>NW_022681463.1:51151100-56151100 GCF_009764315.1 Trachypithecus francoisi | reverse complement strand
TGAATTAAGGTAGCGACAAAGCTTTTTATCATTTGGGGAAGTACAGGTAGCTAACAAGGGAGCAGTAAGCAGGTTCCTATTACTATTATTACTCCTATTATAAGAGTTTTAAATTCACCTATTGCTGAGAACCAGTTTCCAAATATGGCTTCCAGATTAAATCCATGCCACACTTGCATGGGTACATGTGCCAGTTTTGTTATATCTTTGTGTCTTTAACTACTTGCCCCTGATCATCTATATGTAGACAACAATTAGCAAGGTTAAATTTTCTATAAACTTCTCCTTCAGCTGCTAGCAAGTAGTTAAGAGCTAGTCTATTTCGATAGATAGCATTTCTCATCAGAGTCTTTTGCCAGGCAAGAACAGTCAAGGCTTGACTGGTTTTATCAGTAATAATTTGTAAAACAGCTTGTAATCGTATGATTCAGTTGCGCATGTAGATGGGGGTCCAATATCCCCACAAGCCATCCTGTGCCCAAGTGGTAGGTCCATAGTATTGTATGATTCTTTTAGGGGGCCATTCATCATCTTTCCAATCATCTATGGCTATGCTTCGTTTTTTGTGGGAAGCATAGACTGAGAAGCCCAGAAGTTCGCCCATTTTTATGGGCAGTAAGAAATAAGATGGTTTAATGGTGCCAATTACACAGCTACGTGTTCACTGATCAGGCAGCTTAGTATAATGTCCACATATCCAGTATAACCCATTGGGGGCAGTCCAGTCCCGGTGGAATTCTGGGTGGCTCCAAACAGTCTGCAACTTTGGAAATTTACAGAATGGATTTCTTTCTGTGCAATTGGAACTCCATCATGTAACTGTTTTTGCAGTACTATTATACAGCTTTTGCCCAAGACAACTAAGCCTCCTTACAGGATGAGTGGATCCTTTTTCTTCTCTAGCTATGTAATACTGTCCAATAATTGAAACTTTTAGAACCCAAAAATTGTCAGAGTGGTTCTTTTGGGCCAGGAATTCATAGGAACTGAGTCTGTAGGAACCAACTCTTGGGCTTCCCATGGCCATTGATCTCCTGTTAGCCATTGATCTCCTATTACGGTTCCTCCACAAACATGACATGAAGTGACTTTTAGAGACTGGGCTACATGTTTGGCTAATTGCAAAAACAAATTTTTAGTTTTTCCTGGAATCTCAGGTACCGGCACATTTAGTTCATCATTGAAAGTCTGAAATACTCGTTCTGGAGAGTGTCTTTGAACCTCTCCTTTTATTAGGAGGCTTATGCTAGGATCTAGTCCTTTTCCATCAATGCCTAATGATATGTAGTTTTCTTTATTCCATTTTGGGTCTGAGGGGTTTGTGATTACCAATTCTTAAGGGTTGAAGCTCCCACTTGTGCAGGAGGGGCTGACTTTTCATTTTCATTCCAAACAGGATCTTTTTTTATCTTCTTTCCAAGTAGCTCAAATGACACAAGACCAGTATTGGCACATCCTACATAAATTTGATTTTTGACAGATATGTTTATTTTCTGCTGTGTAACTTTTTTCCCAATGTAGAGAACTGCATCCTAATCCATGCTCCTTATTATTAATAGCAGCACAAGCATCAAATTTTAAGGTTATATTTTTGGGGACCCCTCTTTCTTCTGTTTTAGCTATTACCTTACTTACATCACCTAGAAAAGGACCAGTCCTTAGTCTTACTTCAAAGACTGTGATTATGGGGGGTTCAGAGGGGTCATAGCATACATTGGGCTGGTCACTTCCTGGATTACACACTTTGTACTGAGTGTTGTTGTACAAACAGGTTCCCTTTGGAGTTCCTAAGCATTCATAATAACTATAAAAAAAAAAATTATTGTTGTCCTACCTCAGCGACCTGATGTATGCACTGAAGGCAGTTCTCTGTGTGGGAAGGAGTAGTGGAAGTTTTTACCACACAGTCCATGTTATAAGGAAAATAAGATCCACGACGATTTTCCTCATTCTTTGGCCATGCATAGACCAGTCAGCTTCCAGGTATGACTGGAGCAGGACTTGTCATTTTCCTCAGGGTCACTTTGCAGGGATTGTCCAGGCTCGGTTTGGCCTCCCAGGTCTCAGCAGCTACAGGCTTCATGTGGCTGTGGTGAATCCAGGCTGGGATTCCTTCCACCTTTACAGCTGTGGGAGTGGTCAGGATAACGGTCTGGGGTCCCCTCCACCATGGCCGCAAAGGAGCCATGTTCCAGTTCTTGATCCACACACAGTTACCTGGAGAAAAAGGGTGAACTGGGGAGAATAAGCTGACTGGGCACCTCTCATTTACTTAAGTTGAGATTGTTTGGGTAATTTTCCCCAAGGCCTGTAGCTGCCGCTGTAATTCAATCTCACCTAACTCTTGGGGAGTACCCGGAAGTCCTCGCAGTATAGGAAGAGGCCTATGATACAGAATTTCATAGCAGGAGTATCCTGTTTTCTTAGAGGGTGTACACCTAATTTTAAACAATACTATAGGAACGGCTTGTATCCATTTTAATCCTGTCTCCTGACATACTTTCCCTAGACTATTTTTGATAGTTCGACTCATTCACTCCACCTTTCCGGAACTCTGAGGTCTGTAAGCCGCACTTAACTTCCATGAGATTCCTAACACCTTTGCCATCTTCTGTACCAAGTCAGCCACAAATGCCAGCCCATTATCTGAGCCAATTCATAGAGGCAGTCCAAATCTAGGGATGAGATCTCGAAGAAGCACACGGGTTACTTCATGAGCTTTTTCAGTTCTTTTTCGATAAGCCTCCACGCACCCAGAGTAAGTACACACTAGAACCAGTAAATACTTGTTACCTCCGCATTTAGGCATCTCTGTGAAGTCCACTTGAAGATCTTCAAAAGGAGCCACTCCATAAGCTCGTATGCCAGGAGGCACAGAGGGGCCTTGCTTTGCATTGTGCTGTCGACAGGTAACGCATCACTGCACTAGTGTTTTAGCAAGAGCTGGCAAGTGTGAGATGTAGAAATACTGGCCTAACAGCTTTTCAAGTGATTCTTGTCCTAAATGGGTAGTTTCATGTACAGCCAGCTTGACTGCGGCTCCTAGCAGCTGTGGTGCAGCTATTCTTCTATCTGGTAACTTTATTCATCCTTCCTCTATTGTTTGTCCTCACTCTGCCTGAAGAAAATCCTCTTCCTCTTTAGAATAAGTTGGCACCAGATCAAGAGTTTAAGGGAATAGTGGGGGCTGTGACTAATGCCTGGTAAGGAGGAGATGCTGCTTCTCGTGCCTCTGTGTCTGCTCGGGAGTTTCCTTGGCTCACTGAGGTGGAAACTCTCTGGTGTCCCCTGCAATGCATGACTGGCACCTTTTGGGGTTTCCACACTGCTTCTAATAATTGTAGAATTTCTTGTTGATATTTTATGTCCTTTCCCCCAGAATTTAACGGGCCTTTTTCTTTATACAATGTTCTAAGTACTTGAAGGGTTAGAAAGGCTTATCGAGAATCAGTGTAGATGTTTACAGTCTTACCCTATCGCATGTCCTGTGCACCTTTCTCCTTGTGAGTTGATGAAGCTGCTCCCATCCACGTATAATTCCCAGTCTACCGAGGCCCATGGCTGGTCTTGAAGATCTGGTCTGCTAGAATAAACAGAGTCCAAAACCTCTACACAGTTATGTTCAACAGGGCTGTCAGATACTGGGAGCAAGGTGGCAGGATTTAAAGTGTTACAGACTTCAATGGTCACGCGGAGGTTTTCACATAACAAGTCGTGGTACTTAGTTAATCTAGCAGTTGTTAGGGAATGGTGTCCTTTGGTATTCGTCAGAGTTACCACTGCATGGGGGGCTTTTATACTTAGGTGTTGTCCAAGGGTAAGGTTATCCACTTCTTGTGCTAACAGGGCCATTGTCGCCAAGGCTCCTAGACATGGGGGCTAGCCTTTAGAAACCCCATCAAGTTGTTTTGAGAGGTAGGCCACTGGTGTTGGCCAGGGTCCCACAGTTTGAGTTAAAATTCCTATTGCCATTTTTTTCTCTTTCTGACACATAGAGTGTGAAGGGCTTTGTCAAATCTGGTAGTCCTAGAGCTGGGGCTGACATAAGTTTTTCTTTTAACTTACAAAAGGCTTGCTGTTGTAGAGGTCCCCATTCAAAGGGCTCTCAGTCGCCCCCCTTTGTAACCCCATACAATGGTTTGGCTAGCACAGCAGAGTTTGGAATCCATAATCTGCAAAACCCCACAGCTCCTAAAAATTCTCTTACTTGCCTTCTGGTCTTAGGTTCTAGTAGGCTGCAGATGACCTGCTTTCTTTCTGACCCTAGGCTGTGCTCCCCTTTCCGAATAGTGAATCCCGGATAGCATACCTACTGTCTGCAGATCTGAGCTTTTTTTCTTGGACACCTTAAACCCACATTCCTCCAGGAGCCGAAGCATGGCATCTGTCCCTTTTGCACCTGACTGCCGTGGAGTGTCCTAGCAGAAGGTCACCTACGTACTGGAGCAAGACACAGCCTAGGTCTTCAGCAGGAAACTTTTGGAGGTCTTGAGCCAACACCTCCCCAAAGATGGTGGAGGAGTTTTTGAACCCTTGGGGAAGCCGAGTCCAAGTGTACTGTGTGGTGACACCTGACCCCAGATCTTCCCACTGAAAGGTAAACAGCTTTTGGCTTTCAGGAGCAAGTCTGATGCTAAAGAAGGTATCTTTCAAGTCCAGGAGCTAGTCTGATGCTACAGAAGGTATCTTTCCATCCTCAGCTGGCAGCAATCCTAACAGTGTGTAAGGGTTAGGAACTGTTCAGTGCAGAGTCACTGTAGCTTGGTTTACCAAGCGTTAAGTCCTGTACAGGTAAGTAGTCTTTGGTCCCTGGTTTAGAAACATGTAGGAGGGGGTTTCTCCCTGGAGACTGGCAAGGAACTATAATTCCAAAGGCTTTTAAGTGTCTAAGATGAGTCTGTATTCCTTTAAGGGCTTCCCTGGGAACTGGATACTGCTTTTGTCTGATTGACTAGGCCCCAGGCTTAACTTCTATGAGTATGGGGGCTTGACTGATTGCCAGCCCCAGAGGATTGTCCTCCGCCAATACTCGGGGCCATCGCTTAGCTAGAGCCAGTTTTATTTCCTGGCCTGGCTCCGTTAGAAAAAGTCTCCATTATTCTTCCCGGGAGACTGTAAGGGCCATGATGACTTCTGTGTCTAGTAACTTCAGGTAAAGAGCCCTGTTTTGTAAAGGAAATTGTGGCTCTCAGCTTGCTGAGCAAGTCTCTTTTCAACAAAGGCAAGGGGTGGTCAGGCATATACAGAAATTGATGAGTCACTTTATGTCCTCCCACTGAGCAGGTGCATGGTAGGCTGCATGATTGAGACTCCTGTTGCTCCAATTATATCAGTGGTCTTTTTAGATAAGGGGGACACCGGGGTTGTTACTACTGAGTGTTCGGCTCCAGTATCGACCAAAACGTTAATGTCCTTGACCCCTATTTTCCTCCTGACCATGGGCTCCTTGGAGGCATTTGAGCCTGGTCCCCTTCAGTCTAGTAGCCCTTCAGCCAGACTGAACAAAGTCCCTTCATCTTTGTCTGAGGTCTTTGGTTCTGCATCACCCTGCTTTTCCTATAGTTGGGGACATTTATCTTTCCAATGTCCTATTTCTTTACAGTAGGCACATTGGTTACCCTGCAGATGTGAGTGATTGGACTGGGCATTCTTCCTGGAACCCCCGTTTCCCTGCCCTTTTGGGGGGATTCCTCTAATTGCCACAGCCAGCAGATCAGCATTTCTCTTGGCCTGGCATTCGCTCTCCTTAAGGCTTTCTCAGCAGCTTGTTGCATCTCTATTTACAAATACTTGATTAACTATCTCCAGTAACTGCGAGGTATTCATTCCTGCAAACTCAGCCTGTTTTTGCAATTTTCTCCAGATATTTTCCATGCTCTGACTAAGGCCATATTAATCATAGGCTGATTTTCAGGACTATCTGGATCAAAAGGAGCGTACATACAATAGGCCTCACACAGACTTTCATAGAATTGGGCTGGGCTTTCCTCCTTTCCTTGGATGACTTCAGAAACTTTACATTGGTGGCCTTTTGAGCCCCTTTTTTCAAACCTTCAATGAATGCCTTTTGGTACCGTCTTAGCCTCTCCATATCTGGTTCTTCATTTGGATCCCACTGGGGGTCCATTCCTGGCAGCTGAATTCTTATGTGTTCCTGGAGATTTTGGTAATCAGTGGGGACATGCTCCTCTAGCCATTTAGTTGCTGCCTGGAGCATCCTTTGCCTTTCATCTGTGTTAAAGAAGTTCATGAGTAGCTGGTGGCAATCAGCCCAAGTAAGATTGTGAGTCTGGATAATTGTTTGGAGTAACTCAATTAGAGCTTGAGGCTTTTCAGTGTAAGGTGTTATTTTTCCAATTGAGGAGGTCAGCAGAAGTAAAAGGGTGATACACAAAGGCACGCTTTTCCGCCATGTGTCTGTTCTCATCTATCCTAGTATAGCGTTGCTCTCTTAGGGGCATTTGGATTTCAGTCTTGGGCCATAAACGGGCCACCAAGGGAGGAGTAGTTTTTCTGCAGCTTCACTTCCTTTCTTGTCTACGCTGGGTGGTCTAGGGGTTGCGGGCTCAGGAGAAGGGGTCCTCTCCACTTGATAAGGGAGGGGCGCTGTTGGTGCCATCTCCTGATATGAGTCCTCAGGCTCTGGGTCAGATAGAACTTTAGGTGCTGGCTTCCCTTGGACGGTGAAGCGAGAATGTTCCTTAACTAACTGTCCCTTTGCTACTAGTACTGCTGCTGCCTATCTCCTTAACCACTGTGGGGGATCTAAACCTAGCTGTAACCAGCAATCTATATATGGGAATTGATCTGAATGTCCTGGCTTGCCAGTTACTGTGTGCCATACCTTTGAAACTAGAGGCCTGTCTAGGCTTCCTTCTGATGGCCAACCTACATCTAATGCTGGCCAGTCTGTTTCACACAAAGTTCTAAGTTTTCCTGGAGTCATAGTGACTCCATAGTCTCCATTGAATCCTTTCTTGAAATTTTTTAGCATAGTTCCCAATGGGGTAGGCTTACCTTGCACCTGACCCATGCTTTCTCAAGACAAAATACCATGCTCACACCACACACATTCACCACAAAACAAAGAATGGGTAAAGAGGGCACACACACAATTTTATCTTTTATACCAAACCAAAATCAGAATACCAAGAAGTTCAAAATCAGAATACCAAGAAATTCAAGTGAAGTTAAAACCAAAACCAAAGTCTCCAGCAATTCAAGTCAAGTCAAAACCAAAACAAAAGTGCCAATACAGGCACACCATGGGTGATCAGGTGACACTTCCATTCAAATGGAGTGGGCAAGTTTCAAAAACTAGTCTTACCAAGTTTCTGATGTCCGGACCCCAAGTAACAGTTCCTTCCTGGTGTTCAGCCACTGTGTTCATCCTCCGTGGGGGCCTGCTACGTGCTGCTCTGGCGAGGTGTGCCACCGGGGCAGTTGCCCACCTGGGAGTGCTCTTTGGATCACGTGGCTCAGGCTGGCTGGAGTACCCTGCAGGGATGCTCCGCAGGGCAGGCCTAAGCCGCCTAAGGGGCTGCCTCCACCACCAGTTACCTTGCTTCCTGGTCAGGGAACAACGAAGTCTAGCAGGACGAGCCGCAGACAAAACCTCTCAGACACCAAGTTGTAGAAGGAAGGGCTTTATTCACCTGGGAGCATTGGCTACCATCTTAAAATCTGAGCTCCCTGAGTACACAATTTCTGTCCCTTTTAAGGGCTCACAACACTAAATATTTTACATGAAAGGGTCGTGATTCATTGAGCAATCTAGGGCATACATGACAGGGGTTTCATGCACTGGTGGCCAGAGTGAAACAGAACAGAACAGGGAGTTTTACAATGTTCTTTTATACAATGTAGTTGATTTTTAACTGCTAGGTTTAGGCCAGGAAGGCTCAGGCCTGGCACCTGACTGCCTGTCTTTGGTTTCACTTCCTTGTTTTTTTCTTAAAACAGGTACTGAGTATAAAACAATACAAAACAATGTGAGAGGGTCTCTTTCTTCCCTCAAGAGAACTGGCTATCTATGTCAAATGGGTAGCCGCTAGTGGGTAAGAAACAGCTAATGTAAGGCGATGGGTGAATGAATAATAGTAACAATAACAAAGAGTTACAACTTTTATTTAATGTCAATGATGTGCCAGCCTCTGTTCTAAATTCCTAATGTTTATTAATACATTTAAACATCATTGCAACTCTATGAGGCAGATACTATAATTATTGCCATTTTACACATAGAGAAATTAAGGCACAAAAAGGTTGACAAACTCACTTGAGTTCTCAAAGTTAGTGAATGACAGAGCCGGGATCTAAATCCAGGCAACGCTGTCTCAGCACCCAGGCTTTTAACCTCAAAATAGCACTGTCGCTGAGTATTTGTCATCTCTCTGGGGATATAAATGTGTATAACTGGATAATGACTTCTCTTAGTGGGATTTTGACTATGAGTTCAAGCTGAAAAGCAAACTTGTTTGTTTTTGACAGGAGTGGGGTGGTTTGGAGTACTCTTCCAAAAATACTTCTCAAATTATAGAATGCTGTTACTACCTGTTACTTTTGAAAGTAAGACCATTGCTGATGACAGAGTTTATAATAAAATATATTACATTTATATAGAGTTTTATAGGCCACAAAAATGCTCTCATCTATACATTTTCTTAAGATTTTATCAATGGCTATATAGTAAGGTTAAGAACATTACCATGACTTTTGAAGTTCTGTAACTTTCCAAAGATACACAGCTAATTAGGAAGCTATTCAAGATTTAAACATAGTCTATCTGATGCCTCAATTCTTAAACTTTTCACTGATTTCAACAGAGACTGAATACAAATTCGACTTGAAAACTGAGACGTGAAAGTTAGAAGAAAATGGTTAAATCTACACAAATATATATACCTAATACCTTGAAAACAAAATACTATTACTCAACAGTATAAGAAGTAATACTACAAAAGTACTGTACAATACAATACTTTTTAGTACAATAGTACTAAAAGTAGCTGTAGAAAATTAGACAAGCAATAGAACAACAATAGTGAAACAAGATGTTACTCCAGTCAACAAATCTATGTATGCCAGCTGAATAGAAAAACAAAGGTATAATTGCTAATCAATGGATACTCCAGGGAAAGGCTCAATCACTTGTAATTTAATTAGGGACTGTCAGCATGAAATCAAAGAAAAGAGATCATAGCCAATATTTGAAGAAAACACATTCAAGATGTAAGAAAACAGTGATGAACTGACTCTCACATTTTCAAAGCCCTGTAGAGACTGCTGGCTGAACTGCTCTCCCTTGATACTGATAAAGTCTTTTCTAGCTGAAAATCTTCCTTTCTTTGAAAATGTAGATATTAGAAATACCTCAATTGAAACTTTCATTATAGGAAGCAACTATAATGTGTGGCCTTTTTGATTGCAAAACTAAATATTCAGCTAGTGTGAGACTCCAGTTTAGTACAGTTGAGAAATGCAAAACAGAAGAAATTTTCTTTCTTCCTCTTTGCATAGCAAAGACCTGAAAGAAAGAATGTACTGTTTATTGATAAAGAGCAAGATGGTTAAACTCACTGTAGACAGCATCAAAGCAGTTTTGAAACATATGTGGCTAGGCTATTTGGGTCTTGAAAATATATGCAAAATATAGATTATGACAGAAAGACAGGATATATAGGTGTTAAGAAAGCACATTTTGGGGAAAATGTATAATCGTTTAAGGGAAGGCAAATACAAAACACTCAAAGATTCTGGATTCTTTTGGTATTCTAAAATTCTGGAGCCCAGTTCTGATCCTATGAGACCATAGAATATGAAAATAACAGAACATACAAAAAAATACATAGCAAATCAATTTCTCTGTCTCTCCTTTCCCCTCTAATTCTCTTCCTTGCTTTCCCATTTGATTCTCCCTCTCCCTCACAATTTCTGTGTTTATCAGAGTGAAGAGAATCTCAGGTAATTTTTTTCTAAACCAGAACTAATGAAGGCTTTGCTCTGTTTATTGTCAGCGACAGATGACAGATGCTGAGAGAATGATACAATCCGGAGTTCAGTTTTTGTGTTCACCAGCAATGGTGCCAAGAAAGGCTTTTGGGTTTTGGGGCAATCACCTGCCCCACCACTAACAGCCCTTCCAAATAAAATATAAATAAATAATATTCTTGCTGAAAAGTTGCAGCTTCCAGACACATCTCCAGACTACCTTCCAACCAGAATAGCCATCTCTAAGACATTTCCAGTAAAAGAATTCTGGAACTTTCACTGGTGTGTGTGTGTGTGTGTGTGTGTGTGTGTGTATGTGTGTGTATCTAAAGGAAAAAATGTATCTATCTATCTATCTATCTATCTGTCTGTCTGTCTGTCTGTCTCTAGCTGTATACTTTCTTGTAGAGAAGTGGTTATCAATCTAGGCTGTACCTGAATTAACAGGAGACCTTACAAGATTCCCAGTCCAAGCTCCAGGCCAGTTCTATTAGAATCTGTAGGGGTGGCTCCCAGGCATCCCATGATTACGAGAAGCACATAATGTCGAGAAAACACTCCTATAAAGTAAACATGCCCAGTCATCCTCCATCCCTTTACCCTTTAAGAATTTACCTGGGAGAGTATGAGGGGGCTAGAGGAGAATCCAGTCTCCTTCTCAATAGGATCTAGCCCTTTAATAAATAGTAGTAAAGACCTTGCATTTATTCTTCTCAGTGACTGTTGAAAATCTATTATCTCTCCTCTAGAAAACTCTTCAGTGGCAAGACAACAACTGTGTGTGTGTGTATACATATATATATATATATTATATATATATATATAATATATATATATATATATATGTATATATATGTGTGTGTGTGTATCTGTGAAATGAGACAGGCACAGAGAGTTAAACACTGCATCTTCTCACTCATATGTGGAAGCTAAAAAGAAGTCGATCTCATGAAAATAAAAAGTAGAACAGAGAATATTAAAGGTTGAAAAGGGTAGGGAAAGAGAGGCATAGGAAGAGGCATAGGAAGAAATTTGTTAAAGAATACAAAGCTATAGCTAGGTAGGAAGAATAAGTTGAAGGGTTACATACCACTTCAGGATGACTATGGTCAAGACTATTATTTAATGTAGTTTCAAATAGCTGGAAGATATTGAATACTCCTATCTCTCTTTCTCTTTCTCTCTCTCTCTCTACATATATACACACACACACATATATACATATATATACCTGTTTCACTAATTATACCAGTTATCTGCTTAAAAAAGTCTTTTTTTTATTTATTTGTGTTTTTATGTTTTTATTTTTTATTTTTTTTTTATTATACTTTAAGTTCTAGGGTACATGTGCACAACGTGCAGGTTTGTTATGTATGTATACTTGTGCCATGTTGGTGTGCTGCACCCATCAACTCGTCAGCACCCATCAACTCATCATTTACATCAGGTATAACTCCCAGTGCAATCCCTCCCCTCTCCCCTCTCCCCGTGATAGGCCCCGGTGTGTGATGTTCCCCTGCCCAAGTCCAAGTGATCTCATTGTTCAGTTCCCACCTATGAGTGAGAATGTGCAGTGTTTGGTTTTCTGTTCTTGTGATAGTTTGCTGAGAATGATGGTTTCCAGCTGCATCCATGTCCCTACAAAGACACAAACTCATTTTCTTTTATGGCTGCATAGTATTCCATGGTGTGTATGTGCCACATTTTCTTAATCCAGTCTGTCACTGATGGACATTTGGGTTGATTTCAAGTCTTTGCTATTGTGAATAGTGCCGCAATAAACATACATGTGCATGTGTCTTTATAGCAGCATGATTTATAATCCTTTGGATATATACCCAGTAATGGGATGGCTGGGTCATATGGTATTTCTAGTTCTAGATCCTTGAGGAATAGCCATACTGTTTTCCACAATGGTTGAACGAGTTTATAATCCCACCAACAGTGTAAAACTGTTCCTATTTCTCCACATCTTCTCCAGCACTTGTTCTTTCCTGACTTTTTAATGATTGCCATTCTAACTGGTGTGAGATGGTATCTCATTGTGGTTTTGATTTGCATTTCTCTGATGGCGAATGATGACGAGGATTTTTTCATGTGTCTGTTGGCTGTATGCTTATCTTCTTTTGAGAAATGTCTGTTAATATCCTTTGCCCACTTTTTGATGGGGTTGTTTATTTCTCGTAAATTTGTTTGAGTTCTTTGTAGGCTGTGGATATTAGCCCTTTGTCAGATGAGTAGATTGCAAAAATTTTCTCCCATTCTGTAGGTTGCCTGTTCACTCTGATGGTAGTTTCTTTTGCTGTGCAGAAGCTCTTTAGTTGAATTAGATCCCATTTGTCAATTTTGGCTTGTGTTGCTGTAGCTTTTGGTGTTTTAGACATGAAGTCCTTGCCCATGCCTATGTCCTGAATGGTATTACCTAGGTTCTCTTCTAGGGTTTTTATGGTTTTAGGTCTAACATTTAAGTCTCTAATCCATCTTGAATTAATTTTTGTATAAGGAGTAAGGAAAGGATCCAGTTTCAGCTTTCTACTTACGGCTAGCCAATTTTCCCAGCACTGTTTATTAAATAGGGAACCCTTTCCCCATTTCTTGTTTTTCTCAGGTTTGTCAAAGATCAGATGGCTGTAGATGTGTGGTATTATTTCTGAGGACTCTGTTCTGTTCCATTGGTTTATATCTCTGTTTTGGTACCAGTACCATGCTGTTTGGTTACTGTAGCCTTGTAGTATAGTTTGAAGTCAGGTAGCGTGATGCCTCCAGCTTTGTTCTTTTCACTTAAGATTGTCTTGGCAATGTGTGCTCTTTTTTGGTTCCATGTGAACTTTAAAGCAGTTTTTTCTAATTCTGTGAAGAAAGTCATTGGTAGCTGGATGGGAATGGCATTGAATCTATAAATTACCTTGGGCAGCATGGCCATTTTCACGATATTGATTCTTCCTATCCATGAGCATAGTATGTTCTTCCATTTGTTTGTGTCCTCTTATTTCACTGAACAGTGGTTTGTAGTTGTCCTTGAAGAAGTCCTTTACATCCCTTGTAAGTTGGATTCCTAGATATTTTATTCTCTTTGAAGCAATTGTGAATGGGAGTTCATTCCTGATTTGGCTCTCTGTTTGTCTGTTACTGGTGTATAAGAATGCTTGTGATTTTTGCACACTAATTTTGTATCCTGAGACTTTGCTGAAGTTGCTTATCAGCTTAAGGAGATTTTGGGCTGAGACGATGGGGTTTTCTAAATATACAATCATGTCATCTGCAAACAGGGACAATTTAACTTCTTCTTTTCCTAACTGTATACCCTTGATTTCTTTCTCTTGCCTGATTGCCCTAGCCAGAACTTCCAACACTATGTTGAATAGGAGTGGTGAGAGAGGGCATCCCTGTCTTGTGCCAGTTTTCAAAGGGAATTTTTCCAGTTTTTGCCCATTCAGTATGATATTAGCTGTGGGTTTGTCATAAATAGCTCTTATTATTTTGAGATACATTCCATCAATACTGAATTTATTGAGCATTTTTAGCATGAAGAGCTGTTGAATTTTGTCAAAGGCCTTTTCTGCATGTATTGAGATAATCATGTGGTTTTTGCCTTTTGTTCTGTTTATATGCTGGATTACGTTTATTGATTTGCGTATGTTGAACCAGCCTTGCATCCCAGGGATGAAACCCACTTGATCATGTTGGATAAGCTTTTTGATGTGCTGCTGGATCCGGTTTTCCAGTATTTTATTGAGAATTTTTGCGTTGATGTTCATCAGGGATATTGGTCTAAAATTCTCTTTTTTTTTGTTATGTCTCTGCCAGGCTTTGGTATCAGGATGATGTTGGCCTCATAAAATGAGTTAGGGAGGATTCCCTCTTTTTCTATTGATTGGAATAGTTTCAGAAGGAATGGTACCAGCTCCTCTTTGTACCTCCGGTAGAATTCGGCTGTGAATCCGTCTGGTCCTGGACTTTTTTTTGGTTGGTAGGGTGTTAATTATTGCCTCATTTTCAGAGCCTGTTATTGGTCTATTCAGGGATTCAACTTCTTCCTGGTTTAGTCTTGGGAGAGTGTCAGAGTCCAGGAAATTATCCATTTCTTCTAGGTTTTCTAGTTTATTTGTGTAGAGGTGTTTATAGTATTCCCTGATGGTTGTTTGTATTTCTGTGGGGTTGGTGGTGATATCCTCTTTATCATTTTTTATTGTGTCTATTTGATTCTTCTCTCTTTTTTTCTTTATTAGTCTTGCTAGTGGTCTATCAATTTTGTTGATCTTTTCAAAAAACCAGCTACTGGATTCATTGATTTTTTGGAGAGTTTCTTGTGTCTCTATCTCCTTCAGTTCTGCTCTCATCTTAGTTATTTCTTGCCTTCTGCTAGCTTTTGAATGTGTTTGCTCTCACTTCTCTAGTCCTTTTAATTGTGATGTTAGGGTGTCAATTTTAGATATTTCCTGCTTTCTCTTGTGGGCATTTAGTGCTATAAATTTCCCTCTACACACTGCTTTAAATGTGTCCCAGAGATTCTGGTATGTTGTATCTTTGTTCTCATTGGCTTCAAAGAACATCTTTATTTCTGCCTTCATTTTGTTATGTACGCAGTAGTCATTCAGGAGCAGGTTGTTCAGTTTCCATGTAGTTCAGTAGTTTTGATTGATTTTCTTAGTCCTGAGTTCTAGTTTGATTGCACTGTGGTCTGAGAGACAGTTTGTTATAATTTCTGTTCTTTGATATTTCCTGAGGAGTGCTTTACTTCCAATTATGTGGTCAATTTTGGAATAAGTGTGATATGATGCTGAGAAGAATGTATATTCTGTTGATTTGGGGTGGAGAGTTCTGTAGATGTCTATTAGGTCTGCTTGTTGCAGAGTTGAGTTCAATTCCTGGATATCCTCGTTAACCTTCTGTGTCATTGATCTGTCTAATGTGGACAGTGGGGTGTTGAAGTCTCCCATTATTATAGTATGGGAGTCTAAGTCTCTTTGTAAGTCTCTAAAGACTTGCTTTATGAATCTGGGTGCTCCTGTGTTGGGCGCATATATATTTAGGATAGTTAGCTCTTCCTGTTGAATTGATCCCTTTACCATTATGTAATGGCTTTCTTTGTCTCTTTTGAACTTTGATGGTTTAAAGTCTGTTTTATCAGAGACTAGGAATGCAGCCCCTGCTTTTTCTTGTTCTCCATTTGCTTGGTAGATCTTCCTCCATCCCTTTATTTTGAGCCTATGTGTGTCTCTGCATGTGAGATGGGTCCCCTGAATACAGCAAACTGATGGGTCTTAACTCTTTATCTAATTTGCCAGTCTGTGTCTTTTAATTGGACCATTTAGTCCATTTACATTTAAGGTTAATAATTTTATGTGTGAACTTGATCCTGTCATTGTGATACTTTTACATTTTGGCATGTTTTTGCAATGGCTGGTACCAGTTGTTCCTTTCCATGTTTAGTGCTTCCTTCAGGGTCTCTTGTAGGGCAGGCCTGGTGGTGACAAAATCTCTAAGCATTTGCTTATCTGTAAAGGATTTTATTTCTCCTTCACTGATGAAACTTAGTTTGGCTGGATATGAAATTGTGGGTTGAAAATTCTTTTCTTTAAGAATGTTGAATATTGGCCCCCACTCTCTTCTGGCTTGGAGAGTTTCTGTGGAGAGATCCACTATTAGTCTGATGGGCTTCCCTTTGTGGGTAACCCGACCTTTCTCTCTGGCTGCCCTTAACATTTTTGCTTCAATTCAACTTTGGTGAATCTGACAATTATGTGTCGTGGAGTTTCTCTTCTCGAGGAGTATCTTTGTGGCGTTCTCTGTATTTCCTGAATTTGAATGTTGACCTGCCTTACTAGATTGGGGATGTTCTCCTGGATGATATCCTGAAGAGTGTTTCCCAACTGGTTCCATTTTCCCCTTCACTTTCAGGCACAGCAATCTGACATAGATATGGTCTTTTCACATAATCCCATATTTCTTGGAGGCTTTGTTCATTTCTTTTTCCTTTTCTTTCTCTAGACTTCTCTTCTCGCTTCATTTCATTCATTTGATCTTCAATCATTGATACTCTTTCTTCCAGTTGATCCAGTTGCTTACTGAAGCTTGTGCATTTGTCACGTGTTTCTTGTGTCATGGTTTTTGTCTCTGTCAGTTCGTTTATGGCCTTCTCTGCATTGATTATTCTAGTTATCCATTCTTCCATTCTTTTTTCAAGATTTTTAGTTTCTTTGTGCTGGGTACATAGTTCCTCCTTTAGCTCTGAGAAGTTTGATGGACTGAAGCCTTCTCCTCTCAACTCGTCAAAGTCATTCTCTGTCCAACTTTGTTCCGTTGCTGGCGATGAGCTGCATTCCTTTGGAGGGGGAGATGTGCTCTGATTTTTTGAATTTTCCAGTTTTTCTGCCCTGCTTTTTCCCCATCTTTGTGGTTTTATCTGACTTTGGTCTTTGATCATGGTGACATACTGATGGGGTTTTGTTGTGGGTGTCCTTTCTGTTTGTTAGTTTTCCTTCTGAAGTCAGGCCCCTCAGCTGTAGGTCTGTTGGAGATTGCTTGAGGTCCACTCCAGACCCTGTTTGCCTGGGTATCAGCAGCAGAGGCTGCAGAAGATAGAATATTGCTGAACAGTGAGTGCTGCTGTCTGATTCTTGCTTTGGAAACTTCATCTCAGGGGTGTACTCCACCGTGTGAGGTGTTGGTCTGCCCCTAGTGGGGGATGTCTCCTAGTTAGGCTACTCAGGGGTCAGGGACTCACTGGAGCAGGCAGTCTGTCCGTTCTCAGATCTCAACCTCCGTGCTGGGAGATCCACTGCTCTCTTCAAAGCTGTGAGACAGGTCATTAACATCTGCAGAGGTTTCTGGATTGGGATATCTATACTTGACATGTTACATATACGCCGTGTTTTTTGTTAACTATGCCCTGTCCCCAGAGGTGGAGTCTACAGAGACAGGCAGGCCTCCTTGAGCTGCGATGGGCTCCACCCAATTTGAGCTTCCCCGTGACTTTATTTACCTACTTAAGCCTCAGCAATGGTGGGCACCCCTCCCCCAGCCTTGCTGCCGCCTTGCAGTTTGATCTCAGACTGCTGTGCTAGCAATGAGGGAGGCTCCGTGGGCGTGGGACCCTCCAGGCCATGTGTGGGATATAATCTCCTGGTGTGCCATTTGCTAAGACCCTTGGTAAAGCACAGTATTAGGGTGGGAGTTACCCAATTTTCCAGGTGTTGTGTGTCTCAGTTTCCCTTGGCTAGAAAAAGGGATTCCCTTCCCCCTTGCGCTTCCCAGGTGAGGCGATGCATCACCCTGCTTCAGCTTATGCTGGTTGGGCTGCACCAGCTGACCAGCACCGATTGTCCGGCACTCCCCAGTGAGATGAACCTGGTACCTCTGTTGAAAATGCAGAAATCACCCATCTTCTGTATCACTCGTGCTGGGAGCTGGAGGCTGGAGCTGTTCCTATTTGGCCATCTTGCTCCCAACCAAAAATCTCTTATATTTGTGTAAAATCATACACTAAACTTCCCATATTGTCTATCTACAGCTTCCTTTAACAGAAAAAACATTTCTAGTCCCATGTGTTTGCTTTAAGGCTCTACTAATAACTCAGCTTCTGCTTCTTCAAAACCACATAATTGTTTTCTTTATTTCTCTTCAAGGTTCAGCTGAGTATATATTTATGTCACTACCTCAGCCAAGAATCACAAAAGACTCTCAGGAGTAGGTAAAAACCATAAATTTAGAAATGTTGACAAAACCGATGAATATCCTTTATATACATTTTTGAGTGTTTATTAATCTTTTTGAAACCATGATTGGGATAGCTATACTTGACATGTTACATATACGCCGTGTCTTTTAATGCTAATATGGAGTATACCAGCATTCATAAGTAAAATGTATGTTTCTCAGTGTTTACTTTCTTAAAGCGTGTGATATGTTTTGAGTATTTACTCACTTAGCAAATGTTTGAAAAGTTTATGAAGTATAAAAATTGCAGAACCAATTATAAGAATTTGGAGAAACCACTGAAGAATATACAAGTAAAATTGAGGGAAGAGGCCAAATGAATTATAATACCAAAATGGAACACAAAGGTAGTTATAAAACCTTGAAAAAGAAAAGAAAAACAGAAATGAAAAGAATGTAAGAGTTTTTTACTAAAAGTGTGACATGTGAACAATGAACAAGTTGTGATACATTTGGAAATGCATGACCTAAAAGATATGTTACAATTGTCAGTGCTGCACATAGAATAAATATTTTATTAATAAAAACTATTGATGTCTGCCAGAATGAAATACATCTCATCAGGACAAGTTTTTTTGTAAGAATTCATTCCGTTGTGCTCTTTTCATTTTCTATCAGGGTTACTGACTTTGTGATGTGAAGTTGCTGCCCGTCTTTCTGTTCTATACATTTGCATTGTCTTGATTTTTAGGTAGTTCTATATTAGGTTCATTTTCTATCCTCTCAAGCTCTGCTGGCTACCCTATTGTTTAGCAGTTATTTTTCTTTTTCCTCTCTTTGGGAAAAGTTTATCACATTATAAACTTATTGCACCTGTTGATCTTTTTCTTCTCTTTGGGGAAAGTTATAGTTTGCTTCAGTGGCATATGTTGTGGGATTTGTCTGGAGTTCCAAATTCTTATGTTTCCTGGAGAGAAGTGTCCACTCAGAAAGAGTTCTCCTCCCTTTTTATGAGAAAAACTTCGGCTCTTGTAGATATTTTTCAGTTGATGACAGTATGACTGGACTTTCCAAAAAGACAAACCAACATTCACATTGGATATACACTGCATGCGAAGCATAGATGTGCCTATAGATGAGAGTAGAGGAGAGGGTTATAGATAGAGTTATAAATATGGATGAGGCTAGTTTTAGTCTACCAGTGTAATGTAGAGCATTTGATGCTGTTCTTACATTTCCTCCACTAATAATTTTTGAAAATATTTGATATTTTATGGAAGAATTTGGAAAGCAAGTTATTTTTAAAAGCAATAAATTAGTGTTTACTGCCTACTCCTGGTAAAGTGACAATATCTCAAAGAAAACAGAGACAATCTCAAGTGTAAGGACAGGATGATATAAGCATTAGATTTAGAAAGGTTTGCTGTAACATGGATGAAACTGGAGGACATTATGTTAGGTGAAATGAGACAGGCACAGAGAGTTAAACACTGCATCTTCTCACTCATATGTGGAAGTTAAAAGTAAGTTGATCTCATAAAAATAAAAAGTAGAACAGAGAATATTAGAAGTTGAAAAGGGTAGGGGAGGAGAGGCATAGGAAGAGATTTGTTAAAGAATACAAAATATAGCTAGATAGGAGGAATAAATTGTAGGGTTACATACCACTTCAGGGTGACTATGGTCAAGACTATTATTTAATGAGTTTTAAATAGCTGGAAGGAAGATATTGAATACTCCCAACACAAAGAAATGATAAATTCTTGACATGATGGATATTCTGATTACCCTGATGGGATCACTGTACATTAAATATATTGAAACTTCACTGTGTAACCCATAAATATGTGCAATTATTATTTGTTAATCAAAAGGACAAAATAAAAATAAATGTATTTAGAAAGGATAGGTATTTATGCATTTAAGTCCTAATTCATGTATAAAAGCATTAATGGATTCAAAGTTATCAAAGGCAACAATAGTACTTTATGATGTTACAAATAGTATAACTACATTTATTTAAATTATAAAATAGAGTATTTCTTTAAAACGTGGATTGCATATATGTAAGTTTTCTACTGGCTGTTAATCACTCAGGCCATAAAACAAGTGTCATTAAACTTAAAAAAGACGGAAATAATACAAAATATGTTCCCTAACTACATTGGAATAAAATAAAACGTCAATAGCAGAAGCAAATTTGGCAAATTCAGAAATATATGGAAATTAAGCAACATAGTCTTACATAACAATTTCTTGTTCAAAGAAGAAATCACGAGAGAAATTAAAAAGCACCTTGGGAAAAAGGAAAGAAACGAACACAATATATGAAAACTCATGGGATACACAAAAGCAATAATCAGAGGGAAATTTATTGCTGTAAACATCTATGTTAAAAAAAAAAGAATTTCAAATCACTAACCTAACATTCCACATTAAAAAATAAACAGAAAAGACCAAGCCTAACCCAGAAAAATAGAAGGAAAAAATAATAAATATTAGAGGAAAAATAAATCAATAGTGAATAGAAAGATAATGGAGAAAAT
Source organism: Trachypithecus francoisi (assembly GCF_009764315.1). Classification (NCBI taxonomy): domain Eukaryota; kingdom Metazoa; phylum Chordata; class Mammalia; order Primates; family Cercopithecidae; genus Trachypithecus; species Trachypithecus francoisi. The sequence continues at coordinate 56,130,905 of NW_022681463.1, read as the reverse complement.
CAACAAAATCAAAGTTGATTACCTAAAAAGACAAACAGTATTGAAAAGCTATCATTGGTCAATTTAGACCCACAAAATGAGAGATTCAAATGACTAAAATCAGGAATAAAAGATGATATATCTACTAGCCCATCAAAAAACAAAATGGATTGTAAGAGAAAGTGATGAATAAAAAATTAAAACCCCAGTGCAGTACCACCTTACATTCACTAGGATAGCTATAAGCAAAGACAGACTGTTACAAGTAGGTGAATGGGCAATAACTTCACATCACAAAGTCAGTAACCCTTCTAGAAAATGTCAAAAATACAAGAGAATGAATTCTTACAAAAAAAAAAAAAAAACTTGTCCTGATGGGATATAGTTCATTCCAGCAGACACTGATAGTTTTTATTAATAAAATATTAATAAGCTGAAATCTTCACACATTGCAGGTGGGAATGTAAAATGGTATAGTGGTTTGGAAAACAGTTTGGCAATTTCTCAAAAGGTTAAACATAGTATTTAATTTATGACAATGCTTCTCTTCTGTATATACCAAGTTAAATTAAAATGTACATGCATGCAAAATTTGTATCTAAGTGGTAATAATAGCATCATTTATCATAAGCAAAATATAGGAACAACTCAAATGTTCATTGTGTTGGTCTGTTCTCATGCTGCTGATAAAGAGATACCCACTACTGGGTATTTTATAGAGAAAAACAGGTTTAATGGACTCACAGTTCCGTGTGGCTGGGTAGGCCTCACAATCATGGCAAAAGACATGTCTTACATAGCGGCATACAAGAGAGAATCAGAGTCAAGTAAAAGGGGAAACCCCTTATAAAAACATCAGATCTCGTGAGACTTTTTCACTACCATGAGAATAGTATGGGTAAAACCACCCCTATTATTCAATTATCTCCCACTGGGTCCCTCCCACAACATGAGGGAATTATGGGAGCTACCATTCAAGATGAGATTTGGGTGAGGACACAGCCAAACCATATCATTCTGCCCTGGCCCCTCCCAAATTTCATGTCCTCACATTTCAAAATCAATCATGCCTTCTCAACAGTCCCCCAAAGTGTTAACTCATTTCGGCATTAACTCAAAAGTCCATAATCCAAAGTCTCATCTAAGACAAGGCAAGTCCATCATGTCTATGAGCCTGTAAAATCAAAAGGAAGTCAGCTACTTCCTAGATATGGTGGGGGTACAGGCATTTGTTAAATACACCCATTCTAAATGGGAGAAATTGGCCAAAATGAAGGGGCTAAAGGCCCCATGCAAGTCTGAAATCTTAAAGCTCCAAAATGATCTCCTTTGACTCCATATCTCATATCCAGGTCACCCTGATGCAAGAGGTGGGTTCTCACGGTCTTGGGCAGCTCTGGCCCTGTGACTTTGCAGGATACAGTCTCCCTCCGGGCTGCTTTCATGGGCTGGCATCAAGTGTCTGCATCTTTTTCAGGCACACAATGCAGGCTGTTGCTGGACGTACTATTCTAGGATCTAGAGTATGGTGACCTTCTTCTCACAGCTCCATATTAGGCAGTGCCCAAGTGGGGCCTCCATGTGGGGGCTGCAATGCCATATTTCCCTTCTGCACTGCCCTAGCAGAGGTTCTCCATGAGAGCCTTGCCCTTGCAGAAAACTTCTACCTGGACATCCAGGTGTTTCCATACATCCTCTGAAATCTAGGCAAAAGTTTCCAAACCTCAATTCTTGACTTCTGTGTAGCTAGAGGATCAACAGCATGTGGAATCAGCCAAGGCTTGGGCTTGCACTTTCTGAAGCCATGGCCCAAGCTGTACCTTGGCCCCGTTTAGCCATGACTAGAGCAGCTGGGACTCAAGGCACCAGGTCCCTAGGCTGCACACAGCTGTGGGGCACTGGACGCAGCCCACAAAGCCATATTTTCCTCCTAGGCCTCCAGGTCTCTGATGGGAAGTGCTGCCAGAAAGTTCTCTGAAATACCCTGGAGATGTTTTTCTGATAGTCATGGTGATTAACATTTGGCACTTCATTACTTATGCAAATTTTTGCTTGAATTTCTCCTCAGAAAACATGTTTTTCTTTTTTATTGCATTATCAGGCTGCAAATGCTCTGTTTCCCTTCTAAAACTGAAAGCTTTTAACAGCACGCAGGTTGCCTCTTGAATGCTTTACTGCTTAGAAGTTTCTTCTGCCAGATACCCTAAATCATCTCCCTCAAGTTCAAAGTTCCACAGACATCTAGGGTAGGGGAAAAATGCTGCCAACCTCTTTGCTTAAACACCAAGAGTCACCTTTACTCCAGTTCCTAAAAAGTTCCTTATCTCCATCTGAGACCACCTCAGCCTGGATTTCATTGTCCATATCACTATCAGCATTTTGGTCAAAGCCACTCAACAAGTCTCTAGGAAGTTCAAAACTTTCCCACATTTTTCTGTCTTCTTCTGAACCCTCCAAAGTGTTCCAACTTCTGCCTGTTACCCAGTTCCAAAGTTGCTTCCACATTTCCAGGTATCTTTTCAGCAATGCCCCACTCTATTGATACCAATTTACTGTATTAGTCCATTTTCATGCTGTTGATAAAGACATACCTGAGACTGGATAATTTATAAAGAAAAAGAGATTTAATGGACTCACAGTTCCACGTGGTTGAGGAGGCCTCACAATCATGGTAGAAGGTGAAAAGCATGTCTTACATTGTGGCACACAAGAGAGAATCAGAACCAAAAAAAAATAAAAAAAAGGAAACCCCTTATACAAACATCAGATTGAATGAGACTTATTCACTACTATGAGAACAGTATGGACGAAATTGCCCCAATGATTCAATTAGCCCCCATTGGGTCCCTCCCACAACATGTGGGAATTATCGGAGCTGCAATTCAAGATGAGGTTAGGGTGGGTTTAAAGCCAACCATATCATCTATCAACTGATGAATGGATAAACAAATTGTGCTATATTAACACAAAGAATATTATTCAGAAATTAAAGGAATTAATTATTGATGTATGATACAAAATGAATGAACCCTGAAAACATTATACTAAGGGAAAGAAGCCAATTATGAAAGACCATTTGTATGATTCCATTTATATGAAATGCTTAGAACAGGCAAATTGATAGAAAGAAAATAGATAATGGTGCCTAGGGCTGGAGAGGGTATTAGTACTGTCTGTAATGGGTACATGGTTTTTGTAGGAGTGATTAATCTGTGTTTTAAACTTAGATTGTGGGGTGGTTGCCTAATTCTGTTAATATACTAAAATCATTTAAATGGGTGAATTTTATGGTATATGAATGATATCACAGTAAGTATGCGGAAATGTCCCTACTTTATATACTCCTCAATATTTAAGGTTTCATTCCTCTTAATCCCAAGACAATATTATTTTAAAAATAAATTTTAAAAAATGATTTTACTATGGGCAAAATTTAAAGGTAGTATTCTTGCATACATGCAAAGTGTAACTACTTTGCATTATATATTTTCCTTTAAACATCTTTATGTCTGATTTTTATTTTTTTATTTTTTGCTAGTTCAGTAGGAGGAATTTGTCAATGTAAATGTATCATGGGTGAGAGTTAGGGAAATGACTATTTTGAAATATAGTAAAAAATGTATACTTTTGCATGATGCTATTCAGACCCAAAATCATTTTCATGCATAAATGTCTTCCTGATAGCTTCCATAAAGAGCTTTTAAAAAAAAAAATTCAAACCAGGATATTTGAATCAAATAATCTGTATACATTCATTTAAAACATGATTTTTGTTAGGTATTTATTTAAAACATTTATTTAAAAACATGATTTTTGACAATATATAATGAAAGCTCTATTTATATGCCATAAATTAATATAATTATGTCAGCCTTGTAGTTCTATTAAAGCATGCGTATGAAAGTATTTTTTCTGTTTTCTTAACTATTAATCAGTTGAACAAATGAGTATGGTGAAATAAAAATGAAGACTGACAAAAAGAGGTCTGGGATGTTTTACAATGAAAGTGTCAAGTTAAAAGTTTAATTCCACATTCACAGAAATGACTGCAAGTGAAGATGAAAATGAAAATTAATTTTTGCATCTTGGGAAAATGCTTAGAATTACATGGCTAAACATAACAGTAAATTGACAATTGTAAAAATGTGGGCCAAGGAAAGGATTAGTGAAAGTATTGAAGGTTGATACAGAAATATAACTAGAAGTTTAAGTTGTACATATAAAAGATGTTAAGGTTTAAGGATGGATTTCACTCAATTTTGAAAAATGTTGTTAATGAAATTAACTTTTAAATTAACATTTAAAAATGTGTGTGTCAGATGTCTTAGCAGAACATCCACAATCCTCTTCAACTTTATCTCCTCTTTTTTCCTATGTTAACAGCAACAACCATGATGACAGCTTCAACTCTGACAACTTCTTTCAATTGTATGGTATTTTCCACATGCCAAAAGCAGTGTAAAACTCTATAAAATGACATATGCTATTCAATCCATACCCCAAAATCTGAGGTGAATACCATTGCTATCCTCATTTTCAAAATGAGTAAAATAGAAGTGTTGGAAGATTAAGTGATCTGACCAAAATTACCAAAGCAGTAAACGTTGGAGCTGTATTCAAATCCAGCATTTCTGACACCAAAGTCTGCAGCTTCTAAGGCTTCCCAAGTATATGGATCTATTTACAGTTCTTTGGACAAGTTTCATTATTTCATATCTTGCACAAACTTTCATTCTGTCTGTACTGTTCTTTCTTACTGTTCCCTTGATAGACTAAAACTTTTATCCTGCAAGAACAAACCTCTGTGTGTTCTCCTCTGTTAAGTTTTCTCTGACTCAACCGAGCAGAATTGATTACACTCTCCTTTGTACTCCCATTAGTTCTGGTCCAAACTGCTCATCTTCCCTTAACCTGCGATAGTGCAATTACTTATATTCACATCCGTCCAGAACATAATGAGCATATAATATATGCTGTTAAATGAATGAAGGGATGAACAAATGAGTGCCCTGCAACCATACAACATCATGCTATTGTGACTGGAAATACGAAATTACTGCAACACTCAATGAAAGTTGCTAATTTTAATTTAACTATCAAGTTTTAGGGCACATTGTGATTACTTGACAGAAGTGATCACAGAAAAGGGTCATGGAAATAATTTATTCACATTAGTGAGGCTGACTTATTAGCATATTTTTTCTTTGACTGTTTTGTTACATGTATTCTCTCTGTCACCTTGTCAGACTTCTTCCCTCCTTTCAACTTAGGGTTAATTAGGAACATAGAGTAAAGACAAGAACATTGTTAAATGGAGGAAACAAAAGAATATAACAACTTTTTATGTATTTGTGCGTAGTGAGTTTGAGGCTAACCTTTGCCCATGTAGGATTAATGTATGTGGAGCCTGACTAGAAGAATGCATGAGTTGGCCAAAATGGAATCTTCTTGAAAAATACCACCCAATGGGAAGAAAGGGTGAGATTCTGACATGTGGCAGTTCCTCCAACTGCATGTTGAGTATTCACAAGAGAGGGGAAACCATAAACAACACTGGCACCCCAATAGATCCTAATAAACCCCTTTGTGGTCTTACATGTGAATCCTAGGGAGAGTGAAAACAGTAAATACAACCCGAAAAGGCTATTTCACTAAAATGCTCTAATCAGTACTTAAAATATATTGCAGACGTTTTTAAAGAGCCAAACAATGCAGTAACATAAAGGCAAGGAAGAGAGTAAGCTTCCTTCCTCTTTGGCAGAAAGTACACAGGGTTTTGATTTTTTTATTTTAAAGGCTCTTAGTGTGATCATATGATGTTGAAACAGCCAACATATTATTACAAGGATACAGCATACCTTCGGCAGAGAAGGTAATAGCAGTCTTAGTGGGTTTGATTGACTTAGCAGACTTCAAGGACGTAGTGGGAAACAAGGTTTCATTATTTGTGAGAGTTGAAGCCAGTAAAGTGTATGAAATTCTAGGCTTCGTGTGGAAGAGATGACCAAGGTCCTGGGTCTTTGACAATGGTGGACATCATAGAGTTCAAACAGGAAAGGGGAAAATGATGTGTTTTTACCATCCCCATTTTGAGAGTGTTTCTCAAAAAAGCCTAAGGAAAATAGGGTGCTACCTGGAAGCAGGGTGAATCTGTTTATGTGGGCAAGTGTAATTGTGTGAGGGATGGTGGGGAGATGAAAGCCACAGTGTGAATAATTTAGTGGTTCTTACCAGAGGCAGATAACTATTGATGATACCATTAATTGTGATAACATTGAAGTGGATGGAAGAAATACCTTTGATACATTGCCCTTCTCTGTATTCTGCATGTATTATTTATTATTTAACTTCAGAAAGAGGTTGTATACCTGGGTATTTTAATGCAACCTGTAAAATGAAAGAGCACCACAGATTTACTGATGTAATGACAAGAGTTTGCCATGATTTACATCTATGTTACTACTTATTAGATCACTGGCTTTCTTTTATAAATGAATTTTTATCGAAGTCCTCCTTCCATCCATGTTTCCTCCCTCCATGCGTTCCTTTTCTGCAATGGAATAAAGTGAAATGCTGAGATTTCGGTGTGAAAAGTTATTTTAATAGGTTTATGAGGTAGCCAACCACTTCACCATTTCATTCCAGTGTTCACATTCTTCTCTGATGCTACATTAAGCTCCAAAGGAAGCATTATTATCTTTTTAGGCTTCAGGATCCTAACCTTGCTAAATTTATTGTTTACTTGAGGGTAATGATACAAGTCAAGTAATAAATATAGATAAGAAGAGAGGAGCTTCTCAAATTATTTTTGTCCTATCATTTTAGACAATCAGATATACAATAAATAGTAAAACTTGGGTATAAATAATAAATAAATAAATAAATGGCACATCATGTTCTTAAGAGGTTATATTGAAGATCCAGGGCTTTCAAGTTACTAAAGCCTAATGAGTCATTCAGTGGTTGGTTCTGACTTGAAAGTATCTAAAATTTCTAAGTACTACATTCACATCTTGGATTATCTGTTCCCTTTGGAAGAGGCTAATCTATTTTCATTAGGCTTTTTTCCTTTTTCTTTTTTCTTTCTTTTTTTTTTTTTTTTTGATGATACTCTAAAACAGGAATAAGGATAATGTTAGGTGGGTAAGAATTTCTGCATCTTCAATTTGTAAAATTTACCAAAGATAAAAGAAGAATGTCATGGGAAAACAAATAAGGATAAATGGTATAATTACTTATTAATAGCTATGTTCAGTATCTTAGTTGTAAAATGATTAAAACAAGCAAATTTTAACATCATTATAACACTGTGCAGTCAACGCTCTTCTTTCAGTATAGAAAAAATAGTTACAATAATTTATAAGGGATGATAACTATTCAACTTCTCATATTTTCACTTGGCAAGGACTTTCAAAATGTAAATAATACCTTGTAACCTTCCAGTGTGATCTGCCACCCTCAGGACAGGAAAGAAATGAACAGGGAATGTGATTAGTTTACAAAGTCCTTAGAATAAAATTTATGGGTGTCACAGTTGGATCATTATTAACAAGGGAGCCCCGGTGGGGTGTTTGTTTTTCCTGACAAGTCTATTAGTTAAATATTATTTGATATTTGCTGGGTATAATATATCTTGGGACCCAGCCTGGGCTGGGAGTTGTATGACTTTGCATTTTGTTTGTTTGGTTGTCATTTTACTTTGGAAACAGGATTGCATATCTGACAAGATATTTCAGTTTCTGTAATCAGTTATTAATTCTCTATGATTGCGAAAGGCAAAGGGTATAATATCAACTCAGCATGAAAAGCTCTGTGCACAAAACAGCCTTTAGAACCAGAAAGAATCAATGTATTTTGCCTTGAGACAAGAGCAACTATGTCTCCATATTTATTTATTTTATTTATGTATTTCTTTTTGAGACGGAGTCTCGCTCTGTCGCCCAGGCTGGTGTGCAGTGGTGCGATCTCGGCTCACTGCAAGCTCCGCCTCCGGATTCTCGCCATTCTCCTGCCTCAGCCTCCGGAGTAGCTGGGACTACGGACGCCCGCCACCATGCCCAGCTAATTTTTTTTTTTTTTGTCTTTTTTAGTAGAGACGGGGTTTCACCGTGTTAGCCAGGATGGTCTTGATCTCCTGACCTTGTGATCTGCCCGCCTCAGCCTCCCAAAGTGCTGGGATTACAGGCATGAGCCACCGCGCCGGGTGAACTATGTCTCAATATTTTTAATTGGTTATGTTTTTATCAGATAAGGAAAACACATATTTGACACGTTTTATTATAAAATTTTAGGATAAAATGTAAGTGAAAGGATGCAGTCATCTTACAGACAAACTATTTCAGCCAGTGTAACTTGATGTTGTGTAAAGATGTCAAACTTTGTTTGAATCTTCTGCGGGCACTTAGATGAAAAATAAGCATTTTTATATTTGTCTAATTTTAACCAGTGTATTTTTTGTAGTATATTATTGAAGATCTAGTGTTGATGAAGTGTATTACTGATGATCAAAAATAGTGCTTGCTTTATAAATATGTCTTAAAGTCCCAATGTATACTAGGCACTATTATAATTCCTAGGATATATAAACAAATGTAATATTTGACCTTAAAGATGTCATATTTTCTGAAATCTGATAAAAGCCTTCACTTCAAATTCTGGTTTAGCCACTTTCAAGTCATATATTTTTTAATTGTTCTGATTCTTAGTTTCCTGTGAAATGGAGATTCTAATAATATTTACTTTATGGAATTGTCATGAGAACTAAAAGAGATAATTCACATTAAGCACTTTCCAAACTACTTGAAATATAATGGGAACTCAATAGATACCAGGTTTTGATTTGCATTTTCCTAACGATTAATGATAACAGCACATTTTCATATAACTTTTGACCATTTCTATGTCTGCTTTGGAAGACTATTTGGGTCCTTTGCCCATTTTAAAATCAGATGATTTGTTTTTCGGTCATTGGGTTGTGTGAGTTCCTTATATAATATATTTTGGATATTTTGCTCTTGTTTAGAAATATGTTCTGCAAATATTTTTTCCCAATCCAGAGGTTGACTTTTTATTTTGCTGTTTCCTTTGCTGTGCGGTTTTTTAGTTTGATAGAGGCCAGCTTGTTTATTTTTGCTTTTGTTGCCTGACCTTTTGGTGTCATATCCAAAAAGACATTGCCAAGGCTAATGTAAAGGAGTTTTTCACCTATTTTTTTTTTTTTTTCTAGGAGTTTTACAAGTTTCAGGTCTTACACTTAAGTCTTTAATTCATTTTGAGTTGATATTTGTGTGTGGTGGAATGTAAGGGTCTAATTTTATTCTTTTGCTCAGTGATATCTAGTTTCCCCAGCACCACTTGTTTAAGAAACTGTCCTTTCTCCAATGTCTATTCTTGTCACACTTGTGAAAATTAGTTGACCATATATGCTTGAGTTTATTTGTAAACTCTCTTGTGTTCCATTGGACTATGTGCCTGTTCCTATGCTAGCACCATATACCATACTGTTTTGAATACTACAGCTTTGAAATTAGAAACTTTATTCTTCTTTCTCAAGATTGCTTTGACTATTTGGGGTTTTTAAAGTTTCCATATAAATTTTAGAATTGTTTTATTCTATTGCTGCAAAAATATCATTGCAATTTTGATAGGAATTGTGTTGAATCTGTAAATTACCTTGGGTAATGTGGACATGTTAATAATACTCATTCTTCCAGTCTGTGAACATGGGATGTTATTCCATTTATTCATGTCTTCTTCAATTTTTTCATTAATGTTTTACAGTTTTTAAGTGTACAGATTTTTCACCTCTTTTGTTAAATCTATTTCTAAGTATTTTATTCTTTTTGATGCTATCTTAAATGTAATTATTCTCTTGATTTACTTTTTAGCTAAAACATTCTTGGTATAAAGAAACGCTATTGGCCAGTGCGATGATTCATGCCTATAATCCCAGCATATTATGAGGTAGAGGCAGATAGATCATTTGAGCCCAGGAGTTCAAGACCAGCCTAGAAAACATGTTGAAACTCTGTCTCAACAAAAAAATACAAAAATTAGCTGGCATGATGGCACATACCTATAATCCCAGCTACTCAGGAGGCTGAGGTGGGAGGATTGATTGAACCCTAGAAGTCAAGGCTGCAGTGAGCCGTGATTTCACTATTTCCCTCCGGTTTGGGTGAAGATTGACACCCTATCTCAAACAAACAAAATGCTACTATTTTTTGTATGTTGATTTCATATCTTGTAATATTACTAAATTTGTTTATTGGTTGTAAGATTTTTTTTCGGTGAAATCTTTAGGGCTTTCTAGATATACAATTATGTCATCTTCAAAGAAAGATAATTTTACTTCTTTCATAGTTGGATGCCTTTTATTTATTTCTCTTGTGTTATTGTTCTAGCTGGGATTTTCAGTATTATGTCGAATAGAAGTGGTGAGAATGAGCATCTTGTCTTGTTCTGATTTTAGAGAAAAAGCTTTCAACTCCTCACCATTATATATGATGTTGCCTGTGGGATTTTCATAAATGTCCCTTGTTGTGTTGAGTAAATTTTCTTCTATACCTATTTTATTGAGTTTTATCATGAATAGATGTTGAACTTTGTCAAATACTTTTATTGCTCCAGTTTGTAAAGAAAACAGAAGCAGAGTCAGAGAAAACAGGAAGAACTACTGAATGTGTGTAGGAGTTGGGGCAGGAACTGAAGGTTTTTCTAGAGGTTCCTTGAGCCCCCCACTTGAGGCCAGGGCTCTTACCTAGAGCATTTGTAGTTCCCAGCCCTGAGAATTGTTCTCAGAAGTGAAAATCCCACTGGAGACAGGTTAAGTGGAAGAGGCATCTTTGAACAGCTGTAGGACTGGGTGCTGGGCTGGGTGGAATGACAGCAGATTCAGGTCCTTCCAAGTCCATTAGAGGGACTGAAGACATGAATCCACCGGGTCCCATTCTGGAGATCACAGTTGCCTGCAGCCAAGATCCCAGCAAGATCAGCCCTGCCTGACTGACTCAGGTGCTGTGTCACTCCAGCCCTCTCCTACCACAGCTGCAGCCCTAGCCCCAAGCAGAGATGTGGCCTGGCCCAGGCCCCAGGGTCTGCTGTCCAAGAGAAAAGGCAGGAAAGGGAGGCAGACAGTTGACAATAGCCTCAAGACCCTAATTGAGCTGTCACTATCCTGCTTTAGAAATGGAGAAACTTGGGCTTGAAGACATACGAAGAAATATGTTCGAAGTCTCAAATGCTGCAGTGAGGGCTCCAGTAATGGAATCTAGATGGTTCTGGCTTCAAGGCTGGGACTTCAACTACAGCCATTGAAACCCTCTTCTTCCTGTGTGTTGGGGTCTCTTCCTTTGGGTACCAGGACTGAAGGCTGTTGACTGGCTCTTCTCAAGCCTAAAGCTCCTGGGATAGAGCTATAACCCCCAGACTCCCACCTCTGATAGACAGCTGGGCAGTGTGGGTTCCCTCAGAAATTCAGAGACAGGCTATGACTCCTCAGGCTGAGTCACTGAGTCGGTGTGTTTAACAGCTTCCCATCCATGCACACACTCACTCCCTTCTCCCCCGTGGACCAAAGGCTGGGGAGGGCAGGAGAGTGGAGAATGCAGGACAGAAAGCTGGTGTGGCATTGAGTGGCATGTGTCTACAGGTGGCGATTTCTTGCTCAGTACTGCCTATAGCTATCCCCTCCCCATCACAAGGAGTTATCCCTGGAGAAGCCATACTTTGTCCATGGAAAACATGGGCAACCTGAGGATGGGTCCCAGGCCAGAAAAGGGGAGAGCTCTAAGATTTTTAGAAGTGCTGAACTCAAAATGTTAGTTTGCTGTTTCCACCATCTTAGTCTATTGTATCATAGTTCTAACCTAGTTCCAGTCAAGTGCTTCACATTGATAGAGCTGCCTTAAATCAAACTTGCAATTCTCAGTAAATTCTAGTCTTGCCATCTTCTCTCTGAGACATGGCCATAGCGCAGCAGAGATGGTGTTCTCTCCTGTGCTGATAAATAATAAACTCAATCTACTAGGTTCTATTGGTGATATTTGGTAAGCCAGCATTTGGCAGTCTAAAGAAAACCTGTGTGTTGAATAAATAGGTAAGCCAACAGCAATAAGAGAAAAGAGAATATATCAGAGTCTAAAATTTGAGAACAGAATAGCCTTAAGCCAAAAAAAAATGACATCTATTACTACAGATACATTTCTGAAAGAAGCATGATTAAAATTTAATCAACAAATAAGATTATAGAGTAGGAAGATAATGTGGGATAACGAAAAATAAAGGATATAAATAAAAGAAAGGTATATTAGAGGCACTCAATAAAATCTTAGAATACGTTGGCTAATCTAAAATTCTGAATAAAGTAAGATCTGCATGATGTTTATAAATATCTTTCTCTCCCAGAGCTCTTTTTTTTTTTTTGTATGCCATCCTCTCTCATTGGATTATCTTACTTTAGCTATTCACCTTTATGGCCTACTTAAAATGTCAAACTTCTTCAGAAGGAAAGCTTTCCTGCACCTGCAAAATTGGTTTAGATGTTTCTTCTGTATGCTCCCATGGTCCAGAAGATTTACACTTAGGGAATTTTAAAATAAAATTATAAATATCCCTATTCTTCATTGTCCAGGGTAGAAAATAAGATAAATAATATGGAAGATACTAAATTGAAGGATATGGCCTAGTAAAAGAGCCAAATGGACCTGCTAAATGGATCCCACAATTAACCAGACTTATTCAGGTCTCTGAACTTGTATGCTGTCTTACAGGATGGAGGAGCAGAGGAAACCTTGGTGTCTTCTAAGTGGTACAAATTAGATGAAGCTGAGCTGAACATGTCATCTGTTCTTAAATTTATCAGTTAGGTTAAATTACTCCACCTTTCTTGAAGCAAAAGGATATGGGGCCAAAAGTGTGAGTAACTGAGCTCCTTCCACCTGGATGGAAAAAATGGGAATGAGGAAAATCATTCCCTTTTAGTAGACCCAATTATGACACTATCTATTATGCAACTTTCTATTTTCTTGTCTCTCTATCCTATTATATCACAAACTCCCTGAAAGATACCTTGGAAAATTATTTCTGAAGGACAAGTGTATTCAATTTTAAACACTGACCTTACAATTATACTTTTAGAGCTTAATTCTTTTATTAAGGACTTGCTGTATCTTGATTTTTAATTGCTAGCTGGTTTTAATCAATTATTTTCTTTTTTTTTTTTTTGTTTTATTACATGTTATCATTTTTTTTTTTTTTATTATACTTTAAGTTCTAGGGTACATGTGCATGACGTTTATATCATGTATAACTCCCCAATGCAATCCCTCCCTCCTCCCCCCTCCCCATGATAGGCCCCAGTGTGTGATGTTCCCCTTCCCGAGTTCAAGTGATCTCATTGTTCAGTTCCCACCTATGAGTGAGAACATGCGGTGTTTGGTTTTCTCTTCTTGTGATAGTTTGCTAAGAATGATGGTTTCCAGCTGCATCCATGTCCCTACAAAGGACGCAAACTCATCCTTTTTGATGGCTGCATAGTATTCCATGGTGTATATGTGCCACATTTTCTGAATCCAGTCTGTCACAGATGGACATTTGGGTTGATTCCAAGTCTTTGCTATTGTGAATAGTGCCGCAATAAACAAACGTGTGCATGTGTCTTTGTAGTAGAGTAATTTATAATCCTTTGGGTATATACCCAGTAGTGGATGGCTGGGTCATATGGTACATCTAGTTCTAGATCCTTGAGGAATCGCCATACTGTTTTCCATAATGGTTGAACTAGTTTACAATCCCACCAACAGTGTAAAAGTGTTCCTATTTCTCCACATCCTCTCCGACACCTGTTGTTTCCTGACTTCTTAATGATTGCCATTCTAAGTGGTGTGAGATGGTATCTCATTGTGGTTTTGATTTGCATTTCTCTGTTGGCCAGTGATGATGAGCATTTTTTCATGTGTCTGTTGGCTGTATGGATGTCTTCTTTTGAGAAATGTCTGTTCATATCCTTCCCCACTTTTTGATGGGGTTGTTTGCTTTTTTCTTGTATATTTGTTTGAGTTCTTGGTAGATTCTGGATATTAGCCCTTTGTCAGATGAGTAGGTTGCAAAAATTTTTTCCCATTCTGTAGGTTGCCTGTTCACTCTGATGGTAGTTTCTTTGGCTGTGCAAAAGCTCTTTAGTTTAATTAGATCCCATGTGTCAATTTTTGCTTTTGCTGCCGTTGCTTTTGGTGTTTTAGACATGAAGTCCTTGCCCATGCCTATGTCCTGAATGGTACTACCTAGATTTTCTTCTAGGGTTTTTATGGTATTAGGTCTAACATTTAAGTCTCTAATCCATCTTGAATTAATTTTCATATAAGGGGTAAGGAAAGGATCCAGTTCAGCTTTCTACTTATGGCTAGCCAATTTTCCCAGCACCATTTATTAAATAGGGAATCCTTTCCCCATTTCTTGTTTCTCTCAGGTTTGTCAAAGATCAGATAGCTGTAGATGTGTGGTATTATTTCTGAGGACTCTGTTCTGTTCCATTGGTCTATATCTCTGTTGTGGTACCAGTACCATGCTGTTTTGGTTACTGTAGCCTTGTAGTATAGTTTGAAGTCAGGTAGCGTGACGCCTCCAGCTTTGTCCTTTTGACTTAGGATTGTCTTGGCAATGCGGGCTCTTTTTTGGTCCATATGAACTTTAAAGCCGTTTTTTCCAATTCTGTGAAGAAAGTCATTGGTAGCTTGATGGGGATGGCATTGAATCTATAAATCACCTTGGGCAGTATGGCCATTTTCACGATATTGATTCTTCCTATCCATGAGCATGGTATGTTCTTCCATTTGTTTGTGTCCTCTTTGATTTCACTGAGCAGTGGTTTGTAGTTCTCCTTGAAGAGGTCCTTTACATCCCTTGTAAGCTGGATTCCTAGGTATTTTATTCTCTTTGAAGCAATTGTGAATGGAAGTTGATTCCTGATTTGGCTCTCTGCTTGTCTGTTACTGGTGTATAAGAATGCTTGGGATTTTTGCACATTAATTTTGTATCCTGAGACTTTGCTGAAGTTGCTTATCAGCTTAGCAGATTTTGGGCTGAGACAATGGGGTTTTCTAAATGAACTGAATTCTACCAGAGGTACAAGGTGGAGCTGGTACCATTCCTTCTGAAACTATTCCAATCAATAGAAAAAGAGGGAATCCTCCCTAACTCTTTTATGAGGCCAACATCATCCTGATACCAAAGCCTGGCAGAGACACAACAAAAAGAGAGAATTTTAGACCAATATCCCTGATGAACATCGATGCAAAAATCCTCAATAAAATACTGGCAAACGGATTCAGCAGCACATCAAAAGCTTATCCACCATGATCAAGTGGGCTTCATCCCTGGGATGCAAGGCTGGTTCAACATTCGCAAATCAATAAACGTAATCCAGCATATAAACAGAACCAAAGACAAGAACACATGATTATCTCAATAGATGCAGAAAAGGCTTTTGACAAAATTCAACAGCCCTTTATGCTAAAAACGCTCAATAAATTTGGTATTGATGGAACGTACCTCAAAATAATAAGAGCTATTTATGACAAACCCACAGCTAATATCATACTGAATGGGCAAAAACTGGAAAAATTCCCTTTGAAAACTGGCACAAGACAGGGATGCCCTCTCTCACCACTCCTATTCAACATAGTGTTGGAAGTTCTGGCTAGGGCAATCAGGCAAGAGAAAGAAATCAAGGGTATCCAGTTAGGAAAAGAAGAAGTCAAATTGTCCCTGTTTGCAGATGACATGATTGTGCATTTAGAATCAATTATTTTCTTGTTCCCATTTCTATTATGGAAATTATTTTACAGTTTTTAAATGTTTAAAAAATAACTTGCTCTAAAAACCTTAAAGACTTTCTGAATATTATCTTCTGCTTTCCATAAAATACAAATACATACTTTTTATAATTCAAGGACAAAAATTTTTAAGGGAGAAAATAATTCCCCTTCATTGTCCATTTTTCCTTTTGTACAATGAAGGATAGAACTTCTATCTAAACACCTTCTCTACACTTCGAGTATTCTTAAAACAATTATGCATCCTCCATCACTCCTTCTTTTGGTAGAGAGTTTCCAATATGGAGAAGACACAGCATTTATTGGGTCATGTTTATTAGTAGGTGGATGTTATGACTTAAAGACTGAGGTCCATGCTTTCTACTTCCTTTTTCCCTTCCTGTGCACAAAAATGGGACTCCTTTATACTCCCTTTCTCCATGTGGTAGCACATCCCGGTGTCTTAGACTCCCAAGAAACAGACTCCATGGCATATATTGTTGAACAGAAGATAGATTTAGAACAGCAAATTGGGAGGCAGGATGAGGACAGAGACATTTGAAACTGATGTATAGGCAAAGAAACCTCCGTGATCCTATGGCGATGCTAGAGTGGAAATGGACCAGAGTTGTCCATAATCAAAGCAAGGTTTCTGAGCCTTTGGATTGTTTTTTTTTTTTTAATGATATATAAAAATTGTCTGTATTTATGATTACAACACAATATTTTGACCTATGTATACAACGTGGAATGGATAAATGGATCTACTAAGTATATCCATTACTTCATTATTATCATTCTTTGTGATGAAAATCCATCTATTCTCTTAGCCATTTTCAAGTATACAATGTACTGCCATTAGCTATAGTCACCATGAGGTACAGTAGATCTCTTGAACTTCTTCCTATCTAACTGAAATTTTGTATCCTTTGACCAACGTTTTCCCCAACTACATATCTTCCATCCCAGCCTCTGGTAAACCCTTCTCCTGATTTCTGAGTTTGACTTTTTAAGATTCTACATGTAAGTGAAATCCTGCAGTATTTGTATTACTGTACCTGGCCTATTTCACTTAACATAATGTCTTCCAGGTTCATGTATGATGTCACAAATGACAGAATTTCTTTCTTGCTTAAGGTTGATGAATAGTTACATATATATATATATATATATATATAAATCACATTTTCTCTATCCGTTCATTCATTGATGGACACTTAGATTGATTCCTTATTATTACTATTGTGAATAAGCTGCAGTGAATGTGGAAGTGCAGATATCTCTTTGATGTACTGAATATTCGTATCCTTTGTATATTATGTTAGGGTTCTCTAGAAGGACAGAACTAATGAAATATACATGCTTTTATATATATTATATATATATACACATATGTATATGAGTTTATTGAGTATTAACTCACATAATCACAAGGTCCCGCAATAGGTCATCTGCAGACTGAGGAGCAAGGAGAGCCAGTTGGAGTTTCAAAACTAAAGAACTTGTAGTCCGATGTTCAAGGGCAGGAAGCATCCAGCACAGGAGAAAGATGTAAGCTGGGAGGCTAAGTCAGTCTCTTTTTTCACATTTTTCTACCTGCTTTATATTCTCACCATGTTGGCAGCTGATTAGATTGTGCCCACCCAGATTAAGGGTGGGTCTGTCTTCCCCAGGCCACTGATTCAAATGTTAATCTCCTTTGGCAACACCTTCACAGACACACCCAGGATCAATACTTTGTATCCTTCAATACAATCAGGTTGACACTCAGTATTAACCATCATACACACACATACACACACACACATTATATATATATACACACACACACACACACACATACACACACTCAGATTGTTGGATCATATGGTAGTTCTAGTTTTAACATTTTGGGAAACTTTCATACTGTTTTCCACAATGGCTGTACTAATTTTCCATGAACAGTATATAAAAATTCCCATAAACATTCCCATAAACAGTATATAAAAATTTTTTTTGTTCTACAACCTTGTCAAGACATATTATTTTTTGTGATAGGATAGCTCGCTGTGGTTTTAATTTGCGTTTCCCTAATTTATGATATTTAACTTTTTTATATACCTGTTGTCCATTTATATGTCTTCTTTTAGGAAATGTCTATTCAGGTCTTTTGTACATTTTTAATTAGTTAATTTTTTAAATTAATTAATCTATTTATTTAAAATTAAGCTGTTTGAGTTCTTGTATATTTTAGATAATAATCCCCTTATCAGATGTATGGTTTGCAAATATATTCTGTCATTCTGTAGTTTAAGTCTTCACTCTGTTGATTGTGTCCTTTACTGTACAGAAGCTTTTTAGTTTGATGCAATGTCATCTGTCTATTTTTACTTCTGTTGTCTGTACTTTTGGGGTCATATCGACAAAATTATTGCCAGGCCTTTGTACCAGTCAGTCATTGGATACAGCTGCTTGGAAGAAGACGTACTCTTGGGCAAGGCAGCTTTCTTTGGTGGAGAACAATCTCCAGAGAAGGACTCAGCTGTGAACTGTACGCCATAGACACTACTAACACTGCTGAGAGTGAGAGGAATTAGTTCTGTAGGTGGAATCCCAGCAATATGTCGCATCATCTGCTACATTCACTCTACTGGAGCCTGACTGTTCATCCTGTCTCTTTGCTTCTAGTTTGGCTGGACAAGTACATCAGGCTTGCCATCTTTTCTAATTTCTTTAGTTGAGTAGGTAGATTCTGATCCTGCTCTGTAAACCTAGTGGTCTCTCAGTGTGTAGGCAAACCTAAGCATGAACAGGTAAAAATTTATTCAGGGTAGGAAATATGATAGCTTACCTTAAATCTAAGTCACTTTCTTCAATTTACCCTGTCCCAGAAAGTCTTGCTCTAAGGATTACAGGGTACTTGCCAGGAAAAATATAGTCAATTATCTATTTCACATTTAAATGGTGATACTTGTCCAGACACTATGCTTTATTGGAGAGACCATTAACTTTTAACATCATTTTCATATAGTAATATGCAATTATAGTAATATTTTCATCAATGTTCTAATACTTTTAGAAAAGCATAGTGTTCAAAAATCATAATTTGTGGAATTAGAGTGTCTGAATTTTTACCTTGGTCTCTCTACTTAAAAGCAGTATTAACTTTTAATTTAGTTTATTATTAATAAATGTGCATAAAACAACATCTCTTTCTTAGGATGGTTTAGGGCAAAATGAGATCATCCATGTAAAACAGTTCCTGAAACATAGTTCCTGCTACATTGTTGTTCAACAGAATAGATAATGGTTATTATTTTTATTATCTTTTGAATCCATTTGCTGTTGCTATAATATAGTGACAAAACAAAAAAAAAGTCTCAGTGGTGTGTAACTTTAGTAATTTAGCTCGTACAGCAATCAGCTGGCTAGAGGTCAGCTCATCTAGGCTGGGCTTAGCTGAGTGTCTCTACTACCTGTGGACAGTTCTTCTCAAGAATCTGTGAATTGCTTCTGCTCCATGTTGCAAAGCACAGTAGATATAAATATAAGATATGGTTTCAGCCTTTAAGGAGCTCTATTGGTGGAGGCAGAAAAGAACCATTTTGCTCTAAAATAGAGAATCAAGGGCCATCCTAGTGGTATAAGCAAAATGTTGTGGTAACAATAAAAAGCAAGCAATTCATGCTGATATGAGGATCTGTCAAAGTCACCTTCACAGAGGAGGTGGCATTTGAGGTAGGATGGATTGGACAGTGGAATTACTTGCTCTGAAAGACAAGTCAGACATACAACATCCTTTACATTTAAAGGCTTACAGTCTACAAAATGTCCAAACACTGTGTTAATGTCTGTAATAATCTGCCCATGGGAACATCAATGACACTCTATATAAGACTCCTTCCCCAGTGCAACAGAGTCTCAGGAAAATGTGCTTGGTTCCATGTTCTAAGTCTCTCTTGTATGTTCTCAGTCTTGACATCAACTTTCTGTCTTCCCTCTTATGCCCATTGTTATGAAATTATTAGTTTCCTCTTCATGTCCTAAACTCACTGAGAATTAACTCTTGGAAATCCAGCCACTTTCAGAATTTAAGACTCTTGTTCACCCTGGTTAAGTATTCAGAGAATTCTCTGAGTAGGATAAATAGGTAAATAACTATAATGCAAAACAGTATGATAGGTGTCATTAAAGTGTTTCACAGTGTTATAGGGATAAAGAGAGAATTCTTCACAAGTATATCAACTTCTCCTTAGATAACTCTGGAATGTTGCATCCTGATTTATTACTTTTTTGTGTGTGTATAAAGATCATATCTTTTTGTTTTCCTCATTGAATGTCCCAGAAGAAATTTATGTGAGTGTGTGAATAAGACTGTCTACATATTCATCTATAAAAATTGGCAATTCTGTTTTTTATTTTAATCTGTGTGTCTTTTGAAAGTGTATGACCAGAGATAATGATAACGTACCTCAAATTTCCAGGACATTGGAACACAGATCATGAGTCATTCCCTGTTGCTATTAGCCATAGCACTATGCATACATCTATGTGAGTCAACAATTCCAGGGCATATGAGTGCACGGAGAATGTTCACACTTCTATGACTGGACTGAATGGGTTAATCTGAATCTGGGCTTCTTTCTTTCTCTTAGTGGATCTGACTAGATGCAAAAAGAAAGAGAATAATGACTACTTCAGATTGCAGTAGGTTGTAATTGAAAATAAAACAAAATCAAACCAAGGGCAGTCATAAAAAACAATAATGCGTGTTGGTGAAATAGCCTAGAATGGTTTCAATCAAGTTCAAGGGAGGGTGGATTGGACAATGGAATTCCTTGCTCAAGAGCCAGCTGAATTACAGCTAGGTGGAGTTAGAAATGGGGAATTATTTTTTTCTGTTACAAGTTTTTTTATGGACTAGGTATTAAAACAAGTGATTAGATGTTTTTGT
This sequence comes from Trachypithecus francoisi, assembly GCF_009764315.1. Taxonomy (NCBI): domain Eukaryota; kingdom Metazoa; phylum Chordata; class Mammalia; order Primates; family Cercopithecidae; genus Trachypithecus; species Trachypithecus francoisi. The sequence goes on along the minus strand of NW_022681463.1, from coordinate 56,110,181 downwards.
TTGTTCTCAAAAGAATTACTTTGAATTTAATTTATTAATGTAACTATTGTTTCTATAAATGTATTTTCCATTGATATTTTGTAGTGAAACTACATTTGAATAGTTTACCATTACATATTTTGTTGAGAAATTACAATGGTAAGTGCCTAGTTAAAATACATATTAAAAACTTGTGGGTCAATCAAGTCGGCTTCATCCCTGGGATGCAAGGCTGGTTCAACATATGCAAATCAATAAATGCAATCCATTAAATAAACAGAACTAACGACAAAAACCACATGATTATCTCAATAGATGTAAAAAAGGCCTTCGACAAAATTCAACAGCTTTTCATGCTAAAAACTTTCAATAAACTAGGTACTGATGAAACATACCTCAAAATAATAAGAGCTATTTATGAGAAACCCAGAGCCAATATCATACTGAATGAGCAAATGTTGGAAGCATTCCCTTTGAAACCCGGCACAAGACAAGGATGTCCTCTCCCACCACTCCTATTCAACATAGTATTGGAAGTTCTGGCCAGGGCAATCAGGCAAGAGAAAGAAATAAAAGGTATTCAACTAGGAAAAGAGGAAGTCAAATTGTCTCTGTTTGTAGATGACATGATTATATATTTAGAAAACTCCATACTTCTCAGCCCCAAATCTCCTTAAGCTGATAAGCAACCTCAACAAAGTCTCAGGATACAAACTCCATATGCAAAAATCACAAGCATTCCTATACACCAAGAATAGAAAAACAGAGAGCCAAATCATGAGTGAACTCCCACTCACAATTACTGCAAAGAGAATAAAATACTTAGGAATCCAACTTACAAGGGATGTGTAGGACCTCTTCAACGAGAACTACAAACCGTTGCTCAACAAAATAAGAGATGACACAAACAAAGAATATTCCATGCTCATGTATAGGAAGAATTAATATGGTGAAAATGGCCATACTGCTCAAGGTAATTTATAGATTCATTGCTATCCACATCAAGCTACCAATGACTTCCTTCACAGAATTGGAAAAAAACTACTTTAAATTTCATATGGAACAAAAAAAGAGCCGCATAGCCAAGACAATCCTAAGCAAAAAGAACAAAGCTGGAGGCATCACACTATCTAACTTCAAATTATACTACAAGGCTACAGTAACCAAAACGTCATGGTACTGGTACCAAAACAGATATATAGACCAATAGAAGAGAACACAGTCCTCAGAAATATCACCACACATCTACAACCATCTGATCTTTAACAAACCTGATAAAAATAAGCAATAGGGAAAGGATTCCCTATTTAATAAATGGTGCTGAGGAAACTGGCTAGCCATATGTAGAAAGCTGAAACTGGATCCCTTCCTTACATCTTATACAAAAATTAACCCAAGATGGATTAAAGACTTAAATATTAGACCTAAAACTGTAAAAACCCTAGGTAGTACCATTCAGGACATAGGCAAGGGCAAAGACTTCATGACTAAAACACCAAAAGCAATGGCAACAAAAGCCAAAATAGACAAATGGGATCTAATTAAACTAAAAAGCTTCTACACAGTAAAAGAAACTACCATCAGAGTGAACAGGCAACCTACAGAATGGGAGAAAATTTCTGCGATCTATCCATCTGACAAAGGGCTAGTATCCAGAATCTGCAAAGATCTTAAACAAATTTACAAGAAAAAAACAACCGTATCAAAAAGTGGGCAAAGGATATGAACAGACACTTCTCAAAAGTAGACATTTATGCAGCCAACAGACTTATGAAAAAATGCTCATCATTACTGATCATCAGAGAAATGCAGATCAAAACCACAATTAGATTACCATCTCATGTCGGTTAGAATGGCAATCATTAAAAAGTCAGGAAACAACAGATGCTGGAGAGGATGTGGAGATACAGGAATGCTTTTACACCATTGGTGGGAATGTAAATTAGTTCAACCATTGTGGAAGACAGTATGGCAATTCCTCAAGGATCTAGAACTGGAAATACAATTTGATCCAGCAATCCCATTACTGGTTATATATTCAAAGGATTATAAATCATGCTACTATAAAGACACACACACACACACACACATATATTTAATGTGGCACTATTCACAGTAGTGAAGACTTGGAACCAACCCAAATGTCCATCAATGATAGACTGGATAAAGAAAATGTGTCATATATACACCATGGAATACTATGCAGCCACGAAAAGGATGAGTTCACTTCCTTTGCAGAGACATGGATGAAGCTGGAAACCATCATTCTCAGCAAAATATCACAAGGACAGAAAACCAAACACCGCATGTTCTCACTTATAAATGGGAGTTGAACAATGAGAACACATGGATATAGGGAGGGGAACATCACACACTGTGGCCTATTGTGGGGTGGGGGACTTGGGGAAGGATAGTGTTAGGAGAAATGCCTAATGTAAATAATGAGTTGATGGTTGCAGCAAACCAACATGGAACATGTATACCTATGTAACCTGCATGTTGTGCACATGTACCCTAGAACTTAAAGTATGTATATATATTATATATATAAAATATATAAGGATCCCTTCCTTATATAATCCCATATATTATAAATTATATATATAATGTATATAAGTATAATGTATATATGTAATGTGTATATATATAAACTTCTGGATTCACATATAATACAAAAATATAAAAAGAACTGGGCTAGTTTACAAAGAAGATAGAAAACAATCTATGACTGAGGGCTTTATAAGTAATAAGAAAAAAATGGCAAACACAAATATCACATTAATTAAAAATATGAAACATTTATAATACAGATAAACTTCAGCTGTTTGTGATACTAGAATAATAAGAATTACCAGATCCAAGTCTGTTATTTTTGTTGAAAGTGGTCCTGACATAATCTTTCAAGCTTTGAATGTACATCTCAATCTCAATATTTTTGCAAATTTAAAAGAGCAGCAGAGTCACAAGAAGCTATACTACAAGGGGAATTTTATCTGCTTAATTCTTAAAGTAATTGTGAGCTATTTTGAGGGAGAAGAATTTTTGGAATATAATTAGTAGGACAATATGGAGACAGAGGATGTGGCAAAACACAGAGTTTACATATGTCAAAATATATAAGAAAATGTAGTTCTCTGTAATAAAAACCATTTCCTACAGTAATGGAATTATTTAACAAAAGAAATTCTAATTGAATTCATTACCATAACTCTTCATATTTATTAGAGAAATCAAAATATTAAAGTTCTATTCCAGAAATAAAATTAAAATGTTCTCCTATTCCTCAGTGTATTTTAAAAAACTGGAAGGGTAGTTAAAAATTGTAAAGCTTGTAAAGGTTGAAGAGCTTGTAGAAGAAGAGTGACTATCTTCTAGTATGTATATTTATTCAATACTAGGCAGGCTTTTCTAAGAGTACGGGACTTAAGTTTTACCTTCTCGGAGGCAAAAGATTGTAATTGAACATAAGTGACTTTGGAATTGAGCATAACTTAGTTTGAGCTATGAGCCTTTGACAAGGTATAAAACCTGCTCAAGCATCCATTTTTGTACTTACAAAATGGGGAAACCAGTATCTACTATTTGGCATCTTGGAGTTTTACATGTGATATCAATAGTTAAATGCCTGGTACACAAGGTGTTCACTAAACCTTTTGTTCCAAATATTTTCTCCTATAAATAAAGCAAAGAATGTTTAGTAGTAACATACTACCACTTCTAATATTATTGTTAGTAATGATTTCTGTTTATTGAACATCTATTATGTAGTCAGTATTGGGACGGCTGCTTTACATGCACTTATTGAGCATCTACTATGCACCTGATTTTTGAGCTGACTATTTTAAAAATAGTTTTAATTATTTATTTTTGTGACTACATAGTAGGTGTATATATTTATGGGGTACATGACATATTTTGATACAGGTAAGCAAAGCGTAATAATCACATCAGGGTAAATGAGGCATCCATCACCTCAAGCATTTATCCTCTGTGTTACAAGTATTTGTGCTATCAAATACTCAGTCTTAGTTATTTCTTCTAACTACTTTTGGACCCATTAGCCATCCCCACCTCTTCCCTAACCCACTCCACTACCCTTTCCAGCCTCTGGTAACCATCCTTGTGCTCTCTGTGTCCATGAGTTCAATTGTTTTAATTTTTAACTCCCACAAATAAGTGAGAACATGCAGTTTGTCTTTCTGTGCCTAGCTTATTTTACTTAGCATAATAACCTCAGTTTTCATGTTGTTGCAAATAATAGGATCTCATTTTTTTCATGGCCGAACAGTATACCAATGTGTATATATACCACATTTTCTGTATCCATTCACCTGTTGATGGACACTTAGGTTGCTTTCAAATGTTGGCTATTGTGAACAGTGTTGTAATAAAGATGAGAGTGCAGATATCTCGTTAATGTACTGATTTTTTTCTCTTAATTGTACTTAGCAGTGGGATTGATGAATTGCATGGCAGCTGTTTTTTAGTTTTTTGGGGAACTTCCAAACCGTTCTCCATAGCAGTTGTACTAATTTATGTTCCAACTAACACTTTACAAGGGTTCACTTTTCTCTACATCCTTGTCAGCATTTGTTATTGCCTGTCTTTTGAATACAAGCCATTATAACTGCGCTGAGATGATATCTCATTGGAGTTTTGACTTGCATTTCTCTGACGATCAATGACATTGAGCACTTTTTCATATGTTTGTTTGCTATTTATATGTCTTCTTTTGCAAAATGTCTATTCAGATCTTTTGACCATTTTTAATCAGATTATTAGATTTTTACCTATAGAGCTGCTTGAGCTCTTTGTATATTCTACTTATTAATCCCGTGTCAGATTGGTAGTTTGTAAAATTTTTCTACGATTTTGTGGGTTCTTTATTTTGTTAACTGTTTCCTTTGCTGTCCAGAAGCTTTTTAACTTGCTGTGATCCCATCTGTCCATTTTTGCTTTGATTGCCTGTGCTTCTGGAGTATTACTCAAGAAATCTGTGCCCAATCAATGTCCTGGAGAGTTTTCCAAATGTTTTTTTCCTAGCAGTTTCATAGATTGTGGGTTTAATTTAAGTCTTTAATCAATTTTTATTTGATTTTTTATATTGTGAAAAATAGGAATCTAGTTTCGTTGTTCTGCATATGGATATCCAGTTTTCCTAGAAGCATTTATTGAAGAAACTGTCCTTTCCCCCAATGTATGTTCTTAGAACCTTGTCGAAAACAAATTCACTGTAGATATATGGATTTGTTTCCAGGTTCTCTATTCTGTTCCATTGGTATAATCTGTTTTTATGCCAGTACCCTACTGTTTTGGTTACTCTAGCTCTGTAGAATAATTGAAAGTCAAGTAATGTGATTTCTCCACTTTTGTTCTTTTTGCTAGGGTAGTTTTGACTATTCTGGGTATTTTGTGATTCCGTAGGAATTTTAGAATTGAGTTTTTCTATATCTGTGAAGAATGCTGTTGGAATTTTAGTAGAGAATGCATTGAAAGTGTAAATTGTTTTGAGTAGTATGGACATATATTTATTCTGCCAATACATAAACATGGGATATCTTTTCATACTTCTGTGTTTTCTTCAATTTCTTTCATTACTATTTTATAGTTTTCATTTTAGAGGTCTTTTTCTTCTTTGGTTAATTCCTAGGTATTTTATTTTATTTGTAGCTATTGTCTATGGGATTACTTTCTGGATTTCTTTTTCATATTGTTTACTGTTGGCGTATAGAAATGCTAGTGATTTTTGTATGCTGTTTTTGTACCCTGCAACTCTACTAAATTTCTTTATCAGGTCTGATAGTTTTTTGGTGGTCTCTAGGATTTTCTGAAATAAGATGATATAATGTGAAAACAAGGATAATTTGACTTCTTCCTTTTCAGTTTGAGTGCCATTTATTTCTTTGTCTTATCTAATTGCTCTACCTAGGACTTCCAGTAGTATGTTGAATAGCATTGATGAAAGTGGGCATCCTTGTTGTGTTCTAGATCTGAGAAGAAAGACTTTCAGTTTTTCCCCATTCAGTATAATATTACCTATGAGTATGTCATATATGGCTTTCATTATGTTGAAGTATGTTCTTTCAATAGCCAGTTTTTTATGGTTTTTATCATAAAGGGATGTTGAATTTTATCAAATGCTTTTTCAGCATCAAATGAAATGATCATATTATTTTTGTCCTTAATTCTGTTGATATGCATATGTTGAACCATCCTTGCATCCCTGGGATAAATCCCAATTGGTCATGATGAATGATCTTTTTAATGTGTTGCTCGATTCAGTTTGCTAGCAGTTTGTTCAGGATTTTTATCATTTATTAATGTTTTTGAGATGGAATCTCACTCTGTCGCTGAGGCTGGAGTGCAGTGGCATGGTCTCAGCTCACTGCAAGCTCCGCCTTCTGGGTTCACGCCATTCTCCTGCCTCAGCTTCCCAAGTAGCTGGGACTACAGGTGACCGCCAACACACCCAGTTAATTTTTGTATTTTTAGTACAGATGGGGTTTCACCATGTTATCCAGGATAGTCTCGGTCTCCTGACCTCGTGATCTGCCCACTTTGGCCTCCCAAAGTGCTGGGATTACAGGTGTGAGCCACTGTGCCTGGCCTGTTCAGAATTTTTGCATCAATATTCATCAGGGATATTGGCCTGTAGTTTTCTGATGTATGTTTGTCTAGTTTGGTATCAGGGTAATATTAGTCTCACAGAATGAGTTTGGAAGTATTCCTTTCTCCTCTGTTTTTCAGAATAGTTTGAGTGGGATTGGTATTCGTTCCTCTTTAGCTACTTGGTAGAATTCAGCCATGAAGTCTTTGGGTCCTGGGATTTTTCTTTGCTGGGATACTTTTTACTATGATTTTGGCCTTGTTACTTCTTATTGGGGTATTCAGGTTGTTTTATTTTTTTTCATGGTTCAATCTTGGTAGGTTGTATATATCCAGAAATATATCATTTTCTTCTAGATTTTCCAATTTATTGGCATATAGTTGCTCATAGTAGCAACTAATGATCCTTTGAACTTCTATGATGTTAGATGTGATGTCTCCTTTCCCTTCTTTGATTTTATTTACTTAATTCTTCTTTCCTTTTTTCTTAGTCTGGCTAAAAGTTTGTCAGTATAAAGGGATGCTGAATTTTATCAAATGCTGATAAATTTTTTCAGGAAATGAACTTTCATTTTATTAATCTTTTCTATTGTTTTCTTCAGTTTAATTTCATTTATTTCTGCTCTGATCTTTGTTACTTCTTTTCTTTTATTTTGGGTTTGGCTTGTTCTTGCTTTTCTAGTTTTTAAAGATGCCTCATTAGGTTATTTATTTGAAGTTTTTCTACTTTTTTTAATGTAGACACTTATAGCCATAAGCTTCCCTCTTGACACTGCTTTCACTGTATCTGATAGGTTTCAGTATATTATGTCTCTGTTATCTACTGTTTCAAGAAATTTTTTCATTTCCTTCTTAATTTCTTCATTGATACGTTGGTCATTCAGGAGCATATTGTTTAATTTCCATGTGTTTATGTAGTTTCCAAAATCCTTCTTGATATTAATTTCTAATTTTATTTCATTGTGGTCAGGGATGATATTTGATGTTATTTCAACTTTTTTGAGTGTTTTAATACTTGTTTTGTGACCTAATATATGGTCTATCCTTGAGAATGATCCATGTGCTGAGGAAAAAATCATGTATTATGTAGCCATTGGATAAAATGTTTTGTAAATATGTGTTATATCCATTTGGTCTATAGTGCAGATTAAGTCTGATGTTTCTTTGTTGATTTTTCTGTCTGGAAGATCTGTCTAATGGTGAAAGTGGGGTGTTGCAGTCTCCATCTATTATTGTATTGTGGTCTATTTCTTTAGCTCTAATGTTTGCTTTATATATCTGGGTGCTGCAGTGTTGGGTGCATATATATTTATAATTGTTAACTCCTCTGACTGAATTGACCCCTTTATAATTACCTAATGGCCTTCTTTGTCTCTTCTTGTAGGTTTTGTCATGAAGTACATTTTGGCTGATATAAGTATAGCTACAGCTGCCTATATTTTGGTTTCCATTCACATGAAATATGTTTTTCCATCCCTTTGTTTTCAGACAATGTGTGTTTTTATAGGTGAAGAGTGGTATTTGTAGGCCACAAATCTTTGCTTCTTGTTTTTCTTTTTTTAAATCCCTTAAACCACTTTATGTCTTTTTATTGAGGAGTTTAGTCCATTCACATTCAAGGTGGTTGATTATTATTATTATTATTATTAGACACAGAGTTTTGCTCTTGTTGCCCAGGCTGGAGTACAATGGTGCAATGTTGACTAACTGCAACCTCCACCTCCTGGGTTCAAGCGATTCTCCTGCCTCAGCCTCCCGAGTAGCTGAGATTACACGTGCCTGCCACAATCCTCAGCTAGTTTTTTGTATTTTTTTAGTAGAGATGGGGTTTTGCCATGTTGGCTTGGCTGGTTTTGGACTCCTGACCTCGGGTGATCCACCTGTCTTGGCCTTCCAAAGTGCTGGGATTACAAGCGTGAGCCAGCGTGCCTGGATGGTTATTATTAATAAGTAAGGATTTACTTCTGCCATTTTGTTATTTATTTTCTGGTTGTTTTGTGGTATTCTCCCCCACTTTTCTTTTTTCCTCTCTTCCTTTTAGTGAAGGTGATTTTCTCTGAAGGTATGATTTAATTTATTGCTTTTTACTTTTTGTGTATTCATTGAATTTTTTTTGATTTAAGGTTTACATGAGTCTTACAAGTAATATCTTAGAACCCATTATTCTAAACTGATAATAACTTAATATTGATGGCATAAACAACAAAAAACTAACATACAAGCAAAATGAAAACTTATAAAAACTCTACACCTTAACTTTATCCACCTACTTTTTCAGTTATTGCTGTTTCTACTCATATCTTACTGTACTGTTCATGTCTTGAAAAGTAGTTGTTGTTATAACATTTTTGATTGGTTGATCTTTTAGTCTTTCTACTTAAGAGTAATTTACATAGCATAAGTACAATATTATATTTTGTGTTATTCTGTGTATTTATATTGCCAGTGAGTTTTGTACCTTCAGATGATTCCTGATTACTCATTAGTGTTCTTTTCTTCCTGATTGAAGAGTTCCTTTTAGCATTTCTTGTAGGACAGGTCTGGTGTTGATGAAATGCCTTAGCTTTTGTTTGCCAGGGAAAGTCTTTATTTCTCCTTCATGTTTGAAGGACATTTTCCCTGAATATACTACTTTAGGATAAGAGGTGTTTTCCTTTAGCACTTTGAATACGTCATGCCACTCTCTGCTGGCCTATAAAGTTTCCACTGAAAAGTCTACTGCCAGGCGTATTGCAGTTTCTTTGTATGTTATTTGTTTCTTTTCTCTTGCTGATTTGAGAATCCTTTCTTTATCCTTAAACTTTGGGAGCTTTATTATTAAATACCTTGAGACAATCTTCTTTGGGTTAAATCTATTTGGCGTTTTACAACCATCTTGTACTTGACTATTGATATCTTTCCTTAGGTTTGATAAGTTCTCTGTTATTATCCCTTTGAATAAACTTTCCATCCTTATCTCTTTTTCTACCTTCTTTTCAAGGACAGTAACTCTTAGATTTGCCCTTGTGAGGCTATTTTCTAGATCTTTTCGGCATGCTTTATCTTTTTGTGTTACTCTTTTCTTTTGTCTGCTCTGACTGTATTTTCAAACAGGCTGTCTTCAAGCTTACTAATTATTTTTTTATGCTTGATCCATTTTGCTATTAAAACACTTTGATGAATTCTTCAGTATATCAATTGCATTTTCAATTTCTGCCTGATTCTTTTACATTGCTTTAATCTCTCTGTTAAATGTATCTGATAGAATTCTGAGTTCCTTCTCTGTGTTATCTTTAATTTCTTTGAGTTTCCTCAACACAGCTATTTGAATTCTCTGTCTGAAAAGTCACATATCTCTGTTTCTCCAGAATTGGTCCCTGGTGCCTTAGTTTTTTTTTTTTGTGAGGTCTTGTTTTCCTGGATGGTCTTAATGTGACTTTTCATCAGTGTCTGGGCATTGAAAAGTTATAAGTTTATTGTAGTCTTTGTGGTCTGGACTTGTTTGAACATGTCTTTCTTGGTAAGGTGTTCCAGGTATTTGAAGGAACTTAGGTGTTACAATCTAAGCCTTATCTGCATTGGTGGTCAACAAAAGCCCTGTAATGCTGTGGCTCTTGTGGACTCATAGAGGTACTGCCTTGATTGTCTTGGATAAGATAAAGAAAAATTCTCTGAATTGTCAGACAGAGACTCTTGTTCTCTTCCCTCACTTTCCCCCAAACAAATGAAGTCTGTCTGTGCTGAGCTGCCTGGAGCTGTGTGTTAGGTGACACAAGCCCCCTGCTGTGGTCACTACCAGTGAGACTTTGCTGGGTCAGACTTGAAGTTAGCATAGGCCTGGGTGTCACTCAAGGCCCTTTGTAACTTCTACTTGGCTACTGCCTATGTTCACCTAAGGCTCTAGGGCTCTATAATCAGTAGATGGTGAAGTCAGGTGTGCTTATGTCCTTTCCCTCAGGTTGGCAAGATTCCCCAGTCCCCAGGGGAGTCCGTAGATGCCATCCAGGAGCCAGGGACTGTAGTCAAAAACCTTAGATGTACTATTCTACTGTGGCTAAGCTGGAACTCAAACCATGATATGTAGATTCCCACTCTTCCCTCTCCTTTTCACAGGCAGAGGAACCTCTCCTTGTGGCCACCACCACCATAGGCCCACATAAATTACTGCCAGATTACTGCCAATGTTTACTTAAGACCCAAGGGCTCTTCAGTCATCTTTGGTGAAGTCTGCCTGGCCTAGTTCTCACCATGTGTTCCCCTCTGATCCAGGTCATGTTCAGAAATACCATCCAAGAGCCAAGGCCTAGAATAGGGGACTCTAAGCATCACTTGGTGCCCTACGCCACTGTGGCTGAGCTGGTACCTAAGGTGCAAGACTCAGTCTCCATTAGTTTTCCTCTGCTTTTCTCAAGCAAAAGGTATCTCTCATTATAGCCACCACAGCTGAGAATGTTCTGGGTCTCACCTCAAGCATGCACATCTCAGAGTCTCACACAAGGCCCATGGAATACTCTTTGGGGATAATTTTCATGGCCCAACAGCTCTTTAGTCAGCAGGTGATAAATCCTGTAAAGACTGGGTTCTTCCCTTCTAGGTGTAGGTTTCCTTCTGGCTCAGGGTGTGTCTAGAAATGTCATCCAGTTGGGGCCTATAATGGGAGCCTCCCAACTCTGCCTGGTATCCAAGATGCAAGACAAAGTCTTCTTTACTTTTCTCTCTCCTCAAGCAGAAGGAAAAAGTCACTGTCATTGCTGCAAGCTGAACTGTCTGGGGTTGAGAAAGGGTGATGCAAACACTACCTTAGCTTCTTCAACTGGTGTCTCCCTAGGTCACATGCCATGCAAGTCTACTGGCCGTGAGCCCAGCATAACACTAGGACTTGCCTTGGAGTTGCAGTGTTTTTGGCCTAGACTATCTTTCAAGTTTATTTAGAACTCCAGGGCACTTTTTTAGCCTGCAGTTCCAAGGTTTGGTGGAACTCAGCTTCTGACTGCTGGGATGGGTGATTCTCCTCTCATTTGGACTGTAATAAATGCTCTGTACATGAGCTGGTGTCAGCTGAGTTCAGTCCAGTTTTGCTTTCTCCTGTGACAGGACAGTAATTAATGTAATGCAAAGTCTCCCAATTGCTACACTTTTCCTTCACCAAGCACACAGAGTCTCTATCTCTACCATGCGGGTGCTGCTGGGTGAGAGGGGAGTGGTGGCATCAACAGCTGAAAACTGTCTTTCTTACTGTCTTCATTGCTTCTTTCAGCAATATGAAGTTAAAACCAGGTACCATGATTGCTCATTGATTTTGATTTGTATAAAAGTGTATTTGTGTGTATGTGTGCATGTGTGCATGTGTGTGTGTGTGTGTGTGTGTGTGTAGATCTTAAATTTTTTGTGTACCTGTAGTGGTGGGGGTGGGGATGATAGTCTGTGGAGACTTCAGCCATCTTGCTCAGCCCCTCTGAACTAGTTACTTTATATTTTGTTCCATAGATACAATTTAAAAACAACTTTATAAGGAAGAAATTTTAATATAATTTTGCAGATGAAAAACACATGTTTGGTTGGAATGATGCTGCAGTTTCTATGCTGGAAGATTACAAGTGTTATAGGACCTTAGAAACTTTTCCACTTCTACTGTCTCATTTGAAATCACATCTCTTTATAATAACTAATAGAAATTTTAGTAGCCCCAAGTGACAGTTGAGAAAATAAATTTCAGTTAGGTTGCCACTGTCCAGGTTCTCTTAGCAGCTATTGAATCTGTGATTAAAATTTACCTTTTTTTTTAACCTTTACCTCCAGTTTATTTTTTATTATATTGTCTCTCTGTGTTGGTGATAACTTAGATATATTTGTTACTATACAAATATGTTTTAAAGGTAATGATGATTTTTTTTTTTCTGTTTTTCTGGAGATCAGGAAAAGGGGGTATGCAAATAAAGTAGCAGAGAAGGATTTTAGAATTTGGTATAAAAATATTTGTTTTTCAATACTTGTGAAACATCATAATGAGAAGATTGAGGGTTATTTTCTGAAGATTTAAAAACATATATATTATATATATATATATATAACTATAATTGGAGGAAGATGTGATGAGCATAGACTGAGTGATTCATCCAAGACATTTTTCAGGCTTAAAATTATGAGATTCTCCATCAGGCATGTTAACCAACTCCCCATAAACTTTTTTCTATACTTATAAAAATATTTGTTTGTCATTCTTCCTCTATGTGTATACCACCAAACCCATGCCATGGTACCAAATACCACATGTACACACACATGCACACACACACAAATTTTATTAATGTATAATAGTAAACTATAGCAGCTTTCTGATAGCTGGTCCTGGGTTGGTAATTAGATGGTTTGGAAATTTGTCACCTCCAAATCTCAAGTTGAAATATGATTCCCAGTATTGAAGGTGGGGACTTATGGGAGTTGTTTGGGTAATGGGGGAAGATCTCTCATGAATGGCTTGCTGCCCTTTCCATGGGTATTAGTGAGTTCTTCCTCTGTTAGGTCACATGAGAGCTGGTTGTATAAAAGAACCTGGCACCTCCTCTCTCCATCTCTCTTTCTCTCTATGTTGCTTCCTTTCTCACCACATGACACAGCAGATTCCCCTAGCCTTACCCCATGATTTAAGCTCCCTTAGTACTAACCAGAAGCCAAAGCAGATGCTGGTTCCATGCCTGTAGAGCCTGCTGAGCTGTGAGCCTCAGTTATTTGTGAGTATGGAACACAAATGAACTTTATAACAACACAAATGAACTATCACAGAAAATTCGTACCTAGGAGTGGGACATTGCTGTAAAGGTACCTGAAAATGTGAGAGTGGCTTTGGAACTGGATAATAGATAGGGGTTTGAAGAGTTTGAAGGGCTCAGAAGAAGACAAAAAAGTGAAAGAAAGTTTGGAACTTTTACAGACTAGGTAAGTGGTTGTGACCAAAATATAGAAATATAGACAGTGAAGGCCAGGCCGACGAGGTCTCAGATGGAAATGAGAAACTTATTGAGAACTAGAGCAAAAGTCACCCTTGTTATGCCTTAGCAAAGAACTTGGCTGTACTGTGTCTATGTCCTAGTACTCTGTGGAAGACTGAATTTAAGAGTGATTCTGTAGGGTATGTAGCAGAAGACATTTTTAAGCAGTAAAGCATTCAAGAGGTGGTCTGGCTGTTTCTAACTTCCTAGATCAGATATAGGAGAAAAAAGATGACAAATCTGGAAAATATGTAAAAGGGAAACAGAATGTACAATTTGAAAAAATTTGCAGACTGGGAATGTAGTAGAGAGGGAAGGAGACTTTTCAGGAGAAGAATACAAGGAAGTTGTGGAGCAACCATTTGGTAGAGAGATTTGCATGACTGAAAGAGAGCTGAGCGCTAACAGACAAGACAATGGGAAAAAGGCCTTGAAGGCATTTCAGAAATATTTCAGGCTCCCTTTCCCATCACAGGTCCAGAGACCTAGGAGGAAAGAATGGTTGAGTGGGCCAGGCTCAGGGCCCTTTTGCCTTGAGTGGCTTCAGGACACTGCTCCCTGTATCCCTGCTGCTTTAGCCATGGCTCAAAGAGCCCCAAGTATAGCTTGCACCACTGCTTCAGAAGGCACAAGCCATAAGCCTTGATGAATATAATGTGGTGTTAAGTCTGTGTGTCTCAGAATGCAACAGTGAAGAAACTTGGCATCCTCTGTAGATTTCAGAAAAAGTATAATGATATGGTTTGGCTCTGTCCCTACCCAAATCTCATCTTGAATTATCATGTGTTGTGGGAGGAACCCCATGGGAGGTAATTGAATCGTGGGCATAGGTCTTTTCTGTGCTGTTCTCATGATCGTGAATAAGTCTCATGAGATGATGGTTTTAAAAAGGGGAGTTTTCCTGCACAAACTCTCTTCTCTTGAGTACCACCATTTGAGATGTGCCTTTTACCTTTTGCCATGATTGTGAGGTCTCCCGGCCATGTGGAACTATTAGTCCATTAAACTTCTTATTTTGTGAGTTGCCCAGTCTCAGTATGTCTTTATAAGCAGTGTGAAAACAAACTAATAGAGTAAATTGGTATCAGAAGTGGGCGCTGCTGAAAAGATACCCAAAAATGTGGAAGTGACTTTGTAGCTGGGTAACAGGCAGAGGTTGGATCCATTAGGAGGGCTCAAAAGAAAACAGGACGATGTGGGAAAGTTTGGAACTTTCTAGAGACTTGTTGAATGGCTTTAACCAAAATACTGATAATGATATGGACAATTAAATCCAGGCGGAGGTGGCCTCAGATGGAGATGAGGAACTTGTTGGAAACTGGAGTAAAGATGACTCTCGTTATGTTTTGGCAAAGAGACTGGCGATATTTTGCCCCTACCCTAGAGATCTGTGGAACTTTGAACTTGAGAGAGATCATTTAGGGTATCTGGGAGAAGATAATTCTAAGCAGCAAAATAATCAAGTGGTGACTTGGGTACTACTAAAGGCATTTGGTTTTAAAAGAGAAACACAGCATAAAAGTTTGGAAAGTTTGCAGCCTGACAATGTGACAGAAAGAAAATCCCATTTTCTGAGGAGAAAGTCAAGCCCGCTGCAGAAATTTGCATAGGCAACAAAGAGCCAAATGTGAATCACCAAGACAATCGGGAAAATGTCTCTAGGGCATGTCAGAGACCTTTGTGGCAGACCTCCTGTCACTAGCCCAGAGGTTTAGGAGGAAAAATATGGTTTCTTGGGCCAGGCCCAGGGTCCCTCTGCTGTGTGCAGTCTAGGGACTTGGTGCCCTGCATCCCAGCTGCTCTAGCCATAACTAAAAGGGACCAAGGTAGAGCTCAGGCTGTTGCTTCAGAGGGTGGAAGCCCCAAGTCTTGGAAGCTTCCATGTGGTGTTGAGCCTGCAGGTGCACAGAAGTCAAGAATTGAGGTTCAGAAACCTCTGCCTAGATTTTAGAGGCTAGATGGAGATGCTTTGATGCCCAGGCAGAAGTTTGCTGCAAGGGAGGGGCCCTCATGGAGAACCTCTGCTCAGACAGTGCAGAAGGGAAATGTGGGGTTGGAATTTTTATCACACACAGAGTCCCTACTGGGGCATTGCCTAGAGGAACTGTGAGAAGGGGGACACCATCCTGCATCCTCCAGACCCCAGAATGGTAGATCTACCAACAGCTTGCACCATGTGCCTGGAAAAGCTACAGACACTCAATGCCAGCTCACGAGAACAGCCAGGAAGGGGGCTGTATCCTGCAAAGCCACAGGGGTGGAGCAGTCCAAGGCATGGGAGCCCACCTCTTGCATCAACATGACCTGGATGTGAGACATGGTGTCAAGGGGGATCATTATGAAACTTTAAGATATGACTGCTCAGTTAGATTTCAGACTTTAATGGGGCCTGTAGCCCTTTTATTTTGGCCAATTTTTTCCATTTGGAATAGCTGTATTTACCCAATGTCTGTACCCCCGTCATATCTAGGAAGTAATTAAATTGCTTTTGATTTTACAGGCTCACAGGCTGAAGGGAGTTGCCTTGTATTGGATAAGATTTTGGACTGTAGACTTTTGAGTTAATGCAGAAATAAGACTTTGGGGGACTGTTGGGAAGATATGATTGGTTTTGAAATGTGAGGACATGAGATTCGGGAGGGGCCAGGGGCAGAATGATATGGTTTGGCTGTGTTCCGACCCAAATCTCATTTTCAATTCTCATGTGTTCTGGGAGGGACTCTGTGGGAGGTAATTGAATCATGGGGGCAGTTCTTTTCCATGCTGTTCTCATGACTGTGAATAAGTCTCATGAGATCTGATGGTTTTAAATAGGGAAGTCTCCCCGCACAAGCTCTCTTCTCTTGTCTGCCACCATTTGACATGTGCCTTTAACCTTTCGCCATGATCGTGAGGCCTCCTAGCCACATGGAACTATAAGTCCATTAAACCTCTTTTGTTTGTAAGTTGTCCAGTTTCTGGTACGTCTTTATCAGCAGTGTGAAAATGGACTAATACATGTGGGAAAGCCTAGGTTCCCAGGAAGAAGCCTGCAAGAGGGATAGAGTTCTCACAGAGAGACTCTACTAGGGAAGTGCCAAAGGGAAATGCAGCTTCCACACAGAGTCCCAAATGTGGGCTAGTGGAGTTGAGGGAATGGAGTCACTCTCCTCCAGATTCCTGAATGGCAGAGTCACTGGGAGCTTGCACCTGAGCCTGGAAAATTCACAAGCACTCAATTCAAACCCATGAGAACTACCACATAGGCTGTGCCCAGGGAAGCTGCAGGGGGAGGGTTACCCAAGGTTTTGGGAGCCAACTCCTTGCACCAGTGTGCCCAGGATGCATGACATGGAGTCAAAGATTATTTTTTAGCTTTAAGATTTAATATCTTTTAATGATTATTTTTTAGCTTTAAGATTTAATGTCTTTCCTGCTTGGTTTTGCACATGCATGGGGCCTTTGGACATGCATGGGGTCATGTGTTGCCCTTTTGGCCAATTTCTCTCTTTTAGAAGAGGAATATTTACCCACTTTCTGTACCATCATTGTATCTTGGAAGTAAATAACTCAGTTTTGATTTTACAGGCTCAAAGATAAAAGGAATGTGCCTTGAGTCTCAGATGGGACTTTGGACTTTTGAGTTAATGCTAGAATGGAATGAGTTAAAATTTTGAGAAACTATTGGGAAGAAATGATTGTATTTTGCAATGTGGGAAGCTCAGGAGATTTGAGGGATCAGGGGTGAAATAGTATAGTTTGGATATTTGTCGCTTCCAAATCTCATATTGGAATGTGATCCCCAACGTTGGAGGTAGGACCTGGTAGGGATTGTTTGAGTATGGGGGATCCCTCATGAATAGTTTTGTGTCTTCCCCCTGTTATGAGTATGTCCTTGCTCTGTTAGTTCATGTGAGAGGTGGTTGTTTAAAAGAGCCTAGCACACCTCCCCTCTCTTTCTCTCTCTCCCTCCCTCTCTCTCTCTTCCTGTCTTCCTGTCTTCCTCTCTTCCTTTCTCACTATGTAATACAGTGGCTACTCTTTTACGTCTCATCATAAGTTTCCTGAGGCTTCACTAGAAGCTGAGCAGATGCTGATGCTGTGCCTGTACAGCCTGCAGAACCATGTGCCAAATCACACACTTTCCTTTATAAATTACCCAGCCTGGGGTATTTCTTTAAAGCAATGCAAATGGGTGAACCCAGTGACATTTGGACATTACTCAGAATAGTGCTATCTGATGAAAAGATGATGAAACAGATGGGCAAAGTGGGAAGAAACAAATTGGAATGCTTAGCTACTTAGAGAATAAACTTAGGAAGCTTAATCGTTTTGGTGTGCTTCTTTAGACTATACTTTCGGCTGAAGCAGAAGCTGGCAACTTTGCTTTTCCCTTCAATCCAACAAGGCAGAGATTTTAACTTACTGGCACACACATACTAGATAATTGGACCACTTGAGACTGTCATGGGTGAAATGGAATGGAAGCTTCTATCAATGTCATCCTTAGGTTATCCTTTTCTCTGCGTTTTGTGAACTGAAGCCAATAATTTTCTAAAAGAGATGCCAGTAGAGCTATTACTTTCTCAATAACCCATTTGATCTCTGGAATCAGTTTTCAACATGTTACCTGCCTTAAGTGTGATCATGAAGTGTTTCTTATACTGATCAATTGGAAGATACTATATTGGAGTTTAGAAAGAACTGAGGGCATTTTAAGAGGTGACATTTGATTACCTATAAAAATTTTCACCTACTGACATAATAGCATATTTATAATAAATGGAAGCTACAAAATGTTAAGGTGAGTAATTATTTCGGCAATATTGTTTGTTAAATGCTATATTCTACTCAGATAGCCCTTAATAATAACCCAGGACTGTTATATTCTCAACACTTATAGAATCTGCCTGTACTCTCTATTGAGTAGAAATTTATGGTATTTAACTACTGTGTTCCAAAAGAGCATTTGTGATCATAAGAACTGAAAATCTTGTGTTTCCTCGTTGTGTCTGCTCCTGAGCTGTGACATCTCCTTGGAGGGATGTTTGCATTACCTTTAGTCAAACCTGTGTTTGAAAATTTACTTATTCAGGACATGATGCTTTAGGTAATGATGACATACAGGGTTTCTAGGAGCTTAATATGATTTTTTAAATGTTCCATCCTACTCTTAGTGTGAAGAATTTACTAGATAGCTCATCTCTCCTTGTCAAACCTGATACAAGCTCTATCTGATAGAGAACATCTTCATGACGATGATCTCAATAGACATTAAAAAATAGAAATATCTTATTAATTTTTCCCTGGTAATATCTGCTCTTTACACTTTAAACACAACTAGTTTTTTCTGATTGTTATTTTCTATTCAGCTAAATATGTACACATACCACTTCTCTCTCTCTCTCTCTCTCTCTCTGTGTGTGTGTGTGTGTGTGTGTGTGTGTGTGTTTTGCTATATTTTGTTTTCATGGCATTTTGTTTGCTGAACATTTAATGCAATTCAGGTCAACATGACCTGTTTATTTTCTGTAATTTTGAGCTTGGTAGAATCTATACTATCTATTAATAGAACTCAATATATTAAAAGCTATTGAGGGATTTTAATTTACCAAGAGAAGACTTTAGATGACTTTAACTAACTAGGCTCTCAGCTAGCATAAATGACATCAGTTCAAGCCATGCTTAATTCACCCAGTCAGTGTTTCACTCAAGACATAGTTGGATTCCATAGGACTTTTTAGGAGTCTGTCATATTTTATTTTATTTTTTAAATAAACCTCTTTACAGTAGACATCATTATTTAAAAAATTATAATGCATTTCCAAAGAACATCATCATTCAGAAATTATTATCAGAATCCTATGTCTGTGTCATATAGGTAACCTGGCATAAAAGTGACAGCACTGCAGTTCTCACTGTGTGTATGTATGTGGAGTGAACATAAACAGGAGATATGCACTCTAAGTGATGTGCTCAAATGTAGAACTAAGAAATATTACCCTGTAAGCTTGTCAGTAGTGTGCAGGATGCAGTCTCATTTTTCTAATTTATACTGCTGCTTACATTGGAATTGATGATATAATTTTGAGAGAATAGTACATAAAACAATATGCCCTTTCTCTTTACAGTAGCACTTTTAACTCTGGCTTTTTAGATAACATTAGTCATGAAAAGTCAAAGATCTAAGCAATGCCAGGACAATGGTGCAAATGGTCAAAATATCAAGAACTGTGAAGAATCAGATTTTAACTTACTTGTAAGCAGTTTCTAGGATGCTGGCAGAAGACCTGAGTCTTCTTGGACAGGACCTTGTATTGTTCATAGTAATAGCAGTAGCCAGGGTAACGGTGTTTTTTTGTGCCAGATCCCCGAACCCAAGTTTCCACAAGGAGATGTAAAGAGAGCCAGGTGATACCTGCATATGATGTGTGTTATATTGTGCAAGAGAAACCCTGACTTTCGGAAACTCAGATATCTTTTAAATGTCATTAAGCATGGCTGCCATTTTCTGTGAAGAGGGATATTCTTTCTATCATTCAAGGATGTTTGTATAGCAGACATCCTTGAAGAATGTCTAAGAACAGGGCAGTCAGTGCCTCTACTTTTAAGACATAGAAATGCAAGATACCTATGGAGAATACTTTCAAAGATAAGAGTCAGAGTCCTTGTTGAGAAGAGTATCTACTTCTTACCTAGGTTAATTTTATAGTCCTAACATCTTGTCTCAGAAAAAATATCTCTTGCTCTAAACATCTGATAAAAGAAGTCACCATCATGTCTCCATTTTTAGTTATCCCTTAACCTATTTTTGTCTGGCTTATATGTAACCACTCACTGGAACTGATTCTACTGACATTAGATATTTCTTCTTTTAGAGTGGACATATTTAGTTCTCATTTTTCTTAGTAGGTCAACAGCAATTGATAATACAAATTACTTCTCTTTTCTGGAAACAGTTTTTTCTTGGTTTCTCTGAAACTACTTTTCATTGCCTCTGTGGTTATCTCTTCTCTTAAAAACATTCATGTTCTTTAGGCTTCTTTTTTTTTCTCTTTTGCTTTGCACAATCTCCATATTTGATATTGCATACTTGATTAGTGCTGATTGCTCTCAAATTTATATCTCCAGCCTAGACCCCCTTTTGAACTCCAGACCCATATAATTGCTTGATTGTTGGATATCTTTATTTAGAAGTCTTGTAGGCATCCTCATTCAACAACTTTAAAATACAGCCTACCTGTCTTGGTCCCCTAAACCTACATCTCCTCTTGTGTTACTTTCTCATTAATTGGTCTCACCATTCTTCCAGTTTCCAATTCATATGGGTAAAAACATTGACTCTGCTCCCCCTTTATATTCTGTGTCCATATTTTCCCATGCTCTGCTGATTTGACCATCTAGTTGCCTCTCCAAAGACTTCTAGTATTCTTGCTATAACTACTCAAGCTGAAGCCACCCTCATTTACTGACAATAAATATGTTAAGACTCTTCACACCAGATCTTTTCCACTCCACGGTCACCTTCTTCAAATTTATTCCCTTCTCGCACCACCAATCTGATCTTCTAATTCACCTGATTAGAATACTTCCTTTAGTCCAGTGGCCCTTGAGATAAAATTCACACACCATATCAAGGGATAATTATTCATTTGACCCCCGCTGACGTGTTGTGCCTCGTTTCTGATCACTTTTTAGTGTTGCCTTCCTACATTCTCTCTCTGTTCCTTAAAAATGTCATTCTCTTTGTCCTAGCTTAGGGCTTTTGCATGTGCTTTTCCCTTTGCTGGAACCTAACCCATCTGCCTGTTAAACCGGATATCCGGTGCATAGGGAAGTCATTCCGGACTCATCCTAACCAACCTAGGTGTTGCCATGGTGCCCTTCACTTCCTCCCTCTGAGCACTTACCCTCATGAATAGCAATGCTGATTTAATTTCTGACTACCTCTCTGCACTGTTAGCTCCATGAAAGTGGATACTTTTTTTGATCTTGTATATTGTATTCTCTAGGAACACATGCTGCTCTGGGCTGATCAAAGGCTCTTAGTAAATAGTTCTGAATAAATGAATGAATGAATGATCTGACTCTCTTCACAAAGAATTATATCTTTATGTTGACAGACCCAGATATGTCTATTTCTAATATGTTAGAATAATGCTAGCATTTATATAATAGGAATTATATACATATCATACAGGAGGGCATTGTCTCACAGGGGTTTATATGTGAGTACATGCATGTGTTTTACCCAGAGCTGAACAATATCAGTAATAGATTCTGATATTCTGGCACATGGAAGACTCTCAATAAATTTAATTTTTAATGAATGAATGAAAATGAGAACTAGCCGTTGTTACTGTGAATTATGTCTGTTTCATGACAGGCCCGATTGTATCTCTTTTTTTAACATAATGCGATAATGACAGAACTTCTATAATAGGAATTACACCCACAAGAATGGGAACCATTTTCTCACAGTGTTTGGTATGTATGTGCCCCTGCTTTCCCCAGAGGTGTACAATGCCCAGTAACAGAATTAGGAATCATATAGGTGGCAAAATGGATACTACCCATTGTATTCAGTATTCCAAACCTGTGACCATTTTCTCTTGGAGGTTATTGATGTAGGTACTCAATGGCAAGTCTTCTTTTTGGAATAAGGTTCTGTTAAGGTGCATTAAGGTGAATTTCTAAATAGAAGCCACAGTTTCCTCTTTGAATATTTCCTCAGTTCCTTGCAGAGAGGAGTGTAAGTCAGCACAGTTAGGAATCTTACTTTACCGCTGCTGGTGCCTTCTCTCTCTGATGACTCTGCTGCCCTTGCAGCCCTCTTCTGAGTAGAGTAGAGGAAATTGTGAGGCCTTGGTTGAAACTGATTAATATCTCTTTTACTTCCTCAGTGGTAGACAGCAGCTATTGCTAGGTAGTACAATGGAGGAGAGGCAGTGGGGAAGCAGAACCTGTGGTGGGGGAATGAGGCATGCGCCTGAGAGGCAGTGCTTGTGCTGATAAGAAATTGCCCTGCCCTGAAAGCAGTACTGATATAAGAGGTAATCATTGCATCCATATGTGCTCTGGAGGAGAAGCCCTTTGAAATGAGACCAATTAAGTGAGCCTTTAGCAGGCCTTGGTGATCAGAATACAGATGATCTCTTTGCTGTATTTTCGTGTGTATGTTGTATATCTGAATGTTGTGTATTAATATTCCTTGGGAAGAGTTCCTTGTTTTCAGGAGATTGGTTTATTTGTTTGGTGCTGCTCCACAGCACATGTTGTGCTTCCCTTTCAGAGACAGTAGCAGTGTTTGTTTTGTTTCATTATTATTTCTTTGTTAATATGCTTGCTTCAAGCTCCCTTCTCTCTCTCTCTCTCTCTCTCTCTATATATATATATATATATATATGCTATTATTGTCTACCAACTTTATTTTTTAGCTTCTTAGCAATATGCCTGCATCTTGTCTAATGCTGCCTTTCAGTGCACAGGCTTATAAATGGTAAAAGGGAAATAAAGCCAAAAAGCTCCTCATAATATTATGGGAGGAATATACCTCCTTCTGTATCAACTGCTGTTAAAAGGCAAATGCGTCTTTTGATAATGTATGTACAGGAAAATCAATGGATTCTCTGAGGGAACTGTCCACAATTAAAGTGTTCGGTATCATTAAACATAGTTGTAGATATCACACAAATAAAAATACTTTATTTCAATCCTAGAACTGTTATTTCTCCGTCTATTATAAAAAAGTAAGCATTTTATCAAAATTGTTCTCTATTCATTTTATTTTACGTTTTTTGGCATCTAAAGTCATCTTTTCCTTTGCTTAGAGCTTTTTAATAACTTGAAATTACTTGTTACTGTCCCTCTAGATTAGAGATTGTGTATTTTGGCTTTAAAACTAGTATTAAATTGGTGCAAAGGGCTGATTTTGTCTTTCCGTAGCTTGAGAGTGTGATCACTTCCATATATTTATTTAATTTATTTTTTTGTGTGGGAGAAGATATTGATTTAAATTTTTATTTATTGCAGAGTACCAGGGGGTACTAAAATTTATTAAGAAGTTTACTTCTCTCTCTCTTTTTTTTTTTTTTTTGCATTTTATTGAACTTTACAATGTTTAAAGTGCTTTCCTATGGAACTCTGGTTTATAATTATATGCAGCATGATATCCTCCAAAGCTGTAGAGAGTGGTCAGACAGCTGTTTCTAATGGTAAGTGAAGCGAAGGGTAAAGAAATGGCAAACAAGGGGGAAGGAGAAATGGGGAGTTACTAATCAATGGGCATTACAAGTCAAGCAAGGTAATAAGCTTTAGGTATCTGCTGCACAACACTGTGCATGTAGTCAGTAATAATGTACACAAACAATTTATTGAGAGACAAATCTCATGTTAAGTGCTCTTACCACCATGAGATAAAATAAACAGCAAAAAGTATTAATATTAATGATACTTATGTATGTATTATTCCCAGAGTTATACATATTATCTCAAACTTAAAAACACAGATATTATTTCCATTTTGCAGAAAAGACACGGAGGCTCAGTGAACTGAATTACTTGCGTGAATTCGTAGAGCTAGTGAGTGGCATTTTGGGGAATAGTAAAGAGAATAACTAGAACATTACACTCCTCAGCAAAGCACAAGAGGTTGTCACAGATTAATAATAGTCTAGTTTCTTCCTAAGAAGCAGAAATTACATAGTATTTGTTTTAGGAAAAAAACCCAATATGTAATAGCACAACTTTTAGTTGCTTAGTTAATAGTGATAAATGTGACTACTCATACTTAGTACAGAATTTAGCAAAATATCTTTAAATAATAGTGACACAACTAAGGCATGAAGCAATCTTTTGAGGACAATCATTCGGGTCATACAGAAGTTCAAAATTTTAATGTGGCATATTGGCAGTCCTATATAGAGCTCAAAGCATCTTTCAGTTTGCCTTAAGCTCTCAGATCTGAGTTCACACATTTAGCAATCACATGTGTGCTTTCAGCTGATACTACTACACTGCTGTCTATTCATTCTTAGTTTATCCATCACCCTCATGCCTTTATTCATCTTTTTAATTAATTAATTAATTTTTTTTGAGACAGAATCTCACTCTGTCACCCAGACTGGAGTCCACCCAACACTGGGCTGGAGTGCAGTGGCACAATCTCAACTCACTGCAACTCCATCTCCCACATTCAAGCCATTCTCCTGCCTCAGCCTCCCATGTAGCTGGGATTGCAGGTGCCACCACACCCGGCTAATTTTTTTTTTTTTTTTTGGTAGAGACAGAGTTTTACCATGTTGGCCAGGTTGGTCTTGAACTCCTGACCTTAAGTGATCCGCCTACCTTGGCCTTCCAAAGTGCTGGGATTACAGGTGTGAGCCGCCACACCCGGCCTCCATTCTTCTTTATTTTTCACCATTCCTTCCATTTTAGTTTTTCTTTCATTTATTTAAGTAACAAAAGGCCTAGCTTCCAAGTCATTGCCTGACATCCCAGCACTAACATGTATCTCTTTCCTTCATGAATCATGGAATTCCTTTGACTCTGGGGAAGCACACACACATACCCACACACACACCACTTAGATACCTTTTTAATTGCTGTTACAGTAGTGCTTGTCTTATGAATTAGAAGCATCTTTACTAACAAAATGAAGCTGTTGAAAATGCCCTTACAAATTTTGGCTTTTTAAATAGCTGCAAAAACTGCCAATTATAAAGGAAGATTGTTATTACAATGGGAAATAATATAGTAGCTCTTAGCATAACTTGGGAAGTCAATTTTGATAGTAATTACAGTGACAATGTGTGTTTACAAAACTATATGAGTGGCCGGGAGGAGTGGCTCATACCTGTTATCCTAGCGATTTGGGGGGCAGAGGCTGGCAGATCACCTGAGGTCAGGAGTTTGAAACCAGCCTGGCCAACATGGTGAAACTCCGTCTCTACTAAAAATACAAAAAGTTAGCCAGGTATGGTGGCAGGCATCAGTAATTCCAGCTACTTGGGAGACCGAGGAAGGAGAATTGCTTGAACCTGGAAGGTGGAGGTTGCAGTGAGCCGAGATCACGTCACTGCACTCCAGCCTGGGTGACAGAGTGAGACTCTGTCTCAAAAAGAAAAAAATATGTATACGAGTAATTGCAGTCAGTTGTTCAAATAGACTAATTTGGGGAAGATATTTTTATATAACTGCAGACAACACTTTTTAAAATCTAACTTTATCATATCTTACATAGTATTGAAGTCACACATGTATGTATTTTATCTCCTTAAGTGGATCATAACCCTTTGGAAGACAGAGATAATATCTCAGTGTTTATACAGTTGACCCTTGAGCAACCTGAGGTTAGAGACACAGACCTCTTGTGTAGTTGAAAATTCTTGTTTAACTTTTGACTGTCCCAAAACTTAACTATTAATAGCCTACTGTTGAACAGATGCCTTACTAATAACAGAAGTGGTCAATTCACACATATTTTCTGTTATGTGTATTTCATATTATATTATTATAATAATGTAAACTGCAGAAAAAAATGGTATTAAATAACTAGGAAGATAAAATATATTTACTATTCATTAAGTGGAGGTGGATCATCATATAGGTCTTCATTCTCATTGTCTTCACACTGAGTAGGCTGAGGGGCAGGAAGAAGGGGAGGAGTTGATCTTGCTGTCTCAGGGGTGTCAGAGGTGGAAGAAAATCTGTGTACAAATGGACCTGATTAGTTCAAACCCATGTTGTTCAAGGGTCAACTGTACAGGTCTTTCGAAGTTCTCCCAACAAATGTATACCGAATACATGAATTCATGAATCTAGCCAGCATACCTTCTTTAACTTCAAAACTGTTTTGATAGTAGTGGCCCTAAATTAATCCTAAATAATTCTGTTTAAAAAGATTTCCCAAGTATATAACAAACACTAGGCATGTTATAAGATACAAATCAAGCAGGCTTTTCCATGATCTACTTAGACTGCCATAATGATACTATAACAAAAGCATCATTACTACCATTTTATTACTGGAATATTGTGGCTTAGATAGGTTAAATAATATTTGCAGAGCCTACAGTTGAAAGGTGAAGAGCTGAAATATGTTCACAGGACTTCGACTCTAAAGTTTTGTTTTTTTCAGTTACACTATACTTGAGTGAAAAGAGGATACCATGAACAATCTGGAATGCTAAAGCCCATTAGAGCAATTGTTTTTGGTGTGTGTGTATACCTAATAAATGCTAATGATAAATTCACTTTGGCAGGTCAACAAAATCTAATTTGGTAGAGTCAATCCAGTACTATTCGCATTTGCTAATTAACAAAGCTTTTGCTTTTTAGACAGCAAAGCCAAACCGGTGACTAGGAAGTTATTAGTCTGGAATAGACCAGGACATGGCTGTCAACAGACTACTTTAAACAAAGGACAATTACTGTGAATTTGTCCATATCTAATTAATAAAGTTTTAGAAAATCAGTCCTCACTACTGAAACATTAACCATCACTTCACTAAGGAATAAATGTATTTCAAGTACATTTTTAAAATTCTGAGTAGGAAAACCAGATCTTAGTTTTTACTTCATGCTTTAGGTGTTCTTTCATTGTTAGGTATTCATTCATTCATTCATGGATTTATTCAGCAGATATTTATCATGCACTTACAAAATATGCATTCAGTGTTACTCATTTCTTCAGAGGGTTGGTGAGATAGAAAAAGAAAGCAAATAAGGTACAGTAGTGAGGCAGATATCATTAAACCTTGCGTCTCTAGAAAGGACGAAAATTTTTTAACGAGGATTTAAACCTCTACAATATAGCTTGAGAAGACTGAGCAAGCATCAATGTTTTTGTGATTTTAATTTGTTCCATATGATGTCATTCCTATTTGCCAAAAAACACGCACACATGTGACATACACATGTGTACACACACATTCCTATGCT
Source organism: Trachypithecus francoisi (assembly GCF_009764315.1). Lineage (NCBI taxonomy): Eukaryota > Metazoa > Chordata > Mammalia > Primates > Cercopithecidae > Trachypithecus > Trachypithecus francoisi. Next base: position 56,082,708 of record NW_022681463.1, on the reverse strand, counting down.
TATAATATCAAACTTTGATTCTGACTATTTCTATAGTCATCCTACTTTTCATCCCTTTCCCTCTCCTTCTTTTATCCTTCTGTTCTGTTTTCCTTTCCCATATATTACTAATATTTATTGAATGCTGCTATGTACTAGGCACTATGGTAGGTACTGGGGCTATATGAAGACTTGTTATCAAGGAGTTCAAAATTTTCTTGGGGAGATTGACAGGTGAACAAGTAATTACAGTCTAATGTGGAAAAAAATATAATAGTTACACGAAAAAAATAAATAGTTTTTTGATGGGAGAACAGGGGACGGGACACATATTCTACTTTAGGGAGATGGAAACCAGAGGAGTGATACTTATGATGGATCTTGAAGCTCAGCGATAATTCTTTAGGAAAGATGATAATATCAATCTGTATAATAAGAAATGTGTGCCATTAGGAAAAAAGTCTATCATTCAGAGACTTGTTTTGTCATTATTATTAGTAATTGTGGTGATTCTTTGAAGAGAGGTTTGAAAATTATATTCCTAGGTCAACTTATTCCCAGGAGCACGTCACAAATAAAGGGTGATAACAAGAAATGACACCTCATCCACTGTAGAAAATTTTTCACAGGTCAAATTAAATGAGTTTTCCAATTTTCATAGATAATAATGTGCTTGTGGAAGTTGTTGAATAAAGAGACAACAGAGTGCTTTCACTGATGTGTGTTTATGACAGAATAAATGCATTAACTTAAATCTTACTCCAACAGCATAAAAACTTCAAGTCTAAGAAATATCACCCAGATTTCAGAATAAAACAGGGAATTCTGAATCGAAATATTTAAGAACCCTTGAAAACTGATGAAAAATATACCAAATGTTTTAAAAAGTTTGCATCAATAACCTATTATCACAGGTTACTATATTGTAAATTTTTATAACTTCATGTATTCCTGATTCCTCAATATCCCCACAAATAGGCTGTGAGCTGTCAAACAACTAGGTACATCTGTTGATAAGGTTGATCCCTGCCACAGATTCCTTATCTTGACCTCCCCTATGACCTAGTGTCATTCAAACACAAAAATAAAACACCCTCCTGCTTTTTGCTTATACTTCATCCCAACCCTCAATAAAGGCACTTGCCCTCGGGTCCTCACTGCCTCTGTAGGCTCTCCAACTGCTTCCTGCTTGATTGATCCTGCTCCCTTGGAGCTCCTCCCATATAGCTACTGGTGTGGTGTGCCTTGCCTCCTGTCTCTAGTACTTGTAAATGTAACAAATCTTTTAATTTCCTATGCCTCCCTGAGCATAATTGCTGTGGCTGGATGGAATGATGCTTAAAATCCCCATAAGTGGAATTTATTCCCCCATTTACAGTACAGTTACTGATTTCCAGTCTTAAAAGGAAGGTTTATAGGCTGGAGAGCATAAAAAAGGAAAAAAGAGCAACAAAACATCATGATCAACAACACACACAAAGAGAGAAAAAGCAAACAACAAAATCTATGCACAAATTTGCCTTATGAAATGAAACAGCACACCCAGTTATAAAGTTGATAGGAAGATGTTCTAGCCATCTGCCTTTTCCCCTAAGTTGTCTGAACCAAGTGGAAGACAAGCAATGCCAATATCACTCACTCATGTCTAACATTGACTTTCTTGAGGCACGCTTTTGGATGTGTTAGTTCTCCCTGCCTTTACTCCCACCACCAGTCCTTGGATGTTTTTCACACTTCCCTGATGGATCTTTTTCATACTTCACTGATTCCCAAAATAAAACCTTATCTAGGTTCTGGAAATGATGATCAAAGAAGGCATCATGATTGCTATCTTTACAGAGCATAGTGGGTGAGACATAATAAGAAAGTGAATGAGCTAAGAAATATGTAATTACTAACAGCAAGACATACACTGAAGTAAAAACATTTGGTGTGAGAAAATGGGAGTGACTATTTTTGATCTCAATAAGGAGTTGGTGAATAACACTTGTGAAATATTTCCAGAAATAATCAGTAGAAATTATAAAAGTCATATTTTATGGCTAGAATGAAATAAACTAAAGATAAACAAAAGTTAAATTGAAAATATCTAAATTGCAAAAATTAAAAAATACGTTCTTAAAGTATTTGATCAGATGTAAGATATTGACATGAAAAAACAGGTATATCTTGTATTTTGATTTTCAAACCAAAGATTTAGAAAAGAAAAAACCCTGGAAGGCTCAAGGGAAACAGGTAGAATGAAACTATGAAATTAGAGTTGAAATGAAAGAATTAGAAAATAGAAGAAAATAATGGGTTGAGTAAACATATCTTAGCCAAGACTCTCTTGAGGATCAATAAAATAGTGAGATATTAGTAATAGAAAATGAAAAATCATTTCTCATTGGGAATAATCAAAATAATTTGAATTCATGAAGTGAGATACCATATTCACTTATCAAATCAGCGAAATATAATCAAGGAAATGCATAAAATTGATAATGCTTTGGTAGATGGGTGACTTTTGTTTCTTCTCATTGAGAATACATGATGGTACACAGCCTTTCTTGACACAGGTTTACAATACATATCAAAAAGCTTACAAAGGCAAAGATGTTTAGTTTGTTGATTTAATTCTATACTATTCATTAATACTAAAGATAAATCAAAAAGGACTGTTATTTATATTCAAGATGTTCACTGCAATTTTATTCACACTAATGAAAACTTGTAAACTAGGTGTTCAAAAACAATGAAAGAACTAAGTAAAATATTATAAAATAATGAAATGTGATAGTGGCATTGCCAATATTTTTACAAGTAAATTTAGTAATCTAAAAATAAATTACATTTATAATGAAAAATATAGAAATAGAGTGTGATTTCAAGTATATTGACTAGACTAAAAAAGCCATATGGGATAATTTCTTATTGGTAGGACTAATAATAATGACTTTTAAAATTCTTTTTACTTTTCAGTATTTTCTAGAAATTTTTGAGAATTATTGACAACTTTCTTTATTGTGAGAAAGTAATATTCAATTCAGTCTGTATCCCCTTCAAATTTTTCTATATTTTGGAAAGGACCCAAAGTTTAACTCTATCCAGATGAGAACCTAGCAAATGTCATGCGTGAGGTGTTTAATATATCAGATCCAGTGACAGTGAGGTCAGAAGTGGTCCAGCTGAACTTGAGAGTGATCAGATCATGATTTGCATCACAGGGCCTTGTCCACAGAAGAACTGGGACAGGCTTGCCTGAAATCCACCGGATACCAACGAGCCTTCTAGAAAAGTGACGCAAGTAGTTTTAAAATAATGGGGCAAAAAGTACATTAGACTAGAATACCCCGTCTGCCACTCTGATCTTTGTCCTGAACAGGATAACTTAGTCTTAAAATGAGTAAGCCTACAATTAAAATAAGAATACAGTTGCAATTAATCAAGAATGCTATTGCAATTGTAGACTTACAATTGCAAGCATACAATTAAAATAAGAATAATTAAACAAAATTTTATTTTCTCTTTACCGTCTGCAAGATAGGAAAACCAAGCCTGAGGAGAATGGTTTCAGTGACAACATTGGCTGTGGAATTTGTGGTAGTGGCAGCATCATTGGCTAATGAATGAGGGTCATTGTTCCATTTCAGTCAGTTCTCTTACTCTGCTCTACTGCCTCATAGTTGTTTTTACTCTTCGCCAGAAATAGAAATTTAGATCAAATCTTTCCCTGATAAGGAAATAGAAATGTAAATAGAATCTTTCCTTGCAATCGAGATAGGAAAAGTATGGTATTCTGTATTTTGCTGTTTTAATAATAATATTTAAAATAATGTTCTGATTCAGTGGTTTAATCTGTGATTAAACATCCCATGGCTTTCTAGAATTCAGTGGTTAACTTGTGACAGAGCATTCCATAGATTTGAGGGCTTCAATGGATGGTTTTGTCTTTGTTTATTAATCTAGCAACTAAAATATTGCCATTAGTTAGAAGATGGCCTATTTATTTTTCTTAAGATGTTTTTCCATAGCAGATAACTGAATGTGTGCTGCTCATAAGTATTAAATATCAATTTTGCAAAGCTCAGGAATGGTAACATAAAACTTCTATAAATGTTAATCCTTCCTTATCTTTTGGAAATTCATGGCCCTAATGTTCTAGAAGCAGTGTTGCATACTTTGGAGATGGATTTCCTGGGTTTAAGTCCTGATGCTACAAGTTGTTCACTGTAGACCTTGTAGACCTTGAACAAACCACATATTCTCTCTGTCCCTCAGCCCTCATCTGTTTAATGAGGATTTAGTACCCTTAAATTTTAGAATTATTGTAAGGATTAAATGTGTGAATGTATGAAGAGCATGTAGAAGACTGGCATACGTAAAAATTTCATTATTATCATCATTATTATACAGTGAAATAAATTGATTAAATAGTGTTCCGCTGCTAAGCTAATTTTTAAATTTATACCGTCTGAACTCAGGTGATTTTTCCTAAACATTATATAATCTCTGCTTTCTGGATGAATGTGTTTGAAATTCATGTGCTCTTTCTGCTCCACTTATACCTGTGAAATTGGCAAAACTGTAAGAGTATCAGATGGATGTGAATATTTATTCACAGGAGCTTTGGCCTTGCCATGAATTAAAGTAGCTTTTATGTATTGATCTACTAACTTGGCTGTCCCTGATCAAACAACATTATTTTCCAGTAGAGCTACTTATTTATGTGTGGTCTAATTCTCCAGCTATCAAAGCTTCATGTAATGCACGTAGCTTGTGCCTGCTGATAAGTACATGCTCATGTGAGACCACATGCCTCTATAATCATAGTGTCAATGTTAGTAATGATGCTTCAATTAACAAGGAATAACTCAAAAAGTCAAGTGTCTGGAGTGGGAGTAGAAGTTTAAGAGGGAGAGAGAAAGAAGATTATACAAAAATCTTTTGGTTATAAGATTTCTGGTTATTTACTAAATAACAGTTCATACATTAGAAAAATTCTGCATTGAGCTATTACATAAGAAATAAATTTATTTATTTACTGTAACTTGGGGGTTTGTTTACTATATCCACCGGCATTCTTCTCAGCTATGACCAGCAGTATTTAGAGCCATGGGATTTGAAGTTTGGAGTGAGTAAAGATACAGAAGAACAGAGGTCTGATGACTGAGTCTCAAGACTCCAGTATTGAGAGTATGGAAAAGGAAGAGGATAGAATAAAGGAGGCCAGAAATTTCTGCTGGTGTTTGGAAATCAGAGTCTGTAGTAATATGGAAGCCAAGTGAAGACAGTGTTTCAAGGGTGAGGAAATGGTCACCTGTATTAAACTCTGCCATGCAGTGAAGTAGGAATAGGACAAGGAAGTATCCATTAGGTTTGTCCATTAGGTTTGGCCACTGGGAACATGAACAAGAGAAGTGATGGGGATGAAAACCCCATGGAGTGATCTAAAGAGAAGAAGAGAAGTAAGTAGGAAAAAGTGAGCAGACAAATGGGGTGATCGCTGGAAGGATGGGAGAGCAAGGGAATCCTTTTTATGTGCATGGTATAATTTTATTGTGTTAATATGCTGATGGGAATACAGAGAAAATAACTGATGCAGGAGAAAGCTCCCAACATATTCCTCATGTAGGTGAGGCTACAGTGTGAAATTGTATGATTCTTTTTGATAGTAAAAGCATTTGATGATATGTATTAATATTCTTACCTCAGTTTAAAGAAAAATAAATCCATGTGTAGTACTCTGTTTTCCAATCATATTCTCTAATTTAAAACAGAAGGATATCAAGTATAAAAATGTAACTCTATCTGGCCTCTACAGACATCCAATCCTATTTGTCAAAGGTAACTGCTGTTGAGAATTTATTGTGTATTCTTCCTTGTTTTTGCTAAGCATGTGTGTAGACATGTATTTTATTTATATACATATGCACACATCCATAGAATTAAAAAATATGTATTATTTTATACATTGTGTCCTATAGCTTCCTTTTCACTTATTCTGTCTGTATCTTTCCTAATTTGTACACAGAGGTTTGATATTTTTATTGGCTAATAGTACATATTATGCACATTCTATGTTTAATCATTAACCTACTGACAGATTATTGATATTTTTGAGCCAGTCTCTTCTATCAATTTATACTTTTCCACATTTTTCATGACAACACTATTTTTCTCAAATCAAAAACCAGGTAATTATAAGCTGCAGACAGTAGTAGGTTTTTTAGCAGTTCTGAATTTTGAAGATTTTTTTTTCTTCTTCTGACATTACAAATAATTCAATGGCATGATAGTGTGGTAAATCCTCTAGTTCATTATTTTCTATGTAATAAGATACTTCACTTTCTTTACCATCTTTACCCAATGTATCTCTTTCATAGTCTACTTTCCTACCATTATATCATTGTGAACCTCGGGTTGAACTTTCTGACACAGGTAAGTGAACAGGTAAGTAAACAGCGACCTTCTCGCTGGAAGAAGTTAAGAGTTAAGGGAGACAGAACAAGGTGGTGCACTCGGAGAGGGAAAATGAAAATGAGGAATCAGCAAAGGTGCAGTTAAAGATTAGCAGCTGCTGTGCTGTCCTTTTGTGGGGTACTTTTTTCCTAGTTACCTCCAAGGAGAAAGGTACCAGAAATGTGAGGATGAGTGTTTTCAGGTGCCAATATTCTGTTTCTTTGCCTGATTAGTACTAAAGCAGGGAGGTGGAATTGTCCTGGTCAGATCACAGAGAGGAGGAGTGTTTTAGTCCTAATGTTGATACATGTTGGCCAAGAACAGTGCAAAAATTGAATAAACATTTTAAAGGGTTTACATATAATAATAAAAGTTTGTGTTGCTGAAAGTTCAAAAAGATACACCTGACCTCAGACTAGATTAAGATCTTAAAGCAACTTGGACCTAGTCATTTATATCTTAGAATGCACAAAAGTGATTGAGTTGTTTGCTTTATTCACTATTTTATTAATTTTCATGATCCTGAGGCATGCACCTGTGAATAAGAGGGACTTCTGCCTAGGAGGTAGGGCTGTTTTCCCCACAGCTCTTACTGACGCTGCTAACATGACCCTCTCCATTTGGGCCACGTCTTCTTGAGAATCACAAAGATTAATAAAAGGACTGAGAGGGCTTTCTCTGTGTCTCACCAGGTTACAGAGGAAGCTCTTCCATCAGTTAATCAACATTGTGACAGTTGAGAAACTGTCATGTGCAAGAGGCAGTATCAATCAGGCAAACTGAAACACTACAAGGTATACTCTGTTCCTACCCTAAGTGATTTGTAGGACCATGAGCTACAGACATGAAGAAATAGAGTGTGCAGGCTGCAAGCAGTAATGAGAAAGTCCAAATGAGTTTAGCAATATGTGCTTCAGGGTTCTAAGAGTGGCAAGATTTCTGTCAGCTGAGCAAACTATGCATAGTTTTCAGAGGAGGTGCAATTGGTATTGGACTTGAAACTTCCTTAGGTGGAGACTGTGTTTCTGGAACAGTTTTTATTTAAGCCTCTTTCTATTTTGGCATCTGTACACTTTGAAACTTGCAAAGTAATACAAGCACATTAAAAATTAAATAATACAAAAGTTTATATAGTAAAAAGGGAAAATTGCTTTTACCCTACACTTTGCTAAAGAAACCACTTTGAACAGGTGAGGTGCAGCCTTCCAAAAATTTGTTATCTACAAGGAGATGAAGTCCCTCCTCCTGGCGCGCGTACACACACACACACACACACACACACACACAACTTCTAGTAATAATATGTCTGAGGTTAAGAGAGGACCCTTTACACCTCTCCATCCTCTACTCTAATTCTGCCTGATAAGAAGACAAATTAGGAGCAGAGCTTTTCTCTAGAAACCTTGCTCCTTCTCAAAAACAGGTCTCTCAGGGCTTTCAACTTTCTACCTAAACCACATTTACCCAACTAGGCTCAACCACTTTTTTGTTCAGGAGAGATTCTGCTCTGAAGGCTTAAGGGGATTAGGCATAAAACTAGAAGACAGTGTGCTCTCTGAGCCAGACACATCACATCGAGAGAAAAAAGGGCTTTTCAGGCCCAATTAACAACTGATCCCACTAGCAGGCAATGAGATCCAGTGACTAGAAGTCTCCTCTCTCTCACCAAATACTTTTCCTGGAAAAGTGTGACAGGGACAGAGGAGAGAGAACAGAATAAGTAGTACAGAGTAAGTGTTCACTCTCATACTGCTCCCTTGAGCGCATAGGGAGGTTTCCCGTCCTCTAGACAGGATGTAGGATGAGGATATAGAATGAGTGAGAACCCTCATCACCCTGCTGGGGAGTAGTCATCAAAGCAACTGTTCTGTGAACCACTCACTGCCTTCTCTGCTGAGGGTGAGGTCTCGTGGGGAAGAGAAAGAAAGCAGGTGGTGTGGCTTAACCTATCTATCAACTCAATCTCTAGATAAACAGACTGATGATATTTGCTAGGAGGAAGAGAACTTCTTTCACCTGAATGCCCTCAACAGGATGTCCCTGGCTGAAAGATTTCTCATAGTTAATAAAGCCAGAATGTTTAGGTTTATGAGACGTAGCTTGCTGGCGAATATCATGTATGCTACATAACTTTCTAGGGTATAAAATGGAGATGTCTCATAAATTGAATGCTCTCAATAGAGTGGGAGGTAATAACCTGCAGATGCCTACTTAGAGGACTCATCTATCATTCTGGTCCAGAGATCATGCATCAGATGTGGTGAGGAAGGACTAGAGGAGTCATGTGACATGTCTCAGCCCTTAATATGGTTTGTTCATCTGTGTATTTTTAAAATTACTAGTAAGGTTTGATTCTGGGAATTATCTCTGATTTCTGTGAGTCTGATTTGACCATCTGATCTTGTGTGTTACGTCTCTTGCACATGTACTTCTGCGACTTTCATTTTTCACGCAATAGCAGATAGTCTTCCAACTTGAATGTGTGGAAATATATTATGGATCCTGATGGGAACTTCTTAGATGTGCAGATCTCAGACCTACAGAATCATAATCTGAATTTTAACAAGTCTCAGGTGATTTGTATACATAATATAATAAAGTCTGAGAAGTACTGTCATAGTGACTCTCACCCTCCTGCTATACTCCCATTTTTCAGTAGCAGAACCTCTTGACAGTGTTACCTTCATTACCTGCATGTAACTGCTTTCTTATCTTCTATGTCCTTTCCAGCACAATACAGTCTGGCTTTTGTTGCTTCTTGTCAAAGTAATCTAGCACTTTTTTAAAATCAGAATTTGATCCAACTGATTGCCCTTCCTTTTTGAATCATATTCTTCTCTTATTTTCTGTGACATTTCATTTGTCTGCTTTTTCTCTACACTCCTGTCTCTCCTTTCTCTCACCTTTTTATCTGTGAGTTGTGTAAATGTTGCAGTGCCTCTGGGATTACGTTTGGATCTTCTTCTCTATTTCTCCCTCTCTATCTTTCTGAATAACTTTATTTTGTGATACAGCTTTATAAAACACTTAAATATTGATTTTTCCAAATACATATCTCTGGCCCAGACCTCTCCCCTGAACTGTAGATTTTTTTTTCAATTGTCAAACTTGACATATCCACTTGGATTTCTGAGTGGCATTTCAATCTAGTGAACTTAAAATGAATCTCTAAATTTCACCTCTCTTCACCCCCATCTAACATTCTTTTAGCCCAATATTCATTATCACAGTTAGTGGCAACAGTATCATCCACACAATTGCTCATTCTACCATTGAAAGCCTTCTTTCCCTGACACTCCCATATTCATTTCAATCACATGTCTAGTCAGTTACACTTCCAAAATACATCTCAAATCTGTCTACTTTTCTCCATTACCTCAGCCAACATCCAAATAAGGCCACGGCAGCTCTCACCTGAGCAACCACAGAAGCTTCCTGAGCAGCTTCTCTGATTGAGAACAATAGTTTGCTACTATTAACCAGTAGCCATGACAATATTCTAAAAATGTAAATTGGATATGACACCCTCCTAATTATTCATCAGACCAGAGGTTTCCCTTTGAACAAAATCCAAACTCATTTCACGCCTTTCAATATTCTATGAGACTTGGCTCCTACCTACCCCTCAGAACCCATGTTTACTAATTTCCCTGGATTAATAACCTCCAGCTTTCCAGATCTCTTTCTATTCTTAAGGAACACCAAATTATCTCCTGCCCCAAGGCCTTTGAGTTTCTCTTTCCTTCCTGCATATAAAGATTCCTGTTTCCTATGTCTACCAAACAATCACAGACAAACACAGACACACATACATGCAGGTACACAGGCACACACATACACAGATACAGATGCATAGAGACACATACATACACTGACACACAGATAAATACTGAAATATACACAGACTGTATAGACACACACACAGACACACACACACACACACACACACACACACACATACACACAAGCCTAGTCTTTGTAGAATCAGCTTCTTATTCTTTAGGTCTTAATTTCAGTGTCAAATCCTCAGAGTTGACACTGGAAATAATAATCCTAGTTCTAACATTTTTTTAGTTGATTTGCTTAGATTGTCTAAAGAGAAAATGATTTAGCAACAATAAGGAAAATTTAAAGTCAGGTAATGTGATACCTCCGGCTTTGTTCTTTTTGTTTAGGAATTCCTTGGTTACTTGGGCTCTTTTCTGGTTTCATATGAATTTCAGAATTATTTTTCTAATTCTGTGACAAATGAAATTAGTATCAAAGAGCATATACTCTTTGATAGAGATTGCATTGAATCTGTAGATTGCTTTGGGCAGTACGATCATTTTAATAATATTTTTCCAATCCGTAAACATGAGATATTTTTCCATTTGTTTGTGTCACCTACAGGTTCTTTCATCAATGTTTTTTACTTTTCCTTATACAAAGCTTTCACCTCCTTGGTTAAATATATTTCTAGGTATTTTATTTTTTGTAGCTATTATAAATGGAATTGCACTCTTGATTTGGTTCTCTGCTTAACTGCTATTGGTGTATAGAAATGCTACTGATTTTTGTATGTTGATTTTGTATCCTGAAACTTTACTGAATTCGTTTGTGAAATGTAAGAGTTTTTTGGTGGAGTCTTTAGTGTTTTCCGGATATGAATGCTTAAGTAGAATACATAGAGTTAATCTGACTTCCTGTCTTCTAAGAGGGATTTTTTTTTTTATCTTGCCTGATTGCTCTGCCTAAGGCTTCTGATATGATGCTGACTAAATAGGAATGGTAAAAGTGGACATTACTTGTCTTATTTGAACAGCATGACACTGGTGTAAAAAGAGACACATAGATTAATGGAACAGAATGGAGAATCCAGAAATAAAGCTATAAAGCTACATATCTACAGCCAACTGATCTTTGACAAAGTAAACAAAAAACACACTGAGGAAAAGACACCCTATTCAATAATAAATGATGCTGGGAAATAGGATTTCCATATGCGGAATAATGAAACTGAACCGCTGTATCTCACCATATACAACAATCAACTCAAGATAAATTAAAGGCTTAAATGTAAGACTTGAAACTATAAAAATTCTAGAATAAAACCTATACAACAATCAACTCGAGATAAATTAAAGGCTTAAATGTAAGACCTGAAACTATAAAAATACTAGAATAAAACCTAAGGAAAACTCTTCTGGATATTGGTCTAAATGAAGAATTCATGACTAAGACCTCAAAACCACAAGAAACAACAACAACAAAAATAGATAAATGGGACTTAAACTAAAAAGTTTCTTCACAGCAAAAGAAATAATCAACTGAGTGAACAGTCAGCCTATAGAATAGGCAAAAATGTTTGCCAACTATACAATCAACAGGGGACTAATTTCCAGAATTAATATGAATGTCAAACAACTCAACAACAACAACAACAACAACAATAACAGCAGCAAATCAAATAACCCTATTAAAAAGTGGGCAGAGGACATGAATAGACATTTTTCAAAAGAAGATATACAAATGGCCAATAAGCATAAAAAATGTTCACCACCAATCACCAGAAAAATGCAAATTAAAACCACAATGAGATATCATCTTATACCAATCAGAATGGCAACTATTAGAAAGTCAAAAGTTAAAAGATTCTGGTAAAGATGCGGAGAAAATGGAATGCTTATGTACTGTTGGTGAAAATGTAAATTAGTACAACCTGTATGGAAAGCAGTATGGAGATTTCTCAAAGAACTAAACATAGAACTACCATTCAATTCAGCACTCCCACTACTGAGTATCTACCCAAAGGAAAATAAATCACATCAAAAAGATGCCTACACTTGTATGTTTATTACAACATAATTCACAATAGCAAAGATGAGGAGTCAACCTAGGTGTCCATCAACAGATGATGTGTTCAAGAACACTTGGTGTATGTACACAATGGAATACCGCTGAGCCATAAAGAAGAATGAAATCATGTCTTTTGTAATAACATGGATGGAACTAGAGGCCGTTATTTTAAGTAAAACAACTCAAACAAAGTCAAATACAGCATGTTCTTATTTATAAGTGGGAGCTAAATAGTGTGTAGAGATAGACACAGAATGGGGAAAGCGAGACATTGAAAACTTGGAAGAGAGGGAGGGTGGCAGCGTACTGGGTGATAAGAAAATACTTAACAGGCACAATGGATTTTGGTGATGGAAACACTAAAAGCCCAGACTTCAGCACTACAGAATAAATCCATGTAACACAATTGCACTTGTATCTCTTAAATTTTTACAAAAACATAAGGAAAATGTAGTCTCTTTGTTTTAATATTTATATCACATTTCATTCCAGTTGGTCTAAATTCTCTAGCAGAAATCTGCAGAAAAATGCTGATTACTGGTAGGGAGAATATACCTCTAATTTTTAAAAAAATCACCACTAATTTTGAAAAATATGACATTTTACTCTTGTTTTTTTGACAGATACACTCTCACAAGTCCAAAAGACTTTTTTTTAATGTTATCTTATTAAGAGTTTTCTTTGGAATAAAAACTGAATTTTATTATATGTTTTCTGGACATCTGTGGAGGTTATTATAAGGTTTTTCCTTTTTGTATTTTCTACTTTCAGAACATCATTATATTCTTAGAGTGCATTCTACTTAGGGATGCTTTTAATTCATTTCTGGAATCTGTTTGGCAATACTCTCTTTAGGATTTTAAAGATCTATATTCATTCATAAGATCAGACTTCATTGCTATTACTACTACTGTTGCTGCTGCTGCTACTACTAATATGATTTTTATTCTTTTGTTGCTGAGGTTCTAATAATTTTGCGGAATTATGGGAGTATCTCATCAACTTTTTCCATATATCAAAGCAGTTTAATTCTTATATTTCTTGAGATTTTCTAGAATCTATGTGGGATTTGGGGGGATGTTTTTTAAATATCTCTAAAATTTCTTCTGTTGTTATCAGTCTGTTGTAATCTTTCATTTCTTCTTGTATCAATATTGATAACTGTTCCCGAGGATTATTTACTATATAAATATTTCCACATTTATTGAAATAAAATTATACAGAGCATTTTTTCAAAATGTTATGCTCTTTTATATTTATGATTATGTTCCCATTTCATCCCTATTGTCATTTGTGTTTTTTCATTAATTTTTTTTTTGTCAGAGTTGCCAGAATGGTGCCTTTTTATTGTTCTTTCTAAAAAAAACTTGTTTTGGTTTTCTATTTTCAGTCACTTGGTTCTATTTTTCTCTATTTTATTAATTGCTATGTTTATCTCATTAACTCCTTCATTTGCTTCGTTATGTTTATTCTATTGTTCATTTAATTTTTATGAGTTGAATTCTGTCTTCATTTAAAATGTTTTGTTTTCTAAAAAAAAATTATAACATTTACATATGGCAATCTTTTTGGCTAAATTCTGTAAGGTTGGTTTTAAAGTATTCTTATTCCTGTTTCTAAATGAACTATAATTAAATTTGTGATAAGGAGACAATTTGGTATTGCTACAACATTAAATTTATTAAGTGAATTGCTTATTCTACAAGTTAGTATTTGCCAGTTAACGGAAAGCTCCAATATATTGCCCACTTCTCTTATATAGATTTCTTTACTATGGCCTGGGGAGAAGAAACATCAGCCAACCACTGAGCAACATTAACTGGTGCAAGACATCTCCCATGAGTTATTGATATGGTTTGGTTGTGTCCCCACTCAAATCTCATCTTGAATGCTAGTTCCCATAATGCCCACATGCTTGGGGAGGGACACGGTAGGAAGTAATTGAATCATGGGGGTAGTTATCCTCACACTGTTCTCATGATAGTGAGTGACTTCTCATGAGATCTGATGGTTTTATGGGGGGCTTTTCCCCATTTCGCTCTGCACTTCTCCTTGCTGCCACCATGTGAAGAAGGATGTCTTGGCTTCCCCTTCCACCATAATTGTAAGGTTACTGAGGCTTCCTCAGCCATGCTGAACTGTGAGTCAACTAAATTTCTTTCCTTTATAAATTACCCAGTCTCGGTTATGTCTTCGTTAGCAGTGTGAGAACAGACTACTACAGTTACCTACGACTTACTCGCCTCTCATTTCTGCTGTCAGATTTTGCTAACTCTGATTCCTCACCTTCCTCACTGTCTTTTGGAGAAAATGGTACTCATTTCGTATCACCCATATTGGGTTGTGGAATTTTTAAATCTACTTTATTTCACCATCTGCTTTACATGTTTAAGAAATGTGGTTGTGTTTCTATTATACTCACTTCTCCATTCCCAGTTTATCAAAATTGTTATTTTTTGGTCTTCTGTTTACTCTTTCTCCCAGTCCTCTTTCTCTCTTTCAGCCAAACAGTACCTCTTCTTCTGCATTTTTTCCTGGGTGTGTTTCCTTTTAAAATATAGAAAAAATTAAAAAGTAAAAATTATCCGTAAAAAGTACTACTATCTATTCCATTTCTGCTAGCCAATGTTTTTTGAATAATCACCACTAATATATTGGTGTGTATCTTTTCCTAGTTTTCCCTATTTATGTTGTTTTATACACACACATAGTTATTTTTTTTTTTCGAAAAGTTATACCAGGTATTCTACACACATTAACCTCGTACTGCACTCTTTTCACTTAGTAAATCACCAGCACCATGATTTTACTTTTACTTTTCTCTTTCTTTTGTCACTTGTAATTTAGGCTGTGAGCATTAAGTGTAACCACAAGATCACTAATTGCCCTGAACCAGAAATTGTCTTCTTCTCTTCCCCCTAAATTGTTTGTGTTTACATATTGCCATTAATATATCTTCCAATATATTCCAGAAGTTGCAGAGTACACTCACATAAATCTACAACCAAAAAAAAAAAAAAATTAAATGTCTGAAAGTTACAGTATTACTTGTATGTGACTGGGAGTAGAGAGCCAAAAACTTAGGACATTTTATCATCCCTCAGCTCCAAAGATGGAAGACTGCATTCCACCTGCCTGAGACGTCTCAAAAGTGAGAATTCAGGAAATGACACATACCACTGTTAGATATGAGTTTTAACTTTCAAAGAATCAATATGTTCAATTCTTTGCCTTCTACTTTTAAACTTCCTCATAAAGCAACCTTTTTTGATTACCTGCTCCACTCTGATTCATTTTAATCACCTGCTCCACCCTGACTCATTCCGATTACCTGCTCTGTCATAACCATTTTTTCCTGCCAAACCACTCACTCCGTCACTCTTTTTAATTAGCCAATCGGAATTAGTTTAGCCTGTGCAGTCTAACTCAAGCCAATAGGGGAACAACACGGCAGCAGGGGCCATGTGCATCAGGGATAAGAACCCCTTCCCCTCCCCTGTCCAAGTGTGCACTCACAATTGCTGCATCTGTAAGGGCGCACCCTTCTGTAGAGGTACCTTGCCTTGCTGAGAATTAAATATAAAATTTTATATTAAAGTGCTATTTCTTTTTCGGCACGTAAACTTTATGTATAACACCCTGATCCCTTTATCTTGTGATGAACCTGTGCTTATAGAAACCTGTTGGACTCTCCAAATGAAAGATTAATTTAGGATTTTTATATCTAACGGTATATGTGAGATTGACTCACACATTTTTCCTTTGTCATGCTTTTGTCTTGAATAGGAATCAGGGTTAAAATGACCCACAACTTGAATTGAAGTGTTTCTTTATCTTTCTAGATTTTAGAACACTTTGTGAAATTTTAGCATTCCTTTCTACTCTAGGAAATTAAAAGTGGACTAAAAAACTGTCCGGCGTCGGCATTTTTGTTGGGGCTGGGGATTTCTGACTTGGACATCCATTTATTAAATGGTCATTTTTCTATCTAGGTATTTGTAAACAGACAGTGCTTGGAACTATTCAGTGTTCCTTTCATTTACACTTTAAACATTTCATCATATAATTATTTAAAGTATTTAAGAATTTAAAAGATCTCCACAGTGTCTAGAGTCTATGCTTTTGTTGCAGCTAATATTGTTTATCCTTGACTTTTCTCCTAAAGCTTGTTATACTTTATTAATCTTTTCAGAGAAACAGTTTTGAGTTTTGGTTGAACATCTTTGTTTTTGTTTTTTATACTTCAGAAATGTTTTTATTTCCTCATTAATCTTTATTTCCTTTGAGTCTCTTGCTATTTTTCCAGCTATTTGAACCAATATATGATGTTTGGATACATTATTTTTAATATTTAAAAAATCTTATTTGGGCTATATGTTTTTCATTAGCTATAGTTTTTATTTTAATAAATAGTATTTTTATTGCTATTATTGATCAGACCTATTTTTGTAATTTTCATTATTAATCCCTCTTTAGCTCATGAGTAACTTAAAAGTATATTTTCTCTTCAAAATACAATTTTCTTTTACCTGTATTTTTGTTATTGACTTTTAGCTGTATTTTTGTTATTGACATTTCTTATTGTAATTTTGTAAACAATTACATTTGTTACATCGTGATCAGAAAATGAGAAATGTGTTTGTGATGTAATTAACATGGGGATCATTTTTATAAATATCCCCATATACATTTCAAAAGAATGTGTTCTTTTTATTGATTACAAGTTTTACTACTTAGCTGTTAGATTGACCTCATGTTTTTAAAAAATATATATCAATTTTT
Source organism: Trachypithecus francoisi (assembly GCF_009764315.1). Taxonomy (NCBI): domain Eukaryota; kingdom Metazoa; phylum Chordata; class Mammalia; order Primates; family Cercopithecidae; genus Trachypithecus; species Trachypithecus francoisi. The sequence continues at coordinate 56,065,668 of NW_022681463.1, read as the reverse complement.
AGTCTATATGACCTATAAATTAAAGTATTTTAGAATGATAACCAATTTCTCCCTCTATTTTTACTTTTCTATATGTAAGATGATGATACAACTTAAATGTTGACTAGACACAAAAGAGAGTTGTTAAATTTTACATCTCCATTACAGTAGAAGGATTATGAAAGGCAGAGTTTGAGAACTGTTCTAGGACTTCTGCACCTCTTCGATCACTTCTAAGATCTAAGAGGGCTGAAAAAGTGAGGAGAAGCGATTTTATGAGTAAATCTCTTTGGAGAAAGCTTAGCGTCTTCTAATATCTCTGATGTTGCTGATGGGGGCAGGATGGAGTTTTCTGTCTCTTATCTCAAGTCTGTTGGTGACCTTCCATGGTCCCACCCAGTAAATTTGAAACTTATTCTGAACTGTTGAGAATAAAGACTGGTGCCTGAGAAAGGTCAAATGGACTATGCTGAGATCTGTCTCCTGTCCAGAAAATCTAGAGGGTGGCGGGGTGGTATCAGAAAGGAAAGACTTCTTTCCTCATCCATCACTAAGTTCATGGCTGAGGCACCCATAACAAAAGACAGAGTCACAAGAGAAGAGCATACAAATTGATTTCATGTAAGTTCTATGTGACATGGCAGCTTTCAGAAATGAAGAACAAACAGGGAAAATTGTAATTTTTATGCTTAGGTTTGATAAACAGTGGACAATCATATAGAAGTATAATTGGACAAAGAGTATATTAATAAACTGAGGGGAACTTAGCAAGTCCTGTTCATTTAGATTCTTCCTTGTTTTCCTATGTCTTTAGAGAAAAGAACGTTCTTTTCTTTCTAGAATAGAGAGGACCCCTCTGGAAGGTGGGTCTTATGACTTATTTTAGAGAAAGGTCAGAGAGACCTTCTTCTGCTGTTGCCTCAAATTCCAAGGTGTTGTATTTCAGGAATGGTGTGCTCTGACCTCCATTCGTGGAATCTAGCTGCAGTGGGGGCAAGGCCAGCACACTGATTAGCCCAGGAGGTGCCAGGAAGGTTTATCGAGAACCAATGTGCAAAGTGAAAAAGATCCTGAGTTAGGGGAGAGGATGCCTCTATCAGGTCCAATAGATGCCATGGAGGTGAGCTAAAGTGCTAGATACCTAGTGGCTGGGAGTTTCAAGCATCAAAAGAACTTTGCCATGCTCTTAACTCACTTCCCTTCTTAGACCTCTAGAGTATAGTTTTTACTGAAAGCAACAGTAGTTGCTATAAGAAAGAGAAAAGAATTGAATAAAAGCAATGATGAGTGGCAACAAACAACAGATTAGGCAGAGTTAAAACAGCTATTTGCGAAGTCATGCAGCAGGGAGAAGAGTAAGAATCTGAAGAAACTTCAGTAATAAGAGAGGAAGGTCAATATGAAGGCCTGAAGAAGAGGAACAAGAGCTAATTTTTTTTTTTTTTTTTTTTTTTGAGACTGAGTCTGGCGCTGTCGCCCAGGCTGGAGTGCAGTGGCGCGATCTCGGCTCACTGCAAGCTCCGCCTCCCGGGTTTACGCCATTCTCCTGCCTCACCCTCCCCTGTAGCTGGGACTACAGGTGCCCGCCACCGCGCCCGGCTAATTTTTTGTATTTTTAGTAGAGACGGGGTTTCACCGCGTTAGTTAGGATGGTCTCAATCTCCTAACCTCGTGATCCGCCCATCTCGGAAGAGCTAATATTTATTCAAACTTAAGCATGCTATGCATACCAAATGTTGTTGTAGTTGTGTTCTTTCATTTAATTTCAGTTTTACTATCCTCATTATCATAGATGGCAAACTGCAACTTACAAATTTTGGAAATGTTGGAAATTTGTCTAATGCTAGCCACAACAATTTATTGTGCAATAACCTATGGATGTGCATGGTAGAAAAGAGCTAAGGAAAAAAAAATATGCAGGGGATTGAGGGAAATTTACAAGTAGTAATGTCCGAAAGGGGCTGTGCTGGATCGGAAGCACTCTATTTTTATTTTTATACTTATTTTACTAGAAGTATAGAATTAACCACGTACCTCAATAATGACATTCTAGCAACTCATCTCATCATGTGTAATCTATTTTATATGCTTTTGTTTTATTTCTCCTTTTGACTCTCTTGCCCCCACTGTCTTCACTCCCCACCCTTGGCCCATGCCATAGGCATCCTTGTTCAGTTTTAGGTTAGTCTTTCTAATTATTCTTTCTTACAGTCTTTTTCATTTGTGTCAATCTATGTAAAACATATAGTATTAAGTGTGATTTTAAAATAAGTTAATGGCATTGTGGTATAAATCTCATTCTGTTTCTTGCTATTTTGGAACTCTACCCATGTTGTTCCAGGAATATCCTCAGTCCTCTGACCATTGCATAGTATTTTACACTTCCATCATATCTTTGTCTCCATTTGAAAAATGATAGGCTACTAGGGTGCTTTGTCTCTACTAACACATTCATTGATGGTCTCTGAATATGCCTTCTGGTGCATCTGTGCATTTTCTTCTCTTTCTCTTATTTTACTTTCCCCAGGATTTTCTCAGAAAAATGTCTGCTGACAGTGCTACAGCCCTAACATGTCAGTTCTTTTTTTTTTTTTTTTTTTTTTTTTTTTATATATATTTTTTTATTATACTTTAAGTTCTAGGGTACATGTGCATGACTTTTATATCATGTATAACTCCCCAATGCAATCCCTCCCTCCTCCCCCCCCCCATGATAGGCCCCAGTGTGTGATGTTCCCCTTCCCGAGTCCAAGTGATCTCATTGTTCAGTTCCCACCTATGAGTGAGAACATGCGGTGTTTGGTTTTCTCTTCTTGTGATAGTTTGCTAAGAATGATGGTTTCCAGCTGCATCCATGTCCCTACAAAGGATGCAAACTCATCCTTTTTTATGGCTGCATAGTATTCCATGGTGTATATGTGCCACATTTTCTTAATCCAGTCTGTCACAGATGGACATTTGGGTTGATTCCAAGTCTTTGCTATTGTGAATAGTGCCGCAATAAACATACGTGTGCATGTGTCTTTGTAGTAGAGTAATTTATAATCCTTTGGGTATATACCCAGTAGTGGGATGGCTGGGTCATATGGTACATCTAGTTCTAGATCCTTGAGGAATCGCCATACTGTTTTCCATAATGGTTGAACTAGTTTACAATCCCACCAACAGTGTAAAAGTGTTCCTATTTCTCCACATCCTCTCCAACACCTGTTGTTTCCTGACTTCTTAATGATTGCCATTCTAACTGGTGTGAGATGGTATCTCATTGTGTTTTGATTTGCATTTCTCTGATGGCGAGTGATGATGAGCATTTTTTCATGTGTCTGTTGGCTGTATGGATGTCTTCTTTTGAGAAATGTCTGTTCATATCCTTTCCCCACTTTTTGATGGGGTTGTTTGTTTTTTTTCTTGTATATTTGTTTGAGTTCTTTGTAGATTCTGGATATTAGCCCTTTGTCAGATGAGTAGGTTGCAAAAATTTTTTCCCATTCTGTAGGTTGCCTGTTCACTCTGATGGTAGTTTCTTTAGCTGTGCAAAAGCTCTTTAGTTTAATTAGATCCCATGTGTCATTTTTGCTTTTGCTGCCGTTGCTTTTGGTGTTTTAGACATGAAGTCCTTGCCCATGCCTATGTCCTGAATGGTACTACCTAGATTTTCTTCTAGGGTTTTTATGGTATTAGGTCTAACATTTAAGTCTCTAATCCATCTTGAATTAATTTTCGTATAAGGGGTAAGGAAAGGATCCAGTTTCAGCTTTCTACTTATGGCTAGCCAATTTTCCCAGGACCATTTATTAAATAGGGAATCCTTTCCCCATTTCTTGTTTCTCTCAGGTTTGTCAAAGATCAGATGGCTGTAGATGTGTGGTATTATTTCTGAGGACTCTGTTCTGTTCCATTGGTCTATATCTCTGTTGTGGTACCAGTACCATGCTGTTTTGGTTACTGTAGCCTTGTAGTATAGTTTGAAGTCAGGTAGCGTGACGCCTCCAGCTTTGTCCTTTTGACTTAGGATTGTCTTGGCAATGCGGGCTCTTTTTTGGTTCCATATGAACTTTAAAGCAGTTTTTTCCAATTCTGTGAAGAAAGTCATTGGTAGCTTGATGGGGATGGCATTGAATCTATAAATCACCTTGGGCAGTATGGCCATTTTCACGATATTGATTCTTCCTATCCATGAGCATGGTATGTTCTTCCATTTGTTTGTGTCCTCTTTGATTTCACTGAGCAGTGGTTTGTAGTTCTCCTTGAAGAGGTCCTTTACATCCCTTGTAAGCTGGATTCCTAGGTATTTTATTCTCTTTGAAGCAATTGTGAATGGAAGTTCATTCCTGATTTGGCTCTCTGCTTGTCTGTTACTGGTGTATAAGAATGCTTGTGATTTTTGCACATTAATTTTGTATCCTGAGACTTTGCTGAAGTTGCTTATCAGCTTAAGGAGATTTTGGGCTGAGACGATGGGGTTTTCTAAATATACAATCATGTCATCTGCAAACAGGGATAATTTGACTTCTTCTTTTCCTAACTGGATACCCTTGATTTCTTTCTCTTGCCTGATTGCCCTAGCCAGAACTTCCACACTATGTTGAATAGGAGTGGTGAGAGAGGGCATCCCTGTCTTGTGCCAGTTTTCAAAGGGAATTTTTCCAGTTTTTGCCCATTCAGTATGATATTAGCTGTGGGTTTGTCATAAATAGCTCTTATTATTTTGAGGTACGTTCCATTAATACCAAATTTATTGAGCGTTTTTAGCATAAAGGGCTGTTGAATTTTGTCAAAAGCCTTTTCTGCATCTATTGAGATAATTATGTGGTTCTTGTCTTTGGTTCTGTTTATATGCTGGATTACGTTTATTGATTTGCGAATGTTGAACCAGCCTTGCATCCCAGGGATGAAGCCCACTTGATCATGGTGGATGAGCTTTTTGATGTGCTGCTGATCCGGTTTGCCAGTATTTTATTGAGGATTTTTGCATCGATGTTCATCAGGGATATTGGTCTAAAATTCTCTTTTTTTGTTGTGTCTCTGCCAGGCTTTGGTATCAGGATGATGTAACCGCTCAACTACATGGAAACTGAACAACCTGCTCCTGAATGACTACTGGGTACATAACGAAATGAAAGCAGAAATAAAGATGTTCTTTGAAACCAATGAGAACAAAGATACAACATACCAGAATCTCTGGGACACATTTAAAGCAGTGTGTAGAGGGAAATTTATAGCACTAAATGCCCACAAGAGAAAGCAGGAGAGATCTAAAATTGACACTCTAACATCACAATTAAAAGAACTAGAGAGGCAAGAGCAAACACATTCAAAAGCTAGCAGAAGGCAAGAAATAACTAAGATCAGAGCAGAACTGAAGGAGATAGAGACACAAAAAACCCTCCAAAAAATCAATGAATCCAGGAGTTGGTTTTTTGAAAAGATAAACAAAATTGACAGACCGCTAGCTAGACTAATAAAGAAGAAAAGAGAGAAGAATCAAATAGACGCAATAAAAAATGATAAAGGGGATATCACCACCGACCCCACAGAAATACAAACAACCATCAGAGAATACTATAAATGCCTCTACGCAAATCAACTAGAAAATCTAGAAGAAATGGATAATTTCCTGGACACTTACACTCTCCCAAGACTAAACCAGGAAGAAGTTGAATCCCTGAATAGACCAATAGCAGGCTCTGAAATTGAGGCAACAATTAATAGCCTACCCACCAAAAAAAGTCCAGGACCAGATGGATTCACAGCTGAATTCTACCAGAGGTACAAGGAGGAGCTGGTACCATTCCTTCTGAAACTATTCCAATCAATAGAAAAAGAGGGAATCCTCCCTAACTCTTTTTATGAGGCCAACATGTCAGTTCTAATCCTCCCTTCTGTCTTTTGCTGATGCACTTTAACTAGCATCTCCCAAAGCAGTTTTTAGTTTATTTTCCTAAACATACTCAGACACACTTCCATCTGGCACTGCTGCTGCCTGTGAAGTATGTGGTTTCCTGGTTCCCTGTGGGTAACCAGAGCCACTCTATTTCCAGTCTGGCTACTTTGATGGCATGGGGTTTGTAGCTGGAGTTCCAGGTCACCTCTGTAGAGGTCTTGACATGTGGTTTGCTCTCCTTCCATTGAGATGGTTTGGAAAAACTAAAGATAAAGCTTCTAATCCTTTTGATGCTTTAGGTGGGGTGGGGCAACTAAGTCCCAAATTCCAATGTGAAAATGTGATCTTTTCACGATGCATCTTGCTTTGTTTTATGTTTTATATCCTATACTTTACATCCTAATACTCCATGAAATGTGCATGATGAATGAAAATTCTTAAAAAGAGAAATAATTTTATTTCTAATTGACAATTAAAAATTGTAGAAATTGTGTTTTTAATGGCTTATATACTAGTATTATGATGAACTATAAGAAAATGCTGTTTTGGGGGTCATACATGCTCAAATATAAGCAATTTCATTCCATGTGATTTTACCTAATATGTAAAATATAATGCATTATGTTTAAATACATGGGGTTTAGATGGCTTGAATGGCTTACTGTGTCCATGTAGTAAGTGGTGGCAAGCAACTTGCTTGACACCAAGTTTCTAATTCAAGTGCAGAATTGGAGTACTCCAGCACAACTCTAATTATAATTAACTAGTAGAATTATTTAAAACTGTTTAAACTTAGTTTATGACCACAAGCATTGGATTTTGAGTTGCTTAGCTGTCCATAATTATTAATTTATTCTATTTTAAAATAAATAATATATGATATATTGAAAGGGAGAGAAAAGGGAGGGAGATTTTTCTGCTTTCTTTTTTTAATGACACAGGAGAAAATGCAACTAACTCTTTAATTTAGGACATATTTAAATTATACTCTTCTTTTGAACAACCTTTCTCATAAAGATAACTGAGTTTAATTACTATTTGTAAAAAGTCCATATCAATGCCTGTAATTCTAGATATAAGACAGCACAATTGGAGGATTAATTCCAAGTTAATGAGCTAATTTTCTTTTCCCAACTTGCAAAAAAGAGCAGTAAATAACAGCTCTATAATAGAAATGAGGAAACTGTGTTGTCCACAGAATTTTAGAATTGCAAGAGAGCTTCAAATATTGTCTAGGTCAGTTCTTCTTTTCTCAGAAGAGAAAAACGGAGGATTAATTAATTGTCAAGACTGGTATAGTAGGAGCAGATCTAGCACAACTAGACAGGTTACCCATTTTCCCAGTGTTCTTATTATGAATGAGAATAAAGTTCTCATTACATATTGCATTCTTTAAACGGTTCATCTCTGAATGAGAAATGTAGGCCAGAAGCAGGTGTCTCCCCAACTCTTTATATCGGTTCCTCATCATTCTCCTCCTCATTGGTTACAATAGCATTCTGTCTAGTACCCTTACTTGCAATCTTGTCCCGCTTCAATTCATTTTACACAGTACCAAAAGAATAAGCTTATTAAGACATGTATTTCATACACCATTTCCCTGTTTAAACATCTTCAATATTTCTCAAGAGAAAACACAGACTCCTTAGTGTGATACCAAAGGTTCTTTCTGAGCTGATTCCTGCCCTCCTCCTCCAGCATCTCATCACTGTTTGGTGCTTTCACTTCAAATACCATACAGATCCAAGTACTGAGTGTTCACAAATGTACCAGCCTCTTCTATACATGTATGCTTTTCCAAGGACTTCTCTGAGAGGCTGCCCCTACCTCATTTTGCCAACGATCATGCTGTCTCCTCCCCACTCAGGGGCCCGTTCCTGTTTAGTAGAAGACTTAATTAAACTTCAACACGCAGTCACAGTGGGACCTCTTCCACGATGCCTTCCCTGAATGGTCTTTCAACTTCCTAGTGCTTCCCAAACGCCTGGGCCTTACCTTGATCCCAGCCTTTTGTAATATTTATTCTAATTCTGCTTCTCTGACCACCTCCTTTGGAGCTGGGACAATGTCTTTTGTGACTGATACTAGTGGGTTATAAAGTATATTGTAGTTTCACAGAGCACCATTTACCATCAGCCTTATTAGACTTAATTTCAGTTTCCCTCATTTGAACAGACTCTTTTCAAGACCGTGGGAGGAACCCTAGACATGTCTTCATATGGTTACACCTTATAGTAAAACTCAAAAAAAGAAAGGTACTTCTTCATTTTTTATTTTTAAGGAAACTCTTATGCCCAATTTTGTAGACTTCAGGCCACACAATAGCTGAACTTTCCAGGAAGAGAGACCCAATAAATGTCTATGGAATGTGTTAATGAATACATTTTCCTGTATTATTATTATATATGATAATGATAATAGTTTTAATACACATATTATCTCTAAATTCATCAAGTACATAGCTTTAATCTAGTATACTTTTTAGATCTGTTGCCTTATCTGTTAAAATAAGAGCATGTTATTTAGTCTCTGTCCTATTGCAGGCCAGTTGTGATAATAAAATTAAACCCTGAGTACAAGAGTAGAATAAGCGTAGTGCCGAGTTCCATCTTGTCTGGAGAGTAGTGGATTGGAGTCACAGTTTAACAAGTGATTGCCACTGAAATGTGGTTTTAGGGCACTTTCCTTAAAGTCACTATGGCTAGCCCCTTAGCATTATAAGGAACTGTAACACAGGCAGAGAACAGGTTGAATTGCATGCTTCCATTTGCTCATTTATTTTATATATCTATTTAGCACATAATATGTGCCAATTACTAGGAAGTGAAGAACACTCAATAGTGAACAACAGCGTCAATATTTCTGCACTTGGAGCCTGCATTGAAAGAGGGGGACAAAAAATAATTAAATAAGTGGTCTCAGATTGAGCTGTCTGATAAGGTGGGAGAAATAAGTAGAAATGAGATCATTCAGGACATTGAAGGTCATCATTTGGAGAATGTTTTTATTCAGGTTATAATTAGAAAGTCCTTGGAGGATTTCAGTCAGGGGTCTGATAAGTTCTGATTTATTTTTGAAAAAGTAAATCTGCCTACCCTGATGAAAATGCTTTCACTGTGGACAAGAATAGAGTATAGAAGACTCATTACCTGTGAATATGGCCTTCCCCATGAGCTTGGCTAGGCTGGTGGTAATGGGCATGGGGAAATAGATCTTTATTTTATATTCTTTAGAGAAGCACTGACAGACTTTGGTAATAGATCAGATATAGGGCTGATGTAAAAGCAGAAATCAATGGTGACTTTTAGTTTTTTGGTTTGAGGAATGAGAATGCCGTTTACTGAGATGAGGAAGCAACAAATGGGAAAAATATCGAGACTGTTGTGAGAGTGAAGTAGGTAGTGCCTTATCACAAGTCTGGCTCAAGGTCAACGTGTTTTCAAAGTGTTTTAGAAAGCCAACAATCACAATATCTCTTCCGATTTCATTTCAATTGGGCCCTCTGAACATATACCATATGAAATATCCAGAAAGGTAGCTTTGGATTATTTTCTCTCTCTGCTCTCCACCTCAATGTCTTTCTGAAATTTAGTGGCATACTCTGCTCCTATTCAGCTGCAGTGCTTAGCCATCCCATGATCTCTTGCATCTTCTCCCTTTCCAGAATTTAAGTCCAACATTTTGTCTTGCTGATTACAAGTTGCCTATAATTTATGCATAAGTAAAATTGGATTCCTGTAACAGTCCAGGAATACTATTGATAGGGAAACCGCAGATGCCTTCTAAGGCAATTAGCTGAGTACAAAGGAAAACCATTATGTAAAAAAGCCAAGATATTTATCTTTGGGTTACAGCTAACTCTTCATACTAAATATTAGTTAACATCTGGAGAATTTGAAAGGTTTCTGTCTCTCCCTTTGAGTATGGTATTTTCTAGTACAACACATTTATAAACACTCTATCAGCTTTCCAGTCTTGCCTTTCAGTTCTCATTCAGAAGAGTGCAATACTCCTCTGATACTCAAATATTATACAGGTACTAGAGTCTATATATACTATAAAACTATACAATTACACTACATTATAAAGTACTATGATAATAACACTCATAAAGGCACCATGATATTATAATAAAGAGATTGCTGCTGATAATTCAACAAAAAGTGTGATTTCACTAATCACAATTTGTAACTAAATCTTTAGCACTCTTTGAAAACCTCCTATGTTGCCAATATCATTAAAGCTGACAGAAGACAAAGATGAAAGAGGTGATAGGAATAAAAAAGAAAAAAAAGAAAAAAGGGATACAAAGGATTAATTTGATACGTTTTCAGTATTGAAATATAGTATGCTATATTAGGGCTTCAGAAACACGTCAGGTTGTTCTTCCACTTCTTGACTTTCCATTTATTCCTGCAGAAGATTCTGTCTTTCCATACATATTCCTCACAGGTCTTTAAGACATCCAAATTTATTATCCAGTATGTTGCAAAAGAGGCTTAGGTTGAAAAGAAAATCATAATAGAATGCCAATTTTATCAATATTGCCTGCTAGCCTCACTACTTGGATTTGAATCTGACCATGACTGTATCTTGGCAAAAGCTCCAGACTTTTATTCTGTCCTTTATATCAGTCTAGCACCCTGTTGTCTCTTAGCAATTATTTTGGGGTATTAATCAAACAAGCAAATTAATGGTTTCCTTGGAAAGGTTCTACAATTTTGACCCATGCATTTTTAAGTATTCAATATAAAACCATATGAAGTTGTGCTTCCCAGAACTTTACATTCTACTTTATTCGAATACTGGAGCAACAGAAGTACAAGTAATGCAGTCATCTTTAGCCAGCTTGTAGCTTATATCTTTTATCAAACTCACTACAACTATTTGCTTCTCTACTTATACTTATTTTTGGAAGAATTTAGAAGTTCAGGCATAAAGTTGGTATGTTGAATTAGAATTATACTTTTGGTTTTTAACTTATTTTAAATATAAGGAAATAACCTCAATCCTATACATTGTGACATTTTAATTTTCTACATTTCTCCTCTAGTGTATAAAGGCTACATTTTAAAAATGTACAGCAGACTTAGAAAGCATACTCTCATTTAGCTCTTTTATCTTTCTCTTCTGATATCTGGTATCTGCCATTTTTCCTCCACTTTCTCTCAGGATCCTGATGACAGGCTGTGTCTTGCTAGATGGGAGTCAGAACTGAAACCAAAGAAACCAGATTCTGTTGTTCTTGCATTTGTACAAATCTTCTGTGCCTTAAAGGTAAAGGCATTAACTTCTGACTCACTCTTTCTTAGCAGTCCACCTTTTAACAACGTCCTTATCAAATGAAGCAGATGCAATTTTGGTGGTGACTGCCAGAAAGCTCTTGAGAGAGTAAAAATAGATCATGTCCTTTTCCCAAAGAAAGTAGTTGTATAATTTATAGAACTGTGTTTCTATTTGTGAAATTTAATTCTAAAGAATACTTTTCAACTATATATTTAAATAGGCAATTTTCTTTAATGCTATGTTTATATATGCATATATATTCTATGTATTTCCATTTCTATTTTTACATACATATAAATGGAAAGAAATAGATCAGTATTTCTGAAGCTCTCTACTTTTTCGTAGCTACACTGTTTCAGTTTCGCTGATAATGTGTAGTGTCTGCAAAGTGCTTAAAGCTAATAGAAGAAACAATCTATCATCAGTGACAAAACCAACAACTGACTTCAGAAACTTCCCAAATCAGCCAAGTAGAGCAGTGTGCTTGCAGAAAGTGATAAAACAGAAAATGCTACTTCTTTTTAAAATCTTCCAAATCTTAACTCATTCTTTGGCATTTCTGCTTAAGAAATAAGAGATCTTCTGTGATCCCAGCACTTTGGGAGGCTGAGACGGGCGGATCACGAGGTCAGGAGATTGAGACCATCCTGGCTAACACGGTGAAACCCCATCTCTACTAAGAAATACAAAATTAATAATTCCTTTAATAAGTATGTCACGGTAGGTAGTTACTGAGCTAAGTGAATTCCTTGGCCTCTTCTATGTGAACCTTGCAGAAATTTTTGGCCAGTAAGAGAGTAAGGAATAAGGAGATCATTGGCATTCAAATACCAAAATTATGAACTGTAAAAAGAATAAATGAGGCTTTAAAACTTGTCCCTTCAGTATCTCCAAACAATGTAAAGTCAAATGGCTTTGAAGAGATCTTTTCTTTTTTTTTTTTTTTTGAGACAGAGTCTCACTCTGTTGCCCAGGCTGGAGTGCAGTGGCCAGATCTCAGCTCACTGCAAGCTCCGCCTCCCGGGTTTGCACCATTCTCCTGCCTCAGCCTCCCGAGTAGCTGGGACTACAGGTGCGCGCCACCTTGCCTGGCTAGTTTTTTGTTTTCTTTAAAGAGAAAAAGTCAAGACAGACCAAATTAGATGGCTTCATATGTAAAAGAGAAGTCTACCAACAGCATTGACTACTATGCAGGACAGGCTGTTGGGTACAAAAAAGACAGTGTTGCTTTCTTCAGCCTCAGTTTACCCTAGTAAGCCATGGGCTTAATGTTAGCCCTGAATGTGAAGAAGAGGCGTGATTGCATAGAAGTTCAAGGTTTTTGTTCCCAGCTGAACAATTCCCGTTGTTTTTAATAGTCTTAAGACAAGTAGTCACTGGGCATTCATTCTAGCATTGCTTTCTCTCCCTCCTAGCTCCCACCACACTGGAGAATTGCAATATTGATGACTAAGAATGGACTTAAATAATCCAAAGTAAAACTGAGCATCAGGGTTAGGAAAAAGCTGGTCCAATTCTCTAGTGCTTGGTAAGTACAGAACCAAGAGTCAGAGGAAGATTCTTTAGCTGGTGACTCTTCAGCCCCTAAGGCTTTCCGCTATGATTTGTGACCCAGTGAGCATGAAAACGAGGTTCTATTTAATGCCTTGGATGGCTCAGTCTTTCTTTGATAGAAAGTGCCGCTGTGTTGATCAAGAGGAAAATAGATGTAATAGATTCAGGGTTGCATCAGAGAGTAGATTTGCATTCATGATATGCATGTAGTAGTCATTTGTCATAAGAATTGCATGGCTGATTTATAGGTGGTCAAGTCTGAGATCATTTTATGAGACCCAGCTCTGTGGAAAGTTAGCCTCACATTTGGGCTTGAATTTGAAGTTCTAGAATTTATGAGAAACTTCTATTACTCCAAGAAGTACTTTCTTATCCTGCTGGGAAATCTCAAATAGTATCTATATCTGAAATTATGAGAAAATAAGTATTTTATATTATATACTGTCATATAGTATGTAAAATACTATAAGTATGTGTATGTGTTATTATTTCTTAAACTGTTATATCTAGATATTCTTTATGACTTTTCTGTTAACTATTGCAAATTCTATGTTAAAAGAAAAACGTAGTTGCTGTTCTGATGGGGAAAATAAGGCATAGGGAAGTGATCATTGATTTGCTTCTGGTTATGGAGACCAATACCTCATTTGGTTTTGAGTCTGGATACTGTTCTAATTCCATAATCTTAATTCTGTAAGACCTCAAAGGCAGGCAGTTATCATTTTATTATTCATTGTCTGGTAATCTTCTGACTAATGTATTGACTTGTATATTTATTCAAATACTGGGAGAAGATGGTTTCCATTCTTCTTTTTTTCCCTTTTAAGGAATCTTCTCTACCTAGTGGTTTGTGATCATGACTAAATCTTCAGCTATTACACCTTAAAGAACAGTGTGCCTTTGTTGTTTGGGGTAGAGGGGTAATTGGTCAGTGTTGTATAGGAATTAGGGTCTTAGTGTGAACACAGTGGCAGCCAGTAATGACAGATAAGGATGTTATCAGCACAACAAAACAAAACAAACCACAGTAAAACCAAACTCTTCTCTTCACTCAAGGTCTTTAAATTATCATACAAAGAAATAGGAATTTCTTCTTTGAAAATGTGTAAGTACAAACATATTCCTTAATAATGGTCAGGGACTGTGATATATTCTTATTTCATCAAAAAGATTGGCTACTTGCCAGTTTTGACTTTCCATGGAAATCACTTTTTGAACTGTTTGTTGAGAGAAGTATCACCAACACCCTCTGTACAAGGTAATGTTCAATTTATTTAGTATCAAGAGCATTAAAGTGTGATAGCTGAAAACTGTGATAAAAGAGAGGTGACGTTGGGAGCCAATGGGAGCTTTGTGCTTTTCTTTTTCAATTCAGTTTTTGGTTAGAGTTAGCAACAATTTGTTTCCACTTTTAGACTTCACTTTGGTTGGGATTCATTGGAGAGCAGATTTATAGGCTTCTCATTGATAATGATTTCTCATACAATTGATGTCCTAGTGAAGGGTCAATGAAACTATTGTTTTAAGAAATGAATCATGTTGCTCATGTTTGTCAGAAATTATCCTGTTCACCAGTTTCTAACAAAACTATCAGTAGCTTCAAAGTTTGAAAGTTTACATTTTAAACTTTATTTAGAGTTGCCAGATTTCAAAAGTTATTGTTATTTTCTGTTACTTCACTACAAATTACAGATTTATTTTAGTGTTTGAAAACCAGTGATTATTTCAATTCTCTTTTTAGAAGTGATAAAGCTCAGAAAGATTGTCTCCTCAAAGTTAGATAACCAGTTGATAATAGAGCCAGACCTAGAACTTGGCCTATCCAGTTAGACAAGCATTGCTTTCTTGACTACATTGTTTAGAAAGTGATATCTTTTTATCTATGCAAAAGGGAGAGTTATTTCTCATTATTCTCTGAATTTCTTCAGGCCAGGGATTGTGTCTTGTTAAATTCAGCACACTGAATATTCAAGCTTGTGCTGCCACATAAGAGATGATTACTTAATGTTTATTAAATGAATGAACAAATGTTGACTATATATTTATTTCCTTTTGACACTTTTTAACATTATTAACTTAATTTGTTTTAATATTAATAGTTTTTATAACGTTTAATATATACCTACTTTATGTTCAGCAATTCCTCTCTTAGGTGTTTATGAAAGAAAAAATGAAAAAGTTTAAAAGGTTCACCAAAGACTTATACATGAATGTTTATCATAACTTTAATCATGATGGTCCCAAACTGAAAACAATCCAAATGCTTATCAACAAATGAATGAACAAATTGTACATCCACATATTCTGTATCCTGATTGAGGAAGTAGTTTCATGGTTATTGACATTTGTTAAAACCCATTGAACTATACATTTTAAAAATAGGGCATTTTATTGTATGTACATTGTTTCTCAATAAAGTTGATTTTAAAAGTAAAAAGTATAATTTTTATATCTGTTTTTGACAAGTTGAAAATTATAGGGAGTAATTGACATCTATCATTACCTTAATCTGTAGTTTGGTGTATAACGTCTATAACGTCTGTTAACCCAAACCAATGAAGAAAAAATTTTTGAAAACATTCTTTCCAATAAGCTTAGTTACACTTAATAAGCACATCAACTGATACATATAAATGAAATATCAGTGTAATTTTTATGTTAAAATATTACTCATTAAATCATATGCATGGCATTCCCTCTAGTGTGTTCTTGCTTTGATGATATGCTTAGCTGCTAAATTCAGGTAAAGATAGTCAGTCTCTCCTTATTGAGATTATTATCTGAAAACTTCAAAGCTTCCTGTTCCCATTTTTTTCATTGCAGGCTCATTATATATTCTATCCAAATTTCCCTTCATAGTGAATACAACAGTTTTTACTTGGATGATATTAATGCTTCAGATTTGGAAGACAAGGAACAAACTAATCATATTTATTTTCTTCTTTTCTAAACTCTATGAGAGATTGTCAGTTACTAAAAGCAAAATTTAAAATGTATTTACTAGTTATATTTAACAGAGCACAAAAGTTAGAGATTGACCACCTGGAAAAGAACAAACGACTCATTTAGAGAAGCGTTGACAACAAACTCTGTATGAGGAAGACAAATCATGAGAAGACACAGTTTTTCTTTTTAATGTGACTTTGAAAGGTTAACTGCACCTAGTTCATCTTGGTAAAAATTCAAGACTCTATTAGCCATAAATACAACCAACTTAAAAAAAATAAAATCCATTCTCCTTTTCCTGTCTCTATAATCATTTCCTCTTAATAGTGAGCTTTAAAACTTAAAACACCTGCTGTGTACATTAATGCTTTATCTTAATTGTTTTTTTTTTTTTTTAAAAAAACTCATTTTGGATTTAAATCTAGCTTTCTCCAAAGAATATGAAATTACCATGAAGCATTTTGTTTGTTCTGAAAGGGCAATGAAATTTTAATATGTGGATTATATTTATGAATTAAGAAGCAGCAGCAGCAGCAAGCCCTGAATCATTCTAGAACTCAGCAGGTTGGCAGGAACTGACAGAAGATTTGAGACATTATCTGTAATATATAGAGGAGATTAAGCAGTTTTCCTCAATAATAAGTGACTTCACCCCCTGTGTGTCAATGTGTTTGTTGTTGAAGCAAGGCCAGTTGAAATCATAAAGTCAGCAGAGTTCATCACTTTGGCTCCCTCCACTTTGAATTCTTGTGACATGCTCAGCACTAAGACAGTCCCCATGAGACAACAGTGAACAGGACATGATTTCTACTCTCAAGGTCTCTGAAGAACTCACAACCTGTGTTGGCAAAAAGATAGTTATCACAACCATCAGTGTGATTAAAAAAAATGATACTGTCATAATCAGGAGCACAGAGGTGGCAATATTTCATTTGAGGAAGGGTTCATAGAGAGCCTTCATAAGACGAGAAGGTAGTCATCCAGCCAGTTCAGTTCATACACTTCGTCATTCAACAAATAACACTGAACCCATACTCGGTGATGGCTCCTATATTTGGCACTGGACTTGCAATGATGACCAAAGGCAAACATCAAAGTGAAGTAAGGCAGGCTCAGAAAGAAAAACGTTGCATGATCTTACTTATATGTGGGATTTTTTCTAAAAGGTTGAATATGTAGAGGTAGAGAATAAAATGGTTACCAGGGACAGGGGTAGGGAATAAGGAGGCGTAAGTCAAAGGATACAAAGTTGCAGATGTGTAGGATAAATAAGTACAAACTAAGTAAACTTAATAATACTGTATGGGATTCCGGGTTTTTGCTAAAAGAGTAGATTGTTGGTGCTCTTACCCCCACCCCGACACACACATACACATATCCACACACACAAAGGGTAACTATATGAAAAGATTGATATGCTAATTGTTTGACTATAATAACCATGCAACTATGTATAAACATACCAAAACATACTGTAATCTTTAAATATATATAATAACAATAAATTAATTTTTTAAAAGATGAGCATCATTTATTTTTCCTGGGGTGACAATCACACAAATAACTATATATTTGCACACTGCAGAATGAGCTATGTATAAAAGATTCAGAGTATAGTGAGAGTATATAAAAAATATAATATTTTTGGGGGGAGGTGGCTGTGGGGAGCAGGTCAGGGAAGACTTTCTGAGGAAGCAACTTTGGGGCTGAGATACAAAAATAAACTGGATTTAATTTTGGCAATGGCAGGGATGGGGAAGAGTGCAGCAGGCACAGGGAGCAGCAGTGCAAAGCTGTCACAGGAAAGTGGGATGTATTTGTGCACCTGAAACAATTCAGTGTGGCTGGAGCACAGAATGGGAGGCGGAGCAGTGTGGGGGAGGCCAGAGACACCATAGTAGGGTAGATCATCTAGGGCCCTATGAATCAAGTTAGAGATGTTGAATCTTTCCTTGAAAGATTTAAGCAGTGAAAATACCTGGTCAGATTGCTTTTAAAAAATGCTTTTGTTGAAGTTTGTATAATAAATTTTAAGAAGCCCCAGTCAGGAAGCTATAGCATTATGTTTACATGAAAAAAAAATGCTTTTTCTGAAGTTTGGAAAAATAAATTTCAAGAAGCCTCATTCAGGAACCTATGGCATTGCATCTACCTGAGAGTCTGTAGTAACTTGAATTAGGTAAAGGCAGAGAGAAATGAGGAATGGATAGTTTTAAATTTATATGATAGAGGCAACAGAACTTAGTGATATATTGGGTACAGAGCTGGAGGGAGAGAATCAAGAATGATGCTTAGGCTTCTGGCTTGAATAACTGGATGGATGAGACTCCCTCACTGAGAGAGGGAGCATGAGAAGCGGACAGGATTGGGGAGAAGCTCAGGAATTTGGCTTTAAACTGGCTGCTTAAACTGCCTGGAACATGTAAGTGAAGGCAATGTGAGTTGGCTTCCTGGATATACAGCATCCTGGAGTTATGAGGTGTGAACTAGAGGTATATATATACAAATCAAAGAAATATGACTGATAACTGAAGACCATAGGATACATGAAACTACACAAAGAGAGCACAGAATGAGGAGAGAAAAGGACTGAAACCTGTCTTGAGGGCATTCAGCATTTAAGGATTGTGAGGAAGTAGTTGGGCTAACAAAGGAGAAAAAGAGGAAGCAGGCAAAAAAGGCAACATCCTAGGAGAATGTGATATCATAGAAGTAAGATTCTATGATATCACTTCTATGTGATATAGAAGTGTTTTAACGATGATGGAGTGGAAAAATGTGTTGAATATTGTTGAAACTCAAGCAAGATCAGGGCTAAAGATGCCCATTAATTTAAATCACTTAGAAGTCACAGGTGACCCGATATAGAATTATTATAGTAGGAAAATGGGATTGCAAGTTAGAGCAGAGTGATTTAAGTAGTGAATGAGGATTGGGGAAATTGGTAAAGTGAGTGTAAACTAATCTCTAAAATAATTTAGGTAGGGAGGGATTCGTATAAATAGGGAGAACAGGAGAACTTTTTGTAAATTGATGAGATGCATTTGGGAAATTTAACTGACCAATAATACCCAATAATAGCTAAACTTTTATGGTTCTTTATGATTTACTAAATAGATTTATATATTGCTTCTACTCCTACAATCTGCCCAACTTCAACTTCTTTCTAGCATTTTAGGACCTTTACTCATTCCTCTCAATTGTCCTCCTCCTTCTTTTTTTTTTTCTTACAGTACTTGGTGTTAGTATTTGTCTGTGTCTTGTAACTGGGTAGAGTCTATCTCAGTTTGACCTACTTTTGGCCTTGAGTTGAAGGAACCCATCAATCATGCTCATGCACAGTGACCTCCCAGTTTTCCTGGATCTTCTGAGCCATGGCACAGGAGCCATAAACTGAGATATATAAATGCATGACTACACTGTCACTAGAGACATTTAATAGTTAAGTGTTTAATAACCCTAGGTAAGCAATTGTTGCCTTTCAAAAATTCAAATATCTCTACAAGTGGTAACACTTCTTTTTCAGAGACAGGGTCCTACTCTCTCACTCAGGATTGGGTACAGTGGCCTGACCATAGCTCACTGCAGCCTCAAACTCCTGGACTCAAATCACCCTCCTGCCTCAGCCTGCAGAGTAGCTAGGACTACAGGTGCACCACTAGGCCCAGCTGATTTCTTTATTTTTTGTAGAGATGGTGTCTTGCCATGTTGCCCAGGCTGGTCTTGAACTCCTGGCTTCAAGTGATGATTCTCCTGTCTTGGCTTCCCAAAGTGCTGGGATTACAGGTGAGAGCCACCATATCTAGCCATCCACAAGCGTAAACATAGTAAGTCTATCTAGAAGCTCTCCTTAATACAACCTCATTTCCCCTTCTCACATAAAAGCTGGCTGAATCTGTATTTTGTTCAGGATTTCTGCAGAACTCAAATTTGTATTCAAGGTGAAGCTGGAGAGATTCTGAGATTTGACTTTGTCTCTTTTCTGATACTTCAATATCCTGATTGGTATAATTAAGAAAATAATTATTCCATATAGTTTTAAGAAGATTAATTGAAATAAAATATGTTTGAGGGATTTTTAGCCACAAATCCAAACTGTAACTGATAGTATTATCTAAAAGTTGAATGGAATTGAATCATTTTGGTTGGGTATGGTGTTTCAAGTCTTATGGATATTAGGTTTCCTTTGCTTCAAAAGTTTGTAAATGGACATTGGAGTCTACTTTGTTTATAATTTATTTGCCAGTCAGTGCATCTTACCATGTTCTGTCATACAGGTATCTAAATAAATGAAAGTAGTAGCTTTCTTCCTTTTACTGAAAGTCTCTGGTCATGTGATGAATTTTCCTGGTAAGTAAAACAGAAAGAAACTTTCCTTTTCCTGGCCGGGTGCAGTGGCTCACGCCTGTAATCTCAGCACTTTGGGAGGTTGAGGGAGGTGGATCACAAGGTCAGGAGACCAAGACCATCCTGATCAACATGGTGAAACCCCGTCTCTACTAAAAATACAAAAATTAGCTGGGTGTGGTGGCACATGCCAGTAGTCCCAGCTACTTGAGAGGCTGAGGCAGGAGAATCGCTTGAACCCAGAAGGCAGAGATTGTGGTGAGCTGAGATTGCGCCACTGTACTCCAGCCTGGTGACAGAGCAACACTCCATTTCAAAAAATAAGAGAGAGACTTTCCTTTTCCTTAAGGTCATATAGTATTGTCCTGAGTGTATAACAATTCATGAAAATAATAGCTTATTTTGCATCGCAAGTTACTTAATACGAAATATAATGTGTGTTACATACCTTACAACATCTTATCCTCAAAATGACTTTCTGAAATTAATAAAATTGTATAAATGTGTAAGTAAAGATTTGGTTTGATTGTATAATTTGCCTGAAATCACACAAGTGGCAAAATGAGAAATAAAACCAAGACCAGACCAGAGTTTTACACTGACAAAACACCATAATGGCAGTCTTTCTAGTTTACTTTTCTTAAAGAAATTATTTCTTATTTACAAAAGTTTATAGATATGTTATTAATTTTCCAAGTTTTGGTTTTTCTTCAATATTTTCTATAACCTTTGGCTCCAACTAAACCTTATCTGTTAATAAATGTTAATGCATAGAAAAAAGCAAACAAGAAATGAGCATTTACATTAACAATTTAGGAACAGTTGATTAGTTCTAATATTGCCCTTTTTCCCTTTGATGGATAAGATTGCTTGCGGTTGTGATTATGTATTGCATGTTAATAACAGTTAAATTTCCTGTTGGGGAAATTGCTCCTTGTTCTTATTAAAATATTTTATAATCTCATAGTGTTCTTTAAAGGATATAATGGACCATGAAAGGTAACATTATTTCAGGAACTTCACCATCTGCAGACTTGCATCATGGTATTTATGCATAAAACTAGAATAACCCTGTAACATTTGCAAATATTTTAGGGCATTTAGTAGTTTTATAACTGGTTTTCAATGTCTTAGAGAAACAATTTAAATTGCCTCTATTACTTATTGCTGCTGCATAACCCATCATCCTGAAATATAGATACATAAAACAAAAGCCATTTTATTATCAGAAGGAGTTAAAGGGATTTGAGAGATGATCAAGAAGAAAGCCCTGACCATGAGGTGTAGCGGTAGCCCATACATGCTTTAACAGTCTTGCATGTGGGATAGTTTCTTGAAGCAGGAGTCTGTCCAGAAGCTACTACTACTCAAAGAAGAAGGAGGGCACAAGAACTTCTATGGGAAGAGGAAAATGGGAGAGGGGGCTTTTGTGTCTAGAATGCCTAGGTAATATTGAACAACATAGTGGAGAGTCTCAGGGTCAGAAAACTGGAGAGCAGCTGTAGTTTGGAGTCTTTTAAGCACAAGGCTTATCTTACCTATGGCCGGCGGATACTGGGTGAGGTTTCTCAGAGGATGCAAAGCAGGCAGGCTCCAAATGGCTAAAAATGCCTGTTTGAACTATTTTTTATAATAATAGTATGTATTAAAAATTGAGTTTGGTACTACTGGGCTTTTGAGCTAACAGGTCTCATCTTGTAGTGAAGAATAAACATACTAGCACCCAATACAAGGTCATCTTTTGGGCTTATTTAGGGATTATGCTTCCGATTCTGTAGGTCAAGATTCCATCAGAATATAGTGAGAATGACTTGCATCTTCTCCTTGTTGTCTGGTTCGCATCTGGGCTAACTGGGGCTCATTATGCTTGGGGATGCTTAAATGGCTCAACTAGAGTCATGTATCTGGAGTCTCAGTGCTGGCTGTCAGCCTGATTCGTTGGGTCTTCCCACATGAAATATCCTGGGACTAGAATATCTGAGAAGGCTTTTTTACTCACATGTCTGGTGCTTGCAATTGGACAGCTTAAATAACTGGGGCTAGCCAAGATCTCCTTTTCCATGTAACTGTCTTGGGTTCCTTCACACCATGGCAGCTTCAAGGTAGTAGGACTTTTTACAGGACGGCTGGCTTCCCCTAGAGCTAGCATTTCAAGATACATAGATGTTAGCACAGACTTCTTTTGAGGTATCCTTGAAAATAACATGAAGATGCTTATTCTGCCTTTGATGGGTCAGAAGCAAGTCACATGTCGACCCACATTTAAGTAGACTAGGATCTGTAAAGGAGTGAATACTGAGAATTGCAGTTCATTGAGGGGTGAGAGAGTAAGGTGTGCAGATTTGGAGACTACTACCATTAAAATAAATTTCTCTCTGTTACAACTAACATATTTTCTTAAGTTTAATAACAGTCATTTGTTTTAATACTTTGTTTTTTCCCATTTAAAATTGGTTAGTATATGATTTTTTAACTCTAATAGTAATTTTTTTTTATTATTTGCTGTTAAGACACACAGTTTAACACGACCAAAACTGCAAGTTTAGTTTGATCTGAAATCGAATCAGGCATATACATTACCAGTAGCATAACGGTTTTGTTAAGAAAAATATCTGAATATTCAAATAGCTAGGTAATATAATTGTTTTGTTTTCTTTTCATTTCTATATTGTATAATGACCATAATTATCTTTAAAGATAAAATATACTGTAGTGGTAACCACTATATCACAAAGGCATCCGTATGTGTATTAAAACTTGGATAGCTAAATAAAAAACAAAGGGATTAGATAAATCTTTATAAATTTTATAGGATAGAAATTATTTGGAATTAAATGTTGATTATTTAAATTGTATTTGGTATCTCTAATTCATTTTAAATCTGTTTCCAATTACTTTCTCCTTGAGTTTTCTTATTTTTGAACAGATTTTATTAAATGCAAAACTATTAAGTAAAATATCAATATCAAGATTTTTAAAAATTCATTTTTTAACCTTTGTATGCATGAAAATGTTTATTAAAAACATAAAGAGAAGTAATAAGCCTGCATGAATTAGAAGTAAATCCAAATGAGTTACAGAAAGTAAATTGAAAATTTTTGTGACTATTATGTTTAAGTAAACAAACTCTAACTTACCTTCTAGATATTTATACAGTTTACCATATGTTGTGTTTATACCATGAAAAATACACTAGGTAGACAGTTTCTAAACTAAAAAAGCAATATTCAAAATAAAGCAAGGATGCAATATGGTGTGTTCAGGCATATATAGAGAGATGTTGCACAGCAGTTATATATTTGAAAAGCTGAATTTATTTAAAAGTTAATTTTACCTTGCACAATGATCAATAACATTTTCTTCCTAAGATTTTTTTTTTCTAGTTTAGGCAAGGGTGATGAACAATAATCTGTATAAGAAGTTAGTGCTGACTCTCAGAATAATGAGAAAACCAAAGAAGATCCAGTTCTTTATATTTAGTTGCCTGAAACCGAAGACCCAATTCCTTTATATTTACCATGTGCAGGTACCATCAGAATCTGAAAAATTTCACTTATGTGAATGTATTTATTTAACAACACATGACCTGTGACCTGGATTTCAGCCGTGATTACTCAGAAGTGTGTATGTATGTGTGTGTATACTGCCACAGAACATAATGAACAAAATAAGCTGAAAGAATCAAAATTAAATGACATGAAAAGAAGTTGTGATATAGGAGAAACTTAGAGTGCTGTAGGTTTGAGTATACCACTTGCTGTCATGTGTTCTTGGCTATGTTATAGAATTCCTCCAATTCTGAGTTTCTCTATCTGTCTAATGGGAATAACAATCCATAACAGAGTTGTGATGAGGTTTCAATGAGTAGGAAAAAAAAATCCTTAAAAACTCTAAAGCACTAATAAAAATTTATGGTACAAAATTCAATTTAAACTTTTGTCCACTATATAGAACAGTGTCAATGTTTATAGCAGAATCTGCTAAGAAATTGAGTTTGCATTAATATGTTATGCACAGGAAACATCAATATGTCAGCCAATTTTGTTCTGTTAGTGAAGAGCTTGTAAAGCTGGTTTCCCTTAGGAGAATACCATTTTAAGGTTGAGGGAAATGCCTTTCTTTTCCGTATGTATATAGCTGTTATCTTAATAAAGCTGTTATTGCATTGGGTTATTTGCATTGATCCAGGTTGCCTAGAATTTCCATTATGTAAATTTAGTTCCAACACAAAATACCTTGTCTGTCAATTGGTTTTTCAATTTAAAAGTTTGTCTCATTTTAATACCCCTCCCCAAACTTTCATTTTTTTCTTTTATTAATTTTATGCATTTGCTGTTTGTTACTTAAACAACAGCTGAAATGAGAATCACATGTGAATGACTCAGATATGCTTTTGATCTGGACAGAGATGTTTCACTCAATTTCTCTAGCAATTTAGCAAATTTATTACAGTGTAGCTTATGAAGTTATTAACCTAAGATGTCTCTGAAAAAAGACAATCAAGTACGTTAATGCTGGACTCAAAGTCTGGATTATTTTTCCTGTTACCAAAGAGAAAGGAAAATCATGATGTAAATTGTTTTTCTTAAGCGCAAGGAAACATACATCACTTTCTAAATCTGTTTCCAATGAATCTCTAATTTTTTTTTCTTATTGAGTATGGATTTGTAAAAATCTGCACTCATTCCTAGACAAAGAAAGGTAAAATGAAAGAGTCACAAAATGTATAGCCAGACAAAGACTTCAGCAATCCAGTGTTTCCAACTTATTTTGGACCCCAGAACACTTTTCTCCATCGAAATCTTGCATTAAAATGATGGAAACAAAGGCGCTCAATCAGCGCTTCTTGAGCTTTCATGAAATCATCTGACAAATTTGTTAAACTGAAGATTGTAGTCTGGGATGGGGCTCAAGATTCTGCATTTCTAAGCAGCTCTCGGTGGTGACTGCCCCTGCTGGTACACAGACCACACCTGAGCAGCAAGACTTGCGTTAATCGGCTCTCTAAACTTAGCTGAACACTGAAACCATCAAGGCATATTAAAATACACTGATGCCTGGTTCCTCCCTGCACCTACCAGGATTCCAACTTAATTGGTATAGATACATCCTGGGTATTGGGATTTTAAAAGCTCCCCAGGAGCTTTTTTAATATGCAGCCAAGTTTGATAACAACTGCTGTAGCGAAAATGTGTGTGTGTGCGCGCACGCGTGTGTATTGAGAGAACTACAATTATTGGATGGTAAACTTTTATTGAACATAATATAAATACACTTAAAAGACTGTGAGTATAAAGTTTGGTCTATTCTTCATTTAACAATACACCATGGGTTAACAAATACAAGACAGTACCATCATTTTTAATGATTGTGAAATATGAAGGTTCCCTGCTTTATTTTTCTAATCCTATATTAAGCACTTAACATGGTTATTTTCTTTTAATATTAAAATATATATGGTGATAAATAATATTCACCAAATACTTTACATTTATGTTCTTACTTCCTTACAACAGTGGAATCTCAAGGTTAGGCAGTAGAGACTGTCCATCCTGGTGAGGAGGGACATTTAAGTTGCAGATTTTGTTTAAAATTGCCTGTGCATGGTGAAAATAAAAAGCAAACTGACTTTTAGCCAGCTTTATTATTGTTGTAAATTCTCTACATACAATGCATCTCCTTACTGCCTATACCCTGGACATATTGTTTCTAGCACCCTGACTTTGGAGTGAATTCCAAACCGCCATCTCACAGTGAATTTTGACAGTCCCTGGGTGCAAAGATGTGAGCTTTTATAGGCCTTGAGATATATATCAGCATATTTTATACAGAAAGCTATATTGCTCACATCTCCAATAACAAAATATAAAAATACATATAAAATGCTTATTTCAAATGATGGGTGTTAGTACTTTTAATACCTAACAGTTTGGCAAATTTCCATATCCTTTTCTATTAGAAAGACTGAATATTTGCTATGTCTGTTAGTCATTTGTATTCTTCTTTTGTGATTGCCTTTTTACGATATTTGCCTGTTTTTCAAGTGGTGTTTGTATTTTCTTTTCTCTTCTTTTTCTTTCTTTTGTTGAGACAGGGTCTCACTCTATCACCATGACTGGAGCGTAGTGGTACAAACATGGCTTACTGCAGCCTCCACCTCGCAAGCTCAAGTGATCCACCTGCTTCAGACGCCCATGGAGCTGAAACCGCAAGTGCACACCATCATGCCTGGCTTTTTTTTTTTTTCTGTTTTTTAGAGACCTGGAGTCTCACTTTCTTTCCCAGGCTGTTCTCCAACTCCTGTGCTCAAGCCATCCCCCTGCCTTGGTCTCCTAAAATTCTGAGATTGCATACGTGAGCCACCGTGCCTGACCTATATTTTCATTTTAAAAAAGTAAATTTTATTGTATATATGTATGGTATAAAACATGATGTTATAAGGTAGATACATATAGTAAATGGTTACTATAGTGGAACAACTTAACATATCCATCATCTCACATACTTACTCATTCTCCATCCCACCCCATAGCAGGAGCAGGTATAATATACTGATTTAGCACATATCCTGATTACAATATATGGTTATAAAATAGTCCTCATATATATTAGAACTTCAGACTGTTTCATTCTGTGTATTTACTACTTTGTATCTTGTGACCCACATCTTCCCATTTGCTTTATTTCACTACAAACATGGTAACCACAATTTTATTCTCTATATATTTGACCTTTTTAAAAATTGCACATATGAGTGAGATTATACAATGTTTTTCTTTCTGTGTCTGTTTCATTCACTTATCAGAATGTCCTCTATGTCCAGCCATGTTGTGGCAAATGGCAGGATTTCATCCTTTTTTAAAGCTGAATAATCTTCCATTTTATATACATGTTTTCTTTATCCACTGATCCATTAATGGACATTTTGGTTGTTTCCATATCTTGGCTATTATGAATATACTGCAAAGAACATAGGAGTGCAGATATTTTTAATATCTTTATGAGGTGGTGATTTTATTTCCTTCAAGTATATACCAAGAAGAGGGCTCGCTGAGTCACATGATAGTTCTATTTTTCATTTCTTTAGGGACCTCCATACTGTTTTCCATATGTATGCACTGATTTGCATTCTTACTAACAATGTACAAGTGTTCCTCTTTCTCTGCACCTTTGCCAACACTTATCCCTTTGTCTTTTTGATAACAGCTATCCTAAGAAGTGAGAGATGATATCTTATAGTGGTTTTGATTTGCATTTCCCTGAACGTTAGTGATACTGAGCACCTTTTCATGTACTTGCCCATTTTTATGTTATCTTCATAGAAATACCTATTCAACTCCTTTACTCTTTTTAAAAAACTGGTTTTTATGTTTTCTTGCTATTGAGTTATACAACTTCTTCATAAATCTTGACCATTAACCCTTATGTGATATATGGTTTGCATTTTTCCCCAATCTGTAGGTTGCTTTATCATTTTGTTGATTGTTTCTTTGCTGCACAGAAGCTTATTAGTTTGACGGAGTCCCATTTATTTATTTTTATTGTTGTAGTGTGAGTTTTTGGTGTGATATGTAAGAAATTATTGCCAAGCCCAATGTCAAGGAGCTTTTCCCTACATTTCATTCTAGGAGTTTTATGGTTTCAGGCCTTATTTATTCATTTTGAGATAACTTTTGTATATGGTATAAGATAAGGGTTGAAATTCATTCTTTTGTATATGGAAATCCAGTTATCTCAGAACAATTCGTTAAAGAGATTATCATTTCTCCTATTGTATCTTTTTGGTATTCTTGCCAAAAATTAGTTGACCATATCTGTTGGGATTTATTTCTGGGCTCTTTATTCTTTTTCACTGATCTATGTGTCTGTTTTTATACCAGTGCAGTACTGCTTTGATTACCATAGCTTTATAATATAATTTTAAATCCAGAAGTATGACACCTTCAACTTTTCTCCTTAGAATTGTTTTGGTTATTTTGGGTCTTTTGTGGTTCATATCAACTTTAGGATTGTTTTTCTATTTCTGTGCAGAATGCCATTGGAATTTTGACAGGTATTGCTTTGAATCCATATATTGCTTTAGACAGTTGGGACATTTTAACAGTATTAAGTTTTCTAATGATTAATGCCTATGGAATATCTTTTCATTTATTTGTGTCCTCTTCAGTTTCATTCATCAATGTTTTATAGTTTTCAGTGCACAATTATTTAACCTTCTTGGTTAAATTTATTCCTAAGTATTATATCTTCTTGTTGATATGGAGAAACATAAATGAATAAAGCTATAATTTGTCTTTCATTAAGTATACTAAAAATACAGTAAGTCCTCATTTAAAATTGTTGATAGGTTCTTGAAAATTGCAACTTTAGATGAAACAACGTACAGCAGGTCCTTGAATAATGTTTCATTAAGGATCGTTTTCTTCTAGCTTTAATGATAAAAAATTGGTTTTGTTATACTTTGTTTCACTTAAAGTCCCAGTATCCAAGAACCTATAACTTGATGGTGAGGATTTACTATGATTTCTCTGTTTGTTTTTGCCATTGAAGTTTGTTTATGGGATGATTTTTTTAACCTTAGTAGTCTAAATATTTATGTAGTTTGATCCATCAATCTTTTCCTCATGGTTACTTCTGGAGATGTTAAGTCCCCTCTGACCCTAGTATCATATATATAACTAGCCACCTAAGAGTTTATCCAAAAATTTTACATTTTACTTTCTCTTTAGTTCTTTAATTTACTAAAAATAATTTTGTTGCATTATATGAAGAAGTAATTTTTATCTTGTTCTCAAATGTTTAGTAGACAAAATAACCATTTATTGCTTTGTCCATTCATTACCTAGTTATTTAGTATCACTTTTTTTTACCTAATACATTAAAACATATTTGGAGATGTCCCTGAATTATCCAGTCTGTTCTTTATTTTCATCAATTTTCTATTTCAATATTGAAAGCTTTAATTATTTTAGCTTTAGAGTACTCTCTAATATTCAGCAACAAACATTCCTCTTTTTCAGATAATTTCTGTCCATTTTTTAGTGATTGATCTTTCAGAAAAATGAGAATTCTAGTTCAGTTTAAATAATATTGTTTTGTGATTTTTACCTGTAATCTCTGCATTTAAAATTCAGTATATGCAAGTACTGGCATCTATACCCCCAGAAGTGTTTCCATGTAACAATATTATACGGATATTTATTTACTTAAGGATTTTTTTCCTGATATTCAGGAGAATTAACTTTATTTGTATTTATTTACATTTATTTTAATGTATTTAATTATGTATGTGTAACATTGTATGTATATAAGTAAATCTAATATTGTGTCTCTGTGTGTGTGTGTCTGTGTTTATGTGCATCAGGTGTTGCTATATGGCTATGCTAGTCTTCTAAACAAGAAATTGGGAAAATTCTTTAATTTTTATTTTTCATCTCCTTGTAGCTACTCTAATAGCTGAATACCAAATTCTACATAAGGCATTAAGAAACAAACATCAAATGAATTTAAGAACAAAATATATGCATGACATAGACATTACCAAATCAAGATTTAGGAAAGCTGTTTTAATTTAAATGATAACTTCAGTAAGCATCAAAAGTCCCAAAACTAAGAAAATAGTCACAGTCAAGGGACTGAGTCATACTAACTTGAAAGAAGCTATGATCAGAATTTATAATCTAGTTGAAGACATAGAATGCCGGCAAATGAAAGAGTCAGACAAAAACCTAAGACAGTGTATAGTGAAAGATATACATATATAATAAGAATGTAGAATCATTGAACTTATATATATCAATATAAGGGTTAACATTTATTAAATAAATGTGTTTTTTTGTCCAGAGTTTATGAAAATATTAAGACAGAACCATGAGAATGTGCTGGGTTGGTTCAGTGTGGTGACAGCCTAAAAGGAGTGAAACAGAAAAGTCTTATAATAGCACAGTTAAAAACACTCTACATTATTCACCTATGCTGGGAATGCAAATAAAAACCCAAAACTGATCTCCTGGAAACTCTTCCAGCTCAGCAGTCTGTGAACAACACCAAATAACCTTGAAACAAGTATTCAATTACTTTGTATTGAAGATAAGTAATTTCACATAGTGTTTTACTATACATTTTCTAGTATTTATTTCTCTGTGTGTTTTCAGACACACACAAATCACTGTCATTACCACCACCACATACACTCTCACAAATCACACAAATCCAGGGTTATCCAGTATTGAATTTTAAAAATTTTCAGAGTGTTCATGCTTTTGTCTTGCTTTCGATGTCTTTATACTGTACTTTGTTCATGTTTTTTTTCTTTATTTTCACACTTTATTCTTTAGAGAATATTTTTTAAATTGTTAAGTTCTCTTTTTGTTCTTATCATTGTTAGTCATTTGAAATACTTCTTTTTTAGTACTTGTAATAATTATATTCAAGTATAAAAAAGAATTTTTATCTTAATAAAATAAAAAGAGATTGTCAGCTCCACATGCTATACAGGAAGCACGGCTGGGAGGCCTCAGGAAATGTACAGTTATGGCAGAAGGCAAAGGGGAAGGAGGCACAATCTTCAATGGTGGCAGGAGAGTGAAGGGGAAAGTGCTACACACTTTGAAACAACCAGATCTCGTGAGAACGAGACAGTAATAGGGAGATGATGCTAAACCATTAGAAACCACACCCATGATCCAATTATCTTCCACCAGGTCCCTCACCAACCCTTGGGATTACAATTCAACATGAGACTTGGGTGGGAACACAGAGCCAAACCTTATCAGAGTCACATTTTTTCTCCACCAAAATCAATAAGAAAAGTGGAAAAAATATCTGAAACAACTGGTTTTAAAAATTAGACCAAAGGCAACATAGGACTGTCATCCCAGAGAGAAGGGAAACAGATGATGTGAGTCCCACCCACAGTCTTACTGGGAAAGGAAACTCAAAGAAAGCTGAGTAGTCTGGATAAGTTGAAGGAATCAATATCAAAGTCTCCAGAGGCCAAGGTGACTAAATTTTGTGAGGCAGAATATTTGAAAGAACAGAGGTATACAGAGCAAGAGCTCCAGAAATCTGCATAGGGCTTTTCTTGTATCTTTGGCTATATACCTATCTACATATGCATGGGTGAAACTTCATGCAGCTGGAGGAAAAATTAAGGGGAGAGAACAATTATCAGAGAACTCTAACAGGAAAAACTTCCAGAGCTAACTCAGGGATAATTGCTTGAGTTTGTGTGAGTTACAGTGAAAAGATGTCATTGAAAACAGCAGACATGTAACTCAAGATTCCAGAAATATCTTCCTTTAATGGTGGAGCAAAAATAGCAATATAGAAAAGGCTATTGAAGACTTACCCTTTAAAAGCTAAAAATCAAGTTCTAAAAGTATTAAACTGATTTGTAAGTAGCTTAATTTCCTGCCAGAACAAACTCCAATGCTCATTAACAATACACTAATATTTGCTAAAAAAATGTAATTTTACGTTAGAGATTCATTAAAAAATAGTGAAGAAGAATTGTGATCTATAACCAGACATAAAACGAACTAATAGAAACATAAATGGCAGAGATGATAGAATTAGCAGATGAAAACATTAAAAGAGCCATTAAAATATGTTCAATATGCTCAGGGTTTTAGAAAAAACTTTAGAAACCAAGAGGAGTTTCTAATGTTAAAATATATTTTTTAAATGAAAATTTCACTTCATTGTCTTAAATCAGATTAAACAATCTTAAAGAATAAAATATCAGTGAACTTGAAGAAATACCAAAAGTATTCTATAAAATGAAGCACAGAGAATAATAAAGATTCATTCATCTGTGGGAGTATATGAAGCAATTAACATATGAATGATTGAAGTCCCAGAGAAAGAACAGAAAAAAAAATTTGAAAAATAGATGTTAAAAGTTTTGCAAATTTGAGAAAATTACACGTCCTTAGAAGCAAGGGGTTTAATGAACCCCAAGCAGGATAAACACAAGGTAGATTACACCAAACATACCATGATCAAATTTCTGAAAATCTGTGAGAAATGGAAAAAATCTTAAGCCAGATTTTAAAAAGGCATAATACCTACATAGATACCAAGATAATTCCATAGACTTCTCATTATAAACTGAAAGCCAGAAGACAAAAGAAGGACAACTTTAAAATGCTTTGGGAGGCCGAGACAGGCAGATCACGAGGTTAGGAGATCGAGACCATCCTGGCTAACATGGTGAAACCCCGTCTCTACTAAAAAATACAAAAAGTAAAATAAAATAAAATAAAATAAAATAAAATAAAATAAAATGCTGAATGATAAGAAAGAAAACCTGTCAATTCAGAATTCTACATCAAAATTATCTTTCATATATTAAGGTAAAAATAAATATTTTTTTCATGCAGAAATGGTATGAGAGAAGAAAAATAATTTTAGAGCTATGCTAAAAAATTAAGAGTCTTGGAAATGGTAAGTATGTAGATAATTACTAATAAAACATTTTGTCTAATTCTTTAATTTTGTTTAAGGGCATTAGATCATTTAGAACAAAGTAACAACAATATTTTGTGGGGCTTGTAACATATGCCAAAACAAAGGCACAAAAGATAGAAGGAGGGATATGAAAGCATAGTATTATAAGGTCCTTATACAATAAGGAAATTGATATAATAGAATTGAAGGTAGAATATGATAAAGATAGATATTACAAATTCTAGAGAAATCAATAAGAAATATAAAACAAGCCGGGTATGGTAGCTAACAGATTATTCTTAGCACTTTGGGAGGCTGAAGCAGGAGAATTGTATGAGGCCAGGATTTCTAGACCAGCCTGGGCAATATAGTCAGCCCCAGTCTCTAAAAATTAAACAAAAATTAGCTGGACATGGTAGTGTACACCTGTAGTTCCAGCTACTCGAGAAGCTGAGATGGAAGGATAGCTTGAGCCCAGGAATTTGAGACTACAGTGGGCGATGATCACAAAACGCTCTCTAGCCTGGGCAACAGAAAGAGGCCTCGATTCTTCTTCAAAAAAAAAAAAAAAAAAAAAAAAAAGGAATAAAAACAAAGAAGTGTAGCTAATAAGTCAAGAATATATATAATATGAAGTTATAAAAATTACACAATTTAAAATATTTCCAGGAAGAGGAAGAAGTAATAAAAACATAATGAAACCGTTAGGAAGCAAAGAACAAATGGTAGATTTAAATCAATCACATCAGTCACCACATTGAATGTAAATGGTCTGAAGACTTCAATTAAAAAATGAAAATTATCAGATTGAATTAAAAAAGACTCAACTGTACTTCCACAAACAAGATCAAAATACAAATAAAGACACATGGACACATGTAACTAAAACAAAAGGGTGGGATAATGTATTTAATCCAAATACCTATTTTAGGAAAGTTGGCAAAGCTAAGTTAATATCAAAGCAGACATCAGAACAAGGGAATATTACCAGGAATGAAGACAATCACTTCTTATTGACAAAGGGGTCAGCTTATTAGGAAGACATAGCAGTTCAAAATATGTATGCATTTCATAGCAGAGCTTCAAAACACATTAAGTAAAAATTGACCTAACTGAAAAGGAGAAATCGAGAAATTGACAATTACAGATGGAGATGTCAACACTCCTCTTTTCGTATTCATATAATAAGAAATAGAAAAATTATAGGGATACAAAAAATTAAATAGTACATTCAATTTATTTGAACACCCTCTAAACAACCTGTAAGTAAAAGAAGAAATAGAAAAGTAGCAAATATTTAGAATTCAATAAAAAGAAAAATATGACATGAAATATGTAAAATGCTGCTAAAACAATAATTTGATGAAAATTTTTACCTTTATATAAGTATATCCAAGAAGACAAAAGGCTAGAAACCAGGGACATTAGTTTTATTTTGCAAAGCTAAAACAAAGGAGTAAATTAAAGACAAAGTAAAGAGAAGCAAAGAAATAATGAAAGGTAATCAATGAATCATAAAGTGCTTTACAAAATCAGTATAGAAATATCTGCTCATTGAAGACACCTGAGGTTGTATATCCCCTGGAATACTAGAAACTTACAGAGGCCAAAGATCTTAATCAAGGGAATGCTTCCAGGCAAGAACCATGGTATCTCTATCTTTCAGTCTCCCACAACACCTGGAATGGTGCTATGTACATAACGGCAGCTCGGTGATGTCTGTTGGATTGAATTGCATTGAGTCATTATGCGTATCTTAATAATGCTATTCCTGAATCTGTCAATTTTGAAACATACTCTTTCTGTTACTTTAAGAATTTAAAAAGCCAAGTAGATGATAGTGTGTTATCAACACTAGTAAGCTTTCAGGCATAAAACTTCAGATATTAGAATCAGTTTCTAGAAATGTCCCACTGGCTAAATGCATGTTAAATGATTTAAAATATACACAGACAAATATCAACTATGTGACCATGACAGCCCAACATTTAAGCTACCACAACTAATTCTCATCTTTATGTGAAAAAAAAAAAAAAGCATAAGAGAAGGGTATTAATCAATAGCTTCTCATCCATAAACTGGAATGGGTTAGCTATTTGAAATGGACTGGGTTCCTCTATTTTCTGGTTGCAGCTACTCCAGAGAAAAGCAGTGAGTCATTTTGAGGGTTCCCCAAATCCAAGTTCATGTAGCTTTGTCTGTTGGGAAGCATAGGGCAGTTAGATAGGGAGAAGGAGAAGCTTCAATTTCAGATACTTTCCTTCTGGTGATCATGTTTTGGGTAGATCATAATGTTTTACTGGATGGGTGCAAGGCTCCTTTTTGGTTTGCCAGCTTAAGTGTCATTTACTGAAGTAAAACCTTCTCTAATTTCCACACTAGTTTTGCTCCTGTATCATGATTACATAGATCTCTGTTCCTTTCTTTAACAAAACTGGACCTCTAATAGTTTTTCAAAATCTATATCTATTTATTTATTTTTGCTAGATTCTAAATTATGTGAAGGCAGAAAACCTGTTTTGAGGCCTGCAACATAGTATGTGGTCAACAAATATTAAATGAATAAATGAATGAATAAGATTAAGCAATAATGCCAGGAGATTTCTTAGGTAGGCTCTATCTTGAAGTTCTTTTTATCTTTATATCTGGCATTGGCTTTTGTGAGTCTGTCTTTACAATTTTAGATTTTTAAATGCATTCTGAAGGCTCAGAAATAGGAATAGCAGTGATTCATTTATGTTGTTTAAATTTTAGGCATAACACAAATCTCTTTCTTAAAAAATATACCTTATAATAAGCAATTATAATATTTGAATAGAATTTATAATTCAGATAATTTTTACATTAAATTTAGTCTGTGCTGTACATAATATCTTCAAAGTTAGTATTCCACCAGTTTAAACATCTTCCTCATGTTCATAATTACACTGATAGAATGACAATAATTTATAAGGCAACAATTCAGTCAATTATAATATATTCAGCTTTTAATATTAGTAAGTTCATTTATAAATTATTTAAAAGAGGCCTTTAAACAAATTTGGAAACCTTTGATCATATCAAAGAAAAAACAATTTTTTTGTTAATCCCGGAGAGATTAGCTAAAAAAGGCCTTAATTGTTTCAGAGTTTCTGCAACATTTTCCTGTTTATCTTAACACTCCCACAGTAATGCCTTGCATAAATTCACACTGGGCCCTCTTCAGAATAGAAAGGCATTGGGAATAGAAGATATTCTGTGGTTGAGAAATGTGAAGGAGTTTCACAGTGTTGGCTCTTCCATACATCTTAGTTCTTGAGTAATAGCCTTTTTACAGATTAAATGCCTAAGGTCTTTCTGTTGCCAGAGTGTATCGATTATCTCTCTAGTCCTTGTATCCTACTTCTCAAGAGGGCAATGCAGGTGTTTGCACAGTATATAAAATAAGTTCCATTGCTTGGGTGACACATGACATCTTCTAGAAGATTTTTGCAGATGATATTATAAATATAACTTATGAACTGTATCATACACTGAAGAAAAGATAGAGCAGGTACCAGATTTAACACATGTTTAATTTGCAGGTCAAAAATTAGGTAGTTTAGAGTAGACTTTGGCTTTCAAGATAGATAGATATTCATTCTCTCCCTTCCTTCCTTCCTTCCTTCCTTCCTTCCTTCCTTCCTTCCTTCTTCTTTCTTTCTTTCTTTCTTTCTTTCTTTTCTTTCTTCTTTCTTAGAGGGACTCTTGCTCTGTCATCCAGGCTGGAGTGCAGTAGTGTGATCTCGGATCGCTGCAACTTCCACCTCCCAGGTTCAAGTGACTCTCCTGCCTCAGCTTCCCAAGTAGCTGGGATTACAGGTGCCTGCCATCACACCTGGCTAATTTTTGTATTTTTAGTAGAAACAGGTTTCACCATGTTGGCCAGGCTGGTCTCAAACTCCTGACCTGTTGATCCACCTGCCTCAGCCTCCCAAGTGCTAGGATTACAGGCATGAGCCACTGCATCTGGCCAAGATAGCGATCTATCATTTTTAATAGCCAAAATATATATTACCTCACTATTGTTTGGGGTAATATCGTTAGAAGATTCCCTCTTACAACTATGGGTAGGATATGCTGAATATCTTGTAGAAACTCACAGAAGTATAGCCTTATTCAGTTCAACACAGCCTTAACTTCAGGAAAGCAAACTATTTCCTCTTTTTTCTCCCCCCTTTGTTTTTCCATCATCCTGGACTAGCTACAATACAACTAAAGACTCTGAAGTCAGACCTCAAAAAATACTACAGAGGGATAGGGCTGGAAGCAAGACATATGTTTATGTGTTCTGAGGTAAGTGCTGGACATACTCTTCTACTTGATGGTTTGGAGTACACGTGAAAGCACAGATAATGGTAAATTCAGCCTAGTGATTTTCCCCAGCAATTTCAGTGTTTTCCACTTTATTTAACGCATGCCATCAGAGGCTCTAGATGATCTGGAATTTTAAAACCCAGCACTAAAATGTTCATGTCATTATGAAGAAAAAAAAACTAATTTATTTTAAGACAAGGCATTGTATTAGATATGCTCAAATTGGAAGTTCCTTCTGATGCAACTGTACAATATAGGTGTTATGTCCTTTTTCAGAATAAGATAAGGCTTAGAGAAGTTTGTAATGTTCCTACACAATTAAAAATCTCAGAAAAGTAGTCAACCTTCTTTTATGATAAAATGTGACATTTTCCTTATACCACCTTGTTGCTCAGGGATTATGCAGAAGAGGTTGACAAGCTACTGCATGGTTTTACCAAAAAGGATCATAAACTACTATGCTAAAAATTTAGAGAGTTTCTAAGCCTTTTAAATACTAGCTACTGCAAACGATTGTGGAGTCTCATCTCTCAAGATGTATGTAAATGAAGTGAAATGTACTGTTCTTTATGTTCTCACTACCTAATAAAAGGAAGACATGAACTTAGAGGATTATTTAAAGTAATGCTAGTATGTTTTCTCACCCATATTCATCTTATTGGCTTCATATCACCAAAGGAATTCATTTGTGAAATAGCTGTTTGTTCTAGATGTGTAGATTAAAATTATAAGACAACTTCTCTCTGTACAAAGCAAATGTAGCACGATCACCCTCACAGTGTCATCTTCACTAGAAGCATATAGCATCTACATGAGACCAAGATTATTCTTATTCTTAGATATTAAAACTTTATTTCACCTTTTTAATACAACATATTTCTATATTCCAATTTTGAAGTAACTCAAATCACAGTTAGTTACTGTGAGAAGCACCATTTGAGTCCAGCTCATTTCTTAACAGGGACTTCGCAGCTGGTGAGCTTTTCAATAAACACATTGAAATTCAATGTCCCATTGGGCTGTGTTTCATGAGTTATTTAGTGTTTGTGTTCTCACCGTAGGTGTCTGTATTTCATTGTTGTATTTGTTTTAATGACTAAATTGCATGTTTCTATCTCACCCTTTACTTGGTTAATTTAAATCAAGCCTTACAGGATTCAAAAACTGCTTCTTATATACTTACGCAATTAAATTTTAATAGAACACAGTGGTGCTTCTCTAGGTAAGACTATACTAATTTATCAAATTATTTAAAACGGGGATTTCATTAGAAAAAAACTGATGGTTATAGACTCTCCAGCTCAAAATGAGCTATTGAACTTTCTAGTTGATTGTGTCTTTTTACCCCAGTAAAGAATGTGTCTTTACAGCTAAAGGTAACATTAAATTCAGAATCGAAGCCACAGAGTACAAGGGATTGATTTGCAGCAAAGCTGATAACCCTCCATTTTAGAATGAAGCATGGACAGAAAGAAGGCAAGCATTCTTACCTTACATTCACTATATATTCATTAGTAGAACTTTGGATTGTGATCCTCCAAATGAGAAATTAATGATATAAAAAAATCACTAAATTAGAATTGAATTATGTTCAAACTTTATTTTGTTTATGAGAAAGTTTAAGATAGTTTATAGTTAGAAAACCTAGAGAGGCTACCTAAATGAGGATACCTTTAGAGGATACCTAGATAAAGATTAGTACCTTTATTTTTTAAAAAAAATGGTGGCTACCAGCCTCAAATGCTCATTTAACATGGAATTAGGCGTGACTTTTTACTTAAGATTACTAGTACACATTTTATAGTATCCTCTGACCTAGGAGTACTTATCCTAATATTTGCTATAATTGTTTGAGCTAATGAATAACTGTTTAATACAGTATCTTTAGTTTCTCATTTTAAATCACAGGTAAAGGAAAATAGTTCCATTTAGGTAGTGTGACAAATCTATGACAGAAACTCTTTGATATATCAGCCCACTCTTTTTGGTGTTTACTTTGAAAGTAACCATTGATAATTAGTTTGCTAAGACTACTGAAACAGCTCTTGGAATCAGGAATTGTGGTGCAGTAAGAGATGGTGAGCACAGATTTCAAATCTCATTCCTTCCTATGTCCACTGATTAGATGTCCACATCTAATCTACATTCAGGCAGGATATGCAAAGATTTAAATTCTCAGAGAGTCTGCTTTAAATTACTTTATTGGTATGCTAGCGCTTTGATAAGTTGTACATTATTCCAAAACAGTATTTACTGCATTGTTATAGTTCATGAGGTATGTATGGACTTACCTACCTTTAAGTTGCCAGAAGTTGGAGCAAATGGGATCTTTACACATCCATCTATTCATTCATGTATCCATTTATTTATTCATCAAAAATTATTAAGAACAATTATTGAATGACCTTGGTAACGGGAATATATTAATATCAAAGTACTGTAGGGAAGTGAGCAAACAAAGAAGGTTAGGGAAGTTGGGATTGTTACAATCTTAGATAAAGTGACGATTGATTAAAAGTGATTGAAGGAGAAAAGATAGCTGGGTATAAATCTGAAAGAAGAGTGTTTTAGACAGTACGGAACAACCAGTGCAAAACTCCAAAATATGAATGTGTCTGGTGTTGCCAAGAAACAGCAAAGAGGCCAGCATAGCGGAAAGACAAAGAATGAGGAGAAGATGGAATAAAAAAGTAATGGAGTACAAGCACAAAATCCTGTGGGGTCTTCTAAGCTATTTCATTGACTATGGGTATTACTCTAAGTGTCCCTGAGGTGGACAAAACTGAGATAAATTATTTGCAACAAAAACTTTTGTTGGATTCAATGACAAAAGAGAGATCAGTGACAAAGGTAAAGTGATTGGGGAATTCAGAAAGAAAACGCATGCCTGCACCATCAGAATGGAAGGGAACAAGGAAATCTGGCATGTGACTTGTCTTCTAAAAATATCTCAAGAATTACTTATGTGCACATGTTTTTAATTATTTTTGTCCTCCTTTCATTTATGCCCCTTCCTTTGGTAACTTCATTTGTTTCCATGTCTACGATGAACATTTTAATGCTGATGACTCCTCTTTAATTTACAGTTCTGGTCCAATGGTCTCTTTGAAGGGCAAAATCCAATATGGGTCTAATGATTACTTGGCCTACTTAACTAGAAACTTGAAACTGACGTATTTCACTCAAGTGTTTGCCAATAATTTTCAAGTTTCACTTAAATCTCACTTCTTCCTTTTAGCCTTTGACTTCCCTTGTACTTTACTCTGACAGCCCTCAATATACTTACAGTTGCTTGATTAATGTTGTCCTTTTCATAAAATTATAGGTTCTATGAGGGTAAGAACTACTCTTG
This sequence comes from Trachypithecus francoisi, assembly GCF_009764315.1. Lineage (NCBI taxonomy): Eukaryota > Metazoa > Chordata > Mammalia > Primates > Cercopithecidae > Trachypithecus > Trachypithecus francoisi. The sequence continues at coordinate 56,025,535 of NW_022681463.1, read as the reverse complement.
TTTCACTTATTGCATTGCTAGTGCTCAATAAATATTTTTTGACAAACTGATTGTCTTACTTTTCTATGGAGTTGTTACTCTACATATTTATCCATTCAATAGATGCTGATATTTTTAAGGTAAGAGTAACTCAAAATATGAGAATTTATTAAGGATTTCAAATTTTATTTAAGTGCTCAGATCTGTCACATCGAGATTGCATTATTGCAACTGCATTACAGTTTTAGCGTATGTATAAGCCTGACTTGCAAAACTACCATCATTGCAAAGGAGAGAAACCCAAAGTGACAACATGGAGTTGTGTTAGGAGCATATCTTACCTTCATTTATTTTCACTTCCCTATAAACTTATTGTGGGCAGTCCTGTGATGCTTTAAAATATTTTAAAAATAAACATCTTGAACATGGATTTTCTGTTTGACCTAAGTTTTTTTATTTTTATTTTATTTTTATTTTTATTTTTTAGACAGAATCTCACCGTCACCCAGGCTGGAGTGCAGTTGCATGATCATAGGTTGAACTTCCAGGCTCAAACAATACTCCCACCTCAGCCCCCCAGCTAGCTGGAACTACAGGCATGTGCCACCATGGTTGGCTAATTTTTGTATTTTTTTTGTAGAGATGGGGTTTCACCGTATTGCCCAGGCTGTGACCTAAGTTCTAGTGATTGACCTTCTCAGAGAGAAAGAGTGATGAGCTTAGAGATTTTCTCCCCTCGTTGTATAGGGTGTTGGGAGTTAGATCTGAGATACTTTATATAGAGAATTCATGATTAAAACTCTTGTGAGTGAAGACGAAAAATGTAGGAACTAAAGAGTCACATAATGACTTCCAGGTTTCAGTTCAATGAAAAAAAGGAGACAAAATTTATTTTGGATATTTCTGGGTATATTAGATACTTGAGATTGGAGAGGGAAACAGAGATTGGAGGGAACTAGGATAATATGGTTTGGTCTGTGTCCCCAACCAAATCTCATGTTGAATTGCAATCCCCAATATTGGAGGTGGGGCCTGGTGGGAGGTATTTGGATCGTGGGGCTGGATTTCCCCATTGGTACTGTTCTGGTGCTAGTGAGTGAGTTCTCGTGAGAACTGGTCACTTAAAAGTGTGTGGCATCTCCCTCACTTCCTCCTGCTTCTAGCATGTGAGATGCTTCACTCCCCCTTTGCCTTCCACCATGGTTGAAAGTTTGCTGAGGCCTCCCCAGAAGCAGATGCTACCATTCTTCCTGTGCAGCCTGTGGAACTGTGAGACAATTAAATCTCTTTTCTTTATACATTATCCAGTCTCAGGTGTTTCTTTATAGCAGTGTGAGAACAGACTAATAAAGAGAGTTGGTACCACAGAGTAAGGCATTGCTATAAAGACACCTGAAAATGTGGAAGTGGCTGTGTAACTGGATAAGGGGCAGAGGTTGGATGAGTTTGGAAGGCTCAGAAGAAGACAGAAGGCCGGGCGCGGTGGCCCAAGCCTGTAATCCCAGCACTTTGGGAGGCCGAGGCGGGTGGATCACGAGGTCAGGAGATCGAGACCCTCCTGGCTAACACGGTGAAACCCTCTCTCTACTAAAAATACAAAAAACTAGCTGGGCGAGGTGGCGGGCGCCTGTAGTCCCAGCTACTCGGAGGCTGAGGCGGGAGAATGGCGGGAACCCGGGAGGCGGAGCTTGCAGTGAGCCGAGATCGCGCCACTGCACTCCAGCCTGGGCGACACAGCGAAACTCCGTCTCAAAAAAAAAAAAAAAAAAAAAAAAGAAGACAGAAAGATGAGGGAAAATTTGGAACTTCCCAGAGACTTGCTAAATTGTTTTGACTAAAATGCTGATAGTGATATGGACAGAGATGGCCAGGCTGAGGAGGCTACAGATGGAAATGAGGAACTTATTGGGAACTGGAGCAATGGTCACTTTTATTATGCCTTAATAAAGAGGTTGGAAGCATTGTGCCCCCCTGCTCTAGGGATCTGTGGAACTTTGAACTTGAGGGTAATGATTCAGGGTATCTGACAGAGGAAATTTCTAAGTATCAAAGCATTCAGGATGTGGCCTGGCTGCTTCTAACAACAAATGCTCATATGCATAGGAAGAGATATGATATAAAACTGGAATTTATATATAAAGGGGAAGCAGAATGCAAAAGTTTGAAAAATTCACAGCCCACCTATGTGGTAGAAAAGAAAAGCCCATTTCTCAGGGGAGGAATTCAGTCAGGCTGCAGAAATTGGCATAAGTAAAAAGAAGCCAAGTGATCATATCAAAGACAATGGGCAACAGGCCTTGAAGGCACTTCAGAGACCTTCATAGCAGCCCCTTCCTTCATAGTCCCAGAAGCCAAGGAGGGAAGAACAGTTTCATGGGCTGGGCCAAGGGCCTTGCCACCCTGTGCAACCTCAGGAAACTGCTCCCGCACCCTGGCTGCTCTAGCTCCACCCATGGCTCAAAGGGACGAAGGTATAGCTCTGGCCACTGCTTCAGAGAATGCAAGCCATAATTCTTGGCAGCTTCCATGTGGTATTAAGCCTGTGGATGTACAGAGTGTGAAAGATGAGTCTTGGGAGCTCTGCCTAGATTTCAGAGGATGTATGGAAAAGCCTGGATGTCCAGTCAGAAGCCTGCTGAAGGGGCAGAGCCCTCCTGGAGAACATGTACCAGGGAGTGTAGAGGGGAAATGTAGGGTTGGAGCCCCCACAGAGAGTCCCCTTGGGGACACTGCCTAGTGGAGCTGTGAGAAGGGGGCCACTGTCATCCAGACTCCAGAATGGTAGATCCACTGGCAGCTTGCATCTGTCACCTGGAAAAGCTGCAGGCACTAAACACCAGCCCATGAGAGTAGCCGTGGCCACTGTACCCTGCAAATCCACAGGGGTAGAGATGCCAAAGGCCATGGGAGCCCACTGCTTGCCCCAGTGTGCTCTGGATATGAGACATAGAGTCAAAAGAGATCATTTTGGAGCTTTAAGATCTAATAACTGCCCTGCTGGGATTAAGACTGGCATGGGGCGTGTAGCCTCTTTATTTTGGCTGATTACTCTCTTTTGGAATGGGAATATTTACCCAATGCCTATACCCCCATTGCATCTTGGAAGTAACTAACTTGCTTTTCATTTTACAGGCTCATAGGTGGAAGGGACTTGGCTTGTCTCTGATGAGACTTGGGACTTTGGACTTTTGAGTTAACGCTGAAACGAGTTAAGACTTTGGGGCACTCTTGGGAAGGCATGATTAGACTTTTCAATATGAGAAGGACATGAGGTTTGGGAGTGGCCAGGGACAAAATGACATTCTTTGGATCTGTGTCCCCACCCATATCTCATGTCAAATTGTAACCCCCAATATTGGAGGTGAGTCCTGGTAGGAGGTGATTGGACCATGGGTCTGGATTTCCCTCTTGGTGCTGTTCACATGGTGGTGCGATCATTTAAAAGTGTGTGGCACCACATCTCCCTCCTCCTGCTCCCTCCATGTGAGATGCCTCACTCCCCCTTTGCCTTCTGCCATGATTGAAAGTTTCCTGAGGCTTCCCAGAAACAGATGCTGTCATGTTTCCTGTACAGTCTGTGGAAACATGAGCCAATTAAACCTATTTTGTTTATAAATTACCTAGTCTCAGGTATTTCTTTATAGTAGTGTGAGAGCAGACTAATACACAGGGATTAGAATCAGTGTAGTAAACTTGGAAGTTATATATGCATAGGCAGTAAAGGAGTGGTGCTTTAACTCTACACCACTAAATACAGAAAGAATATAGTGTTCAAACTCACTGTCACTGTCTGATACTGTTACTTTTTTCTCCATCTTAGGCAGAGCTAGTCCAGAATAAGTCTGTTACTGTTCACTCGTGCCTCGAATTTCCTCTGATCTTCTCCTGCTACAATTAGTGACCTATTATGGAGTCATTAAGATAATTAGCAGATATTCACTACAGTTGTAGCAGAACATAGTCTATGGATTCAGTCATGTTTGCTTCTCCTAAATATGAATATACACAAAAGCTGCCATTGAATATTAAAATTACATGAGGAAATTTAATCAGCAGGTGTCATATTTTAGCCCATTATCTTCTGATTAAATAGTAGTCGTCTGTGTTATGACATGAAGTTTATGGCATTTTTAGCAAAGTTGGAAACATATCAAATGGTTTGATATGTTGATAATTAAAATTCAGTGAGTTGAAAGTGATGAGTAACTTCTCAGGCGGGCTTATTCAAATACTCAAATATCTTTTAGAATGAGAAACACTCCTCCGTAGGAGAAATAATACATTTTAATGATCTAAAATTTGGTGGCTTGCAGATTAACAGTCCATAATTTTTAGCCCGGAGTTAAGTGATATGCATTTTGTGTGACCTATAATTCATTCATTCATTCATTCTTACCCTTCTCTTGCCTTTTGCCACTATCTGAAGGGACATGTCATTATGTTTTCATTATCTCCAATTCTGACTTTATGCCATATTTTATGAAACTAGCAAAGACTCTTTTAGTATAATATGATACTTTAATTTCAAAAATGTATTGACCTTAGTTGGTATGTACACAAGATTATTAGAAACATAAAAAAGTATATTCAGTAACATCTAAAAAAAATCAAGTTACTTTACCTTCATTTCTACCTGTTGGTTAATAGTATAATGGTTGATACTGACCAAGGTAGCCTAAATGAGTTTCTCTCAGCTTGACTAAATTTTAGATAGGGTTCTTTCTGATTCCTGATCACCCTCCACACCCCCCCTCTTTTTTTAAGAGTATTTACTTTAGAAAACTTGTAATTGTATATTATTTCTCTGCCCTTTTGAGATGTAAACTTTCTGCAACCTGGGAATATCTTTCTCGAGAACTTGGAAGCCATCACTATCATCAAGAAAGATAGTTCCCTATTTCCCAATCTCTACGGGAAAGTAGGAACATAACTTCAATAAGAGACAACCAGAAAACATGGATAGCCTGATCACGTTGACCAACCTCCTCCAGCATCTTCCTGTGCTTCTCTACTAGCTCATCCCAGTGTTTCTAAACTTTTCTGTCTTTCAGGTTAATGGAATTGAGTTCAATCTCTCTCCCCTATTGCAATAGCCTGTCTTTACCGTTGCAATAATTTTGAATACAGTATTTTCTTTTTAGCTTGTCTGATGTAATTTTTATTTTGCAATACATATCCAGAAGCACTTAGGAAGTATCTGACATATTTCTTTTTTTTTAATTTTTTTTTTTTTAAATTATACTTTAAGTTCTAGGGTACATGTGCATAACGTGCAGGTTTGTTACATATGTATACTTATGCCATGTTGGTGTGCTGCACCCATCAATCGTCAGCACCCATCAATTCATCATTTATATCAGGTATAACTCTCAATGCAATCCCTCCCCCCTCCCCCCTCCCCATGATAGGCCCCGGTGTGTGATGTTCCCCTTCCCGAGTCCAAGTGATCTCATTATTCAGGTCCCACCTATGAGTGAGAACATGCAGTGTTTGGTTTTCTGTTCTTGTGGTAGTTTGCTAAGAATGATGGAGAAATAGGAACACTTTTACACTGTTGGTGGGATTGTAAACTAGTTCAACCATTATGGAAAACAGTATGGCAATTCCTCAAGGATCTAGAACTAGATGTACCATATGACCCAGCCATCCCACTACTGGGTATATACCCAAAGGATTATAAATTACTCTACTACAAAGACACATGCACACGTATGTTTATTGCGGCACTATTCACAATAGCAAAGACTTGGAATCAACCAAATGTCCATCTGTGACAGACTGGATTAAGAAAATGTGGCACATATACACCATGGAATACTATGCAGCCATCAAAAAGGATGAGTTTGTGTCCTTTGTAGGGACATGGATGTATCTGACATATTTCTAAGTGCTTTCTAATATTAATTTGTTTAATTTCGTGGAAATCCCATGAGACAGACTGTAAATTGAAAATAAATCGAAGTTCTCCAACCAACTGAATTAGACCCCTCCTCTTGGCCAAGGAGAATTTAAAGTAACTTGAAAAACTAGTGTAGGCCATGGTGAGAAGGGGTTGGGGGTGGTCAGACATGCCTCATTATGCTTCTTCCTCCCTTTGGAATTCAGGCACAACTGACCAACACTAACATAAAACAGAGCTTAAACAGATAAAAGAGACTCTTTGCAGCAATAAGATACCAAATTCCAACCTGACTCTAGTATAGCATCACATGAGAGATAGTAAGTCCTCAAAGATTTCATCTCAAAATACATTTCTTTGACATATCTTAAAATGATCTTCCAAAATTGTCTTTTATGGGGAAAATCTACATTTTGTAGAGAATCCCCTTCCCTTCCCAGGTCTTTTCCTGATCCAGAAAAGATTTAACTGAGAGTGTGGCACCTTTTAAGTTCTGGTAAGAGACATTTACCATCTATTATTTCTGAAGCTTTTCAGCTGGAGGTTTCATCTACATGATAAGAAACTTGATCTCCACAATCCCTTATCTTAACACAGTCACTTCTTTATATTGATTCCAGGTCTTCAGATAATAACTTAACTCTTTCAATCAATTACCAATCAGAAAATCTTTGAATCCACCCATGACCCGCTTCAAGTTGTCCTAACTTTCTGGACTGAAACAATGTGCACCTTACATGAATTGGCTGATGTCTGCCTATAACTGATGTCCCCCTAAAATGTATAAATCAAGCTGCAACCCAACCACCTGGGGCTCATATTCTCAGGACCTCTTGAGACTATGACTCAGGCTTTGGTCACTCATATTTGGCTCAGAATAAACTTCTTTAAACATTTTATCAAGTTTGGCTCTTTTTGATGACAATGCTGTTATTCCCATTTTACCATATTACATAGAGATGGTCACTTTCTCTAGAGAGTAAGAAGGAAACAAAGACTTATACTGCCTCTCATTACTCTTGACTCCCATAAATACCCACTTCTAACATTCCTGTCACTCTTTTTTTTTCCAGCTAAAGCCGATCATTAATTTTTACAGATTGTATTATTTATTTACTTGGTTAATATGCACATATTGACTCCTACTGTGTGTCAGGGGTTGGTGATAAAATAGCAGACAAGACAGATATGATTCCTTATGACAGAACATTTATAGTCAGCAAGGACATGGACAAGAAACAGACAACTTTGTCAGAGTGGTAAATGATACTCCGAAGCACATAAACTGGGTTTCTAACACGTCTGGTGATACTGGGAGAGCCTCCCATGAGAAGTGACCACTAACCTGAGAACAAATCAAAGAAGAAGAAAGAGATGCAGGTAAATGTTTTAGCCTTAGAAAATATCACATTCAAAGCCTAGAGATTGCCAAGAATATAAATGAAATATAAACAATAATACATGACTAAAACAAAGACTGTGTGCAAAGAGCTGGGGATGGTGGAGAAGGATGGAGTGAAGGCATGGGGTGACAGTAGTTTTATGGCAGAAAATGTAAGACAAGTCCATAATTTTTGGTTTGATCATCTGGGCAATGAGGAGCTGTTTAAAGAATTTTGTGCAAAAGGGTCAATACCGTATTTGCAGCTTTTGAAAACTCTGGCAGAGAAGTGAAGTGGATTGAACAGGGCAACAATGAAGGCAGGAGACCATTTTAGGTGACTGTTGCAGTAATGATAGACTTAAACAGAAAAATAGTGAGAAAAAGAAAAATCAATAGATTTTAGGAGTACCTCAAAAACTTTTGGATTTGGTTGGGTGGGTGATGGAGAGAAAGGTGTCAAAAATGCCACCCAGATTTCCAGATTGAGTAATTTCAGTAACTCAAATGAAAATGGAAGATTTGTTGGGAGGGTGGAGCAGTCACTTCTGAAATTGTTGCTCAGCCTACAGTAGGCCTTTGCTATTTGATTCTACACAAGTGTCTGTGTTCAGGACGTGGACTGGTGTAGTTTTTACTAAGTTATTCATGAAGGAGTAGAGATAATTCCGGTTTGACTTGTGATGAGAATGACATGTGTTAAAGTTTTTGATCTAGAATTAAAACCCAGAATCCTTGATATTTCATATGTTCCTGCTGCCTGGCAACCCCAAATTTCTAACATAATTCTAAATGAAGGATTGGAGGATATTATTTACTTAATCTCTTAAGTCTTTTGAAGGAGTCTTGGTAGATTATTAGGAAAATTTTATAACCGCATAAAAGTAATCCTGTTAGGAAGTATTCATGACAAAGTTGTAGTAATTTGTTTGTGTGTGTAGTGCTCTCTAAAAGTTGTAGGTAGACAAGATTTCTAACGTAGGTGTTTTGTTCTCTTTGTCTCATGAGTGTGTGTATGTGTAAGTATAAGTAAATGAATATATATATAAAATTATATATGTGTAACAAAATTTAGATAAAGGTTACAGAATAGCTAAATCTTTTTATTTAAGAAAATAACTGTTAAATGGAAAAGATCTATTTTAAATGAAACTCCAAAAGTTTTATTTTACACTTTAGCTGTTTCACTGCAAAGAATATTTGGATTAAGACTACAACTGTTGTAGCAGGACAAGTTGCAGACAAAACCTCTCAGACACCAAGTTGTAGAAGGAAGGGCTTTATTCAGCTGGAAGCATCAGCAAACTACTGCCTTAAAATCTGAGCTCCTCAAGTGCACAATTTCTGTCCCTTTTAAGGGCTCACAACACTAAAGATTTCACATGAAAGGGTCATGATTGATTTGAGCAAGCAGGGGGTACATGACAGGGGCTGCATGCACCGGTGGTCAGAGAGAAACAGAACAGGGCAGGGAGTTTTACAATGTTCTTCTATACAATGTCTGGAATCTATGAATAACATCGGTTTCTAAGTTATGAGTTGATTTTTAACTACTGGGTTCAGGCCAGGCAGGCCCAGGCCTGGTTTTGGGCCTGGCGTCAGGCTGCCTGTCTTTGGTTTTACTTCCTTGTTTTTTCTTGAAACAGGTACTGGGTATAAAACAATATAAAACAATATGAGAGGGTCTCTCTCTTTCCTCACTGTGTCTTGTTAAATAATGCCCAGAAAAATGTGCATTAGATGGTGACTCAAATCTTGCCTAGTATGTGCACTTGCTTGTTAACATTTTGCAATTGAGGTAGTGAATGCTCCAGTTAGCTCCAAGCAGGTGTGTACGTTGTTACAGTACTCTTTGAAAACAAGGGCCTTTGGCCAACTAAGTGAAATTAGGCCATAAAGTGAAATTGGGCTGTTTTACATTTTGAGACAATTTCCCACTTAGTTCTGATTATCTTGCTATTGCATAAGCAATGTTTGTTCATAGACATGATGTAGTTGTTTTAGATCTAGTCAACTTAAGCTCTTTATCAAAAAATGTCTCAAAACATCTTCAACATTTTAAATGGTGATATTTGGCTACATTCCAGATAGAACTGAAATAGAAAATAAAGGGAAGGAGTTGAAATTTTAGTATTTTAAAAATTGTATTTTATTAGATTATTTTTTGCTTAATCTTGTCTATGCTAGTATTTAGTTGACATAAATGAAATTGGCTGAGTGACACTGTTGAACAAAAGGGATGGGAATAAAAACTCCCATGCCAAATCAATGATAATACTTTTAATCAGAGTTAATTGATGCCAGCCGTGTGGTCTGTGTGTTATTTTGCATTTGTGGGTGAAGAAAGGTGTGGTTGCTGTTATTTCAATTTAGAAGCTGGAACTGGTTGCCAGTCATTAAGAATGTATGGATAGGGGCATGCTTGGTGTTTATTGTACAGAGAAAACACTAAGTGGTTTAAGTGGTACAGTGTAATTTTGATTATTAATGTGAGATCTTTTAGTTCTTTTATAATCACAGAGGTGCAAATCACAGACCTGCTATTTAGTTTTAAGTCTGACTTTAGGAAAACATTATAGGTCTCCTTGATGATGCTGTTTATTAATTTATTACAGTATTAGATCTAAATTATTATTAAAAGTTAAAGCTAATCACTACCTCTTCCTTAAACCTTATTTCTGAAAATAAACTATTATAATTTTAACTAAATTATTACTATTTAAATTAACATTAACTACACTAACCACAAAACAGTTCCTTAAAATACACACTCATATATACACATGATACACTCATGCATACACATCATATGTTTAAGCAATATTCACATGCACTCAATACAAACATGCCCACAGCACATGCACACGGACACCCAAGACAATTACAAAATCAATTGGAAATATAGTCATGAGAGTTATTTTGATGATCTATTTGGACAAGTAGATTTCTAATTTGTTGGCTTTGTTTTATTGTGGAGAAACGAAAGCACTAAATTTTTTTATTGGCTTTCACTTGGATTTATTACTAACATTCTGTTAATAGTTGATCTATTTGTTTCTTTAAGGAAGAAAATGAATAAGAAAGATATTATAAGACAATTATTATTTTCAATGCCTTGATATGACTTTTATATAATTCCAAACATGAAATTATTCATAATTATCCAATATAGACTAATTGTTGCAATGATAATGGGTTTAATTGATCACTTACTTGAAACCTTTTGAAAAGTGATCATGTTCAAAGATAAAACATTCATCTTTAGGTAACCCTGATCGTTGGAATGTCTTATTTTTATCTCAAGCCTTAAATCTATGTATTTGTATCATACTGAATGGGCAAAAACTGGAAAAATTCCCTTTGAAAACTGGCACAAGACAGGGATGCCCTCTCTCACCACTCCTATTCAACATAGTGTTGGAAGTTCTGGCTAGGGCAATCAGGCAAGAGAAAGAAATCCAGGGTATCCAGTTAGGAAAAGAAGAAGTCAAATTGTCCCTGTTCGCAGATGACATGATTGTATATTTAGAAAACCCCATCGTCTCAGCCCAAAATCTCCTTAAGCTGATAAGCAACTTCAGCAAAGTCTCAGGATACAAAATTAATGTGCAAAAATCACAAGCATTCTTATACACCAGTAACAGACAAGCAGAGAGCCAAATCAGGAATCAACTTCCATTCACAATTGCTTCAAAGAGAATAAAATACCTAGGAATCCAGCTTACAAGGGATGTAAAGGACCTCTTCAAGGAGAACTACAAACCACTGCTCAGTGAAATCAAAGAGGACACTAACAAATGGAAGAACATACCATGCTCATGGATAGGAAGAATCAATATCGTGAAAATGGCCATACTGCCCAAGGTTATTTATAGATTCAATGCCATTCCCATCAAGCTACCAATGACTTTCTTCACAGAATTGGAAAAAACGGCTTTAAAGTTCATATGGAACCAAAAAAGAGCCCGCATTGCCAAGACAATCCTAAGTCAAAAGGACAAAGCTGGAGGCATCACGCTACCTGACTTCAAACTATACTACAAGGCTACAGTAACCAAAACAGCATGGTACTGGTACCAAAACAGAGATATAGACCAATGGAACAGAACAGAGTCCTCAGAAATAATACCACACATCTACAGCCATCTGATCTTTGACAAACCTGAGAGAAACAAGAAATGGGGAAAGGATTCCCTATTCAATAAATGGTGCTGGGAAAATTGGCTAGCCATAAGTAGAAAGCTGAAACTGGATCCTTTCCTTACACTTTATACAAAGATTAATTCAAGATGGATTAGAGACTTAAATGTTAGACCTCATACCATAAAAACCCTAGAAGAAAACCAAGGTAGTACCATTCAGGACATTGGCATGGGCAAGGACTTCATGTCTAAAACACCAAAAGCAATGGCAGCAAAAGCAAAAATTGACAAATGGGATCTCATTAAACTAAAGAGCTTTTGCACAGCAAAAGAAACTACCATCAGAGTGAACAGGCAACCTACAGAATGGGAGAAAATTTTTGCAACCTACTCATCTGACAAAGGGCTAATATCCAGAATCTACAAAGAACTCAAACAAATATACAAGAAAAAAACAAACAACCCCATCGAAAAGTGGGCAAAGGATATGAACAGACATTTCTCAAAAGAAGACATTCATACAGCCAACAGACACATGAAAAAATGCTCATCATCACTCGCCATCAGAGAAATGCAAATCAAAACCACAATGAGATACCATCTCACACCAGTTAGAATGGCAATCATTAAGAAGTCAGGAAACAACAGGTGTTGGAGAGGATGTGGAGAAATAGGAACACTTTTACACTGTTGGTGGGATTGTAAACTAGTTCAACCATTATGGAAAACAGTATGGCGATTCCTCAAGGATCTAGAACTAGATGTACCATATGACCCAGCCATCCCACTACTGGGTATATACCCAAAGGATTATAAATTATTCTACTACAAAGACACATGCACACGTATGTTTATTGCGGCACTATTCACAATAGCAAAGACTTGGAATCAACCCAAATGTCCATCAGTGACAGACTGGATTAAGAAAATGTGGCACATATACACCATGGAATACTATGCAGCCATCAAAAAGGATGAGTTTGCGTCCTTTGTAGGGACATGGATGCAGCTGGAAACCATCATTCTTAGCAAACTATCACAAGAAGAGAAAACCAAACACCGCATGTTCTCACTCATAGGTGGGAACTGAACAATGAGATCACTTGGACTCGGGAAGGGGAACATCACACACTGGGGCCTATCATGGGGAGGGGGGAGGAGGGAGGGATTGCATTGGGGAGGTATACATGATATAAATGATGAATTGATGGGTGCTGACGAGTTGATGGGTGCAGCACACCAACATGGCATAAGTATACATATGTAACAAACCTGCACGTTATGCACATGTACCCTAGAACTTAAAGTATAAAAAAAAAAAAAATCTATGTATTTGTGGCTTTAAAATTGCGCCACTCATTTCATTTTTCTGCTTATAAACAAGAATGAAATTGGTTGTGAGCACCAGAGAAACTGGTGAAGAAAGAAAGAATAATCCTAAGAGATTTTGTTTCCAGTTAGAAACCTAAGACTAGATTTCAGATATGAAGTGATCTGCCCTATCCTCTTCTACATCCAATTTAGAATGCAAGTATGAGAAAAAATGGAGTATGTTATGTGAGTATATAAGGTATTACCACTGATTATTTGAACTTATCTTTCCACTGGTTTTTAACTTTATGGTCAATTTCTTGTGAGTAGTTTTTGTCACTAGCGTCCCTGTGAAGAGACCACCAAACAGGCTTCATGTGAGCAATAAAGCTTCTTAGTCAACTGGGGGCACGCAGGCTGAGTTCGAAAAGAGAGTCAGTGAAGGGAGATAAGAGTGGGACCATTTTATAGGATTTGGGTAGGTAGTGGAAAATTACAGTCAAAGGAGGTTGTTCTCTGTTGGGCAGGGGCGGGGGTCACAAGGTGCTCAATGGAGGAGCTTCTGAGCCAGGAGAAGGAATTTCACAAGGTAATGTCATCAGTTAAGGCAGTAACCGGCCATTTTCACTTCTTTTATGATTCTTCACTTGCTTCAGGACTTCTGGATATATATGTGCAGGTCACAGGGGATATGATGACTTAGCTTGGGCTCAGAGGCCTGACAATTTTTAAACAGTGAAAGATGTTATTTAATAATCACAATTATCTGTGTGGTATAACACAAAGAGAGACTCTAGTGTAAATTATGAACATTAATAACACATCAATATCGGATCATTAATTATATACCACATTGATTCAAAATATTAATAATGGGGGTAACTGTGTGTGTTTGTTGGAACAACGAGAGTTGATACCTATAGATACTCTGTACCTTCTGCCAAATTTCTCTGTAAACCTAAATAAAATTGCTCTAAAAATAGAGCAATTTTAAAAATTCTGTTAGAAGTTGCTGGAAATAAAGATTCTTTCTCTTTTATTTTTTCCTTGTTAACAGAAGATGAATTAGATCTGTGGAGGCAAAATAACTTTGTTTTCTAAAAGAATTTACAGACTGGGAAGACAGCCTCCAGTGTAAAACACAAGTGCTCCAAAGAGGACTGGGAGAATAGAAGACTGTATTAGCCCATTCCTGCTTTGCTATGAAGAAATATTCTAGACTGAAATATAAAAGAAATATAAAGAATAGAGATTTAATTGCCTCATGCTTCTGCAGGCTCTACAGGAAGCATGATGTTGGCATCTGCTCAGCTTCTCGGAAAGCCTCAGGAAACTTTTACACATGGCAGGAGGCAGAGCAGAAGCAGGCATCCTCATATGGCCAGAGCAGAAGGAAGAGTGTGTGTGTGTGGTGGGGGGGCAGGGGGAGGTGGGGGGGCGTCGTGCCACACAATCTTACACAACCAGATTTCATAAGAACTCCATCAGAACAGCACCAAAGGTGAACATGTCCCCATGATCCAATCACCTGCCACTACTACCCGCCTCCAACATTAGGGATTACAATTTGGCATGAGATTTGGGCAGGGACACAAATTCAAACCACATCAGAGATTATTAAGGCAAAAACTGCAGGGCAGGGGAGGAACTTCAGAGGAGTGTGGATCAGAGTCTTGATTGGATGACCTGTAAGCCCCAAATAATCAGTCAGTCTTAATTGTCTGGTTCCAGGAAGTTGGTTGATTAGTGCCAGGTGGTCTTTTAGTGGTCAACTGGGGAGTTTCCAGCTGTATTTGTTTTCAGGAACTGTTCATGTAAACAGATTCTGCAATACTTTTTAAGGACATAGCATGACTGCTCCCTCACTCTGCAATGGCCTCTTGATTCTGCTTTTAACTTTTGAGTCATAGGGAGTCATTTTGTCTGCCATCTGGGGGCATCACTTGACACTCTAGTTCTCCCACTACCCCACCAAAAAACCCTACCTGCTTGGTAACTGATAACTATTTTTAGAGGGATTTAAATTAACTACTAATAATTCTTAAAGTCTGAACATGTTTGGAGTTACAAATGTTGGTTTCTCAAATATCCATTTAATGCACCCAAATTCAGAATAACATTTTGATTTCTCTATTCTAAATTCTTAACACATCTAGAATATTACCTTTTTAAGATTCATGTCTCTCTCTTACATGATTATTTCATTTCAAAGATGATTATTCATTAAGAAAAATCTTATCAAGTACATCATTTTAAAAACTGAAAATGTTTAAGTGTAGTAACTTCCATATAGTATCACATGACCCTTTTTCAGGTACACAATTTTAAGATTTTTGGTAGCATGAAATATGTGAGTTTTTGTGTACAGGATTTGTGAGGACATTTTAATTTTTCTGTCTTATTCGTTGGTAGAATAAATGAAACATTCGTCATCAAGCTCACTCTTCCAACCCATCCAACTTTTCTCTCTTCTAAACATTTTCAACATAAAGAGAATTGAGATATTTTCCAATGTGAATCATTCCACCTGTAAATCTTCAACATACGGCAGAAGAGAAAATGTAACTCAGCTTTTCATTGTATAAGGTTTTGCCTGTCAATTTGCATTAAAACATCTTTCAGGACTATTATTTGTAGGATCAATTTGCTTTAAAAATGTTGATTGTGGTTATTTTTATACTCTTTGTTACTTTTATTGAAATGCAAAATAGTAAACAGTTTGTTTCCAATGCTAAATATTATAGAGATTCATCTCCCTTTCAAGGTAACCATAATAGGAAAAGAGAGAAGCGGAGAATGTAGAAACTCTGCATGATTACCCTTTTACTTATAAGATCTTCATAAATAAACTCATGATTTCACTAAATTCTCCCCCTTGTATTATTAGAATTACTTCATGTACACATATATATACAACAAGCCTGAGGCAAAAAGGACCTTCTTCTCTTTTGATTTATTTTTAGGGTCTTGTTAAAGAAAAAAGTATTCTGACATCTGAAGGTTGTTGTGATAGATATCAAGACTGCAACAGGAGAGAGAGATTGGGTTCAACTCCAAATACAGAAAAGAACAAGTGGGGATTTATAGCCAAGGTGATGGAAAATTATCAAGAGGAAATGATAAGGGTAGGGAAGATTCCTGCCAAACTTAACAGGATTCTTGATGAAGGCAGGTCAGGGTGATCAGATTGAGGTGGCGGGTTGTCTCTAAATTGACTTAGCATGGTTCTTGCTAAAACTGGGATATTTAGGTCTGTCAAGGATTGGGGTAGGCAAGGTAGAGGGGCCAAGAAGAGGATTTGGAGGAACCTGATTTAAGGTTAAGAAGAGTATCATTTTTGTCTTTCGATGTGATGACAACATTGCTCATCAAATTAAAAACCCTCTAGTGAAATATGAATCCTTTGCTTCTCTCCATAGCTAATGTTAGGGTTCAGAAAATGATATCCCAAAATGAAGGCCTCAGAAGCAAGTTTTTCTCTGACCTCACCCTGCTTTCCTCTCTCTCACTCTCATTCTTCCCTGAGGCTAGCCAGAGGAACTAGCAGCCCTCTTCCCTAAGTCAGGTCACAGAAACCAGAAACTCTTTTCCCCAAAGCCAGCCATCAAACTTAAAAATATTACTCTAACTCATACCCTGTGCCTTTCTGTGTAGGTCATAAGACTTCTATTCCAGAGAGGGTCCTGCCTCATACTCACAAGGAAGGAAAGCTGAACAGAGGAGAAAAAGAATCTAGGCAGGCCACGCTGGGTTTCTCACTCAGTCTGTTAGGTTAGCATTAGATCGTGCCCTTTTAGTCCAATCATGTTACCACATGACTGTCAATATTTTGTTGTCCCTAGGCATAAGAATGGACAATTTCCCCTGTATCTTTGTGTTTTGATTCTAAAGGCTCTTGTGTCACATGAAACTGTGATCAAATAAATTTAATATGCCTTTTCTCCCATTAATCTACCTTTTGTCAATGATTTTCAGCAAACCTTCAGATGGTAGACAGAAAGCTTTTCCTTGGCCCCTACATTAAAGATAAACAACCAAAAAAAACTTCAGAAAAATTGTAAAATTGTATTGACTTTTTGCTATATCTCTTAATTGAAAAAAAAAGATATTTTTATTTTGTTCTGTTGGTGAAGAAACATTGTTAGATTAAAGCTTTGAGTTTCTTAAATACTGATATGTAAAAGGTAAACAATTAGTTGAATTTACTTAAATTTTATTTTTTGCAAAAGCCTTAAAAAACAGTCCAACTGGAAAATCAAGCACATTCTATAATATGCCAGATCACTCTGGATTTGAACAGAATTTCTGATTGTTAACCTCTGACAAATACCAGTTGATCACACCTTCATTTCCACTTTCACTACTGTCTCTGCAGAAAGTTAAAATGTTTTTTTAAGTTTATTGTTTAACAAAAATCTACTCAGAATCATTCTTAGGTGAAATTTGATGTGAAACTGATGTGAGTATAAGTCAAGCATAATGTAAATGAGTACCTGATTCAAATTTATATGATATGTAAGATACATTCATGTGGATAGATAGATTAGATACAAATATAGATAAATACAGATAGATATAGAGACATGTCTCTGGACTAAAGTAAAAAACATATTTTAAAGATGTAACATGCATTTTATAAGAATAGAGTAAATTTATTTTAATCAACACTTATTTTAGAAGTATGTGATAATAATAGAAAATATTAATTGAAGTACAGTTGACCCTTGAAAACACAATTTGAACTGTGAAAGTCCTCTTACATATAGATTTTCCTCTGCCGCCTCTGAGACAAGACCAATTCCTATTTTTTCTCCTCCTTCTCAGCCTACTTAACAAGAAGACAACTAGGACAAAGATTTAAATTGATCTACTTCCACTTAATGAATAGTAAATATATTTTCCTCATGATTTTCTTAATAACATTTCCCTTTCCAGCTTAATTTATTGTAAAAGCACAGTAGATAATACAGATAATATACAACTATGTGTTAATCAACTATGTTACTGGTAAGGCTTTTGGTCATCAGTAGGCTACTAGCATTACAGTAGGTAACTAGTCAAACATGAGCAGGGCAGGAGAGGGCTCACCTCCCAAGACACACATACCGGGAATGTCAGGTCACCATCAGGTGATGATCAGGCAGCTGTTAACGGTTTCTCTAAAATAATAACTAGTCTCAGCTGGCACCAGGGAACGGCATTCTCCCAGTAGATAGAATAAACGTGAAACTAGTGATCAGCAGCTTCCTGAAAAGATCTCAGGAGTTGGATGAATGGGCTCAAGCATGCACATAAGAGGCAAAATGGTAGAGTTTAACTGTTATATGACCTTCTAGGAACATTTGGCTGGTAAGGGAAGAACGCTTCAAGTGAGCATGTGTATAACCCCAGAAAACACACTACACTGGAGTTTTGCTGGTCTCCCAAGTGCTAGCAGACCACTGTGCATGCAGACAGGCCACCCCAAGGAAGGAATCAGGGGAGAAGGGATGCAACACCCTGGAAGTATGCCAACATATAAAACACTAAGTCAAACGTCAAGCAGTGCACTTGTCTTTCAAGTCACCCACTTGGCCCTCTTCCAAGTGTACTTCCTTTCATCCCTGCCCTAAAACTTTTGAATAAACTTTCACTCCTGCAAAAATCTTGCCTTGATCTCTCCTTTTGCCTTATGCCCCTTAGGCAAATTATTTCTTCTGAGGAGGCAAGAACTGAGGTTGACGCAGACCCTTATGAATTCACTGCCAGTAACATTAGTACTTACGTTTTTGGGGAATCAACAGTTGTGCATGAATTATTGACTACATGGGGAGTAGGTGCCCACATTGTTCAAGCATCAACTGTATATACTGAGCCTTGTGTCAAATGTTTTACATTACATTTTATATCAACAATGCTGTGAGTTGGGCACTATTGTTTGCATTTTATACATTTTACAGAAAGTATATAAGTGACTTGCCCAAAGATCACATATATGTAGTTAAGTGGCAGAGGTAGTATCCATTCCTTTTCTGTCAGTCAGGGTCAACCATAGTAGAGCCAAAAGTTGGCAGGAGTTTCTTCTTACCTTGAGAAAACCTTAGTTTTGCTTTTAAGGACTTCCAGCTGATTATTCAGGATAAGTCCCTTACCTAAGTCAACTTATTAGGGCTTAATTAAATCTGTAAAATATCCCCACTGCAACACCTAGATTAGTGCTTTTTTGAATTAATTGGAACTGCAGCCTAGTCATGTTGACACCTTAGAAAAGATTAACTGAGAGTCTTACACCTGTAAAAGTGTGAAAGAAACATTTACTATCTATTCTTTTTGAGGTCTGCTACCTGTGATATTTCATTTACATAACAAGACCATCTTTCCCAGCCAGGCCTCCTCTTCTCTCCCTCCCATAACCTGTTTTGCTGCCCTAGCCTGATTTACCACAATAACCTGTTTTGTGCCATGGTCCCTGCTCCCATTCTTTCTGTAACTTCAAGATGGTATAAAAGCTTCTGTAACCCATTGAGAGTTGAGGGTAATCACTCTCTGGTTCCACTTCTATGTGACAGTAATTAATTTTTATGCTTTTTTCTGCAATTAATCCCCTTTTGTGAACTGATTTTTCAGCAAACCTTCAGAGTGCAAAGGGGCAGTTTTTTCTTTGTTCTCTCTAAGTGTCTGATTAATGGGGGACCTTTTCCAGATGTGGATGGTTTGGAATAACTCCTTTTGAAATGCATGACCTACATCATTCAGTGTGAGAATGGTGTTAGAATTGTGGCAGAGGTCAGTGGCTCTGAGGACAGAGGAAAGGTTCTATATACCTCAACGTGGTAGTATATGGTTCTCATAAAGGTTAAGAGAAAAATGTGGCCTTATTGCATTAAATACAATAGTATAGTTAGTGTTTCATGTTAGTATTTTGTAACTTACTTCCATGAAATCAACTAGGAAATTTGAAGGAATATTTTCTAGCTTTTAAACATATTTAGTCTTTTGGAGGTCAGAAAGTAATATCCTGAAATATGGTTTTTCAGCATGCAGAGTACTTTGAACTAAAGGACATTACAGGGGCTCAGAAGCAGCCTCAGAACCAGCCTCTTTGAGCTTCTCCTGCACTCCTGTCTCTTGTCCATCATTTTCCCTAAAGCAAGTCATAGAAATCAAAATTCCTCTTCTCGATTGTGGGAAAGAGTTTTTTTTTTTTTTTTTTTTTTTTTTTTTGAGACGGAGTCTCGCTGTGTCTCCCAGGCTGGAGTGCAGTGGCGTGATCTCGGCTCACTGCAAGCTCCGCCTCCCGGGTTCCCGCCATTCTCCCACCTCAGCCTCCGAGTAGCTGGGACTACAGGCACCCGCCACCACGCCCGGCTAGTGTTTTGTATTTTTAGTAGAGACGGGGTTTCACCGTGTTAGCCAGGAGGGTCTCGATCTCCTGACCTCGTGATCCACCCGCCTCGGCCTCCCAAAGTGCTGGGATTACAGGCTTGAGCCACCGCGCCCGGCCGGGAAAGAGTTTTATAGAAACTAGGAACTCCTTTTCCCAAACCCTGCCATAAAAACAAGAATTATTACTCTAACGTTCCTCTACCTTTCTGTCTAAAAACTGGCCATAAAGAAATTCTCTGACATACCTTGTCTGAAAGTAGACCATAACACCCTCATTACACAAGGAGTCCTGCCCTGC
Organism: Trachypithecus francoisi; assembly: GCF_009764315.1. Taxonomy (NCBI): domain Eukaryota; kingdom Metazoa; phylum Chordata; class Mammalia; order Primates; family Cercopithecidae; genus Trachypithecus; species Trachypithecus francoisi. The sequence continues at coordinate 56,005,160 of NW_022681463.1, read as the reverse complement.
ACCTAGAAAAAAAAGGATTGCCACACAGAGAGGCCAAGACAAATCTTGACAGGCCTTGTTTGGTTTTCCTACTCAGTCTACTACTAACACATCATTCACTTATTGTCCAGCCACATTCCTACATGGCTCTTCACCCTTCATTTAATCTAAGTATAAAAATGGACAGTTTTCTCTTAGATATTTTTTCCTTTATTTCTGAAGATTCTCACATCACATAAAAACTTTGATTAAATACAATCAGTTATACTTTTGTTAACTTGTCTATTGTTGCAGGCGTGTCAGTTATGTCCCTTATGATGGGTAAGGAAACATATCACATCTCTCTACCCCTACAAACCCATTCTTTACATTAATAAGCCCATTCCACCCACATTCACAAACTTGCAAGGGACAAAGGATGGGAATATTTAGAATAATATATCCATACAATTTATGGCCCTGTTTACTTTTAAATTTTTGGAGCCCAATTCTCCTGATGTGCTCAAATCTGCCTATGTAGACTCAGAAATTTTGAAAAGTATTTTGATTGCTAAAATCTGTGATTTACAGAAGGACATTGTCTCTTATGAGTACAATGACATGTAACACCAACAAAACAAAGCCATTTTCCCTTGTAACTACAAAATTCCCCTCCATGAAAATCCAAACTAAATATGACATTTAATTTACACTACTGATGGTTGGTTTAGTGACATCTGTACCCCTCAACTGTTCTTAGCCTCATCATGATGCTCTTTTTTTATTTTTTAGAAATTAGAGTGGGGACAAGTCAACTGTGGGGACACTCACTATAATTACTGAGGCCAGCATCTTTACAACAAAGCACATGTCATAATTTTGAGTGTTTCCACACAGTCAGATGTTCATTTTATCTAAGAATACTTTCATTGGCTTGTTTTTTTAATGCTTTTTTAGCCTGAATGAAAATATACATGTTCTCCCATTTTTAGTTATTCACTGTTACTTTCCAACATGATTTACTTTTTTAGTTGCTTGATTAGTTATGTAATTCTCTGATATTTATACAAATTGATATATTTGATTGTTACATTTTCCATAGCAGTGATTAAATTATTTTCTGAACCTAAATCAATCTTAACTCATGGAGGAGGAAGAATCTTTGACAATTCTCTGGCATTTCTTTCTTCTCTTTCTTTTCTTCTTTTTTTCTTCATCTGCTGAATGTCATAGCCACCTTATTAGTTCTGGATAATCCCTTTTCTTTCAAAAACGAAAGACTTGTAAGCACTAGTTAAATTTGTCTTGTAATGTCTGTTGCACTGCAGGGTCATTTGCTGTGAACCAGTTGTAAGGAACACACAGCAAAATGTTCCAATCAATGTGTACAGATAGGGTCAGGCTAATACAGAAGTGTATTAAAATGGCCGGATGCCAATTTAGTTCATCTTTTGTGAAATCCTGAGTTATTTTCTTGCTACAAAGATCAAGATGAAGACTTTGGAGTTTATTTCTTTCCTTTCTATTATTTTCTTCTATACCTGTATAAGGAATACTCTTAAACTTTTTAAATCTCTACCAGGCCAAATGGTCCATATATACTTTATTAGAGAAAACAGCTTTAAGCCCGCTGTAGAATGATTGAAATTTAATTGTCGGTAGCCAAGACAAGTAAATTACTAATCAATAGGTTTAGGAGAGAATATTAGCTAAAGCTTTAGGCAGTTTCTTATTTACTATAAGCACAATAACCATAATTAATCATCCAGTCAAAAATAATTCCATTTGATCTGTAAGAGAAATGGGAGTTTCATTTCAAGATTTAATTTAGCAAATGTAAGAACTTAAATAATAGCTTTACCATGATCAATTAACCAATGCCTTAGATTAGAAGCTGAACTGTTATTTTATTTGTAGTCCAATAATTAATACTTACATTAAGTTTAGTTGCAAAACTTAAATGACATTTACTGAGAAACCACATGTAGGCTGACATTCCTTTTTCTTTCATAATTAAGTTAGAATAGATATGAAGCATGGTAAGTTGTTGCATGTAAATAAACAATATAGGTAAATATTTAAGGAAACCATACTTTAATCTTCCACGTAAGACATTTACAGTGAGAGTCATGATGTGAAAAAGAACATGGCACTGGTTTGATTTTTTAAATCCAATTTACTGGTATCAGTTTGTATAAACTCCTCCCAGGTTCTGGTGTTAAGGCTCAGAACGTGATACTCCAAAGTATGACGCTTTGGTGTGCTGAATACTTTGAAGTAAAAGACATTGGAACCATCTCAGAAGCAGTCTTTCTGACTTTCTTCCACCCTCCTGTTTTTCATTGCTCTTTCTCCCCCAGCGCAAGTCATAGAAACCAGAATTCTTCCTCAAGATGAGTCATAAAAATTAGAACTCTTCTCCCCCAGAGCAAGACATAAAACCTAGAAAGACCATTCTCTCCATTTTCCCTTCTCCCTAGAATACCTCATTTCAGAATGTTCTGGCCCTATACAATGGAAGAAGGAATATGACACGGATAGGCCAAGAAGAATCTGAACAGACAGGACTTGCTGGGCTTCCCTCTCAGTCTGTTACCATTAGATCATACCTGATATGGTTTGGCTGTGTCCCCATCCAAATCTTATCTTGAATTCCCACATGTTGTGGGAGAGACCTGGTGGGAGGCAATTGAATCATGGGGGCAGGTATTTCCTATGCTGTTCTCACGATAGTAAGTCTTAGGAGATTTGATGGTTATCATAAGGGGAAGTTTTCCTGCATAAGCCCTCTTCTCTGGTCTGCCACCATGCAAGATGTGCCTTTAACCTTCCCCCATGATTGTGAGGCTGCCCCACCCGTGTGAAACTGTAAGTTCTCCATTAAACCTCCTTCCCTTTTAAGCTGCCCAGTCTTGGGTATAACTTTTTGGGGTTTTGTTGTTGTTGGTTTGCTTTGTTTTGTTTTGTTTTTTGAGATGGAGTCTCACTCTGTCACTTAGGCTGGAGTACAGTGGCGTGATCTCACCTCACTGCAACCTCCACCTCCCAGGTTCAAGTGAATCTCCTGCCTCAGCCTTCCAGTTAGCTGGGATTACAGGTGCATGCCACCACGCCCACTAATTTTGGTATTTTTAGTAGAGACGAGGTTTCACCATGTTGCCCAGGCCGATCTCGAACTCCTGACCTCAGGTGATCTGCCCGTCTCAGTCTCTCGAACTGCTGAGATTACAGGCATGAGTCACCACACCCGGCCCCTGTATCTTTATCAGCAGCATGAAAACGAACTAATACAGTAAATTGGTACCACTAGAGTGGGACACTGCTGAAAAGATACCTGAAAATGTGGAAGCGACTTTGGAACTGGTTAACAGGCAGAGCTTGGAACACTTTAGAGGGAAGAAGACGGGAAGATGCGGGAAAATTTGGACCTTCCTACTGACTTGTTGAATGGTTTAGACTAAAAGCCTGATAGCAATATGAACAATAAGGTCTGGGCTGAGGTGGTCTCAGATGGAGATGAGGAACTTGTTGAGATCTGGAGCAAAGGTGACTCCTGTCATGTTTTAGCAAAGAGACTGGCAGCATGTTGAACCTGCCCTAGAGATCTGTGGAACTTTGAACTTGAGAGAGATGATTTAGGGTATTTGGTGGAAGAAGTTTCTAAGCAGAAAAGCATTCCAGAGGTTATGTTGTTGCTGTTAAAGGCATTCAGCTTTATAAGAGAAGCAGGGCATAAAAGTTTGGAAAATGTGCAGCCTGACAATGTGATAGAAAATAAAAACTCATTTTCTGAGGAGAAATTCAAGCCAGTTGCAAAAATTTGCATAAGTAACAAGGAGCTGAATGTTAGTCACCAAGAAAATGGGAAAAATGTCTCCAGAGCATGTCAGAGGTCTTCGTGGCAGCCCCTGTCATCGCTGGCCCAGAGGTCTAGGAGAAAATGGTTTTGTGGGCCGGTCCTAGGGTCCCTGTGCTGTGTGCAGTCTAGGGACTTGGTGCCCTGTGTCCTAGCTGCTCTAGCCGTGACTAAAAAGCTGTACTCCAGCCAAAGTACAACTCAAGCTACTGCTTCACAGGGTGGAAACCCCAAGTCTTGGCAGCTTCCATGTGGTGTTGAGCCTGCAGGTACACAGAAGTCAAGAACTGAGGTTTGGGAACCTCTGCCTAGATTTCAGAGGATGTATGGAAACCCCCGGATGCCCAGGCAGAAGTTTATAGCAGGGGCGGGGATCTCATAGAGAACCTCTGCTAGAGCAGTACAGAAGAGACATGTGGGATTGAAGTCCAACACAGAGTTCCTACTGGGGCACCGCCTAGTGGAGCTTTGAGCAGAGGTTCACAGTCCTCTAGACCCTAGACTGGTAGATCCACCGGCAGCTTGCACCGTGCAACTGGAAAAGCCACAGACACTCAATGCCAGTCTGTGAAAGCAGCCAGGAGGGAGGCTGTACCCTGCAAAGCCACAGGGGCAGAGCTGCCCAAGACCATGGGAGATCACCTCTTGCATTAGCATGGCCTGGATGTGAGACATGGAGTCAAAGGAGATCATTTTGGAGCTCTAAGATTTGACTGCCTTGCTGGATTTTGGACTTGCATGAGGCCTGTAACCCCTTTGTTTTGAAAAATTTCCCCCATTTCGAATGGTTGTATTTGTCCAATGCCTGTACCCCAATTGTATCTAGGAAGTAACTAACTTGCTTTTGATTCTACAGGTTCAAAGGTAGACGGGACTTGCCTTGTCTCAAATGAAACTTTGGACTGTGGACTTTTGAATTAATGCTGAAATGAGTTAAGATTTTGGGGGACTGTTGGGAAGGCATGACTGGTTTTAAAATGTGAGGACATAAGATTTGGGAGGAGCTGGGGGCAGAATGATATGGTTTGGCTCTGTCTGCACCGAAATCTCATCTTGAATTCTCATGTGTTGTGGGAGGGGCTGGATGGGAGGTAATTGAATTATGGGGACAGATCTTTCCTGTGCTGTTCTCATGATAGTAAGTTTCATGAGATCTGATGGTTATTTTAAGGGGGAATTTTCCTGCATAAGCCTCCTTCTCTTATCTGCTGCCATATGAGATGTACTTTTCACCTTCTGCCATGATTGTGAGTCTTTCCCAGCCACGTGTAACTGTAGGTTCTCCATTAAACCATTTTCCCTTGTAAACTGCCTAGTCTCGGTTATGTCTTTATCAGCTGCATGAACATGGACTAATATAATACTCTTTTGTCCACTCACATTTCTCCACAGCTGTCCATTCTTCTTCTAACAAGCATATAATTATTATAAAGAAAATTGAAACCTAATTCAGTTTCTGCTGAATCTTTGAGTTTTCATATCTGAAGTCTCCTGTGCCATGTAAAACTTTGATTAAATAAATGTTTTATGCCTTTCTCTTGTTAACCTGTCTTTTGTTATAAGTGTGTGGACGGTGATACATATGATAGGTGAGAGAAGATATCACACTTATCTACCTCTACACTGGATATGGTCAACTGTTACTCATATTTCTCTCTGTCATTGGATGTGTTGATTTTTATGTAAGTCCAAATGGCTATTTTAATGAAATGTTAGAGGAGAATAAAGAGAGAGAACTTAAGAAAGATAGAGGTAGTGTGAAACGAAGTCAATTGCATATCATACACATGATCACACTGAAGAAATATCACTGAAATTCCTCCTTGTGTATTTTTTATGAAGAGCTAAACATGTATACTTAGTTTAGATACTGAAAACATATCTGTGAAAGTAATCCGGCATGCATTTCTAGATTTAGATAATATGGAAAATTTACTTATTCCCTTCTTTAAGGACTATAAATTCCCATATTAGAGAGAAGGAAAATTTAAAAGTTATAAATATACAGTTCAAAATGTTGATCCTGATAAATAAGGCTATAAATGACTCCAAAAGAAAAATGTGTGTGTCTAATTCACTCCATATATGTAACAATTTTGTAAAAGTGATTAGCTTTCAGAAATCCATCCCTTCCATTCTACTATGAATGCAAAGCTTCTCCTATTGTCTGCCTGTGAGTATTTTGCAATTTTGAAATGCTTCAGGTTAGCCCAAACTGCACAATTGACATTTTAGAATTTTGTTTTCTCTTATTCATCTCTAAATATCAGTACCTACAGGGCATATGCTTAACTTATTAGAACAGTAATTTTTATGGATTTTTGGCACTTTTGTGCTCCAAAGATACCTAAGAGTGGGTCTAGCTGTAATTTTGTAGGTCAGTATGATATTCTTGTGGAATAAAACAAAAACTAAATTTTTTTTGCAGCTACCATAGTACATGGACAATTTTTAAAAATACATAATCATTTTTTCAAGAACTTTAAATTCAACACAAACATATTCTCTCTGTTTAAGGAATAAAAGAAATATACACTGTACTACTAAACTATGTACTTTGCCAGAGCAGTAGACAATAGTTGTTCAAAAAGTGTAAAATAGACCTACATGTCTTTAAGTCAATGATGTATAGATTATAACATTCCAAAATTGATGTAAATTTGTTGTATGACAATGATGTTTTAAAGTGTTATCTATCATGATGTTAAGTGGTAGACTAAACATAATTTTAAAAAGCTCAACTATCAGTTAAGCATCTAGATATAATTTTAATGAATATAAATAGTATTCAATAATGTTTTCTCTATTTTTTCAACAATAGTATAGTGCATATTAAAGAAATATTTTCTAACTATTTTTCTTTCTCTATGGCAGTGACAAGAACATTATCAGGGAAAAACTAGGTTTTACTGAGACAGGAATTTATACAATTTGAGGTTCTTTTTAACAAATTAATGTAAAATTATAAATGTTCAATTAAGTATACAAGTGAGTATTTATCTAAAATGAGAAAATAAACATAAACATTCATTTTAAAATGTTAGTGGAAACCACTAACATCACAGAAATCCAGAAAATTTGTATGGTATTTACTGAATTACAATGCCCCCTTCTAGCCATCCTAACCTTTGCCCCATATTTGGCTGCATGCTCTTTGATCAACTCTTCATATTACAATGGTTTGTATCATATCTTTCTATAAAAGAGAAGAAAAAATGTTTTTCTCTAGCATATTTGATCAAAATATATTTTTACAAGTTATTAGCATTCCTTTTAGTATTATAGCTTATTACTGAAACTATCATGCAATTTCTAGAATTGTTTTTGAAAATTGGGAAAGACTTTAAGGGTTTTTTTTCCAATATATGAGTATGATTTAGGTGAATTTTACACGCATTCTGGTTCCTAACATTTTACAAACAGATTCCGTTCCCCAACTCATGGGTTGGAGTGTCATAGGACCTGCTCATATCATAATGGGATTTCATTACTGCAGCACTTTAGGTCAGTGGGTAGAAGAGTATTTCTAGAAGTCATTCCTATGCTGAAACAGGTAATAGTTGTTTAGTTATGAACAGAAGTGACTGAATCTCATCAATATTTCCCACTAAACTCAAACTAAATGTACCTCCAACTTAACTTCTCCTTAACTATATCCCCAAAGGCCCAAAGGTGTGCTGTGCCATCTAACAAGAGGAGGAGTTGAATAGCAAAAAAGACAGTGTTCTTAACCAACTGCAGTTAAAATATCTTTTGCAAACTTTTAAAAAGTCACATGACTGTGAACACATTGGTGGCCCTTTTCTGGGCTTTGGAAGGAGCCTATGCAAGTAAATTTCATTAACTTCAAGATGAACCTGGCTCTGCACATGATGTGAAGACTAGATTAAAAGATGATTTTACAGTGAGGGGCAGTGTTTCATGCCTGTAATCCCAGCACTTTGAGAGGCCACGATGGGCGGATCACCTGAGGTTAGAAGTTCGAAACCAGCCTGGCCAACATGGTAAAACTCCATCTTTACTAAAAATATGAAAAAAAAAAAAAATAGCTGGGCGTGGTGGCATGCACCTGTAGTCCCATCTACTTGGAAGGGTAAGTCAGAAGAATCACTTGAACCCGTGAGGCAGAGGTGAGCTGAGATTGTGCCACTGTATTCCAACCTGGGCGACAGAGTGAGACTCTCTCTCTAGATAGATAGATAGATAGATAGATAGATAGATAGATAGACAGCTTAATGTGTGGATCTGAATTCTTTAAATTTGGAAAAGAAATGAATTTATATCCTCTAAAACATCTGAAATTTAATTTTCATAAAGTTTCCTCCTCTGAGTAAAATAATATGAGACTGTCCTTGCATCTGTTCTCACTCTTCCTGGTCTCCTTGGATGACTTCAGCCAAATCCTATCACTTATATAATGCTGCTTTTCTGAGATGTTTGTCTCTACCTTTCTCTTGAGATTCAGGTCTGAGTATCCTACTTAATTTGTTGGTCACTAATATCTTGATATTTCAAAGGCACAGTCCGTCGGATACTATGCCAAAGATATTTTCTACCTTTATTTTACACCTGTAACCTCAATATCAATGAATTCTTATGTCTACCTATGTCAGTCAGAGGCCCTTTAATCATCTCTCTACATGCAATCTTTTACTCCTATTTCCTTCTAAGTCTGTCACCACTACAACTACCATACTTTGGGTCCACCTTTCTCACATAGGTTATTGAAAGAGCATATTCATTTGTGTCCTTATCTGATGGCTGAATCTCTTGTCAAAGCACATACTGCGAGACTATTCATGTCAAGATTCCAGTTAGATTAATTATACAAAATTTTAAAAATTTTTCTGTTGTTTCTAGATTTTAGGATAATTTTCAAATGTCTTTACTGAACTAATCAAATCTCTTGACTCATTTTCTTGCTCTGTGTTCTACTGTCCCATATGCAATCTCTACTTAAGCCATTCTAATTAATATCCAGTTTTTGGAGTCCTGATGTTAACTTAATGCTTCGTCCTTCTTTTTTTTTTTATTTATTTTGTTGTTGTTGTTGCTTATATTTTAATAAAAATAATATAAAATGATACACTTTGTTCTACAATTTCCACTTAACTGTTTGTCATAGATCACCCCTCATGTCCACAGACATATTTACCTACTTCTTTATTTATTTATTATTTATTATTTATTTATTTATTTATTTATTTTATTTTTTATTATACTTTAAGTTCTAGGGTACATGTGCATAACGTTTATATCATGTATAACTCCCCAATGCAATCCCTCCCTCCTCCCCCCTCCCCATGATAGGCCCCAGTGTGTGATGTTCCCCTTCCCGAGTCCAAGTGATCTCATTGTTCAGTTCCCACCTATGAGTGAGAACATGCGGTGTTTGGTTTTCTCTTCTTGTGATAGTTTGCTAAGAATGGTGGTTTCCAGCTGCATCCATGTCCCTACAAAGGACGCAAACTCATCCTTTTTGATGGCTGCATAGTATTCCATGGTGTATATATGCCACATTTTCTTAATCCAGTCTGTCACAGATGGACATTTGGGTTGATTCCAAGTCTTTGCTATTGTGAATAGTGCCGCAATAAACATACGTGTGCATGTGTCTTTGTAGTAGAGTAATTTATAATCCTTTGGGTATATACCCATTAGTGGGATGGCTGGGTCATATGGTACATCTAGTTCTAGATCCTTGAGGAATCGCCATACTGTTTACCATAATGGTTGAACTAGTTTACAATCCCACCAACAGTGTAAAAGTGCTCCTATTTCTCCACATCCTCTCCAACATCTATTGTTTCCTGACTTCTTAATGATTGCCATTCTAACTGGTGTGAGATGGTATCGCAATGGGATCTAATTAAACTAAAGAGCTTTTGCACAGCAAAAGAAACTACCATCAGAGTGAACAGGCAACCTACAGAATGGGAGAAAATTTTTGCAACCTACTCATCTGACAAAGGGCTAATATCCAGAATCTACAAAGAACTCAAACAGATATACAAGAAAAAAACAAACAACCCCATCAAAAAGTGGGGAAAGGATATGAACAGACATTGCTCAAAAGAAGACATCCATACAGCCAACAGACACATGAAAAAATGCTCGTCATCACTCGCCATCAGAGAAATGCAAATGCTTCGTCCTTCTACCTGCCATGTTTTCTTAAGGGAATGTTCTGACCCCTCTTTTCTGTTGAAGAAACTTCTTCATGGACTTTGGGACTCACCTCAAAAGTAATCAGCCTCTTCTGAGAAAATTTCCCAGGTGTGATAGGGTAATTCAAAAGTCAGTTCTTTCCTTTGCTTTCACAGCACCTGGGCATACATTTATGAGATGGTTAACAAATCACATTGCAATCACTCGTGTTTACTTTTTCCCCATCGAGTATCCGTTCAATGTGATAAAGGACTATGTTGTTTATTTATGCACTCTAAGCACAAAAAATATAGTGTCTGATACATAGGAGATGATCTCAAGTATTTTGAATGAATGATTAAATGAGAGAAAAGTTCTGAGGTGTGGTTTAGCAATTAACCCATTAAAAGCTCAATGAATAGGTAATTGTGAGTATAGGGTTATCATAAGATCACATAATTCAAGGCAGGGCAACATGCATCTATTTCTTTTAGTCTGTTGACAACTTGACAATCCTAATGCTACTAATTCTTTCTATATCTTAGTGAATCTTAAAATATTAAAATATATAAATGAAATGAAGTCACTAACGATATGATAAATCTAAAAGTAGAGAAATAAGCTCAATAAAAGAGTAACAAATAGGATAAAGTATATTTTGGGAGTTCCTGACTTGATAAAATTTCATTATTGATGATAATGGTTATTGAAAAATAGACCATAGTCATGAAAAGTTTAAAATGTTTATTAAAATCAATACTTATAAATGATAGATTTACCTGTTTGTTTACCTCACAAAAGTGTCTTTCTCCCTCTTTTGCTATCTCCTGTTTTCTTTTTCTAGTATGTATGCACATACATCAATCTTTAAAAAATTAGTTGTTTTATATGTATTTATAAAAAGATGGAACATCTCTTTGAATTGATTTCCTGAAAGTAAATATTTCCCTCTCTTTCCACTTCTGAACGCTTTATTTCTTGCCTAAGTTTCTATTGGTTGACTCCTGAAGGTCTTTATTGACATTGTCCATCAGTTTACATTCCTCAGTGTTGACACCTAACTTTGACTTGCCAGTCATATAATGTGACTAACTAAAACTCATTTAGATAGTTCATCTTTACACTTAATATAGCATATGGAAATATTTATAGATTATAGTAATTAAGAATAATGCCATATTTCATTAGCTATACCTCACTAATTAGGAATATATAATGATTTGAATAGGAATGATGCTAAAATTTACTTTTATGCTAAAAGAAAAAAACTTGTTAAACAAATTTATAGTGTACATATAATTTTAAGAGGTTTAAATGAAAATTTTTCAAGTCCTTAGTGTCACTTTGCATGGTAGTCATCAATAGATAGCTAAAGTTATTTTACTTTATATATTTTATTTTACTTTACTTAAGTCACTTTACCTAGAATTAATCTGTCCATGATGTTAAAAATTAGTAGCCAGGCACAATGGCTGATGCCTATAATCCCAGCTGTTCAGGAGGCTGAGGTGAGATGATCACTTGAGACCAGGAATTAAAGACCTATCTGGAAAACATAGTGAGACCCCGTCTCTACAATAAATAAAACAATTAGCAAGGCAAAGTGGTACATACCAGTAATCCTAGGAGCTTGGGAACCTGAGGTAGTAATATTATTTGAGCTCAGAAGTTCAAAGCTATGGGGAGCCATGCCACTGCACCATTCCAGGCAATAGAGTGAGACCCTGACTTAAAAAATTATAATTATGTGTTAGATATGATCTAATTAATAAACTGAATTTTAAATATTCTTTATTTAGAAATTTTCACATATTCAAATTGTTTTTCTCAATTTCAAGTTACTAAGATTTTTTTTTTATATATAACTTGAATAATGTAGGTGTCAAGAATTGGATATTGTGTCAGGATAAACTGATATTTAAATATTTCAATTAAAACTGATTCCATTCTAGTTACTTATCATGTAGCAAAAATAGATAATTCAAAGTTGATTCTTTCTTTAAAGTACTGAACACATGATAAGAAAGTCAATATGCAGATGTCCTAAAATTATTTATTAGAATAAATTATGATAATTCAAATCAACTGCTAAGAATATACTTATTTTTTACTTCCTTTTCTGATACCAAACTATATTTATGTTAACATGTTTGATACTAATCAGCCCAAGTTCAAACCCTAACTCTGTCATTTGTGAGCTCTGTGATATTGACCAAGTTACTTCATTTCTCTAAACTCTAGCTTGTTCCTTCATAAAAGGTGAAAAGCAGTAGCTATTTTATAAGTTTTTCATAAGGATTAAATGGGATTATGTAAAATGTTCTCAACATGATCTCTGACATATGCTACTCAATGAAGAGTATGTCAATTAAATTAATTTTAATGTAATTAAATAAAAACATTCTACAATAGTGCATATAACCAAGCATCTTCAGCTTCAATTATAATTAACAAATAAGGCAAATTTCTATGACCCCTAAAGACACCCATTTACAGAATATTATTTGTAAAAGGTGAGTTACTTGCATTGGCTTATGTATTGTATATAATTAAACATTATTTTTAAATTGCTGAAAATCTTTGCAGGCTATACTTCCAGGATTAGGAGGTAGTATTGACTATTAACGCACAAACTGCATTTAATTTTATTGACTCATTTTATTCAGCTTATTTAATTAACTTTCTTGGCAATACACTCAATAATGGAGCCCTTTGCAAATTTTTATCCCTTAAATTCTTGCTTTACTCTTGAAATCTGTCCTCAGTTCTCTTCTCTTCTCACCTATCACTCCTTAGGTGATCTCATTCAACCCAAGAACTTCAGTTACTATCTATATGCTAGTAAGTTCTACGTTTATTCCTCCAGTACATAGCTTTTTATATCATAAAATCCATGCCGTATTGGGCATCTCCATCTTAATTCCCACAGGAATTATAAGTGCATACAAACTGAATTCAATACAATCTGCTGGTAAACTATTATGTCTCTTATTGTATTTATTGAAATAAAATATGGTGCAATTAACCCAGTTGTAAGAATTGAAAATCTGGATGTCATCTTCAGTTTATTTACTCCATCTCAGCCTTCACAATAATCAAACATCAAATTCTACCGTATCGTCTCCATTTTTACTATCACAACTCTGGATTAGGCCATACCCACTCTTTCTTAAAATATTTTGACGGATTATTAAATGTTATGCTTTTGCTAGTCTTTTTTCCCTCCATTTCAGTCTCTGTGATATGGCCGGCGTGATCCTTCTAAAGCACAAATGCAATTATCAGACCCGGTTCTAAAATCAGTAAGGCTCAGGCAAGAGCATAAATGGAAGTGCATGGCTTCTGTGATGGATAATTTTAGGTGTCAAATTGACCATATTAAAGAATACCTAGAGAACTGCTAAAGCATTATATCTGTGTCTGTGAGAATGTTTCCAGAAGAGATTGGTGTATGAGTCAGTGGATTGAGTCGGGGAGATCTACCCTCATTGTGGGCAGAAACCATCCAATTGACTGGAGTCCCAGATAAAGAGAGAGAGAAAAAAAAAGGAAAAACAGAGCTGGTAAACCTTTCTTCCTCTACCCTTGGACATCAGAAATCCAGGCTCTCTGGTCTTTCTTTGGATTCCACGATGTACCACTCATCCCCACAAGATTCTCAATCCTGTGGCCTTGGACTGAGAATTACACATTCAACTTCTCTGGTACTAAGGAGTTTGTACTTGGACTGAACCATGCCACCAGCACCCCAGAGTCTCCAGCTTACGGAGGACCTGTCATGGAACTCAGTATTCATAATCTCAAGAGCCAATTCCCCTTATAACCCCCTCTCATCTATGTATGTATGTATGTATGTATGTATGTATGTATCATCATCTGTCTTATTGATTCTGTCTCTCTGGAGAATCCTGACTAATATAGCATCTCTACCCTCAAGCTCCATTCACTGCTCCCAGGGGCCTCAGGCATGTATACATAGACACTCCAACCTTTATGTCCAATTATTGCCCATGATCATCCTTCCCAAAACAGCTGTTCAGGGCCCTTTACTTCAGCCTATTGGTGAGCCCACAGTTGAGATCTGCCCTTAAAGGGACAGACCCAGGAAGAGGCCACACAGACCGTGGAAGCAGTTTGGGATTATCTAGGTATGGTGTCCTGGGTAACTATATACACAGAGAGTGCTATAGAAGGGTGGGCATGAGCTCCAGGTGGGCCTGGGCCCTTGGCCCTTTGGACTTCTTGCCCTATGAGGAGAGTCATAGTTAGAAGAAGCATTGAACCAGGGCCCATTTTTGTGGGTGTAATTGTGATACTGCTAATATTGTTAATTCCCTTTTGAAAATCCTTTAATAACTCTTTATTTTCTTCAAGATCAAATCCCAACTCAGTACAGAGTAGAAGGCCTTTAAAGGTCTGACTCTTGTATATTTCTCTACTTTATTTCTCAACATACTATATTTCATATTCTACAATTCTACATTCATATTCTTCTATTCATATTCTATAATTCTGGTAAATCAGAAGTCATTTCTGTTCTTTAAATATGGAATATTTTCTCTTCTACCTGGGCTTTGCGTAAACTTTTTTTTTTTTTTTTTTTTGAGATAGTGTCTTGCTCTGTTACCCAGGTGGGAGTGCAGTGGCGTGATCTCTGCTCACTGCAGGTTCCGCCTCCCAGGTTCAAGCGATGCTCCTGCCTCAGCCTCCCAAGTAGCTGGGATTATAGGCACCTGCTACTATGCCCACCTAATTTTTGTATTTTTAGTGGAGACAGGATTTCACCATGTTGGTCAGACTGGTCTTGAACTCCTGACCCCAAATGATCTACCTGCCTCAGCCTCCCAAAGTGCTGGGATTACAGGCATGAGCCACCATGTCTGACTAGCAGAAACCACTTTCTTTGGAGTATGTCAGCACTCTCCACATATCCTCCACTACAGTATTCCCTTTTCATATTTAAAGTCTCAACCAGACGATACTTTATTCAAGGAAATTTTTCTTAATAGGGCTCTGTGTCTCTCTACCACTAAAAGTTTATGCATTCTATGTGTCATTTCCTTACAGTTTTATTTAAACAAATGTTAAACACTTACTTATAAATCTGACTGGAGTCTCATGCAGAGATTATGATAAATCCTACCTGCTTTTGGAACATACTCCAAGTTCATTGCCGTAGTCTATAGGGTAGTTTTTCTGTGGTCCTTTGGCCCCATCTCCTGCTGTTTTGCTTCTGCTCCTATTCTGTTCCAAGATTTAGGCCTATCCACTGATTTATACACAGAGCATTTCTACCAAATTTATGAAATAATTTTGTTGAGGTTAATTCTATTGAAGACTGCAGGGGTCATCAGAGGGAGTCCACAATCATATGCCACAACATTTCAATAGAAAAATTCTTATACCTGTTTCTTCTTTGATGTTTCTCCTTGTCTTCCATCTCAATATGGCTGTTATTCCTTATTCTTACACCACCTAAAGTAAAGCCTCAAAGACATTTTGATTCTGAATTTCTTCCAGAGAAACCTCAATAGTGACCCCCACCTTAATTTGGGAGATTTGTGATCTCTGTCATAGTTTCTATTCTTCAGAAATCTTATTGAAGAATAATCTAAATGAAGCCAATATGTTTATCCAAAAATATTTTTATACAAGCTACTCAAAAAGAAAGTGCATATTTATATTATGGTCAGGATGTGCTCAAGAGTTGGAATCAATTGACTGTACACTGCTTCAGATCTATCAGGAAGCTGAGGTGGAACAATTATTGCAACACTTACATCTGACCTGAATAAATCCTGAGAGTTATGCATTCATCACATTAAAACAGCCTGAACTTCAGTAACAAAAAATGGGGGTTAACCTAATGAGGGTTTGACCCATAAAAAATGAGTGCAAATTATGCATTAATGTGTAACTGATCACCATTAGCAACATTATCCCATGAAACAGATGTCTATCTGCTCCCCAAAACATTGTATCTGTGAAGTTTGCCATCTCCAGAAATGCATCCTTGATTTATTATTACCCCAGGCTAATTAAAGGAAATGTTAAGTCTCAGTTTTGTGATTCATGCTTATTGACTATGTGGTCAGTGAAGGAGAAAGAAACCAGAGATTTTATGGAACAAAGGCCATCTGTGTCTTATTTTGAAACTGATTTTTAAAAAATATGTGCATTTGTGGCACAATGACAGCAATTATAGACTTCCGTATGTGAATATTAAAAGGAAACACATTTAGAAGTTGATAATTAACTAATAATTATTTTCCAGGTGGTATTATATCTCAACTTAATTTCTACAGACATATTTTTATCATGGCCACAGTATTAGATAAAGACAGTATTGAAAGACAAAGGCACTATTGATTATCTCTACAATTGAAAACCTTATACAAATGCTCATCTTTAAGCTGAAACTATTATTAAATGACACAAATTCATTTAATACAATGCAATAGTATAAGTGCCAAATCAGGTGTTATATTGAACTTATTATATGCAGCAGATAATGGTTTTTTTAGTAAGTTAGCCATAGAAAAGCAAACAATTCTGGATATTATAAATTATATGTAATAAGTCTATTTCTTTAAAAGTTAAGGTAAAGAAGATGACAGAAGAGGAAGCTTATGGACTCTGTCTCTCCACCTAGGCAATAATTGCACTGGCAGAATCTGTCCGATGTAACTATTTTGGAAATCTGGAGTCTATTAAAGGCTTGAAACTTCCAGAGAAAGGCTTGGATGGTAAATTGTAGTTAATTTTAGTGAATTTCAGCTCTCAGACACCCATTTCCCACTGCAGGCAGATTCACAGCAGGCAACTGTGCATGTGTTCCTAGAGCAACCTACACACAGTTTACAGATGCCAAGGTGGGCACAAAAGGACCCTATCTTCCAAATATTGGGGATCTGTGCTCTAATTGCTGATCACCGAGGTGCAGACAAAGAGGTGGGAAGCCCTTGATTTGCTCCTCCTCCCATTACTACAAGTCCACTTTGCCTACCTTCCCACCATTGGTTGATGTGACTTTCAGGGGACTTAAAGGGGTGGTATCTTTTTCCTCCCTTCATTTTTCTCTTCCACTTTTAGAAGCCAGACATAAAAGAGTAAAACATTAAAAAACAATTGCGTATGTGGGAAAAATTAGGAAGTGATCATGTATTCTCAGGGAAAGGTGCAGACTCAGAAAGGACCTACCAGGACCTTAAGTTTATTCTCAGGCTGATCACTGGCAGAGACAGGCTACAACAATTATGATACAAAAACAATAATGATAACAAAAACAGTAAACCCTGGGAAAGCGGGAGAATCTGATTTCCAAAGTTACTGTTATTAGCTTCAAATGTCAAGTTTTTTTTTTGTTGTTGTTGTTGTTTTTAATTACAAGACATAAAATAAACCCCAGAAAAGTGTAACCCATTCAATGGAAAAATAAAACTAAATCAATAGAAACTGTTTTAAAAAGACCTCATGGCATGTCTACTAGACAGTGATGTCAAACTATCTTAAAGATGTTTGAAGAACTAAAAAAAGATGTGGAGAAAGTTAAAGATGCACAAAGTAGAAATACTAATAGAAAACCTAAAAAAATGAATACTTCATCCCTTGTTTAGCATATAATTATGAGGTAACAATAAATATCCTTGGTTGAGCAGCTCAAGCTGCTCTGCCAATGGAGTAGCCATTCTTTTATTGCTTATTTTCTTAATAAACTTGCTATCGCTTTATGAACTTGCTCTAAATTATTTCTTGTGTAAAATCCACAAACCTTCTCTTAGAGTCCGGATCGGGACCCCTTTCTGGTGAAGCCAGAAGGAACCGTACTGGAGTGACCCCTGACCCAAAGATATAGACTGCAGCACCAATTGGCTGACTTTAGGAAGGTGGTGGGGTACCCAAGTAAAAAATGGGATTGGGTTAGAGGCCCAACTTAGGGGAGTTAGAGTCTCTCCTAAGAAAGAGTAGGTTAAAGGACCCTCTTTATAAAAAGGCTAGGATGCTTGAGCGAACTTGGGTTTGAGGTCCAACTTAGGATGGTTAGAGTCCTTCCTAAGATTTAGAGGGGTTGGAGTACCCTCTCAGCAAACTTCCTCTCGGTTAAGAATGGATTTGGCATTATGGCATATTAACCACTATTCTCTTTGGATTAATCTGCCTTGTACTGTTTGCTGATGGCTGTAGGTGACAGGAGTAGGCAAGTACAGGATCACTGTGATAGCAGCAGTGGCCCCTCTAGAGCAGCTGCTGCGGGGACACCAACTGCAGTGGGGGAGGCAAGCTCAGGGCTATGGGCTCTGTAGAGCTAGTGGGTGGCCGGGAATGGCAGGGGCCCTGCCCCCTACTGAGTTTGTGGATGGAAGCCCCATACTCCCAGGCACAGCTGCAGCCACCCAGCCATGGCTCTGGACCCAGGCATCTCTGTACTCTTAGAGACCCAGGAAGCCCCTGCCCCCTCAGGCTTAAAAGTGCCTGCTCCCACTCCCTGGCCTCTCCCAGCTCCTGGCACCTGCTCTGGGGCAGAGCAAAGTTGTGGCCGAGCCTGGCCAGTGTTGTGACCCAGCTGGGCGTGTGTGCACTCAGGATGGTGCTGACAGGCCAGGCCCCTGCTGTCTTGGTCTTCTCAGGACTTTGGATCCTGACAAACACGGGAGGAAGGCTGAGGAGAGGCTGAGGGCAACTCAGTGCAGACCTGAAGGTGGTCCTCCACATGAACAGCTTGGGCACCATGGATAGCATGTTGATGATGGCAGGAGGCAGAAGACTCCTGGGTTGAAATAGGGGGGTCCCTGGTGAAACTCCACCTTCAAGCCAGGGATGACCTGAAGCCTGGGTGCTGGGATGTCAGTTCCAGGGGGAGTCTCTGGCCTGGAGTGAGAACGTGTGCTTTTCCCAGGCCCTCCCATGGCTGCCCATGAACCAGTCAGCATGCACTACCTCCCTTCTGAGCCCATAAAAACCCTGGACCTGGCCAGACTTGAACAGATGAGAGGGACTACCAGCTGCAGGAAGGAGCTATCCACTTCGGGTCTCCTTGACTCTTCAGGACAACCATCCTGCAGAAAAGAACTTGTAAAAACTGCTTTCCACCTCTTTGAAAATACCTTGTACACTCCTGGTAAGCCATCACTTTAGTTAAGGCTTATTGGTTTTACCTGTGAGGTTGCTTTTGGTAGAGTTCAAAAGCCAGAAATATCAGCCATTTGGCGTGGCTAAAGTCAAGTAATAAGAGATTTAAAAGGATTTTTTTTTTTTTTTTTTTAAGAGCACTGTGGTTAGAAGTCAGCTTAATTAAAAGTGGATATTCAAGTTCTGCCAACTTCCTTGGGAAAAACAGATGAGGCGCCACAGACCCCATTTTGGGAAAACCTCTGTTTTCCTCATGAAACCACAGGAGTTAGAAATGGATAGATCCATCTCAAAATCGAAGGTTCTTTTCTGTTTTGCATTGCGTTATCTGATGTTTTTGACTTTGGGGAGTATCAGAAATTACTTTGCATTATGAGAGTTTTGCTGTGTAATAACTGTAGAAAATACACTTTGAGCATAGCTAATTGTAGTTATGGGAGGATACTCTGCTGTTTTCACATTTAGATCAGAGAAGCATGCTCTTGGCCACCTGGAAGGTACGAAAATGTCATGTACCCTCCACTGAGATATAAAACTCCCATAGGAGATGTGCTAATCACAGAATGGGCTGATTGGCTTTCGGTTGCTTTGCAATAAAATGCATGATAAAATCATTGCACTGTCTTGTTCCATAGGGTTTATTTTTGGGGAATCCAGGATTTGGTATAAAAATGGGACCCTTACATTTTGGGGATCTGTTTTGCCTTCCAGCTGTGCCTGCTAGGCTTTCCTGACCCTGTTCCTCCAAGGGCTCCACCCTAAGGCCAGTAATCCTATTAAGAAATTGGCAAATGAAAAATTTTACAACTACTGGATCTTCTGTCTCTATGTATGTGTTGTGTGTGTGATGTTCATATGAAAACTTTAAAATAATAAAAGCTAAAACAAATATTTTATCAGAAGGGTAAAAGGCGTAATCCCTGTTAGTTCACATGACTTTAGTAATCTTTGGTGTAAAAAAAAAGCACAAAAGATATTTCTTATAGCACTGATCTACTTTTTGACAAAAATTTGTAAAGCATTTTAAAAGGTTAACAAAAATCTTACTATGGTCAGACACTAAAATTGGATAAATTTGTCTCTAAGGTTTTGTTAAGAATTGAATTTGACATCAATAATGCACTAATGCAATGGTGAAATTTGACTTATGAAATCATAAGCCAATTTGGTATAAAAACTATGCAGAAAACATTGTCAAATATAAAGTGTTGCTAGGCTTTCTTTGGGCTCTCTTTGTGTAAATGTGTTATCAGTGTATGTTCCAAAAACATGGGAAACTTCTGTAATTTTAATATGACTTAGTGTATGTTATTAATAATTATAATTGTTATGTAAAATTGTTGTATGCCACAGAAGTAACTAAATTTTCTTCCCAATCATGGCTTTAGTAGTGACTGCCCTACTATTTGTAAATATTCTTAATTTATGGCTATATTTTTTTCATAAGTGCATTTGAACAAGAGCAGCTCCATCTTGAATAGGGGCTGGGTAAAATAAGGCTGAGAACTAGTGGGCTGCATTCCCAGAAGGGTAAGGCATTCTTAGTCACGGGATGAGACAGGAGGTCAGCACAAGATACAGGTCATAAAGACCTTGCTGATAAAACAGGCTGTGGTAAAGAAGCCGGCCCAAACCCACCAAAACCGAGATGGCAATGAGAGTGACCTCTGGTCTTCCTCACTGCTTATTATTCCTCACTACTAATTATAATGCATTAGCATACTAAGAGACACTCCCACCAGTGCCATGACAGTTTACAAATACCATGGTAATATCAGGAAGTTACCCTATATGGTCTAAAAAAGGAGAAGCCCCCAGTTCTGGTAATTGCTCACTTCTTTCCCAGAAAACTCATGAAAAATCCACTCCTTATTTAGCATATAATCAAGAAATAACCACAAAAATGGGCAACCAGTGACCTAAGCTGCTGCTCTGCCTATGGAGTAGCCATTTTTTTATTCCTTTCTTTTCTTTTCTTTTTTTTTTTTTTTTCAAAGACCCTATCCAGTTTATTCTCTTTCAATTTTGGAAAAACGTCTTTCACATTTTCCCTCAAATATTGAGTCATATAAAATAATTGTTCAATTTAACTTTAAATTGACTTTAACAATGACAACTTAAGGTACTACGTTAGATGCAGTAAACCAAACAGAGTCTTAAAATATAAACATTCTTGACAGTCAAGTAGGAATGACACACTTTTTTTTTTTCATTTAACATTTCAACCTAACCATGGAGATGTAGAGGATTTATGTCCTTTCCCTTTTGATTTTGTATATGTTCTGCAATTGCTTTAATCGAACAGAAAACTATAAAAGTGACCCTGTATCTGTTTCTGTGCTTAGGCCTTATGAAACTGACAGCTTCCACGACCTGTTTCTTAGAACAATCACTCTTGAAAACCAGCCACCATGCTGTGAGGAAGACCAAGCAATCCCATGGAGAAGCCCACATAGAGAAGAACTGGTGGTTCCAGACTGAAGTCCTGCTGAGTCCTCAGATAACAGTCAGTACCATTTTGCCTTTTAAGAGAGTGATCTATCATATGAATGACTTCTCTGGATCCAGAAAAGTCTACTTCTTGACCTACAAAGTCATGAGCAAAATAAAATTGCTTTTTATTGCAATAAAAATCTTTTGGAGTATTTTCACAGGCAACAGGCACCCACTATAAAAATCTGTCACCTCATATGAGATGACATTCTCAAGACATTTTGAGTAGTTTAGTCCAGCTCACTGGAAACTCCCTTTATTTTCTCTTCAAGCACACACATATTTCCTGCTTTTGAGCAATATATGCTCTGAATGGGGAAAAAGGTATTGAGACACAAAAGCACATTATAAGATAGTAAAGTGGCTATATGAATAGCAGAGAAAATAGATTTTAAATTAAAAAATAATAACAGACAAAAAAGAACAATATATCTTAACCAATGGTTCAATAGAGCAAGAAAATATAACAATTACAAACATTTACAAGCCTAATACCAGGTCATCAAAATATGTAAAGGAAAAATTTACAAAATTGAAGACAGAAATGAACAGTTCTACAATAATAGTTGGGGGAGACATCAATACCCCACTTTCGCTAATAAATACAACAACTGGACAGAAGAGCAGTAAAAACAAAAAAAGACAACACAATAAACAAATTAGATCTAACAGACATTTACAAAACACTACCTAATAACAATAACATGCACATTCTTCTTAAGGTATGTGAGTGAGCCACTTTTCAAGATAAATGATATGTTAGGCCACAAATTAAGTCTCAATAGATTTAAAAAATATATACATTATGCCATGTATCTTCTCTAACCACAAAGGGATGAAGTTAAAAATCAATAACAGAAGTAAACTGAAAAATCTGCAAAATTGTGGAAATTAGCACACTTTTAACCTACCAATGGATAAAAGAAAAAGTACTGAAGGAAATTATAAAATAGTTAGAGATGAATAAAAGTGAAAATATAACATACCAAAACCTTTGTAACACAACAAAACCATTGCTAAAGGGGAAATTTATTTCTAAAAATGGTTATATTAAAAGAAAGAAATTTCGAATAACAACCTAGCTTTTGCAAAGTGAGGAACTAAAAAACACACAAACTAAACCCAGAGCTAGCAGGAGGGAGGAAATAATAAAGATTAGACAGAAACAAAGAAATCGAAAATCAAAAATGGAGAAAATCTATAAAACCAAAAGTTGGTTCTTTGAAAAGTTTAAGAACTCTGACAAACCTTTAGCAGTATAGAGTAAGAAAAACAAAGATGCAAATTACAAAAAAAAAAAAAAAAAAAAAAAAAAGCCGGGCGCGGTGGCTGAAGCCTGTAATCCCAGCACTTTGGGAGGCCGAGATGGGCGGATCATGAGGTCAGGAGATCTAGACCATCCTGGCTAACACGGTGAAACCCCGTCTCCACTAAAAAATACAAAAAAACTAGCCGGGCGAGGTGGCGGGCGCCTGTAGTCCGAGCTACTTGGGATGCTGAGGCAGGAGAATGGCGTAAACCTGGGAGGCGGAGCTTGCAGTGAGCTGAGATCCGGCCACTGCACTCCAACCTGGGTGACAGAGGGAGACTCCGTCTCAAAAAAAAAAAAAAAAAAAAAAGGAAGTAAGTAGGGACAGTATTAATGATTCTATACAAATAAAAAAAGGTTTTTTGTTTTGTTTTGTCTTGTTTTTGAGATGGAGTCTCGCTTTGTTGCCCAGGCTGGAGTGCAGTGGTGCGATCTTGGCTCACTGCAAGCCCCGCCTCCCGGGTTCATGCCATTCTCCTGCCTCAGCCTCCCGGAGTAGCTGGGACTAGAGACGCCCACCACCTCGCCCGGCTAGTTTTTTTGTATTTTTTTAGTAGAGACGGGGTTTCACCGTATTAGCCAGGATGGTCTCGATCTCCTGACCTCGTGATCCGCCCGTCTCGGCCTCCCAAAGTGCTGGGATTACAGGATTGAGCCACTGCGCCTGGTCTAAAAAACGGTTTATACTACAAACAATGTACAGCAACAAGTTGGATAACATAGATGAAATGAATAAATTCCTAGAAACACAAAACCAAACAAGACTAAATCACGAAGAAATAGGAAATCTAAATAGATAGAGCTATAATTAATAAAGAGTTTGAATCAGAAAAAAATCTCCCAATAAATAAAAGCCCTGGACTTGCTGACTTTATTTGTGAATCCTGTCAAACATTTAAAGAAGAAGTAATGTCAATTCTCAAACTTTTCCCAAAATTTGGAAAGGCAGAAATATTCAAAAGTATATTAAAAGGATTATACACCATGACTAAGTGGGATTTATTCCTGGAATACAATAATAGTTTACCATATAGAAATTAATCAGTGTAATATGCCACATTAACAAAATGAAGTAAAAAACATACATGATCTTTTAAATCAATGAAGACAAAGAATTCAACAAAATTTAACATTCTTTCATGATTAAAAAAACACTCAACAAATTAGGAATGAAGGAAAATTATCTTCACATAATAAAAGCTCACAATAAAAAAACCCCACAGTGAACATCATGCTTAATGATGAAGGAATAAAAACTTTTCCTATAAGATAGGGAATAAGCAGGAATGCTTGCATTTGCCCCTTCTTTTCAACATAATTCTGGAAGTCTCATCCAGAGACACTAGGCAAGAGAAAGAAATAAAAGGTAAAGAAGTTGGAAAGAATGAAGAAAAATTATCTTGTTCTCAGATGATGTAAGTGTCTATGTAGAAAAAACTAAATGCTCCACTAAAAAGGTGTTATTATTAATAAATGAATTTAGCAAGTAGCAGCATGCCAAGTGGACACACAAAAATCAGTAGCATTTCTAGACACTAACAATGAACAATCTGAAAAGAAAATTGAAAAACAATTTTGCTTAAAATAACATTGAAATAAATATTTAGAAATTAACAGAGGAGGTGAAAGCTTTGTGCACTGAAAACTACAAAACCATGCTGAAATAAATTAAATAACACATAAATAAATGGAAACACATTCCATGTTCATAGATTGTAGACTTAAGATGCCAATACTACCCAATGTAATTTACAAATTTAATGCAATCTCTACTAAAATCTCAGTGACATTTTCTGCAGAAATAAAAAAAAAATGCTTTCTAAAATTTATATGCTATGTCAAGGGACACTGAACAGCCAAAACAAGCATGAAAAAAAGAACAAAACTCTAGGACTCATACTTTCAGATTTCAAAACTTACTACAAAGCTACTGTATTGAAAATATTGTGGTACTAGCATAAAAACAGGCATATAAACCAATGGAATAGAATAGAGAGCCCCCAAATAAATTCTCATCTATATGGTCCAATGATTTCTGACAAGGGTGCCACAACTATTCAATGGGGGAAAGGACAGACTTTTCAAGAAATGGTGATGGGAAAACTGGATATCCACATGCATAAGAATGAATCTGGACTTTTACCTAATGTCATATGCAAAAATAAAACAAAAATACATTAAAGAACTAAATATAAACATAAAAGTATAAAACTATTACAAGAAAACAGAGGCCAAAAACTCTGTGACATTTGATTTGTCAACATTTTCTTGAATATGACACTGAAGGTACAGACAACAACAACAAAAATACAAATTGGACTTCATACATTTTTTAAAAAATTGTACATTATAAGAAAATATCAACAGAATGAAAAAGCAAACCACATAATGGGAGAACATATTTGCAAATAATATATCTGATAAGAGATTAATATCCAGAATATATTGAGAACTCCTGAAGCTCAACCAAAATCACAAACAATCCAATGCAAAAATGGACAAAGGACTTTTTCCAAAGAAGATACACAAATGATAAATCTCCAAAGAATATGATATATTCCTCAAAAAGGTATATTCTCCAAATGAGATATACAAATTTCCAATAAGTACATGAAAAGATGCTCAGCATCACAAATCATTAGGGAAATGAAATTGAAAACCACAATGAGATGCCATCTCACACATTAGGATGGCTAATATCAAGAAAACAGAAAATGAGTGTTGGGGAAAATGTGCAAAGGCTGGAACCATTGAGCAGTATTGGTGTAAATGTGAAAAGGCACAGCTGCTGTGGAAAATAGTGTGGTTCCCAAAATGTTAAAAATAGAATTACCATATGACCCAGAAATTCTGCTTCTAGATGTATAGCCAAAAGGAATGCAAAGCAGAGTCTGGAAGATATTTGTACACCTATGTTCATAGCACCATTATTCATAATAGCTAAAAAGTCTAAGCAGCTCAAATGTCCACTAACACAGGAGTCCCCATCCCCTGCACCACAGACCAATACTGGTCAGTGGCCTATTAGGAACCAGGCCACACAGCAGGAGGTTTGCAGCAGGCAAGTAAGCATTACCACATGAGCTCTGCCTCCTGTCACATCAGTAGCAGCATAGCAGCATTAGATTCTCATAGGAGCACAAACCTTATGGTGAACTGCACATGTAAGTTATCCAGGTTGCAGGCTCCTTATGAGAACCTAATTCATGCCCGATAATTTGATGATCTGAGGTGGAAAAATTTCATCCTGAAACCATCCCCTCTGTCCATGGAAAAACTGTCTTCCACAAAACTGGTCCCTGGTGCCAGAAAGATTGGGGACCACTGCACTAACAGATGAATGGATAAATAAAAGGTGGTATATACCATCAATGGAAACTTAATGAGTTTTGAAAATAAATGAAATCTTGACATTTATGACAACATGGATAAATCTGGAGGGCATTAGACTAAGCAAAAAAACTCAGGCACAAAATAATAAATACTGTATGATTCCACATATATGAGACACTTAATGTAGTCAAATTCATAGAGACAGAAAGGAAAATGATGGGACTGGGGTAAAATGGAATAAGAAATTATTGTTGAATGGGTGTAGAGTTTCATTTTTTAAGGATGAAATTATACAGACTGTGGTAAATTCATAAAATTATGAATTTATTTGATACTACCAAACTATAAACTTTAAAAATGGTTACGATAATAAATTTTGTTATGTGTATTTTAGCACACTTTAAGAAATCAGGGACAATTTTTTTTTTGAGACAGGATATATTAGTTTGTTTTGATGCTGCTGATAAATACATACCTGGGACTGGGAAGAAAAATAAGTTTAATTGGACTTATAGTTCCACATGGCTGGGGAGACCTCAGAATCATGGCAGGGGGTGAAAAACACTTCATACATGGTGGCGGCAAGAGACAATGAAGACGAAGCAAAAGCAGAAACTCCTGATAAACCTATCAGATCTCATGAGACTTACTCACTATCACGAGAATAGCATGGGAAAGACTGGACCCCATAGTTCAATTACCTCTCCCTGGGTCCCATCCACAACATGTGGGAATTCTCTGAGATACAATGCAAGTTGAGATTCGAATGAAGACACAGCCAAACCATATCATTCTTCACCAGTCCCTCCAAATCTTATGTCCTCACACTTCAAAACCAATCATGCCTTCCCAACAGTCACCCAAAATCTTAATTCATTTCAGCATTAACCAAAAAGTCCATAGTCCAAAGTCTCATCTGAGACAAGACAATGCGCTTCCACCTATGATCCTGTAAAATCCAAAGAAAGCTAGTTACTTCCTAGATACAATGGGGTTACAGGTATTGGGTAAATACAGCCATTCCAAATGGGAGAAATTGGCCAAATTGAAGGCCCTAAATGATTTGCTTTAATGCGACCCCCAGAGCAAATGCCAGAGAAAAGGCAAGTAGGCAAGGCAAAAAAAACTTTATTTACAAACCAATGTGAGGGAGGGGCGAGGTTCACCGGCCTCTGGCGGTGGAGGCCCACGAAGTTGCTCTGGCGTTCTCGGGCGAGGTTCCTGGGTCCCGCGTAGGAGGAAGTGCTGAGGAAGTTCGCTCCGCGCGCCCTCCGGGATCGGCTTTTATGTCCTGGGCGGGAGTGGGCGGGCAGTGGGTGGGACATAGGCGGGTCGGGGGCGGGGAAGTAGGCGTGGCTAGGCGGGTTCCGGTTTCTCTCCGTGGGAGGTCGGGTTGTGCCTGCGCAGTCTACCGGTGTCTTTCCCGGGTGCCGGAAAGTTGACAGTGAAGAACCCGGAACTGCGCCATCTTGCCTCCGTTTGTCCAAACACTAAAGACCCCATGCAAGTCTGAAATCCAGTGGTACAGTAAATTTTAAAGCTCCAAAATGATCTCCTTTGACTCCATGTCTCACATCCAGGTCACGCTGATGCAAGAGGTGGGTTCCCATGGTCTTGGACAACTCTGCCTCTATGACTTTGCAGGGTACAGCCTCTCTCCTGGATGCTTTCATGGGCTGGCGATGAGTATCTGTGGCTTTTCCAGTTGCACAGTGCAAGCTGTCCGTGGATTTACTCTTCTGGGGTCTGGAGGACTTTGACCCACTGCTCACAGCTCCACTAAGTGGTGCCCCAGTAGGGACTCTGTGTAGGGACTTCGATCCCACATTTCCCTTCTGCACTGCTCTAGCAGAGGTTTGCCATGAAGGCCCCAGCCCTGCAGCAAACTTCCGCTTGGGCATCCAGGAGTTTCCAAACACCCTCTGCAATCTAGGTGGAGGCTCCCAAACCTCAATTCTTGAGTTCTGTGCACCCGCAGGTTCAACACCACATGGAAGTTGCCAAGGCTTGGGACTTCCATCCTCTGAAGCCACAGCCTGAGCTGTACTCTGGCCCCTTTCAGCCATGGCTGGAGAGGCTGGGCTACAGGGCACCAAGTTCCTAGGCTGCACAGAGCATGGAGACCCTGGGCCCCGCCCATGAAACCACTTTTTCCTCCAGGGCCTCCAGGCCTGCGATGGGAGGGGCCGCAGTGAAGGTCTCTGATATGGTCTTGAGATAGTTTCCTCATGGTCTTGGGGATTAACATTAGGCTTCTTGCTACTTATGCAAATTTCTGAAGGTGGCTTGAATTTCTCCCCAGAAAATGGGTTTTTCTTTCCTATCACATCGTCAGGCTTGAAATTATCCAAACTTTTATGCTCTGCTGCCATTATAAAACTGAATGCCTTTATTAACAGTACCCAAGTCACCTCTTGAATGCTTTGCTCCTTAAAAATTTCTTCCACAAATCTCTAGGGCAGGGGCAAAATACCACCAATCTCTTTGCTAAAGCATAACAAGAGTCACCTTTGCTCCAGTTCCCAACAAGTTCCTCATCTCTGTCAAAGACCACCTCAGCCTGGACCTTATTGTTCATATCACTATCAGCATTTTTGTCAAAGCTATTCAACAAGTCTCTAGAAGGTTCCAAACTTTCCCACATTTTCCTGTCTTCTTCTGAACCATCCAAACTGTTTCACCCTCTGCTTGTTACCCAGTTACAGAGCTGCTTCCGCATTTTTTGCTTATCTTTTCGGCAACGCCCCACTCTACTGGTACTAATTTACTGTATTATTTCGTTTTCACACTGTTGATAAAGACATACCTGAGACTGGGGGAAAAAATAGGTTTAATTGGACTTACAGTTCCACATGGCTGGGGAGGCCTCAGAATCATGGTGGGAGACAAAAGAACTTCTTAAATGGCAGTGGCAAGAGAAAATGAGGAGGAAGCAAAAGCAGAAACCCCTGATAAACCCATCAGATTTCGTGAGACGTATTCACTATCATGTAAACAGCACGGGAAAGACCTGCCCTCATGATTCAACTGTTTTCCCCTAAGTCCCTCCCACAACACGTGGGAATTCTGGGAGATGCAATTCAAGTTGAAATTTGAATGAGGACATAGACAAACCATATCACACGGAATTGCTCTGTCACCCAGGCTGGAGTACAATGACACAAACAGAGCTCACTGCAGCTTCAACCTCCTGGGCTCAAGTGATCCTCCCTTCTCAGCCTTCTTAGTGGCTGGGACTACAGGCACACACCATCATGCCTGGAGTTTGACATTTCTTTTGCAGAGATGAGATTCTATCAAGTTTCCAAGGCTGGTTTCTAACTCTTACACTCAAGTGATTCTCCTGCCCTGGCTTCCCAAAGTGCTGGGATTACAGGTGTGAGCCACCGTGCCTGTCCAAATCAGGGAAAATATTTTTTTAAAGTTACGGTAGATTGATCAATTTGAAAATCAGTTGAAATGTGAAAAATATCAGCAGAAATCTTTTTCTCCTTGGTTTGATTGTTGCTGCATAAGTATGATATAACATCTCATGTGAAATACAACTTCTTAAATTACTGTCCTATTTTGTGTTTATATATATATATATGGAGAGAGAGAGAGAGAGAACACAAGGAAAATGTAACATGAAACTGTAATGATCTCAGCAGCTAACTCATTCAACCTTCATCTTTGACCAAAAAGCTACTACACTAAAGATTCCACACACAGCCTGTTAAGGCGTTTATAAGAATGATTGGAAGAGTAATAACTGAAGTAACTTCTATGGAATATTATTTGACTTTCAAAAATTTAGGGCTAAAAAGACCTTAGAAACTATGTAGCCCAAATTTCTCATTGTGCAGATATAGACTTGGAAACCCAAAGAAGTAAAGAACTTGCTCACGGTTGTATAGAGAACTGGTTACAGAGCTAGGATGTCCTCACTCCTACCGTTTTTATCACATAGAATAATAATAATAATAGGTAACAATTAGTGTGAGGCACAGTTCTAAGCACTTTACACATCATTTAATATACATTCATTTAATATATACATGCATCCACTTAGTCTTTAAAACAACTCTATGAGGTATTTACTACCATTTTCTCCATTTTATAGATTATTCAACTGAAGTCCAAGCAGATGAAAGTACTTATTCAAATAGAGGAAGTGGGATGCAAATACAGACAATTTGGCTCTAGAATCTGTGACTTTAACCGTTACATTAGATTGTTCTCTTTACCTAATTACTTAAATCTACAACTGAGTGGTTCAGCATAGCTATTGTTTTTTTTTTTTTTTTTAGCATTATCATTATATTTATTCACATATACATACCTGCTCTGGAATCTTGTGTCTGGTATATTAATCACCTGTCCAACAGGTTCATAATATTCTAGCCATGAATATAAATTCACAAGCTTAGATCTTCATAGAAGAACTGGCCTCCTGAGACGCAGCAATTCTTGAAAATAATAGAATTGTTTCTAATCATTAGGACTCACTAAATTACAGCCAAACTTACAGAGAAAGAAGAAACCTGGAACCGGTAGGAGTCAGTCCTTTCTTGTGAGCAGAGAGTGAAGACCTGCCAAGTCAAATAGCCAGTCAATGTCCAGGCTGAGATTTGTTTGGTTTGTTTTTTCAGGAAAATCAACATCTGTGTAGAACATTTTAAGGGAATGTGCTGCAAGTAGCTACTTATGTTTCGCTGGCCTCTGTTATGGGATTGATGGATAGTGAAATTGTTCATTTAAAAGTTTTTTTAATAGGTGGTTTAACTAAATCGATGTTTACATATAACTGAACATTGTTCAGAAAATAAGTATTGTTTATCGTGGTATGTGTATTTTATTCTTAGCCCCCTTTTTAAAATATCCCAAATCTCTAGGAAACAAAGTCATGCACATTTCCCACTCTGTTCATGGAAGTACCTATTTTCAAAATTTACATTAAAGAGGACCCAAATATGCTCTTTTATTTTTGCAAAAATGGAGAAGGTGAGAAGCATGAATAGATATTGAGATTGTTATTTGTCTTTCCATATTTGAGCTCCTAATTGCACACAATCATGTTTCATCCTTGAAAAATTTGCATCTCTTGAATTAGTCTAATATATAAAAATTAAGGTAGATTGGCAAAGAGAAAACCACATGAATCCAAGATAAATTGAACTACATAAATTTCTATAATTAGATATTGTCATTTTGGAGGGATGCGATTGATACCTTTGAAACATCTGAAATGTTAGAATATGGCTGTATTTATACAGGTTCTCTACTTAATCCTGAATCACATTTCTTTGAGGAGTTTTTATTTCTTGTGCGATGTTAGCCCTCTTTTAGATTTCATTGAGCTTTATCTTTCATTCAATGGTTGTTTTTCACAAAGAATTACAGATTTTTGCACTTTACTGTATTTTCTGTAAAGATAATTATAAGGCAATCACAAAAGCACATTGAAATGCAGATACTGGGCAGCTTGATAAACCTAATTGCTAGTTAAATATCACGCGTACTCAACCATCCTTGAAGTTATTCAGATGTGTATCTTGGCAAATGTACAAACTACTAAACAATGAGTCTTTGGTATTCTTGGTGAAAGAGCACTATGCTGTGAATGCTAAATGTCTACATTTAATGGAAAGCAGTTTAGGATATATTTTAATTAGGATAGTACTAAATTCATATTTTATAAGATTTAAGATTCTTTCGGATGGCAGAACACAACACTTGGATACACTTGGAAGGCAGAATTCTTCATTATAACTCTAAATGAGAGGAGGCTGCCAGGTAGGGCCACCCAGGGAATTGTACACAGAGGTAAGCTGGAACTGCAGGATGCATCTTATATAGGACAAGCAGGGTGAGCTTAGCTTAGTTTCCTGGGCTCCTTGAGGATTGGCTAATGTGGATAATTTTGTGGGCTTTGGAGGCATTTGGGCGTTTCCTAGCTGTCTGGTTATTAGCCGCAGGGCAATTAGGTGAAGTGGTTGCCTGGAGTGTGAGAGCCTGGTAAGTGAAGCAGCTGGGGTATGGACTTAATTCAGCTGCTCATAAAGGTGAACTGAGCAGTCTTTAACCACAGCCAGAAAACCGGGTCAAGACAGCATTGAGTAAACAAACACCTAAACTAAACTGTGTTATGATATGCTATGAATTACACTTCAACATTTTAGACTTAATACAATAAAAGTTTATTTTGGGGTCATGTCAAAATGCATATGATGCTGGTAGATTGGGAGCTTTATAGTTTGAAATGTGCAGACTCGTGCTATGGCCATCTTACTATACTTCCATCATCAGAACCTTGGGGTCCTGATCTATATTCTCTGGATCCTATTGGCAAATGGCAGAGGAGAGTGTAGACAGTACACTTGCTCTTAACCAGAAAGTATCCCTTTTGCTCACATTTCATTGTTTAGAAGTAATCATCTAGACTACTTGATAGAGAAGGGTTGAAAGGCTAGTAAACACAGGCCCTATCTAGGCAGCTACTTCACAGTAGAACTCTTTTTATGGGAAAAGAGTACAATTATTTTGTGAAAATACAGCTATTTTGGTTTAGTTGAGTTTTAGAATACGTATCTATGTATATACACAAACATACACACACATATATATACACACACATATAGTATGCATGCATATATGTATAAAAATATGTTTTAGAATAAAAAATTGTTATATTAAAAATCTTTAGGTAAAGGTGAATTTACCTCATTGCAGAAGATTTCAACTTTGATATATGTATTAACTCCTAATGGGCCATTGTGATTCTTGGTTTCCTCTAGCATTTTTTTTTCCCCCCCGATGGCTTGTAATATATAAATATCATCTAGGAGGATTGAATAATGATTTCCAATTACTAGATATAAATAGAAATATATAAGCATGCAATTATACACACAAAGCAAGATACAAAGGAATACATATTTCTATCTTGTTCGACACCATGTTTCTGAGACTTGTTCACATTGTCACACGTTGTTGTAGTAGGTGTATTCTCATTGCTGTGTAGTATTCACTGGAGTGATTGTACTACAGTTTATCCATTGCACTGTTGATAGATATTTAAATAGTTTCCTGTTTGGAGCTGTTGTAAACAATGCTACTAATATTTTAGAATGTGCCTTTTGATGAGTCTGTGTATGTATTGATGTTGCATATATGCCTAGAAGTGATATTTCTGGCCTCGAGAGTATGAGTATGTTCAGTTTACATATGGACAATTTTCTAGCCTGCTTTACTACCTATTATAAGTTGATCACAGTAAGTTAAGCCACTCTTTCTATACTCTCCCTATTTTATTTTGTTGCACAGAACTTTGTGTTAATAATAACAAAATATATAAAACAAAATTATGGGAAGGCCCTATTAATTCCACTAATATACAGGTTGTTTTACTTTTTCTGTTTCTTTTTAGATCATGTCAATCTTAATTAATTATAATACAGACCTTGAATTAAGTTTTTGTACTTACCATTATTGTATGAATATTTGTACATATTTCTGTGCTTTTTATAATTATGATTTTTTATGACTGCACTGAATTCATCTACCAGAGATAGCAATTTCCTATTATAGACTACTTAAGGTATTTTCAATTTTTACTAATTCTTTCAAAAATAATTTACATTTTAAAACTCGAATATATCTTTGTTACTCAGTATTTTGGGTTTGGTATGTGCTTGAGATGAGAAAACAACACAATTTCTTTCTCTGACCCTTAACAAGCTTAGAGAGAAAAGTACAAATTTTCATGACAGTAAATGAATATACTCACTTTAAAATTAACTTATGTTTACTCTACCTCAAGCTTGAGTCATCTTACATTTCTTTTTAGAAGGTTAAGTTGGTAAAATCTCAGCAACAAAATTCTTGGTTGAAAACTGACCATTTGGGTCTGCCATGATTTCTTACTTTTTTGTCACAAAACAAGACATGTTTGATACAGAAGAAAGAGCTTTTTTTCTCTTTACTCCCAAGTTTTGCAAATTCCACTGTGCATCTTAGTGTTTGTTTACCCCTACTTTACGCCCACACTAACTCACATCCCTGGAGATTTTTAAAACATTGTTTAAACTTTAAAAATATTTTTGAGATGGGGTCTCATTGTGTTGACCCAGCTGGAGTACACTGGTGCTATTACAGCTCACCGCAGCCTCTACCTCCCAAGGCTCAGCCCGCTGAGTAGCTGGGACTACAGGCTCACCAATTTTTTTTTTTTTTTTGATTTTTAGTAGAGATGAGATCTCACTGTGTTTCTCAGGCTGATCTCAAATTGCTGAGCTCAAGTGATCCTCCTGTCTTGGCCTCCCAAAGTGCTGGGATTACAGGTGGGAGTCACCATTCCCAGCCACATCCCTGGAGCTTTTCCATTTCACAATACATGTAATTTCATTACACTTGAGCAAATAATATCTTCAGTGGAGAAATGTCACAAGCAAAATGCTTGTGTTGAAAAGCAAAATTAAGGAATTATTGCTTCAATGCTTCCTTAATTTTGGACTTAATTCTGTGACCAGGAATTTCGTCAATCCATTCATTTTTGTTTTGATTCTCATATATGTGTATCAAAGAAAAGTTTTTTTTAAACCTCAGACTCAATCAACCACTCTCATTGGCCATATGAATTAAAGCAGGAACTGTGTTTTTTTTTAACGACAGATCTAAATGCAGAATATGGATAGACATGACTCCAGTGAGTAATCCCAGCGAGAAGAAGGTGTCAAAGCAAAATAATTAAAAATGAGGCACAAAAAAGATAAACTCAATCAGTGTTTACAGCCAATTACATTTTGGCAGAGTGTCACTACTATTTCTAGAAACCATTTGATTTGCATCTAAGTGATTAAGAGGAAAAGTTACAAGGTGATTGGGATAGCATAATTTCATGTCTTTTTTTTTCTCAATATTTATTTAAAAATTGTCAAGAAAGATACAGTTTTTAAAAAGTGACAAGAAAAGTTTGAAAATTTTAAAAGATTGAAAATCATCTTTTCCAGAAGAATGAATAATTTTGATAGTCAAATGATAATTTTCTGTTCATTTTCAAACTAAGTAGCTCTATGTAGCTAATGTTTTGAGCTCAACACTTTCACATGGGTAGTCTACTTTGTAAAATCATATTAGTATTTTAGCTATATAATTTTTAGCAGACCTCAGAAAATAAGAAACCTCTTAGTTACAAGTACAATAGTATTCTTTAAGAGCTTAATGAAATTCTGGAAAGAAGACTTTTAATAAGCTTTGAAATTTAAATATTTCATGATTTCTATTTTGCATGTAAGTTTTGTCTAATTTTGTCCTCTGCCACTAGAATGACCAATTTCAGCTTAATTACAGAAATTTATGGAGCAGAGCAAATTCATCAATGTAATAATCTCTTCTTAATTTCTGTTCAATGAGGAAAACTATAAATTATACAGTATTACTTACCAGATGTAAAAATATTTTTTTCCTAGAATTCTGCTGAAAACAGGGAAGTCTATTTTCTCAAGGATAATCAGTTAAACGTGAATATCATTTAACATGGAGGACAGTTCCTCCCGATATCACTAAAGAAGGGAAATAAAGAGTTTGTTGCACAGTATAGTCAAAGGTTACCATGTTAGAGACATACTAGTATTCTCTATTAAAATAAGGTATAAAGATATATTACCACTGATTATTCAGGTTTTTATCTCAGTGACTGAATAACCAGTTATTGACATGGGCAATCCTTTGTATTTTACCTGCATGAAATTACAATTAAAAAGTGAGTAGCACAGATGCCTAAAATGTCCTTGAAATGAAAAGCGAAAATATTTTCATTTTTTCCAAAGTGAATATATGTATTTCTCATCACAAAAAACAATGAAATAACATTTTATTCATTATATATTTGAAATAATCAAGGATAATAAATTGCCAAAAGCCGCTTAGATAAAACCTTAATCTTACATAGATTATTTCCTACCATTCATTTACTTGCCATGCTTTAATTTTTATTTTTTCTGCTCCCGTTTGAGATGATGCTACCAATTACTTTCTGGAAATGAAAAAGGTAATAGACTTTTGAATTTCTGAAGAACCTATCATACTATTATTTCACATTAGCATTAATTATGTCAACCTTTGTTGGTTAAGGAGTATAGACGTGGGAAAATCACTCTTTTATAAGTATTTCTTAAACTGAAATACCCATTCTCAAAACATCTCAGATTCTTATAATTAATATGTCAAATTTGCCAGCTTAATTTGAGAATGCCAGTTTAATTTGGGCTGGCAAATATGGAATATTACTTACAATAGTCTGAAATATCTGTAGGTGTCAACTCTGTAATAACCATGTTATTTGTACTTGATTTAAACTTCATAAATAAAACCAAAAATAAAAATTACAAAAAAAACAACAACTATATATCAACTTTTGGGATGGGTACTATCATCTACCATTGCCGATGAGAAAACTTGCTAAGAAGTTTCATGTTCTCAAACACACACAGCAGAAAGGGGCAGAGTCAGGATTTACATACAGTTCTCTCTGTCTGTAACACACACACACTTTCTCTTTCTCTCCCTTTGTGTCTCTTTTTCTCCTTCATATATTACATTGCATCGTCATCCAAAGTATTGCAATGTCACTTTTTTTTGGTAAGTTTTCAATAGTGCTGAACTTCTCAGTCTTTTGAAATTTGTAACTGCACATCATTATTGAGAACTGCATGTGGGAAATACATGAAAAGGATATTATCTTTTAATTCTTTATGTCCATGCATTCTCTTCTCCATACATAATTATGTGTGGACACTAGTGATTTCATTAGGACCTCATAGGATTATGAAACAATGTAATTTTATAACCTACATCTCTTTTGATAGTGTTTACACAAAAGTAGAAGGCTATATTTTACCTTTTTGACATAGCATTACTTTTTTTTTTTTTTGTGACGGAGTCTGACTCTGTCACCCATGTCACCCAGGCTGGAGTGCAGTGGCACGATCACGGCTCACTGCAAGCTCCGCCTCCCGGGTTCACGCCATTCTTCTGCCTTAGCCTCCCAAGTAGCTGGGACTACAGGCGCCCGCTACCACGCCCGGCTAATTTTTTGTATTTTTAGTAGAGACGGGGTTTCACCGTGTTAGCCAGGATGGTCTTGATCTCCTGACATTGTGATCCGCCCGTCTCGGCCTCCCAAAGTGCTGGGATTACAGGCGTGAACCAATGCGCCCGGCCAGCATTACTTTATATATATATATATGTTGATAATATAAATAACATCTTTGAAAATATATTCATCCCCTAGTGTTTTGTGGTTAGATTTTTTTTTTATTTTGTTCCCTAAATGGATGTTTATTTTTCTACGAAACTTTTTGCAGACAGTCTTTTAAAACTAGTTGTTAAACGAGTTGTAGTCTTTTTAGCTGTTTTAAACCAGTGAAAGATGATGATTATTACTGAGGAATGATGGCATAGGTGAGCTGAGGGAAGGAGATGTGGTCCCAGAAGCCTCCTTTGGACAGGAATGAGGATCAAATGACGAAACATGGGTACAAAATGAGCTGCTACTTGTCCCTGATAGCATACTCCAGGGAACAAAAGCTCTGGACTTTCATGTGTGGAGTGGTTAGAATCAAGAATGCTGATTGGGTAAGTGAGACTTCTGGGCACTGTGAGTTGCCCATATTACAATAGTCGGGCCATCTAGGCATTTATTCTTTCATTCAGTACATATTTACCAAACTCTACTTTGTGTAAGTCAGTTAACTAAACAGGGGATTTAATAATGACTAAATTAAACATGCCTGCAAATATCATGAGCTTTTAATTCATTAGAGGCTAACAATGAATAAAAAGTCAACGTTAACATAGATAAATATCAGTGTGATGAGTATGACGACGGGGATTTGATTGGATGAGATATTATGAGATTTTTGGTTTCTAAAGGCTGAGGGCCCAGTGAAGTTCTAGATGAAGTTTCTGGAAATGTGTTGGGTAGCTCATAGTAAAAACTTGATATTTGTAAACCTCACGAGTGAGAAGATTTGGGCCCATAGGAGTAGCTGAAAAATAGGATTCTCATAGGCCGTAGATGCCAGGATAGAAAAACCAAAATCTATCCAACACTGAGTGGAATGGGACTGAGGAAGCACATTGGGTGAAAAGTGAGGGGTGTACTCTGAAAGAACATTCTGGATACAGTGTAGTGGATGGAGTAGAAGAAAATAGAAGAGAGGCAGAAGAATGAGGCAGATGAAAATTTGTAAAAATGTTGCCTCTCATTGCTTACCAGGTGTATCAGTGTGTGTTTATTTGCACAAGACACTACCTCTAAGGTGTTGGTTATAGGAATAGGGTTTGCGTTAATGTCAGAGGAGTTGGGAGAGAAAAGGTCTGAAACGGTGTAGCAGAAATGGTTACGAATAACTTCTTAAAGCAGGCAGAAAAGACAGAGTTTGTAGAAAATCCCAAAAAGTCATCACTGACTCCTGCAATCATACATTGAAATTTCATGGTAAGGTTGGCGTAACTGCTGAGGACGACTTATGTGGCCTCCTGAGAATAATGGTTTCTAGCTTACTTCACCTTCTAAACCTTGCTTGAATTTTGCGCATTTGCAAACTTTAACCCAGAATATCAAAGCAAATGGTTGTGGTATTAAAGTGACAACAGGCACTCTAACACAGTAAATAAAATACAGATTCCTGGACCTAAACACACAAGACTCATGAGTATCA
Organism: Trachypithecus francoisi; assembly: GCF_009764315.1. Taxonomy (NCBI): domain Eukaryota; kingdom Metazoa; phylum Chordata; class Mammalia; order Primates; family Cercopithecidae; genus Trachypithecus; species Trachypithecus francoisi. The sequence goes on along the minus strand of NW_022681463.1, from coordinate 55,966,231 downwards.
AACTCCAATCCATATTTCCATATTTATTTGCTTCTGTTGGATGCCTGCCTTCACTCTCCAAAACCCATGCTTCTAACAAACATTACTCTTCCCTCTGCTGTGTTCAATTTCCTTCTACTCTTCGTTTCTGAGCTGCTACACTTCTTTCAAGCCCCTGCAATAGTTTTCATACCACAAATCACTTACTTTTCCAAGAAGAATTAGCTTATTCTTTGTTGCATCACTTAGAATGGAATTCGTCTTTGTATAAAAGGACACTCTGCAACAGTGGCCTAAATAAGTGAAGAGTCTTTATATCTTATACAATAAGAGTGTCAAGGGTAGTAGTTAAGTATTGACATGAGATATCAACACATGTTCTGCATTCTTGGCATGTGGCCTTTATCCTTACAGGTGCAACTCAAATGACCCAAAGTCAGACATCACATCCACATTTCAGGTAGGAGGAAGGAGAAAAGGGAAGAGATGTCTGCATATATTTCATTGAGAAGAATTTATTCACAAAGCATTCTCTGAGTGCAGTGGGTCCAATAAATCAGTTTTTGGCTTGTAAATCTGTATAGAAGAAATTAGGGGAAAAGGAGTAGGTTGTGGGGTAAGTTTACACACAGCACTTACTACACTGTATTTCTCAAAGCACTTTGAATATGATACTTTCCACATTAGATCATACTTATTTATGTTCTTGTTGGTCTCACTGAAGAAGATGCCAGAATCATAGAGGGAGTGATGATGTCTCACTTATCTTTCCACCTCAAGCATCTAGAATGTTATAGAGTAAATAAATGAACACTTTGTTGGAATATGTTAAGACTTTAATAAAATAGAAGAGTACTGTTGAGTAAGTAGACTCAAGCAGCAGATAAAATCCTCAGTCCCCAAAGGATACAATGTTATAATGTTAAGTGATGAAAATAGTTATATGTATACCTGGCAGTACAGAGGTACAGAGTTATGCAAAGTAGCAATAAGTATTACAGCAGCCACTGATTAGTGAAGCTACGAACATACAAATTAAAATTCCAAGTCAAAAACTTTTTTCATAGTTTATAGGTAATCCTGTGATTTTGATTCAGAGCATAAGTGATGACATTACGGTATATGCTTTTTAAAATGCCATATTTCTCAATCTATTCTAGGACTGTTAAGTTTATTTATCACAGATATTAAATAAGCTAAAACCACATCCTGTAATTTCCTCATTCACTAATTTTGAGTTCTGGATCATATCACACTGCGTTATTTATTTCAATGAATCTTTATGAGAATAAGTTTTTTTTTTCTGAATAGGAGATAATTTGATAATCCAGACATATCATTTTATTTACAAAAAAGGGAAAATAGTGGACTTTATTAATGAGTAGCTTTTATGAATGGCTGAATAATTTGAAAGTATGACAGATGTAGGGACTTTTTAATCAATTATTTTAAGTTTACCTAATAATATATATAATTCGCAGTTTGCATGTAACATTTTATTTTTCTATAAAAATCAAATTTCAAGAAGCCCTCAGAGAAAACCATATCAATTTAAGATTTTGTTTTTAAAAAATTGTGTTCTCCCCTGGCACTGTCTGCAATTCTTGCCTACTTCCTCATCCCTACCAGCACTGTGTAAAATATGCAATATATGTTGTAACTGTTTTTGGGCAGAATAAATATGTTTGTGTTTTTGCTGGTTCTAAGCAAAAAACAAAACAAGGTAAAAGTCAAAACAAAGAATAAGTTTACTGCAATCATTACATGATCATTTATTTTCCTCAAGGAAAGAGAAACAGTAGTTTTTAACTGATTATACTTTGGAATTAGATAATCAAATTAGCCTTAAAAAATTACAGTAAGTATTTTAAGTAGTGTATTATTATAAATAGCATTGACATTTCTAGGAAAAAAAGGGTGGAGTTACACATTATTACACATTATTAGGAGGTTTTCTTAATGTTTACTGGTATGTAGGATCAGTATAGAATTGTAGTTCGTACTTTAGACATTTTCATTTTAAAGATGCAAAAATACATAATTTGTATTTTCTCTTTAATATAGGATGTTACTCAGATATGGCTCTTTGCAAATTAACTAAGGCTTCCTTGTATTAATCAGTTTATCAGTTAGACCTGATAGAGTAAAAAGAAAGAAAGAAAAAAGAGAGAGAAAGGGGAAAAAAAAGTAAATATTCTTATTGTCACCATGTCACTACTAAGGTATCTAAATAATTTGCTATTATTGATTAGTGGTAATTGTTAAAATATTCTCATTTAATTTGGGGCATTGAAGAGTATATTTTAGTGTCTGTCACCATTTGAAATAAACATGAGATGCAAATGACTGAATTTGTCAGGAGATGACATTTTGTGAGGACTATTTGGAAATGAAAGAGTATATGCTATTAGAATCCAACAGATAACTCCTTACAGGAACATATCCTTAATTATTGTTTGTTTTTGCTTAGGTATAATATTTATGAATGCGTATCTCTTTCTCCACTCATCCACCTTTCTTCCATCCCTGTGTCTATTAGATAGCATTTATACTCCATGTAGATAGCTGAATTTGTAATTAAAGGAGCACTGCACTGGTTATCAGGATAGTCTACATTTAAATCTGGACTTTATCCTGGTTTTAGAACTATATAAAAGTCATCTGGACTTTTGATTTCTCTGTTTCTTAGTAAAATTAAAAGATTGTGCTAATCGTTCTATTTCTGAAACTAGAACGTCAGCCACACTACGATAAAACGTTAATCTGGTATATTTACTGCTTTATCCCAATACTCAAAACAGTGCTTTGTATATAGAAGGTCCTCAATAAATATGTTCAACTAATCAATAAATTCTAGTTGCTCAAATTCAAATCTCAATTTTTATTAATATGTAAATCAGTACTTTTAATATATGTGAATGGAGACATAAAGAATATATAATATTAATGCAAGCCCTTCTACTCTCACTATACAATACAGGCAAGAGAGTATGGCCAAGCTCTTAGAATTCTACTGTGTGCTTTTTCCTTATTCCAATTCCTCTTTTTTCCTCATCAGAATCATTCATTCTCTTGATTTTGAGTCTTCTATTTATTTTCACTCCTTAAGTGTTTTATCACACGTGAATGTAAAACTTAACAATAATTTTAATCATGTAAATGGAATAATGACATATTTTCTTTCATGATTTAACTGATGATTACATTTCTTTTTTTTAACTTTCATTTTAAGTTCAAGGTACAAGTGCAGGTTTGTTTCACAGGTAAATTTGTGTCATGGGAGTTTGTTGTACATATTAGTTCCTTGCCCAGGTATTAAGTCTAGTACCCATTATTTTTCCTGATCCACTTTCTCCTCCCACCTTCCACCCTCTGAAAGGCCCCAGTGTGTTGTTCTCCTCTATGTGTCCATGTGTTCTCACCATTTATCTCCCACTTGTGAGTGAGAACATGTGGTCTAAAGACAGAAATGCCATTCTACCTAGCAATACCATTACTGGGTATATACCCAAAGCAAAATAAATTATTTTATTATAAAGATTCATGCAACTGTGTATTCATTGCAGCACTATTCACAATAGCAAAGAGCTGGAATCAACCCAAATGCCCATCAATGATAGACTATAAAGAAAATGTGGTATATATACACTATGGCAGACTATGCAGCCATAAAAAAGAATGAGATCATGTCTTTTGCAGGGACATGGATGGAGCTGGAGGCCATTATCCTTAGCAAAGTAACACAGAAACAGAAAATCAACATTACATTTGTCCGGTTCATCCATGTTGATGTATTGAGCTTCATTTTGTGATTTTATGATAGCCTGAATTTTTTATTCTGTTTTGTGGGTCTATTTCTCCATTCTTGTACTTAAACACACCATTACAATACATTTTAATATGTTTTCAACATATCAATAAATGATATGGCAAATCTCTTCCCCTTGTTCTTTTCCAGCTGTGTTTTGGCCCTTCTTGGATGGTGCCTCATACAAACCACATTAGATTCTACTTACTCAAGTTCCAAAATATTTCTGCTTGTAAATGTGTTGGCATTCCATTAAAATGATAAGTTATTTGGGGAAATTGGATAATCATTTTACATTCTTTCTATTCATGAACATGTAGTATCACCCTTTCATATTTTAAAATGTTGCTATTTTAGTATTTATAAATGTATTTAGTTTTTTTACCTTTTTGCATTCCATGCTTAGAATACGAATAATTTTTACAGATTAATCTATGATTCTCTAATTGTATCATTAGCTATTTCTAATCTGCTCTTTAATTCATTCATAAAATTAATTTCATTTTTTAGTTGAAATAATATCAGTATAGAAGATATATTTGCTTCTTTTACAAATTTTTTGGCTATTTAAAAATATTTCATTCCTTGATTATATTTTCAAGTCTGCTCGTTTATTTAAACATGTTAATTAATATGTATATAATAATTATGTATATTTTTATTTACTTCTTTATTTATTTTGAGACAGAGTCTCACTCCATCACCCAGGCTGGAATGCAGTGGCATGGGCTCACTGCAACCTCTGCCTCCTAGGTTCAAGTGATTCTCATTCCTAAGCCTGGAATTACAGGCACGCAGCACCATGCTCAGCTAATTTTTTGTATTTTTAGTAGAGATGGGGTTTCACCATGTTGGCCAGGCTGGTCTCGAATTCCTGACCTCCAGTGATCCACCTGACTCAGCTTCCCAAAGTGCTGGGATTACAGGTATGAACTACCACACCTGGCCTGTTAATATATTTATTATATATTCAATTTTAGATCAATTTAATATCTAAAAGCCTTGTATGTCCAATTTTTTTTGTCATTTCTTTAAATTTTACAGTGCATTATTTGTATAGCTTATAATTTTATACTATAATTTATATGTTCATAGAAATTTTTTTTAGTGATAATTCTTAAGTTGAACCAAAAAGGATTTGTGTTTTCTTCTGCCAGGTACCTTGAAGTGCCACTAACCAATAGTCATTCTGTATTAAGGATTTTCTTTGAGGATTTTCGAACCATGCAAATGGTGTGATTTGGAGGCACAAATTTGAATGAAGGCTAAAATATGGTTAGAAATGTGGGAAGATAATATTTTTTCTTCCTTACCCAGTAATGAGGTAGAAAACAAAAGGAAGAGTCCCTTCCCTTGATGCCTTTCGCTCCTTTGTGGTAGATTTATTCAAATGCATCCTTACATTCAGTATTATGCAGTGGGCTCGTAGTAGACTCAAACTTGAGTTAACCCTTGGCTTCATGTCTGACACACTGTACACTCTGCAGACATTAAAAAGGAAGCTCAAAATCAGCAGATTTCTCTGTTGGCTTTGCTTTTGGGCTTTTTGTATTTCTAATTATTTTGCCAATCTAGTAATGGATTTAAAATTATGCTTTTTATGTTTTATCCAGCATATTGAATTATTTTCAGTGAGTGAGTTATTGAAAAAATATAATCCACCATAAGGCTGAAAGTAAAAATCTCCATCTCAACATTTTTTTAAGAACAATGAAAACTTAAAAAAAATGACAGCAAATTCACAATCTTTTTTCCCCGATACTTACTGAGTGTATCATATGTGTGATGTACTATTCATGGTTTACAATCTCCTGCCATGGAGGTTCTTAGTGACAGATAATGTAACAACTATGAAATCCAGTTCATTTTAGTAGTTAAGTGTTCTATGGGAAGTTAAAGGGTGGATCATTTTTTGTCAGCCTTGGGAATCTGAGGCGAGCTATACAGAAGAGGAGGCAGATGAACTGGCTTTTGGTGGCTTAGCATACAATTGTCTGGCTAAAAAGGAGGCTTAGGGAGGTATTTTAGGATGAAGAAATAATAAGAGCAAATTTGGAGATTCTGTAAAGAGCAGATAATGTCCTGGATGGTGAAGAATGAAACGTGGGAGGGATTCAGGGCATGCATTTTCGGGGTGGTGATAATAGCGAAAAAGTAGATTGCAAATTGACTGCTAGTTTAAACACTTGAAAGAAGATCTGTGGTATTGAAGATGTCCAGCAAGCTTGGAATTTAATATCACAAAATGAATAAACATATTAGAAGATGTGAGTGAAACACTTGTTATTTGAATAAAATTGCAAGACAACTGAATAGCTTTCTACTTTAATATTGTTTATTTTACTTTATCACAAGTTAAAGTTAATGATGAAAGCAATTTTGACTTTCTTCAAAATTAATGATGTTTTATAGAAAATTTAAATATAGTGTATGTGTATGTATGTATGTGTGTGTGTATATATATACACACATACACTTTTCTGCCAATTTTCTCTGAGCCATTAAGAACTAGTGTGTACACACACTCACATCCTCAAAATTCAAAACCAAAACACTCAAAAAATGTCATCGTAGTTTTCTCACACCAGGCTCTTTAGAGAGGATTTTCTCTTAGGACCTGAGACAGTATTTTCTTTAGCACACAGGAATAGTGAGAAGAACTGCATGCAGTCATACAACAAAAGAAGAAAAAATGCATATAAAGCCTTAGAGGATGAAATGTCTGATTAAGGTATTTGCTGAATCACTGCTTGGCTGAAAAGAGAGAACATTTGTCACAACAGGTGAATTTGCCAAAGCAGTGTGAGAACAGGTGACTCAGGGGAACATAATGAGACTTGCCAAGAGAATCAAATGCAACACATTTGTAGCAGCTGCTGGGCTCCAAGGAACCTTAGGGAATCCACTGAAGATGCTGAGCCAATTTATCTACTAGCATCATTGCCAGCGATGTGTTAGGAACTTGAGAAGCCAGGCTTGTACAGCAAGAACAGCACAAAATTTTATAGAAGTCACTGTGGAGAATAAGAGAGCCCCACATTTTAAACAGGAAGACAAAATCTGAAATAAGTTTCCAATGGTATTTGCTCCTTCTGTAAATAAGCCTTTTGACTATCTTCAGAGGACAGAATACAGAATAATGTGCTGACATGGGAAAAGAAGGAAAATTATAATCCCTATGATATGGTTTGACTGTGTCTCTGCCCAAATCTCATCTGGAATTGTAGCTCCAATAATCCCCACAGGTCATGAGAGGGACCCGGTGGGAGGTAATCAAATCATGGGAATGGGTTTTTTCCTGTGCTGTTCTTGTGATAGTGAATACGTCTCATGAGATCTGATGGTTTTATAAAGGACAGTTCCCCTGCACATGTTCTCTTGCTGCCACCATGTAAGATGTTCCTTTGCTCTTCTTTCACCTTCTGCCATAATTGTGAAGCCTCCCCAGCCATGTGGAACTGTGAGTCCATTAAACTTCTTTCCTTTATAAATTACCCAGTCTCAGGTATGTCCTTATAGCAGTGTGAGAACAGACTAATACACCCCACCTTTAGGAACTTATCTGGAGGACCTGACACAAGCAGATATAATATGCTCATGACACTGAAAAGAGATAGAAAAGTGCTAAAATAAGTATGAAAAACAAGTGCTATCTACATTGTGAACATAGATTGATGATAGTGAGGTATAACAGGTGGACAAGGGTTTATGGAAAAGTGATATTTGAATAGTTTTGAAAGTTGAGTTTATCTGGACAAGGGAAGACAGGGATTTTGCATGAGGGAGTCACTTGTGTTTCCTTCATCCATGAGAAACATCACAAATTAGTCTTGTTCCTACAGAACCCAAAGCAATATTAATCATTCTCATTATGGTGTTGCAAGACCCTACCTTTCATCACAGATTTCACTGGAGTTAATATCTGTTTGCCATCCCTGATTTGCATAGAAAAATTAAGGAAAGGGCATTCCAGGCTGAGGATAGAACATGTGTAAAAGATTGACCTTGAAATTTGCATTCTAGGGGTAGTAAGAAGCTGGGATTTACATTAAGCCCAGAGGAAGAGAGATTGCATAGTTATAGTGTGCTCTAATAATGGAAGATCATACATGCCCACTTTAGAATATCAGTGTTGCTCAGTTACTGAGAACCAGTTGACTTTTGAAAGCAAGGTCTTGACAAGATAATGTAAGCAATATTGGATTTTTATGTAAGATTGAGAGGCAACTTACATAAAGTTTTTTTTTTTTTTTCCATTATTTTAGAGCTCAGCATCTAAAACACTTTCTAATAACTTTAGAGTTTGTCAGCTTATGTAGCAGAGCTCCGTTCTCACTTTGGAATATAAAAAGACTCATTGTCCCAGTGTTCTCTGCAGTAAGAGAATGTGCACATGTCCTAGCAAGGGTACCATGAAAAAGAAAACTCTACTCTGCACTCAGTCTGGAGATGGGCAGCATCATCAGCAGCAACAGCAGTGGCTATGTCTTGTTTCCAGAGAAAGCAGAGGTAGAGAAATGCCAGGATCAGGTTTGGTGGACTTGGCCAGGCAAGGAGTAGTGTTGTGCCTAACAGAGGCAAGAATGTCAGCGATTCTGCAACACTATGCTTCAGCTCTTGGCTTCAAACACAGTTTGGGACTATCCCAGTGATATTTTGAGCTACCCTTTCAACAAATGCCATTGTTGTATAAGCTAATAAGTCTTGGCTTCTATTGCTTACAGATCTGATGCAAGGGCATTCTAGTGAGGAGAATCTTAAAATAATTTAGCCATGTGGGATGAACTCTTAAGCAAGGGTGACAGAGCAATTTTCAAGGATGAATGGAAATTGTGGTGTCTGATTATCTGTAAGAATAAAGGGTGAAAGAGTTTTTAAGCACTGAGGCGAGTTGGTGGACAAGTACTGCAGGATGGTAAGAGGTTGAGATTGATCAATGGGATGTGTTGAGCACGTTGGGTTATTCTGGAGTTTGCAAATGTTTTTACTGGTGATTAGGCCATCTGTGCTTGCTAAGTGGCACCCAGTAGTTAGGTTAGTATCATTGATTGCAGTGGCAACCAATCTGGAGTGGCTGCTGCAAAGACACAGGTTGCAGTCAGGGAGGTGCAGCTGGGGCTGTGCACTCCATGGGGCCAGTGGGAGCCAGGAACAGGAGGGAACCCCATCCCTTTCTGAGTTGGTCGAGAGGAAGCCTTGCACTCCCAGGCACAGCTGCAGCTACCCAGCTGTGGCTGTGGACCCAGCCATCCCTGCCTGGCCTCTCCCCATTCCCAGTGCCAACTTTGATTTTAGAGCAAAGTTGTAGCCGAGCTCAGGTGCTGACACGACTTGGCTGGGTGTGCATACTCAGGGTAGTGCTGACATGCCAGCCCCCTGCTGCCTCAGGCCCCTCCAGACTTTGGCCACTGACAGGCATGGGAAGGAGGCTGAGGGGATGTTGAGGGCATCTTGGTGTAGGACTGCAGGTACCCCTCAGCATGAGCAACCTGGGCCCCATAAATGGTATCAGGAGACAGGCTCCTGGGCAGAAAGAAGTGGGTCCCTGCTGAAATCCCACATTAAAGATAGGGATGGCCTGAAGCCTGGAGGCCAGGTTGTCAATTCAGTGGGTCAGAATGAGAACTTATGGTGCTTTTTCTGGCCTGCCCATGGCCACCCATGGACCAATGACCTATCTGTGGAGAGAGCTACCCACTATCGGTCTCCTCTCTATTGAGAGCTGTACACTCATTGGGGTGACCTGTTGAGAACCAGAGCTACCCACTGTGAGTCCCCTCTGTGCTGAGGGCTGCACAGATTATAGGACAACCTGCCTGAGGAGAGGGGCTACCCACTTCGAGTCTCCTGAGAGCTCTACTGTAGCTTAATAAAACACTTCACCTTGCTCACCCTCCAGTTGTCTGCATACTTAATTCTTCCTGAACGTGGGACAAGAACTCAGGACCCACCAAATGGCAGGACTTAAAGAGCTGTAACACAAACAAGGCTGACCTCACCATGTTGTGAACATGAGAAGAATAGAAGAGAAAAGAAAAGAAGAGCTGCAGCCTTTTGTGGGGTCCAGACCTAGGAGGTTTCTGAGCCAGGGCCGTGACACCCTCTTTGGGACTCTGTGGTTCCTGGCATCTCCAAACTTCCAGACACCACCATGTTACCTGGTGGTCACAGCGGAATCCGCTTGCAATATGTATGGTCTAGCCACAGCCTTGTAGGAAGTTGGCACCCATGCCAGCACCTGGAGCTGCCTTCCCCAGTGCAGCCAGCGTGCCTTGTTGTGTGCAGTGACTGGAACCTGTGCTTGCTCATCCGTCGCCAGTCTGCACATGACTCAGCCTTGGCAAGCATGGAATCTGGGCTGGTAGCCTGAGCTAAGCACAGCCTGCAAGGCTGAGTGGGTGGAATGAGCTCAGCAGGCCTGAGCAAAACTCAGGCAAAGGTGCCACTGGCCACAGAGGTTTCCAGCTGCCAAAGTGGCACCCAAGCATCCCACGACATCATCTCACAGAGACTGGAAGACAGAAGTGCTATCTTCGTTAATTTAAAAAGGATGGCTCACAGGACCTTGAGAAAGACATTCCTGGGTTGTAAAATTGGCAAGAGACTTTTAAAAATTTACATCTCAAAGGGGCAGAGAAAGAAGTTACAATTAGAGAGTTTTCTAAAGTAAATTCTCTAAGAAAAGAGAGGCCAGGAAGAACTCTATCTAAAGTTTAGTTAAACAGAGGAGATTTTTATGACACTCTTGATCACCCCTAGATTTCCTAAGCAGTTTCCTGCTCAACCCCAGAAGGAGGAAAAAAAACACCAGGAAATACTGGTTATTTTTATTTCTTGCTAGATTGATGGAATGGATTCACAAAGTCAATTAATATAATTACACAAAATATAGAATGCTTGGCTTCTTGCACACCTGGTCTGGTTACTATGATTTATTAATGTACATCAGATGATTAATTATTTTTTCTCATTTAAATATACCTCAGAAACCTTTTTAAAGACTTGCTATTTATAGCTTCCTCCAACCAAACTACATCCAGAATCACAAACTACTAATCGCTAATAACTATCACCGGAGTTTTACCAGTATTTAGAATTAAAATCTAGTCATATGTGGTAAAACAAACAGGAAATGAGCATCCGTCATGCTTAAGGCATGAGCATATGTTTAGGAAAACTGGTAAATAGAACAGTGAGTGACGGCAAACTCAATTACCACTTTTTAAAAGACAATAATGTAATTATGAACAAGTATAAGAAATGATGCAAAATCTACATTTTAAATTATTTAAATAAATGATGTTTTAAATTAATGTGCATATATTGTGTAAGATGGTTAATGTTGGAATATACCTTTATATGCCTATATATTGAATATACATTTAGGTGTATTAGAATGTAGGTATTAAAAAAGATTCAAGAAATCACAAAATGACAGATGGATAAAACATACCAATACGTTCCAATGAAATTGCTCCTAAATTATATTTATTTCATATTTCCTAAATAATTTTCTAATTATTACCAATGTTAGTAAATTTCCCAAGTTAATCTTTCAGTCTATTACTTTCAACAGAAGTTGCAGTAATTTAAATTATGAGGTTAAAGTTCTATTAAATAAGAGAAGGAAAAATAAAATAAACCAATGGGATGTATTCTAAGATGTATTGTAACATACTGAAAGTTGACTTCTATTGGACAAAATTTTTCCACTCTAATTCCTCTTTGCATTAGCCCTTTCATCTGAGGTGTATCCTTTGTTTCACAGAGACAGCTGTCAGTCTCTTAAAAATCAATAAATAATATAATATGCTTAGATAAATTTAAAGGAGCTGTTCATGGAATATATTCACTGAGTTTCAGTTTAAGTAGGCACATTTCTATTTTTGTATTTGATTTGAGTATGGCCTATAATCTTGTCCTTTTCCCTCCTCTTATTCTCTTATTGAATTATAGATAACATTAAAAAGTACCATAAAACTCTTTTTTCTAATTTCTTATTTTCTTTTTCTTTAGTGGACCTGTTCTGGAAAAAGAGGAAAAAGGTTATATTATTTTCTTTTCATGCCAAATTTTCTTGGTTAGTGTATTGACGACTAAATAGATTTTATATTCCAGTGTAGCTTTAGTTATGGAGGAAGTGGCTATTGTCATTGTACGTAAATTGAATTTTTAAGACATTAAATCATGTATTAAATAAGTGTGGAAGGGGCTGCGTATAAGTTGCCGCCCAGTCTCTAAGAATATTTCTATCTGGTCACTTGTACCTTGGTCGAGAGGCAAAGTTATATTTTACTCTCTCATTCCCTTACTCTCAGCTTAAGCATTTACAGCATTCTTTTGTATGGAGAAAAGAAAGAGAACTGATTCTGTGTAAATAATCCCCACTTATTTAAAGGATTTACTGATGTCTTTGTTTCTGCTTACTGTGGGCATCTATATAGAACTGAAAACAAATGGCCTGTGCTGTTGAGAATTCACTTACTATTTTAGAAATGGGATGTAAATTTTGTAGAATAAATGGGAAAATATGAGAGGGAAATCAACATTAAATGAGTGCTTCATCTAATTACCTCATCTAATAATACTAATTTGTCTGCAGGACAATGTTGTAAATAATTGGACTAAAGGTCACAGTTCAGATAAAGAAACCGATATCTAAAGAAATCTAGAATTTGGCTAAAGCATAGAGTAGAGGTCTAATTTCTAAATCTGTAGATTTTACCGCACGACACTCTGCCTCCTGTAATGACAATGGATCACATTTATTAAGCACTCACTATGTGCCAGAAATTCTTCTAAGTGTTTTAAAGCTGTTGGTGCTTTGCAACCAAAGACTACCAGGCTGCGGTTGAATAATTTGGGACTGTGACTCATTGTAATGAGGAAGAACTCACATCATCAGGAACTGTGGGGCATCTCAGTGCGAAACTATTGAAAAGACTTATTATAGGATTTAGGTTTATTATCCTGATTTGGATGGTTTTAGAAAAGATTTCTGAAAGTAGGTCTTTGCTCTGGCTTGGATGCTGTCAGGAAGTGGGAGTAACTCTATGACGAGTTATGCTAATCGTATCTAGAAGGGCAGGCTAGAATGAGGTCAAAGCTGTAACTGGTTGAGAAAACAGTCACACTCATATTAGGCAGGAAAGGGGAATATTGAGGTCATTTTTGTGGGTTGCACAATGATCAGGTTTTTGTCTCTGTGTAAGCGTGATTGTAAAATGGCCTTATTTTGCTCTTGATCCATCATCAAGATGGTCACATGTCACCTGTGGCCTTTTCTGATGTTGATATTCAATAACATTGTTTATGTTCAACAGGAGAAAACCAAGTCTTAGTTTATAGTACCAGACTAGTTCCCAAATGTCAGGGGCCACTTTTATCTTTCTTAGTCTGTTCTTTTGTCCACAGGCAGATAGCGTTAGGCCACAGCACATGAATCCATGATAACTGAAATTTCATCATTGTTGAGATTTTGCTGATCAGGAGTTTCTTTAGAGAACGTAGTCTTTACTTAGACTAGAGTTAGTCTCTCCTGCTCCTTTTCTTACAGAATGAATTGTTGAATTTTCTGAAGGAACAATGGCTGTGAACTGCATTTAATTAAGTCCCTGACAGGATACATTGGCTAATGTAACACAAGCAATGATCAGAAACACAGTGACTATTAGTTCTTGAAACAAGTTTTGAAGCCTGGAACGTAGATTATACAACTGCAGCTGGCGCTGAGAAAGGTCCGCCTTAGCCTTATTTATTAAATTAAAATATTGAGGAGGAGATAGCCTTATAAATAGCCATTAAATTACAGTGCATTAATAAAAAGAACAATTTTCATCCAGCTAAAACTGATGCTGTAGATCAATAGCCATTGGTATTGGGAGATGTTTGTGAAGTATAGTTAAATGAAAAATTCAGGTTGCTAAGTAGAATATGGGCATTTAATCTGTATGCATGGAAAAATGTGTGGACATAAATTTATGAATGTGTTAACTGTAGTTGTCTCTAAAAGGTGTGCTTATGAGAGATGTTAAATTCGTTTTGTCTTTTGGCTTATCTGCAGGTTCTCATTTTTCATCATCAACATATATTCTCTTTTAATGAATAAAAATAAACAAATGTTTCTTCATAGAATGGAATTATGGTTGATTTCTATTTCTATTTCCATTTTTTTATACATTTTGTGATTTTTGATAATATCCTAAACTACCAATATTATTAACTAAAAATAAGAAAAGAAAGTAGTATCTAAAATCACCAATCTATATTAAAATATAAAATGAAAAAAGTTGAGGAGTGATTGACAATTCAAATACAAAGTAGTGTATACATTGTAGGGTCTTTGATTATTTCATTTTAGCTATATCTTAAGTTTTAGTACCTGGCTTGATATGAATCCTGATCATCCTTCATTTTCAATCACTTTAGGGAGGTAAGAAAGCTCTTTATTTAATTTCTGGTTCAAAATATATTATAATGGTATTTTCAATTTTGATTGAAATCTAAATGAATACTTTTTTCTTCCTTTATTATGTAATAATGTTATCTAAATATAATACAAAAATTTCCTTCTCCTTTTCAATACATAAAGCTCATCTCTGGTTATTGCTTTAAAAGCCTTAATTTTGAATAATAGAAGTTTGCATTACAATCTTTATCTTACCCATGACCTCAATGGAAATGTTCTGACAATTTTCTCTTTAGTTGTTTAGTCATTTACTAATTAACTTAACATATATTCTAACTTTAGGGTGCAGGTATCTGTCTTAAGAAATATTCTTAAAGTGTTATATATTTTATCATAATATTTTAAATAATTAATTCCAAATTTTATAAATATTTTTGGGGATTATTAGTATGAATACACCAAATATAATTGTACTCTAGTTGTACCATTATATTGCCAAAATACATATGAATTAAATATCATATGTTATTTAATAATAGGTGTGAAATTGATCTGAGTTCTGTGTGCTGATTTTTATTTGGGATTTATGCACCTTTATACATGAATTTGTAGATATTTTCTTTTCACAGTTTCATTGTCTGATTTACATATTAGGTTTATTCAAGGAATTGAAATGTTTTCCATGTTGTTTCTTCAAGAACTGCAAAGATTTCAAGATTTTTACCTTCCCGGCAAGCTAAACAAGTTAGCTTGACTTAGTTTGAGAGATACTGGGACAAGAAAGAAGACCTCTGAGTTGGAGATAAAAGACAGTGTGTACCATCCTGGCTAACACGGTGAAACCCCGTCTCTACTGAAAAAAAAAAAAAAAAAAATACAAAAACTAGCCGGGCGAGGTGGCGGGCGCCTGTAGTCCCAGCTCCTCGGGAGGCTGAGGCAGGAGAATGGCGTGAACCCGGGAGGCGGAGCTTGCAGTGAGCTGAGATCCGGCCACTGCACTCCAGTCCGGGCGACAGAGCGAGACTCCGCCTCAAAAAAAAAAAAAAAAGACAGTGTGTTACCAGCAACAATAGGACTAGCCAGAGTAACAATGTTGTGCTGCTTCCTTGAGTCTCACTTTCCACAGGGCAACAAGAGAACTGCCATGCAATATACACTCCAGTGGTGTGTGTGACAAGATAAAAATCCTAAGTTTAGAAAACCTGATCTCGTATAGGAGGCTACTAGCAAACAGTATATGCACATCTCTTCTTCAGAGAGGTATTTTTCATTATATTGGATAATGAATAAATCTGCTTCAATGATAAACAGTGTTTCTATTTTCTGAAGCTGCTTGCTATGCAAGTTAGATGCTAAGAATTTTCACAATTCTGTATGCCTCAGAAGGTGAGGCATACAAGATTGTGTAAAACTTATTGAGAATTGTTTCCAATGTTTTGTATTCTAGAGAAGTTCAAATATATCAGGAATTAATTATTTTCTGATTATTTGATATAAAATATGAGTAAATACAAAAAACTAAAGTTTTGGTTGGGAAAGTATTTTTTGACATTACTTATAGATCTCCATTGATTATTCTTTTTATTAAGTTTATTGGCTGCTTGTATTCTCCCAAAAATAGCTTTCATAAAGATTTTTTCACATGTATTAGCATAAAGTGGATTAATCTATTATTCTATAAGATTTTTTTATCCCCTTCCATATTACCGCCATATAATTTCTGATTCCTATTATTTTTGTTGTTTTTTGTAATCATCAGTTTCCAAGTCAGGATGTATCATAAGAAGAAGTGCTGAGGGAGAGGTGTGTCCTGTATATTTTTTCATTAAATATATTAGAAAGTGCATTTTTTTCTTTTTAATTCCATTAGTGTTTGCCTCTATGCTTTTCAAAAACATTTTAACTATATTTCTTAAATTGACAGAGTCGAGAGAAATAATATCTTATGAGTTTGTTGAAATAATGTGCAATTTTAGGAATATATATCTCTATGTTATACACACATACACAAGAAGTCCTCACTTTGACAGTTATGACATACATAAATTTCATTTCCCGCAGTTAGTTAAATAACACCAATTACCAAACCATATGGCTTAAATTTCAGTTACTATGGTATGCTAACTGTGAGTAATTGCATAAAGTGCAAACTTCACTGCTAGCCTTTCAATCCATAGATAACTATCCAAATAATTGATTCATATCATGATCAATGACCAATCATATCACTGCAAAGTCTATTAATTACTGTTTGCTATGGTTTTAATGTGTTTCCAAGGTTTATGTGTTGAAAATTTGATCCCCAATGTGACAGTGTTGAGACATGGGGTCTAATGAGAGGTGTTTGTGTTATGGCAACACCACCCTA
Source organism: Trachypithecus francoisi (assembly GCF_009764315.1). Taxonomy (NCBI): domain Eukaryota; kingdom Metazoa; phylum Chordata; class Mammalia; order Primates; family Cercopithecidae; genus Trachypithecus; species Trachypithecus francoisi. The sequence goes on along the minus strand of NW_022681463.1, from coordinate 55,949,668 downwards.
ATGAGTGGATTACTGCTGTTATCACAGGAATGTGTTTGTAATCATGATAGTGTGTTCCTTATACAAGGACTACCTTGGCCCCCTCTTATTCATTCTCTCTCACATACCCTCTCTTTGTCCATCTGCCTTCTGCCAGGGGATGATGCAGTAAGAAGGCCCTTGCCAGATACTGGTTCCTCAGTCTTGAACTTCCCAGCCTCCAGACTATGAGCCATTAAATTTCTATTCATTATAAGTTGTGTAGTCTGTGATATTCTGTAATGGCAGCATAAAATGAACTAAGACATTGCTCATCTGTTATTTACTTTATTCTCACACAGCAAAGCATGCATTTGTGTTGCTTCCTTATCCATATGATACATGCATTCTACATTTTACCAAAGTGAGTAATCTGAAGGGGGAATTGGGTAACAAAAATGAAAGTAAGCAAAAACAAACAAACAAAAAAGACCCCAAAAATGATAATGCTATCAGTGAAGCTGGATGTGATTAGAAGATTTTTAAATGGCAGTAAGAAAGCTAGTAGAGAAATACCTAGACTTGCATAAAGCTATCTATGAACCCTACTGAAAATGTCCAATGGATATCAAAAACAGGATAAAGTTGCTTCAACATTTTTTAGTTGAAATTGCACAAAAAAGAAACATTGCAATGGCTAAATGGGGCATTTATTTCTATTTTGGTTTGAAAACTATATTTAAACAAAGATCACAAACAAAGATTACACTAGACAAACTAGTTTGTCTAGTATTCAGGCCAAAGTGAGGAAGTTATACACTGCATTGAAAGAAAATAATAATTAATTACAAGGAATCTGAAGAAGAGCATTTACTGCCAGTTAATGCTCGTTTCATTGTTTCAAAGGTGGGCATAAATTAATGATTAATGTTAAACTATCTGATGAAACTCCTAGCATAACTAAGATGACTGCTGTAAAATTTGAAACTCCTAGCATAACTAAGATGACTGCTGTAAAATTTGTCCCCAGATTCCAAGGATTACTTAATGCAGAGAATTATGATGATCATCAAATATTTATGATTGATGAGAAATGTCTTTTTCAGAAGGCAATCTCATCAAGAGCTTATGCAACAAAAGACACAGGATTATAAAGTGGCCATAAAGGAGAGACTTGAGCTATGCAACCAGAGGAACTTAGTGGAGGTGAACTTTTGACATAAATGAGGAAAGTGGTTGTGATGAAAAGGAAGATGTTACAGATGAAGTGACCCTGGCAAGATATTTCACATTAAAGAAACTTTGGTGATGTTTTGCATCATCAAAACACAAGGGATAAATTATGGTTGGCAGAATAATGGCCTTCCGAAAGATGTTCGTGTCCTAATACCTGAATCCGACGAATATATTAGGTTGCATGGAAAAGGGGAATTAAGGTTGCAGATGGAATTGATTTTGCCAATCTGCTGACTTTAAACAAATTAACCTGGATTATTCAGGTGGGCCCATTGTAATTACAAGGGTCATTACAAAATGGAAGAGGAAGGAAGAAGATAGGAGTGAGAGGGAGATGTGATTATAGAAGAATGGTCAGATAAATGCAATGTTGTTGTCTTAGAAGATGAAAGAAGGGGACTGTGAGTCAAGAAATGGCCTCTGGAAGCTGTAAAATGCAAGGAAATGGATTGCCTGTAGAGCCCCTGGAAAGGAAAACAGTCCCACTGATATTTAAGCCTTGTGAGACCTATGTCACACTTCTGACATACATAACTGTAAGATAAGTTTGCATTGTTTTAAGCCAATAAACTTGTGATAATTTGTTACTGCAGCAGCACACCAACAGGGCACAAGTATACATACGTAACAAACCTGCACGTTGTGCACATGTACCCTAGAATTTAAAGTATAATACAAATTTTTTTAAAAGTCACAAAAAAAAAAAAAAGAAAACTAATACACTGATCCAAACATAGAACTTTGACAACTCGCTAAGGCATATAAAAGATGGTTCCTGCATGACAAGAAAGCAAATGCTGTTCAAACTACCACTGATAAATTTTTACAAAGAAATAAATATTTTAATTCTAAGGACTCCTAATGTTTTAAATTATAGTATATTATGTAAATCTTGGTTTTTTGTTTTATTTTCCTATGTATTTATAACTTATAGTATGTGCTTTAAATGTTTTGACAAAAATATTATAAGGTCACTGAACAATTTCATTTTTCCATTGAATATAAAGATTTCTTTGCATGGTTTCAGCCTGGGTGATCATTGATCATTTTTATTGTCCTCTATCACCATGCAAAGTGAGGACTGAATAAACACACACACACACACACACACACACACACACAAATAAATCTAAGAATTTGAATTGTTTTATACTATAATTCAAAATGAATGTGTATTTTTATTATAGGTGACTTTAATGTTTACTAATAGTTGTTTATGTTATACTTTCTCTTTCTTAAGCTCATACATTTGCTTCATCTTATATTTACATGTGGTGCAAAATTTCAAGTCAAAATTTTATTAATGATAGCTAGCATATTCTTTTCTCTGTCCTTGAATTATTTCAAGTAATTTTAAAAATTTATTTTATGCAGCAAACTTGATGGAGTATAGAATTTTGTGATATAGACTTTACCCCTTAACTGTCAGTAGACACTCCCTTTGTTGTACCAGGAGTTTGGAGCAAACTTTGTTTTTCACAGCTTTCACAGAATCTGAAATAATGAAATTCTGTGGCCCTCAAAGGAATACACTTTATCATTGATGACACATGATAGTGTCCCAAGCACTGTCTAAGTCTGAAGGATAAATATAACAATATAACACTATTCATCTTTTTTGGGGGGTGTAGGGGGCAAGGTCTTGCTCTGTCACCCAGGCTATAGTGCGTTGGTGTGATCATGACTCACTGCAGCCTCAACCTTCTGGGCTCAGTGATTCTCCCACCTCAGCCTCCTTAGTAGCTGAGACTACATAAACCCCCCATAATATTCAGCTAATTTTCATATTTTTTTTTTTAAGATGGGGTTTTGACATGTTGCCCAGGCTGGTCTCAAACTCCTGGGTTCAAGTGATCCACCTGGCCACTATTCATCTTTCTTGAGTTAATTTTACATGATAGTTTTTCTTGGGTGGGAAGATAAACATTGTTTTTAATACTAAAATGTCCCTGCATGTATTATGGATCAGAATAGAAAAAGTTCAAGAAATCTTAAGATAAAACAAAAAAAGTATTTTGAAAATTTCTAGATGTGAAAGGAAATTTAGATTTCCCCCTTTCTACTGCCATTAATAGATACTCTGTTAAAAATACATGAGAATCATGAAGAGAATATTTGTATTCCAGTTACCTGATTTTTTTCACTTCCTGTGTCTTTATTAACATGTGGAATTATGTCTCAGAATTCATGGTATCCCAGCTAGTCTTCCTGGTACTGCCAAGCTGTCTTATGCTAAAATAGAGTTTGGGGCAAGAAATGTTGACAGGATTACTATACTAAACAAGGGAACAGTGTCTGAATGAAAGAAATGTCTCATTAATTTGCTTTTCAAAGGGATTGGTGATTTTGGGGTATACAAAATTTTTCTAACTTTTCATATATATCTATGTATGCACATGTTGGTATGCATATTCATATATATTCATAAGCACAACTGAGATAATATCAAATGTGTCTAGCATTGTCCTGAGCACTAAACTTATTTATTCATTTATATCCCAGCATATATATAAATTTGTCCTTCATTTCATCATAAATATATTTTTGGTATTTCATCTATCATTCAATATGTATCAACAACATTGTTTGAATCTGCATAATATGCTATATGTCAGAATATTTCTTAAATAAGTTTCCTGTTCTTGCACTTTTAGGTTATTTCTAGCTTTTAATTATTATAAATATCATCTGGTTGCAAAATCTTGCATCTCTACTCTGCCCATTTTTGTTTTGTTTTGTTTTGTTTTATTTTGAGACAGTCTTGCTCTTTTGCCAGGCTGGAGTGCGGTGGTTCAATCTCAGCTCACTGCAACCTCCGCCTTCTGGGTTCAAGCAATACTCCTGCCTCAGCCTCCCAAGTAGCTGGGACTACAGACACACGCCACCACACCCAGCTAATTTTTGTATTCTTAACAGAGACAGGGTTTCACCATGTTGGCCAGGATGGTCTCGATCTCTTGACCTCATGATCCACCCGCCTTGGACTCTCAAAGTGCTGGGATTACAGGTGTGAGCCACTGCTCCTGGCCTGCCTTTCTTCTTAATGCAAATTTTTAGAAGTGAATTATTGGGTCAATGTGTATGATTATTTTTAGTGCTAATGAATGCACTCTTTTTTTTCCAGAAAATTCAGAACTGAAAATATTTCATTAGAATTGTAGCTTCTGTAGACCCTCAGTAACTGCATTTTAGTCCTATAAAAGCTAACATACTATAGTTGCCAATTTCAAAAACTGATATGCCAGAGTTACTGAGCAATTCCAAACCCTTTTCCTCATAGGAGCCAACTGGCTCCTCTTTCCAATTTGAAAGAGGAAGTACTACTTGTCACATGGTTAGGCAACTCTAGATGTGGCTGAAGGGGATGGGGGAACCAGGCACTGACTCAACACAAGCTGTTTCAATCAGATTTTCTTCCAGAAATTAAAATTGAGACACAAAAATGGAACCATTTAACTGGAAATATTTAAGTCAGACAATCATTAAAGATAAAAAACTAATGTCATAATTTTAGCAAAGCCACAGCTGGCCATGTGTAATTGGATATATAAGTACAGAAGTGAGTTTACAGAAAAACTATGAAGTAGATAACACTTAGAAAAAAAAGAGTAGAAAAGAATGTGAACACTCAGGAGTATAAAGAAAGACAAAGGGAGTGGCAGACTAGAGCATTCCTACTTCTGTGGATTTTGAATATTCTTCCTAATATTAGATTCCATGAAATTATTCTGAATCCTTCAGATTGATCTTATGAACAACCTGTTTTTAACCTACGCCATACTGGTATTCTCGAAGACATATTTATTAGAAGATAAAGTAGGAAGACAGTCAGAGCTTTTTTCCCTCAATTTCTAAAGCAGTATTAGCAGCAATCATTTTACCTATGTGAGCCAATGCAACTAGATTTCCAAGGTTCTAGGTGGACATATAGGAGTTACTACAACCACTATTTCAGAAAGTCAAAATAATTTACATGGAGTCCATTGCAGGGAAGTGATGCAGCTGAAATGCTACTGATGGAGCTGTAGAGAGAAAGGTTAGGGTCATACTGTTTAGATATTTTAAAGAGGGAAAGAATGGAAAGACGAACTAGCTAATATTGGTTAGAAAATCTCAAGGTAGCAGAAATAGAAATGTGGGTTGTATTGAGCCTATCAGTGGAACAATCTCTGGAGATAATGATGGTGATAAAATAACCTTTGGTACAATGTGCCCACTCCTTTTCACACATTGTTGCTCACTGGAAAAAAAACATAAGGTATCAGGAAGCCTAGGTTCTAGTATTTTGTTTCTATTTATCTGTATGCGTTTTGGTAAATCAATCACCTTCCTTATAAATTATTTTCCATGTTTAATTAGAAAAGTGTCTGGTCTCCTTGTCTTAATTATTCATTGACTAAAAGAAAGAAAATGAAGAATAAATATTTTCTAAAAAATTAAAGCTCTATTATAATTGATTATCATATTGCTATATGGGAGACACCATCTTGTTAAAATTTGACCACTGTTACTAGATGGTCAGGTAAACCTTGAAGTTCACAGTAAGTCCCACGCAATTCAGTCTTAAAAGGTTAGCAGAATACTTATGAGTGCCTATTGTTGAGTGTAACAGTTAATAGCACACTAAAACCTACTATTAACACTCCAGAAACTGCAAAAATGTGTACTTGGCAATAGGTTTTGGCCAGTTGACATTGTTACTTTACACGGGCTGCACATGGCTAAATTTTTAATTTAGTATTTTTTGGAAGATGAAAAACTTTTTGAATGTTTTAAATCAAGATCATGGTTAGACTTTCATTCTAACTAGTCTAATTAGCTAATTAAGCATGTCCTCGTGATGGGCTGTATGATCAGTTAATCAAATAACAAGAGGGTAAAAATATATTTTCTAGCAATTATTACATGAAATATTTCAGTCTTCACCAAGTACTTTAAGACATTCATGTCTAAATGACTATTTTAGGTTAACCAGTACTTCCTTTTATATGTATTCACATTAAATGGACTGTATTTTTGAAGGTAACCTTCATTATGTCTAGATGACAAGGCGACTAGTTCAAGGTATATTGGCATTATTCTAATCTTATAATTTCTATAAAATATAATTTAAGATTATGATCCTGTATTGAATTACTATATATTTTTGAATCATAAAACAATTTCAAATACAATTATGGAAGGTGAAAAGTTTAATTCTTCAAGAATTTTATTATTTATAAATGCTAATGAACATGGGTCTTAGCCAAATTATTGATCTAAGATCTGTATAGCAACACTAAATCATAGTTAGAAACTTCAAATATTGTTTGTGATGATAAGCACATAATTAGTGTTAAACCTTCAAATGTCATTCTAATAATAAAAATCATGTATTTATCAGTGTGAAGATCCCTTTTTTAACATAGTTTCAAATGCTATGTTATAGCCTCCCACTAAATATTAAGTAGTTATACTCATTTTGAACTAATTTTAAAATCTTTTCTAGAAGCACAATTAATTCTGCATGAGAATTCCTAGATTCTTTTATTTAGACTCTTATGAATGTAGTTCTATTTATAATTAATATGAAAATTATAGTTATTCCCTGATATCATTTCAGTCAACATTTTCATGATAGAAGAGGAGCAAGATCTAATTTTGCAGTTAAAATGCTAAATTTAGTTGGAAGGCTACATTTTGCCATGACCTTAAACATATGTGGGATAAGATATTGAGCATAAAATTAATTACTGACAATAGTCAAAATATTTTAATTTGAAAATTTCATAAATCTATGTGGATTTGAGTGCTTTCCTTCTTCCCACACATATCTTGCAAAAATTCAGAAAATGAATCCTGACAATAAAATCATTAGAGAACTGCATTCCATTCTCAATGACTTAATAAAATTATGAATAATACTTGCATTTTAGCTGTTATAATATTAATTTTTATTTGTAAATTTTTTATGTCAAATACATAAAAATTAAACATTGACTGGACAATTATAAGATCTTGGGGAAATTATTATATGTATTAGGGTTTAGAATGCAATGGACGTGCGATTGAAAATTTCTCTTTGGGGGAATTTCTTTCTAAGGTTATGATGCTATAAGATGTTTTTAACCAGTGTTGAGAAAGGTAGTTTGGTTCAGGAAGATTTTGGAGGCAAGGAAACACATTAGTTGGCATTAGCAATCCAAGCAAAAACGTCAAAGCTTAAATTTGGTAAGATGGTGATAAGGTGATGATGGAAATTGATAGTAAAGAGAGTATAAAAAAATGCAATAGGACTTGGCCACAAATTGGTTTATAAGTAAGAACAGTGAAATATATTTTTCTCCCATGATACATAAGAATAGTGAAACTGAGATATGTAAAGGAGGACATAACTATTTCGTTGGATAAAAATAGAATTGGAGAGAGTTTTCACTTGTAAAATAATAAATAAAAGTATTTGAAATCATGTAATGCCATACACTGGAGATCTGAAAGAAAGAAGAGCTAAAACTATGCCGAGTTAGGATAAAATTGAAGCATATAACATAGTTGGAAATACTGAGGGAAAGAGTGGGAAAAAGTGCTGATGATTACAGTGCTTTTGGAGACAGAGATAAAAGGATGAAAAAATGAGGAAAGATCATATGATTTGTTTAGAGTTAAACTGAACTTAAACTAATTTTAGTGGGTGTTTGAGAGTTTAATGAACAAATATTAAATTGTTGAAGTGTAGAAGAGGAGAGATAATAAGAAAATATGAGTAGAGGCAATAGATTTCTTAAGAGTTTGGAGAAAAAAGAGAACAAGTAGAAGCTATTTAGTATTTACTGCACTTTTTGCTTATTCATTCTTTCTGCTTTGAGATTAGCATATATTTTGGCAGAAAGAACAAAACCTGTCAGGAGGCGGCAAAGACAATCTGGAGAGTGAAGAATGGAAAGTTTAGAGAAGCACACGACCTTGAATGTGTAGTATTCAGAGCACAAGTGTGATTCAAGAGGGGCTTAAATAGCAAAGGTTTTGTTAGAGTTTGGTATCATTTCAAATATGTTAAAGATGAGTCACAAACTGTAGAGGAGAAGATGTCCTGAAGGTCTTTTTTCTGTACTTTCAAATCCACTGTTCCCCAACTGGGTGCTTCCCTGTTGGGAAAAGTGTAGGGGGTATTACTGATATGGACTTGCCCTGTGGGCCAATTGGAGGCACCATGGATAGATACTGGGAGACTGGAAGAAGTGAGATAGAATGTTCATTCCCTGGCCCCCTGCTTGCTAGGTTGTAACCAGTAGGCTGAATCCCACTAAAGTCACAGCTGTGGTCTGACTACCTTCCCCAATGCATTTAACCCCTGTCTTTGCACCCTAAGGTTTAAGAGTTGTAAAAGCACAGCATGGTTAAGGGCTAGAGCATATGCACTAATTATCTTGTTCAGATTTCTTTAGAAAACAATGTCCTATTAATCATTCTTCAAGTTTTCCAGTTTTAAATGTGTCATTTGTTTAATGCCAATGTTGTAAATGATAAGATGTTCAAGACTATAAGAACCTAAAGGATTAATTAACAGATCTGCAAAAACAATTGAGGAGAGAGAAAAAGAGAGAGTCTTTATGGATGAAAATAATAATTATAAAAAGGTGGAAAGTTAAGAGACCAGATCTTTTTCACTGTGTCTAGGCTTTTCTTCTGTCATCTTACAACCTTTACCCATATTCACACAGTTTCTTGACTTGGAACTTTGTTTTTGAGTCTTATATAATAATTTGTTTTTTTCATACCCTTTCCTGGTGTGCATAACCCTGACAAAGAGAAATTATAAAATTGAAATGAAACAATTGTGTTCTAGCCTGGAAACCATCTCCTCTTGCCATAACAGTTTTTAGTCTGATGTGAGTTTTGACCAAATTATCATAAGTTACCTCACCTTTAAGTCAAATTGTAATAGTCAGTCATTAAGCAAATATTTATCAAGTAATATTGTGGCATTAGGGATCACAGAAAATGTCCATGTACCTGTGAACCTTTTAGCCTACTGACAGAGGCAAAGGACAAATAGTAAAGAGATAAAGAAGATAATTTTGGCTAGTGTTGAATCCTATGAAGAAAAGAATCTGGGCAATATGGTGGTTAAGAAAGAGTTCTCTTATATTAGAGATGAGGCCTGTAGGAAAATAAAGCATGAATCAGCAGAGATCCTGTTCTCCAAGGAAAGGGAAGAGATAGTGCAAAGTCCTATGGCAAGAAGATCTTGGTATGCTAGAGGGACAAGAAGGTCCATGTGGCCAGAACACTAAGCCCCAGGAGATGGGGCCAGAGAGACAGTCTGCAGTCAGATTACCATGCATTTTAAGGTCTTGGTAAGGGATTTGGAATTTATTCTACATGCACAGAAGGTTCCTGGAGAATTTGAGCACACTGGTGACATGATTTGTTTTAATTTTTAAAACAATTACACCTGCTGCTGCAGGAAGCATAGACTAGAGGCAGGCAAGAGCAAAAGCAGAGACTACTGAAGTTTTATCAATAATAATGTTATTTGAATGTTTACTATTGCAAAGCATTGTATTATCTCATTCAACCTCAAAACACCTTATGCTTTAGGTAACTTTATTGGTTATGAAGTTTAGAAATGAAGCTGATGTGGCACAGAGGAATTAAGCAAGTTTCCCTGGGTCACGCAGTTAGCTTGTGCTAGAGGCCAAGATTAACACCACGCCATCTGACACCACAGTCTTTACACGACACTGTGCTCATCACTCTGGGAACTCGTATTCATTACAGTTGGCTATAATCCAACAGGCAATGTTGAAGTCCTCGAAAACAATCTTTTTGTCGTATGACCGCCAGTGTCAGTGGAAAATGCTGGAGATGGAAAATACTAGCAACACTTAGCAGCAATGAAAGATAAAATGAAACAGTGAATTGTCAGAACTTATAATTTTCAGGACAAGGTGTTATTTCGCAAAAACTTTCCCTTGTCTTACTTAAGCCAGCATTTATATATCTCACCTCTATTTTCCTTGCAAACATTTATTTTAAGCCATTTTTGGATTCAGAAAGCTAGATTATTTGGAAAATGTCTTAATATGGAAATGTTAGTGATCTCATCTGAACAGCTTAGAGAGTTCAATGGAGAAGTTCTCCACTTATAAAGATTAAAATATATCCTCACTCCAATGACTCTTTAGCCAAGCATCTTTCTTTTTAAAGCACATCCAAAAATAAAACAGAATTTGGATGAGGCTTACAAAGCATGCTTGTTCTGGTAACATAAATGACAAGTGAGAAAAGGGGCGGTGAATGACTAACACAAGTTCACTAAAGATGACAATATGTGATTTAGTCACCTCTGGCCAGGAATACGCCTCCATACAAAATGAGAAGCTCACACAAATAGCACAGAGCTCAGAAGACTGTGGATACATGTATACAAGGTAACAAAATGATCAAAACTCTGTCCATTCCTCTGACCCTTCTGAGTCTAACAATGTGGATCTGTGCACAAGTGATTTGAACATGGTGAGTAATAGCAGTTGTGGAGATGACTGAGTTTGATCCTAATCCTGCAGCCCCTCTTTTTCTACCTAGGAAATAGATGCTAATGTATTACTCTGAAGAATCATCTAAAGATATTTACTAAGTTTTCTCCTACAATATAAAAAAAAGAAAAAAAGGACTTTCACATTTTATACATCAATTTTTCCCAAAATTGGAGAAAAGACCAACTTTAATGTAGAGAAAAAGTGAAGCTTTTTGTTTATATCCCTTATATGTAAGTATTCATTTAAAATGGTAGTGATATAAGATGTTTTCACAAATATTGATTTATTTTTTTGCAAGCGTAATGTGTGATTTGATACAATATCTGGGCCTATTTTATTGACCAAGCCCTAGAACTTTGTATTGACCTTTAACAAACAAAATGACTTGTAGCAATTCTTCATACCTTCTGACAGCTAGTTCCCATTTTCCTCTATTATGTCGCCACTCCAGAAGCCACAGACAATCATAAAATGTCATCAAGATTGAAGAGCAAGATATATTCTTTTACTCAGTTTGAAAGGTCTGCTACATGTAAGACCAGAAATTTTTGGGGTTTTCAGATTGGGAACATAGAAAATATTATGTGAATTATACTTAAAAAGCAAGGCATTTCAATAATTGGCTAGTAAAATGAAGTGATAATTATGGCTATTGCTTAATTTTATGAAATATCATTTAAATATTGGCACTTGAAACAAGTTTTAAAATGTTTAAAGAAATAGAAAAATAATAGCAGTGAAATGTATGTGATATTTGAAAATGCATTATTTTTCTTAAATGCAACATTTACTAATATCAGAGAGATCAAATTTTTAAAAGTAGCATTATTGATGTTTTTCTCTTGATAGGATGAATACATGTCTCTGATTTTTTTAAGCAGAGGAAAGTGAAACTGTCTTTATCAAAACTACAGTTGTAAAATTCTGTGTTCACTTAATGCTATAAAATAGAAAAAAAACTGGACTCTAAAAAGAGCTCTCTAAATATGGAGGAAATGCTGTTAAAACAAAGTACAAGTCAAAATATTTAAATCTTATACTTTACATTAAAGAATGTGCCATAGCTTCAATTTAGAAAAGACCAGGAAACTCAGTGAGCATTTTTAGAGGATTTAAGAAAACAAAATTAATTTGATTTTAAGAGATAATAAACAATACAACCCAAAGTACTGACAGGTTTCATTCTGATATACTGTTACAAATCTTCTTTTAAAATATCCTCTGTTTTGTTTATCTTCATTGTTTTTTTTTTACAATTACTATTTTCTGTCACTTAGGACTCAGCAAAACTATATTTGAATGACTAGTCTCCTGTAAAAAAAAAAATTATATTTTATTGTAAAATTCAATCTAAAATTACAATAAAATTCACAACTTCTTGAGGCATATACTAAATTGCCATTTCAAGTGTTCAGTGTCAATTAGCGATGGAAGACCAAACCACATAAGATTGTGGCAGTAAAAACAAGACTTTTGTAATCACACCTATGTTTTAATGCTGGGGCAGAACTGACAACTGCCAAACAAGAAAAAAAGCAAATTTAAATTAATTGTTACCATTTTTGATAAATTACATAAATTCTGATTCCTGCAGACCAAATTCTGTCTTTTAATCAGAAAGTACTGATTTTACTTGCTCATAATTTGATGGGTAGTTTAAGAAATGATATTCAGGAACAGTTTAGAAACAGTGAGAAAAAAGAGAGTAAATTGCATTCTTCTCTAAATTATAAAGAACATAATTCCAAAGCTCTATTATATTTGTTCTACAATGCACAAATTCAGGCAATATCTAAGTCCCAGAGCTCATCTTCAGTTAGGGAATAAAATGCTGATTTGATTTTTGTTTTTGTTTTTTGCTTTTTTCTGCTGTCCTTTCTTTGGCGTTTTTGAGACGAGGTCTCTGTTGTCCAGGCTGGAGTGCAGTGGTGCAATCATGGCTCACTGCAGCAATCTTCCTGTTTCAGGCTCCTGAGTAGCTAGGATGACAGATGTGTGCCACCACGCCCAGCTTTATTTATTTGTTTGTTTGTTTGTTTGTTTATTTATTTATTTATTTATTTTTGTAGAGACAGGGTCTTGCTATGTTGCCCATGCTGGTCTTGAACTCCTGGTCTCAAGCAATCCTCCTGCCTTGGCCTCTCAAAGTGCTGAGATTACTGACATGAGCCATTGTACTTAGCCATAAAGTGCTGCTGAAGTGATAAATGTGTCTCCATATAAGAAATGTGGAAGAGAGAACTTGTTGTGAACCCTAGTACATAAAATATTTTATCATATTTTATTCTTTCATTTCTTCATTCTTCCCTTCATTTCCTCATTTAATAAATATGTATTTGATGTTCAATATCATGTAGATTCTCTACTAGAATCTGAAGCATCTAGCAGCATCTTGTTGGGAGTTTACATTTCAGCAGATAGGTAAGAAATTACATGACAAGGATTTTAGCAGAAAAAAATATTACTGGGGGAGACCATTTAGACAAATTTGTTTTAAGCTATTCAGTTGCTCATTCATTCATTCATTCATTCATCACATATTTATTCAGCATTTAGTATATGTCAAGCACAGTGCTAGAAACTTGAGTCCAAGTCTTTATTTGTCTTTTACTATCACATCTATGGCTTTTTGCCTCACTTATTGTGGCTCAAATATACTTTTTTTGAGCTAAAATTCTCATCAGAATTTTGATAACAGAAAGAGGTCTACTCTTTCCCTTTTGCCTAACATTATATATATTATGTTCTCAAAATCTCTGTTGTCAAAATTTTAAATATGTATAGGAATATATGTAAACTATGCCCAGCACCTCAATGTTTTCGATGGCTTGCCTTGTTATTTATAGGATCCCCTCAAAGGAATTCAGCTTCTCAAACTCAATGCTGTAGCTAGGAGGTCTCACAACATAAAGACAGATTTCCATCATGCCTGCCTGTGTTTACAAATTGTCTGTTCTAAAATTCTTTTTTGACAGTCCCGGAAGAAAATAATATATAAATGGCCAATATATTTATGCAGAATGTTCTATATCTCCCTAAATCAGTTAAATGCAATTAAGATGAAATCATATTTTTTGCCCAGCAAATGGGCAAAGTGAAGAACAATACTACCTAGAATTTGTGAGACTTCATTGGCATCAATGGTAAAATAACCAATGGTAGTAATTTGGCAAGACATTGTAGATTGACAGGTTTTTCTTGTCATTTCTTTTTCAATTTGGGGCTTTTAAGATGCTTCCCTTTCCTGACTGTGTAGCTTTTTCTTCTCTGGTACTCTGCCCTGTGAACTCTAGCCCCTTGGTGTCCACACATTCTTAGCTCCGTCACCTCAATTCAGAAAGTACACTGAGCCCCAGTAGGGCTCCATCTCTCTTTGCTATTACCTGAAAACTCTCAAAGCAGTAAGCTCTGGTAACCCTATGGCAACTCGCAATACTCATAACAGCTCCTGCAAGTTAGGGTGCATAAAGCTGAACTGCATTAGTTTCTCATTAATCCACTCTGAGAATGGTTTGCAAGACCTGGAAAGGATATATGGGTATTTGGAGATGTCTAGGGAAAGCAAATAATCTCTGTGTGTATCTATCCATTTATCATCTCCTTACCTACCTATCTACCTATATATACAGTATATACATAGATGTATGGAGTAAAACATAAGTATTTATGAGAGTAAAAGTCATATAGATCATAAAAATTCAGAGTATTAAAAGCTTGAATTTAGGATTCAAGTATTTTGAGTATGTCTTACATATATAAGGATTAAATTAATAAAGACTAAATTATATTACAGTGAGACTATATTTCAGAATGAAAGAAATCAAAGCAGACACACACTGAATTGTAGCAATCAGGTTTTTCTATATTACAACATATTGAATCTAAAGGAAAGTTTGGCAAATAATTTTAAATATTTTTTCTGAAACTCACAAAATCACTATGGATTGATGACATGTATACAGATTACTGGGAATGGGAAAGGCTTTAGGGAGAGCTGTCTCTTATGGAGAATCTTTGTGGATCTCTAAGAGGAACAGTTATTTTAAGTTTTTTGGAGCTTCCGTTTAACCTCTTTTCCTAAATTCTACAATCAAATTTTTTGTGATTGCGTTTAGCAGGAAAATAATCATAGCCACCAGGTTGAAAGTATTTGTCGGTGTGTGTTTGTGTGGATATTTGAGAGGCAAATACCTATGTCTATGCTATTGATAGTTTTTATGAGTTTCTCACATTGCATTTTTAAAGTTGATTTTATTAAAGTATAATTTGCATTTAATAAAATGCTCCTGTTTTCAGTAGAATGTTATATGAGTTTTGACAAATTGATGCACCAGGGTAAGCACAACCCCTGTCAAGGTGCAAATTTTCATCACTGAAAAGTTTCCCCATGATTTTTGCAGGCAACTCCCTACACTTAGGCCTAATCAAATGTTAATTTATTTCTGTAACTCTAAATTAATTTAAACTTTTAAAAATTTTCCACAAACAAAATCACACTATTTCTGTTTGAGAAGTACAGTCTTCATTTTTTTTGTTAAAATGATGGATATTCATTTTAAATAAACTCAAACAGTATAAAGCAGGAGAAATTAATATATCAATGCATCATTCTAAACCACACCACCAGATTTATTCATGTTAACATTTAGTGATTATGATTTATTTCTCGATTCACTGGATTTCTATCATTTAAAATTATTTTAATGTTTACTTATTCTCTGAGTTAGCTCATGTTTTCAGTATTAGCCTATTGACATCCAATCTGAAGGAAAATTTGTCAAAGCGTGATTTTGAGTCAAAATGTCTTTCCTAAAAAACAATTTAGAATGTACTCTTTTTTTAGCTTGATTATTGCTGTAAATAATAGCAAGGGTATTTATTGCTTTAAATAATCAATGCTAAGCATCGATAATTGCTCAGTCTAGATTTATTTACTTTTATCTCTTGTAGGTGATTTTTGTATGTACTTGGAAGTCAAAATTCTTCCTTTATCTTTATAGTTCAATAGGTTAACTATGATTTACCTTCATGCTGCTTGTTTTCATCAGGGTTTCCCGTGAGATTTTATCTTTTCAATCTGCAGTCATATCTTCCTACATTTCATACGCATTTTCCTATATTTTCAAATATTTTATGCATTATATATTATTTTTATCTCGGAGACAACAAACATCTTTATATTGGATCACTTTCATCTGTTCTATGTACTTTTCACCTTATCACTAGTTTCTATTGTAGCCTTTTTTCTTTTTGTTTACCCATTATAATTATGTCTATTTTTTCTTCTCATCCATATCTATTTTGTTCTTATTTATTAAGCAACATATCTGTAACGGTATTATTTATTTCTATACTTGTTTTAAATTTACCGTGTTTCTTCATCTCATTCTGTTTTGTTAACTCAGTTTTGAGTTCTTTTAGTATTGTTAATTTTTGTGTTCTTTTGTAGTGCTGCTTTGATTTCTTACATGATATTCTCTTCCATTTAATAACTTTGTCTCCTTTCTGCATATCTCATTTGTTGTTTTCTCTTCCTTTGTTCATTCTTTCCTTCACATGTGTTTATAGTATGTTTGCAAAATTGCCATGCCATTACTTTTTATTTATCTCTCAGGTACAGACATCTTTGCTCTGATAAAATGTGAGAGAGATCCCTTGTTGTTCTTCTTAGCTGGTATTAATTTGCCATTCTCTCCCGATTACTAGTTCTATCTATTAATTTTCTTGAGACCTAGGACTTCTGGGGTATAGAAGGAGAGTTGGGATGAGGCTGGGCTCATCTGAAGTCTCTGATCTCTCTTCTAAGACCTGATTACATTTCTGATAGCAGAACCAACTCTATCCAGACAGGAGAATAAGCCCAGTTGGGAAGGGTGCTTAGTCTTTAGTCCTCCCACTTTTATCTGTAAGACATTTTCCCTCAACAGACCTGACCCCTTTTTCTACTACCTTTGAAAATAAGACCAGCTGAAATGAATGTTACATGGTGTTTTGGGCTGTGAAAGTAGGTATGTAGAGCTAAGCCACTCTCCTTTTGAAAAGCAAGGCACCTGTATGAAGCATGGACTCTGGTCTGCTCCTTGATTCCATTAACTTTTACAAAGATAGGCCTTCACTTGGGGAGGTCTGCAGATTTCCAGACCAGGTTGTTAAGGCATGGGTAAGTCAGTCTAATTCTATGATTTATTATCAGGAAGTCCACTTTCTTGCAGGTATATGCTATGTTCTCTTACATGGTTTTATTAGTATTAAGGTCAGGTTTTTAAATCTCTGTATGCTAATTCTTTTGTCATATTTTTTGACAGGTTTGGGAACAGATAAACAAAAGAAAGGAGTTTTCTTACTGGCCCTTTTATAGCCTCCAACATCCCCATCCCTGGTAGCACAATGTCCTGGAGAGTAGGAAGTCCTCTATACGCTTTTTGTCTCTACTGAAGTTCTCAGAGTGATATGTCAGAGTTACCACTCACAAAATCTTGCTCCTTGACCTTTCCTATTACTGACCATTTATTCCCCCAGTTCAGAAAATTGCAAGATATTAATGAAGATGCCATTTCATTACCTTCTTTCCTGATTGTATTTAAGCCGAGATGTGAGAAGCAGGAGTTGAACTCTAGGCAAACTCAAAACCTTCCATTTCTTATTTGGCTGTTATATTCCACAGTTTAAAGTTTAAAGTGTAAGGTTGCACCTCTTTCCGTTTTCAACTCTTGCTGATATTTTCTTTAACTGATTCTTTATTATATTTTGTGCATTTTATTAACTAGTGGATTCAGGAGATTCTAACAGTTTAATCTAGTCTTCCAACTTTTCCCAGATATTATAAAGACTATAGAGGCTTAAAGTAGACAGATGTTCATAAATGCAGTTTTGATATAATTTCCTAAGCCTCGTGAACCTTGTCCTGTTATGAACTTCAGTGATTGAATTCATGCCACAGAAATAGAGAAGGATATTTAATGTTTTAAATCATTCAAGCAAGATAATCTTGGCTTTTCCTTCCTTTACTCCCCTAGAAACATATTTGTTTCCAGGAGGTATAAGAGCTAATCGCAAAAAGATATCTCAACTGTACATTAATATTCTTAGATGTTGAAATAAGCTGGTGATCAAAAACTATGTTAAATAATTGGCAAGTAATAGAGAATAATAACGCTCTAATTAGACTCTTCTGGAAGGCTTAGTCTATGCCAGTCTCATCTAGGAATCCTACTACCCAAAAGGTAACTTATTAATACTAATTATGATTTATTTTTACCTAATAGCAGGGGCTTCAATAACAATAGAGAAACACTGAGCAAACAGGACAAGGGAAGGGTGGCATAACACATAAAGGTTTGCAGTCACCTTTGTTTGACCTCCTGAATTTGTTCTTGTCCTTTTACGGTCCCAGTTTTATCATTAGTATGGGAAATACAGTCCTGTTAATTTTCTAAGGTAATTTAGAACAAGAAGCATATGAAGGTATTACAGGGCTCTAAATTTCTGTATATAATACAAAATATTTAGCTGGAAACAAATCACCAACAATTTTACTGTGTATTTCCAAGGCGTTAGGATGAAGAAAATGAAGACAATATTGATAATTTAATCACAGTGACTACTAAGGAAGCTAGTTAGCAATCAAGGTAATGCAAAAGCCTGTATGGGGAAAAATAATTGCTTTTTGTATTCAACTTTTGTTGTTTGAAGTGTGAATGAGTCCTGGTGGGTGGATAAATGGCTGAATATTAATCATCCTTGCCTGCCTGGCAAGCTTCCTGGCTTTCTTGGCTGTCACTGGTACACTGGTTAGCTTGTTTTCTAGACTGGCAGCTGCCCATCCTGGAGAAGCACCCATGCATCTCTTTCCCTGCCTAGGGGAAAGTTCTACTTTTCCAAGTTCATATCATACACTTAGAGCAGGGAAAACAAAGCCCACTGACTAATGCCTTGTGTTTCCATCTCATTCATCAGGCTTCAGCCTGACATCCTGGGCTGCCTCAGTGTATTATTTCCAGTCTTGGCCTGAGTTGCCTCAAGCTAAATCTAGCCAAAAGCTTAATAACAGTTCCAGCTAGCTTCTCATGATTCCATTGTTCATTTTATAATATTGATTATGCCTATTGCTACAGCATAATACTTTCTACACAGTAGGCACTCATAACTTTATTTAATTTTCAGTGAGTGGTAAGAGATTTGTATAGATATTTTAAAGTTGTTTTTATATAAAATAATATAAAGAATGAAAACAATTTTTCTTTCATGGTGCCCAGAGGAACAAAGTAAATTTGAGAGTAAGAAAGGATCTTTATTTAAACTTAACATTAATAAGAAAATTACGTTGGGAGTAGTGGCTCACACCTGTAATCCCATCACTTTTGGAGGCCAAGACAGGAGGATCGCTTGAGGCCAGGAGTTTAAAATCAACATGGACAATATAGTGAGAATCTATCTCTAAAAAAATGAAAATAAAAGTAAATAGTCAGGTGTGCTGGTGTGCTCCTGTACTCCTAGCTACTTGGGAGGCTGAGGTGGGAGGATCACTGTATCCCAGGAGTGTGAGGCTGCAGTGAGTTATGATTGCACCACTGCACTCCAGCTTAGGTGGTAGAACCAGACCCCATCTCTTAAAGAAAAGAAGAGAAACACTCCTTCAGAAAAATAAAAGTATACCTTGATTTGATAATATTTTTAAAGGTGGTAGGACTTAAAAGACTTTTTAATCATCACTTTTAGTATCTGTTCTCACTTCAGCTTATGTTTTGTGTTGTGGATTTTTCTAATGAAATAAACTGAAATAAGTCAATGTGAAGAAACTTCATTTAGTTCAATAGACACAGACACCATTTAGAAGTTTCTAAATTTAAACAGTATTACTAAAATCAAATTTATCTTACCAAATAATAATAATAAATAATAAATTTGGTAAAAATTTATTTTACCAAAATGAGATAACTACTTTGGAGAATTTTCAAAATCCAGACAACTAATGACAAAATAATTTTTTTTTTTTTTTTTTTTTTTTTTAAGAAGAGTAATGGCCGGGCGTGGTGGCTCAAGCCTGTAATCCCAGCACTTTGGGAAGCCAAGAAGGGCGGATCACCGGGTTAGGAGATCGAGACCATCTTGGCTAATACAGTGAAACCCCGTCTCTACTAAAAAATACAAAAAACTAGCCGGGCGTGGTGGCGGGTGCCTGTAGTCCCAGCTACTCGGGAGGCTGAGGCAGGAGAATGGTGTAAACCCGGGAGGCGGAGCTTGCAGTGAGCTGAGATCCGGCCACTGCACTCCAGCCTGGGCGACAGACAGAGCGAGAGTCCGTCTCAAAAAAAAAAAAAAAAAAAAAAAAAAAGGAAGAGTAATGATTATTTATTAGAAGCAGTCAATTAAAAAAAATACTTTAATTTTATTCCCCAATCAAACAGAGGAACAAAGGAGGTATTAGGAGGAAAGTGATCCAGTCAAAGTGAAAACAATGCTCCTGAAACTTCAAGAGCTGAATATGACTTTTTCAAGCACTATCCAAGAAAAAGTGCAAAACACTATGAATGCTTAAAGATAATGCGAATATATTTCTTAAAAATAGCAGCATTGTTTTCCTCATCACCAACAGAAAGTACTTGTTAAGCACTTATAATTTCTATTAATTGAAAACATTGATTCTATATTTAATGCATTATAAAAAAAGAATATATGCATGCATAGAAACACACATGCATGCAAACATACATATTTGGTTGCAGAAGAAAACACAAATGTACATAAAATATTATATTCAGTTAATCACCAAGGCAAAGTACTTAGTTAGATAACCTTTTATGAATTTCTAAAATGTCTTGGTTGCTTTGAGCTCTGGGTGTTACTTGATAGACTCTCCATTTCACTCATACAACAAACCTAAAGGGAAAGTCTTTCCTGATTTTTATCTCCTTAAAGAGATACTATATGGCTGTGCTGATCCTGGAATACACAGACCTGGAATTTAAAACCAATGTAATGCTGATATTTTCAGATGAAAATATTCTATTTCCAACCTGCCATAGCCTAAGAAATTCAACTTCCTCGTTGTACAGAGTGTTAAGTCAAATTAATTTCTGGAGGCATAAATATCCATTAATGCAAATACTTTTTTCCAGAAATATCTGACAAATTATATATTTCATTTTAGCTGGGAATATGGGTAATATATTAATTTTCTCTTGCTGCTGTAACAAATTACTACAAGATTAGAGGCTTAAAACAACTCAAATTAAATTTATTTTGGTTCTAAGTGTCAATTCCAACATGGGTTAACTGGGCTAAAACTACATGTCAGTCACTTGGTGTTTGGAGGCTCTAGTAACTTGATAGTGAACAAATCTTGCAGATTCCCTATTGATCAAGTGATCAAATTATCAATAATGAGGCATTTATTTATTATTTTCTAATATAATACTGTGAGAAAGGCACAACATCATTTTTGTGGTATTTTGACCAAGAAAGAATAACTTCAACATAATCATGAGAAAACAGCAAACTAATATTAAGAGGTATTCTATAAAACAGCTAACAAATGCTCCTCACATATGTTAAGTTCACAAAAAGCAAAGTCTAAGAAATTGTTACAAGGAGGAGGATATTGAGAAGACATGACAGCTGAATGCAATGTAGAATCCTGATTGCATCCTGGAAGAGAAAAGCACAGTAGAGAAAAATCTAATGAAATAAAATAACATCTTCAGTTTAACTGATAGTATTGTATCAACATTAATTATTGATTCCATTATTTCTAATTATATGAAATGAAAACATTAGGGCAGCTTAGGTGAAGCTGGAAACTCTCTTGCACTATTTTTGCAACGTTAAAAATTATTTCAAAATAAATTTTGTTATTTACAATTTAAATATCTACGTTAATGCTCTCAAGACACCAGAGCTGCTTCTGTTAACCAGCTTCTCCAGATATATCTCATTTTCTATGGTTATTACATGGATGTGTTCAATGTCATTTTGGTGAGTCTCACACCGCAGTCTTTGCAAGCATACGTTGTTTCATCGTATTTCATTTTACTGTGCTTGGCAAATATTGCGTTTTTCATAAATTGAAGGTTTGTGGCAACTCTACATAGATGAATCTTATTGGCACCATCTTTCCAAGAGCATATGCTTACTTTGTGATTCTACATCATAGGTTGATAATTCCCACACTATTTTTATCTTTTTCACTATTATATTTGTTATGATAACCTGTGATCAGTGGTCTTTGATGTTATTATTGTGATTGTTTTGGGATGCCACAAACTGTGCCCACGTAAGATGATAAACTTAATCAATAAATGTGTTTGTTCTGACTGCTCCACCTACTGGCTTTTTCCCATCTCTCTTTCTCTTCTGGTCTTACTATTCCCTGAGACACAACCTAAAATTAAGCCAATTAATAATCCTACAATGGACTCTAAGTGTTTAAGTGAGAGGAAGAGCCAGACATCTCTCACTAGACTTCTTGAAACAAACAGTCAAGTTGTGTATGAAAGGGAAAAGTTCTTGAAGGACATTAAATGCTACCCCAGTTTACATACAAATAATACAAAGTGAAACGGCCTTATTGCTGATAAGAAGAAAACTTAGGTGGTCTGGATTAAAAATCAAGCCAGCTACAACATTCCCTTAAGCTAACACCTAATCAAGAGAAAGACCCCAACTCTCTTTAGTTACATGAGGGCTAAGAGAAGTAGGAAAGGTGCAAGAAAAGTTTGAAGCAAGCAGAAGTCACTTCATGGGGTTTAAGAATCTGTCTCCATAACAGAAAAGTGCAAGATGAAGCAGCAAGTGCTGATATAGAAGCTGAAGCAAGTTATACAGAAAGTTACGCAGAATATTTAACTAAGATAATTGATGAAGGTGACTGCACTTAACAACAGATTTCAATGTAGATAAAACAACCTTCTATTGAAAGATGATGCCATCTAAAATGTTTATTGCTAACGGGGAGAAGTCAATGACTGACTTCAAAGTTTCAAAGGGTAGGTGGACTATCTTGTTAAAAGGTGACTTTAACTTGAAGTCAATGCTTATTAACCATTCTTAAAATCTTAGGATCCTTAAGAATTATGCTAAATCTTCTCTGCCTGTTCTCTGCAAATGTAACAACATAGCCTGAATGACAGCGTATCTGTGTGCAGCCTGGTTGCTGAATATTTTAAGCCCGTTGTTGAGGCCTACTGCGCAGAAAAATAAAAAAAAAATTCCTTTTGAAATATTGCTGCTCATTGGCAACACACCTGGTCACCCAAGAGGCCATGTCTGCTTATACCATATTCATTTTGCAGCTCATGGCTCAAGGAGTATTTCCACTTTCAAGTCATATTACTTTAAAGTATATTTTGTGAGCTATAGCTGTCACATACTGTGATTCTTATGATGGACATGGTAACCAAACTGAGAATTTTCTGGAAATAATCCATCATTCTAGATGCCATTAAGACCATTTGTGATTCATGGGAGAAGGTTAAAATACCAAAAATAACAGGAATTTGGAAGAAGTTTATGCCAACCTTTATGGATGATTTTGAGTGGTTCAAAAATTCAGTAGAGGAAGTAACTGCAGATGTGGTGGAAAGGGTAAGACAGCTAGAATTAGAAATAGAGCTTAAAGATGTGACTGAATTGCTACAACCTCATGATAAAACTTGAACTGATGAGGAGTTGTGTCTTATGGATGAGCAAAGAAAGTGATCTCTTGAGCTGGATCTGCACTGGCAAAGATGCTGTGAACATTGTTGAAATGCCAACAAAAGATTTAGAATATTACATAAATTTAGTTGATAAAGCAGCTTCAGCGTTTGAGAGGATTGTCTCCAATATTGAAAGAAGTTCTGTGGGTGAAATGCCATCAAATAGTATGACATGTTACAGAGAAATCTTTTGTGAAAAGAAAGGTCAATTTATGCAGCAAACTTTATCGTTGCTTATTTTAAGAAATTGCCATATCCACCCTAATCTTCAGCAACTAGTCAGCAGTCATCAACACTGAGGAAAGATGCAAAATGTTTATGACTCACTGTGGGCTCAGATGATCATTAGCATTTTTTAGTAATGAAATGTTTTTAAATTAAGGTATATATGTTTCTTTGTTTTAGAAAAATGCTATCACACACTTAGACTATGGTATAGTGTTCAAAGAACTTTGACATGCACTGGGAAACCGAAAAAAAAACTGTGTAATTCACATTCTTGTCATTTGCAGGAAATGTGTATAAGAATATTAGCATTGAATAGTGAGGAATAACCAGGCACCTCAGATTAAGTACCTTGAAATTTAGGTCACTTAAGATAAATTAAGTGATATTCACTTTATTGCCGTGGTCTAGAACAGAGCCTTCAGTTCCTCTGAGGTGTGCCTATACCTACTGCCACTTTGTGACCTAATGACAGGTCAACATGTTGGGAGCTATTTTATTTCTCCTTCATACTTTCTCAGCTATTCAATTAACTTGCAAAATGACAAGATGATTACTGCCTTGTAGTCTAAACCAGCAGGTTACCCAAAAATGTGGTTTCATGCTGAGAATAAAACATCACTAAAAATTAGTAATTTTTAATATTACAACTTATAATAAAAATTAATAAATTGGTAAATATAAATACCAGCATTAATTTAAACACCCCACCAGATTAAGAGGTCTATTTAAACATCAGCTATGGTTTGGTTATTCAACTTTTTTTACTTTTTATTTAATTAGTTTATTTTTTATATTTTGTAAGGAGGGAGTCTCACTACGCTGCTCAAGGTGGTTTCAAACTCCTCGGCTCAATTGATCCCTCTGCCTCAGCTTTCCTAAGTGCTGGCATTACAGTTGTAAGTCACCACACCCAGCCCTCAACTTTGTTTAGTCATAGCATTGCCTATATCTATTTTGAATATTACTCTTCTAGAATCTACCATGTCTGCGACTCAGATATGGTAAAATAAATCATTGTGAATTAATCTGCTATACTCGAAATTTATATGGCATAGTCATAAAACTATTTTGTTTTCTTTGTTTTCCTGTCTATTTTGCTTAGCCTGTTAGTTAAAGAAATAACTTGGTTTTCCTTATTTGGTATTCCTGTCAGCTAATAGATATCTTGTATTTTTCTCCTAACTTATTTGTTCTTCCTATTAGAAAAATGAAAAAGTAATTAAGCCTTTTTACTAACCATCAAGTTTTTTGATACATAGTTCCTTTTGAAACTACAGCTTTGGTCACTGGGAATATTTATAGGCAAGGTTTAGGCATGAAACTTTTTTCTGTTCCTTCTCTTAATAGTAAGCTTAGCTGGCTTTTAGCTTATAGTCAAACCATATTCTGATTCAAGCTACTGTCAGTTGTAATTTAAACTCATTTAGGACATAACTTTTAAACCACATTTAAGTTGAGAATAGCTAGTTTTAAAATAAAGATGTAAAGTGATTTTCTTCAGCAGTCCTGAAAAATCATTGAAATGTCCTGGGCTTTTAATTCTATCCTATAAAAGGTAGCTAGTAATACTCTCAGTTAATTACCTTAGTTCTGAGAAGAGCAAATAAACAGTCATTTACAGGAAATGTGTGTAAGAATATTAGCACTGAATAGTGCGGAATAACCAGGCACTTCAGATTAAGTGCCTTGAAATTTAAGTCACTTAAGATAAATTAATGGTTCTTCTACTATATCTCCTAATATGCCTAAAAACAAGAAGGAAATTTTGGGGGATGAATTTAAATTCAGAGGCTTTTAAACACGTCCTCAGGAAGCAGAACAAGTCTAGGGTATAGTACTCTGCAAAGAGTCTTGAGATTATTCAACCAGTATGTGTAGGTGTCATATTTATTTTAATTTCCACACCATTTTACCTCTGTAAGGGCACTAACTTGCTCTGTAATGTATTTTACTGATGTGGATTCCTCTTCGTAGATTGCAAACTTTTTTTGGAGGGAAATTGTCTTCATTTTAAAAACTAATTTAATGAATAGTAAACTGCTCTAAATACAAGTGCTTAGTAAATATTGGTTAAAATAAAGGAATATAACTTTTTAACACTTTATGTTTTAGAAAAAAATCATTTGCAAAAATCTAAAAGGAAAGAGTATGTTATTGGTGTATATCTGAAGAAGACAAGCCAGGAAGAGAAAACAATTTGTGTGAAGACACTGTGAGGAGACTGTGCCAAGCTGTTTAGGGCAGTGGTTCTCAACTGGGAGCAATTTAGCTATTTAGCTCCCCCAAGGGGGCATTTAGAAATGCCTGGAGTCATTTTTCCTTGTCATTACCTGGGAGACAGAAACATTGCTGCTGGCATATAGAGTTGGCTCCTTGTATCTGTCAGTTCCACCTATGCAGATTCCACCAACAGCTTTATATATATATATTACAACAGCTAAAACTAATACAAATAAAATATACAGTGTAAAACTATTACATAGAATTCATATTGTATTAGGTATTATAAGTAATCTAGAGATGATATAAGGCTTACAGAAAGATGTGCAGAGGTTGTATGCAAATGCCAACCCATTTTATATACAAAATTTGAGCATCTATCAATTTTGATGTCCGTGAGGGTCCTGGAAGCAATACCCTACGGATACAGAGGGACCAGTGTAATGGGTAGAGACCAGGCATGCTGCTAAATATTCTAGAATGCACAAGACAAAGAATGATCTGGTCAAAATGTCAACAGTGACAAGGTTGAGAAACCCTTGTATAGATTAAACCAAGCTGGAGTCAGCATGCTAGCAAGGAATTTCATGATGACTTCTCCCTTCTCCAAATAATGTAAAATAATTTTTATTATGTACCATCTTCTTTTCTTAAACATTTATTTTTTCACTTACTCCCCTATTCCATACAATTGTATTATAAATAAAAGATCTTTGCCTTTAAAGTTACAGCAGAAACAGGACCTGGCGTAGGCTTCTGCCAAAGGCTTTCTTTTTTTTGGCAATCTGAATTTTTCCCTTTCACTATGCATGATCTTCCAAGATAGTCTAAACAAATGTCTTACGTGGCCTTATACCTTAGAAGAATGAAAAGTTCTTCCTTTTGGGAAGGCAAATTTGCTTCTATAACTTTTTCTCCTCTGCTTTTGTGGGTATGAGAGTTTCTCTACTATGAGACGGTAGGATGAAAGTTGATTTAACAAAAGTAAAGATTGACAAGATAAAATGACAACCAAAAACAATGACAAAATTGGAATTCAGGAATAATGTTCACTTTGGCAATGTGGCTAAATATAACTTGGGTTAGGGATCTCTGGGGTTAGGAATCCTTTTGTGTGATATGTTATTTTGAATGTATAGAGCATTCATTTTAACAGATTGAAAAGCTGACTAGGGCAATGGAATTACCTCTGATAAGAGAGCTGGCAATCATGTAACCCTGAAGGTCATGGAGTAATATGGCAGAAGAAGCAAGTCTGGGGCCTGGGAGTCCTGAGGTACTCTAGTAATTGTGGTTTTTCTCATACTCTCTGGATCTGGGGTGACCCAGAACACAGTCATAATTCCTGAACTGTTTGCAAATGCAAACCTTGAGATCTTCCCAAGCCAGTCACCCAATCAATAATCAGCTCAAGATCATCCCTATACTCTGAGTAGAATTAGTTATCAATATTTAGGGCACAAAATTCATTTTGGTGAGATGCCCTAGGCCATTGACACTAGTCATATAATAATCTAATGTGTTTGCTGCAATGACACATCGCAGCCCTGAGTCTGAGTTCTGACTCTAACATGGTATTTCTTTACACTAGTTTTCTCAATAATATGAACAACCTGCCTATCAGCTGAAATGTGAAGTATGATACACACTATTATATATCTATCCTTACTGCAAGCCCCATTAATGGTTACTAATACGAACAACTTACCTCCTTCTTGCTTTCAGTGCCTGAACTTTTATTGTCTGTACTTTTCCTATAGTGAAGTAGTTTCATAGCTTGGTAAAGCCTCAGAATTTTTTATAAACAGTCTCTAAAAGGCAGCTAGATGCAGCTCTAAGACATCAAGCAAATGACCCAGGACTTGTTATTTTTCTTGTTGGTTTCTGCGTAGCTAAGACAAAGGTTTTTTCTTGGCCTCCACTCAGCAACATGCAAAAAGCTGAAGCTTTTAAAGTGGGAGAAGAAACAGAAGGAACAGAGGAGGTAAGGTTTTGTTTCACAAAGAAATTCCAGCAAGTTACCTATGGATACATTATTAATCAACTTCACCTGTTGATAGTACAGGTTGGTTTATTGATATTCATTATGCTTGTTGGTAAAAATAAAGGGGGAGGGGGAAGGAGATTGAATAATGTCAGTTGTCTTACAATTGTTCTCTGTTTCTACTTTTTGCTTGGAAACTTTAGTACAGTACATGGCTGTTTCAGTAATTGTGGTATGAAAAACATCTGTGGAGGACAGTTTAACATGTTTGTCTCTGCAAAGCCCTGTAGCAAATAACATGTACATCATCAACTCTCTAATAACTCTTATAGGAGGTCTCTAATGACTGAGCACACATCAGGGGAAAGATGTATAATTTAATACCTTGAAATAGAAAAACAAAAAAAGGAAGAAATTTGACCTGCTGGGAGTTTCTCATTAAATATCCAGAGCTCCAGTGACTGCTGTTTCCTAGTTTAGTCAGGAAAGTCTTTGTTAAGCATGTGCTTTGAGTCTTTGACATTCTGTTCTGTCAGTGATACCCAAAAAACCCACACTGCAATCTAATTTCCCATATCTTATCACGTATTTCCAAAATGTGGACAGAGACTCTTGGAGATCAGATCTACTCTTTATTATCAAAAGTCTCAATTATATTAAATTGTCTCTCTAAAGATTTTAGGACCTGGGACAGGACTGGCTACATAATTTGCCAGGCACAGTGACAAATGACAATAAGGAATCCTTATTCAAATCTTTCAGATGTTTTGAGATGGCAACAGTAGAGCATTAAACCAAGCATGGAATCCTCCGTGACTGCACAGGTTGCACACCTGCAAAGCATGTCTAGGAAGCTGGCATACCCATGACGGACAACACATGTCTGGGAAGGCCACTTGGAAATCGCAAAAGCTATTCTGCACAAGGAAAACCCTGTAAATATAATATTATAGTATTTATAGTTATCAAACTTCTGATGGTATTTCTCTTTGCATGTTCAAAAATGCTTGAAAAGACCAATTTCTACCATTTTTTGTAATTCTATGAAGGCATACTTAAATTGTACATATTTAAAGCATAAAACTTGGCAGTTATGCACATGACCCTCCCCCGCCCACCATCCAGAAATAAGACTTCACCACAACACATATTTCTGTCATCCCTAAAGGTTTCTTCATGCCCTCTTGCAGTCCATTCTCTAACCTCTCTCAAACTTGTCTCCAGGTAACAACTAATAGGCTTTCCTCAAGTCTAAATTTTCTAAAAGCATAGAATATTTACATTTGCATGGCTTTTCTCACTCAGCATGGCTTTGGCGTTCATTCATGCCACATTTATCAAGAGTTCATCGCTTTTTGTTGCTGATCAGCATTCCCTTGGATAAACTGTTTATCCGTCACATGTTGATGGACAGTCAGGTTGTTTCCAGTGTTTAGTTGTTGCATGTAAAGCTATTAGAAATACCCATTCTTGTGTGAAGTATGTTTCTTTTTTAATTTTCTTGGGTAAACACCTAGGAGTGGAATCGCTGGGCTATCTAGTAATTATATGTTTGAATTTTGAAAAAAGTCCCTAATTGTGTGTCAAATTGATTACTGTGTTTTGCATTCTTACCAGCACTGTCTGAAGGTGCTAGGTAGTTCTATATACTCAGAAAGACTTGTCTGGTCAGAAAAGATGAACTCATGCAATATTTAATTATCTTTTAATATTACCTTGAATTTATTTGGAGAAAATTTTCACTTTTACTTCCAAAATATTATTATGAACATTTTCAGACATGAAAGTGTAACAATTGTACTGTGAGCCCCCATATATATATGGGTCTAGTCATCACTAAATTTTAAAGGATAAAGGTTTTACACACACACACACACACACACACACACAGACACACAACAAAGAATAACATAGATCTCAGGTACAAATTGTCACCCCATAACAATCATTTTCTTCTAGGAATTTTCACTTACATCTGATTTTTTTATTAGATTAATCAAATTAAATCTAGAAAGGAATTTATAAATCATATGGTTCTCAACATCCTCATTTTCTTCATTATACACATAAGGAAACTATGGCCAAATAAAAATGATTTACTCAGGGCATCAGAAGATTAAGAAGTGAACTAGGTTTTATGATTTCTAGATCAAATTTCTGTGCACAAATCTACATTTCCTCAAATAATTAACAATGATTTATATTTTAAATGAACATTACACATTCTTACTACTGAATTATAAAATTACTTTGCAGTTTTTTTATGTGCCTTCAATTCTGTATTATATACAAAATCATGTGCTTTTCATATTGGAAAGAACCTTACTATCATATAAATTCTAGTTCAATCCTAGGGTCCATTTGAAATCTGTCTCTAATGTGAGTAAATCAGTACTTTGAAATAACATTTAATGTAATTCACTTATTTATTATGATTTTATGTATTTGGAGGGAAACATCCAGTTTGTAATCCTGTCTTTTGCTCTCCTTTCGTCTCCTTGTGCCCATTTTGGGGACACAGCTTCATGTCACAAACTTCATCAGGGAAATTTTCAGGTGAAGAAACAGGAAGTGGAACTCAGAGAAGTCCAATTTTATTTGTTAATAAGGAGGAGGTTGAAAGCAATGGTTAAAATTGGATTTTTAAACTATCAGTAGATGTAATTTATTCCATCATGCTGGTTCCCTATTTGCCTTCTCTTTATTGCAGGTAATTGAGAATTAGTCACATTTGTTATTTTTAGCACTCCCTGATTTTGTCTGGAAATGGAAGTGAAGCTATAAAAACAGGTAAAGAAAAACCATTTAAAGTCTTTAAAATATTTTAAAAATCAGAATTTTTGGTTCAGTTAGCTACAAAATACTCAGAGACTTGGAAAAAGATAGTTTCAAGATACAGATTAAGTTAGTGTTTTCGGAGTTTATTATTCTGGTTCATTTAGATAACTAAAACTGGACTGACTCACTGAAAAGAGCTACTTGCCACACATCCTAAATTAAGTGTATTGTTATTAAGAAGAGAGCTGGGGACACTCATTTCATTTATTTTACTACCAATGCTTGATTTTGAAGATGAAACTTTTGAAACTTTGGGATACTTATTTTTCCCCCTTCACTCTGAAATTTACCCATTGACACAAACTGTTTTTCAGGGTAAGTGCATTTAAAAATGTATTCAGTAGGCTTTTGAAGTTAATTTTTTTTTTAAGAGGAAGCTTTATATTCATAGGTATCCTCAAAATGAAAAAGTAGAGCTTCTAAAGCTATTTCTTAGTAAGGATTTAAATTCATGAACAGCCTGTTAATTTGAAGGGTATTTGAAGTTTAAATTAATGCATCAGTGATCCTTGAAATCCCAGGCAACTGACATACACAAATACAGAATTCTGTAAACAATATTTTTGTCCACAGTTCATTTATACATGCTTATAGAAATTAGTCATGCTAAACTGCAATTTATCAAATCGCTGGTAACAAAACAAAGCACCCTGTCATATCATACTTAAAATATCAATGTTTGATACTAACTTCTTTCTACATAAAGATATGACATTTGATTGCAAGTACTTATGATACCAAGGTTCTCATCTTAACAGTGAGAAGGAAAAGTGTTCCATCTTAAGAATCACTATGCCAGTTAACAAATATACATATAATAAATGACTATTTTCTACATTAAAATGATCTTCCAACATGCTGAGAAATTTAACACATCTACCAAGTAGAAGTTGTTCATATATCACCATAGAGATTAGAATCCTCACTTTTAAGTACACATACTTAAAATAATGGCAAAGCCCTAAGCCCCCATTATAGATCTCTTTCGCTTTTTACACAAATGCATTAACCATGGGACAATCCTCTATCATTGAAAATAGGTAGAAAGCACTTCTGAATAAATGACTTAAGAATAATGTCTATTACACACAGGCATTCATAGGAATTTATGAATAATTTGGCAGTGTATTTCAGGGAACTAAATGCTAATATTTTGTCCATTATGTTAAAATTTTAATTTTTTTAATTTTTTTTTTTTTTTTTTTTTGAGATGGAGTCTCGCTCTGTCGCCCGGGCTGGAGTGCAGTGGCTGGATCTCAGCTCACTGCAAGCTCCGCCTCCCGGGTTTACGCCATTCTCCTGCCTCAGTCTCCCGAGTAGCTGGGACTACAGGCGCCCCCCACCTCGCCTGGCTAGTTTTTTGTATTTTTTAGTAGAGACGGGATTTCACCTCGATCTCCTGACCTCGTGATCCGCCCGTCTCGGCCTCCCAAAGTGCTGGGATTACAGGCTTGAGCCACCGCGCCCGGCCATTATGTTAAATTTTAATTTTAAGATTAGTTTCATTTCTATTTTCCATTATCTTTTTATTATAAACTTATTCAGATCCTTCAGAGGACACAGAAAATTTTCATAATTCAAATGGAAAAGTTATGCCTTTGGATGCAAAACATAGAAAATAATCTGATTACATTAATAACTTAAAATGTTTAACTTTAATAACTGATAATTGTAAAAAGGTAGTGTTTATAATTAATGCGATATTCTTGGGGGTTATAAATGTCTTAGGAATAAAATTTGGAGGAGATAGGGGTATGTTTTACAAGTGAATCATAATGGAGCAGAGAATCGAAAATTTTAAGTTTAAAGAGGCTTCATTTGCCTTT
Organism: Trachypithecus francoisi; assembly: GCF_009764315.1. Taxonomy (NCBI): domain Eukaryota; kingdom Metazoa; phylum Chordata; class Mammalia; order Primates; family Cercopithecidae; genus Trachypithecus; species Trachypithecus francoisi. The sequence continues at coordinate 55,917,162 of NW_022681463.1, read as the reverse complement.
TAAGATATCAGCAGATAGTCAACTGCTTTACATTATTCTTTCATGTGTATTCCTACCTAGTTCCACGGCCTCAGCTTTTTCTAGCACTTCAATGTGAGACTCCCTCATATTCCCAAATCAGTATAGAAGGATTGGGCATATTTAGAGCGGCATGGAGTTTTCTTGAAGTAGGAGCTGTTTATAGCTTTCCTCCTAAAAATAAAAAGTGGGTTCTCACTCATGAATATTAGACTATCTTTTATAGAAAAAGTTTTGCAAACTTATATTCAGGACAGATGTTCGGACAGACACCAGTTTGCCTCTGAAGAAAATAGGGCAGTTTAAAGTGGGTATGCTCTTCAAAATTGCAAGACAATCACAATCCTCTTATTTGCAATTCTTCCTAACCCCAATTCCCATAACTCCTGAACCTACAAATGTTTTCATTATTTCTTTGATCTCAATCATTTCTTTCTCTTTGATTTTACATCCCGTCTGAACTGTCATTGGAAGAATGATTACTGTTTATTTTTACTTTGAAATTTTGATTTTTCTTTCAGCACAAACTGGAAATTTTCCACAGTGCTTCAACCATTTGAATGCAAACATCCACTTTTCATTTGGAAATCACAGGACTTATTGCTCTTTGAAGAATCACTAAGTCATAAAAAAGCTTCCTATTTCTAGGATGTATGTAAAATTATGACAATAGCTGACATGGTAATAAAAAGACCCTGTGGCATCTTCTGGTTTCTTCTTACTTTTCTTTTTCTTATGATTGATTCTAGGAAGAAACATTGTGCTTTGAACTTCAAAGCTGAGACACAAGATGCCAGCTTAGTTCTGAGAAATGCTTGATTTCATACAAAACAGTTATTTCTTTTCCCTCGAAACTTCAAGATTTTCTCCTCATTCTGGGTTGGTATAGAATCACATCTTCAGTGAGCCTTCTTCAACCCCAATCCAATGAACTCCCAGATGCTGTCTTTCATTTTGTCCTTATTGCTGTCATTACCTTTTGTTTTATTATTCACTATTTGTTAATTTGTTTCTTTATCTTTTTTTCTTTTTTTTAATTATTATTATACTTTAAGTTCTAGGGTACATGTGCATAACGTGCAGGTTTGTTACATATGTATACTTGTGCCATGTTGGTGTGCTGCACCCATCAACTCGTCAGCACCCATCAATTTGTTCTTTACATCAGATATAACTCCCAATGCAATCCCTCCCCCCTCCCGCCTCCCCATAATAGGCCCCGGTGTGTGATGTTCCCCTTCCCGAGTCCAAGTGATCTCATTGTTCAGTTCCCACCTATGAGTGAGAACATGCGGTGTTTGGTTTTCTGTTCTTGCGATAGTTTGCTGAGAATGATGGTTTCCAGCTGCATCCATGTCCTCTTTATCTTTTTTGTCCGTTGGAACACAGGATTTATAACCAGAGGCATCATTTCTTTCTTGTTCATTACTGCAAAGAACAAAACCCACACAAAGAAGACTCTCAGGAAATGTTGGCTGAATGACAGAATGAACATTGATAAATGAAGACTTCTCCAAATAACTGATGCTAGACATCTCTAAATGTAAAACAGTATTAATTGAAATATTATCTTAATTTCATTTAATTGAAAACATGGAATTACATATATGTTGTCATTTTAGAAAGAAATGTTAGAATGTTAAGTGTTAATGTCAATTCTGACAATAGTCTAGATATAGCTAATTTGTTCTAAAATATTCTTAGTAATTGTGTAGTTGATTTTGAATTTTTATTTCTGAATGTCTTCAATATGACTGCATGCTGGCAAAAATGAAGACATTCCTTTGTGCTTTTATGGTATTTGTAATTTAAAGGTACATTCATTCTTTAATGACCTTGGAGATAACTTCTGCAATCATTGTGGCTAGTGGTTGTGCCCAAAGGTTTTATTATTCCCTTTCTGCTGCTGAAACTAGAATGTGCCCTTGATTTCACACTCTTGCTGAACTGATACTTTTGTTCCTGTCCAGATATCAGAAATAGCATGTGACCATGACATCATACACAATTTTTCCATCAAAACATTTGAAAATAACTTGGATTCATTTATTAGAGTTTTATTTTCCCACATCTTGCAGTACCCGAGAGTTCTACAGTAATTAACCTTACTCTGAATGGCAGAGGACATGCACTAAGCTCTTATTTAAAATCTATTCATGATGCATTTTAAATATTCAGTAGAGACTTCTTAAACATGCAACCGTAGTCTATTGAAAATGGATTTCCTAAAGCCAGGAGATTGGATATTAATATCTGACATTTGTATAAAGACAGGTTTTTGTTAACCTATTATAAAAAGGACTGATGATGTGATTATATATTGTTTACTAGCTCACTTATATTTCTCTGTGCTAATAATTACTGTACCCTATTTGTTCAGATTTTTTTTACTTTATTTTCATTAAGCATTGTTTTTACAATCTTTTTTTAATCTTAGCTTATGTTTGATTTGTTTTTGATTGAATAAAGGTTATTTGTTAATATAGAATCTGCTGTCATTTCAGTTTTATCTTTCCCAAGTAAAATTTATACAAAATGTATGAAAAAAGAAATTCTGAAACTCCTGAAATAAAATGTTTAAGGGCATTAGTACCTTTGTGCCTGTAGTGTCATAGCCATTCTTATTTTAACATTTTGTGAAAATGTTCACACCCAGGAGATATTTGGCAATGTCTGGAGACATTTTGGTTATCATGACTATATAGTGTGAATGCAGCTAGTGAGTAGAAGCCAGAGATGTATTAAACATCTTATAACACAGAACACCCCTCTACAACAAAGAATTATTCTGCCTAAAATGTAAATAGTGCTGAGATTAAAAAACACAAGTTTAAGCAAATTAAATTTTAAAAATTTAGTGTACTCTTAAAATCATAGAGAAAAGAATCCTTACTCAATGTATTGAAAGGTTTTCAAAAAGAGTAAAGTATTTTAAAAATGTCTTCTTGGCCAGGCACAGTGGCTCACAACTATAATCCCAGCACTTTGGGAGGCCAAAGCAGGAGGATTATCTGAGGTCAGGAGTTCGAGACTACCCTGGCCAACATGGTGATACACCATCTCTACTAAAAATACAATTATGTGAGTGTGGTGTTGAAGGCGTGTAATCTCAGCTATTCGGGAGGCCAAGGCAGGAGAATTGCTTGAGCCTGGGAGACAGAGGTTGCTGTGAACCAAAACTGAGCCACTGCACTCCAGCCTGGGTGACAGGATGAGACTCTGTCTCAAAAAAAAAAAAAAAAAGAAGAAGAGATTGCATAGGCCTTTGTAAAACATTCTTAAAAACTGGCTCTTACATTGAATGAAGTGCAATATCGTTATATACTATGGAGCAAAGGAAAAGCATAGTCTAGATTATATTGTAACAGGATCCTTTGGCTACTGTAGTAGGCAGAATTCTGAAGATGTTCCCCGAGATTCTCTTCCCTTGGTTAGTCAATAAAACATGAATCTAGGTACTGCTGTGAAGAGACTTTGTAAAGCTAACAGGCCTTGAGATAGTGAGATCATGGATTATCTAGATAGATCAATTTTAATCACTTCAGTCCTTAACAGTAAAGACATTTTTTCTCCTGGGGTCAGTCAGAGATATGTGGCAGAAGAAGGAGGCAGAGGAAGGATAAAAAGTGTGAGAAAAATACCACTCTCCCTTGTTGACTTTGATTATCAAAGAAGGAGGGATAAGCCAAATAAGGTGGGAAACTTTTAGACATATCCAACTGAAAGCCAGCAAGATGACTGGGAATCTCAGACTTCTACTGCATGAAACTGAATTCTACCATCAACCTGGATGACCTTGGACTCTGTTTTCCCCTAGAGTCTCCAAAAGCAATACAATTCTGCTGACACCTTGATTTTGACCGAAATGGAGAACCAACTGAGCCATATTGTGCTGGACTTCTGACTTATGAAAATCACGAGATCATAAGTAGTTACTGTCTTAAGCCACGTATTTTATGATCATGGTTTCAGCTGCAACAGGAAACTAATACAGTTCCTGTGTTGAGAATTATGGACACTGAAAAGTAGGGATAGAAATAGGAAAAGTAACTGGGAAGTTCATTAATAAACTGGACATAAGATGAGGGTGGCCTCGAACAAGGTGTTGGTGATGGAAATAATAAGCATTGAGTGCATTCTGGATACATTTTGAAGGCAGAGCCCATAGGATGTGCTAAGGCATTGGAGGGTTGATGGAAAGGAAACAGAGAACACAAAGGAAGTGCTGAAGGCTCTGTCTGAGCACTTGGAAGGATAGAGGTGCCATGATTAAACTGGGTAAGACTGAGCATATTGTGAGGGAAAGATTAAGATATTGGTTATAGACATGTTCAGTTCTTGTTAGTCATTCAATTGGATGTATTGAGTAGGCAGTTGAAAACTGGGGTTCAGGAGGAAGTTCTTGACTGAAGATATGTTCTTGGCAGTATATAATTGGGATATCAAGCCAACATATAACCAAGGAATTAGGTATAAATAAATATAAAGAGATCTAAGGAATGAACTCCAAAATTTAGAGGTCAAAGAGGTGACAAGGAACCAGCTAATACCACTGTGCCGAGACAAATAAGAGAATATAGCTCGTGAAGATAGTTTTGTGATAGAGAAATATTTGTAAATAGTTTAATTTTTTTTCTGTAAAAATTCTTATCTAGGTTTGAAACAAGTAGAAACACATTCAATAATATCTAGTAAGAGTCATCTATTTTCAGGTAGAAAAATAATGCAAAAAATATATCGTTTTATAACTTGAAATTTTTGTGAATTTTTTATTTTTTGTCATTTGAACTTGCAATCATCTGAAGTATTACTTAGACTGCCAAAAATGTAAAAACAAACAGGTTCAAAATCTAATGAGCTTCAAACAATCATCTAATTAATTTCTTTTTTCTTCCAATTATCCAAGATGTTAAGTCCTGTTTTGTCTCCATTAATATGATATCCTGCCATCCTGCCAAGTCAGAACAAAGCTGCCAGATATTAGCAAAATAAGCCATTAGGTCTTGGGACAAACGCTAGTCTTTTCTAAAAAAAAAAAAAAAGAGTTATTCATTCTTTGCCTATTTCTGCTTTTTTTTTTCCATGTTAAAATGATTATCATTTTTCTTGGTGAAATGGGAATCAAATATTTAACACGTTTCACCTTAACCCTCTCCACTGTCATGGTCAAGAGTTGTTTTATACTTTTCTACTGATTTGGGGCATAATATTGAAATCTTTCTTAGCACAGTATTCTGGGCAGCTACCAAAGATAGGTATCATGATTCAAGATGAAACCATTTGCCATTTCTGTTGTTTTTGTCTCTCTTGAATCACCATCAAGGATGTAAAACATAAATACTTCTTCCCCCATATATTGCCTAATAATTTAACAATACTGTCATACAACTGCATTTATCATAGAAATTTGTAACTCTAAATGGTAGAGATCTTCAGTGATTATCAATAATTTTTTATCAATTATCAATAATATTTTATACTACATACTTCATCCCCTTTCATGTTTCTCTAGTCAAAAATATGTATTTCTTTTTACCTTTTTAAAAATACTTTAAGGAGTGTTATATGCAAAGTTTCAGACAGCGTTATTAACTCACCCTTTTCATAGTTATGCAGACAAATATGTTCATCTTTGTTTATATTGCTGTGAAGATGCAGAGGACAGGCTTCGAGGCTTCACGAAAATGAACACTCATGTGTTTTTATTCCTAAAATAAACATGCAAGTTAGAGTTAGTGAGATGAGCTCAAGAGATATTTTTGGCAAAGCATCGGACTAAGAAATGTTTAGGGCGGGTAGGTTCTCCAGTCTTATCAATCAAATCCTAGGGGAAGTAATTGGATTGGTGGCAATGATGCTTTGGTTGGGGTAAATTGTGAATAAGTGAGTTGTAGCCATGTTATTTTGAAACTATCACCTTTTATGGCTGAAAAACTGCACTAACCAAGCCACATTTTCTGGATCTAATATTATCTATCTACCTGGTAGTTTCCTTTCCTATGTCACTTAGCACCACTGTGCACATGTTCTATATTTAATGAGCAATGCCCAGTCACATTGCAACTGGGCAGCAATAACCAATCTGTAGGCATGCACTTTTGGTTGTTTCTAAGACAAAGAAGGCACAGAATCTGGAGGACCCGGCCAGGACCATCACAGTATTCTATTGCTAGTACAATAGTAACTCTCTCATTGTCCAGTGGTGACTAGCACACCTGTACACACACACACACACACACACACCCCTACTTATGTCCACACATGCCATTTGCTTTTCTCCCTGGCATCCGCTTGTCCAGGATTCTATTGAAATATCCTGTCTTATTTCTCATATAGTATCATCCAAAAAAAAAAAAAAATCTCCACTCTATAGGAATAAGGGGCTATCAGGACTTTTTTTCCTTTGTGAATTTGAGTTAGACCAGTTATTCTCTAGAAGAACTGATTGTCATACTCATCTTCTCAGCAAAACCTTTTGTTCTCTCCCAGCTCATGAGAGTCAGAGCATCTTCTGAGCTTTTACCACAGTCTATTCATGTTTCTATGAACTTTTCAGTGATCTGTGTTATTTTGGCTGTTTTGGCATGTAGAGATTAAGGTCTTGAATGAAGAGAAACATGAAATAATATCTAGCTAATGGTGCATAATAAATATTTCTGGAATGAATCAGGTGATTGATTAAGTAACATCTTTTTATTAGGTTAGATAATGGCAAAGAGTAAAAGACTCACTAATTTTATCTTAACTGAAGCTCCAAATTCTTTGGAACATTGGTTGATTTCTGTTGGATCTGAGTCCAATGAACATACAAGGAAACTTTAAAGCTAATATAACTAATAACTTCCAGAAAACTAGAAGACTTAGGAAATAAAAGAAATTCTGTCTTTCATAGGAATTTTATGAAGGCTATTTTGCAATAAAAATTATCTTTTTGGCTGTGATAAAGACCAAGTAATCACTTATAAATCAAGGTAGGCAAAAGCTTATTTAATTTGGTATGCTTGGAAGTTAACCAAATTAATTTATAAGTGTCACTCATCTTTTTGTTAATCCATTTTCCTGACAAGTTTTGAAAAGAATGTAAAGACATTTCATCACTGGGTCACCTGTAGGGCATACTTCGCGTTAACTGGAAAGATGGCTCACCATGAGTGAGATATTATAACATGAAAAAGAACCTCTTATTTCAAGATATTTTTACTTATTTATTCTTAGTCATGCCGTGCTAACAGGTCATTATATATCCTTTAATACCACCATTTTTCCATTCAGTGTAGAAGGTAATAGCAATCAAAACATCCACTGCAAAGTAAACAGCAATCCCAATTTCACGTGAGTTTCCTTTTATCATTTCAGAGGAAAGGAATGTAGATAACTATGTGATAAGACCCAAAATGGGAGCGAGATTACTATATATAGAAAAGCCCACTGCATAGTAGTTGTGGACAGCTTTATGATGACTATTTTTCAGTTTGAGGATAATGAAAGTTTTCCTTGACCAACGACTGAATAATTTTAGAGTGTATGCACAAGCCTTTAATAAACATCATTAGTGGCTGTGGGATATATTTGACCATTGACTCTTCTACCCATGATTTAGTTTACTGGTTTATTTGGCTGAAATCGAAGAGTGTCTGGAGAGAATCTCCCTGGTAACAATGTTTTTGCAAAATATTCATTGCTTTAAACAAAACAACGATATGTTTCTGGGGTTAATTTGCTAAAAGAACTGTACAAGTACTCACAGTTGTCAAGAGAGTTGCCTTGATTCATTTACTCATTCAAATATATTTATTGCATGCCTACTATGTGCTACTTTTATAAGCAGAGGGTCCATAGAATACACAGAAAACCGTATCCTCTTAGATTGTGCATACATTTAGATTGTAAATTATGGCAAAATTAATTAGAAAGGAAAGGTAAATTTGTGGAATGTCAAATGGCAATAAATAAGGCAGAGAAAAATAAAGCAGAGAATGAGACAAGGAGTATTAGAAGATATGCTTTTAAAATAAAATAATCAGGAAATGTTTCACTGAAAAAGTTACATTTTAGTAAATATTTTGCAGTTTGCAATGGAGTGTGGCATGTTGACACTGGGTGAAGAGCAAGACAGGGTGCAAAGCCTTCATCTGGAGCATACGCTATGGGTTGGTTATGAGGAAGGAGGGAGGGGTGGGGCTGGAGCAAAGTGAGCAGTGGTAGGATAGAAGGAAATGAAGTCAAAGGGGGAAATGAGGTCTCAGTCTTATCAAGCCTTGTAAATCAGGGTAATTAATGACTGGATTTTACTCAGGGTAAGCTGGGAGGCTATTTTAGGGTTTTGAGCCAGAGGAATGTCAAAACCTATCTTTATTTTAATAGGATTGCAGGATGATGTTTTGAGACAAAGACATAGATAAGGCTTCACCAGAAGCAGAAAGCCCTGTCTTGCATCCATTTGATCATTCACTCATTTGTACAACAAATACATATTCAACATCTATAATGATTCTACCTAGAAAAAGGAGAGGAGTTTTCTATAGCTTTTGCAAAAATGACTTGAATTTCACAAGTGAACCAAATCCTAGAAAACATACCTTTTTCCCTATTACATGGAGAATTTCCTTTCCAAATGTAGGGTGACACATTAAGTTCTGGTGAATCTGACTGACTGATCTGAAGAAAACAAAACAAAATTCACAAACAACTAGTGCCTCAGTTGATGGTTTTATAAGAAGTGATTCTTTTTGAAGCAGAGGAGCACCCACCATATGTTTCATTTTTATAGATACACTTACAATAAGATTGACATATAATTTTTATGTATTTTCTTCAAGTTTTGAGCATGTGGATAGCAATTGCTGCAATATCTATCAAAAAGAACAGGTGATGAGTGGATTCGGGAGGTAACAAATGGATTCACTGGGCAGGTTAGCAGAGAATACTCCAAAGATACTCCTATGACTTTCTTTGTCATCAATGAAAAATCTATTTATGCACTTTATGGGTACATATTTTCTGTTGCACAGACCCATTTCTGAGCCCTAATTAGTCTGCCTTTTAAAGACATTGGAACTGATTATGTTTTTACATGTCCCCACTGTTTACACTGAGCATTAAAATAAATCTTTTGCTCTGTCAAATAAGAATAAAATGTAAAAATCTTTGTACATAATCTTCACTTTTGTTGAAATTTTAAAGTTTCAAATACTATATGTCACTTTGATTGGAAGATTCTGTTTTATGAGCTGCTCCATATTTTTGACAATTTCTCAACTCAATTTTACCAGTGACTACTACTGCTCTCTAACATCCTGCTTTGTGAAGACATAAAGGCATTACTCAAAGCACTATTGGGAGCAATTTGCCAAAATCCTTACAGGCAAAACCCCTACAGACTTTTGCTAATAGATATTTTTCATAGCTATATTTTATAATTACTAGATCCAAATCAGTTGTATTATTTTTCCCAGAAATGGACATTCATATATGAAGTACAACAATTATGTTAAAACTAGTTTAGCAAATATTAATTAAATAATTTCCTGCCATAACAATGGGTACCTGGAACTTGTAGGGAAATTTAACTCATGGTATCTATTGAGGTGAATTTCTGCAGTAGTAATATTTCTGATAATTTGCACTGCTCTCAAAAAGCATTATAGAACGGTGATGCAGTTTATGATTTTTTTCCCTAATGCTTTTTGAAATATTCATTATTCACAGTGAGTGAACTCACTCTCAGTTTTTGCAATCTCTTCTCTTCTCAATTCCTAATTTTCACCTCAGTCTTTTACATCTTAGGAAATGACACTGCCTTCACCCTAATGCTGAAACAATAAATGTGCGAGTCATCTGTGTTTTCTTTATCTGTACCTCCCTCAAATCGATTCATCAGTAAAGTGTTCAAATTTTGCAATATAAATCTTTTTTTTCCTCTCTCCATTTTCAGTACTATCACTATTTCTTGAATTCTATACTCTCTTATTTGGACTAAATCATGAAAGTGTTAGCTATGACTGTCTAATTGGTATTACCAATCATCTATTCACTCCTCAACCAAGATGAAACAAAGAAAGTTTTTTTAACTCATAATTTTTTTTTTTTGTACGTATTGATTTGGGGGTAGGAAGATAATCTAAATAAGATAACTTTATGTCCTTCTTAAAACTAGTTGGCATGTTCCCATTTGGCGCTTTTAAACTTTTTATTTGGGGCTTCTTTTCAGTGTTCTTAATATAAGACTTCCTGCGGTCCTAAACCTCATGCACAATAAGTACTAATTATAATTCATAATATAAATTTCAGACTCAAGGTTAAAAAGTCAGCATGAGGCATACATGAGATGGTGCCCAGTGATCACATAGGTCTCTGGAAAGAAAGAAGTTCCATTTTGACATTCAAAAATAGTTACACTTGTTTCCATAGCTTGATTTTTAGATGGTGTTTTCAGGCCCCTTCTTGTTGCATTATTCAAGCACACAGGGTGGTTTAGTTAGTTAATTTACTCAGTGGTGTGGAGGTGTTGATGGGAGAAAGCCAATTGAAGAAAGAATGCACTGTGGGTAAAAGTAAAGCCTGCAGAGGTACACAAGTCAGAGAGAACCTGTGCACTTGGGAACCATAATCATCGTGTATGGCTAGGACAATGGCTTTGTTCCGGGTAAGAGGAACTGAGTGTTACTGAGTCATAAAGGGAGGGCTTTCTCACCATAGGAAGGAGTTGGGATTTTGTATCGAAGGCTGTTGGGAGGCATTGAAGAATCTTATTAGGTCTACTGTTGATTTTCAAATTCTGGTGGGTTCAATTTTTCTTCAGCGTTTGACAACAAAACTCTCCAAAGCCCATCTTAAAAATATAAATCAAATCCAATAGCTTTAAATCACTGGAGATGAAACATGCCTTCAAACTTGAGGAAACTGAATGACAATGAAGTTTGGTCAGAACACCACTTCTTGAAATTGCCTCTTCCACACCTTCAAAGTAATCACGGAGGCCGGGCGCGGTGGCTCACGCCTGTAATCCCAGCACTTTGGGAGGCCGAGGTGGATGGATCACAAGGTCAGGAGATCGAGACCACAGTGAAACCCCGTCTCTACTAAAAATACAAAAAAAAAAAAAAAAAATAGCTGGGCACGGTGGCGGGCGCCTGTAGTCCCAGCTACTCAGGAGGCTGAGGCAGGAGAATGGCATGAACCCGGGAGGCGGAGCTTGCAGTGAGCCGAGATTGCGCCACTGCACTCCAGCCTGGGCGACAGAGCGAGACTCTGTCAAAAAAAAAAAAAAAAAAAAAAAAAGTAATCATGGAATTTCAGGCTGTGGTGAACATGAAGTAAAAATATTTAGTGATTTTTAATCTAACGGTTAGAAAGAAGAAGGATATGCTCAGAAACAGATAACTGTACTACCAATTAAAATTCTTTGCCAGCAATGTGTTAATTTCTAAATCTAATGTGTGGAAAATATTGTGTGGAAAAGGATATATTTTTACCAAACTTATAACAGATTTCTCCTTATCTCTATGTAGGCATCTTCTAAAAAGTAAAGACGTTAGTGAAATTAGATATATTTAAAACTAAGCATTATTTTTAAAATGTAAGTGAAAGATTTACAATTAGAGCCATCTATTGCATTTACCATATTTTGCGCATATTTCAGGAGCATCAAAATAAAGTAATCCCAAAACATTGTGAATGGCAGAAGCACATGAAGAATTAGAAAATGCACACAAAATATATTATGAATAATATAAAAATAACCTTGAATATTTGAACTTATTAAATTAATTAGAACCTTAGTTTAGAGTAAACCAAGGAGAAGAAGTAGAATACTGAGCAACCAGATGTGTTTGACCCCAAGGGGATACAAAGCAATTAAGCCCAACCTTTCTTTCCCTGAGAGCAAACACATCATTCTCAGTCTCTTCGGATCTGCATTTGTGAGTATCACATGGGAAATAGGATAAGTAGCTAACAATCATAGCCAGGATAATTTTATGGAATGTAAGAACCAACATAATTACAACTTTGGATTGACCAAGAAGCTGGAGTGAAGAAGAAATAAACAGAGGGAGAAAAATGGTGTTTCAGCTGTGGGAGATCTTAAAGATTTACACACATGGGAAATGCTGGGAAGCTACATATGGAAATGAGAGGAACCCATATTCATTTATTACAAAAAATATGCCAATTATTAGGCATAAGGTGAATGGAGTTTGTAGCCTGAGCTGGTATAGTTTACTGGAAAAAAAAGACAGGCTCGGATTTTAATCCTAACTCAACTTTTAGTTGTTTTCCATAGTGTAATTACATAAGTTTTATGTTGCTCCCTATGTTGCTCTGCAAGATTGGAATATTATTACCTCCCTTGGTGGGAGTGGTTGTAAAGTTTAAATGAGATAACACATCTATTAGTATAGTACTAGAAACATACTTGGTGCCAAACAATAAAGGGTAGTCATTTTATTTTTTATTGACTTTATATATAGTGTATCCATTTAAAGCTCAATCTTTGTGTGTGTGTATATTATATATATATATGTATATCTTCTGAATTTCCACTGTTTCTAGGAGATCTTGAAAAGTGGAGTAGCAGGTCTGATGAGTGGGTAACTTGCCATTCAGAATTATTTTATAAAACTAATTAGTAAAAGTACTAAATGTTATATTAGTGTTTTTCATTGTTCTAGAAATATACAAGAATCTGTTTGAAATTGAATTGGATAGAAAATAAAACCAATGTGTTTTAAAAGATCATTTAAAAATGCGTGACTAAATTCTTAATCCTCCATCAACCGACTTTATAAAAGAAAAAGCACATAAGTTATTTGAGCCATGGATTTTATCAACACTATGAGAATGGTTTACATGAGGAATTTCCAACTCTTTTCTCTGGCCACATAAAATTTTTTCCTTGTTTTATTTGATTCTTTTTATATTTTATTATCCAAACTCTGGATTTATAAGTCTTTCTCCTTTAATATAAAAGTATCTTGTTCAAAAAAGTAATTTTAAATAATTTTAAAATTTAATTTTAAAATAAATATTCGCTATATTTTCTTTATCTTTTTGATATTAAATGAAGTAAATATCTTAAAATATATAAAACTAAGGTCAATGGATGACTGAGGTCAATGAAGGAAACACATTAGTAAAGTAAATACAAATGTATTAGTATTAAGATTGATGTAATCTATACTCACACAGCGTATGTTATGCATTAGAAGCTTAATTTTATGCATTTATCGGGGGAAACCTCACCCCTGATATTCAACATGGGTTCTTTTCTATTTCTTTAGACATCAGCTGGTCTTAGAAATAAAGGGAAAAAGTACAAAAGAGAGAAATTTTAAAGCTGGGTGTCTGGGGGAGACATCACATGTAGGCAGGTTCCATGATGCTCCTTGAGCCGTAAAACCAGCAAAATTTTATTAGTGATTTTCAAAAGGGGAGGGAGTGTACAAATAGGGTGTGGGTCATAGAGAACACATGCTTTGCAAGGTAGTAAAACATCACAAAGCAAATGGAGGCAGGATGAGATCACAGGACCACAGGACTGGGCAAAATTAAAATTGCTAATGAAGTTTCGGGCACGCATTGTCATTGATAACATCTTATCAGGAGACAGGGTTTGAGAGCAGACAACCAGTCTGACCAAAATTTATTAGGCGGGAATTTCCTCGTCCTAATAAGCCTGGGAGTGCTACAGGAGACCAGGGCTTATTTCAGCCCTTTGCCTTCGACCATAAAAGAGACCCACTCCCAAAGGAGCCATTTCAGAGGCCTACCCTCAGGGGCCATTCTCTTTCTCAGGGATGTTCCCTGCTGAGAAAAAGAATTCAGCGATATTTCTCCTGTTTGCTTTTGAAAGAAGAGAATATGTCTTTGTTCTGCCCAGCTCCCTAGCAGTCAAAGTTTAAGGTTATCTCCCTTGTTCCCAGAAGATTGCTGTTATCCTGTTCTTTTTCCAAGGTGCCCAGATTTCATATTGTTCAAACACACATGCTCTACAAACAATTTGTGCAGTTAACACAATCATCACAGGCGACATACATCCTCCTCAGATTATGAAGATGACGGGATTAAGAGATTAAAGACAGGCATAGGAAATCACAAGGGTATTGATTGGGAAAGTGATAAGTGTCCATGAAATCTTCACAATTTATGTTCAGAGATTGCATTAAAGACAGGAATAAGAAATTATAAAAGTATTAATTTGGGGAACTAATAAATGTCCATGAAATCTTCACAATTTATATTCTTCTGCCATGGCTTCAGCCAGTCCCTCCATTCAGGGTCTCTGACTTCCCACAACACATTAAAAGGTTAATTTTAAAAAATATTATCTTTACTAGTCATGAGCATATGTATCACTGATGCCAATTTATGTCAACCTATTAGTGCATTTTAAGCTTCTGGGAAGGTCAATGAAAGAAGCACTGGATCCAAAGGCTAAATTGAATTGTACTTTTGCTAGTAACTTTAGACAAATTATTTCTCACCCCATCTTCTAATTTAATGATCAAACAGTGTTAGTAATACATATTCTTGTTATCACTGCAATTTAATGGGACTCAAGTTAACAAATCTATGTGAATGAGTGTTGAAGAGGTGAAAGTGTAACTATTATTTATATTGCTTAAAAAAAAAAAAACATGGGTTATAGAGCCAAATAAAACTAGCTTGGAATTTTCCTCCTCTTCTTCATAGAGCCAAATCCCTTGACAAGCTACTTAGTGTCTCTGAACCTCAGGGCACTCAGCAAAGTTGAGGTAGTAATGCATAGCTTGGAGGTTGAATATAAAGTTACATTGAAACAACACATCCCAAAATAACTAGTATACTGTTTGGCCCTTAAAAATTTACTGAATAAATGATGATTTTCCTGTCTACTGTATCTTGCATTACAAATTTATTTAACATAATTAGTGCTGGCAACCTTACAAAAGGAAAAGGCAAATCACAGATTATATTTTCAATAGGTTTTTAAAAAATCAAAATATATAATAAACTCTACCAAAACAATAACCAAATTAAGAATAAACATCCCTACAGAAAACAAGCAATTTAAGGAATCAGAAACTGAAATGGCCAGTAAACACAGGGAATTATTTTCACAGTTTTCTCATTTGGATAGCTAATAAATAACAGTGATATACTATTTCATATCCATAGTGGCAAATATTTTCAATTTGCACAATTACTTTTATTATAACTGAGGATAAACAGAAATTCTTACACATAATTTTTTATTGCCTAATAAAATTGTATGTGTGTATCCCTGAATTCAGCAATTTCACCAGAAAGCATATAATTGAGAAACTCTAATAAATGGACTAAAAAAATGCCAAAACTGTTCCCAGCTATCTCAGTAGAAGAATGGATAAATAAGCCTTGTTTTTATTATAAATTGAATATTAAAAAGCAATAAAAATTAATCAGATGTACATTTATCTACATTTAAAACCTCAAAAACACAATGTTAAGTCTAAAAATCAAATTATAAAATTATATATACAGTAGAGTAGTTTAAATTTACAATGCAATTTCATATATATTAAATTACATTAATTTATTTTTAAAATGTAAAAGCATGATAGTAAAATTTACACCAATCTGAGAATCATGGATCTTTCTGGGAAGAGAGTCCAGGAACTAGCATGGGGTACATCTATATTCTATAAATTATATTTATATATATATATAATGAGCAAACCAAGTTTATGAATTTGTGAACAGTGGATAGATTCCATTTTGAGAGACATTGATTTATAACAACGAAATACAGACCTTTTAAAAGCCACAATTTCTTCATGTGTGATTTTTAAAACATCTTATTTTACTCGAATAAAAGTTTTTTAGAAATTTAGTCTAATTTTTCTTGTGCACTCTGATAAATTACCTCCTACTTAATGTTGTCTGTATTTTCAGTAAAAAGTTTACCTAATATTTACGTATATTTGTTAGGACACATCTGAGTTGAATTCCTCATTATGACTCTTACAGTTTATATGACCTAAAACAATTTCTGTTTCATCAGTTGTAAAATTGGTGTGAAATATTATTACAAAGTTTTGTGAGGATTAATGTGGGATGACATATGTAAAAACATAGGACTATGCTTGGCACACAGTACCATAAGACTTTGTACTATGTGCCAAGCATAGTCCTATGTTTTTACATATGTTATTAGCATAAGCCATAGTACAAAGTATTATTAGCAACTTTATCAACACTGTCACTATTACCAGTAGGCCATTCAATTATTTAGAAATAGTTAGCATTTTATGGTTGTTAGCTCTTTAAGTCAATACTTTGCATGGTTTTGAAAGTCTTCCTTAATTTCACCACACTCTCCCACATGTTAAGCTGATCTCTTTACCACATTGTATCTTAAATCAGCATTCTCTTACCAGACCTACGGCTCTTGATCTTTTCATCAGCCTCACCTACAATGTCCTTTCCTTTCCATTTGTCTATTCTAATCCCATCTATCTTCCAAAGCTTGCCTCAAATCTCATCTTGTCTACAGTTTCATTGAATTGATTTAAATCTTCTCAACCAATATTTATATTGTCTGTATCAGGTAATTTACTGGTTAATTATGTTCTACCTTACATTCCTCTCTGATGTTTTATATTAACATCGTCACCACAAAGTAAACAGTTTGAAACTGTGGGCTGCATCTGTGATTTCTTTCATCACTCTGATAGAGCATTACAGAATTGTAAGTAAGGAGCAGATATTTGATACATTTTGACTGTAATAAAAAATAACCCATTATATTTTTCCTAGCATCCGATTGTGTCTATCACTCATCAGTTCAAGGAAAATATCTCTGCCATCAACGGTGGTTTCCAATAAAATTTATTTCACTTAATTTAATTCATGTTGCACTCAGTTTATCTCTTGTCTAAGGTAATCTATCCAGGAAGAAAACTTTTAAGAACTTTTCAATGTCACTAGAAATACCTTTTGGATTTTTATAAATAATTTTTACTAACATAATTAAGAGTGAACAAGTAGGATAATAGAATAAGAATGATTAGTCCTAAAGGTATGAAAGAGTAGAGCATCAGCAAAATAGGGCTGCTATTTATTATTTTTTTTTTGCTTTAATTAGGCCCATTAATCTGAGACATAACCTGAGACTATAAAAGAAATAAGTAAAGAATTAAATACTTCTCCTAACAAGAGACCACGTTACAATAAGATGACTTGGATAGTCACAGTAGAGCCCCAATTCTTAAAGGACAGAAGCACTTCACACTGTAGGAATCTTATAAGGCAATTTCAAAAATATTACAGATTATGCTGGTTAAAGCCTCCATCACTCATAGGATGATCATTTAGTTTAGAGCAAAAAAATGCATATCAGATTGTAATTTATAACACTGCTTAAAATATGAAGTCTTATAGCTATTTTAAGTTTAAAACATGTTTTAATAATTACCCTTCTGAACTTCTAGGAGCAATAATATATTACTAAAACTTTTGCTCTGTTTGAGGTTTTAGAAAATCATAGTTAACTTATGAGACATTAAAATATTCTTTCTATCAATGCTCAGTGACGAAGCTATTGTTCTAAAAATATAATTTATAATAGATATATTTTTATAAATTTCTCAATCTTCTTTATACATGCAAATATTTTTAGTCTTTTATAAGCTTCATCAGCAATTCCTCTAAAGCTTTGTCAGGAAGGTGATTCAGAATACCCCAGGCACTTTATTTCATTATGGTGTTGGAAATCAAATGATGAACTAACATAGACCCTGTATTCAAAAGAATAACTTTCCTGAAATGGCTTATAGAATAGAGATAAATTATAAGCAAAACATCTTAAAGTGTTTCCAAGCATGTAGTCCATAAAATGTCATGTTCTAAAAATCACTGTTAATAATCATAATAAACTTTTTATCATTATAAACTTTTTTATTATCATAAAATTTTTCTTCAATACATTCCTCTGTATTCCGACTTTGAAGCTTAAAGTTTAGATAATATTTCTGCCTTCTAGGTTATAACAATCTGCATTCATTCATTATTTGTTTATTCATCAACCATTTTTAATGAATGAAATTAGACAGTAGAGCACAAAAATAATTAGTATGCCTCTTCAGCCTTCAAGAGCTTCATAGCTCATCAGAGAGAGAGAGAGAGAGAGAGAGAGAGAATTATAATTGTACCATTTGTATATTAAACCCTGAATCCACCAGGAAGGAAAAACATAAATGTGATTATAATTGTAGCATTTATATATTAAACCCTGATTCCACCAGGAAGGTAAAACTTCATTTTGTAATGTTTTCTGTTTTCCTGGGGTTGTGATTAAATCATAGGAGCATGTGTATCCAAGGCTATGAGTGTGTTGGGGCAGGAGAAGGTCGGTTTTCTGAAGTTATTCATTGAGATATACGAGCTGTCAGTAGCCCCCTATCACAGAGCCCAAGCGTTCACCCAGTTGTTTCCCTGAGTCTCTAGTTCAGCAGGTAATGTACAGATGCCTTTGTTCTCAGACTACACATTTCTAATATGCCCCCAGGTATCCAATCAGTGAAACATCACATAGCATCCCACAAATCCCATCTCCATCCTTATTCTCTTTTTACTCATTATGGTTTTTCCTCAAAGACAAATTCCTTGCCCCAAAGTTGTTTGCCTCAGATATACCTTGCATAGTCTCCTTAATAGCTAGAAAATTTTGGAAATGTAAGTTCAGAGGCTAATAAAGGATTTCTATTTTCTGCCTTGTAATCCCTCGTTCTTCTTAAGAGAAGGAAACTCAAAGTACTGTCTCCTCTCTGGAGGATGAGGGAGGGGTGGACTGTACAGGGAAATAGGGAGATTTTAAAAAAATATTATGACATGACAATTTAACAAGATCAGCAGAAGAAATAATTCTGGAAGACTATCGAAATACAATACTAAAAAGACAAACAGGTTTCACAAAAAAGACTGTACGTTTCCTGACATTTGAAGGAAAAGTATTTGTACCAACTGGAGAAATGGAAGAAAATATCATTAAAGGACAATGATGTATGAAGCTCACAAAGGAGAAAGGCAGTGTCTTCCCTGTTCCTAAGTAAGAGGATGTAATGACAATCAATGGCATAAAATGGAATTCTGACACGCTGACTAAATGGGAAGAAGAGGGATCAGAGCAGGAAGAGGAAGCAGTGTCTAGCAGTGAGTGATACAGACTCAGTGGTGAATGTGAAGAAGGCAAAAATGGGATGGAGTAATACTTATACAGAAAAATGTGAACTGATGTTATCAATTTCACTTAGAAATTCCTTTAAAAAAAATGACCAAAAGGATATGGCACTAACCCTGAAGTCTTGTGCCAAATGACCAAAGATTGTTGCTCAAGAGCGCTAGACATCCTGAAAATCTCTTAAAATTCTGAAAATCTCCTGAAAGTCAAAGAATGTCTCACTTCCTCCATTCAATGAGGAAGCCCAAGAAATACATGAAGGTGTGAGCCAGAGGATCAGTCACTTAATTAACCAAAGAAGATGGTCTATAAAGCAAAAATTATTTTAGAGAAATGCTGATAGAAAATTAAGCTCCACTACTTCTTTGAATTTCATGATCTCTGACCTTGCTGATACCTGAACTGGGCCTTGATGATTTCCACTTTTCTTTCTCTTTCATTTCTAAGAAATATGGGCTTGGTATGGTAGTATTTTTCTTTGAAACATCCAAACACTGTTGTGGCATTTTAGGTTTCCTCAGATCAATAATATAAATTTTATTGATTTCTCATGAAATTGAAGGTTTAAACTTATTGTCCTCTAAAATTTCCTGTAAAATTGTAATAGTTCGCGGAGAAAATACATTTTTAAACCAATGCCTTAACTGATGACTACTAGAAGAGAGATTCGGGGAAATAAGAATTCATTATAAGCCTGTCAATTTCATATTATTAGATCAGGTGAACATTACTATGAAATAATGTCAAAAAAGGGTGTACATTCTTTAGAAGATAAAAATATGTTGAATTCTACCTATTTGAAGATTCAGAACTGGAGGATTTGGTAGTGTTAAAATAATACATTTTTCTGAATGACTTTTCTTTTTCACTTTCTTTTACCACACAGATATTTTTTATTTTTGAAGCTTTCCAATTAGTAAAGAGGATAATTTTATACTTCATTTAAAGGCACTATCACCTTTGAGATTATCAGCTTTCATAATCAATAATGTGTGGATTACATGAGTTTACTGTTGTAATACAGAGGTACAATATGCTTTGCTGGAGGAATCTTGGCTTTACCTCTTAGTTTTGTCCAAAGTTTTTAATGTCCCAGTGCCTACATGCGTGGAAATTAAATGACATAATGCATTCAAAAATCTTACTCAGCATCTGGCAAATAGTTCGGGGATGATAACTCAAAGTGTGGGATTCAGAAAATCAATATTTTAAGTATTTTACAAATGAGAATAGTTAGCTTTCAAGTACGGTGATTCTTTGTTTTTACTTTTTCTAGTTTTTTTGTTCTTTTCTTACAGACTTCATGGTAAGGATAATGGTGATCAGGGATAACAAAGAAGGGAGTGAATGAAAAGTTTTTGGTTACTGTCTTGCAAAAGCCATCATTCATGCCTTTATTCAACCTTCCACACATAAATTTCAGCGTGGTTTATTTTCATGCTGATATTATTTGATGTTGATCAATTTGGACAGATAAGCACTACAGATTTGGGAATCCCTACACATTAATTATATTCAATTATAGTCACATGTACTTCTGAAAAGCAATTCAAGATATTGACAATTTATTGTGCACAAAAGAATGCCCTCTGTGCCTCTATTCTGTGATAATCAGAAATTAAATTGGGATCATTTATATTGTAACAAGATCACTTTCTATCTACAATTATTACTTGGCCTCTAAAATACATCATATAGTTTTATTATATTACAGTACTGGAATCCATAGTATGTAGACCTTATATCCTCCCATTACACATCTGTACTCTCAAGCAAGACAGAGAAAGCAGATGTAGCTTGTCCCATTCAATACTCACAGCAATTTAGTGAAGCAGGTGTCTCCATCCTCATGGGATAGACCAGGAAGCCACTTGAGAGGTAAGATGCCCTGGTCAGATATATGCCTGTAAGAATATGCCTTGAGGCAGTAAGGCAGCACATTCCACAGTCAGACTCAGAATTCTGATAATCAGAATGTGGCAAAATCTGTTCTTCTGATTCAGTTTGCAATTATCTTGACACTATAACCCTTGTTTTTATGCAAAAACAATTGAACATGTTTTAAATATAAATTGAAAGCCACATAAAGATACTGACGATAAGTTTGACAGTGCTTTGGTCCCTGAAATTTCCATCCAAACTTAGTCACACTCTTGAGTATTTCAGATCAGTGATTGCCAAGAAAATTGCATAGATTTGATTGTTACCTTTAAGAATTGCACTTTTTTTTCATGACTTTCAAAGTCTGGGAGGAACTCTAAGAAAAAATTTATATGAGCAAAGAGTACCTTTAGGAACTACAGAAGCAAGAGCAAATACATTCAAAAGCTAGCAGAAGGCAAGTAATAACTAAGATCAGAGCAGAACTGAAGGAGATAGAGACACAAAAAAACCCCCAATACGCAATGAATTCAGGAGCTGGTTTCCTGAAAAGATCAACAAAGTTGATAGACCGCTAGCAAGACTAATACAGAAGAAAAGAGAAAAGAATCAAATAGATGCCATAAAAAATGATAAAGGGGATATCACCACCGACCCCACAGAAATACAAACTACCATCAGAGAATACTATAAATACCTCTGCGCAAATAAACTAGAAAACCTAGAAGAAATGGATAATTTCCTGGACACTTACACTGTCCCAAGACTAAACGAGGAAGAAGTTGAATCCCTGAATAGACCAATGGCAGGCTCTGAAATTGAGGCAATAATTAATAGCCTATCAACCAAAAAATGTCAAGGAACAGACAGATTCACAGCCAAATTCTACCAGAGGTACAAGGAGGAGTTGGTACCATTCCTTCTGAAACTATTACTATCAGTAGAAAAAGAGGGAATCCTCCCTAACTCATTTTATGAGGCCAGCATCATCCTGATACTAAAGCCTGCCAGAGATACAACAAAAAAAGAGAATTTTAGACCAATATCCCTGATGAACATTGATGCAAAAATCCTCAATAAAATACTGGCAAACCAAATCCAGCAGCACATCAAAAAGCTTATCCACCATGACCAAGTGGGCTTCATCCCTGGGATGCAAGGCTGGTTCAACATTCGCAAATCAATAAACGTAATCCAGCATATAAACAGAACCAAAGACAAAACCACATGATTATCTCAATAGATGCAGAAAAGGCCTTTGACAAAATTCAACAGACCTTCATGTTAAAAACTCTCAATAATTCGGTATTGATGGAACATATCTCAAAATAATAAGAGCTTTTTATGACAAACCCACAGCCAATATCATACTGAATGGGCAAAAACTGGAAGCATCTTCTTTGAAAACTGGCACAAGATAGGGATAGGGATGCTCTATCTCACCGCTCCTATTCAACATAGTGTTGGAAGTTCTGGCTAGGGCAATCAGGCAAGAGAAAGAAATCAAGGGTATTCAGTTAGGAAAAGAAGAAGTCAAATTGTCCCTGTTTGCAGATGACATGAGTGTATATTTAGAAAACCCCATTGTCTCAGTCCAAAATCTCCTTAAGCTGATAAGCAATTTCAGCAAAGTCTCAGGATAAAATCAATGTGCAAAAGTCACAAGCATTCTTATACACCAGTAACAGAGAGCCAAATCAGGAATGAACCCGCATTTACAATAGCTTCAAAGAGAATAAAATACCTAGGAATACAACTTACAATGGATGTAAAGGACCTCTTCAAGGAGAACTACAAACCATGGCTCAGTGAAAAAAAGAGGACACAGACAAATGGAAGAACATACCATGCTCATGGATAGGAAGAATCAATATTGTGAAAATGGCCATACTGCCCAAGGTAATTTATAGATTCAATGTCATCCCCATTAAGCTACCAATGACATTCTTCACAGAATTGGAAAAAACTGCTTTAAAGTTCATATGGAACCAAAAAAGAGCCCGCATTGCCAAGACAATCCTAAGCCAAAAGAACAAAGCGGGAGGCATCACGCTACCTGACTTCAAACTATACTACAAGGCTACAGTAACCAAAACAGCATGGTACTTGTACCAAAACAGAGATATAGACCAATGGAACAGAACAGAGTCCTCAGAAATAATACCACACATCTATAGCCATCTGATCTTTGACAAACCTGACAAAAACAAGAAATGGGGAAAGGATTCCCTACTTCATAAATGGTGCTGGGGAAATTGGCTAGCCATAAATAGAAAGCTGAAACTGGATCCTTTCCTTACTCCTTATACAAAAACTAATTCAAGATAGATTAGAGACTTAAACGTTAGACCTAAAACCATAAAAACCCTAGAAGAAAATCTAGGTAATACCATTCAGGACATAGGCATGGGCAAGGACTTCATGTCTAAAACACCAAAAGCAATGGCAACAAAAGCCAAAATTGACAAATGGGCTCTAATTCAACTAAAGAGCTTGTGCACAGCAAAAGAAACTACCATCAGAGTGAACAGGCAACCTACAGAGTGGGAGAAAACTTTTGCAATCTATTCATCTGACAAAGGGCTAATATCCAGAACCTACAAAGAACTCAATCAAATGTACAAGAAAAAAACAAACAACTTCATCAAAAAGTGGGCAAAGGATATGAACAGACACTTCTCAAAAGAAGACATTCATACAGCCAACAGACACATGAAAAGATGCTCATCATCACTGGCCATCAGAGAAATGCAAATCAAAACCACAATGAGATACCATCTCACACCAGTTAGAATGGCAATCATTAAAAAATCAGGAAACAACAGGTGCTGGAGAGGATGTGGAGAAATAAGAACACTTTTACACTGTTGGTGGGACTGTAAACTAGTTCAACCATTGTGGAAAACAGTGTGGCGATTCCTCAAGGGTCTGGAACTAGAAATACCATATGACCCAGCCATCCCATTACTGGGGATATACCAAAAGGATTGTAAGTCATGCTACTATAAAGACACGTGCACACGTATGTTTATTGCAGCACTATTCACAATAACAAAGACTTGGAATTAATCCAAATGTTCATCAGTGACAGACTGGATTAAGAAAATGTGGCACATATACACCATGGAATACTATGAAGCCATAAAAGAGGATGAGTTTGTGTCCTTTGTAGGGACATGGATGCAGCTAGAAACCATCATTGTCAGCAAACTATTGCAAGAACAGAAAACCAAATACTGCATGTTCTCACTCATAGGTGGATATTGAACAATTAGATCACTTGGACACAGGAAGGAGAACATCATACACCAGATGCTGTTGTGGGGAGTGAGGGGGGAGGGATAGCATTAGGAGATATACCTAATGTAAATGACGAGTTAATGGGTACAGCACACCAACATGGCACATGTATACATACGTAACAAACCTGCACGTTGTGCACATGTATCCTAGAACTTAAAGTATATATATATATAAAAAAGTACCTTTAGAAGACAGGACAGGCAAAACCAAAGAGTATCTAGGGAATGGGATTAGGGAGGTAAGACAATGTAAGTCACTTCGATTAACTTCATAATTATTTCATTCAAGAAACTCTCTATTTGATTTTCAATTTTCTAATTATACAGAACATGATTAAATAATCTCTAAATTTAAATATCATCTTCTAAAATAAAAGATCACTTTGATAATCTTGAAATTTTTGTTTTTGTTGTACATAAATGTGTTAGGTGCAAGGAGTCTTTTTCTCTTTGGATCAGAGCATTTCACTCATGTTGGCAATTAACTTAATAATTGTTAATCTTCCTTCCTGCCCCACAAATGAATGTGAAGATCATCTAAAAACACTGCAGATTAAAGATAACTTAATTTTAAAAATTAGTAAACTTATATCACTAGACTTCTTACTCCTGCTCAAATATTACATCAGAATATTGTCCAAGTATTTTATATATCTAGAAAAAAAAATTATCCACTATAAAGTGTAAGAATGACAGCATTTCAGACTTCGTAAATTAAATTGTGTGATTCATGTATTTTCTAAGAATCTGAATGACTTTCAAATGAG
Organism: Trachypithecus francoisi; assembly: GCF_009764315.1. NCBI lineage: Eukaryota > Metazoa > Chordata > Mammalia > Primates > Cercopithecidae > Trachypithecus > Trachypithecus francoisi. The sequence continues at coordinate 55,891,996 of NW_022681463.1, read as the reverse complement.
CCAGTTACTTTATATTCTCTAATCCTTCTTAGAAAATATAATGGAAGAAATATGCTGAATCTTCTCTTTACATGAATATTTCCACACAAGAGCCTTTTAAACATATGCTCCAAACATTTTATTTGTTTAATTGGATTACATTTTTCCTAGTTTCTTCAGAATCACAATTTAGTAAAAAGAATCCAAAATGACCTTTTTTTTCAGAGGTAGCATTAAAGTTTCAAGCCGTAGAACATCTCACAATCATTTTGGCAATGGGTTCACTGATGTAAAATAATTTATATGAATGAAGTGTTTGTTGATAAGAATGTGCTTATAGAATCTCTGAAGAGCAGCTGAAGAAAATTCACATGTGCTTCTTATCACTGAAATTTAATATTGTTTGGGGTTGATTATTTTCATTTGTCAATTTTCATTCTGTCCGTAAATATTTAGATTATTCAGACATAAAGAAATGGAAATGGTCTTGTACTCTTAAAGGAGAAAGTAAGCTTCCGTATAAATACATCAAATAAAATATATATCTGTGAAAGAGACAGAGACTAAACCTTTGAATGAAAAAATGTATTTTTACATAAAAATTATCATTTTGACCTGTATGTCATGAAGAGCAGGTCTCTTTTCATAACTAGAAATTCAGGTCATTTTGTCACCTACATGTGAGAGAGGCTTATTCATGAGAGCTCTTCAGTAAGAGGATTGTTTGGCCACTTTCATTGCAACTGAAAAATGCCCTTTAATGTGACACATTATATTAATGTCACCTCTGAAAGCAAAACTTCAGAGCAGAGGAATTATCTACTTATTTATTTGAATTTTAAGTAACCATAAACATTATAATTCTAAGAAACAGACTTTTGAAAATGTGAATATTAATAAGAAAAAATCTAAAGTCTAAAGCAAGATTATCACTTTACTTGCATAAAAGGACAATATATCAGAAAACATTTTGACATTGTAAAATGATATGCAAATGTAAGCATTATAATTACTAAAAATTAATTGGAATTTCCATAGATTCACATAACTCTTTTTCATTGCTACTTTCTTTGTGTTTATACTTATGGATTAAACAATAGCCATTTCAAAGTAAAATTTTAACTTCTTGGTTATTTACAAATATTTATTGTACTGTTCTATTTATGAATCCTGAATATAAAACTCAAGGCTATAAACTGAATTGTGTTCCCACTGAATTCAATTATTGAAACCCTAATTCTCAGTGCGATGGTATTTGGAGATGGTGCCTTTGAGAAATAACTAGGCTGAGATGAGTTCATGAGCATGGACCCTCATGATGGAACTAGTCCCTCTAGAAGAAGGAAGAAACACCCTAGCTGTGTCTGTCATGTGAGGACACAGTGGGTAGACAGCTCTCTGCAAGCCAGCAAGAGAACCCTCACCAGAACCCAACCTTGTGGCCAACCTGATCTTTGACTTTCATCCTTCAGAACTATGAGAAAAATCAATTGCTGTTGTTTAGGCCAGTCTATGATGTTTTTGTTATGGCAGGTTAAACTGACTAATACACTCCCAGGTTGATTAACATGGATCAAAGTTCACTATAACTTTAGTGGTTTCAAAACATTGAAAATAAACTTATTCCTTCAAAAATTCTATTAACCACCAAAAACATTAATATGCTTCAAATTCCCATGAAATAAATGTATTAATCTTCAGGAAATCATGAGTCTTATTAAGTTAGTGTGTAAAATTTAATTTGTATTATAGAATATAAAATATACTGTATAAATATTTTTTAAAAGATGGTAATTTTATAGTCAAATGGTAGGTTCTGAGAGGAGTTTAAATAGTACTTTTTATACTTAGGTAAGTGGTCTCCTCTGGAAAAAAAGATATCAGAGTTGAAAGAAAAATAGTACATATACTACAGAAAAAAATTCTACAGACTAAACCATAAATTATTATTTTAAAAAATTACTACTACTACTGGCATTAATTTTATACTCCTTATATTAACTCATCTTTATGTTTGAAGTGAGTCACAATACAGTGACAGAATGACTTTTATGTGCCATTCTATGCCAATTATTTGGAGTTGTTAGATGGCTTTTGTCTCTTTTGTTCTAATAATAGTAATTTCACAAGCTGACTGCATGCTTTTAATCCATAATATTTGGCACATGATACCATTTATTCATCCCATTAGTGTTTAAAGAAATACATTATCACAAATTTACAAATGAGAAAGATGCTTAATTCAATTCATCTGCTTGACTAATGCCCATGCTCCTCTCAGTATATGAAGTAAATATTTTATCAAAGCTTCTATTTTCAAGTTTTCTTAAAATTTGTAAGTGAAAATTTCTATAAAAACTTGATATATATGTAAAAATTCACATATATGATTATTATACTATGGGTTTTATAATTATTTAATGCATATAAGTATACAAACTAATGGGGAAATAATCTAGAAAAACAAGGAGCTGGTTACAGCTGCAACATCAATAAGAAATATTTTACCTTATTTTTAATGACTATATGATATGGGTGGTAGGAACACCACAGATCATTGAGGAACGTTTTTCACCCAGAGTTAGGTTAGAATTTATAGTCTTCATTCAACTTTGTGTCATCACTGCTATACCACCTGAACATGTTTATATCCACTTAGAGAATTTTCTTATGGTCTTACACAGCTTACTCCTCTTTCTCCATTTCTTTTTTTCCCTTAAATTAATCTTATCCTAACATACAATTACTATTAACTAGTAAACAAGATAAATGTGCTGTGCACCATTATAGAGAATGAAAAATTGAAAAAGTGAATGAATGAATGGATGAGTGAGCATTGTCAGCTATTCCAATCTAACCTAATATATTCTCTAAGACCTCTTTTCATGTATGCTTTTTCTCCTTTTTAAGCCATTCCTGTCACTGCAATCAGCCATCTTTTATAAACATGTTTTTTGCTTGCTTATGAGGTATTAAATATGTTTCCTCATCCTGACATGTTCTTTCCCATCTGTTTATCTAGCTATATATAAAATAAAACATCAGTTGCTTTCTTTTGGAAAGCATTAGTGAACACTAACGAATTATTTTAGTAGCCCCTAATTCCATGCTCATGTCATACTATATATACCTCTTTTACAGCACATTTGCACCAACTGTTAATTAAGCATGTGGTTACTGTTTTGATGTCTATCTTACTCAATTGTAAACTTCATGAGGACAGGACCATCTGTGCTGATCTGTGCACAATCCAGCAAATATCTGCAGACTGGATAAGGGACGCATTGATTGAGTGTAGGAGAAAACTGTCATTACAAGTGAGATAGTACAACTGGAAAAATTACAAACATCATCCTTAGATATAGGAAACTTTGGAGAGAGGATAACACCATCAGCTTTAGAAAAACCATGGTTATGATAACAGTCAAATACAGGAATTTCTAAAGTTAATTATGGGCTTTTCTTCATACCTGATAAAAGATGTTATGGGACTGAAGTTGATCTACGTATATGTTAACTACTGTATAAAAAGCAAATATCAATTGCAGCAGGCTATAGTTCATTTTGCCCATGGCATCTGATGAAGTTCAATTATACAGCTGATCAATATTGAAATTGACTATCTGAGGATCTTGCAGATAACCAAATGTTATGGTAATACTCATTTTCGCCTTTTTTTTTTTTTGCTACTAACTCAGTAATTCCTCTAAGAATCACTGTTTATGTCTTCCATGTCTGGTTTGTATCATGTCACTGATCATTGCATTGGCTATATGTTGAATGCATGCACATCTCATGCATTTGAGATTTCAGAAATGTGTCTCAAATCTCTATAAGTATTCCATATTGTCTGAAATTATGTCTCAGTATATTCTTGTAGTCTATGTCCTGTTAAGACTAATTGAATTTTTTTCACTCCATTATTTTTTATTACATTAATAAATCAATGCAGTCACACATGCTCAAACTGTGTATGAAAATGTCATTTTTCTCTTTCAGTTGTAAAACACACATTTACAGCTTAGGAAAACCATGGCATTTTGGCTTATTTTAATTATGCAGAGAGCATGCAACTTTCAACAGGTTTTATCTAGATACTCTACTTTTATGTTTCTTGAAAATATATCCCACTAAAGTTAATTAGCTTATTTTAGTCTTTTATACTATTAGAAATAAAATATATCTTTAACACAAGAAAATCAGCATTACTAAAGCTTACGTTTGCAAAGAGAAGAGGAATACTTTGTAAAATCCAAAACTGATTGTTTTCATATCACATTGAAATTACATAATACTCCAACTGTTATTTATGCTACTTAGGCACAGAGTATATAAGCCTCAACAATGTGCATCTTATCAGAGTTTAAGAGTTTATCCAAAGACTATTTTTCAGTTGAAGTTGAGGTATTAATTTACAATAATTTAAAAAAGACAGCCAATGATTTCTTTGGAGCGGGAACTTGTCTGTGTTCAGTTATTCTGTTATTCTGAAAACAAAAATATCAAACACCAGTTAACAACAGCAATTATTTAAATGTAGCCACTAGATTGATGTATTGTTTGTAATATCCAGGGGAGGAGAGGATATTACTCCCAGTATTGCAGGGGGTGTACACCCCCCTGTGATATTCTTCGTAATATCTGGGGGTCGGGAGGGGATTCAATGATATTAGTTCCAATATCCCAGGGCGTGTACACTCACCTGTGATATTGTTGATAATATCCAGGTGGGAAGAGGATAATATTACCTCCAATATCACAGGGGGTGTACACCCCCCCCCGTGACAGTGTTGATAATATCCAAGGGGTAGATGATATTATTACCTATATCGCAGGAGGTGTGCACCCCCCCAGAGATATTGTTTGTAATATCTAGAGAGGGAGAGGATGATATTACTCCCAATATCGCATGTGGTGTACAGCCCCTGTGATATATTTGTAATATCCAGGTGAGGGAGAGGATGATACTACTCCCAATATTGAAAGCAGGATACACACTTCTATGATATTGTTCATAATATCCAGGTGGGGAGAGGATGATATTACTCCCAATATCTCAGAAGGTGTACACATCCCTGTTATATTGTTCCTAATATCCCAGGAGGGTGATGACATTACTCTAAATATGCGTGGAGTGTACACTCCTCTGTGATATTGTTTGTAATATCCAGGAAGGGAGAGGATGATATTACTTCCAATATTGCAGGGGATGTACACCCCCTGTGATATAGTTTGTAATATCCAGGGGGGAAGGGGATGATATTCCTAACAACATCGCAGGGGGTGCACATTCCCCAGTGATATTGTTTTTAATATTCAGGGGAGGAGAAGATATTACTCTTAATATCGCAGGGGGTGCACCACTGTTCACAATGTCCTGGGTTGAAGAGGACGATATAAATGCCAGTATCACAGGAGGTGGACACCTTCCTGTGAAATTGTTCAAAATATCCGTGAGGGGAGAGGATGAAATTATCCTCAATATTGCAGGGGGTGTCCACCCGCCTGTAATATTCTTCAAAATATTCAGGGGTGAGACAATATTACTTCTAATATTGCATGAGGTGTACACCCCTCTGTGATATTGTTTGTAATATTCGGTGGCGGAGGGAGACAATGATATTACTTTTAATATCGAAGGAGTTTACACCCCTGAGATATTGTTCATAGTATCCAGCGGGGAGCAGATAACATTACTCCCAATATCACAGGGAGTGTACAACCCCCTGTGACATTGTTCATAATAATCAGGGTGGAAGAGGATCAAATTACTCCCCATATAGCAGGAAGTGTACAATTCCCCTGTGATATTGTACCTAATATCCAGAGCGGGGGAGAATGACATTACTCCCAATATCGCAAGGGCTGTACACACCCTGTGATATTGTTCGTAATATCCATGGAGGGAATGGATGATAATATTCCCAATATTGAAGTGTGTATACTCCCCCCTACGATAGTGTATGTACTTCCCCACCCAAGGGTGAAAGAGGATAATATCAATCACAATATTGTAAACACCTTGTGTGTACACCCTCCTGTCTTATTGTTCATACCATCCACGGGGTGAGAGGATGATATTACTCCCAATATCACAGGGGTTGTACACCCCTTCTGTGATATAGTTCCTGCCATACAGGGGCAAAAAGGATATTACTCCCAAGAGCACAGGTGGTGTACACCCCCTCTCGTGATATTGTTCCTAATATCCAACGTGGGTAAGGATGATGTTACTTTTAATATCGCAGGGTGTGTACACCTCCACAATAATATTGTGCGTAATATCCATGGGGGAAGATTATATTACTTCCAATATTGCAGGGGGGGTACACTCTCCCTGTGATACTGTACCTAATATCCAGAAAGGCAGAGGAGGATGTTACTCCCAATATCACAGTGGGCGTACACCTCTCCCTCCATGGTAATGTTCGTAATATTCAGGGTGGAAAAGGATGATATCACTCTCAATATCACAGAAGATGTGCACCCCCCCATGATATTACCCCCAATGTCACAAGAGTTGTATACATTTTCAGTGATACTGTTTCTAACATTCATGGAGGGAGGGGATGATACTACTATAAATATCGCAGAAGCTGCACACCTCTTCTGTGATATTGTTCCTAATATCCATGGGGTAAGATAATAATATTACTCCAGATATCTAAAGGAGTGCACACCGCCCCTGTGATATTGTTCCTCATATCCGGGGGGGAGGATAATATTACTTGCAATATAGCATGTAGTGTACATCCCCGCTGTGGTACGGTTTCTAATATACAGGGGAGGTGGGGAGAGACAACGTTATTACTCCCAATATCGCAGCGGGTATACACTTCCCCTGTGATTTTGATTCTAATATCCAAAAAGGAACAGGAAAATATTACTACCAACATGGCAGGGAGTGTACACCTCTCCCACCCTGTGATATTGTTTCTAATATCCAGGGAGAGATAAAATAATATTGCTCTTAATATCGCAGGGAGTGTACACCCCCCTGTCATACTGTTCCTAATATTCAAGGGGGAGAGGATGATATTACTCCCAATATCACAAGGAAATTACACCCCCATATGATTTTGTTCCTAATATCCAGAGGGGAGAAGATGATATTTCTTCCAATATTGCAGGGGTGTACAACCCTCCTGTGATATTGTTCCTAATATACAAGTGGGGAGAGGATAATATTGTTTGTAATATCCAAGTGGAAAGAGGATTAAATTACTCTCAATATTGAAGGAGGTGTACTCCTCCCCTCTGATATTGTTTCTAATAACCATTAGGGAAGAGGATGGTATACTTTGCAATATCCCAGGAGGTGTACGTCCCACTTCTGATTTTGTTAATAATTGCAAGGATGGGAGATGATTATATTACTGTAAATATCTCAGAGGGTGTACAACTGCCCTGATATTGCTCTTAATATCCAGGGGAAGAGAGGATGATATTAATTCCAATATCAAAGGGAGTGCCCACCCCCCATGATATTGTTGCTAGTACCAAGGGAAGAAGAGGATGATATTACAGTATCGCAGGGGGTGTCCACCTCCTTTGCGGATGTGGTTATTAATGCTTAGGAGACGAGAGTGTTATATTATTCCCAATATCGCAGGGGGTGTACATCCCCTTTGTGATACTCTTCCTAATATCCAGCGAGGGAGAGGAGGATATTACTCCCAATATCGTAGGGGCTGTACAACCCCCTGTTATATTGTTTCTTATATACAGTTTGGGAGGATATGATGGTACTTTCAAAATCGCAGAAGGTATACATCCTTCCTGTGATATCATTCCCACTATCAAGAAAGGGAGAGGATTATATTACTTCCAATATCGGAGAGGGTGTAAACCTTCCCTGTGATATTATTCCTAACATCCAGGTTGGGAAAGAAAAATATTACTGCGAATATTGCAGGGTGTGTACACGTCTTTGTGATTTTGTTCCTAATATCAATGGGGCAGATGATGATAGTACTCGCAATATCTTAGGGGGTGTACAACCCGCCCTGCGATATTGTTCCTAATATTTAAGTTTGGAGAGGATGATATTACACCCAATATCACAGGAGGTGTACACCTCTTCTGTGATGTTGTTCCTAATATCCACAGGAGGAGAGGATAATATTACTTCCAATATCGCAGTATGTGTACACCCCCCTCCACCATGATATTGTTCTTAATATTCATGGGCGAGAGGATGATATCACTTTCAATATCATAAGGGGTGTACACACCCCTTGTGATATCGTTCTTAATATCCAGGGGAAGAGACAATGGTGATATTACTCCCAGTATCTCAGGGTGTGTACACCCTTCCTGTGATATTGTTTCCAATATCAAGAAACAGAAAGGATATTATTCCTTTCAGTATCGCTGGGGGTATACGATATTGGGAATAATATTATCATCTCCCTCTCCAAATATTAGGAACTTTGATTATTAGGAAATATAATATCACAGAAGGGGTGTACACCCCGTGTGATATTGGGAGTAGTATCATCCTGTAAACTCTGGATATTAGAGACAATATCATGAGGGGCTGTGTACATTAACTGCGATATTGGGAGTAATATCATCCTTCTTCCTTTGGATATTAGAAACAATATTTCAAGGAGGGTGTACATCCCTTGCCATATTGGAAGGAATATCATCCCCTCCCCTCATGGTTATTAGAAACAATATCACGGCGGAGATGTACACCTCCTTCGATATTGAGAGTAATTTAATACTCTCCCCACTTGGATATTACAAACAATATCACAAGGGGGTGTACATACCCTGTGACAATGAAAGTAATATCCTCTCCCTCTTTGACTATTAGGAAAAATATCACAAGGGGGAGTGTACAGTTTCAGCGATACTGGGAGTAACATCACCCTGTCCCCTCCCTGGATATTAGGAACAATATCACAAAAGGCATGTATACTGCCTGCGATTTTGGGTATCATCCTTTCCCCCTTTGCATATTAGAAAAAAATATCACAGAGGGGGTGTACACCCCCTGAGTTATTGGGATTAATATCATCCTCTTCCCACCTGAATATTAGAACAGTATTACAGGGGAGTTTACACCCTGTGATATTGGGAGTAATATCCTCTCCCACCTGGATTTTAGAAACAATACCACGGGGGGTGTTGTACATTCCCTATGATATTGGGATTAATATTGTCATCACTCTCCCCCAATATTAGGAACAATATCAACAGGACAGTATACAGCCCCTGTGATATTGGGAGTAATATCATCCTCTTATTTAGTAAATTCTAGGAGCAATATCACAGGGTAAGTGTACACCCTCTGCTACATTGGGAGCAATATCATCCTCTCCCCCACTGTATACTAAAAACAATATAACAGTGGGAGAGTACACCCCTGCGATACTGGGAGAAATATCATCCTCTCCCTTACTGGATATTAGAAACAATATCACAGAAGGGGTTACACACTTTGCAATATTGGGACTATTATCATCCTTTACCTTCCTGGATATTAGAAACAATATCATGGGGGGTGGGGTGTACATTTCCTGTTATTTTGGGAGTAATATCACCCTCCTGTCCCTGGATATTAGAAACAATATCACATACAGGGTTTACACCCTCTGTGATACTGAAACAAATGTCATTCTCTACCCTCATAATTATTAGGAACAATATCGTAGTGGGGGTGTACATCTTCTTCGACATTGAGACTATACTCATTCTCTCCCCCTCTAAATGTTAGGAACAATATCAAAGAGGGATTGCACACCTCCTGTGATATTTGTCATAATATTATCCTCTCCCAATCTGTGTATTAGGAACTATATCACAGGGAGGATGTATAGCCCCTGCGATACTGGAAGTAATATCACCCTTTTTCTAACTGGATACTAGAAACAATATCACAGAAGGGGTGCACACCCTCTGCAATATTGGGAATAGTATCATACTCTACTACCCTGGATATTAGAGACAATATCATGGGAGGGGGGTGTACGTTAACTGTGATATTGGGAGTAATATCATCCTTCTTCCTTTGGATATTAGGAACAATATTGCAGGGAGGGTGTACACCTCCTGCGACATTGGAAGGTATATCATCATCTCCCATCGTGGTTATTAGAAACAATATTACAGGGGGAGGTGTACACCTCCTTCAATATTGAGAATAATTTACTTATCTCCCCACTTGGATATTACAAATAATATCACAGGGGATTGTACACACCCGGCAATATTAAAAGTAATATGATCCTCTCCATCTTAGAATAGTAGGAAAAATATCACAAGCGGGGTACACATTTTCTGCGATATTGGAAGTAATATCACCATTTCCCCCTTTGGATATTAGGAACATTATCACAAAGGAGGTGTACACCATCTGCGATTTTGGGATTAATATCATTCTCTCCTACTTTGAATATTAGGAAAAATATCAAAGAGGGGGTGTACATCCCCTGCGATATTGGGATTAATATCATCCTCTGTCCCCCTGGATATTAGGAACAATATCACAGGAATCGTATGCCCTGTGATAATGGGAGTAATATCATCCTCTCCCCACCTGGATTTTAGGAACAATATCATGGGGAGATGTACATTCCTTGTGACATTAGGAGTAATATTGTCATCTCCTTCCCCAAATGTTAGGAACAATATCAACGGGAGAGTATACAGTCCCTGTGATATTGGGAGTAATATCATCCTCTTATTTTTTTAATTCTAGGAACAATATCACAGGGTAAGTGTACACCCTTTGCTATACTGGATGTACTATCATCCTCTCCACTACCGTATACTAAAAACAATATAACAGTGGGGGTGCACACCCCCTGCAATACTGAGAGTAATATCATGCCCTCCCTTACTGGATATGAGAAACAATTTCACAGAAGGGGTGTACACCCTTGAAATATTGGGAGTAATATCATCCTTTTCCTTCCTGGATGGATGGAACCAGTATCACAGGGGGTAAGGTGTATATTCCCTGTGATTTGGGGAGTAATATCATCCTCCTACCCCTGGATATTAGGAACAATATCACATACAGGGTTTACACCCTCTGCAATAGTGAAAGGAATATCATCCTCTCCCCTCATAATTATTGGGAACAACATCACAGGAGAGGGTGTACATCTTCTTTGATATTGAGACTATATTCATTTTCTCCCCCTCTAACTATTAGGAACAATATCAAAGGGGGGTTACACATCTCCTGGAATATTTGTCCTAATACTATCCTCTCTAGAGCTGGATATTAGGAATAATATCATAGGGAGGGTGTACACCCCATGCGATACTGAGAGTAATATCCTCTCTGGCTTTGGATAGCAGGAACAATGTAACAAGGGGAGTGTACACCTCCTGCTATATTGGGAGTAATATCATCTTCTCCCCAACTGAATATCAAAAACAATATCACGGTAGGGTTGTACACCTGCGACATTGAAAGTAGTGTAATCCTCTCCCCCCTTTATTGTTAGGAAGAATATCACAGGGGCGTGTACACCCCCTGAAATATCACCCTCTTCATCCCCTAGATATTAGAAAAAATATCATGGGGGGAGTACACTCCCAGCAATATTAACAGTAATATAATCTGTTCCCCCCTTGAATATTAGGAACAATATAACGAGGGAGGGGTATGCTGTCTCTGATCTAGGAAGTAATATCATTCTCTCTTTCACTGGGTATTAGGAATAATATCACAAGAGGTTGTATACCCTCTGTGATATTTGGAGTAATATCATCCTGTCCCGTTCAAGATACTAGGAAAAATATCATAGGGGGTGTACTCTCTATTCGATATTGAAAGTAAAGTTATCCTCTCTCCTTCTGAATATTAGAAACAATATCACATGTGTGTACACCCCTTTCGATATTGGAAATAATATCCTCCACTCCCCCCCATGATTTTAGAAAAAATATCACCAAGGGGTTACATACCCTGTGATACTGGTAGTAATATTGTCCTCTGCCCCCCTGGAGATTAGGAACGATATCTCACTGGAGATGTACACCCCCTGCAATATTGGGAGTAGTATCATCCTCTTCCCCTCTGGTTATTAGGGATAGTATCTAAGGGGTTTTGCACACCCCTTGCAATATTGGGCGTAATAACATCCTCTCTCAACCTGGATATTAGGAACAATGTCACGGGGAGGGTGTATACCCATGTGATACAGCTAGTAATATCATCCTCTCCAGCTTTGGATAGCAAGGACAATATTACAGAAGGGTGTACATCTGCTGCGATATTGGGAGTAATATCATCCTCTTCCCAACCGGATATTAAAAACAATATAACAGGGGGGATATACATTCCCTTCGATATTGGGAGTAATATCACTCTCTCTTCCCATGAATATTCGGAATAATACCTCAAAGGGGGAGAACACTCCCTGTGATATTGGAAGTAATACCATCCTCTGCCCCCCTGGATATAAGGAACAATATAACATAAGGGGTGTACACCCTCTGCAATATTGGAAGTGATAGCATTCTCTCCCCCACTAGATATTAGCAACAATATCACAGGGGAAGTGTACAACCCTGCAATATTGAGAGCAATATTATCATCTCTTCTCCTGGATATTAGGAACAGTCTCACCAGGGCAGGTGTACATGCCCCTCGATATAGGGAGTAATATTATCCTCTCCCCACCTGTATATTAGGAACAATATCACAGGAGGTTGTACACCCCCTGGGTTATTGGGAGAAATATCATCCTCTCTTTGCCTTATTGGGAGTAATAGCATACTCTCCCCACTTAAATATGAGGAACAATATCACCGGGGGGTGTACAACCCCTGATATATTGGGAGTAATATCATCCTACCACCACCTTTTACTATTAGGAACAATATCGTGGGAGGGGGGTACACCCCCTATGATTTTGGAGGTAATATCATCTTCTTCTTCTTTGAATGTTAGGAAAAATATCACAAAGGCGTTGTACACCCTCTGTGATATTGGGTTTAATATCATCCACTTCCCACGTGGATGTTAGAAACAATTCCACAGGGGGGTGTACACCCCTGTGATATTGGGAGTAATATCCTCTCCTCACCTGGATATTGGAAACAATATCACAGGAGGGGTGTACACCCCCTGTGATATTGGTAATAATATTGTCGTCTCTCTCCTTCGATATTAGGAAAAATGTTACAAGGAAGGTATACATCTCCTGAGATATTAGGAGTTATCCTCTCTTTTCATTAATATTAGGAACAATTTCCCGGGGGGGGGTGTACACCCCCTGCTATATTGGGAGTAATATCATCCTCTCCTCTTCTGCATACTAAAAACAATATAACTGTAAGAGTGTACAGGCCCTGTGATATTGGGAGTAATACCCTCTACTTCCATGGATATTTAAAACAATATCATGGGGGATGTGTACATTTCCTGGGATATTATTTTCCTTCCCCTGGATATTAGGAACAATATCACATGGAGGTTGTATACACCCTTTGTGATATTGGAAGGAATATTATCCATTCCCCTCATTTTTATCAGAAACAATATCACTAGGCGGGTGTACACATCCTGCCATATTGATAGTAATATCGTTCTCTCCCCACGTGTATATTACATAAAATATTACAGGGGAGGTGTATACCCCCTGCGATATTGAGAGTAATATCATCATCTCCCACCGTGAGTATTAGGGAAAATATCATAGGGGGTGTACACCCCTTTTGATATTGGAAATAATATCATCCACTCTCCCCATCAATATTGGAAAAAATATCACCGGGGGAGTTACACTCCCTGCGATACTGGGAGTAACATCATCCTCTCGCCTCCTAGATATGGAGAACAATATCACAGGGGGAGTGCACATTCCCTGCATTATTGGGAGTAATATTATCTTCTCTTCCCCCCTAATATTAGGAAAATATCTCACTGAGGATGTACACCCCCTGAGATATTGGGTGTAGTATCATCCTCTCCCACTCTGGATATTAGGAACAGTATATAAGGGTGGTTGCACACCTCCTGTGATATTGGGCATAAGATCATCCTCTCCTAACCTGGATATTAGAAACAATATTACAGAGAGTGTGTATACCCCCATGTGATACTGGGATTAACATCCTCTCTGGCTTTGAATAGTAAGAAGAATATCACAGGGAGCTCTGCACCCCATGTGATATTGAGAGAAATATCATCCTCTTCCCAAGTGGATGTTAAAAACAATATCACAGCGAGGATTTACATTCCCTGCGGTATTGGGAGCAATATCATCTTCTCTTCCCACGGGTATCAGGGACTATATCCCTAAAAGGGGGAATACACCCCCTGCTATATTGGGAGTAAAATTATCATCTCCTCCCCTGGATATTAGCAACAATATCACAGCGGGGGTGTACACTTCCTGTGATATTAGGCATAATATCATCTTCTTCCCACCTGAATATTAAAAACAATATCATAAGGAGAGTGTATATGCTCTTCGATTTTGAGAGTAATACAATCCTCTCCTTACTAGTTATTAGGAACAATATCAAAGGTGGGTGTACACCCCCTGCAATATTGAGAGTAATATCATCCTCGACCTCCCTGGATATTAGCAACAACATCACGAGGGCGGGTGTACACCCCCTCCTTTTTTGGATATTAGAATCAAAAATCACCGGGAGGTGGGGAAGGGGTGTAAAAATGCGGTATTGGGAATAATAAATTCCTTTCTCCCACATATATTAGAAAAAATACCACAGCGGGGATGTACACCCTCTGTGATATTGGGAGTAATAAAATACTCTCCCAAACGGGATATATTATTAACAAGATTATGGGTGGTGTACACCTTCTGCGATATTGGGAGTAATATTATCATTTTCCACCCTGGATATTAGGAAAAATATCACGCGGGGGCAGTACAAGTGCTGTGATATTGGGACTAATATCATCTTCTCTCTTTCTGGATATTAGGTATAATATCACGGGGGGAGGGCGGTGTGTGTACCCTCCCTGCAATATTGAAGGTAGTATCATCTTCTTAACCCATGGATATTAGGAACAATATCACTGTAGAAGTGTACACCCCCTGCGACATTGAAAATAATATCATCCTCTCCCGCATTGGATATTAGGAACAATATGATGTGAGGGGGAAGTGTATACCACCTGTGCTATTGGAGCAATATCACCCTCTCCGTCCCTGGATATTAGGAAATGTATTACAGGGCAGAATACACCACCTGTGATATTGAAAGTCATGTCATCCTAATTTCCCCTGGATATTTGGAGGAATATCACAAGGGGGGTGGACACCCCCTGCAATATAAGGAGTAATATCATCCTCTGCCCCCTTGAATATTAGGAACAGTGGCCCCACAGTGGGGGCAGGGTTGTACACCTTCTGCGATATTGGGAGTAATAGCACCCTCGCACCCCGTGGATAGTGCAAACAATATCACAGGGGCGTGCACACAGGGTGTTTACGATATTGGGACTGATAATATCCTCTCCCTTCCTGGCTACTGCGAACACAAGGGGATGTACACCTTCTGCGATATTCGGAGTAATATCAACCTCTTCCCCCCTGGCTATTACGAACAATATCACAGAAGGGTGTACAGCTCTTGCAATATTGGGAGTAGTATCATTTTCTTCCCTTCTGGATATTATGAACTATATCACAGGGGGGTGTACATCCCTACAATACTTGCAGTAATATCTTCTCTCCTCCTGGATATTAGGAACACTATCACAGAAGGGTGTACACTCACTGGATATTGTGAATATTATCATCCACTACCCCCGTGGATATTGAGAACAATATCAAAGTGGGTGTACAGCCCTTGCGATATTGGGAGTAATACCATTCTCCCCCTGACTAGATATTAGAAACAATGTCACAGTGTACAACCCCTGCGATATTGGGAGCAATATTCTCCTCTCCCCTCTCCCCTGGATATTACGAACAATATCGCTGAGGGCAGTGTACACCTCCTGCGATATTGGGAGTAATTTCATCCTCTCCACCCACGGATATTTCGAACAATTTCACAGGAAGGTGTCCACCCCCTTCGATATTGGCATTTATATCATCCTGTTTAACTTTCGATATTGCGAACAATGTCACAGAGGGGGTGTACACCTTCTGCAATATTGGAAGTAATATTATCCTCTTCCCCTTTGGAAACTACTAACAATATTACAGGGTGGTGTACACCCTTTGCGATATTAGAGTAATATCAGTCTCTCTTTCCTGGATATTAGGAACAATATCACAGGTCGGGTGTATATCCCCTGCGACACTGAGCATATTATTATCCTCTCCCCGCTTGGATATTAGGAATAATATCACCCGGGTGTGTATACTTCCTATGATGTTGGAAGAAATATCATCCTCTCCCTCACTGGATATCAGAAACAATATCACAAACAGGGTGAACCCTTCCTGCGATATTGGTAGTAATACCATCATCTCCCCGTCTGGACACTAAGAGCAATATCACAAAAAAGGTGTTCACCCCCTGTGATATTGGGAGTAATAGCGTCCTCTTCCTTCCTATATGTTAAGAACAATATCACGGGGGATGTACATCTGCTGAGATATTGGGAATTATATCATACTCGACCCTTCTAGATATTAGAAATAATATCACAGGGAGATGTACTCCCATGTGATATTGAAAGCAATATTATACTTTCCCTACTTGGATATTAGAAACAATATCACAGGAGGGTGTACACCCTTTGCGATATTGGAAGTAATATGCACTCCCCCTCACCATGTCAATATTAGAAAAAATATCACGGGGGGTGTACACCCCCTGCGATACTGAGATTAATATCATTCCCTCCACCCCCCCCCCCCAGATATTAGGAAAAATATCACAGCGGAGTATACATTCCCTGCGATATTGGCAGTAATATTATTTTCTCCGCTCCCTTCCCAGATATTAGGGACAATATCACAGGGGGTTGTACACACAAGGTATTTACGATATTGGGATTGAAGTCATTCTCTCCCCACACCCGGATATTGTTCGTGCTATCCAGAAAGGAAAGGATGATATTACTCTGCATATCACAGGGGATGTACACCCCGCTGTGGTATTGTTTATAATATTGTTTGCAATATCCGGGGTGTGGCGGGGGTAGAGAATGATACACCCCCTGCGATACTGGGAGTAATACCATTCTCTATTCCCCTGGATATTACAAACAATATCACTGGGGGCTGTACACCGCTTCGATATTAAGAGCAATGTCATCGTGTCCCTCTCTGGATATTATGAACAATATCACAGGGTAATGAATACTCAAACCATAATTTTGGTGGCTTATATTTTATTTATCTCTCAGTAGGTTGCCAACCCCATAATATTGCCAAAATACTTCTTACTTTTTAAAACTAGTTAGATATCATGTCAATGTTTATTAATATATAAATGAAAAGTAATAATATTTATTGTGATTGCTGGAAACTCAGTAATACTAATAAAGAAAAGTGGATAAAATAGCCCCCAGTTGACTGTTTTTGGTATATTTCTGTATTACAAACTCCTGAGCTATAGTTTGCTTGTCATATAGTAATACATCTTCACTAGTGAAGCAACCACATGGAAATAATTTCTGTCTGCTGTGTACATTCGTCTTATGGAGTGAAACAATCATAGCTGCAATGTATAAATGATTACCTAAATGTAAAAATCATGTATCTTTCATTATCAGTATAGTGAGATCTTAGCCTTTAAAAATAGATTTGCGTTTCCTTTTGTCACCTTTATACTATCTTCTTATTTTTATTTTTTGCTATGAATGGTGTTTTCATTTATCACTAGGGAGAAGGTAATTCAATTAAGTTGGGAATCCAGTCTGGTAAAATTTTGTAAAGAACAGGGAGATTAAGTGTAAAGAACAATATTGCAATCTTTGAATTCTCTTTTACTTCATTATATTTTCCTCCTTTACATTTTCCTTATTTTATTTCCACCTTTCCTTTTCTCATTCTTGGAGGCATTGACCTGTACCCTCTTTAGGCTAAGTCAACATGAATCTGAATCCAGCCTTCTTCTCTTATTAGTTGTAAGGTCTTAAGAAAACTTATTAAATCTCTTCAGTTAGTACCAAAGTAATGAGTTAATAAAAGTCAAGCAGTTGGCAGTTTCTAGATCAATAAATTTATACAACATTCGTTCACTTCTTGTTTTACTTTATCACATACAGTAGATCAAAATAGCCCTTTACCTTTGTCATAAACACCATTCTTACCATAATTCATAAATCTAAATTTTAAACCAAAATAAACTACTCAAAGCCTTGCATTTATAATAAATTGCAATAGAAACATTGTCTTCCACACATTTGGGAATTCATTGTCCGAATAATTACTATTTCATTAACTTACTATGTATTATTTTTGAATCATTAGGTTTACTTATAAATTTCAAGCAGAATGCATATATTTTCCCAGTGTGGGAGGCTGATGAGTTACACTTGCATTCAAAAGAGCATTGAGCTCAGAGTATGTACTTTTTTTAAGAGCCATGGTTAGATTTATTTTTAAATTTTTAATTTTTATAAACAGATAATAATTGTGCATATTTAAGGCACACATAAATTATACTTTACATAAATGGGAAACACTTGAAAAAAACTTTCCTAAATGGACTCAGGTAGAAATAATAATAAGTACGAAAAGCAAAATAAAGCAAAGCCCACCTGACAAATTCTATATGATTCTTGAAAGGGAGTTTGCTGTGTAAATTAAGAACATAAACTCTTGAACCAAGCTTTCTGGGACCAAATTCTGGCTTCATCAGTTGCTAGCTGTGTAGTCTTGGGTCTTGGAACAGCCCCTGACACACTGCTCATAACACCATGAAATATTGTTAGCTATGGCTGTTAAAAAATCAATAGGCTCAACATGGCTGACTAGAGAAATTGTACATCTAATCCCTTCTCAGAGAAGAATCAAAATAGCAAATAGATAATCATACTTAGAGTAGAACATCAAAGACAGTCAACACTGGAATTCAGCAGAGAAGTGACAGGAAACACCTGAATCACAGAAGAGGGAAAAATGAGGCAGCTAGCTCAGCCAAGATCTGCTGGGAGCCCAGAGAGGTTCTCCAGTGTGGGCAAAGAGTGAATGAGAGATTCCCAGAGATTCACATTCTCATCATGGACTCCTACAATCCTAGACACAGGAACACTCCTCAACCCTCACAGGCCCTTTGACTAACAGGGAGAAGCATGAACACTGTGTGGCAGCATTGCTCCAGTGAAGGAGTTCAGTCTCCAAGACTTAAGCAGCAATAGCATAGTGCCATTTTGAGAGCACAGCCACCATCAGACTGCATCCTCAGTGCCCAACAGCCCTTGTATTTCCACATCTGTGAAGCCCCACTGACATCTCCTGTGTCTACCTGGAGGACTGCAGAGGTGCAACACCAGATAGACCCAGCAGTGCAACAGGGTCGCCAGCAATCTAATTCACACTGAATCCTACACCCTAGGGAAGAGGGAATGCAATGCACCCTAGAGACTATTCCTGGGAAAAAGGGAGCTGAAGTATGTGCTCCCCAAAGCCTGAGAGCTTCCCATCTGCCTAAGGCAATTCTCACTGACAGCAACCCTGCTCCCCCAACAGCACCACAGATGCTGTGCACTAACACACAGAGGATGGGCTTTCCTTGCATTCCACTGTTGCTGTTGGTGCTGAAGTGTGTACTTCCTAGAGCCTGAACGCTGTCCACCTTTCTAGGGCTGCTCCCACTGACAGCATCTCTGTCCTGTTCAGGAGTAGAGCTGTTGCAAATTCACATGTGCCCCGATGTCAGGCATACCTGGTTTGCTGCTGCCACCTAACATCTTTGTCCCAGAAAAGTCTCCCACCAGTGTCTACTAACAAATGGCAACAAAGCCACTGAGGAAATCATAGGCACCATTGCCAGTATTCATAGCTGAAGAAATCATACATTGACTACTGTACTACACACACCCAGAATTAAAGTCAAAGTATCCTACCCAAACATCACTATAGACAAATCTTCAGGAAAAATCCTTCCTCTACCAAAGCTAATCAAAAAAACTGAAGCATGCAACTCTCATACCAAATGTACACATATCAATGTAGGGACACAAGAAACATGAAAAGCCAAGAAAATTCAACACCTTCAAAGGAATAAAATAATTCTCTAGCAATAGTTTCCAAAGAAACAGAAATTTATGAAATGCCAGAAAAACAATTCAATAAAGGATATTAAAGAAGCTCAGTGAGATACAAAACAACACAATTAAACAATAAGAAACATTACAAAAGTAATTCAGCATATGAATGAGAAAGTTGCCATAGAGATGAATACTGTTTAAAAATATATATATATATAAAGAAAAAACAGAGATCCTGGAAATGAAGAATTTAATAAAGGAAATTTAAAAAGTGCATTCAAGAACTTCAATAATAGCTAGATCAAGCAGAGGGAAGAATTTCAGAACTTGAATCAGGCTTTTGAAATAACCTAGTCAGACAAAAAAATAAAAAAAGAAATAAAAAGAATAAATCAGAATAAACAAAGCCTATGTGACATATGGGGCATTATAAAATGACCAATTATTCTAATTTCTAGTGTCCCAGAAATTGAAGAGAAGGCCAAAGGCATAGAATACCTGTTTAATAAAATAATCACCAGAAACTTCCTGATTCAAGCAAGAGACTTAGACATCCAGATATAGGTAGCCTAGAAATCCCCAAAAAGATACAACCCAAAAATGTCTTCCCTACAGCACATTATAGTCAAACTATCAAAAGCCAAAGACAAAAAATTCTAAATACAGCAAGAGAAAATCATCTAGTCACATATAAAGGAATCATCATTAGACTAACAGCAGATTTCTAAGCAGAAAACTTATAGGCCAGGAAAATTAGAGTGATATATTTAAATTGCCAAAGGGGAAAAAAAAGTTTATCATCTGAGAATACTACACTCAGAAAAGTTACCCTTTGTAAATAAAAGAGAAACAAAGTTTTTCTAAGACAAGCATAAGCTGAGGGAATTCATCACCAATAGACCAGGCATACAAAAAATGTTTAAAGAAGTCCTCACCCTAGAGGTGAAAGGATGATATCTACCATTATCATTATGAAAACACACAAAAGTCTTAAACTCACTGACAGAGAAAACACTCAAAGGAAGAAGAGAAAAGACTCAAATGTTATCACTATGGAAAACTATCAAATTGCAATGATAAATAATAAGAGAGAAAAAAAGGAAGAAATGATATACAAAGCAACTAGAAAACAATTACAAAATGACCTGAATAAGTCCTAATCTGTACAATAATAGCTGGGGACTTCATCACTTTACTCTCAGTATCAAACATCACCTAGATGGAAAAACCACGAAGAAACATTGGATTTGAATTGCACTTTACACCAAATGGACCTAATAAACATTTATAGAATATTTTATCCAACAGTTGCAGAATACACATTTTTCTTATCAACAAGTGGTATGTTCTCCAGGATAGACCATATGTTAGGCCATAAAACGAGTCTCAAGAAATTGAAAAGAAATCGTATCAAGTATCTTCTCAGACAACAATGAAATAAAACTAAAAATCAGTAAGAAGAAAAACTTTAGAAACAGTAAAAATTCATAAAAATTAAATTCATGCTTATGAATGACTATTGGGTCAAGGAAATAAAAAAAAATACTGAAACAAATAAAAATCAGACACAACATATGAAAACAATATACCAAAACCGATGGGATACAGCAAAAAAACAAAACAATAACAACAAAAAAATGTTAACATGAAAGTTTATAGCAGTAAATGCTTACATTAAAAAGGTAAAAAGGGTGGGTGTGGTGGCTCATGCCTGTAATTCCAGCACTCTGGGAGGCCAAGGTGGGTGGATCACCTGAGGTAAGGAGTTTGAGACCAGACTGGCCAACACTGTGAAACCTGTCTCTACTAAAAATACAAAAATTAGTTGGGTGTGGCGCTGTGCTCCTGTAATCCTAGCTACTAGGGAGGCTGAGGCAGGAGGCAGAGCTTCAGTGAGCCAAGATCACTCCACTGAGCAAGGCTCTATCTCCAAACAACCAAACAAAGGTAAACAGACAAGCAAAGGTAAATAACTAAACAACCAAAGGTAAAAAGACTTCAAATAAATCATCTAATGATGTATTTAATGGAACTAGAGAAGCAAGAACAAATGAAACCCAAAATTATTAAAGGACATAAATGATAAACAACTGAGCAGAACTAAACAAAATAGAGACTAAAGGAACAGTACAAAGGATTAATAAATTGGAACTTGTTCTCTCAGAAGAAATAAAATTGATAAGCTGCTAGCTAGACTAACAAAGAAAAAGAAAGAGTACCCAAACAAACAAAATCAAAAATGAAAAAGGAAACATTGCCACCAATACCACAGAAATACAAAAGATTATCAGAGACTATTGTAAACAAGTATGTTCCAATAAATTGGAAAACCTAGAGGCAATGAATAAATCTCTTGAAACATACAACCTCTCAAGATTGAATCAGGAAGTAATAGATAACCTGAACCAATCAATAATGAGTAACAGGATTAAACTGATAATAAAAGTCTCTGCAAAATAACAAAAATCCCACTACTGGATGATTGTACTGCCGAGTTCTACTAATGAATAAAGAAGAACAAAACCAACCCTCCTTAAAACTATCAAAAAAATTGAACAGGAGAAAATTCTGCCTAACTCATTCTACAAGGCTAACATTACCCTAGTACCAAAATCAGACAAGACAACAACAAAAAGGGAAACTACTGGCCAATATCCTTAATAAATATAGATGCAAAAATCTTCAACAAAATTCTAGGAAACAGAATCAAACATCACACCAAAAAGATAGTATATCATAATTTGGTGGGATTTATCTCAGGGAGGTAATGATGGTCCAACATGTGCAAATTCATAAACATCACACATTACATCAACAAAACAAATGACAAAATCCATATGATAATCGCAATGGATGCAGAAACAAAACAATAAAATTCAACATTTCTTCATGATAAAAACTCTCAAAAAATTGGGTATAGAAGAAACATAACTCAACATAATAAAGTTCATATATGACCTACCCACAGCTAACATCATAATGAAGGGAATAAAAAGAAAAGTGTTTCTCTAAGAACTGAAGCAAGACAAGGATGCTTACTGTAACCATTCATTCATATTTGAGAGCTACAAAAGTTGATCTCATGGAGGTAGAGAGTAGGATGATGGTTAACAGAGGCTGGGAAGTATATGGGTGTGGGTGCAGGGTGAAAACTTGGTTAATGGGTGCAAATATGTAGTTAGAAATAATAAGTTCTAATGTTTGCTAATAGAGTGACAATAGTTAATAAAAACATTTCAAATTAGCTAGAAATGAGGATTTGAAATGCTCTCAACACATAGAAATGAATGCTTGTGATGATAAAAATACTAAATATCCTGATATGATAATTATACATTCCACACATATAACAAAATATCATCTGTACCATAAAAAAGTTCAAATATTACATATCAATAAAAAACTGATAGTCAAAGATTTTCACAGATATATACACATGCACTTACATAAACACCAAGGTTGAATGGCTTCCCAAGAAAAATCTACCAAATATTCAAATATTTTAAATCTAGCAAATATTTGTATCTTTCTAGTTTTATATAAATTGTCTCAGAGAGTGGGAAAAGGGGAGTAGCATTTATCTAATTTTATAAGATTAGAATAATCTTGATAGTGAAATCTGATAAGGAAAATATGAGAAAAGAATATTACAAGTCATTCTCACTTATTAACAAAGGTTATACCAAAGTAGTAGATAAATGATTCTAGCATTTCATAAAAAGTATATTTCAGCATGACAGAGTTGGGTTTAATCTCAGGAATGTAAGTTTACTTTCATATTAGAAAATAAATGAATCTATCACTCAAATTTAAAGATAAAATGAACACAGAGAGCATAATACTTAGCAGTGAAGCAATGAAAGTTTTTAATTTAAATTTCAGAATGAGACAAGGATGCTCAGCATGACAAATTGAAATTACAGTGCAGGTTCTAGATAGCAAGGGAAAGAAGGAAAAAGGAAAGAGCAGGAGAAAATGGAAAAGAGAAGAGAAGAAAAGAAAGAACTGTCTTGATCCACAGATGTTATAATTACATACATAGAAAATCCAAGACATTATCTAAAGACCAATTGTAAGTTATAATTAACGAGTTAATGAAGGTATAATATAAAATAAATATTCAAAACTAAATTATAATTAAATGTATCAGCAAAAAACAGAAGAAAAAATTAAATATCCTACAATCAAAAATATAAATTATCTAGGAATAAATCAAATAAAAGAAGGACAAGAGATCATGAATTACAAAACTTTAGTGATAGATATTAAAAGTAAACATTAGTAAATTGAGAAGTATTCTATAATCTGTTAGTGGATTACAGGACTTAATATTATATACATATAAAGATTCCTCAAATGAAACTATAATACAATTCCAAACAAAATATTCAACATGGTTTTTTGGAACTTGCCAAGCAGATTATAAAATTTTTGGATAATATACAGGTCTAAGAATAACAAAGAAAATCTTGAAGAAAGAAGAATAACAAGGAAAGGAGTCTTTATCACATATGCAGAAGTTAGAAGGAATAGTAATTGAGTGTTTTATTAGTGTAGGATAGAAAATTACACTCATAGAACAGAAAAGAATGCTCATAAACAAAGTGTATTTATGAACAATTGACATGTGGCAGAGGTGGCCCTTTAGATCTAACAGGTATTTTGCACTTTTAAAATAAATACATGACAGCAATCGAGGTGTCAGCAAGACTGCTTTCTCATCCAGAGGCTCAGTTAGAGAAAGATCTGCTTCTGGACTCATTCAGGTTTTTTGCATAATTCATCACTCTGTGGAAAATTATCAGCTATTGGCTAGAGTCTATCCTCAGGTCCTAAAGTCAGCCCGAATTTCCTGGCAGGTGGCACTCTCTGTAGGCAGTTCACAACACGGCTGTTAGCTTCCTCAAGGTCAGCAAGCAGGAGAATCTCTCCTTTCTGCTCAACTGGAGTTGTATATAACATAACTTAATCCAAGGAGTTAAATTCCATTGTTTTTAGCATATTCTATTGGTTAGAAGCATGTCACAGGGTCTGCCAGTACTCTAGAGGAGGGGATTGTACAAACATGTAACTCATTAGGAATCACTTTGGAATCTGCCTGTCACAACAAGGTAGTTAGAATATTCCAGAAAAAGTACAAGGAAGAGAAAGCTGTACAGACAGAAGAGAGTTGTATAGAATGACGGTTCTGTGGGTCTAAAATGGGTTCTTGAGCTGGTTATTGGTCAGCACTTGCATGAGAAGATGCTCCTTGGGACCAAGGGAAGAAGCATCTAAAAGGAAAAGACAGTCCAATCCCCAGAACTAAGACAGGATTAGCTATAGTGTACCCGTAAACCAAAGTGGAAAAACCTCCTGATGAATGAAGCACTAGGGAGAGTACTCAGAGGGCCCTGCCTCAGTAGAGAGAAAATTAGTCCTAACTTAAAGGCTGTTCTGATAGTCCTTAATAAATCTTAAAAGAAAATATTTAAAAGATCAACTATCTTCAATGACTATCACAGAACAAAGCCCCAAAACATTTGAAGGAATTGCAAAGAAAAAATCTAGCTCCTAACATGATAAAATTCACTATGTCTGGCATCCAATAAAAAATTACCAAGCATTCAAAGAAGCATGAAGATATAATACACAACAAGGAGAAACATGAATCAATAGAAACAGACCCAGAAATGATTCAATGCCCATTACTAGTAAAAAGATTAAATACATTGTGATATATTTATACCTTGGAATACTAAGTAGCAATGGTTTTTCAAAGTGCTGTCATGTATCCCTGATAGTCCTTGGGGCACTTCCAGAGAGTCTGCAGAGTCAAAATTATTTCCATAATAATAGGACACATTTTGCTTTTTACACTGTATTAACATTTGCATGATTATTCAAAGTAATAGCAAATGAAGCCTTCGTGTCCTAACACAAATCCCAGTAGTGGCACCAAACTGTGCTAGTACTCACTGTGTTCTTCACCGTAGTCACAAGGGAAAAAAAGTTTCAGTTAGAATCTCCTCAAATGAGCAGTAACAAAATTAAATGTCATTAAATCTCACTCCATGAATACATATGTTTTTAATATTCTGTGGAAAGAGAAGAGAATTATAAAGCATTTCTGCCAGATACTAAAATACGATGGTTTTTATCAGGGCACAACACTTTTTGTTTTTTTAGGTGCAAATGAATCAGCTGCTTTTTCCATTTCTACTTGACAAAAATAACTGATAAGCAAATTATGGATATTCTGACTTAAGTATTTCATACTTGTCTTAAAAATAACAAAGTATCTCCATCACTTCAAGTAAAACAACTTCCCATATTTATTGCTAATGATAAAATTTGAACCCATAAGGTTATAATTTCAAGAGACTTTTACCCACCAGTTGGAGTTTGACTGCTTTCTATTATTTAAAGGCTTTTTCTGATGAGATTGCTGATGATATTGACAAATCAATTTTTTGATATTGTTTAATGAAATGTATTGACATTTAAAAGATCTTCATAATTCTGATAACTTGATTTTCCAAATGTCCAATGAATACTGTTTCAGAATGATAGATAGGTAAAGATTGATTCAAAGTTGCAGATAAACAAGTGGATTTCAAACTAACAAAATATAAAGTTCACTGATAGAGTTTGAAGTTCACATTGGAACTTAACTTTGAAAAACAACCATGTTTTGAATTTTGTGCAGTGTCAAAAATAAGGTGTATACTTTATTAAGATTCTGATGTCTTCTACTTATATATCTGTGCGATGCTGATTTTTATCTATATTTTTTGTACATTGCTTTGTACCTATTGCAACAGATGAAATGGAGAAGCAAATATTAGAATCCAGCTATCTCTTTTTGTCAGATATTAAAGAGACAAAAATATATGAGACAATGCTACTCTTCTCACTGAATTTTTCAAATGGCAATAATTTTTTAAAAAATTATGTGATTTGCATTGCCATGTAATAAAATTTTTGTAATAAGCTTACATAAATTCTTATAATAAACATAAAATTTACAAAATATTTCAGTTTTTTATTTCTAATTTAATCAATGTTTATAGATACAAAACATAAATCAATACTTTCTGTAGTTCTCAATAATTTTTAGAGTGTGAAAAGGACATGCAATTAACAAGTCTGATTACTCCTGTTATACAGTAGTAAAAATAAATGAGCTACATCTACACACAACAATACACATGCATCTCATAATCACTATGATTAAGAAGAAGTAAGTTGCTTATAAATAAAAATCATATATTTCCCTTATCTATCGGGGATATGGCTTATGTAGTTTAGAAGTCATGTATAATTGGCACAATAAAAAATAATCCTAAGGACATTATATTCATAAAATCAGGGTATTGGTTATCTCTAAGAAGAAAAGGAATAAGTAACTAGGGAGGAATATACATGCAAACCAGGCAATGTTCCATCACTTCACCACTTTGTAATTATGCCTAAAATTGCTCACATATATCTTATGCACTGTACTGGAGGTATATCTCACAATTAAAAGGGGTAATAAATAAATCAGTTATGGAAAATATTTAAAATGAAAAAAAAAAAAAACATAGTACAGCAAACGTTAGGCAGATAAAAAAAAAAATTACCCATAAGGAAAAACAATTGTTTTTAAACTAACAAAAAAAGCATAAATTTTACATTTGAATGATAAACATGTAATTCAGTACTGCACAAATCTAAATTTTGTTTTCTTCTTCATCTGCTTTATTCCACAGCATATCATTTTATTTACACTCTGCTATATTCTCAAAACCCTGGACCCTTAAATATTTCATTTCCTCTGTATGACAATACTTTAGTCCTGGACAATCCCCAACTGTCCAAGTTCTTATGCCGTCACTTAGTGTATTAGTCCATTTTCATGCTGCTGATAAAGACATACCAGAAACTGGGAACAAAAAGAGATTTAACTGGACTTACAATTAATTCCACATGCCTGGGAAGGCCTCAGAATCATGGTGGAAGACAAAAGGCACTTCTTACATGGAGGTGGCAAGAGAAACACGAGGAAGAAGCAAAAGCTGAAACCCCTGATAAACCCATCAGATCTTGTGAGACTTATTCACTATAATGAGAATAGCATAGGAAGGACGAGCCCCCATTATTCAATTACCTCCCACTAGGTCCCTCCCACAACACATGGAAATTCTGAGACTACAATTCAACATGAGATTTAAGATTTGGGTAGAAACACAGACAAACCATATCACTTAGGCAATCAAGAAACTCTGGAGAAATTACCATTGATGCTAATGATATCTTGACTCCTATAATGTTTACCAACTTCAAATGCACTGGAATATTCCAACCATTATTATATTTCTATTTGCAACTTATTCTCACCCTCCCACAAGAGCTATTTCAAAGTTTCTCTTCATTCCTTAATCTCCACCCACCTGAAGCCTTCTACAATCAACAGATGGCATTCCTATTAATAGTAATGATAATAATAAAATAGGCCGGGCGCGGTGGCTCAAGCCTGTAATCCCAGCACTCTGGGAGGCCGAGTCGGGCGGATCACAAGGTCAGGAGATCGAGACCATCCTGGCTCACCCGGTGAAACCCCGTCTCTACTAAAAAAATATAAAAAACTAGCCGGGCGAGGTGGCGGGCGCTTGTAGTCCCAGCTACTCGGGAGGCTGAGGCAGGAGAATGGCGTAAACCCGGGAGGCGGAGCTTGCAGTGAGCTGAGATCTGGCCACTGCACTCCAGTCCGGGCGACAGAGCGAGACTCCGTCTCAAAAAAATAAAAATAAAAATAAAAAAATAATAATAATAAAATAGAAATTGTGAAGGAACAACTCTATCTTCCAGATATCAAACAATTTTCTTCTGTTTAAACACATTACATTGTTCTTTTGTATTACAGTGGGAAGTTACTCTTCTTTCATTTAAGACTGCTTTCTCCACATGGTTTTGTGGGCTCTCCTCTGCATTTGTACCAAGAGTTGTTTAATAATAAATATAAAGGCAAAATAATCTCAAATGCTGACACTTTGAAAATACATGCTCTGAACTAATCTTTGTAATAATGTGTCAATATTTTGAAATATTCAGTTGGAAACATATAAATATATATTTTATACATTTCAAAATTGAGGCTGTTTAGTCACTACAGAGCAATAAATAAATAAATAAATAAATAAGAACCCAGTAAAGATATATATGGTACTTTTTTAATTGTTAAGATCCAGTAGTATACAGTCAGCACACAAAGGTAAAGCAATACATGGCTTGGAAACATATTGAGAAATAAGATATTTTCAATGATGATATATCTTAATTATGTGAGTTACAATTATACTTAGATAAAATTAAATACAATGGTTACATAACTCATCTTTAATATATATCTTGACTTTTAATTTAGTGTAACAAAAAATGATAAATATGTTCTTTACAGACATATGGATATTAGTGAATTCAGGAATAAAAGATATATAGTAAAAATATTAATAAACATTCAGGATAATGTTAAAATTGTCACTCCATTGATAGTGAAGCTAAGATTATTTTTAAAGTACTTTAAAATTAGTATTTTAAGATCAAATCTATTATTTAGTTTTCAGCTAGGTAACTGCTGCTGGTAGGAAACATATGACATTCTACTACACTATCTTATCAGCACTTTAAATGATACATTATGTAGTAAACAAAAACCCCATTCTATTTATTTAAGATATAAAAGAAGCTAAACCATTTTATAATTGTCTATTTATTCTTTCCTGAGAATCCTGAGGCCAAAAAAGCTTAAAATTTTATTTCATTTCTTTGACATCAAGTCATTTCAAACTCCATTTTTAAAAAATGGACTACTTACTTTTGCCTTTACTGAGACCGTCTTTAATTGAGATTTAAAATGATTTTTATGTATAATCTCTACTAGTTAACAGAGCATCTTTAAAGCCAAATTACAAAACAAAGTCATATAACATCCTGCTTTGTATTATAAAAGAGGGCATTGGATTACCTCTCAGATATTCATTTTTGACATTTTTCTATGGAGCACGAAAACTGCATCTAAACAGAGATTGATTACTATTATTATATACAATTTGCCCATAGACTCAAGTTTATTCATGCATGTTTAATTGACTTGCCACCCTGAAGTAGAAAGAACTTGTTTTAGGACTTAGGAATCAATACGAAAATTAAAAATAAATTATAGAAAATTACAAAGCAAGTAACAATAGTCGATACTTTCATCAATGGGAATTCGCCACTGTTTACTTCTTGGCATATTTGCTTTGAGTGTTTCCTTTTTTTGTTTTGCTCTCTATTTCTCGTTTTCTTACTTTCTCACTCTCGATTTTTTTATAGATTTTTTCTTAATTTCAATTTTTATTTAGATACAGGGGTTACACTGCAGGTTTGCAACATGGGTATATTGCATCTGAGTGGTGAGCATAGTACCCAGTAGGTAGTTTCTTAATCCAGGTTCCCCTTTCTCTAACCTCCCTCTAGTATTCTGCAGTGTCTAGTGTTCCCATGTTTATGTCCATGCATGCTTAATGCTTAAGCTCCCACTTAAGTGAGGACATGCATTATTTGGTTTTCTGCTCCTGCATTAACTCACTTAGGACTATGACCTCCAACTCCAACCATGTTGCTGCAAAGGACAGGATTTCATTCTTTTTTATGGCTGCATAGTGTTCCACGGTATATATGTACCACATATTCTTTATCCAATTAACCATTAATAGGCACCTAGGTGAATTCCATGTATTTGCTTTTATTTATAGTGCAGTGATGAACATATGTGTCTTTTTGGTGTAATAATCTATTTTTCTTTGGATATATGCCTAGTAATGGGATTGCTGGGTTGAATGGTAGACTTGTTTTAAGTTCTTTTAGAAATCTACTGTTTTCCACAGTGACTGAACTAATTTACCTTCCCATAAACAGTATAAAAGCATTCCCTTTTCTTTAAAGCTATGCCAGCATCTGTTGTTTTTTGAATTTTTAATAATAGCCATTCTGACTGGTGTGAGATGGCACCTAATTGTGATTATAATTTTCATTCCTCTGATGATTAGAGATAATAAGCATTTGTTCATATGTTTGTTGACCACTTGTATGTCTTCTGAGAAGTGTCTATTTTTGTGTTTTGTCCACTTTTTAATGGGGTTATTTGCTTTTGCTATTGATTTGTTTAAATTCCTTATACATTCTTGGTATTAGACCTTTGTCAGATGTATAGTTTGCTAATATTTTCTCCCATTCTGTAGGTTGTCCATTTACTCTGTTGATAGTTTCCTTTGTTGTGCAAAAACTCTTTAGTTTAATCAGGCCCCACTCATTAATTTCTGGTTTTTGTTGCAATTGCTTTTGAGGACTTAGGCCAAGTCTTTGCCAAGGTCAATGTCAAGAAGGGTATTTCTTAGGTTTTCTTCTAGGATTTTTAGAGTTTAAAGTTTTACATCTAAGTTTTTAATCAACTTTTACATAATTGTTGCATATAGTGAAAAAAGAGATGGTCCAGTTTCATTCTTCTGCATATAACTAGCCAGTTATCCCAGCACTATTTGTTGAATAGGGAGTCCTTTCCCAGTTGCTTGTGTCATGTTTAGCACTCTTATAAGGCTGGTCTGGTGGTAACAAATTCCTTTAGTGTTTGCTTGTGTGAGAAGGATTTTATTTATCTTTCACGGCTTGTGAACTTAGTTTAGAGAGATATGAAATTCATGGTTGGAATTTATTTTGAGGTTGTTAAAATTAGGCCCCAATTTTCTTCTGGCTTGTAACATTTCTGCCGAGATGTCTGCCGCCAGCCTGATGGGGCCCCCTTTATGATTGACCTGGCCTTTCTCTCTACCTGCCTTTAAGATTTTGTTTTGTTTTGCTTTTGCAATAACCTTGGTGAATTTGATGACTATGTGCCCTGGAGATGGTCATCTTGTATAGTATCTCACAAGAGTTAGCTGTATTTCTTGAATTTGCATGCCCACCTCTCTAGCAAGATTGAATAATTTTTCATAGACTATATCCTGAAATATGTTCTACAAGTTGCTTACTCTCTCTCCTTTGTATCTCAGGAATGCCAATGATTCATAGATTTGGTGTCTTTGCATAATCCCATATTTATCAGTGGTTTGTTTATTTTTGTAAATTATTTTTTTCTTTATTTTTGTTTGACTGAGTTGATTCAAAGAATCAGTCACTGAGCTCTGAGAGTCTTTCCTCAGCTTGGTCTATTCTGCTGTTAATTCTTCCAACTGTGTTATGAAATTATTGTAGAAAATTCAATTCCAGAAGTTCAGTTTGATTCTTTTTTAAAACAGTTCTTTTGCCTGTCAGCTCTAGGATCATTTTACTGGATTCCTTGGATTCCATGGATTGGGTTTCAAGTTTCTCCTGAATCTCAATGAGCTTCCTTGCCATCCAGATTCTGAATTCTATTTTTTGTCATTTCAGCTATTTCAATGGGTTAGAAACCATTGCTCTGGGACTAGCGTGTTTGTTTGCAGGTAAGAAGTCACTGACTTTCAAATTGCCAGAATTCTTGCACTGATTTTTTTCTCATCTGAGAGGGCTTCTGTTTTATTAACTGTGACATAATATGAGTATAATCAGTTCACTTCATTTCTGGGTGCTTTCAGAGGTCTAAGGCTCTGTACAGTATCTTTATTTGTGAACAAATTTTTGCCGTAGGTTTCAGGCACTGTATACTGGCAGAATATTTTTGGTGTTGTAATTTGGTCTGGTATCCAGTAGATACTTAAGAGTATCTTAAGATATTCTTAAGAGTGATGGCTGGCACTTAAGAGTGATGGCTGGCAGACAGGGTCTTAGTCATGTGGCTCTTTTTTTATTTCTGTAGTATGCTCCGTGATGGAAGGGAGAGAGGGAGAATGCCCTCATTAGGTCTGTTCCAGGGCCTTGGAGGAGCCCCTGCCATCACTGGCCCCATGTCTGCATTTCCTTTGTTAGGTGCCCTAACATCATGAGGTACCCTCAGGCAGAGGCCACAGCTAGTAGACAGGGCACACTATTTTTATTTTTATTTTTATTTTTTGAAACGGAGTCTTGCTCTGTCCGCCAGGCTGGAGTGCAGTGGCGCGATCTCGGCTCACTGCAAGCTCCGCCTCCCGGGTTCACGCCATTCTCCTGCCTCAGCCTCAGGAGCAGCTGGGACTACAGGCGCCCGCCACCACACCCAGCTAATATTTTTGTATTTTTAGTGGAGACGGGGTTTCACCGTGTTAGCCAGGATGGTCTCGATCTCCTTCCACATTTATTGAGGTATAATTAACAAAGGAAATTGATTATATTTATAATGTGCAATGTGATATTTTGATATACCTAAACACTGTGAAATGATCCGCCCTCCTCGGCCTCCCAAAGTGCAGGGGTTATAGACTTGATCCACCGCGCGCAGCCAGGGTACACTATTTTTAAACTGGTTCTGTAGAAGAAGGCATGGCCCTCTCCCCTGTCAGTTCATGAACCCAGGCGTCTCACCCCACTCAGTATTCTGGGTGTAGGAGCTCCTCCCCTTCTTGGGTGCTGCCCAAGCCAGAGAGTCTTGCCTGGCTATGGAGTTACCCCATGCACTGTCGGGGTGTTTCCTGAAGGAACACAGGGCTGTGTTCTCCGGCAGAATTCAGGCAGGAGAGGGGCTGCTGTGCTGCAAGCCCGAGGTGGCAGGTCCCACCTGGCTAGTAGCAGTGGGGTTGGGAGGAATTGCCCAGTCCACTTTCTGGATTTTTTCCAGGGGAACACAGAACGGTGCCCACTGGCAGAGTTCAGGCAGTAGAGCGGCTGCTGCACTGGGAGCAGGAGCAGAGCCTTGTTGGGCAGGGAGGAGTGGAGCAGTCTGACTGCTCCTCCAGCACTGTGACTGCCTCTATTGGTATTCTGGTAGCTGGCTCTCGGCTGCTGAGGAGTCTAAGGCCTGTGGGGCCCCTGTGGTCTTGAGTGATACTCTGCAGAAACTCTGGGCAGATCTCTGTATTGGTCTGGAGGCCTGGTGGTGTTGTGAAGGGAGGACTCTTTCATTCTCAGGATTGCACAGGTCCCTGTGGGAAATGTGGATTACCTTGGGGCTCTTTCTCACCCTTTCCACATGTTGGGGAGCGTCTCCTGGCTCTGTACCAGTCCTGAGTGGGCACCTGCCCTGTTTACTCTTCTCTGTCACCCGTGTATTCTCTTGCCCCCTTGATGGATCCCTATGTGGTTTCTTAAACGATTCACCTTAAAACTCAGTATTTGCTCAGCCCTTTGTTTGCTTTCCGTGACAGCAGTGCACATGAGCTGCTTTTAGTCAACGTTTCGAATTTCAAATCTGTCTCCTTCTTTTTTTTTTTTAACAGAGTCTCTCTCTGTCGCCCAGACTAGAGCGCAGTGGTGTGATCTCAGCTCACCGCAACCTCTGCCTCCCAGGTTCAAGGGATTCTCGTGCCTCAGCCTCTGAGTAGCCGGGTTTACAGGTTCGCACCACCATGCTCCGCTAATTTTTGTATTTTTAATAGAGATGGAGGTTTCACTGTGTTGGTCATGCTGGTCTTGAACTTCTGACTTCAAGCCATCCGCCCGCCTCGGCTTCCCAAAGTGCTGAGATTACAGACTTGAGCTGCCACACCCAGCCCTCTTTCATTTTTTAATACAAATTATTACATTGTTGTAAAATTGATATATGTTTATTATTTTTAGTTTTTCCACATTTATTGAGGTACAATTAACAAAGGAAATTGATCACATTTATGGTGTGAAATGTGATATTTTGATATACCTAAACACTGTGAAATGATTACCATGATCTAGCTAATTAACGTATCCATCACTTCAAATAGATAACTTATTTTTCTGTGTATGGTGAGAATATTTAAGATTTACTCTCTTAGTGAATTTTAAGTATACAATTTCTACGATCTGAATGAATCCCCACAAATTTATGTGTTG
The DNA here is from genome assembly GCF_009764315.1 of Trachypithecus francoisi. Classification (NCBI taxonomy): domain Eukaryota; kingdom Metazoa; phylum Chordata; class Mammalia; order Primates; family Cercopithecidae; genus Trachypithecus; species Trachypithecus francoisi. Next base: position 55,856,982 of record NW_022681463.1, on the reverse strand, counting down.
AAACATAATCGCCAATGTGCTAGTATTAAGAAATGGGACATTTAGTAGATGGTTAAGTTGTGAGGATGGAGCCTTCCTGAATGGAATTAGTGATCTTATAAAAGTGCAGGAGGGAACTAGCATTAACCCCTTCTGCCCTTCTGTCCCATCTGCCACAGGATTTTTCCCTCAGGAGCACATAGCAATAAGGCATCATCTTGGAGCAAGCAGCAGCCCTCATCAGATACTAATTCTATGGGCACCTTGATCTTGGACTTTCTTGCCTCCAGACAGTGGCAAATAAATTTCTATTGTTTTTTAAATCATCCAGGCTGTAGTACTTTGTTATATATAGTAACACAAACAAAGATAACAATACAGTGTTATTAACCATAGTCATCATGCTTCACATTAGATCTCCAGAATTTATCCATCCTGCATAACTGAACCTCTGTAGACTTCAGCCAACATCCCCTCATTTTCCCCACCCCCATCTTTTGGCAACCATCACTTGAGTGTGACTCCACTTCTGAGTTTGACTTTTTCAGACTCCAAATGCAAGTAAGATCATGCAGTGTTTGTGTTTTTAAGCATGGCTTAGCATAACATCCTCAAGTTCACTCACGTTGTCACAAATGACAGTGTTTCCTTCTTTATAAAGACTAAATAATATTTATGTGTGTGTGGATATGTGTATGTGTGTGTGTGTCTGTGTATGTGTGTGTAAAGACAGAGAAAGCAAGAGAGGGAGAACATTTTTTTTTTTAATCCAGTAATCCTTTGATAGACACTTAGGTTGATTCTGAATCTTGATTATTGTAAATAATGCTGCAATAGACGTGAGAGTGCTGGTACCTCTGATTTTATTTCCTTTGACACACTGATTTTATTTCCTTTGGATATATACCCCAAAGTGAGATTGTTGGATTATAAGGTAGTTCTATTTTTAATGTTTTGAGGACTCTCCGTGCTGTGTTTCATAATGGCTCTATCAATTTACCTTCCCACTAGCAGTGTACAAGGATTCACTTTACTCCACATCCTTGCCTATATTTGCTATCTTTTGTCTTTTTTATAATAGCCATTCTAAAATGTGTGACATCATATCTCATTGTGGTTTTAATTTACATTCCTTCATGATTAGTGATGTTGAGAATCTTTTCATATACATGCTGCTCATTTTTGTATCTTCTTTTAAAATATATATATATACATGTTTATCTTAAAGAAAATAAACAGTAAATTTGTTGTAAATTTAAACACAACTTTAGTGTTTAAAAGACATGTTTTGAAACATCATCCAAATTCCATCAGTCAGAAAAATTAATTTTTTTCATTAGGTGACATAATTAACATGCTTTTTTCATTTACAGCGAGAAAGGTATTAATATGCATCACAAAATTATATCACATTACAGATATAATTTCAAAAAACATTAATATATAAATAACAGAAGAAAAACTAAAGTAGAATGAAAAGTATTACAAAATTTCAATCATGACAGAAAATATTAATTCTTTAAAATATTCCTCCAAGCTTCTAAAACATGTGAAACAAACTGAGTAGGATAAAGTAATTCTGTTTTTAAAGTTACGTATTTTGGCCGGGCGCGGTGGCTCAAGCCTGTAATCCCAGCACTTTGGGAGGCCGAGACGGGCGGATCACGAGGTCAGGAGATCGAGACCATCCTGGCTAACACGGTGAAACCCCGTCTCTACTAAAAAATACAAAAAACTAGCCGGGCGAAGTGGCGGGCGCCTGTAGTCCCAGCTACTCGGGAGGCTGAGGCAGGAGAATGGCGGGAACCCGGGAGGCGGAGCTTGCAGTGAGCTGAGATCCGGCCACTGCACTCCAGCCTGGGGGCAGAGCGAGACTCTGTCTCAAAAAAAAAAATAAATAAATAAAATAAATAAATAAATAAATAAATAAATAAAATTACATATTTTAAGAAGACATAGAAATAACCGATGAGCATATGAAAAGATGTTCACTATTATTAATCATTAACCAAAATTATATACTACCTCATACTTACCAGAATAGCTAATAAAACAAAACAAAATACTGACCATAATTAGTAAATGAAGAAATTACAACCTTCATACACTGCTGGTGGAATTATAAAATAGTGTAACTACTGAGAAAAAACTGTTTTGTGGTTCCTTGGTTCCTCAAACAAACATAGAATTACCATATCACCCACTAATTTCACTTTTAGTTATACATATATGGAAAATAATTAAAAATAGGTATTCAAGCAAATGTTTGTACATGAATGCTAATAGCAGCATTATTCATAAGAGCCCCAATATAGAAACAACTCAAACATTCATCAACTAATTAATGGATATATAAAATGTATATCTATGTTATCTGGCAATAAAAATAAATGAATTACTAATTAGTGCTACAACATGGATTGACCTTCAAACATCGTACTAAGCAATAGAAGCCAGACAGAAAATCCACCTCTCTTATAACCACATTTATATGAAATATCAAGAATAAACAAATCTATAAAGACAGAAAATAGATAGTCGTTGCCTAGGGTTGGTGTGGGAGAATGAGTTCAGGCCATTAATTGGTATAGACTTTTGGGGTTCTTTTTCTTTAAAATATTGAGAATTCTTCCAGCTTTGTTCTTTTGACTAAGGATTGTCTTGGCAATGCGGGATCTTTTTTGGTTCCATATGAACTTTAAAGCCGTTTTTTCCAATTCTGTGAAGAAATTCATTGGTAGCTTGATGGGGATGGCATTGAATCCATAAATAACCTTGGGCAGTATGGTCATTTTCCCAATATTGATTCTTCCTATCCATGAGCATGGTATGTTCTTCCATTTGTTTGTGTCCTCTTTTATTTCACTGAGCAGTGGTTTGTAGTTCTCCTTGAAGAGGTCCTTTACATCCCTTGTAAGTTGGATTCCTAGGTATTTTATTCTCTTTGAAGCAATTGTGAATGGAAGTTCATTCCTGATTTGGCTCTCTGCTTGTCTGTTACTGGTGTATAAGAATGCTTGTGATTTTTGCACATTAATTTTGTTTCCTGAGACTTTGCTGAAGTTGCTTATCAGCTTAAGGAGATTTTGGGCTGAGATTATGGGGTTTTCTAAATATACAATCATGTCATCTGCAAAAGGGACAATTTGACTTCTTCTTTTCCTAATTGAATACCCTTTATTTCTTTCTCTTGCCTGATTGCCCTAGCCAGAACTTCCAACACTATGTTGAATAGGAGTGGTGAGAGAGGGCATCCCTGTCTTGTGCCAGATTTCAAAGGGAATTTTTCCAGTTTTTGCCCATTCGGTATGATATTGGCTGTGGATTTGTCATAAATAGCTCTTATTATTTTGAGGTACGTTCCATCAATACCAAATTTATTGAGCATTTTTAGCATGAAGGGCTGTTGAATTTTGTCAAAGGCCTTTTCTGCATCTATTGAGATAATCCTGTGGTTCTTGTCTTTGGTTCTGTTTATATGCTGGATTACGTTTATTGATTTGCGAATGTTGAACCAGCCTTGCATACCAGGGATGAAGCCCACTTGATCATGGTCATGCTGCCTGACTTCAAACAATACTACAAGCCTACAGTAACCAAAACAGCATGGTACTGGTACCAAAACAGAGATATAGATCAATGGAACAGAACAGAGTCCTCAGAAAGAATACCACACATCTACAGCCATCTGATCTTTGATAAACGTTAGAGAAACAAGAAATGGGGAAAGGATTCCCTATTTAATAAATGGTGCTCGGAAAATTGGCTAGCCATAAGTAGAAAGCTGAAACTGGATCCTTTCCTTACTCCTTATACGAAAATTAATTCAAGATAGATTAGAGACTTAAATGTTAGACCTAATACCATAAAAGCCCTGGAAGAAAACCTAGGTAGTACCATTCAGGATATAGGCATGGGCAAGGACTTCATGTCTAAAACACCAAAAGCAACAACAGCAAAAGCCAAAATTGACAAATGGGATCTAATTAAACTCAGGACATAGGCATGGGCAAGGACTTCATGTCTAAAACACCAAAAGCAACAACAGCAAAAGCCAAAATTGACAAATGGGATCTAATTAAACTCAGGACATAGGCATGGGCAAGGACTTCATGTCTAAAACACCAAAAGTAACGGCAGCAAAAACCAAAATTGACAAATGGGATCTAATTAAACTAAAGAGCTTCTGCACAGCAAAAGAAACTACCATCAGAGTGAACAGGCAACCTGCAGAATGGGAACAAATTTTTGCAATCTACTCATCTGACAAAGGGCTAATATCCAGAACCTACAAAGAACTCAAACAAATTTACAAGAAAAAAACAACCCCATCAAAAAGTGGGCAAAGGATATGAACAGACATTTCTCAAAAGAAGACATTCATACAGCCAACAGACACATGAAAAAATGCTCATCATCACTGGCTATCAGAGAAACGCTAATCAAAACCACAATGAGATACCATCTCACACCAGTTAGAATGGCAATCATTAAAAAGTCAGGAAACAACAGGTGCTGGAGAGGATGTGGAGAAATAGGAATACTTTTACACTGTTGGTGGGATTGTAAACTAGTTCAACCATTATGGAAAACAGTATGGCAATTCCTCAATGATCTAGAACTAGATGTACCATATGATCCAGCCATCCCACTACTGGGTATATACCCAAAGGATTATAAATCATGCTGCTATAAAGACACATGCACACGTGTGTTTATTGCGGCACTATTCACATTAGCAAAGACTTGGAATCAACCCAAATGTCTATCAGTGACAGACTGGATTAAGAAAATGTGGCACATATACACCATGGAATACTATGCAGTCATCAAAAAGGATGAGTTTGCGTCCTTTGTAGGGACATGGATGCAGCTGGAAACCATCATTCTTAGCAAACTATCACAAGAACAGAAAACCAAACACCGCCTGTTCTCACTCATAGGTGGGAACTGAACAATGAGATCACTTGGACTCGGGAAGGGGAACATCACACATTGGGGCCTATCATGGGGAGGGGGGAGGGGGAGGGATTGCATTGGGAGTTATACCTGATATAAATGACGAAGTGATGGGTGCTGACGAATTGATGGGTGCAGCACACCAACATGGCACAAGTATACATATGTAACAAACCTGCACGTTATGCACATGTACCCTAGAACTTAAAGTATAATACAAAAAAAAAAAAATGCTCATCATCACTGGCCATCAGAGAAATGCTAATCAAAACCACAATGAGATACCATCTCACACCAGTTAGAATAGCAATCATTAAAAGGTCAGGAAACAACAGGTGCTGGAGAGGATGTGGAGAAATAGGAACACTTTTACACTGTTGGTGGGATTGTAAACTAGTTCAACCATTATGGAAAACAGTATGGCAATTCCTCAAGGATCTAGAACTAGATGTACCATATGACCCAGCCATCCCATTACTGGGTATATACCCAAAGGATCATAAATCATGCTGCTATAAAGACACATGCACACGTATGTTTATTGCGGCACTATTCACATTAGCAAAGACTTGGAATCAACCCAAATGTCCATCTGTGACAGACTGGATTAAGAAAATGTGGCACATATACACCATGGAATATTATGCAGCCATAAAAAAGGATGAGTTTGCGTCCTTTGTAGGGACATGGATGCAGCTGGAAACCATCATTCTTAGCAAACTATCACAAGAACAGAAAACCAAACACTGCATGTTCTCACTCATAGGTGGGAATTGAACAATGAGAGCACTTGGACTCGGGAAGGGGAACATCACATATTGGGGCCTATCATGGGGAGGAGGGCCGGGAGAGGGATTGCATTAGGAGTTATACCTGATGTAAATGACGATTTGATGGGTGCTGACGAGTTGATGGGTGCAGCACACCAACATGGCACAAGTATAGATATGTAACAAACCTGCACGTTATGCACATGTACCCTAGAACTTAAAGTATAATAATAATACAAAAAATTGAGAATTCTTAATAAAATTTTGCTGAGATATAATGTGTGACTTCATATTGAAGTTTCAGAGATTTTTTTTCTCCTCTTCATGAAGATTTTTGTGTTAAATTGTTGAATAAGCCTACTTTCATTTGTTGATTTCTCTACTTCACTTATATCAGTGATATATGTTGGATTATCTTTATCCATCATGCATATGTATTAGCTTCTTTCCAATTACTTTTATAACTTCCTATTTTCAAGCTGCACTCACAGTGATGATCTAGAGGCACTCTTCCATGTATGTATTATGGTTTTCAATGTTTTTCACTTCTCGCTGCTTGTTATATTACTATATTTATTAATTGTGCAATAATGTTAGTTGAGTCTGCTCTTTTTACTTTTATTGAAGCTGTCTTTTTCATTTTCTTAATAAACTCACACACAAAACACATATTCTTTTGTGTTCTATAGGCTGAAACAATTTGGGGAAAATTTCTTCTGTTACTTTAAATAAATTCTTCAAATTTAGTACTTTGCCTTTTGATACTATGGTATGTATCTCATGTGTTTGTTGTGTTGAATTTGCATAACGACTTATTCTAGTTTTCTTGTCCATAATGAGAGTTTCTGTTCAGAATTTATTCTCATGTGATATAGGAATATCTCAGACTATTTATGCCGTATCTGAGAAGGGTTTCTTTATCCTCAGTGCAGTATTTGTGCCCACTCACTTTTCTATTGTCTGATGAATTGATGCCATAGCAGAAGATGGAGAGTTTAGCTGAGTTCCTGGGCATTCCCTGTAGGATACTTGTTCTGTGTTATCATAGATATGCTCCACTACTCTTCAGTGAACCACATTGGGGATTTATTCTAGCTGCATGTGAGGATTGATCCAATCCTTCTGTTATTTCCCTAATTTTGCATAAAACCTTGCTATGTTTATTTCTGTCTGAAAGCAAGCCATGTGGTTATCTTTCTCATTACATCTATTTCTCCCCAGTGGTCGTGTTTGCCTCTTTTTTTAGTCTGATAACCACCTAGTTCACTTTTCTATAGACTCTAGGTTATTAGCTATTATTTTTACCAACTTATCAGTATCCCTTAGAGGAATGGCTTGTCAGCCCATCAGGAAGCTAACTGTGCTGACCTTTTCTTCAGAATATATTTTTTGAAGTTATGTCAAGTTTTTGTGTTTTTATTAGATCATCTCCTTTTCATTTAGTTGGTTTGTGTAATTTTTGTAGTTGGAAATTATTACTTAAGTTGCACTTTTGAGGAAAATTGTTCTGTAAACAATAGCAGAAATAGTTCTCTTCAAATGAATAAATATTTATGAAACATCTATTTTAACAAGAATTATATACATAATATGTAGTACAAACAAAAACACAAGCACAAACAAAAAGACACTTAGCCTCTTGAAGCTGACCACATATCAGGAAATGAGTATAATAAGAACCCATAACTGTCAAATAAAATGATGAAAAGAGACAGACTGTTGTGATCATTTAGTTCAGTAATATGAGGTAATCACCAAAAGCCTTAGGGAGGAGAAGGCATTCAAAATAGCTCTATAAAATTATATAGCATTTCCATAGGGTGTTTTAAAAGAAGGTTGCATTCTCAGTAGGGAATAAAGTGGCATGAATAAATACAGGGAAGTTGGAAAATAAAACAACACATATAAAAAACTGTAAGTTTTTGGAACATGGTGAAAAAATTGGAGATACAAATGAAAAGCTATGATCAGCAATTTACTTCTGTTCCACAAATATCAATTAAGCACCTCATAGTTGGCCAACGTTGTTCTAGGTACTTCTTGAAGAAGAAGTCATATTCTTTCTTCTAAGATATGTAGAGCTCATTGATTGAAATAGAAACATAAACTGTTTTCCAAAAAATGAAGTAAATAAAGTGATAGGATAATGCCACAAGTTCTACAAGATCTTAAAGGATGGGCCCTTAGCTTGACTAGTGGTGGAATGACAGGATTCAAAGAACACTTTCTAGAGGGCATAGTGCCTGAACTGAGTTTTAAAAGGTGAATAGGAAGTTTATCTAGCAAAGTACAGGAGGGACAAGAGTCACAGATAATGCCAGATAGAGGAAACTGCACAGACAATGAGGCAAGATATAGATGTGAGGAACTAACCACTGGGAGATTAATCGAACCATATGGTAATGGGTCCATGTGATATATATAACCGTATAATAACAAGACAGGAAATGGGAATAAATAACACTCCAGATATTGGCATGGATGATTGGTGGAGAATATTGTATGTCATGTTATGAAACATAGACATGACCCTATAGAAAAATAAGTTATGTAAAGGGTATTAAGCAAATGAAGTTTTAGCCAGTTCAGTCTAGAGGCTTCATGAAAGATGGTTTTGAGGAAGTGCAAAGACGGAGGTTGGAAACTGGTTAAGAAGCCAGTGCAGAGCTCATGAGTGTCTAAGCAAGGTCAGTGGAGAAGAGGAGTGAGATTTTAAAACTTTCATAGCAGGTGAAAGAAAATTCAAGCAGAAATTATTATGGAACACAAACTATACTTTATGTACCCATAGATGAGTAAAACAAAATTCCTGAGTTCTAGAAACTCACAGCTTGAGTTTGGAGGAATACTAAAAAAGCAATCACAACACAAGTGTGGAGGGAATGTAGAACTCTTGATTATCCATTTTAAAGCCATGTATAATTAATTTAGAAAACCGCTAGAAGGAACCTGGATTTTTACAAGTCATGAGGCCTCATTGAAAGTTTGTGAGCAGTGAACCAACACGGATGGATCTGTTTTAGAAAGGCAATTCTAGGGTCCCAAAAGAGGAAAGACAGAGGGGGAAGATAACTGAAGGAACAGTTAAGAGAACCTTAGTTTAAGTAAAAGACAATATTGTCTTGGACTACAATGGCAGAGGAAAAGAAGGTGGAGAGAAAGTAAGGTATGTAGAAAATAAAATAGACTGAACTTGGTGACTAATTTAGAGTGGGATGTGAGCAGAAAGGAATTAAGAATATCTATGAGATCTTTATTTGTGAAAGTGGGTGTATGATGATTCTATTGACTAAGACAAAAAAAAAAAAAATAGGAGAAATGTCAGCTATGAGGGGAAAGAGCAAAAATTGCTTGGGACATTTTGAGCCTGAAACCTCTTTCAGAAATAGAAAAATGATTCACATATTCAACTTGAAATTCCTAATTTACAATTCCTTAAATAAATAAATCACAAATTATTTTTTCACTCCTTGTTTCACAAAAATTTGTCACGACTAGAATTTATCCTAAGTCTCTTTTACCATTGTCACTTTTAATATGGTCTTCTGATTCTCTACGGATGTTCTGCTTTAACCAGTTTTCAATTTTCGTTTAAACAAAAATGAATTGAAATATATATGAAATAAAAGAATAAAATGTAAAAGCAATTTGATCTTAATATATGATTACTATCTCAAAGTTTTTTAGATGATACAATAATGACCACATTTTAATTTTGTTGGCCATTGTTAAGGAGATATAAAAATGGCAAGTGTTATTGAAAGCATTTAGCTAGTTACAGTAACAACTACTGCTTCTGATGAAATAATATCATCTCATAGTCAACAAAAAGTCAGTATACAATGATACTTAGAGGAAGAGATAGAAATTGTAAATTTAAGAAATGCAGACATTTTTATCTACCACAGATAAAGATAAATGGGGACTGATTAATCAAAGTGATGCAGAATGTAATACCCTACTTGAATAATTATATTTAATATTCTGATAATACTTTTTCTCAACAGTCCAAACTAGTCAACATATACTCCTGAGAAACTATTTTTTTCATGTCACCATTAATCATTTTTTCAAATTTTCATTTTTAGAATATTAACTTAACAGTATAAAAGCATAACGGGCCTTGAGAAAACCAAGAACTCAGAGTGAACATTTAAACTAGTAAAATAATACTAATGGACAAAGTATTATGAGGCATATTTGCGAAGTATGACCCCAGATGTTGCAAAATATGACCTCAAAGTGGTTGCCGGTTTTATACAGATTTTTGTTATATTTAAAATTATGTAAAGTTATTCAGGCAATAACAAAAGCATAAAATGCTAATCTGAGAGTAACATCAGTTTTAGTAAGGAGATTTAGTCTAATATTAAGACAGTCATTTTATGTGTGGGTAAAGTTATGGTAGAGGCAGCCTACTCACTAAGCTTAACATTTCTTCATTCGGAAGAAAATTGAAAGGGTTGAACCATACTTATGAGCCCTGTTGGGACATTCCATTTGTTTTCCTTCTTTTTCTATCCCTATTTGGAAGAAAAGCTCAAGGGATGAATCTAACAAAACATACACTAAATAAGGTCATCCTCCCAGGGCCTTGTTAGGAAAAGCAGCAGCATTCACATGTAAAGTTGGATGCCAAAGTTTTAAGGTTATAGCTGAATAAATCAACAAAGTTCACGCTGTTCAAGGGCCTTACAGTAAAGATGAAAAATTTGTAGGAGAAAATTCTAATCATCTAGAGGACTTGGGCAGCAAAGTGAAAACAAATATAAGATGTAGGGAATTTTAAAATAGAAAAAAAGGAGCTTTATTGTATAAGTCATACAAATATAAATCTAATACTAAGATGAGATGAGGTGTGGGGAAAGGAAAGAATAAACAGTTATATTTTACTTTCAGAAATACATCCTTTCTCATTATCTAGATTCTCCCCCTCGGTACCCCCTGCCTCCAACTTGTACTATTACAAAGAAGGTGTAATCTCATGGAAAACAAATATAAGGGATTAAATGAACAACTTTTAATGAGTAAAAGAGAAACACGATGCCAAGTCTGTTGCATGGTCTGTTTTCACAATGAGTTTTACAGCTCTTTCAAACCTTGTGTAATTATCATTTGTTACAGAGTTAAGTTAAAGTACTATCTAAGCCAGTGGAATATATACATGGATGTTTGATATAACTCAAGATGAAGAATTCATGAAGTTTAAGACACCAGGCCCTATAAAGTAAGTTTTTAGTACTAATTTTGGAAACATTCAATAATATTAACATTAAAATATTAGTATACACTATATTTTCACAATGGATATTGAATGATTAACTGGCCAAATTTATTCTTTATTCAACAACAAAAATTAGTAATTAAACATTAAGCTAGCAATGACATCAACCTTAGACTATTTTGCAATTTACCATTGCTTTTATGCAGTTTATTAGAGTATTAATTAAATTTTGTAAGTTTGTTAAATAAAATATATCTTTGTGCCAAATGAAAGTTTTGGGGTCAAGTGATTAAAAGCTTTGTTATATTTGTGTAGGTAGCCACATATGGGACACATAGTGAAGACTGGGATCCTCATACAGGAATATGTATCTACTAGCTGCCTAGAGATTCTCTTCTGAAAGGAATTTATTTGTATTTGTACTTACTTGAAGAAGAATGAAAACATACCCAGTTATCTAGATCTGTACCTTTCTCCAAGCAGTTATATTTCAAGTATTCAGATGCTTAGTAGGCATCTCTTATTTCCCAGGATTATAAACATTTAACCACTAAGTTGGACAGAAGAAAAATGAGAGTTCTAGGATTCCCAGTGGCAACAATATCATATATCTCATCTAAGACTGTGTTCAGGGTAGGGTTGCTCAGTTAAATTTGAATTTCATATAAACAACAAACACTACCTTTTTGTACATATCTATGTTTCTTTCTATATATATATACACACACATATATACATTTTTATCTATATCTCTAGCTGCATAGAGACATAGATATGTACAAAAAAAGTAGTGCTTGTTGTTAATATGAAATTCAAATTTAACTGACCAACCTTACTCTGAACACCGTCTTAGATGCTTAGATGAGGTGTATGATGTTGCTGCCAGTGGTGTATATATATATATATTATATATATATATATAATATATATATATATATATATATATATAAAATACTTTTTGCAATGCTTTAATAAAGAGGGAGAGCCATTAGCTCTTAAAATATCAAGAATAGACATAAATCATACTGCATGTATTTATCTTAGTGGTTTTAGTGTTATATTAGTGTTATATTAAAATTGAAACCTTACAGTAAAGCTCTCATGAATCACTTCATTGTTTAAGCAGAAGGTAGAAGAAATAAATGGTAGAAAGTAGAACAAGGAAATGGCAAAAAGGTTAAAACTTCTTAAAACAGAAGATTTTTTTTCCTAATTTGAATCACTAAGCAGTAATTGGTATTAAATGTTATTAAAAATTGGCATTAAATATTATGCAATTTGAAAATTTAATTTGAGACTGAGTCTGAATTTACTTATACTCCTTGGATATCAAGTTAAGTCAAAATAATTATAAATAAAACATAATTAGATCTTATTATACATGTACTTTTTGTAAGTATTTGAGATTATAAAGCAGTAGGAATGCCATACCAAATCAAATTAGGTATTTTAGTTTTTAAAAACAGACTTCACTTTTTAGAGCAGTCTTAGATTCACAGAAAAAAAATTGAGAATCGACTACAGAGAGCTCCTATATACTCTGCCCCCTCCCACATACACAACCTCCCTCCTTTTTGACTTACTGCATCAGAACAGCACACTTGTGATAATCGATTAATCTACATTGACACATCATTATCATCAAAAGTCCATAGTTTGCATTGGGGTTCATTCTTGGTGTTGCACACTTTATTGGTTTTGTAAATGTATTCATCATTATAGTATCATACAGAATACTTTCACTGCCATAAAAATCCTAGGTTCCACATATTCATCCTCTGTCTCCTCAACCACTGGCAACCACTGATCTTTTTACTATCTCCATATTTTTCCTTTTCCAGAATGTCATATACACTGTGGTTGGAATAATATGGTGTCTAGCCTTTTCAGGTTGGCTACATATTTTTTCATTTGTTATTAGACACTTTAGGTTCCTCCATGACTTTTCATGACTTGATAGCCCATTTCTTTTTAGCTCTGAATAAGATTACATTGTCTAGATGTATCATTGCTTATACATTCACCTACGTATCAATTCTTTTTATTTATGGATCATGCCCTTGATGTTGTATCTGAAGAGTCATCACAAAGTTAAGGACATGTAGAATTTCCCCCTTGTTATCTTGTAAGTCTTTTATAATTTGCACTTTACATTTAGGTCTATGATTCATTTTGAGTTAATTTTTGTGCAAAATGTAAAGTCTGCATGTAGTTTCATTTTTTTTGGCATGTGGGTGTCCAGTTGTTGTAATATCATTTATTGAGAAGACTACATTTGCTCCACTATGTTGCCTTTGCTCCTTTGTCATATATATTTTTCATCTGTATATTTCTATTTGGAAAATTTTGTATCTCAGAGGCTATATAGACCTTTTAATTATCTGTATTAAATATTTGTTTGCTGTTGAAAATTCCCCTCCTTGGTGAGGTCTCAGACATTAACTCAGAAACCTTCCATCCCTTGTGGTCAAAAGGAGGAAGCCCAAGAGCTCCAGGGTTGAGAGATACTTGAAAACAAAATTCGACTTTGCCTTCACTTACCTTCCTGTCTATGCTTTCTCTTTGCTTTAGGATCCAGATTCTTTCTTTTCATGACATCTTACCTTCCTGTCTATGCTTTCTCTTTGCTTTAGGATCCAGATTCTTTCTTTTCATGACATCTCAACTGCAAGATTAAACACCTAATCCACTGGGATTATTTAATTTATAGATGCTATTAGGGACATTTAATAGTAATCTTTCTGGAAATGGAAATCTCTCAGAGTTTATCTTTCTACTATCACAATATGGAATTATCTAATTTTTATTTTGTTTGTTATTGGTCTTTGCCCCCACCTCATGTTGTGAGGTTAGCAACTTTGTCTACTTTATGCTTATAATATTTCCAGGAAGTAGACAAGTATCTGGTACTTAGTAAGTATAGAATATACTTTCTTGAATGATTGAATATATAATTCAATTAACTTGTTTTTCACTTTATAAATGTTTCTTCTACTGATAAAAGTTCATTAGAGTGATTTTTAGTGCTACATAAAAAGTATACTAGAATAGTTTAATCCTTTCTCATATTGAAAAACAATTAAGTTGTTCTTCATTTTTTACTGTTCTAAATGTTTCTGAGATTAAAATTATGGTCTATAATGAGTTTTTTATATTTTCTTAGTTCTTCAGATATTTTCTCATAGGTACAATTGTCAGATCAAAATACTTGAAATTATTTTTAAAGCTCTTTATATGTATTGTAAAATTGCATTCTAGAACTAATCACAACTCTCACAAACAGTGTGTGTGTGTAATGGATATAATAGCATCTGTTTCATCATTTCTCACAAGCATTTTAAACTTTGCTGTATAAATCTCACACTGTATGTATTAATAGACTTTTCCTTTACTGGGGACCAGGGGGTCTAGAGATGCTGATGAGAAAAAAATACCCCAGAATTTGAAATAGAGAAAACATGCATAATCTTATTATATTCCACACATTTAACAAGCAGTTATTTTACAGCATTAGCTATTTTAGTCATTTTCAAAGAAATGTTTTATTACAAGAAGAAATATAGAATACAAGACACTGATCATATACCAATTAATAATGCTTAATATTTGTTGAAAAATTTTCATGTTCTAAGTGCATTTTATTTATTTTCGAATTGAAAACTCCACTTTTAAAAAATGTTGGGATCAGAGCCACTTCTTTCCTACTTCTGACATTTTCTGATTTGTGGAGGGCCATCTATTTCTGTCATTCTGCTTTCTCTTGCCTCTTACTCTCTTGTCACCAGGGAGGATGGAGTGACTTCCTTGTTTGGTAAAGTTGGAAATGCTTGGGTTGAATGGTTCTGCTTTCTCAGGAATGAGGTCTTAGCACAGAGTACATGATCTACTGTATTCATTGCCATATGCTTTATAAGGTCATGCATGCTTGGTGAATGACTCTGTCTACTGCAGGAGGTTCATGTAAGAAGCTTCATTTTTTGTTCATAGACATAAGTCACAATCATGAATATATTATCAATAATAAGGGAGATATTTTTGTCTTCATATTATAACTTATTTATCTGCTGATTGAGGATTTAGGTAGAAAAATGTGTGTTATTATTGGACTTTCCTCACGTCACCAATTTTAGATTTGTTTTATAATTTTTAAAAATCTAACTTCTTGTAGTTTGGTACCTGATAGACTAGGTATTTGGTGAAACTAAAGGTTTAGCTAGGTTCTGCCTAACTGCAAAGCTTATGCTTATAGTCAGTTCACCATATACATTGTAAAAAATACCATTTAATGAGTAAGTTAGACTTGTAGATAAGACAAGTAAATGGAATGAATAATGATTGTCTCAGTAGCATAGAGTCATAAATGCTTTCATACTTTTTGGAATAAAAATCTTGTTCAATCTGGAATCATTGGAGTTAAAATACATGCATATTTTAAATAATTACAATTTTTATATTCATTAAGTGCCTATCATAGAGTAAAGGAGGGGGCTAGAGTATATGGGAGCTCTCTGTAGTTACCTCTCATATACACACACACACACAAGTATATATATACACACACATATATATACACACACACACACAAGTATATATACACACACATATATATACACACATGTATATATACACACACATATGTATATGTGTATATATATATCATATATATCTCATATATATGTGTGTGTGTATACACATATATATAGAGAGAGAGAGACAGAGAGAATGAGAGACAGAGTCTCACTCTGTCAACCAGGTTGGAGTGCTGTGGTGCGTGAGTTTGGACTTATGCACATACTCCTAATACTATCACCGTGATCCAGGTACAAGTGGACATCATCTTTGACACATTTCTGATAATTCTGTTAGACAAATATTACATGTGATTGAACAACACATTCATTATTAGATGCAGTTTTATACCCTCTGCTGAAGAGTTTTCCTTAGTACTTAAATGCCATGTGCATCCCATAATGTTACAAAAACGTAGAGTCATTTTTGCAGCATAGTGCAACTTTACGAAGCAGGCTGGTGTAGTTGAAAACATGTGAACTTTGTAGTCCGAGACAGCTAGGTCCACATTCCACACCTATTAGATGTATGATTTTGGAAGAAATGCTATCTTTGTTAATCTTCAGTTTTGCTACTCAGAGTAGTGATGATTGTACCTACTTTGCAAGACTGTTGAGAGGATTTTAGACACTCTTAAATATCTGGCATTTAGTTATTGCACAGTACATCAAAGC
This sequence comes from Trachypithecus francoisi, assembly GCF_009764315.1. NCBI lineage: Eukaryota > Metazoa > Chordata > Mammalia > Primates > Cercopithecidae > Trachypithecus > Trachypithecus francoisi. Next base: position 55,840,807 of record NW_022681463.1, on the reverse strand, counting down.
TCTCTGTGTTCTAATAATTAGCTTTCTCTAATTCTTTGAATAGAATTATAAGATAACATAAACATGACTTTTAAAGGCCTTGAAATGTCATAGACTCAGGACCTCTTGGCAGGACCATGCCTCTGGCAAGAGGAAGTGACAGAAGATATCCTTAGTACCTCACTTCATTAATCTAAGTCCTCTACTGGTATATGACTTTATTTATTTCCAGGGTGTTGAAGTTTTTCTCTAAAAGAACTGATGTTTGCGTCATTTAGATAAATGCCTTGAGGTTCCTTATGCTAATTCATTCCTTTGTGCTTTCTCTTTACTAACAATATTAGACAGTTTTCTAACTGACAATGATTTATGCTTCTCAATTTTTCATATTTCCTGCTGTTGGCAATCACATATCCCAAGGCACCTGCGCATAAGGTTCTCCAATTTCAGCAAATACATCCAGACAAAAGGTGTATTCTTACAAATGGAGACAGACTCAGACCAAATAAAACATTTTTTTCTTTTAGATACATTGAAGTGCTACAATTGTATGTTCTCCAACAAAAAATTATAAAGAAAGTAAATTACTTTCCTATGATGCATTTGAAACTTCTCTATTGGTATAAAACTTTGCACTTTATTTATAGTAACCAGGATACAATTCTTTCTTCAGAGTATCTCAAATGTCAACTAGACTTGTTAGCATAAAAGATATAATATGACATGTTTTGTCTAACACTTTATTATAATTTGTGCATGGGTAAACAATTCACTTTAATGAATTTAGTAAATAATGCAGTTGTTTGACATTCAATTATGCATTTAAATTATTTTATATTTATCTCTTATTTTTCATCTGTTGTTTACATTTTCTGTCATCACTGATTCTCATTCTTTATTCTTACAGGCAATTCAGTGCCACAAATGTCATGATTTGTTTAATTTCTAAAGTTCTTCCATTATGAAATCTACAAATTATTTACTTTTCAAACAAGATAAAAGATACTGTTTTGTACACTTATGCAAAGACTCTCCATGTTGTTATTTTTAATTCTATAGACTTTTAAAAATTTTTAATAAATTTGGTTTATTAGCACTATCTTAGAGTTGTTTGTATTAAATATTGTACTGGTACACCAAAACCTTAGACAAAATGAATAAGGCAGAGAGACTAGACACCACTGAAGAAACAAAGTACAACTTTTATTCCTGAAGTGTCCTGTAAATATTTCCAATTATTTCCCCCCACTCATCACTATGAACCTATACTGAGCTTTTCATTCATTAAATATCTCAACTTTATGATTTTAATCCAAATCTTTAATTTCCCAAAATATTGTGTTTAGATTGACTTTAAACTTTGCATTAAAGAAATCATACTACTTGCACACCCTATAATTGCCTTTTCTTCATTTAATAGTATTCTTTTAAGTGTTATTTATGTTGTTGCATATAGTTTCTTCCATTCCCCTGACCAGAGGCATCATTCATCAGACAACAATCTGATTTTCATTGTGATAAAAAATTTCACCATATTAATATATCACAAGTTATTTATCCATTCAATTGTGATGGTCATTTAAATTGTTTTTCACTTTGTTTTGATGTGCTTTGGTTCTGCTATTACAACCACTGCTGCTATGACTCTTCCCCTATGTGATGTGTCTTATACAGGGTTGTACGCTCCATAACTATCCTTATTTGCTATGCTAACTCCTTATTCCTTGTCACCTCATCTATTTGAGAAAACTAGAAACTCATAGGGTTGTTGTAGACTTTTTTCTTTATTGTGGTTTTAAATTTTGATTATTAATGACAATTACATATATTTACGGGATTAAATGAGTAGTATATAAAATGTTTAATGTTAAATACTATATAAACATTGATGACTATAATAATGACGATGTATCCTGGATCATATGTACAAGAAGACGTACTTTGGAGTGGAATTGCTGGGTTATAATATATAAGCAACTTCAACTATATTATGGCTAATTGTGAGTAGTCCACCATTATCTGTTCCTCTACCCATGGTAATGCCATTGTTTCTGGGAACGTGATTGTCTATGTGAAGGTAGCATTTCTCATTATTTACAGTCATGTAAGAGCTATGTGACTTAGTTCTTGCATATGGAATGTCACAGAAAACAGTAGATATCCTCCATCTTCTTGCCCTTACATTTTTGAATATATATTCCTTTTGTACTTCTATGCTTTTCCCCATTATCCACTTGTGGAAAAGGATCAAAATTAGAGCAATGCATTGGAGCTGGAGATGGAAGTTAGTCATGGCTAATGGCTGTTAATTGGTTGAGAGTTTCACCTAAGGTATCTCTCCTTCCAAGCAGAGTTTACATATTCATGTACTACTAGATGGTTTTCCCACTAGAAGGATTTTCCATCTCCCGTTTTCTAGACCGCCATTAAATGAAGTTGCAGTGCTGCTTCTGGTTGTGCCAACAAATCTTACATAAACACCTGAAAACAAGGCTTGATTATGTTCTCCTTTTTCAACTTCATATGCATTAGTTAGGCTATAGGGTACAGGCTTACCTCCTGAAGAAATGAGAGCCCAATATTAGTACCTGAAATAGAGAAAAGTATTTCTCTCAATGTTATGGCAGAACCAGTAAAGTAGTTCTCACACCGTCAACATGTGACTTCCATCTGTGATGGCATTTGGTTTTTATTCTTGTGTTAATTGTTTAGGATAGACACTGGGACCTATTCAAAGGTGGAGGATGGGAAGAGGGTGAGGATTGAAAACCTGTCTGCTGGGTATTCTGCTGGTTACCTGGGTGACAGAATTAGCTATACACCAAACCCCCATGACACACAATTTACCCATGTAAGGAAACTGCTTATGTACCCCTTGAATCTAAATTAAAAGTTAGAAAAAAGTGAAAATTAACTATCACATGAAGACTTTTGCCCTCAATTGATCTGGCTCTGTTTTCATGTGTATTTTCTTATTTGTCAATATGAACTCATATTTCTTGATGTTTAATCTGTGAGAATTTATTGAGTTTTGTAGTTGGGATGTATCATAAAACATTTGCAATTGCTTCAGTCAGAAACCAGGGAACCTACCTGCCTGCCTAACTGTCCTGCAGTAAATTGTAAGTTAGGTTTTATTGACCATATAGATGGGATTTATTTAAGACGTAAATCTATGTGGAAATTACAAATAAACAAGGTAGAAGTCTTTTTCCATCAGCAAGTGACAATATTTAAAAAGGTAATCTTTTATTCTGTCTCTCTCAGTGTCAGGATATTTTATTTTTAGTTTACTCTTGTCACTAAGGATGCACCCTTTCGAGTAACAGGAATCTGTGAAATATCTCTTATTCAATACATCCAGTGGGTTTCATCTCCTTTCCACCACATCATGCAAGTTACAAGAACTGTAAGTCAAGACTTACCTTAGTACATTCAGGATATAAGCAGGTTTTAATTATTAGCTTTTGCCTGAAGTTTTTGGTTTCACAGAGTTTTTGGCACCTGAAGATTTCTTTATTTTCTTGCCAGATCAATGATGCATACAAATAACACTTTTAAAACTTTATTAACAGCACATTTAGTTATTTTCAACAGGAAGAGGTTTTTGGGGTATCTGGCCAAACATACTGCCTGAAATATAATCCCTTCAATTATTTTTTATCAAAGACTTCATATACATATAACAAAAATTTGTATAATAACTTAATAAATCCTGCTTAAAGTATCACAAAATGTAAAGTATTTGTAAATAACTCAGTGAAGAAATGTGAATACATCGTGTTATTATCAACTATAATAAGAGTCTTGCTGCTTTGAGAGAATAAATGTTTACTACATAGATAGCAATAATTTACATCTTTATATTACAGTTAGACAATCAAACATCATTAGATTATATTTTCTAAAAAACGTCTTAAGGTTTAAGCATTATCAGAAGAGAGCACTGGTAATTTATTATACATGTTGTTTGCATCATGAAAGCAATCACATGCCTATCCATTAACAGTTTCTATGTAACTCATTGTTAAGGGCATTTTATGTTTTTATAGAAATACTTTATTCCTATACTCTTGCCACTAATTGTGGACTAATTATTTAGAATTTAAGAATATGTGGAATATTTATTCATCCATGTTTCTTTTGTAACTTCGACTTTCTAAAAAATCTGAAGAGAAGTAGCTAGGTGTATTTTAATTTTTTATATAAATAAAGAAGAAATATTGAAAAAATGCCCTAATTTATTATATGTTCAATAAAATTTACTTGTATAAATAGAGTTACTTTTCTTTGTTTTAACTTGAAATTTAGACTCAACAAATGTATTGAATAGCACATATGAAGTTTTGACAAATTGATATTTATCACTATATATGCTTTTCATAGGAAGTAAGTTCATCATGAAGCACAGGGTACAAAAAAAAAAAAAAAGGAGGAGAAAATCATATCCCAAGCTGCGATCTGAAGCCAAGTCTTGTTGAACCTACCTGAGCCCAACAGACCAGTAGACCAATCAGTGGGAAAATAAATGTTTATTTTTGAGATTATGTAAATAATTAAAACATTATCATCCTAATCATTGAGAATATTAACAAAATGTCTTTTTCTCTATATAGCACATTTGTTCTAAAAAGGAAGGTAGACTAAGAGGAAAGTAATTTTGATATTGAGGCCGGGCACTGTGGTTCACGCCTGTAATCCCAGCACTTTGGGAGTTTGAGGTGAGTGGATCACCTGAGGTCAGGAGTTCAAGACTAGGCTGGCCAACATGGCAAAAACCCCGTCTCTACTAAAAATACAAAAATTAACCAGGTGTGGTGTGGCATGCACCTGTAGTCCCAGCTACTCAGGAGGCTGAGGCAGGAGAATCGCTTGAACTGGGAGGCAGATGTTACAGTGAGCCATGGTTGCACCACTGCAATCCAGCCTTGGGGACAGAGTGAGAGTATCTCAAAAACAAATTTTTTTGATATCAAAAACATCTTTAATAACAGATGCACATATTACTTTAGAGTTGAATAGATCAAGTATTTTTGGTGGCTGTTTTTCTTGTTGTTGTTTATTAATATTTGTATATACCAGGAAAAGCTACCCAGAGAGAAAGAGTCTTGGTGGGTAAGTCAGACTGTAACAGTATAGACTGGGGAAAAGGATGTCAAACAGATGGAAGAGAATCTGTAAAATCACAGAGTTGTGAAATCAGCTGTGTATCAGCAATGGAAGTTTCATTCCAGATCTTAGAGAGAATATTATATGAATGTGCATGGTATAGAATACATATAAGTAGGCAGAGGTTAGCTATGCAGGGCCCTATTTGCATTCAGTAGATTTTTTTTGTTTGTTTTGATTATTGGGGAATATAAAACCAATACAGCAACTTCATGGAAGGATAAGAAGTGTGAAATATTTGCTTTGTGGAGGAAAAATAGTGAGAAACAGGACTAATTCTGTATTATTCCATATATTCTCCAGATGCTTCATGCCATAAAAGAATAAAAATGAAAACATGAATTGGAGAGATATATAAGAGGTATAAATGTAAATCTTAGTGAACTACTTTGGGAGACAAAGTGAATACACAGTCTAGAATAATTTAGATAATTTGGCAAACATCATTGTCAACAACAACAAGTTCACAACCTGGTTTTGAAATGATAATGAATTCTAATGCATACATGGTGATTTGGATACATATGTAGGATATCCAGATAGAGGATTCTAATAAGCAAATAGATAATTAAGAATGGTCATGAGAAATGTTTTGCCTGATGTATATGTTTGGGAACCAATAGGCTATGTGTGGAAAAAAAAAAAAAAAAAAAAAACTCTGATCATGGGTAAAGTACTAAGACAGAACATTACATTGGAAAACAGATGGACAAAACTCTCACAAGTTCAGGTAAAAAAAAAGGGGAGATATTTTGAGATAACCAGTTCTTTCTGCCACATTCAATGAAAACGATGCATGTATTCTGAATTTTTTGCTTTGTTTTAAAATGAGAGGGAAATTATATCATTTATATATTGAAGGGAAATACTTGAGATAGGAAATATGAAATTGTGAAAGGAAGGGTATAACTCAAAAACAAGTCTCTGAGAAGAAAGTAAATCAAATCTACAGATTGCTAACTTGAACAAAAAAAATCTGCACATAGAAGTTCATCTCTTTTTTTTTTTTTTTTTTTTTTTTGAGACGGAGTCTCGCTCTGTCACCCAAGCTGGAGTGCACTGGCCAGATCTCAGCTCACTGCAAGCTCCGCCTCCCGGGTTTATGCCATTCTCCTGCCTCAGCCTCCCGAGTAGCTGGGACTACAGGCGCCCACCACCTCGCCCGGCTAGTTTTTTTTTTTTTTTTTGTATTTTTTAGTAGAGACGGTGTTTCACCGTGTTAGCCAGGATGGTCTCGATCTCCTGACCTTGTGATCCGCCCACCTCGGCCTCCCAAAGTGCTGGGATTACAGGCTAGAGCCACCGTGCCCGGCCGTTCATCTCAATTTTCTAGGTTATTGGATTAATCAGTAAATGCTAATATCCCACTACTGTGCTAAGATTATATTGGTTTTAAAAAATAGATGCTTCTAAAGAGTTTACATCAGAGAAACTAAATTTTTTTTTTAATTGAAGGAAAATCAAAGAATTATTTTACAGATAGAAGTAGTGTGATAACTGGTGTTAAAGAAGTCTAAATATCTTCATTTTTACTCAATAATGGCAATCTTCAAAATTCTATGTATTCAAAGGAGAGTTGTGTTAAATAATCATAGCTCAAGAAATATATATATGAATTCAGACAGTTGACCACAACTCAATTGTATAGGCAAAGGAGATATATAATTTCAAAAGCTCCTGATTCAGAGATATCATCTATGCTTATATTAAAATGCATGCTAAAGTTCTAATTAGCATACAAGGTAAAATATCAGAGTCATTTGCACAAAAATGTTTAGAGAAACAGATGAGGGAGAAACAGAGTAAAAGAACTGAAAATTGACAGGAGTATTAGAAAACCGCAGAAATGAAGAAGAGATAAATGAAGATAGGAATGAGAAAAGATTTTCAGTTGTAAGTCAATCCGGGTTAATGGAAGGAATATTTGGAATTAGAAGGGATGCATTCATATCCTATTTCTAGAAAATTATGATCTCACCATTTTGATCTTACATTTTATCTTTGTATATTTAAGGCAATAATACTTGTCTGATTTTTCTCCAAGAACAGATGTTAGGATCCTAGCTCAGCAATGAATCATCCTGCTATCCTAAAATTTTTCCCCTGACACTCTTTGCCTATCAAGATACTTCATCAATTTCTTTTATTTTGTAGAACATCAAATAAATGTAAACACTGATTTATACATGCATTTCTAGCAGAAAGTATAACTCTAGTATCAAGAAATCTAACAGAAATGTCAATCTCAAATAAATAGCTTACAACCTACATAATAGTATAGTGTAAAATTGGGGAAAGTAATTGTCATCTCCTGACATATACTAAATATTATATTTATTTCTAAATCAAATAAGGGGGGAAAACAAGCTCCACAGTTGATATTTGCATTTCATTTCTCTGTCCTTACTCATAATGTATGTGTGTGTCTGTGTGTGTATACATATATACACCTACACATATTATATATACAAACATACATGCAAATATAAATGTATGTATATATACTCTTGCTAACCATATTACTCCTAAACCAATATTGCATACATTATTTGAACATTCTTAGAACTTTGAACTAGATTTGATAGTAATTTCAAGAATCAGCTCATGGAACATTTATAACTCAAAGAATATTTCCCCAATTATACTGAAATAATTCATTTCTGGAGCACTGTTCCAAGATAGCCAAATAGGAAGAGCTCCGGTCTGCAGCTCCCAGCATGATCAATGCAGAAGACAGGTGATTTCTGCATTTCCAACTGAGATACCTGGTTCATCTCACTGGGACTGGTTGGACAGTGGGTGCAGCCCACAGGGGTGAGGTAAAGCAGGGAGTAGTGTCGCCTCAACCAGGACGCACAGGGGTCGGAGGATTTCTCTTTCCTAGCCGAGGGAAGCCATGAACGACTGTACCTGGAAAAACGGGACACTTCTGCCCAAATACTGCACTTTTCCCAAGGTCTTAGCAACCGGCAGACAAGGAGATTCTCTCCCGTGCCTGGATCAGACGGTCCCATGCCCATGGAGCCTTGTTCACAGCTAGTGCAGCAGTCTGAGATCGAACTGTGAGGCAGCAGCCTGGCTGGGGGAGGGGCATCCACCATTGCCAAGGCTTGAGTAGGTAAACAAAGTGGCTGTGAAGCTCAAACTGGGCAGAGCCAACCACAGCTCAGGGAGGCCTACTGCCTTTAGACTACCTCTGTGGGCAGGGGATAGCTGAACAAAAGGTAGCAGACAACTTCTGCAGACTTAAATGTCCCTGTGTGACAGCTCTGAAGACAGCCGTGGTTCTCCCGGCATGGCGTTTGAGCTCTGTGAGACACCTCCCAGTTAGGACACCTACACCAAAACCCCATCTGCAGGTCGCTAACATCAAAGACCAAAGGTAGATAAAACCACAAAGATGAGGAGAAACCAGAGTAGAAAAGCTGAAAATTCTAAAAATCAGAGCGCCTCTTCTCCTCCAAAGGATTGCAGCTCCTCACCAGCAACAGAGCAAAGCTGGAAGGAGAATGACTTTGATGAGCTGGCAGAAGTAGGCTTCAGAAGGTAGATAATAACAAACTTCTCTAAGCTAAAGAAGCATGTTCAAACCCATCACAAGGAAGCTAAAAAACCTTGAAAAAAGGTTAGACGAATAGCTACCTAGAATAAACAGTGTAGAGAAGACCTTAAATGACAGGATTGAGCTAAAAACCATGGCATTAGAACTTCATGACACATACACAAGCTTCATTAGCTGATTTGATCAAAGGTAAGAAAGGGTATCAGTGATTGAAGATCAAATGAATGAAATAAAACGAGAAAACAAGGTTAGAGAAAAAAGAGTAAAAAGAAACAAATGAAGCTTACAAAAAATAAATGACTATGTGAAAAGACAAAATCTACATTTGTTTGGTGTACCTGAAAGTGATGGGGAGAATGGAACCAAGTTGGAAAACACTCTTCAGGATATTACCCAGGAGAACTTCATCAACCTAGCAAGGCAGACCAACATTCAAATTCAGGAAATACAGAGAACACCACAAAGATATTCCTTGAGAAGAGCAAGCCCAAGACATAATTGTCAGATTCACCAAGATTGAAAAGAAGGAAAAAATGTTAAGGGCAGCCAGAGAGAAAGGTCGGGTTACCCACAAAGGGAAGCCCATCAGACTAACAGCAGATCTCTCAGGAGAAACTCTACAAGCCAGAAGAGAGTGAGGGCCAACATTCAACATTCTTAAAGAAAATAATTTTTAACCCAGAATTTCATATCCAGCCAAATTAAGCTTCATAAGTAAAGGAGAAATGAAATCCTTTACAGATGAGCAAATGCTGAGAGATTTTGTCACCACCAGGCTTGCCTTACAAGAGCTCCTGAAGGAAGCACTAAACATGGAAAGGAACGACCAGTATCGGCCACTGCAAAAACATGCCAAATTGTAAAGACCATCTATGCCATGAAGAAACTCACTCAATTAGTGGGCAAAATAACCACTTAAAATCATAATGAAATGATCAAATTCACACATAGCAATATTAACCTTAAATGTAAATGGGCTAAATGCCCCAATTAAAAGATACAGACTGGGAAACTGGATAAAGAGTCAAGACCCATCAGTGTGCTGTATTCAGGAGATACATCTCATGTGCAAAGACACACATAGGCACAAAATAAAGGGATGGAGGAAAATCTACCAAGCAAATAGAAAACCAAAAAAAAGCAGGGTTGCAATGCTCATCTCTGGTAAAACAGACTTTAAACCAACAAAGATCAAGAGAAAAAGAAGGCCATTACATAATGGTAAAGGCATAAATTCAACAAGAAGAGCCAGCTATCCTAAATATATGTGCACCCAATACAGGAGCACCCAGAGTCATAAAGGAAGTCCTTAGAGACCTACAAAGAAACTTAGACTTGCACACAATAGTAATGGGAGACTTTAACATCCCACTGTCAATATTAGACAGATCAATGAGACAGAAGGTTAACAAGGATACCCAGGACTTAAACTCAGATCTGGACCAAGCAGACCTAATAGTCATCTACAGAACTCTCCACCCCAAATCAAGAGAATGTACATTCTTCTTAGCACCACATCGCACTTATTCCAAAATTGACCACATAGTTGGAAGTAAAGCACTCCTCAGCAAATGTAAAAGAACAGGAATCACAACAAACTGTCTCTCAGACCACAGTACAATCAAATTAGAACCCAGGATTAAGAAACTCACTCAGGGAGGCCGAGACGGGCGGATCACGAGGTCAGGAGATCGAGACCATCCTGGCTAATACGGTGAAACCCCGTCTCTACTAAAAAAATACAAAAAAAACTAGCCGGGCGAGGTGGCGGGCGCCTGTAGTCCCAGCTACTCGGGAGGCTGAGGCAGGAGAATGGCGGAAACCCGGGAGGCGGAGCTTGCAGTGAGCTGAGATCCGGCCACTGCACTCCAGTCCGGGCGACAGAGCGAGACTCCGCCTAAAAAAAAAAAAAAAAAAAAAAAAAAAAAAAAAAAAAAAAAAAAAAGAAACTCACTCAAAACCACACAACTACATGGAAACTGAACTACCTGCTCCTGGATGAATACTGGGTAAATAATGAAATGAAGGCAGAAATAAAGATGTCCTTTAAAACCAATGAGAACAAATACACAATGTACCAGAATCTCTGGGACACATTTAAAGTAGTGTGTAGAAGGAAATTTCAAGAGAAAGCAGGAAAGATCTAAAATCGACACCCTAACATCACAATTAAAGAACTAGAGAAGCAAGAGCAAACACATTCAAAAGCCAGCAGAAGGCAAGAAATAACTAAGATCAGAGCAGAACTGAAAGAGACAGACATAAAAAACTCTTCAAAAAAATCAATGAGTCCAGGAGCTGGTTTTTTGAAAAGATCAACAAAATTGGTAGACTGCTAGCAAGACAAATAAAGAAAAAGAAGAATCAAATAGATACAATAAACAATGATAAAGGGGATATCACCACCAATCCTACAGAAATACAAGCTAACGTATATGATGAGTTGATGGCTGCAGCAAACCAACATGGCACATGTATACCTATGTATCAAACCTGTATGTTGTGCACATGTACCCTAGAACTTAAAGTATAATAAAAAATAAAAATAAACAATTCATTTCCAGTAAAAGTTTACTTTTTACAGTCAACTCTCATGAGTGTCAGCAGTCTTGTAAAATTCTCTGCTTGTTCCAAGCTTCTCTGCATGGACAAGCAGCTAGGTAGGTCATTTGTCACCAAACATAAAAGAAACAATTCACCACTTTTGAAGTGGAAATCCAAACCTATCAGCCTGTCAGTAATTCTTGCTATAATTCCAGCTTTGCATAATCAGGGAGATTGGTTGCCAGTTGTCTGCTCATGTGCAGAAGTACAGCAACATCTTGGAGTTAGTTTTCCATGTACACACATAAATTTTTATGAAAGGTATATGTTCTGTTCAGCAAAACACATTTAGGGAAAAAAATACACCTTTTTAAAAATGAACAACATATTTTACTTTTTAATGAAAACGTAGTGATAGTAAGAGACTATTTATTTTGAATGATATCTTTCTAGTGAGAAATTCTGTTCCAATTTGAAGCCAATGCTCTGGATTTTAAAAGAGCTGGTATGGCAGATCTCAGTGCAGATGTACTACGTTTAACCTCCTAGTTATCCAAATTCTGAAACTACAGGAAAGCAGGAGTTTATTGCCTTTATACCTCACTTGACTCTATCTAGTATAAACAAATTTCCCCTTCAAAATGATTCCAATACATATAAAACCAAGTTAAATATGCATATTATAAGGCAGAATTTTTTGTCACGTTTCTTAATTGGAAAATATATAGCAAAACTGAAGAAAGTCCTTGGAGAAATCTGAAATAAATAACAGTGTGATACCATCAATTTCTCAGAAACAATATACAATCTATGATTACTTCTTAAATCTCGGTGCCAAATGCCATACACAACCTCACAGCCATAATGTAGTTTGTAGAAATCAATCCTATCAATCAAATGAAAAATAGATTCAACACACAAAGTTGATTGGAATTGCTTAAAATAAAAGCACTGAGCTCTTAAAATACATTTTTTCAAATAATCTACTTTCCTATTTTTATTGAAGCCACTTATAGTAGTAGAAGCATAATTTGTTTTTAAGAAATTCTTGAACTCAATTTCGCCAATGCACCTTTTTAAGTTGAATTTTTTTTCTTAAATGCAACAAATTATTTATTTTAAAGCAAAAGAGTGAAAATTATCACTTTTTTATTTTTCTACCTCCTCAAACAAATCTTTGTACTACTCTGAGTGGTTTTGTTTGTTTGTTTTAATATAGGTCACCTGGACTTAAAGACTGTGTAGACAAAGTCACCTTTGCTTTTGTGTTTAAATTATAGTGACTCCACATCTGCTCATGGAAATAAACAGGCAGTGAAACTCAACAAAGAATCAGCATTTCAGAGACACCCCTAAAAGAACAACTTATGTGAATATATAGTGAACAGTGCCATTTTCTATATCTATAATCCATTTTCTTCCTTTCCTGCTCAGTCCAGCCTTGCCAGAAACCTGTTTCTGCAGTCCACTTACTGGAACCTTGTCTTTGCCACTGTCAACAATGGTCCCCAACACAATTGAGTCGATATCTTTGTCACAGGTCTCATCTTCCACTGTTCCCAAAACCACAGATTCTCTATGAATCAGAGCTGTGCTGAGTACTATACTAGGCTGGAAGAATAGCCCTCACATTTGGTCACCTGCTTGTCCCTAGAGTTTCACAGAGTTTTCTATAACAGAATTCCATTAGCTTCTGTATATAATACTCCCAACTCAGAATCTAACAGTGCCTTATTAAAAATAATGTATTGTCATATTTTGTACTTGCCCCTTAACAGTAGAGGATTAAATTTGAGAAAGGAATTCAATCCCCGTTCCGGACACATGCTGAGAAGAATATGGGTGTCCAGCCACTCCTTCCATTACTTTCTAATCTTCTCTTGTGGCCCTTGATAGAAATAAGTGAACCATACCCAGTGACATATACAATATATCACCAGATCTGAGCTGGATATTCTTTGTATGTTGTCCATAACAGTGGGAACAGATACCATTGAACTAGGCCCTCTGGATTCCATGTGGATGAATGAATCCTGGTACACTGGGGCCAAGCAGTAGATCTTACTCATAAAACAAGGTAGCAGAGATTGCCATCATGGGCTGAAAAGCCAAAGCAGCAATCAAATGATTTGACTCCTAAAAATCTTTGGTATTAGCTTTGATCATATTATCCATGATGGATCTGAGACAGATAAGCAAACTATCAAATATAATCTGATTTGATTTGTATAATTAGGAATCTTTAATTCAGCTGAACAGAAATCTAACTGCAGTCACTAACACAGAGATTAATTGCTACTCAGAAAAATCTGAGCTACTTTATAAATTCAGAATTCCTTGATTGAAGCAGAAGATGGCCCCAACTTTTATATTATAACTCTTCTTCTTAACCTTCCCCAAAGGGATGTGTGGTTATTACCAGTGTGGAATGTACATTATGGGAAAATAACCAGACTTTTTGGTATTACCACATATTGGCACTGAACTGACAGTAACTGCTAAACACTTAAAAGAGCACAGTGGTTCACCATCCAAAGTAGGACAATAGGAAGTAAGGTGATGGATAAAGTTTTGGCTTGTGTTCATCTTGCAATGGGCCCCTCAAAATACCTTATAGTATTTTCTCAACTTTATAATGCTAAATTGGAAATAAACAAACTTAGTAACTGGCAGAATCTTCACATTGATTCTCTGACCCTTTAAATAGGACTACCATAGCAGGAAGGGCCAAATGGAAGTCAAATGAAATGCTTCTCTATAAAGAATAAAAGCAATATCACAATCCTGAGGAATTGCAGTGATTAGCATCATCACCAAGAACTTGTGAAATGCAGGGGTGATAATTCACACATTCCTGTTCAGATGCATCTTGTAGAATGACAGTGGACTATCACAACTGGGTGATGACTACAATTGCAGGTATTTTTTCAAGGATGGATACACAATTGGAACAAATTAATACATCCTCTGACATGTGATATGCACATTGGTTTAGTAAATTATTTTAACTTATACCTGCTAGAAACAATTATCAGAAGCATTTTGTTTTCAGTTGACAAGGATGACAGGGTACCTTGCTCTCCTCTCTAGGCTATGTCAACTTTCTAGCCGTATTTAATAATTAATCTTCAGGGAACTCAATAGCCTCTCTATTTCAAAGATTACCATGCTGAATCATTTTATTATAGAGATTATGTTTATTGTCAAGAACTGTGCAGAATCTGAGCTTTTACCCTATTTAATGGATACAAGTTAGTCTGTAACTGTTTCATGGGTTCCAGAAGACATGAGACTATTGGACCACAGACAAAGGACTTTATTACTCACATCAAGAGCAGTATTGTAAATTCCTTCCTGGTTAGTGCTAATTCCCCATCTTCTCTCAAATGCCATGTGGATGACACAGGACCCATGATGGATGTGTGTACATTCAGTGGGCTATATGACAAAAAAACAAATCCAAGCTGAGCTTTGGAAATTCACCACTTTTAAAACAAGCAAAAGAAAAGCAAGTGGAAGCATGCTTATTGTTTGCACTGGGGGAGATATTACCTCATCACTCAAAGTTGTTCACTGCAAACACAACTCTAAAAATGGCCTGAGTAATTAGAGCCATGCATTCTTGGCCTATCCTGCAAGAATGCACAGGGACACAGTCAAGGCCCATGCTGGATTCCCTCTCCCAATACTGATTAAATCTGGTGATCAGGAAGAAATAACAAGTTTAAGCAACTTGGTGAAACATATGTTCACCAGAGATAAGAAGTAATTTCCACAAAAAATTTAGGAGCTTACCACTTATGTGAAATCATTAGGGTTTTGGGACATACCATTATGATTTTAGAGCCAAGCTAGTCATTCTCTATAGACAATGTTTCTTGTTTAAAGAAGCAGCGTCTGGCTTGCCACTGGGCCATAGCAGAGAATGAATACTTGACCATTAACTCACAAGTTACTGTTTGCCCTGATCTACCCATTATAAATTGCCAGAGGTATGTGATTCATAAAATCATAAAGTTCAGTGGTTTGAACAATGATACTCATTTATCAAACATTTATAAACATTAAATGATGTCATGTATAAGACATTTCATTAAAGTATGCCCTGAAGGCATAAGAAAATCACAAGAGTATTTTGTTCTGATATCTAGGTCTCCTAATTCTGCCACACTTCCTCCTTTCTCTCAATCATCCTAATACTTTCATATTCATCTATGAAAATCTGACTACAAAAAAATGGGTCTGGCTTACAAATGGCTCTATAAAATGCTGGAACTACATGAAAATAAGTGATTGCAAAAATACAGCCCCACTCCAGAGTGTCCTTGAAGAACAGTAGCAAAGAAAAAATATTTTAATGGGGAGGACATTAAGCCATGCATACAACTGTTCATTTTGCCTGAGGCAAGGGATGTTCAGAGGTATAAATCTACACTAATTTATAGATAATGAATAATGTTTTTGCTCAATGATCAGAGACTCTCAAGTAACAAGTCTCAAAAATTTTTGCAAGAGGGTCTAGAGTAAAGGTATGTGAAGAGATCTTTTAAATGTGCTGAGAATATAAAGACATTTGTATTCTATGGGAATGTTCACCAAAAAGCGATCTCAGATGAGGGGAATTTTCATAGATTTTGTAAGTAGGTTGATGATTTCTGTGGATGTTAGTCAGTCTTTGTCCTCACAAACCAAGTTGCTATGTTCGCAAGGGTACTATCCATGGCATCAGAAAAAATGGACTTATATTCTAAAGTCTTATCTGACAACAGCCATTGATGAATGTTCAATCTACTCAAAAATAGCACCATTCTTTGGAGCTCAACCAACCACCTTGTGACAGGTTGATTGCATTGGAACTCACCTCTCATGAAAAGGACAGTGCTTGTAGTCCCAGCTACTTGAGAGGCTGAGGCAGGAGAATGGCGTAAACCCCGGAGGCGGAGCTTGCAGTGAGCTGAGATCCGGCCACTGCACTCCAGCCTGGGCGACAGAGTGAGACTCCGTCTCAAAATAAATAAATAAATAAATAAATAAATAAATAAATAAATAAATAAATGACAGTGCTTTAGTATCATTGGTTAAACACTTTATCTTGATGTGGATTTTCATTCACTGTCCACAGAGCTTTTGGAAAAACCATATTCATGTGCTTATAGATTTTCTTAAACATTATGGTATTCTGTGTAGCACTGCTTTTGACCAAATCACTATTTTTTTAGAAAATAAGTGTGATAATTGGATCGTGCTCATGAAATTCACTGGTCTTATCTTGTTTTCCGTCATCCTGAATCATTTGCCTTGATAGAATAGCAGAATGATATTTTCAAGAATCAGGTATGACGCCACTTGTTTGGCAGTATCTTGAGCACTTGGGTAATTTCCCTGGAATGCAGTATATGCTCTAAATCAGTGACCAACATGTGGTTCTGTTCATTCCTGGTCAGTATTTGCAGGCCTGGGAATCAAACATAGAAATGGGAATGTTTTCTTTCTGTAATAATTCAATAATCTGCTAACAAAAATATTATTTTCAATAATTGTGAATTTGGGTTCTTCTGATCTAGGCATCTTAGTTCACAAGGGAGTATTGCCTTTTCCATGAGTCACTATCAATCGAGCTGTTAAAACTGAAGTTAAATTTAACACTTAGTTCACTTCAGGTTTCTCATGCAAGTGAATTAATGGACAAAGAAGTGAGTGATTGTACTGACTGTGGTAAGTAATTTTAACTATTTTAAGGAAATTGAGTTACTACCGAATAGTGAGGTTAAGAATAAGCATACCTGCAATACTTCCGTTTGCAGAAGGGTGCTGCTCAGTATTTCAATGACAAGTGATAAAAGACAATGGTAAACTACAATTACATTTAGACAGGACTGATAATGAACCAGACTGCTCAGAAAAGAAAGTTTGGGTCAACTCACCAGGCCAAAAACTATAACTAGCAAGCTGCTTGTTTAGAGCAAAGACTATGTAGAAAAGGCAGTGTATGAAGATAGTTACAAATAGCAGGTATGAATACATGACTGACTGTAATAGTTATAAATAAATATTTCTTCCTATTCTGACATAAATATACGTATAAATACATTAATTATCATCTTCTGCTCTCCCTTTCCCCTGTAATATAACATAAAATGTTTTAATCTCACATCTCAGTATTTAAGTTACAAACCAAAAAGGGTCAGTGTGGTTCGATTAGAAATGAACATTGCCAAGTTAGGTAGAAAAACATCATATCCTTTTGAAAGAGAGTCAGCATGTTTTTGGTTGTATAAAGGATACTAGTATAATTTAAGATGGAAATGTGCCTTTGCTATTACCTATACTATGAAGTTAAGTAAAATTAAAAGACATATATATATAGATGCTAAATTGACAAAGATTGGAACATAACGTCTCTTTACTATGCCAATTTAGCAAAGTTGAAATGGGCCTTTTCTTTGCAGTACCAGATTGGAGATATTTAAGATATTTAATTTGGATATACAAAAGTTTGTGCAATATTTGTAAGGTAGGAGTGAGTGAAAAGCCATTTTAATGAACTGAGTTTGGTATAGGGTGCCTGACAATATGGTATATCATACCTGTTGTCTTTGTTCTGTTAACTCAGAAACTGGCATGAGACAGCACCCAGATCTACACCTCTACCAGCTTCCACAAAATCTTCTTTTACAACTTCTCTATACCATGATCCAGGTATGTGTTTAATTCTGTGGTAAACATTGAATAAAACAAGATTTTTCTGTAGATCATCCATATCAGGTTAAGATGTGGGAAACTAAAGAGATAGGTTTTATTTTGTCCTTGTACATTACAGTTGTTCTTTGCTCTCCTCCAAGTTATATGGAGCTCCCTTTCCTGACCACTGGCTAAGGTGACCTATCATGACTTCATGGTCCCACTAGATATAAAGTCAACAGCTTTGTATAGATGTATTAACAGCTTTCACAATTGTGTTATATCCAATCCCTATAACACTTTCCTTTCATTGTGTCACTCATAGGGATCCGCTTCTCTGATCAAATTCTGACACAGATAGTGTAATGGGTTCTTCCTGACCACTGCACAGACAAAATCAATTTTCCCAGACCATGGCATTGTAAAACCACCTTTGCAAAATTATGAAGTAAGAGAAATCTGACATAGTTGACTCTATCTTGCTTTTAACCTCCTAGCTGTCCTTGGTCATTCCTGGGTGTAGACGAAATTAACTTTGGGAGAAATTTAGTTTATAGTTTAGCCTTAAAGCAAGGATGATAATAGTCCTTTCCAAAACTAAACAGCCTTTGTAAAACAATTAAACACAAGGTTGAGTATGAGAGGGGCCTGAATTCTGTTAAGTTGTGGGCATAGTTAAATAATAACCATACATTGTTACGGACGTCACAAGATTTATAATTTCCCCAATTACACCTGTAGTTAACATCGCTATTGTAGAACGTAAGGTTCTACAATTCTGAGATGTGTTTTTAGACTTTTGCATTTCTGAGGATGGCTAACTCCACCTGGACTTGTGATTCATGACTCAACTATCTTGTTGTGTGGCCTGCGGAACCATGAACCAATTAAACCTCTTTTCTGTGTAAATTACACAGTCCCACCTATTTCTTTATAGCAATACAACAATGGCCTAATACAGAAAATTGAGACTGAGGAGGGGGGAGTTGCTATAAAGATACCAAAAATGTGGAAGAGACTTTGGAACTGGGTACCAGGCAGAGTTTGGAAGAGTTTGGAGAGATCGCAAATTATAGAAAGATGAGGGAATGTTTGGAACTTCTTCAAGACTGGTTAAATAATTGTGACCAAAATGCTAATAGTGGTATTGACACTGAAATACAGGATGCCGAGGTCTCAGTTGGAAGTGAGGAATTTATTGGGAAATGTAGCAAAGTCACATAAATTATGCCTTAACAAAGAGCCTGAATGCATTCTGTTCATGCCCTAGGGATCTGTGAAAGTTTGAACTTGAGAGTGATGATTTAGGGTAACTGGCAAAAGAAATTTCTAAGCAGGAAAGCATTGAAGAAGTTGCCTAGTTGCTTCTAACAGCCTACACACTGATGCAGGAGTAAAGAAATTACTTAAAGTTAGAATTTACATTTAAAAGAAAAGCAGAGCATACAAGTGTGAAAAATACGCAGCTTGGCTATGCAGCAGAGAAAGAAACTAGGCCTATTTTATCAGAATTCAGGCTCCTCTCATAATCTGAACCTTATTAGTTTTACAAAGGTGATTTAGTTTGAGGAAGGGCTATTATCACCTTTGCTTTAAGGTTAAACTATAGACTAAATCCCTCATTAGCTTGGCCTAAGCCCAGGAATGACCAACGACTTCTTGGAAGTCAGAAGCAAGATGAAGTCAACTCTGTTAGATTTCTTACCATCATAATTTTGCAAAGGCCATTTCAGGAGGACAGGAGAAGGTCACAGGGATACTTTGTTTCTGAAGCCTTTCCAATATCTTTCTTCCCAAAGCACTCAGCATGGCAAAGCACCATACTTTTGCATATCATTTTCTGAGCCCCAATAGTATTAAATGCTTAATAGTGTGCACAGCACTAATAAATCTTTAATAAATCCTGAATGGCTGGTTATGACAATTTTTTTTTTTTTTTGAGACAGAGTCTTACTCTGTTGCTCAGGCTAAAGTGCAGTGGCACGATCTCGGCTCACTGCAAGCTCTGCCTCCCAGGTTCAAGTGATTCTTGTGCCTCAGCCTCCCAAGTAGTTGGGATTACAGGTAACTGACAACACATCCAGCCAATTTTTGTATATTTAGTAGAGATGGGGTTTCACCATGTTGGCCAGGTTGGTCTCCAACTCCTGACCGCAAGTGATGTACCTGCCTCGGCTTCCCAAAGTGCTGGGATTACAGGTGTGAGCCACTGCACCTGGTCTGATGATGGTTTTTGATATCTCTCACTATCAGCTGTGTCCAACCCTTTGAATGTGAGGACTTTTTGGTATATTTGTGGTGGCAAATATCACAAAAATTATGCACAGACTTTTTTTTTTTTTTTTTTTAGTTCATCAGCTATTGTTAATCTTAGTGTATTTTATGTGTGGCCCAAGACAATTCTCCCAGTGTGGCCCAGGGAAACCAAACTGTTGGACACCTGTGATTAAGCTCATCCTTCTCAAATATTTGATTTACATTTCCACTCTATTCTTCTTACTTGTTTTGAACCTCTTAGACCCCAAGAATTGACATAAACCTAGATGTGCCTGTCATACCTACCCCATCTCCAGAGAGACAAATCAGAAAAAATTCTACAGCACTGAGGGCAATGGGTACTAAAAATATGTGTAATAGAGCAATTCAAGAGTCCTTCTTGAATTTTGTGTTAAATTTCTATTTATTTATTTATTATTTTCTTTTTATTTTTTTGAGAGACGGAGTCTTGGTCTGTGACCCACACCCCCCACCCTCAGCTAGTTTTTGTATTTTTTAATAGAGACAGTGTTTCACTACACGTTGGCCAGGCTGGTCTCAAACTCCTGACCTCAAGTGATCTGCCCACCTCGGTCTCCCAAAGTGCTGGGGTTATTGGCATGAGCCACCGTGCCCGCCAGATTTCTTTTAAATAAGAAGTAGTAATATTGCTTAAGACAATGGGCAAAATGATAGAATTATGAGGTTAAATTGAAAATAAAACTATGAAAACTTTATGAATACTATTTTAAATGTAAAAATTATTATACATTATACATTTGATATTTTCCACTCAACTTTTCATTTTAAAGGTCTTTCATAGTTTTTAAACTTATTAGTGGAGTTTTCAATGTGTTTCTTTATCGTAAGAAACCTAACTTTATAACCCTTTTGCCATATAACTAAATATACCTTATGTATTTATTTTAAGAGGTTTTATTACTATGTAGTTATGCTAAGGTGAATAGATTAGAAGAAAATTGCAATTGAAAAGATAGTTCCTTAGTCATATACTATGGTCTGAATATTTGTGTCCCTCAATTAATAACTTGAAATTCTAACTCTCCGGGTAATGGTATCAGGAGTTGGTCCCATTACCAGTGGCAAATATCCAAGTTACTGGTAGCGAATCTGTACAGGTCCACACCCGCCTTAATTCTTGCCTCCTCAGAAGAAGGAATTTGACTGAGGGGTATAAGGCAGAAAAAGAGACTGAGGCAAGTTTTAGAGCAGGAGTGGAAGTTTTATTTTAAAAGTTTTGGAATAGAAAATAAAGGAAGGTATACTTCAAGAGACCCAAGCAGGCACAGAGCAAGTGCCATGTTTAATCATGATCCTAGGACTTTATAGGCTGGTCCTTTTCCAGTGATTCTTACCTTAGGGTGGGCAGCCCACATGCACAGTGCCCTCCTTACCCTTGGGAGGTGAGTGCTCACAGTGTGTTTAGGAAATTGTATGCAGGCTCATCTCAGGTTTTCTTCCCTTTTCCAGTGGTGTGCCCCCAGAAGGTGACACTCCACCATTTTGTCTTTTGATACATATGCCTGGGAAGTTGCTTCTCGCAGGAGCCTGCACGCTATTAACAATTTGCAACAGTTGTGGACCATCAGGAAATGACCTCTCCTTGGAACCAACAGTTTATCACTTTTAGAGAGGCAACGTGATCATTGTCAATCACCCAACATTCCTAGTGGATGGGGGAGAGCCTTCCCTGCCCTGCTCATGTCTGTCTAACTACCTGTAACAATACCTTTGGAAAGTGAGATAGAAATGAAGGTGGAACTTATTGCCCTTATAAAAGAGGTCTGAGAAATACCCATTTACCTTTTCCACCATGTAAGGACACAGCTAGAAGGCCCTATTTGTGAATTAGGAAGCAGGCTCTCACCACATGGAGTCAATCAGTCTTGATCTTGGACTTTCCAGACTCCTAAGGCTGTAAGAAATAAATTTCTGTTGTTTGAGTTACTCAGTTTATGGTATTTTCTTATAACTGCCCCAATGCACCAAGACAACATAGTTCCTAAGAGGAAGAAGATATCATAAAATGGGCGTTCACACTGAGAAACACAGGGTCATCTGGTGAGTTCTGGAGAATAGTCATCTAGTACTTGACCCAGGGGTTGATAAGGACAGGATAGTCACCTAGAGTGTGAAAGCCTGACAAGGGAGGTTGTTGTGGACTCTGGATTCATTGATTTGTATTTGAAAGCACGTTCCTGGGTGAATTGTTTACTATCCCTAAGAACTGACTAACTCTAGGAGGTACAGTCCCTCTAAAGTCAGCAAGGCTCCAATGTCAAAGCATTAGAACACGTTAGCACAGAACATAATGTTAACAATATAAGTGAATATAGTGATTATAGTTGAATATAGTGCTAACAATATTAGTGGCTTATTAAACAATTGTCCTTACCCATGTTACAAAAACAGACATATTTTTAACTCAGGAATATCAGAATTTAAGAATCAGGCATAGTTTCTGTTAAATCTGTGACAAAAAAGGTATTTTATATTGTCAATCTAAATTCAAGTTGTGGAAAAACAGAGTATAGACTACTGCCTAAGTCTTTTCATTTTATTTAAAGAGAAAAAAATTGTATTGAAGTGTTTCTGTTCAGTATTATTCACATGTGTTTTGAGTTTGGGTAATTGTAGACGTTAAATGAGTGTCAGAAAGGGCCTTGCAGCTTTGTACTTTTAAATGCTTGTGGATTTCACTGCAATTTAAGGTCATGTAAACAGAGAAAAAACTCACGGCTTTGAAATTGCCATCCTATTCATCAAGGAAACATTTTTGGGGCCCAATTTTTCTATTGGAATAGAAGATAGAGTAGGCCATTTAGAAGCCCTGCACAGTTAAAGTCCAGGTGTCATTCTCCTTCCCTCCCTCGTCACAGCTATCTAAAGATCCCCTGATCACTCAAAGGAGATAATCTAACCAATGTACAAAGTGGAAAAATAGTAAAGTGTTAAGATGAAGGAGGATATTTCATGTAAATGTATTTAAGACTGGTCTGTTAAACTCAATTGACCACTACTTTTCAAATGATTTGAATAGAAAAGTATATTCCATACATTATTCAGAGTACTATGAAACAAAACTGAGAAAACCCTGGTGTTTCACAGGACTTTCGTGTATTTAGTCATTCACTCATTTATTAAACAAATATTCATTCACTGCCTGTGAGCCAGTTCTATTTGCTGGGAATTTAATGCTGAGGATGAGAAGCAGGAACCCTGTCATACTCATGATGGATTCCATCAAAGCAGAATGGAATCAATAATCTCCCAAGAGTAGATAGAGATAAATTAGTAAAGGAACAAGCAAGCAAAATACATTCAGGCTAGTGATAAGAATTATGAAGGAAGTGAACAAGGTGATAAATGCTGGAAAGGAAGAGATGGATTTAGACAGAGTGGAAGGATAAAACTTCTCAGAGGAGGTGACATTTGCACTGAAGCCTGAAGTGTAAGACTTTATGGCCTTATGATTCCTTACACTGGAAGCTGAATTAGAGTTTAGACTGAGCCTTGATTAGAAAAGAGAATTTTTAAGTGCAATATGGTTCCATTGAATGATTTTAAACCAAAAATAACACAATCTGTCCTTTTGACAAATTAAGAAATAAATACTATTTTGGTACAATGCTATTAAAAGTATCATTATGCCTATTTTTCTAAATAATTTTAATTAAGTTCAATATTATGCTTACATGAAACTATTGGACCAGGACCGATAGATATGATACAACTTTTATTTGAATATGTTTTCCTTGAATGTCTAAGCAAGTGAACAATAGCTTCCCTTCACTTTTCTAGGTTCCTTGGCTGACCTGAGTTAAATTGACATAAAACAGATTAAGGAAATAAACCACATCTAATCACACATATATGCACAAGCGTTCCACAAAATCTGAGACTCAAAGAAAGGTCAGAATATTGAAGCTTATATAATTGAATCCTGAACTAAAAGAATAGGAAATTGGGGTTTCTTGGGGCAACACAAGTTATGGGAAGGTGAGGCAAGGAAATGTATGATAAATAAAGTTGGTCTTGTTATGCGGAAAAAAGTCTCCCAGGTAACAAAAGTTGTCAATGAGCAGCCCTGAGAAGAGATGACAGTCTTACTGGATTAGTGTTGGCCTCTAGGCTCCTTTCCAGTGATTTGAGTCAATCTTTTTGGTTGGAAGAATTCCTGGGAAGGGGATTTATGACATGTGAGATTCGTTTGGAGGATTCATCTTTATGCAGATAAGGGGAGCTGAGAAAAAGCCTCTGCCCGAATCCACTGTTTTCCCAAGTGCCTTCAGTTCCAAGTGATCAGCACACTGAAGCATCACATTTTGGGGTGACATTTCCTGAACTGAACCAACATTTTTAGGTAAGATATACATTCTGATATCCAGCTTTTATTTCATTAACCAAATTATATATCTTATATAAATTAGGTGCTCTCAAATATAAGCAACAGAGCCTGTGATTCAAACCAACCCTACAAATAAGGAAACACATCAGTACATAGCAAGAGGTAGGATAGACTCAATCAGCTGGTGAGTCCAAGTCTCCATCTCAGTTTCTTCCTGGAGCCCCTTGACTCTGGCCCACTGTGTTGCCTTAGCCTTTAGATCAGCTTCTATCATGGCCACAAGATGGCAGCCAGCAGCCATGGGGCAAAAGCCTTCGTTCATACCTAAGAGAGATTATTATCTGACTGTGTCCCCATGGGTGAATAATAGTCATTATGTCACGTAATAATTCTCTAACATCTGAATTGCTGAAACAATTATAAGAAAAAGTAGTGGGATTTCCCTAGAGCTAGGCCTGCTATGAGATTTCCTTGCACAGAGAATAGATGAATTCTACCCACTTTTACTGTCCTCCTCATGTTCTGGCCAACAAAACTCAGTGACCCAAAAGGAAGAAAAAACGGGAGATAAATTTTGGTTAGGCAACAAGTAGTCTTTAGTAGTTAGTTATAAGAAAAATTTTTATGCTATACCTAAATTTGAAGTTCAGGGATTGTATGACTAAGTATGTACAAGGCACTGCATGGGCTGACCAGAGTATAAAACTAAATTAAGTCTAGTAGAAAAGAATAGATTTTTTAAATGATAGGAAATGACATCTGAAAATGCTAGGAATACATCTGTGGTTCATCTCCCATTGGGCCAGTTTGCCCAAATATGACTGAAGATATGAGAGCATTTGAACCTTAGAAAAACCACATAATTTTTCTTCTTTCACAGGTATTGTTTTTTGCAAGATAATAGAATGAATGTGGGAGGTTTTTTTTTCTTTTTCTTTAGTAATATCCATGGAATATTTTACTAAAAATATGAACTTTAAAGCAAATAATATAGACTAAAAAATTGATTCTACCTACCACTTAACAGCTTGGCCACTGTGGTCAAGTAACAGCCTCTCAGCCTCCTCTGAGATACATATTTATTAAATATCTATTCATAATATTTATTACTTCATTTCCACACTGCTATGAAGAATTACCTGAGACTGGGTCATTTATAAAGAAAAGAGGTTTAATTGACTCACAATTTCACATGGCGGGGGAGGAAACTTACAATCATGACCAAAGGCAAAGAAGAAGTAAGGCCCATCTTACATGGTGGCAGGAGAGACAGAGAAAGCAAAATAGGAAGTGCCACATTTTTAAACCATCAGATCTGGTGAGAACTCACTCACTATTAGGAGAACAGCAAGGGGGAAATCTGCCACCATGATCCAATCACCTCCGACCAGGCCCCTTCTGACACCTGGGGATTACAATCTCACATGAGATTTGGGTGGAGACACACAGTCAAACCACGTCACAGTAAATATAACATATTATTGCTTTTATGGATTATCTTATTATAATCATGGATTTCTTTTACAGTTGTGACATACTGTGGAACATTTCTCACAATATCCAGATCTGAGACACTTGGATATTTGAGGATAATAGAACCCCTTCATACACGCATCAACAAGTGATTTTGAAAACATGACTATTTGGCTGGGCGCGGTGGCTCAAGCCTGTAATCCCAGCACTTTGGGAGGCCGAGACGGGCGGATCATGAGGTCAGGAGATCGAGACCATCCTGGCTAACAGGGTGAAACCCCGTCTCTACTAAAAACTACAAAAAAACTAGCCGGGCGAGGTGGCGGCGCCTGTAGTCCCAGCTACCCGGGAGGCTGAGGCAGGAGAATGGCGTGAACCCGGGAGGCGGAGCTTGCAGTGAGCTGAGATCCGGCCACAGCACTCCAGCCTGGGTGACAGAGCAAGACTCCGTCTCAAAAAAAAAAAAAAAAAAAAGAAAGAAAACATGACTATTTCAAAATGTACCTTCTAATTTTTATATTTTCTAATTGCAAATAGATACATTATGTGCTTGATTCACTGATGATTCTGCAAAGACCTGGAACACCTATGGATAAATTCATTTTCTGGAAACAGATGGTTCAATGTGTTTGCTACTATTTTAAAGGGTTGTCATCACCATTTTTAAGCATCTCTGGGCTTTCCAGTATTCACCAGTTACAGTTGTTTTTAGACATTTTCAAGTTCTAATATTATATTTTATTTCTTTTCAATGATGACAGTTAATTCTGTTCTGTTAATTATACTTCAAGGCTCAGGCTTTTGTGATACACAAAATGCCTGAGGTTAATAATGGATTGCTTCATATCTCCTAGCCATTCCAATTTTTAGACAACTCATTTAAATAGAGTATGGTTTAAAAGCTTTCATTAATATTAAAATGCTAACACTTTTTACAGTAGTTTCCTGAGTCTTCCCAGAATCAGAATTCACTAAAAGCAACTCTGCTGGGCCAGCACAGCAGTGTGTTCAGTCAATTATAAGCATCAAGAAAGAGCCTCTGGTAGAGATGAACGTTTTATATAAAGGGCCTTAGATGTGAGGGAGCATGTGGGACTGAAGACAGTCTGTGGGTCTGAAGCAAAGGGTATGAGCATGGAGAAGCATGAGAGAGATAGGTTGTAGAGTGAGGTAGGAGCCAAGCCATGGATAATCATGAGTTTCATGCTAAGATACTTTACATCTCCTGTGAAAGAAATGGCAGGTCACTAAAGAGTTCCACCACTGGAGGAATCCACCACTGGAATATCATCAGATTCACAGTTTGAGGGATCACTCTAGTTGTGTTTCTGAGCTACAGATATTTATTTGAATCTAAATGCTACTTTTTCTCATATTTCATATATTTTCTTTACTATTGTTTCGTTTTCCCCAGACCACATAAATATGTGTGTTTTCCTCATTGATTCTTTCTTTCTTTTTTTTTTTTTTGCAGATTATAATGATTTGTTATTTAATGGAAGCCTCCACTTTGAAATGTAGAAGGTCACATATTTTAGTTTTGAGATGATGAAGTTTGATTCAATCACAAAGAACCAAATGTACTTTTTTACAGACAAAACTGGCTCCACATGATGTTGCTTTGATATTTGATTAACTGCCTTTTTTTCCCTTTTGGCTGTTACTGATATTTGAAACATTTTACAGATTTGCTCTTTGTAATAACATCCTGTCCATCAGCTAATTTCAATGCTGAGAATTGTGCATGCAACAGCTATTGAAATCAATGTCAGTTCTGGGAGCCAATCCAAGAGCAGACTTGGCTCAAGTCTACAGTGGTCTACAGAGTTGACTTCATTTACTCTTTCAGTTTGATAGACATAAACTATTCTTAGATGTATTTACTGAAAATATCAATATGACTATAACTTAATAAAAATAAAATTATGTTGTTTTTATGCCCACCACATAAAGGATGCTAAATAGATTAAATACTTTTTTACCCTATTTACACAAACTATAAATCTCTATCCTATTTTAAATTGAAATCTATATAATAAGATTGTTCAGAAAAGGAGCCAGAATGCCCTATTTGAGATTTCTTGCACTTGCTGAGGTCTCACCTCCTGTCAAAGTTCATATCAACCAAATCATTATTTTTTGAAGTTCATTGAATAATTCAACATTTTTTCATTGTATACCCTTTATCAATAATCACACAGAGAAACACATATGTACTTGCAAGTCCTTATTGAGAATTTTTTCCTTCGTTTTATGTTTTTTTTTCCTTCATCTTTGTGTCCCCAGCCTTGCATACACTCCAATAAGCCCTCAGTTAATGCTTGTTGAATTAACAGAGGGAGTTTGGGGTGTCAATAAAGGAAAAAGTTCCTAGTGGTCCTTGCAGAAATAAGTATGTCCATATTCAAAGGAAAAAACTTACCATGTGTAGATATCATTTATTAATGAATAATGAATATAGTGTACACACAAGTAGGTAAGTTGATAGATGATAAATAGATACATGATATTTGGATAGAAAGGTATAAAGGACACTTAAAAATGTGAACAAACTTTCTATGCTTTTTAGTAGAGCAAATAACACTACAACCAAGATATCCATATGTTTTCCATCTTTATCAATATTAGGAAATAAGTTTAGAAATAAAGATTCTTAATTGCAAACAGTTGATAGCATTAAAATGTGAAACCCTAATTTGATTTTTTTTTGAGATATGTTAGAATGACTACAAAAACATGTCTTTGCAGACTGCCACTTTAATAAAAACCAAACCACACCACTTGACCAATCAGAAAAACAAACAAATAAACAAAAAAAACCCAAACTCAGACACTGAAAGACAAAAAAGAATAAGTTTAAATCTCTCTAATCTTAAAAATGACCAGTTTCCCAAAAATATGTCACATACTTCTTACCCATCTTGTTCCTTTATTTCTTATCCATCTTGTTCTTTATTTGTTGTACGAATTACACTTATGTTAGCTCTTTCCATTTCCTTCAATGACAATCTTTTTCCAAAGCATGGAGGGATAAGCAAAATATCAGTGCATGAATCTGCTTTTTGTCCTGAGCACATTTGCTTAGATAGCACACTTAGTTTCAGGGTTTGTGTTCAGTTAGTTGGGGTGGGTGGAAGGCTGTCTATGTGAAAGGCATATCTTTACATTAAGCTAAAATCTCTTCCATATACAGCTGACAACACAAAGGGCCACCTCCCTTAGATTAAGGTTGGAGCAAAATTAAAGCCGATAGCATCCCCCAGCATTGGAAAAATGCAGGGAAAACTGCTTTGGGACTTAGCAGAATAACCAATAACAAAAAAAAAAAAAAAAAAAAAAAAAAAAAAAAAAAGAAGAAAGAAGAAGAAGAAGAAGAAGTAAAGAGAATCACTACCTATCCATATAAATGTTGGGGCACAGTTAGGCCTTTGCAGGGATTTAAACCCCTGTATTCAAGGGCTATTTGGACAAGAAACACTGACGTTGTAAAATTGGTTTGAATCAGTATGAGCTTTATTACTGTGACTGCAATAATCTAAGCTAGTTTCTTAGACTAGACTTTTTTGACAGTGAAAGCAAAGTCAAAAGTGCATTTTGTACTATGATCTAATTCATACTCACATACATGCACACACAGACATACACGTATAACTGAACAAAAGTTTCAAGAGCTGAGTTTCTCGTCACATGTTATATTCTCTAATATTTTCTGTTTTATTATATTTTATGACAAAATACTGTCTGTGACCTATGAAACTGATTTCATAACCTAATAATCAGTCATGTTGTACAGTTTAAAAAAACAGTAATCTAACAGGAACCATATAGAAATGATACTCAGTCTGTATCATCCTGGTTAGTCTTTCTTCCCACATAATAGCCATTTCTGCAAAAGCAGTCCTTTTTCATTGCCTTAAGCAAAACTGTAGGGCCACTTGTGTTTTCCTTCTATGTGGTAAAAACCAGTTTAGCTATACAAAATAGACATTATTTGAACTCCTTTGTCTGGTTCCTAAAATATCACTGTGCACAAGTTTACTTATATCTATTGGTGCCATTTTCTCAGAGAGAAACAATAAATAAGCACCTAGTGCTTAAAAATGGACATTTACTTATGAACAATTAAATACAGTGCATTATCTGGGGAGAAATAGCTGTAGAGGAAATTATTGATGTAAGTGGCACATTTCAAATACAGAGTGTGTATTATATAATAGTAGTGTATCTAATTTAGATTTCCTAATTTTGATAATAGTATGGTGCTTGTATAAGATATTTTTTTTTCCTGTAAAATACAAATTAAAGTATTTCAGGATAAAGGTGTGTAATGTCTGTAATTTCCTTTCAAATGACAAATGATTCAGGGGAAAATGTGTATGAGTGGTACGAGAAAATCTTGGGACAGTAACTTCTCCTTCAAACCGGAAAGAAGCTGAGATTTGAGATATCAAAGGGTGACTTGGACAGTCCTGCTTGGTGAGTAGATAAGTTTATTAGGACTTACAAATGGGGCACTCCTGGGCAGCATCAGGACAGCTCTAGAGATACATGCCACCTGCCATCTCTAAATTACTTTTAAGCTAATTTTCCAGCTCTTTGCCTACTGTGTTTGAGCAATGAGACTGTCTACCCTGGTAGGTTCTCAGAGACTCTTCAGGATGTTTGGGTTCCCAGGAACACCTGTGCACAGCTGACCACCATGACCTTGGCTCACTGTCCAGCCATCAAGGGTCAGGCAGCACACATTCACCCTTAAGTAACCTGGTTGGGGACCCATCACACTACAATCCATCCCATCCCCTAACTCTTACACTCTTTACACCAACTTTGCATTATAGTCCCTGAGTAGGGTACCAGGAAAATAACTATACAAACCTATTTTATGTTTAGCCATGGCTTATGCATACGGTCCTCATCTACAGTATACATAACAGCATACAAAGCAGAAGCTAACAACAGTTGTGACACCTATTAGCAAAACTTAACTCCATTCAGTGGGTAAGATATGTAACCAATTTGAGAATGGGGCAAAGAAACTTAATTGGACTACATCATGGATCTGAGTTGGCAATAATTTGAAGCATCTGTGATGTTATTCTCTTTAAAGGCTCAACACATAGTGCCTAGAAAGGCACATGTGTTTGGTCTCCATTGAGTTGGCAATTGGGTGGATGCAATTCCCTGTGAGCCCAGATTGCACTATTGATGCTGTTGAACCAGTCACTCCAGTTCTGTTGGGAGAAATGTAGAATATTCCAAGGTATACCATTATTATTTTCTAGGGTGAGGTTTACATCCAACAACCAGGCTTATTGTTGACTGCTGGTATAATTGCAGCCCAGTCTAGAAAGACATTACCAGCTGCCATGGGTACCAGGTACAGCAGCTGTGTGCACAAACACAGGTGTTTAGTAAAGACCATCATGGGTGTATCTATTCCTTGTAGCATTATTTCCATTGTATTTTCCCTTACTGGCCCTATTAGGGAGGCTGTCATGGACTTTAGGCCTGGCTTATAGTACCACGCATAGATTCCTCCTCTAGGAGTGAGCGTAATAGCCAAATGTTTTTGGCTTTGCCCATGATATCCATACTATGATCACTCCAACAGATATTGGTGTCCCCATATGTTGATTTGGTAAAGCTCTCAGACCTCGAGCAAGGAGCACAGCTGAAACCACCACCCTTCTGGCAGTCTTCATGGTGCCCTCTAGTGCCATAAAACTGATGTAGTATGGGGACACTTTCCAGCTCAACTTCAGGTCCACATTAGCATCACCACTTGGAAGATGCACTGTAGTTCTCAGGAGCAGAGTCCAGCCACCTGGTTCAAGAGCACAGTTTGGTGTCCTAGAGGTAACCGTGCGAGTTTGCAGAGCCTGTTTTATAGGTCTTGCCAACCATTCATAAGGAATGATGCCATGCATTGCAATGGGAGACTCATTTAAAATTTGTATGGTTTCTGGGAGATTCTTAGTCCAAGACCTTAAAGAGCTGTCCTGGAACAGTGCACATAATTGGGTTTTTAACAGGCCATTCTTTGTTTTTCTGTGAAGTCTGTCCCTGTTGTTTATATGGTAAGTGGAATCTCCAGTCTATGTTTTGTTCCAATGTCCAGTATTAGATACCTTTGCTAGACCCATCAGTGTACCAGATCCTCTGGGTATTGGTGGGGTCTTCTCATATATAGTAATTGGCCTGATTTGTGGTTCCATTGTCATGTCAACCCCTTCACTTATTCTAAGCATATGGGTTTGAGCACCTCCTGCAGTGCCTGACTTATAGGACTAGTAGACAGGACACCCCTATGTTGTAGATAGATGTGTCATTTCTGCTAGGTGTGTGAATGTGCCACCATGGAGGTGGGCTTGGCTATGAGGCCTTCCACTCACCCTTTTTGGGGGTAGGCAGTTTTTACTGTGATGGTCTGCTTTTTGGTGATGGTCTCTGCTTGTTTCAATGCTCTATAAATGGCCAATAGCTACTGCACTAGGCATGAATAGTGGTATTCTGCCCTGCTCTATAATTGAGACCAAAAACCTGTAGGTACCTTTCCTGTTGGTTGCTTTTGCCACAAATCTTAATTCATTCCTGTGTCATCTCTAGTGACTTCTAATATGAAAGGGTCCTGTGACAGTGGGCATTTAGTGCTTGAGTTTGTTTCATCTAAATTTTTTGCTTTGTTAACTGCCTCTTGCTCCATGTATGTCCAGTCCCATTTTGATCTTTTCTTATTAGGGTAGATAGTGGGCAGAGGATTTATGCCAAATGAGGTACAAAGAGTAGCTCCAGTAAACCTAGGAAAACCTGGAGTTTACTCTCTGTGGAACAGGCTGCTGTACTGTTATTAATGTTGCTGCAAATACGTTTTGCATCAAGACTTACCCTATTAGGTAACTCTTGAGAATTTGACAGCTATGCCAGGTCCCTGTATCATTTTGGGATACACTTCCCATTCATAGTCCTTAAGACCGTCCAAGATGGTTTGTAAGGCAGTCTCAGACCTGTAAGAGTCTCTGAGATTAGCATGTTGTCTTTAATATAATGAGACAGGGAGACTAAGGCAGGTAGAGGCTAGACTGGTCTTGTGCAACCATATTGTGACAGATGGTGGGTTGTGCAGGTACCTTTGTGGTAACAACTGGAAAGTCCATTGTTGGCCCTCATAAGCGACAACAGACTGGTCTTGTGAATCTTCTGCTAAAGGAGTACTGGAAAAGGTATTAGCCAAGTCAATTACAGCATGTACATTTCTCAGCTTAAGGGCTACTTGTTCTAGCAGTTGAACAATACTGAGTACAGCTGCACGTATAGGGGACCCCATTTTGTTTAACTCATGGTAGTCTATTGTCATTTTCCAGGTGCCATCTGGCTTCTTCACAAGCCATATAGGGCTGTTATAGAGGCTCTTGGCCAGGTTATCTGTACATTATGTAATTCTTGGATTGTCTGGGTGATTTCAGAGTGTCTCCCTGGCAGATGGTATTATTTCAGCTTCACTGGCCACCTGGGCTGAGAAGAGTATAGAAGCACCCATCTGGTGTATCCCCTTTTTGTTCCTGGATTACACTCAGTAATTTTTGTTCCTGGATTACACACTTACCCAAATCACTGAAGTCCACCAATACTTCCCACGTATCACAGATTTTACTTCCCATTAACAGGCTCAGAAGTATGACCACTACCGCGTATTATAGCCCTATGTATATCACAAATTACCCAGCCATTCAATGAGTATCTAAAATAATTTTAAGAATTTAAACTACACAAAAGTTTCATCTACATGCATTTATCTGATTTACATTTACCCAATTTACTCATTTGTAGCAGTTTATCTCAATTACTCATGAGAAACAAGACTTTGTCTGGAAAGCTAATCATTATCCCAAGTTATTTCCTTGTTAACCATTTTCATAGCCTGTGAATATCAGGTGTCCACTGAAGCAAGAACCTCAAAGTTAAACATGTGGGCATTTTTGCTAATAGCGCAGAAAATGCAGCCATTTTCACAAAACCAACAATATCAAATTAATCTTGCTTATCAAAAAAATCATGTAAACAAAAATTATTCTTTTTGTGGCTAGGCTTATAGTCTTATAAGCTTTATGTCAAATTCTGATACCTTAAAATTTCCAGCAGAGGCAAATGTAAATCTTATCTAATAGTAAACCTAGACAAAAATATATGCTGACAATTTTGAATAAATTTCTGTTTTTATTTTACCAATAATTTTAAAGTCAGCTTATTTATTAACGATTACTAAATTCACATAAACTTGGAAAGCATTTGGACTTAATTTGAGTATTCATTTAGTTATAGCCATTTAGTAGCATGCTAGACACAACATATAATACATGCACATACACATAAGACTATCTAAACCTGTATACATGTACACATAAAGATCCAATAACTGTTGTTCCAATAGGTAATCCCATGAAAGCTGTGGATCAAAATTTTGGATAAAGCAGTTTCTATAGGTTTTTGTTTTTCTAAAAAATCATTTTTACCCTTTTTTTTTCTGTTTCAAGTGAGTTTTCAATGTTTACCTTTTAGCTAGAAGTGATTGAACTATATGAAAAAAAAAAAAAACCTCCAAGTGACCTTTGATTAGTAAGTTTTATCTCAACATCATTAGCTTAATAACAACATATTCAAAGCAGGCAGAAAAGAAAATAGAGAAATAGAGAGCTTTATAAGACTCAATTTAACTCTATATTTGCAGTTTAACCATTTGAGCTCTGAATTTTTCTTGTAGTTTGCCTGTCAGTTTTAAAATATGCACAAGAAAGGACTATAATATGTAAGAGTCCTAAAAAACCTGGCATGCTTTTGAATTTCTTTAGGAGTTTCTATTCTTTCTCCCCTCCTGTTCTAATGATTTCTCAGTAGCCAGCCTTATTGCAACAGCAGTGTATTTGCTATCTTTATGGTACTTGAATATCTTACCTTCTTGTAATATGTGCTCAGTCCCTACACTCATGCAGTGGCCCACACAAATTGAGTAGTTAGGCAACTCCACCGCACATGTATGTCGCCAATCATCTCTAGATTCCTCCCACAGATATCCCATTCTGACTCATCATTTAGTCTCCTGAATTCTGTTCATGAGGACAATTGTTATGAGAAAAACTTGGGACTGTAATATCATCTCTATCCCAAACTAGAAAGGAGATGAGAGACCAAATAATGACTCGAATGAGTCTGGCTTGATGAGTAGATGAGTTTATTAGGATTTATATACAGGGCACTCCTGGATGGCAGCAGGTCAGTTCTAGAAAGTTATATCAATTCTCATCTCGAAACTGTTTTTAAGCTAATTTTCTGTTCTTTGCCTACTGTGTTTGAGTGATGAGTTTGTTTACTTTGGTAGGTTCTCAGATACTCTCTGACATGTTTGGGTTTTTAGGGACAATGGCTTTTTGGCTGAGCACCATGGCCTTGGTTCACTGCCCAGCCTTCAAGGTTCCAGAAGTGGACATATACCCTTAAAGTATTCTGGTGGGAAACCTGTCACACTGCAATGAGGATATGCGCATGTAGGGAAAGAGAAACATAAAACAATAAAAATAAGTTAAAAACTTAACACTTGTTGAATCTTAGAGTACATTGGAGTTCTTTATGCATTAATATATTTATGAAATAGCATAAAAATTAAAATGATAAATACTAAAGAAATACACTGCTAGATAACCTATAGTTCATGGACGGAATTACAATAAAAGTTAAAAACAAGTAATAATAAAAATGGGGCTTATAGGATGTAGCTTAAATAAAACCAGAGAAGTAGATTTTTCAGGTTTAAATGCATAGCTTTGAACAGTCATCTCAAGAAGTTAGACAAAGAGAATAACAGTGATCCCCAGGGGGCGGAGCAAGATGGCCAGTCTCCAGCTCCCAGAGCCAGCAACACAGAAGACAGGTGATTTCTGCATTTTCAACTGAGGTACTGGGTACATCTCACTAGGGAGTGCTGGACAATCGGTGCTGGTCAGCTGCTGCAGTCCGACCAGCAAGAGCTGAAGCAGGGCGAGCCATCACCTCACCTGGGAAGCTCAAGGGGGAAGGGAATCCCTTTTCCTAGCCAGGGGAACTGAGACACACAACATCTGGAAAATCAGGTAACTCCCACCCCAAAACTGTGCTTTCCAAGGGTCTTAGCAAATGAGTACACCAGGAGATTATATCTCACACCTGGCTGGGAGAGTCCCATGCCCACGGAGCCTCCCTCATTGCTAGCACAGCAGTCTGGGATCTAACTGCAAGGCAGCAGCGAGGCTGGGGGAGGGGCGCCCACCATTGCTGAGGCTTAAGTAGGTAAACAAATCCCCTGGGAAGCTCACACTGGGTGGAGCTCACAGCAGCTCAAAGAGGCCTGCCTGTCTCTTTAGACTCCATCTCTGGGGACAGGGCACAGCTAAACAACAACAACAACAACAGCAGCAGAAAACTCTGCAGATGCAAACAACTCTGTCTGACAGCTTTGAAGAGAGCAATGGATCTCCCAACACGGAGGTTGAGATCTGAGAATGGACAGACTGCCTGCTCAAGTGGGTCTCTGACCCCTGAGTAGCCTAACTGGGAGACATCCCCCACTAGGGGCAGACTGACACCCCACACCTCACACGGTGGAGTACACCCCTGAGAGGAAGCTTCCAAAGCAAGAATCAGACAGGTACACTCGCTGTTCAGCAATATTCTATCTTCTGCAGCCTCTGCTGCTGACACCCAGGCAAACAGGGTCTGGAGTGGACCTCAAGCAATCTCCAACAGACCTACAGCTGAGGGTCCTGACTGTTAGAAGGAAAACTAACAAACAGGAAGGACACCCACACCAAAACCCCATCAGTACGTCACCATCATCAAAGACCAGAGGCAGGTAAAACCACAAAGATGGGGGAAAAGCAGGGCAGAAAAGCTGGAAATTCAAGAAATCAGAGCGCATCTCCCCCTACAAAGGAACGCAGCTCATCGCCAGCAATGGATCAAAGCTGGACGGAGAATGACTTTGATGAGATGAGAGAAGAAGGCTTCAGTTCATCAAACTTCTCAGAGCTAAAGGAGGAATTACATACCCAGAGCAAAGGAAGTAAAAATCTTGAAAAAAGAGTGGAAGAATTGATAACTAGAATAATTAATGCAGAGAAGGCCAGAAACGAAATGAAAGAGATGAAAACCATGACACGAGAAATACGTGAAAAATGCACAAGCTTCAGTAACTGACTCGATCAACTGGAAGAAAGAGTATCAGTGATTGAGGATCAAATGAATGAAATGAAGCGAGAAGAGAAACCTAAAGAAAAAAGAAGAAAAAGAAATGAACAAAGCCTGCAAGAAGTATGGGATTATGTAAAAAGACCAAATCTACGTCTGATTGGGGTGCCTGAAAGTGAGGGGGAAAATGGAACCAACCTGGAAAACACTCTTCAGGATATCATCCAGGAGAACTTCCCCAACATAGTAGGGCAGGCCAATATTCAAATGCAGGAAATACAGAGAACACCACAAAGATACTCCTTGAGAAGAGCAACTCCAAGACATATAATTGCCAGATTCACCAAAGTTGAAATGAAGGAAAAAATCTTAAGGGCAGCCAGAGAGAAAGGTCGGGTTACCCACAAAGGGAAGCCCATCAGACTAACAGCACATCTCTCGGCAGAATCTCTAAAAGCCAGAAGAGAGTGGAGGCCGACATTCAACATTCTTAAAGAAAAGAATTTTCAACCCAGAATTTCATATCCAGCCAAACTAAGTTTCATAAGTGAAGGAGAAATAAAATCCTTCACAGATAAGCAAATGCTTAGAGATTATGTCACCACCAGGCCTGTCTTACAAGAGACCCTGAAGGAAGCACTAAACATCGAAAGGAACAACCAGCACTAGCCATTGCAAAAACCTGCCAAAATGTAAAGACCATGAGGCTAGAAAGAAACTGCATCATCTAATGAGCAAAATAACCAGTTAATATCATAATAGCAGGATCAAGTTCACACATAACAATATTAACTTTAAATGTAAATGGAATAAATGGTCCAATTAAAAGACACAGACTGGCAAACTGGATAAAGAGTCAAAACCCATCAGTCTGCTGTATTCAGGAGACCCATCTCACATGCAGAGACATACATAGGCTCAAAATAAAGGGATGGAGGAAGATCTACAAGCAAATGGAGAACAAAAAAAAAAAAAAAAAAAAAGCAGGGGTTGCAATACTAGTCTCTGATAAAACAGACTTTAAACCATCAAAGATCAAAAGAGACAAAGAAGACCATTACATAATGGTAAAGGGATCAATTCAACAGGAAGAGCTAACTATCCTAAATATATATGCACCCAATACAGGAGCACACAGATTCATAAAGCAAGTCCTTAGAGACTTACAAAGAGACTTAGACCCCCATACAACAATAAAGGGAGACTTTAACACCCCACTGTCAACATTAGACAGATCAACGAGACAGAAATTAAACAAGGATATCCAGGAATTGAAATAATCTCTGCAGCAAGCAGACCTAATAGACATCCAGAGAACTCTCCACCCCAAATCAACAGAATATACATTCTTCTCAACACCATATCACACTTATTCCGAAATTAACCACATAATTGGAAGTAAAGCACTTCTCAGCAAATATCAAAGAGCAGAAATTATAACAAACTGTCTCTCAGTCCACAGTGCAATCAAATTAGAACTCAGGACTAAGAAACCCAATCAAAACCACTCAACTACATGGAAACTGAATAACCTGCTCCTGAATGACTACTGGGTACATAACGAAATGAAGGCAGAAATAAAGATGTTCTTTGAAACCAAAGAG
This sequence comes from Trachypithecus francoisi, assembly GCF_009764315.1. Taxonomy (NCBI): domain Eukaryota; kingdom Metazoa; phylum Chordata; class Mammalia; order Primates; family Cercopithecidae; genus Trachypithecus; species Trachypithecus francoisi. Next base: position 55,801,956 of record NW_022681463.1, on the reverse strand, counting down.
AACAAAGATACAACATACCAGAATCTCAGGGACACATTTAAAGCTGTGTGTAGAGGGAAATTTATAGCACTAAATGCCCACAACAGAAAGCTGGAAAGATCTAAAATGGACACTCTAACATCACAATTAAAAGAACTAGAGAAGCAAGAGCAAACACATTCAAAAGCTAGCAGAAGGCAAGAAAAAACTAACATCAGAGCAGAACTGAAGGAGATAGAGACACAAAAAACCCTCCAAAATATCAACGAATCCAGGAGTTGGTTTTTTGAAAAGATCAACAAAATTGATAGAACGCTAGCAAGACTAATAAAGAAGAAAAGAGAGAAGAATCAAATAGACACAGTAAAAAATGATAAAGGGTATATCACCACCGACCCCACAGAAATACAAACTACCATCAGAGAATACTATAAACACCTCTACGCAAATAAACTAGAAAACCCAGAAGAAATGGATAATTTCCTGGACACTTACACTCTCCCAAGACTAAACCAAGAAGAAGTTGAATCCCTGAATAGACCAATAGCAGGCTCTGAAATTGAGGCAATAATTAATAGCCTACCAACCAAAAAAAGTCCAGGACCAGATGGATTCACAGCTGAATTCTACCAGAGGTACAAGGAGGAGCTGGTACCACTGCTTCTGAAACTTTTCCAATCAATAGAAAAAGAGAGAAACCTCCCTAACTCATTTTATGAAGTCAACATCATCTTGGTACCAAAGCCTGGCAGAGACACAACAAAAAAAAGAGAATTTTAGACCAATATGCCTGATGAACATCGATGCAAAAGTCCTCAATAAAATACTGGGAAACCGGATCCAGCAGCACATCAAAAAGCTTATCCACCATGATCAAGTAGGCTTCATCCCTGAGATGCAAGGCTGGTTCAACATACACAAATCAATAAATGTAATCCAGCATATAAACAGAACCAAAGACAAAAACCACATGATTATCTCAATAGATGCAGAAAAGGCCTTTGACAAAATTCAACAGCACTTCATGCTAAAAACGCTCAATATATTCGGTATTGATGGAACGTATCTCAAAATAATAAGAGCTATTTATGACAAACCCACAGCCAATATCATACTGAATGGGCAAAAACTGGAAAAATTCCCTTTGAAAACGGGCACAAGACAGGGATGCCCTCTCTCATCACTCCTATTCAACATAGTGTTAGAAGTTCTGGCTAGGGCAATCAGGCAAGAGAAAGAAATAAAGGGTATTCAATTAGGAAAAGAAGAAGTCAAATTGTCCCTTTTGCAGATGACATGATTGTATATTTAGAAAACCCCATCGTCTCAGCCCAAAATCTCCTTAAGCTGATAAGCAACTTCAGCAAAGTCTCAGGATACAAAATTAATGTGCAAAAATCACAAGCATTCTTATACACCAGTAACAGACAAGCAGAGAGCCAAATCAGGAATCAACTTCCATTCACAATTGCTTCAAAGAGAATAAAATACCTAGGAATCCAACCTACAAGGGATGTCAAGGACCTCTTCAAGGAGAACTACAAATCACTGCTCAGTGAAATCAAAGAGGACACAAACAAATGGAAGAACATACCATGCTCATGGATAGGAAGAATCAATATCGTGAAAATGGCCATACTGTCCAAGGTTATTTATAGATTCAATGCCATCCCCATAAAGCTACCAATGAGTTTCTTCACAGAGTTGGAAAAAACTGCTTTAAAGTTGATATGGAACCAAAAAAGAGCCCGCATTGCCAAGAAAATCCTAAGTCAAAAGGGCAAAGCTGGAGGCATCACGATACCTGACTTCAAACTACACTACAAGGCTACAGTAACCAAGACAGCATGGTACTGGTACCACAACAGAGATATAGACCAATGGAACAGAACAGAGTCCTCAGAAATAATACCACACATCTGCAGCCATCTGATCTTTGACAAACCTGAGAAAAGCAAGAAATGGGGAAAGGATTCCCTATTTAATAAATGGTGCTGGGAAAATTGGCTAGCCATAAGAAGAAAGCTGAAACTGGATCCTTTCCTTACTCCTTATATGAAAATTAATTCAAGATGGATTAGAGACTTAAATGTTAGATCTAATATCATAAAAACCCTAGAAGAAAACCTAGGTAATACCATTCAGGACATAGGCATGGGCAAGGACTTCATGTCTAAAACACCAAAAGCAACGGCAACAAAAGCCAAAATTGACAAATGGGATCTAATTAAACTAAAGAGCTTCTGCACAGCAAAAGAAACTACCATCAGAGTGAACAGGCAACCTACACAATGGGAGAAAATTTTTGTAGTCTACTCATCTCACAAAGGGCTAATATCCAGAATCTACAAAGAACTCAAACAAATTTACAAGAAAAAAACTAAACAACCCTATCAAAAAGTGGGCAAAGAATATGAACAGACATTTCTCAAAAGAAGACATGCATACAGCCAACAGACACATGAAAAAATGCTCATCATCACTCACCATCAGAGAAATGCAAATCAAAACCACAATGAGATACTATCTCACACCAGTTATAGTGGCAATCATTAAAAAGTCAGGAAACAACAGGTGCTGGAGAGGATGTGGAGAAATAGGAACACTTTTACACTGTTGGTGGGATTGTAAACTAGTTCAACCATTATGGAAAACAGTATGGCGATTCCTCAGGGACCTAGAACTAGAAGTACCATATGACCCAGCCATCCCATTACTGGGTATATACCCAAAGGATTATAAATCATGCTGCTATAAAGACACATGCACACGTATGTTTATTGTGGCATGTTTCTTTCAGAATAGCAAAGACTTGGAATCAACCCAAATGTCCATCAGTGACAGACTGCATTATGAAAATGTGGCACATATACACCATGGATTACTATGCAGCCATAAAAAACGATGAGTTTGTGTCCTTTGTAGGGACATGGATACAGCTGGAAACCATCATTCTCAGCAAACTATCACAAGAACAGAAAACCAAACACCGCATGTTCTCACTCATAGGTGGGAACTGAACAATGAGATCACTTGGACTCGGGAAGGGGAACATCACACACCGGGGCCTATCATGGGGATGGGGGAGGGGGGAGGGATTGCATCGGAAGTTTTACCTGATGTAAATGACAAGTTGATGGGTACTGACGAGTTGATGGGTGCAGCACACCAACATGGCACAAGTATACATATGTAACAAACCTGCACGTTATGCACATGTTCCCTAGAACTTAAAGTATAATAATAATAAAATAAAATAAAATAAAATAAAAAGAAGTTAGACAAAGAACATTAATTATCCTCCCAACAATACGCAAATTAAGGAATGAAATAAATGAAATAATAAAGAACAAAAATTCATGAAATAGAACTAAAATAAACAAAAGAGACCCAGCAAAGTCAAAAGTTGATTCTTTGAAAAGTAAAATAAAATAAAAACTATTACCAAGATTCATTTAGTAAAACAGAGAAGGCAACAAAAATCAGGTCAGAAATAATGAAACATGTAATTACAGATATCGTGGACTTAGGTGAAGATTCAGATCACATTATAACAACTTTATGGCAAAATCATACATATTTATATGGATTAAGTAAATTCCTAGAAAGAGAAAACTTACCAAACCTGAATTGAAAAAATATACATAATATAAAACAACATGTACTCCCTGGAAAAATTGAATATATGTATTAAAATATTGAAACAAAGCAAACTCCAGGTCAAATGGTTTCTATGAAAAGTTTTATAAAACATTAAATAATAAAGCATTTCTAAGTTTGCCAAATTTTTCTGGAGGAATTTGGGAAAAAAGGCAGTATAGCATAGTTGCTATCCCAAAATGTGAGCAGACTGTTTCTTTAAGTGGGACTCTGATCCATTCCTCCTCATTGATTGGGACCTCCCAGTGAAGGCCTCCAGCCACCCACACCCACCCATATGCTACAGGCAGAGCTCTGATCTCTCCCCGAGATGGATGGTTGGTGGGTAGAGAGGGGTTGGCCACCACCTTGGTTGTTTGGACAACTTAGCTGTTCCAGCCTGCAGGCTTTGCAGAGTCCAAGCCAATTTGGGCAGAGGAGGTTCCTCAGGAGGGCATGGAAACTGCTGCTCTGTTGAGTAGTGGCTAGACTGCTTCTTTATTTTTATTTTTAAATTTTCATTCATGTATTTATTTTTTGATATAGTCTTGCTCTGTCATTCAGGTTGGAAGGCAGTGGCATGATCTTGGCTCACCACAACCTCTGACTCCTGGGCTGAAGCTATTCTCCTGCCTCAGCCTCCTGAGTAGCTAGGATTACAGGTGCCTGCCACTGTGCCCAGATAATTTTTAGTAGAGATATAGATCCACCATGTTGGTCAGACTAGTCTCAATCTCCTGACCTCCGGTGATCCACCCACCTTGGCTTCCTAGAATGCTTCGTTAAATGGGCTTCTTAAAATGATTCCTTCCTCCTCACTGGGCAGGTCCTCCCAGCTGGGTCCTTCAGCCACTCCTGCTTGTGTTTTACCACTGACAGGTAAAAATCTATCTCTAGGATGGAGTGCCTGAGGGCCAGGGAAGGCACTACTTTTCTGTTTGAATGTCTCAGCCAGGCCAGCCTGTGGACCTTGGAGAGTCCAAACCAATCAAGGGCTGAAACGATACCCAACACAGCACAACTGCTCTACCAAAATGAAGTCAGACTGTTTCTTAAAGCAGGTCCCTGATCCCATTCTTCCTGACTGGGTGAGACCTCCTAACTGGGGTCTCTAGCCACCTTCTACAAGTGTGTTTGGGCCAGCAGATCAGTACCCACCTGGAATGAAGCACCCAGAGAAAGAGGCAGGCTGCCATCTTTGCTGATTTGCAGCCTTTACTGGTGATACCTCCAGGTGCTGGAAAACCTGAGGGCATTAGCTTCCTGAGCAGACCCCCAGCACACAACACTGCAGCAGCCCTATGAAGAGTAGCCAGAATGTTAAAAGAAAAACAAAGAGCAGCAACAACACCAAAACCCACAAAAAGTCTGTCCAAGTTTCAGCAGCCTCAAAGATTGAAGGCAGATAAGCCCACAAAGATGAGAAAGAAACTGCAAAATACTGAAAATGCAAAAAGTCAGAGTGTCTGCTTTCTCCTAATGACCACAACACCCAGGGTCGAGAACTGGGCTGAGACTGAGATGGCTGAAATGACAGAAGTAGTCTTCAGCAAATGGATTAAAACAAACTTCACTGAACTAATGGAGCACGTTGTAACCCAATGCAAGGAAGCTAAAAATCATAATAAAACAATGCAGGAGCTAATAGCCAAATTAACCAGTACACAGAGAAATATAACTGATCTGATATAGCTGAAAAACACACTACGAGAACTACACAATGCAATCACAATTATTAATAGCAGAATAGACCAAGCACAGGAAAGAATCTCAGAGCTTGAAATCTGTCTTTCTAAAATAAGACAAGCAGACAAGAATAGAGAAAAAAGAATAAAAAGGAATTTTAAAAACCTCCAAGAAATATGGGATTATATATACAGACAAAAACTACGACTGATTGCAATACCTAAAAGAGATGAAGAGAATGGAACCAATTTGGAAAACATATTTCAGGCTATCATTCAGGAGAAGTTCCCTAACCTAACTAGACAGGCCAACATTCAAATTCAGGAAATGTGTAGAATGCTGGTAAGATAGTCCATGAGAAGATCTACCCCAAGACACATAATTATCAGATTCAGCAAGGTGGAAATGAAAAAAGAATGTTAAGGGCAGCCAGAGATAAAGGCCAGGTCACCTACAAAGGGAAGCCTATCAAACTAACAGTGGAACTTTTAGCAGAAACCCTCCAAATCAGAAGAGATTGGTGGCCAATATTCAACATTCTTAAAGAAAAAAATTTCCAAACCAGTATTTCTTATCCAGCCAAATTAAGCTTCAAAGGTGAAGGAAAAATAAGCTCCTTTTCAGACAAGCAAATGCTGAGGGAATTGGTTACCACCAGTCCTGCCTTACAAGAGCTCCTGAAGGAAGCACTAAATGTGGAAAGGAAAAACTGTTATCAACCGCTGCAAAAGTACAATAAAGTAAACAGACCAGTGACACTGTGAAACAACCACATAAACAATTCTGCAAAATAACCAGCTAGCATTATAATGACAGGATCAAATTTACACATAATACTAACCTTAAATACAAATAGGCTAAATGTCCCGATTAAATGACACAGAATGGCAAGCTGTATAAAGAACCACGACCCATCAGTATGCTGTCTTCAAGAGACCCATCTCACATGCAAAAACACACATAGGCTCCTAATAGGATGGAGGGAAATTTACCAAGCAAATAGAAAACAGAAAAAAGCAGGGGCTGCAATCCTAGTTTCTGAGAGAACGTACTTTAAACCAACAAAGATAAAAAACAAAACAAAAAAGGATATTATATAGTGGGCTTAATTCAACAAGAAGAACTAGCAATCCTAAATGTATGTGCATCCAATACAGTAGCACCAAGATTCATAAAGCAAGTTTTTGGTGACTTTCAAAGAGAGTAATACCCCCACACAATAACAGTGGGAGACTTTACCACCCCACTGACAATATTAGATCATTGAGACAGAAAATTAACCAAGGTATTCAGGACCTGAACTCAGTTCTGGATCCAGTGGACCTGATAAACATAAAAGAATTTTCCACTACAAAACCACAGAATATATATTCTTCTCATTGCCACATGACACTTACTCTAAAATTGATCACATAATTGGAGATAAAACACTCCTCAGCAAATGCAAAGTAACTGAAATAATAACAAACAGACTCTTAGACCACAGCACAATCAAATTAGAATTTAAGTTTAAGAAATTCACTCAAAAGTATTCAACCACATGGAAATTGAACAACCTGCTCCTGAATGACTTTTGGGTAAATAATAAAATTGACAGAGAAATCAAGAAGTTTTTTTGAAACTAATGAGAACAAAGACACAATGCACCAGAATCTCTGGGATAGAACTAAAGCAGTAAGAGGGAAATTTATAGTATTGAATGCCCATACCAAAAATCTAGGGAAATCTCAAGTTGAGAACCTAACGTAACAACAAAACTAACTAGAGAAGCAAGAGTAAATAAACCCCAAAGCTAACAGAAGCAAGAAATAACTAAGATCAGAGTTGAACTAAAAGAGATAGAGATACTAAAACCACTTCAAAAGACTGATGAATCCAGGAGCTGGCTTTTGAAAAAATTAATAAAACAGACCACTAGCTAGACTCATAAAGAAGAAAAAAGAGAAGGTTCAAATAAACACAATCAGAAATGATAAAGAGGATATTACCACTGATCCCACAGAAATACAGTCAGATGTCCAAGAATGTTATGAATACCTCTATGCACATAAACTAGAAATCTAGAAGAAATGGATAAATTCCTGGATGCATACACTCTCTCAAGATCCAGCCAGGAAGAAATTGAATCCCTGAACAGACCAATAATTAATTCTGAAATTGAGGCTGTAATAAACTGCCTACAAACCGGAAAAAAAAAAAAAAAAAAAAAAAAAAAAACCCAGGAGTAGAGGGAATCACAGCTGAATTCTGCCAGAGGTACAAAAAAGGGCTGGTACCATTCCTAATGAAACTATCCAAAAAATTGAAATGGAGGAGCTCTTCCCTAACTCATTCTATGAGGCCAGCATCATACTGATACCAAAACCTGGCAGAGATAGAGCAGAAATTTAATTTCAGGCCAATATCCTTGATGAACATTGATGCAAAAATCCTCAAAAAACTACTAGTGAACAAAATTTAGCAGCATATCAAAGAGCTAATCTACCACAATCAACTAGGCTTCATCCCCAGGAGGAAAGGTTGGTTCAACATATGCAAAAAAAAAATGTGATTCATCACATAAAAAAGACTGAAGAAAAAAAAAAAACACATGATTATCTCAATCGGTGCAGGAAAGGCCTTCAATAAAATTGAACATTCCTTCATGTTAAAAACTCTCAATAAACTAGGTATTGAAAGAACATACCTCACAGTAATAAGAACCACATATGACAAACCCACAGCCACTAGCATACTGAATGGGCAAAAGCTGGAAGCATTCCCCTTGAAAACCAGCAAAAGATAAGGATGTCCTCTCTCACCACTCTGATTTAACATGGTATTGGAAGTTCTAGCTTGGGTAATCAGGCAAGAGAAATAAATAAAAGGTATTCAAATAGGAAAAGAGGAAGTCAAATTATCTTTGCTTGCAGGTAACATGATCCTATATCTAGGAAATCCCATTGTATCATTCCAAAAGCTCCTTAAGCTGATAAGCAAGTTCAAGAAAGTCTCAGAATACAAAATCATTGTGCAAAAATCACTACCATTTCTATACACCAACAGGCAAGCTGAGAGCCAAATCACAAATGAACTCCTATTCACAGTTGACAAAGATAATATGAAAATACCTAGAAATACAGCTAACGAAGGAAGTGAAGGATGTCTTGAAGGAGAATTACAAACCACTGTTCAAAGAGAAGAGATGAACCAAACAAATGGAGAAATATTCCATGCTCTTTCATAGGAACATATTGTGAAAATGGCTATGCTGCCAAAGCAATTTGTAGATTCAACGCTATTCCCATTAAACTACCCTTGACATTCTTCACAGAATTAGAAAAAAACTATTAAAAAATTCATATGGAACCAACAAGAGCTTGCAAATCTAAGGCAATCCTAAGCAGAAAGAACAAAGCTGGAGGCATCACACTACCCAACTTTAAACTATACTACAGGGATACTGTGACTGAAATAGCACAGTACTGATACAAAAACAGATACATAGAGCAATGGAACAGAACAGAGAACCCAGAAATAAAACTACATGCCTACAATCATCTGATCTTCAATAAACCTGACAAAAGCAATGGGGAAAGGATTCCCTATTTAATAAATGATGCTGAGAGAACTGGCTAGCCATGTGCAATAAATTGAAGCTGAACCCCTTTCTTACACCACATAGAAAAATCAACTCAAGATGGATTAAAGACTTAAATGTAAATCCTAAAACTATAAAAATCCTAGAAGTAAACCTAGGCAATACCATTCAGTACATAGGCACAGGCAAAGAATTCATGGCGAAGATGCCAAAAGCAATTACAACAAAAGCAAAAATTGACAAATGACATCTAATTAAACTAAAGAGCTTTTGCATAGCAAAGAATCTATCAACAGAGTGAACAGACAACCTACAGAATAGGAGAAAATTTTTGCAAACTATGCATCTGACAAACATTTAATATCCAGCATCTATAAGGAATGTACACAAACTTACTAGGAAAAAAAAAAAAACCCATTAAAAAATAGGCAAAGGACATGAACAAATACTTCTCAAAAAATGCATACATGTAGCCAAAAAACATATGAAAAAAGGTCAACATCACTGATCACCAGAGATACAGAAATCAAAACCACAATGAAGTACCATTTCATACCAGTCAGAATGGCTATTACTAAAAAGTCAAAAAAAAAAAAAAAAAAAAAACTCACAGATGCTGGTGAGGTTGTGGAGAAAAAGAAATGTTTTTACACTGCTGGTAGGAATGTAAATTAGTTCAATCATTGTGGAAGACAGTGTGACAATTCCTCAAAGACACAGAGACAGAAATACCATTTGATGCAGCAATTCCATTACTGGGTATATTCAAAGGAATAAAAATTGTTTTATTATAAACACACCTGCACGTGTATGTTCATTGCAACACTATTCACAATAGCAAATACGTGGAATCAACCTAAAAGCCCCTCAGTGATAGACTGGATAAAGAAAATATGATACATATACACCATTAAATACTATGCACTGATAAAAAGGAATGAGATCATGTCGTTTACAGGCAACTGGATGGAGCTGGAGGCTGTTATCCTTAGCGAACTGAAGCAGGAGCAGAAAATCAAATATCGCATGTTCTCACTTATAAGTGGAAGCTAAATTATGAGAGCACATGGACACATGAGGGGGAACAACACAGACCAGAGCCTGTTATAGGTTTGGTGGTGGAAGGAGGAAAGAGGATCAGGAAGAATGGCTAGTGGATGCTGGGCTTAATACTTGGGTGATGGGATGACCAGTGTAGCAAACCACCATGGTACCTGTTTACCTATGTAACAAACCTGCATATCCTGCACAAGTACCCCAAACTTAAAAGTTAGAAATTAAAAAAAAAAAAAACCCATAAAGTTGAAATAACATTAAAAAATAAACTTATTTAAAAAATAAAAATGAAATGCAAATTTCAAGTTTTATGTGTATATATGTATGTGGAGAGGGTGAGATTTTGTGTTAAAGATGATAAAATATGTAAGTTGCAAAAGATAGAGAGGAGTGTTTTTACTCTCAAAGAAAACTGAGAGGATTTGTTCTACCACATAGCAAGATTTACCTAAAAGCTATTTTGGTGAGGAGAGTGTACTGTTTATGCAGGGCTACACAAATACAGTAAAAAAAATTAAAAACAAATACATATATCTGAACAACTGATATGTACTAGAGAAGACACTATAGCATGGCAAATGAATTGTTTTTTCAATAAGTGTACTAGGATAACTTTCTATTCACTGAAAATACAAAAGACCACTCTTCTGTATCATTAATTAAAACATATTATTGGTTTATTCAAATCCTTACTATAAAAGTCAAAGCAGTGAAGGTGTTAAAAGATAATGTATCATGGCTTTTCAGAAAGAAGTTTCTCAAAGGACAAATGTAAATCAGAAACCATAAAGGCAAAGATGAGTAAATTTGATTGCATTATAATTAAAACTTGTATTTGTCTTTTTTTTTTTTTTTTTTTTGAGACGGAGTCTTGCTCTGCCACCCAGGCTGGAGTGCAGTGGCCGGATCTCAGCTCACTGCAAGCTCCGCCTCCCGGGTTTACGCCATTCTCCTGCCTCAGCCTTCCGAGTAGCTGGGACTACAGGCGCCCGCCTCGTCGCCCGGCTAGTTTTTTGTATTTTTAAAACTTGTATTTGTAAATAAAGACATTATAAACATACTAAAAATAAAATATACAAAGTATACTAAACTATTTGTGACACACGCTTAAAATTAGGATTTATAATACATAATTATTGCAAATTAATATGAAAATCTCAGATAACCTAGTAAAGATTATAAAAAGTCAATTCATACAAAAAGTCAATTAATAAAAAAGTTTAAATGAATAATTATTTATTAAAGCAAACACTGGAATGTAAATAAAAGTCTCAAAAAAATAAAAACCATATATATTCATAAAATTGGCAAAGTAAATCAGACATCTGATAATTTTAGATGTTCGCAAGGATATATAGAAATAGGAAGAATTACATTCTGCTAGAGGAAATTGTTGATATTAGCAGTGATATTTTTCTCATATTTACTACATGTTTCTTGTGAACAGACACACACACATCATTACAGTCTGAATGTTTGTGGTCCCCCCAGTTCATATGTGAAAATCCTAAATCCCAGGTGATGTTATGGGAAATAGACCTATATTTCTATCTTGTTTAAGCAAGAAGTATTTTGTACTTTGTTACGGGAGCAAAACCACAATTCTAGTTAATATAGCTAGAAAAAACTAGCAGGAGAGAAATTAGAAAACACATTATTGGAGAACCTGGAAAATAGTCACGACAATCTGGCCCAAATAAATAAATGAATAGTCTCTGGAAGCTCTGTGAGAGCTTTAAGACTGAAGACTCTTTAAGTCTAAATATCCCCTAATTAGAAAAAATGTGTGGGGGAGGGGGGAGGGATAGCATTAGGAGATACACCTAATGTAAATGACGAGTTAATGGGTGCAGCACACCAACATGGCACATGTATACATACGAAACAAACCTGCACATTGTGCACATGAACCCTAGAACTTAAAGTATATATATATGCACACTTTTTATAATATATATATTTTAAGATATTATATTTAAATATAATATATATATTTAAATATATATATAATATATATTTTTATTATATATATTATAAAAAGGAAAAATGTGAATTTTGAAACTAAAAGTGCTCTTTTCTATCACTAATTACTTTGAGTATGTTTACGTATAGTATAAGAATACACAATCTGCAATATACTGAAGGTTTCTAAACATCTAAATCCTTAGATGTTGTGATAGATATCTACACTTCTGGGGAAGATGGATAAGATCTATGGTCCTAGGTTCACAGCTAAAGAATGCTGTCTGTTTAGTTCTCAGGTGACACAGGGACACACACACGTGCTAACGTGGAGGCCTCATTAGGACTTCTGAAGCGTTTGCTCTCAGCCTATAAACAATTTTGTGTTTAGCATGTGTATCTGTTTGTTCTGCTTTTTTTTTTTTTCGACAATCACTCTGTCGCCCAGGCTGGAGTGCAGTGGTGCAATCTCGGCTCACTGCAACGTCTGGCCCCTGGGTTCAAAGAATTCTCATGCCTCAGCCTCCCAAGTAGCTGGGACTACAGGCATGTGCCACCATGCCCGCCTAATTTTTTGGTATTTTTAGTAGAGACGAGGTTTCACCATGCTGGCCAGGCTGGTCTCGAACTCCTGACCTCAAGTGATCCGCAGTTTGTTTGTAAAGTGATTTTATTATTATTGTTATTATATTATTATTTGTTTATTTTTGAGACAGGTCTCACACTGTCTTCTAGACTGGAGCTTAGTGGCCGGTTACAACTCACTGCAGCCTCGACCTCTTGGGCTCAAATGATCTTCCGCCTCCTCAGCCTTCCAAATAGATGGGACTACAGGCGTGCACCATCACGCCTGGCTCATTATTTTTTTCTAAATTAGTAACAGCAGAAATCGGAATTCACCAAGGCAGAATGGGCACTAAACTACTTAGATTTTTTTTTCCTTCTTCATTTTTAGTCTTAGTTGTTCTCTATTACCACCCACTGTGTATCAGCAGCTGCATCACAATCAGGCCAATAGCCACATATATATATAATAACACCACCATTTTTACAGGTAGTCAATAGACTATAATAAAAAATTTACCTTTGCATTCAGACTTGATTCCAAGTTTTGAAATAGTCATATACTATTTTTGATTTGGACCAAGTAGTTCAATCTGTTTAGAGCTCAATCTCTCATTAATAAAATGCAGACATCTGCCATGCCTTTTTCAAAGGAGAAGCAACAGAGCAAATTCTGAAGGAAAATAACATGGGCCTGAATCTTGACTTTGCCATTATCTAGTCATACATTCTTGAGTATATCAGCAAAATTTTCTAAACCTCATTTTTCTCATCTGGCAAAAGGATAAGAAATATACACACAGCAGGATTTTTATTAAGATTAAATGAGTCAATGGATGTGAGAGTGTATAGCACAAGACTTCACACTAGCGAATCCTTAAAAAGCTGATTTAATTCATTTATTGTCATTTGGGATTTTAGGAAATATCAAATAAGGTAACAATGAGAAAGTATTTTAAAGTAATATACAACTATTAGAAAATGTCATAGTCTCAAATAGCTACTTGCCTTAGAAAGTGCACCTCTCTATATACAATTTAGAGAATGTGTCTTCTTAGTCTATAGTTGTTGATAATATCAACAATAGTATATGGGAAAAAAATAGAGTGGTAATTCAGAGGTTATATTAAAATTTAAATTTTGTTTCCTTTTCTATTAAATACTAGGACAAACGATTATTTCTGATTTATTTATGCCCTACACTGTTATTAAAATATTTTAACAGATTAACAATATAGATTACAAGGCAAACAAATAGATTACCAAATGTCTTCATTTTAGATCATATTAGCTTTCTACACAATAGAAACTCAACCGACCTCATGGATTTTTCTGCCATTTGAACTCTTCTACCAAAGAAATTAACTTAATAAGTAAATTAATCTTTGCAGTACCTAAAGTAATTATTATTTTTTTCTTCAAAGAAAATCGCAAAAAAATTGAAAATGATCTATGGCTTGAACAATTATATAAACTGTGTCTTCTCAAAAATTAATTGGCTACTTTAACATAACAAGGGTTCAAACAAATTTGACTGGAAGTTTTTTTTTTCCTAGTACAGTGCAAAATTCATAGAATTCATATTTTATAAAAATTGTGCATGTGGGTGAAAAAGCTGTGCTCAATTTGTGCTCAAACGCCAGTTGGAATCAGATGACTTAAAAATCTATATAAGCTCAATGAGAAAATAAGATTAGTGAAAAAATCGCTCACTTTTTTTAAACAGCGTGCTCACTGTGCTACTCACCTATAGTAAATTATGCAATGTAATGTTTTCTCAGAGGAAGATGTAAGAAGAACAACATGTATCTCACAAAAGACAAGATTTATTCTTTTTTTTTTTTTTTTTTTTTTTTTTAGGATCCTAACAGAATTTTTATTTTTTTTTTTATTTTTTTTTTGCCTGTTGCTTGTTTTTATTTTTTTTATTTTTATTTTTATTTTTATTTTTATTTTTTTTATTTTTTTTTTTTATTTTTTATTTTTTATTATACTTTAAGTTCTAGGGTACATGTGCATAACGTTTATATCATGTATAACTCCCCAATGCAATCCCTCCCTCCTCCCCCCTCCCCCTGATAGGCCCCAGTGTGTGATGTTCCCCTTCCCGAGTCCAAGTGATCTCATTGTTCAGTTCCCACCTATGAGTGAGAACATGCGGTGTTTCGTTTTCTCTTCTTGTGATAGTTTGCTAAGAATGATGGTTTCCAGCTGCATCCATGTCCCTACAAAGGACGCAAACTCAACCTTTTTGATGGCTGCATAGTATTCCATGGTGTATATGTGCCACATTTCTTTTATAAAGTTTATTTTAAATAAAATATATTTAAAACACATTTAAAAAATTTCCTTAAATAATAAAAAATGTCTCATTATTTTTCTAATTTCCAGTAAACTATTTGAATATAAGATTTCTTCAAATAAAAACATTATTTCTGGATTACATAAAATTGTCATATGTTAAGATTAAAATTTTTAATTTGCACTGTTTATAGTTGTCTCCTGGTGTTCTTTTAACAATAAATTAAATTTACTTACACAGAATATTAACTTTCACACTGTAAGGAGGGTAAAATTTAAAATATAAACATTTGTTCTAAACACCCCAAATATGATTAGAAACAGTATAATTATGCCAACAAGAATAAGAAAAAAGTCAATTACATTTTGTGGTATGAGGAACAAAATGAGTTGAGGGAGAGAGTTCTGTATTTTATGGTGGAAACTAATTTGGTATGGGCATTATAGAATGGAGCAAATTTGAATGATTCTTATGAGGTGAGACAATCATATATGTTGGGAAAATATTATAAAAATGTGGTCATGATATGTATGTTTGGTGAAAAATAAACATATCAGTTTGTCATAATCAGAGTAGTCATATGAAAAATAATGAAAGACAATGCCAGATAGAAAAAAATATGGTCAGGTTCTAGGACAGCCTTAAATGCTAAGCAAAAGTAAATTAATTTGATACAATAAGAAATAAATTGTCACTAAAGCACTGGGATAGTGCGAGACTAATAGTATCATTCTACTGAGCAAAACGGATGTTAATTATATAATATTTAAAATAGGCATGTATTCAAAAAGTTTGAAACTTTTTCTGTTGTCTTAAGTCAAGGTAAAAAATATAACACTTAAAATAATTATAGCAATGATAACAAAATAATGATATTGAGTGCTTACAAAATTTTAAACTCTATACTAAAGGCTATTTGTGTATTAACTTCCTTATTCCTTGCAAATTCCTTTCTACAGATAAGAATACAGCTCTATATTTCACCTTCTTTATCTCTACCCTCCAACGCAGCTGTAAGTTTTATAAGTAAGCCTGATACTTTGTAAAATAGAAAAAGACCTCAATATCCATTTTCAATATTTTCTCTCCATAGTTTGAATTTGTTTGAAAACAATTATTTTCTTACTCATTGTTAAAAGATCACCTTTATTGTGAAGACACCTGCATCTTCTATTTATTTACTCAAAGAGTATCTATTAGGTTTCATATGACAGAGAGCCACCTGTCATTGATAAAACATGTCAACAATTTTGAATAATTGCTTCCTTTCCTTCTTTCTTTGGTAAAAGAAAAATTTTAAATTCATCTTAAAGTTTAATAAAGCCTTTCACGGTTACCTTCAGGTAACCTGAAAACTCTGTGTGGTTCAAAATTTGTGACTCACTGTTTCATTGTGATATATTTTAGAGATTCTAATATATTTCAAGGTCTGTTCATATAAATTTAGCTACATGAAAAATAACTTATATGCTTTGATGCCTGTTTTTTTCTTTTGAATATGCATGCTTAGATTTAGCTTTTTAATATTTACTTATTTTTATTGATACAGAATAGATGCCATATTTTCAAGGCACTTGTAATATTTTGATACATTCATATAATGTGTAATAGTACAATCAGTGTAATTTGGATATCCATCACCTCAAATGCCTTTTCTTTCTACTGGGAAAATATGAATTCTTCTCTTCTAACTATTTTGAAATAACAATAGATTATTTTCAACTATAGTCACCCTACTTTATTTTTTAAATGCTAGATCTTATTCCTTTTATCTACCTGTATTTTTGTAACCATTAATAAACTTTTCTTTATACTTTCCCTTCCCCTATCTTCTCTGGCCTCTAATAACCACCAATCTACTCTCTATTTTCCTGAAATCCACCTTTTTCACTCCCCTGTATAAGTGAGAACATGGAATATTTATCTTTCCATGACTGGTTTATTTCGCTGAACATAATGACCTCCAGTTTTTTCCATGTTGTTGCAAATGACATGATTTCATCCTTTTTATGGCTAATACTATTCCATTGTGTATATATACCATGTTTTCTTTATCCGTCCAACCACTGATGGATACTTAAGTTGATTTTCATATTTTGAATATTGCAACTAGTGCTGCAATAAACATGAGAGTGCAAAAATCTTTTGATATATTGGTTTACTTCCTTTTGGATATACATCCGGTAGTCAATTGCTGGATCATATGGTAGTTCTATTTTTAATTTTTCGAGGAATCTCTATACTGTTTTCCACAGTGTAATTGATATTCTCACCGACAGTGTACAGGGATTGTCCTTTTTCTATTTGCTTGCCAGCATCCATTATTTTTTGTCTTTTGGATAAAAACCATAACTGGGTTGAGATGGTATTTCATTGTGGTATTGATTTGCATTTTCCTGATGATTAGTGATGTTGAGCATCTTTAAAAATATATCAATTGGCCATTTTGTGTCTTATTTTGATAAATCTCTACTCAGATATTTTTCTTATTTTTTAATCAGATTATTTATTTTTTGCTATTGAGCTGTTTGAGTTCTTTATATATTCTGGCTATTAATCCTTTGTAGGGTAGATAGTTTTCAAATAATTTTTCTCATTCTGTAGATTGTCTCTTAACTTTATTATTTCCTTTGCTGTGTAAAACTTTTTAGCTTTATGTAATCTTATTTGTTCAGTTTGCTTTTGTTGCATGTGCTTTTGAGGTCTTACCCCAAAAAATCTTTGCACAGAGAAGTATCTTGAAGCATTTATCCCAATGTTTACTTCCACTTATATCATAGTATGTGGTCTTAGAATTAAGTATTTAATCCATTTAGAATTGAATTTTGTATAGGATGAGAGGTAAGATATAGCTTTATTCTTCTGCATAGATTACCCAGTTTTCTTGGTACCATTAATGGAATAGAATGTCTTTTTCCCAATGGATGTTCTTGGCACTTCTGTTGAAAATGAGTTAGCTATAAATGCAAAAATTTATTTTTGTTATTACTGTGCTGTTTTGGTTTATATGGCTTTGTAGTATATTTTGAAGTCAGGTAGCTTGACATCTCCAGCTTTGTTACTTCTGTTCAGGACTGCTTTAGCTATTTGGGCTTTTTGTCATTCCATATAAATTTTAGGATTTTTCTTATTTTTGTAAATAATGTCATTGCCATTTTGATAGGGATTACATTGAATCTACAGATTGCTTTGGGTAGTGTGGTCATTTTAACAATGTTAATTCTTCCTCTCCATGAGCATAAACAACTTGTCTATTATTTTGTGTCCTCTTCAGTTTCTTTCATCAGCGTTTTATAGTTTTCCTTGTAGAGATATTTCACTTCTTTAGATAAATTTACTCCTATGTATTTTACATATTTTTGTACCTATTATAAATGAGATTGTTTTCTTTATTTCTTTTTTAGACTGTATTTCACTGTTGGTATATAGAAACAGTGGTACTGATTTTTGAAAGTTGATTTATATGGTTTCACTAAATTTATCATTTCTAACAGTTTTTTGTACAGTCTTTAGGTTTTTCTAATATAAGATCATGTTATTTGTGAACAAATGTAACTTGACATTTTTCTTTTTAACTCAGATGTAATTTATTTCTTTCTATTGTCTAATTGCTCTGTCTAGGACTTCTAGTATTATGTTGAATAAAAGTGATGAATATTGGTATTGTCTTGTTTCAGATGTTAGATGAAAGGCTTTCAGTTTTTCCTTGTTCAGTATAATGTTAGCTGTAGGTTTGTCATACATGACTTATATTGTTTTGAGTTATGTTTCTTCTATACCCAGTTTGTTGAGAGTTTCTGTTAATGTGAAGAATCATGTTTATTGATTTATGTTGAGCCAAACTTGCACTGCTGGAATGAATCCCACTTGATCAAGGTGAATGTTCTTATCAATGTACTGTTTAATTTAGTTTGTGAGTATTTTGTGGAGGATTTTTGGTATATATGTTCATCCGGGATATAGGCCTGTAGTTTTTTTTGTTATTGTTGCACCCTTGTCTGCTTTTGATTTTGGAATAATTCTAAACTCATAGAATGAGTTTGGAAATATTCCCTCTCCTTCAATTTTTTAAATAAATTTAGCAGAAGTAACAAAAATGTTTGGTGGAATTCAGCAGTGAAGTCATCAGGTTTTTAGCTTGTTACCTGTTATTGGTTGGTTCAGATTTTCAGTATCTTCACTGTTCAATCTTAGTAGGTTGTAGGTATTATAAAATTTATTTATTTATTTATTTTAGGCTTTCCAATTTGTTGACATAATAGTCTCTAATGTACTTTTTGTTTCTGTAGTATCATTTGTTTTATTCCGTTGTATTTCTCATTTTATTCATTTTGGTCTTCTCTCTTTTTTCCTAGTTTGCTTTAACTTTTGTCAGTTGTGTTTATCTTTTAAAACATCAACTTTTCATTTGTTGACCTTTTGTATATTTCTTAGTCTCCATATCAACTTATTGCTGCTGTGATTGTTTTATTTCCTTCTTTCTATTAATTTTGGATTTGGTTTGCTTTTGCTTTTTTAGTAATTTATATGCATCATTAGGTTGTTTGTTCAAAGTCCCTCTGTTTTTTGGATATAGATGTTTATTGCTGTAAACTTCCCTCTTAGTTGTTTAATTTCCATGCATTAGTGTACTTTCCAAGGTTCCTTATATTATTGATTTCTGATTTTATTGTGTTGTGATCAGAAAATATACTTTAGATGATTTCAACTTTTTAAAATTTGCTGAGACTTGTTTTATGACCTAACATGTGGTCTAGTCAAGAGAATATTCCATGTGCTAATGAGAGATATATGAGTATTCTGTAGGAGTTGGGTGAAACATTCTGTAAATATTAGTTAAGTGTATTTGGTCTAGTATGTAATTTTTCTGTTCTTTTTTCTATCTGCATCTAGATTTTCTGTCTCTATCCATTACTAATTGTAATGTGTAGAAGTCCCCTACTATTATTGCAATGCAGTCTCTCTCTTGCTTTAGATATACTAAAATTTGCTTTATATCATTTATATCATGGTGTTCTCATAGAGAGTGCACATATATTCCTAATTGTTATATACTCTTGAAAAATGGATTCCTTTATCATTATATAGTGACCTTCTATGTCTCTTTTTACAGTCTTTTAATCTGATATAAGTATAACTACTGCTTTTTTTGGTTTCATTGGTATGGAATATCTTTTTCATCTTTTCATTTTCAGTCTATGTATGTCTTTATAGTTGCAGTGGGTTTCTTGTAAGCACCATACAATTGGGTCTTTTTTTTTTTTATTTTCATCATTCAGCCACTCCCTGTCTTTTAATTGGAGAATTTAGTCCATTTACACTCAATGTTATTATTGATACATACAAACTTACTACTGCCATTTTGTTATTTGTTTTCTAGTGTTTTGTAACTCTTGTCTTTTTTCTTCCTTTCTTACTATCTTTCTTTGTATTTAAACCCAAAGGATTATAAATTACTCTACTACAAAGACACATGCACATGTATGTTTATTGCGGCACTATTCACAATAGCAAAGACTTGGAATCACCCAAATGTCCATCTGTGACAGACTGGATTAAGAAAATGTGGCACATATACACCATGGAATACTATGCAGCCATCAAAAAGGATGAGTTTGCGTCCTTTGTAGGGACATGGATGCAGCTGGAAACCATCATTCTTAGCAAACTATCACAAGAAGAGAAAACCAAACACCGCATGTTCTCACTCATAGGTGGGAACTGAACAATGAGATCACTTGGACTCGGGAAGGGGAACATCACACACTGGGGCCTATCATGGGGAGGGGGGAGGAGGGAGGGATTGCATTGGGGAGTTATACATGATATAAACGTCATGCACATGTACCCTAGAACTTAAAGTATAATAATAATAAAAAAAAAAAAAAAAAAAAAAAGAAGATAGGAATAAAAAATAAAAAAAAAAAAAAAAAAAAAACTGTAAATATAGTTCTACGGGACAATTGGGCCGGTTTCACCGTCATGGAGCTTACCTCATATGTGTGTGTATTTGTGTATGTAAGACAATAATAAATTTAAAAAACAATAAAAAAAATAAAAATAAATAAATACAGATATTTTAAAAAACTAAAAAAAATAAAAATAAAAAGCTCTATGCTTTTTATAATCTTCTGCACATATTGATGTTTTTTATCTCGGTTTATACCTTGTATTTCTTTTTTTTTTTTTTTTCGATAGAGTCTCACTCTGTTGCTCCAGCTAGAGTGCAGTGGCACAATATCAGTTCACTGCAACCTCCGTCTCCTGGGTTCAAATGTGTCTGGGGCCTCAGCCTCCCAAGTAGCTGGGACTACAGGTGTGCACCACCACACCTGGCTAATTTTTGTAGAGACATGGTTTCACCGTGTTGGCCAGGCTGGTCTTGAACTCCTGGCCCTAAGTGATCTGCTCTCCTCAGCCTCCCAAAGTGCTGGGATTATAGGCATGAGCCACCACACCCGGCCTAGTTTATACATTTTTATATTGCCCATCTCTCTACAAGTTTCCATAAATATTATTTTTAATAGATTTGTATTTTACTCTACATTAGAGATATACTTACTATACTATACTTACTATACTTACTTACTGTTATCTGTGGTTTTATACATTCAAATATTTTCTTTTTGCATATTAGTGTCTTTTCCTTTTATAATAAATAACTTCTTTTAGGATTCGTTGTAAGATGGATACAGTGTTGATTAATTCCCTCAGCATTGGTCTGGTAAAGACTTTATGTCTCCTTTACATTTGAAGGAGAGCTTTCCTGCGAACAATATTCTTCTTTGGCAGTTTTTCTTTGCATACTTTGAATATGTCATCCTATTCCCTCCTGGCCTATACTGTTTCCATTAAGAAGTCTTCTGCCGGATAAATTGGAGCTCCTTTTTATCTTATTTCATTATTTTTTCTTGTTGCTTTTCAGATCCTATCTTTATCCTTGGACTTTGGTTGTTTGATTATTATATGCCTTGTGGTAGTTTCATTTGGATTAAAATTTTTCAGTAATCTCTGTCCTCCTGTACTTGGAATTTATATCTTTTTATACATTTGGAAAATTTTCTCTTATGATTTCTTTGAATAAGCTTTCAACTCCTTGCTCTTTCTCAACTCCCACTTGAACATCAATGATTCTTAGATTTTCATTCCTTTTCATTCTTTTTTCCTTTTTTCCCTCTGGTTGTGTGTTTCCAAAAAGCCTTTCTTCAAGATCATTGAATTTTAACTCTGTTTCATCTATTGAGCTGTTAAAAAAACTCTAATGTACTATTCAGTTCCACAAATATATTTCTGTTTCAGGATTTCTGCTAGCTGTTTAAAAATTATTATTTCAATTATTTTGTCAAAATTTTCTGAATTGTTTTTCTGGGTTATCTTGAAGTACACTGAATTTTCTTACTGCTAATCTTAATTCTTGATCTGAGAGGTCACATATTGCCATTGCACATTGTCACACTAGCTTCTTGCTTTGTCCATTTGGGGAGGTCATGATTTCCTGTTTGTTATTGTTCTTGTGAATGTGTCTGTGTTTTTGCTTTGAAAGATAGTAATTTATTTCAGTCGTCTGTGTCTGACTTGTTTTTGTTTTTCTTGAATATGTTTGCTTACATATTGCTTGCAATTTACCCACTGAAATTTTCTTTATGCTAGGTTACTGTTTCCTTTTCAGCAAATGCTGTCTTAAGCCCAGGTTTGCCTTAGCTGTAGCAAGCATTCAGAATACTGCTTGTCCCAGTGGGGGAGGTCCCAAGGCAAATACCCAAGCTGTATGTGAAGGCTAGGTAGGGCTTTGTGCCTAGGGGGCCCATAGAGCATGCCTCCTACCACATGGTGCTGCTGAATAGCCACTTTGGTTTGGTGTCTTCTTTGGCTGAGATGAACAGCAAGGGTTTTTAGTCTGAGGATGCTCATTCCTTCGTGGTTGGCTGCCCTCAGGGTTTTTGTTTGTTTCTTTGTTTTCTTTTACTGGTACTTACAATGTGTCTTGTGAGTTGAGGAAGAGACAATTCTCATATGCAAAGTAATTCATGATGGTGGGGAAGCTGATTGTCTGCCTTGATATTACTTATTTCATCGTAGAAACTATGAATCCAGGAGAAATTTTCTATGAACATGATGCCTGGCAAATTGGAGAGGAGTCATTGTGGATACAGAAGTCCAATTCTTACCATCTGCTAGAAATTTTTTCATTTCTCTCTGGTTCTAGGGACGTCCCATCCTAAGATTTGAGTTCTGGGTTATTGCTGGTTGTCATCTTGGTGCAAGATATTTGGTTTTGGTTTTCTCTAGAGAGGAATGAAGCCAGACTGCTTCCACGGTGCCATTTCGGTGATGTCCCTTTCTTCAATATCTTTATTACAATAATGCCTGTGAATTCTGCATTAGAAAAATATCTCTGACACCTTAAAGAAGGAATCATACCAGTGATTAGTCTTCCATGGTTACTTGAGAAAATATATTGTGAATTACCTATTTTTTCAGTAATTTACACTAAAAATAGTTGTTTTTGTATTTTATTGAAATAAAAATATTTACACGATTTTACAGTGTATTTTGTTTGTAAACATTTCTTCAAATATTTAAAAAAAATTTTTGTGTCTCAAAAGTATGTTTTGAGCAATGAATCTGGTTCAATTGTTAGTCATATTATTTTCCACATCAATTTTAGATTTTTTAATACTACTCGAAGAAAAATAAGTATTCATTTAATAGTATGCAGCTTCTGGTTTTTAATATTCTATTTTTGGTAACCTTAAAATATGTTTCTAAAATATATCATTAAGTGAAGTAAAATTTATTAAAATTTTTACTAAATTTATTGTACAATTTTAAATAGAGTTAGTGTTTATAACTTGTGCATCTGATTATAATGTCATTCTATTTTTATCATATATCTTACTGTATTATATACTATAGGATAACGATTATGGTTAATATCAGTGTTTGCAAATCCATGATTTGTACAGACACTCAAAAATTTTGAATATGTGACTGATTTCTTGTCACCATTGATAAGATCATTGTTATTTTTACCTTGTAATACAGCTGATGAAATATTCTTTCCCCAAGAAAGGACAAAGAAAATCATTTATTTTTTGTTTATTTGTACTTGCACAGTTAGTATCATCTTCAACCCATGGTTTCCTTGTAGAGTTCTTTTAAAGCTACTTGTCCATTTCCTGAGAATATTTAGTTAAAAATCACACCATATATTCTGTAATGTCATTAGCCAGATGCATATAGCCTGAAAACAATGACAGAGGATGCTACTATCAGCCACTTGACCACATAGAATTCTTATGCTTCCTAAAAATCTCGCAGGCCATATGTGCAAGGGGACCATCTGTCCTATAAGCAAGCAGCATGCTCAGTGTCAATTCATACACCAAAACCAGTAAAGTACAACATCTTTATTATTATTAAAAGAAATGAAAGAGTTAATGCAATATACTCTCCCATTATAATAAAACCTTTTTTGTTTTTCTCTTGAGTATTATAGTCTCTGTTCAATGAGAAGTGTGAATTGAAATTGAAAGAGATTATTAGTGCAGAGATAAGAGAAAGGAAGTTATGGGAAGAATCTCAATGAGATATGATGATATATACATGGAGACCATAATGACAGGTCCTACAATCTGTTTGGATTCCTATGAGCAATTTTCTTTTTTTTTTTTGAGACGGAGTCTCGCTCTGTCGCCCAGGCTGGAGTGCAGTGGCCGGATCTCAGCTCACTGCAAGCTCCGCCTCCCGGGTTCACGCCATTCTCCTGCCTCAGCCTCCGAGTAGCTGGGACTACAGGCGCCCGCCACCTCGCCCGGCTAGTTTTTTGTACTTTTTTAGTAGAGACGGGGTTTCACAGTGTTAGCCAGGATGGTCTCGATCTCCTGACCTCGTGATCCGCCCGCCTCGGCCTCCCAAAGTGCTGGGATTACAGGCTTGAGCCACCGCGCCCGGCCCCTATGAGCAATTTTCTTAATCAACTGTATACCTCACCCACAAAGCACCTGAAAGATGCAACATGTAGTTTGTTTAATCTAAGCTGAATATACCTCTTTTCTTTCATCTTGAGCTACTAGATAATTTGTTCTTTATTTAATTTAAATCATTTGTATATTCATTCATCTAACAAATATTTATTGGGAATAGTATATGTGGTGGGTATTTTTTTTCCTAGGCCCTGGCATACATACAGTATAAAGCAACTTAAACAGAAACCTCTGTTTTGGCGAGCTTATGTTCACCATCTACTGTCAACATACCCATCTTCCAAACACTGTTCCCCTTTCTAGGGATGAAAGATAAATAGCTGGGGCTCCAGGATATCATAGTTTAGTTGAGGAGTTAAAAATGTCAAAGATAAAAATAAATGTCAGAGCTCTACCAGATAACAAAAGAGTAAATCAGACCTTTAGATTGCCTATTATATGATGAAAGAAACACTATATTCATCTTAGTGATTGATTATAGTAAAGAAAAAAGAAGCAGTAAAAAATCAAGTTGCTGGTATGCTACAAAAGGGATCACACCTATGCCAAAAAATACAGCTACAACAAAGGAAAATATTGAGATGATGGCAAGCAAATTACGTGGATTTTATTATATGTAGATTAGTTTATCTAGAAATTCAGCTAATGGCTGTTTACATTTTGTAGATATTTGTTAATGCTAATTTATACATGTTTTCATATTTTCATATAATTACTAAAGCAGTTTTCCAAAATCTCTGATAATAGATCAAAAAGTTCAAAGCTTAAGAGAAGCTGGTGTGGGCCAGGAGTGGTGGCTCAGGCCTGTAATCCACGCACTTTAGGAGGCCAAGGGGGGCGGATCACCTGAGTTCATAAGTTTGAGACCAGCCTAACCAACATGGTGAAACCTCATCTTTACTAGAAATACAAAATTAGCAGGGGTGTGCTGGTGCATGTCTGTAATCCCAGCTACTTGGGAGGCTTTCAGGAGAATCGCTTGAACCCGGGAGGCAGAGCTTGCGGGCAGCTGAGATCGCACCATTGCACTCCAGCCTGGGCAACCACAGTGAAACTCTGTTTTTTTTTTTTTTTTTTAAAAAAAAAAAAAAAGAAGAAGAAGAAGCTGGTGTGATTAATTAGACCTTAAATGCAATTCACAAAATTTCCTCAAAAGCTGTTATAATTCCAACAATATATGTTTTAAAAAGCATGAGAAAGGGATACTGTGAGCTTAACTAAAGGCAAAATTAATATTAAATTGAAGTGTTTTTTAAAATATCTCAAAATGACATTCCCAATTCTAAAAATGGTAGAGAAGTTGAGACAACTAATAAGGGCTATGAATAGCATTGCATCCCTGGAATGATGTGCATTGTGGCTAATGGCAATGTTGTTCAGGTGCATGGATTTTGCACATGAAGGAAACTTTGACTCAGCATGTAATAGTGAGCGTACAGAAAAAAAGTGATATATAATTTTATGTATAATGGTGTGCTATTGAAAGGATTAAAAACACTTTGTATGTGTCTGCACATACAGCACAGTGTTTGGGAAAGCTATTATTTCTTAAGACATATCAAACCTTTAATGATCACAGATTAAGTAAATACAGTATTTGTAATGCCTATTTACTTTATCCCAGGTATTCAAAATTTATTTTGAAAAACTAGAGTATATAGTTTTTGTTGAATTTTATACCTGTAATTTCAGGTTATTAATATAATTAAGTAGTCAAGTGTTTTTCGGGTCCCACTCATTCCTTAGGAGCTATTTAGAACCCTAGCCAATCCATCTTCTGTTTTATGGACTCTGTGCACAATGAAGGAAGTCTGTAAATAATAAATGACAAAAAATTACAGTATCATGAATTCAGCAGTAAGTGACAGAGTCTTACTGTATCATAGTGAAATAGCATTATTTTCACACAAAATGCATCAGGGGAGCAATCTTTCTTTGTTTTAGTTTTATTGTTTATAGGAAAAAATCCTCCTTTATCAAAACATGTTTTTAAAGCCTCCTTCACAATTTATAAATGACAATTTCAGTATTATTGAGTGAACATAGCAGCTTTGGTGTATTATGTGACACTTGGTGCCTAATGAAACAGGAGAGGAAAGTCACTAGGTAAGAATTTGGGTCAGAGATGGGAATTACAGTACCTTTCATGTAATTATTTATAAAATCACTTGCTAGCATAAAAGGGGTAATAATTATTCACATGTTTCTTATGTTTTGATAATATAAATTGGTGTTTAGGAGCACATAAAAAGAACCATGACATGAAAGAACAGTCTATATTTTTCATAACTGTTATTGAAGTGTGAACCAGGCTTTAACTCAGTAAAGGAACCAGACCTTACATTGCATATGTGAGATCATAGCATTTGGTATGTCTTTTATAACACACATTTTGCCTTTAATGATACTGAAGTTTCTCAGTTTCTCAAAGCAGTCCAAGTAAAAGCTGATGTTCCTTCTAAAGGATACAATTAAGGGTTTTTTGTTTGGTTGCTTTTGTTTTTTGTTTTTTTGTGTGTGTGTGGGATGGAGTCTCACTCTGTTGCTCAAGCTGGAGTGCAGTGGTGTGATCTCAGCTCACTGAAAGCTCCGCCTCCCCAGTTCAAGGGATTCTCCTGCCTCAGCCTCCTGAGTAACTGGAATTATAGGTGTGCACCACCACACCCAGCTAATTTTTGTATTTTTAGTAGAGACAGGGTTTCACCATGTTGGTCAGGCTTGTCTCAAACTCCTGACCTTGTGATCCAACCACCTTGGTATCTCAAAGTGCTGGGAGTACAGGCGTGAACCACCGCATCTGGCAGAAGTCTTTTTAATGGGGTATGCACATGTCCTCACTTATAAGTGGGAGCCAAACAGCGAGCACACATGGACATAAACATGGCAACAGCAGAGACTGTGGACTACTAGAAGGGAAAAAACTACCTATTAAGCACAGTGTTCACTTCCTGGGTGATGGATTCCATACTCCAAACCTCAACATCACACAATATTCCCATGTAACCAACCTCTAATGTACCCCTCTATCTAAAATGAAAGTTGAAATTTAAAATTAATTAATTATTTAAAAATAAAATGGTTATGTGAACCAATGAGGTGAAAGACTTGTATACTGAAAACTGCAAAACGTTGCTGAAAGAATTCAAAGACACAAATAAATGGAAAAGATTGTGTTCATAAATTGAAAGATTTAATATCGTTATCAATATTACCCAGAGCAAATTTAAAGATACAATTCAATTTCTATTAAAATCCTAATGTGTGTTGAACAAATAGGAAAATCTATTCTGGGATTTATGTGGAATCTCAAAGAACACCACATAGTGAAAACAATTTTTAGAGAGAAGAACAAAGTTGGAGGTCTCACACTTCCTGCCTTCAAAACTTACTACATAATATGGTACTGACATTCAAAAAAACAAGGTAGTACTGGCATAAAGACAGACATATAGGCCAATGAAATAGAATAGAGAACACAAAAATAAATCCTCACACATATAGTCAAGTAATTTTTGACAAGAGTGCCCAGATCATTCAAGAAGGAAAGACATTTTTTCAACAAACAGTATTGGAAAACTGGATATTCACATGCAGGAGAATGTTGTTGGATACTTACCTTACACCTAATGCAAAAAGTAACTCAAATTGGAGCGAGTACCTAACCATAAGAGCTAAAACTATAAAACCGTTAGATGGAAACAGTAGAAAACTTTCATGACTTTGGATTTCACAAAGATCTCCTGGGTATAACACCAACAGCTCAAGTTACAAAAGAAAATATAGACAAATTGGGCTGCATCATAATTAAAAATTTTGTGAATCAAAAGACATTATAAACAGAGTAAAAAAGGGATATACAGAATAGGGGAATACATGTGGTAGTCATATATTTGGTATGGATTTAATAACCAGACTAAATTAAAAAACTCCTACAATTCAACAATAACAATAAAGAAATAATTAATTAAACAATAGACAAAATGTTTGAATAGATATTTCTCCAAAGAGGTTGTACAAATGGCCAATAACTACAAGAAAAGATGTTCAAAATCACTAAATATTAAGGAAATGCAAAATAAAGCCAAAATGAGATAGGCACTTCATGCCCATAAGAATGGCTATTTTCAAACAAACAACCCGTGTAATAAGGGTTGACTAGGTTGTGGAGAAATTGGAATACTAGTCCACTGCTGGTGGTAATATGTTGCAGCTGCTACAAAAAACACTGTGAAGTTTCCTCAAAACATTATAAATAGATCATCATGTGATCCAGCAATTTCATTTCTGGTATACTTAAAATAATTGAGAGCAGGAATTCAAATAAATATTTGTGCACCCATATTTTGCAACAGCATTATTCTCAATTTGCCAGAATGTGCAAAAAACCTAAGTGTCCCTCCACAAACAAATGGGTAAGCAAAATGTGAAATATACACACCATGGAATTTGATTCAGCCTTAAAAAGGAAGAATTTCTGACACATGCTACAATATGGATGAACCTTGAAAACATTATGCTAAATGAAATAAGCTAGTCACTAGAATGCAAATATTTTATGATTTCAATTATGTGAGATACCTAGAGTAGTAAAATTTATAGAGAAAGGAAGCAGAAGGGGCTGTGTGGTGGAGAAAAAGGGGAGTTATTTTTTAATGGGGATGGAATTTTAGTTTTGATGAAAAGCTTCCAGAGATGAGTGGTGACAATGGCTGCACACCAATATGAATGTTTTTAATACCACTGACTAGACACTTAAAATGGTTAATATGATAAATTATGTTATGTTTATTTCACCACAATAAAAAATGTTTTTAAAATGATGTATGTGTAGAAGGGGTGGTTCCAAGATGGCCGAATAGGAACAGCTCCAGTCTACAGCTCCCAGCATGAGCAACACAGAATATTGCTGATTTCTGCATCTCCAACTGAGGTACCAGGTTCATCTCACTGGGACTGGTTGGACAGTGGGTGCAGCCCATGGAATGTGAGCCAAAGCAGGGCAGGGCATTGCCTCACCCTGAAAGTGCAAGGGGTCAAGGAATTCCCTTTCCTAGCAAAGGGAAGCCATGACAGATGGTACCTGGAAAATTGGGACACTCCTGCCCTAATACTGAGCTTTTCCAATGGTCTTAGCAAACAGTACACCAGGAGATTACATCCCGCACCTGGCTTTGTGGGTCTCATGCCCACAGAGCCTTGCTCACTTCTAGCACAGCAGTCTGAGATCGAACTGTGAGGTGGCAGTGAGGCTGTGGGAGGGGCATCTGCCATTGCTGAGGCTTGACTAGGTAAACAAAGTGGCCAGGAAACTTGAACTGGGTGGAGCCCACTACAGAGCAAGGAGGCCTGCCTGCCTCTGTAGACTCCACCTCTGGGGGCAGGGCATAGCTGAACAAAAGGCAGCAGAAACTTCTGCAGACTTAAACGTCCCTGTCTGACAGCTTTGAAGAGAGCAGTGTTTCTCCCAGCATGGAGTTTCAGGTCTGAGAAGGGACAAACTGCCTCCTCAAGTGGGTCCCTGACCCCTGAGTAGCCTAACTGGGAAACACCTCCCAGTGGGAGCCGACTGACACCTCATAAAGCTGGGTGACCCTCTGAGATGAAGCTTCCAGAGGAAGGATCAGGCAGCAACATTTGCTGTTCTGCAATATTTGCTGTTCTGCAGCCTCCGCTGCTGGTACTCAGGCAAACAGGGTCTGGAGTGGACCTCCAGCAAACTCCAACAGACCTGAAACTGAGGGTCCTGACAGTTAGAAGGAAAACTAACAAACAGAAAGGAATAGCATCAATGTCAACAAAAAGACATCCACACCAAAACCCCATCTGTAGGTCACAATCATCAAAGACCAAAGGTAGATAAAACCAGAAAGATGGGGAGAAACCAGAGCAGAAAAGCTGAAAATTCTAAAAACCAAAGTGCCTCTTCTCCTCCAAAGGATCACAGCTGCTCACCAGCAATGGAACAAAGCTGGACAGAGAATGACTTTGACAAGTTGACAGAAGTAGGTTTCAGAAGGTTGGTAATAACAAATTTCTCCAAGCTAAAGGAGGATATGCGAACCCATCATAAGGAAGCTAAAAACATTGAAAAATGATTAGAAGAATGGCTAACTAGAATAAACAGCATAGAAACTTTAAATGACCTGATGGAGCTGAAAACCATGGCATGAGAACTACGTGACACATGCACAAGCTTTAGTAGCTTATTTGATCAAGTGGAAGAAAGGGTATCAGTGATTGAAGATCAAATGAATGGAATGAAATGAGAAGAGAAGTTTAGAGAAAAAAGAGTAAAAGGAAACAAACGAAGTCTCCAAGAAATCTGGGACTTTGTGAAAAGACAAAATGTATGTTTGATTGGTGTACTGAAAGTGACGGGGAGAAAGGAATCAAGTTGGAAAACACTCTTCAGGATATTATCCAGGACATCTTCCCAAAACTAGCAAGGCAGTCCAACATTCAAATTCAGGAAATACAGAGAACACCACAAAGATACTCCTCAAGAAAGACTACCCCAAGACACATAATTGTCAGATTCACCAAGGTTGAAATCAAGGAAGAAATGTTAAGGACAGCCAGAGAGAAAGGTTGGGTTACCCACAAAGGGAAGTCCATTAGAATAACAGCAGATATCTCAACAGAACCTCTACAAGCCAGAAGAGAATGGGGACCAATATTCAACATCCTTAAAGAAAAGAATTTTCAACCCAGAATTTCATATCCAGCCAAACTAAGCTTCAAAAGTGAAAGAGAAATAAAATCCTTTACAGATAAGCAAATGCTTAGAGATTTTATCACCACCATGCCTGCCTTACAAGAGCTCCTGAAGGAAGCACTAAACATGTATAGGAATGACCAGTATCAGCCACTGCAAAAACAAGCCAAATTGCAAAGACTGTCAGTGCTAGGAAGAAACTGCATCAACTAATGAGCAAAATAACCAGCTAACATCATAACGAGAGGATCAAATTCACACATAACAATATTAATCTTAAATGTAAATGGGCGAAAAGCCCCAGTTAAAAGACACAGACTGGCAAATTGGATAGAGTCAAGACTCATCAGTATGCTGTATTCAGGAGACCCATCTCACATCAAAGACATATATAGGTTCAAAATAAAGGGATAGAGGAAGATCTACCAAGCAAATGGAAAGCAAAACAAAACAAAAAGCAGGGATTGCAATTCTAAATCTCTGATAAAATAGACTTTAAACCAACAAAGATCAAAAGAGACAAAGAAGGCCATTACATAATGGTAAAGGGATGAATGCAACAAGAAGAGCTAACTATCCTAAATATATATGCACCCAATACAGGAGCATCCAGATTCATAAAGCAAGTCTGTAGAGACCTACAAAGAGACTTAGACTCCCATACAATAATAATGGGAGACTTTAACACCCCACTGTCAACATTAGGCAGATCAATAAGATAGAAAGTTAACAAGGATATCCAGGACTTGAACTCAGCTCTGCACCAAGCAGACCTAATAGACATACAGAACCCTCCACCCCAAATCAACAGAATATGCATTCTTCTCAGCACCACATCACACTTATTCCAAAATTGACCACATAGTTGGAAGTAAAGCACTCCTCAGCAAATGTAAAAGAACAGAAATCATAACAAACTGTCTCTCAGACCACAGTGCAATCTAATTAGAACTTAGGATTAAGAAACTCCCTCAAAATTGCACAACTGCATGGAAACCGAACAACCTGCTCCTGAATGACTACTCGGTAAATAATGAAATGAAGGCAGAAATAAAGATATTCTTTGAAACCAATGAGAACAAAGACATAATGTACTAGAATCTCTGGGACACATATAAAGAAGTGTGTAGAGGGAAATTTATAGCACTAAATGCCCACAAGAGGAAGCAGGAAAGATCTAAAATTGACACTCTAACATCTCAATTAAAAGAACAAGGAAGCAAGAGTAAACACATTCTAAAGCTAGCAGAAGGCAAGAAATAACTAAGATCAGAGAACTGAAGGACATAGAGACATGAAAAACCCTTCAAAAAATCAGTGAATCCATATACACCATGGAATACTATGCAGCCATCAAAAAGGATGAGTTTGCATCCTTTGTAGGGACATGGATGCAGCTGGAAACCATCATTCTTAGCAAACTATCACAAGAAGAGAAAACCAAACACCGCATGTTCTCACTCATAGGTGGGAACTGAACAATGAGATCACTTGGACTCGGGAAGGGGAACATCACACACTGGGGCCTATCATGGGGAGGGGGGAGGAGGGAGGGATTGCATTGGGGAGTTATACATGATATAAACGTCATGCACATGTACCCTAGAACTTAAAGTATAATAAAAAAAAAAAAAAAGAAAAAAAAAAAAAATCAGTGAATCCAGGAGCTGGTTTTTTTAAAAGAGCAATAAAATAGATAGACTGCTAGCAAGACCAGTAAAGAAGAAAAGAGAGGAGAATCAAATAGACACAAATAAAAACTGATATGGGGATATCACCACCTATCATACACAAATACAAACTACCATCAGAGAATACTTTAAACACTTCTACACAAATAAACTAGAAAATCTAGAAGAAATAGATAAATTCTTGGACACATACACCTTCCCAAGACTAAACAAGGAAGAAGCTGAATCCCTGAACAGACCAATAACAGGCTCTGAAATTAAGGTAATAATTAATAGCCTACCAACCAGAAAAAGTCCATGACCAGAAGAATTCACAGCCGAATTCTACCAGAGGTACAAGGAAGAGCTGGTACCATTCCTTCTGAAATTAATCCAATCAATAGAAAAAGAGGGAATCCTCCCTAACTCATTTTATGAGGCCAACATCATCTTCATACCAAAGCCTGGCAGAGACACAACAACAACAACAACAAGACAGAATTTTAGACCAATATCCCTCATGCACATTGATGCAAAAATCCTCAAGAAAATACTGGCAAACCAAATCCAGCAGAACATCAAAAAGCTTATCCACCATGATCAAGTTGGCTTCATCTCTGGGATGCAAAACTGGTTCAACACACCCAAATCAACAAATGCAATCCATCATATAAACAAAATCAAAGACAAGAAAACAAAAACAACAACAACAACAACAAATATGATTATCTCAATAGATGCAGAAAAGGCCTTTGACAAAATTCAAGAGCGTTTCTTGCTTAAAACTCTCAATAAACTAAGTGTTGATGGGACACTTCTCAAAATAATATTTATGACAAACCCACAGCCAATATCATATTGAATGGGCAAAAACTAGAAGCATTCCCTTTGATAACTGGCACAAGACAGGGATGTACTGTCTCACCACTCCTATTCAACATAGTGTTGGAAGTTCTGGCCAGGGCAATCAAGCCGAAGAAAGAAATAAAGGCTATTCAATTAGGAAAATAGGAAGTCAAATTGTCCCTGTTTGCAGATGACATGATTGTATACTTAGAAAACCCCATCGTTTCAGCCCCAAATCTGTTTAAGCTGATAAGCAACTTCAGCAAAGTCTCAGGGTACAAAATCAATGTGCAAAAATCACAAGCATTCTTATACACCAGTAACAGACAAACAGAGAGCCAAATCATGAGTCATCTCCCATTCACAACTGCTTCAAAGAGAATAAAATACCTAGGAAACCATCTTACAAGGGAAATGAAGGACCTCTTCAAGGAGCACTACAAACCACTACTCAACGAAATAAAAGAGGACACAAACAAATGGAAGAACATTCCATGTTCATAGATAGGAAGAATCAATATCATGAAAATGGCCATACTGCCCAAGGTAATTTATAGATTCAATGCCATCCCCATCAAGCTACCAATGACTTTCTTCACAGAACTGGAAAAAAAGACTACCTTAAAGTTCATATGGAACCAAAAAAGAGTCCACATTGCCAAGACAATCCTAAGCCAAAACAACAAAGCTGGAAACATCACGCTACCTGACTTCAATCTATATTAAAAGGCTATGGTAAGCACAACAGCATGGTGCTGGTATCAAAACAGATATATAGACTAATGGAACAGAGCAGAGCCCTTAGAAAGAATACCACACATCTACAACCATCTGGTCTTTGACAAATCCGAGAAAAACCAGAAGTGGGGAAAGGATTTCCTATTTAATAAATGGTGCTCGGAAAACTGACTAGCCATATGTAGAAAGCTGAAATTGGATCCTTTCCTTACACCTTGTACAAAAATTAATTCAAGATGGATTAAAGACTTAAATGTTAGACCTAAAACCATAAAAACCCTAGAAGAAAACCTAGGCAACACCATTCAGGACATAGGCATGGGCAAGGACTTCATGACTAAAGCACCAAAAAGCAAAGGCAACAAAAGCCAAAATAGACAAATGGGATCTAACTAAACAAAATAACTTCTGCACAGCAAAAGAAACTACCATCAGAGTGAACAGGCAACCTACAGAATGGGAGAAAACTTTTGCAATCTACTCATCTGACAAAGGGCTAATATCCAGAATCTACAAATAACTCAAACAAGTTTCCAAGAAAAAAACAAATAACCTCATCAAAAAGTGGGCAAAGGATACCAACAGGCACTTCTCAAAAGAAGACATTTATGCAGGCAACAGACACATGAAAAAATGCTCATCATCACTTGACATCAGAGAAATGCAAATCAAAACCACAATGAGATACCTTCTCACACTAGTTAGAATGGCAATCATTAAAAAGTCAGGAAACAACAGGTGCTGGAGAGGATGTGGAGAAACGGGAGCATCTTTACACTGTTGGTGGGACTGTAAACTAGTTCAATCATTGTGGAAGACAGTGTGGCGATTCCTCAAGGATCTAGAACTAGAAATACCATTTGATCCAATGATCCCATTACTGGGTATATACCCAAAGGATTATAAATCATGCTGCTATAAAGACACATGCACACATATGTTCATTGTGGCACTATTACAATAGCAAAGACTTGGAACCAACCCAAACATCTATCAATGATAGACTGAATTAAGAAAATGTGACACATATACACCATGAAATACTATGCAGCCATAAAAAATGATGAGTTCATGTCCTTTGTAGGGACATGGAAGAAGCTGGAAACCATCATTCTGAGCAAACTATCGCAAGGACAGAAAACCAAATACTGCAAGTTCTCACTTATAGGTGGGAAGTGAACAGTGAGAACACCTGGACACACACGGTGGGGAACATCACATAGTGGGGCCTGCTGTGGGGTGGGGGGAAGGGGGGAGGGGTAGTATTAAGATATATACCTAATGTAAATGACCAGTTAATGGGTGCAGCAAACCAACACGGCACATATATACATATATAACAAACCTGTACATTGTGCACACACATCCTAGAACTTAAAGTATAGTAAAATAAAATATAAAATAAAATAAAATAAAAGAGGTGTGTGTACTCCTTGGGGTGCATAAGATATTTCTAAGGTGTACATTGTACTGGAAAGATGTAAGGGAAAAGAATTTTAGTTCTTTGACTTACACATGTTCACTTTTCTAGGGATGACCTGCGCATTTCTCTGAGTAGGTTAGCCTACGATTTTACTTCCACTACCATGACCACTGTGTTCTCATATTAAAAACAAGACGTTTTTCACCCACACTGAATATTTTTTTGGTGCATGCTTTCAAGGTATAAAATCCCCAAGGGCACCAAGCTAAACTAAAATCGAAAATATTGATGTAATCAAATCTCCTTTACTCAAGATACAAAATATGGACTTTCTCTTTCCAAGATATATTTTTTTACAAAAAGAAGGTAAAGCATGACTTTACAAAATTCACACTTATGCTCCCATTGGAGTCAAATACACATATATTATAGAGTGGGGTTATGGTCCTGATGGCCATTTTATTTGGAGATCTCACCACTTTAATCTCCCGATTATTATCAAGAAAGGAGGAAAAGTTCCTTAAAAGCAAACACA
Organism: Trachypithecus francoisi; assembly: GCF_009764315.1. Classification (NCBI taxonomy): domain Eukaryota; kingdom Metazoa; phylum Chordata; class Mammalia; order Primates; family Cercopithecidae; genus Trachypithecus; species Trachypithecus francoisi. The sequence continues at coordinate 55,765,275 of NW_022681463.1, read as the reverse complement.
GGGGTTGGGAGCAAGTTGGACGAATAGGAACAGCTCCAGCCTCCAGCTCCCACCGCGAGCGACACAGAAGATGGGTGATTTCTGCCTTTTCAACTGAGGTACCAGGTTCATCTCACCGAGGAGTGCCAGACAATTGGTGCTGGTCAGCTGGTGCAGCCCGACCAGCGAGAGCTGAAGCAGGGGGAGACATCACCTCACCTCAGAAGCACAAGGAGGAAGGGAATCCCTTTTCCTAGCCAAGGGAATCTGAAACACACAACACCTGGAAAATCAGGTAACTCCCACCTTAATACTGCATTTTACCAAGGGTCTTAGCAAATGGCACACCAGGAGATTATATTGCACACCCGGCCGGGAGGGTCCCACGCCCACAGAGTCTCCCTCATTGCTAGCACAGCAGTCTGAGATCTAACTGCAAGGCGGCAGGGAGGCTGGGGGAGGGGCACCCGCCATTGCTGAGGCTTAAGTAGGCAAACAATGCCTCTGGGAAGCTCAAATTGGGTGGAGCCCACTGCAGCTCAGGGAAGCCTCCCTGTCTCTGTAGACTCCACCTCTCGGTGGAGTCTGACAGCTGTCTGACTACTTTGAAAAGAGCAGTGGATCTCCCAGCATGGAGGTTGAGATCTGAGAACGGACAGACTGCCTGCTCCAGTGGGTCTCTGACCCCTGAGTAGCCTAACTGGGAGACATCCCCCACTAGGTGCAGACTGACACCTCACACCTCACATGGCGGGGTACACCCCTGAGACAAAGCTTCCAGAGCAAGAATCAGACAGCAGCACTCGCTGTTCAGCAATATTCTATCTTCTGCAGCCTCTGCTGCTGATACCCAGGCAAAGAGGGTCTGGAGTGGACCTCAAGCAATCTCCAACAGACCTACAGCTGAGGGTCCTGACTGTTAGAAGGAAAACTAACAAACAGAAAGGACATCCACAACAAAACCCCATCAGTACGTCACCATCATCAAAGACCAAAGGCAGATAAAACCACAAAGATGGGGAAAACAGCAGGGCAGAAAATCTGGAAATTCAAAAAATCAGAGCGCATCTCCCCCTACAAAGGAACGCAGGTCATCACCAGCAACAGATCAAAGAGGATGGAGAATGATTTTGACGAGCTGAGGGGAGAAGACTTCAGTTGATCAAATTTCTCAGAGATAAAGGAGGAACTATGTACCCAGCGCAAAGAAACTAAGAATCTTGAAAAAAGAATGGAAGAATGGATAACTAGAATAATCAATGCAGAGAAGGCCATGAACGAACTGACAGAGATAAAAACCATGACACAAGAGATACGTGACAAATGCACAAGCTTCAGTAACTGACTCGATCAACTGGAAGAAAGAGTATCAATGATTGAAGATCAAATGAATGAAATGAAGTGAGAAGAGAAGTCTAGAGAAAAAAAAGGAAAAAGAAATGAACAAAGCCTCCAAGAAATATGGGATAATGTGAAAAGACCAAATCTACATCTGATCGCTGTGCCTGAAAGTGAGGGGGAAAATGGAACCAAGTTGGAAAACACTCTTCAGGATATCATCCAGGAGAACTTCCCCAACCTAGTAAGGCAGGCCAACATTCAAATTCAGGAAATACACAGAACGCCACAAAGATAATCCTCGAGAAGAGAAACTCCAAGACACATAATTGTCAGATTCACCAAAGTTGAAATGAAGCAAAAATGTTAAGGGCAGCCAGAGAGAAAGGTCGGGTTACCCACAAAGGGAAGCCCATCACACTAATAGCAGATCTCTCAGCAGAAACTCTACAAGCCAGAAGAGAGTGGGGGCCAATATTCGACATCCTTAAAGAAAAGAATTTTCAACTCAGAATTTCATATCCAGCCAAACTAAGTTTCATCAGGGAAGGAGAAATAAAATCCTTTACAGACAAGCAAATGCTTAGAGATTTTGTCACCACCAGGACTGCCCTACAGGAGATCCTGAAGGAAGCCCTAAACATGGAAAGGAACAACCGGTACCAGCCATTGCAAAAACATGCCAAAATGTAAAAATATCACAATGACAGGATCAAATTCACATATAACAATATTAACCTTAAATGTAAATTGACTAAATGGTCCAATTAAAAGACACAGACTGGCAAATGGGATAAATTGTCAAGACCCTCTTGCTGTATTCAGGAGAACCATCTCACATGCAGAGACATACATAGGCTCAAAATAAAGGGATGGAGGAAGATCTACCAAGCAAGTGGAGAACATAAAAAAGCAGGGGTTGCAATCCTAGTCTCTGATAAAATAGACTTTAAACCATCAAAGATCAGAAGAGACAAAGAAGGTCATTACATAATGGTAAAGGAATCAATTCAACAAGAAGAGCTAACTATCCTAAATATATATGTGCCCAATACAGGAGCACACAGATTCATAAAGCAAGTCCTTAGAGACTTACAAAGAGACATAGACTCCCATACAATAATAATGGGAGACTTCAGCACCCCACTGTCAACATTAGACAGATCAACGAGACAGAAAGTTAACAAGGATATCCAGGAATTGAACTCAACTCTGAAACAAGCAGACCTAATAGACATCTACAGAACTCTCCACCCCAAATCAACAGAATATACATTCTTCTCAGCACCACATCACACTTATTCCAAAATTGACCACATAGTTGGAAGTAAAGCACTCCTCAGCAAATATCAAAGAGCAGAAATTATAACAAACTGTCTCTCAGACCACAGTGCAATCAAACTAGAACTTAGGACTAAGAAAATCAATCAAAACCACTCAATTACATGGAAACTGAACAACCTGCTCCTGAATGACTACTGGGTACATAGTGAAATGAAGGCAGAAAAAGATGTTCTTTGAAACCAATGAGAACAAAGATACAACATACCAGAATCTCTGGGACACACTTAAAGCAGTGTGTAGAGGGAAATTTATAGCACTAAATGCCCACAAGAGAAAGCAGGAAAGATCTAAAATTGACATTCTAACACCACAATTAAAAGAACTAGAGAAGCAAGAGCAAACACATTCAAAAGCTAGCAGAAGGCAAGAAATAACTAAGATCAGAGCAGAACTGAAGGAGATAGAGACACAAAAACTCTCCAAAAAAATCAATGAATCCAGGAAATGGTTTTTTGAAAAGATCAGCAAAATTGATAGACTGCTAGCAAGACTAATAAAGAAGAAAAGAGAGAAGAATCAAATCGAAACAATAAAAAATGATAAAGGGGATATCACCACCGACCCCACATAAATACAAACAACCATCAGAGAATACTATAAACACCTCTACACAAATCAACTAGAAAACCTAGAAGAAATGGATAATTTCCTGGACACTTACACTCTTCCAAGACTAAACAAGCAAGAAGTTGAATCCCTGAATAACCCAATAACAGGCTCTGAAATTGAGGCAATAATTAACATTCTACCAACCAACAAAATTCCAGGACCAGACGGATTCACAGCCAAATTCTATTGGAGGTACAAAGAGGAGCTGGTATCATTCCTTCTGAAACTATTCCAATCAATAGAAAAAGAGGAAATCCTCCCTAACTCATTTTATGAGGCCAACATCATCCTGATACCAAAGCCTGGCAGAGACAAAACAAAAAAAGAGAATTTTAGACCGGTATCCCTGATGAAGATCAATGCAAAAATCCTCAATAAAATACTGGTAAACTGAATCCAGCAGCACATCAAAAAGCTTATCCACAATGATCAAGTGGGCTTCATCCCTGGTATGCAAGGCTGGTTCAACATATGCAAATCAATAAACGTAAGCCAGCATATAAACAGAACCAAAGGCAAAAACATTATCTCATAGATACAGAAAAGGCCTTTGACAAAATTCAACAGCCCTTCATGCTAAAAACTCTCAATAAATTCGGTATTGATGGAATATATCTCAAAATAATAAGAGCTATTTATGACAAACCCACAGCCAATATCATACTGAATGAACAAAAACTGGAAGCATTCCCTTTGAAAACCGGCACAAGACAGGGATGCCCTCTCTCACCACTCCTCTTTAACGTAGTGTTGTAAGTTCTGGCTAGGGCAATCGGGCAAGAGAAAGAAATACAGGGTGTTCAGCTAGGAAAAGAAGAAGTCAAATTGTCCCTGTTTGCAGATGACATGACTGTATATTTAGAAAATCCCATCATCTCAGCCCAAAACCTCCTTAAGCTGATAAGCAAACTCAACAAAGTCTCAGGATACAAAATTAATGTGCAAAAATCACAAGCATTCTTATACACCAGTAACAGACAAACAGAGAGCCAAATCAGGAATGAACTTCCATTCACAATTGCTTCAAAGAGAATAAAATACCTAGGAATCCAACTTACAAGGGATGTAAAGGACTTCAAGGAGTACTACAAACCACTGCACAGTGAAATAAAAGAGGACACAAACAAGTGGAAGAACATATCATGCTCATGGATAGGAAGAATCAATATTGTAAAAATGGCCATACTGCCCAAGGTAATTTATAGATTCAATGCCATTCCCATTAAGCTACCTATGACTTTCTTCACAGAATTGGAAAAAAACTGCTTTAAAGTTCATATGGAACCCAAAAAGACCCCACATTGCCAAGACAACCCTAAGCCAAAAGAACAAAGCTGGAGGCATCACATCACCTGACTTCAAACTATACTACAAGGCTACAGTAACCAAAACAGCATGGTACTGCTACCAAAACAGAGATATAGACCAATGGAACAGAACAGAGTCCTCAGAAATAATACCACACATCTACAGCCATCTGATCTTTGACAAACCTGAGAGAAACAAGAAATGGGGAAAGGATTCCCTATTTAATAAATGGTGCTGGGAAAATTGGCTAGCCATAAGTAGAAAGCTGAAACTGGATCCTTTCCTTACTCCTTATACGAAAATTAATTCAAGATGGATTAGAGACTTAAATGTTAGACCTAATACTATAAAAACCCTAGAAGAAAACCTAGATAATACCATTCAGGACATAGGCATGGGCAAGGACTTCATGTCTAAAACACCAAAAGCAACAGCAACAAAAACCAAAATTGACAAATGGGATCTAATTAAACTAAAGAGCTTCTGCACAGCAAAAGAAACTACCATCAGAGTGAACAGGCAACCTACAGAATGGGAACAAATTTTTGCAATCTACTCATCTGACAAAGGGCTAATATCCAGAACCTACAAAGAACTCAGACAAATTTATGAGAAAAAAACAAACAACCCCATCAAAAAGTGGGCAAAGGATATTAACAGACACTTCTCAAAAGAAGACATGCATACAGCCAACAGACACATGAAAAAATGCTCATCATCACTGGCCATCAGAGAAATGCAAATCAAAACCACAATGAGATACCAGCTCACACCAGTTAGAATGACAATCATTAAAAAGTCAGGAAACAACAGGTGCTGGAGAGGATGTGGAGAAATAGGAACACTTTTACACTGTTGGTGGGATTGTAAACTGGTTCAACCATTGAGGAAAACAGTATGGTGATTCCTCAAGGATCTAGAACTAGAAATACCATATGACCTAGTCATCCCATTACTGGGTGTATACCCAAAGGATTATAAATCATGCTGCTATAAAGACACATGCACACGTATGTTTATTGCAGCACTATTCACAATAGCAGACTTGGATTCAACCCAAATGTCCATCAGTGACAGACTGGATTAAGAAAATGTGGCACATATACACCATGGAATGCTATGCAACCATAAAAAAGGATGAGTTTGTGTCCTTTGTAGGGACATGGATGCAGCTGGAAACCATCATTTTCAGCAAACTATCGCAAGAACAGCAAACCAAACACTGCATGTTCTCACTCATAGGTGGGAATTGAACAATGAGATCACTTGGACTCTGGAAGGGGAACATCACACACTGGGACATACTGTGGGGAAGGGGGAGGGGGGAAGGATGATATTGGGAGTTATATCTGATATAAATGATGAGTTGATGGGTGCTGATGAGTTGATGGGTGCAGCACACCAACATGGAACAAGTATACATATGTAACAAACTTGCACGTTGTGCACATATACCCTAGAACTTAAAGTATGAAAAAAAAAAAAGGAACTCTCTGTTAGGAATATTGAAAGTGGTCGCGTCATTTCTTCGAGCAAATACTCCTACACCAAGAGTTAGTGCACTGTTTATCCATTAACCTTAGAATGCTCAAGATTTTAAAGAACATGTTGGGAAGTACTAATGTACTAAGTGGTGCATCTGTATATTTTCATCATTCTTCTTAAGAATAACAATAAAATAAATATATTTATTTACCTATGATTCTGTCATGGATTTCAACAAAATGGAAGTGAGAAGTTCTCCACTTTCTTCCAGCAAATAAGCACTATATATCTGTGGGAAAAGAATATATATCAGACATAAATCAGCATTTCAGATTTTCTTCAACATTCATCCTGATTAATATGGGAAGCTCTTTCATCAACATTTAACAAAAGGTAGCTGGGTGTGGTGGCTTATAATTCCAGTACTTTGGGATGCTGAGGCTGGAGACTCTCTTGAGCCCAGGAGTTCAAGACTAGCCTGGGTAACATAGTAAGACCCCCATCTCTATAAAAACATAAGTGAACAAATGATTTTTGTGTACCCTAACACCGTTTTATTTTTGCATGGATTCAAATCTGTTGCTTTCTGACAATTGCTTGCAAACAATTTCCTGCCTCTTTATTCATTCTGACCAAATACATATTAGATTTAAACTAACAGCAGGAATATGTTAAAAGATTCCAGTGTGAATAATACATTTAAGAATAATTATTTAAATAGTTTTGGAAAGCCTCACATTGACAACTGGCCCATATTTTTATGACAGTTGGTAGTTGTATGTCAAAAATTTGGAGAAATATACTAGGAGAAAATATGGAAAGCTCTTGCCCAACAATCACCAGAACAATTTTCTCCCACCTCCTGCCATCTGCCAAACCCCATTTTCCATTACTCTCCGCCTGCCTGTTCACTTGTGCCACTCCCCTGGCTTCCTTAGTGTACTTAGAACACAGCATGAACTTTAGGGCATTTCCACTTGTTGTTTCACTGCGTGGGATGCTCTATCATGAATATTGACACACATTTTCCCCTTATTTCTCTGTTCTTAAGAACTCTGGTGCACAGGGATTTCTTCTCTGACTATCTTATCAAAAGTAGCTCTCTATCACCTCCACCTCTCACTGTATTCTGTCCAGCTATCCTGCTTTATCTTTACAACATTTATTACTGACAAAAAATAACTTCATACACACACACACACACACACACACACACACACGTATTCTAGTAGAATACAAGCTGTTTCTTTATTGCTTCATGTCCATCATCTGGTATTTTATTTAGTGGCTGTGCAAAACATAATGTTTAATGCATGAATAAGATGAAAGAAATAAAGAAACAGAAAGAGAAAAGGAAAAAAGAAAGAAAGAAAGAAAGAAAGAAAGAAAGAAAGAAAGAGAAAAAATTATTTTTAGCTATAAATTGCATACTGAAAACATATGTTATGCCTTTGATTTTATGTTCCACATTTTCTAGAAGTTCTAAGCTTCCCTTATTTTTTTATTCAGCTACACAAAGGTATGATCATGTTGTATAATTCATATTATATCACACAGTTTCATATCTGAGATCTCCAACTCACTTTTCCTAGGTCATTCTTTTTCTTTTTCACTAGAAAGTCTGCTCTCTGCCCCCACTGAAATAATAAATCCTGAACTTCTGTATTCATTATTCCTCCTTGAACTATTTAAGGTCTCCAAGAATCCTATTGATTATGCCGCCCTCAGTGATCACTCCCTCTCTCTCTCCCTCGAAGCACATAAAGTCTATAACTTTTTAACTATTCCTGCATTACATGCTGTTCTTAATAGTTTGTTTGCCAACTGTTTCATGCAAGTTATTTTTAATTCCCCATCTATTTTGAAAGTGAAAGCTGCTCAGAGACCTAGCCTTCCATTCCTCTCACATGGGACACCTAAAAAAACCCTGAAGATATCACATGTTTTATTGCATTCAAAGTGAACTTTGTCTAACACACCTCTCCTCAATGCCCAACATTTTCACTTTCACTGCCTTCACTGAATGATATCTTTTACCCCCAATCTCTCAGTATCGCTCAACAAAGTCCATCAAACTCTTTCCTTATCTCTCTCCATTGGTTTTCTTATGGTGCATTGGTCTCATTTTTATTTGATTTGTCCAAATGCTGTATCCAGTGTCTATACTATTTCTTCTTTATACTTCTACTCTCTAACTGAAGATAGAAGTTTCACTTTCTGTTATTGCCTGTAATACCTTAGGTATATGGTGAAACAATGAATCCTTCAGTTCAACAAATTTATTTATGATTATTTTATTTACATCTCTCTTTCTTATATGTACTCTTCTTGTTTATAATATATATTTATTAACTAACTACTATGTGCAAGACTCCCTACTCAGTATTCTTTTCACTAGTGTACCTCGGAGTGAGGACAATGAAATTATAATATTGAATAGAAATAAAAGAAAACAAGTGCTGGCAAAAATGTGGAGAAAAATGATTTTTTGTACAGTGCTAGTAGGAATGTAAATTAGTACTATCACTATGGAAAACAGTGTAAAGATTCCTCAAAAATTAAGATGGAACTACCGTATGATCTACCAATCCCATTACTGGTTACATATTCAAAGGAAATAAGATCAGTATCTTGAGGAAATATCTGCGTTCCCATATTCGTTGACGCATTATTCACAATAGGCAAGTAACGTAAATAAGCTAAATATCCTCCATGAATAAATGAATACAGAAAATGTGCCATATTTAAACAATGGGATATTATTCCAGTGTAATAAGAGAATTCTGTTATTTGTGACAGCATGGATGAACATGGAGGAAATCATATTACATTAAGTGAAATAAGCTAGGCACAGAAAGACAAATGCCACATGAACTCATTTACATGTGAAATTTAAAAATTGAACTTATAGAAGTAAAGAGTAGAATGGTGGTTACCAGGGGCTCAAGGAGGGAGATTGGAATATGTTGCTCAAAAATTTCCAAGTTCCAATTAGGAAGAGTAAATTCAGGCTATCTTTTATACAACATGATGACTATAGTTTAGAACAATGTATTACATTCTTAAAAATTGTTAACGGTGGCTCAAGCCTGTAATCTCAGCACTTTGGGAGGCCGAGACGGGTGGATCACGAGGTCAGGAGATCGAGACCATCCTGACTAACACGGTGAAACCCCATCTCTACTAAAAAATACAAAAAACTAGCCAGGCGAGGTGGCGGGCGCCTGTAGTCCCAGCTACTCGGGAGGCTGAGGCAGGAGAATGGCATAAACCCAGGAGGCGGAGCTTGCTTTGAGCTGAGATCCAGCCACTGCACTCCAGCCTGGGCGACAGAGTGAGATTCCGTCTCAAAAAAAAAAAAAAAAAATTGTTAAGAGTAGATTTTACGTGTTCTCACACAAAAAAAGAAGGCTGTAAGATTATCCATATGTTAATTAGCTCAATATCACCTTCCACAATGTATACATATTTCAAAGCATTATATGCTGCAAGTTAAATATATACTATTTTTGTCAACTAAATAATAATAAAATAATGTAAAAGAAATAGAAACAACAGAACAGAATAGAGTAGGATAAAAAAAAAAACACATTAGTGTGCTTCAAAAACAATAAGGGTAAATACTGTCTTATGAAACTTTGTGATGCCAATTGTATTTCTTGCCATGAGCTGTGTCCCAAAAAGTTGGAAAATCACCAATTTAACCCATTTTACTTTGATTTTGTTAGGCTAAGAAACAAGACTGATTTTTTTTGTGTGTGTGTATTTGCAGTATAAATTACATTAAGTAATTAAACATTAATAAAAGAACAGTATCATAGTTCCTCAACAAACATCTTTGTACAGAACTTGAGAGACCTCGGAGGTGGCTACTAACATGAAAGAGGGAGGCTGATAACTGGATACTAATATGAAAGAGGGAGGCAAAAACCTTTTTGACATGAAGGGGCACCTTCTCCCAGACTCTAAAGTGACTCTAAGTCCTGCTGCTTCCTAACTTGGTCTTGGTCCTTCTTTTCTTCAAGTGTATATAAGCCGCCTTCTCTTCAAGTTCATAAAAACCAAAGAAATTGTTGAGGGCAGGAGTGATAGGGAGTGCAGAGATCATGATAACAAGCTAATCCCTTACCCCACTTCTGTGGAATTTGGCAGAAATATTGCATAGGGTGCAGACAATAAAAACACGTTGACATACTCTTCAGTTGGGTGTCTTTTCATCTTTTCCTCTCTTATGGAAAAGGTCAACTGCTCTTACTTTGTTTTTCCTTGAGTAGTTGAGTAGGCAAAGCAAAAGGAAAGAGTCGGCTTGGCACGGTGGCTCACGCCTGTAATCCCAACACTTTGGGAGGCTGAGGCCAGCGGATCACGAGGTCAGAAGACTGAGACCATCCTGGCTAACATCGTAAAACCCCATCTCTACTAAAACTACAAAAAATTAGCTGGGCGTGGTGGTGGGCACCTGTAGTCCCAGCTACTAGGGAGGCTGAGGCAGGAGAAGGAAAGAGTCAGCAACTACAGGTAATTGAAGTTCTTAACTAGGCTACACTGATTTGGACTTTTATATACCTTAAAGTGCCTGAAACCTATGAGATTTTTCTCATGATGGTATTATGGAGCAGAGTGAGGTGGGGGCTAGATTGGGAATAACATATTGAAGACAGTGATTGGAAGGAAATAGAACTACATTTTATTTTTTGCATACCACCCAGTTGGAAGTTTTTAATAAATCAGCTCATCTGAATAAATGAGGTGTGGAAAATAAAATTCAATATAAAATACACTTCTGTCAATATGAAGTAGTAGAAAGTTCAGGGACTTCATACTCAAGGACATCAGACTTTGACAATTTGAATCATAACTCCTTCCATCATTAGCTATGGGTCCTTGGGCAAGTCACTCATCAGTTCAGTTGGTTTTAATCTGAAATGGTATACTAAAATCTACTTCAGATTAAGATTAGATGAAGAACAGGCATGTTCAAATGCCCATACATAGATGCCTCTCAAAGTTTTGTAGTTTCTTTCCTTCTCTTTTTCCCCTTCCCCCAAGAATTGGCATCTGAAATAGATTATTTCTATAACACAGGAAAGTAAGTCATATAAGAGCATTTGATTTCAAAAATAAGCACCATAAGAATATAGTATGTAACTTCTCATGAGGACCATTGACATTCATGTGGAATTTGCAGAACAGACAGCATTGTCTTAGGTTCAGATTTTGGAAGGGAAGAAATCTAGACAATGGTCTGATTTGGGAGGATGATAACTTTCATTTAAGCAAATTAGTCATGTAGCTAGCAGTGGAGGATCAGTAGGCTAGATGTGACATGGTGGGGAGGTCATGGAATTCTCAGAGTGAGAAAATGTTGGCACAAATTTGTTTCACTATGGCAGATGTCAATGATTACTCATCATTAGCCTCTAACTTATAACAAATAATAATTACATAATCTATGTTATGTATTTTTAGTTAATTATATCTACTGAAATTTAGGGATGTTGGTAGTTTGTTTCAGAAGTTTTTGACTAACAATGTATGCCCCTGTATAAACCATAACAGTAGTAATTATCTGCTGTTGCATTTGAAAAATTAGTGTTCTCCATCTTTTATTTCATTTAACTAAGCCAATCACCTTAGTTTCAGGTATATATATTTTTTGCATTCAAAATGATGAGTAAAATCTCTGTAATTCATTATACTGAATAGGGTAATAAAAATGATGCCCGATAACTTTGTTTGTAGAAAATATGCTTAGCTAAACTCGATCACCTACTACATAATTTTTCAAGTTCAAGAAGTATTAAAATTCTGCATTATTTAAAATGAGCTAATCAAGTGTTATTTAAAGAGTGAAAAGAACTTGGAAGAGGAAAACTCACATTCTGATTTACCAACAGGTCATTTAGCTCGGGCTCTGTCCGAGTACATAGATTTGTTACTCATCCTTCATTTTAAGAGGTTTATTTGTCCTTTTCTTTAAAACCATGATTCTTAACACTATATACATATTATAATAACTTGACTTTAAATGTACTTTTAAAAATGTACTATTTTCATGATTTTTAAATGCACTAATACCATGGACACACATGCAGAGATTTCTGCTTTAACTGGCCTAGGCTAGAGTTTGAACACTGTCTGTTTCAAGAGCTCTCCACATGGTGTTGATGTAGAATGAGAACTGAGACCCAGTTTTCCAAAGCTTCCTTTAGCTTTTTCAGAATTGGTGAGTTGCTTTATCCTTTGGGTATATTACAGATCTATTCATAATTTCAATAGCATTTCCATGCAATATTGTAATGTGTCTATTTATGAATCAATCTCCTCAATCTGAATCTGGGAATGTCTCAAAGTGGAAACCAAATTAACTCTTTATTGGGTATCCAGCATCTACCAGAGTGTGTCTGAAATATTATGGGACCTCATTAAATGAGGATCCAGGAATGTGATGTGTGGATGTGCATGAGAGATAATTTATAAAGATTGGTGCAAATATTAAGGCAATATTATTATAGACAATGCATTAAGAGGAGATAGTTTTAGGTCAACTTGATTATATATCCTTCGATGCTTTTGCTTTTTAACTTTCTCCAATTTGTCATACAGAAATAAAGACATTGACCTTCAGGTTTATTTGTCTTATGGAAGAAATAAAAACATTATGTCACTAAATCAAATATTTTTCTTACTTAAGGAAGAACTAACGTGCATTCAGCTGCCTGTTAGCTTTTCCTTCTCAATTAACTGCTATTATCGAAAAGTTAATGTTATTAGGCAATCAGATGATAAGCTTTAAACTCATCTATGCTAAAGATAAATACAATATAATTACAAATCAATAGCATCCTACAGCAAATACGGAAGTAGCTGTGCATATTTTAGAAAATTTGGAAAGTACTTATACTCATGATCCTCAGTGGACAATGCTCCCCCTGGCCTCTCATGAAAGCATCACCAAAGCATAGTGTTCTTACTTGGCTGGAGGAGGGCTCTCATTGGTCAGACAAACTGGAAACGAGGATCAGAGTGGTCCCTGGAAATCCCTGAAGAAGGGTTGACATCAGTAATCAAACACCACCTTTTTATCATATGAGAAATGGCTTGCCATGCCTCAGCTACCTGCTTTGACAAGCTATTTCTTACAGTTCCATCAGACCTGCTCAAGTTTCAAAACATTAGGCCTTGCTTGCTTTAACGTGCTATAAGAAAAAAGTATCAAAAGAAATAGATACTGCTATAAAGATTTATTTTGTCATTTCATATTTTAGAAATATATATTGCAAAATGGAAGAAAGAACGTGTAATCAATCCAATATACTATACATTCCTTATAAGTCCATTGTGTGTAAGGCTCTATTATTTACTGAGAAGTAAAACATAAAACGAAATACAGCCCTCAGGCAATAATATCACTCAGAAAATCTCAGAGCAAGGGGCTGATCTGTAGGATTCAGCAGAAAACTTCAAAATAATCCTGAAAATTATCCATTTCAGAAAAACAGAGACACTTGATATGTACCCAAAACTACATTCAATCGAACGGTGCATACTTTTTGAGATCTACAAATTGTGGGGTGATGAGATAGGTGGTGAGTAACACACAAACACCACTTTTCTTTGACATTGATGTCAGTAGGCAGGACTATCTCTAAAGTCAGAAAGAACAGATTTTTAAATTTTGGAAGAGAACAACCTGTGTTACATAAAAATTCATGGTCCCTACACATTGAATTCGAATTTCTAGTAGCAGAGTTCTGGAATCTGCATTTTAACAGCTCCCATGGGAGATTCTTCTGTATATTAAATTTAAAAACCAGTCTCCTAGTTTGGGGTAGCAGATATGACTTTGGAACAGAAACTAGGAGATATGGATTATAATACAATTCATCCATTAGCTAAATTGCTTGGCAAATTCTATGTCATGTTTGTTGTTGTTCTTCCAATTTATTGCCTGCAAGTAACATTCAGTAATGTTTGTTCAGCTAAAATTAATAAAATATTGGTTAAATAACTTAATGTTTAAATCTCATTTTTTCTATAACCTAGCTATTCTGAACTATATGATTTTAATGCATCTTCTAGTTCTAATACTCCATGGTTCCAGGGAGAAGGGGTCGATTCATCTTCAAATAAAGCAAGAGCTACCTCAGTTCTGATGCAGCCACAACTCCTAGGCCAATGGTGACTCATAAAACCATGTATCTCCTGAAATGTTTTCTCTGGAGTTAAGAAAACTCAGGGAACTTATATTAGACTCACAGGTAAGGTACCTAAAAAGTAAGAGATGCTGGTTTAAAAAGCATCAAACAGACATTGCTGTGTTGCAGCTTACTTGCACATTCAAAATTACAGTAAAGGATCAGGCACGGTGGCTCATGCCTATAAGCTCAGTATTTTGGGAGTACTGAGGATTGCCTCAGCCAGGAGTTTGAGACCTGTGCTACAGAGTGAGACCTCATCTCTACAAAAAATAAGCAAAATTAGCCTAGTGTGGTGGCACACACCCGTGGTCCCAAGCATACTTGTGGGGCTGAGGTGGAAGGATCTCTTGGGCGAAGGAGGTTGAGGCTGCAGTGAGTCATGATCATGCTACTACACTTCAGCCTGGGCAACAGAGCAAGACCTTGTTTCAAATACATTCACATGTGTGCATGCACGCATGCGCGCGTGCGTGCGCGTACACACACACACACACACACACACACACACAGAGTGAGGGAAAAAAGGTCCAAGATTTTCCATGTGCATTGTTTCAGCTTCTGCCTAAGTAGATCACCCAGAGGTTTAAAGAATCTTTAGCAGGAAGAAGTTAGAGGTAGGATAGTGATTCACTACAGGAAAATCACATCAGCTTTAAACCTTTCACAAGCCAAAGTCACAGAGTTAAATCATTGAAATAGTATACAGTAATATTTACATGGTTCTTTTTACCTCTTCAACTTGAGAGAAACCTGAGGTAGGCTACGATGGAAGAACAGAAGAAAGACTCACATCCCTCATCCCAAGCTTTAGTCCTTGGTCAGAGAAGGGGAGAAGACTTACTTCCAAATAAAGTTGGAAATTTTGACGATTACACGGAAATAGATCTTTCTGTTACTGAAGTTAGATTGTTTCAGAGATTGACAAGACTAAATTTACTCCGGATTTCAAGCTACTGCAAAGGGAAAATGTAACCTTACAGAATGGGTTTGAATACATCATAAGGAAAAATAAATATATCAAATTTATATATATATAATGTATGTTATTTTATAGTTCCAAATTCTTGCAATTTTTTTCTAACAATCAACCTATAAAAATATGTTGAAAATTAGTAAATGAAAAGAATCCTTCCTGGCCTTTTGTGTGATGAGAAGATGTACATGACATTGTTCCCAATCTTAGTGAGATTTTCCTGTTTATCTGCAGGATAATGTCAATAATTAGATTTCAATGTATAATAAAACAAATATAATTGATATAAAGCAAAGTTATTAATTTTAACTGGAAAGATCTGGCATGTTTTCACATAGCAAGGGCATTATTAAGGTCTCTTGAAGATTTTTTTTTTTTTAAACAGAGAAACAAAGAAACAACAACTTGATGAGAATGCAGAGTAGTGAAAATATGGGGTGTTTAGAAAGGGAGTAGAGAATAGCATGAAATTAGAGTATCGTGAATACAGGAATGACAAAAGCTGTATCTTAAAAAGATATTCTTAAATAAAACTATAAAAGTTTTTGAATAAAAATGGTTTGTACTAAACCTGTTAAAAGTAAAATGTCATTTGGGGACTAATGTTAGAGAAAATATAATTTTATGAGGTTTTTGATATTTTTATTTTGCAAAAATGCAGAATATACATTTTATTTAAAATCTATACTGTATTTGTAGATTCTCAACTATAAATAATGTTTGAGAAAAACATAAAATTTAAATGTTTCCATGTTCACTCTTAACAAATGACAATAAAATGCAGGCTTCTTTTGGAAAGAGTAGTATAAATGAAAGGTGGAATGTTAATTGTCTTTGGAACCCAATTATTGGTCATCCATATAAATAGAATTGTGAATCTTAAAGTTGTCTTTAAAGAAAAACTTGTGTTTGTTGTCTTAAAAATTAAGTTGGAGCCAGGTGTGGTGGTCCAAGCCTGTAATCCCATCACCTTGGGAGGCCAAGGTGGGCGGATCATGAGGTCAGGAGATCGAGACCATCCTGGCTAACACGGTGAAACCCTGTCTCTACTAAAAATACAAAAAACTTAGCTGGGCAAGGTGGTGGGCGCCTGTAGTCCCAGCTACTTGGGAGGCTGAGGCAGGAGAATGGTGTGAACCCGGGAGGTGGAGGTTGCAGTGAGCCGAGATTGCATCACTGTACTCCGGCCTGGGCGACAGACAGAGCGAGACATCGTCTCAAAAAAAAAGAATAAAAAAAAAAGAAAGAAAGAAAAAGAAAAACTCTATAAAACTGAAGAAATACAAAGAAGCAAAAATCAAATGTTTAAGATGATGGCAGTGTATCAATATTAAGAGAGATTAAATAGCCTAGAAACTTTTAGACTGGAAATGAAAAGAGGAAATGAGGGCACGCTAAAAACAAGAGAACAAGAGAAGCCTTCTTCAACAAATCCCATTATGAATAAGCCCCTGTGTGGCATTTTACATGTAAACACTAGTTAACATGAATATTGAAATGGATAAAGAGAATTATAGTTATGCAAAATATTGCCATGCAAATGCTTATAGACACATGTCTTGAGGACCATGTGGTGCAGGTATAAAACTGAGTTTCTTGGAAAGTGATTTACTGGCAAAGAAGTAGCAGAACACACCCAATTCCCTGAGTTTTCCTTATTGGATATCTTTGGCAGGGCAGAGGTGAGCTCTTGCACCATTGGTGCATTCCCAGTAGATGGGTGCTGGCCCTCAAAGATCTATACATTTATAGAGTCAGAAGATAAGAGCTTCTATCTGGTCTGGAAAGTCACATTTTGGAAAGGAATATCTCCAGATAGACCAGCTCCGTCTTCCACTGAGCTAACTCAGATCTGGTCAGCCAGGTCTCACCTAAGCTATTCAAATTCTGAAGGAAATAATCCTCCAGATTTAGCAAATTTTTATAAAAAGATTTTCATTTACCCTTGAATTTCAGACAAAAAATAATCAATTGTTTGTGTATAGCTGGCTATGTCTGGGACACACATACTAAAAGAAAATAAGTTACCTGAAATACAAATTGAACTAAATTTGTATTTAATCTGGCAATCCTATACCAGATTTGTCTCTATTCTCAATGATAGCAAATGACCTCCTCAGTGGTGGGTGGGAGTGGTCGCATGACACAGACAGCTCAAGTAGAAGTGTGTATTTATAAATTGTATATATTTATGTGCATTTGTCTCAAGGCAAAGCTGACATCATCTTTTCTGTTACATTATTCTTTATTTTCTCTTGTTGTGTCTTCTTGAAATTATTCTATGTGATCCCAGGATTCCTAAAGAGTCTCAAAATAAAGGGAGAAAATATTCTTTAATACTGGGCAGCTTTGAGTTTTATTTTCCTTTTGTTATCATGGACAAGTTGCTTCACTTTTCTTAAGCTAAATAGCTAAACTTTCTTACCTGTAAAGTAGGCTTGTATAATATCTGACATAGAGCTTTTTATGAGTAAATGTTATAATGTATATCAAATGAACTGACTAGCAAATGCTCACTAAATGGTAGAAATCATTAATGTAACATGTCCTAGAAATATATTTTTCCAATTTATAAAAACTAAACAACACTTTAGAAAGATTGAAATATGGAAGTTTAAAAACAAATGGGAGAAAATGATATTTCACATATTAAGTGGAATAAGCTTAAAATGTAGTTCTCCATGATTGAATAGGTTCACAGAGAGGAGTTCATTATGGAATCAAAATGGAATAAAAAGAAAAGATTCCACATATGTGTTCATGCTTAAACATTACTGAACATATTATGGTGTTTTGGAGAATATTCTTTTTGTAATACCATGTAGAAAAGAAACTACCAAGCTTTATGTTCTTTCGTTTTTTAATAAATATAATCAAATGTCGGTTTGCCCAACCATTAACACCATTTAAATGAAAAATTCAAAGTAATTTCTCTTCTCGTCATGTGCCCCATCCCCATCTTCAGTAATCATTCTGAATAGATTTTAATTAAAAATTTACTTCGATCAAGTTTTGAAATCTAGCGCTTTAAACACCCTACACTGAATTATTATTTAAATGAAAAGCTTTTTATCTCATGAAGTAGACTGAAATATGTAGTGCTGAGATTTCAGACATGGCATGAAATTTCTTAAAATTTCAATAAATGTTTTTCTTTCTGTAAGAGTAGTGACTTCCCATTGAAGATATGAATGCACTTGGGGACTACTGCTGCAGGTCATAAACTACTCAAGTGCTGTGGCCATCTTCTGATTGATGGTATTACAGTCATTTGATGATCATCTTTTATCCTATATATCATAATCTTCCATTTCTAGGCTTTGAGTGTATAATTGAAATAATATATTGGTGTTATATTATTAAAAATATGAATCTATAAGTTATCCACCCTTGGAGAGTTTAGAGAAAATTTATTAGTATATGTCTCACTAAATTGATGAAATTCATAAATACAGCTTCCATAAATACCATTTTTAAAGCTATTCTTTTTTTAAAGTACAACTTCACCAATGCCTTTTTATTATCTGATTTTGAAGAAATATCTTTTTCTCAAGGATTAAATAACTGAGCTGTGAAATTAGTTGTTGTTGACTGTATATATCAGATGAAAGTAGAATGGGAGGGGAACAGGGGAAAGTAACTCTTCCTTGGGACTTCACTGAGCCAAGTTCCTGGGAAATGCTTAGTGAGAAATCATAATTAAAATGAGTGGAAGGAAGTGCCTTTTATGGGACTCTTAATTAACCCTTGGAACCCTGCCACAATATTTTATGAAGGCAAATAACTTAGCAAGATTCAACAAGAAATTAGATATTATATCTGAATAAGAATGTCACTTGCAGGTAATATTCTAGTAAAAATTATAGAAGTTATCAATGATTATGGTTATATTTTAAATGATCACAAGCTAATGCCAAAAGAATAATGTTCTTTGAGATATAGTGTCAGAAGCTGGGCTAAGTGTTTTGGAGGTTGGATGGATCATGGACTCACTAAGTTTTTAGTTGCCATAAATTATATTCTTCTAAACTATAGAGTAGTGTTATAAAAATACCAGATTAAGCAGATTAAGTATTTGATATATAAAATGGATCTAAGCCTTAGATTTTTCTTTCAGCCTCTGCTTCATCCCATCCTTACTCATATTTTTTATTCCAATGCCAGCATTTTCACTGTGCCAGCCCCACTCTGGATGGTGGTGGTATTACATAGAGAGGATTGAAAGATTCTTTGAACAGTTTACAGTGGTGAATTGAATATTCACCGTATTATCATCTCAGACATTAAATAATGCAGTGGACAAGGTAGAGTATTTTGCACTTGGCTAGGTGGGTCTATTATAGTGAACATGTATATGGTATTTATTCTCAGCAGATTAAGCTGCTATGAAAGAATGAGCTATGCAAGAACTTCACAAAGTAAAATACATCCGTTTTTAGGATTAAATTCAATCAGAACATACAAAAATGTTAAATTAGATATTCTTTTGAGAGGTAGGTTTGAAGAAAATCTGAGTATTTAATGTCATTCAAAGACAAAAGAAGAAGTTTGGTGGTTTTCTTCTTGCCTTCCCTGGTCTGTTCTAGTGGCTCTTTATCTCTGTATTTTTATATTTGTTTTAGTATGTGCCTTGCCATGTGATTTTATTTATACTAAGGTAAGAAAGAGAAGGTGATGGTATGAGAATAATCAAAACACAGTACAGATGTGCCCAAATGAGAAACTGTTAGTTTGTATTATTTGAATACTATGTCTCTAGTTTGGAATCAGTTCTACCTATATCATCTCTGTTATTTCTTTCCATTGGAAAAATATTATATATTTAGTCATGATTAAGCTCATCTTTCTTTGTCCTCATTAAAGGAACCAGCTATGAAAAAAGCAACATTTTCTGCCAAAATAAATTTAGTATAGAGGTGTGAATAAATATAAAAGACTTTTTTTAAAAAAAATTTGTTTATAAGAGCAGTTCTTACTGAAATTAGACAACTTTTTTTGTTTATATATTTTTGAAGACTTCTGCTCATAGAATATAATGTAAAAGACTACTGAGACTAAATTAACAGAAAATGAAGATTCCTTCCATTAAGCCGTAAGTTAGGTGATGGTAGTAATAACTGAATATTTCACAGTACAATCCTCAATGTTTTTACTTTAGCTAGAATGGCACAGATTGTCTCAATTGTTGAACTTCTCAAAGAAAATTCAGTTGCAACATTCTATATAAGAGGAAATCAATTTACCCCCATACGTAATTTGCACAGTTATTTATATGAATATTTTGTATACATAATTTGTTTGAAAGTTTAATCTTTTAACCTGTTCCAGTAATCAAATCTATAGTAAAATCTATCTTCTGGTTATATAGCTCATTGTGAAACTTAGATTCTAGTTACTAAGAAAAACTGCACTAATATATTATGAATCTATTAATGCATATATAATATGAATGTATCAGTGTAGAAACTATCAATAGCGATATTTTTCTTCATTATAAATTTTCAACTTAGTAACAACTTGCCATTTTTTTCCCTGGTAGGAGAGCTATTACTGGCAATTATGAGATACATAAAAAGCTTAGCATTAGAGAAAAGCAAACTCTGTATTTAGAAATTTTCATGTGTACTTAGCAAGTTTACTATTAACTACATTTTGTTTCTTACTTAGAAATTATGATACTAAGTAGAGTTCTTTAAATTAAAGAAAAGGCTAGAACAGTAAACCTCTTTAAAGCAGTTCGGTAGAAGTTTATGAGTCTTGCTAATAAACCATTCCAATTAAAAGAACAAAGCAGGAAGGTAGGGAGTGCAAGACAGCTTGACTATTACGGGCCAGGCATTTTTCTTGGTGTTTTATATTCACATGCATTGTACACATTTAAGGTTCACACAGACTGTTGAAAGTCAGTCTTATTTGCTTCATCTGTAAATAATATAATGAGGTGCATCTTAAGTTATAGGGAAGACTTTTCTGATATACAGAAAGTTATTTTTTTTCTTAGTATGGTGCCTAGTGTTATCACCTGGTGGTTAGGTGCACATCCTCTAGTGGCATACCTGCTGAATTTTCTGAATCCCAGTTTTGTCCTTCACCATCTATAAGATATTGAGCAAAAATACTTACCTTTTTTAGTTCTTTGATTTTTTTTCAGTTTTGGAAAGAGTAATAAGAGAACTTTTCTCATTCTGCATGATGATTGTGATAGGATTAAATTAGATAATACAGGTAAAGCACTGAGCACATTTCCTGGTACATCAAATCCTAAATTCTTATCAAAAGAAACTACTAATTTGGAAGTGCACAAATATATCATTTCTATAATACCATGTCTAAAATAATATTACAGCAGTTACCAGAAGTAGAATTCAGTCCAGAGGTTCTATTTTATTTTTCTCTTTTTGATTATATATTTTAGACTATGTAATATTTTAAAACAAATTGAAATATAATAAAGATAATATGAAATCTGATGCAACTGCTGTCAATATTTAATGAACGTTAACCTGTAGCATTTTGACTATTTTATGATAATTTTATAATTCTTTGGATGCAATTGCTGAAGTCTTTTTATATCCTATTTCCACATAGACATTTACGCTCTGCTCTATTCCTTCCTTTGCATTCTGGAATAAACCACCACCCTAAAGTTTGTATGGATCTTTCTCATTGATGATTTGAAATTCATCGTGTATGCATACATTAAAAAAATGATGTTGTTTTATATGTTTTTAAACTTTGTATAAATGGTAGCAGGTCATTTGTATCATTCTTCAGATTGCTTTTGACTTCAGTATTGTATTTTTGAGGTTTATATAAGATGACTAATGAAGATATAGTCTGTTTATTTTAATTGTTCTAGAACATAACCTATATGACTATACCCATTCACCTACTGATAACATTTAGGTTGTTTCTATTTTTTTTCTATTACAAAAAAGCACAGCAATGTTATTCATACCGAATCACGCAAAAGTGCAAGAGTTCCTCAAGAACTCTGTTTAGAAGTAGAATTTCTGGCTGATGGAATATGTGTCACTCCAATGATTAGTTTCCTATTGAGGCTGTAACAAGTTACCATACACGTAGTGGCTTGAAATGACAAATACTTATCATCTTACAATAGATACATAGATCTAAGTACTAGATCACAACTGTAACACAAGTCTCACTTAGCTAAACCAGCATGTTGGCAGGGCTGTATTTCTTTCTGGAAACTGTAGGGGAGAATTTGTTTTCTTCCCTTTTCTTGGTCCTAGAGGCTGCTCAAAATCCTTGGTTATGAAACCCTTCCTTCATCTTCAATGCCAGCAATAGTGGGCCAAGTCCTACTCACATATCTTTCTGATCATTGTCATATCTCCATCTATCTATGACTGGGAAAGGTTATCCATTTCAACAGCTCACAGTGTTATATTGGATCCAGCCAGATAATTCAGTAAAATCTCCCTATTTTAAGGTCAGCTAATTAGGAACACTGATTCTATGTTCAACCTTAATCTTTTTTTTGCCATGTAACCCAACATAATCAGAGGCTCTGAGGGTTAGGACATTGACATCTTTGGGGGAGCAGATCATTGTTCTGCCTGCCATGTCAATGTCATCCAGTATTGCCCAGTAACTCCCTAAAATGTTTGTACCAGTTATGCTCCTACAAGTAGTGGATGAGCTTTCTTTTTTCTTTACATCTGGTCAACATTTAGTGTTATTGGGTATTTACATTTTTGGTAATCTGTAATCTCTCTCTTTTTTTTTTTTTTTTTTTGTGAGACAGAGTCTCGCTCTGTCACCTAGGCTGGAGTGCAGTGGCATGATCTCGGTTCACTGTAAACTCCAACTCATGGGTTCATGCCACTCTCCTCCCTCAGCCTCCTGAGTAGCTAGGACTACAGGCGCCCACCACCACACCTAGCTAATTTTTTGTATTTTTAGTAGAGATGGGGTTTCACTGTGTTAGCCAGGATGGTCTTGATCTCCTGACCTCGTGATCCACCCACCTCAGCTTCCCAAAGTGCTGGGATTACAGGCGTGAGCTGCCTCGCTGGGCCCTGCAATCTGTAATCTCTTATTGTTTATTTTTCTTTTCTCAGCAGAATTTTTATTTTAATTTCTCAAGTAAATTGAACTTCTTATAATGTATTCATTGATTATTTTGGTTTCCTTTTTGAAAATTAATTTCATATCTATTGTTATTTTTCTTTTATTTATTTTTATTTTTTTTTGAGATGGAGTCTCACTCTGTCACCCAGGCTGGAGTGCAGTGGCCAGATCTCAGCTCACTGCAAGTTCCGCCTCCTGAGTTTACGCCATTCTCCAGCCTCAGCCTCCCGAGTAGCTGGGACTACAGGCGTCTGCCACCTCGCCCGGCTAGTTTTTTTTTTTTTTTTTGTATTTTTTAGTAGAGATGGTGTTTCACCATGTTAGCCAGGATGGTCTCGATCTCCTGACCTCGTGATCCGCCCGTCTCGGCCTCCCAAAGTGCTGGGATTACAGGCTTGAGCCACCGCGCCCAGCCCAATAGCTTATAGCTACCCACTAAATCCATTCTAATTTAGGAAAATTTTTGCATCAATATTTGTAGGAAGTGGAGTACATCTAACCCAAAAAAGTTGGGGCTGTAAATTTATTTAATTCATATAAGTCAACCAATACATTATTAAATGCATGAGGATTGCCATTAAACTTAAGAATATCAATTAGCAGACAATTTGGGAGACTTCTCTGCAAATATCTGTGTAAGTTTTAAAATTTTACCTACTGTCAGACAAGTTGGCCTGCCACAGTTTCATGGATACTGGAAGAAGACACAAGACTTGTGGATCAGAGTCAAAGGATAGTTTATCGCTCATAGCAATAGGGCAGCTTATTGCTCACAGGAATAGCAGCAGCCAGAATACCAAATATTTTCGTATCCGTTTCCTGAGTCCCATTTCCACACGGCTATATAAAGAGAGCCAGATGACATATGCATACTCAGTGAGACGTATGACAAAATATGGGCCTTAGGAATCTGAATGTTCTGTGACCAATTGGCACACTTGGCATATGCTCTAGAGGGAGGCACTATCTAACTCTATTTTTAAGATAATTCCCAATACAAGCATGCTTTAAAAAGATTGTTCAGAGCAAAGAGCAGTCAATTGCTTGCTTATAAGACCTATGAAAACTTGATAGACCATGGTAAATTTATTGTATTTAGTCCAACATCAGTAGATCACAATCATTCAAGATTACCAGATTAAGCATGCATGTCTCAGAATATTACACTTAGGATGTAAGGGGAAGAAAACTTACCTGGAATATTTTATTATTTTTATATTTAATGCTACTGTTCTTAAGTAGAAAAAAGTTATCTTACATAAAAATTGTCAAATGTGAACCCCATTTATGGATCTGTTATTAGGGTGAAAAGTTGTTTGTAAACTGATATGAACATAAAGTGTTATATATCTGTTCTAAGATGATTATAGATATACTTTACGATTGTTTTACAGATGTTAAAGCTAAAGACAGTAATAATTAAAGGGCAAATACAACTTTACTTTCAAATATTAATAAGGGGCTAAGTGACATCTTGTGACTCTGAGAGTTATTTGTTTTGTATTGCTTTGTTTTAAATGAAAATGTTCACTGGTGTTAAATGCTAGGCTTATAACAAGCAAAAACGCTTGTTGAAAATTTTAAAGTTTGTTTTTTCTCTGTATTTGTTGGACATCCTGTTTCACAATATATCCATTTGTTTTAAACACATATAGAGAATTATTTCTTAAATTTATATTTTTTACTTTGATAATGCTATTTCTATGGCATTAACAACTCAATACAATTTCTGGTTTTCTCCATTTTCCTGAATGATACTGACAATGGCATTATTACCAGATACACAAGTCGGTCTGAAAATACAAAATCTGACCTTTATCGCTAATGTGGTAAGCATTACACCATGAAGCCATCCTTCATGGTGTAACATAACAGCTGTTTTGATAACTGACTATAGTCAATCCTCTGCACTTGCTTGATTCAGCAGAGCTGAATTGCTTTGAAGCCCTTCTCACTGAGAAAACTGATTTTACTCTGGGAATTGGTGAGTAATGTTTCTCTTACTCTATACAGCTTTTGAGGGAATCTAATAAAACTGTTATCAAAGCATAATGACAATGTATGTGTAAGCATAATTTAATAAACATATCTTTAAAACTCCATTGTGAACCCAAATTAAATTTAGTGATTTGGATGTCAGAAAGAGAATGAATGTCTTAGGCAATGGGATTAAAAGAAGAAAATTTAATGTCATTTGATATGCCTGTTAGGTTCCATGTTAGTCTTATTAAACTCATAATAAAACTGAATATCAGTAAAAAGCAGTGTTTTCTAAGACCTAAAATTAAAGCAAAGGTAGAAAGTTTAAACTTTGAAAATGCCATTTGATATGGTTTGGCTCTGTGTCCCCACCCAAATCTCATCTTGAATTGTAATCCCCACATGTAAAGGGAGAGACCTGTAATCCCCATGTGTCAAGAGAGGGAGGTGATTGGATCATGAGGACAGTTCTCCCATGCTGTTCTCATGATAGTGAGTGAGTTCTCATGAGATCTGATGGTTTCATAAGTGTTTGGACGTTC
This sequence comes from Trachypithecus francoisi, assembly GCF_009764315.1. Classification (NCBI taxonomy): domain Eukaryota; kingdom Metazoa; phylum Chordata; class Mammalia; order Primates; family Cercopithecidae; genus Trachypithecus; species Trachypithecus francoisi. Next base: position 55,739,419 of record NW_022681463.1, on the reverse strand, counting down.
CTACTTCATTCTTCTCTCTCCTACTGCCTTGTGAAGAAGGTGCTTGCATCCTCTTCACCTTCCACCATGATTGTAAGTTTCCTGAGGCCTCCCCAGCCATCCAGAACCATGAGAATTCAATTAAACCTCTTTCCTTTAGATATTATCCAGTTTTGGGTATTTCTTTATAGCAGTGTGAAAACAGACTAATACATCACTTCATTTATGTTCACTTTCATGACTTGGAGGAAAAATGTTTTTGAGTAACATGAGACTCTCCAGAAATGATTATGTCCATACTTATCATTTTGTGGATTCAAAAACAAAACAACAGAGATATGAAGTCACTTTTCCAACAAAAGTGGTGATAGTGTAAGAAATCAAACATATATCTCAGTCCTGGGCCCAGTACAAACATTCCTCCATTTGTCTCAACTTCCTGGACCCAGAGGCCCCAGGAAGTCAGGCAGCTGTTGTAATGTCTTTTGTAAATCAGGCGGCCCTAGACATTAAAAAGAAACTCCAGCAATTAGAAGACTTAGAGGGAAAACAGATTCAGGACCTCCTTCAGATAGCCCAGCGAGTTTACAATAATAGAGATACTCCAGAGGAAAAGCAATTTAAGGCCACTGAAAGAATGACCAAGGTCCTGGCAGCAGTAGTACAAAAAGAGCATCTACAGCCAGAGGATGCCCAACCTAGGCGGTCCCCCAGACATGATAATCTAAGCAAAGACCAATGTGCCTACTGTAAGGAGGCTGGCCACTGGATAAAGGACTGCCCTAAAAAGAAACAACACAGAGGACAGGGACCCCCTAGGTCTACACCCGTACTAGTCACTCAAGACGGAGACTAGGGAAGATGGGGTTCGGACCTCCTCCCCGAACCTAGGGTAACTTTGCAAGTGGAAGAGTCCCCAGTTCAGTTCTTGGTCGATATGGGAGCACAGCACTCAGTCCTAGTCGGAACTAATGGAAAATTATCCTCCAAGTCCTCGTGGATACAAGGGGTAACAGGAATTAAGAAATACCCCTGGACGACACAGAGAACAGTAAACCTCGGAGCCAGGAATGTAACCCATTCTTTCCTGGTCATCCCTGAGAGCCCCTGTCCCCTATTAGGGAGAGACCTGCTAACTAAAATGGAAGCACAGATCCATTTCCTCCCTGAGGGGCCTGTCGTGACCAACTCCCAAAATCAGCCCGTGTCCGTCCTGACTATAATCCTAGAAGATGAGTACCAGCTCCACCAGGAGCGAGCGGCCCCTGACCAGGACATAGCAACCTGGCTCCAGGAATATCCAGGAGCTTGGGCGGAAACGGGGGGCTTAGGGCTAGCAAAACACCGTCCTGCCTTGTTTGTTGAACTCAAGCCTGGGACAGACCCCGTTCGGGTTCGCCAATACCCGATGCCCCTAGAGGCCAAAGAAGGGATTGCACCACATATTGGCCAGCTCCTCAACCAAGGGGTCCTTCGCCCATGTCACTCGCCCTGGAATACTCCATTGTTGCTGGTACGGAAACCCAATAGTGGAGAGTACAGACCTGTACAAGACTTGAGAGAAGTCAATAAGAGGGTTATGGACATACATCCAACTGTGCCTAACCCGTACACCCTCCTGAGTACCCTAAACCCTCAACATCAATGGTACACTGTTTTAGATTTGAAAGATGCTTTCTTCAGTTTGCCTTTAGCCCCTCAGAGCCAAAAGCTCTTCGCCTTCGAGTGGACTGACCCTGAAAGGGGCATAAGTGGCCAATTGACATGGATCAGACTGCTGCAGGGATTCAAAAACTCTCCTACCCTGTTTGATGAGGCCCTCCATGAAGACTTGGGTGAGTACCGACTCAAACACCCTGAAATAACCATACTACAGTATGTTGATGACCTCCTGATTGCTGTCGAGACCCAGGAAGCTTGTATCCAAGGGACCAAGGGTCTCTTACAAGCTCTAGGGGATCTGGGCTACCAAGCCTCAGCAAAGAAAGCTCAAATCTGTAAACTAGAAGTAACATATCTGGGGTACCTGCTAAGAGGAGGGCAACGCTGGTTAACAGACGCCTGGAAGCAAACTGTTCTGCAGATCCCCAGGCCACAATCCACCCGACAAGTAAGGGAATTCCTGGGATCGGCGGGATTTTGTAGATTATGGATCCCTGGGTTCGCAAAGATGGCTAAACCCTTGTATCAGGCAACACGGGGACAACAGCCATTTAATTGGACAGAAGAAGCCAAGTCGGCTTTTCAACAGATTAAAACCGCCCTACTCTCTGCGCCCGCCCTGGGACTACCTGATGTCACCAAGCCCTTCCACTTATACGTGGACGAGAGCAAGGGTGTCGCCAAGGCAGTGCTAACTCAGAACTTAGGCTCCTGGTGGAGGCCAGTTGCCTACCTGTCAAAGAAATTAGACCCAGTGGCTGCTGGGTGGCCCCCTTGTCTCTGAATGATTGCAGCCACGGCCCTGATTATACAAGATGCTGACAAACTTGTCATGGGACAAGAATTACGGGTCGTTACCCCACATGCCATCGAGGGTGTACTCAAACAGCCACCTAATCGATGGATAAGTAACGCCCGGCTCACCCACTACCAAGGACTACTACTAAACCCCCTCAGGATAACTTTCCTGCCCCCAACAACCTTAAACCCTGCCTCGCTGCTGCCCAACCTGGACCTGGACACCCCGCTCCATGATTGCACCGAGATACTAGCTCAAGTGCACGGAGTTCGAGAGGACCTGCAGGACCGCCCACTTCCTGATGCTGACCTCGTTTGGTTCACTGATGGGAGCAGCTTCATACACCAAGGCCAGAGGTATGCAGGAGCAGCAGTGACTTCAGAGACTAAGGTAATCTGGGCGGAACCCCTGCCCCCGGGGACATCGGCCCAGAAGGCCGAACTGATAGTGCTCACCCAAGCTCTTACCTTAGGGGCAGGGAAGAAACTGACAGTATACACAGACAGCCGATATGCTTTTGCTACGACGCATATACATGGGGCCATTTACAGGGAGCGAGGGGTACTAACGGCTGAAGGAAAAGAGATAAAAAACAAGCAAGAGATCCTAGCCCTGTTAACAGCCCTATGGAGACCAGAAAAATTGGCTATTGTACATTGCCCAGGGCATCAGAAACCAACCACTCCAATTGCTCAAGGCAACTTTCTGGCAGACCAAACTGCAAGGAGTGTGGCAAAGACTCCCAACCAACTCCTTGCACTCCAGCTCTCTGATCCGGCCCCCGGGACTTGCCATATCTCCCTGATTATTCAGAACAAGATCTCCAGTGGATTGACAAACTTTCCCTGAAACGGATCCAGAATGGGTGGTGGACTGATACTAATGACCAAACTATCCTACCAGAAAAATTAGGACAACAAATGTTGGAACACATCCACCGAACCACCCACTTGGGTGCCTGGCGGATGATAGACCTGATCAGACGCTCCAAGCTCAAGATCAGACATATAGCTGAGACGGCCAGCAGCATCGTGACAGTTGCAAAGTCTGTCAGCTTAACAACGCTTATCCCCAATCCCAGGCTGCCACAGGAACAAGGCTCAGGGGAACCAGGCCCGGTATTTACTGGGAAGTAGCTTTTACTGAGATAAAGCCAGGAAAATACGGGTATCGGTACTTACTTGTCTTTGTAGATACTTTTTCAGGGTGGATTGAAGCATTCCCAACCAAAAAGGAAACTGCTCAGGTTGTAGCAAAGAAAATTCTGGAAGATATCCTCCCCAGGTATGGTTTCCCCATCAAAATAGGGTCAGATAATGGGCCAGCCTTCGTTGCTAAGGTAAGTCAGGATTTGGCTTCCATCCTTGGGGCAAATTGGAAACTACATTGCTCATACAGGCCCCAAAGTTCAGGACAGGTAGAAAGGATGAATCGGACCTTAAAAGAGACCTTAACTAAATTGACTATGGAGACTGGCGCTAATTGGGTGGTCCTTCTCCCCTACGCTCTGTTCCGGGACCGTAATACCCCTTACCCCTTATGAAATCATGTATGGCAGACCCCCACCCCTGGTTCCCAGCCTAAAAGATGATCTGCTCAAATCTGAAACAGAAAATGTCTCTGAACTCTTATTTTCCCTACAAGTTTTGCAGAAAATTCATCAGGAAATCTGGCCCAAGCTGAAGGAACTATATGAGACCGGCCCCCACCGACACCCCATCCGTACCAGCCGGGAGACTGGGTCCTGGTTAAGGGACACCGACAAGAGACCTTAGAACCCAGGTGGAAGGGACCACTCCAGATACTCCTAACCACACCCACCGCCCTAAAGGTAGAAGGCATCGCATGGTGGATCCACTACACCCACGTCAAACCAGTGGACCCGACCTCCAACCTTCTTGGACCACTCACGGCAGCGACTGAAGCACTGGCCACGTGGACTGTGGACAGAGCTAAGAACAACCCCTTAAAACTCACCCTGCACCGGCAGCATAGCTCACTGCAAACATGCATCTAGGTAGTCTAACCCTAACGTTAGTTGCCCTAGTGGCCGCTGGGGCAAACACAAAACCAGTTCCTAACCCCTTTGTCTGGAGATTCTGGCTTTATGAAAACCGAACCCACCCTGGGCAACCTCGTAAGCCCGGGAAGCTATTGGCCAGTGCTGATTGCCCCTCCACAGGATGCAGTGACCCAATTTTGCTAAATTTTACTGGTTTTCAGATAGCCAAACCAGTGGTACCAATGATATTTCTTGAGTTTGATCAGAGTAAGTACAATTGTAAACACTAATGGTGGCACCAAAACGCAGGCTGCCCCTACAGTTACTGTAAAATGCACTCAGTCAGAGGGTGGAACGAACAATCCGGGTGGAACTTCAACCAGCAGGGTAGAGGCGGCATCTATACTTGGATAGTTAAGGATCCTTGGAACTCCCACTGGACCACGTCTCAACATGGGGCTGTATACTATTCCTCTTCCTCCACGTGGCCTAGCAGTCACCTCTATCTGTGGCATGGCCTAGTTCAGGTACGGCCCCTGGTCCATGGGGATATCCAACGACAGGAAGACAGACTAACACAAGATTTACGTCCTTTCTCCTGGTTAGAATTATTACAAGAAGGATTAGAACTTGCTAACCTTACAGGACTTCACAGCTTGTTGGCTGCTTTCTGTGTGCCACCCTAGGGCGTCCACCACTAACCGCTGTCCCTCTGCCATGGGAATCCTTTACCCAAACTAACAACCTTCGGAATCTCTCGAATGCCCCTATTCTTAATGTGCCACTGTACCAGAACCCCAGTCAGGAGAAGTTTCCCTACTGTTTTTCAGGCACTAACTCTAGCCTCTGCAACATCACTGTAATGCCCCCTAATACCAACCTGAGGGCCCCACCGGGCATATTCTTTTGTTGTAATGGAACATTATCTAAGACCCTATCTGGTCCCTCTGTTACCAACCTACTGTGTCTCCCTGTCACACTAGTTCCCCGGTTAACTCTACTAACTGCCGGCGAGTTCCTGGGGTACACCGGTAACTGGACTAGCACTGCTATTCACCCAGCCCCTAGACCGAGACCCGCACGAGCCATATTTCTCCCCCTCATTGCAGGAATCTCCCTCACCACGTCCCTCATTGCGGCCGGACTGGCAGGGGGAGCCCTAGATCACACCCTCATAGAAAGCAACAAGTTGTACCAACAATTTGCCGTTGCTATGGAGGAGTTGGCTGAGTCCCTTGCCTCCCTTCAGCGACAGCTCACATCCCTAGCTCAGGTAACCTTGCAGAACTGGAGGGCCCTAGACCTACTCACTGCTGAAAAAGGTGGTACATGTATGTTCCTGAAGGAAGACTGTTGTTTTTACATAAATGAATCAGGGCTTGTAGAGAACCGGGTCCAACAGTTACGCAAGTTAAGCATAGAAATGAAAAAACAGCAATTTGCCTCAGCTGCAAACCAATGGTGGAATTCCTCTATGTTTTCTCTGTTAGCTCCCTTCCTTGGACCCCTGCTAAGCCTACTATTTCTGTTTACCGTAGGACCCTGTGTTATTAACCGAATTTTGCAGTTTGTCAGGAAAAGGTTTGACACCATACAGCTCATGGTCCTCAGAGCCCAATACCAACCTGTAAATGCGGAAACAGAATCAGACTTATAAGACTCAAGATTGGCTCCAGAGGTACCTGAGAGAGGGGGAAATGTAAGAAATCAAACATATATCTCAGTCCTGGGCCCAGTACAAACATTCCTCCATTTGTCTCAACTTCCTGGACCCAGTACAAACATTCCTCCATTTGTCTCAACTTCCTGGGCCCAGTGCAAACATTCCTCCATTTGTCTCAACTTCCTGGGCCCAGCGCAAACATTCCTCCATTTGTCTCAACTTTAGAAAAACACCACCTGGAGAGTCCCCGATAAGGTCACAACCGTTTGTGGAATGGTTTTACTGAAAGCGTGGGAACCAATTAAAAAAACTGCTAAATGTATAACTTAAAATGTTAACCAATTGTAATGCTGTAACCAAAAGAATTCCCTTGTTTCTCTGTAACCTTACATATCCTGTTTACATCGGGCTATAAAAAGCGAGCACATGCATCGTTCGGGGCCCTCTTGTATGCTGTGGAGCAGAGGGACCAAGTTCGAACTTGCAGTAAAGATCCTTGCCACTTGGCTTTGACTCTGGACTCTGGTGGTCTTCTTCGGGGCATAAACGGTCTGGGCATAACAATAGTAGCATAGAGTCTTGGGTCAGTAACTGGTCGGAAAGAAGAGACCTGGATGATGGCAGAAGCCTATTCAGAACTAAGAGAGGGAAGAGCTAAGAGAGGGAGGGAAGAGCTAAGAGAGGGAGGGAAAAAGCCCCCAAGAGTCAGCTTTTGTCAAGACAGAAGTATGTGAGTACTGAACGCACCACAAGGTGGGGCTTTAAATGATTTACTTGTAGAAACATAAAACCTATTGGTTTATTTATGATTGCTGGTGCCCCTATATACACTGTTCAATCAAATCCTATTGATGTCTTTGTGTGCCAGTAAAATTACAAATTCATAGTATCCCATAACAGTTTATATCACGTTGATTTTGGCTGTGATAATTTATACTCTTTGTCATCTTATAACTAAGTAGGCTTTGGGAAAGCTGAACACAGAAATTCTTTTTAAACATTGAATAGGAACATTTTAACTGTTATCTTTTTCCTTCCCCTCAGTAATTTTCCTTGTTTTAAAAGCAGATACATTTAAAAATCTCTCTCTCTTTTTTTTTTAAGGTTACGCAAAGCATGGTAGCAACTGATCAACATTGTTATGTTGTTGGCAAAATGATGTCAGTGTTTCTTCTCTGAAAAGCCAATTATTTAGCCACTCTCTTCATCACAAGGCAAGGTGCCTCTCTTAGATCAGCTGAAATGTTCGTTAGTTATTTCTTCAACTGTCTAGACCCTTGACATATTGTTTGAGATTTCTTTACTTTCACTTGCAAAGCCCATGTGGGTACACAGGGAAAAGTACAAACAAGTGGATTCACGTACATGTTCTACTTCATTGATATGAATAAAATCTATTACTCTTGTTGGCCCCGATTAATAAAAAGAGGTACTAGGGTTAAATGATGGCTGCTATGATGATATACAAAAAGGCACTGTCCATACACAATTACATTTGATAATGTGTTACTTCATGTCCTTTTATTTATTTGTTTATTTTCCTCTCCCATATGCTTTGAGAACACAAAACTTCTCTACTAACTAGTTTGTATCTCCTTAAAATTCTGCCTCAATATTGCACTCCATATGCCATGAACAATTAATAAATTATGTTGACTTTACTTCAAAATATATTACTGCACCTGTTTGTCTCAAAATATTCTGAATAAGCTGGATTTTATACTTTCTCAAGCCACTGAAGAACAAGTTTGCTTAAACCTTTGCATTTGACTTCGGCAGTTAATAAGCATCAGATTTAGGTACATTTAATATTATTCTCTTTCTTCTATCTCCTCTATCCTGCTGCACTTTGTGAAATTATTAAATGTGTCATTCTTTTTCATGGAGAGACTAGTGGCTTTAATTAGAATTATGCATATTTTAGAAGTGGAAGAAACTCGTCAGTCACCAAAGAGGAACCCAGGACCTCTACCGACTCATGTTTAAGATTCAGGCCACAGAACTATTTAGGAGCACAGCCAGAACTGTGAACTAACTTCAGACCGGCAGAATTTTTGTAAGGTGCTACACTGATATTAAAAAATGATTGATTTTATTGGCTAGGAATTGTATCACAGTTCATCGCTTAACTCTACACCAAATTTTCCTCTAAAAATAGCTTCAGTTATTTTCCCCCTTTGAACCTCAAATTCTGGCTAATTCCTGTTATTTATCAAGATCACAAGGATCCTGTGCATTTGACAGCTTTTGCTGTAATGTAACCTTAGGGGCTGTCAGTGAAGAAACAAATTAACATTTTCCTGCTCCTCAACCCCTCAGGGTAAAACGAGCAGCTTCAGTTCATTATTTGGAAAGAGAAGGCAAGGGTCATGTTATTTGTATTCAGTTTAACCTGGCAGGGCAGGTTGTTGACATTGGAACTGGCAAATAGAAAACTGTTAAGAACTATTGAGTTCTCATTAGTGATACCCCTGGATTAGAGCCATGTGGTATAGGACATCATTTAATAGTAAATATTAAAGAATTTTTATGAAAGGAAGAGAAAGGCACATCTGCATTATTTAGAAGAAGAAAATAGAAGAGTAGAACTTAATTGCTATCAAGACCGGGTCAGAGCCTAATTATGATTTCAGTGGCATGTAACTTTACCTTCTCATTTATTGTCTTCGACATTGTTTGTGGCAATGCCATGGCTTGAAGAATAAAGTGCTTTCAGAAATGTGAGCAGCTCAGAATCATTATTAAATTCAGGCTGTCTATACAATTAATAATTAAATGAAATTTTATCTTTACTAGTTTTCAGAATGGTTTGTTATGAGATAAGGTAATATTTATCCATCTGCCAGGAGACAATCTGAAAAAGAATAGAACTCATATAAATTAATTTATCCTACTTTGGAAGTCTATATATGGACTGAATTGTGGCATGCTAATTATTAATGATTTAAATTATATGAATTAGTATAAGCCATTAATAATTTAAGGTATAGGGAAACAAGGACGACAGCACAAATTGGCACATTGGTAGCACAGCATATATCTATAAAATGTGCATACAAAACTTGCACCTAACCCAGGGCAAAAGAAGAAAAGCTCTGGATCACATCTTGAGAAAACCAGCATGATTAATTTGTGAGTTTTATGTATTTTTTTTAACATTTTCTCATAACAAATTCCTGATTATACGTATAGCATATGAAGACATTAAGTGGTCATTTGATTTAGGTGCAGGTCTCCTAAAATGTATTAGCTTTTCTTCCATAAGCATTCACCTGGAGGTCATTTACTAGAAATTTTAAAACAAATTGGATTTATTACTTTTGAAAGTTGAACGTTTGTTCTTATATTTGTTTTAAAATTATTCATTATTTTTCTCTTCATGTCTAGAAAATAACGTTTACCCCAACTATGAGAGAAAAAAATAACTCACATACATATAACTTGGAAGAGCAAAAAAGAATTATAACTAGAAAGGTAGAATTTAAAAGTAAAAACAATACAAATCCCCAGAATTCAATTTTACTTGAAAACAGTTTTTGTGGAAAGACCAAAATTCAGCAAACCTAATTTTTTAAGGCTTGTTTAAATGCAATGTTTACTTTGAACATACTGTGTGACCATTTGCACATCACTGTGCCTATTTATTTTAATTTATTTTATTTTATTTTATTTTTTTATTATACTTTAAGTTCTAGGGTACATGTGCATAATGTTTATATCATGTATAACTCCCCAATGCAATCCCTCCTCCTCCCCTCTCCCATGATAGGCCCCAGTGTGTGATGTTCCCCTTCTCGAGTCCAAGTGATCTCATTGTTCAGTTCCACCTATGAGTGAGAACATGCGGTGTTTGGTTTCTCTTCTTGTGATAGTTTGCTAAGAATGATGGTTTCCAGATGCATCCATGTCCCTACAAAGGACACAAACTCATCCTTTTTTATGGCTGCATAGTATTCCATGGTATATATGTGCCACATTTTCTTAATCCAGTCTGTCACACATGGACATTTGGGTTGATTCCAAGTCTTTGCTATTGTGAATAGTGCCGCAATAAACATACGTGTGCATGTGTCTTTGTAGTAGAGTAATGTATAATCCTTTGGGTATATACCCAGTAGTGGGATGGCTGGGTCACATGGTACATCTACTTCTAGATCCTTGAGGAATTGCCATACTGTTTTCCATAATGGTTGAACTAGTTTACAATCCCACCAACAGTGTAAAAGTGTTCCTATTTCTCCACATCCTCTCCAACACCTGTTGTTTCCTGACTTCTTAATGATTGCCATTCTAAATGGTGTGAGATGGTATGTCATTGTGGTTTTGATTTGCATTTCTCTGATGGCCAGTGATGATGAGCATTTTTTCATGTGTCTGTTGGCTGTATGGATGTCTTCTTTTGAGAAATGTCTGTTCATATCCTTTCCCCACTTTTTGATGGGGTTGTTTGTTTTTTTCTTGTATATTGTTTGAGTTCTTTGTAGATTCTGGATATTAGCCCTTTGTCAGATGAGTAGGTTGCAAAAATTTTCTCCCATTCGGTAGGTTGCCTGTTCACTCTGATGGTAGTTTTTAGCTGTGCAAAAGCTCTTTAGTTTAATGAGATCCCATTTGTCAATTTTTGCTTTTGCTGCCGTTGCTTTTGGTGTTTTAGACATGAAGTTCCTTGCCCATGCCTATGTCCTGAATGGTACTACCTAGATTTTCTTCTAGGGTTTTTATGGTATTAGGTCTAACATTTAAGTCTCTAATCCATCTTGAATTAATCTTCGTATAAGGGTAAGGAAAGGATGCAGTTTCAGCTTTCTACTTATGGCTAGCCAATTTTCCCAGCAGCATTTATTAAATAGGGAATCCTTTCCCCATTTCTTGTTTCTCTCAGGTTTGTCAAAGATCAGATGGCTGTAGATGTGTGGTATTATTTCTGAGGACTCTCTTCTGTTCCATTGGTCTATATCTCTGTTGTGGTACCAGTACCATGCTGTTTTGGTTACTGTAGCCTTGTAGTATAGTTTGAAGTCAGGTAGCGTGACGCCTCCAGCTTTGTCCTTTTGACTTAGGATTGTCTTGGCAATGCGGGCTCTTTTTTGGTTCCATATGAACTTTAAAGCCGTTTTTTCCAATTCTGTGAAGAAACTCATTGGTAGCTTGATGGGGATGGCATTGAATCTATAAATCACCTTGGGCAGTATGGCCATTTTCACGATATTGATTCTTCCTATCCATGAGCATGGTATGTTCTTCCATTTGTTTGTGTCCTCTTTGATTTCACTGAGCAGTGGTTTGTGGTTCTCCTTGAAGAGGTCCTTTACATCCCTTGTAAGCTGGATTCCTAGATATTTTATTCTCTTTGAAGCAATTGTGAATGGAAGTTGATTCCTGATTGGCTCTCTGCTTGTCTGTTACTGGTGTATAAGAATGCTTGGGATTTTTGCACATTAATTTTGTATCCTGAGACTTTGCTGAAGTTGCTTATCAGCTTAAGGAGATTTTGGGCTGAGATGATGGGGTTTTCTAAATATACAATCATGTCATCTGCAAACAGGGACAATTTGACTTCTTCTTTTCCTAACTGGATACCCTGATTTCTTTCTCTTGCCTGATTGCCCTAGCCAGAACTTCCAACACTAGGTTGAATAGGAGTGGTGAGAGAGGGCATCCCTGTCTTGTGCCAGTTTTCAAAGGAATTTTTTTTCCAGTTTTTGCCCATTCAGTATGATATTAGCTGTGGGTTTGTCATAAATAGCTCTTATTATTTTGAGGTGCATTCCATCAATACCGAATTTATTGAGTTTTTTAGCATAAAGGGCTGTTGAATTTTGTCAAAAGCCTTTTCTGCATCTATTGAGATAATCATGTGGTTCTTGTCTTTGGTTCTGTTTTTATGCTGGATTATGTTTATTGATTTGCGAATGTTGAACCAGCCTTGCATCCCAGGGATGAAGCCCACTTGATCATGGTGGATAAGCTTTTTGATGTGCTGCTGAATCCAGTTGCCAGTATTTTATTGAGAATTTTTGCATCGATGTTCATCAGGGATATTGGTCTAAAATTCTCTTTTTTGTTGTGTCTCTGCCAGGCTTTGGTATCAGGATGATGTTGGCCTCATAAAATGAGTTAGGGAGGATTCCCTCTTTTTCTATTGATTGGAATAGTTTCAGAAGGAATGGTACCAGCTCCTCCTTGTACCTCTGGTAGAATTCAGCTGTGAATCCATCTGGTCCTGGACTTTTTTTGGTGGGTAGGCTATTAATTGTTGCCTCAATTTCAGAGCCTGCTATTGGTCTATTCAGGGATTCAACTTCTTCCTGGTTTAGTCTTGGGAGAGTGTAAGCGTCCAGGAAATTATCCATTTCTTCTAGATTTTCTAGTTGATTTGTGTAGAGGCATTTATAGTATTCTCTGATGGTTGTCTGTATTTCTGTGGGGTCAGTGGTGATATTCCCTTTATCATTTTTTATTGCATCTATTTGATTCCTCTCTCTTTTCTTCTTTGTTAGTCTTGCTAGTGGTCTGTCAATTTTGTTGATCTTTTCAAAAAACCAACTCCTGGATTCATTGATTTTTTGGAGGGTTTTTTAACCCTCTGTGTCTCTATCTCCTTCAGTTCTGCTCTGATCTTCGTTATTTCTTGCCTTCTCCTAGCTTTTGAATGTGTTTGCTCTTGCCTCTCTAGTTCTTTTAATTGTGATGTTAGAGTGTCCATTTTAGATCTTTCCTGCTTTCTCTTGTGGGCATTTAGTGCTATAAATTTCCCTCTACACACTGCTTTAAATGTGTCCCAGAGATTCTGGTATGTTGTATCTTTGTTCTCATTGGTTTCAAAGAACATCTTTATTTCTGCTTTCATTTTGTTATGTACCCAGTAGTCATTCAGGAGCAGGTTGTTCATTTTCTATGTAGTTGAGCGGTTTTGATTGAGTTTCTTAGTCCTGAGTTCTAGTTTGATTGGACTGTGGTCTGAGAGACAGTTTGTTATAATTTCTGTTCTTGTACATTTGCTGAGGAGTGCTTTACTTCCAATTATGTGGTCAATTTTGGAATAAGGTGTGGTGTGCTGAGAAGAATGTATATTCTGTTGATTTGGGGGGGAGAGTTCTATAGATGTCTATTAGGTCCGCTTGGTGCAGAGATGAGTTCAATTCCTGGATATCCTTGTTAACTTTCTGTCTCATTGATCTGTCTAATGTTGACAGTGGAGTGTTGAAGTCTCCCATTATTATGTATGGGAGTCTAAGTCTCTTTGTAGGTCTCTAAGGACTTGCTTTATGAATCTGGGTGCTCCTGTATTGGGTGCATATATATTTAGGAGCGTTAGCTCTTCCTGTTGAATTGATCCCTTTACCATTATGTAATGGCCTTCTTTGTCTCTTTTGATCTTTGATGGTTTAAAGTCTGTTTTATCAGAGACTAGGATTGCAACCCCTGCTTTTGTTTGTTCTCCATTTGCTTGGTAGATCTTCCTCCATCCCTTTATTTTGAGCCTATGTATGTCTCTGCATGTGAGATGGGTCTCCTGAATACAGCAGATTGATGGGTCTTGACTCTTTATCCAGTTGCCAGTCTGTGTCTTTTAATTGGAGCATTTAGTCCTTTACATTTAAGGTTAATATTGTTATGTGTGAACTTGATCCTGTCATTATGATATTAACTGGTTATTTTGCTCGTTAGTTGATGCAGTTTCTTCCTAGCCTCGATGGTCTTTACATTTTGGCATGTTTTTGCAATGGCTGGTACCGTTGTTCCTTTCCATGTTTAGGGCTTCCTTCAGGGTCTCTTGTAAGGCAGGCCTGGTGGTGACAAAATCTCTAAGCATTTGCTTATCGGTGAAGGATTTTATTTCTCCTTCACTGATGAAACTTAGTTTGGCTGGATATGAAATTCTGGGTTGAAAATTCTTTTCTTTAAGAACGTTGAATATTGGCCCCCACTCTCTTCTGGCTTGGAGAGTTTCCGCCGAGAGATGTGCTGTTAGTCTGATGGGCTTCCCTTTGTGGGTAACCCGACCTTTCTCTCTGACTGCCCTTAAAATTTTTTCCTTCATTTCAACTTTGGTGAATCTGGCAATTATGTGTCTTGGAGTTGCTCTTCTGGAGGAGTATCTTTGTGGTGTTCTCTGTATTTCCTGAATTTGAATGTTGGCCTGCCCTACTAGGTTGGGGAATTCTCCTGGATGATATCCTGAAGAGTGTTTTCCAACTTGGTTCCATTTTCCCCCTCACTTTCAGGCACCCCAATCAGACGTAGATTTGGTCTTTTTACATAATCCCATACTTCTTGCAGGCTTTGTTCATTTCTTTTTCTTCTTTTTTCTTTTGGTTTCTCTCTTGCTTCATTTCATTCATTTGATCCTCAATCGCTGATACTCTTTCTTCCAGTTGATCGAGTCGGTTACTGAAGCTTGTGCATTTGTCACGTATTTCTCGTGTCATGGTTTTCATCTCTGTCATTTCGTTTATGATCTTCTCTGCATTAATTAGTCTAGCTGTCAATTCTTCCACTCTTTTTTCAAGATTTTTAGTTTCTTTGCGCTGGGTACGTAATTCCTCCTTTAGCTCTGAGAGGTTGATGGACTGAAGCCTTCTTCTCTCATCTCGTCAAAGTCATTCTCTGACCAGCTTGATCCGTTGCTGGCGATGGGCTGCGCTCCTTTGCAGGGGAGATGCGCTCTTATTTTTTGAATTTCCAGCTTTTCTGCCCTGCTCTTCCCCATCTTTGTGGTTTTATCTGTCTCTGGTCTTTGATGATGGTGACGTACTGATGGGGTTTTGGTATATCGTTCCTTCCTGTTTAATAGTTTTCCATCTGACAGTCAGAAGGACTGTCTGTTGGTCTGTTGGAGATTGCTTGAGGTCCACTCCAGACCCTGTTTGCCTGGGTATCAGCAGCAGAGGTTGCCGAAGATAGAATATTGCTGAACAGCGAGTGTACCTGTCTGATTCTTCCTTTGGAAGTTTCCTCTCAGGGGTGACTCCACCCTGTGAGGTGTGGGGTTTCAGACTGCCCCTAGTGGGGGATGTCTCCCAGCTAGGCTACTCAGGGGTCAGGGACCCACCTGAGCAGGCAGTCTGTCCATTCTCAGATCTCAACCTCCGTGTTAGGAGATCCACGGCTCTCCCCAAAGCTGTCAGACAGAGTCGTTTGCATCTGCACCGGCCCCTGCTGCTTCCCCTATTGGACTGCGGCTGTGCGCTGTCCGCAGAGGTAGAGTCTACAGAGACAGGCAGGCTTCCTTGAGCTGCTGTGAGCTCCACCCAGTTCAAGCTTCCCAGCGGCTTTGTTTACCTACTTAAGCCTCAGCAATGGCGGGCGCCCCTCCCCCAGCCTCGCTGCTGCCTTGCGGATCAATCGCCGCAGACTGCTGTGTTAGCAGTGAGGGAGGCTCCGTGGGCGTGGGACCCTCCCGGCCAGGTGTGGGATATATTCTCCTGGTGTGCCTGTTTCCTTAAAGCGTAGTATTGGGGTGGGAGTTACCCGATTTTCCAGGTGTTGTGTGTCTCAGTTCCCCTGTCTAGGAAAACGGATTTCCTTCCCCCTTGCGCTTCCAGGTGAGGCGATGCCTCGCCCTGCTTCATCTCTCGCTGGTCAGGCTGCAGCAGCTGACCAGCACCGATTGTCCGGCACTTGCTAGAGAGATGACCCCAGTACCTCAGTTGAAAATGCAGAAATCACCGGTCTTCTGTGTCGCTCGCGCTGGGAGTTGGAGACTGGAGCTGTTCCTATTCGGCCATCTTGCTCCCTCCACTGTGCCTATTTTAACTTTTTTGTCTGTAAAGTTCAGTTAATAAATTATAGTTTATTGGCTTGTAGTGAGAATATAAAAGTGAAGTACAGTGTTACATTTCAAAGCCGCCACTTTGGGTGTTAGATTAAAATTCCATTAAAATTGTGAGAGATGTTTATTCTGTCTAGTTTTCTGTGTCTTCATCTGCAAAATGTTGTGAGAGTTGGAGATAAAATATGTGAAGCACCTGGCACACAGTAGGTATTTAGTCAATAGATCTATTTTTTAATCTTGTTATACAAGACTTTCCAGGAAGATTAATAACCTATGATAAGTACCCTCGATGGTCAGTTTTCTATTAATGTTGAGGAAAAGACAATGTAAATAACAATTATATATTTTTATGAAACCACATAATTTTGACATGTACTTTGAATCAAATTGCTAAATTAAACTCCAAGATGAAAAGGTATTTTGTCAAATCTTTTGCCATTCATCGGAGTCCCCATTTTAATTATGAATTTTATCCTATAGCATCTGTTGGGTATTTTCCTTTTGCACAGAAAGTTTTAGAATTTACTAGCAAAAGCCTATTTCATGCCACAGATAGAAGATATTTTAGCGACAGCTTTGGATCCCAAGCACCTACAAAAATTAGTTTGGTAACAATAAATCCAAATAGATACTTTGAACATCTTTGAATCTGGGGTATGAAGCTCCGTAAACCAGTCTGCTTTTGGAGCTGTGTCAAGAAGTGAATGGACCTTAGAGAGACTGAATATAATGGAGACTCTAGAGGCATGGAAATTAAAAACAGGAAGAGATATTCCGGGAAAGTTCTCTAGCAGCAGAGAGGCACAGTGAAACGTAAATAGGTAGCTCATTAAAGGTTGAAGGTTAATTGAGGATGTCTATTCTTATGGTTTAAAACTACGTATATAACACGCCAGATGAGGTGGGGGTACAATGCATGGCATTCTTCATTTATTTACCTATGTGGAGGAGACATTAGTGGTTATTTACTTTGATCCATGTGTAATTTTGCATCCCATAAAATCAATTTACAAAGTGTTCCTTGGCTGAAATGAGAATTTTAGTATTAATAGTTATTTTGATTCATGTTGCTTGTTTTCATATCTTTTTTTTTTTTGCTTGATCAAGGATATGTGTGACTTAGACTTTGCATCGTTTGGTTCCATTTAAATTGGTAGTTTATAAGGGCAACAAGAACCTTGTAGGAATCCTGGTAGCTGACTGCTCAGCTACAGGAAAATGAATAAATGTATGATTGGCAGCCTGAACTCTGTTCATAGCTACAATAAAAAGTAAATTAATAATAAGAATAAAGATTCTGTGACAATGTATTGTTAATTTATATCCACTAAATATTTAGCTGTTTTTAGGAAAAAGCAAAACAAAACAAAGCCCTATGGAAAATACAAGATAATTGTAGCTATCAAATCTTAAAAAGACATGTAATATTTGTTATAGAGGGACATTAGGAGTTTTTCTCTAAAGATAGAAGTGACAGCAGACAAATTCAACAGTATTGTTTGCTGCAAAGAAAAAGGGATCAGTTTTGTCTCCCAGGTGTGCCATATACTTTACCAAAGGAAACAACAGTACATTCCAAATGAGTTTTTTTAAATTGTAATAATTACTCTTGTTTTTAAAAGCCTAAGAGAGGAAACCTTCAAAACATTTTTTTTAACCCTATCTTCTCTAACTGCAATTCTAGTTACCTAATTTAGGTGCAAATTTGTTTTTGAGACATAAATCACATTAAATTCATTGTAAAAATTGGAGAATTAAAATTTTAACAACTGCAAAGAATAAAAAATGTTTACTATATTTGCAGTCTAGCAAATTAATCTGCCATAGTTTCATGAATGGTTATAGAAAAAACAAGACTAATGGGTCAGAGGTTAAGGATAGTTTATTACTTACAGCAACAGCAAGAGACACAGTCTTAGCATTTTGCACATTTTCCAAATCCCCAATTCCCATAGGGCAACACAGAGAGAGCCAGGTGACAAATGCACACATAATAGTTGCATGTAGCAAAGAAACCCTGACCTTAGGGGACCTGAAGCTTGCTACTCTGTCTTCTGGAGAGAGACTGTACTAATCAGTGCTCTCCAGAGAAACAGAGCCAGTAGGATATATAGGTAAATAAGCAGAGATTATTTGAAATAGACTCACATAATTAGGGAGGCCAGGAAGTCCTAATATAAGCTGTCTGCAAGCTGGAGAATACAAAAATCTGTGGTGTGTTTCAGTACAAGGCCAAAGGCTGGACAACTTCAAGGCCACTAGTGTAAGTCCTGGCATATGAAGGCCCAAGAACCAGAAACTCTGATGTTCATGGATAGGAGAAGATGGATGTATCAACTAAAGAAGAAATTAGCCCCTCCTCTGCCTTTTTGTTGTATTCAACCTATCAATGAATTATCTAATGCCCACCTACATTTGAGAAGATAGATCTTCCACACTCAGTTTAGCAACTCAAATGCTAATCTCTTCCAGAAACACCTTCACAGACACACTCAAAAACAATGTTTTATCAGCTATCCAGGCATCCCTTAACCCTGTTAAGCTGACATAAACTTAACCCTGACAGAGACATCATCTTTATTACACTGAACAGTAAGCATGCCTTCTCTTTGTTCTGGAGAAAAGGAGTCATTATTTTTATCTTCCAAGACTTGAAGCAAACCTGTCTTCTCCTCAAGAGAGAGAGACTATATTTCTATATTCTAATGATCTTTGCTGTATGAACACTCTGAAAAATATAATGTAGAGCAAAGAGCAGTCAGTGTCTCATTTTACTAGAAATGAGAAATACACAAAACAAATAGAGAAGTGCATCTCAACAGTTAAATGCACAATACAGTTTCCCCAGAACAAATATGGGATAGAATTAAACATTGGAGATGTAACATGGTTATTGCTCATTCATAATGCTTCCGTTGAACATCAAATTGGGTAGCAACATTTTTTGTTTTTTAATAATACAAGATATCCAAGTAGTAAGGCTTAGGTAAGCATTACAGTTCTTTTAACTTTTTCCACAGAATCTGAAATGTGAATGAATGGGATGTAGTTGTTGCACTGTTATGCTAGGCATTGTCAGTACCAAAGCATTATGTTCCATGAAATGGTTTGTCATGTCTTTGGGGAGACATGAAGTTCATATATGAAGCATCTTAGAGAACAATCTATGGAGATATATATTAAAATATAAGATTATGGGTATAAAATTAATATCCTATAGATTTAGTTTATAAGCCATTTTAACATGTATTGCCTTATTTTGTATCCTCATCTCATTTGTATTGCCATATTTTATCGATTTTACAATTTTATTTTTTATTATCTCTGAAATAATCATGAATCTTATACTTGATGGCATCTTGCAAATAAAATAGCTGTATTTTCTGTGGGGTACAGGTAATATTAGTACATTTTTCACCATTTGAAATATATAATTTCCAGTTGGAAAGAAAGTGAAGCTCAAAATGTGTAGTTATTTTCCCAGAACAGCACAGCCAATAGATGTTATGGTGAAACTTAAGCCCTTTTATAATAAAAGAATACACTGTAACTTAACAACAAGCACTTTCTGCACCATGGTTCAACACTTCACACTATTCCATTATGGGTGACATTAAGAGTTTTAAAAGAAATAATTTTTTTTAGATCAGTTTAATGTCAAAAGGATCATTTGCCTGAGTCTGGATAAGAATTTCATCAGAGGGTCCCCCGGGCAAGATGGCTGAATAGGAACAGCTCTGGTCTACAGCTCCCAGTGAGACTAATGCAGAAGGCAGGTGATTTCTGCATTTCCAACTCAGATACCCAGTTCATCTCACTGAGACTGGTTGGACAGTGGGTACGGACCACAGAGGGCAAGCAGAAGCAGGGTGGGTGGGGTGTTGCCTCACCAGGGAAGTGCAAGAGGTTGGGGAACTCCCTCCCCTACCCAAGGGAAATCATGAGGGACTGTGCCTTGAGGGACAGTGCTATCTGGCCTAGATACTGTGCTTTTCCCATGGTCTTTGAAAATCGCAGAGCAGGAGATTCCCTTGGGTGCCTACATCACAAGGGCCCTGGGTTTCAAGCACAAAACTGCGTGGCCATTTGGGCAGACACTGAGATAGTTGCAGTTTTTTTTTCATACCCCAGTGGTACCTGGAACCCCAGTAAGACAGAACCGTTCACTCCCTTGGAAAGGGGGCTGAAGCCAGGGAGGCAAATGGCCTTGCTCAGCAGATCTGACCCTCATGGAGCTCAGCAAGCTAAAATCCACTAGCTTGAAATTCTTGCTGCCACCACAGCAGTCTGAAGTCAACCTGGACACTCGAGACTGTTGGAGAGAGGACATCTGCCATTACTGAGGCCTGAGTCGGCGGTTTTCCCCTCACAGTGTAAACAAAAGTGCCTGGAATTTAGGACTGGACAGAGCCCACCGCAGCTCGCCAAAGCCCCTGTAGCCAGACTGCCTATTTAGATTCATCCTCTCTGGGCAGGGTGTCTCTGAAAGAAAAGCAGCAGCCTCAGTCAGGGGCTTATAGATAAAACTCCCATCTCCCTGGGAATGAGCACCTGGGGCAAGGGGTGGCTGTGGGCACAGCTTCAGCAGACTTAAACGTTCCTTCCTGTCTACTCTGAAGAGAGTGGTGGAACTCCCAGCACAGTGCTCGAGCTCTGCTAAGGGACAGACTGCCTCCTCAAGTGGGTCCCTGACCCCCATGCCTCCTGATGGAGAGACAACTCATACAGGAGAGCTCCAGCTGGCATCTGGTAGGCGCCCCTCTGGGAGGAATTTTCCAGAGGAAGGAGAAAGCAGCAATCTGGGCTGTTCTGCAGCCTCTGCTAGTAATACCCAGGCAAACAGGGTCTGGAGTGGACCCCCAGCAAACTCCAGCAGACCTGCAGAAGAAGGACCTGACTGTTAGAAGGAAAGCAATAATCAGAAAGTAATAGCATCAACCTCAACAAAAATGACAACCACACAAAAACTCCACCAACATCAAAGACCAAAGGTAGATAAATCCATGGAGATGAGGAAAAAAATAGCACAAAAAAGCTGAAAATTCCAGAAACCAGAGTACCTATACTAAATACAGAAAGGAAAAACCAGTACTAGACATTGCAAAAACAAACTAAAATGTAAAGACCATCAACACCATGAAGAAACTGCATCAACTAAGGGAAAAAATAACCAGGTATCATCATAATGACAGGATCAATTTCACACACAATGATATGAACCTTAAATGTAAATGGGCTAAATGCCTCAATTAAAAGGCACAGACAGCCAAACTGGACCAAGAGTCAAGACCCGTAGGTGTGTTGTATTCAGGAGATCCATCTTATGTGAAAAGACACACATAGGCTCAAAATAAAGAAATGGAGGAAGATTTACCAAGCAAATGGAAAGCAAAACAACAACAATAACAACAACAAAACAAACAAAAACAAAAAGCAGGGGTTGCAATCCTCATCTCTGATAAAACAGACTTTAAGCCAAAAAAGATAAAAAAAGACAAAGAAGGGCATTATATTGGTAAAGGGATCAATGCAACAAGAAGAACTAACTATCCTAAATGTATATGCACCCAATACAGGAGCACCCAGATTCATAAAGTCCTTAGAGACCTACAAAGAGACTTAGACTCCCACACAATAATAATGGGAGACTTTAACACCCCACTGTCAATATTGGACAGATCAATGAGACAGAAGGTTAACAAGCATATCCAAGAATTGAACTCAGCTCTGGACCAAGCAGACCTAATAGACATCTACAGAACTCTCCACTCCAAATCAACAGAATATGCATTCTTTTCAACATCACATAGCACTTATTCTAAAATTGACCACATAATTGGAAGTAAAACACTCCTCAGGAAATGCAAAAGAACGGAAATCATAACAAACTGTCTCTCAGACCACAGTGCCATCAAGTTAGAACTCAGGGTTAATAAACTCACCCAAAACCACACAACTACATGGTAACTGAACAACCTGCTCCTGAGTGACTACTGGGTAAATAACGAAATTAAGGCAGAACTAAGTAAGTTCTTTGAAACCAATGAGGACAAAAAACACAATGTACCAGAATCTGTGGGACACAGCTAAAGCCGTGTTTAGAGGGAAATTTGTAGCACTAAATGCCCACAAGAGAAAGCGGGAAAGATCTAAAGTTGATACCCTGACAACATAATTAAAAGAACTAGAGAAGCAAGAGCAAACAAATTCAGAAGCTAGCAGAAGACAAGACATAACTAAGATCAGAGTAAAACTGAAGGCTATAGAGACACACACACACAAAAACCCTTCAAAAAAATCAATGAATCCAGGAGCTGTTTTTTTGAAAAGATTAGCAAAATAGATGATAGACTGCTAGCCAGACTAATAAAGAAGAAAGGAGAGAATAATTACATGGACACAATAAAAAATAATAAAAGGGAAATCACTACTTGTCACATAGAAATACAAACTAAAATCAGAGAATACTGCAAACACCTCTACACAAATAAACTAGAAAATCTAGAAGAAATGGATAAATTCTGGACACATACACCCTCCTGAGACTAAACCAGGAAGAAATTGAATCCCTGAATAGACCAATAACAAGTTCTGAAATTGAGGTAGTAATAAAAGGCCTACCAAAAAAAGCCCAGGATCAAATGGATTCACAGCTAGAATTCTACCAGAGGCACAAAGAGGAGCTGATACTATTCCTTCTGAAACTATTCCAAACAATAAAAAAAGAGGGACTCCTCCCTAACTCATTTTATGAGGCCAGCATCATCCTGATACCAAAAGACACAACAACAACAAAAAATTTCAGGCCCAAGTCCCTGATGAACATCAATGTGAAAATCCTCAGTAAAATACAGAGAAACTGAACCCGTCTGAGCATTAAAAAGCTTATCCACCATGATCAAGTTGGCTTCATCCCTAGGATGCAAGGCTGGTTCAACATACACAAATCAATGAACATAATCCATCACATAAACAGAAGCAATGACAAAAACCATATAATTACCTCAATAGTTGTAGAAATGGCCTTTGAGAAAATTCAACACCCCTTCATGTTAAAACCATTCAATAAATTAGTTATTGATGGAACATGTCTCAAAATGATTAGCTATTTATGACAAACCCACAGCCAATATCATACTAAATGGGCAAAAACTGGAAGCATTTCCTTTAAAAACTGGCACAAGACAAGAATGCCCTCTCTCACCACTCTTATTCAACAAAATATTGGAAGTTCTGGCCAGGGCAATCAGGCAAGAGAAAGAAATAAAGTGTATTCGAATAGGAAGAGAGGAAGTCAAACTATCTCTGTTTGCAGATGACATGATTATATATTCAGAAAACCCCATTGTCTCAGCCCCAAAACTCCTTAACCTGGTAAGCAACTTCAGCAAGCTCTCAGGATACAAAACCAAGCTCAAAAATCACAAGTGTTCCTATACACAAATAATAGACAAACAGAGAGCCAAATCATGAGCACCTCCCATTTACAATTGCTAAAAAGAGAATAAAATACCTAGGAATGCAACTTACGAGGGATGTGAAGGACTTCTTCAAGGAGAACTACAAACTGCTGTTCAAGGAAATAAGAGAGGACACACAAAAAATGGAAAAATACGCCATGCTCATAGATAGGGATAATCGATATCGTGAAAATGGCCATTCTTCCCAAAGTAATTTATAGATTCAATGCTATTCCCATCAAGCTACCATTGACTTTCTTCACAGAATTAGAAAAATCTAAATTTCATATGGAACCAAAAAAGAGCCTGTATAGCTGAGACAATCCTAAGCAAAAAGAACAAAACTAGAGGCATCACACTACCTGATTTCAGACTATACTACAAGTCTACAGTAATAAAAACAGCATGGTACTGGTACCAAAAGAGATATATAGACTAATGGAACAGAACAGAGGTCTCAGAAATAACACACACATTTGCAACTGTCTGCTCTTTGACAAACCTGACAAAAACAAGCAATGGGGAAATAATTCCCTATTTAATAAATGGTGCCAGGAAAACTGACTAGACATATGTAGAAAACTGAAAGTGGACCCCTACCTTACACCTTACACAAAAATTAACTCAAGATGGATTAAAGATTTAAATGTGAGACCTAAAACCATAAAAACCCTAGAAGAAAACCTAGGTAATACCATTCAGGACATAGGCATGGGCAAAGACTTCATGACTAAAACACCAAAAGCAATGGCAACAAAAATCAAAATTGACAAATGGGATCTAATTAAACTAAAGAGATTCTGCACAGCAAAAGTAACTATCATCAGAGTGAACAGGCAACCTATAGATTGGGAGAAATTTTTGCAATCTATCCATCTGACAAAGGGCTAACATACAGAATCTACAAATAACTTAAACAAATTTGCAAGAAGAAACAAACAACCCCATCAAAAAGTGGGCAAAGGATATGAACAGACACTTCTCAAAAGAAGACATTTATGCGGTCAACAAACATATGAAAAAAAAGCTCATCATCACTGGTCATTAGAAAAATGGAAATCAAAACCACAATGAGATACCACCTCATGCCAGTTAGAATGGCAATCATTAAAAAGTCAGGAAACAACAGATGCTGGAGAGGATGCAGAGAAATAGGAACTCTTTTACACTGTTAGTGGTAGTATAAGTTAGTTCAACCATTGTGGAAGACAGTGTGGTGATTCCTCAAGGTTCTAGAACCACAAATACCATTTGACCCAGCAATCCCATTACCGGATATATCCACAAAGGATTTATAAATCATGCTACTATAAAGACACATGCCCAGGTATGTTTATTGCAGCACTATTCACAATAGGAAATACTTGGAAGCAACCCAAATGCCCATCAATGTTAGACCAGATAAAGAAAATATGGCACATATATACCATGGAATACTATGTAGCCGTAAAAAAGAATGTGTTCACGTCCTTCGCATGGACATGGATGAAGGTGGAAACCATCATTCTCAACAAACTAACACAAGAACAGAAAACCAAACACTGCCTGTTCTCACTCATAAGTGGGATTTGAACAATGAAAACATATGGGCACAGGAAGGGGAACATCACACACTGGGGCCTGTTAAGGGGTAGTGGAGAAGGGGAGGGATAACATTACGAGAAATACCTAATGTAGATGACAGGTTGATGAGTGCAGTAAACCACCATGGCACATGTATACCTATGTAACAAACCTGCACACTCTGCACATATATCCCAGAACTTAAAGTATAATAGAAAGAAAAAGAAAGAAAGAAAGAAAGAAAGAAAGAAAGAAAGAAAGAAAGAAAGAAAGAAAGAAAGAAAGAAAGAAAGAAAGAAAGAGAAAGAAAGAAAGAAAGAAAGAGAAAAGAATTTTGGCTGGGTGTGGTGGCTCATGCCTGTAATCCCATCACTTTGGGAGGCCGAGGCAGGCAGATCACAAGGTCAGGAGTTTGGGACCAACCCGATCAACATGGTGAAACCCCGTCTCTGCTCAAAATTGGCCGGGTGTGGTGGCATGCCTGTAATCCCAGCTACTAAGGAGGCTGAGCGGGAGAATTGCTTGAAGCTAGGTGGTGGACATTGCAGTGAGCTGAGGTCGTACTACTGCACTCCAGCCTGGGTGACAGGGAAAGACCCTGCCTTGGAAAAAATAAAATAAAGTAAAATAAAATAAAATAAAATAAAATAAGAATTTCATCAAAGAGTTAAATGATTAAATACAGGTAATGGAAACTTGGAACAATATATTACCTTTTTTGTTTTTTGCCTGTGGCCTTCTGAGACTTATCTTTCTTTTCAGTGTATAGGTATACTTTTTTATACTATCAGTAGTACCATGAACGGTTTATCATAGTATCTTATATATGTTTCCAGTGTGTAGTTATGTTTTAATTGTATTTTCTTTCTTTTTCTGTATATAGAAAAATCTATTTTTCAAGCTTTCAGATGTATTTTCAAAAATGTGTATATAGTATTTTCCATATATATTACATTTTTTCATATCTCTTGCTTGTTTTTATTTTCATTATTGATGTTGTTATTTTTGAGTCTTATTTGCCTGCTTGCTCATCCACTTTAATTAATCAGGGTTTTCTGTTTCCTTTTGAGTTCTTAGATGATTTGTAAGTCCGAATAAGCTAAGACAGACCACAAAGTAGTCCACTTTTGAGGACTGGTAGGATTACTTAGACTCATCCAAGGCATCTTTCAATAAGTTTATAAATAAGCATTATAAATTGTCCAAATATTTTCAAATGAAACAAATGAGTGTAAAGATACTTGACAGATGCCCCAGCCTAGTGCCTTCCTTCTGTCTTTTGCAGATACTCTAAAAGTTTGATCTTAGCCGTGGCTGCAGATTCAAGAATAGTTTGAAAGAAGTTGCTCCTTGATAAATAGCAGGTGAGAATAGGGGCACAATGGTAGCCCAGATTGCCTGGATCTAATGCACAAATTCTAAGTTTTTTCTGTTGTGCAGATATATGTTCTAGTTATGTAGTGCTTACAAACTCACTACTTTTGTATTTTATTTGAGATTTTGTCTTTCCAGAACTGGCTATGGTCGACCACAGTAGGATGCTCTGAGGTTAATTATAGGTCTCTGCTTAGGAGAAAGTCTGAGGATAAACAAACCAAAGATATGTGGCCTATTTTGAGGTTTCCTGGGGTCTGATGACTCACAGGAGTACAAGACACACATTTTGTCTTTCTGTTCTCTCAGGTAACTGGCACTTTATGTTATTTTCTTAACATATAGCAAATAATAGGAATTCTCCTGTCTTTGAGAACATAGACATTTTTAATTTTTATTTTTTCTGCTTTTTCTCTTTCCTTATTACTTTGTTTTTCTGTCTTCCTACTTACCTATGTTTGGCAGAACCACAAAACCCACTTCATGTCATCTAATCACTACTCACAAAAGTAAACAGCACCCTGACTTTTATTACAATAGCTCCCTTGCAATGTTATCTGGAAAGAGAGAGAACATAGTTTCTTCATATTCTCAAAGCAATGTGTTTCCCCCAATAGTTAACTAACATTTCTATAGAAGTGTAGTCTTTAAGATACCACATGAAAGTGTCGAAAGAAAGGCACGTGGGAAAGGGCCACATCCTAGGATGACTTAATTTTAACTTCATGTAGAGTACTTTGTCCTGCATACCATAAAAATGCAGCAAAGGAGAAAAGAAGGATTAGAGAAATAAAATGTGTGGATTACCTAGTTGTGTCAGGCACTATGTTTGTATCATGTCTAATTTAGTGATCAACTAATGATTTATGCAAGAAACAACCAAAACAATCTATTTTCAAATATTATGAAGATTTTTCCTCAAGAGTAAGATAAACGGAAGTTTTAACTATTCTTGATGCAATTCCTGTTCCCAGGATAGTATTTTGAGACTTTGTGAAAGAGGGAGCAACGAGAGAGTTATCTGGATTGCTCTGGAAATAACCCACTTTTTATTTGTTTTCCTCTCTTTAGTGAGAATAATAAACCGTAACCGTGACTGTCTGGGTAAGAACTTTATCAAGAACAGTAATAAAATGACAAAGTGTTAATCACTGTATATTTTTATAATTGAAATTCATTATCACTGTTGAAATTTCTTTACTCATTCTACTTATGCAACATGTTAAGAATTTGCTTTAAAAATGGATTTATTGCTTTATAATAATCTCATAATTTTCTACGGAGTTCTTCAACCTGGGTTCATAGACTTTGAGGACAATTCTAAATGAGTGGACCTTGGGATCCATATTCACGTCCTTGCTTGTATTTGTAGTTTAACTAACTAAGGATGTGTCTCTAAACACTTGGGTTCAGACTTCTGCTTGCTTTTCTTTTGTGTTTTACATAACTATGATCATTTGGTGTATATTATATTGCATATGGCTTAACCTTATATTTGTGAGATTATTTCATAGATTTTAAATTGCTGCATTTAGGGGAGTGCTTAGTAGTATTTCAGGATTCTAACTAGCACCTCCTTGAATTATTTTCATTTGAATAATATTTATATCAATCAGTTTATTCTGAGATCCTGAGAAAGAACCTTAACATTTTGGGAGGCCTAGGTTGGAGAAACACTTGAGCTCAATAATTGATACCAGCCTGGGTAACATTACAAGACTTTGTCTCTACAAAAAAAGTAATTAGCCAGGCATGCTAGTGCATGCCTGTGGTCCAGCTACTCATGAAGCTGAGGTGAGAGGATTGCATGAACCCGGGAGGTCCAGGCTGCAGCAATGAACCATGACCAGAGTGAGACCCTGTCTCAAAAAAAAAAAAAAAAAAACAAAAACAAAAACAGATACACCCAATGAGTTAAAGCTTTTCCTCAGAAAACACACAGGTTACTTTCATTCACATTGTACTGGCCATAGCAATTTGCCTAGTAAGCCTTCTATAATTCAGCACTGAGAAGTGATGAAAATTTTGTACAATAATGTGATATATCAAATCCTCTTTTGTGAGGTGCCTGTGAAAATTACTTATCCAGTTTTCTCTTTGATTAGCCCCGCCTCCCAACTTGTTAGTGCTTTAATTTGGTTTTATTAACCCTCCTCAATTTCCTTTCTTTTTTATCATTCATTTCCCTTTTTATCTTTATTATTTGCCTATTATAATCTTTTATTTAATGTGTAATAAATTATTTAAAATTTAATCCTTTTATTCTAATTTCTTAAAATTCTCAGCTGATTATCAACATTCTGATTTTTAATGTATATATTTAATGGTATGTATTTCCTTCTCAGTGTAATTTACATTGTATCACACTAATTTTAATATGTACTTCTTTAATAAAAATTTCATCAAATAAGTTTTGAAAAATTCTATCGTAATTTTTAATTTAATTAATGATTTACTTGCTAGTTTCCAAACACATTGGGATTTCCTACTTTTTTTTAAAAAAAGCAGAGTCTCACTCTGTCACCCAGGTTGGAATGCAGTGGCGAGATCTGTGCTCACTGCAACCTCCACCTCCCTGGTTCAAGTGATCTGGGTGCCTCAGCCTCCTGAGTATCTGGGATTACAGGCACCTGCCACCATGTGAGGGTAATTTTTGTATTTTTAGTAAAGATGGATTTTCGCCGTGTTGGCCAGACTGGTCTAGAACTCCTGACCTCAAGTGATCCGCCCTCCTTGGCCTCCCAAAGTGCTGGGATTACAGGTGTGAGCTACTGCACCCAGCCTGGGATTTCCTAATTATCTTTTCTTACTAATTTTTAGCTTAATTGTGGTCATATAAATACTTTGTATGATTTCCATTTCTTAAATTCTATTACCAAACATAGGTAAGTTGGTATAAATGCTCCTTATGTAGAAAGAGGTGCATTATAGTTAGAAGGGCAATGTCTTTTATATATTTATTAGGTTAATTTGGTGATATTTTTGATCCCATCTAATATATCCAGTAGCGTAAAAAATCTCAGACTTGCTTCTCTGAGATTATTATGCCTATTTTTTTCCCCCGACTCTAGATCAGTGAGACTATGTTGGTAGTTTGAAATAAGCCATTGTGGGAGAATTTACATTATAAAAATCAGCAAATACTACAAGTCAGGGCTTTTTAGTCTCCAGAGCCAGTTACTTAACATTTATCAGCACACCTTTGGTTATATCCTTGTATATGTGTAGGTGCATCCACAATACTGATCACTGAGAATAGTGTATTCCTACCAAGATCATGTATATTTCTATTTTCCTGGTAGATATGTCAACTTCCATATTATATATTTTGAAGTTATGCTATTCTAAGCTTAGAATTGTTACAGCTTATAGCTAAATTGAACCATTCATAATAATTGAACTGTCCCTCTTTATCTTAAGAAATATGTTTTGCCTTAAAGTACATTTTGACATTAGTATAGCAATATCAGGGGTCTTATGGTTAGATTTTCCGTGGAATATTCATCTTTTGCTTTTCACTCCCTGCATTTTTATGCTTAGATGTGTCTCTTGTAAACAAAATACAATAGGAACTCTATTTTTTATGCATTCTGGCAATTCTATCTTATAGACAGAATTGGAACATTTAGTTTATTTAAATTTAGTATTACATGTTTCAGTTTAAATCTTCCATTTTATAAAATGATTTCTTTTTGCTTCATCTGTGCTACTTTGCCTCTTTTGAGAGTCGTTCTATTTTATAGTTTTATTTTTACTTTCTTACAATCTATAAATGTTCTTTAAAATTCACTTTCTTAAAAGTGAATATATTGTACATATATATATATTCAGACAAAGTAAATTTAGAGAATACTGTGTATACGTAAATTAATAAACAGACAGAGAGAGAGAGGGAGGAGGGGGCATTATAGTATTTAAGAAGATTTTAATTGTCTAGCTAATTTAAAAAATGAAACTAAAAAATGCACATAATAATTTTCAGAAAAGGCAAAAAGGTGAAGATAAAAAGACAGCATAAATGGAGCAAAGAGAAATTGCTTAATAAAAGAGAAGATTTAAGCTGAGACATTTAAGTAATGATATCATTTGTAGATAAACTAAATATCCCATTTGTAAGACAAGATTGTTAGACTGGTTAAAAGAGGAAACCTCAATTATATTCTGTTTATAACAGGGTTTATAGTATATTGTTTTGAAGTCTGTAGCTAAGAACTCTACTATCTGTACTACCTATAGTTATTTCTATTTTCTGTTGTTTCTCTGAGTGTCGTTAATTTTTTCATCTGCTTGTATTTCTGATATTTGAATGCTCTGTTGGACATGGAACTTGTAATATTTTTTGTACAGTTATTTTGATGACTGTCATATTACTCCTTTAAAGAGGATTTGCCTCTTCTTCTGCCAGTCAGCCATAGGCAGCAACTATGCAGAATCACATCAGTTTCAAGTATTGAGCTGACTTAAGGCTGAGCAAAAGCCTGGTGGCAACCTATCAATTCTTGTTTAGGTTTATACCTAAATTGCAGCCCTGTGGTAGTTCAACCTAAAACAAGAAAGTTCATCAAGAACCTTTTAAAGAATCCTTTGATCCTAGCCCTTCATCCCTCAGTATGTTAAACTATTAAGTTACCCCTCAGTCTCTCAGCTTGCAGTTTCTCTGATATCCCTCTGTTCAGTTTGCAGAGGTAATGGAGATCCAACTTCATGGTTTACCTTTCCTGGGATTTTGTCTTTTTCCTCGTTAATTCCTACAAATTCTTGGTCATAATTTTTAAACATTATACATTTGAAAATTAAAAAAAAAAATTCCAGCACAGTAGTTGGTCCAATTTAAATAATCTATCACCACTGAAATGTAGAGCCCTTAATATTACAGAAATTTATTTTAACTACATTATGACATAAATAATCGTTAAATGTCTCTTTTTCTTTTTTTTTTTTATTTTTTTATTTTTTATTATACTTTAGTTCTAGGGTACATGTGCATAACGTTTATATCATGTATAACTCCCCAATGCAATCCCTCCCTCCTCCCCCCTCCCCATGATAGGCCCCAGTGTGTGATGTTCCCCTTCCCGAGTCCAAGTGATCTCATTGTTCAGTTCCCACCTATGAGTGAGAACATGCGGTGTTTGGTTTTCTCTTCTTGTGATAGTTTGCTAAGAATGATGGTTTCCAGCTGCATCCATGTCCCTACAAAGGACGCAAACTCATCCTTTTTGATGGCTGCATAGTATTCCATGGTGTATATGTGCCACATTTTCTTAATCCAGTCTGTCACAGATGGACATTTGGGTTGATTCCAAGTCTTTGCTATTGTGAATAGTGCCGCAATAAACATACGTGTGCATGTGTCTTTGTAGTAGAGTAATTTATAATCCTTTGGGTATATACCCAGTAGTGGGATAGCTGGGTCATATGGTACATCTAGTTCTAGATCCTTGAGGAATCGCCATACTGTTTTCCATAATGGTTGAACTAGTTTACAATCCCACCAACAGTGTAAAAGTGTTCCTATTTCTCCACATCCTCTCCAACATCTATTGTTTCCTGACTTCTTAATGATTGCCATTCTAACTGGTGTGAGATGGTATCTCATTGTGGTTTTGATTTGCATTTCTCTGATGGCGAGTGATGACGAGCATTTTTTCATGTGTCTGTTGGCTGTATGGATGTCTTCTTTTGAGAAATGTCTGTTCATATCCTTTCCCCACTTTTTGATGGGGTTGTTTGTTTTTTTCTTGTATATTTGTTTGAGTTCTTTGTAGATTCTGGATATTAGCCCTTTGTCAGATGAGTAGGTTGCAAAATGTCTCTTTTTCATTCAAAGAAGTTGCTTCAGTCTTTATGAAACCAATTTTGAGTAGTTGGAGTAGGAAAAAGAATTACCATCATTTTACACATGAAATAATTAAGACATGGGATCCGAGGCATAATTTTTTTTTCCTGCTCAATTCACTGACATGAAAAACTGGGAATATAATTTCAGTATGTAACTTTTTTCTAAATTGTATTCCTGCTCAGCACACATCAATGTTGTAAACTTTGAAATGATACTGAATGATTAGTTTTTAGATTTCTGGTATTTACTACTTATAGCCAAGTGAAATGCACAATTAAAGTTGAAAACATGACAACTTATCACAAAATTGTTTCTGTTCTTACTAACTTAGATTTTGCATCTCAATATGTCTATCTTGGCAACATTTTCATTTTGTTTTTACATTTTTAATAGCCATTTATGTAAATGGAGTATCAGGACAAATGTCTAATACATTTTCATAATATAAAGATAGTAAATAATTTTAGTCATTATTTTTCTACAAATATTATTTGACAAGTTTTATAAATTACTTTTAAATTAAAAAAAAACAAAACTATGGACTAGAGCACAGATTAAGTTTTCAAGAAGATCCAACTATCTATTTAAGGAACAGCTCCTGTTTTTGAACAGTTACAATCCAGTGGAGAACATAGGTATGTAATACAAATTGATGATATTGAACTAGAAGTAAAGTGATAAGGGCAAAAGGGAGAGTCGTGTTGAATGTGAGGCAAATATGAATCTATGTTGACTCAAACATTAAGAACAAAAATTTAAGTGGCTACTTCTCTTCACTCCTTTTCAGTACCACAACAAATACTGCAGGATTCTGGCTGTAACTAAAGTGCGAGAAATGGCATTTTATTTATGATATCTCTTTTTTAATCTAAACAACAAGTGGTGGACCTTAAGAATAATATAAATTCCCAAGGCATGTGTCTTATTTAGATGAAACATACTTGCACATGGTACATATTAAACAAATTTTCGTTAAAATGAATGTGGTTGTGTTGCAGTAGATATTATTATTAAATGAAGAATTAAACGCCTTATATCTTTTCTAGCATTGTTCGATTGAAATGGAAATCTTTAACATATTTTGTCTTTTTTCTACACATGCATATTTCACAACATCGTGTTTTATAAGAACAGTTGGATTTCTGCTTACTTAAAATATAATGCTTCCCATGTGAAGATAGAAATATGTCATCACCCACATGTCCATTTATCTGTGGTAACATATTTCACTTGGAGGTATGTGAAACAGAATAATATTTTAAGAAGGTTGAGGTTAACAATTATTTTGGAAGAGTAAGAGAAAAGCATTTCACAATATTATAACTTACTTCTGGGATCCCATATAATGCATATTATACACTGTATATCTTTCTTTACTCTCTACAGCATGCACTCTTGGACTTATACAGTAGGTACTGCTCATATTTATAGACAGTGTTAATCTGGATAAAATCAAGAAAGAAATGTGTTTCTTGAAAATTACCTCGTGACTAAATTTAGTCTGAGGAAACTCACAACTGTGTGTATCCAGCAAATTTACCGCCTTCATTAGGTTTGGTAAAATGAGATTGAAACCTATAATAATGAAATCAAAACATTATTATATATACTTCTAACTATTGGGAGAAAACTGCATATTTAAAAAAATAAATTATGGTCCAGTTCTCCTTACGGGTCATTCGTCTTCTAGGACATTACAAGTTGCTGATAATGTAATTGGTGACATCAGTTCACATGAATTTATCCTGTCATATTAAATTTGAGAAAATTTTCTAATAAAACAGTCTAGAAAAGATATCTCCTAGAGGAGAAAAGAGACATTATCTTGTCATTTGTTTCCCTTACTCTCTGATCATCTGTTCTTCCTTTTCTTTTTTTCTTTTTTTGGTTTAAGGAATGGAGAATGTAATAGGCAAGGAAAAAGGCAGAAGGAAGAAGCTCCCCACACACAGAGACAAAGGCGGAGGGGGGCTCCAAAGTCAAGAGAGGGAACCACCCTATTCTTCCTTTTCTTAAAAGATGTCTGACAAGGTTATCAAAATGATACTACAAAAATTACAAGGGGTAGTCCCACTCGGAGTAAGGGAGGAGAATATAACCTACTATTTATAGATGATGAATGAAACAAGGGCTATTGCTACTTTTTGATCTAATTCCATAAAGGTGGGTAATTGCCAGTTCCCTGTGTTGTGTTATTATAGAAATGTCAGTATGGTTTTAAGATTCTACATGGGCCATGGGTTTTAAACTTCAACTGGATCCAGCAAGAATAGAAAAGATTTAAGACAAGCCAGAAAATAGTCAGTTAGTGTGGTAATCAAGCAGAATTATTCTAAAACTGAGCAGTATAAAATGTCATTCCCAGTTTAGTGACTAAACAATAATTTACAAAAGGAAGCTACTAAAATTAGATATTTTCCAAATTTATGGAGTTTTTTTCTGAACAGTCTGATAGATGGTGGCTTTTATTGTTCATGCTGCATTTTGGATTCCCAAGGCAGTGTGTTAGAGATTTTATGGAAGGGAAGCAGCAACTAGGGGCATCTGAATTACTTTGGGAATTATCTAAATATTTTTTACTTGTCCTCGCCTCTTTAATGAGAGTAATATCTAACCCTGACCACCTAGGGAAGAACTTTGCCTAAAAGAGTAATAAAATTATAACATGTTAATCACTTTGTATCTTTTTGCAATTAAGATTCAATATCACTATTGAAATAGTTTACTGTTTCTATTTATGCAACACGTTGAGAATTTAGGAGACGAGTTTATTGCTTTATAAACATCTTATAATTTACACTTACTCTTCCAGTGTAGAATTCCTTAATCATTGTTCATGGATTTTGAGGTAATCTATAAATGTATGGGTCTCAGGAACCATAAGCACAATTTTCTAGAGTTCATGGCTTTTTGAATCCTCAAAGAGATCTTTGACCTCCAAAAGCTGACTGACACTTCTTTGGGAGTATAGTATTAGTATGTAGTGGAGTATTACTATGTAGCATTTTTTTTTTTTTTTTTAAAGAAAGAATGTGAAGAGCCATATCTAGGACCACTTATTTTTAACCCATCCATAAGATGCCTCGTACTAATATTAGAACATTTAAAGGAATGTTTTTAAAATATAACAAACAGGAAGGAAATCTTCTAGGTAAATAAAATGCATTGATTTTCTGCTATATGTCAGACATTCTGTCATGTCCACCATGCAGATCTCATTTTTGTAGAATGAGTTATATATATGAGTGTAACTAAACGCAATGACTATCAGGTAAAAAATACTTTTTAATACCAACACTAAACACAATATTTTAATGAAACTCAACGGATTTGGCAGAAGCTAATAATCTGTGGTCCCCAAACTGCTGCACATTCTGATCATCCTAAAAGATTTTAAAGTACTGCAGAGCATAGATGCCACCCCAAATCAATTGAATCAAAAACTCTGGGGGCTGGGGAGTGTGAGCATTGATGTGTTTAAAAATCTCCTTAGGTGATTTTATTGTGCAGAGAGTATTGAGAACTACTCCTCAACTATTTAAACGAACAATACCTAATTATGTTATTCAAGCAGTAACTGCATTTGAGTACAATTTTAGGTAATTTATTCTGTCAAATTCCCAATTCATTCATTCATTATTCATAAAATATGCCCCTATCGAATGCCTGCTGACAGGTGAGTACTTTGTAAGATGTTGACAATTAGTGATAAATGTTTGGCTTATCCTCAAAGACATTACAGACAAAACAGTAAAATGATTATTCTATTTGAGCTTGAATTGCCATTCATAGGAAGTTGCTCAAGTAGTGACAAGAGAAAAGCAAGTTTTTTTGTAATTCTTTGTGGTTTTAATATATTCAGTTTTTTCAAATGGTCTTAAGCTTTTATTTCATAATTTTATTTTTTATTTCATCCAACTGTCAAACATTCAGCACACTTTGGTAAGTTGCTTCCTACAGAGGCAACTGAACTCAAATGGAGTAAAACATTTTACCTTGTTCACTGTTTTCTCTCTAAATGCATGACTCTAAAATACTATTTGAGCAGTCAGTAATGTTCAGCAATCCTACTATATTTTCCGATAAAGTAGCTTTTAAAATTGTCTCACAGATTAGAACTAATAAATGAGTTCAGCCATGTTGCAAGGTCCAACATCATATAGAAAAATTAATTTTATTTCTATACACTGGTAATGAACAATATAAAATGCAATTAACAAAATAGTTCAATTTAAAGTTGCATAAAAAATAAAGCACTGAAGGCTAAATTTAACAAGGTAGTACATAACTTATATCTTGAAAACTACAAAGAGTTTCTGAAATTAAAGAAGGTCCAAATAAATGAAAAACATTCTTCATTCATGGATCAGAAGATTTAGTACAGATCTACATATTCAATGCTATTCTAATCAATTTCCCAGTGGATTCTTTACAGAAATTGACAACCGGATCCTAAAATTAGTATAGAAATGTAAAGTAATCCAGAATAGCCAAATGACCTTGCAAAAAGAACAAAGTTGGAGGACTCACACTTCCCAATTTAAAACATACTGTAAAGTTACAGTACCCAAGACAATGTGGATCTTGCATAGACTTCTACATGTAGATTAATGAAATAAAATTGAGAGTTCAGAAAAAAATTCTCATATTTGATGTCAATTGATTTTGACAATAGTGTCAAGACAATTCCATAGGGAAAGGATAGTTTTTTCAATAAATGGTGTCAGGGCAACTGGATAGACACATGTAAAAGAATAAAATTAAACTTTTTTCTCATACTGTATATGAAAACTCACTCCAAATGAATGATACACCAAATGTCAGAGCTAAAATTATATAGCTCTCACAATAAAATATAGGAATAAAGCTCTGTGACCTTGGGTTATGCAAAGCCTTTTTAGATATGACACCAAAATCATCAATGACAAAAGAAAATGAAATTTGTTCTTTTCCAAAGTAAAAACTTGTGTGCTTTAAAGAACTCTTATAAAAAGTAAAAGGACAGCCAAGAGAACAGAAAAAAAAAAAAAATTACATAGCATATATCTGATAAAAGACTTATATCCATGATATGTAAAGAGTCCTAAAACTCAATAACAGAAAGACAAACAACCTATTTTTTTAAATGGAGAAAGGACTTGCATTGACATTTCTCTAAAGATATACAGTTGGTCAATAAGTACATAAAGGCCGGGCGTGGTGGCTCAAGCCTGTAATCCCGGCACTTTGGGAGGCCGAGACCGGCGGATCACGAGGTCAGGAGATCGAGAGACCATCGTGGCTAATATGGTGAAAACCCGTCTCTACTAAAAAATACAAAAATCTAGCTGGGCGTGCTGGCGGGTGCCTGTAGTCCCAGCTACTCGGGAGGCTGAGGCAGGAGAATGGTGTAAACCCGGGAGGCGGAGCTTGCAGTGAGCCGAGATCCGGCCACTGCACTCAGCCTGGGCGACACAGCAAGACTACGTTTCAAAAAAAAAAAAAAAAAGTACATAAAAAGATGTTAGAATCGTTAGTTATTAAGGAAATGAGAATCCGAATGACAATGAGATTTTTATAAAAATTACACCAGAGAATAACAAGTGTTAATGAGGATGGTAGATAAATTGCAACTTTCATGCATTGCCGGGTGGGAATGCAAAATGTGCAGCCATTGTGCAAAACAATCTGGCAGTTCCTAAATAGGTTAAACACAGAGTTACTATGTGATTCAGTCTTCCTTTCCAAGTTAAATTTCCAAGGGTACTAAAAACATACAACCATGTAAAAACTTGCACATGAATGTTCACAGAGGCATTATTCACAATGGCCACAAGCGAAAACAAACCAAATGCTCATCAATTGAGAATGAACAAATAAAATGTAGACTCAGGCAATGGAATACAATTTAGCAATTTAAAAAGTGAAATACTAATACATATTACAACATGGATGAAACCTGAAAACCTATGCTAAGTCAAAGAAGCCAGTGTTAGGCCACATACTGTATAATTCCATTTATATGAACCATCCCAAATAGATAAATTAATAGAGACAGAAAGTAGTTTGCCCAAAGCTGGAGATGAAAGAAGGTGAGATGGTCATGATTTGCTTTGTGAGGTGATGAAAATGTTCCATAATAATTGTGCTGATGGTTGCACAAATCTGTTAATATACTAAAAACTATTGGGCCTGTAAAAGGGTGGAACTGAATGGTGTGTGAATTATATTTTGATAATACTGTTAAATTCCCTTACAGGACTGTTGCTTATCATCTTTCCTCACAACACCATCTTTCCAGTTATCATTTTCAGCCTGGCCTCTTCTTTCATTTAGGAAAAAAAGCACTCAAAGCAGAGGGGGAAATGCAGCCTTTATTTTCTGTCCTCAGTCCCATTTACGATTGCCTCCCCAGTGTCTTTGTTGCTTTCTAACTTCTTCCTGACTTCTATACAATGGACTGTCCCAGGTTCAACCCATAGAACTCTATCTATACCAAATTCTTAGGTAATCACAACCTGTCTCACGGATTTTAATAGATCTGTATACTAATGAATTTCATGTACATTTCAAGCTTAGTGCTCATCTTAAACTCCAGACCTATATGTACAAGTGCAAGTCAGTAGCTAAAACTCCATGTTTAATGCTTGACTCCTTATTTCACATGCTTCCAAAATCTTTTTCTTCCTACATGATCTTCCCTATCTTAGCAAATGGCAACTTTATTCTTCTATTTGTTTAGTCTAAAAGCCATGAAATCCTTTCTGGCTTCTTTCTTTTACTAGATCTTACTGAGCACTTATCATTTCCTCTATTGTTATTTCCTCATGGAAACCATCACTCTCACTTTCATTACTGCAATAGCTGCAGGTCACAGCTATTATCAAAAAAAAGAAGGACATATTTTAAAAGTGTTGGGTGATGCTAAAACGTCAAGTCAGATACAAAATTAGAAGGGTCCCCTGGAAAATGTTAAGAGAAGAACTGACTTTATTTTATTGAAGTTTCTATTTTTGAAAAAAAAGATAGAAAAATGGTTATATGCTGGGTGGGAGGCAGCAGTACTCTGCCCAATTTATTTGATACAAGAAGTGCAGTCATGATTTGGCATAGAGAAATAGCTGCCCAGTTTCTTCAACAGGATCAACTTTGGTCTTTGGGTTCAGAGGAAAACATTAAGGAGCCATGCAATGACTTCTTACTCAACTTACATGTAAGCTCCAGGTCCAAGACTGATTTTTCCATAATGCAAATATTTTGTTCTTAAATCCATTTATATCCACTTTCTATTTTGGTGTTAATTGTATATTTTATACCCAGTTTTTGATATTATGTATTTTGATCATTTTTCTAAATATGTATAGGCATCTGGAGGGAAGTCTGTAAAGATGATTACATTTAGAAATCATATTAATGCAGAAGTCTATAAGGACTCTTTTTGTTCTGCTGTCTTGTGTTCTCCATTCCTGAAGGTCTTTCTATTTAAGTCAGATTATAACCAAATTATGTATGTACTTTATCATCTTTTCTTCTTTCAGAGATTACATTTTATTTTCCATATTTGGAGAGGATTAATGATATTCATTAAATAAAATTTTCTGTGGTATATGCAAAGCATTTAATAAATTCATTGGCAAATATGAGGTAATCTATTGTACAGCAAATTTTAAGAAATAGATGAGCACCACCTAAGGGAGGTATTGCAACAGGAGAAAGAGGATATTAAACAGGCCTTCAAGAGTGATCCTTTCCAACTTTGATTTTAAGAAGTTATTTATCCACTTACTGTGTATTGGCATGCAGAAGAATTCTGATCTATGTAGACATGGTGTAAATTGCATAAAGACTTCATTGCGCTATTTATCTTAGTCATGTTGTGTGATCTATCTCACTTTCTTTTAGGAATAAAAGCACACATCAGAATCTTATCTATTTAGCAACATATATGTTTCTTAAATAATGCATATAATTCCCATTCAGCTTTCTGGGTTTAATAATTTCTTAATTACTTAATATTACTTAAAGTTAATTACTTAATAATTTCTTAATACTAATTCATAGAAATTAATTTCTTATTAATTGCTAATTAACACTATTTTAATATCCCTTTCAGATACTTTTATATATCTATTAATATAGTAGGTGAGGAAAATCGTTAATATAATCGGTACCTAGCAGGGACAAAACATGAAAACAGTCCGACTAACAGAATGAAGTCTTTAAACACTTTTTTAATTATTAAAGCTTTATCCAACATTTGTTTAATGACTAATTTACATAAATATCTTCTTAAAAATTAATGCAGGTAATTTATCTCTATTGTCAGAAAAGCTGTGCTTTCTTTTATAAGATGTTTTTAAAATTTTGACATGTGCCATTTTTGTTTTCATTACCAGGAAACTTGGATAAACCCAGAACTTAATTGTATTTACCAAATGCCAGATGCCTAGTGACAACAATTTCTCTGTTATTTAATTGTTATTTTATTACTTGCAATTTCAATTTTCTGATTCATATTTACTTAATTTGTATGCCACTTGGTACTCTAAAAAATTGTCTAAGCATACATTTTAAATATACAAAAACATATTTTTCATAGAAAAATCATAAACTTTACTTTTAAGCAGAGAAAAGCAGAATTAATAATTTAAAAAAAAATTGTATGTATTCTCAGTGAATGAGAAAATAAGACTTCAAAGTTGTCATATTAAATACTGTGTGATCTTTTCTGAAATTGACTCAGATTTCTTTAAAGCAATCATAAGGACGAGGAAATAAGCTACAAGTCTATTTAATCACAGTATCAAAGGAAGAAATAAACCAATCACCAATTACAAAAATTATTACAAAAATGGTACGGCTCAAAGAGTAAAATGTGGAAGACTGATTTAAAGGTTTAAAAGACAGATTATTGTAAATAATCTAGGTTATTAATGAGATCCTGACTAAATGCAGCTCCATGATACAAGCACCTACTAAAAGACCATGAAATGTAAATCTTCAGAGGTAATACAGTCAGCCCTCCTCACCTACAGATTCCACATCAATAAAATCAACCAAACACAGATAGAAAATACTCCTCAAACAGGAAACAATACAATATAAGAATACAACAATAAAAACAGTACAAATTTTAAAATATAGTATAAAAGCTATTTACATAACATTTACATTGTATTGGGCATTACAAGTAATCTAGAAATGATTTAAAGTATACAGGAGGATGTGCATAGGTTACTTGCAAATACTATGTCTTTTTTTAATAAGGAAGTTGAGTATTCATAGATTTTAATATCTGAAGGGGTCCTGGATCCAATCCCCCATGGACACCAAGGGACAATTGTGTTTCAAATATATTTACTCTCATTATATCCTATTAAGGGTCAGCACAAATATGAATAAATAAAAAAGTTCAGAAAATAAATATATTCTAAATCATCAAGATATTGGAAAATAGCCCATTATCTTATTGTGGGGGCATCACATACTGAAGAGTCTTCTCAAACGAGATGGATAATTCTTTAACTTCAACATAAACTACTGGTTCTTTGAAAATGTCTTTTTTTTTTTTTTAAGAAAATATGTTCACACTTTTACATTAAAAGATGTCAGATAAACAGTTACCTGAGACTTGTATTTATTGTTTAAATCTTCAACCTCCTACCCCTCTTCCTAAGT
Source organism: Trachypithecus francoisi (assembly GCF_009764315.1). NCBI lineage: Eukaryota > Metazoa > Chordata > Mammalia > Primates > Cercopithecidae > Trachypithecus > Trachypithecus francoisi. The sequence goes on along the minus strand of NW_022681463.1, from coordinate 55,697,640 downwards.
ACAGTAGCAAGTCTTTTTAGTAAAGGCTAAATTAAATGACCAGTTATCTTGAGGAGTGATGATGACTGACATTACAATAATTAAAAGCTAGATTTCCAAAGTGATATTACATATTAAGCTTAATTATAATAATAGTTTAATAAAAAGGCACCAGTTCTCTTTAATGTAAAATTAGAACAATGATTTATTTTTCATGAATAAAAAGGCAAGAAGGAGTGATATTCTAATTTAGACCTCATGTTATTTAACTTATGCCAATTATAATATTATGGAAACATTCCTAGTGATCTTTTTGTGAAAGAAATATTAATATCATGAAAAGACAGAAACTCGAATGATCATAGCGTGTGTGTATGATAACGTTATTTAAAAGACAGGTAAGGAAATGGCTAATTACCTTAGTCTGTTCTAAATGGAATTGCAAAGAATGGCAAGTCTTGTAGACTGCCGTGGAGGTAGGGTCCAGCTCAGGGTCGGCCTGGAGATCAGTCTCTGGGACCCATTAGTGTCAGAGAGGCATTGGGACTCTCCATAAATATGAGTCAGTCCTGCCTCTACTCTTGGTTCAAATGGAATGCCAGCTCTTCTAATTGGTCACCTGCCACTGCTGGTACATCTTTTTGTGTGTGAGGAAAGTGTGTATATGTGAATCTTCTATATATTAGTCTTTTTAAATCCAGACTGAAAGCCTACTGAGAAAAGTTTGCTAGCAAATCACTTCAATCTTTCACAGGATACAGCCTACCTGCAACGTTGCTGTAATACCGAACAAGCACAGATATCCTTCAGAAAATGAGCAACAGAAAGTATGTTCCTACAAAGACATGCAGCTGTTAAAACACAGGTGGCAGCTAGCTCTCTGGAGATTCAAGGCACTGCCTTTCTTTCAGAAAGGATTTCAGGTAACAAACAGAAAACACTGTGAATTCTGCTCTTGAAGTGAATGAAGACATTGTACTTATAAATGGAATATCTAAGGAGTAGTCCCAGGAAGAGTTTGCACAGATTTATTTTATTTCATTTCATTTTAATATAACTTTTATAGCACTTTTTTTGTGTCAAGCACTTTTTTTTGCAGTCTTGGTAATTGTGGTGGTCATGAGATATGCTGCATGTTCTACTGCTGCCAAGAATGTAATTGAATAAGGGTTCCAGGTGTTGTGCTGTGAAATCCATCACTACATTTGTACCGAAGCTGTACCTCACACAGGCTGGTCTAGGGCCGTGACTTCGTTGACAAGGTGCTAATGCAGATCTGGGAGACACACGACTCCTCGAATGACTCCCTTTTGCCAAGGACTTCCCAACAGTTTTGAGAACTTTTCTTAGCTTGTGTTTTGAATGGCAGTATAAGATGCATCCACTCATCTTTCACTCAGACTTCTCTAAATTCAATTTATCTTATTGTTCAAGGCATGAAATATGTATACGATGTTTTATTTCATGATTTTAGCATGTCATTATTATGAATTTTTAAGAATACAATGAAGAAAAATGACAAAAAGAATAAATTAATCTCTATTGTTTTTATTTTCACTTATGAATGTAAGTGGAAAATTCTAATTAATAAGCCTGAAAAATAATTGAACACCACAGTAAAGAAAAATCAGAAATGCATATCAATAGATTTTTACAAATATGGTGTCAAACATATTTGTTAATATTCAAAATCTATTCTTTGAAACAGACATTAAATTGAAATCTGTTAATATTCAAAATCTATTATTTGAAACAGACATTAAATTGAAAATGTGAGATTAATTTCCTAACACAACTAAAGAAAATCCAGTCATATTTCAAAGATCCTTTAGAAACGACTGTTAAAATTGCCAGATTTATAAACATAAAATTTGTAAAATTAGTATAAAAACTGAAAAAAAAATTTTTTTTTTAAGTTTCTGATGTATTTGTATTAAAGATTAGTTCAGTTTTCTAATTTTAGAACAACCCTCTGGTTAATCTTTAGAGTAAAAAAAAATCCATTAAACAATTGGAAGGACAAGCAATTCAATTGATCTACTATTTCACAGTTTGCATTAGCATTGGTAATGTCAAATGTGCAAATCACATTTTTATTATTCTATGCTAATTTTTAAAAGTCTCTAAAATTCTAGAATATTTTTGAAATATTGGGCTCATAATAAATCAAGCCTGAGGCATGTGTTATTCTACTTATTATAAACAAGATTTTAACTAAGTCAAGGTTTTGTACATAAATCAGTTAATTCCAACTTATAGTTGCATTCCAAGCCACAGATAGCTTTTGCAAATAAATTCTGTACAATTGCGTCTTACATACTAGATTATGGATGATTTGAACAAAAAAAGCCTAGGTTTATTCACTTTTGCATTTGAATAGAAAAGAAATCAGGGCCTGGCAAGATGGCTCATGCCAATAATCTCAGCACTTTGGGAGGCCGCAGCAGGTGGATCACCTGAGGTCAGGAGTTTGAGACCAGCCTGGCCAACATGGTGAAACCCGGTCTCTACTAAAAATATAAAAACTTAGCCAGGCACAGTGGCACGTGCCTGTAATCCCAACTACTTGGAAGGTTGAGGCAGGAGAATCGCTTGCACCTGGGAGTTGGAGGTTGCAGTGAGCCGAGATTGTGCCACTGTACTCCGGCCTAGGCAACAAGAGCAAAACTCCGTCTCAAAAAAAAAAAAAAAGAAATCAGATGTAAAACTGTGTTTTTCAGATGAAAATCTGTGTACTGCATATTGTATTTTATTGAAACATAGATGTCATTGATAATAATGCTTATCACTAAGACAGCAAAACTAATGACAATTCCAAGGGAAAATCCATCTTTTTTTCAGGGATGGTACATTTGCAGTTTTTTTGTATTTTAGAATTGATGACATATGATCAATCCTAGTATCTTCCATGAAGCTTTTAAAAATTGAATGTATGGTCTCGAGCTTTTATCCTTATTCTTAAGTTCTTGAATTCAGCCAAACCATAATTAATACCTTTCAGAGGGACTTGAGTGACATTATTTATAGATTTTAATCCCTAGAGTAACAACCCGCACCACCCTAAGTGTCCTGAGTGTCTCCTCCCCCATTCCCACCTCCTATCCTCTAGGGACCATCAGGAGTTATTCTGTCAAACTTTAATCCCACCAGTCCATATTTTTCTTAAATATTTCCATATTTAAGATGTATACCTCTTCAGTTATCTCTTTTCCCCATATTGTCCTTTCTCTTGGGCTAGTTTCCCATTATTCATCTGTTTCCTGGTAATTTAACTTGTATGTGACCAAAACTCTATTCTGTTTTTAGTAGGTATATATTTTACTGTTCACATACTCAAGTGCAAAAATGTACCTTTATTTTCCTACAACTCAATTTAACTTTTAATGTAAGCCTCCTTCCACTCTGTAATAGAAAGCTTAATCTTTCCAATTTAAAGTAAATTCAGTGAATTTTGTTATTCCTGTTTAATGTGGGTTTGTAATTCAATTATGTTAAGATTTAAGTATGCTTCTGGGGTTTTCTCTTTGCCCCTGAATAATGAAGTTAAATTATAAGTTATTCACTGCTAGAGTGTCATTGTGGAGGTAGAAATCTCTAGATTCTTCAGAATATAGAAACGTCTGAAGTCGTACACATAAGAAAAAGAACGAGAGCTGAATGGTATTAAAATGCATTACTCCCTTTCCACTTTTCCTTCTAGTGCCAATGACCCACTAATACATGAATTCTGTCTCCCCAAGATAACCAGTGAGGAAGGTCAAGACTGTATTAGGTCAACACTCTCCTGGCAGGCACAATAGCTTTCTCTCCGTTAGCTTCTGTATGTCGTCATTTGGAGATGGCAAGAACTTGCAGAGATCATTCCACTCCACAGACTCAGACAATGTGGATGAGTCCTAGGCATCACAACCTTCAAATGCCACACATCTTCACAGTAATATTTTTATTCTTCAACACCAAGCTTTTTTTTTTTTTTTTTTTTTTTTTTTTTTGCCTCAGCTGAATTCAGGTATAAAAGTGCAGGTTATCTCTACTGCTAAACTTTAAACTTAAAGAGGGATTCCAGATGGGAAGGTGGAGGCAGTAAATTTACAACTTGATCCCACTCCCTTAATACACACAGATTAGTTCTGACACAGAAGCTTTTCTTTCCAAAACTCTCTCTCTCTCTCTATTACTGATTCTAAGAGTTTTCGAGCTCAGAGGTTGCAGAGAAGAACTTCTTTGGCCAACTAGTACATGTGGACTTTCGATCTCACACCTGAAACCTAGTCTTTTGAGCCTAGAAACAACAGAGAATGTAACTTTTTTCTCTTCTACTCTAATCTGACCATTTCTCTCTCTAGTGAATGGTGGCCCTAGGTTCTGTACTCTGAATTTTGGTGGTCAGAGAGTAGCAGAAAAAAGATTCTATAATTAATGTTTCAGGTTATTATTCTGCCACACCCAGTTGACATCTTCACATGCTTTGGTGAGTCCCTAAGTTCATAACCAGAAACATAGTCATTTCCAGAGGGCATTACTGTCCTAAGCCAAACTTATAAATAACTTTTAATAACTACCTATATTTTTCCATGTCTCTTGTGGATCAGGATCACAAGATGCAAAAAGTACTCTCTTCTTTCTGTCATTCTGGGAACAGTTATTACTTCTCTACCTTCATGTGGAAGTTCCTGCTACTTAAGATTCAGGACATTCATATAATACAATTTTAAAGTGAACTCTGGGTAATGAGACACAAATTAATTCAAGATGCATCAGAAAAGTTATAAGACAGTTGTGGTTTTTGATTTGGGGGGCAGTGGAATTAACTTTGTGAGCAAATGTTAAGGAGCAGTAAGGGCAAAAACACAAAGTATTATGATTTTAAACCACAAGTGGTGTTTTGAAATAAAATATTTATATTCTGCTACACTCTTCCTTGTCACAGTCAAACTCAAATTTCCTCATTCTTCGACTCATTCACTGACAATCTAGCATAACCCTCAGATACCTCCTTACCTCCTCAAGTCCTGCCGTCTTTACAGGGTACCTACCCTCCATGCATGTAATCCAACCAGGATGGTAGTACTTCCCTACTTCATCTACAGTGACCCTCTCATCCCCACCATTTAAATCCCTCCCTCATGGTCACACCTTAGACCCTAGTGGTCACCTAGAACTGCTCCACTTCTAAAATTACCAATAGACTGTCTGATCACAATCTTCTGTCCTTCTCTTTTAATTTTAAAAAACAAATTCATACATTTGTATAATATACATATATTTTTTATTCTACAGAATCCTCTAATTTTTTCATAGTAGCTGTCTCTGGACATATTTCTTTTCCTTTTTTTTTTTTTTTTTTTTTTTTGCTTCTTCCCTAAGTTTTAATGTTTTATCCATTCCAAACATCCTCCTTTGAGTATCTTTGCCTCCTTTGTCCAGTTTTCTTTTCATTAATTTTTGTCTAGCAGAATCTGAGTCTTGGTTTGGGCTCAACTATCTATTTCTCTGTGCCTGCACCTGTGCATATGAGCAGTGGTTTAGAATATCACAAACTAAGGCATATTTATTGTTAAAGCATTCATATGCCCGTTCCATAGTTGGCTTCTTTCTCTTTACACTAAAGCTTTTATTGCAGTCATCTTCCACTGTCCACAAATTTCTAAACTCTCCTATCTCCTATTAATTCTCTACAGATGATTTCATCTCCCTATTTCATAGAGAAATTAGGCAATTATTCCCTTAACTTACTTCATTTAGCTCTACAATTTCACTTCCACCCATCTTCCACCCTTCTTCTTTGTAAGACATCTTTCATCCTGTCAATGGTTACTACCTCTACCTTTTCTCTAGCAAACGTGCTCTCCTGAAATATCTTGGACTTGATCGACTGATTCCTCCCTATATTCTTTCTTTAACTTTACCTCACTATTGATGTTACTGCATTCACATATTTTTAATGGGAGGCAGGAGAAAACATGTTTCCTCCAACTATGTATTTCCCTTCTACTTTGCCCTGTATATTTTCACTTCCTCAAAGTCAAATTTTTGGAAGTGATTTGTCTGTCCTTATGCACTTTCTATTACCTCAAAATTCTACTGCGTTCTACTGAAACTTCTCTTGTCTAAGCCACAATGACTTCTTTGCTGCTAGATCAATCTGACATTTTAGAATATAGAAATGATATTCACTTATCTTATTTTATTTTAGTGTTTAGTGTTTAGTATTATTTCTGCCTTACAGCATTATTCATATTTTCTGAACATGAAACTGATATTCTGAAAAGAATCGGTCTTGAATGAACAGCTTCTGTGTCAGGATCCTATATTATGTTAAAGTAAAATAAAATAATCAATTACATTCTCATGTTTTTTTTTTCATGAATATTTACACTTTATTTTCTACTTGGGATCATGCACTTTCATGGCCTACATTGATAGCAGAGGCCATTGTATCTTCACTTATTAATAATTAAAGGTGATCTTGGGAACAGGGGAAGCTAATGAGAAAAGTTTGCCTTGTGAATATTCAAGTAGATGTAAGTACTCTAAAAATATTAAAGACAGACTCTTCCTCCTAAGTCATACAAAGTGACTCAAGCCAAAGTATAAAGGGAGACACTGACAGAGTAAAATCTTACCTGTTATAGGAACTAGCTTCATTGGCTTAAAAATCCAAATATTAAGTGACAGATCTCCACTGCATCTCTGTTTTGATTTGGAAATATTTTCCAAGTTTTTCTCTTTTTAGTAAGTCTTTTTCCATTGAAAAACTTGTATTTTGTGATGAGAAAATTATACAGAAGAATAGTTATAATTTATAAAAATTTTTAGTTTATTGCTATAACCTAAGAATGTATAAAATGCACTGAAAGTGGGAGAAAATAGGTTCTCAAGGGCAGGCTTTTCAGAAGAGATATCACTTGAGCTAAGCCTTGATGGATTGTAGACAGTTTTCAGGTAGATGATGGAGGAAAGGCATTTGGGCAGAGGGGCCAGTACATGCAAAATACAGAAACAGGAATATCATGGAATGTTTGGAGAACTACCAAGACCAGTTGTTCCAATAAAGCACTAGTTGAGACTTTTTAAAGTATAATTAACAGGGATACAATTCAAAATTATTTGGAGGAATAAAAAGAGCCAGGTGGATTTACTGTTCACACGTGGAAAATCACTAGAGTGGCTGGTTTCAAGCACAAATGGAACTGAGAATTTAAAAGATGCATGAGTTTTCTGTTTTGGTTCTTCTCACTCTCTGTTTCTCCTTTTCTTTCTCCTCTTTCCTTCTTCTTCCTCATTTTCTTCTTTTCTCTTTTTCTTCTGTGTTAGCCTGATTCTTAGGCAGACTCTTACAACAGAAAAACCAAAACAGCCACCAGCAGCACTACACTAAAATCATCCTCATATTAATGTATCATGAAGTGTGTATGCATTTTATGACTAATCTTCTTTTTTGCAGGGAATGCAAAGTTCTTGATAAGATGTCCCCTATTGTCCTGTATTACCCTATTTTCTGTTTTCTGTTCATCTTTCAGTTACATGCATGTTAGGTTAAGAAACTCTGCTTTAGATGGATGGGAGCCTTTATCGGGAGTGTAATAAATTAATATGTGAGAAAAATGAGACAACTCTAGGGATGATTGTCCCTGTAAGATAATTATATGGATGATATAATGAGGTGGTAAATTGCTATGGGATTTATGAGCATTCAGACAGGTTTTAACAAAGGCAGAGAAGGTTCCCTATAGTCTACACTATGTGTGACAGTTTATTTCACCAATTACCTATTAATGAAGATGTTTTTATTACTATCAAACACTGCAGTAAGTATGCTTATACAGAGGAGCTTGAGATTATTCTCTTTGGTTTTAGATTAGAAGTGGAAGTGCAAAATAAAATAATAATGCACATTTTTAAATGTATGCCTATTGGCCAATAGTCCTCCAGGAAATTTTTCCTGGTTTTCACTTGCATGAACAATCTACGTGTTTCAATTTTCCAGCGTCGTGGGCTCCCTGAAATCATGTGTCTTTAAAATTGTCAATGTGATGATACAATTCTATTGGGAGAGAATTTCACTGTGTATGTTTTCACAAAGCAGGATCTATGTATAGTTGTCACCTTTGTCCATTCACGGTTTGGTTAATGAAGAGTGGCAGAGATGGTTGTCTCAGCATGTTTACTATCTTGTCACTTAATTTTTAGTCATAAAGTGCATCAGTGCATCTACCTGAAGCAGTATGACTGATATGAAGGGGAATTGACAAATTCTCCATTTTTCCCCAAACACAATAGTTTCGCAGTGCAGATAAGCAAGGAAGGAGCCAAATGAAGATGGCATATATTACTGGCAGCATGTCTCAGATGGAATGGCCAGAGAAACAAAGGAGAGAACCATTTGGATGTAATTAGAGAGCAGGAGGCAGGGAAAGGAAAGAAAAAGTCTGTAAAATAAGGAACAGATGATGCCTCTGTAGTCCAAACGCCCCAAAATTTTCAGCTTGCTTTTCCTGCTTGTTCTGCTGTAACAATCTGTGTGGACACTCACTGAAATATACTCAGCCCTAAGATTATTAACAATTTTGAAATTGAAACCAGCTGCATACCAAAATATTGTAAACTAAATGTTTGAATTGATTCTTGGCTTTATTCATCCCCTATTAAGACATATACACTATTAACTTGTAGTTTTATTTTCAGTGCCCTTATCTAAACTCTGCTCCAAAGAATATTTCCAGTTGCACAGTTTTAAAGTCGTTCTGTGTATGCCACATCCTAGGTGCTTAATTTAAATTTTTAAATAAATTAACTTTAAATCACTTTTCACATATCTTTCATGAATTTCCCTCCCATCTCCATTCAAAACAATGGAAGCCCAAAATGATGGCTACCACTTTACTATTTGTTTATTCAAGAAACATTAAGTGCTAGTCCCTGAGGACACAAAAATTGTCTCGGAAATTTCTATGCCTCTGATACCCCTACGCATGATGTAAATTAGTGTGGGGTGCCAAAAGGGAGGAAGGGAGCTAACGTTTGAATGACTGCCTACTGTGTACAAGGCATTGTGTTGACCACTTCACACGCATTCTCTCTAGCCCTAAGAATTGCCCCAGGGTTATTCTTCACGCACATTTTAGGTAAACATAGCACACATATTAATGAAGTTTCTCCAAGGCTTTAATACTAGTAGCTGGAAGATCCAGGATGTGAACACCTATTTTCTTTACGTTGTTGGATATTTCTAGTCCTTTCTTATTTCATTGAGCTAGGTAATAATTTTCCTGCTTTATTCAGTCATAGAAAATAGAAGGATAAGTAGTGAGATCCTCAATCAGCATATCTTTCATTCCTAAAAAATTGCTAGGACTATAATTCCATTTTTATTTACTTCAGGTTTTTCTGCCTGGAATATTTTGTAATAGTTGTGTTCTATATTTTCATCCTATATTTTATATTTTTCGTCTTTACTCGACAAATCTCAGATGGACAGTTAAAACAAGGTTTACAACTCTTAGAAATTAATACCTCCTGAATAGTTACATCCCTTGCCCCAGTAGCCATACATGAAAGTTCTGCCACTCGATTCCTTCACTTTTTTTTTTTTTTTTTTTTTTGAGAGGGACTCTCGCTCTGCCGCCCAGGCTGGAGTGCAGTGGCGCGATCTCAGCTCACTGCAAGCTCCGCCTCCCGGGTTGACGCCATTCTCCTGCCTCAGCCTCCTGAGTAGCTGGGACTACAGGCGCCCGCCACCACGCCCGGCTAATTTTTTTGTATTTTTAGTAGAGACGGGGTTTCACTGGGTTAGCCAGGATGGTCTTGATCTCCTGACCTTGTGATCCACCAGCCTCGGCCTCCCAAAAGTGCTGGGATTACAGGCATGAGCCACCGCAACCGGCCGATTCCTTCACTTTTGCCCCACTGAGCATGTCCTACCCGCCACCAGAACACTAAGGATAAGCAAAGGACATGAGGCAGAGCATGTCACTGCAGGTCCTTCGTAAAGCCAAACTTTCAGACCCAACTCCAAGCCTCTGTTACAGGGTCTTCGAAGGTCAAAATAGATAATCATTTTCTTCTAAAGTACTGGTATGGTTCAAGTGTCCCCACCCAGATCTCATCTTGAATTGTAGCTCCCATAATTCCCATGTGTTGTGAGAGGGACCCTGGGGGAGATAATTTAATCATGGGGGAGGTTTACTCCATATTGTTCTCGTGGTAGTGAATCAGTCTCACGAGATCTGATGGTCTTGTAGGGGGCAATCCCTTTTCACTTGGCTTTCATTCTCTCTTTCCACTGCCATGTAAGAAGTGTCTTTCACCTTCTGCCATGATTGTGAGGCCTCCCCAACCATGTGAAACTGTCAGTCCATTAAACATCTTTTTCTGTATAAATTACCCAGTCTCAGATATGTCTTTATCAGCAGCGTGATAATGGACTAATACAAGTACATAACTACTGTAATGTATGTTTAGAATTTCCTGCCATTTATACATTTATTAATACATTTTACAGATTTTTTGATGTTTTTAACTTTCTTTTTTTGGTAGATACATATATTTTTAGGGTGCATGTGATGTTTTGATACAGACAGGCAATGTGCAATAATTATATCATGGAAAATAGGATATCCGTCTCCTCACATTCTTTGTGCTTCAAACAATCCAATTACACTCCTTTAATTATTTTTAAATGTACAACTAAATTGCTACTGACCATAGTCACCCTGTTGTGTTATCAAATATTAATAATTGTTATTTATTTTATTTTTTTATGCCCATTATCCATTCCTACCTTCCCCTACACCACTACCTTTCCCAGCCACTGGTAACCATTTTTCTGCTCTTTATCTCCATGAGTTCACTGTTTTGTTTTTTATTTATTTTTATTGTTTTTATTTCTTATTTTACTTTAAGTTCTGTGCTGCAAATGCAGAACATGTGGTCTGTAACATAGGTATACGTGTGCCATGGTGGATTGCTGCACCTATCAATCCATCATCTAGGTTATAAGCCCCAAATACACTAACTATTTGTCCTAATGCTCTCCCTTCCCTCACCCCCCCAACCCCCTCCGATTGGCCCAGGTGTGTGTTGTTCCCCTCCCTGCGATCACGTGTTCTCATCGTTCAACTCTCATTTATGAGTGAGAACATGCAGCGTTTGGTTTTCTGTTCCTGTGTTAATTTGCTGAGGATGATGGTTTCCAGCTTCATTCATGCCCCTGCAAAGAACATGATCTCATTCCTTTTTATGGTTGCATAGTATCCCATGGTGTATATGTACCATATTTTCTTTATTCAGTCTATTATTGATAGGCATTTGAGTTGATTTCACATGTTTGCTGTTGTAAATAATGCTACAATAAACATATATGTGTATGTGCCTTTATAGTAGAATGATTTATATTCCTTTGGGTATGTACCCAGTAATGGGATTGCTGGGTCAAATGGTATTTTTCTAGTTCCAGATCCTTGAGGAATTGCCACACTGTCTTCCACAATGTTTGAACTAATTTACTTCCCATCAACAGTATAAAAACGTTCCTGTTTCTCCACAGCCTTGCCAGCATCTATTGTTTCTTGACTTTAATCATCATTCTGACTGGTGTGAGATGGTATCTCATTGTGGCTTTGATTTGCATTTCTCTAATGATTGGCAGTGTTGAGCTTCTTTTCATATGTTTGTTGGCCTTATAAAAGTCTTCTTTTGAGAAGTGTCTGTTCATATCCTTTGCCTACTTTTTGAGAGGGTTTTTTTTTATGTACGTTTGTTGAAGTTCCTTGTAGATTCTGGATATTGGACTTTTGCCAGATGAGTAGTATGCAAAAATCTTCTCCCATTCTGTAGGTTGCCTACATACTACAGACGTTTTGTGGTTTCTCTCTTATGTATTAGCCATGATTCTAGATTCTTGGATTACAACTGTAAAACAAGAGAAAGAAAAAAAAAGAAATAAGAAGAGAAAGAGGAAGGGGAAGCAGGAGGAGGAAGAAGAAGACAAAGAAGGAAGAGAAAAAGATAAAGAAGACAATAACATTGCTGTGCTCATCAGGCTTACAATTGAGTACTGTCATAGACTAAAATTTCCAAAAGGTGGAAACAAACATGTTAGTTACCATTCTAGTTACTTTATTTATCTACTTTTGATAATGACGATGACAACATTTAGGTGATGATGATGGGAATGAAAAAAAGATCTGATTTCATGCTCACTTATGAGTGCTATCTTTTGATATTTTTTTAAATGGTGTCCTAGTTTATAGAAGTCTGTGAGTAGATGCAGTTGAGGGAAGAAATCCAAAATAGACTGGATGCTAAAGTACCAAGTAAAGATGGCAAATTACAGAAATGATGGGACCTCATACTGGTGATTCTCAAACTTTGTTGCATTTTCAAATCACCTGGGGAGCTTTGTAAGAATCCTGTCTCTCATCTTATATTCCATACCAAATAAATAAGACAGAGTCTGAGGTGAAACATAGGTGTCAAGTGCTTTTTGCTTTGTTTTGTTTTGTTTTGTTTTGTTTTGTTTATAACTCCCTTGATTATTCCAACATGTGAACAAACTTTAAATCCAACACACCAGGAATATTGTTCTCAAACTGTAATGTATGTTCGAATCACCCAGGAATCTTATAAAATGCAGATCCAGTTTAATAGATCCAGAGTGGTTTAATAGATCCAGAGTGGGCCCCAGATTCTCTGCTGCTGCTACTTTGTAGACCAAACATTAAATAGCAGGGCTCTAAACATTTTTCCCCCATGTCGGGACTGTAAGAACTCTGTAGATAGCCACCAGCCCTTTTCTGGGCAGTGGGTACCTCAAACCCTATTCAGTATGAATGAAAGCATGCCAGTATGCTAGGACTAGAGAAGCTTAGAAATATTTAGAGAAGAGGTTCTCCAACATAGGATTCTGACATGTTTGAAAACACCCCACAGTACCGTCTGAATGCTAGTGTCCTCTGCAAAATTATATGTTGAAATATTATCCCTGAAGGTGATAATATTAGGACGTGGGGTCTTTGGGGAAATGACTGGTCATAAGGGCTGAACTCTCATAAATGCAATTGGTACATCAACAGAAAAGGTCCAAGGAAGCTTCTTTGCCTCTTTCATCACATGAGGACACAGTAAGCTGTCATCTATGATAAAGCAGGCCCTTCCCAGACACTGAATCTGCTGATGCCTTGATCTTAGACTTTCCAGATTCCACAACTCTAAGAAGTAAATTTCTGATGTTTATTAGATATGCAGTGTATGGTATTTTGGTATAGGAGTGCAAATGGACTAAGACACTTCCCATCCCAATCTGAGCAGTAGAAGGACTCCTGGGACATACACCTGGAGATATTTATCTTCTTCAAGGCCTTCAAGGAGTATCATTATCACATACTCAGCTTATGTTTAATCAACAACCAAACTTCTAGGAAGAGAAGAAAAAGGTTTATCATCTCTTTGTAAAACCCCAGTCTTATAATTTCATATCCTAAATGTATTTTGCAGCTGAATAACCTGAGTACAGGTTGTTATTCCACCTAGTGGGTGATTAAACAAACGATGAATTCTTGGTTATCAAAATACTCATATGGCTTTGGGATTTTGAACTGGTAAATATTCATGATATGTGAAAAATCAAGACACATATTGTATAATCTCAGTCCCATAAAATTGGATGTTGTTTTATATACAGACAGGACCTAGAAGAACACATAAAACTGTAAACTCTATGTGATTGTGGATGACTTTGTTATTTGCGTCTTGTGCTTTTCAGTTTCCTACAATGCACACATTAACTTTTAAAAAATAAGGGTTATTTTAAAAATTAAAAAAAACAAACAAACAAATGATGAGAAAGACTTTTTTTTGTGTGTGTGTGAAAACATAGGCAACATTTAGAAACAAGATATCTAGTCCCAGGAGTGAGCATTCCAATTTCTTCCTGAAACTGTATTCTTAATAATAGCTTAAGATACCTTTTTCCCCACTCCAAATATTTAGTAGCTCTATGAAAAATTTATTCGTGAAACCTGCTTTGCCGATTTGGATTTTATATTTATTTGAAACAGTGTCCCCACCTTTTTAAGATTAAAATTTAGGACAAATACTCTGAAGTCATCAACAATGACTGACATGAAATAAAAAAGAAATGTACCAGTTTTAGAATGATATTTGTTTTTCTGCAAAATGAGGAAAGACGTGACTATTTTAGCCTTTCAATCAGAAGAGTTCTGATATGAATCCAAAACATTTGAACTGCACTTGCAAAATGGTATCATTTTACTAGTACAAAATGCAATGTATAATATCATCCTATGTATTATGTATTGGATGTGTCAATAGTAAATATCCAATAAAAAGTTGGTGCATAGTAAATCAATTATTCTAATGAGCTTCATCTTCTACTGTAAATTTATTGTATGGAGTGAAGCAGCTTTTGAATTGGAAGTAGAGTTGATAGAAAAGTGGAATAAGAATCTATTAAAAACCATAAAAACACACAACCTCCTGAAAGTGCTTGTTTTCAGAGAAGTTGAGATTATAAACCACTTCAAATAAGCCATCGATTAGGGAGACTCATTCATTAGAAAAGATACTTATGTCTGCAACAACATAAAAACCATACATTTTAACAAGTATCTTGTTTTCATGAGGGCAAAATTTTACATATGCAATCAAAACACATCCATCCACAGTATCTCAATTACAAATGTCATTCAGTTAATCCCATCCCAGACTGGGTTTGAGATGAATTCAACAGTTCAGAACTATTCATCCTAGCTCTAATCAACTGAGAAATATTTTATGGAAATAAAAACACCTCTATTTTTTTCTTTCCTTTTTTTTTTTTTCCTGTGGCTTTGTTAGTAAAAATGAAATGAACATGCAGTGGAACACAGTAGGACCACAATATGTGATCTTAATTTCCATTTATATTTACATTGATGATTATGATATTTTTAAACTTAGAAATTAGAAATTGATATGTATTTAACACCTTTGTATCATAACAATTGAAATATGTATTGTAAAAGTTACCTGAATAAAACAATATTTTGTTAAACTGAGTCAGTTGAACTCGACCTTTAATGGATGTGTTACATGTTTTTCAAGATAATGTAGTCCTTTTCTATTACTGCTGCAATAAATTGTCACAAATTTAGCAGTATAAAATAACACTCATTTATTAACCCCCAGTCTTGCCATCAGAAGTTTGGTTACCGACTGGCTCTGCTGGTCTTTGCCTAGTGCTTTGCAGTGCTGAAGTCAAGGTGTCAGCAGAGTGGTGTTTCTTTCTGGGTGCTCTGTGGGTGAATCCTCTTCCAAGCTCATTCGGATTGTCAGTGAATTCAGTTCCACGTGGTTACTGGACTGAGGTTTCCATTTCCTACCTGACTGTCACAGGTTCTATGAATTAAGGCATGGTTATGTTTGGGGGACTATTATGCCCATTGCAGTTAGATTGATAAATGGTGATTGTGAGAATATTGAGCTTACTTTATGAAAGAGCAACAACATAGTGACTGAATATGATCAAGGAAGATGAAAGGGGAAGAAAACACTGGTTTCTTAGAATTCCTCCTGGCTCCATGAGACCGAGGTTTTGTGTATTGTCAGATATTTTACCTTTCTTTTCCAAAACACATACTTTTAATACTCAGGTATTTTATCTTCAATTGAGTAAAATAGCATTTCCCATCAAATGATTTGATTGCAAATATTGTTAGGCACATGGCATCTAAACCAGGGTGTCCTGAGTCAAACATAAAATACCAAAACAGGAATTAATTGGATTTCCTTAAGTTATATTAGATGTTTTATTTGAAAGAATTATAAGCCAACATAAACTCAGTTATTCTTACACTCAGTTACTCAGAAATCTGTGCATTCA
Source organism: Trachypithecus francoisi (assembly GCF_009764315.1). Taxonomy (NCBI): domain Eukaryota; kingdom Metazoa; phylum Chordata; class Mammalia; order Primates; family Cercopithecidae; genus Trachypithecus; species Trachypithecus francoisi. The sequence goes on along the minus strand of NW_022681463.1, from coordinate 55,681,778 downwards.
TGTACTGAATATATTTACAAATAAGATTGGGGAAATGGAACATTCTAAAGTGCTTTTTAAAGAATAATAGTATTTTGTTGGATTAGTTGAAGAAATGGGACATATGAAGGATAGTTGATTTTGCTAAATTTAAATGCTTAGATGATTCAGTGGAAGTCTTTTAGAGATAAACTAAATACACGTTACTGAAGTTCTTCTGTTTGCAGTGAATTTTAACTGCTATTTACAAGAAATTCTGTGAATCAAATGGCACTTTTTACTGTTAAAAAATTATGGAAGGAGCCAGGCGTGGTGGCTCAAGCCTGTAATCCCAGCACTTTGGAAGGCTGAGACGGGAGGATCACGAGGTCAGGAGATCGAGACCATCCTGGCTAACACGGTGAAACTCCGGCTCTACTAAAAAAAATACAAAAAAAACTAGCTGGGCGAGGTGGCGGCAGAAATAAAGATGTTCTTTGAAACCAATGAGAACAAAGATACACCATACCAGAATCTCTGGGACACATTTAAAGCAGTGTGTAGAGGGAAATTTATAGCACTAAATGCCCACAAGAGAAAGCTGGAAAGATCTAAAATGGACACTCTAACATCACAATTAAAAGAACTAGAGAAGCAAGAGCAAACACGTTCAAAAGCTAGCAGAAGGCAAGAAATAACGAAGATCAGAGCAGAACTGAAGGAGATAGAGACACAAAAAACCCTCCAAAAAATCAATGAATCCAGGAGTTGGTTTTTTGAAAAGATCAACAAAATTGATAGACCGCTATCAAGACTAATAAAGAAGAAAAGAGAGAAGAATCAAATAGACGCAATAAAAAATGATAAAGGGGATATCACCACAGACCCGACAGAAATACAAACTACCATCAGAGAATACTATAAACACCTCTACACAAATCAACTAGAAAATCTAGAAGAAATGGATAATTTCCTGGACACTTACACTCTCCCAAGACAAAGCCAGGAAGAAGTTGAATCCCTGAATAGACCAATAGCAGGCTCTGAAATTGAGGCAATAATTAATAGCCTACCGACCAAAAAAAGCCCAGGACCAGATGGATTCACAGCTGAATTCTACCAGAAGTACAAGGAGGAGCTGGTACCATTCCTTCTGAAACTATTCCAATCAATAGAAAAAGAGGGAATCCTCCCTAACTCATTTTATGAGGCCAACATCAACCTGATACCAAAGCTTGGCAGAGACACAACAAAAAAAGAGAATTTTAGACCAATATGCCTGATGAACATCGATGCAAAAATCCTCAATAAAATACTGGCAAACCGGATCCAGCAGCACATCAAAAAGCTTATCCAACATGATCAAGTGGGCTTCATCCCTGGGATGCAAGGCTGGTTCAACATATGCAAATCAATAAACGTAATCCAGCATATAAACAGAACCAAAGGCAAAAACCCCAAGATTATCTCAATAGATGCAGAAAAGGCCTTTGACAAAATTCAACAGCCCTTCATGCTAAAAACGCTCAATAAATTCGGTATTGATGGAACGTACCTCAAAATAATAAGAGCTATTTATGACAAACCCACAGCCAATATCATACTGAATGGGCAAAAACTGGAAAAATTCCCTTTGAAAACTGGCACAAGACAGGGATGCTCTTTCTCACCACTCCTATTCAACATCGTGTTGGAAGTTCTGGCTAGGGCAATCAGGCAAGAGAAAGAAATCAAGGGTATCCAGTTAGGAAAAGAAGAAGTCAAATTGTCCCTGTTTGCAGATGACATGATTGTATATTTATAAAACCCCATTGTCTCAGCCCAAAATCTCCTTAAGCTGATAAGAAACTTCAGCAGTCTCAGGATACAAAATTAATGTGCAAAAATCACAAGCATTCTTATACACCAGTAACAGAAACAGAGAGCCAAATCATGAATGAACTTCCATTCACAATTGCTTCAAAGAGAATAAAATACCTAGGAATCCAACTTACAAGGGATGTAAAGGACCTCTTCAAGGAGAACTACAAACCACTGTTCAGTGAAATAAAAGAGGACACAAATGGAAAAACATACCATGCCCATGGATAGGAAGAATCAATATCGTGAAAATGGCCATACTGCCCAAGGTCATTTATAGATTCAATGCCATCCCCCATCAAGCTACCAATGAGTTTCTTCACAGAATAGGAAAAAAATGCTTTAAAGTTCATATGGAACCAAAAAAGAGCCCACATTGCCAAGACAAGCCTAAGTCAAAAGAACAAAGCTGGAGGCATCACACTACCTGACTTCAAACTATACTACAAGGCTACAGTAACCAAAACAGCATGGTACTGGTACCAAAACAGAGATATAGACCAATGGAACAGAACAGAGTCCTCAGAAATAATACCACACATCTACAGCCATCTGATCTTTGTTAAACCTGAGAAAAACAAGAAATGGGAAAAGGATGCCCTATTTAATAAATAGTGCTGGGAAAATTGGCTAGCCATAAGCAGAAAGCTGAAACTGGATCCTTATCTTACTCCTTATATGAAAATTAATTCAGGATGGATTAGAGACTTAAATGTTAGACCTAATACCATAAAAATCCTAGAAGAAAACCTAGGTAATACCATTCAGGACATAGGCATGGGCAAGGACTTCATGTCTAAAACACCAAAACTAACGGCAACAAAAGCCAAAATTGACAAATGGGATCTAATTCAACTAAAGAGTTTCTGCACAGCAAAAGAAACTACCATCAGAGTGAACAGGCAACCTACAGAATGGGAGAAAATTTTTGCAATCTACTCATCTGACAAAGGACTAATATCCAGAACCTACAAAGAACTCAAACAAATTTACAAGAAAAAAACAAGCAACCCCATCAAAAAGTTGGCAAAGGATATGAACAGACATTTCTCAAAAGAAGACATTCATACAGCCAACAGACACATGAAAAAATGCTCATCATCACTGGCCATCAGAGAAATGCAAATCAAAACCACAATGAGATACTAGCTCACACCAGTTAGAATGGCAATCATTAAAAAGTCAGGAAACAACAGGTACTGGAGAGGATGTGGAGAAATAGGAACACTTTTACACTGTTGATGGGATTGTAAACTAGTTCAACCATTATGGAAAACAGTATGGCGATTCCTCAAGGATCTAAAACTAGAAGTACCATATGACCCAGCCATCCCATTACTGGGTATATACCCAAAGGATTATAAATCATGCTGCTATAAAGACACATGCACACGTGTGTTTATTGCAGCACTACTCACAATAGCAAAGACTTGGAATCAACCCAAATGTCCATCAGTGACAGACTGGATTAAGAAAATGTGGCACATATACACCATGGAATACTATGCAGCCATAAAAAAGGATGATTTTGTGTCCTTTGTAGGGACATGGATGCAGCTGGAAACCACCATTGTCAGCAAACTATCACAAGAACAGAAAACCAAACACCGCATGTTCTCACTCATAGGTGGGAACTGAACAATGAGATCACTTGGACTGGGGAAGGGTAACATCACACACTGAGGCTGATCACGGGGAGGGGGAGGGGGGAGGGATTGCATTAGGAGTTATACCTGATGTAAATGACGAGTTGATGGGTGCTGACAAGTTGATGGCTGCAGCACACCAACATGGCACAAGTATACATATGTAACAAACCTGCATGTTATGCACATGTACCCTAGAACTTAAAGTATAATAAAAAAATTGCATTGCACCCCATAGTTGTATGCAATTAATATTAGTCAATTAAAAATAAAATAAAAAGTAAACTAAAATAAATAAATAAAAATTAAAAATAAAAAAAAAACTTCCTTTGACCAACATCTCCCCATTCTCATTTTCAAACCAATCATGTCCTTTGTATTCACACTTGAGCCTGCCTTTTCTATAATCTAATATATATGTGAATTTTACATAAGTATTTATTCACATATTAGAATCTAATTTCTTCCTTTCATTTTTCTGCTAGTCTCATAAAACTTTTCTTGATTATTCTCACATATTCTCTAAAGATTTTTTATTTTTTACTATTTTATAAAAATTATTATATTTGTGAAATATATAAATTTATTTTTTATATATTTTTCTCTTTAGAAAGTACAAATAACTTCATTTGGAAAATTGTGTCTTTTTTCTCTAAGTACATGCAAGATAAGTGTGATTCTTAATAATTCATTTTAATAATTAATTCTGATGGAACTCATTTTTAGGTGAGATTTATCTCAGAAAATTTATTTTAACATCTGGTATATTGTGTTTGTAAATGCTACTTTTGTTAACTTTCTAGTAAAGGTAAAATTAAAGGATATGTCTTAATGAAAACGTTTGAAGGAAAAGTATACTCTGCTAGCTATTTTTGGCAGGATTTTGAATATTTCTTACATTTATGATTGCGGTCTTCTCCTCTAATCCACCCTGCTAATTTTTTTTCTTGTTTTTTATGTCTTAGTTTCTTCAACTGTAAAATGAAGAGGTTGGACTAAGTTACCTCTATAGTTTCGCAATTTAAATAACAATCTTTATTTTTTTTTAAGGCAGGGTCTTGCTCTGTCACCCATGCTTAAGTGCAGTGAAAAAGTAATCTTGACCATCATGAGATTTCCAGCTGAGAAGGATAAACTCATCATAGGAATAAAAAAAAGTCTAAGTGTCTATAAAATGCAGAATTTGAGTAATAGAGCATACTGAGTATATACAGACCTTTAACTTATAACACTATCAACTTTATGGAATTTTTTTAATGTAATAAAAATATCAGTTTGGTGAAAGAATGAGCAAATAAATTGATAAGACAACCTCTCACGGTACACCATTTAATTACAATAGCAATAATTAAGCTAATATTTGTGGAACACGGTCTGCACAAAATATTTTGCATGAATTATCTCATTTAATTTTCATTTACACCATAAAAGAGACCGTAAGTTCATAATTTACACATAGATGAGTCTTAGGAGGGGAAATTAGACTTTTCTAGAAGCCGGGACTGTATATAATATTATTTTTACATCAGCTAAATGTTTATTTAGGCTGAGTTCAAAAATTCTACCATTTGGTATTGGTTCTGATTAAATTCTTCATTTAAAACAACATAATACTTGAAGCATAAGACGTGCTAAGTGACTTCACTGGGTTTTAAAATGATGTTAAATGTTTAAAATAGTGATGTTAAACCTCAAGACCTGCATACTTCTTGACTCTAACTAGCTATTTCACCTGGTCATATTTTCCAGATCTTGTTAAGAGTTGCCTACAACCAACATATCATTCTTTCTTGATATTCACATAACACTTGAAGTTATATTTACACCTTAAATTATCCACTTGACATTTTATTGTCTTAAGTTTTCAACAGGAAGGACTCTTCTACATGTGCCTATTTTTAGTACAACCACAAGTAAAATACCGCAAATGGCTTAGATGAAATGTTCTTTATGAGATCAACCTCATATTGGAATATCTGTCACATGGGCACAGAGTAATGTTTGTTAAATTGAAGAGGATTGACAGTCATAAAGATGAAATAAACTGGGTAAATTAGTGCCTTTGTAATTCCATCTGTGTCATAAAATCCAACATTGGAGAAGGGGGTTATGGCTCCAACACTTTCATTGCTGACTTAATGTTTAGTAAATGAGCTCTGTATTTTTTTTCAAATTTTTACAAAAGCTCAAAATCAAATTGTGAAAGCTATTTACTTTCTGGTCATCCCATGCAGATTATCTCCTATAGCATCAATAAACTTGTAAACAGCTATACATTATTTATAGCCTATATTACCTTCTATAATAAATCTCTTTTATATTCTCTGGTTTAAGTCCCCATTTTCCACTTAAATTGTCACTAAACCTTATAACTAGCGTCCAGAATTTTCTTCATCACAAGCTCTACACGTGGCCAAAAGTGATCTTTTAAAAACATAAACTCTCTGGTCTAAATGCTTACAAGTCCCATTACTTTTCAGATAAAATTGTAACCTCCAAGTATGGCACATAAGTTTATTCATTATTTGCTGTACACTTGTGTCTCCCAGCTCATTGTTAATCATCCTTTTTTTTTTTTTTAGTTCTCTTCATCTCTTTAGCCAAGGAAAACCGCAATATCTGTGGCTCTTCAACCATGACATTCTCACTGCCACATGTGGTTTGCCTATTATTCCCCACTCAAATGCCCTTCCTTCCTCGCTGCCATTTTCTCTTGGCTAACTTTTCCTTTTTTCAAGCTCATAACTTCCTCTGAGAAGGGTTCAAAATAGACTTCACCTCCTTTACGGAACCTTCTCTGATTTCCAAAATTGGGTTAGGTCCTACTCACATAGCATCCAAAGAATAGGCATTTATCACGTATGTTTTGAAACTGGTTTTCTTATTGGCTTTTCACAGGATGATGTAAGTTCATTAAAAGACTTGTAATATCGGCACTAAAATATGTATGGGATAAATGACTGTATGACTGATTTTTAAAAAATCACCACGGTATTCTTACTTCTTGGCATCAGCAGGTTAAATTTTAAAGTTCACTCAATTTTGTTTTACATCCTCAAAGGAAGACGTTCCTAGTTTAGGAGTCTATTTTACAAATGCTAGTATATAAGGACAATTATATACAAAAAGTGACATTTAAAAACGATTATAGGTTGTGCATTTATGTATATATTGTCTGAAAATATACATGATTTATTATTAGAAATAGAAATAACTTAAAAAAATACTGTGCTGGGACTTTTTAGCTCAGGAATCCAAACTGTTTTAATTGTTGTTAGTTTTTTTTTTTTTTTCTGCTTTGAGTCTTCTTGCAGGCCCATCAATTCTTTTCAATAAATATTTATTGACTACTTGCACATAAAGGTACAGCGCTAGGCAGAGAATGCCTAGATCAGCGATATGGCATTTTGTGGCAATTTTGACTGCTTTTTCTCAGTGAGCAAATTTACCATAGAGGAATGACAATGCTCAGGTATTTCTGTCTGTGGCCTCCATGAACCGAGGCTGCCCAAAGAGTTGAAGAACACCAGGTGGTTGATGCTGCCCTTGCATTACATTCTCCATTGTCTGCCAGGGATCAGGACCTCACAGAGTCCTCACCTCAGGAGGAGAGATTGGACCCTGAACCTCCAGAGGACAGAGGCTTGCTTAATTTCCCCTTTTATAGTTGTGAATTTAGACATTTTCTGGGAGCACAAATTAGAATCCTTGTGAGAGATGTTACTGCAATCAAATCAACTTCATATACCACTCCTAAAAATGGCTTGTAGTGATGTTATTTCACAATAAAGACATGCCTGGTGTTTTCCTAAAATACATGTAGAAAATCCAAAACACTACAAATTTACATTTTTTTGAATGCTTCAATACTACAAAACTTTTTAAAATAATTTATTTTTTTCCTCTTCCAACCACCACTGATGAAAGCCTAACTGCCAGGAAAGCTTCTTTTTTTTTTTTTTTTTTTTTTTAATAGGGTCAGGAAATCTACCCTAAGTAGTCAAATAACATAAATTGTTTTTTCTCCTGTAGCTGAAATTGCTATGTTGGTTTTAAATTTCCCAATTCAAATTAATGAACAATTTTCTCTGTGGTGTAAGAGTGAATTTGGCAGTGCAAAGATCACAGCAATCTCTTCTTCATTGGGAAACGAGAACTCACTGGTTCACAAACTGTTAAATGGATATTAGGGGTTTTAATGAATGGAACATTTATTTTTGTGCCAGCTCAACTAACAACATTGACATGATTAGCATACATTTTGGCAACTATTCTAGCACAAGGTGTCAGTAAAAAGGAGCTTTTATCTTTGAGTTTAATTTACTTTAGCTTTCCTTGTTATTAACGTTTTTAATGTGAATGAGATGTTTTTGTAAATGAAATCCTGCCACAAGAAGTTATTCAGAAATACGTCTTTTTATTAATGTTATAGGCATTTCTCATGCTGGAGATAAAGTCCATTTCCCAAAACACATGAACCTTCTTCAAATTTGGAAATGAATTGAAAATTGTGCTATTTGTACTGATGATAAAATTATTGTACTTATGGAGGATTCTTAAAAAATAAATAGTGTTACTTTTATCTCATGAAGTTCCTTTCTTTACAAAAAAGAAATAAGAAATAAAATATGACTCTTAAGAGATGTTTCCTCCATTGCTCCATATCAGTTATAAATGAAAAGTTTTGGGGGTTAAATGATCTTAGTCTCTTAGCTCAGATGCCTCTCGTACAAAAGGAATTTCCAATAAAAATATATTTAGTTTTTGTAACAAATGTTGCTGCCTCATATACTTATTATTTTATTTACCGAAATTCTCAAATTGAAGAAAAATAAGATAAATGAGTTAATAAATGCAAATCTAAAAGAACTTGACTGTTTGCATTCAATTTCTTTTTTGCAGAGTATTTTTGTTTTAAAAATTATCGCAAGCTATTGCAACACTGCTAACAGAGGATTTCTTGTAAATATGTGGCAAAATGCAAATGTGTAACGATATTAAGTCTATAATCAATTAATATGAATGTGCACATACACGATTGCAAATTTTCATATGAACTTACACCAAACATTTAGGCATACTCTCTTTCTACTACATATATGTCTATAACTACACACGCATTTAATAATTTACCCAATGTTTAATTGAGTAACGAATTAGTTTAATATAAACTTTAGTATAGCAGAATACTACAGTTTACTCACATTTAACCCTAAAAACAAACAAATGACAGGCACTTCAGTGAAATAACAAGCCCATGTTCAAATATAAAATGCTAAAAATGATAAAGAAATTATGAAAATATACCTTTAATTTGCAGACATATAAACACTTTTGATACAGTACAGATGCATGATGCCAAAAAGTAAAATGATCCAGTTTAAGCTAACACATTCCTTGTTTATACAGATTATTTTGCTATAACTCTCATATAAAATAATATTTCCAGTTCACACAATAAATTGAAAGTGATAAATCACTGATGAAATAGCTTTCTTCATTGCAAGAGAGTCAGTAAAAGCTAAATTATCAAAGAAATCTGCTGCAGGGCTTACAAATAAACTGTTGGACTTAATCCAAAACGAAAGAAAGGAAGGCAGAAATGGTAGCCAACAAACCTAAACAACAACAAAAAGATAAGTACAGTATAACTTTCATATAAAAGGCCCAACTAAAACAACCAGTAGTGCACACCAGCCTCTAGAAGAATTCACTTTTAATATGATTTCTATTTTCTTATGTGATGGAAGATTTTAAGCCTATAAAAGTCCAATATATAACCCAAGTATAAAGTACAACCAACAAGTTGTGAAAGCACTAAAATGTCATGAATGCCTATGAAGCAACTAAGGATTGAAGCATTTCTTTGCTTCTGGCTGTTTTTCTTGGGCATAAGATCTAGTTATATTCTCTGTAACAAAGAATGTATGTATGTATGTATGTGTGTGTGTGTGTGTGTGTATATATATATATATTATATATATATATATATTTCCCCTGTAATAATAGCAAATGCAGTGGTAAAGCAAACAGAAAGCAATTCGAGTACACAGAAAGTGGAACACTCTTTAGCAGATCGAATTTATAACACAAAGCAATGTTTTTATCCTTGCTAAAACGGAATTGCACTTCTTTTTAAAATGCCTTCTCTTTCAAACTATATATGCACTTTTGAGGTAATAAACATTCTGTTTACAAGTGCATTTCTTTTTTTTCTTATATATTTAAATAGGGTGACATTTAATTTACTTTAATTTCATATTTGTTTAATGTTAAAAACAATATATTTAAAATATACTCTTTCATTAATTTCATGTACAACTGTCAAGTACAATACCTCAGTTCCCTGCAAAGGAGCAACTGATGCCCTCTTGTGGTGACAGAAATTTTTAGATAAAAATTTGTTCCATTTTCTTACCTTACTCCCAGGTTTTATCAATCATCTGCTTGGTGTATGAAAGCCGCAAACCATGTCCAAGTTTTTTTTTTTAATAACAGTCCTATAGCTGTTAGTACTAATTTTCACTTAAAAATGCTGTACACATTTTATAACCTCTGAATTTAAATTTAAAAACCTGTAAACAGCTATTTACAACATAGAACAAGTTATAAATTAGTTGTCCTTCATTGGAACTGCCATCAACACACTCCTTTTTTAGGTGATGAAGATCCAAAGTCAGTTAAAACATTTCTCCGTGTTATTCCACCATGAAATATCAAATATTAGAAATATCCATTGGCTTTCTCTCTCGCATGTGCAAGTCAATTTTTCCTTTCAGTGGAATCTGCACTTCCAAATTTTCGTCTTCCCTGGGATGCTTTTTCCCTTTCCTTAAACAGATGTATATGCCCATCCCTGTGACCAGTGTGATGGAACCCAAGCTTATTACAGACAGAGCTACTAAAGTGGGCATACAGGACACAGATTCTACCTTCCTATGAGTCGGTTCTATTGAGATTTGTGGTTCTTTCTCCTCTATATTAATCTCTGGTTCTTTTCTTAAAAGACTCTCAATGTAACTCTCATTACTGACAGTGTCATTAACAAATAGGTTCACCATGACCGTGGAGTGGAGAGGCTCGGGATAACCGTGATCACTCACTTTCACGAGTAAGCGATGGAGCCCATAATCTGTCTGCAGCAATGCCTCCTCCAAAGTAATATTGCCAGTTTTCGGGTCAATCCTGAAGGACTCAGGCCTAGGACCTCTTCTCCCTATGATGCTGTAAGCTATGACAGCATTCATGCCTGTGTCTTTGTCGACAGCATAGACTTCTGTAACCGGGGAGCCTGGGAGAGTAGAAGGCAGTACTAACAGATAAGACATATTAGACTGAGGAAATAAAACAAGAGGAGGGTTGTCATTGATATCTAGAAGGAGAATTGTGATTTTTGCTGTAGAGGAGAGGGCGGGCTCACCCCCATCAACAGCTTCAATCCACAAAGTATAGGAGCTTTGCTGCTCTCTGTCCAAAGAGACTTTAGCCCTCAGCATACCCTTTCCTGTATCTATGACAAAAATATCACTCTGGTTCACCACAGAGAGGGCAACCCATCCATTTCGCCCAGCATCAGCATCTGTTACACTAATTACTCCAATCTCACCATAGCCTGGAAAGTTTTCAGGCACAAAAAAGCTGAAGTCCTTGTTGATAAACCGAGGACTGTTGTCATTTTTATCCAACACTGTGAGGGCCACAGTGGCTACTGATTCTCTGGGTGGCTTCCCACAGTCAACAGCTCTGACGGTGTATCTGTACTTTTCTTTCTCTTCTCGGTCAAGCTGAGTAGAAACTGTCAGAATTCCTGTGACACTGTCTAGGGAAAAATATGATGGAGCATCAGGTCCCAGAAAATATGAAACTTGGCCTCTCTCCCCACTGTCAGCATCTGTAGCATACAGCTTAGTCAAAAAGGCATTGGGTGAGTTGTTTTCTTCAATAGTTAGTTCTATTAAGGGTTGAAGGAAAATTGGAGCATTATCATTGTCATCTAAAAGTTGCACTTTAATTACTCTTTTGACATGAAATCCTTCAGAGTTCCAAGCCACCACAGCTACTTCATAGAACTGCTGTAGCTCATAGTCCATAGGTTTTGTGGTCTCTAGTAAATATTCATTATTGTATGGTTTGTAAGGTGATAACCTAAATGGGCCTTCACCATCCAGGTAGCAGTTAACCTTGTATTTACCTTCTGGATCTCTTATGGTGAAAAACGCAATGGGAGTGTTAACGGGTTCCAGTTCTTTGAGATAAACAACACCATCTATCTCGTTTGCTATGTAACGAGGGACAATCTCAGGGGGTCTGAAAATAACTTTGATAATGGACACAAGAGCAGTGATTACAGCAGGGATGCAGCCTGGTCCATTAGCAAGGATGGTGAGCTTGTGAGACTGCAGAACACTTCCCCCAATCTTATTGAAAAGTTTAATGACCCCAGTGTTTTCATCCAGGTGAAATAAATCCTTAGATGCTTGGGGAACTTTCTGACTGTAAGAATAAGTAATTTGAGCATTGGTCCCCAAGTCTTTATCCACAGCCTGGACAGCTGCAATTGGGGTGCCCACTGTAGCATTCCCATACACAGTGACATTGATTTGTGAGTCTGTGAAGAGAGGGCAATTGTCATTAATGTCACTTATGCCAATGGTGAGGGTGGCACTGCCCAAAAGTGGTGGAGACCCACCATCCTCAGCTATGATGATGCTCACATACTGGTCCTGGGTTTCCCTGTCCAAAGTACCCATTACAATTAGGTAGGGGGTGCGCTCCCCGTTCTCATTTTCCTCCACGTCCAGGGTGAACATACCATGGTAGTCCAGTAAGCGATAGGTCTGTACCCCATTAATGCCTACATCTGGGTCCACAGCAGGATGCTCTATGGCCAATCGGGTGTTTACAGGTGCATTTTCCGGGACCCACACCGAGATTTGGGAAACAGGGAACTGCGGGGCGTTGTCATTGATGTCTCTGATGGCGATCTTCACCTTCACAAACCTGAAGTATTCCTGAGGCAGGACAAGCACATCCAGCAGTAAAAGACAAGAGTCAGAAGAAGGAGTGGAGGAGATGGAAACGCTGCCGCCCCACGCGGTCCCTCCGCCCCCTTCAAGACACAGGGCCTCCCTGTCGATCTCCTGAGCTGAAGTGTGCAGCTCCCCAGAGCGGTTGTCTAGGGTCACGTACTGGCCACTCAGTCCCCGGGAGGCCAGGCTGAAAGAGAGAGGGGGGTTCCACTCAGCACCGGTGCGCTCTGGCAGCTGCGAATGCGGGTCCAGCCTCCCTGCAGACCGGGGCAGCAGCCGCAGGTCCTCGGCCAGGCTGCCGATGAGCACCCCCGCGGGCAGTCCCTCGTTCAGGCTGTACAGAAGCTCGGTGGCCCGGCTGTGACTCGCGAGGCAGCTGAAGGGTTCCACGAAGAGGAAAAACAGAAACAGATGCTGGCGTGGGGGGAGGGAAGAAAGCTCATTACACACACGGGGAAATAGGGGTCCGAGAGAGAAACTAGTGCACCTGTGATCCTTGCTGTCCCCATCCCCGTTCCCAGAAGCAAAACCTCTAGTTAGAACGGGGGCGGAGAAGAACCCCGCTGCAAAGGGAGATCTGTGGGGCAACGTCGCCTCCAAAACTTAATTTTGCTGTTCACTTTCTGTCCCCTCCGCCCCCGCCTCCCCCCTAGTTTCCCCATCACCACCCTCATCCAGCTAACTTCAGAATCCCAAACCATAAAACATCCCTGGAAACACGCCAGAGTGGAGAGGATTGCGACCCAGAGACTGCGCAACGCGACAGGGAAACCCAGGGTAGGTGATGAGGAGGGAGGGGGCTGGTAGTAGAGAGCACTGAAAGGTGGGCAATTTATTTCTCCTTGAAGAGTCTGCCATTAGAGTGCTGGAACACGCAGTGTGTTACACTAGGAGAACCGTAAAAACAACCACAATCGCAATCATAATAATATGGAGAAACGACTAACACTCCCTCCTCCACCTCCAACACTTTAGGTCTTAGATTGGGAAGAGTGATTTGTATTTTAGTACACATCTGAAATCAAACCGAAAGGATCTGGATTTCCACCTCTTACCCAGCCGTCACTAATCGCCCCTCCCTTAGGGGGAAGCAAAGTAAACGCGGAAAACCGTTATGCAAAAACAATCTGTCAATTGCAGTAGGCATTCATAGCCAGACGCCAGCAGCAGGAAACGATCCCGAACCCCTGTATCTCAAGCAGATTGAACGCACCCCCGATCCCCTCCACCTTATCTGAATACATTTCTTGCTTCAGAAACTTCCTCTCATGACCCAAGGACTTCCCTATTCCTTGTTAAAAGGAAGACACATTATCTCAAACTCCCTTCCCTCCCCGTGCCATCCTTCCTTTGAAGTTTACATGAAGGTAGAAGGTTTGAAAAACCATCCGAGTGGAAATTGCTTCACAATACTGCAACTTGTCTGGGTCGCGGGGCTCCTTGATCCTAACCCTTACCGGCAAGTTCCTGTGGCTGGTGCTGCTCCTGGGACGATGTAGACGCCCCATATCCAGGCGCGGGTGCCAGGTCGCCGGGTACCAGCTCACTCCCAAGGCCCGCGAGCTGCGCGCATTCCCTTGGCCGCGCATTCCCTGGGAGGCTGCAGTCAGAGCGCTCTTGAAGGGAGGGCGGCAGAAGACACTCCCTCTCGGTTCATGCAAATCGCTGGGGGAACTTCAGCCAATAGTCACTGGCTCTTCAATTAAAGACGGGAACTCAAAGAGGGCAGAAAGGCAAGGGGGCAGAAGGGCACATTCATGGTCTCCTGCCCCGGACGCAGGTAACTCCAGACCCTGCCAGAGGAGCTGGAATGGGGGAGCTGCTCCTGAAGACTGCGAAGAGGCACCTCCGGGTTGGGCACAGTAACGCTTGCCCACTAGCCTCCTTCCTTGCCGCACCAGTCAGATGCCAAGTCCACAGGTTGCTAGCAGGAGAAGGAGAATTAAAATAAATAAATAAGCTTGCATTTGTATATGGATGTAACAGAGAGAGGAAGTCACAGAGCAATCACAGGCGCTATCCCAAAACGCCCGCTTTGCCACCAGTTCCTCCTGGAGCCTCGGATCCAGCAGTGTTGGCACAGAGAAAGAAAATGCACTTTTCTCAGCGGAGGGAGGGAATCTCAACTTCTGTGTAACGTAGGGTGAATCGGAAAAGTAATATGAATTCAGTGAAGGTTTCGACATACCCCAATTTTGAATCTTTGCTGTGGGCAGTGGTAAAGCTAATGCTAGTTTACTAGTTGGAGGCTCAGATGTCTCTGGGTGTCTGCCTTGTGGTCTTATTTTAGAGGCAGTAGTGGCTTCTGGATGCGGGGAAGAGCCAAGAGGAAAGTAGAAACAATTGTGCTGTAACACAAGTAGTTCTGCCTGCAAGTACTTTTTAACACATTTATCTAAGTGGTAAATTGGTGTGGGGAGGGGGAGGGATTCACTGAAGCCTAGGTAAAAAATTGGTTATTTTTTCAAATTAGTCCTTTCTTCCTTCCCTCCCCTCTTCCCCTCTTTCCCCTTCCCTCCTTCCTCCTCCCCTCCCTCCCTTCCTCCTTCCTTCCTTCTTTCTTCCTCCCTCCCTCCCTCCCTCCTTCCTTCCTTTCTTCCTTCCTTCCTTCCTCCCTCCCTCCCTCCCTCCATCCCTCCTGCCCTCTCTCCCTCCCTCCCTGCCTCTCCCTTTCTCTCTCTCTTTCTTTCTCCTGGATTGCTTACTGGAAAACCGGTCCTTCATAAAGGAATTGTGGAACAGTGTGTTGCCAAATGTTTGCATATCCCCTATGGCTTTGACACTGTATAGCTATGTAACATGGAATCACGTAACTCCTGGGCTTCTGTTTCCTCATTTATAAAATCAAGGCTAGTGGGTTACTCCAATACATTAAGCCTCTGAAACACTTTTTGATCTGCAGGTTGCCATATAAGTAATGGAAAAGCCCATGATTCAGCCTTTCCTTGAGAAGACATTTCTCTTCATCGCTAGGCTTCCAGATATCCTCTGCAGGGTCCTAAACATAAAACATCACATACTGGTGACAAGTGACTGAGCCTAGAATGGAAAAAGATCTTTGATACCTGATTTCCATATGCTTTCTGTAGGAACTACTTCAATTTTCCTCTTCCACCAAATGCTAGCTAGAATCTAAATTACTTGGCTGAGCTAACTGTTTTGCTTCTGATCCTTCTTATTTTCTCCTCATTTCTACTAATCCTAAAGACAGAGTCCTAAATATGGACAACACACTACATCAAAACACCTGGTGGGTAACAGCTTGTTATTGTGCAAATGGGGCTGTATATGGAGTTCACAAGTCTCTCTATATACAAATTTGGCATATAATTGTTTAAATTATATGGGTCGGGTTCACTGGCTGGTAAAATCAGTTCCTTCAAACTTTTTACAGTGAAAATGGAGCACTGATGAAGTGGTTGAAGTGGTAAACTTCAGCCCCCAACCACTGCCACCACTCCCCCCCTGCCCCCACCACACACACACACACTCTCAGAGGAACATGCACATCTAAGTTGAAGGCTGGTAAACAAACTACAGTCAGGGAAGCATGATCCCCCTCCTTGTGCTTTTTAGCTGCTGGTTCTGCCCTACAGCTGAACTTTTGCCATAATTGATAAATATTTACTTTGAGGTCTGTAGTTGAAACATACTTGACTCCCCAAATCAGTACCAAGCTGCTTCTGACATGTGTTTAACTTACATCTTTACACAATACCCACAGTTTCCCGAAGTTGGAGGCCCACGGCCAGAGTTAGGCAATCTGTCAGCAGTCAGAGGACCTGCAATCTGAAACAATTCTCCATCTAGACAGAGCAGCAGAGTGGGCTGTTTATCCGCTCACAGGTCATGCCCTCTCCAACAAGTTAAGATCATCCACCTTTTTGGTAGAAACATAGGGAACCGTTTTCTTTATTTTCCTTTGTTATAAGGACATTGCACAGGAGCTATTGTTTATGATGATAGTCCAAGTGAAGTGACATTTTCTCTTTATAATTATATCTCAAGTCTTTAATTTTCCCTGGCCCCTTACTCTCCCTTTCCCTGCTTTGCAGTGGATGCTTGTAGTACAGATGCACTTCCTTTAAAAGTGTTCCCCCAGCCCACACCAGCAGAATCTTCCTCTTCTGACTTTATCACCCAGCTGGTCTCTATGGAAAAGGTTATTACCATACCTCCCTTTATTAAGTTGAAAAGAAATTAAATATACTCATTTGGCCATAATTATTCTCTAGAGCATTTCTAAAAAGCATAAACATGAGTTATAGCAAAAGTTCTTCATGTAAGTTGAAACATAAGAATTGAACACATCTTGAAAATAATGTTTGGAATGACACTAACAACCACATTTGCTTTAAGTGACTATGGTGATTGCAAAGTCCCTGCGTGGAAGTTTGTCCTCAAGACTGGGGGATCTTGGCATAATATTGAACAATACCTTACACGCTACATTTCAAACCATTCACTGACCTACTTGTTATTATCTTTCCTCTCTGAAAATCCAAACAACGTTTTACACATGTTTACGCCCAAATTGGGCTTAAATAAAATAAAAAGGACTAAATAGACTTCGTTCTTCCCATGCATCCTTTCTCTGGGCATTGTGAAAGCATTCCCAAACTCTTATTCCTTATGATGCCAACCTGTGACCTACCTTCTGGTGTCACATATTTCTAACGATGACTCAGAAAGCTTCTATGCTATTAGTCCCTTGAAAATAATACTTAGGAACTTCTTAGATGTCTCAATTGCTCTGGGCCTGCTTCCCAGGTGTTTTGTAAAAATCGATCTAGAAGAACAGTTAGATTATATGCCTCCCAAGCCTATTTTTCCTATAGAAAGGAAAACAACAGGATACAATAGATGGTGTACTGAACTGAGCCAGAGGAGTGGATGACATTCTCTGGGTTGTTGCTAAGTTCTGTGTGACTTTAGACAAGTCATCAAACTTCTCTGTTTCAATTTCATAAAAAAAGACCCCAACACACTTCATGCACGTATATGCATGAAATGGCTTATCTCATATCTGGCATCAACAGACACTGCATGCTGATACACAGGTTATCTTGATTATTACTTATTGCATTCTATCACTAAAAGATACTATTTTTCATTTACTGCAAGCCTTCTGTTTGTAATTTTATTATCTCCACTATAAAGATGTGAGCATGATTATAAGTATATATCAAGATACCATCTTTGGCTGGGCATGGTGGCTCACACCTGTAATCCTAGCACTTTGGGAGGCTGAGGTGGGCGGATCGTCTGAGTTCAGGAATTTGAGACCAGCCTGGGCAAGATGGTAAAACCCCGTCTCTGCTAAAAAAATAAAAATAAAAAATTAGCCAGACGTGGTGGTGGAAGCCTATAGTCCCAGCTACTTCGGAAGCTGAGGCAGGAGAATGGCGTGAACCCGGGAGGTGGAGCTTGCAGTGAGCCGAGATTGCCACTGCACTCCAGCCTGGACTACAGGGCAAACCTCTGACTCAAAAAAAAAAAATTAATTAAAAAAATAAGAAAAAAAGATACCATCATTCAACTTTTTACGTTTTAAATCATTTAAAAAATTTTTTTGAAGCACTATGCTTTACAGGTAATTTTATTTGTATTTCTCAATTAATTCTGCTTCCACTATTTAGATTAGTTTAACAGTATTGTGGTATACACAAAGTTTCATGTAATCACTATACACACAGATATTTAAACCATAACCATGTACATGTTCTGGTTAATTCATAATTGCAAATAAATATAAGTTTAGAATATTACCTTATTTTAAGGCCATTTCTTTTTTTTGTCTTGTTAATAGAATATTTAAAATTAGAAGTCCCTTTTGATGAATTAAAATATATGTATGTGTGTACACAAAATATATTATTAATATATAGGTATCTATGTAAAAGTGTAAAATATACCACATCTAAATGTAACATATAATAAATATATATAAACAATGAAATATTATATCTCTATTCTGTTTTGATTCAATCATCAAGTTTAAGAGCTTGATTACATCTGAAAAACCAGTACAATATCTGAGAAATGATAGATTGGTTATCTAGTGTCAATTATGTTTCAAACATGCTACTAAGTGCTTGACATATGTAATTCAGTTAATCCTCATAGCAGTTTTATAATATGGTTATTATTATACCAACTTTATAGCCATACATAACATGCTTGTCCAGAGCCTGATCTGTGACCTTCAAAATATGTGATCTTTCTACTCTGGTATGCCTTTCTCATCTGAATGAGAAAATAAAGGGCCCACACACATTTAAATGTATTTCTATTCAACAAACATTTACCACTTATTTAAAATTAAAAAAAAAAACAAAACTGGAGGCATAGATGTGTTATATGATGCCTTTTTGAAGGAAAGGATTCTTTAGTCCATTACTACTTCCTAAATAGATACATGCATGTGGACACAACTTGTCTAAGCTGTGTGGCTAACTTCAATCTTCTCCCAATATACACATGTAAAATATATAATGTGTGCATAGCTGTGTGTATACTTGAAAGTACTGAAAAGCCTTGGGTAATTTTAGGGATCACCTAGTTAACCCTCATTTTACATGTTAGTTGACAGTAAGAAAGATGACTTATAGCTGACTCAAATTATGAAAATACTCCCATTTCTTATAATAGTACTAGATTTTAACCTCACGATTACTCTGATATTAGAGGATAACTTATAAAACCAGTATATTTTTTAAACCATCTATGTTTAAGATCAAAAGCCTTGATCTTAAGAGTTACTCTAAACTTTATTTTATTTTATTCCTTAGTTCAAATTTGCAAATATTTACAAATATTTTTAAGTAACTACTGAAGTACTAATTACTTTTTAAGTGTATCACACAAAATTAAAAACTCCTACTTCATTTCCCTACACTATTCAGAAATTAATAGTGACATTAATAGGGAATCAGCAGTGAGGCCTCTTGCTAAAAAAGCTGGACAGTTAGTAAATAAACATACATTTACACACTTGCATGAAGAGGGTGCAAATGAGCTAATTCACTATAAAACTTGTATTCTAAAACATTTACTGCTGTACTGTGCAACTCATAAATGGGACATTTGTAAGCATTATTCTGTCCTAGTGACTACTTTATGCTTTAGAAAACTTTGTGTAAATAGATTTTACATTTCTCCTCTTTCCCTATATATTCCAATAGGAAAGAATAAGATAGGGTGGAAGGGTCCTTTCATTTCAGAACTCAATTAGCATCACTTTAACAGGGATAAAAATAACTGTATGAAGTCATTAGAAAACCCCAGGCCTAATTTTAGCTAACATTTTCAACTTTTCCTCCTTATCCTGAAAATGAATTTTAAAAGTCATTTTCAACTTATTTTAATTTCACATTCTTTCTTCTCACTTCTGGTAGAGGTGATAATGAGCAGTGAAATCATCAAAAGAAAGGTGGTGGGATTGAGGAGGGAAAGAAATGAAGGGCATAGAAAATCCACAAAGTGGATCAGGAGTTGCCGAATAAAGAACAGTTAACTAAATGCGGTTTATTGATGATGCATATGCCTTACTTCCTGGAGTCAGTCCCTGGGAGATTTGAAAGAAGGAAAAAATACAGGCTGTGCAAAGAATAAAGCAGTCGTAAACCCTATGAATTAGCATAGAAATTAGGTCAGCGCCAAAACAAATCTATTGAAGGAGAGAAAGAATTTTAAGTTTTGTTTTAGGAGACCGATCATCTATTTCTTCAGATACCTATTTTTCATTCTCACAAATGTAAGTGTTGCATATGGGAAAGTTTAGTGAAAATTTATGCTCACGTAATGTTTTTATACAGATCAACAGATTTTTTGACTGGCTTGATAAAATCTCTTTTTATCTGACTCTGTGAGTCTAAAGTGCGATTGTTAGAAAACTGCATGAATGTTCTAATCTCAGCATGTGTGGCATATATCAAAGCATTGAGTGAGTATCATAGGGTCAGTAAAAGACTTCGTCAATGATGTATGTAGTCAATATTTTCATGATGAAAATAGGAAAAGCTACGATTACTAGCTACTTCTTTCTTGGTATCTTTTTAGAAGGAGAACAGAGTTTGCTGACCTCAATTTCATTTACTGCTAACAGCCAGCAATATTCAGCACCTAACTTTCACCAAGTGCATGGTGGACATTACATTGTCTCTGTAGACATTCACAAAGTCTCTGCAAGTTAATGATGACTGCATTTTACAGATGAGAAATAGAAGGCTTTTAGAAGTTAAGTAGGTTGCTTGCGGTCACACAGCTTTGGAAGTGGCTAAGTTAGGAGGAACAAGGAAAATCTGAGTTAGTTTATTATAATGCTGGTGAGCCCCTTAAAAACAAATATAGGGGATATTCTAACATTAACTGAAGCAAGAACATATGCTGAATAATGAATATGTACACATTATAAATAATGCATATAATCTGATAGTAATAGAACCATTTCAAAACTACTAAACATCTGGAAAAATTAAACAATTATAAACTTCAATAAAAATGTACATAAGCGATATTTCTGAAACAGTGAGTACTCTGTTTTTTCCAAATTATTTGAATTATCAAGAAAAGGATGTGGGTTTTGTAACAGAATTTGTATAAGCAATTTAGAATTATATGGCAATAAAACATTTACTTGGAGAAAAGAATTTGCTTCTTGATAATGAAATTGTAAATATCCTAAAGGCTCACCATTTCTTAATTGTAGATAATATTAAAATTTGGTCCAGTTGATATCAAGTTTATTTAGAATACAGTAATAGCAGTTTTTTTGTGGATTGCTTCTCTTTATGAATACATTCTGCATTAACTAGATTTAAATGAAATATGAATAATAATTGGTTTCTAATGATAAAAGTTTATTAAAACTTGTTTTAAATATTCATGTTCTTTTAGAATTCAAAATGTAAAACAAATGTAGATAAGAATTTAGATTTTGTGCAATTTAACAGTCACGTAGGCAAAGGACAAAAAAAGCTAGAAGAGAAAAAGAAATTGGCAGATTTCCATGGAAAACAATATCTTTTATGGTATTTTTATTTAAATAAAAAGAATTAAAACTTTTAAAAATGTGCCATAAGCATGGCATATACTCCTGGCCAACATGGCATATATTCTATATAGGAGTAACTATTCTTATTCTAAATATGGATATACATGTTGTGCTTTCTTAAAAAAAAAAAGCACAATTACTGCCACTTTGTATTTCAATACCTCTCCAAAAAAAATCCACATTTATTAGAGTCCTGCCAGAGCTTGCTAAACTATTCAGCAATGATTATAAAAGGCATTTTGCACATAATATACACCAGTCCTAAAGCTGAGAGACCTCAAGTATCCTTACTAGCTGTGAGTGTGACTATTTAAGCATTTCTGTAGGATTTCTGGATCCTGGTTGATTCAAGATGCCATCTCCACACAGTCATATAATATTTAAGAAAACCTCAATTAGGCTAGCCATGGATCCTTCAAATCTGCATCACTGCCACAGGCTCTCTGAGGTATTACACACAGTCTACAATAAACCTCCTTAATATCATAATCAAGGTATCAGTGAGCTTCTCAGCAAAAAAAAGAGGTTTTCACTTATCAATTAAAACCATACATCACCAAATAGTAGAAATCTTGACTCAATGTTATATTTTCCCTCCAATAGATTTTGGCAAATGAATGCCACATTTCTCAGAAGTTACCAGACACTAAAAAAGGGTCGTAACAACAGAGAAGGTGCCACACTCTTCTTGTTACTGCTTTTCTTACAAGTCCTTTGCACATTCATTGTCCACTTTCCCTGACTTCAGTGACACTACACTTAATAGTGTTTTGTACCTTACATCTCTGTCCTATTTTTGTCTTTGTCGGATTTTCTTGCTCCTTGTATCACTTTTTAACTATAGGTTTCTCCAAAGGTCATTTCTGGTTTTTTCTATGATCACTCACTGGGGAGTCCTTTTATTGGAATTCTAGTCATCCACTTCTGTATTTAGGCCTTCTAATTGCACTCCCAATGCCTTCAAATTTTATGCATCCTCAAAATTTCCTGTAATTAGGAAACATCATCTACAGTTGAAAAGTTATTTTTCCCTAGGTGAAATCTCATCCTTAAGGATTTTTATTCCCTCTTCCACAAACAGCCTGTTCCCAGTCAGACAATCTACATATGACAATGCTTCTAGCGTAAAACAGAAACATCCATACTTACAAACTTTTTATCTACTTAAAGGTAGTTCACAAGTATATTTAGTTATACATCCAAATTATTATGAAACCAACTACTATTGCCAACTGTTGGTGGAAGGCAGAACTGAGGTACGTGGCTTTGTTCTCACCATATTAATACATAGAGGACTGACTGTTCTTAGAACATAGCAGATGTAGAAGTTTGAAAAAAGCACACAGTGGAACGGTGCACTGTTGCCTGAGAAAAGTCAACTGCCTGAATCACAAGTGGCCTCAGAGAGTTGCATTAAAGTTATGAGATATAATAACAGCTACCAGTTTTTGAGTATTCACTGGACTAACATATTTATGTGTATGTGTATGTATACATATGTAAATATGTGTGTGTGTATCATTATTTGTAATTGAAAACTGGGGAAATTATAGCTTCAAGCATTATGTACCTTATCCAGGATCACACAGCCATCATTCAAATCATATCAAGCATTACCTTAATTCAAGAACAATTACCCTGAGTGTATTAGGCTATACAGTCTATATGTTGAAAAACTGAATTTGGGAAAGGAGTGAGGATAGAGAGAATATTTTAAAATCTCAGGCATTAAGTCATATTGACCTAGCCTGACAATAAGCCCCAAATTTCCCATGAGAGTTTGTTTTCAGCCTGTTTTCTCATGGCATTGTTTGGGCTCTTTTTTACTCTTAAAGTACTGTGGTTTAAACAATAAAATATGCAGTCAACTTAAATTATTCATATTACCAAGATTGGTTAAGAAAATCAATGAGCATGAAAATATAATGAAAATGTGTTACAAAGACTTCCATATTCATGTGGCATGGTCACTGCACTTTTTTCTGAAGATAGATCATAGTGAGAAGCCAAAGAAGAACCAGGTGAATCAAACTGTAGAATGAATGAAATGTTTCTTCACAGCAGGCTGAAGCCTCGAAGGATTCAGCCAATGGAGATGGGATACATACAGCCATTTGGCTTTGATTCCCTCTGTGCTTCTCGGTGCTTCCATGCATACTTTCTCTGGGATGCTCTTCTTTTGGTTTCAAAAGCTGGTAAGTCTCTGCTGATTAACACACATTTCTTTACAAACACAGAACCTTTCTCAGGGTGTGGGAAGCCTGAGGTCTCAAAACCATTCTCTTCTTCAAAGAGCTCTTTCCTGCTTCTGTTCTGATTGTGTATCAAATCAGAGGAAAAGACATTTTCCCTTATTTCCAAGGTATGAGAAGGCATTTCACTGTAGCCTGTGGGTATGAACCAAGGAGACAGCATGGTACTTATGAGCCCAGGCTTTGTGATCACACAGATCTAGCTTCAAGTCCCCATTCTGCAATTTATTTACTAGTAGTGTTACCTTGAGCATTACTTAGAATTTTTAAGAATCAATTTATATCCCAATTACCCTGTTTTGATTGTTACACATTACATGCCTGTATAAAAACATCACATATGCTGCATAAATATATGCAACTATTATGTACCTGTAATAATTATATACAAAATTTTTTTAAAAAAATTAAAATTTTATAGCATTTACCATTTGCTAGAGAGTATCATAACATTATATGTGTTAAGTTATTTAATTTTTATAGCAGTTGTTGAGCTAGGTACTGTTATTGTCTTTATTTTAGTATGAGTCATACAGCAGCTATGTAACTTGATAAGCTTTCACAGCCAATAGTAAAGGAGCTGAGATGGGAAAGAAGGCAAGTTGCCTCCAGAACTCTCAGTCAACCATTTCCCTGCACTTTGTCCTGTTAAACAGGATTAGAAGTACTTACCTACCTCAATGAATAGTGGTAGGTATTTAAATGAGTAAGTATATTTAAAGTGTTTACCACAATTCTTGCTGCAGAGTAAGGTTCAATAAATGCTAGCTGTAATAATCTTAATTATAGTCTCCCCTTTTCTTCTCCTTCCAATCATTCATTTTCATTCAAAGTAAACCATGGTTCTTTTTATTTCATGTACACTATATAATTGTTGCTATTTCTGTACCTTTTCCAGTGAATTTTTCTTCAATTAAAATTTCTTGTATTGTGTGGATAGCTTTTCCAAAACATTATTTTTCTTTATAGTCTAGTGTATGTGACTTTATTCATTCTATTTTTTTGGTGCCTTTATCCGCACTGAGTTTGATTTCTCTGGGTTTTTACTGAATTTAGAGATTTTAAAAATCATCTCATTTATGTTTTAAGTTATAATCATTTTGTATGTCTTTACATATTGTTCTGTATCATTTTTGGACAGAACAGAATTTCCTCGTATCAGTTTGTAATGTGGATATGAACATTTTACTTGTTTCAATATTTTATATAAATATATTTTCAGTGAGGCTTATTTTATCCACATCTTTGGAAATATTTGTGATAATTTAGCATGAATTACTAGATATTGAATATATGTTTTAACTGGACTGTAAAATTTTAAGACTTTCTAGTATATGTAAAGCAATACCTCCAGAAATTCTAGTTATTTATAATAGCACTGTAAGTATTTCCAACAAGATAGTTCCAAATAGCATTTATTTGATGGGAATATTAATAATTTTGAAAATGGGAAATTTCTTCCATGTTTTTGGAGGTGGATATTAATAGTTTTTCTTATTGTTTTATGAATAATACTATAAATACACCATAAAATATGGGTGCCATTATTTTTATTCAAATGTTTGATAAGTTTCTTGGATATTCACTGTATCTTGACTTGGATTTCCCCAATTAAATAACAAGCTCTTAATGGATAACGGTAAACACAGACCAAGCATGTAGTCAATGTTCAATTAATAATTTTTAAATGGCTGAAAGCAATAATCTCTTAAATTTTAGTTAATTAAATACCATTAAAATATCCTTAACTCTCTCTAGCAGTATAGATGATAAATTTCCGGATATAGGAGACTCTGCCTGTTTAAGTAGTATTTGCCACAACACTATTTATTTCCTTTTAATGCTTGTAATAATGAATATAAACATAAATGTTATTTGACTATGATATGTTAAATTGTTCTCTAATGTGAGCATAATCAATTTAATTAATATTCTTTTACCAGAGGTAAAATGTAATGTGATTAACTTTGTTTATTGAAAGAACATGAAAAATGTTTTTCTCCAAATTAAATACATCAGAAACATTGTATTCTCATTTTTATTTCTGCTGAATGGATCTCCTACCATCCAGAGACTGTTGGTCCATGAGATCTGCTAATCCACTTTTTCTTCTTTCTTTGGTCAAATTGTTCCCTAAAGTTTAGCAAAATGAAAATAATGTAAAAATTCTTTGCTCCTCCAGAGAAAATATTTTCTTTTGTCTGCCTTGAAAAATTGTTCTTTTCATATTTGTCTCTTGCTTACAATGTGAGAGTTAGCAATAAATGAACAACTGAATGGAAACGAAGACCTCAGAGTTGTTTTCCCCATGGAGTCAATGCCTTTGGATAAACAGTGACTCTCTATTCTTCCTGTGGTTTGTGGTATATTTTCATTATCTGTAAAGTATAGAAAATAATACCTTTCTCTGATGTCATGCAGATTAAGTAAAAAGTGTGTCCGTAAAGAGCTTAAAATTTCAGAAACAAAAAAAGTTCTTATTTCACTACCAGGGTTGTAGATGAATTCACATGGTCTTCAATGCCAAAGCTTGATAAGATAAAGCTGCTGTAATCAGCCTCATAGAAGAATCCTGCAGTAATCTTTTGTACTCCAATGTCGACCAATCTTCACTATTGTCTCTCTCTACATTTTCTCATTTCTTCCTGTTACCTAGTTTGTATTTCCTTATATATAATAGAAAAAAAATGATTCTAAAGGTCAAAGACACTATCAATAAATCAGCCACTGGGATATTGCTGTCAATATACAATATTTTATATGACAAAAATATTATATGTCTTATTCGAGCCATTTTATATTAAGGCAATATTTGAGACTTTTTTTTTTTAACTTGAGATGGTAGGCATTGCAGAAAGTGTGAACTCAGTGTATATTGTTGGACTTTATGACACATGAAATGTTTTAGAATTTAAAATCAATTAAGTAAAAGATATATAAACTACTTTTATTAATAGGAATTACAAAGCTATGTTAATCCCTTAGTTCAATAAAATTTTGCTGACGACCATCCAACTAACTAGGTACTGTTATTATCCCAGTTATAGATGGGAAAATCAAGGCACAGATCTTATATTATTTTTATTATCTTAAAGGAATATCCGAGACTGGGTAACTTATAAAGAAAAGAGGTATATTTGGCCTATGTTTCTGCAGATTGTACAAGAAGCGTGGCACCAGCCTCAGCTTCTAGTGAAGGCTTCAGGCTGCTTCCATCTATGGTGGAAGGTGAAGGGGAGCCAGTGTGTGCAGCGATCACATGGCAAGAGAAGAAGCAAGAGAAAGAAAGAGGTATCAAGCTCTTTTTAGCAATTAACTCTTGTGAGCAAGAGCAAGAACTAACTCATTACCCTGAGAAGTCATTCATGAGGAATCTTCCCTTAGGACCTAGAAATCTCCCCTTAGGCTCCACCTCCAACATGGGGATCAAATTTCAACAGGCAATTTGGGCTACCAACACCCAAACTATAGTACACAGTGAGTACATTAGGCAAAGTTATAAATTAATTCCAAACTCTCAGCAGTTTAACACAATCAAGATTTATTTCTTACTCATATTAGATGTTTATTGTTATTCTCCATATATTTTCACTCAAGAATCAGGCTGATCTCTTTCACCACGTAATCTCTGCATGTTCTGGCACCCCTTCACCTTCCACCGGGAGTGGAAGTAACCTGAAACCCTCACGAATTGGATGCTGGTGTCATGCTTTTTATACGGCCTGCAGAACAATAAGCCATATATACCCCTTTGCTTCATAAATTAAGAAAGACCATTGCTTGTGACTCCTCTTATCCAATTCTTAGCTTTCAGTGTCACTGTGGAAGGAAGGAGTAAACATGGAGAGCTCATAGCAGCTATGAAATGGCCTACCCAAACTGGGCACACATTGCTTCCACTCACAGCTTACTGGCCAGAACTCATCACATCCCTCCCATTCCTACTGTCTGTAAGAGATTAAAACATGTAGACCTCTCTTACACCCACAAAGAAATACCGAATTAGATCTGAACACTTAGAATAATTTTAGAAGAAAGTTTAAGTAGCTCATCCAAAACCCAACAGCTGGTAAATGGTGGAATTGAGATTTAAATCCAGATAAACTGACTGCAGAGCCAGCATTGCAAACCATCTTTTTATCATTAATATTCATTTAGAAAACATCTGATGTCATTTTATGGCCTCCATTCTTGTTTCAAATTCTAAGCTTATGATTTTATTTTAGAATCATTATTCCAAATATCTATTGCGTTAAAATCCAATAAACACATGGCTTCTTGAGAAACAGTTTCACTCTTTTCTAATACACATCCATAAGTGAGTGCAGCTATTGAGCATGTTCTCAGTAAATATATATTTGTGTACAAATATATACACACAAATTATAAATTGCATATGCATGTATTTTATGATATGTATTACACATATATCATTTTATATATGTATTTACACAAACATATAGACATATTAACAACAAACAGTACTGACAGTGCTGTTTTTAAAATAATCATTTTAAT
This sequence comes from Trachypithecus francoisi, assembly GCF_009764315.1. Lineage (NCBI taxonomy): Eukaryota > Metazoa > Chordata > Mammalia > Primates > Cercopithecidae > Trachypithecus > Trachypithecus francoisi. The sequence goes on along the minus strand of NW_022681463.1, from coordinate 55,653,460 downwards.
TGCTCATTCTCTTCAGATTTTTAAATATCATACTACATCTGTTACCTTACAAGGCTGCTAGCCAAAAAAAGGACAAAGTATTTTGGATGTTTTACCCATATTCTGAGATGATAAAAATTCTATTTCCTCAGTCTGCCAAGCAAGCTTCATATTTTAGTAACTCTAAACATTAAAGAGCTCTTTGTATAGGGTCTCAAATAAATAGCAGATGAATTTCAGGTTGCCTACATTAAAATGTACATCTGCTCTGAACAAGATATAAATGTAAAATTTTGAGCTTTCTATTTATAGCTTTAGCCTAGTGAGGAAAAGCAAACAAACAAACAAACAAAAACCTGAAGCACGCATTACATTTCAGAATAGCTTCTTATTGTCTGCTCAATAGCAAATAATATGAGGATCATAAAGTCTTGAAGAAGATGTTGAATTTCTTCTGGGAATGGATAGAAGTGCTCTCTGGTGTGTTAAAATCATTTCAAAGGGTGCTTTCTGGAAAGAAAAACATTTTATTGCCAAAGAAATTTTAGGTATATGTGGGTTTACAAACTTCTATGGACCTGCTAGAAATAGTAGATGCAGCAGTGAAGTAAAGAAATCAAGACACTGAAGGTCTTGTGTTTTGTGCTTAGGTATTGGTGTCTGTCTTTTGATTTGGATTAAATTTTAGCTCATTTCAACAATTATTACACTATCAGCAAAATGTTGAAATATGTAATAACATATTACCTTTAATCTCTTATTGAATTACCATTCTGATAATTTTCAATTTAAGATATTTTGATGTTTTTACAACTAAATATGAAGATATATGTTACATATGCTTTGAAGTTTACTGAATAAGCAACAACAGAATTGAAGCAATGCAAAAATAAGGTAACAAAAGCATTTATTAATTCGATATTATTACAAATTTAGTTGTGACTTTAGAAAGCTTAATTTGCTTCTCACTGTGTTATTCCACAGGTTACAATATCATTTAGTCACCTCAAAAAAGAAATACTTTTTTCTTGTGGATCTATAAGACTATGACACTTGGACAATTACATACAATAGCCTTTTATTACAAGAATACATTATAATTACAATGTTGTACATTTTTTTGTAACAAAGCATTTTTTAAGAGATTTAGAGCTCTGCAATCTTGATATTATTCCAGTATCTGCTACTACTGTATTTCTTCAGAGAAATAATTACTAAACTATTGTGGCAAAACAATGTACTACAGTAGAAAGCCTTTCTACTTATAAGTCAACAATTAATGTATCACAATAGCTAGAAATAGATCTAAAATATTAATTTCATATTGAAATGTACCTCTACCTGATCACAGATTTCTATTTTTTTTTTTTTTTTGAGTCTGTAGTAAGCTACTGTCATGCTCTATAGAGTAATATTGGATTCTGAACTGATAGGAACAAGATAACAACAGAGAAGAAAACCAAGTTGTCAGGAGTGTGTTTCCCCTTGGTATGTTTGGATGATAGTAGGTAAGGAACTGGAAAATTCCTGGATGACTATGGTTCCTATTTTGTCTATTTTTTGAAAATTGGGAGAATATTTTTTAATGGAGGAAAGGTGACAAGGCATATATTTCTTGTTGAATTTCATGTGTTATTTGAGAAATAATTGTAAAGGGGCTTAGAGATACCCAGGAGAGAGGTCATAATTAGAGATGTGATAATTCTATACACACAGAAGTGGCAGGTGAAACCATGGACTTAGTAAAATCATCTAAGAAAAACGGCCAGAAGGATGAAGGAAAAAGTCAAAGGCAAAAATATGGATTATAATAACAAAGAAGAATCAGCCACAAAGGGCTAGGAGGCTGAGAAAGAGTAATCAGAGAGTTAGAATTTTAAAACCAAACTAGAGAAGACAAATGAAGTAAACATTTCAGTAGAGGGAGTAAAGTATAAATTAACAGTTCTTATATGTTAGACACTGTACTGAGTTCTTTACATACTTTATCTCGTGTCAAGTTCCCAATAATCTTTTGAAGTGATGTCATGTTTCAAATTTACAAATGAGGTAAATAAAGCAGAGAACAGCTAAATTTGCTTCCTGCTGCACATGTCCCTTAAGTACTAGAGATGAAGTTCAAACTCCGGTATGTCGGACTGCAGCTCACACTCTTAAATTCCACTCTCTACCAGAACAGGAAAAGAGTTGATGATTTCTAATTGATTTTTATTTGACTACTTTTGACTTTGGACATTATCATTGAAAAAGAGATTATTAGATTTAGCAGCTAGTAACAATACACTTGGTATATTAGAATAAGGAATCCATTGAGTCTTGGGGAATTTATGAAAAAGTATTTTATAAAATGTAATGTGAAGGAAAGAAGGTTACAAATAAATTTATAAACAATAATGATACCCAGCAATGATCTATATAATTACACAAACTGTGAACAATAATGAATATACTACTCAATATTTCAACATCAGTTTTTCCTTTGATAAAATGAACATAGTGCTTGAATTATTTTAGGTGAATAAATTAAGTAATATACACAAAATATCTTGTGACTATGAGTAGTGCATAATACAAGTTCCAATAAAAATAATATTTGCTATCTCTCAATACGTGATTTTGCTGAGTTCTACTTTTGAAGAGTGAGACTAATAGAAACCAGATTGCAATATGCTGATGAATAGATGAGTTATCTGCTAATGGAAACAATGAATGTAGATTTTTAAAAAAATGTTTGACAATGAAAAGAATTGCATTAGGGATGCAGTTGAATGGGATGATGCAAGTTAAAGAAGGAAAATGTTTACAGACTAGAGCGAGAAAAAAACTAACGATGAAAAAGTTGATAGAACAATACCTTCTAGGAGGCCTGATAAAATAAAATTGAAATCCTTTAAAATCATTGAATTTGCATAATTCCCATGATAATTTGTTTCTTTCCCCCTTCTTTTCAACCCTTTTTAATAACAGGTACTGGAGATCTTGATATAAAAGATCAGGATAACTTTCAGAATATCTGAAACCAGGTCCACTCTCTCTGCTGCTGACTCATGATGCGACTATGGGCAAGTCATTTGGTGTCCCAGGGTTTAGTTTATTCATTTGGATAATAGGGCAGTTGGATTAGAGAATTCCTGAAATCTTTTGCTGTTGTTCAGACTAGTTTCGACTGACTAAAACAGGTTGTTTTTGAATTTGATACTTGTCATCTTTTTCTTTGTTCTTAACCCAACACTAGTCTCCAAATGTTTGGAGGAAAAAAACACACAAAACAACATAAGAAAACCTTTACACATCCTAAGGGTGGGTGAAATTGGATAGGGAGGAAAACTTTCAGTCTTTTGCCTAGGTGATTTCAGATGTTTATGGCCTAATTATGTATATATATAATTATTTATAATATATATGCAGAAATATATATAAATATAATATAAATATAAATGTCAGAGCTTTTTCCTCCTTCCCACTTTCTCTCCCTTTTTCTCTTTCTCCTTCCTTCTCTGCCTCCCTCTCTCTTCTTTCTCATTCTCTTTTCTTCTTTCTCTCTCACTTCCTTCCCTTCTTAATCCTTCCTTCATTTTTTTCTTCCTTCTTTCCTTTCTTCCAAACCAGCAAGGCAAGTTATTTCCTTTACAGTGGTCTTGCTATTTTTGTTACTCACTGCCTAAGTGAGAAGTTCATTTAGATTAAAATAAAATAAATATTTTCATATAGGAAATAATGAAAATATGCAATGTAAACCATATTAAATGAAGTTTATTTAATAAATGCAAAGTATTAAACACTATAAAATCATCTACTTTTATGTTTCAATAATTTATAAACCTAAGATTTCCTTCTGCAGAAGATAGGAAAGTGAGTGTAAATTATTTTAATATTTCACCTTTTAAAATCAAATATTTATCCATTAAAACCCAACATTAAACTCAGAATTATTTTATTTTAAAATCTACTAAACATCTTACCAATCTATGTGTATAAACATTTCTGGGAAAACTGGGTAAAGTTTAAACTTATTTAGGTTTCAGTTTCAGGAGACTATCATTCAGTTCAGTTTTTGATGATCAGCCACTGATTAATGCATTAAACATTTCCTGTGCCCGCTTTGTCTGCTACTAGCAAGGTTGCAAGATTTAAACTAAAAAAACACAAAAATGATGTCAATATATGCCCTAAATCTAGCCAGGAAGCAGACAAAACCTAATGGACATCACTAACTTCTATAATCTTTACTAAGGCAGTCATTAAGCAATTAAATGAAGTCAATGTCTTTCTTTGATAATGTCTTCTTCATAAAGAAGACATTATCTAAAATTTCACTTACATCTGTAAATTCTGAGTAAACATAATTTATTTTCTTCGAAACTGAAATAAGTAAATAGATGAATTACTTTTATTCTGTATGTTTAAATGAGGTAGCTGAAGTGTTTTATAGATGAAACACTTTAGGCAATTTCACATATAGATATTAAATATCAATTTAATAATTTTACTTTAAAATTTGTCCATTTTTTAAAAGAACAGAATAGGTATTCTACAATAAATACATTGAAATGTGTATTTCTTCTCAACTAATTCAGAAAACTTGAAGATCAACATCTTAGATGATTTTACAGATCATTCCAGATCTAATTCTATGATTACTGCCTGTTGTATAAGCACATGTACTTATATCTCCATACTCACAGTCTATACACACCTTTACACATATACACAGTAATATTCATACACACACACACACACACACACACACCAAATGCATCCATATGCGCATATACCCACATTTCTGGTTTACATTGTGAAAGCAAAATAAACGTCGGGACCTCAAACTCTCTAAGGCAAAGGTAGAATTCGATATGGGAACAGCATCATGCAAACCTGCCTCCCTCACAATTCATGCACTAGCAAATTCCTTGTGGGCCCCAAGATATTTACGCCAACACAGTCTGTTGAATTTCACCCTGACGATGTAAACTGATAGCTTTTCTTCACAGGTATGGGGCAAAGGAGAGAACTGAAGTCATCCCTCTGCTCACCTGAGACAGATGTATATCTAATTGCTTCTTCTGCCTTATGTTTATTTTATCTTTCGTAAAAATGCAGATTCACTGAGCTAGATGAATGAGCTAGTGACTATTCCTCTATTCTACTCTCACATGGGACTCAAAATAATGCAACCAATGGCTTGCCTCTTATCTACCCATACCTTTGTAAAATTTCTTCCTCTTTCCCCAATATCTGCCATTTCCCTCTAAATACGGAAGCCCACAAAATCATCTTTGCAGAAAGGTACAGACCTGTCTCCTGAGTATGCGTCCTCATTCTCGGCAAATAAAATTCTAAATTGATTGAGATTTGTCTCAGATACTTTTTGGTTTATGAGGTAATCATTTGTGGAAGAATAAGAAGCAATACAAATTTTCCACAAAATTACTTTAGTACATTTCCAGAAGACATTGTAAACCCAACTGTTTTCAGACATATGCTGATTTGGGAAAGAGTTTTAAAGATACATTGCTTTTAAATAAAAAAGTGGAAATCACAATGCATTTTAGATCTCCTATCCCATTAGTTCCTTTATCAATTATTCCTTAGGAGAAAAGTCTTAACATAATAGTGATTTCTGTATTGTGCTGAGGAAAAGTAAGGTCTGTGGTATGGTGCTAATATGATACAGCTGAAATGTTTAATACCATAAGACTTTCATATCATTTCTTATCACATTAACATAGGAACAGCATTCCTCTCTTGGCCAGCTTAGTTTTCCCATTGCCTGCAACTATTGGGGATTCATGAATATTTAAAAGTTGTGAAAATAAGCTCTTGCTGACTCTGAGTTATGGTTCAAGAGCTGAGGTTGAGGTGACTTTTTTTTTTTTTCTCCTTACCGAAGTTAGATTCTCTCAAGGAAGATTCTATCACTTGCAATGGAGCATAATACCTGAGAGAAAATGGTTAGGCCTTGCCAGATACTTCTCAGAACACTGGAGCAGGGATCTATGATATTGTTTTGTTTCCTCCAGTTGACTACAGAGGGCCCACGAGCTGCAGGCAGAAACGTCACCATGTTAACGGCAAAAGAAGAGGCATATATATTCAGAGAGTTTTCTGTCTCTTCATTGCCAAGCTTACTGCTGATTTTCTTGCAATTGAGGATGTAGCAATTTAACAGTTTACTATTGATCCCTCTGAAGCTGACAGATTTGCATAAATACTGTGCATAGGCACTAGTTCATTTCATGGGCTTGTCTATGTGATTTTGTATTATTTCTTGATTCCTTTTTGTTGAAGAAAAAAATAGCAGTAAATGAGTGTGGATTCCATTATGACTTCTAATTTATAATTTTTTTTCTTTTTGTGAAGCAGACAGAAAACATATCCATTAAATACATGTAGAATGGGGCTGATAGTCCTCTAAAAGTAGTGATATAATATCTTACAAAGATACATTTTAGTTTTGAATGGTTTGTTTAATTTAAATATGGCTTAGGTAAAATTATTATATATTATGTGGATTCAGCATAACAATGGTTATTCAATCAATTTTCATTTGTTCAATGATCACAAGCTTTTCACATTGTCCTAAACACACTAAGCACCATAAAATCAAGGTATTTGAACTTTATTAACTTACATCTCTTCATCTTGGATAAATGTAAAGACTCATATTTGCTACTTTTACTATGAAAACAATTAAAGTGTTAATGTTTTTTTTCCTGTAACTTACAGAGATTTAATCTTTTTATTTTATTTATTTATTTTTTTTTGGATGGAGTCTTGCTCTGTCACCCAGGCTGCAGTGCAGGAGTGAGATCTTGGCTCACTCCAAGGTCCACCTGCTCGGTTCATGCCATTCTCCTGCCTCAGCCTCTGGAGTAGCTGGGACTACAGGTGTTCACCACCATGGCCAGTTAATTCTTTGTATTTGTAGTAGAGCTGGGGTTTCACTATGTTAGCCAGGATGGTCTCGATCTCCTGACCTCATAATCCACCCACCTCAGCCTCCCAAAGTGCTGGAATTATAGACCACTGCGCCTGGCCAATTAGATATTTAATTTTTAGCCAATTTAAATTTAATATTTAAGAAGTACAAATTACTTCAACTTCTAGTTATAGTCATTGTGCATCACGGGTCAATGGTAATTTAGTACTTACAATCTTAAAATATAAGATTATCATGAATTAATATGTTGTGTCCCTAACAAAACCTTCAATAAAGCTGACTTAAACATTTATAACACTTATCCCAAATAATAGAAAGCCTAGCGATAAGGTGGATTCTAGACATGACATGATTGGTGCCTCTGGTTCAACTTCTCTGTGATTTTCTTATCTGTATTCTTCCCCTTATATCAGCATTTTTAACTCCATTCTGATGGTCCTCCTGGTTATGTCAAAGCAAAAGTCTACACTAGACCAAGTCAGGCAGGCAAGAAAGACTTTATTTAAAGCTATTGCAGTAGGAAAGAGAGATCAGATCTGAATTCAAACTTAACTGTGGTAAAACACAAGGGAGGAGGATTTTCAAGAACTAGGATAAGGTATATCACAGGTCATCTGTGTTTGCTAACTGACTTTATCCAAAGTAAAACAAAGTTTCCTGTATCTTCATGACAGAAGATAGTTTTGCAACTCAGAGCAAGAGAACAACAGGAGTTAGCCTCCTCCTCTCCCATGGATTTTGGGAGAGAGGGACACAATCTCCCTTGTTGACTGTGTTTCCAAGAGATGATTCATAGTCCTGTAGAAAGACAGTCCTGGTAGCAAAACTGGCAAAAGTCTTTTAAAAAGGTTTACATCTCAAAAGGGCTGAGAAAGGATTTATAATGACAAGTTTTCTAAAATAAGTGTTCTGAGAAAAGGGAGGTCAGGGCCTAGAGCATGGAGATCAGGGCTTAGAGCAGGAGCATGTCTAAAGTTAGGTCGAGCTGAAGGGAACACTACCGTCTTGATCAGTTTTTTCATGATTTCCAGTAGCAATTAGGCAGTTTGCTTTATTCGTTAACTCTCATAGGAGAGAGAAAAAATCTATCTTTAATCCATAGATTATAAATTCTTCCTTATAGTCTATTTAGCAGACTCAGTCCACATGCTCACTTCTCAATGCCAATAAAGATTAACAGGACAATATCATGTGATAAGTGGCTTATGCCTGGGTTCCTGAGTCAATCGTTGGAAATAGGAATTTCATTATTGGTTTGCATTTACTCTGGAGTTAACAATGGAAAGAGTATTTGAATTACATTTGGGGTCCCTTTTGAAAAACAGAAGAGAGAAATGGATTCTGGGTAGGCAAGAATCATTGTCACTACATCTTATTTTAAAGATGTTTTTCATTTGTCTATCAATTTTAGTAGATCATGTGCTCTATTTTAAAGCACTAGGATAGCACTTTAAAAACCATCTATTGCTAGTCACAAAAATCCATCTACTGCATGATTCTAATTCCACTTATAAGAGGTATGTAGAGTAACCAAATTCACAGAAACAGAAACTAGGGGCTGTGGGAGGGAGAAATGGGTAGTTGTTTAATGACTAGTAAGTTTCAGTTTTGCAAATGGAAAAGTTGTGAAATTTGTTGCACACCACAATGTAAATATACTTGACAATAATGAACTGTGTACTTAGAAATTGTTAAGATGATAAATTTGTTATGCATTTTTCCTCAGTAAAAAAAATTAAAATCTATATAAAAAATACCGAAGTAATTTGCAATGAATTAGTTTAACAGTTTCTGTTATTGTCATCGTTCTATTTGTGAGACTGTCTTTTAAATTCCTATGTTTACATTTTGCTGAAAAGGAGATTTCAATTTTAATTTTTGTATCACAATAATATAAATTATTGTAAACATTACTACACTGAATATGTTTTACACTTTTCTGGAAATAACATTGGAGTTAATTAGTTTATCTTCATTCTAAAATGCAGAAAATAGATGCAGATTATTGAAAATAGTGCAAATTAAGGCACTACAGTGACACACTTTAAACACAAATTAAAAAGCAGAAAACTTATTCCCTTTACACTTCTAAAACACCTTTCCACAACTCTTACCCCACAATCATTCACATATATCTTATGCTACAACAGTAACTGTCTTTTGCTTCTGAATATTATAACATGACAAAAAACCAAGATTGTGATAAGAAAGTGATGAAAATTGGGCATGATATAAAGAGAGATACAATTTTACTGTGCAGCAATATTTTATGTACATATGATACCACAAGACAAAGTTTCAGAGGTTAATGTCCATAAGAAAGCTATTTTAGAACAAAGTATGCAACTTTTCTAACCATAATATATCTTCTAAAATAAATGTGAAATGTTTCTTCATCAAGATAAGATTTATGAGTTCTGGTTTATGAGTCATTAGTTCATTAATTTACTTTTTGAATTAAGAAGGACATATGCCAGCTGGTTTAGAAATAATAAAATTAGGTAATTATCATATTTTTTAACTTTTCTTTTTCTAGTATACAAACTTTTGAGTTACTTCAAGATTACTCAGAATATTCAGACATAGCCTATATAACTTCATTCAAATATGAAAAGCATACTTTTACCAGTAACAAATTAGTGCTTGAAAATATAATTGGATTGCTTGTTTCACATACATAATATTTTTCTAAATATTAAATTAGAATTTTAAAAAGTGAAAGTTTAGTTAGATATTATTAATCCCACTTAACTACTAACATCACTCAAGCAGTTATATACTTTTGAATACCTGAAACTCAAGGAATAGACAAGTGGGGCCACGGAGAGAACTCAATGCCACTAGGATGTAATATTTTATCTTCATTTAGTATATTGATCAAGTTGTCTAGGTCTTAATCCTTTTTATTTTTTTTTTAGGGAAAACAATTACTGATTTTAAGAAAGATGTTATACATCTATGACTATTACAGTTTTGTATAGGGGCGGGGCCAAGATGGCCAACTAGAAGCAATGGCAATCAGAACCAAAGACAAAAACCACATGATTATCTCAGTAGATGCAGAAAACGCCTTTGATAAAATTCAACATCTCTTCATGTTAAAAACTCTTAATAAACTAGGTATTGATGGAATATATCTCAAAATAATAAGAGTTATTTATGACAGAGTCACAGCCAATATCATATTGAATGGGCAAAAGCTGGAAGCATTACCTTGGAGAACCAGTACAAGACAAGGAAGCCTTCTCTCACCACTCCTATTCAACATAGTATTTGAAGGTCTGGCCAGGGCAATGAGGTAAGAGAAAGAAATAAAGGGTATTCAAATAGGAAGATAGGAAGTCAAATTGTCTCTGTTCGCAGATGACATGATTCTATATTTAGAAAACCCCATCATCTCAGCCTCAAAACTCTTTAAGCTTATAAGCAATTTTAGCAAAGTCTCAGGATACAAAATCAATGTGTAAAAATCACAAGCATTTCTTTAAAGCAATAACAGATAAGCAGAGAGCCAAATAATGAATGAACTCCCACTCAGAATTGCTACAAAGAGAATAAACTACTAGGAATAAAGCTAACAAGGGATGTGAAAGACCTCTTCAAGGAGAACTACAATCCATTGCTTAAAGAAATAAGAGAGGATACAGAAAAATGGAAAAACATTCCATCCTCATGGATAGGAAGTCAATATTGTGAAAATGGCCATACTGCCCAAAGTAATTTATAGATTCAGTGCTATTCTAATCCAACTACTATTGACATTCTTCACAGAATTAGAAAAAAAAACTACTTTAAATTTCATATGGAATCAAAGAACTCATATAGCCAAGACAATCCTAAGCAAAAACAACAAAGCTGGAGGCATCACATTACCTGACTTCAAACTATACTACAAGGTTACAGTAACCAGAACAGCATGGTACTGGTACCAAAACAGACCTATAGACCAATGGAACAGAACAGAAACCTCAGAAATAACACCACATATCTACAACTGTAAGAAAACTGGTTAGCCATATGCAGAAGACTGAAACTGAATCCCTTCCTTACACCTTATACAAAAATCAACTCAAGATGTATTAAAGACTTAATTGTAAAACCCAAAACCATAAAAATCCTAGAAGAAAATCTAGGCAATACCATTCAGGACATATGCATGGGCAAAAACTTCATGATGAAAATGCCAAAAAAATTGCAACAAAAGCCAAAATTGACAAATGTGATCTAATTAAACTAAAGAGCTTTTGCACAGCAAAAGAAACTATCATCAGAGTGAACAAACAATCTACAGAATGGGGGAAAATCTTTGCAATCTATCCATCTGACAAAGGTCAAATATCCAGAATTTATAAGGAACTTAAACATATTTACAATAAAAAACTAAACAACTGCATCAAAAAGTAGGCAAAGGATATGAACAGACACTTTTTAAAAGATGACATTTACGTGGACAAAAAACATGAAAAAAAGTTCAACATCCCTGATCATTAGAGAAAAGCAAATTGAAACCATAATGAGATATTTCTCATGCCAGTCAAAATGATGATCATTAAAAATTCAAGAAACAATAGATGCTGGTGAGGTCGCAGAGAAATAGGAATGCTTTTACACTGTTGGCGGGAGTATAAATTAGTTCAACAATTGTGGAAGACAATATGGGATTTAGAACCAGAAATACCATTTGACCCAGCAATCCCATTACTAGGTGTACACCCAAAGGAATATAAATCATTATACTATAAAGACACATCCACTTGGATGCTTATTGCAGCAGTATTTACAAAAGCAAAGACATGGAACCAACGAAATTTCCATCAATAATGGACTGGATAAAGAAAATGTGGTACATATACACCATGGAATACTAGGCAGCCATAAAAATGAATGAGATCATGTCCTTTGCAGGGACAGGAATGAAGCTGGGAACCATAATCCTCAGCAAACTAACACAGGAACAGAAAAAATAAACACTGCATATTCTCAATCATTAGTGGGAGTTGAACAAAGAGAACACATGGACACAGGGAAGGGAACAACACAAATGAGACCATGTCCTTTGCAGGGACCTGAATGAAGCTGGAAACCATCATCCTCAGCAAACTAACACAGGAACAGAAAACCAAACACAGCATGTTCTCACTCATTAGTGGGAGTTGAAGAATGAGAACACATGGACACAGGGAGGGGAACATCACACATCAGAACCTCTTGGAGGGTGTGGGCTTGAGAAGAGGGAACTTAGATGATGGGTCAATAGTTGAATCAAACCACCATGACACATGTATACCTATGTAACAAACATGCACTTTCTGCACATGTATCCTGGAACATAAAGTAAAATCTTTAGAAGAATTACAAAAATAATATTTGCTATGTAAAAAAGTTTAAGTATGATTTTATTATATAGTCTTGGGTAGAATTATTAGCAATCAAGTTGTGAATTAGTTTACTTTCATAATTTGTAGAACTGAATTGAATTAGACTAATAGTAATTGTCCTTTAGGGATTGTCTTTTCTATGTATAAAATAAGTAAAGATTTTATAAATATATCTATCTTCCCATTGATATATTCTTCTTTTACTTTAATAAAGCAACAGCAATATAGTTTCATCCAACAAGAACTACCAGAGAACTGTTATATTTTTAAAAAGTTACATAAAATCAATATTTTTATTTCTTTTTATATAAAAATTCTGTTTACATAACCATTATTTTAAAAAGAAAACTTAAAAGGAACAGAAATGCTAAAAATTTTAGATTTAATCTGTCCAAGTTTTAGGAATGATGAGAACCCAAATATTCAAAACCAACACTATAAGTGCCTTTGCTCTGTGGGAATTTGCCTATCTAAGCAAACAGCTGTGAAACTGAGCTATGATTTTTGGCAGCTTCAAGCCAAAAAGAGGTAAGAGCCAAAAACCCAGGATTTGCATAAGGTAAAGAGTTTGATGACTTTCCCCACTTTAAGTTGGAACCCTGATCAGCTACAGCTTCATGGTAAAGGTAAATTGGAATTGTCAGGACCTCATCAATAAGATAAGTCCTGGTCTCTGGCACCTGAGCGGTCCAGCTACCTTAATATGTTATGATTGGACTAAAACGTTTCCTGGAATTGTAGTGCCCCAAATAAAGCTAACAAAATTCCTCTCTGGGAAAATTTTCTGCTAGCCTAGACCTCAAATTATCCCATAAGTACATTTTCACTCAATGTCTGAGTATCCAAGCTATAGCCACCAATAACTAGGAATACAAGAAAATAAAACACAATGAATGAAAACCAGTAACACAATAGGTAAAAGAAACAGCAATGTAGAAATGTGAGATGTTGAAATTATAGACATGGATTATGAAATTAGCTGACTTAATATTTTCAAAGAGACAGGGAAAATCATGAAAATGTTTTCAGGCAGCAAGAAACTATAAAAAGTGAAACTCCAATTTGGAAACCAATCAAACTGATTTCCTTGAAGTGGAAAATACATTAACTAAAATGACCAACTGTAGATCAGATACAAATAAATAAAATTCATTCAGAAACATTATTAAAGAATACAAGGAGAAAACTAAGGAAAACATAGAAGAAAAAATGAAGAAAGATATTATGAAAAGTCATATCTATTACAGAAGACAGTAGAATTGGGTCTTCAATTAAAAAAAGTAACTTGGAACACTTTGCTCAGTGAAGTATATATTTTAAATCAGAGCAAAAATCCCTTTTTAAACAAACAGAAACATAGAGTTTACCACCCAGAGAACTAAGCTAAAGAGAGCTATAAAAGATGCATGTCGAGCTAAAGCAAAATGATCCCTATTTGAAGGCTTGAAGGGTAAGAAGTAATGAAGAGTAAAAACAACAGGTTAAGTAAATGGGAAGAAACACAACAAATTAACATTAACTACATGAAACTACTCAACAGACAATCATTTTTTATTATACAATAGACGTTTAAGTGCAGAAATAGTGACTAAATTGAGAGGAAATAAACTTTCAGTAGTTTGAAGTAATTATTTTGATGAGTAGCAGACCAAAGATTTTTATTAAAGTTAGATTTTGTGAAGTAGTGGATGCATGATGAAATCCAGTTGAGCAAATCCAAAAGATCTGATAGCATGCACCTTATCCAATATGCTTTGGCAATGCAGGGAGATGTCTGGGCAGAGAGGCCACTACACAAGTGTTTTCTTCTCTTATGGCCCAGTCTCTGGCTTGGAGTGGAAAAGTTCTCTAATTGTGGTGTATGAATTGTTACCTCACACAGCTGGGAGTATTCATTGTATGAAAAATATCTATTCGTTTTCCTAGCTTATGTTTTCTTAGAGGACAATTCTTTATAAATCTATAGATTTTTAAAAGTTTATTATTATAAGTAAACCTTTAGCCTGGGATTCCTGTTTAACATTGCATAGATAAAGACTTACTCCTTGCAAATATCATTCTTACTTAGAACTTCAGTTACCATGTTAATCAGGAAGTTAAACCAGTCACCTACCTTGTTTTCTTTTCCCCAAGAGCATCCTTTTAGTAATCTGGAAGAGAATGAATTAAAGGCTAGCTGTTTAACTCCTTCCTTTTTGTTATGGTAATCAAGGAAAAAATAGAAAACAAGATAAATAAATTTGATATTGGTAGAAAGGACAAAATGAGATAATAAAAAATATTCAGTCAATCCTACAGAAGACAAGAACAGGGAAAGGCACAGGAGGACAAAATATACAAAATAATATGGTAGAGTTAAATAGTTGTATTAAATATGCTGTAATTATATTTAATGTTAATATATAGCACACTCTAATTAAAAGATAATAATTATTTAGTTCAAAAATAAAATCCAGTCATGTGCTGTTTGCAAAATCTGTAATATACTAATGTAAAAAGCTTTAATATAGTATTTACAATCAGAGAAACATGGAAATATTAACAAAAAACAGTCTTAATTACATTGATGACATTCAAAATATTCTTTATTACAAAAACATTACTAAAAATAAAAAGACTTCATCGTGATGAAAAGATTTAATTCACAAGGAAAGTTTAGTATTTTAATCTCAATAATGTTCTTAAATTACATTAAGAAACAAAAATGATTAAATCCACAATCATAGTAGTTGATTTTAGCTACTATGATTCTCTATTAATAATTAGTGAAAAGAATTAACAAAAATGTATAGAAGATCTGAAAAACATTTTAACAATTTTGACTCAATGGCCTATGTGGAACATTTCACCCAACAACTGTATAATATCCATTATTTGGAAGACAGAACACAATTACAAATATTAACCATGTATTAGTCTGTAAATGAAGTCTCAATAAACTTTGAACAATTCAAATCATAAAGGGACACTCTTTGACCATAGTACATTAGTACTGAAATTAATAACAAAAGATAACATCTTTGTGTGTGGGAGCTAAGATACTGTAAACCAAAAAATGACTGAGGCAGACCTCAATGGATTACAGATTTATTTTGCAAGATTGAGGACATACCCAGGAAAAAGATACACACATCACAGTAGGATTTGTGGCCTGTACTTTTTCCAAAAGAGGGAAGAATTAAAAAAAGAAAGATGGATAGGCAATAAGGTAAATGATTACATTCTTGTGAAGCTCTAATTAGAGCTCAATGGATCTACATTTTACCTGTGAAAAGAAGGGAGTGGGAGAAAGTCAATTATGCATTCATCTCACACCAATTTACACACAGTAAATCTACATTTTACATAAGATAAATTGAGCATGTGAAATTACAGCTGTTTGGGAACAAAAGGAAGGCAGTTTTGCATAACCCAGCTCCCAAGCTTAACTTTCTTTTTGGCATAGTGAGATTGGGGTCCCGAGATTCTATTTTTCTTTCACAATCTGTAAATCTAAATGATCCATCTAAAACCTAGCCACTAAATTCTAAACGATCCTGCTGGGTAGAGGGTTGGAGGTAAGTTGGGTTAAAAAAAAAAAAAAAAAAAAAAAGAAAAGAAAGAAGATTCAGTTTCATATAAAGAAAAATGAGAGGCAAGAAAGCATAGACTGATCTTCAACTTATAAATTGTTTCCATCAAGACTCTGAAAGCAATGTAAAGATAGAGGAAAGCATTTTTAACCATGAAAAAGTTCGTAAAATATACCTTCCACGCACTCTCTCTTACTAAGGTACTGAAGAATGTACTACACAAAAATATGTTAAGAAACCAGTTAAGGTACAAAGCTGAGGTTCAAGAAATGATATAGTTGACTGAATAGAGTAGAAACAAAGAATCCCAGAAATGAGAACGAATTGGAGCTAGAAGACTCCAGGAAAAATCCAAGAAAACAAACAAAGTAAGTGAATAAATACATGAATAAATGTGTGAATTAAAGAATAAATTACAATTTAGAAAATAACCATATTATACCAGATCAATGGTTATCAACCATGACCTCCAACGATATTACTACAGCCTGGGGAGCTCAACGCTGGGGCATAACTAAAGAGCATTTGATTTAATTAATATGAGTGGGCTTGGTGCTGGACGCAGTAGGTTTGAAGAGTGGGTGTGCTTCAGGGGCAGAGGGCTGAGTTCATCACACTCCTCATTTTAGGGCCATCATTGTCATTCTTCCTTGCAAGATCTGGCTTCTAATTTTTAAATTTCCTTTGACCTCTATGCCACACTTCCTATCCCACTAGAGGAAGCCAATTAATATGTTTGTTATGTTTTGTGTCTGCAATGATTATGCAAAAATAGATATTATTTTGTATACGTGTATTTTATTAATGGAAATGCCAATGGATGATATATCTTACTCTGATTCTTATTTCTTTTCCATGGAGTACTATGTTATAAGGTCACCCTATGTCTCTCTGTGTACACAATTTACATGAAGCAGCTATGAATTATTATTTCTCATGATTTGGGGGCACTTCTGTTGATTTTCCATGATCACTTATATCTTTGCTTTTGGACATAAAAAGCGAAGGTTGTCTGGACCTCTCTCCTCGTGGTCTTCATCTGGGTTCTTCACATCATGTCATCTCGTGGTTCTCAGAGAACAAAAACAAAATTTGTAATGACTCTGAAGAAATTAGGTAGGAAGTAAAACAATATAGTTTCTTTTCATGTTCTATTGTCAAAACAAGTCTAAATCCAGCCCAGATTAATGAGGTAGGGAAACTGACTGAGCTTTTTTAATGGGAGAAATAGTCAAGTAAGACATATTGCAAAGGGGATGGACAAAGGGAGGCATGCTGCCATTGGGACCATCATTGTAATCATCAGTCACAAAAGTAAAACAAACAAAAACCAAAACAGTGAATGGAGGAAAAATAAGAAAGTATTAAAATAGAGAATAGTCATAGACCACTACATGGCTCTAAATGATATTTACACCATCATAATAATGTAAATGCTATTTGTCAATAGGCATACAGAGAGTGTGGTAACTCTAGGAAGGTTACATACTTGACAGATAAATTATCAACAGATAATTTAATAAAATCATCATTGTTGTCATCAATAAAATAAGGAAAAGTAGCATATATATTATACCCTAAAACTTGACATAAATACTCAAAGAATAACTTGAAGAGTTGAAAGTTGTTGCCTGTGGACAGTGATTTGTTGGCTTGGAAAGATGTGAGTCAGGAACTCCTGCTTTTCATTATGCACCTTTTGCCAATGTTTAAAAGTGACCACAGAGTTAATATATTTGTAAGAGAAATCTGAACCAAATGAAACCCAACTGATTGTTTTCTCCTTAAAATATCTCTGAATTGGCCTCACTAGAACAAATTCTTCAAACATTTAACTAAAGTATTTAAGGAGATACAGAGCAAGACAAAACCGCTTAACATTCCATAAAGTAGGATTTGAAATCAGTCTGTTACCAAACTCCAGGAAGAAACTGTAATTACAAGGCTGAAGAGTCTGCTTTCAAAAAAGCACAGTTTAAATAACTTATTTTAGTGAATGTCTGCTCCCTGGTTCAGAATTTGAGAGCACTCAGAAATTCAATCTGAAAGCTGGGCAGTTATGTCTTCTGAGATGATGGCTACATTTGATAGCAGAACAGCCAAAGACTAACAATCTTCCTGAATCTATTCCTAGACTGCAAGCACAACAATTTGACAGGAAATCTTTGTGGTTGTGGGTGAAGAGTGGGCTGGGGAAAGTGCGGATCATCAGTGGTGCTTTGCATCTTTCCAGAGTCCCAGTAGACAAAGTGCTTTAGTCAGGTTTAAGCCAGCAAAAAGCCCTAGTAACAGTTTATATTGTTCTGCATTTGTTTATATAGCATTTTGCATTTAGTTTGTATAAACTTATGTATTACAATTTTATCTTTTATGGATCGTTTCTCTTTTGAATTTCAGAGAACTAAGTATGCAGAAAAGGAATATCCTATTTCAATTCAGGAAAGCAATAGTAAAAGAGAGCCTTCATAATACAGGGGTTTGAGATGGAAGCTACACATATGAGCATGTTTTCAAGCCAAAAAATAAAGAGGGAATTTGTGTAGAAACTATTTTTGCATAGAGTGAAGTCAACAAAAGATATATTCAATCTTATATACTAGTTTTGTCACATTTCTAGCAAATATACATAGGTAAAAATAATATAAGAATATGCTGTATCATGTTAACTTATGATTGTATCTTGGCTGTGGAGTTCTGGATTTCCTTCCCCACCCCTCTAATTATTTATATTTTCCATAGTGACCAAACTAATTTTTCGGACAAGATAGAAAGATGTATATTAATTTTTTTAAAAAAGATTAAATAGAATGGTGAATACTTTGAAAAAATAGGGAAAGAAGCTCTAAGAAACAATATTTGTACACAACTAGCTTATTAGAAATATTCCATTTGATAGCAAAAATAACAAAAGAAAACTCAGTATCTGCACAAAGAAGGCAACTAGCAAATGATTCTTTTTTCAGCTCCTTCCTCTTTTCATCCTCATGGCATTCTTGAGAACTATGATTATAACTCTATTTTTCATGTTTTTATTTCTGGCTTACATAGTTGGGTGTCTCCTTCTTTCTTTCTTTTTTTTTTTTTTTTTTTTTCTGTGTACAGGTGCTTTTATTTCCATGAACCAAAATTTTGGAAATAGAATTTGCTGGGTCAAAGACTACACACACACAGTTTTTACTGAATAATAAACAGATATAAATAATATTCATGACACTTGTAGACAAAGTAACAAAACAAATATCTATCTACTTTCATCTAGTTTAAGAAATAAAACTTCACCTGCACATTGAGACCTCCTGGGTGTCCCTTATATAATCCCTTTTCCTGTTTAGAAAGGAAACTTCTAAGTTGTTAAATTTGTAAATTTTTTTGTAGGCCCTTTACTTACTAATAGTATTCTGACTAAACAAAACCTTGAAGACTGGGTGGCTTAACCTCTTTGGAGAGTGTGCAATTATTTGTTTCATATAACTTAAATATCATAGATACCAAATACAGTGTAACTCATAATAATAAGGAATGCTTTAAAAGTAAGCAATAATAAGTTATTGCCATTTTAAGCCACTAAGTTTGGAGATGCATTACTATAGTAATATAGATATTAGATAAGTGGGATACTGCTAATAATTATATACAAAATATGCATGATACTATATATTATAGGATGAGCTAGCTGATCACCCTACAAAATTTTTTAAAAATTAAATTTTGGGGAAAGTTGTTGCCTGCAATAACATGCAATATAGTAAATGTACCTAAAGATTTTTGTCCCACTTGTGCTTTAAAAGGATGGATAGGGCCCCGTGTGGTGGCTCACGCCTGTAATCCCAGCACTTTGGGAGGCGGAGGCGAGTGGATCACCTGAGGTCAGGAGGTCTAGACCAGCCTGACCAAAACGGAGAAGCCCCGTGTCTACCAAACATACAAAAATTACCCTGGCATGGTGGCATATGCCTGTAATCCCAGCTACTAGGGGGGCTGAGGCAGGAGAATCGCTTGAACCCTAGAGGTGGAGGTTGCGGTGAGCTGAGACCGCGCCATTGCATTCCAGCCTGGTCAACTGGAGCGAAACTCTGTCTCACAAAAAAAAAAAAAAAAAAAAAAAAAAAAAAAGAAAGAAAAGGAAAGAAAAAAAAGGATGGATAATCAGGTGGATATTGAAATCATGAGCTTGACACTGGCTGCATATAAAGTTCTGCAGCACAAGAAAAAAGAGCCTAGGAAAGAATTAGCCAGTTTGTCAGGAGGATTGTTGGGTTGGAAATAAATCTTTTTTTCTCATCTTTAGTCAAGCCAGAAAAATTTCAAAACCAGAGTACTGACAATAGCATAACTTCAAGGTAAAGATGAAGTCAAGGATATGGCTCTAACAACACGTTTGTTAAGTTCTTTAGAAGTGATAAGGTAATTTATAATGGAGACTGTTGGGAAGGCAATAGGTCTCTTTGGAAAAAATATCGTAAGTCTGAACTAAAAGGTATTGATGCTGTTTTAAATAGTAAAATCAAACAAACAAACAAATGACTTCTGGGTCCCTGAATTTCTACACAGAGAAAGCAGGTTAGGAGGGCTTCCCTGTTGCTAAAGGGATTCATTTTACAGTGCCCTATTCAGACATGACCAAAGAGGATGAGAAAAATGTGGAGCAGCCCTGGACCTGTTGATCTCTGGTTTGAAGCAAAGCTCTTCCTGCCTATTCATAGATTCTTGAGAATAAATATTTGTTGTTCTCAGCCACTTAGAGTTGAGTGGTTTGTTTTAGTCAGCAATAGCTGACTGACACAAAGGTCGTTGCATATGCTCAGAAATTGATGTGAGGTTCCATCACCACTTTGAAGGAGATTTCAAGTTAATGAAAGTTTCAGATGCTGGCTTCCAGGCATTGCGTATTTTCCTCTTCTAATTGCAAAGTGAGTACTTAATAATATCATTGACTTAATATACACCCTACAAGTGTCAGAATTTTAGAATGTGTAGTAAATATGCCCCAAGTTTTAGTGTCATTGAAACATTTAGAGAGCATGGTTCATTCTTTGTATGGCCTATGCTAAAAAGCAAAGGGAGGAATTTGGAAATACAAAAGCACATGTGATGTAAATAAAAATATTCTGCTATGACTTATCACATAACGTAATAGTTCTCAGAATCTTGATATGATATTAAGCTTTATTTCCACAGTGGAAAGAGTGCCTTAAAAATGTATGAAGCTCTACATATTATGAAAAATGTCAATGTTAGAAATAAACTTGAAATAAAAAAATAGAAAAACTAGATTATTAATTGAAAAGCTATTTATAAAAATAAATAGATAATTGAACAAAATAACTTTACTTTGAAAAATCTGTATTTTTAAAAATATTTTGAAAAATAACTGTATTTTGAAAACTCAGTGATACATGAGAGTCTGCATTGGTAGAACAATACTAATTATTAATAATATATGAATTATTAGCTATTGAAGGTAAGTTGGTATAAATTAGAAGTAGATTGTTATAAATTTAGAATGTTAAATATGACCTCCAGGGTAATCATGAAGAAAATATCTAAAAAGTATACATGAAAGAAAATGAGAAGAAATACAAAATGGGTCATTGTAAAAAATCAACTAAACAAAATCAAAGGTTGTAATAGAGCATATAAAGGACAATAGGTCTTAAGACAATGAAAAACAAACAGAAAAATGACAAGAGTAAGTCGTTCCTTATTAGTCATTGCTGTAAATGCAAATAGATTAAATTCTCACACTGAAAGAAAGGGATTGGCATAATGCATACAAAAACCAAGATCCAACTGTAGGTGGTTTACAATAGACCAAGTTAAGGTTGAAAGACAGAAATAAATTGAAAGTGAAAGGATGAAAAAAAACTATGCATATAGTTACCAAAAGAAAGCATGAGTGGCTATATTATTCTTAGACAAAATAGACTTGAAGTTAAAAACTATTATGAGGCCGGGTGCGGTGGCTCAAGCCTGTAATCCCAGCACTTTGGGAGGCGAGGCGGGCGGATCACGAGGTCAGGAGATCGAGATCATCCTGGCTAACACGGTGAAACCCCGTCTCTACTAAAAAATACAAAAAACTAGCCGGGCGAGGTGGTGGGCGCCTGTAGTCCCAGCTACTCGGAGGCTGAGGCAGGAGAATGGCGTGAACCCGGGAGGCGGAGCTTGCAGTGAGCTGAGATCCGGCCACTGCACTCCAGCCTGGGTGACAGAGCGAGACTCTGTCTCACAAAAAAAAAAAAAAAAAAAAAAAAAAAAAAAAAAAAAAAAAAAAAAAAAAAAAACTATTATGAGATAAAATATAAATTAAATAATTATTATATTAATGAATAATATACAATGTTTATGGTTTATATTATTTTAGCATCTTTATAATAAACTTTCTGTTTTATGTATCAAAAATTGTATCTCTTCAGTTTTCATAGAAAAGTTATTGAACCAAGAGTAAGAGACAAAACTTAGTTTATATGCCAAAAATGAGTGAAATTCAATTTTTCTCCTCAGCAAGGAAACAAATTCCCACTTTTTTATCGTTATAATAAACATTGGACAGTCAAACTACTGAATGCCCATTTAAGGCAAAGTATTGTGAGAATATGTGAACGTTTTCATATCTTTTTAAATGTCATTTAAAGGAATCTGAGAGAAAAGCAAGTAAATATTGAAATACCAAATATTATAAATATATTCTACAAATATAAATCCTGTTCATAAAAACTCACTAAAAGATTAAATAGAGTGGATAGAATTCAAGGAAACTTCCCGAGGTTCTCAGAAAATAGCTTTGGTTTGTCAAAAGTAAATATATTGCTGATTTATGCTATTCATTTTTTTCCCCCAAATGCCTAACATAATCACTTTTATTTCTAGGAAGTAAGTTTTAACTTCAGTCTCTAAAATCAGAATTATGTGTTCATTGTGCAATTGTGTGTTCCAACAACAACAACAAAAAAAGCTACCTTTTTACCAACCTTCTTATCAATTCAGTTCTATATCACAATCTAGGAAGCCATAGCTTCTCTGAAGTTCATCCTTGTCTCAGAATAGTGAGAAATTTGTTGTGAGAAACAAAGGCATGATGTTCCACAGCATATTTCTACATTTCTACAACTTATTCACCTTGCATATTTCTACAACATTTCTACAACTTATTCACCTTGCATAACTGAAACTTTACATCCGCTGAGTATCTACTCTCAATTTCCCACACCCTCAGCCCCTGGCAACCACCATTCTACTCTCTGCTTCTCTGAGTTTTACTATTTAGATACCTCATATATGAAGAATCATACAGTATTTGTTATTTTTGATTGGCTTATTTCACTTAGTATAATGTCCTCCAGGTTCATCTATGTAATCACATATGGCAGAATTTCTTTATATTTAAAATAATATTCTATTATTAATGTACCATATTTAATTATTTATTCTTTCACTGATCAATGGACATTTATATTGTTTCCATATATTGGCTATTGTGAAGGATGCTGCACTGAATGTGAGACTGGGATCCTGATTTCATCTCTTTTGGATATATAACCAGAAGGGGATTTGCTGGATTATATGGTATTTCTCTATTTGAGGTTTTTTGAGTACTCTTTTTCTTAGCAGCTTCAACATTTTACTTTCCCACAAACAGTGTACGAGAGTTTCAATTTCTCCACATCTTTGCCAACACTTATCTTTTATAGTAGCCATCCTAGCAAGTGTGAGGTGATACTCTGTTGTAGTTCTATTGTGCATTTTCCAGAGAAGTGATATTGAACATCTTTTTATATATCTGTTGGCCATTTGTATTCTTTGGATAAATGTATATTCAAGTACTTCTTAGATTTTTTAAATGGGTTATTTTGTTTTTGTTGTTGTTTTGCTATTGAGTTTTTTCTTTTCCTTGTGTATTTTGGATATTAACCTCTTATCAGACATGTAACTTGTAAATATCTTCTCCCATTCCCTAGGCTGCCTTTTCATTCTCTTGACTGTTTCCTTTTACTGTGCAAAAGGTTTTTAGTTTGATATGGTACCACTTGCCTATTTTTGCGTTTGTTGCCATGTTGAAATAGCCTGTGTTATTGTTTTGGATATGCAGGTGTCATATCTAAGAAACAATTATCAGGACCGATGACATGAAGTTTTTTCCCTCTGGTTTCTTCTAGGCGTTTTACAGTTTTCAGTTTTACATTTAAGTGTTTAATCCATTTTAAGGTGATTTTTGTGTATGGTATAAAAGGCTGGATTTCATTGTTTTGAATGAAGGTATCAATTTCCCAATACTATTTGATGAAGAGACTATTATTTCCCCCTTGTGTATTCTTGAGCATATATGCATGATTTTATTTCTGGACTATTTTGTTTTATTGGCCTGTGTGCCTGTCTTTATGTTAGTACCCTACTGTATTAATTACTGTAGCTTTGTAATACATTTATAAATAAGGAAGTGTGATGTGGCCAACGTTATTTTCTTTCTCAAGACTGATTTCACTTTTTAACATCCTTTGAGCTCTATATGAATTTTAGGATTTCCTAAAAAATGCCATTGGGATTTTGATATGGATTGCGCTGAATCTGTAGATAGCTTTGGGTAGCATGGGCATTTTAACAATATTAAGTCTTCCAATCCAGGAACTCAGGATATCTTTCCACTTACTTGTATCTTTGTTAATTTATTTTATCAATGTCTCATAGTTTTCAGTACATAAGTATTTTCCCTCCTAAGTTTATTTCTAAGTATTTTATTCTTTTGATGCTATTTATTAATTTCCTTTTTAGATTATTTGTTGTTAGTGTATAAAAGCACGACTGATTTTCATATGTTGATTTTTTTATCCTGAAATTAACTGAATTTGTTTATTAGTTATAATAGTGTGTGCGCATGTGTGTGTGTGTGTGTGTGTGTGTGTGTGTGTGTGTGAGAGAGACTTTAAGGGTTTTCTACAAGAGATCACATTATCTTCAAACAGAGATAATTTTGCTTCTTCCATTTTGATTTGGATGTCTTTCATTTCTTTTGCTTGCCTAATTACTCTGGATAGGACTTCCAGTAACATGTTGAAGAAAAATAGCAATGGTGGGCATCCTTGCCTTGTTCTAGATCTTACAGGAGAAGCTTTTAGTTTTTCATGATTGAATATGATGTTGATGGTAGACTTTTTAGATATAGCTTTTACTATGTTGAAGTATTTTTCTTTTATTTATATTTTATTGAGATTTTTTTATCATAAAAAGGTGAATTTTTACAAACACTGTTTCTGTATTATTGAGATGATCATGAGGTTTGTATGCTTCATTTTGTTAATGCAGCGCATCACATTGGTGATTTGAGAATGTTGAACCACATTTTTATTCCAGGGATAAATCTCACTTAGTAACGGCATATGGTCCTTTCAATGTGCTGTTGAATTCAGTTTGCCAATATTTTTCTGAGGATCTTTGCACCTCTGTACGTCAGAGATATTGACCTGTAGTTTTATTTCAGTCTGTGGTTTTGTTTGGCTTTGGTATTCAGGTAATGCTGGCCTTATAAGTTTGAAAATATCCCCTCTTCTTCAGTTTTAGGAAGAGTTTGGTAAGGATTCCTATTGATTCTTTAAATATTTGGAAGAATTCACCAATGAAGCCATCTGAACCTGCATTTTTCCTTCTTGGAAAGTTTTTGATTACTGTTTCAATCTCCTTACTCATAATGATTTTGCTCAGATTTTCTATTCTTTCATGTACAGTCTTGTCAGGTTGTATATTTCTAAAAATGTATCCATTTCTCCTAGCTTATTTAATTTTTTGTCATTTAATTATTCACATTAGTATGATCCTTTTTTTCTACGGCATCAGTTAAGTGAAATATTAATAATACTATTAATAAAAGTAATTCTCTTTCATTTCAGATTTTGGGTATTGCGTTTCTATTTTTCCTTGAGTTAGCTAAATGTTTGTCAATATTGTTCATCTTTGAAAAAACCAACCCTCGGTTTAGCTGATTTTTTTCTGTTGTTTTTCAATTCTCTATTTTGTTTAAGTCTGCTCTAATATTTATTTCCTTCCTTCTACTTACTTTGCGCTTAGTTTGTTTTTCTTTCTCCAGTTCTATTTAGTGTAAAGTTATATTTTTTATTCCTCTTTTCAAAAGTGTTTATCACTTTATAAACTGATTTCTAACTACCACTTTCACTGCCTGTCGTAGGTTTTGGTATATTTTTGCTTTCATTTGTCTCAAGAAATTTTCTAATTTCCCTTTTGATTTCTTCTGTTTTTTAAACGTGTGTGGTTTTTATTTTTATTTTATCACACATTTGTAGATTTTTGCATTTTCCTTCTGCCATTTATTTCTAGTTTTACTCCATTGGGATCAGAAAAGACTGTTCTGCATATGTCTATACATTTATCTGTTAGGTCCATTTGGTCTATATTGTTTTTCTTTTTTTTTTTTTTTTTTTTTTTTTTTTGAGGTGGAGTCTCGCTCTGTCGCCCAGGCTGGAGTGCAGTGGCGCAATCTCGGCTCACTGCAAGCTCCGCCTCCCGGTTCACGCCATTCTCCTGCCTCAGCCTCCCAAGTAGCTGGGACTACAGGTGCCCGCCACCTCGCCCGGCTAGTTTTTTGTATTTTTAGTAGAGACGGGGTTTCACCATGTTAGCCAGGATGGTCTCGATCTCCTGACCTCGTGATCCGCCCTTCTCGGCCTCCCAAAGTGCTGGGATTGTTTTTCAAGTCCACTGTTCTTTTTTTGATTTTCTATCTGGATATTCTATCCATTATTGAAAGTGGGGTATTGAAGTCTCCCATTAATTTATTTCTGTTTATTTCCCCATACAGTTCTGTCAGTGTTAGCTTTATGTATTTTGGTTCTCTGATGTTGAATGCATTTATGTTTATGATTGTTATATGAATCAGTCCTTTTAAGAGTATATAATGGCCCTTATCCCTTGTGATAGTTTTTGACTTAAATTCTACTTGGTGTGATTTAGGTATAGCCTCCCCTACTTTCTTTTGGTTACCATTTGGATGGAATATCTTTTTCTATCCTTTCATTTTTTTCAGCCTGTATGTGTCCTTAACTCACTTAAATCTAATGTGAGTCTCTTATAGAAAGTATATAGTTGGATCTTATTTTTAAAATTTATTCAGTTACTTTATAGCTGTAGATTGAGGAGTTTTGTTCTTTATATTTAAAGTAATTATTGGTAGAGAATAACTCATTATTGCCATTTTGTCAGTTTCTTTTTTTTTTTTGTCACTCTTGTAGTTCTTTTGACCTCTTTTCCTTTTGTTGTCTTCATTTGTGTTTTGTTGATTTCTTTGTATTGATATACTTTTATTCCTTGCTCTTTCTCTTCTTCTTTTCTAAATTAACCATTTTATTTTCTATTATTATCATAAAGGGACAAATCTCACTCTGTAACCTAGAGTGTAGTGGAATGATCATAGAATACTGCAGCCTCAAATTCTTGGCCTCAAGTGATCCTCCCACCTCCACCTCCCAAATTGCTGGGATTCCACATGTGATAGCTCATGCCTTTTTTTCTTTCTTGTATTTTCTGTGGCTATTTTTCTTTGTGGTTATCATGGAGTTTATATAAAATGTTTCATAATTACAACAGTTTATTTTAAGCTGATAACTTCAATCCTATATAAATCTTTACACTTCCCCCTATCTTGTATATTATTGATGTCACAATTTATTTCTTTCATATTGTGAATCTATTAACATATTTTTATTGTTATAATTATTTTTTATACTTTTGCCTTTTAACTTTATACAGGAATCAAAATAGATAGACACACTTTTATTACAGCATTAGAGTATCCTGTATTCTTGTATATATTTACCATTTCCACTAAGTTTTATATGTGTGTGTGTGTATATATATGTGTGTGTGTGTGTGTGTATATATATATATATATATATATTTTTTTTTTTTTTTTTTTTTGAGATGGAGTCTAGCCCTGTCCCCCAAGCTGGAGTGTAGTGGCGTGATCTAGGCTCACTGCAAGCTCCACCTCCTGGGTTCACGCCATTCTCCTGCCTCAACCTCCCAAGTAGCTGGGACTACAAGCGCCCGCCACCATGCCTGGCTAATTTTTTGTGTGTTTTTAGTAGAGATGGGGTTTCACCATGTTAAACAGAATGGTCTAGATCTCCTGACTTCGTGATCTGCCCGCCTCAGCTTCCCAAAGTACTGGGATTACAGGCCTGAGCCACCACGCCTGGCTAAGTTTTATATTTTTGTATGCTTTCATAGTGCTGTTTAGTATCTTTTTGGTTAAAGTTGAAGAACTTCTTTTAGCAATTCTTGTATGACAGTGCTAGTGGTAATAAAATCCTTCATCTTTTGTTTGTCCAGAAAGTTTTCATCTCCTTCGTTTTCAAAGGACAGTTTTTGCTAGGCATAGTATTATTGGTTGGCAGTTTTTGTGAGGAGAAGGAAGGCCCAGGATTTTTAGTTTCAACATCTTGCTGATCTCACTCAGGTAATACATGTATAGAAAGCGATTACAAACCAAAATGTATGGCATTGAAAACAAATGAAACCAATTAGAATAGAGAAGTTTCTTGATAGCGTAAGGATTAGTAGAAAGAATTGAAGAGATTTGGTCAGCTGAGAGGTGGAAGATGATAACTACCCTCAAATATAGTCATGTAGAAGAGGTTATAAATGCACTGTGTGTCATTTTACAGAGGAAATAGTAGCAAATGTAGAAGGTAGAACAATACTTGATGATTGGCCTTTTCTACCTCTCTAGTTTCCCCTGCGGCATTTTCCTTCTTGTGCAATTTTCTTCAGTCACTTTGTCCCTCCTTTGGGTTTTTTAATGGAATCATCTGCCTCCCTTCTCAAAATTTATGCATTCCGTTTTGCTCACTCTGACCTCTGAAGTAAAACAGTCTCTTCTTTTAGTATCTCTTCTTGGCATAACCTATTCCTATTCCTCCATCCTCTATTTAACTCCACTTCTCTCAGCTTATTCTCATATTTTGTTTAGATATGTTTTTGTTAGCTCTGGAGAGCATCACATTTCCCAGCTAAATATTAATAGCAACTTCTGCATTTACCTCAACTTATAATAATGTATTTGCATTATTACTTGGGTTTTTATATGTCTTTTTTATTAGACTGCAATTGTGGTAATTTCAATGTCTTTTCTCTATCAGACATTAAATAAAAACCTATAGCAGCAATGCATGGATGTAGGGAAACGGTTTAACAGAAGTAAAATGTATTAAAGTATCTTGCTGTCCAGATGCAAAATGGGCTACTTTTAAATTACTGAGCTTGCAATCACTTGACATTTTTAACCAAAGGATGAATGGCCATCTGTTTGTAATAGGAATGTTCCAGAAAGGTTTATACAAATATTGAATAGGGATGTTGAAGGCCCCAAAGGTTCTTTTTGACCTTTTTATTCTATGACTTACCAATGAACTTTATAAAACAACTTTCTAGTAAGTTAGAACTGCCAGTATTCTACAAACAAACTCAGTAATTCTATAATACCGTAGGATGAGACCCACTGATTACTACCCATTAAATTCATGATCAATGTTTGGGTAGAACAGTGAGGTTGAAACACTATTTTTTATTACTTTTTTTTCTAGAAAAACTTATTTAAAGGCCTGCATTACATCAATGAGGTATCAAATGGTAAGTCTGAGACAGATTAAAATTTGTAACTCAAGAATCAAGAGGAGTAGTGAGTTTGTCAACTCTTCGTTTTCTTAGAAGACGAGAAGAATAAGTATATTACTTGGTATTCTGAATGACTGGAATTAAAATAATGTAACATATGGGTCACCAACCCCCAGCCACGGACCAATACCATCCCAGGGCCTATTAGGAACCCAGCTACACAGCAGGAGGTGAGCAGTGGGTGAGCATTACCGCCTAAGGTCCACCTCCTGTCAGATCAGCTGTACCTGTAGCATCAGATTCTCATAGGAGCTCGAACCCTATTGTGAACCACACACGGGAGAGATCTAGGTTGCCTGTTGTTTTTGAGAATCTAACTAAAGCCTGATGATCTGAGGTAGAACACTTTCATCCCGAAACCGTCCCTCCACACCCTCATGGAAAAATTGTTTTCCACGAAACCAGTCACTGGTGCCAAAAAGTTTGGGGACAACTGATGTCAAAGACTTAGCATTTTCCTAGTGAAATTGAAACTACTACATTCAGAAAATTCTGCAATTTTTGGCCTAGGTACAGTGGCTCATGCCTGTAAGTCCAGCACTTTGGGAGGCTAAGGTAGTTGAAACGATTCAGTCCTAGAGTTCGAGATCAGCCTGGGCAACATGTTGAAATCCTGTGTCTATAAAAAAAAACAAGAATTATGTGGGTATGGTGACACATGCCTGTGGTCCCAGGGACTTGGGAGACTGAGGTGGGATCACTTGAGCCTGGGAGGCCAAGGCTGCAGTGAGCCATAATTGCGTCACTGTCCATCAGCCTGGGCAACAGAGTGAGAGTCGAAAGACAGACAGCCAGGAAGAAAGGAAGGAAGAAGGAAGGAAGGAAGGAAGGAAGAAGGAAGGAAGGAAGGAAGGAGTGAGGGAGGGAGGGAGGGAGGAAGGAAGGGAGGGTTTTGCAATTTTGATTCACTTTGACTTCTGATATCAAATATTACATTTTATATGATGCCAGATATTAGCATATGTAGCATTTTCTTCTCATGAAGTAGACTCTTTAAAAATCTACATTTATTTATTTCAAATAACTTACAACTTGCACACACAGAAAAACTCTGTAAAGTTAGAGTGTTGTCATGCATCAGATGCAATCATAAAAATACATTCAATTTCTAATGTCAGGGATGTGGTTATACTAACATCTATAAACTAACGTTATTTTGAAATTTAAGTTATGTTTAATTATGATATGCATTTGCCAGTATACCTACACATGAGATATATAATTTTTTACAATTTAACATTTTTCATAGTGCTTACTAAGGGGAGGCACTGTTTAACCACTTTTTAAATTATTAAGTCTTGATTTTTAAAAATGCCCTATAATAGAAGTAATTTTAATTTTCCATTTTACAGAAGAGGACATTAAGATAAAGAGATGTTTAGCCAATTGACTATGGCCACAGGTTGTAAGTAGTGTACTTGAGGTTTGAACCCAGGCAATCTGAGTGCAGATCCATGCATTTAACTATTATATGATAGTACATAAAATATCAACAGTACAATGGGGTCAAAAATGAAAAATCAAAGTCTCTTACTCACTTCTATCCCTATCTCTTTTACTGCTTCTTAGAGGTATGCATAATTAGCTTTTAATGTCCATAACTGCTTTTGTTAGATATTACCCTAACTTTAAGTAAGGGGCATATCGTTTATTGACAGATTTAAACAAACTCATGAGGAAATTTGAAAACATTACTTCTAATTCTCTTTTAGCTTCTATACCCATACTTCCATTAGTTGTGTTTTGGTTATTTTAGTTCTTACCTTTGATCTTTTAAAAATACACTTAAATATTTAATTTTGATTCATCCACTTGAAATAATTTTCATCTAGATAACCCTCTTCTTCATTTTCTGTGAAACATTTTTGTATTATCAAATTTTATATTATTTGTATTTTCATGGAGAAATGTACTTTTTTAAAAGTCAAAAACCAGTAAACGATTTTGTTAAATTATGCTCATGTATTATTATTTAACTTAGAACCAAGTATTGTGAAGGACGTGTGATCTGATGTCATTAAAATCTGAGATCATTTCACCCTTTTTTCTTGTAATTGCTCAGAATCATGCAATGATTTTTTGTTTTGCTTAAATGAAGACTGTGCTTGTTTCCTGCAGCTTTGAGTTTTACCATGCATTCTGTATTTTTATGTACTTTATTAAAAATGTGTATAATAGTCATCTAATTAATTATCCATACATGCTCTATAAGCATCAGATTTCATTTTTTATGTAAGCATTGAAACAGAGTTTGCAACATAGCTGATTCATTTAGCAATATCTGTATATATGTGCATAAATGTACACAAATGAGCAGATCTTGATACTTAAAGGTTTTTATAGGTAAGCATAAGAATTTTTGTGTATATGATAATTAGCACTTACATAGTGTTATTTTATGTGTAGTAAATTTTTGAAGCATACTAGTTTGAAATGTATCAAAATTATTTAGGAAATATTTTTGGTTCTTTAGTTAATAAAGCCATTTTTGTGTCAACATTGATTTTTTAGCTTCCAAGAAATCTGAAATAATTATACTGAGTATCCCATTAGAAAACAAATGTAATCGTGATTTTTAACATCTCCAAGTAATCCATATATAGTTTCTCCCATATATATTTTACTGTCAATAAAACCAGTAATTCTGAGACTTTCAAGTAAATATGGTTCACTTAGCCTGGAATTTTAAGATATTACGGTTGCTAACTGTGGTTACCATTTAAATTTTCAGGAACTATTTTTAATGTATTTTTATATGGGATGTGATTACCTTATCTCCTTCTTATGTTGATGTTGAAAGAGGTACTAAATATTATGACTAGTTGCTGAAATAGTTTCTTAATAGATGGGAACATAGACATTACTTGCTTGCAAAATTGTTCCTTTCCTATCCCACTTAAGGAAAGGAACCAGAAGAAAAGGAGGAACGGTGGGACATATAATTGCTAGGATGAAAACAACCTAAGGAAAAAACAACAGAAAAAGAAAAAGATATCTGCTGCACTAGCTTAAAGCTATTAACAACATGCACATTTTATTCATACGAAAGATTATATTTTCTCTGTAGTTTTTCTACAGTATAATGATGTTACCCAATATTTACATTTTAACATTGCTTTTATTGAATTTGACAAATTAAGATTTATAATTTAAAAGTGACTGATACTGCAGTACAAAATATAGGATTGCATGATAGAGTGAAGCATTCTAGCAAAGGTTTTAAACTAATAAAGTGGTAAATTTTGCCTCAGAATTCACATGAAGTCATTTTTATATAATATTTTACTGTGACAATAATGTAACTATACATTTAAATTTCATTAATGTATTATTATTGTCTTTAATATATTAATTGTAATTAATGTATTTGAGTGTAATTAGTGAATTTTCACAAAAGAAAAAGTATCAGTATTCACTGAATAATCAGAATGCCTTCACACTCATGATTTTTTTGGGGGTGAGGAATAACCTAAATGAACACTTACATCGTATACAGAATAACTCATACAATATCTAATATTTTACTGATCAATATGCCAACTCACATGTCTAATATTTTATTGGCTACATATTAATCACTGCAGAACTGCCATTGTTTACACATGTTAAATACTTTAATATAATTTATGCAGTCATGTAAAGTTTATGCAAAAATAACCTCTTTCATCAAGACTTGAATAAATATTTCTAAAAATGGATATGTTAATGTACTAAATATCATCAGTTTTACAATTCAAATCTCCTATATATCTATAACTTCATCCTAATCTGATGGTGCTTAGCATAGTGGATGTTTTTGGGTTTTGTTAAAGTTTTAAGTCAATATATGGGATAGAAATAGAAAATATTAAGATTTTAACCTGTGTAAATCAGTTATTTTTTATTAAAAAAATACATTTAGACTTTCTGTTCTATGCTCTCTGAGGTGATGGCCGCAGTTTCTCCAGAGCTTACACTGTAGGACAAAAGTGCTTTCTAAAATAAGGCAGAATGAGCTCAGATTAGCCAAGGCTCAGAGTACTACAGTATTAATATTTCCAGTATGAACCAGGAATTCTGTTTTATAGTTAATATAGCAGTGATTAAATCTTAAATAAATTCTTCATGTTTTCATGGAAAGATGCAAATGGCTTTAATACCTTTTTTCGAAAAAGGCAAAGATACGCAAATAATTATATGAGAACAAATGCGAACAGCTAAGTTTCATATATGTTTATTTTGATAGCAAATACAAAAAATGCATATATTTGCAGTTTAGATGGAGATCATTATTTTCAATACTGGAAGTAAAAGTAATATTTTCCATTGATTTTTAGCCTTTTTCCTAAAAACATTGTCTTGTTTGATAATAGTCAAACATTTATTGCTAGAGGGATAGCATGAAGGGGAAGCACCCTGCATCCATCATAGAGGAACTCTGGTTTAGATAACATTAAAGATCCCCGTAAAAAAGGAAGTCTAAATCGCTTACATATCACACTTTCTTTGCTCTAATTTGAGTTTTATCATAAAGAAACTATAGCGTTTAATAACAAGAGAAGAAGAAAAGGTGTTACCCTTAAAAGAAATAAACACAATTAAATACAACTTTTTTAAAAAAGAGACAAAAGTATTTAGGTAGTTTATTTAAAATACAAATAGTTTTATTTATTGTAGTAAGATGGAAATCTTGGTTTTCCTGATTTGGGGAGAACATTTGTTGGACTGGGGACAATTTCACAGGAACAGTCTTAAGCAAAGAGTAAAGAAAACCATACTTTGATATATATTTTTAATGTTAACATGAGTCTCACCGAGGGGGTGGATAATCAAACAAATTAAAGCTGAAGTGTTTTATTTTGCTCTTTGTCTTTCCCTACTAGCATCTTTTGTCAGAAGAAAGTTAATATGTTATTTATGCCTGATGATACAATTGTCCCACTTAAAAGGCTTCAGTGGTTCCTCAATGCTTACAGAATAAGTAACTATGAAACTACAGAGCAAGACATTTCTAAATGTGACTCCAGTTTTCTTTTCAATATCATGCTCTTTGCATCACCAGTAGAACCATATTCAGGGCATCAGATCACTCACGTACTCTGAACTAAGCACCATTTGCCTGACTGAGCAGCATTTATTTGCCTGTCAGCTTTCAAGGCCCAGAACAAATACACCTGATTCCTACCCAGGTGAGTTAATCACTCTCTGCTCTGTGATACCAAACCACATTATTGAAATCACCAGTATAACAAATTTGTACTCATTTAGAGGTATTTTTGTATTTGTTAGCACTACTAGTCTGTAAGTTCCTAGAGAGTTTGTATACTGTTTTATTCACCTTCATAACTATGTTTCCTGGGAACAGTAGAAACTCTGCAAACTCTCTTTTGAATAAATAGTGATGTTACAAATTATTTCCGTATTGTTCTTTATTCAAACCGACCATTAGTGTGTGGAGGTTTCTTTTTAACAATGTGCTTAAATTTTTATGACCAGACATTAGTGAAAATAAAGGACGTTAATAAAAATCTACTAATGTGTAACATTAATAGCAAAAAAAAAAAATAGGTTGTATATCCAACTCAATATTCTTTTTAAAGGAATGTTTGTTGAATTTTGAAATTTAAGGTTAATTAAGGTATCAGAGAAATAAGAGATCTGATATACTCATTTTTCTTTTGTCTTTTGTTTGTTTCAATACATTTATTTGCTATAATACATGTTATAGATGTTTGTATAATCACTCTAGTTATGCTGCTACTACATGCATAAGTTAGAACAAGCTACTATATTGATTGCAAAAATATCAAATAACATATTAAAACAAAAATTATAACACTATTTTTATTCTTCTACAAGTATTTGCTTTAGTTAGAAACGTGAGAGACTTCATTCTTTTATAAAATCACTAGAGATATTCTGTAATGTAAAATAACATGAAAATTTATTTCCAATTAAATAGACATTTACAAAAATTACAAATGTTTATAAATATGAAACTGAAGGTTTTATAAGCTCACATAGATGCATGTGGGTAAATCAAGAAAGATCCTAGACACGCATATGTGAACACATACCCACATATTGCATATTTATTTTTAAATTGTTAGCATAGAGGCAACCCCAAACACCAACAATGTACAAACTTTAACAGGTTTAAAGACGAGCACTTAGAAATTTGTAGTTATAGAAATGATTCATATAGTTTATATTTTATCTTCTAGAAAATTTATTTTCTTCTCTTACTTTTTCGTTTTTATAATTTGTAATAGATATCCATGTTCCTATAAATTGTGTGTGTGTGTGTGGTGTGTGTGTGTGTGTGTGTATATATATATATATATATATTTTTTTTTTTTTTTTTTTTAAGACAGAGTCTCAGTCTGTTGCCAGACTGGAGTGCAGTGACATGATCTCGGCTCACTGTGACCTCTGCCTCCCGGGTCCAAATGATTCTCCTGCCTCAGCCTCCTGCCTCAGCCTCCCAAGTAGCTGGGACTACAGGCACTCTCCACCACACCCAGTTAATTTTTGTATATTTAGTAGAGGCGGGATTTCACCATGTTGGCCAGGATGGTCTCGATCTCTTGACCTCGTGATCCCCCCGCCTTGGCCTCCCAAGGAAATTGTAAGTACATATTATTAATCAGCATCCAAATACCTTTTTCCCCTTATTTTACTTTTTTCCCTTATTTTACTCTTTTCTGTCTTTTAAAATATTAGTATTCTTTGGGAGTCCCTACCATTGTTTATAATTTTCTTTTTTCACATTCTTTTCCATGTAGAACTACCAGTCTCTGCATGCTGTCACATTTTATTGCGATCTATTTTTTTAAACACAATTTTTAAAAATATTTAAATTTTTAAAATAATTTAAAAAATTATTTTTTTTAAAACACAAATCAAACCACATCACCCCACTGTTCAGAATCTTTCAGTGTTTCCTCAAGGCCTACAGGATACTAACTCTATTTCTTTGCATGGGATAAAAGGCTCTTTTCAATCTGGTCGCGCCTGTCTTTCTAGCCTTATCGCCAAAAGTTTGTTCAGCATGTACTTTGTACTTCAGTCACACTGGGCTACTTGCGGGTCCCCATTAAGCCATGCAGTTTCAAGTTTCTATGCTTGCCTCTTGTAATCTTAGAAAACTCTATACTCTTCAAGATTCAATTCAAAATTCTACTTTTTTTTTCTATGCTCTTTTAAGTCCCTATGTGTGTAGGTCAGTTGGCATCTACCTACATTTATTTTATTAATAGTGATATATCTGATTTATACTTAACTGAGAATTCCTATGCATCTTTGCAGCTGCTGCTCCTTAGACCAATGCTGCACTCAGTCAGTGTAGAAAGATAAAATGGCTGAGGTAAATGAGCAAAGCATTATCATGATTACCACTGGCACGTTTGAGCATGATCATTTTAGAATATATGATGTTTGTTCACACTGCTTTTAAATCTCTTAGTTGTAATAAGATGCTCTTTATACTGGCCCTAGAGTTTTGCATTTATGTTTGCAAGTTTACACATTTTTAATTGCTAAATAATCCCCATGATTTTCTAACAATTGTGTATTTGGGCTCAAATTCACTGTCAGGAGCAACAGCATTATATGATATGTGTATATATATATATAAAACACACATATAATTACAAATATATATGTGTATGTGTATTATATAGGTATATATTCATATATATATGCATATGTCTTTCCGATAAACCTATGAGGGCTAGCTATATTCAAATAAATAAGCTACAAAAAATAATATTCAGAGTATAATAATACAGTCTGTAAATGTAGAAATTGACCAGCTGATTTAACCATAATGGAGGCAGTGCCAAGCAGATTTTAAAGATAGAAACAGATATAGATGAATATAACACATAGAGAATTGTTCACTTTTTCATACTTTTCACATATTAAAATTAACTGTATTATTGAAATGATACAGTCTCTTTAGATATTTTAATCCAAATATTCCTCTTCAATATCTAGGTATTTCTCTTAGATTCATATTTTGAAAGTCAATATAAGTAGTATCTGTCTTGATAGATAGTAGTTAAGTAGTTAAGTTGCTTGGAGACAATTATGTAAAACACCCCCGATTTTATTTAAATTAGTAATTTTCAAATGGAGATGGTTTCATCTTCAAGGGGTCATTTGATAATGTCTGACTGTTTTGGCTGTCACAGCGGGGAAGTGAGTGCTACTGACATCTAGTGGGTAGAGGCCAAGGGTGCTGTTAAATATCCAGCAGTGCAGCTCCCACAACAAATTATTTGACCCAAAATGCTCATAGTATCGAGGTAAAGAACTCTTGCTTTAAGCAAATTGTTCTACTTATGTTCAGTCCCCATATGTAGAGAGCATGTAAGAGCATTCAAAGAAATTGCCCAAATTCTCATGTGACCATTAGGAAGACTCAAACTTTGTCATCATTTTGTACATCAAAATCATTGAAAGGAACTTTCAAAGCATCCATGTAGGTAATACTATTTTCCATATCTTTCTAAACTTATTGACGTTTGGTATCTAATGATATTTTAATAATTATTTACATTTAATGATTCTTTACACTACATTAAACCCTTTCTTGGGTACAATGATAGATGCAACAAATTAGGTATGCCTGGGTTCAGCAGGACAGATTTCCACAGAGGACCCAGAGCCTGTACACTATGAACTTTTTCACTCTTTCCTGAAATTCATATTGTAAAAAGAGAAGAACAGAACTTGAACAGATAATCTAGCTTTCATGTTCTCTCTAGGCAACATTCTGACTAAATTATGCCACACAGGCAAAAAGATTATAAAGATATACTTGGAGAAAGCATTTTCAACCTTCTTCAGTATCCAGTTCAACTTGATTGAAACAATTGAGCGCCTAAGTGCAAAGTAAGTCAGGATGGCTGACATCCTTAATTTGTTCTCAAAATAAGATATGGGATGAAAGGTATAAACTAAATGTTTTGTCACCATGAGACCAGACTATTCTGAGTAAACTCAGAAAAAGTTGCTCTACCAAAGTTAAGAACTTAAAAGTTGTTCTAACAAAATATGGTATTCAAAATATCTTTTGTGTCTCAGTCTCAGTACATTTATCATTAACTTCTTAACTAATTTATTAAATGGGCACTAGTCACAATTTTAAATCCCTTTGAGATAGATTCTGATTTATATATGTGTGCATATATGTATGTGTATCAAAGACCATACATATAGATACAATACATATATATTGGATATATATGTTTTATATATGTGTGTACATATACATCCACTTAAAATGACCACAAATACTTAGAAACTTTAATCTATGTAAAGAATAAGGATATAATAGGTGATGCTGAGCACTTTTGTTATAGTCATTAATTCCTTCAAGTGAAGCTATGATCTGAATAAGCATAGAGGTAAGCCTCATGGTGTATATTGAGATAAATTTTCATTTGTTTATATATACTTTTTAACTAAAAATATAGAGATTATCTTATGACACTACAATAGAAATTTAATTAAAATATAGAGATTAACTTATGACACTACTCTAATAATTTAGTCTTCATTAGATAGGAGATTGTTGTATTTCAGTGAAAATGAATATTTTTAATCTCTAGTAGCTGCCTTCCAGGACAATATCATCTGTTGTGATATATTGTCAACAAAATTATTTTAATATGAGGCTGAATAAGGTAGGTCTTATAATTGAGTTAGAAGTAAAATACAGTAAGAAAATGGAATGATTATATCTTACTGGATTTCAAAGCAGACATGGTTAAAGAGATAGTTTTTCAGCTAGGTTTAGAAGGATTAGACAGATTTCCAAAAATAAAGTTATCAGGATACAGTTTAAGGCAACTTACTTTTTCTTATAGTCAATTAATTTTATCTTTTGATAGTATATTTTGTTTTCAACAACTTTTAATAAAAGTATATGATCTCAGTTTGTCATAAAGATTCTAATCTTATTACATGGGAATAAATTTAGATAAAATATCATAGCTCCTATACTTTAGTTTTTAGAATATACACCATTTATGTATCTAAATAAGTTGTTTATAGTAAAGTAATGATATAATAATTTCTAAAACAGATATTTTTAATTTTCATTTTGCATATTATAAGCATATATTTTACACTTTAGTGTTGTTAGCAAATTAATTTACTTTTCTTGGTCTCTGCATGATCTCTGAGTACAATAAACATAGTCTTCCAAGGCTTTTTGTATATATGCATAGGTGGCAGTGCAAATGTAAGTGTAGAGTAGTCAATAAAGGTCAGGTCATGTAGGGTTGTATAATTAAATTTAAGAACCTAGATTTAACGCTGAGAGAAGGTGGGTCATGTCTAGAGCAGGGAGACAAAATGGGATGGTGCTGTTAGGTAAGAGAAGGGGGAGTAATATAAAGTAAGACAGAGATACTTGGACAGAATATGCTTAGGAAGTACAGCAAACCAAAGTTGTGATTGTGAGAGTATAGAGAAATAGAAAACCAAAAGTGAAAGATGACGCCTGGTTTTAAGTTTTGAAAACTGGAGATTGAAGTTGGGCCCCTTCCAAAGATAATGGAAAAGAGCAGGGAAGAGGCAGAGGAATA
Source organism: Trachypithecus francoisi (assembly GCF_009764315.1). Classification (NCBI taxonomy): domain Eukaryota; kingdom Metazoa; phylum Chordata; class Mammalia; order Primates; family Cercopithecidae; genus Trachypithecus; species Trachypithecus francoisi. The sequence continues at coordinate 55,613,334 of NW_022681463.1, read as the reverse complement.
CTGAGTTCTACTTTTGACATGTTGAGGGTGAGATCTCTCTCTAGACAGTTAGTAAACACATCATTATTCAAGTTCATGAAAAATATCTGGGTTTGGAATATACAGGTACACAGAATGAGCACACAGATGACATTTGATGCGGCAGAAATAAATGTGAATGCAGGGGGAAAATGTCTGGTAGGAGAAGAGGAGAGCCTGTGGAGAATCCTAAATACTACAAATCTTCAGAATATTTTCTTGCCAATCTGTTTTTGTTATTCCTTCCCAGGCATATATTCTCTACCAGGATGCTCAAGGTCAACACTATATTGCTTTTCTGGTACTAATTGATTCACTTCCTGTCTTCCATTCACAAGTACATACTTCCCATGCCCCCAAAGTCAGAGCAGATAATATGGGGTTTCTTTTACTAGTCTTTACTAAATTGTGTGCTGCTTTATGTGACCCTTCCCAAATAACAAAAACGCTTTCCTGCAGTTATTATTCACCAAAGAAGTCCTAGGTGTGGAGATTTTATTCCCTGGAGAAAGGTCACAGAAGGAATAATTCTGCTCGTGGCTCCTGTTAACAACTCTCAAATTATACTATGATGGAATCTGGCCCTTGAGCTAGGCAACATAACCTGTTCTGCTAAGTGTCAAGAAATATTCTTTACCAGTTGCGAAATTGTGACAGAGAAAGTGAATACTGTTAAAATAGATGGATGCTTGCTACTCTACTCTCATTCATTGTTCCTTTTATGCCACTCACAGCATCACCTGCTTCTAGAGTCTCTCTGATCGATCTCATGGGATGCACCATCTCAGTAACATTGTCTGATTTCACTTCACACTCCCAGATGGACACTCCTATTCTGTGTCTTCTTCCTTTCTATCTGTGCTCTCTTGATATGCAATATTCAGTATACCCCTAGTTTTAAATAGGCACTGTATGGTAATGACTTCCAAATATATAGCCCAAGCCCGCACCACCACCTTTCAACATACTCTACTCCTCCAAGTTCCTGACTCCCATATCCAACTGCTTTCTTTATATCACTAATTAAATATCTAGTAGACATCTCAAACTGAGAATATCCAATATGTTTTGTTCTGCCCTGCACTTATCTTACCAGTATCAATAATGGCCCCACTATTTACCTTGTAGGTCAAACCATTATACTGACAGCATCCTTGACTTACCTCTTTTCCTCTCAGCCCACATGGAACTGATCTGCCTTTACTGTTGCCTCAGGTTTCAAACTATACTCTAAATCTGACTAATTATTATCATTTCCACAGCTGCGATGCGAACCCAATTCTCCTTCATCTCTTGCAAAAAATTGTTAACAGCCTTTAAATGGGTATAACCTCATCTCTCCACTATTTGCTTCCTAGCAACACAACTCAGTGGATTTCTTCTTCAGGGTCTTTGAATTCACTGTTCTTTCTTCATGCATTATTTTCTCTTGCATCTTTGCAGGCTCATGCCCTTATTTAATTCAGGCTTCTACTCAAATGACACCACCTCAGAACAGGCTTGAGTATTACCCTTTGTGAATTATCCTCACAATAATCATGTTTTTCTGCTTTACTTTTTATCACAGCATTGACATTTTAGCATGCATTTATATTTTTATTTGGTTATCATCTGCCTCCCTCACTAGTATTTAAGAGAACAGGGAGTTTTCCTTCTCTATATCTGTATTCTAAGAACTTAAGCTACTAGTTAACTATAAATGCTCAGAATTATTAGTTGAACAAATATATAAATGAATGAATAAGTAGAATGTTCAAATAATTTAGAAATTCAAGTCTTTTATATTTTACATGACTCTACTTTAAACCTATAAATTCTTTTGGGAGAAAGGTAGACAAAATGTTTATAAATAAAAATGAACAAAATCTAGCAGCATTCTCTGATTAATTCTACTAATGAGCTCTCACATTTGCCTGTGAAAAACCTGTTTCTCCTAACTGAGCATTCATGTTTTATCTCTTGCCCTTATGTTTTTTCTTAAGAGTCTTTAAAGAATGCAGCCAGACTGCTGTCTTCCAAACGGTTTTGTTTCCTCATGCTGAAAGTAGGACTTTTATATTTAGAAGCACAAACTCTCTCCTAATTATATACAACCTACTGTTCTAAATTTTGCATGCCACTTTGCAGTTTAGTGCTATGCGATTTACTTGGTACCAATTTTGGTGTCAAAATTTGACATTCAGATTGCTTTGGAAAATAATGGCAAAGTGGAGTTTGTATTGAATGAAGCTTAGCATCTGCTTTCTTGGCTTCTTTTTAACTGTTCTTTTATTTATGCATAATGATCTACCTATAATGTTATGGTGAGGGGTCAAATACTCATCATGACTTATACATGCAAATATTTGTAATCCTTAGTAAGGTAATTTTGCCGTTTTTTTTCCTCTGAACATCAAAGGACTGGAATGCAATATTCATAGCGTGTTAAACACCTATCATGAATTCAAATTTATTAAAAATATTTTAATATATGGAGAAAAACTGGTTGAAATGTAGGTATACTATGTTGATATCCTCTAGTGATCTGACATTAGCCGGATTATTACAGTTTTGAATTTTAATTAACAAGGACATTTTCCTTAACTATACAATTTACTTGCATTTTGTGGTCTTGTGTTAGGTGTCTCTCCTGTCTCTCTCTCTCTCTCTCTGTGTCTCTCTGTTTCTGTCTCTGCATGTCTCTCTCACTCTCTTTCACATCTAGATATATAGATGTGTATATCATGTATGTATATACAAATACACAATTGCATGCGCATAATTATGTATAAATATTTAATAAATAACATTAAAATTTCTTAGCAGACTAAATTTAAAATGAACAGAAATTTAAATTCTCTCTGTTTTGGTTAGTGCTTCTTCTATTTAATATTTCACAAAACTGAGTTTGTGGGTGCTATTGTTTGAATGCATCCCCCAAATCTCATTTGCTGGAAACTTAATCCCAATGCAAAAGTGCTGAAAGGTGTAATGTTTAAGAGAATTTTAAGGATGATTTAACATCCTTATTATGGGAATGAGTTAGTTATTGTGAGAGTGGGTTTGTTATAAAAGTAAGTTCAGCCCCATCCTGCTCTCTTACTCTCACATACTCTTGCTCCAAAAATGTAAGATATTTTGTTTTCTTTGTAAATTAACTAGTGTGTGGTATTCTGTTATAACAACACAAAACATACTAAAGCGATGGCTATATTTTAAACATCCTACATAACCTCTATGGTAAAGCATTGTAATATGTTTTAATAAGACAAAAATAATAGTGTTGTTCAAAATTTCCCTTAGGGAGTTGCCAAATTTTGGCTACACTGCAAGTCAGTACGAAAAAGTGCAAACACATCAAAGGATTTTATTGTGAATATTTTTGAAATTACTGTATTTACAGTTTGCCTTTGAGCTATTTTTTCCCTTTATTATAAAATGAGAACAGTTGGTAGCATTTCCAAATGTTAGCCTAAGTTTCAAGATTCTCACACTCCTTTTGGTTGTTTGACATTATCTTTAACTAGATATCACAAATACATAATGAGAACCGCCCTTGGTACTTGAAAATAAAAGATAAGAAAGATAAGAAAGACCAAAACACTTGTACATTTCAGAATACAGGCAAATAAAATTTCTCTTGCCAAAAGTATTTGAATTTTATTTGATATTAAACTTATTTTCTGTTAATCTTCATTGTTTTTAACCTAAACCTTGTTTTTTCTGTTCATAGCCTAAAAGTCAGCCTTACAAATAACCATTGTCAATTTTACATTTTGTTTAAAGGATAATCTATTTTTCTATTTCAATAAAATATGTCAGTTTTTTTAATAGAAACAAATGTGATTACCTGATTATTTCTTAATGATTTAATTATTTGGCATATGTTCTCATCATCTTCAAATATCTCTAAATTTTGTGCCATTTTATTTTGGAGAGAAATGTTTCTTAGGATAAATTATTTCCTTTTCTTATAAAAGCTTATTGATATAATTTGTCTAATGATAATTGGTAATTATCCTGTTAATGTTCATTTAGAAGAGCAAAACATAGCCACTGAAATTTCTCAAATTTTATGTTATATGGGTGTTTTAAAACATGGGTAAATTCTATAAAAGCTAAAATGTAGTTTTTTTATACACATGCCACACTTACCACACTTTTTTTTTAAAGTCTCACCTGTAATAGAGAACCCTAATTCTTTGGTTTGCCATTTCCATTGCAAAATTATTATAAAACTATATTCTCTATACTCTAAATCTTATTCTATAATTTTTTTCCATAATATATCAAGAAACCATTAAGTAAATGTAAACAAATTCCTCATAGCAAAATATGTTCATTGCTTGATTTAGTTTATTATTTTGTCTAATGATAAATCATACAATGTTCCACAATATTTCTTAATTTTTTGACCATTTTACTGCTCTCATCCAGTACAATGTTCTCTATATCTCACTCATCTTTGGCCAACTTTTATTTTATATAAACTGCTGATCATTATTTTCAGTGTAAACAAGAAAGTTGAAAAAGGAAGAATAAATGTCGCGTCGGTCAATATATTTTGTTTTTGTTATTTTCTATCACAACCAGCTTAAGTAATATTTTTACTGTGTTTCTATTTAAAATGGAGACTATATAAACTATAATTTTCTTATTCCATTGTTAAGAGCTTTTTCCTTTTCTTGTTTTTGGTTTTGTTTTATTTTGTAAGTACCAGAAATTCACCTGAAAGAACAAACAATCAAGAAATTATTCTATAAAACTATAAAGTCACATGGTTTATATCGCTTCAGACAAAACTTGGTCCAGTGGATAAAATAATTTCCTCAGAGCTGTTTGTCTTTCTGATCTCCAGAATCAGAAGATTTATCTGTGTCTTCATCTGTGATGGCTTCATTCTGAGGCAAACTGCCTATGAAGTGGGAAAAATGGCTTATGTGACCCTTATTGTCACCCTCTGTACACAGCAGACCTTTGTACATAGTCCTTACCACTTAAGTTTAGAAAAAGATTCAAAAATGTTTTTCACAATACCAGTACAAAAATGTTTAGAAATGAATAATTCAGAAGCTATTATGTTAGAGAAAATTGTATTGGTAAAGAAGCCATTGATCTGGAATAAAAAGCCTATATGGTTCAAGCCTAAACTCAAATAATGAGCTCCCAAACTTGCATGAGGAACTGCAAAGACCATGTAGCCAGAAGAACATCATGTTCCACAACACCCACTTCAGATATTACATTGAGGATATGGATAAAGAAAACCCTCCAAGATTTTGGAAGTAAAGCCCACATAAATGACCAAAGCCTACACAAGGATGCTTTTCCTAGAAAGCAGAATCAGTATTCTCTCACATTTTTATGGCAGTTGGTTTTTATTTCATCCTCCCAGCAGGATTCCAGCATTGCTGTGAGTGTGTGTGTCTCCAGGCTTTCCTCTACCAAGTGGAAGTGTCTGTTATTGTTATCTTGTCCCTAGTACACCATTAAACAGGTGATATGTAACTTACTGTTTAGATCATAGATCATGAGAAAATGAGAAGTCACTATAAATCTGATGGAAAAGACTGCCTTTCACCCAGAGACTATAAATATTAAGCTGGATTTAGTGGCTGGATGAAATTTTAGATTTTTTTTTTTTTTTTCCCTTAGAGAAAGATAAATATGATCTGTGTGTGAGAAGACACAAAAGGGATATTGGTAACTACACAAACAGACTTATCATCCATGTCTAGGACAAGGTAGGTGGGAACAGGCATTGAGTTTTCTGGTGTTTTCCTTCCCCCGCCTCAATGTTAATAGGCCTCGGAGTGCCCTGAAAACCTGGAAGATGACAGTGCCATTAAAAGAAAAGAGCCAGGATGCCTGAATGGCTGCTCAGTGTAGAGCCCTACCAACACACATCACACTGTGAGGTATGCAGGAAACAAACTTGTATGGTGTTAGGCCACTGAGATTTGGTACAGTTTGTTTGCTTGCTGTTTGTTTGTTTGTTTTACTAATTATCTAGAAACTCAAGGAAAATGGAAAGAGGAGATGCAACTAGGCAAATAAGTTCAAGAAACAGTAATAAAAGAGTAGGTTTGTAACAATAAACCACACTTATTTCTTTGAAAAAGCTTATGAAATAGAGCCCATCTGGCATGATTGATTATTAAAGAAAGGAAAAGAACAAAGCATCAATACATAATATGACAAATAAATGGGTAATAGGGTGCACATTTGAAAAATTTAAAATATGATATAAATTTTTAGTTCAATCCATTGAAAACCTAGACAAAATGCAAGATTTTCTAGAAACTTTAGCAAAATATTTAAAAAGAAAGACGTATCATAATAAAGACATTGAATCACTAATAACAAATCTGCCTACAAAAATGAAACAGGTTCAGATCATTTTAAAACTAAGGATTCCTGGTAATATCGAAATATGCAGACTTCTCCAAAAACATTTTATGAGGCCACTGATGCTTTGAAACTGGAATTGAATAATTTGTAAAGAAATTACGATTATAGAAGCTTGAATTACAAATTAACTATTAAGATATAAATGAACAAATACTTATAAATTATCATATGTTTAATAATGTTTTAATGGTAATAAGTCTATAAATTAGATTTATCCCATTAACAGATTAAATAATTAAAACGTGAATATCTCAATATATGCATACAAGATTAATAAAATTCAGCATATATTCCTGACAAAACACTTCTCATAAAACCAGGAATGGATGGAAGCTTTCTCACTTTGATAAAGTTGCAAAAATAAATAATTTGAGGTTGGGCGCGGTGGCTCACGTCTGTAATCCCAGCACTTTGAGAGTCCGAGGGGGGCGGATCACGAGGTCAGGAGTTCAAGACCATCCTGGCTAACATGGTGAAATGCCGTCTCTACCAAAAATACAAAAAATTAGCCGGGCACAGCGGCATGCGCCTGTAGTTCTAGATACTTGGGAGGCTGAGGCAGGAGAATGGCGTGAACCCGGGAGGCGGAGCTTGCAGTGAGCCCAGATTGTGCCACTGCACTCCAGCCTGGGTGACAGAGCGAGACTCCGTCTCAGAAAAAATAAATAATAAATAAATAAATAAATAATTTGAAATATTTGTAACTAGATATCTAAGTTTGTGATTGAGTGCTATGGAAATAATTGTTAAACTAGTGACAAAATAATAAGAGAAAAGAAAAGATTGAGATAACAAAAGATTAAAGTAACTTTATTGTGCTGGTTATATGCATATAGTAAAAATATAAATATTTCATTTAGGTAGAACAAATCAATTTCAGCACTAAGAAAAGCAGGACAGTCTGGAAAGGAATGAAAATCTTCAACTGTACCTTTAACGTCTTATTATTTAAAATTATGTCCATAACATAAAATCAAGTTGATGAGTCCATCTATCATCATTTTTATTTTCCATATTTTAAAACTTCACGATTAAAATTTTATGATTAAAATTTTAAAAAGAGAAACTAATGCACATAGACTTTAAAAAAATTCAGTTACTCCTGTATTTGGATAATCAAAAAATATAGTCATGAACTACAAAAATAAGTTAATGGGATTGTCGTATGGCATACTTACATTCTTTAAGTTTGTATTAATGAGTAATTGACTTTAATCCCACAAAGAGTGATAAAGATAGATTTATCCAGCTAACACATCCTTGATGTTTGGGTAGGAGGGCTATTTGCTTTTGCTGTATTACCTGATTGTTCTTCCAAAAACCTCTGCTCTGATATCTGAATCCTATGGAAAGGGAACCTGTGGGCTGCTTGAAAAATTAAATGGCACATTTTAGTAAGAACTGTGGAGAGATTACGGTTTAAGTGTCGCTATTTTGGCACTTATGTAGGGAAGTCTACATATATATCTTTGAAAATGTAAGTACATTTAGACCAGAATAAAGATCTTCAGTTATTTAAAAATATACTAATACAAGGGAGTTTCTGTTGTAGCACTTATAAGGAGCTAAGACATCTCAGATAAACTTTGGACCTAGTTACCCTACTCCCAATTAAAAGAAAACCCCCAAACAATAACCTGTCCAAAGGCAATGAAGAACAACCCAAAGCAGGCATAAACTGAAGGCCTGACTTTTTAAAAAGGGGACTTCACTGGGTGAGATCCACATATGTGTGGCTCTAACACTCAGAGTATTTTACCACCTTTAGGATGCTGAGTGCTAGAAGGCAAGCAGTCAGTTATGGTTTTATTAAACTGAAGTGTCAGATGATGATGGTTACAGATGCCAAGCTAGAAACTGAGGTAGCAAAATCCCAGAAAGGAGGAAGCTATAAATAACAAAACTAAAACACCTGCATGAAACTATACTACTCATTACTAACATACCCCAAAATAAAAGGAAAAACAAAAAACCTATTTCTTATAAGTCAAAGACAGAATCTGCAGTAGAATTATACATAATAAATAAAACTTTATGCAACAAACAATATTATATTAAATATGCAAAATACACTGCTATATGATTGAAAAGAAACAAGTATTCATAATGGTTAAAGACATTAGACACTTTTTTGCAGAGTTTTATTTAACAAGTAGACAAAGTAAAAATAACTATAATATGTTACATACGGTTAATTTAGTGCATCTATTTTAGATGCTACACATTATATAGAGAGTATAAACATTTCCTAATTATCCTATCAACCTTTCCATTTCCATGTAGTAGGTCGAAAATCTGATAGAAAATCTGGTAGAAAGTGAAAGTCTGTAGGACACATTATTTTGTAATAATAGTGAAATTAGAAAGTTATATCAAAAGAGAAACACAGCAAACAACCTCAAATTTAGAAGTAAAAATAAATGTGTTTAGAATAAAACAACTACAAAAAAAGTAACAAACTTGCTTTTCAAGTTGGACTTCCCCAAAAACAGACTGAAACCCAAAACCAACACCATATAAACCATGTGACTTTATTCCCTCTTGAAGGGAATAAAAGGAAGGAGAAAAGAAAGGCTTGGTAGAAGGAGAATTTGAGCTTCGATGCAGTCTGGGAGTTAGGGTTCAGTAATACGTGTTTTAATAACTATTAGGTTATTCTGATGCACACTGAAATTTGAGAAAGGTTGCCCTAAGAAGCTGTCAAAGAATGTATACCACTGAGAATTTTGGATTGTTTCTACCTTTTGGCTCCAAAGAATGATTATGCTACAACCATTCTTATATTTGAAGTACACACATGTATGCCTTTCTACTGGGTACCTACCCCAGGGGTAGAACGCTGAGTCATAGGTTATGAATATGTTCAAGTTTACTAGATGAAAACAAAGAAGTTCCTAAAAGAGTCATGCTAATATATAGATCCATCAGTAGTGTATGAGCGTTCTAGTAGTTGCATATTTTTGTCAATACTTTGCAGTATCAGTTTTAATTTAAGCCATTTTGAAGAATGTGTTGAGTATTTCATTGTGGTTTTAATTTAATTTCCCTGGTGACCAGTTATTCTGAAATCATTTTCATATTTATTGGCAATTTCGATAGCTTCTTTGTGAAATACCAATTCAAGTTTCTTGCCCAACTGTCTATTGGACTGTTTAAATATTTCTTATTAATTAGTATGAGTTATTTCTATGCTCAGAATTGTAGTCTTATGGAAATGTATAATACAATCATGTGTTACAACTGTATGCCTTGCTGTTTCCCCTTCTTAATAGTAGTTTTTTGATTAAAAAATATGTAATATACTATTACAGTGACAATACAGGTATGGAGCCAGTTGACTTTAATTTTCCTTTTGTTTATATTTTATTTTTTCTACAACGAACATATACAACTTGTCAAATGGAAATTATATACAAGTAAAATTTGCAGCATATGAGAAACGCATACCTTGATTTTATTTTTTATTTTCATTTTTATTTTAGGTTCAGGGGTACATGTACAGGTGTTTGTTACAGAGGTAAACTCAGGTCACGGGAGTTTGACGTACAGATTGCTTCATCACCCAGGTACTAGGAAGAGTACCTGATAGGTATTTGTTCTGTTCCTCTCCTTTCTCCACCCTCCGCCCTCAAGTAGGCCCTTGTGCCTGTTGTTCCCCTCCTTGTGTCCATGTGTTCTCGTGATTTTGCTCCCACTTATACGTGAGAAGATGCAGTATTTGGTTTTCTGTTCCTGCATTAGTTTGCTAAGGATAATGGTGTCCAGCTCCATCTACATTGCTGCAAAGGACATGATCTTGTTTTTTTTGTGTGGCTTCATAGTATTCTGTCGTGTGTATTTACCACGTTTTATTTATCCAGTGTACCATTTATGGGCATTTAGGTGAATTCCATGTCCTTGCTATTGTGAATAGTGCTGATATGAACATATGTGTGTGTCTTTATGTTAGAAAGATACTTATATTCCTTTAAGTATATACCTAATAATGGGATTATTGAGTTGAATGCTAATTCTGTTTTAAGTTCTTTGAGGAATTACCACACTGCTTTCCACACTAGCTGAACTAATTTACACTCCCACCAGCAGTGTATAAGTGTTTCCTTTTCTCTGCATCATTGCCAGCATCTGCTATTTTTTAAATTTTTTTTTAGTAATAGCCATTTGGACTGGTGTGAGATGATACCTCATCGTGGTTTTGATTTGCATTTCTCTAATGATTAGTGTAATTGAGCATTTTTTTCATAGGCTTGTTGGCTGCATGTAGGTCTTCTTTTGAGAAGTGTCTGTTCATGTCCTTTGCACACTTTTTAATGTTTTTTTTTTTTTTTTTTTTTTGCTAGTAAATTTGTTTAAGTTCTTTATAGATTCTGGATATTAATTAGACCTTTGTCAGGACTATAGTTTGTAAATATTTTCTCTCATTCTGTAGATGTCTATTTACTCTCTTGATAGTTTCTTTTACTGTGAACAAAATCCCATTTGTCAATATTTGCTTTTGTTGCAATTGCTTTTGGCATCTTTGTCATGAAATCTCTGCACATTCCTATGTCCAGAATGACATTTCTTAGGTTATCTTCCAGAATTTTTATAGTTTTGGGCTTTTCATTTAAGTCTTTAATACATCTTGAGTTGATTTTTGATTATGGTGTAAGGAAGGGGTCTAGTTTTAATCTTCAATAAATGGCTAGCAGGTTATCCCAGCACCACTTATTGAATAGGAAGTCCTTTTCCCATTGCTTGTTTTTTGTCAGCTTTGTCAAAGATCAAATGGTTCTAGGTGTGCAGCATTATTTCTGGGCTCTTCATTCTGCTCCGCTAGTGTTCATGTTTGTTTTAGTAGAAATATCATGCTGTTTTGGTTACTGTAGCCCTGTAGTATAGTTTGAAGTTGGTATGGTTTGTAGTATAAGTTTGAAGTAGGGGTGAAGCCTACTTGATTGCCGCAGATTAGCACTTTGATGTGCTACTAGATTTAGTTTTCTAATATTTTGTTCAGAATTTTTTGCATCTATGTTCATCAAGGATATTGGCTGGAAGTAGTTGTTGTTGTCTCTGGCAGGTTTGGTATCAGGATGTTACTGGCCTCATAGAATAGATTGGGAGGAGTCCCTCCTCAACTTTTTGAAATAGTTTAAGTAGAAATGGTACCAAGTCTTTTTTTTTTTTTTTTTGTACATCTGGTAAAATTCAGCTAAGAATCTGTCTTGCCCTGCTCATTTTTTGGTTGGTAGGCTATTTATTACGGGTTCAATTTTGGAGTTCATTATTGATCTGTTCAGGGATTACATTTTTTCCTGGTTCAGTCTTGGTAGAATGCATGGGTCCAGGAATTTATTCATTTCTTCTGGCTTTTCTGTGTATAGAGGTGTTCATTGTTGTCTCTGGGGGTTATTTGTATTTCTGTGGGGTCAGTGGTAATATTCCCTTTATCACTTCTAATTGTATTTATTTGAATCTTCTCTTTTTTTTCGACTTAAGGAACTTCTTGATTTCTGCCTTAATTTCATTATTTACCCAATAGTTATTCAAGAGCAGGTTGTTTAATCTTCATGTGATTTGTATGATTTTGAGCAATTTCCTTGTATTAAATTTTATTTTATTTTTTTATTTGATGAACATTGTTTTATATTTGATGATGTGGTTGATTTTACAGTATATACCATGTAACAACGAGAATAATGTATATTCTCTTGTTTTTGAATGGCAAGTTCTATAGAAGTCTATTACGTTCATATGCTCCAGTGCTGAGTTCAGGTCTTGAACATCTTTGTAAATTTTCTGTCTTGATCATCTGTCTAATACTATCAGTGGGAGTGCTGAAGTCTCCTCCTATTATTGTGTGGGAATCTAGGTCTCTTTTTAGGTCTCTAAGATCTTGATTTATGATTATGGGTGCTCCTGTGTTGGGTTCATATATGTTCACGATAGTTAGGTCTTCTTGTTGAATTGAACCCTCTATCATTATGTTTGTCTAAAATTAGGATTGCAACCCTGCCTTTTTATGTTCTCCATTTGTTTGTAGATTTTTGTCTATCCCTTTATTTTGAGCTTATGGTTGTCATTGCATGTGACATGGGTGTCTTGAAGACACCATGCAATTGGATGTTGCTTCTTTATTCAGCTTGCCACTCCATGCCTTTTAATTGGAGGCATTTAGCCCATTTACATTCAAAGTTAATATTGATAAGTGTGAATTTGTTCTGCCATCATGATATGAGCTGGTTATTATGCACATTTTTTTGGTGTGGCTACTTTATAGTGTCACTGGTCTGTGTACTTGAGTGTGTTTGACTGGTAATGGTCCATCCTTCCCATATGTAATGCTCCTTTCAGGAACTCTTGTAAGGCAAGTCTTGTAGTAACAAATTCCCTCAGCAGAAAAATGAGTATCAAAAAAATGTGATACTTACTCTATACCGAATGTCCAAAATTCAGTACACAAGCAACACAAATGCTGGCAAGGATGTAGAACAAAAGGAACTTTCATTCATTGATGGTGGGAATGCAATGTGGTAGAGCTATTTTGGAAGACAATTTAGCAGATTTTTACAAAGTTAAACATATTCTTACTATATGATCCAGAAATCACTCTAGTTGATATTTACTCAAAGGAATTGAAAGCGTGTTTACACAAAATCCTGCACATAATTGGTTATAACAGCTTTATTCATAATTGCTAAAACTTGGAAGCAACCAAGGTGCTCTGAAGTAGGTGAATAAATAAATAAACTGTGGTACATCTAGATAATAGAATATTATTTAGCACTAAAATTCTGGCTATTAAACCATAAAAAAAGAGGAAAGTTAAATGCATATTATTAAGTTAAAGAAGCCAATTTGAAAATATTACATTCTATAGGTTTCCAAATATATAACAATTTGGGAATGTTAAAACTATGGAGACAGTAAAAAGATCAATCATTTTTCAGAGGTTGAGGAGAGGGAGGAATGAATAGGCAGAGCACTGAGGATTTTTAGGGCAGTGAAAGTACTCAAACTACTCTGTATGATATCATAATGGTGGATCTGTGTGATTATAAATTTGCCCATTAACATAGAATGTACAACATCAATAAACTATAGAGAAATGTAAACTATAGATTCTGGGTAAGAAACTGGATTCTGGATAAGAACAATATGTCTTTGTAGGTTCAGCCATTTTGAAAAATGTACCACTCTGGTGTGAGATATTGCTAAGTGAGGAGTCATGCATATGTAGGGGAAAATCTCTCTTCATTCAATTTTTATGTTAACCTAATAGTGATTTAAATAATAACTTCTATTAAAAATAAGTATTTTCATTGTATGAAATAGTTGAACTATGTTGGGCATAAGTGATCAGCTTTGGCCTCATTTAAGAATGTGTCTAAGAGACCATCCTGGCTAATACGGTGAAACCCCGTCTCTACTAAAAATACAAAAACTAGCCGGGCGAGGTGGCGGGCGCCTGTAGTCCCAGCTACTTGGGAGGCTGAGGCAGGAGAATGGCGGAAACCCAGGAGGCGGAGCTTGCAGTGAGCTGAGATCTGGCCACTGCACTCCAGTCCGGGCGACAGAGCGAGACTCCGCCTCAAAAAAAAAAAAAAGAAAAAAAAAAAAAAAAAAAAAAAAAAGAATGTGTCTAAGTAGCAAATACAGAAAATACGGTTGTTCTGAAGGACATAACACAAATATAAACTCCTATATTTGTTGTTAAGGAAAGTTGACCTATTTAAGAGCCTATTTAAATTGCAGTAATGTTTCAAACATCTTATCTAATGGTGCCATGTGATAGAAGCTATCATTATGAAGCTTATTTTCTAATAGATTAAGCTTAATGAGGACCATCTGTCCCTGAAAACAGTTACAGCTTTATGCCAGTCAACAGATAAGACCACCCTTCTGTTGTTTTTGTGATGTTCTTAATTTCTCATGCAGACCAAAGAACTAACCACCATTTTCATTATTATTTTGATGTTTTAATATACTTATGTTTTAGTACAACTGTTTTCTAAATATGAGAAAAGGAGGCATGCCAACCAGGAACCAGATAATATACAAGATTTAAAGAAAATATCTTGAATCATGAATTTTATTTTCAGTGACAATACAATACCAATTGTCATATTAGCTGATGGTTTCTTTTATTTGCAAGTGAAAAATGCTCTAAACAATTCTCATTTTCTCAGTTGAAAGTATTTTTATGGTTTTGGAAGATGTTCTATCATAACAAAGACATTTTTCTAAAGCAGACATTTGGAAGAATAAAATTTAAAATTTTACCAATAGGAAGCAGATGTTTAGTGAATGAGTAGACATATTTCTTCATCACCGCCCTTGAATGAGTATGTTATATCAGTCAACAGTATATTGAGCCTACAAGATAAACCTGATGTGTTGTAGAAAAGAGAAATAGAAGGTTTTATTACTTCTATGCATGTCACAATTCAAAATAAATATAAAAGTAAATTATATATTATTCTGTTGTGTTTGCCTTTAGTTTTTCAGAGCTATTTACTGGTTATCTATTATATTTCAGGCACTCTGCTACCCATTGGGACATGTTATCCAGATATCTCCTAAGCTAGATGAATGCCATTTTTCAATTATATGAATTGTAATTTTATGATTTTGTACTTACTCCCTACCTCTTTGATTTGACATGTAAATAGTAGTCTAGAATCTATTCTTTCATTTCTGCCTTAGATTATTAACTTAGATTTTCTAAGGTACCATGTTTTATTGATTATACTTAATCTCTTCTGTAAGTTTATCCCCTGTGTATGACTTCTCTTATACACTATTTCATATCCTCTAGATCTCAACCGTCTCCAGGCTTTTTGCCCTTTTGTTCCAAGTCAAGTGCATATCATGTTAATCATTTCTGTTTGAATTCTCATCAACCTTTATGGGTACAACCATTCTTGAGAAGGTACGTGTCTTACATCATGCCCAGGACTTCCTACTGATGCTAAAGCTTTGGTTATCAAAGGTACCATTTGTGCACTACCTAGAAGTCCAATATATGGGGTAAACTTTTCACCAGTAGGACCAGTGGAACACTTTTGCTTTCATTGCTTAGGAGATTTGGTCTTAGGCGGTATCTGGAACTGCACTGGGTTTTGTTTGCAATAGATATCTGGAACTGCACTTGAGTTTATTTGTATAGTTCTCAGAAGGACTCCCTGAGATGCACTAGGTTGGACCCTTGAGTGTGAGCAACCAATCATGCTTCATGTTAAGCAGTAGTCAGTTCAGCAATGAATATTTTATTGATATTTCTTCCTCCTCTGGTTCACTTCCCTTTTCTATCCTTTTGCTTCCCTGGTACTTTACTCCCTAGTAAAGCAATGGCATATTACTTTTGCCTCAGGGTCTGCTTTCTAGGAAACCCAGGTATAGATTTTCTTTCTTTCTGCAGATTCTAGCAAACAGATTTAAATATCGGGAATCTAATAAATTCCTCCTCTGTTCTTTGTCTCATGTAACCATCACCACAGACCGAATTACCATGAAGTCATTAAGTTCAGGGCCTTCACATGCACAGGCCCCTTATAAAGCCTCCTGCCTAATTTTATATTTGAATGTCCATGTTTTGTTAAAATATATCCATATCTAGCTGACCAACTGAATAACCTTAAGCCATGACAGAAACTGGCTCTCCACCCAGCTATCATGCTGTCACGTGACTTTACATACATTCCAGCTTCTGGAAAGTTACCTGTCTGTGTCCTGTGTAGATTGTTAATGTCCTCAGTGTCACAGGCTTTTGGAGTCCTGCTAGTCTCATTTTCCTCACAATGGGGAGACTTCATGGAGAGGTCCAAGTTGGTGTCAGGTCTGACAACACTTACAAACTGCTGCAGCAACACTTGGTTCCAGGGACAGGTGCTCAGAGCAATGTGGGGCCAGAGTTTCAGATTCAGAGTTTCACAAACCTATTGTGGCCCCTGGGCCTTGGGATGCAGATGCACTCTCTGTTTCACGATTGGATGTAGGTTGCTCACAGAGTCAGGATCTGTGGCTCTGAGGCAATGAAGCAGCTCCAAGAAGCTTGAACCCAGGGCCCTGAGTTGTAGCTGTGATTCTACTCCTGGGTGGCAGGGCACAGCATTGGCCCAAATCCAGGGAAGAGGAGGTGCTCTGCAGATTTGGGCACAGGGTATAAGACATGACTGTAATTCAGGAAACAGAGCTCATAGGGCTCAGTGGCAAATTGGTCCCCATGAAATGACAGTCCATGTAGTCATGACTCTAGACCCTGCACTGGTTAGATTCAGCAATGTCCTAGAGTCTGTAACACCAGATGCTACAGCAGGCAGTACCCCAGACATCAGAACACAGCTGTTCTTTGAGCCTTTGGGGGCAGAAAACTGCACAGCCATTACTCTACTTCCAAGAAAAGTGTGTCTCAATAGCTTAGAATCTAGGGTGATAGTACAGTTCCAGGAAAACAGGATAATAGAGTTGTTTGGCTGTGGAGCGGAGTGTCAGCTTATCTACTGTGGGTAGCTCGACAGAGGGTACCACATCAACTCAGCCCTGGGATATGCAGCTGCTCAGCTAGACTAGGGTGTGAATTCCCCAGGCAATGTGCTGCTTCAGCTCAGATCTAGGGGGCATGGCTATTCTGGGAAGTCTAGGTGCCTTTTCCTTGGGATGCAAGACACTGCTTCAGCTTAGATGTTGGGGTGTGTTACCACTCCGGGCACCCAAGATGTGTTTCCTGAGATGTAAGACAGGGCTTCAAGTTAGGTGCCATGAGGCATGGCTGCTATGAACAGTCAAGGTACTGTTTTCCCAGGAGGCAGAGAACTGCTTCAGCTTTAGCCCAGGAGGCAATGGGAAGGGGTAGGAGAAACAGCTCCACCCACGTTTGGCCCCATGGGAATTGTGTAACAGCTTAACCTGGGGATGTTGAGCCTCTGGGCTGGGGTGCTTCAGCAGGGCTTAGACTCGGATGAAGAGGAGCCATGGTTAATCAATCCCAGAGCAAGACACACTCCAGTGGTATTTCCACTTCCAAAATGGCATAGTGCAGTAGCAACTCTGGCCACAGGGGTGGCAGGACACAGTGTTGGCTCCTTCCCTGAGGAGCACAGCTGTGTGGACTCCAGGCAGCAACCTCAGCTGGGCTTAGTGTCTGTGAGGACTACAGGGGACCCCAGTGGAGAGACCTGTATTTGTCCAGGGTGTCAATGGGGGCTGCTGGGACCCTTTGCTTATCTCCTCACTATGGGAAGAAGGACCTTCTGGTTCCTAGCTAATCCTGGTTTGGAGTGAGGTGGTGGAGGCCTGGTGATTCCTTGCATTCTCTATGTGGCCATCCTGAGTTTCTGGGCTCACCAGGTTGTCTGTTACTCCTTTTATGCACTCCAGCACTTTATATCAGTTACTTTTTAAAAAATATAGATTTTAAAATTGTCTTGGCTGTCTTTGTAAGGGTGATGAGTGCTCTGGACTTCTAGTCAGCCAATACTGGAAGTAATGTCTCACCTATTAACCTTGTCTTTTCTTTCCCTCTCACAAACAGTTGACTATAACATTTATTCTTAACTCCAAGGGAGACAACTGTATGTCTATTCAGTTACTGAATAAGACTCGAGAATAGAGTTGATGTTTATTCTTCTCATTTCTATGGAGCTACTACATTCATATGCTGAATCTTGTGAGTAAAATGATAAATGCAACAACCACCAAATAACCTACAGACCTGGTAGATAAATGAAGAAAACAGTTACAAATACAAATAAGACATAGCATTCAATAAGTTGAGAAATACTGGAAGAAACTACAATTATATTTTCTCTAATAGTCATCAGTGCAGAGCTAGGGTGTATAGCTCATTCCTCTGCCATATATATTCCTACATTTTTAATATTTTGTCATATCTAACATATCATTAGCATATTTCTTTTCCAAGTAGGGTGACATCAAACTTTTACTTTAATTCTTGTCATCAGAGTCTTTTGGACTCATTTTAATTTTGTATATTTTTATTGGAGCAATCCTAATGAGTTATAAGAATTGATATGTTGTGGCTTTTATCATTTATTAGAAGTCTTCCAAAAAAGAAGAAATTTAAAATGGTTTTCAATTTTATCATCCTAGAACTCATTTCAGTATCACTTACCAGTTATTTATCCATGCTAAAAATGACTGAAATAGTAAGAAAGTAGACAAAGAATGGAATCGGCAGAGGGATCATACAGAAGCAAAATAAAGCATTACAATCTTTATTTTTTTAATTTTATTAAACCATTAAAATTCAGATTTTTAATTTTTCTGCTCATAACATCAATTAGAAAAATCATGACAAAAGGAGAAATTTCATAGTCATTAGATGAGTACAAAGAGGCTCATAGAAGTGTCCAGATTCTAATAACAACGCTGATATTAATTATATTTAACTAGTCTTCATATAATGCTATCTTAAAATAATTTTCTCAAATAGGTAAAAGACTGAGAGTTTTTTTCTTTCTTCTAAGTCATTTTTCCTGAGAAATAAGAATGGGGAATAATGGGAGAAGAGTTTTCAGTATAATGTGGAATATTTTAAATATCCACTGCAATGATTTGAGAGGAAGATAAGCCAAAAACACACAAGATTTTTCAGTTGTGATCAGTGATTATAAAATCATTGCTATACTTCTTACCCTTTCACGTGCCTTTCCCCCCCACAAAAATACTATTACACTGAATGGTTTTATGATTTTTTTTTAATGCTGAAGCTCTAGGGTGCAGAAAAACTCAGTCAAGTCTCCCTTCCCCAGTCCTCCTTTCTTTCTTGTCACTAGAGGGGAAAGAGGCATTTGTCTTGTTTCTAAGAAGAAAAACTTGTTTAATTCCAATATGAAAGTTTGCTTCTAGATTTAAAAGATTTCTCAACCCATGAAAAATAGCTAACTGTGAAATAACTTTTAAAAACTTTTCTAAGTTTTCAAATACTGAAAGCCCTTGTTGTTTTTGTTTTTGTGATACAGAAAACTATATTTGCTAAACGTGGAGGATACAGCTTTTCCTTTCTCTGCTGAGAAGAATATGAGGAATTAGGATGCATCTATTTCTTAAATTATTAATTTCTTTCCATATCTTATAATTTTTGATATCTAGAAATGTGGTGATCTTATCTATAGACTGTAACTCATGTCCTAATATAATTATTAATAGAGTTCACTCTCATCATCAAAAGATATATAGTTTAATCAATAAATTGTGTGGTCATCCTAATGTTAAAATGCTAGAATTTTCTAAAATGGGCATAAAAGTGCTAGTCTATCACCAGACAGACTATCCTTATGATCACTTTAAGTAAAAGTAAATGTAAATCAGGCAAACTATTATGCTTATTCAATCAGGATTACTGATACCTTCCTCAAGAAGTAGTATAATTACTTTCTTACGTTCAGATATTTCTACACATGGTTGTAATAAAGAGCTAAAGATGTTTATTGTCTAAGTTGAGAGCAGCTGAATGGATTAAATTAGATAATTACCAGCTGTTACTCACTTCAGAAATTGGCTGGAACTCAGAAAAGAGCCACTTATAAGGCCTAAGAGAGTTGTAATGACATGGTTTGATACCCAGGTATCACAAAGTTGCAAGAAAAGCAAGATTTATCAAGTTAAGGAATTTGAATCTTGGAATAATATCCAACTTTTATGAGGTTTTGCATACCCCATCCCTAATATTCATACTCAGAATCATGAGATTTGGAGAATAATCATGATTTTGTAGGTTTAATAGTTGTTTGTAAATCGGATAGCCAGCCTTTCGAATCTTTGTATAGACTTAAATATGTATCTACTTAAACACTCCATTAAAGACTTACATGATTGTTCCAAACTTCTGCTGCTGATAATATTTTCATATATCTGTCACTTATAATTACATTTCTGTATTTCTACCACTGTTGATTATAATACTAGAAGTTCTGGTTATTTCTTAGTACTTCTGATTACAGAGATATGGGCAGTTTTAATTTTTCCCATGTAATTAGTTTATTCCTTTGATTTTTTTCACTGTTTTTTTTTTTTTTTTTTTGCTGTCTTCACTTGTATAATGTGACATTTGTTGACTTTTTTGAGATGTAAGTGAATATATTGCTATTGATAAAGAAATGCTCAAGTGGTTCCATTCGTAATGTCAATAAGTTGTCTGTAATAAAGGATTTGTAGTTTATCACCGTGATTTATTAAAACAGTATACCACATATAACTATACTGAAAAACTATGATTTATAAATATGATATATTTTGAAAGAAAGTTTTAAAGTCTACCATTCCAGTATGGTTTAAATAGTGACTTTGTTCTCAATACATGATAAAAGAAATGTTCCAAGTGTGGAAGGCAGTACTATGTCACTCATATGTTCCCTCTGTTTAGTCTAGACCTGAAATTAATAAAGGCTTTAAATGTGGGAAATTTCAAAGGGTTCTTTTTAACTTTACAAATTGTGTTCTGTTTTCCAGAACCACAATTATTTGATTAAAATGACTTCAATTTAAGTCTGTATCAGGGCCAAATGATAAAATGTGAGATTTTGTCATTTACAAATGAAGACTTGACACAATGCTATTTTTCACTGTTCACTATTGTTCACTGGGACATCCGTAAGCTGTTAAATAATGGGGTCAGTTCTCCTTTTAAAGGGCATGAAAGTTCAACTTTATGTGATGATCAGCTTCCCATTTTTCTGTATTTAGTGTCTTGTTTTTCCTTCAAGTAATTCACATTATTTCTCATATAACATCTTTTCATATAAAGGCATAATAATCTATACATTAGTATCAATTAATAGATAAAAGGATTTTAGAGTAAACTAGTAAAGCACAGACTATGTCCAGCATAGTTGAGTTGAGACTTTCTTACAATAAAAGCATTTTTATTTATATTTAGCCCCACATGTTACTTCTTCATGGTAGCATATCATTTGGGCTTTGGTACCAATGTAACTACATATATTAAATCATTAACAAAAACAGTTGCTATCATGAGGGATTGCAATGCCAACATGCAAAATATAAACTAGATCTCTCCTTCCACATTTATTTTACAGAGCAAACTGTCTCTCCTAAAACAAAAGCCATAACCCAGTGCACATTAAGATTTGTCTCTAAATGTTGCTCCCCTTTTAGCTCTTCAAGGGAAGATAAACACAATTTATAATGTTATAAAGAAGCAATTTATGGATTATATGTTATGAATCTAATATTATATAATCCAAAGCTTCTCCTGATTCAATAAAAACTTCTCTGTCCTAAGCAATCATTTCACAATATGTCCTCCACCATTCAGACTTGTGCTTTGCATGCCAAGCATGTTGACTCAGGTGTTTGTTCATCATACACACTTCTTTATCTCACAGTCCAGCTGGTATTGTACTTGTGCCACAAGGCATCCCTTCCTGACCATGCAGGTCTCATTATACTGGCTATATTCTCCAGTTTTTGCAAGTATGTTCATGAAGCTCTTTTCAATTACCCAGCCTTCAAGAACCTCAGGAAGTATCCACATAATCTTAGAATTAATCTTAAAAAAATGGACACATAATCTTAATCATTGGATCAAGAGATCATATGTTTAATATGAAAATCCCCTTCCACTCTTCTTGATCTTTATTTTTCTCCATAATGCTTAACATCAACCACCACATAATATATGTACTTGTTTACTCTTCTTCCCCTTCTACTAGAATGTGAACTTCACAAATGAGGAGACTTTTGTTTATTGCTCTTTCCCTTGAGTCTATCATGGTGCCTGAAACAACTCCATAAACATTTGCTGATTTATTGAGTGAAGGACAATAGGATGTACTACACTATTAGATGAAAGAAACGTAGTCTAAAAATCAACAAAAAATAGATCACAAAGCATTTTATCTTCTGTTTTTTGTCATTCATGGTGTTTGTATCAATGTTGATAGAAAATTTTAATTATTTTATTCACATATGTAAATTTAGAACCTACATTTCCTCTTTATACATAGGTTCTACATTATATGACTACAATCATATTTGAGCAGTTCTTCAAAAAATGATTTGCTATTCTCATCCTGTACCCCTTTGACTATTTAGTGAGATTATGTAACAGAGAATAAATTGTTTAACTATTAATAAAATTGGTACTCAAATTTTATCATTTACTAAACATAAGTTGCTTTTGAGGGGCAGCTCTATGATTCTTAATTTTGTTTTGTTACTTGAGCTTCTGATCCTATGTTAATTTATGTACTAGTTCCTAGGGAATTATGACATAATTATGTTAATGTAATTGCTTTCAACTTTATTTAGGAGCTCATGTGAAATATCCTCAATTTCATCTTATTGGCAAACTCCTAACATTCCTTTTAATAATTTTTTTTATTGTTTTTAGTATAAGAACATTTAAAAAAGGAAGTTCACAAACCTTAAGAAATATTATTTGAAGTGAACTTTAGAATTGACATACATCCTTCCTTTAAAAATGGAATGTGCTGGCCGGGCGCGGTGGCTCAAGCCTGTAATCCCAGCACTTTGGGAGGCCGAGACGGCGGATCACGAGGTCAGGAGATCGAGACCATGCTGGCTAATACGGTGAAACCCTGTCTCTACTAAAAATACAAAAACTAGCCGGGCGAGGTGGCGGGCGCCTGTAGTCCCAGCTACTCGGGAGGCTGAGACAGGAGAATGGCGTGAACCCGGGAGGCGGAGCTTGCAGTGAGCTGAGATCCGGCCACTGCACTCCAGCCTGGGCGGCAGAGCAAGACTCCGTCTCAAAAAAAAAAAAAAAAAAAAAAAAAAAAATGGAATGTGCTGATTAGGCACAGTGGCTCACACCTGTAATCCCAGCACTTTGGAAGGCTAAAGTGGGCAGATCAGCTGAGGTCGGGAGTTCGAGACCAGCCTCACCAACACGGAGAAACCCTGTCTCTACTAAAAATACAAAATTAGCCGGGCATGGTGGCGCATGCCTGTAATCTTAGCTACTTGGGAGGCTGAGGGAGTAGAATTGCTTGAACCTAGGAGGTGGAAGTTGCAGTGAGCCGAGCTCGTGCCATTGAACTTCAGCCTGGGCAAGAAGAATAAAACTCCATCTCAAAAGAAGAAAAAAATAACAAAATGAAATCTGCTAATCTTTACGTCCAGCAACTTCCAAATAACTTCACACAGTAATTAAAATTCTAGTTTCTTTCCTAAGATTATCTGTATTAATGTAATCTATGAAACAAATACAGTTTAATCTTAGTCACATTACCATTAAGAGGTTCTTTAAAATGTTTCTTATAGTGATCCTTCCTATTAGATTTTAATCTGAAGATTATAAAATTAAAGAATGAGTAACTGGTTGTCTTTATTCATTTAAGAGAAAATTATGGTCATACAACAGGCACATGCACAAACACACACACTTAGGGAAGTCAAATGCACTTAGAAACAAAACTGCAAAATGTAATTTTAGTAATACTTATATTACAGAATTATTTGAAATAAATAAAAACCAACAAGGTATAAAAGATATTTTTGATTGCCACACTCTCCAACAAAATGGGAAAGTACAGTCTTGATCTTGTAAATTAATTTTGTGATTTAAATATGTATTAATTGTGAGATAGGTAGTAAGTACTTCATTTTCATTTTTGATTCAATAAGAAAAAACTCAAGTAAGCACATTTACTCACTTTACCAAGCACACCTAAGCAGTATCTGTGAAACAGTAGTCATCAGTATTTGACTCAAAGGGAACCTCATTGGGTCAAATTTCACTAGCAAGCACCACAAATTAGGAAAAACAGACTACTATGGTGAAATTTTATATCCATATTACAGTGCTTATTTCCATTTTCTTAGCATTAACATACAAAAAGTCTCAAATGTCTGAAGCCAGAATGGAATAGTTGAAATATCTGTGAAATTTGAGAGAAACTATATAGTTTATATGTAATTTTATACATATATACTTTTTTGGGAGAATGTGAGAAAGATGAAGAAAACGAGAGAAAGAAGAGAATGAGTAAGACAGAATACAATAATAGAGAAAGAGAATATTCACATTCAAGAAAATGTTTTCAGTATTTTTGAGACTAGAAGATATGAGAAAAGTCTAGAGGTATTGAATAGAGGTTATAATATTCTTAGAAAAAGAAGAAAAATTGGACCTAACAGATAACAGTAAAACATTTTGATACTCCACATTAGAATATAAGCTGCTTTAGAGAAGTCTCCTGTTCATTAACGTGTTCTGATTTTTTACTACGAAGTCTGGCACTTAGTAGCTTTGCAATAAATATTTCTTTCTTTCTTTTATTTATTTTTATTTTATTTTTTCTTGTTTTGAGACGAAGTCTCGCTCTGTCGCCCAGGCTGGAGTGCAGTGGTGTGATCTCAGCTCACTGCAAGCTCCGCCTCCTGGGTTCAAGCCAGTCTCCTACCTCAGCCTCCCCAGTAGCTGGGACTACAGGTGACTGCCAACACGCCCGACTAATTTTTTGTAGTTTTAGCAGAGACAGGGTTTCACCGTGTTGCCCAGGATGGTCTCGATCTCCTGACCTCATGATCTGCCCACCTCGTGGGCATTACAGGAGTGCTGGGATTACAGGAGTAAGTCACCTGCGACCAGCCAATCAATATTTCTTGAATAAACTTATTGAATAAGTTCAAATAATAAACGAGGTTTTTAATAGATCCATTTAAATTAATTGCCAACTTAATTATGTAAATTGAATGATTTCACAGAAAAGAGAAATTATCTTGAGTTAATTTGGTATTTGAAATGAATTGGTAGATTTTAGGTTAGTAGATTTTCAGATAGCTAGAAATAAACAGTAAGGCATAGCTCTTTAATTTTTTAACACTATGTTAGTTTGTTAGGATTGCCATAACAAACTAACACAGACTAGGGTAGCTTAACTAACATAAATTGTTTTTTTCACAGTTCTTGAAGTTAGAAGTCCCAGGTCCAAATGTTGGCAGGTTTAGTTTCTTCTGAGGCCTCTTTCCTTGGTTGACAGATGGCTATCTTCTCTTTGTTCCCTCACATGGTCTTTTCTTTGCATTTGTGAATTACTGGAGTCTTTGCGTTTCCAGATTTCCTCTTCTTATAAAAGCATTTGTCAGATTTATTAGGACACATCCACATGACCTGATTTAACCTTCATTACTTCTTTAAAGGCTCTATCTCCAAATTCAGTTAAATTTTGAGGTAATAGGGGTTGGGACTTCAAAACACGAATTTTGGAGGAACACAATTCAGCCCATAACAAAGATATTTATGAAAGGATTGTCGTGTGCCACTCACTGTCCTAGGTTCTACAGATACACAAATAAAATATGCACTCTCTGACTCCACGTAGCATACATCTCAAGAAAAATAAGAAGAAAAGAAAAACAGTCAAGACACACAAACAGTCATTTGTAATACAGGGAAAATGATATGCTAGAGAGTCAGCTATTCACAGGCCGTGGGTGTCTAGTGAACCCTGAAGAGATACAGAGAAATGCTTGGAGGAGTGGTAACTTGGCTGAGCCTGAATGACAAATAAGAGCTAATCATAGGAAGAGAGAGAAATGCTTTCCAGTCACCAGTTATGGCATTCACCAATATCTTGTTGTTTGAGACAGTCTAGTGTTCCTGTGGGGTAGTGTCACAGCCTTGCATGCTGAACTATAGAGATTTGATTTAATGACATTGGCAATTGGAGTCATGGAACAAGTCCTTGCTGGAGTTATGTGAAGAGATTTTATTGAGAAAGGTCATAGAAAGAAGCAAGAATTGGATGAGACCTCTCAAACTATGGGAATGGGTTGCATAAGGTTGATCTAAGAGACAGTGAAATATAGTTCTTTAATTCATATAAAACATAGTGAGTATTTAACACAGTGCTACTGGTATGAAGTGAAGAGAATATACATCAAGAAGTAAATTAATAATATAATAATAAAGGCTGAGATTTAATGAGGACTTTCAGTATTTTGAATGTTTTCCATTTATTAATGCCTTTAATTTGCACAAACCTATATGACATATATTATTATTAATATATATTATTATTGCCATATTTATTTTACAGGTAAGGAAAATGAGGCCCAGGGAGATTAAGTTATTCACTCAAGGTCACAGCTAGTACACAGCTTATCAATAGCCAAGATAAAATTAAACTTGGGAAATTTACCTCAGGTATCCATATTTTAAACCACAATAATGCCTCTGGGCAGATAAGTTACATTAATAAGATAGACTCAACATTATTTGTTGACTGAAAAGATAAATATTTAAGAAGAAAGAAATTTAAGATAATTTCTAAGTTGCTGACTTGGGTGGAGGTTAGAGAGAAGACTGATTTCACTCAGAACAGATTAACTGTAAAATACCCATGAACCACTAATGTGAAGTTTCCAGGAGAGAATATACTCTGTTGCTAAGTATCTAGCAGATAAATCTGAGCTAGAGACCTGGAAACCACAATTCTGAAGGCAGTAGCTGAAGCTAGGGCTTTGTCTGTTCCTCCACCCACGATAGTTTAAGGTCTGAGAATGACAGGTGGTGAATGAGGCGTTCTGGTGTACATAGCCATTCTTTTGGTAGGATGCATTGGGCTGTGAATCTTAAATTGAATTGGCTTAAACAACAAGAAAAAGAATTGCTCCAAATAAGAAGACCTTGACAATATTGGCAGTTTTCTAGATTGTTTCATTTTATGGCTCAACACTGTCATCAAGGACACTTTTTTTTTTTCTTTTTTATCTCTATGCTCTACCATCCTTAATTTGGTTCTGCCCTTAGGTTGGCTCTACTATGGTTACAAAATACTGCACCAGTTACAGATACCATATTAAAATAAGGCAAAATAAGAGACAGAAAGATATTCATATTTATGATCTATTTTTATTAATAAGATAATTTTCCCCAGAAGTACCATAAGAGATGTGTTTTAAAGTCTCACTGAACAGAACCATAACCCATAGACACTCTTAAATCTATGGCAACCAGATAATGAAGCTATTGTGATTGGCTCAGCTCACTCAGGATCTACCTCTGTGTCAGTGGAGTGTGTGTGTGTGTGTGTGTGTGTGTGTATGTGTGTGTGTATATCCTGAATAGTGAAGGAGGCTGTGAATATCTCAATTTTGTTAGCAGCTGTACAGAATGAAATGAATGTTGCATAAGCAACAAATGTCTTTGCTACTGCTAAAAGGCAGACAAAACACAAAAAAGCAGACAAGGAAGACAGGAGAAGTGAAAAGAAAATGATAGAGAAGGGTACTCTCAGGCCATTCCTGAAAAAAAAAATGCATTTTAATTTACATTGAAAAGATGAGACACTTTTTCTTCCTCTTCCCTCTTCCATCCTTTCCCCTCCCCTCTGCTCCCCACCATTCCCCTACTCTCCTCTCCAATGTTCTTTCTTTTCTTTTTCTTTTCCTTTCTTTGAAACTTTATGGTGAGGTAAAGTACAAAGAATGATATGATTAGGCTTTGTGTCTCCACCCAAATCTCATCTTAAATTGTAATCCCCAGGTGTTTAGGGGGAATCCCTGTTGAGAAGTGATTGGATTATGGGGGCAGTTTCCCCCATGCTGCTCTTGTGATAGTGAGAGAGTTCTCACGAGATCAGATGATTTTTTAAGGGGCTCTTTGCCCTTCTCATTTTTAGCTCACTCTCTCCTGCTGCCTTGTGAAGAAGGTACCTGTTTCACCTTCCACCATGATTGTTAAGTTTCTTGAGGCCTCCCTAGTCATGTGGAACTGTGAGCCAATTAAATCTTTGTTTATAAATTACCCAGTTTTGGGTAGCATCTTTATAGCAGTGTGAAAATGGACCAATGCAAAGAGAAAGCATGGTTTGTGCACAGAATCGGAGATAAGGAGCCAAACATAAGTAAAGAATGTACCTTTAAATATATTTCACTATGAAGGAAAATAAAATCAGATAATTCCTAGAAAAGACCTTGAAGTATTTAGGGAAATCAGTGAATATCTTAATAGTTCTCTAAACCCCAAAGTAGAATTTGTATGGGTAAAAATTCTGATTACAAAAATATATTTTTGATATTTGATATTCCCTCAAATTACAACAAAAAAGTACAATTAAAGAGTTGATACAAATGTTCTAGTTGTGTTTATGGATATGCTTATTAACAAGTATAACCATAATATTTCTTGGAAAATGTTTTTTTCTCTTATTAATACAAGTTGGATACCATTTTATACCAGTGCATATAGATTTCTCTAGTTCCTTTTAATGAATGAATAATGTGCCTTCATTTAGCTATAGTGTTTGTTACATAATCAGATATTACTGATGGATATTATTTTAAAATGCTTTAATAATATGCTCAATAGGGCAATCGTGCATTCATGAATATATCTTCCCTAAGGGTTAATTTCTAGATATGGAATTATTACTCCAAAAATAACCTTTAACATTTTTAACGATATTGTCAAATGTTTCTCCTTGACTGTATTTAATGTTGAGACTTAAACATTTTTCAGTGTCAAGGAGAAATAACATCTCCTCAATAAAATATTCCTTACTGTCATCAGAAAGTATTAATCTTTATTTTCTCTTCCACAACATGCTATTTATGCCTTACAATAACATATTCTTCACTCAGCATTATAACAAAATCAGGTTAAACACAGGAATGTTTCTAATTTATGAGGCATTATGTCTGGTTAATCATTTTTGTCTCTTTCAGCATCTCTCATATTAGGAAGTATAAATATCCATTGAATTCACTTCAATAGGGAGCAAAAGTTAATAAAAACAAAATAATGGCAGAAAAAAAGGAAATACTTTGAGGAAGAATACATAGCATAATTTTGTTCTAATTTGATCAGCTAAAGATGTTTTAAAAACACTTGAATGTATAGTTCTGTAACTAAGATATTTTGTACATTATATTTAAAATTTTCTTAATTTCTGAATAATCTTGTGATCCATCAGAAAATTCATATTATAAAAATACCAAAATGTCCTGAATTATGCAAGTAGAATCTTTGATCTTTTGATCATAATATGCTTAAAAGGAAAATAAATTAAGACCATAATTAGACACAAAGATATCCTTTTACAGAAAATGTATATGGATATTAAGCATTTGCACTATGAAGTATTTGTTAAAAAATTGCTTCTTGTAAATATGTTCCACTTAAAGTTGGCATTCTCCTTTCATCCCCGTGACTGTGGGTTTGATTGCAACATGTCTTGATGAAGTCAATTTAAGGTTTAATAAAATCAACTCAGTTGAAAAGTGTAATCCAGAGAAATTACGTTTGTTTTCTATTCTTAGAGCAGGTTGACCAGTGTCTACTTTCTTTCAGCCTGGGATGAGATCAGTATGGACCTTTCAAAACGCTTCACAGTGAAGCTTTTTGCTTTATGCTAATAAGTATACATCTTATAATTTAAAAGGGGAACTTTTATCATTTCACAAAAATTTAATTGTCATAGTAAAGTCAAAGTCAGCTTTGTTCAATTTTCTAAAATAAATCTTGAGTCATTGAGTCAAAGCTTCAGTTGGGACACCGAACTGCTGTTGCTGCATGGTTCAATTACACCATTGTAGCAAATGTACATGAATAAAACTTACTATGCAGGTACCCAGAACATGTATAGACTGTACAAGCATCTCTTCTATTTGACATATTTCTGTATATTGCTTAGAATTCAAGTAACATGAGTAGAAACTGAAGGGGAAAGCGGCATACTATGTTTTTATATGACTGATTAACATATACCTTTAAATTTCTGTTCAAACTATGACGTTATGTGAGTCTACCAGTCTTTTGCATTAATTACACATTGCCATTTACTCTTCTACAGGCTCTTTTTATACAATACTTCATAGTTGAAATTTGTTACCTAGGCTTCCGTAATGCAGCCTTTATGATCTTTAGCTTAATAAATATAAAATTAACAATTCATAATGAGTTGGACCGCATGTCCATCTATGCACCAGTCTCAGTAGCTATGCAGTGATAAACCAGCTTGAGGTTACAAGCTCACCTCTGTGAAGTAAGTCAGCAAAAATCTGCATAGCAAAAGGTTGTTCTATTCAAGTATTATTGCTGAAAAAGGAGAAATAGATATTATGTCAAAAGAACAAATGCTTACATTATATTTTGAGAAACACAGTAATACTTTTTCTTGCAAGATTATTTATTTTGCTCCTATTTGAAAGTTCAATTAAAAAATTAAATCTATTTAGTATATTTACATGGATAGGGAATAAATAGTTCCTCAAATATGAAACTTTTGCTGTATATACACATATATTTATATAACATATGTATCTACATTTTGAACTTTCCTAGCAATTAATTCATATGTTTATGATTGAATCAGTCATGCATTACATCATTACATTAACAGTTATCCATAATATTCATTTATGGTATTATCTGATAAAGCACCTTTGATTCTTTTGAGTATAAAAAAAATAAAACAAGATATAATATAGAATTTAAGTAGCACTTGATATTCAACTGCAACTTACAATCTTTAGTTAGGTATTTTCTTCTTAACACCATTCGATCCAAAAGCACAATTTTGAAGACTAAAATTGTAGGCATTTTATTATCTTTATGAAATCATATTAATATATTATTAAGACTTCATATTACATTAAGTAAATTAATTAATGAAAAACAATTTATAAAGAATTTTCTCATTTTTTTCTCACTGAGTACTTATAATTACCCTAAGGGAATACAAATGCATTTCTAAATGCAGTTTTTTAAAAACTGTATCTAAGATGGGTACAAGTGTGGTTGAAGAAACAAACTAAATAAAGCATAAGCCTCTGTCTGAATTAACAAAGAATTTTAGAATTCCAGGTATTTTTAAAACTAGTTTCAATTATAGAATACCAAACCATATAAGCACTGGAAGACTATATCACAAGCCTTACTTATAGAAAGTAATTCAAAATCTACTTTGAGAACTTCATGATTTGTCTCAACTTTGAATTGATGACATTTCGTTAAAAATAACTTATTCACCGAATAGGTAATGCATAAATAACCCTATGTTTATAAAATTGCATTAGCATTTTCCCCCAAACTCCAGTACATTTCAAAAATGTATCAAGCATGCTACCCTCTCCCCATATGATCCCCAGATCATATGGCCTTATTTAAGACTGAGATCATTTTTAGAACGCTATCAAATGCTCTTAAACATAGAAACCTATACTAGTTATTTTCAACTTGGGTCAGGGTGCCTTCAATATGAAAAATACACACTTCTTCCTGTGTGATGACATACAGGTAGAGTTTGGAGAAAAATAAATACATTTAATTTTTTTAGTTATTAATAGAGGAAACAGATACAGATGCCATCATCTCTCCATTTCTCATTAGAATGATATCCTGTCTTCCACTTCTTGTTTTCAATGATTTCTGGGCAAAGAAGCCTCTCCACTAGCATTGGGTTAGCACTAAAGCTACCAGAGTTAGAGGGAGGGTTAAGCCCTCCATCAAGTGAGGAAGCATGGGATTAACCTCTGGTAGAGATGTATTCTTAGAACTGGGTAGTGGGAGGAAGATGACAGGCACTGGGGAGGTGGAAGATTAGAGCAAGAAAGCTGCCACCAGGGCATACTATAAAGGCCAGCACAGAATAGCATCCTTCCCACCATCCTCCTACCTCTCACAGAGACACATATTAAAATACAGTAATAACAGATGGAATTGAAATTTAAAATAGCAGCATTTCTTTCTTTCTGAGTCCTTAGCAAAGATACTTGAGGAAAACATATTATGACTATCAAGACTCAATATTAGCAATTTGCTTTATTTTTTTAAAAAAGATTCCTCAATATTAGGGTTCTACAGTTGTAAAAAACTTCTATTTTGTATCCAAACTAGCAATTGATGTGGACTATTAAGCTCTTAAAAATATCATTCTATTATATCACCACCACGGAAAATAAACATTTTCTTGCCCAACATCCTTTATCATTTCCTGGAGTCTCTAAATTCTGGATGACTTTACATATTAGTGGACAGGCAATATAGGAATTCTGAAAAGTGTCTGTTAAAAAGACAGGACATGATCTTCTTCCCAGCACTCTGCTGCTTGGAATTAGATGTGATACTGAAGGCGTGGCAGCCATTTTGGACCACAACAAGGAAAAGGGCCATGCCTCAAATGACAGGGCAGAGAGTTGAAAGTAGCTTGTACATGTAATGGCTTTGGAATAGCCTTATATCAGTCATAGACTGTCCAACCTCCAGACATTTTAAATGAGAGGACTTAACAAGCCTCTCTCTTGTTTAAGCCAATTATTTGGGTTTTCTCTTATATGCAGCCAAATCAAATCTTAATTAATAAACATCTAGAAATAGAGAACTACCTTTTTTTAAAAAAAGTATGGCTGTGTAGAGGTCCTGTGTAAATTAAAGTTAATGAAGTATTAGTAACATATTTATTATGTTTTCAATTATATGTGCCTCTAAAACTTGAGAGGGTTGTAAAAAGGTTATTTTAACTCTGTTTCATTTTAAGTAACAATTATTTGAATTGCAAACTCATTTACACTATAAATTAGTTCTGTAAATAAAAGAGTAACTTAAATAGATGTAAACTTCAAGACATGGGGTAAGCCAACTGTCACCAAATTTGAATGAGCAAAAATTGGATATCATTAAGATTTTCTGAAACAATTATTTCCAAGCCGGTTTTCTAAAAAGAATCATGATGAAATACAGAGTATGCAATTATTTTCCTGTGTCACCAAATGTGGTGTTCATAAGAATTATCACTCAAGTTCTTGGTGTGATTGCAAAACCTACTGCTGCTTCTATGATATTTTACAATAAATATATGAATGGAATATATGTTTCCATGAGGATCCCTACTGTTGAGATTCTAACAGTTGGGTCAACAACTCAGGGAGAGAAACTGAATTTACATCAATAACATAACACTGAAATTCTTTTGAGAAATTGTATATATGACACTCATAGCAACTATAACTTTTAATTTCTAAAAGGACTTAAAACATTGAACAGGAAGTTATACCATTGTGGGGAGGAGTAAAGTAGCTTCTATCCATTCATTTTTCAGAAATAGAAAATTTCTGAAAGTATGTAGTTCATTCTAGAAATGTAAATATTAAAATCATCTGAAATAATTGAGAAAATTATTTATGCTTCTTAATACTTAACTACACAGCTCCAGATTAATATATGCATAGTTATATACCAAAACTTCTATAAAAGGTTAATGAGAAAAGCAGTTTTGAACCTTATATGTAATGTGTTATGCTAAGGCAATTCTGAAAGTCAATAAGGTAAAATTAATGTTATAACACCATCTTTAATATTTTTGTTACAATAACTTACATTGAAATAGCATACACTTGAAGAAAGGGGTCTGTTTCCATAGTTTACTAGCTTTCACAAAGGAAGAAAATAGAAAAAGAAAGCAAAGCCAAAACATAATATCTATTTATATAATGTATAGTAAATGTCCGCAGATACATGAGATTTTATTTTGAGAAGGACATCTCATGTGAAATAGGTTTTAAAAACTTCCCAATATTATCATTAAATTTGTTTACAAATATTATTTTCTAATAAATATAAATGAATTAGTAATAAATCTTCAGCTTTATTAATTCATACCAGTAGGACAAATAGGACCACATACAATTGTAACAACAGAAGCAAAACATTTTGAGTAAACAAATGATTAATATAATACTTCTTTCAAGTCTTCCCTCTATAGTTCAAAAATAATATATGTATATTTAATCCTAATTAGCATGGAACTCAGAGATTTGTTTCTCTAATTATCTTACATTTTTATACTTCAGATGAAGAAATTGAAGATCTCATGATTATATTGGTTTCTTTCATTGTACAAGAATGTTTCTCAATTTTTTTCACTAAATAAAATGTGTGATATATAAGACAAGCATAACATGAGTTTTAAAAACTGCCATATAATATCATGGAGTTTATAATGGCTATATTTTTTAATGTTTATCAGATTTAATTTTTATGGATAAAGCTCAAATGAACAGTCCTAGCGATTATTAGGATCCACTTATTGTAGATGCAAACCCATATTTTAAAACAAAATATGTAACATAAAAGATGTTACATTTTTAAATGCCTCTTTTTCTTTTAAAACATCTCTATATAACACTTTAGGAGAGAGATGATCCTTAAAAGTAAATAGGAAAATACAAGATTTGAGTCTCTTAATGACATAAATAGATAAAAACACTTGAAACTTCAGGATAAGATTGCATTGTAGGGTCAGCTTTAAATTTTAACCACTTGTCTTAACATGTAGAAATAGAAAATTACATAATGTGAATAGATATAAACCTACAACTACATGCACAGGCTAGAGTTGGGAGCCTACAGGACTGAAAGAAACAGGCTCTAGATTTGTTCAGGATAAAGGAGATCAAAAAATTCGCATTTGTGGGAAGTGCCTGAAATAACTACATAAAACTAGGGACTGGGATGAGACTGTACCACCTGTGAAAGGAGATTCAACACAGCAGTTACTGAAAACTCTAAGGCGATACCGTAGATGCAATGTGTCTGTAAGTTAACAGTGGTGAAAAGAATAGAGACAGCTGAGGTCTCAGCCTCCATGACCGCTCTATATTGAAAATTATGGATCTGCTCTGTATTGAAATTTAGTCTGGGGCAAGAGGCCTGAACCATCCCTTTAAGAAGAATTTCTGGATTGGTATTTCAAGAATCTAGATTGAGTTTCTACAGGACCACTAGGAAAGAAAGAGGAAAAACAGGCAGTAGAAAAAATAAAAATATTAATAACTGGTATCAAAGTGAGCCTACAAATGTCTAAGCTAAGGAGCATAGGCCTGGCGCGGTGGCTTACACCTGTAGTCTCAGTACTTTGGGAAGCCAAGGTGGGCAGATTGCTTGAGCCCAGGAACTGAAGAGCAGCCCAGGCAACATAGCAAAAACTCACCTCTACAAAAAATAGAAAACTTAGCCAAGCATGGTGGTGTGCGCCTGTAGTCCCAGCTACTCAGGAGGCTGAGGTGGGAGAATCACCTGACCCTGGGGATGTCCACGCTGCAGTGAGTTGTGCTGCTCCAGCCAGGGCAACAGAGTGAAGCTCTGTCTCAGAAAAAAAAAAAGGCATAAAGAAAACTATTATTAAGAATTTTTGAAAAACAATCGGGAATTAAATGCATTCCCATCAAAACTAAAATAACTACATAATGATAATATATTGTGTGCATAAAACTTTTAGTATATAAAGAAGAATATGATATATAAAAATTATGAAAAAGTCCATATGTATCAAGAACATATAGACATTAAAAACTAACCCATTAGAAATTGTGTTTGTATACTTTCATAGCTATACATATATATATAGCCAGTTCTGGGATTGCTGGATCATAGGGTAGTTCTATTTTTAGCTTTTTGAAGAATCTCTATATTGTTTATATCATTATATGTGTGTGTGTGTATATATATATTTATATGCCTAATGACTTAGGTGGTATATACTCTAGACTGAACAGAATAAGTTAAAGAATTAGAGGCTTAGAAGTTAGTATTAAAAAATTGATTAGAAAGTGGCATAGAGGTAAACATAAAGAATGCAAAAATAGAAAAAGTGATAATAAAATGTATAATCATCGTGAGCTTTCTAGTATTAAGGAAATATGATATTTATAGTGAAAGCACTCCAAGTGTCATGCAGCATTAAGAAATGGTCTACTCTGAGAAACATCTAAATTAAATAACAGGACAATGCAAGAGAAAGCAAAATAAAATAAAACAAATTTAACATTCATTCTCGGCATGATGAGGACTTTAACTAACATAAAACTTCTGCAGTCTTGGTCTTATAAAAAAATTAGCTAGCTAGCTAACTGTCTGTCTGTCTATCTCTATCTGTCTGTCTATATCTGACAAAATACAACAATTTTTAAAATGAATCTCGGCTAAATAAAAAGAAAAGAGAAAGAGATAGTATCCCTACCTCTCAAAAGCAAACTGCAAGAGCTAGTACTGTGAAATTTGGAGGAATTTTCAGACTCATAAATGGCTAAGAATTGAGGATTTGGTACTTAAAAAAAAAAAAAGAAAAAAACTCATTTAGGATCAGATGAAGCTTAAGGTGACAAGAGGAAGGAAGTAGGAAGGGAGACTCCTCCTGCATGAAACCAGGATGTCACAACTGCACATTCAGTAAAAATGTGAGTCTAGTGAAACACCTCTCAGCTTCCACAGATGGAGGGAAATGTCAGGAAAGACACTTGTCTTCCAAGACACTGGATTAAAAAAGTCTCACCTGAGACATTGAAATTGGGTGCACAGGTTAAAAACAGAATACATATTGTCCATGCAATGCAAAAACCTTCCATTGATTCTGATATATTGGATAGAATAAAACACAAAATAATGCCTGAGGGACAATCTTATAACGACATTACACAAGATTCCCACAAAATGCCTCCTCTCTTAAACAGAAAGATAAGCTCTTAAAGAAAAAAAAAAAAAAAAAGACCTGCAGGAATAATCTTCACAAACATGATTGGCCAAATACAACAAATAATAAGCACTAAAATATAAAAACTAATTTAGTTTAGATTTACGGCAATCTAAAAACAAAGATAATATTTAAATAATCTAAAATTTATCGAAAAGATTTAAAATGAATAAACACATAAACACTGATGGAACTGGAATATGTGGCAGAATGGAAATACAGCAAACAGTTTTTCAAAAGAACTTTGTAAGGTCTGACATCAGCAAGATGGCCAACTAGAAGTCCCTAGCTCTTTTCTCCCTTGCAAAGACAGCTAAAACAACAAGCAAATGACTACACCCTCTTCAATAAATGGTGTAGGACAACTGGATAATCATATGCAGAATAATGAAATTGGACCCCTATCTCTCACTCTATAAAAAATCAACTCAAATGGATGAAATATTTAAATGTAAAACCTGAAGCTATAAAGCTACTAGAAAAGCTAGAGAAAATATTTCAGGTCATTGTTCTGGGCAAAGAACTCAAAAGATGAGGTGACAAAAGCAAAAATAGACAAATGGGATTATATCAAATTACAAAGCTTCTGCACAGCAAAGGCAACAATCAAAAGAGTGATGAGACAACTAGAAGAATGGGAGAAGATGTTTTCAAACTACTCATTAGACAAGGGATTAATATCCAGATTATAAAAGGAACTCAAATAGCTCAACAGCAAAAAATAATAATTTGATTTAAAAATAAGAAAATGAGCTGAATAGATATCTCTCAAAAGAAAACATACAAATGGCTAATGGGTATATGAGAAAATGCTCAATGTCACTAATCAGGGAAATGCAAATTAAGATCACAATGAAAAATCATCTTATTACAGTTGGAATGACTATTATCAAAAAGATGGAAAACACAAAATTCTGACAAGGATGTGGAGAAAGAAAAACTCTTATACACTGTTAGTGGGAATATAAATTAGTATAGCTATTATGGAAAACAATATGGATGTTCCTCAAAAAACTAAAAATAGAACTTCCATACGCTCCAGCAATCCCAGTACTGGGTACATATCCAAAGGAAAAGAAGTCAATGTGTCAGGAAGATACCTGTAATCCCATGTTCATTGCATCAGTGTTTACAATAGCCAAGAAATAGAAGCAACCTAAGTGTCCACCAATAGACAAATGGATAAAGAAAATATAGTACATATACACAATGTGATACTCTTCATTCATCAAATAGAATGAAATCCTGTAATTTACAGCAACATAAATGAGTTTGGAAGGCGTTATATTAAGTGAAATAAGCCAGGCACAAAAGGATAAGCACAACAGGTTCTCACTCATATATGAAAGCTAAGAAAGTTGATCTCACAGAAGCAGAGAATAGAATAGTGGTTATTAGAGGCCGGGAAGAGTAGGAAAGAGGAAGAATAGTGAGAAACTGGTTAATTGATACAAAATTACAGCTAGAGAGAAGGAATAAATTCTAGTGTTCTATAGTATTGTACAGTGACTATAATTAACACTAACTTATTGTATATTTTCTAATAGCTAAGAGTGGATTTTGAATGTTTCCAACACAAAGAAACAATACATATTTGAGGTGATGAGTATGCTTACTACCTGATTTGATCATTATAAATTGTATACATATAATTATTATATATCTATTTAAAATAATGAAAGCACAAAGTAGCTAGAAATTCTATTGAAAAAATAAATTCAGGGAAAATAAAATTCAATGAATGGTTTGAGTTTAAATAGCAGGTGAGACATAGTTAAAAAGAGTACTAATGAAGTGGAAGTTAGCACTAAGACAGTTCCAGAATGCAGCATGCAGAGAGAAAGAAACAAAGCATGTAAAAGAGGAGCGAAACATTGTGAAAGAAAGTATGAGAACAGCAGAGGTCCATTTAATTCAAATTATCAGAGAAGGAAATAGAAGAATTAAAAAAAATTGAGAAGATAATAACTAGGACTTCTGAAATTAAAGGAAGAGACACACACTTAGAATGAATTGCTGAGCGGGAAAAAACAAATAAACAACAAGTATACAACTAGGCACACTGTACTGAAACTACAAAAAGCCAATCTGACAGGGAGATAATCTTAAAAGCAACCAGAGAAAGAAGACAGCTCAACCAAAAAAAGGACAGATGTTATTTGATAGCAAGATTCTAATCAGCAACAAAACTTAAAAGACAATGGAGTGGTAATTTTTAGAAAAAATTAAGTGTCAAGTAATATTTTTGTTTCTGGTTAACTATTACTCTGGAATAAGGGTTAAGTAAAAATATTTTCATAACAAAAACTGAGAGAAGGTACCCAATGCCTCTTAGATAGGTGAACTAATTATTCACTATTGCTACACCTCCAAGTCAGTCCTCCTGTAGACTTGGCACAGAAAGTATATTTTTGGTCTTTCTTTCTACCCAGTCTTCTCCTCCACTTTGCCGACACCGTGTTAAAACATGAATTTGACCACACGGTGACACTACTTAAATTCATTAAACAGGTCTCAGCTGACTTCTGAGTAAATACAAACTTACAGCCACAAAGACTTTCATAATTTGACAGCATATCTTTCTAATCTCCTACCCCATTCTGTCAGGATGTCCTCTGTACTGCTTGTCAGTCTGTTGAAGTACAATTCAGACAATGCCTTCTTTTGCCTTATTGTTTTTACACTTCTCATAGGCTCAGAAACGTCTTTCTTTAGGTAAAAAATTCTTTATTACTCCAGATGCAATTTAAACATCAGTTCCTGTGAGAGGCTTTCCTTGTTTCACAATATTCTTACTTCCACATGGTTTATTTAGATTACATGGCTTTTCTGAAGTGCTCCAGGAACCTGTGTATTCCTTGGTTGACATGGGTCAAACCTGTAACATGACAGTTGGCCGACACTATATGTCACAGTGCGTGACTGAGGGAGTAAAGGGGAAATTGGAATGGTCTCAGTGACACATTGGTCTCAGTTTGAACCAAAGCTCTGTTCATAACTGGGATTCTGACAAGAGGCATGCCTGATGGTGGTTTTTTGCTTGCAGAGCTAAGGAGCCTTCTGAAAGAATGCCTATCTTAAGTGAAAAAAGTAAAGCCTATAGGCTTTAGCAAATAAAATTGCTTAAGCATATAAACAGAAAGGCAAAAGCAAGAGGAGTATGATACCAGTCATTCATTTAGTTTTCAGTCTGGTGTTCTCAGCGGCCTATCTTTTACTAAGGACTCATCTTAACCGTGTCCTTGGAAGAAATAAGCAACTGAAAGAAGGGTATTTGCTGAGTGAAAGAAGAGTATTTGCTGAAATTTCCACGAGAAACAATGAGGAAAGTGAAGTATTGCCTGACCACTTACTGATAGGAACAAACACATGAGAGGGGAAACGGGAGAGAGGCAGTATTTCTGCTTAAGCCTAAAGTGAAGAGTGGATTTGTAGTGATGAAAATTTCAGCACAATATTATTTTGCTTAGAATAGTAAGTTAACTACCAATGTGGCAACCATGATGGATCTAGCAATGGATCTAAACCATTGTTATCCAGGGGTTCTATGGAAAAGTACACAGACAAATAGCAGGAGACACGATGGTGACTTTAGGAGCGTCAGAAGATAACATCTTTGCTTGTCACTAGTTGGCACTTGCATTAAGATCATGGTGGCTTCGGAGGACTCAGAAACAAAGTAATTGCTGCAGCCACTGTCACTGGAAAGTCCACAGCAAAAGCAAAAGAAGATGGCTCCTGTCACACTGCATCCGAGATGATTTATTTATTCTATTTAAAAACCACCAGAACTAAGTGTGGATGATTTGATATCTGTCAATATCAAGGGGGGACTAGGGTAAAAGCTGAAAATATGTAGTTGGCTTTCTATTCTCAGTAAATTATGTGGTCCAACCAAGGAGTGCATTAAACATTTTGGGTATAATTAAATCAGATTTAATGTATTTTTTCTTAATTAGTAAAGCAACAGAGATTATTATTAAATTACTGCTGTATATTTCACTCATTACATTTTTCCTATTAAATATATTATAGATATGTTTCTACAAAGTAAATTTTAACAAATTATTTAGCATATTATGTTATTTATTTTACCAGTTGTATGTTTTTAGATATTATGTTTGTTTAATTTTATTATTATTAAATATGCTGGGTAAACAACTTCAAAATTAAATATCATCACATAGTTGTGATGATTTAATAATAAATTCATGGAGGACTGATAAATAATGATTTGTGAATAATTAATTGAAAGCTAAGAAGAACATGGAAAGAGAAATTGGGATTTATGATAAAATCTCACCATGCCAGGTGCCTGTAATCGCAGTACTTTAGGATGCCAAGGTGGGGGGGGATCACTTGAGGTCAGGAGTTCGAGACCAGCCTGTCCAATATGGTGAAACCCTATCTCTACTAAAAATACAAAAAAATTAGCCAGGTATGGTGGCACCTGTCTGTATTCCCAGATACTCTAGAGGCTGAGTTGAGGGGATCTCTTGAACTCAGGAGGTGGAGATTGCAGTGAGCTGAGATCACACCACTGCACTTCAGTCCAGGTTGCAGAGCAGAGATTCCATCTCAAACAAACAAGCAAACAAAAAACCTGATGATGATAATAAGTTATTTCAAGCCAAATAAAAAAAAGGATATGCCTCTGAGAAGTGATAATCAGGAATGGAAAGGGCTGGAACCAAGAAGCACTAATTCCTTAATAGGCCTTTCCACCATTTGCCTTTTTAATTTTATGTTTTAATTTGATAAAAACTAAAATTAAATGTAAAGTGGAACAATGTGTAAGGGAACCATATATTCTAGAATTTTCCACTTTCTTATAGCACATATGAAGTATTTTACAAATTAAAATGAGATATGGTCTTGCCATGCCAGAGAGGAGTGGAACTAATGTCGCTATATTAGTGTTTTTTTGTTTGTTGAATTCTAGAATAAGATTGCAAATTATATTTAAGTTTTATAGCTTGGTTTTTGCTTTAAATGTACTGATGATAAGTTAAAAATCTTACTTCCTAAATGTGGTTATGAGAAATATAATTATTTCATTACATTCTAAACAACAAAATTTTACGTAGGCAAATCAAAATCTTTTCAATTGTATTTTTATATATTTGTATTTCTCCCTCCTCCCTGTCTCACTCTCACACATACCATCCATGTAGCTACTGGTTTGTTTGCTTATATATTTTTTGTGGTACTTTACTATGAAACAGAATATTGTGCACTGAGATTCAGCTAGATGACAAAATAGAACAATGCTGGTATTAATTCTACTGATTTAAAATCATTCAAAAATTTCTGAATTTTAAAAAAAATCAACAAAATATTATGCATAGGTGTATTCGAAACTATGACAAAAGATATTAAAATATTAAAAATTGACTGTTGCTTTAAAACCACCTTGACTACAATGCTCAAGCATGTAAGATTTTATATTTCCTATTGCTCCTTGTCCCCAAGCCCGTATTTCAATATTTCAAAGAAACCAGTGGGTTTTCTGTGGTACTATAATATCTGATTATTATTCAATATAGGTTCCTAAAGAAATATGTTTTAAGGCTAGATGTGGTGACTCACTCCTGTAATCCTAGCACTTTGAGAGGCCAAGGTGGGTGGATCATGAGGTCAGGAGTTCGAGGCCTGATCAATATGGTGAAACCCCATCTCTACTAAAAATACAAAAATTAGCCAGGTGTGGTGGCAGGCACCTGTAATCCCAGCTACTCGGGAGGCTGAGGCAGGAGAATTGCTTGAACCTGGGAGGTGGAGGTTACAGTGAGCCGAGAGCGTGCCATTGCACTCCAGTCTGGGTGACAGAGCTCTGTCTCGGGGAAAAAAAAAAAAAAAAAATATATATATATATATATATATGTTTTAAAATACATTTTTTTTGAAATTTGCATGTTAAGCATCTTATGTTTACATTATTAGACCAATCTCTATTTCAGGTAAGAAAACAACCACAGCTGGGCATGGTGACTCACACCTGTAATCCCAACACTTTGGAAGGCCAAGGCAGGAGGATCACGAAGTTAGGAGTTCAAGACAAGCCTGGCCAACATGGTGAAACCCCATCTATACCAAAAAAATAAAAATTAGCCAGGCATACTGGCACACGCTTGTAGTCCCAGCTACTCAGGAGGCTGAGCAGGAGAAGCACTTGAATCTGTGGGGCGGGGTTGCAGTGAACTGAGATCGGGCCACTGCACTCCAGCCTGGTGACAGATCCAGACTTAGTCTCAAAAAAAAAAAAAAAAAAAAAAAAAGAAAAAGAAAAAAGAAAAAAAGAAAAAAAAGAAAGGAAAGGAAAGAAAACAAAAACAACCACAACCTTCAACAGTGAAAAATACTTTAGGAAAACTCTTGATTATATTCCTTCATTCAGTTGAATTTCTGTTTAAAAGATGCAACATTAGAAGTCTATGATTTATTCAAATATATAAAAAAAATTAGTCAAGTTCTATTCTATACATATGGCTAGACATTACCCTGCATAATTACCCCAAAGAAATTTTTAAAAATAGCCTGTCAATAGTGAGTGATCAAAAAACATCATTTCCAGGAGAGGTATATTAATCACATTATAAAGTATTTTTCACTGTCATCAAGATATTCCCAGGGAAGTTTTTAAAATATATTTTTTGATACATCGTTATTCTTGAATAAAAACAAAATAAAATCTGTATGGGGTGAACTATCTACTATACTTGTTTTACTAGTAAGTATTCTGAATGAGAAAAAAAGACCTTCATAATTATTTATAATTTTTTTGTTGTTTGTTTCTTTTTTTTCTTTTTTTCTTTTTTTTTTTTTTTTTTGAGACGGAGTCTCGCTCTGTCGCCCAGGCTGGAGTGCAGTGGCCGGATCTCAGCTCACTGCAAGCTCCGCCTCCCGGGTTTACGCCATTCTCCTGCCTCAGCCTCCGGAGTAGCTGGGACTACAGGCGCCCACCACCTCGCCCGGCTAGTTTTTTGTATTTTTTTAGTAGAGACGGGGTTTCACCGTGTTAGCCAGGATGGTCTCGATCTCCTGACCTCATGATCCGCCCGTCTCGGCCTCCCGAAGTGCTGGGATTACAGGCTTGAGCCACCGCGCCCGGCCAATTTATTGTTAATTAATATAAAGCAAAAGCTCACTTTGTTCCCTGTCCAGTGACTTCATTCCATGTTCATCCTATCTCACCATTGTCTAGTATTTAATCCTTCTGACCACACATGGTGCTGAAAATTATTGCCTTTGCTTATTTCCAGGGACTATTCTCACCTAATTTCATTTGTCTCTCTGAAAATGATTTATATAGATAATTTTAAAATTTTAAATTTTGCATATAACATTTCTCTATATAAAAATATTGCCTCAAAAGGTATTTCTTGAACAATTTCAATACCGTTCAATATTATCTATGCTAATGGAAAAAATTAAGAGCCTACCAGCAACACAAAATTAGAGGAAACAGATATAAATCAACTTGAATGAATTTTTCCACTGCATGACTTCTCAGAAACATCGCAAAGGAACATTTTTAAGTGAAATAATAATCTGAGAGAAGTTAAATACATTTCAAATCATGAGTGAGCATGTTAATTTTATAAAGTTATCTTATAAACTTACAAACTCTAGTAAAAAATGTTAAAAGTAAACAAATTTTTAAAATCAAATAGAACATTTAAAAATATTCTATTGCTTTAGTAATCAACATAATTATTAAACTGACCGTATTAGATATCAACATTTGTCTATTAGATTAAAAAAAGAA
This sequence comes from Trachypithecus francoisi, assembly GCF_009764315.1. NCBI lineage: Eukaryota > Metazoa > Chordata > Mammalia > Primates > Cercopithecidae > Trachypithecus > Trachypithecus francoisi. Next base: position 55,568,700 of record NW_022681463.1, on the reverse strand, counting down.
AGCATTCTAATAGAGGACAGGATTGCTTCCATACACTCATGCTTTCATGCAGGGCCGTAGAGTCTAACTAAATTTGTAGTTCTTTTTGGTTCAGTAATTTTCGAGTTATATTGTCTTAAACCATGCACTCTAATTGGGCAAATTACTCCTTTCTTAATTTATTATTATGAAGTTATCATGGTTATATAACAACATTTAATTCTGAGGCTATTTACCAATTTTTTATTATTCTTAATTATAATACAAATTAAACAAATCTAGTGTTCAAAAACAAGTCTGGTTAAGTAAAATATGACATAATATGACATAATACATTGTATGGAATACAATATATTAACGGTAATCATTTCATAGAAGAAATATTTAGAATCCATTGCAAGATTTAAAAAAAGCAATTTAAAGGAAAAGACACAGCACTGTCTAAATTTAACCGTATCTACATGTACACGAGTATGGAGAGAACAAAACACCCACATACATGCGATCATTAACAGTGATCTTCTTTGGGTGGAGAATTAATGGGTGATTTGCACTTTCTTTGTGCATATTTGTGTATCTCAAACTCTCTATAATGGACATTAATCATTTGGTAATTCAGTAAAATGTATCCATAAATATTATACACTGTCATTGCCATGGTTTTCTTCTCAAATACTTTAATAGGAAGTTTAAAAGGATTTGATTACCTTATACTTATCTGGCACTCTACTAAGCACTGATGGTAAAATAATGAATGACACAATTTGCTGTATATACAATAAATATGTCTTGGTAGATGCTAAGTGAAAATTAATTGCAGGTGCTACTAGAACACAAATAAGTAGGCCTAAGTCTAGCCAAAGAGCTCAGAAAAAATATTTCTGGGCAAAACATATCTGTAATAAAATTAAAGGTTCAATCATAGTTCACAGTAATACAATACAGATGAATCATTCCAGGCTAAGTGAAAAACAAGGACAGACAAGGAGCCATGGAGGGAGGTCATGTGTAGAAATAGGGGACGTTCCTTATTAAAAACTGAAAACAGAGAGACAGTGACTAATGGAGAATTAGACTGGAGAAATTCCTAAAATCAGAGTAATAGCAACTCATTTAACCTATACTAGAAATTTGAATTATAGTTATCGGTTATGGAAAACAACATTGTAGAGGCAGGAATTCTCATTTTAATGCTTTCTCAGCACCTGTTCCCTCTATTTATCCAACCTTATTTTATGGAGAAGGCTAAAATTTTAATCTACAGTTTATACTTCTCCCCTGAATTTTAGAACCATATTTTTCAACTATCTATCTAGCTAAAATATTGACACAAGTATGCTTCAAACGTGTAAATTTATAAATTTGCAAAAGAATTGCCAATAGTTTTTTACCTGCCATCCTCCCATGACTGATCTCCATCTCAGTTAATGACATCTCCATCCACCACATTCTTCAACTTAGGAATCCTTAGATTTCATGGTGACTCAAGCTATTCACTCGCTCTGTCTCCTCTGATTTCTCATCACTATTATTTATACCTTCATTAATTCTTGCCTAGGTACTACAAATGACATGTTAACTGCTTTCCATAACTCCAGTGTGTTCAATTCTATTTTATTTTCCAAACCAATACCCCATTACCTCTACAGTTCCAAGACTATTACTGTCTTCAAGTTGACTTTCAATAGGACACATTACTAGTGTTATTGATATTTGTATTATGCTTTTGCTTCTTTTTTTCTATCTTCATGATAGTGTACTGCCTTTACATTTCCTGATTAGTTTTTACTTATCTCATTAGGTGTATCTGTGTCTTCTAGTAACATATAGAAAATGTAACATATATCAGTAACAATTTTTCTGGACCTTCTATTACAATCATGCTCAAATCATATCTACATTCATGTTCTTTCTGAAATTAGACTTTCTTTGATTTTCACATTTCTTGCCATAGGGTAATGTTTCATAAAACACTTAGTTCTGTTTCATATTCATAACAGCAGACCAGGCATGGTGGTCCATGTCTGTAATCCCAGCACTTTGGGAGGCCAAGGCAGGTGGATCAGTTGAGATTAGGTGCTCAAGACCAGCCTGACCAACATGGCCAAACTCCGTCTCTACTGAAAATACAAATACAAAAATTAGCCAGGTCTGGTGGTGCGCCTGTAATTCCAGCTACTCGGGAGGCTGAAGCAGGAGAATCACTTGAACCTGGGAGGCAGAGATTGCAGTGAGTCAAGTTAGCTGGCACCACTGCACTCCAGCCTGAGTGATAGAGTAAGACTCCATCTAAAAAAAAAAAAAAAAAAAAAAAAAAATTCATGAGAGCAGAGAACATGTATTCCTTGTTCACTTTTGTTTCTTAAATTCGTAGCACTGTGTCTGGTACATAGTAGATGCTAAATAACTACTTCTTGCATAGCAAAACTATATTAGTTTAGTTTTGTTTTTTTTTTTTTAATCACTCTTGATTAAAGAGCAAAATCTCCAAACCTAGTTGGTTTTATCAAGAGGCAGAACATGTGGGTTGATTTTAGTACCAGTTTCTGTGAAGGCAATTTCATATTCACTACTACAATATAAAAGAACTTAGGTCTAAAATTTCTCACCAATTATTCAGGTTTCACAAAATTTGCTTATTGCTAAGCTCCATCAATGTTTTATGTTGTTATAGGAAGCCTAGTTTTCTAATAATCTGATGAGTTAGAAGGTACAAAAAAATTTATCTGTATTCTATCTCTCCTAAAAATGTGGGCCTCCTCTTGTCCATCTGCTTAGCGATTCTTAGGCTCACAACATCGGAAGAGAAGCACCGCTGAGAGTAAAGATGGGAGCAGAATAACGGCAACGCTATTTGTCTCAAAATAGACATTGTAAATGAAAGTAATGAATAGGCAATGTTTTGTTTGCTCATAAAAACAGTTTATAGACTAAATAAGAGAAAGATTACAGCTGGGGAAGGGATCAGTAATCATTCCAACTAGCTTCAGAAAAGTTTGATTTGTTTATTTGTATAGCACACTTTAGCTATGAGTTTTTATGTCAGTTTTACCAACCTAGAATTTAGTGTAAATTAGTCTTAGTTTCTAACGGCACATTAATTCCATCATTTATTTATTCATTTTTCACTGATCACATATTTAGCAGCATGCAGAAGCCAATATATGCAAGCCACTGAATAGAATATATTAGAGTAGTGAAACAAACAGACACGTTTCCTGCCTTCCAAGGAAATCGTGGTAACACAAACAATAAATTGATAAGCCAACATTGAGAAAGACAAGTCCTCATCCAGGCCAAGAGGTCACAGATGAGTAAAGTCAATAATTTTAGAGGTATACAAAAGGATGGTGGATCTATTATTGATTGAAAAGCACCTGCTTTTTCACAGGTATGGCTGCTACTCTCTCTCTCTATATGTGTATATGCAGGATAGAGTGGCATATATATATATACACATACACATATATATATATGAAAGAGTAGTATATGTACATATATATACACATATATCTATATATCTATCAATTTATTCTATGAGAAGTTACAGACCAGTGATGTGAGATTTTCTGTGTTTTAAGAAAAGCTGGAAGTAGAACTACTATGTGGAATTTTCTATTTTTCAAATATCACCAGTAAATATGAGTTTTTATAATGTATGCTGTGCTAGCTAACATTGCTTGTGGCCTAAGAAACCTCATCCTATGGCCGTATTTGCCACAAAGGTCTGCATCACTCGAAAAAAACTGCAGAAGCATAGAACACCATTGCAAATCAAGATCCACATCTTTCGATAGAGAAACAGAATGCAGTAGCAAGCGTACCTAATTAAAACAGGATGGTTATTGAATGTCTCTTGAGAAGCTGACTGCTATTCTGAGATCAGAAATGCAAACAAACCAACAATAAAACATCCAAACACATAAAGGAATAAGAAAGCAGTCTCAGAGAGTAAGCACTGGGAAAGAGTTTATGAACTGGTGAATGAAGGGGAGAGTTTTATGAGGAAAGGATCAAGCATGGAATGGGGACCAGATTTTAAATAAGATTGTGAGCCCTGTTTGAAGCTGTGTGTTATTCTGAGTAGAGTGAGAAGTCATTAGAAGGCTAATGTTTATTACATGCATTTAAAGGGATGATGGGAGAGGCTATATGAAAAATTTATACCCAAATGTATTTAAAATGGAAACTCCCAAACACTTAAATTGAGCACTTATTCTTGAGCAATAAATGAAATTGTGTAGAATTAGGAGTTATTACATCTCCCTTTGTGGTACACAAAATGTAGCTTCGGTCTCTTTTGCTGTCCTTCCAATATATATGATATTCACTGTCTCCAAGTGATGCATTGTCTTTTGTTTTCTTGTTTCTTCCACTTTGTCTAAGACAATCAGAAACTCTGAGAAGGTTGGGATCGAACCTTCTCAGGTTCAATCTTGCACTGGGATCAAAAGAAATAATGTGGGTAATTGGAGAATTTCATGTACTGTCAAAATATTGTCTTGGTACATGATGAAAAAATGCATGCTTAGTAAAAAAAATTAATGATTTTTAAGCTTAGTGAATAATAATGTTTTTTATGCTTGGTAAAAAATATTAATGTATCTTACAAAAAATGCTGTCTGCTTATAAGTGGGGGTGTTTATGTTTCTGAAGCTGTGATACAGTTAAACTGAAATTGCCTAAAACATGCTTAGATAACTTCTTTTGCAAGTGTTAATAATATATATCACAGTAAAAGCCAAGATCAAAGGAAAATTTATAGACAAAAAAATGTCACTGACACTTTAAAAAATTACAGAAAGAGATGTGTGTAAGCCTATTATACTAAAGGTTACTTATATTCTGCCTTTGACTCTTAATCTATTCCATTTCCATTACTTCACCTATTTAGATGAAATGTTACAGATAATACAGAAAATGACTTTTTGTGTTAAATGCCAATATCTTTATTAACATATTTCTGTTCTACTTCTCAATGTAGTCATTATACAGACATTTATTTAATTTGACTTTAGATACTTAGATACTTTGTATTTTCTATTAGCCTATATATATTACTATTTCTAATGTGAGATCATGCTTTCTAATTCAGTATTCATTTAAAGTTTTATGTGTATTTTATTTTAGTCAGTTTTGTTGTCCCCTTGATCATATGCAAAGCATTAAATATGTCACCACGAACACAAGATGACTTTATTTGTGAGATCTTTCAATGGTGCCCATTCAGAAGTATTTACACATCACAGTGAAAGAAATGTTTTGATTGAAGTGACAAATTACATTTTTCTGCAACACTTTGTAAGTGAAAGCACAGCTATAATGCCATTATATTACTATCAAGAGAGTTTAATATTTTAAAAATACTCAAAAAGTTCTTGAAGATAAAATAACCTTTATGATACAATTTGAATATCACTAACCCTTTTGAAACATACTTGATGTCTCCCAATTACATATTTTTTTAAACATGAGAGAAATATTAAAGGTACCTATATTTCCATATAAATATTTCAATTGGTATGATGGCACCTGTAAAGAAAATTATTAGATGGGCCTAAGCCTAATACCAATCACCTTCTTATCCTCTGGCTTTCTATACTCTCTAAAATTAAGACAGCTCCAGAAATTGCAAAGATACTAACTTTCCATTTGACCTACTCTGGGCTGAAAGATAGTGTGTGTTGTGAATTATCTTTTGAAACCACATGGGAAGCGGCTCAGGAACTTCTCACAAAGTGGCTTACTCAACTTCAGCCAGAGCAGGGTTTCAGCCTCCATGTACTTAAAGAGAGGTTTCCCACAGCGCGCGCGCACACACACACACACACACCACACACACACACACACACACACTGCTCTAAAATATATTTTGGCAATACAGGAAATTTAAGTGCCAAAAAGTCATATACCATAGGAAATTACAAATTCTATTTAATCTTGGTTTCTTTTTTTAAAGCTTAGTTTATATTTAGTATCTCTTAAAGTCAACTACTTTCAGGGGGTTACAAGTTTTATATTACAATTATTAAAATGTAAAACATGATTTTTATATACATATTAAATAAAAACTTGTCAAAAATTTCATGAAACCCATTTTGTATGTGTGTGTGTATGTGAGGGAAACATTAAGGAGTTAAAAACAATTTGAATGAGAATATGACATTCCAAAGTTTGTTTTCTCTACTAGACAAAATTCATTTGCATTGCTACAGATGAAACATTTGCATTGCTAGTAGTTTTCTGTAAATTAATTTCTTATTCTACAGAATGGTAAAATGGCCTAATGAATCAAAATCAAAGGTACACACCTCCATAGTATTTAAAAATGCCCAAAATATCCAATGACCAATCCCCAGAAGCTACTTAATAGATGCAGTAATCTTCGCCGCCCATTTACAATTCTTTGACATTAATTTTTCTTAACAGGAAGTATAAGTGAATCTACCTGTCATGTAAAGTAAATACCTAAACATATATCCAATTAATATCTATTTTTCTATTTTGATATAATCTGTTGAAGACCATAAACATGTAATTTACAGGTTGATTGTATTTATGTTCATGTATCTTTTTTTCTAATATTATGAAGTTGAAAAATATTATCTTCTGATTTCTTTTAGGAGTTTTGCTTATTGTTTTAACAATTATGATTATGCCTTTTTCGTTTATTTAAAAATGAATTAGAAATAACAAACTTTTTTATAATCTTTGTTTTTCTATAATTTCATATTCCTACTCTTCCTGCTATATTGAACACTCCAAGAGAAAAGGAAGCAAAGAATAGGTAGAAAAGATTCAGAGAACTGAGAGAGACATATCAGAGAACAGATAAATTGTTAAACATTATTCTTCTTGAATATTCAATATACAAATTTGATGTTTTCTAACTTTAATGAAACCAAAGAAATAATATGTGCAAAAGATTAAATATAATGAAATAAGAATAACATTGTAAATGTTTTCAAAATGAGGAATTTCATGAATTAAGATATTTAAAAAGTAGGGAAAACAAATTCAGAGGCTGAAACAACAAAACCTCGAGGTGGAGACTATATTATTATTTATTCTAGGCCATCCTCTTCTGTATTTCTTTCATTCAGTGGACAAGTCATTCATCATGGTAATATTGCAGAACAGTGAAACCGAGACCTTTAACTCTTCAGGTGGGAAATGAAAATCAAAGGAAAAAACAAATAAAAATTGTAGACATAGTTTTCTAAGATATAACCTGAACTATGGAGTAAAATATTTGTTCAAGTGAAATAAATTATTTCATTTTGCTATATAATATGAGATCCTAAGGCCCTAAAATGTATGTAACATTTACACAGCAATTGAGAATAGTTTACTTGCTATGGAATCTGGTGCTTGATTTAAGAATGTGAATTATTTGTATAGTACAACACAGAGAATTAGTGCACTTAGACTATAAGGAGATTTCTTAAACAGGATTATTCACACTCCCGTCATTCATAATTTATGTATGCGAGATTGTTTCCGTATATTAAAGTATGCAGATAAAAGAAATACTTTTTGATTGGTTGACATTACAAAACTTAGTTCCTAAAAAAATTGGTGAAGCCCATTATATTTAATTTAAGCATATCTCAATAGATTATCATGACACTTCAAAAAGAGCTTCATGCCATCTTCATAAAAAATAAGTTGGCCGGGCGCGGTGGCTCAAGCCTGTAATCCCAGCACTTTGGGAGGCCGAGGCGGGTGGATCACGAGGTCAGGAGATCGAGACCATCCTGGCGAACACGGTGAAACCCCGTCTCTACTAAAAATACAAAAAACTAGCCGGGCGCGGTGGCGGGCGCCTGTAGTCCCAGCTACTCGGAGGCTGAGGCGAGAGAATGGCGGGAACCCGGGAGGCGGAGCTTGCAGTGAGCCGAGATCGCGCCACTGCACTCCAGCCTGGGCGACAGAGCGAGACTCCGTCTCAAAAAAAAAAAAAAAAAAAAATAAGTTACAACTCAAATGATGAAACGTAACTGTATCTATCCTAGGAAAACTTTATGAGGTTAGAAATACAACATGGTTCTCAAAGTATAGTGCTATTAAAAGAAAAAATCAAATAATTTTACTTTGTTATATAAATGAGAAAATCTGCTGTTGCCAAGTAATATTCAGTGTATGGACACTTAATAACTTCCAAAAAAGGAACATTTTCCTGAAAGTTATTTTTAACTACTAAGTTTAAAAAAACGCATCTGATTTTTTATATAACCATTATTATACATAGCAGTGTAGTATTCAGCTTAAATAAAGCTTTTTTATATATATTATATATAACCAAAGTACATATATACATATATATACACACACATATATATACACATATACACACAAACATATATACACACACATATATATGTACTTTGGTTATATATATATATATATATATATATATATATATATCATATATCAAACTGTTTTTAGTCCTGTACTTTGGTTATATTATATATACATTATATATAGTATTAACCATATATATGATTATACAGATATATAACCAAAGTACTGGACTGAAAATGGTTTCAACTATAAGTAGCCAACATATGCAATATTTTGATTCATGTGAAGCAAATATGGACCACCAGTTAAAAATTTAAAGTATCAGTCATCCAGCTGTCATTCTGGGTAAGGTAGCTTCAAGATATCCTTAAAGGAAAAAGATTACTTTTTAAACAACCATGATTATTGTAAAATTTTTGTATCTTTCCTGTTATAGAGTCTACTCATTTCTCAAGTTAGTAAATAAGAATCTCCCCTGCATGAACTCTTTTAAAAATAGTTTAGTGATTTCTGGAGTAGACCCAAAGAAATAAATAGACATACATTTTTATGTTTCTATTACTAGGCACTGGAAAATCAAAATACCTTGAAATTAATTAGTTCAAACTTCATGAATATCATGAGAAATTGCCATTTACTTCCCAATTCCAGATAAACAAACAGACAAAAAGTTTACAGACAAACCTTTCTCTTTAATTAATTTTCAGGTATATTGTGAAAGAATATGAAAGATTTGAAATGTTGATGCCCAGAATTCTTGCCTCAGTCATCCTACCTAGCTTTTGCCCTTTCAATATTTCCATGCAGTGAAAATCATCAGGAAATCTCCTAAATGATACTGGATGGAGTCAATATACAGCTTTGTTGCACAAGTTAAGACTCTGAATGTATTTCCACATAGAAATAAGATAAAAAACATAGTGAAATATTTTGAAAATAACCTTATAAATGTACTCTTTTATCAGTACAGAAAACATCAAAATTGAAACATTAGAAATAATTATTAGTCTAACTTCAAACCAATTAGATTACAAAGCATAAATACGTGTATAATTGTATTTTGTGTAGACTGTGCAGATTTTTTAAGCTAGCATGGAAATGAAATCTCTACTTCAGAAACAGGAGAGTTCTCTGATTCCCTTCACAGGACGTGGGATACGGATGAGGCTCACCTGTTCCGTTGCCCCACTGCTCAAACCCCTTGAGAGAGGGGGAGCATGCAGATGGGCAGGTGCAGCGGCCAGAGCAAGTGCTTTGAACACTCAGTGCTCAGCCCTGCAGTAGTGTCTGGGGATGGATGCCTGCAAACCCAGAGTTACAAAGCTCTTTTAGCTTTGCCATCTGAAGTGTTAATCAGCTCAATGAACTTTTGCCTTATCACAAGAGCAAACAGCCAGTGTGACAGCTTTCTGTATCCCGAGCTCTTGCCCAGTGTCCAGGAAGAAACAGATCACACGTGAGCTTGAAGGATGAGTGCTAGGTTTTATTAAGTGGTGGAGGCAGCTCTCAGCAAGGTGGATTGGGAACCAGAAGGCGGAGGGATGGGGCAGATAGTCTTCCCTTGAACTCCTGTCAATGTTCAGACACCTCCTTCCTCCTTCTTTGCTGAGCCATCCCGCTTCTCTCTATACTCTGTTCCTCTGTAACTCTCAATGTTCAACCGCTTGTTGGTGTGACCACTAAGGTCTTGGGTTTATATGGGCACAGGACACAGGTTCTGGCAGGCAAACCAGAGTGGTCTTGGAAAATTCAACATTCGGGCATGAAAACAAGAGTGCCTGTTCTCAGGTCTGCAGGCACAGGACCAAGGAGGGAGGCCTTGACAGGGATCCTGCCTTTTTCTACCCAGTACTTCCCTGCCCCTTCTCATATCATTTCCCCCTGCTGAAGATGCACATCTAACAGCCATTAGAATATGAATGATGACCAGTCTTAGCTACTTCCTGCTGGCAGGGGGCATTGTTTTTGGAGAAAATGGCAGTCATTCCTCCCAGAAGTCTACCTAAGGGTTCTTGGCAAAGGGGAACCATCATCTGAGGCTTCAGTTGCCTGCCTGTTTGGAGTTTGATGGCCTTTAGTGTGAGAGAAGAAAACAAGTTTTATAATGTTAAGTATGCATGGGTTAAATGTGTATATTATACATGGAAAGAATTTAGTGGCAGAAATAAGAAGTAAAGTATATTAATTATTCCCAAAACACTTTTGTGTCCCATGGTATATAACAGAACAAAGGCGAGAGCAGCAAGCATAGACAAGACTGTAAAGAGGATATCCATCAAAGCTTAGTAACATTTAGCTTTTGTGAAATTTAGCTTGAGATCCCTGATCTCTTCACATTGGTACTTTGGGTGCTCTTCTGGGTTGACAGAGGTGACTCCATCAGTTTCCTAGGCCTTTACTTGGGTATAATGAATCCAAGACTCTATTCCAGTGACCTACTGTAAAAGACCAAGGTGGCCACTTTAAGGATGTTCTGTAAAGTATTGTCTGGGCCTGTTTCTGCAGCTTCCTTGTGATATCAGGGCCTGCATGAGTAATAAATGTATCCTTTAGGAGTAGTTGTTCCTCAACTGATTCAGGGGATAGAGAGGTGTACTTTAACAAGGTCTCTCTCAGCCTTTCCAAGAAGGCAGTGGGATTTTCATCAAATCCCTGGTCCATTGTGGATAATTTAGTACAAAGAGAGGCTTGATCTTGGTCCTATGTAAGCTCTCCATATGTACATCTGAAAGTGTCATCTCTTTCAATCTCCTATCGTGTCACTGGGATCCCATTTAAAGTCATTCACTGATACTGTTTCTCGTCCAGTTGGATAATATTTGCGCCCTTCCCTGACACTATATGTGATACAAAGCTCATCCCCAAATCTCTCTGCTGCTTGTAGAGCGGCCTGTTTCTCAGTGTCCATCAGGATCTGATTCAAAAGTAACATAATGTCTCTCCAGGAGAGTTCAAATATTTGGGTGATATTCTGGAAAGCCTCTATAAATCTGTCAGGGTCATCTGAAAACTTGCTAAGATCCCCCTTAATTTGCTTTAAGTCATGTGGAGTGAAGGGAACCTGGAACTCACTGGGCCCAAATTCACCAGGCATTTGTTGGAGGGGCAAGAGTGAGACTGGGGCTTGTCTATGGCAAGGATTTCTAGGAGGGGGCAAGTGAGAGTCTGAAGCTGGATAGAGAGGTGGGGGTGGATCCCGAGAAGCAGAGCTGGACGGAGCTGGGTCTTCTCCTGGGGTGCCTCTGGGACTCATATCTTTAGTTCCCTGGGCTTGCCTCTTGCAGCTTTCCCTGAGATAATAAGCAGGATTGCTGGATCAATCTTACCCTGTTGGCAAAGGTCTGGATTGCCTCGAAAGATATAGAAAGCCTGTACATATGGAGCGGCAGTCCATCTGTCCTCATATCTACAGAAAATTTCCAACTACCAGATGTTATCAAAATGAATGGTTCCTTCCTGAGGCCAACCAAGTCCTTAATAATTTAGCCAAACCTTTGTGCAGACAGCTATAAGGCATTTTTCCTTCAGATTCTGAGGGTAAAAGCAGTCCCCATGGTTCAGGAGATGCTTCAGAGGAGTATAAGCTGGGGATGGTGAAGACAGTTAGTTGCTTATTCTGAAAGACAGGAAATTTCCCTTCCCTCTTTCAGTGAAAACTTGGAGTGTTATGGAGGGAGAAAGCAAGCCTTCTCCCTTTCCCTTCCATCTTTTTATCCCTGAGTCCTGGCAACCTTGGCAGCACCAATCATGAGTGCCGACGTCGCATCTACCCACGAAGCAGAGAAGGCTTAGAGAATGGGAGTGATCCGCACTCACCTACACCTCCATCCTCCCCTGCCTTTGAGTTCCCTGGGTCTGATTCATACCAGGGAGCATGACCTCCTTCAATGGGGTTGGGACTTTAGTCGGCAGGAATTGGTCCTGCACATTTACACTGTGCCTGTTGCCTGGCTTTGGATCTCTCAGATCTGGTTTTCCTCTTTAGGGCCTCAGCCTAAAGCTTGGAATTGAGTTTGGGAATTAAAAGTATTTCAAGGGGTTGTTTATATCTGTTTAGACTGTCTCAAATGGGACCTGCCAAATTTGCAGTTATCAGCCAGCAGGGGTCGCTCCTCCATGAACTTCCCTATCACGCCTGAGTGCCCGGGAGCGAAACCCTCTCACTTAGAAAAGGAAAAACAGAGAGAAAACAGCGTAATGGTGAAAGGGGAAGGTTCTGGGGGAAGGACCCCTTGCTCACTGTAAATGGGTCCCTTACATCCTTGTATTCTTCCCTCCACCCCCCGACCCCGCCCCATTCGGGCTGGGCTGAACTCCTTGGCCAGAGGAGGTAGAGTTTCACTGTCGTGGTGGGCGGGAAGTGCCACCCATCTGACCCATCTGTGGGTCCTGGCAGTAGCGAGGCTTTTTTCCTGCCCCTCATGGCTGTTGAGTGCTGCCTTTGCATGCTGTGAACATGCTCAGGTGCCCAAGCTGAGAGGGGAAGGGTGGCAGGGGGGCGTGTGCTGCGAGCTAGGCCTGCATCTGTTGGGGTGGAGGTGGGGATGGCACCTCTGAGAAAAAACAGAAACCACATTGTTCTGATTTACACCTTTGATAGCTGAGCCAAAGCCATCATTCTGTTTAATATTATAGCCACAGCCTGTAGCAAAACTCTTAACAATGTAAAGGTAGAGATAGGAGCCATTTCAAACCCTGAGAGAAGAAAAGACATGGAGTGAGGTCTGGGAGTCTCGACCAGTGCCCCTTGGGGAAGTCGGGGATGGGGTTCAGTCTTGGGGCCTTCCAGCAAGAGATGCCTTTGGTTTCCCCAGGTTTTCTCTCTGGTCCCATGGGGCGGTTAGACCCCCGTGAAGGGAAACCCTGTGAGTCTTTTATCCACAGGAAAGAGAGAGAGGTGGCAGGGTCTTGGAAAAGAGGCAGATTCTACAGTTTCACATCTGTACTCACTTTCTGAGGAACACCCCTAACAAGGCCCAGCTGAAACAGCAGAGTTCCCTGATTCCCCTTGCAGGATATGCGACAGGGGTGTGGCTTGCTTGTTTGGGTCACCCCACTTCTCAAACCCCTTGAGGGAGGAGGAGCATGCAGATGGACAGATGCAGAGGGTGGGGCAAGTGCTGTGGGCCCTCAGCCCTGTGGTAGTGTCTAGGGGTGGGTGCCTGCAACCCCAGTGCTACCAAGCTCTTTCAGCTTTGCCGTCTGCAGATGGCTTGAGTGTTAGCCAACTCAATGGACCTTCTGCCTTATTTCAAGGGCAGAGGGCCAGTGTGACAGCTTTCTGTGTCCCGAGCTTTTGCCCAGTGTGCCGGAAGAATATCACACGCGGACTCGAAGGCTGAGTGCAAGGTTTTATTGCGTGGTGGAGATGGCTCTCAGTGAGAAGGACAGGGAGCCAGAAGTTGGAGGGGCGCGGGAGGTAATCTTCCCCTGAACTCCTCTGGACGTTCACATGCCTCTTTCCTCCTTCTCTGGTGTACCACTCGGTTGCTCTCCGCGGCTCTCTGCCACTCTGTTCCTCTGCTCCTCTCGATGTTCAGCCACTTGTGTGTGTGTGACCTCTTGTGTTTATATGGGCACAGGTTAGGGGTGTGGAGGGCCAGAGTGGTCTTGGAAAATGCAACATTTGGTTGTGGAAAAAGGGGTGCCTGTTCTCACTTATGTATGCAGGCATAGGTTTGATAGTGGAGCACTCACTGCCAGAGACCCTGCGCTTCTCTACCCAGCACTTCCCTGCCCCCCTCCCATGTCACTTTTAATAGAATTCTACAGAGAATATGTTGAAAAAGCTAATCAATTAACATGTAACTTCACTTTTGACCCTAAACCTCTTAATAAAATGCAGTGTCCCATTTGGATGTTCCTATTTTAAAAATAAGTTCTGACAGCTAAGTTTTCGTTATAGTAACTTTTTCATTATTGAAGAAAAGCAGCAACACCAAAAAACAAAACAAAACAAAAACAATCATGTTGACAGCATAATGACATCTGGTAATAAATACATAACCAGACCACACTTCTTTGCTCCTTATTTTACTTTATTTAGAAGACAACTCCGCCTCTTTGACTCTTTGTCTTTCAGGTCAATATAACATTATCCAAACGGGGAAACTGGTAGCTATTCTTAAAAGAAGACACTGTTTTAACTAACAATGAAAGACTGTCATTTCTCACTTCAAGTTCACTCAGGATTAAGGAAAAGAGATCTGTAATATGGAATCATTGCTGATGGAAGATAGCATCCTTTTGCCTTCTTAACTTTGGGATATTCGATTTATGTATTTCTGATTAAACAGATGCATCATGAATTATGTCCATGGACAATCCATGGATATTTTCAACAACGAAAATACAAGGTTAATTTTTAAAATGATTTTATTGTTTTTGTGGCAATTTCTGAATCCACTTTCCAAGTTAATTTTTGGAAAAGATGACTCTGGTATTTATTGTGAAATTCATTTCAGGTTTATTGATAATAAAAAATTGCCTCACAGTTTTATGACCCCATTTTTGCATAAATAGACATTTATTTCCTGGATACTCTGAGAAGATTTGAGAGTGTATCTGGAGATTTGAGAGTGTATCATTTAGGATAGGCTGAGTTATGCTGCAGTGACAAACAAACCTTAAATCTCAGTGGTTTTTTAGAATATAACTTTATTTCTCAGTATGTGTCCTATGGAAGATGTCAGGTGGGCTCAGTTCATTGCCATCATTTGGTACCCAGACCAATACAATCCTCACCTTCATCTTGAAACATGTTTCTATGATCATAGCAGACAGAAGGGAAGGTTGCTAATTGCACACTGGCTGTTAATGTTTCCACAAAGAAATTTTACGTCATTTCTGCTTCCATTTTATATAAGCTCAAGGGAGCATATAAGTACATTCTCATCACATTTCCATGTCAGACATCAGGAAATATAAGTTTTATAGCAGATCAATGTCTGCTAACAAGAGTGATCAGGTATGTCACATCTTGGAAGAAAGAGAATGGTGAGGAACAACAGTGAGAACACTGTTCTCTTAACTTAATAAAGCTAATTTTTGAGTTTTCCAAAATTTATGAGTCCCTTTAAAAAATAGAATATATGTATAACCTATATTATGAAATTCCATATCTGAATCTTTTCCACTTGAAATTTTCCTTCTTTATCTCCTATGCCACATTTTCCCAGTGGGAGTGATTCTTGACTTTTGACAAAGAGAACAGATGAATTAATTTATGTTGATTGTAAAACCGTACAGGTGCAAAAATCTCTGTTAAGAGTCAGTATTTGCAGTAATTGCAAATTTGGTCCCTTGGGTTAGACTTTCTAAATTCTCTGACATGCCACTTACTTGCAGTCTGACTTTTGACAAGGTATTAAAACTTTTGTTGGCTTGGTATTCTTTCTGCAAAATAAGCAATAAGACTCACTACAAATTAATACAGATAAACTTCTTGGAACAATTCATAACACACCCTCAATTAATGACAGCCTTGTTGGTCTATTAAACTTTATGATTTAGAAACAACTCAGACTCTTGCTTTTATCTGGTATATACTTTTATTGGACTAAACATTAAAATTTCTGTATTCTAAGTTTTGATGTATTTATTTCAGTATTTATCACACATTTATTTTGGTATTTATCATTCATCATATACATTTCCCCCAAATAACCCATATGATACAAAAGATGCAGATTTCACAATTGCTTTGTAAGCTTCAGTGTAAATAATTTCATATACTGAAAAGGTGGACCACTTTTGCAAACTGTTGAATATGATATGTCATCATTGAATTGAGTGAATAAAAATCAGAAAAATATACACAAAATAGCATGCTTTATTCCATAAGTTAAGACTCTTACCAGGTATACTTTTCATAAAAAAAACCTTATTTTATTTCCTGAATAACTGCAAAGAATCAAAATTTTGCATGTATCCTTTAGTTAAAACATTACTACAAATATTAAATAAATTACGGATACATTAAAGGAGACAATAAACTGGCATTTTGTGACTTTTGACAACTATAATATCTTAGAAAACTCAAGATTATTCAATTAACAGTTCAACTTAATATATATATTAATTTTTAAGAAGATTTTTAGTATTTCCCAATAATTAAAATGATATTGAGTATTTAAAAATAAATGAAAATACTCATCCATCTTTTGAGGATAAATAACACTTCAGCAAATAATTGGGATGTAAATTGTCTGCAGAAATAGAAACCATTGATGTTATTTATATATAATGAATATGCATTTCATTGCATCATATTCAGCACAAAAGAAGGCTTTTGTACTTTCACTTATGATCATTTGTTTTGTGAGCTACACATCGCTAATCTAAGTTTTCAGAGTTAAAAATATTAAACTCTAATAGTTACTCAATTTGAAAATCAAAATAAAAGGCTATTTATTAAAATATGTATTTAAATGCATTAAATTAGAACATTACTAAGAATGGGCCATAATTAGGTTTTTTAATCGCAAATAATTATGTTCATGAATGAGACAAAAAACAGTTGAATGACTAAATTTTAAGTGAAAGAGATGCTGTTGCTTGAAAAGTAATTTTAACACTCACGTAACTGGGTAATTTTCAAAGTAAATAATGATACATTATATATTTTATAAAAATTCACACGGGAACTCTTTCACAAATTTATTATCATATATTAGTATCTAGCAATATGTTTAATGAAAATCATGTCTATTGACATTGATTTTCAATTATGTGCTCTAATTTGATACCTTCATCACTTAAATTTATCATTATATGTATATAGAATGATTATAATTGTTAAAAAGGATGGTGAATTTCATTACATAAAATAAAATAATATCAATAAAGCTTCTACAGATGTGCTTTTATATTTATTCTTCTTTTTGAGTCAGAGTCTCATTCTGTAGCCCAAGCTAGAGTGCAGTAGAGGATCTTGGTTCACTGCAACCTTTGCCTCCTGGGTTCAAGTAATTCTCTTGCCTCAGCCAGCGAGTAACTGGGACCACTAAGTAGTAGCTGTGCACCAGGACACTCTGCTAATTTTTGTAGTTTTAGTAGAGACAGGGTTTCACCTTGCTGGCCAGGCTGGTCTCTAACTTGTGGTCTCAAGTGATTGACCCATGTAGGCCTCCCAAAGTGCTGGGATTACAGGTGTGAACCACCGCACCTGGACAGATGTGCTATTTATATATTGTTTGTAATTGTTATTTTTGTTCCAGGCTATTATAATTTGATATTTAGGTATTTAAAAGTAAAGGAAGCCAAAAACAAAAAAGCAAGAAGCAAATCAACCATACTACAACTTCTGAAAATTTTTATTTCAATTTTGTTAGGAATATTTCCGATCTTCTTTTCTGAATATTTTGAAATATACAATAAGTTATTGTTTTCTGTAGTCACCTTACTGTGCTAAATACCCTGATTTGATCAATACATATTGTGTGCATGTGTTGAAGTATCACATGTACCCCATACGTGTATACTATTATGGATCAGTAAAAATACAATCATTTTATTATACACAGAAAGAACAATGATCTGTCACAAATAATGCAAATGTATGGATCTTAACAGCTACTTATTGCATTTTAATGAAAATCTGGTTTAGAGAACGAAATTCAGTTTTATACTCCACTGAATAATTCAAAATTATAATAGTTTATTAAATATATGTGTGTACAAGCATTGTATATGTGTGTATATGTGTATATATGTGTACAATATTGGTAGTAATATGAAAACAGATTTTCTTTTTTTTATTTTTGTGGAAAATGATAGAATGTTTCTTTAGTTCAGTCTTAAATGTTCACTTTTCAAATACTGCCTTTTATAGGTATGTTTTCCTATTCTATTTTTGATGATTTGATAAATTTTTTCCTGCAGATTTGAAAACCAAACTCTGTGATTTATAGTCTCTGAGAGATAGCTAAGATTTAAAATAATGTTTCCACATTTAAATGTGAACTTGCATTTATTTAAAAAAACATGAAACTAAAAAGTGCAATTTCTTTCTTTCTATTTCCACAAAGAACTGTGGCAGAACAAAGTACTTACACTTCTAATAGTAGTTATAAAAATATTAATGTGGTCAGGCACGGTGGCTCACACTTGTAATCCCAGCACTTTGGCAGGCCATAGGGGGCGGATCACGAGGAAAGGAATTCCAGACCAGCCTGAGCAAAAACGTGGTGAAACCCTGTCTCTACTACAAATACAAAAATTAGCCAAGTGTGGTAGTGGAGGCTTGTAATCCCAGCTACTCAGGAGGCTGAGGCAGGAGAATCGCTTAAATCCATGAGGCAGAGGTTGCCGTGAGTCGAGATCATGCCATTGCACTCCAACCTGGGCGACAAAGCGAGACTCCTTTTTAAATAAATAAATAAATAAAGTATGAATATGCCAATTTGAAGTTGGCATTCCGTGTGCTATTTTTTTCTCCATGCTTTTTAAAAGGAAAGATAAAGTTCACAACTTACAATTTTGGACATGGGGATTTTTGCGGAAGTGCTCTGAAACCGTGATTTTTCATTGTTAAATCCAATACACTTAATAGTGTGGAAACATTCTAAGAAACGTGTCAGGTGATTTTGTTGTGTAAACAGCATGGAATGTACTTCCACAAACCTAGACGGTGTTCCTTACTACACACCTTGGCTATATGTTGTAACCTATTGCTCATTGACTGTAAACCTGTACAACATGCTACTGTATTGAATACTGTCAGTAATTGTAATACAGTGACAAGTATTTGTGTATCTAAGCATATATAAAAGTAAAAAAGGCACAGTAAAAATGCAGCATTATAATCTTATGGGACCACTCTCCTACATGTGCCCATACGTGTTATGACTGACACACATAAACGTGATCATTTATTGGTGCAAAACTAGCTGAGTTTGTTTATCTAAATGAATCACTGTCTTGGTCTTTGACCACGCAAAGGCATTTATGCTGACTTCCATGCACGCAAAAGAGAAAAATTACTTTGTAATGTAAAGTAAAATTTAAGTTGGAGTGTAATTCTTCATCCTTTATCAGCACTGTCCAATAAAAATTTCTGTGATGATGAAAATGTATGTCTCTGTTGAATACATGAAATATATCAAGTTCAGTTGAAGAATTGATTTTTAAATGTTATTTGCTTTTAATTAATTTAGATTTTATAGCTAAACAGACACATGTGACTAATGCTTACCATATTAGGTATTACAACTTTGGAGTTGTTACTCTGACTTTCGTTAATTTTTATCTAAAATTTAAAAGAATGTTGTTTAGTATATGATCTTCTTATTAAATTAGCATGGTCAACAATTTGCTTTATAGTAACATAATTTTTACACAATTCAATTGACCTTACAGCAATGGTATAAGCAAGTGAGAATTTCTCCTTTTTAATTTTTATTTATTATTATTATTATTTTAATTTTTTTTTCTGGCCCTGTTCCTTTAATCATGAGAATTTCTGACTGAGATATTTCAGTTTATCATTTTCTTTGTGTCTCCAGACTTCTGTGACAATGAGCCATAGCAACAGTTAGCTACTCTGTTTCAGGCATTAAATTAGACACTTCTTGTTCAGGCCATTGACGATGACCTGGTCCAAGCTCAGAGAAAAATAACCTTGTTATCTTCTATATAGAGAATTCTCTGGTTCCAATTGAATATCTGAAATAACTTGGGAATTGTGGGGAAGATGAAGTCTCAAAATTCAGTCGTTAGAGTATGAAAAATTCATCCCACAGTCTGTGGGAAGACAGGTGCAAACATCTGTTGCTCACAAGTAAACAGTTTGATATAGAGATAATATTGCAAATATGAGTATTGGTACTCTATTTATCTCAATTACTGCAGAAGGAAATATGTTTATGGCAGTGTGTGACGACCTAACGATGGCTCAAAAAGTTCTTTAGTACAGTGTTGAGTTAAAATATTGGTGCAGGTATAGTGGAAACATGAGGTGCAATTAAAGATTTGCAGTTTTGCACGTCCTGAGAAATAAAGAAATCAGACAGATACAGCATACAAAGGGGCAGTGGCTGTATTAGAAATGAAGGTAAGACTTAAAACTATATTGAAGTGAATGGGGAAAACTAGAGCATAAATAAAATACTGAGAAATTACCGTTAACTCAGTTGCACTTCCTACCAAGGTGGGAAAACTACTCCCAGAGCAGCATGTCAAGAAAAGATTGAACTTCAAACTTGACCTTTTCATCTTCAAGTGACTGCAAGACAATTAAGAAGGGGCATAAAATTAAACGCAATTATTACTTAGTGTGGATAATTTAATTTTTTTCTTGTTAAATGTTTTTGTTTTAAGTGTAAAATGGACTGATCTAAAAATAGAAGAAAATTAGAAGAGGAAAGTAGAATCATGTGTTTAAGGTGGTCATGTTTGTGGAAATGAAACTCAGGCAAAAATACTTCAATTTTAGAAAGTGAAAAGTTATATTTTTTGGTATAATCAGGGCAAGGTTATTTTTAAATAAAGGTTAACATTTCAATTAATTGAAAAATTAAAAAACAGATAAATAGCTAATTAAATATATATTTACCTTAAAAGCATGGATTTCAATTTGAAAACAGGCAGTTATAGTGAAAAACTGAGTATAAAAATAAAGAGTAAGTGGCAATTATTTAAATGAAAGTAAACCAAGAGCTCAGACAGATTCCAGGCACGGAGGATTAATGGTTGGAAATATCATGGAATAAGTAGAAAGACTTGTAATATACTGAAAAAGTAATTTTGATACCTTATCACTGGTTGACCCAACTATAATTCTCTTTATTAGCAGATATGTAAAATAATTGAACGGTAGTTATTTTCTGAAGTCAAGTACTCAAAACTCCTTGTATATGTGAACATTAGACAAAGAGTGAGTGGGAAATTCAAAATATAAATTTTGTTTCAAATTCAAGATTCTAAACATTTCCAAGGTTTTGATAATTTAAAGCTGTGTGGAAATGAGCTGGAGAGAAATGAGCAGGGTGTTGAAACTGCGTAGCAATTAGATGTTCAAAGAAAATAGGGTTTGAGCTTGAGAGAAATGAGCAGTGTGTTGAAACTGCGTAGCAATCAGATCTTCAAAGAAAATCGGGTTTGCATAAGACTCCACACATTGTCTCAGGGATTCTAAAACTGGTGTTCATAATACACTTTAGGAAATGTACAAATAATGTGGAAGGCTGATGCAAAAATGTTGCATGTATATTTTCCTTGGGCAAAACTCCAAAAAGTCTCAGAGGAGTTTTTGATTTAAAAATGAAGAACCACAATTTTACGCCACAGCTTGGGTCAATGCCTCAATTTGCCAGAGTGGTAAAGATGAGTAGGATAGCCTTCAAATTTAAATGATAACACTGTTATAATAATTACTTTGGTAATAATTTTAGATTGTTCATGCAGTTTTCCAGTGGATTATAAAAAGGATTATTTTCCAGAATATATGATGGTCTTAAATTAACCAGGGGGGAGACATGGGATCAGTGAACTGGGAAAATAATTGAAAAAACATGCCTATACATTTTTTGCATATTTTCATGTGACTTGTCATTTTTTATAGGTCTCTTTTTTCTTTATTTTTGAAAATAATGTCTTATTGATGTTTTGCTTCTTTATTGAACATTGATTGCTGTCAGAACAAAAGAAAAAACTGATTAATTAAATCAATATTTTATATAACTTTCCTGTATTGTATAAATAAGTAATGGAGTTTGTATTTCTGACTACATACTGGGCATTTCTCAGATACAAAATGGTGATAAGGTCGGAATTGGCGGGATTTAATTTTCCTGTTGTGACCCTTCTGGCTGGAACAGGATCAGGTTAGAAAAGGATGCAGTGTTGAAGCCAGGCAAATCCAGCAGATGGCAATGAAAGTGACCTTCACTGGGGAACAACACACACTGGGGCCTATCATAGGTTTGTGGGGCAGGAGGAGAGAGAGAATCCAAAAAAATACTGAATGGATACTAAGATTAATTATTGGGTATTGAAAAAATCTGTACAACAAACCCCTATGACACAAGTTTACCTATGTAACAAACACATGTACCCCTAAACTTACAATAAAAGTTAAAAAAAAAAAAAGTGACCTCTAGTTGCTCTAATTGCTTGTTAGCATAAAAACACTCTCACCAGTGCCATGACCGTTTCCAAATGCCATGGCAGCACACCATAGTAATGGCCCAGAAATTACCTTTTATGGTTCCAGAAACTCCCTACCTTTTTTCCAAAAGGTTCTGAATAACTGACCACTTAATTAGCATATAATTAAAAGTGGGTATAAATCTAGCTAGCTAGCAGCCCACAGCACCAACTCTGAGCACACCTCTTACGCGTTAGCCCTGCTCTGCATGAAGCAGTTCTGGTTCAATAAAAGTTGCTTTCTCTCACCACTAACTCACCCTTGAATTATTTCCAGGGAGGAGCCAAGAATATTCCCAGACTAATCTCCAATCTGGAGGTTACCTGCTCTTAAATGTAAGTATTATCAGTGAGATAATACTTACATTTAAAGCAACTTATTGTATTTTATAATAATAATATTTAATCTTGTCTGCTTTATTGTAATTAATAATATCATCATTCTCCTAGTATTATAAGTCCTGTATCTATCTTATTGCTGTCTTTTCTTTTCCTTACTTGTTTTTTTCTTGGCCAAAATGTCCTCAGAACTCTCTCTCCTATTCATGTTTGTTTCATAAATAACTGTGTTTCTACATACCATCTTTGCCTTCCCATTCTCCCTGTTTCAATCGATCCTATGTCCCAGTACAAACTTATTTTGTAAACAAGAAAAGAATTAAGTGGTATAGCTCTTTGACACCAGTTGATAACTTTGATTGCTACTGAAAATTAATCCCAATTGTTTGAATTTAAAATATTATATAATTTGGCTCTAACCTAGTCTTTTTAATTTAGCAATTCCTCTATACACCAGAATTCCAGTCTTTATTGTATCATGTTCTAAAATATCAACTCCTCTACTTACTTATTTTTTACTTTGTCTTTGGAAGTCTGTGCTAAATAGGTTGAATATGATTAACCACTATGTTATTATAACATACAGTTACAAAATTAAATATTTTCTAGTTCTAGAGAGATTGCATGGCCTGGTTTAAGAGAATTGAATGATGTTGCCCTCAGCAAACATGAAAGAACAAATTCCTTTCCCCAGTACCACCAAAGGTGTTGCAATTTGATAATAACAAATCCAGTCAAACCAAAGTAAAACAAAAATTCTGCTTTGGCTAAAGAAAATTTATTAGCAGGGATGGAATTGGCTTGCAGAAGCAGTATAAAGCTCTTTCTTTCAAGAATACTTGATAGATCTTTGCTTTTGAAAACCAGCTTTCATGGCATGCCTTTACTTGTTTTCAAATTGCTGTGATGTTTATATGGTGCTTGTCAACGGTATGTTTTGCCCTTAAGAATGAGAAAATGTACAGATTTTGGAAAGCAGTATGTAACTGCTGCAGTGTCTCTTATTAGTTTCAGGAATGTCAATGCACAATGTAAGACAATATACCATGCATTTAAATAAGGAGGCATGCTGATGAACTGTTATAAAAATTGTATTTTAATGATAGCTTGAAAACTGATTCTTATAAATGTGTGGATGTTAATTGTTTGTGTGTTTGCTTTCTTTCCACAGATATATGTATAATATACTAATACACATTAACAGCTTTTGAGTGACATATTTCTCCATTTCATGAACACTTTGGATTGGTGAATAGTCTGTGTTTTCTTTCCACTATGTATTACATACACTAAAATACATAAGCATACATTTTCATAGCAATTATTGCAATTTAAAATAGTTTATTTATATTGAAGGCTGACATACTGACTTCATTATTTCCTAAGAAACTTTTTGTTTTGTTTTGTTTTATTTTCTGTGCCTTGTAAAGCTGAGTGAACTATATGTTTTCTATTAGAGTTTTAACTCATACTGATGACTATCTTCTAATATCCTGAACAGCAAAAGTTGCAAGTACTGAATTCTCATTCCAGCTCCATCACTTACTGGTATTTCACTTTGAACCAATGACTGAGAACCTGTGCCAAATATTATACCAAATATTTTCCTGTTTCTATATTAAACAATACTAGAACACTTCTGCTCCCATGTTAAACAATACACAAGGCATAAAAATGCTTAGTTGCTTGCTCCAATAAATGCTTTCTCCTGAAAAATGTCAATGAACCTTCTAAAGCAGCTTGCTTAATAAAAAATCTAAAAGCATTAAGCTCAAACTTGCATAGAAAAATATTAAGAACTATCCCAGTTTCAGTCATCTGAATTTACAAAGAATCAATATAGTATGAAAGTATATACACAGGGTCAATATAGTAGGAAAGTAGCTTAAATATAAGTAAATTAAAAGATAATGGAAATAGCACGTTTAACCTACTTATAAATATCAATAACTTTAATCAAGTTTGCTAAAATACTTTAAAGAGTCCTGTTTAAGAGTCCTTGTTTTGTGAGATGAGGAAAAAGAGTAGATGTCAGTGTTTGCATTTTTCCGAAAATTTTATATCTGCAATTTCTTTTTACCATAAAAAGAGGATAATCAAGTATATCTTATTGGAGAATTTTATTATATGTTCAGAAATTAGATATAATTATTTTCTGGATAATGAGACTGCACATAAATAATATTTTTATTTCAAGTATTTTTTCTCTTTAAGATAAATATTCAACCAATATTAATTAAGTATCTCTTTCCGTGAACTAGTTTTAGGCTCACAGATAAGTAGCAAGTAGCAAATAAGTAGCAGAAAGCTCAAATTTAGGCAAAGCAGTAGAAGAACTGGGCTTTGCCCTCACACACAGTAATAAGGCAGTCAAAGGTCTTTCTAAAACCACCAAGCTCTTGCCGGTGATGGAACTGCTTTTCTGATCAATTGACTTCCTCAAGTATTGTACTGAGCTCTAACTCTACTTCATTACTTAACTCTTTAATCTGGTTTGGGAGTGTGGCATTTTCTTGGGTATTTCAGTGCAATTCCGAAAGAAATTTCTTGCAAAAACTCAATATTTTACACATCACTTACAAATTCCTTTCTAAATGAAAAGTAAACGTTTTGACCCTTAAATGAATGAACACTTTCCAAGACCAAAAGCCAAGCCTGTGTATTACCCCTGGGCTTAAGATTGAACTAGATTTCTTCTTCACTCCACGTTTAATCTAGAGTCATTTTTGTGAGAATAAGCTAAATTACAAACTTGTTATCCTCTCCATAGTAATTTTTGTTATTTTCCTGGGTAAATTACTGCCAAATCATTATGACTCATTGAAGAGCCCCAAGGTATGCATGGTACAGTATTTCACCAATTATTTCTGGATTTATCCCTGTAACAAAGATCAAAAATTGGAAAATAATACAAATTATTCTGCCTGACCTGACAGGCGCTCATTTAGGAATTCAGAATTTGATTCTGTTACACAAACGGAAAAGCACAGTCTGTATAATTTTTTTTTAAGTTGAAAACCTAATGCAATGGAATAAAACTGACTAATATTCATTATTATCAAACTTCTGGAAGGGTGGTTCTACACTAAAAATAAAAATAATTCAAATGTGTAATTCAGAGCAATATAAATCACAGTAGCGTGATTTTTATTTTATTTAGAAACTTACACTGAAGATTTCATCTAAATTCTAAAATAATTTTGATATATTGTTTTTATAATTAAATAATCTTGGGCATTCCATGATAGAAGTTCTCCCAAAAGCTAAGATCTTCTAATACATAATCTTTGCTACTATACATCATGTGTTATCTTTCTCATTTTGATATTATAAAAGTGTTATCCTGTGTTAGCTTTCCCATTTGGTATTATAATAGCTACTATAATATAAAAAATATAAAAGTGTACATATTTTCAAGAAATTTCAAGATATTTTTCTATCTTTTGTCCAAATAGAAATGAAAATATTTAATGTTTATGCATTCCATCCTATATAATTTTCAGGTTTTAGAAGAAAATTTGGGAGGAAAAAAACAAGAGATTTTGAAGGATCTTGAAGGCATAAACTATGCTATCAATCAATTTCACATGATCCTAGTATTGTCACTCGGAAGCTTTTATAGATCCACATTTTCATAAAATAAGAGTCAAGCTAGTCTGAATATAGCCTATTTTGTCTCCGTAAACACACATTTTTAGCAATTGGTGATATTCTTTAAAACATCATTAAGTGGCATGAAAACAAAATTTAAATTTCTGAAGTTGATTTTACCTTACAGAAATCTCCTGGGCTCAGAATCTTATCCAGTAAGAAGTATCAGATAAGAAGTATAAACCTAGGCAGGGCTTGGGGGCTCACACCTGTAATCCCAGCACTTTGGGGAGGCCAAGGCAGACGGATCACCTGAGGTTGAGAGTTTGAGACCTGCCTGACCAACATGGAGAAACCTTGTCTCTACTAAAAATACAAAAAAATTAGCCAGGCGTGGTGGCATGAGCCTGTAATCCCAGCTACTCCAGGAGGTTGAAGCAGGAGAATCACTTGAACCTGGGAGGAGGAGGTTGTAGTGAGCCAAGATCGCACCATTGCACTCCAGCCTGGGCAACAATAGCAAAACTCCATCTTAAAAAAAAAAAAAAAAAAAAAAAAAAGATCTGTACCTAGAAAGACAAAATATGTTGCCACATTTAACATATCATTTTAAAAAATATTTTGAGGCATCTACAGATAGAGGTATTTTTGTTTTGTTTTTTAAGCTTTTCAGAAGAGACATAGAAATTACTAAGATTACTGTGTAGAAATATGAAAATAAAAATAGATGATTGTTAAATTGGAAACCAAAATATAATTCATTGCATAGGTAAAAAAAAATATAATTCATTGCATACGTTTTAACATTGTATATTCTGCTTCACAGATGTCCTTTCGAAATTTTAATGCTAATGGAGTTCACATTTCTGCCCACTGCAGCCCACATTTTAGTAACTGAGAGGGATGAAGGAACCTATAGAGCACCAAGAATGGAAGATTATTTGGGATAACAATGAGAGAGTGCAAGGCTTTAGAGGCAGTGAGCATCTAGAAATTAAAAGATAGATGGGGATTGTTTAAGATTTCTATGTGTCTCTGTTATACGATCTCCTTAAATGTTCAGGAAATAATTAGTCTTCAATATTTGATATATCTGCTGGGAACAGTGGTTCACATCTCTAATCCCAGCACTTTGGGAGGCTGAGGCAGGTGGATCACTTGAGGTCAGGAGTATGAGACCAACCTGGCCAACAGTGTGAAACCCCGTCTCTATTAAAAATACAAAAATTAGCTGGGTGTGGTTGCACACACCTGTAGTTCCAGCTACTCCTGGGACTGAGGCCGGAGAATCTCTTGAACCTCGGTGGCAGAGGTTACAGAGAGCCGAGATAGTGCCATTGCACTCCCACATGGGTGATGGAGTGAGACTCCATCTCAAAAAAAATGGATATCTCTTTTTTACTTGGGATTCTGTAAAAGCAACTCTGATTGAGTTACAGATTGAACTCATGGACATCATTTCACCCTTTTTTGAAAAATGTTCACCCTAAAAAGTGTCCACATTATTGCCTTGTTAATGCAGTAGTCTGTCCGGAAATAACAGGCCATTCTAGAGCTAAAAGTTTGTCAAGGTGTATTTGAATGTTGAGGTAAATGGGTAAAGTTTTAAGTGTGTTATTTGTCTATATCCTGAGGTTTTTCTGTATTAATTTGAGTAACAGCTACTATAATAAATATTCCTACAATTTTAGAATCTTCAAACAGTTAATGTTTGTTATTTCTGTAATAGTCCAATATAGATATTCCTAGCCAGTTTGTAATCTTATTATATGAATCAAAGCAGGAGATCTTCATTTTGTTTGCTTCATCATCCTTTACAATCTCGGATTCTTCTGCTTCTACCCATCTAACAGGGCAGGAGGCAGTAGCGAAGGACATCTGCTTTTTTTTAAAAAAAGTCCAACCTAGAAAGGACACATCATTTCCATTCATGTTTTAATAATAACTCATCATGTAATCCTACTGGGATATAAGGAATACTAGGATGTATATAGTTCTAGTTTTAGGCATTTTTCATCAACAAATGCCCACCATGGCAAGGGTCAGCAATTTGTTGAAGGCAGTTATCTATATCTGAAACAGTGCCATTTGCTACTTTTTATGAGACTTTTAAATGTAAATTTATTATAATGACCTAAGTTCAGTTGTTTTAATACACCTTCATGAAACTAGTATCAGAGTTTTGAAGAAAACATTTGATTTAATTCTTAGCTGTGGACCTAAATAATTTTGAACCTGTTGCACCAAATCACAGTGTCTGCTGGAGGTCCCATTGCACAAGCTCTCAAAGCTCCTGGCAATTTGGCCAGAAGCCCTTCTTCAACCCCATTTTCTGAACTTGTCTACAAAGAAACTGTATTTCATTTATTTAATTTTGCCTGTTCTTCAAGCCATAATTTAATAAAGTGGAAACAATTTTATTAGAGAGACTTCTAATAACATATTTTATTGAAGTTTAAAATGCTCCACATTTCAAATGTTCCCCAAGACCACCCTCAGGTTGAATGATTCACCAGATGGACTTGCAGCTGAGGCTTATTACAGAGAAGGAATTTATGACAGGATTAGCAAGGAAAAAAGACACGGGACAGGCAGTGTCTGTGGAAATCCATTCACAGGTTTCATTTTGCTTTCTTCTTCCCTCAGTGGGGCAAATTGAGCATGATCCTTTTTTCGGCAATCAAAAATGCAATAAAAAGTGTGCAATGGTTCTTCCTAGGGAACCCAGTAGAGACTCAGCACCTGAGATTTTCTTAAGCTGGTCACACAAGCACTCTCTATCAGGATGTTCAAAATTACAAATTCTAAGAAGGAAAACAGTTATTTACCATGAATCTCATCATTGGTACAAACAGTCTACACACAGTGATTTACCAGATGAAAGGCTAAGTTCCCAGAAGTCAGCCAAAGGCTGATCTCACAAGCAGACTCCTCTGAACATAACATTTTCAGATCTGCTACATTAACTCTTTTCTGCCCAACATCCAAAACATTAATATATTTTATCTTAGTAAAAGGTTCGTGATGACCGTCTAGAATTAAGATAATCTGCATAAACTTTAGGGAATTTGAAGTAAAAGAAACCTATACGTTCTGAGTTCCAAATACATATCAGACTCTTTACTAGGTACTTTAAATATATGAACTCAAAAAGTTAAGAAATGTGTTTATGGCCACATGCCTAATAAAGGATTAGAAGCTGAAACTGAAAACTTATATTGAACAATTCTGGACTACACTTTTGTGCCTTTTTAAAAAAGTACTTAGAAATGACTCTATTCTGTGCTGATAATGTAATAGACATTGGTAACATGTGGTTATTGAGCACTTGAAGTGTGTCTAGTCCCAATTGAGATGTTCTATAAACATGTAATACTTGCTTGATTTAGAAGATTTAACATGGAAATAAAGAACGTAATAGGCCCCACTAAGAATTCTTAATTTTATATATAATTGGAAATAATATTTTGGCTATTGTGATGGTCAATATTTAGTGCCAACTTGATTGGACTGAAGGATGCAAAGTATTGTTCCTGGGTGTGTCTGTGAGGTTGTTGCCAAGGAGATTAACATTTGAGTCAGTGGACTGGGAGAGGCAGACCCACCCTCAGTCTAGGTGGGCACCATCTAATCAACCGCCATCATGGCTAGGATAAAAGCCGGCAGAGGAACATGGAAGTACTAGACTGGCTTAGTCTTCCGGCCTCCATCTTTCTCCCATACTGGATGCATCCTGCCTCAAACATCGAATTCCAGGTTCTTCAACTTTGGGACTCTTGGACCTTCAACCACAGACTGAAGGCTGCACTGTTGGCTTTCCTAATTTTGGGGTTTTGCAACTCAGACTGGTTTCCTTGCTCCTCAGTTTGCAGATGGTCTACTGTGGGACTTCACCTTGTGATCCTGTGAGTCAACACTCCTTAATAAACCCCACTTTATACATACATTTTTCCTGTTACTTCTGTCCCTCTAGAGAACCGTGACTAATACAGCTATACTGGTTCAAATAAGCTATGTTATTAAAATTAATTTTTATCTGTTTCTTTCTACTTTTTTCAATATAGACTATTATAAAGTTTAAAATTATATCAGTGGCTTACATTACATTTCTTTTGGACAGCACTGGTCTATACAGGACCTTGAGGACCAAAATCCTACATGTGATCTTTAAGGCTCAACCATAAGCAGTCTACACATAGTGTAGACATTGCCTGTCAGGCCTCGTGGGAAAAAGTTATCCTCTGCACCCTAAATTTGGTGCACAGCCAGTGCATTTCAGGTTTTAGAGGATGCTGCAGCCAAGGGCTCAGGCTCCCATGGCTGGTCATGCTCCTACATATATCATGCAAATATCAGCATTAAAAGTCTAGGCACCTCATTTGGAGGTTTCTAATTGGAGGTAAAGGAGAGCGCTTTACTAAAGTACTTGTAAGGCCCCTCTACAAGGATCTCCATATTTAGGGACGTTGACTAAGATGGCATGGTACTTTTCCCCTCCTAGCCCTTGCTTTTTTTCCCCCTTAGTCTTCTAGGTCCGTAAATCATCCAGAGCGTTTTGTCCAGGGCTCCTCAGCATTGAGATGACTTACCTCATCATCTGTAAGTCACCTGACTCTCACCTAATGCTGAGTCTGTTGGGGGAGAAAGGAGCAGGGGGAAGCTGGCACTCCATTTGTGTGTGCCTGTGTATCATATATATATACCACTGCAGTTAGTGAATAAAGACTTGATTGCTACTTTCATGTTGGCACATCATCCTAATTGACCATCCAGACCCCTAGCAGCACTAAGAGACCTCAATAACATTGGTCCCCTTCTATCTTAGTCTGTTTGGGTCGCTAGAGCAAACTGTTATAGACTGGGTGGCTTATAAGCATCAGAAGTTTATTTTTCACAGTTCTGGAAGCTGGGAATTCCAAGATCAAGGTGGTAGTAGATCAAGTATCTGCTGAGGGCCTGCTTTGTGGTTCACACATGGTTGTCTTCTTGCTATGTCTTTACCTGGTGAAGGTTGTGTGATAGCTCTTTGGGGTCTCCTTTATAAAGACACTAATCCCACTCATGAAGGCTCTGTTCTCATGACCTAATCAGCTCCCCAAGCTCCCACTTTTTAGTACTATCGTCTTAGGGGTTGGATTTCAACATATGCATTTTGGGGAGACACAAACATTCAGACCATAGTACCTTCCTTGTGGCAACTATAATTTGTTTTCTTTTATATATAAAGCATTAGAACTGGGAGGGTTGAGTTGAAACTCTCTTCCTCTGGGCTTCTATATCACAATTCTGCACATCAGTATTTAGGTCAATTCATACTATTAATGTGTTTTGATTTCCTACTCTGTCACCAATATTAAAGCCACTTAAAGATAGCAGCTACATCTGATTTGATTTTTCCATCATGACACAAAGAATATTCATTTTAAATAGAAAAGTTCTCAAATAATTGTCAATTAAATGAAGAAATAAGCTTGTCTAAAGTAATACAGATGGTAAGTGGTAGATAGATATTTCACATGCTGGTTTTCTGATATCATGTTCAGGGCTTTTGCTGCTAAGATGGCCATCTAAATTTTGAATTTATGGTGTGTGAAGCATCAGGAAAAAACAGATAAGAATGTATAAATCTAAGTGATAAAATTTTTAAATATCCGTATTATTTTTCTACTTTTCTGTAACAACTTACTATAAATCTAGTGGAATAAAAATGTGCAAATTTGTGATCATACAGTCCTGTAGGTCAGAAATTCAACAGAAGTCTCACTGGGCTAAAATCAAGGTGTTGGCATGACTGTGTTTCCTTCTAAAGACCCCATGTGAGAACCTGCTTACTTATTTTTTCCCCTAGCTTTCAGAGATCACCTATATTCTTAGGATGATGGCACCCTTCTTCCATTTTGCAATAATGTTTCACTTCTCTGACTGTTGTTTTTCATCACACGTCCTTCCCTCTGATACAACTGAGAAGGTTACCCACTTCTAAGGACCAATCTGATAATGTTAGTCCACTTTCTTAACCTCCGTTAACCTCCCCTCCTTATCTTTAATCACCTAAATGTCTTTTGCCATTTACAGTAACATACTAACAGTTCAAGGAATTAGGATGTGCGTATCTTTGGGGGGGCATTATGCTGTCTACCACAATACCTAAATCAGTAGTTCTCAAAATAAATTTGTTAATGTCCAAATTAATATTTCTCAAGATGTAGTACCCAGACCACCTTGGTTAACACTACCTTGGAACTTAAAGAAACAGGAAATCTGAAAGTGGGTTCCCCAAAACTACTAGTTTACAAGTCGTCCAGGTATTTCTCATGAATATTAAAGTTTGAGAACTTTCTGAAACTATTCTTACACATGACAAGCTTCTAGGAAGCAGCTCCATCTGGATTTATGACAATCCAATTACGCTTCAATAGGAAGCACTACAGCTAGGCAGCAATTCTAGGAATCAGAGAAGGTCAATGCACAAGTGCTTATTAAGGCTGAATGCCTAAACAACCCTGTTATCATTAAATTTTCTGAGACAGTTGAAAGCAATTAAAAAAGTCACCATCTTCAATAGCAGCTTAGAGAGTTCTTGTGGGTAGGCCTTCAAAGAAAAGAGAGATATAAATAACATATTTCATAAATTACATTTTGAATCTAGTTCAAAATGATTTTCTAAAGTCACTGGGCTCAGGAATTATCACAGTTTGAGGAAGTCATTTTTCCTTTTAATTCAGCTTCATTTTCCACCCTGTAATTAAGTACTTAAGTATTTATTAACATCCACACTAATACTAACCATAAGTAAATGGTGTATAGTGGATAGAAAGAAGTATATGACACAGTAACTGCCATTGAACAATTGAAAATATCGAGTGGAAAACGTGACTAATACACAATAAATCCATTAACTAATAATATTATACAATATAAAATTATCTATGCCTTAGACAAAATGTTCACTTAGCAATATAATTAAAGTGGTTGTTATAACCTGAGCAGGTCTCAGAAGTATTTCCAGAATTCAGTAATACTTGTATTTTTTGTTAGATATATGCTCAATTTATAAAGGTAAATAGTTCAAGATAATCTAGCTGATGTGTTAGATTTAGAACTCAATCAACTGACACCTTTAGTTTTTCATCTACTGTCATGATTTTTTAGATAAGTTTTGCAGACCTACTTTTCCATAGAAGATCAACCCCTCACAGATAGGAGTTGGCCTGGCGTTATCAGCTTAGCCTTGGAGTTATTAGCGTCTGGTTTGCTTCTAACGGCTGGGCCATCATAGTCTCCTGTTGAACATAAACCATTTCATAAAACACTAATATCAAACAAGGCAACTCTCTGACTGCACTGGATCAAGACAAAAACAGAAGTGCTTTATAATCATGTTTGAATACAGAGAGACGAGCAATATCTAATACAAACCACAACATCGACCAACCATCTTCCTATGCTCTAGGACTCTAAGTGGCATAATGTATAGAGTCTAAATTATTTTCATTCAGAAAAAGGGAAATAGTTTTACTTTGAATAAACTGAAAATTTCCTTAACTACATATTCCTTAACATAAGATACCTTTGTGAGGCAAAAGTCTAAAATATCCTACTGAATTGTCACTGGTTATTTGGAGCCAAAACAGAGTTAGTCATAAAATGACAGTGTCTTCAAAGACTGTATTTCAGAGTCATTATTTTGTGAATAAGGCCTCTATGAAACAGCTCTTTAATCAATAGGTGGCATGGTCAGGTCACGGTCTAAAGACCATTTCTCAACTCAGTTGAAGCATGGCAATGTGAACCCATTGCTACACTCAACACAAGTTTTAATATGCAGCACACTTTGTTACACTGTCAAAGTAGATTTCTGTTAAAATGTGCACACTCATTTCTTTAACAATTACTTATTAAAATACTGCAAATACAAAATATTTAAATAATGCTTTACCATGTATATGTATATATGTATATATGTAAATATGTGCATACACACATATTTAACATCAGTTTACAAATCTATCTATTCTGCCTTTTAATACTGCAGAGAAATTGCCCAACTTAGTTGTGAAGATAACTTAATCAGGTAATGTACAATAAGCACAGATGGCTTTTGAGACCATTTCGAATTTGGATCATTTATTTTGCTCAGTGATTTAAATGAGTTTCCTTAGCTAATTGAATATAATTGAGGTAACACATTTTTATATCTTTATTAAAGTATTTTGATGCATTTTCTTGACACAAGATTGTTTTTCTTATAAGATTTAAATAAATATAACTACCTATCAATCTATCTGCATGCATGCATATATATACATATATAATCATGTTCACATATTTGTATAAATTTATACACCTGTACATAACATTCAACTTATAGTTCCTGTTGTGTAATGTTTCCATGAGCATAAATCATCTCCTTATTTATTCAATCTTAAAATGTTTTTCAGTGTTGTATATAAAATTCACAGATAATTGAACACAATAGCTCTCTCTTATTAGTACTTGTCTATTGCTTTGTCTATATATAATTCCTCTCTATTGAACAGTGGATCTCACCTTTGAGAGAACATTTCTCTAAATTTTATGCCAATAATATATTCCAGGAACTGGCTACCAATTTTATTATCTTGTTCACTTCATCCTGTTTATCCTCTGCTGTCTAGTGATAAAAGGGCGAACATGTGAGTCTAATATATTCTTTTTTTTTTTCTTTTTTCTTTTTGAGATGGAGTCTCACTCTGCTCACTCCGGCTGGAGGTGCAGTGGCACAATCTTGGTTCACTACAACCTCCACCTTCTGTATTCAAGTAAGTCTACCGACTCAGCCTCTCCAGTAGCTGGAACTATAGGTGCATGCTACCACGCCCGGCTAATTTTTTGTATTTTCAGTAGAGGTGGGGTTTCACCATGTTTTGATCTCCTGACCTCGTGATTCACCCGCCTTGGCCTCCCAAAGTTCTGGGATTACAGGCGTGAGCCACCTCACCCGACCAAGTCTAATATATTCTGATTGTCACGGTGATGAACAAAGTTGAGAAAAGTAATCTGGGAAAATTAACCTGACATACTGAGAGGAATGAAAACAAACAATGCAGACAAAATTCTGGATTACAGAGTAACATATAGCTCCCAATACACCAAAGATGAGGTTGTACTGCTGCCATTTCTACAGTTCAGTTACAGAGGCAACTGTCTCCTTTATTCTTAAGCCATATTGAGCCAGTTTTCTATCACAAGTAATTTTTGGGAAGAATTGATTTAAATTTCAAAGTCATCTATTAATTTTGAGGGGATTTAAATTGAAGCATATTAAGGAGACTATACCTTGTGGAGAGTACTCTTCTAGGCATAACAGCACATAATTTTAATGCAAATTCCTCAGCATATCTGTATGATTGTGTGTGTTTGCATGTACAGGTGTACACACATTTATTTTTCATGGTTCATAACAGGCAGGTACACATAAAATAGGCAGGAAGCCATAATAAATTTAGGACTAAAAGACAGACTTTACAAACAGGCTGTAGGGATTCAAAGAGGTGGCACAAATTAATGAAAACACAATGAGCCTGCACATCATACTGCACAGCAGGGACAAGGCAGTGGCCAGAACATTCTGACTCTCAGAAGTCTTTGAGGTTGGCTAGCTAATAGTATGTCCTAATAAGTGATTTAGATAGTGGAATGCTTATTGTTTGATTTGTATAACCTGAAAATCTCTAGGTCTGATGAACAGAAGTCTGACTTGAATAATCACGATAGTTAAAACAGATCCACAGTTACAGACTTGAGCTAGTTCACAGCTCAAGAGTACCTTGGGCCGGGCGCGGTGGCTCAAGCCTGTAATCCCAGCACTTTGGGAGGCCGAGACGGGTGGATCATGAGGTAAGGAGATCGAGACCATCCTGGCTAACACGGTGAAACCCCGTCTCTACTAAAAAGTACAAAAAACTAGCCGGGCGTGGTGGCGGGCGCCTGTAGTCCCAGCTACTCAGGAGGCTGAGGCAGGAGAATGGCGGGAACCCGGGAGGCAGCGCTTGCAGTGAGCTGAGATCCGGCCACTGCACTCCAGCCTGGGCGACAGAGCAAGACTCCGTCTCAAAAAAAAAAAGTACCTTGGATTAAGGATATACTCAGGCCCCTTGAGGAGGGCTCCTGCTATACAGCCAAAAGCTTTTCTCTGTATATCTCCCAAGCCTTCTACAAAGGGTTATATGACCATTTATTTACCAGGGTGACTAAGCATTTGAGAAAGGGAAATGATCAGCATTTCGGGGTATTACTAGATTCATTACTTTGAACCAATAATTCCTGGAGACCCCAAACACAGCTGAGGTACATAGTCATACTAGGGGCTTTTGCAGGTTATGATATAAATGAAATTTTGGCTTGAGTCATTCTCACAGTGGACCCAATGGACTGTGAATTTTCTTTCTGAGTAGATCCTCGGTCGGTACAGAATGCTGATAGAAGTAGACTTATTCAGTAACATGCAGAATGGTCACATGGACTCCCTGACCTGTAAAGTGGGAAACTTGGTGTTGGAGTAAGTCAAATAGAACCACCAAAACTATCTCTCGCGTATAATAATGTTATAATAAAATAGATACCACATAGTACATTACTGGAGGAATTACAGGGATTAGTGCCACCATTGGAAACTTGAAAGATGCAGGGGTAATGAACACTACTACATAGCCTTTCAACTTATAATTTGGTCTGTGCAGAAAACAGATGGATTTTAGATATTAGCAGTGCACTATTGTAAACTTAATTGGGTCTTTATTCTAATTGCAATAGCTTTTTCAGCTGTGATTTCATTGCCAGAACAAATAAAACATCCACTGGGACCTGGTATATGGCTATTAATCTGGAGAACATATTTTTTTTTTTCTCAATACTTGCTACTTAAAGATTATCAGTTGGGAGGCTAAGGCGAGTGGATCATCTGAGGTCACGAGTTCAAGACCAGCCTGACCAATATGGTGAAAATCATCTCTACCAAAAATACAAAAATTATCTGGGCATGGTGGCTTGTGCTTGTAGTCCCAGCTACTCAGGAGGCTGAGACAGGAGAATTGCTTGAACCTGGGAGGCGGAGGTTGCGGTGAGCAGAGATAGTGCCAGCCTTGGTGACAGAACAAGACTCCATCTCAAAAATACATATATAAATAAATAAAAATAAAGATTATCAGAACTCATTTTCTTTAAGCAGCCAGGGCCAACAATACCACTTCTCTGAGCCCTCAGGACTATTTTAACTTTCCAACGTTGTTTCTCTATTCTAAAGGACAGCATGCTGCTCCATTGGTTTGATGATAGCATGTTGTCTTGTTATGGTGAGCAGAAAGTAGCACATATTCTAAAATCCTTTATAAGACTCATGTACTCCAGAGAATGGGAAATAAATCCCACAGAAGTTTAGGGGATTGTTACCTAGGTGAAATCTTTCAGGGTCCCATTGTCCAGGACATGAAGATATATCTTTCAGTGTGGAAAGATAGGTTTTTGCATCTGGCACCTCCTACCACTAGGAAACAAGACACAATGCTTACGGACACTTTTGCATATTGGTAGCTTCATACACCCCATTTTAGTGACCCATTTATCAAGTTACTTTCAAAGTTGCTAGTTTTGAACAGGACACCAAACAATAAAAATCTCTGCAAAAGACACTATGTTACACAAAAGCTTCCTGCCACTTAACCACATGGCCCAGAATATTTCATTTTTCATGAATTTTCTCTGGCAGAACAAAGATGCTGCTTAGAGCCTTGGGTTTGTTCTTAGAAATGTATAGTAAAGTGGTGCCTAAACTAGCTTCTGGCTTTCTATAAGGGCCTAGGAAAGACAGCACACTTGACCATACAGCATGCGATTACCATGCAACCTGAGCTTCCTATAATGAGTCAGGTGTTCTATGACCTTCCAAACTTTAAAGGTGGATGTGCACAGCAATACTCCCTCATCAAATGGAAGTGATACAAACAAGGTTGGGCTTGGGGAAGTCCTAAAGTTATGAGTAGGTTACATAACCTAGCAGGCCGATCTCAGTGCAGTTCAGTTGACTATTGAGGGCTAAATCTCCATGGCTCTTTCACATTTCTACATGGTCTCTAAACAAAGACAATAACTGGTTTTGTTCCACTCAATCTTTTAAAGAATGTTTATGTAGCAAACAGCTTTGGAAGATATGGTGTCTCCCTATGGAGAAAATTAAAGGCCTAAGTGCAATCCAAAAGAGTAGAGATAATGTCTTTCTCCAGAGCAAAGAGCAGGCAGACTTACTGGCTATTATAAAGGATTTAGGTTTTCCAAACTTAGAATTTCTCAACTATAATACAACCTGTAACATGTACAGGCATAATGTAGCCCCCTTTGAATTACTCTGCGATAATTGGGGCTCAAGTAACAAGATACAGAAACTGATACTCTGGCTTCTGTTATCTGTGTGAGTAATAACTCTTCATCCTGGTCTAGTTATTTCATGTATCTCTCTAGCATCCATTAAATAGTGGAATAATAACTTGATAGTTTGCAAGGAGAGTAACACTTTAGATTTTTTTTTTTTTTTTTTTTTTAGGCAGTTTTGCTTTTGTCGACCAGGTAGGAGGGCAATGGTGTGATCTTGGTTCATCACAACCTCCGCCTCCCGGGTTCAAGTGATTCTCCTGCCTCAGCCTCCTGAGTGGCTGAGATTACAGGTGTCCATATATATATATATTCCTGAATGACAGGAATATAATCAAGAGTTTCAAGAGTTTTCCTGAAGTATTTTTCACTTTTGAAGATTGTGGTTGTTTTTGTTTTGTGTTTTTAGTAGAGACGGGGTTTCTCCATGTTGGTCAGGCTGATCTTGAACTCCCAACCTCAGGTAATCCACCTGCTGCGGCCTCCCAAAGTGCTGGTATTACAGGTGCGAGCCACCGCACTCGGCCATATTTTAGATTCTTTATAGTTATTGAAAGTTTCGGCAATGAGGACAAAGTTCTGATAGGTACATGGTTTTCTGGAAGAGAAAGAATGTGGTCCTTGTGAGATGTTGTGGGGAATGTTACAATTCTCATTCAGAACTGTTAGCAAATGCTCTCATCCAAATGGTGAGTGGGAGGGGGTGCTAAAGATCCTTCACTCCCCTACCTATTAATGAATGTTTAGAGAATAAACAGTGAGAGTTACAGTTAAAACAAGCTGCCCCAGGGGTGCTTTGACTCTCCTTGAGACAGGAAGGGGGAGGTGTGTTATGATGACAATAGGGCAGCAAGTCCTTGCAGGCCTGGACTAGAGCCAACATGCCTGTAGTTAGCAAGTCAGGAAGTTCCCAAGGTTAGCAACAAGGATGTAGAACTCTAGGTGGAAGCAAAACATTACAGGTGGGTCTGGTGGAGCAGTGCAGATAGCTGTTCAAATCTAAAATGAAATGCAATACCTGGCTTATTAACAGAGGGCAGTTCTCTCCTTCCATACTCCCATCCTTTCCTCCCACTCCACCTTGATATCTGCTACTTTAAGGAGAAAGATCATTAGGGGTAAGGCTTAGGTTGACAGTTATTGAAATGTTTTCAGTTACACTAGCTATAATGATACCATGCCATGCAGAAACATGTTTTACTGTTGTTTTTATTTAGAAGTTATTTGTTGATAATGGTGTATACATGGATGCCAAGTTAGGTTTGTTATGTGTCAATATAGCTCAGCCAGAATTATTTTTTCCAAAATTCTCTTTCTCATGTGCTGCTTGCCTGGGATTGTCATGAAGGAAATCTGTGCAATATTTGGAAGGTGAAAAATGAAACAGCCACCATGTTTATAGGAAGTCAGTACAGGGCTAGACACTCTTGGAGCTCATGCAGGTTGTTATCTATCAACTGGCTCACGTTGTTGGTCTGTGGTAGCAGGTCCTCCAGCTTCTTCTGGGTCACTGTCTCCTGCTCCTTTGACTACTGGGACAGTTGAAAACACACCATCTTCTCCTACAGGTTACTCATATATAGAAATTGGAAGCTTAGATATGGCAAGAGACTAACTTGGTTTCAACTTATTTTTGTTGGTTCTATCTTGTCTTCATGGACTCCAGTTTTTCCTGAGCCTTCTCTGCCTTTTGATCATCTTCCTTCCTAACTGCCTGCACTGCTAATGCAGGTGCTTCCCAGTGCTGTACCAGACTCTGACTCAACAGAATTAATAAACTCCCTAACCACCACAGTTATGTAAGATCAAAGCCACATAATAATTCTTTTATTTGACATCACTTCTGGTGGTTCTGATTCTCCAATAACATCACGTCTGATACAAATGGAGCCCCAGATGCAGTCCATGACTAAGATCTACTGTGGACCCCTGGACCAGCCTGCTAGCCCATGCTCCAATGTTAATGACATCGAAGGAACCCCTCCTGAGGAAATCTCAACTGCACGACCCCTACTACACCCCAATTCAGCAGGAAGCAGTTAGAGTGTTTGTCGGCCAACCTTCCCAACAGCACTTGGGTTTTCCTGTTGAGAGGGAGCACTAAGAGATAGGACTAGCTGGATTTCCTAGGCCAACTAAAAATCCCCAAGCCTAGCTGGGAAGGTGACCGCTCTCACCTTTAAACATGGGGCTTGCAAATTAGCTCACACCCTGCCAGTCAGACAGCTCACTAAAATGCTAATTAGGCAAAAATAGGAGGTAAAGAAATAACCAATCATCTATTGCCTGAGAGCACAGCAGGAGGGACAAGGATCAGGATAGAAACCCAGGCATTCAAGCCAGCAGTGGCTACCCTCTTTGGGTCCCCTCCCTTTATGTGGGAGCTCTGTTTCCACTCTATTTCACTCTATTAAATCTTGCAACTGCAAACAAAATAATAAAATAAAATATGTGATACTCAGGAGATACATTTTATTACTTGATAAATACATTAAGAAGCCTCTTAGTAAGCTAGAAATGGAAAAGGACTTTCTTAATTTGCTGAAGAATGTTTCTATATTACCTCCACTATACATCGTATTTAACAATGAAAAGTTGAAAATGTTCATTGTGAGATCAAGAATAAAACAAGCATGCTTACTATTACCAGCTTTATTAATCATATTATTGGAAATCCTATCTAGTACAATAAAAAATAAAATATAAATTTTAAGAATTGAAAAAGATGAAAACTGATTCTTTTGAGATGACTTAATGTTTACATAGAAAATCTGAGATAATCTAGAGAGAAACTATTTTAGTTTAAAAGATAAATTTGTCAGGGAACTGACATACTGACTGATATACAGAAACAATTAAAATACAATTATATTTTTATATGTTGAAAATGAAAATTAAAAAGTAAAATTTAAAGACTGTTAGCATTTATAGTAGTTTGAGAAAACTTCAATTACCCAGGAATAAGACTGATGAAAAATGTGCAAAATTTCTACCTTAAGTGAATACAAGGATTTTGTGATATTTATGTATGGCAATGCATTAGTTTGCTTGTGCTGACATTATAAATTCCCACAGACTGAGCGACTTAAACAATGAAATACTTATTGTCTCACAGTTGTGGAGGCTAGAAGTTTAAGTTCAAGATTCACGGCTGGTTTTTGGTGAGGCTTCTCTTTCTGGCATGTAGATAACCACCCTCTCATTGTGCATCACATAATCTATCCTCTGCTTTTCTAGAGAAAGAGAAAGAGAGAGAGAGGCCGAGAGAGAGAGAGAGAGAGAGAGAGAGAGAGATCTATCTGGTGTCTCTTCTTATAAGGCCACAAATACTATCTAACTAAGGCCCCACCTCAATGACCTCATTTAACCTTAACTACCTCACTAAAGGCCCCACCTTTAAATACAGTGACATTGAGGGTTAGGGCTTTAACATACAAATTTGAGGAAGGCTGTGGAAGAGTTCAGTTTATAACAGTGAGTGTTCATTCCTACACTATTCACAGTAGCCAAAAATGTGACATAACATAAAAAATCAGTAGTAAAATAAATACTTATATTGTGATTATTTTCTTAATATGGACTATGGGATACTATATGGCAAAAAGAAAGTAAGAAATGTTGCTACATATAATGCATGCATGAATGAATGCTACCAGCCTCCTGTTAAAGAAGCCAGACACTAAATAGTAAATTTACATGTATGATTTCATTTATGTAACGTTCATAAACAGACAAACATACTCTAATATGATGATAGAAGTCAGTATATCAATAAACTTTGTAGGAGACACAGTAACTAAAATGAAATGAGAATACTGGGTATTACTGATGTTCTACCTCTTCATCTGTACTGTGATTACACAGGTGTGCTCACTAGGTAAACATTCATTTAGTTACACTCATGAGTTATTTAGTTTTTTATACCCATATTTGAAATGTATTTCAACAAAAAAGTCACTTTAAAATGAACAGGCTAGGCGTAGTGGCTCATGCCTTTAGTCCGAGCACTTTGGGAGGCTGAGGCAGGTGGATCACCTGCGGTCAGGAGTTCAAGACTAGCTTGGACTACATGACGAAACCCCACCTCTATGAAAAATACAAAAAATTAGCTGGGCACGGTGGCGCTTGTAATTCCAACTACAAGGGAAGTTGACACAGGAGAATTGCTTGAGACAGAGGTTGCAGTGAGCCGAGATTGCGTCATTGCACTCCAGCCTGGGTGACACAGCGAGACTGTGTCTAAATAAATAAATAAATAAACAGTACAAATTAGGGAAATATCACTCACTTGAAAGCACCTAGTTCTGTTGTCATTGAAATTCTGGTTTCAATTGAGTCAAGTTAATAATAAAATAAAATCACTGCATGAAATTTAAAATATTAAGGAACACCAAGTTGAAAATAAAATAGAACCAAATATCAACAAGAAAAATTTTAGTGTACCATCAACTACTTTCCCTTTCGGGGGACACTTCTCAATACATTACCCTGGCATATGCACTTTCTTACAACTTTACAAAAAAAAGTTCACTGTCTCCAAACTATACTGCTGTATTCTGTTCCCCAAGAGATGCTTAACATTTTTACATCTTTTTTTATTATTGTTATTATTGAAAGTAGTCTTTCTCTCCATCTGTGTTTTAATGAAGTTATCTAATCTTCAAAACTCAGATATATAGCTTCATTCTCTCTGAAGCCTTCTGTCATCATCTCATCCAGAAGAGAAGACAACATTCACAGATCTCTGTAATGCTTACT
Source organism: Trachypithecus francoisi (assembly GCF_009764315.1). Classification (NCBI taxonomy): domain Eukaryota; kingdom Metazoa; phylum Chordata; class Mammalia; order Primates; family Cercopithecidae; genus Trachypithecus; species Trachypithecus francoisi. The sequence goes on along the minus strand of NW_022681463.1, from coordinate 55,525,179 downwards.
GGAATGAGCTTGGCAGTACAAGTGTTTTTAATTTGTCTAGTATATATCATTTCACATATATAAAACAAAAATGTTATATGTTGTTGAAGTCATTGTTGTTATTCACTATCATGGCTACATAGTAATAATTCGAATAAAAATAGCTTTTCTATTTAAGTTGTTAAGATGAATTAGTTACATTTTGAACATACAATAACTTTATAATTGAAACAGAAAATCCCTCAGGCAATGGCACAGAAAGTAGATACATTTTAATTGAATGGTTCCATGTGTTGACAGCTTTATAATATGTAACAGCTACTTATGAATGGTCTAGAGGACCTTAGATCTCTGAGAAGAAAAGTTGTCAAAAGGATAAAAAATTAGAAATGAGAAAATACTGAGTGTAACTTGGCCACATAGATGTACATTTATTTCTGGAACTTGCTCTGTTTTTGCTTAATGTTGAGATCAGGTAGTTCTGAATTTTCTGCCTTGTACATATGTCAAAAATAATGAAGTCAAATTTGTTTCTTGAGTCTTTTAAAGCGTGTGCTAAATTTATTTTATTAGCTCACATACACTGTAAGATAGATTCAACGAAGTTTATGTAATATTACATTAGTACACAAAATTGTCTAGTTCTACAGACTGGTGATGCTAATATATGACAGAAAACAGCTTTTTAAAATAGCATGCCTAAGTTAAGTGAATAAAGAGAGTGGTTTTGTGATCTTTCCTTACCAAGTGAGAAGAAATAGGATATTTACTTACTTCCAAGTACATGAACACCACATATACTTTTTAAAAAAGCGGTTCATAAATGGACCAGAGAAAGAATCTAATGCACTTAATAAATACTTTCAACAAATGAGGAAATTTCAAAACTGTTCAGTAATTTGTGCTCTGGGCTTCTCATTTGATGAAAGCTGAGTATTCTGGAAAGTAGAACACTGGGACTCTAACATTCCACCCTAACACTCTAAATAAAGCTCCTAAATGATAAATTGATGTAACATTTCTCATGAAAGAAACATCAACTATTTTTTTTAAAGTCATTTGGAGTTAAAAAAAAAAAAAAAAACTACATTCCTTTCTCTAATTTGTAATTTCTCATAAACTTTACAAAATTTGAAAAGTTATTTTATTTAATGTAATAAACAACTTCCTACACACTCCATTTTCATCTTTATTCCCCATAACAATAGTAATGTAATATTGATATGGACAATTTTTAGACCGATAAATATGGATAATGTGGATTACAGGCACAGTGACTAACACTTGTAATCCCAGAGCTTTGGGAAGTCGAGTCGAGAGGATTACTGAGGCCAGAAGGAGTTCAAGAACAGGCTGGGCAACATAGTGAGACCCTGTCTCTTCAGAAACATTTAAAACTTAGCCTGGTGTGGTGACTTGTGCCTGTAGTCCCAGCTAGTCAGAAGACTGAGGCAGGAGGATTGCTTGAGCCCAAGAGTTCCAGGCTGCAGTGAGCTACTATCACGACACTGTATTTTAGTCCAGGTGACAGGGTGAGACTCCTTCTCTAAAAAATAAAAATTTATATAAATAAATAAATTTAGATTATGTAAAACTGGCAGGGACAGTTTTCTGTCAGTAGAATCATTTTACTATGCACAGTCTATGTGTTTTGTCTCCTAATGCTGGCTACTTTTGTGCTCACAGAGTTGTATGTACAGACATGCGTGAAATAAAACAAAACAATTCAATAATTTAATTTGTGTAGACTTTTTAATTATTATACTTTAAGTTTTGTGTAGACATTTAGACATCAAATTTTATTTAAAGTTAGAGAAAACTTAGAGAAACAGCAGAGGAAGTGCATGTGTACTTATCAAGGAAAACTTCATTTACATTCCAACTAAAGAAGAACCTAATTACCATTTGACAAGCTCTACACAAAACTCAAAAAATAAAATATAATTGAATAGAAGAGATAAGGAAAGGCAGGGTGTTATCTATGAATTTCACTTATGAACATAATGTTACCGGCAGGTTTTTGTTCTTAGAGCTCCCAAGATGGTGGCAGGCCACTCCCAAGATGAGTCGGGCCACTCCCAAGATGGCAGGAAGTCTTCTATTCTCCTACCTGGGGTTCTTGGCCTTACAGATTCCAAGGAATGGAACATTGGGCCATGCTGTGAATGTTATACCTCTGTTAGAAACCATGGGTCATGGAAGAGAACCATAGAAGCCAGAGACTAGTGTTCAGTTCGATTGGGACGAACCTGGGCACTTAGCCACACAGGAACCATGGCAAGCCTCTAGCCTGATGGGGAGTGGCAATAAGTGCCTCACTGGATCAGAAGCCTAGCGGACACCCTGCTGGATCCACCGGGATGGAAGTCAGCGGCGGGTCTGCGAAGGTGGCTATCAGCAGTAGTGGATGGTGAGTGAAAGCTCAGCTCAAGCTGGAACAAACACGGACCAGAAGGGTGTGCAGTTGCAAGATTTAATAGAGTGAAAACAGAGCTTCCCTACAGTGGAGGAGGGGACCCAAAAGGGATTATTGCTATCAGATCGAATGCCTGGGTTTATATGCCAATAATATTCCCTCCCCCTGTGCTCTTAGGTGATAGATGATTTGATTATTTCTTTACCCCCTGCTTTTAGCCTAATTGGTATTTTAGTGAGCTTTCTTTACTACCTGATTGGTTGGGTGTGAGCTGACTTACAAGCCCCATGTTTAAAGGTGGGTGTGGTCACCTTCCCCAGCTAGGCTTAGGAATTCCTAGTTGGCCTAGGAAATCCAGCTAGTCCTGTCTCTCAGTAGTGTAACCTTTGATAAAGAGGTGGACAATATTTTTAAAGACCTTGTGGTATACAACTTTAATGGGTTTGTTGACAAAAAGACTCAAACTCTGTAAAATATTTTAAGAGATTTATTCTGAGCAAAATATGAGAGACCACGTCCCATGACATAGCCCTCAGGAGGTCCTGAGAACATGTGCCCACAGTGGTCAGGGTACAGCTTATTTTTATCTGTTTTAGGGAGGCATGAGACATCAATCAAATACATTTAAGCAGTACATTGGTTTGGTTCAGAAAGGAGGCACAGCTCAAAGACTTCTAGGCTATAGGTAAATTTAAACATTTTCTGGTTGACAAATGGCTGAGTTTGTCTAAAGATCTGAGATTGATAGAAAGTAATACTCAGGTTAAAGATAAAGGATTGTGGAGACCAAGTTTTACTGTGCAGAAGAAGCTCTCAGATAGCAGATTTCATAGAGAGCATGTTGTAAATTGTTTCTTATTGGACTTAAAAAGGGTGCCTGGCTGTTAGTTGATTATCTTCTGGATCTGGAAAGAAGGGAAGGAAAACAAAGGGGGAAAGGGATTCTCTGTAGAATGTGGACTTTTTCCCCCCAAGAGACTTTGCGGGGAAATTTCAAGATTTGGCAAGGAAGTATATTTTGGGGTTATTTCTTTTCATGTCTCATAATGTTATGCCGGAGTCAGATTGAAAAGTAATTCACAATATATAGGGTCAAATAAAACCCATCTGATGAGAATTTACGGTTTGTAGGGCATGGCTCCCTAGACCCCTTAGGTAAGAATTTGGGTAAGATTAAAAATCAGAGCTTTGTCCTCAGGTTATTCACACACAGGGACTATCAGGAAGTTGCAAGAGAAATTTATGAGTGTGGGAGTAGGAAGAAGAGCCCGCTCTTTTTTTTTTTTTCTCTGACTCAGCCTCTTAATTGGGAGAGATGAGTTCTGGAGGCAAGCATATTTGGCAGCTCCAGAGTACAGGTGAAGAAAAATAAAGGTTGGCTGGGGAGGAGGGGAGGGGGGATTGGGGAAAGGGGAAGGGGGAGGGGCGGGGGGGAGGAGAGGAAGAAAGAAAAGACCTATGAGTTGACAAATTTGTCTTTAACCTTACTTCTCATCTAAGTGATTAACTCACCAAGAAGCAGGAATAAATTGACATTTACATAGTAGAAATGGCACTGGGTGCCTGAGTACATTTACACATCAAAATATCCTCAAGTTATAGCTGTCATTGTCTCAGTTCCCTCTATGAGACCCTCAGGGAATTGAATAATAAAACTAAATACCATCAATGCACTACCTTTCAAACAAATTAAAAAGGAATGATTCAATTAGAGTCTGGAGACAATCAAGGGAGGAAATAGATTCTACCTGCAAGGATAAAAGGGTATAGCAGGCCCATAATTACCTGTAGAGTAAGATAGCTTTAATGAGATTTGGGGTAATGATACATTAACACAAACACGTGTTTAGTTCTATAGACTGGTAATTAAGTCAACTTTTAAACTTAGCATAACTTGCTGGGCATGGTGGCTCACACCTGTAATCCCAGCACTTTGGGAGGCCAAGGTGGGCAGATCACCTGAGATCAGCAGTTCTAGACCAGCCAGGCCAATGTGGTGAAACCCGTCTCTTCTAAAAATACAAAAATTAGCTAAGAGTGGTGGTGAGCACTTGTTATCCCAGCTAATCAGGGGGCTGAGGCAGGAGAATCGCTTGAACCCAGAAGGCAGAGTTTGCAGTGGGCCAAGATCCTGCTACTGCACTCCAGCCTGGGCCACAGAAGCCAGTCTCCATCTCAAAACATATACAGAGCATAACTATGTTAAATGAATAAAGGGAATGTCTGGTGATCTCATGGCAGAAAAAATCACTTAGGGACACTGTGAAAATATAGAGATATTATGCTCACATTAGAGATCTGGTTACAATGCCAGTGATAAAAATACATATCTTTTTTTTTCTTTCTAAATTGAAAAAAAAATTAAAATAATTTAAAAATGTTCTAGGTACATCGGACACACAACCAAGTGGAACAGATTGAGTTTTCTTTTCTGCTTATAAATTCATTGCTATTTTACAACTGAACAGAAAAATCTTATTGAAGGTGCTAGCTTTTATATGGTAATTAAACTGATTCACTGTTATGGTGATCCCATAGCTTTGATTTCATAAATGGACTACAGTAATTTAGATCACAGATGGTCCAGATGAAAGCATGTATTATCCCATACTCTATGCTGCATGATCATTACTTTCTTTGCTACTATTCTGCTTTCTTCTATCTCTTTTTTCCCCCACATTTGTTTGGCTCTGATCACACTCTCCACACTATCCAGGTCTTTCTCTCTCTCTCTTTTTATTCTCCTATGTTCTTTGGTAAATGGAAATTTTCCCAGTTTTCTTCACAATCTCCCAAGGAAATAAGAGACATCAGAAATGTAGTATCAAGAGTTTGAACGTCAGATATTACTAGATGAGTCTTTAAGAGAAACAAAAAGCCAAACAGATTTACTAAAACTGCTGTCTGTAGACCTGATGGAAACCTAGTAGAAGGCAATTAATTATTTCATAACAAATAACACCCTTCCCAATTCCCTAGTTACCCATGGTTTAGGACCTTCATCTTAAATGTAATCTATTTAAAAGAATATATCTCACGTTCACTAATAAAAATTCATGCAGATAGTTAATTGAAAAAAAAAACCAATACACCAATTATAAAAATATAATATTGTTTGTTTTTATTCCATGTGATGTATCAGTAAGGATAACTATGCAGCGGCCCTCTGGTTTCTGTGGCAGTAAGCAATCTATATGCAGTCACCTTGGTAAAAAAACTGGTTATTTTTATGATATATTATGCAATTTCCAGTGCAGGTTGATAATACAGAGATAGAAGAAATGAACAATAAAATATTTAAGACACTGCCTAATAATTAAAAAGATTAAATAATAGATGTTAAAAAGGCATCAAATTGAAAATAAAAGAAACTGATATGACCTCTATTGTTTAAGTGGTTCTATTGAATAAAAGCATAACATGAGCATCGCAGGGAATTGTTCCCAAGATCAGGTGTAAAATAAAAGGTAAAGTGAAATTTTAAAATCTTTTAACTTAAGTAAAAGTCTTCCACTTTTCTAAATATCTAAAATGCTTAGTTTTTAAAAGTACACCATTGACAAATTCCTCAGAAGTTATTTTCTCTGGAATAAATTTTAATTATCTAGGTCTGAAGTTAAAAGATAAGATTTAAACAAGTTTATGAGTGGAACAATTGGAAGTTGAAAACAAAATGTAAATATAATAAAAACAGATTAAGGAAATTTAAAAAGAAAAAAATGTGATAAAAGTACTCAGAAAATGTTTTTCTCTCTTTTTTTTTATGAGGAAGAGACTTTTCCACATACATAGTTTTTTATGTAATTTTTTTCTACTTGTTTATACATGTAAATTGATGATTAACGTACAAGTCCTAATTAGTTTACTATCTAATGAACGATAATATATAGTCCAGTGTTTAATGCCATCTTACTTTGAAAGAATATATTACAAGTTTTTAGGAAATTTTTTATGCTGTATATTTGCGGTATATTTTTATGCCGTATATTTAAGTAAACCACTAAAAACATCAGTGACTTGGCGATCCTGAAAAACATGAAATGATGTGATACATCAGTCATTCTTAGGAAAAACTAAATGAAAAGTTTGCAACTAGTGGAGAATTTCATTATTAAACAAAAATATTTAAATAATCAACATTGCAATAAACAATTATTATATGCTAAATATTTTAAATACATGCTGTGTGAGGGATGTTTTCCCAATTACATCACTACTGAAATTTCTCAGGTTGCAATATCTTAAACATTAGTAGTAGTTCTATATGTCATTTTATTTAAAATTTTAGTTGCCTTGCAGTTTAAGAAGCCCAAGTATCTTCTGACTAATGGGATTTAAACAATGAAATGAAATCCCTGACTCTAATCCTACTTTGCTTGAAATATTCTCTTTCAGATGATGGCTGAGTGCATCAACTCACTAGATGCTATTTTTACTTCTGTGATTCCATGGTAACAAATTATCTTCATCTTACCCAGGGTTTCTCACATAAAATCCTCTAAAGTAAGGTTGATCTATAGGTAATAACACAGAACCAAATAAAATGATTTATTTTTGAGAATGAATTAAAATTAAACAACACGCACTTTGCCCAGAATCTAAGTCGAAAAAAGAAACAACTCTAAGCGAAAAATTCTAATAATAAATTTGGTTGGCTTGTATCTGAAGAAATTTCAGTCCTTCATTTTATATAAACAACTACTTGTTGCCTATACAGTAAGTAACCATACTTATGTTTTTTCAACATATTTGAATGATGTAGGCAAATTATGTTACATAAAGACTATACATTAAAAAGTAGGAAAAAAAATCTAAGTTTGTACATGTCCCAAATTTAGCATTTTTAGAATTATAGTACAATAAAATGTTTTTATATGTAGACTTAATATGAACATTCTTCAAGTTGAGTTCAAAATGAATTCAAATGTTTTATAACAATGGGACCCAAATTTTCTCTGTGAACTCAGTTTTATATCAAGATAAAGCAAAAAGACTATTCTTTATTTACACTATATTTAATTTTGCTTTAATGCTTATTTTATGATTTCAGAGAGTTGAGGTAGTAACTTCTCTTTATGTCAGAAATTTAAGATAAAGTTATAGTCTGTAATAGTATATTTTAACGTTTGTTATTTCTTTATATGTGTATACATAATTTACTAAATTATTTCTCTTTCTTTGGATGTATAGGCTATTTCAGTATTTTTCACTTACCAGTAAGATTCTGATGGCTATCTTCTTGAGTTTAACTTGAGATTATTATCGTAAGTTGTTGTTCCTATTACAGTGAGATTCTAAGATGTGGGTTATCAGGGTTAACTAACTTGACACTTAAATTATCTTTCCAGATAATGTTGTATCTATTTTCAGAGTTTAGAATACAGGCTATCTCACAAGTTTAGCAAAGCAAACAAGTTCACAGCAAAGTTTTCGTTCAATATGCTGAAGTCCAACTGCTTAATCTGGCTGGGTGCTGTACATTGTGATCAAACACAAAACAACCCAGATGAAGCAGGCTCTCACATTCCACCAGACTTTCCCTTCAGGATTAAAATACACTCATGTTTCATTCTGGCCACAGTTTAGATACTGAATGTTCTTTAGATGGCAGAAGGCTACTTTTCTGGATAAAATAATTATTAAAAATGATATCTTAACTATAATAAAGCTGGATTTTTTTTGACTTTTCTAATTGTACTCGAGGCTAATCAGAAATATATTGGAGAAACTCGTTTGGCATTTTTCCCAGGAGGAATGATAACCATCCGAAAATGATGTAAACAGTGACACATTGACAACAGCACACATGGCATGGATTACAATTTGATCACTTACAAGCAATTCCTAGTAATAGCTTTACAGAAAAAAAAACTTGATATTTGACACATTCAAAGAACTACATATTATAATAGCTTTTCAGAGGAAAAAAGCTTGCTTTTTAAAAACATGTTTTAATTTTTAAATACTTTTATATTTACAGAAGAGTTGCATAGCGAGTACAAAGAGATTCCATATACCTTTCACCTAGCATCACTTAGTGTTAATACCTTATGTAATTGTGGTACCTTTATTAGAACTAGGAAATTCACACTAAGTAAATTACACTATTAAGTAAATGGCAGGCTTTTCTTAGAATTCACTGATTTTCCCAATGTTCTTCGTCTTTTCTGCTATCATACTCATGATACTGTGCTGCATTTAGTTGTCATGTTTCAGTCTCTTCCAATCTGTGACCATTTTTCCATTTTTTCTCATTTTTCACGACTTACACTTTTGAAGAACACTAGTCAGATACTTTTTCAGAAGTCCATCAATTTGTGTCTTTCAAATGTTTTCTCATAATTATACTGAGGTTATGCATTTGGGGCTAGAAACCTGCAGAGGTGATGTGATCTTCACATAGCATCTTAACAGGAGGTACATTTACTTTATAAAAATAATACAGAATAACAAGGAAGAATATAGAAGATGATGAAATTAACATTGTGGGGCAAAATCGTCTTTCTTAAATATGATTATTACATTTAAAACCAAAGAATAACTGGAGTCAGACAATAAAATAATGAAGGAAAGAAGCTGAGTTATTTGTGCTGATGTATAATCCTGATCACTCGCTTTAGGGGCTTTTATTTTTAAATATAATTCTGTTCCAATAGAAAGATTTTACAATTTATAATAGAGACAGATAATTCAATCATATAAACAGGACTTTGACTACAATCATCATGAAAATTTCAGAAAACAGTACTTCTTTACTGTTAATGTATAGTTATATTGTAAATACTGAAAATAATTAGGGTAGTATCTATTAAAGGCTGACACATTTGTACAACTACCTATGATACATTTTTCATAGGTAGTTACATACATATACATAAAGAATTTGAAAATTCTTTATGGTTTATTACATAAAATATCTTCTGAGGGAAAACAGTAGAAATCAGTTAACTGACTTGAAATTAATTAAATTTGCAGATTAACCATTATACTTCACAGTCTGTAAAACCTGCAGATTTCCAAAGTGTGATATACATGCTGAGCTGGTGTTAACAGTCAACTCTACACACACATTTCTACTTGTTGATTTGAATGTTTACTAAGATTCTATCTTGTTGGTTCACAAATGGCTTCATATAATTGAGTATGCTGTGGCATTACATAAATTAATTAAATATTATGTACACCTAAAATTTGCAGTGAAGGTGATAAGAATACAAAGAAGCCACTGAAAATAATTTCAAAGTCAATGTGGATAAAAAAACTGTAAATAAGAAAATTCCTCATACTTTAATAATTGTGTTGTAAGAATAAGAAGATATATTTAAATTATAGATCTAACTTTTTTTTGTTTTGATATAACTTAAAAAAATAAAAAACAAACTGAGAAATCATTTGTGCGGTAAAAAAGATATGGACAGCAATAAGTACTTACCTCTATATTGAAAGAAAGGTAAGTGAAAATACATTCAAGTAGTATAAGTTTAAATTGTAAAGAAATTGTTAAAAATTCTTGCCATGCTTAAACAAAAGTTAAATTTAGAGACATGCTTGAAATGCTCCATTACTTAAATATCCTCTTCTTTATTTACTTGTTCACTCATTTATTAAATGTTTACTATTTATCTATTACATGATATTATTTTCAATATTAGAAAAACATATTAGCATAGCCAACATTTGTGTGAAACACAGTTTAATTTGGAAAATATTAAATAATATAAAAACAAGTCACATTAAGGTTTTATAAAAATAACACAGAGTAACCAGTGAGAATATAATGAATGATGAAATTAACATTATGGGGTTAAAATGGTCTTTGTTAAATATGATTATTACATTTGAAACCAAAGAATAAGTGGGTTAGACAATACAATGATAAACGAAAGTAGCTGAGAAAATAACAGAAGGAAAGGCTCTGACTAGGGAGAGAACTTGGATCCTTTGTGGAACTGGAAGCAGAACTTTATGTGAGGAGTAGTGCTAAGGTGAAGACTGGAAGAGCAGTATCTATAGAGCAGTGCCTGTGGTGGCCAATGGGAAACCACTGAGATGGAGCCTGCCATAGGAGTCAAAGGGTAAATGGAGTGAGCAGTGCGTATGGAAATAAATGGAAAAACACTGTAGATGAAATATCTTGTGGTGAAGAATGGAAGAGCACCATGTGTGAGGCTCTGGTGCAGATTGGAAGAGCACTGTGAGTAGGTCACACCCCTTCTTGTTAAAAATAATAAATTCACTTACACTGAGCTTAAGAATTTCAATGCATTAAAACATACTAAATGAATGAAGCAGTAGACCAAAACTTACTAAAACTTATTAAACTTACTAACTTATAAAACATATTAGAGTAATATGTGTAAACTTTTCGAAAACAGAGTCAGTCGTAGGCAAACCAGTAGTTATTTCTAGAATGCTTTTAAAATATCTCAAATCACTATTAAAAGCACAAGTGACCCAATAGAAAAAAAGGCAAAAAAAAAAAAAAAACAGGCACTTTACCAAGAAGAAAATACACATGGCCAAGAAACACATTTTTAAAAATTCAGTTTTGTTAATAATGAGGAAATAAAAATTTCAATGATATACCTCAAATACACATCAGATGGACAAAAAATGCAATGACTTCATATACTAAACTGTTTTGGGGATAGAGATACATCCTGAAATTCCTTGAACACTGCTAGTGAAAGTGTATTTGGAAAACAATTTTGCATTAGATAATAACAACTGGTTATTCTCATTCAATGTAATCCAGCTATTTCATTCTTAGACATATAACCTGAAAAGAGTCTCATAATTGCCCGTGAAGAGATAGTTACAATAATACTCATGGCAGCATTTCTTCTATTCTAAAATGCTGTAAATGTTTCTCAATGTTAGATTGGAAAAAAGGAATTGTGGTCTAGTCATAAAGTAGAATAATTAAAGCAACGACAATTAATGAGTACTGCATACCACACTACATACCGCTGCGTTTTACACATATTTCACGATATGTCAGTATAGGTGATTACAAACATAATTGAGGAAAAGAAGAAAATCACAAAAGAAAGTTCACAGATGAACACTTTCCTAAATGGCATTTTGAGGAACTCTAAGTAGGGACTCTCTCCCTGACAAAATAACCACAGTTGGTGAAAATTAAACACACAAACAAATAATGATGTATAGTCTCTGGAAACAGTAATATAGGCATACAACAAATGGAGAAATATATATTCAAGAGTGTCTACTCACTCTCAGGAAGAACATAGCCACTCTCACTCTGCATTCCACCATCCCATCTCAGCATAAGGGAACCTCTACTCTGGACTGCTGTGTCTGTGGTCCATGCCTATGGTATCTTCCCAGGAGATGCAGGCTATCTGCTATTCCCCACCCCAGCACTGAGAATGTAGATATGTTTTTTATCTACATAGCCCACGCTGGTAGGTTGGAAGTTTCATCTCAGGCCTAGAAGATGGAACATACTGAGATGTTGATCGCCCTTACCCCAACTTGCTTGCATATCAGGGTTCCACACAAGAAGAGACAAGTTAGGAAAACTAGAAGCCACCGCCTATGCCTCCACCCAACAACAAGCTCTTAAAGCAGGCGTGTCACTCCAAGAGAAGCAGGGGACTGTCCTCACCTCCAGCTCTGGAGCAGTGAAGCACAAATTTAGCACAGGATGAAAGGTGAGCTGTAAGAACAGAGAGCTCTGGAGCTCTCTCCAGAGTAAAAAAATTTATTTGTTAAGCGATTGACATGAGACTGATAGTTTCAAGAGAGCAAAAAGCTAAACTTTTTTTTGCCAGTTTATATATATTACATAATGGCAGTTACTTTTGCACCAATCTAATTGGTGCAATGGAATTATGCAGCCAAGAAGAACTTTTGTATGGTTAGAACAAACTTCAAAGATTGATCTAAGAAAGTACCCCTGTAAAGGAAACTTCATTTAATTTAATTGGATCATAACATGTAGATATATGCCCTAAGACATTGTCAAAAACAATAGAGAAATCATCCAGCAATTGGTGAAGCCTAAGTTTGGTGTGTTGCCATGAGAGGTCAACAAATTAACAGGGAAGTCAGAGAAAGAGACAAAGACAGCCCTGCTAAAACCACTGTCATCACTGAGTGGCTCACATGCTCAAGATTATACCCTGGAATGAATGAGATGAGAGAGAGAAAGGAACAGAAAAAAAAAAAAAAAAAAAAATTCAAAAAATAATGACTGTAAACTTTCAAAATTTGAAGAAAAAAATCTTAATTTTTCAATTTCTTCAAGAAAATCCAAGATTCTTAACAAACCCTTAGAAAGAGAAAAGAAAATAAATTCACACCCTGACTCATCATAGTAAAATGCTGAGAGACAAAGATTTTCAAGAAAATCTTGAAAGCGATAACTTGTTTTACTCATTAGGTACAAGGGAACTCCATTAAGATTAACAAAAACATGAAGACCAGAAGGGGTGCGATGACTTATCCAAAGTACTGAAAACAAAGAAACATACACAAAAGAGTCCAAAGGGACTCTTTGATCAAGTAAAATTTCATTCAGAAATGAACGTGAAATAAAGAAATAAAAACATTTCCAGATGAACAAAAACTCATAGATTTTATAGCTAGCAGGTAATACTCATAAGAAATACTAGAAAAAAGTTCCTTGGGATTAAGAATAATTTACCTGAGAGAGTAATTCAAACACATGTTAGAAATTAAGAGCACCAATAATGCTAATTACAAAAATTTAACACCTGGTAAAAATGCATCTTAATTTTCCTGTCTTAACTGATTTAAAAAGCAATTTTATATAACAATACATGTATAATTGCATTGTGGAGCCTATAGAATTAGAATATGCTTAGCAATAACAGGACAAAAGACGTGAGTAGGAGAAAAATTGCACTGAAGTAAAAATTAACACTAGATGGTAACTTGAATTCAGAAAAACAAATGCAGGAAACCAGAAATGGTCAAAATTAGAAGGACAATATAAAAAATTCTGTTAATATTTTATTTGCCTTCCTTATTTTTTCCTTCTACCTTCTTCAAAAGATATAATATTATCTAAAGCTATAGTTATAACTGTATATTTTTGGATTTCCACATATGTGTTTGTGTGTGTGTGTGTGTGTAAAACATGAATAACAATAGGACAAATGAGAAAAAGGAAATTACACTATATAGAACTAATGCTTCCATTTCTTGCTGGAACTAAACCAGTATACACTAAAGTCAGTTCTGATAAGTTAACAATTATAAGTCTTAGAATAGTCTCTCTCTCTCTGTCTCTCTCTCTCTCTCACACACACACTATTATATATATTATACATGTATATGATATTATACGTATATATACAATGGAAAAGTCATTAAAGGAATCAAAATACTATAGTAGAAAATACGTGCTTAATTCTCAAGAAAGCAATAAAGGAAGGATATACAAGTAAATATAAGGAAAAATATAGACAATAAAATTTAAAATAGAAGAATAAATCTAACTATATCATTACTAACACTAAATTAGAATCAATTAATACAATAAAAAAGCAAAGATCTTTTTTTAAAGATCTATTCTATACTGTCTTCAGGAGAAACACTTGAGACTTAAAGGTACAAATAAGTTGAAGATATACAGATTTAAAAAGATAAATCATGCAAAAGCAGCTATGAGAAAATCAGAGTGGCTATATTAATACCGGATGAATTCAACTTCAAAACAAAAAGTGTTACTATATCAGGTATAACTCCCAATGCAATCCCTCCCCCCTCCCCCCTCCCCAGGATAGGCCCCGATGTGTGATGTTCCCCTTCCCGAGTCCAAGTGATGTCATTTAAATGACGAATTGATGGGTGCTGACGAGTTGATGGGTGCAGCACACCAACATGGCACAAGTATACATATGTAACAAACCTGCATGTTATGCACATGTACCCTAGAACTTAAAGTATAATAAAAAAAAAAAGTGTTACTATAGATAAAGAGAAATAGTGACTGAAGGTTCAATCTATCAGAAAGATACAGTAATTATAATATACATACTCCTAATAACCCAAACATGTATAAAGCAAAAAGTGGCAGAATTGAAGGTAGATATAGATAATGCAGCAATGATTTTGTTTGAAACATCAATACCTCGTGTTCACTAAAGGATAGAACAAGTAGGCAGAAGATCAATAAGGAAACAGACTTGAACAACACTATAAACCAAGTAGACCTAACAGAAATCTCTGTAACACTCCATCCAAAAGGAATGAAATGTACATTCCTCTCATGTGCACATGGGTCGTTCTGTAGTGTAGATCATATTGATAGGCCCTTAAACAAGTCTAAATAAATATAAAAAGATTGGAATTATAAAAATGATGTCCTCTGAGAACAGTAGAGGAAAACGAAATAACAGAAGGAAATTTGAAAAATAAAGAAATATATGGAAATTAAGCAACACACTCTTACATAACCAATGAGTCAGATATGAAATCACAAAGTAAATTAGAAATTACTTTGATATGAATTAACATACCAAAGCCTGTAGGGATTCATATAATTCAATGCATATAGGGAAATTTGTACTTTAACATGTATATTTAAAAAAGAAGAAAGATTTCAAATCAGGAATCCAACTATCCACCTTAAGATACTAAAAAAAAGAACAAACTAAATTTTAAAAAGCAGAGAAAGAATATAACAAAGACTAAAGTGGAAAGCTATAAAGTGCAGAACAGAGAAACAATAGAGGGAATCGGCCGGGCGCGGTGGCTCAAGCCTGTAATCCCCGCACTTTGGGAGGCCGAGACGGGCGGATCACGAGGTCAGGAGATCGAGACCATCCTGGCTAACCCGGTGAAACCCCGTCTCTACTAAAAAATACAAAAAAATTAGCCGGGCGAGGTGGCGGACGCCTGTAGTCCCAGCTACTCGGGAGGCTGAGGCAGGAGAATGGCGTGAACCCGGGAGGCGGAGCTTGCAGTGAGCTGAGATCCAGCCACTGCACTCCAGCCTGGGCAACAGAGCGAGACTCCGTCTCAAAAAAAAAAAAAAAAGAAAAAGAAACAATAGAGGGAATCATGAAACTAAAAAGTAGTTTTTTAAAAGATTCAAAAAATCAGTAAACATTAGCTAGACTGACCAAGAAAGAGTAAGAAAGTGCCAATCATTAAAATCATAACTAAAAGAGGGCATATTATTATTAATCTTATAGAAATAAAAATAAAGGAATAGTATAAACAATGTATGCTAATAAATTATATAAGCTAGTTTAAATAGGATAACCCCTGAAAATACACAAGTTAATAAAACTGACTAGAAGTACTAAAAATTTTGAAGAGACCTCTATCAATAAAATAGACTGAATCTGTAATTTCTTAGATGTCCCTCAAATAAAGCTCAGGGACACATGATTTCCTTAACTGAAACTGATGAATTCTCCAAGAGCTAGAGTTATCATCTGGACCTACGTTTTCCTTTCTCTTAACTAGTTATCCAATCTTAGATAACAACAAAAAATGGTTATGAATAACATTATTTATAATAGGCAAAAACTGTAAACAACCCAAATGCCTGATATCTGATGATGGATAAACAAATTGTGGAGTTTCCATAAAATGGAATATAATTTGTTTGTAAAAAATGATGAAATGCTTATACATGCTACAATGCGAATGAAACTTGGAAACATCATGATAAGTGAAAAAAAAGAAAGCCACCAAAGACCACATATTGTGTGATATAATTTCTATAGAATTTCCTGAAGAGACAGCTCTATAGACAAGAAAAATTAAGAATAATATGATACTGATTGCGAGGCGATAGAGGGAAGAACACTGGGCGAAAATGGTGAGTGACTGTTAGTGAATATGGATGTTTTCTTGGGAGGATATGAAAATGTTGGGAAGATATGAAAATGTTGTAAAATTGTTTGTGATCATGGCTGTACCACTCAATGAATATATTAAAAGCAATGGAATTTTGCAATTTAAAGTATACATTGTATCGTGATTGACTGAATTTTCTATGGTCCCAAAGGTCAGATGTTGAAGTGGTAACTTCCACTGTGGTTTTATTTGGAACTTGGACCTCTAAGAAAGCAATTAGGGTTAAATGAGGTTGCTCTGATCTGACAGTATTAGTGCATTTATAAGAAGAGACATTAGGGAGCTCTCCAGCCCAAATGAGAAAGAAGAGGTCACATAAGCACAGAGCAAGAAGGCTGCTGTCTACACGTCTAGAGAAGAGGCCTCAGAAAGAAGTCAGCCTTGCCAGCAATTTGATCTTGGACATTCTAGCCTTGAGAATTGTGAAAATAAATTTCTGTTGTTTAAGTTACCCCATCTGTAGTATTTTATTATGGCAGCTATAGCAGACAAGTGTGGTGTGATAACTCAATAAAACTTATTTTTTAAAAAATGGGCAAATAATTTGAATTGACATCTTTCCAAAAATGTTATACAGTATGCAGTATGCACGTGAAAAGAGAGTCAGTATCATTAGTCATTAGGTAAATACCAATGAAAACCATGAGACACCACTCACATCCACTAGAAATTGTATATAATATTCTCACAAAAATTGTATATGAATTTGTACAGCAGCATTATCATAGTAGCCAAAAAGTGAAAATAATTCAACTGTCCATCCTTCAATGAATGGGTTAAAAAAATTTAATGTGTCGATAAGATGCAATATAATTTTCCACAAAAAGTAATAAAATGCTAATATATACAACATGGATGAATCTTGCAAAAATTATGTTAAGGGGAAGAAGCTAGACCCAAAAGGACACATGTAGTATAATCCTATTTATATGAAGTTTCCTAAGTGGGAAAACTCATAGAGACAGAAAGTAGATTCACGGTTGCCAGGACCTAAGGAAAAGTAGGAATGAAAAATGATTGCTCATGGACATGGCATTTCTTTTTGACATAATAAAAACGTTCTAAAATTAGAGGTGCTGATATCAAAAATGCATACACTAAAATCCACTGAATTGCAAATTTTAAAAGGGTGAATTTTATAAATTATAAATTTTATTTCAATAAAGATGTTATGAAATCTCAAAACAAATTAAAAAAACAGTATTTTCTATTGCTATGAAGTTTCAAAATAGTCAGTGGGGTACACATAAGTGGTAGTAAAAGTAAAGAGAGCAAAGATATATTTGCCAGAAAGTTACGAGAAAGAATGTTTTCAAGAACAAGGAAAGGGTTTATGATCAGTGAAGGACACAAAAGAGACTTCTGTAGCAACCATATTAAAATATCTACTTGCCTATCACATCTGGATGGCTAATCAGTATTCATTATTGCGGCTCTAATGAGAAATAATTTAGACTGTAAAAACAACAAGCTCACATAGTTATTGAGACCCCAAAGTGACTCATCCATCTGCTGAGTTTTTTCTCACTGGGTAAGTATTGTTTATTATTTATGTTAATAAATCAAATTTTCTACAGTGCATCATATTGGCTATTCTCTGTTCCTATCCACTCCCACGTCTCGTTTACTTTACCATGTGCCCTGACAGATTTTTCCTTGTGGAGAGCGTATCCCCAGACTTTCTGGCATATTGGTTCCGGCTTATGTTTGGCCAATGGAAGTCATCGACAAGAGATCAGAGCATGGGAGGTGAGAAGACTTACGATAATTACTCCTTTTGCTCCTTCTCTGCTGCTGCATAGTTGTTGCAGAAATTTTCTTTTTTTTTTTTTTTATTATACTTTAAGTTCTAGGGTACATGTGCATAATGTGCAGGTTTGTTAGTGCCATGTTGGTGTGCTGCACCCATCAATTCATCAGCACCCATCAATTCGTCATTTATATCAGGTATAACTCCCAATGCAATCCCTCCCGTCTCCCCCCTCCCCATGATAGGCCCCAGTGTGTGATGTTCCCCTTCCCGAGTCCAAGTGATGTCATTGTTCAGTTCCCACCTATGAGTGAGAACATGCGGTGTTTGGTTTTCTCTTCTTGTGATAGTTTGCTAAGAATGATGGTTTCCAGCTGCATCCATGTCCCTACAAAGGATGCAAACTCATCCTTTTTTATGGCTGCATAATATTCCATGGTGTATATGTGCCACATTTTCTTAATCCAGTCTGTCACTGATGGACATTAGGGTTGATTCCAAGTCTTTGCTATTGTGAATAGTGCCGCAATAAACATACGTGTGCATGTGTCTTTATAGCAGCATGATTTATAATCTTTGGGTATAAACCCAGTAGTGGGATGGCTGGGTCATATGGTACATCTAGTTCTAGATCCTTGAGGAATCGCCATACTGTTTTCCATAATGGTTGAACTAGTTTACAATCCCACCAACAGTGTAAAAGTGTTCCTATTTCTCACATCCTCTCCAGCACCTGTTGTTTCCTGACTTTTTAATGATTGCCATTCTAACTGGTGTGAGATGGTATCTCATTGTGGTTTTGATTTGCATTTCTCTGATGGCCAGTGATGATGAGCATCTTTTCATGTGTCTGTTGGCTGTAGGAATGTCTTTTTTTGAGAAATGTCTGTTCATATCCTTTGCCCACTTTTTGATGGGGTTGTTTGTTTTTTTCTTGTAAATTTGTTTGAGTTCTTTGTAGGTTCTGGATATTAGCCCTTTGTCAGATGAGTAGATTGCAAAAATTTTCTCCCATTCTGTAGGTTGTCTGTTCACTCTGATGGTAGTTTCTTTTGCTGTGCAGAAGCTCTTTAGTTTAATTAGATCCCATTTGTCAACTTTGGCTTTTGCTGCCATTGCTTTTGGTGTTTTAGACATGAAGTCCTTGCCCATGCCTATGTCCTGAATGGTACTACCTAGGTTTTCTTCTACGGTTTTTATGGTATTAGGTCTAACATTTAAGTCTCTAATCCATCTTGAATTAATTTTCGTATAAGGAGTAAGGAAAGGATCCAGTTTCAACTTTCTACTTATGGCTAGCCAATTTTCCTAGCACCATTTATGAAGTAGGGAATCCTTTCCCCATTTCTTGTTTTTCTCAGGTTTGTCAAAAATCAGATGGCTGTAGATGTGTGGTATTGTTTCTGAGGACTCTGTTCTGTTCCATTGGTCTATATCTCTGTTTTGGTACCAGTACCATGCTGTTTTGGTTACTGTGGCCTTGTAGTATAGTTTGAAGTCAGGTAGCATGATGCCTCCAGCTTTGTTCTTTTGACTTAGGATTGTCTTGGCAATGCAGGCTCTTTTTTGGTTCCATATGAACTTTAAAGCAGTTTTTTCCAATTCTGTGAAGAAACTCATTGGCAGTTTGATGGGGATGGCATTGAATCTGTAAATAACCTTGGGCAGTATGGCCATTTTCACGATATTGATTCTTCTTATCCATGAGCATGGTATGTTCTTCCATTTGTTTGTGTCCTCTTTTATTTCACTGAACAGTGGTTTGTAGTTCTCCTTGAAGAGGTCCTTTATATCCCTTGTAAGTTGGATTCCTAGGTATTTTATTATCTTTGAAGCAATTGTGAATGGAAGTTCATTCATGATTTGGCTCTCTATTTGTCTGTTACTGGTGTATAAGAATGCTTGTGATTTTTGCACATTAATTTTGTATCCTGAGACTTTGCTGAAGTTGCTTATCAGCTTAAGGAGATTTTGGGCTGAGACGATGGGGTTTTCTAAATATACAATCATGTCATCTGCAAACAGGGACAATTTGACTTCTTCTTTTCCTAACTGAATACCCTTGATTTCTTTATCTTGCCTGATTGCCCTAGCCAGAACTTCCAACACTATGTTGAATTGGAGTGGTGAGAGAGGGCATCCCTGTCTTGTGCCAGTTTTCAAAGGGAATTTTTCCAGTTTTTGCCCATTCAGTATGATATTGGCTGTGGGTTTGTCATAAATAGCTCTTATTATTTTGAGATAAGTTCCATCAATACCGAATTTATTGAGCGTTTTTACCATGAAGGGCTGTTGAATTTTGTCAAAGGCCTTTTCTGCATCTACTGAGATAATCCTGTGGTTCTTGTCTTTGGTTCTGTTTATATGCTGGATTACGTTTATTGATTTGTGAATGTTGAACCAGCCTTGCATCCCAGGGATGAAGCCCACTTGATCATGGTGGATAAGCTTTTGGATGTGCTGCTGAATCCGGTTTGCCAGTATTTTATTGAGGATTTTTGCATCGATGTTCATCAGGGATATTGGTCTAAAATTCTCTTTTCTTGATGTGTCTCTGCCAGGCTTTGGTATCAGGATGATGTTGGCCTCATAAAATGAGTTAGGGAGGATTCCCTCTTTTTCTATTGATTGGAATAGTTTCAGAAGGAATGGTACCAGCTCCTCCTTGTACCTCTGGTAGAATTCAGCTGTGAATCCATCTGGTCCTGGACTTTTTTTGCTAGTAATTATTGCTCTCCTTTGCAGGGGGAGATGCGCTCTTATTTTTTGAATTTCCAGCTTTTCTGCCCTGCTTTTTCCCCATCTTTGTGGTTTTATCTGCCTCTGGTCTTTGATGATGGTGACGTACTGATGGGGTTTTGGTTTAGGTGTTCTTCCTGTTTGATAGTTTTCCTTCTAATAGTCAGGATCCTCAGCTGTAGGTCTGTTGGAGATTGCTTGAGGTCCACTCCAGACCCGGTTTGCCTCGGTATCAGCAGCAGAGGTTGCAGAAGATAGAATATTGCTGAACAGCGAGTGTACCTGTCTGATTCTTACTTTGGAAGCTTCCTCTCAGGGGTGTACTCCACCCTGTGAGGTGCGGGGTGTCAGACTGCCCCTAGTGGGGGATGTCTCCCAGTTAGGCTACTCAGGGGTCACGGACCCACTTGAGCAGGCAGTCTGTCCTTTCTCAGATCTCAACCTCCTTGTTGGGAGATCCACTGCTCTCCTCAAAGCTGTCAGACAGAGTCGTTTGTGTCTGCACAGGTTTCTGCTGCTTTTTGTTGTTGTTGTTGTTTAGCTGTGCCCTGTCCCCAGAGGTGGAGTCTACAGAGACAGGCAGGTTTCCTTGAGCTGCTGTGAGCTCCACCCAGTTCGAGCTTCCCAGCGGCTTTGTTTACCTACTTAAGCCTCAGCAATGGCGGGCACCCCTTCCCAGCCTTGCTGCTGCCTTGCGGTTAGATCACAGATTGCTGTGCTAGCAATGAGGGAGACTCCGTGGCTGTGGGACCCTCCCGGCCAGGTGTGGGTATAATCTCCTGGTGTGCCACTTTGCTTAAAGCGCAGTACTGGGGTGGGAGTTACTCGATTTTCCAGGTGTTGTGTGTCTCAGTTCCCCTGGCTAGGAAAAGGGATTCCCTTACCCCTTGCGCTTCCCAGGTGAGGCGATGCCTCCCCCTGCTTCAGCTCTGGCTGGTGGGGCTGCAGCAGCTGACCAGCACCGATTGTCCAGCACTCCCTAGTGAGATGATCCCTGTACCTCGGTTGAAAATGCAGAAATCACTGGTCTTCTGAGTCGCTGGCGCTGGGAGTTGGAGACTGGAGCTGTTCCTATTCGGCCATCTTGCTCCGCCCACCGAAACCTCAGAAATTTTCTTTTGTCTACAACCCTTATCAGGTTGTCCTTCTTCCTAGGTTGCAGTTCTCAATAAAATTCTAGTGGTTTCCTTTACCCATCCATGTGACCAACATATGATATTGTCTTTTTGCTGTTATTAGTCAGTGGGTGCCTCAATATGGCTTGTTGGTTCCCGTAGTCTTGCTCACAGTTCTGTAAATCGTTTCTTTATTAAAAAAATCTTAAAAAAAAATAAAAAAAGCTGAATGTGTGGCTTGCTTTTGCTTGGTCCTTAATTGCTATAAGGTTAATCAAAACTTCTAAATGTCCATTCTGACCTTTATTAAATTTGACATTTAGTTCTGCACAATCAATGCAGAGGGTTGAGAAATAATCCATGTGTCATGTAGTAAAATTATGCATTATAAATAATTCACATTCCCCAAGTGAAGTATTGCTATTCTTTTCTCTTCATATTAACAACACAATTGTGTAAATCTCTGCATTCTTTTAGTTTTGAAAAAGTTTTATGCTTAAATGATAGGCATTATTTAGCTCCTGTAGCACTCTTGCTTCAATAGCTAAATCATGACCAGAGTCTCTGAAATCTGACGATAGTTCTTGACCCCAAATGGGTTTCTGGAAAGTGAAATTACTATCAGTCACAGATTTAACAACATCTATTTTTCCATCTGTGTCATCTCTGATTTCTTTGAGCAGTGCTTTCGTGTTTTGTAGTCCTCCTTATAGAGATCTTTCACTTCACTTGTTAGCTGTATTCCTAGGTGTTTTACTTTTGTGTGTGGTAATTGTTAAAGAGATTGAATTACTGATTTGGCTCTTGGCTTGACTGTTGTTGGTACATAGGAATGTTAGTGATCTCATTGATTTTGTATCCTGAGACTGCTGAAGTTGCTGATTAATGTAAAGAGCTTTTGGGCAGAGACTATGTGGTTTTTTAGATACAGGACCATGTTGTCTGCAACAGAGATAGTTTGACTTTCTCTCTTCCTATTCAGATGCCCTTTATTTCTTTCTCTTGTCTGATTGCTGGGGAGAGGACTTCCAATACTTCGTTGAATAGAAGTGGTAAGAGAGGGCATTCCTGTCTTGTGCAAGTTTTCAAGGGGAATGCTTCCAGGTTTTACCCATTCAGTATAGTGTTGGCTGTGGGTTTATCATAGTGGCTTTTATTATTTTGAGGTTATGTTTCTTCAAAACTTATTTCATTGAGAGTTTTTAACATGAAGAGATGTTGAATGTCATCAAAAGCTTCTTCTGCATCTATTGAGGTGGATAATCATGTGGTTTTTGTCTTTAGTTCTGTTTATGTGATGAATCACATTTATTGATTTGCATATGTTGAGTCTCAGGGATAAAGCCTACTTTATCATGTTGGATAAGCTTTTTGATGTGCTGCTGTATTCACTTTGCCAATATTTCACTGAGGATTTTTGCATCAATGTTCATAAAGGATATTGGCCTGAAGTTTTATGTTGTGCCTCTGATAGGTTTTTGTATCAGGATAATGCTAGCCTCATAGAATGAGTTACAGAGGAATCCCTCCTCCTCCATTTTTTGGAATAGTTTCAGCAGGATTGATACCAGCTCTTCTTTGCATTCCATGCTCATGGAGACGAAGAATCAATATCATTAAAATGGCCATACTCCCCAATGAAATGTGTAGTATTGATGCTATTCCTATTAAACTACCGTTGCCGTTCTTCACAGAACTAGAAAAAAAAATTCTAAAATGTATGTGAAACCAAAAGAGAGACTGAATAGCCATGATAATACTCATCAGAAAGAACAAACCTAGAAGCATCATGTTTCCAGGCTTCAAACTATACTATTGGGCTACAGTAACCAAAGCAACATGGTAGTGGTACAAAAACAGACACATAGATCAATGGGTCTCAAAACAGAGAACTCAGAAATAATACCACACACCTACAACTATCAGATTTTTGGCAAATCTGACAAAAACAAGCAATAGGAAAAAGATTGTCTATTCACTAAATAGTGCTGGGACAATTGGCTAACCATATGCAGAAGACTAAAACTGAATTGTTTCCTCACACCATATATAAAAATCAATTCAAGATGGATTAAATACCTAAACATAAAACACAAAACTATAAAAGTCCTGAAAAACAACTTAGGCAATACTATTCTGGGCTAGGAATGGGCAAAGGTTTCATGATGAAGACACCAAAAGGAATTGCAACAAAAACAAAAATTGACAAATGGGATCTAATTAAACTAAAGAACGTCTGCACAGCAAAGGAAACTATCAACAAAGTGAACAGACAATCTACAGAATGGGAGAAAATTTTTGCAAACTATGCATCTGACAAAAGTAATACCCAGCATCTATAAAAAACTTTAAAAAATTATAGGAAAAAAACAAACAACCTGATTAAAAAGTGGGCAAAGAACATGAACAGACATTTTTCAAAATAAGACATATTTGTGGCCAAGAAGCATATCAATAAAAGCTGAACATTGTTAATTATTAAAAAAATGCCAATCAAAATGACAATGAGATACCATCTCTCACCTGTCACAATGGCTATTACTAAAAAGTAAAAAAAAATATAACAAATGCTGGTGAGGTTGCAGAGAAAAAGAAATGTTTATATGTTGTTGGTGGGAGTATAATTAGTTCACCCATTGTGGAAGACAGTGAGATGATTCCTCAAAGATCTAAATATAGAAGTGTCATTCGACCAAGCAACTCCATTGCTGGGTATATACTCAAAGGAATAGAAGTCATTCTATTATAAAGACACATGCATATGCATATTCTCTGCAGCACTATTCACAATAGCAAAGACATGGAATCAACCTAAATGCCCAGCAATGGTACACTGGATAAAGAAAATATGGTATATATACACCATGGAATATTATGTAGCCACAAACAAAACAAGACCTTGTCCTTTGCAGGAACATGGATTGGGCTGGAGGCCATTATTCTTAGCAACTAAAGCAGGGACAGAAAACCAAATACCACATGTTCTCACTTGTAAGTGGGAGCTAAATGATGAGAACAAATGGATCCATAGAGGGGAACAATATGAAATGGGGCCTATTGGAAGCTGGAGGTTGGGAGGAGGGAAAACATCAGGAAAAATACCTAATGGGTACTGGCCTTAACATCTGAGTGACAAAAGAATCTGTACAACAAACCCCCATGACACAAATTTACCTATATAATAAACCTGAACATGTACCCCTGAACTTAAAATGATAGTTAAAAAAAATCATTTATTCTTTGGTGTTGCTATCATTTGCACAATAAAAACGTATTTGCAATACAATATACTGTAAGCAGTTAAACTGGCAAGGCAGGGAACTGTGCAGTACTCAGATGTAAGAACAATTAATGCCAGTTGTCAGAAAAAAAGCAAACGTTGTCATGGAAAATAAAATACAAACTATAAATATATGTAGTATGAGAAATCTCTTGTACTCCCAGAAAAATTATCCATGGAACCAAAAATCACACTAGAATAGATGGATATAGAAAGAAAGATAAGAGTACAGTAACCATGTTTATAAAAATGTATTATTACTTAAATACTGTATTACTATATTACGTATGGTGTACCATGCTTATACATAACTATTTTTGAATTACAATTATAACCAAGTGATTAGTATAAATGAAATAATATTAAACATTATAAGTTACATATTCAATGCATGTAATCCAATCTCAAAATATTTTGAAATAAAAGCCTATTGAATATAATTCAGAACTAATTAGAAGGTGGATGAAAGAAATGTTTTTTTCTAGAGTTCGGTATGAATTATGTTGGCAGCTAAACCAATAAAATGTAAAGACCATTATTCTGACAATTCTAGAATCTCATTATTTTTGATAAATAATCAAATTAACTCTTGTGTAGGATACTAGGAAAGAGTTAACTAAGAAGTAACTTATAAAGAGTGACACATAAAACTTTTAGATACTTGTGTTTTTAATTATACATATTCTGATATCTCAACACTCCACTTATATATAGCTTTTGAGGTCTATGGATTAAAGGGGAATTTGGATTAATCACATTAAAGAAAGAAATTAGATTTGAGGGTTATTATTTATAAATCTGTATCAGAAATTATCTGCTGAAGCTTAACTGAAAAGTCTTATAATTTTGTTCTGAGCAGTGTAGTTGATAATTGAGGTAAATGGCTGCTCAGTGCAGTCTCAAAGAATATGTTTTTGCTGTCTTGCAAGGTGTGTTGGATTAATATGATACATTTGAATTTAGATAATTACCTCAATTACCTATGTTCCAGAAATGCATTTTTATTTATTTGTGAACCATTTGGTAGTTATCAATAAGTTTTGAAAGATTCTAGAGCATATTTCTGTCAATATCTGATAATTACATATACATTTTCAAAATGTACTACACGATCTTATGAAAAATGGTATCAAAATGTTAAATATATTTTTTTAATTAAAAATGACAGTTAATAACATAATATGATCTTTTGTTTCAGTCAGCTCTGCATTGACTTTTATTTTAGTTTGTTCTTATACTATAGTCTTAAATGATACCCCCATGAGTATAGCCTAAAAATACATTTATGAAATAATTTTAAGACTTTTTCGGACATTGTTCCATATTTAATGATGATATACTAGATCATCTAAAATTTAGAAGCCATTTCTCAACTTTATTTATAAAGTATGAATTCCATGACACATGGCTATTTTAGAACCCACAGCAAAATTTTCTTGATGAATTAGGTGATCAAAATGACTTTTAAGTTTTATGAAAAAAGGAGCTTTATATCACTTATTGATATGTCTTCAGTATTCTCAGCTATGTCTGTCAGAGAGTAGGTGTTTAAAAATAGTTTTTCAATGAAAGAATGAATACTTCTTCACATTTGCTAGATCATTCTATTAAAGCTACATGCAAATTTTTTCTGATTTGTTGTAAATAAAGATGAACAATGCAAAATACTATAATAATATAGGCAATTTTATTTTTGCCTATTTCATATCTCTCAGAGAACCAGGGACATAACTCAGATAGGCATAATGTCTACCATTAGAGTTCATTTTGCCTTCACAAATTTTTACCAATATACAAAATAAAAAATAAATTAAAAAGTTAATTCTTGAATATTATGTTTGGGGAAGTCGTCTGAGCAGAAATCTCTTAAAGTTTATTATCTTTGATAATATCTTTGTTATTATCTTTGATATTCCACAGAGAATGCAAATCGTAGTCATAACCTTGCCATATCACATTTCATAAAAAATCTATCTTGATTAATGCATAGCTAGCAACTAGCTGTTTCAATTAGAATATTGCAAATACAGCTTTAAAAAATAAATACAAATTCATTTTAAAGACATTGTCAGAGTGTTTATCTTGTGTGATTTACATTTCCAGAAAATGTAGTTCACTTAAAGAGAAATGAGATGTATGAATTAAAGTGAGTCTATGGTTTACATCTTTGGGTATTGGGGCATCAGAATTGGTTTAACACTGATTTGAGGACAATTGGATCAATGCAGAATGAAAAGAATCTTGACAAAAGAAAGCAAAATGAGTGGTGGATTCTTTAGCTTTAAATTAAGTTAGATCTTTAGTCCTATACTCAATTTTAATGTGATTGTTCAATCCTTTATGATAATTTAGATTGAAGGACTGAAGATATGAACACTTCCGTAGAGGAAGTATTTATGAAGAAGCTGAAAGGGAGGTGCAGCATGGATCATAAACCTTTCCAGTGTATTATAGCAGAATAAACTCGCTTTCATCATAGATATTTATCACTTGCTTGTTTGGTAGTGTCAAATACCTATTTAATTTTTTCTCTATTATCTCTCTTCTCCCCACTGATCTTCTGTCTTCATATTAATATTTTGCCCATAGCTCCTTACTTAATATTTAAATAATATTTCTTTGAAAAAATAAAAAGAGCATTTATAAGTTTTTGAATTGGGCAACAATAAAACAACAACTTTAACTATTCCATTTATAATTTGTCTATTATCAATAGGTCTCATTGGAATATTCAGAGTGGATAAAAGAGAAGTGCTTGATTAGGCATACTGGGAATTGCTAAACCAGAGAAGAGATGCTAAAATACATAATTCTGGGTTCCTTTTTTTCAGTTACTAGCTATGGCTCACTACATTTTGTACAAAATTTTACCTGAAAAAACACAAAATGGAAATGAAAAAGATAAATTAGTGAAGTTTTCATAATAGTAGATATATTCAATTTAAATGAATGTTTTATTGTGAGATTATTTCTTACATTTTTAATATTAAGACTACATAGTGATAATTTGTTATTTTTATATCCATGATGGTAAATATTTTTAAAGCTAACCCTATATGTCCTACTGATTTGAAATCCAAATTATCGAGCAATGTTGTCATTGATGAGCCTATTTTTTAGGCTAATTTAACAATGATTTACAAATGCCCCTTTGTCCCACATATTGGATACTGATTATTCCTAATTTCTTTAGACATAGAACATTTGTTACAAATTAACGAAAATTACACTACAAAATTTTTCTGCACAGATTCACTTTTTAATCAGTGTATTTGACTTTTTGTTCCTAGGGTGCTCTATAGATATGTATCTCTTTATGATATTAACGGATTGGATATAAGTGTAAAAGAAAGCACCTTGACTTTAATAGTTGATTATTGCCTCATAAGAAAACGTCCACTAATGCTGCTACATCTTGGTCAGCGTCCAAGAATACTTAGATAAACTGCTTGTACTCTCTATCAGGTAATGCAAAACAAAGAAGTTAGGGTTTGAGAGATAATATCTCATGATTTTTCTATTATCTCTAGTATTCATTGTGGTTTCCTTAGCCTTGTTTATATAAAATAAAGCATTTGGGTTTAAATTACTCACTCATTTGATTCAATGATTTATTGAAGACCTGACCTTTGTAAGCACAATCTAGGCGATGAGAATACAAGTTAACCAGGGAGAAAAGATCCCCATACTTCTGGTAAATGTTAGCATCATCATAATCCTATGATATTCTTAATTCCAGATTTAGCCTTAAAACAAATATCCTTGAGAGCTTATCACTGGCCAGATATTGTTTTAGTTCCCGAAGAATTAATAACGAACCTAACAGACTGCTCTTCTGCTATTGAAGTTTAGATTCTAGTAGGGATGGGAAGCGAGAGCAAATATATAAATAAATGCATGTCAGATGGGAGAAATTGAAATGAATAAATATTCAAGATAGAAAGTAAGAGTTGGAGTAAGACAAAACTTCTCTGATTAGTTAATACTTGAGTAGAAACTAGAATACTATTCCAGCAAAATAATTCAAAAATAACAACCTTTTTCATTCATCTTTGAAAATCAAAATTTTCATGTGATTACTTTAATTCTTAATTTATAAGATGAATTTATAAATGAATTTATAAGAACACACTTTATAAGGGTGTGCTGGTGTTAAACTATTTTATATATTTTATGAAATGTTATTTTTTGATTATTTCACTTCATATAGTATTCTATTCATTTTCTCCATTTTAAATAAAAAAGTATAGAGTATAAAAGTTTATAGAAACATTGAACGAAAACATACACCTATATTTGGATATTTTACTTAACTATCGTGGCAATGGATACATAAAACTGGTCAAACAACAGTAAGAATGTTACAGATTTGACCAACATAATGAATGATGGAAATGTAAAAGATATTAACTGGAACAGTAGAGATCCAGTAATTGTCCTTTCAATCATACGTGAACCTTTACAAAAATTGACTTCATCCTATGCTCTAAAAGAAGGCTTACCAATTTTAAAGATAAGCATTATACAGTCAGCACTGTCTGACAACGATTCTGTTACATTAGAAAGCTAGCCACAAACAAGATAAGCAAGAAACTTCCATGAATTTAGAAATGTAAAAGGACCGTTCTAAGTAACTGACAGGTCAAAAAAAATCAAAATAGATACTAGAAAATAGTACTGATTTTTAAAGTTATTACGTATCCAAACTTGTGTAATATAAATGAAATGAAACTCAGCTGGGAATATACAGGCTTCAATTTTATATTAGAAAAAAAGAGAGAAAGGCTGTTTAATGAGCTAAGCATCCAATTTTAAAAGTGAAATGATAAAAACTATAGAATAAACCCAAAGAAAACTGAAAGTAGACCTTAATAAAGAGGCACTGTCTCTGAAGCCAGATTGTCTACATGTGAATCTGTTATCCCCTTTCCTAGTGTTTTGACCTTGAGTAAGTAACTTAAGCTCTCCATTTTCCTCATTTATAATGTATAGGTGATAGTAATAGCACCTGCCTCACAAAGCTGTGGTGAGGATCGAATGAGCAAATATACAAAGGATACAGGGTGTCAGGATTTTACTCAGTAATTTGTGGTTAGCCCTCATTATTAAAAGAGCAGAAATTAATTAAGTAGAGATAAAACAGGTCTTAAACAAAGTCAAAACTGATTATCTAAAAAGATTAATAACATGGACATGCCTCTTTCAATCCTGATTAGGAAAATACAGAATTGGCCCAAATAAACAACCTTTACAAGAGCAGACAGGCCATGAGGAAGAAGCAACCACATATTACTCTTTCAATAGCTTTACTGTGAGGGGTAACATAAAAAACAGGGCGGTGTTTGGAGACATGTTGGAGACAAGTAAGATTTTAAAAATTAGATTTTTTAAATGATGGGCTAAGTTAAGGGAAGTTTGTATGCAGCTGGCAAAGATTCAGCTGAACAGGAACATGTTAAATCTCTTGAGAGGTCAAGAGAAGCAGCAACTCAAAGGACAGTACACAAATGTCATGAAAAATAAATTATTTATAAGTGAGGCTAAGTTTAAGTAAAAAATATACAATGAGATTTTTTTCAAATTTTATTTTTTAAAGACAGCACTGATTTTGCTGGGGAAAGGAGTCTTAATTTGGGAGCAACTGAATATTGAGAACCAAATCTCTGCTAGGCACCCTGTTAAGAGGAATACCTCTTGTTAACAAGACAGGCACAACTGTTATTTGTTTAATTTATTTACAGTTTTGAGAGAAGAAAAAGAAAAGCTTCATCAGAAATCAAAGCCAGAGACACTAGTTTAAGTGAAACCATAATCTTTGGACTCCCCCCACCCCAAGACTTTCATATTTGCCCTCTTGCCTGAAATAGTACTGCCATTAAGTTTTGTGCTGATATCTGCCTGGCTCACTCATGCACATCATGTCAGTCTCTTCTGCAGTGTCCTCTCCTCAGTGAAGCCATTTATGAAAACACAGTCTAAATAGCACCCTCTTCATCCTTATTGTGACCCTACCTCATATTTCTCCCATAATTCTTCCTTACATTGAATATTTTTCTGTTTTTTTAAAATTTTTTCTGCCTCCCATTGCAAAGCGAAATTATTGAGGAGTTTTATTTTGTTTACTGCTGTATCTTCAAGACCTAAAATAGTACCTGACACTTATATGGTCCTTGAAAAATTGCTAATGGAAGGAAGGAAGAAAGGAGGGAGGAGAAGAGGGAGGAAGAAATGAATGAACAAATGAAGGAAGGCAAAGAATAAATGAATGCAGTAGATTTTGCCTTCAATCTAGGCATAGATTTTTCTTTTCCTTCACTTGCCACCCACACTGAACCTCAATCCTGATAATACTACCTCTAAATACATTTGGATTTTTTCATTGCCATTGCCCTACTTCAATATACATCCATCTATTTTCCAGAGCTTAGTAATAGCCTCCTAAATTCTATTTCTTCCCTATTTCTTTGCTTTTACTTAGTCTCTTGAAATCTATTTACTTCCTAGAACTCAAGTCATCTTTTTAAAACATAAATCAAATATCATTACTTCTTATGACTTACCTTCTCTTAAAAGGAAAAATCCAGGTTGGGTGTAATGGCTCATGCTTGTAATCCCAGCACTTTAAGAGTCCCAGGTGGGCAGATCACTTGAGACCAGGAGTTCGAGACCTGCCTGGTCAACATGATGAAACCCTGTCTCTACTAAAAATACAAAAAATTGGCCTGGCATGTTGGTGATGCATGCCTGTAATCCCAGCTACTTGGGAGGCTGAGGCAAGAGAGACTCTTGAACCCGGGAGGCAGAGGTTGCAGTGATCCAAGATCGTGCCACTGCACTCCAGCCTGGCTAACAGAACAAGACTTTTTCTCTAAATAAATAAATAAATAAATAAATAAATAAAATAAAATAAAATCCAAGTTTACTTAGAATATTCTGATTTTTTACTGAATCCTTCAAGAGTCCGTTGTATGATTTGACCCTTAACTTGTCATCTCCTACATAATTTCCATACCCTTTACTCTTGGTCTCTCTTCACTCTAGCCATACTGTTCTTCTGACATTCAATCTCCTTTTCATCTCAGAACCCTTGGTTTTGATATATTTTATTTCTAGCATGCCTTTCTTATATTTGTTGTGGAAGACTCATAATTCATGGCCCAGTTTAAATAATATTTATTCAGAACCATCTTTTCCTTACTATCCCACTCTCTATATCTGCAATTATTCCCTCTTCCAGCTCCCTGTTGACTTTCCTTATAGCACTTGTATGGAAACACAGCTATCGTGGTCTTTTTTATTTAAATGGGTTTTAGTTTCTCTTCCTCTATAAAATGCAAAATTCATTAGGGCAGGGGCATAGTGTTCACTCATTATTACATATATAGCACCTGGAATCATATTGGATATGTAATCGTCAGGAACTTTGAAGTGTCAGAGATTTTACTCTCCTTGGAAGCTAACAAGTTAGTCTATCCCCCAGGCCATAGATGCTGGAAGGAGACATGATATTTCTGGCACAGAGACAAAGGACTTAATTACACACACCTTAACAGGCAGCATGTGCTTCTAGTGTGCCTTAATTCCCCCCAACTCACCAGTTATCCTTGAGATTGTGTGGAGCAGCCTAGGTGAACTGCATATATACAGTGGGTCTGTGTTACAGCTGAGAAACTCCTAATTTTGGAAATCACAGCATTTAAAGGGCTTCAATCAAACCTACTCAACCTTTGTCTTGGAGGGAGACATTTTCATTATTTTTCTAGACAGCAAACAAACATATTCTATTCTCCTGAGTGAGACACTATCCCTAACGGCAATGATGTTTTCTATGTGAAATCCTTTAAAGGACAGTCCAGAGCAAAATCTGGCAATGTCACTGTTCAAAAGACATGGAGAAATATGAGATCCATGCCAACAATAATGAGAATTCAATAAATGTTACTCATTTGATAAAAAAATCAACCTAACTATATGTCAGGGTAGGGGTGATAGTAAAAGTTTAGGTGAGTAGGGGGGGAGTTCAGGCAAGCTGAAGGGATTTTGTGGGTGATCCTTTGTAAAATAACTATACATGTGAGCTTGCCAATGTAATATTCTAAGGTGACAGGACAATAGGAATATACTAGTGAACAGTTCAGGCAGATATGTCTGGTGGAAATGGTTCTGATTGTGGTATATTTCTCAGGTTTCTTTTTTCCCCCTAATACTACATTATTCTCTAATGCATTTCTTTGTACATGATAATTTTCACCAAGCTGATGATTCTATTACAGCAGGGATAATATTCTAACAGCATAAAAGTTTCAATGTCTAATTTCTCATAGTTCAATCTTTGTCAATTGTTTCAATACTGCAGCATTTATTTTGTTCCCTATTCCTACCGAACATGGTCCAGAAAATGGTAATGAGATTTGGCTTTCCTTCTTCTTGGGTTCGCATATTCCTGTCTGGTTGAAAAGAAAGCTGCCTTTCTTTGAAAGCTTGAAAAAATAGCTTTTGTATATTACACAGGCCTGTAAATGAACAAGAATGTTATTGAATCTAAGTACTGCCTCATAATGTCTGTACTACTTTTTATGTCATTCAACTAAAAGCTCCCCTTGTCCAGTGAAGTATGAAATTTTGTATTCAACCCATCACACTTGGTGACGTATGCTCCTCTCTTAGTCAGTCAGTGAAGATTCTTTGTATGTCTTCTGTGTCGCCGAAGCTCTGTTAGGCCCAGGGC
Source organism: Trachypithecus francoisi (assembly GCF_009764315.1). Lineage (NCBI taxonomy): Eukaryota > Metazoa > Chordata > Mammalia > Primates > Cercopithecidae > Trachypithecus > Trachypithecus francoisi. The sequence continues at coordinate 55,491,309 of NW_022681463.1, read as the reverse complement.
TTCAACTGTAAATAAGATATTATTTCTAGCCTAGCATATCTCACAGAGACAAATTTAAACAAACAATTGGAATAGGCTTAATTGTTTTACATTAAAATTATTGACATATTAGTGCCCGTAGGTGTAATGGTCACAACGAGTAGGTACAGGCTTGGTACAGGAAATGCCCTTTGCACCTCAAAAAAGTGACATTTTATTTGCATATTGGGTGATGAAAAGGAATTCTCCAGGCAGAATAAGAGCAAGCAGGAGTAGGGCAGCAGGAGAACAAAAAACCTTTCAGGCAAAGGACATGTTGAAATTTAGGTGTCATTTGAGAACATGGATTCTGATTTATGTCATTAATGAGCTCTCTGGCCTCACTATCTCAATTTCCTTGTTTGTGGAATGAGGCTATTGAGATAGGTGATTACTAAAATCCAATTGCAGCAGTTTCACTCTTATCAAGTTCAGATACTGTTATTTTGTGTTCTGAAATGGTCATGTCTTCATTTGCTTACTATTATGACAAGGTAACTGTTGATAGAACTCTGGCTTACTGAAGAAATTCCTTCTTAATGTATGGGCCATGATCAATAGTTGTTAATCTTTGCTTATAAAAACAGCATGATTTCACCATATCAAAACATTTGATAAATACTCTTTTAATTTCCATTGTATATTTGAGATAATATACTTGAAATAAGTCAATCATCAAAAAAGATTTAAGTTATGAGTGAGCTGAGACTGTCAGAGACAAACTGCTCTGTCAACATTTATTTATTCAGAACCTTTTCCTTACTGCAAATGTTCAATAAGAAAAAATGTATTCATTCCCTACCTATTAGTGCAGAATTAATACAGAATATTTCAGAAAATTATCTAAATTGCTGATAACTCAAGAGCATGAAAATTGCTCAGACTGGTTATAGATAAAATTTATTTAGTCATCTTCTAACATTTTGATTTTTTTTCAGCTAAGTCTTTTGCCATTTCATTAGCCATGCAATGTAGTATTCATTAAGGAAATTATAATGCAAAACACATAGAGAATCTATTGGCCTGAACACATTAGCAGGGGTAATATTAAAGGCAAGATGATGTGCTTTATAGTTCATCTTTTGTCCTATATATTTATTTTCCTTTTTATGTCATCTTGTTACAGAAAATCTCTCATTCAGATTGAAACCATTATATGTAAAAAAAGATATGATGTTTCTAACAGTTTACTTAAGATTTGACTTAAATAGCTTTCATCTTGTAAACTCCTCTTGACCTTTCATTACTTTTAAGCTTGGAACTCTTAGTTTCCTTACTCAAAAATATTATTATTAGTATCAATGAATTGCCAGACAATTTTGATAGGAATATCACAACACTAAGGCATTTGCTTCATAGGTGCACATTTGTTAGCATCTTATATTATGTGCAGATAATTATAACCCATATTATTACCACAGATATATGTTAATGTCTAGTTATCACAAAGCAGAAATGTTAGCTGAGCATAAAAATTAATGTCAGGATGAAGGGGATTACGCAGGCAGCCCTCTTCTACCTTCCACTTCCCAACTCAGCTGCAGGGATGATCAATGCTGCCATGGACTTAACATATCCAGGAACACGAGCCTTACATTTTGTCTTATCAGGGTGATGAAAACCAAAATTTAGGAGAACTTACTGGGAAAGGAGCAATCTCATTTACTTTTAGTCTTTATTCTGCCTCTTTTCTGCATTCTCACTGATGAAGCCAAATGTAGTAAGTACTACACGAGCATTCAGGGCAAAAACACTAGAAGCAAAGCATGATCTTTTCCTTTGCCTTGTTTATCGCACATAAATTTCCTCAGGAACTTTTCTGTGTGACAGCTGGATGATGGGTAAACAATAATCAGTATTTTGAGTCCAATGGCTCAAAAATCCATGTTGGTTGATATAGAATATTGTCAAGGATATAAAATCCTTAATACATCAATCAATTATAATGATTGATTGATGAACTGATCATAAATCCATTCACACTGGAGCTCAAAGATGTCAATTTAGGTAAAAACTTTAACATTTCTACATTAAATGCATGAATACCTACATAATTTGAGTTTACACTAAATGCAAATAAATTCAGAAAATATGTATTTTGCATAGCAGATTTATTTAAATGAAGTAAGAAAGGGTAATTACTTATTCCTTATATTTATATCAGACTTTATGATTTTCAGTATATTCTGACATAAATAATCTTATTTAATCCTCAAAAAATATTATGAGGCTGGTAAGAGAGTGACAGTATCTAAATTTTGCAGATGAAAAAACTGAAGCTAAAAGATTAAAGACGTAGCAACTCAGTGAAAGGACTATTATTTCAATCAATTACCATTTATTGAGTGCTTACTACATACAAGGTTTTGTGTGAAGCACTGAGACTAAAACAGTCAACCAAATAGAGAAAAATCCTTGTCCTGATAGAGCTTAAATTATTGGAGTAAAATATGGGAAATTAATAATATAATATCTGTCTTAGCTCAGGCTGCTATTTACCATAGACTAAATTACCATAGACTGTCTGGTATAGACAATAAACATTTATTTCTCACAATTCTCAAGGTTGTAAGTTCAAGATCAAGGTGCCAGTCAATTAGCTTACCGATGAGGACCCCATTTCCAAATTGCAGTTAGTCAGCTTCTTGCTACCTCTTCAGATGGCCAAGAGAGGAAGCCCTAGCTCTTTCTAAGAATACTAATTCTATTGATATCATGGGAGCTTCATCCTCATGACCTAACCTAATTACATGTCTCAAACCTAATTACATCCCTCAAACTGCACCTACTAATACCATCCCATTGAGGATTAGGATCTCAACATATGAATTTTGGGAAAATAAAAACATGCAATATAATATAATGTAATATTTATACTGTTAATAATATACTGCTTATATTAGTAAGCTCCTATCCAACCCCCTTCATTCCTCATCTAAAACAAGAGTCAAGATTCAATCATTTTACTTCTTCACAGGAATAATAGCTGTCTATATCAGCTATACCTCAGTAAGTAATAGATTCAGATCCACATCTGCTTTCCCAATATTCAAGATGAGAGATAAGAATGTTTTTATCTTGCCCTCACCTAAGAGATCCTATTCTCAAACTTTTGATCTTCTATGTCTTACTTCATATTAATTTTCTGGAAATTATTATTTTCAATTTGTACCAAACTTTAAAGATTGTGATAATAAATAAATGTTCAGTATGAATAGCCTCTCAAGTCCACCCCTCTCTTCATGATAAAAATTATACAAATCATTATTTTAAGAGAGAAAGTGAGAAGTCAAATGTCTTGAAATCCAATTTAAGCTATATTGAAAAAACTGATTTCTTAAATAATATTTTATTATATATAATTAATTTGTACAAGTATAAACCCAAATCATTTAGAATGGGGAGTGCTGTGGTTTGAATATGTCCCCCAAAGTTCATGGGTTGCAAACTTGATCCCTAAAGTATAACAGTTTTTTTTTTTTTTTTTTTTTTTTTTTTTTTTTTTTTTTTGAGACAGAGTCTCACTCTGTCGCCCAGGCTGGAGTGCAGTGGCCGGATCTCAGCTCAGTGCAAGCTCCGCCTCCCAGGTTTACGCCATTCTCCTGCCTCAGCCTCCCGAGTAGCTGGGACTACAGACGCCCGCCACCACGCCCGGCTAGTTTTTTTGTATTTTTTAGTAGAGACGGGGTTTCACCGTGTTAGCCAGGATGGTCTCGATCTCCTGACCTCGTGATCCGCCCGTCTCGGCCTCCCAAAGTGCTGGGATTACTTGCTTGAGCCACGGCGCCCGGCCAGTATAACAGTTAAGAGACAAGATCTTTAAGAGATGATTGGACCGTGAAGGCTCTGCCCTCATTAATGGATGAACACCATTATTGTGGGAGTTGATTTGATGTTATAAGAGTGAGTTCCTTATAAAATAATGAGCTTGGATTATTTATCTTTCTCTTTCACCCTCTCTTGCCCTTCTGCCTTTTGCCGTGAGATCATGCAGCAAGAAGTCTTGCAAAATGCTGGCCCCTTGATCTTGGTCTTCCCAGTCTCCAGAACTGTTTGAAAATAAATTTATTCTTATTACAAATTACCTGGTCTGTGGTATTCTGTTATAGCAGGAAAAAACAGGTTGAGAGAGAACGCAACAATGATGGTTAAGTTTGGCAATTTTTTTTTCTTTTTTCTTTTATGTGCACTTCTGCAAGTGTGTGTGTGCCTGTGTGTGTTTCAAAATTTTTGTGCTTCAGTTTATGAACTTGGTGACTTCTCTTTTTAAAAAATCTGTTATGTAATAACTGTCTCTTAATGATAATGTGATAATTTCATTTACTAGTAACTCTAAATTACAGCCCTCACTATCTTCACTTGTGATGGAAATAAAAGTATAGCCTGGGGATGTCAAATCTATCATGAAAACTTTCAAATATATGGTCAATTAACACAGAAACTTTCAAATATACGATCAACTTTAAGTTTTAATTACACATAAAAGATTTTGTGTGTCACTGACATACTGCTATTCACACTCCTATGCATTTATTTATCTACTAAATAAAACGGTATTAAAAATCTAAACCTTTGTTCCAATGTATTTTTTTCTTCTAGGAAAGAAAGAGGAGTTCAAACTAAGATCCCGTTCACAGAACAATCTAAAGAAAACATGTAACTATTCATTCTTCCATGGTAGCCTTTCGAACTTCTGTGTTTGGAAAATGCTTTTCCAGAATTTGAGCATTACCTTCTTTCCTAGCATACATTCTATCAAAGACAACTTCTTTAATTTGTAGTAACAGGATAATGTTATCCTGAATTTGCTATTCATCAGAATATTGCATAATATAAATGATATATGATAATCAGAGTTTCTAAATTACAGTTAGAATTCCATTCTATCCTATTTTCTTTGAAAAGGCATACGCATGCGCTTTTTTTTCCTATTGATTTCATTCTCTCCAAGAAGACATAAAAGAAGTTGAGGTTATTATGTTTCACCTCTTTTAGCTGTTAGGCTGGCTTCTTTTGCAACCAGAGAAATTTGGGTGATTGTGCCTTACTACAATTAGGTGAATAAATAAGCATCTTTACTATTCTAAGGCTTCTCATAAAAGTTTAAAATAAAAATTGTAGTATACTCATTAATATAGTATTCAATGGAGAACTTCTGTAGAAAATATTACCAACATTTAATTAAGTAAAAATATAACCAAAAGAAGCAAGCACCAGTACTTCTCTGAAATTCAAGCAGTCGTTATAGTTAACACTGTCCATTGAATGTAATTTCTGTATAAACTAAGGTTTTATAATTGGTCACATGTTGTTTATTCATAAACAAGATGGAGACATCTCTCTCTCACTTAAACGTTCCATCTGATCCAGTAGGTATGTTTCTTCCATCCTGTGGATTTCTCCCTTTGTGGAGTGTCTCCCTCTTATGCATGATCTGAAGAGTTGCTAGCCTAATAACTCTGCAGTCTAACCAGTGTAGAAGAGAAAAAAGGTGATAGAAGAAGATTCACCCTCTGTTTATGGCCCTGACCCAGAAGTTGCCTATGTCACATTCGTTCACATTCCATTGGCTGGAACATCTCTCTATGGTCATAGCTAGCTAGAACAAAGGTCTGAAAATGTCGTAATTTCTTCTGTTTTCCCTCCTCCTGTGTCTTCTCTTTCTATTTTATCTTTTACTCTTTTACCGAGGAGAGGTGGCTGAAAAAAATTAGAGTGTTTACTACAATGAAATAGAATGGAAAATAATTATTGGGAGATAATGAAACAATCACTACTGTAGTCTTATTAAAAGCATATTAACTATTCTGTTCTGAAAAGCTGTATATATTGAATTTCCAGTAAATTTTCAATTAACTAAAATAAATGGATAACAAAGGAAAATATAAATATAAATGGAGACACATAAATTTTCCAGTGTATGTGTTTAAGAGGAATCACTTGCATGTTATTTTCTGAAAATTGATATCCAGTTATTTAGATGATTTGACATTTGAAGTGTTTATTTTATTGGATTCTTCTATAAGAAGTCCCTTCTTATTCCAAGATAATAAAGATACTATTCCATTCTTTTTTCTTCTTAGTTTGATATTTAAGTTATCAATCCATCCATAATTTATTTTGGAGTATAAATTATGTACTTGTTTTTATGTTTTCTTCATATAGTGAGTAGCTTCTCTAAAATCTTCTGTAGATTTATGCTTTAATTTCTGTCATATACATTTAATTGTCTTTTCTTTCATTCATTAAATACTTTTTTTCATTAAATACTTATTAAGTACTGTTATATGTGGTGAGCATACAACAAGGGTTAAAATATCTGTTTTAAAAGCACAAACACTTTAGGGAGGTCAACTTTTAAAAATATCAGATAACGAAAACATGATTCAAGTATTTCTGTACTTCATGTTTTTATCAATTAGCTTACTTGCCTTTTCTTGTATATATAGTTATTGCTAGACCTTTGCAGAGCAAAATGAAGAATATATAGGGCATTTACTTTCTTTTTGTTTTTCTTTTTAAATTTTTCTTGTTGATGTTTATTCTTTTGCATAAGGTATTCATTTTCACAAAATATGAAAATAAATATTTAAAACTAAGATGTGAGTTATACTAAATTTTAGTTTAGTGGGGAATATTTACAGATTTTTAAAAGTTAAGTTTTTCCATTTGTAAACGTGACATATCTCTTTATCTTGTTCACTTAAAGTTGACAATATGAGCGTGGTGGCTCAAGCCTGTAATCCCAGCACTTTGGGAGGCCGAGGCGGGCGGATCACGAGGTCAGGAGATCGAAACCATCCTAGCTAACACGGTGAAACCCCGTCTCTATTAAAAATACAAAAAATTAGTCGGGCGTGGTGGCGGGCGCCTGTAGTCCCAGCTACTCGGAGGCTGAAGCGGGAGAATGGCATGAACCCAGGAGGCGGAGCTTGCAGTGAGCCGAGATGGAGATCGCGCCACTGCACTCCAGCCTGGGCGACACAGCGAGACTCCGTCTCAAAAAAATAAAATAAAATAAAATAAAATTGACAATAGTTTAGAAATTTTATACAAACGGTCTCATTTTTTAAAGTTAATTAATTGCTGTCTAAAATCATTCCTATATTTTCTAGTCATTATTTTGATGTGCCAAGACTATGGTTTTTTTTAGAGATAATCTTATATCAGGCAAGTTTTATAAAGTCTTTTATTAGTTCTAATGATTTCTTAACTCAAATGGAATATTCTAACTGAGTAGATATCATATTGTGTTGGTCAACCATTTAGGTAATGCGTTTTCTTTGAGACTTAGCAGTGCAAATGAAAGAAGATATAATGATTGTGTTTTTCATTGTGTTTCAGATGTTCAATTATGGCTTTCAGAATTTGCTAATATTTCTCCTATTAGTTTTGATAACTTATGGCTTCAAGTTGTTGTCTATTTTATTGAGTTTGTCAAATTTATAGGCAGAAATACTATCTTTCTGTTATTCTTTTGATGGCCATTGGACATTTACAAATGTCTTTGATTATTTTCTAAGTTTTGGTAATTTGTGTTTTCTCTCTTTTCAATTTGATTAGTCACCCTAAAGGTTCAAAAATTTTATTATTCTTTTTAATGAAGCCAGTTTAGTTTTGTTGATTTTCTCTATTGACTGTCCACTTTGTATTTAATTAATTTCTGCTCTTGTTTTTTTTTTTTTTTTTTTTTTTTTTTTTTTTTTTTTTTTTTTTTTTGGCCGGGGGGGGCTGGAGTCTTGCTGTCATTGTCCAGGATGGAGTGCAATGGTTTGATCTCCACTCACTGCAACCTCTGCCTCCTGGGTTCAAGCAATTCTCCTGCCTCAACCTCCCGAGTATCTGCAATTACAGGCATCTGCTACCACACCCAGCTAATTTTTTGTATTTTTAGTAGAGATGAGGTTCCACCATGTTCGCCAGGCTGGTCTTGAACTCCTGATCTCTGGTGATCTACCCGCCTCAGCCTCCCAAAGTGCTGGGATTACAGGCGTGAGCCACTGTGCCCTGTCTTGTGTTTTTAATACTTTCTTTGTTTTATTCAGTTTGAGAATAATTTTCTCTTGCTTTTCTAAGACTTTTATGGGGGAGGCTTATATTACCGATTTTAGCCTTTTTTCTTATTTTCTAATATAAACATCTCAAAGTCATAAGTCTCCCTCTAGAAATGCTTTAGCTCCACCCTAGAGATTTTTATCAACAGATGGTCCTCAGATTACAATTGTTCTACTTAACAATTTCCAACCCTACAATAGCAAGAAAAAAATATGCATTCAGTAGATACTGTACTTGAAGTACCCATACAACCATTTTCTTTTCACTTTCACTATAGTATTCAATAAATTACATGAGATTTTGATAATTTGTTATGAAATAGGCTTTGTGTTAAATGACTTTGTCCTACTGTGTGCTAATGTATGTATTATAAGCATGTTTAATATAGGCTAGACTAAGCTATGATGTTGAGTAGATTATGTGTATTAAGTGCATTACAACTTACGATGGGTTTATCAGGGTATAACCCTATCATAAGTCAAGGATCATCTAAAGTGAGTTTTAATAATCATGTGATACAAATATGTTCTTATTTCTGGATTTAAATCTTATTCATCTACGTATTATTTATACAAACATTTTTATATTTCTGAACATATCAATACAGAATTTATATATTTCTATTGAGTATTAATGTAATTCTGTGATTAGATAATAAATTATGTATATTTGATATTGTTTACATTTATTGAGATTTGTTTTATGGCCTATCACATTGTCTTCATTGGTAATTATTCCATGTTCCTTTACAAATGTGTTTACATTTAGCATAATGATAGATACAGTTGTGAGATTTAGTTATAACATCTTGAGAGCTGTTTTTAATTTATCTCATCACTTCTTTGTTATTTTTTCTCTTATCTTGCCATATTTATACTATTTACTGGTATTCCACTTTATCATTGATTTAGTACAATTTTTTTTAGTTTTTGTTTTCTTAATGAATTCTCTAGGTTAGTGCTATCTATTAGATTATTTACTTGTATTCCATTTTATCATATATTTATTTATTATAAATATCTTTTTGGTTTTTGTTTTCTTAGTGAATTATGTAGGGTAGGGCTTTCTACTAGACCATTCAATGATGGTAGAAATGTTTCATATCACCTTTACCCAATTTAGTGGTCAGTAGCCACATGTGACCATTAAGCACATGTGCAACAGAGAAACTAAAATTATAATTTAATTTGTTAAATAATTTAAATTAAATTCACTTAGCTACATGTGGCTAATGGATACCATATAAATTGTGCAGCTCTAGGATATGCAATCACATCTTTTAATTTATTATAGTTTTCCACAAAATAATATCATAGCATTTGTATAGTATTTAAGAATACTGCAGTAGTATAACTCCATTTTCTCATGTTACACTTTTTCTGCTGTTATTTTAATATATTTTATTCTACATATCTTAAAATATATAATATATTGCTTTTTTTTTGCTTTCAATATTCAATTATCTGGCCGGCACGATGGCTCATGCCTGTAACTCCAGCACTTTGGGAGGCCGAGTCAAGCAGATGACTTGAGGTCAGAAGTTCAAAACCAGCCTGGCCAACATGGTGAAACTCCTTCTTTACTAAAAATACAAAAAACAGCCAGGAGTGGTGGCACATGCCTGTGATTCCAGCTACTCAGGAGGCTGACATATGAGAATTGGTTGACCTGGGAGGAGGAGGTTGCTGTGAGCAGAGATTGTGCCACTGCACTCCAGCCTGGATGACAAAGCGAGACTCTGTCTCAAAATATATATATGTTCAATTATCTGTTATAGAAATTAATAAAAGAAAGAAAAACATTATTTATATTCACAGATAAATGACATTTCTATTCTTAAAGAATGTTCTCTATTAATTTAAATTATAATTACAAGTTTTCTTTTATTTTCACCCAATAATGTCAGCAGTGTGGGTTTGGTACACATTACAGGTACAAGTAATATAGGTAGATTAAATTTTAGTATAGCCTTGGAAACCTGAAAAGGCTTAATGCATGGTTATTTAAGGAAAGAAGATTCTAGACAATGGGCATATTTAGAAAGAATATTTAGGAGAAGAATGTCCTAGGCATAGGAAAAATCTAAGTCCTTTAGCCAGGAGCATGAGTGACCCTTTCAGGGAATAGAAAGGATGGCTGTTCTGCTAAAACCAAATGGATGAAGCAAAGTTAGGAGTGGAAGTCAAGGTACTGGGATCATTCAGGACCCTGTAGGCTTTTTAAAAACACTGGTTTTTATTCCGAGTAAAATAGGGAGCTGTTTCAGACATTTAAGAGCAGAGTGACATAAAATGATTTAAGTTTTAAAAGTACACATTTCTTGGAATAAACGACTCTGAGTAGAGGCCAGGAAACCATTAAGACAACAGATGTTTGTGGCATTGACAAAGGTGATGTCAGTAACATGGTGAGAAGTGGTTAGATTTTAGATATATGCTGCAGAATTTCCTGGTGGGTTGTATGTGTCTTATGGAAATAGAGAGAAGTCACTGGAAGGATGGTATATCCATCAATTAGTTGGGTAAGTTAGGAGAATAAGGAGTTTTGAGGAAATCAGGTGTGCAGTTTGGGACATATTAAATTTGAGAAGTCGACTTATATCTTGGTAAAGTTATCAAGTAAATAAATATCTGGAGTTTGGGAGAGAGATGTGGTCTGATGGTCAAATTCATACGAATTTGAGGGTTCTCACCAAATGAGGGTTCTCACTAATTAGCTACTGGGATGAATTAGTTGCTGTGGAATTGAGTATAGATCAGAAAACCAAAAAATCAAAGGCTATTACCTGTGGACACTCTAATATTAAAACATCTTGATGAAAAAGTGGGAAGCAGCAAAGAGGTTTAAGGAGAGACCAGGGAGTAAGAGGACAACCGCAAACTGCCGCTGGGTCAAATGATGGCTGTCAGGTCAAGGACTGACAACGAACTGTTGGGTTTGGCAACAAAAGAGAGCATTGCTGAATTGGTGAAAGTCATTAGAGCAATTACAGAGAAGTGGTAAGGGTGATACCTGGACTTAAGAGAGAATAGAAGAGATAGCGTGCTTCATAAAAATGACAACTATTTCTAAGAATTTTGCTCTATTGGGGAAGATATTTGGCTCTGAAATTCAAACATACTTGATGAGAAAGATGCTGTTAAGGTTGTTTTTAAGTAGTGAAAAACCTAAGTATTTTGAATATTTATGATAATGTTTCTACTGGGAGCAAAAAAATGAAAAAACATTAGTAATTGTTGGAGATATGTCTTCAGGTAGTGAAGAAGGAATTTGATGAATTTGATTTAATGTACAAGTGGCGTAATTTGGGGGAAGTTTAAAAGCCCACCCTTTAACTTCTCTCTTTAATTTGAATTCTGCTTGTTTCATTGGGGTGGCATCTCAAGACAAAGATTTTCAATTGCTATAATTTCTCCCTGTTTGATTTCATCCCCACAGGGTATTACTGGCCCTTGGGGAATTTTCTTTTACTACTGATTCCCAAGAGATACTTTTTATATTTTATCACTGTTGTTTAAATCAGCTATCAGTATGTGTATGAGGAGATGATTGGTCAAGAGATTGGGCTGATCCATTTGACTGGACCTAATAACTCTTGTTCACTGCCCCCTGTCCAAGAAGGGCTCTGGTGGACCTTGCATTTTGTTCACGCTGTGACGTGGGTGGATTGTTTTATTTTGTTTATTTTCATCTGACTTGAAATATAAATAGGATAATAATCATCTACACAGGGCAATGTAGAAAAAAATAAAATGAGCACATTAAGAAATTTCTCCTCATGCCTATCATTAGCCTTCTAAATCAGCCTCACTTTAGGATAACTGCAACTTAAGTCACTAGCAATTTATCGGTCTTTTATGCTTATTATTTGGATTCTTCAACCTTCTTATAACTTCTGAGACACCTCTGGTGCTGTTATGGAGAGATCAGCCATAGCCTATGTTGTTTCATCATCTTGTTTCATTACAAATATTTTAATAATCAAAGAGGAATGTTTACATTCTTTACATTTTTAGCCATCACATTCAGATATTAATAATCAGTTATATTTTCCTTATTAAATATAAAAAAGCAAAATCTTATTGCAATTTAATTTGAATTTATAATAACAAATAATTCTTGAAATGCAATAACTTTACCCCATTTGTTTCATTCAGGGTGACACAAGTGCTGTTCAGATGCAAATAAATACACAGTCTTAAACCTTTGAGAAGTATGCAGCCATACAGACAACCATTTTTACATGTGTTATAGTGAACATCTTTAATGAAAATGCTAGCTTTTTGGAGTACTGCAAATTCCTTTTCTTGTAAAAATTCTTTGTTAAATTATAGTGCTTCTGAGGGATACAACTTTGAAATTATTTTCTTGGAACTTGAGCTCGGCTGAATGATGAAGAATTGATTACTGAGTATAACTGTTCAAACTAGATTTTTGATGCTTTCATTTGGGTACTGTGAAACCAACCAGACAAACAAAAAGTTGTGAAGCAGTGTGCCAAAATTAAGGGAAATGTGATGAGAGCCCTTCCACAATTCCTCCCTGGAGATGCACAGAGACACTTACAGTGTAGCCATCACAGCAATAAAACATTCTGCATTCCCTTTCTTACACTATGCTAGCCATTGTTGGAGGTGTTCCTCCACCATGGTAACTGTTGCCATGGAGACCACCAGCATTACTGATGGAATCTCCACCTGCCAAGCACCATTTCTCCAGTGTGACCCCTCTTAGAACCTCACTTCTGAGGGAGGAGAAATTGCCTGGTCATCATTGTAAACTCTTTTAGGGAACTTTAAAGAGAATAGGACTAGATTATCCTGGAACCTAAGACCTTGATTCGCAGATTCCAGCTATTTTACATTGGTTTGTTATCAGGAGCTTTTTGTTGTGTATTTTTAAATTCTTATGTCCATGCTTCAGATAAGACCAAGTAAATCTCATCTTCCTGGTGTCAGTTTAAGAATTGTTTTTATTTATTTACCTTGTAAATCCGTATATTGGTTTGGAGTACCTAAGTGAAATGAACAACTAAATGACATTGGTTACATTAAAAACTTTCGAGAACTCTGCTTCTTAAACCTTGAACTATCTATCCCTTGTGAGGTATCAGTTTTCCCCATTCATCGCAAACTAAAACTTCCATAAAATACAATGAAAAAATGACCAGAAAAATGAAACAAATAAAAAGGCATAAAAATATAAATCACATTTTCATTATAAGATTAAGTAGATATGAAATTACTCTGACAAGTTGTTCTAAAGTTTTTAAAAATGTTACTCTCAGTTACTGCACTATCTCCATTTAGACTGTTAAACATCAGTTTAGGGATGAAAACTGGCCCCCTGCCTTCATTTTGAGTAGTCCTAAAGTATAAGTTTGCTCATCCATCAAGTGCATAAAATACTACCTATACCTCTTTATTCAGAGGGTCAAGAGAGAGAATAAGTTAGAGAGAAATTCAAAACCATTGATTTTAAGATAAATATAAGAATTTATCTTTACATTTATTTAGTAGTTAATGTAATACCGTGTAATGAGACCAAAACTGTTTTGAAACATAAACTAAAACAAAACGTTCAGAGAGTGTACTGGTGCATTTTGTTTGTCTGTGTAAATAATCTTCAGTGTTTTTTTCCTCAAACTGTCAGATGTCACACTGGAATTCTGCCATCAACATGTGACACTCAGCCAGCTAGTGGTGACAATCCAAGGTGTTAACCACAAAGCTGACCTGACTAGCATAAAAATGTTGGCTTCACAGTATGCTTTCTAAGAAGAAAGAACAGAATTATCCCAAATTGTTTTGGTACATCATCTATAGTACACTGAATGGGAGGCAGGGAAATATAATTTTTAAGTGATTCTTTCCTGAAAGAAGGAAACAAATTTCTTTTCACATAAGAGTTTCCCTCTTATGAGAATCACTTGAATCTGGGAGTCGGAGGTTGCAGTGAGCCGAGATCCTACCTCTGCAGTCCAGCTTGGGCTCCAGAGTGAGATTCCATCTCAAAAAAAAAAAAAAAAAAAAAAAAGCTGAAATATAGGTAGTGGTTTAAATAATTAATTAATTAACTTTTTTTGAGACAAGACCTTGCTTTGTGACCCAGGCTGGAGTACACTGACATGATCATAGCTTCTTGTAGACTTGAACTCCTAGGCTCAAGTGATCCTGCCTCATCCTCCCGAGTAGCTGAGATAGTTCTGTGTCACCAGGCTGGGCTTAATTTTTGATATTCAAGTATTCTAAAATCAAAAATAAAATAAAAATAATTTTAAATAAACTTAGTTGTTTTTGCATTTGAAAAAATTACCTAGAAATTCAAAAGATTTCCTTTAGCGTAAAATTTATATAGTTAAAGGCACCTAAAGTTGCATTAAATCAGAATTATAAATTGCTGTATGAATCTTTTGATATGAAACTTAAATGTTTTTTCTGAAATTCAATAAATTAAAATAAATTTTAGGAATTTTGGTGAAAATAATGAGGCATAAGTAAATAATTCAAAGTTCCCTTTATTATTTTTAACTTTAAAATTTTAGATTCAAGAGGTACATGTGCTTGTTATATGGTATATTACATACTGGTGAAAATTGGCCTTCTAATATCCCATTATCCAGATAATTAACATTGTACCCAATATGTAATTTTCAACCCTCTCCCCTCTCCTGCCCTTTTGGAGTCCCCAGTATCTATTTTCATTATCATGTCCATATGTAGACATTCTCTAGCTCCTACTTACAGCCCCTACTTATAAGTGAGAACATGTAGTATTTGGTTTTCTATTTTTGAGTTTGTTCCCTTAGGTTAATGGTCTCCAGCTCTATCCATGTTGCTGCAAAGGACATAATTTTATTCTTTTTATGGCTGTGTGGTATTCTTAGTGTGTGTATACACACATATATGCATATATACACATTGTATATATGTGTGCATGTGTGTATATATGTGTGATATCACATGTGATATACAGAGAGAGATATGACATTTTCTTTTTCTAATTAACTGTTGATGGACACTTAGGTTGATTCCATGACTTTGCTATTGTGAATAGTACTGCGATGAATATGAGTACAGGCATCCTTTGATATAATGATGTCTTTGAGTAAATGATTTTCTTTTGAGTAAAAGGAGAAGAAATCATATCAAAAGGACACCTAGCATTTCTGGGTTGAATGGCAGATCTATTTTTATTCTTTGAGAAATCACTACATTATTTTCCATAAAAGTGGAACAAATTTACATTCCCATCAACAATGTATGAGCGTTCCCTTTTCTCGGCATCCATGCCAACATCTATTGTTCTTTCACTGTTTAGTAAAAACTTTTTTGACTGGTGTAAGATGATAGCTCATTGTGCCTTTAATTTGTATTTCTCTGATGATTAGCAATGTTGAGCATCTTTTTTTAGTGTGTTTGTTGGCTGCTGCTTACATTTCTTCTTTAGAGAAATATCTATTTAGGTATTTTGCGCTGCTTTTAATGGAGTTGTTTGCTTTTTTCTCGTTGAGTTGTTTTCCTTCCTTATAGATTCTGGATATTAGTCCTTTGTCAGAGGCACAATTTAGAAATATTTTCTCCCATTCTGTAGGTTGTTTATTCTGCTGATTATTTATTTTGCTGTGCAGAAGTTTTTTAGTTTAACTTCCAATTGCCTATTTTGTTTTTGTTGCATTTGCTTTTGGAGTTTAGGAATCATAAATTCCTTGCCTAGGCCAATGAACAGAAGAATGTTTCCTAGGTTTTCTTCTAGGAACTTTATAGTTTCAGGTCTTACATTTAAGTTTTTTAATGCATCTGGAGTTAATTTTTGTACATGGTGAAAAACAAGGGTTGTTTCATTCTTTTGCACACGGCTGTCTAATTTTCCTGGTGCCGTTTATTGAATAGGGTGTCCTTGACCCATTGTTTATTTTTTGTCAATTTTATTGCAGATCAGTTGGTTACAGGTAAATGGATACACAGATCAATGTAATTGAACAGAATTATTTTTAATCTGAAGGAAAACCTGACATTTCTCATCAGGAATGAATGTGTCAAAATCAATATGTACATGTTAATGAAGTAAAAGTGTTCAGAGAGAAAATTTCACTGTTTTTATTAACATGGAATAAAGAACTGTCACATTGAAGCAAATAGTCTTACATAAAATATAATATACATAAGAAAAATGGAGAGGAAAGATCTGATGACAATGAGAATAAGAGCACACATGTATGGAAAATACAATGGAAGTTGTTTCCCAAAATACCACCAGGATGACTAAATCGTAGGAAAGTGAACTTTATTGTGATATAGGTTTGCAAGCCTGGAAGAAAAAGTTTCCACTGTGCACAATAGGCATTCTCTCTTTGAAGAATGGAAAGAAAATTTGGGTTTTATGTCTCACAGGACCTGTATCATATATTTTCAGAAGGTTTGGGGGAAAAGCTATACATATTTATGAGAGGAGCAGTGTGCATGCATAATGGATAAACATGTATGTAACATACATTTCATTTTCACTATAGACTTGGTTTAGCAATAAAATGACGTGGAATATGGCTTTTTACATCAAAAGGTGAACTATAAAATACAATGATGGTTTGTGCGCAGCCTCTATAAACTGGCTGACACTGGCGTAAGGTCCAAATTATTTATCAGGGAAGAATATTTGCAGGGTCAATTTTCTGTCAAATCAGAGTTTTAGTGGTCCAGGTTGTAAATCACAGTTACGATAATTTGTCTGATCTCTCCTGTTGTTAGGGAGTTTAGTGAGAATTTAGAAATTTGCCATGCCTGTGAGGCCTTGAACCTTTGACCCATAGGTAACTTTTTTTTAACCTTAGTGTCTATCTTAGTTGATAAAGGTCTCCCATATCACAAGAAACTAACAGTACAAACATTTAAGAATTATTTTTTTCCTAGGGACCAAATGTTTGTGTCTCCCCAAAATTTACATGTTAATATGTTAGCTCTTTAATGTGACGGTGTCAGAAGATGGGAGCTTTGGGAGATAATTAGGTCATTAAAAATACAATCTTTCATGAAAGAAAATAGTGCCCTTGTAAAGGAGACCCAAGGGAGCTCCCCTATTCCTTGCCTTCTGCCATGTGGGAACACAGATAGAATATGGTCGTCTATGAACCAGGAAGTTGGCCCTTACCAGAACTCGACCACAATGGCATCCTGATCTTAAACTTCCAGCCTCCAAAATTGTGAGAAATAAATTTCTGTTGTTA
This sequence comes from Trachypithecus francoisi, assembly GCF_009764315.1. Classification (NCBI taxonomy): domain Eukaryota; kingdom Metazoa; phylum Chordata; class Mammalia; order Primates; family Cercopithecidae; genus Trachypithecus; species Trachypithecus francoisi. Next base: position 55,474,013 of record NW_022681463.1, on the reverse strand, counting down.
GAAGCCACGCAGTCTAAGGTATTTTGTTGTAGCAGCACAAATTGACTAAGATAATATTAAACTTCTACTTATGGTCTACTTTTAGCAACCCAAAACTCAAAAGCAATCTATTAAAAAAGTGATTTTTAGTTGAACATTGTTTCTGTTCCTTCTGATATACCATTAATAGTTTGATTGGATGTTAATTCCTTTAACTTATATTTCATAAGCTAAAATAAGTTTAGCACAAATTTTTTTGCATGAATAAAGCAATGCTTATTGAAAGCTTGCTTTCCATAAGACTTGATATCAGCCCTTTCATTCTCAAATGTGAGATACTGCCACACTGGATAATGAAGAGAAAGGAGCTTTGAAATTCATTATTTCACACTATCAAAAATTGCATTTAACTTCTGCATTACCCCATGACTAATGCATCTGAGAAAGCCTTTATGTACTGGAGAGTTTAATACTAGTCTTTTTACTACCTGATATTTGTAGATAAAAAATTTTTTCCAAGTAGAATTTTTTGGAGATATATATCAACTGATAGAAGTATGCCAAGTTGCTGACCTTCTGAAATTGTAAGACAGGCCTTAACAAAATATCTTAACAATATTGTTTAATTCAACACTAAATAAATTAATTAATTTAAAATATTGAACTTTTAAATAATATATAGGTATATATTATTATATTACATATAATACACTATATTTTATATACTATTTATTATTGTATATGTAATAACAATTTCAAGCATTGCTCTTCAAATGAAACCAATAGACTTTTGAAAGCATTAAAAATGTATCATAAAGTTGAAATACATGTGTCAACATTCTAGGTAATGTAGTTTTAGGCATTTTAACATTTGACACAATACAAAACAGAAATAAGACTTAATGGAATAAGATTCTTTAGAATATCTTTCTAATCTGAGTTAAAGTCATCAAAGAAGATGCCACTGCATCTAATCTCTCAGTGTAACAGCACTTGAAAGATACTTTAATTCAGAATTTTATGAACTCAGGATGTTTAAAGTAAAATAACTAAATCATTGTTTTGCAATTTCTGTTATGTTATTTTTAATACAGAATTTACTTAAAATAAATGCATATAGTATTTCTAAGACCTTTCAATACCTTCCATCTTTAGAGAAATATTGAAAATGTGACTAACCGAAAAGTTTATTTTATTTTCTATTTTTCTTTTTGTTTGTTTTGTTTAGCGGCTGCTTACTTTTCTTATGTTCTGCACAACTGTCAAGCAAAATGAGGTTTTTAGTTTTTTTATTATCAAATCCACCTTCTAGATTTCTGTTGACCCATGTGTCAAAGTTTAGTATATTTTTTATCATTTGTATGAACAGAGCAAGTTTGATTTTGTCAATGAACCTGACAAAATGCCAAACATTATTTATTTATTCATAAAGAATGACTTTTCCTTCATTCATATTACTGTGTACCTGTCTCTAATCTCAGTTCTATGATTACATATATAAGGTGATTTATTTCATATCATTGAGTATATTTTCTTTTACTTCTTTCTGTAAGAAGAATAGCTTCCTGATTGGGGAAGGTAACTTTTTTTTTGGCAGAAATACAAGATTCAGAAACATTCTATGTCACAACATTAATCATTCTTCAATTAAAAAATTAGTAATTTATTTTGGATGTTGTAGTTCATAATTGTTCATCATCAACTACTTCATACTTAAATTTCTGTTTGCTACATGTATTAGGCCACATTTGAATTGCTATAAAGAAATAGCTGAGGCTGGTTAATTTATTTAAAAAGGAGGTTTAATTGGCTCATGGTTCTGTAGGCTGTACAGGAAGCATTGCGCTAGCATCTGCTTGACTTCTGATAATGCCTCAGGGAGTTTTTGCTTTCAAATGGAAGGCAAAGAGGAACAGGCATGTCACATAGCAAGAGAGAGAGAGTAAGAGACAGAAGTGTAAACAACCAATCTCACATGAACTAATTACCATGGGGAGGGCACCAAGCCATTCATGAGGGTTGGGCCCCTATGACTCAAACACCTCCCACCAGGCCCCACCTCCAACACTGGAGATTACATTTCCCCATAAAATTTGGAGAGGACAAACATCCAAACTATATTATTCCGCCATATCCCCCGGAATCTCATGATCTTCTCACCTTGCAAAATACAATCATGCCTTCCCAACAGTCCCTGAAAGTCTTAACTCATCCTAGCATCACTCAAAAGTACCTGACAGAGCAAAAGCGTCACCATCTTGGACAAGTCCCTCATTCTAAAGTTCACCTTAATAAAAAACTGCCTAAATCCAAAGGGCAGTAGCCTAATGGCTAAGATCAGCATGACCATTAACCAAAAATAACATCTCCAACCAGAAATGTTCCAAACTCCTCCCCGACCAGAGACATGCTAGCCCCGAGATATGCCCCTCCAGCCATGAAGATGCTAGCCCGAGACACCCCCTATCCAAGCCCCTCTCCAGGCCAGAAGGATGTCTGCCCCAAGACAACCTCCCCTCCTCCCAGAAAGATTCCAACCCCACCGTAAATTTATCCACACACATAAACATCCCAAGCTTCTGATAAACCCTCTCCCCCTAAAATTAATATATACTCTTAGTCTGTAAAAGAAAGTGCTCCTGACCAAAATCAGCCAGAAGCACCGCTCAGGTTTTATCTAAAGAAAACCTGTCTTTAATCGCCAGCTGCATTTCATGTTTATTTTCTCTTTCTTTAAGTCTTACAGTACAAAGTTCAAAGTCATCTGACAATCAAGTCAAGTTCCTTCTGCCTGTGAGCATGTAAAATAAAAAACAAGTTATTTACTTCCAAGATACAATAGTGATTACATCTTGTTACAAGCATTGGGTAACCATTCCCATTCCAAAAGGGGATATTGGACAGAAGGAAGGGATAATAGGCCCTACATACGTCTGAAACCCAGCAGGGCAGACATTAAATGTTAAAGTTCCAGAATAATCTCCTTTGACTCCAAGTCCCACATCAAGGGCACACTGGTGTGAAGGGGTGGGCTCCCAAGACCCATGGGCAGCTCTGCCTCTAAGGCTTTGCATGGTGTAGCCCCTGCCCTGGCCTGTTCTTCTTGGTTGGAGTTGAGTGCCTGTGGTTTTTCCAGGCTTAGGGTGCAAGCTGCCAGTGGCTCTACCCTTCTTGGGTCTGGTGTGTAGTAGCTAACTTCCTCCAGCTCCACTAGCAGTATCCTGGTGGGGACTCTCTGTGGGGGCTCCAAACCCTCATTTTCCCTAGGCACTGCCCTGGAAAAAATTATCTGTGGGAGCTCCATCGTTATGGCAGGCTTCTCCTCAGGCACCCAGGCTTTTCCATACTTCTTCTGAAATCTAGGGAGAAGTGTTTTGTTTTTTCTAAGACCACCAGATCGGGCGCAAAGGAACCAGCGACTAGGCAAGGGTAGGAGCAAAACTGCAAGTTTATTTTGGTCACCTAAGGTGTGGGGAAGAGGTCTGTCGGCCTCCGGCAAAGAAGGCCGACAGAGTCCCCCCGTGGGGCTCTCGGACGGCGTTCCTGGAGTCCTGACATCCCGACAGGAGTGAAGGACTGAGGAAGGCCGCGCTTGGCATCCCTCCGGAGCGGCTTTTCTAGGAGTGGGAGGGCAATAGGCGGGGCACGGGCGTGTCAGGGGGCGTTCCACAGGTGCGACCAGGTAAATCTTGGTCTCTTCGGATTGACGTCACCTGGCGCATGCCCAGTTGGTCTGCACCTTCCCGGGCGTCGGCTGCATTTTCGCGCGCGGGAAAAGTTGGGGGGGGGATGAAGAACCCGGAAGTGCGCCATCTTACCTCCGTTCGTCCAAACAAGAAGCTGCCAAGGCTTCTTCACTTTCACATTCTGCACACCTTCAGGCGTAACACCGCGTGAAAACTGCCAAGGCTTCCAGTGGCTTGGCTCTGTAAAGCAGCAGCCTGAGCTGTACCCGAGGACCTCTGAACCATGGCTGGAGTTGGAGTGTCTGGAATGTTGAGGAGCAGTGCGCTGATTCTAAGCAAGCAGTGGTGCCCTGGGCCTGGCGCTTGAAACCATTCTTTCTTCCTAGGCTTCTGGGCCTATGATGGGAGGGGCTGCATCAATGATCTCTGATGAAAAACCCGAAATGCCTGTAGGTTTTTCTCCATTGTCTTAAGTGTTAGCACTTGGCTCCCTTTTAGTCATGCTAATTTCTCTAGCAGGTGGTTGCTGCACAGCCTGCCTGTGTTTCTCTCCTGAAAATGCTTTTTTTTTTTTCCTGCCACATAACTCTGCTGCAAAGTTTCTCAAACACTTAAGCTCTATTTCTCCTTTAAACGTAAGTTCTAACTTTAAGTCATTTATTTGCTGTCATATCTGATTGTGGCCTATTAGAAGTAGCCAGATAACATCTTGAATGCTTTGCTGCTAAGAAATTTCTTTAGCCAGATACCCTGGGTCATCAATTTTAAGTTCAAACTTCCACAAGTTCCCTAGGGAACAAATACAATGCAGCCAAATTCTTTGCAAGGGCATAATGAGAGTGACCTTTATCCCAGTTCCCCGATAGCTTTCTTATTTCCATCTGACACCTCATCAGTCTACCATTCACTGTCCATATTTCTGTCAGCATTTTGACCACAACCATGTATTTATTCACTAAGAACTTTGCCTCATCCTTCTGTTTTCTTCTGATCACTCAAAATTCTTCCAACTTCTACCTGTTACCCAGTTCCAAAGCCACATCTACACCTTTAGGTATCTGTATAGCAACACTGAGCTTACTGGTAGCAATTTTCTGTATTAGGATACTTTATTGCTGTGAAGAAATATTTCAGGCTGGGTAAGTTATAAGGAAAGAAGATTTAATTGGCTTGTGGTTCTACAGGCTATACAGGAAGAATGGTATCTGCATCTGCTCAGCTTCTGATGAGTCCTCAGGGAGTTTTACTTATGGCAGAAGGAAGCAGGCCTGTCAAATGGCAAGAGAGGAGCAAGAGAGGGAGAGGGAGGTGCCAGGATACTTTTTAAACAACTAGATCTGGCATGAATTCATTACTGCGGGAAGGACAAGCCATTCATGAACGAATCTACCCCAATGACCCAAACACCTCATAGCAGGCCCTCCCTCCAACATTGGGGATGACATTTCAACATGATATTTGGAGGGGACAGACATCCAAGCTATATCAGTACAATATGATGAAAATCATGATGTGGAAACATTTATTTAAATGTATGCTTAACTATTGAAAAATGTATTACATATCAATTATATTGCTAAGTATTTAACTTGTTACTAGTACACTTCCCATTTTATTTAGATTGGCATATTCATTTCCCTATTATCAAAATATTATGAAGTTCAGGGATTTATTATTAAGGGGTCATAAAGTAAGCATATTTGTTTTTTGTTGCTGCTGTAATCAATTTTCACAAACTTTTGTAACTTAAAATAACATGTATTTATTTTATTACAGTTTCACAGGTAAGAAGCAGTGTTGCAGAGAGACTTGCTGGACTGTCCACTTAGAGCCTCACAAAATTGTGTTTCCTTCTGAAAGCCCTACTACCAAATCTGCTTTGTTTCTATTGTTGGTCAGATTCAGTTCCATCTTAGGTTCCATTTCCTTGATGATTTCCAGCTGGAGCCTTTCTTAGAATCTTAAGACTTTTTTGCCACATCCATTTTAAAATCAGTAATACTGAATTGACTCTTTCTCACTCCAAATTTCTTTGACTTTTCTTTCTGCTACATCTCTCTGACTCCAGTCAAGAAAGTTATCTGCTTTTGAGAACCCATTTGATTAGTTTGGGCCAGCATGAGTGATAGATAATCCAGGATAATCTCCTCAGTTTAAAGTCTATACATTTAATTATATTTTCCAAGATTCCAGGGATTAGCTATAGATTTTTTTCTGGAGGCATTCTGCCTACCAGAATTAGTACATAACCTAGCTGGAATTTTATCTTGCTTTCTGATGAAAAAGCACTGGCCTCACTAGGAAGGGAATACTTTCTGAAATTTTAGGAGTCATCTAGTTTTGCTCATTATCATGAAGAAATTAATCCTTCACCTTAAATTTCTGGAACTGAGAAGAGCAGCAATATTGCAAAATGACTTCGGGGCTAACTACATTTATCTACCTTTCACTCTCCTTGGCTCACTTTTGTGTTTCAAGCAAATTACCCTGGCACTGAGAAAGTACAAGAAGCCAATTGGACAAATATGAGGGAGGGAAAAAAGATGAAAATGGAAACAGAGATCAGATTTTATGATTTCTCACAACCTTTGATTTAGAATTTTTTTTTTTTTTTTTTTTTTTTTTTTTTTTTTTAGCTTAAGAGCATTATTTTCTCACTATGGATAAAGATAATTCACAATAGAGATAGTTACCAGTCTACGGCTGGTTTCGCAGTCATAATCATTATACATAAATTTAGTGAAGTAGGGTTGGGTTTCAAGTTCCATTATCCCAGAATGGATATAGTAAAGCAGTAGCCCCAATGTGGAAATTCATTTCAATCATTTTTAAGTGCTATCCCTTACCACCTATAGCTAAGATGAAGGTTAGTTTTTTCTATTTAACTTCAAATCAGGGATACTTACTTTCTTTCCTTCGTTGGTCTCTTTTTTATTTTCTGAGACGTGATCATAGAAAGAATGGCTTAATTATTATTTTATCAAAAAGAATATGGGGCCCAATGTTCAACAGATTAATAATTAGAATATGTGATACGGTTTGGATTTGTGTCCCCACCCAAATCTCATGTTGAATTGTAACCCCCAGGTTGGGGATTGGTGGGAGGTGATTGGATCATGGGGGTGAATTTCCCCCTTGCTATCCTTGTGATAGTGAGTTCTTATGAGATCTGGTTGTTTAAAAGTGTGTAGCACCTCCCCCTTCTCTCTCATCCTCCTGCTCCAGCCATGTAAGTCCTGCCTCCTTCCTCTTTTCCTTCTGCCATGATTGTAAGTTTTCTGATGCCTCCCAGTCATGCTTCCTGTCAGCCTGTGGAACCCTCAGCAAATTAAACCTCTTTTCTGTAGAAATTACTTAGCCTCAGGTAGTTCATTACAGCAATGTGAGAACAGACTAACACAATATGCTTTAGTAGAATCTTTTTAATCAATAGAAAGATATATTTTGTTTATTACATGTGTAAAACAAAACATATACACTATCTACCCCCTTATTACTTATATATCTATTGTCTATCTTTTACACATAGGAAATACTATAACAATGTTTGACAGAGACAAATTTCAATTTATAGCAGAGTTACTTTTTTATGGTTAAACTTTCAAATTTAGATGAACTTTAAAACTATTAAGATATAAAATGCAGCTTTCAATCTATAACATAATCACAAAGCCAGCACTAAAACACACATTATCACATACAGAAATTAACTAGAGAAAAACTACACTTTTAAAAAGTTGTGTTTTTAATTGACAAAAAATTGTACATATTTATGGTGTACAATTTGATGTTTCAATACATGTATACATTTTGTAACTACCAAATCAAGATAATTAGCATATTCATCACCTTAAACATTTGAAACAAAATAACTTTTTTAATAAAACCATATTGCAAAATTTCTGTTCCAAATCTAGCTATATCACTTTTATAACATATGAATAATCTTAGTAATTCAATAAAAAGAAAGTATAAAAGAGATCTAAATTACTTTCAAATCCAGATATACATAGCAAAAATGTGGAAAATACACACTATTCAAACAGTAAGCATAAAAGAGCTAGAGTATATTTATGACAGACAATGAATTTTAACATATGAAATTTTAGTTTAAAAAGAAAATTCTTAATGGTAAATGAATACATATTGAAGGATGATATAACATTTATAAATGCATATGCAACTAATTACAGAGTGCCAAAATTCTTGAAGTAAACCTCGTAGAGTAGAAAAGAGAATTACAAATAATTATAAACTCATATTTCAGTAGCTTTATTTTGTAAGTAAAAGAACAAGAAAATGATGTATTTCTAAGAACATAAAAGATTAGAGCAACATTTATAATAAACTGACCTAATTAACAACCATAAAATATTCTATCTAACAACTTCAGAATACATATTTGTTCAAGTTAGCATGGTCCATTAACAAATATAAACCACATGCTGTCATAAAATAAGTTCTATTAAATTTGAAGGATTTAAATTTTATGATATCTGACCACAATGGATTTGAATTACAAGTTAATAACAGGAAGGAATTTAGGAAATCCACGGATATATGAAAATTAAAATATTTATTAAAAAAAACATAGGTAAAAAACAGAAGAAATTAGAAAAATATGTTGAATTAAGTAGGTAAAGACAACTTGGAAACTTACAGCATTTAATGTTTTTATTATGAATAACAGTTACTTGAAGTCAGTACTCTAAGCTTCATCATAAAAATTTGAAGAAAGAAGAACAAATTAAACCCTTAGATAAGCAGATAGAAGAAAGGAAACAGTAAAGATCAAGTTAGAAATGGATAAAAAAGGAAAAGCAGCAATCAATAAGACAAACACCAGTGAAACTCAAAATGGTTCTTTAAGAAATATCCATAAATTAAATCAAAGTTTAACTAAATGATCAGTTATTTTACTGATATCAGAATAAAAGCAAGGACCTCAGTACACAGCCAATGGCCATTAGTTGGTAAATAAATATGGTAAAAAAAAAAGCTTTTGTGTTAATTAACATCGCAACAACGGCTTCAAGAAGAGAGAGAAGACATAAATAGTCGTATATCAATTGAATCAATTTAATTATTCAACTCAAAAGCACCCCACGAAGTAAAATCTAGTTCTAACTATATCACTGATGAATTTTTCAAATCTTATATATATGAATTTTTTCCAATCTTCCCTAATTACTATTTTCAAATATTAATGGAGAAAGAAGCTTCTCAGCTTAAGAGAAAAATGTTACCCTGATATCAAAGCCAGTGAATGACATCACACAAAAAGAAAATACAGTCCAATATCTTTCATGAAGATGAAAAACCATTAACAAAATACTAGCCAATAAAATTCATTCATACGTACAAAAGAAAAATAGAACATAATCAAGTGGCATAGGGTAACATTTGGGGAGGAGAAATGTTCTAAAAGCAAATTTTGGTAGTGGTGCATCACTGTACACATTTGCAAAATACACAGGACTGTTTCCTTAGAATATATGGTTTTGGTTTATATAAATTGAACTTTAAACTAATAAAAATCTTTATAACTACCTAATCAGTAATTATGATATTTTTATTTATATGTTTTATATATCTGTTGAGACCAGATTTTGCTCTGTCACTCAGGCTGGAGTGCAGTGGGGTGATTATAGTTCACTACAGCCTTGAACTCCTAGGCACACGCAATGGTCCCACATTAGCCTCCCAAATAGCTAAGACGACAGGTGCATGCCACCATGCCAAGGTAATTTTTAATTTTTTTTTTTTTTTTGGTAGAGATGAGGGTCTCACTATACTGCTCAGGCTGATCTCAAACTCCTGGCCTCAAGTGATCTTTCCCTCTTGGCGTCCCAAAGCACTGAGATTACAGGTGTGAGCCACAGTGCCCTGCCCTAATAATTTAAATAGTTTTGAACTTATCATTTTCTTGAGAATTGTGGTTAATACCCAGGATGCTTAATGTCATAATTTACCCAACCTTATAAAAGGTACAACTTGTATAACATGGTAATATACACATTTGTCATTTAATGAAACAGATACTTCAATTAAAAGAAATGATTTTTTCAGCCAAAGTAAAATAAAAGATAGGCTGATAACAAGCAAATAACTTATAAGACACAGAAAGATTAAAAGTGAAAGAATGATGAGGTAGATTATAATATTTTAGCAAATATTTCTTCTCCTTTCCCTTAAGCTTTATGATGTTATACTTCTTATCTCTATGATGTTGATCTTGCCATATTAGTTGTCAACACAATGTGCATGAATATAACTTTTGCTCCATCCAAGCAGTGCCTTTAAATACTTTTGATAAATTTAAGCGCATTTCAGGCAAAGCAAGTTTTAAGCTATAATTATTAGAGACAAAAACAGGTAATTTACAATGATTAGAGTACCATTACACAGAAAGTCATAAAATTCTAGATTTGTAAAATCTAATAACATTGTTTCACTAGATATGAACACATTCAGCAAAGTTCAAATCTAGGCCTACTGTACATTCATAATGGACAATATCAGCACTCACCATTCAATTAATGATTGAAAGAGCAGGAAAATTTAAATAAGGATATAAAAATTGTCACAAATTTGATTAAGAATATTTATGTCATTGATATAGATTAATAAAACAGAGCATTCAGCAATGAACAAATACATCTTTCTTTCATCTAGTCAAAGATCGTCTAATAAAATTGATCTTTTCTGGATCACAAAGTAGGACCTGGCATTTCTCAAAGCATGTACATAATTCAGAGTAGATTTTCTGACTACAGTTGAAATCAATAGTACATAACTAACAAGAACAATGATAAGTAAATACTCAGTTTCAGTTAAGATATACACTCTTAAATAGCTCATTAGTCAAAGTAGAAATACAATGGAAATTAGAACATTTTAAAACTGAATAAAAATAAAAGATGTACAGACGTGGGAAATATGATTAAAACTGTTAATGGAATGGTTAGAGAGAAAATTATGATCTTAAGTGGATATATTAGAGGTAGGATGAATGAATATTCATCTCAAGATATTAGAACACAAATAGTATGTTAAACCAAAGAATTAAGAATAAAGAACACGCTGAAGATAAAAGCATAAAAAATTAAAAAATTAAACTATGTTGAAATAAACCAACAAAGCTAGAAGCAGTTCTTTGAAACAGTAAAATGTTTGTACCGCTAATATGAGTAAAGGAAAAATATAGACAAAATATGCACTAACGGTGTTATGAAAAGAGGGGCTCATCATTACAAATCATTCAGATATTAAGAATATATTAAGGTATACCATTAACAACTTTATGTCAACTAACTTGACAATGATTGAAATGGACAACTTCCTGGAAACATACAAATTGCCAAAAGTGACCAAATATGAAACTAAAATCTAATCACTATTAAATATATTAATTGGATTTATAATGAATATATTTACCTATATAAACTTCCAGAATCAAAGAAATTTAATTACTGAAGAATCCAAAATATTCTAGGAAAAAAATTACAACAAAACTTTGAACAACTCTTCCAGATATTCAAAACAAAGAACACTAGAAACTTGTTTAATGATGCCAGTATAAAACTTAACAAGGAAGCATTATAATAGAAGGGAGATTACAGTACAATATCTCTCATTATTATAAATGAAAAAAAAAAAACAAGATTAACCAAATCCAGGAATATATGAAAGTACAATGCATCATATAAAGTTGGATTCATCCTTGAAGTGTAAAGTTGGTTTATATATAATTCAACACATTATTAATCCTATCACTTTGGGAGGCTGAGGTAGGAGTATTACTTGAGACTAAGAGTTTGAGACCAGCCTGGGCAACATAGTAAGATCCCCATCTCTACCAAAACAATTAGCTACTCAATAGGCTGATATGGGAAGATTACTTGAGCCCAGGAATTTAAGGCTGCATGGGCTATGATGGGCTATTTAAGGCTGCATGGGCTATGATGTTGCCACCACACTCCAGCCTTGGCAACAGAGCAAGAGTCTGTCTGAAAAAGAAAAAGTACATTCGATGTGCACGAGAGAGAGAGAGAGAGAGAGAGAGAGAGAGAGAGAGATCATATAAATATGTAGTGACCCAAAATTAAAGCTCCAAAAGGTATCCATGTAAGATTCATAGAATCTGTGAATATTACTTGATACAGGAAAATAAATGATTAAGTTCCGGATGATGAGAGAAGCAAACTGGATTATCTAGATGGGCCCTAAATCCAACGACATGTACCTTGTAAGAGATAAGCAGAGAGAGATTTAAGAAAGAAACACAGAGGAATGTCATGTGAAGGTGAAGGAGTTATAAAGCTAGAAGTCAAGGAATGCTAGGAACCACCCAAAGCTGTAAGAAGCAAGGAAGGATTCTCCTCTAGACCTTTTGAGGATATACAGTCCTAATGATACCTTGATTTCAGGAAACTTCTGGACCCTAGAATTGTGAAATAATACACTTCTATTGTTTTAAGCCACCAAATTTGTGATAATTTATTATGGAAGCTCTGGAAAGATAACACAGTACAGAGTGTCTTTGTAGACACAAAAACATTTGCTGATAAAATTTAGCACCCTTCTTTACAAAAATGGGAGCTGAGAAGACTAGAGAAAAAGTCAACCCCCTTTTCATGAGTACCTAAGAAAAACCCTTGACCAAGCAATGTGTTTAATAAAAAAATACTGAAAGTGTTTTCAAGACTAGTGTTAGTATAAATTGCCTATTATAACAATTATAATCCAACATTTTTATCCTACATTCAATTAGCTGTTCCAACAGTGCAATAAGATAAAAAGTAAATGAGAATTGGAATGAAAGAAATAAATTATAAGCACTTGCTGTCAACATGATTGTGTATGTAGAAAGTCCAAAATAATTGACAGACATCTATTAAAATAGATAGATACATGGATATAGCAAGGTCAATATAAAACAATCAATTGCAATTTTATTTAACAGTAACTAGGAGAACATTCAATTTAAAAATAAAACTGATAAAATCACTTTGGAAAGGTTTTTAAACGGTGTTCAGTAAAGTTGAACAAATAACGTAAGATCTAGTAATTCCACTCTTAGCTATATGTGCAAAAGAAATGCATACATATATTTGCCAAAGATGCAATAATTATCACAGAAGCACCATTTTCAGTAGCTAAGAACTAGAAGTAAACTAAATTTCCATTATTACTTCAAAATGATGGTTAATTTATAAAATATAGTATCTGAAAGTAATCATAAATAATGGTCTATTGTTACATACAAAAATATGTATAATGTATAGGAAAAGGAGCCTCACATAGAGCAGTGACTATTGGTTGCTTTCATTCATAATATGTCCCAAAGCAAAAGTAATTTACAGTGATGAAAAACAGGATGATGCCTGCCTTGGAGTTGAGCAGAGAACAGGAGGGGACATCAGAAAGCTTCTGAGTTGCTGATAATACTCTTGATTTGTGTGTTGTTTAAATGGACTTTCACTTTATGAAATTCCTGTGTCACAAAGGAATTAGAACATATGATATTATGTGATCAATAAGAGCAGACATTAATTCTACAACTACTAAAGATACATCACAAAAATTTGGGAAGTATAATAGACTAAGGGGAAGCTTTATGTTCGTTCACATTGTGCTACCACCTTGGGGTGTGGGCTGTGAGACTCGGGTAATAAAAAACTTTATACAAGCACAGAGAGAATGTGTGTCTCTAGGTAGAGCCCAGGTGGTTCATAGAACCACAAGATTAAATGTCCTGGTGGGTTGTCACAGCACATTACAGCATTTCCACATAGCCTTGGTGGGGAAGAATAGTGGGAACAGCATGATTCTCTTATTCTGAAAAATCATTATGTTAAGAAAAGATATTTGTTGTTGCACAAGTGTATCAAATGCAATCAAGTCATTGTATTTCAATAAGGTAATGCTTTTGTTAATTAGCTAGTCTTCACCACTCCACATACTTTAAAACATCATGTCGTACATAATAAATACATAAGATTTTATCTGCCAATTAAAAAAATTGTCTAAACTTGTATTATCAACAACCAGAAATTCCACAAACACCATGAGAAATCAATGTTTGTCTTGTCGACTCTTTTAAATCTAGAGTCTGGCTTGGAGCATTGAATCAAGTAGAGAGCAGATCCACCGATTTTCTGCTTCATATCTTATTGGCCTAACTAAGTTTGTCTAGAACTAATGGCTGCTCATAACAAGGGCATCTGGGTATTTTTCTTCTCAGCCTAGAACTTTCTCTAGTAGACAGTGCTTGCTGGGATAAACGCAGTCATATCCAAGAGGCAGAAAAAGGTGACACCTCTGAGGTGACCCTCACTTATGGAACGGAATCAGTGAATAAATGACTCAGCCTTCCATTAGCATTGGGCTCATTCTAAGACATGTTTTACATGTAAGCTCTGAGAGTCACTAATTAATAGAGCCTCAATTTCCCTCATTGGAAAATGGATCATTACCACACACCTTACAGTTTAGCTTACTTTTACTAGTTCATTATTTATATTTCTCAAGATCTCAAACTATCTTGACTTAAGTCCTTGTCTCAGAAAATACTTTAGGAAGTGATCCAACTAAGGTAATAGAAGATATGATGGCATTCAAGCAGAGAAACTCTTTGCTATCATCCCACTTCTGATGCTATTATCATCATAGTACTTCAGACACTGGAAGCAAGCATCAACGTACCAGTTATAAACAGGGGAAAAAAAAGAAGAGAAGGATGTGTACAATAACATAAAATGAGTATTTAAATAAGGGAAAATGAGACAGACTTCTTATATTGCCAATTGTGCTCAGGACTAAATAAGAAATTTACAGTGAATAAAATGGGGAGGTAAAGGAATGCATGACAAAGAAAGTTGCTTTAAAGTTTGTTTTTAAGGAATCCTCCCTGTTTTAATTGTAACAATTTTTGTGTGACATTTGTTTAAAATGTTTGCCGATAGAATGTTTAGTAATAATCAACAATTTTCCTTTTCTCTAGATTTGCTGTTTGTCTCTTTTTCCTGGATGAATGAGAGAGGAGGAGAAAAGAGAAAAAATTATCTTTACATTTCAGCGGTTTTCTGAATCAGTACATTATAATACTATTGTAGCAGATGTTAGCTAATTGCATATTGAGGTTATTAGTTTTAACTTGGATAATTCTAATTGTAATATTGCCATGGTAATGCTAGCAAAGGTGACATATTAACTTAATCATGATGATTGGCATCCAAATATGAATATTTAATCTAGGCATAGCTATGATTATGCAGGCTCCTAATTGCTTACGAAAATTAGTTTGGTGTTTCCTTAAATCTGACTGTGCAATCTGAAAATTACTTGGACTCCTTGAGAAGGTGATAGTGGTGGGGGATTAATTTTACTAAATCAAAAATTATGTTCCTTAAAAAGACAAAAAATGTTAATGACTGTGAGGAGTTACTTAATCCTGTTGGAAAAGTGACTATTTTTAATAATCATTTATCTTTTTTTCTTACCATTTAACTGGGAGACTGAAAAAAGTAAACTGCTAAAGATTTTTTTTGAAAATCATCAACATATTTTACTGAAATATGACAATTTCACTGGTTTCAAAATGTGCTGAACTTACAAGCTGTTGTTTGTCTCTCACAGAAGAACAACACAATTTTCTACATTTTAATTAATTATTCTTGCATTTGGAGAAAACTAATTCAATGCTTAAAACAATTGATTCAATAAATTTAAATTTTATAAACAAAATCTATTAAAATGTATAATGATATTTAATTCAATGTGTGATTATCATATTCTAGTAAGTTGAAATTTAAAATATGGTACATTTTTATTGCTATTTTATTACAGATAGAAGTTGAATGATACTCTGAGCAGTTAACTGCACAAGATAATCTGGGAGAAATTTCAAAACCTGCTCCAATATCTGATCATTGGGACATATAATAGGTACAGAAATATATATATATATATATATATACATGTTGAAATATTCATATTGTTCTACCATCTCTCTACCTCAAAAAAATAATCAAACAGAAAAACCAGATTCCAATATTTTGTTGTAGTGATGCAACTGACTATGAACTTAATGTCTAACATATCAAATAATATATTATTTGTTTTATATATTCTTATTTTTCATTTTGTTTAAGCCATGGTTGGAAAGATATTTTAGTTTTCTCTAAAATCTTCAATGTTTAGGTAGGAGGCAAATTAGTCATAAAATTTATCAAAACCATATTAAAACTAGAGTTGTCAAATTATCAAGGCAAGAAGAGAACAGGTTTAAATATGTTGCTCTTTTATTTATTCTAGTCTTCAATGTTGCTTTTTTTCAAGTTCTTTTCCTTTATTTGTTTTAATAATATAGACCAACTTTAAAAATATTTTAAAAATTTTATTCTGATATCTAAAGAAATCAAATAATAAATATTTGAGATTATACCCATATCAAATTGTTTTCACTGCCATTATCAGGTTTATTATACACAATTTTCAATCCTGTGTTCTTATATGTTCTCAATTTTGAATTTTGCTCCCCAATGATTTTCTAGATTAGATTTATAAGTGTTTATTTCATAAAACTCTTGTTTCATTGAATTGTTTCAATTTTCAGTACTTAACATATCTGTGACTTTGTCAGAACTCACATAATGACAACTTATGGGGATACAAACTAGTTCTAAATATATATATATTTCAAATATATATGTATTTGAAATAAACCACAAAATGTGTGTCAATATAAATATTTTATTCTACTATGGAACTTGGTAAGAAACTTTATTCCTGATACGTGGGATTTCTTCGGTTTTAGAGTTGATAGATTTTCTTTTATTGTATCTCTTCGGTTTTAGAGTTGATAGATTTTCTTTTATTGTATCTGCACTTTTTAAAATGAACTACAGTGTGGACGACTCAATGCTGTTAAATAGAAATAGTATGGACTTTTAACACCTAAATGTGAATTATTAACCATATGAATTTGAACATTTTAACCTTCCTGAAGCTCAGTGTTGTTGGAAGTTATGATATATAGGGACAATATACTTTAAGCAGTGCCTGACCCTGCATATGTGTGTATGTTTGTGTACATATAGCATTATATATACATTGTATATGTTATATAATATACTTTGACACATGGCTGTATATATGCACTGTATGTAAATACATGACTGTTATATGTAAGTGTACATATAGATATACATAAAGTTATGTGTTGCTTAAGGAGGATACATTCTGAGAGATTCATCTTTAGGTGGTTTGGTCATTGTGTAAACACATAGAGTATACTTATCACAAAGCTGTTTGATACAGCCTACTACACATCTAAGCTAGATGGTATAGCCTCTTGCTCTTAGGCTACAAACCTGTTTAGCATGTCACTGCACTGAACACTGTATGCATTTGTAACATGTTGTTAAGTACTTGTGTATCTGAGCATATCTATACATACAAAGGTACAATAAAATTATAGTACGAAATATTTTTTTAAATGGCAAACCTGTATAGGATGCTTATCATGAAGAGAGTTGGACTGGAAGTTGCTCTGAGTGAGTCAGTGAGTGAGCGGTGAGTGAATCTGAAGGCCCAGGACACTACTGTCCAGTACCGTAGACTTTATTAACATTATGCACTTAGGCTACACTAATTTTACTTTAAAATTATTTCACCGATGATAAATTAACCTTAGCTTACTGTAACATTTTTACTTTATAAACTTTTTAAACATTTTTGACTCTATTCTAATAACATTGCCTAAAACACAAACATTGTATAACTGTAAATTTTTTTTAAATTTCCTTATTCTATAAGCTTTTTGTATTTTTATTTTATTTTATTTTTTTTACTTTTTAAACTTTTCCTTTTCAATCTAAGACATAAACACATGTATTAGCCTAGGCCTATGTAGGGTCAGGATCATCAGTATCACTGCCTTCCACTTCCACGTCTTGTCCCACCGAAAGGTCTTCAGGAGCAGTAACACACATGGAGCTGTTATCTACTATGATAACAATGCCTTCCTCTGGAACTCCTCCTGAAGAACCTGGACCTGCCTCAAGCTTCTCTTGGGAGATACCAACTCTTTTTAGAAATATGTCTATGGTAGTTTGTCAGTTTAATTTTTTTTATCATACATTTGCCTGCAAGTAGATAATACACCAGGAACATTCCTCTCTATTAGTGAAAACCTTTCAGAATTAAGGCTCATGCTTTCAAATCTTTCAAGGAGCTTGCTGAGGTCTGTGAAAGCTTCTACTAAACCCTTCACTGTGAATTTTCTTTAGGACTTTTATGTTTCTTCTCTTGCAATTTCATTTTTTTCTTGACTTTTCTTCAGTTATTTGTTTCTATTTCAGTTCCACCTCCTTAGTTAATTCCTCAGGAACCACCTTAGGAAACTCCTTGATGTCATCCTCAGGTACACTCAAGTTGAAATTGTTTGCCATTTCAACCACAGCCTTGTTGATTTTTTGCAATCTCCTTATATTTGGCAAATCTTTTGTACTCATGGACAAACATCTCAAATGTCTTCTTCCAGATGCCATTAGTAAACTCCTTGACGACATCACCCCAAGCACAAGTAAGGTTCCTGATGCAGTGATAGATGTTGTAGTCCTTTCAGAATTGCTTCAGTGTCTTCTTCCTCAGTGACAGCAACAGTCTGAGAAAAGATCCTCCTGAGGTTGTAGGCCTTAAAACAGCTGCTACAACTCCTTATTCCACAGATTGGATCAAATAGGTGATGTCTGGTGGGGAGAACCAACACTTTGATATTGGAATGAAGATCACTAATAAAAGGAGGTTGTACAGGAGCAACATCAACAATAAGTGAAATATTAAAAGGTAAATTTTTTTCCAAATGGCACTTTTCCATTTGGTTAGCATAGCAATTCAGGAGGGCATCTTGAAAGAGAAACCCATTCATCTATGATTTTTTTTTAATTTTTTAAATTATACTTTAAGTTCTAGGGTACATGTGCACAATGTGCAGGTTTGATACATAGGTATACATGTGCCATGTTGGTTTGCTGCACCCATCAACTCGTCATTTACGTTAGGTATTTCTCTTAATGTTATCCCTCTCCCAGCTGCCCCCACCCTCTGACATGCCCTGGTGTATGATGTTCCACGCCCTGTGTCCATGTGTTCTCATTGTTCAATTCCCACCTATGAGTGAGAACATGCGGTGTTTGGTTTTCCATCTTTGTGATAGTTTGCTGAGAATGATGGTTTCCAGCTTCATCCATGTCCTTGTAAAGGGCATGAACTCATCTTTTTTTATGGCCGCATAGTATTCCATGCTGTATATGAGCCACATTTTCTTAATCCAGTCTGTCATTGATGGACATTGGGGTTGGTTTCAAGTCTTTGCTATTGTGAATAGAGCCACAATAAACATACGTGTGCATGTGTCTTTATAGTAGCATGATTTATAATACTTTGGGTATATACTCAGTAATGGGATGGCTGGGTCAAATGCTATTTCTAGTTCTAGATCCTTGAGGAATTGCCATACTGTCTTCCACAATGGTTGAACTAGTTTACACTCCTACCAACAGTGTAAAAGTGTTCCTGTTTCTCCACATCCTCTCCAGCATCTGTTGTTTCCTGACTTTTTAATGATCAGCATTCTAACTGGCATAAGATGGTATCTCATTGAGGTTTTGATTTGCGTTTCTCTGATGACCAGTGATGATGAGCATTTTTTCATGTGTCTGTTGGCTGCATAAATGTCTTCTTTTGAGAAATGTCTGTTTGTGTCCTTTGCCCACTTTTTGATGGGGTTGTTTGTTTTTGTCTTGAAAATTTGTTTGAGATCTTTGTAGATTCTGGATATTAGCCCTTTGTCAGATAGGTAGATTGCAAAATTTTTCTCCCATTCTGTAGGTTGCTTGTTCACTCTGATGGTAATTTCTTTTGCTGTGCAGAAGCTCTTTAGTTTAATTAGATCCCATTTGCCTATTTTAGCTTCTGTTGCCATCGCTTTTGGTGTTTTAGTCATGAAGTTCTTGCCCATGCCTATGTCCTGAATGGTATTTCCTAGGTTTTCATCTAGTAATTTTATGGTTTTATGTCTAACATGTAAGTCTTTAATCTACCTTGAATTAATTTTTGTATAAGGTGTAAGGAAGGGATCCAGTTTCAGCTTTCTATATATGGCTAGGCAATTTTCCAAGCACCGTTTATGAAATAGGGAATCCTCTCCCCATTTCCTGTTTTTGTCAGGTTTGTCAAAGATCAGATGGTTGTAAATGTGTGGTGTTATTTCTGAGACCTCTGTTCTGTTCCATTGGTATATATATATCTGTTTTGGTACCAGTACCACGCTGTTTTGGTTATTGTAGCCTTGTAGTATAGCTTGAAGTCAGGTAGCCTGATGCCTCCAGATTTGTTATGTTTGCTTAGGATTGTCTTGGCAATGCAGGCTCTTCTTCAGTTCCATATGAACTTTAAAGTAGTTTTTTCCAGTTCTATGAAGAAAGTAATCGGTGACTTTATGGGGATGGCATTGAATCTATAAATTACCTTGGGCAGTAGGGTCATTTTCATTGTATTGATTCTTCCTATCCATGAGCATGGAATGTTCTTCCATTTGTTTGAGTCCTCTTTTATTTCATTGAGCAGTGGTTTGTAGTTCTCCTTGAAGAGGTCCTTCAAGTCCCTTCTAAGTTGAATTCCTAGGTATTTTATTCCCTTTGTAGCAATTGTGAATGAAAGTTCACTCATGATTTGGCTCTCTGTTTGTCTGTTATTGGTGTATAGGAACGCTCGTGATTTTTGCACATTGATTTTGTATCCTGAGACTTTGCTGAAGTTGCTTATCAGCTTAAGGAGATTTTGGGCTGAGACAATGGCATTTTCTAAATATACAATCATGTCATCTGCAAAAAGGGACAATTTGACTTCCTCTTTTCCTAATTGAATACCCTGTATTTCTTTCTCTTGCCTGATTGTCCTAGCCAGAATTTCCAACACTATGTTGAATAAGAGTGGTGAGAGAGGGCATCCTTGTCTTGTGCCAGTTTTGAAAGGGAATGCTTCCAGTTTCTGCCCATTCGGTATGATATTGGCTGTGGGTTTGTCATAAATAGCTCTTATTATTTTGAGATATGTTCCGTCAACACGTAGTTTATTGAGAGTTTTTACCATGAAGGGCTGTTGAATTTTGTCGAAGGCCTTTTCTATATCTATTGAGATAATCATGTGGTTTTTGTCATTGGTTTTGTTTATGTGATGGATTATGTTTTATTGACTTGCGTATGTTGAACCAGCCTTGCATCCCATGGATGAAGCTGACTTGATTGTGGTGGATAAGCTTTGTGATGTGCTGCTGGATTCAGTTTGCCAGTATTTTATTGAGGATTTTCACATCAATGTTCATCATGGATATTGGTCTAAAATTACCTTGTTTTGTTGTGTCTCTGCCAGGCTTTGATATCAGGATGATGCTGCCCTCATAAAATGAGTTAGGGAGGATTCCCTCTTTTTCTATTGATTGGAATGCTTTCAAAAGGTATGGTACCAGCTCCCCTTTGTACCTCTAGTAGAGTTTGGCTGTGAATCCATCTGGTCCTGGACTTGTTTTGGTTGGTGGGATATTAATCATTGCCTCAATTTCACAGCCTGTTATTTGTCTATTCAGGGATTCAATGTCTTCATGGTTTAGTCAAGGGAGGGTCTATGAGTCCAGTAATTTTTCCAATTTTTCTAGATTTTTTAGTTTATTTACAAAGATGTGTTTATAATATTCTCTGATGGTCGTTTGTATTTCTGTGGGATCATTGGTGATATCCCCTTTATCATTTTTTTATTGCATCTATTTGATTATTCTCTCTTTTCTTCTTTATTACTTTTGCTAGTGGTCTATCAATTTTGTTGCTCTTTTCAAAAACCCAGCTCTTGGATTCGCTGATTTTTTGAAGGTTTTTCTGTGTCTCTATCTCTTTCAGTTCTATTCTGTTCTTAGTTATTTCTTGCCTTCTGCTAGCTTTTGAATGTGTTTGCTATTGCTCTTCCGGTTCTTTTAATTGTGATATTAGGGTGTAGATTTTAGATCTTTCCTCCTTTCTCTTGTGGGCATTGGTGCTATAAGTTTCACTCCACATACTGCTTTAAATGTGTTCTAGTGATTTTGGACTTTGTGTCTTTGTTCTCATTGGTTTCAAAGAACATCTTTATTTCTGCCTTCATTTCGTTGTTTACCCAGTAGTCATTCAGGAGCAGGTTGTTCAGTTTCTATGTAGTTGTGTGGTTTTGAGTGAGTTTCTTAATACTGAGTTCTAATTTGATTGTGCTGTGGTCTGAGAGACAGTTTGTTGTGATTTCTGTTCTTTTACATTTGTTGAGGAGTGCTTTACTTCCAATATGTGGTCAATTTTAGAATAAGTGTGATGTGGTGCTGAGAAGAATATATATTCTGTTGATTGGGAGTGGAGAGTTCTGTAGATGTCTATTAGATCTGCTTGGTGCAGAGCTGAGTTCAAGTCCTGGATATCTTTGTTAACCTTCTGTCTTGGTGATCTGTCTAATATTGACAGTGAGATGTTCAAGTCTCCCATAATTGTGTGGGAGTCTAAGTCTCTTTGTAGGTCTCTAAGGACTTGCTTTATGAATCTGGGTGCTCCTGTATTGCATGCATATATACTCAGGATAGTAAGCTGTTCTTGTTGAATTGATCCCTTTACAATTATGTAATGGCCTTCTTTGTCTCTTTTGATCTTTGTTGGTTAAAGTCTGTTTTATCAGAGACTAGGATTGCAACTCCTGCTTTTTTTACTTTCCACTTGCTTGGTAGATCTTCCTTCATCCCTTTATTTTAAGGCTACATGAGTCTCTGCACATGAGATCGTCTTCCTGAATACAGCACACTAATGGGTCTTGACTGGTTATCCAATTTGCCAGTCTGTATCTTTTAATTGGGGCATTTCGCCCATTTACATTTAAGCTTAATATTGTTATGTGTGAGTTTGATCCTGTCATTATGATGCTAGCTGGTTATTTTGCCCATTACTTGATGCAGTTTGTTCATAGCATCAATGGTCTTTACAATTTGGCATGTTTTTGCAGTGGCTGGTAATGTTTGATTCTTTCCATGTTTAGTGCTTCCTTCAGAAGCTCTTGTAAGGCAAAGCTGGTGGTAGCAAAATCTGTCAGCATTTGCTTGTCTGTAAAGGATTTTATTTCCCCTTCGCTTATGAAGCTTAGTTTGGCTGGATATGAAATTCTGCGTTGAAAATCATTTTCTTTAAGAATGTTGAATATTGGTTCCCACTCTCTTCTGGCTTGTAGGGTTTCTGCAGAGAGATCTGCTGTTAGTCTGATGGGCTTCCCTTTGTGAGTAACTTGAGCTTTCTCTCTGGCTGTCCTTAACATTTTTTCCTTCATTTCAACCTTGGTGAATCTGACAATTATGTGTCTTGGGGTTGCCCTTCTTGAGGAGTATCTCTGTGTTGTTCTCTGTATTTCCTGGATTTGAATGTTGGCCTGCCTTGCTAGGTTGGGGAAGTTCTCCTGGATGATATCCTGTAGAGTGTTTTCCAACTAGGTTCCATTCTCACCATCACTTTTAGGTATACCTATCAAATGTAGATTTGATCTTTCCACATAGTCCCATATTTCTGGGAGGCTTTGTTCATTTCTTTTTACTCTTTTTTCCCTAACCTTGTCTTCTCACTTTATTTTATTAAGTTGGCCTTCAATTACTGATACCCTTTCTTCCACTTGATTGAATAGGCTATTGAAGCTTATGCATGTGTCACGAAGTTCTCATGTCATGGTTTTCAGCTCCATCCGGTCATTTAAGGTCTTCTCTATACTGTTTATTCTAGTTAGCCATTCATCTAACCTTTTTTCAAGGTTTTTAGTTTCCTTGTGATGGGTTTAAATATGCTCCTTTAGCTCAGAGAAGTTTGTTATTACTGACCTTCTGAAGCCTACTTCTGTCAACTTGTCAAAGTCATTCTTCGTCCAGCTTTGTTCCATTGCTGGCAAGGAGCTGTGATCCTTTGGAGGAGAAGAGGCGCTCTGGTTTTTAGAATTTAATTTTTAGCTTTTCTGTTCTGGTTTCTCCCCATCTTTGTGGTTTTATCTACCTTTGGTCTTTGATGTTGGTGATCTACAGATGGGGTTTTTGGTAGATGTCCCTTTTGTTGATATTGGTGCTATTCCTTTCTGTTTGTTAGCTTTCCTTCTAACAGTCAGGTTCCTCAGCTGCAGGTCGGTTGGACTTTCCTGGAGGTCCACTCCAGACCCTGTTTGCCTGGGTATCACCAGTGGAGGCTGCAGAACAGCAAATATTGCAGAACAGCAAATATTGCTGCCTGATCCTTCCTCTAGAAGCTTCGTCCCAGAAGGTCACCCACCTATATGAGGTGTCTTTCAGCCCCTACTGGGAGGTATCTCCCAGTCAGGCTACATGGGGGTCAGGGACCCACTTGAGAAGGCAGTCTGTCCCTTCTGAGAGCTCCAACGCTGTGTTGGGAGAACCACTGTTCTCTTCAGAGCTGTCAGAGAGGGATGTTTAAGTCTGCAGAAGGTGTCTGCTGCCTTTTGTTCAGCTATGCCCTGCCCACAGAAGTGGAGTCTATAGAGTCAGTAGGCATTGCTTAGCTGTGGTGGGCTCTACCCAGTTTGAGTTTCCTGGCCACTTTGTTTACCTACTCAAGCCTTAGCAATGTGGGTGCCCCTCCCCACCCAGGCTGCCACATCGCAGTTTGATCTCAGACTGCTGCGCTAGCAGTGAGCAAGGCTCCGTGGGCATGGGACCTGCTGATCCAGGCAAAGGAGAGAATCTCCTTGTCTCCTGATTGCTAAGACCTTGGGAAAAGTGCAGTATTTGGGTGGCAGAGTCCCGTTTTTTCAGGTACAGTCTCTCACGGCTTCCCTTGGCTAGGAAAGGGAAATCCCTGGACCCCTTGCACTTCCCAGGTGAGGCAACATGCTGCCCTTCTTCAGCTTACCTTCGGTGGGCTGCACCCACTGTCCAACCAGTCCCAATGAGATGAACCAGGTACCTCAGTTGGAAGTGCCAGAAATCACCTGTCTTCTGTGTCGATCATGCTGGGAGCTGCAGATCGGAGCTCTTCCTATTCAGCCATCTTGGAATGGATCCCCAGTCATCCATGATTTCTTATTGCTGCTATAGTACACTGACAGTGTGTTCTTATTGATATGCTTGAAGGCCCTGGGTTTCCCACTGTGCCAGAGCACAAAGGGCTTCAATTTGTATCCTGCAACATTTCCCTCAAACAAGACTGTTAGCTTGTCTTTAAAGTCTTGAAACCTGGCATTGACTTGGACTGTTTACAGGTGAAAGTCCTTTCAAGCATTTGTTTCCAGAATAGGGAGCTCTCATCACATACTAGAAGATCTGCTCTGGCTAGTAATTTTCGTTCACAATCAGTTTATCTAGTCTCCAAAATTTCTTCAGCTACCTTCACATCAGCACTTGCAGACTCACCACACAATTTTATATTATGTCGTAAACAGCGGTTCTTGAATTCTTTGAACCACTCAGAGCTGGAAGTAAATTCAGCATAGTAATTGACGTGAGTCTATTTTCAACATAGGAAAATTTTTCTTTTGGCCATGATCATCATGGTGCTGAAAGGGACACACTTCTTTGGTCTTTAACCGAGGACATTAGAAGTTTCTCCATATCTAATGTGGGACCTTCTGAGATTTTTAATGATCTCCTTGTTCTAGTTCTTCATAATCATTGCTATGGTGGAATGGGACACGTCTGACTGGCGAGTAATAACTATCACTTCATAGTCCTTAATCGTTTTAAATTTTGTGTCCAAGTCAGTCACTCAACTTGACCTCTTACTGGCAACATTAACAGTGGATTTTTTATGTTTAGGGGCCCTGGTAAACAAAACTACAAAAGAGTAAATCAAGCACAAGAGAATAATGAGGGAATCCAGAGATGAGATAAACATGAGATGTATAAGGCTGCTGCTGGGGTAACACAACACACTTTTTTACAATAACGTTTTTAAAAGTAGGGCTGTTGTGGTGGCTCACGCCTGTAATCCTGGTACTTTGAGGCCTAGGTCGGTGGATCACTTGAGGTCAGGTGTTCAAGACCAGCCTGACCAATATGTTAAAACTCCATCTCTACTAAAAATACAAAAAATTAGCCAGTCATGGTGGCATGTGCCTGTAGTCCCAACTACTTGGGAGACTGAGACAGGAGAATTGTTTGAACCTGGGAGGCAGAGGTTGCAGTGAGCTGAGATTGTGTCACTGCACTTCAGCCTGGTGACAGAGTGAGACTGTCTCAAAAGAAAAAAAGTAGTACACTCTAATATAATGATAAAGAGTATATGATAATGAATACATAATCCAGTAACATAGTCACTTATTATCATTATCAAGTATTATGTACTGTACATGATCATATGTGTTACATTTTGTTTTTATTTTTGAAACAGGGTCTCACTCTGTTGCCCAGGCTGAGAGTGCAGTGGCATAATCATAGCTCACTGCAGCCTTGATCTCCTGGACTTAAGCAATCCTCCTACCTTTGCCTATCTCCCAAGTAGTTGAGACTACAGGCATGTGCCCTGAGGCCCGGCTAATGTTTAAATAGTTTTTATAGAGATGAGGTTTTGCTAGGTTTCCTAGGCTGGTCTCAAACCCCTAGCCTCAAGTAATCCTCCAGCCCTGAACTCCCAAAGTGCTGGTATGCAGGCATGAGCCACTGTACCTGGCCTGTGAAGTAGGTTTTTGTGTGGCAACAAAGGAGGTTTGTTTACACCATCATCAACACAAACAAACAGATGAGTAATATGTTGCACTATGAAGTTAGCGCAGCTCCTAAGTGATTAGAAATTTTCAGCTCCATTATTATCTTACGCAGTCCGACATTGACCAAGATGTCATTATGTGGCATATAACATATGTGTGTGCATGTGTGTGTATGTGTGTGTGTGTATTTACAAGATATAGTGTAAGTCTTTTAATATATGGTAAAGACTGTTAAGTACTACACTGCATCATTACATTGGGGGGATCACATAGCTTAAGATTTGTTGTGTTACATTATGATATATCACTCTGTTCAGCTTAACAGTGACAATCGAATTCAAATCTGGGCAGCCTCTCTTTGCCTTAGTTATAGTGGTGAGAGGGAATTTTGGAGATTTATTTTAGTCTTGACCCTTGATACTGCAACCCAAACCTCTCTTTTCCTGGCTGTCTAAAGGGTATCTAGGCCAATGCATATTCCTACTTTCCACAAACTATTAACAATGAGGCATTTTTTTTGGATATGAAAAAAAATGAAGTGTGAAATATTTGATTTCTTGAAGTTTGGTGGTTCGAATGGAAGGTAGGAAGAGAGGCAAGTGTCTTGTAGCATGATCTTGGAGATTCAGGCAAAATTCTTTCTCCATTCTTGGCAATATTTGTGTCCACATTTTCATTTCCTTCCTTAAGTTCCTCATCAGTTTCCAAGACAGCATTAAAACTAGTTCAAAACTAACTTTACATAATTAAGTCTTAAACATTTAATAGTCTATTTTTTTCAGAATGTTTGTGAGAATTTTTGATTTTTTGAAAAAATTCTGGATGTTTTCTTCAATGGGCCCTATATTTTATTTCATTCTTATTGGTATTAATACATTTTCTGTCAGTTATTATTTTTCCCATTTTCTTGTATTTATTCTTTTAAGTTTTTCTTTTCTCATTATAGCATCTACTACATATATTTTTTTGCAGGAAATATAAATCAGGTATTTTTCCCCTTTCCTTTCTACTGCAGAAAAACTCATACTTTATATGAAGACAAAAATATGGCAAGAGAAAAATCATGATTAAAATTTCTTTATTTGTATTAAAGAAAATATTTTATAAGGTATCCATAATTGAAGGCTATGTCTTTATATAATATAGGGTTTACCTGGAACATGGTCACTTTCTAAATATAATTTTTTTCTAAGGTTTATAAATACATTAAGACATACATGATTTGCATTTTGCAGAGTAAAGAAAGAACTTTTTTTTTTTTCAGTTTCCAAAGGAACCATTGAGTATGTTTAATTTGAAGTGGTTAACAAGGCAATCCTATATCACAACTGCTCCAAAGTCTTCATCCTGCTTTTGTATTATTTTCAGATCCTGAAGAACATAGAAACATATTTTGAGTGTTTATTATTTTATACCAATATAATTTTATTACATATTTGTGTATAATACTGCATTCTCTACATACTCCTCAAGTTATGCAAAGCTGTGGCCACTGAAACATGGAAAAAAAATAAAAATATTTTTAAAAGGGCAAAGAAATCATCACAGATAAATCAGAGTATATAATTTTTCTGGAGAAAAATACATTTTATATTACTGTCTTTTCTTGGCCATCCAATGTGTTTAGGTAATCAAATGCTGAGTGTCAATGGATTGGACAGGGGTAGAGCTTTGTTAAGAATGGATATAAAACTTAATGGTAGAGGAGAACTGATGTGAAGGGTTTGAAGATGTTTACCAAATATTAGCATTCACTCATGTGTTCTGCCATGTGAAAACAAGAGAACAACAACAACAACAACAACAACAACAAAACGTGTTTCCAGACTGCCTGTTAGCTAGTATTCTATGTGGCAATTAGTTTCTACAAATTGGAGGCACTTATGTAAGATTTATGTGGTGGAAGTGAATCACAGCCCAATTTTCCGTGATTATTTTTTTCTGGCAGTTAAACTTGTGATGATATAAAGTTTTGCATCAAAACTATTTCAGTGTCTAGTCTCCAGTTTTGTGGCTGTCTTAGATTCCTGATTTTTGAATTGTTTATTGTTGTATTGGTGATTATGGGGTTTTAAATATTCATCTTTATAATTTTATAATGAATACACACAAGATATATTCTGAATTAGAGACAGATTTCTTATTAACATGTCATACTAAATAATAAGTTTACTGGTTTCCTCTTTGTGCCATTGCTTACCCCTAGCATGATGCAATGGAGTCAGTGAAAACCTTTCCTACCCCAGTATCTAGACCCTCCATAGGTGAAGGGTAAAGAAATACTGTTTGTCCCTCCTTACAAAGGAAGAGGAGGCAGCTGTCCCCTCTCTTCCTAAACGGATCTCCTTGGAAATGGAATGGGGTTAAACTGTAACTCCACCTCTTTGATCCCTCTACTTTTATGACTTAGTGTTCTGGACTGTCAACCCTTTTGAAATATAAATACGTAGAGAGATAACACTTTAGCCTTTCTGGCAACCTGGGGCTTAACCTAGGGATCTACTCTGAGCTGCAACCAATTGATTTCCTCAGAGAACTAAAAGTTTTAGTGTTTTTTATATCTGATCTATTAACCAGACAAATGACTACAGTTGTAATTCTTATGGCCCAAGAAAAATCTCAGGAGGCTAGGGCTTTTTAAAAAGAGACACTTGAAAATTTCTCAACAGTGGTTGTTTTTGTTGTTTAATCACCATTTTATTTATTATATTATTTTACTTTAATTCCAGCCTTCTTGTTTCCCTTTTTGATTGTGCCAGTGGTATTAGCTCCTTGGAAGTTTATTTCTGCTATGTTCTGAATGTTACTTCAGGAGTTCCAGTCTAAAGACTTTTTTTTTTTTTTCCCCTCTAGCTCATACAATGATTTTTATAATCCCATAGTCTCCTATATCAAATTCTGACTAAAATACCTAGAGTAGTTTTGGGTTTTTCACTAAACTAGATTTTTTTGTTTGTTTGTTTCTTAATAAAACAAATTAAATTTATTGTAGCAACATGTCTCACCATGTTGCCCAGGCTGATCTCCAACTCCTGGGCTCAAACAATCTTCCTGCCTTAGCCTCCCAAAGCGCTGGGATTACAGACATGAGCCACCACAGCTGGCCTAACTTGCATGTTTTTGAGTGGTGACATTTGGTCTCCTAAGAGCTTCAATCTTTCTTTTCCTGTTTCTGTCTCTTTTTCTAATGGAGTGAGGCTTTTCTTTGAGTTACATTTAAACCCAGAGAGGTGGAGAACCAGGACAGGACCCAAAGAAGAGAGAACATTGAACTCAATTGCCATCAACATATTTCAGGAGAGCTCTAGGTTAAAGAGACAGAGAATAGGAGACCTGAAGATTTTATTGGTCATCTACTTATCTTTAAAAAAATGGGGAAGAGGGCAGAATGATATGGGAGAAGTATTTGTCAATGAATGCTTTGATTTTTGCTTAAGCATTCAAGTTCACATATGCATGGAAGCAGAGCATGGCACAGAGACCAGGAAAATGGAACTTTCCTGCAAATGATTTCCCCTACACTACCAAATGCAAATTGACTGAGTATTGATTTGTTAATATTATTTATAATATTAGAGTTTGCTTATTTAAACATTTGTGATTTATCATTTTTTCTCTCCCTTTCTCCTCTCATTCTTTTCTTCAAGCTAAGTATGATTAGACGGCTTCTTTTATTGTTTTTCTGAGTATAAAAAAATAGGATAGAATGCTTAGAAAATACAAAACATGTCAGCAAAATAATTTTAAAAAACGACCAGGAATGTAACATCCAAATGAAAACTACCATGAATCTTTGGTATTCATTGTCTTTCCTTTGACCTTTTTTTTCCTACCTTTTCTGTATGCCAAACATGCACAAGCATGCAAAATTATTGTTGTAAAATTAAATTTGTATACTGAATTTTTAACTTAATAACATATCATAAGCATTTTTTATATCATTTTCTTCAAACATATGTTTTCTAACAGCTAAATAATATTCAACTTTGTGTAATAAATATTATCTATCTAATAGTTTTCTCAGAGAAGAATATTTAGGCTCATTTTTTCTTCATAAAAACAGGATAGCAGATTTTATAGTACATAAAATTCTGATCTCATCGCTAAATGTTCCCTTAGGAAAATCTTTCAAGTTGAATTACCAAATTAAAATGTATAAAATTTAAAATGTTTAATTTATAGTGTTAAATTTTCTTCAGAAATGTCATAATATTTTACATAAATGGCTAAGAAAAATAGTACAGTATAAAAGCATGCATTTCATAAAATCCTCCAGAATCATGGGCATTATAATTCTTTATTAATATAGTGAATTTATATGTAAAAATGTTGTTACATGGTTTTACTATTTCATATTATCTGGATTATTAGTGCAGTTAAATTTTATGAATTTAAATTTTGTCTCTGAGATTTGACTATTTAAATCATATGCCCATTTTTATTGGTATTTTTTCTTATTCCTTTAAAATACTGTTGTTCTTTATATAGTCAGGTTATTTAAGTTGATATTTTTATACATGTGAAAATATTTCTCCTGATTTCTACTTCAATTTTCTTGTATAATTACTATTGGTATACAGGCTATTTTAATTTTTATTATATGCTGTCTATCAGTTTTATTTATAACGTCTAAATTTACTTTAATATAAACATTTAAAATTGAACAAGAGATAAACATTTGCTTATCTATTCAACTAGCATATTCGAGGTTTTACTTACCTTTTAAATCCATCTAGCATTTATTTTATTATTTGTTGACAGGTAAATGACCTACTCTTAGCATTATGTTTTGAATATTTTATTCCTTGTTCAAGGTTTTAAAATGTGAGCTGTTTGAAATTTTTTTTCTCATATATTTTCCTGTTTATCTATGATTCCACTGACATCTTGCCATTTTAAATTTTGTTCTTCAAACAATATGTTTTGAATGGTTATCTTTACAAGCTCTTATTTCCTTCTTTTACTCCCTTATTTTGTTTTTATCAAATGTCTATGCTATAAAAAGACATTTAAATTCATATTGCCTTTGAGAATTTGCATTAAAATCAGAACTTGATATTGTGTTAATTACCAATTTTGTGATAAAATACTTTGCATCCAATAAGATTATTGTGTTATTTCTCATACTGGAAATAATTGGATTGTTCTTCCATCCCCACCCCTCTTCCTTTCTTGTCTGTAAATATATTGGACTCTGATCTATTGTCAAACCAACAATTTCACGTTTTCATTAAGAGTAACTGTTGACGAAATGCTGATTTACAGGCTTACATCTTGACAGCTAGTTTTGTTTCCATTAATAAAGGCAACATGCTTCAGATACCTGTAACTATTTTAAATCATAAAACAGAAGATTATACGTAGACCTGAGAATTCTGAGTTGACAAAAGCAGAAAGAATTAAGATTCTAACCACTTTGTGACAAAATTGAATGCATTAAAGAAGAGCAATAGGATCTCAGGATAGCCAAGAGTACCGGAAAATCCAGTCTAAAAGCTGCTTTGCCAGAAATCCTATCTTAATCACATAATCGTTCTGCTCCATCAGAAATTATTGTGGCTACTGTTGGGCCTCAATTTCCTTCTCTCCAGTTTCCACAAAAAACATTTTGTTCAATCACTTACTCATTCATTTTTTCATTAAATATTTATGAAAATCTACTATTCGAAACATAGAAGATACATTATATGAGACAAAGTCCTAACTTCATATTGAGTATTCAGAGAACTTTTCTGTGAGGAGAACAAAACCAAAATGTCATGGAGAAAGAACATTCATAACTGAGGGGAAAGCAGTACAAAGCTCTAGGGCAGAAACACATTGAGAGCATTTACCTAACAGAAAGAAGACCAGTGTTAACAGAATAGAATTAGAGACGGCAAACATGACATGAGAAAAGGTGAAAGAGGAGAAAGATATCACATCATATCATATTATGTAAGGGTTAGGGGAGGGATTGTAGGTTTCTAAACCCAGAAGTGACAAGATCTAAATTATGATCTCCTAAATGTCGTCAGCCTTACTAGATAAGGTCTCTTATTTTAGTAATATATATTTTTAATGTTCCGTTACTACCTGCCATGCAATTCATAAATTTCATAACCTATGCACAAGTATGATTTCCAAAATAAATTAATACAGTGCCTCTGCTGCTAAATAAGGAAGGAATGAAATTTAAAATAATATATACCCAAATGTGAAAATAATATCATGAAATCACTAGTCAGGTACTTGCATTTACCTATATTAATCTGTCCAAATTTAAGAGAGCTAAGGAGATTAGGTACCACTACATTAAAGAATTAATGAAAAATAGAATAAGCAGAGTTGTGGGTGCTAGGATGAGAAGTAACAGGCTAAAGTTATTTTTATATAAAAAGAGAAAGGGAGAAATTTGTGGGGGGATATGAACAATCTTGAGATAGAAATAACATTATAAGGTAAAATATAATATTTTGAAATAAAAAAATTGTCTTGCAAATGAGTAGTATAATTCTGTTCAACAAAATTAAGGTTGTTGAAGCAGAAATAATTTGGCAAAGGTTTATTGGAAGCCAAATGTAAGGACCAACCTGAGAAGACACACCAACAAAGTTGAGCATGCTCTAAAGTCTGTTACAAGTTGGAATGCTTTTATAGAAAATTTTAGGAGAAAAGAGGGGGACTCATTTCAGAGGTTTTTTTGTTTGTTTGTTTGTTTGTTTTCATTTGAGAATACAATACAGAGGCTACAATCATTGGCTTCAGATGACAATATATGGGCTAAAATATTTTACCTGCAAGAAAATTAGTAAAATTTGTTGATTCAGAAATACATCAGTGTTCTTTTCAGTATCAGTGGTTATATATTAGTCAGTACATCAACAGTTTGAGGAACTCATAGTAAGATTCCAGGGACTCATTCACAATAAGACTCTTACTTGGTGACAGGATATAAACCATGAATAAGACCTTCCCCAGGCAATTATTTTGGAAGTCTGACAGATGTGATCTGTAGATGATCAGTTTCAAAACATATTTATATGTTGTCATTTATCAGGTATATGTTTTGCAAATACAGTTGGCCTCTGCATCTGCAGATGCTGAACCTGTAATTTTATACACAGAACTTGAGCATCATTGAGTTTGGTTTCCTTGGGGATCATGGAACCAATCTCCTACAGTTATAGAAAAACAACTGTGTTTTCTCCCAGTTTGTGGCTTCTCATACTTTCTTATTTTCTCAACAGCCTCATTTACAAAACAGATAATTTTAAGTTGAGTAAAGTCAAACTTTCCAATTTTTCTTTAATGGATTGCACTTTGGGGATTGTATCTAAAACTCACCTTCAAATCAAGTCACTTAGGTTTTGTTTCCTCTGTTATCTTCTAGAATTTTTACAGTTTTTGTTTTACATTAGGGTCTATGATCCTATTTTGATTAACGTTTTGTGAAAGGAGTCAGGTCCTAGATTTCTTTGTGTGTGTGTGTGTGTGTGTGTGTGTGTGTGTGAGAGAGAGAGAGAGAGAGAGAGAGCGTGCGCGCGCACATGTGCACGTGCACAGTGGACGTTATGTTGTTCCATCAGTATTTGTTTAAAAGATTATACTCTCTCCATTTAATTGTCCTTGCTCCTTTTTCAGTAATCAGTGGACTATATTTGTGTGGATATATTTCTGTCCTCCAGTTTTTTTCTGCGGATCTATTTGTCCATTATTTTATCAACTCCCACTGACTTGAATACTGCAGCTTTACAGTAAGACTTGAAATTGCGTGGTGTCAATTCTCTAACAAATTTTTTCTCCTTTAATACTGTGTTGGCTATTCTGGGTTTTTTGATTCTTTTTAAACTTTAAAATCTTTATGTCAATATGTTAAAAAATAGTAATTTGCTGAAATTTTGACTGGTATTTCACTGAATCTAAAGATCAATTTGAAAAG
This sequence comes from Trachypithecus francoisi, assembly GCF_009764315.1. Classification (NCBI taxonomy): domain Eukaryota; kingdom Metazoa; phylum Chordata; class Mammalia; order Primates; family Cercopithecidae; genus Trachypithecus; species Trachypithecus francoisi. The sequence continues at coordinate 55,439,666 of NW_022681463.1, read as the reverse complement.
AACTGACATCTAAACAAGATTGAGTTTTCCTATCCAAGAACATGGTCTGTTTCTCTATTAATTTAGATTTTATTTTCTTACTTTCATTAGAGTTTTGGGTTTTCATATATATTTGAAGGTATTTTGTTAGATTTATTCCTAAGTAATTGATTTTTTGTGCTAATGTAAATGGTGTGGTACTTTAAATTTTAAACTCCAATAATATTGTAATTAACTATTGTATATTAATTTTGTATTTTATAAACTTGTTATAATTGCTTATTAGATCCAGGAGATTCTTTTTGATCATGCCTTTGGAATATTCTATATAGACAATCATGTCTTCTATTAATAAAGACAGTTTTATTTCTTACTTCCTAATGTGTCTGTTTTTGATCTTATTGCATTAGCTAGGATGTCCAGCATAATGTTAAACAAGAATGGTAAGGCAGGAGCTTTGCCTTGTTCCTGATCTTGCTGGGAAAACATCTAGTTTCTCTTCATTAAATATATTCCTTTAGATTTGTTTGCAGATATTCTTTATAATGTTAAGAAAATGTCTTTCTTCCTACCTTGCTGAGAGTTGTAATTACGAATGGTTGTTATATTTGGTCAAATACTTGCTCTGTATCAATTGATATGATCATATGATGATTATTTTTCTTTAGCTACTGACATGAATCATGTTGATTTCTGAATGTTGAACCAACCATGCATATGAATATAAATCCAATTTTGCTATGGCATATGATTATTTTTAAACATGGTTAGGTTTGATTTACTAATATTTTGTTCATAATTTAGCATCAATGTTCATGAGAGATATTGATCCATAGTTTTCTTGTAATGTATTTATCTGGTTTTGGTGTGAGTGTAATGCCAGTCATATAAAATGAGTTAGAAAATGTTCTGTTTCTATTTTCTGGAAGAGATTGTAAATAATTGGTATCATTTTTATAAGATTATTCTTTATTTGTATAAATTTATGGGATACAAGCGTAATTTTGTTACATGGATAAATGGCATAGTGAAGTCAAGGCTTTCAGGGTGTCAAACTGAATATCATACACTGTACCCATTAAATAATTTCTCATTATCCACTCCCATCCTTTTCCCCTCCCTTCTGAGTCTCCACTGTCTGTCATTCCACATGCTACATCCATGTGTACACATTATTTAGCTCCCACTTATAAGTGAGAATATTATTTGTCTTTTTGTGTCTGAGTTGTTTTACTTAAGATAATGGCCTCTAGTTCCTTCCATGTGGCTGCAAAAGACATGGTTTCATTCTTTTTTGTGGCTGCATAGTATTCCATTATATATGTGTACTACTTTTTATTTATCCAATCATCCATTGATGAACACTCAAGTTGATTCTATATCTCTGATATTGTGAATAGTTATGTGATAAACCTACAAGTGCAGGTATCTTTTTAAAATAGTGATGTCTTTTATTTGGGTATATACCTAGTAGTAGGATTGCTGGATCAAATGGTAGTTCTATTTTTAGTTTTTTGGGAAATCTCCACATTGTTTTCCATAGAGATTAGACTAATTTATATTTCTACCAACAGTATATAAGCATTCTCTTTTCTCCACATCCTCACCGTTTGTTATTGTTTGACATTTTAATAATATTAATTCTGACTGGTATAGGACAATACCTCCTTGTTGTTTTAATTTGCATGTCTCTAATGTTAAGCACTATTTTTTAATATGTCTGTTGACCATTTGTTTGTCTTCTTTTGAAAAACATGTATTCATATCATTTGCTCAGTTGTGGCAGGGAGAAAGGACTGGGAGAGGTTGCATAAAAGATACAAAGTTACCATTAGACAAAAATATTACCTTTTGGTTCTCTATTATACAGAAGGGTAGAAAATAATCTAGTGTACACTTTAAGATACCCAGAAGAGTAGAGTTTGAATGTTAACAGTATAAAGAAATAATAAGTGTTCAAAGTAATAGAGGTAGCAATTATTCTGATTTGATCATTATACATGCATTGAAATATGTATAGTCATGTGTTAATTACAAATGAATAACTAAAAATAAAATCAAAATCTTTTAGTTTCATTAATTTTTCCTCCTGTTTTCTTGCTTCAAGTTTATTTTGGCTATTATATTTCAATTTATTCTCTTCTGCTGCTTGAGGTGAATATTGCTCTTCTTTTTCTAGTTTATTACGGTGTAAGTTTACATTATTGATTTTAGATTTTTCTTCTTTTCTAAACATGCATTTAATTCTATAAAATTTATTTCAAAATTGCCTTTGCTGAATTCTACAAATGTTAAGTTGTATTCTTGTTTGTATTTAGTTCAAACTATTTTTAATTTTTCTTGAAATTTCTTCTTTGACTCACACGTTATGTAGAAGTGTATTGTTCAATATTACAGTATTTTTGAATTTTCCAAATACCCATCAGTTACTGATTTCTCATTTAATTACATTGTCATCCGAGAGCATACTTAAATTCTTTATATTCTTTTAATTCTCTGTGGTATGTTTTATGACCCGAGATGTGGCCTATTGTGGTGAATGTTTCATGTGACCTTAACAAGAAAATGTATTCTGCAGTTGCATGAAGTAAATGTTAATTAGAGCTAGTTGACTGATGTTGATTTTTACTTCAACTACATCCTTACTGATTTTCTACCTGTTGGATCTGTCAGTTACTAATAGATATCTTGAAGTCTCTAAATATAATGATGGATTTTTTATTTCTCCTTGTGATTCTCTTGGTTTTTGCTTCACTTATTTCAATGCTTTATTTTTAGAGACACTTTATAGATTGGCTCATCTTGGAAAATTGACCCTTTTATCATTATGTAATACCCTTCTTTATCCCTGATGATTTCCTTGCTCTGCTGTCTCCTTTTCTGAAATATAGGTTGAGTATACCTTATCAAATTATTTAGGACTGGAAGTGCTTTGGATTTTAGATGACTTTGGATTTTGGAATATTTGCATATACATAATGAGATATATTGGGAATGACAACCAAGTCTAAACGTGAAACTCATTTTATACTTTGTATAAACTTGATACACATAGCCTAAGGTAATTTTAGATAACATTTTAAATTATTTTGTCAAAGAAAAAAAGTTTTAATTGTGGCCCATCACATGAGGTCAAGTGTGGAACTTTTTACTTCTGACATCATGTTTGCTTTCAAAAATTTCAGATTTGGGAGTATTTCAGATTTTGAATTTTGGGATTAGGGATGCTCAAGCTACGTAGCTACAACAGCTTTATTTTATTGTGTGTAGTCATGGTGTATTTTTCTCCATCCCTTTGCTTTACATCTATCTGTGTACTTATTTTAAAAATTGTATATACACTATCTATTTGGGTCTTTGTTCACTCTATGGTCAGTCTCAATCTTTCAATTGGTGTATACAGAACATTCACATTTAAAGTGATTATCAGACGAGATCGAGCGCATTCAGCATGTATACATATGTAACAAACCTGCACGTTGTGCACATGTACCCTAGAACTTAAACTATAATAAAGAAATTATTTTGACCTATATTTGAACATGAAAAAAAAATGCAGATTCACTGAGCAAGACAAAGGCATGAATGGCTGTTTTTCCCTAGCACCTCTCTTACATGAAAATTGTGTACTTCTCAATATACCACCCTTTCCCCTTTAAATTTGGAGTCCTGAAAATCATCTTTGGAGAAAGGCATTAGACCTGACTTCTGACAACACCACCTTAACTTTGACAAATAAACCTCCTCAAATGAAAAATAAATAAATAAATAAATAAAGTGATTATCAATATAGTTGAATTATTATCTACTGTATTTATAAATGTTTTCTATTCATTACACTTATCCTTTATTAATCACATTTTTCTATTTTCTCTGGTTTTTGTTGAGCATTTTATATGATATCATTTGTTCTCCTCTCTTGATATATAAAGTTCATTAAAAAAAAAATTGTGGTTGCCCTAGGGTTTGTAGTATTAATTTACACTAATCTAAGTCTACTTTCAAAAAGCACTGTTCCACTTCACATGCAGTCAAAGTGTCTTCTACTAGAGTATTACATGGCTGGCTTTTATTAATTTTACTTATTCATATATAAAAATTATTCAATATTGCAAGCCAGCAGTTATCTATTAGATCTGTTAAGGAAAAAAATAAAATATTTTACTACAGTTTTATTTATTACCTATTTAAAGTCCGTCCTTTCTTTCCAAGTTTCTGGCTTACATGAATTTCCATCCATGTCTTTTAAAAAAATATTGACTGAATGTGGTGGCTCACAGCTGTAATCCCAGCACTTTGGAAGGTTGAGGCAGGTAGATCACCTGAGGTCAGAAGTTCAAGACCAGCCTGGCCAACATGGAGAAACCCTGTCTCTACTAAAAATTAAAAAAATTGCCAGACGTGGTGGCACACATCTGTAATCCCAGTTACTCAGGAGGTTGAGACAGGATAATTGCTTGAACCTGGAGGCAGAGGTTGCAATGAGCCGAGGTTACACTACTGCACTCCAGCCTGGGTGACACTCTGTCTCGAAAAAAAAAAAAAAAAAAAAAAAAAAAAAATATATATATATATATAATATATATATATATATATATATATATATTCTTATTTCTTTCAAGGCACATCCACTGGTGACAAATTACCTATGTTTTTATTTACCTGAAAAAATATTTATTTCTCCTTCATTTTTGAAAGATACTTTTGCTGGATAAAGTAATATAGTAGATTGGTGCTTTTTTAAATATTTTACTTTTTTAAATATTTACCCCAACTCTTTAAATATTTTACTCCATTCTCTTCTTTGCATGATTTCTGAAAAGAATTCTACTGCAGTTTTCATCCTTAATCCTGTAAAGGTTCCGGAAAAAAGGTAAGAGGCTTCATTGGTGATTTGTTTTCCCTTCTGGCTCTGTCGCCCAGGCTGGAGTGTAGTGGCCTGATTTCAGCTCACTGCAAGCTCCGCTTCCCGGGTTCACGCCATCCTGCCTCAGCCTCCCGAGTAGCTGGGACTACAGGCGCCCGCCACCTTGCCCGGCTAGTTTTTTTGTTTTTTTTTTTTTTTTTAGTAGCAACGGGGTTTCACCGTGTTAGCCAGGATGGTATTGATCTCCTGACCTCATGATCTGTCCGTCTCGGCCTCCCAAAGTGCTGGAATTACAGGCTTGAGCCACCGTGCCCGGCCCTCTGTCTTCTTTAAAGATTGTCTTTTTGACTTTTATTTTCTGTAAATTTTGATATGTCTAGGTAGAGATTTTTTTTTGGTATGTATTCTGCTTGGTATTTTCTGACTTCTGACTTTCATGGGTGTGCAGTTTGGTGCCCGTAAGCACTTTTGGAAAATTTCTAGCTATTATTTTTTTTCAAATATTTTGTGTAATTCCTTCATGTGTATGTATGTTACAACTTTTGTAGTTGTCTCTTTTTGGATATTCTGTTCCAAATTTTTATTCTTTATTCTCTTTGCATTCAGTTGAGAAGTTTTTGACCTATCTTCAAGCTCACTGATTTTTCTTTCAACTGTGTCTACTGTGTTTGTGTGCCCATCAAAGCATTCTTTATATGTTACAGTTTTTAATTTTTAAATTTCTCTTTGATATGTTTTCTTAAAGTTGCCACCTCTTTTCATGTACTACCCATCTTTTCTTGTATATTGTCCACATTTTCCATCAGGGCTTTTAGCATATTATATTTTAAAATTCCAGTCTGATAATTCTAAAATCTATGCCTTATTTGATTTTGCCTCTAATGCTTGCCGTGTGTCTTCAGATTGTCTTGTTGTCTTATCTTTCAGGATACTTGGTCATTTTTTTGTTGCAAGCCATACATGATGTATTGGGTAATAGGGACTGAAGTAAATATGCATTTAGTGTAAGATTTTATGTTTATCTGGCTGAGTTAAGCAGTCCTTCATGTTTGTTGTAATTGTAAATATCAGAGACTTAAATTTCCTCTATTGCTTTTGCTTGTATGTCCCCTGCTGTCTTTGGATTTGACTAGACATCCTCTCTTACATGGAATCTGTGTCTTGCAGTTCTCTGACTTGTGAGCCGCCATTTCATTCAGTAGACCAGCATTGGCTATAGCAGTGAGCTTCTGCTCCCCACAAGGTATATTTCTCTGTATCCACCTGCTTCAGCAGTTTTTAATATAACAGGTTGCCCTGTGTTTTAATTTGCGTATGCATCCAAGAAGAGTTGTCTCTCCACTTGTTGAGGTTTTGTCTTGTAATGAGAGCAAGAGTAGTGATCTTTGTATATTGGAGCTCTTCACATCTTGGAGCTGAAATGAGAAGTCTCCACATGCACCTATATTTTTAAATGGATCAGTCTATCAATCACTATTGTAAGTGTATAGACACTTAAAAGTATTTTTAAAATAAAGTCACCCCAAAATTGAATAATATCTTTCTCAACTGGTATCTTTAATCTTAATTTTAGTTGATTTTGCTAAATATACATACTAAAAATTCTGACAAAGTTAATTTTTGTATTGACAGATCTAATGATCGTTTCTTCATTTTGAATACATACTATTTATTTTATTGCAATATATGGGGAAAACATCTAGTTTTACAAAGATATCTGAAGGGTATAATCATTACTATTTTAATAGATATAATTTAACTGATTTATTAAAATATTTACAATATCTCAAAAAAGAGAATAAAGTTCACTATGGTCTGGATGTGTTCCCTGAAATGTATGTGTTAAAAACTTAAATTCCAGTGCAACAGTGATAGGAGATGGGGCCTTCTGAGAGGTGTTTAGGTCACAAGGACTCTGACTTAATTAATAGATTAATACCGCCATACAAAGGAAAAGGGGCTTCCAGGAATGGGTCTTCTCTTCTGCCATGTGAGGACATAGCATTCCTCCTCTCCTGGAAGATGCAGGGCTCCAGGTGCCATCTTGGAAGCAGAAGAACAGTATTTAATCTGTCTGTCCCTTGATTTTGTTTTTCTCAGCCTCCAGAATTGTGAGAAATCAATTTCTGTCCTTGGTAACTTATCCATTCTGTGATATTCTGTGACAGCCACACAAAACTGATGAGTATAAAGCCTATTAAAATGATTTTCTTCAGATAATCCTTTTCTATGTGGGGTAATATATTTAAATTCAACTTGTTACTACACAGTTGAGGAATGACCTATTAACCAAGCTATTCTTTTTAATTCCATTGAAACACTCTATTGATTTGTAAAGTTCTTCTCTGAGATTTTTGACACCTAAATATTGGTCTATAAACAACACAGGAAATTTCTAAAATGCCTGATGCTCTTTTCTTTTTTCTTTCTCAATACTGACTATAAACATATGCTATGAATTGCCTACAACTGGTGTTCTCTGAGCTGTAATGGAAAATAAATACTTTTTAAGGAAATATTTTAAGATATAAATATCAACAAATATTTTTACTTATTGATGGTAATGTTGAATATACTACTCATAATTATTTTTCCTACCATAAGAACTTTACATAAGTAATTAGTTTTAACATGAATTGCTTTATTGTTTTTCGTTATCCATTTATTAAATATAGAACAATTATTGTCTGTTAGCTAGAACTAATGTAAGAAATAAAATAGATACATTTGCTCTCCTCATTGAGCTCACTTTCCATCAGAGTAAATAAATTACATGGCACTTCAGAAATTATGTCCTATCGAGAAAAATTAAAAAGATGAGGAAGACAGAAGACACAAGGCGAGTCACAGCAGACAGAACAACTGACCGAAGCTTTGAAAAGAGAAGAGGGAGGGATTATCTAAAAGGAAGTATCGAAAGGAAGGATACCTCAGGAGGAAAAAAAAGTCAAGCCCAAAAGCTTCAAGGTGACCTATTGAGTTCAAAGACAGCGACGTGAGTAACAGTTTGAATGATGTCTACCAGATGAAGTCAGAGAGGATTTCTGAAGTTTCAGCTAAAATCTTGTGCTTGACCTTTACTATAAGTAAGGTGAAGAGGATTATGAACAGAAAGAAGAGTGACATGGTCTGGGCATTAGTTTACAGATAATTGCTGTGTTGAGAATAGATTATAGCATCAAGGTGGCAAGGGTAGAAGTAGAAATACTAGTTATGAGTCTACTAAAATTGTCAGGGTATGAGTTTGCGGTGACTTAAACCACTGTGATAGCAGTGGAGTAAGAAGTGGTCAGATTCTGAATACATATATGTACATATACATTTACACATGTATTTTAAGCCATGAGGCTGTATGAGAAGACTAAATGAGTAATTATACAAGAGAGAAGAGAAGAGAAAAAAGTTTTGGGTCCTGGGCAGCCAAAGAGCATGGGCAACATTTTAAGATAATTTATCTGTCAAAGAGAGGAGAAAAATGTGACAGAAGCTATATGGAAAAGTGACTTCAAGACACATCTTTAAAAAGATGGATGTAATAACAAGACATTTGCAAATGGATTTGTTCTTTACTCACTGGCAGTGGAAATTTTTCTTGATTGCTTTTAATTATACAGCCGATTTGTAACATTTTCACTTCATGAATTTTTTTTTTTTTTTTTTTTTGGAAGAGTGATATTGCCAGTGGGAACTTTATTTAGCATTTTTTTTTTTTTTTGGCCCTTTATCCCTTTATACTCATAGTTTCTTTCTTTCTTTTTTTTTTTTTTTTTTTTTAGACAGAGTCTCGCTCTGTCACCAGGCTGGAGTGCAGAGGCACAATCTCGGCTCACTGCAAACTCCACCTCCCGGGTTCAAGCGATTCTCCTCCCTCGGCTTCTTGAGTAGCTGGGTTCAAGCGATTCTCCTGGCTTAGTCTCTCAAATAGCTGGGACTACAGTCGTATGCCACCATGCCCAGCTAATTTTTGTACTTTTAGTAGAGACGGGGTTTCACCATGTTGGCCAGGGTGGTCTCGATCTCTTGACCTCATGATCCACCCACCTCGGCCTCCCAAAGTGCTGGGATTACAGGCGTGAACCACCGCACCCGGCCTCATAGCCTCTTACAGGAATGCTTTTATTATTTTCATGGTAGTGTGTGGTTTTCTTAGTTTTTAATAATTTGTACTATGAAGTAAAAACAAAAATAGGAGGTTATATACTAAATAAAAGACATTATAAACATCACATTGACAATATTACAAACTTTAAATTTAATACAAACTTTACATTTATTCTGTGAAATGTGATATATCTTTTTCAGTTTACTAGCAGTGTTTCCTGGCAACCTCTTTAATACCAAAGATGTCTGCTTCAACAGAAAAACAAAACTGTCGCCACAGGGTAATAGTTAATTTATTAACAATATTAAGCAACTCAATTTCAATGTCCAATTGAGTATTGTTAATACTTTTCAACTTGTTTTACCTTGTGAAATAATTACTAAAGTAGAATATTAATATGCATTTAGAATTATAATAAATGTAACAGATATAAAAGTACATTTATACAGGTATGTTTTGTTGGTGTATCATTAGCATGTGTATTGACATCATTAATGTGCTGCTGTCAGCAATAAAATTTTTTACAATCATGATTAATTCTTGTTTTATTTTGAATACAGCAAAATACTAAAACTCTCCTTGATTTACACCAGTTACATTTATGTAAAATTAAGTGATATCAAAACAATTTGCCCATAATATTTGGTGTATTAAAACTATACAAAAAAACACTTTTGGCTTTATGTAAAGTACACTTGTGCTCTTACCTAGATAAATAAAAACACATTGTTCAAAGTATGTTAATTTCTGGAAGGACAATATTTTCCTGTATAGAACTGATCTCTGTGATCTAACACTGCTGCTCTCATTCACTAACTTTTACTGGTGAACCCCAATCATTGTGTAAACTGCCTTTACAAATTTCCAAAATGCCCCTCTAGTGTGAAGCATTTCAAATCAAAACCACCGACTCATTCTTTGTCTCCTACAATTAGTTCTCTGAATACCATCATGAAAAATCATACAAAAAGCAACTCTTCTTATTTATTAATCTACCTAAAATATGTTAACAGTGTCTCATTGTTCTTAAGATAAACATTTAACTCCTCAAATCTATGAACTGGTCTGGACCCCACAAGTGCTGTAGCCTTTCATGCTTGTTCCCTCTGGCTGTATTTGCTCAATTTCAAAATCTCTTATCTCCCAAGTAAAATTCTACCAGATGGCCTCTGCATATGCTAGTTCTGCTGGAATGGTCTCTGTTGCTTCTTTTACATAGACAACTCCTACATATCTTTTAGTTTTTAGTTTAATTGTTATTTTCCTGGAAAGGCTTTCCTGACCTCAGTGCCTTGATAATTTCCCTAATTTATATTGTATCATGATTCCACATTCCTCTTATTTTATAACACTATTCACCAGTTATCTACTTATATTTCTATGATGCATTTCTTGATTATTGTATTTCATAACAAGTTTGGAGTGACCACATCTGTTATTATTTATCTAAGACTTGACATATTATCGCCGGGCGTGGTGGCTCATGCCTGTAATCCCAGCACTTTGGGAGGCCGAGGTGGATGGATCACGAGGTCAGGAGTTCGAGACCAGCCTGGCCAACATAGTGAAATCCTGTCTCTACTAAAAATACGCAGAAAATTAGCTGGGCGTGGTGGCGTGTGCCTGTAATCCCAGCTACTTGGGAGGCTGAGGCAGGAGAATCACATGCACCCAGGAGGCGGAGGCTGCAGTGAGCTGAGATTGTGCCACTGCAATCTGCCTGGGCAACAGAATGAGACTCTGTCTCAAAAAAAAAAAAAAAAAAAAAAAAAGAAAAGACATTATCTAACACCATGTAGTTTTCAAAAATAAATATACGTTGATAAGCTATAAAAATCATGATGAAAGAAGGCACATAACAATTCAAGAGACTGAGTCATAAAAGAAGACAGAAAGTATCACCAGTTAAAAAATATATATATAAAAGTCATTCCTGATATAAAGAAGATGCTGTGTGGAGGAGTAGAAATCAAGACATTTTGATGTAAGAGCAAATAATGCAATATAGCACGAGCGATGATGTAGGGATTTGGAGACTGAAAAGCTTACAGGTTTGTGATAAGAAACCATTAGTAGTTTTAATGAAGGGATAATATCACATTATAAGTCAGAAATATCACTCCAACTGTAAGAAATCAATTGAAAAGTAGCATGTCTAGATGTAGAGAAATAGTTTATCCATCTACTAGAATAGTCCAAGAGAGTAAATTGAGGCTGACACTAAAAAGTTTTCACTAAGTTTTGGGGGATGGTGCAGATCTTAGGATGGTTACCTGCAAGTCAAATTTTTTACTTTCAGTGTTTCTTTTCCTTTTATGTCTTATAAGAGAGGTAAATATTCATATTCACTAAAAAAATCACATTGTTAGTCCAAGTCATTCTACACAGGGAATTATAAACTCAATTTTGAGTTTCATATTTATGTGAAAAACTTATAATAAGACCCTGACACAAAAGAAAAGCAATCAAATTATCTTTCAACTGAAGCATATAAACTGGAAATGAAGGGTACACAGCAAGATCTTGTTCCATGTAGCATATAAAAAAGTTATTTAGAGAAAATTAAATTGAAGAATATTCAGTATAATGTTAATTGATATAGAAAATGTCAACTCAAGTTGCTCATAATAGTTAGAGATGAGCAAATGATTCAAAGTAATTTGGGTTATGATGATATTGATCACTCTAATTTTTTTCACTTCAATTCACTTTACACTGTGTCCTTGGGAATGCAATAAAATAATAATAAAAAGAAGTAATTTAAAACATACTTAATCAAGTCTTTATTTTAGGTGTCCTGGATTTCTTTTGACCTATTAGAAGGAAATATACTTATTGTAACCTTTTAAAAGTTAATAGAGGTACTACTTTCAATTCTGCAAAAAGAGATAATTTTTATATGCTGATCTACCTTCAGCTTTTCTTTTTCTTAATGAAAATTATAACACGTAATGCAAAAAAAGTAAAAATAGAAACATTCTCTCTCTATATATATGTATTATATATTAAATCTATATAATAGACATCAAGGTTAGCCTGAATACTAGTATGTTCATTAAGTTCAACATTTCATACTGATCCTAACATACTCTTCGAGGTACTGACAAAAAGATAAAAAATTCCATCAAGACAAAAATGCCTGAAAATGAGTTTTTTAATCAAGTTGTATGAAAAAACAATAATGATTAAATTACTTTACACTTTAGTAAAGTTGTAGTAGCTGACCCACAAAGGCAGCATGCAAAATGAGTGAGTTAAAAATATATCTGTTGTTGAATGTTTGCTACTGCAGCACAGCTAACCAATAGACCCAGTGAGAGGTGGTGTAAAGGGAGGGAGTAGGGAGGGTATTTCAGGCAGAAGAAAAGGAAAATATCAAAACTCAAGGTTTTGAACATTTAATGTCTGAAGAACGAAAAGGCAATTAAGATAGATACAAATGTAGTGCAAAAGTTGGTGTTGCTTAAGGGGCATTGGCCTCAAGTGGTAAGTAATAGTAGTTGTTAACTATTTCATAAATTTTTTGAAATAAGAAACACTGTATCAAAAGTTTTGAAGTAAATAAAATAGCCAGATTACATAGTGCTAGATAAATAATTTCCAAGAAGAGGACAAAGTTAAATACAGACAGGCTATTACAGTAATCTAGATGGACCTAAAGGAGAAAATCAACCACCAAAATAGAGAAAACTTCCCAGATTTAAGGGAGTAGAGCATTTAGAAACGACATGCCTTGGTATTTGAGGTGAAATAAGTAAAGGAGAAAGGAGTCAAGGATGATGTAAATTCTTGACTCTCAGATTTCTGTTAGATAAATGTTGTCATCTAAAAAACAATGGAGAAAAATGGAAGGACAGTTTTGAAGGTGGAAGGGCAAAGGTTATGAGTTCAGTATTAAATGGGTTAGTTTTCTGCCACATGTATGTCCATAGTGAGATAACTTTTTCGTATGGTCCGAAACTGAGGAGAAAGATATGCGAGTAAATATATAGTTAGAATCTATTAGCCCATGAATGATAAAAGACATGAATGCAACATGCTAGAGAGTGTAAGTAGAGGAGAAGAAAACAATAGCATTAAGGACATGGTTCTTACATGAGCATTTGGGAAAAGGCAGAGTAAAACCTGTGGAAAAAACAAAAAGTGTCTGATCCTCAAGTGTAAAATGAGAAAATTACAGTATTATAGTAGTTAAGTAAATAACTAAGCAAATGGTATATTCAGTGCCTCAAAATGATATTGAAATATCATATGTAATAGGGGAAACAAAAGGGCCATTGCTTTTTATTATAAAATAAGGTTTATATAAGTGATGCAGAGAAAAAGTGTGGGTGGGTGTAGAAGTAGGAAATTAAGACTAGAGGACTGTGATTCATAAAAGATTTCAATAAAATTGGCTCTAAAGAGAAGTTGAATAACAGAATGGTGTAATAAATGGCATTTGGCTGTTTTGTTATTGTTTTGAAAACGATTTGATGCTAATAAGAAGGAGCAAACAGAGACAAAGAAGTTGAAAATATAAGAGACTACAAGGAAAATTAATGGATATCACCAAGCAAATCAAGGAGATAAAATGCAAAACACAGAGAAAGGAGCTTAGATTGGACGGATGTGTGCAGAAATGAGGAAAAGCACCTTCCAGGGAAGAAAGACAGGTTAACCCATAGGTCTAATGAAAAACTAATGTGAAGTAGAAGTAATTAGCTAAGTGGGGGCAGGTGAGGATGTCCAAGAAGGCTTTATATTTTCCCTTAGCTTGACCAATCTTTAGGCAGATTTCTTCCTATGTGCCTGGACCTCCATTTTCTCTGGGCATTTACTCGAGAAAACTTTTTATTCTAAATTCTTTCTCTTACCTCTTTGGGACGGAAGGCTTCTCCAAGCCTCTTGACAGTTTTACATACTAGGAAAGCCTTTCTCAAGAACCTGGGAGCCACCACTTTGCCCCAGTTTCTCATTCTCTGTGAAAAGGTAGGAGCCTAGCTTCAAGGAATATCATTTAGCAAATCAGATGGCCCAATCACATTCATGAATCTCGTGCCTGATGTTCTTCAGTATTTTCCTCTACCTCATCCCAATGCTTAGCGACCCTCTTGCCTTTTGTTTCTGCAGAGTTAACTTCAATTCTCTCCTCTATTTTAGCAGGCTTAAATCAAGTTTTCCTAGACTGTTTAACTCTCTCTGACCTGTTTTTTCTTTGACAGTTTAATCAGGAAACTAGAAGATGCACATAAAAAAACTGACTGAGACTACCTTCGTGGAATATTAGAAAAAAATACTCCTAAGGAAACAAAGAAATCTAAGTGACGAAAACAATCGGAGTTATACAGATTTATTATAGCACTTATGTCTACAGTTTTATAATACATTAAACATTATAATATCTATCACAGATATGAAGAAGTCAGGTAGCTGGATTTATCTAGGATTGGTAAGTTGCATTTCAGAGGAGACAAAATAAAAATAGTAAATAAATTAGAGAGTTTTAGCAAGATAACGGTTAAAGTAATGGGCCCTGGTAATTCTGTCGAAGGAATGAAAATAGGAAAGCTATGTTAGTGAGGGAGGTATTAAAGCAACCACATCTGTATTGGATCTCGGAATACTAGGATCTTCTGCAACTAAAGTAATTGAGTAAGAATGCTGGTAAGATAGAAGGTTTGTTCCTACCAAGTCTAAAAATCCTATGATTTTTATTTAAGAAAACGTCTTAAATCTGGTTGCTATTTTCAAACCCTTCATGACTCCTTAACTCTCTTTATGCTGTTGAGCTGTGTTTTTTATGTTTTATTTTACTTTGTTGTGTGTGTTTTTGATTACTAAACAAGATGTTCTATTACTTAAGCAGTTTTACTCCTAGTCAGTTGTTCCCTTGGACAATTTCATTGCTGCCCTAATCCTTTTCATTGCAATATCATGTACAAATTTAGCAATATCTTTTGGTAGCTCAGCACACTGCTGTCTTTCAGTTATTACTTCTTCTTCTATTTATTTAGAGAAAAAAATACATATATTTTTGGCTCTTGCTGGAGTTTCCTAAATCTTTGCTTGATTTTTTCTTCTCTTACAGTGATGTGGTAATTTTTCTTTCTTTTTTTTTTCCTTTCTTTTTTTAAATTTTTTTACTTTTTTGAGACAGAGTCCCACTCTGTTGCCCAGGCTGGAGTACAGTGGCATGATCTTAGCTCACTTCAACCTCTGCCTCCTAGGTTCAAGCAATTCTCGTGCTTGGTCTCCCAAGTAGCTGGGACTGCAGGCATGTGCCATCATGGCTGGTAATTTTTTTGTATTTTTAGTAGAGACAGAGTTTTACCATGTTGCCCAGGTTGGTCTCAAGCTTCTGAGCTCAGGCAATCTGCCCTCCATGTCCTCCCAAAGTGCTAGGATTACAGGCATGAGCCACTGCTCCTGGTGATGCTGTGGTAATTTTTAAATAGGACACAAATAGGCAATTTTTATAAGCTTGATCAGTGCTGTCAATAGTCTTGTTACTGTTGTTTATATTTTGCTTATTTATTTATTTGTTTTCTGTGATTTTGTAGCCAGTAGTGATGAAGATAATTTACTTCTACAATCCAGTAAATGTACCAAATTGTTTTTGTTTCATCCACCATTGATGTGCACCTAGGTTGATTCCACGTCTTTGCTATTGTAAGAAGCTCTGTGATGAACATATAAGTGCAAGTCTTTTTGGTAGAGTGATTTGTTTTCTTTGAGGATATACCCAGCAATGAGATTGCTGGGTTGAATGGTAGTTCCATTTTAAGTTATTTGAGAAATCTCCAAATTGCTTTCCATAGTGGCTGAACTAATTTGCATACCCACCAACAGTGTAGGATAAATAAAAAATTAAGCATTTCCTTTTCTCCACAGCCTGGCCAACATTCGTTGTTTATTGACTTTTTAATAGTAGGCACTCTGACTGATGTGAGATGGTATCTCACCGTGGTTTTAATTTGAATTTCTCTGATAATTAGTGATCATAAGCGCTTTTTCACATGTCTGTTGGCCATGTGTACGTCTTCTTTTGAGAAGTGTCTGTTCACGTCTTTTGCCCAAACACCATGAACTACTATGCAGCCATAAAAATGAATGAAATGCTGACCTTTCCAGCAACAGAGATGTAGTTAGAGGTCATTTTCCTAAGCAAATTAACACAGGAACAGAAAACCAAATATAGTATGTTCTCACTTATAAATGAGAGCTAAACATTGAGTATTCATGGACATAAAGATGAGGGACTACTATAGTGGTAGGAGAAGAGAGGTGAAGTTAAAGGTTGAAAAACTGTTGGACACTATTCCCAGTACCTGGTGATGGGATTATTTATACCACAGACCTCGATATCATGCAATATACTCAGGTACCAACTTGCACATATGCATCCTGAATCTGAAATACAAGTTAAAAAAGAGAAAAAGAATTTAACCTCTGACATGCAAAAAAAAAAAAAAAAAAGGAAGAAAGAAAGAAAGAAAATCCATAATCTAGTAAATATAAAGAACTCAAAGTTTCAATAAGCAATACAGTCTGTCCTCCACATTTGCAGGTTCCACATCCATGAATTCAATAAACTGTGAATCAAAAATATTTGGAAAGAAATAAAAATATGACAATAAAAATAATACCATACAAATAATACAAATTTGAAAATACAACTATTTCCATAGTGTTTACGTTGTACTAGTTCTTATCAGAAATCTAGAGATGATTTAAAGTATGCAGGAGGATATGCATAGGTTATGCGCAAATATTACGATTTTATATGAGACTTGAGCATCTGCAGATTTTATGTGTGGGGGTCACGGAAACAATCCCTTATGCCTACTGAAGAATGACTGTATTGTTGTATTTTTTCAGTGAAAATCTGCCATATATGCTTATACCAAAATAACTGGGATGTGGGAGTGAGCAAGCAGCAGTTTGGTTTGATAACCCAGAAGGCTGCTCTCAAAAGTCTTAGTCAATTTCACAGCAAAGACAGGACAATGACAATTATTTATTGGCAAAATTTGCAAGCCCAGATTTAGCTTTTCAAGTTGAAGGCACAATATAAATCCAAGGAATTAAATACTGTCTCATAATAACTCACACATGCAAATCTCACCTCTGATCATACACCTAAACCAGGGAAAAGTGTAACATTTGGGCAAGGTAGAGTTTTTAAACCTCTAACCTCCTCAGAATAGTAAGTTTGATAAAATCTCTCAGCAATTAGAACTAGCCATTTAGTTTGCAAGGCTCAATGCAAAATAAAAATCATGGATTTTTTTTATTAGTAATGTATGGTAAAATGTGACAATAAAGATACCAAAATCGTAAGCTTTTTACTCATTTTCTACAAACTTTAAATTTGTTACATTTTTAAATTTGCTAACTAATGTTATTCTAAGTAAAGAAAAAGTAAAATTTTACTTTATTGCCATAAAGTTTGCTGTTCGTCTTTACGTTGTATAATGTCAGTTTCAAAATGCAAATATAAGAACATTTTGTTTGGTTATGGGATCAAGGAAATTACACGATTTCTATTTTGTAGCTCATGTATGCATATGTATTTTGTTATTACCAGAAGAGTGAAAATTCTGCAAGAAACTAACTCAACTGTCTTACTTTGTGCTGTATCCACTCACTACCAACCCTCCACAGAAAGGCAAAGATAGGAAAGGATTGTCCTATCTTTGCCTTTCCTTCTCTATCATTTTCAGTGTAATTCACTGGCTAATATAGGAAAGTAACATGAGTAAGAAAGTTTATGATATCATTTCTTAATTGTTTGTGTTTCTTAGAACATCTTTGCCTTCTTTCTGCATTCAAAGAAAGTTGTGTTTCAAATCGAAAGTGTGCCGTCTCAGGGCTGTCGGGCTGTCGGCATTCCCATCCTCCATGTTCAGACACAGGCATAACTCTCTTACTCTGAGTACTAGTCATTTTGACTCTCACTGAACTCCCAAGCATTCTGGTTCCACTGGAATTATGTGCTCACGGGGCATTGAAAGCACTGTAAGTAAATGGATGGTAATTAATAATGGTAGAACATCATATTATGCTTCTCTCTCTACCAACATGAATTCTCCATCACCCCTTTGGGTTTCACTTGCAAAATCCAAGTTCAAAGATAAAAGTATTCAGAATTTCAAGATGGCAAAACAAATAATTAAACAAATCCCAGTCCCTCTGAATGTGTGGCCATGTGCATGCCTATAAAGCCCTCTTGCTAGAGGCAGTTAATAAAAGGCTGCCTGATGAGTTAGAGACAAAGTTCCCTACTAGAGACCCCCAGTGATCAGAAGTGCATTCTCTGGTATCTTCTTTCTTTTGCTGTTCTAAAACCTTCTCAGGATCTTTGTCTTTACTTGGGAAGCTAACCCAGGTTATTTGACAACTTGAATCCTTGCCTCCATACTCTCACGTAGCTTGTATCCTTCCCATCCTACAGGTCCTAACTCTATTATCACCTCCTTAGTGAGGTGCCTCAATAAAGGAACCGACTTCTCCCCTATTATCTTTATTTTTATCGAAATTGTACAATTGTTCACCACAACCCAACGTTAGAACACTTCAGTTACCCCAAAACTTTGCCTGGCAATAATGAATCTACCCTCCCACACACCCTCAACCTTATACTGCCTTTGATCTTTCTTTCCATCAGTGTAAATTTGCCTTTTTTGAACAATGTAAATAATTTGAATTAAACAATGTATAGTTTTTTGCATCTGACTTCTTTCATTTTGCCCAATTTTGAGGTTTATTTATGCTGCAGAATGTGTCAGTTGTTGTTCTTTTTTTGAATTATTTTATTTTATTCTATTTTATTTTATTTTATTTTATTTTATTTTATTTTCTAAGTCCCGGGCATATATGCAGGATGTGCAGGTTTTTTGCTTAGGTAAACGAGTGCCTTGAGCTTTGCTGCCACCTATCAACCCATCACCTACGTATTAAGTCCAGCATACATCAGCTCTTTTTCCTAATGCTCCTCCCCGGTGCACTCTCTCAACAGGTCCTAGTGTATGTTATTCCCCTCCCTGTTTCCAGGTGTTCTCATTGTTCAGCTACTGCTTATAAATAAGAACCTGTAGTGTATGGTTTTCTGTTCCTGTGTTTGTTTGCTGAGGATAATGGCTTCCAGCTTCATCCACGTCCCTACAAAGGACATGATCTCACTCCTTTTTATGGCTCCATAGTATTCTATCATGTACATGTACCACATTTTCTTTATCCCGTCTATCATTGATGGGCATTTGGGTTGATTACACGTCTTTGCTATTGTGAATTGTGCTGCAATGAACATGTGTGCATGTATCTTTATTATAGAATGATTTATATTCCTTTGGGTATAGACCTGGTAATGGAATTGCTGGGTCACATGGTATTTCTGGTTCTAAATCTTTGAGGAATCACCACACTGTCTTCCACAATGGTTGAACTAACTGACATTCCCACCAATAGTGTAAAAGAATTCCTATTTCTCTGCAGCCTCACCAGCATCTGTTGTCTCTTGACATTTTGACTGAAACTCCTTTATTTAAAACAAAACATTTATTTAAAACAAAACATTATTTAAAACAAAACATTTTGTACAGGAACAGTTTCAACTCTTGTTTCCCTTTTGCAGCTACTTCAGATTTTATACTTTATCTTAGCCAAAGGCTGAGAAGCAATACTTAATCTTTTTAATCCTGTATAGTAAGACAGGGCTAACCATTCATAGGCATGCTTTTTACTTCTTTTCCTCTTATGCCCCCTTCCTCTCCCTGTTTCCCTTTCTGTCCTCCTCTCTCATCCTCCTTTCTTCCCCTCGATTCTCCTTCCAACTTCACTTTTTGTAAATCTTATTTCCTCCTCTCCTTTTATCCCTTCTCCCCCACTTTTTTAAAAGAGTACCCGCCATATCATACTTGATGATATGTTTTAAGGAAAGAGAGCCTAATGAATTCCTTCAACTAAAATAATGATGGAGGACCTTTCTGAAATTCAGTCTTAATTTTGTAAGCATGCTCTCTATTTTTTATTTTTATTTTCTATTATACATTAAGTTCTGGGGTACATGTGCAGAACATGCAGTTTTATTACATGGGTATACACGTGCCATGTGGTTTTCTGCACCCATCAGCCCGTCATTAAGTATTAAGTATTTCTCCTAATGCTATCCCTCCCCTAGCCCCCTACCCCTGATAGGCCCCAGTGTGTGATATTCCGCTCCCTGTGTCTATGTGTTCTGGTGCTCTACACATTCAGAGAAGCTTCTCTAGTAACAAACTATAGAAATGATCCCTGAAAGTGTAGTCTTGTCTCTTGACATTTTAACAATCGCCATTCTGACTGGCACAAACTGGTATCTCACTGTGGTTTTGATTTGCCTTGTTGTACTAATCAGTGGCATTGACCTTTTTTTCCGTATGTTTGTTGGTCATATGTATATCTTTTCTTGAAAATTGTCTATTCATGTTTTTTCCCCACTTTTTAATGGGGTTGTTTCTTTCTTGTAAATTTGCGTAAGTTCCTTGTAGATTCTGGATATTACACCTTTGTCAGATAGATAGCAAAGCTTTTCTCCCATTCTATAGGTTCTCCATTCACTCTGATGATAGTTTCTTGTGCCGTGAAGAAGTTTTTCAGCTTAATTAGATCCTATTTGTCAATGTTTGCTTTTGCTGCAATTGCTTTTGGAGATTTCACCATAAAATCTTTGCCCATGCTTATGTCCTGAATAATATTGCCTAGATATTCATCTAGGGTTGTTATAGTTTGGGGATTTACATTTAAGTCTTTAATACATATTGAGTTAATTTTTTGTATAGGTGTAGGGATAACCAGTTCTCTCAGCATCATTTGTTAAATAGGAAATCCTTTCACCATTGCTTGTTTTTGTCAGGTTTGTAGAAGATCAGATGGTTGCAGATGTGCGGTTTTATTTCTGAGCTCTTTATTCAGTTTCTTTGGTCTATGTGCCTGTTTTATACCATTACCATGCTATTTTGGTTATTGTAGTCTTATACTGTAGTTTAAAGTCAGGTAGTGTGATGCCAAAAAGGAGCTTTGGCCAATCCTAAGCAAAAGAACAAAACTGGAGGCATCAGTTGTTGCTTTTTGTTGCTGAAAAGTGTATCCTTATATGGATATACCACTGTTGTTTATCCATTCATTCATTCATTCATTTTTTATTTGGCATCTGGATTTTTTTCCAGTTTTTGGATATAAAAATGCTGTTATAAATACTGTGCACATACCTGTGTGAGTATGGTTTTTTACTTTTGAGTAAATTCCTAGTAGTGTAACTGTTGTGTCAAATGGTAAATTTATGTTTAACATTTAAAAACTTGCCAAAATGTTTCCCAAAGCAACTACACCATTTTATATTCTCACCAATAATATATGATAGTCCTGACTTCTCTACATCCTTGAAAACACATTATTACCTGTCTCTGATTATAGCCATGTAGCGGCATATAGTGACATGTCATTGGAGTTTTAATTTGCATTTCTCTAAAAATGTTGAATGTTTTAATGTGTTTATTAGCTATTTTTTGGTAACATATCTATTTAAGATTTTCCTATTTTATTTTATTTTATTTTATTTTTATTTTTTTGAGACGGAGTCTCGCTCTGTCGCCCAGGCTGGAGTGCAGTGGCCGGATCTTGGCTCACTGCAAGCTACATCTCCCGGGTTAACGCCATTCTCCTGCCTCAGCCTCCCCAGTAGCTGGGACTACAGGCGCCCGCCACCTCGTCCGGCTAGTTTATTTTTGTATTTTTTAGTAGACGGGGTTTCACCGGGTTAGCCAGGATGGTCTCGATCTCCTGACCTCGTGATCTGCCCGTCTCGGCCTCCCAAAGTGCTGGGATTACAGGCTTGAGCCACCGCGCCCGGCCCGATTTTCCTATTTTAAAACTGAGTTGTTTTCATAGTTTCAATGTTATGAAATTCTTTATACATTCTGATTAAGTTCTTTATCAGATATTATTTGAAAATACTTTTCCCCAACGTGGCCTGTCTTTTCATTTTCTTAATGGAGTCTTTTGAATAATATTTATTTTGATAACTTCAAATTTATTATTTTTGATGGAACATGCTTTTGATGTCATATGTTAGAGCTTGTAGCCTAATTATGGTCACAAAATGTTCTACTGTATTGTCTTGTGTATGTTTTAGGTCTGTGGTTCATTATTTATTATGATACGGGTTAAAAGTATAAATTCGGTCTGTTTTAATGTGAACACAATTTGTTGAAAAGACTATTTTCCACAGTTCATTATTTTGAAACACTTGTAGAAAAATCAATAAAAGCAATGGTTTATTTCTGGATCTCAATTCTATTACATTGATCTATATGTCTCTCTTTATGCCACTACCATACACTACATTAATTGCTACAGTTTCATAGTAAGTTTTGAAATCAAGACGTTTAAGTCCTCCAGCTTTATTCTTCTTTCACAATATTGTTTTTTGCTATTCTAAGTGCGTTAGATTTCTATATAAATATGAGCATCAACTTGGCAGATTTTACAAGGAGACTGAGGAGACTGCTGAATTTTTGTAGGAATGGGAAAAAATTAAAATTAAATATGAAAATTGTCATCTTGATAATATTGTGTCTTCCAATTTAGGAACATGGCATGTTTCTCCATTCGTTTAAATATTATTTAATTTCAGCAATGTTTTGTGGTTCTGATTGACTTACAATTTTTTGTTAAATTTATGCATTTTTCTTTCCTTTTTGGAGCTACTATGAATGGAATTGCTTCCCACATTTTTTTGTTTGTTTGATTGATTTTTTGCTGTTTTCTTGTTACTAGGTTATAGAAATACAATTTATTTTCATACTAATTTTGAATCTTTCAGTCTTACCAAACTCATTTTTTGGTACTAATAGTTATTTTTGGATTCTTTGATATAATATTTTCTTCATATATTATCAAGTTATCTGGGAATAAAGACAGTTTTAATTATTTAATTTATGCCTCATTGTACAAAGTAGAGTCTCCAGGACACTGTTGAATAGAAGTGGTAAAAGCAGACATTCTTTCCTTGTTCTTGATCTCAGGGAGAATGTATCTCGTTTTTCATCATTATATATAATGCTTGCTGTGAGCTTTTTGTAAATGCTATTTATCAGAATTATAAATTTTTCTGTTTTTTCTAGTTTGTTAATTTGTTTTACTTATATGAATATTTGATTTAGTCTAATTTTATGTCTTAATTAAGATGATTATGCAGTTTATTTTCTGTACCCTTTGTATTAATATGGCTATTACATTGATTGATTCTCAGGTTGTAAAAGAACCAGTACTCCTTGGATACATTCTACTTGTACTTGACATATAATTATTTTGTATATGGTCTTGAATTTGGTTTGCTAGTATAATATTAATGTTTATGTGTTTATGTGCATAAAGGATATTGATGTTCATTTATGTGTTTCTGTGATGTCTATGTCCAGGTATCAAGGTATGAGGTAAGAATTGTTCCCTTCTCCTATATTCTCTGAAATAAATAGAGAAGGATTAGTATTATTTGATTTGTGAATATCTGAGCGAATTCACACGTCAAGTCATCTGAGCATTTCTTGTAAACCTGGAATCATCAAATTTTATGCCCCAACTCATTTAGCTCTTCCACTTAAATTTTATTAAACTCACAGGCCTTTTCTTGTCTAATTTCTACTTGCCTTTCAAGTCTCAGCTTAAAAGGCATACCCTTGTAAGAAAATGATTTAAAACACTTCGCAGTATTACAGAATAGTTTTTCCTTATTTTCTAATGATGCTGTGAATGTGTATGCATAAGTGTCATTTAGTTTTATATTTATCTGGTAATTTAATGAAATCTGAAAAATTGTAGAGTATGTTTGTGTTTATATTGCATTTTAACAGTTTCATCAAGAGCCATTATATAATTCCTCCACAAACTACATTTAGTTGTGATCTGTTTGAAATTTTTTAAATGACTTTGGATTCTTATTTTCTTGATTAAATTAGAATTCACTCCCCTGTATTTATAGGTGACATTTGTCCTACAGCTCAGCAGCCAAGTTTAACAGAAACAAATCAGTGGTCTAACAAAGCAGGCATCTTACGAAGAGGATATTAACAAGTGTTTTTTGTAGGATTTGGGGTTGCATTAGAAGATTTTGGGATGATCCAAGGAACCAAGTATTTCAGGATTGAGTGCAGGTAAGAAGCAGTGGTAATTGTCCTATTAAGTATTGTCCAGAAAATAAAAATTTACATCTGTCATAGTTAAACAAGCAAGAAAGACTTTATCAGAAACTGTTGCAATTTGGGTTAATACTATTGCATTAGAAGACAGGGTGAGAACTCCATTCCACTGAAACAAAAGATGGAAGGATATTTTTAATGCTGAGGTGATCTATCTAAAAGTACTGGAGGACATTAGGCAGGAAATTGGTCAAGGTGATTAGGCCACCAGTGTTTGCTAATTAGTGAAATTAGGCTTTTACTCTCCAACAGGGACGGGGAGATAGAGGTGCTATCTTTCTTAATTGCTCTCATATCCTTAAGAAAGACACTTCAGGGTCAGAGCACTGATAAGAGAGTAAGAGAAGATTTACATCTCAATGGTGCAGAAAAAGAATATAAAATAGCAAATTTTCTGAAGGGTGTGCTAACTTTTGCAGACTTTTTCTGTCTGCTAACTTTTGAATCACATTCTTTTCTTAATCAGCCATCATATCCAATTGGCTCTATCTTCAAATTATATTCAGAATTCAACCAAAAGAATTCTGCTACTACCCTGTTGAAGTCACTATCATTTCTTTCCTGGACTAGAACTAAAGCCTTCCAAAAGATCAACTGGATAACTGGATTCTGACAGTACAATAGCAAATGTTGACTGCACCTTGCTGCAATTCTGTTTAAACACTCCAGGGACTGCCAATTTCCCTCAGTATAAAAGACAAAATGAGAAAGCTTATGTGATCTAAATAACATTACCCCTCTGGGACCTCATCTCCTGCTTTGACTGCTCCCACTCACTCTGGTACAACCTCATTGTTTTCCTTCCAGTGATTATGTTCACAGCTCAGGATCTTTGTTCAGGCTGTTCTTTCTGCCTAGACTTCTCGTCACTGAGATACCCTCCAGTCTTGCTCCTTTGCCTTATTTAAGCTTTTGCGAAAATGTTACCTTAACACTGACATGCTCCCTGAGTATTTATTTTAAAGTTTAACCCCCCGTTTTACCCAGGGTTTTACTAAGAGACAGAAACAATAGACTATATATAGAGAAAGATGAAAAATAATCTATTAGGAGAATGGGCTCACTTGATGAAGGAGGCTGAAAAAGTCTCAGGACAGGCTGTCTGCAAAGCAGAAAAACCAGGAAAGCTGGTAACATGGCTCAGCCCAGGACCAAAGGCCTTAGAATAAAGAAGTCAATATTAAACTTTCAGTCCAAAGCTGAAGGCCTGGGAGTCTAGGGGGCCACTGGTGTGAGTCCCAGAGCCCAAAGGCTGGGGTTCTCACATCCAAGGGTGTTAATCACAACTATGCCAAAGTTCCAGCCCATGATGAGGTCCGAAGGGAGTGGGTGGATGGGTGGCAAGTAGCTGAAAGGACACTTAGGGGGATGTAGGCAGGTGAAATGTAGTTTTATTCAGCAGCTCTCTCATTAGCAGTCTCTCACACTGTCCGCCTTTATCTTGGCTGTCTGCTCTGGCTTCTCCCAGAAGCCGGCTCTGTAGCTCCTGCTGCCCCCACATCCACAGCTGCACTCTCTGGCCTGCAAGGACAGGGTCAGCAGCTTAACCCTTTCCCTCTAGGCACAAACCAAGTCCTGGCCTCCCACCTGCCCGCCTTCGAGGTAACCGGTTCTCCCTTACAGGGATCATTAGTGTTACTCTGTCTTCCTAGGCACGAGAGAGAGCCATGCCCTGGCTCCACCCTGTGTGTCTGTAAGACAGACAACTCTGGCTTTCTCTCTTTCTCTGGGCACATGTGTGAGCCCTGTGCACACTATCACCACGGCAGTTATACCTTTTACAAACAGTAGTGACTCCTAGCCAAGTATGAGCTTACACAAACAAGTAGAGGTTACACAAACAAGGTTATATAACATCATGAACCCGCACTCCAAACTCACTGAGTCACTTTGGCTAGGATGTTTACTTTGGCCTACGCCTGACCAAAGCACATCTTTTTACCTTACAAAGGGCGAGAGAGGAAGGGCATGGCAGCTCTGGGAGAGAGAGGGCAAAAATTTACCCTTCCCCTACCTTTTTGTTGCATCCTGCCTCCCAGCTGATTGGATTGTGTCTGCTATCATTGAAGGCAGATCTTCCCTACTCAGCCCACTGATTCACACACCAATCTCCTTCAGATGTGCCCTCACAGACACACCCAATCAGTCTTACCAAACAGCCAACCACTTGGGTTTCCCTTGCAGCAGAAGAGGATAGGTTCAGTGTCTCTTAAACACTGAGAATAATTAATACTATACCTGGATATCCTATCTGGATATCCTTTAATCCAGCCATGTTGACACCTAAATCAACCATCACACTTCTGTACAGCTGGATTCTCTCCATTAACTCTTCTTGCTTTATTTATTTCCATGATACATATCAAGTTCTAACACTTAATATAATTTAAGTAATGGTTTGCTTTTCTTCTTCCACTAGGATGTAAGTTCCATGAGGAGAAAAGTTTTAAATTTTTTTTTTTGCTGAATCACCATCTTAACAGAGTCGGGCACAAAATAGTTGGTACATGTAAGTTAACTGAATTCAAAGGGGATTAAATATTATTCTGAAAATTCTCTATAGAATATTCTTTTGATAATATTCCATGAGTCTGAATAAAACACTAGCTAGCATTGTATCGTTCTGGATAAAATAAACTGTGTGTCAGTAAAAATTCAAAAATCTAAATGTTGTACAACAGTGGTTTATTTCTAACTTATGATCAAATTGTTGTAGGACTTTTCCTTTAGTTCAGCTAAAGAAGGAGTTCTTGTCCGTCCCACGGTCACAAAAATTTAGGCTCACAGATTGTTTAAAGGGTGTGGAAAGCAGGGTTTTATTGGATGAAAAGGATAATAAAAGGGAAAACAAGGACTCTTGCAAGGCCAGAGTCCCTCAGCTAGAGCGCTTCCTGCCAGTCATTCAAATCCCAGGTTCCCCCTAGAAAAAGAGGGGCCCGGCTCCTCCTTGCTGTGAAGGGCATGAGCTTCCCGAGGCACCACCACAGTGGACAGGCGGGTTAGAGTTTCTCCAGGGACCCCCTCCCACCTGGTTGTCTCATTCCTTCCTCTGAAGAAGTACATGTAACTGCCGTTAGATTAAGGATAAGGACAAAGACAGATCTTAACTGCTTCCTGCTGACAGGGGCACTGTTTTGGGGACACAGCAGTGAGAGCTCCCTCAGAAGCCTATCCAGAAGAAGGGGCCATCATCAGAGGCTCTGGTTGCATGACTGTTTGGAATCTGATGGCCTGAAGGCAAGAACAGACAAACCCGGCTTTTAGAAAACATGTATCAAAATGAAACAAGGGCAGGGTTAAGGACGGCTCAAAAATTCCGAGGTCCTTTACCAGTTTGCACAGAGAGAAAGAGGCCAAAAGCTCGACTGGTTAAAAACAAAACAAAACAAAACAAAAAAACTTCACCCTTTTCCCAGCATATTAGGCTTCTGGGTTCCCTTGCCTGGAGCCCAGTCCTAAGCCAAGCAGTTTAAGGTTTGGGAAATTAACTCTTTCCAGTTTGGAGGAGGCATCTGAGGGGAATGTCCTATAGTACAGAGACACAATTACCTATCAGTGAAGCGAGAACTGAGGAAATGAAAGGAAAAAGCAAGCATTTTTAAAAGGAGTCCCAAGGGTTTAGGATGCATTCGAAAGGGGTACAGACTGAAGATGAAAGGCTATGCATCTAGAAAGAGATAAGCAGGCGTCCCTGGTTCCCTTCTCTTCCTAGCAGATACCAGGGCACATGAGGGAGAGAGGGAAGAGCGTCCTCTTTCCTTCTTCCATCCTTGCATCTCCGAGTCCTGGTGACCTTGGCAAGTGCCACCATGAGTGCCAAAATGGCTTGCACTCGTGAAGCAGGGAGGGCCTAGAGAATAGGAATTATCCACTCTCACTTATGCCTCTCTCCCCATGACTGTCGGTATCCTTGGAGTTCCCTAGACCTCATTTATGCCATGATATTAACATGGCCTTTATCTATGAAACAGGAAGCTTGAGGTTGGCTTAATTGGTAGGAACCAGTTACACACACCTGAGCTGTGCCTTTTTAACTTCCATTATTATCTTCCCCTGGATTCCTCAGATCCAGTTTTCTTGCTTAGTGCTTTGACTCAAAGCTTGGAATTGAGTCCTGGACAAAAAGGTGTCTCAGGGGAGTTGCATGAACTCCTTATCATAAGCTGAATACTAAGTTAAAACTGTAGAACTGAGTCCTCCTTCAACAAGGGAAGGGAAAGGATGTCTTGTGACACACCCAGATAACTGGTAGCTATAGTTATGCTTGCTATAATTTAGGTGCATAGTGCTTGGCTTTGGTTAGCTTTCTTGGTCTTACCTTCCCCAAAAAGAAACTTTTGCGTGATGGGCATCCTATTTAATCCCATCACCTGGCAGGATTTGCAGGATAATTGCTCAGAACTAGGATATTGATCCTGATTTTTACATTACCCATCCCTCTTGTTCTTTCTAAGCTGCAGCTGGAGATTGCTGGTTGGTTCACAGGAACAAGCAGGATTAGTCTAAAATGTAGGCAAAAATTTAAAAACAATTAGTGAGTTTAGAATTTAATAACAAATATACTTTCTGAAACAAGATCTCTCTCTTTCCAGTCCTCATGTTTGTTGAAAAATCATCATAGGACTGAGTGGTTTGCAAAGTAGACTTTAGTTTTACACTTGGCCTGATTATTTGCATAAAGTGCAGCAAGTATAATTATTTTTACATAAGTTTTTTGGATTGGCTTTGATGGAACTTTCTTCCCCAAGGAATCTCAGATAAGAGCTTTTACAGCTGAGCTCAGCCATGGGTTAATCCTCAGATACCTGTGAGTTGAGCGATCCTTTCCTCTTAAGGTTCCATAATAAACTTGGAGCTCCTAGATGTGTTAGAAAGTGACGTTCTTTACTGACCACAGGTCAGGAACCGTGTACAGGGACTGTGTAGACAAGGGTATGAGGACAGTTTCCCCACTGGGCTTTTACTGGCTCTGCAAGTCAAAATTGACTCCTTAAAGGGAAACATACCCTTCCAGTCAACGCCTTGGTAAAATAACCAGTTTCTCCAATTGTGTTCTGTTGCAAAAGAAAAATGGATTCTTATTGCACTGATGCAAACGACTATATTGTGATAAGTTAAAATTACTCACAGTTTCCAAATTCTAGAGGAACCAGGCAGAGAGAAACAAACATGCTTTAAATTTTGTTCATAGTATACCTTATTCAATTATTGCAGGCTGTAAATAGTTCAAAATATGTTTCCTTGACGCTGAAAAACCAAACAAGGATCAGCAATATTCCAAGCAAAAGTCAAAAAGGTTGCCTCAGCTTTCTGAGTTCAGTCTATTTAGTTCATTCTTGTTTTGCTTGATATTCATGAGCATTTCAGCTCTTCATGAGTCCTGTATATTTTCCTTCATTCCAATGCACAATCTCTAAAGTACAGAGAATTATCAGAAGCATGTATTTGAGAGCACCTGTTATAATTCTATAGCTCATTTTAAACCATCTTTGAAAGGGATTAAAACAAGACAATTGTCTGTGAATAGCAAAATATTCAGGGTAGTTATGGTTAGAAACACAATTGACAAGGAACTTTGGTTTTCTCTATGGTTTACAAGAACTTAACATAGCAACCTTAATTGTGATAGCATACACTCAGACATTAGAATTTTAGAAATCCCATACAATTTTGGAACATATATTAGCATTCATCAATATATAACCTAAAGAAGACTGAACATTATTTTGACAATCCCATGCACCTAAACATGTCAAATAATCCTGTTTACCTCTCTTGTCTGGACACTTCACGGGGCCTTCTGAAGTATTAAAAAAGCCAGGTGCCAGGAAAGGCAAATTTGAAACTGAAGTTTGATTTTGAGAAGGCTGTTAAATGTTTGAGGTTTAAAACACTTGATATTATGTAATAGAATTCCAGATTACCATAAATTATCTATTTTGCTAAAATGAAGACTCAGAAATTTTAAAGAAGCAAAAACCTTTTATAATCCTTTACAACTTTTGCCAAAGAACAGATTACCACCTCAGGAAAACCTTGTTATGCTTTTATTTCAATGCCCAACTTATAGAAAAACCACATACTATGCTTTCCTGAATTTAGTGAATATGTTCACACAGAGAACCTCTTCTACAAGATTAATTTCCACAATTCTTCCACCACTTCTTTGAGCCTTCAGCTAACTCATTTAACTCTGAACAATCCTTTAACCCTAGGCAAAAGTTTACATTTCAAGGCCTTCTTATAACCTTTAACTAAAAAACACATTTTACTGTTCTTACACACCTTGCATGAAAATTTACTTCTAGTAGTTTCAATTAACTCCTAGCAATTTTTAACTTTAAGGTAAAACTTGGTAAGTTGCTTTAACTGAGTGCTAAGTGCATCCAAGGTTACCTTCTTAATTAAGGGTATGGTTAGTTCCATATGTCCCCGGGCCTTACTAGTTATGAAGCCAGCAAGTCAAATGGTTCTCAAAACCCAAAATGCAGTTTATAACCTCAAAACACTTAGCAAACCTTGCATCTGACCTGCTTTGGCAATCCCATGCACCTAAACATGTCAAATCATCCTGTCCCCTTTAGGGCTGTTTTATTTCTTAAAGATTAAAGTCATGTGAACTGAAAGGTACCACAGCTTTTACCACCCCTTAAAAAAAAAAAAAAAAAATTGATCCAGGCACTTGTCTTTCTTTAGGCCAAATTAATTAGAGCTATTTTTATAGACATCACACACAGTATACACATAGGCAGAAAAAAACCCAGCCGCTGGGTGGGTTGCTTTAAGAGACAGGGCTAGGATATGGAACCTCAGGGCGCATCCCTTCAGGCAAGATTGCGAAACAAAGCCTTGCCAAGCAGTTACCAGCCAAGCCCTCAGGATGTAAAGCAAGATAGCGGCTTGATTTCACAACCAAAAGTTTGCAGAGAATACAGATAGTTGGGGGTGTTTGGCGCCGGGTGGGGGTGCGGGGGGCGCTAGCCTAGTAAAACATTTTCTAAAAGAAAAAAAGAAATCATTGGTTTTAATTTATTTCTTTATTCTGTTTATATGCTTTCAAATTTGATTTGCTCCTTGTTGTTTCATCTTTTTAACTTTTTTTGATATATAAAATGTAACATTTCTGCATTCATCTTCTCTATTATTTTGGTATTTGGAGATTATCAATCTTTTACTAAGCATCTTTTATCTTCGCTAAATAATAAACAGTATTCTATTTTGGGCACAAATTTTAATTCATTATTAAAACAGCTAATCCTTTACTATTAACGATAAAAATATATAGTAATTAAAAATATTGCTGCTATTCAAATAACTAGCTATGACTCACTTATTCCCAAATAGAACACTAGTGAAATGGTAATAAAAAGAATATGGCAGATTTTAGATACAAGCGGGAAAGCATATGGGATACAAATATTGAATACATGTTTTAGAAACAAACAAGTTGAATTTTATGCTGAGATTCATAGCCTGGAATTTTTGTGCTCAAAGCTACTTCAATCAGAATTGGGGAGTTCTTTTGGGATTCACACACTGAGGGAATCTGGTTTCACAGCTGTCTGGACAGGATTTCTTTTAAACTGTTTTCTTGAATTAGTTAAAGCTATGACCTTATGTCATGAATTTTTAATGTGAGAAACAAAGCCACAATGAAGAATATTTAAATTCACAAGTTTTGAATCTTTCAATTCAGAGCTAAGTGGCTCAACCACTTCAAGTAATCATGGATAAATTACCCAAATTATTTAAACTTCAGTTATTCTGTCTATAATTAGCGATGCATTACAATTTGAGTAAAAATTTAATACATTAATAAATGAAAAATGTCTCACAGAGTCCCTGGAATATAAGAAACTTTCCATAAATATTTCCTATCTTATTATACAACCTAAACAATGTAAAGCCTGTGATTGCTTTCCATGATGTGTTTTGCTAAAATTTTAGATTCTTAAATTCATACAATCTATCCATAATAGTTGGAGAAGACAACCAATGTAAAAATGTACATGAAAGCTAAACGCTGAGAGTATGTACTGAGAAGAAGTGAGACATCCTTTCAGCGGCATACTGAGACTGGGATAGTGTACAAAATTTCAGAATACAGACCGATTTGAAATTATTTTTGAGATTTATTTTACGTTTAATAACTACACAAATTTGTTTAGAAAATGCATCTACTGGCTGGGTGCGGTGGCTCACGCCTTTAATCCCAGCACTTTGGAATGCTGAGGCAGATCACAAGGTCAGGAGTTTGAGACCAGCCTGGTCAACCAACATGGTGAAACCCTGTTTCTACTAAAAATACAAAAAAAATTAGCCAGGCATGGTGGCAGGCACCTGTAAACCCAGCTACTCGGGAGGCTGAGGCAGGAGAATCACTTGAAACCGGAAGGTGGAGGTTGTAGTATGCCAAGATCATGCCACTGCATGCCAGCCTGGGTAAAAGAGTGAAACACTGTCTCAAAAACAAAAATGCATCTACTGTGAAGGCACTAAAAAAATCATAAATCAAATCATAAATAAATGACCTACTGCTCACGGGATGGAAAATAGCGCTTCACCGACAAAATCATGAAGATAGTGCAGGCCAGTTCAGAGTCTTAGGGCCACTCAAAAGCTGTTTCCTGACAGCTGTGTAGTTTAACAGTACATTTTTGACAATACTCATACCATTAACTACATGGGGAATTGCATGGGGAAACATGTGATTTTAGTCATCATCAAATCGTATGACATTTTGTGAAGTAAGAAGTATGGATTTGGCAAATACCTGGAAACTGAATTCTAGGTTACAAAGTGACATTTTCAACATCAAATTGAGAGTTATTTATAAGATTTGATATTTACAGGTGTGGAAATACTGAATTCAACTACTTTTTTTTTTTTTTAAAGGAAAACAAGGCAAAATTTAAAGAACAGTGCTTTCATCGGTGAGGTGACTCTCTGGAATCCTGTTGAAAGAAACAAATCAGGAATACGTACTGCTACCTGCTACTATGAGGGAAAATGACTTTAAAAAGGAAACTAAAATATGGAGACATGTCGAAGCGGAACTAAGTTTAAAAGATTCAAATTTAGCTAACATTACTATTATTAGGTGCTTAATGATTTCTTGGAATAGCTAAATTTTAATAGATTAGCAAATAAAAGTGAGAATGCAAGTTCATGTAATTAGAAAATAGAGGCTTCAGAAGATAGAGGCATCATGTATAGATTATTATTGAAAAAAGTGATAATAGCGAGAAAACCTTCATTTTCTATTGTTTAGCAGACTGTTATTCAAACAAACATTACACTGAAAATAACTAAAACTAAATTGCTTCAAAAGCCAAAATTGACAAATGGGATCTAATTAAACTAAAGAGCTTCTGCACAACAAAAGAAACTATCATCAGAGTGAGCAGGCAACATACAGAAGAGTCTTAAATGAAAGTTACCAAGGCTAAGGGAAAATATTTTTAAAATTCTAAAAATTCTATATAGAAAACTATAAAATATATTTGTAATAAATTTAAAAGATTAAAAATGGAGATACATATATATATATATAATGTTCAATGATTAGAAAACAAATATTGTCAAAATGCCAGTTTTCTTTACATTGATGGAGTCAATGAAATTCCAATCCTAGTTAGCATCACAACATGCTGGAAAAGGAAGGTTAATCATTTTTTTATTAATAAGGAAATTAAAATCATAATGAGCTAGACTGGTAATTAATTGAAATTAGAGAAATCTCATCTATTGTGTTGAAAATGTAACTTGTACTAAGCAGTTTGATAAATAACCTTTCATTAGCTACTGAATTTCAAGGGCCTACCTTTTGACACACAAACTCTAGTGTTTAGAGAAACTCTCGAAGGAACATGTATTCCAGGAGAAATTTAGCAGAATATTTGTAGCAGCTGTGTTGGTAATTAAAAAAATAATAATTCACAGGTAAATCAATGATGGAATCCACATTAACTTCATGAGCATATGACCTGTGTAGACTTTCAGGGTTCCACACTTCAGTATCTTCTACTTGGTTTAATGCTCTGCTGTTACCATCTTAAACTTTGGAACTAGGGGATTCATACTGTTATTTTGAACAGGCCTTCACAAATTATATAGCCAGTCCTGGTAGAACTGAAAAATAATTGATATGTGTATGCAATGGATTATTACAGCAATGAAATTAAATGAAGCACAGCATTGTGCATCAACTCAGATGTAGCTCAGAAATTAATATACCCAGTATGATTCCATTTGTATAAACTTGAAAAGCATATACTATTTTTTTCAGGACTTATATATATATGGAGATAATTTTATCAGATAAGTTAGTATACTAATTATATCTAAGGAGAAGAAAAGAACATGTAATCTACACGAGAGTCTTCTAAGATCTTGGGACAATTTTTTTAAACCAATGTTACTATTAAGTAGGTTTTTATTGATTCTCCATATGTGGTTTTTACACTCTTGTTTATGCATGATTTATTGCAAAAAAATTAAAATGAGATAAATGCAAAATATGTGTTGATTAGAATTAAATGACATCCATCCTTGAATACGGGGAGCAGTAGCTCTCAACTTTCTCTATGTTTGAGTGAAAGGAAAGTTAAACTGAAAGAGGAGTAAAAGTTCAAGACAGAAGAAACAAGTTTTAAGAGAGTTCATTTAAGTTTTACACAGATTCCCAACAGATTCCCTAGAACTGGATTCTTCAATTAGTATACTGTATTTTAAGTGATGGATTGGGAAAGTATTTATAACAGTAATTTGGGGAGAACTGATGTCAAAGAAACATTTTTTTCTTTTTGTATTTTTTAGGCCTTCAGGATTAGAACATTTCAGGAAACTTTAGACAAAGGACAAAAAAAATTTTAAAAAAGTCAATATAGAGCATATTTGTCAATATGATTTGGGCTTGTGTTTGCCAGTTTTATTTTTCCTCTAGCAAAAGGCTAGAGAAATTTGTTCTGCTCCTAATGGTATTGAAATTGCCAAAGTCGACCAACTAATGAAATGTTTGAAGACATTCTAGTAAAGTGAGCATTCTAGCAAAGGGGGCTATTAGTAGCTATGCAACCCATAATTAGATTTTTTTCTATACCTCAGTTTCTCCCAGGATGTAACTGTTTGCCTGGAAACCATGTCCTGATAACCAGGCTAATGATAATGCATGCAAACTAGAGACTCCAACAGTGTCAACTACCTCAGGAGAAGATGCTACGTAGTTTAAAGCTGCATTCAATTTTTCATACCACAAGAGTACTGTTTATTGTGCTGGCTAAATAAGTATGAGAAAAATGTGTATTTATCAGAAAAAACACTATGATGATTAAAACTATTGCTCATCATTCTAGCTACAGGGCCTCTATGATTAACAGCCTCAATCATCCTAACTTCTTGTAATTGCCTATATGGTAGCAAAAAGACTGCATTATCAGTTCTTAAGCTGCATATTATCCTAGAGCACTATTGGGGATAACTGACCAGAAAGATACAGACCTTGAAAAGACCTGACTTAAAAAGTAGTCATTTTATAAATTGAGTTCACTAGTGTAACGTCTTTAATGAAAATATTTTAGGTTAAAATCCTCCAGGGAGAAGCAAGCAACAAATTAAAAACAACATATTTTAACGACTCCTGCTAGGATACCCCAATAGTAAATTGTGCTGCTCTGGTGTTGGATAAATCATTGTTTTCCTTTAAAAGCTGTCACACAATTTTCAAAATTATCCCTTGAAAGTTACATTTGCATTTATTTGACAGTGGCATTTATAATATGTGAACACCTTGAGCAAAATTTTCTGTCTGCTAACTTAGTAATTTACCTTTTAGAAACTTTGTTTCACATCAGATATTTAAATGCATTTTACCATTCATTATAGCATCATGTGCAGAGACATATCCTTTTCTGGAATGTGTCAAGCATCTCAGCAATCTTCCTTTAACTTGAACAATACTCCAGTACATTATAACATAGTATGATTTGGGGGATGTCAACATCATTTCTGCCTGTATATATCTTCCCCTTCCAACTTGTTGTAAAATACTAAATGTACTTCTGTTTTCAGATCTTGAAAGGTCTACCATGAAACTGAAAACAGAAATTAAGTGCATTATCTGGAAGGTCGTCTTGTAAACAAAACTGTTACCCCAACAAACGGCAAGTAGATTCCCTTTTTGTGCTTTGGATATTCCAACTGAATTTGAACAGGGATGATTATATTCACTTACTTGATAATTAGTGTTTAAAAATTGAGTGGACTTTTTGTTATTATACTTTAAGTTCTGGGGTACACATGCAGAACATGCAGGTTTGTTACATAGGTATACATGTGCCATGGTGGTTTGCTGCACCCATCAAACTGTCACCTACATTAGGTATTTCTCCTAATACTATCCCTCCTCTAGACCCCCACCCCCAAGCAGGCCCCAGTGGGTGATGCTCCCCACCCTGTTTCCATGTGTTCTAATTGTTCAACTCCCACTTACGAGTGAGAACATGTGGTGTTTGGTTTTCTGTTTCTGTGTTAGTTTGCTGAGAATGATGGTTTCCAGCTTCATACATGTCCCTACAAAGGACATGAACTCATCCTTTTTTGTGGCTGCATAGTATTCCATGGTGTATATGTGTCACATTTTCTTAATCCAATCTATCATTGATGGACATTTGGGTTGGTTCCAAGTCCTTGCTATTGTGAATAGTGCCACAATAAACATATGTGTGCATGTTTCTTTATAGTAGAATGATTTCTAATTCTTTGGGTGTATACCCAGTAATGGGATTGCTGGGTCAATTAGTATTTCTAGTTCTAGATCCTTGAGGAATCGCCACACTGTCTTCCACAATGGTTGAACTAATTTACACTCCCACCAACAGTGTAAAAGTGTTCTTATTTCTCCACATCCTCTCCAGCATCTGTTGTTTCCTGACTTTTCGGAGATCGCCATTCTAACTGGCATGAGATGGTATCTCATTGTGGTTTTGAGTTGCATTCTCTAATGACCAGTGATAATGATCGTTTTTTAATATGTTTATTGGCTGCATAAATGTCTGCTTTTGAGAAGTGTCTGTTCATATCCTTTGCCCACTTTTTGATTTTTTTTTTTTTATTGTAAATTTGTTTAAGTTACTTGTAGATTCTGGCTATTAGCCCTTTGTCAGATGGATAGATTGCAAAAATTTTCTCCCATTCTGTAGGATGTCTGTTCACTCTGATGATAGTTTTTATCATTATTATTATTATTATTATTGGCTGTGCAGAAGAGTTTAATTAGATTCCATTTGTCAATTTTGGTTTTTGTTGTCATTGCTTTTGGTGTTTGGGACATGAAGTCTTTGCCCACGCCTATGTCCTGAATGGTATTGCCTAGATTTTCCTCTAGGATTTTAATGGTTTTAGGTCTTACGTTTTAGTCTTTACTCCATCTTGAGTTAATTTTTGTATAAGGTGTAAGGAAGGGGTCCAGTTTCAGTTTTCTGCTTTAGCGAGACATTTTCCAGAAAACCAGCGCCCTTCTGAGGCTGAGTTTCCTTAAATCTAAAGGGGTGAGGGAGAATGAGATGCTGTGATCAGAATGCATTTGTTTAAAGAATACGTCATAAAGCAGGAACCATTAAAATATCTTATTTCTGTAACTAAGCAATACAATAAACTCCTAAAGTTTATTAAGCACCATAAAATTATTATTAATTATCATTTACTTATCCCTACTTATGAAGTTACCTCAATTAAGGGATGAGACAGTATGTTTACTAAATATAATGTTATATTTAAAAAATCTAATTGTTCAACAGATTAATTAATGAGATATAAACATATGTTTATCATTATTATCTTAAAACCCTGTAACAATTCAATATTTCTTTAAATTTTATTTTTCTATAATTTACAGTTTTATGTTTAATTATCAGTATATAATAAATATTTGCAGCGGTGAATGTTCTCTACTGGCTACAAATTTGATTGTATCAACCTATTCATTCAGAACGCTCAGTTCCCAGGATCGATGTGATCGATTCAGGATTAACGCATTACCCAAGTGAGGAGAAACAAGGGCCCGTGTGAGACTTCCAGGATATCGAGAAAGAGTCAATCTTGCTTCAGGAATTGCTAGCCTCTAAGTAAAAAAGCCTGAGACTAAAAGATGATTTTTTTTTTGAATTTTTCTTATTGCATTCATATATATGTACACACACACACACACACAGACACACACACACTCACACATACACACATAGAACTGTATGGGGCAGAGTTTTGTACGCTACTGAAATTTAAAATTTAGTTGGCGTTAATTAGAATTCGATTATAAATTCGGAATGTTAAAGGTAATCTATCCGGTGCTTGTTACTGGATCCTTGTTGCCAGGTAGATAACACTCCAAACTTATACTAATCCAGTTCTAATTAATGCCAACTAAATTTCAATAGCATACAAAACTCTGCTCCTATACAGTTCTGATTTCCCCTCCCACCTTTATGTTGACATAAATTACATTTTTATCTATTCTGTGCTCAGTAACATAGACTGATAATTATGCATTTATCTTTTAAATCCTGTAGGAAATAAACTGTGCCTTATAGAGAACTATACAAACTGTGCTTTATAGGAAATATACTTTTGATTGTCTTGACTTTTTTATTATTTAAGTGGCAAGAACTTGATACCAAGGTCTAAGTGCTAAACTGGAAAAACTGCTCAGTTGGTTATTTTCATTTTATGAGTAATAATGCATGGTTGGAGCATATGTGGATGCTAAAAAGTTATTATTTCTAAGCTAAATTTAAGTTTTTCTTTATTTTAGAAATACGTTTTAAAGATTACCTGTATATACATACAGTATAAATACATAATATATAATAATTATAATTGTCTATTATTTTTATTAAATATAAACAGGGAATGTGTCTCTAGTTTCAGTTAATTCAGTTTAGTAGCATGAATATGTATTAAAGAGATTACATAATATTTTCCAACCTGACTTACATTTTCAGATGACTTGCTGAATCACCAAATATTAATTTAATGCCTATTTCACACTTCCTGAGGCCTGTATCTACTCAGATCCACTCTTCTATTGTTGCGCATCCCAGATTGGCTGCATTTACCCAAAGACGTTCTGTTTTCATATGAGGCCTGACACATTCACCAGAACGATGTCTCTCAGGTTACATATTGAGAAGCATAACACAGGCCGGGCACGGAGGTTCTTGCCTGTAATCCCAGTACTTTGGGAGGCTGAGGTGGGCAGATCACGAGGTCAAGAGATTGAGACCATCCTGGCTAACACGGTGAAACCCCGTTTCTACTAAAAATACAAAAATTAGCTGGGCGTTGTGGGGCGCACCTGTGGTTCCAGCTACTCGGGAGGCTGAGGGAGAAGAATTGCTTGAACCCGGGGGGCAGAGTTTGCAGTGAGCGGAGATCGCAATACTGCACTCCAGCCTGGCGACAGAGTGAGACTGTCTCCAAAAGAAAAAAAAAGCATAACACGGAGGTTGCAGATAAGGCAAGACATGATGAAGATTAAGTCATCGAAGTAAGGTTTTCTCCAAATGGGGGTGGTTGATGTGTGGAAATTTTCCATTTGCAAGAAAATCGGAAAGCAGAGGAAATGAGTATTTCTCCCGATCCTTTTTTCACTTTACTAGGATCTAGATGACTCCTGTTTCTGCTGGACAGGCACATGAGAGTTTCAGCTCCTGCTAGGTGTAAATGTCACCTAAGCTCCAATTCAAGATAGCATTGCTGAATTTTACAGGAACTATTTTGCTGAAGAGATATAGAAGCCCTGGTTTGGATCAATAGCATACAGAATAAAATACTAAGAACTAGAAACAAAAAGTACACATAAAACTTATGGGAAGTTTGGAAGTAGTGAGGGGATAAAAATTGGGTGGTGGGTGGCTTGAATAATAGGGCTGATATGGTCCAGCTGTGTCTCCACCCAAATTTCATCGTGAATTGTAACTCCCACAATTCCCAAATGTCATGGGAGGAACCCAGTGGGAGGTAATTGAATTATAGGAGTGGATCTTTATTGTACTGTTCTCATAATAGTGAATGAGTCTCACAAGATCTGGTGGTTTTAAAAACGGGAGTTTATCTGCACAAGCTCTCTTTTTGCCTGCTACCATCAAAAGATGCTCTTTCTTGCCTTCTGCCATGATTGTGAGGCCTCCCCAGCCACGTGGAACTGTGAGTCCAGTTAAACTTCTTTCTTTTGTAAATTACCCAGTGTTGGCTATGTCTTTATCAGCAGTGGGGCACTTTTGAAAAGATACCCAAAAATGTGAAAGTAACTTTGGAACTGGGTAACAGGCAGAGGTTGGAACAGTTTGGAGGACTCAAAAGAAGATCAGAAAATGTGGAAAATTTTGGAACCCCCTAGAGGCTTGTTGAATGGCTTTGACCAAAATGCTGATAATGATATGGACAATTAAACTCTGGCTGAGGTGGTCTCAGAAGGAGATGAGGAACTTGTTGAGAACTGGAGCAAAGGTGACTCTTGTTATGTTTTAGCAAAGAGACTGGTGGCATTTTGCCCCTGCTCTAGAGATGTGTGGAACTTTGAACTTGAGAGAGATGATTTAGGGTATCTTGCAGAAGAAATTTCTAAGCAGGAAAGCATCCAAGAGGTGGCTTGAGTGCTATTAAAGGAATTCAGTTTTGTAAGGGAAGCAGAGCATAAAAGTTTGGAAAATTTGCAGCCTGACACTGCAATAGAAAATAAAATTCTATTTTTTGAGGAGAAATTCAAGTTGGTGGCAGAAATTTGCGTGAAGTACCAAGGAGCCAAATATTAATCCCCAAAACAATGGGGAAAATATATCCAGGGCATGTCAGCAGTCTTCGTGGCAGCCCATCTCATCACAGGTCTGGAAGCCTGGGAGGAAATAGTGGCTTTGTGCACCAGGCGCAGTATTCCCATGCTGTGTGCAGTCTAGGGAAGTAGTTCCCTGTGTCTCAGCTGCTCCAGTCATGACTGTAAGAGTCCTACATAGATTTCAGAGGATGTGTGGAAATGCCTGAATGTCCAGGCAGAAGTTTGCTGCAGGGGCAGGGCTCTCATGGAGGACCTCTGCAAGGGCAGTGTGTTAGGGAAATGTGGGGTTGAGCCCCCACACAGAATTTCTATTGGTGCCCTGCTTGGTGAAGTTGTGAGAAGAGGGTCACCATCCTCCAGACCCCATAATGGTAGATCCAGTGATAGGTTGCACCATGCAACTGGAAAAGCCACAAACACTCAGTGCCAGTCTGTGAAAGCAGCCAGGAAGGAGGCTGTACTTTGCAAAGCCATGGGGCAGAGCTGCTCAAGACCATGAGAACCCCTACTTGCATCAGCATGACCTGACTGTGAGACATGGAATCAAAGGAGAAAATTGTGAAGCTTTAAGACTTGACTGCCCTGCTGGGTTTCAGACTTGCATGGGACCTATAGCTCCTTTGTTTTGCCCAATTTCTCCCATTTGGAATGGCTATATTTACCCAATGCCTATAATCCCATTGTATGTAGGAAGAAACTAACGTACTTTTGATTTTACAGGCTCATAGGTGGAAGGGACTTGCCCTGTCTGAGATGAGAGGTTGGACTGTGGACTTTTGAGTTAATGCTTTTGAGTTAAGACTTTGGGGGACTGTTGGGAAGGCATGATTGGTTTTGAAATGTGAGGACATGAGATTTGGGGTGGAATAATATAGTTTGGCTGTGTCCCCACCCAAATCTCATCTTGATTTGTAACTCCCACAATTCCTAAATGTAATAGCAAGAATCCAGTGGGAGGTAACAGAATTATAGTGGTGGATCTTTCCTGTGCTGCTCTCGTGATAGTGAATGAGTCTCATGAGATCTGATGGTTTTAAAAACAGGATTTTCCTTACACAAGCTCTCTTTTTTTCCTGCTGCCATCATAAAATGTGACTTGCTCCTCCTTCCCTTCTGCCATGATTATGAGGCCTCCACAGCCATGTGGAATGGTGAGTACAATTAAACCTCTTTTTTTTTTTTTTTGTCAATTACCCCATCTCATGTGTGTCTTTAGCAGTGTAAAGATGGACTAATGATACAAGAGCCATGAGAAAAATATAGGACAGAAAAAATAATACATTGTATTTTGATAGAGATGATCCAGTGAAGAGAGAAAAACCAATAATTTCTATGAAATAAGCAGAATTTCTGGGGGAAATGTTCTTGATTATTCAAGGGTAAAAACAATATACTGCAAAATGGAGGGATTAGTCTTGGCCAAGGGTCTGAACAGTGTAAGCCCTGGAGTACTAGGAGGGGAAACAGAGCATATGCACACTGATATGGGTAGGTGAGTGATCAAACTAAAAATTGTCTTTTGGATTTCCTTTCTGTTCTCCCAGTGGGAAAGATATATGGATACTAAGATTGCAGATAAGTTGAGACATGATAAAGGTTTGAGGGAAAAGGATAAGGTATAAGGTAGTCATCAATGTAAGTAAATAAGTGAAAAGATTCAATAAACACAACACACTTGCTTGGCAGATTTAAGGGTCATTGAAGTAGTAGTCATGCCAGCAAGCAAAATTGTGTGTCATGTGAAGAATTAGAAACTCTGATCAGGCACAGCAGCTCATGCCTATAATCCCAGCATTTTGGGAGACCAAGGCAGGAGAGTCACTTAAGGCCAGGAGTTCAAGACCAGTTTGGGCAACATGGTGAGACTCTGTTTGTATAAAAAATTTAAAAATTAGCCAGGGATGGAAGCACATGCCAGTAGTCAAAGATACTCAGGAGCCTGACATGGCAGGATCCCTTGAGCCTTGGAGTCTGAGGTTACAGTGAGCTACAATCGCACCACTGCACTCCAGCATAGATGACAGAACAAGACCCAATTCCTAAAATGAAAAAAAATAAGCAAGATAGTGGAGTAGATAATATAAGACGTTGCCCCCAAAATTACAAATATGTAATTATCCATGAATGATAATAATCTTGGGAGAAATAAAAGGTCTATTTAAGAACTGACCGCAAAACCAATAAGCAAAAAAGCCCAGAATCACTACATAGAAATGGTGGTTGGAAAGACTGGCAGACATGAGATGTCTGGAAATGTCTAAGAACAAAGAAAAAGTATGGAGGTTATCAATATCCGCTGCATGGAGATAGCCACTGAAGTCCACAGTGGCCTGCTTAATAAAGGACATCATCAGCTTTTGCCACTGAGGTAAACAACAGCCATCCTCATTGCAAACCACCAGGAAACAGAGATGCTGCTGGTTCCCACCACCCTCCCATGAAGAAGATACTGCTGTGCCACCTTTCCTAACACTGCCCCCATACCCTGAAGCCATGGTTGCTCCATGCATGGCCATACCCCAGACCCAGGCTTCACGGCTGCTCCACATTTGCCCATGATCTAGGACCCCACTCTGTGGTCATATCACACGCGTTCACACCTCAGACACAGAAGTCACTGCTGCTCTAGTGTAGCCCCACTCTCAATCTTGGAGCCCTGGTTACAGGACTTTATTCCTGTGTACACTTGCACAATGCATGCTGGCTCCACAGGTGCTACATGAGTGCTCACATCTCTGATATCAGAGCCACTGCAACAGCAAG
Source organism: Trachypithecus francoisi (assembly GCF_009764315.1). NCBI lineage: Eukaryota > Metazoa > Chordata > Mammalia > Primates > Cercopithecidae > Trachypithecus > Trachypithecus francoisi. Next base: position 55,395,909 of record NW_022681463.1, on the reverse strand, counting down.
TTAGTCTCTCAAGACCTGACTCACACTCATATAGCATCTTGCATATCCACGCTCCAGATCCCAGCTCCATGGCTGCTGGCATGCTGTGCCCACTTGTGGAACACCAGAGTCACTGCTGCTGCAAGTTAGAATACATCAGAGACCTTGGAGCTTCTGTAGCTCTGGGTATGCCCATGTTCCAGAACACAACCTCTTGGTTGCTCCACAGGCACCATGCCTTGGACATCATTACCAAAGTGGCAACAAGGAGACCTGTGCCCCAGGCACTGGTACCACCACCACCCAGACTCTGGAGCATTGGTCCATCCCCGTGTGCCTGTGCTTCAGACCTCGGCTCTATGGCCACTTCACTGGCACCATGAATCAGACAATGATGGTGCTGCTGCCACTGCAAACATGCCCAAAAGTTGGTTTCAGTGCTGAAAGGGATCCTCTTGGTCATGACTTCTCCAGTGGGAGAAAAAGATATCAGGAGCACAAAACCTCAGCTGCCTTTGCTGCCACTAGGGATACCTAAACTCTTTGCTGCTGAGGATCCCTGCAGTCTTAGCCAACAGTGACCTCAGCTGACAGAACTGCATAAGAACTATGCTGCTGTGTCCTCACTGGAACCTAAACTGCACTGCTTACAGCCAGCACTCTCAAATTCTCCCATAGGGGAGGATCTTTGCCCACTGAAAACAGTATGTAAAGTCTGGGAGAAGTGACTGCTCTATCATATGCACAACATCAAAGCAAGGCAACAAAAACTATGAAAAACTAAGGGAATATACCACCAAAAGAACACAACGATTTCCTAGTAAATGACCCCCACCCCAAAATTGAAACCTTCAAATTGTCTTACAAAAAGTTTAAAATAATTATTTTCAGGAAGCTCAGTGAACTCTAAGAGGGCATAGGAAAACAATTTAATGAAATCAAGAAAATAAGAAACAATCAAAATGAAAAAATTAACAGATTAAAAAAAATTTTTTTAAAAGAACCAAATAAATTTTGGAGCTGAAAATAATGAACTAAATGAAAAATGTAATAAAGACTGTCATCAGTGAAATTAATCAACCAGAAGAAAGAATCTTTTAATTCAAAGACAATTTATTTGAAAATATATAATAAAAGGAGAAAGAAGAAATAAAGAAAATAAAAAGGGATAAAGACACCCTATGAGATATATGGGACAGCATCAAGAAAGCTAACTTTCACATCTCGAGAAGCAGAAGAAAGAAAGAAAGGGATTGAAAGCTTCTTTAAAAAATAGTAAGTAAAAAATTTCAAATCTGGGAGTGATATAAATATACAGATACAGAAAGCTAACATGTTTCTAATCATAATCAAGTCAATGAAGACTACACTGAGGCATGTTATAATTAAACTATCGAAAATTAAAGACAAAGAATTTTGAATGCAACAGAGAAAAATGATTCTTCCATATATATGTATAACCATAATGTTACCAGATGATTTCTCAGCAGAAATTTTTCAAAGCAAAGGCAGATAAGGTTGAGACATTCAAAGTGCTAAAAGAAAAAAAAGAAAAAAACTGCCAACCGATAATATCACAAACTCTATTCATAGCTATTGTTCAGAAATGAAAGAGAGATAAAGACTTTTCTAGACAATAAAAGCTCTGGGATCTTACCCTATTAGACCTGCCTTTATGAAAAATGCTAAAGGGAGATCTTCAAGCTGAAACAAAAGGAAGCTAATTAGTAACATGAAAACATAAAAGTATAAGCTCAGTGGTAATAGTAAGTACACAGTCAAATTTTGGAATACTTTAATATTGAAATAGTAGTGTATAAATCGCTTGTATCTCTGGTATAAAGGTTAAAATATAGAACAATTAAAAATTAATGTAGCTGCAATAACTTCTTAGTGGATAAATAATATAAAAATTTATAAATTGCGACATAAAATGTATGTTGGGGAGTAAAAGTTTAGAGTTTTTATATATGATCAAACTTAACAGCCTAAAATGGCCTGTTACATCTATAAATGATTTATGTAAGCCTCATGGTAACCCAAAAAGCAAAAATCTATCTATCCATTGTTATAAGCTCAAAAATCAAAATAAATAAATAAATAAATAAATAAATAAATAAATAAATCTTTTGTAGATAAAAGATAAAGACAAAGAAATCAAACATATTACAGAAACCCATTTAACCATAAAGGAAGACACAGAGAGAAAGGAACAAAAGATCAACAAAACAATCAGAAAACTATAAACAAAATAGCAGTAGTAAGGACTCACCTATAAATAATTGTCATTAATGTAAAAGCATTTAAATTCTTCAATCAAAAGATAGAGTGGCCAATGGTAAGAACAAACAACAACAACAACAAAAAACAAGCCTCAATTATATATGCCCTATGAAGGATCCATGATTCACTTCAGCTTTAGTGACACAGCTAGACTAAAACTGAAAGGTTGGAAAATAGATATACTTTATAAAAATGTAACCCCCTAAAAGAACAGGGGTAGTTATACTTATCAGACAAACTAAGCTTCAATTTAAAAGCAGTAGAAAGATGCATAAAGGGTAATGTTATAATAATAAAGGGTCAATTCATTAGCAGGATATAACAATTATAAAATATTTGCACCCAACTTCAGAGTACCTAATTATAATCTTAATAGATTACAAACAAGAGATAGACAATAATGCAATGACAGTTGGGAATCTCAGTGCCCCACTTTTAACAGTGGCTAAAACAGCCATCAAGGAAACAGTGGACTTGGACTACACTTTAAAACAAATTGATCTAAAAGACATAAACCAACCATTTCATCCAAAAGCAGCAGAAAACAAATTCTTCTTAAAACAAATTCTTCTTAAATACATATAAAATATTCACCAAAATGAATCATCTATTAGACCACAAAATCAACTTTAAGAAATTTAAGAAGATTGAAATCATACCAAGTATCTTTTTTTGACCACAATAGTATTAAACTGGAAATCAATAGCAGGATAAGTTTTGAAAAAATCACAAATATGTTGATATTAAACATATTCCTGAACAAAAAATCATCACAGAATAAATCAAAAATGAAATCAAAAAATATTTTTAGGCAAATGAAAATGGGAGCACAACATACTAAACCCATAGGATACAGCAAAAACAGCCCTAGGAGGGAAGATAATAGCACTAGGTCCTTATATCACAACATGAAAAAAGATGTCAAATAAAAAACTTAAAATTTTACCTCAAGAGAGCAAAAAAGAACAAACTAAACCCAAAGTTAGTAGAAGGAAGGAATCATAAATATCAAAGCAGAAAAAATTAAAATAATGACTAGAAAAACAATAGCAACGTAACTAAGAGTTTCTGTTTTTCTTAAAGATAAACAAAATTGGCAAATTTTAACTGCACTTAATTTTAAAAATGAGAAGACTCAAGTAAATAAAAGTAGAAATGAAAGAAGAGACATTACAACCAGTGTCACAAGATACAATCGTAAGAGACTACTATGAAATATTAAACTCTGAAAAACTGAGTAACTTAGAATAAATGGATACATTCCTGGAAGCATACAATCTACCAATACTGAATCATAAACAAATATAAAATATAAACAGAACAACAATGAGTAAGGAAATTGAATTATTAATGAAAAGTCTCTCATTAAATAAAAGCCTGGGACCAGTTGGCTTTATGATTGAATTCTACCAAATATTTAATGAATTACTACCAATAATTCTCAAGCTCCTCCAGAAAATTCAAGAAAAGAGGGAATACTTCCAAACTAATTTTATGAAGAGACTATTATTTTCCTGCCAAAACTGGACAAGGATACCACAAGAGAGAAAATTATCTTTAATCTATGTTCATTAGGCCAATATCCCTGCTGAACATAGATTCACAATTCTCAACAAAAACTATCAAATAAAGTAAATAGCACATTAAAGTATTATCTGCCATGATCAGAGGTCTTTACCTGTTGGATGCAAGGATGGTTTAATATACACAAATCAATAATATGATATACTATGTGAACATAATGAAGGACAGAAACCATATCATCAATTCTATTACTGCAAAAAAAGCATTTGGCAGAATTGAACATTCTTTTATGATAAAAACCCTCAACAATTTAGGTATAGTTGTAATGTTCCTCAACACAATAAAGGCCGTATATCAAACTCACAGCTAACATACTCAACAATAAAAAGCTAAAAATCTTTTTGTAAGATCAGGAACAAAACAAGGATGCTCACTGTCACCACTTCTATTTGCATAGTACTAAAAAGCCCAGACAGTGCAGTTAGGCAAGAAAAATGAATTAAAAGACATCTAACTGGAAAAGAAAGAAATTAAGTTGTCTCTGTTGTCAGATAAAATGATACTATATATAGAAAATGTTAAAGCATCCACCAAAAAACTGTTAAATTGTGAGAACTAATAAATTCAATAAAGTTGCAGGAGTCAAAAATCAATAAAAATAAGCAATGTTCATATAAACTAATAATCAATGATTTTAAAAATAAAGCAAGAAAACAATTCCAACTATAGCAGCCTAAAAGAAAAAACCTTAGGAATACATTTAATCAAAGAGATAAAAGATGTCTACACTGACAACTATAAAACAGTGATTAAAGAAATTGAAGAACACACAAATAAATGGAAATTTATCCTGTGTTCATGAATTGGAAGAATTAATATTGTTAAATATTCATACCAGCCAATGTTATCTGCAGATTTACTGTCATCTCTATCAAAATTGCAAAAATATTTTTCACAGAAATACAAAAAGCAGTTCTGCATCCTATGTGAAAGTACAAATGTCTCCTAATGGCCAAAGCAATGCTAAGCATAAAGAAAAAAAGCTGGAGGTCTTACATTACCTGAACTCAAAACCTACTACAAAACTGTAGTAACCAAAGCATGGTACTGGCATGAAAACAAACATAGACACATATGGAACAGAATATAGTGCCAAAAGCCAATCCACACCTTTAGGATCAACTGATCTGTGACAATGGCACTAGGAGCATGCAATGGAACAAAGACAGACTCTTCAATAAGTGTTAGTGAGAAAACTGTAAATTGGAGTGGAGAAGAATGACATTAGACTCTTCTGACACATCACTCAATAAAATTAACTCAAAGTTGGCTAAATACTTAAATCTAAGACATGAAATAATAAAACTTCTCAAAACTTAGGACAAATATCCTTGACATCAGTTTTCACAACTATTTATTGAATATGATACCAAAGCCAAGCAACAAAAGTAAAAATAAATAAGTGGCCTTACATCAAAATGAAAAACTATCAGGCATGGTGATGCATGTCTGTACTCCCAGCTGTTGGGAAACTAAGATTTCAAGGCTGCAGTGAGCTCTGATTGTGCCACTGCACTCCAGCCTAGGCAACAGAGCAAAACAACTGTCTCAAAAAAAAAATTCTGCATATCATTAGAAGCAAAGTCTGAAGGAAACCTACTGAATGGAATAAAATACGTGCAAACCATATACTATAGTTTGAATATTTGTGTCACATCCAAAATTTATGTTGAAATCCAATCTCCAATGTAGCAGTATTGGAACATGGGGGCTTTGTGAGGTGGTAAGTCATGAAGAATCCACATTATGAATGAATTAATGCCCCCCAAAAGGCTTCACACAGTGTTTTTTCTCTTTCACCCCTTCTGTTATGTGAGAACACAGCATTCTCCCTTTTAAAGGATGTCCCAACCAAGTTTCATTTGGGAAGCAGAAAGCAGCCTTGAACAGAAATTGAATCTGCTGGCACCTTGATCTTGGACTTTTCAGCCTCCGAAGCTATGAGAAATACATTTTATTATTTGAAAATTTGCTAGTCTGTGGTATTTTGTTACAGCAGAATGAACTAAGACACCATACATCTGATAAGATGCTAATACACCAAATGTTAATGCATTCAAACAACTCAATAACAAGAAAACAAATAACTCAATTTTAAAAGTAGCCAAAGGACTTGAATAGACATTTCTCCAAAAAGAAGTCATTCAAATGACACCAAGTATATGAAAAGGTACTCAGTATGATTAACACTCAGGGAAATACAAATCAAAACCACAATGAGATATCACCTCACATGTATTAAAATGGCTATTCTCAAAAAGTCAAAAGAAAACAAGTGTTGGTGAAGATATGGAGAAAAGAGAACCTTTATACATTGGTTTGGGAATGTAAACTAGTACAGCCGTTATGGACAACAGTACAGATGTTCCTCAGAAAATTAAAAATAGAGCTGCCATTTGATTTAGCAACCCACTTATGGGTATATATCCAAAGGAAATGAAATTAGTATGTTGGAGAGATACCTGCACTCTCATCTAAAATACACACGCAGCCAAGATATGGGATCTAAGTATCCATCTACAAACGAGTACATAAATAAAATGTGGTATATATACATAATGGAATACTATTCAGCCTTTACAAAGAAGGAAATTTTGTCAGGTAGCATAGCATGGATAGACCTTTTTATCTATATACCTTTTCATATGCCTGTTGGTCATTTGTATGACTTCTTTTGGGAGGAATGTCTATTCAGGTCCTTTGGCCATTTATAAAATTGGGTTATTTGTTTTTTTGCTATTGAGTTGTTTGAAAGACACAAAAAGATAAATATTGCATGATCTGACTTATATGTGGAATAAAAAAAGTTGATCTCATAAAAGTAGATAGTAGAATAACAACGGTTACCAGAGACTGGGGAGGGTATGGGTGAGGCTGTTGGAGAGAGGTCAGTCAAAAGGTACAAACGTACAGATAGATAGGAGGAATTAGTTCTGATGTTCTATGGTACAGCAGGGTGACTATAGTTAACAATAACACATTGTATATCTTGAAATAACTAGAAGAGAGTATTAAATGTCTTCAGCACAAATAAATGTTTGAGGTAATGGATATGCTAATGAAGCTTATTTGATTATTATACAATGTATACATGTGTCAAAACACCACAATGTACCCATAAATAAGTACAATTATTATTTGTCATTTGAAAGTAAAAGATAAACAAAAAAAGACCCCATGTTATGAGTATTTCTTCAAAAAATTGTTCTCAGTTTTAAGATATCCTTTGAATTGGCTGGTGAGAACAGCTAATTAATAGGCTTTACCCATCTTGAAAGAATTAACACATTTAAATATTGAAAACTATTATTCTAGAATTTTATATAAACAGATTTGTTTCATGCACTATTTTGTACTACGTTCCTTAAATTGTCAATTGCTGTTTATTATAGTATTGATTCTTTTACTTTCTTGTTCTTTATCATTATTTTATGATACCATTATTAGAGTTGTGTAAGAATGTCGATCTGGCTAATTTCAAAAATAAAACAATTACATTTATTCTAAATTAACTGGTTAGCCAAGGAGAGTTTATGAAACCTTCCAGAGAACGAATTAGATTTATTACTATTAACTATTAGACCCTAAGACACATAACAGTCCAATGTGAACCATTTTTTGAGATATAATTACAGGTGTATTGTATGAAATATCAATAATTTATTGACATTAAAGATATTTGAAAATGTCAAATTGTTATATATATATGTATATGTCACTTTTATTTATACACCAGCCATACATTCATGCACATACACATAGTGCCATAGGTATTAATACTTTACAGTTAACAATCCTGACTAGCATGGGAAGCTTTGATTTGGAAAATTTGTTCTTGGTAAAGACTCAGAATTCTAGTCAGCAAAGCATTTTGCTACTTGGAAATAAGGAGTTGTTGATATTTTAAAAGAATTAATGAATAATAAAATGTAAATCAATATACAAATTATATATTATAATAATTATATAATATATAGCATAATATATTATTTATAATATATAATAATATACATATTATACATACAGAGGTTTTATATATTATGTACATCTCTCCTCCATATTCATGGGTTCTGCATCTGCAGATCCAACCAACCACAGATCAAAAATATTGGGTGAATAAAGCTGTTGATTGTGTCTGTACTGAACATGTACAGGCATTATATAGCATTGACATTTTATTCAGTATTATACATGATCTAGAGATGATTTAAAGTATACACCAGGATGTAAGTTATGTGCAAGTATACGATATTAAGTAAGAGACTAGAGCACTTATGGATTTTGATATCCACAGGGAGGTCCTGGAACCAATTCCTCATGACTACCAAGTGACAACATGTATACAGCGATGCAGGACTTCTGGTGGCCACATGTCAGTCAGAAGAAGACTACGAGACTCTTGCAACGGTGGAGGTAAGTTTGTGTTTTCACATAGGGTAACTAGACTTTGACCAATAAGTGTCCTGGGAACCCAAAAGAGGAGGACACTATCATAGCAATATATTGTAAATTGACTTACTGTAAGCCCTGTAATTTAGATCAACAGCCCATGTGCTTCTGGTATGCTTTGGAAAAATCAGAAAGTTTAAACTCACACAGTAAGTATTGATGGTAGATTACTTCTTCCTGGATTTGTTTTGTTCCTCTTAGACATTTTTTATTCTGGTTAATAACTAACAAAATAAGTACCTAAAAATAATGCCAGAAGAATAAGAGACCATTATCTTTTTATCTTAGGTAGTAAGTGTCTACTAATATGCAATGTCTTTTTTGAGATAATGAGTATATACTAGAATGAAGTTTTAAAAATAACATTCAATAAGATACAAGATATTGTGCTTAAGTTACTAGTCCTGTAATTAAATTTGAGAATAATTGTTTTGGATATATAGCATAATATTTAAATGTTGTATGTTATTAGTAAATTATATAATAGGCTAATTATGAATAAAAGTAAATAGCTTCTGAATTTTGTGAGTCATTAGTCTATACATCTCATGAGTAATTTAATCATCTAAAAGCTTTACATCACTACATAAAAAGATAATTTGTTTTATATTATTTTAATAGGAAATCACTATTATCAGTTTTATAATACATCCCATAAATAATTTTCTTGTTTATGATGATACATGAGTTTGATTGTCTACTTAATTACAATTTTACTTTATTTTACTTATATTCTTTTTCCCAGGAGTTTTCTGTTGTCAAACTATGAAATATGTATACTCTGGGACTTAAGCAATAAAGACTTTATATGAATGAATATATGATATGTGTGAAGACTTTTTTGTATCTTTTAAAATAGCTAGTGATAGGAAGATTACTTAAATAATGTGCTTCTGTATTTTAAATTCTTTAATTATCTGCTAATTTGAAAGATGAACAAGAAAGAATATTGAGACTTGTTTGTTTACCATTTTACATTTTATAACAACTCATGCATTCATGTCTATAATCTGTGATATTTTTTGCAATTAACAGAGTATGATTTTTAAAATATAAATTTATTGCATTAATCATTTTCTCTTCCTTAACTAATTGCAATAACGGTTAGCACCTGCATACTGATCACTGTCAGTTACTGGTTGATATAATTTGGTCTGTGTCCCCAACCAAATCTCATGTCAAATTGTAATCCCTAATGTTAGAGGTGGGGCCTGGTTGGAGGGGATTGGATCATAGGGACAGAATTCCGTTTTGGTGCTGTTCTCATGATAGTGAGTGTGTTATCCCCAAATCTGGTTGTTTAGAAGTGTTTTGCACCTTCCCTTCCTTTCTCTTCCTCCTGCTCCAGCCATATAAGATGTGTTTGCTTCCCCTTTGCCTTCCACCACGATTGTAAGTTTCCTGAGTCCTCCCCAGCCTTGCCTTCTGTACAGCCCCAGGAGTCACTAGCCAAATAAACTTCTTTTCTTTATAACTTACCCAGTTGCAAGTAGCTTTTTGTAGCAGTGTGAGAATGGACTATTACACTGGTGTTAGCACCTTACCTGCATTAACACCTTTCATCTTTATAGCAACCTTAGAGGTATGTACCCATAGTATCACTATTTTTCAGATGATAAAATTAAGGCATAAAGAAGTTAGGTAACTTACTCTACAAGACACAGCTAGTAAGTGACAGGAGTGTCATTCTAGCCTACGTGTTCTATTCGTGAAGTCTTAACCACTACTTAGTGTAACTTCTAAGCCTGGAAATACACTTTGTTGCAAGCACATATGACCTACATGGCAAGGAAATGAGAGGAATAACCAGGAAGGAACTAAAACACTCAGTTGAACAATCCTTCAGGGATTGAGTCCTGCCATTTATCATGTGAATCAGTTTGGAAGTGGCACTTCCCTAAGTCGAGACTTTACATGAGCCCACAGCCCAGACTGACACTTAGAGTACAGATTTGTGGTAGGTCCCGAAGCTTCCTGATCTATAGAAACACTAGGATAATAAAACTATGTGTTTTTATAGGCTACAAAGTTTGGGGGTAATAGTTTATGTCACAACAGATAATACACAAATCAACCTTGATATTACATGGAGGTAAATACACAAGGCTATGAAGAACAGAGGTAGAAACATTCGGGGTCATCTTGAAAGCTGATTGCCACAGTCCACCCTCTGTCCCCTAATCATTAATATTACTCATATGCAAAATAAGTTCACTTTCTCTTAGACTCCAAAAACCTCCAAGACCGCCATTATAGGATCAAATCAAAATTCACAATCTTTTTATCTAAATTAGGTCCAAGTAGAGATGAGGCTATTTGAGTGGAATTTCATTAGGTATAACTGTATAGGTATTCTCACTTTACTTAATCAACTACTGAGACAAGTTATCTAACCTCAATACACCCAACATACAAGGAAAAAACTGGAATAGGACAGCTAGTGTAAAGGTTTCTGCTCATTAAAAAGGAAACAAGGTGCATACAGGAGTCACTAACCCATCGTAATTTTGAAATTCAATGGAATAAATGTTAGGATTATCTTTATTGTGTTCTAAATCCTGTGAAAAAATTCCCATGATTCTGCCTTCTCTGGGCTTTTAGTATTGTCTGATTCATCTATCTTTTTTCATAAAAGGGAGCATGTGTTTGTAACTGAGTAATTTTCTCACCAGCTGCCTGCTTATAGAATTTTGGGAATCCAAATTCCTTTTTAGAATTTTGTACTGTTTCTTCCATTTCAGTCTAACCTTATGATATTTCTGTGAAAAAAATACATGCCTTTATGTATATTATTCTCCTGAAAATCTTGTTACAATTCACTCCATTAGACAGGATTTCCCAACTTCAGCATTACTGGTATTTAGGTTTTGAGCTGAATATTGTTTGATGTATGTGTGCAGTTTTTGTAAACACATTATAAGGTGTTTAGCAGCATCTGTGGTCTCTACCCATTATATAATAGTAGCACCTCCCCAAATTGTGATAACTCAGAATGTTTCTAGACATTGCCAAATGTCACTTGTGGTTGAGGAAGCAGAAGTTACCCTGGTTAAGAATTACTTCCACTCGACTATAGTTCTTCAACATAATCCCTTTTACACATTGAGACCTTGAGCTCCTTCTAAGGTGGTTGAGGGACAATGTCCTTAAACTGCTTATGAGCTCTATTGCTGCATGGTAGAATCTCTGAGGTGTACTCCTAATCTTTTTAGGGAGCCATTTTTTCTGACTGAATGCTTCTTTAGTTCTTCAGTGGCCTAAAGAAAGATTTTAGAGTCACACCCTTGACACAATCTTGGCTTCTATTTTCCTGGTCATTCCCTGGATGCGATCCTTGCTTGGAAGCTATTCTTAATGTTAGTATCGTTTGCTACCTGGGAATGCTGAGAATTTCCCAAACTGTTAATCATGACTCTCTTATTTTTATTAGCTCTTCCTTAGTGTAGCTCTATTCTCTTGCACTTTATTATAAGCAGCAAGATGAAACCAGGTGGCACCGTCAGTTCAATACTTTGGTAAGCATTCTTATTATCTACATCACTCAGTTCATTTGAGACATATTCTACTTTTCATATAATTTCAGAAAACAATGTCGCTAAACTTAATTCTGTTACATAGAAAAGCTTTTCCTTCCCTCAATTTACTGGAGTATTTACCTTAATTACTAGACACCCTCACTCACAGCCTTGTCAGAGACCAGGAGGGTTCAAGTAACAGTTTCTTCAAATTACTTTCATCTTTCAGCAACACTTGCTGCAAAGCCCTCTTCCCAGTTCCAAAACCAATCCTGTTTTTGTTACAGCAGCATACAACTTTTGGGTATCCAAGCATTCATTATTTATTGTTGCACAACAAATTACCACAAACTTGAGGATTAAAACAACAAACATTTATTATTTTAAAGGTTCTACGTGTCAGTGGTCTGAGACCTGCTTAGCTGATTAATTCTGGCTCAGTCTTGCTTGAGGCTGAAATGGAGACATCACCTGTGGCTTCAACCACCTGAAGGCTTAACAGTGTCTGGAGGATCCTCTTCCAAGCACACTCCCAATGCTGTTAGCAAGATACTGTAGTTCCTTGCAACAGGGATCTATGCATGACTACTCATATTATGTCTTCCACTAGAGCAAAGGATGCACAAGAGAAAATGATTTCAAGACAGAATCTGCAGTGCATTATAACCTATTTATTGAATACACCATTACTTCTGCAATATCCTATTCACCAACCACAACACTGGGACAATAAAGTTGAGCATTATATAGGAAAATGGAAAGCAGCAGGTAGGGATCGCTGGGGGTATGTTGAAGTCTGGCTACTTCATTAGTACAGGGGAAAATTATTCAGACCCTAGAGGCTACCACATTATAACTATTAAATAAATATTGACTGAAAAAATCCTTGATGACAAAACAGTCAGTGAGAAATTAGTTTCCTTTTGAGTTTTACTAATATTGTTACATAAAACATCTTTAAATGATATTTCTTAATTTCTTTCACTGGATGATGACTTATCTACAGTAAACATTAAACTAGTAATCATAATAAATTTGTGAAATTTGATTTCTACTAAATTTACTTTTTGTGATCTAGTTACTATCAATTATAGCTTATTTATGTTTATTTATATGTATTTGCTTTATACCTTCAAATATTTTAAAAACGTTCAAGGCAGAATCCCTATTTGTATGATTCTTTATTCATCTATATATATATCCAAAATAATTGACATCAGGATCTCAAATACCCGCATTGTTATATTGATTGCAGCATTAATCACAATAGCTAAGACAGAAAAACAACCTCCACTTTCATCAATAAATGAATGAATAAAGAAAATGTATAAACATACAATTAGATATTATTCAACTTTTAAAAAGAAGGAACTCTTGTCATATGAAACAATATAAATGAATCTGCAGGATGTTACACTAAGTTAAATAAGTCAGTCACAAGAGAACAAATACTGCATGAGTCCAGTTTTATGAGTATCTAAAATAGTCAAACTTATAGAAAAAGAGAGTAGAACTGTGGTTTGTAGGGATGACAGCAGGGAGACCCAAGGAGACCCAGGAAGTTGTTCAACAGGTACAAAGTTTTAAGCATGCAAGATTTAATCATGCTAGAGATCTGCAGTACAACATGGTGCCTATAGTTAACAATACCGTATTGGGCACCGAAACGAATTTGTAAAGAGAGTAGATTTTAAGTTGTGTTCTTAATGTAATAAGAATAAATAAAAAGAGAAAGTATGTGGACAAAGAATATATGACAAATCTTTGTTCCTAGAATCTGAAAATATGTATGTGTGTGTTTGTTTTCTGCAGTAGGAAAATATTTGCCTGATTTTTTTAAGAAGCAGGCTCTGTAAAAGGTTCACATAATGTGAGGATATTAAATATGCTTGCATAACCAACCCCAGGATTCTTATTTAAATATATCTATACAAAATAAGCATAAATTTAGTTAATTTAATAACTTTGGAAAGGAGAGCATAAAAAATTCTTATTCCTCAAATCAACAAAATTTAGAAAAGAAATTATTTTAAAAACTCAAAAACATTGGACTCGAGTGCTGATGAAGCAGCACAAAGGATGCCTAGGAAAAAATATTTTTATGTAAGATATTTTACTGAATTTTGAATGAAATTTCCATATTTCCACCAGTTAACACATTTATATGTTTGTAGTAAAATTGTGATTTATGCTTTTTATTAATTGCTGCATTGATCATAAAGTGTTGCCCATTTTTATTCAAAGAGAACTATACTAAACCCTAAGTAGGATCAAATAAAAACCAGACAACCTTGAAGGTGGAGGGAACAGAATTCTCTCCAACACAGGACCAAGAAAATTAGATTCAAGTTAATGGACCAAGAAAACACTTACTAAAAGTAAAATGGTATTGAGATGCTGTCTCGAAGAAATTAGTCAGATTATTCAGAGTGCCCATTATTTTGGGTTAGGAACTCTATATTTTAACCATGTTTCCCTTACTTCTAGACTATAATCTAGTTTTATTGTGGCCAGTTGTTATGTATTTAAAATTTGGATTAAAATGATACATTTTAAATTATATTAGGCTAATACACAATACTGAACCAAGATTTATTTCCATAATAAAATGAAAATATACACAAACTCATAGACAATTATAATTATATCTTAAAATGTGTCAATTGTAAACAACAATCTTCCATTTTATTTTTAACCAAGTAAGATGAATTCTACGTCCCCATATATGAGAAGGCAGAACATATCTGTATCTTTGCCTATCAGTGTACTGAATCTTGAAGCCATAATTGAATAGAAAGGGGGATAAAAATCAATGGTGCAGGTATGTGCCAAGATAGTATAACTACAGAGAAATGGAAAAAAATGTGAACTTTTTCTATTACTTGTAAATAGTGTCTGATTATTACCTTTTTTTGACAATTTTTCCAAAATATAATATTTTAAATATGCTTCTTAACTCAAAAAAGCATTTTTTGGGGAGGAGGTGATGTATTTTATATTATCCACAATAGTTTTTCTATGGAATTCATGAGAAGTAAAATAAATGACTTAGAGGAATGATGAAGTACATTTTTGTTCTGTAAGATTAAATCTGTTTTAATAAAATCATGTTAATTAATCCACTCTCTTCACCTAGTAAATTTAAACAAATTATTAAGCCAGTCTAGCACATAACTCACTGTACTGCATAAGATAATAATTAAATAAGCAAAGAGCATCATTTGGTACTGATCATGGATAATTTACAGTGCAGAATACACAGAGCAATAGTTGTACTCGCCCTCTTCATAACAGTGTCAGTGACTCACAAATGACAATTCAACAGCTCTGTAGAGGCTCATTCATGAGGGGCAGGAGCTATGTACTTACAAGAGCTTGCTCTTTTAAGAGAACGAATTAAATGGCAATGCCTATGATTATATCATAATGATTAACTTAAGTGAATATAATGAAGCATGTAGTGAATTCTTAATATCCGTTTCAAAGCGAGTGGTTATCCTAGTCTACTTTAATCTCAGTTATGTTCAAAATGTATGCTACTAAAAATGTGTGGTTTCAGGGATCAGAACACTCAGGCATCATGTGAGACAAACATGAAAAGTGTAAGATAAATGTTTGCTAGTATATTCATTAAGGTTTCCAAAGTAGACAGTTTTCTTATTATCGGGCGTTTTTTTCCTCCACATTTCATCTTATTGAATCATCTTTCTTGTACAAAGGCACATTTATTATACACATGAATTGAATAGACATGGCACTTCTTAGCTCCTTATTTCAGCTGTTACCATGACTGACACAACTCTCTGCCAGGCTAATTTGGTGAGACCAGTCAATACCACTGAGAAGGTTTTATTTATTTATTTATTTATTTATTTTCTTACTTTTTGAGACGGAGTCTCGCTCTGTCACCCAGGCTGGAGTTAAGTGGCGCGATCTCTGCTCACTGTAAGCTCCGCCTCCCGGGTTCACGCCATTCTCTTGTCTCAGCCTCCCTAGTAGCTGGGACTACAGGCGACAGGCACCACGCCCGGCTAATTTTTCGTATTTTCAGCAGAGACGGGTTTTCACTGTGTTAGCCAGGATGGTTTCGATCTCCTGACTTCGTGATCTGCCCTCCGTCACGCCAGGATAATTGTTTTTTTGTTTTTGTTTTTGTATTTTTAGTAGAGACAGGATTTCACCGTGTTAGCCAAGATGGTCTTGATCTCTTGACCTCGTGATCCGCCCGCCTTGGCCTCCCAAAGTGCTGGGATTACACACTGTGAAGGTTTTAAAGGCAAAAAACTGGTCAGTTGGATTGCAACCTGCCTCACTGCTATGAAAAGACAATGCTTTAACATCACAATAACCCCAAAATATACAGTACCCCTGAGGTTTATGTTGCTGTGAAATTTCTAAAATAGCAAATATTTTGAATTGTACATGAATATATAAGCTTTGGCCGGGCGCGGTGGCTCAAGCCTGTAATCCCAGCACTTTGGGAGGCCGAGACGGGTGGATCGCGAGGTTAGGAGATTGAGACCATCCTGGCTAACACGGCGAAACCCCGTCTCTACTAAAAAATACAAAATCTAGCCGGGCGAGTTGGCGGGCGCCTGTAGTCCCAGCTACTTGGGAGGCTGAGGCAGGAGAATGGCGTAAACCCGGGAGGCAGAGCTTGCAGTGAGCTGAGATCCGGCCACTGCACTCCAGCCTGGGCGACAGAGCGAGACTCCCTCTCAAAAAAAAAAAAAAAAAAAAAAAAGAATATATAAGCTTAATGCTTAATAAAATATTAATAGTAAATTTAATGACATTCAGAGCACGTTAAACAATGAAAGTTTTTCTTTCATTCCTACTCTTTTGTTTTTTGCAGCTGTCATTGACTGCTGAGGTGCAGCTTTCCACTGCTACAGACTTGGCCATAGTTTTCATCAGTTGGGAAATTAATTGCTGCTTATTCCTAATTTTATTAACAGAAATTGGACTCAAAAGATTTTTTAAAATTATTTTTAAGTCTTCTTTCTTTATTTTTCATATTTACTTTTACTGAGTGTTAACCTATTTTTTCTAAAAACAAGACTAAGAAGTGAAAATGCAGTCCTAGCTCTAGACTGAGATTTTAATTCTAGGAAGTTAATTTTAATTCTAGGAAAGTAAGCTGCATAAATGGTTTGTTTGGCCAAGATAATGTTTTTAAAAAACTTTAAATGCATCAATAGATTACATGCATACTTCAATTTTGTCTCCAGATTTTTGTTTCATCTGATCCTGATATCACTGCAGTGTCTCCTATGAGCTGCAACCAGCCACATTTCAGAATTACAGTATCATATTCATTGTATATTCTATTCAAATTTTACTTTTAACTTCTGCTGAGGAATGCAGAGGCTAATAGCTCTAACAAAATAATTCTCTACTTAGAATACGCAGATAATTTAGATGGGAATTAAAGAAAGGTTTAATTTTTATCACATTTTAAAAACATTTATTATTTTATGATTTATTAAATGGGTTCTCTTATAAGAAACAAATACAATTGTAAGACACTACATATGCATGGATAGAAATATTAACCACTACAAAAAGTTATAGAGTAATATCTGTCTTCCTAGCACAGGTAAAGCCCTTGACTCTTTATTCTAGGGTTTACAATAGATATAATTCTTGCCTATCTTTATAAAATATACAGATACACATATATGCCTATGAATTATTTCAAAAACACACATTTTAATTTATCATGAACACTCATATGTACATGACTATCTTACTTAGCATTTTCTTGATAAGCATTTCTTGGCAATACAAAAACAGCTGTTTAGTAAATATAAAATGTTATCCACATGTGATTGAAGTGTTCAGTTCATTTATATTTAATGTAATTAATGATATGGTAGAATTTACCTCTGCCATTATATTCTCTGTTTTGTATATGAGTTATGCCATTTTTCCCGATCTTCCTTCTTTTGTGTTAAATAGGTATTTCTTGTATATTTTTATTACACTTGTTTAATATTTTGGAGTTATTTCTTAGTGGGTATTAAAATCAAAATTCTAATTTAAAACAATCCATTTCAGATTATACCAACCTAAGTTCAATAATATACAAAAACTTAGGGCCAGGTGTGGTGGCTCACACCTGTAATCCCAAAACTTTGGGAGACTGAGGGGAGCATATTACTTGAGCTCATGAGTTCAAGACCATCCTAGGCAACATGGTGAAACCTCATCTTTACAAAACACACACACACACACACACACACACACACACAGTAGCCTGGCATGGTGGCAGGCACCTGTAGTCCCCTCTACCCTGGAGGCTGAGGAAAGAGGATGACTTGAGCCCGGGAAGTGAAGTTTGCAGTGAACTGAGATTGTTTCAGTGCAGTACTGGGCAGTAGAGCCAGACCTTGTCTCAAAAAAGTGTTTCTTCTAATATTTACTTCTGTAGTTACTTTTTGTTGGTACTCTGTATTTCTTTGTGTGTATTCAAGTTACTGTCTAATGTCCTTACACTTTACCCTGAAAGACTCCTTGTGGTGTTTTCCATAGGGCAAATTTGCAAACAGCAAATTCCCTCAGTTCAGTTTATCTGAAAATACGTATGTTCTGTCTTCATTTGGGAAATATAACTTTGGTTCAGAGAAGACTCTTTGTTGACCTTTTTCTTCTTTCAGCAATTTAAGTTTACATGCAAATTTAAGGGTGATTTTTGGATGAGATTAACATTTAAATCTGGAGATTTGGGGTAAAGAAGGCCACTTTCAATAAGGTGAGTAGACTGTCTCACCCAAACAGTTGGAGCCTTGAAGAGAATTCAAAGAAAAGCTTCCCCAACTGATATGGTTTGGCTATGTCCTCACCCAAATCTCATCTTGAATTGTAGCTTCCATAATCCCCACATATTGTGGGAGGTACCCAGTGGGAGTTAATTGAATCATGGGGGTGGTTTCCCTCATGCTGTGCTTGTGATAGTGAGTTCTTATGAGATATGATGGCTTAAAAAGGGACTTTTATCCCTTTTGCTTGGCACTTCTCTCTTGCCTGCCACCATGTAAGATGTGCCTTTGCTCCTCTTTTGCCTTCTGCCACGATTGTGAGGCCTCCCCAGTCATGTGGAACTCTGAGTTCATTAAACATCTTTTACTTTATAAATTACCCAGTCTTGGATATGTCTTCATTAGCAGCATGAGAACAAACTAATACAGTAAATTGGAACCAGGTAGTGGGGCACTGCTGTAAAGATACCTGAATATGTGGAAGTAATTTTAGAACTGGGTAATAGGCCGAAGTTGGTACAGTTTGGAAGGCTCAGAAGAATTCAGGAAGATGTGGGAGAGTTTGGAGCTTCCTAGAGGCTTGTTGAATGGCTTTGACTGAAATTCTGATAGTGATATGTATAATAAGGTCCAGGCCAAGGTGGTATCAGATGAAGGTGGGGAACTTGTTGGGAACGGAGTAAAGGTCACTCTTGATATGCAAAGAGACTGGCAGTATTTTGCCCTTGCCCCAGAAATCTGTGGAACTTTGAACTTGAGAGAGATGTTAGGGTATGTGGGGAAAGTAGCTTCTAAGCAGCAAAAGTGTTCAAAAGGAAGCAGAGTATAAAATTTTGAAAAATTTTCAGCTTGACAATGCAGTAGAAAAGAAAAACCCATTTTCTAGGGAGAAATTCAAGCTGGCTGTGGAAATTTGCATAAGTAACAAAGATCCAGATGCTACTTATCAAGACAATGGGGAAAATGCCTCCAGGGCATGTCAGAGACCTTCACAGCAGCCTCTTCCATTACAGACTCAGAGGCCTAAGAGGAGAAACTGGATTCCTGGGCTGGGCCCAGGGAAGTCCTGCTGTGTGCAGCCTCAGGCTTGGTTCCTTGCATCCCATTCACTCTAACTATGGCTAAAAGAGGCCAAGGTACAGCTCAGGTCAAGGCTTCACAAGGTATAAGCCCCAAACCTTGGCAGCTTCCATGTGGTGTTGAGTCTGTGGGTGTGTAGAAGTCAAGAACTGGGGACTGGGAACCTCTGTGTAGATTTCAGAGGATGTATGGAAACACCTAGATGTCCAGGCGGAAGTTTGCTGCAGGGGTGTAGCTCTCATGGAGAACCTCTGCTAGGGCAGTGTGGAAAGGAAATGTGGGGGTGGAGCCTCCACAAAGAGTCCCCATTGGAGCATTGCATAATGGAGCTATGAGAAGAGGGCTACCATCCTCCAGGTGCTAGAATGGTAGATCCACCAACAGCTTGCACCACGCACCTGGAAAAGCTACAGACACTCAATGCCAACTGTGAAAGCAGGCTGGGATGGGGGCTGTATCCTTCAAAGTCACAGGGATGGAGCTGCCCAAGACCATGGGAACCCACCTCTTGCATCAGCATGACTTTGATGTGAGACATGGAGTCAAAGGAGATCATTTTGGAGCCTTAAGATTTGAGTGCCCCACTGGGTTTTGGACTTACATGGGGCCCATAGCCCCTCTGTTCTAGCCGATTTCTCCCTTTTGGCATGGGTGTATTTATTCAATGCCTGTATCTTCATTGTATCTAGAAAGTAATTAACTTGCTTTTGATTTTACTGGCTCATAGGAAGAAAGGACTTGCCTTTTCTCAGATAAGACTTTGGTCTCGGACCTTTGGGTTAATGTTGGAGCGAGTTAAGATTTTGGGGGATTACTGTAAGGGTATGATTGCATTTTGAAATGTGAGGACATGAGATTTGGGAGGGGCCAGGGAAAGCACGATATAGTTTGGCTATGTCCCCACCCAAATCTCATTTTGAATTGTAGTTCCCATAATTTCCATGTGTCATAGGAGGGATCTGGTGGGAGGTGGTTGAATCATGGGGCAGTTACCTCCATGCTTTTCTCATAATAGTGAGTGAGTACTCATGAGATCTGATGGTTTTATAAGGGGATGTCCCCCTTTTTGCTTGGCACTTCTTTCTTGCCTGCCACCATGTAAGATGTGCCTTTGCTCCTCCTTTGCCTTCTGCTATGATTGTGAGGCCTCCTCAGCCATGTGGAACTGTGAGTTCATAAAACCTCTTTTTAAAAAATAAATTATGCAATCTCAGGTATGCCTTTATTAGCAGCATGAGAACGGAAAAATACACTAAGCAAGAGTAAAATTCTTCAGCAGACTGCTCTTGGGAGTAGTCTTTGCTCCCAATTTTTCTAGAAAAAATAGAGAGAGAGAGAAGAATAAACTCAGAGACTTGGATTCCCAGGTCCATATGCACCATCAGGTTTCTTGGGTGGGTTTCAAGCCTTCCAGCCCGTACTGAAGATGCTGGACTTTTCAGCCTTCATAATTGTGTGAGCCAATTCTTTATAACAAAGAAAATTATATTGTTTCTTTGTAGAACTATGGCTAATATCAATGAATTCAGGTACTAAGAGTTGTTCCATAGGAACAGAATCTTAAGGATGAACTTTCCAAATTACTTCAGAGGTTTCTGAATTTGACTTTTTAATTTAATTGTATTTAAAGACTCAATGACCCTACTTCCAGTAGTAGAGTCCCGATAACTCAGGGTGTAATCTGGCCATAGAAATACATAAATAATACCATTGGATACCCCTAATCAAACACCTATCTAAAACAAGGATCTGAGCAACTGTGTACATGAAACTTTCAAATATTTTTGCCTAAATGACTAGTATAATTAGATAGGCTCTTTGCTTCTAATTTCCCTATACAAAATATATAGAGAGAAGAATAAGTTCAGAGACTCGAATTCCCAGCTTAAGCACCATAAAAAGATACAATCTTCTATATTGGCCCTAAGAGAAACCCATATCTCGTGTAGCCGTATAGCTGAGATTCCTGAAAACCAAACCCAGAATATCACCCTGTGAGCAGCTGAATTAGAATGCAAATTAGAAATCTCAGCCCCAGAAGATGTCTAATATTAAAGTAAGAGCATAGATACAAAGGAATGGGATCTTGAAAGTTAAAACCAGGAAATGTGGGAAGACTGTCATGAACCCAGGGACCTTGAGTTTCTAAATTCTGATGAGTCTTCCTTGCCAGCAAAATCGGCCTCTCTACCACTAATAAAAGTTGCCTCTCAGTCTTCTGAGAGGATTAATCCCACATTGTCTGAGGAAACTCTAAGTACCTCCCCTGATACAGTTGACTTGTAAGACAATACTGATTCTCCTTAGGTCCCACCTTCACCATCCCTCTTTTCTTCTAGACCTAACACTAGATTCATATCCTGGTAGATGCCCAAAGGTGAGGTGCAAATTGTGACCTATGAGGAAGTGCACTACATACCCCCTCCAAAAAACCACTTACATTTTCTAATCAATACAGAAATCCAGGGAATATATGAGTGTGGCATAATAGTTGGAGGAACGTAAAATTGGATCGGGTCAAATTCATGGATATAGGCCCACTAAGGAGAAAATCTACATTTAATGTTGTGGCTTGAGAAGTTAGAAGCAACTCTTAACAGTATGCTTCGTTGGTTGGCTGAAACATGTATCAAAAGGTGACACAGAATGAGAGAGCTAGAAATGCCAGATATGCCTGGGTTTACTATAGATGAAAAGATTCAAAGGCTTAGGGATATTGGAATGGTAGAGTGGATTTTCCATTTAAGACCTACTCCCTCAACCTGAGAGGTCTAGAAGACACACATTTCACCACCATTGCAAGAAATACATATGTGAGGGGAGCCCCAGCATCCTTTAAGTGCTCAGTGGTCTCTCTTTTCTGTAGAACAAAACTTACAGTGGAAACTGTAGTCACGGAATTGGGAAGCTTAAATGCATCGAGAATAGTTAGATCCCAGGATAAGAGAGGACATGTGGCAGCATTCAGCTGCCAAAGGCAAGATGGGCACAGTTATCATAATGAACAGCACAGTCAAAGCAGTAATCAAAATAATTTGCACAGACCTGTAGTGTTAGCTTGTTGATTATTCTGTTCCCAAAATTAAAATAGATGGAAAGTCTATCAGATTCTTATTTGATCTGTACAAGCAGAAACTTACTAGGTTAAGGGAACAAAAGTCTAACCAGAATCATAAAAACAGAGTATTATTACTGCTCAATCAATTCCAAGACTTGAGCTAGTTTACAGACCCAGAATCCCTTGAATAAAGTGGCAGCTGGGTCCCTTTGAGAAAGGATTCTGGTACACTGTCAAAAATTTATATTGGTAATATTTTTCCCAGATGTCACAAAAAGACCCATGGCCTTTTGCAAGGTAATTGTTCATTGGGGAAAAGAAAATAATCAGATCTTTCAGGGACTGCTGAACACTGGCTCTGAACTGACACTAATTCCAAGAGACACAAAACATCACTGTGGTCCAGTAGTCAGAATACGTTCTTAAGGAGGTCAGGTGATCAATAACATTTTACCTTAGGTAAATTCATGGATATAGGCCCACTAAGCAGGAAAGAGGGGACCTAATGGATCCCTAAATTGATTCTGTGATAATTTCTTCAGTTTGGGAAGGCATACTTGAAATAGACATATTCAACAATTTGCAGAATCCCGACATTGTTTCTGTGACATGTGGAATAAGAGCTATTATGGTGGGAAAGGCCACGTGGAAGACACAAGAAGTTCCTTCTCCTAGAAAAATAGTAAACCAAAACCAACACTGTATTTCTGGAGTGATATAAAGGGATTCAAGTGCCACTCAGGTATTAGTGCCACTGTCAAAGACCTGAAGCATGTAGGAGTGGTAATTCCCACCACATTCCCATTTGACTGGCCTATATAGCCTGTGTAGAAGACAGATGGATCTTGGAGAATGACAGAGGGTTATCTAAACTAATCAGATGGTAACACCAATTGGAGCTGCTATACCAGATATGGTTTTATTGCTTGAGCAAATCACACAACTTCTAGTATCTGGTATGCAACTAATGACTTGGCAAATTGTTGTTGGTATTTTCATCCCTATTAATAAAGATCATAAGAAGCATTTTACTTTCAGCTAGGAAATCCAACAGTACACCTTTGCTGTTAAACCCAAGGGTTATATAAACTCTCCAGCACTATGCCATAATTAATTGGCAGATATTTGATCAACATTCTCTTTCACAATATATAGCACTAATCTATTGCACATAACAATACATATACATATTCTCACATGTAATGATAACACTATGCTGATTGAACCTAGGGAGGAAGAAGTAGCAACTATTTTAACTTATTCATGTTTACGTGCCAGAGGTGGGAATTAAATCTAACAAAAGTTCAGGGGACTTCTACCTCAGTGAAATTTCCTGGAGTCCGGCATTGTGGGGTGGTGTGGGGCATATTGAGACATCTCTTCTAAAGTGAAGGGTAAGTTGTTGCAGCTGACTCCTCCTATAGCCAAAAACAGAGATATAGTGTTATTCTAATGAGCCTCTGTGGTGAAGTGAGCCTCTTCGGTTTTGAAAGCAACATATTTCTCATTTGGATGTGTTACTCTGGGCTACTTACTAAGTGACCCAAAAAGCTGCTAGTTTTGAATGGGGCCCAGAACAACAACAAAAAAAGGATCTGTGACAGGTCCAGTCTGCTGTGCAAGCTGTTCTGTCACTTAGGCCATATGATTCTGCTGATATAATGGTGCCTGAAGTGTTAGTAGCAGATAAAAATGCTGTGTGGAGCCCTGGACAATCCCCTGTCAGTTGACTGCCATGCAGGCATTTAGAATTTTGAAGCAAAGCCCTGTGACCCTCTGGGGATAGCTACTCACCTTTTGTTAAATATTTTTTGGTCTGCTCTTGGGCCTTTGAAGAAACTGAAAGATTGACCATGGGCCACCAAATTACCATGGGGCCTAAGTTGCCCATCATAAATTCGTTGTTTACTGACTCGTTAACCCATGAAGTTGGACGTGCACAGCAACATTTAGTCATCAAATGGAATTGGTATATATAAGATCAGACCTAAGCAGTCACTGAAGGCACAAGTAATTTACATGAAAAAGTGACCCAAATGTCCATGGTCCCCACTTCTGCTAAACGACCTTTTCTCTTCTAGCCCTTACCCATGGTCTCGTGGAAAGCTCCTTATGATCAGTTCACAGAGAAAGAGAAGACTTAGGTGTGGTTTACAAATGGTTTTCCAAGATATGCAGCACCACATGATAGTGGATGGTGCAGCACTACAGCCTCTTTCTGGGACATCCCTGAAAAATAGCCGTGTAATTGTCCCAGTCAGCAGAAATTTGATAATACACCTGGTTGTTCATTTCAAGGAATTTCACTGAAGAAAGTATCTTTACAATGGAGGTAAAGAAAAGTATGTCTTGAATACAGAAACTAGGGTATCTTAGTATTACCACACTCTGTGAAGTTAGTTTGAAAACTACAAAAACACAATTCAGACAGGATTACTAATGGCCTGGAGCGTTCAAGTATGAAGGTGTGAGTCCCTGCACCAGATAAAGAACCACAATTAACTAAGGTGCTTGTTGAAGCCAAAGGGAATATGGGATGGATAGTGGAATAAGGTAGTTATGAATAGGAGCTACAACCATGTGACCAGTTACAGAATTAATTATTCTCATTGTTATGGGTATTTCACCTTTGTTGTGAATATGTGTGTAGGAATTATATTTATTTTCCTCTGTTATTCCTTCATCATGTAACATAAGAAGTACTGACCTCATATAGTATTTATGTATGATTAATTTTACATTGTATATTTCAATTATAAGCTATAAAGGAGAAGGGTAAACAATCAAATATTTTGTATCCTCTTTGGGGGATGGAGTCCTGCATGTTCAACTGTACACAGAATAGTTGTATCATGTTAAGTGAAAGTATAACCTTGTTACTGTTGTTATTTTGGAGATCAAGTATGTTTTAAGAGGAGGCATATGGGTGCCAAGTTGACAAGGGGTGGACTTGTGATGGTTAATTTTATGTGTCAAGTTGAAGAATGTTTAGGGATGAGATTAACATTTAAACCAATAAAATCTGGGCAAAGTAGATTGCCCTCCATGATGTGATTGGGCCTCATCCAGTCAGTTGAAGTCTTCAAAATAACACAAAGGCCAGACTCCGCAAGTAAGAGAAAAAGTCTTCAGCGGACTTTCTTTGGACTTGGCTCCATCAGCTCTCCTGGGTCACAAGGTTGCAAACCCTCACTGTAAATTTTAAAAGTTTCCATCTTCCATAATCACATGAGTTACTTCTATACAATAAACCTGTTTAATCTACATAAATAATAATTTGTAATACATTTGTTAAGTATATATATTCTGATTCTGTGAAGAGCCCTGATATACCATTCTATTTCCTTATGTCTCCCAGTGATTCTGACGAGATTAGCTGTTATTCTTACTGAGGTTTATTTGTACATGACAAGTTGTTTTTTTCTTGCTGCTTTCAACATTTTTGTCTTTATTTTTCAACATTATTATGATGTGTCTGTGTTTGCATTTCTTTGAGTTTGTCCCATGTCTTGTATATTTAGATTAATACTTTTTACCAATTTGAGAAATACTTGGCTATGTTGTATCCAAATAATCTTTCTGACACACTTTATGAGCCTCTCAATATGCTAATGTTGGTGTGCTTGATGACAGGTACAGATCTCTAATGCTGTTCATTTTCTTTAAATTGTTTTTTTCTGAGACTGGATAATCTCAATTGTCTTGTCTTCATTTTCACAAATTCTTTCCTCAGCTAGTTCAAAACTGCTGTTATACTCCTCTAGTGAATTTGTAAATTTCATTTGCTGTACTTCTCACCTTCAAATTTGTTTGGTTATATTTATACTTTCTATCTTTTTATTTATATTCTTTTTTTTTTTTTGGTAAACCATCATTCTCATATATTCCTTTAATGTTTTAGACTTTTTTAAAAACATTCTTTGAATGTATTTATAATTAGCTAATTTATAGTACTTGCCTGTGAAGTCTGACATCTGGTCTTCCTCAAAGGCAGTTTATATTGACAACTTTTTATCACTGTGTATGGATCGTAATTTTCTGTTTCTTGGCTGAAGATCTGACATTTAAAATAATATGATATAACAACTATGGAAACTGGATTCCCCAGCTAGCCTCCTCAAGGTCTTTTGTTGCTATTTCTTTGTTGTTGTTGTTGTTGTTATTGTTGTTGTTGTTGAGAGGGAGTCTTGCTCTGTCACCCAGGCTGGAGTGCAGTGGCCGGATCTCAGCTCACTGCAAGCTCCGCCTCCCGGGTTCACGCCATTCTCCTGCCTCAGCCTCCCAAGTAGCTGGGACTATAGGTACCCGCCACCTCGCCCGGCTAGTTTTTTGTATTTTTTTAGTAGAGATGGGGTTTCACTGTGTTAGCCAGGATGGTCTCGATCTCCTGACCTCGTGATCCACCCGTCTCGGCCTCCCAAAGTGCGGGGATTACAGGCTTGAGCCACCGCGCCCGGCCTGTTGCTATTTCTTTAATTGTTTGTTTTTATTTTTGTTGTCATTGCTGCTGCTGTGTAGTTGATTTGACCTTCCTGGTATAAGTATGTTAAGTTATGTATTTTTTTTTTATGTGTAGTCACTTAAGTCAATGTTTGATTAGCTCGATAGATAGCTAATGATTGGATAGAGATTTTCTTAAATGCCTGAACTCATGTGTCAGAACCTAGGGGTTCTGTGGATTTGAGATATATTTTCTTCATTCCAGTAGACAATTTTCAACTCTGCCTTAGACATAACTTACTATTTCTCCAGAGCCTCAGAGTGAGCTGGAATTGAAAGATGAGAATATTCTCGGGTCTTTTCTGGGCATACACACACAGTTGTGCATACCTTTGGCATTTCCGATTCCCAGAAATACATTGGAGGTTTAGAAAAGCCACTATGGACATCTCACTTCTTACTTTCTTTTTTTTCAGTTTTTCGGTCAGCCTCTTGTTAGGTATAATTGATAATAGCAGCTTAGGGAGCTAAAATATGAAAGAATTTTCTCAATTTCTAATAAGCAGTCTGGTAATAAGGCTGTTCACATAGAGCAAGTTTTGATTCACATCAAATAAAGACAAGCCCAAAGAGTGAAACTTTTTAGCAAGCTAACAAGCAAAACAAATAGTGTTGATTCTATGGTGATCTGATTTTTGAAGAAGGCCAGACCCTTGTTGCCTCTTCCAGTGGCTCCTAGGCTCCTGATTTTGACAGCTAATGCACTTATTATACTGTAGGTATTCAAGTCTGCAAGGGAGCTAGCAGAGGGGCATGAGATGAAGTCAAATCAAAATGCTATAGAGCCTGCTCTTGTTACTTAGATTCAGCCATTTATTTCACATAAATATTCTTTATATTGTTGGATCCTTTGATTTCCAGAATTCTGAAAACGTTTTTGACTTTCTTTACAGTGTTATTGTTGCTTTTATTAAAAGCTGAGTTTTAAGAGATTTTATTCTAGTAT
Source organism: Trachypithecus francoisi (assembly GCF_009764315.1). NCBI lineage: Eukaryota > Metazoa > Chordata > Mammalia > Primates > Cercopithecidae > Trachypithecus > Trachypithecus francoisi. Next base: position 55,367,754 of record NW_022681463.1, on the reverse strand, counting down.
TCTGGAAGTGTTTCCCTCTGTCAGTGTTTATTTCCTCAGATACTTATTCAAGGAATATGGTTATTCATTGAGTCCTTCATTTTCCTTACATGATGTCTATCAACGTTTTTATTCACATTACTGCTGTTTGAAAGATAATTGTCATGAAGATTGTAATTTATCTATACCTACACACAAGCTTATTTCCTAAAGTACCAATTTCATTTTTACTTTCTTACTACAAGTATACAATTGCTTCCACTTACCTCAGGATTTTAAAAAAAGAATTTAATATGACTTCACTTATCTTCCAAGTCATTTGCTACTAACACCCCAAGACATTTATTATAAATTAGAAGATGAACTTATCTTCTGACTTTGAAATTAGTAAAAGCAACATCATTAATTGCTATTATCTGTGTTTTTTCAGTTGTGACATATTAAATAACACACCAAGTCTGAATTCACCAAGTGGGCATTCAAACCTTGGGCAAATATTTTGCCTTCTTGGGTCTTATTTTCTTAGTTTCAGTGCAGGTAGTAGCACTGCTATGAGAACCAAGAATCAAATAAGTTAGACAGAAAACACAACTCAAATGTCAGTTGGTGCTATTTGCTAAATATTATATATTCTATAAAAGATTTGTAAGCAAAAATTTGATGAAAACTCATTATCTTCCAAATCAAATAAGACAGCCAAGGACATTATTATGGTTTAATGGAAGAATCTCATACTGTGTCCTTAGAAAAGGGTAACTGGAAATAAATGATGTAAAAAGCTTTCCAACACATATGATTTTTTTCTCCTATACGTTTATACAGCAGAGTGGCATACTGCATTCACCCCTGAAAATGAAGAGTGGATGAGCAAACATTTATCAACATTTATAAAGCCATTTTACAAGCAAGAATGATACTATTCCTGTCTGCCAAATCTGAATATTTCAAGAACAATTTTGCTGTAAAGCAGTTTATCAGCTTCTTCATATTTTAAATAAAATATCCCATTAAAAATCATGATTGCTCTCCCCCAATATCTAGGCTTTTCTTCTCTTCGATAGCAGTCAAATCCTGTTATTTAGATGAACTCATGGCCATGTATAATAAAGGCTAATTTACCTCTTTAACCTCTTTCTCTGAATGTTTACAACATTATATTTTGAAAATTATTTTATTTCCAAAGTATTAAAATTCTTGGGCAGGTTTATACAATTCCCAGGAAATAAAATGTTTCCAGAAAATTGAAAATATCTATTTTGCTGGAACCTCTACAGCTAGTGTGTCTTTCTTGAGATCATCAGAAAACAAAAATATCTAAGTGACAACCTACTCAACAACTCATGGGTAGTTCAAAGATACCGTACATGCAGTATGTCAAACACATTGATCATCACTCTCCTTCCTGCAAATTAGTCACTTTCCTTTATTCTTTAATCAGTGCATAATACTACCAGCCATCAAATTGTAGAAGAAATTATCTATTACTGCACCCCTTATCCAATTCACTAAAATTTCAGCTTATGTCACCTCCTAAATGCCCATTGTATCTGTTTAGTTTGTTGCATATTCACTGATATCAGCTTAGCTTCAGTAAATATTACTCATTTCATAGATACAGCTCCCTAACTTATTTGTTTGAAGGTATTGATTTCTTCCTTCAGTTCGTTCTTTTTACCGAAGCTGGTATGGTATTTTCAAAGTGTAAATAATAATATCACAGGCATGTTTAAATCCAATCAGTGCTTTTCCATTGTTGTTAATGTAAAGCTTAAAATTCCTAATACAAGGACTTATCATTTATTGTTATGTATTTATTGTTCTGGGCTCTGCTTATCTATTATTTAATAATGTTGTTTCCTCTCGTTTCTAGCTTTGAAACTAGTGGTGTGTTAGAAAATGGTTAACAACCAGTTTCCTGGAATAAAGGCAGGATTTATATTATTTGCCATTATCTGTGGGGTAGATCATCGTGTGTGGCTGGTATCAAGTTAACATGACATCAATGAATGTAGAGATGGGATAAGATGCACACAATTAGTTTCTCTGAACAAGTCCAAATTGACTGCTACACACAACTGATTCTAAACACTTGAGTCTTTGCATACATTATTTCCTAAGCTTGCACCAATACCCATCTCTCTATTTTCATTAATCTTTGTTTCCAGGCCCTGCTAAGTTGTTATTTCTACAAGGAAACCTTTCCTGACTCACAGACGAGGTCAAAACATTTTTCTATGTAATCTTCTAACATCTACACTTTGTAAAATTCCTCTCTGGTATTTAATATTGTAATTTTTAGCATATTTACAAATTATCTAACTAACATATACATATCCCCCAATGGACTATGCAAACTAAGGCATTAGAGGTCTTTTTTTGTTGTTTCTGTTTTTTTGTTTTTTGCTTTCTTTACTTTTGAACATCTATACTCAGTATCTAGCACATTGTATATTTTCATTAAATATTAGTGGGATGTATAAATTAAATATTTACAAAGAGAAAAGAACGTATTAATGATGCACCAAAATACATTTATTTGTCACTTAGCCAGACAAAATGCATGGAAAAAAATTCAGATTACAATTGGCATTAATAGCTGTTCAAATTCTCAGAAGCCAGGCAGAAAACAACTCTCTGTTAGTTACATATGTAATAAGAAAACTGTGGATTTTCTTTCATAATATCCATTCTCCTTTTGTAGTTACTGTTTTTGGACCTCTAAAAATTACATATTTTAACCTCCTCTACAGTAAGGGGTCTGCATATAAATTGCTTTTCTCTAATAAGAAAAATGCACAGAGAGGAAGTCAAATTATCTCTGTTTGCAGAAGACATGATTGTATATTTCGAAAACCCCATCGTCTCAGCCCAAAACCTCCTTAAGCTGATAAACTACTTTGGCAAAGTCTTAGGATACAAAGTCAATGTGCAAAAATCACACGCATCCCTATACACCAATAATAGACAACAGAAAGCCAAATCATAAGTGAACTCCCATTCACAATAGCTACAAAGAGAATAAAACACCTATGGATATAACTTACAAGGAATGTGAAGGACCTTTTAGGAAAATTACAAACCACTGCTCAAGGAAATAAGAGAGATCACAAACAAATGGAAAAACATTCCATGCCCATGGATAGGAAGGATCAATATCATGAAAATGGCCATACTGCTCAAAGAAATTTATAGACTTATTGCTATCCCCATCAAGCTACCATTGACTTTCTTCACAGAATTAGAAAAAACTACTTTACATTTCATATGGAACCAAAAAAGAGCCTATATAGCCAAGACAATCCTTAGCAAATAGAACAAAGCTAAAGGCATCATGTTAACTGACTTCAAACTGTACTACAAGGCTACAGTTACCAAAACAGCATTGCACTGGTACAAAAACAGATGTATAGACTAATGGAAAAAAACAGAGACCTTAGAAATAACGCCAAACATCTACAACCATTGGATCTTTGACAAACCTGACAAAAACAAGCAGTGGAGAAAGGATTCCCTATTTAATTAACGGTGTTGGGAAAGCTGGCTAGCCATATGCAGAAAACTGAAACTGGATGCCTTCCTTACACCTTATACAAAAATTAACTCAAGAAGGTTTAAAAACTTAAACATAAGACCTAAAACCATAGAAACCCTAGATGAAAACCTAGGCAATACAATTCAGGACATAGGCATGGGCAAAAACTTCATGACTAAAACACAAAAAGCGATGGCAACAAAAGCCAAAATAGATAAATGGGATCTAATTAAACTAAAGAGCTTATGCACAGCAAAAGAAACTATCATCAGAGTGAACAGGCAACCTACAGAATGGGAGAAAATTTTTGAAATCTACCCATCTGACAAAGGGCTAATATACAGAATCTACAAGGAACTTAAAAATATTTACAGGAAAAAATCCCATCAAAAAGTGGGAGAAGGATATGAACAGACACTTCTCAAATGAAGACATTTATGTGGCCAACAAACATAAGAAAAAAATCTCATCATCACTGGTCAATAGAGAAATGCAAATCAAAAGCACAATGTATTGTGAATGTTTTATTAATTCTTGGCCATCTACAATGATCTCTGTCTATATCATCTATTTGCCTAGCTTTGTACTGTTGGCATTTTCTCTTAATTGATTACCCTCTCTCTTTTCTCCACTTAGAATTAATTCCCATTTTATCATATCATTTACCAGCTTAAAGTCCTTCTTATTTTATATTGCCAGTAAAATAACATTAGAAATCCATACCACTGATATCCTAAATATGTCTCCTCCCTGCCCCACCAACTTCATCTCAAACAACTCTACCTTTATTCACTTTGATTCAACAATGGAAGAATTCTGATAGGTCTAATAATTTATCCAATAATTCTGTCCTTAAGCATATGGTATTTCTGTTTCTTCTGCCTCCAGTAATTTTTAGAAAGCGTTTTAACAGTTGCCCTAACATCCTCCTTCGTGTCTCAGCATAAATGTTACCTTCTCTGATTCTATTATATAAAGTTGAATTTTTCAGGGCGTTTATCCCAATTTATAGTTATTTATTCATTTACTTTTTTATTTTTTGTATTTCCTAGAGAATATAAACAGCTTAAATGCAAGGACATTCTCTACCTTGCTTCATGTTGTTTTACATGGGTTATGCACATTCTAGGGGAACCATACATATTTTTGAATGGCACTTCATCTTCAGTTCTTTATTTTATTTATTTATTTATTTATTTTTAGATGGAATTTCACTCTTGTTGCTCATGCTGGAGTGCAATAGTGCGATCTCGGATCACGGCAACCTCGCCTCCTGAGTTCAAGTGATTCTCCTGCCTCAGCCTCCTGAGTAGCTGGGATTACAGGTGTATAACACCATGCCCAGCTAATTTTGTAGTTTTAGTAGAGATGGCATTTATCCATGTTTGTCAGGCTGGTCTTGAGCTCCCGACCTTAGGTGATCTGCCTGCCTCACCCTCCCAAAGTGCTGGGATTACAGGCATGAGCCACCATGCCTGGCCCCATCTTCAGTTTTATTTCTTGTGTTTTCAAAATATCCTTTCATAAAAAATAGTAAAAGAACAGAATATTAATTTTGCTAAAATGCATAACATTTTCTCTGTGAAGTTCATAATTTTATATTAATTGTTCAAAGCACATGAGATAATGAATATACATGATGCTTTTAAATGTATTACTTTTAGCATGTAGGACACACTTATTTGAAATTCAGGGAACTTCAGATTAAAAGAAACTGCTATCAGGAAGCCTCATCTACATAGAGGCCTAATATAATTAATTAAACTTTGAGTTTTAAGACCGCAGTATTACGATGAGACTTTTGTAAGTGTCGAGTGGGTGACTGTATTTTGCACATAAGGAAAATGTAAATAGCATGTTGCTACATGGTATTCTACAGTAGGTTAATAATAACTGCACATTCTTTGACACTTCCTATCAGGAGGTGAAATTTATATCTCTTCAACTGAATCTGGAAGGGCATAGTGACTTGCCTGGACAACTAAAACGTGGTGTAAGTGATTGTGTGCCATTCTTGGAACAGATATCAAGAGACTGAAAGTTTCCACTTAAGGTCTCCTTGAATACTCTTACAGCATAGCCACTAGCATGTGAAGAAGTCCAAATATCCCTGCGGAGAGACTCACATGGAAAAATAAGCCCTTGGACAATAGCTGTAGTTGAGCTCCTCATCACCACTCAGCAATGACTTACCAACTGTGTGGGTACACCACCTTGGAAGTGGATTATCCAGGTATATTTTAGCCTCCTCTAGTGATATCATCAGAGATGGGATGCTCCAGTGGAGTCTTGATCCATTTGAAGGTTTGTGAGATAAATAAAAAGGTTGTCATTTTTTAAGCCAATGTATTTCAAAGTAGTCTCTGTTGTAGAAAGAAGTAACCTGAATGAAGAAAAACTAAAGGATTATACTATTATAAGGATTGTTAGGAGAAAATATCTATTAACTTTTTCTTACAAAATTCAATTGTTCTTATTTACATCTTTGCCCAGAAAACGTAGGGGCCTAATTATGTTCTTTATTGAAAAAATAATTATTTATTCAGCAAAGAAGTGTGTTTTCGTACTGTGTATTAAGCACTGTACTAGGAAATGACAGTTGAAAGATGAATGTGATGTTATCCAAAGCACTAGTATTCATCATTGTTATTATAAACAGATAAATAGTCCTTGCCATCTAGCAAAAGGCTTTTTCAAACTCTTTTTTGTACACAATGACAGAATAGTTGAAAAGTATAAAAGCCACAGTTGTCACTGCATAAGCTGAATTTCATTATTTTACTTAGGTGGCAGGTTAATTAACTGAATTGGCCAAAAGATTGTATGTAAGTCCTGACAAAGAAATTATTAGCCCAAATTAGTATATATCAAGACAAAAACTATTTAACAAACCAGTAGACAATATTAGTGAAATACAGCACAGAAATACAAGTAGAAATTATTAGCATAAGGCATGTTTCACATATTCAATGTTTATTATATTTTGTAGTAGATTTTATGAATGATATAAATGTAAAAACAGTAATTTGCTCAAAAATATTATCCATTCATTTTTACTATGTGTAATTTTATGAAAAATATCATTTTGATTGGGTGGACATATATATATATATATATATATATATATGTATATTTTAGAATTCTGCTTTATTGTTAATTTCAACTTTTATTATAGGTTAAAGGGTACATGTGCTGGTTTGTTACATGGGTAAATTGAGTGATTCTGAGGTTTGGGGTCCCAGTGATCTTATCACCCAGGCAGTAAGCATGGTACCCAACAGATGGTTCTTCAGGCCACACCTTCTTCCCTCTCCCATATAGTGGTCCCAGTGACTGTTGTTATTATTTTCATGTCCTTGAGAACACAATGTTTAGCTCCTACTTATAAGTGAGGGCATGTGGTATATGGTTTTCTGTTCTTGAGTTTTGTCACTTAGGATAATGGCCTCTAGCTCCATCCACATTGCTGCAAAGGACAAGATTTTATTCTTTTTTATGATTGCATAGTATTCTATGGTGTAAATGTGCCACATTTTCTTTATCCAATCTACTTTCGTTGGGCACCAAGGCTGATTCCACGTCTTTCCTATAGTGAATAGTGCTGTAATGAATATATGGGTGCATATGGCTTTTTGACAAAGTGAATTCTTTTCCTTTGGTTATATACCCAATAGTAGGATTGCTGGGCCAAATAGTACTTCTATTTTAAGTTCATTGAGAAGTCTTCAAGATGCTTTCACCAGCGGCTGAACTAACTTACATTCCCACTAAACAGTGTGTTAAGTGTTCCCTTTTCTCCATAGCCTTTCCAACATTGGTTTTTTTGTTGGTTTGTTTTGTTTTTAAATACTAGCCATTCTGACTGATGTGAGATAGTAACTCATTGTGGTTTTGATTTGTATTTCTATGATGATTAGTATGTCGACCATTTTTTCATATGCCTGTTGTTTGCTTGTATGTCTTCTTTTAAGAAGTGTCTGTTCATGTCCTTTGCCCATTTTTTAATTCGGCTTTTTGCTTATTGATTTGTTTAAGTTCCTTGTAGATTCTGGATATTAGACCTCTTTCAGATGCATAGTCTATGAATATTTTCTCCCATTCAGCAGGCTGTCAGTTTACTCTGTTGGTAATTTCTTTTTGATTTTTTTGCAAAATATAAACACATTTCTAAAAATGGCTACATAATATTAGAAAAAATAGTTAAAGAGCTTTTCGAAATTAAAAATCGACTTTTAGATACAATTTCAGATTAATTTTGAAATGCTTATTTTTGCATGTCATTTACTTTTTTTTGTTCTTTTCCTTTTCTATCAGCTTGTTCATTGATCAGCAGTGGGCCATTAATAAGAATTTCCTACTGAAGCCATAGTTGATGTGAGTTTAGAATTCACAAATTGAGCTATCCTAGCAGTACAAAACTAAGACAACAGAAATATGTTGTTAAAATGGAAAAGCCTGTGACATTCATAGCACTAGCTAACCTGGGTATTGAGATTTGTATGACTCGGAAATTAATTGTCTGGATAATTTGGAAAATGTCCCTTAGTTTAATTATGTCCCATGTGTCATTTTGTTGTTGCTGCAATTGCTTTTGGTGTTTTTGCCATGAAATCTTTGCTGGTGTCTATGTCCTGAATGGTATTACCTAGAGTGTCTTCTAGGGTTTTTATAGTTTTGGGTTTTTCATTTAAGTCTTTAATCTATCTTGAGTTAATTTTTATATAAGGTGTAAAGAAGAGGTCCAGTTCCAATTTTCTGCACATGACTAGCCAGTTCTCCCAGGACCATTTATTAAACAAGGAATTCTTTGCCCATTGCATATTTTTCTCAGGTTGGTCAAAGATCAGGTAGTTGTACAGAATGTGGTCATATTTCTGAGTTCTCTATTCTGTTCCATTTCTGCACAGGAAAAGAAACTATCATCAGAGTGAACAGACAACCTACAGAATGGGAAACAAAATTTTTATTGCATTTTATTTTAAGTTCTGTGGTGCATTTGCAGGATGTGCAGGTTTGTTACATAGGTAAATGTGTGCCATGGTAGTTTGCTGCTCTCATCAACCCATCACCTAGGTATTAAGCCCGACATGAATTAGCTATTTTTCCTGATGCTCTCCACCCCCTGCCCTCTCCTGACAGGGCCCAGTGTGTATTGCTCTCCTCCCTGTGTCCATGTGTTCTTGTTGTTCAGCTCCCGCTTGTAAGTAAGATCATGTGGTGTTTGTTTTTTGGTTGCTGTATTACTTTGCTGAGAATAATGGTTTCTAGCTCCATGCATGTCCCTGCAAAGTACTTGATCTGGTTCCTTTTTATTTGCATAATATTCCATGGGTATATGTACCACATTTTCTTTATCCAGTCAATCATTGATGAGCATTTGGGGAAAAAAGTTTTGCAATTTATCCATCTGACAAAGGTTTAATACCCAGAGTCTACTATGAATTTAAACAAATTTACAAGAAAAAACATGCAGTCACATTAAAAAGTAGGCAAAGAGCATAAACAGACAATTGTCAAAAGAAGACGTTCATGTGACCACAAACTCATGAAGAAAAGCTCAACATCCCTGATTATTAGAGAAATGCAAATCAAAACCACAGTGAGACACCATCTCATGCCAGTAAGAATGGCAATTATTAAAATGTCAAGAAACAATAGATGCTGGCAAGGATGCAGAGAAAAAGAAACACTTTGACACTGCTGGGAATGTAAGTTAATTCAACCATTGTGGAAGACAGTATGGTGATTCCTCAAAGATCTAGAAGCAGAAATACCATTTGACCCAGAAGCCCATTACTGAGTGTATACCCAAAGAAATATAAATCATTCTCTTATAAAGATACATGAATGCATATATTCATTGCAGCACTCTTCACAATAGCAAAGACATGGAATCAACCCAAATGTCCATAAATGATAGACGGTATAAAGGAAATGTGGTAGATATACACCATGGAATACTCTGCAGCTATAAAAAAGAATGAGAGCATGTCCTTTGCAAGAACATGGAAGGAGCTGGAAGCCATTATCCTCAGCAAACTGTCACAAGAACAGAAAACCGAACACTGCATGTTCTCATTTGTAAGTGGGAGCTGAATGATGATGACACAGGGACACATGAAGGAGAACAACACACACTAGGGCCTGTCAGCGGAGAAGAGGGAGAAAATCAGGAAGAATAATTAATGTATCCTGGGCTTAATACTTAGACGATGGGTTGATCAGTGCAACAAATATCATGGCACACATTTCCCTATGTAACAAACCTGCACATCCTGCTCATGTAACCCAGAACATAAAATACAAGTTGAAAATAAAAAGAAATACGTTCTAATATTAATGAGTACAATATTATGCACTATATTTCACCTATCGCAAGGTGGTGTCTCAATTAATGTTATATCTGTGTTTGGGCTGAGGTGGGAGTAAGAAACAAAGTCAATATTGAATATTTCCTGGATGGCATAATATTCTTTGTGTCATGAGTTCCCCATACCTTGTTACAAAATGGGAGGATAAATGCAAATATATACCAGAAATTCTCATTTTACCATTGGGAATATAAACTTCTCAATAGAGTAAAACATGGATTTTATTGTTTCCTGATCCGTTTGGTAGCATATAAAATATAGCTGAAGAGTATGCAATGAAATAACTTCGTTCCTCTAAACAACAATTCTGTTTTAAGTATTTAAAATAAACATTCCATAGGAATACCAACAAAATGCATGCAAATATGATTTAAAGCCAGCAAGGAGCCTAAGGAAACCATTACATACTGTTTGTATAGGACAGTTTGAAAATATTAAGCTTGTGACTCCAAACTCGATACTAAAATTTGTGAAAACATGTTCCCTTTAAAAAATGAAAATTAAAAAAAAATCCTCCTTTCCCCCATGTGTGTATTTCTCTCTGTGTATATATGGGTATGTACTACTATCTACTAATGGCATATATATACCTAACGTGCATATACAGCTATAGTTGATTTAATAGCTAAACTAATTTAAAAGTGTCAATAATCCTGATATAGTTCAGCTCTGTTTCCCCACCCAAATCTCACCTGATAGCTCCCATAATTCCCATGTGTTGTGGGAGGGACCTGGTGGAAGATGATTGAATCATTGGTGGGTCTTTCCTGTGCTGTTCTCGTATTAGTGAATGGGTCCCATGAGATCCGATGGTTTTAAAAATGGGAATTGCCCTGCACAAAGTCTCTCTTTGCCTGCTGCCATCCACGTAAGATGTGACTTGTGCCTCCTTGGCTTCTGCCATAATTTAAACCTCTTTCTTTTGTAAATTGCTCAGTTCTAGGTATATATTCTCTATATTCACCTTAGAGAAAGTTGTCTCCTTATAATCTAGGGAGTCCCAAAGTCAGCATTTTTTTTAAGCTAACATGCAATAAATAATGAACAGGCATTGAGTATATATACATATATAAAATACATACACCTCCTTCAACTAATACATATGTAAATTTGTACACATTATTTTTGCTTGCATTCTTTTGGTCATAACTTATTCCACATGGCTACAGTCAATGAAAGAAAACCTATACAATGTAGGATATAGTTGGAACAACATGCATACAGCTAAAACTCAAAGACAGGTGTTTTTAATTACCAAATGAAAGGAGAGAGGAAGAAAGGAATTCTAGTGAACAATTTGCTATCTTTTCAACATAAAATGTTCTTCATACCTCAATATTTTGTTTTCATCAATAATGTTGCCATATGAGTTAGCATATAAATGTTAAATTTTATGACTAATATAAGTCACCACAAATAGTTTAAGCATCTACTTTAGTTCCTGAATACAAATCTTACTAAGTCATATACTGGTAGTCTTTGACAAATAGTTGGCACTCAACACTCTTAACTAAGTTCATAGATGAAGGAATTTTATTTTGTAAGAAGTTATGTTTATGTACAAAATATGATAATCAGAGAGCAAGTAGGCTTCTGAGATAAGAATCACCTTTTGACTTATCAAAATTTATGCTATTGTATACCAGCATTCAAAAAGATTAGAATTCATTATGCAATCACAGTACTTTCTGTTATACTTTTCAGAGTAAACATAAAATATAGAGTAAATATTAGTGTTGATGGCAAAAGCTTTCTGAGAAACACAAAGTAAGGGAGTGAAATGGTGAGAGTTTTTAAGTAGATTTTCTTATGGCATTCAGGAAAATCGGTTAATTATACACACATTTCTTCAAAGGAGAGTCTAACTTCTAGAAAGAAGTAAGGAGAAAACTTATCTAAGAGATTACCAAGCATCTGTAATATTTCAAATATTTCCCATCCTTTATGTCTGAAAAATAGACCACTCAGTAAAAAGCTCAAATGCTTTGTCTGTGTTGGTCAGATGGAAGAGACATGGCACTTCAAAGCTGGTTCCAGGTTCCTTAGGAATCAAGGCCCTGGTCAGAGCAGTGGTCCTGGATCTTCACTCCACTCTAGACAGGGAACTTAAAGTCAGTCTGTATTCCTATCACTTGGTTTCAATCTTACCCATCCTTGCCTGGATAGCATTCAGCAGTGGGTGTGGGGCTTGGCAACTGGTCTTTTACTCTATAAATTGTTTAACAAGCTATCAAAATTTGAATTAGAAAGATTTACCACAAGTGTATGTGAGAAAAATTAATGATTATTTTTTAAGCCTGGAAGACTTTTTCATTTTTGTCATTTCTGTGCAAAAGTAAGTGTGTGTGTGTGTTAGAGACAGAGAGTGTGTGAAAGAGAGATATTGAGAGACTGTATTAGTTCATTTTCACACTGCTATAAAGAAATACCTGACACTGAGTAATTTATAAAGAAAAAAGGTTTAATCGACTCACAGTTCCGCATGTCTGGGGAGGCCTCAGGAAACTTACAGTCATGGTGAAAGGGGAAGAAGAAGCAAGCACCTTCTTCACAAGGTGGCAGGAGAGAGAAAAACAAAGGAAGAGCTTCCAACACTTATAAAACCATCAGACCACCTGAGAACTCACTCACTATAAAGTGAACATCATGGGAGAAACTGCCCCCATGATCCAATTGCCTCCTTCTCTTGACATGTGAGGATTACAGGTCCCTCCTTCCACACGTGGGAATTACAATTTGAGATGAGATTTAGGTGGGGACTCAGAGCCAAACCATATCATTCTGCCCCATCCTCTCCCAAATCTCATGTCCTCACATTTCAAAACCAATTATGCCTTCCCAACAGTCCCCCAATGTCTGAACTCATTTCAGCATTAAGTCAGAAGTTCACAGTCCGAAGTATTCTCTGAGACAAAGCAGCAGGGCCCTGGGCCCCACCCAAAAACCAATTTTTCCTTCTAGATCTCCAGGCCTGTGATGGGAGGGGCTGCTGTGAATGTCCCCAATATGGGACATTTGGCTCCTCACTACTTATGCAACTTTCTGCAGCAGGCTTGAATTTCTCCTCAGCAAAGTGGTTTTTCTTTTCTATCATATTGTCAGACTGCAAACTTTCCCAACTTTATGCTCTGCTTCCCTTTTAAACATAAGTTCTGATTTCAGATTATGTCTCTCAAGTTCAAAGTTCCACAGATCTCTAGGGCAGGGGCAGGATGATGCAGTCTCTTTTCTAAAGCATAGCGAGAGTGTCTTTTGCTCCACTTCCCAATAAGTTTCTCATCACCATCTGAGACCACCTCAGCATGGAGTTCATTGTCCATATCACTATCAACATTTTGGTCAAAACCATTCAGCAAGTCTTTAGGAAGTTCCAAACTTTCCCACATCTTCCTATCTTATTCTGAGCTCTCCAGATTTTTCCAACTTCTGCCCATTACCTTGTTACAAAGTTGCTTACACATTTTCTGTATCTTTACAGCACTACCCCACTCCTTGTACAAATTAACTGTATTAGTCCATTTTCACACTGCTAAAAGGAAATACTTGAGACTGGGTGATTTATAAAGGAAAGAAGTTTAATTGACTCACAGGTCAACATGACTAGGGAGGCCTCGGGAAACTTATAAACATGGCAGAAGGCAAAGGAGAAACAAGCACTTTCTTCACAAAGTGGTGGTAGAGAGAAGAATGAAGGAGGCGTGTTCAAACACTTATAAAGCTATCAGATCTTGTGAGAACTGACTATCAAGAGAACAGCGTGGGTGCAACACCCTTCCATGATTCAATCACCTCCCTCCTTCGACACATGGAGATTACAGGTCTCTCCCTCGACACTTGGGGATTACAATTTGAGATGAGATTTGGGTGGGCACCAACAGCCAAACCGTGTACTATGGCTGGAGCATAAAAGTTGTGTACTTCAGGCCTCAGATTTCAGTTTCCATAATCAAATTGACAGACAATGGTTGTTGCAAAGGTCACATGATAAAATGTATATAAAGGTACTGGTGAATTGTGAAGAATCATTCAGATTGAAAGTATATTATTCTAATTTAGAATAAATTATTAAATCCATTTGGCATAAATCTAATAGCTCAGTAGAAGCTGATATGTGGTTTAGGTTAGTTGAAGACGGTACAATGAAAAATTAGCAAATTTAAAACTTTGAATTAGGACATGAATCTATAGCTTCAAAAACAAAAATTTAACCACTGGCATTATTGCATTTTCTTGTCATATGCTTTTGGTATATAGCTCTCTTTAATTTGTGTTTGAAACAATTTTATGTTATCATACTGGTCAGATTTGGGAAGATTTTTCTAATAGTAATTGTTTATATTTACAAAATTAGATATGAAATTTTTTTGTAGTAAATTGTGTTTTATTTAAAATAAGTCCATAATGTAGTTAGTTACATGGCAGCAGAAGATGTTCAATTGTGTTTGTATTATGTCTATGGAAAATATATCTACTGAAGTCCTAGTGTGCTACTTGTAGTTTTGCAGAACATAGAATGTAAGTAATCGTAAAAAATGGTTGTATTCTGTTCATCTTCATGCCTTTAATCCCCTCATGGCATTCTGTTTTGTTATGATGTGCTTTATATTCTACACTGATAAGATAAATCATTTATTTATTCATATTTATGACTATAATCTCCCTCTTATTTTTAACATGCAATAAAATTTACATTTATGTTTGAATTAAATAATATACATTAGACCATCAATTCTATATAGATTTGAGTGGAAGCAGGCCTGCATACATTGTATAGCTCTTTTAATTACCTATAGCACGTAATTTTTCATTAATTTATTTACTATGATTACCATAACTAGTTTCAGGCAAGAATCTAACATTCTTTCATGAATCATGTGGAGTCTTACAGGACTATGTAAAACAGCAACACATTGCCTGAGACTGTCAGGAAAGATATTCACATACAGATTCCAAACAAAAAGTCATCTTATTTAGCAATTAGATAGAGTGTGAACATTAGCCTTCTACTACTCTCAGAGCTTTCTTGTATTACCCTGCCCTCATTTCTCAGAGAAAGGCTGACTCTAATGCTTGTAAGGTTTCTCTCTCACTGCAAATGGCCCATCAGGCCTATAGCCTGAATATGTCACATTTGTACACTTTTCTCTGACAGCAAGTACTTATTTCAAAATAAAATACCTTGCATCCAATTAATATGAATGCACTGTGTCACAGACAGTATCTTGACACTAGTTAGCAGTTGGAGTTCAGAAACAAATATAAATTCTCTGCATCTGTGGCCATGTTATATTATTTTTTAATGATGACGTTTTACCAAAGTCATTAATTAGAAAGGCACACATACTTCAAACACACAAAAGATTTAGATAATAAGCAACAGCACATATGTCTTTATGAGCACAGTTTTTTTTTCTTGATAAGTAGAATTTGCACACTGGAAGTTTGGACAGGTTGTATATTTTCTACTTTTTTTCAGAAGAAAAGCTCACTCACATGTAATTACAATATTATTGAATGTGTATGTATGCATTTAATGTAGAAAATTGCATTTACAGGGAAATGGAAAAAGACTGGATCTAAGAAAAATTTTGGCTAAGCAATTCTTTTTGCATCTGGGACTGCACTAGCAATAATTCCCACGAGGGAAATTTTATTTCCCTTTGGCCACTCTCCCAGAATCAACTGCTTCATCCTGCAGCCACATTCTTCATTCTGAAGTGTTAGGTAGCTACTAGCATGTGTGCACCAACACTGTGCATAGGAAAATATCTACAGGGCATTGTCAAGGGTGCTTGACTATTTTCCTGAAGTATGCTATGTTTCCAATCTTGGATTGCCATTAATTTTCTTCTTTTTGTACTTTGGTCAGTGTTACATTCTGCTGCTATATATATGCATGATGATATGGCATAAGCAAAATGCGATTCTACCCCTTGAATAACTCTGTATGTACCTACCGAGGTTCTAAACTTCATTTGTAGCCAAGTTTACCCTCCATTTGTGGAGAGAAGGAGAGTGACTGATATCATCCTCCCCTTAAATTTTCTACTATTCCCCCCAAATGTAAACATTCCTTCATTAATTCTTTTATTTGCTAGTATTTGATTAAGAACCTATAATATTCTTGGCTCTGTGGTTAGCAGCAGAAGACACCTCATATATATTTCAATAATTTTATTCAAATTGAATATTTTACCAGAATTTAATGCATTAAAAATACAGAATATTTATCATTTTTTAAATCATTTTATTTATTTAAGTTGGCAAGTAAAAGGTGTATATATTTATGATCTTTTCATAATGTATACATTGTGGAATGGCTAAATCCATCCAATTAACATATGTATTATTTCACATATTTTTTGTGATAAAAATAGTTAAAATTCACTCTCTGGGCAATTTTCAAATATACAATATATTGACTATAGGCACCATACAACAGATCATTTGAATTTTTTCTTTCTGTCCAGCTAAAATGTCGTGTCCTTTAACCAGCATACTCTTAAAAATAATACTATCGGCCGGGCGCGGTGGCTCACGCCTGTAATTCCAGCACTTTGGGAGGCCGAGACGGGCGGATCACGAGGTCAGGAGATCAAGACCATCCTGGCTAATACGGTGAAACCCTGTCTCTACTAAAAAATACAAAAAATTAGCCGGGCGAGGTGGCGGGCGCCTGTAGTCCCAGCTACTCTGGAGGCTGAGGCAGGAGAATGGCGTGAACTCGGGAGGCGGAGCTTGCAGTGAGCCGAGATCGCGCCACTGCACTCCAGCCTGGGCGACAGAGCGAGACTCTGTCTCAAAAAAAAAAAAAAAAAAAAAAAAAATACTATCAAGAATAAATAAAAATAAAACAATAAATGATAACATGAATAGTCTCAGTTAATGACAATGACCACATATTAACTTCGTTTCTAAGGTTTTATGGTGGTTGCTTTGGGAATTTTTAATATTATGATTCTATTAATTATTCCTCACAATGTAACAATTTAATTGAATATTTTATATATACACATATATATTTGGAACGGAGTCTCGCTCTGTTGCTCAAGACGGAGTGCAGAGGTGCTATCTCGGCTCACTGCAACCTCCGCCTCCCGGTTTCAAGCAATTCTCCTGCCTCAGCCTCCAGAGTAACTGAGATTACAGGCGTCTGCCACCACTCCCGGCTAATTGTGTGTGTGTGTGTGTGTGTGTGTGTGTGTGTGTATTTTTATTTTTATTTATTTTTTTGAGACGGAGTTTCTCTCTTGTTGCCCAGGCTGGAGTGCAGTGGCACGATCTCATCTCACTTGCAACCTCTGCCTACTGGTTTCAAGCGATTTTTCTGCCTCAGCCTCCCGAGTAGCTGGGATTACAGGCATGAGCCACTATGCCCAGTTAATTTTTCTTTCTTTTTTTTTTTTTTTGTATTTTTAGTAGAGACTGTGTGTTTCACCGTGTTGGGCAGGCTGGTCTCAAACTCCTGACCTCAGGTGATTTGCCTACCTCGGGCTCCCAAAGTGCCGGGATTACAGTCATGAGCCACTGCGCTGGGCCTAATTGAAAATATTTACTTAAACATGTGCTGTTCATTAAGAGAGATATTATTAAATAATTAGACACATGAAAATGTCATGTAGTGATGTGATTTTCATTCTTGGCTAATATGTTAGGACCTTCAGTTATTGGCTAATTTGTTTGTTGATGCCTCTGTATTGTTTTTAGTCTATGAACCACATTTGAAGGTTTTTTGTTTTTGCTTAAGACAGTTAAGAGGCAGAAACATGTTTTGATTTAATTCCTAAATATGTTTTACATTTTCTCCTAATTATGAATGCTCAGTTTTCTAAGGCTAGGATTCTGGAGTCCTTAGTTTCAGGTCCTTTGTGCATTGAAGATGACATATAAATATTGGTTTGAGCTTTGCAAGAAATTTAATTAAGGATTAGTGTGTGCTTTTTCATGATCCTGCATTCTTCAGTCAATGTAACGTAAATGCAAATGCTGCCCAAACTGTATGGACACTGCCATTACTAAACAGACACTCCCTAACTCAGAACACTCTACTAGCTTTAGAAATAAATATCTCATGAAATATTTATCAAAAAGTTAATAAATCACAACAAAATGAAATAACAATATCAGATTCTGTAGAATTTTCTACAAATACCATATAAATAATGTTCATATTTCAATAAGCTATGGAGTTAGTTTAAAAATAATAAACTTAATTAAAAGAGCTATATCTGATACCATATAATCATTGTATACATGCAGCTTTGGATGTACATCCAATTAAATTTTAAATCATATCCATATGTATGAATACAATTTAAAAATGTCTATATGCACAAACACATACATACACAAACACATTCTAGAGAGAATAACAATTCTCTAAACTCATTATTCATCCAGTACTTCTTACATGGCATTTGCTTAAAAAAAGATTCACTTACAAAATTAATGAGATTGTATTAAATCAATTTTTATTTGTTCACCTTGGACAAAGCACACAACCTTGTCGAGTCTTGAGTTTTTTTCCACCTCATATAAAAATAGTTCAATTTGATGTTGAAGTATCATTTAACTAAAAATTACTAAATAACTAAATAAATATTTTGTTTTCATTATATTTAAATATTAACTCTAACATATTTTATTTATATTTTAGAAAGTAATATAAATAAATATCAGATTATATCCTCATATTTACTTGAATGTGTTGATTTAGAACTGTAAGGTTTTTTTAAGAGTGAAGGAATTTTGAATTAATGTAAGAAGAGAAGCTATGTACCAATATTATTTTTTAAAGCACATATTGATTTTAGTACCAAATATTGTAGTATTTTATGGTTTCAGTGCCTATTTCAGTGATATGTTGAAAAGTCCAACCATCTAATAACTAATAACATGTTTTATTCACACATATAGACATGTCACACATAGACATGTAGCACACATGTAATTTTAAAACACACAATTAAAATATGTCAGTAAAAAACCTTCCCCAAATATTTATGGCTTTAAAAAAAACTAAATAAGAGAAATTTATAAATTGAAGTATCAGTCAGAACTCTATTAGAAATGTAACTTATGGATTTGAGAACATAATTTTCCTACCTAGTCATTAAATCTGGTGTCCATGGAAACTATTGTGCTTTGATACCAAAGATATGCTATTTATTCATATAATCTGCATGAGCAAAAATAACTTAATCATACTCTTACCTGCGTATTGATTTTCTCTGGAAAGACTAAAAATTACATAATTATCTTCTTCATATTTGAAGCAATTTGAAGTTCCTTTAAATTTTACCTATGCGTGCATCATGGATTTTATGTTATCTCTAGCATAAAGATCATTTCCTGCACAAAGATCCTCCAATTTTTATGTATTTGTCCTTCTGTCACCTAAAATTTGCACATTAATATTAAATATTTTTGAATTCATTATCTTCTTAGCTTTCTCCTAAAATCATTATCAAGGAAGATATAGGCTAATATTTTTTCGGGTTTATGAAGAAACTCACTAGACTTACAAAACTACACATATATTATATGATATAATTCTACTTGTAATTATTACCAGAAATAAAGGCTGTCATCATTTTACTAAGTATTAAATTAATGCTTATTACTGTCTATTGTTTAAAAGGTAGATAAATTTCAGTAAATTTCATGATTTAATGTCAATGCCCCACTAAAAACAACAATGCACATTAACTATACATAATGACATAGTATATATACTAGCTATTTAAACTATATTAATTTCCTTGGTCTTAACTAGATCTAGCATACCTGACTTATAAAATTTGCATAATGTTTAATTTGCATACCAAAAGATATTTTGGTCAATAAACTCATAACAGTACAAAAAAATCTATCCAATGAGTCCACCACATTCAGGTAAGATGATATGGCCAAACTAAATGGAAATAAGAAGACACATGCTAAACGTATTGTATTAGTCCATTTTCACACTGCAGATAAAGACAATCTGAGACTGAGCAATTTACAAAAGAAAGAGATTTAATTCGACTTACAGTTCCAGGTGGCTGGGGAAGCCTCACAATCATAGTGGAAGGCATAGAGGAGCAAGGCACATCTTGCATGATGGCAACAGGCAATGAGAGGAGCGCTTGTGCAGAGAAACTCCCCTTTTTAAAACTATCAGACCTCCTGAGACTCATTCGCTATTACAAGAACAGCATGAGAAAGATCTGTCCTCGTGATTCAGTTATCTCCCACCGGGTTCCTCCTACAACAACTGGGAATTATGGGAGCTACAAGATGAGATTTGGATGGGGACACAGAGCCAAAAATATATCATGTATCAACTGTAAAATGTATTAAATGTTGTCTGGGTATGCGATACTATTTTTTTTTTTCTCTGTGTTAGTATACCTATTTAAGATTTTACTCAGAAGGAATAGATGTATTTTTATTATGGGAGGAATACTTACCAAATTCTACAATACCTACATTTAAACTAATGTTTAAAAAGTGGTGCGAGGAGAGAACTGTGAATCAGGAAACTTAATCACTTATAGTTTAGTTGGGAGCAGTGCTCTGGAGAATAGTAATTAGTGTTACTTTTTGTGTATGACTAAAGAAACTTATGATGGAAGGCAGTACACTGTGTTTTGTATTTAATTGTTATGAAACAAGAATCCATTATTAATGCCTGCACTCATTTTGGTATACATATACATGAAAAACATGAGTGGCATTTTTGCAAATACCAAAATGATTTGGTGAAATAAAAATATAACATTTACATATTGGAGACTAAAAAAAAAAAAAAACCCTTGCCACAATGATGAAGAACTCTAAGGGTTTGTCTCAATTTCCCCCAAAATGCAATTCACGATGTTAAAAATAATATACTTACATAATTACGTAATTATTTTTAAACTTGTCATCTTAAACTTATTATGATTTTTATTTGTGTAAAGTATATACCTTTCATATTTTCTTCTTACAAATGTACAAAAAACAACAGAAAATTGTTTGTTAGTAAAGTATACCCAGTACAGACAATGGGATGTTCTGATATATGTATACACTGTGAAATTATTGCCACAAACTAATTAACATATCCATGACCGCACATAGTTATGATTTTTTTATGTGGTTAGAATACTTAAGTTAAACTCTCCTAACATATTTCAAGTATACAATATAGTATTATTTACTATATATAGTCATTATATATGATATAATGTATATAATGATGATATATATTAGATCTCAAAGCTCATTTATTCAGCGTTATTGGACATTTGTACTCTTTCACCAACATTTCCCGATTTTCCTCACCCTCACTCCTGCCAACCACCATTCTACTCTCTGTTTTTGTGAGTTCACTATTTTTAGATTTCACATATGAGATCATGCAGTATTTGTCTTTCTGTGTCTAGCTTATTTCACTTAGCCTAATGCCTTCTACGTTTATCTATGTTGTTGAAAATGGCAAGATAGTCTGCTTTTTAAGGCTGAATAACATTCCGTTAATTATATATAAATAATATATATATATATATATCACATTTTCATTATACCTTCAACTGATAGATGCTTAGGTTATTTCTCTCTTAGTTATTGTGAATAATGCTGCAATAAACATAGGGTGCAGATACGTCTTTGAAATACTAATTTCATTTACTTTGGATACATAAACAGAAGTGTGATTGCTGGATCATATGGTAAATCTATATTTAATTTTTGTAGAGACCTCTGTAGTGTTTTTCATAATGACTGTGCAAGTTATACTCACCCCAAGAGTGTACAAGCATTTCCTTTCCTCTACACCCTCACCAACGAGTATCATTCATCATTTTGGTACTAACTATTCTGACATGTGTGAGGTGATATCTAATTGTGGTTTTAATTTGCATTTCTCTGATGATTAAATATATTAGGCACTTTTTCATATACCTGTTGGCCATTTATATGTCTTCTTTTGAGAAATATATCTTCATGTTCTTAGTCCAGTTTTAAATCAGGTTTGCTATGGGCTGAATATGTGTGTATCCCTCAAATTTATATGTTAAAATCCTAACCTCCAAGGGGATGGTATTAGCAGGTGGGGCCTTTAGGAGGTAATAAGGTCCTGAGAGTAAATCCCTTATGAATGAGATTAGTACCTTTAAAAAAGAGGCTCCAGAGAACTTCATTATTCCTTCTGCCATGTGAGGACACAAGGAAAAGACTGGCCCTCACTAGACATTGAATTTGCCAGAGTCTTGATCTTGGACTTCTCAGTCTCCAGAATGGTGAGAAGTACACTTCTGTTGTTTTTAAGCCTCTCAATCTATAGTATTTTGTTACAGAAACCTGAATGAACCGAGACAAGATTTATTTATTTATGCTACTGAGTTTTTTGTGTTCCTTACGCAGTTTGGAAATTAACATTTTATCAGATACATGGTTTGCAAATATGTTCTCTTTTCAAGGGTTACCTTTTCATTGCTGATTTTTTTCCTTTGCTATACAGTTTTTTGATTTGATAAAATCTCATGTCTGTTTTTTATTTTGTTGCCTGTGTTTTTGGAATCAGATAAAAAGAAAAAGAATCACTGCACAGACTACTGTCAAGAAGACCATTCATTATGTTTTCTTCTAGTAGTTTTATGGTTTTAGATCTTAGGTTTAGGTGTTTAATGCATTTTGAGTGGTTTTTTGTATATGGGACAAGATAAGGCTCCAATTTCTTTCCTATGCAATGTGGATCTCCAGCTTCCCTAGCACCATTTACAGAAGAGACTATCTTTTCTGCATGGTGTGTTCTTGACATACGTGTTGAAGAGTCATTCAGCATAATGCATGCATTCATTTCTAGGCTCTCTGTTCTATTCCAGGAGACTATGTCTGTTTTTATTCTAGCACCATATTATTTGGATTACTGTAGCTATATTTTTAAATCTGGAAGTGTCATGCCTTCAGCTTTGATCATTGTTAAAAACTGTCCAAATGTAAAATTTAACAATAATAAACATACTTTGAAAATTAAAGTATTTTCATATTTTAAAGTAAAATAAGCATTGATTTTCAAGTTTCTTAAAATTCATATTATGCAAAATTACAAAAAGCTATGTTAATTTAATTGTATTTTTAAAATGTCCTTATTACATTCTCAAATATCATACAATGGTAGTGAATTTATTTCTCCAGAAAAACTACGAATTATCACATGCTTAATACAAGTTAGCAAACAGTTGTCTGAAGAGTCTGTCTCAGAAACTAGAATTCTTATTCTAATCATATTTAATCAACTTCAAATCTTCTGGGTCATGTTTTATAATGTCAATGAAAGATATGTGACCTAGTTTTTCTCAACACAATTCTGCAGAGAACTATGTCAGTCCGAAATTCTTAAAGTTTTTGGAAGCAAAGTAAAGGTAATCAGTCAAGAAATTAAAAAATGTTCTGACCCTGCAATCCTACTCTTGTGAATATGTTTCATAAAAATAAAAAGCCCAGTAAGTATTGGTGTATTGCACTGATTTCTTATTGCTGCCTTAACAAGTTACCAGAAATTTAGAGGCTTAAAGCAACACACATTTATTACCTTACAATACAGTGGATAGAAAGTCTGAAAGGGGTCATACTGGGTTAAAATTAATGAATTTTGGCATGACCTACATACTGTTTTGGAGGCTCTAGGGAAGAATCAATTTATCTACTTTTCTAACTCCTACTGGCCTTCCACATTCCCTGGCTTGTAACCCCATACCTGCTATGCAAAGCCAGCCATATTGCCTCTCTTTGTGCCTTTCTTCCATAGTCACATCTCCTTCAAACCCTTTCCATCTACTTCTCTTTCTACTTTTAAGGATCCTTGTGATAACACTGGGCCCATGTGGCTAATTGAGAATTAATCTATTTTAAGGTCAGCTGATTAGCAACCTTAATTCCATCTGCAAAATTCTTTTGCCACACAAGGTAACATACTCACAGACCCTAGTGATTGTTGATATCTTAATGTGGAAATCTTCATACATAAATATAAATAAATAAATATACTCACACAGTGGAATATAGTGGAATGCTACAAGAGATAATAAAATCACGTCTTTTGAAATAGCAATAACGGAACCGGAGCCCATTATTATATTAAGTGAAACAACTCAGAAACATGAAGTCAAATACCACATGTTCTCACTTATAAGTAGAAGCTACAATGTGTACACATAGACAAACAGTATGGAATAATAGACCCTTGGGACTTGGAAGGGTGGAATGGTAGGAGGGAGATGGGTGAGAAATTACCTAATAGGTGCAATGTACATTACACCAACGATGGTTACACTGAAAGCCCAGAGTACATTACTATGCAATATATCCATGTAACAAAATTGCATTTTCTCTTCTTAAATTTATTTTTTTTAAAGCTCTGGAAAACTCAGAGCAATGTTTACTTTTTTAATATTAGTATATATTTTTAATTTTTAATAAAAGATTATGTTTGAATAATGTATGGTATGTCCACAATATGGAGTATTATGTAACTTTTAAAAATAATTAATAATAAATATAAAGTTCATAGTTTTCCAAAAACCATTATTGCATAAAAGGAAAACAAGATGTTTGGAGGTATGCATAAAATTCTATTGCCTTGATTATATATGTAATGTGCAAGCATGCACATGTGTAAAAACATATATATATACATATTTGTAATCAATATAAACATTTACACATATAAATATCTCTCTCTCTCCTCTCTCTATTATCTATCTATCTATATCTATATATATGTACACACACAAAATAATATCATAAGCACAATGAAGATAATACTAGTTTGATAACATGAGTTACCCGGTTGTAGAGAGTGAGGTTTTGAGTAAGAAAAGGGCACATAGAAATTGAAAGGTAGCGAGCATAAGAAATGCAAGCTTTTCTCCCCAAAATAGGGAATGGCTTTAATTATATAATTACGTAATTCTCTACAGTCAGGTATTCAAAAATTTATCTCTGATGGGAAATATGTCCTAGATGTGTAGAATATTGAGAAGAGCAGTGTACTTGAAGAAAATAGCTAGGTAATACAAAGCAAGTTCTTATTCTCTTGTTGCAGACTACAATTGGCAGAAACGTCTCTGATATGCATTAAAGGTGTCTATTTTCCCTTCTCTCGCGCCTGGGCTGGCCAGTGACCATTTTGACTAATAAAGTACAATGAAAGCCCTACTATGCTCTGGATGAGTACTAGAACTTCTGCCTTAGTCTTTTTTAGAAGACAGCTACCAGATGAGAAATGTGACCACCTGAGACCACCATGTAGTGAGAAACCTAAGCTACATGGAGATGCTCTGAAAAATGAGATGTCATGGGGTGGAAAAGAGAGGCAAAACTCAGAGTGAAGAGACTGCTTATATGAATATATTAGGAAAGTCATTTAAGTTTTCTGTGCCTCAGCTCTTAAAACTATCAAATGAAGATAATAATAATAGTGCCTCCCTTGTATTGTTGTTACAAGAGTTAAATTAGTTAATATTTACATCACTTAGAGTAGTGCTTTACACATGTTAAGTCCTACATATCAGATGCTACTATTTTCTCGTCTGTAAAATGAATATTGCCATCATAATGTATTTAAACTTTTTATTTTTCTTTTTTTTGAGACGGAGTCTTGCTCTGTCGCCCAGGCTGGAGTGCAGTGGCCAGATCTCAGCTCACTGCAAGCTCTGCCTCCCGGGTTCACGCCATTCTCCTGCCTCAGCCTCCTGAGTAGCTGGGACTACAGGCGCCCGCCACCTCGCCCGGCTAGTTTTTGTATTTTTTAGTAGAGACGGGGTTTCACCATGTTAGCCAGGATGTTCTCGATCTCCTGACCTCGTGATCCGCCCGTCTCGGCCTCCCAAAGTGCTGGGATTACAGGCTTGAGGCACCGCGCCCGGCCACGTATTTAAACTTTTTTAAAATTTTATTTTAACTCTTTCTTTCACTCTTATTAATCACTACTCATTGATTGAGCAGTTAGTATGTGTCAAACACACAGGGATATCTAGTGGAGATAAAATAGTGAATAAGACGGGTCAAGACATTCCCTTAGAGATTCTAATTTAATATGGTAAAACAAGAAAATAAACTTTTATAATTAGATTTCTTTCTATTTAAGCACTTTCTTCAGGAAGACTTTGCTAAGCAACCTATGCCAAAACATACATTAAACATTTCCCCTTTGGATTTCCAAAGCACACAGAAATTACATCATCTTAGCACTTAATGCAATGTACTGCCAGAACTTAGTACATTACCATGTTGATAACTCCATCTCCAAATACTCTAATGAATTTATACTTATGTCCTAGGGAAAAGAAGCAAGGAATGGGTGACTAAGGCTTTCTGTTTAAACTTTAGAGTAGCTCCTCTCTTTTTCCCTGGGCTCAGTTTTCCTTGGAACCAGCTTCAGTTGCCATTTCTTGACATCATGGTAATTGTGATTCAAAAGCCAAGGTCCGGGGTGTGGGTCAAAGTGAAATGTTTATGAATACTACTTTTCTTGCCTCTGGTGTAGGGCAAGACTTAAACTAGTTTAAATTCTTAGTCTAGCTGCCTGCACCTATATAGACATTCCACACAGGAGATGGGCATGCCCCATCTTACCCCAGTGCTTTACCTTCTGCCTAGATTCTTCAAATACCAGAAGCAATGAAATCTGGTCATGAAAGTAACATGTCAAGAAACAACAGATGTCGGAAAGGTTGCAGAGAAAAGAGAACACTTGCATACTGTTAGTATAGCCTCTATGGAAAATACTATGGCAATTTCTCAGAGTCAAAAGTAGAAATACCATTCAACACCAGCAACCCCACTATTAGGTATCTACCAAATGAAAAACAAGTCATTATTTCAAAAAGACACCTGCATGCTTATGTTTATTACAACACTATTCACAAGTCTCCAACCACAGATGATTGGATTAAAAAATATGGTATCTATATACCACAGAATAATAAACAGTTTTCTTTGTCACTGTCTATTATCATCGCAAGTAGCTGGGATTACAGACACCCACCACCAGCCCAGCTAGCTTTTGTATTTTTAGTACAGATGGAGTTTTGCCATGTTGGCCAGGCTGGTCTCAAACTCCTGACCTCATGTGATCCACAAACCTCAGCCTCCCAAATTGAAACATTTGTAAGAGTTATTTTACGCCTGCTATCCACTATGGCACACTGATATAATTAAATATTGTATTTTTCTTTATTGGCTGCCCAAAGAGGTTGTTTTCAGCAATTAGACAACAGCAAGTCCCAGTTTTTTATTAATCACTGTTTATTATTCCATGGTACATAGATACCACATTTTCTTTACCCAATCATCT
Source organism: Trachypithecus francoisi (assembly GCF_009764315.1). Classification (NCBI taxonomy): domain Eukaryota; kingdom Metazoa; phylum Chordata; class Mammalia; order Primates; family Cercopithecidae; genus Trachypithecus; species Trachypithecus francoisi. The sequence continues at coordinate 55,340,549 of NW_022681463.1, read as the reverse complement.
GTGGATGGACACTGGTTGATTTCATGACTTTGCTATTGTGAATAATGCTCTAATAAACATACAAATGCAGGTGTCTTTTTGAAATAATGACAAACTGAAATCCTGTCTTGCAGCAACACAGTTGGAGCTGGAGGCCATTATCATAAGTAAGATAACTCAGAAACAGAAAATCAAACACTGCAGATTCTCACTTATAAAGTAGAATATAAAGAACGGGTACACATGGGGAATACAGAGGGAAATAGATACTTGAGATACCAAAAGTTAGGGATATGGGAGGGAGATGAGATGAACATTGTACCTATTGGGTACAATGTTCTTTATTCAGATAATGTCTTCACTAGGATCCCAAACCTCTCCACTACACAATATATCCATGTGACAAACTCCTTGAATCTATACACTTAAAAAATAACAAATATTAAGGGTTTTGGCCCATTGTACATCAGAGGTACAGCTGGTATCCAAATCTCCTGTTTCCCAGATAGATGAGATATCACTATGATGTGAAAGTGAATAGAAAACATGTCACTTTATAAAAAATGTCAAGCTGCCAATCATATATTTGAGCTTCCCACCTTCCACAGAGAACCTCAGTTCGACTCCCTGAAATGAGAATTTATGTTTGATAACTTCTTATCACTTTTTTCTTCTCCACCTCCATGTCTGTACCATTTGTGTATTTATTTTCCTCACTTTCTTTCCCTTGGGTGCTTCTGGAGAAGGATTTTACATCATTCTCTGGCAAGGCTAAAATGATCATTTGTGATTTTTATTCATTGTATTTTCCCTCCTCAGAGAACATCTGTCTATGCTTTTAATCTATTTCTGATATTTCTATGTCTACTATCTTATAAATTTTAGCCCCCAAACACATTTATGTCTTCTTAGTTTTAAAATCTTTTCATTAAGATAACTTATCTTTAAACTCTCTGACAGGACTTGAAAACTTGCAATTTCTACATCATCAACTTCAACTCTTAAGCCCACTACAATATGACTTCTGTACTCATAAGTGTGCTAAATAGATATTGATTAAAGCAACCAATACACATTTTCACGTCAAACCTAATGGTCTTTACTATTATGAAATCAAGCATTCTGTTCTGTGAACACAACGATTCTTTTTCTACTTTTCTTATTCAACTATGTTCACTATTATTCTTCTATTTCATTGGGAATTCTGGAAATATACATTTTTTATGTTTTTCTATCTGTAAGCCCTCTGCTTTATTAAGCTTCTTCTCTATCCAGCTTAGAGCTACTGTTCAAGATTGCAACATCACTACCCACATTCTCAATTTCTTTGCTCCTTTCTTTTTCATTTTCCAGTCTGTGATTGTATTGACATAGAAAAGGACAGCTGGAAAAATTTCGCATATACGGGTAAATTGTTATCAGTGTGCATTTATGATCCACAATCTAAAATAGTATCTAATCCCTGAATGTCTGAATCATTTTCATCTCTTTTCAAATGCAGTATTGCCATTATATAACATCAGAACAAAACTCTCTAACAATGTAACTAACTTCCAAATCTGTCTCCTTCCATCAGTGTTTTATTCCTTTCCTTCTATAATGTTAAAGAAAATGCTTCTTCCCTCTCTATCCGTAATTTTCTTCACTTTCATTCTCAATATAACTGAAGAACAAATTATTATTTCATTATTCTCTACATTCGATCTCTTTTTTAATGACATCTCTAAATCCTTTCCAAAAACATTTGATAATTTCAAAGTCCTGCTTATCTTTAAAAAATGAAAGAAGAAAATCATCATAACACATATTTCACTTCAACTTCTGCTCAGTTTCTCTGCAGACTTTCAGAACCAACTACACAAAATAGAATCAATAGTCAGTGAAGCCTTTCTCTTTCTACAAACAATCCTCGACCCATTCACCACCACCATCACCCTATGGAACATAGCTTTTTCTATGAGCTACAGTGAATCTGTTTTCTTCATCTCATGCTGTAATTTAGTCTTTATCTCACTTGAACTCTCAGCAATATTTGACAATGTTGAGCCCCTGCTTCTTTCTGAAACATGATCTTTCCCTAGTTTCCATGACTACACTCTCCCTGGAATTTCTCCCACCTTTTTGACAGATCTATTTAAATCTCATCGTGTATTCTGACATTAAACATTGGGGACATCACAACAGCAAGTCCCAGACCCTCTCTCTAACTCTATTTTCTCACTTATATAACCAGTCCCAATAGTGTCTACGCACCAATGATGTCCAGATTTATATCTCCAACTTTCAACTCTTTTCTAAAGTTCTTGAATAATATGCCCCATTCACTACTTGATATTTTTATCTAGATATTTTTATCTAGCTATCCAAATAAAATAGCGAATTAAACATGTCCCAAACAACCTCATAATATTTCTTATCCAGTAGAATTCTCTCTTGCTATCTGCCTCAGCAAATGACACACCAAAGACAGTTATTTTAAAAAGCAATCTAAAAATTATCATGGTTTCCATATCCCCGAGTTGTTCTGTTAAATTTATCAAAAGTCATATCTATTTTATTCCCAAATACCTCCCAAGCTCAAGTAGTCTTCTATTTCTGGTAACACTACCTTGTTGTAATTAAACATCTCTCACCTAGAATATATTAATATCTTTCTACTCATCTTTCACTTCTCTAGCCACCCCTTCAATACAGACTCAAATCACCAGAAAAGCAGTCTTTCCAGAATCCCAGTTTGATATTATCAAAATAATTCTGACTTGAAAACTTCAATTTTGTTGCAGATGAATATCAAAAATACTTAACAAAAACGTCAATGTTCTGTGATCAGGCTGTTGCTTCTAAATCTGAAGCTTATTCTCAGGTATGCCTTTCCATTTTGGTCCAATAGACTTTTTCCAATTTCTTAAAGAAACTATGCTTTCTGGTGTCACCAAGCTTTGCACATATATTTTTTTTTTTGCCTGAAAAAATTTCCTCCCGTTTTTCATCTATACAACTATATTTCATCTATCCAGTTTCAGCTCAATAATTTACTTCTTCAGAGGAGCTTTGTCCTGAAATCCTCAACTAGAAACAATTTAATGTTACGTATTTTCACAGCAGTATATATTTTTTCTCCATAAGGTTTTACAAAATAATTTATTTATTTATATTTATGTTTATAATAACTTTATTGAAAATCATAATTCAGAACCCTATCTTTTGTGCTGAACATTAAAAACCCAGTGCCTGCTCTAGTGTCTGGCAGGTTCTACTTAGAGAATAAATAATTTTGTATAATTTAATTTAGTAGTAAAACATAAATACCTAAGTTTCTGATTTATAGGTGTAATATTCATAATACATAAGATAAATGGATTAGTATGCTTTAAAACATATAATTTGCAACACAGATGATGAATGATAGAGAATTACTGTCATTGCATCTAGAACATTCCTGCTAAACCTAATTTGTATCTATTATTCCACCTCAGTATTATTCAAAATAATAACTGGAAGAGAAGAACATGGTACAAAATAACAATGAATTTTTTTTTTTTAAAAGAACTGGCAAATGTTTTTGTTTGTTTGAAATAGAGTCTCTCTCTGTCACCCAGGGTGGAGTGCAGTGATGCAATCTCATCTCACTGCAACCTCTGCCTCCCAGGTTCAAACGATTTTCCTGCCTCAGCCTCCAGAGTAGGTGGAATTACAGGTGCCCGCCACCAGGGCTGGCTAATTTTTGGATTATTAGTAGAGATGGGGTTTTGCCACGTTGGCCAGGCTGTTCTCAAACTCCTAACCTCACGTGATCCACCCACCTCAGCCTTCCAAATTAAAAAAATCTTTAATATTTTGTTATATCTCTTACGCATTACAATGCACTGATAGAATTAAATATTTTATTTTTCTGTTGGCTGTCAGAAGGGATTGTTCTCAGCATGTAGGAGATTCCAGTTTTTGCATAGAGACCTTTCGTCTTTCATCATCTTTCATCCTTCATCTTTCAACATCATATCAAATTCTTAAATCCTTCTTAAGTTTGAATCTTCCCAATTTTTCCCTCTGTTGCCACTTGGGAAACATTCTGGTTATAAAGAGCTCATTTAGGTGTACACAGATAATCTGTGAAACAAAAAACTTAGTAACATTAATTATACTGGAAAAATCCCTTTATAGTAGTAGCTTCTTTAGTGTTTAATAACCAGAGGCCAGGATTCTTAGCTGACAATCTTGGAATTCTGCTTACCACAAATATTACACATATTATTTCAATTATATTTTTAAGTTTAGCCCAATGGATATCCTTGAGAATAGAAAGCTGTGCCTAGGAAACAATGTTGAATTGATTAGAATGTAAAGTAGACACAGGTATTCATAATATGTAAACCTAAACAGCTTAATGTTTTTCTTCACTGAATTCTTTTAAAAAATTAGTTTCTGATTACACGATTATATATTTAGAAAACCCCATCATCTCAGCCCAAAATCTCCTTAAGCTGATAAGCAACTTCAGCAAAGTCTCAGAATACAAAATCAATGTGCAAAAATCACAAGTATTCCTATATGCCAATAATAGACAGAGAGCCAAATCGTAAGTGAACTCCCATTCACAATTACTACAAAGAGAATAAAATACATAGTAATCCAGCTTACAAGGGATGTGAAGGACTTCTTCAAAGGGAACTACAAACTGCTCAATGAAATAAAAGAGGACACAGACAAATGGAAGAACATTCCATGTGAATGGATAGGAAGAATCAATATCGTGAAAACGGCCATACTCTCCAAGGTAACTTATAGATTCAGTGCCATCCCCATCAAGTTACCAATGACTTTCTTCACAGAATTGGGAAAAAAAACTACTTTAAAGTTCATATGGAACCAAAAAACAGCCCGCATAGCCAAGACAGTCCTAAGCCAAAAGAACAAAGCTGGAAGCATTACACTACCTGACTTCAAACTATCCTGCAAGGCTACTCTAAGCAAAACAGCATGGTACTGGTACCAAAACAGAGATATAGACCAATGGAGCAGAACAGAGACCCAGAGACCATGGAAATAACACCACACATCCACAACCATATGATCTTTGACAAACCTGGCAAAAACAAGCAATGGGGAAAAGTTTCCCTATTTGATGGATAGTGTTGGGAAAACTGGCTAGTCATATGTAGAAGCTGAGACTGGATGCCTTCCTTATAACGTAAGGATGGATTAAAGATTTAAAAGTAAGACCTAACACCATAGAAGACCTAGAAGACAAGATCTAGAAGAAAACATAGGCGATACCATTCAGGACATAGGCATGGGCAAGACTTCATGACTAAAACACCAAAAGCAGTGGCAACAAAATCCAAAGTTGACAAATGGCATCTAATTAAACTAAAGAGTGTATGCACTGCAAAAGAAATTCTCATCAGAGTGAACAGGCAACCTACAGAATGGGAGAAACTTTTTGCAATCTACCCATCTGGCAAAGGGCTAATATCCAGAATCTACAAAGAACTTAAACAAATTTACAAGAAAAAAAAAAACCCCATCAAAAAATGGACAAATGATAGGAACAGAAACTCTCAAAAGAAGATGTTTATGCAGCCAACAAACATATGAAAAAATGTTCACCTTCACTGGTCATCCGAGAAATGCAAATCAAAACCACAATGAGGTACCATCTCACACCAGTTAGAAAGGCGATCATTAAAAGGTCAAGAAACAACAGATGCTGTAGAGAATGTGGACAAATAGGAACACTTTTATACTGTTTGGTGGGAGTGCAAATTAGTTCAACCATTGTGGAAGACAGTGTGGCCATTCCTCAAGGATCTAGAAACTAGAAATACCACTTGACCCAGCAATCCCATTGCTGGGTATGTACCCAAAGGATGATAAATCATGCCACTATAAAGACACATGCACACGTATGTTTATTGTGGCACTATTCACAATAGCAAAGACTTAGAACCAACCCAAATATCCAGCAATGATAGACTGGATTAAGAAAATGTGGCACATATACACCATGGAATAGTATGCAGCCATAAAAAGGATGAGTTCATGTCCTTTGTAGGGACGTGGATGAAGCTGGAAACCATCATTCTAAGCAAACTCTCACAAGGACAGAAAACCAAATGCCGCATATTCTCACTCATAGGTGGGAGTTGAACAATGAGAACACATGGACACAGGGCAGGGAACATCACACACTAGGGCCTGTCAGGGGGTGGGGGGCTGGGGTCGGGATAGCATTAGGAGAAATACCTAATGTAAACAAGGAGTTGATGGGTGCAGCAAAATAATATGGCACATGTATACTTATGTAACAAACCTGAACGCTGTGCACATGTACCCTAGAACTTAAAGTATTATAAAAAAAATTAGTTTTCTGAATAAAATAATTACTTATGCTATGAAAATATTTTAAATACATTAATGTCTTTAAGTACCATGAATATTAGACAACAAAGTGGTCATCCGTTCATAATCAAGGCTATCCAAAGCTCTGAATAGTTAGAATCAAGGATGACTTTTTTTTGCTTCATGTATTTCCTCAATGTAAACTTTCAACTTTAATAGTAGAAAATGAAAATATTCATTAAATAATAATTTTGGAAAAGTTTGGAATTTATTATTTAGTACTGATACCTTTTTAAACATCTTAGTTGTTGGATTTATGACATATTGCAATATAGCATGTGAAGCTTGGGTTTCACCAAGGAAGTTACATAAGAATTCATGTAATACTAGCAAACTCAATTCAATAGCACATTAGAAAGATCATTTGTCATATCAAGAGGGATTTACCCCAGGGATGCAAGGATAGTTTAACATACACAAATCTATAAATGTGATATACTGCGTTAACAGAATACTGGATATCAATGTGCAAAAAAAAGTACTTGGACCCATATCTCATATTATATACAAAAATCAAGTCAAAATGAATTAAATACTTAAATATAAACCTGCTATAATGAGATATTTCCTCACACTTGTCAGAGTGGCTATTATCAAAGAAATGAAAGATAACACGTGTTGGGGAGGACATAGAGAAAAGGGAACCCTGGCACACTTTTGGCGGGGTTGTAAATTAGTACAGCTATTATGCAAAACTTAAATAGAATTTTCTTAAAAAACTACATTATGGATCATTTTTTACCCAGATCCCTACTTATGGGTAAAAATCCAAAGGATCTGAAGTCATGTCAAAGAGATAGCTACACTTCCATGTTTAATGCAATATTCTTTACCATAGCCAATATATGGAACCAAACAATGCCTTCATGAATGGATAAATAAATTGTGTATATATACAAAATAAGTACAATTCAGTTTTAATTAAAAGGGAAATTCTGTCATTAGAGAGCAACGTGGATGAACCTGGAAGACAAAATGCTAAGTGGAAGGCAGGCACACAAAGGCAATTCAGGCATACAGAGACAATTATTGCATGTTCTCACTTATATGTGGAATCTAAAACAAACTCAGAAGCACAGAGCAGAATGGTGGTTACCAGTGGCTGGGGCTGGGGGTAACGAGGAGATATTGGTCAAAGGGTACAATGTTTCAGTTAGAAGGAATAAGTGATGAGCATTTGAGGTGACAGATACGTTAATAAGCTTGATTCATTAATTCCACATTGTATACATATATCATAGCATGACGTTGTACGCCATAAATATATAAATATATACAATGATAGCTGTCAATATTCTAAAAGAAGGAATTCTTATAAATTACAAAATAATAAATTATGAAGCAATTTATTATGTATTACATGCTTCAAGTTTGACAAAAATATATAAGCTTTTCATGTGGCTAGTTTGACCATGTTTTGTACATGAGCATTGAAGAAGGAAACGGAGTAACTATAATTTTAATAAAGATACTTAACTTGGCCTTTTCAAGAAAGAAGATAAATCTATCCAGAATGACAGATCTAAAATGACCTTTAAAAATGACATTTTGGATTCTGGGATTTACAGAGATGATAGTGGCATGACATCCTATTGGTAACAAGGTTTTGGAGGGAAATATCAGTGCAGACTCTGCTGTATATTTAATTATTAGATGAAGATGAGGTGAAATTAAGGAATACAGGCACATACCAATGCATAACAGGATTTCTGTTGACTATAGGTAAATATTTCAGCTTTCTGACAGTATTATTAAAGATACAGAATCATAAACTCTTGAGAACGTATTTACCTGAGATTGCTTTTATATGTTTTTAACTAAATATGAATATTTAAAGATATATTTCTTTCCATAATTTTAAACAAAATAACCAAATATGGTTCAGTGTTGTAGATTTGACTATGAAATGCGTTCACTGTTTAAACTACCAGATTTTGATTAAGCAGAATCTGTACAGATGAACTGCTCTCCGGAATTAGATTGCATATGTTCAACTATAAATTCTGCTACTTAAAAACCATATAACATTGAGAAAAATATATAACATCTTTTCCTCCTTTGACAGTATAAGAGTTGAAGCATGAGTTAATACAAATGCTTAGAACAGTGACTGGCACAGAGCAGGCACTCAAAATGTGGAGAATATTTCTACTATAACTTATTATTCAGTGGTAATAGAAAACTCATTACCGTCTCTCAGAGAAACATGTTTTGGTTTTGTTTTGCTTTCTGATTTGAAACTTCACCTAATAGTGGGTTTTGCACTCTGATTAGAATATATAAATTCACAAAAAAAGAAGAAAAAGAGAACAAAAAAATCTGTCACACTCTCCGTAAAAAATAATATAAAATGGAATAAAATAAAAAATAATATCTTTGAAACTAATTAGAGCAGAAATTATAATGACATGTATATAAAACTCAAGGACTGGTAGCTACTATTTTCACTGGCAAAGCAGGAAGAAGAGAAATCTGCTATAGACATGCATAAGGGGAAAGAAAACTAACTTGATATCTAACAAACATCTAGTAGCTTCATGTAGGCTGTCATGATGGACTAGAATCCAAAAGAGTCAAGTCACAGAGAGAATTCTGGAAACAAAAAAGATCAGCTTGGAAGTGGATCATCCCCCCAGGGCATCCAGAAGAAACAGCCTCACCAGTATTCAGATTTCCACTGCAAACCCAAGATACGCTGAACTTCTCACTTGTGAACTAATAAATGGAACTGTTTTCTACCACTATGCTTATGATAATTAGTTACACAGCAATTGGAAGCTAAAAAACACCCTGTTAAGTCAATAATGTCATAAAAATATAACACATTTATTTTGGTTTTCAGATTATTAAGGGTATTTTGCTTAAGCACAGTGAAATTTTAAAAATTAAGTCATTCATTTTTATGTAGTTTGGATTTTATTTCTTGGATGCCAGTAGCTTTGCTTTTTTTTTTTCTGTGTTATAGTTTATAGAGTAAAATTAACTCTTTATGTTACACAGTTTTATGAGTTTACGCAAGCACATGTTGTCATGTCACCACCACTACAATCAAAATATAGGACAATTATGTAAATTTAAAAGTTATCTCGGCCTGTTTTACTCACCTATCTCACCTATCCTCAGTTCTCTAGAGACTACTGATTTGTTTTCTGTTCCTCTAGTTTTACTGGTTCAGAAAGCCATTTAACGGAATCATAAAGTATAAAATCTGTTGAGTCCAGGTTTTTGAAGTAGCAATACACATTTGAGATCCATCTGTATTGTTGTGTGTATCGCTAGTTCATCGGATGTAAGTCTATTAACAGTATTCTTTTGTGTGGATATACCAGGGGTTGTTCATCCATTCACCAGTTGTTAAATATTTGGGCCATTTTGAGTTTTGTGATTTATGAATGAAGGTGCTATAATATTTTCATACTTTTTTTTTTTTTTTTTTGAGACAGAGTCTCGCTCTGTCACCCAGGCTGGGGTGCAGTGGCCGGATCTCAGCTCACTGCAAGCTCCGCCTGCCGGGTTTACGCCATTCTCCTGCCTCAGCCTCCCAAGTAGCTGGGACTACAGGCACCAGCCACCTCGCCCGGCTAGCTTTTTGTATTTTTTTTTTTAGTAGAGACGGGGTTTCACCGTGTTAGCCAGGATGGTCTCGAACTCCTGACCTCGTGATCCGCCCGTCTCGGCCTCCCAAAGTGCTGGGATTACAGGCTTGAGCCACCGCGCCCGGCCTTTCATACATGTTTTATGTAAATAAACTTTCATTTCTCTTAGACAAATACTATAATTGCTGAGAATACTGGTATGATAAGAGTATGTTTCATTTTATGAGAAAATGACAAACTGTTTTCCAAAGGGGCTGTGCCATTTTCCATTTCCACAATAGAGGCATAAGGCACTGGGTTGGTATTGTGTTTTTATGCTTTCTTATTGCTGAATATTGAGAGTCTTTTGTATATGCTTAGTACAAGTTCATTGTTAGATGTTCTATTTTAAACTAACTGGTGACTTGTCTTTTCATTTTCTTACTGTTTTTTGTAGACGACGTCTTTTTAATTTTGATGAAATCTTATTTCTCTTTTTCTTTCATGGGATTGTCCTTTGTTAGTCTATCTAAAAAAACCTTACTTAATCCAAAGACACAGGTTTTCTCCTATATTTTCTTTAGAAGTTTTATGGTTTTAGGATTTAGAGCTAGGTCTAGGATCCATCTGAGTTAATACTTGTATATTATGTGATGTGTGGAACAAAGTTCAGTTTTATGTACATGGATATCCAGTTGTTCCAGCACTATTTGTTAAAGGGAGTATTATTTCTCCATTGACTTCCCGTGGCACCTTTTTCAAATATCAATTGACCATATTTATGGAGATAAATTTTTTGGCTCTCTATAGTATTCCACTGATGTCCGTATCTATCTCTTGCCAACATTAAACAATCAGGATTACTGTAGTTTTATAATAATTCTTAAGGAAAAGTAGTGAGTTGTCTACTGCTTTGTTCTTTTTCAGAATGTTTTGAGTATTCTATTTATTTCACTTTTTCATGTAATTTTAAAAACCAATTTATAAATATCTACAAAAATATTGCAAATGACTCTGCCGGAATTCATTTAGACAGTTTAAAATTTATTTCATTATTGTTTTGTAGTTTTCAGCAAACAGGTTTTTCTCATATTTTGTTACATATGTAACTATTTTATGTTTTTGATGCTATTGCAAATGACATTATTTATCATTCAATTTCAAGTTGTTTATAGTATATAGAAATACAGTTTATTTTTGAATCTTGAAACTTTCTTCAATTCACTTATTAGTTCAATAATCTTTTAAAACGTTTTTATGGTTCCTTCAGATTTTCTCTAAAATCACTCATTTCACCTGAAGATAGAGACACTTTTACTTCATCCATTTAAACTATTGTAAACTTTTTTAAAATTTCCATATTGTGTTACCTGGGACTTTCTGTATAGTGTCTAGTAGGAGTGGGGAGAATTGACACCTTGTCTGTTACTGATCTTAGAAGGGGTATGTTCAATTTTTCATAATTATATGTGGAATCAGCAGTAGAATTTTGTAGATATCTTTTTATAGGCTTATATGGATTCCCTGTTATTCCTAGTTTGCTGGGAGTGTTTATCATGTATGGATACTAAAATTTGTGAAGTGCTTCTTTTATTGAGATGATCATATGACTTTTCTTTGTTAGCCTGATTTTGTTAAGAATGTCTTACATTTATTTTCCATTGGTAAACCATCTTTGTATTCTTAGCACACCATTACTTGGTTGTTGTGTAGAATTCTTTATACATATTCCTGGACACAATTTGGCAATGTTTTATGAAGAATGTATCTGTATTTATAAGATATGTTGGTCTTCAGTTAACCATTCTTGTAATGGCAGGTATTGATGTCAGGATAATTCTGACCTCATAAGATAAGTTTGAATGTGTTCCTTTTATTTTTTCTGGAAACAATTTTGTGAATTTGGCATTATTCATTTTTTACTATCTGGAATACTTCCCAGTATAGCCATCTGGGTCTTTAGTTTACTTAAATTTTATTAGTTGATCTTGAGTTATTCAGCTTATCTATTTCTTCTTGAGTGAGCTTTGGCAGTTTGTTTATTTCAAGGAATTGGTCCAATAAAATTTTCAAAATCACAAGTTTTGTTTTTTCAGAGTTATTTATTTTTTTCCAGCTTTATTGTGGTAAAATTTACAGATGAAAATTGTACACGTTTAAGACATACAATGTGATAATTTGATACACATATATGTTGGGAAATGATCGCCACAATTAAGCTGATTAACCTATGTATCTCATATAGTTCCATTTTTTTATGCGTATGATGAGAACATTTAAGATCTGCTCTCTTAACACATTTCTAGTGTTCTAAACAGTGTTGTTAACTATAGTAACCATGCTCTACATTGGAGCCCCAGAAGTTAATCATCATATAGCTGAAAGTTTGATGAACATTGCTAATTTCTATTTTATATTATTATGTAACAGCTGTAGGGTCTTCAGCAAAGTTCTCCATTTCTTTCCTGATATTGGAAATTTCTTTACTCTTTTTTTCCTAATTACCTTGCCTAAAGGATTATCAATTTTATTGACATTTTTCAAAGAACCACACTTTATTCTCATGTTTTAAATTGTTTTCCTTTTTGAATAACATCTATTTCTAGTCCCATGTTTATTATTGTCTGTTTCATATTCAAATTTTTTAGAGTGTGATGTTGATATTACTCAATCAAATGGTGGAATATAATGTTGAACCTTGGTGGACTTTTAAAGCTAAAGCCAATAAAATATTGCTGCTTTGTTTCCAAAATTAAAGATCATAAAATACACTATGGCTCCCAAACAACTCTCTTTCACTTCTCTTTGTTTAAGGAAGCGTGCCTTATAGTCCAATCACAACAATGTGAAAAAAGCCAGTGTATATGGAACAGCCTTGGACCAAGTATTGGTGTTGTGTCTGACCTAGGCCTCCAGGTGATCATCAGTATTATCTGCTAGACATGTGAATGAACAAGATTTCATATTAGTCCAGTCTCAGTCTTCAAGTATTTACTACTGAGCCGTGGACACTGTCATGCAGATATAAGCCATCCTAATGTGTTCTGTGTGAATTCACGGCCCACAGAAACTGCAGGCAATCAGTTTATTTCATTACATCACTAACTTTGGGCTTATCTGTTTTGAAGAAATGAGTACCTAATACATATGAATCATTTATAAAGTTTATTTTTTCTTTTTTTGTATCATACTGAAGATATTGCTGGTTGATATAGTGAGTGTTCATCTTGTATTCTCAGTCTTCTGCAGAGGAAACTCAAATTTGTTTCTCTAAAACAGTGTTTTCTCCAGCCTCACCTTCAATCCTATGTATCTTTTAGGTAATGAATTTGTACAATTTTACATTTGACAATTCAAAATCAATAATTCTAAAATCTGAAATTCAATTGTATATATTTTCCCCTATTTTGCTATTATTTCAGTTTCGGAATTTTTCCAGTCATTATATACAGAAACATTTATTTTTATGTACTCTTGTTTAGGTATAAAACTAAAATTAAATGAATTCTACAACATAATATTATAAAGACTTATTTCTTCTTTAATCGAATGGCAATTGCATGGTGTCAGGCCTTCATTATCTCTCATATAGATTTTATTATGGTTCTATCTTACTTATATGGCTCTGATCTTGGGTGTACTCCCCCCTCCCATATCTGCCTCAATCCATTCTTTTCTTTAAAGTTAGAGAAATCTTAATGCACATATTTATCATGTTACTCCTCTCCTTAATGTTCTTCACAGATTCTTTACTATCTACAAAAGGCATTCCAAGTTCTTTGCTTTCAAAAACTTAGAATGAATCTTAATCATGCCTTCCCCTCATTTTATCATTTTACCTCCAAAGAAAGATCTAAATTTGTGTTCTCAAGTATGAAGTAAGCACCTTTAGAAAATATTCAACTTTTCACTTTCTGGAAACTTAGACTAAGGCATTTTTCTTTCTTCTTTCTTTCTTTCTTTCTTTCTTTCTTTCTTTCTTTCTTTCTTTCTTTCTTTTTATTATACTTTAAGTTCTAGGGTACATGTGCATAACGTGCAGGTTTCTTACATATGTATATTTGTGCCATGTTGGTGTGCTGCACCCATCAACTCGTCAGCACCCATCAATTCATCATTTATATCATGTATAACTCCCCAATGCAATATACACCATGGAGTACTATGCAGCCATAAAAAAGGATGAGTTTGCGTCCTTTGTAGGGACATGGATGCAGCTGGAAACCATCACTCTTAGCAAACTATCACAAGAAGAGAAAACCAAACACCGCATGTTCTCACTCATAGGTGGGAACTGAACAATGAGATCACTTGGACTTGGGAAGGGAAACATCACACACTGGGGACTAAGGCATTTTTCAGTAGTAAGTTATGGCTGATTTTGGAATGCCATTATACACCATATATATATATATATATATATAATTGATATGGTTTGGATTTGTGTCCCCACCCAAATCTCATGTTGAATTAGAGGAGGGACCTGGAGAGAGGTGATTGGATAATGGGGATGGATTTCTCCCTTGCTGTTCTCATGACTATGAGTGAGTTCTCATGAGGATGTGATGGTTTAAAAGCCTGTGATACTTCCTCCTTCTCTCTCTCTCCTGCTGCTGTGTGAAGAAGGCTCTTGCTTCCCCTTCACCTCCCTGCATGATTGTAAGTTTCTTGATTCCTCCGTCATGCTTCTGGAACTGTGAGCCAATTAAATCTCTTTTCTTCATAAATTACCCAGTCTGTGGTAGTTTTATATAGCATTGTAAGAATGAACTAATATAAAATGAATATATATAATTTAATTTACTTGATAGATTTAAATTTTTTCAAATATTTCTATAATATAAAGTTAAGTCTTGAACATACATCAATATGTACTGGAAATATCTAAACAAATACACAGATCCACCTCAAGCTGAAGTACGTGATTGTATTAGCTCAGGCTGCCATAACAAAACATCATAGACTGGGTAGATTAAACAACAGAAATTTATTTCTCAAAGTTCTGGAGGCTAAAATCAAGATTTCAGTTGATTTGATTTCTAATGAGGACTATTCATAATTTAGATGGCATCTTTCTCACTGTGTCCTCACATAAGCTTTCTTACATGTTTTGTGGGGTTGGGAGTGGCGTGGAGAGAAGCTGTGATCTCTAGTGTCTCCTCTTATAGGGACACCAAACCTGAATTACTTCCTTTGATGCTCTGTCTTCAAATACAGCCAATTGTTGATTAGGGATACGGTGTATAAATACTGGGTGGACACAAAAGTAACTTTAAAACCTAGGTATCATTTTTTAAAAATTCATGTCTAAAAAGGTTCTATATTAGTATAAATCTCTTTTCCTTCTTTAGATCATTCTGATTCCTATGTCTAAAGACCTTGCTTTTTTTAACTTTCACTTTTTTTGTTTATGGCAAAATCCACTGGATCATTGTGTGATGATATAATAGACTTTTAAAAAGTATTTCAGGCCGGGCGCGGTGGCTCAAGCCTGTAATCCCAGCACTTTGGGAGGCCGAGGCGGGCGGATCACGAGGTCAGGAGATCGAGACCCTCCTGGCTAACACGGTGAAACCCCGTCTCTACTAAAAAATACAAAAAACGAGCCGGGCGAGGTGGCGGGCGCCTGTAGTCCCAGCTACTTGGAGGCTGAGGCAGGAGAATGGCGTGAACCCGGGAGGCGGAGCTTGCAGTGAGCTGAGAACCGGCCACTGCACTCCAGCCTGGGCGACAGAGCGAGACTCTGTCTCAAAAAAAAAAAAAAAAAAAAAAGTATTTCAACTTTTAGATTCAGGGTCTACATGTGCAGGTTTGTTACACTGGTATGTTGCATAATGCTGACGTTTAGGGTACAAATGATCTCAACACCGAGGTACTAAACGTAGTACCCAATAGATACTTTATAAATCCTTTCCCTCCTCCCTACATCCCATATTTTGGAATCCCCAATGTCTATTGTTCCCATTTTTGTGTCCCCGGGTACCCAATGTTTAGCTCCGATTTACAGGAGGGAACATGTGGTACTGGATTTTCTTTTCCTGCATTAATTCGCTTAGAATAATGGCTTCCAACTACATCCATGTTACTGAAAAGGACATGAATTCATTCATTTTTTTGGTGCACAGTACTTCATGGTGTATATATACCATATTTCATTTATACAATCCACTGTGGAAGGGCACCTAGGTTTATTCCATGTCTTTGTGTCATGAACAAATAAATGTATGTTTAAATAGTGTTGCAATAAACATATGAATGCACATGTCTTTTTGATAGAATGATTTATTTCCCTTTGAGTGTATATCTAATGATGGGATTGCTGTGTCAAATGGTGGTTATGTTTTAAGTTTTCAAGAAATCTTCAAGCTGTTTTCCATAGCGGTTAAAATAATTTACATCCCCACTAACAGCGTACAAGCATTTCATTTTCTTCACAGCTTTGCTAACATCTGTGTTTTAATTATTTTGTTGTTGTTTTTTGTTTGTTTGTTTGTTTTTTGAGATGGAATCTCACTCTGTCACCAGGCCTGAGCACAGTGGTGCAATCTCAGCTCACTGCAACCTCTGCCTCCCAGGTTCAAGTGATCCTCATGCTTCACCCCCTCTAGTAGCTGGGACTACAGGTGTGTGCCACCACGCCCAGCTAATTTTTGCATTTTTAGTAGAGACAGGGTTTCACCATGTTGGCCAGGATAGTCTCAATCTCTTGACCTCATGATTCACCCACCTCGGCCTCCCAAAATGCTGGGATTACAGGCGTGAGCCACCATGCCCAGCCTGTGTTTTGATTTTTAAATAGGAGCCATTTTGACTAGTATGAGATGGTATCTCACTGTGGTTTTGTTTTGCAATTCTCTAGTGACTAGTGATGTTGAGCATTTTTTCATGTTTGTTGGAAGCTTATATGTTTTCTTTTGAGAAGTTTCTGTTCATGTTCCTTGCCCACTTTTGAATGGAGTTATCTAGTTTTACCTTGTTGATTTAAGTTTCTTATAAATCTGCATATTTGACCTTTGTCAGATGCATGGTTTGTGAATATTTTATCTTATTCTGTAGGGTGTCTGCTTACTTTGTTCAGTGTTTCTTTGGCTGTGCAGAAGCTCTTTAGTTTAATTAGGTCCCAATAGTCCATTTTTGTTTTTGTTTTGTTTTGTTTTTGCAATGACTTTTGAGGTCTTAGCCACAAATTATTTTCCAAAGCTGATGTCAAGAATAGTATTTCCAAGGTCTTCTTCTAAGACTTTTATGCTTTTAGGTCTTACATGTAAATCTTTGATTCACCTCGAGTTTATTTTTTTTTATACGGTGAAAGGTAGAAGTCCAGTTTCTTCTATATATGATCAACCAGTTATCCCAACAGAATTTATTAAATAAGAAGTCGTTCCCCAGTTGTTCATTTTTGTCAACTTTGTCAAAGATCAGACCACTGCAGGTACACAACTTCATTTCTGGGATCTCAACACTATTTCATCGGCCTGTATGTCTGTTCTTGTAACAGTACCATGCTTTTTTGGCTACTATAGCCTTGTAGTATAGTTTGAATTTGGGTAGTGTAATGCCTCCAGCTTTGTTCATTTCACTTAGGATTGCTTTGTCCGTTTGCATCTTCTGTAGATTTATATGAATTTTAGAATAGTTTTTCCCCTAATTCTGTGGGAAAATGATGTTCGAAATGAGTTTGATTGAAATAGCATTGAATCTATAAATTGCTTTGGGCAATATGGCCATTTTAACAACATTGGTTCTTCCAATACATTAGAATGGAATGCTTTTCTATTTGTGTCATCTGTGATTTCTTTAAGCAGTCGTTTCCAGTTATCCTTGTAGATATCTTTTATGTGTTTGTTTCAATGTATTCCCAGATATTTTATGTATTTGTTTGGCTCTTATAAAGGGAATTGTGTTCTTGATTTGGCTCTCAGTTTAGTGCTGTCAGTGTAGAAATACTGCTGATTTTGTCTCCTGAAACGTTAACGAAGTCATTTATCAATTCTAAAAACCTTTTGGTGGAGTCTGTATGGTTTCCTAAGTATAGGACCATATTGCCATTCAAGACAGATAGGTTGACTTCTCCTTTTCCTGTTTGGATGAATAGGAGTGGTGAGAGTGGCCATCCTTCTCTGTTCCTGTTCTCAAGGGGAATGCTTCCAGCTTTTGCCCATTCAGTTTGATGTCAGCTCTGGGCTTGTCATAGTTGGCTTTTATTATTTTGAGGAAGGCTCCTTCAATGTCTAGTTTGTTAAGGGTTTGTATCATGAAGGGATGTTGGATTTTATTGTTTTTAATTTTATGTGGTAAATCACATTTATTGATTTGCATATGTTGAACCAGGCTTGCATCCCAGGAATAAAGCTTACTTGATTATGATGAATTAACTTTTTGATGTACTGATGAATTCAGGTGACTAGTATTTTCTTGAGAATACTTGTGTCTATATCCATTAGAGATATTGGCTTGTAATTTTCTTTTTTGATTGTGCCTTTTTCAGCTTTGGGTATCAGGGTGATGCTAGCTTCATAGAATGAATTACAGAAGCATCTCTCTTCCTCCAATTTTGAAATAGTTTCAGCAGAATTGGTTTCAACACATTTTGTATATCTGGCAGAATTCAGCTGTGAATTCATCTGGTCCAGGGCTTTTTTATTTTCTGATTCATAGGGATTTTTCTTTTTTTTTTACTGATTCAATACATGATCTCAATATATTCAGGCTTTCAATTTCTTCCTTATTCTAACTTCAGAGGCTTGTGTTTCCAAGAATATATTCATTTCTTCCAGATTATCTAGTCGGTGTGTATAGATACTTTCTGAGAATTTTTTGTATTTCTGTGAGATTGGTTGTAATGTCACTTTTGTTGTTTCTGATTGTGCTTATTTGGGTATATTTTCTTTTTTTCTGTTAATCTAGCTAACTATCTGTTGATCTTGGTTTCCTTTGAAAGAAATAACTTTTGGATTTGTTGATACTTTGTATGAATTTTTGGGTCTCAATCTTATTCACCTCTGCCCTGGTTTTGGTTATTTATTTTCTTCTGTTAGCTTTGGGATTAGTTTATTCTTGTTTTTCTATTTCCTCCAGGTGCAATGTTAGATCATTAATTTGAGATCTTTCTAAATTCTCAGTGCAGGTGTTTACCACTATAAACTTTCCTAGTAACAGTACTTTTAGTAAATTTTTGAAGTTAGATCTCTGATAAGCAAGTGAGCAAATTAAAATGATCAGTCTAGGCATCTATAATGAGTTCGATATGTTTTGTTTTCTATAATTCTAGGAAGCTCATAAATTAATTTATTCTATAACTTTTTTATTTTCCATTAAGTAATTCATATTTCAGGTTGAACCTAAACTGAATTTAACATTTCATTCATACATATTTTGACCTGCCTAAGTCAGTCCCAAATGAGCTTAATGCCTAAAGTATCCTTTCAAGTTGTTAAGTGAGCAGGCAATCCCCAGAGGAAAATTTCATTAATAAATATCCCCAGTGGCTTCTAGGTATTGCTGTTGAATGCCATTAGTATTTTATTTGTGTGTGTTGTGTGTTCTGGGGGAAAATCATATTTATACATTGGAACCTATGTAGTTTATTTTCTTCTCTGAGGATTTTTTTTATTATTTTATTGTTAACTATAAGTCTCCTCAGATTTCAGTGGGAAGCAATATTAATAAAATAATTTGAGATATTCGAGTAGCCATGAATTCAATTTATCTTTTTGAGACTGTAAACTGAACTCATTCATTCCCACAGTATTTATTTATTTTATATCCCTTGTAAATTTTGGAAGATGAGTAGGGATTTTATATTCTAGTATACACTTATAGGGCCTTTGTATAGAAAAATCATGATTTATAGCATTTATAAAAAATCAGAAAAGGAGTCAACACTATGTAGAAAATAAATCTGATAATTGCATGTTTCATAAATGGTATGAGAGTCAGAAAAGATGAATGACAGAGCTACAATTTAGTGTAACATAGTGAGTATATAAAAATGAAACATATTTTTATGTTTTATGATATTGCTAGAATTTCATGATGGATATATAGTTCTATAACTCAGAGTAATCTGTTACTGTGTCCCTGTTTAATTTTGTTGTTTATATAAAGACATTATTATGATAAGAAGTGCTCTCAAAAACAGGAAAGAGCAGGGTAACATTATGCATATGTCATCATTCATATATTAGTGAAGAGAGAGTAGACATTAGTAAATTAATCATTAAATAAAAAAATAGTTAAAAGAGAAAATTTGTAGTGTTTTCTCAAGAAAAAGATTTGAGGTGATGGTTATTTCAATTATTCTGATTTGATAATTACACACTGTATACAGGATCAAATATTTCATGTATTTCCAAATATGTACAACTATTATACATCAATTTTAAAATGAAAAAGGTTTTTATTTGTAAGCGTTCATGAAAATTCATGGTTTGTTTAAATTGTTTTTATCATTTATTTAAGAAAAGTTATAATAATAACTCAACCCAAAGGGAAAAATATTTTTAATACATAGAGGCTTTTACTCATAGAGGTTTAAAAAATTAAAATTCAAATAACAAATATTTTGTTTCAGAGAAATATGATAGATCATCAATACAGACTTTCAAGCATGAAAATATATTAAGGTAGCAAAATTTTGTGAGGTGAGAGAAGGTAACTTCAAGAGGAAGGAAAAAGAATGCAACCCTTCCCAATAATAAAGAATGTTTTGTTCTCATATTTTTAAAACAAATTATAATGACTATTAAGTTACTATTCCATCAGGTATTGGAAAAATGATGTAATGCTTTTATATTTAAATTTTGGAAAATTGTATCCTTTGCCACTTTCAATTTCTGATGAAAAATTTAGATGTAAAATTAAAACGTGCAAGTGAGCACATGGTTATTTCAAATTCTTTTAGGTGCTTCATAAGCAAAAAGTTTGAAAACTGTTGGCATTATAGTTTATACTAATTTTTTTTTAAGGATATCTGTACAAGTTCTAACTGAATAATTAAGGCAATTCTTCAAGAATAATTACAATTTTGAATATCTCTTTTACTGAGAACTAATTGAAAAAAGCTTTATACCTGTTACTTATCTGCATAATTGACTCACTTTCATAAATGTGTAGATATTTATGTATAGTTTTAATCTACATGATGGATGCAGGAAAGCAAAGTTCTTTTCTGGTGGCACATACAAATGACTTTGTTTTCCTTGCTGTTTCTGTTAGGTTGGTGCAAAAGAAATTGCAGTTTTTGCCACTAGCTTCAATGGCAAAAAGCACAATTACTTTTGCAACAGCTTAATACTACTCCATTCTTATATGTCTGTGCATGACATTTCATACAATGAATTTGGTCATTAGAGAAGATATATGTATAGTGATGTAGGAAAATATTATTTATTGAATGAATTTCATTTTTCTTATATAAACACAGTTAAAAATATCAAATTTCTGAAATGTGAAGTCTTTGTTTGATATTTTCATCTGAGTCATCCTAAGGTTGAAATATCTTGATTTCATTCTGCCTTGAGAATTTTTCACAGTTTCTTGGTTTTTTGTACAATACTTTGGGTTGTATCCTGGACAATTTAAATGTTATGTTGTGAGTCTCTCATGCCTGTTAAAATTCTCTGGAGAATGTTGATTTTTGTTAGTTCGTTTTATTATGAAATCAGTTTGGCTGGATTCAGACGGTTCTGTATCATAGATCTAGATGTAAGAGCTAAAACTATAAATTTCTATACAAAAACACAGAAGGACATTATTGTAACATTGGGTTCGGCAAAACGTTCTGGTATAACAAATCACAAAAGAAAACAACGAAAAATTTTATTTCATCAAAATTTAAAAGCTACTGATATTTGAAATATACTATCTAAAGAAAAATGAAGAGACTAGCCGCAACTGAGAGAAAATATTTGCAAATCACATATTTGTTAAATGTATTTTATCCAAAATGTAAAAACCTCTTACAACTCAAGAAGACTACTGAATTAAAACATTGACAAACGTGTGAGCAGACTTTTTGTCAAAAAAGATACACAAATGGGAAATAACATTAAATGGCATTTAATATCATAGGTTATCAGTGAAATGCAAATTAAAGTCAACACACTGAGAAGTATGGATAAAATGAAAAACATACAATAAAAAGTGCTGGTGTGGACAGGAACTAATAGCATTGGAAAATGGTGCAGTTATTTTGGAAAACAATTTGCAGATTATTATAAAGTTAAACATATACCTAACGAGAGACTCAACAATTCCACTTCATCCAGGAGAAATGAACACTATGTTTACAGAAAGTCATACCCAAATGTTGAGAGCAATTTTATTTGTAATAGTCCAAACTAAAAAACAGCCTAAGAGTCCATCAGCTAGTAAAGAGATAAACAAATTGTGGTATCTGCATACAAAAGATTACTACTAAATAAGAAAAAAGATATAATTTGCTGATATATACAATTACATAAATAAATCTCAGTAACGTTATACTGAGTGAAATAATCGAGACACAAAGGGCTATTTGCAGTCAGTTCACTTCTATGACATTTTGGAAAAGGTAAAACCACAGACACTGGAAGCTAGAGGGACAGAACAGTGGTTGCCAATGGCTAGTCAGTGGGGGAAACTGACAACAAAGGGGCACAAGGGAAATTTTTTGGGTAATGAAAGTGTTTGTCAATTATGTTAGTGGTTACATAACTGCGTGTTTGCTAAAACTCATGGAACTGTACCTAAAAAGGCTGAATTTTACAGTATTGACATGATACCTCAATAAACCTAAATTTTTTAAAAGAAAAGCTGAGTCATTTCTATCGTATAATATAAACACCTAAGATCACACAAAAAAATACAGAGATTAAGAGTGAACTCCTTTCTTGTTCTTCCTAATAAACTTATCATGGACTTGCAAGGGGTGAGAGTAAGGGTATAAATCACCTCAGACAGCAAGGGTGTTTTGAAGTGCTAATATTCACATTGTGTGAACTGAAATATTTGTAGCAGGTCCATGAGTGAACTCTATAACTTTTGAGAAAAACTGCTGATTGAGTTTTGTAACAGAAAATATTTTTTGAAATATCTGTGTGTTTATAAATTAGTAAAAATGGTGTAAAATGTATTTTACCAATATAATTAACAAAAATCTGTCAACTGGCTAATATTTACCAGCAACTGAAAATTAGCAGATTGATACTCATTTGACAGTTTCAGTCTAATGGTTTATTTAATAAGTGATCACTGACTTCATTAAAAATAATGCGAAAAATTAGAAACTCTAAGTTTATTCTTGACATTTTGTCTGAATTAAAAAATAAAAATAAAAAATGCTAGGCCCGACGCGGCGGCTCATGCCTGTAATCCCAGCACTTTGGGAGGCCGAGACAGGTGGATCACGAGGTCAGGAGATAGAGACCATCCTGGCTAACACGGTGAAACTTCGTCTCTATAAAAATATACAAAAAATTAGCCGGTCGTGGTGGCGGGCTCCTGTAGTCCCAGCTGCTTGGGAGACTGAGGCAGAAGAATGGCGGGAACCTGGGAGGCGGAGCATGCAGTGAGAGGAGATCGCGCCACTGCACTCCAGCCTGGGCGACAGAGCTAGACTCTGTCTCAAAAACAAAAGCAAAAACAAACCACTAAACTAAAAATACAACTATCATATGATACAGCAATCTCATTGCTACGTAAATATAACCAAAAGAAAGAATACCAGCATATCCAAGAGACATTTGCATGCCATAATTATTGCAGCACTGTTCATAATAGCCAAGCTATGAAATTAACAACATAAGTGTCCATCAACAGATGAATGGATAAGAAAATGAGGTACATATATACAATGGAATATAATTCAGCCATAAAAAGAATGAAATTCCATGACTTGCAGCAACATGGATAGAACTGGAAGCAATCATATTAAGTGAAATAAGGTAGGTACCGAAAGACAAATTTAACATGTTCTCACTTATATGTGGGAGCTAAAAATTAAAAAAAAAAAAAATTGAACCCATGGAGATAAAGGGAAGATTGATGGTTACCAGAGGCTAGGAAGGGTGAAAGGAAGCAGGGGATAAAATAAGGATTTTGATGGGTGTAAAAATATAGGTAGAGTAAATATAGGTAGATAGATAGAGTAAATAAGATCCAGCACAATAGGGTGACTAGAGTTAACAATAACTTATGTATATTTAAAAATAATTAAAAGAGTGGAATTAGAATGTTCCTAACACAAAAAATAGTGATAAATGCTGGAGGTGATGGTTGCTACGATTACCCTGATTTGATCATTATGCATTGTATGCCTGTATCAAAGTGTTACATATACCCCATATTTTTATACAACTATTGTGTACTCATAGTAATTTAAAAAATAAATAAATATAATTATTCTATTTGTAAAAACAATTTAAAAAGCAGAGATGTAATATTAAAAAAATAAGTAATTACTATTTGATTGTATTCTACTACTTTGATGGCCTGGTGTTGTAGTATTCCACATTAATAAAAGCTATGTAGACCCAATATGGATTTAAGATAAATAGTTCTTGAATTTACATTAAGGAATGATTGACCAACTAAAGATAAGTAATTGCAATAATACAGGGGGAAATATTTTTTCTGAAATGTATTTTAAGAGATTTAAGATTAAAATAACATAATATACACATGGCATTTGACATACTCGTAAATGATTTAAAATGAAATAGCCATCAGTGTTTGTCGATTAGTCTGATTATTTTTTTAAGCCTCCTGATAAACTTATGGAGTGGCAAGGGGTGAGAGTGAGGATATAAATCACTTCAAAAGGCAAGGATATTTTGAAGTACTAATAATTGATTAGCTTGCAGAGAAAATTGAGTTAGAGTGAATATGTACGTTAGAAAACTTCAAGATTTTGAAGTTGTATATCATTAGCATATTATTGCAAAGTATATTTTCTTCCTTAGTTGTATGTACTAAATATGTGCAAAAAAAATAATCAGAACAAAACTTGCCATTCTGTTATTGTCATATTCTCTTTATCATAGAAATAGGCAATGTTTAATGTATGGTGAACTAATTTGCTAATCTGATCATTTACTTAATCCTTTGCTGAAGATCAGTGTACATCTCTTTCACCACTGCTTTTATTGATTTTTCTATTTGTTAAGCTATCTTTGCTGACCATCTTGTAAGTACTCCATTCAATAGATATTATCTATGTTTGCTCTAATTATCTACCAATTTACCTATTGTTTTAAAGTTTTTAGTCATTCTAGGTATAGAAGGTAATCTGTAGTAGAGGATATTAGTGGTGGATTCTCATGCTCCAACTTGTTCTCTATTGTTAAGATGTAGGTACGGTTTCCATGTGCGTTTCCTCCTAATCACATGTTGAAATGTGATCCGCAGTGTTAGAGGTGGGGTCTAGTGAGAGGTGTTTGGGTCTTGCAGACATGTGCCCTCCTGGTAGTAATGAGTGATTTTTTTGCTCTGACTTGTTTAAAACAACAACTGATTGTTTTTAAAATGTGAGATTTGGTTGTTTAAAAGAGTGTGGCACATTTTTTCCCTTCTTTCTTGCTTCCTTACTTGCCATGTGATTTGATGGCTCCTCCTTTCCTTTCTGTACTAATTTTAAGTTTCCTGAGACCCTCATTAGAAGCAGATGCCTGCACTGTACCTTTTGTACAGCCTGAAGTACCATGAGACAAATAACTCCTGTTTCTTTATAAATTACCCAACCTCAGGTATTTCTTTAAAGCAATGCAAAAATGGACTAATGCAGGTACCTTGAGTGGTTATATTGCTGGGCAAGAGATGTGGAGTAGAAAACCAGACAGAGTAACAAAGTCCTGGGATTCATGGGGTGACGCTTTTCTGGCTGGAAATATCTGTGGTCTGTGATACCTTTACCCAAGTTTTGTTCGTGCCAGCTAGGTTCATTCCACCCACTTGGTCTGGCAGGCTGCACTCAGCTCGCACTCTCATCCTGAATCCCATGCCTGCCAAGAGCCAGCGAAGCAGCAAGGACTGTGTGTGCAAGCAAGCATGGGGTCCAGCCACGGCACACAGCCAGGCACACTGGCTGCAGCGGGGCGGGTAGCTCCCGGCACTGGCTCTTTGTGAGGCTACAGCTTGACCAGGTGTACTGCAAGCAGCTTCCACAGCTGGCACTGGGAACGCGGTGACACCTGGAAACATGGGCCGCCTGGAAACTTGGAGACTCCAGGAATCGCAGAGCTCCCAAAAGGGTGTCACAGCCCTGACTCAGGGAACTCCTAGGTCTGGGCACTCTCAAGGGTTCCAGCTGTTCTCTCCCTCTTTCTTCCCTCCTTCTCATCACCTGCAACTTGGTGAGCAACGGTCATGTTTCAGCCATATTTGTGTTATAGCTGTTTTAGCCCTGCCATTTGGCAGGGCTCAATTTTTTGTCTTGCATCCAGGAAGAATGGGGTATGCAGACAAGTGGAGGGTGACCAAGCTGAAGAGGAGCTTTATTAAGGGACAGAACAGCTCCGAGGAGACCTGCATTGGGTAGCTCCTCTGTGCAGGCAGGGCGTCCCGACAAGTGTTCAGCTTTCAGCGGAGAGGAGACCCCGAAGTGAGTAGTTCCTCTCCACAGTCAGGTTGCCAGTTCCCTCTGAGTCTGGCTGAGGGTAGGAGGTGGGGGTGTTGGGCTTCAGAGGGGAGGAAGTGTGTGTCGATGGGTTCATGGGCGACATGGGTGAGCCCAGAAAAACACCATAAGTTCCCATTCTGGCCCATCAGCCCAGACCCTAGGCTTCAGGCTGTCCATCACTTGATGGTTTCACTGGGGGCCCCCACTTTCTACCCGGGAGCCTGTCTGCCTCCTCCGGTTGCCCAGGCTATTTATGCCCAGGGGCACCTGCACGCCAGCGCTAAGCCACCCTCAACACCCCTTCAGCCTCCCTTCTGTGCTTGTTGGCACCCAAAATCTGGAGAGGGCTGAGGCGCAAGGGGCTGGCATGTCAGCACTGCCTCAAGCTTGCGCACATCCAGCTGGGTTGCAACAGCTCCTGGGCTTGACCTCAACTTTGCTCCAAGATTGAAGTGGACACCGGAGCAGGAGGACGCCAGGGTGAGGGAGCAGGCAGTTCCAAGCCTGTGGAGCAGGCGCCAGGAGCGGGGAGATGCCAAGCAGTGGGAGCAGGCATTTCTGAGCCTGTGGAGCAGGTGCCAGGAGCAGGGAGAGGCCAGGGAGTGAGAGCAGGTACTGATAAGCCTGCGCAGAGATGGAAGGCCTTTCTGAGCCCCTAAGAGTGTAGAGTTGCTTGGGTTCACAGCCAATGCCTGGACGGCTGCAGCTGCGCCCAGGGAAACTGAGGCTTCTGTCTGTTCCTGGCCCCCAGGAGTACAGGGATGCCCAGGTCCACAGCCACAGGTGGGAGGCTGCAGCTGGGATAGAGCTCCGACCCTGCCAACTCAGAAGGCGGCTGGGCTTCCGCCTGTTCTCAGCTCCTGCCAACTCTGTGGAGTGTGCAGGCCCCGCTGTGTCTCCCCGGTTGCAGCAGCAGCTCCAGACAGGTCACTGATGTCATCAGCAAGAACAACTCTATCACCTTTCCTCTAATTTTCTTTTGGTCAGTTAGAAAAATAGGTGCGGGGAAAAATTATATGACTTTTAAAAATAAATGACTATCTGTGCAAATATTATTTCTTTACAAACTCATAAAAATATTTTGTTAAGCAGCATGATAAAAATATGTACCAAAGTGGAGTAAAAACATTAGTTACTGCTAACCCCGAAAGGATCAATTTAATATTTTATAGCTCAGGAGAAAAGCAATTTTAATTATAAATCATTCAGAAATATTATAAAAGAATTAAAATTTGTCATTGTTATTCTCCACTTGATCTTAATCAAAAGGCCGAGAAGCGATTTATTTTTATTCTCAACATGGCGACATAATGAGCTAAATTTTAAAAAGGAGGGGAAAGCAGAGCCAAATCAAACGCTTATTCCTTAAGGATAAACCTAGTTGCTAGCCACATAAAGTTTTGTTTTCAAAAGTGAGTATCTTAAATGCTTTATAAACTGTTTTGCATACACAATTCACTGTATAGTTAATATATTGATTTTAAAAATTCCTGTGTTTCCATTTAGAGAAACAGTTAAAATACAACTTTTGGTTGAGAATGGAACCCAATTGTTCCAGAACTAATTCTTCTCTATAATAAATATAAAACATTATATTTATTTAAACAATGGGTTTGTGTATATACATTTAATTAATAAAAATCAGATCATCTTAAACAAAATATACAGGTTCTTTTAATTTTGTCCTAAAATGACAGTTACAAATAAATTACCAACAGAAGTCAACTATGTAGTCTAAGGCTAGCATGGTGATTATTTGTAGGATTTGCTGATCCAAGACCAGAAATATGCCAATATAAAGTAAGGTGAAAGGGGAAAGGGAGAAAATGAGGGACTTCTCTGATATTTAGTAGCTAACATTTATGGAATCCTTAGAGAATTATAAAATGGCAGCCATTCTATCTAAATGTTCATCTATTCATCTCTTGTATCTACAATTCATCTATTGTTCATTTTTTCATATCTTGTATCTACAATTTATTTATTGTTTTTTTCTATTACTTCTGATAAAGAGGTGCTCTTCTGCTTTGAAAACTACTTATCATAGGAATTAGTTCATGGAAAATTTGGTTTGCCTTTATTCTGAACTTTGCTAACCTCTCCATATATGATACTTTAAAGTGTTGGTATAACTGTTATCACTCTTCCTGTTTCAATGATTTTGAAACACTTCATTCATTTGTGTAGAACAGAATATATATCTGGAATCATTTTCTTACAGTATGAACGACTTCCTGCAACATTTCTTGTTATGCAGATCTAATTATGATACATATTCTCTGTGTTTGTCTTTTTAAAATTTACTTTGATTTTTGAATGTTTTCCTGGACATAGAATTCTTTCTTTTCTTTTTTTTTTTTTTTTGAGACGGAGTCTCGCTCTGTTGCCCAGGCTGGAGTGCAGTGGTGTGATCTCCGCTCACTGCAAGCTCCGCCTCCTGGGTTCACACCATTCTCTTGTTTCAGCCTCCAGAATAGCTGGGATTACAGGTGCCTGCCACCACGCCCGGCTAATTTTTTTTTATTTTTTTTTTATTTTTAGTAGAGACGGGGTTTCATAGTGTCAGCCAGGATGGTCTCGATCACCTCGTGATCCACCCGCCTTAGCCTCCCAAAGTGCTGGGATTACAGACGTGAGCCACGGCGCCCGGCCCTGGACATAGAATTGTAAGTGCACAGTTTGGCTTCATTTTTCCCTTTGTCTGTACTATGTCTGGTTGGTTTATGGAAATTCAGAGAAGTCTGAGGAAGCATTGCACAATGTTACTCAGCACAAATTGTTTTCCCCTCTTCCCTTTAATTTTAAAATTTAATCACTGATTTTTGGAAATTTGAATATAATGTACCTTGGTTTGATTTTTTTATGTTTATGGGAATTACTGATTTTCTTGAGTTTGTAAATTTAGGTTGTTGTCCAATTTAGAAAATATTTGGTAATTTTTTTTTCAAATACTTTTATGTTCCCTCAACCAACTGACTTACAGAGACTGCTTGATATTATCTTCTTCATCTCTAATGATCTTTTCATTATTTAATTTTTTTTTTTCTCACTGTGTTGTATTTGAATAGTTACCATTGCTGTGGCTTCTGGTGCGCTGATTTTTTTTTCTTCTCCTGAAATGTATTTATCATAAATCTCATCTGGTGAATTTTTAATTAAATTAATTAACATTTCTATCTCCAAAATTTTTATTTTTAATACTCTTTATATTTAATCTCATTATATTAATGTTTTACTTAAACCGTTAAGCATATTTATAATGTTTAGAGTAACTTGTTTAAATGTTTCTCTGTTAATTTTATCCCTGCATATTTGTATTAATTTTCTTTTCCATTCTTGGGGCATATTATACCAGTCATTTTCATACTTACAGTTTTGGATAGAATGCCATACTGTGAATTTTACATTGTTAATTGCTGGATTTGGTTGACATCTTTTGTACTGTTGGACATTATTGGTAGCAGATAATTAATTTACTTGTGGATCTAACAAATATTTACTAAATAATTGTTATGTGTGAGACATTACATAACTTCCAGTACGTAGAGAGGGAACAATTGTAAAATATAACTGACTAAATACAATATAATATTTATTATCTTGGAAATTTGATGGGGTTTGGTAAGGGTATCTGAGAAAAATATTATGTTTCTTAGTAAAAGGCAGGGAAGAACATGGAGGAACTAATACTGAAAATAACCTTTAAAAACCCCTTTAAAAATTAGATATAATGTTTCCAAGGAAGGAAGCAGAAAAAGAATATATATGTAAGGGCTGATATGTATGAGAAAAAATTGTGAGCTGAAGCAACTGAAAGATAAAAGTGGGAAGAAGAGAAAAAACATGGAACAATGAAATGTGATAGAAAATATAACAAAAAAAGATTGATTACATTTTAAAAAGTTATGTCTTGTCTGTTGCTTTTTTATATAAAATATCATATAAAATGAAACTGAGAATACTCCAGAGGGAAGGAAGTGAATAAAGTTACAATGCTCAAAAGTATTTAGTGAATGTTCTAATATAGGCTAGACTTTATAAGATGAAGATATATGTTGCAACATTTAGGGTAGCCAATGAAAGAATATTGAAATATTGTGAAACTAATAATTATTATTACTTTAGAAGCCTGGAAGTATACATAGTTAATATGAGTAAAGAAATGTATTTAATGTAGTGCTCTGTCAATTAAATATTTGCAGAAAAATAAAATTTGACTTTTCTCTAAGTATGCCACAAAATCGGTTATTGGTAGATTATGGATCTAAATGAGCAAATAAAACCATAAATTACATGTAATTTGTTGAAAATCACATACATTTTAATTTATATAATTACATACTACATATATACTATCTTCAACATCTTAGGTTGTTAAATATTTGTTCTAAAACACACAAAAACATTATCCACAAAATAATAAATTTATTATACTACTAATAAAGATATTTGTCCATTTAAAAAACAATTAAAAGGGAAAAGACAAGTAAAGAGTTTGAGAAGTTATTAATACTTGCAGCGCCTATAACAACCAAAGGACTTGCATCTGGAATATATAAAATAAGTCTTTAAATTTTAGAGAAGGAAAGAAGACTAGGAACTCTAATATACATTTCTCTTAACTACTATTATTCCAAGGAAAAGGATTCGTGAATCACATAATATATGAAGTATGAAATGATTGAATTTAAAAGGCAATGCTAAACTCTTTTAGAGCGTTTGCACCAATTCAAAATTCCATCAACAATCTGTAAATCATCATTCTTGACCATTTCTTTAACATTTAAATTTCTGCCAAGAAAATAGGTATAGAATTTTATTTTTCTGGTCTTGATTTGCATTTCCTTGAGTAACAAAGATATTAAACATTACTTTACATATTTATTGGTCATTTCCGTTTTGTCTGTGAAATGTCTGTTCAAGCCTCTTGTCCATTTTTTCTGTGGATCCTTTGTGCTGTTTACCGGTGAAACTTCATTGCTGTTTAGAATCACAGGTTACATACCTGTTATTAAAAAAATGTTAACCCAGCAAATATAATATTTACTTCATCCCTTTAAAGTAACAAGAGCCTGTATAGGGGAAGATTCTTCCCTTCGATAAGATCTTGGGTTCTTTATGCTAGCTGCATCTGCCTCACCTTGCACATGTGCTGCAGTGAGAACCCTGAAGTCGGAACATTCCACCGCTGTGCCTGTCTGTTCCTTGCTGAAGCTGTCCTGGCCCCTAGGAAACAGCTGTCTCAAAGCCAGGCCCACCAACATTTGCTGAGGCTCCTGACTCTCTTGTGTTTTAAACTTTCTTAAGTCCTTTGCACTTAAGACAATCAAGCTTCATTTATAAACAGTGACTGTCTACAGTGTTTAAAGTCACCATAAGAATCCATGACCCACTGGGGGAAAATTCCCAAGTCCTGTGTGATATAAGGCTTAAAGTCTCATAAGGGTGAGAGAAAACTATACAACTGTAAAAAATATTTTCAGAACCTAGTTGTATTTTGCAAGATGGCTACCTGCCTGGAGATGAGGCAGAGAATCTAACATCCTATTAACTTTTAGTTGACCGATTAAGGTTGTAAAATAAGAATGGTTTTCAGAACTGTAGATAAGCAGCCACTGAAACTTTCTCTCATTTGTCTCTTTTATACAGAAAACACAATACTCTGAAGCCTTGGAATATGTTTCTTTTTAAATGGCCCCACCAAGCAGAAAATCAGATATGGCAAAGAGGCACTGGATCCTGAATATCTGTGCAATAAGCAGAAAGAAAAACAGAACAAACAAAACATCGCTTACTACTAACACTAGACAGCATTATTTCCACACAAGAATGATGAAACACTGCAGTTACAAACTACTTTGTGTTTGTGTGTCTTGCTTTTTTGTTTTGTTTTGTTTTTTTAATCACCATCTCCATTCCTGCCATTTTTATCATATATCTCCAAGAAAGATATGGGTATAAGCATATATAGAAACAGCAGACATCAATTTCTAAAAACTTTATGTCAACTCCACCTAAGTGAAGTTCTTTTCTTGCACTGATGAGAAAAATGTAGACATCAAGTATGTATGAAAATAATCTGTGGTAGAAAATGAGATGACTAACATGCTCTGAATAACCAAAGCACTGCCTTTCCTAAATTTATTGACTAAAAAATTGTAACATTTTAGGAAACCTGATTCATCTTTTAAAAATTGCAAGGCTCACTTATATCTGTGACTTATAACAAAGCTTTCAATTATCAAAGTTAAATACAAACATAAAATTGAAATTTTTGTATTAAACAAAGTAATTCTTGACTTAATATCAATACATTTAGTAAAATGAATGGCTGTTGGAAATAAACACAAGTGAATCAAGGACTGAGGAGACCCCTCCAAAAAAAAAAAAAAAAAAAGAATCCCTCATACACATAAGTGAATATGACAGAAAGATAAAATATTAAAATGTGAAGAAAAATGAAGATTAGGCCCACATATAATAATGATTTCTAAGTTGAAAACAGATTAGAAGATGCATAAAAAATACAATATTTGAAAACTATTTTTTCTTACAAAAGCAGCCTGTTCTTATTATTGGCCATTTACATCAGTTCATCTCTCAAACTTAATGAAAAGGATCCATATTTAGATAGCAATATTTTTGAATTCTCAAAAGTTACACATAAAATATAATTTTAGTAAGAATATTAAAATATGAGATTAGGAGAATACAAATCATATTGATCTCAGTATTTTCTGTACTAATGCAAAATAACAGATACTGATAGAACAAAGTGCAACAATTTGAAAGAGAAGAGTTGTGACTTAGACATATTAAATTTAGTCAAGTTGTCCATATTGTGACAGAGGATAAATACATTTTCAGACATTTTGCAACTCAGACAAAATATGTTCAAGATAGCTTTATATAAACACTGTTAACTCATATTCCTTAAAAACGGGTTAAGACAAATGGAACTGAATAATTATCTATATTGATTCACATTAGCAGGAAACATTTCTGAACTGAAAATAATTGTCCCATTAATCAAAATTTCATGGGTTGGATATTTTCAAGAATTTTTAAAAATACAAAATAGCTGCAAAAATAGAAATTTTCTAAATTTGCTGTGTTACATGTCTCAATTTTCCACCCACAGTGTACTTTCATTTAGCTGAAAATAAGAAGCAACTACTTTGTGGCAGGCAATATTCTAAGGTTAGTGATAACAGTGGTAAACAATGCAAATACATTTCAAACTCTTATGAAGTTCGCATTCTACTGAGGGGTTAAAGAATCACTCAAACAAACAAATAGATAAGCAATAATAAACGTTCAAAGAAAACAGAATCCTTTAATATGCTAATGTGATGTATTTAAAGTCAGTCAAAGGCATCAGAGCCAGGATGAAAACTGAGAATGAGAAAATATTGAGGTGGGTATATTATTCAGGACAGGCTAGGGTATGTTTCTGTAGCAAAGGACTCTCATATTTCAGGATTCAATATTACAAAAGCCTGTTTCTCACTCATGGTTTCTGTCCCGGCAAGGTCAGTGGGGACTATGAAGTATAAAATCACACAGGAACAAGACTGATAGAGGCTGAAATATCTCAGATGCACTACTCGGAACATGCGGCTTTCTATTAAAAAATAATGAAGAGTCATATTATATGATTTTTCACTGAGCATGTAAGAGACTCACATTCTTTCCACATTTTATTGGCTAGAATTATATGCCTAACTGAAAATGTCTTGGAAATGTAATGAAGTACTTAGATGATTTGGTAAGCATTACTACTACTGATCCACCAGAAGAATGTAATGTCACAGAAACAAAAAAAGGAAAATTTTGAAAGAACATGAGATAGATTATATTTGCAGGGTGCTACTGATTTATGGTCCAAAGTAAACTTTATGTGATGATATGGATGCCATTAGTGGAATAACATATATAACTTATTGTGTATCTTGGAAACTTTGAGAGTGAAAAGTGAATCATTAACAATTGGCTAGTGCAACAGGGGTAAACCAAGACTGTCCAATGAAAATTCGAAAGTAGATTCACACTAGTTATCCAAGACCTATAAAAGAGCGGTTTCAACAAAATAGGGCCAAAATGTTGCTCTAGTAGATTGGGTTGAGACTAGGGGATGAGATGAGCAGCCTAACAGGTAAGTTATTTTGTGAAGAGAATCAGAGAAGCAGCAAGGGGATGCGAGCTATAGTTTTTGTTTTGTTTTGTTTTGTTTTGTTTTGTATATGTATGTATGTGTGTATATATATATATATATATATATATATATATATATATATAATGCTAGAGATACTAGAGAATGCTTTTAAGGGGAATGATTGACTTAAGAATGAAACACACACACGCACACACTTAGGTAGGTGTAAATAGAGTGCGATAGAATTGACATCGTTAAGAAATCCTGGGTAAGTAGTATCCTGAGCTCCAGGTGGGGATGAGGTAAGGAGAGGGTAATATGTGTTTGATTGAAGCAACAATCTCTTCTGTAACAGGAGAGAAGGTAGAGAGCAAAGTTCGAAATCAAGGTAGGTCCATAAATTCTAGAATTTTCAGATGAAAGTATTTTCTAAATATGGCTTCTATTTTCCCAACAAGCAGAAGGCAAGGTTATTAGTTGGAAGAATTGCAGAAAAAATATGTAAAAAATTATTTACAGCAATAAGAAAGCAAATTATACAGTCATATTGACACTAATTCCCATTTCCCAGTTCCTCTAGAAGACCCATCGAAATGCCTTCCAGACCCTGTCTTCTTTCTTTCTATGGTATGTTAGCTTGAATTTTGTAAAATTCACCTTATATTTCTGAAAACACAAGCCTATTTGCGTGTTATCATAAACTGGACCAGCAGAGCCAGGACTGTACATATATTTCTAAGCCATTTTGTCTTCACTGGGGTGAGCTTTGAGGATGACAATCTATTCCATTGTTGTTTTCCAAGCTGTCCCATTGGTGGTGGGAGGGGAATAATGGTGATCCTTGATATCAGCTATTCTTTTTGTGATACCTTTGAATTGAGTCCAAACATCCTTCTGTGTTTGCTAAGCTCTGAGATCCTGGGCAAACATTACAAAGATTCTTGACTCCTGAAAGTTTAAAGTGTTTAATAATTTATTATTCAACTCAAACTCATAGATCCTTTAACACAGGTACTTACATACTTTGAGTTTCCTGGGAAAAGATGAGTTTTGGTATTAGCTGGCACACACTCTATGCCAAATCAGTATTTCCCAGAAAGGGGGTTGAAAGAAGGCTGCCAACATTTTGTTGCTCCGGGTAAGTTTATTAAAATGTCATCATTCATAATTAACCTAATGACATGAAACAAAGAACATTTTAACACAGAATCAGAAAACAAAATCTATCGTTGCTCTAGATTGAATACATTTAATTATTTCAAACTTACCACAGTTTTTATTTTGGAAACTAGCCCTAAACCAAACCTTCTCCAGTAGTACGACACTTTTGTTTTTAGTCTCCTGTAAGCATCTTACTTCACTGCTTTCTATACTAACATTTTATGATGGTTTTGCCTATCTTTCATGCCAGTGTGTAAGTTCCTTGAATATGTAGAGTTTTGTATTATAATGTCAAACTCCCGTGCAGCATAAATGGCCCTTATAAATATTTTTTGAAAGAATTAAACTACAAATTAAAATCAAAATTTTAATTAGCCATCCAAATGACTCTAATTTGCTTGCTTCTTTTCCTTCAGAGAGACAAAATGTATGAAAGAGATTCATAAAGAGTTTAGAACATTTTCTTATAGTTTGTTTTCCTTATTTATAGTTTCTTTCCATGGCTAGAAACATGCTAGTCATACGCCATATATATTTGCCCCGTCACCTTCTATTACCTTAAGAAAAGGTTTTTAATTTTTAGTTCATGTTCTTCAGATGCCATTAACAAGATTATTCAGTTGAACTAGCACATTTTGCATTGGTAGTTATTAACACAGATGTAATAGCTTCTCTTTTGTCAGAGTAGTGCAGTCACTGCTTAAATATATTTGGCAATTTGTAGAGGCTAGTGTCCACATTTCTCAGAGTGAGATAAAAACAAAAACTTGATTTTTCAAAAATAGCAATAGACTACTGCATTTATTACCTAATAGATACTAAATTCCTATCTTGGCATATATTATGATAATTGGCTTACGGAGACAATCCTTATCTTTAGGAATCTTGGGGTGATAATTGACAACTGTGATTATATTAATTTATGCTCTTGCATTAACTTTTGCTTGAATCATAACAGAAAACAATTCTAATTAATTTAAGACAATGCCTATTATACATTTTTTGATTTGAGACAATAAACCAATTTGACACTTTTCCACAGAAAATGTCATGAATTAAAATTAATGCATGATATTTGAATTTGTTCTTGTATGTTGATATGATTGTGCTTCTTTCTGACTTTTTAAAATGTTCCTGACTCTTTTTTCTAAATGCTTTATGTTTTTCTATCTTAGTGCTGGGACCAGAAAACAAGAGTACAGTTTACAAGCCTTCAATCCATCATAACTGTGAAGCAGGTTCACTAGTAACCAATTTTAAGGAAGGACACTCACAGTGTGGAAGATAGCAAATACTGTCACCATGCCAACCACCAGGAACAGGAGTCAGAACAATTACATCCACTGCATCCTGGGCTGCAGTTTCACCAACAGACTATGTCTGGTGAGACAGAACACATTTACATGCAACAAGTTATATAAAGGAGATTTACTACTTACAGATAGGCAGCAAGGGACCAAAAATGCCACAATCCATTGTGGACTGGTCTCCCAAGGGCTCAAAAAAACTGGCTGGGGCAGATTGAGTTTTGACTGTGCATGGCCCAATTGTACCACAGATGAGGAACCTGGAATGGCAGACTGCTTATATAACACAGCGGTCACAGGACTCACTGCACAAAACGTTGAAGGATACCTTGCTTCCAGAGGTGAGAAGAACACAGTTTGGGCTGTCCCAGGACGTTTCTCTCAAAATCGAGGTGTTACATTCCCTACGAGGAAGGGGAAGAAGACTTGGACTGCTGGGGACAATTTTGCCTTAGGTCAGGGTTTTGCATTACCACCACATTCTATAGTTATCTGAGAATTACAGACAAGAAGAAGACAGGAGAAATACTGAGTTAGCCAAGGTTGTCTGGAGACCATCAGGCAATAATCACTATGAAACACTGGTTTCATGCCCAAGTTCACATGGTCTCACAAGGGCAGTGAATTGGCTGTGCTTAGCCTAGCTCTAACATGAGAATCTGACAAGACTGAGCTCTCCCAGCAGGTCTATCCCTCCTGCCTGGGCTCATTACACAGCTATCCTTTCTCAATTGCTAGCACCACTCAGAGCAAGGCCAGGGAGCCAAACAGAAATACCCAGGTCTTAAGGCATTTCAGTATGTATATCAGGGAGACAAAGATATGGAACTAAGGTAGTTTTAGAGTTAATTCTATTGATGTTAACTTGGGGAACATCTTAAAAGTGTAAATGATTCCAGCATAGACGTCTTCTGTGTTTCATTTTCTTACCTTCCCAAATGCATTCTAGGTTTTATACTTAATAGCTTCATCCTGGAACTCTGTTAAAAATTACAGAAAATTATACTCTTCCACATAGATACCAAAAAGGAACTGAAAGATTGCTGCATTTTGAAGATTTTTTGACAGATTTTAGCACTCTTTCAAACATCAGTATTACAGCACTGTGTAGATGTAGAAAATTGTTCTTTGCTTCCCATATAAGTTATGAAACTTGGATACCTTAGGGTGCAGTTAGTTTTTAAGTTTTTTGATCTTAAAGTATTTGCCAGGTTTCATTTTGTAAATGCTTGTACCTTTCTAATGAATATGCTTAGTGGATTCTAGACCTTGGAAATATTCCATAAAAGGAAATGACATAATTTCCTGAGTGGGATGTATTGCCAGTTGATAAATAACAGCAGCATGCTCTTCTTTATACTGGTGTTGTCATGAAATCATAAAATTCCATCATAAAAAACAAAACGCAAATTAAATTTTGTTCCTCTTAATTATAAAATGTTTTCTGCTTTGAGCATTTCAAAAGCTGTCCATATTATAGTGTAGTTTACTTTGTTTCTTTGTTTTGTAAGTGTCAAGTATTGTGAACCCCAAATATCTGAGACGGGTCTTAGTTAATTTAGAAATATTTTTTTCTAGATCCTTGAGGAATCGCCATACTGTTTTCCATAATGGTTGAACTAAGAACTAGATGTACCATATGACCCAGCCATCCCACTACTGGGTATATAACCAAAGGATTATAAATCATGCTGCTATAAAGACACATGCACACATATGTTTATTGTGGCACTATTTACGATAGCAAAGTCTTGGAATCAACCCAAATGTCCATCTGTGACAGACTGGATTAAGAAAATGTGGCACATATACACCATGGAATATTATGCAGCCATAAAAAAGGATGAGTTTGCGTCCTTTGTAGGAACATGGATGCAGCTGGAAACCATCATTCTTAGCAAACTATCACAAGAACAGAAAACCAAACACCGCATGTTCTCACTCATAGGTGGGAACTGAACAATGACATCACTTGGACTCGGGAAGGGGAACATCACACATCGGGGCCTATCATGGGGTGGGGGGAGAGGGGAGGGATTGCATTGGGAGTTATACCTGATATAAATGACGAATTGATGGGTGCTGACGAGTTGATGGGTGCAGCACACCAACATGGCATAAGTATACATATGTAACAAACCTGCACGTTGTGCACATGTACCCTAGAACTTAAAGTATAATAAAAAATAATAATAAATGAAAAAAAAAGAAATATTTTTTTGCCCAGCATTAAGGATGCACCCATGATACAGCCTCAGGACATCCTGACCACATGTGCCCAAGGTAGCTGGGGCACAGCTTAGTTTTGCACATTTTAGGAAAACATGAGGCATCAATCAAGATATGTAAGATGGACACCTGTTTGGTCCCGAAAGGTGGGACAACTCGAAGAGGGGAGGGGGCTTCCAGACCATAGGTAGATAAACCACGAAAGGTTGCATTCTTTTGAGTTTCTGATTAGTCTTTCACTGATTATGCGATTTACAGAAATTG
Organism: Trachypithecus francoisi; assembly: GCF_009764315.1. Taxonomy (NCBI): domain Eukaryota; kingdom Metazoa; phylum Chordata; class Mammalia; order Primates; family Cercopithecidae; genus Trachypithecus; species Trachypithecus francoisi. The sequence continues at coordinate 55,300,883 of NW_022681463.1, read as the reverse complement.
TCACTCATGCTTTAGTCTGTTTGGTGAAACAACAGGGCAAAGGGACCAATCAGATAACACATTTGTCTCACGGGAGCAAAGGACGACTTTGAGTTCTGTGTGTCCTTTGTCCAGGAGGAATTGCCTTGTGGGCAGATTGTGAGGGAGGTATGTGGCTTTTTTGTGTTTGCAGCTATCTTATTTAGGGGTAAAATAGGAGGCATGTTTGCCCTATGCAGTTCCCAGCTTGATTGTTCCCTTTGGCTTAGTGATTTTGGGGGTCCTTATATTTATTTTCCTTTCACAGTACAAACCTCAAAAACATAACACCAAGTGAAAGAAGCCAGACACAGAAAACACAATATCGTACATTTTGTAAGATTTTATTTGGGCAAAATGTTCAGAAAAGGAAAATCTATAAGGAAAAAAGATTTTTGGTGGCCTACAGCTGGTAGTGAGCATGAAGAGGGACTACAAATGGGCATGTCATTTATTTCTAGGACAATGAAAATATTTAAAAATTAGACTGTTGTGATAAATTCTGTAAATATACTCAAAATCATTGAATTGTGTACAAAAATAAGTGTGTTTTATGGTAGGTAAATTATATATCAATCAAACTATTCAAAATGCTAAGTATTTCATCTAAGACTCATATGCATTATAACAAGGAAATTTGAGTTGTTCTTATAATATGAAAACTATTTAATAATGTCCAAATCTCTCTTATTTTGTCAATGGCTACCTGATATCTTTCAAAATTATTACAACAGTGTAGAATAAATACATCAATACAGGGCTAGTATATCACCAACACACAAACAGCTTTTATTAATATAACAATCACCTCTGGTGCTGAAGTAAGCCAAGGTTTCCCTCATAATTCTGGCTCTTCCCCAATAAGGCTTGAAGCACTTTCTTGTAAGGTATAGACCAATTATATGGTTTGGCTCTGTGTTCTGCCCACATCTCATCTTGAATTGTAATCCCCATAATCCCCACATGTCAAGGGTAGAACCTAGAGGGAGGTGGATGATGGAGGCAGTTTATCCCATGCTATTCTCGTCATAGTGAGTGAGTTCTCATGAGATCTGATGGTTTTCTAAATGTTTGACATTTCCTCCTACATACACTCCTTCTCTCCAGGCTCTTGCTTCCCCTTCACGTTTCTCCATGATTGTAAGTTTCCTGAGGCCTCCCGAGCCATGTGAAACTGTGAGTCAGTTAAACTTCTCTCCTTCATAAATTACCCAGTCTTGGGAATTTCCTTATAGCAGTGTGAAAATAGATACAACCAATCTTAGAGAAACTTCTTCAGCTGGTTAAGTAAATGTTGAAGGTTTTGGAAAATCATAGGATGTATTGAAAGTGTACTTCTCAATATCTCCATTGTACTAAGAATCCAGAAAACTGGGATGTGGATCTGTGAAGTTTATTATTTAAGTTACAGACGCACCAAGGTGACAATACAGTAGAGCTTCCCTCCAAGGGATGTAAAGAACAGTAACAGATGAAGTCGCTTGGAACATCAGACAAATATTAATCACATTCACTTTGGGAAAAGTAATTTACCATACATATAACAGATATAGGGCTAATTCATTTTATGTACTAATAGGTTGTTAAAATTAATAATTAAGAAATAAAAATAAATGTTTTAAAAAGGGAGATAATGTGTCTGTTTTAGATTGTTTGCCAGGTAGAGTTACCCAGAACTTTATGCAGTGGGATTCTGAGCTCTGGTCATCTTGTTTTTGTCCGGCTATGATTGCTACAATTTTTCCTCTTACTAAGTATGGAAACACAAACATACCCTGATGAATACATTTCAATTCTTCATATATTCTTCCCTGCCTCCATTCTGTAGTATCAACTCTCTCTTTTCATGATATTCAAGGTTGATTAGCTTCAAATAAACAGTCATGTACTGTATAACAAAATTTTAGCCAATGATGGATTGCACAAATGACAGTAGTCTCATAAAACTATACCACATTTTCACTGTACCTTTCCTATGTTTAGACATGCTTAGATACACAAATACTACTATTGTGTTGCAATTGTCTACGGTATTTAGTAAAGAAACCAGCTGTACATGTTTGTAGCCTAAGAGCAACAGGTTATACATAGCACATAGTCTAGGTATGTAGTAGGCTATACCATCTAGGCTGGTATAAATGTACTCTATGATATTTGAACAATGATAAAATCACTTGATGATGCATTTCTCAGAATATTTCCCTGCTGTTAAGTGGCACATGACTATATAGTGATTTACTTCTTTGCCTACTGGTGCATTGGTTTGAGGAGTCCAAAATGACCATGTAATATCACAGGTTAGGTTCAGTGCAGCCTGATGAAAACATACTATCTTTTGATTACAGCTCCTCTTATTCTGCTAACTCTAAAGTTTTAGAAACAATGAAGCACAAAACAATAAGTGAATCAAAGACAATAATGATGACAAAGGTCACTGCTAATTCTACGGTTGTTTCATAGGTTCAGTCTTTTACTACATTGAGAGACACAGTACTATATAATGACTTTTTGTTTAACTTATATACAAATTCTAAATGATAATGTTCTAATCCTACAGAATAACATTGCCAATGATGTATTATTTCAGTCTTGAAGAGGTCATTTCAAGGTGCTGTCAGGACAGACATTTCCAACTAAAGCGGTATAAGGTGCATCCAGTGGATCTTGTGAATAAGTAAGTGCTCATTTTCATATCTATAAGTGGGTCTTTTGTTCTAAAGTGAGGTTATGTGAGATATTATGTTAAATCATATGCTATTTACCCAAAGATGGTGGTACTAGTATAGACTTTGCAGGCAGATTAGACAAATCCTTTAAAAACACATGCATCAGTCTAGCAATTACTATTTCCTTTAGAACTGAAGAAGTCCAATGTAATCAAGTTTCCAGTAAGAAATTGGTTGCTACCGTTGAGCTATGTTACTATGTCAGGGACTCAGCATTGGTGTCTACTGCTGGTAGGTTACACACTCAGCAAATGCAGAAGATAGACTACCCTTAACCAGAAGAAGCTCACACTGTTGGACTCATGCATACCTTTCATCTCTAATAACATGGCTGTGATGTTCTTGTCTTATTGTGAATACACTCAGGATGGCTAAGGACAGAGACTGAGTGACATCTGCTGGAGAAGAATTCTGTCTTCCTGTTTATGGAATACCTCCTCTACAGCAAATAATGCCTGGTGAGCATTGCACTTCCCTAGATTTATCCATATTCTCCTATCACAGAACATTCCTTTTCCGGTTCTCCTCTTCTACTCTCCCCAGAACTCTGAACCATCAATGGTCCAATGTGTTGATATTCACCCAAATCATTTTCATTCATTCTTTCGGTTAATCTCTACATGGGTCCAGTCATCTTCAGTTCACAGTAACATTTTTTATTAGTCAGGGTTCTCTAGAGGGACAGTACTAATAGGACAGATGTATATATGAAAGGGAGTTTATTAAGGAGAATTGACTCTCATGATCACAAGATGAAGTCCCACAATACACTGTCTGCAAGCTGAGGAGCAAGGAAGCCAGTCTGAGTCCCAAAACCTCAAAAGCAGGGAAGCTACCAGTGCAGCCTTCAGTGAGTGTCCAAAGGCCCCAGAGTCCTTGGAAAACCACTTGTATAAGTCAAAGAGTCCAAAAGCAGAAGAACTTGGTGTCCGATGTTCGAGGGCAGGAAGCATCCAGCACGGGAGAAAGATGAAGGCTAGAAGACTTAGTTTAGCCTTTCCACATTCCTCTGTCTGCTTTTACTCTAGCCACAGTGGCAGCCTGTTAGATGGTTGTCATCCAGACTGAGGGTGGGTCTGCCTCTTTCAGTCACTGATTCTAATGTTTATCTCCTTTGGCAACACTCTCACAGACATACCCAGGAATAATACTTTGCATCCTTCAATCCAATCAGGTTAACACTCAGTATTAACCATCACACATATTCAGTTGAATTTTCTTAAAATCAGACCTGGATTTTTTTCTTCTTCACTAGTTTTTCCAGGGAAACTACTCATGAGGCTATATGTGGGACTTGATGAAGAGACTTGAGTGTAACAGAGGTTAGTAAGAGTCTTGGTCACCCTTTGATGTTCTCTCAGACCTGCTTGAACTTGATCTTGTGTATACTGTTTTCATCATATAATGGACTACTGTGGAAATGGCTTGACCTAATCATTTGGGATAATTTATAAAACCCAGCTCATGATGAACAAATCTGGGCATAAAACCACTTGATATCTTGTGAGAATACTCTTAGTTTCTACCCAAGCTCTGTAGGATTAGAGGAATTGCTTTTTATTTTTAAATTAAATGTTTTATTTTGATATGATTGTAAATTTACATAGAATTTAAAGAATTCATACAGGAAAATCCCCCTCTACCTCTTACAAAGTTTTCCTCAGTGATGACATTTTGCAAAACTGCAGTACAGTATCACAACAAGAATATGGAGATTGATTCAATCCACCAGTCTTACTCAGATTTTGTTAGCAGTGGAAGTTATCTGAAGTACATGGCACCAAATACGTTAGCAGTGGCAAATTTATTCTAACAGGTCTGCAGTAACCTCAATTCTTGCCTCCTCAGAAGAAAGAATTCAACCAAGGAGCATAAAGCAGAATGGAAGACCAAGCAAGCTTTAGAGCAGGAGAGAAAGTTTATTTAAAAGCTCTAGAGCAGGAATGAAAGGAAGGAAACAAAGTACGCTTGTAAGAGAGACAAGTGGGCGATTTGAAACAGAAGTGAAGGGCTGGACCTTTTGATTTGGGGTTTTATACATTGGCATACTTCCGGGGTCTTGCATTACTTCTCCCTGCTCCTGAGATCTTACTGGGAAGTGGCTGATCATCAGTTTCAGGTGTTTTCTATTTTTAGAAGACTGCCTTTCCCTGATGCTGGCTGTGACCAGTTATTACTTAGAGAGACAGTTAACAACCGCCTGACCATCACCTGATGATCGCCTGTCACTCCTGGTGTGTGTTGGGGGCAGCCCTCTCCTACTACCTACCTACTGTAACAGTTTTATTAGTGGACTCTTCATTAGTTTAGTGAAGGGAGGGCCCAATATCCCAGGGGACATTGCCATCTGGTGGATTCTCTAGTCTTATATACTAAACCTATTCTAATATGCTTTTTTCTCTAAGTTTTCTGAAATGTTTCTTCATACTCTTCCAATAAGTTATGAAACTTTTAAACCACAATTACTGTAGCCCACAGATTTTTCAAGAGTTCAAGATACCATTCTGTGAATGTATTAAACTCCTTGTCAACAAAACTGACAGGATTTGCTACATTATCTCATACTCTTTTACTCTCCCATCAGAAAAACATAAATAAGTAAATAAAATTTTTGAAAAAAAAATACATAAGCATGAACTTGATACTCTTACAGCACATGTTATATATATATATATATATCCCATGAATATGTACATCCAAAGAAATAGTATGTTATTTTATATTTGCTATTAAATTGACATAAGCCCTATGACATTTGTTCATTCAGTATAAATTTTGTTGTGCAGAAGAACCTGATGCTGGGAATACAGCAGAGAGCAACACAGACAAATCTCTCTACTTTCATGCACCTTACACTGAAGTGAGCAATAATCCATTAAAAACGATTAACATACGCAGCATATTACATGCTGATAAGTATAATAGAGAAAACTGCCTGTGAGGGAGTAGTGTTTCCAGGGAAGGTTTTAGTTAAATCGTGTTTCTAGGCAAATTAAATAGTGTTACCAGGGAAGGTTTTAGTCAAAAGACGACATTCACAACAATCCTTTGATGAGCTGAGAGAATGGTCCTTGTAGATATCTGGAGCAGAGAGTGTTGCAGCAAGAAGACACAGGAAGTAAGATAACCCTGAGGAAGAAGTGTGACTTTCTGATTAAAAAAGCAAACGAGGCCAGTATGTCAATCCTGGGATGAGTAGCAGGGAGGGCCACAGGAGATAAGGGTCAGTGAGGTAATTCAAAACCACATTTCCTAGCAGGTTGCAGGTCACTATAAGTTGTACATTCACAACTTGGGGACCTTACCCCAAGTGAGATTTAAAAAAAAAAACACATGGGAAGGTATTATGTGGACAAGTAAGATTATCTGACAATATTTAAGGGGATCTCATTAATTCTGTATTGGAAAAGATCATAGGGTAGAAGTGGGGAACTATTAGTCATTAAAATAATCCAGGTGTGGATCCACAGGTTAACTGTGACAGGGCTGACTATAGTGTTATAACTGGACTGCAGCTCCTAGGGCACAAAGCCAATGGCACTCTTTGAGATTGCTCAACACAGCAGTTGTGTGAGGAGTGGCTACACAGATTGTTCTCCAATGTGATTTGTTGCTAACATTAAGTTTTTAAGAACTACTCACGTTGATTCATAAAACTCCAGTTCATTTTTTTAAATGGCAGAATATTATTCCATGGGATGAATATCTCTCTCTCCTCCCGCCCATTTGTGTGTATCTATCTATCTATCTATCTATCTATCTATATTTCTATCTATATATCTATCTCCATTTGTGTGTATATATATACATATATACACAAACAAACTTGGTAAATATTACATAAATACTATATTATATTACAATGATAGAGTTAACAGGGTGGGTTCTAGAGCATATTGAGAGTAACCTGAATCTTGGTTCTGTTTTTTACTAGTTTTGTGCTCTTAAAAAATTTGTATAATTAAATTCTGTATCAGTTTTCTTATCTTCAGAATGGGATTAATAATACCTTTTTTCTTTTCAGGGATTTATAATGATTAAATAACTTAAATGCAAGTAAACAATGCAATGTTTTAGAAATGCAATTGCTTAATTGGACTAAATGCTATTATTATTAATTATAATTATTATTCCACTGATGGTGGTGTTATTTATCTATACCCTCCTGGATGGACTTTCATATTATCAATTTTGCACTATTTTAAACAACACTGCCATAAACACTCTTTATAAGTGGCAATAAACATTGTATGAACTTTTGAACAAGATGTTCCTCCTTGGTATATATTCCTATATAGCCTATGCCACAGGGTAAGTCTATCTTCAATTTTCTGGATACCGTAAAATTGTTCTTCACTATAGTTGTAATTGCTTATACTCACACCAACAGTGTGTAAGACATAAAGTTAAGCTACAACATTACCATCAATTGCTGTTGTCACACTTGGCACCACAAGATGGTAACCCACTGTTGTGTTTCCATAAATAGTAGCAAGGCCAAACACCTTTGTGTATTCTTGTGTCTTCTACTGAGAAACGTCTGTTTATACTTTTAGCTTATTTTTATTATTTGTGAATAATTTTTTATATATTGCAATTGTTATTTAAACATTTTTCTTGTTTATATTATAAACATCTACTAAGTTTCTGTGGTTTGTCATTTAACTATGTTTACATTGCACTCTGTAGAACAGATTTATGCTTTAAGTAAAAAAAGTAATAACATTAGAATTTTATATTTTTCTTAAATTTCAAATTTTAATTCACCTCAGATTTTATCTGTCTGTAGAATCACGTATTTATTTTTCTGATTTAATTTTTGGAGAAACTATTTTATATCCTGTTTACAGAATAATCTTTTTTTTAATCTAATGTGAAATGTGATCCATCAAATTCCCAAATGCATTTGATTGTATTTCTGTACTCCCAGTCTGTTTCGTTTATCTGCCTATTGATTAACTCATTTGTTAGTATGTCAGTCCCAAATATTTTAATTGGCATTGTTTAATGAATAAGTTGTGGATCTGGTGCACCTTTTTTTCTTAATTATCTCGAGTTTTCAGGTGATCATAGCCTCTTAATATCTTTATATATTTATTATTTCCTGTTTTTCCATTCTCATCACTGGATTTTTCTATTTTGGAGTGCCAGCTATTCTTGCTTTTTAGTATATCGGTTGGGTATTTCTCTATGAACAATGGCAGCAACAAAACTAACATAGTTGACAAGTACAAGTCAATTTATTTAAAGCACATTAAAGTGCTCACACATTTTACAAAAGGCCAGAAGATAAGGCTGAGGAATAATCAGGATCAAAGAGATCTCCAAAAAGACAAGAAGTATGAAGCAGGAAGCCTATTACTGAGACAGCTTGAAGAACAGGCTGTTGAGCCCCTGCCTCTGCCAGTCTCACCATGCCCAGTAAGATGTATTCCATCATGTCCTATATTTCCTGTGCCATGTGCTTGAATCTGGTCTCATGGAAGAGCATGTTCTTTGGTGGTCTTTGGCTGAATTCTTTCTGTCTTTTCAATAGCTGGTAGAAGAAGGATTCAACACCATCTGTTGCTTCTATTGCTTCTGTAGCATCCTCTGCAGGAGGGTTGAAGATGAGGGAGAGCTCAAATGGGACCTTCTGAGGCTTTTGTTGTGGCACCTGAGCTTCATTTTGTAATTTGAAATTAAATATCCTGTTTCGGGTCCTCTGCATAGAGTCAGAAATGCATTTTATATAGGTGAAGCTATAACCTGGATTTCAGATTCTATCCTATTTTTATCCACCTTCTGTCCACTCTATTCACAAACACTAAAAAATTTCCCCAGTCTGCAACTTCTTCCATAGTTAGTGTTATCAATTTTACAACCTCTCATCTTCACTCATGTGGACTTCTGACATAGTCTTTGAACTGACCTTTGTGCTTTCATTCCTCTTTATTCTGAAACCCTTTTTCCACACAGCCTTCAAAATGACCTTTTAAAAATGCAAAACACATCATATCACTCTCCAATTTTTAATATACCTATGTCTTCCAATTCCACTTCAAATAAAACTCTGACTCTTCTGTGGTAAGCATCAGCTGGATTGTTACTTATTTCTAAGCTTTTTTTCTCTCGGTTTTACCCTTGCACAGACCAATCTTGACAGGAAACATGATGAACCTGTTTTCTGCCCAGGTCTTTTGTTCGTCTTCTGGCCTCTGCTTGGATAACTCTCCCTCCTGATCTTTTCCCACCTGGCTCCTCCTCATCATTCTGGCTATAATTCAAATATCTTTTCCACAGAGACACCTGACTACCCTGTCTAATGGTGCCCATTTTCTCACCCCAGTTACTCTCCATCACATTATTCTTAATGATATAGTTCAATCATTTATCATGACATGACATAATTTTATGTTCTATATTCTTATGCTATGTATCTCTCACATACTAGAGTTTAAACTACGTAAGAGTAGAGATTTGTGCTGGAACATTTTTATGACTAATGTTAATGTCTGGAATAGTTGCTACTACCTAGAAAGCACTCAGTAATGCTATGTTGAGTGAATAAACGAATGAATGAATGAATGAACAAATAAATAAATATCTGGAGGCTAATTCTTATGCTTCTGTTATAGGCAACCCTTGCCTTTGTAGATGCTGCCTATTTGGTATTATTCTTTTTAGCTGATATTTCCACTAACAGACACCACCAGAACTCAGAAAAGAATCACAGAGGAGAGAAAGGTATAATTTGTTCTTCTATCACTCCCTACCCCTATTCTACTTTGCTCCAAGTAGCAAGGAATTTTGGACAATCTGAATGTTTATTTACCTTTCTTTCTCACTCAGTACTCCATCTTCTCTTCAGAGCTGGGGGCAGACAGCCTATGCCAGAATATTATTTTTCTTTCTTAGCTGTGATTTTTTAAAAATTCACAGCATGTAGTTATGATCCTGTTTATTTGGCTGTTTGATATCTTTTTTTTTGGCTTTTGTATGAATTTCAACAGTTATTGGAATAAGAAATTCCAATCTGTTTCATTTTATCATCTGTTGATAGAATCTCAAATTTTGTTTTGAAGTTTAAAAGATTATAACACTGAAGACATTTCACTATATGAGAGTGAGTGTGTGTGTTCATATGGATGGAAATAATCCTGAGAGAACGTAACTCATCATGACTAATGAAATCTTAAAATATAATAAAATCACATGAACACTTCCATCAGACATTTAAAATTTTTAAAGACATACTTTACAACAATTATTAAATTTTCTTCTAGCTACATAGTTTTCATTTTCAGAAATCATCAGAAAATCTCCTCATATGTTTTATGTATTTATTTTATATTTTCTTGCTTTTACATAATTTTTCAAATATTGTTGTGTTAGGGCTGGGTGCGTTGGCTCACATCTGTAATCCCAGCACTTTGGAAGGCCAAGATGGGTGGATTGTCAAGACCAGCCTGACCAATATGCTGAAACCCCATCTCTACTAAAAATACAAAAATTAGCTGGGCGTGGTGGCGGGCACTTGTAATCCCAGATACTCAGGAGATTGAGGCAGGAGAATCACTTGAGCCTGGGAGGCAGAGGTTGTAGTGAGCGGAGATCATGCCACTGTACTCCAGCCTGGGCGACAAAGCGAAACTTTGTCCCTCCCACCAGAAAAAAACAACAAAAAAATTGTACTAGCCATAAGCTAAATGATTACTACAATTTCTCTTAACTTAAAATAATTGCTGTCAACATTTATATGAGTTTTTTAAATACTTTAATTTTGTAAATTTACTTTGGCATTATTTGTATGGAAATTTATAAACCTTTCCTTCTATAAAATAAACAACATCATTTCAAGGCAAAAACTTGAAATTTAAATCCTCGTTGTTTGAGTCAAACAATCTTTAAGCATTGGAGACCCGGCTTTAAGTAAAGGCATAAAGTGTATAAATGCTCAGTCAGCTTAGCACTAAATACTCTAAGGCTCACAAAATTATTGCTAGTAACTAAACATCTGGCCTCTTTGATATAACAATTAAAAATTCTAACTTTTTCAAATTTGGCATGTTATATAATACAGTGGTTAATCATCTTCAACTAAAACCAGGTATCTTTTAAGTTCAAATCTAACAAATCTTATGTGAATTTACCTGTAAGAAAACAGGTGTTAGCCGGGCGCGGTGGCTCACGCCTGTAATTCCAGCACTTTGGGAGACCGAGGCGGTAGGATCACGAGGTCAGGAGATCGAGATCATGCTGGCTAACACGGTGAAACCCCGTCTCTACTAAAAATACAAAAAGTTAGCAGAGCGTGGTGGTGGGTGCCTGTAGTCCCAGCTACTCGGGAGGCTGAGGCAGGAGAAAGGCATGAACCCAGGAGGCGGGGCTTGCAGTGAGCCGAGTTCGCGCCACTGCACACCAGCCTGGGGGACAGAACGAGACTCGGTCTTAGAGAAAAAAAAAAAAAGAAAAGAAAAAGAAAACAGGTGTTATTCATCTACGAATTATTTATGTATGATAAAATTAGGCAATAAAAAAGTGTCTGTTAAAATAAAATTATACCAGATTAAAAAGATTTTAAAAATTGTTTTAGAGTGATTGCATTAACAGCCTCAATTGTTTCCCTCTTTCTGTGTCCATGTACTTTGCGATATGATTTTGCCATTCATCTTATTGAAGAATTAGTGTCCTTCATTCCTTCAACTTGGACTGATTTTGTGATTTACGTTATCACAGAGATTGTAGCAGAAATGATATACCAGTTCTGAGCCTATGCCTGAAGAAGTTTTGCATATTTTCTCGTGTGCTCCTATGCCTCCCCTATTCTTATGTGTGAACATTATGCGTCAACTTGCTGGGCCATGAGAAGCTGCAGCAGGACCTCTACTGGCTTTTCAGACTATAAGCCTAACCTGCAGATTTTGAACTTGGTATCCTCCATAATCTTGTGAGTCAATTCCTTAGAATAAATTGTTTTATCTGCATATATACATGTACACATACTATTGATTCAGTTTCTCTAGAGAACAGTAATTAAGATACCATGAGAACCTATTGGACGATAAAACACAAGTTGAGGGGAGCTGCCATATTGGCCCTACCCAAAGCCAATATAGACTAATCAGTAATCAATTAATCCAGTCAAGATGACAGGATTTCCTGACTCCAGGTGATTTTCAATGTAAGAGCAAGAAACATTTTTTCTGCAAGCCGATAGAATTTTTATGTGGTTATATAGCAGTATTACAACAATAAATTACTTCTGGCTGGGCGCGGTGGCTCAAGCCTGTAATCCCAGCACTTTGGGAGGCCGAGACGGGCGGATCACGAGGTCAGGAGATCGAGACCATCTCTGGCTAACACGGTGAAACCCCCTCTCTACTAAAAATACAAAAAGCTAGCTGGGCGAGGTGGCGGCGCCTGTAGTCCCAGCTACTCGGGAGTCTGAGGCAGGAGAATGGCGTGAACCTGGGAGGCGGAGCTTACAGTGAGCTGAGATCTGGCCACTGCACTCCAGCCTGGGTGACAGAGCGAGACTCCGTCTCAAAAAAAAAAAAAAACAAAAAAAAAAACAATAAACAATAAATTACTTCTAATTATTAAGCCCTTTTTAAAACTCAAAAAATATAGTTTTTTTTGGATTTTAACAGGGCATTGTTTACTAAATGAGTAACAGATATATTTTGTTCACATTTTTAACAGAAGCATATTTCTGAAGTTTTGTCAACTCATTATTAATGACAACTGAATCTTTGAAAATTATCACCATATTTATAATATAAATATGATCACTCAGACAGTAACTCTAGAGAAGTAAAGTCGTTTACATTTAGTTATAGTCATCTGAAAGCTACTTAAAATTATTCAGAACTGAATTCAAACACTTTTGACTACAGTTCTCAATAGAGATGGAAGATAATTTTTGATAGAAAGGATTCCTGATGCTGTAAACACTTGTTTTACTCATTTTACTCATTGCTATGTTTCATAAAAGATCTACAACTCATAGGACTAAATGCTTAAAAAAGTAATGAAACATTTAGATACTACAAGTTTCTTACTTATTCCTAACGGCTAAAGAGAGTAAGTTTTATCGTAAGTAAAACTGTCCATCACAAATAACTTTAGTTAAACCAAAAAAGCCTGATAATTAGGGAAGACTTTATAAAAACAAACTTATTTAATTTAAGATAAAATCAATTTTAATTTTTTCGTCAGCTTACACACACACACACACGAATACACATTCTGGTGTGTGTATATATATGTTGCACACACATATATATATAAACAGAGAGAGAGAGAGAGTTTGTGCCCTACCCTAGTGTTTCAGAAAATTCCATAAACGTATCTAAAAATATAAAATTCACAAAATCCTAGCAATTATTTTAATCTCTTTATTTTCACAAATTTTTCTACCCCTTAGATAAGACACTTATAAATAGATATGTTTCCAACAAGATGACACTGAACTGGTAAGCTTATTTCCATTCTGTGTAATTCGTGTCTCCACTTATTTATTATGATAACTTTTTTTTTTTTTTTTTTTTTTGAGATAGAGTCTTCCTCTGTCACCCAGGCTGGAGTGCAGTGGTGCAATCTCGGCCCACTGCAATCTCTGCCTCCCAGACTCAAGCGATTCTCCTGCCTCAGCCCCCCGAGTAGCTGAGATTACAGGCGCCTGCCACCAAACCCAGCTATTTTTTTTTAAATTTTTAGTAGAGACAGGGTTTCACCATGTTGGCTAGGCTGGTCCTGAACTCCTGATCTCAAGTGATCTGCCCGCCTCGACCTCCCAAAATGCAGGGATTATAGGCGTGAGCCACCATGCCCAGCCAAGAACTTTTTTTTTTTTTTTTTTTTTTTTTTTTTACTGTCCACCAAGCACCATATAAAAAGTTCCTTACTTTGGAAATTCAAACTTAGACAAAGTCCCTTCCCACAGCTGCCTCATAGTATAAAGGGAAGCAGACTTTACAATGTACTCATAATAGGGTTTGGCATAAGAAGACTAATGACACATAAAATGGACAAAATTCACATACAAGTGGCAATGGACGATTTCCTGCAGGAGATTATAACTTAGTTCAGCACAATATGTTGAGATGAATTGATTAAGGACTTCAGAGAGAAACACACTTCAGACAAGAAGAAAAGACATGAAAAACTGATAAATCAAGGTTTATTACCATGATCATCTGCAAAACTTGTTCAAAATATAAATGTATTTTGTATCTGCTTCTGGGCAACTGAAAGTCAAATTCAATACATGTCAGGTTTCCTCAGATATTTCAGAAGAAAATAATGTGTTAAGTGATTCAAAGACATATCTTAGGTTAAGAACAGGTGAGCTAGAGCAGAGAGTGTTAGAGGTGGAGTAGTAAATGCCAAAACTAGAAAGAATGCCTTAAAGGATAAGACCCTTAAACCATAATGGAATTTATTTACAGCGTAGGCATTTGGACTTTACCTAAAGAATATGCAAGATCAATAAAATAAGAATGCATATGTTAGCCTGGAACAGCGATCTCAGATAGATAGATGGATGGATGGATGGATAGATAGATAGGTAGATAGATAGATAGATAGATAGATAGATAGATAGATAGAATGGCTATATTCAGCTTCCTAATTGTTTAGATCTCTCTCTCTCTCTGTCTCTCTCTCTCTCTCTCTGTGTATGTATGTGTGTGTGTATATATATATGTGTGTAAGAATTTTTAAATAAACTTTGCAATAATCTTCTCAATGGAAAATTACGTTTTTGTTTCACTTCTATTCACTTCATTAATTTGTTAAGCGTAAACTTGGTTTACATTAAATACAAACAATAAACCAAACGTTTTGCTGTTATAACTTATACTTTCTCTCTCTCTCTTCCTCTCTCTCTCTCTCTCTCTCTCTCTCTATATATATATATATATATACACCACACACACACACACACACACACACATAAATATTTCAAATGGAAGATCAAGTAACATTTTTTCGGGCAAGCCACTATCATTTTTTTTTATTATGTAGCAGTACTAGCAGTATCATGACAATAAATTACTTGCATTCATTACGCTTTTTTTAAAACTTTAAAAAATATTAGATTTCAACAGAGAACGCACTAAACAAGAAGGAAGCTGAATATACCCATTGTATGTGTGCGTACAAACATGTCCTCTTCCCTCAAATATTCTACATTCTTGTCCCCGCTCTTTTTCACTATAGAATTTCTAAAGAATGTTCCTTCAATGCACAAGAAACTTACCTACACCCTCATCCTCTTGAATGAAGCTTTCTTAGATGTATTCATCCCTGCCCCCAGCCACAAAAAAAAAAAAAAAAAAAGCCACAAAAAAATCTTCTCTTATTCTCAATATGATATTTCTCTTTCGGTTCTTGATTCCAGACTGCTATTACTCTTGCTTTGAGGGAGTGGAATCAGTAGCATTCTATTTATCACCCACGTCCAGAATATCTTTTTTCAACTTCCATAAAACAAGTGAAAATTTATGACTTTCGAGGCTCATCCTTGTAACCATTCTTTATTATTATTGTTATTATTTACTCTTATAAATAAAAATATCGGCCCGGCGCGGTGGCTCACGCGTGTAATTCCAGCACTTTGGGAAGCCGAGGCGCGTGACTCACGAGGTCAGGAGATGGAGACTATCCTGACTAATACGGTGAAATCCCGTCACTACCAAAAATACAAAAAATTAGCCGGGCATGGTGGCCGCCACCTGTAGTCCCAGCTACTTGGGAGGCTGAGGCAGGAGAATGACATGAACCCAGGAGGCGGAGCTTGCATTGAGCCGAGACTGTACACAGCACTCCAGCCTGGGCGACAGAGCCAGACTGCGTCTCAAAAATAAATAAATAAATAAATAAATAAATAAATAAATAAATAAATAAAAATCCAGACTTTGCTATCAGACTCACCAGTTTCTTCCTCATCTTGGCTCTTGTAGTCATTCAAAATAACCTCAAAATTATTACAGTTTACCTAATGAATATTCTTGGCTTTAAATGCTTTGACATTCTCATTCCTAATTATCTTCACCATCATTCTTTGAGAAAACCTCTATACTAGTTTGGAATTCCTTAGAAGCAGAAAGTGAGACAAAGATTTAGGTCTGAATGGCTTTTTAGGAAGTAATTTTAGGAAATACAAAGAAATGAGTAAGGCAGAAAATGGAAAATATACAACAAAATTTTTTTCATTAATTGTTTTTATACTGTATGTGGCTGCAGCTTAATTCCTTTAGAAAATGTCGCAAGACAATTTTACATATTTCTGAGTTATGACAAATCAAATAGGGGATGAAAAAGCTATGGTATTTATTTACCAACATCATGAATATCATTGGTTGAAGGATGCTTCCAGAGATTAACTGAAGTATTTCTAGCTTACCCTATACACAGGGCAGGTGTGCATTGCAGGACAAAATAAGACTCTAAGTCACATGGTGACAAGGGTTCAAAGAAAGTAGCCTTCAATGTGTAGAGATCAATAAAAGATCAGGAAAAAAATAAATAATGGGTACTAGGTTTAAACCCTGGGTGACAAAATAATCTGTCCAGCAAACCACCATGATACAAGTTTACCTATATAACAAACCTGCACATGTACCACTAAACTTAAAATGAAGGTTAAAAAAAGAATAAAGATTTCGTTTGAGGCAATAATAGCACATGGTACAAATTCCAATCTATGCCCCTGGACCTTGGTTAAAACTCCAAGATTATCTTCTTTCCTCACTGTTGTATCTCACTATTTGATGACAATATTCTTGGGTTGCATTAGACCCTCCAACCAATTAATGTATAATTGCCTTATCCACAAGTATCTTTTTTTTTTTCAATTTATCTTCTACCTAATCTAGATTTCATGCTTCATCTTTTTAACCACTAACAGCCTATTTCTGCACATTTCAAAAGTTGAATAGGAATCTGAGTCACTTCTAATTTTTGAGGTTGTAGTAATATACAAGATGTAAGTGCAAAATAGTGAGTGAAAAAATTGGTTTATTGTTTGTATTTAACGTAAACAAAGTTTGTGCCTAACAAATTAATGAAGTGAACTATAACTGCAACAAAATCATGATTTTCCATTGAAAAAGTTATTGCAGAGTTTGTAAAACGTATGTCCTGTGCAGATATTATAGTCTAACAGTGAGATTTAAAGTTTAAACTATTGAAATGAATGTTTTCTTTGAAAATTTTCTAGAATTTGACATCGGCATACCTTTTTATTCAGAATAAACTTCAGATATCTATCCTTGAGGTCCACTTGTGTATTACATACAATGATGCCAAAAATATTCTAATGAATATTTGCTTGTTACCTTGTGCAATTCTGTTGGGGAAATAACTAGGAATGGAATTAAAGATATGTTTAGCTTTAGTTGACATTTCAAAATAGTTTTTTGATTGGTTGTGAAGTACAATAGTGAGAATGACCACTCCCACATACATATCCCAGCTGATGCATCTTGATGTGGAAAAGAATATACCATATAATTAGCGCTAAAGGCACATAGCACATTCTGCAGGACAGCAGCTCAAACTTACATTTGTCTCCCAGTCATCAACATAATTGAGCCCGTAGGAGTTTACATAATCATTTTATCAAATCAGCTGCTTCCATGTGATATAAAATGCAGAAATGCCTGTGAATAACTAAGGAATACCTTTTTTGCTACATTTAAATTGTAATAAAATTTCCCCTGGTTAGAAGTGATGTTGTGTGGAATATCTATCTGTCCATAAAGCCACAAATAGAGGTGCTGACAGGCAGGCTTTGGTCAGAGAAGGCAAATACTAACGTAGAATATATGTCCCAGTGAGGACAAAGGAAAGCTCTCTCCATAAAGGGAAAACTTCAGTGTTATCAACCTGGCATCAGATAATTGCGAATTTCTACAGGTGATGCTACTGTATTAAAGCTTCTATGTGGTTTCTGTTGTTGTCTAATAAACTGTTGTGATGGTAAGACCGTTTTCTATGTCTACACATTACTATAACGAAAATAGCGACTTTTATGTGGGCCCGTTGTACAAAAATTGAGGGCATTTGTGAAAAACACTAACTGACAAATGTAACAAACATCCAATATCATCTCTTCTACCTGAACAGTCAGTCTTTTAGATTGTTGATGCTCTCTAGTAGGCATCTAAACAATGCAGAACTATCTTGGCCTAGCCCAATAAGTGTAACTGTATAATATACACCTAAAATTTCTTGTCATTAATATTCTAATTTTTTTCTTCCTAAGAATCTGACGACCTGACGAACCCATTTGCCATTGCTCATGAGTGAGTGTAAATCTGTATCTCAGATCATCAGTAACACAATGAAAAATTACATTTAAAACCTACAATTCTGCCTGCTGTCAAAATTCCTGTTTCCTGCCATCTTTCAGAGTCATCCCTGGCTATAACTGTATTACAATTGTTCTCTTCAAAGTGGTGCTGCCATGCTATGGATCTCTATCAACCAAATCCTTGCATTTCCTTCTCCATTAGTCATAGAGTATTCTTCACAAAGTTCAGCTGAAGAAGAGACTGTAAAGCAATGAGAGCCTTTGCCATAGGCCTGCAATTTATTCATGCCTTCCATATCTGCTGGGTTTATTTGGTGGATACATCACATGCACTTTTTTATTGGAATATTGTTATACAAATCTCATTTTATGGTTTCATGTATCAAACACATCAGGTTCATGACTAGGCATTCCAGTCAGAGATTCATTTGATGTCCTTTGGTCAGTAATTCCATTTTTACCATTGCTAAGTACCTAGTCAGGACTTAGACTGACTAGTCTTTAAATGGCAGAAAAGAGTATGGCCTTATGTCAAATCTTTAGGGATCTCTACCATTCTTTTCCTACAGAGGCTTAAAAGGAATTCCATAGAGCAAACACTACAACCAAATAGTGTGTCTCTTTATTCACAATGGGCAATGCAAAGCATAGTAATTTATCTCTCAGTTTTAGAAAGGATTTCCTGAAATGCAACAGACTACTCTAGCTTTAAATACTTCAATGATAAGCACTTATTTTCCAATCTCTATATGCATAATACTCATAAATGTTAAAGTGTGATTGCTATTTTTCTGCTCATAAAGTCCTTCTATGGTCTGAATGTTTGTGTTCTCCCAGAATTCATATGTGGAAACCTAATCCCCAATTTGATAATATTAAGAGGTGGCACAATTTAGGAGGTCATTAAGTCATGAGGGGAGAGCCCTCATAAATGGGATTAGTACCCTTATAAGAAAAAAGTTCAAAGGAGGTTATTTTCCTCTTCCACCAAGTGAAGACACAATTAGAAATGCTATGTATGGGAAGAGGCCCTATTCCAGATACCAAATCTGAACTTCTCATCCTCTAGAACTATAAGCAATATATTTCTGTTGTTTACAACTTATTTAAGTTTTAAGACTTTTTAAATATAAGACTAAGATAGGTCTAATTATTATAATACTATAAATTAAAGGTCCAGTGTGATTATTTTTTGATATTGGATAAGATATTGTTGATGACCTGCCCCATTTTTTTGTTGTTGTTTCCTGGAATAATGTGCAAATAAACACTACACTCAAATTTTTGGTTGCTTTTGGAAAATTCTAATCTAAGACAACTAACAAGATTAATAAAATTCCTCTGGACTATAATGTGACAAAGAGAGATAAGGTAATAAATGTTACTGCTCATTCTACAAATGCATCCTGCTTCAGATCTCATTTATTAGTGAGTTAGTAGCTATATTCTCTAAGCGTTCGTAGATTTACTCAAAAAGAGGTAACAGATCTTGAATTGCAGCTGATTGGCATCACCATATAATTATAGTTCTAATAATTTGTTATTGTTCTCTGCCCCACAAATTACTTTCTCTGGGCAATGGGGCTAAGATGGGAGTCATCACCTCTTCATCTCTCAGAATTTTCACAGTGGCATTAATCTTTGATGCTTCCTCCAAAAGGAGTTAAACCAATACCTTTAATTTAAAGTGAGGGTAGGAGGTTACTGGGGCTTCTATTAAGCCTTTACCACCATAGGAGCCCTCACGTGAGTCCAGCAACTATTAATGGGTTCATAATTCCACTAGAAGTAGTGTTAGATGGACTTGAGCTCTCTATTTAATCTATGATTTCTTCAAGTCTCCATTGTCACTCCTGAACCTCAGTGGCATTTTGAGTCTCTAATGGTTAGTGTATGCTCAGAGTTAATGTCTAATACAAATATAGCCATTAATGTTTTCCAAGTCTACTCTCACCCAGAAAATGGAGGATAACTAAAGGAATATTTACGGAATACACTTGTGACTACGAAGCAGGGTCTTTCCTTGAAAAGACACAGTCTCTTCTTCAATCAAGGAACTCCAGGTCTGGAAACTAGTTTAGTGCTAAAAACTGTGTTAAAGACATAAATTCCCTCTATCATGAACTATGCTTCTTAAATTTTTCCTTTGATGTATGTCAAGCAACACCTTAACCTGGTATACATTTATTTTTAGAGACCCTGTGATTAGTTAGCCATTACTGGAGACCACTCATTAAATAGTACTTTGCGACTATTTTAACCCTATGGCTTACTGTGATTCTTGTGCTCATGTAATATCAGACAGTTAACACAAATCACCTTCTATTCCTCCAGGACCATCACATCATTTCTACTGAGATAATGGAATATAATTCCATCCCAGGATCTCACACATTGTCTCTGACCTACAAAGGTGAGGCACTACAAAAGCCTTCAAAGTTGCTGGTGCCCACTCAGCCTAGATAATGGAACATCCTCTAGTAATTTGCAGAATTCACTAAGCAGTTTACACATAATAGATTTGATCTCAGAAACCTGTTTTCTACAACCTAAGATTTTCCTCTCTATAGTAGACCTAGAAAATTCAGTAATTTCAAAGTTATTAAATGTAGTCCAATATTTAGCTTAGGCTTTGACTACACAACCTAACAGACTCTTCTTGAGTTACACTCCAGGGAACTCGAGTCAAAATACTTAATCTTGGTTTCTAGAACAGTACATATTTGTAAGGAATTTTACCCAGTTGAGTCTTATATTTACTGCTCCTTAATCTAATACTCTAAATGCCATTCCCACATAAATAAAATAACTGGAAATTTGAACAACCAGAACTTTACCTGATATATTTTAACAATAAACTCACCTCCTATGATTATTAAATTACTAAAAAGAACAGTAAGTTGAGGATGATCATTCAGGAAAATCATAAATCTAGATAAGAGATGACAGAGACTTACACCTGAGATATATCAGTGGTGATGGTAAGAAAGGATTGAGTTCTAGAGATAATTTGAAAATAAAACTGATAAGATTTACTGGCATTATTAGTTTGAATTTTTTATTTAGCATAGAAGGCCAGTTTCAAAAAACTTGATCTCTTCCTTACACCAGATAAAAAATCAAATCAAGATGGATTAAAGACTTAAGTGTAAAACCCTAAACTATACAAACTCTAGCAGAAAATCTAGGCAATGCATTCAGACACAGGCATGGGCAGAGATTTCATGATGAAGATGCCAAAAGCAATTGCAACAAAAGCAAAAAATGACAAATGTGATCTAATTAAACCAAAGAACTTCTGCACAGAAAAAGAAACTATCAACAGAGTAAACAGAAAACCTACAGAATGGGAGAAAAATTTTTCAAACTATACATCTGACAAAGGTCTAATATTCAGCATCTATAAGGAACTTAAACAAATTTACAAGAAAAAAAATCCCATTAAAAAGTGGGCAAAGGACACGAACAGACATTTCTCAAAAGAAATGTATGCGACCAACAATCACATATAAAAAGCTCAACATGATTTGTCATTAAGGAAATGCAAATAAAAACCACAGTGAGATACCATCTCACACAAGTCAGAATGACTATTATTAAAAAGTCAAAAACTAACAGATGCTGGCGACTTTGTGGAGAAAAAGGAACACCTCTACATTGTTGGTGGGAGTGTAAATTAGTCCTACCATTGCGGAAGACAGTATGGTGATTCCCCAGAGACCTAGAGACAGAAATACCATTCAACACAGTAATCCCTTTACTGGGTGTATACCAGAAAGCATATAAATCATTCTATTACAAAAACACATCCACATGTATGTTCACTGCAGCACTATTCACGATAGCAAACATATGGAACCAACATAAATGCCCATCAGTGATAGACTGGATAAAGAAAATGTGGTACATATACACCATGGAATACTACTTAGCCATAAAAAGAATGAGAGCATGTCCTCTGCAGGGACATGGATGGAGCTGGAGGCCATTATCCCAAGAAAACTAACGCAGGAAGTTACTATTTATCTTATTTGCTAATTCAAATACCTCATGTTATCACTTATAAGTGGGAGTTAAATGGTGAGAACACATAGACATATACAGGGGAACAACACACAATGGGGCCTACCAGAGGGCAGAGAGTGGGAGGATGGAGAAGATCGGGAAAAATAGCTAACGGATACTGAACTTCATACCTGGGTGATGAAATAATCTGAGCAACGAACCCTCATGACACAAATTTACCTATATGCCAAACCTATACATGTACCCTTGAACTTAAAAGTTAAAAAAAAAGCAAAACTTTTATTGCTGAATCTGTGTAGAATGGTTCAAACATTTTTGGCCTACAGTCACTTTACACTCTATAAAAGCTACTGAGGATTCCAAGGAAATTTTGTTTATATGGATAAAATCTATTGATATTTATTGTGTTAGACATTAAAACAAAAAATTAAATATGTATTTGTCAATTCACTGAAAATAAACAATAGTAAGCCATTACAAGAAGCTTATCATGTATTTTTTTTTGAAAATCTGACTATAATTGCCTAAAATAGTGAGAGCAACATTGTTTTACAATTTTCCATATCTCTTTAATATCTGGGCTAATAGAATGATCTTGAATTTTCATAATCAGTTACACGCTGATTGGGTTAAATGATGTGAAGACTATCTGATCTTACACAGACATGTTACTAGAAAAGGGAGGCATACATTAATAGCTTTTTCAGATAATTGTGTCTCTACTTCTTTAATACGACAACAAAACTTAAAAAGAGGTAGTTTTTTAAAGGTTAGTTGCAATGTGGAACCTGCAACCTTATTTATAAAATTCATACTCTTTTTCATTAGCCCATTTGAACTTTGAATGGATCTTTTATGCCTGCATGATTTTGTAACATCATGCACTGATCATTTGGAAAATATTAATTCATGGTGTTGTGCAAAACATTCCAATTCTGACACATTTTATTATGCAACATCAAATATCTCATTCATAAATAATACCATAAATCTTATTTGAAAAGACTTGAAGTGTGGGGAAATTGTCAAGCTCACGGTGGCAGATACAAGCTTTATGAAATTCTAATTTTCCACTTGAAAGCTAGAATGTTATAATTGGCAACAAAAGCTCTCCGTTTTTTGAAAAGACAAACTTGCTTTATTTATTTTCAAGGAAATATCTGCCCAGTGCCTAAATCATGACTACTATAATTTTGTTCCAGCAATTCTTTCAAGTGAAAACCTTTTTCCACGAAATAAGTAGTTAGTTCAGCTTGTAACTGAAAGAGGGGCATAAGTGCTTTTTTCTCTAGGAAATTAGTGAACATTGATATTCAGCAAAAATACTTTTTAACATCGTCTCAAATTTTGTCACATATGTTAAGGAGTTAATAAAATAACAATTTGTGCTACTTCATTAGAACATTCTAAAGTAAAGCTGTCATTTGTGTGTGTGTGTGTGTGTGTGTGTGTGTGTGTATGTGTGTGCTGTAAATGCAAGATGGAGAAGAATATGACGACTTGCTAGTACTGTCAGTGTCACTGTTTTTATTCATGTTAAATTGCCAGCAGGTCTACACACTGTTGCTTTTGCTTCATCAACGCAAATCCTAACCCGGTTAAAAAAAATACATCAATGAAATCTCAGTATCATTTTTTAAAATTATTGTAAACAGAAACATGCATCAGATTTTGAGATCCACTGGCCTGGCAACTTTATGATTCAGGAGCTGGTGAAACAAGCACAGGGTGAACCCATAGATATTCTAGGTCCATTGTGTGATGGAAATTGGCAAATATCGCTTTTATCACAGGACTCCACGGGCCCTCTCTAACCCATGGATGGCAGTAGCATTCTGTGCATCCAAGGGTTAATGATGCTTCAGAGCCAGTGACAAGTAACTATACAAACATCTCAGTATATTACTTTTCTCCATATATTATATCTTTGGAAATGATTCTGAGTGCCACTGGCAAATGACAGAAGGAATGCCTGAATTATATCCTTGTGTACTGTCCTGCAATCTTTCTTCGAGTCCTGGGTCTGTACTTTGAGTCTGTGAACTAATACATGTCTGTTTGCAGAAGAGGATTTTATTCTCTCTATTGTAGTGGGTTATATCTGGACCTTATTTACTAAGTTTAAAATTATATGTGTGTATATATACGTATATACACACATATATATATTACATATATAACAGTTGACATATATGTGTCTAAAGACTTTAGTCGTGTGTGTGTGTGTATATATATATATATAGTATATCGACTCCATTATCAAAATTGTCTCAAGAAACTTAGCATCTCTGATTTTTGCTGGTGTGTGTGTGTGTGTATGTATGTGTGTGTGTGTGTGTATTATATATATGATAACCAGCATGGCTGATTTTCATAGAAAAGTATCTGGTAATCATGGTTGCCTTTTAGCTTCTGCTGCTTCAAAAATTACATTTTTCTTCCAGTATCTTTCACAGACTATGAGTTTAGCCATTGCAGACCATTTTAAGGATGACAGTATTTACTTCTCCAATCTACTTTTCGTCACCTTGTAGAATTATCTGTTTAGGCTCTCCTGAAGTATATAGTTAAGATGAGAAGATCCCTTTTATGATAATTTACATGAACATTTTATATTATTTTATTAATTGTTTGCATTTTCTTTATTAGAATATAAAAGGAATTTCTGGTCTTCTAATCTCAAGTAGACCAGATTTCAGTCAACCATTTGAGTAATCTTCAAAACCATCTAAAGATACTCAAATGAATTCTTTGAATGGAGAACATTGTTTTTAATACACCCTTATAGATAGATATTTTTGCCTTATCTAAAATATGTTTCTTTTTTATGGTTGTAACAAATGAAAAATCAATTTCTACAAATAATACTCAGCTACAAGTTACAATAATGCTACAATATTATTGACATATGATACTTCTTTCAGGCAGAATTTTGCACTTGTCTCCCTGAGGATATGTTGAGATCTGAGCTGGCATATGGATGTGATGTCAATTGGAACAATTTGGGTGCAGTGTGAGATCAACTGGCATTCCCTTGCAAGTTAACTCCCTGAGGAGCAGTCACTACATTGTTTCTAAATAAGCCAAGCCTAGCTCATTACACATAATTATACTCATGGTATCTAAATTCATCTAAAGACCTCATTCCAGTTCTCACAGTTCCACCTTATTCCAAAAGTTTCGTAATTTGAAACAACAGATATGACAAGAATATGAATAAATGTATATGGTAACTTGACCAGGTGCAGTGGCTCACACCTGTAACCCTAGCACACTGGGAGGCAGAGGAGGGAGGACTGCTTATGGCCAGGAATTCGAGACCAGCCTGAGTAAAATAGTGAGACCCCATCTCTATTAAACAAACAAACAAACAAACAAACAAACAAACAAATAGATAGATAGATAAATGGCTGAGTGCAATGGCTCACTCTTGTAATCCCAGCACTTTCGGAGGCCGAGGCGGGTGGATCATGAGGTCAGGAGATAGAGACCTTCTTGGCTAACATGCTGAAACCCCGTCTCTACTACAAATACAAAAAATTAGCCGGGCGTGGTGGCTGGCACCTGTAGTCCCCGCTACTCCGGAGGCTGAGACAGGGGAATCGCTTGAACCTAGGAGGCGGAGCTTGTAGTGAGCCGAGATCGTGCCACTGCACTCGCCTAGGAGATGGAGCGAGACTTCATCTCTAAATAAATAAATAAATAAATAAATGAAAAAAGAAAATTAAAATAAATAAATAAATAATGAAATAAAATAAAACATATGGTAAGTCACCAACTCAAAGTATCAGATCCAAAATATGCTGTGTGAAAAGAGTTCTGCAACTACAAGAAATAAATTATTTTGGAGAGTTGAATTTCCCCGGCTTTTTGTGCTTTGAGTCCTTAATTTCACTTTTGTGTTTATTCTCTGCTCCTTGTGGTACATATTGAAGGAGGCAGACAATGCACAATTCATGTTGCCATTAATATGTCTTATTGCAGCAAACATTTTCTTTTTGGAGAGTTATGTTAACTGGCTCTGCATTGCAGGTAACCAGACAATAAAATTTATGCAACTATTTTACATATATCATGATCTACTAGTGTCCCATTTTCCAGCAATAGCTAGAGGATAATTGCTTTAATGACACCCAGTCAAATAATAAAATTAATATTCTTCTTTAAGTGTCTGCAACCACTTCTGGCTCCAATATTGCACCATTCAAAATGAGATCATGAAAAAAAGCAACTTCAGTTAATATTTTAGGGTAAAATTATTAATATAAGAATATAATTGATACAATCTTTGAGCTGTGGAGAAAGCGATTCAATAGGCTATTCTTCTAACTAATGAATTCAAGGCAAGAATAAACGAACTGCAATTGCTTAAGTTAAGGAAAATCAAACGGAAATAGGCAGCCACTCCTCCTCTTCTCCCATATCTTTCTCTTGCTGTCCAAGAAGAAAGAAACTTGATATGTAAATGCTAAGTACGAACTCCATCATCAAAATTGTCTCAAGAAACAGCATCTGTGATTTGGCTCATTAGAAGATTTTAAAGCAAGAAAAAATGTATCTGTTTGTCCTTTATTCATTGAAATACGTTATGAATTCAGTCAATTGATGAGATTTAATTTGCATCTGAACTCCAACTAAGGAGTCTGTAAGAGTTGGTTTGTGTTTTCTAGTTTCTACATTAAAAAGAGACACAGAAGAAGTTGTAAATGACTGCAAGTGTGTACCTTCTATTTTCAGTTCACTTCCTATGTATATTGCTTATAACATTCAGCAGCTTCCTACAGTCTTCAGTTCAATTTTTAAAATATGAATTAATCATAAATTATGTCCTAGGTACTCTGATAGTTGATAAGAAAATGGTTAAGTTTATGAAGTCTAACGTCAACAAGATAAGGCAAAAATTAAATAAATAATTTGGACAAGTGAATTGAATAGGGAAAATACAGTGTAGTACAGCAATGCATGGGGAAGGGTTTTAAAGTGGTGTAGAGTGTGAAGGAGTGAATTGTAAACTGATAAAGAAGAAACAAACTGGTTAAGCTAATCTACATGTGGAAGGCAGGCATAAGGGAGGGAAAATGTATCAGGAAAAGGTAAGAGAATAGAATATATACTTAAGTCATCAAAGAATGCAGTGCATCATAGAAATAAAGAATAAAATATCATGGAGAATGAGAAGGAGAATGGCTTACAATAAAGCTGAAAAGGTAGAAGCCATATGCGTTAAGCTAGGTTGAATGTATGAGTTTTAATTTGAGGGCAATGGCATTCCATTGCGAAATTTACGAAGGAAAATGACATAATCATACACTTGATTTTTCAAAAAAAGATGAAAAATATAAGTGCATAATGAACAATATAATGAAGAAGACAGAGAGATAAATATGACATTTTGCAAAAACGAATACTTCAAGCCAGAATGGGTATTACCTAAAGCGGAGTAAGGAAACTAGAGATAGAAGGAAAACATTAGATTTTTGGTTATGATAATCATTCATTCAAGCAGTTATTCATTCAGACATTTGACATGGATATAAACAATAACGAGGATAAACTATTAATATGAGATTGTTCTACATATCCTGTCATTTCAGGTGTTCTTAGTATAAGTTACAATAATATAAGGGGACTTTCAATGCTTGTATACAGGGGAGTAGGATCTTCATGCTTCCACCATCAAACATGTCAAAGTCATTAAAAATAAATAACCATTATCTATATTTGAAAATTATAGGGAATGTATAGACATTACACCAAAGTGAGCTGATATTAGTTTCTACACTAGGATCTGCCAAAATTATACGAATTAAAAATTTTGAATTTTGAGATATTTATTTATAAAATTAGCTATCTTTAATATTTAAATATTTTACTTATCATTGCAGGAAAGATGTAAGTTTAGACATATAAATATATATGCTTATATATCTTGCATGTTTTATTCATATCTGTATATATTATTTAAGTTAGAATACATTTTCCACAGTGGTTAATATATTTTATAAACATTTTTAGAATCATATTCTTTCTGAATATTCTAATCAATCATTTAAATGTAAATGAGAAATTTCACTTTTTAGGCCTTATTAGATTTCTAATGATTTTTACAAATAGTTTCAACTTGTATTTTAAATTCAAGGGATCCATGTGCAGATTTGTTGCATAGATATATTACATGACACTGGGTTTGGGATATGAATGATACCATCACTCAAGCAGTGATTTTCATTGATATGAAAATAACAGTAAGTCTTCAAACAGATGTGATTTCTTCCAACACATTGCCTTACTCAATGTCTATTTTTTTAAAAAAAGCTAAATTGAATTGCAACCTGTAAGTCGGGAAAAAGCCACACGACATTGGCTTGGTAATGATTTCTTGGATATTTCACAAAAAGGACAGATGACAAAAGTAAAATTTGACAAATCAATTCAACTATATCAAAGGAAAAGTCTTCTTAACAGCAAAGGAAACAATCAACAACATATAACCTAAATAATGAAAATATTTGTAAACCATACGTCTGATACAAGATTATCCAAAATATATAAGAAACTGCTACAGCACAATAGCAAAAACACCAATAACCACAATAAAAAAATGAGTTAAGTATTTGAAAAGTATTTATCTAAAAAAGAAGACACACAAATGGCCAAGTGGTGTATGGAAATAGGGTCAACATGACTAATCATCAGTAACATGCAAATTAAAATCACAATGAGATTTCATCTCACATCTGATGGCACAGCTATTATGAGAGAGAGAGAATGAGGAAGAGAAAAACGGAGAAGAAGAACATGTGATGGTAAGAAGGTGGAGAAATTGGAACCCTGGTACACTGTAGGTGGAAATGTAGAATGGTGTGGTTGGTGTGGAAAATAGCATGGCAATTCCTCAAAAATTAAAAATAGAGCTACCATATGTTCCAAAAATCTCACTTTGGGGTATTAATCCAAAACAATTGAAAACTGTTTCTTGAAAAGATATATGAGCTTCCATCTTCATTGTAACATTATTTACCATAGTCAAGACATGGAAACAAGCTACAAATTCAACATATGAATAGGTCAAGAAATATAGATACACATACAGTGAAATACTGTTTAGCCTTGAACAAAAAGGAATTCTGCTGTATGAGACAACATGGATGAACCTGGGGGACATTATGTAAAGCAAAATAAATCAGTCTCAGGTGGACAAATACTGCATGCTTGCACTTATATGAGATATCTAAAATAGACTAATGGAAACACAGAATAGAATGGTGGTTTCCAGGACTGTAGGGAAGGGCAAACAAGGAGTTGCTATTCAGGGAATATAAAGTTTCAGTTATGCAAGATGGATAATTTCTACAGGCCTGCTCTACAACTCTGTGCCTACGCTTAGCAATACTGTATTGTACACTTAAAATTACATTGCAGATAGCTCTCACATTAAGTGTTCTTACCATAATAAAACAATAAATATAAATAAATTATAAAAATAAAAACAGCATACTATGCAAACAATTAAATGGTAACTTTTTATTCTAATATTTCAAGAGTCTACACTGAGGATTGGTTTCAGGCACAAAGAATTATTTAATCTTTTTATTGTTTTATTTTTCAAATGATCCCAGACATTTTATGTAACTGGTTATACATGACTTCACATCTCAAGCCCTGCCAAATGTGTGTGCATTTATAATGTACCCAATACTTTTACACTCAATTGAATGACATATTATGCTCATTTCCTCCATGAGAAGACAAGGATCAGACATTGCATAATACTATATCTAGAATTCTAATTCCAAATGTATTACTTTTTTCAATCATTCCTGCTATCTCTTAATAACATCCAGATAACTGAATGACATGATAACTGTAGTTAAACAATGCCTTGGCAATTGGTCAGATAATTGGAGAGAAAATAATTTTCCTGTAATTTCTCTAGGCAATTTACTTAATTCTGTATTGATTTTTATTCATGTATAAAGAAATAGTTGAAAACTATTGATTTGCAGGTTACAGAGAGTTTAACAGTTCATAAAAATACTTAGATTCAAGTAGAATTTGACTAAATAGGAAAAAGACTCTTAAATCCTACCATGCTCTAAACTACTATTTTCTCTTCAAAGCACAAAATTCACGAGAGATATTTGTTGCTGTTTCCACAGCTCATTTTTGCGTCTAAACTAATTGCTTAAATTAACAAACATTTGTTTACATACCTCTGGGTAGTAATATGTACAATTTAGATAAAGTGATATACTGAATGTACATTGCTGAACTTATTGCTGATGCTGTAAATCAAACAATATTAAGAAAAATGTTCCCTGAAATGTTAAAGACTTTTTGGTTTCATTTGTTATATGCGCTGCTACAGAAATCCAGATATTACAACTTGGCATGGTGTAAAGAAATTATTATAATATTCAGGCTTATAAAATCCTCCTCTTTGTGTCAGAATTGCTTGACTTCCATATTGTAATGGAATCTAAGCAGACAATAAAATTCTGGTAGATTTTGTATTAGTTTTAGTGCCTTGGATATAAGTAACAGAATCTGATTCTCACCACTTATGCTAAAAGGGTAAAGCAAAATGTCTGGACTAGGCTAGAACACTAGGCTTCACAATCCTTAGAATAAAAATAAATTGCTCTCATGAAGGAGAATCAGTATCAACTGACCAACAATTAACGACACATTCTAAGTCAAAATCATCTATGTCATAGTTTATCTTTATCTGGGACTCCTAGATCTATACCACACACACACACACACACACACACACACACACACACACACACATCTTAGCAGGTACCTTTTTTCTATTAATGGTTTTTAAAATAAAAACGTTTGGAGAAAGAGAAGCTAAAATTTATGCTTTAATTTGTACATAATTATATGCAAAACTGAAAAATTGTATTTAATTTAATCAGAATAATTTTAAACTACAGTGTTTTCCCTTTTTTTTTTTGTTTTCTTCTCTTTCTTTTTCTTTCTCTTTAGTCTCAACAGGTCACAGACCATTTAATACACTGCTGAATATTTAAAACATTAGTTATTTAAGTAGCAGTAGGTTACTCTTTCTGCATAGAATAGGGCATATGTCCTGACCAGTCTCGGTTTTACACATAAAAAATATAAATTTATCATGCTAAACGCAGTCCAAACAAAGAGTAAATAATGATAAGAAATTTCATTATATACTTTCTTGACTGATCTGGAGAGGCTTGATTAGAATACATTTTTTTTCGCTCTTTGATATTTTGAGTGCTTACGTATTATGGATTTGTTAGCATTTCTGTGATATGTTTGCCCTCTATAAAAGTCAAGTTGTGTGTCATTGCTATTCTAGCTTAGTATACTGTCACTATAATACTGAAATCTGTTTATAAGTAATGAATGGTCAAAAAACTTGCCACTCTGCAAAATCTAAACTGAACCTCATAGAAATAGTCTCTCTTTTTAAGCAAAATAATCTGTAAACAATTTATTCTTATTATTTAATCAGGGAACAATATCCCAGAATAGATTCATATAATCTTATGAAAAATCAGTTGCTGTCTGAGAACTGTCATGCTGATTATTTATTTCTGGAAAATTGAATCTCAGTTTCGGCTCTGAAGTCCTAAATAGAGTTCTGTAAGAGGTATGGTTTCATTGTAAGTTGAGGTAATGTCACCTTAATCATCATGACCCTTCCTTGAACAAAGAGGATAAAAATATTTCTCTCTGTTATGTAAAAAGGACAAGAGACTACAGATAGATAACCTATGATTAATGACTGTTAATTTTTTTCAGGGGAGGTTGCAACTAAATTCCAGTGATAGATATTTCAGTTCAGGAATTGAAGAAAACAAATTAAAAATTTGTAGTAATGCCAAATTCATAAAATTTTAAATCTCTTGAATGCTTATTTCAACCAAAGCACTATTTTGACATTGCACATATATAATCTTACTTTGTACCCACAACCATATTTACTTATGAACCGTAACCAAAAATTAAACATATTTACATATGATGCTGTTGGATAGATGAAGGAACTATCCCAAAGAGATGCAAAGTCAACTCCCAGTGTTAGATAGTGAATGAAAGATTTTAGGAAAGGTGTTCTTACTTGAGGCTTTCCCTCTCAAATATGCAATATTAACTGGGAAGGAGCTAGTCCTTAAACAGCTGACCTGGCAAGTAACAGTATCAATGAGAAGCTTTAGCTCTGAACTTAACCAGTCTGGCAGGCTTGGTCCTTCGTGCCTGCAGCAGCGTCCAAAGTGGCCCAGGTGCAGGTAATTAAGTATGTGGTGGTGGCAAATGTAGTTTTAGGTAAAACTTGCCTGCTGGTCAATTATACACCAATGTATTTTGTGCAGAATATATGTCTACTGTTTCTGAAAACTCATCTTTCAATATTATGATAGATAGAAAACTGGTAAATCTGGGTTTATAAGATACAGCTAATTTATAAGACCATCACAGATAATGTCTCCTATCCTATCCTATCCTCAAACAGATTTTTTTTTTCTTTACGAGTCCTGCATTATTTGAAAATGTCTGTGCTAAGTGGTGTCCTGAAGTGTGACACCATTGTCCCAACACTCCCATTAACCTTTGTGAACCAAATGATCTTAGAGATGATAAAGGCATATTATGAAACTAGAGGTCAAGAAGCTGGCTCCTATTACCTGTCCACAGGGATTAGCCATAACCAAGGAGATGAGAACTGTAAAACACCTACAGCACTTGAGCTGTGAGGCCTCAAGACAGTGTTTAATGAAGTTATCCCATTAGTTATCTGGCCACCCCATACAGAAAAAGGAGAGGAGATGCCTGCTGTTGATATTCTGGCCCTGTTTCACCCTTGTAAAACCTTTGTACACTTCGCATAAAAATTGTGGAGTCTTGAAACTCAATGCCAAGTTTTTGTTACAGAGTACTTTTTTTCTATAAAACCATTTTGAGCCAATAAGTAATCTCAAAGTTTTATTTCTTTAAAGTGTAAGAATTAAGATTTTCATTCTATTAAAACTCAGCCCTAAAATGACAAGCCATCTTAACCACTGAGATTTATTTTTCAATAGTTCCAGTCTTACTCAGATTGAGTTGCCAAAATACCCTAAGTTGCACTGTGCACCAGGAACACTAAATATGAAACTGAATAACAATTGCTTTCAAGAAAATTCTATCTTCTAATGTGAGGAAAAGCAGACACTTTCTAACTAGTTTTCTGATAAGTGAAGCAAAACATCCTCCTTAAGAAAATGGTGCCATTTAATGCATTTAATCATTTGTTATCCCATGTTCATTACATAACTTTGTGCTGTATATCAAAATGGAATGAGTATAACAACTCAGCTCTCTGGATCAAACTTTTAAATTTTCTAATATGAAAAATCTTGATAGTTTTTTTAGCAATGCTGGTATTTTGAAGAGAAATCTTATTCATGTGTTTGTTTCCTCTAATGAAATATGCTGGTTCTAGTCCAATATGTACTGGGAGGGGTGTGTGAAACATTTGATATGATCAAATGATAAAGAGAGTATTTTGACAAAAAGTGAAGTAGAGAGATTAATTTATACTGTGTTATATTCAGAATAGTTGAACTGAATACAAGTGACATGTGTACAATTTTTAAAAGATTCATTTTTGTCAAATTCAGTAGATGATGAAGAAAGTTGGGAAATATCAGTGTTTGCTTAAGCTTTTTCTTTTTCTTGCATCTGCCATTCCTCTTCAAATTGGGCATTTAATTCAACTTTGAACTAGTCATTCGCATAGTTGCTAGTAAACGTTTCTCTTATAGAATCCCTTCTTGATGATAATATAGCTCCATAGATTATGTTTTTATTATAAAACAATGAAACTTTGTGGTTTGTTCATTTGGTAGATTAGTAAATGTGTATTCTTGTTTTTAAGTTATTTTAAATTAATATGTGCTTTCTTCAATTTTCTGGTAAATAAGTACAAAATTCATGTTTCAGTTTAGAGTTTATAAACTATTTTAGATATTTTTCAACTATAAACCTTAATATGGATGGCTCTGTGACCCCACCCAAATCTCATCTCAAATTGTAATCCCCACATGTAGAGGGGAACCTATGGGCAGTGACTGGACCATAGGGGGAATTTCCCCCATGCTGTTCTCGTGATAGCGGGGGAGTTCTCACGAGATCCGATGCTTCCCCTATGTTCTCTCTCTCCTGCTGCCATGTAAGATGTGCCTTGCTTCCCCTTCACCTTCTGCCATGATTGCAAGTTTCCTGAGGCCTCTTCAGCCATGCAAAACTGTGAGTCAATTAAACTTCCTTTCATATAAATCATCCAGTCCCTGGTGGTACCTTTATAGCAGTGTGAGAATAGACTAATACAAACTTTAGCATCATTGTCTTGCCAGATTACCAACGTTGTAAATTGATGATCACTAACAACTACTCTTTACCTTACCTACAAAGAAAAATGCTTTATACAGCTGTTTTGCTTAACAATACTACTTTGAGTCTGTGTGGTTCTGTAACACAGTGGTAGCTCTAATAATGTTTTGTATAACTTACCCACTAGCAAGATTACAATGTTAAGCCTTTCAATCACTAGAAGAAAATATTTTGAATTGATAATTGCAGAACTATGGAGTGTGTTTACACTGACTTTGCTAACACAATTAGCGACATGTTTTACATATTGAAAATAAATTCTTGAATCATAAAAAAAGATTCTATTAACACCTCTATTCACAAATTAGATAACATGTTAGATAGAAAAATTCCTTAAATTCCATCAAGTATGAAAATCCACATAAGGAACCTGATTAGCCTGTTTCTATTAAGGAAATTGAATCAATAATCTTCCACAAAAGGAAGCATCAGAAGCCTATGGTACCATTTGTGTATTCTACTTATCATTTAAAGAAATAAAATGAAACCAATTTTCAACCAATTATTCCATAAAACAGAAGCAGAGAGAACACATCTTGATTTGTTCTATGAGACATGCATCACTTTAATACTAAAACCAATTAAAGACATTGAAAGAAAGAAAAAATTATAGATCAATATTTCTCATGAACTTAGATGCAAAAAGTCTCACTATTAGCAAGTTCAGGCCCAAAAATGTGTACCTTATATATCATGACTAAGGATGAACTCCTTTGTAGTTTAAATGCAAATGCTTATATATGGAAATACATATGTATATACACCAATTAGAATACTTATATTCAAATTTATATATCCATGTGTGTCTGTGTGTTGTGTGTGTGTGTGTGTATAATTGTTAGCTGAGAGGGTCAACAAGCAATAACACTCCATTAGCTACAAGCACATCAAGAATCTAGGTCTTAGTTTCTAATGCTTTTCCAATATGACGAGCAAAGGCTCATCATACATGATCTACATATAGCGATTTTTTTCTAAAGAGTACAGTATTGAAAGTCAAAAGTAAGTATTAACTTTACAATGGAGAAAGCTGACAAACATTATCTCACACAGATATTCTAAGTCAGCATGAATAGTCATAAATCATGTCGATTATATGAAACCTTTATATGATGTAATGCAAATGGCAACTTACTTCTGCTGTCTTATGCCAAAAATATATATATAACATATTTTCATCATGAGAAAATAATCTACAAATTCCAATAGAGGGATATAGTAACAAAACACCTTACCAGTAGGCCTCAAAACTGTCAAGATCATCAAAAACAAGGAAAGTCTAAAAAAGTCTCACACAAGAAAATGCTAACAAGAAAAAAGCGAAAAATGAACAAAATATGGTATTCAAGATGGTGTCCTGAAACTGAAAAATAACACTAGGAAAAAAATGGGCAAAATTTAAAAAGAGACAGGAATGGAAGAAATAAAATCTCTCTGAATAAAGAGAGAATTCATTATTGAGCAGCAACCCCTGTGTATGTCAATAGGATCCCATCATATAGTATTAACTCAGTTGGGAAGTACTTCTTAAAACTGCTCATAAAAATAACCTTATATGCAACATCACACCAGAATGATCTTTATTTTAAAAATAAATATTACCTGCAGTTACATTTTCTTGGACTTGGAAGAAAAAAGTTGATAGAAAAATGTATTATTAACAATAGTTTATCAGATGAGAAGAATGTCAGTTGTGTTTTTTGTCGACACCAATTCCTAGATTAAAAAACAAAACCAAAGCCATACACAAAATAACTAAAGTTTATCAACAAATGCTTTCTTAAAGATTGCTAAATGATTTATTCAGAAAACCTTTACGTTTCCAACTGTACACCCAATTAATTCCTTTAATGAAAGAAACTAGAGATTATAATTTCTCAGAATAACAAATCAAAAAAAACACATCCTTTATCCTAAAAATGTTAATGCTAATCAGTACAAAATCATCATTTTGTTAATTTGCTTCTGTTTTTCTTGTAAGTTGCATGTTTATTGAGGTCATATAAAGCTAGACCTCAAGTACTCACATACAAATAGATTAGCAAATGCTAGCTTTTTGTGAAATACATTGTCTTAGGACATTTATAAAAATACTAAAATTTACATATATATTAATTAAAATGTATCAATTTTTATCACTAAAAACTAAGTAAAATAAGTTATTAATACTTAATATTAAAATGATGAAAATATTAACAGAAAAGTTGATTTGATATATAGGTATAAGAAATTATATATTTATACATTGTGATAGATTTCTTGCTTTATGAACAAAAGAATTTCTCCTTTCTTTTGTTGAATCATTTTATTTTGATTACTTAACTGTTTTCTTAAAAAATAGTAGTTTTCTTTCCTTTTAGTTTATTAATTAACGGTTCTGTTACTGAATAATCATAGATGATATCAATATATTGGTCATATTAAGTACATAAGTTGAGTACCATCATGTATATAATATATCCTGAATTTAAATGAGAATACAAAAATAAATAGCTATTATTAATAAATCAAATATAATAATTTACTTTAGGACAAGTATCTGAAAGTGGAATTGCTGGATAGTTTGATAACTTTAACTTTTGAAAGTGAGAAACTGCTAAACTGTTTTCTAAAGAAGCTATACTATTTTCAGCCTGAAAGATCTGATTGTGTCACCTTTTTTCCAGTACTTGGCTTTATCTGTTTTTTTAAAAATGTTATTGACTCTAATGATAGTGAACATGTGTGTTTCATATAAATCATCCAATTTTTGAGTTTTTAAGTGAGGAGAGAATAAATTCTGTCCCTGTTACTTGGTCATAGACAAATATCTTTCCATTTGACTTGTAAAATAATGCACCAACATTTTTAAATAAAAAGTAATTTAAGAAGGTAACAGTCTGAGAATAGAAAATATTGTTTTAATAAAAAGACAAAACAGGACTACTAAAATTATATTTGTATGTGTGTGTGTGTTTAGGTAGTAAGTGGAATCAAATTTCCAAAACCAGAATTAATTATTTGAAAAATAATAAAAGTAAAAGCAATAAAATATGGAGGGAAATAAAATAGAATATATGCCGTTAGAACAAATGTAGCTGCAGCAAAAGAAAAAAGACTAAAGGGCTTAAAACAATAATTACATAAATAAAGAAAATCTAATTATTTGAGCTTAAGAAAGAAGTGGTGTTTAAGATGGGAAAGATTACATCACTAAGACCCAAACCTTCTTAGCACAAAACATTTATATGTAGATGTATTTTTTTTCTCCCAAATAGCAAGACTTGTTTCTGGTGTAGCTCTTGATAATTCTCTGTAGGCTGATAAATATACACTTAGAGGTAATTTCTAAGAAATTTTTGGAAAGAACCCTTCCAAAAAGAACAGGAAAACTATATGCCTATTAAAAAGTATCTAAAGCTGTCATTTGTTGTAGCTAACATACTATAAGATTATTTATTGACTTATAATATATACCAAGCACTGTCTCTTTTAATTTTGACACCTATCACATTTTTTAAAAAATATTTAACACTTAAAGATTTAGACTTAGGAAATTTGAGTAACTTGTCAACTAGTAAGCAACCTGTCCAAAATGTGACCTCTAAGCTGGCTGACCCTAACGCCAAAGTTTCAACTTCTCTGCTTCATGGGGGGTGTATTAGTCTGTTCTCACGCTGCTAATAAATACGGTATGTCTTTGTCAGGTATCAAGAGTGGGTAATTTATAAAGAAAAAGAAGTTTAACGGACTCACAGTTCCACCTGGCTGGGGAGGCCTCACAATCATGGCAGAATGCAAAGAGCAAATGCATGTATTACATGGTAGCAGGCAAGAGAGAGCATTTGCAGGGAAACTCCCCTTTATAAAATCGTCAGTTCTTATGAGACTTATTCACTACCATGAAAAAAGTAAGGGAAAGACTCAACACCATGATTCAATTCCCTCCCTCTAGATCCTTCACACAACACATGGCCATTATAGGAACTATAATTTAAGATGAGATTTGGGTGGGGACAAAGAAAAGCCATATTATTCTGCCCCTGACCTCTCCCAAATCTCAAGTGCTCACATTGCAAAACTAATCATGCTTTCTCAACAGTCCTTCAAAGTATTAACTCATTTCAGCATTAACTCAAATGCCCACAGTTCAACGTCTTATCTGAGACAAGGCAGGTTCCTTCTGTGTATGAGCCTGTAAAATCGAAAGCAAGTTATTTACTTCCTGGATACAATGGGAGTACAGGCATTGGGTAAATACACCCATTCCAAATGAGACAAATTGGCCACAATCAAGAGGACACTTGCCCCATGTAAGTCCAAAATTCAATGGGACAGTCAAATCCTAAAGCTCCAAAATTATCTCCTTTCACTCCACATCTCATTTCCAGGTCATGCTGATGCAAGAGGTGGGCTGTGATGGCCTTGGGAAGCTCTGCCCCTGTTCCTTTTCAGGGTACACCTCCCTTCCCTGGCTGCTTTCTCAGGTTGACAATGAGTGTCTGTGGTTTTCTCAGGCACATGATGCAAGCTGTTGGTGGATCTACCATTCTGAGGACTAGAGTATGCTGACCCTCTTTTCACAGCTCCACTAAGCAATGCCCCAGTGGGGACTCTGTGTGGGGGGTCCCACCCCACATTTCCCTTTTGCACTTCCTTAGCAGAGGTTCCCCATAAGGGCTCTGCCTCTGCTGCAAACTGGATGCCCGGACATCCAGATATTTCCATACATCAAGGTTCCCAAAATCAATTCTTGACTTCTGTGCATCCGCAGGCTCAATACCATATGGAAGTTGCCAAGGTTTGGGGATTGCACCCCTTGAAGTCATGGCCCAAGCTGTACTTTGTCCCCTTTTAGCCATGGCTGGAGCAACTAGGATATAAGGCACCAAGTCCCTAGGCAGCACACAGCTGGAGGGGAGGGGGGACCTGTTCCCAACCCAGAATATCATTTTTTTCTCCTAGGCCTCAAGGCCTGTGATGGGAGGGTCTACCACAAAGGTCTCTGACATGCCCTGGAGTCATTTTTCCCATTGTCTTGGTGATTAACATTAGGCTCATTGTTACTTATGCAAATTTCTGTTGTGGGCTTGAATTTCTCCCCAGAAAATGGGTTTTTCTTTTCACATTCTCAGGCTGCAAATTTTCTGAACTTTTTATGCTCTGCTTCCCTTTTAAACATTAATTCAAATTCCAAACCATATATTTGTGAATACATAAAACTGAATGCTTTTAACGGCACCCAAATCATCTTTTGAATATTTTGCTGCTTACAATTTTTTTTCTGCCAGATGCCCTAAATCATTTATTTCAAGTTCAAAGTTCCACAGATCTCTAGGGAAAGGAAAAAATGCCACCAGAACAATTTCTTTCACTCCATATGAGACCACCTCAGCCTGCACTTTATCATCCATATCACTGTCAGCATTTTTGTCAAAGCAGTACTTAAACCATAAATAGGATCTAAGCATTAATATATAGCCTGTTATCATGAGACACAATTCCAGTCACCCCAAAATTTACATTTGATGTAATTTTCTCTTTTATGCTGTCTTGAATGCAAAAAGAAATGGAATTTTTGCATATCTTTGGAATGTATCCTCATACGAAATGATGTTGATTTTTCTAAGTTAATTCTTGCTTTTTCAGGTACTTTTGGATTAGAAAGCAATATCTTCCTATTAATTTACTCTATTTAAAACAAGTAATTTTGCATTTTATATAATTTTATCACAAAGTTTCTCATTTTCCTGAAACTCATTGGCCTGGGTAAATGAAAAATATCTCTACCATCACTGAAGGTGGGCTGACACTCCACCTAATAAGACCAGTCTGGTATTGAAGAATCTTTAACTTGAAAATTCTAAAGAGAAATCAATTATTTTCTCTCCATTTTAAAACTATGAACAATGTTCGCATATTGTTTTTATTACATAGTAATTAATTTAAATTGCAAGTATTTCAGTAACAAGAATCCTTGACCAATCTCTTGTCTCAATCTAAGCTGCTAGGGCATGGAATCTTATAAGCATTTTGTTTCCTGACTCAACAACAGAGGATTTTCAACTTTTGCTAAATTTTTAAGAAATGTTTTATATGACACATTATTTTCAACTTTTGCTAAATTTTAAAGAAATATTTAATATTACACATTATATTTTGACATAATGAAATCCAGAACAAATCATGACAAAATACACCAAGACAATTTATAAAATTATGCAACTAAACTTACTAAACTGTCCTTTGTCTGAATAATTTACATTATTTACACATAGTAACAGTTCTTTTTAACTTCCTTGTAGTAAAAGAGAGTACAAAATGGTAGTGTTTTTCATAAGTTTGATAGAGTACAAAATCGGTTACAGGAGCAAGTAAATACAGTTGAGACCTAAAAGACTGGCTCTACTGCTTTTAACTGAAATATATGACAAGTAAATGGCAAAATCACTTTCAAAAATGAGGTGATAAAAATCAATTATATATATAATTACATATATGTAACATATGCAGAAAATTTGAACTTGAAGAATTTATAAACTTTGTTTCTATTTTTTCTTAATTTTCCTTAACATTAAAAAAAAAAAAAGAAATCCCCAAATCTTCTCAACTTATATTTCTTTAAGAGTAAAATTTTCACCTGATCCAACTTCTGTATGGATTGCATATTATCTGGTCCTTCTTTGTCAAATCATATACATCACTTTGGTTAAAGTTATCTCTATAGGAAAAATATCTTATATGAAAATAAAATATGCTACATAAACCACAATACTACATCATTTTACTAGACTGTAGAATGTAAAGGCTTTTTTTTTTTTTTTTTGCTTTTTAGACTCTTTAAAACTTTCTTTAAATATACACACTCAGATTTTTACATTTGACCCTATATTTAGAGGTTTATCTGTACACCTTACTTTGAAATAACTTTATAATGAAAGCAATAATGTACACTCATGGGCATTTGGAAAAGGAATTATATATTTAGAAAGAAAGTGAGTTGCTCTCTATTAATTTCTCATGTTTAATAACATGACTGGCCAGGCGCAGTGGCTCATGTCTGTAATCTCAGCACTTTGGGAGGCCGA
The DNA here is from genome assembly GCF_009764315.1 of Trachypithecus francoisi. NCBI lineage: Eukaryota > Metazoa > Chordata > Mammalia > Primates > Cercopithecidae > Trachypithecus > Trachypithecus francoisi. The sequence goes on along the minus strand of NW_022681463.1, from coordinate 55,259,325 downwards.
GGTGGGCGGATCAGGAGATTGAGACCATCCTGGCCAATATGGTGAAACCCCATCTCTACTAAAAATACAAAAATTAGTTGGGCGTGGTTGACGCACGCCTCTAGTCCCAGCTACTCCGGAGTCTAAGGCAAAAGAATTGCTTGAACCTGGGAGGCAGAGGTTGTAGTGAGCTGAGATCGCGCCATTGTACTCTAGCCTGGCATAGAGCGAAATTACGTCTCATAAACAAACAAACAAGCAAGCAAATAAATAAATAAATAAATAAAAATAACATGACATCTCGTGTCAGGACTGTTGTACACCAACGACCATGAGATATGAAGTCAGGCTTGATGCACTCCGACTTTCAGTGATTTAATTCCTCCTGTAGCAACATCTCTGTTAAAAACACAAAAATCAACTAGGCATGTTGGTGCACGCCTGTAGCTCCAGCTACTTGGGAGGCTAAGGTGAAAGAATTGCTTGAACCCAGAAGGTAGAGGTTGCACTGAGCTGAGATCGTGCCACTTACTCCAGCCTAATGACAGAGCAAGACTCCATCTCAGCAAATACATAAATACATAAATAAATAAATAACATGACACCTCACATCAGTACTATTGTACACCAATGACCATGAGATATGAAGTCAGACTTGATGCACTCCTACTTTCAGTGATTTAATTCCTCCTGTAGGACAGTATTGGTTATTCCTCCATTTATCATATGTGTTCTTATATTGCACCTCATGGGGTTTTATTTCGTGTCTTTTCCGCTGTGATATCTATTTGAGATACTGTGAAGACTGCAATGAGTTGGACGTTACAGTGCTACCAGTTCACTAATAATATTTTGATTTATATTACTTTTCCCATTGAGCTGAAAAGGAAAGAAATATTTTTAGGTTTTTTTTTCCCCCTTACAGGAAACTATTTTTAGATACAGGAGAATATAACATTTTACATTTCATTACAACAAAGTATTGATTTGTAGCACTATGTTAATCCTTTTAAATTTTATATTATGATTCATGGTTTATATCTGTTATGCTGCTGGTCAGTGATCATTTTGCCACACTGCTATACTGAGTCTGTCCTTGTCCTTCATTGTTCAAAAATTACATTCTTAGAATTATTTTGAAAGACATCTGTTCTTTGAAGAGTATTATTTATTTTACTGTGCTCAGTGGTCCCTTATAAGAGTCACAAAGGCTTGGATCTTACATGTTAGACTTCAAAATTCTCCTTGTGTGTTATCTTAATCATAAGATTCCAGAGGATGTTTTCATAAGTTTGGGCTTCTGCCAGTTTAGTGAAGCATAATACAAAACACTGCAAGTTATCTTTTATTATATTACAGATTTTTCAGGCATCTATAATGCAATAGCAAGTGGTCCAGTTTCATAAGAATGACCCTTAAATTTTTCAAAATATAAAAATATGTTCTAAATAATTAAAATGTGTTGATTGTGTTCAGTATGGTTTTATTAATGTCTTTGTATCATATGCTATCTGAAAAAATTTAATCAGATCTTGCAAATATTGTTGGATTGCCCACCATATGTTAGACTCTTTCAACATTTGATTTTCATTTACACTTCACAGGAATGCTTAGTACTAGGCATTATTTTTGTTTTTAAAAAATAGATGAAAACACAGAGGCACAGACAGTTAAGGCAAGCATGATAGAAAGGAATCATTTTTGTTTGTGTGGGTGGTGGAGCTGATTTTTAATACCAGCCATTGAAAGGTGAAATCTGGTTCTCTACAGTAAACCATAGCTATGTAAGATTTCTAACTTTTTGGGTTAACTAGAACTTAACATTTCCATTATATAAATATTTTCCAACCCATCTGTGGAGTTATTTGGGAAGCACAATAAAAACAGACATAGCTAATTGTAGTTCAAGGCATGACATTTTTACATACATCTATATTTTATGTTTAATACTTTCCTGCACTTCTTTGCATATTGTGTGCTAATTAGAAGAATTTTGGCACAAAGTTACAGTTCTGCCATTGGTATCCTATGGTGCCAAAATGCAAGGAAGAGTGGGAACTGAGCTGACATGTTGGTACTTGAAACTACAAGAGATGATTTCTTTACTAACTTTCTCCTTCTGTGGCTTGTATTTATCTTCAGAGTGTTGTATTTACATTACAATGGCTAACCAATATTTTCTTTTAATGTCACTCATTACGTTATAGAGAATTTAATATTTTGGTTGAATTTAACTACCATTTGTAAATACATATATTTTCTCTAGGAATGCACACATGGGAAGACATAAATTATCATAAATTGCTTTGTACTTTTTAAAATAACAGCTGTATTGAGATATAACTCATTATTGTAAAATGTACACTTTTAAATTGTATATTTCAATTATATTCCCTGAGTTGTACAACTATCACTATCTAATTCTAAACCATTTTTATCATGCCTGCAGTAACCTCATGCCCATTAGCAGCCACACTCCATTTTCACAGCTTTCAGGCCCTGGCATCCAGGTATCTACATTTTATCAATACATATTTTGCCTAATTTGGACTTTCTATGTTAATGGAATTACATAATTCCTGACCTTTTGTTATTGACTTATTTCAGTTAGACTACTGTTTTCAATGTTTATTCAGAGTGTGGTATGTATCCATATTTTGTTTCTAAAAGGCTAACTATATTACATTGTATTTAGAACACCACATATTGTTTACTGTGGTATTTCTTCAAATCAGCTGAAGACATTTGAGTTGTGATCACTTTGTCTTTTGTTAAATTAATTAATAATTTTTTCTTTTCTTTTCTTTTTTTTTTTTTTTTGAGACAGAGTCTCACTCTGTAGCTCAGGCTAGAGTGCTATGTCTCTATTTGCTCACTGCAACCTCTGCCTCCCAGGGTCAAACGATGCTCCTGCTTTAACTTCGCAAGTAGCTGGGATTACAGACACATGCCACCACGTCAGGCTAATTTTTGAATTTTTAGTAGAGATGGGATTTCACTATGTTTACCATGCTGGTCTCAAGCTCCTGGCCTCAGATGATCTGCCCACCTTGGCCACCCAAAGAGTTGTTTTCACTTTGAGCTGTTAGAATATTGTTGCTACTGACATCAATGTTTAAGTGTCTGAGTGGACATGTGCTTTCCATTATATACCTGTTATATTGAAAGATATACCTAAAAACAGTTAATTCGCTGGGTCATATGTTCAGCATGCTTAGGAACTGTCAAACTATTTCCAAGGTGGCTGAACCATTTTATAATCTTACCAGCAATGAATGAGGTTTCCAGTTTCTTCACATCTTCATCAACATTTTTTATTGACTTTTTGTTTTAGCCATTCTACTGGGTGTGACATTGTGTTTCACTGTAGTTTTGATTTATACTTCCCTAATGCATAATATGGAGCTTCTTTGCATGTGTGTATTGTTCATTTGTATGTCTTTAAAGAAATGTCTGTTCAGATTCTTTTTTCTCCATTTTATAATTGAGTTACTTGCCTTTTTTGTTGCTGAATTATATGTGTTCTTTATATGTTCTGGATGAAAGTCCCTCATCAAACATACAAATTGCAAATATCTTCCCCCATTATATGATTTTTCTTTTCATTTATTTTCATTTCATTTATTGAGTAGTATCCTTTTATGAACAAAAAATTATCTTTAATGAAGTCCAGTTTGTCTATTTTGTCTTTGTTAGTGCGTGTGTGCACGTGTGTGTGCTGTGTGTTTCCATAAAAGCTTTTGCTTATGTCATACATATTTTTTTTCTGTTTTCTGCTAAAAGTTTTGTACTTTTTTCTCTTTCATTTAAATCTGTGATCCATTTCGGTTAGTTTTTACATATTAGTGTGAACTCAAAACATCTGAGACAGGTCTCAATTAATTTAGAAAGTTTATTTTGCCAAGATTAAGGATGCACCAATGACACAGCCTCAGGAAGTCTTGGCAGTATGTGTCCAAGGTGGTCAGGGTATGACTTGCTATACATTTTAGGGAGACATAATACATCAATCAATGCAAGTAAGATATACATTGGTTTGATATAGAAGAGCAGGACAACTAGAAGCAGGTGCCTCCAGGTCATAAGTAGATTTAAAAATTTTCTGATGGGAAATTGGTTGAAAGAGTTATTATCAGTAGAAAGGAATGTCTGGGTTAAGACGGGGTTGTGGAGATCAAGGTTTTATCCTATGGGTGAAGCCTCCAAGTAGCAGGCTTCAGAGAGAATTGATTGTGAATGCTTCTTATCAGATGTAAGGTTTGTGTTGATGTTAATGCTAGAGGAGTGTAATGAGGCATGTCCAACCCCTCTTCCATCATGGCTTGAACTAGGTTTTCAGGTTAACTCCAGAATGCCCTTGGTGGAGAGAAGGAGTCAATTCAGATGGGTGGGGAGGCCTTAGAATTTCATTTTTGGTTTAAATTAGTGTGGTCGCAGTCCAAGTTACTATTATTTTCTTTGCAGGTGTATAACCAGTTGTACCAGTATCATTTGTTGAAAGAAATATATATTTTTTAAATTTAATTAATTAATTAATTTATTTATTTATTTTGAGACAGAGTCTCACTCTGTTACCCAGGCTAGAGTGCAGTGGCAATCTCGGCTCACTGCAAGCTCCGCCTCCCGGGTTCACACCATTCTCCTGCCTCAGCCTCCCGAGATAGCTGGGACTACAGGCGCCAGCACCACGCCCGGCTAATTTTTTGTATTTTTAGTAGAGACGGGATTTCACAGTGTGAGCCAGTATGGTCTCGGTCTCCTGACCTCGTGAGCCGCCTGCCTAGGCCTCCCAAAGTGCTGGGATTACAGGCATGAGCCACCGCGCCCGGCCAAAAGAAATATTTTTTTCCCATTAAATTGTTTTGGCACCCTGTTGAATATCAACTGGCTATAAAAGTATGAGTTTATTTCCGGACTCTTGATTCTAGTCCATTGACCTATATGTCTAACTTTACCATTACTACACTATCTTGGTTACTGTCCGTTTGTAGTAAGGTTTGCAATGAGGAAAATTTTGTTGTACTTCATCCAGATTATTTTGATTAATCTGGGTCCCTTGAATTTTCCTATTAACTTTAGTATTAGTTTGTCAATTTCTGAAAAAAAAAAAAAAAAAAAAACCACAAGGTAGCAGATAAGGGATAAGGATTTTGTTGAATCTTTAGAATATTTTGGGAGGTTATGGTCATTTGAATTTGTTTTTTTTTCTGATCCTGACATGCGATGCTTTCCATTTATTTAGCTCTCAATTATTGTCTCTCAACAATGCTTTATAGTTTCGAGTGAGCAAGTCTTGCAGTTCATTTATTAATAATAATCTCAAATATTTTACTTTTTGATGCTATTAAAAATGGAATTATTTTCTTACTTTCACTTGTGAAATTTTCATTGCTAGTGTATAAAAATACAGTTGATTTTTGTATGTTGATTTTATACCCTGCAAAATTGCTGGGCTCAGTTATTAGTTTTAATAGTTGTTGCTGCTGTAGCTTTATATTCAAGACCATGTCATCTGCAAATACAGGCAGTTTTATTTTTTCTTTCTAATCTGAGTACTTTTTACTTGCTTCTTTATTGACTAATTCTTCTGGCTAGATTCTCCAGTGCAACTGCAAATATAAGTGGTAAAGGCATTATTATTTTGTTCCTGATTTTAGGCATATAGTCTTCTGGCATCGAGTAACATCTTTGTATGGTTTTGGTATCAGGTTAATGTTAGTCTCATAAAATATGTTGAATACTGTTCCCTCGTGTTCTAATTTTGGAAGTGCTTGCAAAGGAAGGGTGTTCATTCTTTTAAGATGTGGTAGAATTTACCAGCAATGCTGCTGGGCCCAAGCTTTCTTTGTGGGAAGTGGTGGATTACTAATTTAATTTATTTACTTGTTATAAAACCATTTGGTTTTTGCATTTTTTCTTGCCAGTTTGGATAGTTTATGACTTCCTAGACATTTGATTATTTAACTTTTGATATATAATGTATTGTCAAATACTTTACAATTATTTTCATTTTTGTAAGGTCACTAGTGATGTTTTTCTTTCATAGTTGATTTAGTAATTTAGTAACTTGAGTCTTCTGTGTGTTTGGTTTCATTTTTGTCAATCTGGATACAGACTTGTCAACTTAGTTACTCTTTTCCAAGAACTGACTACCTATTATCTTCCAAATGAAAGTGGAAAGCACAACATTAAATATGATATCACACTCAAACGGACAAATAAAAAAAACATGCAATAACAAACAAGTGCTTTCTTCAGTTTCTCATGAGCTGGTCTTATTAAGCACAGATGTACACCAACATAGAAAAAATAAAGAGGAACCTTAGTGGGTTATGTACTGGCCTAATAATTAAACTTCATAATGTTGCGATGGAAGGACTGCTGATTCAATAAATTTGTTTATTATTTTCACTAAGAATAATAAGTCAGTTAACATTTATCAAGAATAAATATTTTCAAAGTTGTAGTCCAAGTAATTTCATAAATATATTCCTTGCCTCATGTAAATCACTAAGATATTTAAATTTAGTGTTGCTTTACCAACAGCATATACTGTGTTACTGTATAAGTAACATTATTTAAATTCTTACATTTGACTGAAAAATCAGTAGATATTTGTAATAAAATTGACAAATGTTACAAAGCCTGAATGTGGATGTATTTCTGAAGGGACAAGATGTTAAAATTAAATTATTGGGATATTAGTTTGATAGAAATTGATTGTCATAGTGGAGTATATATTATTTGAAATATGAATGAAGGTAACAATGGAGAGTTTTCTTAAATAATTTTGAACTATATTTTATTTTTGAGAGGTTCCCTCTTAAAATACATGCATAGTATTTACCAATGGAATGTTCAGAAACCTGTCATGGAAAAGATTGTAAAACACTGAAAATTCTAACTGATGTACTGCAGCTAATTTGAAGGTGTCAGTGCTTCTAATTTAGAAAACTGAAAGCAAAGTAATCCTAAGTGACTTCTTATGGTTGCTCACTATTAAAGCCAGGAGGATGTTAACCAGTCAGAATGTATCAGCATTTTCATAGCACTGCCAGGAGAAAGACCTTGGATTTCTATAAGAGCATGTGTGCACAATTACTGGAGGGGTTTCCACTTGCAGAGTAAAGATATTTCATCAGGTATCAACATGTTCTCCCTGGATTTTAATAACTTTCTCATGAAAAATGTGATTGCTAACTTGATGTGAATAGAATCTTCATACTGGAAAAAGGACAAAGAATATTAGCATTCCAGCAACTATTATAAAATGTCATCATTGTAAATCAAAAAATTGCATGTTGTTTCATTAATTGGATAATAACAAGTCCCTAATTTTATCATTAGTCATCTTCCTGAACTCCATACTTATATATTAAACACTATATTGATAACTACAATTATATACCTAATTTAAGTCTCACATTTAATTTGTTCAAAATTGAATTTTGTTCTTCTCTCTCAGCTCTTAACCATTCATATTTTTCCTATCATTGTTGACAGTAATTCTATACTTTGTTAGGTTGAAAAATTTGACATTTCTCTTTCTCTTATACCCCGTATTCAATTCAATAGGAATTCTATGATTCTAACTTTGAAATTTATGTAAAACTCCAGCCACAGTTCCACAAGTCTCCTGTTATATCTATGAGTGAAGCTACACTCATCACTCAAGTGAATTTTTGTAATAGGCTTCAACAGGAATATCTGCTTCCACGTGTAACCCCAGATGGTTATTATTAAACTAGTGGCCAGAGAAATAATTGAAGACCAAGTTAACATTATTTCACTCTCCTGTTGAAAATCATGTGAGGTTAACACATTTATAAATGGATTATGCATCATGACCATGTAGTGTTTTTCATGGAAGCTAAAAATTTGTTCAATACTAGAAAACCAATCGATGTAAGATACCATATTGAAGATATAAAAATAAAAATGTATGATTATATAAATAGATGAAAGAAACAACAACAAAAAAATTGACAACATTCAATACTCATTCTTAATAAAAATTCTCAATATACAAGTAGTAAAAGCCAGCTACCTCAACTGATAAAGAACACCCAAGAAAAAAAAAATAACAATAACATGATACTGAGAGGTGACAACATGCTAGCAGCCCTCACTCTGGGCACCTCCTCGGCCTTGGCTTTCACTCTGGCAGTGCTTGAGGAGCCCTTCAGCCCACCACGGCACTGTGGGAGCCCCTCTCTGGGCTGGCGGAGGACGCAGCTGGTTCCCTCTGCTTACAGGAAGGTGTGGAAGGAGAAGCACAGGCGGGAACCTGGGCTCTGTGAGGCGCTCACAGGCCAGTGCGAGTTCTGGGTGGGTGTGAGCTCCGTGGCCGCACACTCAGCTGGCACTGCCAGCCCCTACCCGGGTCAGCAGCTGCAGAGGGTGTGCTGGGTCCCCCAGCAGTGTGCCATGCCCAAACCCTGCCCCCACCATGGTGGGCTCCCACATGGCCCGAGCCTCCCTGATGAGCACCCCCCCACCCCCCTGCTCAGTGGTGCCCAGTCCCATCAACCACCCAAAGGGCTGAGGAGTGCTCCTGCTTGGCAGGGGACTGGTGGGCAGCTCTGCCTGCAGCCCCCATGCAGAATCGACTAGGTGAAGCCAGCTGGGCTCCTGAGTCTAGTGGTGACTTGGAGAGCCTTTATGTCTAGCTTAGGGAGTGTAAGCACACAAATCAGCACTCTGTGTCTAGTTCAGGGTTTGTAAATACACCAATCAGCAGTCTGTATCTAGCTAGGGTAGTGGGGACTTGGAGAACTTTTCTAACACTCTGTGTCTAGCTAAAGGATTGTAAACGCACCAATCAGCACTCTGTGTCTAGCTCGGGGTTTGCAAATACACCAATCAGTACTCTGTGTCTAGCTCAAGGTTTGTAAATACACCAATCAGTACTCTGTATCTAGCTGATCTAGTGGTGACTCTGAGAACTTTCATGTCTAGCTAGAGGATTGTAAATGTACCAATCAGCACTCTGTGTCTAGCTCAGGGATTGTAAACACACCAATCAGCACCCTGTGAAAACAGTCCAATCAGCTCTCTGTAAAATGGACCAATCAGCTCTTTGTAAAATGGATCAGTCAGCTCTCTGTAAAATGGACCAATCAGCACTCTGTGTCTAGCTCGGGGTTTGCAAATACACCAATCAGTACTCTGTGTCTAGCTCAAGGTTTGTAAATACACCAATCAGTACTCTGTATCTAGCTGATCTAGTGGTGACTCTGAGAACTTTCATGTCTAGCTAGAGGATTGTAAATGTACCAATCAGCACTCTGTGTCTAGCTCAGGGATTGTAAACACACCAATCAGCACCCTGTGAAAACAGTCCAATCAGCTCTCTGTAAAATGGACCAATCAGCTCTTTGTAAAATGGATCAGTCAGCTCTCTGTAAAATGGACCAATCAGCACTCTGTAAAATACACCAGTCAGCTCTCTGTAAAATGAACCAATCAGCAGGATATGGGTGGGTCCAGATAAGGGAATAAAAGCAGGCTGCCTGAATAAGCCAGCCAGAGGCAACCTGCTGGGGTCTAATGTTGGAGCTTTGGTTTTTTTTGCTGTTTGTTATAAATCTTGCTGCTGCAGGCAGAGGTGGGTGGATCACGATGTAAGGAGATCGAGACCATCCTGGCTAAGGTGAAACCCCGACTCTACTAAAAAAATACAAAAAACTAGCTGGGTGAGTTGGCGGGCACTTGTAGTCCCAGCTACTCGGGAGGCTGAGGCAGGAGAATGGTGTAAACCCAGGAGGCAGAGCTTGCAGTGAGCTGACATCGGGCCACTGCACTCCAGTCCTGGCGGACAGAGCGAGACTCCGTCTTAAAAAAAAAAAAAAAAAAAAAATTGCTGGTGCTAATTCTTTGGATCCATGCTGCCTTTAAGAGCTGTAACACTCACTGCCAAGGTCTGCAGCTTCACTCGTTTGAGGGAGACCACGAACCCACCAGAAGGAAGAAGTTGCAGACACATCTGAATGTGTGAAGGAACAAATTCCAGACACACCATTTTTAAGAACTGTAACACTCAACGGCAAGGGTCCGTGGCTTCATTTTTGACGTCAGTGAGACCGAGAACCCACTCATTCTGGACACAACACTTCGTGATGAGAAATTGGAATTTTATCCCTTATTTGGTTAGAAAAAAGCAAAGAAGTTTTTATCACCACTTCTATTCAGCATTGTTCAAGAGATTCTAACCAGTGCAATAAATAGAAATGAAAGGAATGCAGATTGGAGAGAAAGAGTTTCTCTTCTAATAGGTGACATGAGATTGTCTTCTCATGTCACCTATGAAAAAGGCCAACAGAAGTTACAAAAATTTTATTAGAATTAATAAGTTTATTAAACAATTTTGCACTATATAAAAATAAGTAGCAAAAATAATTGTATGACTAAATAAAACAATGAACATTTGTTCACCAAAATTTTAAAATAACACAACATACAATTGTACCAAAAAGTCTAGTATTTCAGTATAAATTTATAAAAAAGTATGATGGAAAGTACCATTCACTAATAAAATAAATAAGACCTCTATAAATGGATTTATGAATTGGAAGACAATATTCTTAATATAACAATTAGCTTTATTTAACTATATATTAAATGTAATGCCAATGAAAATTCTGAACAATTTTTATTCCTTGGAAACCTACTGGTATTTTATGTATGTAAAAATAATTATTCTAAACAATTTGAAAAAAAAGCAAGGATGACTGCTGATATTACCTTTTCCAAACTCACGATGTAACTTTGATAATAAAGGCAGTATGATTTTTAGTGTAAAAATATTTATATAGACCAATCAAATAAAATACTCCAGGGTGCTAGGAATATTGGATATCTGTCTATTCCTTACTGCATATTTCAAACTACATAAAAAATTAACTTAAAATTATGCAGTCAGTTTTGGAATAAGTGTCATGTGGTGCTGAGAAGAATGTATATCCTGTTGATTTACGGTGGAGAGTTCTGTAGATGTTTACTAGGTCGGCTTGGTCCAGGGCTGAGTTCGAGTCCTGAATATCCTTATTAATTTTCTAACTCATTGATCTGTCTAATATTGACAGTGGTGTGTTAAAGTCTCCTACTATTATTGTGTAGGAGTCTAAGTCTCTTTGTAGGTCTCTAAGAACTTGCTTTATGAATCTGGGTGCTCCTATATTGGGTGTATGTATGTTTAAGATAGCTCTTCTTGTTGCATTGATCCCTTTACCATTATGTAATGCCCTTCTTTGTCTTTCTTGATCTTTCTTGGTTTAAAGTCTGTTTTATCAGAGATTAGGATTACAATCCCTGCTTTTTAAATTTTAGTTTGTTTTATTTTTGCTTTCCATTTGCTTGGTAAATCATCCTCCATCCCTTTATTTTGAGCCTACCTGAGCCTTTGTACATGAGATGGGTCTCTTGGCGCTTTAACCAATTTGCCAGTCTTGTGTCTTTTAATTGGGGCATTTAGCCCATTTTACATTTAAGGTTATGTGTGAATTTGATCCTGTCATTATGATAGTAGCTGGTTATTTTGCCTGTTAGTTGATGCAGTTTTTTCATAGTGTCAATGGTCTTTACATTTTGGTATGTTTTTGCAGTGGCTGATATTGGCTTTTCCTTTCCATATTTAGTTGTTCTTTCAGGAGCTCCTGTAAGGCAGGTCCGGTGCTGAGAAAGTCCCTCAGTGCTTGCTTATCTGTCAAGGATTTTATTTCTCCTTCACTATGACGCTTAATTTGGTTGGATACGAAATTGTGAGTTGAAAATTCTTTTCTTTAAGAATGTTGAAGGTTGGCCCCTATTCTCTTCTGGCTTGTAGGGTTTCTGCAGAGAGATCTGCTATTAGTCTGATGGGTTTCCCTTTGTGAGTAACCCAGTCTTTCTCTCTGGCTGCACTTAACATTTTTTCCTTCACTTCAACCTTAGTGAATCTGATGATTATGTGTCTTGGGGTTGCTCTTCTTGAGGAATATCCTTGGGGTGTTCTATTTCCTGAATTTGAATGTTGTCCTGTGTTGCTAGGTTGGAGAAGTTCTTCTGGATAATAGTCTGAAGTGTTTTCCAACTTGGTTCCATTCTCCCTGTCACTTTCAGATACACCAATCAAACTTAGGTTTGGTCTTTTCACATACTCCCATGTTTCTTGGAGGCGTTTTTCATTCCTTTTCATTCTTCTATGTCTAATCCTGTCCTCATGCTTTATTTCATTAAGTTGATCTTCAATCTCTTAAATCCTTTCTTCTGCTTGATCCATTATAACACAGTCTCTCAGACCACAGTGCAATTAAATTATAATTCAGGATTAAGAAACTCACTCAAAACTACAAAACTACATGGAAATAGAATAATCTGTTCTTGAATGACTACTGAGTAAATAATGAAATTAAGACAGAAATAACTTCTCTGAAATCAATGAGAACAAAGACACAACATACCAGAATCTCTGGGACACGGCTAAAGCAGTGTTTAGAGGGAAATTTACAGCATGAAATGCCCACAAGAGATAGTGGGAAAAATCTAAAATTGACATCCTAACATCACAATTAAAAGAACTAGAGAAACAAGAGCAAACAAATTCAAAAGCTAGCAAGAGACAAGAAGTAACTAAGATCAGAGCAGAACTGAAAGAGAGGGACAGACACAAAAAACCCTTCAAAACAATCAATGAACCCAGGAACTGGTTTTTTGAAAAGATGAACAAAATGGATAGACTGCTAGCCAGACTAATAAATAACAAAAGAGAAGAATCAAATAGACACAATAAAAGATAGTAAAGGGGATATTACCACTGATCCCACGGAAATACAAACTACCAACAGAGAAGAGTATAATCACCTCTACACAAATAAATTAGAAAATCTAGAAGAAATGGATAAATTCCTAGACACATACACCCTCCCAAACTAAACAGGAAGAAGTTGAATCCCTGAATAGACCAATAACAAGTTCTAAAATTGAGACAGTAATGAATAGTCTACCAACAAAAACAACAACAAAAAAAAACCCAGGACTAACGAATTCACAGCCAAAGTCTACCAGAGGTACAAAGAGGAGCTGGTATCGTTCTTTCTAAAACTATCCCAAACAATAGAAAAGCAAGGGCTCCTCTCTAACTCATTTTATGAGATCAGCATAATTCTGATACTAAAACCTGGCCGAGACACAACAACAACAAAAAATTTCAGGCCAATATTTCTGATGAACATCGATGCAAAATCTTCAATAAAATACTGCCAAACTGAATCCAGCTGCACATTAAAAAGCTTATCCACCAGGATCAAGTTGGCTTCATCCTTGGGATGCAAGACTGGTTCAGCATATGCAAATCAATAAACATAATCCATGACATAAACAGAACCAATGACAAAAAACACATGATTATCTCAATAGATGCAGAAAAGGCCTTTGATAAAATTCAACACTCTTCATGCTGAAAAACACTCAATAAACTAGGTATTGATGGAACATATCTCAAAATAATAAGAGTTATTTAAGACAAACCCACAGCAAATATCATATTGAATGGGCAAAAGCTGGAAGCATTCCCTTTGAAAACCAGCACAAAGACAAAGATGTCCTCTCTCACCACTCCTATTCAACATAGTATTGGAATTTCTGGCCAGGGCTATCAGGCAAGAGAAAGAAATAAAGGGCATTCAAAAAGGAAGAGAGGAAGTCTAATTATCTCTGTTTGCAGATGACATGATTGTATATTTAGAAAAGCCAATAATCTCAGTCCCAAAATTCCTTAAACTAATACGTAACTTCAGAAAAGTCTCAGGAGACAAAAATCAATGTGCAAAAATCACAAGCGTTCCTATACAACAATAATAGATAAACAGAGCCAAATCATGAGTGAACTCCCATTTACAATTGCTACAGATAGAACAAAATATCTAGGAAGATAATTTATAAGGGATGTGAAGGACCTCTTCAAGGAGAACTACAAATAACTGCTCAAGGAAATAAGAGAGGACACAAATGGGAAAACATTCCATGCTCATGGATAAGAAGAATCAATATAATTAAAATGGCCATACTGGCCCAAATTAATTCATAGATTCAATACCATTCCCATCAAGCTACCATTGACTTTCTTCCCAGAATTAGAAAAAACTACTTTAAATTTCACACTGAACAACAAAAAAGCCCATATAGTCAAGAAAATTCTAAGTAAAAAGAACAAAGCTGGAGACATCACGCTACCTGACTTCAAACTATACTACCAGGCTATAGTTACCAAAACAGCATGGTGCTGTTACCAAAACAGATATATGGACCAATGGAGCACAATAGAGGCCTCAGAAATAAGACCACACATTTACACCCATCTGCTCTTTGACAAACATGACAAAAAACAAGCAATGGGAAAGGATTACCTATTTAACAAATGGTGTTGGGAAAACTGGCTAGCCATATGCAAAAAACTTTCTTTCATCTTACACAAAAATTAACTCAAGCTGGATTAAAGATCTAAATGTAAGACTTAAAACCATGAAAACCCTAGAAGAAAACCTAGGCAATACCATTGAGGACATAGGTATGGGCAAAGACTTCATGACTAAAACACCGAAAGCAATTGCAACAAAAGCCAAAATAGACAAATGGGATCTAATTAAACTAAAGAACTTTTGTACAGCAAAATAAACTATAATTAGAGTGAACAGGCAATCTACAGAATGGGAGAAAATGTTTGCAGTCTATCCATCTGACAAAGGGATAATATCCAGAATCTACAAGGAACTTATACAAATTTATACGAAAAAAACAAACAACCCCATCAAAACGTGGGCAAAGAATATGAATAGACACTTTTCAAAAGAAGACATTAACGTGGCCAACAAACATAAAAAAAAAAGTTAATCATCACTTGTCATTAGAGAAATGCAAATCAAATCCATAATGAGATACCATCTCATGCCATTTACAATGGTGATCATCTAAAAGTCAGGAAACAACAGATATTGGAGAGGATGTGAAGAAATAGGAACACTTTTGCATTGTTGGTGGGAATGTAAATTAGTTCAACCATTGTGGAAGACAGTGTGGCAATTCCTCAAAGATCTAATACTAAAACTACCATTTGACCCAGCAGTCCCATTACTGGGTATATACCCAAAGGATTATAAATCATTCTACTATAAAGACACATGAACTCTATTCACAACAGCAAAGGCTTGGAACCAACCCAAATGCCCATCAATCACAGACTGGATAAAGAAAATGTGGCACATATACATCATGGAATACTATGCAGCCATAAAAAAGACATCAGTTCATGTCCTTTGCAGTGACATGGAAGAAACTGGAAACCATCATTCTCAGCAAACTAACACAGGAACAGAAAACCAAACACTGCATGTTCTCACTCATAAGTGGGAGTTGAATAATAAAACATATGAGCACAGGGAAGGGAACATCACACACCAGGAACTGTCAGTGGGTCGGAGGCTAGGAGAGGGATAGCACTAGAAGAAATACCAAATGTAGATGATGGGTTGATGGGTACAGCAAACCAACATGGCACATGTATATCTATGTAACAAACCCACATGTTCTGCACATGTATCCCAAAACTTAAAGTATAATAAAAATAAATAAATAAATAAATAAATAAAATAAACTTGAAATGGAGCAAAGGCTTAAATCTTCAGTTTAACTCTACAAGCATTGTAGAAATAAATGTGAAATAAAATTTTTATGTGGTTGATTAGGGAAGCTGGTGATGCAGGAAAGAGAAAATTAATAAAAAATATAAGTAATTGCAGAAGGATTTTGAACATGCATTTCAGCGAAGATAATATCCCAGCGGCCAGTGGACGTGTCATTGCTCAGCCTCAATCATAAAGAAAATGGAAAATAAATTTACAAAGAGAAATCACACTAAAGTCACAAAAATAAAAAGACAGAAAATACCAATTAATTTTGAGGATGTAGAGCAAAGAGACCTGTTATAGAAGAGGAAGTGTAAGTTGACAGAATCACTTGGGAAATCATTGTAACATCATGTTTTCAGGATATTTTTTCTTTGTAGTGACAAAACGTAAAATCAACCAAAATATACATCGATGCAGATTAATATTAGCTTCTTATGTAGTCATACAAGAAGATACTATCAAATAATGTGATATGAATAAAGTATAATTATATAAAAAACACTGATGTGTCTCACAAACATAATACTGAATGAAATTATGAGTGCATATTTTATTATTTTATGTATGAAGTTTGAAAACAGATAATACTGAGGATGATACAAATAATGGTTATTGAGAGGTTCAAGAAATGGGCTTCTGGTGTTAAGTAATATTATGTATTTTTTAATTGGGTGGTGAGTACATGGATGTATTTAAATTGTGATAATTCCTTGAGCTACATAGTTTGGATTTAATTTTTTTAGATGTACTTTTCTCTATAAGTCTTATACTTTATAGAGAAAGTTTAAAATTGATATGCACCAGGTAATTGTGACAATTTAAGCTCAATAATTAATACAGTGTGTTATTTATTTGCAATTCTAAAAATATGCTTATGCTTCATCTTATATTCTGTTTTTTTGTGTGTGTCACAAATGAAATGAATTCACATATGTAATAGGGCTGAACGTATTTTCTAAGATATAAACATAATTTTATCTATTTTTGTGAATTAGAAAAATATTCATAATAAATTTTTTTTCTTAATTTCAACTAGACCACAATGAGTTGTTTGTCTGAATAAATGAATGTGTCAGAAAGCCAGGAGTAATTTGGAGAATTCAGTGGAGACTTGGCACCCAGGAACATTGCACAATGGCTGAAAATTTCTATTTATGATTGAGCATAGCTTTGATTATACTACAATAGTGACTAGCAGCTGACTATCAGAGAAAGAAAAACCAAAATGAGATAAAAAATCTATTACTCAACTTGAGTAATATCACAGGGAATTCTTTAAGCAGCCAGTGTACAGTGGTACACATTCTCAACTGAATTCTATTAAGGTGATCTTACAAAAGTGTTCTTCAAGATGGTATTCTAGTTTTAAAGGGCATAGATGAGAAACATAATTTTTTATTTGGGCCTAGGCATTCATGATTGCTTATGTGTTCACAGCCATTCCCTTCTTCGATTTCAGTAAAGGAATTCTTCATCAGTGTAGTCCACAAGAATGAAATATGTATAATAGTGTCTGTCTTCCTCTGTTTATTGAAGAGAGCACATTTTCATCACTGCTTTTCTCAAAAATATTTTTTGAATATTATTAACAAAGTATAATTACATCTTACTTCAACTACATGAAAACAAAGCATGAAATTAATGAGAATTTTATTGTTTATGAAGAGTAGTATCAAAGATGTCAACTAGTTCTATACAATCCAAAGTATTTAGACTTTTACATTTCTCTCCTTTTATACTTTTGTGACTCTGTATGTCATATTTCTCTTTAGACTTCTCAAACCATAGCTCAACTCCAGTAATATGTGTACAGTACTGATAATAGGTTAGTCCATATCATATTCACAAAATAATACTTACTAAATACTAAAATGATATCTTATCATTTTAATTGATTAGTTCATTTTCAATAGGTACACAGGTACATAAAAAAATAAATTGTAAAAAAGCATATAGAATAAAATAATTTTTGCACATAACTACCATTTTTTCTCTACAGAAGTAAGTAACCAGTGTTACAAATCATGGGTATATGCTTTCGTAGGCATTTTGTAAAAACATGCACACATATATAAAATTTTTATACAATATAGTACTGTATATAAACAGTTGTGTACTGACTTTTTCACATAATATTATTCAGTGATGTTTTGCTGTATCTCCTTTTGTCAAATTCTTTGAGGAGGATATGTTAATTTTATCAACTGTGAACACTAAATTTTACAAGGACTTATGTACTTAAAAATTAAATATCAATAAGTTTATTTTAACATTTTTTGACTAAAATATGCATCTTATTGTGAAGTCATTTTTAAATGACAGACTAATGCCAATCTCCAGTAGGAACCAGGGTTCCTTGATGAAATGGATGATTCTAGCCTGGGGCAAGACAGACATAAGATAAGCCTGGAACATCTTGCAATGCCAGAAAATAAGGATGTGTAGCAAATCAGAACAAAACAAAGAACAAAAGAACTATTTATGCAGTTAGATTCAAGATGGCACAGAAAGCAGCCTCTAATGTTTGAATAATTTAACCAAATAAAGTACTGTTAGATGATCACTCAAAGTTTAAAATAAATATTCATGAGTTTATGTCAACAAGCTTACATTGGCTCATTAACCTCAATAAATGCACTATATTAACAAAACATGTTAAAACGAGAAAACATTGGGTGAGAGACGTATGAAGACTCTCTGTACTATATTTTCAATTTTATAAATATAACACTGCTCTGAAAACTGAGAAGTCTACTAACAACACTCATGAGTGGCAGCTTTCTTGGTTAGCACAGTTCAGAATCTGTCTCACAAATGCCTTGGCTGGACACCCTATGGAAGATGTGTTAAAGTTCCTGAGAACACAACTAGAATGTTTTTTGTTTTTCCTCCTGGTACCTGATCCTTATCCTCCTATCTTGATCATCTAATTAAAGCAAAATTTTGGGTCCTTAAAAGTTTATTTCTCAGCTTTATAAAACAAAAGGAGGGTATGTGGTAAAGGCGATGAAGACTTGCCCTGGGAAGCCCAGTGTTTTACTTCTATTTTTCTTTTTTCCCTTCTTTTTTTTGTTTTTGTTTTTGTTTTTGAGTCTCACTCTATCGCCCAGGCTGGAGTGCTGGAGTGCAGTGGCACAATCCTGGCTCACTGCAACCTCTGCCTCCCAGGTCCAAGTGATTCTCCTGCCTTAGCCTCCCGAGTAGCTGGGATTATAAGCGTCTGCCACAAAGCCTGGCTAATTTTTTGTATTTTTAGTAGAGACGGGGTTTCATCATGCTTATCAAGCTTGTCTCAAACTCCTGATCTCAGGTGATCCACCGGCCTCAGCCTCTCAAAGTGCTGGGATTACAGGTGTGATCCATGGTGCCTGGCCTACTTCTATTTTTCTAAACGTGATCTTTCTGCTGTCCCTGAAACTTTAATAAAATGATAAAAATCGTAAACAAGAGCAAAGAATCTCAATAGCAAAGATAACAGCAAGAAAAGCCATACCAACAAATTTGAAAGACAGTAGAATTAGTGATAGCTTATTTAGCATACCCCCAAAAAGCTAACATTCCTGAATAAGTGGAGAAGCCCAAAGCCAAAGATGCTTGAAGGACAAAATCATAGAAAACTAGAAATAGTAACACTTCTGAGACAGATTATACAGATAGAGGTGGGAATTAGTAAACAAGACAGAATATTAAATATCATCCTAAAGGAACAACAACAAAACTTTAGGCTTATTCTCAGAAAATATAAATCTATGGGAATCGGGACACCAGTCACACCAGAGGGCAGGAGTTCTACACTGAAACTGGCAGAATAAACGAACATCTGTTTGAGATCTGAATCAAGCATTCCCTCTTTTTCTCCCACTTAGCTCTAAAACACTTGTGCCAGTCATGCAATCATTTGACAGGAGGGCAGAGAGAAACAGAGAACTCAGAGTCTCCTCAGCAATCAGGCAGTCAGTTCACCCAGGAGTGAGGGCCACAATTGAGCCAGGCCTACTCATGCACAGAATGCTTATGTCTGCTTGTCAGGGCTTTGTTCTTGGAAGTGAATAGCTGCAGATTAGGGGACATTCGAGGGCAGTCTGTAACACCAAAGACACATTGAAATAAATAAACAGAATACAGGAATTCAGAGGTGACAGAGAAGATACAGGAAGCTGAACAAAGTTTCAAATACCTGTAACTGAAATCCTCAACAAGTTGCAGAAAAACAGATTGTTCTATTCTATCCTTGGAATGAAAATATGAGGTGTTATAAAGGAGCATTCAAAGAACAAGGAAGAGTTTTTATGTTAATAAGTATGATGATAGAAGGATGAAGAGAAACTGTCAATGCTAAATGCAAAATATAATTATAGAATGTTCATAAAATGTAGAACTTATCTATCAAAAAATTGAAAATAGGGGAGTGGATGAAAAATATAAAAAATGTAGAATCTCATTCCAAATTTCAGTCAAGTATTTGAAGTAAAGTTTTCCTGGAAAAGGGGAACAAGGACAGAAGACAGTAGTATGTTCTTACAGAAATAATTCAAGAAATTTCCAAGAAATAAGTTGTACTCCGATTAAAAAATCCCAAGTTTTCAAGAAAATATATAAAAACAATAAAAGCAATACTCAATGTCACAGTAAATCACTGGAACACTGAGAACCAAGATAAGATTGTAAATGCCTCCAAAAATGTTTTTAAACCTATGAAGAACCAAGCATTATAAAAATATCAAACCTCCTACCATAAACATTATATACCAGAAAACAAGAAGACAAATTTCAGGGAAAGAATTCCAAGCTATAGCTACACTAATGAAGTGTAAAAAATGGAAGAAAAAAACCCACAGTGTTAGACTCTTAAGTTCTTTTAAAAATTTACTTCCCTTGTACTTTACTTGTACTTTTACTGAAAAATTACTGATTAAACATTTAGTTAGAAAAAAAGTGGAAGCTGAATTAAGAAAGCTTAATACATGGGATTCAAATCACAATGTCACATACAGAAGAGGAATAATTGTCACTCCCAGGATGGTGAAAAGAGAGCCCCAGATGAAAAGCTTTGTATATTAGATACTATCGATTCTACAGGGGAAACAGGATAGAATGTTCAAGGAGGAATAGTTCCAAGAATGAATACACATATAATTGGTGAATTACTTTATGAGTGTGAGTAAACTTTCTCCTCTGGGGAAAAGTTTGGAGATGCTTTAATAATAGATAAATGTATATGGAGACATAAACAAAAATGGAGTCTACCGCTTATACAGTAGGAAAAGCAAAAAAGTTATTTTAGACAAATGATAGTACTTATAACACACTACATCATCGTGAATAGAATTTAATAGTAATACTAACATAATTTATTAGTTTATTAAAAATTATGATATGACTTTATTGGGAAAACGAGGTAAGAGAAAATATATTTGTTTAAGTAGATCGGAAAGAGTACAGGAAGGGTTAAATAATTGTTATTCTGAGTCAGAAAGCATTAAAAATGGTTAAGCTAAACAATGAGTAAAATATAAACAGTATTTTAAAATATGGAAGAAAAGAGAAGAATAAATACTAAAATATTCATAGAAGCTGCCCATGAAAAACAAAAATATAAAACGTAGAAATAGGCCAAGGACTTGAATGAACACTTTTCAAAGATGACATACAAACACTTAACAGGCATATAAAAAATGCACAGCATTACAAAGTTCAACTTTGTTCGGTTCTACTGACTTTAGTTATTTCTTTTCTTCTGCTAGTTCCTCTGGGTGCAGTATTAAATTGTTAATTTGAGATCTATTCATTTTCTTGATATAGACTTGTAGCACTACAAACTTTCCTCTTAACACTGCTTTACCTGCATCCCAGAGATTTTTAGTATGCTGTCTCTGGTTTTATTTCTTTCAAGAGTTTTTGTTTTTGTTTTTGTTTTAATTTCTACCTAAATTTTGTCGTTTACTCAAAATTCATTCGGGAGAAAGTTGTATAGTTTCACAAAATCATGCGAGTTTTGAGAGATGTTCTTGATAAAAATGTAAAGTAGTACAGTTATTATGGAAACCTGAATGGAGATTACTTAAGAAATGACAAACAGAACTACGAAATGATCCAAGAATCCTACTTCTAAGTATACATCTGAAGGAAATAGAATCAGTATGTCAGAGACATATGTGCTCCCCTGTCTTCAATGCAGCATTATTCGCAGTAGCCAAGATATGAAATCAATCTAAGTGTCCTCCAATATATGGATAAAAAAATGCAGTGTACCTATTCTTATGTTTTATACATTTATGTATATACATACATATTTATATACACACACACATACACACTTAGATATACACACACCATGGAATACTATGCAGCTTTACAAAAGGAAGTTCTGTCACTTGTGACAACATGAATGAACTTGAAGGACATTACATGAAATGAAATATGTCAGGCACGGAAAAACAAATACTGTATGATTTCACTCACATGTAGAATCTAAAACAACAAAATTCACAGAAGCAGAGGATAGAATGGGGGTTACCAGAAGCTGGAGGGTAGGGAGACTGGGGAGATGTTGGTCAAAGGGGACAAAGTTTTAGTTAGGAGGAATATGTTTTTTGAGATTTATAATGCAGCATGGTGACTATAGTTAATGAAAATGTATTGTTTATTTCAAAATTGCCAAAATAGTACATTTTAAGTGTTCTCACCACAAAAAATTGTATTTGAGGTAATGGATATTTTAGTTAGCTTGACTTAATCACTCTACATTGCATACATACACTATAATATTACATTGCATCCTTTAAATAGATATAATTCTAAAATATCAATTAATAATAAAAAAGAATATAAATTACAAAAAGGCCTAGAAGTTTTCCATAGGCAAGTGATAAGCTAGCACCAATGCTGGAACACTGACTTTTCTCACTTTTTTTTCAAAAGAAAAATAACTACGTGCACTTTTGAGTAATCAGTGACATCAGTGCTGCATCACTGATATATATAAATATATTGAGCTCCAAGTCACATTAAGAATTCCATACTTTTTTTAAAATTGTGGGGTAGCAACTTTAGAAGATTGGTGGTGAATCTGGACCTTTTGATGCAATGATATTCGATTATCATCAGTGTATCAGATTTATTTAGAATGTAGGCAATATTGTATATATTTGTTCTGTGAAAATATCATGTTCAAAAAATATTAATGTTTCTACCTGAAGGTGTTTGTAGGACACATGGAAAAAATAGGTATTACAAGACTCACTATCATCTAGGAAGCTTGTCGATAATAGATTTTGAATGAACCCATAGATTACAAGAAGTAAATTGTTTCTTTTGCTATACTTCTTTCTTTCTTTTTTTTTTTTTTTTTTTTTTTTTGAGACGGAGTCTCGCTCTGTCGCCCGAGCTGGAGTGCAGTGGCTGGATCTCAGCTCACTGCAAGCTCCGCCTCCCGGGTTCCCGCCATTCTCCTGCCTCAGCCTCCCGAGTAGCTGGGACTACAGGCGCCCGCCATCTCGCCCAGCTAGATTTTTGTATTTTTTAGTAGAGACGGGGTTTCACCGTGTTAGCCAGGATGGTCTCGATCTCCTGACCTCATGATCCGCCCGTCTCGGCCTCCCAAAGTGCTGGGATTACAGGCTTGAGCCACCGCGCCCGGCCTTGCTACACTTCTTAAACTATCATAGTGAAAATTATAGCAGCAACAAAATAGCGCTACTTTGAGTTTTAAAAAGCCTGTGCAGAAAAGACAAAACTAAACTATATATAATCTCAAAATCATATACTTCCAGACTGTTACTGAATTTCTCTTACCATGTTAGAATGATCTGCTACATGCTGATGTATGTATACACTTTAGTAGAATGGTCTTATCTCTAAAAGTTTATTTATTTAACAAAGTACTTTTCTAAACAGAGTAATTCTATTAACTAATAAATTCATTGGTCTGATTTAATAAAATACTTTCTGAGGAGAATATAAAGTGGAAAATAATCTGATAGTTTGTTATTCATAAAATGCTAAATATCCAACTATTTTGCTGGAAGTCAGACTTGTAGTTGGTAATATTGTTTCAACTGAAAAAGCAAAAAAAAAAATTCAAAATAATGCATTAAAATGCTTGCTGCAATGTAGTATTTTTCTAACAGCTTGTAACCTGGAACATGGTTAACTAAACTAGACTAGTCTCTTAACTTTTGTCAGAATGAGTATCTTTAACAATATTTTTTAGGCATCTGTTTGCTTAAAGAGCTCATTGAAAAATCACCTTTTTCTCCTAGGCAACAGTAATTTTAGAGCTGATCCTTTCTTGTCTCCAAGAATGGCCTCAGCTTCATGAGTCCATATATTCTGTATGCTAGAAAACATGACTGACTCAGATATAAGTGAATGATCCAACTTAGACCAGTGTAAATCAATGTAGGTACTTTGGCTGGAATTACTGGGAAATATTTTCTAGTACAATGTTGGTGATTTGTAACTCTGTAGTTATGGTGCTACATTTACCAAAATATATTGACCAAATGTCCATTAATTAATTCATTATGGAGAAAAAAGAATCTTTAGCTAGAGAGACATATTTAGTAGCAGTGCCATTTAAAAAAAAATTTCATTTACTTTTAAATTTTAATTTTTAATTTTTATAGATTTAGGGGGTAAAAGTGCAGATATCTTTTTTCTTTTTTTGAGACAGGGTCTCACTATGTCATTGCAGCCTTGACCAGCCAGTCTCAAGCAGTCCTCTTGCCTTAGCCTCTCAAGTAGTTGTGACTACATGCACATGCTACCAGGCTCAGCTAATCTTTCATTTTACATATTTTGTAGAAACAGAGTCTCATTGTGTTACCCAGGTTGGTCTTGAACTCCTGAGCTCAAGTGATACTCCTGTCTCAGTTTCCCAAAGTGCTGTTGTGTCCGGAGTTTGTCGCTTCCAGTGGGTTCGTGGTCTCACTGACTTCAGGAATGAAGCCCCAGACTTTGCCGTGAGTGTTACAGCTCTTAGAGATAGTGCGGACCCAAAGAGTGAGTAACTCCAAGAATTACTGTGGGGATCCAAAAAACAAACCTTCCACAGCAGGAAAAGGGACCTCAGCGGGTTGCTGCTGCTGGCTGGGGTGGCCAGCTTTTATTCCCTTATTTGTCTCCACCCATGTCCTGCTGATTGGTCCGTTTTACAAACCTCTAGCTAGCCACAGAGCACTGATTGGTGCGTTTTTACAGAGCACTGATTGGTGCATTTTACAAATCTCTGGCTAGCTGCAGAAAAGTTCCCCAAGTCTCCACTGCACCCAGGAAGTCTAGCTGGCTTCACCTCTCACGGAAATTACAGGTGTGAACCACTGCGCCTGGACTGCAGATTTCTTACATTCATATGTTACATGGTGGTGAAGTGTGGGCTTTCAGCGTACCCGTCATCTAGACAGTGAACTTTGGATACCCAGTAGGTAATTTTTCAAACCTAACCCCCTTCCCACCTTCCCAGCTTTTAAGAGTCTCCAGGGTCTATTATTCCAATCTGTGTGTCAATGTGTATTCATTGGTGAGCTCCCACTTATGGGTGAGGACATGTGGTATTTGATTTTCTGTTTCTAAGCTTTTTCATTTAGGATAATGACCTTCAGTTCCATTCATGTTGCTGCAAAAGAGATAATTCCACTGTTTTTCGGGACTTAGTATATTCTGTGTTCTCTCTCTCTCTGTGTGTGTATTTATATATCACATTTTCTTTAATTATATGTCACTGAACACCTAGGTTGAATTTCTATCTTTACTATTGTGAATAATGCTGCAATAAACATATGAGTGCAGGTACCTTTTTTATATAATTTCTTTGCCTTTGTGTAGCTACCCCGTAGTGGGATGGCTGGATCAAATGCTGATTCTACTTTTAGTTCTTTGAGAAATTGCTGTACTGTTCTATACACTGAACAGAGCTTACCTGAAGTCAGATGCACACAAAGTCTTTTAATTTAAATTATGCCTTTATCACATGAAACTAATAATATTGAAGTATGCCCACGTAGATAGAAAAAAAAAAAAGTTGACATTATTTGGACTATAAAAATTAGAACTGCCTGAGTCAGGAGAAGTTGAGGAGCAGTGAGGATTCCTGCACTCCCTGTGGAAGAGGAAATATTAAGGGGTAGGGAAACGACGTTACTTAAATGTGCAACTGAAAGCGTTTACCTGTCTAGGTTGGAAACAGGAAAACAGTAGGGAGTGACTGTGGTGAGAAGAAAGAGAGTCATTATGTGGGACTGTTGTAATCATTTCTCCTTATCCTTGTAAAGTTCTGTAGAAAAGGAATATGTGTAATCATAAATGATGGTTCTGGAAGTACAGAGAAAGGAAAATGTGGACTTGCAAAGGAAAGCTCTTTCTGCTTGTGTCCAATAGGCCAAGATGGTTGAAATTTACAGTATTAGAACAACTGGATTTTCACCTTACTTTCGACTTAGTGAGTTGTGAGGCAGGGATAAGGAAGCATGACATAAACTATTATGATACATGTGAGAGTCCCAAACTCCTAAGTTCAACTTAGGGAAACAGTAACAATTTTTGCCATATAATTACCTATTTATGTATTCCATTTCTTCAATATCATGGTCTGGATATCTATGAAAATATTCCTATAAAAATGCCAAACAGCTACATCAAACATTTCGTGTTAACAAATCCATAGCTCAGCTAAGCAAGCCAAAATTCAGCAAAACAAAAACATGGAGGCTAAAAACTGCAAAAGCATGAGTCAAAAAGAGTGGTTGGGACAAAAGCCAGTAAGTGCATTGAGGACAAGATAATATATAGGGGCCCTATGGTTTCATTTCATAGCTACACAGTGGAAAGAAACAGAATCTAAGACCCTGCATATGAAAATCAAAGGTCTCCACAAGAAGCTGGATCACCAAATAGTGAAGTTCATTCTTGGACTTCTATTTTCAGGCCAGAAAGTTTGCAATGATCTTTAAAAAATTTTATAATTAAAATAAGGGTAAACATACAAAGATACAGAAATCTTAGGGAAGTCATTTTCATGGATGAGAGGAACCACAACAAAGAGGAAAAAAAAGAAACCTAAATAGTACAGGGAGAATGAAACATTATCTATCTATCTATCTATCTATCTATCTATCTATCTATCTATCATCTATCTACCTATGTATCTATCTGTATTCTATATATCTATTCTAAGTGTCTCCTGCATATATATCTGTACACGTGTATATATACCATAATATGTAAGAATTTAATAATATTAATTTTTAAAGACTGTGGGATTTAAAAAAATCTGATTTCAAATATAAAAATTCAACACAATAATTTAAAAATAAAGTATATTTTATCTCCCATAAAACAGAGCAAATAGCTTTTAAAAATTAGTACACTCTGGTAGATCTAAATATCCATTTGACATTATTTAAAAAAAGAAAAAGTAATATAATGTAAGGAAATAATAGTAAAGGAAACAACATCAAAACCTCCATAAAATTTACCAGAATATAGTTAAGAGTTTTTAGACTCAAAGAGTTGATAAAGTGACAAGCAGATGAAAGAAAACATATATACACAAATGTATGCTATCCTGAAATATTAGAAAACTGGGGACAAATGGAAGAATCTAAGTTTCTGGGGTAAAAAGCACTCATACACCCTTTCACATACATACAGATTGTCATTGTACTTCCCAATAGTGACCCTGGAAGCCAGAGAAAAATGAAAAAAAAAAAAAGTCTTCAAAATTCTGAGTGAAGATGATTTGAAATATTATAATCTGTACCAATCTGAATATAAATGAAGTATATTAATAGAATAAATGCATTTATGCATGCAATTTCTCAAATTTTTTAGCTTTCATGATTTTCATCAGGAGAAAAGATGGAGTAAACGGCTTAGCAAAACTGTGTAGTAACAAAGAAAAAGATACAGGCTTCAAAGCAGGCCCAAAGCACCCGGTCCACTTTGGAAAACTTCAGAAAGATACTCTAGAGATGTCTCCAAAAAAACGAAATAGATTTCCAAAAAGATGACATTGACAGAACAACTTGATATTATTGAGTGTACTGAGAATAGAGTTACTTTTCTGGAAAAGTCTGGAAATGATTTAGGGATAAATACATATGCTTGATCAAACAAGAAACAAACAAAACCCACTAATTCCATTTAAACAAATAGTAGGGAAAAGGGGGAAATTCATTTATTGTGCTATGTTTTATTTCTGAATAGCATTTATGTTATCATTATAATAAAAGCTCTAGATAATAACCTAATCAATGTTTTTTATGACTCTTAACAAGGATCCATGAATATGAATGGTATGCTTAGAAATGTCTGTGTTTTCCTATTAATGAGTTTGTATAATGTATTTAAGGCCAATCATATGTAAAAGATGATTTATGTGAAAAAGGAATACATCTACAGATGAATTATCAGAAATATTATTAGAACTACAAATGATTTAGCAAACTATTTATACAAAAGTTAATTATATTTCTATAACCATAAACAAATAGTGACAAAATGCAGTTTAAAAGAAAATACAAACCATGATTGTGATAAAATTATAATTCACAAGGAATACATCTAATAAAAGATGACAAGTCGAAGGTAGTAATAGTTCAAAACTAAAAGGAGAGGGTAGTGTCAAGAAATTTGACTTGTGAGTAGAAGTGACCTTGGGTCAGGTGATAGACACAGTGTAAAATTATCAGTTCTCCATTTTCTGGTTTATTCTGAGCTTCTCATCAAAGGCAAAAGACACAGGCATCAACTGTAGGCCATCCTTGGTGGACATGAGCAGGCGGGGAACTTTCCAGAAGGGAAAATAGACTATGTTCAGAATAATCCTTCACATCATTAGCAATCATAAAAATGAGAATTTAAGCTACAATGATATCTCAATCAATACTCAGCTATATTCAAAAATATTAAAAACAAAATGTTTTCCACTATTAACTAGTGCATGAAGCAAAGAGGTTAATACAACCACTTTCCAACTACGGTATGAAGCAAAGAGGTTAGTTTAACCATCTTCCAATTAGGATAGGCTAATCAATGTAAAAAGCGGTTCCCAAATATGAATAGGTTAATATAAAGAAATGTTATCACTCACTCAGGAAAATACTAATATCCGTGAACATATCCTTCTTCCAATGGCCTATCTCAAAGCAATGATAAAGGGATTCAAGTTTCTTCATGTTTTCAAGGTGCCATTTCCATACATGGTTTCTGATGTCACTATAGATGTTAAAGACCTAAAGATGACACAAATGGCCCTTAACAATGTTGGCATGCAATTGATATGAAACATTTCTCGTAATAATCAATTCATTCGGGCTAGTCACATGGTCTATCTATATATTCATCAAGAATGTTGGGAAACATAGCCTCTGGATTGGTAGCCACTTAAATAATCAATACAAACCATGGAGTAAAAAATGAATTGCTGATGTTCAACTGCTTTTCCCTGCTAAAGTTGTCTTTGTCACAACCACAGAGTGGTCAGATTTTGCTAAGCTATATGCAATGCATTCTACATCAGCAGCTTTAGCAGCAAATATTTGTTGATTGATAATATCCCATATCAAAAGCTGTAGTTTAACTTCTGTGGCACTGTTTAGGCTGTGAGTCAAGTTCAAGTCTTCATCTACTTTCTCTTTCTGTATTTTGGGATGAAGGAGCTCCTATCTGACATGCACAGAGGAAAGTAAGCTGATATGGTTTGGCTCTACGTCCCCACCCAAATCTCATCTTGTTGTTCCCATAATTCCCCCCTGTTGTGGGAGGTACCCAGTTGGAGATTATTAAATGAGTTGTGGTTCTTTCCCATGATCTTCTTGGGGTAGTGAATGTGTCTCACAAGGTGTGGTGGTTTTAAAAATGGGAGTTTCCTTGCACAAGATCTTCTCTTGTCTGCTGCCATGTGAGACATATCTTTAATTTTCTGCCATGATTGTGAGGCCTCCCCAGCCATGTGGAAGTATGAGTGCAATAAACTCCTATCTTTTGTAAAATACCCAGTCTTTGGTACATCTTTACCAACAGCATGAAAACAGACTAATACAGTAAATTGGTAGTGGTAGAGTGGGGCTTTGCTGAAAAGATACCTGAAAATGTGGAAGCAACTTTGGAACTGGTTAACAGGCAGATGTTTGAACAGTTTGGGGTGCTCAGAAAAACACAGGAAAATGTGAGAAAGTTTGGAACTTTCTAGAGACTTGCTGAATGGCTTTGACCAAAAAAATGCTGATAGTGATATGAACAATAAGGTCCAGGCTGAGTGGTCTCAGATGATAATGAGGAACTTGTTGGGTACTGGAGCAAAGGTGACGCTTGTTATGCTTTAGCAAAGAGACTGTTGGCATTTTGCCCCTGCCCTAGAGATTTGTGGAATTTTGAACTTGAGAGAGATGATTTAGGGAATCTGGTGGAAGAAATTTCTAACCAGCAAAGCACTCAAGAGGTGACTTGGGAGCTGTTAAAAGCATTCAGTTTTATAAGGGAGGCAGAGCATAATGTTTGGAAAATTTACAGCCTGACAATGCCATGGAAAAGAAAATCCCATTTTCTAAGGGGAAATTCAAGTTGGCTGCAGAAATTTGTGTAAGTAGAAAGGAGCCAAATGTTAATCCCCAAGACAATGAGGAAAGTGTGTCCAGGGCATGTCAGACATCTTTAGGGCAGCCCCTCCCATCACAGGTCCAGAGGCCTAGGAGGAAAAAGTGGTTTTGTGAGCCAGAATCATGGTCCCTGAGCTGTGTGTTGCCTAGGGACTTGGTACCCTGTGTCCCAGCTGCTCCAGTCATGGCTGAAAGGGGCCAATGTAGAGCTTGGGCTTTGGCTTCAGAGCGCGTAAGCCTCAAGCCTTGAAAGTTTCCTCATGGTTTTCAGCCTGCAAGTGCACATAAGTCAAAAATTGAGGTTTGGGAACCTCCACCTAGATTTCGGAATATGTGTGGAAACACCTGGATGCCCAGGCAGAAGTTTGCTGTAAGGATGGGACCCTCATAGAGAATCTCTGCTAGGGAAGGGCAGGAGGAAAAAGTTTGGAGCCCCCACAGAGAGTCCCTACTGGGGCATCACCTAGTGGAGCTGTGAAAAGAGGGTCACCATCCTGCAGATCCCAGAATGGTAGCTCCACTGACAGCTTGCACCCTGTTCCTGGAAAATCTGTAGAAACCTAACACCAGCCCATGAAATCAGCCATGAGGGGGTCTCTATTCTGCAAAGCCACAGGATTGGAGCTGCCCAAGACCATGGGAATCCACCTCTTGCATCAGCATGACCCAGATGCAAGACATGGAGTCAATGAAGATCATTTTGGAGCTTTAAGATTTGACTGCCCTGCTGAATTTTAGACTTGTATGGAGTCTGTAGCCTCTTTGTTTAGGTTAATTTCTCCCATTCAAAATGGCTGTATTTACCCAATGCCTGTGCTCACACTGTATCTAGGATGTAACTTACTTGCTTTTGGTTTTACAGACTCATAGGCAGAAAGGTCTTGCCTTGTCTGGGATGAGACTTTGGACTGTGGACTTTTGAGTTAATGCTGAAATGAGTTAAGACTTTGGGGAACTATTGGGAAGGCATGATTGGTTTTGAAATGTGAAGATATGAGATTTGGGAGGGACCAGTGAGAGAATGATATGGTTTGGCTGTATCCCCAACCAAATCTCATCTTGTAGCACCTATAATTCCAACGTGTTGTGGGAGGGAACTGGTGGGAGATGACTGAATTAGGGAGCAGGTCTTTCCCATGCTGTTCCTCTGATAGTGAGTGGGTCTCACAAGATCTGATGGTTTTAAAAACGGGAGTTACCTTGCACAAGCTCTTCTCTTGTCTGCCGCCATGTGAGACATGCCTTTCACTTTCCACCATAATTGTGAGACTTTCCCAACCACGTGGAACTGTTAGTCAAAGAAACTTCTTTCTTTTGTAAATTACCCAGTCACAGGTACATCTTTATCAACAGCATGAAAAGCGACTAATACATAATCCCAAACCGAACTACACAATAACATTTAAACCTTCTGCTTAGGCCTACACAAGCCTCTTCACATTCCATTGGCCAACACAAGGCATGTAGCCAAGTCCAAAGTAAATGGAATAATGAGCTAGAGAGGTGTTCTTACCCACAAGAGAGGAGAGAGGAAAATATGTGGTACAGACAACTACCATAATTTTGGCGAAACAATCAGTTATAATGGAGAAAGCATGCCTGTCTACACACTAAACTTTCTACTTAACTATTTAGTTTATATCCTAAAAAAAGGTGTGAAAACATTTTATTTTTAATCATAAGAGAAAGACTAGAAGACTACATAACTAAAGTGGATACATACATTCTACAGAATACTTAAGACAGAACACTGAATGAATATAGCTTACTCTAAAAAATATAAGGTTAGAAACCCAGCATACAGATGTGGAAGTTGTGTGTCTATGTGGTCCCAACAGCAGCCTGCCTGACCTGCAAGAGAGGTCATAGCACGGAGCTGCTGCCACCACCACTGTGATGTCAGACCGCTGGCTGCAGACAGGGACTATTGCTAGCAGAAAGACTGATGCTACTACATGGATACATTAACTGGAACCGTCTGTGGCTTCAGGCCAGAAGCCCCTGACTGAAGAGTTTAGATACCTTTACTCCTACTTCCACTGCAACCCAGAGAAAGTCAAAGAATTAAGCTGTGCAGACAAGTTCTAGGCCAAGTAGAACATCTGGTCTGTATTCTTATATAAGAGAGGAAGAAGGAGAGGAGAAGGAGCTAGCAAACTAGAAAAAGAAAAAAAAAAGGAAACTGCAGGAGCTACTGCAACTAAAAAAGGAGAGAATAAGCAAATAATATCTATGGACACTGGATTGAAATTTCTCCATTTCTTGGAGATGGAAATGTCTTACAAAATGTCTTCTGTTCATGCGCCAAGAAAATGTCTTTTCTTATCTTGTTCTGAGCACTGTAATACACAAAATACAGGGTATTGTATGTAACTGTACATAGAGTAACACACTATATGCATAACACAATTTATGCTGTAAAGTAACATACAAGATAATTTTAATAGTGATTCCTTCTGAACAAATACACTGGAAAGGATGGGAGTTGTATGCATGTAGATTCCATGTGGAACTATGAGTCAAAGTAACTGTCACTTTTGAGTTATTTCTTCAGTTCATACTGAGTTTTGTCACTTCGAAATAATGTGTTGGATATTTTCATCATTACCCAGGAGTATTTCTTGTGAGTGAACTGATTTATTCTGATTCATTTTCCTTTTAGTACATTTCCAGTCCTCTTGGGAAATCAAAAAGGAACAAAAATATTTCTTAAAAGTTTCCAAAGTGGGCACATTCTGGCCAGAAGAGGCCAGATAGTCTTAGAGTTTTTTATTTAAAATCTTTCAACAATAAGTCATTTCTGATAAAATACTTTATTCTCATTTATATATTCTACATTGCCTACATTTGAAATGTATAGATTTAGAACTTGTCATGTTCTTCATAAATAAAGGAAAGGGTAGTTATTCAGGTTTTTCTAAATTTCCTGGTTTGGAAATTTGACTAACATTGGTTGATTCAACCAGTTCAAATATAAGGCTTACTCTTGAGAGGTATGTAACTAGAAGTCACCAAAGTAAAGCCACAGAGAAATTGGTGCCATTTAAGTTGCAAATTAAAATGTTAAAAAAAATTGCAACTGGAAAAAAGTTTGTGAAAACCAAATATATAACTGATCACAAAATAGTATGTGACAGAAGATATCATACAGTATAATTGTATAAGTTTAAAACAATAAAATATTTATTTAGGAATATATGGGGTAGGTATGATAAATTACTTTTCATAGAGGAAGAGAGAGGGTATGGAAAACATGTAGGCAAAGTCCAAGATATGAATAGTTTTTCTTGTCATTTTATACAAATAAAATATTTAATTTATCTTTTATAATTTAAACATCAGTTTTGAATATAGCTTGATATAGATGACACGCTGTATAGTAAAAACAATGGAATTTGGAATACCTCAAGTAAGAAATCAACTTTTTGAATTTTCACATGGTAGCATGCTTATTTTTCCTTCGATAAAGACAGAGACCAAGATGAACATCAGTAACTAGACAGCTAGGGGAATGGGCAGAATAACAAGTAATATTTCTAAGAAAAAAAATCTGCAGGCTGAAATTTAACTTAAAAGATCAAAAATGCACATTATCTCTAAATTAACTCTTGGCCACCTTGTTCTGATATTGCAAAACTGCCAAATCATTTCACTTAAAGTCCTTATTGCGTTTGCCACAAAAATTGCCAAGTGGGACCTAATTAAACTACAGTGTTTCTGCACAGAAAAATAAATTATCAACAGAGTAAACAGACAACTTAATGAATTCAAGAAAACTATGCATTCCCAAACTATTCACAAACTATGCATCTGACAAAAGTCTAATATCTAGAATCTATAAAGAACTTAAATGGATCAATAGAATCTATAAGTCACTTCAACAGATGAGCTAGCTAAAAACTCATTGATCTAGTTTGATAACCCTGTTAAAAAGTAGTCAAAAGACATGAACAGATTCTTTTCAAAAGAAGATGTACAGTCAACAAATACATGAAAAAAGGCTCATCATCACTAATCATTAGAGAAATTCTAATCAAAACCACAATGAGATATCATCTTCTCCATATCAGAATGGCTATTACTAAAAGGTCAAAAAACAAGATACTGGTGAGGCTGTGGAGAAAAGCAAACGCTTTGTACACTGCTTATGGGAATGTAAATTAGTTCTGGCACTGTAGAAAGAAGTTTGGACATTTCTCAAAGAACTTTAAAAACAGAACTACTATTCAACTCAGCAATCACATTACTAAGTATATGCCAAAAGGAAAATATATTATACCAAAAAGACACATGCACTCATATGTTCATTGCAGTGCTATTCACAATAACAAAGACCTAGAATAAATCTAGGGGCCCATCAATGGTAGACTGGATAACGAAAATGTGGTACATATACACCATGAAATACTACACAGTTATTAAAAAGAAGGAGAAAATGTTCTCTGCAGCAACATGGATACAGCTGGAGGCCATTATCCTAAGTAAAATAACTCAGAAACAGAAAATCTGCAGGTTCTGCAGGTTCTCATCTATAAGTGGGAGCTAAACATTGGGTATTCACAAACATAGAGATGGCAACGATAGACACTGGGGACTACTTGAAGGGTGAGTTGAGGAGGGAGACAAGGGTTGACAAAGTAACTATTGGGTAGGATCCTCAGTACTTGAATTATGGGATTATTCATACATTCATACCCCAAACTTCAGCATCATGCACTATACCAAGGTAACAAATCTGCACGCGTACACCCTCAAGCTAATATAAAAGTTGAAAAAAAAAGGAAAATGCATTACAGGCCTTGCTGTACCAACGAGTTTCTTGAATAGGCAAAAGCATATTTTGTATTTTTATGTCATATTTGTAGTGCTTATCAGGATGATCAGGATGTATATTAATAAATTCTAGATAGATGTAAAACACACACATAAAAGTGTGTATGTGTGTAAAAAGACAGAAACAGAAAACCAAACACCACATGTTCTCACTTATAAGTGAAGCGAGACATTGAGTATACACGGAAACAAAGAAGAGAACAACAGATACCACAGACGCCAGAGCTACTTGAGGGTGGAGGGAGGTGGGAGGGTAGGGATTGAAAAACTACGAATGGGGTCTTTTGTTTATTACCTGGGTGGTGAAATAATCTGTAAACCAAACCTCAGCGACATGCGATTTACCTACCACATGAACCCCTGAAAGTAAACTAAAAATAAATAGATATCTGGAATAATGTGTGTGTGTGCATGTGTGTCTCTATATACACACACAAACAAATAGAGGGGAAGGGGGAAGGAGGGAGGGAGGGGAAAATAAAGGATGAGAGAATTATAAAGCAAATGAGTAAGTTTATAATTATGTCAAAACATGTAAGTTATCCCATAAGTTGTATTAATAAACTTATCCCATAAGTTATATTAATAAATACTTTGAATAATGACACAGTTACAAGTGGAGATAATTTCAAATGGCTCAGATTACTGTTGCAGACGCCATTGATATCTAAACAAATAACTCTGTAAAAGTTGTGATTAGAAGCATTAGAAAATGTCAAGTGGGAATATATAACAGCAATGGATTAATTCTGCCTTTGACATGGCAACACTTCATGTAACACTTCAGATAGTCTGTATATAAGTGAATGTTAGAGGTTCAGTCACAGTTTCTCAGAGTTTTTAAAATATATTTCAGGCAGATGTTATAATAAGAAAAAGGCATATAATGCTCTGTAAATGTTCAGATTAATTAATATATAACACATACTACAAAATACTTAAGGATTAAGTCGAAATAGAAATTTGATTCTCTAATAACCCCTTAAAATGCTTGCAGTACCACAAGCCATTATATTTTATAATTATGGTTTTTGGAGCCCCAGTGTAATTTAACAGAATTCAACAATGATTTGTCCAGCAGCATCTTACAAAACGCCAATGACAACATGACTTTTAGGTGTCAGGAAATATCCAGACTTAGGGAAATAAATTAAAATATTTTAAATTCCACCATTTATTACTAATTCCTCATTAGTCTCATTTTAATCCTTACAGTTCCTTATAAATTTACAAGAGGGCCAACTTTATGATATAAAAATCAGAGTTCTGGAGTCATTCAGTAATTCACAAACAAGTGCAGAACTACTTATATTTTACATATTAATAAAGACTTTTCCTATCAGAGAAAGTAAAGATAACAGGAATGCTTTTGCAATTAGCTGGCCATGAAAGATAGACAATAGTGTCTTGGCCGGCTTGGTGCTCATGCCTGTAATCCCAGCAGTTTGGGTGGTTTAGGCAGGTGGATCACTTGAGGTCAGGAGTTTGAGACCAGCCTGGCCAACGTAGTGAAACCCATCTCTACAAAAAATTAGCTGAGTGTGGTGGCATGCACCTGTAATACCAGCTACTCAGGAGGCTGGGGCAGGATAATCACTTGCATCTAGGAGGCACAGGTTGCGGTGAGCTGAGATCATGCCACTGCACTCTAGCTTGGGGGACACAGTGAGACACCATCTCAAAACACAAAAACAAAAACAACCATCATGGACCCCTGTGATTGCCCAAAGCTATTTGGCCTTAAGAATCTGATTTTGACAAACCTGAGAAAAACAAGAAATGGGGAAAGGATTCCGTGTTTAATAAAAGGTGCTGGGGAAATTGGCTAGCCATAAGTAGAAAGTTGAAACTGGATCCTTTCCTTACTCCTTATATGAAAATTAATTCAAGATGGATTAGAGACTTAAATGTTAGACCTAATACCATAAAAACCCTAGAAGAAAACCTAGGTAATACCATTCAGGACATAGGCATGGGCAAGGACTTCATGTCTAAAACACCAAAAGCAACGGCAACAAATGCCAAAATTGACAAATGGGATCTAATTAAACTAAAGAGCTTCTGCACAGCAAAGAAACTACCATCAGAGTAAACAGGCAACCTACAGAATGGGAGAAAATTTTTGCAATCTACTCATCTGACAAAGGGCTAATATCCAGAACCTACAAAGAACTCAAACAAATTTACAAGAAAAAAACAACCCCATCGAAAAGTGGGCAAAGGATATGAACAGACATTTCTCAAAAGAAGACATGCATACAGCCAACAGACACACGAAAAAATGCTCTTCATCACTGGCCATCAGAGAAATGAAAATCAAAACCACAATGAGATACCATCTCACACCAGTTAGAATGGCAATCATTAAAAAGTCAGGAAACAACAGGTGCTGGAGAGGATATGGAGAAATAGGAACACTTTTACACTGTTGGTGGGATTGTAAACTAGTTCAACCATTATGGAAGACAGTATGGCAGTTCCTCAAGGATCTAGAACTAGAAGTACCATATGACCCAGCTATCCCATTACTGAGTATATACCCAAAGGATTATAAATCATGTTACTATAAAGACACATGCACATGTATGCTTATTGCAGCACTATTCACAATAGCAAAGACTTGGAATCAACCCAAATGTCCATCTGTGACAGACTGGATTAAGAAAATATGACACATATACACCATGGAATACTATGCAGCCATAAAAAAGGATGAGTTTATGTCCTTTGTAGGGACATGGATGCAGCTGGAAACCATCATTCTCAGCAAACTATCACAAGAACAGAAAACCAAACACCGTGTGTTCTCACTCGTAGGTGGGAACTGAACAATGAGATTACTTGGACTCAGGAAGGGGAACATCACACACAGGGGCCTATTATGGGGAGGGGGGAGTGGGGAGGGATTGCATTGGGAGTTATACCTGATGTAAATGACGAGTTGATGGGTGCTGACGAGTTGATGGGTGCAGCACACCTACATGGCACAAGTATATATATGTAACAAACCTGCACGTTGTGCACATGTACCCTAGAACTTAAAGTATAATAATAAAAAAAAGAAAAAAATTCTAGTAATTAAAAAAAAAGAATATAATAATGGAGAACTGGGTGGGCAGGTGATATTTCTCACGATTAAAATTCTTTTTGAACACTGCATGTCTGTTACAGATCCCTCTCAACTGTAATGTGTTCAACAACATATGACCATTAAAAACTGATTCTTCACTGGCTAACAGAAGTTTACAATGTAAACTTTAAAATAAAAACTATCATGGTATTTCACAGGAAATGTACAAGAACTGTAGTAAATTCTCATCTACTTTACATTATTGTTTATAAAAGTAATTTCAAAATATGCTGCTCAAATAGTTCATAAAAATGAAAGTCAACACAAGTAATAATAACAAAAATGTATAACAATCGTTTTACTTGTTAGTCTTAGAATTAAAATAATGGATACAAATTACTTGGATTTAGTACATGCTTTTCCTATTATTCTTTTTATTATTCTTTTTTAAAAAACCTCATTTTGATTGGGAACTATTCTCCATATCAAGGAAGGTGATGTAGATATGGCAAACAAATTCTATGACAGTTAATTATCCACATAGTGTTAGGAGATACGGGAGTAAAAACATCTATTGTATCATTAAACACAGAAATGAAATACCTTAGTGGTATTCAAGAAACTGAGTCCTGGCCGGACTCGGTGGCTCAAGCCTGTAATCCCAGCACTTTGGGAGGCGGGGATGGGCGGATCACGAGGTCAGGAGATCGAGACCATCCTGGCTAACACGGTGAAACCCCGTCTCTACTAAAAAATACAAAAAACTAGCCAGGCGAGGTGGCGGGCCCCTGTAGTCCCAGCTACTCCGGAGGCTGAGACAGGAGAATGGCCTAAACCCGGGAGGCAGAGCTTGTAGTGAGCTGAGATCCAGCCACTGCACTCCAGCCTGGGCGACAGAGCAAGACTCGTCTCAAAAAAAAAAAAAAAAAAAAAAAGAAGGAGAAACTGAGTCCTAGAGATGATCTATTTTCACATTTTTCTTATTAATTACCTTACATCCTGCTTGTTGAAACACACAATGTTACTGACTTCTGCTCATGCATATGAAAAAAAGCATTATCACCCTATCCTTACACTCAGTAGTGGCTTAGCTCCTCATTCATACAAGACCTGACTCAAAATTGCTGTTATTATTTTAAGACACTCTGAGGATATTTTGCAACCTACATCACAGCTTTTCAACTCTTTCCTCTTTCTGCTTTCTTGCTCTTTCCTAATATGGGAAGTTTCTTTTCCCTTCATCTAAACTAACTCTCTTAAACTTGTTCAAACATGGCTCTTTTCCAGTACCTTTATTGTCACAGAGGTTTTTCCATTTCACATCATGTTAGTCTTTTATTTGTTCTTATACACATTTTTGATTTTTGATATGTTTTGTAATATTATTTCAATATAAAAGTTAGTCTTCAAAAATAGTTATAGATATTAACTATTTGAACTATTTTATTGAAATGCACTTTGTAGAATAAGACATATCCACATTCAGGGAGTGAGAGTGACTGAGACAACCGTATATTTATTGAGCAAAGCCTCAGGATGCCTATGGTTTATCAGGAACTGTGGCTCAAGGGAAGATGGTCCTGCTTTTTCTCTATAATTTACTGAAGAGACATATTATTAATAATAATGGCACAATATTCACAAATGGCTCTTTGTACCAAGTTAAAAGGGATCGTTGAAGAAGGTGAGTTTTTGTCTGCCTAAGTGCAAAGGGAATGCTTCACAGAAGATTAAAAAGATATCAGAGAGAAATTGTATGATCATTTAGTTCACTTTCTTGAAAATGAACTCAGACTCACTGAGGAATACAGTGCTTAAATACATTGATAATATTTATCCAGTTTATTAGTGATAGTTCAGAAGTATGACTTGGATCAGAAATCAGTCTTAATACCTCAAAAGTTGATAGACACAGGTCAGGATGAGGGATAACTAAAAAATACAGCCTTACATTTATTCTTTTTTTTTTTTTTGAGACAGAGTCTCGCTCTGTCGCCCAGGCTGGAGTGCAGTGGCTGGATCCTGGCTCACTGAAAGCTCCGTCTCCCGGGTTCACGCCATTCTCCTGCCTCAGCCTCCCAAGTAGCTGGGACTACAGGCGCCCCCCACATCTCCCGGCTAGTTTTTTGTATGTTTTAGTAGAGACGGGGCTTCACCGTGTTAGCCAGGATGGTCTTGATCTCCTGACCTTGTGATCCGCCCGTCTCGGCCTCCCAAAGTGCTGGGATTACAGGCTTGAGCCACCGCGCCCGGTCCTTACATTTATTCTTTAAGTGGAGATACTGGGATGAGCTGGAGAGCAAGCAGAATCCAGGAATCTAGATTATTATAGGAAATGTTAGCTCAGATTTTTTTTCATTTACTTTTTTATTTGGTAAAGTTATCCCAAACAACTATTTCTCCATAGGCTGAATAACTGGTTAACAGTTAGCACTGATGAAGATTTTCAAGCTATACTGTGATTCAACACCTTGCTGCTCCCTGAGGCTTATCGAGGACAGGTACTAGTAAATGCATATTGATAAAATTAATAAAATAGAAATTGATGCTTCTTGTCATTGCTTTTATTAAATATCATTTAAGAAAATTGTATGTTATATATTTACTTTCATAATTTTAACCCCTCTTTTGTTTGTTTGTTTGTTTGTTTGTTTTTGAGACAGAGTCTCGCTCTGTCACCCAGGCTGGAGTGCAGTGGTAGGATCTCTGCTCACTGCAAGCTCCGCCTCCCGAGTTCATGCCATTCTCCTGCCTCAGCCTCCCAAGTAGCTGGGACTACAGGCACCTGCCACCACGCCCTGCTAATTTTTTGTGTTTTTAGTAAAGATGGGTTTTCACCATGTTAGCCAGGATGGTCTCAGTCTCCTGACCTTGTGATCTGCCCTCCTTAGTCTCCTGTTATTTTTTTGAGGAGAATTTGTGAGCAATTCTTGGGTATATTTTGTCCCATACACACTTCTATAACTGCAGCATAGAAAGACTCCAACCAAGTCCAGCGTTACAAGCAATTTGATGATCCTTTGCACAAATGCAGTACATTTTCTTATTAGTAAAATTATACCATTTCACGTGTATTGTTTGGACAGTACATAGGCTGATAGACAATCATTAAGTAGTTTTCAGAAATTATTGATGAAGAATACATTATCATACTCTATTAGAAGCTCTACATCCAACAAATCCAAGACTTGTCTTGTGGCCCTCAGACTGAGCTGAGCCTCTCAAAGTTAATCAAATGTCTATAAATCTTTCCTCATAACAAAAGAGCTGATTGATTTTGTTTCACTCTGAGAAATGACTAAAAGTCCACAAATCCATCACTCAGCACCAATATATAGTTTAGTTGTGAAAGGGCTTCTTTCTTTCTTTTCCCGCTCATAAAGAGAAAAGGGGAAAAATCCCATTTGGCTGGTCAAGGATTTTCCATTTCAAAGGCAATTTGTCCTTTCAGGGCTATCAGCAATACAGCTTTTTAAATACCTACCTTTACCTTTGACTCAGCAGTCTTGTTTTACAGGATGTTCACACAAATTCTACCTAGGGGGACAAAGTATTTCTAAATTTCTGTGGGGAAGTAGTTTATCTTAG
This sequence comes from Trachypithecus francoisi, assembly GCF_009764315.1. NCBI lineage: Eukaryota > Metazoa > Chordata > Mammalia > Primates > Cercopithecidae > Trachypithecus > Trachypithecus francoisi. The sequence goes on along the minus strand of NW_022681463.1, from coordinate 55,217,596 downwards.
TTATCTCTAAGTTATCAACGGAGTTGTTGAGTACTATTTTGAATTATTTTTTAACATCCCTGATAGTAACTATATGGAGTTTTTAATTTATGTTTTTATATTCTTCTAACTACGTATAAACTTTTTAAAATGGTGGAATTTATGCTGCAATGTACAAACTGATTTGAATTTTGTAAATTCAGAATGCTATTTTCTACTTGGTTTTTATAAATAACACGGGTCTCATATATTAAATTCTGTATCTTTTTACAGAATATTAAAATTCATGAAGCATTCTTTAAAATATATACCCTCTTAAAATAGTTGTATATACCAGCATTATGTTGATGGAGTTACTGTTTTTCCTTAACCATCTAGAAAACTATAGAGAAACAACCATTATTTCCCCAATATTTTCTTTTTTGTTTGGATATATTCCCATTTCTTGTCAATCTAATTCATTTTGACATCTTAAACTATTTTATTCTCTGATGTCCTAGTCAGTTTGGGCTACTATAACAAATTAATACAGACTGGGTGGCTTAAACAATAAACATTTATTTCCCACAGTTTTGGAGCAGAGAACATTCAAGATCAAGGTGCTGGCAGATCCTGTGTCTAGTGAGGGCCCAATTCCTGACTCGTAGATAGCCACTTTTTCCATATGTCCTCCCATGGCTGACAGAGAGATCAAATCTCTTGTGTCTCTTCTCATAAGGGCATTAATCTCATCATGAGGGCTCCATTCCCATGATCTAATTATACCCCAAAGCCCCATCTTCAAATACTATCATACTGGGGATGACAGTTTTTGTTTGTTTATTTTTAAATAAACTTGATTTTTTATGACAATATAGGCTTATAACACAATTGAGTAGAAGGTACGGAGATTTCCCCCGTGTTCCCTCCCTGACACATACATAACCTGCTTCATTATCAACACCTGCAGCACAGAGGTACATTTGTTACAACTGATGAACCTACACTGCTACTACATAATCACCCAAAGCCCATCATTTTCATGAGGGTTCAGTATTAATATTGTACATTCTATGGGTTTGGACAACCATACAATGACATGCATTCACCATTATAGTATCATACAGGGTATTTTCACTGCCCTAAAAATCTGTACTCTACCTCTTCACTCAACCCTCCCCCCAGCCCCTGGCAACCACAGATCTTTTTACTATCTCCATAGCTTTGTTTATACAGAATGACATGTATTTGGAATCATATAGTATGCAGCCTTTTCACACTGGCTTTCTTCCCTTCTCTGTATGCGTTTGGTTGCTCCATGGTTTTTTTATGGCTCGATAGCCCTTTTTATAACATTAATATTCCTTTGTTTGTATGTATCACATTTTATTTATCCATCCACCTACTAAAGGAAATATTGTCCATGCAAGTTTTGGCAATTATGAATAAAGGTGTTATTATAAACATCCAGGTGTAGGATTTTGTGTGGACATATTCTCAACTCCCTTGGATAAATAACAAAGGACACAATTGCTGGATCATATGTTATGAGTGTGTTTAGTTGTGTAACAAGATTAGGGTTTTACATATGTATTTTGTGGTGAACACAAACATTCACTCCATAGTACCTGGTGACTTTTTTCTTCACCTTATATGTGTGTGTGCAGTTATTCATTTATATTTGTCAATTTAAAGTGCTGTTTTTGAATATTATATCACTTCTGTTGGGTGCTATTCAGCATTTTTTATTCCTTTTGTTACCTTATGGGTAGTATTCCTTGGAGGCATGTAAAATAACAAAAGTTCTTGGTGTACATCAATAATTGACAAGGAATCCCTTGTTTTGCAAAGCACTTTCACCTAGAGACAGATAAAACGGATTTGTTGAATATTTATGTTGAGTCTATGGGGATTTTAAATAAAATGTGAATTCATTGTAAAGCATCTGGAAAAATAGAATTGCATTTCTAATGTATTTCTAATACAACAAAGAATATATGTCAAATAATATGAAATTGACATCTCTACATATGGAAATGTAGAGTTTAAATTTTTTTGAAAATTCGGCATGGAGATTATAAACACAAAAATAGATACAAGCAGTGTGATACTAATGGCAGATTTTAAAATAACTTGAATCAGATTTCTTGTATAAAATGATACAAATATGAATTCATAAATATATAATGTTCGTCTAAATTATACCTGAGGCAACTTTAACATTATTCAAAAATTCAACTGTTTAGAGTTTACATAACCCTATAATTTAAAGGTATATTGTTTCAGCTTCTTACAATTACCAAGTAGGATTAGATGTAAGCTCAGTGTATGTGTGGGTGTGTGTGTGGGTGTGTGTGTGTGGGTGTGTGTGTGTGTGTTACTCTAAAATCAGAAGATATAGGTTTAGATTGCTGATTAATTGTTTAATCAAAGTTTACTGGACATTTCTACAGATAATCAAAAGAAAATTTGTATTCATTATGTCCAAAACAGGGGTATTCTTAATACACATCAACAAGTCCTTGGATATTCTATCTTGCAGCCATAAATAATTATCAATCCATTCATATATTCAAGCCAAAAACTTGCAAGTAGTCAAAACACCGTCTTGTTATTTATTACTTTTTACCCATTCCCTTTATTTATTCAGAAAGTTTCATGCTTTGTCACCTAGCAATAGTCTCCCCTTGAAATGCAGAAATATTAATAATACATTTCGGATTAAAAGATATACCTGTTTTTTTCCACATCCTATGAAGTTATCAAACCGGAAAATTCCATCATGTAACTTTCTTAATCTCTTCAGAGGAAACTACTATGGTCAGAGACACCTATCAATCCAGCAATCATCTATCCTTTTCTTGCTCTAGAAATTTGTCTAAATGGAATCATACAATACATGCTTCAGTGTGTGGCTTTTCTGGCTCAGGAACATATCGGCAAAACTTGCTAATATTATATTATGTATTAGTTTTTAAAATGAGATTTGTGTACCATTCTGTGAATACTACAGTTTACCCATTTATTCTCCTGTAGAAGGAACTTTTGGTTGTTTCCTGTGTTGGCATATATGAATAAAGTGATAAAGTTTGTATCTCTTGGATAAATATATACACATTGCCTTGCTAGGTCAAAGTATATAAATGTATTCCAGTTTATAAAGAACTGACAAAATGTTTTCCAAAGCATTTGTAAAATTTTACATTTCCGCTAGCAAAGTACATGAGTCTGGCTTGCTCTATACCTTCCCTAATATTTGGTATTATTGACTTATTTTAATTTTTATAATTCTAAAAAGTATACAGTAGTAAAATATTATGATTTAAATTTGCATTTCCTTAACGACTATTTAATTTTTGTTGGTCGTTCATTTATATTTGTTAAGTGTCTATTCAAGTTGTTACTGACAATTTAAAAGAGGTCATTATATATTCTGGTATATTGCTTTCTATATCACATATATGTGATTCCCAGTTACTGTACATTCTTGCCATCTCTGGCATGCCTCAATTTTCTTAAGTGTGCATTTTTAAAAATTCAGTTAAATTTTTAAAATTAACAAAATAATCGTACATATTTATGGGATACATAGTGATGCATTGATACATATAATGTGGTGACCAGGTCACAGTAATTAGCATATCCATAATCTCAGATTTTATCTTTCTTTGTGTTGGGAACAATCAATATCCTTCTTCTAGATATTTGAAACTAATATTGTTAACTATAGCATTCTTGCAGTGCTATAGAACACTAGAATTTCTATTTAGCTATAATTTTTGTCCTTTCACAAATCTCTCTCCCTTTCTTAGTCTTCTAAAGGCATTGTCCAGTGTAGTATCTTCAAATAAACGAAATTTAAAAAGTTGCATTATATTTTACTTTTCATGTTTTTATATTCTTTAATTCATTGTTAAAATCGAAATTTCTATGCTCTTTCTAGGTTTTTAAGGTAAAAACTTACAAAATTCATATTAAGCTTTTACTTAAGGATACAAATTCTTTTCCAATTCCGCTTCAGTTTTAACTCACAGAATTTAATGTTTTATTTTCCTAATAATTTATATTAAACTACATTTTAATTTCTCTTTGGAATTTTTCGTCAATGAAATATTTAGAAATACATATATGAAAATTATTTTTCGAATATTTCAAACCTACACCACATGTATCATCTTCCAAAATGTAGAGTTTTCCAGAGTTGCTTTGTATTTCTAATGGGTTCGATACAGTCAGGGTGCATAATTTATATCATATTCAATATTTAAAGGTATTAGACACTAGAACCATAATATATTTAGCTTGGTGCCTTGAAAATAAAAGCGCCTACCCTTCTGTTATTGCATTTAGGCTTCTATGGGTGGAAATCAATTAGATCAAGCTGGTTAATGGTTCAAGTTTTGTGTTCTTTCTGATTTTTGTCTACATATTATAACAATTGTTTGGATAGAGGTATTTAAGTTTCTAGTTATTACTACACATTTTTCAGTTTCTTGTTACAGTTTAATTTGTTTAATATATTTTGAAGTTCTGTTATTAGTTATGTAAATATTTGGAATTGTTATGGTTTATTGATGATTTGATCTCGTTATCATTGTAAAATGATCCTCTTTATCCCTGTTAATATTCTTTGATCTGAAATCTACTTTGCCTCTTTTTAGCAACATTCCATCTTTACATCTAGGATCATTTTTTTCCTTTCCAAAAAATTTAATTTCTTTTATTTCTTGTCATGTAAGTATACTTACAATACATGATTTTTTTTTAGCTCTTTTTGAGTCTGAAAATGTCATTTTATTTTCATGTTTGAAAGATATATTTTGGGAATATAAAATTTTAGTTTAAGTTTTTTTCTCTTCAGAACTTAAAATATGTTAACTTCAGTATTCTCTCATTTTCCTTGTTTCCATGGGAAGTCTATTGTAATTCTCATCTGCTTTTCTCTGTAAATAATGTGTCGTAAATGTCATTTTTTTTTTTTTAGGATTTTCTCTTTATAATGAGTTTTAAGCAATTTAATTATGATGACCTTAGCATTGCTATTGTTGGTTTTGATTGGGTTCATTGAGCTTCCTGAATCTATGAGTTCAAGTTTCATCAAATACTTAGTTTTTTTTTTGCCATCATTTCTTCAAATATGACATTTTCCCCTCTCTCATTCCCTGTCAGGATTCTAATTACATGAATACTTTAAGCTGCTTGAAGTTGTTTCACAGGTCACTGGTGCTCTCTTTAGTTTTTTTGTTTCTAACTTTTTTTTTTTTTTTTTTTTTTTTTGAGACAGTGTCTCACTCTGTCCCCCAGGCTGGAGTGCAGTGACGAGATCTTGGCTCACTGAAAGCTCCGCCTCCCGGGTTCACGCCATTCTCCTGCCTCAGCCTCCCGAGTTGCTGGGACTGCAGGTGCCTGCCACCTCTCCTGGCTAATTTTTTTGTATTTTTAGTAGAGACGGGGTTGCACTGTGTTAGTCTGGATCTCCTGACCTCGTGATCCGCTCGCCTCCGCCTCCCAAAGAGCTGGGATTACAGGCGTGAGGCACCCCGCCAGGCCTTTTTTGTTTCTTCTGTCTCTGTTTCATTTTGGTGGCTTCTATCTCTGCACCAAATTCACTGACATTTTATCTTCCATGCATGTTAACCCCATTCAGGGTATATTTCATCTTAGCCATTGTGATTTTTACTCATGTATTTTAAATTGAATAATTATCTGTGCCTAACATATATCTAATTAATAGGATTACTATTTCCTCTGTGTTCTAAAACATATGAATTTAATTATAAGAACTGTTTTAATGTTCTTGTATATGAATTTTATCATGTGTCATTTATTTGTCTGTTTATATTAATTTTTCTCCTAATGGATTATTTGTGTGTGTGTGTATTTGTATGCCTTGTAATTTTTGGTTAGATGTCAGATTTTGTGTTTTACTCTGTGGACTGTATATTTTTGTTATTCTTTAAATATTATCACAGTTTATTTAGAAAAGTTAAATCATTAGAAAACAATTTTAGTGATCTAGGGCAGTCTTTTAATTTTTTTTATGCAGAACTGTAGTCCAAGGTTATTTTTCCTGATTACTGAATAATGTTCTGTTTATTCTACCCAATTCTCCCTGTCATATCAGTTTTATTTTTTTCCAAGCTAGTTGATGAGAACATAACCTTTGCATACGCTCTGTGAGCAACCAAAGGTTTTCTCTGTTTCATTCTGGAAGTCTTTTCCCCTTATCCTTGTGTACTTTCTCACAGGCATACAATATTCAAGACTTTTAATCAAAGAAAAAATTTTAGGGAAATGTTTTGTAGATCTCTTGATCCCTGTCTTTTTTCTTAGGAGTTTCCTATTCTCACATTCGTTTACCCCTGAATTTTAGCTAATTTGACCCCCAACAGAACTCAATTTTGTTGTTTCGACTCAGAGTTTCAAGATTTCTTTGGACTCCTCCTGTCTTAAAGGAGTCCAAAGAAGTGAGATGGAGCAATTGTAGGGTTCACCTCATCTATTTCCCTTCCTAAAGGAACATTTTCTTAGTCAGTTTCTAATACCTGAAAGCTGGAGTTTTATTTCTGTTCTTGCTCCATATGTTTTGGTTTTTGTTTGTTTGGTTGTTTTTTTCATTGTTTATAGCAGAAGGGGAATCTGGTCCCCACGGCCTACAGTAAAACTCTCTTCTTTATTTTAAAGGGTTGTTTTGCCCACTTATGGACTTCTGCATTGGCGTGTATTCATATTTCTCTCTCTATTGAAAAATGCAATTCCATGGCCTTCTTGCCTCCATTTTGATGTATTTATTTATTTATTTCGTATTTATTCATTTACTTTTGTGAGCTGTTTGTTTGTAAGATGTGGACTTTCACTGAACTGATCTCGTGTCTGTGTATAGGTAAGCCCTGGTTGCTTCCACACCCCCACCAGGGAGACAAAAAGCCTTTATACGTCTCAAGTTGGAGGACAAAAAAGAGAGCAATGAAGGCTGACCACTCAAAATAAAAATCAATTAAGATGAAGTTTTTAAAGATTTACATCATATAATTTACACAAAAGCAATACTGACATCTCTCTTCTGTGGAATCAGGAGAGGCCTGGGCTGTTTTTCTGAGGGAGAAATGAGGTGGGTATTGAAAGGTCAAGGGACCTCCTATAACAATACTTCTCAGATATTTGTAATGTCTATTAAAAAAAAAAAAGAACAATGGACAGGGCAGATTGGCTCACATCTGTAATTCTAATGCTTTGGGAAGCTGAGGAGGAGGATCATTTGAGACCAGAAGTTGGAGACTACCCTGGGCAATATAGGGAGACCTTATCTCTACAAAACAAAACAAAACAAAAACAAAAACAAAAACAGAAAAACAGTAGTGGGATGTGGTGGTGCATGCTTATTTTCCAAACTACTCAAAGGCTGAGGCTACAAGACTGTTTGAGCCCAAGAGTTAGAGAGGCTACAGTGATCTATGTTTGTGCCACTGCACTACACTTGAGCTTGGGCAACAGAATGAGGTCCCTATCTGAAAAAAAAAGGAAAGAAAGAAGAGAAAAGAAAAGACAAAAACATTAAGCACGTACTATTAAAGTACTCCATGGTCATATTATAGAACTTTGGGGATGCTTACTCCAAACTACTGCTGTCACCTCACCATTCCAGTTTTAAAATCCCAATCAAGCAAAAATAATAAAATAAAATCATACCCAATCTCATCTTGTTTCCTGTGTAAGTTAGGCTTTGTTAATAAAAGGTGTAACACAATTAAGTAACCATCGTCTTCCTGTCTGCTGATCCACATCTCCTGGAAGGTGGACAGCAAGACTAGGATGGAGCCATTGATCCACACCAAGTAGTTGATCTCATAGGTAGTCATGATCTCAATCTCGCTATGTTAGGAGACAGGCTGGTGATCTGCATTCTACCTGTGATGCCTGGATGCACAGTAGTGCAACCACACAGCACTGTGTTGACATATAGGTCCTTGCAGATAGAATTGAATTGAAAACAGATTGATAGAATTGAAGACAGTTCCATGGATGCCACAAAATTCCATGCCCAGGCAGGAAGGTTGGAAGAGAGCTTCTGGACAGCAGAACCACTTGTTGCCAAGGGTGATCACCTGACCATTGGGCACCTCACAGCTCTTCTCCAAGGAGGACCTGGAGGCTGTGGTGGCCATCTCCTGCTTGAAGTATAGGGTGAAAAAGTACAGCTTTTCCTATATGTCATGCACTGCTTCCCACTGGGCAGTAGTGGTGAAACTGTAGCTGCATTCCCTGAGGATCTTCATGCGGTAGTTGCTCAGATCCCCACCAGCCAGGTGCAGACCCAGAATGATGTGGGGGAAGGCATACCACTTGTGGACACCCACAGTGTGGGTGACCCCATCACCGCAGTCTATCATGAGGCCAGAGGTACAGCCAGATGCATACAGAGACAGTGCAGCCTGCATGGTCCTATACATCCAGGACCATCCGGGTGTTGGGGTGTTGAAGGTCTCACACATGATCTGGGTCATCTCAGGAGTGACTTGGGATTTGGGGTTGGAGAGCGCTTGGGCAGCAGCACAGAGTGCTCCTGGGGAGCCACACATACCTCAGTGCAGAAGGTGCAGTGCCAAATCGTCTTCATGTCATGCCAGCTGGTGGTGATGCGGTGCTCCATGGGCAACTTCAGGGTCAGGATGCAGCACTTGCTTGGGCCTCATTGCCCATATAAGAGTCCTTCTACCCCATGCCCACCGTCATGCCTTGGTGCCAGTGGGTGCCCCACTGTGGAAGAAGGGAAGACTGTCTGGAGTAGGATGGGGAACACTTGCCCACCAAGCAGCCCTTGCTCTTGCTGTCTGTTAATGATGAGCTCAGCAGTAGCCTCATCCATGGTAAGCTGGATGGCAGGTAGGTGTGGACCCATGGGAAGTGGCGAGGAGAGAGGGTCTTTGCTCGTGGGGTGGATGTAGTCTCCACCCTGCCTCAGTTCTTTCTGATGAGTAGTCAGACATTAAATATGTTGTAGTTTCTCTGAATATATTGTATCATTTTTCTTTGGATACTTCCATGCTTTTGTCTTCATCTTTAGATGTTGGCTGCATAGTTGTGATTTGACGAGGTGTATTTCATTTGAATGCATTTGTACCTCTCTTTAGGATCATTAAATTTGTTGAATATATAAGTTTAAGGTTTGTACCAATTTGGGGATATTTTCACTACTGATTATAAAATATTTTAATCCGTCCATCTTTTTTTGGGACTCTGATTACAATTATGTTTGATGACTGATATTTTCTCATGTATCAGTGAATATTTTTGCTTGAATGTTTTTTCTTCAACTTTAGACTCAATAATTTAAATGATTTATTTTCAAGTTCAATGACTTTATCATCTGCCATCTTTGATCTGCTATTAAGTACATCAAGTAAGCTTTTCATTTGAATAAATTTTTAAACTCTAAAAGTTTATTTGATTATTTCCAGTTTCCATTTTCCTTCTGAGTCTCCTTTTTTATTCATTTATTCCTTCTTTCACATTTTTCTTTAAGTCCTTGAAAAAATACACACACACACACTTATACACTGCTTTGTAGTTCTTATCTGCTAATTGCAATGTCTTAGTTGTTTTAGGTTCATTCTCTATTGTCTGATTTTTCTCTCAACTCTGGCCACATTGTTCTGTTTCTATACAGATTTAGTAAATTTGTAATTGTGTACTAGACATTATGAATAGTATATCTTACTGGTTCAGAATTCTGTTATGTTCTTCTGAAGTGTATTTATTTTTCTTTGGCCAGGCAGTTAGCTGTCTGTAATCAAACTTCAAACTATGCCTCTCTTAAGTGGTCAACAGCTGAAAGACCTATTCAGTGATTTTGGCTTTTTCTGTCTGCCTACTCTCTGGTCCTTCTTGTCTCTCTCAAGTACATGCGTAATTTAGCAACCAGCCACATATTTGGTGGAGTTTATATGCATATCTGCAGCTTTCTTCCATTACTTCAATTTTTGACCTGCTCTGTTTGGCCTGACAGGCGTCCATTCACCTGTCAAGTCAGTAAGGCTGCAGCTTGCCACTGCTTATATCAAATTTTATAGATTGAGAATGAGCTGAATTTTTTTCTTTAAATGGCAAACTGGAGAAGCTCACTCACTCTCCCTCTGTCCTCCAGGCTAACTTTTTAAGATTAACTCTTTTCTAGTCCTTCTGTTATTTATGTCACTCGTTAGCACCTTCAAATATGTATTTTCATCTATCTATCTATCTATCTATCTATCTATCTATCTATCTGGCTATCATGTATCTGAGATTGTATAGTTGTTATCTATAATAATTAGTCCACCGAAATCATTGTACCAAAACTAAAAATCAGAACCTCGAGTTGAAATAAACTTTACTGCCTCATATGTATTCTTCAAATGGCCCCAAACTTACCAAAACACAAATTGCTACTTTATTTTTTACAATATTTTAATGAGACTCCATAGTTTTTTTGTGAACCATTGTATGCTTTAGTCTTGTCACAAGATTCTTTATGGTTATTGATAATTGTTTCCTCTCATGTGGTACCATTTGTTAGATGTCTCAAACTCTCAACAGCATAAATAAATAAATAAATAATAACCCCACATAACCAAATTACAATACGGGCAAAAGATCTGTACAGACAGTTTTCAAAGAGGACATACAAATAGCCAATGAGTATATGAAAAATGCTTCTTCATTACAAATAAGAGCTGCTGTCTTTCTGGCATTAAAGAAAGTATGCCACTCTCATTCTGAATTGCACTCTCTTTCTAGAATAAATACATATTTTAATGTATATATATTAAAGTTTAAATAAACTATGTATTAAATACATAGTTTCAAGCAGTTCTTTAACTGAGGATATTTAATTGATGAAGTTATTTAATAGTAAGCTGCTATAGAGAACTTGAGAAATTACCTTATGAAACCAAGGTAACTTAACCAATATGTTAAATAAGTAAAAAATAATTTTATTCTAGTCTTCCTAAATTATCAGATTTTGTTGTAACATTAATAAAATACATGATAAAACAATGTCAAAGAGTAAAACAGTCATCTTCATATCAGACAATATATTGGAATCAGGTATTAATTCATATTTTTATAATCACGGAAAAATAATATTTCATGGCATCATTCTTATTTTCTGCCATGTAAGGACATCATTGAACTAAGTTTTTACAACTTAAAATGTCTATGACTCTAGGATATTAAGTCTTAATGGGGGCAATATAGCTCTCAAAAAGAAGAAACTAGATTTACTTTCTTGCAAGGGGGCAAAAAATTTTAGACATTGTAATTGTTCTTGGCCTCCAGATTCATCTGTACCAAAGGAAAAAAAAAAAAAAAAAAACAACATTTTTTGGAACTTAGTTACTCTTGTTTCATTTTCTTGGTTATCAAGTGAGCAGCACTGACATTGAGATTGGAAGATATATTATTATGAATGCATGGCTGTGATTGGAGAGTTGTAAGAGGAAGTCTGCACATAACAAACTTATTGGCTGTCACTAGCTGCTTTGTAAATGTTTATATTTGATATTCAGATTTCATGGTTGAATTGGGCTTTAAGAATTAAATAAAAATAGTTTATATTTCATTTCTTAATTCTACAGTATTTATTCAACTCATTGTTAACTTTGGCAGGTACTGGAAAAAAAAGTATTCACAGTATCTGAATAAATAACTTGCACCTAGTTATTTGCACATTATTAAGTATTATCTTCTTGCAAGCAAAAGCTGAAAGTTGACAAAAAGATAATTTTTAATAATTTAATGATTAAATTGTTTTAATTTTGCTTGTGAAAATAATTTTGAATAACTTTTATAAGTTGATTAAATTATTATTGTTTATATAAATTGCCAATTTCACATGTAATATTAAATATTAAAATTATGTAGCAAATTCAGTTATAAAGATGTTTGATGTTACTTTTACATTTTAATTTTGCTTTTAACAAAATTATATTTTGTTCTTTATATTAGTCACTTTTTTAATATCAATTTTTACTGTCTATACTTGAGGTTTACAATATGATGTTGCAGGATATATAGTAAAACGGTTACTACAAAGAGGTAAATTAACATATCTAACAACTCATACTACTTATTTTGTAAGAAGAGCAGCTAAACTATACTTTAATAATACTTCCTCATAAAACACTATTTTATTAACCTTAATTCTAATGCTGTAGATTAGATATCTAGTCTAGTTTATCTTACATATCTGCAGTTTGGTATCCTTTGACCTACATCTCCCTATTTTCTGCCCCCACCACTTGTGGTAACCACTGTTTCAAACTCTATCTCAGTGTTTCTGCTCTTTTTAAAAAGTGTTCCACAGATAAGTGAGATCATGCAATATTTTTCTTTCTGTGTCGGGCTTACCTTACTTAGCATAATGTCTTTCAGGTGCATTCATGATATGGCAAACTGCAAGATCTACTTTTTTAAGACTGACCATTTGCTTTATCCATTTGTCCATGAATGGACATTTAATATGTTTCCATGTTTTGGCTATTTTGAATAATGTTGCTATGCAACGGGAGGGCAGATATTTTTAAAAGGAGGTGATTTCAACTCCTTTTAGTATATACTCAAAAGAGGGATTGCTGGGTCATATGCCATTGCATTTTTAATTTATTTAGGAACTTCCATTCTGTTTTTCATAATGACTGTACCAGTCTACATCCCCACCAACAGTACACTAGTGTTCCCTTCTCTCTACACCCTCACCAATACTCATCATTATGGGTGTGAGGTGATAGCTCACAGTGCTTTTAATTTACATTTCCCTTATAATCAGTGATTTGGGGCACCTTTACGTATGCCTATTTGCCATTTGTATGTCTTCTTTGAAGAAACGTCTGTTTAGATTCTTTGCCCATTTTTAAACTGGGTTATTTGCTTTTCTGCTCTTGAGCTGTAAGTGTTTATATATATATATATACACACACACACACACACACACACATTTTGGTAATTAACCTCTTACCAGATATGTGATTTACAATTATTTTTCTTCAGTCCATAGGTTACTTTTTTATTTTGCTAGCTAATTCCTTTGCTGTGTAGAAGTTTTTTAATTTGATGTAGTCCTAGTTATTTAATTTTGCTTTTGTAGCCTGAACTTTTGATGTGACTTTCAATAAACCAATGCCAAGGCCAATGTCAAGGAGTTTTATCCTAAGTTGTCTTCTAAAAGTTTTATGATTTCAAGTCTTACCTCTAGCTCTTTTATCCATTTTGAGTTGATCTTTGGGTGTGGTTTAATATAAAAGTCCAATTTTATTGTTTTGCATGTGGAAATCCAGTTTTCCAACCATAATTTATTGAAGAAACTATTACCCTTGGTGTTCTCTTGGTGTTCTTGCTAAAAGTTAGTTGACCATAATATATGTTTGAATTTTTTCTTGATTCCCTATTTATTTCCACTGGTCTATATTTCGTTTATATGTGGTATCATACTATTGTGATTACTATCACTTTGTACTATAATTTTACATAGGTAGTGTGATGCTTCCAACTTTTGTTTTTTTTTTTTTTTTTGCTATTCATGTTTTCTCTCTCTCTCTCTCTCTCTTTTTTTTGTGGTTCCCTATTAATTTGAAGATCGTTTCTTCTATTTCTGTGAAGAATGCCATTGCAATTTTGTTAAGGATTCCATAAATCTGTGTGGCTGGTATAGACATTCAACAATATTAATTCTTCCCATTCATGAACACAGGATATCTTCCATTTATTTGTGTCTTCTTCAATTTCTATCATTAAAGTTTTATAGCTTACAGTGTACAAATCTTCACCTCCTTGGTTAAATTTATTTGATGGTGTTTTTATGTAATTATACATGATATTGTTTCCTTGATTTCTTTTTCAGTTAAGTCATTTTTTGTGCATAGAACTGCTACTGATTTTTGCATGTTGATTTTGTAACCTGCAGCTTTGCTGAATTTGTTTAGTGGTTTTAACAAGTTTTTGTCAAATATTTGACGACTTTTACATAAGGGATTATGTTATTCACAAACAGAAGTAATTTTATTTCCTTTTTCTGATTTGAATGCCTTTTATTTCCTTTTATTATCTGACTTATCTGGCTAATCCTTCTAATACTATGTTGATGGAAGTGGTGAGACTGGGAATCTCTGCCTTATATGGGAACTCAGTAAGAAAACTTTCAGTTGTTTTATTGATTATGGTGTTAGCTGTGGGTTTTTCATAAATGGACTTTATTCGGTTAAGAAAATTTTCTCCTATACCAAAATTGTTACAAGTTTTTTTTTTTCTTTCTTTTTTTTTTTTTTTTTTAAATCAAGAGAAGGGCTGAACTTTGTCAAATGCGTTTTCTGCATCAATTGAGACGGTCATGTAGTTTCTATTCTTACATTCCGTTAATGTGGTATATCACATTGATTGGTTTGCATGTTAAACTTGCCTTGTTTGCCAGGCATAAATTCCACATAGCAATAATGTACAATCTTTTAGATGTGTTTTCGAATTCAGTTTGCTAATACTTCATTCAGGATTTTTACAATGGATGCTCATCAGAGTTATTGGCTTATAGTTTTATTTTCTTGCAATGTCTTTGGCTTATAGATTAAGGTGATGTTGGCCTTATAAAACGTGTTTGGAAGTGTTTTCTCTACCTTTGTTTTTGGAAGAGCTTAAGAAGTATTGGTAATAACTTTCTTTGAATGGTAGAATTCAGCTGTGAAGTCATCTGGCCCTGGGTTGTCTTTGTTGGGAGGTTTTTAATTACTTCTTCAATCGCGTTATTTGTTATTAGTTCTTTTCAGGTTTTGTATTTATTCTTGATTTAATCTTGGCAGATTATATTTTTCTGGGGATATATCTATTTCTTCTATGTTGTCTAATTTGTTGGCACATAATTGTCCATAATAGTCCCTTGTAATCCTTTTTATTCCTGAGGCATTCATTGTAATGTCTCCGCTTTAATTTTCTAATCGCTCTTAACTATGTGTTGAATTAGATTATAATATTTTTGCTTATAGAGTATAGATATATTAATACATACAGTACATAAACAGATATTCAGTATACTTATAATAAAATTTCCTGAAGGGGCATTGAAAAAAAATGTTTTAACAGGGCTTTAGGGAATTACAACAAAGAGAAAAAAAGTCAAAAATAGCTGCTTAAGGAAAATAAATCACTTATGGCTTCGATCTCTTTTTTTTTTTTTTTTTTTTTGAGACAGGATCTCACCTTATCATCTAGGCTGGAGTGCAGTAGCATGAACACGGCTCACTGCAGCCTCGACCTCCTGGGCTCTAGCAATCCTTCCACCTTAGCGAACTCCCCAAGTAGCTGGGACTACAGGCATCTACAACTACATCCAGCTAATTGTTGTATTTTTAGTAGAAATGCGGGTCTCACTATCTGACCCAGGCTGATCACAAACCATTTTTTTTCCTATACTAAGACCTAAGAAAGGAATGAACTGAAAATATAATTATTCACCAATGTTCCAATTGATGAAGTTTATTTTTAAGAAAAGAATTAAGGAAAAATAAGTTTACACTTTTATTAATGCTAAACAGTGAACATTAAAATAATTTATGATATAATAGTTTACATTTAGGATTATTTATTTAAGATTCACAAGGTTATTTTCCCCTAAGACACTATGTCTATAACTTGGATTATTGCCCTTAGGTGGAATGGAATACCTGACTTCTTATATAGGTAGATCAGAAAGAAATCTTCCATCCATAATTAACTAAGTCTTAGTATGTTGACCATTATTCCAGATAGCCATGCGTTTTGCCATGATCTGAATGTTTGTTTACCCTCACTACCCCCAAATGTATGATTTAAAATCCTAACTCACAAGATGATGGTGTTAAGAGCTTAAGACTTTGGGAAGTGATTGGATAATGAGTCCAGAGCCCTCTAAATAAAATTAGTACCATTCGAAGGAGGTCTGAAGGAGCTAGGATACCCAACATGTGAGGACACAACTTGTAGGCATGATCTGTGAACCAGTGATATGGTTTAGATTTGTGTCCCTGCCCAAATCTCATATTGAATGTAATCCCAAGTTTTGGAAGAGGGCCTGTTGGGAGGTAATTGAATCAAGAGGGCAGTTTCTCATGAATGGTTTAGCACTATCTCCTTGGTTCTGTTTCCATAATGATGTGTGAGTTCTCGTGAGATATGATTGTTTAAAAGTGTGTGGCATCTCCCCAAATCTTCTTGCTCCTGCTTCTGCCGTGTGAGACACCTCACTCCCGCTTTGCCTTCCACCATGATTGGAAGCTTCCCGAGTCCTCCCCAGAAGCAGAAGCTGCTATGCTTCCCGTACAGCCTACAGAAACATAAGCCAATTAATCCTCTTTTCTGTACAAATTATCCAGTCTCAGTTATTTACTTATAGCAGTGTGGTAACAGGCTAATACAACTAGGAAGAGTCTCTCACCAGATGATGAACTGCTGGGGACTTGATCATGAACTTCCCAGCTTCCGGTATTGTGAGAAATAAATTTCTGTTTTTCTAAACTATCCAGTTTATAGCATTTTGTTATAGCAACACAAACAGACTAAGACAGTTTCCTAGAAAAAAAGTGACATTAAAATAATTATTTATTAGTATTAGTTACTAATATTAATATGTATTGTCTAACCTCTAGAAGGCAGTGAAGGCTAGCTTGTCATGGCTTCTTCTACCCATCTCAATCTCAATTTTCCCAATTCCAAAGAAAAAGAGTCCCAAGAAAAGTCAATGAAACTCTACCTCCACATAAATATAGTTTCAGTTTTGACTAAGAGGAGAAAATTGATTTAATATCAATGTAGAATCTTTCTCTCTCTCTCTCTACTAATGATTTTTCCTCCATCTTTTCCTCATTACTTTGCATTCTTTTTGAGATATATCGTCTTTTAAACTCTTTTATCAAATAATTTACTTCAATACCTGGTGAAGTAATATATCTAAGAAACACTATTCACTTAATAATTATTCACCATCCCATCATCTTCTGTAACTGTCCGCTATTTATTTGGAATTCAAATTCAAACTAGGGTTATACCAGGGGAAAGGTAGAGGTAACTGGTTTTAAAAGCTGAATTCACGTTTTAAGTCTTAAGCTAGATGAGCAAAAGAGAGCCAAAAAAAATGTTCAAAGCAAGTTCCAGCTGAGTTCATTAGGGAATAGACAACAGAGGAGTTGGCAACCATGTTCCTCCTTAGGATAAATATGTGCATATATCTGAGTTGCCTTCTGTGCACCCATCAGCCAATAGAGTAATAGGGCTGGCTGTCGCCACAGCATACAGCTGGATGACAATTCAGGGGTTGAAGAAACTGGCCAAATCTTTTTTCTCAGGAGACATGACTGACATCTGGCACAGCTTGGCAAGCTTACAGTAGCATCCTTGCAGTGGACTCAAGCAGGAACTTCAAGCTTCAAAAGCAGCTGCATCTCTAAAACAACCAGCCCCTTACATACAGGAAAGTGCCTGAATTGCTAGACCATATGTTTCACTACTTTATTTTTTAATTATTCCTTGTTTTTTTAGGACCAGAGAAACTGATTTGAAACTCAAATTACAGGTTAGTGAATATTTTCATATATACCCAGAAAGTAAATCATATATAAAGTCTATCAAAATCAATTTCAACTAAATAGCAAGAACATACACATGACTAATGGATCGTCCATGATTTTAAGCAAGCAGAAAATAATCTTAGCTTAAGAAATAAGGTTAAATTACATTCTGTTCAAAATAGACAAAGCTTGGTGGTATAAGTATTGAGCTTGATTTTGCTGGGCTCTGGTAATTCAATTTCCTTCTTCTGTCCTCTAATTCAGCCTTGGCTCAAAGCCTTGCATTATAAAGAAGAAAAGTCATTCAACTTGGTTAAACTTGAGAGTTCGCGTGTTAAAATATTTCAGGGGATTAAAACAACAAAATGGGGTATGATAAGAGCAAGGAGACTTTAGGGCTAGTGAGCCCCAGATTTTAAAAACAAAATAAAATTTCTGTAATATTTAGAAATATGCCCACTGCTGCAAAATCCTAAATATTTCAGGAATTTTATTTTGCTTTTCCAACAAAGGCATAGAGAATTCAGCAGATCCTTATTTCACATAGTGGGTCATTTGCTAATGAATCAGCTTACATTAGAAATATTTTCCTTTTAGTCTCATTTTTTATTTGAATTGATTATTATTTGAGTATTGGTTAACAGATTTACTAAAATGTATCAGGACTTCTGAATTTTGAGTGACTCCTTACCTCAAAATCTCCCTACCTAGAATATAGGAGAAACAGGATTTATTATTATTATTATTTAAGCCTTAAGCTAGAGAAGTAAACACAATTGTCATGATTTATATCTTGACCTAAGTATTGCATAATTTAACCTAGAATATGTACAACAGTCCTAATAAAATGTTCCCTTTTCAAGTAGCATAAACTGTACCTGTGCCCTCTTTAGAATGTAATTAGATGGAGGAAAAGCAAGGGGAAGCTTTCTTCTATCTCCCTTTAGATGTTGCCAAAGGGGTACATGCAATTTGTTATTGCCATATTACAACTCTTGCCATCTTACAAATATGAATAAAGATGCTGTAACACACTGAGACTGGAAGAGTTGAAATATAGAGCACATCAGGTACTTGATTATTGAATCAATGAATGAATCTCAGAAACTTTCCAGATGTCATTTTATTATCTAAGTAAATAGCCTCACTATTTAATCTGCTATTAATTTTGTTTGTGTTACCTGCAGTAAAAAGCATCTTGATACATTTAGAAAAGATGTGTTTTAAGATAGAAAGAGTGTTATACCACACTAAATGATATTGAGAAGCCACTGAAGCAGCCAGTCAAGAAGTAAAAGACTGTTTTTAGAAAGATGAGGGAAGGGGTTCGTGATCTTGGCACACGTGAATGCTGAGCTGGCAGGATAGGCCTGGAACCAAGGAACTGCCATATCTTGTGGCTATGATAAGATATTTAAGACAATATTATTATGAAAACATTCCAAATTAAAATATTTGTAAAATAGGTATTTGCAAACTAGCTACATTGGTCCATTGATAAATTTCAACATGTGCCAAACGTTACTTGGAAAATATTTTCCAGAAGATATTTTTTTGTTATTTTCTACTTTGAAGAAGTTTATTTCACACCATTTTTTTTTTCTGGTACTGATTAGAGAGAAGGGCAGGTTTTCATTGGAGCCACTCTAGGTTTAGATTTTAAAAATGATTAATTTTATCTTATAAGGCACATGTTTTCTATCTTTACAGTGGAATTGAGAGTTAGAAAGACATACATCCAACTCATTTATAAGTCATTGAGCTTACCAAATTATTTTTTAAAGGAGAGCAAAATTATGTACTATTACAATAGTTCAAAACCATTTCCTCAAAACTCTTTCTACTGACTTTGGAAGGCTTTTTCATGGGAATTTCTTTTTTTTTTTTTTTTTTTTTTGGTTTGAGGAGGAGACATTTGTGTGTAGAGGGAGCTACAAGTATCTACTGGTTCTAACGCTCTCAACTCAGCTATTTCATTATTATGCAATCAGAGACAAAGTCTAATAAAAACTCAAGTGAAAACTTTTTCTTACTTCACACAGGCTTTTCAATACTGATGAATAGCAAACGCAATTATGAATAGAGGTAATCTCATTGACTTCTTATACATTAAATTTAGACAAGAAATCCTTTCCTCAAGTGTATTTTATGCACTTGTGATTAATTAAGTACCTAGAGCACATAACTGGAGACCTCAATTGTTAAATGATAAAGTAAAGAAAATATCAATGGTATACAAATTTTTTTATAAAGAAACATACATGTAGTTAATTTTAATAAAAATCTCCTAATTTATGAAAAAACATTTTTATTTCTAATTCTATTCAAAGATTATTTCCTCACTGAAGTCCTTTTATTGTCCTGAGCACAGTCTCACCCTTAAGACTTTTCCACATCTAAGTAAACACATTTCATTAATTGTGAAAGAAACGCATATCATTGTATTGTGTTTAGATTTTCTGTCTATGTTCAATGGACTACTATAATGAATATATTGTGAATAGACACATCAATATGACAGGAAATAAGTGAATGGGAATTAAGAACTCTGTAATCTGAGAGTCACTAAGTAAGCTCCCTTACAACTACATTTAAAATGTTCAAGAACAGATAATTTTAACAAGATAGCAATTCAAATGTAGCATTTTACACCAATGCCTGTAAGTCAAAAATTACCATTACTTCAGTTGAAATACAGTCATACATTATTTGAATACATAATTTCTCACAGCTCCTGGTAAATAGTGACTCACAAACAAATCACATTTATACAAAGAAGTAAAGAACAAAGTGCCTATACTTCTTTTTGCCAGAAATCTGGCAGAAGAAGGGATGGGGTTTAAATTCTACTGCTTTGATTAAATGGAGGTAATATTGAATTGTTTCTTGTTTATTTGTGTGTTTGTTTTGAGGGCTTTAATGGAAAGTTGGAAATTTCTAGTTGCATTAGAATACCCATGTTGAGAACTATTGAGAGTGATCTATAAATTGATGTGTACCTTTCAATGAGCTTCAAAGTCTTTCTGCACAAACATTTTTTGTGCTTTTGGATTTTTCATGGTTACCAACAGTTAGAACTGCTTTGTCCAACAGTGGAAACAGACTCCTTTAAGCATGATTCCGTTCCCCATTCTCATTTTCATTTCTTATTAAAAACTGAATACAAAATATGTCAACATGTGCCTTGAAGTCAGAAACATGCTATAATTAATTTTCTTCATGCAGAAAACTTGACTTTTAAATCAATTCTTACTACCTGTTTAAGTAAGTTGTTAATATGAAAACAAATATTTATTTATTTTCCACACTATATACTAAGAGAAAAATGAGATTCGTTTGTTTCCTTCTGTTACAGCTAGAAACAATTTTACAAGACTGGAAAATTATGTATACATGAACTATTTGTGTTTTCTGATATTACAAAAGCTGACATTTCAATTGCAGATCCTGGGACACTACATAGCTAATTGCATACTAGTTCTTTATGTGTCAAATTCTTTTTAAAACTTGTTTTGTTTTAAGGTCATTGTAAAAAGTCATGATTTTTTGACATTGTTGTTATTGTGTTGAGAGATCTGAAGGTGATCTAGTATAGTGAAAACCTATAGGTTTTGGACTCAGAAAACCTTGGAGGGAAATTCTGGTTTATTCATTAATTTATTCATTATTTCATTCTAGGTACCAAGTATATAATGATGAAAAAGTTAATGACATTTGATCTCAAGGAATATAATGCTTTATAGGAAATGCAGACAGTCAACAATTAAATGATACCAGGGATATTAAATATACTTTGTAATGAAGGAAATAGATGGATTTCTAAGAATGAAAATAGCAGGAGAAGCTGAGCCTTACATTAGGTGGTTGAGGAAATTCTCCAGGGAAAAATGTTTAAGTTGAGAACAAAAAAATAAGAAAGACCCAGACATGAGATGAATTGTGAGTTTACAATTTCAGGAAGAGAGATCATATTGCGCAAAATCTGAGTGATCCAACCAGAGTGGGTAAAGGAGAAAATGACATGTAATAAGGTTGAAGAAACTGGGGAAACAGAGATAGATACAATAAGGAAAGGAAAGAATGAGAATGAGTTAGTTATGTCGTATTTCTATGACATCAAAGTGTCAATGTCACATAGACAGGCATTGAGTACAAGGATAAGAAGACAATAAATAGGTATGAAACTCTTACTTTATATGATTTTAAATCTATGGAAATAAATGTTATGATTAAATGAGAAAGTGTAGAGAAATCAGAAGACTTATGACAGAATCTGAAGAACTCCAGTAGTTATAGTTTAGATCAAGAGGAAGAATATAGTAGACAGCTTGGAAAAAAAAAAATCAGTAACTGTGGTGTCAGAAGAGAAAGGAATAAATAATTTTAAGAATTATAACATTTTAAACAGCTTTGGAGAGGCAATAAAAGGTCAAGAATGATGAAGAATGAAACAATTCCAGGATTTTAACACAAGACATTAACATTGACAAGAGTGGACTCGAATGGTAAGACGGAAAGTTATGTTAGAATAAATTGGATAAGAACAGCATAAAGGGTGAAAAAGGTAAAAGCAAATATAAAGACAATGTTTTCTCAGCTTTTATTTATAAGAAAAGATAAATATTATAATAGTTGAAAGAGACTTGAAGTCAGAACAGGATTCTTGTAATGTAGGAGTTGCTGGACCATGACTATATGTGTTTGTGGAAAGGAAGAATGCAGATATAAATGCTGATTCTTGATTAAAAACTGTGAGAGAAATGTGAAATAATTCAAGACAGATAAATATCCTTTGACAGGAAGAGAGGTATTTTCTCTATTAAAAATAAAATAACAAAAAAGAAAGTAGGTCAAGAAACATGGGGATTTGTATTTTTTAATAGAAAGATGAAGGAGCTCTATTTGGTAGTTTTTATTTTTTAAACAAAATATGTTGCGAATTGTCTGCTGCAGAATAGTTCATGAGAAGGTATGAGATAAATGCAGTAAGTTATATGAGTCTCAATTAACTTGTTTTTTAAACATTGTAAAAATATCAAGTAGCAGTCATATTTTTGGACTATGATAATAAGACATCATATACATTTATGCCAACTGAATCAGTTTTTTTTTACCTTCCAGTCCTCCTAAACTTTCAGATACTATGACTTGGTTTCCATTGAGTTGCCTTCAAATCTGTAGAATGTTTATGTCATTTCAGCAAGTATATTTTATTATTGGAAAGTTATAAAAACAAGTTAAATTATTTACCCTAATAATTTACAGTAAACCTCCAATAAACTAAAAATCTATTGAACATTTTTGCTATAGTTTTAACTTTTTATTTCTCCACTGCACAATGCCAGTAACAAAGTTTAACTGAGTACCAATTTACAGTAGATAGATGGAAAATTATATATAATCTACTTAGGTAGCACTTGCTGTCACCAGGGTTCATAGATTCTGCATTTTATAGATGAAGAAAGATAAACACATTAAAGGCTTGTGGTTATTTTCCAAAAGTCTTCAAGTAGTGAAAAGAAACACCACAGCTAACATTTTAGGGTTTCTGATCCTCAATGAAGTAGGTTTTTATTATAATACATTATCTTTGGCTGGGTGCAGTGCCTTACAGCTTTAATCCCAGCACTTTGAGAGGCCAAGGCAGGAGGATGGCTTGAACTCAGGAGTTCAAGGTTGCAATGTGCTATGATCATGCCACTACATTTCAGCCTGAGTGGCAGAGCAAGACCCTCTCTCAAAAGAACAAAAAGTAAACATTTCCTTTTATTTTTCAATTATGTGTTCAGGAGTAAAGGAGATACAAGTTTTTAAGCTGTGTTCATTTGGAGATTATTGTCATGCAATTGATTTCTCTGAAATACACCATAAAACCTTGGTAGTATTAGTAGTTATTTTGATAATTTTACCTAATTACTAAACAATTATGTCAGCACATAAATCAACATTTATTAACGATAATGAGAAATAGAAAAATGGAATTGATTCACTATATATTTAATGATAAAAATGTTATTACTTTAATGGTAAAAATTAAACTGTTAATATACTGAAAATGGTTTTAAAGCATATTTTATAACTTGAATTGTTTTATAACGAATTGTTATAAAGCACATTTTATAGCTTAAATTGCTTTAAAGCACATTTTATAATCTGAGTGATACATTTTCTTTAATTGACTTGACAGGTATAATTTTCTAGGTCATCTTAAAAATACATAAAGTAAGTAATTTTTCTTCCCACACTAAAATAATAACTAAATACACCACCTATTTTGCAATCAAAGCTCAATTCTAAATTGCCCTAATAAACTTCAAAAAATGTAATGATAAAGATGATCAAAAATGTTTATGAGCCTGAAGGTCAAATTGAATTAGATTTCAGACTATACAAAGGCTAATAAAAATGAGAGCACAAGAAGCATTTGGATTGTATTTTTAGAACTTATGGAACATTTTCTCCCTAGAGTAGAATAGTTTAGATTGAACCTCTGAATAAATTACTTTATTTTTATGAACAATACAAAAAATTAAGCTAAGTTCAAATAACAACAGTAAACAATATGCTGTAACCTGTCTGAAAAGCTGGAAGATCAACAAGTGGTTGTGATTGTACTTATAAATAAAGCACTTCCTTAGGTTAGCATTTTAAATGTTCTACAAGTAATTTAATTTGCAAAGATCAAAGTTTGGACTGTCAGTCAATGCAAAAATTATAAATTTCAACAGCATAAAAGGCCAATACATTTTGATTTTTACAAATTAGTTCTCTATTGATTACAATAATAATAGCCTAAATTTTCCAAATGTATAGCACAAGTATTCACAGATGTTGTAGTGCGCATATATACAATCACCTGCATACAAAAACCTTATATCTGTTAAATATTAACTCCTGCATTGTTTTTTTACCTCAATTCCAGTTTTGCAAGCTGTTCTAATACTCCTATTCAAAAAGCACCTACTTTTTGTGACAAGAAAAATGAAATATGAGAACAATATTTTCAACTGACAAAGGAGCATAGAACTTGAGGTATTCTATTGACCTCCCTTGAAATAACAATCTATGTGACTGTGATTCTATATCCCCAATTCTGCTGAATGAAATCCCAGTCCTGTTTACCATGTAGCACAATAAGTTACCACAAAATATGAAGCAAATATCAGGAAGAACATACCTTGCTGTCGCTGGATTTCTAACATCACATTTTACCCCCCGGGACAGCTAGATGTTGCAGAGAGAACAAGAGCCTTGGGAATGTATAGAGCTATGCTTGAACAATGTTCTTCCATTAACAAGCTCTGTGACCCTAATCACATTGGATACTCAATAATTCTTAACTGATAAAATGAAAATATTAACAAACCTGTATCCTGAATCCATGTGAGCATTAAGATAGAGTATACATTGTGTTTAATGAAGTGTCTGGCCCATGACTTAGCATTTTCATCTTATTTTAAATAAAACCATGATTATGCTTCTACATTCAGGTGCATATATAGATGAATTAAAATTATGTAATGAGAATATACAAAGTAAACAAATTCTTTGTCTTCTCTCTCTCTCTTTTTTTTTTTTTTTTTTGCTTTTGTTTTTG
Source organism: Trachypithecus francoisi (assembly GCF_009764315.1). NCBI lineage: Eukaryota > Metazoa > Chordata > Mammalia > Primates > Cercopithecidae > Trachypithecus > Trachypithecus francoisi. Next base: position 55,192,477 of record NW_022681463.1, on the reverse strand, counting down.
TTCTTAATGTTCTTGGTGTTTAGTGTAGGTAATTCCTTTATATATCCTGAATCTGGCATTCAGTCCAACAGAAAATGATGCTTGTGATGCTTGGAAAAGCAAATTATAGCTGAACAATTTGATCCAAATAAGCTGAGAAAGTGCGTCAAATATTCTTTATTTCTAGGATTGGGTTTTTCTGCCAGTGAATGTCACCTATTAGTGCTGTAAATGAACAGCCCTGTGATTTCTGTGAACCTATTGAGGATCTCACTTTCTCTGAGAACTGTGAATCCTTTAAACTAGCATGAAAAATATTCTAACAGACAGAAAATCAAGTTCAAAACTGAGCTGAAGAAAGCACCTATTGATACACTCTCAGATCACAGAATTTTGAGCCTGAAAATACCTTAGACTATTCTCGTGCTCTAGCGAAGAAAATCATAGGGCTAAGGCCTAAAGGTTTAGATAAAAATCATCAAGCCAACTTGATCAGATTATGAGCAGCAGGCAGGTGTCCTGAAATACAAGTGAATAATTTTATTTTCTCTGACACCCAATTGTCTTGTCTCACCTTTTGTTATGGGCAAAAATTCTTTTAATTTTGCCAATTTCTGGGATTTCTCAAGAAGTTCTACTAGGGTGTGGTAAGGGAAGGGAAATAGGACCTAATTGAAGAATAACTTACATGAAAAGTCTACACTTCTATCGAGGAGAGTTTGGGATTCAGGGTAAAACCCTTTTTGGAATAATTACATAATATTTAATATTATCCTAACATCCCCTAGCCAGTTTGAAAAATATTCTCCCTGTTTCATAGCTGATGCACAGTGCTGCTAATACCAAAAAGCCTACACACTATTTTTAACAATGTATTGATGTAAAGCATATTATGAGAGCAGTAGCCTTATCATTTTTGTTCTGCCCTATCAGTCCTTCCACGATCGTCAAAACTGTAAATGAGGCATCTCACTGTTTTCATTTACTATTGATGGTTCTAATGATAATAGACAAGGGCTCAAATTAAATTTGGGGAAAACAAAATATTTGTCAAGTAATTAAACTTATAACTCATTACTGTAATCCTCCAATAATTGACAGCTGTATCAAGGACTGTGTTGAAGGTCATTTCTAATAAGGCAGTTCTTTGCCCAGGGAGAAAAAAAAAAAGCACAGAATGCTTATCAGTTATTTTAATGCATGTTATTGGTTATAAACCTAACTCAGACTGTTTTAAATGCACTATACTAAATCATACATTTGAGAGGCCAGGGATACTTTAGGTATCAGTTGAAGCTTCATTTGGAATGCAAAAGGACTACCAACATTTTGTCATAAACGTGTTTTTTTCTCTCTCTCTCTAATATCTTCCTGTGATGCAATATTAACCTCACTTCCAACTCCAGGAGGGGGTTCTTGGAAGTTTCAAGAATGCAATAGATCTCAGCCTCATATTTTATGTTTCCAAGGCAGTTGGAGAAAGCTAATGTATTTAATCATATTTCTAGTAAATAATATGATATACATTCAAGTTAGAATCACTTAGGTCATTTGTCAAACTCAACAAATCATTATGGGCAACCTATTTAGAATCTACCCTGGACTTGGGATGGGAGAATCAATTCTACTGGAACCTTACAGTTGGAAAATTTAGCACTGTTAAGAAGAGAAATAAGGGCAAGTGTGTTAATTACAAAAATATACATCAAGAGACAATCTGGAAACCTCTTCACTTCAGTTCAAAATAACCAAACAAACTGTGGTTTCCTAGTTTTCCATGCAAATATCCAGTAAGGCAGTTTAAATGGTTCACATTTTACCAAGCATAATATTTAAAAAAGCAAATAATGTGGGACGTGTTCCTCATATAAGATCCAAATTCTTAGTATCAGTTTTCAAAGTTAAGAAAGATGCTACTAAAAATGTTATTATTTAATCAGGATTGACTGAAAAAAATGCCTGGTCAAATTGTATGTTTGCAGATCTATATACAAAGCAATAAACCTTTTATTTCAAAATGTGTATTTATCTGTAATTCTGCAAATTATACTTAACATTTGCTTTTCTTAATATATTTGTAGAAAAAACAATGCTTGCAGACAATGAGTTTTCTAAACAGTAGTTCTTTTTTCAGAAGCCTTTAACTATGAAAATTATTTTAAACTTCTTTTTTAAAAGTAGCCTCAAAAGTCTTCAGATAAAGACCTACATAATTGTGCATTGTTTCCATCCTCCAAATGTGTTAGAAATGCCACATTTTATGTTTTTTAATTAGTCAGACTAGTGAAAGGCTTCAAAGTTTGAACATTCCCATCATAAGTGTATCTTGACATTTTAAAGAAAGAAACAAAATAAGAATGTGTACGAACAGAATCATGGGAATTGACAGGTCAACAACTCTTTATTTGTATTTTTTATTTTTATTTTTTTTAAGAAAACTTATTTTGCTAGCAGTGGAATCAAAGACAAAAATGTAATAGTCACGGTGTGTGAGGCACTTTTTAACTTTATTATACTCATCTTAATCTTGATAAACACACATATGACAATCTTCTGAATAGCATCAAATGGAAGCCATCACTGCCCTATTTTACAGATCCAGAAAGAGAAATGACACAAGAAACTTTAAGTAACTTGCTTTAAATGTCAGAGTTAAAATGTGACAACCCCAAAGTAGCAGCCGAGCATAGTGTTTGAGAGTGCAGACTCTTGAGGGGCATGGCCGGGATCCTAATTCTGGTTCTGATAATACTGGCTGTGTGCCTTTGGGATATTGTTTCTCAGTTACTTCATTTGCAGAATGAAGATTTATCATAGCTCACATAATGCTTTTGTGATGATTAAATGGATAGATGAAGACAGTATACTTGTAACAATATCTGAATCATATAAAGAGCAATGTGAAAGATTTCATTAGAAAAAACAGATGGCTTTTATGGTACTGCACTGACAATGAAGTTGTAATTATGATAGGACTGATACATTGGTACAATGATACAATCTCTCAAAAACTCACTTGCTTATCAAAATTGAGATATAGATATATATTAGATATATATTATATTCATTTAATTACATAATAATGTATCAAGACACAGAAGCCCAGTGAAAATGTAGAATATCTTCTTAAAACATCACTTTTTCTATAAAAGATATATTTGATAATGTTTTTCTTTAAAAAGATATATTTGACAATGTAAAATTCACATTTTTAAAGATATGCAGTAACCCAATAAAGTTCTAGTTTTTAGTAAACTGCTATGGGTTCTGCCTTAAATTTGTAAAAAAATCTGTTATTTTTATTATTTTATGAAAATTTGGATAAAAATTTGGGGCAAACACTGACTTCCTAATGTCTTTGAGACAGAGAACAACTTCTCTATAAATTTGTTATTTGATTTAATGTTGACTTCATTTTTAAAAATCTATTATTAGAATTCTCTGCAGTATAGATACACTTCATGAGAAACTGAACTCTGCACTGAAAACTCTGACGGATAATGCAATTGGTAACCTTAGGATCTATTAGCACTATCTTTTCTTGGTGAATTTATGACCAGATATGATAACATATCATACAGAAAACTTACAAAGAAATTTCTTACTAATATAGCCACACTAATTGGATTCAAAGACGAAATAAATACATAGAAACCAATAAAAATGCAGTAGGAAGAAAGAAATAATATATTTAAAGATATACAATTTTTATCTTAAATTTAGATTGCTTTTTTCTTTTTGGAATTGTAGAACAAAAAAATTATACATTTCCCAAGCATGAAGAACTGCCTATTGTGTTCTATGCTTTCAAAAACAGCAATTTGTGGAGCTTTCTCCCTAATATTTTTAAAAACATATACTCTCTGTCAAACCAAAGAACAAAAATTTTAGTGGGTATTTTTAGAAAAGTAATTTCCTTCAATATGTTTTAATAAAATACAAATTTTTAGTATCAAGCACTTTCAAAGTGAAATTTAATATATATTTTTATTTTCTCAGTCTATATTAATAATATTGAGGAAATAGATAGAGGAAGGAGTGAGACACAGAGAGAGAGAATGTCCTATACTAAAAAAAAGAGTTCATATTGTTTCTGTCAGGATCCCACTTAACGAATTTTTCGTGGGCTCGATCTTCATTTTACAGATGAATATAAAATTAAAATAAGGAAAATAAATTACATTAGATGTTAAGTGAGATAGATCCTGTAAGCTTGTCCTAGGGTGCCACTGCATATCATTTCTGATCTGGACTTCAAGATTTCCAGGAATCAATTGTTACTCAAAGACTGAGTGAGAAATGAAAAGGACGCAATTCATTTTCTAATATATTGATGTTAAGCAATTTTTGAAGTACTCCTTGAGCATTATTTATGTTTTGATGTGTGGCTTTGATCAAGGGTAGCATAATGACTATAATTCTTTACATTCCACTGTGTAGCATGTTGAAAATCATGCTATTTATTCCTATGATCTAGGAGCAGTGCTTCTTATTTTCTAGAATATATGCAGTTTGTGTTTAAATGACATGAGCTTCAAAATTCTACTTCCATATTGTAGATTGCCATGTATATGTGTTCTATTTTTTATTTTAAATACTTTAAAACCATAGACTGATTGCCTAGTGTAAGTTAACTTACAGGTACATTTTGTAAATATTATTATGTTTTTGGAAATGTGTTTAGTAGTTCTCTAGTTAACAGCAATTTATAGAAGATGTTCCCTAATTAAGACAAATCTTTCCATCCTAATGTTGACATTTCTAAATATATTGGAATATGGAATGAATCATACTTATGAGTAAAGCGCTGCGTAATATAAATCTCCTTGAACAAATACACTGGTGAAAATACAATTTGTGCTGTTTATTTTTTGTTTGTAGTCACAATTTTTATATCATACTCACATCCTTGTGACTAGAAGTTATCCAAGATGCTTTACAAATAATATAGGATAGGTATGAGCCAATTCATATGGATGCATAAACTAAGCAGAATGAATGCTGGCCAAAAAAAGATAGTGGAACTGTAATGTGTACCTGCTGACTGTCAGCCTTGCCTGTGATCCGGCTTAAATACACATTGGTCCAAATCGCTGCCAACTTGATTGAAAGAAGTTAAAAAACATATTACATTAAAGTAGCATCAAATGTAATGAAGGTCAACACTACTTAACAGAGCAACAAAATGTAAAGTGTTGTGTAATTAGTTTTATTTGCATTTATATTTATATAATTTATATTTATATTTATTAAGTAAATTTATATTTATGTGTATTTATATATACATATATAGTTTACATATATACATGTATACATATATTTACGTATATTTATGTATATATGTTCATGTATATTTATGTATACATATATACACATTATTTATTTATATTTACATATTATGCAAATTTATATATTTATGTAATTTATATTTATTATGTATATTTATATTTATACTGTTGGTTAACTAGTTAAAACAATTTTAGCAGCTGGAAACAATATAACGCTTGTTATCCTGTTTTTATGAATCCAGGCACAGCATAGCAAGATCTTTTGCTTAGCATCTTTTCAGGTCAAAATCTAGGAGTCTGCCAGGACTGCACTTTCACCTAAGTATATCTGTCCTCTTTCAAGCTAATTCAAGTTGTTGGCAGAATTCGGTTTCTTGTGGTTGTAGAATTGAGGTTCCTGTTTTGTCACTGGATATTAGCCAAGGATCCCTCTCAGCTAGTAGAAGCCTCCCTCAGGTCCTAGGCACTGGGCATTCTCATGATATGGTAGCTGGCTTCTTCACTTCCAACAGAGGGATCTCACTCCAGTCTATTATCACAGGGTCTTAAATAACATAATTGAATCGAGGGAAAGACAATCCCAACATATTCTCAAATCCCATCTACAATCAGGAAATAGGGCACAGGACAAGAATCCTATGGGCCATCTTAGAATTCTCTCCACCACATTTAGAACACAACTATGTGGTGAATGTGCAATGTGTGGTGCATTTATGCAATCTCGGTGAACTGTTGTAAATAAAACACAATATGAAGACATATTTTCTAAAATTACTGCAGAAATCGGTACAATATCTCTACAAATTTGCCTTGGATGTTTAAAGAACTCTTCTTTATGGTTCTACATCGTTGAAAATATTAAAAAGTAAGTATCAAAATGTTAAAAAACAAAATTCAATGTGTCCCCCATACAAAATCAAAAACACAGATACGTCAAAAAAAATTAGCTAAACACAAAAGTTAGAAATTCCAATTACATAAATGTGTAATATGAAATTCAAATAAGAAAACAATAGGATTTATATCAAATAATACTTTTGGAAATACTAAAAATTGTATTTAGGGAAAACTGAGACTCAGTCCTCAAGAATAACTCAAGTTTTGGAATGAGAAACAGGAAAGATGAAGTTGTTATTTATTCAGATGAAACAAGACTATATATGGTGAGGGTCTGAGGAAATATTTTAGATATAATTGTTGTCTCTTTCAGAGTAAAAATTATCTTTAAATATAACAAGTGTTTAATAAGATTTTATTATGGATCTAAATGATGCTTAAATGTAAGAGTAAGAAGAATGAAATGTAATCGTTGCTTTTTGGTTTTAGTTATCTTCTGTATTTAGGGCTGAAATTATACTAAATCTACTATCTCCTCCTGTTCTAGTCAATCTTTTATAAGAAATTATTTTTAAAACTTTAATTTTAAATGTTCATTGTTTCTTTTCTCTTTGCCATCACTCCTCATTAATTTTATTCTAATGCAAACCAATTTCTGTCCACAGATCTATGTAAACAATGTTTATGACTATGAGACCTGTAAGTTATGAGGGAAAGGAGAAAGTCCATAAAAATGAAAAGAAAGAATTGCTTCACAAAAATTAGCATAGACTTTTTGAAGATAACCAAAATTTACATGAAAAGATGAAAACTTTGGAAATATAGACAGTGATGACTGGCAATTGTATGAGGAGCACTATACAGATAAATCTTAGGAAACACTGAATTCGCTGAATATAAATAGGTGAATTTTGTAACTCATTGCACTCTGTTGAATTTTAACTGTCTTTTCTAAACCTTATTTCATGAACTTGTAAAATCCTCCTTTTTCCTATGGGTTTATTTCTAAGTCAGTAAAAAGTTTTCATAGGATCTCAAAATCCTTCATCAGTATTGTTGTTATATTTGATGATACAAAATAACACCATTGACTGTGATTGTATTAAATTCATGAAAGTAAAAGAAGTGCAGTACAATGACACTTAAAATAAAGTCCTGAATTGAAAGGTGGGACAGAACACAAAAAATGATTGATATCTGCTAAATAAAAATCTCTTTCAGGATGCAAATAATGGTATGTGGAACACTACTAAGTTTGCTTGTTAGAAGAGAAAAACCTATTTTTGCTCTTAGAATATTTCATTCAGCAGTTAGGCAAATAAGGACATTTTTGAATGGCAGGACTCCTGAAACATATCCTAACAAGTCGTCTTGTTCGATTTTTCTTACAATTGTGATTGCTTATTTCTTTTTACATCTATAAAACCATCTGATTAGAAACAATTTACAGGTATTAACAATAAAGAAGAAAGAACAGAACAATTTTGAACACAGTAAATCCTACTGCCCACTCTCCCTTCTTAAGAAATGACAACTTGTGTAGAACGAAATTCTTCCTCTTTACCAAAAATAGCTCCTCCTCATACTTTTAATATTTTACTAAAGTCCTCTCATTCTTTCAGTTTTCAAATTTCAGAAACAATTTTGACAGTTCCCTGTTTTGTATTATATATAAAACTATTGCTTTAAATATGCCAATTATTTCTTTTAAGTTTTATAAAAATATGGTCCTCTTTTTCATTTTAGTTGATATCATTCTAATTTAGTTCTTACAGTTTCTTTTATACAGGACTTCACTAACATCCGACTGATCTCCCTTCCTTGAATTCTCTATTTCTTCTTTCCTTTTTTCCTTCTGTTCATCCATCTTTCTTTCCTTGCCTCCGAATTTATCTTGATTTATAATTACAATGTCATTCACACTGTTCTGCCTGAATTATATGGGTTAAAAACTATCGTACTCATTATTCTGGTTGTATACGTGTTCACTAGCCTAAAACTGACAGTCCTTTTCTTGTCTTTAAATATCAAATTTAAGGCTCTGTTCAAAGAAGTTTAACAATTTTCTTAATATAATAGAGTAATTCAATTTATTATTTTTTCATGAATCTTTTCTTATGTACTTTGTATCTATTACACAAGATATTAAGCCCTTCCTAGGATAATTCTATACCTGAAATATAACTGGTTTTAGGTAAGTATGTCTTGAATAACGATTAAATGAAAAACCTTTAACTATTTTATAGCAGATTCAAGACTATCTCATTGTCTAGATGATTACTGAATAACTCCATGGGTCATAATTACCTATGGATGCAAAGAGTTTTTTTCTAATGATGACTAAAATAAATACCTGCACACCTCTATGTTCATTTCAGGGAAATAACTTCCTAAGAAGTTCTATAAAAACACTATTTTATACTATTTAAAAATAGTAGTATGATAAATTAATGATTTGCCCTTTACTATATTCAAAACATTTCAGAATACTATTGAATTATTTCCTTAAGAAAACCTCAAAAATTAAATATAGACAAAGGCTAATCCTCTATGAGAGATAATCTAAAAGAATAGAATAAAATAATGCAGAACTCTGACCCTGAGTTTTCTTGGATTATGGGTAGACTAATTCTTTACTTACACCTGTGTATGATATGTATAAGGGAAAATGTAAATCTCTACACAAAATCTTTATGCAAAGCCCACACATTTATGAAATGCCTACTATTAGTTTCTCTCAGAAACCCCTAGTATTTCTGCCAGTCAGGAAGGAATATGAAAGGATTGCAACTTCATAGACTGATGCCGTGAAACCTTCTGAGGGCTCATCAATATTGATCACTCCTTAATGCTGATTCCAGATCATTAAGCCTTTGATGAAATGAAGCCACACTAGCAATTTTGTGATTAAAAGCGGGATACCATTGTGGCAAGAAGTTTGCAGGACGGAGTTTTCTTCTCCTTGGTGTTTCAACAAGGCCATAAGGAGATTTAGCTCAGCTGTCAAAATGAGTGCAGTGGCAAATAACTTCAAGACACTGAGGAGAAAGCTCCATGTTCTATGCATAATCCGAGCAGTCTGGAGCTCAACATCTGTTGAAACTCTCCTTCGGAGGACTAATCTCTCAGAAAATAAAATACAATTTTGAGTTTGAGATTTTTTTTAAAAAATTGTATGCTGATACAATGCTTTAAAAAGTCTTTTTTAGTAACTTCTAAATGTGAACCTATACATAGACTACGACCCTCCAATTTCACTCTTAGATAAATCCTAACAGAAATGCATGGGTATTTGCACCAAAAAAACACATAAATTAATATTTGGAGGAAATGTGCAAATAATGACTCAAACATAGAAACAATCTTAATTGACCTGCTCCAGTAAAAATGACCTTCAACAGCTGACTTAATTTAAAAATATATGAATAAAACCAAATTCTACAGAAATATAAATATAAGACATTGTTATACACATTGTATGTATGAATATCACAGAAATATACAAAAAAAGTGCATTACAAAATATACAAAAAAGAATATAGATTTTATCTATATAAATATACTGTTAGGCAATGCTAATATATGATAATAAAAGTCAGAATGGAATTTGCTTTGGTGGGTAGTGACTGAACAGGGCTTCATGAGTTCTGCAGTGTTATAATAATCCATTTCCTGAACTGGATTGTGGTAACATATCTGTGCTCAGTCTTTGAAAAAAACATCGAGCCACACATATACAATATTTGCACTTGCTTTTTACACATGTGATACTCTAAAATAAATGTTTTCTTACAAAATAAAAGAACAAATGTAAATTATATTCAAATATAAATTATGGAACTCAGGAGAGAGCACTCTGAATTCTGGGGTGCTGATCACATAGAAACTGAAGTCTTAAAAGAAAATATAATTCTTATGGAGAATATGTAGGATAAAGAGACAAACAGGCAGAACTCTGGGATAAGCTAATCCTCAGAGAGCAGAAGATAAAGCAGCAAGACCAGAAAGGAGTAATCAGATTTAAGAAAAGTGTAAGGAGTTTGTAAGACCATGTAAATCAGGGGAAAGGAGTTACCGACAGTGTTTAATGTGGAAAGATGTACAATTATTTAAAAAAGAATTAATTTTTGAATTTAACTACAAATATGTCAGTGATATTCATGAGAGTAATGACATTGTAAGTACTGAAGATAAAGCTTTATTGCAATAATTGAGATATGGTTGGAGAAAGTAGACCTAGTGACTATAAATGAATTAGTCATGAGATTTGCCTGCAAAAAGATAGAACAGTACTGAAAAGAGACGTGTTTTCAAGGAGCAGATGAAAAAAGCGATCTTTATTGGCTATACAATATCGAGCAATTTGCTTAATCACTCTGAGATTTTTAAATCCTTATTAGGCAAAAAAAAAGCATAACAAAACCTAAGTAACATTGTGAAATAGTATGAAAGTGACTTGTAATTCTGTAAAACACTATGTAAATGTCACTAAAATGCTGCATTAAGTAATAGAAAATAGAACATAATAAAGTATATTTTATTAACATAGAAAAATTTTTTCAGGCATAAGAGTAAATGTGAAGGACACTATATTTGAATAGTTTATGCACTATTCAAACTCTATATGATTTGAATAGTACTATAGAGCACTACATGATTGTGAGCTCCATTTAGTTTGTGCTTTTTTTCTTTTCCTATTTATGGGTGGCATTTGCAGTCATGTTACATCATTTTAAAAAGTAGGTTAGTGTCAAGGTAGCATAATCACAAATTAAGGGCTGTGAGTTTTAAATTATGTGAAGAAATCAAGAAAGCGGGTGCTCATATATGTGATCTTTTCATAATGAACAAGAAACTTTGTAGTTTATTTTTCATGTTTTATGTAAAATAAACTGCATATGAAATTCATCCAACTGTTAATCACACAGCTAAGAATGAGATAATCGCCAATAATTTTTTATGACATTATAATTACCAATACTAATTCCGTTTGTTTTTTCCCATAATTACTTTTTTTTTTTTTTTTTTTGAGACGGAGTCTCGCTCTTTCGCCCAGGCTGGAGTGCAGTGGCCGGATCTCAGCTCACTGCAAGCTCCGCCTCCCGGGTTTAGGCCATTCTCCTGCCTCAGCCTCCCGAGTAGCTGGGACTAGAGGCGCCCGCCACCTCGCCGGGCTAGTTTTTTGTATTTTTTTAGTAGAGACGGGGTTTCACAGTGTTAGCCAGGATAGTCTCCATCTCCTGACCTCGTGATCCGCCCGTCTCGGCCTCCCAAAGTGCTGGGATTACAGGCTTGAGCCACCGCGCCCGGCCTACATTTTTATTTAAGCTAAATTTTTTGACTACAGGGTGTTTTTGTTTGTTTGTTTTAATGCACAAGAGATTATATAACCCTTGATGTGGAATATTCCAGAGTCTGCAAAAAAGCCATATTTTTATCTAGTAGTCCAGTGACTGCTGGTTCTGCTTCTTCTTCCTATTTTATTATTCACTGTAATACTGATGAATTTGTGGTAACTGCAGTCACCAAGTGTAACTGAACACATATTTTATCACATACTTAAGAAAAATTCAGGAATTTATATTAACTTAAATATCGAATTTCTTCTTATTGGACTTAAGTATTTTATCTTTATAATACGTTCTACTAGTAATTTTAAATTAAACAGATTTGGTGAAAATGTGATTTCTTCCCCCCATTAGAGACCTCATGATGAATTGATAAACAGTAGTAAAATCACTAATTTTATCTCTCTGCAGTGTTAGCTGTTCCAATTTTATGGATAACTTTGGTGCATATGTATTTCAAAGTCTCTTTGTAACTGATTAATAACTAGAGAAAAGTCTCCTAAAAGAGGGATTTTGATTATTTAAAGCAGATCCTTGCATGAATCCGGGGAGCTGATTGCTCTTTGCGATTGTGTTTTTTGTGGTTACTTTGGAAATGCCCTTAGGTATCAGTGAGAGCTTCACACCATAGATCTCAGTTAGAAAATCTGACAGCAGTGGCAGCAGCCTGCAAAAAGGAATAAAAGCTGCGTACAAGATCATGTTCTTTGCACACTCAACAGTCACAGTGTCCATCTACATTTTGCTGTTAGATTTAAAACTTAAAATAGTTATGCCACGTTACATGCACACTGCAGCATTTAGTGTCTTTCAAGTTTGGAGTCCATGATCTGGCATAAGATTTTTTTGTATCACTAGAATGGCTTAAAATATGAATGCATACTAATGTGTAGAGAGATAAACAGATAGGTTTTAAATATATTTTATTAATCTCTTCTAATTTAGTATTTCTTTCATAAGAGATAATGTAAGAAAGAAGGCAAATAGACATATAAAAGCAAAGTAGAATATTGATATTGGAACTTCTGCAGGTAATCAAAATATTGATTTTGGTCAGAAGTAGAACTTTCCCATTAAGTAAAATTCTTCACTATTTTTGGCACATCATTAATCCAGCCTATTAGTTATTGAAATAATATCATTGATTGAAATTTGTTTTAAAAAGAGGAAAGCGTTGTCATGGGCTACGTGTGCTCTTTCTAAAATTTATATGTTGAATTCCTAGCCCCTCGTAATTCAGAATGTAAACTGTATTTGACTATAGAGTTTTAAAAGAAGTAGTGAAGGTGAAATAAGGCCATTAGGTCTTACTCCAATATAACTAGTATCCTTAGAGGAAGATAATTTGTAGAAAAAACATACGTGGAAATAAGATGACAGGAAGACACAAGATGAAAATGGTCAAGGAGAGAAGCCTGTAGAAGATCGATCCTTCATGATCCTCAGAAAACAAAATTTTGACAAAACTTTTATCTGGGACTTTAAGCCTCCAGAAGTGGGAAAAAATAAATTTCTGTTGTCTAACCCACCCAATTTCTGATACTTTTTATGGTAGCCCTAGCAAATGCATATGGTTATCAATTATAGTAACAGATGCTGTATAGACCTTTAATCAAGATATTTATTAAAAGAATATTGAAGTTATGATTCAAAACACAAGTCTAAACCTATGCATTCAATTGAGTTTTTCTCAACACACTTAATTAAAATAATCAAAAATGAAAATTATCAAATAACTTCTATATCCATTCTGTAACATAAAAAGGTCACCATAGATATTCTAGCAATATTAAGAAAAGTATTTGATACATAATAAAAAGGGAGGAATCTACTGGAAAGGCCAACCAGTCTACTAATTTTGACTAATAGAAACATGTGGATGGATGAGAATGAAAATGAACGTCCCAGAGAATTAAACTAACATTTAAGTGGAAATCCCCGAGGCTCAGGGTAAATGGAGGAATGAGGAAAATCAGGAAGCTGGTGTGGAGAGATGATTTTCTTTAAAATTGTTCCTTGTTTTTTAAACAGATTTAATGAAATATAATTTATATACCATAAATTCATATATTGTTAGGACAAATTTAACACTTTTAGTAAGTTTAAAGAGTTAAACAATCACACTATCTGGTTTTAGGACATTTCCATCACTCTTAAAAGAACTCTTACCAAGTATTAAGCTCGATCTCACAAATGACTTTGGAAAGTGGAGTCAGTGGCTTCGACGGGGTTTTCGCTCTCATGGGCTACCTGCTGACCTCAGCTACCTTATACTATCCCCTTACCTGGAAACACTGCCATCATCCACTATGTGTATGTGTATATATATATATATATATATAAAATTTCTATCAATGGAGCTCATGAAGATATCAATTCCATGGCCTTGCCTTCATTTATGACACACATGTCACACAATTCAGTCATGGTACACTATTCTCCTGGGCAATCTTTGTTCAAGGATTATGACTCCTTTAGAGGATACTGCTATGCCCAGTCTACCAAAAAATCTTCAGTATCCAAGTAAAAGCCTCATTAAGAATAAAACCAACTTATAGGAAGCAAATCATACTGATGGAGACATAGAATTCCTTACCTAAAACAAGCCAGTTTCTTAAAATCCTCCATAATGCAAGATAATAAATGACTCCCTCTTTATTTTTTACTTTTTATTTTATTTTATTTTTTACACTTTAAGTTCTAGGGTACATGTGCACAATGTGCAGGTTTGTTACATATGTATACATGTGCCATGTTGGTGTGCTACACCCATCAACTCATTAGTTACATTAGGTATTTCTCCTAATGCTATTCCTACCCCATCCCCAAAACCAACAACAGGCCCCAGTGTGTGATGTTCCCCGCCCTGTGTCCAAGTATTCTCATTGTTCAATTCCTACCTATGAGTGAGAATATATGGTGTTTGGTTTTCTGTCCTTGTGATAGTTTGCTCAGAATGATGGTTTCCAGCTTAATCCATGTCCTAGAAAGGACAAGAACTCATTCTTTTTTATGGCTGCATAGTATTCCATGGTGTATATGTGCCACATTATCTGAATCCAGTCTATCATTCTCCTTCCTGATTGCCCTGGCCAGCGCTTCCAACACTATATTGAATAGGAGTGGTGAGAGAAGGCATCCCTGTCTTGTGCCAGTTTTCACAGGGAATGCTTCCAGGTTTGCCCATTCAATATGATATTGGCTATGGGTTTGTCATAAATAGCTCTTATTATTTTGAGGTACATCCCATAAATACCTAGTTTATTGAGAGTTTTTAGCATGAAGGGCTGTTGAATAATGTTAAAGGCCTTTTCTGCATCTATTGAGATAGTCATGCGTTTTTTGTCTTTGGTTCTGTGTCTGTGATGGATTACGTTTATTGATTTGCCTATGTTGAACCAGTCTTGCATCAAAAGGATGAAGGCAACTTGATTGTGATGGATAAGCTTCATGATGTGCTGCTGGATTCAGTTTGCCAGTATTTTATTGAGGATTTTTGCATCGATGTTCATCAGTGATATTGGCCTAAAATACTCTTTTTTTGTTGTGTCTCTGCCAGGCTTTGGTATCAGGATGATGTTGGCCTCATAAAATGAGTTACGGAGGATTCCCTCTTTTTCTATTGATTGGAATCGTTTCATAAGGAATGGTACCACCTCCTCTTTGTGTCTCTGGTAAAAGTCAGCTATGAATCTGTGGTCCTGGACTTTTTTGATTGGTAGGCTATTAATTATTGCCTCAATTTCAGAGCCTGTTATTGGTCTATTCAGGGATTCAGTTTCTTCCTGGTTTAGTCTTGGAAGGGTGTATGTGTCCACTAATTTATCCATTTCTTCTAGGTTTTCTAGTGTATTTGCATAGAGATGTTTATAGTATTCTCTGATGATAGTTTGTATTTCGGTGGGATCAGTGGCAATATCCCCTTTATCATTTTTTACTGCATCTATTTCATTCTTCTCTCTTTTCTTCTTTATTAGTCTTGCTAGTGGTCTATTTTGTTGATCATTTCAAAAACCAGCTCCTGGATTCACTGATTTCTTGAAGGGTTTTTTGTGTCTCTATCTCCTTCAGTTCTGCTCTGATCTTAGTTATTTCTTGCCTTCTGTTAGCTTTTGAATTTGTTTGCTGTTGCTTCTCTAGCTCTTTTAATTGTGATGTTAGGGTGTTGATTTTAGATCTTTCCTGCTTTCTCTTGTGGGCATTTAGTGCTATAAATTCCCCTCTACCCACTGTTTTAAATGTGTCCCAGAAATTCTGGCATGTTGTATCTTTGTTCTCGTTGGTTTCAAAGAATGTCTTTATTTCTACCTTCATTTCGTTATTTATCTAGAGTCATTTAGGAGCAGGTTGTTCAGTTTCCATGTAGTTTTGCATTTTGAGTGAGTTTCTTAATCCTGAGTTTAATTTGATTGCACTGTGGTCTGAGAGACAATTTGTCGTGATTTCTGTTCTTTTACATTTTCTGAGGAGTGCTTTACTTCCAACTATGTGTTGAATTTTGGAATAAGTGCGATTTGGTGCTCAGAAGAATGTACATTCTGTTGATTTGGGTTGGAGAGTTCTGTAGATTTCTATTAGGTCCGCTTGGTGCAGAGGTGAGTTCAAGATCTGCATATCCCTGTTAACCTTCTTTCTCATTGATCTGTCTAATGTTGACAGTGGGGTGTTCAACTCTCCAATTATTATTGTGTGGGGGAATGACTTCCTCTTTATTCCAACAATTTAGGCTTCAAATATACATTCTCGTGAATTCCAGGACATCTCAACCAGAGAAACTACTATAAGGAAACTAAGTAGTGCAGGGTATCTGGGAGAAGCAAGTACAAATCTCTTTGAAAGGATACATGTTCAACCCAAGATGAAGACCCAGATGAGGCACGGACAATGTAAACTCACAAACAAAACAAATATGAGGAAACAAGCTACTTTAGATGCCAAAGGAGACACCACATTATAGAGCTAGAGCCATCTACGTTTTTGGATAACGGATATGTGAACTAGGAAATATAACTTAAGTACTTTTAAAAATAAAAATAAAAACTGACAAGAGGCTGCCACAAATGACATTGTTTCTCTTTTATCCTCATCTGAATGCTTATAACAAGAAATTATGTTTTTTCAGAGATGATCCTTAAGTACTAAAAGGAGACACCACAAACCCGCATATTACAGGAAAGAAAATACCCTTTTCTCTTAACAGTATTGGTGAAAACTAGCCCTAGGCAGGATAATGTATCTTCATTTATGTGTTGTTTTATTTTTATTTTTATTATGATCTTTTATTATAACATAGGCCACAAAATAATAATGCTTCTGTTTGACAGATTTTTTTTTTTATTATTATACTTTAAGTTCTAGGGTACATGTGCATAACGTGCAGGTTTGTTACATATGTATACTTGTGCCATGTTGGTGTGCTGCACCCATCAACTCATCAGCACCCCTCAATTCATCATTTATATCAGGTAAAACTCCAATGCAATCCCTCCCCCCTTCCCCCTCCCCATGATAGGCCCCGGTGTGTGATGTTCCCCTTCCTGAGTCCAAGTGATGTCATTGTTCAGTTCCCACCTATGAGAGAGAACATGCAGTGTTTGGTTTTCTGTTCTTGTGATAGTTTGCTAAGAATGATGATTTCCAACTGCATCCATGTCCCTACAAAGGATGCAAACTCATCCTTTTTTATGGCTGCATAATATTCCATGGTGTATATGTGCCACATTTTCTTAATCCAGTCTGTCACAGAGGGACATTTGTTTATTCCAAGTCTTTGCTATTGTGAATAGTGCCACAATAACATACGTGTGCATGTGTCTTTATAGCAGCATGATTTATAATCCTTTGGGTATATACCCAGTAGTGGGATGGCTGGGTCATATGGTACATCTAGTTCTAGATCCTTGAGGAATCGCCATACTGTTTTCCATAATGGTTGAACTAGTTTACAATCCCACCAACAGTGTAAAAGTGTTCCTATTTCTCCACATCCTCTCCAGCACCTGTTGTTTCCTGACTTTTCAATGATTGCCATTCTAACTGGTGTGAGATGGTATCTCATTGTGGTTTTGATTTGCATTTCTCTGATGGCCAGTGATGATGAGCATCTTTTCATGTGTCTGTTGGCTGTATGAATGTCTTCTTTTGAGAAATGTCTGTTCATATCCTTTGCCCACTTTTTGATGGGGTTGTTTTTTTCTTGTAAATTTGTTTGAGTTCTTTGTAGGTTCTGGATATTAGCCCTTTGTCAGATGGGTAGATTGCAAAAATTTTCTCCCATTCTGTAGGTTGCCTCTTCACTCTGATGGTAGTTTCCTTTGCTGCGCAGAAGCTCTTTAGTTGAATTAGAGCCCATTTGTCAACTTTGGCTTTTGCTGCCGTTGCTTTTGGTGTTTTAGACATGAAGTCCTTGCCCATGCCTATGTCCTGAATGGTATTACCTAGGTTTTCTTCTAGGGTTTTTATGGTATTAGGTCTAACATTTAAGTCTCTAATCCATCTTGAATTAATTTTCGTATAAGGAGTAAAGAAAGGATCCAGTTTCAACTTTCTACTTATGGCTAGCCAATTTTCCTAGCACCATTTATGAAGTAGGGAATCCTTTCCCCATTTCTTGTTTTTCTCAGGTTTATCAAAGATCAGATGGCTGTAGATGTGTGGTATTGTTTCTGAGGACTCTGTTCTGTTCCATTGGTCTATATCTCTGTTGTGGTACCAGTACCATGCTGTTTTGGTTACTGTGGCCTTGTAGTATAGTTTGAAGTCAGGTAGCGTGATGCCTCCAGCTTTGTTCTTTTGACTTAGGATTGTCTTGGCAATGCGGGCTCTTTTTTGGTTCCATATGAACTTCAAAGCAGTTTTTTCCAATTCTGTGAAGAAACTCATTGGCAGCTTGATGGGGATGGCACTGAATCTATAAATCACCTTGGGCAGTATGGCCATTTTCACGATATTGATTCTTCCTATCCATGAGCATGGTATGTTCTTCCATTTGTTTGTGTCCTCTTTTACTTCACTGAACAGTGGTTTGTAGTTCTCCTTGAAGAGGTCCTTTATATCCCTTGTAAGTTGGATTCCTAGGTATTTTATTCTCTTTGAAGCAATTGTGAATGGAAGTTCATTCATGATTTGGCTCTCTGTTAGTCTGTTACTGGTGTATAAGAATGCTTGTGATTTTTGCACATTAATTTTGTATCCTGAGACTTTGCTGAAGTTGCTTATCAGCTTAAGGAGATTTTGGGCTGAGACAATGGGGTTTTCTAAATATACAATCATGTCATCTGCAAACAGGGACAATTTGACTTCTTCTTTTCCTAACTGGATACCCTTGATTTCTTTCTCTTGCCTGATTGTCCTAGCCAGAACTTCCAGCACTATGTTGAATAGGAGTGGTGAGAGAGGGCATCCCTGTCTTGTGCCAGTTTTCAAAGGGAATTTTTCCAGTTTTTGCCCATTTAGTATGATATTAGCTGTGGGTTTGTCATAAATAGCTCTTATTATTTTGAGGTACGTTCCATCAATACCGAATTTATTGAGCGTTTTTAGCATGAAGGGCTGTTGAATTTTGTCAAAAGCCTTTTCTGCATCTATTGAGATAATCATGTGGTTCTTGTCTTTGGTTCTGTTTATATGCTGGATTACGTTTATTGATTTGCGAAAGTTGAACCAGCCTTGCATCCCAGGGATGAAGCCCACTTGATTGTGGTGGATAAGCTTTTTGATGTGCTGCTGAATCCGGTTTGCCAGTATTTTATTGAGGATTTTTTCATTGATGTTCATCAGTGATATTGGTCTAAAATTCTCTTTTTTTGTTGTGTCTCTGCCAGACTTTGGTATCAGGATGATGTTGGCCTCATAAAATGAGTTAGGGAGGATTCCCTCTTTTTCTATTGATTGGAATAGTTTCAGAAGAAATGGTACCAGCTCCTCTTTGTACCTCTGCTAGAATTCAGCTGTGAATCCATCTGGTCCTGGACTTTTTTTGGTTGGTAGGCTATTAATTATTGCCTCAATTTTAGAGACTGCTGTTGGTCTATTCAGGGATTCAACTTCCTCCTGGTTTAGTCTTGGAAGAGTGTAAATGTCCAGGAAATTATCCATTTCTTCTAGATTTTCTAGTTGATTTGCGTAGAGGTGTTTATAGTATTCTCTGATGGTAGTTTGTATTTGACAGATGGGTTTAATTATACCACTTATTTAAAATTAATAATTGGCTTATAGCTCAAATTTAAGAAACAAGAAAAAGATAAGTGCTGGAACTTCCAATTTTGTTCTTTATTCTAGGATAAATGTACTTCAATATGACTTCTCTTTTTACAATGTGGTATGCAGTGAATATTATTGACTTCTGAATAACATATGATGAAGAAAGAATAATATATTATCACAAACAAGAGCAATGGATGAGAAGCGAGGTTACACATAAAGTAGAAGAGGTTTAAAAACCAATGAACTTTTCTTTAGCTATGAGCTGTGGAAAGTACTTACTCTGAGTAAATTCAGATTTATTGGAGAATTGGTAAATGTGATCCATACTATTATGTGCCCCTCATTCTGAGTCCTCCAAAAATTTCAAAATTATAGTACTCTAGTATAGTGACATATGTGAAATACTTGGTTTAATTTTCAAGCCAAAGTTTGTATGACTCAAAACAGGGTCAGGCTATGAGGTCAAGCATAACTTAATAGCTGACAAGGGTGTTATAAGCAAAGCACAAAGAAGAAGCTGTATTAAAATAATAAAAAACTAAAAGAAAAAGAAGTTACAGGAGAATTTAAATGAAATAATTTTAGTAAATATGGCAGCCACATGGCTAATATATTTACAATTATTTTCATTATCTATTTATTTATTTTTTGAGATAGAGTTTTGCTCGTTTCCCAGACTAGAGTGCAATGGAACCATCTCGACTCACCGCAGCCTCTGCCTTCTGGGTTCAAGCAATTCTTGGGTCTCAGCTTTCTGAATAGCTGGTATTACAGGTGCATGCCACCACGCCAGGCTAATTTTTGTATTTTTAGTAGAGACAGGGTTTCATCATGTTAGTCAGGCTGGTCTCGAATTCCTGACCTTAGGTGATCTGCCTGCCTTGGCCTTCCAAAGTGTTGGGATTACAGGTGTGAGCCACAGCGCCCGGCCTATTTTCATTGGTACATGGAATACCTATACAATAAGATATCTTGAAATACTAATCTTTGCAATGATTTTTCCTGACTCTTTTGTGTTTTATTTCTGAATGAGAGTTAAAGTCATTCCTATTACTCAAGTATAATTGGCGTAATTTACAGCAGAAATCCAAAGGGGAAAACCAGTCTATGTTGTTTTCAGCTTCTAAAGCAAAATTTTCTTGCTGCTAAAAAGCAAAAAGACTTTCAAATTCTAAATTTTGTATATGCAAGGGCTGGAATTTCTTGAGTCATGCTAGCAATTGAGGTGGGAGAAAACTTGAAAAATGAGCAGTGAGACATTGAAAGAGATACTATGCAGAATTTGTGCAGTAACAACGAATTAGAAAGAGAAGAGAGGAAGGCCTAAACAGCTTTATTTCCCAGCAGAATTAAATGATCAACAATGGAATTGGGAGAAGAAAGATAAGGTGGAAATGATGATGGTTAAGCACGTGCAATTAGTCCAGAATGGGGAGTAATTTATGGACAAAACACAAGTATACACCTCTTGAGGTTATGATAAATAAGTGAGTTAATATTCATAAATGCAACAGTGTCTGGCCTCAGTAAGTACTCAAATATATATTCACAGATAACATTTTATACATTGTATTTGTATGTTCATTTAATAAAACATGTTTTAAAATTGAAAATCATATGAGTAAAGCTATGACTGATCTTTCTGAGCTACTGCTGGGGACTTTCATGTTTTCTATTACATGTATTAGGGATAGTGAACTAACAATTACTTTTTAATGAGAAAATAAATAAAACACATTCACAATAAAAGTACACTTAATATAAAATTGAGTGACTGCGCTTTTGCCCTTGATCTATGGCCTGACTCTATTTTGACTCTATTATGAACAGACTCAAAATACAGTTAAAGGCAATAGCTGACCTAAACATTATAAAGCAATGAAAAGAAAAAAAAAAAAAAAAAAAAAGCTGCATCAATTTATCTTGAGCACAGATATCACAGAAACAGATTGGAGTAGAGGATGCCAGTACTGGGCCTTTCCCTGCAGGTCAGAAGGTTGCCTTCTGACCACAGATGGGTCTACAAATACTTTCCAGGAACTAGGGCCTGGAAACTTTAGGAATCCAATTCATGTTTTGTTTTGTGGTGACAGAGCTGGTACCCAAATTTCAAGACCAAGTTCTTTTTACTCTTTCCTCTCTTCCTCAAGCAAAAGGAGTCTCTCCCCATGACCGTCACAACTGAGAATTCATGGGGTCACACCTAAAGCCAGCATAGTATTGGGCCTCACCCAAGGCCTATGGCAACTAATGTCTGGTTATCACCAATGTTTATTCAAAGCCCAAGGACTCATTAGTCAGCAGTTGATGAATCCTGCCAAGACTGGGTCTTTCTCTTCATGGGAGCAGGTTCCCTTTCTGCTCAGGATGGGTCTTTCCAGGAACTAGGACCTGGAATCAGGAACTATGGGAGTCTGGCTGGTGCTTTATTTCACTGTGGCTGAGCTGGTAACCAAGTTGCAAGACAAAGTCCTTTTTATTTTTTCTTCTTTTTTACCACAACCTGGTGTCTCTCCCTGTGGTCACCACCACCCCAGGCCCACAGTTACTACTGCCTAGCTAGGCTGATGCTTATCCAAGGCCCAAGGACCCATTAGTAAGCAGATAATGAAGCCTGCCAGGCCTGGGACTCTCCCTTCAGGGTAGCAGTTTCCCTTCTGGCCCAGGGCGGGTCTACAAATGCCATCCAGGAACTAAGGCCTGAAATTGAGGACTTTAAGACTGTGCTTAGTGCTTTATTTTATTGTGGCTGAGCTAGTTCTCAGGTTGCAAGATAAAGTTATTTTAACTCTTCTCTCTCCTTTCCTCAAGCAGACATCTGTCCCCATGACTACCACAACTGGGAATGTGTTGGGTCACACCTGAAGCAAGCACAGTGCTGGGCCTCACCCAAGGCCCGTGACAATTACTGCCTGGCTACTGTTTATCTTTATTGAAGGCCCAAGGGCTCCTTAGGCAACTGGTGATGAATCCTGCCAGGACTGGGTCTCCCTTCACAGAAGAGAGTTCTCTTCTGGTCTAGAGAAGGTCTAAAAGTGTCATACAAGAGCTAGGGGCTGTATGAATGGGGACTTCATCTTGAATGGAGACTTCAAGCTCTGCTTGGCACTTTAATTCACTGAGGCTGAGCTGGTTCACAGGTTGTGTGAGAAAGTTCTTACTCTTCTCTCTCTTTTCCTCTAGCAGAAGGAGTATATCTTGAAGCAGCAAACTACACTGTTCAGAGGTCAGGGAGGGGTGGAGTAAGTCCTCCCTTGGCTGTCCTGTCTGGTATCTCACTGGTCATATCCACCCCAATCCACTGGCTCTGAGCCCAGTACAGGACCTACAACTTATTCAGGAATTGCAGTCATTGTGGCCTAGATTGCCTTTCAAATTAACTTAGTATTCCAAAGCACTTTAGCATACTTTGTGCTTTGTACTTTATCATACTAAGTACTTTAACACTTTAGGGCTACCCAGAACTCAGGTGCCAACCATTGGGATGGATGGACGATTCCCCTCTTGCTAAGGCTGGTCTAAATGCTTCCTCTGTGGGTGCCAGCTGAATTCTGCTTTGTGTTGTTTTCCAGTTTGACAGAGCAACACTGAGTTCCAATGCAAAGCGCCAGTCACCTTACTCTTCCTTTCCCAAGCGCACAGATTCTTTCTTCATGCCAGGCTGTGCTTCCAGGAGATGGGGGAGGGGTGGCATAGACAATTCAAAGCTGTCTTTCCCACCCTCTTCAGTGCTTCCTTCCTTCATACAGTGTTAAAACCAGGTGCTGTGATCTCTCACTTGATTTTTGTTTCTTACAAAGGTGCCTTATTGTGTGGCTAATTGTTCAGTTTGATGTTGCTGAGATCACTGGAGGGTTCTATATAGCCATCTTGCTCCACCTCCACCCTAAATATTTGTTATTAATCACTAAATATTTTTTATTTCCCAATAAAAATTTTAATCTATTCAAAATCATCCGATTTGTAATCTTCAATAAGTTCCTTATTTCAGTGTGCTTATTTCCCCAGTTTTAAAATTTCATGTTAAATATATGCTGCATTGTCCTTGTTCATCAGGGTAAAAAATAATATGTATGGTAATAGGTACACAATGGCTGCCTCTTGGGTAATTGCCAGAAATAAATTATATAAACAACTTTTACTATGGTTGCTTTATTTTTAACCGTCAGGAAATGGTAGCAGTCAGTGTGGCCCATGGGGATAAATGAAACAACATATGTAAAGCACCGTGTATAATTCACAACACAGGATGAGTACAAAAAAGTTGTAGTTTTGTTATCATTATTATTAAAAAGGATTTAAATTGGTATATTAGGTATATCTTAATCTCTATTGAAAATAAAGAAAACAATTTAAATAATAATTTTCAGACTCATCTTAAGAACATGGGCATAAATTTTATTATTCATAGGGAAATAATATAGTTCTGACCTACTGATATGTCAGAAACATAATGTCAGAAAAGATTTTAGACCCTTCTAGCCAGTGTCATTGGTGGTCAAAATTAGTCTTGGAATTGCCACAGTCACACTCTTTAAATGTGTAAACAGAATCCCTTCATGCTGAGAAAAAATTTTTGAAACCAGAATAAGGGAGATTTCTACTCTAAGCCCAAGTTTTATAGTCTGAGAAAGTTCAGATGAGTTGCCCAAGTGAAACAGAACGTTTATGAGATAAGAGGGAGTTCAATACTTCATTGAATAATTTTAATAATTGTAAATTTTATCCTAAAATTTGTCCTAGACATTTGAAAATTTAGAGATGAGATGGAGCAACTGGAATAAAGTCTTTGATAAAAATATCTGAGTTGAAGTAGTGAGTTTGATGGGAACATATAAAAAAGAAAAGTGGTAAGCTGCAATTATTTAGTGAAGCTCTATGGTTTACTTAATTAAAATACTTAGTAAAAGTCGGTATTTGAATTAATGATCCGCATTACATTGTTATCTTTAATCTCTCTATAGCATTTGCTAAACATATAGTTTTTCAGTTTTCAGAGTATTGATAATGTACCAAAATATCTAAAAATTAATGAGATATAATTGTTATATAATTCACAGAGAAGTTAGAAGAAATGAGTAAATTTTGTGTGGAGGACTGACTTTAATATTTGTCTATTTTCTCAATCACATGAGAACATTAAAAGAGCTAACATGGGCCGGGCGCGGTGGCTCAAGCCTGTAATCCCAGCACTTTGGGAGGCCGAGACGGGCGGATCACGAGGTCAGGAGATCGAGACCATACTGGCTAACATGGTGAAACCCCGTCTCTACTAAAAATACAAAAAACTAGCCGGGCGACGAGGCGGGCGCCTGTAGTCCCAGCTACTCGGGAGGCTGAGACAGGAGAATGGCGTGAACTCGGGAGGCGGAGCTTGCAGTGAGCTGAGATCCGGCCACTGCACTCCAGCCTGGGCGGCAGAGCGAGACTCCGTCTCAAAAAAAAAAAAAAAAAAAAAAAAAAAAAAAAGAGCTAACATGTATTTGGAGCTATGTACCAGACAGAGGGTTTAGTATATTTTGCTCTTGTCTCAGTTAGTCATGTACAATCCTTTAATTTTAGTATTGATGCGTTCATTCATCTATAAACTGCTAAGTAATTGACATCCCTAGAATCATATAGTAGAAACAAGTATAAGTATTTTTCCAAAACCTAAAAATTTTATCATATTGTCTTTCTCAGCATTTATACATGTATGCACAAAGTGTATCTATTTGTTGTAATAATGTTGAATATAAAGTCAGGACTTTAAATTCTAATTTATGCTCAAGATCATCTTTCTCTAATCAAAAATTAGGAGGTATATAATCTACCTCCTACTTGGATAAAGATGTTTGAGATCAAGACCTACATTTGTAAATGCCGATCCAGATGTCGATCACAGACATTATGTTGGTTTTGTTTCGTAAGATCAGCTATTATTCTACTACAGTGATGCAATATTGTCAATGAAGACATGCACTAGAATCATATAACACAAAAATAACCATTTTTCTTAGCATACATGCCATTTTAGAGAATATCAGTACAAATAGCAGTCTAGTAACAGTAAAATAATATTAGAATGGAAATAATCCTTCTTTCCTTTCTTCAATAAAGAAGAGATATGTTATTGCACCTTCAGGTCCAATTGCCACATCTTTCCTTGAGCTATTTTTTTAATGCCTGGCTACAAATTTTCACACATAGAAAATACGGAGATCCCATAAGGGAATTTGAGAAAAAAATGCATTTCTACCATATATAGCTAGTTGTGCATCATAAATGTGTCCTTTTCATTTAGAGAAAAATAAGCTTAAATATTCTATGTACTCACTGCTCATCTCAAAGAAAGAATGCGGCATCTAAGCTCTTATATTCTTAAACTCACAGGAGAAAAATATATTCACAAAATACAAATGAATCATTGAATTCATATTGAGTTATTTTGGTTTCTTAACTGGGAAAGATCTTTTCAATATATTCATCAAATTAAATGAAAATTCTCAACATTTGGAAGAAACATTGCCAGGTGAGTAAAACTTTTTCTCTATATTTATGTTGCTCACACTGGAGATTTATTTGCAAATGTTTGTATGTTATAAAGAGCTAAGCTGCAATATTGCTTTGTTGATATAGGTCAAGATTTCACAAATGATTCTAGTAGGCAAGAGTGGAAACAAGAGAAGTTTTGAATAAGAATCACTTGATGGACCAGGCACAGTGGCTCACACCTGTAATCCTAGCACTCTGAGAGGCTGAGGCAGGAGGATCACGAGGTCATGTGATCGAAACTGTCCTGGCTAACATGGTGAAACCTTGTCTCTACTAAAAGTACAAAAAAATTAGCCAGGTGCGGTGGCGGGTGCCTGTAGTACCAGCTACTCGGGAGGCTGAGGTAGGAGAATGGCGTGAACCTGGAAGATGAACTTGCAATGAACTGAGATGGCACGACTCCACTCCAGTCTGGGAGACAGGGCGAGACTCCACCTCAAAAAAAAAAAAAAAAAAAAGAATCACTTGATGATCAGCTTGCCCTACATTTGTGGCTTGAAGAAAGTTATGCATGTTAAAATATCCTTCTGAAGCCTTAAGGCCATTTAAATGGCACCTAGTATCCTATTCACAAAAGTTGCCAATTGGCAAAATGCAGTAAAAATAACTCATTTCCCCTAAATCCTAAAGGTGACTTTTGGAAAACATAAAGGTATTTAATTCATTTTCAACACTACAGATATAAAGCATTTTCAGATATTACTATCTACATTGGCTTGTTTCAATGCAAGTTTTATCCAAAAGCAGCAGTGCACAAGCACATATAAATAGCTTTCAGTAATTTTAGCAAATGTTTGACATTTTAAAAGATATGCTTTGCTAAACTATGCAGGCATGTTTTAAGAGTACGTTCTAAAGCTACTATAATTATGAGGTTTATGGAATTCTAATGTAAATCATGCTTGGCAGCCTCTTATTTTTTAAGAAAAAAAATGTATTCATGGGTAAAATGTACATTAAATGAAACAGATTTTTGTAATGCTCCCATGTAAGCTATATATTTGATCAGTAAATGTTATGTTCAATATTTGTGACTAGGTACAATTATCAAAAGTAATTGTGAAGTTAAAACATTTTAAATAGTGTGGCCAGTTTTCAAATCTACCAGACTGAAAGTAACTTGCCAAAATTCTAGCAAATAGTAAACTTCTTATTTACTGAACTTCTGATTATCCAAAGAATAAGTATAGGGGGTTATCAGACCCAACACCAGGCCGTGGGGGCTACAAAGTCCAGCAGAGTCAAAGGAATGAGAAAAGACAAGAGAGAAAGTGGGACCAGGGGGCCAATGATAGTATGGAGGCTGTGAAGGCCCCAGCTCTGGGAGCCCACGCTATTTGTTGGTGATCAAACCAAGAAACAGGTAGGGAACATGTGGGGGTTGAAAAGAAGTAGTGTATCAAGTGAAGGAGCTACAGCTGTGACAGTTTAGCATTTTCTTTGAAACCTATGGCTACTTGAGATAATCCGAGTGCTAGAAGCCAGGAGCCAGCAAATCTGCACACATTCCAAAGGACAGGAGGAGTTTTACACCCTGGACCCTGGACATGTTCCAAGACTCTTTTACATTATGCCAGACAGGCAAACCCTGCCTCAGCTTCTCTCCCAACACTCAGCTTTTCTCCCAACAAGAAGTTAGATGGATAGTTAGAGATTGGATCCTATTAGCATCATTTATCAAGTCTGTCTGACATAAGCGAGTTTGTGCCATAGAATTCACATTCATGGATCTGTTTAGAACTGGAAGGTGTAAGTTAAGAATGAGAAGACCAAGTTAGTGGAGATATAATCAGACATTTTAAAGATACATTACCAGATGTCACGGTCTAAAAGAAACATTGCTAAGAAACATAAAAAGGCAATGCTTTGGCTTTTGACTCACTGTTTTAAAAACTTCTAAAGTTATTTTCTTTTTTTACTCCCAGTCTGTATCTGAAGCAAATAACTTTATTTCAGAAAAATATTTCACTGCTCATTAAATAATCCTGGCCTCTGCCTAATAATGTAGAACAAAGTCTGGTGTTTTTAGAAACAAAGAATTTGGTTTTTCATGGCCCTGAAATTGATCAAGGTGTGAAAATAATTCAGACCAACATGATCAAGAGACATGGTGAATAAAAGAGAATGGTAGTCCAATAATTTCATTGAGAATTTTATGTCAGAATACTTGTATTGCCTAGTTAAGGAACTGTATGCTCTAAATTGAATATTATATTCGAAGTTAAAGCTAGGTAAGTTATAGTTAGATGACTGTGAAATCAAAGCAAAGCTAGCTTCAGTGATCATAACAGAATTTTCATTAATATATGGTAGGGTGATGGACCCATCTCACAAGAGAGCATCAACCAGTCTGGTTATCCTGTCTTTGGGGCAGAACAAATGACATTCACAAATTCTAACTTAAGTGCCTCCCCTACCCATTCATTTTTGTTCTAGATTTAAACTGCTTTCTTCAGAAAATGTAATAATGTCTAGAAGTTAAATACAAATAATGCTGATTTTATTTTTTTTGTGTATCTGTCAGCCATAATGATTTCTCACAATTTCACCCTGGAAAACATTATCAGAAATAAAAATGGTCAGATGTCCACAGACACTTATTTTAATGTAATCTTTTGGAAGAAATGGAGAAAGCAGTGTGCAGCAGAAAAGAAAGTGCTAATTAGAGCTCAGATGAAATAATATTACTCTTTAAAATTAAGTTACAGTGTATCTATACTATTAATAAATAAATGCAGCCTAAAACATAAAACATTAATCGGATAAATATTATGTGACTGATAAAATATTTGTATACTTGCTTATATCATGTTAAAAATAAGCTTCAACTATATTATTGCAATCATATAAACTATGTTTATAAGCAGAATATCAGAAGAAAATAATCTATTTTAACAATTATTAACTTTAAATAGTTGAAATTATGTTGCCTGTGTTATTTTATTTACTTTTCTGTATTACTTTTTAACATTTTCAATATATTTACTTAATGAGAAATTAACTTTAAATAATTTTTGAGCATTATTTTACTTCAGGTTTTGTATTTGTTTATAAAAGATCAAACTAACAACCCACATATGTGTCATGCAGTTTTATTCGTGTAAATATCTACTTAATTTTTACATGTGGATTTTCACTGTATGCTAACTAAATTGAGCAGGCTTATTCTATGAGAAATGAATTAAAAATAAAAACAATAGAGTATTATACACTATTTGATGAGTAGTATTTTTCTTTTCAGATTCTTACACTATTTAGTGCCATCTTCATAAATGTATTCATATAAACAATTCAACTAAATATGAGACTATAATGTTTATTTTTTCAGCAAGGTTTGATAAAATAGAGAGCTGATATTCAGACCTAATTTGCTTTGTTTAACTTACAAATAATAAAAAGAGAATAATAGAATGCCCTAAGACAATTGCAGTGTACAAGGACAAAAGGGTGGCTAACAATATAGTATAATGGGTTTTTTTTCTAAAAGCTTTCTTCAAGCCCCTGTTGAGCTTTGAAAAAAGCATCAACAAAGCATTGCATATGTGCTGGTATTTGTGAACAATTTCTGTGTCCATATGCCTAACATTTTCAGAAAATGGCACTGTTTGAAAATTATCCTGAGTATAAAATGTCATACATATTAATTGTATGCTGTTATTAAGGCTTCAAATATTATAGGAGCAATTAATTATTACATTTAACTTATTTGGGCCATTATTTATGAAGGCAACCTAATTTGCATACACATATATATAATTTTAAAAATAATTTTAATAATAATCACTAAACCAAACAAAACAGTAACCGTATGGTTACACAACAAGGTAATCTGCTAATATATGTGCAAGGAAAAGGAAAAGACTAGAAATCAATGATGGGTTTTTTTAAAATAACAGATCAAAAGGATTTTTGGCAGAAACTCATGTTAATAGAAATGTAGGTTTCAATACCTTAAGACTTTGTTATGGTTTATACTTAGGCAGAATATATTTATAATCAATTGTATCTAAGAATAGTAAAATTTATGAAATATTGAGAATATGAGAAAGTATCCCTTGCATTATTATATCATTTCTATCAATATTTTCCTTAGGGCTAATTCCAACTCAAGACAACTTTTTAAATCCTAGGACAAAAAAATTAGCATATCTAGAGTGAAGAGGATGCAACACTAATTACTAGCAGAAAATAATAAGTATCTCTACAATTAAGAATGGAGAAAATTGTAGCTATCAAAAGAAGAGAAACAAAGGTAAAGAAAAAAGTACACATGAATTTCACCAATTTTTAAATAGGTTAGAAATTGTCCATCTCTACCCAATGAATGGAATAAATTTATCTACGCCTTAAATTCAGTTAACGTTTTAATGATAGAATGATTTTATTTAGTGATATGCTTTGATACTTTCTCTTTGTAATTTGTGTATCTACTAGTGTTTTTTTCTTTACAGTTACAGGGTTTATATAACACATCTTAAAGTTATATATTTCTAATTTAAATTAATAATTTCAATCAAATACAAAACTATTTAATCTGACTTCTCTCCACACACATACTTGATAATAATGTCATACTTTACATCTTTCATTACTGTGTATTCATTAACAAATTAGTATAGGTGTAATTATTTTTAACACTTTTGTCTTTTAGCTATTATACTTTTATAAAATTAAAAATGACTTACACATCACCAGTACAATATTAGAGTATTCTGAGTTAGACTATATGTTTACCTTTGCCAGTAAATTTTTTGCTTTTCTATGTTTTCATGTCATTACTTAGCATTCTTTTGTTCTCCTGGTTATGAACTCCTTCAGCTTTTGTTTGTCAGTGAATGTTTTTATATCTCCTTTATTCTGAAGAATAGTTTTGCAGGGTATAGTACACGTACTTGGCAGGTTTTTGTTTTCCTTTTTTTTTTTTTTTTATTTTAGCACTTTGAATATATCCTCCTACTTTTGCCTGGTTTGCAAGGTTTCTGTTGAGAAGTCTGCTGATAACCTTACAAAACTTCCTTTATATGTGGCAAATTTCTTTTCTTTTGCTACTCTCAAGATTCTTTGTCTTTGACTTTTGACAGTTTGAATATAGTGTGCCTTGGATTATTCATATTTGGATTTGTCTTTCTTGGGAACTTTCGATCTTTGTAAATGTGGATAGCCACATCCCCTTCAAGATTTTAGATTTTTCCAGCCAGTATTTCTTTAAATAAGTTTTGTTCATTTTCTTATCTTTTTCATCTTCCAGGAATCCCAAAATTCAAATATTTGTATAAGTAATACTGTCACATAGGATACTTATGCTTTGCTCACACTTTTTCAAATACTTTTCTCTTTTTGCTCTTCTTATTTATTTATATATGTATTAGTTTTAGTACTGGGATGCACATTCAGGATGTGCAGGTTTGTTACATAGGTAGACTTGTGCCATAGTGGTTTGCTGCACCTATCAACCCGTTGCCTAGGTATGAAGCCCAGTATGCATTGACTCTTTTTCCTAATACTCTCCCTCCTCCCACTCTACTCCCAACAGGCCCCAGTGTGTGATTTTGCTCTCCCTGTGTCCATGTGATCTCATCGTTCAGCTCCTACTTGTAAGTGAGAATATGTGGTGTTTGGTTTTCTGTTCTCACATTAGTTTGCTGTGGATAATGGCTTCCAGCTCCATCCATTGTCTCTGCTAAGGACATGATTTCATTCCTTTTTATGGCCGAATAGTGTTCATGTTTTGCATTTACTACATTTTCTTTATCAAGTCTATCACTGACAGGGATTTGAGTTGATTCCATGTCCTTCCTATTATGTATAGTGCTTCAGTGAACATATATGTGAATGGATCTCTGTAATAGAATGATTTATACTCCTTTGCTGGGTCAAATGTTATTTCTGGTTGTAGATCTTTGAGTGATCACTATACTGTCTTCCACAGTGGTTGAACTAATTTACATTACCACCAACAGTGTAAAAGCATTCTTATTTCTAATCAACCTCACCAGCATCTGTTGTTTCTTGACTTTTTAATAACGGCCATTCTGACCTGCATGAGACTGTATCTCATTGCAGTTTTGATTTACATGTCTGTAATGATCAGTGATGTTGATTTTTTTTTCATGTATTCTTTTGACTGCATGAATATCTTCTTTGGAGAAGTGTCTCTTCATACCCTTTGCCCACTTTATAATAGGGTTGTTTGTTTTTTTTTTCTTGTAAATTTGTTTGAATTCTTTGTAGATTCTGGATATTAGACCTTTGATAGATGGATAGATTGCAAAGATTTTCTCCCTGTCTGTAGGTTGCCTGATCACTCTAATGATAGTTTCTTTTGTTGTTCAGAAGCTCTTTAGTTTAATTGGATGCTATTTGTCAATTTTGCTCCTGTTGCAATTGCTTTTGACATTTTCATTACAAAATATTTGCCCCTACCATGTCCCGAATGGTATTGCCTAGATTTTCTTCTAGGTTTTTTACAGTTTTGGGTTTTATATTTAAGTCTTTAATCCATGTTGACTTAATTTTTGTATAACATATGAGGAAAAGGTCCAGTTTTCATTTTCTGCAAATGAATAGCCAGTTCTCCCAGCACCATTTATTAAATAGAGAATCCTTTCCCCACTGGTGGTTTTCGTCAGGTTTGTCACAGATCAGATAGTTGTAGATGTGTGATCTTCTTTCTGGGTTGTCTATTCTATTCCATTGGTCTGTGTGTCTGTTTTGGTACCAGTATTATGCTGTTTTATTTATTGTAGCCTTATAGTATAGTTGGAAGTCCAGTAGGGTGATATCTTCAGCTTTGTTCTTTTTGCTTAGGATTGTCTTGGCTATACAAACTCTTTTATGGCTCCATATGAATTTTAAAATACTTTCTTTTCTAATGCTGTGGAGAATGTCAGTGGTAGTTTAATGGGGGATAGCATTCAACCTATAAAATGGCCATCTTCACAATGTTGATGCTTCATTCCCATGATGCAAGGTTGGCTCAACAGAAAAATAGTTTTTTTGTTTTTTTGTTTTTTTTTTTCTAATGTTGTGAAGAATGTTGATGGTAGTTTAATTGAGAACAGCATTCAACCTATAAAATACTTTTGGGAGTATGGCCATCTTTACAATGTTGATTCTTCATTCCTATGATGCAAGGTTGATTCTGTGCTTCCTATCTGTGAGCATAGAATGTTTTCCATTTGTTTATGTCCTTTCTGGTTTCCTTGAGCAGAGGTTTGTAGTTCTCCTTGAAGAGGTCCTTTGCTTCCTTTGTTAGCTATATTTCTGGTATTTTACTCTCTTTGTAGCAATTATGAATGATAGTTCATTCATGATTTGGTTCTCTGTTTGCCTGCTTTTGGTGTATAGGAATGCCTGTGACTTCTGCACATTGATTTTGTATCCTGAGACTTTGCTCAACTTTTGTATTGGCTTAAGAGCTTTTGGGCAAGACGATGAGGTTTTCTAGATATAAGATCATGTCAACTGCAAACAAAGACATTTTTACTTCCTCCTTTACTATTTGAATACTCTTTATTCTTTTCTCTTGCCTAATTGCCCTGGCCAGAACTTCCAATACTATGTTGAATAGGAGTTCTGAGAGAGGGATCCTTGTTTCGTGCCAGTTTTCAAGGAGAATGCTTCCAGCTTTGTCTCATTCGGTATGATATTGACTGTGGGTTTGTCATAATGGCTCTTATTATTATGAGGCATGTTCCTTCAACACTTAGTTTGTTGAGAGTTTTAACATGAAGGGATGTTGAATTTTATCAATGGCCTTTTCAGGAATCTGCTGAGATAATTATGTGTTTTTTGCCTTTAGATCTGTTTATGTGATGGATTATGTTTATTGATTTGTGTATGTTGAACCAACCTTGCATCATGGGAATGAAATCTACTTGATAGTACTGGATAAGCTTTTTGATGTGCTACTGGATTCAGTTTGTCAGTATTTTATTGAGATTTTGTGCATCTATGTTCATCAGGGATACTGACATAAAGTTTGCATTGATGTTCATCAAGGATATTGGCATGAAGTTTTCCTTTTTGTTGTATTTCTGCCCTGTTTTGGTATTACGATGATGCTGGCCTCATAGAATGAGTTAGGGAGGAGTCCCTCCTTTTCAATTGTGTGGAATCATTTCAGAAGATATGGTATCAGCTCCTCTTTATATTTCTGGTAGAATTCAGCTGTAAATGTATCTGATCTTGGGCCTTTTTTGGTTGGTAGGCTATTTATTACTGCTTCAATTTCAGAACTTGTTATTGGTCTATTCGGGGATTCAACTTCTTCCTGAAAACACTTAACTGCTTCTAGAATTTCGACAAAGTTGGTTCTAACTGTTTCTGCTGTTTTCGGTGTTGTTTCTGGAAGAACAAGAGTTTGGATCTTCGTACTCCACCATTTTGCAGACTTAAGAGTTAATTTTCAAGTGCAATCAATACAAATTGTTTATTTGCCAGCATCAGTTAAAATTGTCAGGGTCAACACTTTTTCCACCAGCTATAGCGCTTTTCTTACCATGTTTTCGTGGTCTACTAAATGATTGTCCACTTCTTTTCCAGACTTTACTAACAGTTTTTCTGCTATTTTTTGTGTATCTGTCCAAAGCCCAGGCCCAAAGAAAATTTCACCTATTTTAGGCTTTTCTTATAACAGCACTATAATTATGATATATTTTGGCATCTTATAGCATTTGCTGTATAACTTATAACCCTGAAAGTTTGGGTCTTAAAGGAAATATTTGTTTAGTCACAATGCTGTAGGATGGCATCTTGTTGGGTTTTATACAAGTGGATTATTTATTGATTTCAACTGGGGTCCCTTAATTGTTTGTTGTCCACTGCCAGTCCTAGTGGGCCTCAAAAGAAGGAGTTAAAACATTTTAAAATAATTTCTTTAAACTTATTTTGGTAAAGACAGAATCTCAATATGTTGTCCAGGCTGATCTCAAATTTCTAGCCTCCAGAAATCCTCTCACCTCAGTCTCCATCCCAAAGCACTGGGATTAAACATATGAGCCACTGCATCTGTCCTTCATAATTTATCATTTCACAGGTTGCTTAAAGTTAGCCCTATAATTAGTGCATATTAAAAGGCAACAGTTAAAGACTGTGAACAAAATAAGAAAAAAATGAAGATTCAGTGAAATACATTCACATAAAAGAATCCTTAAAATGTAGATAAAATTCTAGGCCAATCTCAAATGTGTATTTTTAGCCAAAGTTCTGAGGAACATAAGTTCCCAAACTTCATAAAACACATAAGAAAATAAACTTTCATGAACAAAAGTCACAAGAAAAACAAACTGAAAAATAGCTTCGCGAAGCTTCATGTATTGAAATCTTCAGATATAACATAAAAATAATATAATTAAATGAATAAAATGAATTATATATTAAAAACTATCCAATGTACTGTTTAAAGTAATATAATTTCTAGTAATCAAAACTTAAGATTTTAAATTAAAAAACCTATATAATACTCAAAAATAAGGATTAAAAACTGTATACACACTAAATGTATTAAGCACAAGTAAAGAGAGATTAACCAAACTGAAGTTTAACATTAAATAACAATAAGAGGATTGATACTCAGAAAAGGAGATGGAAAATATGAAAAATGTTAAGAGACATAAAAAACTGAGTAAGTTCTAATTGCAGACACAGAAGGAGAGAATGGAGAAAAGGATAATAAGTGGTCAGACGAAAAAATTAGACATTGAAAACCTAAAAATATTGCAAGATTGATGAACAATGCTAATCATTTAAATTAGAAAACACAAAATGAGAGAGAGAGAGAGAGATTCAGGAAGAGATATACATCTAAATATCTAGAGCAAAAAATGAAAAGAACAACACCAAATTTAAAGCGAAAAGAAAGTAGAAGACCTAAAATGGGATAATAATTGAACTGACAAATGATGTCTCAAAAGAAATTAGAACACAGAAGATCTTGAAACAGTATCTTCAAAATGTTCAAAAAAAAAAAACTGCTATACCTAGTGAAAATATTTTTAAAGAATAACACTAAATAATGATATTTTCCAACAAGCATATATTGAGAGTAAACTAGCAATTATAGTAAAATACTCAATTCAAGAAGAAAGGAAATAATTCAAGAAGGAAAGTCAGAGATGCTGAAAAATATTACCAGTCTGAAACAAATAATAAATGATAAGTTATAATTGATGACATTACAAACAAATAAAAATAATAACAGGAGTGGGAAAAGAATGACCAAACTTAGCATTTTGGAATTAACATTACACTTTGTTAAATTATTAGTGTGCACTTTTATTTCCATTGTAAAATAATATAAATGGGATTTTATCTTAGTAATGGGAAAAAACAGAGCAAAACGAAACAGAACATGTGAGAAAAACAATATGGAAAACCAATGGTAGATATGATCCTGATGTAACTGTCAGCATGAATTAAGTACATTTATAAAACCCTTACATGAGACAAATGCTCTATTTAAATGATCAATTAAAAACTTAATATTCTCTTGATGATACAGTAGTTTTGTATCATACTAAACTTCTCACTGAAAAGCATAAATGCTGAACAAGGTCAAATGACAGCAGCAAACAAAATTTTAAATTCATTGCAGGATAATAAGGCCAGCTAGGATTTGAGTGATCAAATTCTAGAGAAATGGCAGGATACTGCTGTGATGCCTATATTTACTTTAATCTTTCACCTAGCAATTGTGTCAAATTTTAGCACAGCAGAACCACTCCTGAACTTGTCAGTGATGCTGGTGTTTCTCTCACCAGACCTCTTTTATGGCTTTCTAACATGGTGTGTGCTCTGGACCTGACTTGGAACATAATCATCCGGTGGGTTTTTGGGTCTTAGTTATGATATTCATTCTGGTTCTTCCGGATTCTTGGGTCCTTTACTCCAATCACTATCTGCTTCCAGAGAATTTCTGACACTTTGACCCTCCATAGTGTGGAGATCAATATTTTTTCTATGTTTCATGGAGTCATCCTGACAGCAAGTTTGGATTATTCCCTAAGATTATTGCTAGGTGTTAATTCATCAATCATGAGACAGTGCTACAAATAATTTACTCTCACATTCAAGTAAAGTGGTAATTAAAGTTCTTTTACTTTTTTCTTTAATTGAGAGTTTCTCACTCTGTCACCCAGGCATGAGTGCAGTGGAAAAATCACAGCTCACTGCAGCCTGAAACTCCTGGGCTCAGGCGATCCTCCCACCTCAGCCTTCTAGGCAGCTGGGACTACAGACACAGGTCACCACGCTCTGCTAATTTTTCTATTCTTTTTGTAGAGATGGGGTTTCACCATGTTGCCCAGCCTCATCTTGAACTCCTGTGCTCAAGCAATCTACCCGCTTTTTCCTTCAAAAGTGCTGGGATTACAGGTGTGTGCCACAGGGTTCAGCCAATTCTAGTTCTTTTTTTTTTTTTTTTTTTTTTTGAGACGGAGTCTCGCTCTGTCGCCCAGGCTGGAGTGTGCAGTGGCCGGATCTCAACTCACTGCAAGCTCCGCCTCCCGGGTTTACGCCATTCTCCGGCCTCAGCCTCCGGAGTAGCTGGGACTACAGGCGCCCGCCACCTCTCCCGGCTCGTTTTTTTTTTTGTATTTTTTAGTAGAGACGGGGTTTCACCGTGTTAGCCAGGATGGTCTCGATCTCCTGACCTCGTGATCCGCCCGTCTCGGCCTCCCAAAGTGCTGGGATTACAGGCTTGAGCCACCGCGCCTGGCCAATTCTAGTTCTTAATAGAGAGTGATACCTTCTTTGGCAGATTCAGAGTTTTTATTAAAATATAAAAATTTAAGAATTTAGGGTCATAAATCCAGATTTTTCCATTCATGTATCAGGGCCCCATTTGTTCCAATTTAAAAATCTGGCATTGGCATAGTAATCTGCTTTGGTTATGATATAAACCTTCCTTGGAGCCTAACTTTTCTGATCTGTAGTTGATTTCTTTATTTTTTTTTATTTTTATTTTTATTATACTTAAGTTCTAGGGTACATGTGCATAACGTGCAGGTTTGTTACATATGTATACTTGTGCCATGTTGGTGTGCTGCACCCATCAACTCGTCAGCACCCATCAATTCATCATTTATATCAGGTATAACTCCCAATGCAATCCCTCCCCCCCCTCCCCGTGATAGGCCCCGGTGTGTGATGTTCCCCTTCCCGAGTCCAAGTGATCTCATTGTTCAGTTCCCACCTATGAGAGAGAACATGCAGTGTTTGGTTTTCTGTTCTTGTTATAATTTGCTGAGAATGATGGTTTCCAGCTGCATCCATGTCCCTACAAAGGACACAAACTCATCCTTTTTTATGGCTGCATAGTATTCCATGGTGTATATGTGCAACATTTTCTTAATCCAGTCTGTCACAGATGGACATTTGGGTTGATTCCAAGTCTTTGCTATTGTGAATAGTGCCACAATAAACATACGTGTGCATGTGTCTTTATAGCAGCATGATTTATAATCCTTCGGGTATTTGATTTCATACTCAACTTTCTCTGCCCTCCTCTTGAAAGACACAACAGGCTCACTATATATTACCAATGAGAAAACCTGGCTTTCACAGTAGGCTTTCAGTTAACAGCTCATCTCTCTTAGATTTGTATTATCTTTCCATAATGTGTCAATCTAATCTAGATTTGCAATAAAGCCCTGATTCCTTTGTCTGCATTAACTTTCTATTGCTGTGTGACAACTTTATCTCATACTTAGCATATAGTTTAAAACAACAATTTTTTTTCTTACAGCCTCTGTGGGTCAGGAATCCAGCTGTGGCTTAGCTTATTTCCCTTTTTAGTGTATTTCAGGGCTAGCAATCAAGATACAAACTCCACTGCAATCTCAGCTGGAAGCTTGACTGGAACAGCATCTATTTCCCTGTTTGCATGGTTGTTAGTAGCATTCAGTTTCTTACAGATGTAGTACAGAGAGCTTCAAATATGTTTACTGTCTCTTGGAAGAAGGATGCCTTCAGTTCCTAGAGCTCACCTACAGATCTTGCTGTATGAGGTTTACAATAGAGCCACTTGCTTCCTCACATCACGAAAGTGAGAGACTCTAGCAATTTGACAGCTGTAATCTTATGAAACAGATCACATTATTACATACATGTAATCATGTGCGTATTCTCACCTTTGCCATATTCTATTAATTAGAAGCAAATGACAGGGCCCATCTACACTGAAAGAGAAGGGATAACACAAGGATGTGAACGATAGGATGTGAGGTTAATGGCAGTCCTCCCATAATCTTTTCACTTTGCATAGTTTATCTTTAATGTATAATTTTTAAATATTTGATACATTGCACCAGATAGCACATTCCTTTCTCTCAGTATAATAAAATATTCTAATTCACCACCTGCGAATATTTCAACACTAGTACTGCTACTTCATTTCGGGGACTGTCTGTGTTTCATTGACACCAGTGAGTGGGTCTTTGTTTCTAGCCAGATGGTGAGTGATCCCAATCCAAAGCCTCATATAATTGCCTGTGCTCTTCGACAACTCCTGGCACCTATTTATGATCTTTGCAGGAAAGGGTTTCTGATTCAGAGATTAGAGTGAAGAATGTTTTCCAATGAGCAGAAGGAAGAAAGAAGTCAGACTAGGTACTGGAAGAAGTGAAATTGAAACGCAATCCTGACAATCTCAGCCACTGCACAGGCAGAGCTGGAGCTTAAATGACCCATCTGAGATTTCCCATATTCTGCTAGAAATACTGACTCTCTAACACAACCACATTCAATTATTGGCTATGGACATCTCTGGAAAGGTATGAGTTGAGGTGATAAAACTTCCTGAACCTAAGTTAATCCCTCCTGATACTGAAAACTTAGATTGTCTGCTTTCTTCTGAAAGCATTCCAAGTAACTGTAACAACAATTTCTTCCTCGAAAGAAAATTTGGGTCTAAATTCCCCACCTGCTTCCCATTCAGAATGAAGAAAGTATTTCTACTAAATATTGGGTATATTGGATTCTGACAACTCTACAAGTGAATCCCTCTTCAGGAATTGGTCTAGCCTAAAGGCAACTGCTGTTCTCAAGTTTATGCCCTCTCCCTGAGGGCAGCCTGTAACAAATATCTAATCTATGTTACTTAAGGAAAGAAAAAGATGGTCCCATCACCTCAAGTGAGATAACTTTGTGAATCCATTCCAGTTCCAAATTTCCCTGTGAGACTGCTTGAGGTCTCTGTTGCCACTGTGTTGCAGGAATCAGGAGGATGAGAGAAATCTCAGGGTAAAGTGGGAGGATCTTTATTGAGTGCACTCAGGCCCAGTAGACATAACATCCAAAAAACTGGGCCCAGAACAAAGACAGCACTTGACATTTATACACAATTTAAAAAGGGGGTGGACTAGCTTAAGTCAGGCTTACAGTGGCGTGAAGTGAAAGCAAGGATAAAGAGGCAGAATAAAGGCAGTTAATCAAATTGTGACAGGTGCATAACCCAGAATTACATGTGACTGTTGCCAGGCAACCCAGATGGCAATTATCTAGGTTTTGCCTAGACACAGTCTTATCCTATAACCTTCACTATGGTGCCCAGGTGGCCATATCTCAGGCCTGCTCAGATGGTTTATGACCTTCACTCCACTACTTAGATTGAACAGAATACTTGAAGTCACTAGTTACAGAGAACAGGAATCTATAAACTCATACCATAAGAAAAAAGAAAATTTGTTTTTCTCCTCTCTATGTTGAGGGAATGCTGGGAGAGTGTCCAGAGCACATTCATGTCCTGGCTTCTTATACAGTATTATCAAGCTTTTCCTGGGTCTGGGCTGTGCCTGTTGCTCCCTCTGGGACAAGTCAGCCTAATACGGGAAAGCGTATTTCTCTTTTTAATTTTATTTATCTTTCTTTCTTTAATTTCCCACCTCAGCTGAATCACAGTCCAACCGCTCCCTCTTTTCATTTCCTCATAGGTGCTATTCCTAAGAGAACACCACCCAAAAAACTCTACATACAGATAGTAGAGTCTCAGTGCCTGCTTCCAGGGAGCCTGACTTGATATACTTGTTTTCTTGTAACTTTCCAATTTTCTGTGATTTCTCAGAGATTATATATAAGCCGTGGTTCTGTTACATGATTTAACACTATCCATCTTGACGTTTTTTTCCCTTTCCACAATGCCAACATATTCTAGGATTCCTTCCCCCTGACTGGTACTTCCTCTTTGTCTATCATTTATGGACTCTTCCGTATTTGACTAATTGCTAATTTTGACATATTGTGGGGTTCAATCTTTACCTCTCTTCTCTCTTCTATGTTCTCTTTCTTTATAGTTAATGCATGTATTGTGGATTTCTAAGTTCTCCATATACAAACATCCTTTCTCAGCATAGACCCGTATATCCAACAGTTATTGACAATCCTATTTGTATGTCTGATAGGTATTCTGAACTCAACATGCTCAACACACACTATATGATTTTCTCACCACTGTCAGGCTTCAGTAAAACTGTTTTACTGACAATATTCTCTATCTCAATAAATGGTATCACTGTGTCTCCAGTTTCTTACTCCAAAGTCAAGTATGCCATCCTTGATTCCTACTCTCTCCTTTGTTCTCTAAATCCAATTCATTAGGAAGAACTGTTAGACCTGTCTTCAGAATGCAACCAAATCATAATAATTCTCATATCCACCTTCATCCTTGTTCCAGAAGCATGGGCTGAGATTCAAATTGTGTTGCATCCATCCAGTCATTCACACCAAAAATCTATTCCTTATAACAGAATCAATTTGATATTTTTAAGTGATAAATTATATCTGTCACTCTCATGCTTAACACTTCAATTACTTCCTCTTTGCCTTTGAATAAAATCCACATTTTTATAATGGCTTACATGGTCCTAAATTAT
Organism: Trachypithecus francoisi; assembly: GCF_009764315.1. Lineage (NCBI taxonomy): Eukaryota > Metazoa > Chordata > Mammalia > Primates > Cercopithecidae > Trachypithecus > Trachypithecus francoisi. Next base: position 55,150,417 of record NW_022681463.1, on the reverse strand, counting down.
CTACACTCTGTCGGACTCAGCAACCTTGAATCTTTCTTTTAAGTCTGACTGTGTTTCAGCTTTTCCAACCTTTTTTATATTCCATAAAAATATGTTTGTATTCAACTTGAAGCCTGTGCAGAGACTGATAACAATACCTCTGTATCCATCCTTTCCTTCTTCCTTTCTGTAATATAACCAACTGAATTGTTTCTGGTAACATGCCTGGAAGCTGCAAACTATATTCCTGGCCTCTTTATTGAATTTTGATCAAATCCAGACCAATGTCATGTGAACAGAGATAATACATACGACTTTCATGTCTCTCATTTCCATAAAGACTGCTCTTCTGTTCTCCCTCTTTTACCCTTTACCCTAGCTATGAAATGGTGAAAACTGGAACGACACTGGGGGCCTAGTACTGAGAATGACAGAGCCACGCAGCAAGGTCTGTGCTACAAATCCTGGAGGTGAGCTACAAACAAACTTCTATCTTATTTAAGCCACTGTGCTAGGGATTTCTTTACCTAGAATGCTATTTCCCCAAATTGTTGCATGACTCTATCGTTTTTATCACTTACTTCTCTAATCAAATGTCTCCCTAAATGGGACTTCTTCTTTCCTCCACCCATTCTAAGAAGCTCTCTATAACTTCATCACTAAGTGAAATTATCTGGCTATTTAGTTTTATTTTATTTTGCTAGTTAATTAGAGGAGAAACAAATCTTCCTTATTTACCACTGTTAGCTTAGCAGTTTCAGACACATAGTATATACTCTGAAATGGTTTGCTCTGTTCCCACCCAGATTTCATCTTGAAACACAATGTATTGTGGGAGAGACTTGGTGGGAGGTATTTGAATCATGAGGGCAGGTCTTTCCAGTGCTGTTTTCATAATAGTGAATAAATCTCATGAGATATAATGGTTTTCAAAAAAGGAGTTCCTCTGCACAAGCACTCTTCTCTTGCCTGCTGACATGTGAGGTGTGCTTTTCAATTTCTGCCATGAGTGTGAGGCCTCCCCAGCCACGTGGAACTGTAGGTCCAGTAAACCTCTTTCTTTTGTAAATTGACCAGCTTTGGGTATGTCTTTATCAGTAGTGTGAAAACAGACTAGTACAGTAGATTTGTACTGGGAGTAAGGTGCTGCTGAAAAGATACCTGAAAATATGGAAGTGATTTTGGAGCTGGGTAACAGGCAGAGGCTGGACCAGTTTGGAGGGCTCAGGAGAAGACAGGAAAATGTGGAAAAGTTTGAAGCTCCCTAGAGACTTGCTGAATGGCTTTGACCAAAATGCTGATTATGATATGGACAATAAAGTCCAGGCTGAGGTGGTCTCAGATGGAGATGAGGAACCTGATGAAAACTGAAGCAAAAGTGACTCTTGTTATTTTTTAGCAAAGAGACTCATGGCATTTTGTCCCCGCCCTGGAGATTTGTGGAACTTTGAACTTGAGAAAGATAATTTAGGGTATCTGGCAGAAGAAATTTCCAGGCAGCAAAGCATTTAAAAGGTGACTTGTGTGCTATTAAAGGCATTCAGTTTTATAAGAGAAGCAGAGCATAAAAGTTCAGAAAATTTGCAGACTGACAATGTGATAGGAAAGGAAATACCATTTTCTGAGGAGAAATTCAAGCCAGCTGCAGAAAAAAAAAAAAAAAGAAAGAAAGAAATTTGCATAAGTAAAAAGCTAAATGTTAATCCCCAAGACAATGGGAAAAATGTCTCCAGGGCATGTCAGAGGTCTTCAAGGCTGCCCCTCCTATCACAGGCCTGGAGGCCTAGGAGAAAAAAATTGTTTGGTGGGTTGGGCTCAGGGTCCCTATGTTGTGTGCAGCCTAGGGACTTGGTGTCCTGCATCTCATCTGCTCCAGCTGTGGCTGAAATGGGCCAACATAGGGCTTAGGCCATGGCTTCAGAAGGTGCAAGCCTCAAGTCTTGACAGCTTCCATGTGGTGTTGAGCCTGCCAGTGCACAGAAGTTAAGAACTGGGGTTTGCGAACCACTGCCTAGATTTCAGAGAATGATGGAAATGCCTGAATGTCCAGGCAGAAGCTTGCTGCAGAGGTGGGGCTCTCATGGAGAACCTCTGCTAGGGCAGTGCAGAAGAGAAATGAGAGGTTGGAGCCCCCACACAGAGTCCCTACTGGGGTACTGCCTAGTGGAGCTGTGAGAAGAGGGCCACCATCCTCCAGACCCCAGAATGATGGACCCAACAACATCTTGCATAATTCTCTTGGAAAAACCACAGACACTCAACACCAGCCTGTGAAAGCAGCCAGGATGGAGGCTGTAACCTGCAGACTCACAGGAGTGGAGCTACTAAAGACAATGGGAACTCACCTTTTGTATCAGCTTGACCTGGATGGGGTCAAAAGAGATTATTTTGGAGCTTTAAGATTTGACTGCCTCACTGGAATTTAGACTTGCCTGGGGACTGTAACCCATTGTTTTGGCCCAATGCCTGTATTCCCATTGTATCTAGGAAGTAACTCACTTATTTTTGATTTTACAGGCTCTTAGGCAGAAGGGAATTGACTTGTCTCAAATGAAACTTTGGATTGTGGACTTTTGAGCAAACATTGAAATGAGTTAAGATTTGGGGGGACTGTTGAGAAGGCATGATTGGTTTTGAAATGTGAGTACATGATACTTGGGAGGGATTGGGGCGGAATGATATGGTTTGGCTGTGTCCCCACCCAAATCTCATGTTGAATCACCACGTATTGTGGGAGGGACTCAGTGGGAGGTAGCTGAATCATGGGTCAGCTCTTTTCCATGTTGTTCTCATGATATTGAATAAGTCTCATGCGATCTGATGGTTTTAAAAAGGGAAGCATCCCTGCACAAGCCCTCTTCTCTTGTCTGGTGCCAAGTGAGATATGCCTTTCATCTTCTGCCATGATTGTGAGGCCTCTGCAGCCATGTGGAACTATAAGTCCAGTAAACCTCTTTCGGTTGTAAATTGCTCAGTCTCAAGTATATCTTTATCAGCAGCATGAAAACAAACTCATATATATGCATTACATTTTTTTGAATGTGGCTAGACAGTAACTGTCTTTTATTTGATGATTTTCCTATTTAAAGTAAGTAAATTATGTAGTGATTTAAGAAGTAAATTATGTTTGAATTATTTTTCCTTGCTTAATAGCAAAGGATATCAAATTTTCTTAGAATTAGTATGATTTGTGCTGCACATATATCACTGGAAATACTTAAATATATGAGCACTAATAGAATAGATGGAAAATAGACAAACAAAAATCACTTGCATGGGAGTTTGCCATTTGTTTTTAAATGGACTAATAAATTTTCCTAATATTTGTTGCAATTATTATATGTAGTTTATAAAGGATTAGGTATTCTAGATAACAATGGAAAATATTGCTGGTGATAACTTCTCTCTATGAGAAGGATCCTAATTTTAACTAGGGCTCTATTTTTTTTTTCTTGGATCTTTATAAAGAAGTTCTTTATTCTGCCAGAGTTAGCAGAATCAAATGTTCCTCTATTTACCAACATACAAAAAACAAACAAACAAACAAAAAATTCCTAGCAGAGAACATTGATAATGGCAAAAATAATACAGGCATAAAACCAAGATAAATGCCAGTGCTTAGATAGAGAAATAAATAGAAAGTTACAGTAGCCCAAGTTCAGTCCTATTATCTAATAAATTATTCAGTCAATATTTTTCCAGAGGATAATGGAGAAATTAAAAGTCCTTTAGAAATCAATGTTACCTAAATAATGCCTTCGCAAGAACATAAGCAAAGAATATTTCTCCAATCATATTTTTGTAAAAGTAATTCTGGAAAATGGGTCATTCTTTTTCATATTTTATGTTATAAAGAAAGCATCAGAAATCAAAGGGAGAAGAATATACACAAGAAAATAACAGAAACTAAGGGTTATTATAATTTCCTTAGTGAAGAGAAAGCTGAGTTGTCTCAGTTGTACGTTACAATTTTTGTGCCTCTTTCCTTCTGTCTCTCTCTCTCGAGGGGGAGTGTGTGTGTGTATGTGTGTGTACACACAGACATAACCCAAATATACATTTGGATACATATCCAAACTGCTATATGCAAAATATGTTATGAATATTCTGTTCAAGCATATACAAGTAAATTTGTATAGACTTATTTACATATATATATAATTATGTATACATACTGTAGAAAGTTTGAGGCAGCTAGGGCCTGAGGAGGGGAAAAGAGGTAACCACCAGGTGGCAGTATCACAAGCAAGCCTCATTGGGTGCTACTTTGACACTGCTTGCAGGGGAAGTTACAGCGGAAGTTGGTAAAGAGACTGCTCAGTGGGGAAGGAGGGCAAAGGAACTTCAGGGTAGTGAAACATTAGAGAGGGGACTTAAGTGTCTAAATGATACAGTTCAGCAGCATGGCAGGAGTCTCTGAGTCAAAGAGCTCTGAAGGACAGTTGTGGCTTGGAGTTTTAATGGCCTCAGTGCTAAAAATAGCTAGCTGGCAGATTTGGTGTACAGTTCCATGTTTTATGCAAAGCATAAATGGCTAAACATCTGTTCCTTTTGGCTGTTTTAAAAATAATTGGATGGGTTCAATTGTTTGAGTTTGATGCAGTGGGCTTGTGCGCTAATGAATCTGGGCTTGCAGTTTAGCAGTATAGGGCCCAATACACAGAGCCCATCTCTTTGGATCAATTATAGAACAAGTACATTCTTTTTTTCTTTCTTTCTTTCTTTCTTTCTTTCTTTCTTTCTTTCTTTCTTTCTTTCTTTCTTTCTTTCTTTCTCGTTATTTCCCTTCTTCTTCTTCTTCTTCTTCTTCTTCTTCTTCTTCTTCTTCTTCTTCTTCTTTCTTCCTCTTCCTCTTCCTCTTCTTTTTCCTTCCTTCCTCCTTCCTTCCTTCCCTCCTCCTGTCTCTTCTTTTTCTTTCTTCTTTCTTTTTTCTTTCTTTTCTTTTATTTTCTTTCTTTCTTTCTTTCTTTCTTTCTTTTTTCTTTCTTTCTTCTTCTCTTTCTTTCTTTATCTTCTTTCTTTCTTTCTTTCTTTCTGTCTGTCTGTCTGTCTTTCTTTCTTTCTTTCCTTCCTCCCTCCCTCCCTCCCTCCCTCCCTTCTTTCTTTCTTTCTTTCTTCTTTCTTTCTTTCTTCTTTCTTTCTTTCTTTCTTCTTTCTTCTTTCTTTCTTTCTTTCCTCTCTCTCTATCTTCCTTCCTCCTTTCTTCCTTTTGTTTGTTCTCTCTCTCTCATTTGTCTATCTAAGTCTTATTACAGTGTGGCATCAGATATTCTAAACAATTTTTTGTTGTATCCATAGGATCATAATTAAAAAAAAAAAACTCTCTAGTTATTTTTATACTGAGATGTTTGTCCTAAATAGACTTTGTGTTAACCTTTACACACTGCTTCTATTATAGACATATAATTGCATAAAAATGTTTTGAAAATTTATTTGCCAATTAGATCATGTGTGAAATGCCTAAGTCCTTTAAACTTATGATTCTAGTTTTAATATTTTTCTACAAGACATTGTTAAGAAAGTTAAAATTAAGAAAAGATTTATTTTCCAGGCATCTAATCTTATAGCTCTTCGTAATAACAACTTGAAAACAAGTAGTATTTCCAACAAGGATATGGTTAAATAAATAGTATAAATAATACTTTGTGAAATTAATTATCATTAAAATACTAGAAAATTCTTCCTTTATATTGTAAGTTTCATGAGTTCAATAACTTTTTGGTTTTGTTCACTGTTCTACAAGTTCTAGAAAATTTCCTTGTGTATAGTGGAACTCCAATAAAAATTGATTGACTGATGGAAACCTACAAAAATACTGTAAAACACTAATAGAGATTACATAGGATTGAAGTGGTTAGATTTTTATTTTGTGATTGGATTTTATAATATTTTTTGATATATCAACTTTTACAGATTCAAACTTCTCCAGTAATTACATTTAAAGTAAACCAGAGATATTAAACCACGGTTAGTAAATGTTTTTCTGTGAAATACCAAGACTTGATTTGTCCCTGCCTAATCCTGCTTTCCTACTGCCTTCTACAGGTATTGACACCAGTTCAGTCCTTTGGTAAGCCTACTTGTAAAATAACGTCTATCTTGGAGGCTGGTTTCCAGGAAACCCAAGCAACATTTATTGATTATATCTCACCCTAGATTAAACCTCTGCAACAGTGGGGACCATTTCTGTTATCTGTAGCTGTATGTAATCAGTTCCAGCACAGTAGGTAGTAACTGGCAGGCTCTCAATTAATATAACTTCATATCATGTAACTATTAAAATGAGTTGTAGAATAGATACTGATATATGTTAGTAATTTAAAAAATAAGTAAAAAGAATGTTACAAAATTAATAATATAAATCAGTTATGTAAAATAGGTATATATACACAACATACAAATGAATAGGAAACTATTAACATCTCTAATTATGGATTAATAATTTTCTTTGACTTTTTGATTATCTATATTAAATGCTTTTACAATTACAATTCCTACAATTAAGCCATTACAGTTTCTAAAATTAAGTTATTAAATAAATGGTTGTTGAAGACCTCTATGTGGTAGTTTTAAACATTAGGTATATAGAAGTGAGCAAAACAAATGACAGTTGGGATAGAGTGTGACTGAAGGATTCATGACTCACGTGTCTGCTATTTGGTCTGAAATGATGAGTGAGTAGAGAGTTGGTCCAACATCAATGTTTTTCTCCACTTAGCTTCCTTGTGTAACTACCTTGCTCTTTCTCACAGAGCAGGTCTCCAAATATTAAAACATTTTATATGGTGACTGGCTTCCTCAGTGTGCACATACCAAAACATTCAGATAGAAGCTGCCATGTTTATTATGATCTAGCCTCAAAAGTCCTCCAGCATCACATCTGTTCTATTTTATTCATCAAAATATGCACAGAAAAAGGGAGCTCATGAATGAACTCCATCTTTCAGTGGGGATAGGTTTAACATACAGGAGGGAAAGAATGGATGGCTCTCATCTTGAAAACAAGAGAATATGTAATCCTTCAATCTGTGTTTTAGGTGTGTATCTGGTTTGTATCCGATCCAGCTTTAAGGTCTACTTATTTTGATAGATGAGTTATTTAATACATATATACCTAAATTAGATATGTTTGGACTTAGTTTTCCATAGTACTTTAGGATACATTGTCTTTGTAATGTTTCCTTTACAATAGCTTAGATATAGAGTATTATCTATATTTAGAGGTTTTGAAGGTTAATATTTGTTGCCTTTTTATAATTTGGAAGGTTTGAATTTGTTTTACTTGTGGCAGTGTTTGCCTTTAAGACAGTTTGTTTAAAAATATATGTTTAAAGATAAAGTGAGGCCAGGCGCGGTGGCTCAAGCCTGTAATCCCAGCACTTTGGGAGGCCGAGACGGGTGGATCACGAGGTCAGGAGATCAAGACCATCCTGGCTAACACGGTGAAACCCCGTCTCTACTAAAAAAACACAAAAAACTAGCCGGCGAGGTGGCGGGCGCCTGTAGTCCCAGCTACTCGGGAGACTGAGGCAGGAGAATGGCATAAACCCGGGAGGCAGAGCTTGCAGTGAGCTGAGATCTGGCCCCTGCACTCCAGCCCTGGCGACAGAGCGAGACTCCGTTTCAAAAAAAATAATAAATAAATAAATAAAGTGAAATACATTTATTCTTGATTCAGCAACTTAAGTAAATGTCTAATGACTCCCTGTACTGAGTAGAAAAATTAGTACAAATTTATTTTCCTTCTCCATGACCCCTCTGCTGATAGATTCTTGATTCAAATTGATTGCTTTGACACTTTGATATCTTTACTTCATTTAGTTTCTATTTAAATAATGCATGTTGATCTTTATTAGTTATGTTAGTTATTAGTTATGTTAGTAGCTTTTCCTAATTATAAACATTTATACCATTAAATTTTTACAATTAAAATCACCCCCAATATTTACTCTTATTTTTCTTTTAAAACAGATTTCAAATTTCTGCCCTTTTAGGTAAAATTCTGCTTTCAGCTAACGATTGACTGAAGCTCAAAGAAGTATACTTTTTGACTTCAAGCAATGTTAGTATTTCCATTTTTTAAACCTTAATGACAGTTGAAATCATACTTCAATCTCATTTTCTTTCTCTGACAGTCCTATAGGTGTATAGATATTGCTCGATTTTCTTCTAGCATTGAACATTCTACCTAAAACATGTTATACTTTATCAATTTGCATATTTAATTGATAATATATTGAGGGATATTTTGTCTTCCTTATCCAATACTTTAACTCTCATCTCTTACCATTATATTTTTAAATTTTCATTATGCTTGAGTTTTTTTGCATACAATATTTGAATTGATGTACATGAGAATGTTGAAACTTTAGATTTTCCCAAAGTCTCCAGAAAAGCGGAATTTATCTATGACTTCTTGCTAGAGGGCAGTGGCTTAAGTTACATAGAGACCATGAAAGAGCTTACCTGAAATGGAAGTCTAACAAGATAAATCTTGTTCTCTTCAATATCTGTACCTAGCTCTGCTGATTACCTGTTAATATATAACCCTGAGCAAATCCCAGCATAGCCTATACAGTGAAATTGAGTCATAATGGTAGGAAGAAAACATTAAGAAAAAAAACAAAACAAAACTACTAAGCCAGTAGTTTCTGGGATTTTTTCTTAAATTTGGAAATAGTGAAGACAAGAATTACATTTGGCATATAAATGTAGAAAGGATAAGGAGTCTCAGTAAACTGGGAAGATTAGAATGAATTTACTGTGTCAAACTTAAGCCAGAAGGACATTGAGTTGACTTGCATCAATCAAACAATAAGAAAAGCAATACTGAGTGCAGGGAGAAGCTCAGCGCTTCCTGTCTTCTGTGAGCCAGAGCTGACAGTGAATGATAATTAGAGAAGCTTGCGGAATTCTGGTGACCTGGATGTTTTCCGACATTCATTCTGAGATAACAACTTATTGCACCTTACACTTCCCATCATTAGAGGAGATGCATAGTAGCTGGTGAACCACTTTGGATTTTGGAGACAGGATTTGCCTCATTTGGCCATACCGCTCTGACGTATTTATCAGGGAACTGAAATACTAGTGCTACTGTGTGCTTTGGCTCGGTAGCAAGTTCAGGTTGTTTTTAAGGTTACTTTCCCCTCAGCAGATGTAGTGATGCTAGAGAATTAAGAGTAGATAAAGATCATGTATTGGGTCTCTAGAAAGTCCCAGTTGGAGAGCTGCAGGACAGATCCTTGGAGTTCTGTGTCTTTTGCAGCATAGACATACTCCCTATTTGAGGAGTAGTCCCTAAAAATTTCGAATGTTGATAGAAACTAAACATTTAACCTGGAATAGTGAATGTGTAGCTGCAGATGCCTGTTATGAGCTGGGAATTTTCAGAATGAGCAACTTAAAAAATTGGCAGGTGCAGCATGAATCTCTCATGTGACAGAAATATTATAGATAGAATTAGGGCCACATTAGGCTAGAGTTAACAATTAAGATAACATCATTCAGCTAATTGCACAGGAGCCCAGATTCCCTTGTTATTTATTTCTTTTGAACTGACACTTCTTCCTCAGCTCACATCTATGTACAGACTTCAAGTATAGTTTCTTATCGTCAGCTGTGGCTAAAGGAGTAAGAAATACCCTAGATCTGTTTCACAAACAGATTAGTTTGATGTGTTTTCCTGGCTAAAGTGTTTGCTCATTACATCTCCACTGAAGGTGGCACTAAAAGTTAGTGATGAGAGGAAATTCTGCTCTTTGAGGAGCACACTTGACCATGTCATTTAGGTGAACAACAAAAAAAAGTAATTGAGATAGGATATTCATAAACTTGTGGCAGTCACAAATGACGTGGCTGTTTTTCCAGAGCCCTGGGCAAGCTCCAGACAGGACAGTGGTCCTGAGGAAGTGGCATGTATATGGACCAATGGGTGTTTTCTGATGCTAGTACTTCTAATTAGCAAATTAGAGATATTGAAATCACTTCTTTAAAGCCTAACTAAAGCAGCAACTTGATGACAACAATCTATATGAGTAAGGTGTCTTCTAAAACATGGTGTATTGTCAAACCATTGGCCATTTAATGATCCCATGTTCTTAGTTCATGAATATCAGAACTAGGGAGAGGAGGATTGACCGCTGTCAATCTTTGTTGTCACCAACCACTTGGAGAATTTGTTTTTCTTGTCCTCAGAATTTAAACCTGATCATAATTAGGGTCCCAGGTATAGATGGGGTACAATAAGAATTCCACTGAACTTTAAAACTATGTCTGTCATGTGATTATTTTGGGCTACTCATGCTATTAAATTAACAGACAAAATAAGAAATTACTATATTTCTAGGGTAATAAACCTTGATCATGGGGAGCAATATAGTTACTGCTACATAATGGAGGCAGTGCGTAAAGAATCTGGAAATTGAGTTTACTAGGACATCTTTGAATGCATCCATGCTCAGAAAAAAAAAAAAAAAAAAACTATAAATAGGCAATTCAAAAAAATTTATTTTGAAAAGTAAAGAATTCAGACTCAGTGTTAATGAAGGTTGTGTCACCCCACTTAGCAGGAAATACAGACAAATGGAAGTTCTTTGTTGAGGGTGAAGAAAATCTAAAATTAGTGGTATAGAAGGAAAATGATGAGTAAGTAAAATAGCTTGTTCTTCTGACCCTTTAATTTTTAATGATTTTTTTTTAAGATTATGGCAAGACTTTGCCCAGCAGCATCACCAAGAGTGTGGGTCCAGTGCAGAGAATGAGAAGATCTGGGGCTCTCACTGTAACCAACCCTGTCATCAATATCCTGCCCCATATCCTTTCAGCCCACATGCTCTCCGAGATATTTCCCAGCATAATTTCAGTTTCCAACCTGCTACTTTTATAAGCTTGCTTAACCACATTCAGCTACAAAATGAAAAGATTGAGGTCAGTATCCTAGGAGTTAATATCTCCTGGGGTGACTCTGAACCAATGCACAAGATAATTGTTTTTTTTAAAAAAAGGCCCAGCTTTCCTGTTCTCTTTCAACACTGTCCTGAAGAATATTCCATATGGTTTGTATATCCCCAAAAGGATTAAGTCCCAGTAGCCCACAGCAGTAGTATGTCCATTAATTCATTCACGTACTTTTTGTTTGCCTTTCTCCTTCCCATGCCTCATTTTCTTTGCTTCCTCAGTTTTACTTCCTGAGGCCATGTCCCATATAAACTACGTGCCCCTAAAAGGCATTATCTTAGAATCTGGTGGGATTCTAAGGGTATATATGTGTGTATTTATATATATCTGTGCTACACATATGCTGTATATATGCACATACATACACACACACACATATACACACATGCACACACATATATATACACACACGTAAATCCTAGGTAGCTAAAAATAATTATAATAATGTTATTTTATAAAATATTCTTATCTCATTTGTGGAAGTCTGCTATTATTCTCAGTGCCATCAAACATTTTGTTAGAAAAATTTATGTAAATGAAAACATGGCCCAAAATAAGCTAATTCGACTCTTCACCCATCTAAGATGTGTATACAGCAGCAGCAGATTTGCTGTCACAATATTAGATCCAGAGAGAAACGCTACCTCTAAGAGAAAGACATATTGTTTATTGTAAAACTTCCACCTTGCCAAATTACTTAATGAGGAGAAAATATACAATTAGACAATGGGAAAACATGCTAATTTTCATTCTCATCTAGTGCAGGCTCATTATCAGAAGAAAAATAATATTAAATAAGTTTGGCGTTAAGCTTGCATACGATAAATCAGATGGTGACTGTATTGATGTTATATTTTCCAGTTAAGTACATACTTTCATTTTTTTAGATTACATTGTCTTTCTCAACAAACTGCAGCACATGCCATTTCTGAAAGAAAACTATTAGCTATTCAAAGCATTATACATTTTACCATGACTCACAATATCATGTATATCTTAAATTATCTTATAAGCTCTTCTAAATTTAAATAAACCTTGGAAATCTTGCCTTACTACAAGACTAAATAGCAGTTTTAATGGAACTGAATTAGATCTTAAAGAAAAATAGGAGGGTTTATGCTTCTATATTTGTTCTTATTTAATATCTCTAGGAATTAAATTTTAAGTAAAATTTACATTAAATTCCAATACCCGTAAACATATGTTACATAGAGTAAGTGAGAAGTATATTTTGTTGTAATATTGCTTTCTACAAAAATGCTGTCCTTACAATTCATCAATCTTTGCACAGATATGAAATAGTTATGATGCACTTTTTTTGTTCCTCATTTTCATGAATTGTATGATGTATACACTAATTGTACCAATCCATATGTGAAGACTATATGGGTTAATATTTGAAACCTTAAGACAGCACCTGGCTGTATAGAAGTTGAGTATTCCTTATTCAAAAATCTAAACTCTGATATGCTCCAAAATCAGAATTATTTTGTGCACCAACATGATGTCACAAGTAGAAAATTCTATTCCACACTTTATATGCTGGGTTTCAGTCAAAACCTGGACTCATGTGCTGGGTTTCATGCACAAAATTATTTGAAATACTGTATAATACTACGTTCAGGCTATGTGTATAGGGCATAAGTGAATTTTGTTTTCAGACTTGGATCCCATCCCCAAGATATCATTTTATGTATATGCAAATATTCCAAAATCCAAAAAATTCAAAAACACTTCTGGTCCCAAGCATTTAAGACAAAGAGTATTCACGCTGTATGAGTATTTTATTAGGAGCAAAAAATTAATTTAATTTTCAAATAACGTTTATATGAAACAAGGAAATAAGGGATGCACTTTCTTATAAGCTAAAATTGTTAGAGTTGTACTCACCAAAGGAATCCATGTTTAATATTTAAGTCTGTATAGAGTTATTACATTTTAACCGGTGTGAAACATAAGTTGGTACCTATTTCTCATAAAAATCGCTTTCTTGGAAATCTCTATGGATGTCTCATATAAAAATACACTTCAGAATTAGTCAAATATGTACATTGTTGAATCCTGGTACTGAACTGGGCCAAGCTTCTGAGGTGCTGGGTGTGGTAGCACTCATCTGTTTCTGGATCCTTGGAGGAAGATCTGCTCTTAGCCAGAGGCTTATTTGCACGTCTTCGGTACTTTTCCCATCCACTAGGTGAACTCTAAATTCCCTCCCATTGAATATAGGCATGACTTAATTACTTATTTGTTTTTGGATTTTTTTTTTGAGACGGAGTCTCGCTCTGTCGCCCAGGCTGGAGTGCAGTGGCGCGATCTCCGCTCACTGCAAGCTCCATCGCCTCCTGGGTTCACGCCATTCTCCTGCCTCAGCCTCCCTAGAAGCTGGGACTACAGGCACCTGCCACCACGCCCGGCTAATTTATTTGTATTTTCAGTAGAGATAGGGTTTCACTGTGTTCGCCAGGATGGTCTCGATCTCCTGACCTTGTGATCCGCCTGCCTCGGCCTCCCAAAGTGCTGGGACTACAGGCGTGAGCCACCACACCCAGCCAATTTAATGTAGTGAAAGTTAGAATTCTGGGACTTTTCAGATTAAAAAGAAGCTGTGGAAATTCAAAGCAAATCAATAGGAATACTTACCCTGAGGGCCCAGAGTTCAACTAAGAAAGTCAACCATCCCGAGAAGGCCATGCTAAAGAGACCGCAGCTAGGCACTCTGTCAACAATCTTTATTTTGTAGAGTCAGCACTGTCACTTAAGGTAGTGCAGAAAATATAAACATGAACCTCATGTTTTTTCTTGAGGAAATTTTTAGTCAAAATGTTGGAAGTGCTGACCATTTTCTTTCAGCCAGAAATAATGAAATAGCCAGGACAAAGAAATGAGCTATGACCACAACTGTTTAGTTTTCAAGCACAATGAAAAGAAATATCACGGAATCAAGAATTGAAGGATTTGAAAATAAAATTATTTCTTATTCACAGCCTATTTTGACATGCCCCCAAAAAATGTTCTTAAAGGGAGAAATAGCTTTGGGGCAAAATTATCTTAACTTTGAAGCTTTAAAACTGAGAATTCAGAAAGGTTGAAGTGTGTGTCCCATAGATATTCTTGACTAGATAACAAGTTTCCTGAAACTTTTAAGCACACCGCCAACAACCTCATGATTCTTAGCCCAAGGCAAATAAGGACTAAATTCAGAGTTTTGTGGTTCAGCATTTGTTTAATGAACCAAATCCAGATAAGAGTCACACAAAGATTAATATTTTTATAAAACACTTTTCCCGGCAGAAGCACAGAGACAGTTCAAAATAAGAAGAGTCCTTATTCTACAGGCAAGTCGTAGGCTGAAAATACCATGCAGCTGTAAGCATCAGTGATTTGTTATGTAAAAGTGGGACTCAGGAGAAAATGAGATCTCAGAGGGCAGGGGCAAGAGATGTAAAGGAGCATTCCCAGGAAGCAGCCCTGAGCCACCAATTTCTTCCATTCAAGGCTCTAGAAACATGTTTCTTGCTAGATTTCAGAAATGTGATAGATCACTTACTATTTCTTGCTTCCTATTCCTTTATTTTTTGAACAGGAGGATTTATTGTGTTCACTCTGTCTCTGTCACATCTTTTTATATTGAGTATATAGGGGAGGATAACTGCTTCCTTGTTCACAGGACTCCAAGTTGCAAGGAAAACAGTGAGAAAACCTGACTCTGTTTAAAGGTTTTAAGATCCTGGTATTGCATCTGATTCCTTAATTAGATATAACTTTTAAGGTACTTAAGAAAGGATGACAGTATCTTTTCAAGTGCAAGAAATTTAAATTATTAAATTTTATATTATATTATAAATTATAATTACAGCATAATATATAATTATATATTATACATATTATGATCATCATATATTATAAATTATTACTATATAATTATATTGTAATATATAGTACATTATAATTTATAATGTATCATTTAAATAATGATATATACTATATAGTATAGTTTAATTTATAGTATATACATGATTATTATATATCATGCATATTATATTATTTATTATAGTTATATATGTAAGTTTTTTCTAGTAGGCAGATTAGAAAAGATAGCAAATTATTTGCTGCTCTTTCTTTTGAGAGGTGGACCTTAATTTCTCTCCTTTTGAAGTTTAGCTAGACTTGATGACATTCTTGATTATTATAATACGGTAGATAAGATGTTGTGGTAATTTCAATGCTAGGTCATAAGATCACGCCTTGCTAGTGCATGAGCCTCTTGAAACCTCTCTGGGAGTCAAGAGCTAGATTGTGAGAAGCTTGACTACTCTGAGGTCACCCTCATGGAGAGTCAGTTTAGGCACTCTATTTGACAGTTTCAGCAGAGATAATCCTTCCAGCCAATCTCATTAAGGCTAAAGACATCTGGGTGAAGCTGTATTGAACTCTAAAGAACATCTCTTCTGCCAGTAGAATAATGGTGGTGACATCCATCAATGTCACAAGAAACACAGTAAGTGCCTAAATAATCTCTGCCTGGACTTCTAACCCACAAAATTCTGACATGTACTGAAATGATCGCTTTTTAAGTTACAAATATTTTGAGCAGTTCATTATAGAAAAATTGATTACTAGGACAAAGGCTTGCCAACATTTTATCTCTCCCCAGCTCAAAAAGGCATCATTTTAAAAAATCCTCCAACATTAAATTGCATATGGTTTTGCAGACAAAATGCTGATTATTTTTGTTATGATATGTTTATGTATATTCTCTTACCATTTTTTCATCTTTCCTTCTTCAGTTAAAAGCTACAGTGATAAACCTAATTAAGTAAACTAAGACACTCATTTTAGGTATTTTTGGTCAAAAGCTACAGTGATAAACTTAATTAAGTATCTTAGTAAACCTAAGATACTCATTTCAGGTATCATGGAATCTCATCTTAACTGTTTCAGGAGTTTAATTAGGTATACTGCCCCTCTACTGCTTCACCATACAGAGCCTCTTTATTATTGCCTCCAACTTAAAAAAATTATTTATATTTTGCACTAGAATGAAAGTTTCTTGATGTTGCTGCCCCCTTATTCTACTTGTTTTCATTTACTATGAATTATTTGCACGATTAAATTATTAAATAGTTTGCTGCAGTAGCAACAGCCAAAAAATTCAAATGTTCATGTGAAGCCAAAATGCTGTCAAATTCAGGTGTGGTATTGATTTTGAATATGATGTTTCTATTCTATTAGGAGACCATGAATGGTCAATCAAAAGTTGACCGAATATAAAATGAGAATGTCAGGCTAGAGAGTCACAAGGTTTCTATAGGTAAGACTTTTAGTTTCCACAAGGACCCTCCTGTTTGGAGGAGAATGAGCTAAAAAATAGGCACTACTTTTTTTTAATTAATGAGTTTTATTTTTAATACCAAACAACGAAATGCTTATAGATGATATTGGTTGAATAACCTGTGATATATCCATGCAGTGTGGAATACACACACATACACACACACATACCCTATGTACATATTCATTCTGCTGCATATATCTACTTATTTTTTAACATTATAATCTGTTACTCTGAGATTTACTTTCTTCATTGAGCAGTATAATTTGGACATATTTTTGGTTGGGTTCCCAGATTTTTGCCCATTGGAAGATAATTTTTTTTGAATTGCTATTAATGCAAAAACAAAGTTAAATATCATGAGTCAAGTCCATTAACTGCATTGTTAGCATGCAGCTAGGGTAATTTTTGCCTTGAATTTGGTTTACTTTTCTTTGCTCTCTGTCAGCAGGCTGTTTGTCCACTTGTCTTATTTTTTAAATGTAGATTTAAGGGTCCAAGTGCAGTTGTGCTACATGGATATATTACACAGTGGCGAAGTCTTAGGTTTTGGTGTACTGATCACCTAAATAGTGTACATTGTACCAAATTGGACCTATTTCATCCCTTATCTCCCTCCCACCCTTACACATAAAAAAAAAAAAAAAAAGCATTATTTTTGCAGCTATCTCAATCCTATCACTTGCCCTTGCCACTCAACTCGTACTCATTAACTCAATTCTTCTTTATTAACAAGAAGGATCATGCAGGATACTTACCCTCCCCCCATGTGTGGGAGCATTGGCTACTGGATCTCAGAGAGTCATCCCTTATCCTTGAATCTGGTCTTGTTCCAGAAAGCTATGTCTCTGTCACCATACAATCTTTTTCATTAAAACTGACAAAAATTGTAAAGGGTCCATTCTGGTATGGTGTGAATATTTGTCTTCTTCAAAACTCATGTTGAAATTTAATTTCTATTGTGATAGGATTTGGCGGTGAGACATTTAAGAGGTGTTGAGGTCATGAGGGCTGCGCCCTTGTGAGTGAACTTACAGTGTTATCGTGGGAGTATGCTCTCCTCTCTTGCTCTTTCTCTTGCTATCCATCTTCCACCATGTGATGACTTCCACCATTTTGTGACACAGAAGGCCCTCACCGGATGCCAGCATCTTATTCTTTTGTGTTGTTGTTGATGAGACAGAGTCTCGCTCTGTTGACAGGCTGCAGTGCAGTGGTGTGATCTTGGCTCACTGCAACCTCCAACTCCCTGGTTCAAGCGATTCTCCGGCATCAGCCTCCTGAGTAGCTGGGATTACGGGCATTCACCACCACACTCAGCTAATGTTTGTATTTTTAGTAGAGATGAGCTTTCACCATATTGGCCAGGATGGCCTTGATCTCCTGACCTCATGATCTACTCTCCTCGGCCTCCCAAAGTGCATTATAAATGTTCCAGTCTGTTGTGTTATGTTATAGCAGTGAAAAACTAAGATACATCCCAGTAAATTACCCTGTGACTGTTTCATGCATGCTGTCAAAAGACTGGAAATTCTGGGATAAGAAGCAAATTACAAAGAACATTATTTCTATGGTACAGAAAGTAACTTGAACATCAGCATATTTATGTGTGAAGTCCTGGGATAGCTCCAAGTCTGATGGCAGTAATGTGATGTTTCCAGTTGAATTCCTACATACCCAGTGGGTTTGCATAGCAGCTTTGTATCTGTGGGTTTGAGATATCCATCCCTTTTATATGAGCAGAAAGAATTGGTGCAGATGGAAATGTTACCTTGCCTCTCTCAAGGGTACAAACTGTATAAAAAGTTCTGAGAAATGACCCAGGTAAGAGAGAGGTCAGGACTTTGATTGGACCATCCAGAAACATATGGAGAACCACAAAAGGCTCAAAGATTCTACCTTCCAACAAGGTAACTACATACTATATATGATGCCTTATGTATTATTATTTATTTGCATTCTGGGTAGTAGAAACAAACAAAAACGCAATGCTTCTTAGCTCCAAGAAACTCCAGACTTTTTTTTTTTCTGTCTATTGCTTTCTCTTAGTTCTTTTCTTAGCCTTGAGTAATTTGGTTTTAAATATGCATTGATTAGCTTAGCATTCAGACAAAAACATTGCTTGGTATTGTTCTCCAAATTGTCTGAGTTCTCTCACTTCTACATAGTATTCTACCTTACAAAGTCTATCCATGTAGGCTTCTCTGAATTCTAGTTTCTTTCTCCTCAATCCAACAGTTCTGTCAGCTCTGGTTTGATTCCCCCTTTACAATATCATGCACTGTTAATTTCTTTTAGGAAGTGGGCTGGGGTAATTGCAAGGTTCGCTTTGCTTCTTTCCTTTCCTACAGAGATTGTATTATTTGCTACTTAATATCTATTATCTGAAAATTATGTTTTCATGTATATTCATGTATATTATGTCTTTTAAACATTTGATTTTTTTCCTTCTTTTTTTTAGTAAGAGGTTAACAACTGTCCTTGTTAATTTATAAGCAGAATTTTCTGTCTTCTTGTTTAAAAAAATGGAGGATTAATGATTCAAAGTGCTCTATGGTATAGCTCCATTTTATTCTTCACAAATCAGACATAAATATTTCCATCATATTGAGTGCTTGAATCTGACAGTTTAACAAGAATATTTGAAATTATGCATTACTACAAGTTATCGCTGTCTTTACCCTACCTATCTTGACTTGATGATAAAGATTATCCTTTTCATGATACAGTGCACAGTCACAGGAAACTAAAGAACTGACTCTGTGTGTATGTAAAACACACTATTACATTGACTCCTGTTATATCCACTCAGACACTGGATTCTTTAGCATGTTGCTGAAACTACTTAGTTAATATTTTATTTTGGGAACGTAAATATACTTTGACATGTGAGAATTAACTGTATTTTTCAAAAATTATTGTTCAAACAACTGAAAACTATTTTATAGGCTACAGTTTAGGCAGGAAGTCTTTTCAATGCCATACTTTTTAAAAATCCACTGTAGACAAAATATTGCCCATCAATGCAAAAGTGTCTTGATAATAGATATCTATTAATCAAACACACTGCAAAAATATATAATGGAGAATTATGTTGAAAGACATATGATAAAAATTGAACACATCTTTCTGATAAAAGCTCATAGCAGACTAGAAATAGAAGAATGCAGTGTTAACAAGATATCTTAAATTAGCAGCTCATATATTACTCAACAATGAAACCATTAGGCTCTTTAATTAAAATCTGGTTTTGATTTGCATTTCTCTGATGACCAGTGATAATGAGCATTTTTTCATGTGTCTGTTGGCTGCATAAATGTCTTCTTTTGAGAAGTGTCTGTTCATATCCTTTGCCCACTTTTTGATGGAGTTGTTTGATTTTTTCTTGTAAATTTGTATAAGTTCTTTGTAGATTCTGGATCTTAACCCTTTGTCAGATGGGTAGATTGTAAAAATTTTCTCCCATTCTGTAGGTTGCCTGTTCACTCTGATGGTAGTTTCTTTTACTGTGCAGAAACTTTTTAGTTTAGTAAGATCCCATTTTTCAATTTTAGATTTTGTTGCCATTGCTTTTGGTGTTTTAGTCATGAAGTCCTTGCCCATGCCTATGTCCTAAATGGTATTGTCTAGGTTTTTGTCTAGGAATTTTATGGTTTTAGGTCTAACATTTAAGTCTTTAATCCATCTTGGGTTAATTTTTGCATAAGGTGTAAGGAAGGGATCCAGTTTCAGCTTTCTACATATGGCTAGCCAGTTTTCCCAGCACCATTTATTAAATGGGGAATCCTTTCCCCATTTCTTGTTTTTGTTAGATTTGTCAAAGACCAGATGGTTGTAGATATGTGGTATTATTTCTGAGGGCTCTGTTCTGTTCCATTGGTCTATATCTCTGTTTTGGTACCAGTACCATGCTGTTTTGGTTACTGTAGTCTTGTAGTATAGTTTGCAGTCAGGTAGTGTGATGCCTCCAGCTTTGTTCTTTTGGCTTAGAATTGTCTTGGCAATGTGGGCTATTTTTGGTTCCATATGAACTTTAAAGTAGTTCTTTCCAATTCTGTGAAGAAAGTCATTGGTAGCTTGATGGGGATGGCATTGAATATATAAATTACCTTGGCCAGTATGGCCATTTTCATGATACTGATTCTTCCTATCCACGAGCATGGAATGTTCCTCCATTTGTTTGTGCCCTCTTTTATCTCGTTGAGCAGTGTTTTGTAGTTCTCTTTGAATAGGTCCTTCACATCCCTTGTAAGTTGGATTCCTAGATATTTTATTCTCTTTGAAGCAATTGTGAATGGGAGTTCACTCATGATTTGGCTCTCTGTTTGTCTGTTATTGGTGTATAGGAATGCTTGTGATTTTTGCACATTGATTTTGTATCCTGAGACTTTGCTGAAGTTGCTTATCAGTTTAAGGAGATTTTGGACTGAGATGATGGGGTTTTCTAAATATACAATCATGTCATCTGCCAACAGGGACAATTTTACTTTCTCTTTTCCTAATTGAATAGCCTTTATTTCTTTCTCCTTCCTGATTGCCCTGGCCAGCACTTCCAACACTATATTGAATAGGAGTAGTGAGAGAGGGCAACCCTGTCTTGTGCCAGTTTTCAAAGGGAATCCTTCCAATTTTTGCCCATTCAGTATGATATTGGCTGTGGGTTTGTCATAAATAGCTCTTATTTTGAGATACATCCCATGAATATCTAGTTTATTGAGAGTTTTTAGCATGAAGGGCTGTTGAATTTTGTGGAAGGCCTTTCTGCATCTATTGAGATAATCATGTGTTTTTTGTCTTTGGTTCTGCTTATATAATGGATTACATTTATTGAGTTGTATATGTTGAACCAGACTTGCATCCCAGGGATGAAGACCACTTTATCATGGTGGATGAACTTTTTGATGTGCTGTGGATTCGGTTTGCCAGCATTTTATTGAGGATTTATGCATTGATGTTTATCAGGGATATTGGCCTAAAATTCTCTTTTTTGTTGCGTCTCTGCCAGGCTTTGGTATCAGGATAATGCTGGCCTCATAAAATGAGTTAGGGAGTATACCCTCTTTTTCTATTGATTGGAATCGTTTCAGAAGGAATGGTACCAGCTTCTCTTTATACCTCTAGTAGAAGTCAGCTGTGAATCCGTCTGGTCCTGGAGTTTTTTTGGTTGGTAGGCTATTAATTATTGCCTCAATTTCAGAGCCTATTATTGGTCTATTCAGGGATTCAACTTCTTCCTGGTTTAGTCTTGGAGGGGTGTATGTACCCAGGAATTTATCCATTTCCTCTTGATTTTCGAGTTTATTTCCATAGAGGTTTTTATATTATTCTCTGATGGTAGTTTGTACTTCTATAGGATCGCTGGTGATATCCCCTTTATCATTTTTTTATTGCATCTATTTGATTCTTCTCTCTTTTCTTCTTACTAGTCTTGCTAGTGGCCTATCAATTTTGTTGATCTTTTCAAAAAACCAGCTCCTGGTTTCATTGATTTCTTTTAAGGGTTTTTGTGTCTCTATCTCCTTCAGTTCTGCTCTGATCTTAGTTATTTCTTGCCTTCTACTAACTTTTATTTCTAAGTAAATTTTTTAAATGTAAATATAAAAAGCCTTTCTAGAAGAAAAAATAGCTGAAATTGGTCTAAAGATGAAATATAAATATCAATTTCATGAACATAATGAACAAGATATGATGGTAAAAGCACAATTATTTTTCAATCCTTAAAAAAACTTCTAGGGATTACAATAAGACAAAAAAAAAGTAATTGAAATATGTTTTATATGATTGTGAACCTAAAAGTAATAGTAGAGCTGAGTTAAAAAACAAAGCAAAATTCAATTTATGAAGGAATGTAGTAAGATCATTGGATGCAAGGCACCTACAAAAACAAATAATTACTTTCTCTTTTTACAATAACAAATACAAATTTGAAATATGTGTATTAAATTACAGCATTGAAACTACCTAAAAGTAACAAGAAATATATTTGAAAAGAAAGATAACTATCTAAATAAAAATTCCAAATTGTGTATTTAAGGACATAAAAAATATTTGAATAATGTAAATAATACCATTCCTTTGGTTGGGAAAATATTATGTTTAACATGAATAATTATCCAAAGTGATTATATTTATGATTTTATTTCAGTTAGAATTTATATGTCTCTACACTATTTCCAAATATATTTTTATTGGGTAAGAAATAATTAAACTCTATTGTGAATGAAAAATACAAGAGAGACTTACAAATAAAATATCTCAGCTTCTAGTATCACATTACTAAAATTGGGTTAAAGATAGACACATATATCAATATAAAAGAAATTATAGTTCAAAAATAGTTCTAGCATTGTATATTCATAAATTTATAATACATTTAGTGTTTCAATTATAATGAAAATAGATTATTTCAAAAATAATTTAAATTAATATTTATTAGCAAGGGTTCTAGAAAGATTTTTAACCATACTTCCACTTCATTAGTCTGCACACACTTTAAGTTTAATCAAGTTTATGATTATTGATGGTAGAATGGGAATAAACATGGAAATTATAAGATTATTGGTGACTTCGAGTAATGAACCAGATGAGTGACCAAGTAACGTCATTATCTATTTCAGATAACTAAAATTTATCTTCCTTCCTTCCTTCTTTCCTTCTTTCCTTCCTTCCCTCCTTCCCTCCTTCCCTCCCTCCACCTCCCTCCCTCAAAAGAAGTGGCGACAAACTATACCACTAGTCATTGAATTCTTCAATTCGATTCCCTCTGTCACAAAAACAGGGGACTGTGCTATTTCATTGAAGATGGTCCTTGATAAAACACTGAGGATTTAAAATATTATTCATATCTGATCTTTGAGTACATATTTTTAATCATCTCTTTGACAAGTGAGTACCTACAATGCACTTCTACATTTCAAAGTATGGGAATTGTTTGAGAAATAACAGTCATATGATGGTTTATTTTTTAGTGAAATAAGCTCTTTTTTAAATCATACAACCCTGTTTCTACTTTAGAAAGGAACTAGTAAGCAAGATATGGTCATTCAAACTTGATATTAGCAGACGTTTTCTCTAATGGAATGAAATGAGTTTGAAGATTTAATTAGATAATACATGTTAAATACTCAGTATAGTACTGGCTTAAAAGAATCAATAATCATAACAATATTATGAAAATAAATACCTATTTTGTGCATAAAAAATAGAGTCTTGTAAAACTTGTGTGTGATAACAGGAACTTGACACCTCCCCAATACCTAAAGACTTTCTGATGAGGATAGTTGCATTAATAGCAAATGTAATTTTTAAATTTTGTGCAAGTAAAACTGTCAACAGTTAAAATATCTGCATAATCCAGTGAACCAATATAAGTTGATTAAGAGTGCAAAGTAGGCCAATATATTTTAATAAAATAGTACAAAAATTTTATTGATTTGCTTTTAGATTTGTGTTAAAATAATCATAATGTAATTATCAAATCAAGGAATGAATCAAGAATTGTGTATACTCTTATTAGATACTACACCAAAAAGTATGTAAGATAATATCCACAATTCTTAGAATATTAACACCCTTCCTACTCCTCTTTTCAAATATTTGACTGAGGCCAGAATGTCTTGTGTAACTCAAACAAACAACACATCACAATAAACTGAATGCAAAGGCAAATATTAAGATTCAGGAGTTTGTCATTGAACTTGATATTAAAGTTTTTCAAAAACATAAAGCAATACCATTCTTATCACTAATTTATTTTTGTTTTTAAAATATAGTTGTTATATGTAATTTGTATTAACATATAATTATTTATTATTGTACATGATAAAACATACAAGATATCTGTTAATTAAAACAAATAACTTCGTAAACATTAAAAATCAAAATTAAAGTATGTGAGAATTAACAATAGCGATGTCGTTTTTCTATCTTGGTGACTGTGTTTCCTACCTTGGTGATGGTGTACCCAAAAACAAAGCAAAGGTCAAGCTCGCCCATAGCTTTAAGAGAGGATAACAACCCTGACCACAACAAAACCTGACTGGCCCTGACCATATCCCTCCCCAGCCCCCTGCAGTTCCAACCTGCCAGCACTTCCCCAACCCCTTCCCTATAAGAACCTCAGCTTGCAAGCCATCAGGGTCTCAGCCAGATTCCTGATTGGGACCCCCTCACAGGTTTATTCTTGTAAATAAACCTGTTTGACTCTTTGAGTTGCCTTCTCCCTCACTTCTCTCATTTTAAACTCTTCCTAACAACGCAAATTAAGGAAGCATATTTTCTTAGTTTTAATTTCTTACACAGTTACTAATGACAAATATAATCCACATAAACAACATCTATTGGGGTCTTCAGTAATTTCCAGGAGTGTGCAGTGGTCATGAGGCCAAAGTGTTTGACAAGTGCTATAATAAAAAAGTTACAATGATACACAGAATTAATATACACCATAAACCAAAAGGTATCTAAATCAAGTTAGACGTTTATTTAGCCAAAGTTAAGGATGTGCCCAGGAAAAAGAAACACAACTTACAGGAGGATCTGTGGCCTGTGCTTTTTTCAGAGAGGGTTTTGAGGGCTTCAATATTTAAAGAGGAAAGAGCAGGCAGGAGGGAAAGGAGGAAAGAATAAAAAACAGGGATAGGCTGTGAGACAAGTAGTTATATTCTTATGAGGCTTTGGTTAGAGCTCTGTGGATCCACATTTTACATGTGAAAAGAGCAGAGTGGGGAGAAAAGTTAACTATGTATTTGTCTTGTACTTGTAGATCTACATTTTACATAAGATAATGTAAGCATGTGGAATTACAGTTATCTGTTTAGGAACAAATGAAGGCAGTTGTTCCCAAGACTCATTTCCCAGCCTTAACGTTTTCATTTGGCATAGTGAGTTTGAGGTCCCAAGATTTTATTTTCTTTTTACATTTCCCCCTCACCTTATCACTCAAAATCTTTTGCAGATAATATTGCAGATGTAAATGAGTCTCTGGTCATGAGTTTGCTCTGATCCCTCAGTGCTGGGATAGTTTATTACTATAAGGTTAGGTCCCACACAGCTAGGAAGGTTTATTACTAATAGGATATGAAGTCTTATGTCCCACAGAGAAAAATAGGAGGAAGAAGAAATAAACAAAATGGAAAAAAATAAATAAAAGGATGAACGACAAAAAGGACCAAGGCCAGGCCATAGCATTGAAGGGAAAAACAATCCTAGAAAACTGATTTAGGCTTTACTACCAAAAGTCCGCACATTAGTAGGCAGGCAAAAAAATAGTTTATGTATGTATGTGTGTGTGTATATATATATTATATATATGTATGTGTGTGTGTGTATATATGTTATTATTTCTCTTAAATTTTAAATTATCTAACCTCAATTTGCAGGGCTTGAAGAAAAACACAGTTTACTGATTTCAGAAAAATTGGAGAAAAATAAACTTGAAGACATTAGTTTGGAGACTCGTAGCCAGGAAAGAATTCAGGATCCAGTCCAATTAAGCTGTAGATAAAGAATAAAAACCGAAAAACAATATACAAGGTCAGAGTCTACTAACAGGAGTACTATAGTTTCTTTTGAAAGTTAACTTTTCTCTCCCCAGTCCTTCATTTTAACCAAAGGCAAAATCATAGTAGGATCAATTTATTTACAAAATAAGCTTTAGTGTTATTATACTTGGCGTAATTCTTTGCATAAAGTGGAGCAAAACCAATTATATGCCATATAGACTGCTTTTAAATCGGATTTGTTGGAACCTTTTTTATAAGGGATCTCAGATTTGACTTTTTAAAAGCCTCTTGATACCAGCAAAGGATATGTCTGTGCCTGCAGATACTTGTATGAATTTTGACAAATTATTCTCTTCTCAAGATCCCAAAATAACTGGGGGTTCCTGGGCCTGTCAGAAACTGACATTGTTTAATTACCACAGGTCAGGAACCCTGTAAAGGAACTGCATCAACAAGGTATGGCCAGTTTCTTCAAAGCACTTTTATCCACTCTATGAGTCAACTTCAATGATTCAAAGACATGTACTCATGTCTGTAAACATTCTAGTTCAGTCAAAGCCTTGGAAAAATAATCTATGTCTTCAATTGTGTCCTGTAACAAAAGAAAACAGTTTTCTATTGAGCTTATGCAAATAACTATACTACCATAAAATAAGAATTCTCAGAAACAGTTTCCAAATTCTGGAGGAATTAGGTACAGAGAAGGAAGTATGCTTCAAATTTTTCTCACAGGAGTATACTTTACTCAATTGTTTAAAAAGAATCAGCAATGTTTAAAACAAGTCATAAAAGTTAATTCAGCTTTCTATTACTTCAGTACCATATAGTCAATTTGATCCATTTGATATTGGAGTTGGCAATCCTCATAATCACATTAGCTCTTCAATGAGAGTCCAGAAATTATTTTTGGATTTTGGTTTTTGTTTTCTGTAACCCAGTGACACAGTCTCCACAATTACAAGAAACTTGTATTCAAAGAGCACATGTCAGAGTTCCTTTCATGAACACCTCTAAAGAAGCAAGTTTTGAACTGTAATTTTTATAAACCAGATTTTGAGAACCATCAAAGTAAAGCTATAATTGTGAATGACAAATGTATTGGGATTACAATGGTTAAAGATGCATAACAACAAAATTTGATTATTTCTGTGGCATACAAAAATTTAACATAATAATCATAATTAATATTGATAGTGGCAGGAGGCAGACAAATCCTAGGCAGTCAGGGGTGGGTCCCAGTGAATCCCCGCCTTCAAGCCAAAGATAGTTTCAAGCCTGAGAGCCAACCCACAAGTCAAATCCAGGGACCAGACTGAGAACCTGTCTTATCATTTGGTGTGCTTTCTTCTGATGGATCCCCACCCTTCACCTTCCTAAGTGGTTTTTCACACTGTTATGTCCACCTTTGAATAGGACCTTTGTTTTAACCTTTTTTGCATACTCACAAACCAATCAGCACACACTCTCCCATTTTGAGGCCATAAAAGTCCCAGACCCACCCACACTAAGAGAGAAACTACCTGACTTTGGGTGAGGGGACCACCCTCATGTCCCCTGTTTGCTGAGAGCTGTTTTGTTGCTCAATGAAATTCTTCCCCGCTCTGCTCACCCTTTGATTGTCAGCATTATCTCATTCATCTTGGACACAGGACAGGAACTCAGGACCCACTGAATGCAGGTACACAAAAGGCTGTAACATTGTGGCCCTCTGCCATCATGTGGCAGCCACCCCACATGATGGGGCTGAGGCAGACCCAGAGCTGTAGGCCAGAGTGGGGCAAGGGGCTGACAGACCAGTTATCATGCCGCTGTCTGTCGGGCTGTGGAGAGTGAGACTAAAAGAGCTCAGTAGCATGCTGTAACATCCTCTTTGGGATTTGGGGGGCATGGGCACCCTTGCCTTGGTACCATCATGTTCCCCTCCTCTGGACATCAGAGTCTACCATAGGAGTGGCTTGCAACACTCTTGCTCTGACACCGCCCCTCCAACTGAAGACTGAGCACACAATCTCAGCAGCTGTGGGATCTCAGCCAGACGACAGGGTAAAGTGTGGCTGATGGGCCGGGTAGACAAGGCATTTCCTGAGGTAGGCCAAGGGCTGAATCAGGCCCAGGTGGGGATGTCACCAGCGAGGAGGTCCCCAGCTGGCAAAGTGACCAAGAAAAATCCTGATAACATATACTTAGACATCAGGCTTACAGAAATCTCATAGTTTTGGAACACGTATTAATAATTTATTTATGTAAATAGAATCTGAAGAATAAAACACAATTTCATAACTGACAATGCTTCCTGTATGATTTTAACCTATTAAATCAGCCTCATAGGTCTCATTTGGACTTTAGGGGACTCACTAATCTAAAAGTTAATGAGTAAAAAAGACAATTTAGAATTCGATTTTAGTATGTTTGTCAAATATCAAAAGTTTAAAACATTTGGTATCACAAAATAAGCCCACAGGTCACTGTAAAATAGTGATTCATTTAGTCACAATGGTAATTCAAAGATTTCTGAAAAGCAAAAGCCTTTATTATTTGATAAAGAGGAAACTCAATTTTCAAAACAATAAGACCTAATAAAGGCAGCATAAGGCCAACTGAATCTGTCTCTCCCTTTCCTCTTTTTTTTTTTTTTAGTTTACTCAAAAAGCAAACAAAAAAATTTTAATGTCATTTTACACAAATATTGTATTCAAAATAAGAAACTAGCTTTTACTTTTGCAGTGTATTATTAACACTAAAGCTTATTTTAATAAAATCTTATAAACAAATCTATTCTTAAAATATCTAAACTAGAGCTATAATTACTTTCCCTTTATTCAAAACCATATTGCCTTGCCTTCTTATGACCCTTTTTCAAACACATTCTACTTGCGTTTGTATTCTCTGTAAATAGAAATGTTTTCTGTGTACTAGTAGTTTGAATTACATGTATTAATTACAACGTTAACTCTTAGTAATACTTTTTTCTTTTTTTTTTTACTGAAAAACTTAATAGGTAAGCAATTTTAATTAGGTAGCAGATGCAGAGCCCAGAACAAAAGACAGAGGTGCAGATAATGTCCAATCCTTACCAGCATCGTCAGAAGGCATAGTTGTGCCGGGGAGAACTCCACATTTCCCCAGGCCTTACCATGGCTATAAGACAGACAGGTCAAAAAATTATTAAAAATGTCACAGAAGTGGTTTATGACCTTAAAACATTTAGCAAAAACAGTTTTTGGCCTGCCTGAGTGGTTCAGATCAAATGTCTAAATTTAATCTTGAAGATATTTTTATTTTATTTTATCAATAACATTAAATTAGCTTTATTTACTAAAAATTACTAAAGTCATGTGAACTAAAAGAAATTTGAGGTATAGTTTTCATTTTTCTGAGAAAATATTTGATTTAAGTGCTTGCTTTTTAAAGCTAATTCATTAGATCTCTTTTATATATTTTGGTAGTGGAACATTAGATACACATGACAAGTGTAAACACACAGGCATACACATAGGCAGAAGTAGATCTTTCAGTCAATCAAAAAAAATTCTCAAAAACAAGATTCAAAAAAGAAAATGCATTAAGCTATTTAAATAATTAATATTTAATCAAATAAATAAATATTAAATATCAATTATTAATTAATATTTAAATATGAATTAAATACCTTTATGCATATATATATTATATATAATATATACATATATACATATATATATATAATCTGGATATCAGCTTTTAATTAAGCTTACTTTTAACCATAGAACTTTTTAAAAAATCCTTTAAAATCTCTTATTATCAAATGTTAGCCAGGGGAGACAGTTGATATTTTTGACTTTTGAAATTCTTTGCCAAAGGTATTCTTCCAAGTGTCTTAACAAAGGCTATGATTTAACCATGGATTCATGAGTTTTCTCCAGCAAGGTGGAAAGCGGGTTTTTCCATTTTTCAAGATTCAGAGAAAGAAAAAACTAAGACAGGAAATCAGAAGTGGTCAATGGAAGGGAAAATAATCAATAAATGACCAAGCCACATAAATATCAACCCAGAAAAGACTTAATTCCTGGCTTGGAATTAAACCTAGGCTGCCACGGTAAAAGAGAAGAGCCTTAGCTACTAGATGGCAGCATGGGACAGTCTCCATTGGTTTGCAGCAAGGAATCTAGAGCATGAAGTTTTGGTATTCTATGAGATGAAAACATTGTTTTCATCAGAGAATTCTCAAGGCTAGCCATAACATTACTACCATATATTCTTCTTTGAATTTAACCTTTTCATCAATTGTTTAGAATAAGAGACCTCTATAATTTTTTATATGTCCTTTGGACATTGACAATTAGATTTTTCAATAGTGTACTTCATTTCATAGCAAATATTCATAACACAAGTCATCAAAAATACACCAGAGTCACTATACCAAGAATAGTCACACAAATCCTTTTTTTCATTAATCAAAACTTTGCATATGAGACAGTGATTTTTGCCATCCACTTAACTGGAATGTGGAGGGAGAGGTGAGGAGCCTGAATGGTAAGAAATTCTTACCCCATTGTCACAAGAGTAGGTTCCTGTGTTCTTCTCAACTGTGACTTCCAGAAGAGAAAAGCAACTTTGATCATCCTGCTTGCTGCACTCCCATACTGTGGGTGCCACAGGCTCTTGACTTCATAAGGATTTATTGAAAAATCACTGACTTGAGACAAGCCAGGAAGAAACAGTGGAGATTAGAGTAATTAATAGAATAAAAGGCTTAGAAATTGATTTAACATGTATATAGCACAGCCTTCAGCATGAAGACCCAACTTTCTAAGTAACAGAAGCTCATATACTATCTTGAAATTACAGAAAGAATGAAGAATCAGGGTACGTCTAATGAAAACAGATTTTAGAGGCAAGACAGGATATGGGCGGAAAAAAGAAAAAGGCTTGGCTAGAAAAAGATGGCCTTGCTATGTAGATGAAACTTTTCAGGTTAGTCAAATTTTTCATTTTTCTTAACTGGTTGGTTTTTAGAGATGGAATTTGACTTTTCTAGCTGTGGGTTTTCAGTCAACATTAGAAGGGATCAGGAGTTCATCAAATGTAATGGAAGATAGAACAAAACAAAATAAAACAAAATCAGAAAAAAGTCCATTGTACAATTTTCATATAGCCAAGATCTCTAAGCATAAGAAGTTAAAGTCAGCTGACAATATACATTAACCTTCAGCTACCAAATCCCCAAATGATATCCCAAACCAGCTCCTACCTTGGAGAGGAGACCCAAGCTAAAGACTGCTGTCTGCTTCTATGAAATTAGCAAAATCCCAGAAAAAGGAGTTCTACCACAGAATAAACTTCAGACCTCAGCCAAAAAGCTTGAGAGATCAGGGATCTCTGGAGGAAGAAGTTCCCACATCTCAGCAAATCGTTCAATTGGTCAGAGTGATAAAGAGCTTCCAGCTGGTAGCCAGGACTCCATAGGAGAGTTGCTGCAAGCCAAAAGGCCAACCTCCACTCAGAATCCCTTTGTGGTTGCCAAAAATTGTCTGAGACAGATCTCAATCAATTCAGAGGTTCATTTTGTTAATGTTGAGGATACACTTAGAGGGGAAAAGGAAAAAATAAAAAGCAAGTTACAGTAGGATCTTGGTCTGAGCTTTTTCCAAAGAGGGTTTTAAGGACTTCACTATTTAAAGGAAAGAAAAAAAGGTGGGGGTTATAGGCTGTGAGGCAAGTGCTTACGTTCTTATGAGACTGTGATTATTGTCAATTATGCAATTGTCTTGCGCTAGGTAGATCTAAATTTTATATAAGATAATGGAAGCTTATAAAATTACAGCTATGTGTTTAGGAACAAAAGGAAGGAAGCTTTTAATTTGTTTTTTGTTTTGTTTGCGTTTTGTCACTCAATTCCCAAGCTTAACTTTTCCCTTTGACATAATGAGTTTGGGGTTCCAAGATTTATTTTCCTTTCAGAGCACTTAGCAAGATAGAGTAACAAGAATATAGATTTAGCAGGATTTTTGGGAGAAAGTGCTTAGCATAGAATCTGGTATTGAATGATTTTTCACACTACTGCATTTTTTTGTATTTTGTTTTCCTTCATAACAATAATTTTCACTACAACCCCTTACATGAGAAGACTTGCTTGAGATGATACACCTAAGAGTTATTGAATTGCATCTAAATGTAAGTAAATGTTACAGCATTATCCATTATATTAAGAAAGCCTTAAACGTTTTATTTACAATTTCATTTGAAGCAAATATGAGCTGCATGTAGCAATCCCAGCTGCAAAATCTCTGCCTTTAGGGTATTTAAATTACTAGTTTTCTAATATACAATACCTATTAGTGCTAACTATTATTTTAATTTGTTATTATTTTTCCTCGAAGATTCAGTAACAGAAATATAAGCAACAAGTATTAGAGTAGAATCATATACTGGCTGTTAGTCTACAGTCTTGACAATTGGGAGTTGTAAATTCTATATTCACTATCAAGGACGAGTAAGTTGACCAGGGCTTGGCACCATTTACTTTAATGTCCTTTTTTATAAAATGGAAATGATGCTAATGGTTCCCCTGGGTGCTCTGAGAATGGAAGGTTAAAAGTACTGTGAAATGCTCAGATTTGAAGTGTTACCCTGGAGCAATCTATTACTGTAAGTTCTCACTTAACCTCATTGATAGATTCTTGGAAACTGCAACTTTAAGTCCTTAAGCTAAACGACATGTAACAAACCCAATTTTGCTACAGGATAATTGATACAAATAAGAGGTTACATTTCCAAAGAATATTTCTGGTCACCAAACATCACAAAACTTCTAAATAAAGACCCCAAACACTTCCGTATTAACCATTAACATAAACATGAGGTATATATACATTTTAAAAAACATAATAAAAGCAAGTAAGAAAATTATTTACCCAATTACTCAGTTCAGAGTCTGGGATGGCCGGAGTACATCCCAGCAACTCAGGGCATCAGGTAGGAGCAGCCCCAGACAGCCAGCCATTCAATCACAGTGTGAATTCATGCACACTCACCTTCACTCCTATAAGGACAACTTAGACATGCCAGTTCATTTCAAGTGCACATCTTTGGAATGTGGGAGGAAATGAGTTTCAAAAGGATGCTGAAGTATTATTTGGCTTATCTAAGAAACAGTGGCAATTAGAGTGATATATTACTCAATACTCATTTTTCAGCACGTGCCTCAAAACACTCTCTAATTCTTTCCACACACTCATACACAGATGAACCCATTCTGGGACATCCCATGTGTGATGTGACATAAATCCAGTTACAGTAAGTTTTGAATTTTTTATCATACGTTGAAACATGATTGACCTTACTTTTATATTTATGCTAAGTAAATAAGATTAGGAAGGAAATTAAGTAAACTAAGTTCTACTTGAGGAGGGAGGAAATAATTAGAGGAAAGAATAGGTTTTTGTTCTGAGATAAAGTTTAATATGACAGATAGCACATGGTATCTAAAAACAACACAATAACACATGGATTTCTAAGCATGGCACAGCAATCCAGGGCAAGCTGGTGACAGACAGGACTAGCTGGATTCCTAGGCTGGCTAAGAATCCCTAAGCCTAGTTGGGAAGGTGACCGCATCCACCTTTAAACAGGGGGCTTGCAACTTAGCGCACACCTGACCAATCAGGTAGTAAAGAGCCTTCACTAAAATGCTAATTAGGCAAAAACAGGAGGTAAAGAAATAGCCAATCATCTATCGCCTGACAGCATAGCAGGAAGGATAATAATCAGGATATAAAACCAAGCATTGGAGCCGGCAACGGATACACTCTTTGGGTCCCCTCCCTCTCTATGTGAGCTCTGTTTTCACTCTATTAAATCTAGCAACTGCACTCTCTTCTGGTCCGTGTTTGTTACGGCTCCAGTTGAGCTTTTGCTCACTGTCCACCACTGCCATTTGTGCCATGGCAGACCCGCCGCTGACTTCCATCCCTCCGGATTGGTCAGGGTGTCCGCTGTGCTCCTGATCCAAGGGGGTGCCCATTGACACTCTCCATCAGGCTAAAGGCATGCCATTGTTCCTGCATGGCTAAGTGCCCGAGTTCATCCTAATCAAGCTGAACACTAGTCACTGGGTTCCACAGTTCTCTTCCGTGACCCATGGCTTCTGATAGAGCTATAACACTAGTGGCATGGCCCAAGATACCATTCCTTGGAATCTGTGAGGCCAAGAATCCCAGATCAGAGAACACGGGGCTTGCCACCATCTTGGAAGTGGCCCATTGCTATTTTGGAAGCGGCCAGCCACCATCTTGGGAGCTCCGAGAGCAAGGACCCCCCAGTAACACTGGGATAGAGGAATCTCAGTTGATAGTAGCAGGACCCATGAGTGGGATATAGTGGGAAGGCTGTAAATAGTAAAAAGAACACTCTTTTTTCAGTGTGTAAGATGTTTAACCCTTTTTGTAATTATTGGAGGTAGAGTAAAATCAATAATAATGCTTTTGACAGCTTTTTGATCCTGTTGAACTCTTTCTGATGTAAGTACCATTCTAGGTGGTTTTGTAAGGATTAGGTTATTTCAACTCATAACAGTTTATATGGATAAGAAAATTAAGTCACACAGTATTGCTTGACTTAAACCACTTAAACCACCCACAGTATTGTCTGACTTAAATCAAAGAGTACGAGAATTATTTACTACTATAGTTTTAATTTAAATCCTCTGTGTTCCATATCAGCATTGTTACTTTTCCCACTCAATAATGTGGCTCCAGAATCATGGGCATCAAATAAAAAGTGGAAAATTGGGGTTTTGAAAATTCTGACTTAGGAAGAACATCTCAAAAAAGACTTGGCAACAAGTTGTTTCTGCTGAAAATTATACTTTGAATAAATAAAGCAGTGTCTTAAATGACATCCTGTGGGAGGGGACACTCATCACAGATATCTTTTCAGTGAGATAAGAAACGTTAAAGCAGGCAGAAGGATGACCTCTAAAGATGTCTACATCCTAAATCCTGGAACCTGTGAATATATTGCTTTACATGACAAAGGGATTTTGCAGATGTGATTACGTCAGGATCTTGATATGGGAGATTAACCTGAATTATCTGGGTGGACCCAATTAATCACAAGGATCTTTATAAGGGAAAGAGGGAAGCAGGAAAATCAAAGTCAGATGGAGAAGTTATAGCAGAAATAGAGGTCAGGGTGATGTGGATGCAATCATTGAAGATAGCAGGGGGCCATGATCCGAGGAATGTGGTCAGTCTCTAGAACCTCCAAAAGAAACACAGCCCTCCTGAGACTTTCATTTGAGGACTGTAAGACCTATTTCAGACAATAGGCCACCAGAATTATATAAGAAAGTTGTATTGTTGTTAAGCCACTAAGTTGTGGTAATTGGTTATAGCAACAGGAGGAATCCAGTAAGTATATTCAAATACCAACATTAACATCTTGCTTAAAGACTTTGCAATCCATTTTATTTTACAAGCCTTGGATTCCGAATAGCAGGTGCAGACCATCTGGCCTTCTGTTGTAATTAATACCACTTAGTCTGTGCTGTGATCTTTAAAAATACCGAGTACTGGATATTGTAAACAAAATTTTTCCTGAGATAATTATCTTAGGATCTAAGGATTGAATTGTCTTCTAAATTACACAGGTCTTGGGCCACTGCCATGACAATCCAGTGTATCCTTTTAAAGCTTTAAACTCCAAAAGTGAGGGCAACTCAGAATTTGCAATTAAGTTAATACAACCCCCAGGATTTCAAAAGAATTATACATACACAGTAGGAGAAACAGCCCAGGCTAGTGACACTGTTGGTAGCCCCAATTCCAGTCAGGCATAAAGAACTCCCTGACAGGGTAAGCTAGACAAGAAATTGGGCACTATTGTCGTGGATTTTATTCAATTTAGGATTGTGGATATGGGACTTTTGATACTCAATTTTTAAAGTAAATGATCTTAGACTTCATTTCCTTTGATCTTCGCATTTTAATTTTCAAATAGATTTACTATTTTAACTTACATTTCTCCTTAGGAAATTTATACCAAGATAAATTCATATTCAAATTTGTCTCATCTATATGTTGTTTGCATGCAGTTGTTGAAGTACCTTTATAGATTTCTTCTTGATGTGGCCTTTTATTTTCAGTTTTATGTAAGATTTTTCTTACAATTGAAAGAAAAATAAGTGTAACTTATGGGGTAAGTTCCGGATAATGCCTGTACCCACCCTCTATAGTGGTCTAACATGGAAAAGGTGGTAACTCCTGTTTCAAATTGTGCACTATCACCGAGACAAACCTTGGTGGACTTGCAATTTATATTTCCATAGTTTCCCATCCTTCAGATGATAACTTGTTTTGTGAATTCAGGCACTGTAGACAAATTTGATAATCCACAGAACTATATGCATTATGACAACATACACTTTCAGAAGAGCTTTTTACTTCGATTTTCCTAAATATGTGTATATAGCCGACCATGCACCATGTATTCTTACATGTTGAACAATGTGAGAAGAAAATACTAGAAGATTTGAATGCAGCTTCGCCTGGGCATGAACTTAATTAGAATACAGCTCTGATCCATGACAGAAAGTGCTGGAAACAAAATGCGAACAACTTACCAGAGTCCCAGGAAGATCTGAAAGAGGCGGTGTTTGGGAAACAGCCTCATAAATGGTAGCCAAATATCAGTCACTGATCTGATTGAGAAATCAACAAAAACTATTTGGATATGATGAGCTTAGCTAATTTTTTTTCTTCTGAAAGAGATCAAATGAAGAGACTAAGAGGCAGAAATGAAGTCCACAGGCAAACAGCCCGGGCGGCGCCCTGAGCCTAGTTAAAGATCGACCCTGGACCTAACCGATTAAGGTTATCTATAGACTCCAGACATTGTAAGGACAAACGTTGTGAAAGTCTCTGTCCTGCTCTAATTACCAGTGTCTGCCACATATCTTAGTCCTGGGCCCAGTACACACAATCCTCTATTTTGTCCCAACTTCCTGAGCTCCATATGCCTGCCCGACACAAACACATGAAGAAAAACAACACCTGGGGAAGCTGCAATAAGGTTACAACTGTTTGTAAAAGCGCAGGAACCGATAAGAAGGCTGCTAAAAGCATAACTTAACATTAACATGTAAACCAATTGTAATGCTGTAGCCTAGAGAAATGCCTTGTTCCTCTGTAACCTGACAAGTCCTGTTTACCTCGAGCTATAAATAGCAAGCGCACGCATTGTTTGGGGCCTCTTGTATGTTGTAGAACGGAGGGACCAAGTTCGAACTTGCATTAAAGATCCTTGCCGCTTGGCTTTGACTCTGGACTCTGGTGGTCTTCTTCGGGGAACAAACGGTCTGGGCATAACATTTGGGGGCTCTCCCGGAATTCCCCAAGCCCACCAGACCCCTGGTCAATGGATCTACTAGGATCGATCTGCTAATAGGTGAGCCGGCTTGTCTGTCTGTCTGTCTGTGTCCGTTCTGAACCTGCGGATCTCTAAGTCCGCTCTGAGGCTGTTAGCCTGTCTGAACCTGCGGATCTCTAAGTCCGCTCTGAATCTGTGACTCGCGAGGTCTGAAGCTGAAAGCTGGCATAAGTCCTGGCGGACGCGCTATAGGACAGCCAGTGGAGACCGGTGGGAGACGTCCCCTGGCTCTCATCTGATTCTTGTCTGAATTTATTCTGACCCAGATTTCTGGAGCGCGCCTGCGACTGACATAACTTGTTCTGACCCAGATTTCTGGAGCGCGCCTGCGACTGACATAACTTGTTGTTGATATTCCGTAACTCACTTTCCCTTGCAGGACCTGTTTACCTGATAGCGGGAACCCACTGTCCACAGAACCCCCTCCATACCTCTCCGGGCCGCAGGCCTCAGCCCCCCCCCAGGTTGAGCCGCGGGAGGGAGCAGGCTGAGGGGAGGTGACCAGCGCACCCGGACCCACTACAAGGGAAAGTAACTCTGAAGGGCCGGCGTGGGTCCTCTGTAAGCTGAGCGCTGGTCCCATGGGCCCCGCTTTTCTTTCTCTATACTCTGTCTCTGGGTCTTATTTCTTTTCTAAAGTCTCTCGTTCCACCTAACAAGAAACACCCACAGGTGTGGAGGGGCACGCCACCCCTTCATCTGGTGCCCAACTTGGAAGCTTTTCTCTAAGGTGAAGGTATGCTGGAGTGTGGTCATTGAAGACAAGTCGATGAGAGACTCCCGAGTACGTCTACAGTCAGCCTTGTGGTAAGCTTGCGCGCTCGGAAGAACCTAGGGTAACAATGGAGCAAACTAAAAGTAAATATGCCTCATCGCAACTTTATAAAAATTCTCTTAAAAAAGAGGGGGAGTTAAAGTGTCTAGCAAAAATCTAAATACGCTCTTTCAAACAATAGAACAGTTTTGTCCATGGTTTCTGGAACAGAGAACTTTAGATCTAAAAGATTGGGAAAAAAATTGGCAAAGATTAAAACAAGCAAGTAGGGAAGGTAAAATCATCCCACTTACAGTATGGAATGATTGGAGATTCTGGCAAAATCCTCACTTTCACCCTCTAAATTTTTACAATTTAAGATTTGGTGGATTGATGGGGCACAAGTGCAGGTCCGAAGAAATAGGACTGCCAATCCTCCAATTAACATAGAGGCAGATCAACTATTAGGAATAGGTCAAAATTGGAGCACTGTTGACCAACCAATAATGCCAAATGAGGCCATTGAGCAAATCAGGGCTATCTGCCTTAGGACCTGGGAGAAAAATCCAAGACCCAGGAACCGCCTGCCCCTCCTTTCACTGTCAGAAACGAGAGGAGGGCCGGCCTCAGGCCCCGCAACAAACTGGGGCATTTAAAATTCAATGCTTTGTTCCTCAGCGTTTTCAGGAACAACAACCCCACTGTCACAAGTGTCTCAGGGAATAAGCCAGTTATCACAATATAGCAATTATCCCCCACCACAAGTGGTAGTGCAGCAGTAGATCTATGTACTTTACAAGCAGTCTCTCTGCTTCCAGGGGAGCCTCCACGAAAAGTCCCCACAGGGGTATACGGCCCATTGCCTGAGGGGACTGTAGGACTAATCTTAGGAAGATCAAGTTTAAACCTAAAAGGAGTTCAAATTCATACTGGTGTGGTTGATTCAGACTATGAAGGCGAAATTCAATTGGTTATTAGTTCCTCAATTCCTTTGAGTGCCAGTCCAGGAGACAGGATCACTCAATTATTACTCCTACCTTATATTAAAGTTGGAAACAGTGAAATAAAAAGAACAGGAGGGTTTGGAAGCACTGATCTGGCAGAAAGGCTGCACATTGGGCAAGTCTGGTCTCTGAGAGCAGACCTGTGTGTAAGGCCATTATTCAAGGAAAACAGTTTGAAGGGTTGGTAGAGACAGGAGCAGATATCTCTGCCATTGCTTTAAATCAGTGGCCAAAAAAATTGGCCTAAACAAAAGGCTGTTACAAGACTTATCGGCGTAGGCACAGCTTCAGAAGTGTATGAAAGTACAATGATTTTACATTGTTTAGGGTCAGATAATCAAGAAAGTACTGTTCAGCCAATGATTACTTCAATTCCTGTTATCTATGGGGTCAAAATTTGTTACAACAATGGGGTGCAGAAATCATTATGCCTGCTCCATTATACAGCCCCATGAGTCAAAAAATCATGACTAAGATGGGATATATACCAGGAAAGGGATTATGAAAAATGAAAATGGCATTAAAGTCCCAATTGAGACTAAGAAAAATCAAAAAAGAAAAGGAATGGGGTATCCTTTTTAGGGGCGGCCACTGTAGAGCCTCCTAAACCCATTCCATTAACTTGGAAAACAAAAACTGGTATGGGTAAATCAGTGGCCGCTACCAAAGCAAAAACTGGAGGCTTTACACTTATTAGCAAAGAAACAATTAGAAAAGGGACACACTGAGCCTTCATTCTCACCCTGGAATTCTCCTGTATTTGTAATTCAGAAAAAAATCAGGCAAATGGCGTATGTTAGGACTTAAGAGCCGTAAAGGCTGTAATTCTACCCGTGGGGCCTCTCCAACCTGGATTGCCCTCTCCGGCCATGATCCCAAAAGACTGGCTTTTAATTATAATTGGTCTAAAGGATTGCTTTTGTTTACCATTCCTCTGGCAGAGCAAGATTGTAAAAATTTGCCTTTACTATACCAGCCATAAATAATAAAGAACCAGCTACCAGGTTTCAGTGAAAAGTTTTACCTCAGGGAATGCTTAATAGTCCAACTATTTGTCAAGCTTTTGTAGGTCAAGTCCTTCAACCAGTTAGAAACAAATTTTCAGATTGTTATATCATTCACTATATTGATGATATTTTATGTGCTACAGAAACAAGAGACAAATTAATTGACTGTTACACATTTCTGCAAGCAGAGGTTGCCAACACAGGACTAACAATAGCATTTAAAAAGATCCAAACCTCTGCTCCTTTTCATTATTTAAGGATGCAAATAGATAATAGATTCTTTAGCCCCACTCCAACTTTTGATTTTCGCCACTGCGCGTTCTCCAAAAGGCATCATTTTCGAAATACTGATCTTGTAGAGTGGTCATTCCTTCCTCACAGTACAATTAAAACTTTTACATTGTACTTGGATCAAATGGCTACATTAATTGGTCAGACAAGATTACAAATAATAAAATTGTGTGGTAATGACCCAGACAAAATAGTTGTTCCTTTAACCAAGGAACAAGTTAAACGAGCCTTTATCAATCTGGTGCATGGCAAATTGGCCTTGCAGATTTTGTAAGAATTATTGATAATCATTACCCAAAAACAAAAATCTTCCAGTTTTTAAAATGACTACTTGGATTTTACCTAAAATTACCAGACATAAACCTTTAGAAAATGCTCTGACAGTATTCACTGATGGTCCCAGCAATGAAAAAGTGACTTACAGAGGGCCAAAAGAGCGAGTAATCAAAACTCAATATCAATCTGCTCAAGAGCAGAGTTGGTTGCAGTCATTACAGTGTTAAAAGATTTTAATCAACCTGTTAATATTATATCAGATTCTGCATATGTAGTACAGGCTACAAAGGATGTTAAGACAGCTCTAATTAAATATAGCATAGATAATCAGTTACACCAGCTGTTCACTTTGTTACAACAAAGATAGGACATGGAAATAGGAAGGTGATAACCTGGGAAGAAGTTTTGCTTGTGCTTCACTAGGAGAAAATCAGCTTCCTATTTGGATACCCACTAAACATTTGAAGTTCTACAATGAACCCATCGGAGATGCAAAGAAAAGCGCCTCCACGGAGACAGAAACACCGTCATCGAGCACCATTGACTCGCAGGATAAATCAAGTGGTGATATTAGAAGAACAGATAAAGTCACCACGCACCAGGAAGGCAGAGCTGCCGACCTGAGCACAGTTAAAGAAGCTGACACTGTTAGCTAGAAAAAGCCTAGCCAGCGCAAAGGTGACACAAACCTCAGAAAAAAAAATGCTGCTGCAGCTTTAATGGTTGTATCAATGGTGGTAAGTCTCCCCATGCCTGCAGCAGCTGCAGCTAACTATACCTACTGGGCTTATGTGCCTTTCCCGCCCTTAATTCGGGCAGTCACAAGGATGGATAATCCTATTAAAATATATGTTAATAATAGTGTGTAGATACCTGGTCCCACAGATGATTGTTGCCCTGCCTAACCGGAAAAAAAGAATTGATGATAAATATTTCCATTAGGTATCGTTTCCAGTTACAGTGTGACTGGAATACTTCAGATTTTTGTATTACACCCCAAGTTTATAATGAGTCTAAACATCACTGGGACATGGCAAAACACCATCTACAGGGAAGAGGAAATTATCTCACTTTAGACATTTCTAAATTAGAACAACAAATTTTAAAGCCTCTCAAAGTCATTTAAATATTGTGCCTGGAACTGAGGCATTAGATCAAGTAAAAAAAAAAATTCTTTATGGATTAAAACCCCACAACTTAGATTAAGTCTATTGAGAACTCTACTGCAGTAAATTTTGGAATTATGTGTCTCTGTTTAATCGGTTTGTTTTTAGTGTGCTGGACCAGTCAAAGAATCCTATGCCACAATGGAGAGAACGAACGAGCCTTCATCGCCATGGCATGGACATTTTATTAGTTCTCCGAAATTAATACTTTTGTAATTTCTTATGTCTGTCTTTACTTTAATACTTTTGTAATTTCCTATGTCTTTGCTTTAATCTCTTAGTCCCATCATCTTCTTTGTAAGCTGAGGAGGATATATGTTACCTCAGGACCCTGTGATGATTGAGTTAACTGCACAAATGGTTTGTAGAGCATGTGTGTTTAAACAATATGGAATCTGGGCATCTTGAAAAAAGAATAGGATAACAGTGATGTTCAGGGAACAAGGGAGGTAACCTTGAACTGGCCGCCGATGAGCCGGACGGAACAGAGCCATATTTCTTCTCTTTTTGAATGCAAATAGGAGAAATATCGCTGAATTCTTTTTCTCAGCAAGGAATATCCCTGAGAAAGAGAATGCGCTCTGAGGGTAGGCCTATAAACGACCCCCTTGGAGGCGTGCCGCCTTTTACAGTTGAAGCCGAAGGGATGAAATAAGCCCCGGCCTCCTGTAGTGCTCTCAGGCTTATTAGGATGAGGAAATTCCCACCTAATAGATTTTGGTCAGTCAGGTTGTCTGCTCTCAAACCCTATTTCCTGATAAAATGTTATCAATGACTATGTGTGCCCAAAATTTCATTAGCAATTTTAATGTTAACACCATCCTGTGCTCTCATCCTGGCCCCACTTACTTTGTAATATTCTATTACTTTGTAAAGTTTGTAATCTCAGTGTCATGATGACAATGGTAAAATTCCTCTATGTTTCCCCTGTTAGCCCCCTTCCTTGGACCTCTGCTAAGTCTACTATTTCTGCTTACCGTAGGACCTTGTGTTATTAACAGAATTTTGCGGTTTGTCAGGGAAAGTTTGACACCATACAGCACATGGTCCTCAGAGCCCAATACCAACCTGTAAACGCTGAAACAGAATCAGACTTATAAGACCCAAGATTGGCTCCAGAGGTACCTGAGAAAGGGGGAATGAAAGAGATCAATGAAGAGACTAAGAGGCAGAAATGAAGTCCACAGGCAAACAGCCCGGGCGGCGCCCTGAGCCTAGTTAAAGATCGACCCTGGACCTAACCGATTAAGGTTATCTATAGACTCCAGACATTGTAAGGACAAACGTTGTGAAAGTCTCTGTCCTGCTCTAATTACCAGTGTCTGCCACATATCTTAGTCCTGGGCCCAGTACACACAATCCTCTATTTTGTCCCAACTTCCTGAGCTCCATATGCCTGCCCGACACAAACACATGAAGAAAAACAACACCTGGGGAAGCTGCAATAAGGTTACAACTGTTTGTAAAAGCGCAGGAACCGATAAGAAGGCTGCTAAAAGCATAACTTAACATTAACATGTAAACCAATTGTAATGCTGTAGCCTAGAGAAATGCCTTGTTCCTCTGTAACCTGACAAGTCCTGTTTACCTCGAGCTATAAATAGCAAGCGCACGCATTGTTTGGGGACCTCTTGTATGTTGTAGAACGGAGGGACCAAGTTCGAACTTGCATTAAAGATCCTTGCCGCTTGGCTTTGACTCTGGACTCTGGTGGTCTTCTTCGGGGAACAAACGGTCTGGGCATAACACTTCCTTTTGAGAGGAAATCTGCTTAGTGTTTTCCCCCGGATCCTCCATGTGGTAAGCCTCACCAGGGTACCTGCCCATATCAGGAAGCCTCACCAAGAA
The DNA here is from genome assembly GCF_009764315.1 of Trachypithecus francoisi. Lineage (NCBI taxonomy): Eukaryota > Metazoa > Chordata > Mammalia > Primates > Cercopithecidae > Trachypithecus > Trachypithecus francoisi. Next base: position 55,106,892 of record NW_022681463.1, on the reverse strand, counting down.
GGCTGGCTGTGACTGAATAAATTGTTCTAATTCTGCAGGGTGGCTAACAGATATAAACAATATCTTCCAACCAGGTCTTTATTTGTAATAATGGTGATATATGAGTCTCCATCTTTACTGTGTTTTGTAAGTCAACTTATTCAGATATGGACAGAGAAGAATAGTATAATTTATTGGGTTTACTTTAAAAGCTGGAACATATTTTTATGCTAAAAACTATAGTCAAAATATAGATAATGTAAAATATTTTTAATCAGACTGTAAAGGATTGGAAAAATAAGGATATGTAAATAAGGATTCACACACACACACACACACACACACACACACCCCTATTCTGGATATAAGTGGGTTTGTGCAGTGCTTTTTATTTAGGTACATTATTCGTTTGAGCCACTAAACTTCAAAAAACTGTGTAGTTGCCAAAGGAAAGGCTAAGGATAAAACTTGCACAGGAACACAATGGCTGTCTCATCAGAGGGAACCTACTGCAAAGGCCAGAAGCAAAACAAAAAAAGTGGTAAAATGTAATAAGGAGCAGAAACAAAGAAATAAACCAACCCTGACAGGAAGTCACTGGAAAATGGGCTTAACAATTTGAATCAGTGTAATTTCCTGGAAATATCATTCTCTCTACTGAAGCACTGATACCGTAAGGTTCAGTGACAAATCTTTAGCAATATAGCAGGTTTTCTTGCTTCTACATCCATGCTGGTACATTTGCACAATATAACACCCTAGTGTTAATGGAGAGTTCGGGGGGCAATATACATGTTAAGTGTTTTGCAGAAGGGGAAACAATCCACCTGTTAATGTAGAAAAGTTTGTGACAAACACTCAAAGCACTCCAGGAGGTTTAGATGGGACTCAGGGAGAAAGTACAGCAGGCAACAAAGATGGTCTTCTGATTGCTATTTTCTGTGTATCTTTTCCACTGCTATGAAGACGATGTTTCTGTAATGGCTCCAAATTAGGGCAAAGAAATATATGTTCAGAGATAAATGTGAGGTCAGATCTATGTCACACACAGATATAAAAAGGTTTTAAGATAGCTAGAAAAATAGGCTGATAAAATATATAATCTGGAAATTTGGAATAAAATTGATTTTAGCTCTCCAAAATACAACATTCTGTAAAATGTCATGGCCCTTTTGTGAGCTTTGTGTTCAGTACATCTCTCACTTCAAGTAAAGCTAGTCTAATGTTCTATTATTCCTGGCCTAACTTAGCACTATACTGATATGTTGCAGATTTGGAAAATTATAATGACACAAATTTTAAAACCTCTGAAGATGATAATATTTGTTGCCTAAAGTAAGAACAGCTGAAAGCAGCAGCAGCATAGTGTAGTGGTAACAAACACAGACACTGGAACTAGACTTCCTAAGATTAACGCCTACATTTTCTATTTTGACTATGGTATAACAGGTAAATTCTGTACCTTATTTCCCTCGGGCCCCAAATAGGAATAAAAATATATTTTTTATCTCATAGGGTGGTTATTAGTATGATGTGGTTTGCAACACTGGCACAAATTAGCATAGATGTGTATTAAATATTTTAAAATGAATAATCTAGAAAGAGCCCTATAGCGTCTTCCAAGACCTTTTGTGATCCGCGAACCAAGTTTATTGCCTTTGTTATGTTTCATCATAACATTCTCTATTTTCCTCTTCGTGATTTTTTTATTCTTATACACTTTTATTGTTCATTCCTCAACAGGGTGGAAACACCAGGATAGCAGTGATGTTGCTTATTTTGATACCTATTGATTACCTTATGATTAACAGAGTGCATAACACATATTAACTGATGACTGAATATTTGTTAAATGAATGATTGAAAAAAAATGACATCATTCGAATGATCTCCGATATGTACAAGTTACTACAAGACTTAGTAGGCACTCAATATTTATTGCATTGAATCAAATAATCTCTACTCTTGATTACTGAGTCAAAATATCGGAAAACTGCAAATGCTGTCATGTGGACTAAAGAGTATATTAGTGGTAATCATAAATGTAGTGGAAATGTTATGCCCAGACCGTTTGTTTCCCGAAGACCACCAGAGTTCAGAGTCAAAGCCAAGCGGCAAGGATCTTTAATGCAAGTTCGAACTTGGTCCCTCCGTTCTATAACATACAAGAGGGCCTGGAACAATGCGTGCACTTGCTTTTTATAGCTCGAGGTAAACAGGACTTGTCAGGTTACAGAGGAACAAGGCATTTCTCTAGGCTACAGCATTACAATTGGTTTACATGTTAATGTGAAGCTATGCTTTTAGCAGCCTTCTGATCGGTTCCTGCGCTTTTACAAACGGTTGTAACCTTATCGGAGCTTCCCCAGGTGTTGTTTTTCTTCATGTGTTTGTGTCGGGCCCAGGAAGTTGGGACAAAATAGAGGATTGTTTGTACTGGGCCCAGGACTAAGATATGTGGCAGACACTGGTAATTAGAGCAGGACAGAGACTTTCACAACGTTTGTCCTTACAATGTCTGGAGTCTATAGATAACCTTAATCGGTTAGGTCCGGGGTCGATCTTTAACTAGGCTCAGGGCGCCGCCCGGGCTGTTTGCCTGTGGACTTCATTTCTGCCTCTTAGTCTCTTCATTTGATCTCTTTCAGAAACAATGTAAAAAGCTGCAAGAAAATAAAGCTTGGGAGTTACATATAGAGTGAGCATTACATCATGCCTGTTTCCTTCTTGTGTCACCTCAAAACTTCTAAAAAATAGTAACTCATTTTTCAATGTGAACATCAGAAGACTAATTCTAGTAAATTTTCCAGGTCATGGTAACTCTATATCTGTAGAAGTTCACCATTCTTCAGATTAAAACTAATATTTTGTGTTGTGTGATTTTGTACTTTGTAGACAAATAGATAATCTATATTTTTACATGGATTTTGTGGTGAAATATAATCCAAAAATGTTATATAGTATTTTTAAGACTAACATACAGTTTACTTGACTATTTTTGGTGTAAAGTTCTATAAATTTGACATACATATAGATTCATTTAACTGCCATGATAATGAGTATACCGAATAATGTCATCACCATAAAATAATCCTTCATGCTATCCACTTGTAGTCCAACCTCCCTCCACATTTCCTGACACCACTGATGTGTCATAGTTTTGTTTTTGTGAAAATTCAATAGAAATGGAATCATATAATGTGTAACCTTTTGAATCTGGCTTCATTCACTTAACATGATGCTTGTGTGATTCATAAAATCTGTTTCATGCATCAAAGTTCATTCATTCTTTGTTGCCAAAAAGTATTGCATTGTATGAATTTGCCACTATTTACTTATTCTCCCATTGAAGAAGATTTGGATTGTTTCCAGTTTTGAGTGATTATGAACAAAATTGTAGAGAACCTACTGTGTACTATGTATTCTTGTAGATAAAGGAACATAGTGACAGCCAAGGTAGAAACGTTCCAATTATTGTTATGCTTAATGTCTATGGAGAAATTACCTATGGTTTAAACATGAAAAAAAAAAAAAATCATACGACTAAATGTGTGGCTTTTTGTTCTTCAGTTGTCAATAATTTTATTCCAGTGCATGAATTAGTACTACTGGGTCATTCACTGTTTCTCAACTGTTTCTCAATCTGTACAATGATGATATGATTCTAAAATATACAATAGAAATTGTATGTTAGAATCATGAATTGAGGTTGTTTGTTTGCTTTTAATCTATTGAGTATAATTCATCAGAACTGCAAAGCAAGACCCAGACAACACGTGTTTTGTTTAAGCCATCAAAGGTAATTCTGATGAATACTTCAAATACTTCAGGTCAATATTGATTCTTCTATGTTTTTGAAATAGAAACCTACAGCAACACTTATCAATATGTCACTTTAAAGAGGATGATAGAGACTAGTGTATTTGTTTCCGGATGTTATCCAATCTAACAAGAAAGTGAATTATTGGTTAACTTTGCAGAATTTCCTTCAAATGGAAATATTGACAAACTATTTTCTAGATGCCATCATTTTTATTGCCCACCAAACAAATTATTGATAATTCATATTCATTATCAAGAGCATATTAAAGTTGACACCAGGAACTGTCTTCTGTTGAAATACATATAGTGAAAGAGATCAAATGAAGAGACTAAGAGGCAGAAATGAAGTCCACAGGCAAACAGCCCGGGCGGTGCCCTGAACCTAGTTAAAGATCGACCCCGGACCTAACCGATTAAGGTTATCTATAGACTCCAGACATTGTAAGGACAAACGTTGTGAAAGTCTCTGTCCTGCTCTAATTACCAGTGTCTGCCACATATCTTAGTCCTGGGCCCAGTACAAACAATCCTCTATTTTGTCCCAACTTCCTGAGCCCCATATGCCTGCCTGACACAAACACATGAAGAAAAACAACACCTGGGGAAGCTCCAATAAGGTTACAACCGTTTGTAAAAGCACAGGAACCGATAAGAAGGCTGCTAAAAGCATAACTTCACATTAACATGTAAACCATTGTAATGCTGTAGCCTAGAGAAATGCCTTGTTCCTCTGTAACCTGACAAGTCCTGTTTACCTCGAGCTATAAATAGCAAGCGCACGCATTGTTCGGGGCCCTCTTATATGTTGTAGAATGGAGGGACCAAGTTCGAACTTGCATTAAAGATCCTTGCCGCTTGGCTTTGACTCTGGACTCTGGTGGTCTTCTTCGGGAAACAAACGGTCTGGGCATAACAATAGCTGTGAACCTACATTGCTCCCATTGTAAAACAGAGGGCAATGTCCTAGGAGTTTCTATAGATGCCAAAGGGGAGATAATAGATCAGTGTGAGCACTCCTCCAATACTTACTATTTTGCAATGGTCAAACATATTTAATTTTTAGTCTTCTATCCTATAATTTCTTTCCCACACAATTCTGATCTTTATATCCAATTGACTGAGAAACTGTATTTAGTGCCTCATCCCATGTTTTTCAATTTTTTAATCAAATGTGTCTATACTGTGAATTTTTACCTTGACTTATTTAAATAATAATGTGCATGCATATTTCCTATTGCAGTTAAAAAATGCTTGGGAAAGATTAGCCTATTTTCTATTTTGTAAGGTGTTACGAGTTGTGAAACTTAAATTCTATATATATCACAAAAAATAAGATAAGTATTTGTTAGACTAACATACCTGACGTATCAGGTAGAAGAGCAGCCGGAAATAGGTGACAGAGTTAACATGAGCCATTAGAAGCAATTCAGAAGAGAAATAAGGTAACTTAAGTTATATCATTACTTAAAGTAGTGCTTCTCCTCTAAACAACGATATTTTTCTCAAATAGGACTATGGATGAAGGATAGATGGGCATAAAATTTATAGTTATAAAATGTTACTTTTTCATTGAGCAATTTTGGTACAAAAAGCTATGAATATGATGGAAAATAATAGGAGAAAAACAGAACAAAACATTTGTATTGCTTTTATATAATAATAGTGCTTCAACTTATAAGCAGTTTTTTATTGACCTGATGTGGTTAATTCAATTAAGGAGAGAAGTATCTTTTTGAAATTTATGGAGTTATTAAGAATAATACCAATGACTTTCTCAGGAAAAATAGCTTACCGTGTGTTCCCTTCATGCGTGCAAGTAGGGATAAGTTAGATATGTTATTCCCATATTTTTAAAGCTCTGAAATTTTGAAGTTTAAGACTGATTTTCTGTGTTTGTTGGCTAATTGGTGAAGTAGTTGTGTATTTCTTTTTTTGTGGAATGCTGTGGTATTCTGCCTTAGACTGGTAAAGTCTTGATGATTGTGTTAACAAAGGAAAACATGTCAATTTTGTGTTGTTAAGGTTAAAAGAAGTGAATTTCTTTCATTTACTTCAATTCATAAGCTTCTTATATAAACTGTTGATTCAAATTTCCTTACAAAAGATTATCTGAGCTACTGTGAATACTTTCTAAAATACTTACTATGCACTCTGTTTAAAAAAAATCTATCATCTTTCTAGTTTATAATACAATGAAACTTTCTTTATACTTGCTTTGTTTTCATAAGTGCTAACCAGGTTAAAATAACATTTAGAAATGATACTTGTTAATGACATTCACTATTACCACTTATTTAAATTAGTGTCGGATACTCATAACATAACTAGTTATTTCCTTGGAACATTAACATTTCACAATGCTTTAATAAATGTCCCATCCCAACATTCAAATTCTGTTTTAAAAATTTACAATGCAAATGCAGTTATACTTTTTTTTTTTTTTTTTTTTTTGAGACGGAGTCTCGCTCTGTCGCCCAGGCTGGAGTACAGTGGCCAGATCTCAGCTCACTGCAAGCTCTGCCTCCCGGGTTTACGCCATTCTCCTGCCTCAGCCTCCCGAGTAGCTGGGACTACAGGCGCCCGCCACCTCGCCCGGCTAGTTTTTTGTAGTTTTTAGTAGAGACGGGGTTTCCCCGTGTTAGCCAGGATGGTCTCGATCTCCTGACCTCGTGATCCGCCCGTCTCCATGCAGTTATACTTTTAAAATTTTACTTTCATAAACATAACCATGAATCCCACTTTAAATGCCAAAAAGAAATGGGATAGTACAGATCTTTCAGTTTTATTGTAACAACAGCAAAAACAAAAACAGAAAAACAAACAAACAAAAAAAAACTCTGAGGATGTGATCCTAAATAAATTTTACAATCCTTTATCAAAGAACAGTTTTGATTTTTATTCCTTCTTTCCTCATAACTATGTAACGATCAGCCTCAGTGAGGCAGATGTAACAATTGAGCTTCCCTGTGAGCACTTCAGTAGTATGACAAAGACAACTATTTTTCTTTACCATTACTGGGAGAAACTGGATGTCTAATTAAACAACCAACAAAACAAACAAGCATTGTTGGTAGATGTCCCATTTTCTATTATTACATAGCCATTATAACATATCCTACGCAGAACCACATAATTTCTTTTATCACATTTGATATTATGAAAACCAGTTGTAAAAATATTTTATGTCAAATATTACAGGTAAATTTATTTGAGCTAAGTCAATACCACTTGCTCATTGAATATTATTGAATGATTATATGTCATGAACTGTGACAGAGACACAGATACTTCTTTCATGCCAAAAGGGAAGACATACAATAAAAAAAAAAAAAACTATGACAATAAAATGAGATGATTATCACAGCTTGTATAATATTAACTTTGTTCTAGGCACTACTAACTCATTTAATACAATAGCGTGTGACTGATCTGTTTTGAGTTACACACAGTGGAAGCAGTATTTTATTCATCCTTTTATTCCCAGCTCCTCAAAAAAGTTATTGACTGATAAATAGGCCTCAATAAATAAATAATTTGGAAATGTAAATTTAATTGTCTTAAATAAGCAGTTTAATTGATCTTTTGTATTGGTAACTGAATAGTTTCTTTTTAGAAATAAATGAAACGCATACATTTAATAATAAAATTTGTGATAGTTGACTTTTATAATTAATTGCTGTCATGGATACTTCATGCAACATACTTTTGAAATAATATAGGCTAAATAAATAATTCTGTAATATTGTTTTATATATATAGTATATATTTGTGGCTTTGTAAATCATTATATAAGGTTATTGATCTATATGTTCAGCTAACACATAGCTAAATTATAAATGTAAAGGTTGAGAGTAAATATTTCTTTAAAATTGCTGTAGTTTTGCCCGTATTTGTGAGTGCTCCATTATGCACTTTATAAGCATGAAAGTGTCACCATCTTTCCTTTAAGTTTGAAGATCACTTTCTGGATTCAATTATGAGTTTGGAAATTGTGTTTAGATGTTTGAACACCTAATTGATTATGCTACATTTATTAGATCATGGTTGAAATGTAATTTTACTGCTTGGTTGGTGATACTTTTTTTTAAAAGCATTAAATTGATTTGCTGCTTAGGAGTGAATCACTTTTTAAAAACAGGTTTTCAGGAATCTTCCAGGAGGAAAAGTACATGTTTTGATCCTTATTATTTTTAACAAAGAGTGAAAATAAACAGTGGCAAACCTAGGAAGTAATTAGAAAGCAAGTCTTGAACTGAATTTAAAACATGAACTCTTATTTGATATCGTAATTTTTGCAAAGAGGTTTTAGCTACTGCATCAATAAAACCAATACTCATATTTATTTTTTAAAGTGAAGGTTTTTTCTATTAAGATAGCTTTATAGTAAAACTTCAGTTTGTTCAATTATTTTCAAAGCATGTGTTAAATCCCAAAAACAACGTAAAAAAAACATTGGGAGTAAGGGAAATATAGTTCCTGAGAAATGTTGGATGAAATAAATAAAATAATATTTTTAGTGTTCTTCATGTGTAATCAATTCAGCTCAATGAAATACTGATCTCAAAGGGGAATGAAAGGATGCAAGGCTTCCTAGATGCTTTTTGTGAGGATCACCTTGAGAACATGTTTTGAAAAACACTAGGCTAATTCACTCAGTTTGGGATCATATTATGAGACAGTAAGTTACAAATGCCCTGTATTAGTCCATTTTTGCACTGCTGATAACAACATACCAAAGACTGGGCAATTTAAAAAAGAAAGAGGTTCAACTGGAATCACACTTCCACATGTCTAGGGAGGCCTCACAATCATGGCAGAAAGCAAAGAGAAGCAAGTCATATCTTAAGTGGATGGTGGCAGGCAAAAATAGAGCTTGTGCAGTGGAACTCCTGTTTTTAAAGTCATCATATCTCCTGAGACTTATTTACTATCATGAGAACAGCACTGGAAAAAACCATCCCCATAATCAATCACTTCTCACCAGATTCCTCCTATGACATGTGGGAATTGTGGGAGTTACAATTCAAAATGAGATTTGGGTGGGGACAGCCAACCATATTATTCCACCCCCAGGCCCCTCCCAAATCTCCTGTACTCACAATTCAAAAACAATTATGCCTTCCCAATAGTCCCTCAAAGTCTTAACTAATTTCAGCATTAACTCAAAAGTCCACAGTCAAAAGTCTCATCTGAGACAAGGCAAGTCTCTTCCACCTATGGGCCTGTAAAATCTAAAGCAAGTTAGTTACTTCCTAGATACAATGAGGATACAGGCATTCGGCCAATATAGCAATGCCAAATGGGAGAAATGGGGCAAAACAAAGGAGCTACAGGCCCTATGCGAGTCTGAAATCCAGCAGGTTAGTCAAATACTAAAGCTCCAAAATGATCTCCTTTGACTCCACGTCTTACCTCTGGGTCATGCAGATGTAAGAGGTGAGTCCCCACGGTCTTCCACCTCTGTGTCTTTGCAGGGTACAGCTTCCCTCCCGGCTGCTTCCATGAATGGCATTGAGTGTCTATGGCTTTTCCAGGCGCACAGTGCAAGCTGTCATTGGATCTACCATTCTGGGGTCTGGATGACAGTGGCTGTCTTCTCACAGTTCCACTAGGTAGTGCCCCTGGGGACTGTGTGGGAGCTCCAATCCCACATTTCCCTACTGCACTGCCCTAGCAGAGGCTCTCCATGATAGCCACACATCTGCAGCAAACTTCTGCCTGGACATCTAGGTGTTTCCATCCATCCTCTGAAATCTAGGTGGAGGTTCTCAAACCCAGTTATTGACATCTGTGCACTGTCAGGCTCAGCACCATGTGGAAGCTGCTAAGGCTTGAGGCTTACACCCTCTGAAGTCATGGCCTGAGCTCTATGTTGACACCTTTCAGCCACAGCTGGAGTGACTGAGACACAGGGCACCAAGTCCTTAGGCTATACACAGCAGGGGGACCCTGGGCCTGGCCCACAAAACCACTTTTTCATCCTAGGCCTCCAGGCCTGTGATGGGAGGAGCTGCTGTGAAGGCCTCTGACATGCCTGGGGACTTTTTCCTCATTGTCTCTGGGATTACTATTCGGCTCCTCATTACTTATGCAAATTTCTGCAGCCGGCTTGAATTTCTTCTCAGAAAATGAAATTTTCTTTTCTATTGCATTGCCAGGCTGCAAATTTTCCAAGCTTTTATAAAAGTTCTGCTTCCCTTATAAAACTGAATGCCTTTATCAGCACCTAAGTCATCTCCTGAAGGCTTTGCTGCTTAGAAATTTCTTCTGCCAGATACCTAAATCATCTCTCCCAAGTTCAAAGTGCCACAAATCTCTAGGATAGGGGAAAAATGTTGTTAGTCTCTTTGCTAAAACAAAACAAGAGTCACCTTTGCCCCAGTTACCAACAAATTCCTCATCTCCATTTGAGAGGACCTCAGACTGGATTTTATTGTCCATATCATTATTAGCATTTTGTTCAAAGCCATTGAACAAGTCTTTAGGAAGTTCCAAACTTTCCCACATTTTTCTGTCTTTCTCTGAACCCTCCAAACTGTTCCAACCTCTTCCTGTTACCCAGTTCCAAAGTTGCTTCCACATTTTTGGGTATCTTTTCAGCAGCGCCCCACTCTACTGGTACCAATTTACTGTATTAGTCAATTTTCACACTGTTGATAAAGACATAGCCAAGACTGGGCAATTTACAAAAGAAAGAAGTTTAACTGGACTCACAGTTTCATGTGGTTGGGGAGGCCTCACAGTCATGGTGGAAAGCAAAGAGGTGCAAGTCACCTGTTAGGTAGAGGTGGAAGGCAAAAAGAGTTTTTGTGTAGAGAAACTCCTGCTTTTAAAACCATCAGATCTCAAGAGACTCATTCACTATCACGAGAACAACCCAGTAAAGACCTGCCCCCATAATTAAATCGCCTCCTACCAAGTTCCTCCTATGACATATGGGAATTGTGGGAGTTACAATTCAAGATGAGTTTTGGTTGGGGAGCCAGTCAAACCATATCATGCACATATTTACAGCAGCTTCCCTAAGCATTACCTTCAAGTAAACATTTGAATTTTACTTGAAATAAAGCATTAGTGCTTTAATCCTAACTCTTGGCTTTTCTTCCCCATTTTGTTGTATTTTCTCTAGCTACATATCTCACTATATTTAAGCAACATGCATGTCCCACCTTCACTGATACTTAATGTAAATTTTCTTTCTATAATTTTTTAATTTCTTTTTTCCTAACACCCATGCAGTATTAATAAAAAAAGTTTTGGATTGGCCTCTATACTATTAGTTAAATTTCAGCTCAGCTGCAAGTGAGAACAATATTACTTAGGATAAAAACAATGATGTAAATGACATATAAAATAATTTTCCTCCTTTTGAGAAAATCTGAGAAAGTGGCAGAGACATTCATGGTGTCAGGTAATTTTTGTTCATTTCTCCTTATTCTTTCTCTGTGAATGACTTTGAAATCATTGTCCATTATGGTTGCTACTACCATCACCTGCATTTCCACCACTAGGAAAGAGACAATAGGTAGACAAGGATAAGAATAAAAATTACACATAGATCTTCCGCTTATAGTCCCATCATAAACCCTTTGCCTATAAGGTATGATATAGCTGCAAGAGACATTTAGAAGTATCTATTCGTGTTAACAAGTTAATCAGCTGAAATATAATGTGGTACAGAAATTCCATCAAAATTTATCATATTCTTATTGTCTACTGAAAAACAGATTATTGAATAGGTGGTAAGCACCAGAGAGAAAATTGAAAGAGATTTAAAATGCTCAAAATTCATCAAACCTAAAAATATATCAAGTCATAAAAATTGCTCCACTTGTCACCTACATTTTGGTATTAACAGGTCATTTCAGTTTTCATTTTACTTGGCCCCTATCTCTCAGTTTATTTTCTTTTTCTTTCTCTTTATCTCCCAATCTCTTTATTTGGGAGTGTTTCCGGGATTAATCTTTGATTCTGTTCTCTTTCACCTACATTTACTACCTTTGTGACTCCCTGTGGCCTCATAGCTATACATGTCACCAATGTGCAAAGGACATTTTAAAAATATCTCCTCTAATCTCCTGAGTCACATATTCATCTATGAGTACTTACTCTAGCAGGGAGTGGTGGCTCACGCTTGTAATCCTAGTACTTTGGGACAAGATGTGCAGACCACTTGAGTTCAGGAGTTTGAGACCAGCCTGGCCAGCATGGTGAAATCCCGTCTCTACTAAAAATACAAAAAATTAGCCAAATGTGGTGCCAGGTGCCTGTAATCCCAGCTATTTGAGAGGCTGAGGCACGAGAATCGCTTGAACCCAGGAGACAGAGGTTGCAATGAGCCAAGTTTGTGTCACTACATTCCAGCCTGGGTGACAGAACAAGGCTCCGTCTCAGAAAACAAAAACAAAAACAAAACAAAACAAAAACCTTACTTTACATCCACATTTTATGTTGTAATGGATAGTCCAACCTTACTATGCCTATAACGATCTCCTAATATCCCTCTAAAACTTAATATTTAAATATCATCTAATATTTTCTTACCTTGTTGGAAGCTTCATTCTTCCTGTTACACAGGACAAAAATCTTGGAGAAATCAATTTCCCACTTTAGCTCCTGCTCCTTATCCAATTTGCTGCAATTACTGTTGTCTGCCTTGAATTACATGCAGAATCTTATTCACCGTATCTACCCCTTCCTTTCCAGACCAAGTAACTTTTAGCTCTTCTCTATATTGCATCAATGTATTCTGCTTTCACACTTGCCCGCATATGTTCGATACAGTCATCTGGATGACAATGAAGAAATGTAAGCCACATTAAGTGACCTTGCTCCAAATCCTGCAGTGGCTCCCTATGTTATTCACATTAAAAGTTCAATAGGTTAAAATGACCTCCTGGGCTTTCCCATCATTACTTACATTACTTCTTTCCTATTATCCCCTTATTTCCTCTTACCACCCTAACCACACTCACCACCACTCTGTTTCTTGGATACATCCATCTGGGACATTTTTGAAACAGAATTTTGCTCTGCCTCTTTTCTCTATCTTAAATACAATTCCCTCAGTTTTTCACATGTCTACCACTTTTTAAAATTTTATTTTATTTTTAGTTCTGGGATACATGTGCAGGATGTGCAGGTTTGTTACATAGGTAAATGTGTTCCATGGTGGTTTGCTGCACCTATCAACCCATCACGTAGGTATTAGGCCCTGCATGCATTAGGTATTTTTCCTGATGTTCACCCTCCCCCTGCCACCCTGCCCCCGACAGGCGCAAGTGTGGGTTTTTCCCCTCCCTGTGTTCATGTGTTCCCATTGTTCAGCTCCCATTTGTAAGTGAGAATATGTGGTATTTGGTTTTCTGTTCCTGTATTAGTTTGCTGAAGATAATGTCTTCCAGCTCCCCCCATGTACCTGCAAAGGACATGATCTCATTCATTTTTATGGCTGCATGCTATTCTATGGTGCATATGTACCACATTTGCTTTATCCAATCTATCATTGATGGGCATTTGGGTTAATTCCATGTTTTGCTATTTTGAAGAGTGCTGCAATAAACATATGTGTGCACATCTCTTTAAAATAGAATGATTTATATTTCTTTGGGTATATACCAAGTAATGGGATTGCTGGGTTGAATGATATTTCTGGTTATAGGTCTTTGAGGAATTGCCACACTGTCTTCCACAATGGTTGAATTGATTTACATTCCCACCAACACTGTAAAAGGATTCCTATTTCTCCACAGCCTCACCAGCATCTGTTGTTTCTTGACTTTTTAATAATGGTCATTCTTACTGGCATGAAATGGTATCTCATTGTGGTTTTGATTTGCATTTCTCTAATCATTAGTTATGTTGAACTTTTTTCATGTGGTTTTTGGCCACATAAATGTCTTTTTTTGAGAAGTGTTTGTTCATGACCTTTGCCCACTTTTTAATGGGATTTTTTGTTTTTTTTTTCTTGTAAATTTATTTAAGTTCCTTGTAGATTTTGGATATTAGACCTCTGTCAGATGGATAGATAGCAAACATTTTATCCCATTCTGTAGGCTGTCTCTTCACTCTGATGATAGATAGTTTCTTTTGCTGTGCAGAAGCTTCTTAGTTTAATTAGCTCCTATCTGTGAATTTTTTCTTTTGTTGCAATTATTTTGACATTTTCATCATGAAAGCTTTGCACTTGCCAATGTACTGAATGGTATTGCCTAGATTTTATTCTAAATCTAGTAGTTTTGGGTTTACATTTAAGTCTTTAATCCTTCTTGAATTAATTTTTGTATAAGGTGTAAGCAAGGGGTCCAGTTTCAATTTTCTGCATATGGCTAGCCAGTTATCCCAGCACCATTTATTAAATAGGGAATCCTTTCCCCATTGGTTGTTTTTGTCAGGTTTGTTGAAGATGAGATGATTGCATATGTGTGATCTTAATTCTGATATTTCTATTCTGTCCCATTGGTCTATGTATCTGTTTTTCCACCATGCTGTTTTGGTTACCGTAGCCTTGTAGCACAGTTTAAAGTTGGGTAGCATGATGTCTGCAGCTTTGTTCACTTTGCTTAAGATAATCTTGCCTATACCGGCTCTTTTTTGGTTCCACATGAATTTTAAAGTCGTTTTTTCTAATTCTTTGAAGAATGTCAATGGTAGTTTAATGGAATAGCATTGAATCTATAAATAACTTTGAGCAGTATGGCCATTTCACAGTATTAATTCTTCCTACCCCTGTGTTAGGAATAGGCTCCCAAAATCTGGCCATAAACTGGCCCCCAAACTGGCCATAACCAAAATCTCTGCAGCACTGTGACATGTTTGTGATAGCCATGACAGCCACACTGGAAGGTTGTGCATTTATCGGAATGAGGTCAAGAAACACCTCTACCGTCCAGGGAGGAAAACAGCTTAAAGGCATTCTTAAACCACATACAATAGCATGAGGTATATGTGCCTTAAGGACATGCTCCTGCTGCAGATAACTGCCCAAACCCATCCCTTTATTTTGACCCATCCCTTTGTTTCCCGTAAGGAATATTTTTAATGTATAATCTAGAGAAGCAATGGTTACCACTGGCTTGCTGTCAATAAATACGTGGGTAAATCTCTGTTCAAGGCTCTCAGCTCTGAAGGCTGTAAGACCCCTGATTTCCCACTCCACAACTCTAAATTTCTGTGTGTGTGTCTTTAATTCCTCTAACGCTACTGGGTTAGGATCTCCCCTACCTAGCTGGTCTCAGCACTCTGAACATGAATTGTTTTTCCATTTGTTTTTATTTTATTTTATTTTATTTTATTTATTATTATTTTTTTGAGACGGAGTCTTGCTCTGTTGCCTGGGCTAGAGTGCAGTGGCCGGATCTCAGCTCACTGCAAGCTCGGCCGCCCGGGTTTATGCCATTCTCCTGCCTCAGCCTCCCGAGTAGCTGGGACTACAGGCGGCCGCCACCTCGCCCGGCTAGTTTTTTTGTATTTTTAGTAGAGACGGGGTTTCACCGTGTTAGCCAGGATGATCTCGATCTCCTGACCTCGTGATCCGCCCGTCTCGGCCTCCCAAAGTGCTGGGATTACAGGCTTGAGCCACCGAGCCCGGCCAAGTTTTTTTTTTTTTTTTTTTCAATCAATGTTGACCAGGTTGGCCTTGAACACGTAGCCTCGCCTCCCTGAGTGCCAGGGCAACCGGCCTGAGCCACCGCGGCTCCCTTGTTTTTCCATTTGTTTCTGTCCTTTCTGATTTCTTTGAGCAGTGGTTTGCAGTTCTCCTTGAAGAGGTCTTTCACTTCCCTTGTTCGCTATATTCCTAGGTATTTTATTCTCTTTGTAGCAATTGTGAATGGGAGTTCATTCATGATTTGGCTCTCTGCTTGTCCATTGTTGGTATATGGGAATACGTGTAATTTTTGCACTCTGATTTTGTATCCTGAGACATAGCTAACATTTTTACCTTCTCCAAATGTCTTATTTTACTGTTTCTCTTTCTCTTTGTTTTGAGACAGGCTCTTTCCCAGGCTGGAGTGCAGTGGCAGGATCATGGCACATTGCAGCCTCCTTGAACTCCTGGGCTCAGCCCACCTCAGCCTCCTGAGCAGGTAAAATCAAAGTCATACACCACCATGCCTAGCTAATGTTTTTTGTTTGCTTTCTGTTTTTATTTTTGTTAATTTTTTAGAGAGACGAGATCTCACTATGTTGCTCAGCCCTGGTCTTGAATACCTGGACTAAAGCAACCCCCCATCTCAGTCTCCAAAACCACAAGAATTACAGGCATGAGCCACTGGTCTTGTTCATTTGCCCTATTATCAGTTAGCTTTGCTATCACACTCTGGTTGAAATACCGACATTCACTCAATATTCCCAATCCCCTTACTCTATTCTCTCTACTGTTTTTATAAACAAACTCTACAAATTTCCTTTTGTACTTACTGCTTACTGCTTAATATTTGTCTTGTTCCAATATAATGCAAATCCCATGAGGACAGGAGGGGATTTTTGACATATACATATTTATTTAATAAGTAAATGACTATTCAAATAATGAAATCAGAAGTAAATGCAGGAAAACTATGTAAAATAATAATCTGTGAGTGGATGTTGTAACAAGAACACTGAAAGCGTTTCTACCTAGGCATTAGAAGTAGGACAGCATAACCAAATGGTCCAGGACATTTGTCAGAGATAAGAACATAGAGGCATCTCAGATTGGGTTCCCCACTTTTCTGTGGCTTCCTTTAAATGGAGTGACTATTCACGCATTTACCCATGAACTTTAGAGACCCACACCCTATTCTCTTAAATATACCATCACAGTTGCCATGTTCCTTCTTTCTCTCTCTCTCTGCCGTACTCTTCATTCCTGCCTTGTGTGACCCAGGCACGGAGGAAGGCCCTCCTGACTTATAGTGCCTACTATCCTTGATCTGTAAGTAATAATTATTTGAACTTAATTTCTGTCATATTAAATTTATACTTCCCATTGGAAGAACCAGGATTTTCCCCCTTGGAAGAGCCAGGATTTTCCCAGGATGCCTGGGGCAACACAAGATCATGTTCCCAGGGCCAGGTGAACAGTCAGACTGGACACTAGTAAGACAAGAATCACAAGAGCATCTGCCAATGTAAACAAGTTTCCCATGTGAGGGCCCCCTTTGGATCACAAATCAGACAACTAGACACTAGGCTGTCTGGCAGGTAAAAGAAGTATCTCCTGAAAGCCACAATGTAACCATCCATATCTGGCTCCCCTACATTTTCTGTTAGGGTAGGGTTGCTAGCTGCTCTGGTACTGGAACCTAAATTTAGCTGAAGGCTCTCAAAATAGGTGCTTAAGGCATTTCAGTAAAAATCAGATTCAAATTTTGGTAATTTGAGAATGAAATCAGAGATTTAGGCCCATTATATTATTGTAAATTATAAAAATGAAGTAAACAAATTGTATTTTTAATTTAAATTTTAACATGCGGACATAATTGTGATAGCCAGCATGAAGGTAAGAAATGCAAATATAAAACAGAAGAATTCTTCAAAGGTGTTTTGCACTCTTTGTGGAAGGAGGATGAGCTGATCCTTTGGCAACTATAAGTATCTATGCGCAACAGACCAATTTATTCCAGATGTTTTGATCAACTTACAGCAAACATAAAATCCACTTACAGTCTTAGTATGAAAATTTTTGAGAGTCCATGTTAGGTTTACTAGGATTTTTTTTTTTTTTTGAGATGGAGTTTCACTCTGTTTGTTGCCCAGGCTGGAGTGTACTGGTGTGATGTCAGCTCACTCCAACTTCCACTCCCTGGGTTCAAGCGATTCTCCTGCCTTAGCCTCCCGAGTAGCTGGATTTACATGTGTCCACCACCATGCTGGCTAATTTATTTATTTTTTATTTCTTTTTTTAGTAGAGACGGGGTTTCACCATGTTGGCCAGGCTGGATTTGAACTCCTGACCTCAAGAGTCAGGCGGGAATGCCCGCCTCAGCCTCCCAAAGTAGTGGGATTACAGGTGTGAGCCACCGTGCCTGGTCTTGTTTATTTTAAATATTGACCTCAAAGCACTAATAGTCATCTGAACACTTAAGAAAAAAGAAATTACATCAAGCAGAATTTATACTGTATGGCAAATGAGGACCAGCTACTAAGTAAAGAGTGCTGTACGTATGCACTAAAACCAAAATGCTTATTGTCATCTTAGCTTGTGAAAAGAAAAATGAACAATGTGGGTCACACAAATATATTCAAAAGAGAAGATTAAAGGGAGGCACTGGCGTCTTTGAGGCAAAATATAGTTTGCTGTAAGATAACTTTACAGACATGTTTTAAATCAATGTTTTGACAAAAAAAAAACCCTGGATAGTTCCTAACTACTTAAAATATAAATCCTAATTCATTGCAGAATCTTTTCTCAATTTTTGAGACTGTTACGTTCAGAGCCAAGTAAACCATGGGAGGAAAAAGAACTTTTCCCCATTTTGAAAACAATGGTTTCCTCTGTGAGATGAACTGTAACTTCTCATCTTGTAAAAAGATGGAAAACCTTCAAAACCAACAAGGCAGCTACAATTTGATATTCTTTTTCACTTCTGTTTCCATCAGGCACTCCTGAACCAGTCTTCTAGCATTAATGATGTCACCTTTTAGCCTCTCCATCTCACTCTTGCTCCCTGAGTAGGTGGTTCTGATCTCTTTCTGCAGCTCTTCCATGGTGCTCAGCAGCCCCACAAATTTGCTTTGGGTGGTGGGCTGTTCCCAGTTCCTTGAATTATTGACAACATCAAGTACTTACCAAAGTATGTAGAACGTAGGTAGTAGGCATTCAAAACTATTACCCAGTAAATTAACAAATAAGAGGCAGCCACATGAAAACCGTGAAGACACGCCTGTGGTGTTGGATTTTGATTGTTCTATGAACAAATCAAAGCCAATTTAGTAATTGCATTTTACTGGTCAAAACACCAGTTGTAATTTATGAGCATAATGCCAGGTAAATTACAGAACAATCTAAGTGACTAATTACAGGACTATCTAGGTGATTAATTGGAGTAAGGTGTTTTTAAAATATTAGGTAAATCCCACTATCGTTTCATTCAGTTATGCATATATGCCATTTGTTATTATAGAAACAAATAGTCTCAAATTTTTAAAAGTAGCCCTATGTGAAAATGCTTTTCTACCATATGTTCAATGTATACATTGTCATATACTGTGTAATGCAGAATGATGTCAAGATTTTTACTATTATCTTGTTATGCAAAGCAAAATCAAAACTAAGGAAATGAGAAGAGCAAAGGAGATTTATTCAGAGCTTGCTTTCTAGTAAGGGAATCAGCAATTTTCACTTGCGTTTTGGCAGAGACTCAAAGGCAGGCAGAGGAATGGAAAATATTATAGTGAAAAAACAGACAAGGCTTCAGGTATATAAGACTGGAGGCTATTGGCATGAGGAAGTTGTAGATATACACTAAAAGATGGACATACTATGTTATTGGCGAGGAGTGCATATTTTGCTTTCTCTGGTTGGTCCAGAGAATTGGAAGTGGAATCAAAAATTAGGAAGGCAGTCAGTTGTTAATGACATTCTAAACATTTTGTGCCAGTAGTTACAAAAGTTATTATTTAGTTTGCTTGATTGTTACTAGAAACAGTAGTCTGACTTCCTGCAAGTCTGAGTTCTAGCAGGCTCGCTTCTTGGTTATTTTAGATAACGAGTTTGGTTTTATAAATACTTGACACAGGTTACAGGTCAAAATTCTACTTTTATATATGGTCTGACCATTGTTCATTTGCATGCTTAGTCTCTCAGCATGCTCACGACTAAGGGTAACACTTATTAAGGAATTATTAAAAACTACATGATATAAGTGACATACTTGAAGTTCACAGTTCAGAGAAAATTGCTCTTTAGTCCCGCAGCTAAAAAGTGGTAATAATCAGATTAGAATCTAGATTTCTTTTACTGAGGAGACTTAAGGATCTTTTAAAATTAAACTAAAAAATAATAGACTTCCTGCAAGACACAATTTTTAGCCTGGTATGAGAAATTCTCATAAATATGTAACCTAGAAAAATATTTTGATGCTGGGGAATATAAAATAAAAATGATTTTTGTATAAAAAACATATGCATACATATATATAAATGTGTACATATAGATAACAATACTGCCATATATATATGTGTATGTACAAAACAGGTGTTCATAATTAAATTTAAAGAAGTGTGGCATTTATTGTATTATTTCAATAAAAGTTTAAACAAATAGAAATCCTAGTTCTCACATTCCAAAAAAATAAAATACATTTTGTTATTCTGTGCATTATGCCTATTCTCTGTACATAATATTTTAAAATAAAATTTTTCTGCAAGGACTGTATATCCCAACTGCACTGTGATAAGTATTCATAAAAACCATATTCCAATAACTGGTTTCATGTGAACAATTCTTATTTAAACTTTCAGCAAGTCTGCTTTTATGTAAGAATTGTATGCCCAGAAGAAGAAGCACATTGACAACTAGCTAGTTCAAAAACCAACCAAACTAGGGGATATAATATCATGAAAGTGAGGTAAAACAAACAACTCAAAGGTAATTCCCCATATGAAGAAACACAGTGTAAGTTAAATCCTATTTAAAAACTAGATTATTTTTATTTTTGTTATATTTTTTCACAAAATTAACTGTTCCAATTTAAAATTTTAGTAAGTTAACATGCAAGTATAATTAATTGAATTAGTCTATACTCATATTTGCATATAAAATATGATTTCAAAACCACAAATTGTTTTTAGAATTGGAAAGTCTATTGGAAATTGCTGTATAACCCTCAGCATTACAACTGAGGAAACTGAGAGCCAATAAAGTAAGTGGTGTATCTTCACAAAATTACAACCAGTGAAATGATAGTTGAGCCACAGATTTTATAACTTTCAATTCAGGATTTTTTTGCTTTATCATCAAACTGTCATTATCTTACCATAAATGCTTCCACCCTTTGTCCAGATCATATTTATAGGTTCTAATATAATTTTAAGAGGTGTTGACCAGTGGAGCATAGAACATGATTTACTCATGGTCATGACAGGGCAATTCCTCCATAATCACTTATATTCAGTGGCCCCGAAAATTAATAGAGCTAATATTATTTGTAGACAATCTAGGATAAAGAAACCTTGTGAATTATTTTAAAGGCTTTATTGTGATCATAAAGATCTTTATGTCCCTCAATAATTAGCATTTGAGAACACAAAACACTTCTTGGATCCAGTTGAAATAAAAATCAACATGAGTTTATATACGCTTACTGTGCTTGTATATATTCTTATAAATGACAAAACATTGACAAATAAAGAGAACCAATGGTTTCTGAAAATACTATGTAAAATCTGAGTCTAGTACGGCTAACCCAAACACTAATTTTCAAATATTTCTGCAATACTTTGTATTATTTAAATATAATATTTTCTGTAATTCAATCATTGGGAAAACTAATGGGTAAAAGTCTTTCCCAAATGTTTTATTATATGTTTTCATTTTTATTTCACGTAGTGTAATTTTTTCAGGATATTTGTGAATCAATTAACTTTATAAAATGAATGTTGCCTGTAATATAAAATATTATTATACCAGGTATGTTTAGAAATAATTTCTTTATAAATCTCCTTAAATTGTTAGAAATACATTAATTTTATAAATATTTTTAATGTATGCTTTAATGAAATGAACTACAAATTCTCAAAATTAAGCTATTATGTAAATTTTATATTAAGATATATTAATAATAAAAGCAGGAAAAGCTACTTTAGGGTTAATAAGAGTTATAGTGAGTATTTAAATTACTTTTTTTTTTTTTTGATACAGAGTTTCGCTCTTGTTGCCTAGGCTGGAGTGCAATGGCACCATCTCGATTCACCACAACATCCACCTCTCAGATCAAGCGATGCTCCTGCCTCAGCCTCCCGAGTAGCTGGGATTACAGGCATGTGCCACCACGTCTGGCTAATTTTCTATTTTTAGTAGAGACAGGGTTTCTCCACGTTGGTCAGGCTGGTCTGGAGCTCCCAAACCTCAGCCTCCCAAAGTGCTGGGATTACAGGCGTGAGCCACCACGCCCAGCTTAAATTGCGTATTTATAAAATACTTTATATTTGATAACTTCAGTTTAACAACATAAAATGCATTATATGTATTTTTTAATAACACATAAATGTGAAAAATATTTAGTCAAAAGCAAAATATTTTGACATACTTTCCAAATTTAATGTTTAGAAATGTTTTTGAACAACATTTTTAATTGTTTTTATTTATCTTCAGGTTCTCATACATAATCTTTTGTGGTTTCTTTGCAAAAATAATATTTTTTTCAGGGACCCAATATAAAGTTAGACTAAGACCAATCATACAGATACCCCTATAAATAATTTTTAAAATATATAGTCTAGAATAAGGCTGTAGAATTGCCTTCCTAGGTTTAATTTTTTTACTTACATTCTCTAAGATGAATCAATGAACTTAGAATAATAATTACTTAATCTTTGTCACCAACTGGGGATGACACCATCAGAGTAGTTCAAATTTTAAATATTGAGCATTTTTTTTAAAGAGATGAGATTCAAATAGATCAAACTTCTATTTAAACATTTGATACCAGTCATACACACATGTATTTTATGTAACAATCTCTTTGCCAAATCCAGTAATTTTCCCAGTGCATCATTTTTCTCCAGTTTCCAAGATGTTTGTATGTTCCAATATTCTGTTTAATTCAAGTACTGTAATAAATACTAAGTTCTACTCCTTTAACTGCCTCTCCAAATTATGTAAATGGTATTAACTCACAGCATGGCTTATTCAACATGATTTGTCAAATATTTTCTTATACCCAATCGACTGCTCTTATCTTAAATGTCTTCCTAGATTGTCTTCTTCACCCATTGCATATTTGGTGTTGTGTTTCTACAGTCAATTCTTAATATCATGTCCTCGATTCCACCATGTTCTGATTGTTGTCCTGTTATAAAAATGGAGGGTCCACAATATGACAAGTTAATTTTGGGTCACCAGTTATACTCCCAACTAAATTATATATCCCTTGAAGTGAGAAATTAAATTATTTTCTCCTCTCTCATTCTCTCCCTTCCTCCATTCTTACCTCCTGAACTTTCTCTCTTTTTTTCCCCAGGTATATTAAAAAATACTGTGCATGATATTTTCTCAGGAACACAACTGAGTGAATGCTCTGTTCAAATCTTTAAATACTTAGCCATTTCAATTGACTTACTAATGGCTTTTAAAAATTTTATTCTTATGAGTGATCTCACTTTCACGACAAAAGAAATTTGAAAGAGTGCCAAATAATGCATTTATATATTAGTATATACTAATATATTAAATGTGTTAAAGTAGAAATTCATAAACAAGTACCTGACTCAGTGAAGTACTAATATAAAACAATAACAAAGGAAACAAGCAGAAAAGGAGGAAAAACAGAAATAAGGAGAAATGAAGAACCCTAATCTCATTGCCATGTCTGGCAATAATGACTGGCCATGAGGATAAATGAAGGAGAGGTAGAAAGAGCTATATCATTGAATTCTTCTTTACTTCTAAGTAAATACCAAAGTAATATGGTAAATGTAGAAATAATCTATCAATTGCTTATTTTCCACATTCCATTATCCTAATTCAAGCAATATGTTACCAATATTCCCCAAATCTTATATATTTATATTGTTTTGCTCCAAGTACTTTTTAGGTTTAACTATAAATGTGGAACCTAGGATAAAATGAACTATTATAATAAATTTCAAGTACTGTAGCATCAAAGTATAGTTTCCTCACATTTTCTACTTATGATGCATTTATTTCCAAAAATATTAATGCAAAAATATCAAAGGCCAACATATTGTAGGTCACTGATCATTACCCATTTTTCGTCACTCATTGAGGCAGTATACTTGTATTTGAGGAAATGAATTTTTCAAAAGTATTACTTTTAGTTTCACTTAGCACACAAAGTTCATCTTCATAAATACTGCTATTTTCTTCAGTATTGACTTCAGTTTGAGGTTTATTTTACCACTTCACAGACACTTTTGGGAGATGTTAATTTATTTTAAAATTCAATTGGTAACTTGGAGCTTACTTATTTACACGTTGGTAAAAACAAACATTTCTAGGTACTCTTCATGCTCATGGGACTAGGAAAATCAGTTTCAGGAAATTGGAAGGGTATCATTTTCAGATTACAATAATTACTAAATTGTTGTATACTGCAAACTTCAGGTAACATGAAACTGACTAAGTAACACCATGAAACTAAGTAACACCATAAATGACAGCCTGCAAAAATCTTAGCTGTTCATTACTAACTTTACCCAGGATTTCATTTCATTTGTATATAACTGTATATTGATGTTAAACTACTGTGAATAGAAGGATAATGTAAAGGAATATCACTAGGTTTTGTACCAGAAGAATAAAATTATTGTCCAGGTGTACCAAAAAATCATTTTGGAACTAGCATTCATCTTCCAAACCTTATCTTCCAAACCTTAATTTTCTTACTTGTTAAAAATTTGAATGAAAACATCTGTCCTTGCTTTCGTTCCCTTGTGTCATTAGAATTCAGTGGAATAAAGTAAACAAAAGTGTTTATAAAACTGCCAATACCATTTCTCATTATGGCTTTCTTTTATTATCAAAATAATATAATAGCTATTAATGCTTGAACTTCTTTTTGCCTTTATTCTTTTCAACAAGTATACTTCCATTTTTTCCCCTTGCCTCAAGTCTGTATGTCTCGTTTGTCAGTATTTTGCTCACAATTTATTTATCTTAAATTTTGGATAATGTCTATATTTTGCTAAACTCTTTAAGTGTACCCCTTTACTTGTCAATTAAATTCCACAGTCCATGCTCATTTTCGACTTCCTAAAGTAAAGCCTTTTCTCCAGGCAAAATTGTCTACACTATTATGTGTGTCTACATAATTATTCATGTATATCGCTCCTTCCAACCCTATAGGCACACACAAGTACTTGTTTCTTCTACTTCTTCAACTGCTAAAACTCCACCCATCCTCCAGGAGAATAACTCAAATCCTACCTCTTCACTAAAACTTTAATTAATATTTGAGGATCTTTCAAATTTCTAAATTCCTATAGTTCTTTTTATACAAACTTACCATTTTGCATTTGTCTCATATTTACTTATGTTCATTCATATGTTTTGATTCCTTTTTCTTTCACTTATTTCCTTCCTATCTTGGGAACTTTTCCTCAGTCTGAAGCAGAAATATATTCAGACTTATTCTACACTTGAATCTCTTCAAGAACTAGGCTTCTGAGACACATAAACTAATGTTTTTTTCTTTGGTACTGTTTTGTTCTATGAAACAATGTCTTTGAGAAATTTAAGTTCAGAATTCCCTAGATATCTAAGTGAGAAAGTGATAAATGGTTATAGTTCATGAAGAAAATATCCAAGAAATCAATATATATTTTTAAATATTATGGCTAATTCATATTGCTACACTACAGTGTCGAAAAAAATCACACAGGTAATTTCATATAATGATAGATTATCTCTGGTTTTCTTGTTAAAAAATAATAAATAAACTTTCAAGTCAATTGGCTTTTGAGCATCAATAATAATAGGGACAAGTATAAATAAGAATAGTAATATCAATAGGTAATATAAAATAATATTCCAATAATTCTTAGTATATGTCAAATTTATTTTAAAAGTAAGAAAGTTGATTAAATTTTTTAGATATCCCTTCTAATCTTCATTTTTTACCTTGAGATGATGTGTATTAATCATTTATCAAGAACCTATTAGTACCTGCTACCAGCACAGCTCTCTCTCTGCCTTTGGGATGAGATAAAACAAGCTTATCACTATAATGGGAAAGAATGGTGCACCTAAAAAACAGAAACTGAAGCTTGTGATTTGAAAGACATGCATAGAGCAAGGTCATGACACAAAGTGGAAATACACTTTCTTTAATAAGAGAAAGCTGGTAGATAGAATGCCACAAAATTTATTCAGAAATAACCTCAAAATGATCATTCTGGTACAAACATTTAAAAATACCATTACATGACATAGAGTTCTCATTAGTTTGTCAACACAGAAGAGTTCACATTTTTATAGTAACACAAGTATATGACTTTAAATAAATGACTTATAATAAATAAGTCATTTATTTCTCAGATAAAAATTGTAGCGCATAATTTAATTAACATGTATTATTTTAAAACCGTAAGATGAATCATTATTAAACGTCCTTTTGTGTGTGTTAAATAATCCCATGACTCATTATTTTCTGTAGATACATGGTACACTCTAACCAAAAGATACATGATTATCTTAATATTTTGTTGCAGAACCAAGCACAGAGAGTTTCTACAGGTTACACAATACTCAACAGTTAGGCCAACAAAGACAATCTGAACATGTAACAAATTTGAAATTCTTTTGGGAGTTTTCATATGAGGGTAATTACTTCACTAAATGTTTGTCTGTTTGTTTGTTTTTGAGACAGAGTCTCACTGTTGCCCAGCCTGAGTGCAGTGGCTAAATCTTGGCTCACTGCAACCTCCGCCTCCCAGGTTCAAGCAATTCTCCTGCCTCAGCCTCCTGAGTAGCTGGGATTACAGACATGCACTACCACCTCCAGCTAATTTTTGTATTTTAGTACAGATGAGGTTTTGCCATGTTGGCCAGATTTGTCTTGAACTTCTGACCACAAGTGACCACAAGTGATCTACCCACCTTGGCCTCCCAAAGAGCTGGGATTACAGGCGTGAGCTACTGTGCCCGGCCTCACTAAATATTTATTATTGAGTGTTTTGTATGACAAGGATTGCGAGTGAGATTTGTATATAAAATATATTTTTACTCACAAGTGACGCTATAAGTATAATAGTTTTTTCTTTACAGATATTATATGCAACTGTTTGCAGTGACAAAGCCATGCAGGTCTGCAGCAACCTCAACTCTTGCCTCCTCAGAAGAAAGAATTTGACCTAGGGGCAAAAAGCAGACTGAGAGAGCAAAGTAAGTTTTAAAGCAGAAGTGAAAGTTTATTTAAAAGTTTGAAGGCAGGAGTGAAAGGAACTAAAGTACACTTGGAAGAGGGTCAAGCAGGCAACTTGAGAGATTCAAGGGAGCGGTTTGACCATTAACTTGGGGTTTCATATATTGTCAGTTAAACTCCACCATTTTGCCTCGTAGCGTGCATGCTGGAGCTACTTTGCCCAACTCCTGAGATTTTATCATCAGCTGCTGATGACCATATCAGGTTTTTTCTATCTATTGGGAGACTGCCTTTCCCTAGCACCTGCTGCAACCAATTATTACTTTAGAGAGACAGTGTAACATATCTGGTCATCACCAGATGGTCACCTAACATTTCTGGTGGTGGGAGGGCCCTTCCTGCCCTGCTTATGTCTGACCACCTTCTATAACAGAACCCCAATTTTAAGTGAATTGAGTCACATAACTGGTAAATGTTAAAGCTCTAGTATATCGCAACTCTTTTTATAAGTCCATTTTTTTCTTTGTACCCCAAATTAGCCTATTTCCTACTATAGTTATTGGATACAGTGGGCAGGAAAACTATTCACTCTAAGAAGCTACAAGTTTATTATTAAATACACAATATATATACTTAAAATAGACACACAGTTTTGAATATTGCTTTCAATTCTACTTTATTTCCATTTAGACTTTTGTTTTTGAAGAAACAACTTAAAAACAAAATCCCCTTGCTCAAGGAGGCAATAAAGACATTCATCTACACTGACCATGCACATGTTGCAAGAAAAAAACAGGAAGTCAGAACATGCCTTCAATATGGTTTGGGGTAAGAAATGACATAACCAGCATTTATAAAGGCCCCAGCCTCAAGCCTGGAACCATGGCCGAAAGTGAGAACTTTACATCTCTGTTTTTTCTGCTTGAATGTTGCCTTTTCCAAAACAGCCCCTTGACCACCCCTCGCCTCATCCTGTGCTCATAAAAACCCTAGGCTTTACTGGCAGAGAGCAGAGAAAGGGAGAAGAGAAGCAGTGGGAGTTTGACAATGGGACTTTGGAGAAGAGTCTGGCTAAAGACCACTGGACTTCAGGGAAAGAATCCCTTCCCACTCCATTCCCTTTCCACTTGAAGCCACTTCCATCAGCAATAAAATCTCCTGCATTTACTGTTTTTCAGTTTGTTCCTGCAACCTTGTTTTTCCTGGACACCAAACAAGAGCTTGGGGACCACGGGTGCAGACGGTAAAGGCTGTCACGTTGACTGACCCTCTGTGCTCTCTGATGAAGAGCAACTGCCCCGTGTGAAAGGCAGAGGGCCCGCTGAGCTGTTTCACACGGCAGCCACCCCAGGTGGTAAAGCTAAAAGAGCACACTGTAACACACACAGGTTGGGGCTTTGGGGTCCATGTGTACTCCCCCCTCAGATGCTGCCACAAGGCCTGCACAGAGTTTTGGTCCTGCCGACATCCAGAGGCACTCACCCGGGTTCCTGTACCCACTCAGCTGTGCTTCCCATCCTGTGAGAGGTGTTGTGTAGCGGATCCAAGCAAGTGAACCCCGCCAAAGCAGCCAGTCAGCTCCAGCACCGGCATTCCAGTTCCCGCCCACAAAGGGGTCAGTGAATATTTCCTGTTTCAGCAACATAGCCAAAACAACTATAAGAAAACATATATCCAACCCAGGACTGAGGGACGCCTTTCTACTGATAGTAAGCTTATATTTGAATTTCGCGAAATATTGAGAAAAAAAAAAATTACATGAAAATAAAACAACAGACCGAACTAATAGAACTAATCGAATAACTCTAAACAAGCTCAAATAATTATAATTTTTATTATAATTTAAAATCGGTATTTGAGAAATTTCAGACTATTGATTGAAATAAATATCAATGCTAATGACTAAATTATGGATTTACATTTAAGAATAAAATTAAAATAATGGACAAGAATAACAAGATAGATTGAAAAAGTAATTAGAAACAAAAGTTTCCAAGATGATTCTGAAGGATAGAAATATTAATAATGTAGACTTTAATAAAGTAGCTATGTTAAAATTTTAAGGATAGCTGCCAAAACAGCAAAACAGCATATGTAACTTTAGCATACACTAAGTACCAAATTTTAGATAATATACATATTGTAATATACAAACATACACAAATATAAATGCGTACTACTACTTGTCACGAATATATATTCCAATGTGAAGATTTTTTCATTTTGAATTTGAACACCAACATATATAGACATATACATGTACACACATATATAAACATACACATAGTGTATTTTATATATTTTATATGTGTGTGTGTATATATGTGTGACATATAATGAGAGTGAACCAGTGAGAGAATAAAAACATGAAGGTAATATGTAATAAACTTTATTTTGATTTGTAATGTTGTATTCCTAAAAATTAAATTTAAAAAATTGTAAAGCAAAATGATGCTTTATAAAAAGCCTGCATTGAACACACTCTTTTTATTTTAGTGTTTTCTATAATTTTGGTGCTGCAAATACATATTATATGAGAAAAAATAAATTATGTCTTTGAAAATTATTAAGTTGCAAAATAAGCATTACTATGATACCATACTGAGAGGTGAAACCAGCCGGACTTCCCGGATGGAGTGGGGACTTGGAAAACTTTTCTGCCTTACAAGAGGATTGTAAAATGCACCAATCAGCACTCTGTAGCTAGGAATGTAAAATGCACCAATCAGTGCTCTGTGGCTAGCTAGAGGTTTGTAAAATGTGCCAATCAATGCTCTGTAAAAACACACCAATCAGTGCTCTGTGGCTAGCTTGAGGTTTGTAAAATGGACCAATCAGCAAGACATGGGTGGGGACAAATAAGGGAATAAAAGCTGGCCACCTCAGCCAGCAGTGGCAACCCACTCTGGTCCCCTTTCAGGATATGGAAGCTTTGCTGTTTTGCTCTTCACAATAAATCTTGCTGCTGTTCACTCATTTTTTTCTTTTTTTTCTTTTTCTTTTTTTTTTTTTTTTGAGATGGAGTTTTGTTCTGTCGCCCAGGTTGGAGTGCAGCGGCAGGATCTCGGCTCACTGCAAGCCCTGCCTTCTGGGTTCACGCCGTTCTCCTGTCTCACCCTCCCAGAGTAGCTGGTACTACAGGCAACCACTAATTTTTTTTTGTATTTGTAGTAGAGAGGGGCTTCACTGTGTAAGCCAGGATGCTCATGATGCAGCTTCCTTCTTGAAGTCAGCCAGACCACGAACATATCTGAAGGAACAAGCTCCAGACACACCACCTTTAAGAGCTGTAACACCATCGCGAAGGTCCACGGCTCCATTCTTGAAGTCAGTGAGGCCACGAACACGTCGGAAAGAATAACTCCGGCCACAATACTGTATATTTAAGAGTATGGAGATATGAACATTCTTAGTTATGAATGACTATTTTGATAAATGATGTGAGCTTATGAAATAAAGTCTAATGTGATAATAAACTGAAAAGATAGCAACAACAACACATTTAAGGAACATTTCATACTTATATATAAACTTTATATATAAGGCAGGGCATGGAGGCACACGCCTGTAATACCAGCAATTTGCGAGGCCAAGGTATGGGAGGATTGCTTGAGTACAGGAGTTTGAGATCAGCCTGGGCAACTGTGTGAGACCCCGTCTGTACAATTTTTTTTTTTTTTTTAAATTAGCTGGGCATGGTGTTGCATGCCTGTAGTTCCAGCTACTTGGGAGGCTGAGGTGGGATCACACGAGATGGGAGGTGTAGTCTTGTCTCATAATATGTATCTAAGACATACATGTTATGTGATGCATATAAATAGTAAAATGGTTACTATTTTGAAGCAAATTAATGTATACATTACCTTACAAGGTGACTTTGTGTGTGTGTGTGTGGTGTGTGTGTGTGTGTGTGTAGGAAGATATTAGCTAAAATCTACACATTTAGCAGAAATCCTTAATACAGTACAATTTTATTAACTATAGTCACAATGTATACTAGATCTCTAGACTTGTTCATCCTACATGCTTGCTACTTGGTACATTCTGAATTACATCTCCTTATTTCTTCCCCCACCGTAACCCCTGGTAAACACTGTTTTATTGTCTATCTCTGTATATAGGAGGTTTTGACTTTATTTTTCAGATTCCACAAAGAAGTGAGACTTTGCAATATTTTTCTTTCTGTTTCTGGCTTATTTCACTTACCAAATGTTCTCTACATCCATCCATGTGTTGTGGGAAATGACAGGATCTCCTTCTCTAAGGCTGAATAATATTCATTGTGTGTGTGAAAGAGAGAGGGAGAAATACTATCTCTGATTCAATTTGCAGCTGCAATGATTATACTGGACCTCTTCCATATCACATTTATTTCTTGTGCACCAAGATTCTAATTCTAACAGATATATGCCATAATCTCTCATTTGCTTTATCTTGCATAATACAAACACCATTCTGTGTATAAAATATTAAACCAATCATCATCAAAATGATCACTAGCAATTTTGCTTCCCTTCTTTCCTTCCTCCCTTTCTTCCTTCCTTTCTTTCTTCCTAGTTTAATAAATAAAAAAAAAATGGAAACAAAAGATGACTCTGAGGTAGATTAATTTAACACCAAAATAGTGTCATGACAGAACAAGGAAGATTCTTCTCATCTTTGTCTTGTGAGATTTTTAGCATTTTGACTATGGTTCTCATGTTTGTTGTTTCAGGTTTATTTATCTCTGGTTTCAGAATGTTGGCAGTAGTTCCAGGAAGCTTCATATAGCAACAATCAAAGGCCAAACGTTCTTTTGACTCTATCTATATATCTCTCTTTTATTTATTACGGTATGATTTACATACAATTAAGTTAACCAGGTTAAAATGTACAATTCAGTGATTTTTTTCATAACTTTATACAATTGTGTAAACTCTAATCAAAATACACACCAATGCCCTCATTATAAGTTTTCTCATTCCTCTTTGTACTTGATCTTCTCTCCACACTCCAGAAGCCAGGCAACCACAGATCTTCTCTCTGTCAACACATTTTTGTTTATCTAAAATTTCATACAAATGTAATCACACAGTACATATTATGTAGTGTTTGAATACTTGCAGTAAGCATAATGTACTAGATATATATTCATATTGTAGTAATATGAATATATACTAATTGTGTGCTCTTTTATTGCTGAGTAAGTCCATAATAAGTATATATAACTAGTGAATTTATCCATTCACCAGCTAATGAATGTTTTCGGCTATTATGAATGTTTTACGCTATCACCATTCATGTACTTGATTTTGTATAGACATATGTGTCTATTTCTCATGGATAGCAAATAGAAATGAAGTTGATAGGCTGTATGGTAAATGTATTCTTAACTTTATATAGTATTACCATAATATTTTCTAAAATGGCTGCACCAATTTGCATTCCTCCCAGTAATATATGAAGGCTCCAATTCCTCTATAGCTTTTTTAGTACTTGTAGTTATAATTTTAATTTTGATTTTTGTGATGACCAAAGATGTTGAGGATCTTGTGTTTATTGGTTATTTATATTTTTCTGCAAAATACTTATTCAAAATTTGCCCTTGCTTAAGGAAATTCTTTTTCTTCTTCTTTTTGTTAGTGTCTGAAGGATCTGTAGGAGTGATGCCCCACCCTCTCAATCTTTTTTTTTTTTTTTTTTTTTTTAGACGGAGTCTTGCTCTGCTCTGTCGCCCAGGTTGGAGTGCAGTGATGCGATCTAGGCTCACTACAACCTCTGCTTCCGGGTTCAAGCTGTTCTCCTGCCTCAGCCTCTCAAGTAGCTGGGATTACAGACACCCACAACCATGCCTGGCTAATTTTTTTTTTTTTTTTTTTCTAATTTTAGTAGAGACAGGGTTTCACCGTGTTAGCCAGGGTGGTCTCAAACTCCTGACCTCGTGATCTGCCCGCCTCAGCCTCCCAAAGTGCTGGGATTACAGGCCTGAGCCACCACGCCTTGCCGACCCCCCCTTTTTTATTTCTGATATTGCTAGTTTGTAGCACATATTTTTCTTGATAAACCTGGCTAGATGGCTGGCCAATTTATTCATATGTTTTCCTTAGAACTAGGTTAGAACAAGGACTAGCTTCATTATTTTTTCCACTTTTTTTTTTTTGTTTCTGTTTTACATTTTATTTTCTGCTTTCACCATATTACATCCTTTCTTCTTTTTGCTTTGGGAATAATTTGCCCTTCTTCGAGTTTGTATACGATGAAACTTAGAATATTTATTTCAAACATTTCTTTCTTTCTTACATTGGCTTCTAAAGCTATAAATTTCCTCTGAGCACAATTTTTGCTATATTACACATACTTGGTTGTAAGTATATAATTCATTAAATGAATTAAGAAGAAAAAGGAAAAACAAAACATATTGTCTCTTATATGTATCCAGACACTTGTCATTTCCAATTATTCTTTCTGAGGATCTGAATTTCCATGTGGTATCATTTATTTTCATCCTAGTGAAGTGACTGTCCTTTAGCCTTTCTTACAGTGCATATTTGCTGACAATGCATTCCCTTAGTTTTTCATTTTTATATACAAATATCTTTATTTCATGTTCATTCATAAAAATACATTTTTTATTACACAAATATTTCTGTGTTAATAGGTTTTCCATTCAGCACTTTAGAGTTTCTCCTTTTTTATCTTCTGGCCTCCTTGTTTTCAAAGAGAAATCAGCCTCACATCAGATCATTGTACCTTATGCATACCATTTTTCTCTTGCCATTTTCAAGATTCTCTGCTTATATGCGGCTTTCAACATCTGAGTCTTGGAATGGACTTCCTTGTGTTTGTGATTCTGTTTTGTTGCTTGAGTAGCATCTTGCATCTATAAATTTCTGTAATTTTTTCTCAAATAAGGTATTGTTATTTCAAATATTATTTTCTGCAGTATTACTCATCTCCTCTCCTTCTGTTTTCAAGTTACATGTATTTGACTCTCTCATGTAATCTAACATGACACCGGAGGTCTCTTCATTTTTATGTCTTTCAAGAATTATTTTATTTTGAATTCAGAAATGCATGTGCAGGTTCATTACATGAATATACAGTGCAATACTAGGGTTTGGACTTCCATTGTAATCATCCCGAGTAGTGAACATAGTACCAATAGGTAATATTTCATCCCTCACCCTGCTTCTCCCCTCCCCACTTTTGGAGTTCCAAGTGTCTATTATTTTCATCTTTATGTCCATGTGTACCCACTGTTTAGCTTCCACATTGTGAAAACACAATATTTGATTTTCTTTTTGAGAGTTATTCCTCTTAGGATAATGGCCTCCAGATGCATGCATGTTGCTGCAAAGAACATGATTTTATTCTTTTGTATGACTGCATAGTATTCTATGGCTTATATACACCATATTTTCTTCATCCAATCAACTGCTGATGGACAGTTGGGTGGGTTCCATGACTTTACTTATTGAGAATAGTGCTGTGATAAACATATGAGTGACAAGTGCTTTTTTAAAGAAGTAATTGTTTATTTTTATTTTCCTAAATATACTTTTATTTTTCTTTCTGTTGTTTACCTTGGATCATTTCTATAAATCTGGCTTCAAGTTTGCCAACTTTTTCCCTTGTTATGCTTGTTAGTACTTTTGTCCCAGACACTGAAAATTTATTTCTGAAATTTTATTTTTAGTTCTATTTTTAAAATATTTTAATTTCTTTTCTACCTGAGACTGTCAATTTTTTTCTGCTATTTTCATGCACTAACAAAATGTTTTATTTTATTTTATTGAAGATAGTTATCACAGTTTAAAAATCTTGCCTGTTAGCTCCATCACCGGGTTTATTTTTTTTTAAGAACATGTTTTATGTCCTTGGTTCTTTATATTTTGGGTAACATTTAATTCTATCCTAAACATTGTGAATATTAACTTGTGATATCGGACTTAGTTTCTCCAATTTGAATGGTTTATTTTGTTTTTGTTTGTTTTTCGTTGTTGTTGGTTGGGCTTGAGCGGCAAATTAGTCTGTTGAAGCTGCTATAACAAAATACCGTAAACTGATTTCTAAGTAAAAGAAATTTATTTTTCACAGTTCTGAAGCTGGAAATTCCAAGAATGGTGTCTGGTGAGTACTCATTCTCTCGTTCAGGGACAATGGCTTTTAGCTCTGTCCTCAACATGTTGTAAGAGGAGAATTCTGGCTTCCCCAGTCCCTTATAAGGGCATTAATCCCATTCATGAAGGTTCATCCTCATTTACTAGTCACCTCCCAAAAGCCCTACCCATTAATACTATCCACGTTGGAAGTTAATATTTCAACATATGAATATTGGGGAGGACAAAAACATTCAGACCATGCTGAACTGCAATCTCTTCTTCTTGTGTAGCAGTTTTTGTGCCCTTTTGTGTCTTTGTGTTTATGTGGCCTGTTTTATGTCTCTTTCACAGACACAAGCTCTGAGTGTGCTCAGAGATGTGGGCAGAACACGTTAAGGATTCTCCTCACTATCTCTTTTCTTGCCATATTCCCCCCATCTTTTTAGCATTTATTATTCCTTGTCTTCAACTTTCTCATTCCCCAAGGTAGAAGATAGATGTTTTTATAAAAACAACTCCACCTCCAGTGTACACACCTTGAACAAAAATCAGCCGCCAGCTGAAAGACATGAACAAGAGATCTTTCCTATGTCCCTTTTTCCAAGTATACTCCCGCTGTTATCTGTCTGCTTTTCATCATTCATCAGCTTTTTCAGGTGACTCACTCAAGACTCCAGTCAGATTAATGCCTTGATCTGACCTATTTTGAGACTGTTCCCTACAACCATGGTTCAGAGATCATAGTTGTGGACAGTTTGTGTATTCCTTTTATAACTCTGTCCCTTTAGGAATTTCTGCACTCTGTTCACATTCACAAATTCTGGGTTTCACTTTTTGGTTCCCAGAAATAGAAATGTTTTATTTTTTTCGTGAGTACATCCTGCTGCCTGTGTGCACTACACAGACCAAACTTACCTCCAGGTAAAAGCCAAGGAGACAAGAAATTTCTTGTGTAGCTTTACATCACCCTCTTCCAATGAGTGTGAAATTACTACCAACGTCTGTCTTCTCTTCACCTTCCAGTACCTTCGGATGTTCTGTTTGGTTTTCATTATATTCTGTTATATCATTTTCTTCAGGGAAGTTCTGCAAACTGAGTCCTAGTCCATCATTCTCTGAAGAGTATCTTCTACTATCTACCATGTTGATGTTTTTCTCAAAGTATTTACGTTTCAATCATTAATTTCCTTATATCACATTACACAAGCAAATGGAAGAACATTCCATGCTCATGGATAGGAAGAATCAATATCATGAAAATGGTCTTACTGCCCAAGGTAATTTACAGATACAATGTCATACCCATTAAGCTACCAATGACTTTCTTCACAGAATTGGAAAAAAAAAAAAACTGCTTTAAAGTTCATATGGAACCAAAAAAGTGTCCGCATTGCCAAGACAGTCCTAAGTCAAAAGAACAAAACTGGAGGCATCACACTACCTGACTTCAAACTATACTACAAGGCTACAGTAACCAAAAGAGCATTGTACTGGTACCAAAACAGAGATATAGACCAATGGAACAGAACAGAGCCCTCAGAAATAATACCACACATCTACAACCATCTGATCGTGTACACATTTTCTTTAACCAATCTTTCACTGATAGACACTTAGATTGAGTCCATATCTTTGCTAATGTGAATAGTGCTGTGATAAGCATAGCACAAGTGTCTCTTTTCGCATGATGATTTCACTTCCTTTGTGTAGATAACCAGTAGTGAGATCACTGAATTGAATAGTAGCTCCACTTCATTACTTTGAGAAATCTCCATACTGTTTTTTCTAACAGTTATACTAATTTAAATTCCCACTAACAGAATATAAGTGTTCTCTTTTCTCTGCATTCTCACCATCATGCATTATTTTTTCGCTCTATAACAATAGCCATTCTAACTGGTATAAGATGATATCTCATTGTGGTTTGCATTTCTCTGATGGTTAGTGATGCTGAACATTTTTTCAAGTGTTTGTTGGCAATTTCTATGTCTTCTTTTGAAAAATGTCTATTCATATCCCTTGCCCACTTATTTTGGGGTTGTTGTTTGATCTTATAAATTCAAGATATTAGTCCCTTGTTAAATCCATAGTTTTCAAATAGTTTCTACAATAATGTCAGTTGTTTTTTCACTCTGTTGATTATTTCATTTGTTGTGGAGAAGGTTTTTTTGGTTTAATTAAATCCCATTTATCTATTTTTGGTTTTGTTGAATTTGTATTATGGGTCTTAGTCAGAAATTCTTTACCAAGACCAATGTCCAGAAGAGCTTTTTCTAGGATTTCTTCTAGAATTTTCATAGTTTCAGGTCTTACATAAATCTGTAACTTACCTTGAGTTGATTTTTACATATAGGGAGTGATTAGGGTTGAGTTCCATTCTTCTACATATGGCAATCCAATTTTCCCAAAACTATTTATTGAAAGGATGTCTTTTCCCCAGTGTATGTTTTTGGTGACTTTGTTGAAGATCAGTTGCCTGTAGATAGGTAACCTTTTCTCTAAGTTCTCTATTCTATTCCATTTATCTTTCTGTCTATTTTTGTTCCAGCACCACACTTTTTTGGTTACTATAGTCTTGTAGTATAGTTTGAAGTCAAGTAGTGTGATGCCCGCAGCTTTGTTCCTATTGCTTAGGATGGCTTTGGCTATTCAGGATTATCTTTTGATCCATATGAACCTCAGGATTGTGTTTGCTAATTCTCTGAAAAATGGCATTGATATTTTGACAGTCCATTAAATCTGTAGATTGCTTTGGGCAGTACGGTCATTTTAATGATATTAATTCTGATGAATGTTAATACAGTTTTAAGAGAAAAATATTGCGTAATAGAAAGAAAATTGTACATCTTAGAAAGAATTTACATCTTAGAAATCGTACATCTTAGAAAGAAAATGATATTGCAATCACAATTTTCCACAAAAAATCTTTATACTAGAAGAAAATGAAGTAACATAATGAAGGTACTCAGAACGAAATATAAGAGCCAATGATTATAAATCCAGCAAAACTGGCTTTTAAGGATAAAATAACAAAATGTTAAAAACATCTAAGAATTCACATCCCAAGAGGCTTTCCTGAGAACTTTTTTTGGATAGCAACTTCCAGTCCACCAGAGAAAAAAAACGTTATTAGTGATATTAACATAAAGGCTATCAGCAAGGAACAATATTCAATTTTGTAGAACATACATTGAATAAGGTTGAAAAGAGACAAAGCATAGTATATAAAAATAATTGTCCTTACAATGTAAATATAATGTTAATATTTTTAAATGTTTTTTTTTTTTCAGTTTTAAGGTAGTCAAAATAAATGTAGATATACTCATAACTATGAATTGGAAGACTCAGTACACCTAAAAGTGGTCTATGAATTCAACGCAATACCTATCAAAATCACTACTGGCTTTTCTGATGTAAATTGATAAATGAATCATAAAATTTATATGAAAATACAAGGGGCACAGAGTAACCAAAACAAACTTGAAGAAGGCAAAGTCGGAGGACTTATATTTCCTGATTTCAAACATACTGCAAAGATATAGTAATCAAGATATCGAGGTAATGGTTTAAGGATCCACATTTAGATATCAGTTTAGAGTCCAGAGATAAATCCTTAAAATGACGCTCAAGTTATTTTCAAGCAAAGGTGCTAGGTCACTTCTACAGGGAAAGAATAGTCTTTCAACAAATAATACAAGAAAAATTGGTTGTGCTAATGAAAATATAGGAATTTATTCCCATGCCATACCATGCACAAATATTTACTCAGAGGCCTAAATATAAGAGCTAAAACTGTAAACTCAGAAAAGCACACAAATGTCTAGATATAAAACTAAAATTACAATTGCTATAATAACAAATTGGTCATTCGGACATCATCAAAATTGAAAACTTTAGAGGTACAAAAGGTATTATTAAAAAGTGAAAATGCAAACCTGACTGGGAAACATATTTTCAAATTGTATATGTATTAGGGACTTATATTGATAACACAGCAAATTCTTACAACTCTATTTTACGAAAACAGCCCAATTAGAAAAAAAAAGGGAAATTACTTGAATTAACACTTCTCTAGAATAGGAAGATACACAAGTGATCAATTAACAAATTTAAAATCCTATATAATGAGTTTCTAATAAAATGCAAATAAAATTATGAGACATCATCTCACACCCACAAGAATGGCTATGATGAAAAAGCTAGACAACAAGTGTTGGTTTACATGCTGGGAAACATAACCTCATATTTTTACAGGAATGTAAAATATGCATCCATTTTAGATAAGAGTTTGTCAGTTTCTTAAATTGCTAAGCATAAATTTACCATATGTCCCAGCAATTTCAGTCTTAGGTATCTACTCAGAAGAAATGAGACTTGCATGAATGTTGATAGGACACTATTTATAACACTCATAAAGGGTAAACAACCCAAATGTCCTTCAATTAGTGAAAAATTATTTATTCAGCATATAATGAAGTTCTATTTGGCAATAAAAACAAAAAGAGTACTGATGTAAGCCACAGCATGGTTTGACTTCAAAAACTTTATGCTGTGAAGGGAGGTAGTCACAAATGACCACATATTGTATGATTTCATTTTTATTAAATACCCGGAAAAGGGAAATATGTGGAGACAGAAAATAAAATAGAAGTTACTGGGTGCTAGGTTTCTGAAACCTGAGTGATAACAAGTGGGCACAAAGTTCCTTTTTCAGGCATTCTGAAATTAGATTGTGCGGTGGGTTATACAACTCCATAAATTTAGTAATAATTATTGAATTGCACACTTGTGTTGAATAAATTTATGATAAGTTATATGTCAGGAAATCTTTAAAGTAGAGAAAAAATAATAATAAATGGGATATTCATGTCACTAAAGTATCCTTTCTTCTCTGATATTTCTCATGACCACCTGGAAAGGGTCAATGTGAGAGGGGGTTGCTCCTACTCACCATATCGTGGGGGAAGGGGGCGTGTGCACCTGCCTCTTGGACATAAGAAACAATATTGCAGGCGGTGTGTATACCCGTTTCAATATTGGGAGTAATATCACATCTCCCATGTGGTCATTGGGACAAAATCTCATAGTGGGTGTACACTTTCTACATTATTGGGAGTAATATCACCCACTCACCCCCTGGATATCAGGAACCATATCACAGAAGGGGTGTACACTCCCTGCGATATTGTCAGTAATATCATCCTTTTCCACTCCATATTCGAAACAATACCAGAGAGGGAGTGTACACTCACTACGATATTGGGAATAATATCAGTCTCTTCCCCGCTGGGTATTAGGAACAATATCAAAAAGGGTGTGTACACCCCCTGCGATATTGGGAATAATATCAGTCTCTACCCCTCTCCATATTAGGAACAATATATAGGGACAACATATTTCTTGTGATATTGGGAATAATATTATTCTATTTTCCCTGTACATTGGGAACTGTATCACAGCAAAGATGTACACCTCCTGCGATACTGGAATTAATGTTATCCTCTCCCCCACTGAATACTAGGAACAATATCACAGAAGGGTGTACACCTCCTGCGATATTGCCACTAATATCATCGGCTCCTTCCCTGGATAGTAGGAACAATATTAGAAGGTGTGTATGCCCCTGCGCTATTGGGAGTAATATTATTCTCTCTTCCCCTGGATATTGGACATAATATCACAGGTGAAATGTACACCCCACCCCCTGCGATAATGGGGGTGAAATCATCCTCTTTTAACCTTGATATTAGGAACAATATCACAGGGGTGGTGTACTGTTCTTTGATATTGGGAGTGATATCATCCTCTCCCCCCAAAAATAGTAGGGAAATATCAAAGAAGGTGTACACATCACTTGTGATATTGAGAGTAACAATATTCCCTCACCTAAATATTAGAAACAATATCATGGGGGATGGGTGTACACCATCTGCGATATTGGGAGTAATAGAATTTTCTACCCCCATGAATATTGAGAACAATATCAGAAGGGCAGTGTACACCCTCTGTGAGATTGGGAGTAATATCATCCTCAACACCTCCTTTGATGTTAGGAACAATATCACAGGCAGATTATACACCCACTGAAACATTGGGAGTAATATCATGCTTTCCCCCATGGATATTAGAAACAATATCTCATGCGGCGTGTATGGCGTATTCCATTTTGAGAAGAATATCAATTTCTTCATTGCTAGAAATAAGAAACAATGTAACAGGTGTAGTGTACACACCCAGTGATATTGCCAATTATATCATTGACTCCCCCCAGGATATTAGGAACAATATCAAAAAGCGGTGTATTCCCCCAGAGATATGGGGATTAATTTCATGCTCTCCGCCCTGGTTATTAGGAACAATATTAAAGAAGGAGTGTCCATCCCTTGAGATATTGACAGTAATATCATCCTCTCCCTCCCTAGATTTTAAGAATAATGCCACGGAGTTGGTGTACACCTACTGCTGTGTTGGGAGTAATGTCATACTCTACCTCCTGGATATTAAAAACAATATCACAGACGGGGGTATACCCTCCACGATATGGCCAGTAATATCATCGTATATCACATTGGATATTAGCAACAATATCACAGGGGTGTGTACACCTTCTGCGCTCTTTTAAGTAATAATATTCTCTCTTCCCCTGGATATTAGGAATAATAGCACAGGTGGGTTGTACAACTCCTGCGATATTGGTAGTAACATCATCTTCTCCCAACCTAGATATTAGAAACAAAGTAACAGCGGGGGTGTACACACCCTGCGATACTGGAAGTAATATCATCCTCTCCCCTACTTGATATTAGAAAAAATACTCCAGGAACGGTGTACACCCTCTGAGATATTGAGAGTAATATCATCCTCTCCCCATCTAAACATTAGGAACAATATAACGGAGGGATGTGTACACCTCCAACGATATTGGGAGTAACATCATCCTCTCCCTCCCTGGACATTAAGAACAACAACGGGGTCTTTTACACCACCACCCCCCCCGTGATATTGGGAGTAATATCTTTCAAATCCCTCCTGGATATTAGATATAACATTATGGAAGCAGTATACAATCCCTGCCATATTGTGAGTCGTATCATTTCTCTTCCCCTGGATATTAAAAACAATATCACAGTGGGTGTGCACACCCCTTGCTATATTGGGCAGAATGTTATCCTGTCCTTCCCGGATATTAGAAACAATATCCTGGGCAGGGGGAGTACAACCTCTTTGATGTCGGGAGTAATAACATCCTTCTTCTTCTGGACATTAAGAACAATATCACTGGGTGGGTGTATAGCCCTGCGACATTGGGAGTAATATCTTCCTCTCTCCTCTACTATATTAGGAACAATATCATAGGAGAAGTGTACAGCCCCTGCCATGTTGAAAGTAATATCATCCTCTCCCTCTCTTGATATTAGGAACAATATTCCAGGGTGGATGTACATCCCCTGCGATATTGGGCATAATACCATCGTGTGTCAACTTGTATATACTGGGAACAATGTCGCAGTGGTGGTGTGCACCTTCTTCGATATTGGGAGTAATATCATCCTCTCCCCCCAGATGGTAGGAAAAATATCGCAGGGGTTTTACAACTTGTGCGATATTGGGAGTAATATCATCCTCTCCCCACCTAGATTTTAGGAGCTATATCACGGGACGCTGTACACTTCTTGCGATATTGGGAGTAACATCATCCTCTCCCATCATAGATATGAAGAATAATATCACAGAGGAGACGTACATTCCCTGTGATATTAAGAGTAATATTATGCTCTCCCCTTCTGGATATTAGGAACAATATCACAGGAGGTGTGTACAAACCCCTGCAATATTGGGAGTAATATCGTCCTTTTCCCCCTGAATATAAGAAACAATATCACAGGGAGATGTGCACCCCCTGCGATATTGGGAGTAACATCATTTTATCACTCTCTGGAGATTCTGAACAAGATCACAAAGGGGGTGTATACCCCCTGCGATATTGCCATTAGTATCATCGTCTCCCTCTAGGTATATAAGGTACAATCTAACAAGGGGGTGTATACCCCCTGTGATATTGGGAGTAATATCTTCTTCTCCCCTGCTGGCTATTAGGCACAATGTCATCGAAGGAGTGTACCCCTCCTCGGTGTGTTGGGAGTAATATTAACCTCTCCATCCCTGGATATTAGGAACAATATCACTGTCGAGTGTACAACTCCTGCTATCTTGAGACTAGTATCATCCTCTCCCACCCTGGATATTAGACACAATATATTGGGAGGAACATAATCCTCTCCGTCCTGTATATTAGAATCAATATCACTAGGGAGTGTACACCTCCTGTGATATCGAAACTAATATCATCCTCTCGCGCCTGGATATTAGGAACTATATCACAGTGGTGATGTAGACCTCCTGCGAATTTGAGAGAAATATCATCCTCCCCACCTTTGGATATTAGAGACAATATCACAGGGGATGTCTACACCCCCTGCGATATTGGTATTAATATCCTCTCACCCCCTGAATATTAGCACCAAGAAAACAGAAGGGATGTACACCCCCCTGAGATATTTTGAGAAAGGTCATCCTCTACACCCTGGCTATTAGGAACAATATCAAAAAAGGGTGTACAGCTCCTGCGATATCGGCAGTAATATCACCCTCTCTTCCCTCAGATATCAGGAATAATATTATCATTTATTAATAAGTAATAATTGATTGATTTTAATTATTCTAATTAAATTGTAATTATGAATATTAACAAATTATGTTATTTATTAATAATCATTGATGTTATATTATTGATAATTATTACTATTACTATTAATTGTAAATGTTAACAAATATGACAACCATGGTACCAATTAATATTAATCATTAATGTTAATAATCATAAAGTTAATGAAAATTAATATTAATGGTTAATATTAATGATTAACATTGATTCATGATATCAGCAGTAACAAAATAATGAGTAATTAATATTAATTACTGTTATTATTAATAATTAATAATATATTAGGACATAATATCAATTCACATTAATAATGATCAATAAAATTAATAGTTTATGACTAAGAATTAAGAATATTATTACTCCTAATACTGCAGGGTGTCTATACCCACCGGTGATATTATTTCTAATATCCAGGGAGAGACGGCATGATACTAGCTTCAATATCACAGTAGCTGTATACCAACCCTGTGATATTGATCCCAATATTCATGGGTCAGAGTATGACATATAGCAGTGAGTGTACATCCACCCGGTGATATTGCTTTTATTTATTTATTTATTTATTTATTTTTTAACTTTCATTTTATTTTTATTTTTTTGAGACAGAGTCTCGCTCTGTCGCCCGGGCTGGAGTGCAGTGGCCTGATCTCAGCTCACTGCAAGCTCCGCCTCCCGGGTTCACGCCATTCTCCTGCCTCAGCCTCCCAGTAGCTGGGACTACAGGCGCCCACCACCTCGCCCGGCTAGTTTTTTGTATTTTTTAGTAGAGACGGGGTTTCACCATGTTAGCCAGGATGGTCTCGATCTCCTGATCTCGTGATCCGCCCGTCTCGGCCTCCCAAAGTGCTGGGATTACAGGCTTGAGCCACCGCGCCGGGCAATATTGCTTTTAATATTCACAGAAGAAGAGGATGATACTACTCCCAATATCGCAGGGAGTACACCTCTTCTGTGGTCCTGTTCCAGGTATCCGGAGGGGAGGGGATGATAATACTTCCAGTATCACAGGCTGTGTACACCCACCCTGTGATATTGTTCTTAATATCCAGGAAGGGAGAGGATGATATTACTCCTTATATAGCAGAGGGTATACACCCACTCTGG
Source organism: Trachypithecus francoisi (assembly GCF_009764315.1). Taxonomy (NCBI): domain Eukaryota; kingdom Metazoa; phylum Chordata; class Mammalia; order Primates; family Cercopithecidae; genus Trachypithecus; species Trachypithecus francoisi. The sequence goes on along the minus strand of NW_022681463.1, from coordinate 55,062,154 downwards.
GATATTGTTCCTAATATCCATGGAGGAGAGAGGTTGATATTACTCCCAATACCGCAGGGGTGTACATCCATCCTGTGATGTTCTTAATATTCAAAGGCCGAGAGGTTGATATTACTCTCAATATCGCAGAAAGTGTACACCCCAATGTGATATTGTTCCTAATACGCAGAAGGGGAGAAGACGATATTACTCCCCAAATAGCAGGAGGTGTACACCCACCCTGTGATTTTTTTTAATATGCAGGAAGGGAGAGGATAATATTATTCCCAATATCGCAAAGGGTGTACACACCCCGTGATATTGTCCTCAATATTCAAAGACGGAGAGGATGATATTACTCCTAATATCACAGAAAGTGTACACCCTCCAGTGATATTGTTCCTGTAACCCAGGAGGGAAGAGGATGATATTACTTTCAATATCGCAGGGGGTGTACACGCCCCCAGTGATACAGTTCCTAATTTCAACGTGGGAGAGGATATCACTCCCAATGTCACAGGGGTTATAAAACTCCTTTGATATTGTTACTAATATCCAGGGGTGGAGAGGATGATATTATCCCTATATTGCAGAGGGTGTACATCCATCTTTGATATTGTTCATAATTTCTAGAGGGGGAGATGATATTATTCACAATATCGTAAACTCGTCGTGTGTCCACAGTGGACAGTAATATCCAGGGAGGGAGACAGGGGTGATATCCCTCCCGATATCGCAAGTGGTGTCCATCCACCCTGCCATATTGTTTCTTTTATCCAGGGGGGGAGAGGATGATACTATTACCAATATCGCAGGGAGTGCACACTTTGTTTGTGGTATTATTTTTACCATCCAGAATAAGAAAGAATGATATTACTTCCAATAGAGCAGGGGGCGTAGACCCCCATGTGATATTGTTCTTCATAGCTAAAGGAAGAGAAGATAATATTATTCCTTATACTGTAGGGGGTGTACAGCCTGCTGTGATATTGTTCTGAATATCCAGAGAGGAGGAGCATGATATTACTCCCAATATTGCCGTGGGTGTACACCCACCCTGTGATATTGCTCCTAACATCCAGGGGATAGAGTATGACATTACTCCCAATGTAACAGTGGGTGTACATCCACCCGGGGATATTGCTCTTAATATTCATGGAATGAAAAAATGGATATTACTCCCAATATCACAGAGAATGTACAACCCTTCTGTGATATTATTCCTAATATCCAGAGGCAGAAAGGATGATATTACTTTCAATATTGCAGGCTGTGTACACCCACCCTGTGATATTGTTCCTAATATCCAGGAAGGGAGAGGATGATATTACTCCCCATATAGTAGGAGGTGTACACCCACGCTGGGATATTGTTCCTAATATCAAGGGTGTGGGGAGAGCCTGATTTACTCCCAGTATCACAGGGGGTGTACATCCCCGTGTGATATTGTTCTTAACGTTCAAAGGAGGAGAGGATGGCATTACTCCAGATATCGGAGAAAGTGTAAACTCCCGTGTGACATTGTTGGTAATATCCAGAAGGGGAGGGGAGGATATTACTCCCCATATCGCAGGAGGTGTACACCCACTCTGTGATATATTTCCTAATATGCAGGGGTGGGGAGGATAATATTATTCATAATATCGCAGGAGATGTACACACCCGTGTGAGAGTGTCTTTGATATTCAGAAGTGAAGGGGATGACATTACTCTCAATATCGCAAAAAGTGTACACCCCCGAGTGATATTGCTCTCATGATCCAGGAGAGAAGAGGATGATACTACTTTCAATATTGCAGGTGCACATGCACCCAGTGATATTGTTCCTAATTTCAACGTGGGAGAGGATGACATGACACCCAATATTGTAGAGAGTATAAACACCCCTGTGATATTGTTCTTAACATCCAGCTGGGGAGAGGATGATATTGTTCCCAATACAGCAAAGGCTGTACACCCGTTGGTGAAACAGTTCGTCATTTGCTGAGGGGGGAGATGATTTACTCACAAAATCATAAACACGCTGTGTGTCCACCATGGATCGTAATAGCCGGCGAGGGAGAGGAGGGTTGCTCATACTCTCCCTATGGCAGGGAGGTTGTGCACCCCTCTGGGATATGGACGTGGATCGTAGGAGCCAGACGGGGAGGGGAGGTTGCTCCTACTCCCCATATCGCGGGGGGTGAGCACCCCCCCTGCGATGTGGATCGTAGGAGCCTGTTAAGTGTGTTAAGTGCAAAGATCATAAAGCCACAACGCTACTCCAGTGCACAATCTTAGCATCACTAACGGGGCCACCTGATGTTATAAATCTCATTATTCCCATGAGTCAAGCAATTTATGTCATTGAGCAATGGTTTGTAGTTCTCCTTGAAGAGATCCTTCATATCCCTTGTAAGTTGGATTCCTAGGTATTTTATTATCTTTGAAGCAATTATGACAAACCTGACGAAAACAAGAAATGGGGAAAGGATTCCCTATTTAATAAATGGTGCTGGGAAAACTGGCTAGCCATAAGTAGAAAACTGAAACTGGATCCCTTCCTTACACTTTATACAAAAATTAATTCAAGATGGATTAGAGACTTAAATGTTAGACGTAAAACCTAAAAACCCTAGAAATAAACCTAGGCAATACCATTCAGGACATAGGCATGGGCAAGGACTTCATGTCTAAAACACCAAAAGCAATGGCAACAAAAGGCAAAATTGACAAATGGGATCTAATTACACTAAAGAGATTCTGCACAGCAAAAGAACAGAGTGAACATCAGAGTGAGCAGGCAACCTATATAATGGGAGAAAATTTTTGCAATCTACTCATCTGACAAAGGGCTAATACCCAGAACCTACAAAAAACTCAAACAAATTTACAAGATAAAAACAAACAACCCCATTAAAAAGTGGCAAAGGGGCCGGGCGCGGTGGCTCAAGCCTGTAATCCCAGCACTTTGGGAGGCCGAGACGGGTGGATCGCGAGGTCAGGAGATCGAGACCATCCTGGCTAACACGGCGAAACCCCGTCTCTACTAAAAAAATAGAAAAAACTAGCCGGGCGAGTTGGCGGGCGCCTGTAGTCCCAGCTACTCGGGAGGCTGAGGCAGGAGAATGGCGTAAACCCGGGAGGCGGAGCTTGCAGTGAGCTGAGATCCGGCCACTGCACTCCAGCCTGGGCGACTGCGAGACTCCGTCTCAAAAAAAAAAAAAAAAAAAAAAGTGGCAAAGGATATGAACAGACACTTCTCAACAGAAGACATTTATGCAGCCAGCAGACACATGAAAAAATGCTCATCATCACTGGCCATCAGAGAAATGCAAATCAAAACCACAATGAGATATCATCTCACACCAGTTAGAATGGCAGTCATTAAAAAGTCAGGAAACAACAGGTGCTGGAGAGGATGTGAAGAAATAGGAACACTTTTACACTGTTGATGGGACTGTAAACTAGTTCAACCATTGTGGAAGACAGTGTGGTGATTCCTCAAGGATCTAGAACCAGAAATACCATTTGGCACAGCCATCCCATTACTGGGTATATACCCAAAAGATTATAAATCATGCTGCTATAAAGACACATGTACATGTATGTTTATTGTGGCACTATTCACAATAGCAAAGACTTGGAACCAATCCAAATATCCATCAATGACAGACTGGATTAAGAAAATGTGGCACATATATACCATGGAATACTAGGGAGCCATAGAAAATGATGAGTTTATGTCCTTTGTAGGGACATGGATGCAGCTGGAAACCATCATTCTCAGCAAACTATCGCAAGAACAGAAAACCAAACACCACATGTTCTCACTCATATGTGGGAATTGAACAATGAGAACACCTGACACAGGAAGGGGACCATCACACACCGGGGCCTGTTGTGAGCTGAGGGGAGAGGGGAGGGATAGCATTAGGAGATATACTTAACATAAATGACGAGTTAATGGGTGCAGCACACCAACATGGCACATGTATACATATGTAACAAACCTGCACGTTGTGCACATGTACCCTAGAACTTAAAGTATGATAGAAAAGAAAATAATAATAATAACAATAATAAATAAAAAGAGAAAATGTGTACACACACATATGCACACACAAAATGGAATATTACTCAACCAAAAGGAAAAAAAGATTAAAAAAATTATGTCTTTTGCAGCAACGTGGATGGAACTGGAGGCCATCCATGTTAAGAAAACAACTTAAAGAGAAATTCAAATGCCACATGTTCTCACTTCTAAGTGAAAGCTAAACCATGCATGTATATGGACACAGAGTGTGGAATGATAGACACTGGAGACTCAGAAGAGTCATAATGTGGGAGGGGGGCTGAGGGATGAGAAATTACTTAATGAGTACAATGTACATTATTCAGGTGATAGGTACACTAAGAACCCAAATTTCATCATTATATATTTCTGTAACAAAAATGCACTTGTACCTCTTATGTTTACACTAATTGTTTTAAAAGTATATTATCATTTCTGAAGTATATCTTCTTTTTTTTTTTTTTTTTTTCTTTTTTTATTTTTATTATACTTTAAGTTCTAGGGTACATGTGCATAACGTTATATCATGTATAACTCCCCAATGCAATCCCTCCCTCCTCCCCCCTCCCCATGATAGGCCCCAGTGTGTGATGTTCCCCTTCCGAGTCCAAGTGATCTCATTGTTCAGTTCCCACCTATGAGTGAGAACATGCGGTGTTGGTTTTCTCTTCTTGTGATAGTTTGCTAAGAATGATGGTTTCCAGCTGCATCCATGTCCCTACAAAGGATGCAAACTCATCCTTTTTGATGGCTGCATAGTATTCCATGGTGTATATGTGCCACATTTTCTTAATCCAGTCTGTCACAGATGGACATTTGGGTTGATTCCAAGTCTTTGCTATTGTGAATAGTGCCGCAATAAACATACGTGTGCATGTGTCTTGTAGTAGAGTAATTATAATCCTTTGGGTATATACCCAGTAGTGGGATGGCTGGGTCATATGGTACATCTAGTTCTAGATCCTTGAGGAATCGCCATACTGTTTTCCATAATGGTTGAACTAGTTTACAATCCCACCAACAGTGTAAAAGTGTTCCTATTTCTCCACATCCTCTCCAACATCTATTGTTTCCTGACTTCTTAATGATTGCCATTCTAACTGGTGTGAGATGGTATCTCATTGTGGTTTTGATTTGCATTTCTCTGATGGTGAAGTATATCTTCTTATTGTTTATTCTGGGTCCATATTCACAGATACGCTGTGTACTTTTATGGAACTTCAAGTCTTTTTTTTGTTTAAACTTCAAGAGAGTTTTTATGAATGATAATTTTCAGTAATTGTTCAGTTTCTTTGCTTTTTGCCCAGGAACTCCTATTATCTATAAGTTAGTTATTTGCTATTTTAGTCACCACCTTCTTAAATATTTTATCTTATTTATATTTCCTGATGATTTCTCTCTTAAAAAGTCAATTTGTCTTCAGAAGTTAAGGATTGTGTTATTTTTGCATTTAGTAATTTGTAGGATATTCTTTCATTTTTTTATAGTTTGTCATTTTTGAAATAATTTTTCTTTTATCTCTAGTTCCATCACATTCTGTAACTACATTTCTGAATTTCTAAATTTTAACTTATAATATTCTTTATATTTATTTTATTTACTTAATGTTATGGGGCTTGTTTTAAAATATGAGGTTACAATCTTCATCTGTTTTGTGAGTATGTCTTTCTAAATTGCTTTTATTTTCTGTAGTGATGTAATTATTTTCATTATCTTTTTTACTTAACATAACATTGCATGACATTATACTATGATGTTTTTTGTTGTTCCATTTTATGAAATTATTTTTGCAAATGTGTACAAGCTTTGTGGTTTAAAAAAGCCCTTCAAACTTTACCGAGTTCTCTTTTCTGTTAGTGTGCAACATTTTAAAATATGATGGCTGCTGTCTAATCTTTCATGACTATCGATCTCTTCTCGACTTTTTCTGGGTGATTTCTTTCTTTTGTCACTAAAATCTCGATCTTGCTTCATTTTTAATTCATTCTTAGAAGTCTCTTATTTAGATGGGGATTCATTTTGGAAGAGAATTCTACCTGGTTAGTTTTGACAGTTACAGAGGCAAGTCTACTTTAGCTCCTTAACACCGCTCTAAAAATCCCTTTTTAGTCATCCACTATCAAATTGGGCAAAATCTCTTCCAATTTCACCTTCGTGTACAAGTACCTTACCAGACTTTCCTGTGGATGCTATTGGCTATCTTGGGCTCTCCTAATTTCAATGTCAGCAGAGGCTTCTCTCTCCTTCTGGCCATATAGACACTGACAGCATAAAAGTTTTGTGCCCATGGTCTTCGTGGTAATTTTGGTCTTTGTGGTAATACCAACTTAGATACTTTTGTTATAGATATTGTCCAAGTGTTTTCAGGTTAGCTATGTAGTTATTCTATCTTTATGTGGAAATTGGGGAAATTCCAAAATGATACCAATGGCACCACTTTTCTGTTTTCATACTTTTACTGCTACAATTTTTTTTGTTGATTTGCCATATAATTGCAAAAATAGTCTTTGGTGAATTCGTGTTTTCAAGAACATCATATTATGCTAAATGATAAACATGACAATCTCAGATGCAAAAGTGTAATGAAGATGTAAATATATTCATTGGACCCTTTTCAAATTGACCAATAATCCTATTACTAATAAAAATACAAATAGTTCTTTGATTCTGAGGCCGTTGCCTCAATTATATTCATTTGGCCCTTTCCAAAATGACTCATAATCCCATTCTTCATAAAAATACATATAGTTCTTTGATTTTGAGTCAGTTGTCTAGAGAATTGAATTTGGCATAGTTTGGAGTCCTGCCACTTTGTCTCTTAGATTGTCTTTTTTGGCACTCTGGAGAAATAGTTCCAGACCTAGTTGATACAGCCAGATGAAATCATCAGTGTTTTGTACACTTACTGATAGGATAGTAACATTTAGGTATCAATGATATAGGCTAACAGGATATAATTAATTTTGAGAAATAAAAAGTGCACTTATTCTGGATTAGAAAATATTGATTAAATAGACAAAGGTACAATGAGGTTTTTTGTTTATTTGTTTTAGAGACAGTGTCCTGCTATCTTGCCCAGGCTAGCCTTAAACTTTAGCACTCAGATGATTCTCCTGCCTCAGTCTCATGAATAGCTGGGACTATAGGTGCATGCCACCACACCCAACTCTACAATGAATTTTACATCTCATATATTTCTGTTAAATACATGCACAATTGGACATTTTGAGGGTAGTTTTTATATTTTAATGCCTCTCTTATATTGAATTGTACCATTGAGAGCATGTAACTATTTGCAGAAAGATGCTGTCTTTTTGTCTTAAGCATTACGTATTAAATTCCCAAAGTATACAGTAACATAATTTTGAAATAGTTAGTTTTTTATGTAGAACAGAGAGGCAGCACAGTAATTTTCCAGAACGCATCAATAATTATTAGGTTTCTGTGAACCATATATTGTAAATGAAACTACACTTTCAATAATATTTAAATAGTCTTTCACGTCTTTCTGTTGTTATCTGCACACTTAGATGTTGATCACTGTGGTTATTTGGTTATTAGCTGGAAGCTGTGTTAGTATATTCTTTATAGGCACTGGCATAATCCAAAGAAAAAATAGTGGAGCATATTGTGATAATATTTTTCTTGTCATTCTTTTTTAAAAAACAAAATGGCTAAAGACATTTTCCACATGGTAAGTTTTTTAGTTTTTTGTTTTCTTGTTTATTGTTGTTGTTTTTTTAACTGATGGATCATATTCTGATAATCTCTGTTAATGCCTGGAATATACTAAGTACTCGGTAAATAGTTGCTGAATTCATGGTCATTGCACTCTGCCAATCTAGAAATATGCATTAAAAATACAGTTCATTAAGTATAAACATAGCATGTTGCTTCTTGAAACACATATTTTAGTCACTAGTACCTCCAAAAAATTCTTCCCTCTCCCTCTCCTCACCCCCACTCCCCCTCCCCCTCCCCCTCCCCCTCCCCTCTCCTCCCCACTCCTCTCCTCTTTTAGGACGGAGTCTTGCTCTGTCTCCCAGGCTGGAGTGCAATGGTGCGATCTCGGCTCACTGCAAGCTCTGTCTCCTGGGTTCACGCCATTCTCCTGCCTCAGCCTCCCGAGTAGCTGAGACTACAGGCTCCCGCTACCACACCCACCTAATTTTTTGTATTTTTTTTTTTTTTTTACTAGAGATGGGGTTTCACCATGTTAACCAGGATGGTCTCGATCTCCTGACCTCATGATCCCCCGGCCTTGGCCTCCCAAAGTGCTGGGATTACAGGCGTGAGCCACTGCACCTGGCCCCGCCTTTTTCTTATAACAAGAACAAAGCAAGTAGCAATAGAAATTCATTGATAACCTAACATTATTGGTTTAACATACCAATCATTAGTTTTGTAGTTATTTTTGGCTAAAATAATATAACTTTATAATCTAAAAAACCATGGGTTTTTCATAAATAAAACTAATGAGAAACAACCAAATATCATCAGTAGGAGAATGATAATTTTTAGGAGCATGAAGGGCATGAAATCTAGTGTTGTAAATGAAAGTTTTGATAGTCATTATGAAAAATGTTTTCTAGCACAAAAGGATAAGATGAAACATTTTAATGTACTCGCCATCTTATAAATATCTAATGGCATTGATGAGAAAAACATTTAACTTTTCCTTTTCCTAAGAAACACCTTTATATAAGGATCATGCTTCTTTCTGGATTTCATATTTATAATTCTAAACTTTAAATGATTTTCACAGAATTAGGAAATCTGTTCAATTTACTGAAAGATGAAAATGCATGTTGAGTAGAGCTACAAACCTCTGATTTACGTTTCTTTTTAAAAGTAGCTACTGTAAAATATTTATCAGAAAGATAATGATAAAATAGTTATAATTATTTAATCTTAGCATCTAATAGTTAAATGATACATTATATTATTGCATTTCTAAGATGAAATCTATAAATTGGTTTTAAATAATTCAAATAAACCTCAGTACTTTTATCTGTATGATATCTAGCAATGCAATTTTCTTTTACCTATTGTCATTTTGAAAAACTAAATACACATAATTACCTCATGTATACTTTCCAAAAGCACAGCAAATGACAGCTTTAGTAAAAGCATTGCAGAGGTTTAAGTCAACTACTTACCAATGCTAGCAAAGTTTTCCTGCTGCAACCAAAATTATAAGATGCCATAGCTAAACAGGAAAAAAAATCATAAATAAATTATGTAAGCGGTAATGAAGAGGATGAACATGAATAATATTGCACGTGTTGCCATCTGCAGCTTCCCTGTCTGTGTTGTAGATCCAAATTTATAGGGTGGAGAACAAACACAGTTAGATGAAAGTTTGATCTTTTTTTATTTTTCACATAGATTTCTATTTTTATATAAGAATTATGTACTAATATTGTCAGATCCCCTCATTCCTCCTTTTCCTAACACATGTAAGTAGTGCAGTAAACTTTAGTTCTATCGGGTTCTAAGATATTGGATTTCATATTTTATTTGACTATCTTCAATTGGTCTGCAAAACAGGGGAAGACATTTGGACTTGACTTGCATTTCTGAAAGAACTTTTTTTTTTTTTTTTTTTTGAGACGGAGTTTTCCTTTTGTTGCCCAGGCTGGAGTGCAATGATGTGATCTCGGCTCATTGCAACCTCTGCTTCCCAGGTTCAAGCGATTCTCCTGTGTCAGCCTCCTGGGTAGCTGGGATTACAGGCAAGCACCACCATGCCCCACTAACTTTGTATTTTTAGTAGAGCCAGGGTTTCTCCATGTTGGTCAGGTTGGTCTCGAACTCCCGACCTCAGGTGATCCGCCCACCTCAGCTTCCCAAAGTGCTGGGATTACAGGAGTGAGCCACTGCACCTGGCCAAACTGGCTTACCTTTAAGCGAATAAAGGGGTCCTACAAACTCTTCTTGCACTCATAACATGTTTTCCACCAATGTTACAAGGTGAGCATCTCTAATCCAAATATGTGAAATTTGAAATACTCCAAAATTCAAAACTATTTGTGTGCCAACATGACACCAGAAGTGGAAAATTTCACATCTGGCACCTTTGTTTTCTGATGATTCAATGTATACAAACTTGGTTGTATGCACAATAAAGTTATATTAACAATATTGTATAAAATTACCTTCAGACTGTGTGTATAAGGCACTCATGAAGCATAAATGAATTTTGTGTTTAAAGTTGGGTCCCATCCCCAAGGTTCCTCATTGCGTATATGCAAATATTCCAAAATCTAAAAACACCTGAAATCTGAAACACTTCTGGCTCCAAACATTTCAGATAAGGGAAACTCAACATGCATTAGGAATTATAAGGATGAAAGTCTAATGGTATAAATTAGTTTGACCCACATATAATTTAATTGCCATAAAGACAAATAATTTTATAAGGCTTGCAAATATAATGAAAATCTTAGGAAACAAAATTAAATCCATAGCTTGAAGGATGATGATATTAAACAAATGTTAGAATACAATGTCTTCTGAATGTTTTAAAAAATAGATAACTTATTTAAAATGTGAATTACCACCTCACACTATCCCCAAGCAATGTTTACTGAATTGTAATGGAAAATATTACACAGATAAATTACCTACTTAGGAACAAAAGTCAACTTTCAATCGTCAAGAATGATGAATTACAAAAATGTGGTTTTACTACAATGTGCTCACGATTTGTGAGTCACACATTTTTCCAGTTATTAAACCAAACATAAATGAATATTTTATTTTAGGGCAAATAGTACTGAATATGTAGATTATCTTAATGTTCTTTCTGTCATAATAATTTTGTTTTAACAAACGTAGTAAAGTGAAATTCCTATTATTAAAGGTTCTGTATTGATGTTGCTCCTCTAAACAACACACCCCTCACTTTGTTCCAACTTATTCATAAAGTATTTGAACTCTAAAGAGTTCCAACATTCTCTTCCAACCAATCATAAAATAATGGATGCTAAGCACCTCATTCTATTTAAGAGACCACTTTTCAATGAATCTCGCCTAAGCTGTTAAGAGTGATTTTGTACCAGTCAAGACAGAGCTTAGGTGTTCTTGAACAATATTGTCATGAAACCAAGAATGTTAAGATTTGTTCAGTATTGAATAAAGAAAAAAAATCAAGTAACTTTTGCTAAATACAAACATAAGCCTTCTATGCTATTGCATTAAAAAGCTTTTTGAGCTCTAAGTTTCAAGAGCATAATTAGTTCAGAAATTAATTGTGTACAATGGTAATTTAATTTTTTATATTTCACATTTTTAATTGATTGTCTCACATTTAATTTTCAAGCACCCACACTACACAAAGGTTTACAACTCATAGGAGTCATACGTGTCAATTTCTACGAAAAAATTCTGTATTAATTGGTTTTTAATTTAGAGTTAGTACTGGAGGAACAAGCTGATTACCTTAATATGTTTTAATGAAGCCTATTTGCTAAACAATTTAGTAAGATAAATATCTAATGTATTTAAAAATTATCATTAATTAGAGACATTCAATTGCCTGCAATTTTTATTGTGATTACTAACCATTTATAATGTTTGATTAAAGACATGACTCTGAAAATCTTCACTATGTAATGGTTTATAAGTCCTTTCTTCCATATAAAATAGTAAACTATAAACAATATTTCTTCCTGAAAGTTTGAAAATCATTTCTCATTGGTTTTTGTTAATAAAACTTGTCTCATATAATTCCCAGTTACATAATTTTGACTTTGTAGCCACAAACAGTTTAACTTGAAATGTAGACCTAACCCTGAGAGTAAATGATAGATTTTTAAATCTATTAGTTTGGTGCAAAAGTAATTGCAATTTTTTATACTGAAACTAATGGCAAAAACCGCAATTACTTTTGCGCCAACATAATATAAACCCATAATATACCACACTAATTAAACATTCAAGTATATATTATTTCCCACATAAAACATTTTTAAACTAATCTACAATATATAAGTAGAACCCAAACTTGTAAATCATGTCACTCTGATACTCCTACATAGTAAACACAAGGGTTTTATTCTAAATTGTCTTTATTTTGAATTCTCACTTAAGATACAGTCCTAGCTTTCTCTTTCCCTTCTGTGCCCAACTTCTTGAAAGAGTAGTATCCAATTACTGTCTAAATTTTCCCTTTAAATTTAAAATAAGAATACTTTATCATATCACTGATGATGAAACTCTCAATCACTAATTATCTAATGAATTACCAACCACTATTTTCAAGGAATAATTTTATGGCTTTGATAGAATATGTTTCCACATTTAACACTGCTCACCATACATTCCTTCAGATTTGCCTTACTTATTGTTACTTCACTATTGTTTAAATTACATTACATAACACATAGTACATTCACGACAAATTTCTTTTTAAATTTATGTGTTGTTTCTGAAATTTTTGACAAGTTACACATACAGCTCATTCATAGCAATATCTTAATGCAATAGTCAACTTCCTTGTCTCCAGTGTTTTTAAAAATTTAGCACAAAAAAAGTGAGCACCTAAAAACAGGGCCAGAGGGACCCTTGTATGGTCAAAACATAATGTAAGAAGTCTAATTTATAAATATGTTACATTTATTAGAAATATAGGTATACTTAAATCATATGTTCTTTTATAATAACAATATTAATTTCACTATGTATGAAAACTTTTAGGGAGAAAAAATTCACCGGGTTTTTGTTGTTGTTGTTGTTTTAATCTGTATCATCAGTTTTGAATAGGTATTCAAAAACTATTCACAATAGTGAATATAATAAATAAAGATGCAGAATTCATTTTAGTGGTATTATTAGTACTTCCAGTAAAACTTTATCTGCTGTTTGCCCAAGATATTTAAGGAAGAATAAACTTATCAAATATGAATGTGTACTTTTTCTATCAGTTAATGTGAGCTAATAAATGCATTTAATATCTCTGATTAAAATGCATGAGTTCCCTGATGATTAAATCATTCTTGGTAATAGCTAGGTTCAAATTTTAATTATTTTAACTACTTGCTTGGAAGACTGACTTCCTATATTCTTCTCGAATTCTACTCCAGATTTTATCCTATGGCGGAGAAGAGGCAAACTGAGAAGTGTAAGTGTTCCGAAGGGACTTTGTCGCCATCTTGTGGTTGATTAAATTATTTTTTTGTTTGTTTTTAGTTTTTGTTTTTGCTTTCCTGCTTAATCACTACGCTCCACAATTAAAGCCAACACCAAGATCTATCTTGAATTCGTAAATTCCATTCCAACCCTGAAAATTTGTAAATACATTTCCATTTGCATGCACGTAAGGTGGTCGTCTTCTGTGTAATAATCCCATGTCCATTTTTGCTTTTATGCATTTACTAAGCCTCTTTTTGTCTCCTAGAATGTTCCACTCTCATTCCTTCATGCCACACTTTTTATATTTGTCCACTCATGAAGGCCAAACTATAAAGAATAACTTCTCCATAAAAACTTCCTGAACTCCCTTAGGTCACAATGGTTCATCGTTTGAAAATAGTTATTGTATTTAAAGTCAGTGAAAAAACCCACAGAATTTAGGTCCTCACTAAATTATAAATATTATTTTAAGCAATTTAATTATAAAAATGTTTAAAATATGTAAAAGTAGGGACAATGATTCCATGAATCCTCATGTACCCATTACCTAGAAACACAATTATGTATTTATGGCCATTCATCAAATTTACAATCTGACTACCCTAGGTGGACTTGTCTGGGAGCTTGTTAGATAAGTAGAATCTCAGGCTCCGCAGCACAAGTGCTGAATTAGAATCTGCATTTCTCAGAATCACCTGAGAATCATACATGTCAAACTTCTTAAAGTTAAACATCTTAAAGATGATTCTCATGCATGTTAAACTTTAAGAAGTGTTAGTCTATAATATAACCGTCTTCTCTACTACTAATATTGGATTTTTAAAATTCCAAATATATCATATCCTCTTTAAATAATCCAATAAACATCTCTTAGAAGATGTTTGGTGTATAGAAATACTATTTATTTTTATGCTAATTTTGTATCCAGAAACTTTACTGCATTCATTTATCAGTTTGAACACTTTTTGTGGAATATTTAGGGCTTTCTCTATATAAGACCATGTTATGAGGAAATAGTGACAATTTCACTTCTTTTCTTATTTGGAGGCCTTTTATTCATTTACCCTGTCTCATTAGTCTGACGAGGACTTCCGACATTGAATAGGAGAGTTGAGAACAGGCACCCTTGTCTTGTTGCAAGTTCTTATATAAAAAAGTGTCAGTTTTTCACCATTGACTATGTTAACTGTGGGCTCACCATACATGTCATTTATTGTATTGAGGTCCATGTCTTCTATATGTAATTTGGTGAGAGTTTTTTTGAAAAGATGTTTAATTTTGTCAGATGCTGTTTCTGCATCTAATGGGATGACTCTATTTGTTTTTCTTTTATTTGGTTAATATGGTGTATCATATTTACTGATTTGCATATGTTGAACCATCCATACATCCTAGGGATAAATCACACTTGATAATGGCGAATGATCCTTTTAATTGTTGTTGAATTTTGTTTGCTAGTATTTTGTTGAGAATTTTTCTATCTACTTTCATCAAGGATATTGGTCTGCAGTATTTGTGTGTGTCATGTCCATATGTAGCTCTGGTATGATTATGCTGGTTGCAAAAATTAAGATTCTTTTTCAAAAGAATATATTCATGATACTGTTATTATACTATTAAAATGCAAAATCATTGTAAGTAATTTTAGTATTTAATTCCTCCTATTTGAATCACAAATACTTTTATTTATAATTCATTTGTTAAAGTTAGGATCTAAACAAAGCCACATATCACATTTTATTGAAGTGTGCTTTGAGTCTGTCAAATAAAATTCCCTTTATCATTATCTTCCTTTTTCTTACAATTTATTTGTTGAATAAAGTTAGCAACTTCTTAATGTGTTTTTAATATTTGGGATTAGGCTGATTGCAGGTCAAGGGCAGGGATATACACAATTAGTCTAAAGAATCTACAGAATTATATATACTTACACATAAAATTCTGTTTTAATTGTCTATAGCTACAGTCATATGATGTAACAAACCACTACAAAACTCCCTGGCTGATACCACTGGAATTGATTACATGTCTATGGTCAGATAGGATAGAGGATAGCTAGGTGGTTTGCTGATATTGGCTGAGTGCTCTCATATGTTTGAGGTTCAACTTGGAAAAGTAGGTTGCCTCAATTTTGTTCCTCATGGTCTCTCATCCTCCAGAAAATCATCCTAACCTGATTCTCATGGCATATATAGGAATCTGAAAACAGAAACATGAGAGTCCTGTCTCTGCAGGTCTAAGCATAGAACTGGCACATTTTCATCTTACTACTGTTATTGGTTAACTCTAATTACAAGGCAGCCCATATTGAAGGGGTGGGAAAAATGGATTCACCTCAGTGTGAGGATTTGCAAAAATATATTGCAAAACTTGTGAATAAAGGAAGGATTGAGAATAAGGATCCTTTTTTCTTTTGTCAACCAAACACATATTTTTAAATATTCTACTGCAAATTAAAAAAATAATGTCCAATGTTATGTCATTTTATGGGCAGTTTTACAGTAAAAATTAGTTAGTGTTTAATTTACTTAAGTATTATTTAAATATGCAATAAAATATATTATTCCAACCTAAGATTTTTGAAATTTGTGTAATGCCAAAAAGACATCATTTATTTAACATTTTAAATTTTATTTCATGTGATTTTGATCTTATTTGAGAAGGATTTATCTTTCCGAGTGAAGCTAATTGTGTTTTTATTGATTTTATCATATAATTATTGGTAATTTTCTTACACATTGATCAAATCTCTTATACTAAAAAATTGTTGTGTATCTATATCTCTATCTATCTATCTATCCATCTATCTATCCATCTATCTATCTATATACATTCACGCACATACACACATGCTGTTTGGAGATTCTAGGTGACAAATAAATATATAAATAGTAAATAAATAAATTAAAGAAAGAAAATAAAAGAATAAAATGGGATTTTGATCTCCTTATACTATGTTGGCCACCATCACTGTCATTGACCCTTCTACTACTCTTTGAAAGTGTGAATGTCAGTGTCTTCACACCTAGGTGGACTTCTCACCACTGATTATCAGCTAAGACAAATATAACCCTACAACTTATTTCAAGGCCTTAGGGAATAGTGCCCAGACTTAGGCTTATGTTTACACTGCAAAGTAGATCTCCATTCCAGAACATCTAGACTAACTTATCTTTGAGGTACTAATGAAGAGAAGCATATGTTTTTCATATGTTGCTTTTTAGGATTCATCAATAAACCACTAATTAATAGTACCCTATGTACAGTAAGATTTCCTAATACAGTAAACTATTATTTATTTGGAATACTAAATATCACATTATTCTGTATTGAATAATATATTACTATACAAATTTTTACTGTGTTAGTTAATTTAAATTTATCTAATACCTCTACATAAGAATGTATTGTAAATGTTTATTTTAAAATATAGAGCTATTTTTCCTTAACTTTCTTTTTATTTATTCTTTATTTTTTTAAATTTTATTTTATTATTATTATACTTTAAGTTCTAGGGTACATGTGCATAACGTGCAGGTTTGTTACATATGTATACTTGTGCCATGTTGGTGTGCTGCACCTATCAACTCGTCAGCACTCATCAACTCGTCAGCACCCATCAACTTGTCATTTACATCAGGTAAAACTCCCAATGCAATCTCTCCCCCCTCCCCCCTCCCCATGATAGGCCCCAGTGTGTGATGTTCCCCTTCCCGGGTCCAAGCGATCTCATTGTTCAGTTCCCACCTATGAGTGAGAACATGCAGTGTTTGGTTTTCTGTTCTTGCGATAGTTTGCTGCGAATGATGGTTTCCAGCTGCATCTATGTCCCTACAAAGGACAAGAACTCATCCTTTTTTATGACTGCATAGTATTCCATGGTGTATATGTGCCACATTTTTTTAATCCAGTCTGTCACTGATGGACATTTGGGTTGATTCCAAGTCTTTGCTATTATGTGAATAGTGCTGCAATAAACATACGTGTGCATGTGTCTTTATAGCAGCATGATTTATAATCCTTTGGGTATATACCCAGTAATGGGATGGCTGGGTCATATGGTACATCTAGTTCTAGATCCTTGAGGAATCGCCATACTGTTTTCCATAATGGTTGAACTAGTTTACAATCCCATCAACAGTGTAAAAGTGTTCCTATTTCTCCACATCCTCTCCAACACCTGTTGTTTCCTGACTTTTTAATGATTGCCATTCTAATTGGTGTGAGATGGTATCTCATTGTGGTTTTGATTTGCATTTCTCTGATGGCCAGTGATGATGAGCATTTTTTCATGTGTCTGTTGGCTGTATGAATGTCCTCTTTCTAATAGAGATGTTTGAATTTGATTTCTCCATACACAACTTGTTGGTGTCTTAAATGCCTGAAAATTTCAATTGCTTTTCTTTTCCTTCCTTCCTTCCTTCCTTCCTCCCTTCCTTCCTTCCCTCCTTCCTTCTTTCCTTCCTTCCCTCCTTCCTTCCTTCCTTTTTTTGCTTTCTTCTTTCTTCTTCTTTCCTATTTTTTTTTTTTTTTTGAGACAAGATCTGGCTCTATTGCCCAGTCTTTTGAGTAGCTGGAACTACAGGTGTGTGCCACCATGTCTAGTTAATTTTGTATTTTTTTGGTAGCAGTTTCGCCATGTTGCCCAGACTGGGCTCAAATTCGCAGGTGTGAGCCACCACACATAGCTGCTTTTCTTTAAAAGAATTTCTTTTCATATTCGATGTTTCTGGAGAGACTATTGAATAGATTTTAATGGTAAAATGGGTTATTTTAAAATTTGAATACAATATATTAAACTAACCTGAAATTAAAGACCTGAATTCCATTTCTATGTATCTAATGTCTTGTTATTTAAGATAATGCTGCTTTCTTTAATAGGTAAAAATACAAATCTCAGTAACTTAGCTCAATAGAGGTTTATTTTCTTCTTTATGTGAATTAAAAAATGGATATTTCTGTATTAGTAGCATAGCAGAACAGGTATCTACTCCACAGAGGAATTCAGATTCTCAGGCTAACAGAGATTGTTTCATCTTCACATGGATTCTAGAGGTCCCCATTATCAATGATTATCTTACGGAAAGAGGATGAAACAAGTCAACAACTCATATGAAAGACTGTCATCAGCCAGGTCTGGGAATGTTGAGTTCCTTGGCCACATATAACTAAGAAGGTATGTTTGAGATAAAACAAAATGAATTTCATACAAAAACTAGTTTTTCACTATGACAGTGTTATTGATAAATGTGCTATATTTTGAGCTATATATGAGTTACATCAAGAGACATATACAAATTGATGCTGTTGGGGAAAAATAAACAGTTAATTTGAGGAACAAGTACCTGACTTTAACTCTGCCAAAATTTAACCTTTCTAGATTTTTATTTTCTCATCTGTAAAATAAAGTTCTTAGCCACATCAGTTGATCTCACCACTGCTTGAATCTCAAATTTACTTGAGAATTAGATGCACTTTCCTAAAATTTAAAGTACATATATACACACATTACACATATTCACATATGGATTGCAGAAACTCTATGACACTAAATCTAATATTTGTAAATATAATACATTTATGTTGTTTTTAGAAATAACTTCCAGGTCTTCCATAGTAAATATCTTATATGTGTATTTCTATAAATATATTTGGTGAGAAGGTGATATGATCTCGCTCCGGGTCCCCACCCAAATCTCACCTTGAATTGTAATAATCCTCAAGTGTTGTGGGATGGACCCACTGGGAAGGAATTAAATCATGGGGGCGGGTTTTTCCTCTGCATCATTGTGGTCATGAATAAGTCTCATAAGATCTTACGGTTATACAAAGAGGACTTCCCCTACACAAGCTCTCTTGCCTGCTTCCAAGTAAGATGTGATTTTGCTCCTCATGTGCCTTCAGCCATGATTGTGAGGCCTCTCCAACCATGTGGAACTGTGAATCAAAAAAACTCTTTTCTTTGTAAATTACCCAGTCTCCAGTATCTTTTTACTAGCAGTGTGAGAACAGACTAATACAGAAGGTATCTGCAGACATTGATGCATAATAAAAACATTAATGTTTTTATTAATGGTTTCAAGAAAGAAAGAAAGGGAAAAGAACATGTCACTGTTTGGCTAGCCAACCTTGAGTAACTTTAATAATAATTCATTTTACAATTGCAGTATTAGTTCATTGCTATGTGAGGTTGATATTTCTGATTTTCTGCCTAGAGAATTATTTTTGAAGAGTAATTGGGTAAGCAGTGTGAAGATAGATTGATCATGTTCTTTAAAAATATGATAGATTTTGGATATTGAGAATGTTTCCTTCTATAGATTTTTTTGTCTTGAATGGGGGACAGAAAAAATATTTCTTTACCTTTAGTTTCTTTCCCCGAGTTGCTCATATATCACAGAACATAACATGGCATGAGAAAAATTGATTCTCTGGGTGTAAGTATTAAGGATGAAAACAATTCCATTAATTTTATCCATTACTCTTTTTCTGTCCTAACATTTGGACTAACTGGACAATGTCAGCTATTTTTGTGGTGATAAATAACTGGGCTATTATAGAACTAAGGTGTTTTTGGATCATTCACACTTGAATTATAGGATGAAAAATGTATAAGTTAAAGGCTTTTAAAATTTCTGTTTTCACTAAAATTTATGGTTAACCCATAGTTTCTACCTGTATTTGTGCCAATATCATAAACATTCTCTCTATTTTATTAATCGACAACCAGATGTATATATAACATTATCTATACACTACATTCATTGTTAGACACATAAACACAACTTCTGATTTCTTGTCTCCCTGCTTAGTGGGATTAACTATTGTTTGGGAGTTATGGAAAAGTGAGACCTTAATAGACACACTGAATTGCCCAATACTGTGCTACTGCAGCTGCTTCTGTAGTAGTATCATATATTTTTGTGGTATAATACTATCTGAAGTCCAGTTTATGCACTTTTAAAGTCAAAGTTATCATGTCATTTATTCGGTCACCCTTCAAGACCGCTCTCCCCACCCATAAAGTATTGCGAATTAAATTTTGGCTACCATATTCTTATTGGTCCTTTCTCAGACTTTAAGCTTTAAAATGCATTTTGGAAGCTAATGGTATGGACAATAACTTTGAAAGATTTACTTTTTGAGTTGCAAGTAAAAACTGACATCCTAATTCAAAGAACTTAGAAATATGTGTGCTCAGATAAGATGAGTTTTTCTGACTTTTCGAAACTACTTAAAGAGTGCACAGCTAATAAGGAGGACTGAAAAAGAAAAGCTAGATGAAGAGACAGGAAAATAGATATTGTAATAATTTTGAAGGTGATCCTTTAAAGGTGGTAATTCCAAAGTTGGTAAGCAATTGAACATCCCACAAAGCTTGCAGGTCTGAAAATGTAGAACGG
Organism: Trachypithecus francoisi; assembly: GCF_009764315.1. Classification (NCBI taxonomy): domain Eukaryota; kingdom Metazoa; phylum Chordata; class Mammalia; order Primates; family Cercopithecidae; genus Trachypithecus; species Trachypithecus francoisi. The sequence goes on along the minus strand of NW_022681463.1, from coordinate 55,041,583 downwards.
CAAATCTATAATGTAAGAATGTTATCTTAGTCATTACCGTAGAGAGAAAAAGGAGGTACATTTTAAATTGACTTGTTTTAATTGCAAAATTGACTAAGTGTGCTCTGAATTTATAATGATTACCTCTATCTACCTCAGACGGAATAGGCTCTGAATAGAAAACTAACTTAGATTTTGAAAAAATAAAATCACGCATTTACACTTCAGGTATGGTTTAAAAGCTCACTCAGTTTATTTGTTCTGAACTACGTACTTCTCAGAATAGTTTCATACTTTCTGTGTCAGTGTTTCTCATTAAACAGCTAGATTAGATTCATAACAAGTAAGATAAATTGAAGGTTATAAAGGTTACGAGAATAGTATAAAATAGGCAGTAAGTGGAGGAAGACTGAACTAAATTTCATATTTCCTGGTAACCTTTCCTGACCTTGCCAAAAATATGCCTGTATACATTTGCTAGACAAGCTGAGGTGAGTAAAATCAAATCACCTTTTCTATGTATGTAACACATAACGGGTGGTAAAGCTCCATGCGGTCTTTAAAAAACTGCTCTGGGTAGTCCTCTCATAGCCATCTAGGACCATAAGGTAACATTGATAATGAAAACTGTCACCAAAGAGAATAAATTAGAAATATAATTTTTTTTAATTTCCCCATAAAGACACTGTACTTACCTTGGGCTACTTATAGCCAGAAAATTCTGTAATATGTATACCACGTTTTTAAAAGTCTTTCTTTTTATAGACACTGAAACTAATTCTACTTTGTAGACTGATACAGTTTGGATCTGTATCCCCACCCAAATCTCATGTTCAGTTGTAATCCTCAGTGTTGGAGGTGAGGTCTAGTGGGAGGTGACTGGTTCATGGAGGTGGATGCTTCATGATGGTTTAGCACCCTTGCCTCAATGCTGTTCTCCTGACGGTGAATGAGTTCTCATGAGATCTGGTTGTTTAAAAGTGTGCACTTCCACCCTCTCTTTTTTGCTCCTGCTCCTGCCATGTAAGATAAGTCTGCTTCCCCTTCACCTTCTGTCATGGTTGTGAGTTTCCTGAGGCCTCCCCAGAAGCTGACCAGATGCTGGTAGCATGCTTCCTCTACAGTCTGTGACACTGTGAGACAATTAAACCTCTTTTTTGTAAATTACCCAGTCTTAGGTATTTACAGAAGTGTGAGAACAAACTAATTCATAAAACTTAAAAATGTAAACTATAATATGGAAATAATTTTTTTTATTAATAAAGAGACAAGCCTATAGGACAGTGTAAGGTGCAGCAATAATTAAATAGATGACCTTAACATATCTTAAAGTTTAAAAAAAAGAGTAAATGTAACAAAAGGTAGAAAAAGACAAATAGGAGAAAGAAGATAGGAAAAGTCATAAGACAAAAAAAACACCAAAAGGCATATGAAAAAATGTTCAACACCACTAAGCATCAGAGAAATGCCAATTAAAACCAGAGTGAAATTCCACCTTGTCCAGTTAGAATGGCTATTATCAAAAATACAAAAGATGACAAGTGTTGTTGGGGATGTGGAGAAAAGAAAAATCTCACATCCTGTTGGTGGGAATGTGAATTCACGCAGCCATTATAGAAAAAAGTATGGAGGTATCTCAAAGAAGTATTTAAAAAAAAGAACTACCATATGATCCAGCAATTTTGCTCTTAGGTGTATATCCAAAGGGAATGAAGTCAGTATGTCAAAGAGATATCTGCACTTTCAAGTCTATTGCAGCACTATTCGCATCAGCCAAGATATGAAATCAACCTAAGTATCCATCACACATTTTTTTGGTTTCTCTGTACATATTAAAGTTATGTTTACACTATACTGTGTCTATTAACTGTGCAGTGACATTATGTCTAAAAAGAGTATATACCATAATTAGTTTACTTTATTGCTAAAAAGACATGTTAACAATCATCTGAGCCTCCAGTCAGTTTAATTTTTTTTTTGTAGATGATCTGGCCTCTTGTTTATAGCTGATGATTGATCAGGGTTGTGGTTGCTGAAGGTTAGGGTAGCTGAGAGCCTGTGGCAATTTTTTAAAATCAGAGAGCAATGAGGTTTCCCATATTGATGGACTTTTTCTTTCATGAAAAATTCTCTGCAGCATGCAATGCTGTTTAACAGCATTTTACACAGAGTAGAACCTTTTTTAAATTAAAGCAAATCCTATCAAACTCTATCACTGCTTTATCAACTAAGATTATGTAACATTCTGTATCCTTTGCTATCATTTCAACAATGTTCACAGCATCTTCACTAGGTGTAGATTGCATCTCAAGAAACCACTTTATTTGCTAATTCATAAGAAGCAACTCTTCATCTGTTTAAGTTTTTATTATCTTCATCTGTTTAAATTTTATTATCTTCAGCCTCCACTTCTAATTCTAGGTCTTTTGCTACTTTTAACACATGCACAGTTACTTTCCCCACTGAAATCGTGAACCACACAAAGTCATTCATGAAGGTTGGGATCAGTTTTCCAATCCTCTATTAATATTGATATTTTGACCATCTGTAATAAATCATTAATGTTTTAAATGATATCTCAAATGACAAATATTTTCCAGCAGTTTTTCCATTTATTTTTGCCTAGGTCCATCACAGGACTCACTGTCTGTGGCATATGATCCAGCAACTCTGTTACTAGGTATATATCCTTATATACCTTATGAAGGATATTTCATAAGTTTTAAGACTTGAAAGTTTAAATTACTACTGGTAGTTCTATTTTTAATTTTTTGAAGGACTTCCATACTATTTTCCATAATGACTACAGAATGGGTGTTGTGTTAATAGACATGAAAACATTAATCTCCTTGTGCATCTCCATCAGAGCCTGTGGGTGGCTAGGTGCATTGTCAATGAGAAGTAATATTTTGAAAGAAATATTTTTTCTTGAGCAGTAGGTCACAAATTGGGCTTAAAATATTCGGTACACCATGCTGTAAAACACGTACTATCATCCAGGATTTGTTGTTTAATGTCTAGAGAACAGGCAGAGAAGACATAGCATAATTTTTAAAGGACCTAGGATTTTCAGAATGGTAAATGTGCATTGACTTCAACTTAAAGTCAACTAGCCCCTAACAAGGCAGTTAGCCTATCTTTTGAAGCTTGAAAGCCAGTCATTCCAGTATTGACTTCTTTCCAGTTTTAAAAGTCTTAGAGGGCTTATTCTTCCATTAGAAGACTGTTTTATCTACATTGGAAATCTGATGTTTAGTGTAGCCATCTGCATCAATCACTTTAGTTAGATCTTCTGGATAACTTGCTGAAGTTTCTAAATCAGCACTTGCTTCTTTACCTTGCGCTTTATGTTAAGGAGATGGATTCTTTCCTTAAATCACATGAACCAACCTCTGCTACCTTCAAACTTTCCCTCTGCAACTTTCTCACTGCTCTTAGCCTTCATGGAATTGAAGAGAGTTAGGGCCTTGCTTTAGATTAGGCTTTGGTGTAAGGGAATGTTGTGACTAGTTTTATCTTCTATCCAGACACTAGTATCAGCAGTAAGGCTGTTTTTGCTTTCTCGTAATACATTTGTTCACTGGTGTAGCACTTAATTTTCTTCAGAAACTTCTTCTTTGCATTTATGACTCAGCTAACTGCTTGGCACAAGAGGTCTCTGTTGACTTTTAACATGCCTGCCTCACTAAGCTTGATCATTTCTAGGTTTTGATTCAAAGTGAAAGATGTGCAACTCTTCCTTTTGCTTGAACTCTTAGACCGTTAGAGAGATAGTTATTAACTGGCCTAATTTTAATACTGTTGTAGAATAGGGAGAGAATAGGAAGGCCCAAGGGGAGGGAGCAAGATAGGGGAATGGCCAGTCAGTGGAGTGAGTACTCAGAACACACATGACATGTATCAATTAAATTTGCCATCTTACGTGGGCATGGTTGTTTGGTGCTCCGAAAACAATTTCACTAATAACATTAAAAATCACTGATTACAGATCACTATGACAGATATAAGCATAATGAAAAGGTGTGAAATATTGCGACAATTAACAAAATGTGACAGAGACATGAACTTAGCACATGCTGTTGGAAAAATAGCAGCAATAGACTTGCTCCATGCAGGGTTGCCAGAGACCTTCAGTTGGTTAATATATACATATATATAATATATATATTTATATATTATATAAAATACAAATTTTATATAATTATATATAATATATAAATTATATAAAATATATTACATATACAATTTAAATTTTATGTAATATATGAATATATAAAACATATATTATGTATATTTTATATATTATAAAATATAAATATAAATATTTTAAATCATACATTTATATAATGTATTTATATATAATTATATGTAATATATAATCATATTGATATATAGTATATAATTATATAAATATAAGTATAAATATATAAGTATATATGTATATAATTATATATAATATATAATCACAAATAAATATATATGTATATATTTCTGAAGCACAATAAAGTGAAGTGTAATAAAATAAGGTATGCCTGTGTATTGGTGGTTACCAGAAGCTGAGGTAGCTTGTGGGCAGGGGGCATAGGAGATGTTAGCCAAAGTATATATAATTTTAGTTAAATAGAAGGAATACATTTCAACAGATGTATTTTACAGCATGGTGACTATAATTAATGATAATATATTATCTTCTTGAAAAAATGTAAGAGAGTTATGCACTCTCATTATAAAAACGTTCTGTGCTCCATAGAAATGTTATGTGATTTCACCATAGAAAATAACTATGTAAGGTAATGAATTCACTAGTTGGCTATATCTAACCACTTCATAAAGCATATTATTTATTTATTTATTTAGAGAGGGAGTCTTGCTCCATCGCCTAGACTGGAGTGCAGTGGCGCGATCTTGGTTCATTGAAAGCTCTGCCTCCCAGGTTCATGCCATTTTCCTGCCTCAGCCTCCCAAGTAGCTGGGACTACAGGTGCCCACCACCACGTCCGGCTAATTTTTTTGTACTTTTTAGTAGAGATGGGGTTTCACCATGTTAGCCAGGATGGTCTTGATCTCCTAACCTCGTGATCCGCCTGCCTTGACCTCCCAAAGTGATGGAATTGCAGGCGTGAGCCACTGCAAAACAACAGTCCCCAGCCTTTTTGTCACGAGGACTGGTTTGTGGAAGTCAAATTTTCCACGGATCAGGGGGTTGGTGGGAGAACAGTTTTGGGATGATTCAAGTGCATTACATTTATTGTGCACTTTATTTCTTATATGATTACATTGTAATATATAATGAATTAATTGTACAACTCATGACAATGTAGAATCTATGGGAGCCCTGAGTTTGTTTTCCTGCAACTAGATGGCCCCATCTGGTGGTGATGGGAGACAGTGACAGATTCTCATTAGATTCTTATTAGATTAGATTCTCATAATGAATCTAAATCGAGATTTGCATTAGATTATCATAAGAAGCTCACAATCTAGATCCCTTGCTTGCACAGTTCACAACAGGGTTCCCTCTCTTATGAGAATCTAATGTGCTGCTGATCTGGCAGGAGGCGAAGCTCGGGCGGTAATCCGAACAATGGGGAGTGGCTGGAAATACAGATGAAGCTTAGCTAGCTTGCCTGCCGCTCATCTCCTGCTGGGCTGTCCCATTCCTAACAGGCCGTGGACCGGTACTGGTTTGTGGCCTGGGTGTTGGGGACCCCTGTTTTAAAATATCATATTGTACACGTTAAAGACATGCAACATTATTTGTACATTTAATTTTTTATAAAATGAATGATAGGCAAAATTGTCAATTTAGCCTCAGCACTGTGCAGTAAAAATAGAACTATGATTTAAAACTTAGTTGTCTTGGTATTTATGACAGATATTTTTCAACAACAGAAATCTGTAAATGAAGCAATTAGAGTCTGACAACGTCTCATATTTGAACCATGTAAAATCGCTCTCCTTATTATCATTGACTGATTCTAATGAAAATTTCTGATTGTGATTTGGTTTCCCAAATTGAATTTTTGACAACATAAGAAAATATGTTGGTTGGTGTGACAATTATATTGCTTGCCATAAACTAGTATATTAATTGATCTGTTGGTATATATTTCAATTTTTGTGAGTTTCGTTAGTGTTAGTCAGCCTGATTAAATACAATGAATACTGGAACACAGATAATTATGTGTATTTTCTAAGGTGACAGTTTTAGTAGTCAGACTCTGGGCTGTGTACCCCGGACTTCAACACCATGACTGATGAAGTCTGTTGGTAAAACTGATAGGATTTCTTCGGTCTAAACCCTTAAATAGTCTCTGGTCTGTTTCTGCCCTTTGCATCTTTCTTACTTATTAAGTAATTCTGAATTACTTGTTATGTTGGTATAGGATAGGTTAAAAGAGGTAATCACTCTAAAAGAGCCTAGTGTATAGATTGGCCTATAAAAGACACTCGTTAATGTTCCCTCAGCTTCTGCCAGCACTTAATACCTTAGAGACTATAGATGGAGCACTCCACTCTGCTGATTTCCTACATCTTCATGAGTTCAAAGACATTGTCATAATATTATTTTCTTGTTGTGAAGAGAAAACCTGTGTAATGGCTGCATATTGCAAAATGTCACATGGATGTTAGTTTTCTTCCATATAAATATGTAATGTGTTCATTCCATTCACTATACTTTCACATAACAGCAATTAAAAATAAAACAATGTGGAGATGTCTAAATTGGATGATTCTTAAATTGCTTCCTTTATTAGAATACCAAGGGAGTGTTTCAAATCATATGGTTAATGTTCTCTAATACTATACATTATGTGTGTGTGTGTGTGTGTGTGTGTGTGTGTGATGATATAACAAGGACCACAAAAGTCAACTCAGAATCAGTTTAGCCACAATTAGGCCATTTTCTATGGCCTACCAATAAGTATCAACTCTAGTTACAATAACCTTGCTCCTGGGTGCAATTTACAATTCTTTGTCTCCTTATGTCTATTTTTATACTCTTCCTCATATTGTTAAATGTTAATAATATCTGCTCTCTTTAAACATCTCTCTGTATGATGAAAATCACTATTCTTAGAATCTTAAGTTCATTGATCATGTCATGGCCTCCATAAATCATGTACATTTTACCACATTAAATTTGATGTCTAGGATGCACATAATCAAGATGAATGCTGCTGTCATAATTATAGCTTCAAAACTGTGATTCAATGGGCTGCCATAATCATCTCTACCATAGATCACCCCATATATGCTGATAATTTTATACAATTTGCTTAATCATTATGTTGAAAGTTACATCTCAGAAGTAAAATTCAGAAAGTCATTCCTTATAGAACAACCACTGTATAAGGTTCTCTATGCTTACTTCCACTTATATATTATGAATAATATGTTAAATATCACTCAGTGTAACTTTTAACACTGCATTGATAATATTTTATTACCAGGGACAACTTACATTATCAAATATTTTATATTCCAGAGTAGATTTCACTTCTCTTCCTGCTATATTTTAAAAATCAGCTATATCATCTCCTCAGAACTGTTATAAACTAGATTCATTAGTTTTGACCAATATATATCTCATATCTCTACAATGTGAGTATAAGAGTAAAAGATTGTTTTTATTTCAGAAACATACAAATATTTTCTTAACTACTTTGATAATTATGGCCATTTAGATATTTTATAAATGTTTAAATACATTTCTGCTTTTTAGAAAATATGCTCTCTTTACAATAAGTAATATGTGAAAGTAATGAAAACCTGTACTGATTAGAAATGTGGGGATACTCAAGTATAAATTCCATGAGGATGTGGACTATGCCTATCTGACCAGCAATATTTTCCTGGCATTCTCACAATGAATGAGAGGATGGATATATGGATACATTTGTCTCACAAAGCTCTTTGCAGTCTGACTAGATTAGCTGTAGAAAAAGTTACAGGGAAAATTTCATTTTATACTTTCCGAAATCATAAAACACATTATCTAAATATGTTATCTTTAAATAATTGGTTTACAATGACAGTAGCAGTAGCAGATGTATTAATACTATGGCTTATAGAGTAATTACTGTGAATCTTCTAAGTACTTTGATGTTTTAATTCATTTAGTACTAATGTTATTAATATCTCAAGTTTTTGAAAGAGGAAACTCAGGTACAGGAAGGTAAATTATCATACCCAAGGTTACCAAAATGACAGATTGTGAGGCAATTATACAGAATCCATACGCTTAACCATAACACTACACTACACCTCAAAAGTCAAGTAAGGCAGTAGTAATAAAACCAATTCCTGAATACCAACACAACAAGTAATTCAGAATATGCCCATTTAACACTTTTATCCATCTGATAATGTTAGTAAACAGTGATTTACAGCAACTCATATAAGGAAAAGACAATACCTTTCTTCCTTATTTTATGAGGCAGATGTTTGCAAATTATTATTGTGAAAACTATAGATCCACAGTTTTCTTATATTAGCAAACTAACAAGTTTGCCAGGTATTGTGACTTTTAATTTCTCATATACATTTCACAAATTTGAAATGTAAGATTAAGATAATTGTTAAAAAGCTTATATGCCACTTAAAATGCTAATGACACATAATAGATTTGGGGGCAAAAAGTAAAAGAAAATTCTGGAAAAAATAGCTTTACAAAATTGCAAACTTGACTATTCAAAGTAATAACAGCAAATGTTTTAGAGTAATTACTATTGAAAGTTCAGCTTACAATGAAACAAACACATTAATACAAAGAGCATGTGGTACCTCTTGGAAATATGTTTTAATATAGGAAAGAAAAGTGCTTTACAACTTTCTGTTTATTTATTATTGGGAATGTATGCTACAGAAACAATATAATAATTTTTCTCAATGTTTACAGAACCACTATGTGGGTGGAAAAAAATTTATTGTAGACATAAAAGATCTTACATCTAAATACCAATGAAAAAAACAGCATTATTTAAAACATAATTGTTAGTCAAAACTATGGTCTTTCTTTGCAGTCAGTGTAGACAAAAACTGTGTAAATTACTAGTCAAAATATCATGGCCACACGTTTCTTTAAATACCTGTTTGAATAAATGGATACATAACAAATGCGTGTTTTTTTTTTTTTTCTAATTTACAATGTTCGCATGGTAGTGAAGCACATGTTCTTAAGAATGTCTGAGTTAGAAGAGGCAATTATAATAATTTCTTCATGATATTGATAATACGGTAAAGAAAAACAATGCTTCAATTGGGCTTTTTACAGTTGGTGTTTATCAATACATGTTCTATACCCTGAATGAACTAAAAACCTGAGTAAAGTAGAAATCATGGCCAAAATATACTGACCTTTAACATTAGTGAAAGTGAAACATTAGATTATTTAATATGACCTAAGGTCCAATGTTTCAGTCTCTGAATTTAACTCCTCACTGTCAACAGATAATTTTCTTCACATATATGAAGATAATAACAGTGATGACATATTAACAAAAGTCTACATCCAAACACTAAATTAAAAAAAAAAGAAAAACCTTCAAAATCTGAAGTTAATTAAAATATACACTTTAAATCTATTTTTCAGTATTTATAGATTCTCCTTATAGCTGACGATAGAAACATGATTTTTCATTCGGTATCTGATGGAGTGCCAAAGTGATCTTTAGTGAGAATTTTCTCCATCACTTTTACCCACAGATTGATACACAAAAGTAGAAAAGTCTAGCAGCAACACAAATGGCTAGCTACCTTCCATTCTTGACTACACGTAATTTTAAGGTAATATTTCTTAAGAGATTAAACACAGGAGCAAAGACATAATTATAAAAACAATCCATGCTTCAAGCAATTTATTATTTACTGAATATGAGTACACATACCTTGGAGAATATCTGACACAATGGCGTCTTTTGCACTATCCTGAAATAATTACTAATAAATTAAATATATTCTCTGTTGCATTTACTATTAGCATTACAAAACATTCCAAAATACCTAAAATTGATTATCTGAGTGCACAATAATTGTTCACCATTATTGAAATGTTAACATTGCAAAAAATTAGGTGCAGCGGCTCATGCCTATAATCCCGCCTACTCCAGAGACTGAGGGGGAGGATGACTTGAGCCCAGGATTTCAAGGCTTCAGTGAACTATGACTGCATCACTGCACTTTAGCCTGGAAAACAGAGTGAGATCCCCAACTCTTAAACAAAAAAAGAAGAAAGAAAAAACAGAGGTATCTAATCAAGAAACTTCCATTAAATGTAAATATTATGGGGTAACTTAGTAACTCACTAAAAAGTTAAGTTACCTTGCAACAAATTCAATTATTTTAGTATCTTCTATTTTCATTTTAAAGTACTGGTCCAACTTTTAACACAGGCAGCCAGCCTATTTTTCTGAGTAAATGTGAGCCATAACTATAAGTCTCCATGGTGAAGAAGGAAAGAGCATGAACAAACTTCACCTAAAAATTTTATGTCTAGGATTAGTACTATGTATACGTTAGAGAGAAAATTTTATTCCAGATCGCTAAAATAATGGTTTGCCTTGTGTTGTGATGTGTGGTACCATTTTTAAGATATGGAGAATGGCACTCAGCACTATTGGAGACTTGTTATGAGAGTCTTGGCCAGGGGTCCAGGGAGCCATGTTCTTGCCCTTCTCCTTTGATATATGGTCCCACAGGATGAGGCATTAACAAGGCAAAGGAGACTATAAATACCAAGCCTACCCTCTGTTTCTTCAAGGCCTCAAGCAAATAGAGATAACGGAAATCTAGTGTTTGCCAATCAAATAATCCTGAGTCTGTTTGAAGGCCTGCATCTAATTAATCCTTCCATCTGTCCTCCTGAGGGCCTCCTGTGTTACCAGTCATTGGACAGATGTACCACTTCTCCCAGGATGGGGATGGATCTTGAATATGTGGGTGAGAGCTTTTGCAGAACGGGACAGAAGTGGAAATGAGAAGAGAAGAAAAAAAGGGCCTGGAGCCAAGCTCTCCCCATATCACCAGATTCCAGCAGAGAAATGCAAGAATTCTGAGAATCTGAAATTTTTAAATAGGTCTTGCAGGCTACGATTAAGCTGTATTTCTATATTTTTTGAGGACAGACACTTTATTAAACATTTTTTAGGTTAATAATTTTCAATTATTTAGAAATGTATTGTCTGAGCCTTATTTATTCTCATGTATACCTCCCGCCCACAACAGTGAGGACCTTGCAGTATTTAGACTTCATAAATGGTGGCTAATTTCCCTCAGAGTGCAAAACTGGAAGATGCCAAACCTTGATGAGGCTTAGCCTGGGAACCAACACAGCATAACTTCTGCCACATTCTATTAAAGCGTATCACAGAGCCAGCAGTGATTCAAGGCAAGGGGATTATACACTAATGCAAAAGTTATGATTCATCCGGGGGCACCAAAACTTTCCAGAACATACTTACGAAGATTAATGAGTAGATTAACTTGGTCAGAAAATTAATGTAGTCAAAACTTAAGGCATAATAATAGTTAGAAGCCCATATTAACTTCTTAATCATAAACTAAAACATATCTTAAATGAGGGGAGAGATTTTTCACTACGTTTTAGTTAAAGGCCAACAAGTAGTTGAATTAAGTTGGGTTTATTGATTTTTGCAGCAGGAAGAATGTCCTCCATGAGGAATCATGTTTCATCTCAGTAAGGTAATGTTAGGAAGGATTAATTATAGAATTTGGTCTTGTGTAATGTGATTTTATAGGGGCTTTAAATACAGACTGAATGTTGTCAGGAGCCAGGATAATGTTATCATTGGTATTTATATTTGTTTCCTAGAGATGCTATAACAATGTACCATAAGGTCAGTGGCTTAAAACAAAATAAATTTATTCTCTCACAGTTTTGAAGGCTAGAAGTCTAAAATCAAGTTATAACAAAGACCATGCTCCCACTGAAACTCTCGGTAGTATATTTCTTTGCTTCTTCTTAGCTTCTGCAGTTAGCAGTAAATAATTGGTATCCCTGGGCTTGTAGCTGTATCATTCAAACCTCTCCACTGCCCTCACGTGGTGTTCTCCCTGCTTATCTCTGTCCTCACATGGCAGTTTCATCTTCTACTAAAACCACCAGCCATATTGGATTCAAAGCCCAGCCAACTCCAGTATGACTGCATGTTATTATACACATGATGACCCTATTTCCAAATAAGGTCATATTCTGAGGTACTGGGGAACAGGTTTTCAGTATATCTACTGGGGCCACAATTAAACCCTAAACATTCAAGATTCAAGATTGGAGTTTGAACTGGCAAGGAGGCTTGACTATGATTTTTACTTTTCAAATTATGAGTTAGTGGGCTGGTGGCATATTCAGATGGTGATGTAATTAAGAAGTTGGATATGTGAAGTGAAGGTCTGGAAAAACATTAAACAGTTTTAAGAATGGATGAATTCACTAAAAGAGACTATGGATAGAGAAGAGAAAAGAAATATCAATAGAACACTTGAAAGAATGTCTGTTGTTAGGATTTAGAAGAAATAAGTAAAAATACTTTCACTGTATACTAGATAGTGTATCCAGAATTTATTCCTTTTGGTGGGTTCTTGGTATCCCTGACTTCAAGAATGAAGCCGCGGACCCTGGCAGTGAGAAAGTTCTTAACAATGGTGTGTCCGGATTTTGTTCCTTCAGATGTTCAGATGTGTCTGGAGTTTCTTACTTCCGGTGGGTTCATGGTCTCACTGACTTCAGGAGTGAAGCCTCAGACCTTTGCAGTAAGTGTTAAAGCTGGCGCCTCCGGATTTGTTTGTTTGTTCCTCCTGGTGGGTTCGTGATCTCGCTGACTTCCGGAATGAAGCTGCAGACCTTTGGGGTGAGTGTTACAGCTCATAAAGGTAGTGCAGACCCAAAGACTGAGCAGCAGCCAGATCTGTTGTGAAGAGTGAAAGAACAAAGGTTCCACAGCATGGAACTGGACCGAACAGATTGCCCCTGCTGGCTCAGGGGGCCAGCTTTTATTCCCTTATTTGCCCCCGCCCACATCCTGCTGATTGGTCCATTTTACAGAGCCCTGAATGGTCCATTTTACAGAGTGCTGATTGGTGTGCTTACAATCCTTTATTGGGTGTGTTTACAATCAGAGTGCTGATTGGTGTGATTTTACAGAGTGCTGATTGGTGCGTTTATAATCCTTTAGCTAGACACAAAAGTTCTCCAAGTCCCCACTAGTCCCAGAAGCTCAGCTGGCCTCACCTCTCAATAGGATTATATTAGATAATAAAAGGTAGATGTGTACCAGTACTTGGGAATATAGTAAAGGAAAAATGAGATACTTTATCAGAAAGTTAGTTCCCTAATAACAGAAACTTTAAAACAACACCAAAATTGCTTCCTTTCAGTAAAGTTTCCAGGTATCAAGTAAGGCCCCTTGGATCTCAAAAGTCCATAATTCTATTAAGGATAGGGAGAAACTGGTGATGAGGAAGACAAAGTAAGATTGTCACTGATGAGAGGTAGTTTACTGAAGCAAAACTTTGTGTATATTTTCCTAGTTATTACCAGCATGAATATTTGTAAAGCAAAAACATGTAGCCAATAAAGAGAGAAAAAATGATATCATCGATAAAAAGAGAAACAGAGTGAAAATACAAGAAATTAGGAAGATCACAGAGCAACTTATGTAGGTTAGGAAAAAATAGAATCAAAGCAGTGTTCAACTTACATTTGCCATGGATAACGTACATCTGTCTAAGAAAAGAATTTATAAACAGATTGTTGAACTTTTTATTTGTCATAGATGATTTTTTTGGGGGGAGTTTGTAACAAAAGCAAAGTGAATTATGAGAGAGAAGGAAGGAATAAACTGGTTGGACGGACAGTTAGGTTGGCTCCCTCACTAAAACTCCTTCAAACTAAGAACAGTCTGAAAACCTAGCTGCAGGCCTCTGATAAAAAAAAAAAAAAAAAAAAAAAAAAAAAAAAAAAAAAGCCCATGTCCCTAAAGGGAAACTTCCATTCTGCCAGCCCAGATGAATAAATTATACTCCTTCTGGGGAACATGCTTTTCTCCCACTTGGGCGAACGTACCTTTGTCCTTTTTATTGTGCTTTGTCCCGATGGGTCCTTACTCTGCCCTCTCCCAATTGGTTCTTTACATCCCTCTGCAGTGGTGCATTTTGGTGCACTTTTCAGTCTGAGCCTACCCCATCTTAAGCCCATAAAAACCCTTGTGCTCAGCCTCATCGCTGGCAATCCTCTTTCAAGTCCCCGCTTGCTGCTGAGAGCTTTTCCGTAACTTAATAAATTCTAGTCTGCCTTATTCGCTCTCAGGTGTCCGTGTTCCTTATTATTCTTGGTCATGGGATAAGAACCCAGAATTCACTGAACTGCTGGAGCAAAAGAGCTGTAATGCTCCTGTTTGCCAAGCTATGGGTGGCAGGAGTAAAAGGGCTGTAATATTCCCGTTTCACTGGCCAAACTATGGGAGTGAAGATGCTGCTGGGTGCTATTCCCTTCTACTCATCAAAGAGCGGGAGTGAAAATAGACTAAACAATAGGAACTACGTTACAAAGTGAGGGTGTTTTCACAGGATAAAGCTTTCTGAGTATAGTATTAAGTGAAGACATCTGTTGGAAATAAAGAATCTGGAGGTGCTATTTACGGATAGGGGAATAAAACCAGTGAAATTACTAAAAATGTGATGGGGCAACCAACAAAATCAAATAGAGTTTTGAGGCCATCCATTTAGAATAGTGCCTTTCTCTAACATAAATGTGCAGAAGTTGCCATAGTGAATTAAATATAATATAGATTCTTAACTGGCATGGATAAAGTGCAAAGACCGATAGCACACAGGGAGAAAATTACTGGAAAGTGTTGCTCATGTGGTCCTTAGAAATAAGGAGCCAAGAGAAGTTTTAACGCAAGTGAGATGTTAAAAGCACAAAGTCAGAGAAGTGGTTCGGTAATTCTTGAATGACAATATTTCAGGAAATTATAATCTGCTTGGTAGCATTAGCCTATTTAATTTTTTTTTTAATTCAGAGGGTTAAGTTGATATTTATTGAAAATAGTGTTTGTATTTAATAGCACACTGAAAAACCTCAAATAATTAATTCCCTACATAGAAACTAATAAATTACATTTAAGACAGTATTTCAAGTACTTGGTGGAACTTATTAAATTGTTTTAAATCAGGAACATGGCTATGCCGTTAGGGAAATAAAATATTCATTGTTTTAATGAGTTGAAAACCAAGATTAGTATTATTTTAAAATGCTAGCAATGTACCTCTATTTACTCAGACAAAACTGAACCAATTCATTAAACTTTATTTATATTCTTGGTTAATAAATAGGAACAGTATACATTCCAAATAATTGATGAATAGCAATGTTTAGGTTTTTTTCTCTAGAGAATTTACTTAGAAATGAAGAAAATACATGTAAATTGTACAAAACCCAAAGCATATGTCAGGCAAAAATTACCTTATGTTTTTTGAAATAAACAATGTATAATTACTTGATGGTCAATTCAATGTGATCAAAGTGTATTGGTCAGCTTCATGTGACAGGAACTACAGAGTGTTTGGAATTAATCACACACAAGTTCTGTTTCTTTCACTTTCTAGTTATGTAACTGTGGGCATTACTTAAGCTTTCTGAAATTCAGTGTCTTTCTCTCTAAAATAATAACAGTATTTATTTCTTAGAGCTGTTGAGATGATTAAATTTGTTCATGTAGTAAATATATGAAAATATCAAATATTGTATTTTTTACATTGCAGGTAATTAAAAAGTTATTCAATTTCTTTCTTTCTTTCTCTCATTTGTCCAAAACACTTAATATTCTTTCCCCTTTCTTTAGAGCAAAAATTGAACAACCAGACAAAGTCTGTGGAGCTGCACAGCTCCCTGGTGTCATGCTTCACATTGTTTAAATGAAAATAGAACTTGCTTGGGCAAAGTGTACTGAAAATGTTGACACTCTTGATTAAGAGAGAGCTGAGGATAACTACAAATAGTATAAGTCTTTGCAGGTGATGTCCATGTCCACAGATAATTTTAAGTAGAAATGAATGAAATCCATTGTGGTGTCAAGTAGCTCCTTTCTTTTTTAGTTAAACAAGAAAGAATACTTACCATACCAGAATATTGGCACCAGAAGCATTAGCTTAATGGCTCTAGCCGCAAGGCTATTGCTGGAAAAAAATGGGCTAGTTCTGAATTTTTACGTCTATAACCCCCTTTATAGTGCTTTTCTTAAAACTGAGTGATGACATTTTTTGAGTAGATTTTTCTAAGGCTAGCATCCTTAACTACTCAAAGGCAACTAATCATCAAACCCTTTGAAACTTAAAAAAGGCTCAAAGATTCAAACCTCATGCACCCTTGTCTATCAAGCCTCTAAACTAGCTCTAACTTGTGTTTCAGAAATATGATCACTTGATCCTAAAGACCAACTGGGGAAAGAATGAGGACAAGGGAAATACTCCATCCGTATAGATATCCCTCTCGTTTCTCAGTTTATAATCCAGTACACTTCCAGAATTAGAATATCAGGAATTGAAGATGTTTAGTATATATTTATAAAAAAGTCAATGCCATTTCTGTCCTCATTGATGTTAACTTAGATGTTTTCTATTCTTAAAAAAATGAAAGTTTCTTAGAATGCAGTCATTTGTCTTAAATGTGGTTTTAATATATAAAGTGTTTGAATGCTTTTGAATTAGCTAGTGTTGTGAATAACAACAATTATTTCTTGATAAATTTGCTTAAATAGTAACAGTTTCCCTAGCTATTTAGATTATGAATGCCTACCTAACAAAAATGGGCAGAGATCCTGTTTAATTTCTAGTTATAACTATTCCTATACTCAAAAATATGAATTTAATTTCCTAATTTTCTGAATGAGTGTGTAAAGATCACAAGCATAACTTTTACATAACATGAAGTTGCAAATCTACAAAAATTGCAGATATATAATACCTGATTGTCTTGTTAACATGTACTCTTCTGAATTTACTTAAACTTTCAGTTTTCTTTGAAGCAGTTCCCTAGGCTAGATTGCTTTTAGACCATTTGCTTCTATGAACTGGAAACCATTAACTAATTTCTGGTTTGGCCTTCACCTCATCCCATATTTCTGTTCCTTATCACCATTATTCTAATCACCAGACTGACTAGTTTATATAAAATTTCTATTTGACAACAGAGAAAAGGTGATTTGTCTCTCAGACTTACTCTCCTGCTAGCATTAGATGAAGTTTTTAATTTTCTTTTCTATATTCTAGGAGTCTTCTTCTAGGACACTCAAAAAAAAAAAAAAAAGAAAGAAAGAAAGAAAAAAGTTTCTAGGGAATCAGTGGAGTTCAGGAGAACCAGATGAGGAAAATTTTGGGGTGTTTTCACAAAAAATGGATGTTATAATCAGTACCCTGCATCCAGATAAATAATAATTGTGCATTTTATTCAATAGATACAATTGGCATGCATAGAATATTACATGTTTTCAAAAACTTTTTAATCTCAAATATTACATTAAGCTTTGTGCATATTTCATCAAAACTAGGAATTCTATTATACAGGCAAGCTATGGTTTTTATATTTACATCTTGTGTAGTCTTTAAATTATTACTACTACTATTATGGAGTAAAAGTAATAATGACATTCCACGTAAATTTATGGAGTGAAGGTAATATTGATGTTTCCATGTATTTTTAGAAAACTTTACTGTAAATTCAGTTATCTCTACACATATTTACCTAAGATTCACTCTCTCTTCTGCCAACTGTCAGGTTTAACAGTAGCTTGTGTATTCTTCTGTAATAGCATCAATCACATTGCACTTTAATTGTCTATCTTCCCCAGTAAGATGTAAGATTCTTGAGAGCGAAAGATAGGTCTTGTTCACCTTTATATCTTTAGTGACTAACACAGTACCTGGACAATATTCTCAAGTTTCTTGAGTAGATAAGTTAGTAAAATAAAATTATAATGTTTAGGAAACTTTTCTACTAAATCCAATTTGACTTGGATCTTTCAGTCATTTAGTTAATAATATTTTGATGAACAAAAAGCACCTTATTTCACGGGTGCTCTTGATCTGAAAATTCTCTGCTTATACATACGTTTTACTTTCTATTTTAATTGAATTTGGTATTTACCTTTTATAAGTTTATATAATTCAAATGTTTTGTCTCTCAAAAATGTTTGAACTTAGCCATCTGTTGTTCAAGCTCATTTAATGTTCCAAATTGCAAGATTTCAGTAAGAGTTCTGCAAATTAAGCAGTGGTAACCAATTATTTGAATTAAATGGAAAGTGAGAATGCATCATTTACTCTTAGACCTCCATTAGGTCTTGGCCCCCTGTTTCTAATAGAGTGGGAAGGATGTGTAAAATGCTGAAGATGGAGGAGGTAGATGCCAAATGCTACAATTAGTCCTCAAAACAGCTTACTAATTGAGAATTAAAATCTCTTTCTCTCTCAATTCTAAGCTACTTACTATAAGCCTCCAGAGTATATTCTGAGCTACTGTTAAATAGGGTAGTAATTGCCGTGACTGTAGTGGAAAGAGAAGTAGTAACATCAATAAGTGCTCAATCATCTTCAATATTTAACGCATACCATTGTATTTCGTATTTCAAATATTATTGTGCAGTCATGCAACCCCTTGTCTACATACTCAGGTCTGTAATAGTGTAAGTCTCATGGATGACCTCAATATATCCACAGAGAAGGTTGTCTCCCGCTTGACTTGTATATTTGTTTCCTATTGCTGCTGTAAAAATGTACCATAGACTTAGTGGCTTAAAACAACACACAATTTTTCTCTGACAGTTCTGGAGGTCGTAAGTGTAAGGAGATAATAGGGCTGCATTCCTTCTAAGGGCTTCACAGGAGAATCTATTCCCTTCCTAAGAGTAAAGGAGAAAGTACACATTTTGATAAAGAAAACCATAAAACCAATAGCTAGGATAGTTGTGAGAAATTGAACGCTTTCCCATTAAGATGAAGAAAAAGGCAATAAATTATTCTCTCATAATTTTTATTCAACATCATATTGAAAGCCACGGCTAGTGAAACTAAGAAAATGAAACAAATGCTATTCAGGTTATGAAGACAGAAATACATTTCCATTAACAAATGCCATGACTGCCTATGCAGAATATCCCAAAGAATTAAAATAAATAGTTCTCACTAAGAATTTAGTACTGCAAATACAAGACATGTTAATATAAAGAAGCCAGTTCCTCCCAAGTATACCAGTCGTTAATCAAATTTGAAATTAAAAACATACCATTTACAAGAGCACCCAGAGAAATGAATTACTTAGCTATAAATCTAACAAAACACACACAAAATTTGTATTCAAAAAAAGTTAAAACATTAATAAATAAAAATAATCTAAGAAGTTCTAACTAAATGGGAAGGCATTCCACCTTCATGGATCAGAGACTCATTATTATTGTTTAATTTTTTCGAGATGGAGTCTTGCTCTGTCACCCAGGCTGGAGTGTAGTGGCCTGATCTAGGCTCACTGAAACCTCTGCCTGCTGGGTTCAAGCAATTCTCCTGCCTCAGCCTCCTGAGTAGCTGGGATTACAGGTGCCTGCCAGCACACCTGACTAATTTCTTTTTGTTGTTGTTGTTGTTGTATTTTTGGTAGACACAGAGTTTTTCTATTTTGACCAGGCTGGTCTTGAATGCCTGATCTCAGGTGATCCATCCTCAGGTGATCTACCCACCTCGGCCTCCCAAAGTTCTGGCATTACAGGCATGAGCCACCATGCCCAGTAGACTCAATATTTTCAAGATGTTGACATCGTTTGGATATTTGTCTCCATCCAAATTTCATGTTGGAATCCCCATGTTGGAGGTGGTGTGAGGTTTGGTGGGAAGTTTTTGGATCATGGAGGTGGATCCCGCATGGCTTGGTGCTGTCTTCGTGATAGTGAGTTTTCCTGAGATCTGTAAAAATGCGTGGTCTCTCTCTCTCTCTCTGTCTGTCTCTCTCTTGCTCTCTCTCTTTCTCACTCCTGCTTTAGCTATGTGATGTGTCAGCTCCCCTTCTGCCTTCTGCCATGATTGTAAGCTTCCTGATGCCTCATCAGAAGCCAAGCAGATGCCCAGCGTCATGCTTCCTGTACAGCCTGCAGAACCACGAGCCAATTAAACTTTTCCTTATTAACTACCCTGTCTCAGGTATTTCTTTATAGTAATGCAAGAATGGCTAATACAGATGTCAAGTCTTCCCAATTTGATCCTGAAAGTCGAAGTCCTTAGTTGGTCTCTTTATGAAGGATTCTGTTTACATACACAGATCCATATCCTATGAAGGCTTTACTTACCTCAAGTTAATAATTATTTTACCAAAATTAGCCTTTGTTTTCTTTTACAACTTCTTATAAGTGAAATCAGTAATTACTATCTCTGCACACAGTTCAGAGCCTGGATCTGTTCTCCTACTCACAAACATTTCCCAAATTCGGAGTAATTTTCAGTTGATCAGGACATCTTTCAGAGCAGCAGGTGATGTCAATGGGGAAAGGAACAGGCAAAGGCACTAAAGCCCAAGATTCTCTCAGTAAAGGATTCCGTGTGTTGATACCACCAATGCATACTGTCAGTATGCTTATTGTATTAGTAATCTATGTTATTTCTTGGAAACAAAACACATAAACATATCTTACAAATAATATAATTTCTGTGTTGGTTAAGACTAAATAAATCCTGAAGATTCAAATTATATCTCAACAGTCTTGTGGTTATTAATTTGAATGTCTTCCTTCCTCTGGAATCAATAGGTGCTGTTACTATGCAGAATAGTGATTGGTTTCTCACCCTGTTCAAGGCCTACATGAATAAGGCTGCCTTACTACTCAGTAGCTGCTTCTTGATTACTAAGAAACTCCTATTTTAGTAAAAACTTAATAAATTATTTCTGTGTGCCTTCCGTTTTCTAAATCATTATCTGTTGTAAAACAGTGGTGATTGTACTGCCAGTTTATTATTTTCATTGTCATCATCATTAGCAGGCAAAGATTAATCAATTATTTATAAGAAAAATGCCTAAATTAAAGACCATAATAATGACCTGAGTTTGCTTTTCTTTGAAGGTGTAAATATTGCATTTTTGCTTATATTTTAAAATTTAAAAACCCAGATGAATTCTAAAAAGAATCAGAGCAGAATGGGAAATCATGTTACTCTTTAGAGGCAATATTTCCATAAATCCTCATTTTGCATTAAATTTCCTGGAAATATATTACATTATTCATTAGTATTGATCGATTATCAGCTACCGCTTGTATATCAGCTTTATATGTTCACTGGTTCAGATTTTTTCCACTCAGTTTAAAATAAGCAGTAAATATTTTGGAACAAACCTCAATAATATTTATTGATATTAAATGCTTTAATGAGTTCATCCAGCATGTAAATTGCCTTTTGGTTTTTGTCACATGGAGCGATCACTATTCTTTTTCCTATATAACATTCCCAAAACTGAATACAAATATCTTTATACATATCTTATGAAACTGCCTTTGCAAAAATTATAACAGCAAGAAAATTATGACAGTGAAAGAGATCTGTTCTAACCAACTCCATCTTGCTTCTTATCCCCAAGCTCCCCTTGTTCATTTCTGGGCATAGGCAGAACTAACTTTGGGAGGAATTTAGTTTATATTTTAAATGATAATAGCCCTTCCCTAAAACAAAACCAGATGACAGGGGCCTGAATTCTGCTAAGATGTAGGGTTAGTTAAATCTTATCAGTCATTACTCAGGAAGTCACAATAGTTGTAATCTCCCCAATTCACTATCGTAGAACCTACAAATGCCCTTTTGAGATGTCTTTTCAGGCTATTATATTTCTGACCACCTAATGGCCCCTCTCAAACCCACCACTCTTGGCTCAACTGATCCTGTGACCCTCACCTAGAAGCATACTCACTACATAAGGACCACTGTCTATATCCCTATGCTTGCATCCCCAACCAATTAGTAGCATCCATTCCCTTGTCTCCAAAACTATCCTTGAAAAACTCTAGCCTCTGAGGTTTGGGGAGACTGATTTGAGAAATCACTTCGTCTCCCATGTCATGTGGCCTCTCTAATGCTGATTAAACTCTATTTACTGCAATGCCACGGTCTCACTTAATTGATTTTTGTCTGTGCAGTGGGCAAGAAGAACCCATTGGGTAGTTACACTTAGATTATACTATTAAAACAAGACTGAAGACAAAATCCCATGCTACATTCTCAAAATGTTTCTACACTAACCCATTACATACCTACCTACTTGTATTATACTCTATCAGTAGGCTCAGGTACTTTATATCCATCGATATTGTCATAACCTCCCTGAGGAAATGGTGCTGAAATCTGGACAATTTCTGCCAACTACCTGTACAACTCTAGTACTTGGAATATATTAATCTCCTATACCTTGCCATATGTAGAAAATATTTTTCACTTTTTATTTTTTTGAATCAGTTTAAAACTTTTCCTAAGGCAAACAACTAAAATTGTAATTAATTAAATATAATATTAATATCAAGGAGAAAAATTCACTCAAACATGTAGTTCATATAACGTCTCAATAATAATTATATTATTTAACTTTACAGCATCTCCTCTGAGGCAGAGTTTTGGCCCCATGGCCTTTACCATCTGATGTCATGCCTATAAATACGTTGTGTTACAAGCAAAATGGACTTTGCAGATTAGTAGCAATTAAGATTAGGGTATAATTCTGTATTATAGAGGTAGGCCAAATATATAAACTCTTACAAAACTTTCTTTGTCTGGATGCAGGAAATATGTGACAGAATGAAAAGACAAATTTAGAAAATGAGAAGAATGTGATGTGCTCTTACTGTTTTAAAGATGAAAGAGCCTGGCCGGGTGCGGTGGCTCAAGTCTGTAATGCCAGCACTTTGGGAGGCTGAGGCAGTGACATCACCTAAGTTCAGGAGTTCAAGACCAGCTTGGCCAATGTGTTGAAACCCCTTCTCTACAAAAATTAGCTGGGCATGATAGCGGGTGAATGCAGTCCCAGCTACTTGGGAGACTGAGGCACAAGAATCGCTTGCACCTCTGAGGTGGAGGTCACGGAGATTCGAGATTGCACCATTGCACTACAGCCTGGGCTGCAAAAGAGCGAGACTCTGCTTCGTTAAAAAAATAAATAAATAAATAAATAATAAAATAAAATAAAATAAAATCCCAGGAACTTCAGTCCTGGAACCACAAGTTACTGAATTCTTCCAACAATCCTAATGAGCTTAGAAGTAATTTCTTTGAGCCTCTAGATTTGGTATTTAAATATTTATGTAAATTTGCTGATTTATTACATAGCAATAGAAAACTGTATTCCCAAATAATTAAGTAAAGATGGTGTCCATAAATTATGCTCTTTATTTTATAGTTTTCTAAATTATCCAGAATAGCAAATTAATCAACAAAAGGGTAAATTATTTCACCATAAGATAATTTAAACAAAAATACGTTTTATTATGTTAATTTATATGTACACACAAACACATATATTAGTCATATAATCAGTGATAAATTATTGGTTAGACTACTTAAGAATGAGTGTAAACCCAAATTTCTTCACTTTTCAAAGCCTTGTCTAATTTGAGTGCAGAGGAAATATTCTGCTTTAGGGATGATGAATAACTAATCATCAAACAAGATATTTTCGCTCAGTGAAACAATCTATGTGCTATACATCTTCCAGGAGGCAAGATAACACTATTTCCCCACTTGCTACCATTACCATCCCACTAGAAAGAAAGAAGTCAACAGGTATGGGAGCTGGTCTGGAACTGCAGGCAACAAAAAGGGTCAAAATGTCTTTTTGTGAGGCTAGAGCACTATGGTAGCAGATAGACAAGGCATGGCATTGTATTTGAGTTTCTTCTAGAAGTGCAAGATGGGTTAAATAACAAAAATCTTTAAATCGCATTTACTGTATTAGTAATTTGAAGAAGAAAAACTGTAAGATAGTCTCAAGAGTCAGTGGTAAATTATTTCATGAAATTCAATAATCACGCATGCTTTTTACAAAAATGCTCTTATTAAGATGGGAACACAGTAGTTCAATGACAGGTAAAACATTCCACAAACCAAATAGAATTCTGAAAAAAGACTAATCTCGCATAGGTGGTCTGAGAATTTGAAGCTGTCATCGTTGATATCTACTAATGCTGGCTGAAAGCTGGAATCTGGAAATTTGGGCTGGGTGGAGACTGAGGGCAATTGCTTGGGGATGGAGCAACAAGCAGAACTTTTGGCAGTACCGTAGAATGCAATGGCAAAATTGAACATCACTGCCATCTGCATATATTTGAATTATCCTTCAAGACAGATCCTGAATCCCATAGCTATGCTGGGCAAGAGGCTTAAGAACAAAAGTGAAAACCACAGAGAAGCCCACTAGGATTTCGGTCTTGTGCTTAGAAGACAAATGCCTATGCAAGAGAAAGTCTAGAAGATAACATGTGAAAGATTAAAGTCCTCGAGAGAATGCCAAATTGGTACTGAAAATTCTTATTTTTCTACACTTTTGAGGAGTTTTCCTGTTTCAGCAGGCTTGGTGTCTGGTTGGGTACCACTCCTGGGAAACAGAGAAATCAGCTAAATTTTAGTAATTGAAAGTTAGGGATGGAAATATCAAATTGGAGACTTGAGGAATCTCAAGAGTACAAATTAAAGATATTTGTTATCTTTTCAACCCATGTCAGGCTAAGCCAAAACTTCTAAAAAGCAGCATAAATATTTTCACTCTTTCAACGTTGAGACATGCGAAAGTCACAGTGAAAATTATATGGAAGTCCATTCATGAGAAACAAGGGCGAAGTAGAGGTGGACTTGTTCTTCCCACAACTGCAATCCAGGTTGAACTTCGGTGTCTGTGATTGCCTGCACTCTATCTGCTTAAGAAGTAAACCTTCACTAGCAGGAGATAATGTCTCAAATCTCTAGGTTTTGGTAAACACACAAAAATTATTGAATTAAAAACGTGTTATGAAAATAGATAGGGCTGTATAAGAGAACAAAGAACAATAAAGGCAGAAACATAAGTAACCCAAATTTTGAAATTAGCAAATAAGAACACTGAATTATTTGTGATTATTATCACTGGGAAAATATTTTTTAAAACATGTAGGAAGTAAATGAAAATATGGAGAACTTTTGCTGATAATTTGAATAAAAATAGGATCATATAGAAATTCTAGAACTCAAAACACACATCTAAATTGAAAAGCCGATAACTATATTGTTTAGCAGCAGACTGAACATAGAAATCAGCATTAGTGAAAGGAGAGTAGGTTATTAGAAATGTCCAAACTAAGTCTAATATTCTTTTCAAAATGAGAGAAAATTGGCCGGGCGCCATGGCTCACGCCTGTAATCTCAGCACTTTGGAAGACAGAGGCGGGCAGATCACTTGAGGTCAGGAGTTGTAGACCAGCCTGGCCAAAATGGCAAAACCCTGTGTCTACTAAAAATACAAAAACAGTAGACGGGTGTGGTGGTGGGTGCTTGTAATCCCAGCTACTCGGAAGGCTGAGGCAAAAAAAGTCACTTGAATCTGTGAGGCAGAGGTTGCAGTGAGCCAAGATCAGGCCACTGCACTCCAGCTTGGGCAATAAAGTGAGATGATCAACTCCCTTTGTCAACTATAATCAAATAAAATGCTATAACATTAAAAATAAAGTAAAAGTATAAATTTTCTAAAACAGAATATAAAACCTGTATTGCCTGTAGATTATGTCATTGGTGATAGAGTAAAGCCTAAGAATCCACAAAGAATTTATTTAAAATAACAAGAAAGATACAAAAGTCAAAATAATAATGCATTATTAACAAGTAAAATCAACGTATTTTAAAATTTTTCTCTACTTATTGAGCAATATACTTAAGAATACATTTTACAGAAGATGAAAAGTACCATAACTAGAAATTTACACAATTTTTTTGAAAGAGGTTAAAGGAGGCTTAAATTATTAGCAATATTTTATTTACTTATGAATAGGAATATTTAAATTTGCAAGAATATTAGCTTTTTACAATTATTCTATTGATAAAATCCAATTTCAATCAAATTAATAAAGAATTTTTATGGGCTCTAAAAATCTGATTATACACATGTTTAATGATGAACAACGGTTCAGATAGCTAATACTTTCTGTTTTTTGGGTTTTATCACACTGTGATGAATGTAAAGCTAGATTTGATTACCAATCAAAAATAACATTTGATATATTAATATCATATATTTACAAGTAGCTGGGGAAAAGAGGAGTACCTTGGTAAGAACTCTGTGGTTTTGAAGCTTTAAATTACGTGTTTGAAATTATAGTTTAGCTTTATTTTGAGGATATCTTCTAGATCTGATTGCATTCATGATGAAGAATTGAAATCTGAATACTTACACCTTTTGGTAGTGGTAGTTTCGTTGATTAAATTATGCAAAATCACTGGTTTTGTGTTTCTATAAACTTGCAGAACTTTTTCATTAATCCAATCGACATTTTCTTTTCCAATATCAATATATTACTTTTAACATTACAGATTTAGCTTTAGAAAATAATATAGTCCATCTAGACTCCAAACGTATTAGCATTTCATGTTTGGGATGATTATATTTAAAGCCAAATCACTTTCATATTTAACCAATTACAATTAATCTCTTAAATGTTGTCTACAGTCAGTAGCAAAAACGGAAAATGCATGAGATCAAACTGAAAATCACAGAAAATCTGATTGAGATCTTTTCCTTGAGCCAATACCAAATTAATGTTCTCTCAATCTTTTATAATTAAAATGCAATATTCTGTGGAACAGTGCAATTAAACAGCAAAGCAGATGGTTGCAGAGGGGATAAACATTAATCCTTAACCACTTGTTGAGTTATGAGCTGCAGTTTCGATTTTGCAAGACGTGTTATTATGGACTACCTAATTCACTAATGGGAATACTTCAGCTTCCTCTGAAGTCAAATAAGGATTGAAAGTATATGTTAGGTTATCTTATCTATAAAGTTTAGTGCAATTAAAAATATTATATTAAAAGGATTGAAAGTATATGTTAGCTTATCTTATCTATAAAGTTTAATGCAATTAAAAATATTATATTAAATGTTCATAAATTATATCTCATGTAGCCATATATGTATCATCATAGGCTATCCAAAGGGCGTAGCTGATTAGTTTACTCTATATTTTAAAACTTTTAGATGTGTATCCATTCAATTACAGCAGAGTTTCTGCACATTGGCACTCCGGACATTTGGGGTCAGATAGTATTTGTTCTGGGACTATTTTGCTCAGCATGATAACACTGTTTAGTGACATCTTTGGTTCTATTGCTATATCCATTAGCAGCTCCAACCTCAAGTTGTGACAATCAGATTGTCTCCAGGCATTACCAAATGTTCCCTGGTGGGCAAAATTCCTCCCAATTGAGAATTATTTAACTACAGTATAAAGTTGAAATTATTAAGCAGAATATGAAGGCCTGTGGTGGCTTTATATATTATCATTCTTTTTCCCTGCCTTTTGCTGGGAAAATATTAATTCCTTTCTGTTTTTTTTGCATTCACCCTGTGATTTTCAAACTCTGTGTGTTTAATACAGAATTAAAACCTTCTATCTAATCCATCTTTGTGACCCCTTCACCTAGCAATGGGATTAGCATCTTTTAGAATTTGACTTAAAAGTAACCTCTAAAAAAAGTTTTCCTAATGCACCAAAGATGAGTTAAGTGCTTTGCTTTGGGGATTATTTACTTCCTTGAGTCTATCTCTGACTTTGCACTTACCACATTGCAAGCAAGAGTTACCAGAGAAAAGTGTCACAAGGTCATTTAACAAAAACATCTAACTCTCTAGACAAATTCTGGCTGTTATTCAAATAACGAATTGTGGAAGCAAAGGAGAAAGATGCTTTACTAGCAATATTAATTTTAGTGTTAAATTATCATCTATCTATCTATCTATCTATCTATCTATCATCTATTTTTTTAGTGTAGTTGCCTCCTGTCAAAGAAGGTGATGATGATGCTATATACTCATACACCGATGCACTCATGTATACCATGAGTACATTCATACACTCATGCACACCCATCCAATGCACCAAGTCATGGGACTGGACCTTGGACACATATGAGGATTTGCACTCATCCCAAAGGTAGTCCTATGCCCCAAGAAATTTGCCATTAAATAGCAAATACTAACACCATGACAGGTAAGGAAAGAGATTGCATAAAAAGAAAAATACATTTTTTAAAAAAAGGGTCTCCACATTTTAAATTTGCTTTTGGCACCACAAATTATGTAGATGGATCTACTTCTGGATGTAAGGAAAGTTTCACTTCTGTTCAATTAAAAAAATCAGACCACCATGACAACTTAAATTTTTATCATTTTAAATTTACTTAATAGCACCAGATTTCTTATTTTTAAGTCTTTGAACTCAGAATCCAGACTTTGAAGGTTATTTTCTATATGAGCAGGTAATAGCATCATAATACATGATACTATTAAAATTCAATATTGTCTTCAATTTTTAGTAGACAATATCAAAATGAATGAACTACAGTTGTATGCATGTATGTCAATGAATCAATAAAAAATATTGATTTGAAATATTGTTTTTAAAATTTTTATAGCTCGATTTAATTTATTGTGACCTTATGGAGCCCATGTTTTATTGTCAGCATTGCAAAGATTCAATTCATTAAAACACTCATTTTCATTAGTAAGTTACAAAATGTAATATAAAATGAGGATATGTAATCTCACAATTGGTAGACAGCTATTAAGACTACATAAAAATTCACATCATTACATGAAAAATCAGACAGAAAAAGTGAAAATGTCAAAGAAATGACTTTTAAAACACTTATAATAACATTGTATGATTATTTCACATTTTATTAGTTGAAATTAAGGCATTTTACTTTTTAAAATCTGTCATTAGTCTTGTATTTGCAAAGCCAATTATGCACACAAAATTAGGTAGCTAATAGGGACTAAAAATTATCTTCTTGCTTCCAGTTAGAAGAAAATTATAGCATACAGTATGTCATTTTTTGATTGGCTTATTTCACTTAGCATAATATCTTTCAGGTTCATTTATGTTATCATATATGGCAGGATTTCCTTCTTTTTAAGGATCAATAATATTCCATTTTATGTATATCACACTTTTTAATGTATTTATCTGTCAATTAACATTTAAGTTGTTTTCATACCATGGCTATTGTGAGAAGTTGCATTTCAACAGGTAAAAAGTTTCAGTTATTTATGATGAATAAGATCTAGAGATCTGAAAGGACATGCTAAGAAACCATTCGTTGGCCAAAAATGTTATTCAAACATTTAGGTCAATGATCTCGTGTTCCCTATGCATCAAACTGCGATGTAATGAATGATATTAAAAACAGTTCTTGCAGTAAAGACCTCCCACGCTTTTAGATGCTTTCTTCAAAAACACTGATATGTTTTACTTAATTTATCAGGTTGATTCAATTTTGTCCAGTAAATGTATTTTCAGGATGTGTATGTCTTCACAGAATAGTTTATTCAATTGTTCCCTGTAAACCGTTGAATCATATATATCAGCTTTAGATAGCACTTATTTCCATTTCTAGCGGTGAGAAACCCTTCTTAGTACTTACAAAAAGAAATCAGGCATTGTCCATGTGTAACAGCCCCTGCAGTCATCCACCTCTCATATAGTTAGCAATATTTTTTAAAGTGAGAATAAAAATAAAAGAGGCTAATATGTTCGAAAGCACAAATTTAAATTGTCCTGATAGCTTAGATTTATAAAAGTGAGATTAAACACTATATGACCTTTTGTTTCTGGCTTCTTTTACTTAGCTTAATGTTATCAAATTCATTTATATTATAGCATGTATTACTATGCTATTAATTTTTTATAGCTGGACACTGTTCCATTGTATAACTATAACAAACTGTGTTTCCTCATTTTTCAGTTGATGAACATTTTGTTTGTTTTCAAATTTGTGATATTACAAATAATGCTGCTATGAACATCTGTATACAGGTTTTTGGGTGGATATGTATTTTGATTTCTCTTGGTATGTGTGTAGTGCATACATATGTATGCATTGCTTCAATAAATGGTAACTCTTTGCATAAAACTTAGGGACTGCCAAACCATTTTCTGAAGTGGGTGCACCATTTTACAGTCCTTCCAGCAATATATGAGAGTTTCAATATCTCTTTAATCCTGCCAACATTTGTTATCATCCATCGTTTTGATTATAACCATCATAGTATATGGGAAGTAGTTCCTCTCATCATGGTTTATATTTGCATTTTTATACTGGCTAATGATGTTGAGCATATTTTTATGTGATTTTTGGCCATATGCAATAGAAGTTCCCTTCTGCTACTAGTTTTTTGAGTGATTCTCTAAAAAGAGCATTTTAATTTATTAAATGCTATTATTGTGTCTATTGAGATGATCATTTTTTATCTTCATAATATAAGATATTATATAGATTTGTTTTCTTTTTCTTTTTTTTTTTTTTTTGAGATGGAGTCTCGCTCTGTCGCCCAGGCTGGAGTGCAGTGGCCGGATCTCAGCTCACTGCAAGCTCCGTCTCCCGGGTTCACGTCATTCTCCTGCCTCAGCCTCCCGAGTAGCTGGGACTACAGGCGCCCGCCACCTCGCCCGGCTAGTTTTTTGTATTTTTTAGTAGAGATGGGGTTTCACCATGTTAGCCAGGATGGTCTCGATCTCCTGACCTCGTGATCCGCCCGTCTCGGCCTCCCAAAGTGCTGGGATTACAGGCTTGAGCCACCGCGCCCGGCTATAGATTTGTTTTCTTATGTTGAACTAACCTGGCAAGACTGGAGTAAATCGCACTTTGGCAGGTTGCATAATTATTTTTAATATCTTGCTGAAAGTGGTTTTATAGTGTTTCGTTGAGAACACTTAACATCTATATTCATAAGTGATATTGGTCTGTAGCTTTCTTTTCTTGCGATGCCTCTGTCTGGTTTTGGTATAAAGGTAATACTAGCCTCATAGGGTGAATTGGGAATGTTTCCACCTCTTCCAATTTTGGAGAAAGTGGAGAAAGATAGGTGCTAATTGTCTTTAAATATTTGGCAGAATTAACCAGTGAAGCCATTTGGTTCCTGCCTTTTTAAAATTTTTTTTTCATGAATGGTTTTAAAATTATTAATTATTTATACTTACTTGTTGTAAGTACATTCATATTTTCTGATTCTTGATTCATGTTTTATAGTTTGTATTTCTAGGAATTTGTCGTTTTTTCTAGGCATATTACCACACAATTGTTCATACTATTTTCTTATAATTATTTTATTTTATTGTTTTTTACTGATTTTTGCAATTTGAGTTTTCTTTCTTTTTAGTTTGATCAGTTTATTTACTTTTGTTATTTGTCAGTCTGTTCAAAGAACCTACCATTCGTTTTAAATTATGTATATATATATAATATATATATATTTCTGTTCTTCATTAGCTGCCGGTTTAGAGTTTAATCTTCTCTTTTTTTAGTTTTTAATGTGAAACTTTAGATAATTTTCTAAAATATAGTCATTTACAACTATGTCTTTATCTTTCAGCTGCACTTTTGTTGCACGCCATAGGCTTTGGTAAGTTTTGTTTTTGTTTTCATTCATCTCAAAGTATATTCTATTTTCCCTTATGATTTCTTCTGTGGTTATTAGGTTATTAGTTATTTAGCAGTGTGTTTGAGGTTTGAAAGGAGAATAAAATTATTAGCAGAATATGATATTTACATAATTAATGTAATATTTTTGAAAAATACTGATAAATTGGTTTCTGCTAAGAAATAATTGGAGCACAGAAATTTTATAGTAATTATAACATCAAAGGATGAATGCATTTGAAGCAGTTGATTGAAAGTAGGTATATTAGAAGATATTACAACAATGAAATACCAGATAATTTTAGGAAAATTTAAAAATTACATTACATAAGAAAATTTCATAAAATTTTTCAGAAATTTTTTAAAAGACTTCAAAAATGTTATTTAATACGATGTTAGACTAAATATATGAAGCTACTGTTAAATTAGAAGTCAATTATGTTTAATTAAATATAATTAAATTAATGTACAGAATTAAGTTGATTGAACTCATTATAATTAATGAATTAACATTACTTTATAAAACATTAATATTATAATAATTATAATGATTTTATTATATAATAAGATAAACTTTTAGAATATATAAATTCACTACAAAATATTAATTTGAAAACAAAAATGTTAATTTTAGTGACTCATAATAATCTTATTCAACAAATTATAATTAACTTAGAAGAAAATATTAAATTCAAATGATAAAAACAAAATATTGAATCAAACTATTCAAAAATTTAATGGCATATGAGGTACCACAATTAGAATCACATGATTTTATATATTTTATTTTTCTTTTTAAATATGTTGTATATATATTTTATAATATTTTTTCAAACTTTAAAGCTATAAAATTTTGTTTTGAAATTATTAATTGATGATCCTGATAACATATATTTTCCTATATGAGTCAATGAGAAGTAACTTGTAATATTACTTACAAAGAAATTAAACATTTCAATTAAATTTTGAAGTTAGTAAATGTGTTAGATGAGTTGGGTTGACAATTTGGTAAAGTGATCCTTTGATGAATTAATTTCCAATAAGTTGGCTTCTGGAATGAGCTTTTACTAAATTAGGCTAGATCAGAAAAGAGAGGAATTTTTAAAGCAACTTATAGTCAATTTTTGTGTGAACAGAGGGTGACTTTCTAACAAAGGTTAAAATAGTTTTCATGGTGAGATTGAACTTAATTTTCTTTTACTTGCTCAGGGTATTAAAATAATGAGATTCACAAGCATAGCTGTATATACATGTATATGCATTTTCATATTTAAGTAAAAGAGTAAGGAACAAAGACAAATGGAGGAATAAAGAATAAAGGAATGTTGGAAAGAAGGAGAAAGAAAGGGTGTATAATAATAGAAAAAGACGTAAGTTCTAAGTAAAGATAAATAGAGAATTTGCATTTGCTATTTAGTCTCAATTTTGAGACTTGCTACCTATCTTTTGATCAACATATAGCAACTTTGGTAGTATTTTCCAAAATAATTATGCTATTATTCTATTAGTTCCATTTACTCTCATTAGAAGGATAATTAGGTAATAAGCTGGTATCAATGACTTTATATATTAAGATGTTTACTCAGGAGATAATGCAAACATACACATTTGAATAAACACACAGATATAAGAGGGAAACATACAGTTTTATTCTGTATAAATGTTACAATAATAAAGACCTTCAATAAAAGAAAAAAATATAAAACTTAAAATCGAAGTCGTTAATTTTAAAGACTATACAATTCTAAGTTTGAAAGGAAATACTATGAACTCATAATATATTTTCTTTTAAAATAATATTTCTTATACCTGTCAACATAAAACTTTGACAATTAGCTGTTTATTGCTGTACTAAGGCAAAACAAACCAAATTTTTAGTGGCTTTAAACTACAGCATTAAATTGCTCACAATTCTGAAGGTCAGAAATTCAGGACCAGATCATTAGGGACAGCTCAGATCTGCTCCCATAGCAGAACCCAGAGGCTCTAAGAAAGTTTCACTCTGGCACCTCAGTTGGAATGGCTCATGTGACTAGGGGCTGCTGGGAATGGCTAAGCATTTTTCTTTTCTTGACTGTTTTAAATATTTGGATCCTTATCCTTCATATGATCTCCCTCTCCATATAGAGTCTTATCCATCAGGTCTTATCTCTTCAGAAAGCTAGCTCAGGTTTTATGTGGTGACTGGCCTCCCAGAGAGCAAACAATGGGAGCTATGGGAGCTGCAAAGTCTCCTAAGGACTGGGTCTGGAAATCAGAGCATCACTTCAACCACATTATACATGGCCTGCACATACACAGTGGCTGAAGAAATAGACCTCACTTCTTTATGGGAGGATTCAAAATTTCATTACACAAAAGTATACATGTTGGAAGTGTTGCCTCTACCTTTGGAAGCATTCTACCACAATCAAATGGCAACAGAACAAGCACTTGTTGCACGAATTTGGGTTAGCCAGATAACATTCCCCATTAAAAGGAACCAGGGCTTTTAAATAAATGGCCAAACCTAGCTGTAGACAGAAAATATCCAAAATAAATTTGGAATATCTTAACATATCAGAAAGCAAGGAAACAAAGAGAAAGACAATCATATAGTGTATGCCTCTCGGTGTGATGCTTTAGAAAGTACATAGCATATAAAATACTCTTTCAAAAAAGTATGAATCTGTTCAAATATTTAATTATGACAAGCTTACTGGAAGTTCAGTAGTCAGAGGAACATGTTAAACAATAGTATTTTGACAGCATACCAATATCGTGCTAATTTGTGTTAGCAACTAAGTTTTATATTTAACTAGCTTTATATTTTTGAGAAAATTATTATATAGAGACTTTAATCAGTTGTCTATATCATGGAGGTAAAATGATATAAATTTATGAATACATAACCTATGCATATAAAAATATAAATTGAATAAAACAGTAATTAGCATAACGATGCTGCCTAGGAAAAATAAATTCCCCTATCTGCTCTCTTTTATTTTTCCCAATTTGCCCAATAATACCAATAGTCAAATTCTCTCAGAATTGGCTGTGGTTCCAAACAAAAATTGATCTTTGTGGCTACTCTTCATCAATAGAATAAGCAGTAATTCATTAAGAAGGTACCTCTCAAAAATAGATTATTTTCTAATGTGTAATGAATAGCCAAACAATGATCTCAACAAAATTCAAAGATTTCTCAGCAAACACAGAAAACAAACAACTGCCCCAGCTTCTTTTGCCCCAAAGAACCACCTGTCTACTTCCGTTTCTCTCCTGGTACATTAGATATATTTCCATGTTGTTTAGCAAAGACCAACACTAGCAGATCCCATTCCCTCTCACCTGCTCTAACACTGCTCCCACAATCCTCCTCTGATACTGCTCCCACAATCCTCCTCTGACACTGCTCCCACAATCCTCCTTACTCTCTCCAGTATCATTTTGTGATCTCTGCACTTTCTACTGAATTTTTAACCACTAGTAGGCAAATATTCAGATCATCATTCTATCTTAAAAATAAAGCTTTGTAGCCCTATTTTCACCTGCACATAACTTCTCATTTCACTTTTCTCTTATATTAAAACTGCTCCATTTTGACATAAACTTCTCAAGACTTGTTTATAGTCATTGTGTCTAGATGAGTTTTTGTTGCTGCTTCAACCTCAGTTCCCAAACTTTTTTATAATGTAAACCCCCAGGGCCTAGACCTTGGCCATTTTCTCAATGCTCATTCCTTTTCAGTTGTCTCAAAAACAGTCTGATAGCTTTAAATTATCTAAATGCTCTAAATAAAGACCATTCCAAATGTACAACTCCAGGACGACTTCTCTGTAGTCTAGACCTATATGCTCAGTTACCACTTAGATATCTAATAGGTATTTTGAAATTATAACATAAAAGCCTTAACTCTTGACACCTCTACCTTTGAATACACTATTCCCGCAACCTTTCATATTTCAGTAAATGGCAACTCCATTCCAGGTTAGTTTTAAAAAATAATTATTAATTCCTTTATGAATCTTGTGCTAACATTTAATCCATCACAAATGTATTTTCAACATGTAGTTTTAAATCAAACCAATTCCCAACCTTTATACGATAGATTGTATTTTGATACCCCTCCCAGATTTCCTTTATGAAGTCAACACCCACACCCTTTCTTTTATGAATGTTGCCCCCAATTAACTAAAGGAGCAAAGATTGGCGGGTGACAGCATAAGATCTCATCTACTTTTCAGTTGGCTCAAATCGAATTCATACTTACAGGGCCATAAAACAACTCTGAAATGTGGTTTGTGCTGCAGTGCCTCCTCCTGTTGATTGGGTCAATGTCAGAACTTACCAGAGTCATTTTCCTTAGTTTCCACCCCACACCCTGCCCCTTCTATATCATGCTTCATTACATACTTTACAGGGCATCTGTTTTGTCTTTTGTGAAAATTATTTCTTCAGTAAGTTGGGCATACCACATTCTTATGTCTGATTTAGACAGTTAAAATATATTTTTCCTTCTTCTTGCTTTCACTCATACCCTTCTAGTTTATCACCAATACGGTATTTAGATTATTCTGTTAAAACAGAGGACAGGTCATTGTATGGCTCTATTCAAAATATCCCAGAAGTTTCTCACATTATTCAGGATAAATGCTTAAATAACTACCTTGGCTTAAAAAGCAAGGCATTATCTGAAGTCTACCTTCTCCTTTCCTATTTCTCTTCATCTCATATAATAATCTCCCTGGATCACTCCACTTCATTGCCACTGGCCATCTTGAAGTTCCTTGAGATAACAGTCATATTTGCTAACTCAGGCCTTCACACATGTTCCCTCTGCCCGGATTGTACTTCTCTAGGATATTTGTCTGACTTGCACCTACATGTCCTCCTGATATTTAGTTATATGTTAATATTCCACTATAATATTCCATGACCACTTTAATTAAAAGAGCAAACCCAACTTTTTACCCCATGAATATTACATATACCTTTTATTACTTTTTTTCAAAAGTTCATAACACATTGTAACTTGATAAATTTCTATAGCTAGAGCTACATTTATGTGTGTGTGTACTTAATTTGTTTACTGTTACTGTCCATTCACTACATTAAAAGATTCATGAAGACCGTAAGTTTTAACTTTCATTCTGTCATCATTCCCTAATAGGTTTTCAATAAATATTTGTTAATACAAAACCCAGTGCACAGAGCTTAGCATTAAAATCTTATCATTGTAGCTACAACTCTGTTTGATTCCATAGTACGTGTTGCTTTTAGCAACCATCTTCCACTGCTTACTTGTCAAAATTTAGATTTAGGTATTTAAGAAAAAGTTTCAAACTATTTTTTACATTTTCCCATAATGGCATAAAATATGTGCAAATATCATTTGTTTTGCATCTCACAATTATTTAAGATGTAAATGAAAGCTAAACTTTACTAATGCTATCAAAGAGCTGTAGCTGTTTCATTTCTTCTCATCACCACCAAATCATCTTATTAAAATGCCCCTCCATGGGTTTTCTATAACTTTATATGACTACAAGCACATCAGAGATATTTCCATGTTGAGTCATGGTTTAGAAGTTTGCATTTACTTATTGTTTTCCAGATTTTTTTTTATTCCTCAATAGACATAAAATTGAATGCATTTATTATGTACAATATATTTTAAATAATAAAGATTTTTAATCATGTTGGAAAAAAAGAGCTGTAGCTAAGACAAATCCACATGCATTATATAACAATAAAGGGAAAGAAAACAAAATCTACCATGCTCAGCTTCTGGTTTTCACTTTTCACCACTGTGATATTACAAACTTTGATTTTATTTTCAATACAATTATCTAAAATATGTCAAAGATATTATTTTATGGCTATAAAATATATGGAGGTGATGTTGAAACCTTAAGACATAACTTTATGCATTGCTAGGCTATCCAAGAGGTTGATTATTGCTTTAGTATTTCAAGAATTTTTCTTAAAAAATATGTATATGTATACATATGTGTGCTTGTGTGTATATATATATACAGAAAGAATGAGAGAATGTACAAGCAATTGAAAGCCATAAAGGTATTGTAAATTGTTATTGAATTATTGTTAAACATTTTCCTGATACAAATAAAGCATTTATCATTGTCACAAAGAGGCAGCTATTTGCACAAAATAATCTATTAATTTGATGTTGACTAGTTGTTTCCATGT
This sequence comes from Trachypithecus francoisi, assembly GCF_009764315.1. NCBI lineage: Eukaryota > Metazoa > Chordata > Mammalia > Primates > Cercopithecidae > Trachypithecus > Trachypithecus francoisi. Next base: position 55,003,717 of record NW_022681463.1, on the reverse strand, counting down.
CAACTGCATTCAATAATGTGGCTTAGTCACCATAAGGTTTGTAGAACAATCTGTGTACTCCATGGACTAGCATATTGATGCAAATGAAAACTTCTTTCCTAAAAGGTTAAAAATGACACACACACACACACACACACACACACACATATATGTATATATATATATAAAATAAATTAACTGAATTACCTAAAATATATGTTTCCAGCTGTTTATATTCAGCGCTCGTAGTTAGTATTATAGAATGACATTTTACTCTATGTAATAAACACCAAAATGCATTAAACAGATTTGTTTTTCAAAGAAGGAAACAATAACAACAAAGTTTAGTGATTAAGGTGATTTAACCAGAAATTACCTTACCACAATACTCACCGGACATTTTAAGATACCCACACCATTAAGTACATTCTAATACATAACCATATGTAATGATTTTCAAGCTTAAAATTTTATTGCTGTATTTATGGAAGAAATTATAGTGTGTTTTAGTAGTAAAACTTTTAATTCATCTTAAATTTCTTTCCTATAACCCAGTGAGAATTAAGGCTGCTTCCATGAGTATAATTCTTGGGTTCCAGGACATTCTTGCCCAGGAAGATACGTTTATAAACAGTAAATATTCTTTATGTTTATACAGAAATGTCTTTCAGCCTAATTGATTAGATCAAATAGTTTGCTCATCTGAGTTAATACCTCCAGTCTCAGAAAAATAACTTTCTCATTCAGGCATTCAGCTCATTTATCAACAATGTTTAAGTTATCAAGACATATTTAAAGACCCTTGGCTTTCTGAGACCGTAAGTTCTAACATTATGTCACAATACCAAATTTTCCCAATCTCATTTAGATATTCATACCAAAAGACTCAAATTAAATCTCTTGAACACAGACCCTCCTCCAAGCCTCGGAATATCCACCCATGGCTTACCTGAGACATTACTAAATCTCTGTCAAGATAGTATTCTCTCTTCCTGCAGTAGGCTTCATAAACAGCTTTATTTAATCAACCGTTGTCAATTTGGGAAGTAAGCTGTCATTCCAACCCAGTGGACTCAAGTACAGATTGTCTTCAACTTAACAGTGGTTTAATTTAAGATTTTTTAAAAATTTATGATGGGTTTATAGAGGCATTTTTGACTTATAATATTTTTTACTTAATTATGGGTTTATCCCTTATTGTAAGTTGAATAGCAACTCTATGTCCAATTGAAAGCCCATTTCTCTGAGGCTCAAGAAGCTTTACTTGAAACTCAGTATGCTCCTCCGAGATTCCTTTGGCCTTCTTCTTAGGAGTTCTTCAACTGAAACAATTATTGTGACTCCTTTGCTCCTGTAGTTTGGTGACTGGAAGGGAGTGGTGTCCAGGGGCTTCTCCAGTCCCATTGTTCACCAGGTTGGAGGCAGGATTACACCTCTTTTACTTCCACTGCCTGCACCTTGGTGAGCAGGAGTGGATTATTACAGGTCTTTCACTCCAGCAGTTTGGAAAGTTCTAGGTTCTTGTCCTGTGGCCAAGAGAAATAAGGTAGGTGGACACCAGAGAGTGAGAAAGGCAGAGTAGAATTTTACTGAATGACAGAAAGAAAGCTCGTAGCAAGGACAGGGGACTCAAAAGTGGATGTCATCTGTAAGACTGAGTCCAGAGTTTTATGGGCTTAGAATAGGAGAGGACATGCTTATTGGTCCATGGGTGGTCTTGGAAAAACCTCCATTTGATTGGTTAAAAGGCATCATTCAGAAAGAACCAATTGAAAGAGAGTGGGTAAGATGAAGATAGAAGTTCTCACTCTGGTTGTGCACTCTATCTGAAACTGGCAGCTCAGTTTTCAGGCTTTAAACTGTCATTGGTTTAAACAGCAGGTTTCACTGGGGACCTATCCCTGTCTGCCTAGGAATTTGTTGGTTTCCTGTCACTATCACAATGAGATAAATCATTCCATGATTTGTGCTCTGATTTCATCTTGCCATGCTCCAAATTTTGACTTTATTTTGATTTATAAGGGTGATTTTTTTTTTTTTCTTTTTTGAGATGGAGTTTCACTCTTGTTGCCCAGGCTGGAGTGCAGTGGCAAAATCACAGCTGGTTGAAAAACTCCGCCTTCTCGTTTAAAGCGATTCTCCTGCCCCAGCTTCCCAAGTAGCTGGGATTACAGGCGCCTACCACCACGGCCAGCTACTTTTTGTATTTTTGGTAGAGATGGGGTTTCATTATGCTGGCCAGGCTGATCTTGAACTCCTGATGTCGTAATCCGCCCACCTCAGCCTCCCAAAGTGCTGAGATTACAGGCGTGAGCCACTGTTCCCAGCCAGGATGAAAATATTTTTTAGTGTTTCTTTCATTAACTCCTCCGATTTGGAAGCTTTTATCTTTGATGTAAATCTACCTAGTTACTAAGAACACTATTCTTTTATTCTCTGATTATCCTTATCCATTTCTATGTGTGTCTTTAAGCAAATATTCATAGCTAAGAGAACATACATAGGATAGTAACAACAAAAGTTCTCATCAAGATTGGCCACCTCCTAAGACAAATTTTGCCTTGGGTCATCTATTAAAACTTATGAGTATTGAATTCAGACCTGTCTTCTAATATCTGTAGGAATATGGCCTTGTGAAAAACCTCCTCACCTTCTTTTTTTATATGCCAAGAATAATCGATTTTGGGATGTTACTAGAGGAAATTATGCACCACTTATTTGGGACCCCAATAAAAGCCAAGGTATAAAAGTAATATATCACACCAACTGTTGCCAAATCTTCAAGAGTTTAACTAATTCTAAGTTTACTCACTCATGGACCGTCTCCTATGATCCTTTCTTAAGCTATGCTCTACCTATGTTATATAACGATTTCTCTTCCCTTCAGGACATTGAAATAATACTTCAAATGTATTATGGTTAATATTAAGCATTTGTCTTTTTCAAAGTGATGAAATGTTGTTAGAGACTTTTTAATGGTTAGATAAGATATACAGACATTTAGGGATTATTTAAAATAGTTCCATTAACATATGATCTAAGTCTCTAAAATATTTATCCATTTGTTTATAGGCTAGTAGGGCCCTCAGATTAAAAATAAAGGAAAAATCAGAATGAAAAAATCCTGATAGTGACTTCAGATGTCATGAATTTAGGAGACAAAATCTTTTGGAGGCCATCTCCAGTTCTTTCCTGTGAAAACAAAGCTTTAATTCAGTTTTTAAAGTAGTAAAGGATGAATTCACCGGAGAGTTCAAGAACAAACTCGAATGCCTTAATAGAGATTTGAAATAGATCCCTTAAACAAAAGATCTAGCTATCTCTTTACTTTTTAAAAACAGACTCAAACCAGAAATGTAAGATTTACCATAAGAAACAGTCTCATTCTCAAGTCTCCAAATCCTTGAAGATTCTGAAAGGGCTTCAGGACAACAGCAGAAGAAACTGATGACCCAAGAGAAACAATTAGATTCGTACACTCCAGTGATCAAATATCAGTGGCGAGATTCACTTGATGAGGCCATCTTTCGATATTATTAGCAGAAAGTATATTGGAAAATACAATTGTCTTGCACTAGCTAAGAATCTGAAGAGAAAGAATACAGTAAATGATCAGTGAACATCTTTTGAGGGTGAAAAATTATCCAATTTTTATTTTTACTTTTAAACTTAAATGAATACATTTCTCCAAATATAAAAAGTCAAGCGTGATGGCTAACTTGTTGTATCAACTTGATTGGACCACAGGGTACCTATATATTTAGCTAAACATCATTTCTGGCTATTTTTATGAGGGTGTTTCTGGATGAGATTAATATTTGAATGAATAGACTGAGTATAGCAGATTGCCCTCTCCAATATGGGTGGGCCTTATCCAACCCATTGAAAGCCTGAATAGAGTAAAAGGCTGAGTTGTAAAGAATTCTTCCTCTCTTACTTGAACACTCTGTCTCATACTTATATCATTGGCTCTCCTGGTCCTCAAGTTTTGGACTTGGACTGAAGCTGTATCATCAGCCCTGATGGGTCTCCAGCCTGCCAACTGCATATATTGCAGCTTCTCAGCCTCCAGAATTGCATAATCCAAATGCTTATAGCCAATCTCTTCCTATATTCTCTATTCTAAATCTATATACCTATATCTACTATTTATCAACTAATCAATTTATCTGTCAGTCTATTGATAATACATAGTTTTTCTGGTGAACACAGACTGGTAAATAGCTTTTTAGAATTTAATTTTTTAATGTATAATTTAATTTCTAGGAACACTGCAGTAGTATCCTTAAGCCATAGTACAGTACACAACATCCCCCTCAATAAAATACTCGGTATCTCCAATAACCCTCAGTCATTACTATGTCCCACACCACAGATATTGTCACTGAATATTTCAACAAAATATATTATTTCATTGTTTTGATAACACATTCAATACATTCTAGGGGATAATATTTGGAACAATTATAATTTATAAATGAAGTGTTTCTCTTACATATTTTTCCTTGGAATACTGATCATCAGTATTGTTAGCTAAATTGAACATTGTCTTTAATATACCTGTAACCATGTGTTTGACTCAAACCCTAAATAGATTTCTAGATCAATATGACTGGAATGTTACAAACTATTGTGATATAGGCAAAAATAAGGCAACTGAACCCACTAAGGTTTAGAATGATCCATTTAACTTCTACTCAAATTAAGCACTATCTCTAAAACCTAAAACTGAAGAAGGACTAAAGCTAATCATTGAAGTCTATGGGGAAAAGTATTCATCATGTCTCAGACCAGTTATTGTAATACTATTTTCTAAGATACCAAATAGATCTGGATACACATATATTTAGAAGTGATACATTAAACAGGCATTCCTTGTCTTGCTGTATACAAACACAAATATTCTTTAATTGTGATGTCTCTGTTGTCTTCATGTTTTACAGTCATACATGCATGTTTTGCTTCTTTATGGTCAGTTAATCAAAATAGCCAATATCTGTTTTCCTTTTAGCAGAAGGGTCAACAACCTTCTATCTAGTTATGAATTATGGGTTTAGAGAGGCCTCATCATATTTTTCAGAATTTATTAACTAGGACTTAAATGACCTTAAACTTTCTTGTAATTTTTCTTTTTTTTTTTTTTTTGAGACGGAGTCTCGCTCTGTCGCCCAGGCTGGAGTGCAGTGGCCGGATCTCAGCTCACTGCAAGCTCCGCCTCCTGGGTTTACGCCATTCTCTCGCCTCAGCCTCCCGAGTAGCTGGGACTACAGGCGCCCGCCATCTCGCCCGGCTAATTTTTTGTATTTTTTTTTAGTAGAGACGGGGTTTCACCGTGTTAGCCAGGATGGGCTCGATCTCCTGACCTCGTGATCCGCCCGTCTCGGCCTCCCAAAGTGCTGGGATTACAGGCTTGAGCCACCGCGCCCGGCCTGTAATTTTTCTTTTAGTCAATACCTGGGTAATCTTTTGCTGGATAGCAATAATAGTTGAGCTCTAAGATTGATTCCATTTGTCAGTTTGCAGCTTTAGTCCATATAGGACATATATGCCCAACAAAAATAAATAGTTTTGTTTAAATAAAGTGAATAATTTAGAACATGATTTATTCCAGTATAATTTCTTCATTCCTGACATGCAACTTCCTGTTTAAAACTTTCATGTCAATTATTGAAAGATGGAATTAGGAATTAACAGAATTAATATATTCTTATTAAATAAAAATTAAAATAAACTTGAAAAAATATGCTTAAGTAACTAAAGGAAGGCATCTCTAAATTAAGCCAGCTGAATTAAAGTATAAGAATGATTTCCACTAAAGAGAGAATATCAATAAACATATATATGTGTGTGTGTGTGTGTGTGTTCTTGTGTATGTATACACACAGAACCAAATCAAAGTACAACTGAAAAATGTTTTAAATCTGTAGAAAAACTCAAAAGCATGTTTGAGATGATGAAATAATCAGCATCTGATCTCAGGAGCAGAAAGAAAAAAAAGAATAAAGAAAAGTTAGAGCCTCAGAGACCAAGAGGACACCATCAAGCAAAACAATACATGCAAAATAGTAATCCAGTTGTTACTGCAGGAATAGTTTGAGACCTCTCATGATGCTTACTCCTCCAGAAAGAGATTATGTTCCTTTGTATCATGTCCCCTAATAACCAGAAATCAAGGCTTGCTTTAATTTATTTTCACAAAATGGGATGATTTTAAGCCTTACTATAGGCTCTAGTGAGAGCTCTACTTACCTGTTACTCTTATTTATGGGGAAGTCTTTTGAGTCCTAACTTAAAATAAATGGGAGTTTACTAGCTGTCTTCAAACTGCCAAGACTTGGGATTCCCCTTTTTTTTTTAATAGCCCTAGCACCTTGAAGTTGTTAGTGGTCCTAAGTGTCTCTGGTTCTTAGGGCCCTTTTCAGAGGATAAGAAAAGCACTCCCTAATTCTAGACTCAGTTCTACATATTTATATCATCTCTTCAGTTTTGGTTCAGTAATTTGTCACTGACTTTTTAATTGTCAGATGCCTTTCAGCAGACATTTTAACATTTGAAATAGTATGTTTAATGATATTTACTGGGAAGATCAATAAACACACACACACACACACACAGAAGTGAAAACTAGTAACAGTTCAAGACAAAGTTTCATCATCAAAATAGGAGCAATGTCAAAGGCTAAGATGCAAGCATACAAATATGAACTCATTTTATTGTTTAAATTATTTTACTATGCCAAAGTTATATTATTTAAGATTGAAAACTCCTCTAATTTAGTATTGCAGCTTAGTCACTATGATCAATTCTCTCAAAGATAACAACATAAAAAAGGATGGATGAAAACTGCATGTTAAAACAGATCAAAGAGTTAATGATATAACAAGGGATTACTGAAAATCTACAAAAAATGCATTTCCAGTTTAGAATAAAGAAAAGTAAGCCTGGTATTTAAAATTGCTTTAGTCTAAAGATCAAAGAAAGTGGTAAATATGTGGGTAAATTTAACTTTACAGAGTATTATCAATATCATGGTGTCTTAGAATTACACAGCAAAATAATCACATGCATTTGAATAGAGCTAATCCTAATAGAGGTTAATATTCTAAGATATTTGTAATGTTCAGGAGATGAGTAAACATATCTGTTAATATTAAGCTTGATTGAATGCAGAAAACTATTTTATATGTTTCTATTAGTGACTAATAAAATGAAAACAGTGTAAAACTTTTAAACTAGTTGAGAGAAAGTTGAAATTATAATACATATTATATCAAAAAGAGGGTAGATTACCTTTTATCCCAGCTCTGGCTCTGACTTCCGTACTGGGTCATCCCTCCATGAAGATGGTCTCTCCAACCAACTGGGATCTGTAACTCCAATTCAGTCCTCATCTTTGTGGGCTGCCCCCTTCATCCTGTTCAGACTCTGATTTGCTGAACTGAGCCTCTCCTTTACTGGACCCACTCTTCACCTGGCTCAAGCTCCAGTGCTCCGGGCTGGAGAGACATACCTCACCACCACTTCTTCTCCTGTTTGTCCTTTGACACCCACACAAGCTCAGCATTTTTTGAAGATTATCTCTTAACACTTCTTGGTCTCTGACATCCCACAAATGTCAGTTGGAATGGGATAGCTGCCTCCACTGGACAAGTAGGTTCTCCAGCGAAACATCAAGTAAGGAATATGAAGATTTCATAATTTTTGTGAAGTTGCAAATAAATTATTCCTAAAGTTAAGAAAGAATAGAATAAAATATGTAATCAGAATCCATTACTATCTGAAAGTATTCTTTTTAAACCTCCACATGGCTTTTGGGATTAGAGTCATGCTTTATTTTTACTGTCTAAAGAAAGCAATAGGCTGAGATATTATCAGTTTAGTTTTAGTTCGTTGGGTTTTTGAGGAGTGTAATTTACCCTATTTTTTCTAATTGTTTTGAGTTATATCAAATTCATAGATAATTATTCATTTTAATGTTTCCCTTTTCTTTCTCTTTGTCACTTTATCTTTCTCTCCCTTATTTTTTGTCTCTCACTCATTTTCTCTCTTTTTTCCCTTCTTTATTTTCTCTATTTGCCTATCAAATTTAGATTATTTGTTCATTAGATGTTCATGAGGTCAGAGTCCTCAAGTGTCCGGACACATGAGGCCCAGAATTAGCCGACCTCTGTTGCTCGGTCTCCGTAAAGCGGAGACAAGATGGCACATTTCCGGGTTCTTCATTACAAACCTTTCCCGTGCATGCGCTAACCTTTCCCGCGCTAACCTTTACCACGCACGTGCTAACCTTTCCCGCGCTGCAAACATTTTTCCCGCCCAGGAAGATATGCAGCCTACAGCACAGGCGCAATCCCACGCCCAGGAAAATTATCAACCAACTGGGCATGCGCAATTGTAATTTGAGTAAACCCAGCCTCCTGTCACCGCCCTGGCCCAACCTCTTCCTCTGCCAGCCTATATAAGGCATTGCACCACCACCATTAAACCAGACTTGATCAGGCTATTTGTCTTGTCTCCATTTCTCGTGTTTTCTTGTCTCCTCCATTCCCACTCCCCCTTCCAGGGCCCGTTCGACTGTCCTGCAGGTCGGGACACCTGGCACCCGAACAGGGACCTGGACATGGGGGAAAAAGTGAGGAAGAAGGCCCTAAGTCGGCCAAAAGTGAAAGTGGAACAAGTTCCTCCAGATGTCGCGGGAACCTGCCACGTTGGAACCAGAGGTGAGTAATAGTATCTGATTATGGGACAAGAATTAAGCCAGCATCAGATTTATGTAGGGCAGTTAAAAGAGGCCCTAAAAGCACGAGGAGTAAGGGTTAAAAGTAATGAGTTGTTTAAATTTTTTGATTTTGTAAAAGATACCTGCCCTTGGTTTCCACAAGAGGGGACCATTGACATTGAGATGGCATAGGGTGGGAGACTGTTTTCAAGATTATTATAGTACTTTTGGACCAGAAAGTTTGCAGTGACAGCCTTTTCTTATTGGAATCTGATCAAAGATATAATAGATAAAAAGGAAAAAGAAAAAGATCCTGAGGTAATGGCGGTGGTTACTCAGACTGAGGAAATATTAAGAGGCAGCTCCCAAACCGACCTTGAAAAATCTACACCTAACAAAGAAATAGACTTTATATCACTACGAAGCGACGAGGAAGAGGCTGGGGTCCCCTCAATAACAAATGTAGAAACATCAAATAAGGAAAAGGCCAAAAAATACCCAGTTTTACCTACAACTAATGAAAACAAACGTAAAAATAACCTTAACCCTTCAGAAGTAGATTGGGATAATTTAGAGTAAGAGGCAGCAAAATATCATAATTCTGACTGGCCACAAACTTTACTTATCCCCTCCCTATATTAAGGCTTCTGCCCCGCAGTTATGGCAGTAATAGACCCAAAAGAGGAGCTTAGAGAAAAAATTGCACAACTTGAAGAGCAAATAAAGCTCGAAGAACTACATCAGTCTTTAATCACTAGATTGCAGAAGTTAAGGACAGGAAGTGAGAGCGTTCAATACCCTAAAGGAATAGAGAAACACTCTCACCCTCAGAGACCCGGGCAGCATGTCCCAAAAGGAAGGTCGCTTGGTAGTAGGGATAGGGAGGATTCCTCTCCTCGAGATGTTTTTCCAGTAACTGAAACTACAGATGTGCAGGGCCAAGCCTGGAGACACCACAATGGGTTTGAATTTACTGTAACAAAAGAACTAAAAACCGCTGTCTCGCAATACGGAGCTACTGCCCCGTATACCCTGGCCATAGTCGAATCTGTGGCCGAAAATTGGCTCACTCCCATAGATTGGAATACCTTAGTTAGAGCAGTTCTTTCCGGAGGCGACCATCTGATTTGGAAGTCAGAATTTTATGAAAATTGTAGAGATACGACCAAGAGAACCCAACAAGCCAGAAATGGTTGGGATTTTCATATGCTAACTGGCTCGGGTAATTACACAGAAACCGATGCTCAGATGCAGTATGATCCCGGACTGTTTTCTCAGATCCAAGCAGCGGCTACCAAAGCCTGGAGAAAACTTCCTGTTAAGGGGGATCCAGGAGCCTCGCTCACGGGGGTCAAACAGGGGCCTGATGAGCCCTTTGCAGACTTTGTACATAGACTTTTAACCACGGCCAGCAGAATATTTGGAAATGCCGAGGCAGGGGTGGATTATGTAAAACAGCTAGCTTACGAAAACACTAACCCGGCTTGTCAGGCAGCAATTAGACCTTATAAAAAGAAAACAGACTTAACAGGCTACATCCGCCTCTGTTCAGACATAGGGCTCTCGTATCAACAGGGCTTGGCTATGGCTGCTGCCTTTAGTGGACAAACCGTAAAAGACTTCCTCCTAGTAAAAATAAGAATAGCAAGGGGTGCGTCAAGTGCGGAAAAATGGGACACTTCGCTAGGGATTGTAAGGGAGAGCTAGCTAAGACCTTAGAGGCAAAAGCTCCAGGCCTCTGCCCTAGGTGTAAAAGAGGAAAACATTGGGCCAACAAATGTAAATCTAAAATTGACAATCAAGGAAATCCCCTAACACCTCAACAGGGAAACGGATTGAGGGGCCGGCCCCAGGCCCCAAAACAAGCTTATGGGGCGGTCAGTTTTGTACCACCAACCACAATCCGTTTCACAACTTAGTAGAGCAACCCCAGGAAGCGCAGGATTGGACCTCTGTTCCACCTCCCAGACAGTATTAACCCCTGAAATGGGACCCAAGCCTTGGTACGGGGTATATGGACCCCTACCCTCAAACATGTTTGGATTAATCCTAGGGAGAAGCAGCATCACTATGAAAGGCCTACAGGTCTTTCCGGGAATAGTTGATAGTGATTGTATAGGAGAAATCAAAATCATGGCCAAGGCTATTGACAACATCATTATCATTCCTCAAGGGGATAGAATAGCGCAGTTACTCCTGTTACCATCGCTAAAAGCAGCTAATAAGTCCAATCGCCCCTAAGGGGAAAGGGAGGACTTGGATCCTCAGACATCCACTGGGTACAGCCCATTACTAATCAAAAACCCTCTCTCACCTTATGGCTAGACGGAGAGTTGTTTACAGGGCTGATAGACACAGGGGCCGATGTAACAATATTAAACAACAAGATTGGCCCTCCAGTTGGCCCACTTCAGAGACCTTAACAAATTTACGAGGAATTGGGCAAAGTAATAACCCTAGACAAAGTTCCAAATATCTCACCTGGAGAGATCAGGAAAGTAATTCTGGTCTCATTAAGCCATTTGTTATCCCTGATTTGCCTGTTAACCTTTGGGGTAGAGATCTTCTCTCCCAAATGAGGGTCATGATGTGTAGCCCAAATGATATAGTCACTGCACAAATGTTGGCTCAGGGCTACCACCCTGGGAAAGGGTTAGGAAAAAGAGAAGATGGCATTTTGCAGCCAATCCCAGCTATAGGAAAATTGGATAAAAGGGTGCTTGGAAATTTTTAACGATGGCCATTGACATGCCTGCACCCCAAAAAGGTGCTGATCCAATCGCTTGGAAGTCAGATGAACCTGTTTGGGTTGATCAATGGCCACTAACCAATGAGAAGCTTGCTGCTGCCCAACAGTTAGTGCAGGAACAATTAGAGGCAGGACACATTACAGAAAGCAACTCTCCTTGGAACACCCCCATATTTGTCATAAAAAAGAAATCCGGAAAGTGGAGACTCTTACAGGATTTAAGAGCAGTAAATGCTACTATGGTCCTTATGGGCACCTTACAGCCAGGGCTACCTTCTCCAGTTGCAATCCCTCAAAGATATTTTAAAATTATCATAGACCTTAAAGATTGCTTTTTTACAATTCCCCTTCATCCTACTGACCAAAAACGATTTGCCTTTAGCTTACCATCTATAAATTTTAAAGAACCCATGAAGCGATACCAATGGAAAGTGTTACCTCAAGGTATGGCCAACAGTCCCATCTTGTGTCAAAAATATATGGCTATAGCCATACACTCAGTTAGAGAGACATGGAAACAAATATACATTATACATTACATGGATGATATCCTCATGGCAGGAAAAATGGGAGAACAAGTTTTACAGTGTTTTGCTCAACTCAAGCAAGAACTAACCACAGCAGGGTTACAAATAGCTCCAGAAAAAATACAACTACAAGACCCTTATACATATTTAGGTTTTCAAATAAATGGACCTAAAATTACTAATCAAAAGGCAGTTATCTGTAAAGATAAGTTACAAACCCTCAATGATTTCCAAAAGCTCCTTGGAGATATAAATTGGCTTCGACCATACTTAAAACTCACCACGGGAGACTTAAAACCTTTATTCGACACCCTGAGAGGTGACCCAACCCTAAGTCCCTTAGGTCGTTATCAAAAGAAGCTCTTTTATCACTTAATAAGGAGAGGTGGCATTGCTGAACATTTGTTACAACATAGACTATTCACAGCCATTAACCTTTTTAATATTTAACACAACACTGACACCTACTGGTTTATTCTGGCAAAATAACCTATTATGTGGGTCCACTTGCCTTCATCACCCAAAAAGGTATTACTCCCCTATTATGATGCCATAGCCGATTTAATCATCTTAGGTAGAGACAATAGCAAAAAATATTTTGGAATTGAACCTTTTACAATCATACAACCTTATTCTAAGCCACAAATCCATTGGTTGATGCAAAATACTGAAACGTGGCCAATTGCTTGCGCCTCTTATGCCAGTAACTTAGATAACCATTACCCGCCAAACAAGCTTATCCAATTTTGTAAGCTACATGCTTTTGTCTTCCCTCATGTCATCAGTAAAACACCTTTAGACAATGCCTTATTAGTATTCACTGATGGGTCATCCACAGGAACTGCTGCGTATACCTTTGCTGACACTACTGTTAAATTCAAAACCAGCCATACCTTGGCCCAGCTAGTAGAATTGCAGGCCCTAATCATGGTACTGTCAGCCTTCCCTGATCAGGCTCTTAATATTTATGCTGATAGTGCATACTTAGCTCACTCAATACCTTTACTTGAGACCGTAGCACAAATCAAACATTTTTTTACAATGCCAACAGTTAATACATAATAGAACAACACCCTTCTTTCTTGGACACATTAGAGCTCATTCAGGATTACCAGGACCTCTATCCCAGGGCAACCAACCGGCTGATATGGCAACCAAGACGGTGGCCATAGCTACAAATACAAACCTAGCCCAAGCACAGGCTACTCATGCCTTACACCATCTTAATGCTCAAACTTTGAGACTGATGTTTAAAATAACTAGAGAACAAGCAAGACAAATAGTTAAACAATGTCAGACCTGTATAACATACCTGCCAGTCCCTCACTTAGGAATTAACCCAAGAGGACTAGTTCCCAACATGATTTGGCAAATGGATGTCACCCATTATTCAGAATTCAGTAACTTAAAATACGTCAATGTATGTATAGATACATTTAGTGGATTTATACTAGCCACCTTACAAACAGGAGAAGCTACCAAACATGTCATAGCTCATTTACTACACTGTTTTTCCATAGTTGGAAAGCCTAAGCAACTAAAAACAGACAATGGTCCTGGCTATACATCCAAAGCCTTTCAAGACTTCTGTCTTAAATTACAAATAAAGCACATTACTGGAATTCCATATAACCCTCAAGGACAAGGAATAGTTGAAAGAGCACACCTATCCTTAAAAACCACCATTGACAAAATAAAAAAGGGAGAATGGTACCCTACTAAGGGCACCCCTAGAAATATCCTTAATCACACACTTTTTATTTTAAATTTTTTAAATTTGGATAACCTGAACAGATCAGCAGCCGATCAATTTTGGCATTCGAGTCCAAAAAACAATTTGCCATGGTTGAGTGGAAAGACCCCTTAGACAACACATGGCATGGTCCAGACCCAGTGTTAATCTGGGGAAGAGGCTCAGTTTGTGTTTTTTCTCAAACTCATGATGCAGCCAGATGGCTACCAGAGCGACTGGTAAGACAGGTATCTAACAATAGCCAATCCAGGGAGTAATTTTCTCCCTGAGAGTACTCTTTTCCTCTATTGCAGAGATGAACTCCAACTACAAGCCCTTCCGGACCATGGTGCTGATTTGGCAAGCATTCCAGGTTTATGCCGGCTTTGGTAATCCCCATGAGGCCCTTACATATATACAACAACAACACTGTAAGCCCTGTGATTGTTTGGGGGGATATGTGACCTCCCCTCCAAATACATACATCTCAACCGTGTCCTGCTCTGGTTACATAGCATACCTGCCTAGTGACTCCCTTAAGTGGAGATGTGTGTCAACCCCAAGATTATCTAGCGGAGGGGATACCACAACCTGCCCTTGTGACACATTTAAGGCTGCTATGCATAGTTCCTGCTACACTACTTATCAAGAATGTACCTCTGGCAATAAAACATACTATACTGCTATCTTAACAAGATCTAGAACCCCTACTATAGGGGCCAGTAATGTCCCTACAGTTTTAGGAAATACCAATAACCTTGTATCAGCTGGCTGTACTGGAATTGTAGGACAGCCTGTCTGCTGGAATATTCGCCCCCCTCTTCATATCTCTGACAGAGGAGACCACAAGACAAGGTCCAAGAAATTATGGTATACAAAAAACTTGAAGAGTTACAAAGGTCCATGTACCTGGAAATTCACTACCACCCCTTGGCCTTGCCCAAGGCCCGAGGGAAAGAGAAAATTGATGCCCAGACCTTTGACCTCCTCACTGCTACTCATAACCTGCTTAACAATTCCAACTCTAGTCTAGCTAATGACTGCTGGCTGTGTCTGCAATCAGGAGATCCCGTTCCTCTTGCCATACCCAGCAATGACTTAAATTATACATCCAATACCCCTTGCACCATAATTCCTCTCCTTAAAGTACAGCCTTTAGAATTTCCTAGTTCCTCTTGCATCTACTCCCCTCACCTTAATAACATTTATGACCTCGATGTAGGATTCAATGAGTTCAATAATTGTTCCACTGTAGCAAATATTTCCCAATCGCTGTGTGCCCCAAACAGCTCAGTTTTTATATGCGGTAATAATAGGGCTTATACCTATTTACCTACTAACTGGAAAGGACGCTGTGTCTTAGCCACACTTTTGCCAGACATAGACATTATCCCTGGAGATGAACCTGTACCTATCCCAGCTATAGATCACTTTTTAGGAAGAAATAAAAGGGCAATACAATTTATCCCCTTACTTGCAGGATTAGGCGTAACTACCGCCGTAGCAACTGGGGATACAGGCCTAGGGGTTTCTGTTACTCAATACACCAAATTGTCTCGCCAATTGATCTCAGATATGCAGGCTATTTCAAGTACTATACAAGATGTACAAGATCAGGTAGATTATCTGGCAGAAGTAGTGCTCCAAAATAGAAGAGGCCTAGATTTACTAACTGCAGAACAGGGAGGCATCTGCTTGGCTTTACAGGAGAAATGCTGTTTCTATGTCAACAAATCCAGGATCGTCAGAGATAAAATCAGGCGTCTACAAGAAGACCTAGAAAAACGACAAAAAGAAATAACCGATAACCTGTTTTGGACTGGGTTCCCTTCCCTATCTTATACCATTCCTGGGCCCCCTGCCTTGCCTATTGCTCTTACTCTCTCTAGGACCTTTGGTCTTCAATAAGCTCATGATATTCATTAAGCAACAAGTCGAGGCTATCCAAGCGAAACCTATACAGGTCCATTATCATCGCCTAGAACAAGAAGATCGCGGTGGTTCATACTCACACCCATTATGACCACCTTCCCTGTGCGCTGAACTGGACAGCCAATGACGGGTAAGAGAGTATCATCTCTCACTAATCTAAGACAGGAGGGCTGTCATAAGCTACTGCCTAATCCCATGACGGGTACCAGTGATGAGATGCATTACTCCAACCTAAGACAGGCCCAGTTCCCAAGGGACAATCTTCTAGCCACAATTATATATAAAAAAGGGGGACCTGTCCGGAGCCATGAGGCCCGGAATTAGCCCACCTCTGTTGCTCGGTCTCCGTAAAGCGGAGACAAGATGGCACATTTCCGGATTCTTCATTTCAAACCTTTCCCATGGGCGCGCTAACCTTTCCCGCGCTAAACTTTCCTGCGCGCGCGCAAATATTTCCCGCGCGTGCAAACATTTTTCCCACCCAGGAAGATATGCAGCCTACAGTGCAGGCGCAATTTCGCGCCCGGGAAAATTATCAACCAACGGCGCATGCGCAATTGTAATTTGAGTAAACCCAGCCTCCTGTCACCGCCCTGGCCCAACCTCTTCCTCTGCCAGCCTATATAAGGCATTGCACCACCACCATTAAACGAGACTTGATCAGGCTATTTGTCTTGTCTCCATTTCTCGTGTTTTCTTGTCTCCTCCATTCACACTCCCCCTTCCAGGGCCTGTTTGACTGTCCTGCAGGTCGGGACACTCAAGAATTGGATTAATATCCTTATACGAGATCCAAAAGATATCCCTCTTGCCTTCTACCATGTGAGAACACAGCAAGAGAGCACACTTATTTTCTTATACCAGTTCAAAAGGACTAAGATATGTGGGCTAATATGTACATGTATGTGTTCATTTGTGTGTGTTTCTTTGTATAGTTCTCAAATCAAGAACTGACATCTCCTACTGGCTTTCTGTCAGAATCCAAGATATTTTCACTATCTCTCTGGAACAAGATATCTGAGTTTATCATACAAGCTTTAATTCTAGACTGAAGGCCTCAGAGAATTGAATGGAGACAACTATAAAACCAAAGACAAGCCATCTCACTCAAAATGATACTGCACACCAAAATTCTAAATTAGATATGTTAGAAAAATTATTCAACTCTCCCAATGCAGCCATCATAATGAACAACTAGATAATTAACAAATAATTTTTTTTTCTTTTTTTTTGAGGTAGAGTCACATCCAGGCTGGAGTGCAGTGGCCGGATCTCAGCTCACTGCAAGCTCCGTCTCTTGGGTTTATGCCATTCTCCTGCCTCAGCCTCCCAAGTAGCTGGGACTACAGACGCCCGCCACCTCGCCCGGCTAGTTTTTTGTATTTTTTAGTACAGATAGGGTTTCACTGTGTTAGCCAGGATGGTCTCGATCTCCTAACCTCGTGATTTGCCCGTCTTGGCCTCCCAAAGTGCTGGGATTACAGGCTTGAGCCACCGCGCCCGGCCTATAATTAACAAATAATTTAAAGAGTAATATAAAATCTTTTAAGATACTTTAAGTAGAAATATATCGAGATTACCCACAGAAGCAAATAGCAAGAAATAATGGAACAAAATAATGCAGAAGTGAAAGAAAGGAGGGCATAAAAACATAAATCATGGAATAAAGAACATAGTAATTGAATTAATAATATGCTAAAACAAGTATACCGGATATAATATTAAACCTTAATGAAACCAAGTCTTATCTATATCAAAAGCAACCAATCTGGAAATTTAAAATATTGAGATTAATATTCTTATTAATAACAAACATTATAGCGTTTCTGGAAATAAATTGTGCAAACGTAGGAAGAAAATGATAAAGCAGCATTAGAAGATAAAAATCCATTAATAAGTGGAAACAATATTACAATGAAATAGAAAACTCAACTCCATGAGGACAGGAATTTTCCATGTGCTAATGGGTAAATTCAGTGATACTCCATTCAAAAATTTAATAGTTTTGCTTGTTCGTTCATAAATATTGTCTAACATACTAAAACCCATAAGAAATATCAAAAGGGACTCCTATTTCCACCTAAGATTCACTATCAGTAAATTAGAAAAAAAATTAACAAAACATGTTTACAGCAGATTTCAGCACACTGAGCAGCACAAGGAAAATGATTGTAAGAGATGAAAAGCAAACGAGGTTATACCTCTGATTGTCTAAGCTTCCTTCATTTAGAGAGTTTCCAGGCCTCGGCACAGAAAGCAGGAATACAGGCAGAGCCCAAGAGCCTTCCTAATTTTGAGGAGAGAGCTGAAAGTTCACTGACATCAAGGTGGCAAGAGTGGTTCACAAATCAGAGTAATCATGAGGCAATAGACATCCAGCAGAGATCTGCATAGGGTTCCTCCTGAACAGTCAGCTGAATATTGATCAGTACATATGTGTGAGAAAAACACATGAGGCCAGGGAAAGATCTGCATTAAATGATTAGTGGCAATAATACCAGTGTACTGAACTCACAGGGCCTCTTTTATTAGCCAGTTTGGAAAACCTCATGATTCACAGGGCACTGGGTGAGTACACAGAAGCATACAGTCTCAGTAGTGGGAAATAATTATCCCTAAAGTGAGGGCTGCTCTGTTCTCACCTAACAAATCTTGTAACTGTCAGGTCAATTATCCCTCCAGGATGGTCAAGGAACTAAGAAACCTAGGGTAGCCTCATTTTGGAGGGCTAATCATAGCCACCTGTAAGTTACATAATGGCACGATGAGTTGTTGTGTTTCCTCAACACCAAAGGTCTCTTATACACTAAGGTACAAGTGGCTATGTTTTCAGAAAAAGAATGTTTTAATGACTAGCTTAAAATAAGTAATACAACCCAGTGGTCTGATATCCCCAGAAAGAAAAAGTGTTCATTGAAATTATTGGGACTCCCCTGCCCCCACACACATACAAGGGATATACGTCAGTTAGTAGGTACAGGTTGACAGTGTGTCTAGTATGGTCTCCCCGTCACTTGGTAGGCCATAAGTTTCGCAGTCCACTTTGAATAATCAAGTCAAGTGTTGTTTTTCAAGAATAGTCTAAGGACAGTCAGTTCAATCTGTCCTCTTGCCCTTGACATCAGCCAGGCAACAATCATCTATCATGTGGAATGACAAGTGACAGTAACAAGAATGGAGATGGAAAAAACATCCATAGTAGTTGACAGGTGTTTTGTATGAGAGGTGCAGGATCTGGGGACATCTCCTGTTGTTTCTGATAGATGAGAGTCATCTGGCAGACATGACGTTTTCAAGACTGAATCCAATTTAAGGGTGTTGCATGGTGTGAAGACCTGCACCAGTGTCTTTCTTAATTAGAAAGGATTCAGAGGTGGCTTCAAAAGAGAAACACCACTAATGCCTCTCCCAGTCCCAGATGTCCTATGTTCTAAGATGATTCTTCTCTAGGTACTTGAGTTGTTGCTCTCCCTCCACCACTACAAAAATCATGGTCCACCACTACAGTAGCTAAACATTTTTCTTTTGCCCAGTAATCTTCTTCTCATATGTAGATCTTTCTTCTGGAACGTCAGCTGTAAGAGGGACCAGGTAATTTTATATAACTTATGAAGTCTCTTTAGGTCTCTTACTTTGACTGTCTTAGGGGGACTCAGAAAGGAGTATACTCAAAAAATGGTAACTATCATTGTGGTTAGAACTATGTAAATCCAGTAAGAAAATGCAAGTGACTGAAACAGAGATAAATTTGAATCCACTTAGGCCATCTTATTTTTAAGAGTTTATTTTTAGAGTAGTTTTAGGCTCATAACAAAGTCCAGAGAAAGACACCGAGATTTCTTTTATATCTCCTCCCCCAACATATGCATAGCCTTCCCCATTATCAATATTCCCCATAAGAGTAGGTGCATTTGTTATAATTGACAAACCTACTTTGAACATCATAATCACCCAAAGCTCATTATTTACATTAGGGTTCATTCTTGATATTTTACATCCTATGAGTTTGTATAAATGTATAAAGACATGTATCACCGGGTCCGGTGGCTCATGCCTGTATTCCCAGCACTTTGGGGGCCAAAGTGGGCAAATCACCTGAGGTCGGGAGTTCGAGACCAGCCTGACCAACATGGAGAAACCCCGTTTTTACTAAAAAAAGAAAAAAAAGAAAGAAATTAGCTAGGCATGGTGGCACATGCCTATAATCCCAGCTACTCTGGAGGCTGAGGCTGGAGAGTCACTTGAGCCCGGGAGGCAGAGGTTGCAGTGGGCCAAGATCATGCCACTGCATTCCAGCCTAGGCAACAAGAGCAAAAGTCCATCTCAAACAAACAAGCAGACAAACAAACAAACAAACATGTATCTACCATTATAGTACCATACAGAGAAGTTTTCAGTGCCATAAAAATTCTTTCTTTTTTGCCTGTTTATCCTTGCCCCATACACAACCCCTGACAACCACTTTTTACTGTCTCTACATTTTGGCTTTTTTCAGAATGTCATACAGTTGGGATCATGCAATATGTTGCCTTTTCAGATTAGCTCCAGGCCTTATTTTAACTGTGTGACATTGTTAGGGCAGGACACGTTGATACCTGAAACTTTTACTAACCACTTCAGAATGGGCTTCCATAGGTGAAAGATGAAAGTATAATGCCCAGGAGCAGTCAGGATGGAATTCCAAATTTTCAAAAAAGACTATGTATTCCCTATACCTTCATCTTCATCATTATCTAGACTGAGAAGAGAGATCACTTTCTGAAGGTAGCACATTTAGAGACCAAATTGAACTAGTAGGGTCAACGAAGTCAGCAAGAGAGAATATTTGAATGCATTTTTTAGGAGACCATTCAAGTTCTCAACAATACCAGTTATAAATGAATGGTGGAAATGCGGAAGTCCCATTAAATAACTCGACATGAACATTCAGTGACTTCTGAGATAACAGGTGCACCTCTGTTAGTTGGGAAAAGACCTGAAAAGCTGGAATTATGACAAACAATAGTTTCAAGAGATAATATGATGGAGCCAAAATCAGCTGATCAGCCTGGAGCAGCATCATCATAACCTGAGAAAGTATCATCACTGGGATCTCTCAAACAGGGCTCAAAAATCATATGCAGTCAACCTCTCAGTAGCAGGTGAGACAATGACATCTCAATTGGGTCAACTTTTGTCAAATGTGTATAATATAGAAAGCAGTGGTAGCTGTACCCTCTGCATTGGAAATACATAATTATTTACTTAGAGTCCAATCTATGTGGATAATGTGTTTCCATGCCTGGTATGATGATGAATATAGACAGAAATGGTGGGAACTTGGGTGTTATTTAATCAGCAACTTGCTTTCATTCAGTGTCATCAGAGAATGTTCCTTTACATTGTCACCTAAATGTGTAGCCCAGATGGTTTGTTCAAAGGCTGCAATTTGTTCTATAGTAAGTGGTCCTAAAGATGTGTCTTAAATCTACCAGTCTATAGTTTTCTGTATGCCAGATAAACAGCCATACAGTTATCAAAGTCCCAAAGTTCAGTACAAGGATAACAAATTTATTAAGTATTGGAGAGAGCTATGAAAATGACCTTGAGGGAGACAGCCACATCAATTTTTGGTTTGGCTTTGAGGATCAACAGCTATAACAACCTCATGGACACCATCAGGTTTCAGATTATGTAAATAATTATTGAACCAGGCATGGAATTTAGTGGAATCTCTGTTAATTGAGAGTCCAGATGATTCAACAGCTTTGCATTAGGTAGCGCAGTCAAGAGTAAATTTTCCTCTAAAGTGACAGCTCCTAAATTTTCATGCAAAGATGAGATAATCTGTTGTCTGTATTCTTGAATATCTATACCCATTTAACAAATAAGACTTGTTGGATACTGCTTGACTTGCTAATGATTGGGTTGAAGTTGATCCACCTCCAAGTGGCAATATCATGTCAGAGAGTCACAGACCTCCATGTGTCAGAAGTTAAGTTTCAATGAACAAAGTAGCAAGCTAACAGAGTATTATAAAAATTGGTACAATTAGTAACAACAAATGTATGGAAGACTAGCTCAAAAAGGAATGAGTTTCTCTAAACAGAATGTGTTTCTCTTTGCCAGTAGCCCCAATTATCAGAGTCATCATTCATAGAGAAATGTGGTTCAAAGAAGTTACAAGGTTGTGGTGCCCCAAGTATAAAGTATATTATAGCTTGCTGGACAGTTTCTATTGGGTTATGTCTACTGATTTTGATGCTAATCAAAAAATTTAATGTGTGAGTAAGCTTAAGGACTAAGGAACAAGTAGAATACCCAAGTGAGACATAAGCCTTTTCCAATAATAAAGAACATAGTAGGTGGGAAGCTATTTTTATGTGGAGAGCAGTTGAGAAGTTGTTTCCAGAATGCTAGAGGAATTAATCATTGTGAATACACTGATATATTTCCAAGAAAGTTTACTTGCCAATCAGTGCTCCAACTTTGGTCAGGTTTTATCATTCCAACCTTCTGGAGGAGGTGTGATAACACCAAGGTCAGGGGCATTGAACCTGAGTCTTTGCCATCCAACAGAACATTATCTACATAGTCAAAGCTTTGACATCAGAAGAGGCACTCACACTATATCTTGGCACACTCAAGCCTGGCTGGAAAGTTTAGATGATCCCGTAAGAGTACTACAAAAATACATTGGAGTCTTTGTGACATGCATGTTAACGGATCTTGATCCTGATATTTCTGAGTACGATGGAACAGCCAGAGCTGTAGGAGCAACAACTTAATCCATTGCAAGCTTCCCATATCACTGGGAACAGAGGGCATATTGAGATATTGCATCTCATACTACTTTCTACTGCCTTTAAAACTGTAATTAAGCTAGTGATTTCTCCTCTCTCCTTCTGGCATCCTAAATTGATTATGTTGAATCCCCCAGGAGATTATAGGGAGGTAAATTGGCTAGCCATGCATTTGTCTCATTAGCACTTCTATACATGTGGCTTTTTCTGATTGGGAGAATGCTCTCTGGCAGTATGGGGCAGGAGGCACAAGCATACGTCATATTCATTTCTAGGAAACTTTATTATATAAAATCAATAATAATAAAATGAATTGACTTAAAGGACCCTCCCCACGGGGTCTTGTTAGCTTTCTTTTCTCACTATGATTACTGCCCAAATACTGAGAGTTGAATAAGTGTATCTTTCTCTTCCACAGTTATGGGTAGGAATGCAAGTTTGGTTCTCATATCCAACAGAGCTATAATTATTTGAATCTCTTCCTTCAAAATTCTGAAGCATAGTCAAACGGATACGTATGGACTTTGATTCTCTTGATGTTAATGTCTGTTTAGTCCAATCTTTCTATCTTTCACCTTATATCTTTCAGCCCCGCCTTATCTTTCACTATAAAGTCCCAGCATTCTGGATATAAGGAAAACGATTTACAAGGGCACATAGAGGGAGTGAGGTCTCCATTAAAAAGGGCTTTGCATTTACTTTGTGTACTGAGTGCATAGTAACAACTATGGCTTAACCAAATGAATGTTCTCATGTTTTCATCCAATCCTCCATATTGGACAGTGAGAACTTCATTGCCAAGACCGTTTTAGCCTTCAATATCCCTTGGCTCTTCTCCAGAAGAAGCCACTTATTCTACTTTCCAAGGCTGCTCAGTATGCAAACATCTATGAAAAGATAGTTTAAAATAAAATTACTGCCTCAGTTTGCAAGATATGTAGTAATGTAAGTGATCCAACATGAATTCTCTTTCAGCAGTTGTAATAGCATAATTTGATGTTTTTCTTCTTGTTTTCAGAAATAAAGTAAGAATTAACACCATATTTAACTCTTTTCATGTTAAATAATTCTCAACCACACATGTATCCCTGTCCCTGTCTAAATAATAATTTGATAAAGCATACTTAGCTGTGTTGGTACTAACCAACATTGGAATTAAGTAAAAATTGTTTACTTTTTCATTCTGCAAAATACTTTCTTCTTAAGACTCGACTGTGGATCAACTAAAATAATTTCATTATCAAGACTCATATATGGCTCAACCATCAATACACATATCAAACAAGTGCCTCCCTATGCCCACCAATGCAAAATTTTTAGATAATAAGCTACACTGAATCCTAAATAGCTCCCCATTTGGAAAAATCCTTCTTAAATTTATACAGACCAGAGCTAAAATTCATCTGAAACACTGCTTTCTCCTGAAAGATATGATAGACTCAGTCAAGGTGCTATTGTTTTATGGCAGTAAATATAATAAAGTTAGCTTTGTTTGATCAACAGGAAGAATGCTCAAGTTATAAATGAGAACAAAATAATCTTATATGGTTAACGTTTGCTATTAATGATTTTGAAACATTGATATTAATTGTCCTTAATTAATCATCACTTGGCAAGACAATCTAACAGCATAAGTAGAGGGAGATAAATATTCCATATTTGAACAAAGCATCCCTAAGAGTAATTGGACTAATACTGAAAACAGACACATTTCATTTCCAAAACAAAATGCACTAATTTTTTATAAGGTGGAATAGTATTAATAGATTTAGATTTTAATTTATTTTGAGTACTCAAATGTACTTGAGCACATTACTAGTGCTCAAGTCCCCTCACTTCCTAGATAATTATAATACAACTTGAAACTGGGAATCTGGCACTTTCTACCTGGCAAATTTGAATACAATTTTAGTGTGATTTGAGTTTTGCCATTGCTTATTTTTGCAAATCACATATATTTTAGAAAATTAAATAGCTAAATAGTTACCCCCCCAAATATTGACACCCAAAGTTTGTGTTATTTTCAATAAATATTTTAAACATATATATGTATGCAATTTTATTCCTAGTAAACAAAGAATGTATGTATTGTTTTTATGTTAACAAAATGATTTTATTACATGAGTTTATAAAAAGTATTCTATAGCAGTTAATTTTTACTTCACTCAAGTAACAAATATTTTAGCTCACAGCACACTTTTTAATTCTTCAAATTTCTACCAGCAAATCAAATAATATTGATCATAAAAAAGTATAATTTATGCTATTAGAGTAAAATTGTATATATTGTGCAACAAAATTAAAATAAACTGCTTTGTAAAATCATCTCTTAATTTGTTTTATGTTATCAGCATTAATATAAAGAAATACAAGAAAAATCAGCATAACCACAAAATGTATTTTTAAACTTATCTTTGTTTTTTAAAATTTTTGAACTGTGATCTTTTTAACAGTTCTTTGATAAACCCTGGGGATTCTGGGATGTACTTTTTGTTGGATGTATCTGAGGCACTTAATTAGTCCTAATATTATTCCAGTATTGTATTCTGTTTTGTCTTCAATGATCACTGTACAAGAAAAAATAAAAGTTTTACCACTTGGTGGTGCTGGTGGATAATATAAAAAACAAATTATTCCTGGAGCATATGTTGAGAGAGCTGGTTATGGTGAGTTAAATAAAATTAAGGGAAGGACAGCTTCATTCACCTCTGTCATTCCCTATTTTTCATTTCTCCTTTTGACACAAAGAGTGTAAATTAGGCACAATGGTTGCTACCGATGACTTGGGTCCTTGCTAACTAGTAAAGAGAAACAAGATCTTTAACACAAATTTCATGGCATCGGAGACTGACAATAAGGCTATTATTTTCATTTTTAAATTGTCTCTGCTTCAGTGTTAAAGATTGCTTCAATTACACACATTATTTTTATCATTTCAAAAAAACAAGTGTTTGTATGACCGTTTATGTTTTTACATGGCATGATGACCACTGAATTGTAATATTCTGTTCTTGGTGGAAATGCAAGTATTTTAACATGTAATTGATGTGTTTATACCAAAATTAATGGCAAATGCATCTGCAAACATGAGTAACTGTTCAATTATAGTTGATGTCACAATATTTTCAGATACTGATATACAAATAGCTTAATGACATATAATATGTATAATAATTGTTAAAACTTTCCTTCAGAAGTATATTGCTCTCTCAAAAGAAAGCTCGCCTAAAGTGGTCACAGTTTTTCGTATTTACTTGGAAGTGTTTTTTACTTAGCTCAGCTTCAGTTTTCCAATTTTTAAAAATGTATATATTATACAATTTTTATGAAGTATCCAACCACATATTTCTTCAGTCACATAAACACAAGAATATTATGTCACTGATTTTTTTTATATATTATTTGTTAACTGGGGGAAAGTGCATGAATTTCTTATGCCCAGAGTTAACCTAGACTGGAGTGCTCTACAGGGGTGTGAGATGGCAAAATTATATGGAAAAGATTTTTAATGGTAAAATGAAAGTTTTCAGTTTTACTTCAGTTCAAAGTAAAGCACCCAGCCGATACACATTCTTTGTCACTTTGGTACGCAGATACATTATTAACATCTTTGACATGGAAGAAAGGCAGCCTGAGGGCCCCAAATTCTGCTTCTATATGGATAAAATAATAAGCACTTAATTCTTCTCCTGAACAACAACAGTTTTAAAGATAAGGCGAAGGATGACCCCAAATCCTATTTGTGATTGTACAAGATCATTCAACCTCAGGGATCATATACTACTTGATTTGAATTTCCATTAATGCTTTTGATTATTTTAAATGCATTTGGTAACAATGAAGGTAGTTAGTGAAAAACTGACCCAGTTTGAAACTCATGCAATGATCATTATGAGAACCCACGGCCTAAAAATTCACTGATAGGAATAAAACTCACTCATTCACCTTCTGTAATATAAAACATAATTACAGTGTGTGGGGTATGTTCATTAGCAAGATCTACTCAGAATCAATTAAAGAAAGTTCTACTAGGCTGCCTAGTATAAGAACTTTTATCACAAATCTGTTAACATTAACTGTGTTTTAGATCTACTGTATATTAGTTTGTTTTGCCAGTAATAAACTTTTGGATTGTTATTCTAATTCTTTGCAGATACAGCAAAAATAATCTCTTTATTTGATAAATTACTTATAGTTAACTTTCTTCTCCAGGCCAATTTTTGTCTCTCCCTTCCTTCTTCTTCTTAATTATTTTAAGCATAATAAACTAATTAAATAAACAAAACATAACAGATGACATAAAACAATTGAAAACTACTCCAACAGAAGAAGCTGGACATCATTTCTCTGCTCTATTGCATACATGCATATCATTTTATTTGTCAGAGAGGATAGAAATACTGAATTGATTACATGTCAAAGAAAATCTAATGCAATCATTGACCATTTACAATTTGGTCCATCACTTCAACTCTGGAATGCAATTTTTTCACTTATAAAATGGCAAGATTTGGCTATCAAGAGCCTACAATATGATTAGTCTGAACTGAAATGTATGTAAGTTTGAAATATAAAACAGGTTTCAAAGAATAAATATAGAAACAAGAAAGTAAAGTACTTTATTAATATTTATCATATATTGATTCCATGTTTCAAAAATAATATTTTGGATATTTTTGATTAAATGAAACATAATTAAATCATTTTAATCTGTTTCTTTTTGACATTTTATATGCCTATTTTAAAGTTCAAAATCACATTGGGTTACAATTTTGGCTTGCATTAGCTTTCTATAGGATAATTCTAGGACATAAACTTTAAAAGATTTTTTGGGTTTTTTTTGTGCATGGCAGTCTTTTCAGTTAGGAGGAATATGTTCTAATATTCTGTTGCACAGCAAGGTAGATATAATTAATGTTAATAATGTTGTATATTTCAAATTAACTAAAAGAGGATTTTAAATGTTCTCATGAAAATACTTAGCACATATTTGAGGTGATAGATATGCTTACTTGGATTTTATCATTCCACAATATATATGTATCAAAACATCACATTGTACTCCATAAATATATATAATTATTATTTTCAATTAAAAATACAGTAAAATTTAGAAATATTTATTTACATTTAATTTATTATTTGTATGGTGGTGTATTTTTTAATAATTTTTTTTTAAGATTTCAAAACTGTATTATTATTTGTATACTCAAGATCGACAATCCAACCATGGTCACTCTCTCAAAGAAAAAAAAAAAAAAACATTCTTACCTATGAGTTGATCTTTTTGCTAAAGAACATAATTTTGAGGGTAATTTTGGCAACTATGAGAGAAGAAGGACACCTAGTTGCTCAATGAATGCAGCCATCTCAAACTTACTTCTTAATTATCCAAAATCCTCCCATGTAGTACTCTTTCAGTCATGAAAATTAAATTGTGATGCTAATTGTACCATATTCTATCACCATATTGCAAATTATTTAGTTTAGGCTTTAAAACATACCTTTTTCAAGCCTAGGTTTTAAGGGGTATCCTTTCATAGCTCATTTTATGTGTGTGTGTGTATAGATAGATTGATAGATAAAAGATAAAAACACTTTCTCAAACACTCAATTTCTTTGTTAGCTTGCATCATTTTCAGAAACAATCTATTCAACCTGAAGTAAAAGTTATTCTCTCTCTTACAAAAGAATAGTTTTATTTGTTAATGTATGTATTCAAAAAATAATGCCAACTTCCTGCTCTCTGCAAGGCATTGAACTGTCTATGTACAGCACCAGAAAATAAAATAAAACCCACAAGATGGGAAACTATTTTCTTAATGGTAATTGTTTCACATGATGAGTTTTGGTGCAAAAAAGCCCAATTACATTTCTGTTTTTTGTTAAGTAAACAAAAACTACTGAAGAATGCTGATATTAAAAAAACATTAAAAAATTCTGTAGTTTTCCAATTGAACTCTTTACTATTGAGCCAAACTGGTTTATTTGCATATTTTATAATGAAAAAGAAGGATGACAACCAAAAAAAAACTGAATTATTTTAGTCATGATACAAAACTGAAATACTAGAACATTGTAAATAAACTATTTTTTGAAATATAAGTAAAAATCATATATGATAAATATATCAAAAAGCTCTTCAAAAGCATGAATATCAGTTATTAGCAATGCATATTAGAAATTGATATTTTTCTTTACTTAGCTTTATAATATTAAAGTTCAATAAGGGAATACAAGTGGATTATTTACTATATAATATTGAATAATAGCTACTGATTTTAGGCTTAATTTTTCTGCCTTATCTTACTTTTTAAAAGAAGAGAATTGCTTATGGAGTAAATGAATATACATTTTTGTTTGATATGGGAGGTTCTCAGTGACATCTTAAGCACCATTCCATTAAGAGACCAACTATTATTATTATCATTATTATTGCTTGGTGGTGGTTTTTCGTATTTTTTAGTGTAAATTTTTGCAGCACAGAAGTTAAATCATTTTGCCACAGGTATGGTGCATTTAAGTGGTAGATTTATCATTCAAAATATGAAAAAGTAATCCATAATTTAACAGTAATATTTGAATAACTTTATTTATATATTATTTTTTAAATCTCCTGATTAATAAAATTTTACTTTTGTTTCTGAAAGCATTTCTGATGGAAGTGTTTTTTACAATGATGTGTAATGGTAAATAAAGAGGAGCATTTATAATCAACACTAATTTCAAAGACATAATAATTTCTTTTTGCTTCTCACTGCAAAATTTATATAGTAAAATATAGTTATGCTAAAAATATCTAGCTCTCTTTTAATGCTTAAAAGAAAATGTAATCAAAATCAACAGAAAATTATAAATCTAAAATGACCCATTATGCATTAGAAAAATATATTTTCTTTCACACATAAAAAGTATCTTTCTTGGCATTGTCCTAAAGCAACTGAGTAGTTTGGAGCCAGAAAGAAATTGAATCTGTAACCAGTGCAGGCACTTACAATACATGTGACCTTGAACAAGTCTTGTTAGTGTTCTTTAGGATTTTTAAAGCAACCAAATAATACAACTTTGAAAAACAAATGTTTTGATATTGTTTTTGCTTTAAAAAGAATAGTATCTGTCTATCTATCTATCTATCTATCTATCTATCTATCTATCTAATTGATCTATCTAGATAATACAATTAGGAAAGGCTTTTGTCTTTTATCTATCTATCTACCTATTAGATAGATAGATAGATAGATAGATAGATAGATAGACAGACAGTGGATTTGGAATACAATGAGCTTACTTATGTTGACTGCTTAGTTGCTATTGCTATTATATTGTAGAATAAGAATATTAAATGTAAAGTATAGAACAAACAGTCTTCCAGATAATGGAAGAAAAGCTGATGATCATTATGGAAAATTACCTAAAACTATTATTTAATGCAGGTATGAAGACTTCAGGAATTGTATACATCAAAATTCTAGGGCAACATTACTGCTAAGGAAAAGGACAATATGGCCCAAGTAAGAAAGATCTGGATGAATATGAATGGGTGAGTTAGTGTTAAAGATGATGCTACCTGCAAGTAGCATCTTGTTCTTCTCTGTGAGGAACAGAATCTCTGAATATTTGAAATTTTGACTTAGCATTTGCAAAGTATCTCTTTTTAATTGGACCACAATTTTGCTGTCTGTAATTGTAACCTTAATGGAAGCTTTTTGGTTAATTCTCTTAATTTCAAGTCCTTATTGTGGCCTCCAAATGAGCTGGCCCCTAGCTTTCACTCCAACATTCCCAATTATATCCCCTTTCACTGTTCCTTATCCTCAGCAAACTAACACAGGAACAGAGAAGCAAACACTGCATGCTCTCACTCATACGTAGGAGCTCAACAATGAGACCTCCTGGACACAGGGAGGGCAACCCTACACACCGGGGTGGGGGGACTGGAAGTGAGGAGAGGGAGAGCATCAGGACAAATAGTGAATGCATGCAGGGCTTAAAACCTATGTGACAGGTTGATAGCTGCTGCAAACCGCCACAGCACACATATAACTATGTACCTATGTAACAAACCTTCCACATTGTAACATTCTGCACATGTATCCCAGAACTTAAAGTAAAAAAAAAAAAAAAAGTGAATTACAGTTTTTCTTCATGGCATTTGAAGGTGTTTTGTACCTACAAAGTGTCCTTTCCCCAATTATTCACATGGTTTCTTTTTTCACCTCTTTGTTCAACCTTCAACAAAAGACAAAAGCCTTTCCTAATTATATTATCTACAATAGCATGGCCTTCCTCTATACATCCCCTTCTCTTAATTTTTAAGTATCTATAATTACCTTTCAGTAAGCTACACATTTGCATTACTGAGTGTAATGAACTCCAGCTTCTGAAACAATCAACCCACTACCCAAAAAAATAAATATTGGTTAAGTCCAGTAAAAGTAGATTTCTTGCTCACGTTACACTTCTGACTCTTGTTAGAGGGTTCTGCTCCAAGCAGTGACTGTTGGCTCATAAATCCTTCAATTCTGAGCCCTGCCATTGCCATTTTGTCGAGCATCCTCAGCAGTAAGCCAGTAAATTAGCGGGGGGGGGGAGAGAGGAAAACAACGCAGGACTTGTCATGATTGGGTTTAGGAGTGGCATACATCAATTCTTTCCATTAGCCAAAATCCAGTCCCATTGTAACTCCCATTGTAACTGAAAGGAAGGCTGAAAAATGTAAGTCTCTATACTGCGTCCTCGGAACAGGGAAATGGAATTTGTGACCCTTTAACAAAGGTCGTCCACAACATTTATTTGTCCAAGTGTTTATGTCTCTTAAGTTACTCATGTATCTTCAGGGCAGAAACATTATTTGATTTGTTTCCTGTTCTATTCCCATTGTCTAAAACAGAGCTTTGCACATGACAACTGCTCAATAAATATTTGTTAAATGAAAAAATAAATGCTGTCTTTTATTTTTCTAATTGGCCTACAAGCTGATAACATACACTAGAGCCACAATAATCTTCTAGTGTTCAACATTTCTGTGCTCACTGGCACTGATAAGTATAGTTGAAAGATAACAGCTCTGTTTCACCCTTATGGTGAGCTCAGGTTTTTAATATGATTCATTTTGGTAACATACTTGTATCAAGCTGTTCCATATGTGAAGTAA
Source organism: Trachypithecus francoisi (assembly GCF_009764315.1). NCBI lineage: Eukaryota > Metazoa > Chordata > Mammalia > Primates > Cercopithecidae > Trachypithecus > Trachypithecus francoisi. The sequence goes on along the minus strand of NW_022681463.1, from coordinate 54,972,143 downwards.
CCTGACTTCCCCTAAATATTAAATAGAATATTAGAATATTTAATTTCACATAAAATTGTATTATAAAATACAGTTTAAAATTTTGATTGTAGCTTCAAACAGGAAAGTGGGCTAAATATTGCATTTAATACATCAAAGTACTAGATTATTGTTATAACATCTGCAAAGAGCTTAACACTATAAATGTTCTTGATTTGTGTAGCTATATAAGAAAGCTAGTGTCTTAATCACTATATTTTACAGAAAAGAAACATGGGGCTCAGAATCTGTCACTTCCATAAGATCACAAACAGGTTTTAAACTGGTCATGAACAGGTAGGTTTTAAACTGATGCTTATTCCACTGGACTAATAAACACAAACATTTATGAATAAAGCTTTCATAATGTCCATAGCAATTTGCTGAGAAAAAATTGTCAGAGTTATTGATTTTTAGGTGCATTCTTTGATACTATTGACTACAGGTTTGTAATCTATTGGCTCTAAAAAAGCATTAATTCAAAGCTCACATGGACCCTTTTGTCAGATGGGATGAGACCTTCATGATGGTTTATCTACCAGAAATAAGAATAAGCCAGAAAATGGAGAAGGGGAAGAAATGTTCAACTCTGCAGAGGAAAATGTACGCTCCAAAACGTGGTTTTCAAAAGATGGGTTTAATCACTTTGTATAGTTCAGTGACCTTCCACTATATGAGAACAGCAGTCTCAGAAGGCATACCCACCAAAGAGTGATTTGGCAAGAATGTTCATTCAGGTTAAATTAGAGTTCATGTTCAAGGCAAGTAATCAAATGCAAATTTTACTGTCCATGATGGATATAGAAATTCACAAAATGAACTGTGGCTCAGGGTGGGTTACAGACACAACAGGAAATTAATTCAAAGTGCAAACAAAATCCTAATATTGTAGATGAAAACAAAAATAAAATAAAGAACCGAGTACAGGTGGGATAGTGTAGCTTATGCCATAATGGGGCATCTGTAAACTTGATGTTAGCACCTCAGATTACATGGCTTGGCTGCAGAATATTTTCAAGCCTTACCTGTCAGCAAGGATACAAATCTAAATACTTAGAATTTCTTGGTGCTTATTTGTTCAGGTGCTGGGCAAGGCTAAGGCCATGAACTAATGGCTTCTGGATATCTGCTTTAGGGCAGAGAAGTTCTGAGGCAATCAGAACTAGAGGGATGACCAATGGCAATTTTAAACATCCTAAGAGGGAGTGCTACTGGAAGGCAGGATACCTGATAAAATTCTATAGTATTATTTTTTAGAATTTGTTTGTACCATATTTTCAACTCTTTCATATGTATTTGGAAGAGAGAAATAGTACTATGATATATAGAAAATCAAATTGTGAAAGTATATGAAACTGTTTCTTTGTAGAGCATATGTTTACATAACAGCTATAAAATATTAAACAATGGAAAAATCTTTTAATTAAGAAGTTTTTATTTCTGTGTCATATGCTTAGAATGTTTAAATTTCACAGTGTCTTATTTGATAATGATTTAAATTTTCTTTAATACAATCTATAGTAAGATATTTATGTTTATGAATTGCCATATCATAATGTTGTCGTAGACAGAATAAAATGTAAAACTGATAGGTCCATGCTTATTTCCTTTTTCTAAGGCAAATGTAGATTTTAGTCATTTTGGTTTTGCATTCTTTGTTTTTTAAGTGATGTACCAGAGGAATTTTGTCATTATCTTGGCTATTATTTGGGAACTGCCAGGGTAACCTTGGCTGTGAATCAAAAATTTTGAAGCTGAATGTAGTGACTCACTCCTGTAGTTTCAGTTATTTAGGAGGCAGAGGCAGGAGGATGGCTTGGACCCAGGAGTTTGAGGCTGCAATGAGCTATTATCTTGCCACTACACTCTAGCCTGGGATACAGAGAAAGACTCCATATCTTAAAAATAATTCGAAATTTAATGGTTTAAATGAGTTTGATTTGTAAACATTTTGGATATTAATATTTGCTAGTTTTATGTGTTGTATCATCTTCCAGGGTGTGTTTGCTTATAATTTCTTTATGACATTGCTATTGTGTAAAACCATACATTTTTTGTATCCTAATTGATCTAGTTTAACTCTTCCTTAATGACTTACAATACCTCTGCTGCCCTTTATCGGGCTTTCTGTATATAGTCGGTCTAATTTAAAATGTACTTTCCGTTGCATTGACTGATGTTTCTACCCCTCAGTAATACTGAACTATCTAACCCCGTCTCTACTAAAAATACAAAAAACTAGCCGGGCGAGGTGGCGGGCGCCTGTAGTCCCAGCTACTCGGGAGGCTGAGGCAGGAGAATGGCGTGAACCCGGGAGGCGGAGATTGCAGTGAGCTGAGATCCGGCCACTGCACTCCAGTCTGGGCAACAGAGCGAGACTCCGCCTCAAAAAAAAAAAAAAAAAAACTGAACTATCTTCATTTTTATAATTTTATAGTATATTTCTGCTAAGAAAAGTCTTAACACTTTGGGAGATTAATCTAGGAGATGGGAGACTGTATTATCTCATTGTGTATTCCAGTCCATGAACAATAAGACTGCCTTTTACATGTTTTTATTATTTCAGAACCATCTCTTAAGAAGCTTTGTATGCCTTTTGTTAGGTTTATTCTTAGCTATTATTGATTTTGTTATCCATTTTGAATGTGATCATTGTCTGTAATCAAAGAGCAATGTTTATTTTATATGATGTTTTTGGCTAACAAATATGATTAATATTCTTATTAATTTAAATTGCTTGTATATGGGAGTTCCAGGATTTTCTATGTAGTCAATCAAGTCAATTAAAATTAAATATGTTTTTATTCATTTTTATGAATTCTTGTGATTTTTACATTATCTTTGATTTTATTGCATAGCCCAGGGCCTCTAATTCAAGTTTGAATATGCATGGGTAAAAGGACTATTTTCTTCCTATTTTAATTTCAATTCTCGTCAATGCTAAATATACTGTTTATTTTCAATTTATGTCATTTCTTAAGTTAAAGATATTTTATTTCTTTTTCCTATATTCTCTTTAAATCACAAATGAATGTTGACATGTGTTAACTATTTTTAAGCATCTACTTGTGAGGATCATAATTTTTCACTTTCCAATTAATTGTTCAATATAACATATCTGATTGGTTTTCAGACTGGACCCTTTAAAAATGTTCAAAAACTTTCCAGGGACTGTACAGGCTTGAACGATTTCAAGAAAATCAATTTAGTGTTTTTTCTTAATATAGATGTGTCTGAAAATAGGCACACATTCCCCTTTACCAATGTTCTTCCTGCATATAATCAAAGGAAATCTTAATTTTAATCTTTCTAGAATATAATGAGTTGACACTGGTTATGAAATACCCTAGAACACAAAATGAAGGGAAAAATTAAATCTGTTTGTGTCATTTAGTCAAGGTGCCCTTAATTCAAGAAAGGCATTACGTCATTCCTCATCCTACACATGTTTTGCTTAAGGGTGGGTAATATGATACAGGAATGTGACATTCTGAGTCCAGAAATGGTGTAACAATGTGGGAGAGATGACAACCTTCATTTAATAACCTCATCTATTTACCTCCACTATTATTATAAAAGAATGCTTCACTGCTAATGGAGAATCCAACAACAGAAAAGAAAAGGCAGCGTCCTTAAATAACAATTAGTGCTATTTAAGTGGCATTTTGTTTTGTTCAGGTTAAATATTTATGGCAAGCCTCTCTATCTTATCTGTCTTTTATAGATTATATTATGGTTTCCTATCTTTTACCCCTTTCTTGGAAAACAAATGAACATCCAATGCCTTTGTCATATGGCATTGTTTTGGCTTCCATTAGCGTTACCTGAGCGTTTATCACTGGTCGCTTCACTTGGGGTTTAGCCTTCTTAGACCAATGGAATATGAAAGAAAGGAAAGTGGCAGTGTAAGTGTTTCAGGCTGATATTTTAAGAAACGTCAAAAGCTTCTATTGAGCTTTTTGCACGCTCACTTCCACCGTGAGAAAAGCACATTGCAAAAGTGACTCTGCTTCTTAAGTCTGGGTCCCAGAAGGAGAACAGGTAGAGCAGAGTTGAAATGGCCTAAGGCCTAGCCTACCTTCAAATAAAAACCAAGAAGGAGAACCTAAAAACACTCACACTTAAAGAGTAAGGGCTGAACAGTCACGTTATTTGTCTTATACAAGACAGATACCTAAGATAGTGAGGAAAATTAACAACTAAAATACCTGTATTCACATGTGTATTTGTGTGATATTTAGTAACTATGAAAAACCCTCCTTTTAATCTTTGTGAATGATGAACACTGTTATATGTAAAATTAGGGATTACTGTTTTGCATTTGCTATTCTTTTTGCTCTGTGAGTCAAAACATGGCAGGCAGCTCTAGATTTTCCCATGAACATAGGAACACTTGAAAAAATATAACACAACATAAACCCACAAGGCAGACGCATGTAGAGTTATTTTATGTGGATAAATGTATTATGTTCCATTATTCTTTTAAATAATAAACTCATATTCAATGTTATTATAAACTGTGCCTAAATTTAAGGGACAAAAATCATAACATAGTGAATTCCTAAATGAAGATCTATTCACTGACAGGGAGAACAATCGCACTGTGAAGAAGAACAAGATTAAAAAAAAAAAAAAAGGCTTATGTGAAAGCTAATATTTCTCTGCAAAAGGACTTGGCTGAAATGGAACACTGAGGATTATATTTAGATACTGGTATTCTTGCACTCAGAGGATGCACAGGAGAAAATAGAAACGATTGAGACTGATGTATGTGTTATAAATTCTAGTTCCGGAATTATAAATATCCAAGGAACAACCTGGATCACTTGGAGGGATAAATTTAGGGCAATCAAATATTGCTTCAGGTTTTCATTAACATTTATTATATACATACAATACAAGAAACTTTACAAACTATATGAGAACTCACAAAAGAATTAAAGTAGCAGGGCATATGTATACTAAATGTTTTAGTCAACATGTTTTTTTTTTTTTTTGAGAACTACAAATCCAGGATACATATTTCTCTAGGCTCATAGATATCCATTGAACATATTGTGTTGTCAAGGAGATTATCACAGAACCTATTTTACAACTTTGTCTAGCAAACTCTTCAATGAAAGAGAAAAAAAAAAGATTAATTGTTTAAAGATTCAATAGTGGCCGGGCGCGGTGGCTCAAGCCTGTAATCCCAGCGCTTTGGGAGGCCGAGACGGGCGGATCACGAGGTCAGGAGATCGAGACCATCCTGGTTAACATGATGAAACCCCGTCTCTACTAAAAAATACAAAAAAAAAAAAAACTAGCCGGGCGACGTGGCGGCCGCCTGTAGTCCCAGCTACTCGGAAGGCTGAGGCAGGAGAATGGCCTAAAACCCAGGAGGCGGAGTTTGCAGTGAGCTGAGATCAGGCCACTGCACTCCAGCCTGGGCGGCAGAGCGAGACTCCGTCTCAAAAAAATAAAATAAAATAAAAAATAAAGATTCAATAGCTTTTAATGCTATTCTGGAACTATGTATATATTCAGAAACGTGCTGGTCATTGCACTGGTCAAAACAAAGCAGTCATTAATTACTGTAGTTAAATAACATTATGGGGGAAAAACTAGGAGTAATAGAATTGTAGCCCACAACCCTCAATGATTTAGAAATATTTCTGGGGAGAGAAAAAACAAAAGGGTTAGTCACAAAGAAAAGCAAGGTAGCATTTGATAATTTATGGTTGTACCTAAAATCTCAGTGTAAGAGATAGTGGAAAATTAGATAATGTATGGCTTAGATACAAACTTTCCTTAACTTCCCCTTCTCCTCAGCTCATACTCAAAACTAACCACTGTTGAAGACCTGAGAGGGAAGTATCCCAAGTCACAGGAGAGAATAGAGGGATCTATGGCCCCCTCTCAGAAAAGAGCATAAATCTGGCCAGGTGCGGTGACGCAGGCTTATAATTCCAGCACTTTGGGAGGCCGAGGTGGGTGGATCACTTGAGGTCAGAAGTTTGAGAATAGCCTGACCAACACGGTGAAAGACCTTCTCTGCTAAAAATACTAAAGTTAACTGGGCATGGTGGCACATGCTTATAATCCCAGCTACTCAAGAGGCTGAGGCATGAGAATCACTTGAACCAGAGAGGTGGAGACTGCAGTGAGCCGAGATCGCACCACTGCACTCCAGCCTGGGTAATAGAACGAGATTCCTTCTAAAAAAAAAAAAAAAAAAAAAAAAAATCCTAAGTTCGTTTTCCACTTATGAAGTTTGTGAGCAAAAGAGATAAGATTTCATGGGTCAAATTATTTTATAAGGATCCAGATGATGAAGGCGGCACAATGTTTATTCTAGAGTCTGACCATTTAGATTGGGGTAAGACAGAAAAATGATAAAGAAAGTAGTGAACAAGCATAAATGTAAGTTTGTCAAAATCATGTTTACTGATGATTTTGATAAATAACTACCTTGAAAACAGCAAAAGTAACAGTGTGCTGTTTATCTTCTGAAGGTAGTGGAAAGTCAACAGTAACACGGTATTTTTAGTGTTCTCTGAGACTTTGAAGGGACAAAGAAATAGTTCAGGTCTAATAAGAAATTGCAAAGAAAATTCATAGCTTCATAATCATGAATTAATAAAATAAAGATATAAGGAAGACATATGTGATAAAAACCAGCATGGTTATAGCAACCATGCTGTAATAGACCACAATAAAGGGTTGGTGAAGAAGAGGAGACTGTCTTTGAGTAGAAACACTTAGCAAATAAATGTACATGACTAAAACAAAACATTGTATAAAGGTTAAGACAAATATGACTCAAAAGTTACGAAATTTTAAGGAAAAATTAATGATTTTAACTATGTCCAGAATATCTATCTTGACTAGATAATCTTCGAACCATAGGATAAATAACAGAAATATTTGTGAGACATAGAAGGCCTATGTCAGGCTGGGCACTGTGGCTCACGCCTGTAATCCCAGCACTTTGGAAGGCTCAGGCGAGCATATCACCTGACGTGAGGTGTTTGAGATCAGCCTGGCCAAACATCTCACCACAGGCAAAACCCTGACTCTACTAAAAAAAACACAAAAGTCAGCCAGATGTGGTGATGAGCACCTGTAGTCCCAGCTACTAGGAAAGCTGAGACAGGAGAATCACTTAAAGCCAGGAGGTGGAGGTTGCAATGAGCCGAGATTGCACCACTTTGCCTGGGTGAGAAAGCAAGACTTGGAGGAAAAAAAAGGAAGGAAGGATGGGAGGAAGGAAGGAAAGAAGAAAGGAAGGAAGGAAGGAAAGAAGGGAGGGAGGGAGGGAGGGAAGGAGGGAGGAAGGGAGGGAAGGAGGGAGGAGGGAGGGAAGGAGGAGGAAGGGAGGGAAGGAGGGAGGAAGGGAGGGAGGAAGGAAGGAAGGAAGGAAGGAAGGAAGGAAGGAAGGAAAGTAGTTCTATGTCAGTAAAGAGTTATTCAAATGAAATCAGTTTCTGACAAATATTATTAAAAAAAATAACAACAAATGGCAAAAGAGAATCCTTACTTCAAAAAATGTAACCTCCGAAACTTATGAACTCAAGACAAATTAGAAAAGTGGAGGTAGGGAAAATTTTTCTCAATAAGAGCACAGTGAGCAGTCAGTAAACTTTTGTAAATGATTATAAGAATCACTGCAATACATCAGCAGAAATGGAATGAGAATGGAAACCAAGGAGTAGGTACATATGAAAGATATTGTGGAGGTACGGGTACAATTATAAAAATCTGTTCTTTGCCCAAATGTCATAGCATTAAAGACTAAGAATTCAATACTTAAGTTTCAATCCTTGAGAAGTAGAAACAGTACATGTACCTATAAACTAGAATATATTAGAAACCCTGAAGGAGGATTACTTTAATTTGTGCTTGTGTAAGTTGATTATCATTGTTGTTAAATGCATTGAATTTGCGAAGCTGTAGCTATAATTAGGTACATTATTCATTTTCTTATAAAGCCATTTATATAATATTTATGGAGAATATATTATGTACAAAGAACCCATGTGTATGTCAGAGTCGAGAAAATACTGAATCTATGAGAGTTTAAACACCAAAGGTCACAGGGTTAGCAAGGGTAGAATCAAAATACCTGCCTATTTGACACCAAATCCCATGTTCTTTTCTTTAACCTAAACATATTTGGAAAATAAAGTAAAAAATAATAAAACAAGAGCAAAATATCTACTTATTCATTGCTTCATTTCTAAGTTCTAAGCTTTTGTACTGGCACTCATAGAGTTACATCAGTTTTTCGAGCAGCTATGTTTTCTGAGTCTTCAAAGCTGTAAGTGGAATTAGATTTAGTCAGATGTGGGTTTGAAGCTAGACTCCCTATTAACTAGGTATGTGACCTTGAGTGAGTGCCTTAACCTCCCTGAAGTTGAACAAAGCTGTTAATGAGCTCGCAAAGCTGGTTGCCTAGAGTAGTCCTCACAAAGTGCAATTAGGAAAAGGAAGCAGGCCAATTAGTAATCTGAAACAGGAATTGATTTAAATAGGCATCAGGAATGCATAGTGCTGAGTTATATCAATAAACTGATCAATCAGTCTGGGTTAAGAAAAGAGAAGTGACAGATAGCTTGGAGATGTATACACTAATTTTGACTTCTTTTATATCTTAACTCCATGTCACCTCTTTTTAAAGGGTTGTTCATCAGAGACGCAATGAGCAGTTTGAAAAACTAGAGCACTAAACTCAAAAGAAACAATTTAGTTTAAGATTATTATTTGCTCATTGCCAATATTATAGCTTAGATTATAAAAATAAGAACTAAGGAGATTAGATCCCCAGTACTTATTTTTTAGGAATATACTGTTGACCTTTACTGCCAGTCTTTGGCTGTATCTCTGAACCCTAATTATCTAGCCTGTGAAATGAAGGTTAAGGAATAAACAATAATATATGTTTTTGATATGAAAGTTTTCGAATTCTATTGCTTGAATGTTAACCAAAGTAACAGAGACAGAAAAGAAAGCTACAAAAAATTAAAGCTATGTACATATTAAATATAAATTGTGATTGAAAAGAAAAAGTCCCACGTTAAGAAAATGTTTTTCAGTTAATGCATCCTCCAATCAATCATCCTATTGGATTTAAAGGGTGATTACATGTAATATACACATAAGTATATAAAATATATGGATGCAAAAGAAATAAAAAATAGATAAATATTAATTGGGTAAATGTAAGAATATTTGAATAAAAACATAAATTTGTAGTCAAAATGGAAGGAGTAAAAGCAAGTATTGAATCCTACCAAATAAAAAAATAACAGAGGATTGCCGTGTTGTAATTTAAATTTAAAAATCTAAATATTACATGTACAATAATAATATACTTGCATATGACCTATCACATTTAATTGAAATGGAGAAAGCTTCTGACCATTAAAAGAAGGAAAAACAGTAAGTCAAAGATGTAAAATTTTAGCTAAGTATTTAGTGAAATTTCACTGAGACATTTTATGGTATAAAAAATTGTCAGTTTCCTCATTTTTATGAGATAATTATCAGATTTTAAAAATAAACAAGTGTACTGTATTTCACCTCATTGTTTTTATCATTTCATGAATCACAGAATGCCCAAACATTGTAGAGGCTTATATTCTGTGACTGTAAGATGTTGACAATGAACTACCTTGCCACCTGGTCTGATTCCATTATCCAATGTCTTTTTATTTGTTATACATGGGATTTTTCTATCATCCTTATTTAATTCATCCAGAAAGGACTGTTAAAAGTGCTGTGCTTGTTGTTCTTGTATCCTACCAGCACGGTTGGCCATGAAACATGGTTTGAAATTGAATTTCATTAATAGCTCTGCAGCCTATTAGTATCCCCTCTGTAGGAAGGTATGTCAGATTCATAGAGAACAAGCAGGGACCTGTCTTAGTTTGATCTCACAGACACCATCCCTTCTAAAATAAGGTAAAATGCTTAATCAAGCCACAGGCCTTGATGCCTCCTCGTTTCTGAAGACCCACACCACAGGCATATGGGTTTGTCTCATTTTTAGATACACATAATAAAATGGTCATTCTGAAAGTTCATTCATGTGGGCCTGATACAACTGCTGACACAGTGGGCCTGTATTCTTTTAGAACATGGGGCACAGTGGGTGTTTGCAACAGGCTCTATTTGCTAGTCAGCTCTCACAATGGATCACAGTCTAAGTCTTTTCACCCCAGGTTTCAAAATTGAAACATGAACCCTCTGAGAAGTCTTTCATGTATTTCCTTTAAATTAGGCTGCAAAAATAATGAGCAATTAGCTCTTGTAATGATGCACTGCTGTTTAGATGAACGACTTGTAGATATTTCAAGTAGCCCATTTGGATCCTGGAGAAAAGAAATGAAGTCAATCTAGGATGAGCCTTCCTATTTAGTCTTCAAAGTCCTAGGTTGCTCACCACCAAGCTGAGCTTCTGAATAAAATGGTTGCTTTTAGCCTCTATAAAATGTTGGCACCCTGTCAGAATCATGTTTTTCAAGTTTCATTTCCTAGTGCCAAATTTTCAAGCTATGTAACTTTTTAGGTAGCCTCCAAGAAAAGTTAAAACTTTAATATCAAAAACCATCCTCCTGTTCTACAGATTTAGTTTGATTAAACAGGTTTGTAGATTTTAAAGTGTGTAGGATTTTCATTAAAAAAAAATTGAAACTCAACCCTTGATCCCTTTCTCTGAAAGCTAGTCAAGGGTACATCTGTCAGCTGATTATTTTTGTTTGTGTGTTCGTTTGTTTTCCTACCAACATGAAAAAAAAAAAAAACACAATAGATCTAGATCATATTAGATTTAATACATCTGAAATATCTGAAACACATTTTCCCAGTTCATAGAGTTTGGTCATCCATAATTAATGGATCAAGTTTACTTTGAATTTTTTTTCCATTTTGTAAATGATGGGAACTCTTCTAGAAAGCTCTAAAATTCCAATATGAGCATTTAACCAGTATAAAGTCTCAGAGGGGACATATTTTTCAGGCATAAATACTCATATTTTATTGCCAGAAACCAGTTCCTTATGGTGAGCAATGATTGTCTACCTCTAATGTTGGATAAATAGTACTTCAAAATAAGGTCTTACAACAAAAGGGTAAGGAGTTAAAAATGCTTTCTCTACTGACTCTGTAACTTCAACATGTTACTTAACCTCTTTAAGTTACATAATTTAAAAAATTAACTTGGTGAGGCAAACATTGGTATAATTATTTATTAACACCTTGGATCAGATTAGTTTATCAGATCCTTAAGACTATTACAGAAAAAATAAAATGGGACACTGATAAGAAAATCTTAAAGGAAAAAGGAAAAAAAAAATGTACTTAGAGCATGGGGCATAAGAGACCAGCTCTGAATGATCTATTCTAATAGATTATTAGTAACTAGAAAGTGCAAGTTCTCATGAGACACCAAGCTTCTTTTCATCAGAATCTATGTTTTTTCAACTTTACCTAACACGTGATACATCATTCAATTCCTAGCACCTAGCATTTAGCAAGAACTCAAACTTTACTAAATAAAAATTTATGACATTTGGTCTATGGAGTCATGAGTACACTGAGCAACATCAGGATATAGAAAGTAGAATAAGATGCTATAGACAAAGGGTTTTCGTATATTTTTTCCATATTCCTTCATAAGTTCTGGTTTATGGCTTCCTTTCTGTGAGTTTATAAAAAAGGCCTGCCTTTAATATATGCTGAATTCTCTCTAGAATCTTATTCAGCTTGAATCAGAAACCAGTTTAGTACTTGCCGCCCCTGAATTGCTGATGGCAGCAGAATGTCCAGGGTAGAAAGTCTTGTTTGAAGCCCTGTACCACCCCAGGACAGTAGGGAAGGCACAATCTAGAAATGTTAATGACTCAAAGATCTAACGTACGAATTGGAGGAGAGAAGGTCCCTTTGTACCTGGCTCTATGTTTCTGTAAATCTGTTTTATCCTCTCCAGGGGATGATTCAGTGTGAATGACATAATTCGCATTTCTGCAAAGCAGGAATATATTTCTAGTGAAGGATTAAGGACTAAGAAAATTAGAAACACTCCAGGAGCTGAAGAGGTTGGGAAGTTAATAGATGGCTAGTAATGGGGAGATCAGAACAAAAGGCCTGGGGGGATTATGAGTCTAAAGACCACTTCATCAAAAAATTGAAGTCAGGAAAATCTGTCAAGTAGGAAAGCAACAGAACCGTTTATTCAGCTCACAAAACAGACTTTAGATGATTCTCGTTGAGACTTTCTAAGCAAAAAATTTGTAGTGAGGGCACAGCAAAACTCTACACATGGGGAATCAAACAGAATAGTAAATCCACCATTTTTCTGCATGGCAGGGCTTTAATGTTAGAAAATTTCCTGACAAAGAGGGTACAAGGCCCACAGACTTTTTCTGCCCCTAGTAATGATCTCATGCATTCCAGAGCTACAGGCGGTTAGAAGCATAGAAGGCTTATACCTGGAAAATAAGTTTCTGGGTTCTCTAAGTAGTGCATCTTTCTTATTATAGGTTTGTTTCTTGGTGTCAAAATATTCATTTTTAAAGCCAAGTTCCCTGAGCAGTTTCAGTGCTATTTCCATCCAACTGCTTACAACATTTTTAATTTTTTTTGTTTTGTTTTCGTTTATAATTTCAGCAAAGCAGCCACTTGAATGCCTCATTTTATCTAAACATAAACTCTTGAGAGTGAGCAGGCGGGAGCTGGACAGCGGCTTGCCCAGCTGTCACAAGCAGGCAGCTTCTCTGTGGAGCTTCGACTCTTCAGTCTCTCTGACAGCCTGTTATCCAAATCTCTTTCCTGCTCAAATGGAGTTCCAATTCAAATGGGAGCATATAACACTAAAACTATGGGGTTATGGTAGAAAAAACGGAAGTGGATAAAGCTTCTCTTATGTCTCCCAAATTTCTATTGTTTTCTACGTTTCCAGAGTATCAAATGAGTAAGAGAGAAGCAAAGTTTGAATGCTTTTCCGTTTTTTCTTTCCCTGAACTATACACCTAGACAATATTTTGGGGGGAATGAAAGTATGAAACTCTTTTTTTTTTTTTTTTTCTAGAAGAAGTATCACTCTGTCGCCCAGGCTGGAGTACAATGGCGCGATCTCGGCTCACTGCAACCTCCGCCTCCGGGGTTCAAACGATTCTCCTGCCTCAGCCTCCCGAGTAGCTGGGATTACAGGCATGCGCCACTATGCCTGGCTTTTTTTTTTTAATTTTTAGTAGAGACGGGGTTTCACCATATTGGCCAGGCTTGTCTTGAACCCCTGACCTTGTGATCCACCCACCTCAGCCTCCCAAAATACTGAGATTGCAGGCATGAGCCACCACGCCTGGCCAAAAGTATGAAACGCTTATACCGTACCCTTGAACCTTGCTCCTGCTGAACTCTGAATATTTAGCTTTCACCTGTCTTTGACCACCTTGCCTAAGACCCTGCATTCCTATTGAATGTAATATGAAAATATGTATATTTGCCATTTCAAACATGAAAACCTTTGCCTGACAACTGAGGCACACCAATTATTTTTTTTTCTTGTTTCTTCATATGTAAACAAAAAAACAATAATGGTGATATGAGAAAGGTGATATCTTTGGGATTATATCTTTAAAATTAAATTCACAGAAGTTGCTCTTAAAGGAAAGGTAAGGCACAGTTTTTTATTTTTTTAATGATTGAGAAAGAAGTCTCATTTTATTTCATTACAATTATTATTAGCCTTTCTTCATTTAATTGGAGTCCACCATAAAAAGGAAGCCATCTGAACTTTGAGAGGACTACCTGGAAAGAGAAATCATTTTCCAACTACCATTGAAGGCATATTCTATAAGCTCAATTATTGGAAATTTTCTTTAAAAGAAAAATTAAAGTCTAAGTCAATCAAATGTCTCTAATTGCCTCCTCAATGGTCTCTGATAGCAACAGATGAAAAAGAAAACAGATGAAGTTGACATATTAAAAAGAGAAATGTCTGTTTTGTCCTTTCAAATCTGCTTTCAACAATTTCATATTGAGTACTGTTTCACTTTGACAGCAAGTTTCTAAAATGGCGGGTGTGACATTGAGACATTGTAGGAGCTGACTGACAACAAAGACAGTACCACATAGAATTTTTACTTTTTTAATTTTTCTGCCAGTCTGAAGTCAGATTGACCTTTTATCCCTCTGGTTTTTACCCTTCAACTTTTTTGTCTCATTAAAGAAGTTGTTCTAATTTTAATGATTAAGACTTTTTATAAAATTAAACATGTTTACAGTAAAGGGATCTTGAATTTCAAATGAGAATGACTCAGACCTAAGGAGAAAGAGGTCAAATTCTGAAATCAGATTAGAATCATCCTATCTATCACAGTGTTCTCTTTATCTTTCTACACTGTTGTCCAGTCTCTAAGCAGAATGAGCTCTGCCTATTAAAATTCCTCCAAAGAGCATGGCAACAGGAACTTGATTAAAAATACAGGCTGAGATTTCAATTACACAAGGGCCACTAATTAGTGAAACATTCTTAACTTTTGTGTTTTAATATTAATATTTATTAAACCTCTTTAATATTTTAATGTTTTTACTTTGTTCTATTTTACTCATGAGGATCTTATTTATTTGCTAAGTCGTGTCCTTTTTATATTTTAGAATGCTAGGAAATTCTAAGATACAAAAGACAAACACTCAGCTCATATGTTGCCTTCTCTGGTTGGCTCTCTTCCCTTCTCTGATCACAGATAGGGAACAACAGTCGTTTGGCTTCCTTGATAAGTGCTTTCACTCATGACAAGGAGGTACTTATTAGCAGAATTTTCAGGGTTCAAATGTCTAGGCTCAATTTGTGGATTGCCCAATTGCAGGTTGCATTGTGTGACAGTGAGCAAAGAATCAATTTATCTGCACCTGTTTTCTTCATTACTAATTTATGTGTAATAATAATAAACAAAGTGTATCTCACAGTGATGTTGTGATAATGAGCTAAGATATTCTAATTAAAGCACTTAGTGTAGTGTGTCACACCTATGAAGCACTAAAACTGGATTTTGTTAATTAGTTTGAAGTGTGGGTAAATGGTGTTGATATAGACTTGGAGGATCTCAAGTGCAGTGTGTGCTCTATAAATATATAATCAATTAAAGGTAATTCATCTCATGCCATAGAGCGAGCCTAGAAAATGAGGAATTGGGCAACCACTTGGTGCCCAAAGTATCTGTGTAGGAAGTTTATATCACGTGGTTTGGAAATAATACACTGTGAAAAATAAGACTCAAAAAGGTGGAAGATAAAAATTATTTACCAAGTTCAGTTTTGTTGTAGGTGTAATGGATGACAATATTTTGTGATACAAATAAATGATTAAACATGTTATGAATAAATTATATTTATTGTTTTCTTATTAGGTTCCAGATATGTTTAAAATACACTATAATTTTAATAAAATTATTAAAGGTATTGTGTTAGGGTTCTTTAGAGGGACAGAACTAATAGGATAGATTTATAAATGAAGGGGAGTTTATTAAGGAGTATTGACTCTCACAATCAGAAGGCAAAGTCCCACAATAAGCCATCTGCAAGCTGAGGAGCAAGGAAGCCAGTCTGAGTCCCAAAACTTCAAAAGTAGGGAAGCTAACAGTGCAGCCTTCAATCTGTGGTCAAAGGTCCGAGAGCCCTTGGCAAACCACTAGTGTAAGTCTGAGTCCAAAAGCTGAAGAATTTGGAGTCTGATGTTCAAAGACAGGAAGCATCCAGCACGGGAGAAAGATGAAGGCCAGAAGACTCAGTCTAGTCCTTCCACATTCCTCTACCTGCTTTTATTCTAGCAGAACTGGCAGTTGATTACATGGTGCCCACCCAGATTGAGGGTGGGTCTGCCTCTCCCAGTCCACTGACTCAGATGTTAATCTCCTTTTGCAACACCCTCACAGACACACCCAGAAACAAGACTCTGCATCCCTCAATCCAACAAAGTTGAACATTCAATATTAACCATCAGATGTATAAAAATTATTTCTTCATACACCTAAATAACCTGAGAGAAAGATATCCTTATTACAGTTAAAGATTCTATGGCACAGAGTGTCTAAAGTAGCAAGTCTAATATCATGAAACAAGTGGTTAGCTGGTATTGAAATTTGAGTCAAGGTGATTGAATGTTTGATTGAACTGATCAGTAAAGCAATGCTTCACCTAACAGGTGATATTTTTAAAATCTTCACGAATTGATTTATTAAATATTTATTTGATATTTATTATTGGTATGTGCACTTTCACCATTTATAGATGGGATTATATTCTTAAATAATTTACCACGCAAGGGGAAAATACTAGGTATATCATTAAGTTTAATGATGTATATATCATTAAATGCAAGGTATAGTACACTGAAATAATTAAAATTGCTATGCATGTTAAGAGGTCAAGAAGTTAAAATGACTAAAATTTTTGGAGTACATCACTTGGCTTAAATTGAATGATCATTTAAATGTATCACATCTGTTCTAATGGGTACATTTTATTATTCTTTTTTCTAGATGAGATCACTGAAAGTGAGAACTGCTAAAGCTGGCCCAAAGTCACACAGCTGGTGTGAGGTAGAGCTGTGTCTAAATTTACTGGTCTAACTTAAAAGCTTGGGTTCTTAAAAACTTTTGAATCTACTCCCACATCCAGGCAGTGGAAGAATTAAAGGACTGATGACATTGGTAGCATTTACTAAAAATGGACAGATTTTTTATAGAACCACAGAATTTCATAGATGAATAAGGATTTTTGATGTTTTCTATTTCCACCCTTTTGTTTTATCAGTGAGATCAAGAGAATTGTGACGAGCAGAGATCTGTAGAAAGATAAGACAAAAAGTGTTTTTATGCAGGGGAAGTAGCATAAACAATTGCACAGATCTATTAAAGAAGGTTGGTATTTTGAAGTAAAATTGGGTAGATCAATTTGACTGAAATATGGTCTATATATATGCAATTAGTGGAATATAAGACTGGAAATGATAGTTGTGGCTAGAAATTGAAGAGTCTGAAAATGACTAGCTGAGGAGTTTAGAAATGACTCAGTACACAAAAACCGCAATTACTTTTGCACCAACCTATTAGGTTTTAATCCCTGAGAGTTTAGAATTTTAGAGAAGCGTAAAGCTAAATACATTGTTTTGTGAATTGGTAAATACAGGTGCGGTTTGACGTTCAAGGGGTTGATAAGAAGTGAAAAGAGTACTAAAAGAGAAGAAAGCAAGGAAATGAACTTAAAGAAATGCTTTATTTGAAGGAGAAAAAGAAATTGGAGGAAGAGGAGTAGAAAGAGGAAGAATAACATAAAATCTTATGACAAAGTGAGAAAGAACAACATGAGAAATAGATGGGGAATTAGAGAAAAAGAAATTGTCTTACAAAGTAAAAATATGAAAAGTACTATTTGCAAATCTAGATTACTATCATGTGCATAGTCTATATCCTATTATATAGTTATTATTCCACATTTTATCATTTTATGATATATTTAAATGAAATGTTAACAGCTGTGTAGCTTGAAAGTTCAACTAAATAAACTAATATAACTTTTAACTTAACCTGTGTCAGAGTCAGTAGTGGAATCTGGAGATAAGAGGCTGAATATGGCGCAATTTCAAACCTCTACTTATTCACTCTACACTATCTACCTAGGGGAACAGACAGTAACGCATCATAGCCGTTCATTTCAAATGGAAATGCTATAGCAGAGGTCTGTAAAGTATTTGTGTAAAAGTGAGATTCTCCATGCAGTCTGCAAGACATATGTTCATGGAGTGATAACCACTGATATCATTCAGAAGATGGTTCAGAGGAGATCATAATGAAGAGGTGGGCTGTTGAGAAAGTGAATTTTATTGCAGACAGATATAAAAAGTTCTGCAGTGGATTGCAGGAAATTTTACGACTCAAGAATAGGAAAGTAGTAAATGTGAAGTGAGAAAAACAAGAGCTGGAAAATTAGGAAGATTTTGACTTATATTCAGAATTCAGCTTTAATTCTATATAGAGAAGGGTATTAGAGAATGGATTGAAACAGAACTTGACATAAGCAAATTGACATTTTTAGAAAGACCATTTTACAGGTAGAGTTCAGGTCAGATTATATATAAATGATACCAGAAACAGAGGCAGGGCAGCTGCTCAGTCATAGCAATCACTGGGTGAGGGAGGTGGAAATTCACAACTATAGCAATGACAGTGGGATTGAGAAGCAAAATATTTATTGTAGTCAGAGAACAGAAGTTTTATATTTATAAAAGACAGACTTCTGTCTGAGTCATCCAAACATAATAACTTGCAAGTGTGAGTGAGGGTGTATATATGTGTGTGGGTACATATTCTAGACATTTATATAGTGGGGGAAATATTTGTCAGAAGTGAAGTTTAAATCTCAATCTAGGACATCTATTTAAGATGTTTGTCTGTAACACTGTGAACATTATTGTTGGAGAAAACACATCAACTTCTCCAAGAAATGCTATCAAGTGACTTGTAACTCTCTGGACTTGTCCGATGTGTTACTGGACCAAACTGCTGTTTGATCATGGAAGACTGAGCCTCCCTGTCTATAGTTAAAGCTGTCTGTCTCTCTCTCTGTCTCTCTCTCTCTCTGAACAGCATAGAACATAGACTTGATTAAACTAACTTATCACACAAATATCATATATTGTTGTAGTGCATTTAAAATTATTCATAGCAATAGATGATATCAACATAATATGAATAATGAATGCACGCTAAATGCAAGTCTTTTTTACTAAAGATAGCAGCTTCTTGAAGGTCAGCTTTACATACCAAAGTCAGTGCATGTGATTCAATTTAATAAAAACTCATTGATCTCTTTCTATGTGCCAATCATTACACTAATACTGGGACTGTAGAAGGGTCACAGAAGAAGACAGACTCAGCAAATTATGGCCAGGATGTAAACCATTTCATTAAATTAAAACCTACTGGGGAGATACATAGTATACCTCTCTTTACAGGAAAAAGATGCAAAGTATCAACTCTGGAGATGTTTCCAAAATCTGATTATGAATTAGGATTAATAATTATATTAATATCTCAGAACTTCCTAACAGTCAAAGATTCTAATAGAAAATATTCACATTTGTTGAATTAGAAATATATGTTATTTGCTATGCTGAATGAACGTGAACATATTCACATTCCAAAACTTAAGCGTGCTGTGGTATGTGTATTGAGACTGAATATTACCTTTTAACTATATTCATGCTCTGTCATATTTTGCTTTTATTGTTTATAAGTTAAGATTAATTCATCCTTCCAATACTCAGAATGGAGAATAAGTGCAATACATACAGTTTAGAAGTGTAACCACTGAAATAACCCACAGCTTTACTCTGAATTGTCAGGTCTCCATGAGTCTTGTTTAGCTTCCTTTTTCCCTCCGATTTTAAAGGGATCTGAAAAATCCACAAAATAACTTACACAAATAGATACAGAATTCTGATTTGCCACACTTTTGCCTGTCAGGGAGATCAAATCTATTCGGTTAACCTGCCATTTCTCAATGTTAAAAAGGGGGTATTTGTTTTTAAGTTTTAATTCATGCTAGCACAGTGCAAACAAAACAAAACAAAACACTCCACAAAGCATTATTAGTCCTTAGCAAACAACAGTAAAATTGCCAACAGTGTAGAGCGGAGCAGCATGTCTGGGTCATAGTTCAGTAGCAATTACTGTGGGTGATGGTGTTGGCTCTCTCCAGGAAATGTCACTAAAGAGACTGGCAAGAACAAGCTTTACCTATCTGTGGCAAAAATAAAACCAGAGGTTGTGGCGGTAATGGGGGAGATTTAAAGCTTCAATCATACTAAAAATACGGTTGTCCGTTTTAACTGCATTCTTCCTCTGAGTAAAGAGAAAACAACATGTACCTGGTCTTCCAAGAATTTTTATTTGTACTTTTTCATTAAGGATGGCCATTTTAATCTACATTGACTGGTATACTGCTACTGAAAAGAGAAGTCCTTGATTGTTATATACTGAAATGAAAGCACTTTCTTTGTTTTGAAGAGAAGCCATGTCTATTTTATTAGAGCCTCAGGGCAAGAGTTTGCTCATGAGGTTTTAAGCATATGATTTTCATGTCTTTATTTCATTGAATATAAAAGAATATATATATAAATTATACAAAATTGTATATATATTTACTTGGTGGAACTGAAATTTTAGCTACTCAATTTAATAGATCAAAATCTTTAAAACATGTATAATTCATATCTATTAAAGACTGCAGATTTTAACTTTAAGATTTCATTCATATTTTCACAAGTATTTGAGTTATATTTAATGTTGACATTAAATATTGTCATGAAAGTAGCATATATGCTATTGATTACAATACAGATTTCAGAGTCAGGTATTACACTTCTCTTTTCCATTACTACAAAATTAATTTTACCCGATCAACTTAATCTTTTTAAAAAATTAGAAGTAGCCTCACTGTTCTTTTTAATGTCTCAGAAAATGTTGTTAATTCATTCATACTTAATCAATTTAGACATATCTAAAGGCAACTGAATTTTATAAAGTACAAAATTACTTAACGTCATACTATATGTATGTTTTTCAGTACTGTACATCAGCACCTATCATACTGCTTTTTATTTTTATTTTATTTAATTAATTTATTCATTTATTTTAAGACAAGGTCTCCTTATGTTGCGTGACTGGTCTCGAACTCCTGAGCTCAAGGGACCCGCCTGCCTCAGCCTCCCAAAATACTAGGATTACATGAGTAAGCCACAATATCCAGCCTGTCATCTTGCTTAACGTATGATGTGGGGACTCAATAAATATTTGTGTATAAAATAAATAATAAATGAATCAGCTATAAAATCAGCTCAGGAAAGTTTAAACTCATTAATTTCTGTCTCATAATTTTCATATGAGCCAAAGAACAAAAATATTGTGAAGCAAACGTTTTTTCCAAATAAAATTATTTGAAAAGGCAATTATATTTTCTAGGGAAATGCATCACCTCACGTGACTCCTTCATTGTTATTCACATCAATTCCTTTTTCAAATGGAGGAAACTAGACTCTAACTAACTAATATGATAAATTTCTTTTGTTAAGCATAAGAAAAATCTTGGCACCTTATAAGGACTTTTAGTTTTGTTTTTCATCAATGTAATTATTTTATATATGAATAAATAATTTGGTATTTAATAAACCCTCTAATGTATCAATATCACGATGTAATACTTTATAAGTATATAGCATTCTATAGTGATTAAGAATAATTATTTTCACTAATCAAAAATTATCTGTATGTTTATTATACTTTAATTTTATCTCAGTAAATTCATATGTATAGGTATCATATATATGATAGTATAGCTAAGATTAGATGGAAGTCACTGTATCTTTATGTGAAATTTATTATAGGTGTGCATAGGTCAGTTTAATTTAGGCAACTATGATTATATGTTTTTGGAGACAGAAATATTGAGTGAAATATCTAAATAGAGAGGACAAGAAAACATATTTAAATAGAGTGCACAAGCTGGTTTATGCAGGTGAGTTGATGTGAGGTGGAAAACAGAAAACGGTTTGCCATTTATTAAATTCAAATTCTGGAAGCCCTGTGATGGTTTCAGCATTTCACAAAGTAGTGTGCAACTCATGTTCTAATGTACAATTCAGATTTTTCGTATTACTTGGCTGCTAATAATATTTTTAATCACTTTAAAAAAATTTAAATCTGCTTCAATGTCAGTTGAAAAACCAACTGTTGAAACTAATAGGTTTCTTAATGGTTGGCTTAAGTGACTTTTAGACTGCTTATGCGAATTCACTTTACCTCCTGTATGTTGAGCTTAATCTCCACATTTATACTTGGTGTCAATGTTTTTATAATTTCTAAGAAACTTTCTAAGGTGAATTTTTATAATTAGAAAATATTTACTGAGAAAATACAGTATTATGCACTTTATGTCTTTGAAGAAAATATCACACGATTGTCCTGAGATGCAAAAAGAGAAAATTATTCCAAGTAGCATCTGGATAATCAATGAACAAATTACCATAGCACTCTCCAGATTTCTTTTCACCACCTTGACAAATTTGAGAAACATTCCACAGTGCCCATATGGAAGGGATTTCCAGATGGGAATGGAGCATTCTGAAATTAACATTAGAACATTAGAACATTAGAACTTCCTTCCTTCATGGAAGACACAGGGAACTATCCCTTGGGACAAAAGAAAGCCTTCACAAATGATTCTTTTATATTTTCTTGAGAGCTCTCCTAAGAATCATTCCCATGAAAGCCTGGTGGGCGTGCTACACAATTATAATTCACACACACACACACACATGTACACACACATATTCAGGGAAGAAGAAGGACAGTAAGGAGGAAAAGGGACATGATGCAATTAGAGGCAAGAAAGCCCATAAATCAAATACTGAATACTTTATAGGTTAGTCTAGTAGTAACTTATTTACATCATCTCCCTTATCTTGCTCAAGTACTTCATGAAAACGTCTGGAATGATGAGATCTATGACAGATTCGTAACTGGAGACCATAGGCATAAGAATGTAAAATTGGCTTTGTGGCCCTGGCCTCTTTACTGCTGTCCCTCAGTAATTGAACTGTCCAGCCAGGCATATTCCATATGAAATACTTTTTAATAATACACTTTTATATGTATACTATATAATTGCAATAAAATACACGAAAAGTTTCTTACTATTGGGCAAATGGATAAAGGCTAAACGAACTAAAAACCCTCCAGATTTTAATGCATATGATAAATTCATGAAAAACAATAAATACAAAATAGAAGACTTTATGCATATGATAATGGTGGTTTTTTTCTTTTATTGCTTTAGCATTCAAATCTTAGACATGATTGATGCTACTTTTAAGTTTATTTATTGACTGTTTTCTTTTTTATTTATTCACAAGGAAAGATACCAGATTACTAAAATAAACAAATCTATAAGTTTAAAATTAATTCTAAGAAATAATGTCCAAGAGAGATTTAGCATTTCTCTCAGCTTGACTAACCCTTAGGCAAGCAGGCAAGCTTCTTGCTGCCTCTGGGCCCCCGACTTTCCTCTCACCCTGGCCCTTACAACATCCAGATTGTCCAATCACAGAGATCTCTTCCCTCCCTTTTTTTTTATTTTATTTTATTATACTTTAAGTTCTAGGGTACATGTGCATAACGTGCAGGTTTGTTAAATGTGTATACTTGTGCCATGTTGGTGTGCTTCACCCATCAACATGTCAGCACCCATCAATTCGTCATTTATATCAGGTATAACTCCCAATGCAATCCCTCCCCCCACCCCCTCCCCATGATAGGCCCTGATGTGTGATGTTCCACTTCCCGAGTCCAAGTGATCTCATTGTTCAGTTCCCACCTATGAGTGAGAACATGCTGTGTTTGGTTTTCTGTTCTTGTGATAGTTTGCTAAGAATGATGGTTTCCAGCTGCATCCATGTCCCTACAAAGGACGCAAACTCATCCTTTTTTATGGCTGCATAGTATTCCATGGTGTATACGTGCAACATTTTCTTAATCCAGTCTGTCACAGATGGACATTTGGGTTGATTCCAAGTCTTTGCAATTGTGAATAGTGCCACGATAAACATACGTGTGCATGTGTCTTTATAGCAGCATGATTTATAATCTTTGGGTATATACCCAGCAGTGGGATGGCTGGGTCATATGGTACATCTAGTTCTAGATCCTTGAGGAATCGCCATACTGTTTTCCATAATGGTTGAACTAGTTTACAATCCCACCAACAGTGTAAAAGTTGTCCTATTTCTCCACACCTCTCCAGCACCTGTTGTTTCCTGACTTTTTAATGATTGCCATTCTAACTGGTGTGAGATGGTATCTCATTGTGGTTTTGATTTGCATTTCTCTGATGGCCAGTGATGATGAGCATTTTTTCATGTGTCTGTTGGCTGTATGAATGTCTTCTTTTGAGAAATGTCTGTTCATATCCTTTGCCCACTTTTTGATGGGGTTGTTTGTTTTTTTCTTGTAGATTTGTTTGAGTTCTTTGTAGATTCTGGATATTAGCCCTTTGTCAGATGAGTAGATTGCAAAAATTTTCTCCCATTCTGTAGGTTGCCTGTTCACTCTGATGGTAGTTTCTTTTGCTGTGCAGAAGCTCTTTAGTTTAATTAGATCCCATTTGTCAATTTTGGCTTTTGGTGCCGTTGCTTTTGGTGTTTTAGACATGAAGTCCTTGCCCATGCCTATGTCCTGAATGGTACTACCTAGGTTTTCTTCTAGGGTTTTTATGGTATTAGGTCTACCATTTAAGTCTTTAATCCATCTTGAATTAATTTTTGTATCAGGAGTAAGGAAAGGATCCAGTTTTAGCTTTCTACTTATGGCTAGCCAATTTTCCCAGCACCATTTATTAAATATGGAATGCTTTCCCCATCTCTTGTTTCTCTCAGGTTTGTCAAAGATCAGATGGCTGTAGATGTGTGGTATTGTTTCTGAGGACTCTGTTCTGTTCCATTGGTCTATATCTCTGTTGTGGTACCAGTACCATGCTGTTTTGGTTACTGTAGCCTTGTAGTATAGTTTGAAGTCAGGTAGTGTGATGCCTCCAGCTTTGTTCTTATGACTTAGGATTGTCTTGGCAATGCGGGGTCTTTTTTGGTTCCATATGAACTTTAAAGCAGTTTTTTCCAATTCTGTGAAGAAACTCATTGGTAGCTTGATGGGGATGGCATTGAATTTATAAATAACCTTGGGCAGTATGGCCGTTTTCACGATATTGATTCTTCCTATCCATGAGCATGGTATGTTCTTCCATTTGTTAGTGTCCTCTTTGATTTCACTGAGCAGTGGTTTGTAGTTCTCCTTGAAGAGGTCCTTTATATCCCTTGTAAGTTGGATTCCTAGGTATTTTATTCTCTTTGAAGCAATTGTGAATGGAAGTTCATTCATGATTTGGCTCTCTGTTTGTCTGTTACTGGTGTATAAGAATGCTTGTGATTTTTGCACATTGATTTTGTATCCTGAGACTTTGCTGAAGTTGCTTATCAGCTTAAGGAGATTTTGGGCTGAGACCATGGGGTTTTCTAAATATACAATCATGTCATCTGCAAACAGGGACAATTTGACTTCTTCTTTTCCTAACTGGATACCCTTGATTTCTTTCTCTTGCCTGATTGCCCTAGCCAGAACTTCCAACACTATGTTGAATAGGAGTGGTGAGAGAGGGCATCCCTGTCTTGTGCCAGTTTTCAAAGGGAATTTTTCCAGTTTTTGCCCATTCAGTATGATATTGGCTGTGGGTTTATCATAAATAGCTCTTATTATTTTGAGGTGCGTTCCATCAATACCGAATTTATTGAGCGTTTTTAGCATGAAGGGCTGTTGAATTTTGTCAAAAGCCTTTTCTGCATCTATTGAGATAATCATGTGGTTCTTGTCTTTGGTTCTGTTTATATGCTGGATTACATTTATTGATTTGCGAATGTTGAACCAGCCTTGCATCCCAGGGATGAGGCCCACTTGATCATGGTAGACAAGCTTTTTGATGTGCTGCTGAATCCGGTTTGCCAGTATTTTATTGAGGATTTTTACATCGATGTTCATCAGGGATATTGGTCTAAAATTTTCTTTTTTTTGTTGTGTCTCTGCCAGGCTTTGGTATCAGGATGATGTTGGCCTCATAAAATGAGTTAGGGGGGATTCCCTCTTTTTCAATTGATTGGAATAGTTTCAGAAGGAATAGTACCAGCTCCTCCTTGTACTTCTGGTAGAATTCAGCTGTGAATCCATCTGGTCCTGGACTTTTTTTGGTTGGTAGGCTATTAATTATTGCCTCAATTTCAGAGCCTGCTATTGGTCTATTCAGGGATTCAACTTCTTCCTGGTTTAGTCTTGGAAGAGTGTAAGTGTCCAGGAAATTATCCATTTCTTATAGATTTTCTAGTTGATTTGCGTAGAGGTGTTTATAGTATTCTCTGATGGTAGTTTGTATTTCTGTGGGGTCTGTGGTGATATCCCCTTTATCATTTTTTATTGCATCTATTTGATTCTTCTCTCTTTTCTTCTTTATTAGTCTTGCTAGCGGTCTATCAATTTTGTTGATTTTTTCAAAAAACCAACTCCTGGATTCATTGATTTTTGGAGGGTTTTTTGTGTCTCTATCTCCTTCAGTTCTGCTCTGATCTTAGTTATTTCTTGCCTTCTGCTAGCTTTTGAATGTGTTTGCCTTGCTTCTCCAGTTCTTTTAATTGTGATGTTAGAGTGTCCATTTTAGATCTTTCCTGCTTTCTCTGTGGGCATTTAGTGCTATAAATTTCCCTCTACACACTGCTTTAATGTGTCCCAGAGATTCTGGTATGTTGTATCTTTGTTCTCATTAGTTTCAAAGAACATCTTTATTTCTGCCTTCATTTTGTTATGTACCTAGTAGTCATTCAGGAGCAGGTGTTCAGTTTCCATGTAGTTGAGCGGTTTTGATTGAGTTTCTTAGTCCTGAGTTCTAGTTTGATTGCACTGTGGTCTGAGAGACAGTTTGTTATAATTTCTGTTCTTTTACATTTGCTAAGGAGTGCTTTACTTCGAATTATGTGGTAAATTTTGGAATAAGTGCAATGTGGTGCTGAGAAGAATGTATATTCTATTGATTTGGGGTGGAGAGTTCTACAGATGTCTATTAGGTCCGCTTGGTGCAGAGATGAGTTCAATTCCTGGATATCCTTGTTAACTTTCTGTCTCATTGATCTGTCTAATGTTGACAGTGGAGTGTTGAAGTCTCCCATTATTATTGTATGGGAGGCTAAGTCTCTTTGTAAGTCTCTAAGGACTTGCTCTATGAATTTGGGTGCTCCTGTATTGGGTGCATATATATTTAGAATAGTTATCTCTTCCTGTTGAATTGATCCCTTTACCATTATGTAATGGCCTTCTTTGTCTCTTTTGATCTTTGATGGTTTAAAGTCTGTTTGATCAGAGACTAGGATTGCAACCCCTGCTTTTTTTTGTTCTCCATTTGCTTGGTAGATCTTCCTCCATCCCTTTATTTTGAGCCTATGTATGTCTCTGCATGTGAGATGGGTCTCCTGAATACAGCAGACTGATGGGTCTTGACTCTTTATCCAGTTTGCCAGTCTGTGTCTTTTCATTGGAGCATTTAGTCCATTAACATTTAAGGTTAATATTGTTATGTGTGAACTTGATCCTGCCATTATGATATTAACTGGTTATTTTGCTCGTTAGTTGATGCAGTTTCTTCCTAGCCTCGATGGTCTTTACATTTTGGCATGTTTTTGCAATGGCTGGTACCGGTTGTTCCTTTCCATGTTTAGGGCTTCCTTCAGGGTCTCTTGTAAGGCAGGCCTGGTGGTGACAAAATCTCTAAGCATTTGCTTATCTGTAAAGGATTTTATTTCTCCTTCACTGATGAAGCTTAGTTTGGCTGGATATGAAATTCTGGGTTGAAAATGCTTTTCTTTAAGAATGTTGAATGTTGGCCCCCACTCTCTTCTGGCTTGTAGAGTTTCTGCTGAGAGGTCTGCTGTTAGTGTGATGGGCTTCCCTTTGTGGGTAACCCGACCTTTCTCTCTGGCTGCCCTTAAGATTTTTTCCTTCATTTCAACTTTGGTGAATCTGGCAATTATGTGTCTTGGAGTTGCTCTTCTCGAGGAGTATCTTTGTGGTGTTCTGTGTATTTCCTGAATTTGAATGTTGGCCTGCCCTACTAGGTTGGGGAAGTTCTCCTGAATGATATCCTGAAGAGTGTTTTCCAACTTGGTTCCATTTTCCCCCTCACTTTCAGGCACCCCAATCAGACGTAGATTTGGTCTTTTTACATAATTCCATACTTCTTGCAGGCTTTGTTCATTTCTTTTTCTTCTTTTTTCTTTTGGTTTCTCTTCTCACTTCATTTCATTCATTTGATCCTCAATCGCTGATACTCTTTCTTCCAGTTGATCGAGTCGGTTACTGAAGCTTGTGGATTTGTCAGGTATTTCTCGTGTCATGGTTTTCATCTCTGTCATTTCATTTATGACCCCTCTGCATTAATTGTTCTAGCTATCAATTCTTCCACTCTTTTTTCAAGATTTTTAGTTTCTTTGCGCTGGGTACGTAATTCCTCCTTTAGCTCTGAGAAGTTTGATGGACTGAAGCCTTCTTCTCTCTTCTCGTCAAAGTCATTCTCCGACCAGCTTTGATCCGTTGCTGGCGATGGGCTGCGCTCCTTTGCAGGGGGAGATGCGCTCTTATTTTTTGAATTTCCAGCTTTTCTGCCCTGCTTCTTCCCTATCTTTGTGGTTTTATCTCCCTCTGGTCTTTGATGATGGTGACGTACTGATGGGGTTTTGGTACAGGTATTCTTCCTGTTTGATAGTTTTCCTTCTAATAGTCAGGACCCTCAGCTGTAGGTCTGTTGGAGATTGCTTGAGGTCCACTCCAGACCCTGTTTGCCTGGGTATCAGCAGCAGAGGTTGCAGAAGATAGAATATTGCTGAACAGAGAGTGTACCTGTCTGATTCTTACTTTGGAAGCTTCCTCTCAGGGGTGTACTCCACCCTGTGAGGTGTGGGGTGTCAGACTGCCCCTAGTGGGGGATGTCTCCCAGCTAGGCTACTCAGGGGTCAGAGACCCACTTGAGCAGGCAGTCTGTCCGTTCTTAGATCTCAACCTCTGTGTGGGGAGATTCACTGCTCTCTTCAAAGCTGTCAGACAGAGTCGTTCGCGTCTGCACAGGCCTCTGCTACTTCCCCTTTTGTTGTTTAGCTGTGCCCTGTCCCCAAAGGTGGAGTCTACAGAGACAGGCAGGTTTCCTTGAGCTGCTATGAGCTCCACTCAGTTTGAGCTTCTCAGCGGCTTTGTTTACCTACTTAAGCCTCAGCAATGGCAGGCGCCCCTCCCACAGCCTCGCTGCTGCCTTGCAGTTAGATTGCAGACTGCTGTGCTAGCAATGAGGGATGCTCCGTGGCCGTGGGACCCTCCCAGCCAGGTGTGGGTATAATCTCCTGGTGTGCCCATTTGCTTACAGCGCAGTAGTGGGGTGGGAATTACCCGATTTTCCAGGTGTTATGTGTCTCAGTTCCCCTGGTTAGGAAAAGGTATTCCCTTCCCTCTTGCGCTTCCCAGGTGAGGCAATGCCTCGCCCTGCTTCAGCTCTTGCTGGTCGGGCTGCAGCAGCTGACCAGCACCGATTGTCCGGCACTCCCCAGTGAGATGACCCCAGTACCTCAGTTGAAAATGCAGAAATCACCGGTCTTCTGTGTCGGTCGCGCTGGGAGTTGGAGACTGGAGCTGTTCCTCTTCCCTCCCTTTTTTTAAAGCATTGACTTTAGAAAATTTGTCATTGTAAATTCTTTCTTTGACTCTTTGAAATGTAGGTAAAACCTTTGTATAAGCCTCTTGTAAGTATTACAACTTAGGAATGTGTCTCTCCAAAACCTGAGAAACATCTCTTTGAAATGTAATCAACAAGGAAGATAGCACCCCTCTCTCTCATGTTTTTTGAGTGAGTAGGGGCCTAACTTAGGTAAATACCTTGCTCTAAGTAGAAAAACTTCCTCTTGTCATGAGATATAAGCAAATTTACTTTTCCTATGGGTTAGGCCAGTTAGCAAACAGATGGACCACAGAACCCTCTACCCCATCTCTTAAAATCTATCCTGCTCCTTGTTTCAATGCAATTCAGTTCACTCTGGTTTCTCTCTACTACTGCAATAGTCTTGAATAAAGTCTTCATTACCTGCTTAACTTTTCCAGTGCAATTTTTGCTTTGGCAGTCATTATGAAGGATTATGGAATATTTTAACATGCTAAAGGCTGAAACATTTAAACCTATACTGACCTTTGAATTCTATTGAGAATAATAATTCATTTGAAATTTCTTAATGATGGCCAGGCGTGGTGGCGCATGCCTGTAATCTCAGCACTTTGGGAAACCGAGGGCGGCAGATCACCTAAGTCCAGGAGTCCCAGACCAGTCTGGCCAACATGGCAAAACCCCATCTCTACAAAAATTAACAGGGCATGGGGGTGCATGTATGGAATCCCAACTACATGGGAGGCTGAGGTGTAAGAATTGCTTGAACCCGGGAGGCGGAGTTTCAGTGAGCTGAGATCACTCCACTGCACTCCAGCCTGGGCGACAGAGTGAGACCTTGTCTGAAAAATAAAAACAAAAACAAAAACAAACAAATAAAATTTTAATTTTATGGTATTCATGTATTCATATTTTGGTATTATAGATAATTATATTAATCCCTGATTGTTTACAAACAAATATCCTGTGAATCTTCAAATATTATACAGTTTCATTGAATATGAGTATCTACATAACAAGTGATAATAGGAAATAAGATTTAATAAACAATTTATTCTGCAACAGAAATTGTGCTTAATGGTTTTCACATATTGCCAAATGGAATCTTTGTATAACCCTCTAAGGGAGATAATATTATCATTTTTACAGGAAATTGAGGCTTAGAGTAGTTAATTTAATTATTTCTGATTAAAATCATCCAAGTTAAAAATATTTATAAAGTATGACAGTCCACTTTCCTTTTAATCTAGATATATAATATTGATATCATTTTAATATTTCAATGAAATATAATTTTTGAAGTATGTAGAATGATTTCAATTTTTGAAGTATGTAGAATGATTTTTCCTCATGTTAAATGGGTCCAAATCGCTGATCTTGATTTTGCTGCACAGATTAATATATTCCATATTTCTTCTTTTGGAGTTTCATAAACACCATCAAACACAATGTTCCAGCTTTGAGCTTATCATCTACAACTGAAGTAAAACTGAAAAAGCCAAATAGCAATTTTTGTGTGTGTGCAAAGTGTAACCCTAAATTACACAGGATTAAGTTAATGCTTCTGATTTCAAATAATCTATGGATTTTTCTTTGGCAAAAATATGTTTTTTCTAGCTCTCAAATTTTTATAAATTATACCTTTGGGTACTTCATAGTATTATAGATACCATATGAACTTTGGAGTCAGATGGAATTGGGTTTTCATTCAGTCTTTAGTGCATTTCATGGATCACATAATTTCTCAGATAGGAAAGAATCTTCTCTACTATATAATGGGAATAGTAATAATAAAATGTTTATACAATGAGATTAAGATAAATTTAAAATACAGTACTATTTTCTATTTGTTTTCATCTTAACGGAGTTTCTTCTGCTTTTTGTTCACTCTGAATTTATATGATAATCAATTATATCTTATATAACCAACCTATTTCAATTCCAATTAATGGAAATCTACTTCGAAGTAGTTATAACAGCAGAAGAAAATTATATTCCTTAATTTAAAAATTATTGCAGTCTTAGAAATAGCCAACGATTTTAATGAAATCAGATACATTATCCTCTTATCTCTTTTATTCTTTGATGACTTTGTTATCACAGGCTAGCTGGATTCATGGCTGTCTGTTTATTCAGGCTTACATACTTCTAGTTCGATGATCACACAGGAAGAAGCTACTTCATCGTCCAAACAATTTGGAAGCTCCTACGAAAGGACACACATAGGCCTGGATCACGTCCATTGTCTACACCTTGAACCAATGTCACTGTGGAGAAAGTGGCACTTTTTCATCTCTGTTACAGAGATGAGATATTGTGAAAGGATGGCTAGTGTGTGATTGCAAGTAACTGGTGAGTCAAAAATAATACCCCAGGTTTTTCATTCCCTAGTAACAGAAATAACTGACTAGGGCATATGTCAAACAGCTGTGTTTGAACTTTCCTCTGAAAATTATGCTGTAATTTCTGTTTTTTATCAAGAATTACCATTTTATATACAGCATTGTTAGTTGCAAATAAAATAACATATAACATCACCACTGAGCAATATAAATGCCATAGGCTAGCTTCATTAGATTAATGAGCCAGTGACTCCAACCTTGATGTCTCTTCTAATTATGCACAATGCACTGTTTCTTTCCGAAGAAGACATCTAATTAATTAGATACAAATGTCATCTATAGGTCATTGACAGTTAATATGATCACTGATGATTCAGTTTAGTCCAAGGTAACTTAATACTCCTCTGAGATTTCCAGAAAATGTCATCTTTGAATCAAAAAGTTCTTCCGCAATTGAAGGATTACAGAAAAGAAAACTAAATCTCCAAATCCTAATTTTTTTCATATGGAGTAACTCTTGTCTTAACCAAGTGATAAATGCAACTTTGTTCAGACACACATATGTGAAGATTTCCTGTTACTCATACAAAGTAATTAGGTGTTTGAATTAAACATGTTCTTGAACAAGAAAATGTTTGTCTTTGCCAATATTTAAAATGTCATTTTTCTTCAGGAGAAGAAATAGTATCAAATTCATATTTGGACCAACACATCATCATGACAAAATAATCCTTCACAAATTTGGGTTATGTTCATCCATAAATGTATTAAACATAAAGTAATTTATCACTTGATAACTTGGGGAATACCTGTTAAATATGTATTATTTTAAGCCAAATCTCAATTATTTTAAGTGAAATTATTTTTAGTCAAAAACTTATTTTAAATAACAAAATAGTAGTACTTCAAGTGAATGATTAAAAGTGAAATAAAAATTGTTGTGAACAACCCACGGAATGTCTAAAAACCTTGGATTATTTTAAAGAACTCATGAAAATACTAAAATCAGAAATGGAATAAGTGTTTTATTTTACACCCAACATTTATATGAATTGTACAAATTGCATGACTTCAACCTGTAAATATAATTATTAAAATCATAGTTCACTCACAGAATATTAACAAAAGTTTTTACATTTCAATTTTTATGGCATCTTGCTAGCTTTGAAAAGTAAATGACTTTTTAAAAGTACTCATTTCAAGAATGAAGTTTAACGCAAACATATTTATTTATAAAAGTCAAACTTCACATATGATATTTGGCATAATATACTGAGTTATGGGAAGGGAAAATTTTTACTTTTTCTCAATGTTTTATAATTCTGTAAGAACAAAGTCATGTTATTTGTAGACTTACATTTTTTAAATTAGAAGAAGTCAATTTATACATATATATTTTTATGCTTATTTTAATAATTCTCATTTAATAAAGTTATAATAGAATTATATATCTGTTTTACTAAAACACAAGTAAATTTTGTTGTTCTGGTTATATGTTCACTCAAATGTTCATTCATGTTTCTTCTATGTATCTTTATAATGGATGATTTCCAACAAAACATTCCTATAAGAAAACATTGCTACATATGTTAGCTGAGTAGATTCTTCAGGGCTTTGTGGATTCCAGCTACCACTGTCTAGCATTTATTGTTTACACGGATTTTTGTTAAGCATCTATATGTCTGCATAAAAAAGACTAAGATGAAAAGTTCTTAAAAGTAATCTGGGATAAATAAGAATATTTTCTGAAAAGCTATCATAGAAATTACAATCTGAAAGAGTTACTCTGTGATATGATTCCGCTATGTCACTGCCCAGATCTTATCTTGAATTGTGGCTGCCATAATTCCCACGTCATGGGAGGGACCCGGTGAGAGGTAATTGAATCATGGGGGTAGGTCTTTCCCATGCTGTTCTTGTAATAGCAAGTAAGTCTCATGAGATCTGACGGTTTTATAAAGGAGAGTTCCCCCACACACGCCCTTCTACCTGCCGCCATGTAAGACAAAACTTGGCTCCTCCTTTGCTATCCGCCATGATTGTGAAGCCTCACAAACCATGTGGAACTGTGACTCAATTAAACCTCTTTTCTATATATAAATTGTACAGTCTTGAATAAGTGTTTATTAGCAGTGTGAGAAAAGACTAATACAGTCACTTGGTACCGGTAGAGTGGGGTGCTGCTGAAAAGATACTCAAAATGTGCAAGTGACATTGGAACTGAGTCACAGGCAGAGGTTGGAAAAATTTGGATGACTCAGAAGAAGATAGGACAATCTGGGAAGATTTGGAGCTGCCAAGAGATTGGAGGGCTCAGAAGACGGGAAGATGTGGGGAAGTTTGGAACTTCCTAGAGACTTATTAAATGGCTTTGACCAAAACGCTGATTGATAGTGATATGAATAATAAAGTCCAAGCTGAGGTAGTCTCGGTTGGAGATTAGAAATTTATTGAGAACTAGAGTAAAGGCCACTCTTACTATGCAAAGAGACTGATGGTATTGTGCCCTTGCCCTAGAGATCTGTGTAACTTTGAACTAGAGAGAGAGGATTTAGGGTTTCCAGCAGAAGAAATTTCTAACCATCAAAGTGTTTATGAGGAAGCAGAGTATAAAAGTTTGAAAAATGTGCACCCTGATGATGCAGTGGAAAAGAAAAACACATTTTCCGGGGAGAAATTCAAGCCAGCTGCAGAAATTTATATAAGTAACAAGATGTTGAATGTTAATCACCAAGACAAGAGGTAAAATGTCTCCAGGGCATGTCAGAGATTTCTGCCCCATTATAGGCCTAGAAGCGTAGGAGGAAAAAAATGTTTTTCTGGGCTGGTTCCAGGGCCTCCTTGCTATGTGCAGCCTGGGGACTTGGTGCCCTCCATCCCAGCTGCTCCAGACGTCAAGGTACAGCTTGGACCATGGCTTCAGAGGGTATAAGCCCCAAGTCTTGGCAACTTCCATGTGATGTTAAGCCTGTGGGTGCACAGAAGTCAAGAATTGAGGTTTGGGAACCTTCACCTAGGTTTCAGAGGACATATGGAAACACCTGGATGTCCAGGCAGACGTTTGCTATAGGGGCAGAGCTCTCATGGAGAACCTCTGCTAGGGCAGTGCAGAAGGGAAATGTGGGATGTGAGCCCCGACACCGAGTCCTCACTGGAGCACTGCCTAGTGGAGCTGTGAGAAGAGGGCCATTGTCCTCCAGATCCAAGAAGGGTAGATTCACTGACAGCTTGCACCATGCACCTGAAAAACCCCCAGACACTCAACAGCAGCCCATGAATGCAACCAAGAAGGGGGCTGTACCCTGCAAAGCCACAGGAGCAGGACTGCCCAAGACCATGGAACCTTTGCATCAGGGTGATGTGGATGTGAGACATGGAGTCAAAGGAGAACATTTTGGAGCTTTAAGATTTGACTGCTCCTCCAGGGGCAGTGGCTCACGCCTGTAATCCCAGCACTTTGGGAGGCCGAGACGGGCGGATCACGAGGTCAGAGAATCAAGACCATCCTGGCTAACACTGTGAAACCCTGTCTCTACTAAAAATACAAAAAAATTAACCTGGCATGGTGGCGGGCGCCTATAGTCCCAGCTACTCGGGAGGTTGAGGCAGGAGAATGGCGTGAACCCGGAAGGCGGAGCTTGCAGTGAGCCGAGATAGCGCCACTGCACTCCAGCCTGGGCCACAGAGCGAGACTCCATCTCAAAAAAAAAAAAAAAAAAAAAAGATTTGACTGCCCCACTGGATTTCAGACTTGCCTCGGGCCCATGGCCCCTTTGTTTTGGCCAATTCCTTGCATTTGGAAAAGGTATATTTACCCAACGCCTGTACCCCATTGTATCTAGGAAGTAACTAACTTGCTTTTGATTTTACATGCTCTTAGGCAGAAGGGACCTGCCTTGTCTTAGATGAGACTTTGGACTGTGGACTTTCGAGTTAATGCTAAAATGTTAAGATTTGGGGTGGGAGGGAGCGCTATTGGGAAGGCATGATTGATTTTGAAATGTGAGAACATGAGATTTGTGGGGGTCAGAGGTAGAATGATATGGTTTTGCTGTGTCCACACCCAAATTTCATCTTGAATTGTAGTTCCCATAATTCCCATGTATTGTAGGAAGGAACTGGTGGGCGGTAACTGAATCATATGGACAGGTCTTTCCAGTGCTGTTCCCATGATAGTGAGTAAGTCTCACAAAATCTGACGGTTTTATAAAGGGGAGTGTTTCTGCACACACCCTCTTGCTTGCTGCCATTTAAGACGTGAATTTCCTCCTCCTTCGCCATCCATCATGATTGTGAGGCCTCCCCAGCCATGTAGAACTGTGAGTCAATTAAACCTCTTTCTTTTATAAAATTGCCCAGTCTCAAGTATGTCTTTATTAGCAGTGAGAACAGACTAATACACTATGTATAGATCTAATTAATTAAAAATTCCAGAAAGAGGTGCTTAGTTTAAAAGTGTTATGAGTATTGCTAGCTCCCAGAAGCAGGAAAGAAATGATCAAGAAATAAAGTGCCATTTTCCTGACCCTTGATAAGAGGCTATTATCATTGTTACAGCATGGAGAGAATAATTTAGTTAGAGACTTGGAACCCAAAGTAAAGTCATAAAATGCAAATGAGAAGCGACGTTTCTGGCAAATGGCAAGCATTAGAGAATTTCACTGGTGTCTAGAATACATAAATGGGTATATATAAGAAAAAATATTTTAAAATATGTGAGAGCTAAAGTAATGTAGCAGCCCAATAAACAGCTGTTTAAAAGTTTGTCTTTGTTTGGTCAAAGAGTTTTCACAAAGTAAAAAACTTATTCAGAAAACTTTTGGAGATTAACCTCACAGCACCTCAGAGAATTAGAGTAAAAAAAAACACCTGTGGTAATTTTAAGCTTTTTAAACATATTCTTCTCCATTTTAATTATTACAAACACCCGTGGATTTCTTTCTATTGTACCACTAAACTTTAATTTATTTGAAATAACAGGAAATGGGCAAAATTGCATTAAAAGCTAAACTTTTAACTAATAATTACAGAACTTAATACTCTGTAATAATTGAGATTCCCTTAAAATCCTACTCCAATCTACAA
The DNA here is from genome assembly GCF_009764315.1 of Trachypithecus francoisi. Classification (NCBI taxonomy): domain Eukaryota; kingdom Metazoa; phylum Chordata; class Mammalia; order Primates; family Cercopithecidae; genus Trachypithecus; species Trachypithecus francoisi. The sequence continues at coordinate 54,935,370 of NW_022681463.1, read as the reverse complement.
GATTTTTACTTATTTGAACAATTTAACTAGATTTTTTATAATTTATTTTGCTATATATACTATCTATTTTATATATATATATATATATATACATATATATACACACACACACACATTTGTATATGTAAGTTATATCTCAGGATAACAATCTTAGGGAAGATGTTATTCAAAAAGGGAGCATAAACAATAAAATGATTAAATGATGTTCTGTTTATATTTATGGTCAAAAATTTTTAAATTTCAAGTTTTGATTTTGCTAAGAAATTAATGATTTTGAAATACCACAATTTAAGTTCTACTTTGAATTTCATATCAGGAACTATCTAAATAAATTCTGCGGCCGGGCGCGGTGGCTCAAGCCAGTAATCCCAGCACTTTGGGAGGCCGAGACGGGCGGATCACGAGGTCAGGAGATCGAGACCATCCTGGCTAACACGGTGAAACCCCGTCTCTACTAAAAAATACAAAAAAACTAGCCGGGCGAGGTGGCGGGCACCTGTAGTCCCAGCTACTCCGGAGGCTGAGGCAGGAGAATAGCGTGAATCCGGGAGGCGGAGCTTGCAGTGAGCTGAGATCCGGCCACTGCACTCCAGCCTGGGCGACAGAGCAAGACTCCGTCTCAAAAATAAATATAAAAATAAAAATAAATAAATAAATTCTGCCCATTCAATTATTGAGCAGTATATTAATGCATTGGTGGTAATTGATAGCCAGAATTATTACTTTCTTTGAGATTATAAACTTGACTGACATTTATTAAATAAAAAAACCCTGAACAATATCATTAAAGAGAAAATGCCAAAGAATATTAAAAATACATATCAGAATGCTTTGATCTACTCTAAAAGATCAGGGGAAACTTCTGTGATAAAAGTCATATTTAAGCCTAAAACTAAAGACATGGTTCTCAAAGTGTGATTCTCCAGGCAGCATCTGGGAACTTGTAAGAAATGTAATTTCTGGAGTCCCTCCTTAAGCAACTTGTGCCTTAACAGGCCATCCAGGCAACTTTAACGTGCAGTTAAGTTTGAGGATGAATGACCCATTGTCCTAGAAGAAGAGAAGGAAATGAGAAGAAGAGGGACAGTAGTGGATTGTTCCAGGCAATACGCATCAAGCATAAACAGAAGGGTCTGTGGAAGATATGTTTTGCTCAAAGGACTTGAAGACAAGGACGAACTCGGTAAAGGTAAAATGAGGGGAAAAGAAGCTAGATATGTGGTCAGGAGCTCACTTGTATAGAACTGTATTTGTACTTCATTTTTAAAAGGATTTTATTACACATTCAGAGTATGTCATTTTATACAATATCACAAATTTTTATTTCTTACAGTATCAATAAAACTAAAGAATCTGATTAAGGAGTTTATATATCATTCTTACTATGTCACAAAAAATGTGGTGTCTTTTTTTTTCTTTTGTTAAACTCTCCTTTGGTCCTTTCTCACTTTTATGTGTTACTAATAAAAACAATGAAACCCAGTTGATAAGAACTACAAAATCACTTGATTTTCAGCTGTATTGTAACTTTAAGGAAACAAATATGTGTAGAAATAAATTAGAAAGTAAATAATTCTTTCCATACTTACAATACTCTATAATATCAATCACTTTAGACTCAGAAGGCACTTTTGCATAAATTATTGAATTAACAATTTCTAAATCCTTCATAAGATCTATTTTATAATTACAAATTTTTAAACCTTTATACAAGATTCCATACTAATTAACATCCATGCTGAAGCATGAGCACAACAAAATTAAATACGTTTAATCCGTTTCCTTTACTGACATACCTCAAGCAAGTGTCTAGAAGAGGGCATGAATCATAGTAGGTATTACGTGAATATGTTGGTTCAATGAGTATTTTAAAAAGTAATTGAGTCGGCGGGGCACGGTGGCTCAAGCCTGTAATCCCAGCACTTTGGGAGGCCGAGACGGGCGGATCACGAGGTCAGGAGATCTAGACCATCCTGACTAACACAGTGAAACCCCGTCTCTACTAAAAAATACAAAAAACTAGCCAGTCGAGGTGGCGGGTGCCTGTAGTCCCAGCTACTCGGGAGGCTGAGGCAGGAGAATGGCGTAAACCCGGGAGGGGGAGCTTGCAGTGAGCTGAGATCCGGCCACTGTACTCCAGCCTGGGTGACAGAGCGAGACTCCGTCTCAAAAAAAAAAAAAAAAAAAAGTAATTGAGTCACTATAGCATTATCAGATATCAGTATTTATTGATTTAATATGTCAAACATTTCTTTGGTCATATAATTTAAAAATTTTCCATTAGATTTTAAATCAATGTGTAGAATGATTTGACACATGCACATTCTTCATTTAAATAGGCACATGGAACATACATCTGTTTTTTCCATTTCTTATCAACTGACCCTCTACGAGTTTTATCTGGAAGAGATGAAATAGCATTCAATTTTTTTCTTAATAGCTACTGTATATATATATATATAAATCTGGTTTGTTTTGGGCAGTCATGCAACGTGAAAGAATCATCCGTCTTATGCATAAAATCAAGCAGTGAGTAGTCATTGTGACAATACATAGAAGCATCTATTTGTTCACCCTTTAAACCATGGCAAAGAGATGGATTAAAAACAGAAGAGCGAAGATGCTCATTTTTCCATTATATGTTTTTATATAGCCCCGAATAAGATTGTTATGGCTAGAAGTTTACAAAAATGTATTTTCCCGATATGCTTCCCTTATATTAAAGTGCATGACAGACTTGGCAATCTTCCACATATTTATATTCCACTTCCACTGGGCTAACGAAATTCACGTTAAAAAAATCTCTGTAATACAATGGATGAAGTTAGTGAACAGGATTAATTTTCCAAGTTTGTATCACATTAGGTACATTTACACAATTTATTTCTGTTTTTTTTGTCATAAAAAATGTATACATTTAACTGGAAAGGGTGATATAAAATCAATATGTAAAACTAACATATAGGAAAATTATTAGATTACTGAAAAACAAATTTGTATTTGACAACATTTTTCATAAATGCTAAAGAAATTGAGCTCCGCAAGTTATGTACATACTTCTCTCACCACACACACACAATACACACACACACACACACACATACACACACACACACATACACACACATACACACATACACACACACACATACACACACACATACACACACACATACACACACACATACTGACACACACACACATACTGACACACACACATACACACACACACACACTGACATACACACACACACACATACACACACATACACACATACACACACACATACTGACACACACACACACACATACTGACACACACACACACATACTGACATACACACACACACACATACACACACACACACATACTGACACACACACACACACATACTGACATACACACACATACTGACATACACACACACACACACATACTGACACACACACACTGACATACACACACACACACTGACATACACACACACACACACTGACATACACGCACACACACACTGACACACACACACACATACTGACATACACACACACACATACTGACACACACACACATACTGACATACACACACACACATACTGACACACACACACACACATACTGACACACACACACACACATACCGACATACACACACACACACATACTGACATACACACACACATACTGACATACACATACACACACACACATACTGACATACACACACACTGACATACACAGACACACACATACTGACATACACACACACACACATACACATACTGACATACACACACACACATACACATACTGACATACACACACACACACATACTGACATACACACACACATACACACACACATACTGACATACACACACAGACACACACACAACTGACATACACACACACACACACATACTGACATACACACACACACACACATACTGACATACACACACACATATACTGACATACACACACACACATTGACATACACACACACACACACATACTGACATACACACACACACATACTGACATACACACACACACACACACACACACACGCATATCATCTCCACAGGAGATCCAAATATTTTTTGTCATGAAATAAGCTTTCAAAAAACAAAAGAAGAAATGTATACACTTACGCAAACTACAACGTGCTGCCACTGTTTTGACTCTCCTATTTAGTACCATAGTGGAAAATGTGTATGAACATCAGATAGTTTCCACAGTAAGTAAATATGGGTTATACTCCAAGCACCTTTACTTATAAGATCTGATTTACTCCTTAGCAGTACCAATTCTTAAACCTAATGGTAGAAAGTATGGCTCTAAATCACAGTTCCCTTAGTACAATGCTAAACTTTGACATGCCCCCAGTTGACTTAGGGAAAGCAAAAACTTCTTTCAATTTGGAATATGGTACTCTGAGGAACACATAAGATATGACATAATGTACTTCGCTCAGGCACAATATTGGAAAACATGTGCCACCTTTGGCATTAAATATAGAATAAGAACAATATTTAAGACATACTGTAGTTTTATTTTATTTTTAAAATTCATGAGACCCACCATCGTTTTTATGATCATCTTTAAATTATATCAGATTCATTTAGCTATTTTTGATAATATGTGAAACATTTATCTCTAAAGTAAGAATAAATTTATAGTATTTTATTGTATTAGCATAGAAAATACCATAGTGCAAATCTCTATAGATCATTATTTTTTTTGTATTTTATATCTTGATTCTTCTGTTCTCATTTTACTACCCTCTGGAAAACCATATATTTTAATTATTTTGAAAAAGTCAGATTCTTTATATTTTCTAATTCTAGTACAGATCTTACAAGACTGTGGTCACTGTTGAGCACAATAAGAATATAAATTCTATGGCAGCATATGTTGTCGTAATACTGAAAATCTATCTAAATTTTGTTTTTTAATGCTTTAAATAATTCATTTATATTTTTGACATTTTTTATAATTGATTAGTTGTTTTCCATCTTTTTGTCTGATTTGTTATGCACACATTTGTTGTCCAAATGAATATTTTTACATTTAAATTGTTTTGTTTCTATTCAGCTTGGGGCCTGATTAATAGTGAGACCCATGGCAACTGGCTTTGTGTTCCTCCCTTCTTTGTTTACCTCTGAAGGATAGAGAAATGTCCTATGTTTCTAAAAGAAAAGTTATTGCTTTGTAAATGTTTAAAATATATATTTCTGATGATATGAAGCAGAAATACTTACTGGAGGTATAAATGGCCTTCTGGTGATCTTTGTGACACTTGCTAAAAATTGAATCATGTTGTGAATTTTATTGATTAGGCTCCAGTGAGATCAGTGAATAAGTTGTAGAAAACTGAATTTATATTTTGTAATCTTTGAAATGAATGCACTGACCAATTTCAAGGTTTAGAAGAAAAGAATCAGAAACGATGCTGTATTTGTTTAGAAATGTGCAGAATGTGTTAGATAAACCAATCAATATCTAATTACTAGTCTGCAGCCTTCTCTATTTTAATGCTTAGGCTTTCACAGAGATAAACCACCTGCTGTGTGACCTGATGTATTTGTTCTGACAGCACTTTTAAAGAGACTGCTCAAAACCTTGCAATAACTGCATTATTCCAAGAGAAATAATTTTCCAAGAGACTTATTTCCACACATGTTCAAATAAACACAGAAAGCCAAAGAAACTCAAGAGCAAATAAATGTACAAAGCCAAAAATCTTCTGTTCTATATATATATACATTTTTAAAAAGTCCTTTATAGACAAAGTTCAAGGATATTAGTTGTAATATCCACATCTATCTGAGACTGTATGTAGGCTGGGTGATGGAATGAAAAACAATTCTAACTGTTATAATTGTTCAAACCTCAGTATTTGTTGACACAGCACTGAAGGCTCTCAGTGGTTCTCACAGCAATTCCACCAAAATATAATTTTTTAAAAAACAAAAATGAAACAATTTAAAGATCTTATTTAATGTTATTCATACATTATTATTCATCCCAAGCAAAACCCTGTGCTAAACTCTGAAAAGAATCCATGTACTTGTAATCTATGGTCCTTATAATCTATTACACAAGATAAATAGGTAGCCAGAGTATTTGATCACAAGATAGCGTCTTCCTTTGCCTTAAAATCCAAAAAAAGGAGGAATCTTCAGCTAAAGAATTCTTAGGAGGAATGTGAAGATTCATGAGAGGAAGTTCCTTTCTTTTAGAATACTTTAAACATATTTTTATTTAGTTATTGTAATTAAGATGCATTACATGAATAAATTTGAAATTAGAATATATCCCATCTAGATCTTATATCCAAATCTTTAGCTATATCTAATTTTTAAAATTACCCTGAAAATCCAGACATATTCTTAATGGTTCACGTCACAACCATGTTAGTATTTAATACTGGTTTGTATTATTTTCTTGGTGGTTAATACAATATCTGTTATTGATTTATTTTTAAAAGGAAATGTTATCCACATGTTATATCTTCATAATGTTACCATTTCTAGAATTTTTCCATTTATTTGTCCTTTACTTCTGAGAGAAGTTTGCATTTCTTAGCAGTAATTACAATTTTCACAATGTAAGTTTTGTCATCAATTGTTCAAATATAAAATTTAATGTTAATACATTATTTTGGATTTCTATAGAATTTTTTTTTTATGAATTCGCGTAAGTTCATTTTTAATTCAGTCAATTTCAGCCTGTTTTATGCAGTAGCACCTTGCTCTAGCCCAGTAATTGCACATAGCCTAATGCCTATTAGGGATGTGAATACTCCCTGAATGCTCATTCTGTTTAGTGGAACCACTCTATTCAGTGGTGACTTTCCTCTGTGAATTCCCTTGTTATGCAGAAATGTTCTGTGAAGGCATGTTGCTTTTTTGTTTCATTTTATTTATTTTTGAATGAGGATAGATTTAACTAGACCCAGTGTTTAAAAACTTGCAGATGATGAGAAAGGGGCTTTTTGGTGCTTTTAGAGTTTATTTCTCAGAGTGTGAACTGAAGTGGAGATTGGATTCTTCAGCTTCTGGTAGTTTGCAGGACTTGCAGACTTTGATCTTATGTCAGTCTGGTGGAGCATAGTGAAATGAGCTCTGTCAGCTCCTTTTCTTTGATTAATTTTGAAAGTGATATGGAATAGGTAGGTATTTTACTGGAGCAGAATTTACAGAATTATTCCAGTCCTATAACCAACACACCAAGATGAATGCTCCCTCTGAATTCTTCCTCTCACCATCAATATTTACAATTAATTTTTAAGACAAAAAGGGGGCTTGCCTATTCTAAGTTATCAGAACTAAAACCTGCACTTTTCTGCTCCACAGTGTTTTTAAATCTGCAAGCTATAGCTATATATAATCAGTAATTAGGAGACTGGTTCTATGAATACAATGTCCTTAACCAGTATAGATAATATTTTAATAGGGCATGCAGAAATGTTTGTGTGTGAGGTGTGTGTGTTTTAGGATGTCATATACTTATTTAATATAACCATATACTTTGGTAATATGTGTGTATATTATTTATGAACACTCCTATTTAGTTAATACATTTATGCCCATCCATTTGTGTGTGTGTGTATATATATGCATATATATGTAGGCATATTTACATGCACTTTTGCTAAGTGATATATCTGTACATTTATTCCATGTTATATACATAAGCATGCATTTTGTGCATGTGGTATGTGTGTGCATATATGTGTGTGTGTAAAAATGTATGACCTATCAGAATGATAGAATGCATATTATGTGTTTGCATACAAACATACACACAGGCATATGCTCTTGTATATTATTAGTCTGTTTGTTTCAAGATATGTGCATAAAGGTTGTGTTTCTCTGTTATTACTGTGAATACAAATACAGTTGTTTCTCATTTCTATTTTTTTCTACTTTTTACATAAAACCTATTTCTCTGAATTATAAATATATACTTCACGTTGGAATAAATGTGAGGAATTGACATTTGCTTTAAATCAAGAATAGGGATTTCATGGACTATTTTTGTATTTGCTTTCAGTCAGTTTCATGTCCCAGTAATAACAATGTAATATATTCCTAAATATACTGCTCAATCCTGGTATATTAAATGTTTTGTCACTGTTATTGCCTATCTCCTAATTTAATAGTGGTCATCTCATTGTCATTAGAATTAGGCAGGGGGTGCAAACCATTTATCTGAACTTTGTTTCAAGGATGAGTTCTTAATGGGCTTTTGTCACCCAAAGGCTTTTTCAGCCATATTTCATTTGGATTCCAGGAGAAGTTATTTTAACAACCAACATCCCATAGTCCTGAATTTTCTCTATTCCTATACTCATGCTTGCAAATCACTTCATTTGTCCTTGGTCCATCTCCTTTATTATAAAATCCTTCTATAAGCAGCCAGTAGTGTCCAACCCATGCAACCAGCCTCATTCTGTCTTACCACTTCACCTAGAACATCAGGCATAATTCCACATGGGCCTCCTTTCAAGTAACTGCAGGCCAAACAATTACAAGTGTTTTTCCATAGGAAGTCGCAGTTATCCAGTCTTCCTTCATTTTGTTTCTGTTGCCTTACTGCCTGTCACCTTAACACTATGCCAAGGACATGTGCTTAATGTATTTGTATGCCAATATTCCCATTTAATAATAAAGAGTTCTGTTAAAACAGAGTACTTGAGGCATGCAACATAAAATAGAAATTTATTCCTACCTCTTATGATAATTCAATGAGTGCCCAACAGGAAACTTCCCAATCCATAATTTGGGTAGCAACCTTCTCTCAATCTTGCAGCTCCAATATCCTCTATGACCTGGGAGTTCTCTCTTTCTCTCTGTGCAAATGGGGAAAGAGAATGTGGATACTATGTGAAAGATTTGCATGGGGCAGGCCTGGAAGTGGCATCAATTGTATTGTAACCATCTTATTGACTAGAACTCAGTGAGGTGGTCAAAACTCACAGAAAGAGAGTCTCTTCATGAAAGAGCGGCCTGGTTGCATCCAAGGAGAAAAGAAAAGTATGTATGTGTATATGTATGTGTGTGTATATATATATATATAGATATAGATATATATATATATGACATAGATAGGGCCTCTAAAATAAGAAGCCCAAAGGGCAACTTCCTATTTCTATTATCATAGTACCAACCAAAAAGAGAAAGTCACATATGGTAATGCAACAGCTCAAGAAATGAGAAAATATTGTGAGGTACAGTGAGAATTGCAAAGATACAAAGTCAGCAATAGTGATTTGACAAGTTATCATAAAAATTACAATCATTAGAAACTGACGCTTATGTTTTTATCTTCTCTCTCATGCTGCATGATCATGTCATTGCTAATTTTGTCTGCACATTTTGTCCGGTCTCTAATCTTTACCTGGTCAGTTTATGAAGTTTTATTTTGCATATGAACCTTTCATAAAGCAACATTTTACAATTTTCATATGGGTCCATAGTAAAGCAACATTTTACATTGTATAGTTTTCTACAAAGAAAGACCTGTGTGCATAGACAATAAAGCCATTTTCCGCATATTTACTCCTTATATATATAATCACAAAACTTGATTTGCATAAACGTATACTAAATATTCTTGCCAAATGTTATCAATTTTTATATAGTCACTGAAAATTAGCTTACACTTTTCCAAATAGCAGGACTTCAATTACCGCAAACCATTATATCCAGAAGAAATATCATGAGAATTATTAAAATGCCACTTATTTTCTCAGAGTTCTGAAAACATGCAGGCTTAGAGAGCCATGCCTAAAAATATTCTTGTACTGTGAAGCAACAACTGAAACAACCCCAGAATCCCATTCTAATTGTCCTTTTCTGAGTCATTGAAGTCTCGTAACATTTGAGTGGACATTTATTTTAAAATACTCTCTACAATGGTTAATTTATATACAGTAATTTTCACATTCAATTCCCAATTTATGGATATATTATTTATTTATCTTTGTGGTTTTTTATTTATTAACTTATTTATTTCATTTACAAAATGGGAAGCAAGAAGAAAAAGGTGTGCTATAATTGAGATGAACATAGCAAGTGAAAGTTTTGAGGCCCTTAGGGGTCATTGCTCCCAGAGAAGTCTCTGTGAATGGTTCTGAACCCAAGCTATCATCCAGAACATAATTTTGATTACTGGGAAGAAAGCATAATTTGGAATTTCTCTTATACTATCTTCTCTATGCTATACAATCTTGAATTTTACTTTCTTCAATCTCAGATTGCCCACTATAAGTCAAAAAAAGGCCTTTCTCTAACAGGGTCTCAACTCCTTGAGAACTAAATGTGGTTCTTAAATGGTTTCCTTGTTGCCTCTACCAATACATAAATTGAGAAACATATCAGTGCACAAAGAGAAACTCAAAAAAAAAGAGAAAAAAAAAGCCAGTACAAAGTAACCCCAAAGTGGTAGAAAAAATAAAATAAAATAACTAGAATCAGAGTAGAACTGAATAAAATTGAAACCCCAAAATCGATACAAGTAATCCACAAAAACAAAACGTAGTTCTTTTAAAAGATACAAAAAATCAGTAAGTCCAAATCAGTACAATTGGAAATGACAAAGATGATATTACAACCAATGCTACAGAAATACAAAAGATCCTCAGAGACTATTATGAACACCTCTGTGAACACAAACTAGAAGATCTAAAAGAAATGGATAAATTCCTGGAAATGCAATCTCCCAAGACTGAGTCAGGGAAAAACTGAATGTCTAAACATAGGCAAATTAAGTTTCAAAATTGAATCAGTCATTTTTAAAAACCTACCAAACTAAAACAGACTCGGAACAGATGGATTTATTGCTGAATTCTACCCAACAAAAGAGTTGGTACCAATTCCCCTGAAACTATTCCAAAAACTTGAAGAAGAGGGGATCCTCCCTAACTCATTCTACAAATCAGTGTCATTCTGATACCAATATCTGGCAAAGACACAACAAACAAAACGAAAACTACAGGCCAATATATCTGATGAACATAGACGCAAAATTCTTCAACAAAATAATAGCAAACGAAATCAAGCAAACGCATCAAAAAGTTAATTCACCACAATCAACTGAGCTTTATTTCTAGGTTGCAGGGCGGTTCAGTATATATAAATTATTAATAAATGTGATTTACCACACAAACAGAATTATAAACAAAAGTCATGTGATCATCTCAATAAACACCCAAAAAACTTTTGATAATATCCAACATCCATGTATAATTAAAAACCCTCAACAGACTAGGCCTTGAAGGAGCATATTTCAAAATAATAAAAACCATCTAAGCAAATCCACAGTCAGCATCGTACTGAATGGGCAAAAGCTGGAAGCATTCCACTTAACAACCAAAACAAGACAATGATGTCCACTCACACCACTCCTTTTCAATATAGTACTGGAAGTCCTAGCCAGAGCAATGAGGCCAAAGAAAGAAATAAAAGGCATCTAAATAGGAAAAGAAGAAGTCAAATTAGCTCTCTTCATTGATGATACAATTGTATACCCAGAAATTTCAGTATACAAAAGTTTCAGTATACAAAATCAGTGTACAAAAATCAGTAACATCTCTATATCTCATTAACATTTAAGCTGAGAGCCAAATCAAGAATGTAATCCCATTTACAATAGCCACAAAAACAAACAAAAAAGAAGTGTCTAGGGATACACTTAATCAAGGAGGTGAAAGATTTCTCTAGGGAGAATTACAAAACCCTGCTGAAAGAAATCATAAATGCTACAAACAAATGGAAAAACATCCCATGCTCAGGATTGGAAAACCATTATATTAAAATGACCCTACTGTCCAAGCAATGACAGATTCCATGCTATTCTTTTCAAACAACCAATATCATTTATGACAGAGTTAGAAAAATACTATTCTAAAATACATATGAAAGAAACAAAGAAAAACCTCAAGTAGCCAAATAAATTCTAAGCAAAAAAGAACAAAGCTCGGAGAATCACACTACTCAACTTCAAACTACACTACACGGCTAGAGTAACCAAAGCAGCACTTCCCTGGCACACAAATACATAGACCAGTGAACACATTAGAGCACCCAGAAGTAAAGCTGCACACCTACAACCACCTGATCTTTGACAAAGTTGATGATAACAAGCAATGAGCAAAGGACTCCCTATTCAAAAAATAGTGTTGGGATAATTGTCTAGCCACACACAGAAGAATAAAACTAGACTCTTACCTTTTCCCACTGCTAAAAATTAACTCAGGATGAATTAAATTTAGTTAATCTTAAATGTAAGACCTAAAATTATAAAAATTATAGAAGAAAACCTATGATATACCATTCTGGACATTGTCCTTGGAAAAGAATTTATGAATAAATCACCAAAAGCAATTTCAACAGAAGCAAAAAATGATAAGTGGGATCTAATTAAACCAAAGAGATTCTGCACAACAAAAGAAATGATCAAGAGAGTGAACAGACAACCTTCAGAATAGGGGAAAATATTTGCAAGCTATGCATCTGACAGAGGTCTGATAACAATAATCTATAAGAAACTTAAACAATTCAACAAGCAAAACCTAAAAAACCTGGCTAAAAAGTGGACAAAGAACATGAACAGACACTTTCAAAAGAAGATAGACATACATGTGGCCAATAAATATAAGGAAAAATACTTAACATCACTAATTATTAGAGAAATGCAAACAAAACCACAATGAGTTACCATCTCACACCATTCAGAATGGCTATTAGTAAAAAGTCAAGAAATAACAGATATTGGTGTGGTTGCAGAGAAAGAGAACACATATGCGCTGCTCCGGGGAATGTGAAGTAGTTCAGCCACTATGGAAAGCACTTTGGAGATTTCCCAAAGAACTAAAAACAGAACTGCTATTCAACCCAGCAATCCCGTTACTAAGCATATACCCAAAGGAAAATATATCACTCTCCCGAAAAGGCACATACACTCATACATTCATTGCAGCACTATTCAAAATAGCAAAAACATGGAATTGACCTAGATGCCTATCAATGATAGGCTGGATAGAGAAAATGTGGTACATATACACCATGGAATCATAAATGGCCATAAAAAAGAATGAAATTACGTCATTTGCAGCAACATGGATGCAGCTGGAGGCCATTATCCTAAGCAAATTAATGCAGGCGCAGAAAACCACATACTTCATGCTCTGACTTATAAGTGGAAGCAAAGCGTTGAGTACACATGTACATAACAGTGGAAATAATAGACAGTGGAGACTCCTAGAGGGGGTGAGGTGGGAGGAGGAAGAGGGCTGAAAAGCTACCTGTCAGGTATTATGCTCACTACCCAGATGAGGGGATCATTCATATTCCCAAGCTCAGAGACATGCAATTTACCCACTTAACAAATATGCACATATATCCCCTGAACTTAACATAAAGGTAGAAAAAAACATAAAATAAAAAATAAATCCAGCAATGTACCAATTTCCTCACATCTCATCTTTCTAACTTCAGAAAGGGCTAATTCCTTTTGAGTCCATCTGCTGAAGTCAGACCCAACAAGATAATTTCTTTTGATAAACTTAAAGCCCATTCATGAATAACTTTAATTAGAACTGAAAAAAAACTTGTAATGAAACATAATCACAAGAGTAACATTCCATCATACTCACTAGTCCTGCTTGCATTCAAGAGGAGAGAATTACAGTAGGCATGTACATTGGAATATGGGAAGCTTGGGGTCCATCTAAGAATTCTGCCTACAATTATCTGTCGCAGGCCTCCAATGACTCACTTCCTTCCAAAATATAAAATGCCCTCTCTCGTCTTCACTATATGTCTCACTCCATTAGAGCACCAGCTCAAAGTCCCAAATCATATCATTTAATGCTAAATCTCATCTCATCCGTTCAAGTTCATAATCATATCAGCAAAATTTTCCACTGCTGCCTAGGCGTGGTGACTCACACCTGTAATCCTAGCACTTTGGGAGGCTGAGGTGGGCGTATCACTTGAGGTCAAGAGGTGGAGACCAGCATGGCCAATATGGTGAAACACTGTCTCTACTAAGAATACAAAAATTAGCCAGGCGTGGTGGCATGCACCTGTAATCTCAGCTTCTCAGAAGGCTGAGGCAGGAGAATCACTTGAACCTGGGAGGCAGAAATTGCAGTGAGCCGAGATCGCACCACTGCACTCCAGCCTGGGCAACAGAGTGAGACTCTGTCTCAAAAACAAAAAAAAAAAGAATCTACTTCTGACTTAGGTATGCATGAGGCTCCTTGGTGTAAAACATTGAGTACAGTTCCTGGGTCACAAATTTCCTCTGTCTTTGGATCTGTAAAACTAAATGTAAGATACATACCTCTAATCTATGCTACATAAAATGATGGGACAGGTATAAGATAACAATTATAGATATTCATAGAGAGAAAAATGTTGAGATCCCATCTTTTAATATATCATATGACTATCATCTTTTATTAAATATCGGTTCAAATAAGTTACTAATTGTGTGATAGGAATAGTTTGGCATTTTATATTGAATAAACAATTCTTTTTGTTTGTTTGTTTGTTTGTTTGTTTTTGAGACGGAGTCTCGCTTTGTCGCCCAGGCTGGAGTGCAGTGGCCAGATCTCAGCTCACTGCAAGCTCCGCCTCCCGGGTTTACGCCATTCTCCTGCCTCAGCCTCCCGAGTAGCTGGGACTACAGGCTCCCGCCACTACGCCCGGCTAGTTTTTTGTATTTTTTTAGTAGAGACGAGGTTTCACTGTGTTAGCCAGGATGGTCTCGATCTCCTGACCTCGTGATTCGCCCGTCTCGGCCTCCCACAGTGCTGGGATTACAGGCTTGAGCCACCACGCCCGGCCGAATAAACAATTCTTTATTAATTCTGGATAAAAGTCCAGTATCAGATATAGATATTATTCTATATCTAGAATAATTTATCTGAGTTGGTGACTTTATTCAATTTTCATAATAGTGAAATTTCAAACAAAAGTTTTAAATTCTGAAGTCCAACATATTAGTGTCTTTTTTACAGTGACTTCTTACAGGTTCATGAGTAGGATATGTTTGACTGCACTAAAGGAGTGAAAATGTGTTTCTTTTTATTCAATGTTTTTTAGCTTTATATTTCACATTTAGATCTAGGATTCATTTTGAGATAGTGTTTTTTTATGGTGTGGTGTACAGTTTGAGATTCCCCTATTCCCATAATTACGCCTTTTTTTTTTCCTAGCACAACTTGTTAAAAACACTACTCTTTCCTTCATTAAATTACCTTGGGACACTGTAGAAATTCATTTGTAATACATTCCAGAATCTCTCTCTATATTGTCTCTTTAGTTCTACTAATCGCTCTTTCTGTACAGAAATAGGAGATTTTCTTGATTACTATAAGTAGAAAGCCTCACAATAAGGTAGTGTAAATTGTCCAAATTTGTTCTTTTCAAAATTGCTTTGTCTGTTCAATGTTTCTTTTCTTTTGAAGTAAATTACAGAATCAATTTGTCATTTTCTCAAAAAAAGCTCAGATTGAATTTTGCTCAAATATTCATAGAATTTGTAGATCCTTTTTAAGAGAATAAACATACTAACTGTACTAAGTCATCAGTTCATTAATATGGTATATATCTATATTAAACTTGGTCTTCATTAACATATCATAACAAAATTTTTCAATTTATAGTGCAAAGGTCTTATATATCTTTGATGAAATTATCCCTAATTACATAATATTTAATACTACATTAATATTTCAATTCTTTGCTCCAAATATTATTATATACAAAAACATTTGATTTTTAACATTGGTATATTATCATACAACCTTACTAAATTCACTTATTAATTCTAGTAGACTTTCTAATAAATTATTTAGAATTTCATTAGTAAATAAGAAAAGTTTTGTTTCATCCTTTCAATTCCCCTTGCTTAATTCACTGGCAAGGACTTCCACTATAATGGAGTATATAAATAAAGAGAGGTGGCATACTTCCCCTTTTTACATTTTTAGGGAGAAAAAAATTCAGTCTTTCACCATATTCATAATTAATTATGATGTGAACTGTAGATTTTGTTCATTGGTGATCTTTAATGCATTGAAAAGTCCCATTCTATTCCTAGTTTGCTAAGCATTTTCATGAGTAGGTATAGAACTTGGCCAAAATATTTCATCTGAATTTATTAACATGATCACACAAATTTTTCTGTTATTCTATTAATATGAAGAATTACACTCATTTATTTTCAAATGTTAAAATAATCTTGTATTATTGAGGTAAGTCACTATTAGTCATGTTTTTTTATGTATTACTAGTTTTAATTTGTTATATTTTTGTGAAGATATTTTTCTTGTGTTATCATGAAGCAGATGGGGTTTTGATTTTTTCTGATAATACTATTGTCCAGTTTTGGTATTAGATTGTGCTTTACTCATAAATTTAAAGTGGTTCTCTATCTATTTCCAAAAGAGGTTTATGTGAGGAGGATAATGATATTTCTGATATTAATTATTCTGTAAATATATGGCAAAAGTCCCTAGTGAAGTTATCTGGGCCTGTGTATGTGGTTTGTGTGCTTGCTTTGTTTTTTGTTTGCTTGGAGGTTGTTTGGTTTTTGGAAGGTTAGTAATTTTTTAATTTTAAAATTTTATGGCTATATTGTAATTAAAATTAATATTTAACTGAGATATAGGGCTGTTTTCCATAGATATCAGGTAGTTTGACATTTCCTTCCTCCCAAAGCATTGCTAAATCAGTAAAAACAGGTAGGCGGGTTTCTTAAAGGACCACAGAGTGAGGTCCTATGCCGGCAGACAAATTGATTTCCTTACTCCTTATACGAAAATTAATTCAAGATGGATTAGAGACTTAAATGTTAGACCTAATACCATAAAAACCCTAGAAGAAAACCTAGGTAGTACCATTCAGGACATAGGCATGGGCAAGGACTTCATGTCTAAAACACCAAAAGCAACTGCAGCAAAAGCCAAAGTTGACAAATGGGATATGATTAAACTAAAGAGATTCTGCACAGCAAAAGAAACTACCATCAGAGTGAACAGGCAACCTACAGAATGGGAGAAAATGTTTGCAATCCACTCATCTGACAAAGGGCTAACATCCAGAATCTACAAAGAACTCAAACAAATTTACAAGAAAAAAACAAACAACCCCATCAAAAAGTGGGCAAAGGATATGAACAGACACTTCCCAAAAGAAGACATTCATACAGCCAACAGACACATGAAAAAATGCTCATCATCACTGGCCATCAGAGAAATGCAAATCAAAACCACAATGAGATACCATCTCACACCAGTTAGAATGGCAATCACTAAAAAGTCAGGAAACAACAGGTGCTGGAGAGGATGTGGAGAAATAGGAACAGTTTTACACTATTGGTGGGATTGTAAACTAGTTCAACCATTATGGAAAACAGTATGGCGATTCCTCAAGGATCTAGAACTAGATGTACCATATGACCCAGCCATCCCACTACTGGGTATATACCCAAAGGATTATAAATCATGCTGCTATAAAGACACATGCACACGTATGTTTATTGTGGCACTATTCACAATTGCAAAGACTTGGAATCAACCCAAATGTCCATCTGTGACAGACTGGATTAAGAAAATGTGGCACATATACACCATGGAATATTATGCAGCCATAAAAAAGGATGAGTTTGAGTCCTTTGTAGGGACATGGATGCAGCTGGAAACCATCATTCTTAGCAAACTATCACAAGAAGAGAAAACCAAACACTGCATGTTCTCACTCATAGGTGGGAACTGAACAATGAGATCACTTGGACTCGGGAAGGGGAACATCACACATCGGGGCCTATCATGGGGAGGGGGTAGGGGGGAGGGATTGCATTGGGAGTTATACCTGATATAAATGACGAATTGATGGGTGCTGACGAGTTGATGGGTGCAGCACACCAACATGGCACAAGTATACATATGTAGCAAACCTGCACGTTATGCACATGTACCCTAAAACTTAAAGTATAATAAAAAAAAAAAGTTTGAAAAAAAAACATAAATAAATAAATAAATATAAAAGAGTAATACTAAAAAAAAAAAAAAAAGCCATCAAAAAACTTTCTCCTGGAGTGTAACAGGGGTGGAAAGCATATGGTAAATCACAAAGAGCTGGCAGAGCTTGGGTTCCAATTAGTGTCTGTTCTGGCAATGAGCCAACAGATGGGAGAAATATTGGAAGTCATTCAGCCTGGTGGGGTAAAAACAAGTATAAATCTCAGATGATATTCACAAAAAAATCCTGTTTCCTGGCTACCAGGCAAACACAGAAAGAGCCATAGGTGCACAAATAACAGACATGGAGTGTATGTTTAAGGCAGAGAAGGAAGTCACGTGGCATACAAAGTGAAAATAGAAAAGAAAAAGACTTGCCTCTGATGTGAACGGTCTGGAGGTTGTGTGCAAGGTTATTTTAGAATACACACAGAGAAAACAGGAGAATGGACTGCGGATTTTGGGAAAATAACAAATTTTAGTTGAAGAAGCAGAGGAAACCCCAGACATTACACTGTCTTAGGCTTTAGCACTACCATTCTCTTGCGGAAGCCTCCTATCTAGGAGGGCCATTAGTTTCTCAGATCTACTCAGTGTGGACTCCAAGGTCCTTGTCACCCTGCAAGCCACCCATCAGAGAGATCTGAGAGATCAGCGGGGGGGAGCAGAGCCATTGTGGCTGAGAGGAATCATTCTGGAGTATGGTTAGTAAGCAGGAGAGCAGAAGGAGAGAAGGAAACTGCACATGGGTGTTGAATTTCTCCAGCCAAAGAGGGCAAGGCATAGCAACGTCTTACCATGAAGAAATATGCCTGAGTCATGATACCAAAGTATGTTTCCAGTGGTGGATCTATATGGGTCTGCAGCAAACTCAATCGTTGCCTCCTTGGAGGAAAGAATTCAATCCAGGACCAGAAGTAGATTTAAGGTAGAAGGAGAGACGAAGGCAAGTTTTAGAGCAGGAGTGAGTTTCTTAAAAAGTTGTGTGTGTGTGTGTGTGTGTGTGTGTGTTTAGTGGGGGGAGAGTACATAGTGATGTTTCTTTTTTTCCTTTTTTTATTTTTATTTATTTATTTTTTATTGTACTTTAAGTTCTAGGGTACCTGGGCACAACGTGCAGGTTTGTTACATATGTGTACATGTGCCATGTTGGTGTCCTGCACCCATTAATTCATCATTTATAGTAAAAAGTTTTAGAGCAGGAGTGAAAGGAAGCAAAGTACACTTTGAAGAGGGTCAAGTGGGCTGCTTGAAAGATCCAAGTGCCCTGTTTAGCCCTTAACTTGGGAATTTATATATTCCCATAGTTCTCCGGTTTTCTTTCCTCTTCTTTTAACTTTTTCCTTGGGAAAGGCTGTTGCTCATCTGCTGAATGCAGTGTCTGTCAGCACTTGGGAGGGTGACTGCATGCATAGTGTGTTTACTGATGTTGCATGCATGCTCTCTGGGGGTGATCTTCCTTTACCCCTAGAGGAAGGTCGTACATATACCATTTTGCCTCTTAGTGCTCATGGTTGAGCCCACTTGCCCAACCCCTGAAATCTTATCAGGAAGCTGCTGATCACCCATTCCAGGTGTTTTCTATCTATTGGGAGGCGGTCTTCCCCTGGGGCCAGCTGCAACCAATTATCATTTAAGAAAGACAGGGTAACAACTGCCTGACCTTCATCTAATGGTTGCCTCACACTCCTGGGAGGGGCTGGGTGGCAGCCCTCTCTTGCCCTGCTCATGTTTGCCTAACTATATACTCTAACGGTAGGTGAATTTTTTGTACAATTTAAAATCTTAAAATGATTTTTGATGTACATTTAATGTCTGAGCCATTTCCAATCAAAAAAGGCTTATGATATGGGAAAACATGTTTCAAAATTTGTAGGATATTTTCATCTATAAAGTGCTAATATCTAATAGACAGTTCAGGGTTTCTTGCTCCCTAGTTTTCACTGAAACGTAAAGTTACTAAGAATAAAACTTGTAGTTAATATATAATTATTATATAAAATATGCCCAAAGATTTTGAAAAAGTTATTTATTAAATAAGATAGAAAGGAGACAGTTAACAGGGGAAGGGACAGATGTGAAGAAAGTACTTTTGGTAAAAAAGATTATAAATGAGAGAATAATTTTGTATCAGAAAGGATCAGTATAAGGAATGTTTGTCCTAAAGTATAATGCCTGGTTATATATATATATATATATATATATATATATATAATATATATATATATATATATATATATATGGCACCCACCACCTTGCCTGGATAATTTTTGTATTTTTAGTAGAGATGTGGTCTCACCATGTTGGCCAGGCTAGTCTCGAACTCCTGACCTTGTGATCCTCCTTCTTCCCTCCTCGACCTCCCAAAGTGCTGGGATTACAGGCGTGAACCACCTCGCCCAGCCCTGGTTATTTTTAAAAAAGAAAATTTTGACAAAAACAGAAAGTACCAGCATGCCATATGTAGTCTGTGTAAGTCATATGTAGACTTTCTTGTTTCTGTCTTCCTGTAGAGTGTCCTGTATGTCTGTCTTCATGTACATGCAGAGAAAATAGAAAGTTGAAAAAGTTTAGATAGTAAAATATTCTTTGAACCTCATAGAAAATGGGAGACATGTGGCTAACAATATTCATAGTTAAATTTCTTAGTCTTAATAAAGTATAAAATATTATAAGGAAATACACTAACAGCTTGACAATTATTTTTTAATATAGTTAAGTATGAAGCTAGATTTAACATGGAGCTAAATTTCACATGAATGCTTGCATTGCTTTGTTTCAGACTGTATTTCCCCTTCTGCATAGATAGTGTTAGCTCTAGTGGTTACACACCTAAGGTGATTTCTTAATTGCACAAAATGTATGGTGGTACTGGAGGACTTAAAGACATTAATTTGTATATCTTCAAGGAATATCCATAACATACTTTTTTAGGCACTGGGTAACATTGTAGCTTCCAAGGTAAACTGAGTAGAATAAAATTTTGAGATTGATTTTCTGTTGTTTCTGCCTTTAATTTTTATTTATTTGCTGTTTGTTCTCCTTTGGATTTTACTTTTATAAACATATATAAGACCATTCACTTTTTTTACTTGCTAATGGAAGGTTTGTGTTTGGGTGTATGAATAGTCATTTTGTTTCCTATGCATTTCCAACAGTTCATCATTTACACTGTTTTTCTAAAGTTCCTAAGCTACCTTTGTCAAGCCTAAAAAACTGATAGAGCACACTAGCCATTTAAACTTTGGTTGGTTTTGTTACCTCTGATGATATAGAGAGCTACAAGAGCTTTAAGTTTCCTGGCAAAAAATAAAAAAAACTTACTTTTACAAGTTCTGGGCAGAAATTGTACACTATATATTTTATTATTTGGAAAAGTAAGAGTAGAAAAATGTTTAAATTATGTTAATTTCCAAGGAAATTTAATTCAATCAATAATTTGATTTTGCATCTTTTACTTTAGGTAATTGAAGAAAAATTATAATATGGGTACAAAATTTTAATGTTCAGGAAAGAATGACTTTGATCTTCAGAAAATTATATTGACTATGATTTCTCTCAATTTAGTTGTGTTTGCCATTGTCAAAATTAGTAACATTCACTTGCAATAAGTAGTAATCTTAAAAAGTGATACGTTCTAGTAATTTTTGATTCCAGGCTTATATCACTGCTAGACCTTCATATGTGCACTGGAAAATATAATATGTACAGGTGTTGCACTGGTCTGAAGATTCTAGTGGGGAAAAATACCTAATAAGTTGCCAGTACTGTATCTAGAAACCAATCTTGGAAATCTGTAATGATGCTCTTTTAAATAGCTGAAAAGAAATTATGGTGTGCTTGTTCTTACTTTGTCCCTGTTTTGTTGTGTAATATTTAAGTGAATGGAGATTATTTATTATCATATTGAATTTCCGAAACTGATATTTGCCCTTACCATTTTTTGATGGATAGAAAAGTTAAC
The DNA here is from genome assembly GCF_009764315.1 of Trachypithecus francoisi. Classification (NCBI taxonomy): domain Eukaryota; kingdom Metazoa; phylum Chordata; class Mammalia; order Primates; family Cercopithecidae; genus Trachypithecus; species Trachypithecus francoisi. Next base: position 54,913,362 of record NW_022681463.1, on the reverse strand, counting down.
TGTCTTACTTTGATACGTTTGGTATAAAAACCATCACATTTTTTATCCTTTTGGTCACAGTTCTGTTACTAGAATGCTAGCAAATAGATGTATCTAAAGAGTAACCCAACCACTTTAATGAAATGATTTGAAGTACTGACTAGACAACTAATGAGTGTTTTAATTTGTTTCATGTTAGAGAGAATGATAGGACTTTCTGTAATATAAATGTCCTGTTAATTAATCCTTGTGCTGTTAGGTTACAGGACTTTGAATCCTGGATCTGTAAAATATACCAACTCCTATTAAATCTTGAGCATTGACACCAGTTCAAATCCTCGTCTTTAGACCCAGGAGAATCTGACAATCAAAATGAACTACATTTGGGAGACACACTGATAGAAGTTTCAACTATTCAATCCCTTCAGGCACAGGTACTATCATGGAGGAGGTGGACAATCTCATGAGATTTTAAGGGTCGATTCTGAGAGATAAAATTAGTTTAGAGTTTTTACATAAATTAAACATTAATATCAAAAGCAAATTGATGCAAGGCCAGTGTTTGAGACCCTGTATCAGAATAACAGGATTTCCCTGGAGAATTGATCTACTCTTTAATAGAAAATTGTAGAAGGTTACAAAAGGTTTATGAAACTCTTAACAAATCAAACAAATCAAAATTAATTTGTTTATAAGAGTTTATTAAAATTAGCTTTAACATTAATAACACACTATACAAGGGTAAAATTTTGTTTTCTTTTTTGAACAAAATGTTTGTGAAATATTAATAAGAGGTAGTCAGATTTATCTCTGGTGGAAGTGGGGGACTGGAGAGAGAAAGGTTGTGTTTCAGAAGACCACTTTAGTATTAGATTAACCTTTGATTACTGGGTGACCACTTGATCACCCACGGTATGGAGCTGCCCACAGTGCTCCTCCTCAGCATGAAGCAACTAGAGAGATTCAAGACCAGATTGCCCATGATTGAAGAACTGAACAATAGAAAGAACTGAGGAAACTAAAGCAGTGCTAATGGTCCCATAGAACTCATGTTTATGTTTTTTTATAAAAAATAAACATAGAAATTGATCCTCCCAGTGTTAAAACTTGAGAAAGTTACATTTGGCTTATCTGAGTTTCTTTCTCAGGAAATGAACCATCGGGCCTCCCAGATAGTATCAAGTAGAAGCTTACTAGATTATTACATCTGGATAATGATGCAATAATCATCACCCAGCATGATTACCTAATGAACCACCCCTTTCCTGTTGCCTAAGTTATCTTTCCTTACACCTCCAAAATTCTGTTTTTCACAGATAGTTACATTTCTTCCCTGCTGTATAACCCCCAATTTTACTCACTTAGGGAAATGGATTTGAGACTGATCTCCCATTTCCCAGCTGTGTCACCTAACTAAAGCTTTCTTCCCTGGCAATACTCATTGTCTCAGTGATTGGCTTTCTGTGCAACAAGCAACAGGACCTACACAAAACCCCTGGCATTTCAGTAACAAATACACATACACATACACTTCATACTTTTTTTTTTTTTTTTGCCACATATAGCATAGTCACATATAGCAGTCCAAATTTAGTTAGTGGTTCTTTAATGTCAAAATAGAAAATTTAAGAATAAGATATTGTTGGTGAGTGATATGCAATATTTGTTTTGTTAAATGATATAATGCTTGTGAGGCAAATTCTTCTCTCTCTATAATAGCTAAATCTAATTTTTCAAAAACGCTGGAAAATAATAATGAGATTATCACTGTATACTTTGTGTTAGCTTCCATTTTTTGAGGTTCAACATGTCTCTAATTTAATGGACAAAATAATGACTTCAATTTTTGTAATAGTATAAACTACAGAAAAATTCATGAGCTCTAAGAGATATAACTTATCTCAAATATTAATAAAATACAGATGAGCATCCAGAAAACAACACATGCCAAGTGCCAAGAAGCCAGAATCGTAGTGATCATGAAGAAAATTTATAGAAAGTACAATTAAAACAAACTAACAAAACTAAATTGAAATTGCAAAAAAGAGAATATAAAATCTTTAGTTTCTGCACTAAAACAGAAATTATAAAAGTAAATAATCAGTATATTGTTTATAATACTTGTATTTCATTTATTAGTAAATCAATAAATGTCTGAGGGCTGAAAAACATTATGGCTAAATTTATTCTTTTAAATTTATTATGTAATCAGACTTCTAAATGGAACATAACTTTGGTAGTGGCTAAATAGACATGTGCTACATTACTACTCTGAGAGTTTTTGTTGTTTCTTTCCATGGATCATAATATTCAGGAATATAAATATTTCACGCATAAATATTCCTAGCTTTCCATACTGGCCCAGACAGCACTCTTATTAGTTTGCTTAACACACACTCCTGAGCTTTCATCTTTCTATGTACAATTTCCCTATTTACTTGATAGTCTGCCTCTTGAAGAAATAATTAATAATTTCCATAGCAATTTTTAGTGATTTTGGACAGTCATGGCTTTCTTACATTAGTTTCTTTTTAGAAATCTTGATTGTTTTTACATAATTTTAAGTAGAAATGTAGGGATATTAACTTAGGATGACCTCTTGACAACAGGAAAATGAGTTTTATTGCTCATGTCATCTCCGGCTTAAGAAGTTAGCCAGTATTTTGCTTGTGTACGTGAAACATACTCCATACATGATGGAATGAAACATCTACAAACATATGACTTTCAGTAATTTAACTTTTTAAAATATATTTAAAGCTACGTGTTGTTATCCTGTTTTGGAGAATTTTTTTTTACTTGAATAATTTTCCTTTAGGAATAAAAGAGAACATTAAATTTGTCAAAAGTGAGGTTTTTAAGTAATTATAATGAGGATTTTTCTTCAATAGTATTTTAAATTTTGAAATAAATATTTCTCCCATCTTATATTCTATAATTTCCTCAGTCCCAGTTAAATGGGTAAACAATTTATTTATGATTCTAATTCTGAATAACACTTTTTTAAAGGAATCATCCAAAAATACTTCATTATGTTTAAGATAAATAAAAGTAGTATGATCTTGATAGAAGTTCAGATATACCTCTAATTAAATAACATAGACATGAAAAGTTCACTAACAGCTTCTAATCAGTGTTTGGAAACAATGTCATTACGATATTTCTTATTACTGTTTCAGCCTAATGTTTTAAAAATTAATAATTTAAAAATAAAATAATACGAGTTCTGTGTTCTGTTTATTATTAGTAAATTATTATTTAATAATATGAACTATGTTTTTTTATTTGAGAGAACTGAAAACTATCATTTACCAGTTTTCATATATTAAAATATACCTTCATTGTGTTTGGGAGACAGAAATAGTTATAAATAACTATCTCACATTTTTTAATATTTTCATACCAATGATTGCATATTTTAATGTGGTCAAAATTAGACTTACCTTGTCCATTTATACATTTTTATCATAATTCATATTTCAACATTCCACTGTCTTAATCTCTCAAACTCATGTCTTAGTGAAAGGTAATTTACCTGACATCTTAGATCAAAAAACGTTAGTTTTGGGTGCAAGAGGGATGTGAATAATACAACTAGTAATATAATTTTGAATATAATTTTTTAAACTCCATGTGATTGAACTCATAAAACAAATGCTATTTCAAAAGCATAATTTCAAAAGCTATTTTTGAATATTTTCTCTGTCCAATTAAAATGACATAATTTTGATTTTTTTTAGAATTGCTGTTTCTGAAGTGTTTCATTCTGGTTTTAAATTATTAGATTGACACTCTGACTTTGTATTTTTTATAGCTCCTCATATTTAAATAATATTCGTACAATGTTTTAATAAGGATAAAACAGTAGAAACTCAGGGAACTTTCCATCAGGCTATTATTTTTCTTTCATTACTATTTTTTTATTTTGTCTAGTAAGCTCTCCAAAACTTTTCAAAATAAAACAAATTTACGTTGGAGAAAAATGGGCTAAAAAATAAATGTAGTCAATAATTTCAAGAAATAAATTTGAAGTATTCCAAGCAGATTATTTTGAAGTGTTATGGTCTGAATATCTGTGTTTTCTCAAAATTCATATCAAAATCCTTACCACCAAAATGGTGGTATTAAGATGTAGGGCCTTTGGAACATGACTGGTCATGAGGGCACAGTCTTCATGAATGGGATTGGTGCATTTATATGAAAGAGGCCTGAAAAATCTCTCCTGACCCCCTTTTCACTCCATGAACACAAATTCATTTTGAGACACAAGTAGATCCTCATCAGCCACCAAATCTGCAGATGTCCTAATCTTAGATTTCCCCTGTCTTGGTATCTGTGAAAATAAATTTCTCTTATCTATAAAAGTCACTTAGATTATGGCATTTTGTTATGGCAGCCCAAATAAACAGAGACAGAAGTGAAAATATTGTTATAAGAAGTCATGCTCTGAGCTCAAGTTAACAAAAAGTCAAAGAATTTTAGCACAATTCATAGACTAGTTTTAATAATTGCTACAAAACAACATAAATATGTTTCATATAAAATTCATAACTGAATTTTTATTCACTGTAATATTAACTACTGAAGAAAAATGATAAAGTCTAGAGATGTTTACCACTTTATACAAAGAAGTACACAAAACAATACTGGTTAATACCCTTTTTCTTATAAAAATGTCTGTAATTCAAACAAGTTAATTAAAAACTATTTTATAATTAAGATATTATATTTCAATAACCTTTTGGTCTATACCAGAATATTGCTTGTATCAACTAGTACTCTGAGCTTCAATAATAGCTCTAAAATGGCATATGAATAAAGACAAATTCTGGATTTTGCTGACTTTTGCTTTTTATCTAAATTTTACCAAAACATAATCACTGAAACCATATTGCTAAAAATTATCCATATTTGTTCACTGAAATTATATAAATGCTTCATGTTCTTGGTTGAAAAATGCATTTCCAGAAATAAATTGATATTAGCATACAGATAGAATTGAATATTATGTCAATAGTGATTGACAAAGTTGATACTTTGCTGGTTGCCACATTTTAGATTAGTTTTATTTTTTATTCTAGGAGGCAGAAAATGTAAAATAGCATTTCAATTTTCCAATCCATTTAAACTAAGAAGAAAGTAATAATCTAGTGAAAAATAATAAAGGCTTTGCGGTTAGGATATGATTGACGCACGGCTGAAGTATGTTTCAGTTGTAAGGACAGGCCACTATCAATAAAACTGTGTTGACTCAGTTGGTATCATCAGGCTCCCTTTGCCCACATATAATTGATTTTAAAGCTATGACTACAAAAGGAAAAATAACTCTGTTATGTCTGTATGGATTTTCACTGACACAGCCTTATTGTTTTATTTGAAATACATTTGAAGTGAAATGAAAATGTTACCTAAAGCAAGTATAACTAATTTTTCTTAGCGTTTCTTACAATAGAAAATAAACTCTGAAGCTTTATATTTCATTATGAGTAGAAAAAGAGGGTCCATATATACACGTATAATGAAATTATCAATAATACCTAACAAAAATTAAATGTAAGCCTAATACAGTTTTAGATATTAGAAATGAGTTATAAATATTTTAAAAAGAAGGAGGAAACAGTAGAATTTAAAAAGGGAAGGGAATCTATACTACATGATGCAGAAAATAAAGACAATCTGTACATAGACCTGCTAGATTGAAGAGACGGAAGAAATTTTGAAAATTCATACTAAATATAGCACCTAATTTATTTTATATATATTTATATAATATATATGAATATATATAAATTATAAATATTTCTGTATATCTAGATAAAAACTTGACCTTACAGAAGGTATTATTTTTATGTAACACTTATATGAGGTTATTTTTTATAATTTTGTTTTATTTCTGAGCTATCAAAGGACAGTAGTGAAGCCTTGTCGATTCAAGGCACTTCATAAACTACCTTAAATGATAATTTTTACATGGAAAATTTCTAAAAAAATTTTTACATGTACATTTCCTATTGTTTGCAGACTCTATTGAAAGTTGAAACAATGTATCACAATACAGAGATATAAGCAAAACAGAAATTTCAGGTTATATGCTACTTTGGACATATCTTTGATAACTGCAATTCCAACTATGATTAAAAACCACTCTCTGGCTCAAGCCTGTAATCTCAGCACTTTGGGAGGCCGAGACGGGCGGATCACGAAGTCAGGAGATGGAGACCATCCTGGCTAACACGGTGAAACCCCGTCTCTACTAAAAAATACAAAAAACTCGCGCGGGCGAGGTGGCGGACGCCTGTAGTCCCAGCTACTCCGGAGGCTGAGGCAGGAGAATGGCGGGAACCCGGGAGGCGGAGCTTGCAGTGAGCTGAGATCAGGCCGCTGCACTCCAGACTCCGTCCCAAAAAAAAAAAAAAAAAAAAAAAACTCTCACACAAGTTATGATAAGAACAAATTTCTCTGCTTAGTGTGAAAGTGTGTACCACATCGGTAGATAAAAAAAAAACATTGCAAATGTATTCTAATTAAAATCCTCTGTTGTTCCTCTCTCTTTCACTATCGCCTGACCATTGGGTTTATATCATTATCGCCTGGGGTACCACATAGGAAATGCTAACTATTCTTTTTCTTTATACTTTCCATCTACACTGTGCTTCCAGCGGAACCAGGCACTTAGGAAAATGATCCATGATAGCAGCTATTGTCTTTGACAGATTTTGATCCCCACCAGAAATTTGGTATCTATGACATAACTACAATTGTTCAGTTGTTCCTTGATGACTTATTAATAGTATTCTAAATCCTGGGTTCCACTTGTTTACTTGGAGTGGAAAAATCTAAATGTCATATTGGATAGAATACAATGATTTTCAGTCTTTTTTACTATTGGTGAGCTCAAAGTAAACATAATAAACTTATTAATTGTATTCTAAATCCTGGGTTCCACTATGTTTATTTGGAGTGGAAAAATCTAAATGTCATATTGGATAAAATGCAACGATTTCCATTTTTTTTTTACTATCAGTGAGCTCAAAGTAAACATAAAGTATAAGTCATACTGTATCATGTTTTTTCTAACTAAAAAGACAATAGCATGTCATTCACTTCCTTGTACAGATAATATTAGGCAATGCCATCTTCCAAATATAATGGTTCACTTTATCCATCAAATCACAGTACTTGGGATGTATGAAGTGCAGTGTACATCAAATTACAGTGTAATACAGAATATAAAATATATTTAATAATGTAGCATACTCTTAGATTTTTCTTTGTTAGTATTTACCATAAGCAATTTTTCAAATAGTTCAAGATGTCAAGCAAATGTAATTAAGCACTTTATTGTTTCACTATACATTTAAATGGAAAAACTGACAAAAATGTGAAACTTTTTCGGTGAAAGACAAGGATCAAAGTTAAGGGAAAGTTCAATGTTATGAATACATAATGAGTATACTCGTTTATTTTTTCTGCTTATTTTCTCAAAATTAGCCTTGACTTCCTTGAAGAAGAAAATTCTTAGTAAAGATACTATTAGACATACAAGATTGTTAGTTTGATGAAAAGACAGCAGATGTTTTAAGTATAAGAAGTGTCAATAAATAATTCACAAAGATAGAAAAACCAACAAACAAAACAAGGCAAAAAGAGCAATTTTAAAATACATTATTTTGAAACTTTTTATTCTAATTTATTTTAGAAGCTCAATATTTAGTTGATTATCTTTTAAGGAGCACTTCTCAAACATTAGAGTGCTTAAGAATTATTGGGATAACTTGTTAAAGTAGATTATGAAGAATAACTCTAGGACTTTTGGCTTGATAGGTATGGTGTCCCATGGAATTTACATTTTAACAAATTCCCAGGTGGGACCGCATTTGAATTAAATATTACAAACACATAATCAATCAGGTATTAGTTCATAGAGGATAGGGTTAGAAGAAAATGTACATAGCAGTCCTCATTTTCCATACATTTCTCTCCATTATTCTTTGTCAGTGAGTAGTACAATGTTGATTGTGAGTCAGGCCTACTGTGCCCAGCTTCCATGTGGGTATGACTTAGTACCTTTGTTACAGAACTTGTTTATCCTGGTGTCCAGAAAACCATTGAGGTTCCCTCTTCATTAATTTATTCTTCTGACTGACCCATTACAGCTGCTTAGAAGTATTAGTATTAGACCTAAGTTCTATCAAGAAACAGATACCTTGTCTCTCCGGAGCATCCTGGCACCCCAAGGACTTAATTTGTGCCCGCCAAGGAGTAAACATTCAATGAACATTTGTGGAATAAATAAAACCTTAAATATAATTTGTAGAGCAAATTAATTGGTTCTTATCAAATCCTGTCATTAGTTTTCAACAATGTCTTATAAATATCAGTGACCCAACTCACAAATGGCAATTAGGACATTGATTCCTTCATTGGTTTCCCCCATTAAAATATTTCATTTTAAAACAGACTTTCTTCTTTAGATTCTTAGTACCTTGAAAGAGATTGGCATATTGTATGTCCAACTTGATAAATGGTTAGTACACATAATGAGTAATTACTGTAATTTTTATCTTAGAAACTTCAAGTGTGTATCTCCTTTTATTAACTTTATTATCTTCTACTCAACTTCTATTCTCAGCTCTTAAAGTCCAATTTATGTATTCTCCCTTTCTGTCTAAAAGTAACATTCTAGTCTGTGTTTGAGCACTGATCTAAATGTCATTATGTCTTCATCTAGTCGTATTTCACTCTTAAAACTTTCTCCTACACTCTAAAAGGTAAAAAAGATGTTTGCTCTGGCATATTATTTTATTATATAGTATATTTTTAAGTAAAATGATTTGAAGCAATACAGTTAATTCTTAAATGGATCTAATAATGTTTGATTAACTATTTAAATGATTAAGAAATAAGAGTGATGAGTTTATTTTCCATTATCACTATATGTTGCTGAGCCTTTCTTTGACTTTGTCCCTAATTATGTATTTGTATGCAATTCACTGGCCAATGTACTATTTAATTTAGAATTTCTAATAGTTTCTGATATATATTCTGAAATTCAGTGTTAAATAGGTCACATTGAAATTTTCAGCCATATCCTCCAAAATGTAGAACATTGGGAAATACTCAAACCTAAACAAAAATGAGTATAAGCAGTTAAATGTTATAACTGAAATGAGCTCAATATAATTATATCGTCTATTATCCAGGAAATAAATGGCATTCACTTTATCAAGAAACCATCATCAACAGAACAAACTGGGCAATATAGGTGTATAAATATGTGTAATATTGAGCATTTCCTCTGAAGAAGCTGACAATTTTGTTAAAGGGTAAAACTGATTTAGATCTAAGAACTAATGATAAGATATAGTACAGAAACAATTTTAAATGAAGTTATAAAATAAAAATTTCTAGAAAAAGTACCATTTAACATGATTATTGAATTAGGATTCATAATGATGAAAAAATTGAAAAATGAAAAACATATCTCAGGGCTAGTACATATAAGAAAAAGAGAGAGCAAGAAAGGAGTGAGAATGAACTAAGATAATGACTATGAAAAACATGCAGGAAATTTCATGTAGTTCAGTTTAGTTGTGGATCAACCAAGGCAAAGGTAGAAGACTATAAGTAAATAAGGTATTGATAATGAAGGAGTATTGAATAGCATTTCAAGGATCATGGTACCTATTCTAGAAAATGGACTCTGTATGGAAGCCAAGTCCCCCAAAGTTTTTCAAGTTGTGTATTTATTAAAACTTAAACTTATGCATTTCTGGAAATAATCATTGTTGTGAGTCTTCATATCAGTCTCCTTTTAATTTAAGAATTTTTAGGAATGATGAGTATATTTCTGAACCTAGATATTATTTTTAACTACAAGTATATGTGTTATTTAGTATTATGTAATAAACACAGGTCCACATATTACTTTTATCCACTTCAGAGTACCTAACTCTACAATTTCTGTCTTAATTCTCCAGAAATTTAATTTAAAAAAAAAAAATTTTTTTTGAGACGGAGTCTCGCTTTGTCGCCCAAGCTGGAGTGCAGTGGTGAGATCTCGGCTCACTGCAAGCTCCGCCTCCCGGGTTCACGTCATTCTCCTGCCTCAGCCTCCCGAGTTGCTGGGACTACAGGCACCCGCACCATGCCCGGCTAGTTTTTTTGTATTTTTGGTAGAGACGGGGTTTCACCATATTAGCCAGGATGATCTCGATCTCCTGGCCTTGGCCTCCCAAAGTGCTGGGATTACAGGCATGATCCACCGTGCCTGGCCATTTTATTTCATTTTTAATTTTCAGTTGAAATAAAAAGGAATTGAACATGCTACTTAAAAAAAAAAAAAAACAACTTTAAAAACTGTATGTTTTTGCAAATTGATAATAGAACTGCAAAATAGTATTAATGACATAAATGACAATATAAACTTTTAAAAATATTTAAAAGTATGTTAGCATACTTAACACCCTCTTACAATTAAGTGTGATTTTAATGGGTACTTTGTATAGCAGCAACAGTGTCTCAAAGAGCAGCAAGTTGTGCAATGTTGAGAAGACTTATATGGAAAGGAATACATAGGTATTAAACCATGGCTTCCTGATGGCTCCGTGCTTGATTAGCCAAAAAAGATATCAGAAAAAAAATGCTTTTAATTTTAAAAGACTGATAAGTTCACTCTTTGCTGTCAGAAATTTTGTGAGAAACAATGTGAGTTTCTTATCCTGTAGCTCAGATAACAATTTTGATGAAATCATTAAAATTGAACCTAGTTTCTTTATTGCAAAGAACACTTGACATGAAACAAAAATGGCAAATTATACTCCAGTGCAGACAACACTACTGTTAAATATCTAAACAATGAAAAATTAAAATAATTATAAATTTCATTGGGATAGAAAATAATTAATGCAAAATATTCAGCAAAGGTTTACAAATGGAAAAGGAGATAGATTAACCATCTTGATTGAAAATTAAACTTGCTCACCTCTGTTTCTCACAGTAAAAGCTCTTTGGTAAATTTGAATGCCAGCATTTTAAGGGGTACTTTACCCAAAGATATATATATGTATGATATTCCTGAGTGTGTGTGAGCATGTGCATAAACATGTGAGTAATAAATTATTATTTTAGAAAGTTTTGAAAAAGTAAAACAATAAAAGAAGGATATTCCTTCTTTTATTGGATACATAATACATCCATTCCAGAAAATGTTGTTAAACATGTGCTACTAGGATAAAATAGTTTAAATAAAATTAGGTAGGACATACACTAAATATATACAATATAAAATCAAAAAGCTGAACATACCCCAGCAATTTAAAGTCTGATAAGTCACTGATGGGCACAAAAAGTCAGAATGTGAGACAAAACTGCAGATGAAATCATTGGAGTCGGTAAAATTCATCCTATGAAGTCAAGGGTTCATGAGTATTGTTATTTAGCTGAGCAATCTACTAGGAGATTTTGAGAAATGAAAGCCAGTTTGGAAACCACATGCTTGTATTTTTTAAATATGTATTTAATAGCTACTTGAAGCTTACATACATTTAATAACTGCTTGAAGTTTATCTCAGTAACCATAGGGAATTATAATTGATTTATTCATAATTCCCAATCCCAGAATCCAAGGGCGTTGCATTAACTTACTACACTCCCTATGACGTCAGTGATTTTGATCCTAGACTTTTCATTCTATGTAGTATACAGCATAATCCACACATACACACACACATTAGAAAGTTTTTCTCTGTCAGTTTGCGTACTGTGAAGTTTCTTGCCCTTCTTAGAATAAGTATGACAGAGTAATACTCTCAAGAAGTCTTGTTAATTCTCCCACCATTAGAAGGATTTCATTCAGTCATTCCAGATTTTAAGGGGATCATACAATTTCCTCCTTACTAACTTGAATAATTTATAAAAGGCATAAACCTCTCCCTAGGTTTACAATTTGAAATTCCCTGAAGTTTTGCTCAGAGAAAATGAAATGTAATTATTAAGTGTATAATAATTTGACACATAGTGAAAACATAAAATCCATAAAGCCTTGGGTACAATACATAACTATAGTGCAGGCTGTGAGTTGCTTTATAAAGCAAGGGATTCATCTATTTTGGCTGGTTAGTCTGTGCCATGAGAAGTCCCAAATTACTGGAAGGCACACTCAAATTTCAGTTTAATGAGTAAATTGCAAACCCATATAATGTAAATATTTTTTCTTTGGATGCCAAAGTTTATAACTTTCAAAGGAGGAAGTAATAGGGATAGGAAGCAAATCTTAGTTTCATGATGTGGAAATAAGGTGCAGCACCACTCTTACTTTCACCTCTAATTTTCTCAATTCAGGTGCACTTCGTGTAGTTCAAATAGCATCCATTTAGTGCACTGTCTAGTAGCATAGCCAACAGCTTGCAGGACAGCATTCCAACCTCATCAGTTGGCGTATTAGTCTGTTTGCGCACTGTTATAAATAACAACCTGAGACTGGGTGATTTATTTTTTATATTTTTTAAAAGAGGTTTAATTAACTCAATTATGTGTGGCTAGGGAGGCCTCAGGAAATTTACAATCGTGGCAGAAGTCAAAGGGAAAACAAGGCAGGTCTTACGTGGTTGCAGGACAGAGAGAGCAAAAGGAAGTATCACACTTTAAAACTATCAGATCTCATGAGATCTCACTCACTATCATGAGAACAGCATGGGGGAAACTTTCCCCAAGATCCATTCACCTCCCACCAGGTTCTTCTTTCAACACATGGGAATTACAGTCCCAACACATGGGAATTACATTACATCATCTGGACTTAATATTGATAGGTCAGAGGACTGTGCTCAACTATTTCTGACAATGAGTGTGGGGGAGTAGGGACTCAACTAATTCCATAATATTTAACTTGATAACTTTTATACTTTGATATCAGAAAAAATTCTATAGTCAGAAGCAATACTGAAAGGAATAAGATTATGATGGATCTAGTAGGAGCATGGAGTATGTATGGTTCTATCAAAAGGCAAGTCAATATTCTATTCCAGTAATATAAATCACTTTTATTTCCATATTAATATGGGTCTAATATAATCAACCTGCCACCAGTAAATTCATCTGGGGGACTATCATTTGACATTATTTTAGGCACGTAGAAAACTCAGATGTGAGAGTAGCTACAACAATCTTGTGAAGAAAAAAAGTTTATATCTTTTTTTCTATATATATTTAACTTACTTTCTCACTTCCATGCCTTCTTTGTTCATACAGCTATATCATGTGCATATTGTGGTGACTGGGGAAAGGAGTCAACTGGCATCCACTAAAAAGAGATTATACTCAGATAATTTTTGAAAGCATTGCAGTCTTGAGAATTTACTTGGAACAGAGAAAATGTTATAATTTATAGTTTATTTTAAGATGTTTACTTATATAATGTTCTCCAAAGTTAATTTGTTTCTAATCCTCTACCCTAGTACCTTCTTCTCCAATCTAGTTCCTACAAATCCCTGACCAGATAAAAAAATTATTAATAACAACTCATAAATTAGCACCAATGAACACTCGGATGACTTCTTTTTCTTGCCACAGTTAACCATAGACATATCACTTTATTTTACAAAGGAAGATTTGTCCCTTTTTTCCATCAGAGCCTTCACTAAGTGGGGTATAATATGACAATATTTCAAATAGGCAATGCCATCTGTAAGTCACACTTGTTATTTTTCCTCTTGAGTCAATTAAATAAATTAGTCATCCATTCATAGTTATGAGTTAAGGTAGAGATTATGGAATAACCTGAGGAACTAGTGAGAAATGTGTACCTTTAGAATGTCTTCTGGATCAAGCAACTTACACTTAAAGATGCAATGATGCTGCTCACATATATTTTTGGCTTAGTGATTAGAACAGCACATAATTCATAATGGAGTTAGGTCACATAGTAAATTATTGTTTCATGTTCTTGTTTTTAATCTCAGTGAGAACCAAATTATAAGCCAGAGCTCTTTGTTTAAAGAAGATTAAATACTTGTTAAAAAGAGAATTGCACTGGACCAAAGTTACTTCCTGTGTGTTTCCTATCAGAACTTGTCACTGGCTGATACTTTGAGGATCACTGGATTCCCTGAGTACAATCCAGACAGCTATTTCTTCTGGTGCCCCTATTCAAAGTCAACAGCCTTTTTGGCAATGCAATAAGTAGATGAGAGTTACATATTTCTTCCAAATTTAAGAAGGCTTAAATATTGTGCTGCTTTCTCCAGGGAAGTGATTCAAAAGGAATTAATTTGCCTTTCTCTGTAGAGGGCAAGCAAAGGACCCTAAATAACTTTATTGAAATAGCAGGTCCCTCGCTTTGAGTGGGATTCCTGTCTCAGAGTTTGGTAACAATTTCTCCAGTGATACTGAAGGTATATGTTACTTTGTGGACACCATATTATCTTGGCATGATGGCTAAATATAGTGGGTCTGAGTAATGTCACGAGTGGAATAATGAACTGATCAAAATCTCTACGGTTTAAATAATTCTCTATTCCAGAAAGATGAAGGACCATCAGGCATAATTTGGAAGATGGCCTACTGCCCTTGCTAGAATTTTTTATTGTGTTTAACAAATCCAAATCAACCTCTGCATTTAAGATGCTAGGACTATAACTTTATTTATGAAAAAAGCCTCTCTAACAACCACTGTAAATGGGGACATTGTTCTCCTATTACAATAATTCAGTCAGGTAATTTAAGTGGGGCTCATGATTCTTGCTTCTTTTAATTTTCTAATGTAGTAACTAATTTCAATGCTTTATTTTCAGTCATGTAGTGTTTATTTTGATTAATCATGTTGGCAGACAAGATGAGCAATATTCTTAAGTATGTCAGAGAGCAAATAGGTGGACTCCACAATGACTTTGTATACCCATCCTAACTGTACATTCAGAAAATAGGGAAATAATCACAGATCTGGTTTATAGAACTACAATAATAGTGATAATGTTTAAGCAGGCAAAATTCAATTTGCCCAAGTGGCATTCTGGCTCCTAAACTATCAATATTTGCTTTGAATCATTAATTGCTGAAATGTCTGCTTATATTTTTTTCTTCCCCTGTGCAGTTGCTCACATTGTGATACACATCCTTTCAGAGAATGCCAGGTATGAGATGTATAATAATTTGTTTTGAAAATGTAAACTCCTTTTTCAAGGAAACTTCCTCATTATTGAAGGGATTCCAAGCTTGTGAACTGACAGAGAACTGCAAAATTTGCATAAAACTTTTTGATGACTCAAGTTGTTGTTTCTGTTTTTTCTAATCTTGTTTTAGTTTTTAAGTTTTTGAAAGACAAAAAAAGAGGTGAATTTTATACAATCTTGGCAGTAAGGGTATAAAAAATCTATTTTTGTCCTGGGATACCATGATTGATTGGTCAATGTTGTAATTACTATTGGTTTACAATTCTGAGGTTTGTTCTGAGTCTGCTGCTCATCATGATAACCATACTAATGTATCTGGTTCTTAAGTGGTGATCACTATTCTGGTACTCTGGGACCTCATCATCCCCATTGAAATTAGGGAGTCCATTCCATGGAATTATAGCTCTTTCTCTGCTAGCTTACAAACACAAATACAAACTTTTTTTTCAATAATGATAATGCTCTCCTCACGAATATATACCTCAGTTCTACTATATAAAGTTTATCTATTGAACTTTATTAGGAAATAAATTTCATAATAATAAATAATAAATTTATTAGGAAATAAAGGTTATATTTTATACTTTATTATAAAATAAATTTATTATGAAATATAATTTATTATAAATAAACTAATGTCAGAATTGAGCATGATAAATCTACTCAAAATTTATATAAACCTAAATGTTTCAATTTTTAACATCCAAAGGGCTTTAAACCGTGTTTATTCCATGTTTCTATTGAATCCAGTTTTCAACCAATCAAATATATAATTGGAATGACTTTTAGTAATATAGCCATAAATATTACAGTCAGAATCTCTGAAAGTTTCACTTTGGTTGATAATTATTACCTAGTCACTTAACACAGAATCTGAGAGGAGTTTATAATAATTCGAAAATAGCTAAGACTTTGGAATTCCACAGTAACGGATTTGATGCAGACTCTAATACTTATTTGGTCTGTTATATGAGGTAGGTTATTGAATCTTTATTAGCATTAGTATCATGAAAATAAAAATCTTTCGAGAAATGTGTGTTCATATAATTTGCCCACTTTTTGATGGGATTTGTTCAAGTTCCTTGTAAATTCTGGATATTAAAACTTTGCCAGATGGATGGACTACAAAAATTTTCTCCCATTCTGTAGGTTGCCTGTTCATGCTGATGATAGTTTCCTTTGCTGTGCAGAAGCTCTTTAGTTTAATTAGATCCCATTTGTCAATTTTGGCTTTTATTGCAATTGCTTTTGGCATTTTTTGTCATGAAGTCTTTGCCCAAAGGCCTTTGATAAAATTCAATATCCCTTTATACTAAAAACTCTCATTAAACTAGGTATTGATGGAACATATCACAAAATAATAGGGGCTATTTATGACAAACCCAAAGCCAATGTCGTATTGAACGGGCAAAACTGAAAGCATTCCCTTTGAAAACCGGTATGAGACAAAGATGCCCTCTCTCACCACTCTTATTCGAAATAGTATTGGAAGTTCTGGCCAGGGAAATCAGGAAAGAGAAAGAATTAAAAACTATTCAAATAGAAAGAGAGGAAGTCAAATTGTCTCTGTTTCCAGATGACATGAATTGATATTTAGAAGACTCCATCATCTCAGCCCAAAAATTCCTTAAACTGATAAGCAACTTCACCAAAGTCTCAGGATACAAAATCAGTGTGCAAAAATCACAAGCATTCCTTTACACCAACTATAGACAAGCAGAGAGTCAAATCATGAATGAACTCCCATTCACAGTCATTACAAAGAGAATAAAATACCCAGGAATACAGCTAACAAGGGATGTGAAGGACCTCTTCAAGGAGAACTACAAAACACTTATCAAGGAAATAAGAGAGTACACAAATAAATGGAAAAACATTCTATCATCATGGATAGGTAGAATCAATATTGTAAAAATGTTCATACTGCCCAAATAAATTTATAGATTCAATGCTACTTCCATCAAACTACCATTGACATTCTTCACAGAATTAGAAAAAAATTTTTAAATTTTATATGGAATCAAAGAAGACCCTGTATAGCCAAGACAATCCTAAACAAAAAAGAAAAAAAATAAAAAGCTGGAGGCATCATACTACCTGATCTCAAACTGTACTACAAGACGACAGTAACCAAAACAGTATGGTATTGGTACCAAAAAAGACATATAGACCAGTGGAACAGAACAGAGACCACAGAATTAACTCCACACATCTGCAACCATGTGATCTTCAAAAAACCCGACAAAAACAAGCAATAGGGTACAGATCTCCTATTCAGTAAATGGTGCTGGAAAAATTGGCTAGCCATATGCAGAAAACTGAAACTGGACCCCTTCATTATACGTTATACAAAAACTAACTCAAGATGGATTAAATACTTAAGTGTAAAACCCAAAACCATAAAGACCCTAGAAAAAAACCTAGGCAATAACATTTGGGACATCTGCATGGGCAAAGACTTCATTACAAAAACTCCACGAGACATTTACATGGCTAAAACACATATGAAGAAAAGCTCAACATCACTGATCATCAGAGAAATGCAAATCATAAACACAGTGACATAGCATCTCTTGCCAGTCAGAATGGCAATTATTAAAAAGTCAGGAAACAATAGATGTTGGAAAGGCTGTGAAGAAATAAGAACACTTTTACACCGTTGGAGGGAATGTAAGTTAGTTCAACCATTGTGGAAAACAATATGGCAATTCCTCAAGGATCTAGAACCAGAAATAGCATCTGACCCAGCAATCCCATTACTGGGTATATATCCAAAGGATTATAAATCATTCTACTATGAAGACACATGCACATGTATGTTTATTGCAGCATTATTTACAATAGCAAAGACAGGAAGTCAACACAAATGCCCATCAACAATAGACTGGATAAAAAAAAAAAAAAGTGTCACATATATGCCGTGGAATACTATGCAGCCATAAAAGGGAATAAGATCATATCCTCTACAGGGACATGGATGAAACTGGAAGCCAGCATCCTTAGCAAGCTAACAAAGGAACAGAAAACCAAACACCACATGTTCTCATAAGTGGTTGTTGACCAGTCGGAACCCATGAACACAGAGAGGAACAACACACACCAGGGCCTGTTGGGGGATGGGGAAAGAGGGGACAGAACTAAGAGGACCAGTCAACAGGTGCAGTAAATCACCAGGGCACACATATACCTGTGTAACAAACCTGCACGTTCTGCACATGTATCTTGTTTTTATTTTTTTAAGAAGAAATAAAAATAAATAAAAGAAAAATCATTATTATATTTATGATACAATTCATAAAACTTTATTTCATAGAAGGTCATTTTGAGGATTAAATAAGATGAGTATACAATAAATTGTAATGTTGCAAAGCAACCAATTATTAAAATAAGTTAAGAATAAGTAAAATAAAATAGTTTTAGTTCAATTAAAATTTTCACTTTTTCTACCACGTGGCTACATGGTATATATAACTAGATGCACTGAAACTGGGCATATGATTTTTAAAAAAATTATATGATAGTAAAACTCTCCTGTCTAAACCATGCATGTGTTTTTATTGTTAGTCATAGGTAGTGGCTTAAGTGCTTCTGAAACTGGGTTTAAAAACGTGTATACTGAAACAGAGCAGGTACACTGGCAATAGAAACATTACTCTTTAACTTGAATTACTGCACACAAAGCAGTTCCATGTTGACAGGTAACTATTATTTATGAGAAGATGATATATTACTTTAAGTTCTCCTGACAATCTTTATGTTTATTTCTTTTACCCAAGACAGTTGCAATTTAATAGTGCATTAAAAGACCATGTGCTATGCCATTTGTCATATGCTATATTTATATAAACTATGCTATTTCCTGGTTGAGTCCTAATTAATCTAGCAAACACCTCATTGCCTTTTTAAAAATATTACACTATTTTAAGGTTAATTAATAAACGATTGCAACATTACTGACACATTAAGTACACATACATATTTTTCTAGATATCCAGAAAACTCACAGGGTACTGGGAAAACTTTCTTTATAGTATCACTTCATTCATGTTTAATTGTAGCCTTTCTTTATGCTTTCAGCATTATATTAAGTTAACACAGTGTTTGCTTTTTTAATATAGTATCAACTAGTAATTGAAAGATAATAATTTGTGGTGCCTAATGAAAGGGCAGCCATATAAAGAATTGTAAAAAGGCAATTGCGTGTGTGTATGTTTGTGTGTGTGTGTTTCTTTATCACACAAAAACTCTCAGATCATCCTGACACCAACATCTCATCGTACATTGAGAAGAGTGCACCAACCTACTCTCAGGATGTCTTCCTAACATTTCTGACAAATGTATAGACTCTGACTAGGCACTTTCCAGGTTCAAAACACAAAACACAAATTACCCCCCAGCATATTCCTGAGTTGAAACTGCAAGACTGGGTACACTGAAAGTCATTTTCACAGGAATGCTATCTCAAAATTTCACAGAGAAAACAAACATAATCAAAAGTGAACAAATTAATTAACAAACAAAACCAATGATAAGACATAAATCATTGATTCTAACCTTTAGTTAAAAATGATTAACAAATCGTCTGAATCCTAATTTTATGAAAATGAGACTCTGATGAGACAGTGGAGATAAAGTCCAAAAATCTACATATTGAATAATCTAAGACAGGGGTTCCTTGCATACATGTTGAAAAATAAAGCACACTATTCCTTTTTTTTTTTTTTTTTTTCCTGGGTATTTATTGTAGCAAATAAATGGAAATGCTCCTTGTTTTGCAGGAGTATAAAACATACTTGATTTTTGCTTAAGAATAACATTTTGGAAATTTACTATTTTATTGCTTCCAATTAACTTTCTCACTACAATTTGGAAGAAACTCAGCACTTTTTTGCCCTTTAGAATAAGGGATTTCTTTAAAATAAAAAAAAAGATAAAGAATGAATCATTCATTTATCCCGTGTACACAAATGACAGCAAATGACAGTTTGGAAAGTACACACACGTACAACAATAAATAGGACTGAAAAGAAAGCCACAGAATAGTCAAAAGTAGAATGATTGAATATGCAGTTCTTGGCAATATGAGACTTAGACATATGTTGTTATTTGGGTAATAATTGGTTTCCTATGCATTAAGAACTAAAACCTGAAATGTCAGTAGCTCATGAATTACCAGCTAGTAGTGTCCTATGATGGGCTTTCTTGTTAGACTTCAATTATGAGCCATAATAGAATTTCATAAAAGCACTTCTACTTGTATTTAATTTAGACTTTCAATAAGTGCTGTAATTCAGGCAGAAAAAAAAAAATGTTTCTAAATGCAGTATCTTAAGGTCATATTAGTCCTGCTGGAGACAAAACCCTTTGCTAGTACAACTATCTAGGACACAGAAAAATATAAAATGTTTCATTGTCAGTTAAGAAAAAATAAACCTAGTGAAATTGGTTATGTCTCGCTATATAACCAATGTCACTTGGAATTTTTAGATCTTTGCTCCTTGCTTTATTAATACATTTAAAAATATTGAATAAATTCTCATTTGTGCCCAAGAATCATGTAAATTACTGAAGTAATAGGCATAATTAAGCCCTTGATCCATCCTTGCCCTTGATAAAGAAACAGTCTGAAAAGTTATTTTTAGTGAGAATGAGTCTAAAATAATGGATTTACAAAGGTATAAATCAGAGGCTAAAATGATGAATAACAGAGATTACCTACATTTATATATTAACTAAATGAAAACAAGAAAAACATCTGAGCTCATTACAAGTGCTATACAAATAAAAATTGTATAGATTCCATAGTTGCCACCTGTGGCCTTACATATTAAATAGAAGTAATAAATAAGAAGATACATTTATAAACATGTCACTCAAAGATATCTCATTGAGAACTGAAAAAGGAAAATAGATTAAACCAGGATCACATGTAAGAGCTAGATTTTTTAATGAACATGTACATTGGGTTTAAAATAAAACATTAATGTATATGGTAGCAGGAATAACTAAATTAAAAAAAAAAATACAAAACTATCTTACTCCCTGTCTATTAAGCAAGGACCGTGAAAAGAATAGTCAACTCAAATAGCCCTTAGGAAGAGGTAAGAACCCAATGAAATCCAAGAGAAAAGTACGCATCATAAATAATCAGCATAAATTGAGAAGTGAAGTAAGAATTAATAAAGTGTAAGTTAGACATATTAAAAATAATGATGAGAGTAAGATGCTTACAGAATGCTTACTATCTTAAAACACCATCTTAATACATTAATTATTATTGCATAACAGAGAAGCTCGATGTTTTTCTTTACTTGGAATGTGGTTGAGATTTGTGCCTTATTCTTTGCGAAGGTAGATAATATAATTTAATTTTAAATATAAATATTTATATTTATTCATTTGAGACAGCATCTTTTTTTTTTTTGAGACGGAGTCCCGCTCTGTAGCCCAGGCTGGAGTGCAGTGGCCGGATCTCAGCTCACTGCAAGCTCCGCCTCCCGGGTTTACACCATTCTCCTGCCTCAGCCTCCCGAGTAGCTGGGACTACAGGTACCCGCCACCCAGCCCGGCTAGTTTTTTGTGTGTGTTTTTTTTAGTAGAGACGGGGTTTCACCGTGTTAGCCAGGATGGTCTTGATCTCCTGACCTCGTGATCCGCCCGTCTCGGCCTCCCAAAGTGCTGGGATTACAGGCTTGAGCCACCGCGGCCGGCCTGAGACAGCATCTTGCTGTATCATCCAGTACAGAGTGCAGTGGTACAAATCTAACTTGGTGAAGCTTCAAATTCCTGAGTTTGTGATCCTCCTGTCCCAGCCTCCTAAAATACTGAGATTACAGGCATGAGCCACTGTGTTGAGCCTAATTTTAATTTTAGAATAACATATAAAATAATTCTAGGGGTGTAGTAATTATATTTAAAAGGTAATTGAGAAGTTGCAGCAAGAATGGTAGAGATAAGTTAATGATTTGCCTGTAGTAACAAAAACTTGACAATCTCCCCTATCCCCACGAAGGATTTACTAGATAATGACAAAATCAAACATTGTAGAAAATATCAGGAGTTTTCAGTAGTTACAAGTTAAAGAAGGAAGATAAATCATTAAAGATTTCCAGATTTGGAGGACAGCCAATTATTTGAGCAGTGACAGTAGAGAAGCTGGTTGAAGTTGCTGGTCACCAGGGGTGGTTAAAAGAGAGCAATAACCTGTATTTGGAATTTTTTCTTTTTGTTTTGTTCTCATTTTCAAAGAAAATTGTGGACTACATAGAATGCAGACAATGAACAAGTGAAGGTGGTATAACAGGATGATAAGAATGAACCAGAAGAACTGAACCACACATCTAAAGTCACTGAAGATAAGAGTGTAAACTGTCTTCTTCCTAAACGTTGGATACTTGAGTGTGGAAGAAACGATATCCATTTATTGAACTACTCAGTGGAGAAGGCCTGATATTGACAAACATGAAACTTGAAGGAAAGAGAATAATGTATGCAGCACTGACATTGGAGGTAGATGTAAGGGTTAACTGGAAAAAGGAAGGTAATTATGAGGCGGGGGAATAGAGAGAAGCAAAATAAGGAAAAAGATTAAAAGATCTGCTGGTACCAGCAGTGGTTTGGACTGTGGCATGGGGTGGAGGAAGCAGGGAGAACCTGAGGTAGTGATCAGAGAGAAAACTACATTGGTTGATGGAACACGTTGGCCTACAATGAAGAAGCTTTATCTTGCTCTTTACCATTCTAATGATTTGTGAAACAACATAAAAGCTAATTAGAATGTTCACAAGAAAATGTTTAAATTTATGCAACATGCCTTTATGCAATTCAGAGGAATTCACAGAATTGACTACAAAGTTAATAGCAACAAAATTATTGGGAAAATGTTGAAAAATACATATTTACACATTGCAATACATTCCAGGTACATTTCTGTCATTTCCTATTCATTCTCTAAATTATTTTCTGTCACTCAATTTGAAATAGATTTAATAGATGAAGTAGTACAGTTTTAGTTAACCCATCTACACTTCAAACTATAAATTCCTACTGATGGATATGAAATTTCTCTAGTATTCTATCCAGATAGTTCAGAGACAACTGTTTTTCAAGAGTTTCACTACATTTTCTGACACTGAGTTCTAGAATATTTTTGACATTGATTTAAAATAAAAAAAACTGATTTGCTTGGAAAATTACTATACTATGAAATATAGTTTTATAGCTTATGAAACTGGAAAAATAAAATTCTGTTTTTAACCCTTTTCAAATTCCACTGGCAGTTGTGTTAATGTTTCCTTGAAATACACCTTAATTACATTAAGTTAAAAATGTTATAATTTTGATTTTCTATTCATAGTTCCACTTCATGTTTAGTTTGCAACTACCTTTTAGATCATGTACTTCAGAGTATGAAATACTTAATCAACAATTTTTAAAATAAAAGTTTTCACCCAATGAAATACAATTTAGAGACTCTTTTTGTGGAGATATCTAAAGTTTCATTTCGTAGTTTGCACTCTTTCTATATAATTAGTGCCCTCTTTCTTGGCTACCGTTACCAACAACTAAAGATTGGAGAACTCAGTGGAATGAACAGGACTAAGCCTAAATGTAGCTTTTCTTTATTACTTGTTTTGGAATTTGAAATACATGGACATTTAGCACCTTATTCATTATACAGAAAAATGAATAAAACAATGAGTTTGCTTTAGTTTCTTTTTAATTAAAAAAGAACTGAAATTACTCCCCACTATGTGTAGGTCATTGTATTTAGGAGTTCACCATACATTAAGAAATGTGGGCTGAGAGTGGGAGTGGTGGCTCATTCTTGCAATCCCAGCACTTTGGGAGGAGGAGGCTGGTGGATCACATGAGGTCAGGAGTTCGCGACCAGCCTGACCAACATGGTGAAACCCCGTCTCCACTAAAAATACAAAAATTAGCTGGGCATGGTGGTGGGCACCTGTAATCACAGCTACTTGGCAGGCTGAGGCAGGAGAATGGCTTGAACCCGGGAGGCGGAGATGGCAGTGAGCGGAGATCATGCTATTGTGCTCCAGCCTGGGCAACAAAGAGCGAAACTATGTGAAAGAAAGAAAGAAAGAAAGAAAGAAAGAAAGAAAGAAAGAAAGAAAGAAGAAAGAAAGAAGAAAGAAAGAAAGAGAAAGAAAGAGAAAGAAAGAAAGAAAGAAAGAAAGAAAGAAAGAAAGAAAAGAAAAGAAAGAAAGAAAGAAAGAGAAAGAAGAGAGAAAGAGAAAGAAAGAAAGAAAAGAAAAGAAAGAAGAGAGAAAGAGAAAGAAAGAAAGAAAGAAAGAAAGAAAGAAAGAAAGAAAGAAAGAAAGAAAAAGAAGAAAGAAAGAAAGGGGAAAATGTTTAGTGGTATAGACACTTGCATGTGAATTTTCCAGCACACCTCTATAGAGGAAATTGACAACTAATTTAGACTGAAGCATTAGATTGAAATGTCTGGGAATGCAATGTCAAGTGCAACCAAATGGTAAGAAGGATGTGTGGTACTTCAGAATTCCCAAATCATACAAGCGGAAACATTCACATTATATAGGTATTTTATGAATTTTCAAAAATATGTCAGCAGAAAGATTGTAGAAAAGACTGCAAGTCCCACTTGTTCAACACATGAAGCCAGAAGCAGTAAGATTTAAGGGTGTATATGAATACATATTACTGATTGCCTTTGGAATTACCCATTATCGAAATCAGGGGCCTTTAGCTTAGAGATGTGGTTGTTAGCAGCTTGCACAAAAGGGTTCACAGAGTGAAGGTCTAGGTGAATGGCTACAAGCAGGTTTTGCATCTTAACTTTCTTTAACTGAGCCTTTTCCAAACTACTATATTTAGCCTGGCTTTCTTCATCTCCACCTCCATACACCTGTCAAAATGATCATCATCTGAAATAGGAACCGCCACAGTTTTCATGTTCATTCTTTTACTGCTTCAAGCCATGCTCCACTATATAGTTCATATTTTTTTTATTTTATTTTATTTATTTATTTATTTATTTATTTATTTATTTATTTTGAGACGGAGTCTCGCTCTGTCGCCCAGGCTGGAGTGAGTGGGGCGATCTCCGCTCACTGCAAGCTCTGCCTTTTTAAAAAATTTTTATTTTATTTTTTATTTTTTATTTTTAGTAGAGACGGGTTTTCGCCCTGTTAGCCAGAATGGTCTCGATCTCCAGACCTCTTGATCCGAGTTTATATGATTTTTAAGCCACAGATCCGATCAGTTTGCAAGTGTAATTACTATCCACAGATGTCTTTTCATTTCACTTTAGCATCAACTATAGCAGTTAAGAATTGTGTTTGCCTGCTAGTAGTAATGACAGGAAATAGATCAGCTTAAATGAGATTATTAGTTACAGTTTTTTGTCAGATACATTGATCAAAAGTAATCAACACAATATTTGTATTAGAACCTCATGACAGCACCAAGGACCCATGGTCTTTCACTAACTGTCCCGCCAACACTAGCTTTTGACTTCCGTTCTCAAGTTCATCTCATGTTGCAAGACATTTTCAAGGAAGAAGAAGAGAACCCACACTAGCCACCTAGTTCTTTTCTCAAGGAGATAAACTAAAAGCTCTATCCTGCATTTTCCTTCTATGTCTCCTTGTTTCATTGTGGTTAGCTGTAGGGAATGCTAGAACATTCGGTTGTTCTTCTAGGCACCCTTAGGTTACAGATAGAAAAATTTTACCTTAAAAGGAAAATATCCAGAGAAGAGAGATATCTGATGTTAGAATATGAATACAACATGATTATCCAAATGTTTCCATGTGTAATTTATTCCCATTGTTAACACATAGTAAACTTTGATTACAATATTATTTTAAAGTATTATACCTTGAAACATAAGACTATTAATATGCACATCTTAAATTATATTCAGTTTTTCTTTGTAAATTGAAATATTAATTTTGAAAAACTATATTGCAAGACATGAGCTGTTAAGTCACTTCACAAAAGGTAAATTAGCCTTTACTTGATGTGCTTTTGAGAAAAATAGTTGAAACTAGAATATGTGTTTTTCAATTAATTCAGTCTTTATAATTGTTTCACAAGGGGAAGAGTCTCAATTTTATGTTCAAAGAGCAGAACTATCTTTATTATTATAATATTTTTTTCAAAGCTTACAGTATTATTTGGTTAAAAATTACTTCCAGACACAAAATATTGACTATCAGATGTTAAAATATTTCAAACAAATAAATTCATTAAAAGAATTGGCTAGATATTTTTTCTCATTGAATAGTAGATTTGCTACATAATTTGGAAAATGAATTTAATTCCCCTTGTTAAATAAGAATTAGCTACAAATTAAATTGGAAGGAACTTACAGTTATCAGCTATCTGCAAAAATAAATGAATATAAATGTGATTTTCATTTTTAAGTAAGTATATTTTTCATAGAATAAGATCTACCCACTTTAGTTTTATCAGCATATTCAGTCATGTGACCACCACCAATATCAAGGTGTTTTCAACACTGGAAAAAATTCCTCCATGTTCCTTTACAGACGGTGGCTCCCCTGGCATTGTCATGAATTTGTTTTCTCTTCCTTTAGTTTTGTGTTTGTAAGAAGGTCAAATAAATTGAATCAATTCTGTAGGAAGCCTGTTGATTCTGGCTTCTTTCCATTTTAGATTCAACCATATAGTTTCCTATATCATTAATCTATTCCTTTGTATTTCTAGATTGTATTCCGCTGTATAGATGTAATACATTTTGTTTATTTATTCTGCAGGTAAAGCACAAATGACTGTTTTCAGTTTTTGTTGATTGCAAACAAAACCGCTATAAATATGTACATATATGTTATTGGTGAACATTTATTTATTCTTTTCACATAGATAAATAGCTAGGCATGGGACTGATGGATCACATGGTAAATGCTCCCTTAGCAAGGAATTGAAATAATGTTTTCCAAAGTGACTGTATCATTTTGCATTCTTAAGAAAAGCATTGTGACTTCCAGTTGCTTTATGGTTTTGCTAGTACTTGTAATTTTTTAGAAATTTAATAAACATGCAGTAGTAACATATTATCATATTAATTTTCTTTTCTCCAATTATTATTGATATTCAGCATCTTATGTTCATTTGCCATCTATATGTCTGTTTTGAAGAGGTGACTGTTCAAATAATTTTGTTTAAGGTTAGGCATATTTGCTTTCCTTCTTATTGATTTTTGAGAGTTCTTTATATTTGTGGATGCAGATATGTGATTTTAATATATTTTCTACCAGTGTATAGCTTGTGTTTCATCTACTTAATGATACATATTTTTTCATAGAGTACAATGTCTTTATTGTGGTAAAGTCCAATTTATCAGTATTTTATTTCATGAGTTGTGCCTTTGTGATATACCTAAAAAAAACTTCGCCTAGTACAAGATCACAAAGGTTTTTCCCTGTGTTTTCTAGTGGAAATATTTTGTTTGCTTGACTGTTTTATGTTGTTTAGTTTTAAATTTCATTAGGTCTATGACACATTTTGAGGATTTGTTTAACTGGATGGGAGACACAGATTCAGTTTCATTTTTAGCATACATGTGTTCGATAGTTCCAACACTATTTATGAAAAGACTATACTTTCTCCGAAGAATTCCCTTTAGAACTTTGTTAAAAATTCATTGATCTTCAATTTGAGTACATATTTCTGGAGACTATTTTTTATTTCTTTGATCTATATATCTATGTCTTTTCCAATTCTGCACTACCTTGACTACTATATCTTCATCATAGGTACAGAGAATAGGTAATGTGAGTAAGCCTACTTTGTTCTTTTTCAAAAATATTTGTTAAGTCATTTTTTTCCTTTTACATAGATTTTAGAATATAAATTTGTATAAATTTAGAATTCAGCAAATCCTTTTTATTTTAACATTTCCCCAACCATCCTACCTTCTTTAGCCCCTGTTAACTGCCATTCTACTCTCTACTTTAGTAGGCTATTTTTTTTAGATTCTACAAATAAATGAGATAATGCAGTATTTGGCTTTCTATGACTGGTTTATTTCACTTAACATAATGTCTTCCGAGTTCATCCATGTTATATTAAATGATAGGATTGTGTTTTTTTTAAAGACTGAATTATATTCCATTTTGTATATATACCACATTTACTTTATCCATCCATCCATTGATGGACACTTAGGTTACTTCTAGATCTTATGGTGAATAATGCTTCCGTAAACATGGGAGTGCAACTATCTCTGCAACATGCTTATTTGAACTCCTTTGAACGTATACCCCATAGGAGAAACCTGGATCATATAGTAGTTCTATTCTAGCTATTTTTCAATCATGTATTTTTTTAGTTGACAAATAATAATTGTACATATTCATGGGACACAGTGATTTTTTTCAATAAATACAATGTACAGTAATCAGATCAGTGTAATTTTGTATCCTTTAACCAGTCCTCACCTTCTCTGTACTCATCTCAGCCTCTAATATCCTCTGTTCTATTTTTTATTTCTATGAGATAAACTTTTTTTTTTTTTTAGCTTACACATATGAGTGAGAACACGCACTTCTTAACTTTCTGTTTCTGGCTTATTTCAGTTAACATAATGTCCTCCAGTCTCATCTCTGTTGCTGCAAATGATTAGATTTCATTCTTTCTTGTGGCTGAATAGTATTCTGTGGGGTGTGTGTGTGTGTGTAGACACATTTTCTTTAACCATTCATCTGTTGGACACCTATGCTGATCCCATATCTTGGCTATTGTAAATAGTGCTATAAACGTGGGGCTGCAGATGTCTGTTCAGTATAATTATTTCCTTTCCTTTCCATAAATCCTGAGAACTGATCAACAAATTTAGTAAAGTTGCAGAGTACAAGTTAATAGTTTTATTTTTTTGATGAAACACCATAATGTTTACCATAATGGCTTTACACTCTCACCAGCAGTGTAAAAAGATTACCTTTCTTCATATCCTCGTCAACATTTTTTACCTTTCCTCTTTTTGGTAATAGTCATTCCAACATTTGTGGTGAAATCTATTGTGGCTTTAATTTTGCACTAATCTGGTGGTGATTAGTGATGTTAATCTGCTGGTGATTAGTGATGTTGATTATTTTTTATATATACCTGTTGGCCATTTTTATTCCTTTTTTTAGAAATATTTATTCAGAACATTTTCCCATTATTTAATAACGTAATTTTATTCTTACAATTAACAAGTTAAATAACTATTAGTTGTTAATTCCTTATATATGTTGGATATTTATCCCTTATCAGATAAATGGTTTGCAAATATTTTCTTCAATTTCATAGGTCATTCTTCAGTTTGTTGATTGTTTCTTTGACTGTGCACAAGTTTTTTAGTTTGATGTTATCTTATTTGTCTCTTTTTACTTTTGTTCCCTGTGCTTTCGGGAGTCATATCCAAAAATTCATTGCCCATGCCAATGTCATGAAGTTTTCACTTATGGTTTCTTCTGGTAGTTTTTTGATTCCAAGTTGTATTTTTAAGTTTTCATTGTAGTTTGAGTTGATTTTTGTATATGGCATGAGACAAGAGTGTAATTTAATCTTATTTTTTTTGCATATGGTATCTAGTTGTCTCAACTCCATTTATTGAAGAGGCTGTCCTTTCCCTGTTGTGTGTTCCTGGAAACTTTGTTGAAAATCAATTGACCACATATATGTGGATTTATTTTAGGGCTATCTATTCTATCCCATTGGTCTATGTGTCTCTGTGGGCTTCATTCTTTCAGGCCCTCTAGTAGCTACTGGGTTTCTGCCATCCTAGCTTTCTAATCAGAAAGAAAAATAGGACTTCTCTCTCCTGGATCCACTACAAACGTTCCCAGAAAGGGATTCTGTACTGGCCCAGCTTGATTTTTTATGCCAGTACTATGCTCTTTTGATTAATATAGCTTTGTAGTATATTTTGAAGTCAAGTAATATAATGCCTCCAAGTTTGTTTTTTTGATTTAATATTGCTTTGACTATTCAGGGTTTTTCATGGTTTCATATAAATTTGAGGGTTGTATCTCTATTTCTGAAAAATATGTCTTTGGGATTTTGTTACAAATTGAATTGAATCTGTAGATTATTTTGGAGAGTATGGACATTGAACAATATTAAAATTTCTAGTCAATAAATATAGTATATACTTTCATTTATTTGTGCCTTCTTCACTTTCTTTCATAATGTTTTATTACTTCTAGCATAAAAGTCTTTCACCACCTTGGTTAACTTCATTCGTAAGAGGGCTTTATGTAGCTATTGTAAATGGTATTATTTACTTGATTTCTGTTTCGTATTATTTGTTATTAATGTATAGAAATGCTGCTGCTTTTTGTGTGTTAATTGTGTATCCTGCAAATTTATGAAATTCAGTTATTACTTTTAACAGTTTTTTATAGGGTCTTTAGGGTTTTCTATATGTAAGATCATGTCTTCTGTAAACAGGGACACTTTAAGATAATGTATTGATTTCCAAAAGGAAAACCTTGCTGAAAATCTGATTAGAATCACACTAAATCCATAAATCAGTTTAGGAAGAATTGACATCTTTATTATATTGTGTTTTTCAGTTCACAAAAATGGAATGTCACTTGCTTTACTTAGGTATTCTTTGAAGTCTTTCATTAGTGTATTTCAGCATACAAATCATGCATATATTTTGTGAAATTTTTCCATAAATATATGTTTTTGGTGTCATTATAAATAATAACCTTTAAATTTTATTTTAATGTACAATTTTCATTTCCAGTATTTGTAAATCAAAATGACTTTTCTGTATATAAATATTTATGAGTTTGCTAAGCTCATTTACAGGTTATATTAAATTTTGGGTAGGTTCTTTAGGATTTTAAGAGAGACAGTATGGTAACTATAAACAGAGAGTTTTAGCTCTTCATGTCCAATCTTACATATCTTTTTGTTTATTTTAGTGCATTCTTAATAAACTAAGAATTCCAATGTCTCTCTAAATAGAAGTGATTTTAAAACGTGTCTTAATTTATTCCCAGCGTTATAAAATGCCACAGACTAGGTAATTTATAAACAACAGAAATTTACATCTTACATTTCTGGAGCCTCGGAAATCTGAGATCAATTCAATGGCAGATACAGTTTCTAGTGAAGGCTTACTCTCTGCCTCCAAGATGGCTTTCAAGATGGTTGTTTATTTTCTTATTATTGAGTTATTTGAGATTTTTATATATTGTAGCTATTAACACCTTATCAAATGTATGGTTTGCAAATTTTTTCTCCCAAACCATGCCTTGTCTCTTTAGCGCGTTAATTGTTGAATTTGCTGTGCAGAAGCCCTTTTATGTATTCTATTTACATGTATATTTTTGCTTTTGTTGCCTGTGTTTATGGGGTCATATCCAAGAAATCATTGCCAATATTAATGTCATGAAGTATTCTCCTATGTTTTATTTTATTGGTTTTACTGTTTGAGGTCTAATATTTAATTATTTCAAACATTTTGAGTTGATTTTGTATATATTATAGGATAAGAATTCAATTTCATAGTTACAGATGTAGATATCCAATTCTCCCTGCATCATTTATTGAAGTGATGTCAGAACAGCTATTATCAAGAAGATGAAAGATAACAAGTGTTGGTTAGGACATGCAGAAAAGGAAATATTTTTACACACTTGATGAAAATATACACTAATACAGGAATTATGGAAAAGAGTATAAAAATTCCTCAAAAACTAGAGCTACTGTATAATCCACTGATCCTGCTACTGGGTATATATCCAAGGAATTGAAATCAGTATGTCAAAGAGATATACACACTCTCATGTTCATTGCAGCATTATCCACAATAGACAAGACATAAAATTAACATAGGTGTTCACCAATAGATGTATTCATCTATATTCATCAGCATATTTATCAGCAAATGTGGTACCTACACAAAAGAGAAGAAGATTCAGCCTTTAAATGAAATTCTGCCATTTGCAAGAACATGGATGAAACTAGATGACATTATGCTAAAAAGAATAAACAAGACATAGAAAGACAAATACCTCACATCGATTTCACTTATACACGGAATCTAGAAAAGTTGAATTCCTAGAAGTAGAAAGTAGAATGGTTATGACTAGAGACTGTAGATTGGAGATAGTGAATGGGAAGAAGGGAGATGTTGGTCACAGGGTACAAAGCTTTAGTTAGACAAAAGGAATAAATGATAGTAATCCATTTTGCAAATGTTAACAATATTTAATTATAATTGTATATTTCAAACTTGCTAAAAAAGTAGATTTTAAATGTTCTCACCTCAAATAAAAAATAAAAAAAATTTGACAAGATAAATGTGTTAGCTTGATTTAATCTTTCCACAGTGTATACTTACATCTTAACATCATATTGTACCCCATAAATACACAATTATTATGTGTCAATTAGAAATAAAATGAAAAATATTTTGAAAAATCAAAAAAGAAAATCCAAAGTCTGGAAAGAAACTTATTACAAGTGTATTAGTTACTTTGTAGAAATTCATTGAACTACACTCATGTTATGTTACTTTTCTGTATGCATATTAAATTCCAAGGAAAAGTATTTTAAAATTCTAAAACTCGGCCTTAAAAATTGTATTCATCTTCTATTAGTCAGCTCCTACCTTTATATAATATTATGCCTGCTGTATATGCAGCACAATAGCATTAAAACTCCACACTTCCAATTCAGTTCTTCTTTTCTTTATACTCTTATTGTCATACATTTTGTTTCTATACATACTATAAACACACGATATGTTCCTGTTAATTTTGTTTTAGATATTCAGTAACCTTTTAGAGAAATCAAAATAGAAAAATTAAATTTTTATATATACTTGGATGTTTATATTTTCAGTGCTCCTTATTATTTGGGGAGACTCAAATTTCTAACTTTCATTAATTGTGGAAAAACTTGGGATATTATTTCTTTAAATATTTCTTCTCACTCATTCTCTTTCTTTTTATTCTGGGACTCCAGTTATGCATATGTTAGTCTGTCTGATAATATCCTGCAGCTCTTTATATTCTATTTTCTTTTTTGCTTTTGTTTTTTTTTTATGTTAAAAAAAAAAAAAAATGCTGGGTGTGGTGACTCACACCTGCAATCCCAGCACTTTTGGAGGCCA
Organism: Trachypithecus francoisi; assembly: GCF_009764315.1. Classification (NCBI taxonomy): domain Eukaryota; kingdom Metazoa; phylum Chordata; class Mammalia; order Primates; family Cercopithecidae; genus Trachypithecus; species Trachypithecus francoisi. The sequence continues at coordinate 54,880,086 of NW_022681463.1, read as the reverse complement.
GGGCGGTGGATAGCTTGAGCTCAGTAGTTCAAAATCAGACTCAGCAACATGGCGAAACCCCATCTCTACCAAAATAAAAATTTTAAAAAAATTAAAAAAAAAAAAGACATAGTAGCAAACTTGTAGTGCCAGCTACTTGGGAGGATCACTTGAGCCCAGGATGTCAAGGTTTCGGTGAGCCAAGATCAGGCCACAGCACTCCAGCTTAGGTGACAGAAGACCCTCTCTCAATTTTTTAGAAAATCATTTATTTTTGGGTGATTCCTGTTAACATTTGCAGAAATCACTAATTGTTTTCTCAGCAGTTTGAGGTCAACAAATGTGTCCTGTTAGTGTGCTTTTTATTACTCACGTTTTCACTTGATTCTTAGTTACTGTATCCATCTTTCTCCTGTAATCATTTATGTTGCATGTTATCCACCTTTCCCATTACATACTTTAATAATACTTTAAAATGTATTTTCCAACATGTGTGTTACAGTTGAGTCTGCTTCTATTAATTATGTCACTTGTTGACAATGTATTTTTATGATCTTTTTATATCCCTTAATTTTATGATAGTATTTAAAACTAGATGAGTAAGAAAAAACAGGTTGAGGTAGTTTACAGGTGTAGAAATGATCAACTTTTCCTTGTAAACTACCTCAACCTGTGAATTTTGGATTTGTAGCTGTTATTATTGTTACCCTTGGGTACCATAAAATTGAATAGCTTTCTCTAGTGTTCCTTTTGTTTAGATTGAAGGTCTAGCTGCTAAAATATTTTTTAGTATCTATTCCATCCTTCATTATCACTAGTATCACTTGCACTATATTTTATTATTTCAAACTTTTGCTGAATTCTTCTTAAATAGTACTTGACAGAATTAGCTCTAGGTAAGCAAGTGCTTGCATTTTATTTCACCTTGAAGGTATCTAGTTTTTCTTATATCAGGTTGATCGATTCCCCTGTCATCTTGGCTCCTCTGATCAGTTAAGAAGTTATGAATTTGCAGTATGTCTAAAGTTTGTTGCCATTATTGCTATTAGGGTGGAATCACTCCCATCACTGTTCAAAGTTTCTCTATATGTGATATGGTTAGGCTTTGTGTCCCCACCCTAATCTCATCTTCAATTGTAATCCCCATAATCCCTATCTATCAAGGTAGAGACCAAGTAGAGGTAATTGAATCATGGGGGTGATTTCCCCCATGCTGTTCTCATGATGATGAGTGAGTTCTCATGAGATCTGATGGTTTTACAAGTGACTCTTCAAACTTCTCTAGGCACTTCACCTTCCTACCTCCTTGTAAAGAAGGTACCTTGCTTCCCCTTCGCTTTCCGCCATGACTGTAAGTTTCCCTTAGCCATGCTGAGCTGTGGGTCAGTTAAACCTCTTTCCTTTATAAATTATCCAGTCTCAGGCAGTTCTTCATGGCAGTATGAAAATAGACTAATACAATATCCTAAGTAGAAGCCAGAAATTAATATGCATTATTTTGAAAAAACTTAAGGGTTTTCCAAGAGGATATCTATAAAAAGAATTACCTTTACTTTTAGCTACTTGTGCTTAATTTAAAACAATGAAAGCTTGTATTGTTTTTAAATCTTAAGTTTACATGGTAGATATAGACAATGTTGCAATCTTCCTTTGTAAATTTTTTCTTTATTAAATTGCTTGATACATTCCATAAAGTGAAGCAAGTACAAGGTAATATCACTGATTACATAACAATATAAAAAATAAACTTACAAACATCTTTATATAAATAATTCTAGCTTTTAAATATTCGATATATAAAGCCTGAGAACATCCAATATCTATACATTCACCTCATTTTTCTTCTGAAAACATAAAACCTAAGAATTAAGGATCAGGCAATAAAATTGTAGCACATACAATGACATGCTTTTAACATACTATTTGTATCGGAGGCATCAGTTTTTAATTAATCTTTGCAGATAACTTAAAATTAGATAATATAATTTCTTTAATATCTTTATAATTTGGGACACATATGTTTGTCGAGCACAGGAAAGTTAGTAAATTTTATTCTTCTTCATTCACATTTTTCCTGATCAAATGCTGTCTTACAGTTAGTGTTATTGATAACAGACTATGTGCCCTAATGTTTCTCCCCTAGAGCTAAAAGAGAAAAAAAGTTAGTCTATTGTTAACATAATATCTTTGATAATATGTGTGCTATTCTTCACCATTAGTTAAAATATTATTGGTTTAACCTCAACAGAGATTTTCACTTTTTTTTTTTTTTTTTTTTTTGAGACGGAGTCTCGCTCTGTCGCCCAGGCTGGAGCGCAGTGGCGGGATCTCAGCTCACTGCGAGCTCCGCCTTTCGGATTCAGGCCATTCTCCTGCCTCAGCCTCCCGAGTAGCTGGGACTATAGGCGCTCACCACCTCGCCCGGCTAGTTTTTTGGATTTTTTTAGTAGAGACGGGGTTTCACCTTGTTAGCCAGGATGGTCTCGATCTCCTGACCTTGTGATCCGCCCATCTCGGCCTCCCAAAGTGCTGGGATTACAGGCTTGAGCCACCGCGCCCAGCCGGATTTTCACTTTTTTAAGAGTAGTGATGACTTCTTCTGAAACTACATTTTGCATGATTCATATTAAATATCACTAAGCCACAGAATAAGGATATAGTGCGTATGCATAGGGATATAGTGTTTTGAATTATTAATACACTATTTTCATACAAACGAGATAACCATATGGATGAATTACATTTTTTGTAAGCCTTAAGTTTTTCTTTTTAAATTTATTATCAGTGCCATTCAGTATAAATAGTTAAAACATTTTCTTTTATAAACCATTGAAGGAATAAATATTCTGCAGCTTTACCTTATATCCTCTTAAAGCAAAATAGTAATCATTTTTTAATTTAAATTCCAAAGAAGCAAATATAGTCTCATATTTTCAGTTATATATAATAAATTATGTCAAATTTATCATATGAGAAGGGATACAAAATTATACAAATATGCCCATGGAACATTTAGTGTTCAAAATTCCACTAGGATGACTTCTGTAAATTACATACAACTTTTCTGAATAGGCATAACCAACTGATTCTAATTTATGAAATTCTCTTAAACTTAACAGATACATGTTTTAAATGTACCTCACTAGATTCATCAGTCTGAAAATTGCCAAATGACATGTCATTCTTGAAATTAAACCTGGTGTTTCTTCTTTTCATAAAAACAGAAAACAGTCTGTAATTTGTAATATGTAGGCTTTGAAATTGTCACAGTCTTAAGAGTTAGATTACTATGATTGATCACAATTTGGGGGCCGGGCGCGGTGGCTCAAGCCTGTAATCCCAGCACTTTGGGAGGCCGAGACGGGTGGATCACGAGGTCAGGAGATCGAGACCATCCTGGCTAACACGGTGAAACCCCGTCTCTACTAAAAATACAAAAACTAGCCGGGCGAGGTGGCGGGCGCCTGTAGTCCCAGCTACTCGGGAGGCTGAGGCAGGAGAATGGCGTAAACCCGGGAAGTGGAGCTTGCAGTGAGCTGAGATCTGGCCACTGCACTCCAGTCCGGGCGACAGAGCGAGACTCTGCCTCAAAAAACAAAAAAAAAAAAAACAAAAAAAAACACAATTTGGGGATGCTGACAAAATGTTAATTTTTAAATTTAAGGCATTAAATTCACGTATTTGAATCTATTTCAAAGAAGCAAAACAAAATAAAAGCATTACATATTCTAACATCTCTTCATAAATGTTGTAATTAATTCAGCTTAGCTTAAAAATTTAAACTCGCAGAAACTCATAAACTAAAGGAAACACAGATATTCAATTATAAAAAAATATATTAAATGAGAGAAAAGCCTATGTCTGTAGCCTAAATAATGAAGTGTCAGAAATAGCATCAAGCACAGGGTAAAAAGATAAAGATGTCAAACTCTAGAATGAAAGGCTAAAAAGTTGTCCAATAAATTCAGCAGACAAAATAGGACAAGTGTAAAATGCCAATAATTAAACAATAGAACTCAATTGTGACAGATTAAAATGTCTCAATAAATTTCAAACTGAATTTATTAGAAAATATATGTTCCTAGGAATAAATTATAAAATTTGTGATCTCAAAGGAAAAAAAAAAAAACACATTAGTCTCATAAGCTTCCAGGAAGAATGTACAAGTCACAAACAAGGAAAATAATATAATCATTGAATTACTCTTTCTTCACTCTTGATATAAGAATATATAGGCTAAAGAAAAAATAGAATCACAACCCTTAAATGATGAAAACAGCCAAAGTGATTGGAGAACTTATTGCCTACGAACTGCATCATATCTCAATTTGGGGAAAAAAATTACAGTCCAAAAATGATTTTAAAAACGTAAAAGAACACAATAGTTACAAGTTAGAGATAGATGACAAGTTGAGAAGGGTATAGTTAGCAATGAAGCTTTGATACATATTTAAAAACACATTGCATTATGTATCTAAAAGTAATTGAAATGATATATGTATTTTAATCACATTTATATATAAATAATGAAATACATATTTGAATATTTTACCTATCAATTTATTTTATATATAATTAAAATGGATTAGAAAAAAACTATGAAGTTTTAATATATGTTCTAAATAAGAGCTCTAAAAAGAAGAGAACTATTCCCTAAAGGAAAGTCGTATAAGTACTAATGAATCTTAACAAACCCCAATTAAGATAGGAAGTGGGAAAAGTAGCATGACTAATAAAACTACAAAGGAAAAATTTAATTATAACTGTTATTATGCTAAAGAGAAATTCATTAATGTCCTCCGTTAAATTAGAGACTATTTTGTTAGCTTAAAAAAATAGAATGCTGACTACATTCCAATTATAAGAAACAACAGTGGTTTAAAATAATAAGAAAAGTTAAAAATTATGTTAAACAACTAGAATGCTAGTTATTACAATAAATAACAAATGAGAAGTAGCCATATTAATGTAAGGTGGAATTTAGCATTAATGCATATAAATAATTAAAAGACAATTTTACACAGCCTATAAAATATCTGGTATGAACCAAAATATATGACAGTTAAATACATAAAGGAATTTATAACTTAACATTTAATTTTTGCATTGTTTTTCCTGGGAAAATTCAATAATCACAAAAATTGATTCAGTATCAAAATATAAGTAATATAGAAGTTAATATAAACACAAAATCACTATTGTAAGAATCTTATATTTTTGTTGGGGAAACAATAAATGATAAACAAAATCCATAAATATATTACTTAATGTACTTAATATTGCATTCCAAATGGAGAGATGAAGCCTACATACTTATTAAACATGTAAATACATAGATTACACTATGCAAAAATAAAATAAAAGTACAAGCATGTAAGAGTACCACAGTCAGTGGCATTTTCAAATATGGTGTTTCAGACTAGGTTTCATTGGAAAAGTGACATGTGACCAAAGACTTGGAGAAATACGGAAGCTAGCCATAAGAATATCGAGGGAAGAACTTCTGACACAGAGGAATCAGCCAGTGACAATTTGAATGAAAGAAGTGGGTCAGAAGGAAATAAATGAAGGATGAAATGAGAGAAGAAATTAGAGAATAATCTATAGGGCTTTACAGGGCTCGAGGGAGGCTAACTACAGAAAAAATAGTAGCAGCCTGTGGACGGTAATAAGAACTTTGTCTTTGAGTAAAATGCGGAGTTATGATAAAGTTTTAAGCAAAAAAGAGATTTATGTAAAATAGAATAAAAGTACTTTTTACATATTAATTGCTTTAAACTGGTTTTGGGTATGGAACACAATTTATAACTGAGTTCACTAGCAAATAAACAAAGGAAAAACATTCAATATTTTAATAATATGTTATATATTCTTAAGGCATAGAAGGCAAAGATGAAACTTCAATATAAATTTAGAAAAATTTCATATTTGTTTTTTCTTTCATAAAGATTTGTTTTATCTAAGTGGACTGTTTTCCTAGCCAACTCATGTCCTCAAAATATTCCTTGTTATAACTGTAAGCCTAAAGATATATGCTCTATAATATTTACCTTTGTATGCATTTCATTTAAAAACTCCTTTTAACTTTGGGAGGCCGAGGCGGGTGGATCACAAGGTCAGGAGATCGAGACCATCCTGGCTAACACGGTGAAACCCCGTCTTTACTAAAAAATGCAAAAAACTAGCCTGGCAAGGTGGCGGGCGCCTATAGTCCCAGCTACTCGGGAGGCTGAGGCAGGAGAATGACGTGAACCCGGGAGGCGGAGCTTGCAGTGAGCTGAGATCTGGCCAGTGCACTCCAGCTTGGGTGACAGAGTGAGACTCCGTCTCAAAAAAAAAAAAAAAAAAAAAAAAAACTCCTTTTAAACAATACATTTTCAGAATTAATAAAATGTAATACACTTCATTCATAGTAAATTAAAAAATCTCAGAAATATACTTTCTCTTGTATACCAGTTTTAATTAAAATATTTACATGACTTATAATTTGTAAAATTAGTTTTAAAATACTCTCTACAATATTAGTGCATTATTTAATTGATTCATTAATTTTGAATAAAAGTAATATTTATTTTAATCAATCAGTATATATTTTATTTTCCAATCTTAGCAATCATACTATAGGAAGATATTTTGCTAATGTGAAAACTTGAGTAACGTATTAAGGCCACATGGTTCTGAGGTAGGAGATCCCTGGAGGGGCTTGGACACTGGACTAAATTAAGAACAAGCTAAAACAGGGCCAGGGTGGAAGTAGCTTTCCATTAGACACGCTCACCAGTGTGCCATGTTAGTTTACCATTGCCACTTGGGGTAAAATTCAGGAGTTACCCCCCTCCCCCGTTTTCAAGGCAATGGCTCGATGACCCAAAAGTTACTACCCCCGTCCCTAGAAATTTCTGCAGAAACCGCTTCTTAATCTGCATGTTTTAAAAAGTGGGTATAAATGTTACTGCAAAGCTGCCCTGAGCTACTTCTATCTGCCTACTGGATAGCACTGCTCTGCAGGAACAGTCAAGGAGCTGTACCACTGCCTCTTCAAGAACGCAATTTTCTTCCATTCACCTCTAGGTTGCCCTTGAATTCTTTCCTGGGCAAATCCAAGAAGCTTCCGATGCACTGTGCGACTCGCCTGCCCTGCATCAGCTCTATGTAGCAAAACTGAGATTCACAGGTTTCTTTCTCTTAAACCACACCTAAGCACAGATTACACTGTTAATGCAGTGATGAAACAGAAAAATATGATTCCCACTACCCCTAGAAGAACTGTTAAGTATTTCTTCTTGTAAAGTAAATGTCAGTCATACACTATTTCCTCGTTCCCTCTTAAACCTTCTTTGAGGTGTATGAGTTCATATGGAACTCTTTAAGGTTGTCAGAATTGTTAATCCAATGCCAAATTAAACTTGAATCTGAAAGTTTCTGTTTTCTGGATTGAATGAAATGCAGAGTGCTCATGTATATGCACAAACATTGGCATTCAACAGAGCCCTCATTACCATGCTAAGAAGTGTGGATTCAAATTAGAGCTGCATGTTAGACCACGGCTTGCATAAGCTAAGGCTTGTTAAAACAATGTTAATGAGCCCCCATTGTATTGAGCAGTTGCACTTTCAGATCTTTCATATTTGTTCACATGAGGCCTGGGAAGATGCTGAACTGATCGTTTGAAACAGGATTAGAAACTCTCTACAGAGTCACTAAGGTAAAGGGGATTAGAAAAATCAGAAACAAAGAGCCATGTATAATATAGTTTAGGTTAAAAAACATGGTTGTATTAATTCCCCTGTGTGCTGGAACCTTTTTTCAGGCATGCTTAGAAAATCTGTCCAAGCAGAGCATACTCAAGATCCCTAACCTCATAGTTACTGTCATTTATATTTTTCAGTGTCACTTATACAGAACTTTCTAAGGCTTTTCTGATTTGTTTACTTCTTCTATAATTATTTTCTTAGCCAAGAAAACTTTTATATGTTCTTGGGAAAAAAAGTACTTTATAAAGAACGAAAATGATCTCCCTACTAGTTATTCCTGGTGTTACTTTATGACATACAATTAGAAGGAAAGACTTGAAAATAAATTTTAAAATTAGTATAGTCTGAGTATTTCTAGCAACTGCTAAATGATACATAATGAATCTCAATTTAGGAAATATATTATACTACATATTAAACATGGACACTTTACATGATCATGATGCCATAGACTAGAGGTAAACACACAGCCATAAGCTAAGAAATAACATGCACTTTGAAATACTGCTGACATTGTTTATTACATGAGCATCAGTGTTATCAAGATGAAGTGTTATTCAAGATTACAGATACTATAAATTTAACATGAATTTTAAAATATAATAATGATCTTATTGAATTGACAGATCCCACAGAGTATATTTTCAATCATCCTACTTTGGGAACCATTGTTTGAAGAGCCCTGACCTGCTGCCTTTAAAATACATCAATGCTTGTTCCACTTTCAATGGATATCCATTGTAAATTACTCTGGAGTGCTTCAGAGGATATAGGTTTTTGACAAATATGAATGAAAGCAGCACTAATACAATGATATAGGAATTGGGAATTTCCCAGCTATTTAAGGAACAGGACAGAAATGATCTTCTATGGATTGTCTACCTTCCATGGGACATTATCCCTCCCATCTCTTTTATATTGTTGTGAGAAATAAACAAGAGAGATCTAAATATATTCCAGAAATCATTAAGTGCTATAAAGTATGAGAACGTTATATAGTCCAAGGTGTAAATTGATGGAGGAGGGACAGTTGAAACAGCACAAAGACAGTTGCTCATAGGAGAGGAATTAAGTATTTCTGTCATTACGGTTGCTGGATTGTGACCTTCACAATCAGCAGTATCTAGGTAACATTGAATTACAGTCTGTCAGTGGATCGCATTACTCTATCTTTTGCAGAATATATTTACTCACTATAATACTGGACTGGAGAGCAACCCACCATTGTGTAAAAAACAAACAAAAAATTCTTTTGTAAGAAGTAGATGTTCAGGATTTATTAACATCACAAATTTTAATATTTCATCAACATCAAAGTTTGAGATATTCAACTGATGCCAACCTCTTCTTTTTAAAAATCTTCTTTTTTAAAAGATTCAAAAATAATCTTTGAAGTCATAAACATCTAAAAATGCCAAAGCAAAGGTTAATATCAGGATTATCAATAGGAATACAATTTTGTAGTGTGAGCTGATAAAAATTTCTGAAGGTATACAACATTTTGAGTTTTACAAAGCACCTCATCTTACCCACTTTGGTGCTCTTGCCTTGTTCATCCTCTCTGAACACAGCAGTGGTGTTTGCCTGTGTCTCAGGTGAGTAGCTTCTTTCCTCTATCAGGCCTCTACTTCTCACACAGGTCTTGCCCTTATTTGTATTCTAGTTCACAAGCAGTCCCCCATCACTTTATTCTTTCTTATATTCTACACATTTTCTTCATGACATTTGTCAAATTTTAATAAAATATTTACTTCATAGTTTTCATGCACTGTTTAGTAAAACCAGTAGGTGGTAATTTCCAAATCGATATGGGCATGTCTATTTTGTTCATTATTGTGTAGCCGAGACCTAATCCTTTTCCTAGCGCATGAGAGGAACTCAATGAATACATATGGAATAAGAGAGCCATGAGGGAAATAAAATACATGAATTATTCCATTTTGTTTAGTATATTAAAAGTTAACCTATGAAAACTATGTTGAAGTAGGAAATTCCAAAGCAAGACCCTGAAGACTATGCAACAGTACTTGTTACATGGAGCATCTAAAGGTCAGCAAATGCTTCATGAAAGCCTTTTGATGACAGCTGTCATTACAGCTTTACTACAAAGTAAGCTATAGTTATAAAAGCACTCAGGGGAATGGTAGGCACTTTGAAACCGAAGGTTTATTGTTGGAGCTATTTTTACATGTCAGGTCTACTTATGAATAGACCAGCAAGAGAGACAAATGAAAAGTGTGTTCAAACTTGGTGGACACCGACTGTATGGTTTATGTTGAAAATTTTGCAATGTTTCAATTCACTTCCTGAGCTTACTCCAGACAGGTCACTGAATACTAAGAAGAAAATATAAACCCACAAAAATGCTATTACTTTTCTATTAATAAATATCTCTAACACGTAGATCAATTAAAAATGTTAACCCCTTGATGGGGTGAAGATGTGGATTGTAGCATTTGTAAGTCTCAAATACTGGTGGCATTTCTGCTGCGTTTCCTATGTATGACAGAAGGAGAGTTGTGTTTAATGGAAAGTAGGATTTTGCTTTTACAGAGTTAGTCATGTTGGTTTTAGTAGATTGATAATTCCCATGGTCAAATAAAAATAAGAATGTCATAGAAACAATGTCAAAGAATAGTCACTCCATCACATTATTTTACAGAGGATGGAACTGGCACCAGTAGGTTAAGTGATTTGTCGAAGGTTGCATAATTTTATGTGTAAAAGTGGGATAATAATTCCTGCTGTGAGGATCAAAGGAGATAAAAGTGCTCAGCAAAGCATGAACCAGATAAACTGACTTGCTGATATAGCCTTTATAAAAGTTCCTGACAGTGTTTCAATGCTTTCATTATAATTTATTTTAAAAACCCTCCTATGTTGGTGTTGTGTATTATACAAAGTGTTCAGTTGACAATTAGATTCCCTGTGTGGCAAATAGACTTCTGGACCTTATTTTTATGAATTTTAAGTAAGAAAGGTTACATAAGCTGGCATGATACACTTAATTATGTAAAAGTTGGTGGCAGGGGGGATATTTTATTTACAGCTCATGTCCTGTGTCCCCCATGTCTAGGCCCCTCTGTAAGCACCAGTTCTGGCATAATCTGTTATTCCCTTTCTTGTGTATGTTCCCAAATTCCCCTGAACTGAAGAGGTAAGCTATTTCCTTATCTCTGAAATCTCTTGACCCCAAGTAGAAATACCAGGGGTTACCCAGAAGATAACCTATTGGTCAGTAATTTTAAAAAATAAATGGTCACAGAATCAACAATATCTACAACAACATACCACTCTGACATGATAAAGTCCTCAATTTTATGCATACAGAATTCATTAAAGTTAACCAAAAAGTATTCTGCTTCTCATTTAGCATCTGTCTTTCCTAAATTACAAAAACACAAATATAAGATAAGTCCTCCATAAATTCTTACAACCTATCCTCTGAAGAATGCAAATTTGTCTAGATCTAGCTTCTGGAGAGATATCAAACACATCCCAATAATGAAAATGATTCTTTTAAGTTATAATAGCTTTCCACTTTCCTCACTTGGTTTTTAATGTCTTTGTGTTTAATTGCCTCATTACCTTTAATCACCTCTTCGCCCTTAATCTTCACATCCACTTCTGGATCTATGTGATTATCAGCTAGTGATTAGCCCAAAGATCTCTGATATAATGCCGTGTTCTTCAATCTGTTCTGAAATTTGTTTCGTTTAACATTAGAAATTGTACGTATATTCCTTAGTGGCCTACTCTTTGCACATTTCCTGGAATTTTCTTGCATTCATAGGGAATTTTCAATATGCAGAAAACTTGAGTGATAGATAATTAAGATTTGCAAAATAGTGAAACTGAGGATGCTGCTAGGAAAAGCAAGGCAAATCTGACCCAAGACAGAGGACTCAGGCCTTGTGGGGTGAACTCTGTAACTAACCAGCAAACAATAACCTAAAGATAAAAGTTTGTTATTTTCTTGTATTTATGTGTGCATGAAGAAGATCAACCCATAGGAACACAGTGTCTGACCAAGGCAGGGATGGGATTCATAAAAGCAGAAGTGACTGGTTAATTTAGAGAAGACCATGTCTTGTCAGCTCAGGATTGGTGAGTTACAGGAGCTCTACACAGGCAAATGCTTTCTCCTCAAGTCCTAAGCTTCTAGAATTCTGCTAGTGGCTTGCAATCAGGCTGCCCAGGACATCAGATGGAGTTCAAAGAATATAGTGAAGTCACAGACCACAAAAAGTTGTAAGTTGCAAAAACAGGCTGTTTTGATGCCAGTCTGGTTGGTTTCTGAGAAGCTATTGCTTTGCAATCCTCTCCCTGGACTTCTGGTCACTTCTCGTCTAGAAATTGTCATATCATCCACACTCAGGGTCATGCAACAGGCAAGTCCCTAAGCACATGCTCAAAGTTCACTTAAAACTTTCCTATCATGATTTTCTTATTAACAGTTCTAGAATCCATTATGGGGTATCTGGTATGAGGTTTCAATTCACTTTAGAAAAATAATTTTGGTCACCCAATGGTGTTATTAAAGTCCTTATGCAAAGAAACTGTTTTGAGACATAGTAAGACATGCTTAATAACATACTACTCATTATGCACTTTTAGCCTAATCATATATTACATTATTGTTATGGATAGAAAATCATAATGTAGCAACACTCTTCTCAATATTGAATGCACACACTTAAAAACAACATATTAATGAATGAGATATAAATTTAATGAAAGACTAGTGACCATATTTTCAGCAGAGATATTTGGTTTTTCCTTAAAGCTGCCAAACATGAGCAACTGATTTTAAGCAAAGAGTATTAAAGTATCAATGATAACTTATTTCCCCTAAGATGTTAGAATATTTGGATTTATTCTGTTTCATCCTTGACAAGTAGTCTGTTTCTCAAAGAACTGGTGAATGTCCTATTCTGCAGAAATTGAAACTTTGTGGGATTCTGGCCAAAAGTCATTCTTAGATGAAGCTTGAATAACTAAAGCTTGAAGAACTGTGAACTCAGTCATTATTAGAAATGAAAATGTATAATCTGCATATAGTAGAAAATCTTCTTAGTAATTTTATCACAAAATCCTCATGAATACTACTGCCTTTCCGTAATCCAATAAAAAAGAAATCAAATCACTACAGTAAGCATTATTCGGCTATACGGTCAATAAGTTCTCAGATATGAAGAGAAAAAAAGAAAGGGTTTGGGAGGAGAAGGATTTCTTCAGAGCTGCTCACCAGTAAGATAGTTTCCAACAGAACAGAAAATTTTTAAATTTGTATTGTTTATGAATTCACTAATTTTTGAGCCAAAGTGACTACTGATTTAAGCATGTTTATGTAATCATAAAATTATACAATAATACATTCTACAAATCAAAATATATCATATTTTTACACAAATATGTCAAATACATACTCTATAACTATATATTACATAACTGTAAAATTTCATGTAAAGTATTTATTAATTTATACATGTAATTTCATTTTTAAGCTTTATATAATGCATTTATTACTATATATTATTCAAAATTCTTCCTTCTGAAATAATATCCATCTTTCTTCATTTCTTATTCCATGGTTAAGAAATAAGTGTATTTAGAAGCATGACTGAAATTCTCTGTGTGTTGAAGAATGAAGTCAATATTTTCACAAAGACTTAAACTTAGAATAAATCCTCTGAAGCAAAAATCATTTTAACCTTTGCTTTGAGAATTAGAAAAATGCCATATAACATTCTAATAAAAATAGCCATTTGTATTTAAATATAAAAACAGTAAACATTGAAAATTTTATAGCTAGATAATTTCATAATTATTCTATACAGGCTTGTCTATAATCAGGGATACAGAAATGTAAAATTTCAGTAATGAGTCTTGCTCTTTCTAACTTAGTGCTGCTATAGTTCGTCATACACTCTTTCAAGATAGGATTGCGTAGAGAATAAAGTAGATATTGTTTGGAAGGATTTGATGGGAAAATAAGAATATTTCTATTTCCCATGATGAGAATAATTATGTGAGAGTATTAAGGAAAAAATATTATTTTTCCAGGCACAAAGCCTAAGCAAAACTTCCATGTTACCTGATATTTTTCTTCCTTTCTTAGTCTACTCACTTCTCTGCCCCACATCTGTATTCTCTCCTTCATTCCTACCTCGGAGCACTAGGATCTCTAGCTAACCAGCTACTGGAAGCAATGAACAACAAGTTTGTTGAAAGTAATTATGTGAATTATCTTAATTACCCTGTGAAATAGGTACTGTTATTGACCTCAGTTTATAAACAAGGAAGCTGAGCCTTAGAGATGTAAAGTAACTTGCTTAAAGACAAATAGACAGAAACTGGATTTGAACTCACGTTTCATTAACCCATATCCACACCATTAACCATTAAGTGATGTCGCCTGTTGGAAGAAGTTCTACATAGACACTCACTGCTTCAGTAGGTTGCCAGCAAGCTGTCATAAATGTACTGTCAGCCTATGCAAGCGTAATTCTTGTAAGTCAGTCATTGCAGTTCCTTCAGACAAGAGAACACTCATCTTTCAAATAGTTGCATTATCCATCTTTATACTGTATTTTTGTCACCCCAAGTATATGCTGGTATTTTCTCATATGTAAAGATGTTCTGGAAAGCTTTGATTATAACTGGAGAATATACTGACAAAGAGTTGGTTTCCATGCACAATGGCAGATTGTTCCCAATTGATCTTTTCATGTATCCTAAATTTAGAACCAATGTCTTAAAATTACATTATGGGTAGAATGTGGTTACTAGGGGCTGCGGTAGGTGGAAGAGGGAAATTTTTTAAAGGGTATAGCATTTTAGATTTGCAAGATGAAAATCTTCTAAAGATTTGTTTCCAAGTGTGAATTTACTTAACAGTTAACTATACATTGCAATATGATTAAGATGGTAACATTTGTTATATATTTGTATCAGAATAAAGAAATAACACATGATACCTCAATGCAAGTTTATTGAATATACAACATATACATTATACTATTTTAGTTTACATTTACTGAATCTTTAATATTGTTTCTTCATAAATCTACACATTTTAGCATACACCTGCCGTCTCAGGCTGTAACATATGACACATTATTCTGTCATTTAACTTATCTCTTGCTACTAAGCATATGGCTTCATCTATTCTTGACTGTTGGCTATATTATGCAATACTTAACAGCAGGGTTATAGAAACAGACAAACAGAGTTCAAAGTATACGGCATCAGTTTTGTGTGTGTGTGTGTGTGACTTTGTGCAAGCTATTTTCTCTTTGATTTCAGCCTCCTCATATTTAAGTGTAAATTAAAAAATATATTTATTTAGTCTGGATGTAGTTGCTCACGTCTGTAATGCCAGCACTTTGAGAGACTGAGGCAAGCAGATCGCTTGAGGCCAGGAGTTCGAAACCAGCCTGGCCAACATAGTGAAATCCCGTCTCTACTATGGATACAAAAAAATTAGCTAGGCATGGTGGCATGTGCCTATAATCCCAGCTGCTTGGGAAGCTGAGGCATGGAATCACTCGAACCAGGGAGACAGAAATTGCAGTGATCCAAGATCACACCACTACACTCCAGCTTGGGCAAGAGAGGGAGACTCTGTCTCAAAAACAATAATAAAATAAAATAAAAATAAATATATGTATAATTATTTATTTATGATGTCATGATAAATAAGTTGCAAGCTTATGTATTATATCACAGCTATTGATCCATTGGAAACACCAACTGAATAAATTATAAAGAATACTTATTAATAATTTTTTAAATTGTATAATCCTGTCTTTATGTTATATTTATCTCTGGCATTAAACCCAGCTTCCCTCTCCAAGGAAAATTATATAACATGAACAAATATGGGCAAATATCAGCAGATGTTCATAAAACTAATATCCCTATCTTTCTAGGCACTGGCTTGGCTAAATTTCTTTGGTCGTCATGCAGTTGCATTTGGCCATGTGATCACATTCTAGTCCACTAGAAATTGGGAGATAATTTCTGTGGTCCCATTCTGGGGCTGGGTCCATAAAATTCTTCCATTCACAGTCATCCATGCTGTTGATATTCTTGTAAGCTTGAGGCAAACACAGCAAAGTTGGAAGTTATGATAAGACAGAGGTAGACTTTTTGGAGTAGAGCCACCCACCAAATAGAAACATAGGTTTGGGACTGTATATAATCAAGAACTAACCTTCTTCGGTATTTGAATCTTTTTGATTGAGAGGTTTGTTTGGTCTAGCTGCTGAATAGAGAAATTGGTAACTTGAAGTGGCACAGTGAAGGAATCTTACAAGGCCAGTTCAACCTGATTTCATGCTCATTTCGGATAATTATTGTTCGGTGTCTTAAATGCACCCTTTCTATGAATAAAAGTCTTTGTTATAATTATCCTCGAATTTTCCTCTACGTGAATTGGTCAAGACCCCGTAGAAACCATGTCTTTTTAGTTCACATATGGGTAATATAAGAGGACCCAGGTGCAGATACAATAGAGAGGACTACACATTAGATGGAAAGTCTGTGTTTGAGCTAAAGGCAATAATTAGTTGATGACCTAGTCTCCTTTCAGAAAACAATGAGTATATTGTTATATGTATATGCATAGGAAGATTATTAAAACAAATATTTCATCACAAGAAAAGAAGACTGTGAGACAAATCGGCAAGCCATTCACATAAATAACCACCTCTTCTTTCCAGACACAGCAGTTAGTCTTCTCGTTAGGTATTGCCATGTGACTGTACTCTGGATGTGTTCAATAGATTTTTTTAAATGCTAGGCCTCTTGTCATGTATAGGATTAATGTGGAAATCAACAGGATGCTCTAAAATTCATATGGAAGAACTAAAAGCCGGAATTAGCCAAAACAAGACACTTCTGATAGAGAAAATTGAGAAAATGAATGGAATATTTAGCAGAAGGACAAACTATGGAATAAATAGACCAGGAAAAGACAGATATCTATATAGAAACTACTCAGTAAAAACTAATGGCACATTTGCTTACAGAAAAGGAGAAAAAAATGAAATTCAATCTTTACATTGAACACAATCTGAAAATATATTACAGATGAATTAAAGAAAATATTAAAAACTTTTGTAGAAAATATAAAAGAATATTCCCATGGCATTGGAATAACCAAATTTTTTCACAGGACACAAAAACTGATGAGAACATAGGAAAAGATTGATCTATTTTATCACATACAAATGATAAATTCTGCAAATTAAAAGGTATCTGAATGACAGTAAAATATATGTCACAAATTGAGCATATTATCTGAAACATGTACATTGACAAAAGATTTGCATTTATAATCTACAAAGAACTTTAATAAGTCAACAAAAAAGGAAAAAAGTATTTGGGGAATGTGAAAATGACAGGAATTTAAAAAAGAATCATTTTGTGTACAGAATTTATTGCTTCCAGTGGGTTCTTGGTCTCGTTGACTTCAAGAAGGAAACCGCGGACCTTCACGGTGAGTGTTGCACCTCTTAAAGATGGTGTGTCCAGAGTTTGTTGCTTCAGATGTTTAGGTGTATCTGGAGTTTCTTCCTCCCACTGGGTTCATGGTCTCACTGACTTCAGGAATGAAGCTGCAGACACTTTCAGTAAGCGTTAACAGCTCATAAAGGTAGTGCGGACCCAAAGACTTCACAGCAGCAAGAAACACTGTGACCAGTGAAAGAACAAAGCCCCCACAGCATGGAAGGAGAACCCAGCAGGTTGTCCTGCTGGCAGTGGGGTGACCAGCTTTTAGTCCCTTATTTGGCCCCGCCCAAATCCTGTTGATTGGTCCATTTTACAGAGTGCTGATTTGTCCATTTTACAGAGTACTGATTGGTCCATTTTACAGAGTGCTGACTGGTGCATTTACAATCCTTTAGTTAGACACAGAGTGCTCACTGGTGCGTTTATCATCCTTTAGCTAAACAGAAAATTTCTCCAAGTCCCCACTGGAACCAGGAAGTCCAAGTGGTCCATAAAATTTGAAATAATTCTCAGCTTCATTAATAACAAAGAAATATAAGTTAGAATGACTGTAATATGTCATATAAGATATACCAAATTAACAACAATTCAAAGTTTTCTCAACACAAAGCATTGTCATAAATGTGCAGAAAAAGGACTCTCATTAAAAGTGATGGAAATTTAAAAAGTGGTAGTGGCAGTGATTTAGAAAAAAAGTCTAAAATACTGTACCTGTGTGTACCCTAAAAACTACCTGTTTTCCTCTTATCAGTATATCACATAAAATTATATTACATATGCACTAGGAGATATTTACAAGAAAAATGGTCACAAGGTTACATGAAAACACTAACGCCAGCAAAACTTCTAGTATAATTCAAATGTTCACTAATTGCAAAACAGAAAATGTAAAATGTGATAAATTACTATGATTAATATTATACACTAGTGCAAATTCATGGAAAAAACTTTACAACTTTACATGGAAAACTCACAAAAACATTAATTAGTAAAAAACGCAAATCACAAAAATACATACAATTGTATGTCATTTTTACTAATTTGAAAAGCAGGGAAAGTAAATAAAATATTTTTGAAATTATTACAGAATTTAGATAAATTTAAGTAACAATTAGATAAGTGAGACTCTGCTAAACTTGCAAAAATGAAAAAAAAAAAAAAACTCTGTGTATTTATAGAGTTTAGGCTAGGTTTTTTTGTCCCTGTAAAATACTCAAAACAATAAAGATAGTACCAGGAAAAAAATGGAATTTCTGAGATACAAGATGTATAAAAACATAGCTAGATGGAACTTCTAGGTCAGAGAGTATGAAATAATCAACCTTTCCAAGAATAGGGCAGTCAGAATGTCAAAACTGATTAAAGTTAAAGCTGACTGAAGAAATGGTTGTTGAAATTGTTCAAGTCAGGGAACACGTAAGCAAAATGAAAAATTTGTAACGTTGCTTCTGTTAAAGGTATTTGTAAAAGTCAGCACATAATTTTTAAGAGGAGACAAGTACAGGAGAAAAAGTCTTGATGTAGACCAGTTTTCATTTTTGTAAGCCAAAGAAGAATAATTTATTTTATTCAAGCACTGAATGTGGGAAGGACAGCCTAATTATTTGAGGGAATGGAAAGGTGGATCTAACTGGAAATAATTGATCTATACTAAAACTTCTTTATTTAATAGCTAATGGGACATTTGTTTACAGAGGGAGAAAAAATGAAATTGAATCTCTACATTGTACAATATGTGAAAATATATTTTGTATTTTGTTTACAACTATGCTTGTGAACACTATATAGGAAAAATATAGCCAAAAAAAATGCTATAGTTTTTCGTTAGATTTAAGTCAAAGACATTCATTGATAAAAAAAAATATGTGAATGTAAATGAATATTCACCAAATTTCTCTAAGCCATCTGATCAGAACGATTGTCTCTGAATATTACCTCCCTTTGAAAGGTATTGGCATACATTTGTATTAATCTCAGGATGTTTCAAAGTAAGCCCTAATTTAAAAGCTATTCTACATGCAAGCTAAAACAATATTAATAGAACTTTCATTTCCAGAAACAATAAAAGAAATAAGGCATTTTGTAAAATGTGGTCCTGAACAAGTCACAGTAAAAAATAAATATATATTTAGTGTCTACCTCCGCAAAAGAGATGCTACTTTCTATTCCTCTGTCTTGAAAACAAGGTGAAAAGTTAGCCTATAAGCAACTTTGGGCAGAGGGTTGCCAAAACAAAACTCGTGCAATTGAACTTGGACACTTCAAAAGAATTTGGGAGAATCTGACCACAGGATCTAAATTCTATTAATAATGGATACAAAGGTGAAAGGGTTCTTCCCAAGTAGCTTACTTCATATTCCCATAGGGTCTATAGTGTCACCCATCTGAATAAAGAAATGATAAATCAAATAATTGCCTTGAATATTATGATTTGGAGAAATGTCTTTTGAAATAAGCTATGGGGGAAAAAATGAAGCCATGTTGCATTTATACAGGTCTAAAGAGAAACACAAATGCTGTTGCTGTTGTGTTCAGGCAGCTTTCCCTCTGACTATACTTAGAATATCCACAGTGATCCTGGTGTGTAGTGGGGACATTTTCCTTTATGCCTCTCAGTGAAAGGAAAAAGTAATCTTTCTTTGCCCCCAGAAAATTAAAGCTCAATGTTATTTGCTTAAATGATTACAATAGGTTAGAATTTTAACACAGTCACACATTTTTTAAATGTCTATGTTCAAAACCTTTCCTATTGAAAAAGGGAGAAGCAGCAAATACATGGTATTTAAATTACCTTTCTTTCTGGACTTTAATATGGTTGGAATCTCTAACTATTTTACTTATTTAAAGTAACAATCCCAAATTAAAACACAGTAAGGGGCATAATTAGGAATTTGAAATGTAATACAAATCATCTGTCAGGTGAGACTAGAATAGAGAAGCTATAAGATTCTGTGTGCAATAGGGTAGTGAGATAGACTGGCTGCATCCTCCACATTCCCTGTTTCTCTCCTGAACAGAAGATGATGGTAAGAATGCACACTCCTGCTTTGTTAAGGAGAAACAACTACATCATCTGAAGAAACGTACAGTCCTGAAACACCTTTGAAGAGCCATAGTTTCTTCTCTCTGCCTTGATCATGCAACTGAAAACAAAAACCTTGAATAGGAGGAAGCACAAGAAGATTGAAGGCCTGTGTCATCACTTGGAGAAGAAGCATCTAGGAAAATTTTGTGTTTATTTGTCTTATTTGGATTTTTAAATAAATTGTTTACTTTTTTAGATTTAGGAGGTACAAAATGCAGATTTGTTACATGGATATATTGTGCAGTTGGTGAAGTCTAGCCTTTTAGAGTAACCATCACCCACACAGTGTACACTGTACTCATTAAGCACTCATCTCTCTCCCCACTACCACTCTCCCACCTTTCTGAGTCTCTAATGTCTATTATTCAACTCTCTATGTACATGTATACACATAATTCAGCTTCCATGTATAAGTGAGAACATGCAGAATTTGACTTTCGGTTTCTGAGT
The DNA here is from genome assembly GCF_009764315.1 of Trachypithecus francoisi. Classification (NCBI taxonomy): domain Eukaryota; kingdom Metazoa; phylum Chordata; class Mammalia; order Primates; family Cercopithecidae; genus Trachypithecus; species Trachypithecus francoisi. The sequence continues at coordinate 54,859,299 of NW_022681463.1, read as the reverse complement.
AATTCATAACTGCTTCCAGTTCCATTCATGTTGCTGCAAAAGACATGATTTTATTCTTTTTTTATGGCTGAGTAGTATTCCATGGTATATATACCATATTTTCTTTATCCAATCATCTGTTGATGGACACTTAGATTGATTTCATATCCTTAGTATTGTGAATAGTGCTGCAATACATATACGAATGCAGGTATCTTTTTGATATAAAGATTTTGGTAGGAACAGGAGGCAGAGAAATTCTAGGCAGAAAAGGGCGAGTCCCTGGCAAAGCACCACCTTCAAGCTGAAAAGTTTGAGATCATGGCCCAAAGTGAGAATTTATATCCCTGTTTTCTCACTCGAGTGTTTCATTTTTCCTAAACCACCCATGGCCCCACCCCATCCTGTGCCTATAAAGACCTCAGACTCAGACAGCAGAGGGAAAGAAGCAGCTGGACATTGGGACGACCATGGCTGGACAGTGAATACATGCAGCTTGACTTCAGAGGGACAGCTTGACAGTGTAACTTTGGAGAATTCAGCCGGAGATGGCAGGAATTCAGGAGAAGATTACCTACACCTACCCCTGACTCCGCCCCATCCATTTTCAGCTCCCCTTCCTGCTGAGAGTCACTTTCACTGGCAATAAAATCCCCTGCATTTACCATCCTTCCATTCATTTGTGTGACCTCATTTTTCTTGGATGCTGGACAAGTGAATGCAGGTACAAAAGCACCCACTGGAATGAATGCAGATACAAAAGGGCCCACTGAGCTCTTAACACGTATGCTGTCTGCTGATGGCACAGCTAAAAGAGCACTGTAACATGTGCACTGGGACTTTGCGAGTAACAGGCACACCCCCAGACACGGCTGCAGGACTCACATAGAGTTTGTTCTGCCAGCACCCAAAAGTGCTCCTCCTGGCTCCTGCACCCACTACCCGCCTACTCCCTCCTGCGAGGGGTGGAATGCACTGGGTCCGAGTTGTTGTGGTCACTCCTGCCAGCACCGAACCTGGTTCCAGTGCTCATGTACTCTAGTTCCTGCCTCATTTGCTTGCACACCTCCACCCACGAGAAGTTGAGAGCAGCAGTCTGAGTGAATGGTGTTCTCTTGTCATGGGTCCTGCAAAGGGGTCAAGGAAATATCCTGCTTCAATTTCTTTTCTTCTAGGCAGATACTCAGTAATGAGATTGCTGGATCAGATGACAGTTCTATTTTTACTATTTGAGAAATCTCCATACTTTTTTCCAAAATGGTTCTACTAATTTACATTCTCACAAATAGCCTATACTGTTCCCTTTGTTCCACACTCACCCTCAAAATTTGTTATTTTGTACTTTTTACTAATGGCCATTCTGACAGGTGTACAATTGTATCTCCTTGTTGTTTTTGTTTTGCATTTCTCTCATGATTAGTGAGGTGAAGCATTTTTTTTCATATGCTTGTTGACCGTTTGTATGTTTTCTTTTGAAAAATCCCATTTGCCCAATTTTAAATGCAGTTATGTGTTTGTCTTTCTTTCTTTCTTTCTTTCTTTCTTTCTTTCTTTCTTTCTTTCTTTCTTTCTTTCTTTCTTTCTTTTTTTTTTTTTTTCTTGGTGAATTGTTTGAGTTCCTTGTAATGGAATGTTAGTCATTTGTCAGGAATGTAGTTTACAAGTATTTGCTCCCATACTGAAAGCCTGTTCGCTTTGTTGATTATATCTTTTGCTGTGAAGAAGCTTTTTCATTGTCCCATTTGTCTTTAGGTATTGTTACATTTGCTTTTGAGGTCTTAGTCATAAATTCTTTGTCAATGTCCAGAAGAGCATTTCCTAGATTTTCTTCTAGAATTTTTATGAAGTCTTACATTTAAGTTCTTTAATGCACCTTGTATTGATTGTTCTGTATAATGAGAGATATGGGTTCAGTTGTATTCTCCTGCACATTGCTATTCAGTTTTCCCAGAACTATTTATTGGATAAGATTTTATTTCCCTGGTGTATGATTTTGTTGACTATGTGAAAGATTCGTTGGTCCTAGGTATGTGACTTTATTTCTGGGTTCTCTATTCTGTTCCATTGAGCTACGTGTTTATTTTTGTACCAGTACCATATTGTTTGGCTTATTGTAGCCTGGTGGTATAATTTGAAGTCAGGTAATGTGATGCCTCCAGTTTTATACTTTTTGCTTATGATTGATTTGGCTATTCTGGCACACTCTTTCTTTCCATTTGAATTTTAGGATCATTTTTCTAATTGTGTGAAAAATGATATTGGCATTTTGATAGGAATAACATTAAATCTGTAGATTGCTTTGGAATCTGTAGATTGCTTTGGACAGTATGGTCATTATAATGATATTGATTCTTTAAGTTCATGAGTATGGGGTGTTTTTCCATTTGTTTCATCTATGATTGTTTTATTAATCAGTATTTTGTAGGTTTTTTTAGAGATCTTTCTCCTCTTTGGTTAAATGTATTCCTAGGTATTTTATTATTTCCGGAGCCATGATAAATGAGATTGAGTTTTTGATGTGGTTCTCTGCTCATTGTTAATAGTGTATACAAACGCTATTGATTTTTGTATGTTGATTTTCTATCCTGATATCTTACTGAATTGATGTATCAACACTAGGAGTCTTTTGGAGGAGTCTTTTCTAGGGTTTTATTAAGATCATATCATCCGCACAGATAATTTGACTTCCTCTTTTCAAATTTGTATACCTTTTGTTTTTTTCTCTTTCCTGATTGCTCTGACCAGGACTTCCTGTACACTGTTGAATAGGAGTGTTGAAAGAGGGCATTCTAGTCGTGTTCTAATTCTTAAGGGAAATGCTTTCAACTCTTTTATCTTCAGTATGATGTTCACATTGTGCTTATTGTCTATGGCTTCTGCTATTCTGAGGTATATTCCCTTGATGCTTAGTTTGTTGAGGGTTTTAATCATTAAGAGGTGCTGAATTTTATCAAATGTTTATTTCTGCATCTGTTGAGAGGACCATATGGATTTTGTTTTTAAGTCTGTTTATGTGGTGAATCACATTTATTGATTTGTGTGTGTTGAAACATCATTGCATCCCTGGAATAAACCCCACTTGATCATGATGTATTTTCTTTAATGTGCTATTGGATTCAGTTTGCTAGTATTTTATTGAGGATTACTGCCTCTCATTCATTGAAAATATTGATGTGTAGTTTTCATTTTTGTTGTTGTATCTTTTCCCAGCTTTGGTATAAGGATAATACTGGCATTGTAGAATGAGTTAGGAAGGATTCTGTCCTCAATTTTTTGAAACGGTTTCAGTAAATTTGGCACCAGTTCTTATTTGTATGTCTGGTAAAATTAGGCTGTGGATTTGTCTGTTCCTGGGATTTTTTTTTTTTTTTGATGGGGGAGAATTTTGTTACTGATTCATATCATTACTAATTATTGGTCTGTTCAGGATTTCTGTTTATTCCTGATTTAGCCTTGGGAGATTGTTAAGTGTTTTAAAACTCAGTATGACTCAAAGTTGCTGAATTAATATAATTACTGGAGATTGTAGTTAATAATTGAATTTTCTACATTCTACTCTATATCTCCTGAATTTGATTATCCAGAGGAGTCTGAGAATCTGTATTCTTATTTTATTTTTTGCATTGATAAATAAAATAGAATGTACTTACTGTATATAATGTGATGGTTTAAAATATATGTACATTATGGACTAAATGTCACTAATTAACATATTAATCTTAGTCAGACTAAATCTGGCTAATTAACATACATATTACCTACATGGTTATCATTTTTGTGCAGAGAACACTTACATACACTCTTGTCATTTTTCAAGAATATATTACTAACTGTAGTAACCTTGTTGTACAATAGACCTCTTAAGCTTACTCCTCCTTTCTAACTAAAATTTTGTATACTTTAACCAACATTTACTCCCACCTCAAACATCCCAGCCCCTAGTGACCCCCATTGTGCTTTCTACTTCTGGGACATCAACTTTTTAGATTACACATATGAAGAAGATCAAGCAGTGTTTGTCTTTCTGTGTCTGGCAGAACATAATGCTCTCTAGATTCATCCATGTCGATACAAATAAAAAGATTTTATCATTTTGTATGACTGAACTGCACTCCATTGTGTATCAATACCCCATTTTTAATACATTCATTTTCTGATGAACACTTAGGTTGATTTCATGTCTTGGATATGGCAGATATCTCTCTTACCTACTGATTTAATTCTCTTTTCCCTCAGATGTGGAATTGCTTGATTATATGGTAGTTCTATTTTTAATTTTTAAATAAATCTTCATACTGTATATCATAATGGCTGTACTAATTTTCATTCCTACATATAATGTGCAAGGGTTCTTTTTGCTCTACAATCTTGCTACCTTCCTTTTGATAATAGCCAGAGTGTCTGTATTTTAACCACAAGCAATGCCGATGATCCTCATGATGAGACTCATTGGTGCACACCAACAGAGTCCAGTATTGGGGAGAATTCGGTGGGGGTGGCAAGTCAGTCAGTTTATTAGGCCTCTCCAGGATTCCTGAACTGAACATCAACCCTAATTTCTGTTTCTTTCCCTGCTCTATAGAAGTATCTCCTTAGATATCGATTGTGAAATTCTTGTCATGTAAAAACCTGACTCTCTGCTCATTTAAATTTCAAGCCCTCACTCTGAAAAGAAGGACTTACTAAACAGGTAAGCTCTTTGTAATAAAGGGCATATCTTTTTTTTTTTTTTTTTCTGAGACTGAGTATCACTCTGTTGCCCAGGTTGGAGTACAGTGCCACGATCTTGGCATTGCAACCTCTGCCTCCTGGGTTGAAGCGATTTTCCTGCCTCAGCCTCCCGAGTAGCTGGGACTACAGGCATGTGCCAACATGCTCAGCTAATTTTTTGTATTTTTAGTAGAGACGGGGTTTCACCATGTTAGCCAGGATGGTCTCAATCTCCTGACCTAATGATCCACCTGCCTCGGCCTCCCAAAGTGCTGGGATTACAGGTGTGAGCCACCGCACCTGGCCAACAAATGTTGTATCTTGAGGCACAAAGTGACCGCTGTGTAAATAATTCACTGTTAAGGCTCATACACCTGAATGGTAAGTTTATTTGGCCTATTATCATACTGTCAGTGGACACAGGATCAAAAGACAGTCATTCTCAAATTCTGTGTTTTATATCCCTTGTAGACATTTAGCCTCACTAATTTGGATTCATTAGCTCAATGGAACATTTAGAAAGAGAGAAAGATGAAATAAGAACAACAAAAAGTGTAATGTTTATTTCTATTTAAAATCATACGTGGTGCATTTTTCCAGATATATTTATAAGATAGAATTATTTGTTAACTAGTAAAAAAGCATACTACTTTTGAAGGTCAAAATTAAAAATCTGGAAAGACACTTCTAAAAAGCAACATTAATGCTTCTCTGGTGCTAGTTTTAGTGGGTGAGTCACTGCTGACTCTAAAGCATTCCATAGTGTCTTGTGAGGAATAATATCATGTAAAGATGCAAATTAACATTGCCCAGCAAGTGGAACACTGCCTAATAGAACTTATAATTCTCAGTATAGTTTTCCCTTTGGAGCATTGATGCATTTTTAAAATTTGCTGTTAAGAGTAAATTGTAGTTTTTTATTTATCACTACAGCACCAGAAAATGAAACAGTGGGTTTGGCTATGCAACCCTAGAGATTCCAAGATTAAAAACAGAGAAAAAAAAGAGAAAAAACACCAAAAACAGTAAAACTGTTTTCCATTGGGATAATTTTGGTATTATATATATAGATTGTAGACAGTGACCAAAATACTACAGTAGTTATTGAAATATAAAGATGTAAGAGAAAGTCTTTTTTTGAAAAACTGAGAAATTTGTCCTTTTTCCTTCTTTAAAGGAGGTGGGGTTAAAATTTATTCTAAATTCTTTATTTTTATCCTACTCAGTGATTTGAGATCAAAATCTAATACTCTAAAGATAAATATCACCAGGGCATTTTTTAATCAGTCATCTGATTCTTATATAGCCTTTTTAGTCTCTGTTGAATGTACAGAAGTTTGTTTTATAAGAATATATTATAGTTATATTTCTATATCACATAGAATATAAATATAATAATTATAGTTATAACAGTTATACGATGTAACTATAATTGTAGTTATAATATTTATATGATATAACTATAATAATTATAGTTATAGTTATATATATTATGCATTATCATATATTATGAATTAAAGTGAAAGTTCAAGACTTGAATGAATATGAATATAAGGACTAACTTTGATTACTGCTATGCTGCTATTATTTTTAAAAAGTAAAATAGCCCTACAGCAGGACCTGCCAGAGTATGTGAGAAGGACATTTTAGTGAGAGCATCTGTGAGGATAACCATCCATGATGAGAGCTGAGTGAAAGATGAGTAACAGAAGGAACACCAGCAAAGACACAGCATCTGTAGGGTCCAAACTTGAAAACACTGACTAAAATAAACATGGCAAAATAAGATGAAGCAAAGGATTGGGTAGAGACAAAAAAAGAAAAAAAGAAAAAAAGACACAGCAGGGCCAGGTAGGAGATTCCTAAATTCTTTAAATGAGAGTATAAATGCCTGGACATTTCTAGTTAAAATAAAGATTTTGTGTAGGAACTGGATAGTGCCAATAAGAAAGCACAAACTATGCATCTCTTAATTCCATTACTATATTTAGGTTAAGAAATTTGCAAAAGTTTGCAAATTGGTATTTGAAATTTGCAACATTGGTATTTGAAGTTCTTTTTTCAAACTACTGAAGTTGAATAACACTTTGACAGACATTTTCGTAGGGCTTAAAGCAAAACTACTAAAAAAGTTTAAATGGTAGTACTGAGATCAAATGCCTACTATCTGGCTTTTAATGTCTCACTGAGAATTAGTAACTAACAAAAAAAAGTGTTAGGCCTAATCAAATAATTGAGTGTGTGCACCCACACGTTTAATTCCTACAACAACCCTTATGAAAACTGGAATTATTTTTATACATTTTTATATTTGACCATGAGAGAAATCTGATAGATTTGAGAGTTTACATGGCCAAAATTCAGAGATATTTAAATTATAAAGGCAGTATTCATTATAAAGTAATGAATACTAAATGCTAGTCCAAGAAACCTTATTTCTTTACTCATACGTCATAAGCCCCACACTATACTACTGTGTGGTTTATCAAAGCCAACCTGCCCAACCTCATTGGTCCCTTTATGGATCAATTGTTTCATCACACATTCTTGACAACGTTAGTACCTCAATCCCTGAAAGCAATTGATAGTCCAGCCTCTTAACGTCTATCTCCAGTTTGTCAAAAAGGTCTATTCATATTTCTGTTCCTTACCTGCTTGAACAATTTAAGTCATCACTCTTAAAAATAAAAAACCATGTCAGTCTACACCACAGACCTTCTTCCATTTAAAACCTTCTGAAGGTGGCACCTGAAAAAAAATATATATATAAAAGTCCCTCAGCTCTATCTCACCTTTTCCGTCAGGCACTCCAATCAAGTATCTTAGTGCTTTACAGCCATAACACACACTGTCATGACTCATTCCATGCTACTCTATCCACATGGACTGTTCTTTACACCTTCAAATCCTGGTGAGCTCCTAGTTATCCTTTAAGATCGAATGCACATGTTGCCTTTATGAAAGCATTCCAGAATTTTTTAGCTGTGTCTCTTCCACAGGACCTCATACTCTATAGCATAATTGTTCCTTTCAAATGCATATCTCTTTGCATAAGACTCTGAATTTTAAAATAAGTCAAAATGATATATTTTAGTCATTAACTGTGTTCATTTTATCTTCATAGTACTCAGTACTCAATATTTAACACAGAGAAATCACCGAGAATGTATTTGCTTTATGTTTGATTATAAATTACCTTTTGGGAAAAGGTATAAATTATGGGGAGAGGGGGAACGTATCATAAGTAAATTATTAGAGTTATCATTTCTAAAAAGTAATCATATTCTGGCAGTTATAACTTTAATTGATCCTTTTCCTTTTTTTTTTTTTTTATGGAACTGGGACTAAGGAGAAGATCTTTTCATTTTTCTTTCCCTGTTTCTTTGCTGTTACTCTTCCAGAAATGATTTACTATTTTTTCAACTCCCCACAATTAGCAATAGTTACAATTAAGGAGATAGTTCTAAATACATAAAACATATTTCTCCTAATGTTTCCTTCAATAGAGAGTACTTGTTTGTCCCTGGTGGTGAGTGCTAATATGCTCTTCCTTCCCCTTTTATTTCAATGAAGACATAAATGCCAAATGAATTTATACTGTACTTATTAAATAATTCAAATAAACAGATTGGAAAATTTGAAATACTTATAATGGTGGGTAAAAAGTTTTTAGGTTAAATATCTTTAGAACATGACCCTATTGATGATAAAACCTAGCACAATATTCAGTTAGTTAATGAATACTTACTGAGCATCTGGCTGTGGCAGGCCCTTTGTGAACCATTTGTAGGAATGCAAAAATAAATGAGAATACATGCAGCATTGTCCTGATTAAAACAGTGAAGCAGGTAAAAAATCATATTTTTTTGTCTATGTTATTCCAGTTTTGTCTTTGTCTTGTCGTATCTTACTGTTTTCATTGTCACTCCTCAACTCCCAGATCAATGGTGTGCTGTTGTGCTGGTAAATTTATTCTACGGAAAAAGAAGAAAAAACTCTGAGTCATACTGTCTGTCAATTTCTAAGATGTAAATACTCCTCAATGGCCAATTTCAAAGGACAAATGTGGAATTGCTAGAAATGATAAAATTCAGCTTTCACAAGTCAGCACATGATGGTTCCAACTCACCGCCACATGACCTTCACAGGCATGCTCCTTGACACAAAGACACAGAAAGCTCTTACTCTATCTTTTGTTCTCAAAAACGAATTTTACATCAAGTATTAACACAGTAACATGAATTCTAGTTATTGCATTAACTGTCCCAATCCAAGGAAACTGTTCTCAAAACCAAGGAAACTGATTTTTAAGTATTATCACTATATTTATCCTAATACTTTCTTTTATCCCCATGTAGTAACTATAGGATGCATAACCAGCTTGGAATTATCTGGAATTATACCTGAATATGCTGTTGATTCTGTGCAGGTTGCATAGATATTTGCTAAAATGGCTGAATGAAGGCCTTCAGCAGAAGTGGCTTACAAAGGATATAATTTTATATTGCTTAATATTAAATATTACCAGTTAAAAATGCAGGCATCAATTTCTGCTTACAAGATAGTAGGTACTATAAACATTTGTTACTCATTTTGATTGAGGCAGGAGCACTATCATTCAAAATATAATGCTTAAATAACTTCAGTAAAATATTTTTAAAACAAAATGCACCTGAATTAAATTATTTAAACAATAATAAATATGAAATATACTATGGAATGGTACTCGCTAAATGGTAAACAACAATATGCATTAAATTTAAAAATAGAGATTAGTTATTAATTCACCCAGGGTGAAAGTCAAGGTGTAATCTCTGAGAAAAACACATTACAGTGGCTTTTACAGAATTTGCAAAATGAAAATGCCTTTACATAATAGTCGTAGAAATAGGTAAGAAAAAAATTAAATAGCCTAGTAATTGTTGGTTTTTCAAATGAACTGCATTTGTAGAGTGTAATGCACTTAGTAAATTTTGGCCTTGGCAGATTAAATACATTGTTTATTTTAGTATAAATGCTTTCTGACTGCAATTTAACTTTCATCATTTAACTTGTGCGATATTAACTTATTTAGACTAAGAAGGTGTGAGGAAAAGTTTCCATGATATCTTTCTATATTTTAATATTCATTTTTTCCTTTAAATAAATTCCTGACAACTTCCTACTAGTGTATTAAGTATTTATGTTTGTGGTAGTACACAAATTATTTCACATGTTGTACATTTGTTAATTATATATAATCATACCAAAGTTGTAACAAATTTATACCTCTGAGAGGCTCCTTGCATTTCTTGAGTAAATAAAAACTATTTTACTCAATTACTTGACACAGTATAAATTTCTTGTTTCAATGGTAGAAGTAGCAGACTGAAAAAAGAAAATAGGAAACAGTATTAACTAAATATGATATTGGAGTTGAACTTGGATTCTGAAAAATCACATGCAACTGTTCAAAGTATGTCTCCCAGGGATCAGATCCATGCATTTGTCTTACTAACCTCTCCTATTTAATCTGCTTTCTTTTACACGTACATTACAACAGGATGTATTATGCTTGAAGCTGTCCAGGTGTGTAACATCTTTAGCTTTTATATTAGCAGAATCCAGAATTCCGTTTGTATCTGTATGTATGTATGTGTGTAAATTATGCTAGTCAAAATCATTCGTGCTCCTTCAAGATTAACTTTAACACTAATTAGAAATGTCTTATTGATGGATGTAATAGTATCCACTTTTTAATATGCTTAGTAGAAATTGAATTATCTAGTGTGTTCTGTGGTGTCTAAATTTTGTTTCTAGAATTAGATGATATGCATTTAAAAATAACTGCTATCCTTTTCTTTTTTTTCTCTTGTTTATATTTGGAATTGGTGAATTTAAATATGAGATCCCTATATTCTCACCCTTTGGAAGTAATAGAAATATGTTTCCTTTATTTTGCAGCTCCGGGGGTCGGTGGGGGTGGAGGAGCAGTATTTTGCCTTAAGAAGTTTGGAGCAAAACTGCTTGTAAGGAATAGATTGCTAGATTTTTCAATAGTAGAAATAATTGTCAAAGGATTTGTGATTTGCATTGAATTACCATGGATTATGATTTTAATGTGCCTTCATTTCATTAAAATCCTTAGAATACAGTACTTATAATTCAACAAGAAAATACGAAGAAAATCAAACATTTTAGAAATGACTAAAAATCATCCCATTATGCCAGATGCAAAGAGTTTGCAATGCAAAAAGTATACATCATCTAGTCTTTTTTTTTTTTTTTTTTTTGAGACGGAGTCTCGCTCTGTCACCCAGGCTGGAGTGCCGTGGCGCGATCTCGGCTCACTGCAAGCTCCGCCTCCCGTGTTTACGCCATTCTCCTGCCTCAGCCTCCCGAGTAGCTGGGACTACAGGCGCCCGCCACCTCGCCCGGCTAGTTTTTTGTATTTTTTAGTAGAGACGGGGTTTCACCGTGTTAGCCAGGATGGTCTCGATCTCTTGACCTCGTGATCCACCCATCTCGGCCTCCCAAAGTGCTGGGATTACAGGCTTGAGCCACCGCGCCCGGCCGTTCATCTAGTCTTATAAGTACTTGAATAAGTCACACTACTCAGTTGAATTGCCAACTCATAAATTCAAACATATTTTGTATGTATTTATAGTATCTAATAACAATTATTTATCAAGTAATGAATAATGAGGTGAGTCAGAGTGCTTATAAGGAAAACTAGTCTTATATTTCTTCATGGTTAAATATTCTTTTGCTCTCTTTTGAGATTATTCTGTCAGTTAATAGATCTCCAACACAAAACAAAAACTTGACAGTAAACATACTGCAATATTGCATTAATTTAAAAAAAAATCACTAAGAAATTATTTTTGGTATTTTCTCTGTCACTGATTCCAAATATTCCCATTTTTCTAGCTCCTAAAGATTTCTGTGCTAAAAGGGTGTCAGGACTACGTAAGTTTGGGAAATGGAGCCTACTATATTCCATCCATGGAGAGGATGGAACCCACAAAAAAGGGTTCTGAACAATTTCGCAGTGAATAAGTGTTTAGCTTTGTTTATCCTAGTTTCTACAAGTATACTTTACCACAGAACAATTTTTAAAATATCTTCTCTTTTTACCTTCTGTAGATATAAAATTCCATGGAAAGCCCTGTGAAATGTTGTTCTGTACTAAGCAACAACTCCACTGCATATAACCCAAGTTATTTTGTAACCTTCTTGCCTATTCAGCAGAGTCAAGGTAAATCTCAATCCACTCTCTAGAGTGTGTGTATGTACGAATTATCTCCCTAAAGCACCATCTGGCCACAATACTTTATCATTATCAATACACGAGAGCTGTCTGCATCGAGGAAAGTATTAAATACCTTAAATGTACTACCCAATATGCATGTAAACTATACATCCAGAGTCAGATATGCACTTCTCACATCTAAAATCAACGTATTAGGTTTGCCGAATTCTCTCCCTCTCTCACACACACACATTTTGAAGTTGAAACTCTTCACTTCACAAGGATGGCTTCATACCTTTATGTGAATAGCTTGTATGTGTGAGTGTAATATTCAAACACGGGCAGAGATAGAACTAGCTTGTGGACTAATCATATCCAGAACTAACATATTAAGAGTTCACTAAAGATTAAAATGTTAAGCTTTCCTAGCTTTAGGATGACTGTTTTCCCAACGTAGTGTATCTGGAATTGGTAGTTTCTTGGTCTGGCTGACTTCAAGAATGAAGCCACGGACCCTGGCAGTGTTACAGTTCTTAAAGATTGTGTGTCCCGAGTTTATTCCTTCTGATATTTGGACATGTCCAGAGTTTCTTCCTTCTGGTGGGTTCGTGGTCTCACTGACTTCAGGAGTATAGACGCAGACCTTCACAGTGAGTCTTACAGCTCTTAAAAACAGTGTGGACTCAAAGCCTGAGCAACACCAAGATTTATTGAGAAAAGCCACAGAACAAAACTTTCACAGCGAAAAGTGACCCAAGCAGTTTGCTGCTGCTGGCTTGGGTGGCCTGCTTTTATTCCCTTTGCCTGGCCCCACCCACATCCTTCTGATTGGTCCATTTTACAGAGTGCTGATTGGTCTGTTTTACAGGGAGCTGATTGCTCCATTTTTACAGAGTGCTGATTGGTGCATTCACAAACCTTTAGCTAGACACAGAGTTCTGATTGGTGCGTTTACAATCCTTTAGCTAGACCCAAAAGTTCTCCAAGTCCCCACCAGATTAGCTAGACACAGAGCGCTGATTGGTAAGTTTACAAACCTTTAGCTAGACACAGAGTGCTGATTGGTGCATTTACAAACCTTTAGCTAGACACAAAGTGCTGATTGGTGTGTTTACAATCCTTTAGATTGACACAAAATTTCTCCAAGTCCCCACCCATCCCAGAAGCTTAGCCAGCTTCACCTCTCACTGGCACTGGTCCTGGTACTTTGCCCCACCTAGACCCTAGCCCTTGCACTCAGGCAGCTCAGAGGGAGCTCCTCCCAGACAACCAAGAGGAAAAGAGGGGAAGCGAGAAAGAGATGGAGACCCGCCATCATGGCCAACAACTCCACAAAGAGGGAAAGGCAGTCTACACAGTGGACTCAGTCTCCATCAAGTCCACTGGCTGGCCTCAGGTAGTCATGGGGGCGGGAAGCCCTTTCCCAACTGGCAGGGAGCTCCTGCTCCGGTTCCCGCCTGCTCCAGTTCCCGCCCACGCCTCTCCCTCCACATCTCCCCACTAGCAGAGGGAGCAGGCTCCGGCCTCAGCCAGCCCCAGAGAGGGGCACCCACAGCATAGTGGAGGGTTAAAGGGCTCCTCCAACATGGCCAGGGCACATGCGGAGGACGAGGAGGCGCCAAGAGTGAGCGAGGGCTACTAGCTGCGAGCACGTTATTACCTCTCAATAGGAGTATGCAATTCTTCTCCTCTAATCAATATTACATGTCTGAATGTCTAGGTGAAGACTCTAATAACCTTGTCCCATATCCAATTTACAGTGATGCCTATACAAAGCCACTATAAGGAAGGAACTTTCACACCTCTAAGAAGATAAATTCAGTGCAAAAATCTTCTAAATGTAAAAGTATTATGGCCTGTTGCCTCCAACACCAAAATAATAATAATAATAATAATATGAGTCTATGTGATATGTATAACTGTAATGTTTAATTTAGATAGATTACTTATATTGAAGTTTTTTAGTGTTGAGCACTTCCATATGTAAATAAGTAGTTTTGAAAGTTTAGGTCTTGCAATTTTCCACATTACTATGTCAAAGTCAATTGTAGGAATGTAAAGTTTTCTTTGCAGGTCTTAGGCAACCATATATTGACACGCCTCTCTGAAAATTTTTTCTTTAAATTTCTCTTTAGATCACCATGAAAACAGCTGATTCCATATGAAAAATGGATTTTAAAAAGTCAAGTGTAACTATATCTGAGCAGAAAAGAAGATAAGCTATTCTAATAAAAGAGATAACACATCTTTGTTATGTGAAGTCAAGAGCCTCAACTTCAAAAGGTAACATTTTAGGAAGATAAAGTGAATCCTTCTCACTATAATTTTGTTGTTTCATACTTTATAAAACACAACAATGAACAAATTTTAAAAAATAACTTAGTGTACCTTTGGGTTTCTTTCCCAGGGAGCCTCCAGGTATTCTCTGAGATATGCCTAGAAATACAACAAAACTGTTGTTGTTGTTGTTGTTTTGAGACAGAGTCTTAATCTGTCGCCCAGGATGGGGTGCAATGACGCCATCTCGACTCACTGCAATTTCCGCCTGCCAGGTTCAAATGATTCCCCTGACTCAGCCTCCCGAGTAGCTGGGATTACAGGCACGAGCCACCATGCCCAGCTAATCTTTGTATTTTTGTAGAGATGGAGTTTCACCATGTTGGCCAGGCTGGTCTCAAATTCCTGACCTCAAGCAATTTGCCCACCTCGGCCTCCCAAAGTGCTGGGATTACAGGCGTGAGCCACCGCACCCGGTCAACAACACTGTTTTAATGTGTAAGGAGAAGGAAACACAGATAAAGGGAAAACCACGGTCTTTGAAGACATTCATCCTTTCAGTTCCTAATGTAGACAGTGAAATCCATGTGCATTCTTTAATATAAAATGTTTAGATTACACCATTAGTAGATGGAGGGGGGGTTTCTACAACTAGAGAAAATTTCTATAACTAGAGAAAATTCTGACTCATTACCATAATATTTTTTCACTCTTCACCTTCGATCCGAGGGCAACTGCAGCAGTCATTGGCAATCAATTTTCAAACTCCCAAGGGATGTGTACAGGGCTCTCTCAAGGTGAATAAACAACCAAAGACACATTTCAGCCAGGTGTAGAGACTCCTGTGGCTGTGGAAGGTTTTTGAGAATTTCATCTTAGTGATATGGGAGAGCCAGGAAGGGAAGAGTGTGATCCCTTAAAATGATCTGGAATCAGGGAAGGGAAGTGCTGGGTAGAGGAGAAAGTGGTTCTTGCCTAAGGCTCCACCCCCACAGACCCAGAGGTGAGGACAAGCATTTTTGTTGCATTTCCCAAGACCACCCTGGCCTGTTATGCCTCCATCCTGTGCCTATAAAAATCCCCAAGACGCTAGTAGGCAGACACACAAGCAGCTGGACTTTGAGATGAGTGGATGGAAGGAAGAGGACACAAGCAACTGGGTGTTGAGGCGGAAGAGCACACCAACAGATGCCTGCAGGTCATCAAGCAGGAGAAAGACAGGGAGTTTGGCTGGGGCAGTCGGAGGAGAGCCCAGTTCGCTGAGCGGTGCGACTCCTGGGGAAATCATACCCACTCCATCCCGCTTTTGGTTTCCTCCATGGGCTGAGAGCTGCCTCTACTCAATGAAACCTTGAACTCATTCTCCAAATCCAGGTGTGATCTGATTCTCCATGTGCACCAAGGCAAGGACCCGGGATACAGAACGCCCTCTGTTCTTGTGACAAGGTAGCGGGTCTAATTGAGCTGGTTAACACAAGCCACCTATAGATGGCAAAACTAAAAGAGCAAAACTAAAGAGCATCCTGTAATACACAACTAGTGGGGCTTCAGGAGTTGGAAAAATTCACCCCTAGACATTGCCTGGGGTCAGAACCCCACAGCCTGCCCATCAGTGTGTTCCCATACAGGTTTGAACAGCAGGACACTGAAGAAGTGAGCCACACCACATCACATGCCCTGTGAGGAGGACAAGGAATCTTTTCCCGTTTCAACAGATTAATCGTTTCTAGGTTAGTTTCTTGAATGTGTCCTCCCTGTACACTAAGACACAGTTTGGAGTACAGTCTTTTCTCATCCAATATCTAATATTGTAATTGAGTAGGTTAGCTTCAAAATGCATTTTTAAAGTTTTTTTTTTTCCTCCTTTCTTCCCAGTCCCAAGATGTAACCTCGAAACAAATGGTAGAAAACGTGTTTTTCTTCATCTTAAATTACAGCCTTGAAACCTACTATGAAACTCCACTCTCTTCCCTTTCCCTCTATGTATCCCCTTACCTCATGCAAGTTTACCTAACTATATGCTTATTAAGAAATTTCAGGGCCTAACTGAAAACAAACCAGTCATGAAGGCCCAGCTGCAGAATTCTCCTCCTCTTAATGATTACCTCAAAACTGATCATCTACAGCCTGGCTACTGTCAAGATAACACCATCCCACACTCCCAGTGGATCATAACTCAATACAGGCATTAGAACAAGACACAGAGCTTCTGCACTTTGCACAACTCCTGCAAACCTCTCATATCAAACGTCCCCTTTTTAAATCCCTTTCCTCAGCCCAAACTATTGAAGTTGGTTCTAGTCGGATGGAGCATGCCTGCTTCCCCCCTGCTAGTTCTAGAAATAAAATCACTTTCTTTTCACCGCACTTGGTTCTTGTTTTTAACCTTTCAAGTTAGGCCTGCACTCGATTATAGTATGAGAGGGAAAAACGTTAATGGTGGTAGGCCGGGCCTGATGGGTCATGCCTGTAATCGCAGCACTTTGAGAGGCTAAAGTGGGTGGGTCACTTGAGGTCAGGAGTTGGAGACTAGCCTGGCCAACATTGTGAAACCCCGCCTCTACTAAAAATACAAAAATTAGCTGGGCATGGTGGTGTGTGCCTGTAATCCCACTTGGGAGGCTGAGGCAGGAGAATCATTTGAACCCAGGAAACGGAGGTTGCAGTGAGCCAAGATCTTGCCACTGCACTCCAGCCTGGGCAACAAGAGAGACTCCATCTCAAGAAAATAAAAAAGTTAAGGATGGAGAACCTTGTTCAGAAAATAAAATTCAAGAGAAAGTTCTGTTATTGCTGGTTCTTTACCATTAGATTTCATTAAAAATGTCATCTACTCGCATCTCAGAAAGAGGAAAATAAGTACAAAAATCATTACAGGACAGTCTTATTTTATCTTGCACACATATATATATCACATAAAAAAGCTCTGGCTTTGATAAATGTATGAGAGTTTGATTTCAGAAGCCCCATAATATGTATAGTTTGTTTATGTTTACTGTGAGTTAGTTTTTACTTTAATGCTAAAGCAAGGGAAATCAATATCTACTTTATTTTTTTAAGATTCTAAAGAGTTATTTATCACATAGGCATTTTTTTTTTAATTTTCAGGAAGATTATATAATAATATATCCTTAAAATTTATTGTATTTAATTCTTCCCAAAGAAAAGTGAAACAAGAAAAACATATCCAAGTTACATTAATGATTTTGAGACCTTTATTTGAATTGATAGCTCTGTACAAATTCGCTGTCAAAACATGCAGATAAGCAGGTGTCAAACTGAAGTAAAATTGGTAACTGAGGAAAGAGTTAAAGTTCTTGTTTCAAATCTAATTTTTAACTTTTACAATTTTTAATTGAAAAAATATAAATTGTATATATTCATGGAGTACAATGTGGTGTTTGACAATCATTGTGGGAAGATTGAATAAGGTTGATTAGCATATCCATCCCCTCGACTATTTATCATGTCTTTTTTGTGATTATATTTAAAATTACAGATTGCATAAAACTGACTCTTCACATTTACAAATGTAATTATGTTAATTAATTATAGATTTGTTAAGTCACTACCTATAAAACAACCTTCATAGACAACAGAGAATATAATATGTAAAAAGAAAATTAAAAAAAAAAACACTGCTTATCCATTTTCAATGAAAAGCTAAAAAATGTATCATTTATTCAGACTAAAACCTCAAACAAAAGAAAGATAGAGCAAACATTGTTAAAATGTTAGCTCACAAGCATTTAGGAAAATACTTATCAAGGATATACACACACACACACATACACCTACATACGCGCGCGCGCACACACACACACACACACACACACACACACACATTTTTTTTCTTTTTTTTTTGAGATTGAGTCTTACTCTGTCACCCAGGCTGGAGTGCAGTTGTGCAATCTCTGCTCAATTCAACCTCTGCCTCCTGGGTTCAAGAGAGTCTCCTGCCTCAGCCTCCTGAGTAGATGGGATTACAGGCACATGCCACCCCGCCTGGCTTTCTTTTGTATTTTTCGTAGAGATGAGGGTTTCGCCATCTTGGCTAGGCAAGTCTCAAACTCCTGACCTCAAATGATCCACCTACCTCAGCCTCCCAAAGTGCTGGGATTACAGGCATGAGCCACCACACTCAGCTGATATTTTTATTTTCTAAACTTTTTTGGTTAAAGATGTACAACAGTTGTTCTCTGATCACAACATCATTTAATTATTTTCCACTTCCTTTGTAACAATGCAAAAAGAGTACCTTTCTTTCTCTACTGCTGCACTATGCGTAGCTAATTTATGGAACTGAATGATTTTTGCTTTCAAATGAGATCACTGACACTATTTCTTTTCCTGCTTTGTTTTTTACTCATCCTGATTTTCACCATAAATCTCAGGAGAGCTCTATTTTCTCCATCTTGTTCAATAGGCATTTTCTCAGTCTAAGCTCTTAGACTTTTCTCTCTTAACTGATTATGGCGACTTCTATTACAAAAATAGCATTAAAACAAATCTATTAACGAGTATGTCTACCTAGAAATAAAAAAGAAGTAGGAGGTTTTTGTTTTTTGTTTTTTTTTCCTTTTTCATCTGCTCCTTTAAAAAGTAGAGCATGCAAGATATATGATGCTGAATTATACTGAGATTTAATTAGTCTTTAAAAAGATGCAAATGAAGAAGGACACTCTATTTGGAATTTAGGCAATTTTTAGAATTCAAAAATAGTATTGTCTTTTCTCCTTCTACCAATCTTTTTCTCCTGAGGACATGTGCCTTCTCTTGTATCTTTCTCCATGTACCGTTCTAAATATGTTAAATATTTATTTGTCTTGTTACCCACTCTGTTTCACTAAAATTTTCTTTTCATAGATTACTACAGAATTTGTTTAAAATTAGAATATATTTTTAGGCAAAAGAAACTGGTAAACGAGTTGTCATAAGTAACACATGTGTTCAGTGTCACTTCTTTACCTTTATGAACTTAGGAGGACAGAAAATGGGGATACTATTTTAGACTTTGCAATGAGGTATGTATGTTTGAAACTCCCATTGAGTATGTGTGTGAATATATCACTATATAAATAGAAAATTCACATCAGTGGATCTTAATTTACCTTCCAAAATTTTTTTGAGTACACAGATGCATACTAAACAGTGGAAATGAAAAATAATGGTTTTGTCCTTTTAAAATTAAATTTACAATCATTTATGATTTTAGATGAAAAGATATAGACTATTATTCAAGGAAAAATGTACACTGATGCATATGCATATGTACATATTTTATTACACTATTTAAAACTAGATATTTTTAATAGGATGTTAAATAAATTCTGGCTACTCTGAGACAAGGCCATTGAAATGCTGAAAATAATATCAGATTGAAATAAACAAGTCAATTATTGGAGTTAGGATATGATTCCTGAATAAGGAAGCAAGATCTTTCAGGATATAAATGATTAAAGACTTAATCTTGAACCTTGTGGATAAAGAAAGAAAAATCTCTGGTATTAGGTTTGTAATTTATATAATACCTGAATCTGA
Source organism: Trachypithecus francoisi (assembly GCF_009764315.1). Classification (NCBI taxonomy): domain Eukaryota; kingdom Metazoa; phylum Chordata; class Mammalia; order Primates; family Cercopithecidae; genus Trachypithecus; species Trachypithecus francoisi. The sequence continues at coordinate 54,839,561 of NW_022681463.1, read as the reverse complement.
ACACTGGGTGGCAATGTTCATCTACTTTTATTTTTATCACAGCTTTTTCAGCAATTCAAAAGATGTAATAGAAATAAAGTGTCTAGTCTTCAAGGTTATTTGTGGGTCTTAAGATACTGAAAAAAAGAAAACTTCTTTTTTTTTTTTTTTAAAGTATTTTGCTTCCTTGGCTTTGTACACAGAATACAGTCCTGTGTTCTATCCCTCAAATACTGTTCTCAGTCCATTCATTGATTCTAGCAAAATGAGGCATGCTACAGAGAATTATCAGTGGATCTGGAAGAGAAAAATAAGAATCACTTATGATCTAGACAAACCATAATATAGTAGCAACATGAAAACATCTTGGAATATTTATTCTCGGGAATTAAATGTTGAGGGGTGACAACAAATCCTTCATCACTGAATCAAAATTAGTATGATAAGCTTTTCTTTCTGGTTTTGGTTGATGTTCAGAACTATTTAATAGAGCAAGTCAGACGAAAAATTAAAAACACATTAATCAAGCAGTTAAAACCAAATAAGTCCTTCCATTTTATTGTAGCTAAACTTTGTCTTCCAATTCTTACGTTCAGATCTAGAGCTGGCATAGGACCAAAGTGTTGAGGAAGTCAGAATTCGGTACCTTCCCTTCCTCCTTTTCAGGACTCACTTACAACTTAGATAGATAGGAATCAGAAAGAGCCTCTGGTGCTATGCTAGACTGCTAGGCAGCTTCAAGAGATCAGTTATTTTGATTTTCTGGCGAATACTTCCTGACATTGGCTTCAAAAGGATTAAACGACAATGATTTAGGAGTTCCCCAGAAAAATCAGAACTGACTAAAGCTCTCCAGTGGGAATCTTAGCTCGAAAATCACAGCTCTAGGAGAAATTCTAGTTATAAAGGATACCAACCTGCATATCACATATTGGATTTGTGCTTCACAATATTCATAATTTCACCTTAGACAAAGTTAGGCTGAATATTGTGTCATTTTTGCCCTAGAAATAGGCTTTGAATAATTTATTTGGTTCCAGTGTGTTCTCTATATTTATTTTTTATGGTGGTATATTTACTATTATATTGTAGCTCTCTTTTTACCTTATGAATGGAGAGCAAAGATAACAGCAAGAAAAGAAAAAGGAGTTTCTAAACTCCACTGTTAGAAACACAGCAAAGTATTCATGGGAAAAAGTAGGGAAAACATTTTCATCTTGGTTAGTTGAAAGCAATTGACAAGTGCAATGAATATATACATGCAATAATTCACTGTAAACAAGATAAAGGGAAATCTTCTGTACTGAGTGACAATCGCTCTTCTGTGAGTATAGTGCATTTCTGCAGAAATAAAAAAGAAAGAGAGAAAGTAAAAGAGAAAGAGAGAGAAGGAAGGAAGGGAGGAAAGGAAGCAGGCAACAAGCTTGGCCAAGTCAGGGCTTAATAACTGTATACCTAATATAGATATAATTTTTTAAAATAACAAAGATATTAACAATAGAAAGAACTAGACACACTTCTTGAAAAGGGTAACTTTCCTAGTTATAGTTAGAAAATGTCATTGATAAAATGGCTGGGCGCAGTGGCTCACACCTGTAATCCCAGCACTTTGGGAGGCTGCGGAGGGTGGATAACGAGGTCAGGAGATCCAAACCATCCTGGCCAACATGGTGAAAACCCATCTCCACTAAAAACACAAAAGATTAGCCGGGCGTGGTGGCAGGTGCCTGTAGTCCCAGCTACTCAGGAGGCTGAGACAGGAGAATGGCCTGACCCTGGATGTGGAACTTGCAGTGAGCTGAGATGGCGCCACTGCACTCCAGCGCCTGGGTGACAGAGTGAGACTCCCTCAGAAAAAAAAAAAAAAAAAAAAAAAAAAAAAGAAAAGAAAAGAAATTCTATAGATATGTAAGAATTCAAAAAATATATAGAGATTTTCATTTTTCAGCCGTTGGTGAAACTGTTCCTCCATATACAGGTAGGAAAGGAAACAGACAACACATGTGAACTATTTTTACAAATCGGACAATAGGCAGAACAAACCTATCCTTAGGAGTAAGGAAACAAAAGAGATAGGTTGCTACCTGGGCTTTCTTGTTGGGAAGGAATTTCCAAACTATGGACAGAGAAAAGGGGAAACCCAGAGTCTAGGGGCTTCACTGAGTTGAAGAGGCAGAAATCAAGAGTTTTTGGAGACAGAGTTAGCTCGAAGTTGTAAAGCAGAGTTCTAGAAAAATGGAAAACTGTTCCAGAAAGACTTCACACATTTGCAGAATTGTCATATCTAGGTCATTCTACATGTTTGGCCTGGCCCTTCTGGTGTTAAATAAAAGTACATGAACAGTGAAGAAAAAAACTGGGAGTTGTAAGATGAACAACCTCTGGAGCTCACACAGAGTAAGACAATTTTTGAGCCCTTGAACAACCAAGACAAAGACTCCTTGGTGGTCACCAGGACATTAAACGGTGAAGTCAGAGTGAACTGCCTGCAGAATAAAGCTCCTCATAGACCAGTCATACATAACTTTTAAAATGGGCTAAAAAGGAATAGGCCTTACTGTAACTAGTTTAACTATCAAAAGCAAAACTAAACATTCGTAAAGAAAGGAAGATTAATAGACTCTAGACACTTAACAAAATAAACTTAACTATATGAAATACCTAATTTTTAAATGAAAGGAAAAAAAGTGGCCTATAATAGTAACAATCAGTTAATATATAAAGACTCAAAAAACATAGAAATTATGAAATTATTAGACAACTGAGTTTAAAGAATTATTAAATCTAGGTACAAATATTCAAAGAAACACATAATCAATGAGAAGAACAGTTACTTTTTTTAACAACTATATGAAACGTGATGAAAATAAAATATGTGCAATAAAAATTTATCTGGATGTGATCAAAAGCAGATTAGACATCGTGGAAGAAAATATTGGTGATCAGGAAAATATAGCAATAGGTTCTACTTTAAAAAAAGCAAAGACAAGCAAAAAGATAGTGTAAAAGGATTACAGAGAAAGAGTAAATTGTTTAATAATAGGAAGTTTTTTACATATTAATAAGGACAGTCTTACAAATATATGCACACTTCACAACTAATTTACAACTAATTTAGCTACTTCTGTTTTTGGAAAACAACAAAACACAAAAACAAAATAAAAATTGCTTTTTGAATATCTTATTTATGTGATGGCATAAGCAGTGTTTTGCAAGACTTAGATATTTTGTTCAGAGAAAGCACAGGTACATAATTCACTGATTTTTTTTTTTTTTGAAGGAAGATTTTTTTTTTTTTGGGAAGACCATTCATGAATTTAGGATATATTGACCTTTTAAACAAGGTCAAGTTCTTATACTATAGTATCCTTTATCTCAAGGACACTGGACTATACATATAGATGCCTTTAGTATATTTGTATGTGTGTTTTTGTTTGTGGAGGTATTCTCTGAATAGGAAAAGGCAATGAACATGGACATAAGAGATTCATATCCTCATACCAGAAACATTGTGCTCTCAGCCTTGATCCACAGAACTTTTCCCTTTTCCTTTTTTGTGGTGGAATATAGTAAAGGAAACATATAATCATTGATAGAAATTATGATCATGACACATGAATACAGGAACATTCTATCTGCAAACTAATCTATGGTATTCTTGGTTTTGTTTCATAACAACATCTCTCTTCTTTGACCATATGATACAAACAGGGAAACATGATCCAAGTCCAGTCCCAGTCCTCAGCTGTTAGGAAAAAAAAAAAATCAGTCAATTATTAGTCTTAAATGGGCACAAAAATACAGTTCAATAAAATAAATAAGATCTAGTATTCAATACCACAATAGGGTCACTATAGTTAATAATAATTTATTGTATATTTTCAAAAGTAACTAAAAACATATAATTAGAATGTCCTAACACAAAGAAATGGTAATGTTTGAGGTGATGATTACCCCAATTACCCTGATTTGTTCATTACACCTTGTATATCTGTCTGTATCAAACCATCACATGTACCCCATGAATAAGCTATTATGTACCCATAATGATTAAAAATACTTTTTTAAAATGAGAATCTATTTAAAATTAAATATAATCTAATCACACCATCAGAATTTCATCATGATTTAATTGATTTTTGATATTGTCTAATTCTGAAATAGGGTCTGAAAGTATTTCTTGTCCTTTAGACAGTAAGTGTATTTAAAATTTTGAGGCAGTTTTATTGAAATACAACTTTGATATAATGTTTTTCCAATTTCGAGTGCATCATTTGAGTTTTGGCAAACATATGCAATAATGTGAATACCAGCAAAATCATATGAGATACACTTCTCTCATCCTACGTGCCCGTTGCAGTTCACCCCTTCTTCCTAACCCTGCTTTCTGATATTCGTTGATCTGCTTTTAGTCTTCATAATTTTGCCCTTTTAGAATTTCATATAATTTAATCATAAAATATGAAGTTTTTGTGTTTGGCATTTCTTATGAAACATAAGAATTTTGACATTCATCTGTGTTGTAATGTGTATCACTATTTCCTTCTTTTTTTAGTGCCAAGTACTATTTCATCATATGATATAGCAAATTGCAGTTAATTCACTGACCACTTATGAAAGGTTTTCAGGCTACTATGAATATTGTTTTCAACATTCAAATGCAAGTCTTTTTATATAGTTAGTTTAATTTTTTATTTAGTGTATTCCTAAAAATGAGATTGTTCAATCATAAGGTAAGTATATATTTATCTATATGAACACAACTTCTAAACTCTTTTTTTCTAAATGACTATACCATTTCACATTGTATCCAGACAATTTGACATTGTCTATATATAGTTTTATTTCTGGATTTTATGTCCTGTTCCATTTATCAACTCTCCTTATGACAAAAACTCTCTCCTTATGGCAAAACCACATTATTTTGATTTCAGTAATTTTACAGAAAGTATTGATGTAAAGTAATGATAGTCATTCAACTTTGTTCTTCCTTTGGAAAATTGTTTTGACTATTTAAGTCCTTTGAATTTCTAGTAAAAAATTATTTTGTTGATACCTACAAAATACAATTGCCTGAATCTTGAGTGAAATTGCAGAACTGACATCTTAATCTTTTGAGTTTCCAGTCCACAAACAGGGTACCTTTATTTAGATGTCATCTTTACTATTTCTTTATAATGTTTTATAGTCCCTTTTCTACAGATTTTTATGTTATTTTCTAGACATTTTTGATGCATCTGTATGTGCTAACTTCAATCTCAATTTTTAATTCTTATTATAACAAAGAAATGGTTTAATAACTGTGGGTCCTGTGGCATTACTTACAAATGTGTTCTAGTACTTGTTTTACATTTCATGTAACTTTCTACATGGAGAATAATATTGTCTGTGCATAATAACTATTTTATTTGACCATTTTCTAAATCTATACCTTTTATTTCTTTTTGTTGCCTTATTCTGATGACTAAGAATTCCAGGAAAATAGAATTATTAGTAAGAGTAAATAGAATTAGTAAGTAAATAGAATTAGTAAGAGTAGATATCTTGACCTGAAGATTAAAAAAAAAAAAAAAAAAAGAAAAAAGAAAAAAAGAGCTTTATCAGGATGAGAAAATATCTTCTAACCTCTAGTTTGCTAAGAGTACTTATAACAAACATGAGTTTAATGTTTACGGATTTTTTTTTCTGCATATGCTGAAGTGATCACTTTTTTGTTTTATAACCCATTATTATACTGAGTATTGATAGATCTTTAAATGTTACATAAACTTTGCATTTGTTTGGACAAACAGAGGCAGGATGGCGCACTTCCAGGTTCTTCATTACCAACTTTTCCCGCACGGGTGAAAATGCAGCCGGCGCCCGGAAAGGTGCAGACCAACCAGGCATGTGCCAGGTGATGTCAATCCGAAGAGACCAAGATTTACCTGGTCGCACCTGCGGAACGCCGCCCGACACGCCCGTGCCCTGCCTATTGCCCTCCCACTCCTAGAAAAGCCGCTCAGAACGGACACCAGCACGGACTTCCCAGCCCCACTCCTGTCGGGATATCGGGACTGTATCAGGAACCCCGCCCCAGAGCCCCACTGGGGGACTCTCCCCTACACCTTAGGTGACCAAAACTAAATTTGCAGTTTTGCTCCTACACTTGCCTACTCGCTGGTTCTTTTGTGCCCGCTCTGGTGGTCTTAGAGAAACAAATCAGTTGGTGCCGAACCTGGGAGGAGACCCCTCCTCAGGGCCCCCAGGGTCCGGGGAGCCTCCTCCTCCTCCTTCCACGCTGCTGTGGAGGGACCAGGACCTAAGACCCACTTCCCTCACTCTCACGGCCTCTCTGGGTTAAGTGCCCTTGTCTCCTCTTTACCTCCCTCGGCCAAAAATCCTGCGCAGGTCCGAGGCCCACTTTTGAGCCACCAAGTGGCTCGGGAGACCCGTTCAGGATGGAGACATCCGCCTGAAGGTAATCTCCACTTTGGCTCCATGAGCCTCCAGTCTGTCTGTGCTGGTTCCAAGGGACGCTTTGAAGCCAGGCAGAGATCCACTTCCATTTCCATTGTGTCCATTGTGTAAGTAAAGAGGAAACAAACAGGAAACCCCCAGTCCAAATTTCCAAAGAACACCCCCTTAGGGTGCCTCCTAGCCAATTTAAAAACCTTACAGCTTGAACAAGACCTTAGGAGGAAGCGGTTAATTTTCCTTTCCACTGTGGCGTGATCGACCTCAGCAATTTCTGCCAGCGGCTAGGCAAGTGGTCCGAAATTAATTACATACAAGGCTTTTGGGCCTTATGCTCTCGTCCCAACCTGCCCTATACTCCTCCGTCTCTCCCCTCTCTCTCCACCCCCTCCCTTCCTGCCCAGACTCCTCCTCCTTGCTCCTCATCGACTAGTAGCCCCCTCGCACCTGTGCCCCCTTCCACGTCCTCAGCCGGCCACCTAGGGTCCCCTGTCTCTGCACACACCCGCTCTAAGTGTCCTGCTGACACCTTCACTCCTGCCCCACACCCTCCTACAGTGTTAGCACCTTTGCGAGAGGTAGCTGGGGCGGAGGGGGTAGTCAGAGTACATGTCCCTTTTTCACTGGCTGATCTTTCCAAAATTCAGAAGCGTTTAGGTGATTTCTCAGCTAATCCTACCATATACATAAAGGAATTTAGATACCTTTGTCAGGCCTATGACTTAACTTGGCATGACCTCCAGGTTATCCTAACCTCTACCCTAAACTGACTGAGGTTCTAACCCAATATACCCGGTTAGATCCGGCCTCCCCCACAGGGCTCACCATTTTGGCATCTTATTTCATTTCTCAATCAGCTCCTGACATTCGTAAAAAACTTCAAAAGGTAGAGGATGGTCCTCAGACACCAATACAAGACCTAGTTAAATTAGCCTTTAAGGTCTATAACTCCAGAGAGGAGACGGCAAGCTCACCTTGAACAGAAGGTTCAGCTCCTAGCAGCAGCTTTACAGCCTAGTCGTAACCCCAGGCCAGAGAGCACACACCCCACAGACTCCAAAGCTACAAAAGGAGCCTGCTATAAGTGCGGCAAGGCAGGACAGTATGCCAACAGGTGTCCGCAAGGTCCCCGAGCCCCAACGCAGCCTTGCTATAAGTGCAAGGCATCAGGACATTGGGCCAGTGAATGTCCTAACCCTCGTCCACCAGCAACCCCCTGCCCTGCTTGCCAGCAGGGAGGACACTGGAAGTCTGATTGCCCCACCCTGAGAACAGGTACTGCGTCTCCATGTGACCCCCTTTCCCAGGATCCTGGGAGCTCCTTCCAGCTCCTACATCTGGACGATGACAACTGAAGGTGCCGAGACTCGGGGACCCCCATCACCCTCGCCGAGCTGCGGGTAACTCTCCTGGTAGCGGGTAAGACAATTTTTTAATCAACAGCGGGGCTACCTATTCTGTTTTGCCATCCTTCTCTGGACCTAGCCTTCCATCCAATATCTCTGTAGTAGGAGTAAGCGGAAAGCCATCCACTCCACGAAAAACTCCACTCCTTAATTGCTGCCTGGCCAACAACTACTTTGCGCACTCGTTCCTCATTATACCCTCATGCCCTACCCCCTTACTAGGCCGAGAAATCAGTTCAACTTTCCCCCACTCGCCTCAAACTTACTAAATTTTCTTAACTATCTCATACTCCCCAACCTTGCCGGGACCTTCCTTCTGGGTTTTGCCATATTCCAATAAATGCTTCCATTCCTCATTCCTATACTAATACTGTGCCTTATTTTATTCTTCATCTGTACGTCCAAATGCCACCCATAGGCCCCAACCTTAACGACGCCCCTTAACAGCAGGAAGTAGCCAGACAGACCATGGCGCCCCTTTATCACTATTATAAAAGGTTGGACTTTTGGACAAACGGAGGCAGGATGGTGCACTTCCGGGTTCTTCATTACCAACTTTCCCGCGTGTGCGAAAACGCAGTGGTGCCCGGGAAGGTGCAGACCAACCGGCCATGCGCCAGGTGACGTCAATCCGAAGAGACCAAGATTTACCTGGTCTCACCTACAGAACGCCCCCCGACACGCCCGTGCCCCGCCTATTGCCCTCCCACTCCTAGAAAAGCCGCTCAGGACGGACGCCACCAGCGGACTTCCCAGCCCCACTCCTGTCGGGATGTTGGGACTGTATCAGGTACCCCGCCCAAGAGCCCCACCGGGGGACTCTGTCGACCTCCTTTGCCGGAGGCCGACAGACCTCTCCCCCACACCTTAGGTGACCAAAACTAAATTTGCAGTTTTGCTCCTACACTTGCCTACTCACTGGTTCTTTTGTGCCCGCTCTGGTGGTCTTAGAAAAACAAATCAGCATTCCTAGGATAAAATCCACTTGATCCTCATGTGTAGTACTTTAAATATGTATATGTGAATTTGATTACCAAAGTTTTGTTGAGGACTTTTGGATTTATAATAACAGTTTATTTTCTTGTAGTACCTTTCTCTCATTTTGCTATCAGGTAATTCTGGTCCTACAAAAGGAGGTGAAATATATTCCCTTTTCTATATTGCGAAAGAACTTTGTAGAATTCTTAGGATTTCTCCAATTTGGTGAGATTCTCCACCAAAGCCATTGTGGTGTGGGAATTTTTCAGTGGGAATGATTTTGATAATAAATTTAGTATATATATATATATATTTATACATATGGTACTCTGTGTAAATTTTATTTTCTTCAGTGTTGGTAATTTGTATTTATCACAGGATGTATTCCTTTCATGTCATTTACCAAATGTATTGGAAAAAAGTAACAACATAAATAAATAGATGAATGAATTAATTAAAAATTTATAAAACATTTAAAATATCTATAATATTCCTTATTATCCTTTTAATATTTGCAGAGTTTGCAGATTTTCCCTTCCTACATTCCTGATATTGTCACTTTGTGTCTTCTCACATTTCTTTTTTCTCTGGTCAGTCTGGCTAGACTTATCACTTCTAAACAAAATCTACTCATACAACTAGTATTAAAGAGCTAAAAACAGCTTAGATAACTGATTTGTGACATTTCTTTTTTTTCTCTTTTTACATTTTTTGTAGTTTTATAGGAAGTTTTATAGTTTTATAGTCTTCATTTTATCTTACAAATTGCATTCTGGAAATAATATACACTGAATGAAACATGTCGATTCCTTGTGATTGCTTCACCAAAGCATGGGTCATTTAAAAATGTGTTGCCTATTTTCTGAATATTTGGATATTTTCCAATTATGTGTCCGTTTTTGATCTGTAGTTTATTTTGATCATAGCACATAATCTATATGATTCTAATAACCTTATATTTGTTGAGATGCATTTTATCTCCCAGAGTATCTATTTATTTATTTATATATTTATGTTGTATTACAAGATGTTTTCTATATACATATACAAATGAAAATGATTTTTAGTTGTTAGAATTTATTATGTACATTTTAGTATATTATAATCTACCTTCATACAATACTACATGAAGATAATATTTTGGATCTTACTACTGTAAACTTCCATTTCCCTCTCTATTCATTTTGTTATAATTATTGCATACATTACTTCTACCTATAATATACATCACATAGGCTGGGCACAGTAGCTCGGTAGCCCGTCTCTACTAAAAATACAAAATTAGCCAGTGTGGTGGCAGGCGCCTGTAATCCCAGCTACTTGGGAGGCTGAGGCAGGAGAATCACTTGAACTTGGGAGGTCGCAGTTGCAGTGAGCCGAGATCATGCCATTGCACTCCAACCTGGGCAATCAGAGCAAAATTCCATCTCAAAAAAAAAAAAAAAAGGCCAGGTTTGGTGGCTCACACCTGTAATCCCAACATTTTGGGAGGCCGAGGAAGGCAGATCATGAAGTCAGGAGATCGAGACCATCCTGGCTAACACTGTGAAACGCCATCTCTACCAAAAATACAAAAAATTAGCTAGGCATGGTGACAGGCGCCTGTAGTCCCAGCTACTTGGGAGGCTGAGGCAGGAGAATGGCATGAACACAGGAGGCGGAGCTTGCAGTGAGCTGAAATGGCTTCACTGCACTCCAGCCTGGGTGACAGAGTGAGATTCCATCTCAAAAAAAAAATGATAATAAAATAAAATAAAATAATATATATAACATATTTATTTAAAATATAGTATTGTTTAAAATGACCTATTATCTTTTAAATTAAGATGTGAGAAAAATATCTATTACTTTTTATAGTGTTTCCTGTCCCAGACTTTTTTATTATTTTGTGCATTCATATTTCCTTCTGATATCATCTGTGTTCTGCCTAAAACACATGTTCCCAAAACACATCATTAATTTGTTGTTATTGTGGTGATGGTTGTGGTTATTGTTGTTGTTTGGTTACCGCAAGATCTCCTGGAGGTAAACTTTCACAGTTTTTGTTTCTGAAACACATTTTACTGACTATAAAGTCCTAAACTGACTTTCTTTTTCAATACTTTTAATATGACTTTCCATTATCTTTTGACCTGCATATTTTCAGATGTTAAAAGTTTATATTCCTTTATTCTTATATTTATTCCTTGGCATGTAATATAGTATCTCTTCCACATTGAACAATCCTTCTAAAATTTTGTCACTTGTTTTCAGCAATTTTACTATGATGTGTCTTGTGGTTAACTTCTATTTTATTATTCATTGATCTTCTCGGATTTGTAGGACTATGGGTTTCATTACATTTATATAATAGTTGGCTATTGTTGACTGGGCATGGTGACTCATGCCTATAATCCCACCACTTTAGGAGGCCTAGGCAGGTGGATCAAGAGATCAGGAGATTGAGACCATCCTGGCTAACACGGTGAAACCCCGTCTCTACTAAAAAATACAAAAAATTAGCCGGGCATGGTGGCGGGCACCTGTAGTCCCAGCTACTCGAGAGACTGAGGCAGGAGAATGGCAAGAACCCAGGAGGCGGAGCTTTCAGTGAGCCGAGATTGCACCACTACACTCCAGCCTGGGTGACAGAGCAAGACTCAATCTCAAAAAAAAAAAAAAAAAAAAAAGAGAGAGAGAAAAAAGTTGGCTATTGGCTACTGTTTTATTAATTTGTTTCTTCTTTTTCCTCCTCTTTTCTTTCCTATTAGGGCACAATAGGACATACATTAGACAATTTAACGTTTTTTCCACAGGTCACTGATTCATTGCTGACTTTTTATCAAGTTAGGATTTTTTCTTTCTTTTCCTCTCTGTGATTTTGTTTGTTTTATTTTATTTTATTTTTTATAGATGTAGGGGGTATAAGTGCAGTCTTGTTACATGAATATATAGTGTAGTGGTGAAGTCTAGGTCGTTAGTGTAACCATAACCCAAATAGTGTATGTTGAACCCGTTAGATAATTTTTCATCCCCTATTCCCTTTTCACCTTCTCACATTTCCAAGTCTCCAATGTCCATTATTCCACTCTCTATGCCCATGTGTGCACATTATTTAACTCCCACATATAACTTAGAACAGGCAGTATTTGACTTTCTGATTTTAACAGTTGCTGTTTGCTGTGTTTTTATGTTTACTGAGGTTGCTTCACCAGTATCTCATCTGCTTTTAATCTCATCCAAGGCATATTTTATATCACATATTGACTTTTTGTCTACTAGGTTTATTTATTTCTTTTTTATCAGTTTTTATATTCTCTTACTATGTTTTTTTTTCTTTTCCCAATTTTCTCAGTCATATAGAACATTGGTATTTTTTGTTTGTTTGTTTTAATATACTCGTGGTTATAAGCCATGAAGGGAATGACATTATACGCCAATTGCAAGCTGACAAATTTCCCTGATAGTTTTATGGATGATTGTACATGGCATGATACTTGTGGGACCTAAACCGTTGACAGTTTGGTACTCACAGTAATATTACAGCCAGAGTATCAGCATTTTCACTTTGGTTATTTGATCCCCAACGTCCACAGGCCAATGCAAAGGGGGCTGCATGATCCCTGCACACAAAATGTGTTGCATTACAGGAGAGGAATCCTGAGTTAGGACACTTGAGTATCTTATCATGGACAATAAGCATTCCTGCTCTTTGCCCTAGTGTGAGACATTGGCTTTATTATTATAGCCATTAAGGGTACCTGCATTTTTCTCTAATGGGAAACACTACCAGTCTCTTTTAAAGTTATAAGCACACCAACCATTTGCTATGAAGGGAGAAAACATCTCTATCACAAAGGCTGTTCTCTATACAAATACTCTTGAAAACATAGAAACAAAGAGCATTCAATGTGTCTTGTTTACAAGGCATGCAGAAATATAAGGGCCTGAAGGAGAAGAGAATTATTGCTTACTATTTTCTGCTAATTCCATTTTCTCTGTAATTTCTGGAACTATTTATTGATTTCTTCTCCTCCCTATGGATCATATTTTGTTTTCATTTCCTGAATGTCAGGCAACTTTTGATTACATGTCAGATGTTAATTGTAAGATGCTTGGTTTCTTTTTTTGGGGAGTGTTGGACTTTGTTTAGACAGACAATTAAGTTTTAAGTTACTTTGAATCAATTTGACACTTTAGAGGTTCACTTCAAGTCCACCTCCAGAGCAGGCATTAGTCTAGTGTAGCCCAACTACTGAGGTTACTGAGGTAATGCTCATCTAAAAATTCATCATATTGTATTATCTATTTAGAGACCTTTCCATTTGGACTGATAGGATCATGAGCTATTCCCTGCTCTGCTTGAACTCAGGAATTGTTTAGACTACTGCTTTCCAGTGGTTATTTTCTGGCCTTGGATAAATTTCCTCTCTTGCATAAACAGATTAGAACTCAGCCAAAGGCTCAAGGGGCACTCTCTGAAGATGTCTGAAGCTATTTTTGTTTAGCTCCTTCCTTTCCAGTATTCTGCTCCACAAATTTGAACTGCTTTCACCTGCCTGAATGCTGATATCTGCCTTCTTAATCGGGCAAGAAGGCAGCTTCTATTTGGTCTTTTTTTCACTCTGTGCAGTGATCTGGAAACTGCCTGCAGGTAGAAAGTTGATGTGATTTTAGAGCTCACCTCATTTGTTTTCCTCCACTTCATGATCATGGTCCTTTTCGGTGTGTTTTCAATATGTGAGAACTTTTGTTTTCAATATTTTGTTTGCTTTTCTAGTTGTTTAAGGTAGGAAGGTAAATCTGGTCCCTGCTTCTAGATCATGGTTTGAGGCAAAAAGTAATTGGAAAGGTTGTACTTGTCTCTTACATTTTAGTTAACATCTGTGAAAGGAAAATAAATCTTGGGACCACTAAGCTAAAGAGAAAAGTCAAACTAGGAACTGTGTAGGGCAAACCTGCCTCCCATTCTAAGTCATCCCTGTGGTGAGGCTCACCTGAGACAAATGGATATCTGATTGCTTCTCTCCCCTATTGTTTATGTAAAAATGCAGATTCACTGAGCCAGACAAAATTGTGTATTCAGCGGAAAGCTGATCAAGGGCTCAAAAAAGTGCAACCTGTGTCTCTTATCTACCTCTGACCTGGAAGAGCCCACTTTGAGTTGTCTTGCCTTACCGAGAGTTGTCCTGCCTTACCGGACTGTATTAGCTCACTCTCATGCTTCTATGAAGAACTGCCCTAGACTGAGTAATTTATAAAGGAAAGAGGTTTAATTGACTCATGATTCTACCAGGCTGGGGAGGCCACAAGAAACTTACAGTCATGATGGAAAGGGAAGCAAACATATCCTTCTTCATATGGTGGCAGGAGAGAGAAGAATGACAGCCCAGTGGAGGGGGAAGCCCTTTATAAAATCATGAGATCTTGTGAGACCTAATTCACTATCATGAGAATAGCATGGGGGAAACCATCTTCATGATTCAATTACCTCCCACCAGGTGCTTCCCACCATACATGGGGATTACAGGAACTACAATTCAAGATGAGACTTGGATGGGCACACAGCCCAACAATATCACAGTCTGAATGGACCAATGTACATTTTACACATATTGATTGAGGTCTCATATCTCATGTCTCCCTAAATTGTATAAGAGCAAACTGTACTTCCAACTGCCTTGGGTACATGGTCTCAAGATTTCCTGAGGCTCTATCACAAGAGTATCCTTAACCTTGGCAAAATAAACTTTCTAAATTGACTGAGTTCTGCCTCAGTTATTTGGGGTTCACATTTTGGTAATCACAAAGGAATTCTGAGTGGAGGTACCCCTGACCTTTGACAAATCTCCTATTGGTGCTTGGTACCACCTTGAGCTTCTTTATGGCACAAACCAATAGGAAAATTTGCTGAGACCTGGAAGCTCCCCTTCCAGATAATCCCTTATCTCCTGAAATTTAATTGGGATCTAAAGTTTTATTTTGCTGTACAACTCCCTTTACTGGAGTTTTACTTGTTCCCCACAAGGAAGGTGTCAGGCCTCTGAGCCCAAGCCTGCACGTATACATCCAGATGGCCTGAAGCAACTGAAGAACCGCAAAAGAAGTGAAAGTAGGCAGTTCCTGCCTTAACTGATGACATTCCACCCTTATGATTTGTTATTGCCCCACCCTAACTGATCAGTTGAACTTGTGACATTCCTTCTCCTAGATAATGAGTCTCAGAAGCTCTTCACCAAGCACCTTGTGACCCCCACCCCTGCCCGCAAGAAAAAAAAATAAATAAATAAAATAAAATAAAAAAGTAAATAAACTTTAACTATAATTCTCCACTACCTACCCAAATCCTATAAAACTGTCCCACCCCTATCTCTCTTTGCTGACTCCTTTTTTGGACTCAGTCTGCCCTCACCCAAGTAATTAAAAAGCTGTATTGCTTACAAAAGCCTGTTTGGTGGTCTCTTCACCCGGACGCATGTAACAGAAGGCAAGTTTTCCTGTTTCCATGATGATGGAGTGCAGGCAACTCCTTTCTGGAGTCGAGCTTCCAAAGGGGAAGGCAAGTTTGAATTGTTTCCTGCTTCTAGGATGGTAGAGAGCAGACTTCAGCCTGAGACCCAGCCATAGGTAGCTAGCTGAATTGAGGATTTTTTTTTGTCTTGGCTAAAGTTGATTAACAACCAGTTGGCCTTAATTTTGCCTTAACATTAGATCACTCAATATTCAAATGAATTGTGCAATCATTTGTTTGTTTTGCTTATCTGTTTTTCTTTGTTGTTGTTTGTTTATTTTTGTTTTTGTTTTTATTTCAGTCTTTTTCCCTCTGGGTATGATCAACTCTATCTGACTTGATCAAATACAAAGGAAAGTTCCAGTTTATGGGAAACAAGGCATCTGAAGTAGCTAAATGCTCACAAAAAGAAGGGAGAGAAGATTTTTTATTTTGACTTTTAAAGGGGCTTTATTTACATAAAAGGGCTACGTTTTTCCTAGCCAAGCCAACCTGAAAAGCAATGGCTGTTGCCCCACACTGCAGTTCCATAGCTAAGGTCCTGACTTCTTTTTCTTTCACAATGACAGCCTGAATTGGTTCCTAAATGAAGCCCTTTTTTGGTTTGATACTTGTTACTTTTGAAATATCATCAATTTGGCCTAGCCAAAATATAGTCATGAGATTTTAAAATATTTTTTTAAAGGAGCTCAACGGGTAAAGGTCAGCTTAATTAGAAGCTAACATCCACTATGTGTGCGTGTGTGTGTTTGTATTAAAAGCCTGTATATTTCTTTTTTTTCTTCTCCTAGGATCTTGTCTTTTTTAAGCATTTTTTTTTTCTTCTCGGTTGACTGAATTCTATTTCATTCATTTACTTCTCTTGTCTCTCCCTTCTTTTCCCACCCTCTCCCTTCTTTTCCCACCCTCTGTTGCATGACGGACCTAAAATAGTTTCTAATAGGTTGGGGTTACTTAAATAAATTGGAGAAGGTGCCAGGCTCCCTTTCAGGAAGAAACCTCTTTTCCTCATGGAATCCCAAGAGTGTAAACAGACAAGTTCATCTCAGATCATAAACTACTTGCTTTTGTATTATGTTACCTGATTTTTTGACAAGTAAAACATAAATTATTACAACAGAGGCTACTCTTGATCTTTAAGGAACAGAATAGCTTAGACACTTAGAAATGTCTTTGTTAAATAGATTACCTTTATGCGTTGTAGAAGAATCACCTGGCCTAGCCACATAAGAATTCTCCCTTTTTGGAGAACCAGGATTGAACGTGGGCTCTGCCCAAAGCTCAGATACCCAGTTAAGAGATAGGTGGTCTCTAGCAAAATAAAATTGGTCTTATTACATAATTCTATGATAGATTTCTATAATTTTATGTTTGATTTGGTATTCATTTTTAATCTCCCTCAAGCACCACCAGACTCTCCCTGTACTTTGAGTTTTAAATTTCATTATCTGATTTTTCACCTAAGAATTCCTTTAATATGCAGATTTATGGCTATCTGACAATTGCCTAGGGTAATAGAATAGTTATCAAGAAGTTAAAAGCCTAAAATAGGTGGAAAAATGAAGTCTTATTAATTTATAAGATCTACTATCTATGTGTCTAATATGTCTCTATATTTATGTGTCATGTATATGATGTTTTGCTACTAAAAATACATTTAAAAAGCTCTAATTGGCTTTAAAAAGCACTGAAAGACTTTATCACAAAAATACTTTAAGCCAAATGATTTTTCAAGTTCACATAACTTAAGTACATTTTAGTAAATCAACTGGTTTTAAAAATTTTGGTGAAATAGATTTAGAAATGGTTTTAGAACTGTCAACATACATTGTTTATCTCTGCTAGATGTCAAAATTTGGCATGAGCAGCATAAAGCTATGAATGCAGCCCGAAAGAGAAGTATCTTTGTTTATGTAAAAATTAATACATACAGCATTTAATATTGTTCTGTTAATGAAAATAGCTAAATTCTGAGCTGTTGACAAACAACAGCAAACCCATCTATGTAACCTTAAGGTTCTTACTTAGGAAAGCCTGAAATTCACAGGTTATAAAAGAAATAACCTTAAATGATAACTATCACAGTTTTCATAAGTAATCTTGGTAAACTACTTAAAAATTAATTAATTAATTAGGTAAATGTAATGGAATAGATGCTTATAGATAATCTTGCCATATAATTTAAAGTCTAAAGTTATAGAAATCTAAATAATAAATATTTGCTAAATGTCTGGGCCATTTCCAATCTCTTCTAAAATTAAAGGAAAACATCTTTTTGAAAAAAAGAAATATGTTCTTATTTAAAAGAAAACAATTTTTGTCTAATTCAAAGGATATTGAAAATTTATTTATGAAAATAGGTACAGGTAATCAGTGAATAAGAACAATGTAAAGAAAGTTATAAAGTAGTATTTTTGGCAAGAAAAGTTAAAAAGAAAATAATTTTATATGAGAAAGAATCTTGCATGGTAATTTTTTTTTTTTTTTTTTTTTTTTTTGAGACAGAGTCTCACTCTGTAGCCCTGGCTGGAGTGTAGTGGTGCAATCTCAGCTCACTGCATCACCCACCTCCCAGGTTCGCGCCATTCTCCTACCTGAGTCTCCCAAGTAACTGGGACTACAGGCATCTGCCACCGCGTATGGCTAATTTTTTGTATCTTTAGTTGGGACAGGGTTTCACTGTGTTAGCAAGGATGGTCTCGATCTCCTGACCTCGTGATCCACCCACCTTGGCCTCCTAAAGTGCTGGGATTACAGACATGAGCCACCATGCCCAGCCTTTTTTTCTTTTCTTTTCTTTTTTTGAGACAGAGAGTCTTGCTCTGTCACCCAGGCTGGAGTGCAGTGGTGCAATTCAGCTCACTGCAACCTCCACCTCTCAAGTTCAAGCAATTCTCCTGCCTCAGCCTCCTCGGTAGCTAGAATTACAGGCACCCACTGCAATGCCCAGCAAATTTTTGTATTTTTAGTAGAGACAGGGTTTTTCCATGTTGGCCACGTTGGTCTTGACCTCCTGACCTCAGATGATCCACCCACCTTGGCCTCCTAAAGTGCTGGGATTATAGGCATGAGCCATCCCACCCAGCTGATAAATTTTTATCCTAAATTAAAATAACTGGTTGACTAAGAAAGAGGAACGTCTAAATTAAAACTGTAAGTCCAAGCATGTCATAAGTGATTTTACCAGTCTTTCTAGAGACTGGGTTTTGATGTTAAAAACAAAATAAAACAAAACACTTACACACTCATGAATTGGTTAGAATAGTGAAATTTTCTTAAGGGGTTGATTTACTCTTAATAAATTATAAGAGGTTTTAATCTGTTTTTAACCCTAAGTATGACTTCTACTGTGTCTCACAGTGTTCAGTTTTCTCTCCCCTTTTAAAAGTCACAAAATGTTAACGCTCCCATTCAACTCATTTTCAGCTCATTTAAGTTTTTTTTTTTTTTTTTCTTGGGTTCTAACTGTTTATTGTGGCCTAAAGTTAAAAATGTTTCCTTAAAGGCCTAAAATAAATGTTTTCTTCCAACAAAATATTCTGTGCACCACAGAAAGTCTTTTCTTTTGCCTGTTGGTAACTGGCCTAATAGATTTTATCTGTTATCAAAATAATTCCTACATCATTATTATTAAGTTTTGGTTTGCTTAGAAAAAAAAGTTTAAAAATTTTATTTAATTAAAGATACTACATCTGTGTACCTTCTTATATGTTCTTTTAAATTTCTTGTGACATTGCATTGCAGGGCTTTGACTCCAGGGTCTAAAAGGGAGACCAAGTCCTGCTAAATTGTAAACACTGAGAGCTTAAATTAAACCCTCATCTTCAGGTGCAGTAAATTATGCAAATCAAAATAAATTGTGTTCCTGAGACACAGGGCCAGAAATAAAAAACTATTCAACTCCTTGAGACTATTGCAGAAGAGATAGGCATATGAGATAATAAGGGCCAATTTTAAGAGATAAAATTAGTTCACTTTCCCTAGAAATTAACCATTTATATCAAAGGCACACAGATGCAAAACCAGCATCTGGACCCCTGTGTCACATTAACAAAATTTTCCTGGAGCATTAACCAACTCTTCAATAAAAATTATAAAGGTTGCAAGAAGGTTTGAGGAAATTATATCTTATGACCAAAATGATTATAATTTTAAAGATTGTTTATAAGATTTTGAAAGACAGATTTAATCGGTCTTGTGCTATAGTTAAGGCTTATTGTTTGGAAAATTAAGTATCCTCTCTCAGTGAATAAAGATTTTCACCTTTTTTTTTTTAAAGTGTTTGAGTTATCACTTTATCACTTTGATTAAATGCATAACTAATTTTACAATGACCTGTGATCCTATCTCATGATATCAAGCATTTAAAATTTTTGTATTTGATAAACTGTCCAAAGTCAAATCATAAGCTGGGTCCTCATTAATTTTTTTTTTTTTATATTCATCCCCTGAAGTCCAAAAGAGACATATTCAGCTTATTTGGTACAAAAATCATACAAGAAGCATGGTCAAATATAAAATGGTGTTTGGTTTCCTTTGGGTTATATTTGTATAAATATTATTTGCATATATTCTAAAATTATGTGAAATTCCTATGATTCTGATACTAGAGTGTATATTGTTAATAATTATAATTTTTATGTAAAATTGTTGTATGTCACAAAAGCAACAAATTTCTAGTCAATTGTGGTTTTAATAATGTCTGTCCTAAGAATTTTTGTCATTCACAGACAGCTGTCTTGTTTTGATCCTCTTCGAAAGGTGCTTTACAATCAGCTATAGAATTTGATAGGTGCTCTTGAATGCAGGAATTAATTGCATGGATTGAACTACTTGAAGATTGAAGTAATCTTTTTACTTTTTGCTTAAAATGTTGCTGAGCCTATGTTTTGGTTTTCAGTGAAGAAAACTTTTAAGCTATTTACAGCTTTTAGAAGTTGAGTAAAGTATACTCCTGTGAATAAAATTTGGAGCATATTTCTCTCCACCGAATTTCTGCAGAATTTGGAAAATATTTTTGAGTATTCTTAACTTATGGCAATGTAGTTATTTGCATAAGTGCAATAAGAATGTTTTCTTTTGCAACAGGACACAATTGGAGAAACTGATTGTTTTACCAAGGCTTTGACTTAAATGGCATGTTTTCCTTTAAGGAATCAAGCTTGACTTAGCCAATAAGAGCTCCTGGGGAAAACTGGCCTCATACCTTGGCTGCACAGTCCCTGTATAAGTCTTCTGACCTATAATAAGTAAAGAATGTTGATAGTGACTGGAGACAGTCAAATGACTAGGCAGATGGTGTGGTCCCTGGTGAAACCCCACTTTCAAGCCAAAACCCCCTGGAGTGCTGGTTCTGGATGAAACCCATGACCCACAGTGAGAACTTCTGTTGCTGTTTGTCCACCCTTTCCTTATTGGTTCTTTCTGAATATTGCTTTTTAGACAATCAAATGTTGCCTTCTCCAATACTACCTATGGCCTACCCCTCCCCAATCCTGTGCCTATAAAAACCCCAGACTCAGCAACACTGGGGGAGATGACACGACTTTGGGTGAGAGACCACCTCCCCATTCCTTCTCTGATGAAAGCTGTTTTGTTGCTTAGTAAAATTATTCACCCTCATCACCCTCAAATTGTCAGCATGACCTCACTCTTCTTAGGTGTGTGACATGAGCTCGGGACCCACTGTACACAGGTACTTAGAAAGGCTGTAACATTGTGGCCCTCTGCCCTTGCCAGCAGAGGCAACTGCCCTATATAACAGAAGCAGCAGTGAGGCTGAGCTAGTCCTGGAGTTGTGGGCCAGAGCAAAGCAAGGGGCTGACTGAGCTAGTAACATGCCGCCATCTGTCAGACTCTGAACAACAGAACTAAAAAAGCTAATTAGCACACTGTAGCACCCACTCTTGGATTTTATGGTCAAGAGAACCCTTGCATGGGTGCCACACATTCACCTTGGGGCAACACTCCTGGTCAGGCTGCAGGGCCCACATGCAGCCTTCTCCTGTGTGGCACTCGTAGCAGCCAGCTGGACCCCTCACTCACTCATTCATATGCTCCCTCCCACTAGGGCCTGAGTGCACAGTTGTGGCAGCTGCCAAATACACAAGGGAGGCTTACCTTCAGGCACAGCCCACTGAACTGAATAGACAGAGCATTTCCTTCTGTGGGTCCCACAAACGGGCTAAGAAAAATCCTCTATGAATGTCACTTTCTAACAGGCCCCACATTTTCTTGGGATATCAAAAGAAAAGAAATTTATTCATAGGTATTTGAGGATACAAACCCATGGATAGGTTTGGATTAAAAAAAAAAAAAAAGTCTTATCTGAGATTCCTTACGGAATAGAATTCCATCAAAGCCAATTTTAAAAGCCTACATAAAAAATAATTACTCTTGCTGCACTTTATACAGATAATCAGGCCACATATAAGACCAAAGCTATTTTTGCAAACACATCAGTCCTATTATCATTTGTTTTTAATAAAAATGGGAGACTAGAGAGAGAAAAATTACATTTCAAAGTAAGCTATATTACATCTATTGTTAGTTTTTAGTCTTGCCTAATGTTTTTCAATTTTTATTATTCTCTACAATTTGGACTGAATCCTAAAATTTTTCCTGGCTACAAGTCTCCAAAATAATGTTTGCATTTTTTCCTTCTTTCTTTTCCCCTTTTCCCCATTTTTCCTAATTTGAAATCACTGAAAACTAAGCTGTACTTTCTTAAAACCTTGCAAATTGAAGCTAAACAACTTAAACTTCCAAAAGAAATAACAGCAACCTATTTACATACATAAGCCACCTCCATACCTGCCTACTGTTGTGTGTGTGTGGACTTCAGAGTAATACAGCCTATATATTGATTTTCCAGGATTGTTCTTTTTTTTCATTTGTTGTTGTTTTCTTTTTTCCTGTCCCTATTTTCTCTTCATAGAACATGAGGCTTCTTGGGTGGCCGAGGCAGGCAGATCACGAGGTCAGAAGATTGAGACCATCCTGGCTAACATGGTGAAAACCCGTCTCTGCTAAAAATACAAAAAATTAGCCAGGCGTGGTGGCGGGCGCCTGTAGTCCCAGCTACTCAGGAGGCTGAAGCAGGAGAATGGCGTGAACCCGGGAGGTGGAGCTTGCAGTGAGCTGAGATCGCCTCACTGAACTCCAGCCTGGGTGACAGAGCGAGACTCTGTCTCAAAAAAGAACGTGAGACTTCACAATCAGCTGAAAATGACCTTTCCTCATTATGTGGGACCTGCCCATCTAGGAATAAATCATCCTAGCCATGAGAGATTAGTTAAAACCTGAGACCAGTGACTCATTTTCTTCTTCAATGCTTTGTCTGAAAGATTTTAAAAAGAAAAGGAGGGAAATGTGAAAGGAAAATAAATCTTAGTATCCCAAATCACTAAGCTAAAGGGAAAAGTCAAGCTGGGGACTGAATGCAATTTTATTCAAAGTCATTCCTCTGAGGCTCTCCCAAGACAAAAGAATATTGTATTGCTTCCACTCCCCTATTGTTTATGTAAAAACGCAGATTCACTGAGCCAGACTAAATTGTATATTCAGTGGGAGGCTGATCAAGGACTTAAAAGAATGAAATCTTTTGTCTCTTCTTCTAACCCAGAAGCCACCACTTTCGAATTGTCATGCCTTACCAGATTGAACCTATGTTCATTTTACACATATTGATTACAACATGTTTCATGTTGCAAGTCTCCCTAAAATGTATAAGAGCAAATTGTACCCCACCCACTTTAGGCGTATGTCTCAGAACTTCCTGAGGCTGTGTCACGAGCATATTCTTAACCTTGGCAAAATGAATTTTCTAAATTGACTGAAACTTGTCTCAGATATTTGGGGTTCACACATACATATTTTGGACCAGGGTGATTTACTTTCATTCTAGTATCTAATTGTAACCCTTTAAATTTATTGTTTTAATATGGATGACTCTGACTTTAGAAGTAAATTCCTGAGCATAACAATCTATAAAACACGGAACACAGCTATTCCCAGACAGAGGTGATATTCAAAATATACAACAACAACACGGAAACAAAATTATTAACACACACACGAATGAGCATATTTTCCATGGCTGAATTATTTTCTATCTTAGAAATGCAACATCTAATAAACTATTATATTTCTTCTAAGTGCATGTTAACATGCTACAAACAATTTAAGTTGTTTTTACTTATATATTAAACACAATACTGACTTTGCAAAACTACCAATTCACTTTTTTGTTGCTTAAAAAGTCAATTTCCTTCTTTTACTCACTAAAAATGGTTTCACTTCTATTTTCTGGTATTGTGCTTTTAAAATTTATAAGATCTGACATTATCAGAGATTCCACCATTCTTAATTTCAATACTTTAAGAGTAATTATGAATCTCAAGGTAAAACAAATGTGAATCAAGCAATTAACACATACAGTATATTTTCCCTTGTCAAATTTAAGGATTTCTATGAAATAAAATCAAGTTTAGAGAATTGTTTCTCAGCTGGGCATTGTGGCTCACCCCAGCACTTTGGGAGCATAAGGCGGGCAGATCGCTTGAGGTCAGGAGTTTGCCACCAGCCTGGCCAACATGGTGAAACCCAATGTCTCCTAAAAATACAAAAAAGTAGCCAGGCATGGTGGTGCACAACTGTAGTCCCGGCTACTCATGAGGCTGAGACAGGAGAATCACTTGAACCTGAAAGGCAGAAGTTTCAGCAAGCCAAGATTGTGCCACTCAAAAAAAAAGAAAGAAGAATATTGTTTCTCTGACAAGTAACATTTGTAATTCTCAGTAGCCTCCAAAAGAAGGAAGGGTTGACTGTATGATTAAATTGATAGATGTATAGTGAATGATTTTCAGTCTTAGTTCAAATTTGTGGAGAAAAAATGATTTCCAATGCATAAAAATGGCTAATAAATTCATTTAGCATAGTGTTTATTTTTCTCTATAACTTTTGCTGGAAAGTAGTAAGATCTTGAAAAAAAAATAACTGTAATGATTAAATCCTTAATGCTCTGCCTCAACTGAAAAAAATAAAACCCCAGAATATAGCAGATGAACACTTCTTCAAAGAAGCACTGAAATGCTGTCATACTGTATTTCTTCCAGTAGAAATATCAACAGCCATAGTATCATGCACTGCAGTGGAGTCCTAATGTTGCAACAGGCTCGTTTGATAACATATGGTTGAAAAATAACCTACTAAGGTTATTTTATCAGCTAATATTATATTTGTCAATATGGATAGGAGCTAAAATTAACAGAAGCACTGGAATGATAAGTGCTAAGGATATTTTTATTTTAAGGTGAAATAAAAATTAGTTATTTTAGTAAAATTCATTTCCCTACATGTTTTCCTCTGTTTCTGTCCCCATTTCTTTTCACTTTCAGATTATGAAGTTTACCTTAGTGGCAACAATTTATACATGTTGTTCCTGACTTAAATTAATATGATATTTATACCAATATCAAGTAAAACTGTGATTTCATGATACCTAAATCTGTAAAAAAGTTCTTATCAGTAAAATAATAAAATATACTGGTCAATATAAAGAAATATGACATTTATGAAATGATATTTATGATTTCCTTTGAAAAGCATGCCATCCTCATGAGTTCAAATGTGTTTGAATGTTTGTGATAGGATTTATGGGATAACAATGACGTATATCACCAGATTAAATCCCATTGGCTGGTTTCCAGAAGGTTGACAGGTTATCATTTTCTTGATAATTTTACGACAGTCAAGAAAGTGCATCTGAAACTAACATACTCAAAACACAGTTTAATTAGAATACATGGAATGTATCCACTTCTCCAAACTTGTCTTAATTTAATTGCACTAAGAAAACTGATGCATAAAATCAGAATTACTTTTTGGCAATAAACTCATTTCAGCCATAATCCAATACAAGCATTTCTAAAAATTTTTCATAGCACTAACAAGAACATTAGTTTGTACTATAGGTGATAACTTGAGCTGTCTGAGCTGGCAACTCAGGTTGGGCAGAGATTGTCATAATGAATATTTAAAATAAACAAAACAATAGAGTGAAAATGTTACATAGTTGTCATTGCTACAGTGCTGGTAGATATTGAGACCACACAGATGGAATAAAAATTATTTGTCTGTGGGTGTGCCATTAGGATGGAGAGAGTTGTAAGCCAGGATGTGAGAGACTGATAAGGCTAACGGTACTCTAATCTGGGTAGAGAGTTGCAAGATCTGATGCTTAGTTTTCAATTTCCTAAACACAATTGTAAGAACTCCTACTGTCAGTGCCAGCAGCCAAGCTTAAGTTTGTGTTTTTCCCCTTGTCCCACCATTCTGACTTACCTAGTATAGGAAGTAAAATCACATACAAAGTAACACAAGTACATTATATACTGATGCTTTTCTTTATTTATGATTTATATATACTGTATTATGTGCACACATTGTGGCAGAACAGACCAAATAAAAATGAATATAAATTCAGGCTAAGATCTTTCTCATTGGGAGGACATATGTATACTTCAATTGTTTCATAGCATCAAGCTAAAAAACATGCTTTGTTCTCTACAGTAGGCTTTTCTTATCAGTGAAGAATTACATACAATTTCATTGATTAAAATTAGTTTGAAGTCTTACATGGGCATTTTACAAGCTTTCTCTAATGACATTTCTGTGATTCCAGGGATCAAGAGCATCAGATCATCTTGATGCCTTATTTACTGTATCATTGCTATAGTTTGGATATTTGCCATCTAAATTTTATGTTAAAATTTGATCCCCAATGTTGGATGTGGGGCCTAATGGAAGGTGTTGGGGTTATGGGGACAGATTCCTCATGAATAGAGTGATACCCTCCATGAGGAAGGGGATGGTGAATGAGTCCTCATTCTGTTAGTTCACTTGAGAGGTGGTTGTCAAAAAGAGCCCGACACCTCCCTCCCATATCCCTTGCTTGCTCTCCTACCATGTGATCTCTGCACATGCTTGCTCCCTTTCACTTTCTGCCTGGAGTGGAAGCAGATTGAAGTCCTCATCAGATGCAGATGCTGATGTGATGCTTTTTGAACAGCATGCTGAATCCTGAGCTAAATAAAAATCTATTCTATAAATATTACCTGGCCTCAGATATTTCCATATGGCAACACATATAATCTAAGACAATCCTAATACCACTACGCTAGTTAATCTGACCATAAATATATAATTGTAGTTGAATTCGAGCATATTGTCTTTTATGCATTATATTGATTGAAATTTTAACTCTAAATCAAGGTTTCTCAACATTGACATTTTGGGCTGGATAATTCTTTGTCATAAGAATTGTCCTGCAAATTATAGGATATTTAGCCATATCTCTATCCTCTTCCCACTAGATAATGTATGTAAGATTACCAGCAGCTCCCCCTCTCCAGTTGTAACAAACAATAAAAAACCTCACCAGAAATTGCAAAAATCCCCTGAGGATCAAAAACCACACAGTCCAAGACATTGTTCTTGATGAAAATATTAATAGTAAATGAAGGACCAATTTTTAAATTCTGTTTTTCCTCCTAAGATATTAGATCCTCCATATATTCTGTAGTCTTCAGGAATTAGAAGGAGAGCAGAGA
Source organism: Trachypithecus francoisi (assembly GCF_009764315.1). NCBI lineage: Eukaryota > Metazoa > Chordata > Mammalia > Primates > Cercopithecidae > Trachypithecus > Trachypithecus francoisi. The sequence goes on along the minus strand of NW_022681463.1, from coordinate 54,812,640 downwards.
CTTTATCCCTTCTATTATCACATCTTTTAAGTAAAGGAAGAAATTTGAGAAATAATTAATACAAGTATGGGTTGGGTTAGTATATTTTTTGAAATCCCTATCATTGCTTCCCTAAAATGTCAGTTAACATTTATGCATTAAAGATTTAATTACAGTGATGTGCCTATTTTTATGGGTTTTGTGTTCCTCTTCTAGAATATGTTTTGCTAGTGCTTACCTCCAATAATACCATCAAAGAGAATTATCTTGCAAGATTAAAAATATAAATATGGGGGAGATAAATCAGACACTCACAAAGGTCTACTTTTACAAAATGTCATTATATAGTATATTATTTTTCTGCTAGATGTAATATAATACTCACAAGAAAGTAAAAGATTTCTGATAACATATTGCAACTTACAGACTCTCAATATCTTAACATAATAAATGTTAGGTACTTACATAAAAAATACTGTTTAACAGGGCTTAAATCCCTGTATTTCAATATCATTTGAAACATAATATTATCTGTAGGTGATATTTATTATTCAAAACCTATCATAAAGGTGTTTGTTTATTTATTATTTAGAGATGGAGTTTTGCTCTTTTTGCCCAAGCTGGAATGAAGTGAGATTGGAGTGCAGTGGTGAGATCTCGGCTCACTTCAACCTCCACCTCCTGGATTCAAGTGAGTCTCCTGCCTCAGTCTCCTGAGTCTCTGGGATTATAGGTGCATGCCACCATGCCCAGCTAATTTTTGTATTTTTAGTAGAGATGGGGTTTCACCATATTGGCCAGACTGGTCTCAAACTCCAGACTTCAGGTGATCCGCCCACCTTGGCCTCCCAAAGTTCTGGGATTACAAGTGTGAGCCACCACCCCCAGCCAGTTTAATATTTTTATATTTCAAACTGAATGCCTTATTTTATTTTTTTATTTTGTGTAACTGTAGATAGTGCAGATGCTTGAAGCAAAACAGTCATTAAGGTGAATCTTTGTAGAATGTAGTTTATTTACAAACTGGATCTTTTTTCTCATTTTCTATTTTTATGTTTAATGTTTATGAATATATAGTTATTGTACATATTTATGGGGTGCATGTGATATTTTGATAGAAGCATAAAATGTATAATGATCAAATCTGGGTAATTGTGATATTCATCACCTCAAACATTTATTATTTCTTTCTATTAGTAACATTCTAAATCTCTTTTAGCTATTTTGTGATATATAATATTGTTACTATGTATTGTCAACTATAGTCACCTGTTTTGGGCCCTTCCTGCATTGCTATAAAGAAATATCTGAGATTGAGTAATTTATAAAGAAAAGAGGTTTATTTGGTTCATGGTTCCACAGGCTGCACAGGAAGCAAGGTGCTGGCTTCTGCTGCTGCTGAGGGCCTCAGGAAGCTACTAATCATGGCAGAATGCGAAGGGGGAGCAAGTGCATCACACAAGAGCAGGAACAAAAGAGAGAGGGGAGAAGTGCCACACTCATAAACAATCAGATCTCATGTGAACTCGGAGCAAGAACTCACTGATTACCACAAGCACAGCACCAAGCTATTCATGAGGGATCTGCCCCCAAGACCCAGGCCCCATCTGCAACAGTGGGAGTTATATTTTAACATGAAATTTGGAGGAAACAAACCTACAAACCCTATCATTCTGCCCCTGGCCCCTGAAATTTCATGCCCTTTTCATATTGCAAAATACAATCATCCCTTCCCAATAGTCCCCCAAAATGTCAGATCATTTCAGCATCCACTCAAGATCCCCAAAGTCCAAAGTCTTACCTAGTTGCAAGTCACATTCCTTCCACCTATGAGCCTGAAAGATGAAAAACAAGTTATTTATTCCCAACATACAATAATGATACATGCTTTGGGTATACATTCCCATACCAAAAGGAAGAAATTGGACAACAGACCACAAACAAGTCTGAAATTCAGCGGGGAAGTCATTAAATCTTAAAGCTCCAAAATAAGTTCATTTGACTCCATAGCCTATATTCAGGTCGCAGTGGTCCAGTGGGTGGGGCTCCCAAGGCCTTGGAAATCCTGCCCCTGTGGTGTTGCAGGGTGCAGCCCTTGCAGCTGCTGTCATAAGTAGGAGTTGAGTGCTTGTGGTTTTTCCAGGCAAAGGGTGCAATCTGCCACTGGAAATACCATTCTGGGGTCTGGAAGGCAGTGGTCTCCTTCCCATAGCGCCATTAGGCAGTGTTCTCATGGAGGCTCTCTGTGGGGTCTCCAACTCCACATTTCCTCTTGTTGTTGCACTAGGAAAGTTCCTCTGTGGAGCCTTCATTTCTGTGGTAGGCTTCTGCCTGGGCGTCCAGGCTTTTCTACGTGTCGTCAGGCTTATAGTTTGCACCCTGTTGAGCAGCATCCAAAGGTACGTGGAGCCATTTGAGCACGGCCAGAGGTGGAACAGTGGTAGATACAGGGAGCAGTGTCCTAAGGCTTAGTAGGGCAAAACAGGGCCCCAGGCCTGGCCTCTGACCCATTATTTTGTCCTAGGCATCTGGACCTGAGATGAGGTAGACTTTTTCAAAGAACGTTGAAATGACTTTGATGCCTTTTCCCCATTTTATAAATAGGACAATATTTATTAACACTTGGCACCCTTTTAGTCATGAAAATCTCTTTAGCAAATTATTGCTGGACAACCCACTTGTATTATTTCCTGAAAATGCTTTACCTTTCTTTGCCACATGACTAGACTGCAAAATTTTTAAACTCTTATGGTCTAATTCTCTTTTAAATATAAGTTCCAACTTCAAGTCATTTCTTTTCTCCTATACCTGATTGCAGGGTGTTAGAAGCAGTAACAGCGCTTCTTGAAAGTTTTGCTCCCAAGAAATTTTTTCTACCTGATATTGTAAGTCATTACTCTTAAGTTCAACCTTCCACAGATCTCTAGGACATTTGGAAAATGTAGCCAAGCTCCTTGCTAGGGTGTAACAAGGATGACCTTTACTCCAGTTCCCAATAAGTTGCTTATTTTCATCTGAGACATCATCAGCCTGGCCTTCACTAGCTATATTTCTATCAACATTTTGGCCACAACTATTTAACCAGTCTCTAAAAGTTCCAAATTTTCCCCCACCTTCCAGTCTTCTTCCGAGCCTTCCAAACTCTTCTAATCTCTGTCCTGTTACTCAGTTCCAAGCCACTTCCACATTTTCAGCTTTTTATAGTGAGGCCCCACTTCTCAGTACCAATTTTCTGTAATAGGTCATTTTCGTATTGTTATAAAGAAATACCTGAGTTTAAAATTTTTTTTTTAAAAAAGGTATTTAATTGGCTCACTATTCTGCAGGTTGTATGGGACACGTGATGCCAGTATCTGCTCCTGTTGAGGGCCTCAGGAAGCTTCCATTTATGGTGGAGGGCAAAAGGGGAGCAGGCATATTATACGGCAAGAATGGGAGCAAGTGGTGGTGAGGTACCACATTCTTTTTAAAAAACAGATCTCACATGACTTCAGAGCCAGAACTCATTCATTATCATGAGGTTAGTGCTAAGTTGTTCATCAGAGATCTGCTCCCATGACCCAAACACCTCCTGCCAGGACCTATTTCCCACACTGAGGATTAGATTTTGACCTGGGATTTGGAAGTGACATGCATCCAAAATACATCAACGCCCTATAGTGCTATTGAATAACAGGACTTATTTCTTCTACATAAATGTGTTTTTTATTGGTTAACAAACTCCTCTTCAATCCTCCTCTGCACCGTCTTTGCCATCTTTGGTAACCACCATTATATTTACTATATCCATGAGATCATGTTTTTAGCTCTCACAAGTGTGTGGGACCATGCAATTTTTGTCCATCTCTGCTGGCTTATTTCAATTAACATAATGTTCTCCAGTTTCATACATGATGAGACAAATGAAAGGATTTCATGCTTCTTTATGCGTAAATCATACCCCTTTGTATATATTTACGACATTTTCTTTAGTCATTCATGTCCTGATGGACATGTAGGTTGATTGCATACCTCGGCTTTTTGAATGGTGCTACAATAAATATGGGAGTGCAGATATGTCTTTAATATTACTTATTTCATCTCTTTTTGGCATATACCCAGTGGTGGGATGGCTGGATCATCGGTAATTCTTCTTTTGGTTTATTAAGGAAATGCTATACTGTTTTCCATAGTTCCTACACTAATTATAATCCCAGGCACAATATATAAGTGTTCCCCTAGGGTTTGCCTTTCTCCAAGTCCTCACCAGCATTTGTTATTTGCTGTCTTTTTGATAATATTTATTTCACCTGGGGTAAGATGAGAACTCATCATGGTTTTTATTTACATTTACCTGACAATTGATGCTGTTGAGTATTTTTTCATATATCTCTTGGCCATTTGTATATCTTTTAAAACAAATGTCTATTCAAATCACTTCCCCATTTTTGAATGGATTATTTGCTTTTTTGCTATTGAGTTGTTTGAGTTCTTCATATATTCTGGTTATTAATCCCTTGTTAAGTTGATAGCTTTCAAATATTTTTGCCCATTCAGATTTCCTTTCAATATATTGATTTTTCTTTGCTGTGCAGAAGTGTTTTAGATTGATATTATCTCATTTGCAAATTTTTACTTTGGTTTTGTGTTAGTCTGTTTTCACACTGCTATAAAGAATAACTGAGACTAGGTCATTTATAAAGGAAAGAAGTTTAAATGACTCATAGTTTTGCATGGCTATGGAGGCCTCAAGAAGCTTACAATCATGGTAGAAGGTCAATGGGAAGCCAGGCATGTCCTACATTGTAATATTTTTCAATATCAATTTTGAAACCTTTTAAAAATTTCACAGATCTGCCAAGACTTGGTCAAGATGTTTATTTGCTTTGATTATGAAAATAAACAAACTCAAACAAAATAACAACAGCAAACATGAAAATAGGCCACCAAAATAAGACTGAAACCTTGAAAGAGCTTTATAACTTTAAGAGAGTTGCATTTCAAGCTATTTCAAGCTATTGGAGTAATCACAGCCTGGCTGATATCCATTGTCTTTAATACATATTTCTGAAGGGCATATTTTGGCATTTTTATGTCAGTAGTCCAAGAAAAATAAGCTTTGATTCTAACATGCTCATACTTTTAATTTACATCTCACTCGTGCTTTCTGAAGGGTCCTCAGAAGGTTTACTGGCATGGTCAGTTCTTGTATACCAACTCAAAATTTTCAACTCCTTTGACAAAAAGATAAGCTATATTTTCCACATTTTTTGTTATCTATTTGTTGATTTTTCAGTGCTCACAATTTTAGAGGAAATGGTTTTGAGAGATGAAGCCAGTTGGACTTTCTGGGTTGAGTGGGGACTTGGGGAACTTTCCTGTCTTACAAGAGGTTTGCAAAATTCACCAATAAGGAACTTTCCTGTCTTACGAGAGGTTTGTAAAATGCATCAATCCGTGCTTTGTAAAATGCACCAATCAGCGTTCTGTAAAACGCACCAATCAGTGCTCTGTAAAATGCACCAATCAGCAGAATGCTAAAAGTAGCCAGTTGTGGGGAGGATTGAGAAAAGGACATTCTGATAAGACAGAAATGGAACATAAGAGGGGACAAATAAGGGAATAAAAGCTGGCCACCCCAGCCAGCAACAGCAACCCGCTTGGCTCCCCTTCCATGCTGTGGAAGCTTTGTTCTTTCGTTCTTCACAATAAACCTTGCTGCTGCTCACTCTTTGGGTCCATGCCACCTTTAGGAGCTGTAACACTCACCGCAAAGGTCTGTGGCTTCATTCTTGAAGTCAGTGAGACCACGAACCCACTGGCAGGAACCAACTCCAGACACATCTTGGGGGCTTATCTGGGATAGTGCCATGTGGTGAGTACCACTGGAACCCTTTGCTTGCTAATCTGTCCCATTTTTCCTTAGAATTTGGGGGCTAAACACCAGGCTCCTATCAGCCAGTTAAAAGCAGCTAGCATGACCACCAGAATAAAGACATGGATGTCAGGTTTTCTGGGAAAGGGCTCTCTAACAACTCCTGACTCTTCAGAGTCAGGAGCATTTGTTTGTCTAGAACAAGCTTCTGCTTTTCCTGCACTTTCGGGCTGAGCTGAGGGTCAACAGAGAAAAGCCATTCAGCTCCGAGGTCCTGATAAAGAGTTCGTTGACCCTGCAGCCGTGAGCAGAACTCTCAAAGTTAGGTCACCCATGTGAGACTTGTCCATCTATCATATCTATCCTGACCCTTGCCTCCTGGGTTCTAATGCCTGTCAGACAAACCTTCCTGCCTCTCTTCTTCAAGGCTTCTTCTTCCCACTTCTAAAAACCACTCCCTGTCCCTGGTGGTACTGTAGTTTCTCCTATAAGGATGATTTCTCATATAAATTTTGGGACCCTGTTCCCTTTTTTAGGAACCCAGCCTCACCAGTCAGAAAGACATAATTTTCACCTGAAGCCCCATTGGTAGGGGGACTTTCTGGAATTTTAGGATCTCTCCTCAGACTAGGTATGGCCCTCCACTCCATGTTGAGGCATATCTTTATAGGACAAGGGTAAGGTCCCAATACCAACAGGATAAAATGCTTAGGACTCTAGCAGGTTTCAAGAATGCTTTGGTAAGGGCCGCTAAATCCGATCTTCCTTGGTTCTGTTTTTGGTCTAGGAGGAAAACCAGTGTTTCTGCTACTGTTTCAGTGAGTGAAACTATTCCGAACAGCAGGGTCCAGGGACTGCTGCAGGTTCTTGGGCAGGGGGAACAACAACAACAACAACAACAACAAAAACATGAGCAGTTTTTTCTTTCAAGTGGGAAACACTCAGGCATCAACAGGCTCACCCTTGAAATGCATCCTAAGCCATTGGGGTCAATTTGACTCAGAAACCCTGAAAAAGAAGTGGCTCATTTTTTTCTGCACTATAATCTGTCCCTAATATTCTCTCTCAAAAGGGGGAAAATGGCCATCTAAGGGAAGTATAAATTACAATACTATCCTGCAGCTTGACATTTTCTGTAAGAGGGAAGGCAAATGGAGTGAAATACCTTATGTCCAAGCTTTCTTTTCATTGAAGGATAATCCACAAGTATGCAAAACTTGCGATTTACATCCCACAGGAGGACCTCTCAGCTTACACTCATATCCTAGACTCCCTATAGCTTCCCTTCTTATTAATGATAAGCCTCCTCTAATCTCCCCTACCCAGAAGGAAACAAGCAAAGAAATATCCATGGGACCATAAAAAACCCCAGGCTATTGGTTATGTTCCCTTCAAGCTCTAGGGGGAGGGGAATTTGGCCCAACCCAGGTACATGTCCCCTTCTCCCTCTCTGATTTAAAACAGATCAAGGTAGACCTGGGAAAGTTTTCAGATGATCCTGATAGGTATATAGATATCCTACAGGGTCTAGGGCAAACCTTCCATCTCACTTGAAGATATGTCATGCTATTATTAGATCAAACCCCGGCCTTTAATGAAAGAATGCGTCTTTAGTTGCAGCCCGAGTTTGGAGATACCCGGTATCTTAGTCAAATAAATGATAGAATGACAGCCAAAGAAAGGGACAAATTCCCAACATGTCAGCAAGCAGTCCCCAGTATGGATCCCCACTGGGACCTCGATTCAGATCATGGGGACTAGAGTCTCAAACATCTGTTGGCCTGCGTTCTAGAAGGACTAAGGAGAATTAGAAAAAAGCTCATGAATTATTCAACGATATCCACCATAACTCAGGAAAAGGAAGAAAATCTTCCTTCCTCGAGTGGCCATGGGAGGCCTTAAGAAAATATATTTCCCTATCACCTGACTCCCTCCAGGGTCAATTGATCCACAAAGATAAGTTTATTACCCAATCAGTGCAGATATCAGGAGAAAGCTCCAAAAGGGAGCCCTGAGCCCTGAACAAAATCTGGAGGCATTATTAAATCTGGCAACCTCCATGTTCTATAATAGGGACCAAGAAGAACAGGCCAAAAAGGAAAAGCGAGATAAGAGAAAGGCCGCAGTCTTAGTCATGGCCCTCAGATAAACAAACCTAGGTGGTTCAGAGAGGACAGAAAACAGAGCAGGCCAATCACCCGGTAGGGCTTGTTATCAGTGTGGTTTGAAAGGACATTTAAAAAAAAGATTGTCCAACGAGAAACAAGCCACTCCCTCGCCCAAGTCCACTATTCCAAGACAATCACTGGAAGGTGCACTGCTCCAGAGGACAAAGGTTCTCTGGGCCGGAAGCCCCCAACCAGATGATCCAACAACAGAACTGAAGTGCCCATGGCAAGAGCCAGCTCATGTCATCACCCTCACTGAGCCCCAGGTAATTTTAACCATTGAGGGCTAGGAAATTGACTTCCTCCTGGACACTGGCACGACTTTCTCAGTGTTAATGTCCTGCCTCGGACAGCTGTCCTCAAGGTCCATTACCATCTGAGGAATCCTGGGACAGCTTGTAACCAGGTATTTCTCCCACCTTCTCAGTTGTAATTGGGAGACTTTGCTCCTTTTGTATGCCTCTCTTGTTATGTCTGAAAGTCCCACACCCTTATTAGGGAGGGACATATTAGCCAAAGCTGGAGCTATTATCTACATGAATACAGGGGGAAAGTTACCCATTTGTTGTCCCCTACTTGAGGAGAGAATCAACCCTGAAGTCTGGGCATTGGGAGGACAATTTGGATCGGCAAAAAATGCATACCCAGTTTAAATCAGGCTAAAAGACTCCCCCCCACACACTTTTCCTTATCAAAGGCAATATCCCTGAAGGCCTGAAGCTCATAAAGGATTACACGATATTGTTAGACATTTAAAAGCTCAAGGCTTAGTAATAAAATGCAGCAGTCCCTGCAACACCCTAATTCTAGGAGTACAAAAACTGAATGGTCAGTGGAGACTAGTGCAAGATCTTAGACTCATCAATGAGGCAGTAATTCCTCTATAACCAGCTGTATCCAACCCCTATACCCTGCTCTCTCAAATACCAGAGGAAGCAGAATGGTTCACTGTTCTGGACCTGAAGGATGCCTTCTTCTGCATTCCCCTGCACTCTGAATCCCAGTTTCTCTTTGCTTTTGAGGATCCCACAGATCACACGTCCCAACTTACGTGGATGGTCTTGCCTCAAGGGTTTAGGGATAGCCCTCGTCAGTTTGGTCAGACACTGGTCCAAGATCTAGGCCACTTCTGAAGTCCAGGCACTCTTGTCCTTCAGAATGTGGATGATTTACTTTTGGTTACCAATTCGGAAGCCTCATGCCAGCAGGCTACTCTAGATCTCTTGAACTTTCTAGCTAATCAAGGGTACAAGACATCTAAATTGAAGGCCTAGCTCTGCCCACAACAAGTCAAATATCTAGGCATAATCTTAGCCAGAGGAACCAGAGCCCTCAGCAAAGAATGAATTCAGCCTATACTTGTTTATCCTCCTCCTAAGACATTAAAAGAGTTGTGGGGGTTCCTTGGGATCTCCAGCTTTTCCCACCTATGGATCCCTGGATACAGCGAGATGGCCAGGTTACTCTGTACTCTAATCAAGGAGACTCAGAGGGCAAATACTCATCTAGTAGAATGGGAATGAGAGGCACAAACAGTCTTCAAAACCTTAAAGCAGGCTTTAGTACAAGCTGCAGCCTTAAGCCTTCCCATAGGACAAAATTCCTCTTTATACGTCAGAGAGAGAGTGAGAATAGCTCTTGGAGTCCTTACTCAGACTCGTGGGACCACCCCACAACCAGTGGCATACCTAAGTAAGGAAATTGATGTAGTAGCAAAAAGCCGGCCTCACTGTTTATGGGTAGTTGCAGCGGTGGCCATCTTAGTATCAGAGACTATCAAAAAAAAAAACAGCAAGGAAAGGATCTCACTGTCTGGACTACTCATGACGTAAATGATATAGTAGGTGCCAAAGGAAGTTTATGGCTATCAGGCAACCACCTGCTTAGATACCAGGAGCTACTCCTTGAGGGAGCAGTGCTTCAAATATGCACATATGCTACTTTTCTCCCAGAGAATGGGGAACCAATTGAGCTTGACTGCCAACAAATTGTAGCCCAGACTTATGCCACCTGAGAGGATCTCTTAGAAGTCCCCTTAGCTAATCCTGACCTTAACCTATATACCGATGGAAGTTCATTTGTGGAGAATGGGATACTAAGAGCAGGTTATGCCATAGTTAGTGATGTAACAGTACTTGAAAGTAAGTCTCTTCCTCCAGGGACCAGCGCCCAGTTAGTAGAACTAGTGACATTTACCGGAGCCTTAGAAATCGGAAAGGAAAAATGAATAAATGTGTATACAGATAGCAAGCATGTTTATCAAATCCTACATGCTCAAGCTGCAATATGGTAAGAAAGGGAGTTCCTAATCTCCGGGGGAACTCTCATTAAATACCACAAGGGAATCATGGAGTTACTGTAGGCAGTGCAAAAACCCAAGGAGGTGGTAGTCTTACCCTGCCAAAGCCATCACAAAGGTGAAGGAGAAAAGGCAGAAGGAAACCGTCGGGCAGACGCTGATACCAAAACTGCTGCCAGGCAGAACTTCCCATTAGAAATACCTATGGAAGGATTCTTGGTATGGAACAACCCTCTCCAAGCGATTAAGACCCAATACTCCCTGACCAAAACAGAATGGGGACTTTCACGGGGGCATAGTTTTCTCCCCTTGGGGTAGTTAACGACAGAAGAGGGAAAGGTATTCATACCAGAAGCCAGCCAGTGGAAAATACTAAAGAACCTCCCCCAAACTTGTCATATGGGTATTGAGAACACTCATCAAATGGCCAAATCCCTATTTACAGGACCACATCTCCTTCAGACCATCCGGCAAGTAGTCAAAGCCTGTGAGTACGCCAGAGGAATAATCCTTTGGTCCATTGTAAGTGCCCTCTGGGGTAACAAAGAATAGGGCACTATCCCGGAGAGGACTGGCAATTACACTTCACCCATAGGCCTAAGTCAAGGGGATTTCTTTACTAACTTAACCTACCACCCCTTTTATGAAGGATAAAACCTTTTCCAACTTCTAAATATGCAATCATTAGCTGACTTCCCCATCTCTGATAGAACGAAAAAGACCCTAACAGGACACACAATCCATTTTTTAATGCTCTTATATTTCTAACCTCACCTGTTACACGAGCAATGAAAAGCCCTTACACAGCCCTGTAGCGGTGAATACCACATCCAATGCAACCTGTTACCAGGCCTGCCCCTGGAGCACCTACTAGCCCATCAGTGTAATTACACCATACAACTTCAAACCCCAATTGATCATAGTAATTTCCGAGTCACCCAAGCAGCTCCATTCACACGGCTTGTCCGCTTCTCAGGTCCCCCAAGAATCATCACTTCTTTCCTGCTTAACATACAGTCCAGGTTTTGTAATGGCCAACATACGCCCTGCATGACCATTCACCCCTGGACCTCCCGCAGCAGCGACCCCACCACTAGTGAATGCCTTTTCATCCTCTCTTTCAATTGCTCTCTTGAATAGTTCCTAGTGGATACAAAACAATTTTTTCTCCAATGGGAAAATAGAACACAGGGAGCCACTCAGTTTACTCCCAACACCCCTTTCCAGCCACTCACCAGAGCTACCTTGGCAAATACTCTAGGAGTATGGAAGAATGAAAACAACAAACTCACACACATTTTTAGCATACACAACCAGTTCTGTCTACCCAGCCAAGGCATATTTTTCTTATATGGAACTTCAACCTGTATCTGCCTCCCCAGCAAATGGACAGGCACCTGCACCTTAGTCTTCCTAAGTCCCAACATTGACATAATCCCAGGAAATCAGACCCTATCAGTGCCCCTCAAAGCTCAAGTCCGTCAGCACAGGGCCATAAAACGAATAACCCTACTTATAGGGTTAGGAATGGCCACTGCTACAGGAACCAGAATAGCCAGTTTATCTACTTCATTATCCTACTACCACATACTCTCAAAGGATTTCTCAGACAGTTTGCAAGAAACAATGAAATCTATCCTTACTCCACAATCCCAAATAGACTCTTTGGCAGCAGTGAGTCTCCAAAACCGCCAAGGCCTAGACTTCCTCACTGCTGAGAAAGAAGAACTTTCCACCTTCTTAGGGAAAGAGTGTTATTTTTACACTAACCAGTCAGGGATGGTATGAGATGCCACCCCGCATTTATAGGAAAAGGCTTCTGAAATTAGACAACATCTCTCAAACTCTTAAATCAACCTCTGGAGTTTGGCGACATGGCTTCTCCCCATTCTAGGTCCCATGACAGCCATCTTGCTATTACTTGCCCTCAGGTCCTATATTTTTAACCTCCTTGTCAAATTTGTTTCCTCCAGGAATGAGTCCATCAAGCTACACAGGGTCTTACAAATGGAACCTCCAATGAGCTCAACTGACAACATCTACTGAGAACCCCTGGACTGACCCACTGGCCCTTCAAATAGCCTAGAGTGTTCCCCTCTGGAGGACACTACAACTACAGGGCCCCTTCTTTGCCCCTATCCAGCAGGAAGCAGCTAGAGCAATCATTGCCCAAGAGGGGTTGGGGTCTGCTGTTTAGAGGAGGAATTGAGAGATGAAGCCAGCTGGACTTCCTGGGTGGAGTGGGGACTTGGGGAACTTTCCTGTCTTACAAGAGGTTTCTAAAATGCACCAATCAGGAACTTTCCTGTCTTACAAGAGGTTTGTAAAATGCACTAATAGCGCTCTGTAAAATGCACCAATCAGCACTCTGCAAAACGCACCAATCAGCGCACTGTAAAATGCACCAATCAGCAGGATTCTCAAAGTAGCCAGTCTCAGGGAGGGTTGAGAAAAGGGTATTCTTATAGGACAGAAACAAAACATGGGAGGGGACAAATAAGGGAATAAAAGCTGACCACTCCAGCCAGCAGGGCAACTCACTTGGGTCTCCTTCTAGGGTTTGTTCTTCTGCTTTTCACAATAAACCTTGCTGCTCCTCACTCTTTGGGTCTGTGCCACCTTTAAGAGCTGTACCACTCACTGCAAAGGTCGGTGGCTTCATTCTTGAAGTCAGCAAGACCCTCAACCCACGAGCAGGAACCAACTCTGGACACAATTTGAATGTTAACAATTAAGTCTTTCTTGGCAATGCAAATTTTGGTTCATGTAATCTTTTAAAATAATTGTGCAGATATGGTATATGCTATGTTTGACATTTTCAATATAAAGGTCAACTCAAGGAATTAAAACAAACACTGTAAACTAAAAATTTTTCAGGGATTTTAACAGTTAAAGCTTTAAAAAAACTAGACTGTGTTTTCGTTCATCCTCAAATTTTATGAGAAAAATACAGAGGACATGTAAAATGATAGAGTTTACAAAGAAAATTTTAAGGTTTATATGAAGTTAGTGCAGATCTAATCCAACTCTTTCACCTACATGTATAGTTTCATATAGTCATTGACTTTCTCGAAAACATGTCCTGTAGTTTATTGCCTTCATTTATTTACACTATTTTTTTTTCTGCAATAGCTAAACCCTGTCATTTCTACCTATTGAAGTCCTATTTATCTGTCAAGCTTCAGCTAACATGTTACCTGCAACGAAGCATTATCCATCCCCCAGTAGTTAGCTTGGATTACTTCCTTCTCTGAATTCACATAGTATTATTATGACACTAAAAAACAGGTTACCATGCATTTTAGTCATTAAGAACCCATACAAATTGTGTGTTATTTGAGGATATTTATTACTGATTTTCGGCCAAAACACATTGAACAGCTGTAGGTAACTAGCAAATAGTTGGTAAATAAGTATGGGGAAAACTATGAAGAATTTCACATCTTCCATGCAATTTAAGAAAAAAATAAATTGTACTGAGTGTATTAATTTAATGATAAAGATATTATTACTTGCTTTACTTGTATTAAATCACTCCGTTTTCTTTGTGATAGACTGATTGAATTAATGCTTTATCCATTCCTGCACCCTCATCTGTTATCACCCACACGCCTTTGCATCTTCCACCATCAATAGGATGATTGGTTGCCTTCGCTATATTCCATATGTCTAGCATCACCCATTATATAGTCAGAAATGTTTTAGCCTAGGCAAGCCTAGAGAAGCTAATAGTCAACCTATCCATACCCCAGCATATAAAGAGTTCAGCCAAGATGAGTGCATTTATTACAACCATTCTCAGATGTGTTTAGCAATAAATAACTCTTAATGTATGTTACTATTTACCTCTGATTCTTCCCTAAAGACTCTTGCATTCAACTACCAGCCTGAGTGTTTTGTTTTTAAAAGAAGTAAGGACTATCTTGGAACCCCCCAAAACAGGAATATGCCATATACTTTTGGATGCAGTCTTCTATGAATAATCTGTAAGTTGATATCACTTATACAACCTTGAGATCATTCTGGTAAACTTAGAATTTCCAGAAAAATAAACAAGTTGTTTCTCTTTTCCCTTAAGCTACCTACAAATTATTTAAAAATTAGCAGTTAATGTTGTTATAAACAGAAATTAAACATTTGCAAATTCTATATTTTTCTCCCTGCCTGAGCCCGCTAGAACTTGGTGATGTCTAAGTTTTATTACATAGGTTCTGTAAGAATCTGTCCTCCTTGTTACCAGTATTTGATTATAAATATTAGACATGTAACCAAGGTCTCACCTGAAATATCACACTTGAGAATAATGCTTATTTAATAAGGTATGAATAGACACTTTTATGCAATTAGTCTTTGCTTCATGGAGTCAATTTTTACAAGGTTCTTTTGGGAAACCTGGTCAGATATTTGGTTTACAGTGTTCCTAGACTTACGTGTTTAAAACCTTACAAGTTATTTAAAGAGTCATTCCCCAGTCTGGTAAGTTACCATTATTGCTACACCTACGTAAATAATCAAGCCAAAATCTGATAAGACTAGCATCATTTTGTAATCAGAATTACACTTAGGGTAATAAGACACAGAAAAAAATACCACATGATATCAATTATACATGATTTTGTTTAAAAAGTAGAATACATATAATGGAGAGTACAACAGAGGTTACCAGGAGCAGGGATGGGGAGGTAATACAGGGAAGTACATCAAAGGGTACAAACTTGCAGTTATGTAGGACGAATAAGTCCACATATCAAATGTACAGTGTGGCTACTACAGTTAATAACAAAGTATAGTATACTAAAAATTTGCTAACAGAGTAGATTTTAGGTTTTGTTAGCACAAAGAAAGTAACATTGGAAGGTGATGGATATGTTCATTTATTGACTATAGTAATCATTTTCCTATTTATATGCATATTGATACATCCTGTAGTGCACCATGTATACAATTTTTAAATATAATTTCTTTTAGGTTATTTTCATTTAAATGTGGAATTGTGACTGTAGAGCGAAATTTCATGTTTCAATATAAAACTATGCGTCATTTATTATGCACCATTCCGTAGGGGAGGAAGTTTGGGTACCAAGTTAAATATTAGACTAGATTTTGTTACCTTTCCCACAGTTGTCGATCCATACCAAATTTTCAGTTTTCTCTGGTTTCTTCAATATGTAACTACATCCTTCAAAATGAATATTTTTAATTTTTTTCTCCTCCTTCCTGATTGTCATGAATAAGAACTAAAATCCAACTGCCCAGATTCCTATTGGGCCTGGAGGTTGACTTGCAGGTGGCCTTTTTCATCAGTATTTGACAAAGCCCTGGTTAAAGCCCAATTATTATTATTATTATTATTATTATTATTATTATTATTAGACAGAGTCTCCTCTGTCGCCCAGGCTGGAGTGCAGTCGCGTGATCTCTGCTCGCTGCAGGCTCCGCCTCCTGGGTTCACGTCATTCTCCTGCCTCAGCCTCCCAAGTCACTGGGACTACAGGGGCCCGCCACCAAGCCTGGCTAATTTTTTTTTTTTTTTTTTGTATTTTTAGTAGAGACGGGATTTCACAGTGTTAGCGAGGATGGTCTCGATTTCCTGACCTCTTGATCCACCCGCCTTGGCCGCCCAAAGTGCTGGGATTACAGGCGTGAGCCTCCGCGCCAGGCCAAGCCCAGCTATTTGATATGAACCCTGAAGAACCCACCACTCAGCAGATCAAGCTTGGGCTGGATTTCTTTCTGGATAAATCATAAACTAGAACATCAAAGAAGTCTTGCAAAATATTTGAGTAACATGTGCCCTTATATAGGATATACCTACTAGATTTCTTATATAAAAGAAATTCTGAGAAAAAGAAATACTTTTAATATATTTCTATAAAATAATATCTTCTTAAAACTATAAGGGTCTTTTTTTTTTTTTTTAAGTGCCTTCTGCTGACTTTCAATAAGCAATAGACTTTTTTAAATGTTTGAATAATTTTCAAATATATCTGCACATTACAATCTCATTATCTTCCCCATAAATTCTAGAAAACTTGTAGCTGAAAATGAGTGACAACTCCAAATAAAAAATGATTTCAGGATGTAACCCACAGTGTTCATGAGCAGCTTGCCTCACAGGCTGAGGTAATACACTTCTGATATACCGTGCTAGCTTTTAGATCAGTTTTTCAGTTACTTCAGTTATTACTATGATTTGGCAGTTATCTTAAATTGGAGTTTGATTTCCAGACTTCAGGTGCAAAATTTGCTTATTGCCAAAATAACCAGATTAGAAATTTTTCTATGCAAAGATGGTAAATGAGTCCGTTTGGCCACTAACTCCAGTCAAAAGAGGAATAATTGCAAACTCCCCAATGGGAAAGGTAAATAATTACTTCAATATAGTAGGAATTAAGGATATATAACTATATATCTATATATATAACTATACATATATACATATATGCATATGTGTATGTATACCTGTATTTATATACAAAGACAATTAGCTGTTGGAATATAGATCAGCCTAGGCAATGTTAATAAAGAGTAATTGTGATTCAGAGTCTGTAAGATTATCATAATGAAAAAATGACACATAACTAAAGTTAGGAAAAATTACCATGTAGATATCTTAATATCAGCTGTTTCTGATAGACAAACTTTGGGAACTACTCTTGTTATCAAAGATATTTCTAAAACAGTTTTTAATTTCCACAACCTAACATTAAAAAATTACATTCTGAGCCACTTTAAAAGGCTTTTTGCTGGATAGTACCTGGTATACTTTAAAGATTCTTAACTATTTTTTTATATATCTTAGTGTGCATGGTATGTTCTTATATAGCTACAAATCTATGATATGTATATATAGAAATGAGCCACATCCTCAAAAGATGCCTGGAATTGTTCTTAGGGGTCCATATAACCAAACACATTTATTTGGTCTGCTTTCAGACAAAATCCACATTTATTTTTTGGAGGGTCATTTCATTTACAATATTTTTTACATAGAAATCTGAATTGAAAATCCTATGCAAATATACAATATGAGATTCATTGAATTGTAATAACTTTTAAAAAGAGCAATCAAGTAGTTAAAACCCAAATATTCTCCATATTAACTTTATTGATTCAAAATATTCTCACAAATACATTTGGAAATGTGTATGACTATTACTAGTAAAGGAATTACTATACATTAAGTATTAATTCTGCCAACATGGAAAACATATGTCAGCAAAAGATTATTCAAAGAAAGTAAATTCAAAGGCCTCTCACATTTAAGACTACATTATAGACAATGATTATAATGGTTTGTTTGAATAACAAATAAAAGTTTATTTATTAATGCACATTATAATATTTATTTTTCCATAACAAATTACCCTAAAACTTTGACGCTTAAAGCAACACACATCTATTATTTCACAGTTTCTGTTGGTTTCGTATCTGGGTTTTTTGCTTCAGGTTGTCTCACAAGCCTTCAATCAAAATACCAACTGGTGCTTAAGTCTCATCTGAAGAATTGACTGGGGAAGGATCCAGATCCAAGCCCACTTAGGTGTTGTTTGCAGGATTCATATCCTCAAGGATTGTTGATCTAAAAGGGCTAAATTCCTTGCTGTTTGTTGACTGGAGGACATCTTCAGTTCCTTGCCAGGTGGGACTCTCTAACATAGCAACTTGTTTAATCAAAGCCAACAAAAGAGAGATTCTGTAAACAAGATAGAAGTCACCATCTTACGTAACCTAATCATAAAAGTGATATCCCATTACATTGTTGATATTTATTTGATTTGAAGCAAAGTCCAATCCACAAATTTAAGTATAGGGAATTACACAAGCACTTAAATAGCAGAAAGTAAAGAATGTTGGGGTCATCTTAGAAGTTACTTACCATAATAATCAAAATTTTCAAACTCAGTGTTTAAAAGTAAAAAAAAATACAGCAGTCAGAGATAGAAGTACATTAAATGTAGAGGAACAAAGGTAAGAATAATAGGAGGCTTCTTATTAAAAAGAATACAGAAGATAAAAGAAGCCATCTTTAAAACACTGAAAGGAAAAAAGGCTGTTAACCAAGATATCTATATTTATTAATATCTTTCAAAATGTCAATAAAGTTTTTTTTGTAAATATAAAATCAGAAAATATTCATCACCAACACACTTGCACTACAAGAAATATTAAAGGAATTTCCTCAGGTAGATGATGTATTGCATGTCTATTCGTGTATAAACCATTACCCCAAAACATAACATCTTAAAACCATAAAGATTTGTTATCTCACAAACTTTCTGAGACTTTAGACTCCAAGAATGGGTTAGCTGAGGGGATCTGGCACAAAGACTTACACAGATATTTAGTCATGCTGGGGTTTTGGTTATTTTAACACTCAGTTGGGGCTTGAGAATCTGCTAACACAGTCAGGCAATTGATTGCTAGCAAACTTCAATCCCTAGTGGCTGCTGGCCAGAGGTTTCCATTCCTTGTCATAACGGGTTTCTCTAAAGGGTGCATCAGTGTCCTAACGACATGTTAACTGAGTTACCACAGAACAAGTGATCAGAAACAGAGAGAGAGATCCAGTGGTCATTGTGAAGTCTATAATCTTTTATAACCTCATCTTGGAAGTGCCATCCATCACTTAGACTATGTTATTAGTCTCACATACAAACCCTGGTATAGCGTGGTAGGATACTACGCAAAGGTATGATTACAGAACTTGGGAATCACTGGAACCTCCTTGAGGTTAAATACCACAGTCAGCCCTTTGGCCCCCAAGGATTAATATAACTCCAACTCACAAAAGATTTGCATACTTTCTCAAGGCCTACAAAATCTCATCCCATTAAAACATCACCTAAAAATATAGAATCTTGTCTTCTGAATTACGTCTAAGTTTGGATTTTGCTCCTTGGGTTTGTTTTATTTAGTACAGCTCCTCAACGAAAGCTTCTCATAACCTATGACATTTAACAATTTATTCAATCCTCACCCACACAAAATATAATCATGGGATATGCATAGAAAATCCACTATAGATCCTCACATTCAAAAGGGGATAAAATAAAAGGCAAAAGCAAGCCCTCATTCATGTCAATTCTGAAATCCTGCCAAGCAAATGTTGGAAGTTCCTTGATTACCTCTCAATGCCTGAGAAAAATTCTCCATGGCAGGCTGGTCAAGGTGGCTCATGCCTGTAATCCCAACACTTTGGGAGGCCGAGGCTGGCAGATCACGAGATCAGGAATTCGAGACCAGCCTGACCAACATGGTGAAACTCCGCCTCTACTAAAAAAAATTACCCGGGCGTGGTGGGTGCACGCCTGTAATCCCAGCTACTCAGGAGGCAGAGGCAGGAGAATCACTTGAACCTGGGAGGCAGAGGTTTCAGTAAGCCAAGCTTACACTAGTGCACTCCAGCCTAGCCAACAGAGTGAGATTTCGTCAACAAACAAACAAACGAATTCTCCATGGCTCTCAGCTCTGCCATCTGGGCTCCAGGTTCTACCTTTTCATTCTTCTTTTCCTTGAAAGTTAGGACATGTTTGCAGCAGAATAATTTTCTCATATCTTACAGTATGAAACAGGAAGTAATTAACTAGCTCTTTTGAAAATCTGTTTAGAATTCTCCCTAGCTTATAAACTCATTTTATCAAGGCAGTTCTAACTTCCATGTAACTACAAATGACAGTCTTGCTTAATTTTCTGCCCCTACATCACAGGAACCTCCCACAGTGTTTATTTAACAAATGCATATATTTGGGGCTACATGTGATAATTTGACATGTTTATATTAAGTGTAATGATCAAATCAGGGTAATTATGATATCTATCTCCTTAAACTTTTATCTTTTCTTTATGCTAGGCGGTAACCACCAATCTACTTTCTACTTTCACGTATTCACTTTCTTAGCTGCTAAATATGAGTGAGAATATATGATGTTTGTCTTTCTGTGACTGGATTAACTCACTTAATAAATAGTGCCTTCCAGTTCCATCTATGTTGCTACAAATGATAGAATTTCATTCTTTTTCGTGGTTGAATAATATTCCACTGTGCATATATATCACATTTTCTTTCCTCGTTCATCCATTGATGGGCACTTAGGTTGATTTTATATTTTGACTATTGTGAATGATGATGCAGTAAAAATGGGAGTTCATAAAACTCTTCAATATACTGATTTCCATTCTTGTGGCTATATACACAGTAATGGGATTGCTGGATCATGTTGTAGTTCTAAGTTTAATGTTTTGAGGACCTCTGTAGTGGCTGTAGTAATTTACATGGGCACTAACACTGTACAAGGGTTCTCCCTTCTCCACATCCATTTCATCATCAGTTATTCCCCTTTTTACTATAGTCATTTCACCTTCAGTGAGATATTTCATTGTGGTTTTGATTTGCATTTCTCTGATATTTAGTGATGTTTAACTTTTTTTTTTTTTTTTTTTTTTTGAGATGGAGTTGCCAACTCTTGTTGCCCAGGCTGGAGTGCAATGGTGCGATCTTGGCTCACTGCAACCTCTGCCTCCCGGGTTAAAGTGATTCTCCTGCCTCAGCCTCTCGAGTAGCTGGGATTACAGGCACCCACCACCATATCCAGTTAATTTTTTTTGTATTTCTAGTAGAGATGGGTTTTCACCACACTGGCCAGGCTAGTCTCAAACCTCTGGCCTCAGGTGATCCACCCACCTTAGCCTCCCAAAGTGCTAGGATTACAGGCGTGAGCCACCATGCCTGGCCTGTTGAACATTTTTTCATATACTTATTATATATCTTCTTTTAAAAAATATCTATTCAAATACTTCGCCTATTTTTAATCAGATTATTTGGGTTTATTGCTGATGGCAGCAGAGGCCCAACTGGAGCAGCTGCTATCACCATGCTGGCTGCAGCAGGGAGGCGCGATTGGGGCTTCACACTGCTGCACACTCCGTGGAGCCAGGAGATGGGGACAAATAAAAGTCCCACTTCTAGATTGGTGGGGCAGAAGTCTCTGGGTGCTGCAACAGCTGCCCAAATCATGACTGTGAACCCAGGTTTCCTGCTCCATGGAGCTGGCAGGAACCCCACCCTCCTGGGCCTCCCTGTACACCTGAGGGGGCCATGAGCAGACAGGAGCCCTGGTCTCCAGGGCCAGTTGCCACTGCCTAACCGGCAGACCTGGGCCTCCTGTGCCATGGAGCAGGAAGGAGCGCTGATGTCCTCGCCCCGCCCCCACCACAGCTGGAGCTACCCAAACTGCAGCTGTGGACCCAGGCATCCCCGCACTCTTGGGGACTTAGGAAGGTCCCTGCCACGCTTGAAGGCCTGGAAATGTTTGCTCCCACTGCCTGACTTCTTCCTGCTGTCAGTACCCGCTCTGATCTCAGAACAAAGTTGGGGCCAAACCTGGGTGCTGTCACAGCCTGGACGGTGTGCACATGCTTGGGGCAGTGTTGACATGCCAGCCCCTACCACCTCAGCTCCCTCCAAACTTTGAGTGCCGCTGAGCACAGGAGGGAAGCCAATGGCAGGGGCTGAGGGCAGCTCTCCACTGGCCTGCATGTGCCTCTTGGCACCTACAGCCTGGGCACTATGAACGGCAACAGAAGGCAGTCAGGTTCCTGGGTGGCAAGGGACAGGTCCCTGGTGAGGCCCTATCTTCAGACCAGGGAGGGCCTGAATTCTGGTGGCCAGGCTGCCAGTCCCACAAATTGGAGTGGGAACTTGTGGTGCCTTTTTGGGGCCCACTCATGGCCACTCATGGACCAATCAGTGTGCACTTCCTGCCCTCCGAGACCCATAAAAGCCTGGGCTCAGCCAGAACTGAGCAGACATTGAGATGACCAGCTGCAGGGAGGAGTTACCAGACTGCAGGCCCTCCTGTCTGCTGGGAGCTGAACACTCCATGTGACGACCTGTCTACAGAGAGGAGCCACCTACTCCAGGGCCTCCTCTGAGCTATTCTGTCACTTAATAAAGCTCATCTTCACCTTGCTTGTCCTCCACGTGTCCACATACCTCATTCTTCCTGCATACAGGACAAGGACTTGGGACTGGCTGAATGGTATGGTTGTAAAAGCTGTGACACAAACAAGGCTAAACACACCCTTTATTATCACATTGTGGGTGAAGAGAAGGAGAGAAGAGCTGTAATCCTTTGGGGACCCCAGACCTGGGAGCTCCCCAAGCCAGGGATGTGACTTCTTCTTTGGGATCTTGCTGTTCCCGGAATCTCCAAGCTTCCGGAGCACCACTTCATTCCCCTGTGGCAGCTGTGGAAGCAGTTTGCAGTGCGCCAGGTTCAGCTGCAGCCTCACGGAGAACCAATGTCCATGCCGGTACTTGGAGCTGCCCATCCCGTTGCAGGAGCCAGCATGTTTCACTGTGCTCAGTGGGCAGAACGCACACTCGCTGGCTCACATATCCCTCACCACTCCACACCTGGCTTGCCTTTGGCAGGCATGGAATCCAGGCCTGTAGTATGACCCAAGCACAGCCTGCCAGGCTGAGTGGGCTGAATGAGCCCAGTGGGCCTGAATGAAACTCAGGCAAAGACACCGCTGGCCACTGAGGTTTCTGGTCAGAAAAACAACACCCCAAGGATCCCGCAATATTGCTATTGAGTTGTTTGAGTTTCTTATCTATTCGGTTATTAATCCCTTGTCAGATGAATAAATTGCAAATATTTTCTCCAGTTATGTGGGTTGTCTCTTCGTTGATTATTTCCTTTGGTCTGTCAAATCTTTTCAGCTTGATGTGATCTCATTTGTCTATTTTTGCTTTTGTTGCCTATGCTTCTGAGATCTTACTTAAAAGATCGTTGCCCAGACCAATGTCCTTGAGCATTTTCCCAATGTTTTCTTCTATT
This sequence comes from Trachypithecus francoisi, assembly GCF_009764315.1. NCBI lineage: Eukaryota > Metazoa > Chordata > Mammalia > Primates > Cercopithecidae > Trachypithecus > Trachypithecus francoisi. The sequence goes on along the minus strand of NW_022681463.1, from coordinate 54,789,495 downwards.
AGTTTTATACTTTCATGTCTTAGATTTAAACCTTTGGTTAATTCTGATTTGATTTTTGTATATGATGTGAGATAGAAGTGTAGTTTTACTTTTCTGCATATGGTTATCTATTTTTCCCAACACTGATGAAAAAAATTAAAAAGGACATAAAAAATGGAAAGATATTCCATGCTCATTGATTTGAAAAATTAATATTGTGAAAATGCCAAAACTACCCTAAACAATCTACAGATTCAGTGAAATCCATCTCCAAAAATTAATGATGGTCTTCACAGTAATAGATAAAACAATCCTGAAATTTATATGGAACCACAAAAGATTCTGAATAGTTAAAGGAATCTTGAGCAAAACGAACAAAGCTGGAGGCATCACGTTACCTGACTTCAAAATACACTACAGAGCTATACCAAACAAAACAGCATGATGTTAGAATAAAAACAGGCAAATAAACAGTAAGACAGAATAGAGAACCAAAAAATAAATTCATTTTTTAATAAACCAAGTAATTTCACCAATAGCACCAAGAACATACATTGAGAAAAGGACAGTCTCTTCAGTAAATGGTACTAGGAAAACTGGTTAATCATATGCAGAAAAATGTAATTAGATGCCTATCTCTGCCCAGATTTTTAAAATAACATTTATGTCACTATCTTCAAGTCATTTTAGACCCTCACTAATACCTACTGTCATTTCAAAGCAATTCCTAGATCACAACGCTTTACTTCCAGTTATCAAAATCTTTATTAGTTACATATTGTGGCATAACAATCCATATAATGCTTAGCAATTTAAAGCACTAAATATTTATTAATTCACTAAGCTTCATATTTTGAAGAATTTATGATTAGGTTATCTGCATAGCACTGGCTCAGGATTCATCATATAGCTGGAGTACAATGTAAGAGGAAAATACATATGTTGTAGATACCAAGAATTGGGGATCACGGGACAATCTTGAAGACTGCCTGCCACAGAAGCAAAATGACACCAGACGGATATTCAGATATACCTAATGGAAGGACGAATATTAGAAATGGTAACAACATAATTAAATATATCAGACTTTTCTTCTTATTAAATACCTTTAGAGGAAAATTGACTTTAATTAAACATAGTAACAATATAGTGTCCTTAATAGTAATATATTACTTGATGTTCATGTAGGCCCATTTGTTGCAATGAGTCTAATTACTCTATTTAAAATGTGAACTAAACATTTCAAGATGTAAATAAAGGTAACGTGTTTAAATATTGTATGACAAAAAAACCACAAGGGCTAGGAGTAGGGTAACTGAATAGAATTTTGAAGGTTTATTTTAGGAATGTAGTGGATCATCACAGTATGAAGGAAAAGGATAATAAATTAAAGATGTATACTATGAACATTAAAGCATACACTAACATAAAAAACCAGAGTTATAGCTAATGAGCGTTCTGGAAGACAACAGTTAATCAAAAGCATCAGTCAATCAAAAAATGGCAGAGGCAGAGGAAAAGGAGGAGAAAGGAACAGATGGGACCAACAGAAAATAAGAGCAAGTTGATAAATTTTAAACTAAGTAATTACATTACAAATAACCTAAATATTACTAAAATAAATTAAAGATCTAAGTTCCGCACAGCAAAATAAACTGTATCAGCAGAATAAACAGACAACCTATGCCTGGCACAGTAATCCCAGCACTTGGAAGGCCAAGGTGGGTAGATCACTCGAGGTCAGGAGTTCAAGACCAGCCTGACCGACATGGCAAAACCCCATCTCTACTAAAAATACAAAAATTAACAGGGCATAATGGCAGGCTATAATCCCAGCTACCTAGAAGGCTGAGGCAGGAGAATTGCTTGAACCCAGCAGGTGGAGGTTACAGTGAACCGAGATTGTGCCACTACACCTCAGCATGTGCGACAGAGTGAGTGACACTTCATCTCAAAACAAAACAAAACAAAAATTAGAACCAGACAACCTACAGAATAGGAGAAAATATTCATGAACTATGCATCCAACAAAGTTCTAATATCCAGAATCTAAAAGGAATTTTAACAAATCAAAAAGCCAAAACCAAATAACTCTATTAAAAAATGTACAAAGAGCATGGCCGGGCGCGGTGGCTCAAGCCTGTAATCCCAGCACTTTGGGAGGCCATGGCGGGTGGATCACGAGGTCAGGAGATCGAGACCCTCCTGGCTAACACGGTGAAACCCCGTCTCTACTAAAAATACAAAAAACTAGCCGGGCGAAGTGGCGGGCGCCTGTAGTCCCAGCTACTCGGAGGCTGAGGCGGGAGAATGGCGGGAACCCGGGAGGCGGAGCTTGCAGTGAGCGGAGATCGCGCCACTGCACTCCAGCCTGGGCGACACAGCGAAACTCCGTCTCAAATTAAAAAAAAAAAAAAAGTACAAAGAGCATGAACAAACACTTTTCAAAAGAAGACATACAAGCAGCTAACAAATATTTGAAAAATGTACATCATCACTAATCATTCCAGAAATGCAGATTAAAACCACAAAGAGATAACATCTCACACCAGTCAGAATGTCTGTTATCTAAAAGTCACAAAACAACCGATGCTGCTGGTGAGGCTGCAAAGAAAAGAGAACACATATACTTTTGGTGAAAATGTAAATTAGTTCCAGCACTGTGGAAAGCAGTTCAGAGATTTCTCAATGACCTTAAAACAAACTACCATTCAACTCAGCAATCCCAGTACTGGGATTACTGGTATACGCCCAAAAGAAAATAGACCATTATATCAAAAAGACACATGCACTCATGTGTTCATCAGTACACTATTAACCATACTGAAAACATAGAATCACCCTAGGTGTCCCTCAGTGGTGGACGGGATAATCTGCAGAGTATATGTGGTGCATACACACCATGGAATATTATGCAGCCATGACAAGAATGAAATCGGTCTGGCGTGGTGGCTCATGCCTGTAATCCCAGCACTTTGGGAGGCCGAGGCGGGTGGATCACGAGGTCAGGAGATTGAGATCATCCTGGCTAGCACAGGCGAAACCCCACCTCTACTAAAAATATAAAAAATTTAGAGGGTGTAGTGGCGAGCCCCTGTAGTCCCAGCTACTCCAGAGGCTGAGGCAGAAGAATAGAGGGAACCTGGGAGGCGGAACTTGCAGTGAGCCCAGCCCGGGCCACTGCACTCCAGCCTGGGCGATAGAGCCAGACTCCATCTCAAAAAAAAAAAAAAAAAAAAAAAAAACTACAGAATGAAATCATGTTATTTGCAGCAACTGGAGCTGGAGGCGATAATCCTAAGAGAGTTAATGCAGGAAGAGGAACCCAAATACCACATGTTCTTACTTGTAAGTAGGAGCTAAATCTTGAGTACACACAGACATAAGCATGAGAACAGGAGACACTGTGGACTGCTAGTGGGGGATGGAGGGGGCGGGTCATGGATTTCAAAACTACCTATAATGTACTATGTTCACCACCTGGGGCAATATACCCATGTACCGTTTGTAGCTGAAATAAAAGTTGCAATTAAAAAAAATCAATAAAAATACAAAATAATGTAGTTATAAAAGAAAAATAATTGGAGAGATATGTATTGTTGTTAGTTTGCAAAACTTGATATTGTTAATACATCAGTCTTTCGCAAACTTATCTATAGATTCATGCATCCCTATCACAATCCTAGTAGAATTTTTTGAAGAACTTCAAAAGCTGATTCAAAAATTCGTATCCACATGCAAAGATTCCATAACAGCCAAACCATATTTGGAAACAAGAACCAAGTTGCATGACTAATACCACAACAAAAGTCTAAACGTTAAAAGTATTCTATTTTTAACACATGGATGCTTAGAATATGCTCCTTAATTAACTTCCTAAATGTCTATTTTGATCATTTTCAGTGATAAAAAAACTGATTTCTTAAATGCCTAAAGTTTATTTTCTCCCTTAAAGTAAAAACACTGTATCGCAGCCTTTTAATGTAGACATGTTTTTTTTTTTTTCTCTTTGCCTTTTTTAACATTCAATTAGACTCAAACGGGTACATTACACTAAAATGTTTAAAACGCTCTCTAAAAATACAGTTAGCAAGATTCAGTACAGAATAGACATGCCATTTGGTGGGATGTGATATCTATCTGTAGTTAATGTACCTTCCCTAAGTGCACTATCACTTATTTTTCTGTAACCTATATAGATCTATATAAAATATTAACTTCCATAGCTTGAATTTGGGAAAATATAACCATAAAACATAATACATTTTGAGGGCATATTGATTACTGTTACACTGAGTGTGAAAGAAAAAAGAAAAGGCCTGATGAAGAAAAGTAACAGGAAACAACAATAAAGAACTTTTGTCAACTTATTTTAATGTGGTGGTAAATGAAACATTTATTTTTATCACCTGTCAAATGAGAAGCCATTTGTTTTAAACGAGAAATACCAAACACTGTAAAATGAGATACCAAAGAAAAAAAGTCCATGTCAGTGAAGATGTTTATATAGTCATAGAAATTTAAAGCCTTAGTGCACGAAGACATTGTTTACAGATAGGAGAGGTGCTCAGCAGTTTAGATTGAGGTTTGAACTAACCTATGCCTCACAAAGCATTAACTGACAGACATATGTGTTTCATTCTATCTGTGTCAGTTCAAAACAACCAAAAAATATTGGAGAATGGTTTATGTAGTTTGCCATCTGTTGCAAATTTTTTAACACTATATAATTTGCATTTGACAATAAAAGAATGTGGACAGCTTATTTCCTGATTGCCTTAAATTATCCATCTCTCTGTGCCTTCCTGGACGTCCTGGAGACTGAGCCTGTGGGTTATATCATCTGGGCTCCACTGCTCTCTGGCTTTCTATTATATGTACAGTGCAAGTTACTGACAGGAGATCAGAGAAAGAGGAAGGTCAGCCATTCCTTCCCATTCTCTCCATGTTTTAGCACTGCCTGTCAGAGAATAGTTGTTCCTTTCCTGTACTACAGCATTTCTGAGTACACTTCTCAGATTTTTCTAACACCGTTTTCTACCCTTAACAATACAGACGTGGGTGTTATAATAGCTCCTCGCACTTGCTTTTCTCTAAATAGCTCATCATCTCTTCTATATTCTGGTAAGCCTGCTCGCAAATCTGTAAATATTCCCTTCATCTGAACCATTAGGAGAATCCTGTTCACTGTAGCAACTCTGCCTGATAAAGTGTACTCAATAAGCGTGATTTTATGGCAGGACTGTTGTAACTTTTAAAAATAAATATCGACATTTTTTATTAAGTTGCAAATATACTGGCCAGGAGTTGTGACTCACTCCTGTAATCTCAGCACTTTGGGAGGTAGAGAATAGTTTGAGACTAGGAGTTCAAGACAACCCTAGGAAATAAAACAAGACCTTGCCTCAACCAAAAATTTCAAAATATAAAATAGAAGCAGCACGTGTTTAATATTAGTGTGAAATAACATCTGAAATGTATTGAATTTTAGAATATAATAGGTAGTATTATAAGCAACATATTTATTATCTCTCTAAATCGTCACAACAGTTCTAAAAACTAATGTTGCAAACTAATTGAAGTCAATCTAGTAGTGGTTCTTAATTGCAAAATTCTTTTGGTAAATATTAATTAACTTGAGTGGTGGACTCTCCAGAGGTATTTTCTAACTTCACTAATATGTAGAATATAATTTTGAAAACAAATATTAGAGTAAATTCTGCCCAAAATGTATTAGTCCTATTTTTCATAGGTTCACTGAAAGGCTTACACTTTATCTATCCAGAAGCAGAAATTACGTGAGGAGACAGTATTCTCTATGAAGTAGGGGAAAAACAGGACTAATGGGAATTAGAGTCTGAGCACTGCTCAGGAGGTATTCAAAGATCAGCTTTCTAGTTTCTTGTAACTCATTCTCACAACAAAAGTGAGTTCCATAAAACCGTGAGACCCATAAAAATAAAGACAGTGTGTCCCAAGCACTTTTCTTGAAACCATTCATTTCGTGAATAAAACTGATTTTTAATATTTCTCTGGTTAATTGAAATGCCCTCTGGTACAGATTTCAATAATGATATTTAATAGGTACAGGAAAGCACATCTGTTATATTGATTGTGTTAATGTATTTCAAACGTTAATTAATCACCTCAAGGTGTAGATTAAAGATAATACAATCATAGAGTATAATGCTTAGACACAAGCATTTTTTATCTTTTTTTCCATCAGAAAAAAAAATCAAATTCTAAGTAGAGACAAAGATTTTCTTATAATTAAGGGATGAAGAGGACCATGCCCCTAGAATCACTATAACAGATGTGATAATATGTTGTATATACTATCTCATAAGGCCATGTCCTTTCATTCCGTTTCACCATCTGATTATTCACCAGTATCTCTCTTCTGTCTCTCTCTCTCACTCTCATTCTCACTTTGCTCTCACTGTTGGTCAATTACTTATGCATGTATGCATATGCACATACACATGCCCACAGAGAGAGAGAGAGAGAGGGAGAGAGAGAGAGACATTTTGCTAAATAATTGGATAGTTGATATTATTTGATGTGTCACCTCCTAAACACTTGAGTATATCTTAATAACGTGAACATTGCCCTACATATCATAATACATTATCAAACTCAGAAAAGTTAACATTAATACTGCCAAAGGAGAAATTTCACCAGTCTAAGCTAAATAGTTAAGAAAAACCATACTCAATGTCTATTTCAATCCTGGAGAGAGATCAGACCATGGACTGAATTCACCTCCACCGAGCAATGGCAGGGTTTTTAAAAGCTGGGGTAGACCTTCTGTGTTTCCTGATTATTCTTAACGAAAGTAAAAGTCAACTTTCTTTTATCTTCATGATAGTAGGTGGTTTTACTGCTTGGAGCAAAACACACAAAAATTAGATGTCTACTCTCCTACAAAGACTCCGAGATAGGAACACTATATTCCTTGATGATTACATTGCAAAGGAATGGATCCCAGGTCCTTAAAAAAAAAATGTGATTTAATCAAAAAGCTAGAAAGATCTCAAACCTAAATCCTAATTTGGCAAACCAAATCCTACACAAAAGCATTAGAGAAACAAGAGCAAACAAACCCCAAAGCTAGCAGAAAACAAGAAATAACCAAGATCAGAGTGGAACTGAAGGAGACAGAGATGGAAAAAAAAAAAAAAAGTAAAAAAAGTAAATGAATCCAGGAGCTGGTTTTTTGACCAAATTAATAAGATAGATATAACACTAGCTAGACTTCTAAAGAAGAAAAGAGAGAGAAATAAAATAGAGTGAAAATGATAAAGGGGATGTCACCACTGACTTTAGAGGAACACAAACAACCATAAGATAATACTATAAACACCTCTGTGCAAATAAAATAGAAAATTTAGAAGAAGAAATAGATAAATTCTTGGAAACATACACCTTCCCAAGACTGAACCAGGAAAAAGTTGAATCGCTGAATAGACAAATCAGATGTTCTGAAATTAAGACTGTAATAAGTAGCCTACCAACAAAAAAGAGCCCAGGACAAGATGGATTTTCAGCTGAATTCTATCAGAGATAAAAAGTGGAGCTGGTACCATTTCTCCTGAAAGTATTAAAAACCAATGGAAAAGCAGGGACTCTCCCATAACTCATGGTATGAGGCCAGCATCACCCTGACACACAAACCTGGCAGAGATACAACAAAAAAAGAAAACTTCAGGCCAATGTCCCTGAACATCGATGCAAAGATTCTCAGTGAAATATTAGCAAACCAAATCCAGCAGCACATCAAAATCAAGTTGGCTTTATCCCTGAGATGTAAGTATGCAAATCAATAAATGAAATTCATCACACATAAACAAAACTAAACACAAAAACTACATGGTTATCTAGATAGACACACACAATAAAAGCCTTCAATAAAATTCAAAATCCTTCATGTTAAAAACTCTTAACAAACTAGGTATTGATGGAACACAACTCAAAATAATAAGAGCCATATATGACAAACCCACAGCCAATATCGCCCACTGAATGGGCGAAAGCTGGAAGCATTCCCCTTAAAAACTGGCACAAGACAAAGATGCCCTCTCTTAACACTCCTATTAAGCATAGTATTAGAAGTTCTGGCCAAAACAATCAGGCCAGAGAAAGAATTGCAGGGTATTCAAATAGAACGTGAGGAAGTCAAACTGTCTCTGTTTTCAGATGACATGATTGTATATCTACAAAAGCTTATGGTCTCACCCCAAAAGCTTCTTAAGCTGATAAGCAACTTCCACAGAGTCTCAGGATACAAAATCAATGTGCAAAAATCACAAGCATTCCTATACACCAACAATAAATAAGCAGAGAGCCAAATCAGGAATGAACTTCCATCCACAGCTGCTACTAAGACAACAGCATACCAATGAATACAGCTAACAAGGGAAGTGAAGAACCTCTTCAAGGAGCACTATAAACCACTGCTCAAGGAAATCAGGGGGGACACAAACAAATGGAAAAACATTCCATGCTAATAGATAGGAAGAATCAATATCACAAAAATGGCCATACTTCCCAGAGTAATTTATAGATTCAATGACATTCCCATAAAATTACCATTGACATTTTTCACAGCATTAGAAAAAAACTACTTTAAATTTTATGTGGAACAAAAAAAGAGCTCCTATATGCAAGACAATCCTAAGCAAAAACAACAAAGCTGGAGGCATCATGCTACCTGACTTCAAACTATATTACAAGGCTAGTGTAACCAAAATAGTGTGGTACTGATATAAGAACAGACATATAGACCAATGGAACAGAATAGAGAACTCAGAAATAAGACTGCACAGCTACAAACATCCAATCTTCGACAAAGCTGACAGAAACAAGCAATGGGGAAAGGATTTCCTATTTAATAAACGGTGCTGGGAAAGCTGGCTAGCCATTTGCAGAAAATTAAAACTGGACCCTTTCCTTATACATTATACAAAAATTAACTCAAGATTGATTAAATTCTTAAATGTAAAACCCAACATTGTAAAACTCTAGAATAAAATCTAGGGAATACCATTGAGGACATAGGCATAGGCACAGGTTTAATGACAACAACGTCAAAGGAATTGCAAGAAAAGCAAAAATTGACAAGTGGTATCTAATTAAACTAAGGAGCTTCTGCACAGCAAAAGAAACTATTATCAGAGTGAACAGACAACCTAGAGAATGAGAGAAAAATTATGTAACCTATCCATCTTGCAAAGATCTAATATCCAGAATCTACACAGTACTTAGACAAATTTACAAGATAAAAGCAAACAATCCCATTAAAAAGTGGGCAAAGGAATGAACAGACAATTCTCAAAAGAAGACATTTATGTGCCCAATAAATGTATGAAAAAAAGCTCAACAACACACTGACCATTAGAGAAATGCAAATCAAAAACACCAGGAGATACCATTACATGCCAGTCAGAATGGCGATTATTAAAAAATCAAGAAACAACTGATGTTGGCAAGGCTGTGGAGAAATAGGAATGCTTTTACACTGATGGCAGAAATGTAAATTAGTTTAACTGTTGTAGAAGAGAGTGTGGCAATTTTTCAAAGTCTTGGAAGCAGAAATACCATTTGATCCACGATATGGTTTGGCTGTGTCCCCACCCAAATCTCATCTTGAATTGCTGCTCGCATAATTCCCACGTGTTGTGGCAGGGACCAAGTGGGAGATAATTGAATCCTTCAGGCGGTTTCCCCCATACTATTCTCATGGTAGTGAAGAAGTATCGTTAGATTTGATGGTTTTATAAGGGAAACCCCTTTCACTTAGTTCTCATTTCTCTCTTGCCTGCCACTATGTAAGACATGACTTTTGCCTTCTGCCATGATTGTGAGGCCTCCCCATCCATGTGGGACTGTGAGCCCATTAATTAAACCTCTTTTCCTTTATAAATTACTCAGTCTGGGTATGTCTTTATCAGCAGCATGTAAATGGACTAATACAACCCAGCAATCCCATTACTGCATATATGCCCAAAGGAATATAAATCATTCTTTTATAAAGATACATGCTTGTGTATGTTCATTGCAGCACTATTCACAATATCTACAACATGGAATCAACACAAATGCCCATCAATGCTAGACTGGATAAAGAAAATGTGGTACATATACACCATGGAACACTATAAAGCCATGAAAAAGGAATGAAATCGTGTTTTGCAGGGACATGGTTGGAGCTGGTAGCTACTATGCTCTGAAAACTAATGCAAGAACAGAAAACCAAACACCACATGTTCTCCCCTTTAACTGGGAGCTAAACAATGAGAATACATGGACACAGGGAGGGGAACAACACACACTGGGGTTCACCTTGGGGGGATGGGGGAGGGAGAGCATCAGGAAAAATAGCTAACGTATGCTGGACTTAATACCTGGAGGATGGGTTGATAGGTGCAAACCACCATGACACAGTTTACCTGTGTAATGAACCTGCACATCCTGCACATGTATCCCAGAACTTAAATACAATAAAATAAAATTAAAACGTTGTGGCTTACAAAAACTGACTACAGGCTTTTAAAGCTTTACATCTTAAACAGACAGAAGAATATTTTTAAATTATAAGTTACCTAAAGTAAATACTCTAAAAAAAGAGAGGAGAGGAAGCTCTTTGCTTATGCCAACCTGATTTTCTAAGGACTAAAGGTAAAAGGAAGTTTAGAGGAGGCAGGAAGAAGCCTGTCTAAAGTTTGGTTAAACTAAGGGAAATGTTAAGGTGGCAGTTGTGGTGAATATAATATTAATAATTAAACAATTATTAGCTCATATAAAACCAATATGAAATTCAAGTGTCCCCAAATTGTACTTTATAGCTATCAAAAAAATCTGGCATCCAAAGAATGAACATGAATTGCATTTTGTTTTCATGTGTCTTTAGTCTCCTTAAATAGAGAAAAATGCCTCAGCTTTATTTTTATGTGATGTTAAGATATTGAAGAATGCAGGCCAGTTGTTTTAGAAAGGTCCATTTATATTGAGGTGTTTTATAACATTAGCATATATATAATACAACAATAGGCATTATCCTTATCTCCTTTTTATAAATGGAGAAATTAAAAGGAAGATTAATTCTATTAATCCAAATCACATCATTTCTAAATAACTAGCAGAACTAGGAACTGATTCAAGCAGTAACATCTATCACTCCTAATTGTTTAAAACTACACTTTAATAATTTCTAAAATACTCAAAATATGTGCCTTTCCTGTTCTACATTTATTCATCAACAAGTTGGTGGCCATGATTTATTTATTTATTTTTTTTACGATGTATGTTATTAATACATATGCTGTGCAGTTCCTCCTGCCTAGCTCCGCTCTCAGACCTCAGTACACACAGATATATAAAATTAAATCAGTGTTCTAAAAGAATATTGAAAATGAATGATAAAAAATAGACTATCCTACATGAACATAAATATGGAAAACATAGATACTGGGGACTACTAGAGAAAGGAAAGAGTGAGAGAAACAAGGGCTGAAAAACCTATTGGGTGCTATGCTTACAACCTAGGTGATGGGATCATTTGTACCCCTGTCCTCAGCATCACACAATATATCTATGTAATGAACTTGCATATATACCCCTGAATCTAAAATAAAGATTAAAATTACTTAAGAACTTAAAAATTAAAAAATCAGAAAATTGAATAAAATAGGATAAATGAATGTAAAAATAAATAAATAAGGGATAATCCAAATCCAAGATTAGAGACATATAACTGAGCTAAATAATACTTTTGATTGGTGCAGCTTGTTTCAGAATTAAAAACCTGGTATAACTTTTTACAGGTTTCATTCATTTCATTTTGCCTGATACTTCAACTTCGATAACTTTGTTTACTTTTAATTGAATGTTACACTAAAACTTTGTTGTATTTATATCAATAATGAATTTTAATTTTAGCTAAGTATAAATGTTTATACAAATAAAAATAATAAGTTGAAAGTTCAAATGCAGTCTTCCTGTTGATAAAATGAGAAATTAGCATCAACTGTTGGCTTTTCCCCTCAATAGCAGCCCTAGAAACTACAGAAAAGAGAGGGAAGAATGTATATCAATAACAAATTAAACGCTGATAAATTGTAAGGTAGATGTAAGGATATTCCGGACTTACATGGAGTGATGGGCAGCCAGTGACAACACACCAAGGTCAGCAGTGAGGATATGATCTTTTAAGTTCTGTTTTTATTTCTCTGCTATAGGCACAAACCATCCAATGTCAGTGTTGGCATAAAAAATTCAGAGCAGAGTAAAAGCATTTGGTGCAGAGAACCTGATGAAATCTCATTTAAGCATCTCTCCAACCTCTGTCCCTACAAACCTTTTAAGCTGACGGATTACTGTATAATACTTCCAGTTCTGATTTTTAAATAAAAATGTATGGTTGAGTCCTTGCCTATAGACATAGGCTGTTGGAGAATTGACAAACAGAGATGGTTGATTACAGTTTTCCAGTACCCGGGGCTCTTAGTCCTGGGGTTCATTGACCTTCTTCAACAAAGAAAACCAACAAGATCAGCAAATGATTGAAAAAGATTGATGACTAAAATCAAATTTAAAAAATCAAATGTATTTTCAAAACCAGCAATACTCTACTAGAAAATATAAATAACATACTTGCAATAAAAAAAACACATTTTAGAAATTAACTTAAAAAGGATAACACAGGAACTAAATGGAGACTTGGAGAGATTTTCCATGCTATTGGCTTGGATGATTTCAATATAGAAAGACATTAACTTTCTAGGATAAATTTGTGCATTCATTGTAATCTCAATCCAAATTCAAGCTGAAAATGAAGAGCTCCTAAAATTTTAATAATATTTATAAGATAAATAGTTCACAAACACCCAAGTTCAACTCTTTTGAAGTGTGATTTTTTTAAACAAGACATCAAGAACCATAAAGACTAAAGTGAAAATTAAGAATTAACGGACAGATTTAACAGATAAATACCCTATTTAGAGAAAATATGTGCAGCATCTAAAAATCTAATCATTACTAATATCTAGAATATATAAGGAACTCCTAAATACCAATAACAAAATGAAATAATTAAAATAGAATAACAGGGAAAATGCAATTTATAAAAGAAGAAAGTCAAAAAGTAACAAACACATAAATATGTGTTCAAATGTATACATTAATTAATGCAATTTTAAAACAGTGTTGCTCTTCACTTTGCATTCATCGGAATCCAAAAATTATAATGATAGGTAATGCCATGTGTTGTCAATGACATGGAATATGGAAGCTTCATGCACCACTGGCAACAAACAAACCTGATGCAGTCATTCTGGTAAGCAATCAGGCAGTATTTGATCAAACTGATCATATAAGCACTATGATCCAGAAATCTTATTTTTTGTTGTGCATACAGAGATATGCTCACACATGCTAATATGGGCATATATATATATATATAATATAAACATATATTATATAATGTATATATTATTAGAGATTGCAGTAGTGAGGAATGAGAACAATCTGGTTTTCCATTTCTAAAGCAATGGATTAGGAAAAAATTCACAAAGAACATGGTTGAATACTATCAATATTCATAAGGTACATGAATATTTCTTAAAAGTTTTAGTGTAAAACTAAATATAAATTATGAAATCTGTTGCACAGTACAACTAACCTAAAAATACACAGAAACAGTAGTACATAGGTTTACAGAACACGTAAAAATAAAATTACCCTCATCAAATGCATTATAAAAGTTGCATATAAAGTTAAAATGAAAGAGAAGTGAGGATGGGGAATAAACAGCAAATAAATGTGGCTAGTGACTATTGAGGTATTTTTAAAACTGTGAGAATCCTTATCTAAGTGATTTTCATTTCCAGACAGGGGTCTGACTCTGTGCTCAAAATGCATCCAAGTGAAGAAAATGGTAAATTTAGGGAGCTGCGTCTGATTTTTCAGCTACCAGAACTAATGCTTTTCCTTATGATTGTATGCTGTAGTAATCAATAATAAAGATTACTTTATTGATGTTAAGTAAAACATGCCCCTTCCTTCCTTCTTTCCTTCCTTCCTTCCTTCCTTCCTTCCTTCCTTCCTCCCTCCCTTCCTTCCTTCCTCCCTCCCTTCCTTGCTGCTTCTTCCTTCATTCCTTCTTTCTTTTTATTTGTTTTACAATTTAACACTTATGATGATACTAATTGGTTATAGAAGTAGAATTTTTACACATCTATGAACCAAAATTTCTAATGAACTTGTTGCCAAAAAAATGAAAGGGGGTTTAAAAAAGCAATATGATGTTTTTATTCCAGAATATCTGCCTACGCAATCCCAGTTAAATAAGGGAAAATCCTCCCAGCAAATTGTTATTATTTTTATTATAATTTAAGTTCTGGAATACATGTGCAGAACGTGCAGGTTTGTTACATAGGTGTACATGTGCCACAGTGGTTTGCTGCACCCATCAACCCCTCATCTACATTGGGTATTTCTCCTAGTGCTATCCCTTCCCTTGTGGCCCACCCTCCAATAGGCCCCGATGTGTGATGTTCCCCTCCCAGTGTCCATGTGTTCTCATTGTTCAACTCCCATTTATGAGTGAGAGCACACAGTGTTTGGTTTTCTGTTCCTGTGATAGTTTGCTGACAATTATGGCTTCCAGCTTAATCCATGTCCCTGCAAAGGACATGAACTCATTATTTTTTTAAGGCTGCATAGTATTTAATGGTGTATATGTGCCACATTTTCTTTATCCAGTCTATAATTGATGGGTTTTGGGGTTGGTTCCAAGTCTTTGCTATTGTGAATGGTGCTGCAATAAGCATACATGTGCACGTGTCTTTATAATAGAATAATTTATAATCCTTTGGGTATATACCCAGTAATGGGACTGCTGGGTCAAATGGCATTTCTTGTTCTAGATCCTTGAGGAATCACCACACTGTCTTCTACAATGGTTGAACTAATTTACACTCCCATCAACAGTGTAAAAGTGTTCCTATTTCTCCACATCCTCTCCAGCATCTGTTGTTTCCTGACTTTTTCATGATTGCCGTTATAACTGGCCTGAGATGGTATCTCACTGTTGTTTCGATTTGCATTTGTCTAATCACCAGTCATGATGAGCTTTTTTTCATGCTGTTGGCTGCATAAATGTCTTCTTTTGAGAAGTGTCTGTTCATATTCTTTGCCCACTTTTTGATGAGGTTGTTTGTTTTTTTCTTGTACATATGTTTAAGTTCCTTGTCGATTCTGGATATTAGACCTTTGTCAGATGGATGGATTGCAAAATTTTTCTCCCATTCTGTAGGTTGCCTGTTCACTCTGATGATAGTTTCTTTTGCTGTGCAGAAGCTCTTTAGTTTAATTAGTTCCCGTTTGTCAATTTTGGCTTTTGTTGTCATTGCTTTTAGTGTTTTAGTCATGAAGTCTTTGCTCATGGTTATGTCCTGAATGGTATCGCCTAGGTTTTCTTCTAGGGTTTTTATGGTTTTAGGTCTTACCTTTAAGTCTTCAATCCATCTTGAGTTAATTTTTGCATAAGGTGTAAGCAAGGGGTCCAGTTTCAATTTTCTGCATATGGCAGGCCACTTTTCCCAACACCATTTATTAAATAGGGAATCCTTTCTCCATTGCTTGTTTTTGTCAGGTTTTTCAAATGCCAGAAAATCATTTTACAGAAGTCTTAATAAAATTTGTATAACATATAATTGAAAATTGTTAGTGTATAAATCATGGTTCACCAAATAGAGCAAAAAAGAGCTAGACCATTCCCTTACTATTGTGACAGTACTTGTAAATTAAATAACAACAACAATCATAATGATAAAACAAAAAACCCGGAAGGTAGAATAAATATAGAAACTAAAACAAAATAAAGTAAGTAGTACTGCCTTGCAGTTTTGAAAAAATCTTCTGATGCTTCTATTGTTGATGCTATATTGGAAGAAATGATATTTATCCATAAGCTAAACCATAGCTATTAATTTTCCAAAAGAATCCACAAGTAGATAGAGGCCATATCAAGATTATAGCTAAATTTAGACTGTATTATGTTAGAACAATATAAAGAAAAGTGTTAGAAGACCAGTGCATCCTGCTATCATGGATTTTTAGAATAAATGATTGGAGAAGTATACCACTAATTTAGATAGTTACTAAATGAAAGAAATAATTCTACAGCCAATGTGGCTACAAACTTTTGCGACGAGACACTCGCAGATTATAATATTAACTGATGGCAGTGGGTGAAGGTGAAAATTTAGCAAACATACACCGAGAAAGCCAAACTGCTCTACTCCCTCCCAAACTAACAAATGGTATAGTATACTCTTTCGAAAACAATAGTAATGTAAAGGAAATAGACAAATCTAGATCAGCAATGTGAGAATAAGAGATCATCAATAATTTGATATTATTGATACAAATTGTGTATCTTCTTATCTTTGGTGCTATTTGTAACCTGACTTCGGGGCTGGGAAGAAAATATGCAGAGGGTAGTTACCATATATGTGTTAGATAAGCATAAAAATTTGATACTTTCTCCCCTTGAACAACTTCCTACCAATCAAAAAGTGTCATTAAAGTGAAGATGAAGAAAAGGAGGAAGAACACAACCAAGTGAAATTGTTTACATAACTACTGAAAAACGGAATTACAAATAAAAGAGAAAATTGATGAGTTTGCCACTGCAGAACTGGTAGCACATTAACAGTAGCTGAGAGGTTGAAAAATAGTTTCAACTTTAGATATAACATATACTCCACATATTTATTTTGGTTGAATTAAAATTCAGTGATGAGAATCACAAATGAGGCATAAAATAGTTGATGAGGGGCTCAATTCTCCTCCTTGCTTAAATGGGAAAGAATCTGAAAATCATCAACTGAAGGGAAGAGATCTAACACAATCCCTGAAAAAAAGAGGCCAGGATCTTAGGCAATGATATAAGAGAAATGTTTACAAGAAATATGAGAAACTTTTAGAGATGACTAGATATAGACAGTAAGTGTGCAACGTGCATGGCAGGGATGAAGAGAACACTCTGAAAGGCCCAAAGGTACAATGTGGAGGGTACATAAATGCCCTGGTGGAAAATCGAAAAACATGACAGGAGATATGCTTTGTGTTATATCATCATTACATTAAAGTATGAGTGAGATGAGGGCATTATGTAAAAATGAAAACACATTAACCTACAACTTTTTAATTGAATGTGAGCCAAATGTACCCTTGACTTGACTATAATTGGACCTCTAAAAGCCTTTGGAATATCCCTGACCTTCTTCTCTAATAAAAATTAACTGATATAGAATTCTAGGAAGGTAACAAGATAATATTGCTCTGATTTAAAAAAAGAGTGTATTGACTTCCACTATCTGTTTAAAAACTCCATCTTGTAGATATACAAGGCAGTTGGTTCATGGAGAATGACAAGAAGGAGATTGGGGACCAAACAAAGCAATTTCCTTGAGAGATTTACCTGGAGGTGACATGATAAAGCCAATATAGCAAGACATTTACAAGGATTGTTGGTGTGTCATCATAACAGATTTGGCTAGCCCCTCTTATCCTTATTGTTTTAAATATAGCCACATTTAATCTTCATTTATGTGGAGTGGACTTTAGTACACTTTTCACAGGACTCCCAAAGGAACATTTAATTCAATGGCATGCTATCATAAAGTATTACAGCAGTACTTACACTTCAAAATCAATAGAATTAATTGATGCATTAACTTGAAAATATAATAATAATTGCTTCTCAAAAAGACAGAAAAATGTAAGGTCAGTGGTCATTCATGACAACTAAAGAATGACTGATTTAATCAGACCAAATACAACATCCAGCAACGTCCATGAAATGTGGAACAATCATAATGGGCTAGATTATGTCCCCAAATATGAGAAATGGATTACTATCTTTTACTGACCCCTTCTCTCCCACAACAAATAAGAAGTACAGAGACTAATGGAGCAGCAGCTTGGGTTCTGGTGAATTACATCTCTCATGTAGGGATAATGCTGAGCCCTTTCTACAAGGTCCTGATACCTGTATTTCAATAAAATTTGTATTTTAATGAGGTCTGAAAGGAAATAAATATTTAATTTTTTACAAATGTGACTGAGACATTGCTTTTAGGATCTTATGATCTAGGCACTCAAATAAGTTTTAAAATTTGTAGTTAGAGTAAGTTCTAGTATTCAATTGTACCATTGGGAAATTCTTAACAATCATTTATTTTATATTTCAAAATAGCTGGAAAAGACAATGTGTAATGTTCCTCAAACAAAAAAGAGAAAAATATTTGAGGTGATGAATATTACAATTATTCTGATTTGATCATTACACACTGTATACAGGTTTCAAACTATCACAGGCACCCCAAAAATGCATAACTACAATATATTAATAAAAAGTAAGTAAGTAAAAAAATAAAGTATGGTGTATTTGGAAGGGATTAAAACTACAACTTTGTAAATACCACATGGATTTTAGATTTGAAATAAGTCATTGTGGAAACTCAATGCAACTGTTGAAAGACAATGGGAAGCTCCTTACTGGACATGCAAAGAGTCTGTTTTCAACATAAAATTATACCAGAAAACCCTGAGACCAGAAATACCTATCATGTCTTGTGAAATAGCAGAGAAATGTTTAAGATTATGTGATCTAAAATGTCTGGAGGAATTCTTCTTTTTAATGAAAAATCTACTTGAATTTCTTTAGGATTAACGATGGACCTTAGAACCTCCCTGCTCATATTACTGTATGAATTAAAGTATATCTTCCCTTGCTATCAAGGCAAAACAAGCTTTTTGATTTATTAATGAAAGCTCCTTGGTTGAAAGCCATGCTTTGATTTAGAAATCTCTGAAAATAAGGCCTGTAGTTTATCAATTTTGGGTGGAAAACTGTGGGAATAAATTGATACCATAGGTAAAGCTGACTGTCCACTATTGAGAAGTGTTAATATAAATTAGATATATGTTTTCAGGAAAATATTAAAATATGTACAGATTATTAGACTGCTACAATCGTCTTAGGATGCAGTCAGGCAAATCGACCCTAGATGATGGGACACTACCAATATGGGGTATTTAGTTATGAATGAGTTCTTGTGGAAATGTGGAGAGAGAACCCAGACTGAGTGGTTGGCATGGAAAGGGAGTGGAATTGTAAGGCAGATGCGTTGCACAGATACTTAGTACTGGACACATGGGTTAATATAATAAGTCTAAACAGAAGTGTTCAAGCAACTCAAAGATAAGCCAAATGATAGTATACTCCTTTCACATTCTGTGAACAACTATCATGCTAAAGGACTATACTAAGTATCATTAGAAAAGAAAGTGCTTACAGATGTCTTAGAAAAATTTTTTGAGGTCTAGGTTCTGCATACAATGACAAGTGGATTATGTCAGATTTTACTGCCCAACAGAAGATTTCATAGAGCAACCCATAAATTGGGGTGAATTTTGTGCTTTTTTATTGCACACATTCCCTTAACTGCTAGTAATAAAATTATATATGATAGTTTAGTCAGTACTAGTTTCAATAAGTCAACAGGAGCTTTAAGAATAAAATTCAGAATTTTGAATCACAACAAAATTAAAATATTTGAGGCTTGTCATCACGTTGGAAAATATTTGCTGGCCCTACTTTGTGCACTAATGGGAGACTTTCTCTGAGACTTAACTTGGTAATCAGTATAGAAAGAAAAAAAAATTAGGATTGATTAAGCACGTTGTTAAGTTGATGGAACACCAGTCTCATGAACAGTGCTGGGAGAGGTCTTGGAGTCTCACAAAAATAATTTAAAATTATTTTAACAATTATGAAATTTGATATTATAATTCACAGTGGCCAAAATTTCTAGAGGTCTGGAGGGTGGGTGTTTCATTTCTAAAATAGAAACACCATGCTAAAGTGGTAGCTGGACATCACCAAGGAGTAAGATCTTACAATTGTTCTCCAGTAACTCAAGTACGATGCATATAAAGAAAATTGTATTTCCCATGGTTTACTTTGCCAGAAATGAAGGACCAACAATATATCTTGTCTTTGGGGTTTAAATGAGGAATGTTATTTAATAATAACTGGAAGTCTAAGTTGGAAACAGCCTGTATTATTATATCATCAGTTATCTCCAGAATGTTTATGTTTATTCCCAAATGAAATTCAAAATTTACTGAACAATGGCTTCTAATCACAACTGCAGGCATTAGAAATACCACTTTTGTGGAGAAGGAAGGAAACCTGATACAGTATCATTTATGGGTGTTAAGGATTTAAATCTCCCTGCCGTGTGTGCTGTGTATAAAAAAGTGTTGGTGAATTCTAATTGATTAAGTAAAAAGCTAAGTTATGTAGATAATATTCTCAAGGATAAGAAAATATTTCTGTGGGATATTGTCAAACCCTTAAATGATGTGCTACTACTTTGGTTTGAATGTTTGTTCCCTCCTAACTTCATGTTGAAATTTGATTCCCAGTGTTAGAAAGGGGGCCTTACAGAAGGTGTTTAGGTCATGGGGGTGGATTCCTTATGAACAGATAAAGGCTGTCCCTCAGGGATGAGTTCTCATGAGCTGGTTGTTAAAAAGAGCCTGGGACCTATCCCCTCTCTGTTTCCTTTCTTCTCACTATGTGATCTCTACACAAACCAGTTCACCTGTGCCTTCCACCATGAGTAGAGAGAGCCCAGAGCCCTCACCAGTTGCAGATGCCCAACCTCAGTCTTCCCAGTCATCAGAATCATGAGTCAAATAAACCTTTTATAAATAAATTACTCAGTCTCTGGTATTCCTTTACAGCAACACTAAATGGACTAAGATAGGTACTTATCATAAATGACTGTCCAGAAAAATAAGTCAGTTTAACCCTAGAAAATTAGAAATGTGGTCATTTCATACATATAAAACATTTCAAATAACTGTTCATTATGTATAAAATAAAATATTTTCATCAGAGTGCATCAAAGTATCTATTAAGGAGTATGGTCACAATTAACATTATGAGGGGACACTCCTCTTTGGATGGCGTTGGGTTAACGGTATATTGATTAGTTTGCGATATTTTTCTCTCCTTTTTTGCAATCTTTTTATCTACTATCGAATCAACAAATGTGTACAGATATCCAGTCATATTTAAAAACATGTCATTGTCTAAGTATTTTATGTTTGCCTTTACCTTAAGGACTCTCTGTCACTTTACTGCTTCCTTTAGAGACACTGATCTTTTGGCCTCACCATCTCTTAAACATCCTTCAAATTAACTCCTCATGGAACTTTCTTTGTCCTTGAATTTGAGTTACAGGCTTTTTTTCTGTTTACTTCTATAGAACTATAATCAATACCAGTTCAAATCCCATTTACTTGTTTATCTCAATTTTTAGATCAGAGTTCCTCACAGTGGAACTCACAGGCCACTGCATCAGCATCATATAGAGATCAATTTTAAAATGTGTGTGCTTGCATCTCACTCTAGACTTACTAAATCAGAAACTCTGGAGCCTGGGAATAAGCCCTTATGGGCAGTAATATTTTTAAAAAATCTGTATTCTATAATATCTGAGGTAGCCTAGGTACTAAGCCTTCTGACATAAAGTGCAATAAGGTTATAGAACTTCAACCCTGCTCCTGCTACCAGCTACTTTCCTGCTAGAACAGATTTCTCAAACATGAATAATTTATAACCATTTTAATATGAATAGTAAATATGCAATTTATGGACCATTGAGTAGACAACTCAGAGAGGTATGGCCTCAGGGGTGAAAAAAAATTAGCCCAAATAGAGAGCCAAGAAGTAAATGCACCTAATCTTTGACAAGACCACCAAAAAGACACAATGGGGAAAGGATAGTCTTTACTAGGAAGACCGAAATTTCTTCATGAAAATGAGTCAAATTGAAGTCATGTCATACACAGCAATCAACTCAAAATGGATAAAAGACCTAAATGTAAAAAATGAAACCACGTAAGTCTTCAAGTAAAACATAGGAGAAAAGCACCTCAACATTTGGTCTTGGCAATTACTTTATAAATATCAAAGAAAAAGCTCAGACTACAAGAGCAAAAATAAACAAATAAGACTATATCAAAATTGAAAGCTTCTGCACACCCAAACAAAAATAAACAAAATAAGGCAAACTACATACAGACTGTGAAAAAATATTTGTAAGCATCAAAATTTATGAAGAATCATTACAACTCAATAGTAGAAAAACAAGTAGCCTAATTTAAAAGTGGGTAAAGGAACTGAACAGACATTTCTCTAATGAATATGTAAAAATGGCCAGGCACAGTGGCTTACACCTCTAATCCTAGCACTTTGGGAGGCCCAGGAGGGCAGATCACCTGAGGTCGGGAGTTTGAGATCAGCCTGGCCAACATGGCAAAACCATGTCTCTACTAAAAATAATATGAAAAGGTGCTTGACATCACTAATCATCAGGGAAATGCCAATTAAAACCACTACAAAGTGTCACTTCGTACCTGTAAGGATGTTTATTATGAAAAATACAAGAGACAATAAATGCTGGTTAGAATGTGGAGTTAAGGGAACTCTAATACACTGTTGGTGGGAATGTAGACCAGTACAGCCATATGGAAAGCAATGTGGCAGATCCTAAAGTAATTACAAATAGAACTAACATAAGACCCAGCAATCCGTCTTTCAGATACATACCAAATAAAGATGAAATCACTACCTCAAAGAGATATCTGTACTCCTATGTTCGTTGCAGCATTATTTATAATAGTTAAGATATGAAAACAAAATGTCACTGATTAATGAATAAACAGAATGTAGTATGCTAAATTATTGCCATAGCAACATTTAGGATATTTAGAATATGTATTTTTCAGTAATCAAGTTTCAGATTTTCAATCTAGATTTAAAATCTTTCATGTAATATAGTGTTTATTGTAACATGTTTTGGAAATTCTCATAGGTTTATTTGTTATTAAAATTTTATTTTTATAACTGTGTCTTACACATATTCTTTTTGGTCCTTTTTCTTTTATATATGTGCCTTTGTTAACTGTACACTTAAGGAAACAACAGTGATGATTGAGGTTTTATTTTTGATAATTTGCCTTTCTATAATCCATTTGGGAAGTGGTAAGTTATTGTTTCGAATTTCATCATCTAATATTTTTCTTCTGCTGCATGCTAATAATAAATGGCTCCATTAAACTATTGATTGTTACTATCTGTAAACTGAATTTATCACAGCGGCATCACTGTTTTCTATTATGTAGTAATTTGCTCTTCATTTATTTCATTTCGTTACATACATCTAAACACCCTGTATTAGAGACCATATAGGTTGCACATTTAACATGATGTTCCTTTTTATGATTATTTTATTCAAAACGTAAGTGGATTTAAAATATAGATATTATTGACAGAGGAACATAATTTTCAAAAATACTATCAAATTACTTAAAATTCAATGTTCCAAAGTGTTACCACTGTAATAAAAAGTAAACTAATAATATCTCTGTTTTAAAATAATTTCTAAAAGTAAACTAATAATATCTCTCTATTTGAAAATAATTTCTAATATTCTTATATATATTTAGGTTTAAAGGGTGGTTCTAAATCCACTTATATTTTAGTCCTTACTATGTAGCCTTTCCTTTGGATCATTGAACTATCCCCATCCTTCCAATTTTGCTGTAGTTAACCAAGGTTAGGTACTGTTGATTGCAACCAAATAAACTTTGACCCAACCTAGGTGTCCATCTATGAACAAATGGATAAAGAAACTTTGGTATATACACATCCAATGAAATATTATTCAGCCTTCAAAAAGGAGGACTTTCTACCATTTAGATGAAACTGGAGGACGTTATGCTAAATGAAATAAGTCAGACACAGAAAGAAAAATATTGCATGATCTCATTTGAGGAGTCTTTAAAAAATGTTAATATATGGAGATAAAGAATAAAACAGTGGTTACCAGGGTTGGGGTTGTCGAGGGGGGATGAAATGAGAAAATATACATAAAAAAATACAAAGCAGATCTGTAGGATAAACTAGTCAAAAGATCTAATATACAACATGAGGACTATCACTAATAACAGTATATTCAAAATTTTTGCTAAATGAGTAGATTATAGCTGCTCTTGCCACAGGGTTAAAATAGGTAACGATGTGAATTGATCCATGTATTAAATATGTTCCACTATAATAAGCCCTTTATTTAAACACATTTTATTTTATATCCAATATGATGTTATATATCTTGTAACATCAATACAATATAAAATTTGTTTTTAAAAAATAGTAGGCAAAAGAGACATAACTTAATGGAACTTACATTTCAGTGGGAAATTTAGACATTAAATCCACAATTGCACACTGATCAAATGACAGACTGTATAAAATGTTATAAGATAAAATTATAGGATGGTAAAAGCAAATTTTAATTCACTTCTCAAGCAACTCCTCTGTTATCTCTTCATTCATCGGTCTTTAACTCTTGCTATATCGCACATACTCAGTGCCCACCAATCCCCAACACACACAAGTACAATGTTAACCAAACCTTTCTTCTCTAATCACTTAGCATCATATTTCACATCTATGATTTCTTTCATTACAGTATACTAGCTGATTTACTTGTACTAATTTCCATTAAGGACAAGGGTTATATTTGGTTTAACTTTGAACCTTATGCCTAGCGCATACCTCATAGTCAGTATACTGAGGATACTGTTATCCAATATTTAATGTGCTGTGGATTCAAGTATCATATAACCCAGAAGACTCAAATGATGTTTGTGATTCTTTTTGAAATGTCACCTTCTACTTTAAAAAATCTTTGTCTTGTCCTTGTTTAATATTCACAATACCTTTATCTTAACTCACTGTTTTACATTTCACGTGTTTTTTTTTTTTTTTTTTTCATATATAAGAAATTGTAGGCCAGTCTTTCAACTCTTTTATACATTTACTGTGGTCAGAGATAATAATAACTACCTTTTATAGAATGTCTATTATGAGAAAACAAAGACCCAAAAGTTAATTAAATACTAAAATCTCAAAGTCAATGGGAGGCAGAGCTATTATGCAAATCTAAGAAAAAATTTCAGAAAATCTTTTCTTAGATTTGTTAAGTATTTAGTATACTGCCCTGCCTTATGTTTGAGCTGCAAAATGACTAAAAATTAAGGTATAACAATTACTTTCAGATCCATTGTTCACTTGGTTGTAATCCTCAGAATGACTCAGAATACTCATTGTAATGAAAGGAGCAGGGGAACAGCAGGAAAGTGTCTCTGGAGGCCAGATGCTGTTCCTAGGTGGCCATGCATCTTTGGCCAAATCAATAGCTCTTTGGGTGCTTAAGCTGTCAGACAATTTCAAGCTAAATAAATCACAAAAATCTCAAAAAAAGTGAACATTTATTATAGGGAAGGTTTATATTTTATATCTATCATATTTTATTGTTCGGTTTAATCAATAAAAGTTCATTTTCAAGGACTCATTTTATGTATAAATATGCAAAATTGATATTTTAATACAAAATGTACTTACTAGTGATTTATATTATGATCTGTGTTCATTTTATTATAGATTACTTACGACTTTAAAATGTCTTTTTAGGCCAATAATTGGAAAAGGAAATTTTGAAAAAAGTCAATTAAGTATATTTTAAGACATTTTGAGCATCAGGGTCTTTTTGAAAGAAAAAAGAATTTTTCAAAAATATTTTTCTCTCTAAAAAGAAGTGAAAATTATTTCCAAACTACAAAGTTCCTTTTAAAATGAATTTGCAGGAAGCTGCTTTCACCATGGTGACAAAAATCTAATTGCAGATTACTTCATCAGAAAAAGGCAATTTTCCATAATCAGTTGAGCTCAGAACACTGAATATTTTACATTGAATTTCTGATACAAAGCTACTCTTGCAGATATTTGGAAGTGTTTGTGTTCCTACTCAATGATTCAGAGATATAGGAACCAAGTAAACTGATGAATAATGCAAAGCAAATGTAACTTTCATAACAAGGAAGTTATCATTTTTTAGGACTTTGTGAGCTACAACTAATAAAAAAAAGTTGTAGTGGCTTAAACAAAGAAGTACTAAAATTAACATTATAAATAACAAAATGCAGATGAGAAGTTCCCTTCCTTAATCAGTGTGGCCCTGTTTCACCACTGCTTTTTGGTGATACCATACAGCAAAGCCAAGTGTGACCTACAAGTTTCTGTGTGCATAGTCTCAACACATTTTCTGCTTGTGTTAAATATTACAGAGAAGTTATTACAAATGGATGCTGACAAGAGTGTCATTAGAATTCTAAGGTTCTCAAATAAAATGCAGAAATCAGAGTGTGTATTTCATGTATTTCCAGGATTTTCTTTTGTATATGATAGGCTTCTCTGATTGGTTTTTCAAACTGAGAGAGATAAAGCAGGGAAGGAATTGCCTAGACTTGTTCATTCTAACATCTACCTTTTAGTGATTCTTTTTCCTATCTCTAATTATTGGAAAAATAATAGAAGGCTTATCAACATACCCAAATCAAAGGTTGGTCATCAAATTCACAGTCAAACTTTCCAGAAATTGAGTATGATATGATCAATGTATATTCTGTCTTTTTATGTAACAGGAACCCATTTTTTAGAGTTACATAGGTTTAAATAGCTGTACAGACAGGACGTGATGGCTGACACCTGTAATCACAGCACTTTGGGAGGCCGAGGCAGGTGAATCACCTGAGGTCAGGAGTTAGAGACCAGCCTTGCAAACATGGTGAAACCCCGTCTTACTAAAAATACAAAAATTAGCTGGACATGGTGGCAGATGTGTGTAATCCCAGCTATCCCGGAGGCTGAGATAGGAGAATCACTTGAACCTGGAAGCGGAGGTTGCAGTGAGCAGAGATTGCGCCACTGCACTCCAGCCTGGGCAAAAAGAAACTCCGTCTCAAAAAAAAAAAAAAAAAAAAAAAAAAAAAGATATGCAATGTAATTTTTAAGATAAACTAAAGACAAGCAAAAGAATAGATAACTACAGAGGTTTTCTTGTTTGTTTGTTTTTCTAATAGGCTGTTCAGAGTTGATTTACATAAGGAGGAAATATTTGTGGAGAGACCTAATAAAAATAAGATACTGAAAAATGCTGGCGCAAAAACCTTCCAGATATTGAAAAGAGCCAGTGCAAAATCGCCCGAATTTCCAACAGGCTTAGCATGTTTAAGAAATTGAAAAAAACTGAAATCTTGATAACAGGTCCATATTTGGTTACTCTAATTTTATATAGTCAGTATGCCCTAATATTTATGTCT
Organism: Trachypithecus francoisi; assembly: GCF_009764315.1. NCBI lineage: Eukaryota > Metazoa > Chordata > Mammalia > Primates > Cercopithecidae > Trachypithecus > Trachypithecus francoisi. Next base: position 54,762,207 of record NW_022681463.1, on the reverse strand, counting down.
GTGTATAAACTTATCTAAAACTAGATTAATTAAAATTATGTAAAAACTTAAACCAAAATTTTTCCATTTCTAGCTTCACATTCTTATTCTTTGTTAAAAGATACAGAAAATATGAGTAGAAAAAAATCTTTCAGAAATAATGGTAAATAAGTCATTTATCAAGATGATATAATAATTATAAAACTATATGCACCTGTCATTGAAGCACCTAAATATACAAAACAGATATTAAAGGATCTAAAGAGAAATAGACTACAACATAATAATAGTAAGGAACTTCAAAGCCTCTCTTTCAACAACAGAAAAATTAACTCGACAGAAAATTAATTAAAAATAAAACAACACTCTAGGCCAAATCGATTTGACATACATATACAGATCATTCCACCCAATAGCAACAAAATAAACATTTTTCTTAAGCACCTACAAAACATTCTTCAGGATAGATCAAAGCTTAGGACACAAAATAATCCTTAGCAAATTTAAGAAGGTTGAATTTATATTAAGTATCTTTTGATCACAATGGTATAAAACTAGAAATTTTGAAAACTCATGAATATATAGAAATTAAACAACATGCTCTTAAACAACCAATGGATCCCTGAAGAGAATAAAATGAAAATTAAAGAATATCTCAAGACAAACAATAGCAGAAACACAAAATACCAAAAATTATTGGATACATCAAAATCACTTACAAGAGAAAATTTTATAGCAATATATGCCTACCTGGAAAAAGAAGAAACAGCTCAAATAATTAAACTAACATTCCCTCAAGGAACCAGAAAGTAAAAGAACAAGCTAAACTCAAAGTTAGAAGAAGGAAGAAAACAATAAAGACAAGAGTAGAAACAAATGAATTAGAGACTAGGGAAACAATACAAAGGATCAAGAAAACCAAGAATTGTGTTTTTTAAAAGATAAATAAAACTGACAAACTTTAGCTTGCCTGAAAAAAAGAGAGATTATTCAGATAAATAAAATCAAAAATGAAAGAGGAGACATTACAGCTGATACCAGAGAAATACAAAGGATCATAAGAGACTATTATATACCATTATATGTTATCAAATTAGACAACCTAGAAAACATGATTAAATTCCTAGATTAATACAACCATTCAAGACAGAATCATGAAGAAATAGAAAATCTGAACACACTAATAATAAGTAAGGGGATCAAATCAGTAATAAAAAGTATTCTATCAATGAAAAGCCCAGGATCTTATGGCTTCATAGCTGAGTTTACCAAGCATTTAAAGAAAAACTAATAAAACACTTCTAACACTTTTCCAAAAAAACAAAGAGGAGGAATCACTTTCAAACTCTTTTCATGAAGCCATCGTTACCCTAACATACAACCAGAGAAGGAAATTACAAGGAAATAAAAATATAGGCTGTTTTCCTTGATGAACATAGATTCAAAAATCTTTCACAAAAATACTAGCCAACTGAATTCAACAACACATTAAAGGATCCTTCACCATGTTCAAGTTAGATTTATCATTGTGATGCAAGGATGGCTCAATATATACAAATCAATAAATGTGACATATCTCAACAGAATAGTTTTTTTTTTTAAATATGATCATTTCATACAATGCAGAAAACATTTGATAAAACTGAATATATTCTTTTATGATAAAAACTTTTACCAAACTAGGTACAGCAAAAATAAACTTCAATATAATAAAGGCAATATATGAGAAGCCCATAAGTAATATTATACTCAATGGTGACATTTGAAAGCCTTTTCTCTAAGACCTGGAACAAGACAAGGATATGCATTCTTAATATTTCTATTCAGCACAGTATTGGAGGTCCTCCCTAGAGCAATGGGTCAAGAGAAAGAAATAAAAGGCACCTAAATAAGAAAAGAAGAAGTGAATCACCACTGCTTATTGATGGCATGATTTTATATATAGAATGCCCTCACACTCCACCAAAAAATTGTTAGAATACATAAATAAATAAATAAATAAATATAGTAAAGTTGCAGGATCCAAAATTGACACATATAAATCAGTAGTGTTTATATTCACCAACAACAAACTACCTAAAAATATATTCAAGAAAACAATTCTATTTACAAAAGCTGCAAAATAGAATAAATACTTAGGAATAAATTTATCCAAGGAGGTGAAAGGCTTGTACATTAACAACTATAAAATACTAATAGACTAAATTGAAGAAGACATAAATAAATGGAATGTTCATGGACTGGAAGAATTAACATGACTAAAACGTATATACTACCCAAAGTGATTTACAGATTGAATGCAATACCTAATCAAAATTCCAATAACATGTTTCATAAAAATAAAATGTATATGGAACCACAAAAATCCCTACTAGTCATAGTTTTTAAAAAGAATAAAGCTGGAGGTATCACACTACCTAATTTCAAAATATACTGTGAAATAATTAAAACAGCTTGGTATTGGCAATGAGAAATAGACTCATCAATAAATGGAACAGAATAAAGAGTCCAGAAATGAACTCAGTGATTCATTAGCATTGGTCAACCGATTTTGACAAAGGTGTCAAAAATACACAATAGGAAAGGGATAGTTTCTTCAATAAATGTGATTGGAAAACTGCATTTCCACATGCAAAATTGGAACCTTATTTTGTAGCATATACAAAAATCAACTGAAAATGGATTACAGATTTAAACATAGACTGGAAACTCTGAACTTACTAGAATAAAACAGGGGAAAAATTACATGACATTGGATTGGACAATGTTTTTTTGTATCTGACCCCAAACTTGCAGGCAACAAAAGCAAAAACAGACAAGTGGGATTGCATCAACCTACAAATCTCAAATCTTCTATACAGCAAAGGAAACAATTAACAGTGTATAGAGACAATCTATTCTGAAATGGGGGAAAATATTTGCAGGCCATACATCTGATAAGAGGTTAATATCCAAACAACATAATAGCAAGCAGAAAAAAAAAAAAAAAAACCTAATTAAAATGGCCAAAGAACCTGGATAGACATTTCTCAGAAGGCATACAAATTGCCACTAAATATAAGAAAAAGTGCTCGACATCACTGATCATTAGGGAAATACAAATAAAAACCACAGTGAGATATCATGTCACACCTATCAAAATGGCCTTTATCAAAAACGTGAAAGATATGTGTTAGCAAGAATGTTGAGAAAAGGGAACTCTCATACATTGTTGGAGGGAAGGTAAATTAGTACGGCCATCATACAAATAGTATAGAGGGTCCTTAAAATAGTAAAAATAGAATTTTTATATTACCCAACAATTCAACTTCTGGGTATTTCTGCAACTGCCACATTAATCGCAGCAATATTTAAAATAGCCAAGTTAATGGAATCAACTTGAGTGTCCATCAACAGAGAAATCAATGAAAAGGTTTATACATGTATACATATGTATAAAAATACATTATATATATACACATATACACACATTGCATTGCTATTTAACCTGTAAAAAATAAGGTAATTCTGTCATTTGCAACAATATAGATAGAATTGAGACCATTATGCTAAGTGAAACAAGCCAGGCACAGAAAGAAAAATACTACATGCTTTCACCTATATGTGGAATCTAAGACAAACTCATAGAAGCAGAGAGCAGAATGGTGGTTAGAGAGGTAGGGATGGCGGAAAGGTAGATGATGGTCAAAGGATACAATATCTCAGACAAGAGGATTTTTGTCTTTTGAGTTCTATTGCACTACATGGTGAATATAATTAGTAACTGAGTATTGTACATCTCAAAATTGCAAAATGTGTATATTTTAAATGTTATCACCACAAAAAAAATGTGAAGTATTTCAGGTGATGGATAGGTTAACTAACTTGATATAATTATTTCATATTTTGTTCATAAATTATAATATCACTTAGCAAACTGTACATTTAGATAACTATAAATGGTCATTTACATTTCAAAAGTTGACTCAATCCACACACAATACATACAAACACACACCAAAATTTAAAGTTTTGGTGAAATAATTGTAGATATAAAAATCAAAACTTTAAAATTTTAGAAATATAAGAACATGTTTTAACATCTTTGATTTTTGTATGTATTTCTGAGCCTATTTAGTAGATTTAAGTAATGTGTATCATGGTGTAATTTCAACTGTTCATTACTCAAACCTCAATAATCTCTTCTGTACAATGTGTACATATTAGCATCTAACAAATAAGATAAATCTGTATACAATTGGAAATCTTGGATCTTAAAATTTGATGTGAATTGACAGCTTTATTAACCATTATTTTAGTGGTGATAATTTTATACATTTAAACTTGTCTTTGCATTTTTTAAATTGATGCATAATATTTGTACATATGGGTAGGGTATATGTGATATTTACTTACATGCATAGAATATACAGTGATCAAATCAGGATATTTGGGGTAATCAACACCGCAAGTATTTGTCATTTCTGTATCTTGGGAACATTTCAAGTCCTCTCTTCTATCTAGTTTGAAATATACAATACATTGTTATTAAAAAGTCACCCTACTTTGCTATCATGCATCACAACCTTTTCCTTTAATCTAACTGTATGTTTGTAACCATTAATCAACCTTTTATCACCCTCCACCTCACACCCTTTCCAGCCTCTGGTATCTATTATTCTACTCTTTGCCTCTGTGAAATTGACTATTTTAGCTCCCATATATGAGCAAAAATATGTAATATTTGTCTTTCTGCGCCTGGCTTCTTTTACTTCTTGTCCATTTGCAGAAATATTTTTGCAGGCTTTATATCCAATTACTTTTCCTTGTTGCCTATCTTCATGAATAATTCTACTGACAAATTTGTTGACTGAGTTAAAAACTTGAAATCATATTGATATTACAAGTTAGTAATCATGTATTGGGGTTTTTCTTGCTTAATATATTCTTTTAACATTTCTTAATTTTTCTTCCCATCAATTCATTGAAGACACATTAGCTTGTCTGTTGGATTATTGCAAAACTCTCTTCTACTTTTTTCCCTTACATGAATACAGCATCATTTTCTGCAATCACACATATTACAAACAAATCATTTTTGCCTAAAATACTCAAGTGGCATGGTATAGTTTTTAATGTAATTATTCTAATTACAAGCTTAAAATCTCACGTGTTCTTGCCTAAGCTTTGATCTTAGTTTTAAGCTTAAATAGCTTAAATAGACCCTCCTCTGCTTGCACCTACATGGTGAATGGTGTTTCAGGCAAAGAGAACTTCAAATGCAAAGACTTGAATCATATCTGGTGTTCCTGAAAAAAAAAAAACCAGAGAGACCAGTGTGACTAGAGTAGATTGAGTATAGAAGAGACTGAAGTGTGATGAGACGTCATTAAAAGAGTCTGACCCTTGCTGGGCGCAGTGGCTCACGCCTGTAATCACAGCCGAGGAGATTACAGGCGTGAGCCACCTGGGAGGCTGAGGGCGGATCACGAGGTCAGGAGATGGAGACCATCCTTGCTAACATGGTGAAACCCCGTTTCTACTAAACATACCAAAAATTAGCCAAGCCAGGTGGTGGGTGCCTATAGTCCCAGCTACTCCAGAGGCTGAGGCAGGAGTATGGCGTGAACACAGGAGGCGGAGCTTGCAGTGAGCTGAGATCACGTCACCGCACTCTTGCCTGGGCAACAGAGCGAGACTTCTCAAAAAAAAAACAAAAAAAAAAAAAAAAAAAAAAAACACAGTCTGACCTTATCTATGCAAAGTATCTCTTTTCTTTAAAAGAAAATTTGTTCAGGTTGGGCACAGTGGCTCACTCCTCTAAACCCAGGAATTTGGGATACCAAGACAAGAGGATTGCTTGAGGGCAGGAGTTTGAGACAGTCTGGGTAACACAGTGACCCCATCTCTTCAAAATTTAGCTAGGAACGGTGGCATACACCAGTAGTCCCAGCTACCTGGGAGCCTGAGGCAGGAGGAGATCTCGAACCCTAGAGGTAGTGTCTGCAGTGAGTCATGATCACACCACTGCATTCCAGCCCTGTTTACAGAGAAAGACCTTGTCTAAGAAAAAAAAAAAAAAAATGTTCATAGCTGGTGCATGTAAAGACTATGTGTGAGCGGAGAGACTAATTAGGATCGGGCTACAGTGGTCCAGGCAACAGATCATATTGGTTTGAGCTAATAGGGTAGTTGTGAGAATTATCAGACTCTGCCTACATTTAGAAAGGGCTGTTAACAGGTTGACTGATGGATCAAATGTGGGGTGTGAAAACAAGATAGCAGTCAAAATGGTTCCAGGATTTGAAGCCTGCGTGACTGGGTGATGCTGAGAGTGTTTATCAAGGGTAAAAACATTATATGAGGAACTGACTTAGAGATGAGGAAAATGAGAGTTCAGCACTTGATGAGAAACTCCATCCCCTATAACCTTCTCACTGGACAGACACACACCCATGTGCACCTAGACACCACAACATAACGTCACCTCGTTGCTCCAGGTGATCTCTTCAACTTCTCTGGCCTACTTGGAGCTATATACTCTGACTCAGCACTGACTCATTATTTTCCACTGATTTCTTTCTGGTTTTTCTGGGAAGTCACTTAAACGGACAATACATCAAGGAGCTGATCCTATATTGTTTTCTAAAACCTACAAGTTGTTTAGTCTTATAATTATTAATTTTCAAAAGTTTTTCTTACGTGTTTATGATTTCTAATTTGATATTATTGTAGTTTGATGTGGTTTGCATGACACCAATTCATTGAAATGTGAAACTTGTTTAATGTCTTAAAATGCTGTTTACTCTTGTAAAAAAAAAAAAGGAACGTGAATAAGAATGTGTATTTTCTAAAAGTTTAATATTTTCGTAGTTTACTCATAATTTTGAAGAGCATATTGAAATCTTTCACATTAATGGTGACTTCAACAATTTCTTCCTGTAGTTCCATGAAATCTAGTTTTATATATTTTGAGATTATCTTATTAGATACATGCAAATTAAGTATTTTCTCGTATTGAGACTGATGTTTTGAAGGATGTGATTTTTCTTAAAATGTCTCATTTTACAATGATCTTTTAAAAATCTTTCTTGGAAAGCATTTTACTAACGTATAGATTCTCATTCTTTTTGCTTTTGAATAAGTCTGGCTGTGCCTTTTTGCTTTATGTCTTTTTAAATTGTAAAAGCTAGAGTTTTTCTTTTGTTTCCAGAGGTTTCTTATTTCTTTTACATGTGATATAATCAAATTTTCTACTAATTCCTGTTTTCTTACTTTAGGCTTATTTGTATTATTTCTATTATTTATACTGTATTTTTCTTTGTTTTTAACATTCAACTGCTTTTTCTACTTTTTTCACATTCTTTCCTTTTTAATATACTTTTTTAACTTTACTTTGTATGTTTAACAAAGTTTTAAATCACTATTTCAATGCTTTCCAGAAAATAAAAGAAGGAAAATTATCTCCATTCCAATTTACATGTCTATTTTCAGACTTTCTCATTTTTCACTTCCTGAAAATAGGGAACATTAAGAAATATATGCCTGTAAAATACCTTTAAAAAAGAATGAAAGTGATTGCAACGGAAAAGGCATTCTTCGGAAAAAGCATGTCCTTCCATTTACATGTTAATTTGCATATTGTTTTGTCCAGTTTATATATCATTTTTGTGTCCAGAATTCGTGGATTCTTGGTCTCACTGACTTCAAAAATGAAGCTGCAGACCCTCTCGGTGGGAGTTTCAGTTCCTAAACACAGTGTGTCCAGAGTTTGCTCCTTCAGATGCTCACACGTGGTGGGAGTTTGTTGGGAGTTTCTTCCTTCTTGTGGGTTCGTGGACTCACTGACTTCAGGAGTTAAGCCTCAGACCTTCACAATGAGTGTTACAGCTCTTGAAGGCGGCACATTTCTTCTGGTGAGTTCATGGTCTCGCTGGCTTCCGAACTGACGCTACCTTCGTGATGCTCTGTACAGCTCATATACCTGGCAGCAGACCCAGAGTGAACAAGACTTACTACAAAAAAGCAAAAGCACAAAACCTACAAAACATTCAAAGCACATAAGTAGGTTGCCACCCCAAGCTCAGGCAGTATCTTTTTATTCCCTCATCTGACCTCACCCACATTCTGCTGATTGGTCCATTTTACAGAGAGTTGATTGGCCCATTTTACAGAGAGCTGATTGGTCCATTTTGACAGGGTGCTGATTGGTGTGTTTACAAACCTTTAACTAGACACAGATTGCTGATTGGTGCATTTACAATCCTCTAGCTAGACACAACAGTTCTCCAAGTCCCCACTAGATTAGCTAGACACAGAGTGCTGATTGGTGTATTTACAAACCTTTAGCTAGACAGAAACGTTCTCCAAGTCCCTACCTGATTCAGAAGCACAGCCGGCTTCACCTCTCACCAGCACTCACCTTAGGACTTTGCTGCACCTAGCCTGGGCACTCCTACAGCCCAGAGGGAGCTTGTCTCTGGATCAAGCCCAACAAGCCAAGCCGCTGTGCAGAATGCGGGCCGCGTAGCCCACGCGCACCCGGAACCCGCGACAGCAGCGAGCGCTGAGCGCAGCCCTGGATCCTGCCCCCGCCTCTCCCTCCACAGTTCCCGGCGAGCAGAGGGAGCGGGCTCCGGCCTGGGCAAGCCCCAGAGAGGGGCCCTCACAGCATAGCTGCGGGCTGAAGGGCTCCTCAAGCGCGGCCACAGCGGACACCGAGGCTGACGAGGCGCCTGGAGTGAGCGAGGGGTGCTAGCACGTTGTCATCTCTCAATTTCCCTTTTTAGCCTAATAAGCTGATAATATCTTATTTGTTCTCTAGAGGCATACTCTTCAGAATTGCTTAGTTTATTAAGAGTTTTTCCTTTGTATCAAAATTTATTTCCAGGTTCTTTTTTTTTTTTTTTTTATGCAGCACTTCTTTTTTTTTTTTTTTTTTTTTTTTTTTTGGATTCAATCATCTTTATTAACCTATCAGTGTTACATTTTATACATAATATCTTGCTGTATTCTCCATAGGGCTCTACTTTAGTACATCATGTTAATAGTAAAAAGGCAAGTAAGATGGCTAAACCTCACCCTAGCATTTTAATATCCTCTGGACAAAGGAAGCTAGAAAGTCAATCACTTTATACACGTAAGAGTAGTGTTCCAAGTATAATTTGCTGGAACATATGCAGCACTTCTTTTAGAAATTTACTTAAAATTTGTCTCTTAATCATTTCCTTTTCTCTCATTGCACATAAATATCTTTATTTTACACTCAAGCATGAAATCAATTTTATAGATAGCTAATTCTGGATTGACTATTTTTTTCTTTTTAGTAATATAAGTGTAATATTCTCTTTTTTAATTTCCATTGTCAGTTTTGAGAAATTTGGTTATAGACCAAATAGTTATTACTTTGTGGATTTTTTCAACCTTTTATTTCTGTTAAGAACTTTTCTTTATTCTTAATGAACTAAAGCTTTCCTATAATTACCTCTTTGCAATTTTCTTTATATTTCACTTTTGATATGTTGTGCCTTCTATATTCATTCATTTTGTCAATTCTGGAAACTTCTCATTTTCCAGCAAATACTACATTTTTCATTGTTTATAGTTCTAAGTGTCGAAAACTTACTAGATCTAAGTTATATATTCTTATCTAACCTTCACAATTTGAACTTTTACATAATATTTTCTTAAGATAATTTTCTTAAATATACTTTCCAATTTACTAATATCCTTTTATCAGTTTTTAGTCTGCTGTTTAGGTGATCAATCAAATATAATTTCAACAAATTTGTTTTTCCTTTATAAAATTTCTGTTTAGAGTTTTTACCACATCAGTTTGGCATCTTTGGTAAATCTCTTTTTCCTTTCACAATTTTTTTTCACATTTAATTTCTTTAATATTTCAAACAATTGTTTTTTAGATCTATTTCCAATTGAATATATTTTTACAATTGATTTTGTTATTTCTAACTCGTGGCTTATTACCACTTTTTATAATTTTCTGAGATATCATATTTTGATAAGAGTTCATCCTTATATATTTTAAAAGCTTTATTGGAAAAACTTTGTTCAGGACGAATTTCCATTTGATTCTGCCCATTATCAAGAGCTGGTGTTGACCTGGGACTATGTTAGATCCATTCTAACATCTAAGATTTAAGTTGAGTACTCGGATCCATATCCTTCTACTTTGTAGCAGATTGAATTTTAGACTTGAGATCCCAATCCTTATATTATCATTTGCCTTTTAGGCCACCCTGCTTTTTCATTTATGTACTGTTTATTGTTCTATGTACTGGTTTCAGGTCATTGTACTTTTCTTTCACTCACCCTTAGAGATTTCCCTTAGTTTTGGAGAAACAAAAGATGAAGGATCTAACCGTAGTTTAAAACCTCTACTAAGTTTCATGTCTAACACATGGCTAAAGTATGGGACCTCGCTAATGTTTTCTTTACAATGTGACACGCCTTTTCAGCTGGTATGTTTAGACTATTTTCTTGTGATGTGATGTGATGTGTGTGTTAAACTTTTTTTTTAGAAAAAGCCCTGGACAAGACAGAAAGCTTTGTTTTTGTCTCCCTGTCTTAGTCCCTTTGTGCTGCTATAAAAAGTATCTGAGACTGAGACTGAGTAGCTAATAAGTAATATAATATATATATATATATATATATTTTTACCGTTCTTGAGGCTGGAAGGTCCAAGATCGTAGTGCTGCCATGATCAGAGTCTGGTGAGAGCTACCTTCTCCTTCCAACAGGGCGCTTCATTGCTGCATCCTTCGGAGGGGATGAATACTGTCTTCCCATGGCAGAAGTGATGGAAGGAGTGAACTTACCCTCTCAGGCCCTTTTACAAGGCACTAATCCATGAATGAGAGTGAGGCTTTCATGGCCTAATTATGTCTTACAGGCCCCGCTTCTTCAAACTCTCTCATTGGGAATTAAGTTTCAACATGAATTTGGAGGGGACACAGTCAAACCCTCTGCCATTTATTGACATTTTTTCTTCTGTAAAATTTTCTGAAGTTTAAAAGAGCTTCAGCGCCAGGCCCACTGGCTCATGCCTGTAATCCCTCCCCACTTTGGGAGGCCAAGGCAGGTGGATCACAAGGTCAGGTGTTTGAGACCAGCCTGGCCAATATAGTGAAACCCCATCTCTACTAATAATACAAAAAAAAAAAAAAAATTAGCTGGGCGTGGTGTGCCTGTAGTCCCGGCTACTCCGGAGGCTGAGACAGGAGAATTGCTTGAACCTAGGAGGCAGAGGTTGCAGTGAGCCGAGATTGCGCCACTGCACTCCAGCCTGGCAACAGAGTGAGACTCCATCTAAAAAAAAAAAAAAAAAAAAAAAGATTTCCTGTTTGTCCCATCTTCGCTATGAAATGGCACCCTTTTGGTTTTTCAAATCAACAAGCACCTCCAGAAGGGCCATACAGTCAGCCTTACCTAATTCTCTTGTTATTCTTTCTCTCTCACCCTGAAACTATTAAAAAATTCTTTCAATTTTACTGTGCATTTTTGACTTAATTTTATTAAATTATTAGTATGACTTCTGATAATTTTTTCAACATGTAGTATATGCACAGTATTAATAAAGAAAAAAGATTTTATTTCTTTAAATAATTAAAGTTTCGTTTTTGTCATCTATTTAATGTAATCTTGGCCTTGAGGCTCTATCTACTGAAAAGCTTCCTTTACATAAGCATGAATGGTAACTGAATTTACTAACAATATGATTGTTAATAGAAGTTCAATTTGTTAGAATGTTTGTTGTAGGCAATTCAATTAATGACCAGATTATCAATAAACATAGGGATAATTACTACTTAAGACCTCATTATTTATTGTGTAATCAAATCTTATATTAATTAAATATGAATATTCTAAGCAGAAACATTGAGAAAGTTAATCCTAACATTTCCTGTACATATTTATGTGAGAAATAAAATTTGTAATTCATTTCTAACCCAAGGAAAAGTGTATTTCTTTAACAAACGTATAAAGGATGCAGCTGTTGTTCTTTAACAAGCTCTGATACTTTTTTTTGTGTGTGTGTGAGACAGTCTTGCTCTGTCATCCAGGCTGAAGTGCAGTGGCACCATCTTGGCTCACTGCAACCTCTGCCTTCCGGGTTGAGGACATTGTCCTGCCACAGCCTCTCGAGTAGCTGGAATTACAGGTGCCCACCACCATGCTTGGCTAATTTTTGTGTTTTTTTAAGTAGTGATGGGGTTTCACCATGTTGGTCAGGCTGGTCTCGAACTCCTGACCTTAGGTGATCCACCTGCCTCTGCCTCCCAAAGTGCTGGGATTACAGGTGTGAGCCACCTGGTCGGCCTGATAACTTTTTTTTTTTTTTGCCTTACGCTGAAGTGGTCATTGTAGGCAGTGTTGATTCAATATTCCCTTAAAAAAAAATGCAAATAACAATATAACATATCAATGATTTCTATAGCATTTATATTATATTAGGTATTATAAGTATGTCGGAGATGATTTAAAGTATACCAGAAGATATGCATAAGCACTATGCAATATTATGCCATTTTATAAAAGGAGGTTGAGCTTCTACAGATTTTTATATTTGCAGAGGCCCTGGAATCAATTCCCATGGATATTGAGGTTGGACTTTAACTTCCAGTGTCCAACAGCCAACACAATTTGATCTTTGGGCCTCTGATCTTTATTAGCAATTCTTCCCTAAGTGCTGTAGCTACAAATAACATTTATGCAGATTTTCAAACATCATCTTTTGTTTGTTTTTGAGACGCAGTCTAGCTCTTGTCCCCCAGGTTGGAGTGCGATGGTGCGATCTCGGCTCACTGCAACCTCCGCCTACCGGGTTCATGCGATTCCCCTGCCTCAGCCTCCTGAGTAGCTGGGATTACAGGTGCCCGCCACCACACCCAGCTATTTTTCTCCTTTTTTTTTTTTTTTTTTCAGTAGAAAGGGGGCTTCACCGTATTGACCAGGCTCATTTCAAACTCCCGACCTCAGGTGATCTGCCTGCCTTGGCCTCCCAAAGTACTGGGTTTACAGGCATGAGCCACTGCGCCCGGCCTCAAACATCATTTTTTAAGAGTGTCCTTGCCTGGAGTGATCTCTAGGGTCTGGTTAAACCCCCATACTTAACAGTTAACACACTTAGTTATGATAGCGTATGTGAATGAATGGCAAAACTATTAAAAATATATTTCAAACCAAAGATCTAGGTTTATTTTCTTTCCCTATCCCATCACTTGCAGTCCAAAAGTAATCACTGTTGGAATTATATTTAGAATCTGTTCACCTTGCTCCCCCAACCCTGCTCTCATTTGAACTCAAACCACCATTATTTCTCACTTGGAAAACTGTAAGAGTTTCAGACTGCCCTTTCTACATACAGCCTTGCCTTGCTACAATCCATCCTCTTTTTTGTTGTTATTTGTTGGATTTAGTTTTTTTTTTTTTTTTTTTTTTTTTTGAGACGGAGTCTCGCTCTCTCCCCCCTGGCTGGAGGGCAGTGGCGCAATCTCGGCTCAATGCAAGCTCCGCCTCCCGGGTTGACGCCATTCTCCCGCCTCAGCCTCCTGAGTAGCTGGGACTACAGGCGCCCGCCACAGCACTCAGCAATTTTTTTGTATTTTTAGTAGAGACGGGGTTTCACCGTGGTCTCGATCTCCTGACTTTGTGATCCGCCCGCCTCGGCCTCCCAAAGTGCTGAGATTACAGGCATGAGCCACCGCGCCCGGCGTAGTTTTTAATTCCCTGATAGATTAATCTTTACAAAAATCTTGGGCTGGGCGCTGTGGCTCACACCTGTAATCCTAGCACTTTTGAGAGGCCGAGAGGTGGGCGGATCACCTGAGGTCAGGAGTTCAATACCAGCCTGGCCAACATGGTGAAACCCTGTCTCTACTAAAATACAAAAATCAGCCAGGCGTGATGGCGGGTGCCTGTAATCCCAGCTACTCGGGAGGCTGAGACGGAAGAATTACTTGAACCCGGGACAAGGTGGTTGCAGTGAGCTGAGGTCGCGCCACTGCACTCCAGCCTGGGCGGCAGAGCCAGATTCCATTTCAAAAAAAAAAAAAAAAAAAATAGCTGGGCATGGTGGCGCGCCTGTAGTCCCAGGTACTCGGCAAGCTGAAGCAGGAGAATCCTTGAACTTGGGAGGTGGAGGTTACAGTGATCCGAGATCATGCCACTACACTCCAGCCTGGGAAACAGAGCAAGACTCCGTCTAAAAAAAACAAAACAAAACAAAACTTAGGTAAAATTAGGCCATTCTGCTTCTTACAACTCTCCAATGACTTTTCTTTATTCTTACAGTAAAACTAGGCTCTTTACCATGCACTACAAGCCTCTACATCTGACAGCATCTATATGCTTTTCTGACTTCATTCCAAATAGCATTCCCCCAACTCCTAATACTTAGCCACAGTGAATTTCCATTTATTGCACAGAAAGTAAAATTTGAACTTGACATGAGACTTAAACGCATCCTTTGCACTTGAAAACTTTTCTTTCAGATCTTCATTGAGAAACTTCTTGAAATCATTAAAAAAATTCCAACATTTAATTCTGAAAGGATATTTCATAACACAGTAAAAAATACCGCTCAACCATTCTCTCCTACATGTAATTGTTTATCGTATCACTATTTGAATTAGTTTTCTTCCTAGAAGTCATCATTATCTGAAATTATCTTGCTTGTGTGTTTTGTGTATTAACTAAATATCCTGTTACATTATAAATTCCATGATAGCAAGAACCTTATCTATACATATTAACCCAGTTAGAGATTAAAAATAAGCATACCAGGTTTAAGGAATCTCGGTACATGATTGATATTAGTTGAAGTGATGAGTTCAAGTATGATATTACATACAGATAGTAAGCTGATTATGAGTTTTCTGAAAACTCAGATAAAATAATTTAGATTAAATTTTATAGACAATACAAAAGTGGTTTACATTTTGCTTTAAATTCACAATAAAAACCTTTTTAAATAATTTACACAACTTTACTTTCCATGGCCTGAGAATCTAATTAAGTCTTAAACATGACTATTTCAAAAGTAAGCCTATTTCAAAAGATGCGTAGGATAAAAAGTATTTGCATATCTATAAATGTACTATATTTTAATCTCGTGTAAATAATGAAAACATATTTTAAAAAGTAAAAATATTTTCTTCATGCCACTATAAGGTGTCATTTTAAAAATCGCTTTCACAATTTTTTCTATGGAGAGTTTCCATTGTGTTTTTGCCTCAGAGTGATAAAACGCTATTTGGCCTTTACTCTAGGGATTTATAATAGATATTTGCAATAAAGCAATTCAACCATAAAATACACCTGCCAAAAATGATGGGTAGATGACTGTTGTATAAGTTCCCTGAATTTTTTTGTAAGTTATCATAACATTTTCAACTTTACCAATATAATCACAATTATGCAATTACTTAGTCTCCTTTTTGTGGCTATTTTTAAGAAAGGCAAAATTATTCTGCTTAGCAATCAGAAGGAAGCTATTCCACACAATCTCAGAGTAGACATTTAAAGCAATAATGTTCAAGAAGAAAAAGTGGTAATAGAATGACTTAGAACAATTTGAATAAAAAACAAAGAACGAACCAATAACTGAACATATTTTCCAACTGAAGATTTTTGTCCTTATATTCAGCTATAGGCAGCAAGTTTAATTCTTCCTAAGACGTATTTACCAATAATAGATGACAGATAGATAAGTAGATAGCTGGATAGGTATTATGTCTAAATGAAGCAGTCACATCTACTATTTGTTGAATTAGCACTTTACATTAAAATGTATCATTTTGAACACAAATCACATAGACACATGAAGGACAAATATTAAAAAAATCAATATAGCATGACGTTAATGAAGTCGTCAAAGACAAAATGTAAACTTATGTAACATATATCCTTATCACAAAATAATTGTATTCCAGAACTAAAGGTCGCATGGTGATGTTCCAGCTCAAACACCAATTTTACAGCAAAACTTGACAGAGACACGAAGATACTTACATGCTGAACTTAATAGGCGGGTGGAAGCTAACATAAAAGCCATGCAATGTATAGAAAAGCACTAATAAGAGATTTTCAATGTAATGTAAACTGTTAACATGTACTCTACAATAAGAGTATAGCTAGTTAAGGTATCTTGTGTGCTTGTTTTTCTTTTTCATCAATGGAACACATGTTTGTATGTCTCTATATTTCTAGAAATGTTTTATATAATATTTAAATATTTACTTATGTTAGCTACTGGCTTAACTTATGAATGCCAAGATAGAATGGTAGAAGACATAGCATTTGCGTAAGCCACAAAACTTGGTGGTGGTTTTATGGTGTGCTTTGAATTCTGGTGTACTAAATATAAAGAAAATATAAGCATGAATTTATTACAAGTAGTATTTAAAGTTGCCGTTAACAACACTAATTGTTTGCTCTCAATAAAACTGTGTTACTATTGCACTCATAAGAACCCCCTTGGGAAGACAGAAGTGTGTGTGTGTGTGTGTGTGTGTGCGTGTGTGTGTGTGATTGGTATTTTCAATTATTAGAAATTCTTACAGGTTATTGCTGTAGGTTATTAGAGAATAATCACTGAAAGCCTAAAGAGAAAGATGTTTGAGGGTAGTACAGAGTTGGGGATTGACATTATCCACTGTCCATCTCTGCCGCCCCTGCAAACCAATAGAGTTGTTTGGTGATGTATTGAAAGAGGGGTGTGGAGTGCAGATGATAGAAACAGAATAAACTGAACATTTTATTTAAATTATTCTTTCAATTTTTTTGTTGACTGTAATTTATATCTCAGCAAGTAGGATTTTGGTAAGTGGTATTCTGCTTGAAATTATGTAATTAAAATGCTTATTTTAATCCAGAAATAAAATCCAAAAAAATAGAAACAATCTGATGTTTCTTATAATATCCATTATGAATATTACTGGAAGTCTTTTTAAAAAAATTATAAATTATTTTAAATAATAAACACTTCAACAATAACAAAGAGACCAAAGCCCATAATAATTAAGACTTCATTGTGTAAACAAAATTAAAGGTGAGAAAATTACGTTTATTTACCAGGAAAAGAGATAAAAATAAATTATGATAACTAGATACTATAATGTATCCCAAAAATTTCCATAAAAATAGATACTATAAATACCTTCTCTTGTTTGCCTTTGTGGTGTGTAAGTGAATAATTGATTCTACTGATATAGTTTATACATACTTATTATTGGATTTCTACCCAAAATAACAACATAAATATGTTCTTGTGACTGAATCTGTTGGGAAATAAGAGTACAAATGTTAAGAATAGAAATGTTCTTGTATTGGTTCAGAGAACTTAGAAAGCCCATCTTTTTAGAAAGGGATCAATATGAGGAGTATATCTCAGTAAGTTTTCAGAAATTTGTATTCATAGGGGAGTCATAAGAAAAACTAATTCTTTTATTGTTTGTAAAATAAATTACAAATGGAGGAGCTAAACCCTACCTCAGTACTCATTTTGGTAAATACACTGTACTATTTACATGCGGTCTATTTATATATATAGTACTGTGATGAAGAAGCCAGAGGAAGTTGGTGGATAATAAAAATATTTTTTTATATTTTACATAAATTTTGAGAATATTACAGAAATTGGTAAATGGATTGCAAGGAGGGGAGGGAAGGAATAAAAAGAAACAGATTCTTTGAAAGAAATAATTTCAACAGGATCTTGAGAGAAAAGATGAAAAAGAAAGAAAAGAAAGAACATACTCTTACTGAATAAAAGACCATTTACAGAAAAGATGAAAATGTTTTTCAGTCCAGAATGGATTCTTAAAGTCAATAATGTTTGAGATTTTTTTTACAAACTATATTTATTTCTTTTCCAACTTCTTATTCTGTATTTTCTCCTTTCCCATACTTCCAAAGTCTCAAAATTTTTCTCATGATGGTTTCTCTATCTTGCAGCACATAGGAAAAAGACAAAAGCTGACTTGAAGGATAAATAGTGTTCATGCTACTTAAAATTAGATGAAACCTTATTAATTTCCTCAATTCCATCATGTCTTGAGAAGATACATAATCTCATTAAATCAAGAATTCATTGTTTACATTATAATCTGTTATTATTTGATGTACTTAATAGTGCATGCCTTATATATTTGATGTATATTAAATACAAATATATTGTTTAGAGATCCACTGTTACTTATCATTTTGAATAAAAAATATAAGAAAAGGGAGTATAAATACATATTATATGTGTGTGTATTTATAGAAGGGATGTGAGTATAGAGTATATAAATAAATCCATACATTATAACTGCATATTCCAAAATATACTCTCTTCCCTCACATTTTTAGGCAAAATTTTATATGTCAATAGAATCTAAATTATAAGCACACAGTGTAATTGATATGTTACTAAAATGCCAGGAGTTAGAGCTAGGTCTCATTGCTCACTACAAAGAAAGTCAGTCACTGAGACAATGAGTATTACCAAGGAAAAAAAAACTGTATTTGGATGCTGCAGCTGAGGAGATGGGAGGTAAATCTTAAATCTTCCTCCCCAACTGGTTAAAACTGGGGCCTTTTCTAGTGGAGAAGGCATGTAGCTACCTGAGGGAAAACAGGAATTAGAGAGGAGTAAAGAAGAAGAGTTTGTCATCAGGAAGCAAGCAGTCAGTTAGGAAAACAGGAATTAGGGAGGGTAAGGAAATGTAATTTCAGTTCCTGGATACTATCTAGGAGGCTTGAGAGTCAGTTTCCTGAGAAAGGAACTCAGATAAGACAAATGTAAGTTTCAAGCTTTAAGACCAGGAGGACCGATTTCTGTGTTTGTCCAAAAAAACCATCTATGGTATAATTGATCTGGTTTCAGATACAGATCAGAGAGTAGAGAAAAATACTTTTTTATGCATTATGTTGCATTTAGAGATAGTACCTACCTTAAGGTTTGAAAGTGGATTTGGTTTCTTTTTGCTCGGTGACCTTTCAACCAAGAAACATGCTGGCAAGTTTCAAAAATAAGAACTAAAATTGAAAAAGTATTGTGAGAATGGAACAGAGTGGTGCTTAAAAAGTGTGAGTTTAAATCTCAGATAATTCACTGTGGATATTTGTGGATTATTGGAATATTAGCATCCTCAAGTATCTACTTCAGAACAGGGTCTTTGATTTAATGATTTAATGATTTGTGATTTAATTGATTTTTATGTGGCACATTCCCTTTGTAAAAAGGGAGACTCAAGTTGGGACTCAGGCATTTTTCTTTCTCGGATGAAGTTATTTCAATATTTCACTTCCTGAATGGGAAAACTGATTGATCTAAAGGTACCCTAGGTGATATCAGGAACTATCTTGAAGATAAGCATCACTTTTATAATGTAAGAAAACTCTGTTCTGTATTTGTGTTGTAACTGATACACTTTTATGCATTTAATTTCCATCTTGAAGGCCACCCAGGGTCCGTGCTTACACCTGAGTATTTTAAAACTGCTATCATGGATTCTGCGAAGATAATGCTTCCAAGGCTAGTAAAGTTAGAAATAAATCATACACCTTTGTAGTAAAGGTGAAATATGCCAGTAATTCTGTTGGTAATCAATTTTGTAATTACCTCCAAAGGAAATTATGCAAACCACAAGAGGAAATAAATATGTGCAAACTCAATAATCAGATGTATTGTATTCACAGGCTATAGTGTGGATTAATCATAGCTATACATTGTTGTATTCCATGAATTATTCTGAACAAATTTCACGATGAGTCAATATTGAGATAGCCCTAGCACATTAAGATGTATGATTCTGAAATAGTATAGTGAGTGGAATTTTATTTTTATTCGTTAATTATTAAAGTTTCCTAGAAAACTGTGAGAGATGAGAAGAAAAAAACATTGGGGAAAAGGAGATGGAAGAAATTGGAAGAAGCCAGATACTCAAACACAAATATTACTATATATGGACTTACTATTATAGGAGGCTAATTATGAATTTCCTTATCAATTAGGAAGGAAAACTTTTATGTTTATATATCTTCAGTAATTCAGCATATACAGAAAACTTAATCAAGAACCTGGCTTTGAAAATTCCTTTAAAAGTATATCATTAAAATAGTATATGATTAAAATAGTTATTCTTATTAATGCTCAAATGTGGAAAGAAAAGATGTCTGTTATGCTAAACAAATTAATCCCTCTTTTTTACAAAGATAAAACACATGATTTCCCTGTGAATGCTTTTGTTGTTGTTGTTCTTAGGTAACTCTCAAATGAACAATCTTCTAGGTGTCAAACATTTTCTAAATAACCACTGCAATTTGAAATGGTCAAGTCAGTGTTACACCAATTAAAAAGATAGATAAAATAACAATAGTAACAATAACAATAATAAAAGAACCCAGCATTCTTCAAGAGGTAACACAAACTTATTAGTGGACAAACTAAAGCAATATTGACAATGTGCTTATTTTAGGTCAGCAAATATGTGGCCAGGAGATTGATCTCAAAGCAGATTTCACAAATCCAAAACGGAAGAAATTCCTATTAAATTTTGAAAAGCAAAGCAAAGGATGCAGCTGTGATAGAACTTCTGAACTCATTAGGGTTTGGTACTGGCTTAGAATACAGGCTCATAAAACCCATATATATGTCCTACTTTATATAAACCTATCCTTATATACAGACAATTGTTCTAATAATAACTAGACAAACAGAAAGACTGGGAACAAATTCACGCTTTGTCATACTGAAACTGTCCTAATTATCCCATAGAATTGATGTTTGTAGTTTCTTTTGAATAAACGTAGAAGTTGACCTTCCCAGTCTTAAAACTTGAGAAAGTTACATCTGGCTTATTTGAGTTCGTTTCTCGAGAAACAAACCATAAAACCTCCCAGATACTGTAAAGAAACTGAAACTTACCAAGTCACCATATCTGGACAGTGAGATACCAGACCCCTCATTCATCATGACTGCCTAACCAACCACACACTTCCTGTTGACAACTATCTTCCTTACCCCTCCCTTATTCCTGTTTTCCCACACATGGCTACATTTCTTTCTTGCTATATAAACCCCTAATTTCAGTCAGTTGAAGAGATGGAGTTGAGACTAATTGCCCATCTCCTGGGCTACATCACCTGAATAAAGACTCCAGCCCTGGCAATACTCGTTGTCTCAGTGATTGACTTTCTGTGTGGCAAGCTAATAGGACCTAGACTAAAGCCCTAGAATTTCAGTAACAAAATTGTCATTAAAAAAAAGCACAAATTTGACAATATAACCAAAAATTCCTTGAAGATTTTATTCTTATGACAAATAAAATAAGACTAATACCAAAGGACTCAAAAAAGTATTCAGAGCTCAGATTCAATGTAAGAATTGCCTCACTATTTTAAGCAAGGTGTGCTTGAGGAAGTAGAGACTCAATGAATCTCATTCTGAAACTGAGTCCTAGTCTGCGTCAGCAAGGATATTAATCAAGTCATAGTGAAATTTTCACTAATAAACACCAATCTGCGAGATCTTCCAGGAGCATACTTGTATTCAAACAGAGTTACATTTAATAGCTTAATGCAGCAAAGAAGAATCCTCACTAGAGTAACCACGGTGTATTTCAGAAAGGCTCAGTGGGGAGGTATTCTCACAGAGTTTGGACTTGTGGCGAGTGATTCCAATCAAGGATCAGAGAAGCAAAGTCCACTTCATTTTTGTACCCAAAAATAATTTTTTGCAGTTTTTTTAAATTGCAAAATCACAATTACTTTTGCTCCAATCTAATACACTTGATGTTGTTCCCAAAGAAGGGCAGTTAAAGAATTTAATATTTCAGTAATCTTAGTTCAAGATGTAGAAGGGAAGAAGTAGGGCTGGGGATACTAACTATAGGACATCAACAATGTTCTCCAAGAATGGTTTCTTTGTTATGTTCAACTTTGGTGTGGGTTTTGCTATGTTCTATTTGAGACATTATTTTCTGTTGTCCTGTTTATTTCTCTTTGAGAAATACTGTTAATGCTATTTAGGAACATCTCATTCTGATTTTCAGGAGGACTAAATTTCAAACTAAGGCCAAATCACTTCTGCAACAAAGGTGACAATGATTGTGAATTTGAGAAATACAAACATGGCTGGCTGGGCGTGGTGGCTCATGCGTGTACTCCCAGCACTTTGGGAGACTGAGGTGGGCGGATCAAGAGGTCAGGAGATCGAGACCTTCCTGGCTAACACGGTGAAACCCTGTCTCTACTAAAAATACAGAAAACAAAACAAAAAAAATAGCCGGGTGTGGCGGCGGATGCCTGTAGTCCCAGCGGCTGGGGAGGTTGAGGCAGGAGAACGGTGTGAACCCAGGAGGCGGAGCTTGCAGTGAGCTGACTTGGCGCCACTGCACTCCAGCCTGGGAGACAGAGTGAGACTCTGTCTCAAAAAAAAAAAAAAAAGAAAGAAAGAAAAAAGAAAAAAAAAAGAAATAGAAACCTGACCTGATGGCTCTCTTTCCCCTCTCAGCTTTAAAACTGATTCGTTGGGGTGTTGAATGCATTTTTGATTTACAATACATTTTATTTATAATGGCTTTATTGTATATAATCTCATCGTAACTCAAGGAGTATCTGTAAATTGAGAAGTTTGATTCTCCTAAATGACAAAGATTAAAGTTATTTATTTGCCATCTATGAGATTTGTATGAATTTTGGCAATTCAATAATGTAGAACTGACCATTCCACTTACCAAATTCTATAGGGTTTCCTGATCTTCTTCCAAACTTGTAAAGCTTTTTCTACTACTCTTCAAAACAAGCATTAAAGCCACCATGAGGTAAAAGTAGACCCAGTTTATTTTCTACAATATAGTGAATTTAAAAAGTCATTAAAAACATTTTAGCAACCACATCTCTATCCTGAATCTGTAAAATTATTTTCTTCAGAAAGCTGACATGTCATCCGTGTTTCAGTGATGCTTGAATTCTTGCAGGATGTTGGAGTTTTTTTTTTTTTTTTCCATGTCTAAAACGCTTGAGTTTTAAGCTTCATCTGACCTGTTTATAAATAATGAAAACTAGGGCCCTGCAGTTTGCTCTCTTTTTTCTTTATCAACATTTAATGGAAAGGGGAGAGGAAAGGAGAATGCATGCTGTTAGCTATTATCTTTACAAATGACTTGTTAGCCTTTTATTTGTCTGCTCATGCTTCAAACACTCAAAGGACATTTTCAGAATCTCAGTAGATGAAGGTTCAATCTTGAAATGACGTGACAGGCTGTATCTTCCTTAAGAGATTTTGACACGATATTAAGCCATAGTTACAAGCCAATACTTGAATGGGAAGCCCTGGGGAAATCTTTTAGAGCTGGAACACAGCATTTACAGCAGGAGGCAGGTGTCTGCACCAGTGAAGCAAACAACAATATGATATATTTAGTATCGAAAATGGAAGCAAAACTACTGATTCTTTACACTGGGGACAATGGAAGAAGCTGAATGAGGGAAAAAAAATGATCTTTTGGGACCCTAGAAAATGTTAATTTACTGACAGTATGAAATATACTCTCATCACGACAGGTGCACTCAGAACCAGGTGCTGCTCTCAATATTGTCTTTGAATTTATGTGTTTCTTTTCAGTGATAGGATGTGAAGCAGCTGTACTGGCCATGTGGAGAGAAAGCAAAGAGCTTTTAATTAGCAATTAGGGGGCTGTTAATGGGGATCTCTCTCTCTCTCTCTCTCTCTCCCTCTCTTCTCTTTGCACTTTTACTAGATTCTTAGGAGTTTCTGTATGTCTCCTAAAACAAAGAAAATCAAGGGAACAACACGGTGGATTCAGGGCATGCGTTGTGTACAGTCGATGAGTAAATTTAGAAGACTAAATAAAGTTTTTATGGAAACTAAATTCACATCCAAGTTATGTACTGCCTTGAATATTCTTTTACTGATAATATCATGTCATTAAATTAAGAAATAAAACATATTCATTGACATTGGGACTTTTTTTCTCATGATGTAATTTTAGAATATAATTCTTTGTGTCTTTCATATAAATGATCTACACACATCAGTTCTTAATTAGTAGTCAATCATTATACCTAAGTGATACTAATATATATAACTATAAATATATTTACATCACTGTATATAGTACAGCTATGTAACAAATAAATAAGTGTGTAATCTAATAATACCTTTATTTTATAGATATGGGGAAATAAAATTAATAACTGCTATCTGAAAATTAGACAGATTTTTCATTTTCCTCTAACCACTAATAATAATATATTTGTCTTCCCAATTTCCACTTCTAGACTTTTAGGATTGATAAGAACTTGTAATATATATTCCAATATAGTTAATGCTTTAAATTGTATTTTTATATTTAAAGCATAACACTCCTCTTTATTTTGATGTCTTTCCCAGATCAGCTTTCTCCTTCCAACAATGCTTAGACAATCCAAACTTATACTACAAAATAGCAATCAACAAAAACAATTTGTCTCATTGGTAAGTAAATTGTTTTAAATGAGTTTGTGTAATGGTGTGGTCGTGTTTTAACAATGTTAAAAATTTTCTTCTATCTTTCTTTCAAAGGCTAGCTTGTTAATATTATAGTTATATTACCTGGAAAAGAACAGGTCATGTTAAGCTCTGTTGTGTTGGGAAAACTGGCTTGATCTGGATCTTAAAATTGTATACCTTCAAAGTAGGCAGACAAGAAGGGACAAATTGCTATTAGAGAAAGAACCGGCCCAGGCAAAGTTAGACACAGGAATAGGGAAGGCATATCATGGGGTAGTCAGAAGTCTGGCCTTGCTGAAAAGTACGTATGAATGTTAGAAATTACTTCGAAGTGCATTTTGTCTAACAGGACTTAACACTAATGAAAGATCTGGAAAATTATTTATCTGAGCTTGCACCTCATATGGTAAAAACTAAATACAATTAAAATGATGAGCTACAAAATTCTTACAGGAACCATGAAATGAGTAGTAAAATATAGCAAAGGCTTCAAAGACTAACGAACTTAAGTTTTAAGTCTTGGTAAATCCCCTACAGTTAGTAGCTATGTTTTATGATTTGAAAATGAGGACAATCATACCTCTATCACACACACAGTGTTGTAACAATATTAGTAATCTTTAATATTCTTTGAACCGTCATGACATCTTATTTTTTATTTTTTATTTTTTTTGAGATGCTGTTTAACTCTTATTGCACAGGCTGGGGTGCAATGGCGCGATCTCGGGGAGCCAGATCGCTTGAACCTCTGCCTCCTGGATTCAAGCGATTCTCCTGCCTCAGCCTCCTGAGTAGCTGGGATTACGGACATGTGCCACCACACTCAGCTAATTTTGTATTTTTAGTACAGACGGGGCTTTTCCATGTTGAGCAGGCTGGTCTCAAACTCCTGACCTCAGGTGATCTGCCCACCTCAGCCTCCCAAAGTGCTGGGATTACAGGCATGAGCCACCGCGCTCAGCCCATCTCAAGCAAATCTTAAAGGTTCTTATTAACGAACAGCTACTATAATAGATTCTTTCTTTTTTTTTTCTTTTTTTTGAAACAGTGTCTCGCTTTTTCCCCCAGACTGGAATACATTGGTATGATCTTGGCTCACAGCAACCTCCAGTTCCTGGGTTCAAGTGATTCTCTTGCCTCAGCCTCTGGAGTACCTGGGATTACAGATGTCTGCCACCACACCTGGTTGATGTTTGTATTTGTAGTAGAGATGAGGTTTCACCATGTTGGTCAGGCCGGTCTCAAACTCCTGGCCTCAAGTGATCCACCTGCCTTGGCCTCCCAAAGTAGAATGGACTTATTTAAGAACAGACTACATCAAAACTTAAAACTCATGTCCACTTTGAACCTCCTTTCATTCTCTAAGTAGAGTCCTGACCAGTGGCCTAGAGACGAGCAGTTGCAGAGGTGGATGTCGGGAGTTGCAGAAATGTGTATTCGTTCAAATACTGTTCTGTCTCTCCCCCACAGTGGACATTTGTGGTTACACCAGGGTTAAAGAAGAGAAAAGGGCGGTAAGTAAAAGTGCAATTTTCCTTTTACTTGACTGATGTGATAGGTGATACCGTCTCTTAAACCCTTTTCTCAATTCCTGCTTCTAGAACTTCAATCATAGCTTCTTTTGGTAGAAATTTCCTCACTCTAGCTGGCTGCCAACTTAGGTAGATTTCTTTTATCACAACTTCAGTTTCATTACCTTCCTCTGCCCATCTTTTCCCCAAGAAAATAAAACGTACCCTCGACCTTAGTAAATAGTGAACATGCAGCTTGGCTTATGCTCCCCTCTCATAGTGCCTTGTTATCAGGAGTCACCTCCTGTCTTCAAAGTTTCCCAGTTGAGAAATAAATACCAGATCTTGCCTCCTCATCCAGTGAATGTGTATACAGGTATCAACAGTATCACACATATATAGGAAGAGTGTGAGATAAAATGTCCTCTTATGTGGCAACCCCAGTGTCTATGGGAGACTTCCCAGGAATGCCCACCTTAGGCTGAGGAAAAGAATGGGGAGAAATGGCCAGGGCCAGTGGCTCACGCCTGTAATCCCAGAACTTTGGGAGACCGAGAGGAGCGGATAACGAGGTCAGGAGATCCAGACCATCCTGACTAACACGATGAAATCCTGTCTCTACTAAAAATACAAAAAAATTAGCCGGACGTGGTGGCGGGCACCTGTAGTCCCAGCTACTGGGGAGGCTGAGGCAGGAGAATGGCGTGAATCCGGGAGGCGGAGCTTGCAGTGAGCTGAGATCGCGCCACCGCACTCCAGCATGGGCGACAGAGTGAGACTCTGTCTCAAAAAATAATAATAATATAATAATAATAATAATAATAATAATAATAAAACAAACAAAAACTTGGGGAGATATATAGTATTTTCCTGATAAAATGCCAGATCTCTTTGCATCTGTGATTTCCTTAAAGAATCTCTTCAGAAATCTAATCTACCCTTATTTGAACAGTAGTTGTGTGATAGAGCTAATAGAGGAATGGCAATCTTTTACATTTTTTGACTCACCAAATTTTGTTTAGCACCATTACTTAAAACCTGATCACAGTAGTATGCTTTCTCCTCTGTTTTGAAGCTCTAGTAAAATTTTGAAGCAACAAGAAAAGTTCCCCAGCATATTCTGATACACATATAAAACACTTAAGAACGTTTTACTCAGTGAACCATAAAAGTCTTATTCTACTATATGTAGATTTTAAGGGTCTCGAATTCTAATGAGACAGCAACATTTTTTGCTATTCATACCAATAATGGATGAAAACAATCAAAATTCACTTTAAACTCATATGCTGTAATTCCTTTTGTATCATAATGTATGGTAAAGTAAAATAAAACATACAGAGACAAATCTCTGAAGTTAAACATTTTATTTGAGAAGAAAGAATTGCAATTTGGAGCACACACATAGATTGGGTTGTCTTTGGTGTGTCCAAAGAACAAAGAGAAGGTTAGAGATGTTATCCAAAAAAGAAACATGTATTCTTTGAGAAAGTTAATTGGCATAGTAAGGTTGTGGAGAGCTGGTAAGTTTGGATTAATGAAAGAGGACAATAATGAAACTATTACAGTTACAGCAGATCCATTAGATACTGGTTCTAGGTTACAGCAAACAGTTCTAGCAGCCAGGCTCATCCAAAATTGCATTCTTAGAGCAATGTTATATGCTCAGTACTTTATTCCCCCAAGCATCTTGACTGTGTTTTAGTTGGGTGGGACAAGAAAGAACGAACTCATGATCAACTCTCAGAAGTATAGCAGAATACAAACTTATAGTGATATTATTTTTTAAAAATTAAAATGATATTAATAAAACTAAAAAACTGAAATAAATGTGTTACTGGATTTTGTAAATATGTTATTCCAGATTTGGAATTTATTGTCCTGCTATGTTGTTTTTAAAACAATTTTTTAGTATAATAATTAAAAAAATTTTTTTGGTTTTGTTTTGGATTAAGAGGAATGCAAAATATTATCCATTTCCATTATCGTATTCTCCTATTTATATGTCATAATAGTTATGGGGAGAGTTTTCTAAATAACAATGAGGTTATTAACAGTGTTTAAATGTAACACAATTTAAATATTTAAATATTTTAAATATTTTATTTAAATATAATAATAATTTGCATATATCTCATGAACTTGTTTCTTTTTGGAGCAGAAAGAAATGATAAATATCATATAGTTCAATTGTGTGTTTTTTTACAGAGAAAGAATTTGAGGAATAGAGAGAAAATGTCAACATCTAGGGTCTTATATTTAATAAACAGTAAATGTGAATTATAAATAAAACTTACAATTCTGGTACTCTAATAGTTCTGCTAAGCCATGAGTCTCCCAAATTAAGTGCTTCTCTAGGAAGCCTTATGGTTTCTTTTAATAAATTAAATTTTGTGACAGTATGCTGTGCCCTTGTGTGATTATTGGTAGTTATTTAAATTATTAATTCAAAAACTGTTAATAAACACCTCATTTTCTAAAGTAGAACAAAAAGCTTCAACTTTTTTCTAACACAGCATCCAATATTTGCCATGAAGTGTTTCTGTCTTTTCAATGAATTTTTTATTCTAAGTTATTATAGAAAACATAATAGAAGCATGAACAGATCAACTGGTATTTAATTAACTAGAATTCCTAGGTGAATTGTAGTGGTGTTTTGCTATTTGTCAACATGAATGAATTTAGAAATTCAACATAAATATTTTAACAGACATATTTTATGAAATATAATAGCTAACTTTGAAAAACATGCAGTTTCAGAACAAAACTGAGTTGATTAATTTTATAGCAGACTCTAACTTTTATGTTTTCAAAGCAGCAGTGATTCATGAGTAATTTGGTCCTATGGGTAAATATTAATTATATCAGATAAAACATAATGTTTCAAAATGTTATAAACAGTATCCAAGTTTGCCTTTATCATACAAATATATGAAACATTTATTGCAAGAAAAATAGTAAAATATACATTAAAACAGTAAAGCTTAAAAAATTTAAACTATCACCAAGTTTGCATATACATTTATAATTCTATATTACACCCATTATTTATAGAAATGTGTGTTTTAGAAAGGTCTTTCATAACAATATCTTATTTGACCACTACAATAACCAGAATATTTAGGCATGGTGGAAGACTTTTTAAAAAGTTTTATACACAGAGTAAATCTCTGTTAATAAAATAACTACTTCTTTTTTTTTTTTTTTTTTTGATCTTGCTAACATTTTTTTTTCTTGATTTTTTAAATTATACTTTAAGTTCTGGGATACATGTGCAGAACAAACAGATTTGTTACACAGGTATACACTTGCCATGGTGGTTTGCTGCACCCATCAACCTGTCATCTACATTAGGTATTTCTCCTAATGCTATCCTTCCCCTTGCCCCCAACTCCCTGACAGGCCCCAGTGTGTGATGTTCCCCTTCAGGTGTCCATGTATTCTCATTGTTCAACTCCCACTTATGAGTGAGAACATGTGGTGTTTAGTTTTCTGTTCTTGTGTTAGTTTGCTGAGAATAATGGTTTCCAGTTTCATCCATGTCCATGCAAAGAACATGAACTCATCCTTTTTATGGCTGCATAGTATTCCATGGTGTATATGTGCCACATTTTCTTTATCCAGTCTATTACTGATGGGCATTTGGGTTGGTTCCAAGTCTTCACTACTGTGAATAGTGCTGCAATAAACATACGTGTGCATGTGTCTTTATAGTAGCATGATTTATAGTCTTTGGGTATATACCCAGTAATAGGATTGCTGGGTCAAATGGTATTTCCAGTTCTAGATCCTTGAGGAATCACCACACTGTCTTCCACAGTGGTTGAACTAATTTACACTCCTACCAAAAGTGTAAAAACATTCCTATTTTTCCACATCCTCTCCAGCATCTGTTGTTTCCTGACTTTATACTGGTCACCATTCTAACTAGCGTGAGATGGTATCAATGTGGTTTTGATTTGCATTTTCTCTAATGACCAGTGATGATGAGTCTTTTTTCCTATGTTTGTTGGCCACATAAACGTCTTCTTTTTAGAAGTGTCTGTTCATATCCTTTGCCCACTTTTTGATGGTGTTGTTTTTTTCTTGTAAATTTGTTTAAGTTCCTTGTAGATTCTGGATATTAGACCTTTGTCAGATGGATAGACTGCAATTGTTTGTTTGTTTGTTTTTTGAGGTGGAATCTTGCTCTGTCTCCCAGGCTGAAGTGCAGTGGCTCGATCTTGGCTCACCACAATCTCCGTCTCCCTGGTTCAAGTGATTCTCCCGCCTCTTAAACTAGATACAATTTGTTAATATTTTAGTAGGTACTTTTAACAATGGGAAAAGTGTTTTTAATACTAAAAAATTAAAAGCCACCTTACAGATTAGGAAACTAAGGTTCAGATAGCATCACGTACTTATGTTCTACAATATAATGTTACTTCTAACATAAATTAAGGGTTAGCTTTAACCGTTGCTGTTCTTTGCTGCCCTTCAGAATACAATTTAATCATTAATTTTTATATGAAGACTTTTCTCAATTGTATTTCTTCTCATTCTATCTTTTCATGATGGAAATGTTTATATTTTATAATCTAATCATATTGCAGGCATTCTAATAAGCACTTACCTTCTGTTATGGCAATTAGCCTTAGTAATGTTACATTTGGTTGTTTTCATGTTATATATTGATTAAAAGCTTAAATCAATGGGTTGATTGCTAGTTATTTGTTATCCCAAATTTATATAAAACCTAGCACATATTTTTACATGAGTTGATGTTGGCTAACCATTCTTACAAACACAAAGAGATGGGAAAGTATGTTACAATCCCAAAGAATCCTTCTTTCAATTCATTATAGAGACCCCATTGTTTGGCAGCTGGGCCAATATTTATGAACTGCGATTCAGAAGGGAAAAGAGGATCGAGGCTCTTTCTGAGTTGAAGTTGCAAGATGTAATGTGTCTGCACTAGCTTGTCATATGTTTCTAGTCATGTGGTGAAAGATGATTTGAGAGAACAAAGAGCAAAAAGAAGCAGAATAGTCAAAAACGGAAAAAAAAAATGCTGTCAGGAATCAGGCTTCGGGACTGAGGTGTTTTGAGGTCTTGGCTGCTACATTGTCCTTCCTGTAGTTTAGTTACATGAGCCAGCAAATTATTCTTACTGCCTTTTTACATAAGCCAACATATCTTCAATTTTGTACCAGCAAAGAGTTTGAGATGGGTTATCACTCTGCCTCCCAGGCTGGAGTGTAGTGGCATGATCATGGCTTACTACAACCTCCTGGCTCCCAGGCTGAAGCGATCCTCGTGCCTTAGTCTCCTGAGTAGCTGAACTACAGGTGTGCACCACCACCCTTGGCTAATTTTTGTATTTTTGTAGAGATGGGTTTTTGCCGTGTTGCCCAGGCTGCTCTCAAACTCCCGAGCCCAAGCAATCTGCCCACCTCGACCTCCCAAAGCGCTGGGATTATAGGTGTGTGCCATCGCATTCATCTGAGTTGTGCTTCTTTTTAATATTAAAAAGAGAAAAAAATAGAGCTGATAAAGATGTTTCCAGATCTCATAAGATGAGAGTACTTTTCTAATATTTTTTATACTGTGTTTGTCTTTTATAATTAAAGTCCTCAAATTGTATTGTCTTGTCCCAGTAAACATTCTTTTATGGTGCCATGTAACACACTTCACTGATAGATAGATAATAATTGCTGATGTTGCAACCCACTATAGTTTTTTTTTCAAATAATAAAAACTAACATTTTAAAAACGAATTGTGTTTTTATAATAAAAACCAACAGCTAGTCATCTTCCCTCACCATCAAGTTGATAATTTAATATTTGTATCAATTTGCAAGGTATTTCATAATTGACTTTTTTTTTTACTCAGCCATGTATAAAGTTTAACCATGTAAAACTATAAGAAAGATTTTCATTAGATACATATTAACTTCATAATTCATGTAGAAAATTGGTGACAGGAAACAATATGCTTATTTTAATAGTAGAGGAATTGAAAATCAAACAATAAATGTGAACTTCATTTACAGTTAAGGCAGAAATGTCAGTGGAAAAGTACAATTTGTATTTTTTATCTATTAATTAATTATACATAAATAAAACAGATGTGGTATATTTTAGGATATTGGATTTTGAAGATAATGTTACAGACCATTTCCAGGACTTTCCAATAAAATTTCAGTCAATAATTTAAATACAAATACAGATCTTCCTGTATAGGTAAAGTGATCTGAGGAAGTTGGTTAATTTTCAGTTTCTGTATGTTTTTGTAAATTCTTATATTTGGCATAGCAAATAGAAAATTTTTGATAACAGATAATCACAACATCCTTTTGGATATGTGTATTCTACTTGCCACATTTTACTATTTTTAAATGTGACACATTTAACTTTACACATTCACATATTAAAGTTTAAATATTATTAGTTTGCCCATCAATGAGAAAAAGAGAACAATTAATTGAAATTGCCATTTACTTATTTTTCTCTAACATTCTACAAAAATTTATTGAATAGATTCTTTGATGCATCTGAGGGATAAATGGTTGAAAAAGATGCATTTCTTTCCCTTATGGTGTGTTTAAAAAGCTAGAAGAAAAAATTACAATGTAGTGTGACAAATGTAATTGATGACAGGAAAAAGAGAGAGAGAGAGAGAGAGGAAGAAAGAAAGAGAGAAAGAAAGAGAAGAAAGAGAGAAAGAAAGAAGAAAGAAAGAAAGAGAAAGAAGAAAGAAAGAAAGAAAGAAAGAAAGAAAAAGAAAGAAAGAAAGAAAGAAAGAAAGAAAGAAAAAGAGAGAGAAAGAGAGAGAGAAAGAGAGAGAGAAAGAGAGAGAGAGGGAGGGAGGGAGGGAGGGAAAGGCTTAAAAGGACACTGATTTAAACCCGGTATAGGCAGCGCTAGATTCAGAGAGAAGGTGACACTTCAATTGTCTTGAAATCAAGCAAATTTCCTTGAGAACTTTGGGGGAAAGAGAACACAAATATGAAGGATCCAGAGAATGTTATTCGAAATTGTTTTAATTAGATGGACATCTTATTCACTAGTACTAGAAGGAAGAAAGAATGAGTGTGGCATTGATGCATTTTTAGGTGAGGAGGGATGAGTGAAGATCATTTGGTTTGCACCTTATACATCAGTTTTTTAGGAAAAAATGCAAGGAAATGACCCAGAAGTCTGCATATAACAACATGAAATAATAGTTACATGACAATGATAAAGTCAGATGGCCTAAGCCTCAAAGTAGAATGAATTAATGAATTAATTAATTTGCAAGAAGCTAAAACAAGAACAAGAAATTGCATTGGAATGTATCAAAGAGAACATAACCCCTGAGCCCCTGCCTCCCAGCCTGACCCAGCACGTCCAGCCCTAGGATTGTACTAGCAACAGAAGGATCAAATGTCCTCAGGGAAAAGCCAGTTTAAGTCCTGACCATTTTATTGAAAAGATATGCAGATGTTCGGCATGACTCAAAGAGAGAAGTTAGATTGGAATACTATATTTCTCACAAGAAGAGGCTTTGAAGGATTGAAATAAGCAATACCAGCAACAGTTTAGAGCAGTAGTTAATGGCTGTTTGTTCAATGTCTGAAGCAATCAAATGCCACCTTTGGAGTTGTGATCTAAAAGGAAAGTAACTTCAACATGCTTAACTAATGATGCAACTAATGGCTAGTCAGAAATTTACTCTCATACTAAAGATCTTCAGGGTTTCTTCAGAGTTTTTCCTAAAAATGTCAAATATTGTTTTTAATCTCTAGAGATCTATTCACCTGCTAAGAAATAAAAATGGAAAAGCTTCTTCCAATAAATCTCAAATATAATGAAAATTCTATTAGTCTAGGAGAAATTATTTACTTTTTATTTGGACTTGTAGAAAGTAGTTTTCTGTTGTTTTGTTTATTTTTGCCTGAAAGAGGTTCAAATACAACCCCTAGAGCCACATTTTAGAAGACTATCATCAAAGGGAATCTGCAGGACAGTTCTTATTTCTTTTAAATTTTTTTCAGTTGAACCCATATTCAAATACTTTATTGTTCAATAAATATCCAATGCTCTTTCTCTATTCTCGATCACCCAATCTGGGTATCTAAAAATATGCCTCATTCTGGTCTATCAGATATGTGTAGCTGGCCAGATGTGGTGGCTCACACCTGTAATCCCAGCACTTTGGGAGGCTGAGGCAGGCAGATCACCAGAGGTCGGGAGTTTGAGAACAGCCTGGCCAACCTGGTGAAACCCTGTCTCTACCAAGAAACACAAACTTAGCAAGATGTGGTGGCGTGCACCTGTAATCCCAGATACTCAGGAGGCCGAGGTGGGAGAATCACTTGAACCCGGCAGGCAGAGGTTGCAGTGAGCCGAGATCTCGACACTGCACTCCAGCTTGGGCGACCATGAGACCCTGTCTCAAAAAAACCAACTGACCAACCAAACAAACGTGTTATCTAATTACACCTCTTTGTATATTTGAATAAGTATGAGGAAAAATTAGTGCCAGATATTTCCAATTGATTCAGTCTTCAATGACGCATCAATTCTAAGTCTATATAGGGTAATTAAGATTTTGCTTTTTTTCATAGTCCGCACATATTTTTAAAGGTAATTTTAGAGCAGTTGAGCACTTCAGCACTAACAGTACTCTTTTTCTTGACAATGCTTACCTTGACATTTCTAAAAAGTGAGTGAATGAATTATTTCTGCTAATATTCAAGTAATGTCTCAGCATGATGAAAAAGATTCATGTTTAAGAAATTGCATGGAAATCTTTTAGATACCAGATGGCTACAGTGATCCTAGGTCTCTGCAGGAAAAAAAAAAAAATGTTCACAAGTTAAATATGTAGGTAGGGCTCTCACCCATCCTTGATCTCTGCACTAGACTATTGATTTCATTAAGGATGCAATATAGCCCAGAGTCTTTAAGCAAACACATCCCCCCCTTAAAAATCAAATAGAGGAATAGGCAAAGAATTCTCTTTCATCTATAAATTATGAAGCCAAGTTCAAGAAATTCAAACTACTTGAAAAGGAGTGTTTGATTTCTTATGTAATGAAATTGTAAAAAATAAAATAAAATAAAAACTCAGTGCAGACTTGCTCAAATGAAGAGAACTTTAATATTTTTAATACTAGCCTAGGACTCTACATGCAACTGTTATCTGGAAATGAATTGTAAGATGAACACATTATATAAGCGATGAGCAGCAAAGCTTAATCTCAGAATAAATGTTCATTGACTGCACTTTCTTTTCAGGAAAAACATAGTTATCATTATGCACGCACACACACATACACACACACAGACTTCTTTGAGCCACCATCTTTCTCATTGTCTTTTCTCTGGCTGAGGGAAGAGATTGCTCTAAAAATGAGGAAACAAAACAAATTTTAAGTACATGCTAAATTTCTTTCTTTTATTCTGTTTAAGAAATAGCAAATCTTTAGTCATTACTTACTTTTAAATGATTAAATGAGAGTACTGACAAAAATGACTACTTTAATATATTCATAGACTACTTTAATATAAAATAGTTCTATATCCTGACAATATCCCTTTAGAAGACAGTGTAAATTTGTTACTTTAAAGCCATTCACAATCTTTTTCACTCCTTTTTTCCCCTACCTTTTAGGTGGCAAAATTAATATATCTACCTTCTCACATGTGCACATATAAAAGAAATCAAGTCAAAAAAGAAAAGGTAAAAGTGCTTTAGTAGAACATAGTTCAAAATGCTATTACCAAAAATAATAAAGATACATTTTTTATTAAGAGAAAATGCTCTTTTTCTTTCCTGGAACACAGACCAAATGAAGAGTTACAGCACATCTCTTGCTTGTGATTGGAAAGCCACAAATTAATGACAAAAGAGCAGAAGTGAAAAATAAAAGAATATGTGCCCTTTGTGATCCATTTGAGCCTTGGGCAGCATATCTGTGAGCCTACCGCTTTAGCACCTAAACCTTACCTAAAGTTTAGATTTTAAAAATTTGTAATTAGTTATGCTACTATAGAGTGTTCTCTGTTTGCTGCAAAAATGTGATTAACATTAAATGACATACTCCATAAATAAGAGGACCTTTCCTAAATTGAACTACTACTTATTTCTTCCATTCAATTCTGCAGTAATGTTGGAAAAAATCAGGGTATAATTTTTTTGGCTTTTTAAAAACATTTTATAATTTGACACAAGCCTATCCCAATAATATGATTCCTTTCAGAGTTTCTTTTATGATACGTGAATCACTTAGACTTACTACTTTTCTAGGAATAATGTTTCTACTATTTTTACTGGGTTCATACCTTCTTTCAAACACTCACAATCTTTCACAAACCACACTCAAAACACTCTACGTGGGAGACAGGGATGGAGAAAAATAAAACACCATAGCAATTTAGTTATTTATACATTATTAACATTATTATTATTGTTATTGAGGAAAAGACTTTTAGAAAAATAATTCGAGTAATAAAAGCTATTGTTTAGATATGTGATCTAGACTTGCAGAAAGAATACAGTTGATTTATTTAGAACATGCCAATTGCGACATATATTTGATATAACTTCTTGTTTAGATGGACATAATCTCTTATATATGATATCCATGTAATGGTATGTTTTAAATCATTTTACTATCATTTTAACAAGTTTCTTATGAATAAAAACTCATTTACTTGCTTTGCTTTAATATGTTTATATCTCATTAAGTACATATGAAATCTGTTGGTTCTGCATACTAAATGTAACATATATTACATAAAATTATCATTCAAATTATGAATATTTAAAAGGTTTGGTTTATACATAAAATATGATATACATAACATATACTCATTTGGATTATTGGTGGATGGTTGATCTTTGTGATCTTTAAGTCACTTT
Source organism: Trachypithecus francoisi (assembly GCF_009764315.1). NCBI lineage: Eukaryota > Metazoa > Chordata > Mammalia > Primates > Cercopithecidae > Trachypithecus > Trachypithecus francoisi. Next base: position 54,725,333 of record NW_022681463.1, on the reverse strand, counting down.
CAAGCCTTGTTCTCAGTAGTTTAAAGCAACTTTTTTTTTTTCTTTTTGAGACAGAGTTTCACTCTGTTACCCAGGCTGGAGTGCAGTGGCAAGATCTCGGCTCATTGAAACCTCTGCCTCCCAGGTCCAAGCGATTCTCCCGTCTCAGCCTCCAGAGTAGCTGAAACTACAGGCCCACAACCATGCCTGACTAATATTTTGTATTTTTAGTAGAGATGGGGTTTCACTATATTGGTCAGGCTGGTTTCAAACTCCTGACCTCAGAGGTGATCCACCCACCTGGGCCTCTCAAAGTGCTGGGATTACAGACATTAGCCACTGAGCCCAGCCTAAAAGCTTTTTTTTTTTTTTTTAATCTAAAAGCATCCATGTATCTCTGTTTTATTTCTTTATTAAACGGAGTATTTTATTCCTATCTATTCCTAATATTCCATAATAATTCCATCTAAATGATCATATAAAAGCATGCAGTATTTAATTTTTTAACATTTACTTTTTTGAATAAAACACCAACTTTGTTTCTTCTAGAAGTTCTGCAACAACAGAAAATGTGTGACAAAATGCCAGAATTATTAGTCTTCCTTTAGTTCCTGAATATAATTAAGAAAGAAAATTAACCTGCTAAGTTTTTCCACAATGTTTGAATTTATATGAATTCACCTTCACTGCAGTGACTAGATAGTAATGTTAATTTGAACATGGCTGCAAAGTGTGTGCAAGCTAAAGGACAATTCAGCTATAAAAAGTCCTATTTCAGTAACGCTAGGTATTTCTGGCTTCTCATTTCTAGTAATTTAAAGAAGAAGCCTGCAGACTTTCCTATTATGCCTGTCACATCTGCCGTTTTATCTCCATACCTCCGAAATCAGTAGCAATGCCTCTCAGTCCCCAATTGCATCTGGTAGGTGATGATGTAGACCTAGTCATCCAGGATCCAATGATATAGCAACGCTTGTTCTTTCCTATTCATAAAGCAGTTTAACATTACTAATAAACAAGAAGTTTTAAAAGGCATATTTTAAACAAAAAGTCAATTTGTTCTTGCAAATGAAAAAAAAAATAGATATAATAAAATGCCATATTTCCTTGTTACCATAAAAGAAAAAAGGAAAAATTAGAATTACAATCCTTCCAACCCCAAATATGTGTATTCCCGTTTTGCATTGTAACATCGATGTTACCATATAAAGTACCTGTATAAATAGTTTTTGCATAATCCATTCTATTGCCTCTATATTTTATAACTTTCAATATATATTCACATAAATTTTTTAAATGAAAAAAATTTACTTACTTTTAAAAAGAAAATTCATTTGGGATGACTCGGAAGTTTGTTTTATTTTCCATTAAGTTAGTGGAAAGATGAATTGGTTATTTTTCTTGCGGCTTCTGAACACATAGTCACATGTCTATACCTGCCAAGGATTTGCTAATAAAACACAATTATGTGCTAACTTGACTCTTACAAATTCAATACTGAAAGAAAAAATCTCAAAATATAAAACCAAAATGAAACTAATTATCTAAATAAAATATAGTTTATTCAGTTATATTTGAAAATATTTTTAAATTTGAAATATAAAATATTTTTATATATGAAATACATGTAAAGAGGAGGTACACAGTAGTGACTAAGCATTGATAGTGGTAGAAGTCTGTCATAAACAGCTAGTGTTTTAAACCTCAGCTCCACCACTTATAAACTCTGCAGTCTTGAAGCCTCAAGGCCCTAAAGTTCCCCATTGGAAAAGCAATAATTTTAACAATTGTCATGTAGAGTCAATGAAAAAAATTCAAGGATAGTTTCTCCCTTGAGTAAGTGCTGAATAAATACTAGATGTTGATATTATTTTCCTTTTTATAAATTAATCTCAGTTCAAATTTTCTTTACAAACTGAAGAGACTTAACAGAGTTTAGAGTTGTTTACAAGCTAGATGTCTTCCGGAACTTCCCCATCAAATACACACAAAAAAACACAAATAAACAGGTCTCTGGGGAAAGCTACACCTCTTTATTTTATATTCACAAATAGTGTTGACAGATGAAATATGCCAAGTTAAATTTGAATATTTTACAGCGCGGTGGCTCAAGCCTGTAATCCCAGCACTTTGGGAGGCCGAGACGGGCGGATCACGAGGTCAGGAGATCGAGACCATCCTGGCTAACACGGTGAAACCCCGTCTCTACTAAAAAAAAAAAATACAAAAAAAAAAAAAAATTCCCAGATAAAATACATCCAATTAAATTTCAGTGTCAGAAAAACAAGAAATAATATTTTAGTATGACCCAAATATAGCAAAGAACATGCTTACTATAGGTCATATAATTATTCATTGCTTATCTAAAATTTAAATGTAACAGACACTTCTGTACTTTATTTGCTAAATCAGGCAACCCTTATCCACAATGCAATTAGCATTTAAGAAAACATTATAAGGAAATATGTTGAACTTGGTTTAAGGCAACCACAAAATTTATTTGACCATAGAATGTTATTTGAAGTTAACATCTATTAGTACATTGATGATCTAGAAAAGTCATCAATCTAGAAAGGCTTTTTAATTTCGTATTTTAATTTTACAGGTGAGAAAACTAAAAGAAGACACTTTACTGAGTTTGTCCTGATAGTAGAGGTTGGATGCTAGTCACCTTATCATCTAGGCTGCATTCCCTCCGTTCTTTTCAAGACAATTTTCTGTTCTTTTTAATTTTATCTTTTTTCACGTAAGAGCTCTGAAGTAATAAATTCTCCTTATTACAATATACTGATTTGTACATAATTTAGACATCAGTAACTTTTAGCATGTATTATCTTATTCACTTGATTCATATCTAGTTTTGAATGATCAACTTTTTATTATAAATATATTGATTATATAAACTATGAAATTAGTAAATTTTCAACTGTACTTGTTCATATTCAGAAACAGATTGGCTATACCTTATAAATTCTATACCTTATACACAGAAAACATTTAAAAAACAATGAAGTTTGTTATGGAAGCTTGGACAAAGTTATATCAGAAATCCAACACTATAGTTTGATTTCTATCCACAACCCGGTAATACGATAGTGCAAACAAACCAATAAATACACAAGAAAACATATTTTTATCTCAATGGAATTTTTGAAATACAGGAGTGTAAAGGCATGAAATGTGATTGAGAGTGGAGAACATATACTTTCAGGAAAGCTCTCTTTCTTATTTTTCTATTTTAGTGAAAGCGAAATATTTAGCATGTAACAAATGTTATACAATATTTTGATGAGACTGTTTTCAAACTTGAGGTAATTTTTACTTTGTTTTCAGAATTAATTGTAATGCTATTAAAAATATATTATTTGGTTGTAAAGTTTTAAAAAATGTATTAGATAAAAGTTTCCATCTCAATCATAGCAGAATAGATTTTTTAAACTGTTTTATAAGGAAACAAAATTTGTGTAAGTTTCTTCTTGAGGCACTGCTTAAGAATCCCCACGCTAATCCAGTTCTTATAATAATTTTGGCAGAGTCAAATGACCTATCCATGCAGTTTGTGTAAAATTAAAAAAACAAACTTCTATTTGAAGTAGGAGTATATGAGAATAGCAGAATTTTTTAAAATATTTACTTTCACTGTGTGGGTGTTCATATAACGTAAGGAAACCACTCCTGGATAGTTCAGGCAGCATGATGCATTTTTGAAGTCCATGTTTCCCTTGAAAATGTTTTAAATCCTATGGTGAAGATTAAATCCTTGATCCCTCTTGCACGAGATAAACTCTAGTTTCTCTAGAAGTTCAAAGCTAAAGGCTTACTTAAAATAAAAGGGGTATGAGTCTTGAAATAAACAGTTTTCCAGCCTCACTGTTTACTACAATTTCATAGAATGCCTAGTGTTATTTAAGCATGGCAACATTTTTATATGCTTTTCTTTGTAATATTTACTCTTATAAGAGTTCCAGGGCTATGAATAACTATTTTCCAAAAAAATAATATCACAGTGAATTTACTTAATTTCCCTAAAACATGTAAATATATAGGTAGGTGGAAATTAATTTATAATGTTCTGGGAAATAGCATACAGATCTTTAGATGGAAATATGTCTTGTAGCAATAATTTACCATTTAAACATATGTATTATCAATTTTATGTTAGTCTAAAATTTTATATTATTCATTTAAAAAGAAGGAAAGATTTTTCTGTTTGCAATAAATCTTTGTTTTCTGTATTTTGAGAAATTTATTTTTGGTCATTAGCACATTTTTGTCTTTGAAAAGTTGTTTTGAAGTAACTGGAATTCATGTGACTAAAGTCTGTGACTAAATTCCAAACTGGCTATAACTGGCCAGCTTTGGAAACAATAAAATACCTGTTATGAATGCAAAATAGAATAAATTAACAGTGAAATTCTAATGAATCAAATTGCTATTAAAACTAATTCATTTAAATATATTTATTATCTATTATCATGTGGATTTAAAGATCACAAGTGCCTACTTTTACATCATATTATCTATTTATTATTTGCTGTCGTCAAAGTAAGCCCAGTTGCTAAACACTGAAATCTTTTTCAAAATAAGCAAATTATTCATTATATTATAAGATGCAATTATTTAGAGGAAAAATATTGAATGCTTTAAAATGATAGATTGTAGAATGTCTAATTACTGCAATATACTATTAATACTGTTTTAGATATAACTTAATCATAAAAAGAAGGACTTAAAATCAACAGTGAAATATAGGGTTGCAAGAGTGGGATAATAATCTTTGCAACAAGATTGTGATAAATAACTCAAGTAAAACTGCACTATTTGTAGCAATAACTAGGATATATTCATTTATTAAGTAATCATTTTTAAATACAAAAACACTGTCAAATTCTAATGTTGATAATTTTCTTAAGAAATGACACCAATGGGTAAATATTTCAACAATCATACAACTAAAGAAACTGGTTGTTGATTCCCACAACACTTTGTTTTAAATAAAACTCTGTGTTCAATGTAGTATTGTTAATTCCAGAAATGAAAGTTAAACCATACGTTGACAATAATGATTTATATGTGTAACAAAAATATTGATGACTCTGAATATAAATCCATGTTTATACTAAAAGTGAGCATGTGTCAGTCAATTCATTCTTTCGTATACAATTTTCCATAGTATCCATGTTTCATAATGATATTATATCCATGTATAATTTTTTAAAGTTAAAAAATGCTTTATACCCAGCTAACCATTTACCTAGTGGTGTTCATATGGCTTCTTTATGTTAAAATACCATGCAGTGTATTAAGTGTTAACCACAACAAACAATCACAGAAACCTTGTCGTATTGGCCAGGTATCATCACATAACACTGACCTGTTTTACAAACAATTGAAAGAGAACAGTCTTTGTTGTTTTAGAGGCATGGTGTGTTTGACAAAGAGAGGAGGTAATTTATCCAATTATCCAATGTGTTGTATTGTGGTGATTTATAGAAATAATTAGATACAAGGAAAGATAGCTGGGTTAAGAAGAAATCTTTTCTCTAATAAGGATTTTATGAGAAATGATTTATGCATTTATGTCAAGAAAGAAAGATGAAAAATCATAACAAGAAAAAAGATGAAAATTATAAGGAAATAAACAGGAAGTTCAAGGAATGAAGTGAAAAAATTGAATTTTTTTTTTTTTTTTTTTTTGAGACAAGGTCTCGCCCTGTCACCCAGGCTAGAGTGCAGTGGCACAATCACTGTTTACTGTATCCTTGATCTCCCTGGCTCAGGCAATTCTCCCACCTTAGCCTCCGGAATAGCTGGGATTACAGGCGCAGACCGCCACACCTGGCTAATTGTTTTGTATTTTTTTGTAGAGACGGGTTTCACCATGTTGCTCAGGCTGGTCTTTCTTTTTTCTTTCTTTCTTCCTTTTTTTTTTTTTTTTTATACTTTAAGTTCTAGGGTACATGTACACAACGTGCAGATTTGTTACATATGTATACATGTGTCATGTTGGTGTGCTGCACCCATTAACTCGTCATTTACATTAGGTATATCTCCTAATGCTATCCCTCCCCACTCCCTGCACCCCAGGACAGGCCCTGGTGTGTGATGTTCCCCATCCTGTGTCCAAGTGTTCTCATTGTTCAGTTCCCACCTATGAGTGAGAATATGCAGTGTTTGGTTTTTTGTCCTTGTGATAGTTTGCTGAAAATGATGGTTTCCAGCTTCGTCCATGTCCCTACAAAGGACATGAACTCATCCCTTCTTATGGCTGCATAGTATTCCATGGTGTATATGTGCCACATTTTCTTAATCCAGTCTATCATTGATGGATATTTGGGTTGGTTCCAAGTCTTTGCTATTGTGAATAGTGCTACAATAAACATACGTGTGCATGTGTCTTTATAGCAGCATGATTTATAATCCTTCGGATATATACCCAGTAATGGGTTGGCTGGGTCAAATGATATTTCTAGTTCAAATACTTGAGGAATCGCCACACTGTCTTCCAAAATGGTTGAACTAGGTTACAGTCCCACCAACAGTGTAAAAGTGTTCCTATGTCTCCACATCCTCTCCAGCACCTGTTGTTTCCTGACGTTTTAATGATCGCCATTCTAACTGGTGTGAGATGGTATCTCATTGTGGTTTTGATTTGCATTTCTCTGATGGCCAGTGATTATGAGCATTTTTTCATGTGTCTGTTGGCTGCATAAATGTCTTCTTTTGAGAAGTGTCTGCTCGTTTGCCCACCTTTTGATGGGGTTGTTTTTTCCTTGTAAATTTTTTTTTTTTTTTTTTTTTTTTTTTGAGACGGAGTCTCGCTCTGCACCTAGGCTGGAGTGCAGTGGAGTGATCTCAACTCACTACGAGCTCCACCTCCCAGGTTCACGCCATGCTCCTGCCTCAACCTCCCAAGTAACTGGGACTATGAGCTCCTGCCACCATGCCCAGCTAATTTTTTGCATTCTTAGTAGAGACGGGGTTTCACCATGTTAACCTGGATGGTCTTGATCTCCTGACCTCGTGATCTGCCCACCTTGGCCTCCCAAAGTGCTGTGATTACAGGCGTGAGCCACTGCACCCGACCTTGACCAGGCTGGTCTTAAATCCCTGACCTCATGTGATCTTCCTGCCTCGGCCTTCTGAAGTGCTGGGATTACAGGCGTGAGCCACCCTGCCTGGCTAGAAAAGCTTAAAATGAAATGATGAGTCTAAATTTAATATGGAATAAAGAAGTAAAGAAGTGGTCTTAAGCAGATGGACATTTGTGATGGACATTCCATAGGATGAACTCCAGTGAATCATTGTATAATCCTTTCCCCTTGATTGTGGTGGGACCTAAAATTAGATTCTAGCTAAAAGATGACAATGGTGATGGGAATGCCAGTTCCAGGGTTAGGTTATGTCACATTTTGTAATTAGAAGACTTCATTTTCGAATGCTGGAGAGACCTATTCTCTTGTTAGCCTCTAAGAAGCAAGTTGTCATGTTTTGAGACATTTGGGTGAGATTCACCCATGAGAGGAAATTGTTGTGGCTTCTGGGACATGAGGGTGCTTCCTGAAGAAGTCAGCAAGAGGCCAGGTCCTGGGTTGTAGAACAAGGAAATAAATTTTGCTCATCTCTAAATGAGCTTGGAGGGATATTTGTCTCAGTTAAACCTTCAGGTGAAAATGTAGCTTCTCTGACTCCTTAATTTCAACCTTGTGAGACCCTCTACAGCAGACCTAGCAAAGCCATGCCTAGATTCCTTACCCACAGAAATCGACATAATAATTGTGTATTCTTAAATCATTAGGTTTATGGCAATTACACAGCAATTGAAAAATAATATGGTATTTTCGTGTAGATGGTTAGTTTGTGGGGACATTTAAGTCATTCGTCCACATAGCCTATTTTCCTCTGTGCACATTTACTGTTCAAATTAGAACGTTCAAAGTTATTTTCTTCTTTCTGACTATTTAGAAGACAACAACCTCCCTGGTAAGTAAACCTTAAGTATAGCAACAGGATATTAAATATATTTGAAGTATATGCACAGCTTGATGTTGTACTCATTTCATTTTTAGTGTAGTATAGCAAGTTTAACTGCCTGATGCCAATTAGCCATAATGAGAATTATGGAACTAAACCACAGTGCACTACACTGAAAATTGAATCACTGGGTTTCTTACTGACTTCATGCTTTTTGTTGAAGGACATATAATTTATATTAAAGACTTCTCTTTTTTCCTACCTAAGAAACATTGGTTACCGTTATTTGAAACTATATTAAGACTCTGATTAACATATACAAAATTTAATTAATAAAATTACTTACTAAAGAAAAGACAGAAAAAAGTATATGTATATACCATGTACAGCATAATATTTTCAAGTCTATATACATTGGGGAATGACTAAATCTAGCTGATTATCTTTCCCTGACATAATTATCATTTTTTTGAGGTAAGAACACTTTATATCCAGTCTCAGCATTTTTCAAGAATATATTAGTTTATATACAGTTACTACATGATTAGTTGTATATTCAAGAAATCTATCATACAACATGTGACTACAATTAACAAAGTTAGTGTTCATATCTCTTCTCCAAAGAAAAGCTAAAGTTCATTTATGTTATGATGCCTTTATTTAGTTTAACATAAAATACATAAAAATTTCTGAATATATTTCCCTGTGTTTCTTCATAATTGTTATATTGGTAATTCAAATTTTAAAACAATTTGAAATACATTATAAATCCCTTAAATAGCTATAGCAGAGTACTAAATATAAAATTCTATTAATTTAACAGAATAGCATGTAAAACTTTATCACAGCTGCTAATTGTGACATTGAACTCAGTAATTTCAGAAACATGAATGTATTCTCTGGTGTATTGTTTTAAATAATGAGACTTTGGTATGAAACTAAAAAATTTTTTAGAAAAATTAAATCTAAAGAAACAAAATATACCCCTCTTCCCCCGCCCACACACACCACACTTATACAGCTACTCTCATAGAAAACTCACAATTACAAACTGAAATCTCAGGAGCGTCTTCCTCCTGAAGCCACGGGATGCGAACTTAATAGTTGCTTCTGACTTTTCAGATGAAAACTTCAAAACTTCTCATCATGATTTTATGCATTCAACAAAGACATAGCACAACATTGTGCCAGAATGGTTCCAAGCACCTCAACAAGTTGGATCATCAGTCCTTTTAACAATCTTATAGAATTAGATTAGAGTGATTTTTAAGAAAATGCAGTTCTTTGTTCATTTTTAAACATCCACCCATTTTGCTTTGTGATTGCAGTACAGAGTGAACCTGGCTTGAGGAACCTACTCTCTCTAGCTTTTCCTAATTGGAGAGTTTCATGTACTTAGTTTACTGGCAGAATGGAAGGATGTGGTGTTCTGCATAAGTGAAATCCAAATAAAGTTATCTTACTCTAAACAAAGATAATTTTCTGAAAATAACTAGTGGGTTGTGGCTGTAAAATTCCTACATGTATAATAGAAATTGTGTGTGTACAACAGTACATGTCGTTCTCCCAGTTCTCAGTCTGTGATGCTGCTCCCACCGTTCTTCACTACTGCAAACATTTACTAATCCGGTTTTGAACATGAACTTTATTTTCTCAAAATATGTTAGCATCTGACTAGGATTTCCTCTGAAGAATAACCAAGTTCAGGCAAGACCTATTGTTCCACCATAGAAATCAGTGCTTGTTTCACTACAAGTTCAGGATACAGAGTCTAAACCACTGTGCCACTGTCTAAGTCATGTTTAAAAGCATAATTTCTTAAAAACATTCAGTTTGCTACAATTGATTTTTAGCAACTTTATGTATTGGTTTTTGTTGAAAAATTGAATACAGCTTAATTGATTCTATATCATACCTTGGACACTTCCAATACCTATCAATATTTAAACACCCCTAAGGTTATTCCACCTTAGAGCCTCACATCTGCACACTTCTGTGTTACATCTATCTTTAACAATTTTTTCATCCATTCCAAAACATTTCATACTGATCTTCAGAGTTCCTATTCCACAGTTACATTCTTGTATACTCCTGACTTCGTATTACGGGATTCTCCCACCTCCTGTAGGTCATAAATAAAACTTAGCATTCTGCTTTTGTACTATTAGATTTTAAGGTCTGCTTTATGATTATTATTGTGAATGCACATATAAGATTTCTGTATTAGATATATTAATTATTGATTCTTACATAACACTTGTGCCATCTCCTTTTGCCTTCAGTTCTTATTACTTGGGCAAGGTGCTGATAATCATGACATCCTACACATGTAACACAGATGAAGAATATGAAAATATGAAATCTATTTGCTTAGATGAGTGCTGCTCCCCTTCCCCCTAAAGAAAAGGAGAAAAATCTTTCCTCCAAAAAAAGAATCATGAGTCCTTACTCTAATTTAGAGTGTAAATAAGTATATCCATGGGAACGGTAAATCCCAGGACTCATACCCCTCCTTGAAATTTAAAATATAGCTCTGAAGAGGTAAACCTACATGGAGTTCTCTCTGTTTAATCAGCCATAAATTACATTCCAAGACTCATTTTTCTAATTCTGATTTCAAGTTTCATTAAATATTATTAAGAAGGCACTAATAATGCAATGCAGGACAGCAAACACATATGTACACCTACCAGTATACACACACGCTTCACAATTGCACAGTTACTTTATATTGAGGCTTCAAAGTTGCCATTTTTATTAGGTCACCGTGCCCCGATTTCCTACTATAATTTCTAGATCATCATTAAACCACCTAAAGACAAACAGTTTCTTTCTTGGAGGGTCATATCAAGCATCTCTTTCTTCATAGCCATTTCACCTCATTCAAAATAGTTACTTGTATCCTTACCCTTTCTACTTCTATTAAAATTTGAAACTATATGAACAAAACTCTTAACCATCTTGGAATAATCTTGAATTCTCTCTCTCTCTCTCTCTCTCTCTCTCTCTCTCTCTCTCTCCCTCTATATATATACACACACACACACACACACACACATATGTGTGTATATATACATATAATATATACAATGTGTGTGTGTATATATATAATCTATAAAAAATCTACGCTTACACTTTTATAATGTTTTCATGTATATGATCCTTCTCTGCACTCCACTTCAGTCCAATTCAGGCACCTATGGATATAGATACTTGCCAGACCTAGTCATCCACTATACTTTTATACCTCTAAAATAATTAATTGTGCCTTCAAATATGTATCTCTTTTATTTATTATCACTTAGTTTATCCCATTTGTATTAGTCTGTGTTACTAATCTCTGTGTCCCTTGTCTCCATTATCTTTTCTGACAGGTCACGTTATAATAGGCATGACCTGTCAACTTTCTAGCTAATAAAATTCTCTTATCTGTTCCTTGAATATCCCCATGTCTTTTTCCAAAATCTCAATTCAGTTTCCATGGTAGATCCTTATTTTTTCTCAAATTGTTCTTGACAAAGTAGAATATTTATTAAGTGAAAACTATTCATATCAGTGCCATTGCAAAATCTATAATAACAACTGGATTCCACAAAAGCCTCCAAAGTCAGTTCTCATTCATTCTAATAAGGATTTATTTCAAATTAATAATAATTTCCTTAAGATTCCTCTTTAGTATTTACACCATCATGTTTTGCACACACTCTTGCTTCCTGTAGATATAGAAAAGAATGTAGTATAATTGCTTGTGTTTCTATCCTGTCAGAGGATGTTGGTGTTTATTTGCTTCTTCAGACATACTGTTAGACTAAATAGCTGATGTTCTTAGTAGTTGCATATGGCTTTGTCCAATTTCTGGTCAATAAAATTTGGGAAGAAGAGATATATGTTATATTCAAGTATGGTTCCTAAAATAAATACCTTACAATATTATATTTTTCTATTCTCTCATCTCCCACCTGGCTGTAGAGGATCCACCAAAAGATAGCATATTTCTAGAAGATAGCAGAGAAACCAAAGAAAACTTGCTGGGTTTTTGAAATAACACATTTTGCTTTCTTGTTGTTGTTATGCATTACCGTGTAATAAAATATTCATTTTAAATAGTGGCTCCAAACAGCAACAGTTTATTTTATCTCATATTTCTGAATTGACTTGGCAATGCTTTTGCTGTATGTGATGTTAGCTAAAGGGACGGGATGGCTAAACTCTCCAAAATGTCCTAAATTCCAGGGCTGGCATTTGCAGCCAGACGCCAGCTAGGAACTCAGTTGGGCCTCAATTTTCCTCCACATAGGCCTTTACTTACTACAAGTGTAGGAGCTTGGACTTCCTCACAGCATCTGTTTCTTGGTTCTCAAAACAAGCACTTGATGGCAGGGATAGAAGCTGCAGCACTCTTAAGGCCCTGTCTCACATTGTAAACGTTACTCCTGCTCATTTTATTAGTCAAAACAAGTCACTGGGCAAGGCCAGGTTCAAGAGGAGGGAAAGTAAACCCCATATGTCAATGGGAATGTGTCAAAGAAGTTCCAGTCATCTTTATTTCAACACAGTTCACTCTCAGCTTAAAATTTATTTATAATCTTAACACATGTAAAATACATCCATTCTTATCCAAACTCTAATGGTCTCTTCTCATTACAATATGAAAGTTCAGTCTAGATCCAAGTCTAGATTCTTGTTATTTGAATGTCACTAGGCATGGAGGAAGCTCTGTAAGGTCATTCCATATGTGTGGACATGAATTAAAGTAATATATTATTTTCATCCTAAACAGCAAACTTACTAGCAGGTAGTTTTTATTACTAAAATAAATATAGGATTTGGAGTTTCTTACTTCCTTCTTTGTTGGCAGACATTTAACAGCTATTTCATCCTCTGCCTATTGATATTAGTTAATACTGCAGGGAATAATAAATGCAGAAGTGATAGAATGTGATGTATATGTATATGTATATATACTTGTGTTTGTCCAGGTGTGTGTGTGTGCCTGATATGGAACAGGTGGATGAATTTTTTAAACAAAGTTAAATGAAAGGTTTGATCATCATGGTAAAGTTTGAGTATAGAATTGAAGGAAGTGAGATAGCAAGCCATGCAGAAATTGGAAAGTGACAGAGGTAGGAAAATTTTTAAGGCCTTTCAACAATCTAGATAAGAAACATTGGTGCCTTAGACCAGAGGATAAACTTGGCAGAGTAAGAAGTGATGAAATTCTGAACATTTTTGAAAATACTGTCCACAGGATTTTCTGATAGATCGTATGGGACAAGGGAGAGGAAGAAGTCAAGGAAGAATGACACCAATAATTTCTCCATGATGAATTTGAAGAATGGGTTGTCATTAACTGACTTGGGAGAAAATCTGCAGGGTAAACAAGTTTTGGTTAAAAGATTAAAATATAAGTTTTTGATATATTAAGCTTCTAATTCTTACTAGATTTCTAATAGAAATTGCCAACACTACTAGACTTTTGGACATTTGATGCTGAAATTCTGGTCAAATACGGGTGACTACTCAAATAAAATGAGAATTAAGGCTGAACCATTGGCTAAAGCAATATCAAAGTTACCCAAATTCTTGAGAGAGCCGTTTTAGTGGAGTGGTGGAGATAAAAATCTGGTTCGAGTTCATTCACTCAGAATTAAAAGACAAAAACATGAATTTTGACCACTGCTCTATTTACAGCATTAAGATAGAATTTTGCTGATGTCCTGAAGCAGGTTCATAAATTTTTAATAGCATACCATCGCAAAGGAAATTTTCCCATTGTCTTGTTCATTATAGAACATTTAGATGTGATAATCCAGAGGTATTATCCACATGTGGAGAAACTAAACAAGTTCAAAAAGAAGTTAGAATTATATCCTGATATAGGAAGTGGGAATACATTATGAAATATTCAATCAAAAGACTTGTTCAGAGTAATTCTGATATTTTAAGAAGAATTATCTGAAAATAAAGCTGCCTGATTGAAGGTTAAAAGGCCAAATCCATTATAGGACTTTTCTCTTTAAAATTCTCATTAGCCAAGAATAGTTTACACATCTGGACATAGAAACACAAAGTTTTGAATTAAAATGTTAAGAAAAGAAAAAGTAATTTATTTTCTTCATTTCCTTTGACAGAAAGAGAATTATATTTCAACTACTTAGTCCATTATACGAACAGAAACACTAGATACAAGTTAGGTGCTTCTTAAGCTGTAGTAGATGATTCAACATTTTTTAAATTGTTAGAGTTTAGATCCAGAGGTGTTTTTTTTTTTTAATTTTTATTTTATTTATTTCATTTTTTAATTTTTCGGTAGAGTCTCGCTCTGTTACCCAGGCTGGAGTGCAGTGGCATGATCTCCACTCACTGCAACCTCCACCTCCTGGGTTCAAGCAATTCTCCTGCCTCAGCCTCTCAAGTAGCTGGGACTACAGGTGAGTGCCACCACACCTGGCTGATTTTTGTATTTTTAGTAGAGATGGATTTTCGCCATGTTGGCTAGGCTGGTCTTGAACTCCTGACCTCAGGTGATCCACTTGCCTCAGCCTCCCAAAGTACTGTGATTACAGGAGTGAGCCACCGCGCCCAGGCACAGAGGTTATTTTTACTATGGTCTTTTAATTTGGTGAAGTCATGCTCTGATACTCAGTTGTTTTCATATAGTAGGGATTGAAAATGATCAAGGAGGGATGATTTTATACAATCTTTTACAATTTTCGAGGTGGGTACTAGGAGCCTGACATCATGCTGCCTTCCTAGGCTTCTCAAACTTTCCAAATCCAGAGTTCCTTAGGTCATCCTCCTACTATAATACTATATGCCTGAAAATGTTCATTGATCATCTTTTCCTGCTTATATGCATTCTTCTTCATCAAAATTGCACTGTAGCTGATTTCAGTTAATTGCTAGAAGTTTGGTGATAATTATTATTATTGCTGTTATTATTTTGTGTCTTGTGGAGATGGCTGGGTCTTGCTATGTTGCTCAGACTGGTCTTGAACTCCTGACCTCAAGTGATACTCCTGCTTTGGCTTTCCAAACTGCTGGTATTATAGGTGTGAGCCACTGTAGCCAGCCTACGTTTTAATAAGTGTTAATTTAGGGTAAATAAATATGTTTCAAGTTAAGTCATTATTTTACAAAGGTCAATTTTATAAAATTAGTTTTATTTTGTTCCAAGAAAAAAATAGATATCTATACATATTTTATAAATTGGGACAAACATCCCAATGAGAAAATTTGTGTAACTTTATTAACATGAAATATTTGATATCTTTACCATATTTGAATCTCAATAATAGATAGTTTTCTAATATTTCCTTTTGAATTGCTATATATTTCAGTTTATACCATAATAGTGAGCAGTCTTAAACTTGCTAATCCCTTTATTATAAGAAAAGCAAGAGGACAAGCAACTGAAAACAGGCAGTGAATTAATACTAAGCCTAATCATTCCTCGGGAATTTGAATGTTGAAAGATATTACTATTTCCTTCTAAATGAATTACTAATAGATTTTCTACTGACAGAAACTTAGGCCATAGAAAAATGAAAGAATTTCAGCCTGTGGGAAGAAAACAAGCATTGGTTAAAAAGAGAAATAGGTGTTTTTCTAAATTATATGTCTTTTTTTTTTTTTTTTTTTTTTTTTTTTTGAGACGGAGTCTCGCTCTGCCGCCCAGCCTGGCGTGCAGTGGCCGGATCTCGGCTCACTGCAAGCTCCGCCTCCTGGGTTTACACCATTCTCCTGCCTCAGCCTCCCGAGTAGCTGGGACTACAGGCGCCCGCCACCTCGCCCGGCTAGTTTTTTTTTTTTTTTTTTTTTTTTGTATTTTTTAGTAGAGACGGAGTTTCACCGTGTTAGCCAGGATGGTCTGGATCTCCTGACCTCGTGATCCACCCGTCTCGGCCTCCCAAAGTGCTGGGATTACAGGCTTGAGCCACCGCGCCGGGCCATATGTCTATTTTCTTTAGCAGTATGTCTGGATTGTAGTACTGGATTTGGTTGCCTTGGTTCTCTACATGGTTTTACTCAATAAATTTTGAAGCTATTTCTTCATCTAACTTTTCTTTTAATATTCATTTTCTGGTTGCTGGATAATGTGGGATACAACCATAAAGTAAACACAGTTTTGTCCCTCAAAATATATTGGGAATGAAAGTATTTTTAAGTAATAGGTAGATTTACAATACAGTACGTGAAGTAGTATAATAGGAATATGCATAAAAGTTAGATACGAAATTCAGATTACGGGTGAGGAGTTATGGGGAGATACATTACGAAAAGGCTTCCCATGTAAAGAGATGACTTGGCTGAGACCTCAAGAACAGGAAACTAGAAGTCCAAGATAAGTGTATGGCCGATGTTTAGGACTGAGATAGAGCATGGCCCATTAAGGGAATGGAGTGTAACTGAATATTGCTGTAGCCCATCATCTGAAAGAACCTAATAGTAAGTATTAAGGTGGGAGTAGTAAGCAGGATGAAGATGATTAAAGGTATCTTTGTTAAACCAGGTTAAAAAAAAATTGTTTTGAGACAGGGTCCAGCTCTGCTGCTCAGGGTGGAGTGCAGGAGCACAATCACAACTCACTGTAGCCTCGGCCTTCAGGTTTAAGCAATCCTCCCACCTCAGCCTCCCAAGTAGTTGGGAGGACAGGCACATGCCATCATGCCTGGCTAATTGTTTTACTTTTTGTAGAGATGGAAACTGATTATGTTGCTCAGGCTGGCCTCAAGCTTCTCGGTTCAAACAGTCCTCCTGCTTCAGCCTCCCAAAGTGCTGGGATTACAGACATGAGCCACCACACATGGCCAAAAACTTTTGTCTTTATCCAAAAAGCAGCACAGCAGGCATATTTTAAGCGGAAGTGTCATGTTAAGCTTAATCATTCTGGATGGCTAAATGGTGACATTTCCATAGGAATGATCAAATGAAAAAGCACAATTTGTTGTCTGGCCTGTATTGAATAATCTCACCTCACTGGCTTAAGTAATATGACATACTATATGATTTGAGTGATAAATAGTGTGCATCTCTCTCTCTCTCTCTCTCTCTCTCATCTATCTAACCATAATATTGGGTGTCTAAAATAGTACCATTAATACCATGCACTGTTCATCTTGGATATTTTTTTAAAAAGCCAAGAAAGAGTTAAAGATTGCTTAGCACAGAAATTTCAGGTTTACTGCTTCCACATCAAAGTTATAGTAAGGGATTCTCATTTTACTTGTTCTTGTAGGGAGAGGAAAAGGAGAGAGCGAGGGATTGAACAAAAGAAGTATTCACATGGATCACTCTTATATTTAAGAGGTAGATCTGTACCATAGTTTCATGAAAGAGAACTATCAAGCTTGGGACAAAAAAAAAAAAAAATCTCTGTTCTTACTTTATTCTATTATGTGTTGAGATATGGATGGACCCTCTATAAAAGACATTTTTACACCTTCATCTCAACCTCATATGTGTTTAGACTGGGGGAGACTGGTAGGAAAAAAAAGCAAACGAGGAAGAAATGGAAACTCTTTTAGCATTCAGTTATATTTCAGAGGGAACAGTTGAAAAGAGACTAGTGTGCAACAATCCCTTTCAGTAAATTACAAAGTACAGTCACCAACAGCAAGAGACGACTAGATGATCAGCCCCTGAAATGACCTCCAGATGCCTTCCACTTTGCTACCTCACTACATGTTAAGAGGATCACATTTCAAGATACATTAATTTATTCATGCTCTGTCATGTTTCCTCAAATATGTGGAATGGCATATCATATGTTCATCTATTATAGGTAGATATATGGCAAAATTATAAAATATAAATTTAAAGGAAAAGGATCAGAAAATAACATGAATTAAAGAATAATTTCTTGGCCAGGCACGGTGGCTTGCACCTAATCCCAGCTACTACACAGGTTCAGGTGGGGGGATCACTTGAGGCCAGGAGTTTGAGATCAGTCTGAGCAACATAGCAAGTCCCTGCCCCTAAAACAAAACATTTTTCATTAAAAAAAAAAAAAAAGGAATGTTTTAAACTTAAAGATAAAATTGATCACAATTATAGGAAAAACAATTTTGAATTCAATTGCTAAAAAATACAGCTCAAAATAGGCTTTGATTATTTTGGTAGTCAAAATGAAAATGATAAACCGTCTTTTTAGGTAGTTCTCATTGTTAATAAAGAGGTATTGCGTCAGCTCTCAAAAAAAAAAAAAAAAATGTCTTGCCATGTAGCTACAATAACAAATACTGTTTTCTGGTGTCTCTTATCTGAAAAAAAAAAAAAAAAAAAAAAAAAGAGAAGGCAACAAAAGGATAATCAAGAGAATTATCTTCTGAATTATTTTCTTTTCATTTCAGTGTAAATTGTCTTGGGTTGTCTAAGAACAATGCTTTCTCAGGCTCCCTTCACTCCCTCCAATTGAATAAAGATGCTTTCATCCTATCATTTACATCAAGTTAATTTCACCAGAGTCATAGGCTTAACATTAAGATACCCCTTGTTTTTAGGTTTTGACAATGTCAAAATCATCCTTTTATTCAATTTCATTTAAAATTTCTGAAAAATGGATAGTTCATGACATAAGTCATGTGATAAATAAAACCAGCTTCAGGATTTTATAGCACTTTTAAGGAAAAAAGAAAGGGAAAATCAAAAATACATATATTAGGAGTATCATTAAAAGGATAAAAATTTGCATCTTTCATGAACACAAAATATTTCCTGGATAGAAACAAACACAGTTGATCCTGTAGAATTTTCTCAAATAATATTTTTAAAAAATAAATAGAATGATGTATTGCTTAATGATGTGACTATGTTCTGAGGAATGTGTTGTGTGAACATCATAGGGGGTACTTACAAAAACCTAGATGGTATAGCCTACTACACACCTACACTATGTGATATAACCTATTGCTCCCAGGCTACAAGCTTGTGCAGCGTGTTACTGTACTAAATACTGTAGGCAAATGTGACACAATAAGCATTTGTGTATCTAAACATATCAAAACATAGACATTATACAGCAGAAATAAGGTATCATGGATTAAAAAAGAGTATACCTAAAAAGGACATTTATAATGAAGGGAGCTTGCAGCATTGGAAGTTGCTCTGAGTGTCAGTGAATGAGTGGTCAGTGAATGCGAAGTCCAAGAACATTACTGTAAACTACTGTGGACTCTGTAAAAGCTGCATGATTAGACCATACTAAATGTATTTGTAAATGTTTATTTAATAATAAACTAGTTTGTAAACCTTTTTACTTTATAAACTTCTAAAATCTTCTAAAATGTTTGACTCTTTTGTAATATTTAGCTTAAAACACAAACACATTGCACAGCAGTACAAAATTTTTCTTACTTTATATTCTTATTCTATAAGTTTTTTTTTTTTTTTTTTCTTGAGATGGAGCTTCACTCTTGTTGCCCAGGCTGGAGTGCAATGGCGTAATCTCAGCTCAGTGCAACCTCCACCTCCTGGATTCAAGTGATTCTCTTGCCTCAGCCTCTTGAGTAACTAAGATTACAGGCACACACCACCACACCCAGCTAATGTTTGTATTTTTCATAGAGATGAGGTTTCACTATGTCGGCCAGGCTGGTCTCAAACTCCTGACCTCAGGTGTTCCACTCGTTTGCCCTCCCAAAGTTCTGGGATTACAGGCGAGAGCCACCACTCCTGGCCTATAAGCTTTTTTTTCTATTTTTAATTTTTTAAATAAACTTTTTTGTTAAAAACTAAGGCACAAATACACACATTAACCTAGGCCTGTATACGGTCAGGATCATCAATATCACTGCTTTTCACCTCCACTTTAGGGGCAATAACATGCATGGAATTGTCATCTACTATGATAAGCGTGCCTTATTGTGGAATACCTCCTGAAGGACCTGCCTGAGGCTTTTTTACAGTTAACTTCTTTTTAATAAGTAGAAGGAGTACACTGTAAATTAATTATAAAAATTTTAATATGGTAAATACACAAACCAGTAGAATAGTTGTTTGCTATCATTACCGAGTATTATGTACTGTATGTAATTGTATGTGCTACACTTTTATTTGAGTCACAATTTAGTGGGTCCATTGACACCAGAATCATCACATACACTTGAGCAACATATTTCACAATGATGTTACAATGGCTATGTCATCACTAGGTGATATAAATTCTTCAGCATCATTATAATCTAAGGACCATGATTCTATATATGCCCTATCATCAACTGAAACGTCATTATGCTGTGCGTGGCTCCCAATAACCTCCTTGGCATTTACCCAAGTAAACTGAAAACTTACAAAGGCAGTAACCAAGACTTGGGTGATTATAGCATCTTTATTCATAACTACTCAAACTTAGAAATAATCAATATGCCCTTCAGTAGATGAATGAGATGAATACACTGTAGTACATCCAGGCAATGGAATATTATCCAAAGCTATCCACAAATGAGCCGTCACGGTTTCCCTCTTATTCTTGCTTATATAAAATCTGTTATTCACAGAGAAACCAATGAGTTCTATTAAAATTGGAAATCAGATCTTGTCATGTCTCTTGCTGAAAATTCCACATTGGTTTCCCATCCCATTTTAGAATAACTTCCCAACTCTTTAACAAGGTCTATAATGTCAAACCTGACCTTCTCTCAGTTGATCTCTGAGATCGGATCTTCTGCCACTCTTCCTTGCTCCCACTTAGAGCCACACATTCTGGTATTCTAACTTATCATGAGGTATGCCAAACTGTTTTCCATTTTAGTGACCTTGCACTAACAACTCCATTTGTCAGTCATGAGTTTTATGTAACCTTTGTATGTCTGCCTCTTTCATGACATTTAGGCCTCAGTTTAAATATAATCTACTTAGAGATACCATCTTTAATACCCAATATAAAGTGTTACTCAGTTGTTATCTCTTCTCACTGTAAATATTTACATATTTTCACCTTACATATTATTAGTTCATATATTTGTTCCTTTCTCTATAATTTTGGCTTCAAAGAGCAGAAACTATCTAATTTATCAATGTATTTGAGATGTAAAACAAAGTGCCAAGTCTGCAGGAAAAAATAAATATTTGTCAAATTGATGAAAGTGGATGTGCATAAACCATTCTTTATAGGGAAACTTAATAGAGCATGGTGTTGTAATGGGCAGTGTTTTCATCAAAACTCCCTCAGGAAAAAAAGCTTTCAAAAGGATTTTGCAGCTGCTATTTTGTCTTATTGTGTTTGTTTGCTTTTAAGACAGCAATCCTCAATAGAAGTGGAGGAATAAATACGAAAATACTCCAGAAAGACTGAAGATAATATGATTTAAGTTATTGGTTACTTAAGCCTGGATTGATGTAAAATATAAGACCTAAAATATATAATCAATCTTTTTAAAAGTTTGTGATCAATAAGCATGACAACTAGATAAAAAGTCCCTCTGCAAAAGTGTATACTCAAATGCAGTGTGTGCTCAGATTTTCATGCAATTTCAGCAGGTTCACATTCTATGTAACATACATTCATTATCTTCTTTCACTGAATGATAAAATCTAACAGAATAAGCTCCATATTATTTTATATAATCCCTGGTAAAGGTCATATGCTCTCAAGGTAAAATGTAAAGAAAGTTTTTAAGCAGTCACCTTGGAGTTGTATTATCTGTTAGGAGTTATATGTAATCTGTGACATTATCAATTAAACATATACTGTATAAGTAAGCACAAAATTTCTTTAACAAATAGTAAATGTTTTTACTATAAATACTGCACTAAACTCTGGGGACTAATGAGTAGTATTAAAATGACTTTAAAATAGTTGATTCCTTAAGAATTGTACAATCCATAAGTCAAAATAGACATAGAAACATATAACTCTAATTATTAAACATATATAATAACTGATTTATGCACAGGATATTTTAGTACCATGGTGACTATATTGACTCAACTAGGACCATTGCAGAGAGTGATATTAACTTTTTCTGATATAATTCTTCAATAAACTTAATTTAAAAAATATAAAGGAGAATAATGTACAGAGAGTATAGAATAACGAGTATAAAATTTTTACAAACATGCTTATCATATACATACGCAAACATTTGAGAATGAATTTTAACATCAAGATAGCAATATATGGACTGGAAGATAGGTCACTCAAATAGTTTAAGTAGGAATGATATAGCAGTGGTGGTTGTATTTTCAATAGCTCATTCTGACTGTATTTTGGGAATGAATTCAAAGTATCCTTGGGACTAGGGGTAGAATACAGAGTCAAATGCAATCATCCTGGTTGAAATGCTTAAGGTCTGAATTAGGTAAGTAGTAGTTGAGATATTTGATGCATTAGTTTTCTAGGGTTGCCATAACAAGGTGCCAGATATTGGGTAGCTTCAACAACAGAAATTAATTTTCTCACAATTCTGGAGGCTAGAAGTCCAGTATCATGGTGTTGACTGTAGCAGTTTAATTCTGTGGTCTCTCTGCTTGGCTTGAAGATGGCCATCTTCATCCCATGTCTGCCCTTGGTGCTTATTTGTGCATATATGTGTCCTAAATCCCTTCTTTTCATAAGGACACTATTCATAGTAGAATCTGGCTCATCTCAAGGACCCGATTTAACCTACCTACTTCTTTAAAAACTATGTCTCCAAATAGGGTCACATTCCAAGAAAATGGGGAGGGAAGTCACCATAGGAACTTTGGAGCGACACAACTAAGTCCCTAATATATGAAAAAGAACTAATTTAATAAATAATTAAAGGAATTAAGGTAAGATGGAGTAATGGTTTGAGTCTGGACATTTAAAAAATGTCGTTATTGCAACCACATTTCTCTCTCTCTTGATTGGTAGGTAGGTAGGTAGGTAGGTAGGTAGATAGATAAACAGATATATAACATGTAATATTTCCACCAGTCTTTACTTTTTGAGAAATACAACATCAGGGTGAATTATTTCGCTTAAAGCAAGTAATTCTTACTATGAAGCAAGAGAGCAAATGCCAAATCAGAATAAAACCAAGAATCAGGAAGAATGACCAAGGTAGTAGTTCTCACCTTGGATGCACATTAGAATCACATGAAGAGTTTCTAAAAATGTATTGATGCCAGGGCTCCACCTCGGCACAATTGACTACCGACCTATTGGATAAAAACTGAGCCACAGCAGTTTTCAAAATCTCCCCAGGAGATCCCAGGGTGTAGTGAGGATTAAGAGCCACTGGACTGGAGGATCAATGTAAAGCGAAGAGGAAGTAGAATGATAAGGCAACTGGAGTAAAATTGGAGCTTGTAAGGCCTCATTAGATTTGAGGGTGCAACTAGGAATCAACATAGACTGAGCAAGTTCAACATAAGGGCAGGGTTACAGAAAACAGCGTATGCAACAGAGATCCTGGTCAGGAAGAACTTCAAAAAATATACCATTGTTTCCATGACTATAAACACCGTGAGCCTGTAACCTTAAAACAAATTATATGTTACTGGATGAATCAACCCAAGTGCTTTTATTAATGACATGTTTGTATGCATGTGTGTGCATGTGTGTAACAACATGTTAATGTTTGTGATTTTAAAATTGAAGTCCCTTCAAGTATCAAGATAATATTTGTGGCTGGGTGTGGTGGTTCACGTCTGTAATCCCAGCACTTTGGAAGGCCGCAGAGGGCAGATCACAAGGTCAGGAGTTTGAGACCAGCCTGACCAACATGGTGAAACCCCATCTCTACTAAAAATACAAAAATTAGCCAGGCATGGCAGCACAAGCCTGTAGTCACTGCTACTCGGGAGCCTGAGGCAGCAGAATCTCTTGAACCCGGGAAGCAGAGGTCACAGTGAACCGAGATCACACCACTACACTCTAGCCTGGGCGACAGAGCCTCCGTCTCAAAAAAAAAAAAAAAAAAAGATAATATTTGCTCCTGCACAATGCACCATAGGACAAAAGTCTGTGTGGTTATAAACACTGGAAAACTAGGAATTGTAGGGGATCAGCCATCCAAAGCATGGGCTGAGTTTTCAACAAGGGATGTGCACAAAATCACCCCAAAAAAGAGTCAACCCAGGGAAGTCAACTTTCCCAACAATGTTATTTCTCTTCTTTCTCTGCCCTCCATTTCACCTGGAAGAGTCACAGTTAAGAGTCATCAAGCAATGGAAGAAGTGAGGGAAAAATGGGAAAGCAATCCCACGGCTTCCGCAGTCTGACTCCCATGTGCCACAGGCCTAGCTAAGAAAAGAAGAAAACTTCTTGTTCACTGAAGCATAAAGGGCTAATTAAAGATACTGGAACAGAGTTGTAATTACTGAATTGAGTGTGTGTTCTATAATTTGTGGTGACCATAGGAATTTTGGTTAAACAAAAATAATCCATTAAAGTTATAGGATCTACTTAAGTTTCAAACAGAGAAACAGGAAAAATTATTTTTATTTTTTATTTTATAAGTTAAAAGAGGCACTCCGGGAACAAATTCTTTTTAATTACACCCCATTATAATAAGCAAGGAAAACAAGCACAAGAAGAGATGTGGCCCAATAAAATATTTTCTCCATAGCACTTGCAGATCAGAGTTGGTTTCTAGTGAACAGATGACACAAATTACATAAGGTGACAAGAATTCCCCTGCAGAAAATAAAACAATAAGTTCCTTTTCGATGGCCAATATCATTAAATGCATCAGAATAGTCCCAATTGAGAACCATTGTTATGAAGGCTTCATAGAGTAACTCAATATAAAGGAAGTTGCATTCTGGAAGATAACCTGGGCTCAGAAAAAATTTTAAAAAAAGAAAAATCTTGTTTTATTTTAGTTTGGTATCTAGTTAAGGTGGGAGACTCTGGCTGAAGTCAAAAGGTGAAGCCATTTGTAGATTGTGTGTGGACCACAGTAACTGGCAACATGTGAACTAATGTACCTCTAATCTTAAAATCAAACTAGAAAACACAGTGAAGGCTCTAAGTCCTGACCCAGAGAAAGCTCAAACGACTATT
The DNA here is from genome assembly GCF_009764315.1 of Trachypithecus francoisi. Lineage (NCBI taxonomy): Eukaryota > Metazoa > Chordata > Mammalia > Primates > Cercopithecidae > Trachypithecus > Trachypithecus francoisi. Next base: position 54,700,408 of record NW_022681463.1, on the reverse strand, counting down.
GAATAAGCTTCTATGAGTGATGTGATTAATTTTTAATGTCAGTGTTACATGGCAAAAGTACAGTATCAATAGTGTTGGCTCTATCAGCTCCTGTCTTCCTCACTTTGGAAGGACATCTTAACCTCTTTGGACTAAATAACCCTGAATTTCTAGATTGTCATGGCTTAAAAAAGCTTCATACAAAAATGATAAAAAAATTAAAAAGAAAAAAGTAAAAATGTAGATTTTCTAACAAGTTTTGTAAATGCAGACTACAGCTATTAGTTGAGTTAAAAAGGAAACAAAATACAAATGTGATTATTTCACAAGATACTGAAGCCTACCATAATGGCTACATAGAGAAACTAGTACCTCTTTAAGTGCTCATTACTCTTTTCCTAGGGTACTTCTAAAACTCTGTGTGTATATATATGTTCTTTTTGCTCTTCTAAAACTGTGTATATACATGTTCACACTATATACTATACTATATACTATATAAGCTAGATACTATATATACTGTACAGTTTATAAATTTATTTTAAAAACAAATACTTATTTTCTTTATCCAGTCTAACATTGATAGGCATTTGGATTGGTTCCAAATCTTGGGTATTGTGAATAGTGCTGCAGTAAACATAAGTGTGCATGTGTCTTTATCGGAGAAGGATTTATAAATCCTTTGGGTGCAGATCCTGTAATGGGATCGCTGGGTCAAATGGTATTTCTAGCTCTAGATCCTTGAGGAATCGCCACACTGTCTTCTACAATGGTTGAACTAATTTACACTCCCACCAACAGTGTGAAAGTGTTCCTATTTCTCCACATCCTCTCCAGCATCTGTTGTCTCCTGACTTTTTAAGTATTGCCGTTCTAACTGGCATGAGATGGTATCTCATAGTGTTTTTGATTTGCATTTCTCTAATCACCAGTGATGATGAGTATCTTTTCATGTGTCTGTTGGCTGCCTAATGTCTTCTTTTGAAAAGTGTCTGTCCATATCCTTCACCCACTTTTTGATTTTTTTTCTTGTAAGTTTAAGTTTCTTGTATATTCTGTATATTAGCCCTTTGTCAGATAAATAGATTGCAAAAATTTTCTCCCATTCTGTAGGCTGCCTGTTGACTCGATGATAGTTTCTTTTGCTGTGCAGAAGCTCTTTAGTTTACTTAGATCCTATTTGTCAATCTTGGCTTTTGTTGCAATTGCTTTTGGTGTTTTAGTCTTGAAGTCCTTGCCCATGCTTACGTCCTGAATGGTATTGCCTAGGTTTTCTTCTAGGATTTTTACAGTTTTAGGTCTTACATTTAAATCTTTAAACCATCTTGAGTTAATTTTTGTTTAAGGTTTAAGGAAGGGGTCCAGTTTCAGTTTTCTGTTTATGGCTAGCCAGTTTTCCCAACACCATTTATTAAATAGGGAATCCTTTCCCCATGGCTTGTTTTTGTCAGGTTTATCAAAGATCAGATGATTGCAGATGTGTGGTGTTATTTTTGAGGACTCTGTCCTGTTCCATTAGTCTAAATATCTGTTTTGGTACCAGTACCATGCTGTTTTGGTTACTACCATGGAATACTATGCAGCCATAAAAAAGAATGAGTTCATGTCCTTTACAGGGACATGGATGAAGCTGGAAACCATCATTTTCAGCAAACTAACACAGGAACAGAAAACCAAACCCCCCATGTTCTCACTCATAAGTGGGAGTTGAACAATGAGAACACATGGGCACAGGGAGGGGAACATCACACATCAGGGCCTGTCGGGGTTCGGGGGCTAGGGGAGGGATAGCATTAGGAGAATACAAATGTAGATGACAGGTTGATGGGTGCAGCAAACTGCCATGACACACGTATACCTATGTAACAAACCTGCATGTTCTGTATATATATCCCAGCACTTAAAGTATAATAAAAAATAATGACAAATAAATACATACTTATTATTTATTTACTTTTAATAACATTCTCCTTTTCCACTTTTTTTCAGTAAAAAGAGAGAGTATTCTCTCCAGACAAAGGCTTTCAAGCAACAACCGGAGAAAATGCCCTTTGTAGGGATAATGAATATTAATCCAAAATAATTGTTTCTAATACATGGTTTAATTCCATCACATTTCAGTTTCTCTGTTTAGAGGCACACGTTGATCTGAATGTAGTCTATTAGAATGTTATCCTTATGAACCATCATTAATAATTATACATTTTATGGGACTGAACACTTCTGAAAAGAAGCTTATTTGATCATTCTCTATTATTATGTTCACAATACTCACAGAGGTCATAGAATCCCGTGTTCCCCAACTTCCTTTATTCCCCCTTCTGTCCTCCAAATTCTACTTATTTTCTTAAAACATTTCCTTCAGACCTGTGGTTCTGCAGCTCCTACAAATTTGTGTAATAACAGGCTGACACAGGAGCATGTCAGGAAACAGAATAAAGTGGGGAAGACCTCAATGTGCTCCATTGGAAAAGGGATCTGAATTTATATTGCTGAGCCTAAAGTTGAAAAAAAAATGTTTTACTTAAAAATATCATCCTGGCCTTTGATTTTCCTCACACTAAAAGGCAGGAAATCTTTAGTAAGAACAGGAAAAGAACGATAAAAGGATTATGCAGCTCTGGAAACAAGCATGTATACTGAAAAGATAATATTTGTTTTAAAAAGCTAACAGATTTAATCTAATGACATAACCACACGTGCAAAGTGAGTGCATTCCACAGCATGACTGATCTGTATTTTAAGCACTCTTAACAACTGATTGTTGCATCTAGACTGATCCAGTCCCGACACGTATGAATAATGAAGATAACCAAAATAATTATTGTATTTGCTGCAACTGTTAGCAGCGGTGAATCAGTTTGGATGTGCGGCAGCCTCAGTTCTTGCCTCCTCTGAAGAAACTATTCAACCAAGGGACATAAGGCAGATGGAGAAACTGAGGCAAGCTTTAGAGCAGGAGTGAAAGTTTGTTAAAAAGTTTTAGAGCAGGAACCAAAGGAAGTACACTTGGAAGAGAGCCAAGAGGGCAACTTGAGTGATGCAAGTACCTGATTTGACCTTTGACTTGAGATTTTATAAGGGAGCATTTCGCATGTGCAGTGGCCTGCCAGCGCTTCAGAGGGGCCACATGTGCAATATATTTATTTAAGTTGTATGCAGGTTCACTTTCCTTACCAATCAAGTGTTCCTAGGGGAAGGTCATACACCAGCTAAACACCGGCAGAGGGAGTCTAATTGAGCTGATTAACACAAGCTGCCTGCGGATTGCAAAACTGAAAGAGCGCACTGTAACACATGCCCACTGGGGCTTCAGGAGCTATAAACACTCAACCCTAGACTCTGCAGTGGGGTCAGACCCCCAAAATGCTCCCCACGACCTGCCCATCTGCATGCTCCCCCTAGGTGTTTGAGCAGCCGGGCACCTAAGAAGCAAGCCTCACCCCTGTCGCATACCCTGTGAGGGGATAAGGGAACTCCTCCCATTTCAACATTTCATAACAGACAAAGAAATTCACTGATCACTTCAATCTCTTTCTCATTTTTGCCCCACCTTAAGATAGGTCTAGGAAGGTCCTTGTAGCAGAGGCCTTATAGTACTCTTACTGCATTTCAACCTAGCTCTGATTTGAGCCAAATCTGTAGGAGGTGGTTCCATAAAATGTCAGATTCCCCTCATAGCTGGCAGATATTTATCTTAAACCAGGGTACTTTATCATTCCTCATTCTCTTCCAGGGCTTTCTCCAAGCCCACTGAAGTTTAGTTTGCCCAATCCCTCCTCAATTTCCAGAGCTCAGCCAGTTTTTAAACCTAGATCTCATTGATTAAGAGGGATACTAAGATCTTTTAAGAAAAAAAATGTACAATATCACTGTAAATGTAAATATAAATATATGTAAATACATATAAACAAATTCTGTCTTCATCCAGGCTGGTCAGTTCTCCAAATAGCAAATTTGTACCTCAATCACTTTCCTTATCAAACTCTCAAATCCAAGGTCACTCTGCACCCATCTTAATCATCCCAAGACCAGAGGCCAGACAACTAGGGCAGCCTCTCTTTTCTAGAGCTTATTAAATTGTTCAAATTAGCCAGTCCAAAGGGAAGTCTGGAAACCTTCCTAAACCCCTGCCACTTACTCATAAGCTGTCACCTACAATTATACCTTGTTACGTTGTATTCAGGTGCAACTCTCTGTGGCTTTGCCTGGTGGCCTTCTCTGTTGGTTCTGTATCAAAATCCTGCCTTCTTCTATCCAAGTGTCAATGTGTTGGTTTCCACCATTAAAAATAACCTCTACATCTTAAAAAAAAAAAAAAAAAAAACTGTAAACTGTAAATTTTTCCTGTTTCCCAAAAGAACTTACAGTTTTCAACCAGAGTTAAAGAAAGGGATTCAAAGAAAGGGAATGCCCAGACCTTTCAAGGGCAGTGGGAGACAGGTTCTGTAACCACACTAATATTAGGGAACTCACAATGCATATGGTTCCTAGTTAGACTGGAGTTTCTAAAAGCCATATGGTGTTTAGAGTTCTGGTTGAAATTCACCTCACTTAGGGTTCACAGAGTTTCTTAGTCCATTCATGGGACAAATAATCTTTTTGTTTTCTTAATTTCAACGTATTTTAGATACAGGAGCTATGTGTGCAGGTCTGTTACATGGGAATATTGTGTGATACTGAGGTTTGGGGTACAGACCCCATCACCCATGTAGTGAGCATAGTACCCAATAGGTAGTGTTTCAACCCATGTCCTCCTTCTTTCTCTGACTAGTAGTCTGCAGTGACTTTTGTTTCCATATTTATGTTCATATATGTTTGATGTTTAGCTTCCACTTATAAATGAGAACATGCAGTATTTGGTTTTCTGTTCTTGCATTAATTTGCTTAGTATTATGGCCTCCAATTGCTTCCATGTTGCTGCTGCAAAGAACATGATTTCATTACTTTTTATTGCTGTGTAGTATTCCGGGATGTGTATGTGACACATTTTTTTCTTTTCCTTCTTTTTTTTTTTTTTTTTTTTGAGACAGAGTCTCACTCTGTCGCCCAGGCTGGAGTGCAGTGATGTGATGTCGGCTCCCTGCAAGCTCCACCTTACGGGTTCACGCCATTCTCCTGTCTCAGCCTCCTGAGCAGCTGGGACTACAGGCACCTGCCACCACACCCGGCTAATTCTTTGTATTTTTAGCAGAGACGGGGTTTTGCCGGGTTAGCCAGGATGGTCTCGATCTCCTGACCTCATGATCCGCCTGCCTCAGCCTCCAAAAGTGCTGGGATTACATGTATGAGCCACCGCGCCCGGCCATGTACCACATTTTTAAAATTCAGTCTACCACTGATGGGCACTTGGGTTGAATCCATGTCCTTCCTATTGTAAATAATGCAGTGATGAAGACTACATGTATCTTTTTGAGAGAATAATTTGTTTTCTTTTAGGTATATACCCAATAATGGTATTCCTAGGTAGAATGGTAGCTCTGTTCCAAATTCTTAGAGAAATATTTAAAACGCTTTCCACAGTGGTTGGACTAAGTTACAGTCACACCAACAGTATAAAAGCATTCCCGGGCCGGGCGCGGTGGCTCAAGCCTGTAATCCCAGCACTTTGGGAGGCCGAGACGGGCGGATCACGAGGTCAGGAGATTGAGACCATCCTGGCTAACACGGTGAAACCCCGTCTCTACTAAAAATACAAAAACTAGCCGGGCGAGGTGGCGGGCGCCTGTAGTCCCAGCTACTCGGGAGGCTGAGGCAGGAGAATGGCGTAAACCCGGGAGGCGGAGCTTGCAGTGAGCTGAGATCTGGCCACTGCACTCCAGTCCGGGCGACAGAGCGAGACTCCGCCTCAAAAAAAAAAAAAAAAAAAAAAAGCATTCCCTTTTCTCCACAGTCTAGCTAGCATCTGTTGTTTTTTGGCTCTTTAATAACAGCCATTCTGATAGGTATGAAATGGTACCTCATTATGGTTCTGATTTGCATTTGTGTGATGATTAGTGATGCTGAGCATTTTTTCATATGTTTGCTGGCCACTTGTGTGTCTTCTTTTCAGCAGTGTCTGTTCATGTCCTTTGCCCATTTTTAGTTGGTTTGTTTGTTTTTCATTTAATGATTTAAGTTCTGTATAGATTGTGCATGTTAGGGCTTGGGACAAATAATCTTAATAGCTTATGGTACTCACATAATTATCTCTCTCTCTTTTTTTAGTTAAAAAAAATTATGATAGGAAACACCAAAAGGAAGTCCCTAAAAAATACTCCCCAACGTGCTCAACATCATAAAGCAGTACCACATCCTAGGTAGAATTGCAGAAATTAGCCTGAGCATAAAAATTTGAAGACAAGATGAATGGCTTACCTGTATTCAATTTACTTTTCTCTGCAAAAATGGATGTCTTATACAAGATGACAATGGACTACTATCCATGGAATCCGAGGTCAACTTCAATGGTAGCTGTTTATGTTGAACTTGGTATCTTTACTGAAACAGACCAATACAGCCACTGTTGAAAAAAATCAATCACCATCAATGAAGAGGATCAAAGATGCTTGCAATTATATGAGAAGGACAATAGTGTGGGTTGACTTTTCTGACAGGTGCCTACTCTAACTCTTTTGTTCCATGTCACAGTATAGTCCCTAGAAACTGATCATTGTCATGTTTTGCAGGACATCCTTTAGCTAAATAAATTCCATTGTGTTAAATAGCACTGTAATTAATTATAATTGCACTATATTAATAAATGATGACAAAGGGTAAGTAGCAAGTTTGTATGCCAGAGAATGGAAGATAAACTCTAAAAAAATTAAATTATGGGCAACAGGATTAAACCTTATGAATATAATAGTCTTGGTCACATAGCATCATAGGTTAAGGTAAATTATTAAGCCTTTTATTACCTGAAATTTTTAAAAAGTATAGCATTTGTTGGGGCTTTGTGAATTTTTGAGGCATCATATCCTGCCTATGGCAATGTTTTCTGTTCCATTTATTTTGTTATTTAGAAGGATGCTAGTTTTCACTATGGCTCAGAGGAAGAAGGGTTCAGTTGCATTCTAAGCTCCTTATGCAATTGTGCCTCTGAACTTGCAAATTCAATGGTATTCATTGTGACAGGAAGGATATGTGAAATCTGGGACAAATTCTGATAGGACAGGTGCAGAGCAGAACCCCAGGATTTTTTAGAAGGTTTTGCCTTTTAAAAGCAGCAGTTGGCCTGCTATTGGGCCTTAATACAGTACCCCACCATGAGACATAAATAAACTACAAAACTAGAACTAGAAGGTCCTGAGGATGCAAGTAGGTTAGATGAACAGGCTCCCCCAGAGTTCCACACGAGATTGCATCTAGACTTTTCCATCAACCACTCCTCATACAGTGTTCCCATGGTCAGATGATAGAGGAGAAAGACTTACTGCTAAGACGTTCCTTAAAAGTAGAAAACTGTTTAATTTCACTTTAATTTCTGTGAACTAAGGTTAACACAATATTTGATGAATTTACAATTTGCTAGTGGCAATTCTGATTGTTTTTTTCAAAATTTGCAGATACAAGTTTTTTCTCATTGGAAAGCAATAAAAAAAATTTTAGACTTAATTTTATAAAAGGCATTATTAAATGTAACACCAAAGTTTGCTTGTTACTACACATATGGATTCTATTTGGACATAAATAACTTCTAAATAACTGGAAGTTATGAATGATTTATTCTTGTCAAATTTTTTCCAATAGAATTCTTTCCATTTCCATGATGATATTCTTTCTGGGGGCTTCAGTTTTGTATTTCCATCCTTGTGTGTACCCCATGAGACCTTCTGGAATACATGAATTGAGTCTTAGATTTATGGATGTGATCTCATTAGTTATTGTGTATGCTTCCTCTTAACTGAAATAATTCCAGAATTTAAGTATACATGGCAACTCCTTTAGTTCAAGTCCTTTTATTTATTTACTCATTTACTCAACCTTAAAATCTGAATTGAATCCTAAAAATGTCAGATATCCTACCAGTAATTGGAGAAAGGAAGTTAGATAATTCATATTTCTTCCCTCAAGTCCTTCTAGTCTAGTTATAGAGAGGGGAACATAAAACAATGATGGTATGTTTTCATAAGATTATATTTATAAGGAATACTTTGGCAGTACTGATGAGATAATGCTAAATCAGGACAGAGAGGTGTGATATTTGAGCAGAATTTTTAAGAAATGTTAGATGGTGAAAACAAAGTAAGGAAACTATTTTTAATGGATGATATAAATTTAACTCTAATAGTTACTTCCATATATTTAATGGCATTTAAACTACACTATAGTGCTTTGCAACTCTTCTTTTTTATTTTTAATACATGAGAAAACTGAGGTTCTCCATGTTTTGCTACATGACTTGAATTTACTCAGCTGATATGTTATGAAGTTTTCAAGAGAAACCACAGCTGGATAGTAGTTAAAGCAGTTAAAGCAGATATTATTCGGAATTATTGCAAGAAGGGAAAAGACACCTCAGTATAGAAGTAGATATAATTCTGAATACAGCATGCACAAGTGGGAATTCACAGCAAGGAGAGGATTGATGGACAGAAAATTTCTAAGAGGAAGCATCAAGTGTTAGGGAGGATTCTAGCTAAACCATCAATAAGATTCTGATTGAAGACAGACCAGAGTGATTAGATATCACCTGGGTGATGGTAGAAGATGAGGAGCCCTTCAGATGTCACGACGATCAGATAAATAGGATAGGAGATTCTTGGTAAGTTTGGATTTCACGAGGATGTGCACAGATGGGCCCAGGAGAAGTTTCAGGAGCCTAACTAAAGTTGGATCAACAAAGCAACTTTGTCAGAAGAGAGTATTTGAATTCTGGCTAAAAGCCAAAAAATAGATCATATACAAAAACATGAACACTGGAGATACTGAAAAAATTGTGAGAATAAAAAATTTTTTTGAAAATGAATCATTCCTAATATTTCAATCCAACAATCTTATTAGTTACTACTTTGTACAGTTCTTATTAGATGAATAAATTCTACAGGAAGGAATTTGAAAACACAATGTAATTATTTGATTATATTTCATTAAATATAGACTTAAAAGATCTACACAACTTTTTCACAACTTATTTTTCCCTGGTTATACATTAGGAAAAGTAAATTATATACAGCCCTGAGCTGTTATAGGAAAGAAGGAAGATGTGCTAGTAGGAAGAGGTCATTAATTCTTAGTGCGCCAAACCCAGAATTGGTTTGAGAACGGAAATCATATGTGCTATGTAAAAGACAAGGTAATTCTGATACAATTCCACTTACATTTTACATATTGTAAAACTATCTTAATTTTAAAACCACCAGACAATATGATTATTTTAGGTCCTATTTAAATACTATTTTGCAAAATAACTGTTATGAGGTTCTCCAGAGCAACTGTCATAATCCCATTTAAAAATAAATATAAACTTCATATATTGAGAAAAGACAATATAAATCTGTGGCATTTGTAGAATTGCCTTAAAATATTCCGTAGAATGGAAAATACAGGAAAAATAAATGGAATCCCTATCTCATAAGTCACTTAAAGCTAACCCACAGAATCTACTTTCCAATATGCTTGGGGAATAAGTCCATATTGAATTTGTCAATTTCATTTTGCATTTATGTTGCTTGACTAATGCATTCACAAAATTTGTTTGGGGTTACTTTGCACCCAGACAATTTCTCTTGGAGCTCTTCATTCAAATCACTGTGAGAGTTATATTTAGGCTGCCAAAATATTATTTCAGCCCTCTGAATTACATTTGCACTTTCAATTACTTTCTTTGTCTTCTGAATTCATTTTTTAGTGAATTGAGCCACTGTAAAAAGAATAAAAAGTAACTTCAAGCTGAAATAAAATATCCCTATATAATTGTGTAAAAAATGCTGCAATCATATTTAAACAATCACCTTTTAGTAGTCCCTGAAGTTAGCCATATGATTGGGTCATTTCTCTGTGATCTACCAACTATCCAACTGTTCCATTTCCCCTCTTATCCAGGTGGAATTGATGCTGCCAATATCAGAGTAATTTCAACAACTATTAAAAGCCTTATATAAGCAGAAATAGATAGTGTTTTTGAAAATAGACTACTATTTTCATATGTTCTTTTAAAAGACATGTGTTCATGTGTTTTTTGTTTCACTAGTTACTCTTTATTTATTTCTTTATTTTGTTTTCTTTTGCTTACGATGTTTTCTGCTGACTGACCTCACTAGTGAAATTTAAAATATTGCAAATTCCTTAAAATTCTTTGTTTTCTGCTGAGTATCAGGCCAACTATTATTCTAGCCTATTATTGAAAGCACTATGCAAACTTTTAGGACATCATCATCATTGTAATGGCAGCATGAGAAAATTAAAGTTATTCAAAATGTGGTGAGTTCTATTCATTCTCAAAGTGTTTCTAGCAAAATATTGCAAGATACAAATTACATAAAGTGACATACCCTGCAATTAAATAATTTTATGATATTCTTGACTTTAAAGAGCCCCAATTATTAATACTAATAGACATAAGAATTTATGTGAGATCCATGTATCCCAATGTTGTGAATATTTGAATATATCCAATTCATGTCCCCCTAAGTATTATTGAAATTTCTACAAACACTATGCTTTCTCTTACTCAATATTTTATCTTCCCCATGTAAAGTAAATAATTCAGAGTGACATTCACAAGATGGCAGAATAGGAAATGCACGTATCCAACAAAAATGCGCTGGAAACTATTCAAATACAAGAATACCACCCTAAGTTAATCAGAACTCAGGGGACACCCCCTGGGCCCATAGCAGCAAAGAGAAACCATAACCAGTAAAACAAAAGATCATTCCATTTGGTGCTGACCCTCCTCCAAGCCAGCATATTACCACTCATAATTTCCCTAATCCCATGGTTTCAAAGGTGAGAAAAGGGAATTGGATATGAACATTTGACCTCTGCCTCAGTCTGGAAATCTTCATGGGGAGCCCACACCAGCCCTATCTCACAGGAACCATTGGGAGTACCAGGAGAGCTGAACCTCTTGCACTGTATAAAGGACAAAGAACAGGGCGCTGAGTGCAGCAACTGGTGCAAAGATATTGGTAGCTACTCTAAATTCTGATCAGCAGGGACACCACATTGAAGGGACTGGCTGATGCCATAGTCCTGCAGGGTACACAATCTGTGGAAAGGCCTGAATCCCTGGCATAATTTTTCACACAGCCAAGATGCTTGCATGGAGCCTTGCCCTGGGCTGGAAACAACTAAAAGGTTTGAATTAAGTTTTGGTGGCTGCTTAAGTGTTCTCCAAACTGGAAAAAAAATCAGGGCAGCAATTTAGTTCCAGAGCAGTGTTCAAGTTCCAGTAATTACCATAAGTCTTCCCAGACCAGAAAACAGTAGCAGGACAATGAGTTAGCTCTAGTGCGGTGTTTTAGTTCTAATCTTCACTATAAGTCCTCCCTAGAACAAGGAGAAACAGCAGGCTAGTGCTTAAGTTCCAATATTAAGTAATTGAGCTCTAACGCCAGCAATCAACACCTGCAAAACCTGGAAGAGGTGGCAGTCTCCTTAAATTGCAGGCATCAGTGTAAAAACTGTAAAAACACAAAGAATGTGTAAACTAACAGAGCTCCAGCAAGGGACCCAGAAAAATTGAAGATATGTCAAACACCGTAAAGATAATTCAGAATTATCCTCTTAAAGAAGTTCAGGACATCACAAGAAAATGCGGACAATAAATTACATAAAATATTAAATAAAATTTAGAAAACAATCTAGAAACAAAATAATAAATTTGAGAAATAAACAGGAACAAATATATATATATATATAAATCTATAAATAAATAATACAATAATTGAACAGAAAACTTATTAGAAAGCCTCAACAGCAGAATTGATCAAACACAGAAAATAATTCATGAACTTAAAATGTATGAAATTATCCAATCAGAGAAGCAAAAAGAAAAAAGAACGAGAGAATAAAGAAGGCCTGTGAGAATCTGCACATAATAAGAATTCCCAAAGGAGACAAGAGAGAGAAGAGCCTAGAAAGCTCTTTCTGCTGAATGAATTTTTTTTTTTATATTTAAAGAAATAATATCTGAAAAATCCCCAAATCTGGAGACAGACTTCACCATGCAGGTACAGAAAGCGTCAAGGTCACCAATAAAATTCAACCCAAAGAGAAAATCCCCAAGGTATATCATAATCAAATTAGCAAAATTCAAAAGCAAAGAAAGAGTACTCAAATTAGCAAGAGAAAAGAAACATATTATATTCAATGAAACTTCAATATGGCTTTCAGCAATTTCTCAGCAAAAGCCTGGCAGGTCAGGAGAAAATAGAATGCTATAGTCAAAGTATTGAAGGCAAAAAAATGACAACCAAAAATATGATATTTAGCGGAGTTATCCTTCAAGCATGAAGGCAAGATAAAGACTTTCTCAGACAAACAAAACTGAGGGAGTTTGACAACACCAGATTTATCTTACAAGAAATACTAACAGGAGTTCATCAATCTTGAAGAAATGGATGCTAATACATACCAAGAAAACAACAGAAGGTATTAGAATCACTAGTAAAAGAAATAAAACAGACTAATTTAGCATATTCTAATACTGTAATTGGAGGAATTAAACCACTTATATCTTAAATGTAAAGATTAAACAATTAAAATTAATAACTTCAATTGGCTATAAGATAAGAAATATAAAATTTAAGTTGAAACATTAATAAGTCAAAACGTGAAGGAGGGGCTGTGTTAAAATGTAGATTTTTTGGTTACTTTTCTTTATGATCAAAGTTATGTCATGATCAATTTTAAATAACCTGTTATAACTAAAAGATGTTTTGTAATTTTCATTGTAACTAGAAAGCTAAAACTTAAAATAGATACACTAAAAATAAATAGCACTAGCACAGAATCAAAATGTACTACTAGAGAAAAATCACTTAACATCAGAGGAAAAAAGAAATGAAAGAGCCATAAGACAACCAGGAAACAAAAACCTAAATGGTAATATTGTACCATTACCCATTAATAATAATAGTGCATGTAAATAGATTAAAATAGTCAACTAAAAGGCACAGAGTGACTGAATAAATAAATAGAAACAAGGCACAAATATATGCTGTCTATAGGAAACTCACTTCACCTATATAGACGTGCACAGACTGAAGGTGAAGAGTCAAAAACGGTATTTCATACAAATGAAAACGTAAAAGAGCAGGAGTAGCTGTACCTATATCAGATAAAATAGATTTTAAATCAAGAAGAGTACAATATACAAAGAATCCCATTATATAATGATAAAGTTGTCATTTCATCCAGAGGATTAGCAATTGTTAATTTATATATACCCAATACCAGAACACTCAAATATATAAAACAAATAATAGATGTAAAGAAAAATGTTAATTGCAATATAATAATAGTAGGAAACTTCAATACCCAACTTTCAGCAATGGGCAGACCATCCAGACATAAAATCAACAATAACTAAAAAAATTAGAGTTAAACTGCTCTACAGACAAAATGGACCTAACAGACATTTACGGAAGATTCCATCTGCCGGCTACAGAATACACTTTTTTCTCAATATCATGTGAAATATTCCCCAAGATAGGCCATATGCTAGGCAAAGAACAACTCCTACAGATTTTTTAAAAATCAAAATTATATCAAATATGTTCTCTGACCTTGATGGACTAAAACTAGAAATCTATAAACAAAGGGACACTGAAAAACTATAAAAATTTGTGAAAATAAAACTTGTTCCCAAACAACAAATAGATCATTAAAGAAATTTAAAAGAAGATTTAAAAATTCCATGAAACAAATTAAAATGGGAACATGGCATACCAAACGGGCTATAGCAAAAGCAGGTCTAAGAGGCAAGTTCATAGCAATAAACACCTACATCAAAAAAGTAGAAAGACTTCAAATAAACAACCAGTGATGCACTTAAAGGAAATAGAAAAGCATGGAAAAAAGTTAATAGAAAAAAAGAAATAATAAAGATCAAAGTAGAAATAAATGAAATTGAGACTGCAAAATACAAAATAATAATAAAATAAGTTCTGTTGTTTTGAAAAGTTTTAAAAAACGGACAAACCTTTATTAGACTAGGAAAATAAGAGAGAAGACATAAATTTAGAGGCATAAAAGAAGACGTTACAAATTATATCAAAAAGATAAAAGTGATCATTACAGACTATTGTAAACAACTATATTGAAAAACTTAGAAGAAATGGACAAGTTCCTAGACACATACAATCTACCAGATTGGATCATGAAAAAAAAAAAAAAAAATAGAAAACATGAAGAGACCATTAAGGAGTATTGATATTGAAGCAATATTAAAAAGTCTCCCATCAAAGGAAAAACCAAGGATCTAATTGATTCACTGCTGAATTCTACCAAACATTTAAACAAGAAATAACATTAATACTGGTCAAACTCTTCAAACAAATTACACAGGAGGGAAAACCAAAACTCATTCTATGAGGCCTGCATTACTCTGATACCAAAGTAAAACAAGGCAAGCACAGACAAAATCAATCTACAGGCCAATATCACTGATGAAGATAGATGCAAAACTCCTCAACAACATAATACCAAAAACAAATTCAGCAACACAATAAGAGAATCATTCATCATAATCAAGTGAGATTCATCCCAGTGATGTAAGGATTGCTGAACATATGCAATTCAATAACCAAAATACATCACATTAACAGAATGTTAAAAAATACAACGAATTCAATAGATGCTGAAAAAAGCTTTGAATAAAATTAAATATCCGTTCAAGATAAAAACTCTCAACAAAGTGGTTATAGAAGAAACATACCTCAAAACAACCAAGGCCAACTATGACAAAACCAAAGCTAATAGGGGGGAAAAGTGAAGAGCCCCTAAGTTCTGGAAGGAGACAAAGATGACCACTTTCACTACTTTTATTCAATATAGTACTAGAAGTCCTAACCAGAACAATAAAACAATAAAGGAAATTTGCATAGGAAGAAGTCAAGATCATGTTATCTTTGTTCAAAGATGACATGATCTTATATTTAGGAAAACCCAAAGACTCCATCAAAAAAAAGTCAGAACTGTTAAATAACTCAGTAAATTTGCAGGATACAAAATCAGCATGCAAAAACCAGTAACATTTCTATACACTAACAATGAACAATGAACAATCTGAAAAAGAAATCAAGAATGCAATCACAATTATTATAACAATAAAAAATAAAACACTTAGGAACAAATTTAATCAAAGATGTGAAGGACCACTACAATGAGAACAAAATTTCTGATGAAAGAAATTAAAAATAACACACTATAAAAATAGACAGATATCCCATGCTACTGGATTAGAATATTTAATATTGTTAAAATGTCCATACTACACAAAGCAATCTACAGATTCAATGTAATTCCTATTAACATGCCAATGATATTCCTCACAACAATAGGAAAAACAACCCTAAAATTCACAAGGAGTCACAAAAGACTCTAAATAGAGGCCGGGCACGGTGGCTCAAGCCTGTAATCCTAGCACTTTGGGAGGCCGAGACGGGCGGATCACAAGGTCAGGAGATCGAGACCACCCTGGCTAATACCGTGAAACCCTGTCTCTACTAAAAAATACAAAAAACTAGCCGGGCGAGGTGGCGGGCGCCTGTAGTCCCAGCTACTTGGGAGGCGGAGGCAGGAGAATGGCCTAAACCTGGGAGGCAGAGCTTGCAGTGAGCTGAGATCCGGCCAACGCACTCCAGCCTGGGCGACAGAGCCAGACTCCGTCTCAAAAAAAAAAAAAAAAAAAAGACTCTAAATAGAAAAAACAATCCTGAGCAAAAAAACAAAGCTGGATACACAACATTACCAGACTTCAAAATATAGTACAAAGTTTTAGTAATTAAAATAGCATGGTATTGTCATAAAAACAGATACGCAGACTGATGGATCAGATAGAGAACCATAGATAAATTCATGATTTTACAGCTAACTCATTTTTGACAAAGATGCCAAGAACACACACATGGGAAAGGATAGTCTAATTAGTGGTGCGAGGAAAACTGAATATTCATATGCAGAAGAATGAAATTGGACCCTTATCTCTCATCATATACAAAAATCAACTCAAAATGGGTTAAATACTTAAATGTAAGGCCTGATACTTCTAGGAGAAAACAATGAGAAAACGATTTAGGACATTGGTCCGGGCAATAATTTTGGAGTAATACCTCAAAATCACAGGCAACAAAAGCAAAAATCGAGAAATGGAAGAGCATCAAGCTAAAAAGCTTCCACATAGCAAATGAAACAATCAATAAAGAGACAGCCTATAAAATGGGAGAAAATGTTTATACACTATTCATCTGAGAAGGGGATCAGTGTCCAGAATGTGTAAGGAATTCAAAAACTCAATAGCAAATAATCAAATAATTTGATTAGACAATGGGCACATGATCTAAATAGACATTTCTCAAGAGAAGACATAGAATTGTCGAACAAGTGTACAAAAAAATGCTTAACATAAATAATCATCAGGGACATGCAAATCAAAACCAAAATTAGATATAATCTTATCCCAGTAAAAATGGCTATTGCCAAAAAGATTTAAAAAATCAAGTCTCTCACGGTGGCTCATGCCTATAATCCCAGCACTTAGGGAGGTCAAGGCGGGCAGATCACCCGAGGTCAGGAGTTTGAGACTAGCCTGGGCAACATGGTAAAACCCCATCTCTACTAAAAATATTAACATTAGCCAGGTGTGGTGTCGTGCACCTGTAATACCAGCTACACAGGAGGCAGAGACAGGAGAATCGCTTGAAACTGGGAGGCAGAGGCTGCAGTGAGCCAAGCTTGTGCCACTGCACTCCAGCCTGGGTGACAGAGCAAGACTCCATCTCAGAAAAACAATAAAATAAAATAAAATAAAATAAATCACAAATTCTGGCAAGAATGCAGAGAAAGAGAAATGCTAGTACATTGTTGGTGGAACTGTAAGTTAGAGTAGCCACAATTGAAAACAGTATGGGGCTCCTCAGAATACTAAAAATAGGTCTATGATGTGATCCAACAATCAAGTTGCTAGGAATATATCCAAAAGTAATGAAATCATTCTATTAAATAAGTATATGTACTGTCATGTTGATTGTAGCTCTATTCACAATAGCTGAGAGATGGAATCAACCTAAGTGTTCATCAGTGGATGAATGGATGAAGAAAATGAGGGATACCTCTAGACACACACACGCACGCACATGCACTGAAATATTGTTCAGCCATAAAAAGAATGAATATCATTTGCAACAACATAGACAGAACTGGAAGGCATTATGCTAAATGAAACAAGCTAGGAACAGAAAGACAAATATCATATGTTCTAGTGCACGGTGTGAGACCTCCCCCGCAACCCAGAAAAAAAAATTATTTTCATGAAGGTAGAGAGTAAAGAATGATGAGAATGGTAGAAGAGAGACAGCAATGAAGAGAGTTTTGTAAATAGATACAAAAATGCAATTAGATAGAAAGAAAATTCTATTGTTTAATACTACAGTGAGGTTATGATAATTAATAATCTTTTACGTATATTTGAAAATAGCTAGAATAAATATTTAGGAATGTCATCAATACAAAATAATGATAGTAAGAGGTGATGGATGTCCTAATTACCCTGCTTTGATCATTGTACATTGTATAAATGCGTCAAAATATCACATGTACTCCATAAATATGTACAATTAGGATGTATTTAAAAAATAAAAAAATTCCAAAGCTGATGGATTGCTTCCTATTAAATTTATCTTTGAACTATTACTTCAAGTGATTTTACTCAAGAAATGGATTATGCCTGGCTTATTTGCCACTCTGTTCTCAACAATTAATACAATATTCTGTCCAGCTCAGAAACATTTTAATTGATTATTTAATGAAATATTAGTGAATGAGAGAAAGATAGAATTTGGGACATTTTTGAAGGAGTCAATTGGTCAAGTTACGATAACATTTTGATTTAATAACAGTGCATTTGAGGATCACTTCAAAGACAAATTAAAGTGGAAGATATAAGTATGTCATTTAAAAAATACTTGAAAGAAAAGCCTTTTCTAAGGTATCATCTTTGAAATGTCAATAAACTTATCTGCAAAAATGCATTTTAATTTTTTCCCTCAAAGCACAAATCAGATGTGTTTCAAGTCTTCATTAAAAAGTTATCATACTGAGAGAAGCTGTGAATGTCACTTCTGAGATTTCAAACACCATAAATAATACACAAATCAAATGTAGTATCGCCAATAGTTTTCAACTCGTACTCAGACCTTCTGTATAGTTGAAAAGTTGAAGTGAATGTTTCAAATAATAGAAAATTAAAATCTGTTAGACATGTTATTGAGGGAAAAAAAGCAGTTATCTGTTAATTATTATCAATTAAGATAGCAATAGAAAACACCACTATAAAGTTTTCACATATGATTCACATACATGTTGCAAAGACAAATACATTGTTATATGTATAGCATGTAACACAATTTTTGAAACCCTAGTATAAAAAGATGAAAATGGAATTGAAGAATTCAGAAACAAAAGAAAGCAAAAACTTTGTTTATAACACAAATATTTTTCTCTCCTAAAATTGTTGACTGAATGTGTTTATCAATAACATCCTGTTGGGAGTCAATAACTCTCACTATTTCATTATTTAAAAATATGGAACTGCTTGTACACAAATTAAAATGTTTCTGTATAATATGTGTTTCATCAGGATTTTTTGTGTGTCTTTTTAATGTATATGCTAAAACATTATTCTGGATCAGTATCTACCAATTCTCTAGATGTAATGGATTTTATTCATTCCCAGGTATTTTATTTCTTAAACTATTAGCAAATTTGCCTCTTTTGTTATTGTTGTTGGTTGGTTGGATGAATGGGTGGTTGTGTGCTTTGACACATTTATTAAAGGTTAACGTTTTTAGAGATTTAGAAAAAATAATGTCTTCAGGAAGCTAAAGTAATTGAAACCCTAGGTACCGATAGTGCTATTACTTATTAAATTTATCTCAAACATTATAGGTTGTCTGTGTTAAATGACTCATCAGTATGTCTTGGACAATATTGTGGTAAATAGAATAATATTTAATTAGAAAGTACTAATAAATTCAGCATAGATTTTCACTTTATGTATTTTCTATAATGAAAAGTCCAAAATACTATTTTTATGAAGCACGGGATGGGGGTCACAGAGTGCTTTAGAAGTCCAGGGGATAGCTAAGTTGACTAGAAGTAGCATTTCCAAAGCAGCAGTGTGATTTGAAGAGAAAGGAGAATAAAAATTTACAAATATTTATTGAATAGTAATACAGTTTGTCTGTGTCCTCACCCAAATCTCATCTTGAATTCCCACATGTTATGAGAGGGTCCCAGTAGGAGGTAATTGAATTATGGGGTCAAGTCTTTCCTGTGCTGTTCTCCTGATAGTAAATAAGTCTCACGAGATCCAGTGGTTTTAAAAAGGAGAATTTCCCTGCACAAGCTCTTTTTACCTGCCGCCATCCACGTAAGACTTGACGTGCTCTTCTTTGCCTTCCACCATGATTGTGAGGCCTCCCCAGCCATGTGGAACTGTAAGTCCATTACATCTCCTTTTCTTCCCAGCCTTGGGTATGTCTTTATCAGCAGCGAGAAAATGGACTAATTCAAATGGGTAATGTTTGGGACTGACTTCACATGGTAGAACTGGTAGGACCTTGAATGTTGTAACTGCAGGTTTTTCTCCCCACTTGGCCTCTGCAGATAAGTTCCCATGGCCAAACCACACTCTTTTTCAAACAGACCAGATGAGGTTCCTACTTAGTACTGAGTATTGTATTTCTGTTTCCTGCCAGGATGCAGAACTACTCAAACAAACAATCACATTCTCCCACAGGACCAAGGAAAATTCAACCACTTAATTCCACAATGTCTGCCCCATACATCTCCTCTGGTTTGCTCTGTTCTCAAATGCAATCCCTTTGTGGCTCCACCTGGTGTGCAATGTCCTCTGTCTCTGGGCTGTCAGTATATATGACAAATTAACTTCTGTCAGTTTCACTTTTTTTCCAGTTTGGGTGTTCTGTGTTCAAACTTACATATCCCTCACTGATAGGGTAAAGAGGAGTGATAATTATGTGAGGTAATGCATGTTAATTAGGTAGATTTAGCCATTCTACAACTTCTATGTACCTCAAAACATCATATTGTATGTGATAAATCCAATTTTATCTGTCAAGTTAGAAATAAAATTTTATAAATGTATTTGGGGAAAGTATGTAGATTTTCATTGCAGAGAAGTTATAAAAAAAAAAGAAAAAGTGGAATAAAAAAGTAATTTTAGACAAATGATAAGACCCAAAAAAGTATGGGAAATATTTTTTTGACAGAATACTATTACTTGAGAATATTCTATAGGCTAAGGTCTGAATGCTGTGTCTTCCTAAAACTCATATCTTGAATGCCAATGTGATGATTTTAGAAGATAAGACATTTGGGAGGTGATTAGACTCTGAAGGTGAAGTCTTCATAAATGGGATTAGTGCCCTTATTAAAAAGTCCTCAGATAGCTGCCTTGCCTCTTCTACCATGAGAGGACACAGCTAGAAAACACCATTTAAGAACCAAAAACCAGGCTCTCATCAGCCACTGAATCTGCTGGCAACATGATCTTGGATTTCCTAGCCTCCAGAATTCTGAGAAATAAACCTTTTGCTTTTTATAAGCTACCCGGTATGTGGCATTTTGTTGTAGAAGCCCAAACGAACTAAGACACAATGTGAGAAAAATAATATATGAGAAATCTATATGAGAAAATGCAGAAGAGAAAAACATGACAGATTCTAGAAACAAAAAGACACTCAATGTTTACTGCAGTATACACCAAGGTAGAAAATAGATCTGAAGCAATTCAGAAATATTTTAGATATTGAAATATCTTGTATGCTTTATTAAGGAATTTGAACATGATTCTAAATGCACTGAATCCCATTAAAAGAATGCAATATTGTCAAATAATCTTTCATGCTGATATATTATGATCCCTGAAGTTTGGAGAATTGAAATAAGTGAGAAAATTGAAGGAAGACACAATATCCATATTACTCTCATTGGTGATGTTTATTTAGATCACATGGTCTAGGTGTTATCCCAGGTATACACTGGGTAGTAAAAGCAAGGTTTGAGGAGATACTTTAATATTATCCAATAATCCTTAACATCCCTCCCATGGATTTAGCAATTACTGATGATTCTTATCTATGCCAGTCTTTACAGTAATGTTTACAAAATAATGATCTTCCAATTACAGCATTGCTATCACATTCAGTAGTCAGCAACCAGCATTCTATAGCCTCATTTAAAAAAAAAAATTGTACTCTATATCTATCTATCTATCTATCTATCTATCTATCTGAACATGTGCACATGAATTCTTATTTTTGAAACATTTATAGCTTATTACAGTCCACATCATTATGATGTTAAATGTTCCTCAGGTTTGAATAGCAGAAGCATCTTCCAGGTGGTTCACACACATTCCCCAACATTTTTTTTTAACTCCCTTTATTTCTGGCATAAAATGATATTCCAAAGTCTTCCTGTATCTCCCCCATCCTAGCATCAAGTTTCCTTTCTTAGAAAGAGCTAAGAAATATATATATATATACTATACATAAATTTTAATAGATATGTGTACAGATATAATTGTACAAATATATGTGTGTACACCCACACATATGCATACAGACACACACACACTCCATGCTTGCAATTCCACAGTTTCCTTTCTTCCACTGTGTGAACTCTTCTTTCAAACATCCACCCATTTTATCATCTGTTCAATTCAGTATAACACACCTAAAATAATTTCAAAATTGCTTTACCCATACAACCATAAAAAATATGTTAAAATGTTTTAGAATTTGATTGCAGTGGCCACCCCTCATGAAAATAATGAAAATCAAAAACAAAAACTGATGTTAAACATTAAATTAATGTGTTTACAAGCTATTGGATTGTTTCCCTGACCACCACCCTTTTAGTGTGGTTGTGCTATTCATTTGTGAAACTATTAGGTTCAGGTTGACTTGCTTGATTTTGATTCTCTTTTTTTTCTGTTTTTCATTCCTGTTGATGTACACATTAGCATGCTTCAAAAAGTCAAAAGAACTGAAAAACTGTACTTAGAGCGAAATCATTCATCCTTCCCTTTTTACCTTCCACTATATCCCCATATCTCATGTTAGTATCCAATTTATTTGTTTTATCTTTCCTGTGTTTCTTTCCATAAAGATGTGATGATATATTTATATTTTCTTATTTCCCCTTTTAACAACAGTTTTCATAATAAACCTACTATTTGCATTTTGCTATTTCCACTAAGCAATGTATGTTTGAAATCATCTATTTCAATTAAAGTTTGTAATTGTAAGTTTTTAAAAAAAATGTTTGTTTTCCTATACTTATTTTCACGTGATTTCACAGTGTAGTATAGAAAAGCATCACTTTCCAAAATTATTTAGTATTCGTCACTCAAATATTAAAAGACTTTGTGTTTTCCTGACCTATTGTTACTCTCAGATGAAGAACAGTTAAGATTATATAGAGTCAGTTAAAGATACAAGAAACATTCTCTGCCGGGCGCGGTGGCTCAAGCCTGTAATCCCAGCATTTTGGGAGGCCGAGACGGGCGGATCACGAGGTCAGGAGATCGAGACCATCCTGGCTAACATGGTGAAACCCCGTATCTACTAAAAATACAAAAAACTAGCCGGGCGAGGTGGCGGGCGCCTGTAGTCCCAGCTACTCCGGAGGCTGAGGCAGGAGAATGGCGTAAACCCGGGAGGTGGAGCTTGCAGTGAGCTGAGATCCAGCCACTGCACTCCAGCCTGGGCGACAGAGCAAGACTCCGTCTCAAAAAAAAAAAAAAAAGAAAAAAGAAAAGAAATATTCTCATTTTCCTTAGAGAATAGAGTGATCTACTGTGTTGGCTAAAGATGCTAGTCATTAAGTTAATGGATTTTATAACAAATGTCATTTGCTATATATTTAATCACAGTTTATTCAAGATTCATTGAATCTATAAGCTATATAGTTCTATTTGCAGGTGATAGTAATGATTATATTCATTGCATTTTCAAGGTATGAAAACAAATTAGATAAAAGTAAAGATACCTGGAGTTAAATGAAATATTAATAGTTTAAACCAATCATACAAAGGACTATATTTACATAATTATCTTAAATAAATTCTGTTTATTTTTGGCTTTATTTGAGCTATTGGAATTTGCTTGAAGCATATTATATCCTGTTTATTCTGCAGGACCTTGTATACTTACTTTGCCAGTTTGCTAATTTTTTTGCCTATCTGAGGTTAGTAATCTAAAATATTTTAACAGTTGTATTCTTCTCTAGTTTTATAATTGCCATTTCAAGAATATTACATAAATGGAATCATGCATTATATAACCCTCAGAGACTGACTTTTTAATTTAGCATAATTCCTTGGCTATTCATGAACGTTTTTGTGTATGTCAATAGATTGTTCCTTTTTATTTTTGAGCAATATTCCGTGATATGAATGTACCATGGTTTGTTAAAGGACATGTTTTTTGTTTTGTTTTGTTTTCCAATTTTAGGTTATTATGAATAAAGCTCCTATGAACAATTGTGTCCAAGTTTTTGTGTAAAAAATAAGTTTTCATTTTTCTGAGATAAATGTCCAGGACTACAATTTCTGAGTGACATAGCAATTGCATATTTAATTTTACGCAGACAGACTGTAAACCTGAGGGACAATACCATTTTACATTTCCACCAACAGCGTATCAATGATCCAGTTTCTCTGTATTCTCACAAGCATACGGTGATATCATTATTTTTTTTTTTGATTTTTTACTTTAGTGACTCTGATAGGTGTGATATTTAATAGCGTTCTTATTTTGGTTTTAATTTGTATTTGTTAATTTATAAAATAATTGAACATTTTTCATATGCTTATTTGACATCCATACACCATTCTCAGTGAAATGTCTGTTCTATCTTTTGAATATTTCTAGTTGAACTTTTTAAAATTGTTTTACTGTTGAGTTTTGATACTTCTCAATATATATTCTAGTACTAGTTATTTATTAGATATGTAGTTTGCAAATACTTTATCTATCTTTGTAGATTGTTTCTTCATTCTCTTCACATGAGCTTTCACAGAGCAGTTTTCATTTTTGATGAGGTTCACATTATCAAATGTCTGCCATCCACATTATCAAATGTCTGTTGTTTATGGATCATGCTTTTGATATCAAGTAAGAATACTTTGCTTAGTGCTATAACCTAAAGGTATTCTCCATTTTTTCTAAGATTTCAAAGTTTTACATTTTACATTTAATTCTGTGATTAATTTTCAACTAACATTTTGTATAAGATGTAAAATTTAGGTCAAGTTTTATTTTATTCTCTTATTGATACCAAATTGTTCCAGCATTATTTGTTGAAAAGACTATTCTTTATCCATTGAATTCTTTCTACACCTTTATCAAAAATCAGTTTAGCATATTTGTGTGGGTCTCTTTCTAGGTTCTCTATTCAGTTCTACCAATCTGTGTGTCTATTCCTCTGTGAATACTACACTGTTTTGATTAATGTAGCTATATAACAAGCCCCAGTATCAGGTTCAGTGATTATTCCCACTCTATTTTTCTCTGCCAAGAGTCTTTTTGGGCGAGGACCCTTGCCTTTTCAAATAGATTTTAGGAAAAAACTTGTAAATGTCTACAAACACTTTGATTAAATTTTTATAAGAATTGCATTCAACCTATAGATTAGTTTAAGGAAATTGACTTTTACTTTGTTGAGCCTTCCAATCCATGCACATGATATGTATCTCCATTTATTTAAATATTCTTTGATTTGTTTCATGAATGTTTTGTAATTGTAAGCTTGACAACTCTGGACTCAGAAAATCTGAGACAGGTCTCAGTTAATTTAGGAAAGTTTGTTTTGGGCCGGGCACGGTGGCTCATGTCCGTACTCCTAGCACTTTGGGAGGCCAAGGCAGGCGGATCATGAGGTCAGGAGATCAAGACCCTCCTGGCTAACACCATGAAACTCTGTCTCTACTAAAAATACAAAAAATTAGCTGGGCGTGGTGGTAGGTGCCTGTAGTCCCAGTTGCTTGGGAGGCTGAGGCAGGAGAATGTCATGAACCTGGGAAGTGGAGCTTGCGAAGAGTACAGATAGCGCTATTGCACCCCAGTCCAGATGGGCTACAGAGAGAAACTAGGTCTCAAAAAAATAATAAGAATGAAATAAAAAACAAAAAAATAGAAGTTTATTTTGCCATGGTTGAAGATGCATGTCCGTAACACAGCCTTAGGAAGTCCTGATGACATGTGCCCAAGGTAGTCAGGGTACAGCCTGGTTGTATACATTTTAAGGAGACATGAGGCATCAATCAATATATGTAAGAAGTACATTGGTTTGGTCTGGAAAGGCGAACAACTCAAAGCAAAGGCAGGAAGGCTCAAAGCAAGGAGGAGGCTTCCAGGTCACAGAGAGGTGAGAGACAAATGGTTGCATTCTTCTGTGTTTCTAATTAGCCTTTCCAAAGCAGGCAATCAAATATGCATTTATCTCAATGAGCAGAGGGATAACTTTGAATAGAATGGGAGGCCAGTTTGCCTTAAACAGTACACAGCTTTGAATTTTCCCTTTAGCTTAGTAATTTTGGGGGACCAAGATATTTTCTTTTCATAGGATCCTATATATGTATTGCTAAACGCAAATCTAAGTATTTACTTTTATTTGGAATGACTGTAGAAGCATTATGTTTTTAATTTCATTCTTGGCAAGCTATTTAACTTGGGGCTGTGGTCTTATGTCCTGGAACACAGCTAAAATCACTTAGTAGTTCTCTGAGTTTTTGAAAATTTATTGGAATTTTTTGTATAGATAATCAGGTTATCTGCAAACACATAGAGCTTTATTTCTTCATTTTAAATCTGTATCTTTCCTTACACCTTGATTAGAATGTTTTGCACTAAGTTGAGAAAGAGTGATGATAAGCATTGTCATCCTTGCCTTCTTCTCATTCTTAGAGGAAAAAATTTCAGTCTTTCATTACTGTGTGGTTTAGCTGAAGGTTTTTGTGGACACATTTTATCAAATAGAGGTAATCTCCCTTTATTCCTAAACTGCTTGCAATTTATATTATGAATGGGTGTTGGATTTTGTCAAATTATTTTCTGAATATATTAATATAATCATACAACTTTTCTTTTTACTATGCCAATGTAATGGAGTCCATTGGTTAACCTTTTTTTGTTTTGTTTTGTTTTTTGTTTTTTGAGACAGAGTTTTACTCTGGTCATCCAGACTGGAGTGTAATGGTGTAATCTCGGCTTACTGCAACCTCAGGCCCCTGAGTTCAAGCAATTCTTCTTCCTCAGCCTCCAGAGTAGCTGGGATTACAGGCATCTGCCACCATACTCAACTAATTTTTTGTATTTTTAGTAGAGATGGGGTTTCACCATGTTGATCAGGCTGGTCTTGAATTCCTGACCTCAGGTGATCCACCCACCTCAGCCTCCCAAAGTGCTGGGATTACAGGTGTGAGCCACCGTGCCTGGCCCATTGGTTAATTTTAATATGCTAGATCAGTCTTGAAAATCTGGTATAAACTGTCCTTTGTTATGGTGTATAATAGTTTTCATATATTGTCAAATTGGGTCTGGTAATATATTGTTGAGGATTTTTATGTTGAAATTTATGAGAGAGATAGGTTTTTAATTTCTATTTTTTACTCTCTCCATCTACTTTTGATATGAGGGTAATACTGTCTTCAAAAGAATTGTGAAGTGTTCTACATCGCTGTTGATGAAAAGAGTCAATCTCTAAAATATTTGAAGAGATTTATTCTGAGCCATTTTCTATTTTGTATGAATGACACAACCCCAGAATGAACATCCTAAGAATGTTCCCAAGGTGGTTGGCCTACAGCTTGGTTTTACATGTTTTAAGGAGATATAAGATATCAATCAATACATGTAAGATATACATTGGTTAGGTCTGGAAAGGTGAAACAACTAAAAGTGGGATTGTGGGGGGTGGGAAGGAGCCACTTCCAGGTCATAGGTGGATTCAAAGATTTACTCATTGACAGTTGGTTGAAAGTGTTTATCTAAAGTCCTACAATCAATGCAAGGGGATGCCTAGGTTAAGATAACGTGTTGTGGAGACCAGGATTCTTATTGTGTCTGGAATTTATTCCTTCCGGTGGGTTCTTGGTCTCGCTGACTTCAAGAATGAAGCCTCAGACCTTTGCAGTGAGTGTTACAGCTCTTAAAGATGGTGTGTCTGGAGTTTGTTCCTTCAGATATTCAGATGTGTCCAGAGTTTCTTCCTTCCAGTGGGTTTGTGGTCTCGCTGACTTCAAGAATGAAGCCGCAGACTTTCGCGTGAGTGTTACAGCTCTTAAAGGTGATGCAGAGCCAAAGAGTGAGAAACAACAAGATTTATTGTGAAAAGCTAAAGAACAAAACTTCCACAACATGGAAGGGGGCATGAGCAGGTTGCACAGCTGGCTGGGGTGGCCAACTTTTATTCCTTTGTTTTGGCCCTGTCCTGCTGATTGGTCCATTTTACAGAGCACTGATTGGTCCATTTTACAGAGTGCTGATTGGTCCATTTTACAGAGTGCTGATGGGTGCTTTTACAATCATTTAGCTAGACACAGAGCACTGACTGGTGCATTTTTACAGAGTGCTGATTGGTGCATTTATGATCCTTTAGCTAGACAGAAAAGTTCTCCAAGTCCCCACTCCACCCAGGAAGTCTAGCTGGCTTCACCTCTCATTATTATGTAGATGAAACCTCCAGGTAGCAAGCTTCATAGGGAATAGATGGTAAGTATTTCTTATCAGACTTAAAAAGGTTCCAGACTCTTATTTAATTCTCTCCTACAGCAGGGAAAATACCTGTAAGGGGAAGGGGATTACCCACAGAATGTACACTTTCTGCACAAGAGATAGCTTTTCAGGACCATTTCAAAACATGTCAAATAAATATATTTTGGGGTAAAATCATTTGATTTCTTTTAGGACCTTCTGTCATGTTGGTATCTTATTATTACAAAGAGACTTCTCTGCCAGTCTTAAGGTCTCTGTTTTAGTGTTAATGCTGGTCAGTTGTGCTGGTCATAATTCCAGAGGGAGGAGGATAT
The DNA here is from genome assembly GCF_009764315.1 of Trachypithecus francoisi. Lineage (NCBI taxonomy): Eukaryota > Metazoa > Chordata > Mammalia > Primates > Cercopithecidae > Trachypithecus > Trachypithecus francoisi. Next base: position 54,672,162 of record NW_022681463.1, on the reverse strand, counting down.
AATGAGGCATGTACAACTACCCGTTCCTATCATGACCTGAACTGTTGTTTCAGGTTAACTTTGTAACACCTTTGGCCCAGAGGGAGGGTCCATTCAGTTGGTTGGGGGCTTAGAATTTTATTTTTGGTTAACAGTGTAATATTTTTTGAAAAAATTGTGTAAAATTGCTGTCAGTTTTCCTTTAAATATGTGGTAGAATTGTCCTGTGAACTTATTCAGCCTGTAGATCTCTCTTTTTGAGATCTTTTAAATAACAAATTCTGTTTAATTTTAAGGTGGAGTCTAGCTATGTTGCACAGGCTGGTCTTGAACTCGCAGGCTCAAGGAATCCTTCAGCCTCAGCCTCCTGAGTAGTTGGGACTACAGGCGTGTGCCAGCACACCAGGCTACAAATACATTTTTAAATGGTTACAACTCTAGTCATATTATATGTTTCATTGTGGTTGAATTTTGTTGCTTATAGTTTTCAAGAAATTGGTACAATTTATTTAATTATCAAATTTGTGAGTGTAAAATTATTCAGATATCCACTTATTTTTCTTTTAATAGCTGTAGAACCTGTAGTAATATGGTTGTTTTATTCTTAATGAAGACATTTGTGTTTACTCACTTTATGTTTGTTATTCTTGTTGGAAGTTTATCAGTTTTATTGATTTGTTTTGTACATGGCTTTTGCTTATTTACTTTTCTTGATTGTTTTATAATTTCGATTTCTTTGAATTTTGCTCTTGTGAACCCCAAACATTTGAGACAGATCTCAGTTAATTTAGAAAGTTTGTTTTGCCAAGGTTGAGAACACATGTCCGTGACACATCCCCAGGAAGTCCTGACAACATGTATCCAGGGTGGTCAGGGCACAGTTTGGTTGTATACATTTTAGGAAGACATGGGACATCAGTAGATATATGTAAGATGAACATTGTTTCTGTCTGGAAAGGCAGGACAACTAGAAGCAAAGACAAGACAACTCAAAGCCTCAAAGCAGGGAGGGGGCTTCCAGGTCATAGGTAAATAAGAGACAAAGGTTGCATTCTTTTGAGTTTCTAACTAGCCTCTCCAAAGGAGGTAATCAGATATGCACTTATCTCAGTGAGCAGAGGGGTGACTTTAAATAGAATTGGAAACAGGTTTGTCCTAAGCGGTTCCCAGCTTGAATTTTCCCTTTAGCTTCCTGATTTGGGGGCCTCAAGGTTTATTTTCCTTTCACACTCTTATCTTTATTGTTCTCTTCTGCTTACTTGGGTTTATTACAATTTTCTTTTTGTAATTTTTTGAAGTGAGAACTTAAGTTACTGAAGGTATTAATTGGAGAATTAACCTCTTTTCTGTGTGTGTGATAAGGTCTCATTCTGAAATTTTTGTCTGGGGTACAGTGGCATGATCATAGCTCACTGTAACCTCAAACTGCAGGGTTCAAGGGATACTCCTGCCTCAGTCTCCCAAATATCACATTTCTAATGTAAGTCTTTGGTGCTATAAAGTTCCCTCTTATCACTCCTTCATGTAAATCTCACATATTTTATAAGTCTTGCTTTGACTTTCATTCTGATATTTTCTTTTAATGAAGACTTTTCCTATGACTCATAAATTATTTAAAAGTGTGTTTCTAAAACTCCTATGAGGTTAATAATTTCCTGTTGTTTTTCTGGTATCAATTTATAATTTAATTCCATTATTATCAGTGAACACACTGTATAATTTCAATTCTTTTAAATTTCTTTATAGTGTTTAAGTCCTAAGGTATGCTTAATATTGTTTAATGTTTCAAGTTACATTCATTTCCTAACAATAATTATTTTACAATTACCACAAAACTGAGTGTCATAAAACATCAGAAATGTATCATCTGAAAGTGCTGAACACTAGTAAGTCTAAAAGTAGAATTAGCGGTACAATGCTCCCCCCGAAATCTCCAAGAGAAACTTTTCTTGGCTCTTCCTAGCTTCTGATGATTGGTCAGCAATCTTTGGTCTTCCTTGGTTTGTGGATGTTATCACTCTTATCCTCTGTCTTCATATGGCATTCTCCCTGTGTTCCTGTCTATGTCACTTCTCCTCTCATAAAGATATCACTCATATTGGATTAGGGACCCGGCCTACTCCATTATGGCTTCATTTGTGCTACTTTTATCTAAACAATGGTCCGATTTTCAAACGAAGTCACACTTGAAGGTTCGGAGGTACTGGGGAAAAAGATTTCAACTCTTTTTTTTTTTGTTTTCTGGTGGGGTAGAGGGGAGTGTTACATTTCAACCCATAATACATGGACTCTTACAAACAAATCTGCTGTTATTGGATGGGCTATTTTATATAGGTCAATAGATCCTGTTTGTAGATTATGTGATTTAACCTTCCATATCTGTAGAATTTCCGTCTAATAGTTCTTTTAATTGCTGATGGGGTTGTTGAAGTCCTCCAGCTATAATTGTGAATTCCTCTGTTTCTCCTATCAGTTCTATCAGCTTTTGCTTTATGTATTCTGTGGATCTGTTTTATTCATAGTTACACATTTGGGATTGTTTTGCCTAGCAATTTACCTCATTTTTTTTTTTTTTTTTTTATACTTTAAGTTCTAGGGTACATGTGCATAATGTGCAGGTTTGTTACATATGTATACTTATGCCATGTTGGTGTGCTGCACCCATCAACTCGTCAGCACCCCTCAATTCATCATTTATATCAGGTATAACTCCCAATGCAATCCCTCCCCCCACCCCCTCCCCATGATAGGCCCCAGTGTGTGATGTTCCCCTTCCCGAGCCCAAGTGATCTCATTGTCCAGTTCCCACCTATGAGTGAGAACATGCGGTGTTTGGTTTTCTGTTCTTGTGATAGTTTGCTAAGAATGATGGTTTCCAGCTGCATCCATGTCCCTACAAAGGACACAAGCTCATCCTTTTTTATGGCTGCATAGTATTCCATGGTGTATATGTGCCACATTTTCTTAATCCAGTCTGTCACAGATGGACATTTGGGTTGATTCCAAGTCTTTGCTATTGTGAATAGTGCCGCAATAAACATACGTGTGCATGTGTCTTTGTAGTAGAATAATTTATAATCCTTTGGGTATATACCCAGTAGTGGGATGGCTGGGTCATATGGTACATCTAGTTCTAGATCCTTAAGGAATTGCCATACTGTTTTCCATAATGGTTGAACTAGTTTACAATCCCACCAACAGTGTAAAAGTGTTCCTATTTCTCCACATCCTCTCCAACACCTGTTGTTTCCTGACTTCTTAATGATTGCCATTCTAACTGGTGTGAGATGGTATCTCATTGTGGTTTTGATTTGCATTTCTCTGATGGTGAGTGATGGTGAGCATTTTTTCATGTGTCTGTTGGCTGTATGAATGTCTTCTTTTGAGAAATGTCTGTTCATAACCTTTGCCCACTTTTTGATGGGGTTGTTTGTTTTTTTCTTGTATATTTGTTTGAGTTCTTTGTAGATTCTGGATATTATCCCTTTGTCAGATGAGTAGGTTGCAAAAATTTTCTCCCATTCTGTAGGTTGCCTGTTCACTCTGATGGTAGTTTCTTTTGCTGTGCAAAAGCTCTTTAGTTTAATTAGATCCCATTTGTCAATTTTGGCTTTTGCTGCCGTTGCTTTTGGTGTTTTAGACATGAAGTCCTTGCCCATGCCTATGTCCTGAATGGTACTACCTAGATTTTCTTCTAGGGTTTTTATGGTATTATGTCTAACATTTAAGTCTCTAATCCATCTTGAATTAATCTTCGTATAAGGGGTAAGGAAAGGATCCAGTTTCAGCTTTCTACTTATGGCTAGCCAATTTTCCCAGCACCATTTATTGAATAGGGAATCCTTTCCCCATTTCTTGTTTCTCTCAGGTTTGTCAAAGATCAGATAGCTGTAGATGTGTGGTATTATTTCTGAGGACTCTGTTCTGTTCCATTGGTCTATATCTCTGTTGTGGTACCAGTATCATGCTGTTTTGGTTACTGTAGCCTTGTAGTATAGTTTGAAGTCAGGTAGTGTGACGCCTCCAGCTTTGTCCTTTTGACTTAGGATTGTCTTGGTAATGCGGCCTCTTTTTTGGTTCCATATGAACTTTAAAGCCGTTTTTTTCCAATTCTGTGAAGAAACTCATTGGTAGCTTGATGGGGATGGCATTGAATCTATAAATAACCTTGGGCAGTATGGCCATTTTCATGACATTGATTCTTCCTATCCATGAGCATGGTATGTTCTTCCATTTGTTTGTGTCCTCTTTGATTTCACTGAGCAGTGGTTTGTAGTTCTCCTTGAAGAGGTCCTTTACATCCCTTGTAAGCTGGATTCCTAGGTATTTTATTCTCTTTGCAGCAATTGTGAATGGAAGTTCATTCCTGATTTGGCTCTCTGCTTGTCTGTTACTGGTGTATAAGAATGCTTGTGATTTTTGCACATTAATTTTGTATCCTGAGACTTTGCTGAAGTTGCTTATCAGCTTAAGGAGATTTTGGGCTGAGACATGGGGTTTTCTAAATATACAATCATGTCATCTGCAAACAGGGACAATTTGACTTCTTCTTTTCCTAACTGGATACGCTTGATTTCTTTCTCTTGCCTGATTGCCCTAGCCAGAACTTCCAAAACTATGTTGAATAGGAGTGGTGAGAGAGGGCATCCCTGTCTTGTGCCAGTTTTCAAAGGAAATTTTTCCAGTTTTTGCCCATTCAGTATGATATTAGCTGTGGGTTTGTCATAAATAGCTCTTATTATTTTGAGGTATGTTCCATCAATACCGAATTTATTGAGCGTTTTTAGCATAAAGGGCTGTTGAATTTTGTCAAAAGCCTTTTCTGCATCTATTGAGATAATCATGTGGTTCTTGTCTTTGGTTCTGTTTATATGCTGGATTACGTTTATTGATTTGCGAATGTTGAACCAGCCTTGTATCCCAGGGATGAAGCCCACTTGATCATGGTGGATAAGCTTTTTGATGTGCTGCTGAATCCGGTTTGGCAGTATTTTATTGAGAATTTTTGCATCGATGTTCATCAGGGATATTGGTCTAAAATTCTCTTTTTTTGTTGTGTCTCTGCCAGGCTTTGGTATCAGGATGATGTTGGCCTCATAAAATGAGTTAGGGAGGATTCCCTCTTTTTCTATTGATTGGAATAGTTTCAGAAGGAATGGTACCAGCTCCTCCTTGTACCTCTGGTAGAATTCAGCTGTGAATCCATCTGGTCCTGGACGTTTTTTGGTGGGTAGGCTATTAATTGTTGCCTCAATTTCAGAGCCTGCTATTGGTCTATTCAGGAATTCAAATTCTTCCTGGTTTAGTCTTGGGAGAGTGTAAGTGTCCAGGAAATTATCCATTTCTTATAGATTTTCTAGTTGATTTGCGTAGAGGCATTTATAGTATTCTCTGATGGTTGTTTGTATTTCTGTGGGGTCAGTGGTGATATCCCCTTTATCATTTTTTATTGTGTCTATTTGATTCCTCTCTCTTTTCTTCTTTATTAGTCTTGCTAGCGGTCTGTCAATTTTGTTGGTCTTTTCAAAAAACCAACTCCTGGATTCATTGATTTTTTGGAGGGTTTTTTGTGTCTCTATCTCCTTCAGTTCTGCTCTGATCTTAGTTATTTCTTGCCTTCTGCTAGCTTTTGAATATGTTTGCTCTTGCCTCTCTAGTTCTTTTAATTGTGATGTTAGAGTGTCAATTTTACATCTTTCCTGCTTTCTCTTGTGGGCATTTAGTGCTATAAATTTCCCTCTACACACTGCTTTAAATGTGTCCCAGAGATTCTGGTATGTTGTATCTTTGTTCTCATTGGTTTCAAAGAACATCTTTATTTCTACTTTCATTTCGTTATGTACCCAGTAGTCATTCAGGAGCAGGTTGTTCAGTTTCCATGTAGTTGAGCGGTTTTGATTGAGTTTCTTAGTCCTGAGTTCTAGTTTGATTGCACTGTGGTCTGAGAGACAGTTTGTTATAATTTCTGTTCTTGTACATTTGCTGAGGAGTGCTTTACTTCCAATTATGTGGTCAATTTTGGAATAAGTGCGATGTGGTGCTGAGAAGAATGTATATTCTGTTGATTTGGGGTGGAGAGTTCTATAGATGCCTATTAGGTCCGCTTGGTGCAGAGATGAGTTCAATTCCTGGATATCCTTGTTAACTTTCTGTCTCGTTGATCTGTCTAATGTTGACGGTGGAGTGTTGAAGTCTCCCATTATTATTGTATGGGAGTCTAAGTCTCTTTGTAGGTCTCTAAGGACTTCCTTTATGAATCTGGGTGCTCCTGTATTGGGTGCATATATATTTAGGAGAGTTAGCTCTTCCTGTTGAATTGATCCCTTTACCATTATGTAATGGCCTTCTTTGTCTCTTTTGATCTTTGATGGTTTAAAGTCTGTTTTATCAGAGACTAGGATTGCAACACCTGCTTTTTTTTGTTCTCCATTTGCTTGGTAGATCTTCCTCCATCCCTTTATTTTGAGCCTATGTATGTCTCTGCATATGAGATGGGTCTCCTGAATACAGCAGACTGATGGGTCTTGACTCTTTATCCAGTTTGCCAGTCTGTTGTCTTTTAATTGGAGCATTTAGTCCATTTACATTGAAGGTTAATATTGTTATGTGTGAACTTGATCCTGTCATTATGATATTAACTGATTATTTTGCTCGTTAGTTGATGCAGTTTCTTCCTAGCCTCGATGGTCTTTACATTTTGGCATGTTTTTGCAATGGCTGGTACCGGTTGTTCCTTTCCATGTTTAGGGCTTCCTTCAGGGTCTCTTGTAAGGCAGGCCTGGTGGTGACAAAATCTCTAAGCATTTGCTTATCTGTAAAGGATTTTATTTCTCCTTCACTGATGAAACTTAGTTTGGCTGGATATGAAATTCTGGGTTGAAAATTCTTTTCTTTAAGAACGTTCAATATTGGCTCCCACTCTATTCTGGCTTGTAGAGTTTCTGCTGAGAGATCTGCTGTTAGTCTGATGGGCTTCCCTTTGTGGGTAACCCGACCTTTCTCTCTGGCTGCCCTTAAGATTTTTTCCTTCATTTCAACTTTCGTGAATCTGGCAATTATGTGTCTTGGAGTTGCTCTTCTGGAGGAGTATCTTTGTGGCGTTCTCTGTATTTCCTGAATTTGAATGTTGGCCTGCCCTACTATGTTGGGGAAGTTCTCCTGGATGATATCCTGAAGAGTGTTTTCCAACTTGGTTCCATTTTCCCCCTCACTTTCAGGCACCCCAATCAGACGTAGATTTGGTCTTTTTACATAATCCCATACTTCTTGCAGGCTTTGTTCATTTCTTTGTCTTCTTTTTTTCTTTTGGTTTCTCTTCTCGCTTCATTTCATTCATTTGATCCTCAATCGCTGATACTCTTTCTTCCAGTTGATTGGGTCGGTTACTGAAGCTTGTGCATTTGTCACGTATTTCTCGTGTCATGGTTTTCATCTCTGTCATTTCGTTTATGATCTTCTCTGCATTAATTAGTCTAGCTGTCAATTCTTCCACTCTTTTTTCAAGATTTTTAGTTTCTTTGCGCTGGGTACGTAATTCCTCCTTTAGCTCTGAGAAGTTTGATGGACTGAAGCCTTCTTCTCTCATCTCGTCAAAGTCATTCTCTGACCAGCTTTGATCCGTTGCTGGCGATGGGCTGTGCTCCTTTGCAGGGGGAGATGCACTCTTATTTTTTGAATTTTCAGCTTTTCTGCCCTGCTTCTTCCCCATCTTTGTGGTTTTATCTGTCTCTGGTCTTTGATGATGGTGATGTACTTATGGGGTTTAGGTATAGGTGTCCTTCCTGTTTGATAGGTTTCCATCTGACAGTCAGAAGGACTGTCTGTTGGTCTATTGGAGATTGCTTGAGGTCCACTCCAGACCCTGTTTGCCTGGGTATCAGCAGCAGAGGTTGCCAAAGATAGAATATTGCTGAACAGCCAGTGTACCTGTCTGATTCTTCCTTTGGAAGTTTCCTCTCAGGGGTGACTCCACCCTGTGAGGTTGGGGTGTCAGACTGCCCCTAGTGGGGGATGTCTCCCAGCTAGGCTACTCAGGGGTCAGAGACCCACCTGAGCAGACAGTCTGTCCGTTCTCAGATCTCAACCTCCACGTTGGGAGATCCACGGCTCTCCCCAAAGCTGTCAGACAGAGTCGTTCATGTCTGCACCGCCCCCGCTGCTTCCCCTATTGGACTTCAGCTGTGCGCTGTCCCCAGAGGTGGAGTCTACAGAGACAGGCAGGCTTCCTTGAGCTGCTATGAGCTCCACCCAGTTTGAGCTTCTCAGCGGCTTTGTTTACCTACTTAAGTCTCAGCAATGGCGGGCGCCCCTCCCCCAGCCTCGCTGCTGCCTTGCGGATAGATCGCGGCAGACTGCTGTGTTAGCAGTGAGGGAGGCTCCCTGGGCATGGGACTCTCCCGGCCAGGTGTGGGATATATTCTCCTGGTGTGCCTGTTTCCTTAAAGCCCAGTATTGGGGTGGGAGTTACCCGATTTTCCAGGTGTTGTGTGTCTCAGTTCCCCTGGCTAGGAAAACGGATTTCCTTCCCCCTTGCGCTTCCAGGTGAGGCGATGCCTCGCCCTGCTTCAGCTCTCGCTGGTCAGGCTGCAGCAGCTGACCAGCACCGATTTTCCGGCACTCCCTAGTGAGATGACCCCAGTACCTCAGTTGAAAATGCAGAAATCACCGGTCTTCTGTGTCGCTCGCGCTGGGAGTTGGAGACTGGAGCTGTTCCTATTCGGCCATCTTGCTCCGCCCCCCTATCTCATTTGTTAATGCATTAATGTTAATGCATTAACCCTTTCATCACCATGTAATGTCCCTCTTGGTGCATAATATTTTTTGTTTGTTTTGAAGTTTACTTCATATGAAATATCAATTTAGCCACTCCTGCTTTTTATATATAATATTTGCATGCTGTATATTTTTCCATTATTTCACTTGTATGGTACCTTTGCCATTGAATTTGAAGTAAAAATCTTGTAAGCAACATGTAGTCTGGTCATTCTTTAATATTCATTTTGCTAATCTCTGTCTCATTTAGTGTATTTAGACCACTTACATTTAAAATGACTATTGATATATTAGCACCTAAATGTGCCACTTTCTTATTATATATTTGTTTACTCTGGATCTCAATATATAATAAAAAAGTGGCACATTTAGATGTTAATATATCAATATTACTTGAGGTCACTTGAACTTATCTTTTGTTCATGATTCTATCTTCATTTATTTATGGTGTTTTTGAGTACAGTCAGCTCTTGTATATGTGGGTTGCACATTCCTGGATTCAACCAAACATTAATGGAAAATATATTTTTTAATTGCACTTGCACTGAACACCTATAGACATTTTTCTTTTGTCATTATTCTCTAAACAATATAGTGTAACAACTATTTACATGACATTTTCACTTTATTAGGTATGATAAGTAATCTAGAGATGATTTAAAGTATACAGGAGGATTTGTGTAGGTTATATGCAAACACTATGTCATTTTATATTAAGGACTTAAGGATCCCTGGATTCTGATATTCAAAGGAGGGTCTGTAATCAATCTCTCATAAACACCAAGGGACCATTGTGTATCTCTCTATACAGTTTTGATAGTGATGGCTCTGGGTATTACAATATACCTATGCATTTTACCACTCTGAGTACAATGTGCGAGAAAATCAGTTCCATTTAGTTTTTATCTTCCTTATATTTAAATATAATTGTCGAGTATCAGATAGTACTATACATTTTGTTTCAATTAATAAATATTATGTATAAACACATGAGAAGTGAGAGAGTATATTACATATTGATATACTCATATTCCTGACTCTTTATGTATTCTTTCTTCTTCCTGGAGTTCCATGACTCTACCTTTTGTCATTTTTTTCTGGATTTGGGGTTAAGTCATCTGATTGTATTAATCCCCTTCCTTCCTCATCACTATTTCAATAATATTAATCTCACACTGTGTTTCACATAATGCTCTCATTGAGTTTAAAAATAATTGAAAATAACTCTTAAAATATGTATTATTCCAAATTCATAAATTATATACATTTTTTTCTTCAAGGAAGCCATCCCAGATATGTCAGAAAACATACGATATTTTAGTTATCCTCATGTATATGTGGGAATGCACACTTTCAGTTACATATCAATGTGAGAAGAATCCTATTGGGCGGTACACCATCAGTTAAGCATGAGAAATATGACTTTACAGATAAGATCAAACAGAAAAAGAAAATGTGGAGAAAAAAAGATGTGGCATAAAAGACTTTAAAAATCAAGAACTCTGTGTGATGAAAAGGTAAAGAAACAGCATTGAAATTAGGCAATCAATGCTTTAGTTTTAAAAAAACATTGATTTACCTAGGAAAGTTATGGCAACAATTCAAATAATGAGGAGAACAAACAAAACATAAATAAAAACAGTACTACTGAGCTTAAGTTCTATGTGCTTGCATGCCTGTGTTTATGTATACTGAATAAGCTATAGTAAAATATTAGCCTCCTCAAACCTTACAGTTAATTCAACCTATTTTAACAGTTGCCCATTTATAATCAGTTGATGACATTGCAACATTTTAAAATTATAGAGAAATAATTTATAAAAATCAAAGTGATACTTTTGCAGCAGAAAGTTTAAAGATTTTGATCTATTGACTACACACCTGATATTTGGTATAGGCCCTAATTTTAATTTTAACCAGAATAGAATAGCTATATTTTTAAATGTTTATTTTATATACACAAAAGCAAAGTCAGGAGGTGAGTAACTGCGTAGAGAATGTGCACTTGTAGGCCAAGCATGGTGCCTCACATTTGTAATCACAGCACGTTGGGAGGCCAAGGTGGGCAGATCATCTGAGGTCAGGAGGTCAAGACCAGACTGCGTAACATGGCAAAACCCTGTCTCTATCAAAAAAAGAAAAATTAGCCAGGTGTGGTGGTGCGTGCCTGCGATCCCAGCTACTTGGGAGACTGAGGTGGGAGAATCACTTGAACACGGGAGGTGGAGGCTGTAGTGAGCCGAGATCGAGCCAATACACTCCAGCCTGGGCAACAGAAACAGAGTGAAACTCCATCTAAATTAAAAAAACAACAAACAAACAAACAAAAATCAAGAACGTGCACTTGTAGATGCAATGTCATTTTAAGAACAGTTTTCAATATACAAACCCTTTTATAACTACATGCCAATTTTTTCACTAAGTAAGGTTGGCACAGTTTCAAATTGCATTTTAAATGGAATTAAACTGACACACATTTTACATGAGGAGGGTTTGTTGAATTTTATAAATTTGTTTTATTCCATTTTCTTAATATAAATTTATAAAATAAATATATAAAAATATGTGGTGTTAACATAAATTTAGGAAAATGATCTTTATAATATTTTATTCTTAATTACTTATTCAAATAATCACACCAGCATTCATGCACAAATTTATGAATTCCTGAAATCCTCAATTTGTCATTTTATTTTCAAAGATGTTTTATTTTGGAGGGTTAAATACTTTAGGTACTAGGTTATGAATCATGACTATTGCATAAAACTAAATTTCCCAAGCATAATTTTTTATTATATTCAATTAAGAAAACTTGCAAATTGGTTATATCTATTAGCAGACTCATCAGCATTGATATATAATTTAATTATAAATATTAGTTAAACAAATCCTAAAAACAAATAAATAATTGACACAGCTCAGAGTCGACTGGGTGCAGTTCAGAACTTTTATTTCCAGAATCCATAGTTTATTTGTTCTTGGTTTGTTGTATTAATAACATATTGCTATTCTTGCATTCTAAGCTTGTAGTATTAAACACATACATATTTCTTACATTCTAAGTTATTTTAAGACTCAATGACTTGGGCCACACTGTCCCTTGGACTGTAATGATTCCTCTTTCTTATTTACTTGTTATTTCAACCACAGTGCTGCATTATAGTCTCTAAAAAAGATCCCTGATTTCCAGTGTCTGAAGCATGTATTCTTTCATATGAGATTACAGGTGTCTGACACTGACTTACCTGTATCATTCCATGCATAGTGTTAATGAAGAGTTTGGGCTCTGGAGCTGTGAACTGCTTATCTGGAATTTAAATTTTCATTTTATTATGTTTTTTTTTCTGTGTGATCTTGGGCAAGTTATCTAAAGTGTGTATTTAAATTTATATCTTAAAATATAAACAGTATGAGTACCTATACCCTAAATATATTTTTAGAAATAATTGAGTAAGTTTTTATAAGATATTTGAATTGCCTATCACTTCCTAAGCACATTGTAAAATTTTAATCATTTTATTTAAATATCATAGCATTGTCCATTTCCTTTTTTAAATATTTTTGATATAAGACTGAAATTTTCAAAGGTAAGACTAGTTTTTTTTTTTTTTTAATCTAGATATCCACAGTGCCAAATGAAATAAGACACATGGTAAGTATTTAATTGAATTTTTGAATAAATGATCACATACGAACTTTCTTAAATTGCAAGAATTTAATCTAAATTGCAATTTCTTAATCTAAATTGCAAGACTTTAATAAGCATCTCAAAGAGGTAGTTTTTTTTTTGTTTTTTGGTTTTTTTTAATTGACGATTCCTATGCATCAGTATAGGCTTATGGAACTACAGAGTCCAGGATTGAAGGATTTAGCAGTTCCTCAATATTTAAAAAGTTTTGATGTATATTGATCAATGTTTGTGCAGACATTAATTTTCCTGTTCTTTTACATACCTAAAGATATTAAATACTCCCGGAATGATAAATAAATAAATTGAGTGCATTTATTAAGTGGTTTTCACTTTCTAGTTCTTCACAATACATGTTTTTTTCTCACTTTTAATTTGCAACCTGAACCTTCATCAATTTGGGATGAATAATCACTTCTGACTTGTAGCTAAAATGATCACAGATTACCATGGAGTAATTCTGGCACTGAAACCCATCCTCAGATGAAAACTATATAGAATATACAAATTTCTACCATAATGCATATATATGTTTATATCACATATAATTTATTATTTTGAGATATTTTGGTTTTAAGTTATAATTACGAATAAGTTATATACATTAACATATCATTTGTCTTCTGAGGTAGATATTAATGTTCTTTTAAAATGAAGTGACTGTGGAAGCAAGAATTTAAGTAGTTTTCAATGTCACAGCTGCAAAGGGCAAAGATTAGTATTTGAAAATAAAATAACCTGAGTCTTAATTTCAACCTGATATATACTATATTATTCTGCATAGATACTAAAAATCTTCTATGAACAAAGTTTGGACTCTTAGTATATTTTCTTAGCTGTACTCTCCACTTGTAAAATTATTATTTTTTCTTTTTTTCCTACATCCATGGAGAAAGAAGAAAGATTTAATGTCAATATATGCTGAAATTTAATGTAGATTTAAATACTGGAAGAATCAATATAAATTTTGATAAACCTAGAGAGGAAGATGTTTGCTCTACACTGGGATCAAATTTTAATGATTAGAAATATTTCATAATTCAAACAAAAGACTTTTCTGATAGCCCTCCTAGTTATAGGTGATCAGGTAAATTTATCTCAACAATTCTATGAACAAGTTAACTACGCTGGAATGGGTTTTTATTATATGAATTCTAATTTCCTTCTAAGTACTCTCTATCTCTCACATAATGCAAAGTATGAAATGGTGGCAAGCTACATAAATTCTTTAATAAATTAATACCAGGTACACCAGGTGCTCTTGAAAACCAGTGGGGAACATGTTTCTGGCACTGCATGAGTCCATTCTTGCATTGCTATATAGAAATACCTGAGGCTGGGTAATTTATAAGAAAATAAGGTTTATTTTGGCTTATGGTTCTTCCATCTGTACAGGAAATGTGGTGCCAACATCTGCTTCTTGTGAGGGTCTGAGGAGACTTACAATCATGGAAGAAGGCAAAGGGGAACCAGCATGTCACATGGCAAGAGAGGGAGCAAGAGAGAGGAGGGGGCGGTCCTAGACTCCTTTGAACAACCAGATCTTGCACGAGCAATAAGTGAATAAGAATTCACTTATCACCAAAAGGATGGTGTTAAAGCCATTCATGAGAGATCTGTTTCTATGAGCCAATCACCTCCCACCAGGTCCCACCTCCAGTATTGGCAATCACATTTCAACATGACACACAGGGGCCTGTTGGGGGGTGGGAGAGGGATAGCATTAAGAGAAATACCTAATATAAATGACGAGTTGATGGGTGTAGCAAACCAGCATGGCACATATATACCAACATGGCACATATACATATATATAAAAACCCTGCACATTGTGCACATGTACCCCAGAACTTAAAGTATAATAATAATAATAAAAAGAAATTTGGAGGGGAGAAACATCCAAACAACGTCATTCTACCTATAGCCTCTCAAATCTTATGTCCTTCTCACATATCAAAATACAATAATGCCTTTGCAATACGTCACCAAATCTTAACTCATTCCAGCATTAACTCAGAAGTCTCAAGTCCAGTCTCATCTGAAGATGAGTTCTTCCTATCAATTTGCCAGTAAGACCAAAATCAAATTATGTATTCCTAAGATACAATGGTAGTACCAGCATTGGGTACATATTTTGATTCCAAAGGGGAGAAACTGGTCAAAAGCCAGGGGCAATACGCATCACACAGGTCTGAAACTCAGTAGGACAGTCATTAAGTTTTAAAGCTCCACGATAATTTCCTTTGACTCCATGCTTTACATGCAGGGCATAGTGGTGTGATGGGTGAGCTTCCAACACCTTGGGCAGCTCTGCCACTGTGGCTTTGACGGATGCACCTCATGGGCCTTCTCTAATGGGTTAGAGTCCAGAGCTTCTGGCTTTTCTAGGCTAAGGATGCAAGCTGCAGCTGGCTTTACTAATCATGGGCAGAAAATGGCAACCCCCTTCCTACCCCTTCCCACAGCTCTACTAGGCAATGCCCTGTTTAGGATTCTGTATGGGGACTCCAACCTCACATTTCCCCTTGGTGCTGCCCTAGTAGAGCCTCTGTATGTGGACTCTGTCCCTGTGGCAGTCTTCTGATCAGGTACCCAAGCTTTTCCATAACCCCCCCTGAAATCTATGTAGAAGCTTCCAAGTCTCCTTTACTTTTATATTTCGTGTGCCTGCAGGCTTAACACTATGTGGAAGCCACCAAGGCTTATGGTTTGCACCATCTGAAGCAGTGGACCCTTTGAGCCTGAGTTCCTTTGAGCTGAAGCTGGAGCCAGAGTGACAAGAATGTGGAGAGTCATGCCTTGAAGCTGTGCAGGGCAGTGGGGCACTGGGCCTGGCCTCTGAAATCATTCTTTACTCTTAGGCTACTGGGCCTATGAAGAGAGGGTTTGTTCTAAAGGCTTCTTGAAATGCCTTTTAGGACATTTCCCCATTGTTAGTCATGCTAATCACTCTAGCAAGTCATTTCTCCACAGCCGTCTTGGATCCTTCCTCTACCACAGGGCCAGGCTGCAAAGTTTCAAACTTTTATGCTCTTCCTCCTCATTAAATATAAGTTCCAACTTTAGTCATTTTTTTTTCCTCCTGTGTCTTATCATAGGCTGTTAAGGACAGTCAGGCCACATCTTGAATGTTTTGCTGGTTAGAAATTTCTGCCACCAGATACCCTAGGTAATTACTCTGAAGTTTAAATTTCCACAGATCCCTAGGGAATGAACACAATGCCTCCAGGTTATTTGCTAGGGTGTAATCTGGCTGACCTTACTCCAGTTCCCAATAATATCTTCATTTCCATCTGAGATCTCATTAGCCTAGATTTCACTGTCCATATCTCTATCGGAATTTTGGTCACAACAATCGGACCAGTCTCTAAGAAGTTCCTAACTTTTCCTCATCTTCCTGTCTTCCTCTGAGCCTTCCAAATGCTTCCAACTTCTGCCTGTTACCTAATTCCAAAGCCACTTCCATGTTTTCTCATATTTTTATAGCAATGCTGTGCTCTAGCTACCAATTTTCTGTGTTAAGCTATAAAGAAATACCTGACGCTTGGTAATTTATAAAGGGGAGAGGTTTATTTGACTCATGGTTCTGAAGACTGTACAGAAAGCACGACACCAACATTTACTCAGATTCTGAGAAGGATCTTAGGGAGCTTACAAGCATGGCAGAAGGCAAAGTGGAAAGCCATATTATCAAATAATGAGAGTGGGAATGAGAGAGATGATGGTCCCAGACTTTTAAACCAGCGGATCTCACATGAACTGAGGGAGAATGCACTTATCACTAAGGGGATAGGGCTAACAATTCATGAGGGAGCCATCCTCATGATCCAATCACCTCCCACCAGGCCCCACCTTCAACACTGGTAATTATATTTTGACATGAGATTTGGAGGGCCTATTATATCATGTATAATGGTCTAAAATTACACCACGTTTGAGACAACACACTAACTTCATGTTTATCAACAGCCCTCATCACTGGATCTACTGGTTACATACTGGCCCTGGAACTCAAACTTAAATCACAAGAACTTTCTTTTCCAAGTTTACAATTCAGATTGAGAGCATAGATAAAGCTGGCCACAGAGTGGGGGATGCTATGCTAATATCTTATTACAACCTTTATGTTAATTACAAATAGTACCAAATAGAAGTAAACAGAAGAAAAATTTCAAGTGCCATCTTAGAGTAGTTGCCCCGATTTAAGCTTTTGAAACCACAACTTTGTCAAGATAGGAATTCTCTTTCCATGACTTTTTCTCTACACCTTTTCCTTTTTTTTTTTTTTTTTTAAGAAGGAGTTTCACTCCTGTTGCCCAGGCTGAAGGGCAGTGGCACAATCTCTGCTCACTGTAAACTCCTGCTCCTGGGTTCAAGTAATTCTTCTGCCTCAGCCTCCCCAGTAACAGGGACTACAGGCGCCCACCACCGCACGTGGCTAATTTTGTATTTTTAGTAGAGATGGGATTTCTCCACATTGGCCAGGCTGATTTTGAACTCCTGACCTCAGGTGATCCACCGGCCTCGGCCTCCCAAAGTGCTGGGATTACAGACGTGAGCCACCGCGCCTGGCCCACCTGTTTCCTTTTTAACATTCTACATTCTACAGTATTAACCAGAAAAGAGTCTAACTAAAGTTACCTGCTGGGTAAGAAGATGTTGAATTACTGCTAATGGACCTTGTCATTAGTATAATGAACCTGGAAGATCGTTATGATACTAATAAGTAAGGTATAGGAATGTTGTCTTCCGTATTTAGTGCATGTTGAGTTCCAGACCACCCCAATAAAATGAATTGTCCGGAGCCATGAGGCCTGGAATTAGCCGACCTCTGTTGCTTGATCTCCGCAAAGCGGAGACAGGACGGCACATTCCCGGGTTCTTTATTTACAAACCCTTCCCGCGCGCGCCTAAGTTTTCCCGCGCGCGCCCAAAGCTTTTCCCGCGCGCGCCTAAGTTTTTCCCGCGCGCGCCCAAACTGTTCCCGCGCGCGCGTAAACATTTTCCCGCCCAGGAAGATATGCAGCCTAGGGCGCAGGCGCGATCCCGCGCCCGGGAAAAGTACAAACCCACGGCGCATGCGCGATTGTAATTTGAGAAGACCCGGCCCCCCGTCACCGCCCTGGCCCAACCTCTTCCTCTGCCAGCCTATATAAGGCATGACCCTGCATTCAATAAACGAGACTTGATCAGGCTACTTGTCTTGTCTCCATTTCTTGTGTTTTCTTGTCTCCTCCATTCCCACTCCCCCTTCCAGGGCCCGTTCGACTGTCCTGCGGGTCGGGACAATGAATATTGCAATAAATCAAGTCACATTTTAGCAAAGTTAAAAAAAGAATGTTCAGTAGAGTTCTGATTACTTTACAGAAATGGAAAAGAAAATAGTCTTGTAATTCCTTTTCTTGTTATTTCAAATCATAACTGATGATTTGGTAACAGTTTTGAAAATTAAATGTATAGCGACCACAAGATACCTGAATAAATTTATAACAATGTTGTTTTGCTGTAATTCATCTGAAAATATGATGAACCATATGTTGCTATCTAACCTATCCAGAGATTTTCACATTTTTATTCATATATTTTTTGCAATGCCCCCACAGATTTCTCACATAATGAAAAATTCTTCAAGATGTTATCCAATAAAGCATATTGATAAACATGAAGAACAGAGTTCTGCCAGATCAGGTGTCAATTTAATCTGTTTTTCTTTATTGCATCTTGTCATGGATCCTAGTTAATAGAAATATATATTTTATATATATAAATGTATATTTTATATATTTTATATATTATATATTTATATATATAATATATAGATATACAAAATGTAACCTTTATCTTACTAATGAAAAAGTGTTCATATATACGAGTAATTTAGAATCAGAAAATTACACATAAATTCCTCTTCTGGTACTAGTTAAATATTCAGATTTGGACAAGGCTCTGCTCTACCTTAATTTAAAAAAAAAAGAACTCTGAAAACACGTTGTTCAGATGACAAAATGTACATGAAAGGCTGAATGTGTCACATAGGGTAGGTCTTCAAATTGATTTATGTTTAAAACAAAACATAAAAAAACTAAAAATTATAAGGACATCCTAATATAGTATTTAGGGGCAAAGTTGTTGAAAAATGTGAAAAATTACATTCTATGACAGAAATTGGAACTCTCCAGGCCACTAAAGTATCTCTCCATTTTTCAATGCATCTATTTTTCAGGCTGTTGAGTTTAAACCTCCCATTATCTTTAATTTATGACTTATATTACAGAGAAAATAAGTCCTCAGGTATTTTTCTTTCTTTTTAGCTTACAAATCCATTCACAGATGTTTATTTTGATGCCTGTTTAGTTTAGGCAACCACTGAAATTCACAGAACAGTCTCCTGATTGGGGCTCCTGCCTCCAGTCTGAAGGAGCATAGGAAATTTCACCCTAAAATAAGGCTCTTTGGCATATTGAGTATTTTGAATTAAAAACCCTTAGAGATCCACAGGGCTTGAAAAAGACTTTTCCCCTATCTACGTAAAGACGAGACAAACCTACAAAGGCAAAGGTGTTTGGATGCCACTGGGATATTGGGTGATCACTCCGTAATTTTCTCTGTGCACATTATTAAATAAGCTAGTATGCTTTTTCTCTTATTAATTTGCCTTATTGGAGTTGATTTTTTCAGTGAACGTTCCAAAGGTGAAGGGGAAGTTTTCCCTTTGCCCCAACAAGTCTATTGTCTGGAAATCCCACCTCCCTAAAATCCAATCTTTGCTCTGTGAACAGAATGGTAGTTTTAAATGTAAACCTAATCCTATCATTCCCCTTCATAAAACCTTTAACAGTCCTCCAGTGCCCTACAAATACAATCTGATCCCTTAGCATAACATACAATCTCCCATTATAAATTGTTCCTTGCTCTTCGTCTATCATCACCTTCTCTTTTCTTATGCAATATATTCAACTAATGTGTAGTAGCTAGAATGATTTGTCTTTTTTCTCCTTCTCACTCCAGTGCGTATTCATCCCTTTCACTCCATTTCATCCTCTTAACTCATACTTCTTCCTGTACTGTTTGCTTAAACATTTCTTCATTTTCAATTCTGAGATCACTGTCCTTCTTGTGTGTTATCACAGCATCGCCTATTCCACTAGAACATGTACTGTATTTCCATGGTTTATCTCCCTTTTTCTATCCTCCAAAAGACAATAGAGGTTTTGAAGGAAGACACAGAATTTGATTCACATTTGGAGCTCAATTAATATTTGTTTAATTAATAATGAATTTGGGTTACACAGAAATTTGTGCTCAGGAACTATTGCCCTTTCAGTCCTTATGAAAAATCTACTAGTACAGAACCGTTTCCAAATAAGTGTAAGATGGTTTCTATTTGTTTTTTTCACAAAATAGGACAGAAAGTATGACTTACTGATGATTTTTTCAAGATATGTTTCTTGCAGAAATATCAAATGCCTTACTATTTGTATGACAACAACACAATTTAGCGCTGAAATTGCTGTTGAGCAGAGCCAAACTCTAAATTCAATAAAAGTATAAAAATGTTGACATATCAATTCCTTATGAACTCACACGTAGAACAAGGAAAACGGACTGCTTGGAAAAATAAGGATTGCCTGAGATAGTCCAGTGGATCCAATTTTAATGAGTTAATGTCTATAAGCACACTACAGAAAAACTGGCTTATTGTAACTGCTTCACACCATTGGGATATCGTTACAAAAGTTCCAACTAGCCGTTGCAAAGCAATTATTATTAGATTCTTTACTCTTTAAGACTATAATTAATTTTGTTTTGTAATTTCTCTTTGAATAAAAGGCTCTAAAAATTATCTTTAACAATTTGCTTTTTGATAAATTTCAGAGTAAAACTTATACATGTTTCAATATATGTAAATGTATATGCATGAATATATATGTTAAACTGTGGGTATGCAGTATATGTACATACATTAGAAAAATTAATTTTTAAAATTAATATGAAAGTTGTTAGGTGATATCTTAATAATTTGACAGTAAACTAAGTTTCTCACAAAAGAAGCTGACAAACAGGTAAAATATAAATTGTTGAGAACAGACATTAAACTTTTAATCTATCTGACAGATGACCCAAAAAGTACAAAATTTAAAACTTATGATTGCAGCAATTTGGATAAAATGTCAGAGCACAAAGTGGAAAACATAACCAATAGTGACTTAAATATATAGGAGTAGTTTCCCACCCACCCTCCAAAGAGAAATTAAAAGGAAGATGATTCCTTAAATTAGTTCTCCAGTTTAACAAAGTCAGAATCCATGATTTCCTTTCCTTCATGATAACATGATCTTGTCAAACATCAGACTACATGTTCATCTTAAGGATCAGAATAAAATGGTGAGAATTTAGCCAAGGCTAAACATTTTAATTGAGAAAGTGAAATCTCTCAGAGAGCACCCAGATGTCCTCATGCATCTCATTAATGTGAGTTGTTTCTCAGGTCACAACTAGCTGAAAAGGAGGTAAAGAAAGTAAGCATTTCTATTTCTGAGCCTGTATAAAAAACACAAGCAAGGGAAAAGGTAGAGCAAATAGATGATGCTTCATCCATCATTGTATGATTGAATGATTGCAACTGTTATACTCTGCTTAGTAATATCTCACTTTCATAAAAGGGAACGCATCTGGTTCATGAAAGCAAGGAAGGACATGTGAACACCGTTTAAGTCTTTCTTAACATCGCCTATTGTGTACTCTTTGGGAAGGAACACGTGTTTCATGCTATCTTTCTGAAATACTGCACTAAAACCTTGGTAAGGATTATAGTCTCTACCAAAGTCATGCTTGACCTTATCAGTGTGAAGATTTTTGTTTTTGTTTTTGTTTTGTGTGTGTGTGTGTGTGTGTGTGTGTTTGACCCAGCAAACTTACTTTTTTGACTTTTTCAAGATGTCTTTAAACTTTCAGCACAATTGCAATAATTTAACCCTCATTATTCTCACTCATATTTTACATGATGGAATATATTAAAATATTTTGGTGAGAGGAACTACAAAACACTGCTGGAAAAAAATCATAGATGACAGAAACAAATGGAGTAGAAAGAATCAATATTGTTAAAATGGCCATACTGCCTAAAGTAATCTACAAATTCAATGATATTCTTATGAAACTACCAATATTGCTCTTCAAAGAATTAGAAAAACCTATTCTAAAATTCATATGGAACCAAAAAAAAACCAAATAACCAAAGAAGTGCTAAGCAAAAAGAACAAAGCCAGAGGCATCACACTATTTGACTTCAAACTATACTCTAAGGCTAGAGTAACCAAGACAGCGTAGTACGTGTAGAAAAAGAGACAAATACAGACAAATAGACCATTGGAACAGAAGAGAGAATATAGAAATAAGCACCTACAGCCATCTGATATTCAATGAAGTTGACAAAATAAGCCGTGGAAAAAGGATTCCCTTTTCAATAAATGATGCTGGAATAGCTGGCTAGCCGTACACAGAGGAATAAAAGTGGACCCCTATCTTTCCCCATATACAAAAAATTAACTCAAGATGGATTAAAAATTTAAATGTAAGACCTCAGACTATCAAAATCCTAGAAGAAAACCTGAAAAATACCATTCTGAACATTAGCCTGGGAAGGAATTTATCCCTCAAAATTTAGTCCTCAAAAGCAATTGCAACAACAACAACAACAACAACAACAACAAAACTAGGAAAAGTAGAACCTAATTAAACTAAAGAGCTTCTGCACAGCAAAAGAAACTATCAACAGAGTAAATAGACAAACTACAGAATGAGAGAAAATATTTGCAAACTATGCATTTTCAGAGGTCAAACATCCAGAATCTATAAGAAACTTTAACAACGCAATGAGCAAAAGGACATGAACAGACATGTCTCAAAAGAGGACACACTAATATGGTTTGGCTGTGTCCCCACCCAGATCTCATCTTGAACTCCCACATGTTGTGAGAGGGACCCAGTGAGAGGTAATTGAATTGTGGGGGCAAATCTTTCCCATGCTGTTCTCATGATAAATCTCACAAGATCTGATGGCTTTAAAAAAAGAAGTTCCTCTGCACAAGTCCTCTCTCTTGGCCTGTTGCCATCCATGTAAGATGTGACTTGCTCCTCCTTGCCTTCCACCATAATTGTGAGGCTTCCCCAACCACATGGAGCTGTAAGTCCAATTAAACCTTTTTCTTTTGTAAATTGCCCAGTCTCAGGTATACCTTTATCATCAGTGTGAAAACAGATCAATACACACACAAAGAACCAAACACAAGAAAAAATGCTCAACGTCATTAATAATCAGAGAAATGCAGATAAAAACCACAACACCGTATCATCTCATACCCATCAGAATGGCTATTACTTAAAAAGTCAAATAATAACAGATGTTAGCAAGGCTGCAGAGAAAAGGGAATGGTTATACACTGTTGGTTGGAATGTAAATTAGTTCAGCTACTATGGAAAGCAGTGTGGAAAGTTCTGTAAAAAATTAAAACAGAATTATCATTTGGCCCAGCAATCCTGTTACTGGGTATATACCCAAAGGAAAATACATTGTTCTACCAAAAAGACACCTGTACTCATATGTTCATAGCAGTACTATTCACAATATCATTGACATAGAATCAACCCAAGTGCCTAGATATTGTGGATCAGATAAAGAAAAAGTGCCACATATACACCATGGAATACCACACAACCATTAAAAAAAAAAAAGAATGACATTATGCCTTTGAAGCAACACAAATACATTCATGTTGGAAGTCATTATCCTACTTAAGCCAATTAATATAGGAATAGGAAACCAAATATCACATGTTCTCACTTTTAAGTGGGAGCTAAGCATTGGGTACACATGGTTATAAAAATGACAACAATATACACTGGGGACTATTGAGAGGGGCAAGGGCTGAAAAACTACCTATTATGTACTATGCTCACTACCTGGGCAATGGGATCATTCATACTCCAAACCTCATCATCACACAATATTCCCATTTAACAATCCTGCACATGTACCCCTGAATCTAAAATAAAGGTTGAAATTATAAAAACAATGTTAAAATAAAATATTTTGGTGAATTAAAGACGACTGAAGCAGACTTGAACAGACCAGGCACATGTACAGGCAATGCCAGCTGCTAGTGCACCAATCATTGGGGAAAAAGGATGAGTAGCAGGTGAATGCACCCCCCTTCTCCACTGGCTATTACATTCTGGGTTAACTCACAGTAATCTTGTACATCTGGATATGAGACTCCAGGAACTGAGTAGTTTTTAAGCTGTATAACTAGGGAAGCCCTTGCTCCTTCCTTGGTAGTATTATAAACTGTTAGGCCATACAGTTGTTCACTACTAGCATAGTTTTTGTGTTTAGGGGTAGACCCAGTAGCCCTTCTTTAGCATGATAGAGAAATTGAAATGCAAAGACTTTGGCACAGATGGAGGATATAGTAAATCAGAGGAAAATCAACCACATCAACAATCATTCCTGGGAAAGCAATAGCCTGTCCATGATATATCAAGGACCTCATATTCAAACCTTGCAGTTGCCCAGGATTGATTGTTTAAAGGGCTGGGAAAGAATTTGTTTCAGTAGTATATCACAGAAGGCCAATCTTCTGAAAGACCAGGCTGCAGGGGATAAGCTAATATAGGAGAAAATAATAAAATAATTTAAATGTAATATCTTACAATGTCAGTGTTTTTTTTTTTTAAACAATACTTTTAACAGGTTTTAATTATGTATGCTAATTCTGAATACTGGTAAGAATGAGTTTATGAGTTATGTGTTAGAGTTGTTCAAAATTTCATACTCTCTGACAAAGATTTTTAAGATGTGTTGCAAAAATGTATAACAATTGTATTGCTGGCTCCTGTGAATTTTGGAAGCTTGTATAATGGAGAGATGAAATAGCTCTTATGCTATACTGAGAAAGTTTAAATAAGAAAAGAAAACTAACATTTTCTTATATGACATTAGTTTAGAATTAATTTGTCTCTACTGAAAAATATATTTTGAATTGTGTTATGATTTTTATATCACTATTATTAAAATTTATTATAATGTTATTAAAACAAATATTGTTCTGTAATTTAACTAGGTCCTAATAATGTTTTTGTCATTCTTAATTTTAATTTCCAATTATACCTTTAACTTTTAACAACATGTATATAATTAAGTCTCTTTTTACATACACTTTTCAAGCCACAGTATATTTCAGTGACATTCCCTGAAGGAACATTTTTAGTATCATAGCATAAATCAAAACTGCCATGAAAGAGGCACTGGTCATTATCTCATGTATTTAATAACTGCAGGAGGAAAGAAGATATGTGATTACAATTTTTAGTTCAAGGGAAAATAGCTTCCCACCCCCCACCCCCCCCCCGCCCACCACAAATAGCTACTTTCTTTTTGAAACACTAAAAACCTTATTGTGGTGCCTTATTAACTCTTCCATCCTTGGAAATTTCTTCCCATGAACAACTGGGTATAATTAGGAATTAAAGGATGAAAGCATTGTTTATGGAAATGAAAACATTTACCTCGACAGAAAATATCTAAATAAATCATAAAACAGCAATCTCCTTGTTTACCATCCTGGGTAAAGGAGAGTAGAGATTTCACAGGCTACCCTGATGTCATACCAGGATGAGTAAGTCTTATCCTCAAGCCATTAGGCTTGATCAAGCCCACTGTCATGAAAGAATTGAGGAAATGAGCCCACCATGCTCCCTTCCCTTCTGTTATGAAGGAGGCATTGACCCTTTCACTACCTAGATTCATGTCCTCCATCTACTCTTTTGATTCTGCTGTTTACCTGCTGCCTACAGAACTTGTCAGTCATATTTTTCTTTCCTATGTATTCCATCAGTCTCACTATACTGTTATCTGTCACATTAACCTCCACATATGCTCATGTTTCTTCCATTTGATGATAAAAATAAATGTAAAACCACCCCTTCAAACACAAGATTTTTTAGTTCCACTCCCAAGTCATCCTGTTTCTCATTTCAGCTTAATGACTCCACTTTTTGAAAGAGTTGTCTAAAAGGGCCGGGCGCGGTGGTTCACGCCTATAATCCCAGCACTTTGGGAAGTCGAGGTGGGCAGATCACGAGGTCAGGAGATCGAGACCATCCTGGCTAACATGGTGAAACCCTGTCTCTACTAAAAATACAAAAAAATTAGCCGGGCGCGGTGGTGGGCGCCTGTAGTCCTAGCTACTCCCGAGGCTGAGGCAGGAGAATGGCGTAAACTCGGGAGGCGGAGCTTGCAGTGAGTCGAGATGGTGCCACTGCACTCCAGTCTGGGCAGCAGAGTGAGACTCCGTCTCAAATAAGTAAGTAAGTAAGTAAATAAATAAATAAATAAAAGGAGAAAGAGTTGTCTCAAAGCTCTTTTTCCATATCCACTCCCCCAGGTCACATAGGCTCTTCAGTCAGTAGCGGCAGTGTACCATGCTTCCTCACACCACAGTATTTATTGTCTTCACTAATTTTTTCCTCTGTAATACTTTCCATTGCACATTTACTATTGATGCTTCACCTAGTTAAGTGCTGTTCATACTATTATTATTATTATTATTATTATTATTTTATCAGAGACGGGGTCTTGCTATGTTGCCCAGACTAGACTTGAATTCCTGGGTTCTTCAGGTGATCATCACGCCTAAGTCTTCCAAGTAGCTGTGACTACAGATATGTGTCACCATATGCCCAGCTTGTTCATCCCTTAGCTGTCAGCTCAAGCATCACTTCCTCAGAAACTTTATGTTTTTAATTCCACAATAATTACTCATCAAATTGTATTGCTTTTCTTATATCACTTTCCTGTCTGTGATCACTAATTCATCAGTGTACTATTTTGATTACTGTGCTATTTTGATTTCTGGACTAATAGCAATAATATCCGTAAGAATAAGGGAGTGTATTTGTTTCCTACTCATCTAGAATCTCCAATACTAGGCATCTTTGGCACATAGTAGGCACTCAACAGATATTACTTAATATATAGCTTCAAGTCAGATTCAATGAGTAAGAAATGATTAATTTGGTTCATTTATGTAGATAAAGCAATCTCTGGCGATGAATCAACAAATATGAAGATTTCACACTTACGATTTTTAAAGCAGTCTTTAAAATGCAAGGGGTATTATTAATCTCAAACCAAACATCTTCACTGCACTTTGGGGAATGATAAAACACACCAAAGAAGAAAAGCCTCTTAAAATTTCAGTGGAATAGCATGCATTTTTAATGCATAGGTTTTGTTCAGCCTTGAAAGTAGAAGTGCACTTTGTATTAGATTTCTGGAAACTTTAATTTGCACACTACTATAATATGCAGAATTTTATGTAAAATAACCTGCAAGAGCTAATGGAATATAAATCTTAAATAGGTGTATGATGAGTCACTAAAATTATGTATAACTTTTCAATGAAAAGATTTTTATGCAATCTATGGTACTCTCATAATTGTTATTGAGATTTTTATATTTTTTTCTAATTAATATTTCACAGGATTCTGTAATAATCTGAAACATTCTAAAAATGACTCAGAGAGTTATACTCTCACCTATAGAATTTTTCATAAAACAGCATACTCTATAATCTGACTATATTTTTATTCTGCAAACTCTGATACAAAATTTAAATGGAAAATATCTAAAATGATTTACTATTGTTTATTGTAATTCAACATGTAAAATGAAAATATATAATCACATCCATAAAACCAAATGATACATTTCATGTTAAGAGACTCTCAGTAATTCCGAAAATAATGATACATTCAAATGATAGAGTTTAGATTAACGTAAGCCTTGAGAATGGAAACTAAAACAAAAAATACAAAGTACCCAATACTTCGATGGCAAATGCTTAGCAGACTCTAAAATGTCACTGCATTAATAGCTATTATATTTTCATTCTGTATTTGGGCAATTTCTCTCAATTTTACTTGCCACTCTGCTTCTTTTTGTTGATAATCTTAATATCTTTCTGTAAAACATACTGTATTTGGGGACTAACCCAAACACTAAGTCAGGGTGCCAGAGACTGATAAGGGCCTGGTGCTTAGTATTCATTGCTACCCCTGGAGAAATAGATAATATAGAGGAGGCAAATGAGAGTGATCACACTGAACCTTAAATGAGCTATATCAAGCTGTTGTTTTCCAACAGACTCTTCAAAGCACATCTTGTTATAATATTCCTGGTGAAATATTCCAGCTTATTAGACAGCCAACTGTTACAGCACTAATGTGGTCTCATTTAACAATATTAAAACCAAATGGCTATCAATATTCAGTGCTCTTCTTTGTCACAGTAATAACCTTTATTTCACATTTTAATATTTTCTCAATGGCAATGGCCTGAAGAGTAGATTTAGGCTTTCTCTAATGACATACAACATTGAATGCCTCACTTTTACCCACTGAGATACAGAGGAGAAGGAATAAGTATTGTTAGAATAGAGAATGAGTCAAAGCTCATATTTGATTCAAAGCTGAATTATAATTCAATATAAAATTATTTGTTTACAATTCTGGAGTATTGTAATCAAATTAATGCTAATATTGAGTTTTCAAAGTATCATTTACTGGTCAGGCACGGTGGCTCACGCCTGTAATCCCAGCACTTTGGGAGGCCGAGGCGGGTGGATCACGAGGTCAGGAGATTGAGACCATCCTGGCTAACACGGTGAAACCCAGTCTCTACTAAAAATGCAGAAAATTAGCCGGGCGTGGCGGCGGGCGCTTGTAGTCCCAGCTACTTGGGAAGCTGAGGCAGGAGAATGGCGTGAACCCGGGAGGCGGAGCTTGCAGTGAGCCGAGATCGGGCCACTGCACTCCAGCCTGGGTGACACAGCGAGACTCCGTCTCAAAATAAAATAAAATAAAATAAAAGTATCATTTACTGCAATTAATGTAAAACATTTTCTTTCAACTAGATTACCTTCATCAATACCTGGATTAAATTAATTCATAATCTAACATATAGGTAGCAATCAAAAATGCCAAAATATACAGCAAAACTGGCTTTTTTGATAAAGAAAAAAAATCACAAACCCTAAATGTATCTATTTTGAGTACATTATAATTCAAGATATTTTTACTTAAAGACATCTTTGGATATGATAAGCAGTGAGGTATCATATTGTTGCCACCAGTATTAGACAATTAAAATTTTCATTAAGCAACTCAATGTTTGATAATATTTGGCATATATATGGAGATACAATTATAAAGACTCCTTATGGATGACATAATAATAACCACAAAATATTAAAGCATACTGTAACCAAAAGACTGACATTGATGATGTATGATAAACAAATACATAATTAGGAAACTTTTATACTGAGTTGTAAAATTCATCCCATCTTGGGTTAGATTTGCAGATGCTTTTCTTGGACAGAGATGACACAGGTGCTTGCCTGTATGATGTGATGATGATGGTGGTGGTGGTGATGGTGGTGACAATGGTGGTGAAATGCCAGGTCCCATTCTGGATAATTTTTGTCTGTTTTCTCATGTAAGCCTCACTTAGATTTCTTAAGAAAATTATAAATATCTACATTACAGAATTATAGAAAACTAGGCTACAAAAGATTAAATAGCTTTCTCAAGTTCACAAATACAGGTTGCTTAGTTCTAAACCACAGCATTGCTTTCAAGAACAGAATTTTCCCAATTACCCTATGTAGCCAAAATCACACTGTGACTCTGATTTCAATCCCTAAATTCATGCTTAGTTCAAGTTGTTTTATTAATCAAAAAGGTCTACAAATTTTTCAAAAAGCCTTCAAAGATAATGATATCAAGACAGATATATTAACCTACTCAAAATGAATCAAGCAACACTCTACTCCTTAGCAGCTCTCTTTTTTAGGTAGAAAACACTTTTTAGGAAACTTCAACTAGACCCAGATATGTGCATGAAGCAGTATTTTTTTCTTATGCAATGTAATGAACTAAGTGAATATTGGCATTGAAATATCTTCACAGGTGTTGTGTAGAATTTCACATGAGTCATTCAGTCTATACAATTCCAAGATAGAGGCATTACTA
The DNA here is from genome assembly GCF_009764315.1 of Trachypithecus francoisi. NCBI lineage: Eukaryota > Metazoa > Chordata > Mammalia > Primates > Cercopithecidae > Trachypithecus > Trachypithecus francoisi. The sequence continues at coordinate 54,642,629 of NW_022681463.1, read as the reverse complement.
TCCCCACCTACATGACAGCACAGACTTCATGCTTTGTAGGAATATTTTATCACATTGGTGCCAATATTTAATAAAATATAATTACATGTTTCTCTCTGGTCAAAATAATAATAGCGACAATAAAAACAAAATAAATGTACACAAGAACAAATCTGGAGAAATTTGACATTAATAAGACATTTCAAAGTTAGGTAACCTTTTAATTGGAAGGAAATTAGGAGAGTAGATAGTACAAGGATTAGTAAAGCTGGTTGGAAATCAGAACACTGAAGCATCATTAAAAGTTGTAGAATCCTTGATTAACTTTAGTATACTCGATACTATGTGAAATGCAGGAAGTGCACTTTTAAAACTTTCCCAAATTATTCTGATATAGCTGATTCTAGTATTTGGAAAGCACTTGGAGTTTCAAATTCTCATTTTACATGTAAGAAAAATATTTTTCCCTTGCATACAAAGAGTCGAATGTATTTACTACACTTAAACCATTTTTAAATTATACAAAATATTTCTAGACTTTAACATTGATTGTATAGAATCAATTCAATCTAGGATCTTTAATAAGATTTGGCATATACTATCTAATGCAGTATCTATCCCGAAGTAAATCTTAGAGAAAATGATGAAAGGAAAACTCATGAATTAACTTGATGAACAAAACAAACTAGTTCTATAATTGCAAAATTTTAGAGAGATGAAGAAGCAGCTAATAATTTTATATTTTCATGAAAGGATATGGCTATATTTAACTTACAAGAATGCTACTTGCATGACTAAGTTAGGTATGTGAAACATTAATCATTATAAAGAGGAATCAAAACCAATAATGGAAAATCCTGCCATAATTATCTATCCAAAAGTTTAAAGAGCATATTTTCATTAAAACATGACTAAAGCAATAATAAGAAGGTGAAGTATAAAAAAACATAGATTAATGTGATTACTTGTACTCAGGGAAAACGCTAGGGGTGATGTACTCTTACTTTTTTAAAGAAAGCATTCTCAGAATAGTAATTAGAAGATTTGTTAAGGACTTGTTTTTGCCAAATGTACATATTTTGTGTTACTCTCATTTTGGAATTGAACAGAATTATAAATGATGGGAAGAAATCTTATCCAAATGATAGATGATTCCATATGCAATCAATAATTAAGCATCTTTTTATATTTTATTTATTCTAATGTTCCCAAGTCGGCCTCCAATGACTAATTTTTTAAAGGAACCACTACAAATTGAATTTTCCTCCATCTCTTATTATATATTACCTTTTTATCAGGCATTGATATTGTACAGTATGACATCATTTAAAAAATAGCGTACTTATTACATTTGTGAGTATGAAATTCTATTGTATAATATCTGAATTAAACAATCAAACAAATAAACATTAATAATATGTGCCCTTTTATGTGATGCATAATGTAGAAACTGGTGAATAAAATAACTCCTTCAGAGACACACAGTCCAGTGCATTGGGTCTCAATACATTAGAAGAAATTCAAAGAATTGTTTTTAAGTAACTGCTTCTTACTAGTTATCACTGATTTTAATGCCAAGAGTTACAATAAATTATACTCACCAAAACTCTCCTCTAAGTTAACACAATGCTATTAATCCCTAGAATAGTGACAATGCCTTAAGCCTTAATATGATTAATTATGTAATAATTAGTTTAGAGACAGGCCACTCTCACCTTTACAATTTTTTCTCAAGTACATTCTCCAATTTTCACTCCTATGAGCATAATAGAATGCATTGCCTGTCTTGAATAAAGCAACTATGAAACAATCATTTGAACCAGAAAGCTTTCTATTGACCCAGAGATATAAAATTAATCCCCCCACAAAATAATGTACTTATAGCTGAGCAGAATATAGTAGTGTCAAAAAGAAGAGTAGAGGACATCAATACAGAACAAACTTGATTTTCCTTTAGCTTATTTATATATCTAAAAGGCAGAGAGAAGACAATAATTTTTCATGGAATATGTTTATATTTTAATCATATTATATTTGCATGAAATATTAAGAACAAACAGTGCTGCTTTACAGTGTCACTGGCTAATTACATGTCTCATATAAAGAGTATTATTTTATAACAAGATTTAAAATGAATATCACACTTGTTTGATAATTTAACCTTCACAAATATTTACATAAGATAAAAAATAAAGAAGAAATCTTAAGCCAGTTTCCAGCTTAATAAAAAGAAGCTATTTATGTTTCCTCTTCTATTCAATTCCTTTAGCATAAAATTGGTTCCACATAATAATATTCAGCCCTATATTCATTAAATAAAAAGATATGCATTATTGCCCCAGTAACTCAGAATGGAGACCTGTGTAGCAATTTTTGACTATGAAGGAATTTGAAAGCACATATGACTCCTTTTATTCCCACATAGAACAGCTCATAACATCTCACTGATAGGTTTAATTTTTCATGCTCATTAATTTTTTTCATTCAATGTCCTTTCATTTTTGTATATAAAGGACTTAGTGTTCCAAGCGAAAGTTGAAAAGTGGAAAAATACAACATGCTGTTATTCTCTACAAGAATTAAAGGAACATTTTTCTCTCTGAAATAAATGTAACTATGTGTATTTCTCTATGCAGCTGTCGAACTAAACTATGACATGGCCAATTCATTCTTTTCAGCTGTCTTCATGATGGATCCTCAAGCTCTGTCCTTTCCAAGCTGATTTATTATTTGTTTTGTTTTGTTTTGTTACTAAAGTTGGATGATTTGGACAACTCACAAAAACGATGTTTGTTTGCTGACCTAGTTAAATGACATGGTTACCTTTGTACAAACAAATGATAATCCCTCTTCCATACACGGAGACCCATATCGTAACAAATCTGTCAGTAACTAGAGCTAAAGGATTCTATATTATTCTTTATACTTAACTAGAGAAAAGCAATAACACAAATAAGGAAACGGCTTTTTGTTCAGACATTGGATATCTTGTCAATTCAAGTGTTGTGAAGAATTAAGTAGGTAAGTTACCTAATTTAAAAGGATAAATACAAATTAAAATCATAAGAGGCAAAAAATATTGGTCAAACATTTTAATAAATATAGACTGTCTATCTAGGTAGCAGTTATATATCCAATCTGAGTCAAACATTCTGTTTCATATATTTTTAAGAGGAAATGTACTTTCAACAAATTCATTCTACAGTTTCATCCTCTTTTAGAAAAGCTAACAGCAATGTTTTCATTCAGATGTTGAATGCTTTAAAAGGCCAGGCCTCATCACTTCCAATAAGTGCTCTGTGGTTGAAACCTGCATGCTGAACACAAGCCATAATTATACCTGAAGTACTCCCTTGCATTTCTTCAAAATGATCTATTTCTTTCCACTTATCCATAAATAGACAATTACATTTTGTATTTTTCTACAATCACTTCATTTTCACAAAATATCTCAGAAATTTTCTTTTTTCCTCTATTTGTCTCCTTACGGTCTAGTTGGTTTCCATAAATTTAAAACATTCAAAACCATCATTATAAAACATTAGGAAATATTCTTTACATTATGAGGAAAAACAATCACCATGGACATTACTATAGCATATCTAAAGTTTACAGTACACTATTCACTAAGACTTGAGTAAATATAATATAGCAATTAGTACAGATGTTTATTCAGTCTGACTATAAATTATAAAATTTATTGAATAAAATAGTTGAGTTCCATCAGCCATATTTTATATTAAGCTGTAACACAGTATTTCAGATGATGAATTTCCACAATCTAGGCCCATGTAGACAGCAGCAGCAATAACTGCTATATTGTTTCATATAACAACAAAATTTATCTGAATGAGAAATAGCAGTAAAGAATGGCTTAGGGATATTTCAGTTGTTATCAAACTTTCAGAAGTCTAGAACCAGGTTAGTGAATGGTCTAGAGATATTTTACCTGGTTTATTACATTCCACTTGTTGAACATTCCCTCCTAAGAGAATACCAGTTCCTCGGTGGTAATACTGCATTCTCCTCGTGAATTTTCTATGCTGTACTTGCTTGGTGCATTTTGCATCCATAGTACAAAGATTATAGATATTCACTTGATATGAAAAGTCTAGAAACCTTGATAGCAGTATGGCAGACTGACTAATTTGAAAATTATTTGTTCATAATATGTTATTTAATTATCTTTCAACGTAAACTGAAGGAAATAGGACATACAATGCAGACTAATTATATTTAGAGTTTGAACACATACTAAAATATTAAAATGCCTTAAGAAAAGCTTGTCATATCTATGTAGAGGTGAATTCATTTGTTTTGATCTTTTTAATTAAACCAAATTAACTTGATCTAAAACTATCTGCAAATAATGCAATTCTCTAAAGTGGACTTTTCACATCTATTCCATAAAATATAGTAACTGAATGATACAACTGTGAATTTAAAACCAAAATTAGATCATATGCGCAAAAACTTGTATTATTGTTAACTTGAAAAAAATTAAAGCTATACAAATTAAAAGATGCTAAAAATATGGTGAATTTTTATTTATATTAATATTCTATATTAAGATACCATCAGTACAATTGTCTTTTATAAGATATTTTGTTTTCTCACAAAATGTTTTGTCACGAGTAAACATATGGCTATTCAGAGATTTAACAGAATCAGGCCTACTAGAATTATTCAGCAATGTTGTTCTCCTGACAAGCCCAAAGAGTTTTTAGATATTTTCTGCACAAAGGTCCAAAATTGACATGTACTTGCATGAATATTTCAAATCAAAGTAGAAAATCAAAACAAATCAAATAAAAAGACACAACACGTTACTGAGTCTTAAAGTTAAGTTCTTCTATAGAAATATTATAACTAGCCGGGCGTGGTGGCTCACGCCTGTAATCCTAGCACTTTGGGAGGCCAAGGCGGGTGGATCACCGGTGGTCGGGAGTTCAAGACCAGCCTGACCAACATGGAGAAACCCCGTCTCTACTAAAAATACAAAATTAGCCAGGCATGGTGGCACATGCCTGTAATCCCAGCTACTCGGGAGGCTAAGGCAGGAGAATTGCTTGAACCCAGGAGGCGGAGGTTGCGGTGAGCCAAGATCACGCCATTGCACTCTAGCCTGGGCAAAAAGAGCAAAACTCTGTCTCAAAAAAAAAAAAAAAAGAAAAGAAATATTATAACTAGATATGGTAAGGTTTAGGTATTTCATTTTTTTTCTAGTTTTATTGTTTAAATTTTGATTAATGGTCATTAATCACTCATTCATTAGGTCCTGGCACTTCAGAGCCTATCTTCACTTGCATAAATTGTTTTCACTTCATACCTTGGAAGCACAAAAGCTGGCATAAGAACTTCAAATTTGAATTAATCCACCCCAAGCATACTTACACAGAGAAGGTGGTTGTTGGAATAAAAGCATCTAGATAGCTCATCAGTTTTTATATTTGTTTACATTTAATAGTCACAGTGTTCCCTCATTAACTGAATCAGAAGTTTGGAATGGTGTTTAGTAATCTGATATGTTAATAAGTTCTCTGTATTATTCTTATGGGTAATGAAGTTTGAGAACTAAACTTCTAAAAGTGAGACTGAATAAAGGCCGGGCACAATGGATTACACCTGTAATCCCAGCACTTTGGGAGGCTGAGGAGGGTGAATGACTTGAGCTCAGGAGTTTGAGATCAGCCTGGGAAACATGGTGAAATCCTGTCTCTCCAAAAAAATTACAAAAATTAGCAGAGCCTGGTGGCCTGTCTGTAATCCCAGTTACTTTGGTCTATGTATCTGTTTTTGTACCAGTATCATGCTGTTTTGGTTATTGTAGCCCTGTACTATATAGTTTGAAGTTGAGCAGAGTGATGCCTCCAGCTTTGTTCTTTCTGATTAGGATTACCTTGGCTATTTAGGCTCTTGTTTTTGGTTCCATATACATTTTAAAATAGTATTTTCTGGTTCTATGAAGAATCTCAGTAGCAGTTTAATAGGAATATAATTGAATCTATAAATTGCTTTGGGCAGTATGTCCATTTAATGATATTGATTCTTCTTATCTATGAGCATGGAATGTTCTTCTATTTATTTGTGTCATTTCCGATTTCTTTGAGCAATATTTTGTAGTGGTCCTCGTAGAGCTCTTTTACTTCCCTAGCTAGCTGTATTCCTCAGTATTTTATTATTTTTGTGGCAATTGTGAATGGGAGTATGTTTCTGATTTGGCTCTCAGCTTGACTCTTTTTGATATACAGAAATGCTAGTAATTTTTGCACATTGATTTTGAATCCTGAGACTTGCTGAAGTTGTTTATCAGCTTAAAAAGCTTGGCCGGGCGCGGTGGCTCAAGCCTGTAATCCCAGCACTTTGGGAGGCCGAGACGGGTGGATCCCGAGGTCAGGAGATCGAGACCATCACGGCTAACACGGTGAAACCCCGTCTCTATTCAAAAAATACAAAAAAACTAGCCGCGCGAAGTGACGGGCGCCTGTAGTCCCAGCTACTCGGGAGGCTGAGGCAGGAGAATGGCGTAAACCCGGGAGGCAGAGCTTGCAGTGAGCTGAGATCCGGCCACTGCACTCCAGGCTGGGCGGCAGAGCGAGACTCCGTCTCAAAAAAAAAAAAAAAAAAAAAATGGGAGGCCGAGACGGGCGGATCACGAGGTCAGGAGATCGTAGACCATCCTGGCTAACACGGTGAAACCCCGTCTCTACTAAAAAAAAAAATACAAAAACTAGCTGGGCGAGGTGGCGGGCGCCTGTAGTCCCAGCTCCTCGGAAGGCTGAGGCAGGAGAATGGCGTGAACCCGGGAGGCGGAGCATGCAGTGAGCTGAGATCCGGCCACTGCACTCCAGTCCGGGCGACAGAGTGAGACTCCGCCTCAAAAAAAAAAAAAAAAAAAAAAAAAAAAGCTTGTGGGTGGAGACTATGGATCTCTCTAGATATATAATCATGTCAACTGCAAACAAGATAGTTTGATTTTCTGTCTTTGTATTTGCATGCCCTTTCTTTCTTTCTCTTGTGTGATTGCTCTGGCAAGGGTTTCCAACACTATATACTGAATAGATATGGTGAGAGAGGGTATCCTTGTCTTGTGATGGTTTTCAAGGGGAGTGCTTCCAGCATTTGCCTATTCAGTATGATGTTGGCTGTGGCTTTGTCATAGATGACTTACTATTTTGAGGCATGTTCCTTCAATACTTAGTTTATTGAATTTTTAGCATGAAGGAGTGTTGTATCAAAAGCTTTTCTTCATCAAGTGAAATAATCATGTGTTTTCTGTCTTTATTTCTGTTTATGTGATAAATGACATTTATTGATCTGTGTATGTTGAACCAACCTTGCCTCTTAGGGATACAGCCTACTTAACTGTGGAGGATAAGCTTCTTGATTTGACACTGGTTCAGTTTGCCAGTAGTTTGTTGAGGATTTTTGCATCGCTGTTCATCAAATAAACTGGCCTGAAGATTTCTCTCTCTTTTCTTTTTGTTTCTCTGCCAGGTTTTGGTATCAGGATGATGCTGGACTTATAGAATGAGTTAGGGAGGAGTCCCTTCTCCTCATTTTTTTTGGAATAGTTTCAGCAGGAATGACACAAGCTCTTCTTTGTACATCTGGTAGAAAAAACTATATACCATGATCTTTGAAGAGACAGAAAACATTCCCATTTATTTATTTTAGCATTAGTAAACAGTATATAAATGGAATTGTAAAATTATACTTCTAAATACATTTATAGTTTGGAAATCCCATTAAGCATTTAAGCCTTAGTGTAGTACCTTTTATAATATAGTATTCAGTTATTCCTTTTGAGGAAGAGGTGGAGGACCAGCTGAAGAACACCAAAGAATCATGTCTACAATCAGACATGTGGGTAAATGCCCAGCACTAGTCTGTTGGCTGCTTGTTTGAAGTTTTGAGTTCATCTTTATTGATGCATGCTTCCTATCTCACTCCCACTCCACCTTATATTTTTGCACTACTAAGCCTTCATCTCCCATTCTGAGATCAGAAAACTTGTAATAGTCTCATCCTAGATACAAATCATTTTGCTGTAGCTTCTTTGTCTTAACCCAATGTATCTCAAACTGTTTGATAACAGAAATATTTGGAGATAACTGGCAAACACACAGAATTCAAAGCCCTACCTAAGTCTACATTTTCAGAGCCTCCTGGAATAGTGTCTAGAAACTGCAAAATAATAATCGCCAAGTACCCTGATGATTTTTATTATACAGCAGTCAAGGTTATTGCTCTTTTCATTGTGGACCTTATTATCTGATTCACAGCACTCCTTCTCCTTCAACACTTCTAATTGATCTCAGTAAGCATAATATATACACATGGATAAGTCTGCGTTTCTCTGTTCTTTGATCATCAATGTACATTTTCCTCCCTTTTACTTTTGCCATAAACTCTTTAAAAACTATCACCAGTATTAAAAGGAAAACTGAGGCAAGTAAGATTTTTAAAGAGTTTATTTGCTAAAACAGTGATTCATGTATTGGTCCTCTCCAAAACAGAAGTGGTTTGGGGGCTCCATTGAGGGAACACAAGGTGAATGCTTTTATAGAGTAAACACAGAAGTAATACAAACAGACAAAAAAATTGATCGGTTATAGTTATTCAGTTGCCTTCTTTGACCTTTCCTGCTGAAAAGTCCACAGTTAAGTAACTTTAAGTTGGCTAGCAGCTTTTATTGGTTAGCCTTACGTTTCATTTTTCTTTCTATAGGCGTTATGAAAATAATACTAATACTATCAGGATAAGGAGAAGGAGGGCTATGCCTAGGATGTCTAGCTTAAATTTTGCTTCTGTTTGCAGATCTAGCAATGTTATTGCTACTTATGAGGCCTAAGTGGCTTTGTCTGTTCAGATTTTCTTCCGACCTGGTTTCCATTTTAACTTACTTTAACACTAGAAACAGTAGAATTTCTAAAAATCACAAATTCATGCATTCAGTTCAAACCATTATTTTTCATCTATTCATCTTTCCTCCTAAAGTAGCCTCATAGAAACAATTTTTCACTCTCATGGGGAAAAAATACATTCACCCCAACCTTACATTTTTATTTGGACAGTCCCATGTTTGCTTTCTTCTTTATCCAGTGTAGATTCTATGGTTCATTATTACAATCCCTCTCTTGAAAATGTCCTTAATTCCCTTGTCCATTTGGCCTTCAGATATATTTGTCTGGTACTCTAACCACTGGTAAAACCAAACATTTATTTTCTGTATGTTTTACTAATGGAATTGCTTATTCCTCGAGAAAATTCCACATCCTGCAATGAGAATGTTAATGTGAATTCATGAATACTAACATCATGTGGGCACTTAGCAAAGATCATCTGCTCACTCTCTATACTTATCGTATTCTACCTTTTCCTCTTACCTCAAACCTGCCATACTTTACTGTCTGCTGATGAGTTTAACTCTCATGTAATTGAGAAAATAAAAGCTATGAGACACAGCTCCCTTCATCTTTTTTAGTTGAAATGCTTAGCATATTTGCCTCTGAGACTATTTTTATTTTCTCTTCTTCTGTGAAAGTGGAAAAAGTGTTTCACCCTCAGTCAAAGACACTTTCTCCACAGATGCTATGGATCACATTTAAATGACTTGCATTGCACTTATTTCTAAAACATTATTTACATCTCCTTCTCAAAGGAATCATTCACTTGAGCCCAGGAGTTTGAGAGGTTGCAGCAAACGATGATCATACCACTGCACTCAAGCCTGGGTGACAGAGCAAGAACAAGAAAGAAAGAAAGAAAGAAAGAAAGAAAGAAAGAGAGAAAGAGAGAAAGAGAGAAAGAGAGAAAGAGAGAAAGAGAGAAAGAGAGAAAGAGAGAAAGAGAGAGAGAGAGAGAGAGAGAGAGAGAGAGAGAGAGAGAAAGAGAGAAAGAGAGAGAGAGAGAAAGAAAGAAATCTCTTTCACTTCTAAATCCCCAAAAAGCTTCTAAACATGTAGTTTTCTTCAAAAATCCATCTTTTGGTTGTTTATATTTTTTATTATGCCATCAATATGTGGTTCCATTCATACTCATCATTTAAATGTCATTTATTTGCCAAGTGCTTCCAACATAGTATGTATAATATAAAACACTTATCTGAGTCTCCAGATTATATATTTAACTACCTAATTTGATTATGTCTGTGAATTTTTAGTAAATATCTGAAATATAACACAAAATTAACTGTTGTTTTTACCCATATTCCATCACTTGCTTCCCCTGTCAAATAACCTGTGAGACTCCTTTAATTATTTCTTTCCATTTAGCTCCCTACTTGTCAGTCAAGACTACAGATTCAATCTCTAGTGTTATCATAAGATGATATTATCAATCAATCTAGTTTCCTCCATCTGCTCTGACAGCACTCTAGCCAGGTCACCATATCATGTCTAGACATCTTTACTTGCCTTTCCTAAGTGGTCCACCTCTATCAGTCTGGTCCAGCAAAGTCCATTCCCCATCTGACTACCTTAATGAGCTTTTGAAAATGTAAAGTGACTCACATTATTCTTCTCAATGTTCAACGATGGATATCCATTAAACTTAATATAAAGGGGCTTTTGTGTATAAGTCCTTTTACAATCTAGCTCTTGCCTATCTCGAGAAATATTATTTTAATTGAGTCTCCTTCCTCACTCATTATGCTTTAAGGCAGAAGTGGATAGTTTGAGGCCTATAGATACTGAGAGGCAATTTTCAATGTCTCTCATATTTCCACACATCTTGCAAACAGGCACAACAACTGTCCATTGTTCTAGTTAATTTTCTCAGGTATAAGTTTATATAGTGAGTAACTTTGGAAGACAGAGTTAGTATCCCTTCAGAGCTAAGAGTTTGCTTACAGCCTTGGAAGACAAAGATGACATCTATACCTAGATCAAAATGGCAGGTGTGTTTTGCCAGCATAAAAATAATTATAAAATTATTCTAAAATAATAAGTTCTTCCTTTTCTGTAATGCAATCCACTACATATACAGGTGTCAGCTGGCTGTGCATTGGTCAGTGGGGAATGAGTCTTGAAGAACCAACACAAATGCTGATAACCTGGCCACCACTATTATGTGAGTAATAAACTGTCCTTTTTTTTTTCTGACACAAGAGTCTCACATCTTGTTGCAGCATTGATGAAACTGTTGAAGAATAACTTGTTAGACTGCAGGTAGGGTAAAATCTTAGGCCCTTCACAGTTCTTGATAATGGAAAGGAGTATTATATAGTCTTGATAGTAATCCCTGTGTGTTTGTGTTTTGCAAAACTATTTGCCAATATTGAAATATGTGGAGATTATATGTCAATATCTAGATCTAAGTTCTTCTTTAAAAAAATCGTCATTTCAACCTAATCTGAACCCTCTTTCCATCACTTGGGTTAGACAGAAACTCTAATCTTTATGTGAAATGTGCTTTCTCAATTCACCAGAGACCTCTCACCATCTTGTTACCTTAATACTGAGATCCACTGTCATTTGTGATTTATCATTGAGCTTGCCCTGCTGTTTTTGGTATTGCCAAGTTGAAGGAGAAAACAAAACATAGACCCAAAGGACCAGTGTGTATCAAAAAATTAGGACAGAGCATATTTCTTTCTGATAGTAAAACATATTCCTGTGTGTTTTATATGCAATCACAGAGTGTCCCTGTGGGAATAATACAATTAAGATTTCATTAACATGCAAACGAAGGGTATCTGGTTGAAAAAAATATAACTAAAGACACTGACATTGTTCTATTTAACTCATGTACCTAACCTGACTGGCTCTAATAAGCATTCGAATTACAGACTTTGCTGCAGCCGAAATGGCCTGCTCAGAGTTCCTAAAATAAGCCAAGGACAGTCCTACTTAGTGGCCTTTCATTCTTGTCCATCTGCCAGGGGTACATTTTCTGTGGATCTTCACAAGGCCTGCTTCATTTTATCCTCCAAATCTCAGTTTAAATATCATCATCTCAGAGAGTTTTTCTCCAAACATCTTTTCTAATTAGATTTGCCTTAGTCATTTTCTACCATGGCACATTTTCATGATCTTAATATAAATTTTCTAAATTTCTAGTTTCATATTGATTTATTTATGTATTTAATCTCTATTTTATGAATAGACTATAAGCTTCTTGAGGAAAGAGACCCTAGGTTTTTATATCTAGTGCATAGCAAAGCATATGATTATAGTGAATTTAATATTAGATAGGTAAACAAAAAAAAAAAAATCCAAAAATATATTCTGATAGGGTAGTTTGGCATGCTGACTCTGTATGTGGTGTACTTTGCCCTGAGAAATTTTATTGACAAGATGCCATTTTGGGTAGTCCTGACCTCTTAAGAATTTTGCTCTTTTGTGAAGTTTGCCCTAACATAAAGTGAAAATAACTCCCTAGAGTAAAAATACAAATCTCCAGCTATTCCTCTTAGATTAACTGTTGGTGTGTAATTCTATTTTTATGGAATAAACACCGTTTACATTTTTGGTTTATATATTTTGTCTTTATAAATGCTTCTGTCTAAATTCTTCGACTCCATGCCCTCCAACCAGCAGTGGGCTGGGGGCTCCCTCATTCTAGCTTTTTTCCAATGGTCTGTGTTATCGACATTTAACATGGCTGAGTTCAGATTACATGAAGATGTCCAATGAAGAGTTGGAAAAGATACACACAATCCACTCTCATGAGTTGGGGAAAGTTTGCTGGGGCACAGTATTTTTTATATTGTCGCCCCAATATGTGTTCACGTGTATCAAATTAGCCAATAAATAGGATGATTCATGCTATTTGGTTTTAGAAGCTTGTGCCTCCATTTTTATCACTTATTTAGTAAATAACTTGATGTTTCATAACTCACTTTGGAAAGCTCCCTTGCTTTATTTTCTTTTAAAGCTTATTTATTTATTTATTTATTTATTTACTGAGACTAAGTCTAGCTCTGTCACCCAGGCTGGAGTGCAGTGGAGCAATCTCGGCTCACTGCAATTTCCACCTCCTGGGTTCAAGCAATTCTCCCTCCTCAGCCTCTCGAGTAGCTGGGATTACAGGCACATGCCACCATGCCTAGCTAATTTTCGTATTTTTTTATTAGAGACAGGATTTCACCATGTTGGTCAGGCTGGTCTCCAACTCCTGAGCTTGTGATCCACCCACCTCGGCCTCCCAAAGTGCTGGGATTACAGGCGTGAGCCACCACGCCCGACCTTTTAAAGCTTATTTAACATTAACATGGCTCTATTAAATTTTAGAAGCACATATCTTAGTAAATTTCTTTATCATGCTATTATTCTTTCTAAAAAACACATGAATCATGTTTTAAAGAGATGAAAGGATGGATGTATCATCAAACAATGTAATACATACACTAACACCTTTTAATGAATGTATACATTATGATATATATTATACTTTTCTCACTGTATTTTTCACATTAGTTTCACACATTAGAAATGTGATTAAGCTATTATAAGACAAATCTAGAATTTGGTTATACATATACATATATTCGTACATTTATATAATATGAATTTTATAAAAATGCAGGCATATAATGTAGAAAAACATTGGCAAGATTACTGCACACAGTTTTGAATTTCCTCATTCATTTTTTAAAAAGGCTCTGTCCCCCATCCAATGTGGTTTTAGATGTGAGTTCCATAAAACAATATTATAGTAATAAAAATGTTCTTATTTGTTGCTTTTTTTGCAGTTGCTTTGTTTTTTATAATCATCTATTTTCTTTAATCAAAACTTATTTTTATCTTTATTTTATACTAGAGAAAACGATAAAAGCAAGATGAAATAACTAGACCAATTTTATGTAACATGAAAGGAATTGGAATTTGAAAACATATAGTTTGACTTTAGAAGCTTTAGATATTATGTTTTCCTGCTTTATTCTCACAGCATTATTCTAGTATATCAGGGATTCTGGAAACTGTTACTGAGATAAACATTTGTGTGCAAAAGTTTAATGGAGAATGTTCTGAGAAGCAATGTTTTGTGTGAGGAAATGGAAAAAGTAACACGGGATGGAGGGAGAAGTGAAGCTGCAAAGCTGTTTCAAACAGTTGTTTTCAGCAGCAGTTGATAACCCAGGGAGCTCTTCAGATACAAGGAAGGCAAGAGGGATGCCTGTTGTACTTCTTTAGATAAACCAACCCTTGGTAGGAAGCTGCCCACCAAAGGGCCCACGACACTGAACACAGCAGCGTCTTAGGCCAAGAACAATTCTTGTGAGGGACTCAGTTGTGATCCAACAGCAAGTTATATTCCTGACAGCTGAGGAATTAGTGCTTTAGTTCTAAAATACAAAGACCGAGACGGTGTACCCATAACATCCACTACAATTCATTCCTTGCACCATTTGATTTCTGACATAATTTTATTTCATCAGAATATAGCTTTAGGATTTTTGTTGTAACCTTTGTCTGTGCAAACTTTTATGACAGAAAAGCTAATGTGAAAAACTCTAACTCCCGCTGCTGCAGCAGATGGTCTGTCTCAGTGCCATTGATCCTCATCATCTTAGTCCTCTACAATCCATGTTTTATTCCCCTTACCTTTACTAATCACCTCTGCTGGTTTACGTGGCTCATCTGGTAGGTGACAAAGATGTTCATCCCTGTGACATCTGGACCTCTGTTCATCATGGCCTGCTTTTACTGTGATTGCTGCATTTGTTTCCAAATTTGGGCAAGAAAGTGCTAAGATATGTCCCAGTGATTTTTTGAGTGCCGGATGCATTTTTCCTTGCAGACATTACATAATAACAACCCCATTTTGATTGCTCCTTCCAGATGGCGAATCATTTCTTGTCTGTTGGTCTCTCAATATAGAGAGCACAAAGTAACTGCATGGCAGCTACAGCTTGAAGTTCAATGAGGGCACTTTGCTTCTGGGATCCAAGAGATTAAAATCCACAAAATCTAAAGTTTCAGTGACAGAAAGCCACTGAGTATTTTATTTCAAAGGATGAATCTTCAAGACAAACTGGAACACTCACTATGAATAATCTAGCTAAGATTGGCCTTTCCAGAGGTAGGACTACATCCCATGCTGGCCCTACCAGTTTCTTCTTCAGGAAGTTAGGATTTGCTTAGTTCCTTTTTGGGAGGAATTATGAAGCACTATCAGAAGCTGTTTCTCACCATGTGGAACTGAGAGGCATGCAAAAATAGAAGAAAATAAACAAACAGATGCACCAAGAAGCCTAGAAGAAAGAAAGAAAGAAAAAAAAAGAATCCAGCTGGGCGCGGTGGCTCATGCCTGTAATCCCAACACTTTCGGAGGCAGAGACGGGTGGATCACCTGAGTTCAGGAGTTTGAAACCAGCCTAGCTAACATGACGAAACCCGGTCTCTACTAAAAATACAAAAGTTAGCTGGGCGTGGAGGCAGGGACCTGTAGTCCCAGCTACTCGGGAGGCTGGAGGCAGGAGAATCACTTGCACCCAGGAGGCGGAGGTTGCAGTGAGCGAAGATCGTGCCTCTGCACTCCAGCCTTGGCAACAGAGCAAGACTCTGTCTCAAAAAAAAAAAAAAAAAAAATTCCATGAGTTCCCCACAGTTTCCTATTCCTTGTCCCACTGTTTTCTGAGGTCAATCCTGATGTAAATTCATTGACTATGACTTTCATTATCCCTCTCCGTATGTGAATTTCCCCTGTGCTTAAACATAGGCAAGTGGTGTTTTCTAACAAACTTTAATGGCTTTTCCATAGCAACCTGCCCTTTCACCTTTAAGTAATTGTGAAATGAGACTTAACATCCAAGATAGTTAGAAAAATTCAAATGAATATTGGAGTTGGCATTTGGTATAACTGGTGAGCTATATTTAAAGTGCACATTAATAGTAATTCACCTGTTACTAACGTGATGGTCTAGCGGGGAAAAAAAAAGCTCTTGACCCCCCACGAAAGAAAAGAAAGAAAAAGAAAGAAAGAAGAAAGAAAGAAAAAGAAGAAAAAGAAGGAAGAGGAAGGAAGGAAGGAAGAAGGAAGAAGGAAGGAAGGAAGGAAGGAAAAGAAAGAAGGAAGGAAGGAAGGAAGGAAAGAAAAGAAAGAAAAAAGAAAGAAAGAAAGAAAGAGAAAGAAAGAAAGACAGGAAGGAAGGAAGGAAGGAAGGAAAAGAGAAGAAAAAAAAGAAAAAAGTTCACTTAGAGATTTACTTCAAATATAATTATTAATCAAGGAAAAAGAAGCATACTTTTGTTTGCTTAATTTTAATTTTACTTATGATTCTACCTGGCCATTTTAAAAAAGTAGAAAAATGATGCAGTAATACCATAGTTTTAGACTCTAATAAGATAATTTCTTGAAGATTTAAAAAATCTCTTTGCTTAAGGAACAAGAGTGCTGGGAAAAAAAAAACAGTCTATTTCACATTCTCCATTTTTGTTTTGAAAATTATTGCTTTAAAAACCTATAATTTGGATAAAATCTTATCATTACCTACTATCTTGCCAGGAGTTTGGCTATATTTACAACAACTTGATGCCCCCAGAATACCAGGGCCTGGTGTAAGTGGCAAGATTGCTGTAAAACATAACACTATTATTACACTTTTAGTTTTGTGCTCCTCTTTAAATATATGATTTCATTACTATATAATTTCTTTGAATAATGTTTTAAGTAGAAAAGACTCAGTAATAACATTGTATTTTTACCCGGGAGCCTGCATTGAAACAAAGTGGCACATATTTGTTCCTACATTCCTCGGCAGTATGATGGATGATGGCAATTACTGGAAAGAACAATATTAGTTTTACAGTTATTGTTATTAACTTAAAGTGCTAACAATAAAATCCTATATTTCACTAGATACTCTAATCACCGCCAAAATACGTGACAGAGGAATATTTTATAATCCCTGTATTTTACACTGGCTGCACAACTAGAAATTGGCAGAGTCAAATCATTTATATCTGCTTATTACCAGCTTGCAGAAGCCATTGAGAATATGGAACTAGTGATGGATATTTTTGTGGCAGATGTTTTATTCTCTTCCATTATATTAAATTTACCATACATTGGTTCCACTGCAGTTTATTAAAGTTTCACAAAGAGATTAGCAGAATAACAAGATACATACAACTTGCTTGCTCTTGTTCCCCATTGACAAAAAACACATTTATTTATTCATAAATTATGAATATCACAAATATAGGATATATATAGCGCCAGTAAATATTTAAGGAGACAATAGGAGTAAAACGTTTGCCTAAATTTCAGACATTTAGATGAATTTTTGCAAATCTTTCTTCTATAAATATGATATGCATCTGCTATGCTCTGAATGTTTGTGTCCTCCCCAAATTCATATGTTGAAATCCTAATTCCCAAGGTGATGGTATTAAGAGGTGATACCTTTAGGAAGTGATTATGTCATAAAGGTGGGGTCCTCATGAATGAGATTAATACCCTTACGAGAGAGGCCTGAGGAAGGTCATTCACTCCCTCTACCATGTGAGGTTAAAGTGAGAAGACAGCCATCCATGAAAAGATAAATTTGTGATTCCTTAATGTAGGACCTCACAGCTGCCAAAACTGTGAGATATAAATTTCTGTTGCTAGCCGAGTGTGGTAGCTCACGCCTGTAATCTTCTCAGCACTTTAGGAGGCCAAGGCAAGTTCATCACCTGAGGTCAGGAGTTCAAGATCAGCCTGACCAAGATGGTTAAACCCCGTCTCTACTAAAAATACAAAAATTAGCCAGGCGTGTTGGCAGACGCCTGTAATCCCAGCTACTTAGGAGGCTGAGGCAAGAGGATTGCTCGAACCCAGGAGGTGGAGGTTACAGTGAGCTGAGATTATGCCATTGCATTCCAGTCTGGGTGACAGAGTGAAACTCCGTCTCAAAAAAAAAAAAAAAATCTGTTGTTATTAAGCTACCCAGTATATGGTATTTTGTTGTAGCCGCCCAAATAGACCAGGACAACATCTAAATAAAACTGTTATTTACCCCGTCTCTACTAAAAAATACAAAAAACTAGCCGGGCGAGGTGGCGGGCGCCTGTAGTCCCAGCTACTTGGGAGGCTGAGGCAGGAGAATGGCGGGAACCCGGGAGGCGGAGCTTGCAGTGAGCTGAGATCCGGCCACTGCACTCCAGCCCCGGCGACAGAGTGAGACTCCGTCTAAAAAAAAAAAAAAAAAAAAAACTGTTATTTATACCTCTCAGATAAAAGCAATTAATAAGGAATTAAGAATAATATTTTCTGTTTTATAAAAAATACTGGATTTAATGTTACTAATAGGAAGACATGTAGAGTGGCTAACAGCATTAATTCTGGGGGAGTACTTCCTCCGTTTAAGTCAGTCTACCAATTATTATATGGTTTTAGGTATTTTACTTGAACTTTCTTGTGCCTTATTTTCCTTAACTACAAAATGGAAAAAAACAAAGGTTACTCCTTCAGAGACTTTTTATAAGGATTAAATGAGTGTATATCAGTAATGCATATAAAACAATGTCTGCCATAAAGTTCGTACAAGTTAAATGTTATCTGTAATTTGGATTTGTTTCTGAAGTCCTCTCCATATTACAACGATTTTACTCATCCATTTTCAGTAAATACCACACACAAGCATCAAAGCATTATAAAAACAAATTGTAACCAAAAAGCTCAAATTATTTTAAAGCTATTATGACTTATGTTGAGATTTCCATCTGAAAAGGAGCATGAAAAAGCAATCAGACAATAAATACAAAGTCAAGATGATTAGGAAATAAACATGTGAGAAGAGGTTACATATGGCAGCACAAATACCTTTTTAACATAGTAGCTTTTTAGATGATATATTGAAAAGCTTTATAAATGTTTTGAAAAATACAAAAGCCATATTGTTCTTCAATTCACTTTGAGCATATTCATTGTGAAATACACTCTAATTTGGCTCATTTATCACTCAACTCAATGACTTCTACCTTCTTTTCTTCTACTGTGGAGTATGAAAAATTAAACACCTTTCTCCTGTCCATTTTCCATCTAGATTTACCTTGCAAAAATAGTTCTGGCCATTGAATTGCAAGCGCACATTTACGCTTTTAAATAAAAAGTCAAAGGCTTGCAATAAAAAGGATTGTAACCCTTCCTTTCTTCTTGCAGTCTGCAATGGAGACATGAGGCTGGAGGTGAGATGGCCATCCTGCAGCCATGAGTGTATAAGCATTAGGATGAAAGTTGGAAAATAGAAATTTGTTCCATTATGATATCCTTGAATAGTTACACCAGACCTGGACTGCCCATCTACAGACTTACTGTTGAATGATAAAGATAAATGCCTTCTTTATTTAAGCTACTGTATTAGGCTGTTCTTTTCCATCTAGATGTAACTTGCAAAAATAGTTCTGGCCATTGAATTGTAAGCACACATTTCTGCTTTTAAAAAAGTCAAAGGCTTGCAATGAAAAGGCTTGTAGCCCTTCCTTTCTTCTTGCAGTCTGGAATGGAGACATGAGACTGGAGGTGAGATGGCCATCCTGCAGCCATGAGTGTATAAGCATTAGGATGAAAGCCGGGAAAAGAGAAGTTTGTTTCATATGATATCCTTTTTTAATTCTATAATGCTATAAATAAATATCTGAGACTGGGTAATTTACAAAGAAAGAAGGTGTAACTGCCTCACAGTTCTGCAGGATTTACAGGAAGCACAGTGCTGGCATCTGCTCAGCTTCTGGGGAGGTCTCAGGAAACCTACAATTATGGTGGAAAGTGAAGAGGAGCAGACACACCACTGGCCAGAGCAGGAGAAAGAGAGAGAGTGGGAGGCTGAGGTGTCAGAGACCACCTTCTTCCTCCTCTTCCTCCTCCTCTCCTTCTCCTCCTCCTTCTTCTTCTTCTTTTTCTTCCTCCTCATCTTCTTGGAGTGTCACTGTCACCCAAGCTGGAGTGCAGTGGTGCAATCTCAGTTCACTGTAACCTCTGCCTCCCAGGTTCAACCATTTCTCTTTCTTCAGCCTCCTGAGTAACTGGGATTACATGCACATGCCATCACATCTGGCTATTTTTTTGTATTTTTAGTAGAAACGGGGTTTCACCACATTAGCCACGCTAGTCTCGAACTCCTGACTTCAAGTGATCCACCAGCCTCTCAAAGTATTAGGATTACAGGCATGAGCCATTGCTCCTGGCCCCTGAGGTGCCACAGACTTTTAAATGACATGATCTCGTGACAACTCACTATTGTGAAGACAACACCAAACTATGAGGAATCTGCCTCAATGACCCAAACTCCTCCCACCAGGCCCCACCTCCAGCATTGGAGACTACCATTCAACATGAATTTGGGCAGGGACAAATATCCAAACTATATCAGCTACTGTTTGTTAATGTCTGCATTGTATCTTTGGCTCTCAGAAGTAGTTATAAATACTTTCCTATATATTTTCTATCCATTCATGTTTACTAAAACACTAGATAAAAGGAAATAATCATTCCAGTTAAAGCCCTCAATTCTACTGAAAAACAAAATTAAAATAGAATAATAAGGCATCTGGCTGTTTTTAATTTTCATCAGCTTTAAATATTTATTGCATATTCTAAGAGTTGAAAGAAGATCATTAGAATAAAGTTTGAGGTTTTAATGCTTTTTGAACATTTAGCACACAGCTTTTTCATCGTGGATGTTCTATTTCGTTTATTCTTGAGAATATAGAAAATGATTATGTTTCATTGTAGAATCACTCATGCTTTACCTCTGAAACTAAATTGTGGGCCACTTAAAAGTTGATAATTTTTCCTGCATTTTCTCGTATGGAATTGCAAACAAAGTACACATTCAATAAATTATTAATGAATGAATACATTAAGTGAATATGCTTAATCAATATATTAACTATAAAAACAAATAATAAAATGCTCACAATGCATACTTGTAATAAATACATTTTGAGCCACAAATTTCTATACTGCACTCTCATGGCATATGTTATAATTATAATACTACCATATAGAACCAATGGTATTCTTTAACATTTGCTTATAAACATTTAACTGCAGTATGTCAAATTAGGTTATTAAAATGGCAGAAATAAGTGGGATGATATTTTCATAGAATTGTATATATTTTTCGATAATCAATGGTGGCAGATCATCAAGCCTCGAAAAAAGAATAAAGGTCCTTGAAAAAAGAATAAAGATTTTGTGGCTGGGTGCGGTGGTTCATGTCTGTAATCCCAGCACTTTGGGAGGCCGAGATGGGTGGGTCACCTGAAGTCAGGAGTTCAAGACCAGTCTGGCTAATGTGGTGAAATCCCGTCTCTACTAAAAATACAAAAATTAGCTGGACATGCTGGCACGTGTCTAAAATCCCAGGTACTGGTGAGGCTGAGGCAGGAGAATCGCTTGAACCCAGGAGGCAGAGGTTGTGGTGAGCCGAGATCACGCCATTACTCTCCAGTCTGGGTGACAAGAGTGAAATTCCATCTCAAAAGAAAAAAAAAAAAAAAGGATAGAGATTTTGTTTGCAATTATCAATTTTTGTCCTGTACAATTTTATGAGCAGTGCAACTATACTGTGTAAGATATTTTAAGAGATTTAGTCATATAATTTACATACATGTTTCTTTAAACCTAATTTGAAATCCAGGAATCTATGATTTTATCTGAAAAGAAAAAATATTAGTGGTTCAACAAGATTTTTTGTCTACATTTTACCCAGTAGTAGATTTTGGTTTGTGAGACTTGAAGCTTATGTAATTTTGAGAGTGGAGACAATGTAAGCAAAATAATACAAAAGTTATATTTATGTGTACATTTTACAAAATCATATGGCTACTGTGAATATATTATCTAATTTCCATCCAGTAATTTGTCCTGCAGTTAAAAATTTATTAGCTTAACCTTAAATCTGTAACACTACTACTACTACTACTAATGGTGTTTTTCATATTAGTCACTTTTCTCTGAGATACCAAAGTTGCTGCATACTTTATTTTTTATTTTTTATTTTTTTTTTGAGTTGGAGTTTCACTCTTATTGCCCAGGCTGGAGTGCAATGGCGTGATCTTGACTCACCGCAACCTCCGCCTCCTGGGTTAAAGCGATTCTCCTGCCTTAGTCTCCCAAGTAGCTGAGATTACAAGCAGGTGCCACTACGCCTGGTTAATTTTTTTTTTTTTTTTTGATAGAATGTCACTTTGTCACCCAGGCTGGAGTGCAGTTGTGCAATCTCTGCTCAACCCAACCTCTGCCTCCTGGGTTCAAGGGAGTCTCCTGCCTCAGCCTCCCAAGTAGTTAGAATTACAAGCATGCGCCACTATGCCGGATTATTATTATTATTTTTTTAATAGAGACGGGGTTTCTCCATGTTGATCAGGCTGGTCTTGAACTCCCAACCTCAGGTGATCCACCCGCCTTGGCCTCCCAAAGTGCTGGGATTACAGGAGTGAGCCACCGTGCCCAGACACGTACTTTTATATTGTATTAAAAAAAGGTAATTGACTCCTAGAATTACAACCCTTGAAGCTTAAGGAAAAGCTGTTAATATTACTGAGTGGGAATACATTTACTGAGCATCATGCTAAAGGCATTATATATATTACCTGCATAATCATCATTAGAGTAATATCATTATCACCAAATAAAGTATAAGTTTAAGGAATGTACACCACACCACAGTCAATTCTGACTTCTGTTTTAATTGGCACTAAATTTGCACAAAATTCATTCTTGTTTGTGCTAAACATGTATATTTAAAATATCCATGAAAATTTTCTTGTCCATGAAGTTAGCAATTTTCTATTCTCCAAAGTAGCTTTGAAAATGTGATTATTTTCCCTTATGTTTGTTCAGTACATCTGACTCTTAAAAAGCATTGCCTTTTTACACTAGTAGGAAAAATAGGTTGTGGAAATAGAGTACTCCTCATTCCTGATTTGAATTTACCTGGTAGAAATCTAGGACTCTTACTTGCTACGGAATTGACATTTAACTAGTATTATTTGTTATTGTATCTCGATTTAAAATAAAACTATAGCTCTTCACTCCAGCATGTTTCAGCAACAAATACATTATTTGTCTTTTCAGTTGGTGTAATCAGTTAAACTTGTCAGTTTAGCCACTTCTGTTTCTGATCTGTATCTTATGGCATATTATATACTGCATATCTCTATCACACGGCATTTGGTGAACTTAGAGAACATTAGGTCCTATTTTGTCTTAGGTGTTTTCTTATGTTGTTAATGTATTATCATTAAGAGTTTCCAACTCTTAAACTGAAAAGCAATCAAGTTAGCTGTTTTCAGTGGAATCTTTTAACTTACATTTCATACTTAGTCCCTAAAGAATGCTCTTAAGAATCGTAATAGCAAGTATACATTTATTGCTACTCTAAGTCAATCGTTAATTAACTCTACAAGGTACAGACAGGTTTATCTTTAGCATTATGTTTATTATGAAAGTTTTACAAGTTACAAACTGCCATGGTATTTACAGCAATTTTTTTCTCTATATTAGTCTATTTCGTTTTTGTTCTCCAAAGGCCTAGTAATGCATCCTATGTAAAGTAAGTGAGTTATAGGAGCTTTTTAAATAAGAAATTAACAATATTCTTAAGGATAAAAAAAAGTTTCTGATTTTTCCTGTTCAAATATTGGTAATCTATTTTTTGTTATATTGGATGTTAGTTTAATATCATGAAATATTTGTATGTATTGACATTACTCATTTGCAATGCTAATTAAAAATATGTTATCATTACATGAAACTGTGAACACACAAAATAATCGTATGTAGACTAAAAATATGACTTTTTTTATTATACATAAAGACTGCATTTATACTTCTTACATAATTCTGGTCCTGAGAGCTAGTTAATAAATGCTACAAATCTTTTAATTTTCTATTTTAAATCATGGATGGCCCAATTCCCATTCATTTATTATCAACATGAAAAGATGATAAAAATTAAAATTCTTAAAATTCTCCAATTTTCATCACCTAGGACTGTGTTGAAGTATTTAAACAACAGAGAATGACCAAGATATTATTAGAGGTTGACATTTTGTTGATTTTGTATTTTGGGCTTGTTGGATCAATTTAAAATTTATCTTAAATTTTTAATGACAATTTTTTTCTGTACCACTTGGTGTTTGCATTCATATATACTTCTAAAGATACATTATCAATTTTGATTATCATTTAAAAAACAAAACTAAACTAAAATCCTGAAAGTCACATTCCTATAACTGTTTATCGCCAATTCCATTTCAAATAAAAATGCTTGACAAGAAAAATGAATATTTAAATATTGAATAAAATATAACTATGTACTGAATTTGATGACACCAGGGGAAGTAAAGTAGAACTAGGTTGACTATATGACTTTTATTTTATTTTAATATGTTTTTACTCCTAAACAAGGCCTTAATACAAGAATGTCCCCATCCTTCTTCTATCCTAAGGATAACCACTATTTTTTAATCAAAATATTATTTTCTGTGCATGTTTAAATATACAGAAATGAGTATTGACATAGACATATATGGTATGTCTTTTCTGATTTTTAAAGTGATATCAAAACTATTTTATTCAAATAGACTCATAACATGCACACGTCCTATAATTTTTCAAAAAAATTTACCTTCATTCTTTGTAAGAGGAAAGCTTTATCATTGTAAATGCTCGTGATTACATGTTTTGTCCAGCATGCAACATTTTGTTATTTAGGTTTTTGCATCACTGAGTAAGCATTGGATTTATATAAACTTAAAATTTTATAATCTCTATTACTACTTTTTAACATGGCAGGTTATGATATAGTTAAGAAACTTCAAATTATTTATTCTCATTAGAAGTCACCTTTTCTCAAGAATGATTCAATGCAGTGCTAATGGTTAGAAAAATTGATTACATTGGTATTTGAATGTGTTGCTTACATTGTCTTTAAATAGTTAATTACTAGGATACTAATCTACTTCTAAGACTATTGGGCTAAGGTGTTTTTATCATTATAAACTGAAAACTGGTCAAATATAGAATATTACTTTATCCAATTTAAATTTAAATATTAATTGTGAAGTGTTTCAGCCATTTCTTCTAAGTAGGTTTCTATTTTCTGTGTAGTCAGTAGATGGCAGGCTTGTATCACATACAGTTTGAATTTAGTGTGGCATATTTATTTGTTATGGTAACATGAATACCCACTGACAGGTGTTTTTGTTGTCTTTGTGACAATGAAATACAAGAAAATAGCTCATATTTTATTTCTAAATTCAAATAAAATTATATGTTGAATGAGCTTAAGAGCTATATAACTAGATGTCCTAATGATTTTTTGGTTTACATTTTTAAAAAAATCACAACCAGAGAAACACTAACATTGGCAATTACAATAGGATTTTACTGCAATTCTAAAACTTGAAAAGTAAATATTAAACAATCTCAGAAAAAAGTACATTATAAAGTGAATCCACACAAAGCATATATATTTTTCAAATTTAACATAAAATACATAAGAAACAGCTTCTTTGAGAAAAATATGTAATATGAATGCTCACAATTTTTGAAAGGTCTGTATGAAACCTGTATGTTGCTATTGTTCATTAATTCAACCTGACAGTCCATACACAATGGGATGGTTTGAGGAAAGGTGTTATTTGATGTCTATGTCATACAATAACACTTCATATGATATAGTACATCACATGGCATGTTTCTTAGCAGCATGACAAAAGTAATCTCTTCCGCCAACTGTAGCATGTCTGAAAGACAGCAAATTATATCTTCCAAGATTAAATGTCTCTATACTAAAGCTTATTTAAAATAAAATTACTTCTCAAAAAAATCTCATTGCATAGGTTATGTTACTGTGAAAGAAGGTAAATTTAGTAACAACATCATGCCTAAATGTAACTCAGGAAGTAGCAATATTCTCTATTTTTTTTTTCATCTCCAAATTAAATGAGTTACAAAGCTAGGTGGATGCCAGAGGACATGAGAACAGCTAGACAGATTTGCTGTGGACAATATTACTGTGCTCTAATATTCTTTTTGCAGTGATTCCAGGTCAAGATAGTGACCAAAGAGGAAGTTATAAAGCAGACTAGGAAATTCTCCTAAATATATCTCCAACAGAGTAAACAAGAGATTAGGAAACTCGTCCTTCATTCAATTACACCTGGTAAACTTTTTACATTTCCCATTCTGTTTTTTGCCTGTGATGTCTCAGTTGAATTAACTTTGCATAGAGTTTGAGGAAAAATTTTCCTTTGTATTGCAAACTGATCTAACAATTATTAGTACAGAGAAAAGTAGAAATGATTTCCACAAGGCTGTTGGATCTTTTTATTCCCTCTTTTGCTTGTTTGTTTGTTTATTTTGTGTGCTCTCCTGAAATTCAAAGTGCTTGCTGGAAAGGACTACTTACATCCACTCTCAGCAGACAGGGGATCAGAATTCAGCAATCCTGGTGTAGCAATCATCTTTGCCCTCTATTCACACAATACACATGTATTATTACTATTGCTTTTACTGTTTATGATGTTTGGCTCAAAATTCATTTTATGTTCACTTTTCTGAAAGCTAGAAAAGTTAATGTTCCTCTTTTCCAGTGAAAATCTTTAGTGACTTTTTCCTGCCTACGATCTAAAATAACTACACATTTTGCCAAGCTGGTTTACTCTTTACAACCACCGCTATTTTTCTGTGTCCCCAGCCAGGTGAATGGAGTGGAGCAGTAAGAGATGCTGCTTTCAGTAGTTTTCCGCCTCTCAGTCCTTGCTATTCAAAGTATGATCCACAGTCCAGTAGCTTTGGCATCACCTGGGAAATTGATGGAAATGCAGAGAAGTTCAAATTCCCACCACCGATATGCTGAATCAGAAATATCTGCCCTTCAAGAAGATCCACTGGTGATAGTATGCACATTAAAGTTTGAGTAGTACCGCCATTCTATATCAGCTTGCAAAATGAAAGCGAGAAGAAACAAAACAAAGAATTAGCCAATTTGGATTTTCTAAAGTGCACTAAATGTCAAGCTCAAGAAAAGGTAGTAGAAAAGAAATTTGTTTTCTGCCAAGTTATTAGTGTGGAATCATCTACTCTATTTTGAGGTGACACAAGCCAAGACCAGCACATTTTCAAAATCATCACTTTCTGGGGAAATAAACTGACTTGCCTAATTTAATAAATTTCGGTGAATAACAAGACTTACTCTCAGATACCAACATTTCCTAGCTTGCAAGACAATAGTTAAAGAAGGAGATTTATAGACATGGTTTAAAACACCTTCTAATGCAAAGTAGAAGATGTACACTCATGCTTCATTGTCACATTCCAGTGTCCTCCTTTTATCCAACGATATCCAAAGAATTCTCTCATTGAAATTTTCAGCTTCAGTGAAAATTCTGTGATGATCTCAAATGTTGCTGCAGAAAATATATAATTAATGGAGTGAAGTGGTTTGTAAGGAAATATTTTATTAGAACAAGTGAGGGTAAATGAACTAATAGAGTTTAATTCTATGCTTCAATTTCAAATATAATATGCAAATATCTAGTCTGCAAAACCCTATAAAATGACTTTCTGAACTGTATTATTCTGGGTTTAATACAGTGATTAGACTAGGTCATCATTTCTGCATTGTCAGAAACTGTGCTATTTTGCAGTATCTAATTGTTGTTTTATTTCCTTTTTGATTATTTTATTCACTGTGTTATTATTTTAGCTTTGACATCAGGCACATTCTTTGATATTAAAATTGCATTTGATTAGCTTTTAACTTTCTCAGACATATTAATACGTGATGATGGGTTTTAAGTCAATGAATGTATTCTTCTGTGTTATGGCCTATTTCATTGTTCTAATTCAAGTGTCAAAATTGCTATTTATTTGACAACTATCATCAAATATTTCAGAATGTGAGTTGCCATTATTCAAAGGAATAAGTCAACAGACATTTACGTAACATGTAATGGTAAAAAGAAATTATTCATATTATAATGTTTTATGATGGTTGGCTTAAAATACTTGCTACAGATGTTATAGACAAACAAAAATGGTATGGTTAATGAAACAGGAGCCTGCTTTCAGATAGGTGACATGACATTTTCAAGGTCTCACAGCAATTTTAAATGAGCTAAGCCTCAATCATTGGTCAATTTCTTTAGTCTTTTTTTTTTTAACACTGAAATCAACCACGCTATTTCTAGCCCCCATTTTTTAAACTTGGATAATCAAAATGAGTTTAATAAAATCTTGTCAACCAAATATCGCATTATGCATAATAAAACGTATCTTGAAGGTTATAGTAAATGGAAAGATGAATCTGGAAAGCTAAGAGAATTAGAGGTCATGGCTCAATGTAAAATCACCATGGAAACAGCTTTCATGGCCAATTTGTGGGGAGATGTCAAAAGGCAGTAACCTGTGACTTATTTTTTTCCAAAGCCCTTTCTATGAAGGTTACAGGTTCTATATCTGCTTTCATGATGACATTTGTCTATGTTTTTGTAGGATTCTATTCTGACAAGCACAAAACCCTGCACCAAGTTGAACCTGTCCTTTGTGATGAGGCTGTTGAACAGAAGAGCAGCATAGCAGTCTGTCTATTCTTGCTCCACATTCAGCTAAATGCCAACTCCGATCCCTTTGAGATGGTGAACAGGCTGAACCCAGGGATCCTGTCATCCCTCAGTATCCAGACTTCTTCAGAGAACCATGTGGTGAAACTTCTTGATTAAGGTCATGTTCTTAGTCTATAGCATCATTTTTTTTTTTTTTTGTACGCTAAAAGATATCTATGTCTCTCAGTATCTAAAAGCCTATTTAAAAAATATGTAGATTTGAATAAATAATAAATCTAGCTTAGGTTTCCAAATTACAAAAATAATTTAAAAAGAAATTATACAATTCAGATGTTTGTTTTGTATCATTATCTTACAGAGAGTAATTTTACATTGCAGCCTTTGTGATAAAATTGGATCTTTTTTTGGCTTTATACAAATAAACATATCAAATAAATTCTTTTTTTTTAACTGTGGTATTATGTTTTACTATAAAATAACTATTTTATCTATATTTCATTTACTGAATAGAATAATGAATTATGTTTAAAAACTTTAATGGTTGCAAGCCATCAGCTTTGGATGTTTTATGATCTTATAAGCAAACACGCATGTATTCGTTTGTTCTTATCCTGCTATGAAGAAATACCCAAGACAGTAATTTATAAAGGAAAGATGTTTAATTGGAGCACAATTCCACATGGCTGGGGAGACCTCAGGAAACTTACAATCATGGCAGAAGGGGAGGCAAACACATCCTTCTTCACAAGGTGGCAGGAGAGAAAAGTGCCAAGCTAAGGGGGAAAAGCCCCTTGTAAAACCATCAAATCTCATAAGAACTCACTATCATGAGAACAGCATGGGGGGACTGCCCCTATGATCTAAACACCTCCCATGAGGTCCCTCCCCCAACATATTGGGATTACAATTCAAGATGAGATTTGAGTGAGGACACCAAGCCAGGCCATATCAAAGCAAAAGTTTTATTTCTAGAAATTATTTATACATATAATATTTATTTATTTATTTAGAAAATTATTCATATTACGTGAATTTTTCCTAAAGACTGTGGTATTCAGCTTTATAGCTTTATAGAAAAACATGCGTCCTCAGATGAGGACTTACATACTAAGACTTGATAGAATTTGCTTTTATGCAAACATACTGATAATGAATGATACATAGTAAAGTAATATTGTGATATGTTCCATGGGGTTGTTTCTTATTATTTAACAAACGTGATTATTACAAGTACTACTATCTAACTTTTTGGTTCTTAATTTAAGTCTTCATCTCCAATTTGCCAATAGATTGACTTAGTCTAGAAGAACATTTTAAATCATGTTCACTAGACAACCCAGAGATTTTCTAGATTTTTGGAAATTCTGGACTTTTGTCCCACCATGACAGTTATTTTTCTATTAAATCTAATAAGCAATTGTGTGGTGAGATATTAAACTATTTCTATTCTTGATTTCAATTTATCTTTGCCTAAACGTGGAAGGTAGAACAAAATACTCCATACTTTTCACCCACAATTTATAGTTTAATATATTTTGAGTCTTTAGGGCTGCTTACCTTTCAGTTAACATTATGACTAAGTATTACAGTGTAGTACAAGGATGAAAATTGGAAAACTCTGGAGAAAGGGAAGCTCTGTCCCAGAACTGCATATGCATTTTTTTATATACCCTCCAAAACTAGATTCAACTTTTAATAGTTTCCAATTTCAAAAATAAATTGAAACCACTTAGAACTTTGAAACATTGATCTTTTTAAAAAAAATTTAAATGATAATCCAGTCCATAAGTTAAGTCTAATCTACTTTTCAGACCAAAAATTTATTTTATAGATATCAAGAGAATTTAGTATTATTTTTCCAGGACACATATCCCCAAGAAATCCAACACAAATATTCTTTTTAAAAAAGGACAACTTCAAAAAACTTTAGGTTCAAGGCTACATGTGCAGGTTTGTTATATAGGTAAATGGCACATCACAGGGGTTTGGTACAGATTATTATGCCATCTAGATATGCTACCCATCGCATAGTAGATTTTCCGTCCTCCTCCTCCTTCCCACTACCCTCAAATAGGCCTCAGTGGCTGTTGTTCCCTTCTTTGTGTCCATATGTACTCAAGAGAACATTTTATTTTTTACTAGAAAAAAAGAATTATACTTTGGCTTAAAATAGTCTAGTATTCATAAGGGAGAAGTAGCAAACACAAAGTTGTAATGTATCAATGGAAAATTCTGTTGCATTTGAAATAGATATTTAAACCTTGATATAATCAGATAAAGAAGATATATTAGCCAGCAGCTAATACTGAAATTTCCTGGTAAAGCATAAAGTTACCTCATTGAATTAGTGTGGGTTTGAAAGGATTGGGACAATAA
This sequence comes from Trachypithecus francoisi, assembly GCF_009764315.1. Classification (NCBI taxonomy): domain Eukaryota; kingdom Metazoa; phylum Chordata; class Mammalia; order Primates; family Cercopithecidae; genus Trachypithecus; species Trachypithecus francoisi. Next base: position 54,611,763 of record NW_022681463.1, on the reverse strand, counting down.
CCAATTCACACATTTAAAAGACCCATTGAAGAGCATTATATGTTCTTTAAAAGGGTCATCAGTGAGGTGATAGTAGTTGATTGTTGCATTTTACTTAATATTTATTATCTACAAAGCCATTTGAATAGAAATTCATTTGAAAATTTTAATGTGCATATAAAAAGTCTTTACCATAACTTAAAGTTTTTGAATGTGCTATATTTTATAAATTTGTCTTTAAAACTTTACACTATTTTTCCAAAGATTTTCGTTTAATTAAATTTTATAAAAGTAATCAAGTGACCTCTCTCTTTTTTTAAATTTTTTTTGAGACAGAGTCTCACTCTGTTACCCAGGCTGAAGGGCAGTGGTGCAGTCTCAGCTCATTGCAACCTCTGCCTCCTGGGTCCAAGTGGTTTTTGAGCCCAGCCTCCTGAGTAGCTGGGATTACAGGCATGCGCCACCATGCCTGGCTAATTTTTGTATTTTTAGTAGAGATGGGGTTTTGCTACATTGACCAGGCTGGTCTCAAACTCCTGACCTAAATTGATCCACCCTCCTCAGCCTCCCAAAGTGCTGGGATGTCAGGTGTGAGCCACCATGCCCAGCCCAAAAGTAACTTCTTTATAAAAGAAAAGTTAAACAAATATATTGAGTTGATAGAATAGACTAAAATAAGGAAACTACTTCAAGTAACTTTAAAATACAGTAATTTTACTTGGGTCTTTGTTGTGATTACCCAAAAAATGGGAGCAGGGTTGTCTAAACTAATTTCAGTATTACATTGTTAGTAGTGTTGTGGAATTATTTTTCTGAGCTAGCAAAAAAGTAATAATGTTGGAGTCTATGTAGTGTGAAAAGAAAAAAATACTGATTTACACCTATGGTTCTGAATTTAAATTTAGTTTTACACTTGAACTCTTAACACATTTTAAAACATAATACATATTTCTAGCATTAAAGAGTTCTAGAAACATTGACCATCCCAAAAGCAATAAGTACTGCTAGAGTCCATATTGTAGCATTTAAATATCATTACTCACTAAAGAAACCAAGAATTTTTAGATTTTAGGTGTGAGCATGAAGTGTACAAAACTGTCCTGGAATGTCCTTTCATATATAAAATAAGATGTATAGACGTTTACAAGGGTCCGGTCAAAAGGATGCAGGAACCAAATTGAACAGCTTATCACAGGCCAAAATTGAAAACATTTAAGCATAAATCTGGAGAACAAGTAATGGTTTCAAACACATAAAGTGTTTAAATCCATGAAGTCATACTAGCACTCCAAAACAAACATATGAGGATAAAGAAAATGTGGTACATGTACAACATGGAATATTATGCAGCCGTGAAAAATAACAAGATCATGTCCTTTGCAGGGACATGGAAGGAGCTGGAGTCCTTATCCTTAGCACACTAAGGAAGGAACTGAAAATAAAACATTGCACATTGTCACTTATAAGTGGGAGCTAATGATGAGAACGCATGGACAAAGGGAGGGGAACAACACACACTGGGGCACATAGGAGGGTGGAGAGCAGCAGGAGAGACAGGATAAGGAAAAATAACTAATGGATACTAGGCTTAATACCTGAGTGATGAAGTAATCTTTACAACAAACCCCCACAACACAAATTTACCTATGTACCAGACCTGCACATGTACCCCTGAGCTTCAAATAAATGTTAAAAAAAAAAAAAAAAAGAAAAGAAAATCTCAGCACTGCCTAGAGAGGTGGCAGCCATCTCCTAATTGGCACCATGGCTGCACTCAGACCCTGCACAAGATCATCAAAAAGAGAGGACCAAGAAGTTCATCTGGCGCCAGTCAGACGATATGTCAAAAATAAGCGTACCTGGTGATAACCCAGAAGTATTGACAACACGGTTTGTAGAAGGTTCAAGGGCTGGATCTAGATGCCCTAAATATGAGAGCAACAGAAAACAAAACACATGCTGCCCAGTGGCTTCCAGAAGTTCCTGGTCCACAAAGCCAAGGAGCTGGAAATGCCTCTGATGTGCAACAAATCTTACTCTGCTGAGGTTGCTTACAATGTTTCCTCCAAGAACCACAAAGCCATCACAGAAAGAGTAGCTCAGAGTGCAGCTGGCCATCAGAATCACCAATCCCAATGTCAGACTATGCAGAGAAAAAAATCAGTAGACGCCTCATGTGCACATTTTATTTTCATTTAAATAAAACCATCAAAACAGAAAAAAAAAAAATCTCATAGGGTAATTTCAGGAAACCAATTCTCATTGTTTTGGAAAATAGTATATAAAATTAAAGTTACTATTTCCTTTAATTACCAACTAGTGATTAAAAAAAGTTTCTTCATAGACATTTACGAACTAATAGATGAATAAGGAATAATAAAATATTACCATTATTCAAGCTTTTAAAAATAATGGGAATAGGCTGGAATCAACTTTTATTTTTCTTTCCATAGGTCACAAAAGGAGAGACAACTATACATTTTGTGACACCGAAGAGAAATGTACAAAAAAAAAAAAAAAGCCCAGTATTATTCTTATCAAGCCTGTATATCCAGTTTATAGGAAATATAAGACACACACACACATGTTAAATGGCAACACTAGAATGTAATACACAAAATCCAGACTTGAAAATGCTATAAAATATGCAAAATGATGTTTTAAGAACAATATTAGAAGAAAATTGAGTTTGTGGGAGAACTTACAGAGTCTTTAAATAATATATTAATTACAATGTATGAACTCACTTTGTTTCATGATTCAAACAAGCTGGTTAAAAGTTTAAGAGAAAAATCCATCATGATATTGACCTGAGAATTAAAGTGATTGAAGTGATTGTTAAAAAATGAAATATACTTGGGAGGCTGAGTCACAAGAATCCCTTTAACCCGGGAGGTGGAGGTTGCAGTAGGCTGAGATTGCATCACCGTACCGCAGCCAAGGCAACAGTGTGAGTCTCTGCCTCAAAAAAAAAAAAAAAAGAAAAAAAAAGGAAGGATGGAAGCAAGGAAGCAAGGAAGGAAGGAAGGAAAGAAGGAAGGAAGGAAGAAATGAAGAAAGAAAGAAAGGAAGGAAGGAAGAAAGGGAAAGAAAGAAATGTGGATTTTTATGAAAAGACATCTTTGATAACATGAAAACATTAGAGTGTGAATTGGGTGTTTGATGATGGATGACCATGAGATTATTGTTAAATTTACGTGTTATAACAGCATGAGGATTATATTAAAAACATTGCATTTATCTGAAATGGATACTTAAGTATTCGTGAGTGAAATGAAAATATGTTTACTGTTTAAAATAACCCAATAAAAGAGAAAAGAATGTATAGTTAAAATTATCCAATTTTAAATTGGATTATTTGAAATAACCCAACTTTAACTTTTAAAAAGTTAAAAAGGAATACAGAGAAAATAAAGGAAAAAATAAGATAGTATAGATGATGTAAATAAAACAAAGACAAAATACTAGTTGCTTTTGAAGCTGGGTGATGTGCATATGGGAAGTTCTTTTTATTATACTGTTATATTTGAGATTATCTATGCTAAAAGGTAAAACACCAGCAAAACAAAAAACCTGTTCATGACACAGTTTCACAGATTATGATTTCATTGATCTGAGATGGAACCCAGCCAACTATTAGTATTTTTTTGTACATTGGGCATCTAATCTGTATCCAGTGTCGAAAATAACTCAGGATAAAATAGATACAAGCAAGGCTCTAGTTACGTTTCATTTGTTTAATTACAAAATTTAATTCAAGTTATGCAATTGTAAGACTAGTACAGGGACATCTCATGTACCTTTTACTCAGTTTACCTCAGTTGTAATGTATTGCAAAACTATAGTATAATGTCACAACCAGGATATCAACATTGATACAGTCAAGACACATTTTTTTCATTTTTTTATTTTTAATTTTTGTGTATACATAGTAGGTGTATATATTTATGGGATAGATGAGATTTTTTGATACAGGCATGCAATGTGAAATACCACATTATGGAAAATGTGGTATCTGTCTCTTCAAGTACTTATCCTTGTGTTACAAAAAATCCAATTACACTTCTTTATTCTTAGTTATTTTAAAATGTACAAGTAAGTTATTATTCACTATAGTTACTCTGTTGTGAAATCGAATAGTAGGTCTTATTCATTCTCCTGTTTTTTCTTGTACCCGTTTAACACAGAACATTTTTATCACACTAAGTATTCCTCATGTTGCATCTTTATAACCACCCACTCATCTTTATCCTCAAGCCCTGGCAACCACTAATCTGTTCTCAGTTTCTATAATGTAGTCATTTAAAAATAGTATATAAATTGAATAATAAACTATGGTAAGCTTTTTTCAGAATGAGGCTTTTACTTAGCACAATACTCTGAATAATTGTCCAGGTGGATTGATCTTTTCTCTCTTTCAGCATTTGAAAACATGTTGTGCTACTTCCTTCTGGCCTTTATGGTTTCTAATGAGAAATCTGCTGCTATTCAAATTGTTCTTTTTTCCCATCAGTAAGGTATCTTTTCTGTCCTGCGCACCCCCAACCACCTCCCTGACCTGATTTCAAGGTTTTTTTCCTGGTCTTTAGTTTTCAAAAGTTTGACTATAATGTATCTTTCTTTGAGTCACTCTTTGGGATTTGCACAAGTTTTTAAATCTATAGGTTTAGGTGTTTTAGAAAAGTTTATCTATTATTTCCTTGAGCATTTTTTAAATGTTATCCTCTTTCTGCTCTCCTAGACCTCCAATGACATGAATGATCAATTTTTTTGTTTTGGTCCTAGAGACCCTTAAAGCTCTGTGCATTTATTCTGGTCTATTTTTCTCCCTTTTGTTCATATTCAGTAATTTTAAATATTTTGTCTTCTAGTTAACTGATTTTCCCATTCTCTTCACTCTGTTCTGGAGCCCATTTGTTCAGTTTTAAATTTTAGCTATTATTTCAGTTCTAAAATTTCCACTTAGCTCTGCTTTATTTCCTCTATTTATATCTGAGACTTTCTATTGTTATTTCTATTGTTACTTTCTACAGACCTTTCTCTTGTTACTTTCTATTGTTACTTTCTACATTTTAATTGTTACTTTCTATTGTCATTTTTATTATTACTTTCCATTGTTACTTTATAATAGAGAGTCTGACTGCATGTTATGATGTTTGACTGCTGACAACTTTGAAAGCCTCATTTTTTAAGCCTCACTTCTCTTTCTTTCCATTCCTCCTCACATTTGGGTAATTTAATTTAATTCAATTTAGTAGGAAGGCTGTATGTTCCCTTCTTGGGGACTAGCAAGATACTTAAAGCACAAAAGCTCTGCCCTCATGTGGGAATTTTCACCTTGATCCCACCTTTGAATTAATAAAAACCCAAGCCAGTCTCCTTGGAGGCAGTGAGGAGGAAAGTTTCCAGGATGCTTGAGTTAAAGGGAAGGCTATAGGTAAGGTTAAGTAAAATTATGGCATCTTATGTGATATGTTTAGGAAGCATATTTGGCATTCTATAGTTGGAATTACTGATACGAAGAGAATAGGAAAGTTGGAAGTTTTTGGCCAAGTTTAATCTATTATGGGCAGATTCTGCAGTAATTTTGTGTTGGCTTTCTGGACTAGTTGCTGTAGAGGTTGTAGGTCAAAGTGTTATAGTCATATATGGTTTGGCCATTGTCCCTTTGTGTATCCAGACTCTCGAATCTAGTTTAATATAACTTAGACAAGTATGGTACTCAGGTATCTTTCCTTGAAAATGTACTTAAATATACCTTCTGACTATTAAAAAGGTGTTCAAATAATGAGTTTAAGAAAAGATAGGCTGGGCACAGTGGCTCACGCCTGTAATCCCAGCACTTTGGGAAGCCGAGGTGTGTGGATCACGAAGTCAGGAGATCAAGACCATCCTGGCTAACACGGTGAAACCCCGTCTCCACTAAAAACACAAAAGTTATCCGGACGTAGTAGTGGGCACCTGTAGTCCCGGCTACTCGGGAGGCTGAGGTAGGAGAATGGCGTGAACCCGGGAGGCGGAGCTTGCAGTGAGCCAAGATCGCGCCACGGCACTCCAGCCTGGGTGACAGAGCGAGACTCCATTTCAAAAAAAAAAAAAAAAAGAAAAGATAAACTATGATATAAAAGGAATGGTAGTATACATTGAAACTAGTCAATTATGGAATTGTATAAATTATTCTCCAAATTTGGATAGAATAAAGTGAAATTAATATTGAAAGAGACTGTGCATTATAAAATGTTAAGAATAATTATTTTCAAAATTTTATATTTTATATACAGAAACCAAGAAATGTGGGAAAAGAAGAGAAAATAAATATATGCTAAATATTTCATTTTATTTTGGAGGAGCTAAAATATATCTGTTAATTTCTAATGTTGACAATTAAATAAATATTCTGCAATTAAAAACTTTAAACTACCCAAGTAGACTTAAAACGCAGTACATCTAATATATTGGGGGGAAAATAAAACCGTAGTTCCACATAACACACCCACAAACCAAAACCAACTTATCTTTCAAAAATCATGCAAAAATATTTAAAGATAGGAATAAAAAGAAACATTAAAGGAGACTAGAAAAAGGTCACTTACATCAGTTATTATAAGGAAACATTTCTAATTAAAAATTAAGACTTTATTTGCTTCATTTGATATCTAAGAGTATGCTTTTTAAAGTAAACTTCTGTTAAAGGAAAATTTCAAAGAAATTAAAATCATTTCTCTCATACAAATATGAAGTGTATATGTGTTAAAATTTTTATTTAACTCATTATTAATGAGAGAATCAGTAAGATGTTACAACCAGTTCAAAAGAAAATCTTAAAATAGACATTTATAAATCAGGATTTTTTTTTTTGCATTTAATTTCAAAAAAATCCTGCTGCTTCCACAGTGAGTGAAGGGAGCCAATTGAATCTTTAACTAACAGAATTTATTTGAACATTTGTAGAAAATATTATTTTTCAATTCTATCAATTATTTACAATTTAAGGCGTTGTAAAATATTTCAATGGCTATGAAAAAGCGTAGTCTCCACAGGATCAGATTGGATAACTCTTAGAGGGATTTGTTCTTAAAAATGCATACGTGGCCGGGCTCGGTGGCTCATGCCTATAATCCCAGCACTTTTGGAGGCCAAGACAGGTGGATCACAAGGTCTGGAGGTCGAGGCCAGCCTGGCCAGTATGATGAAACCCTGTCTCTACTAAAAATACAAAAATTAGCCAGGCGTGGTGATGGGTGCCAGTAGTCCCAGTTACTCAGGAGGTTGAGGCAGAAGAATCTCTTGAGCCCGGGGGCGGAGTTTGCTGTGAGCGGAGATCAGTGAGACTCCCGTCTGTGTGCGTGGGGTGGGGAGGGGGGGAGGAAAAGCATATGTTTCCCTAGAGGCAGAATTAGTTTTCTACACTGCTGAAGAACTCATGAAAGGTAAAAATAATAGTATTTATTTAACATTACTCTGTGCAACTACGCAAGATGATTATTATGTATTAACACACTGATGCTCAGAGTAACTGTGTTTTGGGTGGAGGGTGGCAGGAGAGAGAAGCTAACATTTTAGTATATTTCTAAGCATATTGAACCTAATATCTAAAAAGTATAAGTTAATGGTAAGAAATTCAGAACAGCTTTAGAGTGAGATTTGATCCACAGATACAAATTTTAGAGTAAACTAATTTGTAGTGATTTACTTATTTTGGAAATTTTGCTTAGAACATCTTTCTTTGGTTTCACTATCTGGGCTGTCTCAATGACTGGTCCCCAGCCCTAAGGCCTCGGGAAACCTCCCACTGGAAATCATGTTGCTGAGGCTTATACTATATATCTAAGTATTGACTGTCTTATCTTCCTTATGCACTTGAGGTACAAGGAAGAGCACTTAGGGAACTAAAAATGCCATCCCCTATTCTCATAACCACATACACATTTTGATGGTTGTTTTTCTTATTTGCCATTTTCAGAGATTCCTTATTGTCAAATATGGTCAAGAGTGACTAAACTCATCTTGTTCTATGTCAGTGCTTAATATTCTTAGATCCTATTTGACTTAACACACTAAGATTAAACTTGACAATGATGAACTTGACCTAAGTTCAGTGTCCCCACTAAACAGTGAAGGTTAATCCTTAATCTCACCCCCAAATTTTTATTTTCTAAAGTTTGTCCCCAACTTTTTGTGCTGTGGGGAAATGATTTGCTGCAAGGAATCACCCTTGCCCTTACCTCTCACGTTATAAGATTCACAGGTGACTTCCTTGACATAGACACTCTAAATTCCCATTTTTGATCTCATAAATGATTAACTGAGCTGTTTTTGCCTCCACCCTGAAATTAGGTAGACATTGAGAAAATGAATAACAAATAGACAATGGTCAGACTCCATACAAAATAGAATATCTGATCGACAATCTGCATACAACTAGCCTAGGAAGCCAATATACTATTTATAGTAACTAGTCCACGAAGACGATTTTAATCTATAAATCAGGTTTGCAGGAAGTCAGACTCTCTCTAGCACCCACTCAAGAATCTAAAGGAAAACCCTCATAACAATTAGTCCCACACAGCCAGGACTTGATTAGTAACTGACAATTTCTCTAACTATTGTCCCCACATCCAACTTAGGACCAAACAAGGCATAGTCAAATATATAACCCTAACAAATCACATAGGATGTCCCACTTCTAATTAGTCTGTCTGCACCTTCCCCATGCCAGCAGCCTCCAGTTATGTCCTACCTGAAGTCCTCCTTCTTTTCCATCATAAAGCTTTCCCACTACCTTATCTGCGTTTGAGTCTCTGCCAAATACAAATGATGGTTAGTGGCTCACTCACTTGCTACAGCAATCTTTGAATAAATAGCCTTTCTTTATTTTTATTTAAGTGGTCTTTGTTTATTTCCACAGCAAAGAGATAAACATTTCTTGACTCAGATTCTTCCAATTTACAAAAACCGTCTTAACTGTAAAATCACGCCATCTATAACTTGCTACTCCTCTCTCTCTGAAAGTAAAGCAAAACCACCATACTAATACACTCTGATATTTTGGGCAGCTGAGCATCTGGGGTGCTCTTCTTATTGCAATAGCTTGAATAAAATAATTTTCTACTTTCTCGTGAACAGTATATTCTTTCTGTAACCTAAATTCGTATTTGCATAATGAATTGGAAAACATCATTACTTAAAAAAAAAATCATGCCAACTTTATTTAAATGTTTAAACACACAAAACAAGGAGGAAAGAATAAAGAAAGGAAAGTAAGTAAGAAGAAGAAAAAGAGGCCAGGAGGGAGGGAAGAAACTGGGAGAAAATGGCAGGGAAATGATGTTCAATTCTCTAAAACAAGGAGTTCATACGTGTCTAAACCAAAGACAGAAAAGAACACTGAATGTATAAATACCAACAATATACTCTGTGAGAATTCTGTCTTGCTTCAAGTAGAATTTTTATCTTCTGTTTTCGTTTTATTTGGGTGCACCAATTAAAGTTGAATATTTTCTTCAAGAAGATATCAATTCAGGTTATAATTAAGAATAGGTGGGTAGTTAATTCTAAAATTTTTGTACCAATCTATTAATCATTTACCAAGTGTAGAAGAAAAAATAATTGAGTCTGTCATTGCCCACATTTACTACTGATTTATTCGATTTACCCAATAAACCATTTTTTAAGCAACAACTATGTGTCAGGCAATGTACTTGGAGCTAGAAATTCAAGATGAATAAGGTATAGCTATGTCTGTTCCCAAGAAACTCACACTTCAGTTCTGGAGATAGGAAAAAGGTAACTTGGAAAAAGGTAACTAAAAATACAGTGTACATTTCATTGTTTCTTATTTTAGAGTATTTTATGCTGTTTGTCGTTACTTTCCTTTTCTGTTGAAAATGTCTCTTTATTTTATCATTTTTATGAAGTTAAAATGAGTACTTATCTCTACATATAGAACTACTAACTCGTATTTCAAAAGGATCACCAAAAAGGAAACATTTTATACTAAAGAGAAAACTCTTTTTATCCAGTTGGAGATTGTGGTTCAAGTATTTATAAATTCATTAGGATTATCATTCGGACACACTATTATCTTTTTAAAATTTGTGACATTCTGTCAACAGTAACACTGGCATACAATTCTCAAGTACATTGGTATTTCTTGTGTTTAAAACACTAACCTCCCTGCTAATAGTCTTGACTTTTAGAGATTTGTTTCGTTTAGGTTTGATGAACTTGTTTTTTTTTTTTTATTTTTTTTTAAGATGCTGTTTTTTTTTCCTGTCTGTAGCTCATATTAAATTTTCAACTACATTTTTTCAAGACTATGTTATCACCAATAGTAGCTTCTTTTACTGCTGAATGATTATAATCAGCTGATCACTTAAACTCTGTTTCACTTGCTCTGCAATATTTCATGTCTTTAACAAAATGCATCGTTTTAAGCAAGATTCATAAATATATAACATGTGCTAGTTATCAACAACAATGAAATTCTTAAGTAGTGTGTTTGATAAATAGGCCTTGATTATGAGAAACACAATCTAATTTTTTGCAGCCTACTGAGAAAATTATTATTAGATGTGGTGAAAATCTCTACCAAGCACTCAGTCAGAGCAATGAAAATCTATATTTCAGCAGTGAATACATTCCATTTAATATTTCCTTCCCCTTTCCTCCCCTCTATTTTCCTTAATCAAAAGGAAAAACACTTTTAAAAGTCATCAACAGTTTCTGTGAAACTTTCTAAGGAAAGTTTAATGAATTCCTTTTTGTTAAACTGCTCTCAGCAAGTCAACATTGGCACCTACTTCCAGTTACGGTAACATCATAATAACATTCTTATCCCTGATAACCTCTAGGTTCATGTGTCTCTAACTGTCTAGTAGGGGGAAAAAAAGGAGAAAGAAAACCGCTCAATGTGGATCCATAGATAGTTGGCAAATGGCAAAAGGGAGACTCAATTAACTCAGATTATTAACAGAGACATGCTACATCTGGTAATGGCTGAGTCTGCTTGTCCAGAAACATCTATCAAATAAATGATTAAAATCAAGACCTGGCAGATGTGCATCTCTTCATACATGACCCTGTTTCTCTATTGTAAGAAAATATACTTAGTTTCATCTGAGAATTTTTTCTTCTTAATTATAGAACTCAAAGACAGGATTTGGAAAATGGAAAATAACCTGGAAAAAGACATCTGTACATGTTTATTTAAGTTTTCCCCTTTGCCTTTTGCCTTTGCTGCACTAAAATGGTGTAGAATGAGAAACAATCTGTATTCTTGCCTTTTGCTTACAGCCCTGAAGGAAAACCTGCTGGGATTGGCTGCAGATGGTTTCATTGCGAGAGAAGAATGTGCCTCCTTTTGGCTGCCTGTTCTGTATGCATGATCAAGCCCCAGTAAATGCTTCATGTGCCTCATTAACTGCGGGACAGGAAGAAGTATGATGCTCCCAAAATACATGCCCTTTTCTCCAGCTAAGGCCAATATTATGAAAAGGAAGCAATTCAGAAATTAGAAGATTATATGCTGTTAAAAAATTTTGTACAGACAAACTCAGTCTCCCTTTATTGACTTAACAGTGAATAGCTGAAAAAAGTTATTAAAGTGGCACATTAGCTCACACTGACTTGTTTACTTCAAAGTGAGTAATACTGGAAAGGGAAATGAACCATCATCTCTCAGTACTCTGAGCATGAAATACGTAAGGTACTTAGATTGCATGATGTAAAGTCAAAAAGAGCAATTGTTTTGAGAAAACGAGAGTGTTAAATTATCTTAAAGCCTCTATTTGCACAAGGAAATTGTGCATTAAAATATTTACTAAGTATGATTTTTTCCACTTTAAGAGGCCTAAAGCAAACCAAATTTGCTTAGAGTTTCTGAAATTAAAGCATATTTTTAAATTATTTACATGAAGATAATTACCATTTATTGAACTCTTACCATAAACAGGTGCTTTACATTTATATATAACTTTATATCTCCAATAATATAGCAAAGTCATTATGATGAATCCATCCTACAGTCAGAACTTAAAAAAAATGTTAAGTACCTTGTTCAAGATTCCTTCAAAACAGTCAGAGATAAGTAAGCCAAGGCTTTCTCCTTTAAGCTGATGCAAATCACCTTCTCTGCTGCATCACAAGTTCATGGGCGGTAGAGATAAAAGCAAGCTAGAGAAGAGTTTGAGACAGATAATTTCCAAGCACTCTTCCTCTTTATAGTAAAATTTTAGTTTGAATATTTAGAATAATCAGTTTGTTTAAGAGGTAGGCCAAGGGCAAAGATTAAATAGTTATCCTTCCCATTTGGGATTAGAAGCTTTGTTGTTAGATAAAATAATGCTCATATTTATTATTATTTTTATTGATTTTTAATCAAAATCATATAATATTCCTCAAATAGAAAGTAAAACAAAAGAGCTAATGATTGAATGAGGTGGTCTACATCCCAGTTCCATTCCCCAGAGAAAGATACTGTTTTGTTTTGTTTTTTTTTCTCTGTCGTCAAGCCTGGAGTGCAGTGGCATGATCTGGGCTCACTGCAACCTCCGCCTCTCAGGTTCAAGCAATTTGCCTGCCTCAGTCTCCTGAGTAGCTGGGATCACAGGTGCATGCCACCACGCCCGGCTAATTTTTGTATTTTTAATGTAGACGGAGTTTCACCATGTTGATCACACTGGTCTTAAACTCTTGACCTCGTGATCCACCCACCTCGACCTCACAAAGTGCTGGGATTACAGTCATGAGCCACCATGCCCAGCTTCATCCTCATGGTTTAGTTCCCTTGATCTATTAAATAATGTTTATTAATTGTATGTATTGATTTACTATTTTAGATACTATCTGTTTTCTTACTGCTGAAATACATGATAAATTATGTGACATATAATACCCCAAATCTCTTTTCCACCTCCTCCCAAAATGTTGATAGTTATTATAATCTGTTCCACTGAAAAAGGCTTTTCTGTGATGTCAACTGGTTCACATGATATTGGTAAATAGGGAAATCATGTTAGTAAAAATGTAGAACTTGTTTATATTTTTTCCTAGGAAAGGGGAAACAAAACAGAAGTAGAACTATAATTTCAAGAGAAAAGAGCACTCTGTTCTCTTCCGTACAATCAAGTATCCCTTTAAGCTCTATTTTAAGAAAATTATTTTTGAATATCTATATGTAGATATTTTCTTGGTTCCTCAAATCATGGCAGGTTGCTCTTGTATCCCAAACTCCCCTTCTGTCTTCACGCCTTTTGCCCATGAAACAAGTATTTCCAATCTATTGCTTGTGTTCATTTTTAAATACCCCCTGGGGAAGCCTCCAGCCTGGGCTCTGTTATTTCCCAAGGTACTGATCATTGTTTTTTTTAGTGTTCAGGGTAGTTGTATGATTTCTGACTTGCCATGGTCTTATTTTTTCCCCTCCTACCTTGTCATTTTTAAAGAGTGCAGTTTTGCAGAACAAAAGCTTATTTACAAGAAAACAGATATGGTGATAGGGCAGAAAGTCCTACATTTTTAGGTGTGTTTTGCTTAACTTCTCTCATGCTTAACAATTTGAAAATGTGATATTATACTTAAATCTCTCACTTTTTTGTCCTATCAAATGTCACCATCATTCCCTCATTCTCTCTTTCTTTGGCTATTGGGTATTTGGCTCCCTTCCACATTCCTCAAACTTACTTACCCTTTTTTACCACCTTATGTTGCCTCTGCTCTACCTTTCTTTCGGTGTAGGTAAACTTTATTCACTTCTCTATGTTTTGGTTATATGCAGATTCTAAGCTTTGTAAACATTAGTTGATTTGTATTATCATACAACCACACTATGCTGAAAGACTAAAATAATCATTTAGGCTGTGATTACATTACTTTCTTTGTGGTTCCAAAGTTATGACCAATTTGCACAAAAATGGGAATATTTCTGGTCTAAAGCTCATATGTATTCTCCTTTGTATATTCAATAAATTCTTCAAGTCAGTGTTGTTTATAGCTTGTGTCATATTTTGAATAAGGCTTTTCAGTTTTTTGTTTTCATTTATTTTCCTTTTGTGTTTGTTTCTGTTTGTATATTCATTTCTTACCAGTTTCCAAATACTGCTTTCCTTTTTCTTCCGGGGGTAGTTTGAATATTTTATTAGATTTTTTGTGAAATCTTTTTCACTACTTTTTATTTTCTCACCTTTATTCAGGTATAATTGACAAAATTGTATATAAGTCATACAACATGATGATTTGATATGTGTATACATTGTAAAATAATTACCACAGTCAAATTTTTTAACATATTCCTTATCCCTCATAGTTACCATGTCTGTGTGTAGGTGTGTGTGTGTGTGTGTGTGTGTGTGTGTTTGGTTAACACTTAATGCTTAACACTACTGTCTCAGCAAATGGTAAAGTATACAATACAGTATTATTAGCTATAGTTACCAGGCTGTATATTAGATCTACAGAACTTATTCATCTTACAACTGAATGTTTGTGCCTTTTGACCCACATCTTCTCATTTTCCCTGCTCACTCCCCAGGCTCTGGCAACCACTGTTTTCCTCTCCATTTCTATGAATTCAACTTTTTTAGATCAACTTTTTTAGGTGAGATCATTCAGTATTTGTCTTCCTCTATTTTGTTTTTCATTTAGCATAATGTCCCCAAGTTCATCCATGTTGTTGCAAATGGCTGGATTTTCTTTGTTTTAAGGCTGAATATTATTGAATTATGTGTGCATATACACAGATACACACACACACACACACAAGCACATTTGACGATTGTGAATAATGGTATAGTGAACATGAGACAGAGGTGCAGATATCTCTTTGAGACATTGATTTCATTTCCTTTGGATGTATACCCAGAAGTGGAATTGCTAGATCATATTGTAGTTCTAGTTTTTACATTTTTTGAGGAAACACCATACTGGTTATCATAATGGTTGTGCCAATTTACAAATTCCCACCAACAGTCTACAAATATTCCCTTTTCTCTACATCCCATCTGTGTTTTTTCCTCTTCCTCTCTCTGTGAGACTCCATGATCAATCTTAGCATTTTGCCTACTATATATTTTGTTCTTTTTGATACAGTACATTCTGATTTGATACATTACATTCTCTGAAAGACTACTTTGAAAACAAATCTCCTGAGTCTTTATATGATAATTTTTTCCATGTATCTCATTGTTTTTTACGTTTCATTTGGCATCTAGTTCTCACACTTCACAATTATTTTCTCTTAAAATGGTGATTACTTGCTTCATGCTTTCCAGCATCCATTGTTAAGTGAAGCCAGATGATATTACATATGCTGATAACACTCCACTGAAACATTTTCCCTATATTCAACCCTGATTAGAATGATACCAAACCCAATATGTTTCAATTTTCACCTGATTTGTATACCTATCAAAGTCTGACACTGATTACCAAACTTTTCTTATTAAAACACTACCTTCTGTTGGTGTCTGTGGCAATATTCTCTCCTAGCCTTCCTCATAGCTATCTACCAATTCCATCTATGTTGCTTTATGAGTGGTTCTCCGTAATGGATGAGGCAGTTCCATGCACACACAGAGTTATCACTGTGTGTGTGTGTATGTGTATATATATATTGTGTATGTATACACAATAGGTATTATACATACATTATATATTCATTGTATATAATCCACTATATATGCTATATATACTATCTATATATCATATATACTATCACTTATTATATTGTACATAATATATAGTATATATACTATATATCCACTATATATACTATATATAATATCCTATATATCTTAGATATACTATATATCATATCCCATATATACTATATATACTATCACATATATAACATATATATCACAAACATATATATACTACATATATATATCACACATATATATTTAAATACTGTCAAATTTATGGCTCCAACCCTCCAAATTCATATATTTTTTGCCCATTCTACATCTCCCCTTGGAGACGTCAAAATAACCTCATATTCACCATGTCTAAAAGTTGAAGTCATTTTCTACACACACACACAAGCATGCACTATATTACACATAACATGTTGTAAATTTAGGGTATTCTATCTCAAAGAATGATACTAAAATCCATCCAATTTCTTAAGCTAGACACTTAGAAAATATCCTTGACTCCTTTTACTTTCTTACTTCCCTATCTAATCTATGACAAAATTCTGTGGATTTTACTTAATAACTCTCATTCGAGTATTTCACACTTCATCTACAACTTTACCTTCTGGCTTAAGCTAACACCATGTCTCACTGGATCATTACAATGGTCCCCAACCTATCTGACTCTCTCCAATCTACTCTTCATTTGATAACCAGAATTTACTATTAAAAACTAGCAAATGTGGCTGGGAGCAGGGGCTCATGCCTGTAATTCTAGCACTTTAGGAGGCCAAGGTGGGCATATTACTAGGTCAAGAGTTTGAGACCAGCCTAGTCAACTTGGTGAAACCCCATCTCTATTAAAAATACAAAAGTTAGATGGGCGTGGTAACTCACACCTGTACTCACAGTTACTTGGAAGGCTGAGGCAAGAGAATTGCTTGAACCCAGAAGGCGAAGGTTGCAGTGTGCCAAGATTGTGCCACTGCACTCTAGCCTGGTCGACAGAGCAAGACTCTGTCAAAAATAAATAAATAAATAAATAATAAAAACTGCAAATGTAATCATGTCACACCATTAGCTTAATATCTAACAGTCTTCTTGGTACAAAAGCAAAGTAACTGCGTCCTCCTAGGCGCCACAGCAGTCACCCAAGCTGTGGCTGTGAACCCAGGCGTCTCTGCACTCTCAGGGCCCCAAGAAGCCCCTTCTGCCCCAGGAGGCTGAGAAGGGCTTGTTTCCTTTGCTGGCCTCTTCCCGTATCCAGTGCCCACTCTAAATTCAGAGTAAAGTTGAGGCCAAACCTGGATGCTCTTGCAATCTGGTCAGGTGTGCGTGCTCAGAGCAGCGCTGACACGTCAGCTCCAGTGCTGCTTCAGTCCCTTCTGGACTTTGGGTGCTGACGGCATTTGGATGGAAGCCAAGTAGAGTTGAGGGCTGTTTGGCACAGGCCTGCAGGTGTCCTTTAGTACAAACAGCCTGGGCAATGACGGCAGGAAGCAGGCAGGCTCCTGAGAGGAAAAGGGCAGGTCTCTAGTGAAGCTCCACCTTCAAGTCAGGGATGGCCTGAAGCCTGGGGCCAGGCTGACAGACCAGAATGGAAACTTACAGTGCTTTTTTCAGCCCCACCCATGGCCATTCATGAACCAATCAGCATGGAGTTCCTCCCCTCTGAAGCCCATAAATCCTCGGATTCCGTCAGACTTGGAGAAACGAGGGACAACCTGCTCTTAGAGCTACCCACAGCAGGTTCCCTTCTCTACTGAGAGCTGAACACTCATCAGGATGACCTGTCTGTGGAGAGGAACTACCCACTGTGGGTCTCCTCTGAGCTATACTATCCCTCAATAAAGCTCCTCTTCGCCTTACTAACCCTGCATTTGTCCACATACCTCCTTCTTTCTGGATATGGGACAAGAACTTGAGACACACTGAATGGTGGGGCTGAAAGAGCTGTAACACAAACAGGACTGAGACATTCCCCTTGCTTACCAGGTTACAGGTAAGTAGAAGAGAAGAGAGAAAGAAAAAAAAGTTGCAGCCCTTCAGGGAGCTCAGACCTAGGAGCTCCCTGAGCCAGGGCTGTGAGGCCCTTTCTGAGGCATTGAAGTTCCTTGTGTCTCCGAACTTTCAGGTGTTACCGCCTTCCCCAGTGCTAGTGTGGAAACTGCTTGCAGAATGCCTGGTCCAACCGCAGCCTCACAGGGAGCTGGCACTCATGCCGGTCCTTGGAGTTCCCTGCCCGACGGTAGCCAGTGTGCCCGGCTATGTGCGGTGGCTGGTCTCCGTGCTTGACCACATAGCTCTCATTGCTTCACTTGCCCTTGGTAGGCATGGGACCCAGGCCAGTAACATGAGCCAAGCACAGCCTGCCAGGCCTAATGGGCCCAATGGGCACAAGAAAAACTTGGGCAAAGGCACCAATGGCCATAGAGGCTTCCAGCTGTTAAAACCCCACCCCAAGGGTCTGGTAACTTCCCCATGAGTCCCACTTAACTCTGCATCCTCATCCCTCATCAGTTTCCTCATTTTGGCTAGCATCACCTTGGTTTTCTTCTGTTCCTAATGTGTATCTCATTGTTTCTTAATGAGATAACCTTTTAACCTACTTATCCATTTGCATGAAATAATCTTTGCTTATATTCTAGCTTTCATGAGATTGTGTAGTTCCCCTATTCAGAGTGAAATTACCTTCTCCATTCCCATTTCCCAGGTTGGGTCCATTTTTGTTTGTTTTTGTTATTGTTTTAGCTCACAGAATCTTTTTCTTTTTTAGGTCACTGAAATCAATTTTAATTGTGAATGTATATATATGATTATGTAACTAATGCCTGTTTTCTCTACTAAAATCTAAGATCTGTGAGAGCAAGTGCTCTTCTATTTTCATTCATGGTCTCTGCTTACTACAGAACCTGGAAAGCGATAGACACCTAACTAAGGTCTGTAAAATTATTTAGCCAAAGCATAAGTCATGAATGGGAGGCCGAGTCCAGGAATGATGAGGGATAAGGGGATTTGAAGCTGTTTTTTACACTGATGCAAAAACATTAAAAAAAAAAAAATGCAGAGTTATCTGACTAGTATTTCCTATCCTTGAAAAAGCAAGCATAATGATCTCTATTAGTTTATTTTATCCCACAAGCCCCAAGAAAATACAACTAATTGAATTTCTCTCTTATATTTTTAAGGCATTTTTCTATAGTGAACATTCACCAACTTTCACTTTTCTCTTGCTTAATTTCTTTAATTTGTTTTTAAGACCTTCTTTTTCAGGATATTATTTATGGTGCTACCTAAAATAAACTATCTATAAATAATAATTCAGATAACTTTTATGTGTTTAGATAAAAATAAATAAGTTTAGCATTTCATTGTTTACAATGATAATTCCCAGTGAAACTGACATAGCTTAAGACATAGCTTAAGAGAGGTAGAATGGTAATTCATTGGATCGAAGTAGAGAATTATTCGAGATTTTGGCCGGGCACCGTGGCTCACACCTGTAATCCCAGCACTTTGGGAGGCCGAGGAGGGCAGATCACGAGGTCAGGAAATCGAGACCATCCTGGCTAACACGGTGAAACCCTGTCGCTACTAAAAATACAAAAAATTAGCCAGGCGTGGTAGTGGGCGCCTGTAGTCCCAGCTACTCGGGAGGCTGAGGCAGGAGAATGGCGTAAACCCGGGAGGCGGAGCTTGCAGTGAGAGGAGATCATGTCACCGCACTCCAGCTTGGGTGACAGAGCGAGACGCTATCTAAAAAAAAAAAAAAAAAAAAAAAAAAGAATTATTTGAGCTTTGATTTCTATCTGTTATAAACCTAAGTATGAAATAAATTAAGTTGTAATAATATCTAATATATAGATTGATACATATCAGAAAGTGATGTGATGTTTGATTACATTGACAAGAGAAATAAGAAAACTGCATGAATTAGCTAAATGTATTTAGTTGTGTGTGTGTGAGTGTGTGTGTGTGTGTGCGCGCCTTACAAACTCCACTTAATAATCTCCACTACCTGATTAGGAATTCATTGTACTCTGATATCCAGATATGATTGAATTAACAGAAAAGCACTAATATATTTCTTCTTCCTTAGACAATGATGAAAGAGGTTACAGAGTTAAAATACACATACGATAGAAAGACACTTTGCGTATGTAATGTCATCCTGTGTCCACTGTAGGGAAAGGAAATTTCTTGTTAGTACTACTTAAATATCTTATGATTCTGATTAATTAGTAATCGTTTCTGAAAATATTGATTTTGAGTTTGAACAAGCATATTTTGCTCAAAAAATTAAAGTTTTGGTGAAACTAAAGAGAGCATCACCTTCATTGCTAGCTCTAACTTTTAATTTTATGCCGTTGTAAGTAGCATTGATATGTAATAAGGAAATATTCTTTCTGATTTGTTATATTTATAAATTATGTATCCAATAAAAGGAAAATAAAATAATAAAACAGCCCAATGGTTTAGGTCAAAAGTTTGGCCTTACATTGACCTTAGTTGTAAAATGTTTACTTTATGTAAATCATTATTCCAGTCAAATTTAATCAAACTTCATACACAAAATACACTGTGAACAGGCCACAATATGTTAATATCAGGATTATTGTTTTAATATATGCGGAGATTTGTCCAACTGGCCACAATAATTGCTTTACTTTCGCTATAAACTAATGTGCTGAGTTGTTGAACAAGTTTTAGAATATTACCCTCGTCCTTAACTGAACTGGCCAAATTTTATTTTACAGACTGTATAATGCTTAGTAGCCTGACGGAATAAATTTTTTTGGTTTTACTTTTTTTGTATTTATTTATTTTTGAGACGGAGCCTCACTCTGTCGCCAGACTAGAGTGCAGTGGCACGATCTTGGCTCACTGCAACCTTTGCCTCCCAGGTTCAAGAGATTCTCCTGCCTCAGCCTCCCGAGTAGCTGGGACTACAGGTGCATGCCACCAAGCTTGGCTAACTTTTCTATTCTCGGTAGAGACAGGGGTTCACCATGTTGGCCAGTTTGGTCTCAATCTCCTGACCTCATTATCTGCCCCCCTCAGCCTCCCAAAGTACTGGGATTATAGGCGTGAGTCACAGGGCCTGGCCTGGTTTGACGTTTAACTAGTCTAATTGAAATGAAATTGCAATGCACCTAATATTATTCAAATTTCTGGCTACATTATTTTAAATCACATGTACCCTGGAATAGCATTAATTAATAAAGTGGTACTATACCCTTATTTTATTCTTCATCAGTATATATTTTTTTAAAATATGCATTTTTATTTAAATACTTACACTTGGCTCCTATGTCTTAGTGCAATCATTTAAACTCTACCAATTAACTATAAAATATTAATAAGAAGTTAGCTGTTTAAAACAAATTGGGTTATCTCATTCATTCAATTTTTAGAAATCAATGCTTATTAAATTTCACAAGCAATGCAATTCAAAAATTACAAAAACGATTAAAAAGAAACTAGGTAGAATGTTGAGTAACTTTTCATGAGTGGAGCTCTCAGAACAGCGTTTGTAGAAAAATAGTAGTTTTAGGTGTTTAGATATATTGTTTCTATTTTTATTACCACAATTCCTTGGCCATTGAATTTATTGTGTAAATAAAAAGAGTTTTCAGAAGAAATAGAATTATATCATGCACACTAATATCTGATCTGAATTTTCTCTTACTTGAGCCTTTAGGCAAAAATTGACATACAGCATCTTCTTGTGCAACTTTAGGAATCTCTCAAATGTCCAGATCAAATGCTTGCTTGATTTTATTGTCCTGATTTAGTGTATTGTAAGCCAGTGAGTCAACAAACTTATTGTGACTTCATTCTGCACAGAAGATAATTGTATTACAGAAATCTGGAAAACATTGAATTTTCCTGAGAGAAGAATGTAGCAGATATCAAAAGACATAACTGGTGTGGTCAGAGTTATAGCATAAAGATATCACATACTCTACATGTTAAAAATCTCAAAAGGGTCTACTTTCCGGTATTTTCTTTTAACAAATGAGGTTAAAATGAGAGGTAACTTTATGATTGGATATGTGCTCACCTCATAAATGTCAGTTTAAATTCATTTTAGGCAAAACAGTGAGCTGTTGTTTGTAGACAGTTCGTTGAGTTGCTTAAATATGTTAAATTATGTCATTTATGTTTTAATTAGGAGATCAACTCTTGTGTAGAAAAGTTGAACTTCACATTGTCCTGATTTCAAGGTTAAGTCTGCATTGGGGCTGTCTTGAAAGCCAGTCATAGACTTTTGAGGTTGCATACATTGACTTATGGGTAATTCAGTGCATTTTTTTTTATTTTAGAGCTGTAAGCAACGAAGTTCCAAATAAAATGTAATAATACAATTTATTGAATACCTATGAAGTTAAAAAAACATACATGCATTATCATACTTAATCCTCATAATACACTTTAAAAGTGGATATTATTATTATTACTAGCATGTGGGTTATACGATTAAATGTTATTAATTTTCTTAATTCTGACACGTGAACACTATAGATCATGTGTAAATCAAATTGAATAAAATTAAAATAAATAAAAACACCTATTATCCAAACACCCATAGGTATTCATTTTATTATTTCATTCTCTATCATGTATATATTTTTCAAAAAAGAATACAGTTAAAATTTTAGGAATTGCTTGTATTCCTAAATATCAACATATTCTTGTGCTATTAAATACTTTTAGACAGCTATAATTTACATTATTATATGTATACTATATCTATATTAAATCAAATGTAATTATTTAACTATATCATTTTATGAGTGTCACATTATTTATAATAGTTGTTATTTTAAGAGTACTACTAGCTATAAAACAGTTATACATGTAATCATTACCATTTTAGAGATAAGGTAACTGAGACACAGACTAAGCAACCTTTTCAGGATACTGCCATCTCTAAAGCTTGCATTCCTGTTTAAATACTTAAATAACACTATTTCCTTATTACAGTTCCTGTACATGCTGATAATAACTTAATTACAATAAAAATTTGGTTCTTAACCCTACCTGCCCGAGCCAAATTACTGTAAGATTTTAGTATTAGCTTTGTACACTTGTATTTTCTATTGATACTTTTCTTAGGCTATATTAGCAAAGGTAACATCAGTGAGATAGATAGTATGAATTTCTTCTAACTCTTGCTAAATGTCACATTGCCAGGCCTTAACACTCTATCAAATGTAACCTACAGTGTAGAAAAATGTTGCCCTTACAAAAAGCTGATACAACAGTGCTATTTTAAAACTTATGTATTTTTTGACACATCTAATAAATAAAAATTTTACTGATATGTAATCTTAATTTTCTTTATTTTAATTCAGGTAATTGTTCCTGACAATTAGTAACTTTTGCCTATTTTAAAATGAATTGGAGATTAGTCCAAGATGACGAATAAGAAGCAGCTGCAGTCCACGGCACCCACAGTCCACAGCACCCGCAGACAGGGATGAAAAGGGATGAGTGAACTCAGAACCTTCATCTGAAATATCCAGGTTCTCACATTGGGACTGAGTATGCAAACAATACAATCACAGAGAAGAAGAAGAAGAAGAAAAAGCCAGGGGTGGAGGGGTGATGGCCCACCTGGGGGTGGCATGGAGCCAAGGGAACTGGTGAGTGATTGTCCAACCCTGTCAGGAAAACCATGTTTCTTCCATGAATCTCTGAAACTCATGGATCAGGAGATCCCCTTGTGAGCCTACACCATCTGGGCCTTGAGTCTGAGACGTGAAGCAATGTGGAGTATCAGCAGAGCAGCCACTCAGCACACAGAGACCCAGGAGCTTTACACACTCTGATCCTGGGATGCCTGGCAAGATAAGTAATCTGTCTATACATATTCTTAGGAATGGGGCTGAATCCAGGGAACCAAGCAAAATCATTCTGTGGGCCCCACTTCCACAGTGCCTCACAATTTAAGACCCACTGGCTTGGAATCCCAGCTAGCCAATGGCAGCAGGTTGAAGTCCACCTTTGACAGATCCAAGTTCCCAGGGGCAACCACCGTCTCTGTGGTTTGGTTGACTCAGCCACTCCAGCCTGCTGGCTTTGGAGAATACAGGTGATCCAGATGAGAAAGCATCCCCACAAATGCAGCACACCTGCTCTACCCAAAAGCAGCCAGACTGCTTCTTTAGGAACTTTTCTGATCTTGTTCTTTTAACTGAGTGAAACCTCCCAACAGAGGTCTCCAGCCATCTCCTACATGTGCATGTGGGCCAGCAACAGGTCAGTCCCCCTCTGGGACAAAACTTCCAGATGAAGGAGCTGGTTGACATCTTTGCTATTCTGCAGGCTTCACTTGTGGTACCTCCAGGTATGGGAGAAACTGAGGCAACTGAAGTCTGGAGCGAATCCCCAGAAAACTGCAACAGCCGTATGGTAAAGTGGCCTGACTGTGAAAACACAAACAAACAGAAAACTGCAGCAACCAAGAAAGAAGACCCCACAGAAACTTCATTCAAAGGTCAGCAACCTCAAAAGTTGAAGGTATATAAGGCCACAAAGATGAGAAAGAATCAACACAAAAATGCTGAAAACTCAAAAAGCCAGAGTACCTGTTCTCCTCCCAATAATCACGACACCTCTCCAGCAAGGTCACTAAACTGAGCTGAGGCTGAGATGGCTGATTAACAGAAGTAGGCTTCAGAAGGTGGGTAATAATGAACTTCACTGAAGAAAAGGACCATGTTGTAACTCAATTCAAATAAGCTAAGAATCATAATTAAAAAAAAAAAAAATACAGGTGATAGTAGCCAGAATAGCCAGTTTAGAGAGGAACATAACCAAGCTGATGGAGATGAAAAACACAACACAAGAACTTCATAATGCAATCACAAATATCAACAGTATGACAGACCAAGTGGAGGTAAGAATCTTAGAGCTTGAAGACTCTCTTTTTGAAATAAGACAGAAAGACAACAATAGAGAAAAAATTTTAAAAAATGAACAAAACCTCCAAGAAATATGGGATTATGTAAAAAGACCGAACTTATGAATGATTGGGGTCACTGAAAGAGACAGGAGAATAGAACCAAGTTAAAAATCATATTTTGGGATATCATCCAAAAGAACTTCCCCAACCTAGCAAGACAGGCAAGCATTCAAATTCAGGATATTCAGAGAACCCCAGTAAGATACTCCTGTGAGAAGATCAACCCCAAGACACGTAAATATCAGATTCTTGAAATGAAAGAAAAGTATTAAGAAGAGCCAGAGAGAAAGCCCAGGTCACCTACCAAGAAAACCCATCAGACTAACAGGGACCTCTCAGTGGAAACCCTACAAGCCAAAAGAGATTGCAGGCCAACATTCAACATTCCTAAAGTAAAGAATTTCCAACGCAGAATTTTGTATCTGGCCAAACTAAGCTTCATAAATGAAGGAGAAATAAGATCCTTTTCAGACAAGCAAATGCTCAAGGAATTCATCATCACCAGCCATTCCTTGCAAGAACTCCTGAAGGAAGCACTAAATATGAAAAAGAAAAAACCATTACCAGGCACTGCAGAGACACACTGAAGTACACAGGCCAGTGACACTATGAAGCAACCACATAAACAATTCTGCAAAATAACCAGCTAACATCATGATGACAGGATCAAATTCAGACATAACAATACTAACCTTAAATGTAAGTGGGCTGAATGCCCCCAATTAAAAGACCCAGAATGGCCAGCAGGATAAAGAGCCAAGGCTGTCTTCAAGAGACCCTTCTTATGTGCAAAGACACACAGAGGGCCAAAATAAACGGATGGAGGAAAATTTACCAAGCAAATGGAAAACAGAGAAAAACAGAGGTGGCCAGGCACAGTGGCTGACACCTCTAATCCCAGCAATCTGGGAGGCTGAGGTGGATGGATTACCTGAGGTCAGGAGTTCAAGATCAGCCTGGCCACCATGGAAAAAGCCTGTCCCTACTAAAAATACAAAAAATAGGGCATGGTGGCACATGCTTGTAATCCCACCTATTCAGGAGGCTGAGGCAGGAAAATAGCTTGAACCCAGGAGGCAGAAGTTGCAGTGCGTTGAGATCGCACCACTGCATTCCAGACTGGGTGACAGAGCAAGACTCCATTTCAAAAAAAAGAAAAAACAACAAAAAAAAAGTAAAATGCAGGGGTTGTGATTCTAGTTTCTGACAAAATCAGACTTTAAACCAACAAAGGTCAAAAAACACAAAGAAGGGCATTATATAATGGTAAAGGGTTCAATTCAACAAGAAGAGCTAACTATTCTAAATATATATGCACCCAATAGAAGAGCACCCAGATTCATAAAGCAAGTTTTTAGAGACCTTCAAAGACACTTAGTCTCCCACAAAATAATAGTGGGAGACTTTAACACCCCACTGACAATATTAGACAGATTATAGAGACAGAAAATTAGCAAAAATCTTTAGGACCTGAACTCAGCTCTGGATTAACTGGATAGATAGCTACAGAACTCTCCATCCAAATCTAATAGAATATACATTCTTCTCATCATCACTCATCACTTACTCTAAAATTGATCACATAATCAGAAGTAAAACACTTCTTAGCAAATGTAAAAGACCACAATCCAATCGAATTAGTACTCAAGATTAAGAAATTCACTGAAAACCACACAGCTACAGAACAATTGAACAACCTGCTTTTGAATGACTCTTGCATAAATAATAAAATTTAGGCAGAAATCAAGAAGTTCTTTGAAACTAATGAGAACAAAAAGACAATGTACCAGGATCTCTGGGATGCAGCTAAAACAATGTTAAGAAATAAATGTATAGCACTAAATGCCCACATCAAATAGATAAAAAGATCTCAAGTTAGCAACCTAACATCTCAACTAAAATAACTGTAGAACCAAGAGCAAACAAACCCCAAAGCTAGCAGAAGACAAGAAATAACCAAGATCAGAGCTGAACTGAAGGAGATACAGGTACAAAAAAAATCAATGAATTCAGGGACTGTTTTATTAAAAAATTGAAATAGACTGCTAGTTAGACTAATAAAGGTGAAAATAAAGAATAATCAAATAAACACAATAAAAAATGATAAAAGGGATATCACCACTGTCCTCACAGAAATAAAAACAACCATCAGAGAATACTATAAAAAACTCTATGCATATAAACTAGAAAATCTAAACAAAAAAGGCCAAATTCTTAGACACAAATATCCTTCTAAGGGCCCGAAACAGGAAGAAAGTGAATCCCTGAATAGACCAATAACGAATTTTGAAAGTTAGACAGTAGAAGCCTACCAACCAAAAAAAGCCCAATGCCAGACAGATTCACAGCTGAATTCTACCAGATGTATAAAAAAGACCTGACACCCTTTTTACTGAAAATATTCAAAAAATTGAAAAGGAGGGACTCCTTCCTAACTCATTCTATGAGATCAGCATCATCTTGATACCAAAACCTGACAGAGATACAATAAATAAATAAATAAATAAGAAAATTTCAGGCCAATATCCTTGATAAGCATTGATGCAAAGATCTTCAATAAAATACTCGCAAACTGAATCCAGCAGCACATCAAAAAGCTTATCTACTATGATCAAGTTGGCTTCATCCCCGAAATGCAAGGTTGGTTCAACATACACAAATTAATAAATGTGATTTATCACATAAACAGAACTAAAGGCAAAAACCACATGATTATCCCAATAGATGCAGAAAAGGGCTTTGATAAAATTCAATGTCCCTTCATGTTAAAAAATCTCAAGAGACTAGATATTGAAATAAAATACCTGAAAATAATAAAAGCCATATATGACAAACTCACACTAATATCCACTGAATTGGCAAAAGCTGGAAGCATTCCCATTGAAAACTGGCACAGAATGCCCTCTTTCACCATGCCTATTCAACATTGAAAGTTCTGGCTAAAACAATCAGGCATGAGAAAGAAATAAAGGTATTCAAATAGGAAGAGGGGAAGCCAAATTTTCTTTGTTTCAAATGACATGATCCTATACCTAGAAAACCCCATCATCTCAGCCCAAAAGCTTCTTAAGCTGATGAGTAACTTCAGACGTCTAATACAAAATCAATTTGCAAAAATCTCTAGCATTCCTATACACCACCAACAGGCAAGCACAGAGCCAAACCATAAATGAACTTCCATTCAGAATTGCCACAAAGGGAATAAAGTACCTAGGAATACAGCTAACAAATGAAGGGAAGAACCTCTTTAAGGAGAACTAAAAACCACTGCTCAAAGAAATCAGATAGGACACAAACAAATGGTGAAACATTCCATTTTCATAGATAGTAAGAATCAATATCATGAAAATGTCCATACTGCCCAAAGTAATTTATAGATTCAATGCTATTCCCATTAAGCTACCATTGACGTTCTTCACAGAATTAGAAAAAAAAAATTAAAAATTCATATAAAGCCAAAAAAGAACTTGAATAGACAAGAAAATCGTAAGCAAAAAGAACAAATCTACAGGCATCACGCTGCCCAACTTCAAACTGAGCTGCAAACCTACAGTAGCCAAAACAGCATGATGCTGGTACAAAAACAGACACATAGAACAATGGCGCAGAATAGATAACTCAGAAATAAGACCATACACCTACAACCACCTGATCTTTGATGAACCTAAAAAAAAAACAAGCAATGGGGAAAGGACTCCCTATTTAATAAATGATGAAGGGAGTGCTGACTAGACATATGCAGAATATTGAAACTGGACCCTTTAATTATACCATATACAAAAATACAGTCAAGATGGATTAAGTTCTTAAATGTAAAACCCAAAACTATAAAAAAATCTAGAAGAAAATCTAGGCAATAACATTCAGGACATAGGCACGAGCAAAGATTTCATGATGAAAACACCAAAACAATTGTAACAAAAGCAAAGATTGACAACTAGAATCTAATTAAACTCAAGAGCTTCTGCACAGCAAAAGAATCTATCGTCAGTGTAAACAGTCAGCCTACAGAATGGGAGAACATTTTTGCAATCTATCAATCTGACAAAAGCCTCCTATCCAAGGTCTACAAGAAACAGAAACAAATTTATAAGAATAAAACAAACAATCTTATTAAAACAAACAAACAAAAAAACAGGTAAAGGACATGTACAGACACTTCCAAAAAGAAGACATGCATGTGGCCAACAAACATATGAAAAAAGCTCAATATCACTGATCATTAGAAAAATGTAAATCAAAAGCACAATGAGATACCATCTCATGGCAGTCAGAATGGCTATTACCAAAAGTAAGAAAACAATACATACTGGTGAGGTTGCAGAGAAAAAGGAACACTTTTACAGTGTTGGTGGGAGTGTAAATTATTTCAACCATCATGGAAGATAATGTGGCCATTACTCAAAGGCATAGAGGCAGAAATAACATTTGATCCAGCAATTCCATTACTGGACATATACCCAAAGGAATTTAAATCATTCAATTATAATGATACGTGCACTAGTGTGTTCATTGCAGCACTATTTACAATAGCAAAGACATGGAATCAACCCAAATGCCCATCAGTGATAGACTGGAAAAATCAAATGTGACACATATATGTCATGGAATACTATGCAGCCATAAAAAATAATGAGATCATGTCCTTTGCAGGGAAATGGATGGAATTGGAAGCCACTATCCTTAGCAAACTAAGGCAGGAACAGAAAACAAAACACTGCATGTTCTCTTATAAATGGGAGCTGAATGATGAGAACACATCAGGGGCAACACCACACACTGGGCCCTGAAGTGGGTAGCAGGGGCAGGGGTAGATCATCAGGAAGAATAGATAATGCTGGGCTTAGTACCAAGTGATGGGATGATCTCTGCAGCAAACTACCATGGCACATGTTTACCTATGTAACAAACCTGCACATCCTGCACATGTACTCCTAAACTTAAAATAAAAGTTGAGGGAAAATAAAATTAATAAAATTAAATAAAATAAGTTTTCAGATCTTGACAAGTCGTTCTTTTTTTGAAAATTTTGGTTGAATCTTTCATACCTCTGTGAAAATTATTACACTTCTCAATTTTTTTCAAAACGTTTGAAAGTTTTGTTTGTAATAATTATTCAGGAATTGACATTTTCAATAATTATTAACATGTATAATAAATATTTATACAGAGGTTAGTTTTCATAATGATATTTATTTCCTCTGTTCTGCAGCTTTTAAATAAATCCCACAGTTTTAATTTTGTATTCATCCTAGGTGAGGAGCTATCCCATTCATTGTTTTTCTACAGAATGTGCAGAGGTTGTCCTTGAAGCCGTCTTTTTCCCCCTTTATGTTGGCCTTTTATAGCAACAGCAGGATGGGTCACAAGTGGATGTAGAAAGCCTCTTTCTCTGTTCACCAAATGGCATAGTTAGTCATGGATAACTATCAGCCTTTTAACGAAATTCAATCTTTCGCCCTTGGCCCACTAGTGTGTATTTTCCACATAGAAGTCAGAAGGAACTTTTCATCTCATATATTCTTTTCCTAAGATTCCAGATGCAGTTCGCACTTTTACAAGGCCCTGCACAACCTGGCCCTTGCCACTGCTGTGTCTTTGTTTTATACTCTATTTAATTCTCTATGCCCTTAACATATTGGTCTTCTTTCTTTTTGTAAGCAGTATGTTGAACAAACAAATTTCCCAAGGAAATCAAAGCACTACTCATTTCTCTCACCCTCACCTAATCACCTGCTTAAATCTCTTTCAGAAGATTGTTTGAAAATTACACTTTAATTCCACAGTGACATCTGTGACCTGTGGCCTTAACATATTCTCTTCCCATAGAATTACTCTTGTCCACCCACTATGACTCATAAAGTTCTTACAGTGGATATTGAGATTGAAGATTAGTGAAATTTGTCCTCAGAAATTTCCTCTGAAAATGCAAATATGTCTTAGATAGATTTTTGTATTTATTATACTATAGCTCAATCAAAATGTAAGTATGTAGAGCCCCATTTAAACAGTCTGTTACCTATTTTAAAAGTACCATATTCATTCTTGTCCTAGGGCCTGTGCCTTTGCTATATTTCTGCCTGGAATATCCGGTTTGTTATTTGTATCTGAACTTCATGCTCTCTACTTAAACTTTCCTGGATTATCTTATATCAAACAGTCATTTAACTTTTCTTCTAGTCACCTTCTAAATTCAGTCACTCTTCTTTGATATCTTAACAGTATTTAATAACATCTGTTATCGTTTTTTGTTTATATGTTCATTATTAACCATACCACCCCTCACCCCACTCAAATGGTCAATGAAGGCAGATTTTTTGCTTACTTTATTGTTCTTTCTCTCAATTCATATATAACAATTCCTGCACTTGCCAAAAGGCAACACTCATTATTTGTTGAACAGATGAATCAATTTTCGGTGTCTATTTGGCTTTCAAAAAATGATTTCGTCTCAACTTAAAAGCTCTTAATGGTTATAAGAAAGTATGACCACCCCTATTTTTAGTTTTCCACAGTTTTCTCACACTTTCAGTGATTTATGTTTTGTGAAAATCCTCAGTTAAAAGGCAATATCCCATTTTTAGTGTCCTCCTCAAATCCTTACCCCATTCTCTATCCTCCTTAAGCTTTTCCCTTCTTGCTTATAAGCAATTTCTGGCTCAATATAGAAATAGCAGCTTTACAACATGGCAGTAAGACCTTAGCTCTTCCACCTGCATAGTTAGAATGGTTAGCCTATATCAATAGTGAGTGTATATGTATTTATCTTTTAATTGGGAAACACGTAGTTTAGAATGGTAAAGTAGTTTATTCTCAATTTCTACATTGAGTGGTTTTGCTCTATTTTGAATAGCACAGTTAGGCCACTTAATAGATTGATTGGTTTTGCATTACTTTGAATTTTTTCATAGATTATTGCCGTTGATCATTATCATGTATTCTTGCGTATTGGGAGACCATAGTAATTTGAAAATGGGTGGTTTTACAAATGTGTTAATGAGGATATGGGAGATTAGAAATCAAAGCTGCCATAAGATAATTGCTTAAATAAGCCTATCCTCACCTTAATACTTTTTACTTCATACTTACATACACTATACTTCTTCATACTTTACACTGCCCCCCCAAGCCACATCATTAATGAAGAGCAGAGTTGGTTATATAATTCATGCCTACATACTCTAAGCCTGGTGTTCTTGCTCATGGCAACCAGTTACCTCTCAAGAAATTATTAATGGAGATAGGTTAATAATAAAACTGAAAACCATCAAATTCAATTAATGTATTTATTGGAACCTCACAGAAAAAAGTAAAGGAAACCAACATATTTATATACTAATTTAATTTTATTATCCTAAGTTACCATTATAAACAGGATTAATTCATCACTGTTACTATATCACACCAAATTTGAAGTTAATTATCATGGCACAGAGCCATATTTTTTCAAAAACTGTCAGAATTCAATATGCACAAGATATACACTTAAATTGAATGAATAACATAAAGAAAAGTTTTTCAATATATTATCTTAACAGGTAAGGTTATTGGAAGACAAACAATAAAGTCACTTAAATAATTGTATCTTTCCTGGCAAAGAATGCAGATATTGTTCCTGAAAGAAGTGTTTGTTCTCATCTTATTATTTTTTCTATAGAGATTGATGAAAGAAAGCTCCCAGATGTGTGAATTCTGCTTTGGAAAATATGTTCTATATATGCTGGAGACACATAATTGCAAACATTCAATGGCATAGTGACAATTAACTAAATAAACATATTTCAGAAGGGGAAAAGACATTGAATATAAAGATAGACAATGAGTTAATGAACTCCCTCTGCTTCATTCATACACAATAAGGAGTAAATATAATCAATTGGAAAGACATTAAAATGAGTAACAATAGTATCCGTATAAATTACAGCC
Source organism: Trachypithecus francoisi (assembly GCF_009764315.1). NCBI lineage: Eukaryota > Metazoa > Chordata > Mammalia > Primates > Cercopithecidae > Trachypithecus > Trachypithecus francoisi. The sequence continues at coordinate 54,579,255 of NW_022681463.1, read as the reverse complement.
AACAGCAGCTGCATTTTCCCATCACCCATACCCTTTCTTTAGCTGTTTTTCACGGCTTTTTTCCTCTCGGTTACATTTACAGACCTTAAAAATCTCAGAAGAGCAATATATATTCAGACAACAAAAATGCTATAGATACTTTCCCTTATCTCCATACTCCTTCCCAAACAATTCAAAACATCACATTACATACATGAACAAAAATATTCCAGGTAAAATTCACACAATTATTTGGAAATATAGCATGCATTTTCTTCTGAATATTTTTTGAGCATTGAATGAAAATGAAAAATTATAAATTAAGCTCTTTGGATTGGAAAGAAGAAACATAAAAAGAATTTTAATAATACTGTTAAAAGACAAAAGGCAGACAAACTGAAAGTTCCTATCTTTTTTTTTTTTTTTTTTTTTTTGAGGCAGAATCTCGCTCTGTTGAACAAGCTGGTGTGATCTCAGCTCACTGCAACCTCCACCTCCCGGGTTCCCGAGTTTAAGCAATTCTCTTGCCTCAGCCTCTCGAGTAGCTGGGACTACCGGCACATATCACCACGCCCAGCTAATTTTTGTAGTTTTAGTAGAGACGGGGTTTCACTGTGTTGACCAGGATGGTCTTGATTTCGTGACCTCGTGATCCACTCTCCTCAGCCTCCCAAAGTGCTGAGATTACAGGAGTGAGCCACTGTACCCAGCTGAAAGTTCCTATCTTTCTTTGGGGTACATCAGAAAGCTGAGTTTACAGGGCAATCAACTATCCTACAATTTAAAGAAAGGGAAGCACCTACAAAGCAACAGGACTGCAAGCGCTTAATTACCTAGGGCAGATTTAGCTGGACCACAATAAGATTTAGATAGATTAAGTGAGAGAAATTGTATGGAGGCCCTGGGGGCAAGTTTGCACTTTCTTGTAAGGTTTAACTGGCAATCCCACCTGGAGTTCACAAAAAATACTGGGAAGAGTCATGAGAAAGCATTTTTCCTGGTGCAAGACTGGTGAAGCAGTGTATCAGCTCCTATGAGAGTAGCAGGAAACCACCTGGACTCCTTTCACCTATATCCACTACAGAAAAAGAGGAAAAATGAAAGATAATAAGAAACTAATAAAAAACATCTACCAAGTAGGTAGATTTTAATTCACCAACATCAATAATTACAGTAAATGTGAAATATACAAAAAACTAATTAAAAGGGAGTTTATTAGCTTAAATAAAAATGCAAGACCCAATTGTGTATGTAAACAAGAATCACACTTTAAGTATAATTCAAGGACTTTTGTTTAAGATTTTAATCCATTTTGAGCAGTTTCTTATATTAGGGGTGACAGAAACGTTCTTTTGAATTCTGCATGTGAATTTCCAGTTTCCCAACATTACTTATTGAAGAAATTGTCCCTTTTCCATTATCAATTCTTGGCATCTCTGTCAAAAATAAATCGATTATAGGTGTATGGGTGAATTTCCAAACTCTTTTTCTTATACCAATGGTAAACCTGTTTATTTTGATGTCAGCACCATGATGTTTTGATTATTATCGTTTTGTAATATGTTTTGAAATCTAGTAGTGTGATACCTTCAGCTTTGTTCTCTTTGCCTAAAATTTCTTTGGCTATTCAGTGTCCTTTGTGGTTCCACATAAATTTTAGGAGTTTTAAAAAAATTTATTTGAAGAATGACATTGGAATTTTAATAATGATTACATTGATTCTGTGATTTACTTTTGGTAGTATGGGACCTTTGAACAATATTAATTCTATCAATTCATAGATGCAATATATATTTCCGTTTATTTGTGTAATCTTCAATTTCTTTTATTAATGTTTTATAGTTTCCTGTTTATAGATATTTCACCTTCATTAAATTTATTCCTAAGTGGTGTTTGATACTATTGTAAGTAGTATCAAAATGTGGTTATTTTCTTAATTTCTTTTTCAGACAGTTTGTTGTTAATGTATAGAAATGCTACTGATTTTTATAAGTTGATATTGTATCCTGAATCTTTGCTGAATTAGTTTATCAGTTCTAATAGTTTTTGGTGATAAATTTTGGTTTTCTGTATATAAAATGATATCATCAGCAAACAAGTAATTTCACATCATTCTTTCTTATTTGAGTGATTTATTTTTTTCTTGTCTCATTGTTCTGTCTAGGTCTTCTTGAACCATGTTGAAATAAAAGTGTTGAAAGTAGGCATCCTTGTGTTGTCCTTGAACCTGGGGGAAAAGTCTTCAACTTTTTACTGTTTAATATAATGTTAGCTGGAAGCTTGTCATGTATGGCCTTTATTGCATTCAGAACTAGACCATCTATATTTAATTTATTGGAAGCTGTTATCATGAAAGGATTTGGATTTTTTTAATCAAATGTTTTTTTCTGCATCTGTTGAGATAACCATATGCTTACTGCCTTTTGTTCTGTTAATATGGTGGATCGAATTTAAAAACTTAACTGTAACTGTTAGATTGACTATTATCAAAAGGATGAAAGAAAACAAAAGTTGGTGAGGATGTAGAAAAAGGTAGCCCATGTTGACTGTTGGCGATATTGTAGATTAGTAAAAGCACACTATTTTAGAAAATAGTATGGAGGGTCCTGAAAAATGTGGAAGAGAATTACTATACAATCTAGCAATTCCACTTCTGGATATATATCCAAAGGAATTAAAATACATATATCAAAAAGATATCTGTGTCCCATAGTCGTCGCAACACTTTTTATAATAGCCAAAATATGGAAACATTTGAATTGCCCATCAAGGGATAAGTAGATTTTTAAAATGTGGTATATATACACAATGGAATCCTACTCAGGCTTGAAAATGCAGTCTATCACTTGTGACCTGGATAAATCTAGAGGACATTATGCTAAGTGAAGTAAGCCAGGCACAAAATAAAAAAATACTACATGATCTCACTTATATCTGGAACCTCAGAAGAGTTTAACTCATGAAGTTGAGAGCAGAATGATAATTACCAGAGGCTGAGGGAGGGAATGGACGGAGAAAGGGGAGATTTTGGTGAAACAGTAAACTTTTCAGTTAAACAGGAGTAATCAGTTCTGTTGATGTCTTGCACAGTATGGTGACTATATTTAATAATAATAAATTATATATTTTACAGCAGCTAAAAGAAAGGATTTGAATGCCCTTGCCACAAAAAATGATAAGTATTTCAGGTGATAAATATGTTAATTAGCCTAATTTGAGCATTCCACAATGTATACCTATATCAAAACATCACATTGCATCTCATAAATATATACAATTATTATTTGCTAGTTAAAAATCATGTTACATTTAAGAAGTATCATAGCTAGTAAATACTGCAGCTGGGGAGAAACTAAAGTGACTATACAGAGATCTATCTATCTATATATAAATAGAAATATGTCAAAAAGATGGTTAACCAAAAATGAAAGAATAAAATATACAATGCAAGGTTTAATCAAAAGCAAGCCAGAGTAGTTTTATTAATGTTAATCACAGTACACTTCACAATAAGAAATACAGTCACAGTGAAGAAGGACATTTCATAAGAATAAAAAGGTCAATTTTTGAAGCAATCATATCAATCCTAAATATTCATGCACCTAATATAAAGCAAACACTGAAAGGACTATAGTGAGAAATAAAAAAACACATTAATAGTTTACATTTCAATCATTTTCCCCACATAATTAATAGAACAAATAGGCACTAATAGGACAAATAATAAAAATAGAGCAACTAGAAAATCAGAAATGATATAAAACATCTGTGTAACCCTATCAACCAACTGAACCTAAATGATGTTTTTTAAACACTACACCTGATAAATGTAGAAAACATTACTTTCAAAGACACGTGAACAATGCATATACAGAACAAAGAACACACTCTGAGCTATGAAACAGACCTTGAAAATGTAAAAGAATGGAAATGGTGCAAAATATATTCCTAGAATATGATAAAATTAAACTAGATATTGATGACAGAAAAAGATTTAGAAAATTCACACAATCTGAGGAAATAACATATTTTAAAATAACATTTCAAAGAGGAAGTCTTATATAGGAAATTAAGCATATCTTGTAGAAAATAAAAACAAAGAACACACCAAAATTTGTGACATTCAGTTAAAGAATCAATTAAATATAAATTTATGGCACTAAATTAGTGTATTAGAAATACATAAAGTTATTCAATCAAATTAGACAAGTTTCCAACTTAAAAAACTAGACTAGGAAGAGCAAATTATGACAAAGGCAAGAAGATAATGAGGGTGGAGCAAAATGGCCAAGAGATCGCTCCAGTAATTGTCCCCTTAGGAACACCAAATCAAAGAGAGCACCTTCATAAGAACCAAAATATCAGGGGAGCAATCACAATACTTTTGTTACTGGAAAAGGAGTCTTATCTCAGACTGCAAGTGTGGGTTCTTGGATCTCATGTGGGAAATAATTCAGGGCAAGTCTCAGAATATTGTAAAGTTAAAACAATTTATTAGAAACTACTCTGTCACAGAATACAGGAACCTCAGAAAGCAAAAAGAGAAATGCCCCTACCTTAAACATAATGCTTGCTTATATAGGATATTATGGCTAAGAATAGTGTACTTTTATTATAAAAGATTGTGATCAGCTTGTTACAGGCTATTAGTACAGTTATTTTCCTATGTAACTACTGATTTCAGCAATAATTATGACTGTACTATTTAAAGCAAAACGTATTCAACTAAAAATCTTTGTTCTTGAAATTTTGGGATATTTCCATAAGTTCTGTATCTTTAGTTAGTTAGCATTGCTAACTCATTTGCTCAACCATAAACATCTTGTGACCAACAATGCCTAACCCTCTGGGAATGTAACCTGGTAGATTTGGCATTATCCGGCCTTTATTCAAGATGGAATCACTCTGGTTAGGATGCATCCGATACCTTGTTTTAACATAACAACAAGGAAAGACACATTGAAGACGGTAAGAAGGACAATTTGGCATTGCCTACACCACATCTCTCCTAATCCCAGGCAGTGCAGGGCAGAAAGAGAATCAGTGTGCTTTGCAGGGAGTGCAAAGCACACCTGCTTTGCAGGTGTGCAAAGTGAGTATGAGACTTTGTATTGGAATTCAGTGCTGCCCTGTGGCAGCAGAATAAAACACAAGACAGAATTTTGTCAGTGTCTACATTCAGATCAGTGCTGGGGTAGAGGGGAATCCTATCCAGAGAGGCTCCAAGTCCAGGCTGGATTCACAGCCAGCTGATTAAAGTAACCTGGGTCCCCAAATAAATTTGAGTGGTGGTCAGGCCACAAGGGTTGCAGTCATTGGGCAAGCCCTGGTGCTGTGCTCGTCTCTGAAGCAATGGATTTGGGATGTGAACCTGTGTAACACCAGCTGTAAAGGCCATGAGAGTGCTTGTATCACCCCATCCCCTCCAACTCCAGGGAATGCAACTTGGGGATACACTCTTTCCACTTGGTAGAAGGACAAGGAAGAATACAGAGGACTTTGTCTTACAATTTGGGTACAAATTCAGTCACAGAAAAATAAAGCATCAGACAGATTCCTAAAACCACTGATTCTAGGTCTTTGCTCCTGATAGCATTTCTAGACATACCCTTGGCCAGAAGGGAATCTGCTGCTCTGATGAGATGGACCCAGTCTCAGCAAGATTCACCATCTGATGGTGGTGGCTTTGGACCTTGAATAAACATCAGCAGCAACCAGGCAGTAGTGACCATGAGCCTGGGGTGAGCCCCATTACTGTGCTTTTCTGGAAAGCCATAGTCTTCAGGTCAGACCAAGCATGATGACAATTGTGGTGGCCATGGGAGTGCCTGCATCAACCTTTCCCCAATTCCAGGCAGCCTAGAGCAGAGAAAGCCTCCTTCTGCAGGAAAAAGAGGGAAGAGAATGAGAGACTTTGCTTAGCAAAGGGAATTCTCTTCCCCAACTCCACCAGGGCTGTGTATCTAGGAGTCTGCAAGGGTCACAGCATTCTTGGGCTTAGAGTGCACCATAGTGCTAAAATGAATGCAGGGACTACATGCTTAGGTCACAACAGTCAATCCCCCTTGAATTTCTTGGAACGCCCTCTCAAGAAGGATGAGGACAAACAAGCCAGGACTGTGAAGACTGGAATGAATACCTGACTTCTCAGCAGAAACATTACAGGCTAGGATCTATAGTGTGACATACTCAGAGTGCTGAAGGGAAGGAAGCAAAAACTTTCCACCTAGAATTTTATATCCAGCAAAGTTCTCCTTCTACCATGAAGGAGAAATAAAGACTTTCACAGAGGTACAAGAGCTGAAGTATTTTGTCACCACCAGAATTATCTTGCAATAAATGCTAAAGGAAGCTATTTAAACCGAAAGAAACAGAAATTAACAACCAACAAGTAATTATCTGAATGTATAAAATTCATGGGTGATAGTAAGTCCAGACAAATATGGAATATTCTAACACTCTAATTGCAATATCTAAGCCACTCACATGTTTTAGAAGGAATACAAAAAGTCAAATCTATCAAAATAATAACTAAAACAATTGTATTGAAGATTCTTGTCAGTGTAATCAAGCCAAAAAAAAAAAGAACTACATCCACATTAGAAAGAAGGAAATAAAACTGTCTGTATCCACTGATAATATGACTGTCTGTGCAGAATATCACGTGGAATCTAAAGACATGTGATAAGGTTAGACATGTTGAGTATAGAATTTATATAAAAATCAGTTGCATTTGTATGTGCTAGCAAAAACAATTTGCATAAAAATTTATATACTGTTTACAACAGTGTCAAAACTGTGAAATAATTACAAATTTTTTTTTCCAAATGTATACATTGAAAACTATAAAACCCTGGTAAATTCTAAAATCAAAGATTAAATAAATGGAGACATAGATTGTGCTCATTTATGAGCATTTATGGGATACTAATTATTGTTAAATTCTGAATTTTCCACAAATTGACCTATGGATTTAATGCAATTCCAATCAAAGTCACAACAATATTAAAAAAACGTGAAGTGCATTTCTGAAATTTATGGGGAACTGGAACAGCTAAAACAAATTAGAAAATGAACAGCCTTGAAAAGTTTATATCTTGATGGGGGCAATGCCTTCATAGTTCCCTAGAAACAAAGCCTAAGACTCAGACTCAAATGATTTCTTGAAGGAATGCTCTCAGAAGGTAAAATGAGTAACAGGATAGGTTAGGGGAAGAATCTACACAAGGATGTGGTCTCGGCTGATCCAACAGGGGGTGCTGGAGTGTGAACTACACTGCAGTGTTAGTCCCACCTTGTGACAAGAGGGAAGGGGCAGGAGCCACCTTTTGTGCACACGTATTCCTAATCATTGGCTAGCCACTATGCCAAAGTGTAAGATAAATAGTATAATCCTAGGGCCTGGCAAATCCTATAGATCAATAACTATTCTGTGGAAAGAGGACAGCTCATTCAAAAGCAGCCAGCACTCACAGGAGTCAGGCAATGTGTATCTTAGCCCCAAAAATGAAATCTGGATGGAGCACCAAAAGCATCCAGTAGAGGAAATGAGTACATGGTGCTATGAATAATCTATTTTTGTGATGCTGATAATAAAATTGATAAAAGAAAAACAAATATTAATAACTAAGATATTATGTAGCATTTATAAGGAATTGCAAAGTCTTGAGTACATCTTACTCTCATTTTAAACATGTGGATTTATTATGTCACAGGAAGGTAATTTAACCTATTAAATTATAAAAGGAGACAAAACATAAGGCATTTGATATAAAATGTTTACACTTTTAGCATAAAATAACTAAGAATTGTTAAAGCTAGATTTTATATTATGAGATACTATGCAACCCTTGAAAATCAAGTTTTAATGTATCAGAATGTGGAAAATGTTAGCAATTTTTTTTTAAAAAGGCGAGTTACAGATCAGTACATACAGCAAAATTTCAGGTTATTGGTTAAGAAAAAATGCACACATTTATTTAAAATTTTATTATGACCTCAAAATATTCATGTTTAGGTTGTTCAGTGATTATTTTCATATTCTTTCTACTCTCTTAGTTCTCCATTTTCTTCAGAAAAAAAATTTATTTGGAAAAGAAAATAAGAATTTTTTGTATAGTTATATTTAAAGAGCAAAATTAGTAAAATCAATATATTAGTCATCTTTTGTAAAATTATTATATAGGTATTGTATATATGAATATGTAAAAGGAATATTATTAAATGATCTGCCATCAGTTTGATGCTTTTTAAAAAGAGGGTATGATACTATTAATTTTTATTGAATCCTTATTATGGGATAGATGCTAAGCATTTATTGTTAATATGCATAATCTTATTTAATTATTCTAAAACCCTAATAGACAGGTTTTCTTTTTCATCTTCAATTTACAGACTTGCCTGGGGTTACACAGTTCCTAAGAGGTGCCTCAAGATCAGCATCCTGGCAGTTTAATTCTAGATCTCCCTCGCCATAATGATATCCTGCACACAGGGGACTTAATTATTAAATGAATTAAATGTATTTCTTCCATTCCTGCTGTCTATTGAGATTTCAAGAAAATGAATCCATTTTAAGATTGCACTGAAAAAGGAGACAAAAGACAATAGGTTATTAAACATAAAATGCTTATTTGACTAACAGTTGTTAAAGCTAAATCTTAAGAAAAACACAGCAATTGAATCTTTGAGCCAGAAGCAACGTATTTATTGGAAACGGACCTAACCACATAAGTTGGGTCTTCCAGGGTTCTCTAACTAGCTTTACTTTACTAAGTAGTTTTGCATTCAAAGTTATATAAGACATTTAGAATTTCATTTTGAAAGGCACAAGTGCTTTTATACTATAGAATTATCACTTTAGAATTAGCTACCAACCTGCAAAGTTACTGATAAATCAAGACAAAGGAATTATGTTACTATCTCTAAATTAAATGCCATCTACTTTTGTAACGCTTACCCACAAAAGTTCCATTTATCATTTATTTTAAAGGTCCATGTGACAATGTCCTGAACATTCTTCACAATCATAGTGGTTCATTTTGCCCTTTCCTCCAAAATCTATGTCACTTATTACTGCTGATACTCACATAGCACCTAGCATTTGATGTTTTGTTTGGTAACATTTTAAACATTACTTTATCTGCCATCATTCCATTATAAACACATGGGGTACAAAAGCACATCTTTGTTTCTTTTATAGCACTTCTGCAAGTTCTCCAGACTCACTACATAATTATTGAATAAATCATGATAGTCACTTTTAATCAGTTGCTCTTCCTAGATCCCAGAAAAGGAGTCCATTGTGATATTGATTTAGAAATATACACAAAAGGTAGAGCTGCTGCTTCTGCAGTTAAGAGTCACTAGTTCAAAACCCTGTAGGGAACAGGTTCTTTGGATACAGAAAAAGCCCATTATCAAAAAACGGGATAGGATTCAAAGTTTATGCACATAAATATGAATTTTACACTGTTGAAATATGTGTATTTATCATCATAATCTTGAATTGAATCCTGTTTAATATTTTATTTTATTTTGGGGCAATTTATTTTACTTTATATTATTTTCCTAAGACCAAGTTATACACAACATTTGAAAGAGTTATTGTTTTATTTAATATGTTTTAAAATCTTTTTCTTTGCTCACCAAATATTTATTTTATTTTTGAGATTTACTATAAAATTATTAACTTGAGAAAACAGAATTTCAAGTTTGAAAAAAAAACACTTACAATGTACCTGTTCAAGTGGTTCTCGGCCTGTTTACTTTTACCAAATACTTTATGAAAGAAAGTGAACTCTACCACTACTGAAAAAGAAAATCACTTCTTCCAAGAATGACACTGATGGGTTATTTGGAATTCTGTTATTTTTACCACTTACAGTGAGTTTCAAAACAAAATAACATTTCCAGTGATAGTTCTTGGAGTAAGTTTTATTTGTATCACTTCCTGTGTTGAGTTGCATGGATCTAGAACTTATTAAAAAATAGATTAGGGAGTGGGGAGGAGGGAGGGATTGCATGGGGAGTTACACATGATATAAATGATGAATTGATGGGTGCTGACGAGTTGATGGGTGCAGCACACCAACATGGCACAAGTATACATATGTAACAAACCTGCACGTTATGCACATGTACCCTAGAACTTAAAGTATAATAAAAAATAAATAAATAAAAAAATAGATTAAAACCAAGATAGGTTGTATGGAAATTCAAGAGAATAATGAAAAACTCCGTTTTTAAAAGTCTGAAGTATTCAAGACATTAGAAGTTTGTGCCATCTTTTTGTTTTAGTAAGAGGTAAACTCACTGAATGAAAACCAGCTGGATGAAAAGTAGCTGACAAAGCAGACCAACAGCACAGTTTATTTCAAACAGCACCACAAAAATAAATAGCAGCATTATTGTTAAAAGAGAGTGGGCAATTCAAAGATAACGCTAAAGTAAAATAATATGTGAGCAAGGAAATATAGTAAAAGGTGAAAACCAAGCACATTACATTTTGAAAAGAAATTCTATACAGCAGGTATGATAGGTGTTTCTAAAGTGAACAGATCAGGCATGAGAATATCATATACCAAAGGCCACAGTATAGAGCAATAGAAATAGTTTACAATATACCCTCTTAGTACATATAGTAGGTAGCAGGAAACAGATGACTTTTAGAGTTAAAACTTTATTACAGACAACACATGATGTGAATAAAATATGATGTTTTAGACCATTAGTGCTTAAGAAATTCACAGGACAGTAGATAACTTTCTACTGAAAGTCTCTTATTAAAGTTTGCTTATGAGCAGTACATTAAATAATCATAAGAAAGAATGAATGTAACTTTTCAAGGCCAGTGCACACTTCTTCAGTATTTGTTATGATAATTTGTGAAAGAAAATTACTTCCTGGAAAGAAGCTTAATATTTTTAGGTGTGTATTTTCATTTTTAAAACACTAACAGATTTTGATGCATGATACAATTATCTGTTTAAGAGCTTTTGTCATTGATCAGAAACTGTATTATATTTGTTTTTATGTTCTTGTGGGTTTTGTAAAACATGCTGCAAAGGCAGTCTCTTGCAAAGGTTTCATGTTTTATTCTCATCATTTATGTAAGCTTCACTATACTCATTTTCTGATATTATTAGATGGTTGTAAATAAAATGCACTGAAGCAGATGCAATCTAATACTAACAATGCCAAGCAACTGGAAAGATGCTATAATAAGAGCGAAAAGGTTTATTTGAAAAGGAAAAGATAGAAACACATTTCATTTGAATTATCAATACCAACGAAAGCAATACCAAAATCCTCTGAAATATCATAAAGAGCAGCCTGTGTGCAGAGATCCCTTTTCTAATTTCATGAGTTGGTCTCCATGTGCTCCTCCAAGAAAGCAGGGATAAACTTTTAGAAAAGTAATCCAACACTTAATTCATTTTGACAGAATCTTTAACAGTGCATGCTGGTGACACAAGTGTTCAAATGACTTTAGTACCCAGTGAAATGGAGCTTAATTATCTTATTAAACCATTGTAGATGGTTGTGTTTATTTATCAGTGGGAGGCATGAAAGAGAGGGAAAAAAACACTTATTTGGATGAAGGTTATGAAATGTGCAGTTTAACTGACAAAAGAAAAATAAAATATGCATGGGAGACAGGTTTAGAATAAAAAGTGTTGCTCTCTTTTCCTTAAAAACATGTAGCTGAGGTTAGGCTACATTTTAGCCTGGGATCTTAAACACTTTTAATCAAATTTCTGAGCAAGCAGATAGAAAAGTCATCATTTGAATTTCTATTTAAATGTTATTTTAAGTCATATTTTCAGCGAAAACTTTATGAAGACCCTTTTCAAGGTTATAATTGAGTTTACCACCCACAAAATGCCATACTCAATAAAAATTATACTGACATATTTTCTATGGTTAGCATCTTTTGCAGTTTTTTCTTTCATATATTATATAATGTGCCTAAGGATAGATCCCTGAGGAGTCAGAAAAATAATGCTAACGGGCTGCATGCTGGATCTAAGGAATTCCTAGAAGAAACAATCATTTTCAGGTGATTAAATTGTTAAGTTTTTAGTTTGTAAAAATAGTGAGTGAATAAGGAATATATGTTTCAAGTTGATATGGTATCGACTATATTATATATATATATATATATATATTTTTTTTTTTTTTTTTTTTTTTTTTTTTTTTTTTTTTGAGGCGGAGTCTCGCTCTGTCGCCCAGGCTGGAGTGCAGTGACCAGATCTCAGCTCACTGCAAGCTCCGCCTCCCGGGTTCACGCCATTCTCCTGCCTCAGCCTCCCGAGTAGCTGGGACTACAGGCGCCCGCCACCTGGCCCGGCTAGTTTTTTGTATTTTTAGTAGAGACGGGGTTTCACCATGTTAGCCAGGAGACTATATTATATTTTATCCCCTGACTAGCTATGTAAATGATATTTGTTCTTTATTTCCTTATTCTTTAAAGTATTGTATCAACATTCTTAATTATAATTATTTGAAGTTGCCCTACGATGCTTGTTTCAATCCTGTAGTTTTTCCTTAGCTTATTTTCAAAAATGTTGGGAAGCCATTGGCTAGCCATTTGTTATCCTAGAAAGCCTATCATGATTACAAAACACAAGGTGGGCATTTCTGTTCTGGGAAATAGTTCTATGACTCACCTCTCTTCCCTGAAAATTCACATAGAAACCTCTATCCACAAACACTATCAGTTGCAATTAATGATTCCATCTTTTTTCTTACATGTTTATTTTGGTCATGTTCTTAGTACTTAACACGGTGAATTTAAATTTTGTATTGTTTTGTGTTTTTGTTGTTGTTATTACAAGCATTACTATTTGCTTTCCCTATTTGACTGTCAGTTACTTGAAGCCAAAATGGGTTAAACTAGTCGTTCAACCCAACTAAATCAGTAATAAACAATTAGTATGCGTACACTAAATATTTGTAAAATAAATGAATACATAAAAGGAAGAAGTATATTACTGCATTTTTAGTATGACATTATAATTTTAGTTTTGCCTCCAAATTTTTGGTACCTTTTTGGTCTGGGAATGTTTATTAATTTGTAGACCACAAACTTCTAGTAATTTCTTCTTCTACTTCTTGTAAGCAAAGCTGATCTCTCTTTTTAAAAAGGGAATTAAAGAAGACATCTTAAGTGTAAAATACCTGTATTTCCATGGTGAATATCCTTTAAAAGTCACTATATTTCTTTTTTTTAATTTTTTTATTATACTTTAAATTCAAGAACTCAAACAAATATACAAGAAAAAAACAAACAACCCCATCAAAAAGTGGGCAAAGGATATGAACAGACATTTCTCAAAAGAAGACATTCATACAGCCAACAGACACATGAAAAAATGCTCATCATCACTCGCCATCAGAGAAATGCAAATCAAAACCACAATGAGATACCATCTCACACCAGTTAGAATGGCAATCATTAAAAAGTCAGCAAACAACAGGTGTTGGAGAGGATGTGGAGAAATAGGAACACTTTTACACTGTTGGTGGGATTGTAAACTAGTTCAACCATTATGGAAAACAGTATGGCAATTCCACAAGGATCTAGAACTAAAAGTCACTATATTTCATTTAAAAAAACAAGTTAGCCTATGTTTAGAGATGTGATATGTTAGTCTTAGCATGAGGTGAAAATTCGTAATTAATTTATATTTTCTTGACAATAATGACTTACGATAGAAAGGTGGATCTTTAACATCCCAGGAAACTACTGAAATTTGATGTTTGATCAGAAGCTGTTGAAGTAATTAATTTTGTTTTATGATTCTAAGTCATGTTTCCCTTCTGTTCATCTGTTCATTACATTCCCAGTCATCAAATACTTACAGAAAAAAAGAGCATGAGTAAGCATTCTTTCTAATTTTTTTTTTTTTTTTTTTTTTGAGACAGAGTCTTGCTCTCCCAGGCTGGAATGCAGTGGCACGATCTCAGCTCCTGCCACTGCAACCTCTGCCTCCTGGGTTCAAGTGAATCTCCTATCTCAGCCTCCCAAGTAACTAGGATTACAGGCATGTACCACTACACCCAGCTAATTTTTGTATTTTTAGTAGAGACACGGTTTCACTATGTTGGTGAGGCTGGTCTTGAACTCCTGACCTCAAGTGATCCACCCGCCTCAGCCTCCCAAAGTGCTGGTATTACAGGCATGGGTCACATTGTCCAGCCAGAATTCTTTTTTAAAATGAAAACAGATATAGAGTAATTTAGAACATTTCAGATAGGTTTTCAAAAATTATTAATTTTTTTATTTTTTCAATATTTAACTCAAATAAGCTTTCTGCATCTACTTGATTTTTTTATTTTTATATTCTACAAAATTAAGAAAAATATATGGGTATAATTTAGATGTTCTTTGGAGACTGAGCTAAAAAATTGACTTCCATTTCTTTTATTCTACTCATTATTTAGGTGATTTCAGACAAGCTACTAATCTTCCTAAGCCTCATTTTCCTCATGTTCATTAAGGAGATAAAAAACAGTAATGAATTCATAGAATTCTGAAATATTTTTTAAAATGTAATAAATGTAAACAAAATATACCATACCTGAATCAATTAATAAAAAATTTAGTTCTATAGTTGTTATTAATATTTCTTAATCTGATTCATAGATATAACCAAGCTTTACTATGAAACACTGCTGGATAAGACAGAGGAAAAAAGGCAATATTGAAACAGAATTGAACATAGAAATTTTGCCACATAGGTTGCAAATTATTCGCCAACTTTTGAAAAAATTTTTTTAACTTATGATAAGAATATGAGCACCTGAGCTTATTCATATAATGAATACTTAATATATGTGATTAATACATTGCTGCTTTATACAGGAATTATTTTTATGTTTATGAAAATGTTTAATCATAAATTCAGTTTCAAGTATTTCATTATGTGGGTACTAACAAAGTTATAATTTGCAGTATAGACAACTACATAATTACAAATAAAAATAAATTTATTAATATGCAAGAAACAACAAATGCTCAGTGCACACAGGCATAAATATGCTATATTTGTGCATGCATAATATGCATAAATATGCTATATACAGACATTTCTTTTTTTAAAAAATAATTGCCTCCTTTTCTCTTTTCATTTGTTATTATAACTGATGTTTGCTAAACTTTCTTTTTAGTAGACAAAAAAAATTTGTATGATTGTTTTTAGGTAGATAAATAATTTTAGTATGTATTTTATGGTAGACAGTCCAAAGGGTGAAGCCACATCAAATTTCATATGAAAGCAAAAATACTACATTTTAAATGTGTCCTCTCCCAGAATCTGACACAGGAAGAGTGTTTTTCAACCTGTTAGCCAATTCTAAAGTGAGAACTGGCATTTTCTTTCCTCAGAGCGTGTAAGAACTATGTGGATACCTGAAAAAAAATTGAAATTGTTCCTCAGAGAAGATGGCTTAGGAGAAAATAACCATGTGTACTTTTTTACTACAAGAGCAAAAGAGGTAAGGTAGATATTATAATGAGAAAACATATGAACAATTCAATCTTATGCCATAAATTATTTATAAATAATAAATGATAAAATAAATAATAAATTAAAACTAAAGATTTTTAGAAAGCTTTAGAGTGCTTACTATATGTCAGACATTATGCTAAATACATTATATGGAAGACTTTCTGAATCACAAAAACATAAGGAAGTAAATGTCTTTTGAGAGTCATGCCATGCTTAAAAAGGCCAGTGTTTGGACAGGTGCAGTGGCTCACACCTGTTATCCCAGCACTTTGGTAGGCCGAGGTCGGTGGATCACCTGAGGTCAGGAGTTCGACACCAGCCTGGCCAACATGGTGAAACCCCGTCTCTACTAAACATACAAAAATTAGCAGGCCACGGTGGCGGGCGCCTGTAATTCCCGCTGCTCAGAAAGAAGGCTAAAGCAGGAGAATTGCTCGAATTCGGGAGACGGACGTTGCAGTGAGCTGAGATCGCGCCATTGCACTCCAGTCTGGGCGACGGAGTAAGACTCTATCTGCAAAAAAATAAAAATAAATAACAATTAAAAGGCAATTTTTATACATTTGATGTTAAGATACCAATGAAAGACTCACTGTATACATGTGCACTCACACAAAACCACCTGTTGCGCCCAGCTCAAGCAACAAAATTTAATAACAAAGGTTAGCGGAATCATTGATGCCTGCCAATAGTCAACAATGTCAATTGTGCATCAGTTAATCTGAGCTATTCATGATGGATACAGAGAAAATCTGTAAATCCCACAATTGGTACCCTAGTTTTATATTTTTTCTTTAACTGCTCTGCACCTAAGTAAAAGATTAAGTTGAGTATCCTGCAACAGTTAGCTATTAGGACATAATTATCTGATTAGACAAATTTAGTCAAACAAAATAAAGTTGAAAATTTATTGTAAACTAGTCATTTTTTCATACTAACATTTAAGATTTTATAAAATTTTAATTTTATAAATTTCTCAGCTGATCTGTAGCAAATGTATATTGAAGATTTTGCTCATTCATGATTACAGCATGAAAACAACTTAATATGGTAATCTTATAAGTTTAAAATAACCATTTCACAAGAAGGTCTCAGTGAAGGACAACAAAAAAACAGGTCAAATTTAGGTAACGATTTCAAAATTTATTTGGGTATTCGAGTTTTTGAACATGAGTTTAAAATATTGATCCTTAAATATCTTTTAGTGTGGATTTTGACTTTGGCAGAGTCCCCAAATCACAAAAGTTTGTAACAAAATATACATCTGAACAAATCTAGTAGAAAATTGTTAAAAATAACTTCACAGTAGTGTATATTAAGTAGTTTTAGTTTGGCAATGTGATACAGGAAGATAATTCTTGCAAATATTTCTTTTCTGAGGTAGTTGGGAAAAAGTACACTCACAGCATGTGTATTCCAGTTTGATAATAAATTCTACATATACACGGCATGTAGTCTTCATGAACATCCAAATGTAAACCACCCAGCATGTGCCCAGTAAATTTGAGTGGTTTCAAATATTTCATTTAAGGTGATATTTATTGGCTTTTAGACACTTATTAATGCTATTGGATGCTAAACATTGATTGAGAGCAATTAAAAAATATTCATTAGCATGAAGGATATTGATACAAGTAGCAGCCAAGAAATGATCATTTCAGAAACAGCATAATTAGAGATTGCATACTATTTGGGGATATTGGGATTTATTGAGGGGCTAGATCTTACATGATTTAGATGCATGAAATGAATGCAAGAAAATAGAATCTCCAGAAGGTTGTTATTTTATTTTTTGTGTGTAAATAATCTGAATCCAGCTCTATAAGATACAGAAATTGCTGGAAAGACCAAGTCAAGAAATTGTTGAAAAATGTAGGACAAAAATAAATACAATGGGAATAACTAGGAGAGAAAGAAGAAAAGGTAAGGCAACTTTATGACCCAGTGAAAAGATGAATATGACGATTTATAATGGAGATAAATTTAGACTCTAACCTAGAAAAAATATACCTCACAATGAATATCCAGGATTGCTTCATGCTGTGGGATTAGAAGATGAAAGAACGTACATTGGACACCTGGTTTTCAGCTTTACCTTCCTCCTCATCACTCTAAAATCAATTTTAAAACTAAAATCTAACATAAAACCAATTGACTTTGTATTATTTTTCTAAACAATAAATTGACTGAAGATTTAGAAAACATATTGTGAAGCATTGCATATCCCTAGGAGTTGTGTCATGTATATTTTTTTAGAGGTATGTTCAACCTTGTTTAACCAAATGGTAATGCAGTGTTTATACTTAAGAAAATAAATTTAAACTTTAATAAATGAAAAATCTTAATAGGAAGATTTCAATTCCATAAACAAATGACTTTAAGCATGTTTATGAGTTTATGTTTTCATTCATAACTACAAAATTATTCAGATAAGGTTGAATAATAGTCCAAGACTTCCAGATTTTTGTCAAAAAAATTTCAATGATGTTATATATAAAAATTTATAATGTTTGTATTTTTACATATTTTTGATAGAAATTGTATAAGTGAGAGTCTAACAATAGGAAAATATAACCCCTTTCATCTTGATGGCCAGAAGGATATTCTACTGCCTGTCATGCCACTTGGATAGAATTTAAGTGTCCCTTTCCATCTTTCCATCTAAATACACCTATACCACCATTGCATTCTTCTCTCATACAAATAGTGCTATAAAAATTATACAAAATTTCCAATACATAATGCCATCACTGATGATATTTTTCTTCATAGTCTCCAGGAGCACCTTTCTGTAAAACACCCTAACAGTTGCATAGCTTCAAGACAAATTCTCTTTTCTATCAGAGTACACCCAGAAAATCATGTTATTAATATGAGCATGGTTTCTCTGTCCGGAGTCATCCATCCATCCCTCGCTTAAGTTCTACTTAGCTGCCCAAGATGTGAGGGGAATCATACTTTCAGTACATATTACCTATTGTGGACACACCACTAAGATTAGGAACCCTGCTACAAAGATGTAGTAAATTCAACATAATTCAGTCCAAAAAGCTGGCTACTTTTATTCTCACCCAATATATTCCTGTTTTAGCAGTTCCATATATTTAAATACATTTTTTCTTTCTCCCATTATACATTATAAAATATACCACCATCAGTCAATACAACACTATATTCAAGATGTGAAGTACTATACAGTGATATGGTTTGGCTGTGTCCCCACCCAAATCTCATCTTGAATTGTAGCTCCTACAATTCCCAGATGTTGTGGGAAACACCTAGTGGGAGATAATTGACTCATGGGAGTGGGTCTTTCCCATGCTATTCTACTGATAGTGAATAAGTCTCATGAGATCTGATGGTTTTATAAAGGGGAGTTTCCCTGCACAAGCTCTCTTCTCTTGTCTGTCTGCCACCATGCGAGACGTGCCTTTCACCTTCCACCATGATTATGAGGCCTGCCCAATCACATGGAACCATGAGTCAATTAAACGTCTTACTGTTGTAAATTGCCCAGTCTCAGGTATGTCTTTATCAGCAGCATAAAAATGAACTAATACATACAGTTACAATTTTTATAATTACCATTATGTGGGGTGAGTTGCTGTCTTCAGTTCTTAGGTCAGGATACTTTGGCTTAGGGTAGAAAAATACTTTCAGATACACAGCAAGTAAGTTGCAGGACAGGGCTCAACCTCAAGGCCCTCTGAAGCCAGAACAATTTGTCTTTTTCCATTGTGCTAAGAACTCCCTAAACAGTGTAAAAATCCTATTCTTCCTTTAAATGTTTTTATTTGTAGATGGTCTAGGTATGAGAAGGCATTTTTAATATTTCTAACTCCTTCACTAAACAGTATATTGTGGTACACCATTCTTTAAGGCATTGAAAAAGACAGTTAATTATTTTTAAACCTTTAAGAGCAATGGCTGTGGACATTAAAAAATCCTCAGTAGAAACTGATTGCAAACTGATTCCAAGCAAGGCGAGAATTTTGTAATCACTGTAATTACCATTGTAATTATTACTGTTTTTTTACAAACAAAATGAAGTTCATTAATACCTTTTCCATTTTAAAGTATAGTATTTCAAGTCTCTATTACTAAAGTCATCATTGCCAGTTTTCTGTTCTGGAAATTGGTTTCATTTTGGTTACCGTAATTTCTCTTGTTAAGATCTCTTTCCCCCAATAAACACAACAAAAACCTACAGGGCTTAGAGCACAACTTAACTTCTTGTTTCATGCCAAACAACACAGATATAAAATTAACAGCATAAAATGAAATAAAATAAAATAAAATACTATTCCAGTGTTCAATTTCAGAATAAATTATTTAAATATATTTTGGTAATATTATACTTATTTTAAAAAAGAACAATGATCTCAAAATTAAGATCTAATATTTTATTTCTTACTGTTTTACTTAACATCAAAATACAATAATATTTTCAAATTATTTGTAATGTTCTCATAATTATCAGCTTTAGTCTGACTATAAAATTTTATTTTTTATTTATATGTTTATATGCATCTTATAATTGACTTCGCCATACACTATTCTTGAGTTAGCTCAATATGATAACATTATGATCCTTTTTGTGGCTTTATTTATTTTTGAATTATTTATTTTGTTACATTCCAATAAGTAAAATTATTAAACAAAAATTTTGGTTACTGTTAAGGTTCTTGCTATGAACTAGGAGAAATACAGATAATAATCCTTCATTCATTCATTTGCTCATTTATTGTTGAGTCCTTACCGTTTTGCTGGTGCTTTGTTCAGTGTTGGGAAAACAAGGACAGATAATACCTTAGCCCTAAATTCACAGGGTTCCATTAAACAAGTATAAAAAAATCCGTAAGAAGGAATGTAAGAAATATTGTCCTGAGAATCTTGGATTATGATTCAGGGTAATATTTCCCACACGGATACATGTAAAGTAGGGAGGATATGTTTGTTTTGCCTGATAACATGATTTTGATTTTGTTTTTGCAAATAGTTTTTAAGCACAATAAAACCTGATATAGAACATTGTGTTTTATTGTCACCTCCTCTTAAATTGTCAAGTACATTCTCTACCTTAGAACGTGGATCTCCTTGACTTAGTGGTACATTATAGCAGCTTTGATCTTACAATTATGTGACAAATACCATTTCCTTTCTCTTGCTGGGCAATATAATATTTGCAGGCTGAATTTTGTAAGAGTTTTCAGTTTACTTTTTATTTTTCAGTTTTCCACCAATATAATAATCATGCTATTCTATATTAAAGCTAGAGATTGTAAAGTACTAACCCTAACATACCCACCTTTGAAAATTGGAAGTTAATTTAATACCATCTTAAATTAGTTTAAATTACAAAATTATAATTCATGTTAAATATTAGCACCATGTAAATAACAGCTTGTTGCACCTATTACTGTTGAAGAGTGACTGGTTTTCTTTACAAGCTTTTCTTTAAAGTGGGTCTGTCATGGGTCAATAGTTTAAATGTAGTTTGTAAGCCATTTCAACCATAGCTTATATTAATATCTTACATCATAATATGTTAACAGTGAACAATTTAAAACTACCTGAAATGTAATTGCACACCAATCAACTTTAGCATTTGCAGAGTAATACTGGAGTTATCATAGATAAAGAAAGGATCAGAATTCAGGCCAAGCTGTCAAGAATAACTTTCCATGGAAGGCAAATTTTAAACGTAAAGAACTTTTTTGCTTTATTTTTTGTTAAATAGTGACAAGGTTTCACTCTGTCATTCAGGCTGGAGTGTAGTGGAATGATCATAGCTCACTGCAACCTTGAACTCCTGAGCTTAAGGGATCCTCTCACCTCAGCCTCCTGAGTAGCTGAGACTATGGGGGCATGCCACCATGCCTAGCTTTTTTTTTTTTTTTTTTTTTTAATTTTTTACGTCTATTTTTGCAGAGGCAGGGTCTCACTATGTTGCCCAGGTTGGTCTTAAACTCCTGGACTCAAGCAATCCACCTGCCTTTGCCTGCCACAGTATTAGGATGATAGGCATGAGCCACCACCTGGCCTAAAGTTTAAGGAGAGTGAGAAATGAATGAGAGTAAAGAGAATCATTATCAGCTGCAAGAGCACATCGTTATTAGAAGTGATCATTTAATGCGGTAAAATTGTAGTTTATTTTTAACTTAATTTGTATTATAAAAATTAAACAAAGTTACACTACTGTGAAAATCTATAATATGATTAAAGAAACTTTTGGACATTTAAAGTTCTGGTACAGCCTGGTTTTCCTTCTAAATTGGCATAGTGACTTATATCAGGAGAAATGTGGCCATGTTTTTAAATAGCCTCCTAATGTTGAGCTGACCCCTGATATTGAATGTTCCATGTTTCCTTTCAATGAGAAGGAAGGTTTGTGCATTTTCAAAAACTGACAATTGTCAAAAAAAAAAGGAGCCAAAGAATAGTTATTCTCTAAACCTTGAAAGTGACTTTTGTGTGGCATGCAGCAAAATAGGGTGAGCATTTACCTTGTGGAACATTTCAGTTTTCCAGGACAAAGCTGTATTATAAAGTAGCTAAAAATTTATAGAAATTCAGGAAAGTTAAAATCCATATGCACTCTTAGAAGAGACATTTTATTATAACAAGAAAAATGTGTTGATCTAGAGTGGAGTGATTAGGCCATTTGTCAAATAGAGTTACTGTTTCTGATAACATTTACAGGTCACATATACTTTTCGAATCTCAACAGAAGTAAACTTGCTCAAATGGAACTTACTCACCTGAATTTATGAGATTGATTGTTAGGAGGAAAGGTTGAAGCATACTGTAAAACATTTTAAAGCTTTACATTTATTAAGAAAAAAATAAGTGTGAAATTACAAAGTTAGAGAAATACTTTCATTAAACAGCTTTAAATATAAAGATAGTAATTTATTGAGTTTTCATTATTAGTTTTTAATTATTGAGTGTTAATTGTTAATTATTAACTTATTGAGTGTTCACAGGCAGGCACTGTATTATGGGTTCATGCATGACTTATCTCATTGTGAAAATAATACTGTAGCATAAAAACTAATATTATTCCTAGTCAGATGAGGAAAATAAGTCAAATAGGGCTATCCGAATTGCTCAAACTCTTGCCATCCTTTAAAACAGGTGCATTTAAAATTTTCATAATTTTGAAGGAGAAATTTGCATTCTATAAAATTATTAAATCTAAAATAAGCAAACAAACTACTCTTTATTAACTTTTGTAGTGTTTTTGTGCAACTCTCACTGTTCACAATAGGACATTCTCTTTCAATGTCATTAAAACCAAAAATTTAAATTTTATGATTTCTTAGAGATTTTTTAATGTTTATATGTCTAACCTAAACCAATTACAATAACATTAACCTTTAACCAATAACATTAAAAAATAACCTTTTTATGTTATTGGATGTCTATTTGCTCTACCACACACATGCAATTTTAAAAATAAAACATCTCTCTATATTTCCCTACTTAATAGCAATCAATAATAACCCTTCTTGGAGAGTTTTTTTTTTTTTCTATGAAAAAAGTAAAAGTGATTAAATGGTAAAAATAATGAATATAATAGCTAAATCTATATAGCATTCACTCATTTGCAGATACTGTGTTAAGATATATTCACACATTATCTAATTTAATTTCCTATCAATCTTCAAATGCTTGTATTGTTACTCAAAGTTCTTTGGTGAGAATATTTAAAGATTAGCTTAATATTTAACAAAAACAAAAAACACACTCCAGTAAATGGCCG
This sequence comes from Trachypithecus francoisi, assembly GCF_009764315.1. Taxonomy (NCBI): domain Eukaryota; kingdom Metazoa; phylum Chordata; class Mammalia; order Primates; family Cercopithecidae; genus Trachypithecus; species Trachypithecus francoisi. The sequence goes on along the minus strand of NW_022681463.1, from coordinate 54,555,996 downwards.
AACTCATTCTGTAAACTTGGTCTTTGTTATAACAACTGTTTGTTCTTAATCACTCTATGTTAATTCTCTAAGGAAGGGTGCCCAGTAAGAGCAACCCCTTATTTATGGAAACATAATACTGTTGCCTTTTCATGTATGCAAATTATGGTAGTGATTGTGAATCTAAGTAATAAATTTAGAAATCTTTTTTGAGAGACCAAAATTTATTTACTTGCTAAGAAGTTGGTTACTAAAAATAGTTTTATTCTCTTCCTGTTATATGAATTTAGACTAACATTGTTTTAAACAATATACTTGCAAAATAAGATAATCTAATGTAAGTTTAGTTCTGAATATCTGCTTGAAGGTTTGAATACATCTGCAATATATTATACATCTTGAGTTGTTTGTTTCTTGTAATTCATACACCATTTTTCCCAGATAAATATAAAATAGATTCTAAAGAAAAATAAAACTGTATATAAATTTTTTAAAATTTAAAGGTCATAATGCATCTTTGTGACTCTAGTTATCTAGAATATATTGTAGTGACTTTTATTAGCTAAGTATTTTAAATTTCTATTTCATCTCAGTGACTTATAATTTGGTGTCAGTAGAAAAATTCACTCACTGACACTAAATTCCAAATATTTTATGTAGGTGTCTTTTTTAAAAAAAGAATTTAACAATTGATAATTATTAATAATTTAAGAATGAATTAAAAAGGAATTACTTTCATATAAAATTCTAAAGAGAATAGTCAAGTGTTCAATTGAGTATTTGTTTTCTATTAAAAGATAGAGAAAAGCCTTAGTATTTTAAAGAAATCATTTCTGTAAGAAAAGGGTAAAAACTAGATGAGTTTGATTATTTCAATTAGTGTGGTATAGTGTTGTGAAAATCAGAAGAATAAATGGATTGACATTCTTCTGAATCTACAAACTATTAATTACAAGTAATAGCTTGGAAAATGTTATACCATTATTTATTCCAATTTTTTTTTTTATAATTGTCTCATGTGCTGGTAATGAAAATCAGCAAGCCATTTCAGCATTAACATCATGACAATTTGGGGCTGAAACAGGGACTTTAAATTGGCTCATTTTCAAAGAATGTGTAATTTGGCATCTTTTAACTTGTTTGAGAGAGAATTACTTGAAAACTTCTATAACCAGATTTAAAACATAGACTATTCTAATAAGAAAGATCTAATTTTGTAAAGATTGATAATGCAAGAATGTACTATAAATAAGTTATAAATTATGAGAAATTGTCTAAAATCCATTATTATGATAACTTTATTTTGAAAATAAGAAAAAATAAAGATTGTATTAAATATGTTAGAATTTAGAATGCATTATTTTTTACTAAATAAACTTCAACCAAATTAGCACTAATTTAACTGATTGGAACTGGCTGAAAAATTATGTTGATTCTTAGGTCTAGTTAAAGCTTGTCTTACTAAATATGACAAAATGTTAAGCAATATAAAATGACAACTATATTTCTTATTATCTCCTCTTAAGAGTGTTACATCTTTTGAAAAATAATAAGATGATTTACATTATATGATTACACAGTTGACTAAACACTTCTTGTTTTAAGTACTTATTATTGTACCTAAAACATGGATTCATCTAGAAAACTTCAGTTTATTAACTACTAAGTTGCAGATATTTACACCTGTCACATAGCAGACATGCAATAATGATTTAAATGAATGTATTTGACAAAGACAAATGTGTTACCAAGAAGCATTTTTACAACTGTGGTTTTCAGTCAGAAACGTACATTAGAACCATGAGGTGAGCTTGCAAAAACTACGTTCAAGCTCTATCCCAAGAGTGTTAGGTTTAAATGCTCTGGCATGGGGCTGTGACATTAGCATGACACGGAGTGTCTTACCTCAAAGCATTAATGATGTAATTGGAGACATTCTCAATTTATTTCAAGTATCTTACTTCTCATACTTTTGGGTTACAATTATGAAATTAATCAACACTGTTCATCAAATATTTCTAGTTCTTACCTCAGAGGTGTATGGTGCCTTGTACTCCATGGCCACCTGTAGAAGTTATTTTTGGTAATGTGATTTTCCTTGGTCAATAAAATGTTAATGGGACCAAAATATCTAACTTCTGGACAGAAATGTTAAGAATCAGAACACAGCCGGGCGCGGTGGCTCAAGCCTGTAATCCCAGCACTTTGGGAGGCCGAGACCCGCGGATCACGAGGTCAGGAGATCGAGACCATCCTGGCTAACACGGTGAAACCCCGTCTCTACTAAAAAATACAAAAAGCTAGCCGGGCGAGGTGGCGGGCGCCTGTAGTCCCAGCTACTCGGGAGGCTGAGGCAGGAGAATGGCGTGAACCCGGGAGGCGGAGCTTGCAGTGAGCTGAGATCCGGCCACTGCACTCCAGCCTGGGCGACGGAGGGAGACTCCGTCTCAAAAAAAAAAAAAAAAAGAATCAGAACACAGCTTATCACATTCTGTTATTTCCTACTTTGTTTATTTAAGGATTGCATTTTGACACAGAGTCGTCTTTAATCTAGACCTTTTAAGTAAGGAGATTAACCTGCTGTCACTTTCTCACTTGTAGTGTGAACAAGAAATAATTATACTGAGACACTTTGTTACTGCAACATAGCCTAGAATACTCTGACTGATAACATTTATACAACTCAACTCCTAAATAAAGATAAGCAATAAATAATTTTGTAAAAAAGAATAATATATCTGACTGGTTTTATGGAGAAAAATATCATGGGACTGATCCTCAAGTAGACCAGGGTCATAAACACAGTTTACAGTACCTCCCTACTGAAAAATTGAAATACACAATTAGTGCATGCATAGTGATGAATTAAATTATAATTGCTATAATAATTACAGCTGAAAAAATAAGTTAAAGCATGTACCCTCTGTCTACAGACCATAATAATTTCAAAACGTATTATTTTCTTATTACTTAACTGTTCAATAATGCTGTCTAATTATTCCTTTAATCCAAGTGCTTACTTTGATGTATAAACAGCATAAATTTTCACATGCACTTTTACAGTGTGCTGTGGCCTCCTTAATACTTGTTGTCTGAAAGGTCCTTTCCCTTAGCAGGAATATTGATGTTTACAAACAGACACAGAATCATCTTTCTTCTGTAGTATAAAATTCATGCCATAATTTACTTGACAATCTTATAAAAATCTCAATTTCTTATTAGTGCATTTTTGATTAAGTACTATTGCTTCCTATATTTGTCCAACTGATTAACATGTTATTAAGCTCCTTAATATCTTAAAAGCTTTATTTATAAGGGGTGCTAAATAGACATTCTGCAGAAAAAAGTACGCAGTTAAAATTATGCAACATAATGTGAAGGAATAAAGAAAAATGAAATCATTAGAATCACTACACTTAGGAGGCAATTGGTGAAACATATATTTTAACTTAACATAGCCTCCTAAAACCGTAGTGCTTACATTCAGTGATAGGTGTCTGTATGTGCAACACAGGAGAATAACATTCACAGGAGTGACAACTAGATGAGCTTCTACAGATTATAGGCTGTGTCATAGACGATACAGAAAACATGTAATTTATTCCATTCTTTTCCCACCAAGCTCTGCCACTAGACAGCAAGTGTATGTTAAGTGCCTTATTACTAGAGTAACTCTAAATTTACTTTAATTGATTTGGAAGCAAAGCTAATCACTTAGTAACCTAACATGGACATATTTGTATCCATTAATTATAACTTATGCCACACCTCTCAAATTATTGCAACCCACAACCAATCAACAGGGAATTAAAAAGGCAAACAGTAGAATAATAAAATTAAAAACTTAAAAAGAACAACTGCAGGCATGTAGGACTTCTTTCTTTTAAGCTGCTTTAGTACGGTGAAGGCGCCCATACTTTCATTTCCTCGGAAGTTTTCTTTGCATTCCTAAAACAAACTAAATTCCCGTTTGCCAACACTCTGCTTTATTTTCTAAACTGAGATTATTTTAATGATGTAAATATTCTGAAATATATAGAGAGTACTCTTTGAGTAACATCTCTCTCTTCTATGATATTACTTTTTTTTGGTAATACAAAGCAACTTGATTGGGAAAAATGCTATCCTTATTTAGAGGTAGCATGTGTAAACCAGCTCTACTGAAAACTCGTTTTTTATTACTCTTAAAACATAATCAGTAAAAAGAGATAGAAAAGGAAACAAACATAAAAAAGCAATTGAACAGTGTGAAATTTGCATTATCTGCAAAAGTGTATAGTATCTATGTTCTTATAGGCTCTCTCTATATTTTAAATGTTTAGGGATAAGAAATACACTAGATTAAATACAGATATTTCCACTGATTCTGTTTTCCCATCTTCTTATTCAGTTTTTATAGTGGCAGCTTACTTTAAGTAATAAAAAAACATAGTCATTAATAATAGATGTTCAAATGATTTTTCTCTTCTTATTGATGTTAACAGCCGCTAGTAAATAAAATACAGATTTTTAAAGACATTTGAACTTGATTTTAAAATGCTGTCTACATGAATTCATAAATTATAGAAATTAATTCTGGGACCACACAGTATTGGTATCTTGATGTTTAATTTAAAGAAATATTTACTCAAGTACAACATAGTATAAAACATTTATTCATTCTCTAATGACCTTAAAGATCATTCTCTAATGACCTTAAAGATCATTCTAGTCACTTTCTAATGACCTTAAAGATGCTGACCTTAAAGATTCTCTAAAATGATCTTAAAGATGCTGACTAAAGAATAATATACACTTATACCAGTTCAGAATTCAGTATTCCTTATTTGGAGAAGAAAATATAATGGAAATTTAATATTATAATTTTTCATACTTTTACTAGTGGCTTAAATTAGCGACCTGATTTTAAAATGTATTTATTTACTTTTTTTTTTTGAGACAGGGTCTCAGTCTGTCACCCAGGCTTGACTACAGTGGAATGATCCTAACTCACTGCAGCCTCAATCTCCTGGGACTCAAGGAATCCTCCCTGCTCAGCCTCCTGAATAGGTGGGGCTACAGACCCCCAACACCATGACTGACTAATTTTTGTATTTTTGTGGAGAAGGAGTCTTGCCATGTTGGCCAAGCTGGTCTCAAACTCCTGGGTGCAAGTAATCCTCCCACCTTGGTCTTCCAAAGTGTTGAGATTATATGTATGAGCCACCATGCCTGGTCTATTTCTGATATTTACATAAATATTATTTCTAACTTATATTATATTAACTTGAGAGGATCCATTTTTCAATAAATAGTAACAGAAAAGAGTGACATCAACTTGCAAATTAAAGATTAAATGTAGAGAGAGATAATATGTATTGCTCTCCCCTGTCCAAATTTTAGGTGGTAAAGTTTTTTATTTGATGATTAAAACTGAGATAAGATTTGATTCTATAGTTTCATAATGTAAAAATTTTATTTTTCAAATATCTACTTTCTCACGAGTAATGAACCTTTTAAGATGATGATCAGAAAGTATTACTAAAGTATTACTAAAATAATTTAATGACACAGAAATACAATAATCCATAATAAGTTTAAAATAGCCACTTTCTCATGTAAGATAGCGTATATCAGTGTGGTGGACTTAATACAAATACACAGAATAATATAATCATAGTAATGAATTCCAATCCACTATCATTTAGCATGGAACTGGATTAAAATGCTTGCCAGGTAACTCTATTTTCGCCTCAGCATAAATTCATGCATCACAATGTCATGATATTTATATTGCAATTTTGCCTACACTTTGTGCAAAGCAAGATTTTACATGATATCAATCCATCAAGATTCAATATTATGTAATGTCAGCTTAAAGTTCCTGAACATAATTTTAAAACTATACACTCCCTCTGAGCAGTAGTACAAAACAGAGAAAATCTCAAATGGCATGTAAGCTATTGATTGATATTACAAAAAGAAAACAAGGCTTTCTTTATTGGTATATAAAATATCAATGAATAGAATTGCGGAGCTGAATTGTGTCAAAGTAACAGGTAGCTATACATTTGCTAAAAGTAATATATTTGGGGAAAACATAATACCGTTTTTAAAACTGTCGTAAGATATATCTCACTATTACTGCAACAAGCACCCATGACAAAAATTGTCTTACTCTCCAGACAGAAGAGAAAGGCCAATTCCAGACCACAGGACTTCCATGTTATAAGCAAAAGGAAATTAAATTTGTTACAAAAGGAAAATATTTTAAATAAAATGATTAAAATAATGAAAAGAAAACATTCTGCTTTTATATAGTAACTATATTTCCCCCAATAATTAAATTGATAAATGCTTCTGAAAGCTATTTACCTGGTTTTAAGGACTGTACAGGTAAAACAATGTCAGATCATCACACGATTGCAGAATCAGGCAAAATGTGTCCAAATCCTTTGCTATTTCTAATGATTTGATGCTTTCTAGGACTTGGAAATAGGCACTGGCTGGTAAATTTAAGGATTTGTATATAATAATAAAAATATTGAATTAAAAAATTAAAGAATTGTATCCATATTATTAAGAATAAGCTATAATTACAAAAAACTTTAACAATATATTTTGGCATAAAACAAATGATCTATTTTGCAGATGAAACAACAAACAAGGGAGAAATTTTTTTATTCTTAATTTTATTTCATTATTATGTTGTTAAAGTTTTTCCTTAGACTTTGTTTTATAGTAATCTAATGAATGACTTTAGTCATCTTCTCAAGTAGCACAAACATGGGCTGGGCATGATGGTTCATGCCTGCAGTCCCAGCAATTTGGTAGACTGAGGCAGGAGAATCACTGGAACCCAGGCACCCAGGAGTTGAAGACCAGCCTGGACAACACAGCAAGAACCCTTCTCTTAAAACAAACAAACTGAAAAACACAGGAAGCCAAATCACTTTGAAGTTAAATACTGTATTATGTAAACCATTATTTTTAAACAAAATTTAACTTTGAAAAAACTGAGATTGTTCTGTGGTGGTAGTCTGCTCAGAGGCAGATAGGTGGGGCTACTGACTATTATTATCTCTTAATGCTCTTTATACAAACAGAATAACCTTCGTTGCTTTCCCTGAGAAATAAAAATAAACAATTCAGTCAGACAATGACTGTCATTAACATAAGTATATTTGTATCACATGTGGAAATTTCTGATGCAACCTTGAAGATGTTACAGGTTAAACGGTGGATCTAATGACTCAAAAATCAAATGAAATGATGTCAGACTGCCCTGAATATGATCCACTGCATTGGGCTCAAATGTTTCTTCACAGTCCCTACCTGAGATTCCAATCAATTGACAATTTCTAGGGGAAACAGCCATCTGATTGTCTTCGGTTTTTTAATGCTTAGTTTAGTGTCTATAGTTGCACTTGATTGTTTCTGACAGTGGTGCAGCCAATACAGCCAAATGCATACAAAAAAGGGGCAGAAGAAACAAGAAGCAGACGATGTGTGAGAAGAAATGGCTTTAGACAGCCTGAATTCAATTCTGAATTCAGAAATTCTGAATACACTAAAAATACTTCTGTCTAGATCTGGATATGGCACTCGGAAAGATTGGCAAGTAAGGGATTAGAATGGAAGAGATAATGAGAAGAATTATGGCAAGGCCATTTTGACTGTAAATTCTCATTAATTGACACAGTTACCAACATTCCACTACTGTGTCCTACGTGGTATGTTTTAATGGATGTTTTCCAGTAGTTAGTTCTGACTCCGGAAAAATCAAATAGATAGTAAAATGTTGCTTCTGTGCTCTCCCTTTCTGCTTCCCAACGGAGAATATAATTTTGAATGATGTGGAACTGATCTTCATCCTGCAGGTGAGTCCGCTGGAGTGATTATAAATTCCATTTATAATATTCAAACTGCTAGAGGAGTTTTATAGATTATGGCTGTGGATAGAATTTATTGTCCCGAGAATGTTCCCTTTAATTTAGTGAGCCAACTGGCCTCTAATTTATTTCTTGAAACCTCTACCAGAATAAAACCTTTTTTTTTCTTAAACAAAAGAACTTGTGGGTGTTTTTCTTATTACATTTAAAATATTTGATTCAAAGGTCAGTGTTTTTATAGATATGGTATTACAGTAGAATTATTTAGCTTGTCACAAAGTGCATTTAAAGCAAATGATTGAGAGAAATCGTTATACGCTTACAGGTCTTTGCTGACGTACCATTAATTGTATGCCAAATTTAATTTATTCTTTATGCTATTTTTCAAGACTATCAATATTAAACCTCAAGTATGTCTTTTTCACCAAGAAAATATTAGAAGTCATTTATTTTGTGGACTCTGTGTATCACTGAGAGAGATATTTTACTGCCTTCCAAATTCTTCCTTAAAGAAAAGGGACTTTGGTACAACTTAGAGATTCTCACAATATCCTGGCACTGTCAGCCTATAAACCAACCATCAACCACCTTGAGGCACAGAAATGGATTTAAACTAAACCCAGTCAGGAGGCACTTATGTTGACATGTCTTTGTCCAGAGACTGCAGTAACAATTTAGAGAGTAAATAAATGGAGTATAGGCTTAGTTTCTATACCCCAGTGGGAAGAATTTTAGATAAATTCAGACCTTTCCTTATAAAAAATTCTACTCCGTATGCCTTATTGGAAACTTTAGTGGTCTTGAAGTGTTTTCCACTGAAGAAGTGAAATGGTGCTGAGAAGAGTATTGGTTAGTTAAAATTAATCCCTATGTTTGATCCAACTGAGAATTTGAAAGACATAAGAATTGTAGGTTTTCAATACTTCAGCATAAAGTATCAGAATCATGGTAACTCTGACTTACTTTGAATTATTTATCATAAACTCTTACTGATCAGGATTTGATCAAATTATTCCCTTAAGCACTTACAAAGCCCCAAAGCTTTCCTACCTCAATTATACCACTTGATATTAAGACGTAATCAACTAGGACATTAATTTTTTCAAAATATAATTTTTAAAATTTAGGAGCTATCAGAGCAAACAGAGTATTACCCACTGGCAACAATAAAGATTTCTATCCTAATTTTTTAAGAATCGGAGTTACAACAAAAAGAAAAGAGGTTCTACCATCTAATAGTAGCACAGCTACAAATTAATATATTGGTCAAAATGAAATTGACACTAGGCATTTTCTAAATTATGACATTTAACAAATACTGTTTTCAGATTTAAAGTCATCTTTTTCATTCTTAAGAATTATAGTTTTTCTGATAAATCAGTCAGTGACTAAGATATTGATATTTTAAATTCCTATTTAAAAGGTAGTTGGATTGTTCTCTGAAACTGGGCCTTACCTTCAAAGGGGTATTCAAAAATTCTATCTGTTCCATGATGGTTTTAGGAAGTTCTAAGCCTTACCTATTAAACATTGTTGTCTATTGCACCATAGCTTCTCTCTCTGAATATTTTTTAAGCCATACATCTTAGGTTAATAACTTACTCTAGTTTACTTACTAGGAGACTAGAAAAAGAGTTTTATTTTATTTAATATATAAGAAGGAAACCCAAATTTTTGGAGTCTTTTTTGTAGCTTCAAGTCTTTCTGCAGATACTATTTTCTTTAGTTTTTGGTATGAGACTTTAAAAATAAATACTTTTTATAAAAGACATCATTGTGGGTATTAAGAAATCAAAGGTATGAATTCTATTATAAAGAGGGAGTATAAAATGTACATACAAAAAACTCTAGAAATACAATTTACTGGGCGGTCACGGTGGCTCATGCCTGTAATCCCAGCACTTTGAGAGGCTGAGGCTGGCAGATCACAAGGTCAGGAGTTTGAGACCAACCTGGCCAACACGGTGAAACCACATCTCTACTAAAAATATTTAAAAAATAGCTGAGTGTGGTGGTGCGTGCCTGTAATCCCAGCTACTCGGGGGGCTGAAGCAGGAGAATTGCTTGAGCCCAGAAGGCAGAGGTTGCAGTGAGCCAAGAGTGGACCATTGCAATCCAGCCTGGGCAACAGAGCCAGACTCAGTCTCGGGGAAAGAAAGAAAGAAAGAAAGAAAGAAAGAGAGAGAGAGAGAGAGAAAGAGAGAAAGAGAGAGAGAGAGAGAGAGAAAGAGAGAAAGAGAGAGAGAGAAACAGAGAGAGAGAGAGAAAGAGAGAAAGAAGAGAGAGAGAGAGAGGGAGGGAGGAGGGAAGGAAGGGAGAAAGAGGGAGGGAGGGAGGGAGGGAGGAAGGAAGGAAAGAAGGGAAACAATTTACTATTCTAAACACTTAGAAAGCACTTTACATTTTTGTAAATGTAAAATGTGTTTTCTAAACACGTGGAAAACATTTTACATACTACAACTTCAGAAAGATAAGCATGACAATTTCAGAATAACTAAAAAATTCTGAAGTTCGCTTCATTTATTCTGTCCCTGGAAGAAGTCAGTTAGACTGTAAGAAGTGTTGTTACCTAATAAGTTATTACAGTATCAACATTATTTAATAAGTGAGATATTCTAAAACTCCCTGATAGAGTACAATAATATAGTTAGATAGAATGAATAAGATCTAGAACGTGATTGCACAAGCCCGGAGTGGGGGCTCACACCTATAATCCCAGCACTTTGGAAGGCCAAGGTGGGAGGATCACTTGAGCCTATGAATTTGAGACCAGCCTGGACAATATGGTGAGACCTTGTCTCTACAAAAATATATATATAAATAGCTGGGCATAGTGGTGGATGTCTATAGTCCCAACTGCTTGGGAGACTGAGGTAGGAGGATTGCCTGAGCTCGGAAGTCGAGGCTGCAATGAACTGAGATCACGCCAATGCACTCCAGCCTGGGCAACAGAGTGAGATCCTGTCTCAAACAAACAACAAAATAGATAGCACAAAAGGGTGATTAGAGTCAACAACAATTTATTTTACATTTTAAAAATACTAGAAGAATATAACTGGAATGTTTGTAACACACACACAAAAAATGATAAATGCTTGAAGTGACGGACACCCCATTTACTCTGAAGTGCTTATTACACATTGTATGTGTATAACAACATATCTCATGTGCCACATAAAATATACATGTATATACTTATAAAATTTTTAAAGAAATAAATATGTTTAAATTATGTTCTCATCAACTGTATCTAATAAACACAATTAAAAAACAAAAAAAAAAACTTCCTAAGCCTATGAACTGCAATGAACCCCAATCCTCCTACAAATTTAAGTCTGCCTGCAAAGTGTTACTGAATCATTATGAAAGATTTATTCCCAGTAACATCCCAAACTAAATTCAATGTCTATTGACTCATACCTTTCTTCTTCTTGTTACTAATTTTAAGACTCAACACTGTCATTTAATAGGTGGCTGAAGCTGAAAACCTGACAGATAAATCCTGGGCTTCATTTTTTTCATCCCTCCAGTCTCATAAAATCAGTCACATTATCATGTTTCCACTTCTTGGCCACTTCGTCTCCATGCCCACTGTCATTTTTTATTCAGCGCTTCATGACTTTTCATCATAATTATGAAACGGTATGTAACATGTCTTTCTGATTCTGAGCATGCCCTCGTCTAATGTACTTCAAAAGTGTTTTCTGAGAACAGACATTTCATCATGTTATTCCCAGAGTTTGATGCTTTTTGAGGCTTTCAGGAAAGAGTTCATTTGACAAATACTTGTTGGTACCTACCGTATTTCGTAAAATATATTTAGTAAAATAGAAAACCCATGCATATACATACCTGTAATAAAGATGTAAGTAAATGTATCTCATAGTAAAAAGTCAGGAATTCCAGAAATTTAAAGAAGAGAGAAATTATTTTCTTCAGGAATTATTGTTATGCAGGAAAATCAATATGGTGTAAGCATTGAAAATTTATGAAAAAGATCATTCAGGAGAAAAACGTAGCAAGAATAAAGTTTTTTAAAAAAGACGTTTTGTGTTATTTATAAACAGTTCCTCAACCTTCGTTCACATTTTGAGGTTTTGGGTTCTTAAGTAAGTTTTCATAGTTAATTGCATGGGTAATTGTGAGCCATGATAGATTTTGAACATTAAATTGTCATTGTCAGGGCTATGCTCAAATAAATAATTTATACTTATTAACAGTACCAAGAGTGTTGAGCACTCTTAAAGGTCATTTAGAATAGTTATGACATATGACATACTTCATATGTTGCATAGTTATACAACACATGAAAATCTGGTGGTGAGAAAGTCAATAGGGAAAGGGAATACATCGTGTATAAATTTTCTGAAGATGGGGTTGGCCTTGGTTGTTCACACCTGTAATCCCAGCACTTTGGGAGGCCGAGGTGGCCAGATCACTTGAGGCCAGGAGTTCGAGACCAGACGGGCCAACATGGTGAAACCACATCTCCACTAAAAATACAAAAATTAGCCAGGCATGACGGCGCATGCCTGTAATCCTAGCAACTTGGGAGCCCAAAGTATGAGAATTGCTTGAACCTAGGAAGCACAGGTTCCAGTAATCCAAGATCACGCCACTGCTCTCCAGCCTGGGCAACAGAGTAAAACTATCTCAAAAAAACAAAAATTCTGAAGATGTTTGTGAAAATGAAGAATAGTGAAGATGTATACCTGAGGACTGAGACAGAAGTCAATTTTCATTCATAATAACAGGATGTTATATTTATAAAATAAATATTGTATTAATCGTGTTTCTATTACCCATGTTGTGGTGTCACTGCAAAAAAAAGTATTGCCTTCATCCCTTACTTGAGGAAACAGAAGTTTGGAGAAATGAAGTAATTTTTCCCAGGGTCATGTAGAAGATAAAATAGTAAAATACGAGTTTTAATTAACATATTTCCAATAAAAATTTAGTGTTTTATTCATAAAAAGGTATGCAGAGATCTATATTAGAAAATGTAGACTCTAAACATAACCAAGGCTCATTGCCTTTCCTAACAAAGCAAATCATACTCTCTAGTATCAATTATGAGACTATGTAATGAAGAGTCAAAGTACAATAAGTAAATAGAAATGACAAGTGGAATCAACCTTAACTGGTTTGACTACACAGGCAGAATACTACATTGAGGAATGGGTTGCCCCTGGCAATTAGAGAAGAGTTGATTTAAGACATAGGAAACAGTAATACAAAGGAAAGTGAGAAAAGGGAAATGTGAAAATATGTCCAGGGAAAGTGAGCATGCCTTATGATAAAAGCATAAATATTTACAGACTAATGAAATACAGAGAAAAACTAAACAGTACTCCTTAGTTTACACTCTTTAGTGGTACGATAGTTTCAATTTCATTATATTGTAATGATGAAGGCTTTCAATATTTTTGTGTTAATGTTTGGCATGATCAGAAATGTGGATTAGCATGGTGATTGTGTATAGGCAGTAAAAATTGATTATGGGGATATTATTTTGAGTATATTTGAGTGTGAAAGCTTTAGGACTTTACTGTATTTATTTCCTAGGGAACAAGGATGGGTCTAAGAGCACAGACTATAGAGGTTATACTTAGAACAGCAAAATTTGTACAATATTCTCAGTACTTCCTCCAAAAATATTAAAGATTACATAGAATATATTTTTAAAATCATGTATTTATTTTACCCCCAATATATACTTTGATTTCAGAAGTTTAGTCCTTGTCTCAAAATGCTAATTTGACACTTGGAGGAAATATGGACAACAGCAAACGTATTTTAAGACCTAGAGTTTCACTAATGATATGTGAAAAATTATATAGAAATTTACATGACATGCAGAATTAAGACTAATGTTCTTAAATCTAGAGAAGCCAATGCTAGAGAAAGATGAAATGTATAACTAGGCTGCCTTAGAAGATAGCTGTAAATTAGGAGATAGCAGGTGAAAATAGAGAGACTGAGTAAATGACAGATGTTGAGATGGTAGGCATTAGAGGTCTTCAGACTTCTAATTTACAATAAAACATTTTCTGAAAATAGGAAACACTGTAAGGAAGTATAAATATTTAACTGAAGGTTACCCAGCTATAATAACCATAGAATGCTCCCAATTCTGCCTTTTGAAGTACCACTAATGCTCACCTCTATGCCACCAGTCAGCAAATGTTTTTTTCAAGTTGGTCTCCTAAGTAGATAGCATGCTACTCCATATCTCCTCCTTCTAAGCTACTCTCTTCTATTATAACAACAATTTTTCTACGCCATATGGCTTACTCCTAGCTATACTTTACATTCTTCTCTAGCATTTGCTTCTCTAGACTTAAGAACATTAATCTTAAATCTGCATGTCAGGTAAATTTCTATATAATTTTTCACATATCATTAGTGAAACTCTAGGTCTTAAAATACCCTTGCCGTTGTCCATATTTCCCCCAAGTGTCAAATTAGCATTTTGAGGCAAGGACTAAACTTCTGAAATCAAAGTATTAGGGTAAAATAAATACATGATTTAAAAAATATATTCTATGAAATCTTGAATATTTTCAGAGGCAGTACTGAGAATATTGTACAAATTTCATCAAGCTAGTGATTTATTAGGTTTTGTTTTTTTCAGATTAGGTTGGATTATAAATCTAATATGAAAATGTGAAATACAAATCTAAAACGTGTAACAAAAGTTGGTGGTGTTTCTTAAAAATTAATTTGCCTTAAGATGGCAGTATTGTTCTTCCTAAGATTTAGAAAAGTTTTAGAAAAGCCTTTATGAGGAAAGCATCGACTTTCTAAACATTCTCTTACTCTCACATCGACACAAAAACTCAAGCTTATTAAAGAATTGGGTGGATGTAATATACATACAGATTAAACTAAAACTCTATACAAACAGTGATAATGGGTAAAAACACAAGCGGTACAAATCTGATTGACATGTTAGTTAATTAAAAGAAACAAGGAGAAAAGGTTTGGGATCACAGAGGGGATTACACACAGTGACAAGGCTTCCAAATTATTTTGTTTCAGTGAGGAAGAAAAAAACAATAAGTAAAATAAAAAATAAATAAGCAAACAAAATCCTCCAGGAAGATATTGCATGTTCATAAATTGAGTAAAAGCCTCAGTTTATAAAGAAAATATTTCAGGCAGAAGCAAGATTATAATATTAAAAACAGGATGTAAAATTGTGCAAAAGGGTAGAGATTCTTGATTATCAGTCACTGGGGAGTACTTTTCACATAAGTTTCATTAACATTCAGCATGGTTGACCTGTGTTTGGTCAAAATCCTTACAAATCTTTACAGCCTGATTAATTTGAAATGGAAAATATAGCAACCTTTATGTTCCTCAGTTTCTGAGTTATTCAACAGAACCTAAAAGCATTTTCAACATGCAAGTCAAAGTCCTAAACACCTTAGGGGCGAAAAATGATGATGACCTTATGGTCTCACCATAGGTCACATTCATAAAATAATTAAAGTAGGTAAAAAAAAATGTTTAGAGAGTCATACAAAAAAAGTGTTTTCAGGACTATGTGCCAGGTTAATAGAGTTATACATTGTGTATAATGTATTGCATCAGCATAATTGTTTATATTATCAAGCAATTGTAATCTTATCTGCAGCCTAAGTCACCAGAATATCTTGTGATCTGTATTAGCAATTTAGTATTTTATTGCCTTATGAATCAAATGTAATTTCCTCAGCTTAATGCTGTTTGTCCTACAAATCTCAGACCTTTCCACTTCACTCAACTGCCTTTGTAATTAAGCATAGACAAAAACCAAAATATATAGCTTGCATTTTAACAAAAAATTATAAGCCCCAAATACATTTATCTATCATACTCATTTAAGGACATTTTCTTCTTAAGATTAACCTTTATGTAATTTTTAAATCAGATTGTGTAGCATTGGTAAAATATAATTTACAGAATAATCCTATGTGCCTTAGGACAATTATCCAAGCACCAAATTATCATGATTAACATACATACTCACTTAACATAAAAAGCAGCAGTATGCAGAACAAATGAATATAATCTTAACAAGGAAAGAAAGGTAACCAAATAATTATAATCATAAATTCAAATACAAGAAGCAAAACTTGAGGCAATAAGAATTACATTAAGAGATCCAAATTAAAATAATTTATTTTTTGTTTAAAATTTGATAAAATGGGGACACATTCACAGAATATGAGATTTTACCTAGAAATTAGATTTTTTTGTTGGTCAGAATTTCAACTCATATGTCTTTTGTGCACTCTCTGAGAATTTGTTTTGGTAACTCCAGTAACAGTGACTCCACTGCATTGACAGAGAATGGCTTCCCACATCATGGGCTGCCTCTAATTCTAAGCATGTTTGCTTTAATTTCAAATTGTGAAATGATTCAGTGAAATGTTTATACCTGTCTTTGTGCTCAGCTCCTCAGAGCTTTTTGAATGCAAACCCATTATGGCTGACAATGACTGCCTGTGTCTTTTCTCATGTCATCCACAAGATATTTTTCATTTTGTTTTGTTCTGGGAATATTTCATATATTTTCCTTTCACGAATGATAGCATAATTCCATAATTTTCCATTCCCTTAAAAAATGTTATTGAAACCTGGAAATAAGTCCAAAGGTGGGTAATGTATCCCATTTTTCACTACCATATCAGGGCAAAGACCCACATACGTATTTTCCACAGAGAAGTATTTAGTTTATCTTGTTGTTTTCTACTACGGGTCTCAGAGTTAGTTATGTCACTTGTTAACTGTTGTTTTCAGCCTGACAGAGATGCATATAATGTTTGTCCAGGTGAACTAATAATACTGATGCTTTATGGTATGTAGGACATTATCCAGTTTGCAATCTGACCCAGCAATTTTAGTCCTGAGTTTCCTCATTGAATAATGTGTTAAAATCTTTAGCATATGTTCATTTTATATGTGTCTGGGAATAATGATTTTACCATTTTGAAAATTATGTGTTGCCATTTTATGTACCTGTATCTATAACCAACCTGGTAACTGTCTTTTCCTGGTTGCATCAGTGTTCTATGTCTATAGAAGATTGTTTTGAATTGATTGATGGGAGACATCAGTTTCCAATGCAATTACAAATAGAAAATGTACTCTTGTTCGTAGAGCGCAATTTGTTGAACACTATCAAACTTTCTGATATCCATAATAGGCTTGGTGTACTACTTTTTAGTGCTGTATTACTATTTATTCAATGGCCAATAGCATATGAATTAAACAGGGTCATAAATGTTCTTAAATTATAATTTGAGGGTGGTTTATATTATTTTATTTCCAATAAAATATATTGATGATATATTCATAAAGCATAATCCTATACTTGGAAGAGAATATAAATACATACCTTAGCAAGCAATCATTTGACATCATGTTTTACCAATTATATCAGATCCAAATTAATTAACATAACTTTTGAGAGACCTCCAACATCAATGTAAATCACATCCTGTTTTGTCTTTTTTAATGAATGCATTCCTTGTTCATTTGATAATTGCAGATTTGAAACGTCTTATCTACATGGAAATACCATCAGCACTAGTGCTTTATACAGTTACATAGCAACACTTTCCTAATTTATATAAACTTAGTTCCCTAAAGCATTTCTGAGAGATAATGTTAAAACTTAATTGAAAGTCAAAATTAAGTGAACTTTACTTACAAAAAAATATAGAATTTGGTTATCGATGTGCATCAGTTTGTTGATAATGTCATAATTCAAGAAGAATTAATCTATCAAATGTGCAGCAAATCAAATATACAAAAAAATGTGTGTGTGTGTGTGTATGTGTGTGTGCATGGGTGTGGGTCTTGACTGCAGTACCACACAACTGAGTTCCAAAAAACTATAGTCATGGCATTTGCTATTGGGTGGGACATACTTTGTTGCTGGAGTATAGATTATCATCATGACTGGCTCCACACTATGTTATTCCCCCATCCACATGTCTATACTGCCTTATAGGCCAACTCGTTTTTCTTAATTCTCAAATTATATTTCTACATTTATTAACTATAATATTTTGTCCTTCTTTATTCTATATAAACATTATCACCGCTTTCTTAGTGCTATTGTCGTACCCATAATCCTCTAATACTTAACCTAATACTAATAATATATATGAAAATTGATGATAACCTATGTCCAATGATACAATTTCTTAAATATATATACACTGAGTTCTAAAATAAACTGGTCTTCTCCATTGAGTTATTCAGTGCTGTTTACCTGTAATTGTGAATAAAATTATTGCTGCTAAATATCAGTATGAAAATTGTACAGAAGTCATTATTGAGTCATTTGTGATTTCTCTGAATTGCTCTCCATTGTCATAAATTTATATTACATCAGTACTATTTTAAAAAGTCCTATTGCCAAGTGCCTTTATTCTGGTAACACTTGAAACAAAAAACAAAAAATGTTACTTCTTTTTTCTTTTATCCCAGATACATTTTTTTGTGTGTTAGGCATTCATCAAACATGATGAAGAACATTATGAAAATAAAGAACATCACATTTGGTCAAGAAGCACTTATTGGTACAATGCAGATACAGTGATGAGAGAGACAAGTACCCTTCATTCATGGAGCATAAAGCTCAACAGCAAACATTAAATAGATTAATATAAGTGTAATGCAATTTACAAATGAGAGGTGACAGATAATTATGGAGGTTTATAGTAAAAAGAATTCACCCACTCTTGGGGTCTCATGACAATTAAATTTAAATTTTAAGGTATATTTTTTCACTACTGTTTTAATGCACTAAAGGACTAGATATTATTTCTAGTCCTTCCAGAGATGCTGGAAATATATCCAGAGATGCTGGAAATTAGAACACCAATGAAACACATAACTTGAAATTTGTTTTAGCTGTAGTTTTGAAAACACCATTTTTAATTGGAGATTTCTTGAATTTAAATCAGTTTACAATGTATAGTACTGTATAAAGTGCACCTGGAGAGGAATTTCACTATTTCACCAATAAAATTAATTTATAATATTTGAAAAAAATTCTTAATGTTTGGCAAAATCTCTTCATGGTCTTGTGTTTTTCTATGAAGAGGTACACAACATCTTTTTGCTCCATTTTTTCAGCTATTTAAATCATCTATTAGCAACATTATTTCATTGGAATTGAAATATAGTATTATAATAATTATATCATTCATTTATATTCAGAACAGTTTATATGAAAAGAAAATCAGACTCACAAATATTTAAATACACTGAGATAAAGTTCATAAAAATTCATGAAAGAAAGCCAGGATATATGATTAAGACTTTTTCTTTCAAGTTTTTCAAATTATTCTGTTACCCAGTTAACCATTTAATAAAAGCAATCACTAATCACTGTGAACTCACAGATTTAAATACACTCAAATGTATTAAACCATTGTAGTTACTACTCTAACCAATACTCAAATTGTCTTACCTTTGGATATTAGGAGTCTCTCAAAGTTGATAGAGACCAAATTTTTAAACTCCATTTTTGGCCAGTTTTTATCATATTTGTTTGTTTGTTTGTTTCAGACAGAGTTTCACTCTGTTGCCCAGGCTAGAGTGCAGTGGTATGATCTTGGCTCACTGCAACCACTGCTTCCCAGGTTCAAACGTTTCTCCTGCCTCAGCCTTCTGAGTATCTGGAATTACAGGTGTGCACCATCATTCCCAGCTAACTTTTTGTATTTTTGGTAGAGAGAAGGTCTTACCATGTTGGCCAGCCTGATCTTGAACACCTGACCTCAGGTGATCTGCCCACCTTGGCCTCCCAAAGTGCCGGGATTACAGGTGAGCCACTGTGCCCAGCCCAGTTTTTATCAAATTTTTATGCACCAGCATGTCATTATCATACTGCAGCCAGTTCGCTCATTACAAAGACTTCGTGTCAATTCCACCTGCAATTAATGTGTTTAAAGTGTGTTTAACACGTTTTGGTTTCCTCTTCATTGATGTTCTGGGTCCAAGCTTCTGAGAGTGTGGCCTCTCTGGTTTACCTATCTATTAGTGCATTTCTTTGTTAATTTGTGTTGCTGCGACAAAATATCTGAGACTGGGTGATTTATAATAAGCAGATTTTTTTCCCTCAGATTTCTGGAGGCTGAGAAGACAAGATCAAATGCCAGCATTTGATCTGGTGAGGGCCTTCTTACTGTGCACAGAAGGTAGAAGGGAAAGCTAGTTGAAGGCTGCATGAAGCCTCTTTTATGAGGCCCTTAACTCCATTAATGAGGAAGGAACCCTCGTGAATTAATCACCCCTAGGCCCCACATCTTAATACCATCAAATCAACAACACCTGAATTTTAGAGGGATTTAAATTTGAGCATGAAGTTTGAAGGGGACAAACACATTCAAACCATAGCAAGAGCTGTCAGAATCAGCATAAACCTAGTGCTTTAAAATGGGCACTGAAGCTAGTCTGCCTAGACACATGTGCAATTTACAAACTTGAGAATCTGGTGAAATTATTTAACCTCTGTGCCTTGACTAACTCATTTAGAAAACAAACAAGATCATGATACCAGTCTAAAGGAATTTTGCTGAAGATTAAATAAATTAATATATGCAAAATACTCTGAAGACTGCATATCACATATATCACATTGACTAGTTTTCTTTTGGCTTCTATTCCATCAAATTTTCCTGCCCAGGTCCTCAGAGAAGTTCCCTGATATATAGGGGAAACTACACAATCCTTTAAATCATGGCACTTAGGTCACACCTCTATACTTGTTGATAGCTGCAGGAGATAGACAAATTTCTAGGCAGAAAGGGATGGGTCCCTGGTGAAACCAGACCTTCAAGCCAAAGGCAGCATGAAGCCTGAAAACTGGGCTGCTGGTTCCGGATAAATCCCTCCAGCAGAGTGAGAACTTCTATTCCTGTTTGCTCAGTCTTTCTCGATTGGTTCTTTCTGAATAATGCTTTTTTTTTTTTTTTTTTTTCAAATCTAATGTTGCCTTTTCCAAGGCTACCTACAGCCCACAGCTCCTCATTTCAAACCTAACAAAAGCTCCAGACTCATGCCACACAGGAGACTACCCACTTTCAGGCCTCCTCTCAAACAGAGAGCTACATGCTCTCGGGTCCCCACTCTGCTGAGTTTTCCTTCTGTTACTCAATAACACACTTCTCCAGCTTGCTTAATCTCCAGTGTCCACATATCTCATTCCTCTTGGATGTGGGGCAAGAATCTGGAACCAGCTGAGCAGGTGAGAAAGGAGCTATAACACCGTAACCCTCCCTCCAGATCACTGAGCAATGCAGGAGAAAAAGCCGCTGGGCAACGCATGCCCCGTTCGTCGAGCTGTGGTCAGCAGGAACAAGCTATAACATGAACAAGCAGTAACACTCTCCCATGTTCGCCATGCTGCAGGCAGCGGGAAGGAACATGAGCTGTAACACGAATGAACTGTAATACGCCCTCTAATTCAACACTGTGGGTGGCGGGAAGGAGGGAGAACTATAATAGTCCTTGAGGGCCAAGACCTCGGGACTCCCCAGGCAAGAGCTACAACACCCCTTGGGGCTCCAGGGTTGCTGGCATCTCCAAGTTTTCAGGTGCCATCGCGTTCCTCTTGTCCAGATGCCCGCACCCAAGGCAGAAGCAGGTCACAGAATGCCCGGCCAGGTATGGGCTGAGTTCAGAGCCATAATGGGTGCAGAATCCAGGGTGGTAGCACCAGCCCAGTGCTGCCCACTGGGCTGAGTGGGCAGAGCGTGTCCAGCCGCAAGCCCAGAACCGAGCAAAGCCCAGACAGAGACACCGCTGGCCACGAAGATTTCTGCCTAGCAAAGAGGCACCAAAAGTATCCTGTGTCATTGTTATTTGTTAAAAAAAAAAAAAAAAAAAAATCATTCTTGTGCAGGGAACTAAAATATAGTGATGCCAACTTTAGCAAAATTAGGCCTCAATAAAGAATTTTTGAAAACTAGGAGATAGTCACACATTTTTTTTATCTGAGAAATAATGTGTTGTATTGATTAAGCATTAGTTCAGCTAAAATAATTCAGAAAATGTAGTGGTTAGCAAATCAGCGCATGTTATATGTATTGTGAGAATGTCTTATTAATGCATCAATAAGTTTAAATTGTTCAGCTGAACAGGAATTGAATAGGTCCTATGGATCTTTAGTAATATATAGTTCGAATCTATGTGACATATGTAAGATATGCTTTCACATGGTTTGTAAACAAAATATTTTGAATGTTACATTATATTCCATCATCCCTCTCTGTTCAATTCTAATGTATTATTTAACGTTCTTCTGTAAAGTTTTTCCAAACACTAGTATTACAAATGAATACATTAATGAATGGTTTTTAATTAAATAACCTTGAATTTAAATGGACATTTTCCTTTTACTGAACTGCATCATTTTATGTGTATTTTAGTACAGTAATTTAAATCAAATCATAGCTTCCAAGCATTGTTTCACCTGGAAATTTAGCAAGTTATAGCATAAAACTACTGGCAACCCATTTCATTTTCATGGTGAGAGCTGGATACATTACTACATAGTTTTCAAATGATGTGCCATACTTTTAAATGCTTTTCAATCTTAGCTATTATATTTTCTTGCCTCTACAATTTAAACTGGTCATGTGACTGATAACTGTCTCTCTTTTGATTATCTGGATTTAATTCTCAGTTGAATGTCTTAACTTTATGCATATCATTAGAAATATCTAAGATTTTTACAGTTTATTATAGTATGTCATTATATTCTCCACCATCAAATAATCTTAACTCCTTCATCATATAGATGGTACACATTTGTATACTAATTTCATATAGGCAGTGAGTATAGCAATTTTTTCCAGAAATCCTGTATGTGTGTATGTATTTTAAAAATCTAGTTGAAGCTGAAATATGAAAAAGCAATGTAGAGTCACATATTGGGTAGCTTAAAAAAATGACAGTAACTGTTATCCAAAGATTGCCTAGTTTCTACCAATTTTACCCTAAATTCTAGTCACTAAAAAATACTCATTAAAAAATAATCACTAACACTTTGATCAAAATTGCTTCTCAGAGCAATGTCCCACCTTTCAAATATTGAGTCCCTGCCTCTTTGTTAAAAAGTGATATGAACCGTCTTTCCCAAATTTCCTTGATCTCAATGTTTTACACTTTGCTGACAGGACACAAAGTTTGAATATTTTAAATGAGAAGTGTCTTAAATAGTGATCTCTTATTTAGGGTAAAGAGGTGGCTTATATACAATGTACATAAGAACAGAATGGTTTCTTACATATATTGCTCAGTACTAAATTATAGAAAAGTTGGTAAAATTGTATTTAAAGTGTTTCTTTGAAATTCACCATTTCTATAGCAGGAAGGTTGGAAAAAGGATATGAACTGACACCATTATCTTGATATCTGTCAGGGAGTTGGCTATTGACATGAAAAAAAAAAAAAAAAGACTGCTCTGTCTTTCCAAATAATAGAAAGCTCTTTACATTTTAAAATGAATGCCATTTACTAGAAAGCCTTTGAAAAGCATGTTTATATGAGTTTTAAATACAAATCAGAAAGTAATCATTCCTATCGGTGATAGAAGCAGGAAGACATTTGTGCAACTCCAGTTACTATTCTAGGGATCTTGCCACTGGGCCACCATTAAAATTGAGTTGGCTTTGATTATAAATGACAATTTTCCATTATAAGCTTTGCAATTATTTTAATTGCACTGGATTTCACAAAATTATAAAATGTTTCTGTATTGAATTCTTACATTTTAGATTTTATTACTCTACGTAAATGTTTAAAGATCAAAACATATGAAAATGAGAAAAATTCCTAACAATATTCCTCATTTTAATGCTATGTTTTGATCTTCTAGAGAAAACAGTTTATTTTTCTGTTTAAAATTTCAAAATGTATGGGGGAATGTGGAAAACCCAAGAATACATTAAACAACTCTAACTGCAAAGATTACAGGCATTGCTTTAGTTTTTAATTTTTTATTGCTAAGAGCTCCTCTGGGTTCCTGCTCCTTAACCACAGACAATAACTTTACATACTATGAAGCCCCACCTTCCAGATGAGCAAGTTGTGGTGTATGAGATCTACTGTATCAGTTTGTATTCCAGCACTGAGGCCAAGGAGGAAGCCCAGGCTGTGGCTGGCCTGGGCCAAGAGAGCAGCTGCTGAACCTGGCAGCTGCCCTGCTCCTGTGGCTGCAGCCAGTCAGGAAGCTTCCAGGCACAGTGCTTCAATGAGGACGGAGACTTGCTTGGCTTTAGTGATGAGTAACTGACTATGACTCTGTCCAATGTGAAGGATGACATCTTCCATATCTACATTAAAGAAAAGGAGTGTAGAAGGAAACATTGCCTCTTATGTGTTCAGGGGATAATCTGAAACACAGTGCACCCCAACTGTGATCCGTGATGGTTGTTTAAAACAAAAATAAAATTCTAAGTCCCCACCCCCACCATCTGAATGGACCCCTCCTCTCAACCAAGGTATTCCAAAAAGTTAACCTGAAAAACTGGTTCAGGCTATGATGAGAACGGAGGGTTGGACATGCCACATTATACCCTCCTTCCTTTGGGAATTCACGAAAAGTCCACCAAACATTTAACATCAACACAGACCTTAAGTCTAATAAGAAAAATTTACAGTCTATTTTCCCTGAAGCCTGCTGTCTGGAGGCTTCTTCTGTATGATAAAACTTTGGTTTCTATAACCCCTTATCATAACCCAGACATATCATAACCGAAACAATAGAGTTATCTATTGATAATAACTCAACCAATTGGCAATCAGAACATTTTAAAATCTACCTATAACCTGGCAGTCCCCGTTTCGAGTTGTCCTGTCAGAGGTGTTCGAACCAGAGTGACTCCACTTTGAGTGAGGGCTAGGAAAATGAGGCTGAGACTTGCTGGGCTGCATTCTCAGAAAATTAGGCATTCCTAGCGACTAGGTACTTAAGGTTAAGAACAAATTAATAAGTTTAATAAACAGACCCAGACTTGGGAGTGTCTATATATCCCAATATCTGTAGAACAAAGGCATTCCTAATTTTATTTTAAAGGAAATAATATCCATTCTTGCAAAATGTAGTAATTTAAAAAATTAACCCTTTATCACAAACCCTTGTATCAGAGCACATTTCCCCATATATGCCAGGATTGCACCTAGGGTGGATACGTTCCTCCTCTTACTTTCAGGAACATCCTACTCTGTCTATGGAGTAGCAGTCCTTTCACCACTTTACTTTCTTTTTTTTTAATTATTATACTTTAAGTTCTAGGGTACATGTGCATAACGTGCAGGTTTCTTACATATGTATACTTGTGCCATGTTGGTGTGCTGCACCCATCAACTCGTCAGCACCCCTCAATTCATCATTTATATCAGGCATAACTCCCAATGCAATCCCTCCCCCTTACCCCCTCCCCGTGATAGGCCCCAGTGTGTGATGTTCCCCTTCCCGAGCCCAAGTGGTCTCATTGTTCAGTTCCCACCTATGAGTGAGAACATGCGGTGTTTGGTTTTCTGTTCTTGTGATAGTTTGCTAAGAATGATGGTTTCCAGCTGCATCCATGTCCCTACGAAGGACGCAAACTCATCCTTTTTTATGGCTGCATAATATTCCATGGTGTATATGTGCCACATTTTCTTAATCCAGTCTGTCACAGATGGACATTTGGGTTGATTCCAAGTCTTTGCTATTGTGAATAGTGTCGCAATAAACATACGTGTGCATGTGTCTTTATAGCAGCATGATTTATAATCCTTTAGGTATATACCCAGTAGTGGGATGGCTGAGTCATATGCTACATCTAGTTCTAGATCCTTGAGGAATCACCATGCTGTTTTCCATAACGGTTGAACTAGTTTATAATCCCACCAACAGTGTAAAAGTGTTCCTATTTCTCCACATCCTCTCCAGCACCTGTTGTTGCCTAACTTTTTAATGATTGCCATTCTAACTGGTGTGAGATGGTATCTCATTGTGGTTTTGATTTGCATTTTTCTGATGGCCAGTGATGATGAGCATTTTTTCATGTGTCTTAATAAACTTGCTTTTACTTTGCATTGTGGGCTAGCCCTGAATTCTTTCTTGCATGAGATCCAAGAACCCTCTTTGGGGTCTGAGTCAGGAGCCCTTTCATATAGCATATTTCTGACGGCCACCAAGGGACTATAGTACAGAAACCTTGACCCAATGGTTATGTTTGGGTAAGTGTTGGGGTCCTGTAACTTATTTCTGGTGGACCATGGAAGGGATGATAATGAAGAAACACCCCAGCCCAAAGGGAATAGACTGCAGTGCTGATTGGACGACTTTGGGAAAGTGATGAGTTACCCTGGTAAAGAATGGGATTGGGTTAGAGGCACAACTTAAGGGAGTTAGAGTCTCTCCTAAGACAGAGTGGATTAGAGTACCCTCTTAATAAAAGGCAAGGACGCTTCACTGACTTTGAGTTAGAGGCCCGGCTTAGGAAGGTTAGAGTCCCTTCTAAGATTTAGGGGGCTAGAGGCCCCTCTCAGTCAAGTCCCTCTCAGCTAAGAATGGGTTAACCCCACAGGCTATGTTCTTTGTATTAATCAGCCTTGTTCTCTTTGCTGCATGAATCAATTTCTTGGTTGCTGTCTCTGTTTCACTGTTATTTTTCAGGAGACTTCACTGAACTGGTCTTAGTGATTTTAACTTAAACTGTTTTCCTATGTGCCTCCATATTTCCATCCGTTTGCTTGTGAAACATAGGGAACATAAGGGATTGAAGATTCTGGCTCTAAAATTGCTGGTTGTGACTTAGTATTTAACAGCTATGAGCAATAAGATTAAACAGATATAGTTATGTTTTGTTGCTGCTATGCCAACTAGGTGTGATCGAGAAGCATAATGATGGAAATCAGGAGACTCTTCTCCTTGCTATTTTGTTTCATTTTGCACACTAAAAACCACCTCTTTCCTTCTTGGATTTGGGCAAACCGGCTTTACTTGTGCAATCCACACTACCACTATTGCCCGGGACCTGCTTGCACTGGTCATTCTCTTCTAAATCCTTTTCATTTCCTTTGCCTTATTCAACATTTTTGTCGAAGTCCATGGTGTGGTTTATCTAAGATTCATGGCTCAGCTCACTTATATTATTTGGATAATGTGAATAAGAGAATTCAGTTTTCAGCAGGGTTCCCTTCATTAATGCAGCCAGCCTTAAAAACTTCTAATATACTTTTTAGTGGAACTCAGCCAGTGGCAATACAATCTCACAGGTTTGGAACTTTTATTTCAATATCGCCTGCCTCTTTCATGGGTACCACAGCATCAATTCCAAAGAACTCACCACTAAGATGTATTCTTGAACATTGGGACCAGCTTAAACTGAATGGGCTAAATAGAAAACTGGTGTTTCTATGTAATACTGTTTGACCTTGGCATTATATGGAAAAACAAGATAAATTGCCTCCTACTGGAACTATGACCTTTAGTACTATATTTCAACGTGATTTGTTTTGTAAGTGGGAGGGAAAATGGGATGAAATACCTTATGTTCAAGCATTTTTGCTGCTCAGTCAGGATAAAACCCTGCAGCAGGTATGTGCATGTTTGATGAGAGGAAAAGAAGAAAAGAGCTAGACATACTAGATGATCCTTTAATGCAAGCCCCACCCCCAGTTCAGTGGGCAGTTTTGGGTGGAGCAGACTCTCCTTCTCTCAGCTTTGAAAGTTCAGATGTGTTGGTTCTTTCTCCCTCTAGTCCACCTGAAAGTTCCACTGAGAACCCTTCGTCCCCTCCTCCTTACCCCTCTAGTCCCACTCTACACCAACCACTCCCTGAGGGACTTAGCCCAGTGAGTATTACTTGTAGCAGAGCCTCCTATCAACCTCCAAAGCAGCCTCCTATCTGCCCTTAGAGAGGTGGCAAGGTAAATGGGGAAGAGGCACTGTGAAAGTACATGTTCCTTTTTCTATGTCTGATTTGGCTGTATATAAAGACAAGTTTGGTCAGTTTTCTGAAGATCCAGGAAAACTCATAGATGATTTGATAAATTAACTGACCTGTAGTTTAACTCTGAAGAATCTGCATTTGTTGTCTCTGTGTTGTACAGTGATAGAGAAACAATGCTTTTGGGGACAGCTAGGATCCATGCAGATGAAGTATTGGCTTGCATTCCAAACCATAATATATATCAGGCAGGAGGTGTAGGAGCTCCATATCAAGATCCAGAGTGGAACTATCAATGGGACAGTAAGGACTTGGGAAGGAGAGATCACATGGTCACTTGTTTTTTGGAAGGGATGAAGAAATGTATGAAAAAGCCTGTTAACTACGAAAAGGTTAAGGAAGTTTCTCAGGGTAAAGATGAGAATCCAGCTTTGTTTCAAGGGCATTTAGATGAGCCAATCAGGAAATGTACTAACGCTGATCCTGCCTCAAGGGAAGACAACACTTTTGGGAGTACA
Source organism: Trachypithecus francoisi (assembly GCF_009764315.1). Lineage (NCBI taxonomy): Eukaryota > Metazoa > Chordata > Mammalia > Primates > Cercopithecidae > Trachypithecus > Trachypithecus francoisi. The sequence continues at coordinate 54,527,676 of NW_022681463.1, read as the reverse complement.
TTTTATAACCCAGTCTGCTCCTGATAACCACAGGAAACTACAAAAAGCAGCTATGGGTTCCCAAAGTCCTATGGAACAGCTTTAGGATGTCGCATTTATAGTTTTTAATAACAAGGACAAAGCAGAGGAAGTAGAAAGAGCAAGAAGGACCTCCCACAAGTTGCAGCTCCTGGCTGCAGCCTTAAGCTCACCTCCCACATGGGGTTGCCCTCCTGACCGTTGGCCTGAAAAAAGGAAGCTGAAAGGTGGGACGCCCAAAGTTGGGTGTCCGAGTCAGTGTGCCCTGGGCATGAATCAGTGTGCACAGTGTAAGAAAACTGGCCATTGGAAGAGGGATTTCCCAGCATTCTGAAGGGAGCCATTGACACCCAAACCAATGATGGCTGAAACAGCCAGGCAAGCCCAAGAGTGACAGGGCCCAGACCTTCCACCACAACTCACATTGGACAACTAGTCATGTCTCTGGAGAAGCCTCGGACAACCTTTGACGTGACAGGTAAGAATATTAACTTCCTTCTGGACTGCTTCCTTTGTTTTGACCCATTATAGTGGGTCTCTGTCATTGCAAAACTTTATGGTCGAGGGGATAGATGGACAAGCCCATAGATGACATTTTACCTATCCTTTAAGCTGCTCTTCAGGGACTTTGGTTTTCTCCTGAATGCTCCACACTTTGTTGGGAAGGGATTTGTTAACTCAGCTACAAACAGTAGTATCTTGGAAATCACGAGGCAGACAGAAATTGCTACTTCTCCTTTCCTGTGAATAAATATCATGCTTTGTTGCTAGATGCTCCTGATATAACACTTAATGTATGCCAAATTTTGAATCCAGCTACCTATTTGCCTGAATTCACAGGTACCCTACCTAGATCATTCTTTTTTTTTTTTTGAGACGGAGTCTCACTCTGTCCATCAGGCTGGAGTGCAGTGGCGCGATCTCGGCTCACTGCAAGCTCCGCCTCCCGGGTTCACGCCTTTCTCCTGCCTCAGCCTCCCTAGTAGCTGGGACTACAGGTGCCCACCACGGCGCCCAGCTAATTTTTTGTATTTTTAGTAGAGACGGGGTTTCACCTTGGTCTCGATCTCCTGACCTTGTGATCCGCCCGCCTCGGCCTCCCAAAGTGCTGGGATTACAGGCGTGAGCCACCGCGCCCGGCCCTAGATCATTCTTGTGTACAAGTTATGGAACAAGTTTACTCCAGCCATCTGGATTTGAAAGATGAGACTCTAGATAACCCTGAGGTAGAATGCTTTACAAATGGAAGTAGCTTTGTGCATCGGGGAAACAGGACAACAAGCTGTTAATACCAGGTGCTAATGATTGGAAAATAGTTAAGCATTGCCATGACTCTATTCCTTTGGGAAGAGATTCCCTGTTTCAAATAACGTCCTGGCTTTTCATAGGAAAAAGCTTACTTAAAACAGTAAACCAGGTAACTCGAACCCGTGAACTATGTGCCTGGGATAACCTAAATAACAAATCTTTACCTGGTCCTCTTATTTCTTCTGATATATATTTCTTTTGGTGTAAATCCCAGAAGTGAGATTGCTAGATCATATGGGAGTTGTATTTTTAATTTTTGGAGGAATGTCCATACTATTTTCCATAATGGCTATCCAAATTTACCCACCCATCATGAGAATAAAAGTGTTCCTTTTACTCCATCTCCTTGCCAACACTTGCTATGTTTTGTCTTTTTGGTAATAGCCATTCTAACAGGTGTGCAGTGGTCTCTCTCATTGTGGCTTCAATTTGCAATTCTTGGATGATCGTGATTTTGAGCATTTTTTCATATACCTGTTAGCTATTCATATGTCTTCATTTTAGAAGTTTCTATTCATGTCCTTTGCCCATTTACTCATTTGTTTTTTCACTCTAGTTATTTGAATTCCATTTATATTTTGGATATGAATCCCTTATCAGATGTATAGTTTTGCAAATGTTCTTTCCAATTTCATAGGTTGTCTCTTTACCCCGGTGACTGTTTCCTTTGTTGTGAAGAGGCTTTTTAGTTTGATACAATCCCATTTGACTATTTTCGCTTTTGTGGTCTGTGCTTTTGGGGTCATATTCAAAAACCATTGCCCAGTCAAATGTCAAGGAGCTTTTTTTCTCTAGTAGGTTAAACATTTTAATTAAAGAGTTATATTTCAGTCTGTAATCCATTTTGAGTTGGTTTCTACATAAGGTACGAGATGAGGGTCTAATTTTATTATTTTGGATATGGATATCAAGTTTTACCAGCATCATTATAGAAGGCACAGTACTTTTCTAATTGTGTGCTATTGGCATCTTTGTTGGAAATCAATTGACTGTAAATATGTGGATTTATTTTGGGGCTCTCTAATCTGTCTCATTGGTCTATGTGTCTGTTTGTGTGAAAGTATCATGATGTTTTGATTACTATAGCTTTGTAGTAAATTTTGAAGTCAGGTAGTGTGATGTCTCAGGTTTGTTCATCATGCTCAAGATTGCTATGCCTATATAGTGTCTTTTGTGGTTCCATGCAAATTTTAGGACTGCTTTTTTATATCTGACATTTCTATGAGAAATTTCAATATGGGTTGTAATAAATGTACAGATAGCTTTGAATATTATGGGCATTGAAACAATACTGATTTTTTCCAATCCAAGGATACAAGATAGCTTTTCATTTTTGTCTTTTTCAGCTTTTTCTATCAATATTTTGTATTTTTTAGTGTATACGCATTTTACCTCCTTCGTTAAATTTATTTGTGAATATTTTATTTTACTTATTTATTTGCAACTATGGTAAAAGGGTTTTTTCCCCCAGATTTTATTGGTTAGAGCATAGAAATAATACTGATTTTTCTATGTTGATTTTTGTGTCCTGCAACTTTACTAAATTAATTTATTACTTTTTACACTTTTTTTGGTGGAGTCTTTGTGGTTTCTATATATAAAATGATGTAATCTGCAAATAGAGATAATTTTATAAGAAATTCCTAATAATTAACTGTTTCTCACTTTTAATTTAGAACACTAAATAGAAACCCATTTTCATAGCTTAAGTAATAATTTTATCAATTTTTATTTTTATACTCTGACTTTGTCCAAAATAGATATGTGAAATATTAAGAATAGTGACTCTATCTGGCTTTCATATTTTCTTGTTATCACTCTCCTGGCCTGTCAAAAGCTAAATGATTTGATTACTGCAGGTTTCTAATTTTTCAGCTATTAGCATATGGTTTGACAAGACAAAACTACAAAAACATATTTATGACAGCTTTCAGCTTGTTTTCCCTCAAAACTAATTTGTTTTTCATACTTTTTTAATAGAATCTCATAACTTACATTGGTCATCTTGAAGCTGCTAATTCATAATACAGTCAAACAGGTACCAAATCATAATACTAGGATTTGCATGGTTCTTCTTATTTGCTCAATTATAGCCTCTCAAAAGTTTTTTGAACAATTTCAGGTTCTCAAAAATTTTAAAGTATATGAAGAGGAAAATTGTTCAATGAAAGCTGAATATTTACACATAGATTTATCAATATATTGCATCTTTGATTAGTATTACATACAATAAATGAAAAGGACAACATTTAACTCAAAATATTTATTTTCAAAAATGCTGTTATAATATAAAAATGTTAAAATTATTGAACAACACCTAGCAAAACCATTGTTTATAAGGAACAGCTTCTCGTAGGTGTCAGTATAAAGTATACACAGATTAAATCAATCCTGAAATAGTTCCCAGAACATAGGAAACACCTTTAAATACAAATTTGAGTGTTTGTCCTACTGAAACTTTCTAAGTTTTGGTCAGTTCAGTATAGAAAATTTACTGAATCTATTACTACTACAATGCAGATCTATCATAGTTTTTTCTCTGAGTTGATTTTCTTCTTTTTTTCCAGACACTGCAAATAACTTTGTTTTATTTATTAATTTATTTTTTAATTTGCATTAATATATGGGGTAAAAGTGCAGTTTTGTTATATGGATATAGTGTGTAGGGAAATAAGAGTGTTTAGTGTACCATCACTTGAATAACGTATGTTGTGTCTGTTAAGTAATTTCTTATCATTCCCCCTCTCACCACTCTGCGTTTTTTGAAAGACTTATACCATTTAGTTACAGAGTCTTTACAAATATGATAACAGGATGGCCATAGTGGATTTTGTTACTTTAAAGGCAATTAACACATTTGGAGACAAGAGAACTACAGTAGTTCCTATTATCCTCAGGCAACATGTTCCAAGATCCCCAGTGTACATCTGAAACCTTGAACATTGTCAGTCGCTATATATAGTATGCTTTTTTATATATACATACCTATGATAAAGCTTAAGTTATAAGTTAGGTACAGTAAGAGATTAACAATAACTAATAATAAAATAAAACAATTGTAACAATAGACTGTAATAAAAGTTCTGTGAACATGATCTCCCTCTCTCTCTAAATTTCTGATTGTACTGTGTTCCCCTATTTTCACACCATGATTGACCAGAGTAACTGAAATTGCAGAAAACCGGGCACGGATAGGAAGAAACTGCTGTATAGTGGTTAATGAAACATGGGGACAATATTTAATCAAAGCCAACATTGCATCAGACTTCCCTCATCAGCCGTTCTCTGTTCCCAAGTATAAAACCCATAATACTGATCTGCCCCATCCTGCCCATGATTCATTCCAGGACAGCCCTCCTCCCGTTGCTTCCTGAGAAATCTTTGGCTGCACTCCATCTAAAAACAGAGTATAACAGATTTCTAGAGGAAACTCAAGTAAATGTTCTTGTACTATTTGTCATTAAAAACAAAAAAAAATCAGAAGAGTCTTTTGGAAAGATATATATCTATCTGCAGACTACAGGTGTAATCCTGGCCAGCGTGAGGAGGAATATACTTCTGAAGTCGGTGGCTTCCTCCCCAGGAAGGACAAAGTCTTGCCTTGCTGTAGGGAAGCTATAGTAGCTTTGGTGCCTTCTAGACCCAGCCTCGCTGCAAGAAGCCAGAGCACCCTCAAGGGAAGCTGGTTTTATTTCTCAGACACCACACATAAAATTGGAAGTCTTCCCTCATGTCACTGGTTCTACTGTCTTAAACAGCTTCATGCCTCCCTAACTCACACAAGAAGACAATGGAGAAACGGGCTCTTAAAGAAGCCCTACTGTTGTACGCCAGCTCACACAACTATGAGGCAAAAATGAGGCATGGAAAAGGTGAGCAAAAATTGTCTAAGGTACTGGGTTCTTTGAATACTGAATGGTGTCCAGGGCAGCTCTGATGTGGTAATTATTGGTGTCCAGGAGCCTGATGAGGCAGCCACCTTCATCAGAGAGCCCCACAGACTGCATCTGGGAGAGGGGCTAAAGCAGCCAAGAGTCAGTTCCTGAAGGAAGATGTGGGCACAAGGCAGCCTCCTTCAGTCCTGTGGGTCTTTCCAGGTTTCTGGCATCTGCAGACTGGAGTTCACTTGTAGACAGGCCCACTTATTTTGAAGACAAAGGAATCGAATCACCATCTCCTCCTAAACTGTTGTTAGACTCCATCTGTTCCTTGGGCTGCCGCATGAACTCCCGGGATATCTTTTCCATTTGAGTTGCCAGAGACTGTGCCATGTCATTGACCTTTCCATTGAGTTTGCTGGGGTGTCCGGAGAGTAGCTGCTTGGCTGAGAGTTGCACTTCCATTCTGTGCAGTAACTATCTGGAGTGAAGAGTGCCAAAAGTTTCTTTTCCCTTCTTTTTCCATGTCAGTATCAACTTACACGCCCAGAGGGCTGAGGGTAGCTGCCACACTCTCCCCTGCATTATTTAGGAAATTCACACTGGGGTTTCCCATGCTTAGGAGGTGGCTCTGCTGTGAGGCTGAGGTGGGCATTCCCCACCAGAGGAGGACAAGGATTCAGGCACCAGGTCCCTGGTGGACCCATCTCCTGGCCTGGCCACCTGAAATGTGCTCTCATGTTCATTGCAGCATTAGTCACAATAACCAAACTATGGAATCAACCTAAGTGTCTACCAAGGGATAAATAGCTAAAGAAACTGTGATATATATACACAATGGAATACTATTCAGCCTTGAAAAAGAAGAAAATCCTGTGACAACACTGATGAACTTGAAGGACATTATATTATGTGAAATAAGCCAGGCACAGAAAGACAAATACTACATGAGCACACTTGAATGCAAAAATCTGAAAAAGTTGGACTCATAGAAGAAAATAATTGCACGCTAGTTGCCAGGGACAGGGTGGTGGGATAAAGTTGGAAGGTGTTGTTAAAAGGGTACAAAACTTCAGCTAGACACTATGAATAGTTTCCGGAGATCTATTGTACAGTGTGATGATAAGAGCTAATAATAATGTATTATATACTTAAAAATTGCTAAGGGCATAGATCTTAAATGTTCTTACCACAATAAGTGATAAGTATGTGAGGTGATGGATTCTTAATTCATTTCATTAAATCATTTCGCACTATACATATATATATGAAAAAATGACATTTTATGAATAAGTATATTTTTATTTGTCTATTATACCTTAATAAAGCTGAGGGAAAAAAGTTTCTTTACATTAAATAGATGAAGACTAAATGTATATATATGTTTAAGAAGAAAACAGTGAGAAAATTAAGTGGCTCAAGGCATTAATCTTTAAAAAACTCTGTTATTTAAAACTGGCCTACCATGTTGCATTAACAGGAGAGCATTATTTTATTGGTATGGAAACCAAATAGTCAGAGGTTTCTAGGTTCACTCATTATACATACAGACATGCACACACACTCCTAGTCTTATACAATGGAATATACTTTTGGAAATTATTTTTATCTGGGTAATTGTAGTTATGTACTCTATCAGGTATCTTCATCTGTATGAAGAATAAAAATACTCAAAATTTAGTGACTGAAAACATGAAATTATTATTTCTCATGATTCTTTGGGCTAAGTGTTCAGTCCTTCTTCTGCTCTTGTGTAGACCCATTCATGTAGTTGCACACAGCAAGTAATCTGGCTCACACTGGGGGGTCTCAGACAGCCTCGCTGGTATGTCTTGGCAGGATGGTATGTCTTGGCTGGTGTGCCTGGCAGGATGACTGGGCTTCTCTCTTTCATATGGCCTTTCGTCAGGGCCACTTTGTATGATGGCAGTAGTATTTCAGTTAAAAATGAAGTTGAGCTGTTGTAGCAGAAACAGACTATATCTCATGAGGGACACGCTGGAAAACACAGTGCCCATGTTTTTCAATTCACTACATAACCTGACATACTAGTAGTGAAAATTTCCAGAAATGATAGTTATGCAATAAAAAAATAAGGAAAAGCAGCTACGTCAGAGTAATAACAAGCATGTATTTTGAATACAAAATTGAGTTCAAATTTTTTCATTGATCTTCACTAATTCTGTGAAGTTGAGCAATTTAATCAATTTCAGATTGTTTTAAATGGATTTAATAATACCACCTTAATTAAGTTGATAAGATAATCAGATGAAATAGTCTATATAAATGTAAACTACTTAGCATAGTCTTTAACACATAGTATAAAATAGCAGTTATTATTATTTAATTAATTTGCAGTTTAGATTGAGTTGCTTTTTTAAGGGTACACAATGAAAGAAGTTATTATTATTTTTTAAACAATCTTTGATGAAGTCTCCTTTTATACCTATCCCCAACCTGTGTCATTAGAGAACATAGAATTTTCTGGTTTCTCCCAAATATTGATAGAATCTTATCATTTTGGGGTATCGAAATCTAAGTTTTGTGTAACATGAAACATTAGTCTCTCAGCTAGTTCAAAGTTTCTCTCTATTCTCTACACCGAGTCTGCCTTGAATCTCCATTTGGAAATATGGTTGGGTTTTATTCACCATTTCCTTTCAAGAAACTTATTTTCCTCCCCCATTTACTACCTGTCTTTAGATCCTTCAGGTTTGGCTTGAAGAAAGTAAGTTTCAGCAAAGAATTTCTTGCTATCATAGCAAGACATCATCCAAAGCTAATAACCTCTCCTGTGTGGCATATGTCAAAATGCCACTGCTAGAGACTGAAGCTTTGTATCCAATCAAAAATCAAAAACCCCAATGCAATGCTATTTTGAAATAAGCCTTCATGGGGAGTAATTAGATCATGAGGATGGAGCCCCCTTTGATGGGAGTCATTTTCTGTGAGAAGAAATATGAGAGACATGATCTCTTTCTCCACCATGTGAGAATATATGAAAAAGGCAGTCATCTGCAAAACGGGAAGGGGGCTGTTACCAGACATCAAATCTGTTGGCGTGCTGATCTTGAACTTTCTAGCCTGCAGAACTCTGAGAAATAAATGTTTGCTATTTAAGTTACTTTGTTTATGGTATTTTGTTATAGCAGTCCAAACTAAGCTAATTTTCTTTTTGACTAAAATACAAACAATGACATGAAATGACATGTAAGTTATTTCAAATGGGCCAATTTTAAAGTAAGATAGGGGCTCTAAATGCCATTATGAGCTATTAGTTGACTAACAGCAGGCATAAATTGGAATTATTCCACGAAAAGTGGGTTGACTCTTTGGCCTATTCCTGGAGCAATTTTGTAGATTTCTTGCAGTTTATCTTACTGGACACAGCCAACTAGAGTTTTCTGGTGATAGCAATCTCTAGCCGATCTATGACTTCTGCACCCTCTTTCCGCTGAGATCACTTCAGTTGGGAGCCCATTCAGGTGGTGTTGTATTCAAGATGACTTTTGCTATGGGATAGATACGAACCATATATGGAATAGATGTGAATCTATCCTATAGCCATTGGAAATGCTTGCATTTCACTTCCTCAGAATGATTCCAAGTCAATTTTGTTCTTCAGCCACTCTCCTAAACAAAATCGTATCCATTTGTTTTATATTTCATAGAAAAACAAATATTCCTCTCTATGTTGATGAACTGTGTTGTGTAGTTGTTTGATTTGTGTTTACTTTTTTACCCCCAAAGGAAGCAATGGTATCAGGTACAAATTATCTTCCATTTGCTGTCCAAGGACCATGCTTAAGTATGCAGTATGTAGTATACCATAAGAGACATATCATCGCTAAAAGATTAATTAAAATATTAATTGTAGCCATAAGGCTGGCTTAAACATCTCACAGGGCTAATACTACTTGTCAATTTGTAGTGTGATGCAACCTAACCTAGGGATTTTCAATACTGGCTTTGGAATTTCTGGGAGACATGACCACCTCAGCACACAGGTAACTTTCATAAACCTTAAAACAAAGCTTCTTCTTACAAAAATAGCTTAAACTCCCTTTATAAAACAAACAAACAAAAAACACCTGGTAACTGAAACAGACTAAATACAGGTATAAGAAAGTAGGAAGAGACCCTCAGACTCTGAGAATGGTCTCCAAACAGAGACCCTCCAGCTCAGTTGATTGTCTGCCCACATGATTGTATCTGCCCCATGACACTGGCCTGCCCCTGTTATTCATCTTGTAAGAGTGCTTCCAGAATAAACTGCTTCAACATTGCACCATGTCTTAGACTCATCTTTGGCACAAATCAAACCAAAGGAGATAAGTCTTTCCTGGGGAAGCTGGTCAACTAGAACAACTCAGAACCCCAGAATATGACAAGGAGTTAATAAATATGTGCTAAATAAATTAACTAATCAAAAATCCAAGAGTGGGTCCACAAAGATTTGGACAGGAAAAGAAATCATTGGATCTATCAACATAGGACAATTAAAAAAATTCATAATATGAGCTATCCTGGGCCAAATTCTGGATTCTGTTGAAATGTGTTCTTCAGGGATAATGTACTGCTAAAAGTACTTTTGTATTTACACAAAAGAGAGTTAAATAAATCTTATATAAAAATTGGAAATTCCCAATAGAAAACTATTTTGAAATATGTGTTGATTTAATTCATAAGAATTTTCTTTGCTTCAGGAAAGGATTTCTTATGAGGGAATACTATTTTGATATTCTGTAAGCCCAAGCTAAGAACATTTTGAAGTGTTGGCAACCTGCACACTGAAATAAATTAGAGTAACAATGGCCCACAGTGCTACCGTTGTATGAAACTTCAATGAGATATTTTTTTGGAATTAGCCCCTTAGTTAACACACTGATATCCTAGCGAGAGCCTTAGAATTCAGTTTTGTATATGAGGACTGAAATATCCAAGAGATATTATAATTAAAGGACAGTCATTTCTCTATAATAAATTAGAAAAATGCTCAGATGTGATGTCTTATAGTTCCATAGACTGCAATTTCAAAATTAGAAATAAAATAATTTTCTTTTCCAAAAAGAAATGTAAATATTGAACAAAAGTTACATTTCAAAAGTTAAGTCTGTTGGGAAGAAGAAAGTACAACAGAAAGACAGAATTATATAAGTTTCAAGAATAAAAACTCCGGGCGCAGTGTCTCATGCCTGTAATCCCAGTACTTTGGCTGGTCGAGGCAGGTGAATCACGAGATCAGGAGATCGAGACCATCCTGGCTAACACGGTGAAACCTCATCTGTACTAAAAATACAAAACAAATAGCCGGGCATAGTGGCGGGTGCCTATAGTCCCAGCTACTTGGGAGACTGAGGCAGGAGAATCGCTTGAACCCAGGAGGCAGAGGTTGCAGTGAGCCGAGATCATGGCATTGCACCCCAGCCTGGGCGAAAGAGCAAGAATCCGTCTCAAAAAAAAAAAAGCAAAGAAGAAAAAAAACACACAAAATATGATGGTAGTAAATTTAGGAATAGTGATAAATTTAACATTAAGAAGGAAATACACTCTTCATGTGACTATTGGTTATTTTTAGTTAATAGATATTGAGAAAGAAAAATATTACAAGAGAAAAAGCAAAACATAATTTTTAAAAATATATATAGTCAAAACAGAGTAATGAAAATTGTTTACTGAAGGGTAACTGTTTTCCATCTATGTATACATGTGCAGACATATAGAAAAGTATTAAAACACTAGGGTAGCTGTTAAACTTATCTTAATGACCAGTTTGGCTAGGATATAAATGGCACATAGTAATGGTAGAAGTCGCAACTCATCATCAATGTCATTTTGGAAAACAGGGCTGCTATGGTTCGAATATTTGTCTCCTCCAAAACTTAATGTAGATTATGTGGTATATTTGAGAGGTAGAACCTTTAAGAGATAATTGGGTCATAAGGGTTTTGCCCTCATGAATGGATTAAACCATTCATGGATTAATGGATTAATGGACTAATAGGTCATCATGGGAGTGGGACTGATGGTTTTACAAGAAGCTAGCCCATTCCCCATGTGATGTCCTGTGCCACCTCAGTACTCCGAGTCCCTACCAGCCAAGAAGGCCTTCACCAGATGTGAACCATTGAGCTGAGATTTCTCAGCCTCCATAACTCTAAGAAATAGATTCCTTTTCTTGCTAAATTAGCCAGTTTCAGGTATTCTGTTATAAGCCATACAAAATGAACTTACATAAGTGTAAAATTCAGGTTCAGTGGTAAATAGTGTTATAATTAGAGATCAATTACCTTTCAGTCGTGAGCACACGGCAACATGGAAGCCTATCTTATTTCCTGTTTCTTAGCCAAAGGACTGGTATATGTTTTAGAAAACAGGCAACAGTCAAACTAAATCCATTTGTTGAACATAACACATGAAAGCTGAAGTTAAATCAATTTAACTTCCAGTCTCACATGAAAGTAACATGACAAGTCATAGAAGCAGAGATTAAGTTTGTGGTTGCCAGGGGCTGGAGGAGGGGGAAATGGGGAGTTGCTTATTGAGTGTAAAGTTTCAGTTATACAAGATGAATATTTTCCAGATATCTTCAGTACAACAATCTCCATAGTTGACAGTGCTGTATTGTGCACTTCTTAAAAATGTGTTAAGATGGTAAATCTCACATTGTTTTTATCACAATAATTTAATAATAAAAATAAGCAAATAAATTGCCCTATAAAATTGCCAAAACGTTAGCTTCTCAATTCTGATGTAAATAGTGACAAGTTTTAAAGTAACCCTACTCTCAAGGCAGTTTAGGAACATTCATTCATTTCCTATCAAAGATTTTTTGGCCAATGTATGTGGCAAGGCTCAGTGATGACAGCAGGGGATGTGTGTTACTCAAGAGAGCAACCTTCTTATGGATTTTAGTAACACTGTTATATCAAAACAATAGCTTTATTTGCAACTAAACCAGCAATTCAATGACATTGCACATGTTATATATTTTAAAATATACTTTCAAATGTTTTCTATATAAATAAAACATATTTATATTTTAGCATATTTATGCATAAATATGTGTTTACTATTGTAGATTTTGGTCATATAGTAAATACATTCTTAAATTCTGGGTATGTGAAATTTTGAAATTGTACTTGAACTTTGTACTGCAGCCAGGTGACTAATTATATGGGATTAGTTCTCAATCCCAAAATACCACTTAAAAGATAGAGGAAAATATAACAATAAATATAAAACCCAGAATGAGTGCCATAACATGTTTCAAGTTTTAAAACATTTATGGAATACCCTAAGAAAAGTGAAATAAAATTGTCATAGACACTGATTAGAGCTAAAAATTTGAAAACCATGGGGTTGAAACAACTTCCAAAAAGTAATTTCCTTGCTGGAGCTTCATAAAATCTACCACATAAGAAAGAATAGTGCTACCAGCGGAGTGGACGCCTTGCCGTAATTTGAGTTAATTACACAGAGATTATGTAACAATTACTGAGATTTCAACTGTCAAAACTAGGTTTTGCTTTCCAGGATAAATCCATTGGTACAGCTCTAAGTAATTCAGAAATGCAAATCATAATCAAGTAAAATGAATGTGAGATTTGGATAAAAGAAAAAAGAAAGCCAGTTTAGTTGTACATACTTTGACACCGACTCTCACACACATTAACAAGATACACAAGTCTGTACATGCATATACTCATGCATACACATTCACATACATCTCCATATGAACAAAAGCACCCATATGTGAACTTCTGCATGCATGCACACACATTTAAGTATACACACACTTACACCCAAGTTTACATACAGTCATGCACATGTGAGCATCCACACACATATTTATAAATGCACACAAACACACTTTGTGACACAGCCCCTGTAATTACAATCTAAATATATAGAGAAATACCATATTTTTAAATGGAAGTACTCCATATTTTAAATATTTTCCTTCCATGGGGAACTTCATCGATAGTATATTAAAATAAATAAACTAGCCTTAAATATATATTTTTAGAAAGCAGTTTTCTGAAAAACGGACTAGATATTAAATTGATTACAAGTAGAACTAAAAAGAATGAATGTTAGGTTTAAAATCTAACAGACAATTTAATTAACAATAAGTTCCAAAAAGGGGTCATAAAAAAATTATAGTAGGTTTCATCAATAAAACAAGATGCTGATTCCTTGAAAAGAATCTGAGACTAGAGAAACATTTGAAAAATTTGATGAAGACATGTAAAATAAGGTAAGAAAAGAATGTATGAAAAATTAGTGTGTGTGTGTATATATATATATATAAAAGTCGAGAAATGTAAAAAATTTTTAGATTATTCTACATTAAACATGATAATAATATACTTTTTGACTGATGGAGATTTTCAAATTTTACATACACACATTTTTCCAATTTTTTTTTAAATTTATGTTTTGAATTACTTATGAAGATCTTATTTTCCTGCTCTCTAAAAATATAATCCCATTATTAGTGCATTCATTGCTATATTTGTTAGTTCTTTATCCCATATGTAATGCAAAAATAAAACTGTTGAGTTTATAAATCATAAACTAGGCCGGGCAAGGTGACTAACACCTACAATCCCAGCACTTTGGGAGGCCAAGGCAGGTGGATCACCTGAGGTCAGGAGTTCGAGACTAGCCTGGCCAATATGGTGAAACTGCATCTCTACTAATAATACAGAAAAATTAACTGGTTGTGGTGGTGCACACCTGTAATCTCAGCTACTCGAGAGGCTGAGGCAGGAGAATCACTTAAACCCGGGAGGCGGAGGTTGCAGTGAGCCAAGATCACACCATGGCACTCTAGCCTGGGCAATAACAGTAAAACTCAATTTCAATAATAATAATAATAATAATAATAATAAATTTAAAAAATAAACTAAAATGAAACATGCTTAAATGGAAGTAAACTTTCCTTTATACAATTATTAAATAGTGTATCCTTGTACTGTTGATTACATGCTTCCTTTATTGCATATTATTCTCATATATATCTTAGTCTGTTCCTTGGATTTCTACTTATTTAAATAAAATTTTTATATAACAGGATAATTCCATATTGTTTCCAATGGTGTAACTTTATATTATATTCGGATATATAATTAAGGAAGGCTTCATGATACAAATATTTTCATGCCTTTAAATTTATTCTTCATATCAAATTTAAAATATCATTTTAAATATTTTTCCCACTGTGATAGTTTTGACTGAATTTTAATTTATTTATAGATTAATATGGAAGTAGTCATCAACTTCATATAGATTTACTTATTAGGGAACATATTATGTCTCTCCAGGCCTTCCATTTGTCTATATTGACTGTCAAATCATGTAAACTACTTAAAGATTTGTATTTGTTCTGTTTCATGAACTAATATAAAAAATGTTGAATAAAGTAGCAATAATGGTGACATATCTAGTGTGTTAGTGCCTTCGATAAAATGACATCTATATTTCTTACATAAACATGATTTCTATCAGAGGTTTCTATTAAAAACCTATTATTCAATTTAGAAAATATTCTTATTTCTATTTTAATTTAAGGTATTATTTAAATATTATAAAAACTTCCAGCATCTATGTAGATGATAGTGTGATTTTCTCCCTTACTTTCCTTTCTTAATACAGTGAATTGTAGTAATAGTTATTCATTTTTGAATGATTTTACATTCCTTGGATAAATTAAGTAGTAAAATATACTGTTTAATTGATACAATTCTGTGTTTCATTTACTAAAGTATATTTAGAAAAAAAATCTTTATTTATATGATTCTTTAATTTTCTTCATATAAAAGTTTCTTTTATATTTGATAAAAATCTACCAAATATATATAATCATATAAAAACTTCTCCTGATTTCTTTTTTGGTTTATAGTGGTAACTGAATAATGAATTAAGTTTTATTTAGATATGCCTATAATATAGAAAATATCCTTAAATTTAGTGAATACTTAGGAAAATTGTTTTTTAAATCAATATAAAACATGATGGAATCTCACAGAATTTGAAATATGTATTATTCTTAAAGACCAGAGAACTTGTTTTACGGTTTTAAAATATCCTATTCCCAACACTTAACACAGTGATTGATTAAGAAATAATTGTATGGAATTTCTAAATAAAGACTAATTAAATTAATTAACTAGTTTTTAAAGCATATATAATTATCTCTATTTTTCTTCAGTATTTCAGAAAAATAAATTTAAATTATTATATATTTGTACTGAATAAGAAGAAATTGAAAAGAAAACTCATTTTCATTAAGTTCTGACATTAATAAACTGGATCTTCTAAAAGTAACAATAGGAAACAAATTGCCTGCCAGGGAAACAACAGGCGGTGAAAAACCTATCTGGTCCTGCCTGCAGTTCTGAGCCTCATTCTCCGACAGCTGTTACTAGAAGATCTTTTAATGAGTCCCTTTTGTGAAGTGTAAGGTGAAAAGCCAACTTACAGCATGGTGAAAATGAATCACAGTCATATTAGTAGTGGAATATAACTGAAGAAATTAAGTATTACAAGTGAGCAATTACATTTTCAAAATTGCATGCACAGTAACTACCAGATCAGATCATTTCAATCAGTATTGAGCAATAATATTTTAAATACTTGTAATATTTAATTCAAGCTACTTATAATGCCAGTAGCAGTTGTTAAGGAAATCCAGTATCATAGTGAACATAACAGTTTTCCATTTTCACCAAAGGAGAACAAATGGGGAATTATTTTAAAGAGATATTATTTATGTATATGAAAACTTTTTCAGGAGATAACATTGAATCCTGAAATTTAATCCCAAACATAAAAGTATGTTTTATTTCTAAGAATTATTACTTAATAATGGAGTTGGCATGTCTTTTCCAATTTCAGGAAAATGCGTAGAAATCATGTGTGTCATCCATGTCTATGGCTTGAAATATGGTGCTAATGAGAATAAAGTCCAAGATCTAGTTGCTGTGTTGTCAACTAGCCTTTCCAATTTCTTGATCAGATATCACACCCTTGAAACATATCTGTCTTCCAAAGATGCACTAGTACTCACAAGGGAGACCATGAAGTGAAAAGAAACAAATCCAACCCTACCAAGAAAAAAAGAGATCATGGTTTATTGATGATGAGTAAATAGTACAGTGTTAGACAGTATACATTGTTATTCAATGATGCCTTTTATACCCTTGTTACTTGGATGCTTTTCTGTGCAAATGAACCAAAAAACCAAATATCTTCTATTTACTTCCTCCAAAAAGAAATCTTTAAGAAATTAGACTACTTTCCAGTTTGAATATTTGAGCAACTAAATTAAAAATTATTTTAGATACCACGTATAGTTGAGATTATTGTAGTATTGGTCTTTCTGTGCCTGGGTTATTTCATCTAGCATAATGTTCTCTAGACTTATCCATGGTATTGCAAGTGACAGTTTTTGAAGGCTACATTGTATTCCATTGTGTATATATCCACCTTTTTTAAAATGATTAATTCATTTGGGCACTTTGGTTACTTCCATATGTTGGCCGTTAGGAACGATCCTGTAATGAACGTGGGAATGCAGACACCTGGGGTGGGTGTGTACAGGAAAAGGGCAGATAACGGTCAAAGTGTTTGAAAAGTTTCCCTGAGACAGGAGGAGTAAGTCCTAGTGATTGATTTCACAACATGGTGACTGTTGTTAATAATACTGTGTTATATATTTCAAAACTGCTGAAAGACTGGATTTTAAATGTTCTTAACACAAATAAACAAATATATAAGGTTAGATATGTTTGTTAGCCTAATTTGTTCACTACACAAGTTACACATGTATCAAAACATCACACTGTACCTCAAAAATATAGAAAATTATTGTCATTTTAAAATAGAGTAAAATTTTAGAAATTATTTTAGATAATATAGGCTGGGCACGGTGGCTCATGCCTATAATTCCAGCACTTTGGGAGGCCAAGGAGGGCTGATCACCTGAGGTCAGGAGTTCAAGACCTCCCTGGCCAACATGGTGAAATCCTGTCTCCACTAAAAATACCAAAAAAAAAAAAAAAATGCCAGACATGATGATGGACACCTGTAATCCCAGCTACTCGGGAGGTTGAGACATGAAAATTGCTTGAACCTGGATGGTGGAGGTTGCAGTGAGCCAAGATCGTACCACTGCACTCCAGCCTGGGTAACAGAGCTAGACTCCATCAAGAACGTAAAACACACACACACACATATATATATTTATTTTAGGTAATATAAAATTATTATATACAATATCATTATTTAAATATTTTATTCAGGGCTGGGCGCGGTGGCTCAAGCCTGTAATCCTAGCACTTTGGGAGGCCGAGACGGGCGGATCACAAGGTCAGGAGATCGAGACCATCCTGGCTAACACGGTGAAACCCCGTCTCTACTAAAAAATACAAAAAACTAGCCGGGCGAGGTGGCGGGCGCCTGTAGTCCCAGCTACTCCGGAGGCTGAGGCAGGAGAATGACGTAAACCGGGAGGCGGAGCTTGCAGTGAGCTGAGATCCGGCCACTGCACTCCAGCCCGGGCGACAGAGCGAGACTCCGTCTCAAAAAAAAAAAAAAAAAATTATTCAATTTTCAATGAATATTTTTATTAGAGTCACATGAGACTATACATTTGAGAGGGCATAGAGAAACACGAAAATATATCACATTTGTTTATCAATTTATTCACAGGTTTAGATTTAATCACCTCTGCGTTCCTGTTGTTCTACTCAGTATTTGGACAGATAAGATTTTCATCGTTTCCTGGGGTCTACTCTAACTGAATTTGCTCAAGAAATGGTTTCCAAACTTTTCTAGTCTATGGACCTTCAGTAGAGCATAACACTTAACTACCTTTAATACAATTCCATTAAGACAGTATCTCCCATGATTACTTGGAAAAATGTTACAGTTTCTAATGAGACTTCACATGACATTGCCATTTTAATAAAATTTCAATTATCTTAATAATTATTAAGTAAACTCCATAAACACAATTATTATTGTATTATTATAAATATTATCATGAGTCTTTGCAGAGTATTTATATAATATCGTGAGAACCATTCAACCTTAAAATATAAATATGAGAATCATAGGAGGCAGGCTTATTATCAGAATAGTTAGAATTGAACAGTTCTGTGAGAGAATGACATTAACAGTGGAATACTAGCCATAGAATGGTACTGTCATAGACTTTAAATCTATCCTGATCATCTCAATTTTAGAAAAAAGAAATGAGTGTTGAGCTGTAAGCATGTGTGGGCAGGGATAACATCTATATTAACCACCCTCTTCAAGTGCACCAAGCAACAGAACAGATTATGCTTTACATAATGGCAATTTCAGGCATTACAATGAAATGCCATCAGATCTATATGGTTACGCATCTTGTCAATTTTTAAATTTTGGATATGTTTTAAAATATTATTACTACATTTCTTGCAGTTAAAACCTCTGGTGATAACCTTGAAAGAAGGGCAACACTATTAGGTTCTGGAATTTCCAACTTAAACTCTTATCTCCTGAGCATGGCCCAGGAAATATCAAGATTCACTGTACTGGAAAGGATTCTGTGGACAGAGTAGTATTAATCACAGTAATATTCCGTAATATTTATCAATTAAATATATATGAAATAAGGAAAATCCTATTTTAATGTATACTTTTTTACTTTTTACTTTTTAAATAATTATGTTTTTAAATATTATTTCTGCTACTTCTAAAATCTTAAATAAGTTTTATTTTAGAATTATTAATTTCTATTTCAACATCTTGTATTATTATCAACTTCTTAAAACTATTGAATTCTAAACAACTTTTGCTGTATATTATTTTAAATGCAACATGCTATGTTGATTGATGTCATTATTTTCTGATAAACTCCAACATCTTTAAAAAGTTGCAGAATATAATATTTTATTCTATTCAGGGACATTTCCTTTAAGACCTGTGTTCAAAAATTCATGTAGATCTCTCAGCAGATGTTTCTAAAGTACTACAAAGTAATCCATCTTCTTAGTTAATAGAGTACCATTACAAGACTTCAACTATATTGCTTTTATATGTACATTTTAATTTTTCTGTTTCATAAACAATCACTTTGGTAAGTATTTTTAAAAAGTAAACATTAAGCATAGTTAAATTAATTCGATGGCTCAGTGAAAACAGATGGTCATTATATATTATTTAAAGTACTGGCAAACTCTGGAGAATACTTTGTAGCAAATTCAGTAATTGGTTATATTCTTTGTTCAATAGTTTTACAGCAGTAGCACACCGTAAGTAAATGTCATAGGAGTCAAAATCATCTTCTGACCCCTGTGGAGATCAGATCTAAACTATGGAGACAAGTCATCCTTACTGATTCATTCCTTCAAATAGGTTTTGAAATTAGGTGTAGAGTGGAAACCAGGATATTAATATATTGTGGCTTGACAAGTTTATTGGCCCTGATCATTACTACTACAAACCTTCCCCATATTTTTTTAACTCATGCACTGTTTTTTATGATTATCATTCAGTGAATCATCATTTAGTATTAGTTAAGTATTTTATGTATACTTATTTCAAACTTTGTCCAGCAGAATTTTATTACAAACATTACAATAGCAGTCAGTTTAAGTACAGTCAAAATTATACTACACTCAGGAGAACAAGGACCAAAAATTATACTTACTAGTAGTTTTGTCAGACACTATTTCCTTTGTCTCAGCCTTTTTTCGTCCCTTGTCTATCACAAATACAGTCAAGATAGCAAAAGTTTAGTGATGGTTTCTATGTTTAAGGAGGAGTAAAGCTAACCCTCACATTGAAAGTAGCCATGAATAACTGGGATCAAATTTTTGAAAAATAAAGTAAGCAGTTGATTATGGATATTATTTCATATGAGAAATATATTGCTTATGTATTTTATTAGAATATTTTCTTTTATATTCATGCAGCATTTCATTTCTGGTTTGTACATATGATACAAATCCTTGTTGATCGAGATCTTTAATTCTTATAATTTGCAGTAGCTATGCTATGATTCTTTTTGCTACTTGTTAATAATTTATTACAGCATTTTAAATGATGTTTCTCTATTATACCAAAACTAAATATTTCCTCATTTCCCTTATCCATAAATCTTGGAGCTTTAAAAAAATTGAATTGAATGCACAGTTATTTTTGTTCATTTTCCATAATACTGTTTTAAAAATTCTTTTTAATATAAAACATGGTTCAGATTTATCTTTTGGCTATAAATAATCCATGTTCAATTCTTATAACAATGTTTTACTTTTCCCAGAATATTTGATCAAGAAAAAACCCCTTTACTTGATTGTCCCATTTAATTTGTACAGGTGTTATCTATTTTAAATTATACAGCTAACTAAATATTAATTTTCAGTTATTTTCAACTTATGGACATTAATTTTTTTACTGAATCTCATTATCATTTATGGCGAAGGCCAGTATTTTTTATATGTTGATATACAGATATACAGAGATGAGATGATAAAGAGGGAGATAAAGAGACGGGGGAAAAACAGAGAGAGAAAGGGAGAGAGGAATAGAAGGAGAGTGAGAGGTTCTGTTCTCTATTCTCTGTTATATAACCTGGAATGTGTAACTATTTCTTTGAAAATAATAACTCTCATTTTTATAACACTGAAAACTTTCGATAACTATTGGTAGAGAAGAATATTAGCATAAAATATTAGTACAGCCATTCTATTATCAAACCCATTTAATTTCTCCATCCTGTGCGTTTTCCATTCAGCAAAATTTAGTTTCATTGTGAAAAACAGAAAAACTGTGTATGCTTAAAGAATATATTTTCCATGTTTCCAGTGTAACTGTTGTGTATTCAATAATAAAAACATGGTGTTTATTATCTCTTTTTAAAGATTATAAATAAATCTTTTAAGTTTCATCTTTTAAAGGGGTGATTTTGAATGTTTTCTCAACTATAGTAAAAGATACATTTAAAATATGTATACATATATACATATATCTCACTCACATATGTTTTCTGCTGAGAAAATTGTTATAGTATCTTTGATAAAGAAAATCCATGTTCTATACTACCTATCTATGAAGAAATTGAATACCTTCATATTTTGTCATATAAATAAATTAAAAGCTATTCCTCATCTATGCAGTTGTTATATTTCTTTCTCTGAATGTCCTGTAAATAAAATCAACATCTAAATTCTTAATTGGCACATCAAATTATAATATTGACTTTTTATCAAATGCCATTTCCTTCTTGCTACACCTGAATTTACAGAGCATTTTGCAATTAAACTCATGATTCATTTCCTTTTTACATTTTTTCTGAGTCATAAACACCTAACCTGTCAGTGAAATAAGTGTTTTGCATGTCAAACTTTACTAGTAAATAAAATCTCACTTATTATTTTCTTATATAATGTTTTGAAAGTTCCACACTGCTATTCTTTACATTTTATTAATATCCTTTCTTATCCCTTTAAACAAACATTACATATTTTCTCTCTCTTTAAGATTAATACCTTGCAAATAAATCTTTTAAACGTGAAATGATTCCAGTTAATACTCTTTATTGAGCAAAATTACATCATGAGTGGAAGAGCAATAATTGGAATCCAGGAGATTTGAGCTCTAAATCCTAATCCTGACTCTAGAGAGATTTGGCTTCTAGTCTATATGCAGGTGTTGTAATATAGTTGGTTAGCAGTGTTCTTACTTGTAAAATGAAAAGATTAGGTTAGGTAATGTCCAAGTCAGCTTTTTTTTTAAAAAAAAATAGATAATGACAGTAATTTCCTTAATTCCATAAATCATTTGTAATATCAATGATTAGTTATGATGACAATATGAAACAGATTTCCTGGAAACAAAATGATATAGACTTATTTTAGCAAAAATATTTGTTGAACTTTTAAAGGTTTTACACTTAGCATGCTACTTACTGTCGGCTTGATTCCAAACTTTTACCATGTGAGCTAATGTGTGAGGATTGTGAACAACAGCAGTTCTTACCTATAAGGCATGCTACAGGTGAGGTAGTGAGTTCATTAGACCTCATTAGCTCATGTAAGTCAGTTCTATCAAGAGGCTATGAGGAAAATTTAGGGAGACTCAAGAGTAATGTGGAAGATATTTTATTTCTGAGGCTATTTTTAAAAAATCCCTGCAAGATGGAAAATGAAGTAAACAAAAACTACAGAATTTGATAAAACTGCATTATTTAATGTACCATTCAATTCAGTTCAGTCCAATTGAATTTAGCAAATATTTATTGAATATCCATGCAAAACCTCAATGACAGTATTGAGCATATGCAAATTTTGCAAAAACATTACAGTGAGATTTAGAGCACTCATGTCACATAGTAAGATTTTTAAAAGGTTTTAACTAACAATATTATACATGTTCTTTGCCTCTCTCTTGGACTTAAAACTTGTGTATCATGTATTGATAAGGAATATATGTAGTCAGTATTATAAAATTGTCTCCTAAATTAACTTTGCTTATATTATTAAACTTTTTTTATGCCTAACTTGTATTTAGAATTCAAGGACACAGTATCTCAAGCAGCAAAATATCTTTATTTTATAATTTTAGATTTCCTCATATATTTTAAATACTATGAACTTCTCTTTATTATTACAGTTACCATTCTTTTCCTCAAGAAGTTTAAACTTTTTTTCTAAAAAAGTATTGTTAAACATCATATATCACAATTAAATAACCTTGTCCTTGTTTTCCCAACTCTGTCTACTTCATTGCTTTAAGGTCACATCTTATCACTGTAGCATGACTTGATAATAATGTTTGGTTTATAAGGCATACTCCCAAGGAAGCAAAGAACTCATTTATCTATCTATGAATCATTGTTCTGTACAAACTAGGAATCCAAACCATATATCCTATAGCTTAAACATCAATTTGTAGAAACTAAAAATTCTTGCAATCACAATTTGAATTGCCTTTTGTAAATTAAGTAGCATTAGCAAAATGATAGCATCTCAACTAATGTGAAGTTTCTATTGAAAACAAATATCAATAAAATGTAATAAGAGGACATCAAAAACATATTGAACATAGAATTATAGCACTAATATACTTCTACTGCACAGGGAAGAATTAGAATTTCTAGTGATAAAATAACTAATATATGCCTTAAAATTTACATTTCACAGTCATATTTAATCGTACTTGATCCTGACAATAAAGCTATAAGGTAGGAATTAGTACTGTTATTTTGTTTTATATAATAAGTTCAAGGTCAAAATGAATGATTTGTCAGTGGCCACATACCTGGTATTGCAGAGCCTTCACCTAATTTTTCAGTAGCACCACTGTGCCTGTTGTTCTCAATCTTGGTGCCTATTAGAATCATTTGGGGAGGTTTAGAAAAACTCTCACATTTCCAACTCTCAGGTTAATTGAAATAGAATTTCTGAGTGTAGAACTTGAGTATTGATAGTAAAAATAACAAACAATTTATACTCATCTAATTCTAATGTGGCAGTGAGTTTTGAAAACCAATGTACTGGTAATTAGGTTCAATAAATATAGCTTAATGAACGAAGATGGTAGAGGAGGAGAATGCTAACACGTGGAACAAATCTCCTTACTAACATATTCAAACATAACTAAGACTGTTACAAGTGGGAGAAGAAAACTAAAGTGATATGTATGCCTTGAGGGGAGAAGTAACATGCTTGTCCTTAGGAGGTAGATACTGTCACTAGGGTAGCAGCTATATTTGGTTTAAAAAAAAAAATTGGTATTGCAAAAACTAAAACACTTTGTTTGAGTGATTACCTTTTGTCATCATTACTTGAGGGTTCTGATTTTTTCATCACCTGCTCTTTCTATTTTACCTTATATTGTCATTATTCTCTTCATTTTTCTTAGTAATTTTTCAAATGAATTCTTTGCTTTCAATTTTATAGCACCAGCTTGTCTGTGTTTAAAATTCTCTGTAAAGAGTCTTGAAATCTTAAGGGAAAACATGCAACAGCAGTCTAATCAATCAACCACAGAAGGCAGAGCTGTGTTGGGACACAATACTAAGAGTTTTAATAAGAGCCTTGAGTACTCATTTGCCCAGACTGTGGTTTTTCAAAAAATATATAAGACAGGTAATTCATTCTGCCAAGGCTACAAGTTTCCTTCTTGTCCCATTATCAGCCAATAAAATGTCTCTCTCTTTTTTTTTTTTTATTCAGAATACATTCGTTATATTCTTCTACATGTCGTTACATCTTTGGTCTAGAAGAGCATAGTGGTTTTGCTTTGAAGCATATTAAAAGAGAAAATCTTTATTATTTATGTTATCTTACACTTTAATTGGGTGGTTTTATTCTTTCCTTAATGTGCTGGAATCAATCAATTTTAAGCAGCTAACAAAATCTTTGATGATTCTTGTTTTGGGAAAAGTTAAATAGTTCTAGTGGTCTGCAGTTTATTCAAAATAAGTTTGGTATGTGTAGGTCAAAAGTATTTGATGTGAAAACTTTTGAGAGTATACTGAGATTCTGAAATTAGAACAAAGGAAGTCTTCTGGTTTAAGATGATTAGTAAATATTATCATCAAAAATACTTAAATCAACAATTGTATTTCTGGGGCGTTGTTTAGAGATTTTGGCTTATAAAGAAAAAAATCATACCCATCTTACCCTCCCGTGCCCCAAATGATCATTTATTTTTTTAAAAATAATGTATTTGGTTAGATAAAGGATATTCGAGTTCTTCCAGATTTTCAATGACAATTTTGTTTTAATATAAAGTTTCCTTCAAAATTTTTTCTCCTGTACTTTTATGCTTGAGGGTTGTTGGTTGTTTGTTATTTTTTTCATTTTGCTTTTCTTTTTGTTGTTGTTATTGTTTGTCTTTAGTGCTCTTCTGTCATCCCAAATTAATCTTTATTACATTTATATATTGGGACATAATTTTGCATAGTTCTTCAGATTTTACTTCATATATTCCCTGTTGATATTTGGCATGTATGAAGATGTTAGATTGGTAGTGTAAAACTCTTGGAGAAGAAAGTTTGGAGAAAATCACTTAGAAGTACAAGAATGGTACACATTCTATACTTAAGTGAAAATTTAATCTTTAGTACTATAACACATTATATCAGAGAGCAAATAAACTTTCAAAAAAATGTCCTCTGTGGCATCACTCACCTGCTAAAGCCACATCGGTTTTGAGAGATGCAAATGTGGCCATCAAGTTAACCAGTCAAGGATCTGGGAATTCTATTCTGGAGTACCAATCTCTGTCTTTACAGGTAATAATATAGCAACTAAGAAAAGTTTGAAAAAAACAGTATTTGATTCCATTTCTGAAAATATTTGTAATGTTTTCATGTGAGTAGATTGAATTGAGTTACATATTTCATTTTTAATATCCTTTTTTATTATGATTGTTAGCAATACATGGCAGCTTTCAACAGAAAATATATGTATATATATACCTTAACGTACATTGCCAACATGAAGTGTTAACATTTAATTCCCTATTTTTGTTCACATTAATAGGAAATAAGTTACCCATTTTCTCTCTGGAAATATCAAAACAGCATTTAGCAAGAAACATGTTACTTCTCATATCTAAAATTCAACATCAAATTTAGTATTTCTGATTTTAGTAGGAATCCAGCCTAGGGAAAGAATGCTGAATAAACTCTAATTAATGCGATATTTTACTTGTGACAAATTTTCTGTTTACTGATGTTGGGAAAATAAAACTCAGTCTTGTGGCTTATTTGCTTCAGATAAGAGGAAAATAGAGAAAAACAAAAATTTGATTTTTCAGTCATGTTATTTAAAAATAATGTTTCCAGTACACACTGTGAATTGTATAAATGTATATCATTAACCAAGAAAAATTAGATATTATGTATCAAAGACTAATGATGGGAGTGTTCACCCCACACTGCCACTGACATGATATTGCTGGTAATAGAAGATATATAAAAGCAAAAGAACATTTCTGCATTATGCTGAGTTAGGAAAACACAACATCTGCAAATTTTCCCTAGATATCAGTCATTAGATTTTCAAACTGCTAGTTTTCAGCAAAGATACATACTAATAATCAAAACTTGTTTATGTATGGTTAACATTATCTCTGATTCATGTGATTATATACACATGCTAGAGTTTTCTTAAAGTGTATTTAAAAAGTTGATATGCCAAATTGTTTGCTGCACATGAATTTAAATCATATATTTATATTTTAAAAATGATTTCAGTCAAGTTCCAGATTTATTAAATGACAATTTCAAAATTAGTGTATGTAATTTTAATAAAGCACATATTTTAATTACTTTCTAGCTTTCTAGCATTTTAAAGGTTATCTTTTTTTTTTTTTTTTTGAGACAGTCTCGCTCTGTTGCCCAAGTTGAAGTATAGTGGTGCAATCTAAACTCGCTTCAACCTCTGCCTCCCAGATTCAAGCAATTCTCCTGACTCAGCCTCCCGAGTAGCTGGGTTTACAGCCGTGCACTGCCATGCCTGGCTAGGTTTTGTAGTTTTAATAGAGACGGGGTTTCATCATGATGGCCAGGCTGGTCTCAAACCCCTGACCTCAAGTGATCCACCCACCTTGGTCTCGCAAAGTGCTGGGTTTACAGGTGTGAGCCACCATGCCTGGACCATTAAAGGTTATCTTGTTATGACAGTAATTCAGCAGTTAGTATTACATTATTTTCCAAGATGATCTAATTACAAGCAGATATTTCATAATATACTTGTCCCTCCCCTTTGAAGAAGATTGGTTCCAGGGCCCCTGGAGAAGCAGAAATCCATGAATACTCAAGTCCCTAATATAAAATGACATAGTATTTATATATAACCCACATACATCCTCCCGTATAATTTAAATCATCTCTAGATTACTTATAATACCTAATATGCAAATACAATGTAAATCATTCTTGTACTGTATTTCTTATTTTTATATTTTGTTGTAAAATTATTTAATTTATTTATCTATTTATTTATTGTTTTAAATGCAGGATTGGTTATTTAACAAATGTGACACTCCTGGAAACAGAGGGCCACGTGTACTATAAGACATATTTTGCTAAAATTATTAAAATTTAATAAAAAGTAGAAAAGCTGCTATATTTCTGTTTCCTAGGCTTGCCAGCATCTTGGTCGCTTACATCAACATAAATTTATCACTTCACATTTCTAGAGGATGAAAGTCTGAAATCAAAATATTGTTAGGGTGATGCTCTCTCTCTAATAGCTCTAGGGGAGAATCCTTTCTTACCTCTTCTGATTTGTGGTATTTCCCAGTAATCTTTGGCACTCCTTGTTTTATAAATGCATCAATTCAGTCATGTAGCCATCTTTTTCCTTATGTGTCTTCGCATGGTCTTCCCTTTGTGTATGTCTGTGACTGGTCCCACATTTCTCATTTTTATAAGAATACCAGTCAATATTGGATTAAGTTCCACCCTAATAACCAAATTTTAACTTGATTGCCTGTAATTCTAAATAAGATCACATTCTGTGGTACTAGAAGACTTCAACATTTATTTTTGGTGGGGACACAATTTAACCCATAGCAGCTGCCTAAGCTAATATGAGTGAGAAAAAATAAGAAAGTATTAAAAATCTTTGACAAATTTATAATAGATTGCATTTTAAATGAAAACCTCTGAATATTTCCTTTTGAATATATCTTTTTGGGTATTTGTCATCCAAAAGTATTTCTCAAGATTCAAGTTTCCCAAAATTCAAATTTCTCAAAAGTCAACATCTCTATTAATCTTAATCTTGCTGATTGATCTTTTTGGTGTTATTTATATTATTAAACTGGTTTTAACTGGCAGTAAGTTTTGTGCCTGAAAAAGTAGGATAGATTTGTTGTATCCAGTTATAAATATCCAGTCAAAAATGTTTAAAGATGCAAAAACATACCATCTTCAGAGCTTCAACAATACACTTCTTTTATGGTGATTTCAGGAGTGAAAGCGCCTTCCAATTACATAAACCAATAATGGTGTATGGAATAGAAAGCAATTTGTTTTCTTGTGGTGAGAATTGTTTTAACATGTTTAGTCTTATATATACAACAAGGTCACATAAGTGTATCATTTACAAGTTAGTGCTTCTTTAATGTCTCTGTTAATAACTATGCCAATTTAAACTACAAATTTGCTTAACACATCTAAGTAAATATTTCTTTTTAACCAATTTATATTACTGTTCTCTAGTCCTCATAGCAGAAATCTAGAGTTGGGCATCTTCATATTAACTCTAATGGTCTAGCGATTTGTCTTTTGCAATACAACAGCTAATTCATTGCAATCTTGCTCTAGGTCTTAAGGAGGAAAAAGTAAAGAAGAAAAACTTTTGTGCAATGCATTACAGTAATTATTTAATATGTGAAAAAATCACATTGTAACACAGTATGCCATAGTCTCCATTGGTTTCCAGATTGTACAAGATTTTAATGTTTTTACATAGCTTCATCTTTCCTTACATATTTCCATATGTTTCTACTACCTCACTTTTAATCAGTCTCACTACACTGTCTGAACAATCAAAATTCAAACTGTTTTAAAACTCTTTAAGTATAGAGCCTCTCATATTTCCTAACTGTGAAATTCTCTGTGATTATTTCTGGTAAGCACAGGCAGTTTTCTATTGAAAAAATAAGTTTCTGTAACTTATGCTTTCAATCTTTGTCATCTAAATTAAATTGATATATTTTGATAGTTGACACATATTGATTCGCTATCAAATTATATCTCTAGGATGCGCCACATTTTATATAAACTGTTTCTTATAAACTGATATACAAGCATCACTCTACTTTGTAGTTTATTTTATGAGACTACTAAATAAATCACCACAAAAGGAGAACATTGTTAAAGAAAAATGTTGTTTTAAAAAGCCCAGTGGAGGCACATAAAAGAGAATAGAGAAATAAAAAGACAAAAACAATAAGTTATGCAGTAAGTATACGGAAATATTGCTACCACAATATAAGAGACAACAATAGACTGCTCAAAGGAAAAATTGGAATCACTTTTTGACTGTACCTATGGCACTTTTGGTATTGACAATATAACTTGACTCAGTCACTTTGATTTGGCGTCTGGGTATGTGACTGTCTTCCCGTGTATGTGTGTATCTATCTGTGTGCATAATAGAATAATTTACTATAGAATATATGGACATAGTGTAGCCTTAATATCACAGATCTCACAGGTTCCTAGAACACTTAGTGTGAGCATTTTTTAAAAAGAACACTACATATTCATTAAAAGGAAAAACTATGTTCTAATATGACGATATAGCTACCTTGTACATTTATATGTCTATACAAGCGTGACCAAAACATGATCAGAGTGTTCATCACAGTCCTCTGTAACTGTCTTGCTTCTTTAGGAGTATGTCATCACCATTTTTCTAGGCAGAAAACATTTAACAGTGTTGAAATTACAGAGAAAAAATATCCCTATCACACAAGAAAATGTCCTTCCTATGTGTACCCCTGCATCACCCAGGAAAAATGAGTGAATGCCTCAGCTTCAAATTCCACACTTTATAAAGTCTAAATTTACTTAAAATGTTTAAATAGTAAAGCAACCATTAAAACTTCTCCAAGTAAATATTAAATGTGTACAAACATGGAAGATGACTAAAATATAAATATTGACCCAATTTTCTTTTTCTACAAATGTCCTATTAAAATACACAAAAATATTAGTGGAAATAAAATTTCAGCTGAAGTAAAAATTGTAGAAGTCCACCATCAAAAGTCCAAAAATTTGGATGGATTACTGAAAAACAGTCATTAAAAGTGGTTGAGGCTAGGGGAGAAATAGCATGAAGAGAAATACCTAATGTAGATGACAGGTCGATGGGTGCAGCAAACCACCATGGCACGTATATACCTATGTAACAAACCTGCACATTCTGCATATGTATCCCAGAACGTAAAGTATAATAAAAAAATTTTTTAAAAAGGCATGCACTCAGTCATTGAGATTTTATCATATATCATTTTTATAAATAAGGACTTTATTAAAAATAAAGTGGTTGAACTGATGGAGAAAGGAGAGTAGAGAGAACTAAGACAGAGATCTTTGTAGGATATGTGAAAGCCTACCTCCTCAAAGACACTGCCATCCAAGTCAGTAAATAAAGATGAGGAGGGCTGACTCTGGGCTCAACATAAGAGTACTTAGCATATGTAAATAACTACTGGGCTAGTATTTCAGAGCTTCCTCAATTGTATGAGATATCTTGCTGAGAACTATTCCCTTGGTATCACTGCTATCTATGTAAATTTTGAAGATCAGATTAGGTAAATTTGTAGTGTGGGCATTTGAACAAAAGATTTAATCAACATAAATCATCAAGATTTAAAATTAGATTTAAAATGCTTTAATTCTAAAAGTCCTTGGTTAATAATTTTTGGCCTCAGGCTAGATTATTGTTATTATTCACATTAACTTTTTTTTTTTTTTTTTTTTTTTTTTTTTTTTGAGACGGAGTCTTGCTCTGTCGCCTAGGCTGGAGTGCAGTTACCGGATCTCAGCTCACTGCAAGCTCCACCTCCGGGGTTTACGCCATTCTCCTGCCTCAGCCTCCCGAGTAGCTGGGACTACAGGCGCCCGCCACCTCGCCCGGCTAGTTTTTTGTATTTTTTTTTTTAGTAGAGACGGGGTTTCACCGTGTTAGCCAGGATGGTCTCGACCTCCTGACCTGGTGATCCGCCCGTCTCGGTCTCCCAAAGTGCTGGGATTACAGGCTTGAGCCACTGCGCCCAGCCTATTCACATTAACATTTGAAAGTTAATGTTAATAACTTTAAAGTTGACAAAGTGTTTTTTCTTGCTTTAAGTTTAGCGAGTTGTTTAGTAGTAATGTGCCTGTAAGATACTATATCAGAAATAATAAATTTTAAACATTCAAATAATGTTCATTAAATTTGAATATTTTAGAAAACTGATTTGTAAGATTAAATTGCATCTTCATTGTAATTTTATTGAGATAAGATTGATTATAAATATAAATTCTGGTTAAAGGACAAATGTTATTTTATTACTTATATTGATTATTGGATTAGTGAGACATTTATCACAGATTATTTAACTAGAATCTGAAGAATGTCCAAAACATTCCTTCACATTATTTTCAGTTTGAAAGCATTTAGTATAATTTTCTTTTCACACAGCTGGGATTTGTTTCATGGATATGTACTAAAGAAGGAACTGAAAGTCCAATTAAACAGACTACAGTATTGGCCACAAAAGTCTTTCCAGAACTCATCTAAGTCAATTTTTCAATGCAATTTTTTTGTCCATTTGCAACTCCTCTTATCTAACTTTCCTAGCCCCTGCTTCAGGCAAACAAGGTTACCATAAATTAGTTTGCATTTCTGAGAGTTTTCCATAAATAGAATAATATAGTATGCGTTCTTTTATGTGTTTGAAAAAAGAAAAGGACAAAAAATAGAATAAAAGGGTATGAATTTCCAGTTAGAACTTGAAATATTTTTAAAGGTGCTGCAATAAATAGTACAATGTGGCTGACTCAGAAAACTAGTATGAAAAAGAATCACACTGAATATTTTAAAATGAGGGTTCATGTATCTTCTCTGGCATCAACTGCTGAATAGCCTTGTCAAATGCAATAGTTTAATAAGTGGAACACAGTAGGAAAGGATGGATGTGACAAGCGATAAACTATTTTGGTCTCAATTTGTTACACGTAAAATGAAGGTGCCCTTCATGTCTCTTATTCTAACTTGGTGTGTATTGAGTCACATACGTTTTGCTAAACAAAGTTGTTAGAAACCGTCTAACTGGTACTCACACATTTTGCTCAATTATTGAATGGAAATAAATAGTTAAGAAGGAGTAATTTCTGCTCTACAATGTTTTTCTTCCATTTATTTTGTCTTTTTAGCAGCTTTATTAAAAAGTACATGGTGTATATTAAGTTACACGTACTTAAAAGGTGCTATTTGATAAATGTTGACCTATATTTACATCCAGTAAACCATAACCAAAATCAAGACTGTGATTGATCACACTAGAAATATTTTTGGGTCCATTTGCAATTCCTCTCATCCAGCTTTCCCCAGCCTGTGCTTCAGGCTAACATTGTTACTATAAATTAGTTTGCATTTCCAAGAGTTTTTTATAAATAGAATAATACATTAAGCATTCTTTTTTATGTTTCACTTCTGTTACTTACCACAATTATTTTGAGATTTATTTATGATGGTGGGTGTGTCAAGAGTTTATTTTGTTTTCTTATTGCAGTTATATTTAATTGTCTGAATACTCTATAATTTATTTATTCATTCTGCAATTGATTGATATTTGGCTTGTTTCTACTTTGGAATGATTACAAAAAACAGTGCATTTTCATTATGTATAAGCTATTTATGTACAAGTCTTTACATGGTCATATTCTTCTATTTCTCTTCGGCAAATATCTAGAACAGATCCAGGGTGGCTGGATCATACTCTAAGTAAAATGAATTTTAACAATTGTGAAACTGTTTCAAGAATGGTTGCACTTTTCTGTGCCAAACAATAGTGTGTGAGAATTCCTTTTCCTCTAAATCCTCATCAAGATTTGGTATAATCTGGTTGTTTAATTTTAACAATTCTGCTATGAGTAGCATTGTCTAATTATGACTTCAACTTGCCTTTACATAATGACTAACAATATTGAACATTTTGTCATGTTCTTATTTCATTATCCATGCATTTTCTTTTGTAAATATTTTGCCTGTTCAAATATTTGGTATATTTTTTAAACTCAATTGTTTGTTTTATTATTGCTGAACTGAGATTTTAAAAAATACATATATTACACAAACAAGTACTTTATTCAATATTTATTTTGCAAATATGTTCTCCATTTTGTGACTTGTATTTTAGTTACATTAACTCTCTTTCAAAGAGACATATTTTTAATTTTGATGAGGTCTAATTTTTTTGATGCACCATAATTTTGGTGTCATATTTAAGAACTCTTTGTATAACCTAAGGTTTAAAAGATATTAGTCTATATTTTCAGATAGAGCTTTTATGGTTTTAGGTAATACATTTGTTCATTAATTTATTGAATTAATTTTAGTTTAAATTTTGTGACATGGATCCAAGTTCATCTTTGCATATTGACATGCTATATTCCATCATGATTCATTGAAAGGACTAATCTTTTTCCAATGAATTATCTCATAAACTTTCTGAAAATAATTAGTTGTTCATTTGTGTGTGGACCTATTTTGCACTTTGTTTGTTGTGTTTTGTTTTTGAGATGGAGTCTTGTTCTGATGCCCAGGTTGGAGTGCAGTGGCACAATCTTGACTCACTGCAACCTCCACCTCCTGGATTCAAGCGATTCTCCTGCCTCAGGCTTCCCAATTACTAGGAATACAGGTGCCCACCACCAGGCCTGGTTAATTTTTGCATTTTTAGTAGAGACAGGGTTTCAACATGTTCGCCAGGCTGGTTGCAAACTCCTGACCTCAGGTGATCAGGTCACCTCGGCCACCCAAAGTGCTGGGATTACAGGACTTTGAGTCACCGCGCTTAGCCCTGCACTTTGTTTTGATATTAGGTGTATAATGATAGGGACAGGAGGCAGACAAATTCCTAAGCAATCAGGGACAGGTCCCCAGTGAAACTCGATTTTCAAGTCAAGGATGATCTGAAGGCAGAAAATCAAACTACCAGATCTGGATAGAGTCCACAGACTGGAATGAGAACTTCCATTCCCATTCCCATTTGGTGTGCTCAGCCCCTGACTGGTCCCAGGCCAAGTCTTCACTTCAGCCCCTGATTGGTTCTTTACACTATTGTACCTCTTTCTGAATGGTGCTTTTCCCAAGTCTACCAGTAAAGCAATCAGCACACATTTCTCCATTCTAAGCCAATAAAAACCCTGGACTTAGCCTCATAGCCTGCAACACACTTTCAAGTCCCCTCTCACTGTTAAGAGCTTTCTGTTCAATAAAATTCTACCCTGCCTTACTCACTATCTGGTAACTGTGTACCTCATTCATCTTGGTTGTGAGATAAGAACTCAGAACTGGCCAAACTGCAGGAGTGAAAGAGCTGTAACATCCCCTCCTGCTTGCAAACTATGGGAGTAAAGAAGCCGTAACATAAACATTTAAGGTTGTTATGTCA
Organism: Trachypithecus francoisi; assembly: GCF_009764315.1. Taxonomy (NCBI): domain Eukaryota; kingdom Metazoa; phylum Chordata; class Mammalia; order Primates; family Cercopithecidae; genus Trachypithecus; species Trachypithecus francoisi. The sequence continues at coordinate 54,493,285 of NW_022681463.1, read as the reverse complement.
TTTGGATTAATTGACTCTTATCTATAAAGTGGCTTTTTCTATTTTGTAAATACTGTTTATTTGGAATGCATTTTGATGTTAATATAACCATTCTAATTAATAACCATTCAATGTTAGCATGGTATTTCTTTTCTCATCATTTTACTTTCAGTTGGTTTTTGTCTTTATATTTAACATGTATTTCTTCTAGGCAACAGATAGAATTAAATGATTATTTTAATAATTCAGTTTTAACTCCTCTGTTGACTTATTACACATACATTTTTATTTTCTTATTTTAGTGGTTTCCTGGAGTTCTCAGTAACTATTTTTTACTTATTATGATCTACCTTACAGTGGTATTAAATCCTTTACACATAAGAAACTTATAGTAATATACATCAAATTCTCTTCTCTCAAACTTTATGCTATTGTTACATACCTTACTTACATATCTTATAAGGTCACATCACATTGTTATTTTTCTTTAGTTAGTTATTTTAAAAATTAATTGGAAAAGAGACACTGTCCATGCAGTTACCATATCTTTTTCTTTTTATCCTTTGAATATTTTTAGATCCATATTTTCATCTTGATTCATTTTCCCACTTCCTGAAAGTATTTCTATAACATTATTTACAGAAAGGTGCTGACAATGAAACCTCTAGCCTTTCTAGATCTAAAAACACCTTTATTGAAACAAGAGCCATATTTAGTCCAGAGCTAAAAGTACTTTATTAGGCGCACTACAAATTATAATGATTTTCTGAGTAGCTGGTTGAGGGAGGAACTATTCCATATCCACTGCAACCATGTAACACTGTTTCCTCTAATCCTTTCTGGTGTTTCTCTTCCTAGCTAGGGTCAGTTTCCTCACACATGTTACTTATTAGTCTATTACTGAATATGTGTGAAGCACCCTCTGCAGATTTCTGAATTTTCCGTGTATCTCTTTTCTTTCCCATATTCTGTCCTGTGACTTTTGCTGCTTCGGTCTCCCCAAACTCTCAGCTGTCTTCTCAATGTAGTCTGCTGGGCTTCGTATGAATTTCTCTTCTTTTTGCCACAGCCTGAACACTCTCTCAAGAGAGAAGGATGGAACAAAGCTGGGTCACTTCATTGGTTCATGATATCTCAAGGATTACTATTCTGCAATGCCTGATGACTAGTGTCTTGACAGCCAATGTTTAAAGGTTTAAAATTAGTTTTTCTTCTTCTCCCTCTTTCTCTTCCTCCATTGGTCAAGTTGGGAATATAAATCTGGTCCTTGTGTTTTCATCTTGGCTGTTGTAGAAGTTTTTTCTTGTACTTAATTAAAAACAACAACAAGCAAGGTCCACTATGAGCTTGAAAATATAATCTTGCCTACTTTATTTAGCAAATAAATTAGCCTAAAATAATATAATTTGATTTTCAGGCTATCTCAAAATGCTTAACCATTTGAGGAATAATTATATAGCTCCTTATTGGTCATTTTTAAATCAAAATTAATACATTTTAATTTTAATTATTGTATTTTACTTTTTATACATATTACTTCATGTCAAGTGCCCGACTTTTTATGAAGGTTTACTTTCTCTTCAACAACACAGATGATTTGTTATGCCTTTGTATTAGCCTTCTGAAAGTTCAAATGTCAAAATGAAGCCAATTAAATGAAAACAAGAATTCAATGCTAAAAAGGAATAAGAACACTCCTCTAAAAATTTATTCAACTTCTTTTCTATTAATTATATTAATATATATGGCAATGCTATATAGATGGCTTGAAAAAATTTCAGAACAATGTTGTATTATCTCAAATAAAGTTATTTATAAGCTAAAACTGTGGATTTCTCTATAAATAAAAGATACTTTACAATGAAATAATATTAAAAATGATAAAAAGATTGTTTTATATACTAAGTAAAATTTTGCCTAAAAAAAATTAATATATATGTTCCTGTGAAATTTCAAAATAACATTTAGAAATCACCAAATGCCTTCATTCCCTTATTGAATTGACATATTGTATATTTAATCATAAAAGCATGCCATTTAAGATGTGTTAGATACCACAAATGTCATCTAGCAGAATCACTTTTGTCTGTAGATGAGAAACCTATAGCCCAAAGATTTTCTCACTCAAAGTCACACCAGTAATTAAGACCATAGTGCTCCACATGTAACCAATCATTCACTGAGAAGGAAATGGTTTGACAGACTGAACCCACATATTTGCCATTATGGAGGACCTTAAGCTAGAATTGCAGTACATATGACAAATGTATATATGAATGAATCATAGGATGCTATAAGTGATCATAGAGTAGGTTGGAGATCTTCAGTGTTCTCAGAGGAAGAGAGATACAGAAGCCAAAAGCCAAATCCCAAAAGATGACTGAGTTTAAGAAGTCTAGTAGTGGAAAAAAAGTGACTCAAGAAAAAAAATACATAAAAGCCAGGACTTTAAAAAGAGAATGCCATGAAAAATTTCGTGCTATTTAATAACGTTGATGTCAAGAGTTGAGTCAGGTGAGTGATGGAGAAATTGGAGAAACGAGCTGATAGGTAAATATTAATAGGATATGATAACATTTTAGATTTTTTTCCTGGAAAGATACAGAATTATCAAAAAAAATTGTAGCCCAGGAGATAATACTAGAAAAGGTGACCCATCTCAAACTGAATTTTGAGTTCAGACCCTACGGAATACAATTTGCACAGTATACACGTTAAATATGTTTGTTTTGTGCAGTCTTCCGAACCACCTTCTAACAGAGCTTCCTCCTGTATTAAACCAAAGTATTAAATTAACAGATAGGGAAGCTGTCTCTGCAATTTTGTTATCTGTGTCTGGGTATCAGGGCACTAATAATCACCCTGAATCAGAATTCAAAGACATAGGAAAAAGGAGTATGCACACCCCCACACACACACGCACAATATTTTTCAAATAATCTTTCTAACTAAAAAAATCCCGACTGGGTGCGGTGGCTCAAACCTGTAATCCCAGGACTTTGGGAGACCGAGACGGGCGGATCACCAGGTCAGGAAATTGAGACCATTCTGGCTAACACGGTGAAACCCTGTCTCTACTAAAAAAAAAAAAAATACAAAAAACTAGCTGGGCGAGGTGGCGGGCGCCTGTAGTCCCAGCTACTCTGGAGGCTGAGGCAGGAGAATGGCCTGAACCCGGGAGGTGGAGCTTGTAGTGAGCAGAGATCGCGCCACCGCACTCCAGCCTGAGCGACAGAGCGAGATTCCGTCTCAAAAAAAAAAAAAAAAAAAAAAAAAAAAAAAAAATTCCCTATACCATTGTAATAAAATATAGCTGTTTATCCACTAAAAATTTGCATTATGTAATGGCCATGTTATGTTTGCTAAAACACTATTTTTAAAATTTTTATTGAAGAATTATACAGTTAAATATATTTGGTATACAACATGATATTTTAACATATATTTAATCATTTCACATTGTGATTGAATGATTAAATCAATGATAAATGATTAAATCAAGCTATTTAACATGTCTATCACCTCACATAATTACTTTTTGTGATGAGACATCTGGGAGATCGTTAAAATCTACTATCTAATCGATTTCAAGTGTATAATACATTATCATTAACTATAGTCAATATGTTTTAACATGGACCTGGAGAACGTATTTCTTCTATCTAACTGAAACTTTGTATCCTTAGACCAACATAGCTTTTTATCACATTACGCAGGATAAAAGGTAAGTAATATTCTAATCTTTTATAGGTAGAAATGAAGATTCAGTAACTTCTTTTTTCAGCAACTGTTACTTAAATGAGAAAAGCAACATTTGTTTATGGGTTTTCTGAACAAATGAATAAAGAAATGTACATCTAATTAAACATCATTGATTATTTCTTTTTATATTTCTATAATATTTACTGACTGAAGACTCTTATTTGAAATCCTAAGTAATCTAAGAGGAAAGGATCTTTTCAATGTCAAATCATTTAAACATTAAACCTCTTTTATGCCATCAAAAGATATTTTGTCTTTATTTCTTTAGAAGCAATCATTTTGAAAGATGGAGAGACTGAAGTAATAAAATAAAGAGTTAGAGAAGACAAAGATTAGCTACTTTCCTTAGAATGAATGTAATCATTTCCCCTGATGGGAGTGAAGGAAAGGGGATTTTGTATCCTAAGCTTTGACCCTCAATATAGCAATAGAAATGTCATAGATTATTCTGCTAATTATATTACCCAAAATATAATAACCAGTGTGGTTTTACTTATCCATTGAAGTATGAGGAAAAGAAAAGATTAGTATGTTTTTAGGGAGAAAGATTATCAGCAAAAAGCCTGAGGTGAGGCAAGTAGTGGGAGAAGGGAAGGCATTTCTGTGTATGTGTGTGTGTGTGTGTGTGTGTGTGTGTGTGTAGAAAAGCCCACCTGGCTTTATCTTGACTAGAGAGCCTATGAATCCTGGCCCAAGTAAGAAATGACACTGCTAGAAAGAAGCAGTCAGGTGAGTAGGCCTAGGGAAGGGTCAAGGCAACTGTAGGCTCAGAGGTAATCAGTTTCATAGGTGAAGATCTCATGGCATCTGCATCCAGTACCTTTGCAGACCACAGGAGTTGTGCTTACCCTGGAAAGAGCATGTGCTAGAAATAGGTTGTCAGATAAAATACAGGATGCTTATAACTGGCATTTTAGATAAACTACAAATAATTTTTTTTAGTATTCAAGTATGTCCCATATATTGCATGGGACACAATTATACTAAAAAAAAAAAAAAAAAAAGCCACTCTATCCGAAATTCAAATTTAAATGGATGTGCTGTATTTTTATTTGCAAACTCTGATTTTTTTTTTTTTTTTTTTTTGAGACGAAGTTTCACTCTGTGGCCAGGCTGGAGTGCAATGGTGCGATCTAGGCTCACCACAAGCTCCACCTCCCGGGTTCAAGCGATTCTCCTGCCTCAACCTCCAGAGTAGCTGGGATTACAGGTATGCACCACCACACCCAGCTAATCATTTTTGCTATTTTCATTAGAGATGGGGTTTCACCATGTTGGCCAGGATGGTCTCAGTCTCCTGACCTCCTGATCCTCCTGCCTCAGCCTCCCAAAGTGCTGGAATTACAGGGGTGAGTGTAATTCACTCACCAAGCGTGGTGGCCGACATTCTTAATTTGAAAAGACATGTTCCCACAGTGCACAGAGGACAAGGTAAGATCAGAATAAATTGTATTATGGGGTCGATATAAATAGTAGCCCATTCTTAGATTTGAATTGAGCACGCTGAACTGTGACAAGAGAAGGGGACTGGACACCTCTATAATAAATTACATAGTTTTCTCTAAAAAAGAAACAGATAGAAATGGAGCATAAGGGCTATGAAATTACTGTTCTCCCCATTTCCAGGTAAACACATCTCAAATTGAAATATAAAACTTCACCTGACTCTCCCTAGCTTTCTTCACTACTTAAGCCTAGAGTGGGTAGGGGGAAGCAGATATTTAATTTGACATTTTTCAAATTTCAGTCAATTTTCCATATTCTGCTTTGCTTTAGCTGCATTATTTATATTTTCTCATATTCCTTTTAGAAGTAAGATTCAATGTTGCTTCTTCTTCATCTTTATCTATATTGAGATCTTGAGAGTTAAATGTCCTACTCATGTTCAGAGCTTCCTTATGTTGCAAGTTGAAGCATATTTAAAGAAACAAACCTAAACAGAATACAAAAATGTATAAAATGTTAAAGTAGTTACATTATAGAGCTTCTGATGTGGAAGCTGATGCTATTCTTGATCTTCATGATTTTGACTAGTTGCCTTGAATTTATTTTTGTTTTTAACTTACAATTAGTCTGAACCTATCCGACCTTAAATACTAAATACCCATTGCACTTGCCTGATAATACATTCAGTTTTACTCTCCTCCAAGAAGACACATATTTCAGATGAATACTTGGAATAAATGCTTCCCATAATTTAAAGCTAACAACCACATGTGTCAGTATGTTTCTGTTCTTGGGGGATTTTTGTTTGTTTGTTTGTTTTTGGTCCACAAATGATAAACTTTTCATGACATATTAATAAATAAATACATATAATTTTATGGTGTTAAAAATAGGGTGACATGCATGGTACATGGCTGTCAAAATCTCATGGCTCCACAGAAAGTACATCATAATTATATGCCAAGTACCAAGTATATTAGAGCTAATTCACCGTGGAAACATTACTCAGGTTATCTATTGAAAAATCTGGCCATTCACAACTAACATAGAGCTGCTTCTTTTAATGATTATTCTAGTTATTAAGATGAATAACATCTTTTATCTTGAAAAATGACAAGGGCAACTGCTGCGTATTTCAATCCATCATTGGTTTCCTGGAGTCATCACAATTAGAGATGGAAAGGGACCATTTGGTCATATCCCTCATCTTTCTGTCTGGGCAAACTTTAATCTTTGAGTAAATTCTCTAGAGCTTTGTCTAATCTAGTTTTACATAACTCAAATGGATTACTTGGAAGACTTTACCACAATCTAAAAACACTTTACTGCTGGGAATTATTACAATGATAATAACCATATCTTTGCACTGCTTATTTTCCCATTAGTTTTATCTTTGCCACCTGGGAACAGCCTTGAGCAATTCCACATCCTCCTCCCATTTCAGTGTGCCACCATTCAAATCATTGTAGCTGTTGATTGTACCCAACCTAACACATTTAATCTTGTTTGGCAAAATGATTTGTATATCTTTTAGCAACTCTATGTCTGCCAACCCCGTAGCATCTTTGAAATTAATGAGAAACCTGACAAATGAAGATGAACTTCTAGTAAAATACAGAATTAATGATTTCCATCAGAAGAGTTCATTTGAACATTTAGAGCTTTTGTTTTGAGTGAATTCTAGTGATTATTTGCTAAGAATATGACCCAATAAATATGCTAGGAGTATCTTCAGAAATACCTCTATTTTTATTTATACAATTTTCCTGTTCCAACTTCCCAGCACTCATGGTTCTTATTCATTAGCTGCCAGCCACCTTCCAAGACATCCCTCAAGTAAAACAGAAGTCCAATAAAAAAGTCATTTATTCTATTAAGAATCTACCTGGCAGCTGCCTAGTAGATTGTAACAATATGTTCAGACTAAACTGGTGTTGTCAATGCCTGTCTAGTCTAGGTTTCTAAGAAACAATTACATTTGAATGTATCATTAAAATGTTAATCATATGATAATCTTATGTAAAGAATGCAATTTTATGTAAGAAACATATTTTTCATGTAAGAAAGCTAGGCAGGATAGAGAATTGGCAGGAGGTGAGAACATTTTTAAAGAGACTATCACTAGAATGGAAGCTCTATGAGGGCAGGAATTTTTGTTTGTTTTACTGATGTATGCCTAGTTCCTAGGTCCATACATACATGTTCAATGCATAGTTTATTTTTCAATCACTTACATCACAATTGACAGAGCAATTGAAGACAATACACTTATTGCTTATCATTAAATCATTCACTCAATAAATTTTCTCAAGCCTCATAATTATCTTGTCTACTCATTTCTTATGCACCTGTGTTTCCATTTGGATATAGGCTTTTATTATAGGAAGAAAGATAGTGATTGTGAGACTCCAGTGGTTGTGTAAGGGAAAAGATTGCTTTATAGTTATCATATTATGTAGTCTTAAGAAGGCTACAACAGAGAGTTGGAAAAAATAGTTAAAGCACTCATGATAGCTCTGGAGAAATGTGTTGGTCTGCCAGAGAAGGAACATAGAATATAAACTCTGTGAATTATTTAATTAAATGGATTCAGTGGTAAAGTAAATCTTAATATTGAAGTCATCAACTCATTGACAACAGGGTGCAGGGTCCTATCTTGACCAAAGGAAGCTTATGAGACACAGTGTTTTCATTAGCAGATTAAGAAGGGGCTTCCCAGTCTTAGAGCTGTATACCAAAAACAAGACATAAGTGTTCTATGAGAATAACAGCTTTGAAAAGATGTCTGATGACTGTTAACAATGCAAACAAGAAAGTGATCTTTATATCAAATTGCATTTTTTCTTTATAGAAAAGTAAATTCAAATACAAATCAATCTTATGCAATCTGCTATATTTGAGAAATTAAACATAAAATATCATTGCATTATTTACTTATTGTATTTATCACAGGACATGTTTAAAGTAAGCAGCACATTCAAAATAACATAAACAACCATTTCAAAGTCACGCAGCTCTATAGCTCTTGTTAAAACCAGTAGACCTGAAAAGAGAAGCTGTGTTATGTTCAAAATATAGCTATGTTTGATCAATTAGGTTTTATAAAGATGGAAATCAGTTTCCTTTACTTCTACTACTAAGAAAAATGTGTATTAATTTTTATAATAGAATCTGTCAGTTGTCCTAAGTGCTGACCAGCTCACTGAGATTGCTGAAAGCAGTATGGGAATTTTTTCTGTCAAAGAATTCATTGTGATAGGGTAGGATTGGAAGTCTATTACTAATGTCATGGGCAATGATTTAAAAAAGCTCTAGTTTTAATCCCTTCTGGCTTTATTGAAAGAACTACCAAAGTGACATAGTGTCTTAATCCACGGGCAGATTTATTAGGGTAGAAATCTCTCTTGCTTTGTATTTAATTAGCTTAGTCTGTGGAGGGAACCTGGTAGCAAGGAAATCTCTCACACTGACACAAAGCACTGAACAATGAACCACACTTCAAGCACCTAAAAGAGAGGCAAGGACATTGTAATAAATTAACCACTAAGGAGAAAATATGGCTATCAGATCACGTCTTTACTACAGGAATCTATGCCTACATCTTTATTATCTAATTTAAAAGCTTCAAGTTACCCAATTTTGCTTGGGACCTTAAGTGGAAAAATGAAATAAATTCTAGCATATAAAATTATTGGTATTACTGTAATAATCTAGACCCAAATTCTTATGAACTTATTTATAGAAAATTGACCATAGTTTAATCTATGTGTATTATCATTGTTAAGTTACTCACAAGAGAAATAACAAGGCAAAACTGATATCACGTATCAAAAAGCGTAACAAAAAACTTTACCAGGAAGAAATGAAAATCAAGAGACCATCCAGATTTTACTTTGGCTGATCAAGCCAACTATTAATTTTTACAATACAATTCACAAAAAGCGTAGGTTAAAAGACTTTGCTCAGTGTACACTAGAAAACATTTTTAAAAGTTAGAAGATTATTTCCATAAATGTGAAAACCTGTTAAAAATAGAACTCAAGCAAGATTTTTAACATGTTCTTATATCAGGAAATTCTAGCACTCCCAATGTCTCTGTGAAAGAAGTAATTTTTTGGTTCACTAGCGTATTTTAAACATTTGAGAGACAATCAAAAAATAAACTGAAAGTGCAAAAAAAGCCCTAAGCGATAGCAGTAATATCATGAATCAATATAATAAGGTATGCAATTTTTTTTTTTTTTTTTTTTTTTTCCTGAGACAAGGTCTCCCTCTGTCGCCAGGCTGGAGTGCAGTGGCGCGATCTTGGCTCACTGCAACCTCGACCTTCCGGGTTCAAGCGTTTCTCCTGCCTCAGGAAAGTAGCTGGGACCACAGGTGCGCGCCACCACGACAGGCTACATTTTTGTATTTTTAGTAGAGACGGGGTTTCACCACGTTGGCCAGGATGGTCTGGATCTCTTTACCTCGTGATCCACCGGCCTCGGCCTCCCAAAGTGCTGGGATTACAGGCGTTAGCCATCGCGCTCGGCCGGTATGCAAATATTTTAAAAAGATCTTCACACATTAAGAGAAATCAAAGATGTAAAGAAGTGGATGGATCCACTGCAATCTCAATAAAAATTCTAACAGAGATTATTCAGGTAATTGACAAGTTTTATTTTTGTAGATTTAAATGAAGAGAAGAAACAGCCAAGATGATCTTAAAGAACTACACATTTGTAGGACTTAGAGGACCATACATTAAAATTTATTATCAAGTTATATTTAAGAGAATATTGGCCGGACGTGGTGGCTCACACCTATAATCCCAGCACTTTGGGAGGCCGAAGGGGGTGGATCACGAGATCAAGAGATCCAGACCATCCTGGCTAACACAGTGAAACCCCGTCTCTACTACAAATACAAAAAATTAGCCAGGAGTGCTAGCAGACTTCTGTAGTCCCAGCTACTCAAGAGGCTGACGCAGGAGAATGGCATGAACCCGGGAGGGCAAGCTTGCAGTGAACAGAGATAGTGCCACTCCACTCCAGCCTTAGAGACAGAGCAAGACTCCGTCTCAAAACAAAAACAAACACACACACAAACAAACAAACAAAGAATATTACACTAAAGATAGACCATTATAACAATGAAATAGAACACCAGAAAAAGAAAATCTTGACCCAAATTCACATAATATAAAAAAATCAATTCTAGGTGAATTAGAGCTCTTTATGTGGACTAATAAACTTTCAAAAAAAAAAAAAAATCATGATATGGTTTGGCTCTGTGTCTGCACCCAAATCTGATCTTGAATTGTAATCCTCATATGTCAAGGGAGGAACCTGGTGGGAGGTGACTGGATCATGGGGATGGTTTTCCCCATGGTATTCTCACGATAGTGAGTAAATTCTCATGATAGGTGATGGTTTTAAAGTGGCACTTCCTCACTCTAGCTCTCTCTGTCTCTTTCCTGCTGCCTTGTGAAGAAGGTTCTTGCTTCCCCTTCACCTTCTGCCACGATTTTAAGTTCCTGAGTCCTCCCCAGCCATGCAGAAATGTGAGTCAATTAAACCTGTTTTCTTTATAAATTACCCAGTCTTGGGTTGTACCTTTACAGTAGTGTGAGACTGGACTAATACACCTAGTAAAACATTTCATAGTTTTGGGATTGGCAAAATTATTTTTAAACAGGTTAAGAAAAAAAAATGACAATAATTAGTAAATTGGTTCATATTTATATTGATTTCTTTTCAAATAGTATCACTAGGGATTCTAAAGCAACTTAGAAAGAGGGAAAATTTTGCAATATACATATCATTATAATCAGAATTATGAATATGAAAATTACAATAAGATAACAATATGTGCCTACCTTAATCACTGAACTTACAAAGACAGAAACTGCTAAGTGTTGGCAAGGATGTGAAGAATCTGGAAGTCTTAACTAATCTATTTGAGAAAAACTGTGTTATCTCCTAAGGCTGAACATACGCTGACCTTATGAAGAAGCATTTCTACTCCTGAATATATATTAAACTTATCTCTATATATGTGTAACAAAAGATGACGTAAGTGTTCAAAGGAGAAATGTCTGTAATAGCCACAAATATCATTAATAGTATAATAAATACTACTATTACTAGCAGTAGTATCTAATAGTAAATACTACTACTCTACAACAGTAGAATGGATACTGCACAATAATAAAAATTAACCAAATACCCCAACATGCCACAACATGAATAAATCTTACCAACTAATGTTGAGCAAAATAAGCTAAAAAAGCATACATGCTTAAAATTATATGTATATAATACGTAAAATCAGGTAAAACAAATTAATTTGATAGAATGGGAGGTAGTGGTTATCTTTACGTAAGAGACAGGTACTTCTCAGCATAAGAATAGCTCTGGGCTCCGATATAATTCACTTAACTAGTGGCAATATTTACATGGAACTAAGATACTTTCTTGCCTTTAAGATGGGAAACAGGAGAGGAAATAGCACACCATGAATACTATAAGCATGTCCCAGCCACTCCTCATTGGTATAAACATGAGAACAAGAAACTAGGCCGAGTGTGACCGGACCAACTCAGCTCAGAGAATCTCTCAGATTTAGAGCTCTTTAACATTAATATTTAGTCTGTGCCTTCTGATGTGTGTGTGTGTGTTGCTAGTTAGTCTCAAGGTTATATGATTAGCAGCCATTCTTAGGCACAGCTGTACCTATTAAATAATCCCAGTTACTTAGTGCCATATTAAATGACCCCAGTACAGGTGCTTGATTTGGTACATGAGATTGAATTTGACCATCAACACCATAAATAGTTTAAGAGGGGTTAGGCCAAGAGTTAAATCCTTAGACTTTGCCGAGGCTACATAAAAGACCATCTATTTATATTTCTTTTCCAGGTACATAGTACTTTTTAAAAAAATTGTTTCAGTTATAAAAAATGTTATCATGAATGTAACTTTACAAATTACATTTTTTATTAAAATGATTTAAGTTTGTTTTGGAAATCAATGGCTCTTCTCTAAACAGATATGAGTGGTTCATATTTTGTTGTTGTATAATAAATTATGTTGTTATGTAATTCAGATTTACATTAGAGGAACATAATTTTTATTATCTATACACTAGTGTTAACTTATTATTTCTCTCTCTTTTTTATTTTAAGAGATGGGGTTTCACTCTGTCACTCAGGCTGGAGTGCAGGGTTGTGATCACAGCTCACTGTCACCTCAAACTCTTGGATTCAAGTGATCCTCTCACCTCAGCCTCCCAGGTAGCTGGGACTACAAGCACATGCCTGTAATTTTTTCTTATTTTTTTGTAGAGATAGGGTCTCATTATGTTATCCCAGCTGGTCTTGAACTCTTAGCCTCAAGTGATCCTTCTGCCTCAGCCTCCCAAAGTATTAGGGTTTCAGGCTTGAGCCATCACATCTGGCTACTATTTCATTTTAATATTGACAAAAAGTCTTGAGAATATCACTATGGTAATATTTAATCTGAAAAGTATTTTGTATCAACTTCCTTTGATAATTTTGCATAAGGTATTTTTATAGAGGTTACAGTTACTTAGAAGTGCATGCAGTATGGTGATCTTTTGAATATATTACTGTTTTATAAAGCGTCTCATTGGACTGATTAGAAAATTTTTATATCAAATATACTTTTTCAGTCAGCATACTCTGAAAATCTCTGTAAGAGTCACACATTTTTATACCAAACTCCTAGCTACAAAGAGACACAAAATATGTTTTAATAAGAGAAAAGCCCATTATTCAACTAAAAGCTGTTTACAGTGTATCCCCACACTTCCAAAGAACTAAGAAGATTCTTTCTTTACGGCAGCCCTTCTTCTCTATGCTTCTTGATTGCCTTAGCTCGTATCACTAGTTATCTAGGTGAGGGAATTCTGTCCTGGCTGTTCCTCTATCCTCACATATTTGACAACCATTGTTCTGGCATCCCTTCTGTTTAGCTCCTTCTTGCATTCACAGATGTATCACACTTTCAGTGATAAATAAAACAGTGACCCTGTACTTTGCCTCTTTTTCTTTATCTCAGTATCTGTCATTTTTTACTCATCTAATGATACCATATAGCAAAAGGTGTGGAAATGATGGGACAATATGTGTGGGGAAAGAAAGTGTGTAATTTGGAGAAGGCAGACATGGAGAAGAAAATCTCAAAATAAATTCAAATGTTATAACAAATGTATTTGCTTAGGAAAAATATCCAGAAGAAAGTCAGCAAAATTTTCCCTTTTTGGGGTCTGAGAGATCACTATAATTTTATGTATTTATTTTATATGTATCTGTCATTTCTCCTTCAAGTATTATCCATGAGAATGTCTTTATACCTGATAGTTTTTAAATAGAAATGTGTACAAAATTGATGTTAGTGTAGTTAAAAATAATTTTACATGATCAACATTTCAAATCTGAGCAGTCAAATACTGGTGTCTCTGTCTCTGTCTGATTTCTCCGCTACTACCTTCTTTTTTTATTTTTCAACTTTTCTTTCTCTCATTTCCTAACCACCACAGGTCGAGCTCAAAGGGAAAGTTATGAGACAGCAGATTGATGACTTTGTATATTGGAAAGGGAGAAATGAAATTCATTTACTCTAGCATGATGTAAAGGTTAATGAACTTAATATAAGTATATGAACTTGAGCAGCAGCCCTACCTGTACTCTTTCAATCTCATTCACCACACTCTTGAAAACCAAGAATTTATAAAATTCTGTTAAATAAACAGATGAGTGTTAAAAGAAGTGAAGGTAACTGAATTATTTGACCATTCAATTCAAAGGCTAGAAAGCAGGACCACGCATGTATTGACCGAATTGCAGTGAAATGGAATTTTAGTTATGTGAACGCTGATGCTGTGTGCCAGCATTTGAACTGGTAGATCTCTTCGTATTAAATCTTTTTTACAATATTCCATCAGAGAATATTCTACTTCAGTTCAGGTTAGATTGAACACACAACCTTTGCTTTGGCTTTTTTTGGTAACCTTATCACTTTAAGAAATTATTTTATTATTTACCTATTTCTTAAAACATTACTATAATAATTTTCTACTACATTTCATATTTTAATTTATTCCATACAAAGTTAAGTGTTTCAAAAAAAAAACCAGATGCATTATATCCCTTCTTTTTGATCATTTGACGATCTAACAAAATGTTTAAAAGGAATTATTTAGAAGGTGTATCAAACCTTTGCCTTGAATGTTCAAGCTCACTTTGATATGTGGATAGATCTAAAACAGCCATAAAAATCACATATGCCAAATGATTCAGCTAGTTATGTTTAAATTAAGATATGTGTGCATGTTCCAGATGAAACTAAAAGTATTTAATGAAATATTTAATTTTTTTGTTACCTTAAATTGTATAGGGCATAATAGTTGTTTATAGAATAAGTAAGGGATTAAAAATGGAGGTAGAGAATGACTGTAATTGCTATTTGTGTCTTCAATATATGCATTGAACTATATTATATGGTGATAGTGTTAAGAGATAGCAAGATGATTAAATGTATTAAATATTTTTGTTTTCTTTTTGTAGTACTAGGCACTAAATACAACTCATATGAAATTATTTCAACATCCTTTGAAACACAATATAGTTTTCTTCATTAAACTTGACTACCCTCAAAGCAATCTGAGTTTTTGTAGAGTGAAATATTTCAACACATCTACATAGGGTACTTTAGATTCACTTTTTCTGTGTTTTCATATAATTGATAATTTGGAAATAAAGAAAATTAAAACAAAACAAAACAATGCATGATGATATTTTAAAAAGTGGCTGCAATAATCAACTTTCATTTCTTTTCTAGCTTGGGCAGGTATAAGCCAAATCTCTTTTATCTCCTAAATTTTTGTGATTTATTACTTTCATTCTTGTTCATAAGAATGAACTATTCAAATTTATTTTTTTTATTTTTGCTGTATTTAAAATTATCAAATGAAGAATAAATTTAACTTTATATTCTTGAAGTATAAAGTGATTATTCACTTTATCATATTCATTACCAGAATTAATATGTTCAGGAAGTACTTTCAGATTCAAGTATTGAATTAAAAACATTTACCCTCTAAATCTCAACTAGCTGAAAAATGTATCACTATTATAAATGTTATCATTAATATTATTTTTTAACTTATTTTATTTTAAATTTTATTTATAAGGGTTAGATGTTTTTCTGTCTGTCACAGTCATTAAATAATGTTTCTGGCACTATAACTTTCTCTCATGAAGTGAGTTAAGTCTCTCATTTAACCGTAAATTTTCTTACTATTAAAAAATTAAAGAAGGAGCCTCTCTTGATAGAGTTGAACTTCTCAATAAATGTTATATTTAATAAATAAAAGACAAAATTTATTCTTAATGTCAACTTTAGACAAAAACAACACTAAAAGTATGTAAGGAAGGTAATGTACCCCTACTCTCTAAAGCAGAAAAGATTGCTTGTATAAAAGAGATTGGAAATGTTGTGTACTTTTTTGTCTTTGTTCCAGCATCTATAACCATGCCTGGCATAGGTTACTAAATATTTAAAATAGAGCAAGCTCACTAAATATTTAAAAATAAGTAATCTCAAATCAGTTTACCAATATCCCTTCAAGAGTATCTGCTTATAAGACAATTTAGCAAACTACTTCAAAAGCATAGATTTTTATCTTAGAGCAACATTTTACACAGAAGATGTTGGAGAAATATAACATGACTTAATAATATATATAACAATGTAAAATGCAAAATTTATAACAGTTTAAGATCAAATAAAGGAGACATTAATTCATTTTATGTTGCTTGCAAATCCCTAGCTGTGACTCCCATTGGCTATTATGTGCACAAAATACAGCAACAGAAAGTCATTTTATCCTGATCAAAACTATTACAAAGAATAAAGATGAAATAGTTACATGCTTTGATGCAGTTCCAAAAATAGATCGATATATAGCACCTATGCAGATATGGGAGGGAAAGAATATTGCCAGTACAATGGAAGCTCTACATAGGCCCCTCCCTTATCAAATCTCCCCTTTCCCTCAATCCCCACGACAGTAATAACAGTCCTCATGAACTTTTTCTTCTTACTGCTTTTGGCTTTTCTTTGTTTATATTTGTCTGTATAATGAAAATATAGTTGTTTTATGTGTTTTTGAAATGTCATAAAAGGTATACTGTTAGTCAGAGTTCAGCAGGAGAGAGAAATTATACCACTAATTTGAAGAGCTCTTGAAAATTAAAAGTCAGTTACTAAAAAGGTGTAAAAGAGAACTCTAAGCAACACAGAGCAAATAGAACATGTAGCTGTTACTTCTGGAGCTAAGGGAGACTAAAATAGGAAGGATATTAGAAGATAGAAGAGGAACCTCCCCTACCAAAAGCTGAGATTTATACTTCATTGGAGAAATGTGGCTGCCATAGATACATGCAGCCTGCCAGAGGGAAAGTAGCATAAAAAATAGGAAGCTTACAGAGTGACAGAATAACTCACAAAAAGGCGTCAGCAGAGCATGGCTAGTCTACAGAAAATGGCCCAATAATGCTGGGGATTCTCACCAGAGAGCAAACGAGAGGAAGAGCTCTCAATGAGGGACTCTAAGGTGAAGGCCAAGGAAATCCAACAGGCCGATTGCCGGCAGGTCCATCTTCAGAAAAAGCACTGGCACCAGCAAGAGAAGCTCCTTTGCTATGGCCACTGATCTTTGCTATTGCATCCTCTATTAACAAGCCTATGATTGTGCCAGCTGACAAAGGAGAAATGTTCAGAAAGTACAGCTCCGGTATCAGGGAGTAGCTCCAGTACCCGAGTTGGAAAGCAGATTTGGGTTTGAGAATCAATTCACTAATATGGGTAGTAACTGTACACTAGATGTAGAACTTTACACTAGACGTACACTAGTGTACAACAAATACACTAGATGTATTCTTATGAAACTACTGTGTGTACCCTATGTGTGATATTCATCCCTCTGACATGGGTGGCCCTAAGCCACTTTTGCTGTTTTAGGGTTCTATTGTATGAATGTATCTTTGTTTCATGAGGTTGCACATTCAATGTCACTGGAAGGTTCGCATCCCCTTCTTTAAGATACTGAAATATTTTTTTCTTTCTTACATTTATAATTAGACTTAATAAATTTAATACGCTATATCCACTTAAATAAATAAATACACAAAATATTTGATAACCTCAGGTGTTACCTAAATGTATGAGATCTTTTGCCTATGTTTATAAAAATAGCTACCATTTAATAAACATTCTGTACTAAGAAACATAACAAGACATTCATTAATACATTTTTCTTACAAAACTGGTATGTTCTGACCGTTTGCGTCCCCCCCTCCAAAATTCATATACTGAAACTTAATCGCCATTTTGATAGTATTAAGAGGTGGGAACTTTGGGGGGTTTAGACTTCACAAATGGGATTAGTACCCTCACAAAAATTGCCTGAGTATGTTTGTTTGGCCTTCCATCAAGTGAGGACACAGTATGAAGTTATCATCTATGAAAAAGCAGGCTTCCTCATACACTGAACCTGCCAGCACTTTGACTTTGGACTCCTCAGCTTTTAGAATTGTGAGACATAAGAGTTCCTGCTGTTTATAAAACACCCAGTTTATAGTATTTTGTCACAACATTGCAAATGGACTAAGACAATAACTCTCATAATAGTTTGAATATTAATAATACTATATTATTAATTCTATTTTATAAAGAAATTAAGAAACGGTGAGACTAACTCACTTTCCCAAGATGTCATAGCTAGTAAACATCAAGAATATCATCATACAAAGTATTTAGCTCACAAACTCATGTCTTTAATCATTTTGGCAAATTGCTTTCTTGTAGCACCCTTTGCAACAGGTGTTGACATAATAATTTGACCCTTCACTGTCATATTTTCCATCTCGGCACTATTAACAAAAATACATATTTTTATTATATGACTAAGAAGATTTCTTTTAGGCCGGGCACGGTGGCTCAAGCCTGTAATCCCAGCACTTTGGGAGGCCGAGACGGGCGGTTCACGAGGTCAGGAGATCGAGACCATCCTGGCTAACATGGTGAAACCCCGTCTCTACTAAAAAATACAAAAAGCTAGCCGGGCGAGGTGGGGGGCGCCTGTAGTCCCAGCTACTCGGGAGGCTGAGGCAGGAGAATGGCGTAAACCCGGGAGGCGGAGCTTGCAGTGAGCCGGGCGACAGAGCGAGACTCTGCCTCCAAAAAAAAAAAAAAAAAAAGAAGATTTCTTTTAGTGGAAATATTAATCTATTTTCCTTATTTTTCATTTTTAATTTCCCTATTATGCACATTTTTACTATTAATTGGTTCTTTTTGTTTGTTTGAGAGAGGGCCTCACTCAGGCTGTAGTACAGTGGTGCCATCATAGTTCATTTCAGCCTTGAACTCTTGGGCTCCAGCGGTTCTCTGGACTTAGCCTCCTGAGTAGCTATGATTACAGGAATGTGCCACTACACCCAGCTAGTTTTTCTTATTGTTACTTTTTTTTTTTCCTTTTTTTGTAGATACAGAGTCTCATTATTTGCCCAGGCAGGGTTTTTAGTTTTGATTTTGAGAATTTTTTTGTTTTTTCCCCTTTTTAAAATTATACAATCATGTATTTGTGATTATTCTTCTCTTCACTCAGTGCTTTGGAACTGTTACATAAAAACATTTGAAGTAGATTTATATTGATCTAATTGAGAGTTTACAACAGTTATTTTCACAGTGCCTTTGTCAGTCCACATTTATTAGAAATTACCAATAATTACCTTTCTTCACTTAAAAGAGAAACAAAACAACCATAACAAAAGCAACAGCTTAATATTAAGCATGTTTTTCTTAACAAATATATTTTACTTTGAGGTAAACACAGTTTCATTCTTGTTAAATTTGCTTGGTAGTGTATGGCAATTTAATGTAGACAGATTACTTATATTAAAAGACACAAAATATTCTGAAATATACTAATTTTAAGTGTTTGTTATATTCACATTATTCATCAAAACAACAAAGTTTATAAATGTAATTAAAATACTCTAATGAAAATGTCTCAAGAAAGAAATTAGTGCTGCTATAAGGTTTAAAATAATCTTATTATTTAAGCACTGGCCATTATTATTTAAAATATTACACAATTAAAGGTCTGTACATTTTTGTTGTTCATAGCTTGAGTTGAGGTTTGACTCAAGAGCAAAATTACTGACATGTATAGTTTTTATCTAATCACCGGTTTTGTCACCATTTTGATTCTCTCATCAATGTCAAATAGTAACTAATTTGAAATAGAATAACCAGTAGGGAATTTCTCCCTTCCTTAGACCAAGAGTTTTCAACACTTTCTTACATGAGTAGATAGAAAACAAGGTTGATTTTGTAGCCCATAGGGTTTCTGGTCTCAATACCTCCGCCACGGTGTGAAAGTAGCTGTAAATAATACATGAATGAATAAGGTTGTCTTCCAATAAAAATTTATTTATGGACAACAAAGTTCTAATTTTATAGAAATTTTATATGTCATGGGATATTATTCTTTTGATTTTTGAAAAAAGTATAATAAACACTCTGCTCTTGGATCATACAAAATCAGGCAAACTGTATCTAGTTTGGTCATGGGCCATAGTTGCCTGATCCCTGCCTTAGATAAATAGATAAAACGTGTTTTTTGTTTTTTAATTTTTTCTCTCCAAGCAAGGATAGGATATTTCTTGAGTGGAAGGACATTGCATTAAAAACAATCATAACAGTTTAGAATTAAAGACACTTATACAAAGATGTAAGTATTCAGCTCACTGGACACACTTTGCCCCAGTTCAGGATGTTATGATACTAATTAGGAAGCATTTCAAATTTAGAATTTCTATTCCACAATAGTACTAAGATTTTTCCTGAAGAGAAGCCAAACTTTCTCACTAAACTCTCTGATGAAATAGCCTTCAATTTAATCTGACTTTTTATTTACAAGTGAAATGGACTATTCTTCAGCTTTCACCGTTAATGGATAATTGCCATTTGATGTTCAGATCTTTTATAGTATGTGTCTCAGAATCCATTATATTTTAAATGTAATAAGACATCAGAATATCTTATTATGTAAGTTTCATGTAAGTTGGTTTTTGAAGGATAATCGTGGTTTTGTATTTGACTCTCACTTGAAGAATTCCTTTTAGAATATAAATTTCAATTTGCTCTTTCCAAGTTAAGGTTAATTTTAAGACCACGTATTTGAAGGTGCCCTTTTGTTCAGTTTTGAACTCCAGCTAATAAAAGACATATTTTACTTTATAAAAATTCCCCTTAATAGTTTAGCTACTGGGAGAAACAGAAGAGAATATGTTAGTTTAAGAATTAACACAAGATATATGGAATACTTGTCATTTTTATTTCATAAATTGTCCATTTATTCATAAAGATGCTACTATCAGCCTTATTAACTCACTGCAAATTAGACAAATTACAGGATTTTCTAGTGCCCTTCCAGACATCCTACTTTGTATCATCATGCCTTGGGGAATATGAAGTTATTAACAACTTAAACTTCATCTTCTCAGAGCCAATTTATACCTAATTATAACAAAACATGCTCAATTCCCTATCTGAACTTGCCATCAATATTGTTAATAGACCTGTTACTTTTTACTTCACTAAGTAGAGAATTTCTAATATACAAAAGATGAACTTCCTGTTTATTTCCAAACAATGGTTTAAATTTACCTTGTCTTCAAGAACTATAGAATCAGTCAATAAAAGCCCTTCTAGCTTTACAGAATAAAAATCATTGTATGGCAAAAATTCTAAAATCTGTTTTGTAAAAATAATGCAAAATAACACCTTTTTTTCTTATCTTGTGGCTGTTGTAGCTCAGGAGTTTCTGTAGTCATTTAACAAATTTATTCAAAAGTGTTTTTTATAATCCATTAATAACAATTTTCTTTGATTTTAGAAAGAAATAAAAAACTTGTGATAAGTCTTAAATGTTTAACACTCAATATTTATAGAATTCAGAGTCCACCTTACTTTTAGTACTTTTTTGTTTTTCTATTCTATGGCATTACAGTATCAAATTTATCACATCTTTAAGTGTGATCTTGCATTTGCTCTATATGTGCATTTAGGAAAAATATTATTTTCTTTCAAATGTAACTGAGAATGGCTAGGCACAGTGGGTAGTACCTGTAATCCCAGGGACTCAGGAGGCTGAGGCGGAAGGATGGCATGAGTCCAGGAGTTCAAGGTTGCAGTGAGCATCGATTGTGCCAGTGCACTCCAGCCTGAGTAAGAAAGTGTGACCCCATCTCAAAAAAACAAACAAACAAACAAAAGTGAGAATGTTTAGAGAAACAATGCAGAAGAGAATAATATTGTTTCCATATTCACTCCTTGTTTCCTAAGTTTATCATTTAATGCAAATAGATAGAAATAATAGAAGTAGGATCTCAGTGGACGTAAGGCAAACACAGACTTTCTCCACAAAACATAGAGCAAATGAAGGGTATATTTAATTGAATTACAAAAGAGTTGGCTTGTAAGAAGGTCTTGTATACAGATGTAGTCAATATAGCAACTGTGGGGTGATCTTGGAGTATGTCAAAAAGTCAGCTCATTTCAAAGAATATTTACTCAATGTGTTATTTCCACTTGATTGCATAACACATAAAATATAACCACTCTTTCTCTGTCACTTTGTTCCTTTTCTTCAGCCCATGGATCTTTTCACTTTATATTTGTTTCCTGGTGATCCTATTTAATCTCTGGCATATAAATGAGACTTCCGTCATTGTATATCTGACTCCAAATCTTCTCCTAAACATTGTCTTTCAGTTATATCCAAATCAGTTCTTGATATCCCCACTTGAGTGGAAAACTTGAGTTGACGAATTTAAATTGTACAAGATGAACTACTGATCTTTCCCTCCCTAAACATGTTCCAACTACAACCTTCCCCATCTCAAATGATAGCTTCTCTATCTTTCAAAATGTTCAGGCCAAAAATATTGCAACTGTACCTTTTTTATTCTAGCACACTCCATGTACATTTTACATAAAGACATCTAGCTAATATGGTCTAAAACAATATACCCACAATCAAAGCACTCCCTGATCCCCCTCTTCCCATAACCAACATCCTAGTTCAAGCTGCCATTATCTTTTACCTGGATTAGAGCAATAGTTCAATAGTCTTTGAATACATCTCTCTGCTAATGCACTCGTCATTTTAAAATCAGTTTTTCAACATAGATGATACAGAAACCTCTTAAAGTGTAAATAATATTCTTTTTATTCTCAAAACTCCTCATTGGTTCCCAGTTCACTTAGTATAAAGTCAAAGTTATTAGAACATCCTGCAAAACCCAGCGTACTCTGACTGTCACCTGCTTGTCTGATCTTTCTTAACACTCCTCTCATAAGTCCGCTTTGCTACATTAGTCTCTTTGTTGTTCTTCAAACACCACAGGGATTCTCAATTCTTATGGCCTTTGCACTGTTTTATTTTTCTAGAATGCTCTTCTCCCATAACACTGTGGCTACCTCCCTTAGCTCTGCAATGTCATTTTTTAAATGTCACTTTTGAAATGAGGCCTGCTCTAACTACTGTATTCAAAATTAATATCTATACTCCTATTCTGCTGAATATACTCTGCTTTTTCTTTTATGATATTTTATGCCTTCTTCTATAATATATAATTTACTTATTTTATGTATATTATTTATATTGTTCTCCTGAAGCTATAAAAGCACTATTTCTTACACACTATAGGCTCTCCATTTATAAATGGAACTTATAGAAATTTCAATATTAAAGAGAGATAATTCAAAACTACCAAAATACAATTTACAATCTCAACAGCTTATTACCTAACATAAAAGACAGAGAGGGCCGGGCGCGGTGGCTCAAGCCTGTAATCCCAGCACTTTGGGAGGCCGAGACGGGCGGATAACGAGGTCAGGAGATCGAGACCATCCTGGCTAACACAGTGAAACCCCGTCTCTACTAAAAATACAAAAACTAGCCGGGCGAGGTGGCGGGCGCCTGTAGTCCCAGCTACTCGGGAGGCTGAGGCAGGAGAATGGCGTGAACCCGGGAGGCGGAGCTTGCAGTGAGCTGAGATCCGGCCACTGCACTCCAGCCTGGGCGACAGAGCGAGACTCCGTCTCAAAAAAAAAAAAGACAGAGAGACAAGCAAGCAGACCATTGTAATTCAGAATGACAAACATTTCAGGAGAAATATTTATATGCTACTACATATTCAGAGAAGAAACATTTGGGGCCATGGGGTGAAGATAATCAGTTTCTTCCTCAAAAATAATGTCTGAACAGTGCATTTTAAGAATTATTAGGAGGTATCAGATTAAAAAAATATGGAAAGTGAAAAGAAGGGCCATGACCTGGCACAGAGCCTAGAGCACGACATGTAACTTCGGTGTCCTAGAATCATATCCTAGCACCAAGTTGGACATTTAGGAAGCTCATTTATCAAAATTTTAGGGATGCTGTAGGGATCTGAAGATTTTAGTGGAGACATCACATAACTAAGTGGTTACTAGAGCTGGAGAGGTGAGAAAAATGGATTATAAAATGCCTCGTAGGTAATGCTGAAGAATACCTATTTATAAAAAGAATGGGAGTCATGTGTGTGTTCAGAAAGGGGTCTGATTATACTTTGGTTGTTGGTACCTATCAACCTACCTATTTCTCTCTCTCTCTGTCTCTCTCTCTCTTTCCTTTTGTCCCTTTAATCATCTATCTACATCCATCTACCTGTCTATCTAATTCTTAGTGTTCATAAAAACATTGCACTGATGAGAGCTAAGCTAGAAATGGGAATACTAATTGCTAGGTTGTTGGAAAATTACAAATGAACCAAGATACTGATATTAAGTAGAAATACATTTGGTTAAGGATTTCTAATTATTCTATCACACAAAATCAGAATTTGCAGTGTCACAGAGTGGGAAAAAAGTGTAGTTTCTGAGTACACAGCCATTTTTAAGTAAGAATGTTACCCTTTGAAGACAGGAATCTTTGGTAGCCAGATAACTATCTTTGCAGTAATCATGAATTTAAAAAGAACTATGTTGCACAAGATTAGCTCAATTTGGCAATTAGTTGAATATAAACTAGCCAAAATGGAGGAAAGTAGAAAAATGCCCCATATTTTTGGTATTAACAGTTAAGTCACTGATGCTTTAAATAAAACACAAAAATAAGTAGAGAAGTAGTTTTAGAGAGAGATGATGATGCATTTGAGGATTTGGGTAGCAACCAAAAGAAAATCTGCAACATAAATTTGTAAGACAATTTGAAAGCATTGGTGTATTTTGGAATAGCAAAATAGAAAAAGAAGCAATGAGCTCACAAAGGCTATAATTAAAAGCAAAAAGTAAGTAAGATTGACGAAATGAAGCATGAAAAGTGAAAAAAGCAAGGCTAGTTCAGAAATCTGAAATATAAAAACTTAAATACAGAGGCAAAGTATATAATTATAACAACAGAAAGTTCCCTGTTGTTGATGACCTAGTGTGTCAGAAATGCATTAAAAAGTGTTGTACCTATCATCTTACTTACTATAAGCTTTACATTTCACAGATGGGGAAACTGTCTTGGAAGATGGCATAGCACTCTTAGTTTATATATCCAGAAAAAGGTTGAGCTATTTTTTTGTTTGTATTGATAGTAGTAGGATAGTGCTCTCTGGCTTTAAATTATTTTCTCATTTGTTCATATTCAAAATTGTGTCTTGAAAATAATGACATGGCTGCCACTTAAGAAACTAAGTCATGGCTTGAGAATTAGCAAGAGGACATTATTAAGATGAGCAGAAAGACAACATATCCAGTGCAACTAAGAAGTCTGGAAATATAAGCCAGAAAACAAAAATGCCTCTTGGTATTGAGAAGCAAAAAAAGAGT
Source organism: Trachypithecus francoisi (assembly GCF_009764315.1). Taxonomy (NCBI): domain Eukaryota; kingdom Metazoa; phylum Chordata; class Mammalia; order Primates; family Cercopithecidae; genus Trachypithecus; species Trachypithecus francoisi. The sequence goes on along the minus strand of NW_022681463.1, from coordinate 54,468,164 downwards.
GGTTTTATAACCATTCCATATTTTTTTTTTTATTTTCCAGTTTTCAATATTCTCGTCATTAAAATCCCCCCATCAGATCAAATTACTTTCTTCAAGTCTACAAATAGAATTCAGTCATGATATATGGAAGTGAGAAGATTATCTTGGATTATTGTTTTTCATTATTTAACAGATGGAAAACTGTGCCAGAACAATTACAATGGTGTTATAATAAATAGAGAATTCAGGCAAAGATACCTTGGTTTTAGCACTAGCTTTGCTGTATAATAATGATGGGACTCAAGAAAGATGGTTTAATCTCTATAATACTCTGTTTTCTTTTAGGACTCAGTTGACTTGCCAACTCAGGCAGAAAATCAAGTTTTAACTCTCATAAACTGAGATTATTTCCTATCCCATTCTACTCGGCTTTCATATCTTCCCATGCATACTTCTATTATTTTACTTAGCACGTTAAGATAGGAGTATCATTTTGTGTGCCTTTCTCAAGATTCTAAGCTTGTTTAGGACAGGCCTAGGATTTGGTTGTGTTTATCTCTACTGTGCAACACAGTATTTGGCATATATGACACTCCCCAAAATGACAGTCCTACTGAAATAGTCTGTAAATGGGTCATTGAGGCATGCTTATGTCATATGATATTTTCAAAGATAAATTTAATTTACCTATGAACAATTGTAAATAATTATTGTTGAAGGCACTTAACTGATGCTTCAGCTCTTCAGAGAAATAACAATTTAGTATGAGAGATATAAGCTGAAAATTGTGCATTAACAATATTACAATAAGAAAGAACATCTATACACCATGGAATATTATGCAGCCATAAAAAAGGATGAGTTTGCATCCTTTGTAGGGACATGGATGCAGCTGGAAACCATCATTCTTAGCAAACTATCACAAGAACAGAAAACCAAACACCGCATGTTCTCACTCATAGGTGGGAACTGAACGATGAGATCACTTTGAGTCGGGAAGGGGAACATCACACACTGGGGCCTATCATGGGGAGGGGGGAAGAGGGAGGGATTGCATTGGGAGTTATATCTGATATAAATGATGAATTGATAGGTGCTGACGAGTTGATGGGTGCAGCACACCAACATGGCACAAGTATACATATGTAACAAACCTGCATGTTATGCACATGTACCCTAGAACTTAAAGTATAATAATAAAAAAAAAAATTTTTTAAAAAGTTTAATGAGAAAAAAAAGAACATCTAAAAGAGCTACGTATATTATGGATATTTGGGGTGTGGGAAATAGTGTGAGGAGAGCAACTAATTTCACTTGACTCTTGCAAAGTATGTATTAGTAAAAAAAAATTAGACAGTTTTGTTGGAACAGCACAGTGAAGGATGCAGAATATTAAGACTTGCAGCTTTCATTCTGCCCTATAGAAAAACGAAATTACAAGAAAACAGCCACAAATGCACAAAATGAATTAAGAAAGGAAAACTGGAGAGAAGCCAAATGCAATGTAACAGTAACATTAAGCTGGCAGTTCTAAACTCTGTGTGTGTTTGTATGTGTTTATTAGTTGAAAAGTGGATGTGAAAAAAAATTAAGCATAGATTAATAATAATTTTAAATAATCTGTTTTCATTTTTCAAAGTTTAATATATTTGTCATAATTTCTACAATAATATAACTATTCCTGCCATGATGATAAAGGTTTTTGTTTGAAAATGGGACAAATATAAAGCTATTAGGTTATTCATTGCATCTAAACAATCATTTATTCTGTTAATAAAACAGATTTCCACTTACCTATCATTAATATTTTTGGTAGTCAATTATAATATTGTCTATCTATATCTGTTTTTGTCTTTAATTTTTGTCACATATTAAGATGATTATAGATGTCTGTCTCATATGTAAATATCATTAGGTCTAACTTTTAATGTGCAGAAAAAAATTTTGAATTCCAGTCTACATTTTCAAGGAAGTGAAAAGCTGAATTAAGAAAGTAGCTATAGAAAAGAAGAGGCAGCAATAAGAAGAACTGCAGATGTAGAAGAGGGAAAGCTAAATAATTGATTGGATGTGAGGAAAAGTGATAAGGGAAACTCAAGATTGACTTAAAGGTTTTGAGCCTGAGTGATAGTGCTTCCACAGATAGAAAGAGACAACATTATAGAAATATTTGGCTTGGGGATAAAAATTATGAGTTTACTGTAGACATACTGAGTGTGACAAAGCTTTAAGAATATATAAATTAGCTGCTGTTCACGTAGTTGGGAATGTACTTAGGATATTAGGAATGTTTCTATGTGAACATGAGATTTGTGAGCCAGAAGCTTAAAAGCCACAATATTAATTGGGACTTTTTAGTCAGTCAGTGGAGGCAGATTTTTTTTTACAAAAAAGGAGTGAATAACAGCTAATGGCTGTTACTAAGGTAAAAAGAGGAAAGTAAGCATAAAAATATCAGCCAGGTGTGTAAAACAAGAAGAGTGTAATACCAGTCAATGAGAGTGGAAAAGATTTAAAAGGAGAGGAATGTCAAGAAGGTCAAATGAACTTCAGATTTCTGAAAGTAAATCTTAAGATCATTGGGTTTGTTGACATATAATTCATTGCTGACCTTTTAAGAAATACAATAAATAGAATCTTCAAGGAGGGGCAAGCTAGTAGCTCACGCCTGTAATCCCAGCACTTTGGAGGCCAAGGTGGGCGGATCACTTGAGGCCAGGAGTTCAAGACCAGTCTGGTGAACACGGCGAAGCCCTGTCTCTATTAAAAATACAAAAGTTAACCAGGCATGGTGGTGCGCCTGTAATCATCCGCCTGGAGAGGCTGAGGTGGGAGGATTGCTTGAACCCGTGAGGCAGAGGTTGCAGTGAGCTGAGATCACACCACTGCACTTCAGCCTGGGTGACAGAGGAAGACTCCATCTCAAAAAACAGAAAAAAAAATGTATCTTCAAGAAGGATACATTCTCAAGACAAAAGAATTGATTAGATATTGATTACACTGGGACTAACTGAGAATATAGATATAATTAATATTTTAAGATAAAAGATATTGAAAATCTCCTCACTAATGTAAGGTTAAATATCAAATGTTCCAAAACAGAAAAGTGGCTACTCTGTCTCTTCCTCTCCCTTTCTCTCTTGCTATATACATATATATATATGCACAGTTACATAAATACATATACATGTATATACACATGCATACATATGTGTGTATATATGCAAACATATGTATGTATATACACATACATGTGTATATATGCATATACATTATGTAGATATACATATACAGTAATGCATCACATAGTAATCTTCCATCACTGAGGGACTGCATATACAAAGGCATCCCATAAAGTTATAATATAGTGTTTTATATTATACTATATTATACTTTTCTATGTGCAGATACACAAATACTTACAATTCCTCTACAGTTGCTTACAGTATTCTGTACAGTAACATCTTGTACAGTTTTGTAACCTAGAAGTGTTGGCTGTATCATATAGCCTAGGCATATATCTAGGATATATCATCTAGGTTTGTGTAAGCACACTCTATAATGTTCCCACAACACAGAGTGTATCCCTGTCATGAAGTGAAGTATAAATCTGTGTATGTGTGTGTGTGTCTATAAAGCCATTTCTGAAAGAACAAATATTTATGTAACCCCTATATAACACATGAACCCCTATATTTATGTGTGTGTGTATATATATATATATACACACACACACACCCCTATATAACGGTGATTATGGTGATTATCACTGATGATACGTGATAACACAGATCATGGGCATGGACAGCAAACTTTTTCTTTAATGAAAAACATAATACAACTTTAGGCTTTGTGGGTATCTGGGGTTTTTTTCGTTGTTGTTGTTCCATTGGTTTGGTTGGTTTTAAAATTATTTTAAAATGTAAAAGCCATTCTCACTTACAGGCTGTAGTTTGCCAACCCCTGGTATAAACTATTAACTTGGAAAATAGCCAAGCAAAATCATTATGATATGTTATGCACACTGTAACACTGCTTTTAAAATGTATGTGTGTTTGAATGTGTGTATGCATATGCGTGTTTTCGTGTTTTCACTTTTTGCCTGGAAGATTAAAACTGTGTATTGTGATTGCAATGAGTTCCTTATTGATATTTATACTTTTTTTTCTGTTTTCTCCCATTTTTTTCCATAGATAACATATTTCAATGAATGCAGACCAATTTGAGTTCAGCAGGGCCGTATCTCCAGTGCAAAGCGCAATATCTAGCCCATATTGGTTAGATTCCTAAGCTCGGCTGTACATGAAATCTTTCTTCTTGAATAGATATAAGATAAATTAACATATGAAAGGTCCTGAGAATTTCTCAAAACATATCATTTTTTCCTGTTTTATTAAATGAGTAAAATTATTTTTATAAGAAAATCTATTTTAAAATTAGTATACTAATTTTCATTCTTCAAATGATTTTCCCTAACATAATTTAAAACAATTTCTTATGACATTTTTATATGTTTTATAATATATGAGTATTATCTCCACAGATATGAAGAAATCAGCCGGGTGTGGTGGCTCACATCTGTAATCCCAGAACTATGGGTGGTTCAGGTGAGTGGATCACGAGATCAAGAGATGGAGACGATTCTGGTCAACATGATGAAACCCCGTCTTTTCTAAAAATACAAAAATTAGCTGGGCATGGTGGCACACACCTGTAGTCCAACCTTCTAGGGAGGCTGAGGCAGGAGAATCGCTTGAACCTGGGAGGCAGAGGTTGCAGTGAGCCAAGATCGTGCCACTGCACTCCAGCCTGGGTGACAGAGCAAGACTACATCTGAAAAAAAAAAAAAAAAAAAAAATTGATGTCTTTTTATTTCTGAATAAGTCTAAAATAAAAGAAATGCCTTAACTTCAGTGATAAGCTACAGTTTAGAAATAAGATAGTCATTGAGAAGTCATATAAACAATAGAAAGAAGGCCAAAAATTTTTTCATGCCGTTATTCTTCAAACTACGAATGTCGTTTTGTTTAAACCCTATGCAATTATTTATTAATAAACAATGACAACACTATCATAAAGAAAGATTTGAGAATTATCATGATAATTACATATACTAGCAGAAAAACATTAGACAGAAAAAAATAAACAAAATAAAAGCTACTTAGGAATGACCCATTCAATTGCAAACTTAGAAAAGCAACTGGAGTCAGAAAATAATTTAATCTTCTTATTTTAAGGGAGCACCAATTCAAATCACTCCAGTTACTTTAAAATAACTATGTTTGTATATTTATGAATGCTACAGGGGTAAAATATATAAATTTCACTTTCTCTTTTCATAAAATCAGTACTTACAGAGATAATATCATTACATGCATGTAATTGACTTCTTTAGTTTCAAAATCTGTACATTTTAGCCTCAATTGAAATTAATCATAATATTTTTCTTGTAAATATTTTAAAATTATTATGAATATAAAATTCTATTTGTGAATGAGTTCATTTTTATACTTTTTGTAAAACATATGTTTTTGATTATCAGCATACATAATAAATACTAAGAAATATATGATTAATACACTTATAAACAGATTTTCTCTTAAATTGTTAAAATAGAGATGTTGGGTTACTAAGAAAACAAATAAAAGTGGTGTAATTTTTACAGAGTTTTTCCAAGGTAAGTTAAAATATGTCAGCCTTCTTTATTTTCTCTGTACGTAATACAAATGCCCATCCATTTCTTTTCTAATTTTCATATATTTTGCAATATATTAATATCCCTAGGGAATCTCTTTAGTAAAAAATGTACAACATTGACTAGGTATGAAAGAAATGGAATCTATACATTATCATATAATTTTTAAGAATTTTTTTATGGTTTCATTCTTCAGTTCCAGGTGAGATGGGTAACCTCTTTATGTGTAGATTATTAATAACATACCTTGATCTATCAATGAAAGTATGGTGGTTCTTAAGTGACTCAAATTAAAATAACAGAGTGCTTCACTCTTTACATTTTAAGCCATTTTCAAAGAACAAGTGAACAGGAGATAGTCTCAAAATCAATCTTTGAAGGAAAAATATAATTATGCTGTTAGTGCTGCTCTATAGACTATTTTGTGAAGATTTAAATTTCTGAGGCTCAAAGTGTTCATTGATGTCTGAACCAATGAATCAGTAATGGCTACTGCTTTAGTCAGATGGCATCTCTAATTGCACATATAGATAATCAATAGAATAAGTGAAAAAATGAGCAAAAAAACTGCCATTAAGATCCAGGAAAATTAATAATTCAGAACTATAGTGTAAAATCGCTCAGTAAGTCACACTCACAATGTGACAATGTGAATTTGGATTGTAAGTAGTATCCATATTTTACAGATTGAAGCAGTATCACCTAATAGAATAAACAAGCAATATCACCCACTAAAAATCAAAATTTTGGAATCAGATATTTTTGAATTTGCAGTTTGGCTCCAATATTTGCTATCTGACATTGTGGAAATTACTTAATATATCAAGGTCTAAATTTCTGACCTACATAAGGCTATATAATGGAATAAAGCTATTATCTACCTGGTTGGGTACTTTTGAGGCTCAAATGAGAGTGCTTAAAAAAAAAAGGAAGAAAAAACTTTGTATAGCTGCTGGGACATATTAAGCACTCAAAATTGATTTTATTATCTTTTACAACCTGAAAATTAAAGATAACAATAGACCTACTTACATCCAAGGATTCTTGTCAATATTAACACAAGAACGGGGAATGAAAAATTACCTTCAGAAAATTAGAATAGTAATCACTTAGCCTTGGAACATTGACCTTTTGTTTCCTATTATTTTTTCTTTAGATGCCTAACTGTTGTTTTAAAACTAGGATTACCTCCTCCATAGTAATTTTTATTATACTCTTCTTGTTGATTTTTTTTCTCTGTTGCCTCAGATGTTAATTTCACCCTTCCTAGCTAGGTAAGGCCTGACATTTCTTGGAAAACCAAACAACAAAACTCCAATATTCAGTCTTCTAGTAAGATTTCAGACATAAATTCATCATTTTTATCTCTTCAGATATCTGCTTTTGCTTTTCTCTGTATGTTTTACAAAAAATTATAAATTCTTAAAAATCTATTTCCACTTAACTGGTCTACGATTTTTCATATGGCTTCTATTATGACATCTTGATTGAAAACTCACACTCTCACTTCCACAGCTAGTGTGTTTTCCTGGATATCCTATCTTATACAGTTGCAGAAGAAAACATACTGTCACAGCTTTTATAGATTGTATGAAAGAATCACATTTATAAAAAAATTGGCCCTTTGTATCCATGGTTCTGCATCTGCAGACTTAACCAGCCATGGATTAAAATTATTGAAAAGTAATAATAATAACTATCTGAAAATTAAAACCAATACTGTATCAACACAATTTACATAGCATTTATATTGTATTAGACAGTATAAATCATCTAGAGATTATTTAAAGAATATGGTGGATGAGCATAGGCTATATGCAAATGCACTATTTTAATTAAGAAACTTGGCCGGGCGCAGTGGCTCAAGCCTGTAATCCCAGCACTTTGGGAGGCCGAGACGGGTGGATCACGAGGTCAGGAGATCGAGACCATCCGGGCTAACACGGTGAAACCCCGTCTCTACTAAAAAATACAAAAAACTAGCCAGGCGAGGTGGCGGGCGCCTGTGGTCCCAGCTGCTCGGGAGGCTGAGGCAGGAGAATGACGTGAACCTGGGAGGCGGAGCTTGTAGTGAGCTGAGATCCGGCCACTGCACTCCAGCCTGGGCGACAGAGCAAGACTCCGTCTCATAAAAAAAAAAAAAAAAAAAAAAAAAGAAAAAAAGAAAAAAAGAAACTTGAGCATCCCTGGATTTTTGTATTCTTGGGAATCCTGGAAGAAATCTGCTGAGTATACTGATGGATGATTCTACTTTCTTTGATTTTTCCTAACAGTTCGTGTGTTTCTATCAGAAGATGTTTGTGAATATTAGTTCTTTCTTTTTCACAGAATTCATAAGCTTACACGTTCATCTTGGGAAAAAAAATATATAAAAACAGGAACAGTATTCATGTGGCCCTGAAAACTATCTCTGCCTCTTGCCTCCTGGTAGAATAGAAACATATCCTCTTAGAAGATATAAAAAATAAAAGTTACTGTAATATGCATATATATGTAATGCTGACACTGATTATTTTAAATTTTTATGTGTTATTTTCTTATCTTTGGCAAAAAAACAAAAAATACCATCTTAGGCATAATACAGGAAAGCGTTCAGATCATTAAATTTTCACCCAATGAGTATTGACAATGAAGGAATTTCAGAAGACAGTACTTGGTGACAGCAGGCATTAGGAAATATAGATAGACGGTTCAGTGTATAGCCCAGAAAATAGTTACTGGATTTCAGATGCAGGTTGAGGCCTCCAATTATTAACTGGGTGTGGGGAAAAGGTTTAAGTATTAGACAGGAAGTTTAAGTATTATACTAGGAAGAATCTGGGGATATTAAAGCAAGATCTCAGTTTTGTGGATCAGATTAATATGGATGAGTAAAAAGGAGAAGTAACGAGTGCTACAACTCAGTGTTCTTACAGGTACTCAAATCCACCTGCTATTTACTAGCTATCATTGAAATTCAATTGGCAAAATATGTAATTCTTAGGCAGAAGAGAATCCTGGGAGTTGTGGCTAGTTTTGATTAGTGAGTTACTAGATGTGTTATTCTAGATAGCACACACCACCAAATGAATACCTGAAATCAAACACGTGCAATGCAAATACAAGAATAATGACAGAATAACAGGTCTATGCGGGATTTATTGTTAATGTTACTTGTTAGTAGACAGTGCCATCCAACACACTTATATTGGAATTTTAAAAATTGTGTCAATGGTGAAACCCCATCTCTACTAAAAATACAAAAAATTAGCTGGGCATGGTGGCATGTGTCTGTAGTCCCAGTTACTCGGAAGGCTGAAGCAGGAGAATCGCTGGAACGCAGGAGGCAGAGGTTGCAGTGAGCCGAGATCGTGCCACTGCACTCCAGCCTGGGTGACAAAGCAAGACTCCATTTCAAAAAAAAAAAAAAAAAAAGACAAAAAAATTGTTTAAAAATTCTTGCTTTGTCTCAATGCTGTCTCTTTTAACTTGTATAATCTCTTATGCTATCAGTGTTGTTTCCTCATACACAAACCAGAATTAATAACACAATCTGGGTGGGGTATGGTGGCTCACACCTGTAATCTCAGCACTTTGGGAAGCCCAGGTGGGCAGATCACCTGAGGTCGGGAGTTCAAGACAAGCCTGACCAACATGGAGAAGCCCCATCTCTACTAAAAATACAAAATTAGCCGGGTGTGGTGAAGCATGCCTGTAATCCCAGCTATTGGGGGGCTGAGGCAGGAGAATAGCTTGAACCTGGGAGTGGAAGTTGCAGTGAGCCAAGATCTTGCCATACTACTCCAGCCTGGGCAACAAGAGCTAAACTCCATCTCCAAAAACAAACAAATAAACAAACAAAACAATTTAAAAAACCCATAATCTTACAGGGATTTTAAAAAATCACAAATATAATAATGGATATAATGCACCTAGAATAATGCTTGGTATATAATATGTGCTCTTGTTAAGGGTACCAAAGACTGCCCTGCACATCCGGGGATAACTGTAAGGACTCGCATAACTCAGCATATAGTTATAATAGCCAAAATTTATTTGTGGAAATACTAGATGAAAGCTTCCAAGAGTCCCCTCCCAATACACAGGACATGATCAGTTCTTCTACCAATAAGTCATGACAACTTGTAAGAAGGGTTGTCTACCATGGAAGTTAATTAGTGACTCAGCAGTAATAATTTAACTGGGAGCTAGTCACGTAAGTACCTTCTGCCTACCAAATTTCAGAGCCCTATGGGGAAAGCTAACGTTCAAGATAAACCATGTTGTTTGTACACACAACTTAAGCACAGTAAGCCACTTTTATCAAGGTCCCAGACTGCCAGCCAAGGGCAAACCTTGAAACCAGATCATTCTAAGGATAGCAGACTCAGGCTTTCCATGTTAATAGATCCCTGAACAGTAACAAATACTGTCATTACCGTCACGAACATTGTACTAGTCCATCTTCATGCTGCTGATAAAGACATACTGAAAGAGATCAAACGAAGAGACTAAGAGGCAGAAATGAAGTCCACAGGCAAATAGCCCGGGCGGCGCCCTGACAGCCCGGGCGGCGCCCTGAGCCTAATTAAAGATCGACCCCGGACCTAACCGATTAAGGTTATCTATAGACTCCAGACATTGTAAGGACAAACACATTAAGAAAAACAACACCTGGGGAAGCTCCAATAAGGTTACAACCGTTTGTAAAAGCACAGGAACCGATAAGAAGGCTGCTAAAAGCATAACTTAACATTAACATGTAAACCAATTGTAATGCTGTAGCCTAGAGAAATGCCTTGTTCCTCTGTAACCTGACAAGTCCTGTTTACCTCGAGCTATAAATAGCAAGCGCACGCATTGTTTGGGGCCCTCTTGTATGTTGTAGAACGGAGGGACCAAGTTTGAACTTGCATTAAAGATCCTTGCCGCTTGGCTTTGACTCTGGACTCTGGTGTTCTTCTTCGGGGAACAAACGGTCTGGGCATAACATTTGGGGGCTCTCCCGGGATTCCCCAAGCCCACCAGACCCCTGGTCAACGGATCTACTAGGATCGATCTGCTAATAGGTGAGCCGGCTCGTCTGTTTGTCTGTCTGTGTTCGTTCTGAATCAGCGGCTCTCTGAGGCTGTGGCTCGTCTGTTTGTCTGTCTGTGTTCGTTCTGAATCAGCGGCTCTCTGAGGCTGCGGCCGGCTCGTCTGTTGTCTGTCTGTGTCCGTTCTGAACCTGCGGATCTCTAAGTCCGCTCTGAGGCTGTTAGCCTGTCTGAATCCGCGGCTCTCTAAGTCCGCTCTGAATCTGTGACTCGCGAGGTCTGAAGCTGAAAGCTGGCATAAGTCCTGGCGGACGCGCTATAGGACAGCCAGTGGAGACCGGTGGGAGACGTCCCCTGGCTCTCATCTGATTCTTGTCTGAATTTATTCTGACCCAGATTTCTGGTGCGCGCCTGCGACTGATGTAAACTTGTTGTTGATATTCCAGCAACTCACTTTTCCCTTGCAGGATCTGTTGCAGACGCCACTCCGGGCGCTACTGTTCAGGATGGGTAATACCCAGAGCACTCCCCTATCTCTCCTTACAAGTAATTTCAAGGATGTTAGGGCAAGGGGCCATGATCTTGGTATGGATATCAGGAAGGGAAAGCTAATTACTCTATGCGCTCCGAGTGGCCCGCCCTTAACGTAGGGTGGCCACCCGAAGGGACATTCTGTCTCCCTGTCATCACTAGGGTAAAGTCCAAGGTTTTCCAGCCTGGGCGTGCTAATCACCCGGATCATATCCCATATATCCTCATATGGCAGGATATAGCTGGGAACCCGCCCCTTGGCTGTCCCCTTCCAATTAGCCTCTGAACCCTGTAAGGCACTGGTTGCTCGACCGCTAAAATCCAAGCAACCGACTGCCCCCCCCATCCTGTTCTACCAGATAGCGAGGACCCACTGTCCACAGAACTCCCTCTGTACCTCTCCGGCCGCAGGCCTCAGCCCCCGCCCAGGTTGAGCCGCGGGAGGGAGCAGGCGGACGGGAGGTGGCTAGCGCACCCGGACCCACTACAAGGGAAAGTAACTCTGAAGGGCCGGCGTGGGTCCTCTGTAAGCTGAGCGCTGGTCCCATGGGCCCCGCTTTTCTTTCTCTATACTCTGTCTCTGGGTCTTATTTCTTTTCTAAAGTCTCTCGTTCCACCTAACGAGAAACACCCACAGGTGTGGAGGGGCACGCCACCCCTTCATCTGGTGCCCAACTTGGAAGCTTTTCTCTAAGGTGAAGGTACGCCGGAGCATGGTCATTGAGGACAAGTCGATGAGAGACTCCCGAGTACGTCTACAGTCAGCCTTGTGGTAAGCTTGCGCGCTCGGAAGAACCTAGGGTAACAATGGAGCAAACTAAAAGTAAATATGCCTCATCGCAGCTTTATAAAAATTCTCTTAAAAAGAGGGGGAGTTAAAGTGTCTAGCAAAAATCTAAATACGCTCTTTCAAACAATAGAACAGTTTTGTCCATGGTTTCCGGAACAGAGAACTTTAGATCTAAAAGATTGGGAAAAAATTGGCAAAGATTAAAACAAGCAAGTAGGGAAGGTAAAATCATCCCACTTACAGTATGGAATGATTGGGAGATTCTGGCAAAATCCTCACTTTCACCCTCTCAATTTTTACAATTTAAGACTTGGTGGATTGATGGGGCACAAGTGCAGGTCCGAAGAAATAGGACTGCCAATCCTCCAATTAACATAGAGGCAGATCAACTATTAGGAATAGGTCAAAATTGGAGCACTGTTGACCAACAAGCAATAATGCCAAATGAGGCCATTGAGCAAATCAGGGCTATCTGCCTTAGGACCTGGGAGAAAAATCCAAGACCCAGGAACCGCCTGCCCCTCCTTTCACTGTCAGGAAACGAGAGGAGGGGCCAGCCTCAGGCCCCGCAACAAACTGGGGCATTTAAAATTCAACGCTTTGTTCCTCAGCGTTTTCAGGAACAACAACCCCCACTGTCACAAGTGTCTCAGGGAATAAGCCAGTTATCACAATATAGCAATTATCCCCCACCACAAGTGGTAGTGCAGCAGTAGATCTATGTACTTTACAAGCAGTCTCTCTGCTTCCAGGGGAGCCTCCACGAAAAGTCCCCACAGGGGTATACGGCCCATTGCCTGAGGGGACTGTAGGACTAATCTTAGGAAGATCAAGTTTAAATCTAAAAGGAGTTCAAATTCATACTGGTGTGGTTGATTCAGACTATGAAGGCGAAATTCAATTGGTTATTAGTTCCTCAATTCCTTGGAGTGCCAGTCCAGGAGACAGGATCACTCAATTATTACTCCTACCTTATATTAAAGTTGGAAACAGTGAAATAAAAAGAACAGGAGGGTTGGAAGCACTGATCTGGCAGGAAAGGCTGCATATTGGGCAAGTCTGGTCTCTGAGAGCAGACCTGTGTGTAAGGCCATTATTCAAGGAAAACAGTTTGAAGGGTTGATAGAGACAGGAGCAGATATCTCTGCCATTGCTTTAAATCAGTGGCCAAAAAAAATGGCCTAAACAAAAGGCTGTTACAAGACTTATCGGCGTAGGCACAGCTTCAGAAGTGTATGAAAGTACAATGATTTTACATTGTTTAGGGCCAGATAATCAAGAAAGTACTGTTCAGCCAATGATTACTTCAATTCCTGTTAATCTATGGGGTCAAAATTTGTTACAACAATGGGGTGCAGAAATCATTATGCCTGCTCCATTATACAGCCCCATGAGTCAAAAAATCATGACTAAGATGGGATATATACCAGGAAAGGGATTATGAAAAAATGAAAATGGCATTAAAGTCCCAATTGAGACTAAGAAAAATCAAAAAAGAAAAGGAATGGGGTATCCTTTTTAGGGGCGGCCACTGTAGAGCCTCCTAAACCCATTCCATTAACTTGGAAAACAGAAAAACTGGTATGGGTAAATCAGTGGCCGCTACCAAAGCAAAAACTGGAGGCTTTACACTTATTAGCAAAGAAACAATTAGAAAAGGGACACACTGAGCCTTCATTCTCACCCTGGAATTCTCCTGTATTTGTAATTCAGAAAAAAATCAGGCAAATGGCGTATGTTAATGGACTTAAGAGCCGTAAAGGCTGTAATTCTACCCGTGGGGCCTCTCCAACCTGGATTGCCCTCTCCGGCCATGATCCCAAAAGACTGGCTTTTAATTATAATTGGTCTAAAGGATTGCTTTTGTTTACCATTCCTCTGGCAGAGCAAGATTGTAAAAAATTTGCCTTTACTATACCAGCCATAAATAATAAAGAACCAGCTACCAGGTTTCAGTGAAAAGTTTTACCTCAGGGAATGCTTAATAGTCCAACTATTTGTCAAGCTTTCATAGGTCAAGTCCTTCAACCAGTTAGAAACAAATTTTCAGATTGTTATATCATTCACTATATTGATGATATTTTATGTGCTGCAGAAACAAGAGACAAATTAATTGACTGTTACACATTTCTGCAAGCAGAGGTTGCCAACACAGGACTAACAATAGCATTTAAAAAGATCCAAACCTCTGCTCCTTTTCATTATTTAGGATGCAAATAGATAATAGATTCTTTAGCCCCACTCCAACTTTTGATTTTCGCCACTGCGCGTTCTCCAAAAGGCATCATTTTCGAAATACTGATCTTGTAGAGTGGTCATTCCTTCCTCACAGTACAATTAAAACTTTTACATTGTACTGAAAGAGACCAAATGAAATCTACAGGCAGGCAGCCGGGCAGCGCCTGAGCCTAGTTAGAAGTTGACCCTACAGGCAGACAGCCCGGGCGGCGCCTTGAGCCTAGTTAAAAGTTGATGCCGGACCTAGCCGATAATGTTATCTATAGATTTCAGATGTTGTATAGACAAGCAATGTGAAAGTCCCTGTCTTGTTCTTTTTCTGTTCTAATTACTAGTGCTTGCCATATATCTCTCAACTTCCTGAGCCCAGTATAAACATATCCCACCATATGTCTCCCCTCCATATATCCCTCAACTTCCTGGGCTCATCCCACCATATGTCTCCCTACCATATATCTTTCAATTCAAAGACTACCATATATCTCAACTTTAGAAGGACACCACCTGGAAAATCCCCGATAAGAAAACAGCCATTGTGAGAGCACGGGAACCAATAAAAAAACTGCTAAATGTATAAACTTAAAATGTTAACCAATTGTAATGCTGTAACCTAGAGAATTCCCTTGTTCCTCTGCAACTTTACAAGTCCTGTTTACATTAGGCTATAAAAGGCAAGCGCACGCATTGTTCTGGGCCCTCCTGTATGTTGTGGAACGGAGGGACCAGTTCGAACTTGCATTAAAGATCCTTGCCGCTTGGCTTTGACTCTGGACTCTGGTGGTCTTTTTCGGGGAACAAAGGGTCTGGGCATAACAGTACTTGGATCAAATGGCTACATTAATTGGTCAGACAAGATTACGAATAATAAAATTGTGTGGTAATGACCCAGACAAAATAGTTGTTCCTTTAACCAAGGAACAAGTTAAACGAGCCTTTATCAATTCTGGTGCATGGCAAATTGGCCTTGCAGATTTTGTAAGAATTATTGATAATCATTACCCAAAAACAAAATCTTCCAGTTTTTAAAATTGACTACTTGGATTTTACCTAAAATTACCAGACATAAACCTTTAGAAAATGCTCTGACAGTATTCACTGATGGTCCCAGCAATGAAAAAGTGACTTACAGAGGGCCAAAAGAGCGAGTAATCAAAACTCAATATCAATCAGCTCAAGAGCAGAGTTGGTTGCAGTCATTACAGTGTTAAAAGATTTTAATCAACCTGTTAATATTATATCAGATTCTGCATATGTAGTACAGGCTACAAAGGATGTTAAGACAGCTCTAATTAAATACAGCATAGATAATCAGTTACACCAGCTGTTCACTTTGTTACAACAAAGATAGGACATGGGAAATAGGGAAGGTGATAACCTGGGGAAGAGGTTTTGCTTGTGTTTCACTAGGAGAAAATCAGCTTCCTATTTGGATACCCACTAGACATTTGAAGTTCTACAATGAACCCATCGGAGATGCAAAGAAAAGCGCCTCCACGGAGACAGAAACACCGTCATCGAGCACCATTGACTCGCAGGATAAATCAAGTGGTGATATTAGAAGAACAGATAAAGTCACCATGCACCAGGAAGGCAGAGCTGCCGACCTGAGCACAGTTAAAGAAGCTGACACTGTTAGCTAGAAAAAGCCTAGCCAGCGCAAAGGTGACACAAACCTCAGAAAAAAAAATGCTGCTGGCAGCTTTAATGGTTGTATCAATGGTGGTAAGTCTCCCCATGCCTGCAGGAGCAGCTGCAGCTAACTATACCTACTGGGCTTATGTGCCTTTCCCGCCCTTAATTCGGGCAGTCACAAGGATGGATAATCCTATTAAAATATATGTTAATAATAGTGTGTAGATACCTGGTCCCACAGATGATTGTTGCCCTGCCTAACCGGAAAAAAAAGAATTGATGATAAATATTTCCATTAGGTATTGTTTCCAGTTACAGTGTGACTGGAATACTTCAGATTTTTGTATTACACCCCAAGTTTATAATGAGTCTAAACATCACTGGGACATGGCAAAACGCCATCTACAGGGAAGAGGAAATTATCTCACTTTAGACATTTCTAAATTAGAACAACAAATTTTGAAGCCTCTCAAAGTCATTTAAATATTGTGCCTGGAACTAAGGCATTAGATCAAGTAAAAAAAAAAAAAAAAAAAAAAATTCTTTATGGATTAAACCCCACGACTTGGATTAAGTCTATTGAGAATCTACCACAGTAAATTTTGGAATTATGTGTCTCTGTTTAATTGGTTTGTTTTTAGTGTGCTGGACCAGTCAAAGAATCCTATGCCACAATCGAGAGAACGAACGAGCCTTCATCGCCATGGCACATTATATAGAAAAAAAGGGAGAGAGAATGTTGCGGGGAGTCAGAGACCTTAAATGGAGGGACTGGCTGAAGCCACGGCAAAAAAATCATAAAATATGAAGGTTTCACGGACATATTATTAGTTCTCTGAAATTAATACTTTTGTAATTTCTTATGTCTGTCTTTACTTTAATACTTTTGTAATTTCCTATGTCTTTGCTTTAATCTCTTAGTCCCATCATCTTCTTTGTAAGCTGAGGAGGATATATGTTACCTCAGGACCCTGTGATGATTGAGTTAACTGCACAAATGGTTTGTAGAGCATGTGTGTTGAACAATATGGAATCTGGGCATCTTGAAAAAAGAACAGGATAACAGTGATGTTCAGGGAACAAGGGAGGTAACCTTGAACTGGCCGCCGATGAGCCGGACGGAACAGAGCCATATTTCTTCTCTTTTTGAATGCAAATAGGAGAAATATCGCTGAATTCTTTTTCTCAGCAAGGAATATCCCTGAGAAAGAGAATGCGCTCCGAGGTAGGCCTATAAACGACCCCCTTGGAGGCGTGCCGCCTTTTACAGTTGAAGCCGAAGGGATGAAATAAGCCCCGGCCTCCTGTAGTGCTCTCAGGCTTATTAGGATGAGGAAATTCCCACCTAATAGATTTTGGTCAGTCAGGTTGTCTGCTCTCAAACCCTATTTCCTGATAAAATGTTATCAATGACTATGTGTGCCCAAAATTTCATTAGCAATTTTAATGTTAACACCATCCTGTGCTCTCATCCTGCCCCCACTTACTTTGTAATATTCTATTACTTTGTAAAGTTTGTAATCTCAGTGTCATGATGACAATGGTAAAATTCCTCTATGTTTCCCCTGTTAGCCGCCTTCCTTGGACCTCTGCTAAGTCTACTATTTCTGCTTACCGTAGGACCTTGTGTTATTAACAGAATTTTGTGGTTTGTCAGGGAAAGGTTTGACACCATACAGCACATGGTCCTCAGAGCCCAATACCAACCTGTAAACGCTGAAACAGAATCAGACTTATAAGACCCAAGATTGGCTCCAGAGGTACCTGAGAAAGGGGGGAATGAAAGAGATCAAACGAAGAGACTAAGAGGCAGAAATGAAGTCCACAGGCAAATAGCCCGGGCGGCGCCCTGACAGCCCGGGCGGCGCCCTGAGCCTAGTTAAAGATCGACCCCGGACCTAACCGATTAAGGTTATCTATAGACTCCAGACATTGTAAGGACAAACACATTAAGAAAAACAACACCTGGGGAAGCTCCAATAAGGTTACAACCGTTTGTAAAAGCACAGGAACCGATAAGAAGGCTGCTAAAAGCATAACTTAACATTAACATGTAAACCAATTGTAATGCTGTAGCCTAGAGAAATGCCTTGTTCCTCTGTAACCTGACAAGTCCTGTTTACCTCAAGCTATAAATAGCAAGCGCACGCATTGTTTGGGGCCCTCTTGTATGTTGTAGAACGGAGGGACCAAGTTTGAACTTGCATTAAAGATCCTTGCCGCTTGGCTTTGACTCTGGACTCTGGTGGTCTTCTTCGGGGAACAAACGGTCTGGGCATAACAATACCTGAGACTGGGCAATTCACGAAAGAAAGAGTTTTGATGGCCTTACATTTCACGTGGCTAGAGAGGCCTCACTATCATGGCAGAAGGTAAAAGGCACATATCACAGGGTGGCAGACAAGAGAAGAGAGTTTGTGCAGGGAAACTCTCCTTTTTTAAAACCATCAGATCTTGTGAGACTTATTCACTATTATGAGAACAGAGCAGGAAAGATCTGCCCCCATGATTCGGTTACCTCCCACAGCACATGGGAATTCAAGATGAGATTTGGGTGGGGACACAGCCAAACCATGTCAGCCATTATTACATACTAAGTAGTAAAAGCAGTAAGTAAAAATAGTACATTAACTAAAAATTCATCATCCATTGAATATTAGGAAATATTGAAGAATATTTTCAATAAACAACTGGATATTTATGATATGTACTCTTGCTAAAAATATATAACTTGTATTGTGCTATTTATAATAAACTATAAAACACGCAAAGGCTTTCACTCATTGGGTTAAAACTACTATATGCTTTGTATTGCCTGATACTAATACTAATGGCAACTCTGGAAGAATATAAATCACCTGATAATCTTTCTACAAATACAAAAGCAACTATGCCATTTTATGATATAACATTTTCATTTCCACACTATTTGACATACTGTAACACAGTACACTATGTTCATTATCTAAACAGAGGTGAAATATTGTAGTGAGTAGTGTAGAGAATATTTACTTCCCCTTAAGCATTAATAGCATATTAAGAGTTAAGAATTACTTTATTTTTCATGAAAAATTCTCATGACAATATACAACAATATTTCATCTTAGATCCACTCATTACATAATAGTTTTCATGTTTTATGACAATACTGGCTAGATTATTTCATGCGACATGGTTACTCCAGTCTTAAGAGAAGCCCTAAAGGAAACAGCATTAACTCTTTTATGATTTTAAGATCAATAAATAATGTCTCCAAATATGCAGGAAATTTTTGAAAGAGGCTGAAATCAAACAACAATAGCTAGAAACCATAGTTTTATTGCCATAGGAAATAATTTTTGAAGATAAATTCTGTGGATTGAAACACAAGTTTCTTTATTTAAAAAAGTTTCTCATATGAAGAATTTACAATTTTAATCCCAGATGTAATCAGCAAAGTTTTTCTTATCTATTTACTATATGCGTGGTTTCATGATTAATATAAATAAATAGATGCCTTATTTTATCTATTATGAGACAGTAATGTTTGTATAATACATTTTTAATTTGCCATTAGGAAAGCAAACAGAACTCCCAGGTAAACCATGACACAGTGGTAAACTTCACACATGGATTGTTTATTCTACAATTGTGAAATTGTTGTTTTCAGACATTTTTAACCATATGCATATATCTTCTTTTCATTTTTGTGCAAGTACAAAAATAAAAACCTAAGTAAAATTAATTGCGATGGCATGTCTAATAGTTTTCTACAATCTGAGCCTGACTCAGCTAAATTATTCTCTGACTCAGATTAATTGAATTTCATGATTTACAAATAATAATATCCTCCTTGCTTTCAAAAACACCAAGAAGAAACACTGACTAAAATAGGAATTTGTTGTTGATTCTGGATTACTTTTTCAAATCCTTGACACTCATTCTTCTATTGTTGTTGCCTTTTTAGAGGTGCTAATGGAAGGTTTTATTAAAGCGTGGGTGAGGGGGAATCTAGGATATAAGGGGAGTGACATTAGCAAGAAGCCCTGAAATCTCCTTCCTTTCAGGCAAGAAGCTCTGAAATATCCTCCCCCACCCCATGAACACTCTGATTCTTCAACACTACATAGACAAATTCCCTTTACGACAAATAAGGAAACTGGTTGAGAGGTTTCTGCACCTTAATCAAGCATGAAATCAGCCACCCTGGCTAGTTTTAAAACACCTTCTCACCATATTCCCTGAAAGAGACCAAATGAAATCTACAGGCAGGCAGCCCGGGCGGCGCCTTGAGCCTAGTTAGAAGTTGACCCTACAGGCAGACAGCCCGGGCGGCGCCTTGAGCCTAGTTAAAAGTTGACGCCGGACCTAACCGATAATGTTATCTATAGATTTCAGATGTTGTATAGACAAGCAATGTGAAAGTCCCTGTCTTGTTCTTTTTCTGTTCTAATTACTAGTGCTTGCCATATATCTCTCAACTTCCTGAGCCCAGTATAAACATATCCCACCATATGTCTCCCCTCCATATATCCCTCAACTTCCTGGGCTCATCCCACCATATGTCTCCCTACCATATATCTTTCAATTCAAAGACTACCATATATCTCAACTTTAGAAGGACACCACCTGGAAAATCCCCGATAAGAACACAGCCGTTTGTGAGAGCATGGGAACCAATAAAAAACTGCTAAATGTATAAACTTAAAATGTTAACCAATTGTAATGCTGTAACCTAGAGAATTCCCTCGTTCCTCTGCAACTTTACAAGTCCTGTTTACATTAGGCTATAAAAGGCAAGCGCACGCATTGTTCAGGGCCCTCCTGTATGTGGTGGAACGGAGGGATCAAGTTCGAACTTGCATTAAAGATCCTTGCTGCTTGGCTTTGACTCTGGACTCTGGTGGTCTTTTTCGGGGAACAAACGGTCTGGGCATAACATTCCCCATTCCCTGGCAGCACCTTATTACTGGGAGGAGCTTTTCTGCTCCAAGGTTCTCTTTAGTGAGGAAAAAGTTGGAATATCCATCCAACTCCCTCATTTTTCTGGCAAGCTACTCAGAGGACTGGATTCTGCCTCGCCTATCTGAGAGAGCTGACAGAACCTGGCACAGTCAAGCTGCCTAGAGCCAAATAAGAACAAAGATATCTGTTTTAGATGACAGTTACCATAACTCCCTCCTCACCGTCAGCAACCTCCTAACAATAGGCTCAGTACAGAGCAAGCAGACAAAAACTTGAGCTCCCACCTTCTCCTTCAGGAGGGAAAAAGGTGTACAGAGCAACCAATGGCCCCAAATCTCTAAGGACCGAAGATAGAAAATAGCTTCAGCCTTGCCTATCTCTAAACATTGACAGGATCCAGAATATTCTGAACATCTGGGGTCTACAAAGCATAAGAAAAGCAGGTTGGACCAGCATGAAGGCTTGAGATAGGCCACCAGAATCTTTGACTAGGCTGATTGGTGAGGGCCTTCTCCTATGTAAGAACAGTTTGTGAAGACTAGAAGTATCTGCTTTTTTTTATAGTCCACAGATAGCAACACAAAGTCAAGAAAAGTGAAGAAACAGAAACATGTCTCTAACAAAGGCACAAACGAATCTGTAGAAACTGACTCTAATGAAAGGAAGATACGTAATTTACCTGAAAGTTAATTAAAAATAACCACCATAAGGGTGTTTGGTAAGATAAGGAAAACAATGCACAAAGTGAAAATTTCAACAAAGAGATAGAAAAAGTGACAAACAGAAACCTTGGAGCTGAATAATATAATAACTGAACAAAAACAAAAACAAAAAAAGCACACTAGAGGAGTTTAAAGGCCTACTAGAAACAGGCAGACCAAACAGAAAACAGAAACAGACAGACCAAACAGAAATCTTGTAGCTAAATAATACAATAACTGAGTAAAAGTAAACAAAAAAAATCACTAGAGGGTTTTAAAAGCCAACTAGGTCAAACAGAAGAAAGGATAAGCAAACTGAAAGACAGGCCATTGAAAATCATAAAGTCAAAGGAACAAAAAGGGAAAGAAAAGATCAAAAAAGAGGAAAAAGGCCTTATGAGACTGACATCATCACGTGACTGAATGTACACACTATAGGAATATCAGAAAGAAAAGTGAGAAAAGAGGAACAGCTTACTCAGAGAAATAATGGCCAAAAACATCCTTCATGTGAAGAAAAAAATAGAGACCCCATAAAATGTTGAATACAAAAAGATACACATTGAGACATATTATAACAAAATTGACAAAGATGATGAGACATTTTTCTTTCTTTTTTTTTTTTTTTGACACAGAGTTTCACTCTTGTTGCCCAGGCTGGAGTGCAATCTTGGCTCATTGCAATCTCCACTTTCTGGGTTCAAGAGAGTCTCCTGTCTCAGACTCCCTAGTAGCTGGGATTACAGGCGCCCTCCACCATGCCCGGCTAATTTTTGTATTTTTAGTAGAGATGGGGTTTCACCATGTTGGCCAGGCTTGTCTCAAACTCCTCACCTCAGGTGAATCTCCCACCTCGTCCTCCCAAAGCGTTAAGATTACAGGTGTAAGCCACTGGATGATGAGAATTTTTTTTAAAGCACAAGACAAAAATGATTTGTCATGAACAGTGAAAAACCCTTAAGATTGTCTGGCTTTCTCAGCAAAGATTGCAGGAGGTAAATGGTAAAATCTAAGTACTGAAAGAAAAACACTGCCAAACAAGACTAGTATAAACAGTAGAATTGTCCTCTACCTCCAAAAATGAAGGAGAGACACAGACTTTGTCAGACAAACAAAGACTGAAGAAGTTCATCACCTCTGAGCCTGCCATATAATATACTGAAGCAAGTTTTAAAAGCTAAAACAAAAAGATGCTAAACTGTAATACAAAAGCATATGAAAGTATAAAAATAGCTGCAAAAGTAATCATATAGAAAAATAAAGAATGCAGTAATACTTTAATGATGGCAAATAAAATATTTTTAACTCTAGTATAAAAGTTAAAAGACAAAAGTATTAAAAATAATCATAAACTTAAAAATATATGAATGGATACCGTATATAAAAAGATGTAAATTGTGAGTCAATAATAAAATGTTGGGGGAAGAAGTAGATGTGTAGAGTTTTTGTACATAATTACAGTTGTTACCAGCTTAAAATATAATACTATAAGTATAAGACTTTGTATGTAAGCCTCATGGTAACCACAAAGGAAATACCTGTATAGAAGATACACAAAAGAAAAAGAGAAATCAAAGCACATCAGTACCAAAAAGTGAAATTAAAAACAAAGGAAGACAGCAAGAAGATACAAGGGGAACAAAATAACCATAAGAGAGAAAAACAATATTTAACTAAATGGAAATAATTAAATTCTATTAATAGTTATTGTAAATAATACGAAGTTAAACTCCCTATTCAAAAGTTATACAGAGCCTGATAGGAATTCAAAAAGATTTAACTATATGCTGTATATAACAGGCTCACTTTAAATTTAAAGACACACTTTGACTGAAAGTTAAGGAATGAAAAAATATGTTCTATAAAAAAAAGGTCAACAAAAGAGAATGGAGGCTATATACTTATATCAGACAAAATAGACTTTAAATTAAAAACTATCATAATAAACAAAAAAAGAACATTATATAATGATAAAAGAGTCAATTCACCAGGAAAATATAATCATAAATATATATGTATGCAACATATGTACCCTTCATAAATGAAGATCCAACTAATAGCACAGAAATAAAAATGATTATAAGATACTATTATGAACAATTATTAACCAAGAAATTGGATAACCTATAAAAAAGAAATATTTCTAAAAACATGCAACCTACCAAGACTGAATCATAAAGAAACAAAAATACTGAATTTACCTACAAATAGTAAGGAGGCTGAATCAACGGTCAAAAACTTACTGACAAAGAAAAGTCCAGGGTCAGATGCCTTCACCACTGAATTCTATCAAACATTTAAAAATGGACCAACAGCAATAATTTTCAAACTCTTTCAAAAGATTTGAAGAGGAGACTATGGTTGTAAGTTTATACAATATCTAATATATAGGCAAATATTGCCAAAACTGAAGGCAGTAATAGACATCTATGTAGTAATGGCAGGAAAAATCAATAGTCTTGTTTAATTAAAGGATATGAAAATGAGAAAGACAATTAATAAAGAAATAGCAGTCTTAAATAACACTATAGACCAGAGACCTAACAGACATATACAAAATATTCAGCCCAACTGCAGCAGAATATACATAATTCTCAAACACACACAGAATGTTATCCAATATAGGTCACATGGAAGGTCACAAAATAAGCATTAACATTTAAGATGATTGAAATTATTACAAGTCTGTTTTCTGACCACAATTAAGTCAATCTAGACATCAATAACAGAAGAAATGTAGAAAAAAAAAAAACTAAGAAAAAGAAAAAAAAAAACTAAGTCAAATTTAGCAGAAGAAAGGAAACAATAAAGATTAGAAAAAATAAATGAATCACATAGAGAATAGAGAAATAATAGAAAAAACAAAATTAAGAAATTTTTGAAAAGAGAATTAAATTAACAAATCCTTGACTATATCCTGAAGCAAAAGAGAAAAGATTAAAATAATAAAATAATATATGAAGACCCAACTAATAGCACAAAAATAAAAATGATTATAAGA
Organism: Trachypithecus francoisi; assembly: GCF_009764315.1. Lineage (NCBI taxonomy): Eukaryota > Metazoa > Chordata > Mammalia > Primates > Cercopithecidae > Trachypithecus > Trachypithecus francoisi. Next base: position 54,443,638 of record NW_022681463.1, on the reverse strand, counting down.
TACTATTACGAACAATTATTAACCGAGAAATTGAATAACCTATAAAAAAGAAATATTTCTAAAAATATACAACCTACGAAAACTGAATCATAAAGAAACAAAAATACTGAACTTACCTACAAATAATAAGGAGGCTGAATCAACAGTCAAAAACTTACTGACAAAGAAAAGTCCAGGGTCAGATGCCTTCACCATTGAATATTATCAAACATTTAAAAATGGACCAACAGCAATCATTTTCAAACTCTTTTAAAAGATTTGAAGAGGAGACTATGCTTAAAAGTTTATTTTGTAAAGCAGGAATTACTCTAATACCAAAGCTAGACAAAGCCAATACAAGAAAAGAAAACTAAAAGTTAATGCCCCCAGTGAATGTAGATACCGAAATCCTCAACAAAACATTAACAAGGTGAATTCAACAACACATTAAAAGGTTCATAACCCATGACTAGGTGGGATATATGACTGAGGTGCAAGGATGGTTCAACATCCAAAAATACATTAATGTTATTAATGTAATATATTACATTAACAGAACTAAGTGTAAAAATCACATGATCATCTCAGTGGACACAGAAAATGCATTTTAAAAAATTATATACCTTTTTACACCTTTTAAAATGACAAAATGTCTCAAAATCTAGGAATGCATGAAAATTGCCATATATAAATAAAGGCCATATATAAAAATCCACAGCTCATGTTCAATAGCAAAAAATTGAACACTTTTCCTCTAAGATTAGTAACAAGGCAAGAGCATTTACTTTTGTCACTTTTATTTAACACAGTACTGGACTCCTAACCAATGCAATGAGGTAAAAAACAAACAAACAAAAAACAAATCAGAAAGGAAGAAGTAATATTGTCCCTATTTGAAGATAACATAATTTGATATGTAGAAAACCTAAAGACTCCACAATAAAATAAAATAAAACAAAATAATAAAATAAAAACCTGTAAGAACTAATAAATTCAGTAAGACTGCAGTATACAAAATCAATAAAGAAAAATTAGTCATATTTCTATACTGCCAGTAAACTATCTGAAAAAGCAATTAGGAAAAGAATACCATTTAAAATAGAACCAAAATAAATAAAATACCCAGGAATAAACTTAGAGGGTGGAAGAGTTATAGACTGAACACTACAAAACACTGGTGAAAGACATTAAGGAAGACAAACAAATGAAAAGACATTCCGTTTTCATGTATTGGAAGGAATATTTTTACAGTGTTAATACCACCGAGAAGAGATCCACAGATTCAAAGTATTGTCTATCAAAATTCTGATGGTGTTTTTCACAGAAATAGAAAAAAAATACACACGCAAATTTTTACTGAACACCAAAGACCTCAGAAAATCAAAACAATATTGAAAAAGGGCTGGGCGCGGTGGCTCAAGCCTGTAATCCCAGCACTTTGGGAGGCCGAGACGGGCGGATCACGAGGTCAGGAGATCGAGACCATCCTGGCTAACATGGTGAAACCCCGTCTCTACTAAAAAATACAAAAAAAAACTAGCCGGGCGAGGTGGCAGGCGCCTGTAGTCCCAGCTACTCGGGAGGCTGAGGCAGGAGAACGGCGTAAACCCGGGAGGCGGAGCTTGCAGTGAGCTGAGATCCGGCCACTGCACTCCAGCCTGGGTGACAGAGCGAGACTCCATCTCAAAAAAAAAAAAAAAAAAATATTGAAAAAGAACAAAGCTGGAGGAATTATACTTCCTGATTTCAAAATACATTACGAGGATACATTAATAGAAAAGGTATATTACCGGCATAATGACAGATATGAACACCAGTGGAACACAATAGAGACCCCAGAAATAAATTCACACATGTACAGTTCACTAATCACCATAAGAATGTCAGGAACACAGAAGGTAAAAAGGGTGGTCTCTTCAACAAATGGTGCTAGAAAAACTGTATATCCACATGTAAAAAATGAAGTTGGAAGCTTTTTGTACACCATACCTGATAATGAACTCAAAATAGATTAAAAATATAAACATAAGACTTGAAATTGTTTACCTATGAGAAGAAAATACAGGAAAAAATTTCATGACATTTATCTTGGCAATGATTTCTTGTATGCGATACCAAAAGCACAAGCAACAAAAGTGAAAATAAACAAGTTGGACTCTCTCAAACAAAAGAAAAACTACTGCACATCAAAAACTATTAACAGAGAGAAAAGACAATTTACATAATGGGAGAGAATATTTGGTCTGATAAAATATTTATATACAAAATATTAAGAAACTCTTACATTTCAGAAGCAAAAACAAAAATAAATAACCAAACAAAACATAAAAGAAAATACCACAAAACCCCAATTTTAAATTGGGCAAAGGACTGGAATATATATTTCTCCGAGGAAAATTAACAAATGACCAGTAAGTATATGAAAAGTGATACTCAATATTACTAATCATTAGGGAGGTGCAAATCAAAACCACAGTATCAACTCACACCTGTTAGGATGACCATTATCAAAGAAAAAAGAAAAGTGTTTGCGAAAATTTGGAGAAACTGGAACCTTTGTACTCTGTTGGTGAAAATACAAAATGGTGCAGCTGCTAAAGAAAACAGTAGGAAATTCCCCTCAAAAATATAAAACCACCCAAAAATTATCTACGGTAGCCATAGAATAATCATATGATCCAACACCGGCCATTAAAAGTTGGTTCTTAGAGAAGAGCTACCTGTAGAGATTGATCTGACCAAGTTTTTTGTTTGTTTGTTTGTTTTCCACATCTGCATATCTATTTTAAAAATTGATACCAGTACCTCAAAGATTATCTGTACTCCCTTGCTCATTACAGCATTATCCACAATAGCCAAGAAATTGAAACTATCTAAATATACATCAGTTAATAAATGGATATAAAAATATGATCTATACAAACAGTAGAATAGTATCTGTCTTAAAAAAGGAGACCCTTCAATACGTAACAACATGGATATACCTTGAAGGCATTATGTCAAGTGAAATAAATCAGTTGCAAAATAATAAATATTATATGATTTCACCTATATTAAGTATCTTAAATAGTCAAGCTCATAGAAACAGAGAGCAGAATGGTGGTTGCCAGGGGCATGGGGAGGGAGAAATGGGGGGTTGCTACACAAAGAGTATAACATTTCCGTTATACAAGATGAATAAATCCTAAAGATCTCCTATGCAACATCATATCTATAGTTAATAGTGCATTGTACCCCTAAATATTTTTTAAGGGTGTAGAACTCATGTTGAACATTTTTACCATAATAAGAAAATGTTAACCATAAAAATATCACATAAAATAGAACAGTAATTGTAAAGATGATAGATATTAAAGTAAAAAAGATTGCATAACAAATCATTTATTTGCATTATTTCATGCAAACAAACAAGAAAGCAAAACACAGCCAATAAACTATTGTTAAGCTATATTTCCCTGTCTCTTGAAAGTTATTTCACACAGTATGTTAAACTGCGTGAAATCAAATCCCAGGAATAGGAATTGGAGAAATTTGACCATCATCCTGACAATTTATTTTTAAACTTTGTTAAAAGTTAAAACGTTGATTCTTAGAGAAGAGCTATCTGTAGAGATTGATCTGACAATTTTTTTTTTTTTTTCCATGAGGCCCTAATTGTACCTTCTTGTTGAGTGATTGCCAGACTGGGGCCAGGTAAAATCTGAAGTAGCCTCAGATGGTTACCCAAAGTCATATTGGACCAAGTGTCAAGAATAGCAATGCTGGGCATTCTCCCTTACCTCCAGGCTGTCAGTGATATATTTTGGAAATCTATGTAACCCATGAGTTAATTAATTTAGTGATGAAGTGTAGATCAGCTAAAAAAAGAAAAATACACACACATAAGTGTGTGTATACATTCTGTGTGTATATGGAGATACACACACAGTTTGCATACATATTTATGTACATATCCTGTATACATATAGAGAGAGATAGAGAAAAAGAGAGAGCAAAAGAGAATGAGAAAGAGGGAGCTCTATTTTTGGCAAGATAATTTGTTAACTAAACAGATACATGCCCCCAGATGCATAAAGAACTAACATACTAGGTGGTTGTGCAAAGCCCCCGGACTTGTGTGACAGAAGAAATTTAATCAGCCCAACAACAATTCAGCCATTATCTATCTGCTTTTTGATTTTTGGTGCTCTCAGAAATAACACCTTGGGGGTGTAATTTCATTCAGTGGTTTAAAACGAAATATGACGGCAATTTATTTTTGGAAATTATAGAGCAGAGCCTCACAGTAATTGTTTTTCAATCAATACTTATAATCTGTATCTCTTAAGTATATTTAACTTTAATAGTACATGTTTGGCATGTTGAAGAATACTGGGTATTTATTAGCATTTTCTATTTGACTAAATTCATGCTATCACTTTTCCTTAATTAAATAGTGTGTCATTGTGAGTTTAAAAAATTCTATTCAAACTCAGCATGAAATTTTTGAAAAATTTATGTGTGAAGTCTTAAAGATAGTTCCATGAGATGCATAAATATGTCACAACAGCTTTTCTTGCTTTGAAAAATGTAAGAGTTTCCAAGCATTTAGAAACATCATCTAGCTTTGTTGCATTACTTGGTGTGTGATATTATTCTCTGTTATTGTTTTGTCAGAAAACTATTTTATTGCAACTATTTCCCTAGTGATAAATATTTGCTCCACCAATATCATACTTTTGTGGCACTACTCTGTTTTCGTGCCTGTTACTTTTCACAATGAAAAACTGTTTTGTGAATAACCATGGTGTACTCTTTTAAATAGCACCTCCCTCAAAACATGTAGCAAAAATGGAGTTAACTAGATTGTCGTGACAACTATATGAATGGATATGATTAGTTTTGCATGAACACAGGCAAGGAGAACTACATTCTTATTGCCACCTGGCCAACAATTTTCATAAGGTATTATTAATTATAAGATATATTGCAATTTCAGGCATGTTAAATTGCAAACACATATACATATAAGATGAACTTAAGAAGAGATCTTAAGGGGGCAGTTGAGGTTCAAGAGGAAATAAAAACAGAATTAGTGTTTATATGTATTCAGTTGCTCATCTCCATGTGTCTCTCTCCATCAGCTACATTTTTCTTCATTAGACCAAAATTTGCTTCTTCTCTCGGTCCATGTTCACTCTATAATTCCTAGGTTTGCATGTCTCATCTTAGTTGAATCACTCAGAATGGCTATATTAGTTCTATATCTAAATACCAAATTCCCGGAACAAAGTGGCTAAATTGTGTCAGCTTTTCTCTTCTATTCCAGTTCCCTGTGTGAAAGGGTTAGGTTATAAATAGTCAAATGTGGGGAAAATAACGAGAGATCAGTTTGTTACCATGTCTATATAGAAGGAAGTAGACATAAAAGACTCCATTTAGTTCTGTATTTGAGATGCTGTTAATCTGTGACCTTACCTTCAACTTTGTCCTTGCAAGAGATATGTGTGAAGGTGACTTAAGGTTAAAAGGATTTTGGGCGGTGCCGAATGTGCTTTGTTAAACAAGTGCCTAAAGGCTGCTTATGGTTAAAGGTCATCACCATTCTCTTAACTCTCAAGAAAGAGAAAAACATTTGTCTCCTGCCCCTCCCTGGGCAATGGAACATCTCCGGGTAAAACCCATTGTGTGTTTTGTTTACTGAGCAAGGAGAAAACCACCTTTAGGAATAAGGTGGGGCTTACTGGAGCAATACTGCTAAAAGGTTTGTGGAGATGTTCGCATATGCGTCTCAAGGCACAGCATTTTCCTTTAAACTTATTCATGTCACAGGGATTTTTTGTTCATATGTCTTACTGCTGATTTCCTCCCTACAATGATCCTATTGTCCAGCCACTCCCTCATCTTTTTGATGGCAAAGATAATTCTCAATAAATACTAAGGGAACTCAGAGGCCAGTGCCGGCGTGGGTCCTCTGAAAGCTGAGCGCCGGTCCCCTGGGCCCCGCTTTTCTTTCTCTACACTTTGTCTCTGTGTTTTATTCCTTTTCTCAAGTCTTTCGTTTCCACCTAACGAGAAACACCCACAAGTGTGGAGGGGCAGGCCACCCCTTCAGTCAAACACACTTGTTTTCAAAATGCCTATATTTTTTTTCTATTTGAATCACCAGCTAGATATCATGTTTTGGAAAACAAGTCCATATCCATTTCACTCTGTTTATCATGTTCTTTCCATAGAACATAGTAAAATTAGTCATTCATTAATTGTTGAATTAACAAATTAATTACTTTAAAAAGTGGTGATATAAACTTATTCCAGACAATATTTAGTATTTTCTAAATATGATGTACTGCTTATATGCAGTAGGCCTTTCTTAATTATCTTACAGTCAGCTGGCAATTAGAAATGCAACATATTTTTAAATGAGTACAGTTACTGGAAAGTACTAATCAAGCATTAAGAAACGACTTCACAGTTATACATTTCATCACCCAAGTTCAGATAAATGTACACTGATAACCAATTACTTCTCTATAGATGTGACGAGAATTGTCAAGTTCTAGCCCAAACTGAGGTCTGAGGGGAGTCAGTAGGCAGGTGGTGGGTAGCTGGATTAAAACTCAAAGAGTTGTAACAGTTTCAACATGACTTCATTCTCTCTCTCTGAATGTGAGCCCTGTGCACAGTGTCAGCAGGGTAATTATACCTTTTACAGACAATAGTGGCTCAGAGCGGAGTTTGAGCTTACACAAACAGGTTACATAATGAACAGAGTTGTGTGTCTGTGCTTCAAACCCGCTGAGTCATGCTGGTCCAGATATTTACCTTGGCCTATTCTTGACTGAAGCACATCTAGTTTCCTAACAAGAATCAAGAGGTTCTGTTATTGATAAAGCATCTATGAAAAAGGTACAATTAATGTGTATGAACTAGGGCACAATTTTAAATGTTGAGGAAAAAGATAAAATTAGTGTGCTTCTTCCAATTCCACTATTTGAAGAAGAACCTAGGCTCATCCTTCTATTAAATTCCACACAATTTAGAAACCATAAAACCTGTGCCAAATGGCATACTTATAGCCAAAGTGGCAGTGAGTCTTCTCTCCAAGATAGAAAATGTCTGTCATGAACAAAGCAGCATTTCAATACCTCTCACCAAATTTCACATGCAGGGCTTATGCATTTACATACTCAGAAGTGATTCAGGAATGGTCTTTCTTTTTCCTCATCAAGAGAACATCTGAAACTGTGCCATTCTATTTGAAGGAAATTCTGTTTCTGGATGAACTAGTGAGATGGGTAAATAGTCAGGTTCCTGGCAGCTCAGCTCTTGACAAATCAATGCGGCAAACAGCGTGGTAGATCAAGCACAATGTCATTCTGTGGGAGAAAGAGCCTGAAGATTCCATGGGGGCACTTTGGGCAGGTGCTAGCAGAATCCCAGGGACTTGCTGAGGGAAGCTAGCGGAACTTTTGCAAGAGTCTGAGGGTCCCTTGCGGCACTTCACCAATGGGTCTTAGGATATGCTAGCAGAAGCTGCCAGGAATTCTTAAAGGATGTTAGTGAGCTGTTTCTATAAGCTTTTCAGTTCTGAAAAGGGACCTCCCATCCTTCTTTTTAGTCCCCAACTCCTTGGCCGAGTTCTCTTGGTGTTAGTATATCAGAGTTCTAAGCACGCCTCATAGCAGAAAGTTGCCCTCTCTACACCAGACCTGTGCACAGCCAGTGCATTACATCCTTTGAAAGGAGTTGCAATCAAGGACTCAGGAACCCCTGGCCAGCCATGCTGTTATGCATGTCTGCATTTCTAACTAGGAACCACCGATGAAAGTCCTCTTCACCATGGGCCCCCAGCTAAGGCCTACACTAGATGCCGCTGCTTAGAACTCCTTAGCAGGGAAGAAGGGAGCCCTGAAGATATTTTTCTCCATTCTGACTCAGTACTCACTACTTTTTTTCACTCCCAGCCCTTCTACCTCTTTCTCCACTCAGCCCCAGGGTTCGTAAAATTCCAGAAACCTTTTTTCATGGCTCTTTTGGCAGTGAGATAATTTCCTTAATCTGTGCTGACATACCTGCCCTTGCCCATTTCCATTCGTGAGAAAAATGGAACAGTGGGGAAGCCAGCACCTTATTTCAACTATTCCAGCAAGTGAATCAACCCTTGATTCTTACTCTCATTTTGCCTCGTTGTCTTAAAGCTATTACCCTGACACCTGGCTGCTCCTCTCTCTCCAATTCAGTTCTTGTCAATGGGATTGGATAGATGAATCTCCATATTATCTCTCCCTTTTTGACTGTGGTAATCTGATAAAAAGATTAGTGATTTGGGGCTTAGATAACAAGAACACTCAATTTGATTGCTTTCCCTAGGTTGTAAGAGAAGTCAAGACTAGATAACAATTCAGTTTTCTATGAAAGGAAAGAAAGAAAGGAATAAAGGAAGAAAAGAAGGAATAAAGGAAGGAAGAAAAGAAGAGAAAAAAAGAAGAAAAGCAAGTAGATTTTTTCCATTTAATGAATACCACTGTTCAATAAAATCAAGTTATATAATATTTGAGATGGTAACAGAAAGGGTAATCTTCCTCCTATAGATAGATATGCATATATCAATCATGATCAGAGTGGAAGAATAAGGTATTCCACTACAAAGGCCAATAGAAAATCACATTTTAAATATATAGGATTCTAAAGAGGAAGCAAACATGTAAAAAATATAAATATTGGGGTTACATCTTAACCAATAATAAATTGTGTGCATAATATTAAACTATACATTTCCACCAATATGAGGAAAATAAGTTTCTGTACCATACTAGTTTGTCTTCCATGCAGCACAGAGCATTATGACTGAATTATGTTCACAAAATACTTGATAAGCACTCATGTGAACAGGTTAGTGTGGTCTAGATAAGGGGCAGTGTAAACAAAAGTTTCCAGGTGGGGCACGGTGGCTCATGCCCATAATTCCAGCGTTTTGGGAGGTCAAGGCAGGCAGATCACCTGAGGTCAGGAGTTTGATACTAGCCTGGCCAATATAGTAAAACCTCGTCTCTACTAAAAATACAAAAAATGAGCTGGGTGTGGTGGTGCACACCTGTAATCCCACCTACTCTGGAGGCCGAGGCACAAGAATCAGTTGAACCCAGGAGGTGGAGATTGCAGTGAGCTGAGAGGGTGTCACTGCACTCCAGAGTGAGAAGCTGTCTGAAAAAAAAAAAAAAAAAAAAAACGAAAGCTTCCAGAAAGGACTTCACTTCATTCAAAACTCAAACTTCAGAGTACTTATTCTGTAATCTGCATTTGTAGGTTTATTTCTTCTTTCTAATTCACATTGAGATTTTTAATATTATACTTCAACTGTTTCATTCCAGATTATATTGTATAATCCAAGTACATATTCTATAACATTCATTTATTTCTACTTCCTACTTTACATTGAGATTTTAAATATTGTACCTCAACTAACTGTTTTATCATAGATCATCTCTCAGGGTATTGCAAAGTCTAATCTTTATCCAAGATTATTATCTTTTTTTTTCACAAGTAACATTAGTCTCTAAGTGTGTGGCCTCCACCTCAGAATATGTACTCTCCATACTTTTGATACAGACAACATATAGTGGGGATAGAAAATAAGTTCATTTTGTCACTTAATCTGTCTGTAGCATCCTGAAAAATTTATGACTCATTATATAGCTACATAATAGTAAAATAGATGATTTAAAAAAGAACAAGTAGACAGACCCCACTAATTAGACTCTAGTGAACAATCAAACATCAAAGAAAATCATTAATGAGCAGGAGAGAAGAAAGAAGGCACACATCCCTGACAGCTTCTGCAATAGAGAATTCTGTCTGAAGTCCTTTCCATAGCAACCGAATGAAGGTGACTAACGATACGAGACTTACTGACTTGCAGGCTGCAGATAAAATGGTAGTGGAGACTTCTGCAGTAGTTACTATTGACAGCGGTCATTGGGAGTGACTGGAGTTTAGGGTGGAAACAATAGATGTCAGAGCTATCCTTCATTCTGAAAATTATCTTACAGCATATCTATGTCTATTTACTTCTAGATATGTTTTATTGAATATTCAGTCATATCTCATAAATTTTCAGCATGTTTACTTTCACAGATATATTAATCCATTGTTTCTAGTATATGTTCCTTTTAACAGTGTCCAGATTCTTCACCATTAGAAAAATTATGTTGGCGCAGATTAGGTTTACAACCTAAATATATATTACATATATATTACAATAGAAGTCTTTAAATTAGATCACCTTCCTAGGGTATTTTCCTTCCTGAATCTCATTTTAGTTTCAATGTTTACTCTATAAACGGACTTTTGCATTTAAATCTAGACTAAAATTCATGTTATTCCAAATGGGTACAAATCAATTTAATTCATTATCGGAGAGGATTCAAAATGTGAATCTTCCTTTCGCTACCTCCTACAGTACAGGTATTGATTTGCATGGCCTAACCTTCATAAATAATTGATTTGAATCCATAGGTGCACACTTGGAATTTTATTTCTCTCTTAATATTTTGTGATATGGATGGGCCATACCTAAATCTTCTTTGTTTTGTGTGGTATAAATCCTGCACATTGTTTAAACCACACATTCCCTGAATTGCCCTTCTCCCTCCTTATGCTAAAATATATGTTTTGATCTACTTTATTCTGAGGCTCAGCACTGTGCTTTCAGTTACTCCTGAAAGTCTCAATGGCTTCCATGACCTTATACTTTTCCATGGACTGTTTTTTATGCTTATTTTGCTTCACAGAATTATGTACATTCCCTGAAACATAATGGAGACTATGTTTGTCAAATTAATGAAATGAAGTGTCCTTGAATCAGATGTGTATTTATAGGGGGAGATAACATATACTTTAGAATAGTAGTGGCACCAGTAGTCTAAAATGTATAAAAAGTTCCACAGTTAAAAAGTATCTGTATTAGACATAATCTATTAAGCTATACTTTGTCTTGATGATCATGTGGTTAAAATGAAGTGGAAGTGAAGAAAACCCATCATAGTAAGTAGAAAAAATTCCATGGTAAATGCTGAAGAAAATGCATTTTCTAGTCTAGAGAAGTAAGTGTGAAGGGAAACAATAAACTATTTTTTTCTAATATAGAAAGAGTATTTATAAAATTAGTGAATACATAAATATACAAATTTAAAGATATAAACTTAAAGTCAAGCAGAAGACTTACTGCTTAAAAATGAAGACAGTTTATAATAATAATATTGAGATATTGTAAGATATTATTGTTGGAGACCAATAAGATAAACACAAACACAATTATTACCTGGAGAATCATGACTAAAACCTTCAAATTAGCCTTTAAACATCCTTTCCAGGCTTAGTTTTTAAATATTTGACTACATATTATTTAGTTTTCTTAACCTAGGCTTCCAAATTGCTTCCTAAGCTCTTTCTCTTCCTTTCATCTATAAATATAGTCAGGCTCCAGCTCTGTTGAAATCCTCACACTCTTCCAAGGACAATGTCAAAGGATAAGTTCTTAATGAAGTAAGTCCTGATTGACAGTGTTCCTCTCTGAAATCCACAGAATGTATTTTTATATTTTTATTAGCTTTTTTCCTTCCTTTCCTACCTCCTCTCTTTCCCCACTCCCTCTCGCACTCCCTCTCTCCTTTTCTTCTTGCCTCTCTGTCTCTTTCTTTCCCTTCAACAAGGATATAGCTCTTTCTTGTAGCACTGTAGCAGCAATTGTTGCTTTAAACTGTTGGATTACAGCATTACAAATCTGTGTGAGTTTTTAATGGCAAGTTAATATCTGTTTCATTACATGTTAATTGAAACAAGGATTAAAAATAATGTTTTATTTCTTTGTATTTTATAATATCAATTTATTTATATTAGAAATCAATAAGTAGAGAATCAAGCCTCTGGTGTAATTTAGAGCTAATATTATCTTACAAAATAATTAACTAATTAAATTATTTTAAGTAGCACATTCTTTCAGACAATTGGCAAATAGTATTTATAAGCAACAAGAGAAAGCATATGAAATAGTAATTTGTTAAATCTAATAAGAGCTCACAATCAAATGGCAAAAAAAAAAAATTGTTGTATTCAACCATTCTCACCTTGCTATAAATAAATACCTAAGACTAGGTAATTTATAAAGAAAAAAATTATAATTGGCTCATGATTCTGTAGCTACAGGAAGCATGGCTGGGGATGCCTCAGGAAACTTAGAATCATGGCAAAAGGCGAAGGGGAAGCAGGCACATCTTCACATGGCTAGATCAGGAGGAAGAGAGAGGAAGGGGAGGTGCTACACACTTTTAAACAACCAGATCTCGTGAGAACTCACTATCACTAGAACAGCAAGGGGGAAATCCAGTCATCGCTCACCAGGTCCCTCTTGCAACATTGGGGATTAAAATTTGATATGAGATTTGGGCAGGAACACAAATACAAATCATATCAATCAAACCCTTTTTAGCACACTTGAAAGGTCTTTAAACCTTTTTAAACTTTGGGCTAAGCTCTATAGATGTATGAAACTAAAAATATATTTCTGTAAGAGATTTTACATTTCCTCATGAAACTAACCTAAGACTGGAGCATGCTTTGTATTCTGAGGAGAACTTTGGTAAAACTTACAAAATTAAATAGAAAACTCACATATGAAAATTTACTGGCAGATGGGATTTAGGGAGCCCTCAGTGTATATACAACTCTCTGAATATTAAATCTAATCCTAGTTGGAAACTGCATTTTGTTCTTCAATCCCTTATGAAATCATCAGGTAATATCTATATATCTTATCTAGATTGGACCTGTCTTAATACAATCAAAATAATATAAAATAGTGTTTCTTAAATTTCCAGGTAAACATGGAAAGGATGGCAGCCCCAATGTAAAGAAATATCTCTCCTTACATTGTCTATTTGCAAGAGGACTCCAGAGAAAGAAGTGAGATGTTTTTATTGCTCTACTTGTCAATAATGATAAATACAACTGGGAGAAATAATTTGAGGGCTATAAGAAACATCCCTGCAGGATACAAACTTGGTTAAATTTTTGAGCAACAGTTTAACCTATTACTTATTGAAAAAATTATTAGATAAATAAAAACAGTTTACAAAAATTGGGTGAAAACAAAGGAAACACTTTAATAAGAATCTACTCATGTGTGTGAGTGTGTGTGTGTTTGTGTGTGTGTGTAAGATTGCAGTTAAGGTAATCTCTACAAACAACCAAAAACCAAAGTATTATTCCTAAAAGCTGTCCATTCTTAATTTATAAAATATGATAATTTAATTGATTTTAGAAAAATAATATATGTAATAATAAAATACTCAAGACCAAAAGTTAAATATAAACTGAAAAATAAACTCTAGTCATACACATTAACACTAACTCAGAAATATTCAAGACATCTATGTATATGTAGATGGAAATTTTTTAAAATATGGGGATCAATGGTGAGAAATGATTTCTAAATATTGGAATAATTTTGTAAATAATACAATAATATCCACATGACTGTGACCACAGGGGATAGGCAGCAGTCCACCAAAGATTGATTTATCTGGTAGCTGCAACAAAGGAAGGTTTCCAAGAGGAACTACTGGATTTCTCTCTCCTAAAAAAACAGGTGATGGTGTTGATACAGGATTTGGGGAAGGATGTGATTTTGGTAAAATTTAATAAATTAGTACTTTAATAGTCCAAGCAAAACTGTGCTGTGTGTAGAAAGTTTAATATCAGTTATTGGATCCTGAGTGGAACCAGGTCCTATTTTTGTTTTGAAATCTAAACGTTAAGATAAATTTGCACTACTGTGCTTGGAAACCCCTAAACTGAAGTCTTGTGCCTAGATTGGAAACAGAGGATGCCTCTGTGTGTCAAAATGACTCAGATACTTCAGACAATAATGGAGTGTGCCATTATTATATGATTGCAAGCAGCAATGCCTCCAATAGCCTGTGATTTTAGAGGCTATTTCCCCAGCATTACGTCTTTTCGTTAGTTAACATATATGATATTTACAAGTTTGCCATGGAATCCTGCAATAGTCACATTTTAGCAAACGTATTTATTATTTTCTTTATTTAACAAAAGCAAAGAACACCAAATGGCAATGTAGCTAAAGATGATAATGTTAGTCATAATTTATCCCTCAGAATTGGCTTCTATAATTGAATCTTACTATGGAAAAATCGAAGGTCAGGCTGATATTTTCCTTTAATTGACATTTTTCCTCCTATGCAGAGGACAACTTTGTTTTTTTGTTTTTGTTTTTGTTTTGTTTTCTTCTTCTTCTTCTTCTTCTTCTTCTTCTTCTTCTTCTTCTGCTTCTGCTTCTGCTTCTGCTTCTGCTTCTGCTTCTGCTTCTGCTTCTGCTTCTGCTTCTTCTTCTTCTTTTTGTTTGTTTGTTCAAGTTTTTTAATTGTTGGTGTCTCCGTGGCATTCCAAAGAATTTTAGTGTTTATTCCACTTGGTCAAGGGTGTGTCAGCCCTGTATCCCTGTACAGATACAACTTACGACCTCACATTGGACCCTTAACTAAGCACGGGCCTGAGTTTATCTTTTCATCTAAACGTTAGCCTATTTGTTTTGCCTACCCTACTTGACTCAACTTACTTTCTCCAGCAGGTCCTCTCTGCTTACTCGAAAGATAGATGAGATAAAAGTACTTGTATTTTCATATCCTGTTGTTAATTATTTGCAATAAAAGAGCATCTTTTCCTAGGCATCTCAGTGTGTCTCCTCCTTTCCAAATGATCATGCATATTTGCTGTCTTTGTTTGGGTGTTTAAGTTCTACAGAACCCCATCTGCAGGATGATTAATTCCATGAATATATAGTCATTTTTGTCTTTCTAGTTTGCTTGCCTACTATTAAAGCACACTAAATGACAAGTTCAGGGACGAGCTCCTCATTTTCCCAAGAACCCCCTGGTGTGGTAGAACCCACTTCTGGGCATCCTGGACATTTCAATTTTTCTCCTGAGCTGACTATTTTCCTTTCAATTATCTTAAATTTACAGTATGTTAATATGTAATATAAGGATTTAGTCAGCTTGCCTTTTTTCCCAAACTTCATTTCCATGATGTTAGTGTAGAGATATCAGCCAGAGACCTCCACCGAAATATTCTCTGTCTTTCCTTAGCCACTTGCATGAGGTTTTGGAATCTTTATTTTTCTGTGGTAGATAATGACTCATTCTTTTGTTGTCGTTACTTTAAAAAAAGACGGGAGAGGAGAAGATGTGGAAGTATCTTCTTTGATAGGAAATGTGGAGATTATCTGAAATTAAATACATCTTGCTTCTTGACACAGATCCTAATTTATAACATGTAGAGTACTGAAGGTGTAACGTTTAACAAGATGGCATTTTATTTTTGTTACAAGACGTTGGTATGTTTTACATATTTAAATGCATCCTTTATATTATATTCTTCCTCTTCTAAATTCTGTTAAAAGTATGTAGAATTTTAAATCCAATAAATAAAAATTATAAATACAATTAGTTTCTCAACACTAATTCTATTAATAGCCTTTGTAATATACAGCTCTCTTACTATTTCTCAAAAGTGATTTTTAAAAATGTTTAAAATATTATTATGTCATTTTATATTTATCATCATTACATTATTTAATATTATAGATAGCATATATGGAACGAGAATCTGATTAGAGTATCTGAATTTTGAAACATAACAGTTTTTATTTTTCCACACAATAGAAAAAATATTTTTACACAGATAGTAACCAAATTGCTAAGAGTTATTCAATTTTTAAGCAGTTCCAAATCATAGTATTGATTACCCATAAACATACCTTTATGTTTTACTGTATCGAAGAGTGTAGTACTAAGACTTTGCAAAGATTTTTATCATGTTATCTCATCCCATAAACTTTTTCTCATTCATATGACTTTGGTTTAACCTTCACTAAAGTGTTCCAAAGGACTTTTCATTTTCTTGCTAAGATTCACAATAATTTCTGAAACAAATCATACAATATGTATAAAAGGTATATACTGCTTAATAAAGTTATGTGTTCTGATTTTTCTCTCCTTCTCTCCCCTTTTCTCACAGACCACAATTGTATCCTGTTATTGTAAAAACATTTGTAGAAACAATTGTTCTATTACGTATTTTCTTTCTGTTTTAGCCTCGTAGTTCTTTAATATAGTCTGAAAGAAATGAATACTATTTTAGGTTACTATGCAGAGAAGTGTCATTTTTATCTAATCTTCTTTTGATAATATGCCTAGATCTACCTCTGAAATTCAAATATGAAATCTTTAAACATCCTCGATTTTAATTCTCAGAAACCACAAAAGTTTTTAATCCCTTTATTTTTGTGAGTTTCTATACTTGGCATAAATTTTTATCTTATTCTAAATATGCAATTACATGGTGTCAAATATTCATGCCTTCCCACCTCCAATCTCATTCCTAGCCCTAAATTTCATTGGTCCTCTTCTCTTGCTTATAATCTTAACTATGGGGACTCAAATATTCCCAATGATGTCACTTATTTTTTTTTTTTTTTTTTGCTTTCTTTTTAATCCGGAAATGGTCTCTCCTGGACTTCTTATATTTTACTGTCTCTCTATTTTTCTGCATTAAACCTCTTTCAAAAGCTTATTGACACCTACTTCACTAATTATTTCTGATAAAATTTTGCCAATGTTTTTAGTTAGTTCTGATTAATCTGACAATATTGTTTTCTGTAGGTATACAAAGCATTGCTTAATATTAAAAAAACTTTCAGAATAACAATACTCCAAATGACATTTTCACAAAGTTATATTAAATCCTGTATTACATCCTTTCCATCAGTATTATAGGAAGAACTGGGTGTTTTTAATCTTGCTTTGTTATTTCTATTCTATGAAATTTCTATATATGACTTAGTTTTGTTATATAACATATTTTCTTCCAGTTGAGTAAATAAGTCTAGTTTATGTGGAAGAACTATAACAAAATAGTAAAAAGGAAAAGAGAAAGCTGAAAATACTTGTCGTGGGCTTTTCATAGGTTATTGCCTTAAATCACCACATTTCAACCTATAGCATTATATTTAGCAAACAAAATCCTTTTAGAAATTTCAAATATTCAATACACATTTTTAATAATATGGGAAAACAGGAAATGATGAAAATGACACAATCAATGAACTGAAATTGCAAATTTCAAAAAATGTACAAAGAAAAAGCTATTTACTTTGGATAGATTATCTCTTTATGAGGTTTAGATATTTAGTGTCTTATTTTCATACAAAGTAGGATTTATCTGAGAACAACGGTAGTGGGAGGTATAGCAAAAAAAAAAAAAAAGTCAAAAAGAAAAATTAAGTGGTAGACCGTATAAATCTAAGTGTTCTTACCATAGGTCATTAATAAACCATGTATTCATATTTGTTCTTAGATAAATGAGGCTACACAATGAAAATGTTAACGGAGACAACCAGAAAACATAACAATAATATGAATGTTTTTAGTTTCGCTTTTCAGAGCCTGGTAACTCTAATTTTATTCTGAAATTCTCATAAAGTTAAACTAAGTAAAATTGTTATTGGTATCTAAAGAACACTAATAACCTAAGAGGAAACAAAAAGGAAAATGATAGCTGGCAAATTTAAAAATTAATTTATATTTCTTTCTTAGATCCTCAATATAATTTTATTTTGTACATACTTTTTTCCTCAATAATATAATTTAATATAAAATGAATCTGTTTTTACTCTGAGGTAATACGCTATAATTTTAGAATAAACGTCTTCTGAAGTGTCAATTCTTTATATATTACACCTAGAGATTTATATCTCTGCATTGGTATATATTTAAATTAAAATAAAAACTTAAAGGTATAGTAGATGAAGAAAATTATACTCTTTTCAAAAATAGTATTTGGGACATTAATCAACATCTTCAAAACATTACAGATGATATCTTTATGCTTCTCTGCATAAGTTATTTTAAAGTGCCATGTATAAGAAGAGAATAAGCAAATGATGACTTTAGATAACATTTTTTTTTGCTAAAATATTTTTTGTCAATTTCTACCTAAGTACTACTATTCATAGGTATAACCTTAAAGCATGTCAGTTGGTTATATTTAACCTTATATAGAAAAAAGCAAAATTGTAAACAAATTAAGAAAATTAAGTTTATCAAACAATTCTTGTTTCCCTTCCTACGTACATATTTTGTACCATGTTTTATGTGTTTTAAGAGAACATGAAAATGTAAACAGCTTCTTATAATATTCCAAATTTAGAGCAAACATTTTAAGTCAGGTATGTGATAGAGTATTTTAATTTGCCTCTTCCAAAAGAAGATACACTTTTCATTTCTGTTGTTTTGTTTTCTTTCTCCAGAATGAGATCATAGAAGGAAATTTTATCGGGAAGGCTCTGTTAATACAATAGAATTTCAGTTTAAAAAACAAAACAAAAGCAACTATAGACAGAAGAATTACAGTAAGGGTTACAAGTGTACTTTAATACTGATTTCATTTCTTCCTTTTAGTAATCAAATTGCATATCTCTCAAGCACTGACTAAGTTTCCACTTCCTTTCCGTCATCTCACAAGCAGTAACTAAAAGTTATTATTAATATATCATATGGACAATGTAAGGAAAACTCTAACATTTTAGAATAGTGGAAAAGTAAGACAAAATAACCGGGATACCTGAATGACCTCATGGAATAGAACTGACCACCTGGCTGAGATCCTCTGTCTAAGTAAGATTGGCATGAGAAGAAAGTAAAATTCCATATTGCATCTATCGTTTGTGGCTCATTTGGGAATAATTGCTAATAAACATAAAAATATACTTATTAATGACTATGTAAAGAAGCTGTAACATATCATGGAAATATTTGCAGATTAAATGCTATAATTAGAGTTGTTTTTTTTATAATTAACTATTTACATTGATATCCCAAATCAGTCTTTACTGGAGTATTAGCTAGCTTTCTAAAGAACTGAAGATGTATGCATTCCTTAGTAATCTGACATTATGAAGTCATGTCTGCCAAGGAGGAGGATATACCCATTCCTTACACTTACAGTCCATTAGGCTTCCTCCACTGGGAAAGAGGGAAGGATAAAAGGAGGGCATTAATGCCCTTGGGAGAAAGGAGCCCTCATGACCTAATTAACCTCTTGAAGTCCCACCATATAATAATTTCACATTGGTAGCACCTATATTGTGGAGGTGACACATTAAAGCCATAACACCTGAGTAGTAGTGAATAATTTTAACTATTGTTTTTTTGGTCTAGAAACTATAATTAGTGAAATTTAGAAAAAAAAGCAAAAAACAAAAAAGCCCTATCAGAAATATCTTAATATACATTTTCTTAGGCTATTTTTAAATATAGTAGATCTTCATGATTGATGAATTCTGTATTTTTCAATTTACCTACTCACAGAAAACCTATTTCTAACGCCAAAATCAAAACTTGAGTTTCTGGGTGTGAATATTTCCAGCTGAGGTAGAATAAGATCATGCTCTGAATTTTTTTTTTTTTTTTTTTTTTTTTTTTGAGGTGGAGTTCCTCAGCTCACTGCAACCTCTGTCTCCTGGGTTCAAGTGACTCTCCTGCCTCAGCCTCCCTAGTAGCTGAGATTACAGGTGAATACCACCACCATGATCAGATAATTTTTTGTATTTTTAGTAGAGGTGGGGTTCCGCCGTGTTGGCCATGCTGTTATTGAACTCCTGGCCTCAGGTGATCTGCCCGCCTTGGCCTCTCAAAGTGCTCGAATGAAGAGTATGAGCCACCATGCCCAGTCCATGCTCTGAATTCTTATTTCAGACCTTATACTGTAAACAATTGTCCTTTTTTCATCTATCTTGTGTTATGCTTTTCACAATTGTGTATTTTTTAAATGGCCCAATCATAGAGCTGAAGTGCTGTCCAGTGTTCCGAAGTATAATAGGCTGTGATGTGCTTTATGGACAAAATATGTGTGTTAGATAAGCTTTATTCAGGAATGAGGCATAGTGTTCAATATTAATGAATCAAATTTATATTAGATTAGATATATTTAAAGAGAAACACACATAATACAATTTTAAGCATTGATCAACTCACAAAATTGTGGCTAGAGGTTTTTCAGGAACCTAACACTGTATTTCCTTTAGGAGCAATAGTTCAATATTCATTAAGGAGCAGTGGTAACTTTACAGAGCATAATTGTTGTAATAATGAGAGTCAGCTGTATACATTTTAATAATTTCATAGAAATACAAGTGAATGTGATTCTATCTCACTGTGATTTTTTTCTAGAATCAGATATGATAGATACAATATTATTTGTTGCTTCCCTATTTTCCTTTATTCTTTGTTTCTTTTATCCATAGGGTGTTTACAGTATTTTTTCCTTTCTGTGTCTATATATTCCCTACGAAGTTCACACATACAAGACATCTATGGACGCATTATTTATAAACCTCACCCTTAATGATTACAAACCTTCATTTTCTCATAGAAGTATTTAACCTTTGCTTATCTCATCATTTTTCAGCTTTAAGTTAGGTTTTCGTTGATTATGACATGAAAGAAAAATGGAATTTGCTTTAATCCATTCATTCAGTCCTTACTACTTTTGAGCTGAAGTAACTGTTCATGTCTGTTGCACATTTTTAATGTGTGCTTGCTTATTTATTTGTAGAAGTTATTTTTATATAAACTGGTATCAATTTTTTATTAGTCATATATTTTTCTAACACTTTTCTCCTAGCCTGTAGATTATTTGTATTTTCTTAATGTCTTCTGAATAACCAAAGTTTTAATTTTGATGAGGTCTCATTTATAAATTGTAAAAAGTGATTTGCATTTCTTGTTCTATAAGAAATTTTCTCCTGGCTGAAGGTTGGAATGATGCCCTTATATTTTTTCTTCTAGAAATTTCATAAATGTAGGTTTTACATTTAAACTTACGACTTATTTGAGTTGTTTTTTAATATATCGTGAGAAATGTGTGAAGGTTTGGGGTGTTTTGCATGAGAAAATCCAATTATTTTAGGCAAAGTTTGTTGAAATGTCCATTATTTTCCACTAAATTGGCTTATTGATTTTGTCAATATTCAAATAGCCTTATACATACGGGTTTATTTTTAGAGTTTCAACGATGTATGTATCTTTCCTTTTGCTCATACAATACTGGTGAATGATGCTAATAGCAACTTTTGAAATCTGGTACTATAGTCATGGCGATTTTCATTTTTACTATTAGTTTTGTTTTGGCTTTTCTATCAGCTTGTCAATTAAATTACTTCAGTTTGATATGCCTTCATTTTATCATATATTTTAATTTATCTGCCTGTTCTACTTAGCTAGATTTTGTGTTTTCTTATACAGTGAGATAATTTGAATATTAATGATCATTAAAAATATTTTCAAAGATCAGTTTTAATTTCAAACAAAGATAAAGAACTATGTGACAAGATTTATTTTAGATTGTATGTATATTATATTAAATATTTTAAAAAATTTATCCAAGCAGAGATAACCTCATAAAGACAATAATGAAATATCTTAATGTTTCTTGAAATGCTTCTCAATCTAATGATTTTTAAAGTATATTTTCATGTTCTTCAAATGATATTTGTTTATATTGTCTTTACTAAAGACAGAACTCTATAACAAATGCTCTAGAACATGCCGAAAACATAGTTCTTTGCATATAAGGCTTTGAATAAAAGCTTTTGTCTTTAAACAATTATATTATCTTGATCATTTCCTGATTTCCTAATTATCATGGCTTATCAAAAAGGTCATCTTGATCACATAATCTGTAAATATATTACTCATTAACCATCTGTACTCTAAAATTCTGAAATCTAAAATACTTCAAAATCCAAAACATTTGGAGCATTCACAAGACACCACAAGTAGAAAATTCCACACCCAACCTCATGTTATGAGTTATGATTTAAACACAGTTAAAATTTTGTTTCATGCACAAAATTATCAATAATAATGCAAAAATTTCCCTTCAGGTTTGTCAATAAGTTATATATGGACATAAATAAATTTTGTGTTTAGACTTGGGTCCTATCCCCAAGATAGCTGATTATATATATATGTAAATATTTTTTAAAAAATCAGGAATCTAGGTCTGGGTCCAGTGGCTTGTACCTGTAATCTCAGAGCTTTGGGAGGCTCAGGCAGGAGGATCATTTGAAGCCAGGAGTTAAAGACCAACAATGTATTGAGACCCTGTCTCTAAAAAATAAATATAAACAATAAAATTCCAGAATCCAAAACATTTCTGGTCCCAAGCATTTTAAACAAGAGATATTCAACTTGTTTGTATCTATATGTATATCTGTTTGTGCATGTGTATGTGTGTGTATGACATAAAGAATGACCTTAAATTGAGTACCACGAATGTCTATGCTTGTAGTCTTTCTTCCCTTTAAAGCACATGATGAAAAGATATAATTGTGTGCATATAATCATAATGTTGTAGCTTCGATGGGAACTAAGAACATAAGATGAAAATCAGATTTAAGATCTGGAAGAAATAAAAATTAATAGTTTTAGTTTATTATTAGTGTCAATATTTGAAATTGTGATTATTTTCCCAACTATTCTTCAGTTAAGATTTTATACAAGTGAAAAAGAACATACGGCATAAACATGACTTGAAGTTAGTTGTTTGAAATTAACTCCAAAGGGAATATAGATTTAAGAACAAAACTTTACGTTTGGCAAGATCAGAAGAGAGAGGATCAGTAGGAGTTGTGTGTAAGATTGGTCACTTGAGATTTGAGTATACCATTAGCAAAACTGCTGAAAGCTCACCTTGCTGAAAAAATAAATTATTTTCAGAAAGATCAGCCTTGTTAAAAGCAACATTTGGAACTGACTAATCCCTGGGGTAGGAGTTCTGCTTTACAGTTTAGAAGATGCTTTTCCATCAAAGAATAATTATACCAATTTGCTCAACTTCTCCTTTAATGAGAAAAGAAGGAAAAAAACGAGAAAAAAATTTTAAAATCTTGAAGAAAGATTTAGTTAAGGACCTGACTTTGAAATCTTGTGCCATTTTATCTGTGATACATGATTGCTATTGTGCACAAATTGTGACACTTAAACATTTGTTCTTGTATTAAATATACTTTGAATTTCATTATACTTTCTCTTCACAATTGTGCTAACACAATCATCAGTTCTGAACATGACAGAATATTTGCTCATGTGCCCAAAAGAAAATGTATATTAATTGTAAAATTTTTCAACATTTCTATTTTTTTGGTCCAAATTTATTTTTAGAACTTTAATATCTATGTACAACATTACTGCTATTACTACTTCTTATCTTAACTGAAAGTGCCCTTTCAGTTGCCTGAGCTTCTCATGTCTCACCAGGATCAAATATACCTAAGCAGGAACCTCTCAATCCAGATGCCACATCTTATATGTGGGAAGATGAGTACAACCAGGTGATGATATTATATCTATTATGAATATTAATGATTATAAAAATACTTACTAATTGATTTCATTTTTTGTTTTAGACAATGTACAAGCACCTTCTCTGTTAAAAGAGTATTAGGTTAAGACTGAAAATTACAGCCCAGATCCATAAGAGTCATTTCATTCTTCTCTATGAGTTTAATAATTTTCCATTCCTTCAAGATGGAGTAAAGTACAACAGACTCATGTGTCCTCCTATGGTTATACACTGCAGCATTTTCACTTACATTTTGGCACATCATTTGTCATAATATTTTATTTTTGTTCAACGGTAAACATACCACCATGTTTTTTTTTTTTTCTTCTTAAATATAGAGTCATGTTTTAAGTTAGATATGCTGGTAACTAATTCCTCACTAAAAACTTTGTGATAATTTGATTTTTTCATTTCTTAGATATTCCCCATTGTCATTGTCTAGATTACTATTGAATACACGCACACACACTTGTGTGTGTGTATGCATGAGTGAATGAATGTATATATGTACATATATATATATCTCGAGGTAATTTCTACTTCACAGTCACCCTTCCCAATTGGATATAATAGGAGAAGTTAGTTTAGGTCATTTACCAATCATGTATAAGATTGGAAATAATTTCAAACTTAGATATCTCATCTGTTGTAACACCATTTGATCAGACATAAGGCAACTACTTCCCTTATTGCATTCCATACATCCCGGTCAACCATGAACCATCAATAACTTCTTTTTGAGTACCACACTCTGATGACTTTTACATCAAGCCAACAATAGCATGACCTAAACCATATTTTCCTGGCTTGTTGATGAGTATGCCATGTGGGACAGAGTTAAAAGACTTCCTGAGGTCAAGCTCGATTACACTTACTGTAGATTGAAAGAATCAAGGTCATTATTCTGTCATAGTGGAAAATACATTTGGTTTGACAATGATTTGTTCTCAAGTTATGCTATTTATAACTGAACACTTTGTGATCCTCACAGAGTTTTCAAATTGGCCCTTGGGTGATAACCTACAGAACCTTTCCCCATTAACGTTAAAGTAGCTAGTCTATAGTATACAGCACTATTTTTTTCCTTTGAAAGGTAGTTTCTTTTTGTTGTTAAAGCTTGTGAAAATAGTAGTCAAAATGTAAATTTACATGGGAGACTAAGTGTACAAGTATATTTTTTATAATAAAACGAGTACATATCAATTTCTAATATGGTAAGATAAATAAATGTTTTTACTTATATTGGTTCTTAAATTTTAATAAAGTGAAATAAAAGTCATTTTTTCTACTTTTAAAATGGTTCACAAAGCTGTTAATTAAACAGTTTTTGTGATGTAATTTGTCAGCTTTCGAGACAGTGGAAGTATTAAATCATCTACTTCTGTAAACTCTCAGTTGATTATTTTATAATCGCCCGCAGAACACAAGATCCTAAGTTTGAAATCTATCCTTGCAGTTTGAAGGTTACCTACAAACTTGATTAGAACTGTCAGGTCTCATGGCATCTATTATATATTGTTTCTGTTAAGTTTGCTTATGAAACTATTGGCCTTTTCCTTTGACATTTGCTGTTCTGCATGAACGAGTATGTTTATAATACAGTAAACCTGTATTGCTCTTAAGGTAGTTTAAGTAGAGCTCACTTTACATAAATTGCTAACAAGTTGTCTATATTGAATTGTTTTTGTTTGTAATTATAATTCATTGTTCCATTAATAGTCTTATTCTCTTATCTTATTGTTAATTTACAGTAACTAATGCAGGCATTTGAAAATTTATATTTAACCTTTGGAATAATAATAATTAATTCAAAATTGTTTAATGGACATTATAGGGCATAGTACAATGGATATATTTAAAAATATATTTTGAAATAAAATAAGTTTTATCCCTTGTCAGAAGGTTAATTTAAGAAACCAAAATCATCACTTTTAAACCATTTCAATAAGCCATACTTTATGCCTTAAATAAGAACTAATCTATTTATCTTCCATATTCCAATAGCAATATGTACTGATGTAACAGATATCAAGTGTCTGCTATATACATAATTAGGTAGAAATTTGCTTGATTGACTTGATTGACTGTGAAGGCAGAATATTAGTTAAATGTTTATCTTTTCAGTTCCTAGCACAGTGTTTTTATTTATATTAGTGTTTAAATTGTAATTAAAGTGAATTAAAAGCAATATTTTCTTCTTTTAAATTTTTTTGCAAAACTATGAGGCATTAAAAACAGAATTTAGTTAATTATTGGAAATAATTTTTAAAACTGCAGTAAATTATATATTTAAGATACACATTTAGGCTTCCATGAGTGTAGAATCTAAAATCAAGAATTAAAGGAATATATTGTTTGAGGCTTATTTTTAGATCAGAAATTTTCTTTAGTGAAATATATGTAGTCGCCCCTTGGTATTGGTAGGGGATTGGTTCTAGGAAACCCTCAGATATCAAAATACATGCATGCTCAGGTTCATTGGTTCTCTGTATACACCTGTTTTGCATTCCACAAATACTTTATTTTCACTTGTGTACACCTGTAAATTGAACTGTGCAATTCAAATCTATGTTTTTTGAGTCAATTGAATCAACTGTAATAAAAGAACATTATGTGGCTAGTTTCATACAAAAGAGACCCCAAAATTAGTAGGCTGTGTCTATGTAAATACAGACTTTTTCTCTTTAAATTGTTTTAATCCCCTCTAAATGCTAAGCAAGATACAGATTTTGAAAAATAAAAGTAGGCCACATATTTTTAAGGTCATTAAAATAAAAGTATAAAAGAAAAGCTTTAAAATGGAAGATTCGGACCTTCCAGGATATGATTACCAATGTAAATCAGATATATTCAAGCGATTTCTTTTCCAAGTCCCCAGTGTTACTTGTTTTCTTTGTTTCCTACCACTGAGATGAGCATTATATTGAGATGGAAAGAAAATAAATTTTAATGGTAATTTTCAGATGAAAACATTCAATCTCATAATGGGTCATTAGCTTTCTTTCAGTTATAGAATGCCAATATTATTCTTTCTTACAAGGAACCCAGAATTCTGAGCTTGTTATATATGTTTCTAAAGACAACTGATAAATTACAATGCTTTTTAAATTTTTGATAGCTGACCAAACAATATGTGGGTAGTAGCCATTCTTTCTAAGATATGGGGATTTAGTGTGCACTATTTGATAATTCTTTACTCAGGCCATGTTAGCAAAATGACCTAAATCAAAGGTGCTACTCAAATACAAAGTTCTGTTTGTTTTATTGTGGGGAGTTTAATGTCATTTACTGATGTCATATTTCAGGAATATTTTGTGCTAATAATTAAAGATTTAGTTATATAAAGTCAGGACAATGACAGAAAAGTATAAATTAACATATAACAGGGGTACAAAACCTATGGTAGGAGCAGAGGATACAGTAAAACCCCCTGGAATTGGCATCAATTCAGCCTAGAGGGAAGAAAACTTCCCGAAGATTCACTTTTAGCATCCAATAACTCTGTATAATTAGAAACAAGAGCTAAAATATGGATTGTGCAGGAAGACACATTTTGTTCAATGATCAGGCCAATAGATGAGTTCCAATAAATGGTAATGAAAATGAGATATTTAGCAAGTTGTGACAAAGAACAAAAGAAAAATAGTTTAGAAACTGAGCTCAGAGCAGTATTTGGAGTTTGTGGTCAGTCAACTTCATCCTTGAATCCTTGCTGGGCTCCCATGATTGGCAGCTCCAGAGCAGCCAAAATAGATCTTCCTTTTGTGGTAAAAGAGGTAAACAGGGTATATTAGTGCTCATCTGAATTGAGATAAGAACATATGTAAAAAGAGAAACTAAAATTTTCAGTAAAACAGGTAGAGGAAAATATATTCCAGGACAAATAGGGACTCTGTAGCTTTTTGACACTTTATTTTGACTCCTTTTACATAGTTTGTATATTGTTTTCCAAATTGAAAACATACATATATTTATTTTAGTACACTCTAAGGTATTGGATAAATCTGCTCTCTTCTAAGACTTACAGAACCAACTCATCACTTTACCCCCAGTCGGTATTTTTGCATAATGACAGCACAAATGAACAGTTGTAAAATTAAGAATCCTTCCTGGTGAAGGTCAGGCCCTAGTGATTTGGACAAATTCTCTCCTTGCTTCCCTATTCAGATGTCATGCATTCCTTCTGAAAACAACGATGTAAGATTTCCTTATTGTTCAGTAAAACTACCATGGAGTAGATTGCTATTTGAAAAGAACAAAATATTTTTCACTCATTTCTTTGTATTGACACATTATCAGTGACATCCACAAGCAGAAGTTAATGTCATATTATTTAAATTCCTATACTATATGGTGTAGGTATTAAGGGAAAAGGAATTATTGCCTACATTGCCCAAAGCTCATTATCTACCTGATGTTCAGTGTATGTAAATCTCAAAGGATAGCTTAGTAAGTCTCAAAGCCTGAGATAATTTCAGCATGGAAGATTCTTCAGGTTGAATGCGTTTCTCTTTAAATTAAAAAATAGATAAAAATAAAGCTGAAGATGTGAGTGGAGAATTTTATTTTGTTTAAAATGTGTATTTATTACCAGTTGAAATATGAATAATTAATATGTAAATCTAGAGATGTCAACTTGTAAAACTAACTCACCATCTACTAGCAAGGCCAAGCAGTTTGGCATTACCTAGGCTATCTTACAATGGCCCAGTATTTTTTTTCTTTTCAACTTTTATTATAAAATCGGGGGCACATGTGGAGGCTTATTATAAAAGTATATTGCATGATGCTGTGGTTTGGGATATAATTGGATCTGTCATACAGACAGTGAGTATAGGATTCAATAAGTAGTTTTTTTTAGCCCTTGTCCTCCTTTCTCCTTTCCGCTTCTAGTAGTCTCCAATATCTGTTGTACCCATCTTTATGTGCAAAAGTACCCAATATTTAGCTCCCCTTATAACTGAAAACATGCACTGTCTGATGTTCTCTTCTTGCATTAATTTGCTTAGGATACTAACCTCCAGCTCTATCTATGTTGATACAATGGACATGATTTTGATCTTTTTTTTTTTTTTGAAACGGAGCCTCACACTGTCGCCCAGGCTGGAGTGCAATGGTGCGATCTCAGTTCACTGCAACCTCTGCTTCCTGAGTTCAAGCCTCCCAAGTAGCTGGGATTACAGACTTGCACCACCATGCCCAGTCTGGGACTACCGGTAGCCACAACCACACCTGATTGATTTTTGTATTTTTAGTAGAGACGGGTTTTCAGCATGTTGGCCACGTTGGTCTCGAACTCCTGACCTAAGGTGATCCACCTGCCTCAGCCTCCCAAAGTGTTGAGATTACAGGCATGAGCCACTGCACCCTGCCGATTTTGATCTTAATGGCTTCATAGTATTCCACAGTATACATGTAACAAATATTCTTTATCCAATTCACCATTGATGGGCACCTGGATTAATTCAATATTTTGCTATTGTGAATAGTGCTGCTATGAATGCGTGGTTGCATGTGTCGTTTTGGTAAAATTATTTTTCTTACCCAGTAAGGGGGTTGCTGGGTCAAATGGTAGCTCACTTCTTAGTTATTTTAAAAATCTCCAAACTGTGCACCACAGTGGCTGGATTAGTTTACATTTCCACCAACAGTGTATTAGATTTTTCATTCTCTTTTAATGAAAGACATTATGACTGCTATGAGATCATATCTCATTGTGGTTTTTATTTGCATTTCTCTGAAACTTAGCGATGATAACTACTTTCTTTATGTTTGCAGACTCCTTGTAAGTCTTCTTTTAAGAAGTGTCTGATCATGTCCTTTGCCCACTTTTTAATGGGGTTATTTGCCTTTTGCTTGTTGATTAAAGTGCCTTATATACATTTTGGGTATTAGGCCTTTGTTGATTGCATAGTTTGTGATTATTTTCTCCCATTCTGTACTTGTCTGTTTACTCTATTGATAATATCTCTTACTGTACAGAAACTTTTAGTTAAGTCCGTTCCACTTGTCAATTTTTGTTTTTGTTTCAGTTGCTTTTGAAGATGATGCCGTAAATTCTTTCAATGTCAAAATTGATAAGGGTATTTCATAGGTTTTATTTCTAGGATTTTTACAGTTTGAAGTCTTCAATTTAAATATTTAATCCTTCTTGAGTTAATTTTTTTGTATACGGTGAAGAGTAGGGTTCCAGTTTTATTCTTCTGCATATGTATAGCCAGTTACCCTAGCACTATTTATTGAATAGGGAGTCTTCCCCATTGGTTATTTTTGTTGAGCTTGTCAAGGATCAGATAATTGTAGGTGTGTGACTTTATTTCTAGGTTCTCTAGTGTGTTCCATTGGTCTACATATCTGTTTTTATGCGAGTATCATGATGTTTTGGTTGCTGTAGCCTTGTAGTATAGCTTGAAGTTGGGTAATGCGATGCCTCTGGCTTTGTTCTTTTTGCTTAGGATTGCGTTGGCTATTATGACTCTTTTTTTGGTTCCATATGCATTTTAGAAGAGTTTTTTCCCTAATTATGTGAAGAATGTTATTGATAGTTTGATAGGAATAGCATTGAATCTGTAAATTGCTTTGGCAGTATGGTCATTTAAATGATATTTATTCTTTCAATCCATGAGCATGGCATATTTTTCCATTTAGTTTTGTTATATCTGATTTTTTTCAGCAGTTTTTGTAGGTTTTTGTTTAATTTTTTTTTTTTTATAGAGATCTTTTCTACAAGAAAAAAAGATGTATTCCTAGGTGTTTTACTTTGTGGTCGCTATTGTAAATGGGATTGTGTTCTTGATTTGGCTCTTGGCTAGAACAGTATTGGTGTCTAGAAATGTTACTGATTGTTGTATATTGATTTTGTATCCTGAAAGTCTACTGAAGTGTACCAGTTCCAGGAGCCTTTTGGCAGAGTCTTTAGAGTTTTCTATGTATATAATCATATCATCAGCAAAGAGATATACTTTGAGAACTTATTTTCCTATTTGGGAGCCCTTTATTTTTTTCTCTTGCCTGATTGCTCTGGCTAGGACTTCCTAGTACTAAGTTGAATAGGAGTGGTGACAGTGGACATCCTTATCCTTTTCCAGTTCTCAAGGAAAATGCTTTTAACTTTGCCAGTTTAATGTGATGTTGGCTCTGGGTTTGTCTCAGATGGCTCCTATTATTTTGAGGAATATTCCTTTGATGGCTAGCTTGTTGAGGGATTTTATTGCAAAAGGATGTTAAATTTTATCAAACGCTATTTTAGAATCTTCAGATTATCATATAATTTTTATTTTTAATTCTGTTTATGTGGTGAATCACATGTATTGATTTGTGCATATTGAATCAACCTTACATTCTCAGGAATGAAGCCTACTCAATTGTAGTGAATTAACTTTTTGATGTGCTGCTAGATTCAGTTTACTAGTATTTCATTGAGGATGTTTGAGTCTATGTTCATCAGAGTAATTGGTCTATGATTTTGTTTTTGTTGTTGTGTCTTTGTCAAGTTTTGGTATCAGGGTGATGCAGGCTTCATAGAATGAAATAGAGGAGAAACTCTCTTCCTCAATTTTTTGAAATACTTTCAGTAGGATTTGTACCAGTTCTTTGTTTTCTGTGCTGATATAATTTAGTTATGAATCTACCTGGCCCAGGGCTCTTTTTGCTTGGTGGGTGTCGGGAGAACTCGCTCCCGATGTTTAACGTGGGTTCTTTTCTATTTCCTACGTGTCTCAACCGGGTTGAGAAATAAAGGGAAAGAGCACAAGAGAGAGAAATTTAAAGCTGGGTGTCCGGGGGAGACATCACATGTAGGCAGGATCCGTGATGTTCCCTGAGCCGTAAAACCAGCAAGTTTTTATCAGCGATTTTCAAAAGGGTAGGGAGTGCATGAATAGGGTGTGGGTCACAGAGATCACATACTTCACAAGGTAATAAAATATCACAAAGCAAATGGAGCAGGGCGAGATCACAGGACCACCGGATGAGGTGAAATTAAAATTGCTAATGCAGTTTCGGGCACGCATTGTCATTGATAACATCTTATCAGGAAACAGGATTTGAGAGCAGGTAACCTGTCTGACCACAATGTTGGAATTTTCCCATCCTAGTAAGCCTGGGAGCACTATAGGAGACTGCGGCTTATTTCATCACATTGGCTTCGACCAGAAAAGACCGAACGCCTTAAAAAGGGGCCGTCTATAGGCCTACCTTCAGGGCGCATTCTCTTTCTCAGGGATGTTCCTTGCTGAGAAAAAGAATTCAGCGATATTTCTCCTATTTGCTTATTAAAGAGGAGGAATATAGCTCTGTTCCGTCCGGCTCACCTGCGGCCAGTTCAAATTTACCTCTCTTGTTCCCTGAACATCGCTGTTATCCTGTTATTTTTAAAAGATGCCCAGATTTCATATTCAAACACTCATGCTCTTCAAACAATGTGTGCAGTTGACACAATCACAGGGCCCTGAGGCGGCATTCATCCTCCTCAGTTTACAAAGAAGATGACGGGATTAAGAGATTAAAGACAGGGGTAGGAAATCACAAGGATATTCATTGGGGAAGTGACAAGTATTCATGAAATCTTCACAATTTGTGTTCAGAGATTACAGTAAAGACAGGCATAAGAAATTATAAAAGTATTATTTTGGGGAACTAATAAATGTCCATGAAATCTTCACAATTTATTTTCTTCTGCCACGACTTCAGCCGGTCCCTCCGTTCGGGGTCCCTGACTTCCTGCTACAGGTAGGTTTTTTATTGGTGATTCAATTTTAGAACTCATGACTGGTCTGTTCAGGTTTTCATTGTTTTTTCCGATTCAATCTTGGAAGGTTGTGTGTTTCCAAGAATTTACCCATTTCATGTAGATATTCTAATTTGTGTGTATAGTGGTATTCATAATAGTCTCTGAGGATCTTTTGTATTTTTGTGGGATCACTTGTAATGTCTATCTTTGTCATTTCTGATTGTGCTTATTTGGAAATTCTCTCTTTATTTTCTTGTCCTTTGTTAATCTAGTAAGCAGTTTATCAATTGTTTTTAATTCTTTCTAAAAGCTAACTTTTGGTTGCATTGATTTTCTGTATGGATTTTTATGTCTCAATTTTGTTCAATTCTTCTCTGATTTTAGTTATTTCTTTTTTTCCACTAGCTTTGAAATTGATGTGTTCTCTTTTTCACCACTTCCTGTAAGTGTGATGTTGTATTATTCATTCGAGATTTTTCTAACTTCTTGTTGTAGGCATTTTGCACTATAAACTTTTCTCTTTACATTGATTTAGCTGCATCTCAAACATGTTGATATGTTGTGTCTGTATTTTCACTAATTTCAAATAATATTTTGATTACAACCTTAATTTTACTGTTCACCCAAGAGTCATTCAGAAGCAAAATGTTACATTTTCATGTAATTGTTTGGATTTGTGAGATGGTTTTGGTATTAATTTTATTTGACCTTCATCCATGAGTATCTTTAGTACGATTTCTATTTTTTTGAATTAATTGAGACTTGCTTTATGGCCGAGCATGTGGTTAGTCATGGGGTACAATCTGTGCACAGATGAGAAGAATATATATTCTGTGGCTGTTAAGTGGAGTATTCTGTAGATGTCTATTAGATCTATTTGGTTAAGTGTTGAGTTTGAGTCCAGAATTTATTTGTGAGATTTCTGTCTCAAAGACCTGGTTAATGATTTCAGTAATGTGTTGAAGTCTCCCACTATTATTGTGTGGTTATCTAAGTCTTTTTGTGAGTCAAGAAGAACTTGTTTTATAAATCTGAGTGCTCCAGTGTTTAGTGCATGTATATTTAGGATAGTTAAGTCTTCTTGTTGAATTGAATCCTTTTTTATTACATAATATAATGCCATTTTTTTTGTCCTTGATTGTTGTTGGATTAAAGTCTGTTTTATCTGATGTAACAGTGGTTACTCTTGCTGTTTTTGGTCTTCAGTTTGTATGATTGATTTCTTTCCATTCCTTTACTTTGAGTCTGTAGGTACTGTTACATGTGAGATGTGTCTCCTTAAAACAGTAGATAGTGGGGTCCTGTCTTTTTATACAATTTGCTACTCTATGCCTTTAAGTAGAACATTTAGACTGTTTATATTCAAAGTTAGTATTGATATATGAGATTCTGACTTGTTATCATGTTGTTAGCTAGTTTGTAGGCTTGATGACTTGATTGTGTATTTTCTTTGAGTGTCTGTGTACTGAGAGCTTAATTGTGTCTTTGTGGCAGTTGATAGTGTTCTTTAATTTTCATGTTTACCACTCCCTTAAGTACCTCTTGTGAGGTTGGTCTAGTGGTATCAAATTCCCTTAGCATTTGCTCGCGAGAAAAAGATTCAATATCTCCTTTGCTTCTGAAGGTTAGTTTGGCAGGATATGAAATTCTTGGTTGTGATTTCTTTTCTTTAATGATGCTGAAAGTAGGGCCCCAGTCTCTTCTGATTTGTCAGTTTTTTTCTGAGAGGTTCACTGCTAACAGAACGGGGTTCACTTTATAAAAGGGACCAGACCCTTCTGTCAAGTTGCTTTTAAGACTTTTTCTTTCTTGTTGACCTTGGAGGACCTGATGATTCCATGCCTTGGGAATGTTCATCTTTTACAGTATCCTGCAGGGGTTCTCTGTATTCCTAAAATTTACATGTCAATCTCTCTAGCAAGACTGAGGAGATTTTCGAGGACTGTATCCTCAAACATATTTTGCAAGTTGCTTACTCTCTCCTTTTCTCTCTCAGGAATGCCAATAAGTCATAGATTTGTTCTCTTCAAATAATTCCATATTTCTTAGAGTTTTTGTTCATTTAAAATTTTTTTAATTTATTTTTTGTCTCACTTACTTACTTTGGAGACCTTGTCCTTAAGTTCAGAGATTCTTTCCTCAGCTTGATTTACTCTGCTATCCATGATCCCAACAGTATTAAGGAATTCTTGTAGTTAATTTTTAAATTCCAGATACTCAGTTTAGTTCTTTCTTAAAAAAGGCGATTTCATCTTTCAATTCCTGTAGTGTTTTATTGGATTGTTTTCCTGGAGCATTTTATTGAATTCCTTGGATTTGATTTCAAATTTCTTCTGAATCTTGGTGAGCTTCCTTTCTATCCATATTCTGAATTCTATGTTTACCATTTCAGTGATTTTACTATGGTTAAGAACCATTGCTGGGGGGCTGTTTCACTCTTTTGGAGGTAAGGGAATACTCTGGCTTTTTGAACGTTCAGTGATCTTTCACCGATTCTCATCAAGAGGGTTAGTGTTCCTCTTTTTGATTAGCTGTCATTTGGATGAAACTTTTGGTTTTATATTATTTATTTCTCTTGAGTGTTTAACTGTAGTATAGGTTGACTGTAGTCAACTGGCTTCATTTCTGGGTGCTTTCAGAGGGCCAAGGCTCTGTACAGAACGTCTATTTGTTGCAAGATTGTAGCCTTATTTTTCACAGGCAATGTATATTTTGAGAATATTCTTTGTGTTGTGAGAGTTGGGCTGCCATCCAGTAGGTGGCACTGAAGAGTAATGGCCAACAGAAAGAGCCGCGTGGCTTTTCTGTATTTCAGTGCCTTTGCAGCAGTCTCT
The DNA here is from genome assembly GCF_009764315.1 of Trachypithecus francoisi. NCBI lineage: Eukaryota > Metazoa > Chordata > Mammalia > Primates > Cercopithecidae > Trachypithecus > Trachypithecus francoisi. The sequence continues at coordinate 54,408,631 of NW_022681463.1, read as the reverse complement.
GTGGTGGGCCAGGGTGGTGGGTTGTGGAGAGACATGACCCCCCTCTCCTCTCCAGGTCCACTCCTGGGCCTTAGGGAAACTTCTTGTGATTACTGGCGCTGTACATGTGTTTCTTTTGTTAGACGTTCTGGGCTATGGGACTTCCTTGGGCAAAAGCTGCAGTTAGCAGAAAGGCTAGCTACATCCTTCCCAGACCAGCCCTGTGAAGGGAGGCATGTTCTGCTACTCTGCCAGTCCACAAACCACACATCTTTCATCCCTTTTCAGTGTTCTGAGACTGAGTCTCCCATGTCTGCTCAAACACCAGCCACAGATCTCAGCTTGACATTCCCAAGCTATGTGCTGCAATCTTGAGGCTATGGGACTGAGCCCATGGCTCTGTATTCTGCCATCTTGAAGTTGGGCACTGTTTGTGCTGGGGGATCCAAAGTGCTTCCAGGACTCTGGGAAAATACTCAGGTGGGACCACTGGTAAAGCTTCCAAGCTGGGCAGCAGAGGCTGTGCTGTGCACATGCTCCTGCAGGAGCAGCCAGGCAGGGACCTCTTGAAGGGCTGGCAGGTAGCGAGGCTATTGTGAGTAATCTAGAGTTGATTTAAAGTATATGGAAGGATATGCTTAGCTTATAGGCAGATACTACACCATTTTATATAGAGGACTTCAAAATAAGCAGATTTGGGTATTTGTGGGATGTCCTGGAACTAATCATCCAGTGATGCTGAGGGATGATTGTAACTATAAATGAGAAGTTCTATAAGGATGTGATTGTGGCTCAATGAACATCAAGAATAGAAAGAATCTTCCTTGGACCATGTGTTTAAATATTGTCTCTATGAAGCAAGGATATTTAAGCTGAAATTGAAGGTCCAGCATAGAGCCAGTTTCCCAGTAGTAAAAACAAGAGTGGGGTCCTAGGAAAAGAAGTATATATTAAGCACCTGCGTTAGTCAGGGGCTTCGAGTTTTTGAAAATGTGAATAAAAGTTCAGTCTGCCTACATTGGGTTTAGGAAGGACAAGGAGAAAGACATAAGAGAAAGGGAGAGAGGAGAGTGAGTTTTAATCAGGAGTGTCTCTTGATCTGATTTATATTGTAAAAATATGACTGTGGCTGCAGTATAGAAATTGGATAAGGGGGAGGCAAGACTGGGAGTGACATATTCATTAGATTATCTGCAAAGGGCATATATAAAACCTGCTACATAGCTATCAAAAAGGGTAGCTTAAAAAGTATTTTATGTTTAATTAGAAATTCAGCATCACTATAACTTAACTAATAGGCTTATAGATTTTTGACCAAAAGGTCATATTATCTATTATCTTGTCACCTGCTACTAGAATCTTGAGCCCCTCTAGAAAACTTCATACAACTCTGATATTGGCTGTATTAAAATTTACTGTAACTCACATTTAGGTTTTTTTTGATTTCCTGTTCCAATTTATTTATTCATGGCTAGAAAATTCCTTATCTCATTCTTCATAGGCATTCTTTTTATAGTTAGTTTGATTGAATCTTTCTACAATGTATTTTTAGATCTAAACAACCCATTGTACCTCATAAAGATACACAAATATTTGTCAATTGCAAATAAATTAATATAAATTGTACCCCATAAAGATATACAAATATTTGTCAATTGCAGATAAATTAATATAAAAAATAAAATGATACTATGTTTTAAAATAAACTTTTATGCTTTCTTCTTTCTCTCATAGATCATTTTCTTATTTCTTCCTAAGTACAAAGTATATTATTTTTTCTGGGAACTAGTACCTCCACTTAATCTGTAATTTTTTCTATTAGGCTAAACCGTACAAAAGTGGCATTCTTGAAGAAAAGGAAGAGTTGAATATCAATTTCATTTGACTCAACTTAATGTATTTAATATAGTCCTTTTTTTTTTTTTTTTTTTTTTTTTTGACGGAACGTCGCTCTGGTGCCAGGTTGGAGTGCAAATGGTGCGATCTCATCTCACTGCAGCCTCTGCCTCTTGGGTTCAAGCGGTTCTCCTGACTCAGCCTCCCAACTAGTTCAGACTACAGCCATGTGCCACCACGCCCAGCTAATTTTTGTATTTTCAGTAGAGATGGGGTTTCATCATGTCGGCCAGGATGGTCTCCATCTCTTGACTTTGTGATCTGCCAGCCTCCGCCTCCCAAAGTGCTGGGATTACAGGCATGAGCCACCGTGGCTAGTCTTTGTTTTTAAAGACTTTTTTTTTTTTTTTTTCCTGAGAGCAGTTAGAAGTTTGTTTATTGAATGACTATTTTTGTGCTTTAGCAGTAATTGTAGTGTTTCCTCTCCTTCTCTTTGTATTCTCTCTTTTTTGGGGGGGGTAATTTTAGCTCAAATAAAGAGGATGATCTTCCTATACTAAATAATCTTTCCACTAAAACAAGACAAATGTCACTAATGGTGTATTATTGTGTTTAAGATAACGACTTTTTTATATTTCACTTCTCCCTTTTGCTACTGAAGTTTTAGAAAATATAGCCTATATTTTGCCCCTAATTCCTCATTTCTTGCAAAAAGAAGTTTTTTGCTATTTTGCTATCATGAATTTTATTAGTAATAGCCTATGTTGCAAAATACAAATGTATCACATTAGTTCTACTTTATTTTAATATTATGCTGAGACCTGTAATTTTTAGGGGACGGGAAAGGGAAGTTTCCAAAGCAGACTGCCTGGGTTCAAATTCAAACAATAATTCATTGTTATTACAAGTTATCACAATTAAATAGATTGCAAGTTATTTAGGTTGTGATATCCTCCATTGCAAATTTGTGTTTATAATAGTAAACATTTAATTGAGTTTTAAAGATTAAATAATTTAATAAACTTAAATACCCCAGAACAGTGTTTGTTACTTCCTCAATTGTACCAAAGTGTATTGTAATTTCTCAATAAATGTTAAATATTTCCATCATTGATGACATATTGTTCCTTTTTGTGGCACTACTCCCTGTCAGCTCTCCATTTCAGAGGGGTAAATTTTCAGGGGGACCATAGTATCCTTGTCATTTGCAAGTGATTTGCCAGTCTGGAAAACATTTTCATGTTTTTCCCGTATAACAAATCTTTTTGAAATAGAATCTTCATCTATATCTGTTGACCACTGTATAAATTATATTCAGTACTGTGCCTGAGAAATGGTGAGTGCCCAGTGAATATTATTAGATTCATAAATGAATGAATGAACACTATTTAAAATTTTTAGTGCAGAAACCTATGGTGGAATCTCAAATAAAAACTTAGAAATGGTTTAAGAGGATAACATGACCATTAATTTATATTAAAAGACGTGTGAAACATAGAAGATAAGGATCTGTTTAGCTACCTTATTTCCTTTCCAGGTAATGGAAGTTCCCATGTCCAAAGTCTACATTATCACATGGTTTTATTTTCTCTTCTTTTATTATTTTTTAACATTTGGTAGCACAAAAACTATTTTAAAACACTGTACACTTAATTTAGCACATATGCCATGCTAATTTTATGATACTTGGGACTTAACAAACGTGTAAAATAGATTCCTCTTTTCAGAATATCCTAGTTTTTGCTATTTATTATGGGAGGTACCTTTGCCAAATTAAAACAATTATAGTACCAACAGTAATAGTAACCAAACAAAATATTGTATTACCAGTTGCTACTACTTACTATCGGGGAAGTGATAACTAATGTCTGGTTCATTCACAGACTTAATCTCTCCCTCATTTGATTTTGATCAGAGTAATGAATGAAGTAGAGACATGGAAAAGTGAGTAAGTCAAAACTAATTTAAATAGGAAAGAAAGTTCAGGCACTATATAAGAAAGTTATAATAGAAAAGCCTATATCCTGGAAGGTGCAGGTTGGGAGTAATGAATAGAAAGTAGGTGGTTGGGTTAGAAAATGAAAAAAAGTTATGTAAATGTAGAAAGTTTGAGGCAGTTTTAAAATAGAAAACTGAGAGATTTAAGGCAGCTTCTGGAATACATAGGTATGAAATACATAGACGTAGGAGGAATGATGGAAGAAGAGAGATATTGACAAAAATGGACTTAAAAATAATTTGCTTATCATGTAAATGGCATCCTCCTTTTGTGTTTCTGAGAGTCTTTGCTAAAGTTAAATCGTTTTGCAATTACATTATTGAACTGGGATATTTATAAATTTAATTCTATGCCAAGGTTACCTTCAAAACAAGAGCAAAGTGGACTTTGCTTATGTGTATTATGTACTATGTATGGAAATAATAGTTTAAGAAAAAATAGTGCCTGGCTCAAGAGTTACAACATTTGGAGTAGGACATATACAGACAGATTTGACAAAATAAATGCAATAAAAAAGAAAACTCTTTAGAAATATTGTTAATTTACTGCAATTAAAGATAGATTTTTTCTTCTCTTACATATAAATGAAATGAAAGGTATCCAAGCTAAGTGACTACTTTAGCAATATTATATGAAAAGCATAAAGTAAAGGATCTGAAACTCGGGAAAACTTAAAAAATAATAAGATAAATATAAATTATTATTGCTTTCATAGGAGTTTAGATTTAAGCAGGTGATTTTTAAATTAACTGATTTCTTATTCATTATAACATCTTCAATGATAAAATGGATTTGAATTTAGAATAGAATGGTAGTACTTTAAAAATTATACTATTACTCATTGCATGAATTAGAGTAATATCATCTTCTAAATCTGTTTGAATAACTTTAAGTATCAAGAACATGATATGCATTGTTCTCTTAGATCATTTTTTCTAGTCACCAACACCATTAATTTCCATCTCAAAATAGTTAATCAGGTGACGGCTTTCTCTCCTTTTCGATTTTTTGATGGGATCACACACTGTCATCTTCCTTCTCATTATAAAATTACAATGGCAATCTTGAAATTTCCACTGATAATTGCTGGTATATGGATAACTATCACTTTAAGTTTGCATAGAAACCATACTTTTCAAGCCTGCATCACAAAGTGACTCTAAATTCTGTACCCTCTGATTGACAGTGAGTCTTGTGTCTTTCACAGAGTTTTAGCATAAGGGGTGAAACAAAAGAAAAAAAAATCATTAGCAGTTGTTCACAGGCATACTCTGTGTTTGAATTTGGTAGTGAGCAAGAAGATAAAGCTTATCTTATGGAGTATTTTTCTTAATGGTCCCCTATTGTCACTGGAAATAGCAAAGCAGCAGAGTGGGAAAAAAAAAAATGTGCCTTCAGGACAAACGCAAGAGAGTCTGACTTTATCAGAGAAACTTCATTCCTATCATTCAGCTATATTTTTCACTTTGAAATTGTTTTACTTTTGCCTTTCCATGTACAAATTATTAGTATATGTGAGGATGAAGGAAAGTATAGACTCAACCAAACACCAAAACTTTCATTGAAAGCTAACATAAATAAGAGTTGAATATAACTTTCTGTCACATTCTCATTCTTTTTTGGTTAAAGTTTTTCCGAGCTGTAGCCAAACCAGGCTAAATTGACCTTAATTATCTGCTCTCTATGACTTTGCCTACTTCCTTCCTTTTAACTTCCCATCTTGAATCAAAGTTCTATTGCTGCTAGAAAGCCCAGTTCAATTCTGTCACCTTTTTCATAAAGATTTTTCTCCATAGGTGAAATTTCATGATATTTCAACTTCACAATTTACAAACTAGAGTGTTTATACTGTTCCCTAGGGACAAAAGTGATACAAGAGAATAATGTAACAGGATGACACATATTTTATATACAAAAATTTGTTTGGGTCTATTAAATAATATGGCATTAATGGGGAATTTCTGGATCATTATGTGAACCAGATTTTTTTTTTTTTTTTTTTTTTTTGAGATGGAGTCTTGCTCTGCCGCCCAGGCTGGAGTGCAGTGGCCGGATCTCAGCTCACTGCAAGCTCCGCCTCCCGGGTTCACGCCATTCTCCTGTCTCAACCTCCCGAGTAGCTGGGACTACAGGCGCCCGCCTCGTCGCCCGGCTAGTTTTTTTGTATTTTTTAGTAGAGACGGGGTTTCACTGTGTTAGCCAGGATGGTCTCGATCTCCTGACCTCGTGATCCGCCCGTCTCGGCCTCCCAAAGTGCTGGGATTACAGGCTTGAGCCACCGCGCCCGGCGTGAACCAGATTGTTTAAAATACTAAAATATGGCGGGGCATGGTGGCTCACCAGCACTTTGGAAGGCCGAGGCTGGCTGATTGCCTGGGGTCAGGAGTTCAAGACCAGTCTGGCTGGCATGGTGAAACCCAGTCTCTACTAAAAATACAAAAAAAAAAAAATTGGCCGGGCGTGGTGGCATGCACCTGTGGTCCTGGCTTCTCAGGAGACTGAGGAAGGGGAATTGCTTGAATCAGGGAGGTGGAGGTTGCAGTGAGCTGAGATCACACCACTGCACTCCAGCCTGGGTGACACACTGAGACTCCATCTCAAAAAAAAAAAAAAAAATAGAAAAAAAGAAAATATTTGACATGTCTGTTAAAGATCTAAAGAGGGTTTTTTGTTTGTTTGTTTTGAGACAGGGTCTCACTCTGTCACCCAGGCTGGAGTGCAATGGGGTCATCACTGCTCACTCCAACCTCCACCTCTTGCGCTCAAGCAATCCTCCTGCTTCAGCCTCCCAAACAGCTAGAACCACAGGTGCATAGCACTACACCAACTCATTTTTATATTTATTCATTTATTTTTTTTAATAGGGGTTTTGTCATGTTGACCAGGCTGGTCTTCAACTCCTAGGGTCAAATAATCTACTTGTCTCATCCTCCCAAGCTGTTGGAATTACAGGCGTAAACTACTGCACTCAGCTGAACAAAGGTCTTTAATATTTAATAATTCTTTCAATAATGAAAAGTGAGATTACTTTATAAGTCATTTGGTAGACCTACCTATCAGCTTTTTCCTAACTTTTATTCCTTACTTCAACATTGTTGTCAGTCAGTCAATAAATGTTTATTGATTGTCTGCTCTTTGCTACACATTGTGTGAGGAAAAGGACAGAGAAGTTTATACAACAGAAAAGAGGGATTCAAGAATACACACAAAAATTAAGTACATGATGACTGTCAGAAACCATGAAGGGTCTGAGATTTTACTTACTTTTGACCTGGTAATTTCCCCTGTCAGTGTTTCCTGAATTCTGGTAGAAGGTATGAGTCTTCTGGGTAAAGGAAAAATTACTATTATTCACAGAATAGCGGGCAACCAGAGCATCCTGTTCACAGCAGTTCTCCCTACTCAATCACACCCACATCTCATACAGCTTATGCAAATATGGTCCCAATTAGATGCTATACATACAGGGGGTTTGCTGTATACCTGAGGAACCCTGAGATTATGAAGTCCAGGACATTTTTATTTATTTATCTTTATTCAAATCATAAACACATTAAAAAAACAGTACTATTGAAAATATAATTTATGTACCAATTGATCAATTTAAAGTGAATAGTTAAATAGTTTTTTGTATTGTTACAGCTTTATGTAATCACCATCACAATCAGTTTTAGAACATTTTTATCACCCTCTACATAAACCTTATACCCTTCAGCAGGTACTCCCCATTAACCAACCCTCTTCCCACAACCCTAGGCAGCTACCAATCTGCATTTTGTCTCTATAGATTTTCCAATATTTGACATTTAATGTAAGTAAAAATCATAGAATATATGACTTTTAATGACTAGCTTGTTTCTCTTAACATAATATTTTCTAGATTCATCATGTGGAAGAGGCCCCAATTTTATATAAGGAGTATCTGGTAACCTGTCTCACCTTAGCCAGGAGAGGGATATTATCTAAATTACATTGGTAAGAAAAACTGTCTGCCCTCTCTTTCAGTGGAAGAGTCTATTAGTCTTCCAAGGCTGTTTGCTTTGCATACATCCCGAAAAGATAGTCTACAATAAAGTTGTTAGGAAAATGTACAGAAACCCCATGGAGAATTGCTTTTCAATCATCACCCTTAAACAAAATGCTGAGAAAGAAAATGGCAAACTGCTATGGAAATACATAAGAAGGAAACAAACCATCTGAGCATCCTTGGAGGCTTTCTCAGGAAGATATTTTTTAACCTAGGACCTCAGTAAAAGATGATTAAGAAGTAAAAAACAATAAAAAAATAAAAAACCAAGAGGAAAAGATAATTTCAGGCAGTAGCTTCAAACATTTTTATTTCTTTATCTTTACTCAGGTCATAAACAATCTTTTAAAAATAAGAGCTTTGCTTATGTAAAGAGCATGCATAAAGGTGAAGAGGCAGAAGATGACAAGGTGCATGTGGCTGGAAAGTAAAGCAAGAATGAAAGAATATCATGAAGTGAGACTAGTGTGGCAGAGAGATGACAGATTATGCAAGACTTTGTAGGTAATAAGCGCTTCCAAATTCTTTCCAAAAGAGTGAAACACACTGAAGGAATTTAAGCAAGAGAGCAAAATTGTCAGATTTCTTTTGTAAGGAACTTCTCGGCTGTGTGGAGACTGGTTGGAGGTGGACAAAAATTGATTCAGGTAATCAGTTTAAAAAGTGTATACAATAAATCAGATGAAACATGTAAGTAATTTGAAAGAAGAGTGATCAGATGAATATCTAGACTAATTGGGGTAGGTGGTGGAAAGGGAAGTGTTGAAGGAGGTGATATCATGAACAACTGAATGAATCATGATACCATTGACTGATCTATAAATATTAGCAAGTCTGAAGAAAGCATAATCAGTTAATCTTTAGGCAAATTACATTTAGTTATCTGTAGCTGTGTTATTTGGGGTTCTCCAGAAAAACAGAATCAAGTAAAGTATATATAAAAATCAAGAGATTTATTATGAGGAATTGGCTTACACAATTACAGAGGCTGCTAAATCCTAAGATCTACAATCAGCAGGCTGGAGATCCAGGACTGCTGATTGCGTAATTGCAAACCCAAGGCTGGCAGGCTTAAGACTGGGGAAGAATCAGTGTTTCAGTTTGAGTCTCGAGGCAAGAAAAGTCAGGGTCTCAGTTCAGACAGGAGGAATGTTCTCTCATGCAGGGGAGGGTCAGTCTTGTTTCACATCGGCCTTCAGCTGATGGGATAAGGCCCACTCCCATAGGGAGGGTAATCTGCTTTACATAGCCTATCAATGTAAATGCTAAAGTCATCCAGAAACAATCTCACAGAAACATCTAAAATAAGGTTTGCAGAAATATCACAGTATCCAACTGCCCAGTCAAATTGACACATGAAATTAACCATCACAGTAGCTAAATGAATGACACAGTTGGATACACAGTTTTCCATAAGAAAATTTTAAAAGAAAACTGAAAAGAGAAAAACATGGGCCAAAGAATTTTGGAAATTTTTTTGTTTGTTTGTTTTTGTTTTTGTTTTTTTATTCCTTAGTCTTGGTTCTCCCTATAATCTAACTTGTTTTATGTCTTTCCCACTGCAAAATCTTCCTCCTCCATACATATGCAAGAGTAATCTACTTTATCCAACTAGCTATGCATTTTGGCTGGCATGGAAAATATGAGAATGGAAATCAAAGAATATATCAAGAAGGTTGTGAAGCATATGGGTAGGATTACTGAAGCAAGTGCAAGGTATGTACAAAATACAGGGGAGAAAGGATAGGGAGTAGTACAAATGAAAAGAGATGTGGCCAGGCGCAGGGGCTCACGCCTGTAATCCCATTTCTTTAGGAGGCTGAGGAGGGTGGATCACAACATCAGGAGTTTGAGACCAGTCTGGTCAACAGAGTGAAACCCCATCTCTACTAAAAATACAAAAAACTAGCCAAGTGTGATGGTTTATGTCTGTAATCCCAGCTACTCTGGTGACTGAGGCAGGAGAATCATGTGAATCCAGGAGGCAGAGGTTGCAGTGAGCTGAGATCACGCCATTGCACACTGCACTTCAGTCTAGGCGACAGTGTGAGACTCCGTTTAAAAAAAAAAAAAGAAAGAAAGAAAGAAAGAAAACAGATGCATTTTATAAAATTGTGAAGAAAATGATGTAGAAAGAACTACAATGTACAAAACTTTTGAACAGAAAGATATGTCATATATATGCAAAATGAAAGGGAATTCAGTTTTCTTTGAAATTATATTAAATTGCTTGCATTGTCTTATTATTCCAGGCTGAACATTTTAGTCACAGGGTTTTTTTCCTTGAATATTTTATCAAAATGTAATTATGAAACTAGATTATATCACATATGAAAAATACTATGTAGAGTAAAAATAGAAGGAAGTCTAAGTCTAAACACAGAAGAATAAAAAAGAAGTAAATAAATATTTGACAGAGGAGGAAAAAACAGTGAAATACGAGAACGTGTAGAGAGAAGAAAACAAGAAAGTCAGAGGATTGTGGATAGGAGGTAATTCAAAAAAGTATTTCAGAATTCCATCATCGAGCCTCAACTTATTAACAAAACATTTTTTAACACTCTCTTCCTTGTCCTTTTGTCTGCTCTATGTCTGTCTTAACTTATCAGAAATTAGGTTTACTCTTATTTTCTCAACATACACATTCAAAAGCCTTTGCTACCTTTCTTTCTACAATATCACACTTTTACAGTCACTTTCTATTTAGTCATAATTTATACTTTTTAAGAAGATGAATGTTTACTCTAAAAATATTACTATGTTCCTTGGTGTCTGCCTAAAGCTCTAAGGTTCCCTGAAAGATTTGGAGGTAATGATATCCTGAAAGACCCATGGAAGTAAGGAGTCAGAGGTGTAGGTCATTAAATTCCAGTTCTGCCTTTAACCTGTAATATGGCCTCAGACATTACCTAGGTGCCTTGATTTCTTTCTATGAAAAACAGGATAATTGTACCTACCACATAGACTATTCTGTCTTCAAGGAGGCAATATTTAATAGGCAGAGACATATTTTAAAAGAGAAAATCAAAGAGATAGTATAGTTTGGCATTTAGTGAATGTCTTTTTGTTTTGTTTTGTTTTTTGAAATGGAGTCTCGCTGTGTCGCCAGAGCTGAAGTGCAATGACGCGTCTCGGCTCACTGCAACCACCGCCTGCCAGGTTCAAGCAGTTCTCCTGCCTCAGCCTCCCTGGTAGCTGAGACTACAGACGCATGCCACCACACCTGGTTTTGAACATCTTTTAAAGGTCGAGCATACTGGAAAATAATTTATGGAAAATTGACTTAGAGTCTGAATCAATTAGGTTACTTAGAGTCCTCTGTATGGATTTTCGTGTATGCTTTTTTGGCTTTTACTATTATTTTTAACTGATGTAATTATGCATATTTATGAGGTGCTGTGTGATATTTGGATACATGTATATGATGTGTAATGATCAAATAAAGTTAACGAACATATCCATCACCTCAAACATGTATCATTCCTTTGTGTTGGGAATGTTCAAATTCACTCTTCAGTTGATGGGACGCAGCCCACTACCATAGGGAGGGTAATCTGCTTTATTTATTCTATCAGTGTAAATGATAGGTCTTCCAGAAATACTCTCACAAGAACATCTAAATAATGTTTGCAGAAATATCCCAGCACCCAATGGCCCAGTCAAATTGACATATGAAATTAACCATCACAGTAGCCAAATGGATGACACAGTTGGCTACACAGTTTTCCACAAGAAAATTTTAAAAGAAAACTGAAAAGAGAATTGTAAGTCAAACAATTTTGGAAGATTTTTTTAAATTGTTCAGTCTTGTCCTCCCCCATATATAATATTTTTAAGTGAGTATACAATACTTGAAATAAAACGTTATTATAGTCTCCATACAGTGCTTTAGAACACACTAGAGTTTATCTTTCTAGCTATAACATTTATATATTTTAAATCAATAATGTTGTATGCATACATATATTTAATGTATAATACATACAATTTGAATATATATGTAGATATATATATCCATATGTGTGTCTATATATCCATAACTATATTACATATGGATATATACATATATAGATACAAATATATTAAAAAACCAAACATAGATAACCATATGTTTATTATATGGTTATTGTCTATAACTCTACAAACAAATACACAAATAGCACTTTTAGGCATATTAAATAAAAGCTACTCTGTATTGATATTTTCAGTGTAGTTCATTGAAAATTATGAGAGGCAGGATAGCGGAAGAATAGAAACAACCATGCTTAACAGTATGTTTTCAGTTTTGTTCAGAACAAAAATAGCCTCAACTTACTTTGCAGGTCATAATTATGACTGGGTTGACCATAATGGTCTACTGTGTCTATAAAAGCCTTCAGATTGAGTAGTACTAGTATTTTTGAGTCATTTGTTCCATTCCATTAGAGAATAGAAACCAAAAGTTATTATTCAATAATAAACTAAAAGAACAGAACAGATATATCCGAAATTAGATAGTAGCTAAGTGCTTTCTTCTGTGTAAAAGAAATAACAGTGAAAAATCACAACAAAAACTTGTCTATCCAGAAACATTTTCATTGCCAGCTACAAATAGACTTCTGCAAACTTTCCCAAAGGGAAAATGTCACTCAATTTGATTGACTAAAACTTCTTTAATGTTTAAAATAAAGTAGTCATGCTATGGTTAAATTTGTTTGCTTTTTTCCCACCCACACCCAATCCAGAAAGCAATACACCCATTTATTTCAATATGTCAGCAATTACCAAACAGAGAATGTCTGTAATGAGACCATTAGTAACAAAACTGGTCGTGGCCTGTTTTCTCTTCCTCTCTTGCTTCTAATGCAAGAGAACGTTTTAAAAACCAGGTCCAAGAACAATTTGGAGCCAAGAAAAAGATCAAAGACTTGCAGCAGGTGGGAGTACCACCTGTTCATCTCTTATTCCAGAAAAAACAATCGCCTCTTCAGTTCCCAGCTGTGGTGAATTCCCAGCTTTGAATGCAAGCAAATATTGAGAAAAGCTCTTTTAGAAAGACTGAGCCTGCTAGGAAAAGTGATCATGGAATGTAGGCAAAATGAAGGGTTAAAAAACTCAACTCTGAGCAGTAGGCAAAGTCTAAAGCCACCACAGGTGTGAATCTTAATGGTTGTTAATTAGGTAGAAGTTCAACAGAAAAAGAAATCACAGCAGGTGTGAGGTGTGTGTCTTTGCTGATGAAGGAGCAGTGTAAATATTCTACTCTGTAACTGAATAGACAAGTTCATTTTTATTTTCTATGTAGTGTAGACTTTGTTTCAATTAGTGCCAGATGATTACTTCCTTTTCTGATTTAACAAAGGTAAAAGATTCTCCCTCCTCTTGGTATTTCCAAATGGGAAATACCAAGTACCACATCTCTGTGTGTTTACTTTTGATTCACTTTGAGGATGGGGCAATTTGGCATGGGTGGGTTAAAGAAAAAAAAGAAAGAAATTCTACCCTCGAACACTAATGAGAGTTTAAGAGATAGTCTTGTCATTTTTCTTTGGAGATGAATTAAGTGTCTTCCTGGTTCATTGAACTAATCTAACTCACAGCACTTTCGGCATCTGTAACCAAGTCAAAGCTGATCTAAGGTAATTTTGTTTTCAATTTCTGAGAAACGACCCCTACCAGCTGTTTTCAAAATGTCCTATTAAATGTATTGATACAGGATATTTTAGTATATATTTATCAGTATTGTAGCTGGAAAAGAACCAATCATATTAATACAATTTCATTATCAAACTCTCCTGTTCATTCCTAAGTATTTACTTAAATATGTAGAGACACGTTTAGTTCTGATAATGTGAAATAAATTATTTTTCTATTTAGGAAATACTTTGTCATTATGCTAATCAATTCCAACTCTGGTAGAAAATCCCTGGAATGCTTTAAAAATGAATACTTAGAAAAGCGAAAGTGCATGTGATCTACTTTCATATGTGCATATGTATGCATGTGTACACTTTCAGTTCTTTTCTTGGCTTCCCTCTTTCTATTTTATCTATTGTCAACAGTTGCAAAGCAGAGAATTTGTCTTCAAATTATGTATATATATGTATATATGAATTATGATGTATAGTCACATATATATTATCTAATTTACTTCAAACCACATCTATAGCTAGGCAGCTATCACTACTGTCCAGATGATAAAATGACAAGAAGCACGAAGCATTCAAAACACACTTGTGCAGCAAATAACTGGATGAATAAATGATCTGTTCCAAGTCCTCATAATGTTTCATTATGAAGATATGTAATCAGAATATGTTACCCTTATCAATGTTATTTCCACATGTTAACCAGAGTTTTAAATTACATCTACACAAGGTAAGTCATTTACTCAATATGGAAGACAATTTCCAAAATTGTTTTGAGGTGTTGCTTCATACCCTAGTCTTCAAAAGAGCTGAATAATCGTAATCACTTTCTCTTTTGTGTATAATTGAGTTAAATGACAGGAAAATATGACACTTGTTTGGCTTTCTTTAGGACATTGTAACTTAGACTAAAACTGTTGTCCACAAGATTTGCAAATGCTACCAGTTTTGCAGAAGTAGTTCAGTTATAACTTCTACTTAGTCTGTTAATATTGGATACAGTTAAATATTAATCCCAATGTTTCTTTTATATGCATGTGCTGCATCAGTCCATCCTACTGGTATTTTGAAACAATTTTATATATATTTAATGATTAAAACATTTAAAGATAAGCCCAAGTGGATCTTTAAACCCTTTCCGAAGTCCCCAGAATGATGTACCTTTTTCATTTGGAAAAAGCACACTGAGTATTATCTGTTGGTAAACATGGATTCTATATTGGTGTATTTTCACATTTAAGTACCATAATAAACACATTCTATCAAGCACAAACTATTCTTTTCAAATTATCAACCTACTAAAGTTCAGAATTTGTAATGTTAGAAGAGTGTTATTAACCTTTAAGAATTCTGTGTTCATTGTGTAAGCCAATTTTGATGTAATATTGAAGAATCCAGTATAGTCATGTTCATTTCACTGACTTTATCACTGGCCTATAAATTAGTAGATGAAAAATAAAATCTTATGGTGAAATAACATGAACATAATTAAACTATATAACCTTTCCTACTTTAGTAATGACATTTTGGTAAATTGAAACTGTAATTACTTTAACTTGTAGGAGGAGATATTATTGGACAGAAACCTTTATCTTTTCACATGGAAAAAATGTGTTCAAACTTTATTTAGCTTAAAGAAAAAAAAGGCTTGGATGGGTGGATTGTTAATTCTGGTAGCACTCCTTAAATTGTAGGACAAAAAATACCAGCAGAAGTTTAGTCATTTGATTCATATTGAAGAAAAGAAAAGTATATTACAAAAGCAGTAAACATGTCTGTGTCATGCAGAAATTACATTTCTCATCTGTTAAAAATTATATTATTTAGAAATTTGTTAGGCAGGACAGAACCAAAGAAACTATCATACTATCTATAATTAAATATTATTTTTAATATGTCATTTGAGTATTAACTAAAAATATATATAAAAGATAATTTCTATATTGTGAACAAATAATAATTTTAACATAAACATATTATTGAACATAGTTAACATATGATTTGAGAGTTAAAATAATAACCTAAATTTAAAAGATTTCTAAAATACTGAAAATATTTATTAAAGACAATAGATATATCACCATCATAGAAGAGAGTCATTTTTAGTTTTGTGAACTGTGTCAGCCTCAGTTCTTCTTTAAAACTGTTGATTTAGGGTCAATCATTCCTATAACATATACCGAGTCTGAAATGATCAATCAAGAACTAATGTTGTGTTCAACTAGAAAGTTTTATTATTTACTACTTTCATTGTAATACCATTAAGGTTGAAGTATTATTACACATAAAGAAACTCAGATAACATAGGATGTTTTCATTTTGACCAAGTTTTCCAATTCCAAACTCAGGCCCGAACCTAGATAGGAAACAAGCAATAAAATCTCATCCATCCATCCAACCATCCATCCATCCATCCATCTAACCATCCATCCATCCATCCATCCATCCATCCATCCATCCATCTATCCATTTATCCATCCACCCACCCACCCAATACATAGGCCACAAGCTCACCCAAACTAGATGGGCAACAAGCTCCAAACTAGATCAGCAACAAACAAAAACTCTAATGAACTTATTATTGTACCTGTAGTAACTTACAAAATAAAATTTAAAATATCAGTCTGTGTATATATCTTAGTTTTCTTCATAATAATTTGTTCTAGTTTGCTGCACCCCTAACAGGAGTGGCCCTATAAAGGGTGTCACTCTTGCTCTATTACAAAGTCTACCCAAAGAGGCAATCAGTAAGTTGGACCAAAATTGTGATTTAGAGTCAAATTTGATCTAAGTTTTGTTTACAAATTAATGAAATTTAAAATATATAAATAACATGAAATTCTAGAATTACAAAAAACAATTCATCTTATACTATTAACTACTCACCATATTTTAGTCAACATAGGTAAATGTATACTTCACCAAAATCTTCTAGAGTTTGCCAGCTCGTTTGAATATGTTTCTTCCATATCTTGCCTCTGTCAGTACATCTCATAGTATATTTTTACTACTTTATTTTGGCATATCTTTTGATTTTCTTAATAATATGATTTTTTTTTTTCCTACAGAAATAAACTGAAACCTTTACTTCTGAGAAGGCAGAAACTGCCTACAACTTAAAATGACATTTTTCCTGTCTTTCTTTAAGATTGTTCAAAAATTCTTAATGTCTTATATTGAGTAGAGTCACTTTCTTATATAAGCATACACATACTCATGCACTAAAATGGTAATCTCTTACTATATCTATTTTAAACATTCTGTTTCTTATTAAGGTACTGATAAAACTTTGAGTCAAAAGTAACTATGGGAAGTTCCTTGGTTACATTCTGTCTTGGTGCTGCCTGGATTCTTACTAATTTCTTATATTTCTATCTGCCTTGAAGTATTTTCCGTCTCCAGTGCAATTAAACACCCCTGTCTAATCTAACAATTTATTTAAATCAAGGATTGTGTTATCACTCATGATAATCATGCCCACTCATGCCACGGCGTCAGTTTTTGCTATTTATAACATTTTATACTCTCATAACTTGGAGATATATAAATTATGTTACACCATTTAAAAGGTCTTCACATATTGTGAATCATCTCAGTGTCAGTTTACTCTCCTCATATACTTATTGCCATCACATCACACACTTTTACAAAAGATTAATGCATGACTCAGAAGAAATAAAATGACAACTTTTACTTCTTACTCCCCAGGAACAAAAAGTCCTTCACCCCTGACATCTTAGCCATGCCCAAATGCACAAATATCTTCAGTTTTTATTATGAGCAAGCGTCCTTGATGGTATAATAGGAAGACTATTAAGCTTTTCGCATAAAGAACAATGAGAAAGAACAATGATAGTACTTAATCTACAAACTGTGCATCCTCGAGTAAACAAATTAATGTCTTATTTCTTTAATGTCTTATTCTTCCCTTGACAATGAGAGTCATAATGTTATAGGAGTTATTAAGAAATTATTTTAGGCACTTAGAGAGGATAAGGGGTCCTTGGGAAGTTTTATTATTATTATTATTATTATTATTATTATTATTATTTGAATGCAGCCCAGAAACATTTCTTGTTTAGCGGAAAAGTCGGCCGGCAAGCTTTGGTATGCAAATGTATGCCATGAGAAACTGGGTTCACTTAATATGGCGATTCCCGCCTGCTTATTCTTGTCACCACATGTGCCTAGCAACATGGCAGCACCCACATAACCCCACCTGTGTAGAACTACATGGCTCCCTGCATTTGCATATTAAAAAGCTAGGGCAAGAGGGCTAGTTTTATTCACGGGCTATGTGAATGGCATACCTGGTTAACCCAATATCCGGAGCTTTATGCAAATCAGACAGCGCCTCCACCAACCTCTTCAGATAACTGGCTGTTTCCCACCACACCGGGGTTTTCCTCTCTTGGCTTGGAGCCCCTCTTCCTCTGTCTCTGTACGGGAAGCCTCTTTCTTCTTTCTTGCCTATTAAACTCTCTCTGCTCCTTAAAAACACTCCATGTGTGTCTGTGTCCTTTTATTTAAATCGGTGCAAGAAAAGGACCCTGGTTTTCCTCCAGTCACCGGAGTCGTATCATTTTCCTGCATTGGCCAGGAATCCAAGGTACAACATCCATCAAAGCAGAGCGTATAGGAGCGAGCTTGAAGTCTGTTCTATCATTCCAAGGAGGTCTTGGCCTGTATTTTAAAATAAAATCAGATAAATCAATGGACGTCTGTCAGCCAGTTACATAGGCTTATCATTGGCTGCCATCATAAAAACTTGGATGTGAGGCTTGGTGGTGAGAATACTGAGAACCTTCCAATACCCATAGGTCACTGAGAATGCTGGCCATGTTTGAATCCGTTTCCTTTCACAGGGAAACCTCGCCATCATGCAAAGCTGGGAAAAGTTCTGAGGCAACTGAGAATTTCTATCCAGGAAATATCCTGGTGTGATTCAAAGGCCTCTGGACCAGACCTGGCCTCCCACAAGTCCATTTTGAGTGTTGGCAGAGAACCTTGGCTATCCTGTCGCAAAACTTTCTTTCCTTTTCTATCCATGGCCTCTTAGTCTCTGTGTATGTGTAGAATGTGTGGGAATTTAGTAACTGGGAGTTTAGCTCAGGAATGTCATTGCAATCCTCTAGAAACAGAGGGTTCCACACCCCGCCCCCCCCCCCCCCCCACACACACACACATCGTAGTGAGTGTCCTTCTCTCAGCCCCTTGTCTGGAGAATACATGGCATTTCTAGGTCTCTCTCTACCCTTGGTCTGGAAAGAACATGGCATTTCTAGGTTTCTCTCTACCACTTCTTTGGTGAGCACATAGTGTTTCTAAGCCAACAATGTCACCCGATGGAAATAGAAATCCTCTACATGAGGCACTTTTTTTTTTTTTTTTCCAGCTCCGCAGCTTTTGCACCACTAGAAATCCGGCTCTGGGCACGGTGACTCATGCTTGTAATCCCAGCACTTTGGGAGGCCGAGGAAGGCGGATCACGAGGTCAAGATATCGAGACCATCCTGGCCAACATGGTGAAACCCCGTCTCTACTAAAAATACAAAAATTAGCTGGGCATGGTGGCGGGCGCCTGTAGTCTCAGCTACTCGGGAGGCTGAGTCAGGACAACCTGGGAGACAGAGGTTGCAGTGAACTGAGATCGCACTACTGCACTCCAGCCTGGTGACAGAGCAAGACTCTATCTCAAAATAATAATAATAATAAAAATAACAAAAAGAAATCCAGCTCTAAGCCTCTTCCGTGAACGGGAAAATTCTGATTTCAACAGTTAGGAGTTAAATGTCTTCTGCAGCCAGGTTTTAGTCTCAATATTGTCCCATCAGCAGGAGAATGGGGATTCAGCTTATACATTCCTTTAAGGCATCTATTCTTTCTCTGGTTAAGACATTACTTAATGAGTAAGGGGAGTTTAAGCCTGGAAGTTAACTGGAATTATTGTTCTAGGGTAAATGCTTTAGCACAGGCCATAATAGCAGGATAGAGTTCAATCTAGCACACCCCCTTCATTAAAGGGGCCTGCCCAATTACATAGCTTTTCCTAAGATCCATTTTTTTCAGGGAGGCACGCAGGTCACACAAGTCTAGAAGATCAAAGGGAAATGATAGGCAGATGACTAGGATGACTTGGGAAAGCGTGACTAGGCCCAAAAGTCTAGTTTCTCTAGCACCATGGCTTGGAGGGTCACACCTTCAGTCATGGACAGCACATTTAACTGTGTGTTGGGTCCCAGTAACCAGGGAGGGAAAATAGTTGGGGGAACACCCCCTACTGTTTTCTTCTCCACCCTGGGTGACATACTGAAAGGAAGGAGACTAAAAGGATGCTTTTATTCTCATTTCTTCTTCTAGATGGGTAACAGATTGTCTTCAGTATGCACTCCCCTAGAGTGTATTTTAAAGCACTGGGACTCCTTCGACCCTGAGACTTTGAAGAAAAAGCACCTTATATTTTATTTTTCAAGGGCATGACCTTCTTACCATCTTGGGGACAGACACACCTGACTTGCTGGGAGGAGCCTTGATTTTAATATTATCCAACAGTTAGATCTTTTCTGCAAACGGAAGAGCAAATGGACTGAAGTCCCCTATGTACAGGCTTTGTTTGTCCTGTGAGACAACTAAGATCTTTAGAAGTTCTGTACAATTGACCCAGCTCTTTTAGCAGCGACAGCAGGGAAGCCCACAGGGAATAGTTCCCCAGAGCTAAAACAGGTTCCAGAGGAGCAATCTGAGACAACTATTGAATGTCTCAACCCTTCCAGCCTCCTTCCAATCATACCATCAGCTCCTCCAGCTCCACCATCGCCAGTATATCCTACTCTCCCCCTTCACTCATACCTCTGCACAAACACCTGATGGGAATGATGCCATGAGGGTTCAAGTTCCCTTCTCATTACAGGGTCTTAAGCAAATAAAGGGAGAGTTAGGCCAATTTTCTGATGACCCTGATAGGTACATATAAATTTTCCAAAATTTAACTCAAGTGTTTGATCTCACATGGAGGAATGTTATATTGCTGCTAAGTCAGACCTTCACTGTGGCTGAAAAGCAGGCAGTTCTGCAGGCAGCAGAAAAATACAGAGATCAGCAACATGCCTCCTATAGCAGACCAAGGAGAAAAGGAGGAGATAGGGAAGGTGAGGAAGAGGTGGAAACTCCATTTCCACTAGGAAGGGAAGCAGTTCCAGTAGACAACCCTGATTAGAACCATAATAACTCAGGAGATAAATGGAAAAGGAAGCACTTTATAAGGTGGATATTAGAAGGCCTACTGAAGACCAGGACCAAACCTCTCAGTTACTCTAAACTGTCCATGATAGACCAAAGACCAGACAAGGCTCCCACCACCTTTATGGAAAGGCTGAGAGAGGCACTAATAAAACACACCTTTTTATCCCCTGATTCAGTTTTCATCTTGAAGAACAAGTTTATTACACAGGCAGCTGCTGATATTAGAAGGAAACTATAGAAGCCAGCGATAGGACCAAATAGCAACCTAGAGAACCTCCTGAGAATAGCCACTTTGGTCTTTTACAACAGAGATCAGGAGGAGGCCTGAGTAAAGGAGAGGAAATACAAGAGAAGAACAGAGGTTTTAGCAGCAGCGTTGCAAGCTTGCAAAGTCTAGGATCCCTAAGGTGCATCTACTAGCTGTTATTAATGTGACAAGTCAGGGCATTTTAATTAGAAATGCCCAGGCTGTAAGACAAAGTCACCTTGACCCTGTTCAGCCTGTGACAGAGAACACTTGAGATGGAGCTGCCCCTGGAGGCAGAGGTCAATGAGTTCAGAACCAGTCTCACAGATGGTCCAGCAAGACTGATGGGTCCTGGGACTCAAACCCCCGGCTCTGGTGACTAAGGCTGCCATTACAGCACAGGAGCCCCGCATGATTCTGGAAATTGAAGGAAGGAAGGTAGATCTTCTTTTGGATACTGGAGCCAGTCTCTCTCTTCTCCTCTCTTATCCAGGCCTCCCCTCTTCCCATGGCATGACAAATTCTAACCCAATATTTTTCAGTCCTAGCTGCTGTTCCCCATTTGACACCTCTTTTCAGCAAGAAATAGCCAGAAAGAGTAATCGCCCAAAACCCCCTAACAGAAGCTAAGGTTACATCTCCTCAGGGGAGAATAAGAGTTATTAGAAAATTACTATTTTTGGAAATAAAGAGGATAAGGGGTCCTTGGGAATTTTATTTTATTTTTTTCTTTTAAATCAGCTCCAGAAACATTTCCTCCCTCTGTCTCTGTATGGGGGAGCCTCTTCCTTCTTTCTTGCCTATTAAACTCTATGTGCTCCTTAAAACTACTCTACAAGAGTCCATGTCATTTTATTTAAACCGGGATGAGACAAAGGACTCTGGTGTTCCTCTAGTCATCAGAGCAGTATCAACAATAGTTATTTTGAAGATGGTGAGCATTCAAGAAATGAATGTATTTAGCATGATCATTAAAACTTTGCGGATACTTCTTAAATGATAATTCCTTATTCTTTCCCATTGCAACACTCAGGATGTCAAGTTCCTGGTAATTGCTGTGTCTCTAACCAAAACTACTTTGAATACTGGAGAGACTAACCAAATAATCTCTGGGTAATGACTGCCATGTTGAAGGCTGCTATATTACACAGGAAGATTAGCGGAAGTAGTTTGAGGGGTCTGGCACACGCAAAAAAATAATGGTAAAGCAAAATGACATTAACGTAGAATTTCTTTTTATCTCAACATCTGGGTAACAAAGAAATTAGCAAGAGAATGAAAGGGATGAGAAGAAGAGATATTCTGATCATGATGATCGCTTTTCTCCTTGATTCTACTCTTTTCCTCTATCTCTTTAAAACTGCCAATACAGGTGGTGTGGCATTTAGAAAAAGCATTGCTGTTGTGTTGGTTAATGTTTAATATAAATTTGATGTGATTGAAGGATGCAAAGTATTGTTCCTGGGCGTGTCTGTGAGGGTGTTGCCAAAGGAGATAAATATTTGAGTCAGTGGCCTGGAAGAGACAGACCCACCCTCAATCTGGGTGGGCACAATTTAATCAACTGCCAATGCAGCCAGAACAAAAGCAGGTAGAAGAACGTGGAACAGCTATATTGGTTTAGTCTTCCAGCCTATATCTTTCTTGCATGCTAGATGCATCCTGCCCTTGAACATTGGACTCCAAGTTCTTCAGCTCTGGGACTCTTGGACCTTCAAACGCAGACTGAAGCCTGGACTGTTGGCTTCCTTAATTTTGAGGTTTTGAGACTCAGATTGACTTTCTTGCTCGTCAGCTTGCAGACGGCCTATTGTGGAATCTCAACAAGTGATTGTGTGGCTCAATACTCCTTAATAAACTTCCTTTTATATATACATCTATCGTATTAGTTCTGTCCCTCTAGAGAAATCTGACTAATACAGCTGTAAACTACTAGAGACAGTAACTGTGGTCTAAAAAAATGGGCAGTGTTAGGTACTTTGTGAATGTCGGTTGAATAAGATAGTACAGATTCTATTCCCTAATCTGACATTGCCTGACTGTAGGATCTTGGGCATTTCATCTCTTCTCTCTGGGTGTTCAGTTGCTCATACAATGCTCATATAAAACAAAGGCATTTATCCTGATGTGACTATTATACATTGTATGCCTTTAGCAAAATATCACATGCCCCATAAATATACGCACCTATTATATACCCATAAAAATTTAAACATTTAAAGATTTAAACACTTAAAAAGTCAAAGAAACAAAAGGCATTATTATTAGAAGTGATTTCTACATTCTCATTCTTGTATTTTATTTCTTCTTAATGATATTTATGACTAGTATAATATCAGAGACAAGTAAAGCCACTATCAAAATAACATCTTAAACAAATCATCAATTTATCAACAATTTTTTGCAGTTTAAAATATATGGCTCATTATAAAACATATAATATAGTAAGCCTATTGATTAGAAATATTTCACCTAACTTATATAAAAGTTATTATTTTGTTGGTTTTGACCCAGTGAGGAAAAGAGGTGAGCAACAGGAAAGCAACGGCATTAATCTGAAGAGATAAAGAGTGCAGTAGGCACTAGAGAAAAGAAGGATTAGCTTCCTAGAAATTGAAGTACTAAATTGTCATGGGTATATAATCTTTGTTTGGATTTTTGTTGGATATGAGCAGTGTAAATATCTTCAAGTAGAAAAATGGCAACTTGAATGAGTGAATACAAGTTGAACAAAGTTGAAATTAATGGTGATAACATTTTGACTAGGTTGTGTAATTCACTGGTTTATCTGTATTAATCTTCTTGTTCTTGAGAATTTTTCTATTTTCTGTCTCCTTCTATCATTTGTTTTCTTTTTTCTTCCTCTTGTAATTTGGTAATTTTTTGTTACTTCAATCTCATTCTCAATTAGTTCCAATAAGACAGTTTTTAATTTATTTGCCGTTGGTTTGTAAGATACTTTTCAAAATTAGGAGCTGTTTTAGAGGCTTCCTCAGGAAGTAATAATTGCAAATTGGTGGTAATTGCAAATGCCTTAATGTCATTAATACGTAAAGGAGAACGTGCTCAAGTATCCAACAGAGGTGGATAACTAGAATTCTTTATTCAAATTCAAGCATGAAAAAAAAAAAAAAAACCTTAGTAGGTGTGTCCGTAGTATAAAACTTGTGTATCCTGGCTGGGCCTAGCAGCTCACACCTGTAGTCCCAGCACTTTAGGAGGCCGAGGTGAGTAGATCACCTGAAGGTCAGGAGTTAGAGACCAGCCTGACCAACATGGTGAAACCCCGTCTCTACTAAAAATATAAAAAATTAGCTGGATATGGTGGCGGGTACTTGTAATCCCAGCTACTCAGGAGGCTGAGGCAGGAGAATCACTTGAACCCGGGAGGCAGCCTGGGCAATAAGAACAAAACTTCTTCTCAAAAAAAAAAAAAAAAAAAAAAAACAACCAACAAACAAAAAAAGTATGTATCCTTTGAATCCTTAGTGTTCCCCCAAAACCTAATTCAATGGCAGATTTTATGTACATTTTTTGACACAGCTGTAATACCTAGATAGAAACAGAACAAAGATATACTAATAGTAAATTTGTACTCTCTCCTGGTTTAACCTAAATTTTTAGGATTTGAACAATGCTTTTAATTATATAATAAGGTATATGTGGGCTTTCTGTGTCCATTTGAGAAAAACACATTTCCTCTCCATTTGGTAATGTTTGGATTGAAGGTTTGGAAGAAATGCTTTTTATACAGGTATGGATATTTAACTCTCATATCTAATTGATTTTCTGCTTCTGTATCAAGCATCACTAATTCTCTTTCATTGGTAACAAGACTGTTTTTGTGAGGTTAATAGTATGAGACAGTGCATAAACTCAAGTGCAAAGAAGAAAAAATCTTTTTGTTATAGCATTATTTTCCACAAAATTTAATTTCATAGTTAAAAATGAATGTGATGAATTGATACTGTTGTCATCTCTTTCATGTGTTTAGAAAGTAAGTTTAAAATTATGCAATTATAAATATAGGCGTATTCAGTTTTGCATTTAATAGAGTAAAACCTTTTATGTTACACTAAGTAAATCGGGCTATTCCAACAAAGAAAATTCTAAATTAATGGATATTATTAAGAAAATGGAATGTAATATTCTTAAGTATCGTATGTAAATTTGTGTGTGTGTGTGTGTTGAGAACTAGAGAATAAATATGTGTTGATAATTAATTTCAATGAAATTCTATTATGTATTAAATTCAATTAACCATTAGGTAGTGATTTCACATGATGCTGTTTTGAATATTTATGTTGCGTTATAGGTTATAAACATTAAACTTGTAAAACACCTTCAGAGAATATATAGGTAAGTTCTAATTTGATCATTATAGTCTTTGTCCACTAGGAGTGGGTAAATGATAAGAAATGAGACCAGAGGTCTAGATACTGAAAGATCATAATGGGATTGCTTTTCCATGCAAATAAATTACACTCACCCAATAGTATAAGGATCTTTCTTAAAATTTGAGCAAAAATATTGTTACACTCTAATTTTGTGCTAGATAGAGTGTTA
Organism: Trachypithecus francoisi; assembly: GCF_009764315.1. NCBI lineage: Eukaryota > Metazoa > Chordata > Mammalia > Primates > Cercopithecidae > Trachypithecus > Trachypithecus francoisi. The sequence continues at coordinate 54,383,108 of NW_022681463.1, read as the reverse complement.
AGGTAGTAATTTTGATAATAAGCTAAAGTGCTAGAGCCAGGGAATAATAATAGTAAGATATTGCCATACTCAGGGTGAATGAGAAAGCAAAAAGTGGTCTCAGTTACTTTAAGAAGGTCCTTTACAGAAATTGCTAAATCCCACCCAAAAGATAAACCCAGAAGGAATTACAGAAGAGGGATAGAAACACAATGTTCAGAGACTGGCAGTGACAACAATAACTGAGACAATAAAATCAACCAGCCAACCAACCAACCAACCAACCAATCAACCAACAAACTTAAGAAAACCACTAGGGATACAGAAAGTCGGCCTTAAAATATTTGTGTCAGGGAGGTGTGAAGGAAACGAGGGGAATGGTTACTGTTAAAATATTTGGGAACTTCGAGAGACTGAGGCAGGTGGATCCCCTGAGGTCAGGAGTTCAAGAATAGCCTGGTCAACGTGGTGAAACCCCATCTCTACTAAAAATACAAAAATTAGCCAGGTGAGGTTGCAGGCACCTGTAATCCCAGGTACTCGGGAGGCTGAGGCAGGAGAATCACTTGAACTCGGGAAGCGGATGCTGCAGTGAGCTGAGGTAGCACCATTGCACTACAGCCTGGGCAACAGGAATGAACTTCCACCTCAAAAAAAAATAAAAATAAAAATAAAAGATTGGGAAAAGAGCATCCAGAAGCAGCTATATGAAGACTGGCTGATGAAGTATTTTTAAAATTGGTTCTTTCTTTGAGTTTCTCCTCTCTGCTCCACAGTCTAAAACATCTCTCCAGGCAGCAAATTACCACAAGCAGAGGATTTATCTTATTTGTTTCCCATCTTCAGGAATCATAGTTTTTCTTGACTGATGTCCAGTGCCTTGAAAACTATTGTTTCATTTATTGTCTGGATTTTTAATAGTTTCAAGAAGGTGGCTATCTCTGGTTTTCGTGTCTGCCTTGCATGGAAGAGCAGCAACATAAGAATTTGATGTTTCATTTTCTATAGAAGGAGTAGGCCATTTTTTCCTATAAAGGGCCAGAAAGTAAATATTTTAATTTTTATGGGCTACATGGTCTCCGTCATAACTGTTAAACTCTGCTGTATTAGTGCAAAACCAGATAAAGACAGTGTGTCAATAATGGGCATTGGAATATTTGACTTACAGTGGACCAGAATAACTTGCTGAACCCTGTTCTATAACCACTAAACATTGGGAAATAGAGTACAACTTTTAAACTAACAGAAGTAAAATAACAAAACTAGATGATAGTAAATTTGAAAATAAAATTCCCCAAGAAGCTAGATTTTTTAAAGAAGGAAGTCAAAATATAAAACAACTAGAGCAATTAGAAAGCACATAAGATTAATTTATATTAAATATATCAAAAATTTCATTAAGCATACACAGACTCAATGGTCCATTTAATAAACAAGTGCTATGTTATTTGGACTAAAAAAAACTAATTTTAATAAGTGGCATGTAAAAGATATATAGAATTTGAAAAGTGAAAAGAGAAAAAAGATATCCTAAACAAGTGTGACTAAAAGGAAAATGCTATAACTATATTAATATTAGACAGCATAAATTAAAAGGGATAATATATAGGGAGATTTCATATTAATACAAAATGCATACAAAGATGTAATACTCTAAAAGCGCAGGAATGGCTGGTCACCGTGGTTCATGCTGTAATCTCAGCTTTCTGGGAGGTTGAGGTAGGAGGATTATTTAAAGTCATATGTTTGAGACCAGCCTGAAGAACAAATCAAGACCTCTATCTCTACAAAAAATAATAAAAAAAATTATCTGGGCATGGTGGTTTCCCAGCTATTTGGGAGGTAGAGGCAGAAGCATCGTTTGAGCTCAAGAGTTCTGAGCTGCAGTGAACTATGATGATACCCCTGCACTCCAGCATGGGCAACAGAGTGAGACCTTGTCTCTAATCCAAAAGTACAAGCATTTAGTAACATGAACTCAAAATATATGAAGCGTATTTCCACAAAACTACATTGTGAAATAAGCAGATTCACAATTAGAAGGAGAGATTTTAACATTACCATCAGCACTTCTTAAAACAAGCAGGCAAAAAAATTAAAAAATGACTATATAATATAAATAAAAATACTACTAGTACAGGAAACTATTTCAATGAATACAAACATCCCACTAAATTTGAGTGAAAGAAGACAGAAAATAATACCTATTGCATAATTCAATGCGTTAAAACACTCAAAAGTAGGCCAAATAAAATTAAAAAAGAAGATGAAAATTTTTAAATTGGGTAAAAATCTGGATATTTGTTACTTTGGGCCTATAAAGCATTGTCTTCAAGAAGTGAACACTGTGGGCTTCATAATCTGAGCAGAAATATTCTTTGCACCCTGAAACAGCATCTTATATTAACAATGTCTCACTCACAAACCTTCAGAATGAGACCTCTGGATTTACGTTTCAAGGTCACAGAAAAAAGAAAATGTGGAGAAGCATTTGGAGCCCAGATTGTTTTAATCACAAAACAGAATATTGGGGATTACAGGTTGCTCTGCAACAGCACTTGTAGCAGCTCTCTCCCAATTGGTAAAGGTGCTCATGTGGGTTTTCATAAATAGTGTATATGTGTCCTTCTGAGTGGGAGGAGCCTCTGAAGCATGGGATCGGGGCAGCAGCCACCCTTGTCCTGGGTGAAGGATAGAAGATACTATTATCCTAAGCAGAAGCAAAATCAAATTGAAAATGAAGATAATATGAGGGGCCCATGAGTCATCTAGAATTTGCTGTATAACAAATTGTTGGATTGTTGGATATCATGGACTGAAGATCAGAAGATGGAGACTTATAAATTATTCTTCTATTGGATTTACTGAAGCCAGGGGCAGGCAGGAGATTGCTGTGAAGAGAATTTGGAGTGAGAGGACAAAGTAGCTGAAGATAGCCCTATGGAGCAAACAGAGGGAGAAAATTAATTTATTATGATTGAGATATACAGATTAAGAGATAGAAGAAGAGATCAGTGACTGGAAAACAAAAATAAAAGTAATAAGATTCCCTGTCCTAAAACTCAGAATGACAACAATCTCTATTGTAAAGAGCCAGAGACTTAAAAATAGTTCTCCAGACATAGTTCACAGGCAGTCACTAGGGAACTAAATGAGATCATTTCTATTAACCTATTGAAATTACATAGGTTTTTTTTTGTTTTGATGAGTGAGAAATGAGGAGCAGAGGCATTAAGTGCCACAAAGCATAAATTCAAAAGAAATATGTAGATGTGTGCCTGTGTGCATCTCTGAGCATTGTTTGTGTTTCTGTGTGTGTTTCAGATAGAAGGGTACTGAACACTGAAATTTTTATTTAAGATTAATGGGCACAAAATGAAAGTTACCATTGAAATGTAGCTTGTATTCAAAAATTCTGTCTCCTTGATCAGAGTAAGCTGATGAAATAATTCTAATGTGTTGTCTAGTCAACCTCTCGTTTAGATAAGTGAATAACTCTGGATTATACAATTTTCTGAACTGATTAAGTCTAAGACACGTCTGATTATTAGATGAATCATCATTTTTATAGATCAGTAAAGAAAACAAGTGTAATCCTGTCAAATTCTTTCATAATGCTTTCTTAACACTTGACATTTTAATTGAATATTTACTGAAAAATTATTTGACTTACTTGGTATAGATTTTTTATCACATGTTACTCTTGTAATTATATAAAAAGAAAATACACACAAACTAAACAGTTTAGGGTATGCCTAAAGTATCTTTTACATTAGGTATCCATATCTGTTGAATTACTTTTCAACATAACATTTTTCACTTCTGTGTTTTATCAGACAGCATCATTTGCTGAACCTTGTGGAGCATTGCTGACACAGCATTTCTCAGGGAGCACTCCATCATTCTTCTCCAGACCTGCTGATAAACCACTTATACAAGCTGTAGTGCATATTGCACATTCAAAACTTCCTGGATAGGAGCAATTGTAAGCTACGATTCTTGGTTATATGGACTAAGAAAAACAAAGCCAGGACTTATACCAAATTCTTCTTTTCAATGCAGTGCTCTTCCAATACTTCATTCCAGATATTCTCAGAATCATGCTTGCTTCCATATATGTATGGGAAAATAGACATTTAAAAAAATAAATTTTATGCAATCATAAAATAAAATACTATACAGACATTAAAGTGATGTGGTATAGTATTTTATTTTATAAAAAAGGACAAGTCATTTTTAGGTATACTACTTGTAATATACATGTATATTCCTTGTAATATATAATGCAATATATTATATATTGTATATATATATATGCAATTCTGTGTCATATATATGCACACAAATATACACACATGTGTATATCTGTGCATATGCAAATATCTGTAAAGACATACACTAAATGTTTCCAGTGTCATCCCTGAGATAGAAATATGAAAAACTGCTTTTTGTTTTCCTTTGATATGCTTGTATTTCTAATTTTTGACATTTTACTTTTACCATGTTAAAATAAATAGAGTATATTCTCTTTGTAAAATTCCCATTACAGACTTTCTAGAATTTTTCTTATGATATGATTATGGATAATTTAAAAGCTCAGATTAACCTTGAGTTAAACATTAGAACATACTTTATTATAAGCATTTAAATTTGCACTTTCTACACCAGAAATGTATTAGAAATTTTCATATTTCTTTCTATAATTTTATAATGGTCAAATTACTAATCATAGAAAATGGATTAGCCTCTTCTTTGAAACAAGTACATAGTCAAAACCTCTCAAGCAAAGGTATGCAACACATAGCTTATTTTGTTGCAACATTTTAATTGTTAATTTATATTTATAATTATAGATTAAAAGTTCTAAAATGTCTAAAAGTAGTTATATAATGCAAATAACTGTAGGGACATGTTAACAGATTAAAAGTTCTGAAGTGTCTAAAGGTAGTTATATAATGCAAATAACTGTAAGGACATATTAACCACTGTTCTATTAATTATATTAATTATGCAACTGTACTTTATGCTACAATATTAAAAGTCAGCAAAACTAAAAGTGTACATATATGTTTTCCAGTCTTTATTAATATACACTTAGTATATAATCAACATAAAATTTGCATTTTTGTGAGTTTTGCACATATATTTCAATTATCTGTTTTTGTGTGCTTTAAAGATAGCTACAAAAATCATTTACTTTTCTCTTTATTATCAATCTATTTTCTCTCTTCTTTATGGCAACAGGTCTAAGTAGTCAAATCTATTTAAAATTTACTTACTCATTTAAAGATTTCTAAATTCTGAAGACAACATTTTTAAAAACAATTAAATCCAGTATCAAATTAGCTATAGATACTTGTTTCTCTACAGTAAATATTTCAAAATCCTAAAAATGAAATAAACTTTTCTAAGATATGATGCAAATATATGAATACTTTTTCTAAGTGTTAGATCAAAATCAAATTTTTACTCAAGTTAGTTTATAAATTTGAAACATATATGCAGTCACAGGAGAGGAAGATGCTTAAACCTGTGTCTTCCTTTTGATTTTGTATTTAAGATGTATTAGCAGGAGAAATAACAGTTTCTTCTGAACATTAAATTCTTACTGGTCTCTTTAGTGTAACATACTGGCCAATGGGTGACATTTTACTACAGATAATTTTGTATATATTACATTAGAATCACGATCAATGTGTTTCAATGCTTTGTTTTATTACAACAGTAGTTGTTAGTCATACTTTACCATTGTTGGGGGATGGGGGAGCTAGGTACAAATGCATTACCAAAAACATTGTCCAGAAATCTCTCTCTTTATAAGCCTATTGATTTCCTAATTTATAATTGAAGATGCTTCTAAAATGATTTTGAGCATGCAAAAATCAGAAAATGGATCTTAAAAGGTTTTGCATTTCTTATAATGCCTAATATCCTTGTGAGTAGATGACAAATATTTAATATCTTTGTATTGGTAACTATTGCTACTTTTTATCATAAAAAGCAAATTTTAAATGAAACTCATTCTCATCTTCTGAATAGGAAAAGAGTTTGAAGTGTAATTATACTAGTAAAAAGTTGAAATTACTATAGTTCTGAAGGAAAAACTACTTTCAACTGTTAGAGTTTTTTATGCCTTTATATTTATAAGTACATAACATGAATAAATAAAATATATTTTAAGTCAAAATAGCTTGCTTTAGTTATGTTATTCTGGGTCTTGTTTTTTCTGTGCCATACTGATCCATATGAGATCATTTTATTCAATCAGTTATTCCAGAAACCTACAGTATCTCTATATCTAGTTCACTTTTTAAAGTACAAAGTCATGGCTAAATTTATTCTCATATCTCTGGTGATGTTTTGTTTCTATTATTTCCTAGACAGTTTTGTGGAAATTACTAACAGATCATAATTATTTCCCAATTCTGTAAAATATCTGGTACAACCGTGTAATGATTAATACTGAGTGTCCACTTGATTGGATTGAAGCATACAAATTATTAATCCTGGGTGTGTCTGTGAGGGTGTTGCCAAAGGAGATGAACATTTGAGTCGTGGGCTGCGAAAGGCAGACCCACCCTCGATCTGGGTGGGGACAATCTAATCAGCTGCCAGCACAGCTAGAATATAAGCAGGCAGAAAAAAGTGAAAAGAGAGACTGGCCTAGCCTCCTAGCCTACATCTTTCTCCCATGCTGGATGCTTCCTGCCCTTGAACCTCGGACTCCCAAGTTCTTCAGTTTGGGATTTGGACTGTCTCTTCTTGCTCCTCAGCCACCTTGTGATTGTGTTAGTTAATACTTAATAAAGTCAAATATGTATATGTGTGTGTGTGTATATATGTATATATATATGCATATATTTGTGTGTGTATATATATGTGTGTGTATATATATGCATGTATAAGTGTGTGTATATATGTGTGTGTATATGTGTGTGTGTGTATATATATAATATATATTTATCTCCTATTAGTTCTGTCCCCCAAGAGAATTCTGACTAATACAAATTGCCTACTCCAAATTGCCTTCTCTGTTATGATAACTGACAGGATATTATAGACCAATACTGCCTTTTTGTCAGCAATAGAATAATTCTTAAGGTGAGAACTACTAGAGTATATCTTACAATCAGAAGTCATCTGTTTGGTTAGTCCCAATGCATGCTTAAAAACACTTCCCTTAGTTAGCATTTGAAATTTTGTTTTTCACTGCATTTCCACTTTGTTATTTTCTATACAGTAAAATAAAGCAAACAAAAATCAAACACAAAAGCTATGATTAGTATTACTCTTATAAGTTAACATAGAGTATACTGATGTATTTAATTTTCATTTTTAAGTTTAATCTATATTGTTTTAAAAAAGAGCATAATAGAAAGATACATTTTTTCCAACTAACTTGCTGCTCATTTCACATATTTGTATCAATATGTGCATTAAAATTTTTAAAAATATTTTATTTGCTATAAGGAAAGTAATTTTGCCCATATAAGTATATTGGCTAACTAGCCACATATTTTACTAGTAATGGTAGTGTAAAAGTTTTGTTTACCTCTCTTCAAATAAGAAACATTATACTAACTTATAAAGCAAGAAATACTTTTAGTAATCCAGTCAATTCATATATATATGCTCTTTTAAAAAATTATTATTTCAATAGCTTTTGGGGAACAAGTGGTGTTTGGTCACATGAAGGAGTTATTTAGGGGTGATTTCTGAGACTTTGGTGCACCCATCACCTAAGCAATGTACACGGTACTCAGTGTGTAATCGTTTATCCCTCACACCCTCCCACCTTTTCCCTTGAGTTCCCAGAGTTCATTATGTAATTCTTATCCCTTTGTGCCCTCATAGCTTAGCTCCCACTTTGTAAGTGAGAACATACAATGTTTGGGTTTCCATTTCTGAGTTACTTAACTTAGACCTCCAACTCCATTCAGGCTGCTGTAAATGCCACAATTTCATTCCTATTTATGGCTGAATAGTATTCCATTGTGTGTGTGTGTGTGTGTGCGCGCGCGCGTGCGTGCACGCATGTGTGTGTACATATATATATTATACACAATGTATATGTATATATACACATATATATACACACAAATGCACTGAGTGGATAAGGAAAATGTGTGTGTGTGTATACATATTCATACTGTATATATGTCCACTTGAGTGATGGACATTTGGGCTGGGTCCATATTTTTGCAATTGTAAATTATGTTGTTATAAGCGTGAAAGTGCAAATGTCTTTTTCATATAATTCCTTTTTTCCCCCTGAGCAGATACCCAGTAGTGGGATTACTGGACCAAATGGTAGTTCTGCCTTCAGTTCTTTAAGGAGTCTCCATACTGTTTTCCATAATGGTTATACAAGCTTACCACCAGCAATGTAAAAGTGTTCCCTTTTCACTACATCCACACCAGTATCTATTTTTTTTTTTTTAATTTTTAAATTATGACCATTCTTGCAGGGTTAAGGTGGTATTACATTGTGGTTTTGATTTGTATTTCCCTCATAATTACATGCAAATGAAAACCAAAAACAAGCAGGAGTAGCTATTCTTATATCAGACTAAACAGACTTTAAACCAACAACAGTTAAAAAAGACAAAGAGTGACATTATGTAATGATAATAGGATTAGTTCAATAGGAAAATATTACTAACTTAAATATATACGCACCTAACACAGGAGCCTGCACATTTATAAAACAATTACTAGTAGACTTAAGAAATGAGATAGATGGCAACACAATAATAGTGGGGGAATCAGTACTCCACAGACAGCACTAGACAGGTCATCAAGTCAGATAGGCAATAAAGAAACAATGGACTTAAACTATAGCTTAGAAAATACATTTAACAGATACTTATAGAACATTCTATCCAACAATTGCAAAATATACATTATTTTCATCAGCACATGGAACATTCTCCAAGATAGACCACGTTATCTTGATAGACCACAAAACAAGTCTCAATAAATTTAAGAAAATTTAATAAATTATATCAAGTAGTCTCTCAGACAACAGTGGAATAAAATTGGACATTAACTCCAGAAGGGACCCTCAAAACTATACAAATACATAGAAATTAAATAATATGCTACTGAATGATCTTTGGGTAAACAATGAAATCAAGATAGAAATTTAAAACGTCTTTGAACTGTACGATACAGTGACACAACCTACTGCAGCCTCTGGGATACTGCAAAAGTGATGCTAGGGAGGAACTTCATAGCATGAGATGCCTACATCAAAATGTCTGAGAGAACACAAATAGATAATCTAAGATCACACCTCAAGGAACTAGAGAAATAAGAACAAACCAAACCCAAACCCAGCAGAAGAAAAAAAATAAAGATAAGAGCTGAACTAAATGGAATGGAAACACACACACACACACACAAACAAAAACAATACAAAAGATAAATGAAACAAAAACCCGGTTTTTGAAAAGATAACAAAATCAATAGATCATTAGCTATATTAACCAAGAAAAGAAGCTCGATTAGAAGCAAAACAAAAGATATTGCAACCAATAGCAGAGAAATAGAAAAGACTAGTCAAGGCCATGATGAGCACCTTTATGTACACAAACTAGAAAATCTAGAGGAATTGCACAAATTCCTGGACATTTACAACCCTCCTAGATTAAGCCAGGAATAAATTGAAACTCTGAATAGACCATGAACAAGAAGTGAGATTTAAACAGTAATAAAAAATTGTCAACAAAAAAAAAGTCCAAACCAGATGGAGTCATAGCTGGATTCTATCAAACATTCAAAGGAGAATTGGTACCTATCCTATTGAATCTATTCCAAAAGATAGAGAAACAGGGAGTACTCCCTAAATCATTCTGTGAAGCCAGTATCACCCTAATACCAAAACCAGCAAAGGACACAACAACAAAAGAAAACTATAGGTTGATATCCCTCACGAACATATATGCAAAAATCCTCAATAAAATACTAGCTAACCAAATCCATTAGCATCTCAAAAAGATAATCCACTATGAACCAGTGGGGTTCATACCAGGAATGCAAAGATGGTTTAACATATGCAAGTCAATAAATATAGTTTATTTTATTCTATTTATTATGTATTCAATGTATTATTCTGTATTATTGAATTTATTTAATCGATTTATTACTCTGTTTATAACCATATAAACAGAACTAAAAGCAAAAATCACATGATTATCTCAATAGATACAGACAAAGCATTTGACAAAATCCAGCATCCCTTCATGATTAAAACCCTCAGCAAAACTGGCATAGAAGGGATATACCTTAAGGTAATGAAAGCCATCTATGACTAACCCATGATCAACATTATAATGAATACAGAAAAGTTGAAAGCATTTCCCCTGAGAACTGGAACAAGAAAAGGATCCCACATTCACCATTTCTGTTCAACATAGTACTGGAAGTCCTAGGCAGAACAATCAGACAAGAAAAAGAAATAAAGGGCATTCATACTGATAAAGAGGAAGTCAAACTATCACAGTTGCTGATGACCTGATTGTATACCTAGTAATCCCTAAAGATTCATCTAAAAAGCTCCTCCATCTGGTAAATGAACTTGGTAAGTTTTCAGGACACAAAATCAATGAACACAAATTGGTAGCACTGATATTCACCAACAATGACCAAGCTGATAATGAAATCAGGAACGTGGTGGAGCATGACTGTAATCCCAGCACTTTGGGAGGCTGAGGCGGGTGAATCACCTGAGGACAGGAGTTCAAGACCAGCCTGGCCTACATGGCAAAACCCTGTCTCTACTAAAAATACAAAAATTAGCTGGGCATGGTGGCATGTGCCTGTAATCCCAGCTACTCGGGATTCTGAGGCAGGAGAATTGCTTGAACTGGGGAGGCAGAAGTTGCAGTGAGTTGAGATCACACCACTGCACTCCAGCCTGGGTGGTGACAGAGTGAGGCTCTGTCTCTGATGATGATAATAATAATAATAATAATAATAATAATAATAAATTAAAAACTCAACACCTTTTATAACAGCTGTAAAAAAAAAAAAAATTAAAATACTTAGATATATACCTAACCAAGGATGTGAAAGACCCCTACAAGGAAAACTACAAAACACTGCCAAAAGAAATCATAGACGACACAAACAAATGGAAATACATCCCACGCTCATGATTGGGTAGTCAATATTGTGAAAATGACCATACTGACAAAAGCAATCTACAAATTCAATGCAATTCTCATCAAAATACCATCATCATTCTTCACAGAGCTAGGAAAAACAATCCTAAAATTCATATGGAACCTAAAAAGAGCCCCCATAGCCAAAGAGACTAAGCAAAAAGAACAAATCTGGATGCATCACACAATCTGATTTCAAACTGTATTATAAAGCCGTAGTTACCAAAACAGCATGGTACTGGTATAAAAACAGGCATGTAGACCAATGGAACAGGTTAGAGAACCCAGAAATAAAGCCAAATATTAACAGCCAACTGATCTTTAACAAAGAAAACAAAACCATAAAGTGGGGAAAGAACACCATATTCAAAAAATGGTGCTGGAATAATTAGCAAGCCACATGTTGAAGAATAAAACTGGATCCTTATCTCTTACCTTATATAAAAATAAACCAAGATGAATCAAAGATTTAAATCTAGGACCTGAAACCATACAAATTCTAGAAAATAACATTGGAAAACCCTTCTAGACGTTGGCTTAGGCAAAGAGTTTATGACCAAAGAATCCAACAGCAAATGCAACAACAAAAAAAAGATGAATAGATGGGACTTAATTAAACTAAAAAGCTACTGCACAGCAAAATAAATAATTAGAAGAGTAAACAGACAACCACAGAGCAGGATAAAATATTCACAAACTATGCATCTGACAAAGGAATACTATTCAGAATCTACAAGGAACTCAAACAAATCAGCAAATAATAATAATCATCATCATCATCATCATCATCTCATCAAAATGGGGACTAAGGACATTAATATACAATTCTCAAAAGAAAATGTACAAATAGCCAACAAACATATGAATATATATATGTTACTTAATAAAGTACATTGTTGTTCTTTTAATCATAATTTATATAGATATATCCAAATTTGTGGAAGCAAAAAGTAGTTCATTGATGTAACAATACAAAATTTAAACACAGTGGCTAACTTAAAATATGATTAGATTTTACTTATCACTAATTTACAAGTATGTAAACTGACACACTCAAGTGGAGGACATGTATGTATAATTTTGCTATACATCATTGTCATCCTATAGAACCAAATAGCTAATATAAAGACACACAGCTGAAATCATCTATTTTAGAAAAGTGGACCAATTTTTAGCAAGATACAAGTATCCACTAAAGGTTCACAACTTTTAAATTTTATTTTGATAAAAAATTTGACCATTATGCTTTGCAACAGAAACTGTAGCGATTTTCACTTATCTTTAGTAAATATATATCAACAAGTATAACATTTATAATAAACTTGTTAAAAGGAAATCTTAAATCATTTACTTACATCATGGACGCATTACCATTTCTAAAGTGATTTACTACAATATGAAGGGAAATCCCCATGATATGAAAAATAAGATTTAAAATCTATATCTGTAATACTTGGACTGTTTATCAAAATATGAAACTGTCTATGTGCTAGCCATCCATGATCCTGACCTTATTTTGCACTGTGGACATTATTTCATAATTTCCACAGCCAATTCATTTCTTGGTAGCTTCTAAATCTGTCTTTACAGAACACCGTTTCAAAACATTTTATAATGAGTTCTCAAGTAAGGCCTTGAAATATATAAAGGTCACAAATGAATAGATGTTACTGGACTTGAAATGATTATCACTAGTCTTACCCAACACAAGAAAATAATAAGTATCATTATTTTACTAGTGTAGGCAGTTTTACTAGCATTGCCTCTTAGATTCCTAAAGACAGAACTGACTTTGATGAAAGGTAATAATTACTTCTTCTCTGAGATGTGGACAAGTTAAATTAAAAATATAATAAATTGATAATACAAATATTCAATCATATTTGTTCATTCTTAATAGTGGATATATAGATAAGTGAAATGTTAATTTTTAATATAATTACATATGTTGAAATTATTTTGTAATTCAAAAACATAAAACCCACTTTACAAATACAGTATACCCTTAGTTGCAACTTTAAAAAATTTTTTTAAAAATTATCTAAAATATCACATAGGCCACAGGTCAAATTAGCACTTTAAATTGGTAAAAAAATTATTATAAAACATTACAATCGGGGAAATCTTACTTCATTCAACATATTTTATGGTGTTTTCAGTAGATGTCATATTTTGTTCTAAGTACTAAAGGACCTAGCAGTGAGTAAAACAGACAAAAATCTCTGTTCTTATAAGGCTATGTTATAGAGTAGGGAAATAGAGCATAATAAGAAATAAACAAAATTCACTGAATGTTATTTTGTAGTTAGGACAATGGAAAAATTAGAGTTGGAAAGGGAAGGCTGAAAGAATTTTTAAAAGTTTAAAGAATAGTCAAAAAAGTCCTCACTGAGAAACAAATATTTAAATAAAAGCATAAAGTGAAGGAACAAGGTTGATATCTGCGTATCTGTGGAAATAGGGCCCAATTAGAAGAAATAGTCAACAGAATGTTTCTAACGAAGATGATTTTGAAGATTACAATGATACCAATGTGCCTGGAACTGCATGAACAGGAGGGAGAGTTGCAGAAAATGATTTTATAGACTTGAGGGAGATCTTTTAGAGTCTTGTAGCCTGTTTATTGTTGTTGTTGTTTTACTGTGAATGAAGTAATTCATTAGATGTTATTAACAAAAAGTATCATAATTTAATAATGTTAATAGGATTGTTCTGGCTGCTAGAATAAAGCATAGAGTAGTTTGACCCACATTATAAATGGGAGGGTGTGAAAGGTAGTTTATTGCTTGGTCTATATTGAAGATGGAGCAAACTGGATTCAGTTTGATTTAGAAATTAAAAGAAAGAAGTTAAGAAATACAACCCTATTATTGCTCCTGGCCATGGAAAAATGAATTTGCATTTGCCAAGATGGATAAGAATGCTAGAGTGAAAGTTTTGGTTGGGGAAATATCAAGATTTGTTTTCAGACATAATAAAGTTGGTAACAGTGTTAGAGTAGGCAGATAGCCAGAAATTAGCAGGCAAGTGAGCCCCTGGGAAAAGAAGTCCTGGAGATGCTGCCCATTGACAGGAAAAACAAACAATGGTGACACCGGCTACTTCTGGACTTATGGTTGAGTTCCTCCGACCCTGAAAAGGACTCATCAGGCTCTAGCCAGAGATAACCACGGAGGGACTTACCCGCTGATGAGCATGCACATCCTCCAATTACACCCTGGAGTAGGCTTTTTCTCATTAAAATAGTAAAATACACACCTCCGGGTGGAGATTTTAAATGTTAATGAGACATGCAATGTGCATACTAGCATGTACAACCACAGAGCATGTGTGCCCAGAGGGACCGCCTAAAACATGATTGCAAGTGACACCCCCTTGTGTCCCTTCATGAATAATTATGTAAGATTCTCATAAACAGTCCCCTAGCACTAGCTGCTACTGGCTCATTCTCTTTCAGCAACCCTCTCTGACTCATCTTTTAGAACGTACTGTCTCTTTAAATAAACATCGCTACTGCTATGTTTTCCAGTGGGACCAGCCTGGGCGCCTTTTCCAGCTAGCTCAGCCCACTCCTCTCTTGGAGTGTACTCTTCTCTTCTTAATAAACATTTTGCTTACATTACTAATCGTCTCTTGGCCAAATACTTTCTCCCAAGTTAGACCAGAACCCAAGATACTCTGCACCCCTCGCAGTAATAAAGGATTTTTAAGAAGACTAGGTTTTACCATTCACTGTTAAATAACCTACACCACCCCTCCTCCACCATCCCCCCCAAAAAAATTCAGATGAAATATATAAAACAAATGTTTTCACAACACTATCAAGCAACAAATGACAGTGATTCCAGAGAATTAAGAAATAAATGAGGTGATTCATGTGTTTAACCTAACATAATCCCTCGGGAAATATCCCAGACCATAGCCCAGAGGGAGAGAATCCAGGCAAGGTCTGTCACGTTGGCGCTTGAGCAAAAGTAGCTGATAGTCCAGGAAAACCAAGACGGCTGGAGTGCATGAGACAGAGTACAAAAGAAAAGAAAATTGTACAGAGAGAACACTCCAAAGATCTACCAACTCTTCCCTCATATTCAACACAATACTAGTCAATGCTTGTATAAGAGAAAAATAATCAAGGCCTGGGAGAGAACCACCAGATAAGATCAAAGAGAATTGTTGACAGTGCACACTTAGGGCCTGATAGAATACCTTTTTCCACCAGCCAGACTGTATCACTCAATGGTATGTTGTTAAGAATGCTAGAATGGGCCGGGCACAGTGGTTCACGCCTGTAATCCCAGCACTTTGGGAGGCCGAGGCGGGTGGATCACAAGGTCAGAAGATTGAGACTATCCTGGCTAACATCTCTACTAAATACACAAAAAATTAGCCGGGCGTGGTGGCGGGCGCCTGTAGTCCCAGCTACTCCAGGAGCTGAGGCAGGAGAATGGCATGAACCCGGGAAGCGGAGCTTGCAGTGAGCCGAGATCATGCCACTGCACTCCAGCCTGGACGACAGAGCAAGACTCCATCGCATGGAAAAAAAAAAAAAAAAAAAAAAAAAAGAATGCTTAGAATGGTCCTGTTCCAGCAGTAGGATTAACTAGACTTAGAATAAACATTGCTCAGATTTCCCCTGACAAATTTTAAAAGCAACACCTAAGGAGATCAAAGTGTTCCCAAGTAACTTAAGTCCATTCTAGAGCAAAGCTCTAGAAAACACACACAAAAATCTAGCACTCAAATTAAAATTCATAACAGTGGTATAAATAGAAACAACAAATTAAAGGCATGCAAAAGAGCGGGAAAATACAACCCATTTTACAAAATGTAATATCCATTTCTAATTAAAACATCATCAATGTAGCAATAAAAGGAACATTTCTCAACTTGACAAAGGGATCTATAAAAATCCTACAATTATTATACTTAACGGTGAATGTCTGGATACTATCTTAGAGAGATTCTAAGCAAGATAGAATGTCTACTTTCCCAACTTTATTCAACATTGTGTTGGAGGTTCTTGCCATTTCTAGTCATGGCAAGAAAAAGAAATAAATGCATAAAGATTCTAAATTAAAATTAGAATTGTCTTTTTTTACATGACATGATCACCCATTAGAAAATTTAAGGAAATCTAGTAAATCAGACAAACAAAAACAAACTAAATCCTACAAGAAGTGAGTTTAAGTGAAAAATATGAGACATATGAGATTAATATTTCAAAAAATCCAAAGATCAATATACAAAAATTGGTTTTCGGTTGAGCAGCCATGAAAAAATAAAACTCAAGTGAAATAATACTCTAAATCCAATTTAAAAATATAAAATTTGTTGGAATAAACGTGACAAAAGATGTGCAAGATCTTTACATTGAAACCTTCAAAACTGAGCTGATGGAAATTGAAGAGAACTTAAGTAAATGTAGAAATCTGCCATGATTATGAGTCATAATATTCAATAATGTTAAGATGTCAATTTTCTTTTAAATTGACTTGTACATTCAATATAATCCCAATCAAAATCTCACAAAGCTTTTCTTACATAAATTGAGTAACTGATTCTAAAATTAACATAGTAATCCAAAAAACTCTGTATAACCAAAACAAGTTTGAAAAAAAAAGTTGGAAGACTAACATTACCTAACTAGAAGATTTTGAAATCTATATCAATCAAGACAATGCTATTTCATAAAGATAAACTTGTAGATCAATGAAATGGTTTGCAGTGTCCAGAAGGAGACTCTGGCATTCATACACAACTGAATTTCACAATGGCAATAAGGCAATACTAAGCATAAAGTGTATTCTTCTCAACGATATGCTAAAGCAATCACATACACATATGAATAAAACAACTTACCTGTATCTTACAATTTATATAAAAATAAAATCAAAATGGATCAGCGATCTAAATGAAAAATAAAATGATTCAAAACTTACAGAAGAAGCTATGGAGGAAATCTTTATAACTTTGGGTTGAGTAAATGTTTCCAAAGTATAACATCAAGAGCACTATCCATAAAGGAAAAATAATGAGTTGTATTTTAAAATTTCTGTATTTTAAAAGACACTGTTAAAAGAATAGAAACACAAGCCAGACACTAGGATAAAATATTTTCTAATTACATCATAGAAAGACTTCAATCCATAATATTAAAAAATTACTTTCAAAACTCAATAATGGGAAAACAAATATTCCAATGGAAAAATTAACAAAAGATTTGAAAAGACGTTTCAGCACAGAAGGTGTAGCACAGCCAATAGGTACGTGAACAGATGCTCAACAATATCTACACATTAGCCCAGTGCAAATTAAATCCACAATTAGATAACCAATACTTGACTAGCTATAATTTTAAAAGATAGATTTTTCAAGTCATTGTTGAGGATATAGATAAACCGAAATTCTTATAAACCACTAATGGAAGTGTAAAATTTATACAATCTTGGAAAAAAGACTGTCAGTTTGTATAGCATTAAACATATACCTCCCATATGATACAGCCATCCTACTCCTTGATATTTACCTCAAAAAATGTAAGCCCATACAAATAATTGCATAATTGCACACAAAAATTTATAAAAATAGAACCTGAAATTATATTTATAAGATAAATTTAACATTATATAATATAATTTATATTACTATAATATGGATTATATTAATTGATTTCAATATATTATATTAATTATATTATATTATAATATATTATATATAATTTATATTAATGTATATGTTATATATTATCAATATATTAATTTATATTATAATATTAATTTCTATTAATGTTATATTTATATGTAAATATAATATAAAGTATATTATATTATAAACTTAATTATAAAATATAATTTATATTATATGTAAATATATAATATGTATTTATAAAATATAATCTGTAATAATCCAAAACTGGGGGGATGAGAAACAAATTATTGATATAATAATATAATAAGCAGCTTAATAACAAACAAATTGCAGTATTTCCATACCATGGAATACTACTCAATGATAAAAATGAATGAAGTATTGACGTGTGTAGCAACATGATTGAATCTCAAAGTAATTACACTGAGAGAAAGAAAATAGTCACAATGGAGTATATATTGTATGATTACATTTAGCTGAAATTCTAGAAAATGCAGTCTAATCCATAGTGGTAGAAAGCAGACCAGTTGTGAACTGGGGAACAAGGCTGGGGGTGGGGTTGCGATAAGAAAAGGAAGGAATGGAAATGAGGTATTACAAAGGGGTATGAGGGAAGGGAGTAATATATATATTAAATGTCCTGGTTTGGGAGGTGGTTTATGGATGTATACATATAAATATATTAAATTATATGCTTGAAGTAGGAGCATTTTCTTTTAAGTGATTTTTACCTCAATAGATCTGATAATTTATTGATATACTTATTAGACTTCCAAATTACACTGTCAAAAAGATACTTTGGTGTTCAAGGAAACGTTATAGGCAGGGTACATAAATGTTAAATATATCAAATATAGGTCATGTTTAAAATGATGGAAATTGATATGATATGAGGATAGAAATAAAAAGAAGTGATCCAAGGACTGTGTCCTGGAACCCTCTAAAATTTAGTTTTAAAAAATGAAGAACTAGAAAATGTGACTGAAGGAGATGAAAATTCAAGAGAGTGGGGTGTCCCGGAAGCCAACTGATACAATTATTTTAAAGGTGAGGAAATGATCAATCGTGTCAATTGCACCTGACAACAATTCATCAAGTGAGATGAAGATATAGGATAATAGGACATGTACGCCGAGATCATTGGTCCTGAGGATCAAGAGGCAGAATCCTGAAGAATTGAGTATTGGCTGGACAATGTTCAAGACAGACACTGAAGCAATAAAGGAGAAAAACCTGAGAGGAAGGAATAAAAATGATATAGTAGAAAGGAAAAAAATATTGATCCTGGAGACAGAGGACAAATTGTAACTATTTCAAGTCCTGCTGCTCTGAGCTCAGAGACTGAAAATACAAGGAGCTAGGTGTGGTGAAAGGACAGTGGTTTTATTAATCAAAGGCTAGTAGCTCGGGAATGGCCAGGCTCATGACTTCAAAAGACCATTCCAAATTTGTGGGGTGAATGAAGGGGTTTCGAAAGGGTATAGACACCACATTCCTTCCTTTAAAACGGGTTTAGACACCACATCCCTTTCTTTAGAACAGAAGGGCACCAACCTCTAGGTCATGGACCATTACTGGTTAGTGGACTGTAGGAATTGGGCCACAGAGCGGAAGATGAGCAGTGACAGAGCATTACTGCCTGACTTCTGCCCCTCCTGTCAGATGAGTGGTCGCATTAGATTCTCATAAGAGCATGAAGCCTAATATGAACTGTGCATGCAAGGGATCCAGGCTGTGCACGCTTTATGAGAATCTAAACAATGTCTGATGATCTGAGGTGGAACAATTTCATTCAAAACCATTGCTGCCACCCCCCACAACTCCATCTGTGGAAAAATCGTATTCCACGAAACCATTCCCTGGTGCCAAAACAATTGGGGACTGCTGCATTTGAAGGAAAAGGTGTGGAAAATATGTAGGAGTAGTGCAGGAGGATGTGGGACTACGTGTTTTGTTTCATGGTTATGTTGGGTAATTGCCTGTCTGGAGGTCTGGTTTGCATCATGCTGACTCCGGCCCAGTAGTGGTAGGGGTGTAATTCCCTCTAAGCAGGGAGATTTCATGGCTGGGTCTCTCTGCCTGATTTGCTTCAATATTGGCCCTTGGAATTTCTAAGTAAGCACATAATTAGATAAGCAGGCACTGTTCAATGGAAGTGCTTGTTGGGAAAGGGAGAAATAAACTGTTTCAAAGCGTTATTTGAAGTTTGAAAGCAAGAAAGGAAAAATAAGTTTTAAAATGCATTGTGAGACTGGAATACTAGGTTACAAAATGATGAAATGATACTCCTGAGAGGAAAGAGTTTGTTCACAAGGAAAGGAGTTATGAATAGAGTATATTCATAGCATCAGGTGGAAAGGCAGAGCACATCATCCAAATGTGGGTGGGCGGATAGAGGTGTTGGCAGGAGCTTCGAGTTTTCTGATCCATTTTTCTTAAGGAAGCAGGAGAAAGCTCAAAATATAAAAGTGAGAATAGGAAAGTGTACTTCTTAATTTGATGAAAGATAAGGAAAGAAATAGACAAGTTAACAGACTATGCAAATACAAGGGAAAACAAGGCCCACTTGTATTCAGAAATATAGATTCAAAGTGAGATTTTGTTTAAATTTCTTTAAAAAATGTTTACTATGTAAAAAATCATTTTTATTTATTTTGTTTTTATTTAACAAAATTGCATATATTTATTGCATAAAACATGTCTTGAAATATGAATACATTGTGGAATGACTAAGTTGAGCTTAAAATATGCATTGTCTCACATACACATCATTTATTTGGGTAAAGAGAGCACTTAAAATCCACTCTTTTAGCAACTTTCAAAAATACAATGCATTGTTATAATATACAGTCCCATATTATACAATAAATCTCTTGAACTTTTTTCTCCTATGTAATTTTATGTAATTAAAATTTTATATCCTTTCACCAGCTGAGTTTAGTGTTCAACAAAGTTTTAATAAGTAATAAAACAAATACTCTAAATGGTTTGCATTTTATGAAATAAAATTAACACCATGATTTATGTATGCTTTCCCTACCTTAAGTTTGATTATATTGTTTATATTTTATTGAAATATATGCTTGTTTTGAGATATTTTATTTCAAGAATACTGTCATCCTTCACACTGACAGAAGAGTCATCTGAATGGCATGTTGTTCTTTAAAATAGTGCTTAATTAAATGCATTCACTAAAGAGGACACAGTTTTTCAAACAACTGAAAAGACTCTAGAAACTGGTAATGTCTAATATACAAAGTTTAAGTTGAATTTACTTCCATTACCTCTCTGTTATTATTCAATGTAAGAGTAGGCAATCAATGCAAATGTAATAGCAAAAATGCTGGTGCAATATCTTTCAGAGCTATTTTTATTTCCATCTACAGACTTTTTAGATTGCTAATTATGAGTTATAATGAATATTAGGGTTAATTATGTGATAATATTTAGCAACATAATTAATAAAATTGAATGACATAATTGATTTGAATAGCTAATTATGCCCTAATCTTAGTAATTCTGAATCTAGGTTACCAAGATTTAAATACAGAACTAAAGTTTAATAAGATAGGTGTGACTAATTAAAATGGAAAGCTAAACTAATTCCTTCATATTTTATATGATCCTTTACCATTTTTAATGATGATATAATGATTAGAAATGTGAATAAGGTACATTCTAATATATACATTGTTCAAGTAATAAAATGCCACTTACAAAAGCTCAGACGAAATTTTTAATATTTGTATTGGAGGTATCAAGTATTTATAAAACCATTAAAAGAGAGCTTTTCTGTGTGTGTCACATTTTTGTTCATATATAAAGAGTATTGCACAGATAGATGAAAAATTAAAATAGACACTTAGAATATAAAAGGTTATCGTGAAATAAATACATTAGACATGCCCATTTAAAAGGAAGCACAGAAAGAACTGCAATATGTGTAAATATCTTATAAAATTATTGTACATTTTTATATGCCAAAAAGTTGAATGTTTCAGAATAATAAATTTTATTTTTTGAGACAGAGTCTTGCTCTGTTGCCTGGGCTGGAGTGCGGTGGTGCAATCTGGGCTCACTGCAACCTCCACCTCCTGGGTTTAAGCGATTCTCCTGTCTAGGCACGCGCCACCATACCTGGCCAATTTTTGTATTTTTAGTAGAGACGGGGTTTCGCCGTATTGGCTGGGCTGGTCTCGAACTCCTGATCTCAGGTGATTCGCCCACCTCAGCCTCCCAAAGTACTGGGATTACAGGCATGAGCTTGTAATAATAATGAAAATAAAAGCCTCAGAATAATAAACTTTTAACATTCCAATTTTACATGCTATGCATTTTTGTAAAATATTGTCTCTGCTAACTTATATATTTAGTTTGTTAATGTAAGGAAACTAAAAAACTATAAATATGTTATCTATATATTCTTGTGGTTTATTTTATGCTCTATAGCTTCTTGAAATATTATTAAACATACTGTACAGATTTTTTTCTGACAGTAGAACTTGAGTAATTAATAGTTTCGTTTACCTGCATTTAACACATTTAACTAAATGAGTAATTGTTGTGGGAAATGGTAGCCTGACAGGGCAAGTGTGACTATCTTGACATCTCAGCATTGTGTTTTTTCTTATGTATTCCTAACTTGGTATTAAGCAATAATTATTTAAACAACTATTCAAAATACAGACAAAATAAGACATAATCCTTTTCATATCATAGATATCCAATTTGCTATCAAATTTATATTAAATATAAAGGAGTTTATAAAGTGAGTATTTCCTATGTCACAGCCTTTTCATAGAATTATAGGATTTTATCTAGTCAATTGTGTTTTGATACAAAAGATGCGTGAAATTCATTTGTAAAATGGGTTTTCTAATAATGCAAACTGTTCACATGATTTTCTTTATGAGCGTATACTAATGCCATCAATTCACCATTGTATGTCACTTTTTAAGGGTACTAGATTTCACGGAATGAGATTCTTATGCTTATATTTTTTATCTGAGCATTTCTTGCATGATACTGAAAACCAAGACCCAACCAAATAAAAATTCAGGGAATAAAAAGCAAAACAAAATAAAATCACAGAAAAATAAAAACAAATACAATTTCTCATAAGTCC
Organism: Trachypithecus francoisi; assembly: GCF_009764315.1. Classification (NCBI taxonomy): domain Eukaryota; kingdom Metazoa; phylum Chordata; class Mammalia; order Primates; family Cercopithecidae; genus Trachypithecus; species Trachypithecus francoisi. The sequence goes on along the minus strand of NW_022681463.1, from coordinate 54,360,191 downwards.
CGGTTGACTGCACTTCCATTTAAAAGGTGCTTCATTTGCTGCTTTGTTTTCTTCAGAGTTCTTGATCTGTAGAAAAATGTACATATAGGAATTAATAAAAAGCACCTATTAATTTTGTATCATTCTCTCAAAGATTTGATTGCTTTGCCTAATCCCCAAATAACTCCTATTCCATCACTTTTATGATACAGTTTAATACAATTAGTACACAAGAAGTTGAATTCAATCTCATTATAAGCACCGTAGTGAGCAAAAAATATCCATTCTGTAAGGATCTGTTTATTTTACAACTAGAAACAAAATCTCTATGGCTTCTCTGCAGTACTACTTCTTCTTGCAGTTTGGAAAGTCACTTCCCCAAAGAAGCATTTTTACTAGCTAGGGAATTTTTTTAACTACTTACTGAAATTAAATGCTTTTGTTGGCATGGATTTGATTTACCATCCTTTTGTCCTATGAGATAAAAATAAAAGGAACAAAAATGACTCTAGTTTAACACACTCATCACATATGTGAATTTCTGTTGTTTCTATCATTTTATCACTAATTTCATTTCCTTAAAGCAGTGAATCATTATTTTGAAGTATTTTCCAGTTTCTAAGGTGACTCTGAGAGTACAGAATAACAAGAGCTATAGTACAGATACAGAACACAGAAATATGGGTTTTTGTCAATGAGCTAACATCATTGAGGGCTTAAATGTTTAACATGATTTGCAAATATTATCTCATATTACCTGAGATAATAGATGGAATTCTTGTTTTTATTTTTTTATTTATATTTTTTACAATTTGCTTATATAAAAATAACTTTATAACTAAAAGTTAACCAGTAGGTAAAGTAAAAGTAAAACCATAGAGTAATTGTTTTTTGTTTTAGATATTTTTCACCCACAAAACTCAGTTTCTGCACTGACCTGGTTTTCTCCAATTTTCCATTACTTTCTTTTGATGCTACAATTTGATGATGAGGTTATTTGTGCTTTTGTCTTTAAAATTTATAAACTTTTCTCCAGATTTTGTTCAAAATTTTCATCGTCCATGAAGACTTCATATTCCATGAAGAATTACCTTATTCTACTGCCTATAATATTTATTTTCATGTTTCTGCACTCAAATTGCACATAATCTTCTCCCAGTGGTATTTACCTGCTGTCTAATTATTTTATGTTCTTATTTTCTCCCTCAAACTAGTTACAAACTTTGGGAGAAAGCTGTGTCTCTTACAGAGTCCCACAGCTACTACCAAAATGATTTTTAAAATAAAATTAATTGATTCATTTCTCTTTAGCAAATATAAAATAATACCAATAATATTTTTGATTTTCTTTGTAGTATTCAAATAAATTATTCAAAGTCTTTTGTAAAATTTAACTCAGTATTACATCCAGAATAGGTCTCATTTTGCTCAAATACTAACAATACAAAAATATATTGAGAGATATATCATTTGATTTCTAAATTTCTTTAATTAAATACACCTGTTGTAACTTTGCCAAAGACTAAGATAAGCAATCACTGTATTTGAGCCTTCTGTCTCCAGTGAGTGCATTGTAAATCCCAGCATCACATATTAATCCCGTCACATTAATAAGATGTGCTGGATGCACAAACAAAGTTAATGATTGTCGTATTTGAAATACCCTAAAAGAAAATTATGTTTGCCATTGGAACCTCTGAAAAAATTATAGGACATGGTCATGTGACCTGATGTGCTTTATATTCCAATGGCAGAGTGAACTTAACCCTATAACCAATATTATGAGGACTATTCTAAAGCTATTTTTTTTTTTTCCTGGAATGTAAGGCTTAAGATACTTAGGTAGGTGTTTTCTGTACTTTTTCTTTTTAGAATCTCAAAATCTCACTATTGTGGGGTTTTGTTTATTTGTTTGTTTTGTTTGTTTTTAAGACAAACATCATTGATAAAACCAGAAGACATACTCATTTCTGTGTATCTTGCTGTTACTAATATGAACCCACAATTTGGTTGGCATGGTGCCAGGGTATAAACTGGCTCATTTCTCTGTTTCCAGCTTGCCTTCTTCAAAATATCTTTGTCTGTGTTTACTCCTTAAAAGACTCCAGGTTTTAAATATTCAACAAATAGTTGTGCTACCTCTAAAATGTGTTACTTTAAAACATTACTCTCTCTTTGCTACCTCACAGTGTACCAAATCATTCCCAATGGAACTTAAAGTTTGAATATTTTTATCCATATGTGTTCCTCCAAATTTTGGACTCTTCATCATTCCACTATCAATTTTTGCTTCTATTTACTTCTCTTTGTTTATGAATTATACTGACCTACCTAAGTATCTTAAGCCTTATATTCCAGGAAAAAAAATAGCTTTAGAATAGTCCTCATAATTATTTCAATAATTTCTTATTTTCATAAGTCTTAAAGCACTAGACTCTCCTTCCACCGTGAACTTACCTGACTAATCCTCACTAAACCCATCCCTCCTCCCACTCAGTGGATGTATCTGCATTGAAACTTAATTTTGCTGACTGAAATTTGGTGATTCTAAATTCATGACTGGGTTCTAAGTGGCTGTTTAGTTTTGTCTTCTCTTCTTCCACAGGTCCCCAGCAAACTCCCCAGATTGCTATTTAATATTATCTTCTGCTTTTAAACCTTCAAATCTCTCTCACAGCCCTCTGACTCCCAGTAGAAGACTATTCACTTTCAAAAGCAAATAGTGTTCTTCCAAGCAAATTTACCAAACATGCTTATCTGCTTACCCATATTTCTGCCTTTCTTCCTGTCACAATGAAGAAACTGCTCCTGTTTTAAAGATCATAGCAATTACTTTTGCCCTGAATCTCATTTTTATTTTCTACTTAAAGCTTTTTCTTATGTGATGACTCATTCCTACCTCATCATTCTGTTCTTTCTGTACTGCAGCAACATTGCCATCAGCATAAAAACAGGTTGCATATTTTACATCTTAAAAATGACAAAACACTCTTTACCTTCATGTCCGCTCTTTGAGCAGACATGTTCCTCTGCAGTAGTTTTCAGCGATGTTTCTTGTTGGAATTACTTATCCTTACTGACTCCTACTACCTCATCTGCTGTTCTTTTATAGATCTCTAAGAATGAGGATAGGTTTCTACACTACAACCTCTCTCAAAATTTCTCTTTTTGAAAAGTTAATACAGTTTAAGAAGTAAATTTAATTTTTACTTATTTTGCAGAAATAAGGTCTCACTCTGTCAGCCAGGTGGTTGTGCAGTGGCATAATCATATCTCACTGTAGCCTTGAATTCATGGGCTAAAGTGATCCTCCCATCTCAGCCTCCTGAGTAGCTAGGATTATAGGCATTCACCGCCATGCCCAGCTAGTTTTTAAATTTAAAATGTTTGTAGAGACAGGGTTTTATTATGTTTCTGAGTCTGGTTTCAAACCCCTGGTTATAAGTCGTGAAGAGTGTGGTCGGGCAAGTACTCTGGGTGTTTTTCAGTGGCTCTCAAATGTGTAAGAGGAGCTCTTTTGAAGTGCTGGCAAGCACCAAAAATTTCTTCATTACACCTATCGTCACTTACAAGTGTAGTAGTATGTGAATGTGTATTACTTATTTTCCCTACTAAAATAAAAATTTCATATTGGCAGATAATTTTGTCATACGTATTTATATATATTAGGCTCATTTCTTATTAAAATTAATTTTTAGTTGAATGACTGACTGAATTTAATATTGTACTACCCCAAATCGCATTGGAATTATCAGTTCTTTAAAGATTGTTTGCTTTGAAAACCACCAGGCCTCATAAGATAATTTTCTATAATTTAAAAAAAATCATGTGTTTAAACTGATAATATCTCTTGGGGTCGAACTTAAGAAAGTATTTTCTTAGAAAATTGTGCAGTCCTCCTAATTTTAAAATCAATTTGTACAGAGTGGTAGAAAATATAGTCAGAATCAAAGTAATGATGTGATGTGCCATCCAGAAACTTCTTCAGGAGTGAGGCACTCATTTTGTCAGATGTTAGGAATATTGCTTGAATGGGACACAACCGAATCCCTCTCCAGTATTTTCTCTCCATAGAAGAAATATTGAAATCCAAGTTTACCCCTCCTTGGCAGCAACCTGCATATGAATGACTAGTTGACAGGGATGTGCAAAGTCTTATCCTCTTTTCTGAAGTGGAAAATCCCTGAAAGGCCACCAAGGCTCAGTGTTTACAAATGGATTGGCTGACACCTCTGCTGCAGCATCACTGCAGTTCAGCTTCTATGTTTAATCCTACTTTCTGTATTTCTCTCAGTCGTTGTTCTTAAAATTAGTCACAGATCTATAACCTGTGCTGAAATCTGAAATATAATAGGTTATTCCTTAGTCAAACCAAACTATAACAATCCATACTATAGGTTGCTTTAGGAAGCAAACTCTAAAGTGGGACTTTGAGTTGGGTCATTCACCAGCCAGCGGTCAGGGAAAAACTCACCATGGCTACAAATACATCATTGATAGTTCCTGACATAAGACTGCAAAGCAATATATACGTATTTCATGGGTGGTAAAGTGGGAAGGGAATCACAGTAAAGAGGATTGTTCTGGCTATTGAAAGATATTAGGCCTTTGAGTAACTATAGTCATTATAAAGGTCATGGTATCAGATATCTCTTTCCGGATTCTCAATGCAACCGGCAACAGACAATGAAAGGTTCAGTGTTATTTCTTACAAATGTAAGGTGAAGTGTGATAGCCAGAGAGCTTCCTTGGCAATATATATAATGGAATATATTACCTCCTTGCTATATATATATAACGGAAATTTCCTGCAGCCAGAGGGTCAGGCCCAGGACTTAATTATAAGAGTAATAAATCTGCAGAACAAGTTGAATTCTCGATCTTGACAGGTCTTCTATAGCAAAACTAAGCCTTAATTGAAAAGATGCAGGGCCCTAAAACTTAAGGTAAGAAAATATGGGTAGATGTTCTTGAAAACTGCAAACTTTTAGGTTTCCCTGGAGCCTCTGGGCTGAGAGAAGTAGCTCAAAACAGAATAGTAAATGATAGTACTTCCTCTTTGCTCAATGATGGTTCAAAACATCTGTACTGCAGGAAAAGAATGCGACTTTCTCAAGACCTATGCCCACCTCCCCTCCTGGCCACCAGATCAATAACTAGGTAAAGTCACAAAATAACAAAGCTGGGAAGTGCTAGTCTTTGTAAAGAAAGATCATTACTATACACTCAAAGAGATGTAGTCATCAAAAACATGTAGTAGCAGGAGCTTTGACACAGAGGTAGCCAATTCAAGTGAAATGGAATAGAAAGTTGTTGATTAGAAAACATGTTGACAGTTAAAGAACTTAACTTTCTGGGAGGAAACCCTAACATACTACTAGGTTGACTCTTGGCAAAAGAGATTGGCATTTTAAATGAGTTAGAAATGCTTTCTCTTGTATGAAAAATGATAGAGAAAAGAATAAAAATGATAAGACGTCTACTAACATGGGTGTCCTATAAAGTCACATTCTAACAAGGGGCTCACTTTATGGAACAGGAAGTATGGCAATGGGGATAAATTATGGAATCCATGGATCTCATCATCTAATTCGTTATTCAGAAACTGATGGTCAAATAGACAGATGGAACCATCTTTTGAACATACAGCTCTGCCACCTCTTTAATAATGATACTCTGCATCCACTTAAATCTAGTAGTAAAGAAATTTATTTGGTCTTTAATTATATTATAAAATATGTTCATGTGCATTACACACACCTGTGTGTGTGTATATATATCCATATATATATCCATATATATATCCATATATATATATCCATATTATATATCCATATATATCTCCATGTGGATTGTCTTCTTTGTATTATGTTGCCTTGCATTACTTAAGACAGATTTTTTCATGGTCAATACTTCCAATAAATAATATTTTTAGATTTCCTAGGATATATAAATAAAAATTCATTTGTGTTTTCTTCTCCATTCTTCTTCTCCCTCCCTAACTTCTATTTTTACCTAATATAAATATTTATACTAATATTTAGCTTTAATCACTAAATTATGTTCATATAGATTTTAAGGAATAATACTTTGACATAGTAACCATTTAACCTGAAGTTACAGCAAGCATATCTCTTTTTAACCTTTTCTTCTTCTCATTCTTGATATTTATTAAGTGCATTATGGTATCCAGTTACTATTAACCAGCTCTGCCCTAAGCAATTCAGAGAACTTCTTCAGCATTTAGTGGGTTGTACCTACACTTTCTCCAGCAACATTGTATAGCAGCTTGGGGAGGTCTTCCTCAGCCCTGAGATATTTTTTTAGAGCTCTATTTTTACCTTTAAAGTTACACCTCTGATACAGCTAATACATTTTTATATGAAACTTTCTCTGTTCAAATTACTGCATCTCCTGAATGAATATTGTTGATATGAATGTATCAGATACTGTTTTCTCTTAGGCATCCTTAGATAAACTTTATACTGAAAGTCCTTCCTCTCATTCTAGGGAGAAGTGCTTGATTCAAACTTTTGACTACTAGCTCCAGCGTATTTATTTTCTCCCCATTTTAACCAGCTTCATCTTTAAAAAAAATCAGACGTATGTAGCAGCATTTAAATAAATAATGGTGTTTTCAAATCTGACTGTCTCCTCATTTTGTTTAAAATGTGTTCATGTAGTTGTTTTCTTTTCTTCTCCTTGTTACTCTGTATGACCTAGAGGAAGGTAGATGCTGCCATGTTCCTATTGGAAGACCCACCCAGTAAAGTTCTTTATTTTATTGGAAACCTATTTTATACAGTTCTATTTCTAAAATTCAACTAGTTGGACAAGAGTGTCCAGGAAGAAAGTGTGAAGTTAAGGTTTAGGTTTATTGTTAGATTTTTTTTTTCTGAAATGCTAATAACCTCAGAAACAGAGTAAAAATGGCTATATCTTACACAAATTTGGTATAAACAGTTTGATTCCAAAATAAGAACCATTTAGTTAAATATAAAATTCAAGCTGTCATTCCTGAAGAGCTTATCTTAGGGCAAAGCCTTGAAGCTATGCTAGGCAATGATGGCAGTAGATAGTGTCCATGTGGAGATAAATTCTCTGAAAACCTAAAGTGTAGAAGGTGAAAATAATTCATGAATATTTTCATAGGCATAAAAGCACTTATTTAGGAGGTGTGCATACAAAAAACTCCTGCTGAAGAGCAATTGTTTTCACTCTTTATGAACATAGTTTATTGAATGGCTAGTTCTCTATCACCTTTACCTTTACTTTTGTTTCCTAATAAAGGAAACAAAAACACACAAATTGGCATAGAGCATTTAGGTTTACATTAACTGCTACTACATAGATTTATTACTTTTTTCCAACTGACCCAAATCTTATATTTATCTATAAATAATATGAATTTAAATTTAGTTTTCTGATCCTCTGGAAAAAGAATCTCATATTCTTTCCAATATATTTTTAATTATAAATAATTTTGTTTCTTAGAGCAGATGTTTTCTGTATAAAATTTCTCTTTAATTCTTTTTGGCCTTCAATGCAGGTGTAAAACATATAGATAGTGATGTTAGATAATATTTAATCTCTACAAAGTTTAAGTTCCGCAAAGGATATGGAACTATGCTTTGTCACTATAGTAATGAACATTTTATAAATTGGAAATATGAATGATAGAAAATATTATACTCATAGTGGCAGATTTTAGCCTATCCAGAAAATTACTCTGTAACGATGACAAATTATGATTAGGGAATGGACGGGGGCTCTAGTTTTAATAATAAATAACTAATAATTACAGAAAAATGAATCATGAAGGAAAACATGGAGACTATCAAGGGAATTAGATCATTGTTGAAAAATAGAAAATTTATACTTTCGTCAGAGGAAGACATTCAGAAGTTGGGAACGGGAAGGGTTGAGGTGAAACGCGAGTTCATTTTTGGATTTATTGAATTGTATTCACATGGTAATAGCCCCTGTAGTCTATTAAGAGTTTGTAGTGAATAAAGATATCCCTTACCAAAATAAAATCCAAGGTAGATTCCATTGCTGGAATAACCTGCTTAATATATATCAGAGTCCAAGAATATAATACAGACCAGGTCAGGCATTGCAATTGTGAAGTGGGGAAATTAAAAATAAATAAAAGAACTAAGCTAGAAAGATAAAAATCAGTAGAGAGTAAAAAGAAAATGTGATAGCAACCTCTTCTCAGCTAAGAATAAGTACTAAGTACTCAACATTATAAAACAAAGACGTTTTCATTTTTTTATAGCACCATTATATCCATAGGTTGACAATCACAATGAATATTGGTGGTGCTAGATAGTATACAGTAACATGATTGGTGAGGCATAAAATAACAGATAGAATGCAATGGAATTAGCAGAACATCATGGTTGAGACTGAAACACAAAAGAAAAGAAACACCTATTTGAGGGAGTTTCAGGATATCAGCCCAATACAGCTGAAAAGCATTCAAAGTACTTTGTCCCTACTTGCTCAACTGGAAAACGATGAGGTTGAGCTAGTTAGCTCACAAACACTCCAGCTTTAATGTTCTTTGATACTATCCCAAAAATTAGTAATTTGCTTCATAGGATTTCATACTCAAAGACAGATATCATAAAATACCATAAGAAAAGTGACTATATAAGGAAATAGAAAATCTTTCTTGAGTCTACTTGCTTAAATATATCCCTAAATTTCACTTTTAAAAAGTCATTGTTCAGGCCGAAGCATGATGGGTCACACCTGTAATCCCAGAACTTTGGGAGGCTGAGAACGGAGGATCTCTTGAGCCCAGGAGTTCAAGACCAGCCTCAGCAACATAATGACAGCCCTTCTCTTAACAACAACAACAAAATAGTCATTATCCAGAGGGTAATCAGGAGACATTCATTGCTTTGTTTTGATTGTAAATAATGAAGCCTTGGGGGAAAACAAATAAATATTGTCATAAGTTTAGTTTAGTTTAACAAACATTTAAGATATTGTACTAATCCCCAAGGCTACAAATACGAACATTATATAATTTGGTACCTAAAGTGATTTATAATCTGTTAGTACTATAAAGAAAACTATATTGGTTTAAAAATCTGCTTTAGTATATTAGGTCTAAATTAAACTAGGCTTATATAAAATCTGTTTATACTTTAAAACATTTGTATGACATCAAGAACATTCAAGATGAAATGGGTTAAAACCAAATGGCCAGAAATGTAGAGTAAATAGTAAAATACAAACTAACTGCAGAAAATAATAACATGTGGACAAAGCACTAAGAGAAATTCCTTTTGAAGGAGCACATTTAAAATGCTATATAAACTAATAAAGACATTTTACTTTTGTAAAAAATGATGATGGGATAAGAAATTAAGGGGATATCCCAAAGCCTACAACTTTAAAGAAAAATGAAAATCTAAAAGAATTTGAATACAGTAAAAATTGACTACATTCTGAGACTACCTGTCACTCTTTGATGGTTCAGAATCTGAACTTTAATGTACAAAGCAGAGGAGACAACAGACTGGTTTTGTTAAAATGAGAGTCTCCAGATTTAAGTTCAGATCCATGAAAGGGATCTGAAAAAGGTGCTCTAATTGCTTGAACTAAAATAAATCTTGTTCCATCTAGAGTGTCATGCTTTAGCTCTTGTTGATTCTCTCTTGGTCCTAAATAAACCACTCACTTATGTAGGTGAATTGAATCTATAAATATAGTCCAAAACCCCAACTCTACAATTTGGTTAAAAGAGTACCCAGGTTGGAGTCCACCTAAGTATCAGGCAAAAGTAAATAAAAAGATTCTGGAATAATGTATCTTAAAGTTAGGTTGAATAGAACCCCCACAGAAAATGTTTCAGAAATACTCTATTCCAGAATATCAAAACACAAGAAAAAAATCTATTGCAGACTAATAATTCTCTAAAATATATGGATATAGGAAATTCTAAAATAAAATTATTTCAAATGTTATACTAAGCAAATGAAAATCTGAAGTGGTGTGATAGGCCAAATTGTGTTCCCACTCTCCACCTGCAAATTTGTAGGTGGAAACCCTAAGCCTCCATATGACTGTATTAGAGTTATGGTTCTTAAGAAGGTGACTAAGGCTACAAGAGGTCACAAAGTATGGATCTCTTTTAAGAAGAAGAGTCACTAAGGTTATCTATCCACCATGTGAGGACCCAGAGAGAATGCAACCATCTACAAGCCAGCAATTCAACTCTGACTAAAAAACCCAGCCATGCTAGCCAACTGACTTCAGACTTCACATCTAGACTGAGCTTAGACTGATCCAAAAACTGATCTTCCAGTCTCCAGAAGTGTAAGAAAATTCATCTCTTTTAGTCTATAGGTGTTTTGTTATGGCATTACAAGCTGATTAATACAGATGGCATATCAGTTTAGGTCCAATCAGGAGAAAAAAATTACATAGTAATTTGAAAAAGAGAAGCTTAACATCAAAATTATGAAGTGTAATGGAACATTGGGTTAATGAGTGATTAGAAAATAAGTAAGGAGAACGCTAAAGAATATAGAATCAAAGATAAAAGGAACAGCCATTACCAGTAGGATTGAGATAAAACATGCATGGAAAAGTCTCTGTACCTCAGGGCTGAGGTTCAGATCCTGCTGAAGAGGCATGGCCATAGCTTACTGGATGATAGAGAAGTGAATCACTGTGGTGCTGCACTATGAAATGTGTTAAAAACCCACTCTCTAGGGTACCAGGGAGGGACCAGGGGGACTCTGCTACAGAAGACAATAAGATAGATGCTGGAGGAAGACATGGGCTACTCAGTACTGCTGACCACTGTGAAGGATGAGGGGACTAGAGAGGCCCATGTGCATTACATGAGCCAGGGTTGGAAAGAAATCAACACATTTCTTTGATGGAAAGAAATTCCACATTCCATGGAAGCTTGCCAAGTGAATAAACTCTTTATTCCTACAGTGTCTTGTTAGGATAGTCCACCCACCAAGCTTAACATAGTGCCAACAGGAAAAGAAAAAAAAATAGTTGAGGGCCATATATTCATTTTCACAAAGCATCAATACATACACATTTGAAGCAGAGAGGCAATGCATCCATAACTAAAATTCCTGGTATAATAGCTATATTGATGTATGAAATCTTAAAAAATAAAATTTTTAACAGAGGCAAACAGTAATACATAGGAATATAAATTTCAATTCACTTGAACAGTGTTAACAATTCCAAGTAAACAAACTTTTCAATGTACCAAATAAGTTAACTTGAAAATATTTGAGGAAAAAATTAATATAAATCCAAAGAGAAATGAATAGTTCCATAATTGTTGTGGAATAGCTCCATAATTGTGGAATATTTTAACATATTTTTCTTTTTAGTAAAAAGTGAAGAGATATAATAGTAGTTTGACTGTAAAGGATTTGAAAAACGACATTAAAAAATACTAGGAGATATACAGAGAACATTATATTCCATGCTTGTAGAACATAGTTTTATTATTCACAAGTAGTACATGTACAAAATAATTGACTACATACAAGCTAATAGCACAAGTTACAAACTTTAAAATATTGAAGGTTACGGATCTTATCCAACCAAAAGAAAGTCATTCAGAAATCAGAAATAAATCGATAGCAACAAAGAGAAATTCCATCTGTTTGAAAACTAGAAGATGTTATCCTCAAGAACATATGAGTCAAAGAAGAAATGGTAATCAAAATTAAAATATGCTTAGAATTGAATAAGAGTTAAAACAGTAAATATCAAATTATGCGTAACACTGTTAAAGAAGTACTTTAGAGGGAAAATACCAGGTATCCAGGTTCCAAGTTTCCTTGAAATCAAACAACAAAAGGCAGGTGAACTATTTTCTCTGCCAGTTGCATATAGAGAATATTAACAGAAAATGCGAAAAAACCTATAGAATCATTCCAAATATTGATGACAACATCTTCTGAATGATACACAATTCCCATGCATGCCGGGTAAGTTGGTGCTGTGTCCATGTGGGGTCCAAAGTCATTGCTGAGTCTACAGCAGCTGGTACTCAGGAAGAGCAAAAAGTCTTCTTCTCTGAAACACTTGTACAATATCATTTGGGCCTTGATCTGACTGGGATCTTTAAAGCCAGTTCTCTAGTCTTGCAAAAGGTTTCTGTAAGCACAAGGATTCCCTTTCCATAATGTTCACTTTTGTTCTAATCATACAGAATCAGCCTCTGTTGCCTGAAACTTTTAATCCCGACTGGTATCCTTTAGTTCTTAATTTTCTTTAGTTCTTAAATTAGGTTGAATTCTTTAGTTCTTAAATTAGGTTTTCTACTAACCTTCATATACATCAAATCTCCTTCTAGTCTTCTTTTCCTTTGGAACAATTACTAGAGTTGATATGTATTAGTAATTATAAACTTATTTCTTTAAAATGTGTCTCCCTGTAAAGCATACTAAGTAATGTCTTTTTTTTTTCTCATCACAATATACCCATTGACTGTCATCTGTTCAGTTAACTATTTACTTAGTTAAGGAATCCATTATGTGCTTAATGGTCTGCCAAGTTAATGATCCTATAACTTCATATTTATTGAGATCCAATTTACTGAAATTATTGCTTCTTGGAAGGAATATAGGAACTGAACTCAGTTATAGGCTTGAATTTAAACTCTGCCACTAAATAAATGACTAATACTCAGAAATTTATTTATCTCATTTTTAAACACGTTTCCTTACTTAGAAAATGAAGATAATTGCCTCTCAGATGTTTTTCTTGGGAAGATACTCTGCCCAGTATACAATTACTTATCGACAGTTTATTTTTCCTTCATAACATCCTTCCTGATGTTCATTGATCATTCAACAAACTTCAGTAGACTGATGATGTGTGAGTTCAACTCTATATTTCTTGCTAACGTATTTTTCCTTTTATGTGCTTTAACTCTATAGATTTTATTGATCATGTAACTCTTAAGTAAAGATCAAAGGTCTCTTCCTGAGTCAACTAAATGGTCTTGTGAGAGATGGGACCTATATTTATAAACTGAAGTACACTAGCAAAGCAACTATTCTTAATGTTACCTTAAACGGAAATTTTACTGTTTTTCTTTAAATTTATTCAAATAACTAATTTCATTTGGTATGCTTTATTGATCTGATCCAAAATATTTTGCCTGTTAACAGAAAAATTATATGTGATTTTTAAACTATGAAGTCTTCCTTAAAAATTTTAATGATTTGTTGCTTATAAATAATTCAAAATATTTATTGTTATATGAATTTTAATTATTTCTATTAGTTTTCAAGACCTGTAAACAAAAAGAACAACACTAAAGGTAGAAAACATATATTCTATGCCTTTTCTCTCTTTGTATAAGTTAGGAGCTCAGAGTCCCTGGCTCAAATATCTTCTTTCAGACACCCAAGGGGATAAAAATCATACATCCTCTTACATCTTTTTCATATCTATAATTCTTTCATTGATATTTACTGCCAAGGGAACACTGAGCACACTATGTCATGATTGTATTGCTTCTGATGCTAAGGTGAGCCCTAGCAGCATCTCCCAAAAGCCCACATTATCTGAAGTAGTGTAGCAAATGCCTTCTTATATGAGTCTTTCTCCTTGTCTTTTCAAAATTTTCTCCCAAATTAATTATTATCACAAATAAAATTAGTAAAACCACAACATTCAAAGTATCAACAGAACAATAGAATACTTTGAATAAAATCAGAAGAAGTTCAATTTTAAAATGGGCAAAATATTTGCATAGACATTCTATGCAAATCGTAAGGTTCGTATATGAGTAGGAAATAGACACATGAAATGAGGTGTCACTGTGGAAAAGGGGTTCCAAATCTCAATGAGCTATCACTGTACACCCACTGGGCTGGCTATTAAAAAGGGCAGACACTAAAAAATATTGGAAAGGATGTAGGGAAACTGAACCAATTATTCATACCTATTTGGGGAAGAGGAACAATGCTTTTGGGTATAAAAGTGATTGATGATTCCTCTTCAACCCTGAGAGGCTGTTGTATGTTTCAGCCAATAAGACCTGACAGGAATTGATGCTTCTGACTCAAGCCTAGGTATCAGTACCAACTGAATAAACAAGATGCTGAGGGATTTGCTTTTTGCCATGATAACTCTGCTTCAGCATTCACAGGTCTGCCTGAGCAGCAGGCAGATGTTTTACTCTATCTCCAGGGATAGCCTAATAGTTTACAGGAAACTTATTTTCCATTAGCCAAATATTCTACTGCTGTAAACTTAGGCTCTGACTTTCCTGAGGATCATGTGTCTTGCAAATGTTGTCAGAGTGTAAAGAGTCACAGGTTTGCCAGTTCTCAAATGTATACCATGCTATGTCTTTGAGGTGACAGAAAACGGAAAGAGTATTAAAGGCCCAGAAGTTTTTCCACTGAGTGTAACTGTGGATAGTCAGTTCACTTTAGCTATTTCATTCACATGACACATTAAGAGCAACTTTTCCCATTCGCCAGCAACTGCCTTGCATAGATGTGTCAACATAGCTTGGAGCTAGATGTTATCTCCACTTCACTACTGGACACAGCAAAGATATCTTAGAATGTTAGGATTCCCATAATGGGGTAGGATTAAAAGCTTTGGATGAGAAGTAAGCTGGACTTGTATATATTTCTTTATAGCAGTTCTAAGGCTAGAGCATTTCAGCTCCTGGGATGAACTAGAAAACATTAATTATGCCCCAAATATTGTTGACATACTCTTTAGTTACTAGAAAATTCTGCTGTATTAAAAAAAAAAGTTAGGCAAAATTGCTCTAGATGTTCAAGACATAATTTAAAAAACTAAGTGCAAATCATTATGAATATTCAATTTATAGTATATAGTAGCCTAATTATTCAGAAAAATAAAAAATATGTATACAATAAATAATTCAACTTGAGTTTGATTTCTGTATTCTTCGTTATGAAGTCTGCAGCTCAGAACAATGTGCTCTCAGTTACCTGACAATTTCTTCTTTGTGTGTATCAGTGCAGCAGCTCATCTCTTACTCTGCCAACATTTTCATAAGGATCTCATCTTTTTTTCTCTAACTCTATAAATAATTTTTGCTTAGTTTGTAATATTTAAAGCATTACACTAAAATAAACTGATTATATTTCAATTTGTTCTACAAGATGGTATGTTTTAGTCATAGTAGTTAATAATTATTTGCAGAAATGGCTTTTATGTCCACTGGAATAATCACAGAGAATTTGGCATTGCCTGAGTTCTATCTATGTCCCAAAACTGGACTTGTAGCAATATTTTCTTTTCATTGACCTGTATAAAATAATTCATGTTTTCTAAATTGTAAAATATTTTCGGTCTTCTTTAAATCTTTTTCAGTTTCCTTTTTTTTCCTTTAGTATTGGGAAATGCATTTTAATGTACTCACCATGGGTCTCTGGGGTTCAAATTGCTTTTGCATCTTCTAAGATCCTGGGCAAAGCAAATTTCAAGCTGCTTTTGCTCATAGAATTTTTTGATCATTTGGATGTTTTAATCTTTTGGGTTTGGAAGTCCCTGTATTCTCTACCTATTGGTTTGTTCCTATCATGAAAAATCTCTTATTCTTATCATTTTCCAATAATTACAATAAATATATTGTGTTCATATAATGATTTATACTGTAGAATCAATTTATTAAATATTGACTTATTTAAACATCTCTGAAATACTATAATGAAGAAACAGAAGTAGATAAATGACCTGCTTAATGTCACATAGTAAGTAACAGATTCTGGATTCAAACCTTGGCCCTTTGTTCCTAAACCATTTTTACTTCAAGAATAAATCTTTATCCCTTGATCCACAGTTACTTCAAGAAATAAATCTTTGTATGCTTTTGGTATCAGAGTTTTAATGGCCTCATAAAATGAGCCAGAAACTGCTTCCTCCTTTCATTTCTGAGAGAATTGGGTAAGATTGCACTCATCTTTTTATTGAATGTCTATTACAACATGTCTTAAAACTCTCTAAGCTCAGTGTTTCTTTGAAGACAGACTTTCAATGAAGACCATTATTTAATGACATGGGTTCATTTAGTTTTTCTCTTCTTTTTGAATCAGTTGTGCCAATTTATATATTTTTAACACCATTATCCTTTACTCTTATTTTCTAAATGTATCAGGCATAATTTTTTTCATAATATTTTTAAATTTTCTAATATTTGTTGAAACTTTTATGTCTCCCTCCTTTTATCATAGTGTTCCAGCTCCAGAGCTGGCTTATCTCTCCACTTTCTAATTATCTCTGATCATCAAAAAAAAAAAAAAAAAAAAATTGCTTTTCAGAAATACTATCAATTAATTTAAAACCAAATGTTTGGTGATTTTTAATATACGTTTTATTTCCTTTGGAATATGATGGGCTTCAGGCCATTTCTGAATTCATAGCTTGTTGTATTAGCTATATTACATTTCTGATGATCAGCTGCTTACCTAATATTCTATTATTATGCTTTACATATCATTTAAGAGTCAAATTGCTTTTCTCTAGCAGATAATCTTAACTTGTAGAAGTTATAACTTTATTTAAAAGTTCAAAATTATTGTGATATTTTCATAGAAATTTACCACAGAAGAAATAGAGCTGCAACATGAAACACAGAATCTTTGAAATCATTTAAACATATTGTTCTATAAAGCCAAGTGAAAACTAAGCTCACTGCAACCTGAATGAGCCGAATAAACTATTTTTGCTTCTTATCCTCTTCAAACTTGGTAGCCTTTTGTGTAAACTGGTTCACAACACATAAATGTGGCATATGTCCATTCCACATTAAAAAAAAAAAAAACAAATCTCAAGAGTAGCAACTTGTCCTTCAATTTGAATATGATATTTTACTATAAACAGAAATTTAAATGAGGTGGCTCTAGTGTATGCTTTTTTTTCAGAAAAAAAAAGTTTTACAGAAGCGAAATTAATTCAATTTCTTAGAAGGAAAAAGCACAGAAACGCTTTTTTGCTCTTTCTGTTGACCTCGTTTCCCTTGAACTTGGAATGAAATCAATGTGTTATCCAACTGGCAAGTTTGGGAGGCGGAACCAAACATGTGAGGATTAGCCCTTTCTGACTTTTCTCATGGTGTGGCCCATACTTAAGGCACTTCTTTCCACCATGTAATAGGCTTTGGTTGACAAACTGTGCTTAGGACAGGATGGTAACTATTAGAAAGTCCACGAAGCCATAAATCCAGTTTCTACAATTCATTGATATTGGTTATCAAGCTGATATTTTGATTGTCATTTTATTTCTCTCTCTGTTTTTCAGTTGGTTTCAGACTCTTAGGAAATGTAAGAGGAAAGCAATTATTACCCTTTAAAACCTCACTAATAATCTCCCTTTTTAACAGAAGTCCAGTTTGGGCTTAGAGTTTTCCATAAGCAATGGTATTCATATAGAATTTCATAACATGGTTTTGTTTTCAGTGAATTTATATTTATGGTTAACATCTATAAAGGAAACTCATTTAAGTTTTAAAAAATGAATTGGCTTTTAAAATATTAAATAATACACATGGTACATGGATGTAAAAATCATAAAGATGGTACACAAATGGCTAAAATTTAGAAAATACTGAACAAGATTATTTCTAAGATTTCTTTTAGATTAAAATTTTTTTGCATGTATATTTGAATAGAATATAAAATGTTATATGGTAAACCAAGTAAAAGAAGGGCTTTCTAACATAGCATGTACTATGTTATTTTCTTTCATTTTGAAATATGTTGTTATTGAAGAAATTAAGCTTTCATTCTATGCCAATTTTCTTCTGTAAGTGTAAATATCTTTTTCTTAGTAGTTTACTAGACAGTAGAGTGTATCTTTTTTATAACATATTTGTTGGTGATGATGTCTTTTTTTTTTTTATACTTTAAGTTCTAGGGTACATGTGCATAATGTGCAGGTTTGTTACATATGTATACTTGTGCCATGTTGGTGTGCTGCACCCATCAACTCGTCAGCACCCATCAATTTGTCATTTATATCAGGTATAACTCCCAATGCAATCCCTCCCTCCTCCCCCCTCCCCATGATAGGCCTCGATGTGTGATGCTCCCCTTCCCGAGTCCAAGTGATCTCATTGTTTAGTTCCCATCTATGAGTGAGAACATGCAGTGTTTGGTTTTCTGTTCTTGTGATAGTTTGCTAAGAATGATGGTTTCCAGCTGCATCCATGTCCCTACAAAGGATGCAAACTCATCCTTTTTTATGGCTGCATAATATTCCATGGTGTATATGTGCCACATTTTCTTAATCCAGTCTGTCACAGATGGACATTTGGGTTGATTCCAAGTCTTTGCTATTGTGAATAGTGCCACAATAAGCATACGTGTGCATGTGTCTTTATAGCAGCATGATTTATAATCCTTTGGGTATATACCCAGTAGTGGGATGGCGGGGTCATATGGTTGGAATGGGTGTATCTCATCAGGACTACCTAATTTTTTTCACACACGGTTTTGTAAACATTTTGCATCCATGAAGAGGGTAATGGCCTTCAAATAGAGAAAATAGAGAAAAATCAGTTTCTGTGAAATAAGATTTGATGGCACAGGATAATCAATACAGATATAATGGAAAAAGCATAATGTTGTCCTCATCATGTAAAAGTAATTTTTTATATTATATCAACTTTAATCAAATTAAGAAAATATTATTTTGCCACTTCAATAGCTACATGATAGTTTCTATTTTTTCTAGAAAAGAAATAAAAATTCTGAAAAGTAAGGAAGTTGCATCCAGTGAAGCAGAAAACAAACAAAAAGACTGTGATGATCTGAACGCTGATTGAAAGAAGAGTTTCAAAGACGATGGAAAAACAAATTTCAGTAATTGCTATGAACAGATCAAGTAATAAAGGTTTGACAATCGATTATTGGGTTTAGAAATAAGATCTTTGGTAACCTTGATAAAAACAATTAAATAAACTGATTGGGGGGTATCTGAATAGAGTAGGAAATACATTGATTAAATACGTTGAATACATTGGGTATAATTATAGCAGACTAACATTTTAAGGAGTTTTGCTGAAAGAAAAGGAAAAAGAATGAAAAGGAGTGGGAAATAATAGAGGAAATAGGGTGGAAAGATGTATTATTGTTAATGTGCATGTTTACATGCTGATGGCAAAATCCAGTGTAGGAGGAAATTTGATAGTGATCGACAGAATGAGATTTTTTTGTAGTGAAGTTTTTGCATAGGCAAAAGAAGAAGGGATTTAGTTATTAGAATAAAAATGGTGTTCAACAAGAAAATCTATGGGACTTAGTTTGTCTGTTCAACATTTGAATTTCTTCCTATTTCAATCTTTGTAGTTTGAGTTTTTCTAATTGGAATTCCACAAATTCCATAGAAATTTCTCTAACTACAGGAGGTGTACAAATTCCTCTAATTTTAGAGTGATCTGTTGACTAGAATTATAATTAGTACACTTCCTCCGGATTTTCTAGTTTGTGTACATAGAATTGTTCTCAGTAACTAAGGATCTTTTCTATTTTTGCAGGGTTAAATTTAATGTCAAATTCTGTCACTTCTGATTATGCTTACTTTTTTCTTTTTTGATCTAGCTAGTAGTCTATTAAACTCGTTTATTTTTTTCAAAAAAAAAAAAAACAAGCTCTGGTTTCATTGATCTTTGTATGGATTTTTGGTTCTCACAAATTGTATCAGTCATAAAAAACTACCAACCTAAAAAGCCCTGGAGCAGATGTATTCACAGCCAAACTCTGCCAGACATACAGAGAACAGTTAGTACCAATTCTGCTGACACTACTCCAAAATTTTTTTGGAAAAACTCCTTTTTAACTTGTTCTATGAAGCCAGCATCATGCTCATGTCCAAACCAGGCAAAGTCACAATTAAAAAGAAAAACAAAACAAAACAAAACAAACAAACAAAAAAAAAACACTATAGGCCAATAACCCTGAAACATAGATGTAAAAATCCTCAAGAAAATACTAGCAAACCAAATGCAGCAGCACATCAAAATGTTAATTCATCATGATGAAGTCAGCTTTATTACTGGGATGCAGGGTTGGTTCAATATACACAAATAAATAAATGTGATTTGCCACATAAAGAGAATGGAAAACAAAATCAACCAAAGAGCTTTTGCACAGCAAAAGAAAATATCAACAGAGTAAGCAGACAACCCATAGAAAGGGTGAAATATTTGCACACTATGCATCTAACAAAGGTCTAATATCCAGCATCTAAAAAGAAACTGAATCAACAGGCAAAAAAAAAAGAAAAGAATACGTTAAAACGTGGGCAAAGAAAACGAGCAGACACTTCTCAAAATAATTTATACAAGTGGTCAATAAACATATGAGAAAATGCTCATCTTTAGAAAAATGCCAATAAAAACACAATGAGACACCAACTTAGTCAGAATGGCTATTATTAAAAAGACAAACAAAACAAAACAAAACAAAAAACAAAACAAAAAAAAAAAACAAAAAAACAGATGCTGGCAAGGCTGTGGAAAACACTGTTAGTGAGAATGTAAATTAGTTTAGTCACTCTTGAAAGCAGTTCGCAGATTTCTCAAAAAACTTAAAACAGAACCATTCAACCCAGCAATCCCATTACTAGGTATGTATCCACAGGAAAATAAATTGTTCTCCAAAAAACACGTGCACACGTGCATTCATTGCAGCATTATTCATGATAGTGAAGACAAGATATCAACCTAGATACCCATAAAGGGCAGATTGCATAAAGAAAATATAGTACATATACACCATGGAATACTACATAGCCATAACAGTTGAAATGTCCTCTGTAGCAACAAGGATACAGCTGGAGGCCATCATCCTAAGCAAATTACCAAAACAACAGAAAACCAAATACTACATGTTCTTACTTATAAGTGGGAGCTAAACACTGGGTACATTTGGATATAAAGATGGGAACAGTAGACACTGGGGACTACTAGAGGGGAAAGGGGCTGAAAAATTACCTACTGTGTACTACACTCACTACCTGAGTGATGGGATTTTTCATACCTCGAACATCAGCATCTTACAGCATAC
The DNA here is from genome assembly GCF_009764315.1 of Trachypithecus francoisi. Taxonomy (NCBI): domain Eukaryota; kingdom Metazoa; phylum Chordata; class Mammalia; order Primates; family Cercopithecidae; genus Trachypithecus; species Trachypithecus francoisi. The sequence goes on along the minus strand of NW_022681463.1, from coordinate 54,339,150 downwards.
CCACATAACAAATCTGCATATGTGCTCCCTGAAAGTGAAATAAAATTTGAAGTTATAGAACAGAAAAACTATGGTATTATAGAGAAACCAAAATAAGTTTGGCAAATGTGTTTTTGTGAGTTAGTGAAAGTTCTTACTGATTTTGTTTAGTAAAATTTAAGCATGATTATCAGCTAAAGTGTGTATTTGTTATTGAAGGAGTTTGTATTCAAGGATTAGATAACCTTATTCATAAAGGCTTAAACAAATGGTGGTTTATTCTTCTAACATAAGATGAAGTCTTGATGTTTTTGTAGCTAGTATTGAGTTAACAGCTTGAGGATGTCAGAATCAGAATGTCTAGAATTTTCTTGGGTTTTGTCTCATGGGGGTTTGATAGAATCCTAAGCTGCAGATGTTATGGCCACATTCACTCAAAATGGAAAGAAGTAGTGGGGCTTCTCTATGTGAAGGCAAACGCTTTAAGAAACTTTATCAAAATTCTACACATATCTAATTGCATAGCACAGTTTTTTATGGCTACTGCTAGTTGGAAGGAATATCAGGAAAGAGACTATTTGGTGAAGCAATGTTGAGGTCTGGTGAGGTCGGAAAAAAAATAGATATTAGATGAGAAAGAAAAAATGAGTATTTTCTCATTAGGCATACAAATGTCAAGAATCTTTTCCAGTTTCAAATTTTCTTAACAATAAAGGTCGCTATGAGTCCCAGGTAACTATGAATCACATGCAAAGCACAGAGAAGTCTGAGACTCCTGATACATATTCATAGTTTCCTTTCTCTACATTAACATGTGCCCTGGTTCAGATTTAACATGTGAGGTCACTAAGTAATACATCACTTACATAAAAAAGCTATTCTGTTTATAAAATATCTCCATATTAAACTTATATAATTACATAGCTGACACTAATATTCTCCATAGGCGATGTTCCATAAATTTATAAATTATAAGCTTATTTTTATATACCCCATCCAAAAGTTTGATGAGAATGTCTACAAGGAGTTTTGATTGTATATTTTTTTCTCCTTTTTTGTCTCATTTCACTGACATCACTAAGTTAGGAAGGATGGATTATATGCTGTCTGCTAACAGCCTGCTAATAAAAACTGTCAAATATTGCTTTAAAATAGAAAAGAATAATCCATTCCTCTTTCTTGTAAAATGCCTATCATTTTGTCATTTAGCAGTAAAAAAGGAAGTGTCTCATTACAAATCAATATATGTTTATTAAAAACTGCTACGGGATGATTTTGAATGGGCTTCTCTACAAATATACAGGAAAATAAATACTAGTCATTTCCTGTCAACTATATCTCATATTTGTTGTCTGTACATATTGTTATTAATATGGATGACTTTTTTTTTTTTTTGATATTTGTCAAGAACAGTGAAGAGTCTGAGACTGCACCATTCTTACAAGGTGACAAGTTATCCTGCCTCAGTTACTTGAATGCTGGCAGACAACAAAGAGATGCTTGGGAGAGGAACAAAGGATAGCTTCATACTCCCTGCAATAGCGGTGACCGGAGTCAGAAATCCTAACTTTAAAAAAGCCAAATATTTGTGTGTAAAGAAACATGTCTGCCCTTTATTTATAAAGGAAAAACTCTCACTTTCAAGAGTATTTGCTCTAATAACATACTTGTAAAGACAGTTCAGAACAAAGACTCTGCTCACAAGACAAGCAGAACAGTGAGAGACCCGTTGGTTAATTTCTCTCCCAAGAATATTATGGTGTTCATTGATTTGTGTATGTTACCACCCTTACAAGGACAATACTATAAACAAGTTTCAAAGAAATATATCTGCCTACGTGTCACCATAAAACAAATGATGTGACTTCAATTCTAATGTCTGCTAGTGTGAATATAAGTAAGATATTTCATTATCTTATTGTTGTATTTTTTTTTTTTTTGCTTCAATACAAATTTGGCAGGATGTATTTTTCTTTAATTTGATACAACTCTTTTTTTGTTTCCCATCATCATCCTGTGAAGAAATGTTTCCTGAAAGATATAAAAATGACAGAGTTCTGTTAGTGTAACATCAAAATTGGCTTTGAAGACCCATAGATGTTAACAATAAAAGGTTTGTTTCGGACTAAGATTTTGTTTTATAAAAATATTTCAATATGATCCTATCTGAATAAGTCAACATAAGCAAGAAAGAAATGTGCTTTACCAAAAGAGTCTGTTGGCAAAACCAGATATTAAGTATTATTTGATAATACTTAATACTTAATATTCTGATAGGTTATATCAGCAAGAGAACATTTTTCTTATCTTAAAAAACTAAATATGTAAAACCTAAAGGAAATGGAATCTTCTCCAGCTTAGCATGAGATCTCAGTGTTTTTACTAGATGAGTAAAAGTAACCCAGAGTCAGGACTGTGGTGATTGGATAGGCAAAGGTGTTAAAAAAATCACATATGCAGAATATCCAAAACGAATTTTCTGACAATGTCATTGCAAGTGAGATCAATGAAATGTAGTTTGTATGTTTGTATTACATAAACAAGACTGCATAACTTTAAGGTTGCACTACCTACTGTGAATTTCTTTCATGCATAAGAAAGAATATTAATGAACACTCTATGAGACAGGTCTAGTGATGCCCTCCGTGCTGTAAGATTCCAGGTCCTTACAACTCAAGGTTTCTTTGAGAGCTTGCAGAAAGATTATCTTGAGTATATGACTTTGACTCGTGGGTTGAACAGCTAAGGAAATGTCACATGATTAGAATGTCTCAGGAACAGAGAAAGGCAGGTGGATTATAAAGTGGATGTCAGGTCATATATAAGAACCAAGAAGGTATGGTTGAATAAGGTGTATCAGTGGAGACATGTCAGTACAGCAGGGTAAAAAAGATCTGGACAAGGAGTAAGTGAGAAATAGCATCACAATGTAAGGCCATTAATGAATTTGTTGAAATCTTGGAAAATTGAAAATTTTGTAACATCAACATAACAGTTAGAGTCTACCACACTGAGAAAAAGGATACATTTGCGAAGGAGAATATCGGGAGGCAGCAGCTTTAAGAGGCTGACTTTTAGAATCTTTCAAAATACTAACAGAAAACACTTTCAAGCTGGAGAAAAAGTATTATTTAAATATTTCCAATAATATCACTTTACTATTTTACATTATGTGGTTATATACACTGTCTTTAGTATGTAATAAAACATTTGGTCTCAGAATGTAATTTCTTGCTATGGTATTGGTGTCTGCATGCTATATTTTCCACATGCCACAGATCAAGACATGATATACTTGCAGGTGCAATGAATCGATGTAATTTTGAGAAGCCTGTTGATTTTTTTTTTTTTTTTAGTGAGCAATCTGCAAAGTCTAGTCAAGTGCCCCTCTCTTGTTAAATTAAAAAGTAGTATAATTGTAATAGTAAATGTGATTATTAACAATATACTCTACTTTCTCAAAATAATAATTGAACCATTAGGATGAATGATGGGGCCGGGCGCGGTGGCTCAAGCCTGTAATCCCAGCACTTTGGGAGGCCGAGACGGGCGGATCACGAGGTCAGGAGATCGAGACCATCCTGGCTAACATGGTGAAACTCCGTCTCTACTAAAAAATACAAAAAACTAGCCGGGCGAGGTGGCGGGCGCCTGTAATCCCAGCTACTCGGGAGGCTGAGGCAGGAGAATGGCGTAAATCCGGGAGGCGGAGCTTGCAGTGAGCTGAGATCCGGCCACTGCACTCCAGCCCGGGCGACAGAGCGAGACTCCGCCTCAAAAAAAAAAAAAAAAAAAAAAAGGATGAATGATGGAATCCCAGTTTGTCTCAATATTTTATAAATCAAATCTGGGCGTTAATTAAAAGAATTATTATCATGTCTTTTAATTCCCATCTCTACCACACAACTGTCAGCACGACAAACATCATTATTAACATTAACATCACTAGCACCACCAGCAAAATATCTCTTTGTATCACACGTTAGTATTCAAATGACAGTAAAAGAATGATTTTATTTTCGGGAAAGCCGACCAAATTACAGAGGAATGCTTACAACCTGCAAAACAAAAATCATCCTCCCACGAAAAATAGTTAAATATATTGATATTATAAAAAACAAATGTTATTCAACAAGGTAACATCCTTTTCCTCTTTGAATATAATAATCACAATGCTAGCAATACTTATATTCAGTTTCCGTTAGAGTAACAGAATCAATGATAAAATGGAAGAAAAAGATGATGATGAAAAAGGAGTAAGAGGAGGTGGGTAGGAGAATTAGAAAGAGGATGAGGAGAAAGAGGAAGAGGAGTTTGGGGAGAGGGATTAAAAAAAGAAAAAAAAAGCTGCTAGAAGTTTTTGAGCATTTATCTCCATGCCATGAATAGTATAAGGCACTTTTGCATACATTAACCAACTAGATTCTAATAAAAACTACTATCTGGGATATATACTTTCATTCTGTACAGAAAAAGAAATAATTAAGAAAATGAAGAGGCAACCCACAGAGAGAAAGAAAATATTTGCAAACCACAGTGTATGCTAAGGGGTTAATATCCAAACGTATAAGGACTCAATACTACAGTAAGAAAATAACCCAATTAACAATGGCACAAAATATGAATAGACATTTCTCAAAAGTAAACATACAACAGGTTATTGAAAATAATGCCCAGCAAATTAAAATTTCATACCTGTTAGAATGAATCAAAACTTCAGTGAGATAAACCTCACACCTGTTGGAATGATAATTACAAAATGATGAACTAAGTGTTGGTGACGATGTAGAAAAACAATGGGATGGCAGACAATAGGAACTCCTGAACACTGTTGGTGGGAATGGAAATTAGTAGAGCCATCATGGAAAATCGTTGAACTTTCTTCAAAAATTAAAAGCAAAACTGCCATATTTTCCAGCAATCTCACTCTAGGTGTTATATCTAAAGAAATTGGAATCCATATGTTGAAGGAATATCTGCACTGTCATGTTCATTGCAGTATTTTCACAGTAGTGTGTGTGTGTGTGTGTGTGTATATACACACTGACTATATATGGATATATGTGTGTATATATGTATATATGTGTATATATATACACTGACTATATACACACACTCAGTGTATATGTGCGTGTATATATACACACACACATATATATGTATATACACACAATGAAATGCTGTTCATCCTTTAAAAAATGAGAATTCTGTTATTTGTGACAACATGGATGAAACTGTTGTAAATAGTACATGTGTTACTATTGTTATAGTATGTGAGTATGTTAAGTAAAATAATGTTATACTTAAAACATTATTTTTAATGTTAAGTAAAATAATGTTAAGTAAAATATGTTAAGTAAAATAATGCATCCCTGAAAGACATATATATGTTACATTATATCACTTATATTTGAAATCTTAAAAAATTTGAACTCATAAAATGAAGTGTATAATGATGCTGGTCAAAGAGTACAATGTTTCAGTTGGACAGGAGAAATAGTATTGAGATCTATAGCCCTGTTATTAACTGCAGTTAATAACAATCCATGGTATATTGTCATGTGATGCGTAATGACATTTCAGCCAACTATGGATTGCATGTGGGATGGTGGTCCCATAAAATTATAAAGGATCTGAAAGATTCCTATTGCCTAGTGATGTGGTAACCCCCACAATGTCATGGTGTAATTACTCACATGTTTGTGGTGATACTGGCATAAACAAGCCTGATGAGCTGCCAGTCATATAAAAGTATAGCATGTGCAATTATGGATGGTATGTCATGCTTGATAATGATAATCAGCTATGTTTATGCACTGACTATACTATATTTTTTATTATTGCTTTACAGTGTATTCCTTCTCCTTATTTAAAAAAGAAAAGTTAAATATATAACAGCCTCAGGTAGAGACTTCAGGAGCTATCCCAGAAGAAAGCATTGTTATCATAGGAGATGACAGCTCCTTGTGTGTTTTTGCCCCTGAAGACACTCCAGTGGGACAAGATGTGGAGGTGGAAGGCAGTGATATTGATGATCCTGACCCTGTGTAGGCCTAGGATAATATGATATTTGTGTCTTACTTTTTTAAAAAATCTTTAAAAGTAAAAGAAAATATAAATGCAAGTTTTAAAAATAGAAAAAAAGCTTATACAATAAAGATTTAAAGAAAGAAAATATTTTATAGAACTGCACAATGTGTGTGTGTGTTTCTGTGTGTAAATTTTAAGCTAAAAAAAGCCAAGAAGTTTTTAAAGCAAAAAAATTAACAATAAGCTAAGGTGAATCTCTTATTGAACCAAGAAAACTATGTTATTAATTTACGTAGCTTAAGTGTACAGTGTTTTTAAAGTCTACGTTAGTGCACAGTAATGTCCTAGGCCTTCACATTCACTTGAGACTTAGTCACTCACTCAGCCAGAGCAACTTCAAGTCCTGCGAGCTCCATTCATGGTAAGTGCCTTATACAGGTGAATCATCTTACATATTTTACACTGTATTTTTACTGTGCCGTTTCTACATGTGGACACACAAATACTTTCCTTCTTACAATTCCCTATATTATTCAATCCACTAACTTGCTCTACACTTTCATAACCTAGGAGCTATACCATATAGCCAAGGAATGTAGTAGGCTATACCATTATGTTTGTATAAATAACACTTTATGATGTTCACACAATGACAAAATTTCCTAGTAACCCATTTCTCAGAACTATCCCCATTGTTAAGGGACACACCAAGAGGGTACATTTCAAATGTCTCATCACAAAAAATAAGTGAGATGATGGATATATTAATTAGCTTTACTTAATCATTTCACATCATATGCATATATAAAAATATCACATTGAACCCCAAAAATATATACAAATATGATTTGTTAATTTTTAAAAATATTAATATTATTATCTGTTATCAGTTAAGTTTGTGAGCAGATTTAAAGATGTGATTATTAATGTTTCTTGGGCTAATGCCTATTATCTGATCATTGCTGTTGTTCTTGGCATCCTTACACACTATACCTGTTGAAAAATATAGAAGCATCATCCTAAATTCTACACTGTTTTATTTTCCTCTTTTTTTTTTTTAAATTTGAAGATCCAGAACTGAAACTCGTGTTTATCTTAACTTGTGTAGACTTTTTGTAAGTGCACTATCACTACCACTGTGTTGTTAAACACTCTCGCTTCCTTGCTCCAGTGTCAGAACTGTGGTTGAATTATTGGCAAAAATTAACAGAAGCAGCCTTAACAGTTTCTATCAACTTTTAACTTCAGGGAGGATTTGGACTGGTTTTGTGTGATTTTCTGGAATGGAATTTAGCCAGAAAACTATTATTATAGTCATACTGAGAAATAGCTCAGAACAGTTTTAAGTACTAAAATAGAGCTAGGAAGTCATTTAATAGCATCTTCGATATCTTGATTCTCACCAACACCAAGTTGGGACGTTGGAAAAGTATATATGAGTGAACTCTCCTGAATCACTAATCCCACTTACTGCAGTAACTGATGTTTCCTTGGAGGTTTCCCATCTACTCAATTCACTCAGCCAAGTTTATGAGATGTGACAGGTTTGTAGTGCAAGGAGATGTCTGCTATTTATATAGTAGTGAATAAAATTTGACTGTAAACTTAAGGAAAGTTTTGCAAAGTTACTTTCTTTTTTTCTAATTTCCTGTGCTTTATTTTATGTGATTTATACTCAACTCCACCTACCCAGACATAAAAATCACTTTCTCTGTTAAAAAATATCAAAGTATTTGAAACAGTTGTGTTTAAAAAACAAGAAGTGGCTTCTTTTGTATGTGAATGGTATCACACAAGTAATTTTTACATGACCTTATATGAACCGAAAGTTAGAAACAATGTTTGTAAAATTAGATGTGTTCTAACAGCCTTTTATGTTTCCCCCAGTATTCTATTTATTAGAATAGTTAACTTCAGTGTGAAGATACCGATGTATATTTTCTCCTTAGAAAACAGAGCAAAGAAGGCATTTTGATAGCAAATATCCACTTGTTAGTTTCGGTTTGTTTTGCTTTTATCGTTTTTGTTTTTGTTTTTCTGTCTGAAAGCATTATTATTAATCATCTCAAGTTTGGAAGGCATTGTTTGGAGAGTTTTGTTACCAATATTGGTGTCAATATTTCTAGTGAACTTTTAATGAAAAATGTAATTTATCTCTATTTCGTTGTTTTACCTTCATATTCATAAGATTCTAGAAAAATAAGAAAATTTATAATTATTAAACTCATGCCCTTCTATCCCATGTCAGTCTTTAACAGTAAACCAATATTTACAGATTTACTTTAAGAAACCATTTTTTTGTTTGATTTTTGTGGCTATTAACAGGACCCCATGTGGGAGAGACTTTTTGTGTGGCAGGTTGCAACCACAATCACTAAAAGAGAATTCCAAACCTACTTGTTTTAGCCATACAGATGGTTTAATCACAAATGGCTAGCTTAAAATTAAATGCCAGACATACTTTAAATTTCATATGAGGTAGGAGAATATTTGAAAAACGTGAAAATTTAAGGAGAAAGTGATAGCTGAGACAGCTAGGAAGTAAGGCTTTAAAATATACAGTTCTGGGGTGGTAGTCTTTCCCTCCACCCTAGCACTTTGAATATCTTATTTCAATGTCTTCAGGCTTTCATTGTTTATGATGATAAGTCACACTCATTTGAAATGTTATTATCCTGTATGAAATACAATTTGACTTCAGTTTTACACTGCAACTATCTAACCATATATGCAGGTTGTTTTCTTTGTATTCATTTTGCTTAGGGTTCACTGGGTTTCTTAAACCTCTAACATTAACTCTTTCATCAAAAGTGAAAAATTCAGCCATTATTTATTTCTTAAAATATTTTTCTTCCTGTTACATATTTCCTTTTCTTGCATTCTGCAACTCCAATTACATGCATGTTAGAACTTAATATTGTCCCATAGGTTTATGTCACTCTAATCATTTTTCAATCTTTTCTTTCCTCTAATTTTTCATTCTGTTAGTTTTCTTCTTTTTGCTCTCTCTCTGACTCTTTTTTGCTTGTTTTTCTTTTCTCTATTTTCTATTCTGTGTTTTAATTTCTACATTTTCCTTTGTTACATATACATGTTATATCCTTAATCATTGTTAAAAGTACTTTAAAACCTTTATCTAATAATTTCAAAATCTGGGTCATCTCAGGGTCAGTATCCATTAGTTGTCCCTTTATCAAGAATCACATTTTCCTTTCTCTTCTTATGTAGAATAATTTTGGGTTATATCCTGGCATTATCATCTACATATTGTAGGGAATTTTAATCATGTTGTAGTTTATATGCCCAAACAGCAAACTGTGTCCCTTGTTGTGGGAAACAGCTGAATTTTTAAGTTAGTTTTAGAGATATAGTTGAGGATACCTGCCATCTGTATTCATGTTTTAGGGATCAGACAGAGATTTAGGAAAGATTATACATAGAATTTGGTGCTTCCCCTCTCCGGAAGTTTCCTTTTCAAGATTTCCCTCCACATTTTTAATGTGTAGTAAATTCCGTGAAGCGCGTCTTCTCATTCCTCAAGTCTGTAAAACGAGAGTGTCTATTTCAGTCTTACCAACCTGGTATGGTATAGACTGGGGCCTGCCCTCATTCTAAAATTCATGAAAATGGGAACCTCACTCACTGCCATTCTCTTCTTCCAAATGTTGAACCTTCTAGAATCCATGTGTTTTGGTCATTTTCTGGAGGCTTCACATTTTTAAAATTTTTTTTGTATTTTGTCTAAATTTTGTAGTTTTTATTTATATGAGTTAATTTAAATACAACTATTTAATTTACTTTTAAAATGATCTTATCAAATCCCCACAGAAGTCCCCACAAAATGCCTATTGATTAAGCAAATTTAAGTTAATTAGACTTACTGTAGTAAGGAAGAATGCCACATTAATGGAATTTTAATATTGGCATGAAAGGTAGAAATCAGGAGAGAATATTTCTACAATCTTAAGAACTAAGCAGGATGACTTTAAAAGGATCTTGCAAAGTGGAAAACTGGTTAGGTATATGAACAGTTTATAGATTAGGTTCTGTCTTGGTGGCCAGAGTGAGGCAAAAATTTTAAAATGAGTGTTTAAACTGTTAGTTTTTATTTTTGTTTTTGTTTTGAGACAGAGTTTCCCTCTGTAACCCAGACTAGAATGCAGTGGCATGATCTTGGCTCACTGCGAACTCCACCTCCTAGCTTCAAGGGATTCTCTTGCCTCAGTCCCCCAGTAGCTGGGATTACAGGCACGTACCACTACTCCCAGCTAATTGTTTAAATTTATTTTTAGTAGAGACAAGGTTTCACCACACTGGTCAGGCTGCTCTCCAACTCCTAACCTCACCTGATCTGCCTGCCTAGGCTTCCCAAAACGCTGGGATATCGGGAGTGAGCCACCGTGCCCATCCAAGGTGTTAGTTTTTGTAAGTTCCTATTTTAATTTTTTTTATAGGCTTTTCTTCCAGGAACAAATATTTCCTGAAACAAGTTGCTAAGTGATTTTCACAGTGTTTTGGTATTGATTAGCTGAGAAACAGGAAAGCGTGTTTGTTCCTCTCTTCAGAATTGAATATTTGACAATATATTGAAAAGTTTTAGTGAAAAATTCGCGCTAGGATTATGAAGTAATACAAATACGATTTTTGTTTACTGATTGTTCTTTGACGTGTAGAAGATATTTTGTAATCTCACCTAAAAGAAATATTTAAAAATAAAAACATTTTGAAAACCTTGGTGTAAACACCAAAATAAAGTAACGCTTGAAAACATTATTTTTATTATAATTTGACCAATGTATTTACACTTTGTGCTTTAAGTTTTTTAAGCCAAATTTAAAATAGAATGGGTATATGCTTGTTTTAAGGTAGAAGGGAAAAGTAATCTTTTAGAACCAAAACAAAAGGTAAAATATTTGTTTGCATATAAATCTATGTATGTATTTATCAATGAATGTAGCTTTTTTAGATCTCTACTTGTCCCCAATTCTCAAATCCTTTCTTCTAGCACCTAACTAACTTCCTTAGCAGAGAAAAATGGGTAAAAAAATATGTGGGGTAGGAGTTTGGGTAGCAAATGGAAAAACACAAAACAAGAGGCTAACACAAAGTTTTTTCTTTACCATATTTTACTGATGTTCAATTAGAAAACCAGCATTCACTAACAGAGCGGGTTATGTGGGTAAGTTTCTCTTTAGTAGAAATTGCAGAAAAAATGGCAAGAGTTTCATAGTACACTATTAATGCTTTCAGTGTCAGCAGAGTATTCCTTTTTTTTTCTTTCATTATTATTTTTTTAACCTGAGACAGGGTCTCACTTTGTTGCCCAGGCTAGAGTGCAATGGTGCGATCTCAGCTCACTGTAACCTCTGTCTCCAGGGTTCAAGAAATTCTCCTGCCTCAGCCTCCCAGGTAGCTGGGAATACAGGTGCCTACTGCCATGCTCGGCTAATTTTCTGTATTTTTTAGTAGAGATGGGGTTTCACCATATTGGCCAGGCTGGTCTCGAACTCCTGACCTCAAGTATCCACCCGCTTCGGCCTTCCAAAATGCTGGGATTACAGGCGTGAGACACCGCTCCCGGCCCAGAGTATTCTTCAAGTTATGGTGTAGTACTTTCTAATTAAAAAATGAAAAAGAAAAGTTATGCTGTTTATTGTTAACCAAAAATGAAAATAACATAGTATTCCATTGTTTCCTGAAGTTTTCCTTTTTTGAAAAAATAATGGTAAATTTGGCTTAAAGAATATTGAAACCCATTAGAAAAAAGTAACAAGAAAATAAAATTTTAGGAGTTTGCTAACAGCCAGAAGACTGCAATTTGAATTATAAAGTGAGCAAGAATTTTAAATAATAAAAATCCATGGACATTATATCTTATTATGACATTTCCTTTTAAAATAGGTGACTTTGAGAAGAGTACTCAGAGGGAATAAATATCTTTCTAGAATCAAATAAATAATTTGGGTTTAACTCAGAAGAATATAATATAGGGATCCTGGCTCACAGGACAAAAAGTAAATAAACAAGCACTACCACAGAACAGTACAAATACTACCACCAATAATATATACATCACCATTTAGAAACTCTGGAATGAGCTATGGGAAAATTGTAAATCAACAGGTTATGTAATAAACAGGAAACAAAATAACATATCTGAATGACTCAAAGTAAAGCAAACAAACGTTTTCCCATTTTATTATGGAAATGCCAGATATGTATGTAAAATATGTATGTAAAATATGTAATTATTTGGGTCTGCTAATCTAAACATTATGATGCAGAAGTATTTTATTGTTTTTTATTCATCTGAACATTTTTATAGTCTCTAAAACTTCTTCTTTCTACTCAGATCACCACCAATTTCTTGTCATGTTTCATGTTCTAAATTAAAATTTCCAGTTAATCCCCACTATCCTCTCTCTCTAAGCAAGCTTACAGCCAAGGCTAGTGTGATGATGTGATATTTTTGCAAATTCAATTTCATTTTGTTGGAAATATCTTGGAAAAAGGGTAGTATATTTCACAGTGCAAAATGAGCCAGATTCTCCTGGTAATTTATATATAGTTCCAAAACTAAAGATATCAAACATGTCTTTTTTGTTTCAAAGACTAATCCAATATCCTCATTTTCCCTATATTTTCATATTACTCCTAGCTTATATTCTCACAGTTAATTACAGACTGTCTAATATTTTCTCTACTTGTTCAAACTATGTAAATGTCCACCCTCCAACTAGTGTGAATCTTTGAAGCACATACTGTTGAATCCTTAATAATTATTGAGGTCATTGCTGGGAACTACACTGTAATGTAAGTTTTTCTATCCTTTTTTAACCTGAGAATTACGTATTCTTTGTATACATTATTTAGAACATATGCATAGTTACCTAGTTGGATATTAATAACTTGAACCCTTAAATATTTTCACAATTCTATCTTATTTCACGAATAAGATATAATGTCTTAATCAAGTTTACCTATGAAAAATGTATTGATTCACTATGTACTGATTGACTATGTACACTATTGATTCACTATGTGTTGAGTTGTTTAATGGCATTGATAAGATCAACCAGCATTTTTCTCATCTAAAGTTTAATTACCCATATTGTTACTTTGAGGAAATTTAAGACATTTATAGCCTTCATTTATTTCTTTCTTATATCTTCACTCCCACTAAAGGCCTTCATTACTTTAAGTAGGAAAACAATGTATTGCTTTAGTGTATGATACTATGTGTAAATCATTCCAACTTGCATTCTCCCTCTTGCATTTTAGTTTGTATATTAGAGTGAAGGTGCCATGGTATATTTCCATTACATGAGAAAGATTTTAGCATAAACTGTGTTCCTAGCTCTGTGTTAGATACCAAATTCCTACACTATTAAAGTTATGCTGTTGAATTAAACTATCATTAAAGCCTTGCCTAATCTAAGTTTTCAATTTTTTCTTAAGATCTTTTCTTAATACATGCTCTTGAATAAGCTTTTGTTGTTTGAAATGTTGTTATCCAAAACAAGGCAATCTTTAAATGACACAATATCTTCAAATCTGTATCCCACATCAGGAGAAGCAAGATTCAGAAAACAGTACCATTAAAGCAATATTTCCATGAGAACATTTATCATCCTTCTTTGCTGATTAATAATCATTCCAAATAATATCCTAGTGCCTTGCTTTTTTATGCCTCACATTCTCATTCTCTCAATATTTTTGGATTTATTTCATTGCTGTCACCTGCAATATAATTAAATTTGTCTAGATCAAAATACATCTTGCTCCATCTGGATGTATCCTTCTACTATCACTACCACCATTTAACTTATAGAGAAATAAAATTAAAAAACAAAATCTCACGCCAACAGAGAAAATCCTACACAAAGGTTGAATAGAAAGAAAATAGTGTTATGTTGAGTAAACATTACATTAGAATGTGATAACAGTCTAGTATGAGATTTCAAAATAAAAAAAATCATATTTTTATATAGACAAGTAGATACAACCTATTATATACATGTTCTGAAGATAAACAAAAACTAGTTCTCAAGTAAGAGTATGATGGTGCCATCTGCCACATACAGTTCATCATTGATTCACATGGTATTTTGGGTGGCCATCTGTGCTAATCAACTTTATCTGAAGAAAAATAAACTTTTTATTTTTTATATTTATGAGGTGGCTTTGCAACTTAGAGAGGTGCACCCACTGAGGCTAAGCTCCTGCCTTTTGATGGAAAGTGAGAGACAGGGGAACTGTCTGTCTTGATGATTAATTTCAAAGAGACAGTTTCAATGTCCTTGAGGAAGATATTTTAGAGGCTTAATTCTGGCAAGAGGAGTAATGGCCTTTTAAAAAATTCACACATTTTTCAAGAAGACAGAGACACATCTTCCAATGGTAAGTTTTCTAAGGCAAATGCTCTAAGAAAAGGAAGGGAGAAGTCTTTTCAATTATTTTCAGTAGGAGTAATCCAACCTCTTATTTTTATATTTACTTGTCTTTTACCATGTTAGAGTTCTCCAGTAAAACAAAACCATTCATTAGGTTCTGTTTCTTTTTTTTCCCAAAAATCATAACCCTTATATATGCAGTGTGTGTATATGTAGTGTATATATATGTGTAATAAGGAATTGGCTCACACAATGATGTAGGCTGAAAATCATCACCAGATCTGTATTCAAAAATACCCAGAGGAGCTGATGGTGTCTTCAGCTTACTCTGAAAGCCTTGGAACCAGGAACATACTGTGGCTTTAGTTCCAGAAAAAGTCTGTTTAACCAAGGGTGTAAGTTCCAGTCTGAAAGCCAGCAAGTTCCAGACCCAAGAAGAGTTTATGCTTCTACTTGAGTCCAAAGCCAAGAAAAGAGAAATGTTCCACTTCGAAGCAGTCAGGCAGGAAGAGTTTCCTCTTACTAGAGGGAGGGTCAATTTTTTTTTTTTTTTAAACTCAAGCTTTAAACGATTGGAACACGGCTCCCCACGATCTGAAAAAGCAATCTGCTTTACTGGGTCTACCAATTTAAAGGTTAATCTCATCAAAAAACACCTTCACAGACACACGCAGAATAACGTTAATCAAATATATGGGTCAGTCAAGTTGACACATAAAATTAACCATCACAAGTAACAAGTCAAGTACCAAATAACTTTTTTCTAATAACTTAAGAAATCCTCAGGGATTCTAATTGTCTTATTACTGTGGCGTGTAAGGTATCATTTGAAAAGACTGAGTAATATCTGGAATAACCACTCCAAGAAGCACAATACTCAGCACTAGTAATGTCCTACTGTTACCCAAATAAACGTTTTAGCTTAGTACATCAATTAAAATTAACCTTTTCCCCCCATCTCACACTCCTAATTTTTACCAGAAAAATTATAAGATTCTACTACTTATTTTCCTATACAATTCAAACTACATCATTTTGACTTAGCTCTTGATATGGTTTTACTGTCTGTCACATTTTCAAGCTTCCCTCTGAACAACTAAAGGAATGTTTTATTGGTAAATCAGGAAGCAAAAATTTTAATTTCATCCTGGTTTTGTTGACTTTTTTTTCTGATTTCATCCCATATTCTCTGCTTCAGTTAACCTGCTATACCTTTTATTGCCCACATAATGTGCACCTTTTCTGTCTCTTCTATTTTTCTTAAGCCCTTACCACAATAGGAAATGCTCTGACCTCTCTAAGTTTCCTTTAGGTCTTGTTTATTCTTTAATGGTTATCCCTACAACTGTAATCTCCTTAAATCTTAACCTGATCTGTCACCTGGAAGCGTATTTTTAATCTCATGAATATCATAAATACTTCCTTTGTAGTACTTACATTTCACTGTATCATACTTGTATTCACACTTTCTTTCTCCAAAATACTGTATATTCATAGAGAGCAAACGATTGTTTTCTATTCTTTACAGTCTCTAGCAGTGTATTTTATGTGTAAAATAAATGAATTGATATATTGATTGCTATATATAGAATACTTTAATATAACTTCTTTCTAGCCTTGTAAAAGCTGTGTATGCAGGAATTTCTCAGAGAAAATTTACACAATGAAGAAAAATAATTTGTTTTAGTTAAGCTCAGAGATAGTAACCTTGACTTAGGTCTTTTAAAAAATAATTATAGAGGAAAAAATGAGTACAAGTTTTACTATCTTTACTAAAGTGTTTAAAAACAAGTGAATTTTGTTAATATGTAAAAATTCATTTTGGTAGTGAAGTCTCAGAGCTTTGTGTGTGTGTGTTCAACATGAAGTAATCGTTGCATGGCCAGGGCCTGAAAAATAGTTGAAATAGATTTCTATTTAGATACAATTAGAAAATAGATACAATTAAAACTTGTAATATTATCATGATCAATGTCATAAATAAAGCACAAGAACCAGATGAGGATTTAGGGATATGAACAACTAATAGAATTTTTTTTAAAAAGTCCTAATTTTCCATCTGTATTTTTTCTATAATAACTTCCAAAGAAATCTTTAATAGCAGCATTCCAGCATTTCTGTGAAAAAAAAAAAAACATTATTTTTGTGTGCATAAATGTTTGAAAAAAAAAGTATTGTATTTTGATGTTGCAATTTTGAATGCAGTTTAATTCAAATTTTGTATTGTAATGGTTATTAAGTTTAAAATTCTACACTAACAATTTTTTTCCTGAGATTAATAAAAGAATTTTAAAAAGCTATATGATGTTGTCAGTCACTGCTCACCACCTTGCCACTATAGGGTTGCTCCTTAAAATATACTCTCCAGTGATTTGTACAGTGCAGTTTGAAATGGTTCATTTGATGGGTTATACATTTTTCTCCTGGGTAACCATTGTGTAATGTGATTCTCCATTGTTCTATTGCCAACAAGATTTTATTGAGTTGTTGCTTCTCATTTTTTGTTGTTGTTATATCACAATTCAATTATTTTTCAATGTGTGTAATTTGTTAAATATATATTTCATATTATTTGTCTCTTATTAATACTATATTAAAATTTTGTATGTTTTATATTTTAATATGTATTTTATACATTAACTCCATTAGCTGTAAATAAAGGAGTTAAAATAGGGTCATTGATTGAACACTTACTCTAGGTTAGGCACTATTGAAAGTACTTCACAGGTATTAATTCATTAAGTTTTAAAACTTTATGGGGCCGGGCATGGTGGCTCACGCCTGTAATCCCAGCACTTTGGGAGGCCTGGAAGGGAGGTCAGGAGTTCGAGATCAGCCTGGTCAATATGGTGAAACCCCATCTCTACTAAAAATACAAAAATTAGCTGGGCATGGTGGTGTGTGTCTCTAGTCCCAGCTACTCAGGAGGGTGAGGCAGAAGAATCACTTGAACCCAGGAGGCAGAGGTTGCAGTGGGTGAAGATCGCACCACTGACTCCAACCTGGGTGACAGAGTGAGACTCCATCTCAAAATAAATAAATAAATACATAAATAAATAAATAACAAAACAAACAAACAAAACTTTGTGTGGTAATTACTACAGTCACGCAACACTTAACAATGAGAATATGTTCTGAGAAATGCATCAAAGACAATTTCGTAATTGTGAAAACTTAACAGACTGTACTTACACTACCTAAATGGCATAGCTTACTAGGCACCTATGCTATATAGTATAACCTATTGCTTATAGGCTACAAACTTGTACAGCACGTTACTGTACTGGATACTGTAGGCAATTGTAACATAATGGTAAGTATATGTGTATCTAAACGTAGAAAAGGCACAGCAGAAATACAGCATTATAATCTTATGGTACCATTGTTGTATCTGTGGTTTGTTATTGATCAAAATGTCTGTATGTGGCGCATTTCTACCAGCCTTCCTTGTGATGAGTTGATAATGGTAGCACATTGGCTAATATCTTTGAGGAATTATCCACTCAGATTTCTCTTTTTATTTTATAACTCCCAGAAAGGTCTCTTATGAATATTCTTCATCATATTTTCCTAAATGTAATTGTGTGACAATTGTCCACCAAACTATATGAGTATCTCTTAGCAAATGGAATCATTTATACCAACTCAGTTAACTATTTCCTTTAGAAAATAAACTTTTCTGTGTGTCTGATGTCTAGTGATGAATAGTAAGAATGTGTTATTTAATTGGAAAGACTCAAAATTACCAAGTCCACATAAAGCTTTTGTAATATTTTTGAATGTAAACCATAGCTATGCCTAGATTTTTGGTTTAGTCTACAAACACACATATCCAGACTCCTCAGTGAATTTCAGCTGCAACTCTACCATTCTCAAGTGTCATAATAGTTTTACTGCATGAATGAAGGAAAAAAGATAGGATAAAACAATATTTGTGGAAAAGAGTTAGTAGCCTTTTTCAGTCTACAAACACAATGAAAATTCACTGAATGCACACATTTTTTACAATACAGAAATTTTCATTGTGACACTCAAAATTGGATGAAAGTAATCATCCAAATTACTCATTAAGAATAATAACTCACGGCCGGGAGCGGTGGCTCAAGCCTGTAATCCCAGCACTTTGGGAGGCCGAGACGGGCGGATCACGAGGTCAGGAGATCGAGACCATCCTAGCTAACACGGTGAAACTCCGTCTCTACTAAAAAAAAACTACAAAAAACTAGCCGGGCGAGGTGGCGGGCGCCTGTAGTCCCAGCTACCCGGGAGGCTGAGGCAGGAGAATGGCGTGAACCCGGGAGGCGGAGCTTGCAGTGAGCTGAGATCCGGCCACAGCACTCCAGCCTGGGTTACAGAGCGAGACGCCGTCTCAAAAAAAAAAAAAAAAAAAAAAAAAAAAAAAAAAAAGAATAATAACTCACTTTCTATTATGAAAAAGAAAAGACTAAAAACACCTTCAATATCTTAATTCAATTTAGATAATGTAAGTTCTGAGTTACTTGTAAATTTAATCTGAAGAAACAATTTAAATGCATAGTGGCATTCATAGAATCTTAATGCTGTGCTCATGTTTCTCTGAAATGTTACTAAGTTTAGTAATTTTAGAGAATAAATGTACCTCTGATCTAGGATAAGATACTAAATTGATCATGGCCTCTCTTCCACTAAGAAGAAAAAAAAATATAGGAAGTAGGTTGCCAGTTGCGTACTATTGTATTCCAGTCATTATTTCCTAACTTCAAAGACAGGACTCTAAGAGTCTTTTCAGTATTGAACTCACATTCCAATTGATAAGCAATGGCATCATAATTACTTCAAGCTCTAGATGGATCTGTTGATTCTTGATGGAGCAAGAACATTTGACATACTGATTTTCCTCATTTAAATCATTTTCTTAGCTTCTTTGAGTCCCTTCAGTCGATTCAGTCTTGACTAAATATAATAATATGTAGCTGATCTTTCGAATGTTTTCTCATATGTTCTGTATTGTCTAGTAGACTTCTCGCAGTTGGCAAATAGCATCAGAATGTCCACAAAGAAACAGGATAGTGTGCGATATATATGATTATGGATGCTATGGAATTGGAAGTGTGCTTTCTGAGGAAGCCTTTCAGGAAGTGGGTTATTAGACAGTGATCAGGGTAAGTATTTTATTAAGGTTGGTAAGAAATATAGAGACAGCTGGTAACTAAGGAAAACGACTGTACTAAGGAAAATCACTATCAGTTTAACAAGTTTGCTGAACAATTTTACTTGACTAAGTTTGTTTGGAGATTGTGCTAATTGCATAGACTTCAATTTCAAGCAAAAACAACTGAAAAATTATTTACACTGTTCTCTTTTTTGGGGCATTCTACCATTTTTATATAAAGTCTATTTCTGCATTTTATGCTTTAAGAATACTGCAGGTATTCAGGAGTTTGACTCTCCTGAAACATTTAAAGGATGATGCCATTTGCCTAGCTACCACATAAAATATTGTGGTAGACAGTGAGCCGGTGAGCTCTGGATCCATTTCTATGTACTCAAATACTCATTCCAGAAGTGATCACTGGGGATAACTTGAGGCAATTATGTAACCTCTCTGTGACTCAACACTGTATTTGTAAATGGAAATTATAATTTTATATATATATATAATTTGCCTACCATTTACCTAAAAAGGAAACTTGAGAAACTTTGTATATGCATCTCACTGTTTAACCTTTAAGAATTATTTGGAAACATACTATTTTAATTAACTTGTAAATATTTATTTAAAGCATCAGTTTCCAACTGTCATTCATTCATCCTGTCAGTCAATTTATATTTATTGTGCTCCTATGATGCTATAGGCATTGAACAAAGATTTTGGGACTGGAATAGGTATATACACATGGCATAAGAAGGAGTTATAATTTAAACATATAATTACAAAATATTTACTTGCTAACTATAATAATGCTATGAAGGGCCTGAGATATATACTCTGATGCTTAAAGAGCATGAAAAGGCAATCATGGCTCATTAGATGCCCAGGAAGAGCATATGTTCACTGAGTAGAGGAATGAGGAGGCATGAATTGGCCTCTGTGAGTACAGTCACAGATCCTCGTCACCATTCATTTTACTTATGTTTTGAGAGTGTCAGGGGAAACAAGAAGATTTGATCATTGGATCAAATCTTTAATATTTTTTGATAGATTCTAATCTCCTGAATTTTTTATAAAAAATAGTTAATATTCTTAGCAATATCTTCTTAACCACTCTGCTCACTCATCCTTTCTAATATTATTAAACTTTTCATACTTCTTTGACAATGTCATACTAGTGAAGTCCTTCATAATTTGTGTGTTTTCCCTCATAATATCTACCTGAAAAATGCTCACTCATTTCTCTAATATTAAATCAAAAGAAGCTTCAGTTTTGCATTTTATGTATCTCTCTATTATGAAAATGATTTTATAAAAAATAATGAACTACTTTTCTGCTGTTTCTTATAAGCTTTATGAGAAACTTGTTGTATTTTTTAAATAGTTATACCTTAGCACATCACATGGTATCTTGGAAACTCATTCAAATCTATTCTAAATTAATTAATTGGAACTCATATCAAATATAATTTTAAATATTAAAATAATTATTTTCTTATTTTATTAAAATATTTTGACATCCCTAAAAGTTGTAAAGGTTGTCATTTAATGTTAGTAAGTAGAAATATTATTTTTCCACATTTGAATTTTCTTATAAATTTTATTTATTTCTCTTTTTATTCAGCTTACTTTTTAGAGACATTCATTTTGTTGCATTAAACCATTCCATCCAAAATCTAACATAATAAAAATACATGCATGAGTTAAGCAGAACATGTAAGCCAATTTAAAGTGAGTAATTTGTTTATATATTAATGTTATTTGTAGATATTCCTTATCTTCTCTAGTAAAAAATTACCCCCTCCTGCCCAAGAGGGGATAGTACATCCTATATTCCTAATGAGTGTCTAATATTTTGCAATTTCAAGCCAAATAACAAGGTGATATAATTGTGTCATAGCAAAAATAATGAAGCTGGATTAAATATCTCTCCTAGTTGGATTCTTTTATTCTTTTTCTTTGCTTTCAATTCCCAATAGCTAACCTTATTTTAAGGAGTTTTGCTCTTTAATGATATCTGTTCATGAAACTTAACTGTTAGGGCTTAGACTTCTACTGTAAGTTTCAGAGCTGTATTGCAGCTTGGGGAATAGTGAGATATAGAAAATAATGACACAAATTAATTTTCTGTTCCCAGGGGTCCTATATTCCTCATAGCTATCACTCAGTGGACAACCTCTTTTCTGAAAGATTGATATAAAAATAATTTATGTCAGGCTAAGAGGCAGAGCAAATCTATCTGCCTGGAAAAGCACATAAATGCCTTGAAGAAAAGAGTAGTAGCTTGTGGAGACAGTGCTTCTTAGTAATTAGAGGTGTTTATTATCCTTGTCAGGCTTTAACAATCAATTCTGGATTTATATAATGAAAGGATCTCGACATTTAATATATAACCACACCATCCAAGTCCCTGTGTAATTTAGCTTCATATAATTCAAGGGTGCTCTGCTAGTAGGCTGTAAGATTTTTTCCGTTTAAAATGCTGCAGCCATAATTAGGAAATATTGAAAATGAACATCTTACTAAGCCCAATGAAATAATAGAATTCTAGACCTTGAAGAGCTGAAGTGAGGTCATGTAATTCATTCCCTTGCTCTTAGGTAATAATCACACAAGAATAAAATAAATTATTATTTTATAAATATTATATACAACATATTTTATATTTTATATTTTATAGTGTAACCACAAATGAAGAGATGCATAAAAACCTCATTCTAATGTAGTTTATGTCTATGATTTTGAAGAATATCACTAACAGGAATGTCACAAAAAGAAAAGTATCAACATTAAATGATTACAAATGAAATAAAGATTAAATTAACGACAAGGGCTCATTGTGAGTTACCTGAATTCATTTCTTTTTTTTTTTCAATTTGAAGTAACTCTTCAACTAAGACTACTGGCATAGTTGCCTATATAAAAATCTTTGTGCCAAAATGTTTGGAGTATTGTATGGTAACGTATTGTAAGTAACAATATTGACTTATTTTCACACATGGAGCCAGAGGGCTGTTCACTCATCCTGTGATATTGAACATATTTTCTGTAAATATCCAGACTGTAGGAGCTAAAGATGAAGATATTTACAGACTACCTCCATATTAAAGCTCTATTTAAAACATTCTTGAGCAGGCATGGTGGCTCATGCTTGTAATCCCAGCACTTTGGGAGGCTGAGACAGGTGAATCACCTGAGGTCAGGAGTTTGAAACCAGCCTGACCAACATGGTGAAACCCCGTCTCTATTAAAAATACAAAATTAACTGGGAGTGGTGACATGTGCATGTAATCCCAGCTATTGGGAGGCCAAAGCAGGAGAATTGCTTGAATATGGGAAGCGGAGGTTGCAGTGAGCCGAGTTACTACCGTTGCACTCCAGCCTAGGCAAGAAGAGTGAAATTCCATCTCAAAAGAAAAAAAAAAAAAAAAAAGTTATTTTTATGGTCTAATGTTGATAAATTTATGTTTAAGCTAGATCTAATAGTGACAAAATACTATCTTAGGTTCTGATCATAACACTGTATGAATATTAATTTTATTATTTCAACATATTTGAAAGATGATGTAATGCTGTTGTGCTGATTGTCTAGTTCTTAATTTACTACCAGATTAACAGCATGTTCTTAATTAGCATAATTGAGTCACGTGAACTCTGTTTCTACATCTAAGTTTTCCAGTTTAGTTGAAGAGAAATGCAAAAACAACAACAACTACTACAACCATCATATAACAAAGCCTTCATGGTATTTGGGAAGGAGTTGTGACATGGGAGTTAAAAACTAAATTTTTAAGTCCATTCTCTACCACTGTAATCATCCAAATTATTTGCCCAACTTAACATCCCTGAGACATAATTTAATACCTAAGATTGTAGGCAATTTTTACTAAGTATCTTTAAATTGTTTCAGATTTAAGTTCTAATGAAATAACAAATCAACTGAAAATTTTTGTGTACATGATTAAATGTTAATTTAAATTGATTAGAATTTAACCAGTGTTGCTTGTAATGGTGACAACATATGAATTTATGTCCAGATTTTGGTTAACTTCCTGCTATAAATGTTATTTCTACAATAAACAGTTTTACCAATATTCTCTATGAGTTATTTTACACAAATTGGAAAAAGTCAATGTCTTTCTTACCACTTTTAAATATTGAGAAGTCAGTACATTATTAGCTTTGCATATATATTCTTTAATAAAACTATGGTCATCAAAACTTAAAAGTACAGTAACATTTTTCCACATTGTCACATTTCTTAAAACACCAATATATAAGGGAGGGAATAGTTTATATCCATATACACATGCATACTGTATCAGCAAAACCTGTTAAGCAAAATCCCATAGTTTAAAAAAAATTTGATTTGGAAATAATTTCTGATGTTGTTAATTGTTGTAGAGTGACTACAAAATAAGACAAGGAATTATCATAACAGGGAATGATTGCCCTTTAAGTATGACTGAGGGGTTAAATATTTAAAAGCTGATTTAACATATTGCTACTACACTAAAGAGATACATACACAAACAAGATCTTCCAAAAAAGAATCTAGTGAAATTTAAGCAAAATCAAAAGTCGACATACACTAATGACCTTAAAAGTAGATATAACTTAAATTTGTGACCCCTGAGTATCTCAGATGTGTGATCATTCTAGTCAATATTCTTTCACACATAGAACAAGCTGACATGAATATTAGAACTTATATTTTTTTATGTAATACTTTTTAAATTAATACCAGAGATTTTTGACAATAGATAATTTCATATTGAAGCAAGAAAAAAATCAATATGTATTATAAAAACTCTCCTGCTCCCAAAGAATAATGATAATTTCAAAGGTCAGGAGTAAGACTAAGAAGACGATCGAGAAAACTTTTAAGGAATATTTTGGTAAAAAGTGACAATTTGAAAATTAATAATGGAATAATGATTGTATTTAGTTGGATCAATGTCAATCACAAAAATCATGTATCTATAATATTAGGTTAGGTGGGAAAAATATAAAATATAAACAAAGTACATTGGCTCAAAAAATAGCATGACTATAACATAATACATAATGAGAATTGTTATATAAATGTATACTTTTTTTGATATAAACAGGCCTTTATGATATAAATTTGTACTGTTTATATATCTATATATCTAGATCTATATGTATTCTAATATATCAAGTAAATGGCAACTGAAATTATTATGAGATAGGACTATTTAGCAATAAGGACAGTTTAAATTAGAATGACAGACTGTACCAAGTGTTGGGAAGAATCTGGAATTATTAACAACTCTTATACAGTATCAGGAGGAATGTAAATTGTTGCAATCACTTTGAAACGCTATTTGATCTGATCCACTGAAGCTAAACATAAGTTTAATCTATGACAGAGCAATTTTATTCCCTACGTATATATTTAACAGAAATGTGTATATGTGAGTCAATACACAAGAATATGAATAGCGACATTTTAAAAATACTAAACTGGAATCAACACAAATGTCCATCAATCATACAATGAATGCATTAATTGTATTATATTCATACAATTGAGTATTATACACAATGAAAAAAACATATAGCATTACTACAACGCAACATGAAAGAATCCCATTAACATCACTTAGGCAAAAGTGGTTATAAAAAATGTTGCAAAGACGTTGGTGTGCAACGGTGTGATCTCTGCTCACCGCAACCTCCGCCTCCTGGGCTCAAGCGATTTTCCTGCCTAAGCCTCCAGAGTTCCTGGGATTACAGGTGCCCACAACCACTCCTGGTTAATTTTGTATTTTTAGTAGAGTCGGGGTTTCACCATGTTGGCTATGCTGGGGTTTTGAACTCCTAATCTCATCTTATGTGCCCATCTTGGCCTCCCAAAATGTTGGAATTACAAGCCACTTCTCCTGACCTATAACTTTATCTTTAAAAAATTAAAAAATATTTAGTGTGGGATATTAAGACAGTGATTACTAGGGGCTGAAAGAAGTACAGTAACTCAGATGAGAACTAGGGAGCACTTCTGGGGTAAGGGTGTGTTCTGTTTTTTTGGTGGTTAGTTGGTTGATTTTTTTTTTAATTTGGGTAAAGGCTAACATTGGTATTCTCATATAAATACTGTGGAAATATATTGAGCTATTATTTCATGCTTTGTATATGAAATACATATGAAAAGTGTGTGTCATATTTCAATATAACAGTTAAAAAATAGGAGTATTGCAATGATTCATCTTAAAGGCAGTGATATTTCAAAGGGTGATTATGGAATTTTAAAAGTATATCTTTAAAAAATTCAAATTTTTGGTACCTAGATTATGTTTCCTCAGTTACCACTAAATGGTATTATTTTTCTTTTGTATCTAATAACATAACTATTACCCTGAGTAATTTGTTAAAATAAGTATTATTATTATACAAGTAATATGTTAGAAAAATATAGATAAAATGAGATACTAAATCTATGGTATAGATATTTAAGCATTGATTTATATAGTAATTCATTTTTAATATTTTTTTTTTACATAACATTAGTAGTTTTTGTTTATGGTTTTTGAAATACTTGGGAACATAACAAATACAAAAATTTGTATTGATATTTATAATATCTAAGCAAATATAGTTAACTTTGCAATCACCGGTTAAAAAGTCTTTTATAGAAAGTCTTAAAGCCTTTTAACATCAGATATATTTAATATGTAAGAAGTCTATATTTTAAAAATATTTTCTGGACATTTATTTTAAAATACAGGTAATATTCAATAACTTAATATAATGGTATATTATAAAGTATTGTTTTCAAATTTTTCCAGATGATTGTGTTAAAAAAGGGTGCAACATTACAGAGGTGGAAATATTAGAAGGGGAGGCAAGGGAACACAATTTTAGGTATGCTTGGTTTCTTTTTTATATAAAATATACTTTAGTTAACCCAAGAGCAACATATTCAAGAATCTCATTTTTCATTATTTTAACTTTCCTCACTGATGCTTTGTAAGGGGCTAAGTGCTAAAACTAGAATAAATTTTAACAGAAAAATAAGGATACCATTAAATGTCACTTCCAATCTCAGATTAAATTGCTGCAAATGAGAAGCTTAGGAAAAACGAAGGCATTATGTAATCGGGATTGAATAAAGCCAAGGTCATATATAACAAGAGTTCCAATTAGTGCCTATTTAAACAATACCAAAAGGAAGCAGTTTGACAATGACTACAGGTTATTTCCTAGCACATGCTAAGAAATGCTATTTTCAGATATAAGTGACATAGAAAAGATGTGCCATGGAAAACTTACATTTTTCCTATTAAGTATTGACTCACAAAGGAAAACACTTAATTTTAAATATCTTTTTTAAAAAAAAGATATACAAAAATTCAAAAATATTGATTTAAATAAGACGCTATTTAGTTTAAAACCACTGTAAAAATAAATCCTCATAGTATTGTTTGGAAGCCGAAGACAAAGTATAAATTTTAAAAATGAGACATTTTATTCAAATAAAATAATTGTTAGGGAAGAAATTAAGTTCTATTGTCTCTGAATCTGAGAGAGTGAGCTGATCAGGAATGACGTGTCAGAGCGAGGGAAGTAGGTAGTTGGCAGTGCGCATGTGCTGAGCTCGCCAAGTGCTGAAAGTGTTGAAAATGAAATCAATGAGTTTCTAGTAGATATTGAGTAGTTCTCCTAATGCTAAGCAGTTGTCCTCATCTTAAATTCCTACTCAATAAAGATTTTTATTTCACATTGTTGAAGATTCTTCTCTATATGAATACTATTTAGGCTCAAACTTAAATAAAGTTTGAGTTATTTATTTGCATGATATATTTTATCATAATTATAATGACATCCAATTTTATATGAAAATTAATGTAATATGTTTTTATAAATTGCATCTTTGTTTGAAGATGGTATTATATAAGCATAAATTTTAGAAAATAATAAGCATGGATCCATTTATAATTAGGAGAGAGAGAAGATAATGCAAATTCATCTGGATACATACGGTAATAAAACACTACTGATCTGAATGAACGCTTACATCTTCCAGTGAAAAGCACTAGTCTCAATAAGAGTGCTTTAAATTATTCCAGATTGACTTAAAACTGTAGATTAGAAAAGATGAATTGGCATTCAATTTAAAGATTTTACAGCCTGATTACATTTTGAAATCCATAGAAATTAATTTAGTGTGCAAATAGAATTATGTGAAACTTATTTTTTATGTGTAATAGAGACTACAGAAAGATTCTGTTCAGGTTGTTTTTTCCTTTTCCCTCATGATGGAAAAAACACCTACATACACTAGGAAAAAAATGCAACTTCTTTGGAGATAGACCTTTAATTTGTATTCTTACATTTTCGTTGGCTTCCATAGTTAAAACAATACTTAACCTTCAGTAGAATGAGAAATATAAATTCAATACCATTAGAAAACTTTGTTACTTTTCTGGGCAATGAGTCTGTGTGTTGGTCATATTCTTTGTCCCACTCTACTGCATCCTCTGGTCCAATTTCGCTACCCCATCTTTCAGATACAGGTTGCCTGGCCTTCTGACTTTCAGATGGATTTGGACAATAGAGAGCCCTAAAAATTAAATGAAGAGAGAGAAATAAAACTGACATATTTATTTCTGAGGTCTCCATCTGAAAAGCCACTGTAGCATTGTGCTTAATTAGGCTCAGACCAGTGTTTAATTAGACATATTTCTTCTAGGGTGACCTTTGATATTTCTGTCTTCCCTAGTTTCAAATAACTGTTTTCTCTACTTGCTTTTTCAGACATAGATATTGTTACTGCATTCTGCTGGTAGTTACCATAACTGTGTTATCTCATGTGGCATCCTAATATTATATATTTTATTAAATTTCATTTATTGATATTCCTAAAATTATACAATAGGAGTGTGCCATCTGTTTTTTGTTAGGATTCTCATTGATACAGCCAGTTGCTATTATTCTTTGAAGTAACATAAAATTTCTCTGTGAGGGGAAATCCACTTGCTAATGGTGAAGAAAGGTAGCTGTTAATCATTTCTTAAGGTCTGGATAAATTGTATAGATACCATGTCAGTATAATTTGTATTCAATTTGTAAAGGTCTCATTGACCTTATAATTCCAAATGATGCCAAATACAAATAGTTTTCTTTATTCATATTTTCCAAGTCCCATTTACTATATTTGAATGCAGGCAGGACACCTCATAATACCTCACAAGCCCAATATGAACTTACTGTACTGCTAATGGACATAGGTACATTCAAACCCACAACATTTCCTGGGACACAAACTATCGAAAGAAATGTACCTTCCATGAAAATTTTTAAAGACTTTATTCACTATACTAACTAATTCTTAATGTCTTGACTTGTGAGATTATTACCTAATCACTTAAGAAAATAAGTATGAAGGCCAGGCATGGTGACTCACACAAGCAATCCCAGCACTTTCGGAGGCCAAGATGGGCGGATTACCTGAGGTTGGAGTTTGAGACTAGACTGACTAATATGGAGAAATCTCATCGCTACTAAAAATACGAAAGTTAGCCTGGCATGGTGGAGGGCGCCTGTAATCCCAGCTACTTGGGAGACTGACGCAGCAGAATTGCTTGAACCTGGGAGGTGGAGGTTGCAGTGAGCCAAGATCCTGCCACTGCACTCCAGTTTGGGTGACAGAGCAAAACTCCCTTTGAAAAACGAACAAACAAAGAAAAAAAAAAAGTATGAGGAGAAATTAATAACGTATATTTTATAAAAGACAAATAGCAGTTTATGGAAGAATTAAATAAAAACGTTTGAATCTAAAATGATGCATTTGAGAAGTTTGTTATTTTAAGCATACGTAATATTTTGGTTTTAAAATGTTAGTTTTCTTGCAACAAAACCTCCAATAAGCTTAGGGAAGAACTCTGTGTTAAATCTTTGAGTTATAGTGAAATAAGGAATATTATTAATCCTTAGTTTAGGCATCCATATCTACTTATCTGCTTAATGCTCTTTGTTTACATGCTATCTCAAAAGGAATTACCATACACCTGCTCAGTCCTACCATAGACCAGCATTTATTTTTGCTTTTTTCCACACATAATCAACGTACAAGATAGATACAGCTAGATGCCATGACAGATTAACTATGAAATAGTGTTGCTTTACACAGTAGAAATTTATTCTCACTCAAATAAATCCAAGCGGCAGCAGTAAGTGGAATGCGGCAGTGTGAGCCTTGCTTTTCATAAAGCTGGAACAGCCATCTAGTGATGTTGGTTATATATAGTGGTGGGCATTATTTCTATCCACACTCTACCGGCTTGAACTCATTAACGCAGGCACTCTATAACAACAAGGGAAACTACAAACATGTACTCGAACTCCCTGCCTAGAAAGCATAGGAAATAGTTTTAAAGAAAAGCTTTCCAATCTCTGACAAAATCAGTCATAGTTCGAACAGACTTTTATTATCTCTAGTTAACATTTAAATCTCCTAAATGTTCTCCCAGGTTTTAGTCTGCAGACAATGCCCTTTGCAATTCATATTTAAAGGTGCCATATTTAAAGAAGATAAATCATAACCCTCTTTCTTAAATCATGTAAAGATTTACCTTCCTCCACTGAACACAGTCAAAACTCCTTATGATGATATTTAAATAAGACTTTACACTGAACAAAAATGCCTGTGTATCTACATGTCAGAAACTATTAAACAATAGATTAGAGATCCACAAAGGAAAACTAAGCTTAAATCTGGGATAAGCAAATGATAGCCTATTGCATGTTTTTAAAATAATGACTAGGATTTCCCAGGAAGAGGAGAAAGGAGAGAATATTCCTAGTAGAGGGAAAACACACACACACACACACACACACACACACACACACACACTAAACGTGGATAAAGTAAGGAAAAACATTGCCCACCAGATGAAATTGTGGTGGTAGTGATAATGTTTTAAAATATAATTTCCAAGGTTCTATAAATGGTGATTAAATTATACCATCAATTTTTAATCTGGCACATGAACTGCACTGAATTCTTTTTTTTTTTTTTTTTTTTTGAGGCTGTGTCTTGCTCTGTAGCCCAGGCTGGCGTGCAGTGGCGCGATCTCTGCTCACTGCAAGCTCCGCCTCTCCCGGGTTCTCGCCATTCTCCTGCTTCAGCCTCCCGAGTAAGAAGCTGGGACTACAGACACTTGCCACCAAGCCCGGCTAATTTTTTGTATTCTTAGTAGACACGGGATTTCACCGTGTTACCCAGGATGGTCTCCATCTCCTGATCTCGTGATCCGCCCGCCTCGGCCTTCCAAACTGTTGAGATTACAGGCGTGAGCCACCGCGCCAGGCCCTGCATTCATTTTTAAAATATTTTATTACATTGAGATATAAATTCATACCCATTACGATGGCTATTAACAATGAACAGGAAATAGCAAGAGTTGATGAGGATGTGGAAAAATTGAAACACTTGTGTATTGCTGGTGGGAATGGAAAATGTTGCAGCTGCTATGGTAAATGGAATGGTGGGTCTTCAACTTTAAAAGAAAACACAGGATGATCATATTATCTAGCAATTCCACTTCTGGGTATATACTTAACAACATTGAAAGCAGAAACTCAAGCAGATATTTGTAACCCATTTTCATAGCAGCATTATTGATAGTAGCCAAAACTGTAGAAGCAACACAAGTATCCATCAATGATGAATGTTTCAACAAAATATCATATATACATAGCATAAAATATTATTCTGTCTTTAAAAGGAAATAAATTCTGTCACATACTACAAAGAGAGATGAGTCTTAAGGAAATGCTAGGTGAGACAAGTCAATCACGAAAGGACAAATACTGTATGATTTCAATTGTATATGGTATTTAGTAAAATTAATAGCCAAAAAAGCAGAATGGTAATTGCTAATGCTGGGTAAAAAAGGAAATGGAGAATTAGTGTTTAACAGGTATAGAATTGAAGTTGGAGAAGACGAAAAGTTTTGGAGATGGACGGTGGTGATGGTTGCATAACAATGTGAACGTACTTAATGCCATAGAACTGTGCACTTTAAAATGCTTAAAATAGGAAATTTTGTGATGTATAGTTTACTACAATAAAAATATTTTGCTTTCAATGTGTATATTGAGGTTTACTTTACCTTAAATGTGTCAATAATACTGTTCCTGTCACTATAAAAGTAAAATGTTCATTCCTTTAAATTTGGAAAATATATATGTTGGAGAATATTTTAATTAATTCCACTTGAATGGTGATTATGAAAAATGTATGACATTGTATATTTGACATTTGCAGAAAAAGAGAGATAATCTTTCTCAAGTCTGCATTGTGGTGTCCAAAAGGAGAGTGATTTTTGTATTCTCATTAAATAGGAGTTAATAAATTATCACAAATAAAATACAAATAAATAATAATAGTATATTTGTAATTGGGGAGATCAATATATTTCAGTATATTCTGTATGCCTTTTGCTTCAAGGAGCTCCTAAAACTGATCTTCAGAAGATGCATTCTACACATATTTTTTATTAAAATTGTATTCATCATTTGTGCTCTCAGATCTAGAAATAGAATTCCGAGCATGCTATTCTTGCAGACTTCCAGGATGTGCTACCCATTTTATTCTGCACCTACTGAAGGAAAGCCTAAAAAAATGGAAATAAGTTTTTCAGAATCTTATTTCATTTGGTGATTTAAACACATATAAGTTTTGAACCTGTTATTTCTGCTCATTTCTCTCACATAAGAATTTTTAGAGCAGTTAAATTTCCAAGGATCTCTCAGACTTGTTGCAATGATACAGAAACAGTAACAAAAATATGTTTAATTTTAATGTCTATTGTTTTTCAGTAAATAGCTGAGTTGCTCCTTAGTGAAAATTGGCACTTTTCTTAGCCCAAAAGAGAAGGCAACTTATTAAAAGACTATAAACAGAGACCATCACTTTCTTAATATATAATCCATAACTCCAATATACCATCATCACTTTCAGATATTTCAGTTAGCATTGCTTAATGGCTACCAGCATTTTGCCATTTTTATTATTTTTACCATGAAAACATTTGTATGGGTTATAAATAAAAATTGTCTTTTTCAGATTTAATCTTTTTCATTTGTCTAAATTGCTCTTCTCAGAGTGGAATATTTCCATCAATAAGAGAGAAAAATTATGCTTTATAGTTATATATAATTATGCTTTATAGTTATATAATATATAATGTACATATCTATCAACTCTCACATATGGCCATACAATTGTTGTTTTATATGATCCAAGTCTATACTTAATATATCAATTTTCTCAACTCATTATTCCCATCTTTAGATTACTAGTACTTACAAAATATACCTATCTTGGCAAAGGAAGGTATTTGATTATTTCTAGTATTTAGAACGTTTTTTCATAAATATATTTAGTTAAAAAAAAGGTATAATTGAACAGTCTGGCCATTTTAAAAGAATGATTAAGAAAAGACAAGATCCAAATGGTAGGATAGAAAGTATAATTATAGCAACCCTCAATTATAGCAGAGTTGATTTGCAACGTAAAGAAAAATGTGTGTGTGTGTATGTATGTGTGTGTGTGTGTGTGTGTGTGTGAGAGAGAGAGAGAGAGAGAGAGAAACAGAGGGAGACCTGGGGAGAGAGAACAGGGCGTGGACAGTGAGGAAATGTGTGTAGAGAACTGTAGTCTCTCTGTAGATTAATACTGGACAGGATTTGGGAGGTTTAACTTGAAAAGATCTGGTGGAGGTGAAAGTGCTACTGGCTGGAAAGAGCCAAGGGCTAAGGGACATTTGAGGAATCTAGAGGAATCGTCACAAGATATTATAAAAATATAAGTATATCAGATTAACTTCTGTTATTTTTGCTGGGGCTATGTACAAACTCTAAGAGATATATATACATCTGAAATTTGAATTTCAGTTCATGTATTTGATCAATTCAAGGAATGTTACCATGGGGATGAAGAGGCACTTTTAAAGTGAAAGTAAAACAGTATTTTTAACTGTAGTCTGTTTTTTTTCCGTGTTCCTCCCACATGTGTACTTATGTTCTGTCATTTGTTCCAGACCAATTTCATGTCACAATCCCACTTGGGTTTAAGGTGTAACTGAGTCTTCATTACAATTTAGTTCCTACCAAAATAGCATATGATGAAGCTTAAATATCGACCATGATATTTGCATTTTTTTATAGGAGACTCAACTCTAGTACCATGGATGTTTCTCATCAGGTATCTCATTGATTTAGTGCGCCCATTAAGAAGTTCCTACACTGTTGTCAATTGCAGATATCTATTCTCTTTTAATTTCATTTATTATTATGTAAATTATAGTTGTTCATTTAAAAAATAGAACACAAGTAGAAAAAAAATGAATTTAAAATATTAACCACATCTTACTACCAAGAAAAAAAATCTATCAATTTCAAGACTTTTTACATGTCTATGTTTGAGTGTCTTGTGCTATAAATGCATGGACAAAATACAGCCATAATCTGTATAATGTTTTATACGTATTTTTTAAATTAAATGATAGTATATCATGTCTACCCTTTATCCTTTATGTAAATACATTTATCTTTATAATATATTTTGATATTGAGATGGCATATAACATCTTGGGTTCACCAAACTTTTCTAAATCAATGTTATTGTTGAGCATTATTTTGTAAATATTGTATTTTTATAAGAAATAACATGATTATTATTTCCTACAAAAATAAAAGTTTTAACTAATCCAGAGACATAAGATATATATATCTTAAGAAATATATGTATATATCTTTATTTCCTAAGAAAAAAATTGTAGATGAATTTCTGAGGCAAAAAGTTATGTATCACTTAATGCATTTTATTCATGTTCTCAAAGTTTTCATTAGCAAACATAGACACATTTACAAATCCCACAAACAGTGTTTGAGGGTAACTGTTCTTTCCACTTGGTTGTCATCTTTGAATAAATACCTTTTTAACTTCTTGAGCTACAACAGATACCTTGGAAGGTGTGAATAATTTAGGCAAGTCCTGCTTCACGCTTGTTGGCTTAAATAATTGTGTTAACACTCCAGCTTTGCTTGTATTAGAGAAATAATGCAAGGTTTTTTATTGGTTAATATTTTATAAGGCTGAGTGAGATTATCCCAAAATATGCAAAAGCATTTCTTAAAAAATACAAGGTCTTCGGGATATTGTATTTAGCTATCTTAGTGGATGATATTGATATACTCTATGTCAGAGGGCAGTGTAGTAGTTACTTTATTATACATCTATGGAACAAAATGTGGTATGCTAGAAAAGAACACCCTAATTTCCCAGAGTATTTAATGCAAAATAATTATTTCTATTCATTAATTCAAATTAATTTCTCTATGTTAATGTTTTCTCCAGTAGTTATTTTTAACTTTCAAACAAATAGTAAATTCATGATGGCACAGCTTATTTTTCTTGCTTGCTTTTGAATAACTTATTTTTTACAATCATCTTATAAAATAGAGCATTTGATTCATTTTAAAATTTAGAAAGCTAGATGGAAAGTTTCTAAATGCTTAAATTATTTCATATAATAAGAACTAGTCTTAGAAAAGAGGCTACTTCCTCAAAACTACAAAAATGATCATATTTCACACACATAAATAATGTATAGATCATTGAGCTAGTTGTTTGTGATAATTGCTTGGAAAATGCAAAAATGAAATGGTCAATATAAGGAGATATCATAAAATATATGAGCAAAACCATGGAAGATTAAACATTCATAATAGGACATACTGTGGTCCACTCATGCTCATGCAGACATTCACCCAACTGTTGTTCTCATGTCTGTCACATAGGACTGTGATGCTCATCACGGCACTCTTTTCCATGAATAGGGGCATGATGGGAGGCAAGGATGGCAAACTAATTACAGACATAGTCTGTCCTTTGAGTAATGACCCTATCTCTAGCCTCTAGGGTCTGTCACTATTTGTGGCACTGTGTCTTAGTCTTGACAGGCCAAACAGCTTTTACTCAAAAAGACCTGCACGATCTCTCATTTTTAGAATGCTGGCACTGAAAATTTATCAATTTCTGTCATCTCTGAAGTATCGACAGGAATAGCACCATTTTAAAATTCTATTTAATGATGTTAATGTTGAATGTGAAACAACAGCAATTAAAACAAAGGGGGAAGCCATATGATTATTTTTAATTAAAATTAGACTGTTTTGCAACTTTATTTTTACTCATATGACAATTTATTCAACATTTGTTCATTTCAGGGAGATACACAGGAAATAACCTGGCAGTAAAGATGCCCACATTTCTTATTTATTCATCAGTTCACACTGTTACACATGTCCCTCCAGAGCTCTCAATCATAACTGATCAACACTTGCCAATGTAATATTATCTGTCATTTGAAATGAACATTCCTAAGGAGCTTTCCTTTTTCTTTGTAACTATACTCAAATAAAACTTTCACTTGAGAAACAGAACTGCATTCCTGTGTTATGACGCATTGGCAATGAGACTCTGTGGGTCATACAAAGCAGGATTCTATAATGTGAAACAGATAATGTTTCATGTGATCCCCATATATTAAATGATCAATAATCTATACAATGTCAAATGTCTTGAATACATAATGTTCTGTAAAAATTCAAATGAAATAGCTAACTTAGGTTTAGTATGAAATGTAAGAAACAAATATATCTTAAACTGTCTGCATTGGCTTGGCACAGTGACTCACGCCTGTTATCCCAGCACTTTGTGAGGCCAAGGCAGGTGGATTATGAGTTCGAGAGTTCGAGATCATCCTGGCCAACATTGTGAAACCCCGTCTCTACTAAAAATACAAAAATTAGCTGGATGTGGTGGTGCATGCCTGTAATCCCAGCTACTTAGGAGGCTGAGGCAGGAGAATCACTTGAACCATGGAGTCGGAGGTTGCAGTGAGCTGAGATCGGGCCACAGCACTCCAGCCTGGCGACAGAGCAAGACTCTGTCTCAGTAAATAAATAAATAAATAAATAAATAAATAAATAAATAAAACTGTCTGCACTAAACAACTTATTTTCCAACCATATAAATTATTAAACTCTGAGTATTCCTTTAGGGCACTATCTTTTGGACTTTTGTAGTCTCCACAGTACCAAACTGAAACTCTTCTAACGTGAACACTTTTTTTCACCAACACTACTAGTCCTGTTACCCTGCAGATCTTCTTCACCCTCCTAAGGATTCAAGAGCCAATTTCTGGAGCCAAGTGACAGGACAGCTAAAGAGGACTAAGGAAATATTAAATTGCAAGATTTTTTTTTTTTCTCATTGGCTAGACTGTATGTATTCTGATCTAGAGACGAATTTACAGATTAGTCACTACATTTGGAGACAAAATCACTGGACATAAATACTTAATGATCTGCCAAGAAATAACTATAAATTACTTTTGCAGTATAAGACATTTAGGTCAAGCTTGGATAATGAAACTTTTATCTTTAATTCTGATCTTTGTCCCATCAACTGATAACTTCCATGTTTCACGTTCTAAGCATAAACGAGAAATACTAAAAAGCATTTTCTTAGTAACTCATCAAAATCTTTTCTATGTGATCAAATTAATTACAATTTCAACATGTGTTCTTGCAGTCTTGTAATCTTCAATAATCCTGCAGGGCTATGTCCAATAAAAGGGTTAGAGAGTATAGTTCAACAGATTTTATAAAGCATCTGATAAAATATCTCAAAATATATAGGTAGCAATATTACTAAATGGAGCAAATCCAGTATTTTATGCTATCGATGTACTCACATACATATATGTATTTGTTATTCTTTGCTCTGCATGTTATAAATGCATTAGTATAGAGTTTTAACTGCTCCAGAGACTTGAAAATTGGCAGAGGTTGCTGCAATAAAGTTAGTCTTAAAATAACTGAAACTTCACAGCTGCCAAAAATATACTGTTGTAAAACTATAATCAGGACTTAGAAGAGACTTACTGTCAGATTGAAATTATTTGTAAAAGTGATATTGATGAGTCCATAAATCTAAGTGAGCGTTTCCAAAACTTGAATGAATTGTGCATTAAAAAATTATAGTGTGGTGATTTGAAGATCTTATTCTGTTTTAAGAGTTGTTACGTAATTGTAAAGCAAGTAACAATTTGGAAGTATAATATGGATCAAGGTAATGTCAGGACATCTTTTTCTGAGAAAGAGAAGTAATTTAATATTTTGGTGTTATTTCCCAAAGTTGTATTTAAACTGTATGTACTAAAAGAGTGCTATCTTAATCCAATAGCACTTGTCTGTTTCTAATATATATATTTTTCTCTCTGATCAATTTTCCAGTCTGTGCTATTTTCTTCATTTTTCCATTCTCTAGTTCTAACAAGAGACAAATAAAGGAATTACTAATTTTATTTCACAGAGATAATTCAGCTGTTGAAATAATGATAATATTTATGTCACTTGGAAAACAAAATGCAGTATAGAAAAATGGTCTAGTAAAAGGTTTAATAAACTGATTGATTGTATTATAATGAGCATTTAGGGCTGA
The DNA here is from genome assembly GCF_009764315.1 of Trachypithecus francoisi. Classification (NCBI taxonomy): domain Eukaryota; kingdom Metazoa; phylum Chordata; class Mammalia; order Primates; family Cercopithecidae; genus Trachypithecus; species Trachypithecus francoisi. Next base: position 54,301,076 of record NW_022681463.1, on the reverse strand, counting down.
CAGAAAACAGGAGAGTAGATGAATCTAACATTTGCTGTTTCGTAATTGTATGGGTACATAACCTAATACAAACATGAAAGAAAACAATCTAAGAAACAAAACAGAGTATACAACTATCACAGTTAAATCTCTGCTTTCGAAAATAAATGTAACTCATCTAAATGGAAGGTTGAGCATGTTAAAAACACATACACGAATTTTAGTAAAACTTTGAGAACAAAAAATAACTAAATTAGGACACTAAATAATATACAAAATATTAAAATCTAAATAGAGATGATTCCCAACTTATGATGGGATTATAACTCAATAAATCCACTGTAAATGGAAAATATAATAAATCAAAAATGCATTTAATGTACCTAACCTATGAAACATCATAGCTTAGCCTAGTCTATCTTAAATGTGCACAGAACATTTACATTAGCCTATAGGTGGGCAATAAAATCTAAAACAAGGTCTATTTTATAATATGGTGTTGAATATCATGTAATTTATTGAATACTGTATATTATGTCAAAATTGTGATGATTTTGTACCAGGTAAGGGCAAAAGAATTGCTTGTTGAACCATCTAAGCTGGGCATCTGTATTTCAATCTAACTGAACTGTTACATTTTGCTCCTACTCTTGAGAAATCTTTTCTTCATACAACAGACATTCTAGACTGGCTATATTGAACAGTAATAGGAAATTTTAGGAATGCAAGCTGAAATCATTTATCTTGATTACTAGAAAGCCTAACAGAAGTAATTGGCCCATACATATTCTGTCATATAATTCCTGATCATTTCCAAATAAGTTATCATACTCTACAAAATGTTAAGAAAGAGGAATAAATCAAAATATTTTATTTTCTAACCATTAATATTTAAAGAAGCACAAAAATGATAATGGAACACCATGTTGCTTTTTTTAATAAATCACAATCAAACAACAAAACCGTTGTATTATAAATCTATCTTTAGAAAGGATAATCTGGTTAGGGAGTAAAATTATTAACAAATGTAAATTTGGCAGTTAGTTGTCCATGGAAAATTTTCATAGAGATATTGTAGAATAATAAATTATATAAATATTAGGGAGATATATTCTCCTAGTTTATGATTTTTTTTAGTTTCCTACATCACAAAATTATTTTTATCTACTGTATTTTATCAATTTAGAAATAATACAAGTTAATCACAATAATTACAATAAATCTTAGAGAATTATCTTTAACCTAGAACTAGCTAAGAATTTTTGGTGAATTATTTACCTTAATTGACTTGTGAAATAGAAAAATTCTGGGAAAGATCTTTGTCATCTTTATGAAAGAATAAAAATAGAAAAAGAAAAAATAGATTGACAGGTATTGTCCTTTATTATATTAATAGAATGAAGAATATGGAGAAATGGCAAAGAGAAGGTCTAAAATAGGATTCAACAAAATCTCATGTCTGCATGTCTGTTTTGGGAAGAGGAATGTGAATAAAGATAATTTTCAGAATGAGCAGCCAGAAATGTAGATAAAATCCTGTGGAGTCTAGTCTCAGAAAGCAAAGGAAACCTAAGTCTTTCAAGATTGAGACTGTAAACAATGCCAAGTCCGGAAGATAGCCTCTGTAACATATTGATGATATTGATGAAATCTGGTTTATGAAATGTTGTGGGTGGGAACGAGCTTGCAGTCACATTAAAAAAGAGTGAGAAATGAGATTCCGTCAGGGAATGATTCAGCGTCATTAGGACACAGCAGTAATGAACGTGGGCTACTCTTTCCAAAACTTTTGCTATAAAGAGAAGATTTAAGATAACAGTAAATTCCGGGGAATACGAAGTTTTAAAAATATTGTCTTATTTTTGTTTTTGTGGCTGATGTTTGTACAATTAGAGAGATACGAGAAAAAAAAAAGGTTGAAGTTCGAATGGAAATTTTCAGAAAGAGGAGAATCAAAAAGCATAGTCCGTGGAAATAAGTCTTTGGTAGAATTGCAAAAAGCTATAGTAGGAAACCAGGGAGTTAAATTTATACAAGCGAGTTATAGTAATTTCAGTGTGATTGAAATGAGGAAGAAAATAATATTTTTGGAAGCAGCTGATTTTTTTTTTTTTTTTTTTTGAGATGGAGTCTCGCTCTGTCGCCAGGGTTGGAGTGCAGTGGCGCCATCTCGGCTCACTGCAAGCTCCGCCTCCCGGGTTGACGCCAACCTCCTGCCTCAGCTTCCGGAGTAGCTGGGACTACAGGTGCCCGCCACCTCACCCGGTTACTTTTTTGTTGTTGTTGTTTGTTTGCTTGTTTGTTTGTTTTTTTGTATTTTTAGTAGAGACGGGGTTTCACCGTGTTAGCCAGGATGGTTTTGATCTCCTGACCTCGTGATCCGCGTGCCTAGGCCCCCCGAAGTGCTGGAATTACAGGCGTGAGCCACCGCGCCCGACCCAGCAGTTGAATTTGTATGTTTACTCGCAAAAGTAGACAAATTTCATCTGTAAAGAGAGGAGTGGGTTGTCAGGTGAAGAGTTTAGGGCAATAAAATAAAGATGGCATGAAATTGTTAATGTGATGAATGTGGTAGAAACCTAACTAAGGAACCTAAGTCTCATAGGGAGAAATTTGTGAATGAAAGAATAATACTGAAATAGAATTGATTTCTGTAGTCTCTCTCTTCCAACAATTAAATCACAAAATGATGTTGCTTTCTGAATTATTTGTGGTTCTACTAAATGTTGAGCCCTTATGAAATCAAAGAATATAATTACATTTTATATTGATTGTGTATCTCAGACCCTCAGCACAATGCTGGCACTTGGTGATTAATAATTCCTTTTAAATTAAAAATAAATGGATTTATGTACACTATAGATCTCAATTAGTTTGACAAACAAATGCAAATGACTGAGACATTTGTCGTAGTAGGAAACAGCAGCCAGAGAATGGAGAGGTTAAATCTGAAATTTCAGATGTAGTTCTTTTCTGGATTGATAACAAAGTCTAAAGAATGGTCTTGTCAGTAAATGGCTTATGTGAAGTAAAAGGGAAAGTTGTTTTAAGTTACAGTGGAAAGGAACTTGTAAGTTTTATAGGCAGCAAGTTTCTTCTATGAATATATAATTTTACACACAAAAAAAAGTAGTTCGGAACACATGTGAAACTTATATAACATAGAGGGAGTTCCTTGGCTTATGTAATAAAAGAAAACATGGCATTTTTTTATTTGTATTTTTTTTTTTACAAAAGTTAAAATCTATACTGATTTGGAAGGTAAGAAAAAAACATAAAGGGTGTTATGGAGCCCTGAGGTGATTCTATTGCCAGAGCAACAGAGAAGGGAAAAGAAAGAATAAAAAAGACCAAACAATAAGATATAAAACAGTAAGGGATTGAAAGAAAATTAATTGTATATTTGAAAGACTGCAGAGCTCATCAAACTAAAGTAAAATGTCAAATATGAGAAAGGTATTTTGTGGAATAAATCACAAAGAAAGGGACTTTGGGGAATTTTAAAAATAATATTAGCTATTCTTTGTGCACCTGAAACACATCTGATACCATGCAATACTTCCACAAATCCTCAGAATTAGATATCACTTCTTAATACTTTACAGATGAGGTGACTCAGGTTTGGCCAAAATGTTACAATAAGCATGTGGAAACATTGGGAATTCAAACTTGCTTGGCTCACTTTAAAATATATATCCTGGCCGGGCGCGGTGGCTCAAGCCTGTAATCCCAGCACTTTGGGAGGCCGAGACCCGCGGATCACGAGGTCAGGAGATCGAGACCATCCTGGCTAACACGGTGAAACCCCGTCTCTACTAAAAAAAAAAAATACAAAAAACTAGCCGGGCGAGGTGGCGGGCGCCTGTAGTCCCAGCTACTCGGGAGGCTGAGGCAGGAGAATGGCGTAAAAACCGGGAGGCGGAGCTTGCAGTGAGCTGAGATCCGGCCACTGCACTCCAGCCCGGGCGACAGAGCCAGACTCCGTCTCAAAAAAAAAAAAAAAAAAAAAAAAAAAAAATATATATATATATATATATATATATATATATATATATATATATCCTTAGCATTATCCCCTGTAACTTGTCTATGATTACAATGCTATGCTCTTATTACTTAGGCTACAATACAGGACTAAATAGGTAGTCAGATATTTGGCAAAGGAGCCATAAATTGTAACCTCTATAGCAAAATAAAGGAGAGGTTAATAAGGAAATTTGTTATTGAGGATGAAGAGTTGAAGACTAATAGCAAATGAGCACGAATAAAAGAAATTTATTTTACATGAAACGAAACTGACAAATATCCAGTGTTCAAATTAAAAATCTAACAGATGTGGTTATATTATTTTCAATTCCGGAGGAAGCAGATTCTGAGATAAAGATATGAATCCAAATAATTTACTTTGGAGATTTTCCCATGAAATACCCACAGAGGAGTGCAGAAGTGAAAACAAAAATAAAGGAATATAATAGAAAATATGTTATTAAGCAACTTATTGTGAGCAAGTAGGACTCAATGCTTCTGAAGAATTCTGAAAAAACTTGTACAATCTGCACCTCAAGTTTGTTCTCTGATGGATTAGGGAGCTGCAACATGTATAGCCACTTTCACCAGTCATTGGTTGAAAGCGATTTCAAAGGGGTGTTAATTCCCTGGTACTTTTGGCCTGCCATGCATGCATGCTGAGTGAGCTCTGTCAGCCAGATTAAGTGGATGCTGACCTTCCTATTTGGCTAAGTATGTCTGAAATAGTAAACACTAAAGGGATAGGACTAGAACATAAACAGTGTCTGCTACAGTGATATTGAACTCAGAAGTATTAAAACATCAAAAAATGAACTTCATATATGGTTCAAGGAAATCTAAAGGTTAGTTCTCATGTTTGAAAATTGTATTATAATATTCCACACACTCATTGAGTGAGGGAGAATGAAACATAGTGTAATACCACTACACTTAAAAGCAACACTCAGTAGTGAGTTTATATAATAAGATGTGTCTATTACAGAACATATTTACTTGCCAAAATAAATTACACTGGAAACATCTGTCTACTTTTGAAATTTCTTTTTTACAACTAACAGGCACAATTCTTCACCATTTCAAAGTTGTCCTTGCTAGCTCTAGATAAGTAAGCCAACACAAAGTACACATATGAAGAATTTGTGGTAACTTGTGATAAAACATATATGCTGTATAGTTTGTTGGGATTTAAAAAAATGTAAACCAATACTAATGACAGAATGAGGTGACATATGCTAAACACTGAAGAAATATTGAAGCAAAAGCATCTTTCTTAGCCGCAGAAATTGACTCACACTTTGCCAAAACTTAATATTAATTTTTGAATCTTTAATTACAGAAAGGGGAATCAATTTCTCAGAACTAAAGTTGAGCTTCAGTAATACATCCAAATAATGCTCAATAAATTATAGTTTCCTCAATAATAATGTCAAGTACTGAAATTGAGTGGATATACCCATTTATCATAAGAGAGACTTCGATGAAAGTTAAGGGCATAACTAAATTGCAACTCAGTGAAGAAGTTAATTGGTAAGGGGATAAAGGCTGTCCCTAAGTATGCCGTTGGTTTGTCTGTGTGTGTGGAGGGGAACACTGAAAAACTGGAAGCAATAAATGGTTACATACAATAAATAAATACATGGTAGCACAAATATATAAATGTTCTTGCTGTCTGTCTTACTGATAATGACATAGGGTACTGAAATGGCATACATTCTGATAGTCTAACATTATTCTTTGCATCTCTCAACCTGAAATTCATCATTTCAGCAGTACAATTTTCCACAGTTTGAGGAATCTCATGTTTGTTCATACTTTAAAATCTTCACATTTGCTTTCCTTTTGTCTGGTATACAATTTTATTCTCTTCTATCTACAATGTCAAATGTCTGCTTAAACTAATCTCTTCCAATAAGGAGATAATGTTAGGCATTTTTAGAAGTTTGTTTTATTAACTCAGTGCTCACTTTGATAATATTTTGACATGATGCACACAATAATTTCATAGCATTTCTCTACAACAGGATGATTTTTAAATAATGCCTGTAAAATGCTGCTTAATTCCAACCAATATGTGAATTCATCACATTGTATCTTGCAATAAAAAAGTTAAAATACTAAGCACTATAATATTTTTTGCTTATTGTGTTCTGACTTACCCTCAGACAAAATTTTAAGTGTATGTTAAAGTATTAACTGTATGTGTGATGTTGTATAGCAGATCCCTAGAACTTATTTATCTTGAATAATTGAAGCTTTGTAACCATCAAATGACAATCCCCCATTTCCCCCTCCCACACCCTGCCTTAGGTTCTATGTTTGACTATTTTTGATACCTCATGTAAGTGGTAATACATAATATTTGTCCTTCTCTGATTGGCTTATATCACTTAGTGTAATGCATGTTGTTGCATATTACAAGATTTTGTTTTCCTAAAAAAGACTGAATAATATTCCATTGTATGTTTATACCAGTATGCTTTATTCATTCAACTGGTGAACATTTACATTGTTTTTACATTTTAGCTGGTGTGAATAATGCTGCAATGAACAATAAAGTGCAAATACCTCTTTGAGATTTTGATTTCAATACTTTTAGATAATATCAATAAATGTTATAATAGTTCTTTTTTTATTCTTTTAGAACCTTCATACTATTTTGCATAATGTATGATACACGTTATGTTCAAACCAACATGTAAATAGGGGCCATTTTCTCTACTTCCTCGCCAATACCTTTTACCTTTTGTTTCGTTGGTAATGCCTATCCTAACAAAAGTTAATGTCTCATTGTGGTTGTGATTTGTATTTACCTGATGGTTAGTGATGTCAGGCACTTTTTTTTTTTTTTTTTTTTTTTTTTTTTTTTTGAGACGGAGTCTCGCTCTGTCACCCAGGCTGGAGTGCAGTGGCGTGATCTCGGCTCACTGCAAGCTCCGCCTCCCGGGTTCACGCCATTCTCCTGCCTCAGCCTCCCGGGTAGCTGGGACTACAGGCGCTGCCACCTCGCCCTGCTAGTTTTTTGTATTTTTAGTAGAGACGGGGTTTCACCGTGTTAGCCAGGATGGTCTCGATCTCCTGACCTCGTGATCCGCCCGTCTCGGCCTCCCAAAGTGCTGGGGATTACAGGCTTGAGCCACCGCGCCCGGCCAATGTCAGGCATTTTTTAATATACCTGTTAGACACTTGTGTATTTTCTCTGGAGAAATATCTGTTCAGGTATTTTGCCCAATTTTTAGCTGGATTGATAGATTTTTATAGGTTATCCAGTTTGTTAAATTGTTCATTGTAGTTTCTTGTGATCCTTTTTATTTCTGAGGTATCAGTTGCAACATCTCCTCTTTCATTGCTTAATGTATTTATTTGAGTCTTCTCTTTTTCTTAACCCACTTAAAGGTTTATCAACTTCGTTTATCTTTTCAAAACATTAACTCAATTTCATTCATTTTTCTATTTTTTTAATTTCACATTTAATTCATTTCTGATTTAATCTTTATTTCCTTCTTTGATAACTTTTGACTTAGACTTCTCTTCTTTTTCCAGTTCTTTGATGATTAAAGTTAGATTATTTGAGATCTTTATCTTTTTTAAGTAGGGATTTATTGCTGAAACTTTCCTGGTTAGTGCTGCTTTTGCTGCATCCCATTGGTTTTGGTATACTGTGCTTACATTTTCACCTGTCTCAAGGTATTTTCTAATGTCCCTTTTTATTTTTTCATTGACCCACTCCATGTGGTCAGAAAATATACTTGTTACAATTTCAATCGTCTTAAATTTGTTAATACTTGTTTTGTGGCCTAACACAGGATCTATTCTGGATAATGTTCCAAGTGCATTTGAGAAAGATATACATTCTGTTGCTGTGAGTTGGAAAATTCTGTATATGGCAGTTAGTTCTATTTGATCTATCGCCTTTTTCAAGTTTGCTATTTCCTTATTTCTGGTTTAGATTTCCTATAATTATTAAAAATAGGTTATTGAAGTCTTATTTTGATATCTAATTCTTCATTCAGTTCTATTAATATTTGCTTTGTATATTTAGATGCTCTAATGTTGGCTTCCAATATATTTATATCTTCGTATATCTTCCTGAGTTAACCTTTTTATCATAAAATATAATAACCTTATTTATTTTTGTGATAATTTTGACTTGGTCTATTTTTCTCTGAAAATAAGCATAGCCACTCCTGCTGTCTTTCACAAAATATCTTTTTCAACCCGATGCTTTCAGACTATGTATGTTCTTAAGTCTATAATGTGTCTAATGTGAACAGCATACAGTTTAATCTTTGATTTCTTTTGTTGTTTGTTTTTATCCATTCAGTCACTCTGTGTGTATTGATGGGGGAGTTTAACCCATTTACATTTAAAGTAAATATCAATTTAAGAGAACTTACTATTACCACTTTATAATTATTTTCTGTCTTTTGTGTAGCTCTTTTGTCCTGCTTTTACTGTCTTGCTGTCTTCTTTCATTTTTGCTGATTTTGATTGTGTTGATAAGCTTGTATTGTTTTCTCTTTTCTTTTGTATTTTCTAAAGTTACTTTCTTTGTGGTTACCTTGGGATTAACAAAATTATCTTATAGTTATGATTGTCTGTTTTACACCAATAACCATTCAACCTCACTTGCATACAAAAATTATATTTATACGTCCCTCAACACTCCACCTGCCTTGGCCTCCCAAAGTGCTGGGATGACAGATATGAGCCACTGCACCCAGCCAGATTTGATCATTTCCAATGACTTATCTGTAAGTTTGCTGATCTTTTCTTCTGTGAGATCTAGTCTGCTGTTGAATTCCTCCACTGAAAATATTATTTCAGTTATTATTTTCCTTATCTCCAAAATTTTTGGTACATTTAATATTTTTTATTTCTGCTAAAATTTTCACTTCCTTCATGTATTGTATTTCTGACACCTTTGAGCATCTTTATGACAGTTATTTTAAATGTCATGTCTTATAAATTATATATCCCCATTTCATTAAGACTGTTTTCTGGAGATTTATTTTGTTCCTTTGTTTGGAATATGTTTTCCTGTTTCTTTATTTTTCTTGACATCTTATGTTGGAAAAAAAAATAGCTGAAAAAATAACACTATTTTCTCAGTGTTCATAGAGAAAGCAACCCATTGTAGAGGAAAAATCATTCACAAATTAGCTTAGTCAGAGATTCTGGTAGTGTCTTAAGCTTTTATGTGAGTGCAACCTGCCTTCTTTTTGTCTAATGGCCCTCCATTTCTAGAATCTGACTGCTCCTGTTAGTGCTCTGAGACAGTGAAACCAAAGCCAATCTTTTGGGAAGCCTCCAGAAAAGTTGAATTGTTAGACTCTGTCCAATACTTTCCCTCCTCAGACAAAACCTGATATATTTTGTTCTCTCCTGTTCACTCTATGCTAAACCCATGAGAGGGGCTATGGAAACTTATTGCTTACTAGAAGAAATTACCATCTTTATTTTCACTGATCCCCTGGTGTCTAGAGTATTCTAGGCTGCAGCATTCTGAAGCAGTCAACACAGAAGCCATTCCTTTGGACAGCATCCAAAATACTTGGAACATTAGATGTACAGTCCAACTCTTTCCCTCTTCAGAGAGAAGCTGGGAGGTGATTTTTGTTTTCTACTTACTCTGTGCTAAGTCTAAGGAGAGAAGTACGGTAACTGTTAGCCCAAATCACTGTCTTTGTTATTACAGGCCTGTAGGTTACTAGAGTATGTCAGTATGTCAGTTCCCATCAGTACTACATTACAGAAGTCAGTCTTCTCAGCATCCTTGGAAAAGTTGGGACATTGATCTTTTGGGTGGTCAGCTCTTTCCCTCCCCAGGAAGAAACTGGGAGCTTTCTTCTCCTGATTATATGATGCTGTTCTGGCAGTAAGAATTATGCCTAGGTGTCTTTTATTTATCTATTGGCTTAAATGTGGCTTGGTATCTTTACTCAGGATGAAGGAGCCTTCCCAATAGTTTCTGGATTAATTACAAATAGAATTTTTCTGTGTATTATTGTTGAATCAGTGTGTTAATGAATTGAATGAGGGTCCAGGGCTTCCTATTACCCCATCTTGTTGACATTACACCATATATTATAATTTAAATCCTGTGGACTCTCCAGTCCCTATGTTAGATACTATATGGAAGATTCTAAATATTCCCTTCCAATTAATTTTGTTTTGCTTCAAAATAAATATTAGTGTTTCAGACAACAAAGAAAAACATAAATTTTCCCACTGCATAACTTCTTTCTATGTTAAAATGCTAGTGAAAACATTGAAATAATTCATTACCAAGTGATTAGAATAACATAAATTATTGGACTCATGTATTATAAATGACAATTCAATGAGATTAATCTTACTACAAGGTCAAATGTATATATGATTTTTAAAAATGTCGCTCTCATTTTCTCCTCTTTTTGCTTTTAAATAATATTTAGTTTGTGCTATTGGAGAAAAAATTATTTTAACATTTAATTCAACAAATGGCAGGCCAAACTAGTTGGTATATGAGAGATTTCGACAAAACAATAAAGTCTTTAACAGAGTTTGTGCCCTTTGTAGGGACATGGATGCAGCTGGAAACCATCATTCTCAGCAAACTATCGCAAGAACAGAAAACCAAACACCACATGTTCTCACTCATAGGTGGGAACTGAACAATGAAATCACTTGGACTCAGGAAGGAGAACATCACACACCGGGGCCTATTATGGGGAGGGATTGCATTGGGAGTTACACCTGATGTAAAGGACAAATTGATGAGTGCTGACGAGTTGATGGGTGCAGCACACCAACATGGCACAAGTATACATATGTAACAAACCTGCACGTTATGTACATGTACCCTAGAACTTAAAGTATAATACTAATAAAAAATAAATAAATAAATAAATAAATAAAAAGACTAAAAGCAAAAAAAAAAAAAAAAAAAAAGGAAAAGAAAACTATACCTGCTCTCTTATCTGTATGTTTGAGATATAGCGGGGAGGTTGACCAGAAAACTAAGCAAAGCTGCTGTATTAACTTTATACTCTTGGTTAATCAATCTATTAAGTTTTGTACCAAGTCATATTTACTATTGCAAAACTTGTAAAACTTTGTAGAAGATTGTTGTAGAGTTTACTTTATAATTCTTTAAAAGCTTAAAGAAACTCATATGAAGTATTTTTAGATATTTCTTTAAAAATATTAACTACATCTACCAATAAAGGGAAGTTAGGTGTACTAACCTTTAGTTGCTGAAACCATCTTAAGTGACCCAGAACTTTAGAAAACTTCTGTAAGTATAGCTGACTTCTTGCCCACTTTTTTACTTAATAGCTTTGCTCTTAAGAATCTCATGCAAAATTCATTGGATATTATGGCAGAATGGATCATGTCAGCCTACTGTGCTGAAGCAGGAAGGATAGTGAGAATGGGCCTTTTGCTTAATGCTTATGACACATTGCAAGTAGCACTTAGAAACTTAGAGCTGGGAGAGAGAAAAAGTAAAATTGCTGGGCTTTGCAAATGAGCAATATTTCTGGAGATGTCATAACTCATATACCTAAATACTGATATTATTTAGTCCACTTTGTTGTATACTACTGAGGCAGAGCCAGTTTATAGGAAAACAGCCTCAGATTGGTACAGGTATAATATAAGATACACACCACTTACCTGGAAAAGTGACAGAATTAAATTTAGAGGCTTAAGGGATGTTTCTCCCTAAATGCCACCAGACATTCCATTAAATTTAAATTTTCTCTATTGCAGACCACCAAATATTTGCTGTTAGATACCAAGCAAATAATAAAGTTAGATGCCTACAGAAGAATAATAAAAGTGAGTTTGTTATATACTGGCTTATCCACAGAATTCATTTTAAACGTTTTCATACAACTATCGGCATGATAAAAAATATGCATTCCAGGTGAAATTCTTCTAGCATATGGCAATAGTGGAATGAGAAAAAAATAATAATCTCAACTTCTTGAAATCACACTCCATAAATAAGTCTCAAAATAACATAATAAGTGGTTTTAACACAGATATATTTATTTAAAAGATTGAGATATGCTTTTGAAAAATTTAAAATATAGAAATAGCTGCTTTAAATTTCTTTATTGAAAGTAATTCCATTTATGTAAAAAGAAACATGAAATGTACATGCTGAAGAATTACAATTACTTTTTATTATGTTCTGGGTATTGTTGTTAATAAAAGTGACATAGATGGATTATTTTGAGTCTATACATATTGTTGGAGGGGAAAACACAGTGCTATGGTGCTGAGAGGAGTTGTACACTCCTATTTCTAAGTATTTTAAAGGATGTCAGTGCTTTTCTTAGGTTGGGATTACTTTTCTTTAAATTAGACCAACCTGCTATATCATATGGTCACTTAATAACTCTTCTCATTACATGCATCCAGGGTATATTTTTGTAGAATATGTCAATAGAAATTGAATGTATTCAAAGGCATTTAAAAATTATGAAATACTATTCTATTTTACCAACACATTTCTTTGTTCATCCATATTAAGAAATTAAGCTTCAAATCAGAAAGAAATGGGTTCAAATCCTAGTTCTCTTCTTGCTATGCAGTACCTCATGACATCTTTTAACCTTCTATATTTTCTTTACTTTCTCTCTACTCTTTCTTTTTATCCTACAGATATAACTATATAGATATAGGATAGATACAGAATATACATAGTGCATATATATTATTCTATGGAATTTATGTTAAGATTACATCATTAAAATGAATAGCCATTAGTAAATCTCTACTCTCAACAGTTCTAACATTACTTCTATGGAAAATTTATGAAACTATTCATCTCATCTAACCCTAAAATAAATATTTCCAATTCTTTAATTTGTAATCCATAATTTAACTTCCCCTGCTGGTCGTCCCAACTAGAATTATTTAAACAGTTATTTTAATAAAACTATCATATTAGCCATTGTCCGTTTCACTGTCTTGTAAATCTGCAATTTTAGCATATTTGGTACCCTACATAGAATATTTATAACTATTTATTTATATTCTATAAACTTAATGCAATTTTTCATTTGCTTATTATTATTTTATTTTTTGTCATACTTTAAGTTCTGGGATACATGTACAGAACATGCAGGTTTGCTACATAGGCATACATGTGCCATGGTGGTTTGCTGCACCCATCAACTCGTCAGCTACATTAGGTATTTCTTCTAATACTATCCTCCCTCTACCCCTCACAACCTGACAGGCCCTAGTGTGTGATGTTCTCCTCCCTGTGCCCACGTATTCTCATCATTCAACTCCCAATTATGAGTGAGAACATGAGGTGTTAGTTTGCTGAGAATGATGGTTTCCAGCTTCATCCATGTCCCTTGCAGGTACATGAACTCATTCTTTTTATGGCTGTATAGTATTCCATGTTTATACTAGAATGATTTATAATCTTTGGGGTATATACCCAGCAATGGGATTGTTAAGTCAAATGCTATTTCTAGTTCTAGATCCTGGAGGAATTGACATACTGTCTTCCAAAATGGTTGATCTAAATTACACTCCCACCAACAGTGTAAAAGTGTTGCTATTTCTCCACATCTTCTCCAGCATCTGTTGTTTCCTGACTTTTTAATGATTGCCATTTTAACTGGCATGAGACACTATCGCACTGTGGTTTTGGTTTGTATTTCTCTAGTGACCAGTGATGATGAGCTTTTTTTTTCATGTTTGTTGGCCGCATAAATGTCTTCTTTTGAAAAGTGTCTATTCGTATCTTTGCCCACTTTTTGATGGGGTTGCTTGTTTTTCTCTTCTATATTTGTTTAAGTTCCTTGTAGATTCTGGATATTAGCCCTTTGTCAGATGGAAGAATTTTCTCCCCTTCTGTAGGTTGCCTGTTCACTCTGCTGATAGTTTCTTTTGCTGTGCAGAAGGCTTTAATTTAATTAGATCTCATTTGTCAATTTTGGCTTTTGTTCCCATTGCTTTTGGTTGCCCATAGGCATGGGCAAGTCTTTGTCCATGCCTATGTCCTGAATAGTATTGCCTAGGTTTTCTTCTAGGACTTTTATGGTTTTAGGTCTTACCGTTAAATCTTTAATCCATGTTGAGTTAAATTTTGTATAAGGTTTAAGGAAGGGGTCCAGTATCAGTTTTCTACATATGGCTAGCCAGTTTTCCCAATACCATTTATTAAATAGGGAGTACTTTCCCCGTTGCTTGTTTTAATCAGGTTTGTCAAAGATCAAGTGGTTGTAGATATGTGGTGTTATTTCTGAGGGCTCTGTTCTGTTCCATTGATCGTTATTACTTTCTGTGGTCTTCCTCAAATATCAATTGGCTATGAATTATTTCCCTTTGAAAGGCCATAGTAACTCTCCTTTTCTAACTCTACACACATACAAACACACACATACACTCCTCACATATATTAGAATACGACACATTATATTTCAGAATGTAGGAAATGGATTAATGTTTATTGAATCTCAAGAGATGTAAGGAAGAGAAAAGTAGCCCTGGTGTCTGGCCTGGTAAGAATAAACTAGGCCACTGTGTAGCCATGATTGTTCAAGACAAAAACAAAGCTACTTTATTATCATGTAACCTAGCTAGCCTTTTACAAACTTTTTTTTCTAAATGATAGTTGATTATATTAACTATGTGTACAGTTGACTCCAACATATTTATTGTCACTTTGTCTTACTGATTTGTAATGTGATGATAATAAAAGTATCACCATATAGGTTTCTGTAGGGATCAAATGAGTTACTTACATATTAATTACCCAAAACATTGCCTGGCAGATGGCAAATGCTCAATAATGGTAAAGTAATGCTATTGTTGTTATTGTTTTCCCAGTTTTCAAACAGGAGGTTTAGTTTCCACTGTTTTGAAACACTTAGAAATACTCATTTGATATAATATCAAGGCAAGCACAAAACTTAGTTTGTACATAACATGACTAGAGACAGCTCATGTAGCACATTCTTTATAATTATATTAATGAGTAATATTTATTTATTTATTTATTTATTTATTGAGATGGAGTTTCATTCTTGAGACAGAGTTTTGTTCTTGTCACCCAGGCTGGAGCGCAATGGCACAGTCTCAGTTCACTGAAGCCTCTGCCTCCCAGGTTCAAGTGATTTTCTTGCTTCAGCCTCCCCAGTAGCTGGGATTACAGGTGCCTGCCACTGCGTGCATCTAATTTTTTGTATTTTTAGTAGAGACAGGGTTTCACCATGTTGACCAAGCTAGTCTCAAACTCCTGGCCTCAGGTGATCCGCTTGCCTTAACCTCCCAAAGTGCTGGGATTACAGGTGTGAGCCACCACACCTGGCCAAGAGTAATATTTATAATAATAGTTCACAAGCCTATCAGACTAAAAGCCTCCTTTAAAAAAAAATTTCTAATGTCATTTTTGCTATTGTGAAATGAATTTCAAACATAAAATAGCATACTTGTATATGTAACAAAACATTAATGCATCATGATAATTACACAAAAAATGAAAGGTAGTTTTATTTCATTAATATAATAACCATATGTAACTTATTATAAATGCAATGCAAAATAATGTGAAAATGGTCAGATTTAACCTTACAGGAAAACATTGAATTATTCAGGCACTTGTACCTCTGCATAAAAGCAGCATAAATGCAACAGCTACACATGTGTTGTATGGGGATATTACACACCACAAATGTCAGTGCCTTTGGTGAAATAGTTTTTAAAATACTGAACAATGCTTTAAAATTTTCAAAAAAAGTAGAGTATATTCTTTATTTGGTAAACATGGTAATTTAACTTTGAAAAAAATAAAGGCAATTTTGAAACTGAAAAAACTTGCTTTGGTGTTAGCAGTATTAGACACTATGTTCAGAAAACTACTGTCATGTTGTCTTGTTCATTAATGCATGGTGAGACACTTGAAAGTAGTGTGAAAATTCTTCACTGAGGACAACCATCCTCAGCATGGCAGAATGCTTAGTATCTGAATACACCCATTACGTCAGTATCATGCCCATCATTTCCAAAATGCCCCATATGTAGGGACTGCCCCATGCAAACTTATTTAGAGGTTGGATAAAAGAACAAAGAAAGTCAAATCCAAAATAAATCATGCCTACCAGGAAAGTTGGATTGCTATAAACTGAGGAATTAGTCGTTCACAAATTAAAATTCAAATATTAAACAATCGAGTTTGTACAGATGTCAAATAGAAACTAGAAAGTACATATTTTGGAAAAATATTATATGCTAAAAAGTTAATAATCAGATATGGAAAGTGTTGGCCCTCATAATGCTGAATAATTGATATAGTGGTGGACTGGTTCCAGAAATAGAGGAACAAAGGGCCAAAGTTATTGAAGGCAATTAACAATGTCTGAATTGCATGTGTCTATGGCATATATTTTTAATCTCTTGTTGAGAAAAACAGTTTGATAAAAATACCACCAGTTTAATGCCACAATATATTTTTTCATAAAGAGTAAATTTGATTATAATTTATACTACTGTCTTACAGAATTATTTATCTAATTATTAAAAATGTATTGAGTTTTCACAGGCATAAAATTAAAGTTTTAAAAAATAAAAATTAACATTTATTTAATATTTATTTGTATAATTATTCCTATATATTTTACAAAATAAAATAAGAGGGAATGTTTAGGTTTCATATTTACAGATGTGTCTTAGATCACATTTTTTTCAGGCTTAATTTAAATTTGAACTTAAGCTTAATTTTAAATTTGCATCAATGTTTTATTTTACTTTGACTTTAAAATTTTGGAAACTAGATTACAATACTCCCAAGACTCTTTGCTAAAGAGTTCCCAATGAAATATATTTAAATTTTAATTAAAATGAATTATTACATTTTCATGTTTTATTTTGAGGAAACAAGGTAGAAATTGTTTTGTTGTTAACTACTATAGAGTCTTATCTATAGAAATGGTTTACTAAAATGATGAGTGACATCTATTTCACAAATGGTTTTTAAACTATATAATATACAAAATATATTTAAAGTATTTTTGTAGATAAAACTTTGGTATGTTTAAAGTTTCTAGAAAACAACTTCTAATATCAAATACACATAGATTATTAACATGTTTGAAGGCAATTTAAATGTCCAAAATTTAGAAGGCGGCCTTGGTCAGGCACTCTGACTCACGCCTGTAATCCCAGGACATTGGGAGGCCAAGGAGGGTGAATCACCTGAGGTCAGGAGTTCAAGACCAGCTTGGCCAAAATGGTGAAACCCCGTCTCTACTAAAAATACAAAAATTAGCCATGTGTGGTGGCACACACCTGTAATCCTAGCTACTCAGTAGGCTGAGGCAAGAGAATTACTTGAACTCAGGAGGCAGAGGTTGTGGTGAGTCAAGATCATGCCATTGCACTCCAGCCTGTGTGACAGAGTGAGACTCCATCTCAAAAAAATAAAAAGGAAAGCTGTCTAACTTAAACTATTATTGTATAGTACAGAAAATTATTAGTAACTAAGATTTTATTGAGGATAAAAATACAAATCAACTATTACCTCAAAGCCTGTTACCCACTTTGTGGGTCAGCTACAGTAGAAATTTAATTTAGCGCTGCTTTTTCTCTTCTAAAACAAGTTTTGATCAATCATAGTTTTAGAAAATGAATATTATTATAATTTTAAAAATAACACATATTTAGGAAAGTAACTGTAGCCAAAATATTTATGTGGCTCAGTATTATTAACATATCTTAATAAAGAGTTTCCCAAAGGGAATTCAGGCAGTAATAGAACCAGTTTTTATATGAGATTTAAGTGAGTCGTAAAATCTAATAAACTTGAATTATAAAAAACTGTTAAGAGTGTCTAGTCAGTTTTATACTATTATGCACTGCCACTCAGAGATAGTATATTAAGTAATGTCATAATTTACTGAAACCAGTGGAATATATTTAGAATTGATTCCATAGCTGTATACTAATTTATGGTACCTGAATGTGTGATTTTACTTTTTATTGCATGGATATTGGTTTTTCCAAATAATCAAGAAGATTCTGATTGACACCTTGAAGATACGTTTTTCTCTTAAAGATTTATGGTACCAAATAATTGCTCTTAGGTTTCCGTTGTTGTTGATTTTGTTTTAAACCCAAGATGTTGTTATAAGGTTGTTTTTAGAGAATTAGATAAGAATAGATGGAGGCTTCCTAGTGAGTGATAAAACAACCGGGGTTTGCTCATTTTCCTAGGGATACTGCAAATAAAAACTGATTAAAATATAGACCAGCTGCCATTTACAAAAGCAATGAGTTCTTGGGGTTAGGTGCCATTTACAAAACCAATGAGTTATTGGGCTTAGGTGAAATATCATTCATCCTTTCATTGTAAATTAACACAAGAGAAAATAAATAGTAGTAGAATTTCTGAATGTTAATGTAGAAATACATTTAATTGCAGCCTCATTGGGTTTTAAGAGCAAAGAATGTTTAAATGGCAAGAATGGCTGATGTTGAAATTTTTGGAGAGTTCACATATAAAAGAAGATTATAAATTATAATCATCTTAAAATTCCAAGAAAATTCTGGAAGAATATAGACTGTGAAAAAGCACCTCTTCACTCAACCTGTCACAACTACCTCCAACACCAACATGAACCACTTGGGACACAGAGGTTTGTTCCACCAATACTAACGCTATCACCTATGACACAACTACTTTGCAAAGACTGGAGAATTCACCTGCTTTCCCAGATCACTTCTGCCATTCCCAGCACCTGAGTAAGTCATCTGGAGGCCCAAGAATTGGCCTGCCTGAACTTCCTAACATCAGTGCAAGTGTATGCTGCCATGGCACACTTGACCCACTACTGCTACCATTGGGACTAGAAGACTGGCACACATGCCATCCCAGTCTTCAGTAAAATTTCACCACAACCTCTACTAACAACCATACACTAACCCACTGAGGAAATTATACATGTCACTGACACTATTTATAGCAGAAGAAATCATCTAGAGACTACAATACTGCATGTACCCAGAATCAAGCCAAAGTGTCCCACCCAACCAATACCATAGACACATTGTCACAAAAAAGTCATCTCCCATAAAAGGAAATTCGAAAACCTTATTAGAATTAGTGGATGAGGCCACTGTTACAACTATGTGCAGATATCAGAGTAAGAAAACTAGAAACATAAAAAAAGCAAGAAAATACAACACCTCCAAGGGAATACAATAATTCTCCAGCAACAGTTTTGAATAGAAAAGAAATTTCCCCAAACCCCCAAAAAGAATGCAAAATTTGACACTGAAGCTCAATGAGATGTGAGAACACTGAAAAACAGTACAAAGAAATCAGAAAAACAATTCAGGATATAAATGAGAAATTCACCAGAGATAGATATCATAAAAAGAACCTAATCGAAAATTTGAAAGTGAATAATTCATTGAAGTAAATAAAAAATAAATTTGAAAGCTTTAAAAACAGACTAAATCAAGAAGAAAAATGAATCTCAGAATTGGAAAATAGCTGTTTTAAAATAATCCCATCACATAAAAATAATAATTAAAGGCCGGGCGCGGTGGCTCAAGCCTGTAATCCCAGCACTTTGGGAGGCCGAGACGGGCGGATCACGAGGTCAGGAGATCGAGACCATCCTGGCTAACACGGTGAAACCCCGTCTCTACTAAAAAAAATACAAAAACTAGCCGGGCGAGGTGGCGGGCGCCTGTAATCCCAGCTACTTGGGAGGCTGAGGCAGGAGAATGGCGTGAACCCGGGAGGTGGAGCTTGCAGTGAGCTGAGATCCGGCCACTGCACTCCAGTCCGGGTGACAGAGCGAGACTCCGCCTGAAAAAAAAAAAAATAAATAAATAAAATAATAATAATAATAATTAAAAAAAGAATCAGCAAAGCTCTCATAACATATTGAATACCATAAAGGAAACAAATATCTAAAGTTTTGGTGTCTCAAAAGGTAAACAGAAACAAAAAATATTAGAACACTTATTTAATCAAATAATATATAAAAACTCCCCAAGTCTAGCAAAATATTTAGATATCCAAATACAAGAATCTCAGAGATATTCAAATAGATACAATTCAAAAAGGTCTTCTAAATAGCATATTGTAGTGAAACTGTCAAAAGTTAAAAGCAAAACAAAATAAAAACAGCAAGAAAAAAAGCATCTAGTCACTTACAAAGGAATCTTCACCAGAATAACAGAACATTTCTCAGGAAAAAAACCTTACAGGCAAGGAGATAATTGGATAATATGTCTAAAGTGCCAAAAATTAAGAACTGTCAGCCAAGGATACTATACCTGCCAAAGTTGGTCTTCATAAATGAAGGAGAAATAAAATCCTAGACTAGCAAAAGCTGACAGAATTTAAGATTACTAGACTGCTCCTATAGGAAATGTTTAAAAGACTTCTATACCCAGAAGTGTAAAAATGACATCCACCATCATGAAAACACATGAAAACATAAAACCCATTGGTAGACCAAACACACAAACAAAAAAGAGAAAAGACTCAAATATTACCATGAGAGAAAACCACCAAACCACAATAATACATAATAAAAGAGGAGAAAACATAAAGAATATTAAAAAAAAAAAACAGAAAACAACAAAAAAAGGGAAATGAGCTCTCACAATGAATAAGAAATGGCTCTCACAATGAATAATAATCTTTATTTAAATGGATTAAGTTTTCCACCTAAAGACATAGATTTGCTGAAGATAAACAAATAACAACAAATGACCCAAGTCTATACTGCCTACAAAAATTAATCTAACCTGTAAAGACACATATAGGCTGAAAAGAACGGGATTCAAACAGAAACCAAATGTGAGCAGGGGTAGCAATACTTAGATAAAATATACTTTAAATCAAAAATAGTAAAAAGACACAAAGAAGATTATTATATAATGATAAAGGGATCAATTCAGTAAGAGAATATAATAACTCTAAATATGCATGCATCCAACACTGGAGTATCAATATATAAAACACAAATGTTTTTATATCTAATGGGAGAGATAGATTCCAATGCAATAATCACTGGAGACTTCAACACCCAGCTCTCAGCATTAGACAGATCATCTAGAAATAAAACGAATAAAGAAACATTGAATTTAAATTGCACATTAGATTAAATGGACATAAAAGACATTTACAGATCATTGTATCCAACAGCTATAGAATACATATTCTTCTCATCAGCACGTGAAACATTCACCAGGATAGACCATACATTAGGACACAAAACAACAAATCCAACAAATTTGAAAAAAATAGATATCATTAACTTCTCAGACCACAGGGTATAAAATGCAAAATCAATAACAAAAGAAACTTTGAAAAATGTGCAAATACATGGAAATTAAACAACATAGCTTTAAATGACCATTGGGTCAAAGAAGAAATTAAGGACAAAATCAAAATTTCTTCAAAGGACTAAATATAGAAATGATACACCAAAACGTATGGTATATGGTAAAAAACAATGCTAAAAGGCAAGAGTATTACAATAAACTCTTACATCAAAAAGGTAGAAGAAAGACTTTAAATAACCAACCTAACTAAACACTTGAAGGAACTAGAAAAAGTAAGAACAAATCAAACCCAAAATTAGAAGGATAGAAATAATAAGATCACAACAGAACTAAATGAAATCGAGACCAATAAAACAATTCAAAGGATCAACAAATAAAAAGGTGATTTTTTAATAAAGATAAACAAAATTGATAAAGTGACACTAGAAACAATTGAGAAGACATCCTATGTTCATGGATCAAAAGAATTAAAATTATTATATTGCCAAATCAATTTACAGATTCAATGCAGTTCCCACCAAAATACCAATGAGATTTTCACAGAATTTTTTTTTAAATCCTAAAATGTGTATGAATGAAACTAAAAAACAGCCTAAAGGACCAAAGCAATTCAGAACAAAAAGAACAGAGCTGGAGGCATCACATTACCTATCTTCAAAATGCATTATAAAGCTATAGTAACTAAAACAGAATAATATTTGTGTAAAAACAGACATATAGACCAAAGGAACAGAATAGAGAGCCCGCTTATGTAATAAATCCACATACTTAACAGCCAACTGATTTTTGACAAAGTCTTCAAGAACATACCTCAGGGAAAGAACATCTTGTTCGATAAATGGTGCTGAGAAAATTGAATATCCATATGCAGAAGAAAGAAATTGGGCTCCAATCTCTCTGAATACAAAAATCAACTCAAGATCAATTAAAAACTTAAATATAACACCTAAAACTATAAAACTACTAGAAGAAAACATAGTAAAACACTTTAGGACATTGGTTTATACATTGACTAAAACATAAAAAGCACAGGTAACAAAAATAAAAATAGACAAATGGGACTATATTAAAAGTTTTCTGCATAACAAAGAAAAAAATTGACAGAGTGAGGAGATAACCTTTCAAATGGGAGAAAATATCTGTAAAGCATTCATCTGACAAAAGACTAATATCCAAGATATACAAGAAACACAAACACCTCAAGAGTTAAACAGACAAAAAAAACAAAACAAACAAACAAACAAAAAAAACAGATTACCCCTTTAAAAACTGGGAGAAGGATATGAATAGATAATTCTTAATCATAAGGGAGATGCAAATTAGAACCACAATAGAATATAATCTCCTCCTACTTAGAATATATAGCCATTATTAAAAAGACAAAAGATAACACATGCTGGCAAGGATGCAAAGAACAAAAGAACTTTTACAGACTGTTGGTGGAAATGTAAATTACTACAGCCACTTTAAAAAACAGTACAGAAATTTCCCAAAAACTAAAATTAGAACTACCAAATTATCCAGCAGTCTTTCTTTCAGCTATTTATTCAAAAGAAGATAAACTAGCATATCAAAGGGATACCCGTTCTCATGTGTTTATTGCAGCACTATTCACACGAGCAAAGATATGAAATCAACCTAAGTGTCCATCTATGGAAAAAGGAATAAAGAAAATATGGTACATATGCACAATGAAATGGGATACTATTCTGCCATAAAAAATAATGAAATCCTACCACTTACAACAACATGGATGAAGCTCAAAGTCATTAAGTTAAATGAAATAAGACAGGCACAGACAGACAAATATTAAATATTCTCACTCATATGTGGAAACTAAACAACTTGATCTCACAGAGGTAAAGTGGAGAAAGGTAGACACCAGAAGCTGAGAAACTATGTTTGAGCAAGAGAAGGGGATTGAAGAAAGGTTAGTTAATGGGTAGAACCATAAAGTTAGATAGAACATGTAAGTTCTAATGTTGGACAGCAAAGTAGGGTGACTATAGTTAACAACAATGTATTAAATACTTCAAAGTAGGTAACAGCTAGGACTTGACATTTTCACAACACACAGAAATGGTAAATACTCAAGGTGATGGATACCCTAAATACTCTGAGTTGGTCATAACACATTCTGTGCATGTAACAAAATAGCACAGGTATCTCATAAATACATAAAATATTTTGGATCAATTAAAAAGCTCCTCTTTATCTTGAACTGTTTTCATTAATCCTTTACATAGTGCATAATCACTTAACCATCTCCAACAGACATGGAAACCTATTTTTAATTCCTGTGTCTCACCCAGCCTTTATAGTAACATTTAGTCTTCTTTCAGCCTGAGGCTGTTTCAGTGTGTAAAGAGGAATTTGGCTGGTTTTAGCCCTGGTTCCTGAGAGATAATGTTTAAATATTTGGAATTTGTCCAGTAATAGGCATGTATTTGTTATTCATGGTGAGTCTCTCATACCACACCTGACAGTTTATGCTAAGTAGGTGACTCAAGTTGGGCCTCTAGTTTATGCTAATGATATAAGTATACATGGGGATGGCCACAACAGAAAGACTAACCATATGATTAGAGAATTTGGGCTTCAAGCCTTGTGATATTAACCTGACCTCTATGGAGTAAAGGGAGGATTGAGATTCAGTTTGACCACGTCTATTAATTTAGTCAGTTATACTTATCTGATGAAGCTGCATGAAAAAACATAAACAGTGAAACTTGAGTAACCTCCCTGGTTGGCTATACTCTGGTTATTGTTACACATTGATGTGCTGGGAGGGTAACAGATCTCCGAAGATGACAAAAACTTCATGTTTTGGGTACTCTCAAACCTTGCTTTATATGTCTCTCTTTGAATGGTTCTGATTTGTATCTCTTTTCCTATAACAAACCTGTAGTAATAAAGTGTTCTGAGTTTTGTAAGTCATTCTAGCAAATTTTCTAACCTGAAAGGATAGGAACCTCCAAAATTTTAGCCCCCTGTTCAGAAGTAAAAGTGGCCTAGGAACTCCAAAATTGTGGCGTGTGTCTGCAGTAGGTGACTGACTGTGGAAATTGTGGAGAAATATTCTTTCAGACTGCGACGTTTGATCCAATACTAAGTCGTTGGAGTCAGAAGTATTTGCACCTGGAATGTGACATAGCTGTGTCTGTCTTAGTCAGTTCAGGCCACTAAAAAAAATGACATAGACTAAGAAACAAACATTTATTTTTCACAGTTTTAGAAGCTGGAAGATTCAAAATCAAGGTGCTGGCAGATTCAGTGTCTCATGAGGACCCTCTTCTTGGTCTGCAGATGGCTATCTTTCTTCCTCACCTGGAGGAAAGAGATCCTGTATCTGTTTTACAAAACCATTAATTCCATCGTAAAAACCCCACCCTCAGGAACTACTCTAGCCATAATTACCTCTCAAAGACTCCACCTACAAATACCATCATATTGGAGGCTAGAACTTCAACATGTGAATTTAGGGGGACAAAAACATTCAGTCCTTAAGACTGTCCAAAGAGTAAACCATATTGAGACAGGATTCTTCCCCCGCCTCTTCGTGGGCAGGAACTGGAGTGGCTCATTTTACTCAGCCCATCACTGGCCACTCCTTGCAATAGAGAGCCTGCGAGCAAGCGAATGCGGGAACTAGAGGGAACGAATTCTGAAACCAGCCGGCCACCCCTCCCTGGCTGGAGCAGGCTCTGTGTGTGCCCTGCATCAGCGTCCAAGCCTGGGTCCTCCTGGCACTTGGGTTCTTGTTCCGCATCCAGGAAGAATCAGATCACATGAAGGGATTAAAAGGTAGTGTATGTGGAGGATTTTAATGGGTGATGGCTCTCAGTGGACAGGAGTTGGAAAGGGGATGGTGTGGGAAGAAAGTGACTTTTCCTGAAGCTGCACAATCTGAAGTTAGTTGCGTCTAGGCATATTCTCTGACGCTCAGCTGCTTGCACCTCCAATTGCTTGCATCAGCCGCTTGGGTAAAGTTGCCAGCTGAGGTCTTTTTATGGACACAGAATAGGGGCATGGCAGACCAAAAAAGCAACATTTGGGTAGAAAAACAGGGATGGCTGTTTTCACTTAAGGCTTAAGGGTGAGGTTTAGCTGGGAGCCCATCCATTCTGTGTTATTTCCCCACCTCTGAAGAGGCACATGTAACTGCCATTAGAATATGGACGATGATGGCTCTTAGCTACTTTCTGCTGAAGAGGGGCACTGTTTGGGGAAATCAGCAGTCAAATTCCTCCCAGAGGTCTACTCAAGGGTCACTGGCCAAAAGGAGCCATCATCCAAGGCTCCAGCTGCCTGCCTGTTTGGAACCTCGATGGCCTCTAGGCAAAAGAAAAAACAAACTTCACAAGGTTAAGTATCCATGGATCAAACACGTTTATCATACAAGGAAAGAACCTAGTGCCAAAAATCACAGAAAGAAGAAGTGAAATGTACTAACAGCATTGCACTCCGAGCTGTCTCACCTTGGTGAAAGAAATTAAACCTTGTATGGGAGCGATCAAACTTTATGAGAGAGGTGACTATTCTTGCCACATCTCTAGCAGTTAACAGGTGAACGTTGGGAATTCTAGGGTTTGTAGCCTTGCATGGTGGCCATTAAAGCTTTTGCCTCTTTCATGTGTCTAAAAGACTGAGGGGGCCACTTTCAGTAGGTCCTCTAAAGTACTATCTTGTCCCAGGGTCCGTTTCTGAATATAAACTGGAGGTAATCAAGTTTTTTGGTTGCCCATTCTGAAAGACAGGGAATTTGGCATCCCTCATTCCCTTCCTTCCTTCAGTGAAAACTCGGGTGTGAGGGAGAAAGAAAGTGGATGAACTCCCTTTTCTTTTTTGTCTGTATCCCTGAGTCCTAGTGACCTTGGCAGGTGCCACCTATAGGTACCAAAGCGACTTTCACCCTTGGTAACAGGGGGACCTAAGGGGTAGGACTATCTGCTCTTACCCACATACCCCCTATCTCCCCTGCTGTACACAACCTTTGAGTTCCCTGGGCCTCATCTGTGCCGTGGAGTATGGCCTCCTTCCATGAAGCTAGGGTTTAATTGGTAGGAATTTGTCCTGCCCATTTATACCGTGCCTGTTTGCTGGCTTTGGATCCCTCCGATGTAGTTTTCCTTCCTAGGACTTCAACCTGAAGCTTGGAATCAAGTTTGAGAGAAAAAAAAAAAGGCATTTCAGGGGCTGCTTGGGATTCATTTAGATGTCCCAGACAGGCTTTGCCAGATTTGCCATTATCAGCCAGCAGGGGACCCTCCTCTGTTTCCTCCTTATTGTAAGCAAAGCACAGAGGTTGGAAAAGAATCCTCTTTCTTCTAAAAAGAAGGAAAACAACTTAAAAGTGCATAAGGGGTTTGGGGCAGGGGTGGGGAAAGAGCCTCTTGCTTTGTAGAAAGGTTGCTTTCTACAAAGTTACTAAACTACTACACTTCTACAAAGTTACTAAAGAAGTTACTAAACTTCTACAAAGTTACTAAACTGTCCCTTTGTACAAAGTTACTGAACTATTCAGACCGACTAGACCTCCGTGAAGGCAAACAGAGCCAACATTCCTTTTACCTGATGGAAAGGGAGAGGTGGTAGGGTCTTGGAAAGTGGCAGATCCAACAGTTCTGAATTTAAAGTCACCCTTTTTCGTATCTCTGACGGGCCCCCAAATGAGACAGGATTGTTCCCTTGACCTCCTTCATGGGTGGGAACTGGAGTGGCTTGTTTCACTCAGCCCACCGCTGGTCTCTCCTCCCGAGAGGGAGCAAGCAAGCGCGGAAACCTGAGGGAAGGAGCGCTGAAACCTGCCGGCCACTCCTCTGGTGGGAGCAGGCTCTGTGTGGCCCCGCAACAGCATCCAACCTCCGGCCCTCTCAGCATCCAGGTTCTTGTCCGGCATCCAGGAAGAATCAGGTCACATGAAAGGACTGAAGGGTAGTATATGCAGAGGATTTTATTGGGTGATCGCTCTCAGCAGGATGGGAGTTGGAAAGAGGATGGTGTGGGAAGAAAGTGGTCTTTCCCTGAAGCCACACCATCTGAAGTTAGTCGCATCTATCCATAGTCTTTGATGCTCAGCCGCTTGTACATCTGACATTCACCAGCTTGTATCCCCAATGATCTGCTCCTTGGATCCCCAACCACTTGCACCAGCTGCTTGTGTCGCTCAGACATCTGAAGTCTTTTTATGGGCACAAGATAGAGGCATGGCAGGCCAAAATAGCAGTATTTGGGTGGAAAAACAGGGTCAGCTGTTTTCACTTGGGGCCATGGTTCTAGGTTTGAGGGTAGGGTTTAGCGGGAAGCCCAGAAGTTCTGTATCAGTATCTCAAACCAAATATTCAGTACCAACAAGCTTTATTTCTACGAATAATTTTTTGACTTTATGAAAGTTCCTCTGAAAATTTTATTCATGTAACATAGAACCCACCACAACTGCCAATTAACGATAATCATTTCTCATGGAAAAGGGATGGTACTATTACTATTTTCTACTGTCTTTAAAGCAAGGTGCTTTAAGAATATATTCCTCATTCTGGAAGATACTACAAAATTTGTGACATAATTATTTTTCAAATTTCTTCAAATTTCGTGCAATACTTTTTTTGTTTAGAAATAACACTAATATATCTTAGTATAATTTATTGGTTAAATGTGTAATATCTAGTGTTAGGTTGCTGTTGAATAGCAGGGATATATTTTCATTTTTTTCATGATCAAAGCTTTCTGAACAGAGAAAATTAACATAAAGCTAAAGAACATCTCTTTTTCCTTATAGATATTTGTTCTTTGCATTCTAAGGTGATAGACAACTCAGAGTCATGTGCTTACTTGTTAAAAGGGGATTAAACCCATAGCCATTGGTTTACTATCCCAAGGGTCGTGAACACCAAAGGAACTTACTTTCTCCAAAATATAAATTATTTACATTAGAAAATTAAGGTCCTTTTTTCTTTTTTTCTCTCTCAGAAGAGGCTATTGTGGAACATTCCTATATAATTCTAAAATTCATGTATTGGGAGAGTTCTATTTTTGTCTTGTAAGAACTTGCTTTTGCACATGCGGGATCTGTTTCTCTTCATCTGCTCATTTACACCATGAGAGGAGAGAATTGGACATAAGAAACTTCAACAGTTTTTGTGCTTAGTAATAAAACCTATGATCTCTGATATAAGAAACTCATGTTTGATAACAAGAAAAATAAATCAATATAGATATTAAAAACCTATTAACTGCATGGCTTAAATATTCAGCTGTGAATATTTTCTCTTCTATAGATGTATGCAAGTTTGTTAATCTTTCTGTGCCTCAGTTTCCAGTATAGAATAGAAGCCCCAATTCTACTTACTAAGAGGGTTTTGTTAGCTTTAAACAAATTATATAATGTATTTAGAGAAGTGACTGTAACATTGTGATATTAAGTCATCACTTATGCTACATTTATTATACAACAGGCACAATTGTAATTGCCTTAACAAATAGTAAATTCTATGACAACCTTATGAGGTAGATGATATTGTTAGTTACATTTTAAACATTGGAAAACTGGAGCATAGAGATATTTTACAACTTTCCTAAGGTTATGTTTCTCAGTGGGCAAGTCTATGTAAACCTATCTAAAAGTCCAAGGAAGCTGAGATGCTGCAGAAAGAGGCTGACAAATCCAGTTTCTTAGAAACAAACATTTAATGGGGACTTATGAACAGAAACCACGTCTCTGTTTCTGGCAGTGGAGAGATGACATGGTTGATTCCTAAAAAATTACCATCCAGACTCAGGGCTTATATACCATAGGGAAGGGGTAATTTGGAAAAGATATCTAGGACAATTGAAGTACAAGAACATCAAGATTGTTAGGTCTAAAGGCAGGGTTTATAGTAAGTACCTGTTCTTACACAAGGAGCAATAGGTAAACTGGAAATCTTGGCAGCATTTCCACAACTGGGGTTAATCAGAAGCCAACATATCAGATTAGCATCTAAGATGAAATTGCATTAACCTCCACAGGTTACACAGAAGAGAGGAGAAAAAGCTAAAATCTGAATACAGGTAGCCTGGTTTCAAAGTCAAACTAAGTAAACATTTTTAACATTAGCTCAATAAATAGTAGTTGTTGTCATTATTATGACCAAGGTTTAAAAAAATAAAAGAAGATCATCAATTTTCTTCAAATGCCTGAAGAAAGGGTTCAGAGTATTTTCCATGACATATTTAGGTTGCCTTACTCATCCTCCCAAGTAACTCATGTATACTTCTTCAAGGAAATGACTGAAAACTCTGATGAAGCCTGTCTTATTTTGGATCCAAGAATCACTAAACCAATTTCCAGCAGAAATTGGAACTTTGTCCAAACCTAAGAAGCCCCTTAGATTCTGTTCTATTTTATGCCCCATATTTCTCTGAGGAAATGAGTAGACAGCTGAAGATTTGAAAGAGTAAGTGTGTGAGGGAAGGAAAAAAATGGAGACAACAATTGCCTTATATATAACACTATAAAACACTATCTCTTTTCATCTTGGTGTTTTTTAAAAAATAAATTTCCTTTTCTCTTTATTATTGATGATAAATAAACAATTTGTTCTTGCTAAGTCTGTGGTTAACTGCATATACTTGGTTATATTGAACAAACACACCTATATAATATTAAATCTGAAATACTTATGTACTTCTGACCTAGTACTAGAATTGTTGGCACAGGTCCCAATGCTTTAAAAATGACTTTTCATTCAACCCTTTTTCTATCACTTATGCCATTTTCTTATGTTGATATATGGAAAAAGACTGACTGTTACAGTGTATATGATTCTCAGCCATTCTTTGCCTCTAGCTTTTACTGTCTCTGTAGGCTTGGTATTGGAAAGAGGAACTCGATCATTCCTTTTGTACTGACTGCAGCACTAAACTTTCTAGAGAGATCAATCTACTTGCAATTTGCAGTTGTGGCTGGCATTTTATTTAATGCCTCTTGGTGACAGAAAATGGAGTAACACTTGTTCTAAAATGTTTTGTGCTTTTGTAGTGCTCCCTTGTTGTTAGTAAAAAGCATAGTTATTCTTCCATTTCAGAAGCATGTTAGCAAGTGCGTAAGAATAACTAATTATAGCTACAACAATTATAACTCTAAATTATAAATTCATTAACATCACCATTTATATGTAATATTTTATTAAAAAGAAACTTGAAATTCAATTTACTTTCTACTGCTTTCAGCCATGTAACCATGAGCATTGTTTTAAATAATTTGGAGAGTTATTTAGATGACCTGGAACAATGCAATTAAGATTTTGATTTCTGAACCCAATACAGATAAATGAAAAAGAAAACAACAAAACACACAAAACAGCATATTTATTGAGTAAAGTAATAAGAAGGTAGAGCATGACTAAAACATGGTCATCTACTTCTGCCACTTACCTGTTACCTGCCACTTACCGTTGTTACCCTGTCACTCGGCTTAAATGGCTATTAGTCACTCACCCACAGGACCACCAGCACAAACAATTTCTTTTTTTTTTTTTTTTTTTTGAGGCGGAGTCTTGCTCTGTCGCCCAGGCTGGAGTGCAGTGGCCGGAACTAAGCTCACTGCAAGCTCCACCTCCCGGGTTCCCGCCATTCTCCTGCCTCAGCCTCCGGAGTAGCTGGGACTACAGGCGTCCGCCACCTCGCCTGGCTAGTTTTTTGCATTTTTTAGTAGAGACGGGGTTTCACCGTGTTAGCCAGGATGGTCTCGATCTCCTGACCTCGTGATCCGCCCGTCTCGGCCTCCCAAAGTGCTGGGATTACAGGCTTGAGCCACCGCGCCCGGCCACAAACAATTTCTTAACAGTGTGAACTCAGGAGAGTAGTTGAGGCTTTAAATATATATTTTTATCTTAAATTTTTTTGAATGGAATATCTGTGTAAAATAATCAAGAATGATAATTAAACTATAGAAAACTCTCTACAATTAATTCACAATAAAGACTTCTAAAAGTAAAAATGAATGAGAAAAAAATCATAGTTTTATAATAATGATTATATAAATATTCCTTATAAAATTTATGACTATGGTACAGGATAACTTTTGCTTATGCATAATTTATCGAGAGATTGTATCTTACAGAAGAGTTTTTACAGTTTTTAAAATTAGAATTGTTAGTAGTATTCCTATTGAAACACAAAGACTGTATTTCTGGTTTGACCAGTTTTTTTATTTTTTATCTTCTACATGTCTTTGAAGGCCAAATGTTATCTTAAAGTATACTTAACAGCTAAGGAATTTCATATAACTGCTTGAGGTTCCAGTGGAGTTATAAAACCTGAAATTCCACTTATTTTCTATTTCTTCAGGAATAGATAACAGTAGAAAAGTAAAATTTATTATTAATGTAGGTTGGTCAGAATTGTGGCCTGAAAAATTTTGATACAGACTATAAGCTGAATACTCAGAAATGCAGAAAAATACATGTTTATGAAGTAAATAAATATACATGTTTTATCTGAGAAATAATACACACTGCTTTAGATATTTTTAGGATGCCCTGAAAGAAAATGTGGCAACACACAAGATTGATTAACAAATGAACTCCAATTTTAAGAGAATGTTTTCTTCAATTTTATGGTTCATATTAATTGAGACCTCTAAATTCCAGTTGAGCATTAAGAGTGGTTCAAACATGCATAATGCTCAATTTTATTGTTCACACATAAAGATTTTTCTAAACTATGATTACTAAAACATGACACTCATTTATAACACTTAAAACTTAAGGTAAAAACCGCCACGTTGTTTAAGTGTTCTCATTATTTTTTCTTAAGCATATATTGTGTTATTATAAATGAAAAAATGCTGGTTCAGCAATTCAAACAATACACTTTTTCTTAGCCCATCCATCCAACTCACCTGAGATTGCTTAGAGCAATCATTTATCCTATGTAACCTCATTCATTTTTTAAATAGTATACTAACAATTGTTCACATTACTTAGAAACTTTATCGGCCAGGTGCGGTGGCTCAAGCCTGTAATCCCAGCACTTTGGGAGGCTGAGACGGGCGGATCATGAGGTCAGGAGATCGAGACCATCCTGGCTAACACGGTGAAACCCCGTTTCTACTAAAAAATACAAAAAAAAAAAAAACAAAAAAAAACAAAAAAAACTAGCCGGGCGAGTTGGCGGGCGCCTGTAGTCCCAGCTACTCGGGAGGCTGAGGCAGGAGAATGGGAGGGGAGCTTGCAGTGAGCTGAGATTAGGCCACTGCACTCCCACCTGGGCGACAGAGCGAGACTCCATCTCAAAAAAGAAAAAGAAAAAAAAAAAGAAACTTTATCAAAGGGTGTGCCTAAAATCATATACAAAAGTCAATCACTTTCCTATATACAGGCATACCTTGGATGTACTGTGGGTTTAGTTTCAGACCACTTCAATAAAACAGATGTCACAATAAAACAAGACACACCGTTTCTCTTTCCCAATGCATATGTTTACACTAGATGGTAGTTTATTATGTGTGCAATAGCATTTGTCTAAAAAATAATGCATATGCCTTAATTTAAAATTGCTTTGTCACTAAAATTTGCTATTGATCATCCAAGCCTTCAAGTTATATCTTTTTGATGGTGGAGGGTCTTGCATGGATATTGATGGCTGCTGACCAGTGTGGTGGTTGCTGAAAACTGAGGTGTCTGGGGCCATTGCTTAAAATAAGAAATTAATAAAATTTGTTGCATTAATGGACTTTTCCTTTCATAAAATATTTCTCCGTACCATGTGATACTCTGCTAACATTTTAGCCACAGTAGAAAATCTTTCAAAATTGGAGTCAGTCCTATCAAAACCTACCACTGCTTTCTCATCCAAGTTTAGGTAATATTCTAAATATGTTGCTGTTTCAACAATGTTCACAGTATCTGCACTTTGAGTAAATTCTATCTCCAGAAATCACTTCCTTTGCTGATTCATAGGAATCAATTTCTCATTCATTGAAGTTTTATTATGAGACTGCAGAAACTCAGTAATCTCTTCAGGCTCCACTTCTAATTCTATTTCTCTTGCTATTTACATCACATCTGCAGTTACTTCTGTCACTGAAATAATAAATCCCTTAATGTAATCAATGAGGGCTGGAATAAACTTATTCCAAACTCCTGTTTATGATGATATTTTGGCCTCCCTCCATGAAGTAGAACATTTATCAATTACATTTGCTGTCATATGAGCAGTTTGTTGCACCCCAAAACAATTACAGTAATGTCAAACAGCTATGAAAGTGATCAGAGATCACTGTAACATATACAATAATAGTTAAAATTTAAAATATTGTGAGTATTATTAAAATGTGACACAGACACACAAAGTGAGCTCTTTGCTGTTGAAAATGTGACATTGATATACTTGCTAGATGCAGGGATGCCACAAACCTTCAGTGTGTAAAAAGTGCAATATCTACAAAATGCAATAAAGTGAATGCAATAAAATGAGGTATGCCTGTATCAGCAATGAACAAGTAAAATTTGAAATTAAAAGAACAATACCATTTACATTGGTATTCCCCAAAACTGAAATACTTAGGTATAGATGTAGCAAAATATGCACAGGATCTATATTAGGGAAACTACAAAAGTTTGACCAAAAAATCAAAAAACTAAATAAATGTGGAGGTAGACCATGTTCATGGATAGGAAGATTCAATACTGTCAAGATGTCTGCTGTATTCTGAATATTTGTATGCCTTCAATTTTATATGTTGAAATATAATCTCCAATGTGATAATACTAAGAAATGTGGCCTTTTCAGAAGTGATTAAGTCATAAGGGTAAGACCTTCATAAATGAAATAGGTGCCTAAGAAAAGAGACTTGAAGCAGTTTGTTTGCCTCATTCAACATATACACACAACTAGAAGGCACCATCTGTGAAGCAGATACCAAAGATACTGGTGCTCTGATCTTGTGCTTCCCAGCCTCCAGAATTGTGAGCAATTAATTTTTGTTGTTTATAAATTACCCAGTCTAAGATATTTTGCTATTGCACTCTGAAAGGACTAAGACAATGACTGTTCTTCATAATTTCATCTGTAGATTAAATGCAGCCTCAAACAAAATCCTAGCAAGTTATTTTGTGGATATCAACAAATTTATGTTAAAGTTTTTAGGAATCAGCAAAAGACTCAGAATCACCAAAACAATATTGAATGTGAAAAAAAGTTAGATAATTAATACCACTCAACCTCGACTTAATGCAAAGTAACAGTAATCACAACAGTGTGATATTAGTAAAAGGATAGGCAAATAAATCAGTGAAACAGAATGAAGCATTGAGAAACAGAGTCAGGTAAATATACCCAAATGACCTTTGTCGAAGACAACAGTTAATCTAATGAAACAGATATACCTTTCAACAAAGTGTAGTAGAACAAGTGGATATCCTGCTGCAAAAACAAATAAATAAATCTAGACACATAGGTTATTTATTTATTTATTTATTTTTTATTATACTTCAAGTTCTAGGGTACATGTGTATAACGTGCAAGTTTGTTACATATGTATACTTGTGCTATGTTGGTGTTCTGCACCCATCAACTCGTCAGCACCCATCAACTCGTCCTTTACATCAGGTATAACTCCCAATGCAATCCCTCCTCCCTCCCCCCTCCCCATAATAGACCCTGGTGTGTGATGTTCCCCTTCCAGAGTCCAAGTGATCTCATTGTTCAATTCCCACCTATGAGTGAGAATATGTGGTGTTTGGTTTTCTGTTCTTGTGATAGTTTGCTGAGAATGATGGTTTCCAGCTGCATCCATGTCCCTACAAAGGACACATACTCATCCTTTTTTATGGCTGCATAGTATTCCATGGTGTATATGTGCCACATTTTCTTAATCCAGTCTGTCACTGATGGACATTTGGGTTGATTCAAGTCTTTGCTATTGTGAATAGTGCCACAATAAACATACGTGTGCATGTGTCTTTATAGCAGCATGATTTATAATTCTTTGGGTATATACTCAGTAATGGGATGGCTGGGTCATATGATATTTCTAGTTTTAGATCCTTGAGGAATCGCCATACTGTTTTCCACAATGGTTGAACCAGTTTACAATCCCACCAACAGTGTAAAAGTGTTCCTATTTCTCCACATCCTCTCCAGCACCTGTTGTTTCCTGACTTTTTAATGATTGCCATTCTAACTGGTGTGAGATGGTATCTCATTGTGGTTTTGATTTGCATTTCTCTGATGGCCAGTGATGACGAGCATTTTCTCATGTGCCTGTTGGCTGTATGCATGTCTTCTTTTGAGAAATGTCTGTTCATATCCTTTGCCCACTTTTTGATGGGGTTGTTTTTTTTCTCGTAAATTTGTTTGAGTTGTTTGTAGGTTCTGGATATTAGCCTTTTGTCAGATGAGTAGATTGCAAAAATTTTTCCCCATTCCGTAGGTTGCCTGTTCACATATGTTATTTTACAAAAATTAACTGAAAATACATGATAGAGCTAAATATAAAAGGCAAATTTATAAAACTCTCAGAAGATAACATAGGAGAAAATCTAGATGACTTTGGGCATGGTAATAATTTTCAAATTACTTTTACAATTTAAAATTAATTCTTTGGTTTTAAATTTTAAACCCAAAGGGATGATTCATAAAAAAATGTTGATAAGGTGTACTTCATTAAAATTAACAACTTTCTCTCTGCAAAAGAAAATACTATGAGAATGATAAACAATTAATGGAGAGAACACATTTACAAAAGATATCTGATAAAGAAACTATCCAAAACATACAAAAGACCTTTAAAACTCAATAAAGGAAAACAAATACCTTAATTTTAAAAATGGACAAAAGACCTTCACAGATACATTGCCAAAAAAAAAATAAAGATGGCAAAGAAGCATAAGAAAAGATGCTCTGCAGAATATTTTATCAAAGAAATGCAAATTAAAACATCAATGACATATTAATACACACCTATCAAAATTACTGAAATCCCAAACACTGACAACATCAAATGTTGGTGACGATGTGGAGAAACATAAACACTCATTTATTGCTAGTGTAAATGCAACATGATACAGACACTTTGGAAGATGGTCTGGAGATTTTTTTACGAAATAAAACATACACTTACCACACTATCCAACAGTCACATTCCTTGGTATTTACCCAAAGGTGTTGAAACTTGTATCCACACAAAAATCTGAATACAGATGTTTATGAAAACCTTATCTATGCTTGCCAAAATGTGGAGGCAACCAAGATATTCTTCAATAGTAAATGAGAAATAAATAGTGGTACATCCAAACCATGAAATATAGTTCAGCACTAAAATGAAATTTGCTTTAAGCCATGAAAGGCATGGAGTAATCTTAAATGCATATTATTAAATGAAATAAGCCATTCTGAAAAGGCTACATAATGTATAATTCAAACTACATGACATTTTAGAAAAGGTGAAACTATGAAGATGGTAAAAAGATCAGAGGTTGCCAGGGTTGATGTAAAAGTGAGCTCTCTCTTTTATGGGCTCTTTCACCTTCTACCATGGAATAATGCAGCAATGGGGCCATTGCAAGGAGCTGACAACATCCCCTTGAGATTCCCAGACACTAGAACTGTGAG
This sequence comes from Trachypithecus francoisi, assembly GCF_009764315.1. NCBI lineage: Eukaryota > Metazoa > Chordata > Mammalia > Primates > Cercopithecidae > Trachypithecus > Trachypithecus francoisi. The sequence continues at coordinate 54,264,158 of NW_022681463.1, read as the reverse complement.
CCAATGAAGTATCATTTTTTAAAAGTGAATTACCGAGATGTAGATAATCTGTTATAGCAACAGGAAGCACATGAAGACCAACAGAAATAAAACAACCAACAGTTATTGAGTTCTTAGCATGTGCTAATTACCTTTCAGAGGCCTTTATTTGTACAAACGTATTTAATACTCATACCAACCTTATGAGCAAGTGATGTTATAATCCCCATTCTACCTAGGAGGAATTTGGGGCACAGAGAGACTCTGTAAACTTCAAACAGTATTTCAACAAAATGGTAGATCCAGGTTTTAAACCTGGAAACTCTAGCTTCAGTGCCTGTGGTCTCCTAACAACTATTGTTAACATTATTTAAAGAAGGAGATAGAAACTTATTGACTCACTCAAGGATTCATTCTGCTAAAAATCGAACAGATGTAATCAAGACCTTTTTTTCTAAGATAAACTTTATATTTGCTTCAGATTGACTAATCATATGCAAATTCTTACCAATGTCAGTAATAGTATTATTTTGTATATGAAGACTAATTTTCTTAAGGATTTTTGTGGTTGATAATTAAAATAGCTACATTTACTGATGTTATTACCCATTATAAATACATTTTTTATTTAGTATAGGATTTTCTTTTTTTGCTGAATATGACTTTTAAAAAATTGGTCTTCCTTCTTAATAGGTCTGAAATAATTATAAATGCTGATTTTTGTTTTGGAAGTCTTTCATTACAGGCCTAAGTAAAGCAATAAATAACTCATCATCAATCAGCCAATGTTAAAACTATTCTTAATTAAAAAAATACAGGCCTCCAGAAAGTCTCTTCAATTCTCCACTGGTCTTTGTTTACTGACCAAAGTATATATTAATGCTTGAGGCTGAATAAGATGAACATATGTGCACCTATTTTCATACTGTTTCACTTGACTACCTTCCATTGACATTGTTATGCTTAGTATCACATAACACTTTCCTATCAACAGTAAAATAAACCCCATATTGCAAATGTTCAGTGATGTACATAGGTGTGTATTGGCCTCTGTCTAATATAGTCTTGTTTTTGTAGGTTTAAGAGTAATAAAGATGATTTCCTTTGCTCATATATTATAGGTGGTTGCATTAGTCTGTCTTTTCTTTGCCATAGGGAACGACCTGAGACTAGGTAACTTCTAAAGAAAAACAGGTTTAATTGACTCACAGTTCCACAGGCTGTACAGGAATCATGTCTGGGAACACCTCAGGAAACTTACAATCATGGTGAAAAGCAAAGGGGAAGCAGATATATTTAACATGGCCAGAGAAGGTGGAGGAGAGAGCAGCGGGAGGTGCTACAGACTTTTAAACAACCAGGTTTCCTGAGAACTCTCTCATTATTACAACAACAGCAAGGAGGAAATCTGCCCTCATGATCTAGTCACCTCTCACCAGATGTCTCCTCCAACATTTGGGATTACAATTTGACATGAGATTTGGGCAGGGACAAAAATCCAAATCATACCAGTCATGTTTAAGGCAGGTGTTTATTTCTTAGCTTTTTAAAAAGTTTACTTGAAGTCAATAATTAGTTTTTTTTTTCAATTTTTTACCTGTTATTTAATATTGTATTTGGTATTTTAATATGAAATATAATGTAAACAAAAGTAGTACTCACATATAAATAAATGTATCACAATATAAATTGTTTCATTAAATAAACTTAATGGCCAAAAAGAATTATTTACAAATACATGTCTTTTTCATGGTGACAATGGTAATAACATACTAACATAAATCACTACAATCCCAAATTCTTTGGGAAATAATAATTTGTATTTTGTATTAAATTATGCATAGTTTCCCTATGCATACTTTGTATTTTGCATTAAATTATGCATAGGAAAAACATATGTATAATTTAATAGAAAATGTCAGTTATTATTACCCAAAGAAATTCTATTAGGAATGCAAACAGTATCCTGTTTAACATAATATAATTCTATATAGACTAATCCATACATTTTGTTTTAAAATAAATTCTAATGTAAACTATTTATTTGTATTTTAATTTTTCTAATATTTCATTTGTAAAAGGAACAGTAAATGATTAACTCTACACCACCTCCTTCATCATTCTGCTTGCAAAAGTATTATATTTTTCTGCCTTATATACTTAGATCTCTTAATATCTGTATAGATGTTCTCTGTGATTTATATATGTGAGATAGTATAATCTATTTGGACCATATAGCTTTTTTAAATAGACACTTTAAATGACATTTTTTTTTTCTTTTTTACCTGATTACCTTAACTGTTTACAAATTCTACTTTATAATTTATAAGGCACTATGTTGTTTCAGAGAAAAGCTCCTATCAGCTGCGCTTTTCCTCTGTTTTCACACTGCCACGTCAATCACCAATACAGAAGCAGACTTCTATTGGGGACCGCACTGGGGATGGTGGAGAATGAACAGACACAAGAGACAAAGACAAACAGAGAACATGGCGGCCACGCCCAGAGCCTCCGCCTCACTTTATTTATACTCCATAAACCCCACATCAGCAGAAATAACACAATGCAAAACAAACTTTCTCTGCCCAGATGTAACCTTCTGTTTAGTTCCTTGTCTCTAGGCTCTCCCTTATTTGTCCACCTTCTTGGCGCCTGCTGGAGTTCATTAAAAGTTCAACTGGAGATACTGTCCTTGAGCCCTATCTATTCTTAGCATATTGTTTTTAATGGCCCCTGCATTTCCCCCTTTTTGTTTTGCCTCAACCCTAGAAAGGTAGCCCATACTTGTTTCTGTGTTTTCCTTTGTTTTTGGATGTGACGGAGAGAGCATCGGATCACCAGGAGAAGTAGACCCAATCCGAGCACCCAAAGCAATATACTTCCAGAGATTGTAGAAATCCATGTTTTCATCTGGGTCCATGGGTTAAGGGCAGCAAGGCATTGACTCAGCTCCTGCAGGGTAGCTGTTCTGGACAATACATGTAATTGTTGTCGAAATGCTTCAGAAATGTTTTGAGTGAGTTTTTGGATGTCCAAACTAATATTTTTATGGCCTACTAATAATTTTCGGATTGCGGTCCAATTCTGAGAGACATTAAAAGGCACAGGTGTTACACAAAATTGAGTGGAGTTCCAATCACATTGCAATGTTATCCGAGTACTGAGGACAGTAAGCTGATCTCCAAGCCATGTTAAGGCTTGTTCCATGTTGTCCAATCTTTCAACAAGTTGAGAGTTAATGTTTCGTTGTTGAAGCCACAACCGGTGAGATTGCTCATGCCATTGCTGCACAAATTCAGCATTTTGTATGCTTTGATGTAGAGTGAGCCCTGCCATGGCCGCAGTGGAGGCGATGGCGACAAGGCCCATCACCGAGGCAATTATAAGTCCAAGGGCACGGCGGGTCCACTGGAGGGAAGTCCAAATATAGGTCCCAAGAGGTGATGCCCCACCATGGTCGTGTAAGGTTGACAGGTAGCCAAATTTCCTTACGAGCCCTGAGGATATAAATATCCCCAGTAAAGTTGTACCACCAGGAATGATTGAGGCAAGACAAAAATGTGCACGTATCTGTACAATTAACAATCCCCGTATCATTATCCCATGTCAAATTCCCCGCTAATAATAGGTAAGGCTTTTGGACACAAGCAATAATATATTGGGAGGTATTCCGATGTAACTGAATATGAAAGGAGTTATTCGGGTTAGAAAGATTAAGGGACATATTCCCCACAAAAGTACTAATGGAATCACCTGCAGCTAATAACTTCCAAAGATGACTCTGTACTTGTAAAGAGTGTCTAAGATGAGGCATAGGTGGGGACAAGCCTCCTTCACGCCATACCAAGGTTTCATTACCGTCAGTGGCAATACTTTTATTTACCCGGTGCCATTTTAAAGGTACGTGACTAAATTTTGTTTGAAAATCACCATGCACACTCCAATCAGTTACTTGCAGCCCATTGTATTCTAATAAAATCCGGGGCTTAGTTCCCCGACAGTGTTGCCACTCCAGCACCTCAATATTAGGGGAAACCTCTGGGATAGGACAAAAAGGTAAGGAACTAGGAATAGTCTCATTACTATATACTATATGATTATACTGAAAGCTTCTAGTTACAATAATAACAGTATTAGCAGCCACATGGCTATTATTATAGCGAACAGCCCAAGATTCATGCGATTTCCGGAGACAATGAGGACTATTTCCCATGCAAATTGGAAGTCCTTCCACTCCAAATTGGTATGTGCTGTTTATCATTCCCATTTTCCATTCTATGTTGTCCTTGTCCATATAGGGGGACGGCATCCAAGTAGTGTCATTAGTGAAAACCTTAATTTCCGCCTCCCCCCATGTGACTCCCTGATACAAGGGTGGAAAGGGAATATAAGTCCAATATTTATACAAAGCCTCATTAAGGGAAATAAGTCCCCCACTGAGGCACATCCAACAAAGGAAGAGATGCATGCTGAGTCCAATTTTCTTTTCAACAGGGTTTCAATTGCCTTGTAGGAAACCACTCAGGTCCACTCCCTGTAAGGACAGGAGCATAGCCCCGTCCCTGTTTTAGAACTTGCCCTTGAGCATACTTACCTTCTTCATTAGGATACCAAACCCTTAAATTGTTGGCAGGGACTATCACCGAGGGAGGTGAGGAAAGATGGGTTATGGCAGCAGAGTCCTGCAATTGTCTCCATTGATTCAAAAAATTTAAGGTAAAAAGAACCTTCAGAATCTGGTTTCTGGGGGACTTATTTCCCCCTTTTTGTTTTTGCAGCTGAATTTTTAAGGTCAAATTTGGGTGCTTAATGATGGCTTGACCTTGACTGTTGCCCGGGATACCGGTGATATGTTGAATATTGTATTGTTGTAAGAAAACCTGTAATTTATGAGAGACATAGGCAGGGGCATTATCAGTTTTAAGTATAAGAGGAATGCCCATGATGGCGAAACAAGCTAAGAGATGAGTAATAACAGAATCAGCTTTTTTAGATGGCAACGGAGTTGCCCATTGAAAATGAGAAAAAGTATCAATGGTATGATGAGCATACTTTAATCGTCCAAAAGAAGGGACATGTGTGACATTCATTTGCTAAATATGATTAACTTGAGTACCTCGTGGATTAACACCAGGATGGAAAGATGGAATGCTCAAAGGAGCACAAGAAGGACAAGCTCGAATAAGAGAACGAGCTTGTTTACGAGTTAAATGAAACCGTCGTTGAAGGCCAGAACTATTAGTGTGATGTAGAGCATGTTGTTGTTTTGTAGCCTGCAGGTGGCCGATTAAAAGTGAATCAATCTGAGTATTACCATGAACTAACAGTCCAGGAAGTTGAGAATGAGAACGAAGATGAGTGATGAATAAAGGAACTTGACGTTGGCTTAAAGTAGAGGATAACAAAGAAAAGAGTTTTTGAAGAGAAGAAGTAGCACAAAGAGGTAAAGTGGCCTGAGAAATATAAGAAGTAACATAAACGGCATATTGAGAATCACTAACAATGTTACAACTGGTGGTAGGGAAATCAAGTAATACCATGAGAATAGCAAACAATTTTCCCTGTTGCACTGAGGGATAAGGATAAAATGTAACTTGAGATTGATGAACACTCCAATATCCAGGTTTACCAGCTTTACCATCAGTAAAAAAGGTAGGACCTTGAACAGGAAAAACAGATATTGGTGAGAAAGGCAACACAGAATATTGCCTGAAAAATGAAAAGATTGGAGACTTAGGATATTGGGTAGAAAATTGTCCAACAAATGAGGCACAAGCAACTTGCCAAGAATCAGAAGTTGCCAGAAGATAAGTAATCTGACTATGAGTGAATTGAGAGATAATTAAGGAAGGATCTCCTTCTCAGAGTTGTCAACAGCGATGCTGTCCTTTGATGATCAGTTCAGCTAAACGGTCGATATAAGTAGTCAAGCGTTTAGATGTTTTATTGGACAAAAAGACCTATTCTAACGGCCGATTGGTTTGATGAATCATTCCTGTGGGAGAATGTAAAGTATGAAACAAACAAAAGGAAAGGGGAATGTCGGGAAGGATATAATGTAAATGGACCTTTTGAAGTTGCTCTTCTACAAGCTGGAGTTCCTGTAAAGCCAAAGGAGTTAAATGACATGAGCTGTCCAAGTGACTGTCTTCTTCTAGAATAGAAAAAAGATGTTGTAATTGATAAGTTGGTATTCCTAAAACAGGACGCATCCAATTAATGTCTCCTAAAAGTTTTTGAAAGTCATTCAATGTTTTTTAAATGACCACGTTGAATTTGAATTTTTTGGGGTCGAATATTTCGTGCTCCCAAGGTATAACCTAAATATTGAATAGGAAAATCCATTTGAATTTTTTTGGGGGCATATTTAGTGAATAGAAAGACAGCTCAGTTTGTAACAATGCAAAAGCATCTTGCTGCTTTTTTTTGGTGGGTGCAGCAAGAAGAATGTCATCCATATAATGATATAAAAGAACAGAAGGATGACGCTTTCGAACAGGATCCAGGGCCCGATGGACAAATTTTTGACACAAGGTAGTGCTGTTAAACATACCTTGAGGTAAAACCTTCCACTGATATCGAGAAAGTGGCTGAGAATTATTAAAAACAGGGACAGAGAAGGCAAAACACTCACAGTCCTTTTGATCCAAAGGAATAGAAGAAAACAATCCTTTAAATCAATAACCATGAGCAACCAATCTTGAGGAATCATAGAAGGGTTAGGAAGGCCAGGTTGTAAGGATCCCATGGGTTGAATACATGCATTAATAGCACGAAGATCTGTTAATAGTCTCCATTTACTGCTTTTTTTGTTATCACAAAAACAGGGGAATTTCATGGAGAAGTACTAGGTTTTATATGACCTAAGGATAATTGTTCCTGAACTAAGTTTTCCAAGGCCTCAAGCTTCTCACATGTTAAAGGCCACTGTTCAACCCATACAGGAATATTAGTTTTCCACGTCAAGGGAAGGGCTTGAGGCTGCTGAACAGTGGCTATATGTTTAAAGAATTTTCAAGGGGATTGTAGCCCACGCAGAACATCATATTCTTGGCAGAATTAGAGACATGAGGAATAGAAACAAAAGCTCCAAATTGTTGCAATAAAACTCGCCCCCATAACTTTAGGGCAATAGGAACAATATAAAACTGGACTTGGGCCACTTGACCATCCGGCCCTCAACAACTCAAGAATTGAGAACTTTGATACACCTCAGAGGCAGAACCTAATCCGGTAAGAGAAACAGCAACAGGCTGTTTAGGCCACTGTAAAGGCCATTGGTTGGAGGCAATAATGGAAACGTCAGCTCCAGTGTCGACCAAGCCCTGAAAAATTTGTCCCTCTACTTTGAGGGGAAACAAGGGTTTTTGTTGAGTTACTAAAGTTTCCCAAAAAATATGTTTACCCGTGCTTCCAAAACCTCCAGTTCTTTCTTGCCTCCGTGAAGGAAACTGAAAATAGGGTAGTAAAAGGAGTTGTGCAATTCGCTGCCCCTCTTTAAGGGATATGGGTTTATGAGCCTGTGCCATAATTTGAATTTCCCCTTTATAATCAGAATCTATAACACCCAAATGAACTTGTAAACCCTGCAGAATACTACTACTGTGTCCTATAAGCAATCCAACAGTATGTGGAGGTAATGGCCCAAAAACACCTGTAGTCAATTTAACAACTCCCATTTCTGGGGTGAGCTCGATGGCCTGTAAAATTGCCACATCAGCAGCGGCACTACCAGAAGTAGCAGAGAAAAGCTGAGCTACTGAAAATTGGGGGTTAACATTGACTGACTGGCCTGCTGATGCTGGACCCCCGAGCTGACTGGAAATTGTAAATGAAGAGGGCTTGTATTGTTGCTGAGGCCCCAAGCTGAAGGGCCCCTCTGCAAGTTTCCCAATCCAGAGGTTAGAGGATTACTGTTTTTGTCACTTTAGAGTGACATTCATTAGTCCAGTGTCGCCCTTTGCCGCAACGACGAGAGGGCTCAGTAGGAAGCCTTTTAGATCCTACTTTGGAGGAGTCATTCTTATTAGATAACTTACAGCACTCTTTTTTAAAATGACCAGTCTTCCCACATTGGAAGCAAACTCCCCTTTTTCCCATGAGTGCCTTAGATAAAGCTCCAGCAAACAATTGTGCTTTATAGGCAGCCCCTCCCACTCCTGCACAGGCTCTAATAAAATCTTCTATTTGTAAATTTCCAGCAGCCTTTAGAGGACGCAACAACCTCTGACATTCCTGATTAGCATTCTTGAAAGTTAATGTGGTTACCAGGATTTTGCCTGCTGCCCCATTACCCACAGTCTTTATTACAGCATCTTGGAGCTGAGCAACAAAATCAGGATAAGGTTTATTGGCACCCTGCAAAACCTTAACAAAAGACAAGGCAGTTTTTCCCAATGGTTCTACTTTACACCAAGCCTTTAAAAAAAGTCCTTTAACTTGTGATAATGTCATGTCATCGAGCCCAGATTGAGCCGCTATGGTAGCATACTGGCCAGTACCTGTTAATTGCTCCTCTGTTGGTCCTGGAGGATTTCTAGCGGCATTGCGGTGGGCCTGTTTTTTGGCATCTTCCAGCCACCAACTGCGTAACTGAAGCCACTGACAGTGGTCCAAAACAGCCTTCCCCAAAGTCTCCCAATTGAGAGGCAAAAACAAATTCTCAGAGGAGAAAGAATGTAGAAGCCCCATGACAAAAGGAGATCGAGGGCCGTAATTAGCAACAGCTGCCTTCGTTTCTTTAAGGAACTTAAATTGAAGGACATTGTACTGCACATTCATACCTCCTTGAGAAAATTGAGCATTAGGACCAAAAGGTTGCCTAGTAATGGGGAACAAGTGTACAGGATCCTCATCCTCTTGAGAATCCAATACCTCAATTACAGCTTTAGCAGTAGAAGCGGAGACAGCAAAAACCGTGCCTGAACGAGGCAGCATTTCCACCGGTGGTGGTGGTGGTGGAAAACTATCCTCCTGCTCCGCGCCTTGGGTGCTGATGGGGGTGGATGAACCACGGGAAAAGTAAAAACAGGAGTGGGTGGAGGAGAAGGTTGAGGGGGAGATAACTGCAATTGTAAAATTTGTTGTAGCAATTGAACAACCAGCTGAAGCTCCTTTTGAATTTCTGATTCCTTTTCCTGAGACACATCATTATACAAAGGACCTTCTCCACCAGTTACAGGATTATCTAAAGGAGGGGAAATGGCTATCGGAGACTTTGAAGACTCCTCATCCCCACCTTCTCCTTTTTCAGAGTCTGTCTCTAAGAGCTCCAAGGCCTGAGTAATAGAGGCACAGAGGGCCCACAAAGGTGCCAACATTACATCACCGCGCTGGTGCGCTTGATGAAGGGTCTTAACAACCTGTTGCCAATCTCGTTTATTTAATTGCACTTTAGTTTGATATTGAAACCAATAGCAATGTTGTTCCACATGAGCAAACAATTTCCGCAAAGTTTTCTCTTTTGTATCAACCCCAATTGAAAGTAAAAGCCCTTGTAATAATCTCAAATATTCCGAGGCCAAGGAACTGGAATTCCCCATAATGAAAGCTCAAGAAGGTTCCCCTTAACAATCTCCGGGTTTTACCCACTCCCAGGGGGTTCCCCTTCTTGTTCCCCGCTACTCACCCCTGCGGACCCCGCTCGCTGCACCACTTATTGAGGACCGCGCCGGGTATGGTGGAGAATGAACAGACACAAGAGACAAAGACAAACAGAGAACATGGCGGCCGCGCCCAGAGCCTCCGCCTCACTTTATTTATACTCCATAAACCCCACATCAGCAGAAATAACACAATGCAAAACAAACTTTCTCTGCCCAGATGTAGCCTTCTGTTTAGTTCCTTGTCTCTAGGCTTTCCCTTATTTGTCCGCCTTCTTGGCACCTACTGGAGTTCATTGAAAGTTCAACTGGAGATACTGTCCTTGAGCCCTATCTATTCTTAGCATATTGTTTTTAATGGCCCCTGCAGACTTCTGTGACCAAATATGTCGGGTATTTTCCCCACACACCAAGCTGACAACACCAGCGCAGTGTCCTCCAATGCAATTTTCACACTGTCTACTTAGAGATAGTGTCAGATCCCACATGTTGGGGGCTGAGTCCCCAAGATTGCCCCACCCCCTTCAGATGCTTGCCACAGGCCCAAGCCTCCGGAAATCTGACCCACTGGCTTCAAGCTAGGGTTCCCATGAGCCTCTGTTTGGGTCTGATTCATTTGCTAGAGCAGTGCACAGAACTCAAGGAATCACTCACACTTAGTTTATTGTAAAGGATATGATAAAGGATACAGATGAAGAGACACAGAAGGCAAGGTATGGGGGAAGGGGTATGAAGCTTCCATGCCCTCCCTAGGTACAGTAGCCTCCAAACCACCACGTGTTCTGCTATGTAGAAGCTTCTCAAACCTAGGCCTCTGGCTCTTATGGAAGCTTCATGATGTCAGTATGATAGAGTATAGGGTGGACTCCTCTCTGGAGAGGGTCTTAAGACTCACAATCAGAAAGACATGGGAAGATTAGAGCCCTGCTTTGGAGCAAGTAAAAAGAAGGTAAGAGCAAGATTCTGTTTCCTGAGTTCTAAAACAGCCAACATGATAACAAAGAACTGTAACAAGGGCTATGGGAGTTATAAACAAAAAATAATGAATGAAAACCAAGATATATCATAACACCATATATATATATATAAAGAACAAACATAACTATATATAACTGTTTGCACAAATTAATCTTGCTAATTTTTCAAATATTTAATAGTGTATATATTGTTAAATCTAATATAAATGTTATTGTCTCAAAAACAGAAGTGTGAACCCAGAAGCCAAAGCAAAACGTTTCAAAACATTTTTCTCAGATTTTGTCACACAATCACTTATTATTTATGTTCTTGATACCAAAAATAATACATATTTACTTTATAATACTAAATATTTCTGTCATATGTTATGACTGTAGCAATGCATAACTACTTTTGGAATCTTAGTGTGATATCTACCTAGGTTAACAACAGACAATAAGATTATCAACATACACTTTAGTCACCTTGAAATATAGAAATCTTTTTAAATGAATATTATATCTAATTTGTAGACTAATATACTAACTAGATACAATTCAGGTATCTTTCACATACCAATTATACTTCACAATTACAGATCAAATCTAAGTTGCCTATTTATTTATATTTGTAGTAAGTAAATAATTTAATACATATTTAAACAGTTATGTTTCTTCTTTCATAGTGAAACAGTGATTTCTAGTTATAACAATAAATAAATAGAGGCACTAACCATATTTTATGATGATTATAATTTGCTATTATAAATACAGGCAGTTATTATATTTGTTTTTTTCAAGGCCACAGAAGAGCTCAAAAATTTACACAAACATATAAATATTAGCACATTTATTTTGAATTACTCAGATTCATAACTTACCAGATTTTTATTAAATTGTAGCAAAAGTAATTGTGGTTTCTGTCAATAAAGTTAATGCCCAAAACAATTACTTTTGCATCAGTCTAATGTTATACAGGAAGAAAGCAATGTTACATTGGCATTCCACCAGGCCTGGTGTTCAACACCAAGATTAACATGAATTACAGCATTCTTCATAGAAACAGGTGCTTTTAGTCACCTCAGACTAAGATTGCATGTGTCCAGTGGGAAGTAAAATCAAAGTTTTCTTGATAAAATATTGGACTGAAACACATATTTGTTAGAAGAAGTGAGTTATTTTATTAAACATGTCTATGGGAATTTAGGGTGTTTTATGAAAATTTTATACCAATATATACTACTAACTTGGCAATAGTTCCATTTTCCCTTAGAAATGATTGGTCTAGCTATAAAAATCCCTCAAGTCAATTTCTGGTCTTATATTATTTCCTAAAATTTCTGGGAATTAAGTTTGTCTTTCATCAGGCTGACAGAAAACTAGACCTCTGGAAGAGGTATGGGTGTTCTTTTTTTAAAAATAAGATTATCCTGATGAGTATGCTCTAGATTTTCTGCTTTTCTGAAGTGTTACAGTGAAACCTCAAAGACTTCTATTCTGAGTTACTTCTTAAATCTTACATAAGATATGCAAGATAGAAAATTTATATACATTTAGAAAATATACCAATACTTTTTATTATATTGAAAATATTTTATATAGTCACTGAAATCTAATAAAATGCAAACATTCATTTATTCAGCAAATTTATATTGAGTACTTATGAAGTGCTAGAAATATTTTAAGGACAGAAAATAGATTCGTTTATATAACAAAAAATAAATAAATGTGTCCACATGGGCAAATATGTCTTGTCTCATATGTTCTGTGTCAGGAATCTAGTAGCAGTGGGTGATTTTCGCTCTAGCTTTCAGTGTTACTGCAGTCAAAACTTGTCAGGCAGGAATGTAGTCTTATGTGAAGGCTCACGTGAGAATGAACCTTTTTTCAAGCTTCTTAACATGACTTTGGAAGGCCTCAGTTTCACACCTGCTGCTATTTCCTCACTGCATGTCTCTCTAGGCTAATGGAGTATCCTAGTAACACAGATGCTCACTTCTGTCAAATACTATTGGTCACATAAAAAGACTCTTGGAAAATGTGTGGAGAGACCACAAAAGAGTGTGAATACAACTGGTTTGGAGATCATTGTGACCACTTTGGAAGTTGAATATCACAAGGGGTAAAGAATAGTATTGGGGAGTCCCATAGAAGGTTTTAAGTGAAGAAATAAATGTAATATATCTACGTTATTGTTTAGAAGGAACAATCTGGCTGTGGTATTAAAAATTGATTTAGTTAATAAAGCTCTTTAACATGAAGTGTGCAAGCTCTGCTGGTCTACTACAGAGTAAAAGTAGCAAAATTTTATGTATACATATACACATATACATATATACATGTACACATACTTGTACATATATACATACAGGCAGGCATATACATACATACAGGCATATACATACAAAGATAGATATATTTAAGCTTCTGGAAATGGTCCTAAGGATAAACAGCAAATCAAGAAACATTTCTTCAAGAAAATCTAGAAATATTCAATAAGAAAGATGACAATATCTGGCATTTGAACAAGACTACTTCTTTCTTCCCCACTCCCAGGTTAGTGAGGTGAAGAATACATTCTAAATTGCTTCAAAGAAGAACATAGGGCTCCTTCTATTCACATTTTTCAGTTGGAGTGCTTTCTGTTTTAAATAGTCAGAACTTAGCATTTCAAATTCTGCCTTAGATATCTGAAGGTAAGCCTAAGTCCAAGATTGGTGCAGTTGAGAGGTAAGAATTTCCAACTGCGTTCTACCTTCCACCTATGTACTAGAGGTTCTGCCTAGGGCACGGTGTGCATAGAATACTGGGGTCCTCCTTGTCCTTGCCCCTGATGAAGCAGTGACTATTCCATGCCATTAGAAATAAGCCAAGAGGACCTTAGGATGCTGACTTCACACATCCACATTACTGAGTACTCAGTTTCTAGAACAGGGTGTTACTCAAGGAAGTGTTGGCCATTTTCAACCCAGTTCCAGGGCCCTGTCTCAGAGATTTTTTTTTTCTCACTTAGGGAATAAGCAGGGCTTTAAAAAGATAATTTCTTCTCCATTTCCAAGTGTACTGACTTCATTTGAAAGAGTTTGGGAAAATAGATTTGACCTGATAGTAGCAACAATTAGCAAACTTGAAGATAAATCTATTGAGATTATGCAAGCTGACAAATAGCACAAAGAATCTAAAAAATAAACAGAGCCTCAGAAAAGTGTGGTAAATCATCAAGCACACCAACATACATGCAATAAAAGTACCAGAAGGAGAGGAGAGAAAATAGAAACAAACAAACAAAAAAATATTTTAAAAACAATGGCAAAAATATTCCCAAATTTATTGAAAGACACTAATTCACACATCCTGGAGGCTCAACAAACTCCAAGTAGGATAAACACAAAGAGATCACAAACAGGCACATCAAAGTAAAAATACTAAAAGTCAAATACAAGGAGAAAAATCTTGAAAGCAGCAATAGAAAAATAACCCATAATGAAAAAAAAAAATCCTAATAAAATTAGCAGCTAGTTTCTCAGCAAAAACAATGGAAGCCAGAAGGCAGAGGGATAATATTGTAGCAGGACAAGTAGCAGACAAAACTCCTCAGACACCGAGTTAGAGAAGGAGGGGGTTTATTCAGCCGGGGGCATCAGCAAGACTTCAGTCTCAAGAGCTGAGCTCTCTGAGTGAGCAATTCCTGTCCCCTTTAAGGGCTCACAACTCTAAGGGGGTGCACATGAGAGGGTCGTGATTGATTGAGCAAGCAGGGGTACGTGACTGGGGGCTGCATGCACTGGTAATTGGATCAGAACAAAACAAGATAGGGATCTTCACAGTGTATTCCTATACAATGTCTGTAATCTATAGATAACAGAACCAGTTAGGTCAGGGGTCGATCTTTAACTACCAGGCCCAGGGTGCGGCGCCAGGCTGTCTGCCTGTGGATTTCATTTCTGCCTTTTAGTTTTGACTTCTTCTTTTTTGGAGGCAGAAATTAGGCATAAGACAATATGAAGGGTGGTCTCTTCCCTTAATATATTCAAAATACTTACAGACAATGACTATCAACCAAGAATCATGTATCCATGAAAACTGTTTTTCAAAAATTAGCAAGACTTTGCAGATAAACAAAAACTGAGATAACTTGTTTCTAGCAGACCAACATGAAAGATATGAAAGAAATATCTTTGTGCTGAAAGCAAATGACCTGAGATAGTACGTCATACACACACACACAAATAAACAGCATCAATAAGATTATTTTGATGGTTAAATTTATGTGTCAATTTAACTGGATCACAGGATGAACAGATTAAACATTATTTTTTCATATGTTTCTGAAGGTGTTTTCTTATCACATTAGAATCTGAATATGCAAACTAAAAACAGTAGATTCTTCTCTCCAATGTGGATTGGCTTCATCTGTTCAGGGCTTCATCTGTTGAGGGCTTCATCTGTTGAGGGCTTCATCTGTTGAGGGCTTGAATAGAAAAAAGGCAGAGGAAAGGAGAACACATCTGTTATGCCTGATTGCTGAGCTAGGAAAACAGTCTTCTGACTGATTGTTAAATATGAATTCTAAATGCCTCTGCAAAGAATTAATATGTCACTATGTTCAATTCTATGCCTTCTATTTTTAAACTTAACTTTCTTGTAAAGCAATATTTTCCAATTACCTACTCCACCCTGACTCATTCTCCACCTTGATTAACTCTCCACCCTGACTCATTACAATTACCTACTCCACCCTGACTCATTCTCCACCCTGACTTGACTCATTACAATTACCTACTCCACCCTGACTGATTCTCCACCCTGACTCATTACAATTACCTACTCCACCCTGACTCACACTCCACCTTGACTCATTCCGATTAACTACTCCACCCTGACTCATTCTCCACCCTGATTCATTACAATTACCTACTCCACCCTATCTCATTCTCCAATTTGACTCATTCTCCACCCTGATTCATTTTCTACCCTGACTCATTCTCCACCCTGATTTTCCACCCTAACTCATTATAATTACCTACTCTACCCTGACTGATTTTCCACCCTGACTCATTACAATTACCTACTCCACCCTGACTCGTGCTCTACCCTGACTCATTACAATTACGTACTCCACCCTGACTCATTCTCCACCCTGACTGATTCTCCACCCTGACTCATTACAATTACCTACTCCACCACGACTCATTCTCCACCTTGACTCATTCTCCACCCTGACTCATTCTCCATCTTGACTCATTACAATTACCTACTCCACCCTGACTAATTCTCCACCTTGACTCATTTTGATTACCTACTCCACCCTGACTCACACTCCACCTTGACTCATTCTGATTAACTAGTCCACCCTGTCTCACTCTTCACGTTGACTCATTCTCCACCCTGATTCATTCTCCACCCTGACTATTCTCCACCTTGACTCATACTCCACCCTGACTCATTCCGATTACCTGCTCCACCCTCATTCTCCATCCAGACTCATTCTCCATCCTGACTCATTCTCCACTTTGACTCATTTCGATTACCTGCTCCACCATGACTCATTCTCCACCCTGACTCATTCTCCATCTTGACTCATTCTGATTACCTACTCCACCCTGACTCATTCTCCACCCTGACTCATTCTCCACCCTGACTCATTCTCCACTTTGACTCATTCCGATTACCTATTGCACCCTGACTCATTCTCCACCCTGACTCATTCTCCATGCTGACTCATTACAATTACCTACTCCACCCTGACTCATTCTCCACCTTGATTAACTCTCCACCCTGACTCATTACAATTACCTACTCCACCCTGGCTCATTCTCTACCTTGACTCATTCCAATTACCTACTCCACCCTGATTCATTCTCCACCCTGACTCATTCTGATTACCTACTCCACCCTGATTCATTCTCCACCTCGACTCAATTACCTGCTCCACCCTGACTCATTCTCCACCTTGACTCATTCTCCACCCTGACTCATTCTCCACCTTGACTCGTTCTCCATCCTGACTCATTATCCACCCTGATTCATTCCAATATCCTACTCCACCCTGACTTATTCCAATTCATTTTCCACCCTGACTTATTTCATAACCATTTTTTCCCACCGAACCGCTCACCCCGTCACTCTTTTAATTAGTTAATTGGAATTAGTTTAGCCTGTGCAGTCTAACCCTAGTCAATAAGGGAATGACTCAGCAGTAGGGACCACATATGTCAGGAATAAGAACCCCTCGTCCCTTGTCCAGGTGGATGCTCACCATTGCTCCATCTGTAACGGTGCAGCCTTCTTTAGAAGTGCCTTGCCTTGCTGAGAATTAAAAAGAAAATTTTATATTTGAGTGCTATTTCTTTTGCAGCATCAAAACTTTATGTATAACACTGATGACTTACATAGAACATTGTCTACCCTGGTTCTTAGTACATCAGACTTGGACTGAACTACACCACCAGATATCCTGGGTCTCCAGCTGGTAGACAATAGATAATTTTACTTTTCAGCCTCCATAATTATATAAGTCAATTTCTCTTGTTGCTTTATTTTCTATTTATCTGCAGAACCTCAAATTTCAATTCAAATTTTAGTACCACCCCAGCACCTCCCTTTGTTTCTAGTCCTGTAACTATACTCAAGTCTCAGCAGGCTCCTAAGGGTGAGATACAAAATATGTGAGGAACATGTGTGGAAATGAATACTGAGAGTATGGGATAATCATAAAAGAAAACATAAAGTTGGTTCAGACCAAATTTATTGATATGTGCTCACTAAGCAAACATTCTGCATTTAATTTCGTAGCTCAGGGAGGAAGAAAGTGCACTCATAGTTTGTGTGAGTGGTTGGCTGAAACTGTGATAGAAAGGTAGCCCACAGTGAACAAACCAGAAATGCTACATCTGCCTTTATTTAATGGAGGAAGAGATTCAAAGGCTTAAAGAAATGAAATGTTAGAGTAGATTTGTCATTTAAGACCCACTCACCTACATGGGAGAGTCCAGAAGGCATTCTTGTCACCAATAATTTGTGAGAATTAAATTTGTGACAGGAGCCCCAGCATTTTTGAAGAGCTCTGTGATCACTCTGCTCTATAGGTCAGGTCTTTCAGTGGGAACTGCAGCCACTCAATTGGAAAATCTAAATGCAAAGTAAGTAATCGTGTCCTGGGGCAGCAGGGGCCAGGTGGCGGAACTGGCCAAGTGGTTACACTTAACTGCCAAAAGCAGGGTAGGTGCAATTACCATAATTGACAGCATAGCTAAAGCAGCAACTGATTGACACAGACACATGGCATTGGCTAGTTAATCATGCTATTCCTAGAAGTTAAATAGATAGGAAGCCTACTAAATTCTCAGTTGATCTGTGTAGGTAGAAAAGCCTAAGCAAGTAAACAAAAGTCTAGCCTGAATCATAAAAACAGAGAGTCATGTTCTCTCCATTAATTTCCAGATATGAGCCAGTTTATAGATCCAGAAACCCTTGAATTAAAAGAAAGCTGGGTCCTTTGAGGAAGGACCATGGAACACTACTGAAAATTGAAACTGTTAATCTCTCTCCCAGTCATCTCCAGAAGGACCTATAGTCTCATCAGAGTAACTGTGAACTGGAAAAATTGAAATAATTAAACATTTCTGGAACTACTGGATGCAGACTCTGAATTGACACTAATTCCAGGACACAAAAATCATCATTGTGACCTGCTAGTCATAGAATGGGCTTAATGAAAGTCAGATGATTAATGGAGGTTTAACTAGAGTCTATCTTACAGTGGACCTAGTCAGTCCAGAACCCATTCTGTGGTTATTTCCCCAGTTCTAGAATGAATAATTGGCATAGATGTACTCAGCAGTAGACAGAATCTCCACAGTGAATCTCTTACCTGTAGAATGAGGGCTATTATAGTGGGAAAAGCAACTGGAGGCCATTAAAATGGTCTCTACCCAAAGAAATAGTAAACCAAAAGCAATACTGCATTCCTGGAGGACTTGCAGAGATTAGTGCCACCATCAAGGATTTGAAGGAGGCAGCGGTGATGATTTCCACCATAACATCATTCAAATCACCTATTTAGCCTGTTTGGAAAACAGATGGATCTTGGAGAATAACAGTGGATTATCGTAAGGTTAACCAGGTGTTGACTCCAATTACAACTGCACTATCAAATGTGGTTTAATTGCCTGGGCAAATTAATATATCCGTTGTTACCTGTATGAATCTAGAAAATGTCCTTTTCTCCATGCCTATTGATAAGGATAAGGCCTACCAAAATGAGTTTTGTTTCAGCTAGCAAGGCCAACAATACATCTTCACTGTTCTACCGTATGCGGATATCAACTTTCCAGCCCTAAGTTATAATTTAGTTCACAGGATCCTTGATTGCCTTTCCTTTCCACAAAGTATCACACTAGTCTATTACATTAATGACATTATAATGATTAGACCTAGACAGCAAAATGTAGCAACTACTCTAGACATATTGGTAATTCATTTACATGCCAGAATAAAAGAAATAAATCCAGCAAAAGCTCAGGGGACTTCCATCTTCATGAAATTTCTAGGGATCCAAGTGGTGTGGGGCATGTCGACATATTTCTTTGAAGGTGAATAATTAGTTGTTGCACCTGGCTCCTTCTAAAGCCAAGATAAAGGCACAATATGTAGTGGGTCTCTTTGGATTTTGGAGGCAACATATTCCTCACCTGGGTATGTTACTCCAGCCCATTTACTAAGTGACTTAAAAAGATGTTAGTTTTGAGTAGGGTCCAGACAGGACAAGGCTCTGCAACAGATTCAGGCTGCTGTGCAAGTGGCTCTGCCTTTTGGGCCATATGGCCCATCTTATTCAGTAGTGCATTAAATGTCAGTGGCAGAAAAAAAAAAAAATGCTGTTTGGAGACTTTGGCTGGCTCCTACTGATGAATCACATCACAAATGCTTCAGATTTGGAGCAAAGCACTGCCATCTTTTAAGACACAGCCTTTAACCTGCTACCATGCTTTAGTAGAGACTGAATTCTTAATATGGGCCACAAAGTTACCATGAGACCTGAGATGCCTATCATGACCTGGGAGATATCTGACCCACCAAACCATAAAGTTGAGCTTATATAACAATATTCTATCATCAAATGAAGGTGGTATGTACATGCTCAAGCCTGATCAGATCTCTAAAGTATAAGTAAGTTGCATGAAGTGACCCAAATTCTCATGGTCCACACTCCTGCTACAGTACATTTTCTCTCCCAGTCTGCAATTATGGGCTCGTGGAGAGTTTTCCTCACTGAGTTAATGGAAGAAGAAGAGTTGGGTATGGTTTATAGACGATCCTGCATAATATACAGCCACCATCTGAAAGTGCACAGCTACAGCATTACGGCCCCTTTCTGGGATATCCCTGAAGGGCAGTAGTGAAGAAAAATCCTGTCAGTGGGTAAAACTTTAAGCAGAGCACCAGGATGTGCACTTCACTTGGAAGGAAAAATGAGCAGATGTGTGATTATAGACCAATTCATTGCCTCTGTCTGATATTTTGCCTCAATATGCAGGAATTTGGAAGGAAGATAATTGGAAGAGTGTTGGTAAGAAATTTTGAAGAAGAGGTATGTGGATATATCTCTCTAAATGGGCAAAGACTTTGAAGATATTTGTCCCATGTAAATACTTACCAAAGGGTGACTTCAGTAGAGGAAGATTTAAATAATGAAGTGGATAGGTTAACTTATTCTGTTGATACTAGTTGACCTTTTTCCCCGGATATCCTTGTCATTATTCAACAGACTCTTTAACAAAGCGGCCTTGGTGGTAAGGGTGGTGATTATGCATGAGCTTTGCAAAATGGCTTTCTACTCGCTAGGGCCAACATGGCTAAAATCAATGCTGATTGATGCTAATTTTAAGGGCCAATTGGACTACTGCTCCACAATGAAGAAAAGGAACAGTATGTCTGGTATATAAAAAATCTTTTAGAATGTCTTTTAGTATTTTCATGCCCTGTGATTAAGGTCAATGGAAAATTACAGTGACCCAGTCCAGGCAGGACTACTAATGGTCCAGATCCTTCAGGAATAAGGTTTTAGGTTATTCCACTAGGTAAAAACTATGAGAAGCTGAGGTGCTGCCTGAAGGCAGAGGCAAAACGGTGCTTAGAGGTAAAAGGTAATAATAAATACCAGCTATGATCATGTGATCAATTACAAACTTGAGAATTGTAATTGTCATATTTTGTTATGAATACATTTGTGTGTGTATATTTGATTTGTTTCCTTTCTTATGTCCCTATCATGTAACATAAGAATATTAGCTTTATATCATGATAAATAAATACTGATAATTTTATATCATAGTATTTAAATTACAGAAAATGAGCAAAGAGAAAACATCACTCAAGGACTTTCCCTTTTTTGAGGTAGGGTTGGTGTATTTTTGATTGTACACAGGACAGTTCTATAAAGTCAGACAAATTTTTAATCGTATCATCTTTATTTAGAAAGTAAGTATAGTGTAAGAAAATGCATATGGGTGCCAAGCTATTAAAGATTTGACTTGTGATAGTTATATATATTAACTTGACTGGATCCCAGGATGTGCAGATATTTGGCTAAATATTATTTATAGATGTGTCTGTGAAGGTGTTTTTAGATTAGATTAGCATTTGGAGTGATAATAGTATACTCAGTAGAGCAGTCTCCTCCTCAATTTGCATGGGCATTTATTCAATCCAATGAAGAGCTAGATAGAACAAAAGGTAGAATAAGGAATAATTCAATTCTACTGTCTGACTACTTGATTGAAACTTAGGTCGTGTACTCTTGGAGTGAGATACACCATTGCTTCCCATAGTTCTCCAGACTCTGGACGTGGACTGAGCTACATCACTGGTTTTCCTAGGTCTCCTGCTTGCAGAGGACAGATTGTAAGACTTTTCAGCCTCATAATCAGGTAAACCAATTCTGAAAAATAAATCATATATTTATATGTACAGGTATCTTAGTGGTTTTGCTTTTCTAGGAAACACTTACTAATACAACAATCTTCAAAAATACTGTGAAAGGAGCTCCCCAGATCCCTCTTGTATTTCCCCTATGACAGAAGCTTCCTTCTTCTGGGAGGAGTCAGACTTTTAAACTGTTACAGAAGGAGATTTGTTATGAAGGCCTCAGCTTTTTACTTCCAGGGGAAATGAATATCAGTGACAGATAGAGGGAAGCTAAGTACCAGGAGCTCTTCAGTCCTTATATCTTCTCTCTGTCTTAAGAACATTTGCATGGTTGTACACTGTGATCTCTCTGTTAGAGAATACAGAAATCTCACCTCTGATTGTAATTTATATGTCATCACTATTACTCAATTTAGGAGTGAAATGGCATGAGAGTCACCTCAATGTAGATAAGTGTTCTACTAAATTTGATTATTTTGTTTGTCCTTCTTGAGATGGTGGAAATGTGGAAAGATTTTCAAAACAATAATTCAACTGTTAAGGAAAGAACCTCCCCAGTGTACCTGATTGCTGATAAACCAGTGTGGGTAATATTTGATTATCATTTAGTGTTACCTTGAATTTAATAAAAATTGTGCTTTTTTTGAACTTCAAAAAAAAAAAAGAGAGATAACTGTGGACTTAGTGGTAAGAAGTGATAGATGGATTTGAAGATAAAGGGAAAAAGGAGTCAAGGAAGATTCCAATATATTTATCTGTCTACTGTGAGCATAGATTTGTATTAATTCAGATAGTAAACTCAGTGTGTGAAGATAATGTGTGGAGAGGATAAAATAAGTTAGGCTTTGGATATGTTAATTTTGAAATGCCCATTTAATATTAAAATGAACATGTTGAGTATGGAATTAAACAAATAAATATAGATTTAAGAGGAGAGTAAGAGGAGAGATCCTTGATAGACATATTAATTTAGGTATCCACTGAAAATAATCATGTCAATAAGTGTCACAGAGGAGAATACCAAATTAATAAGTGCAGCTTGAAAATACATATGGCCCAAACAACAAGGCCCAGTGTACTCCAGAGCTTAGAAATCAGGGTAATTAAAAGAAAACAACACAGAAGGATGAGAAGTCATGTCAGTGAGAGAAAGACAAAAAAGGTGCTTACACTGTGGAATCCTGGAATTTAAATAAACGGCATGTTTAAAGATGCAAGAATTATTAACAGTGTTAAATGGTAATGAGATATTTAGGAAAAAGAAGGATTGAGATTTGGCAATTGTATTTACCAACACTTGTGAGACAAATTACAACCTTGATAACAGCAGGGTCAATGGAGTGGCAAGAAAGAAAACGTATTTGAAGTGATAGGAGAGATATTTGACATAGTGAAAATAGATAACTGTTCTCAGGTGTTAACTATGTAATTAAAATAGAGTTCATCGTTATACACAATTTTTGAATTGTTCTAAATGTTGGCCAAAAGTACAGTGGCTCACACCTGTTATCCCAGCATTTGGGAGGCCAAGTCAGGAAGATCACTTGAGGCTAGGCATCCAAGAACAGCCTGGGTAAAATAGTGAGACCCCATCTCAAGAAACAAACAAGCAAACAAAAACTAAATAAAAGCAAAACAAAATGAATCTATTTATTTATTTATTTATTTATTTATTTATTTATTTATTTATTTTTGAGACGGAGTCTCACTCTGTTGCCCAGACTGGAGTGCAGTGGCCAGATCTCAGCTCACTGCAAGCTCCGCCTCCCGGATTTACGCCATTCTCCTGCCTCAGCCTCCCGAGTAGCTGGGACTACAGGCGCCCGCCACCTCGCCCGGCTAGTTTTTTGTATTTTTTTAGTAGAGACGGGGTTTCACCGTGTTAGCCAGGATGGTCTCGATCTCCTGACCTTGTGATCCGCCCGTCTCGGCCTCCCAAAGTGCTGGGATTACAGGCTTGAGCCACTGCGCCCGGCCGAATATATTTAATATAGCAATAATTTTAAGTATGAAACTTAAAAAAGTGCTACTTCTACTTGCATAGAAATAGAATATAACATCTCCATAAGTACAAGTGAAACACTATCACATAGTAATTAAAGTAGTAGCAAATCAAATTTTCCATGTATTGGTATATTACATAGATTATTTAGTCAACCTTAATAGTCCACCAAGTAGGTATTGCCTTAGTATTAAACAATCTTATTATTGTAGGATATAAGACATATTTAATATAAATTCAAATGTACTTCTAATTTTTTAGAAGTTATCTCCCTTAGAGGAAAGAAGAATTCACTTCTTCTGTGTAACTGCTTGACTAAGAGTTAGGTCTTCTACCCTTGGTCTGAGACTGACACCATTCCTTCCCATAGTTCTCCAGTCTTTTAACTGCCTGAACTTCATCACTGGCTTTTCTAGGTTTCCAGTTTGCAGAGGACAGATTGTTAGACATCTCAGCCTCATAATCAGATGAGCTTTTTAGGAGTTTTCCTCAAGCACACAAGCAATCTAAGATATTAATGAAAACAACAACATAAATTTATTTCAAGGTAATACAATTACACTTTCTGATCAGATTTCAGTGTTTTAATTTCTCATTTAAAAAAGCAAACAATTCCAAAGTACAGATCACAAATAACGTTTACAGATGTTCTAACCCTTACTCCTCAGCCTTCCTTTTTGCGGGGAAGTGTATGTAATGATTTAATAAGTAAAAGTTGTTTTTCATGTGGCTAAGCAAGTTTACACTAGCACTTGAAATAAAAGATCTGTGTAACAAGTAGTATGAATTTCACAGAAGATACACCGAATAGTCTCAGTTAAATCAAAATAAATAATAAGACACCGATGAAAGAGAAAGTATGGATGGAAGTTTTTATCTACAAACTTCATCACTGAATGATAGCAAAATCCACGTGAGAGGGCTTAACTAATCATTCCTTGGTGGAATGGGAGACTAGTCACTTGCAAACCAGTAACAGCAATGATTTACAAGGCATCTCTAAATATTAGGACTTCTTTAGTCTACCAAACAAGCTTTAATTTAAGATTGAATTCTCATCTGGCATCATTTCAGACCACAGTATTATGAAACTAGAAATCAGTAACAGAATGAATCTTGGAAAATTTACAAATATATAGATACTAACCACATACTCCTAAACAACCAATGGGTTGAAGAAGAAATCAAAATGGAAACTAAAAATATATTGAGATAAACAATAATAGAAACACACCACACCAAAAACTGGAATGCAGCAAAAACAATTCTAAAAGGGAAATCTATAACAATAATGTCTAGATTAAAAAAGAAAAAAATGCCAAATAAGTAGTCTAACCATATGCTTCAAAGAACTACAAAAAAGGAACAAACCAAGCCCCAAATTAGCAGAAAGAAGGAAATAATAAAAATCAGAACAAAAATAAATTCGAAAGAGAACAAAACCAACACAGAAAAATATCACTAAAACTGAGTTGTTTTTTATTAATTAAACAAAATTGACTATTCTTAGCTAGTTTATCTAAAAAAGAGAGAGAAGACCCAAGTAAACAAAATCAAAAAGGAAAGTAAAAAAATACAAGAGATGCCTCAGAAATAAAAAGAATCATAAGGGACTATTTTGAAAAATTATATGCCAACAAATTTAATAACTGAGAGGAAATGGATAAATTTCTACAAAAAAAGAAAAAAAAAATCAGGATTGAGCCAGAAAGAAGTAGAAAATCTGAAAAAACAAGTAAAAAGTAATGAGATTGAAAAAGTATCCAAAACCTCTCAACAGATAAAAGCCCAGAATCAGATGGCTTCATAGCTGAATTCTGCCAAACAGTCAAAGAAGATTTAACACTAATACATTTTAAACTCCTCCAAAAATTAGAAGTGGGAGGAATACTTTCAAACACATTTTATAAGGCCAGCTCACTTGGTACCTAAGTGATGCAGCCAAAGACATCACAAGAAAAAAAAAATCAGGATTGAGCCAGAAAGAAGTAGAAAATCTGAAAAAACAAGTAAAAAGTAATGAGATTGAAAAAGTATCCAAAACCTCTCAACAGATAAAAGCCCAGAATCAGATGGCTTCATAGCTGAATTCTGCCAAACAGTCAAAGAAGATTTAACACTAATACATTTTAAACTCCTCCAAAAATTAGAAGTGGGAGGAATACTTTCAAACACATTTTATAAGGCCAGCTCACTTGGTACCTAAGTGATGCAGCCAAAGACATCACAAGAAAAAAAAAAAATACTACCGACTAATTTCACTGATAACCATTGATGCAGAAATCTTTAATAAAATATTAACTAGATGAGTCAAACCACATATAAAAATATTATACATCATGAGAAAGTGGAATTTATCTTGGGAATGCAAGGCTAGTTCAATAAATTGAAATTAATCAATGTGATATGTCACATTGGCAGAATGAAAGATAAAAATCAAATGATCATCTCAATTGGTACAGAGGAAAGAATTTGACAAATTCTAACATCCTCTCTCAATAAAAACTCTCAACAGTTTAAATACAGAAGAAAAGTTTCTCAACATAACATTTATATCCAATTGAGAAAAACTCACAGCTAGCATTATATCCAATTGGGAAAAATCGAAAGCTTTTCCAAGAAAATTTTGTAGAAGCAATCACATCCATTCTTGCCACTTCTAGTCATCATAATAGTAGCAAGAGCAATCAGAAAAGAAAGCAAAATAAAAGACTTCAAAATCAGAATGGAAGAAGTAAAATTATCTATATTTGCAGATGACATAATCCTATATGTAAAAAAAAAAACTGTCAAAGATTTCACACAAAATAACTTTAGAGCTAATAAATGAATTCAGTAAAGTTACAGGATAAAAAATCAACATTCAAGATTGGTAGCATTTTTCTACCATAAATAATGACCTGCCAAAAAACAAGGAACAATTTCTTTCACAAAATCATACTCACTAAGATAAAATACTTAGGAATAGATTTAACCAAGGAGTTGAAAGATCTATACACTGAAAACTATAAAACATTGATGAAATAAATTTAAAACTATAAAAATAAATGGAAAGATGACCTATGTTTATGATTTGGAAAAATAATATTATAAAAGTAACATACTACTTAAAGCAATATACAGATTTAAAGCAATCCTTTTCAAAATACCAATCACATTCTTCCCCAAAATAGAAAAAATTCCTAGTATTTTTATGAAAACATGAAAGACCCTAAACAGTCAAAACGATCATGTGAAAGAAAAGCAAAGTTGGAGGCATAACACTTCTTAATTTAAAATTAAATTACAAAGTTATAGTAATCAAAACAGTCTAGTACTAGCATAAAAACAGATGCATAGACTAGTGGAACAAAATAGAGAGACCAGAATTAAATCTCAACATATATAATCAACTTATAATCAATACAATTTTTGGCAAGGGCACCAAGAGGATCCAATGGAAAAAGGTCAATCTCTTCAAGAAATGATGTTGAGAAGACTTGATTTCTACATGCAAAATAATAAAACTAGACCCTTATCTTACACCATACACAAAAATTAACTCAAAATTGATAAAAGACCTGAATGTAAGACCAGAAGCCATAAAACTCTTAAAGGAAAACACAGGAGGAAAACTCCTCAACATTTGGCCTTGGCAATGATTTTTTGGATATAAACCCAAAAGCTTAGACCACAATAGCAGAAATAAATAAATGAGACTACATCAAACTAAAACCTTCTGCAGAACAAAGGAAAGAGTCAACAAAATGTAATGGCAGCCTACCGATTGGGAAAAAATATATATATATGCCTTTTATCAGAAAAGGGATTAATATCTAAAATGTATAAATAAGTGATACAGCTTAATAGTAGAAAAACAAATAATTCATTAAAAAATGGGCAAAAGATCTGAATAGAAATGTCGCCAATGAAGGCATAAAAGACACTCACAGATACATGCCAAAGGTGCTCAAAATCATTAATCATCAGGGAAGTGCAAATCAAACAATTTTGAGATATATTTCTTCACACCCATTAGGAAGGCTATTTTCAAAAAAAATTAAAAATAACAAATTTTGGAGAGAGTTGGAAAGAGAGGAATTTCTGTACATTGTTGGTGGGAATGTAGTTAGTATAGCCTTTATGAAAAACATTATGAAGGTTTCTAAAGAAACAAAAAGGATAACTGGCATAAGACCCAGCAATCCCCTTCTTGGACATATATATACCCAAAAGAAATGAGACTACCACCTGAGAAAGTTATTAGTGTTCTAGTGTTTATTTTAGTGTTACTCACAATAGACATGATATGAAAACAACCCTAAGTATTGATGGACAAACAGAAAAAAAAAAAAAAAACCTGAGAGAGTGAGAGATACACACAAACACACACAGGCGCACACACACACACAAACACACACACACATACATAATGTGAAATATTATTTATTTCTAAAAAGGAATGAGATCTTACCATTTGCTACAAAATGGATGAGCCTGGAGAACATTATGCTAAGTGAAATATGCTAGACACAGACAGAAATATATTGCATAATCTCATACATATGTGGAATTCTAAACAAAAATTAAATATACATAGATAGAGTACTAAACAGTCATTCCCAAGGATGGCAAGAGGGGAGGTGGTTGTGGTAAGGAAATAGGGAGATTAGGTTAGAGGATACCAAGTAGCAGAGGATGCTAAGTAGCAGATATGTTGTATGAACAAATATAGAGATCTGATGTCCAACATAAGGACTATAGAAAATAAAATTGTACTATCATAGGTATTCATGCTAAATAAGTAGATTTCAGCTGCTCTTGCTACAAAGACCAAGAAAAATGAGTAACTACTTGAGATATTGGATATGTCAACTTGTTCCATGATAGTAACTTGCTTTTAGTATCTCTATATATCCCATTACATTGTGTTGTATACCTGAACTATACAAAATAAATGTTATGTGTGTTCTGAATGTTCTCTTGGCCAGACATTCTTTCATCTTTCTTGCTCTCCTCGGACTTCCCGATTCCCTGAAACACAGTATTGAAACTAGGCTAATTAATAACCCTAAAATGGCCGGGCGCGGTGGCTCAAGCCTGTAATCCCAGCACTTTGGGAGGCCGAGACGAGCGGATCACGAGGTCAGGAGATCGAGACCATCCTGGCTAACACGGTGAAACCCCGTCTCTACTAAAAAATACAAAAAACTAGCCGGGCGAGGTGGCAGGCACCTGTGGTCCCAGCTTCTCGAGAGGCTGAGGCAGGAGAATGGCGGGAACCCGGGAGGTGGAGCTTGCAGTGAGCTGAGATCTGGTCACTGCACTCCAGCCTGGGCGACAGAGCGAGACTCCGTCTCAAAAAACAAAACAAAACAAAACAAAACAAACAAACAAACAAAAAACCCTAAAATGGTCTGTAAATGTCCAAGTGAAAGGAAGAGTCACAAGTCTTTCACTTTAACTCAAAAGCTAGAAATTATTAAGCTTTGTGGAAAAGGCTTGTTGAAATCTGAGATAGACCAAAAGTTAGGATCTTGTACCAAACAGTTTGTCAAGTTGTGAACGCAAAGGAGAAGTTTTTGTGAAAATTAAGTGTGCTACTCCAGTGAATACACGAATAGTAAGAAAGCAAAACAACCTTATTGCAGACATAACAAACATTTTAGTGGTCTGGATAAAAGATCAAGCCAGCCACCACATTACCTTAAGCCAAAGCGTAAACCAGAGCAGAGTCCTAACTCTCTTTAATTCTATAAAGACTGAAGGATGTGAAGAAGCTTCAGGATTAAAAAAAAAAAAAAAAAAAAAAAAAATTCAAACTAGAAGTTGTTTCATGAGGCTCAAGAAAATAAGCCATCTCCATAATGAAAGCACAAGGTGAAGCAGCAAATGCTGATATAGACACTGGAACAAGTTATCCACAAGATAGAGCTAAGAAAATGTATGAGAGTGCATGTGCTTAAAAAAGATTAATGTAGACAAAATAGCTTTATATTGGAAGATAACGCTATCTAGAACTTTTATAGCCAGAGAGGAGAAATCAATGGTTGGCTTCAAAGCTTCAAAAGACAGGCTGGCTCTCTTGTTAGGGGCAATTGCAGCTCCAAAACTTTGGGCAATTCCAAAAATCCTAGGTCACTTAAGAATTATGCCAAATCTACTCTGCCTGTGCTCTCTACAAGAAATACCAAAGCCTGGAGATAGCACAACTCTTCACAGCATGGTTTGCTGAGTATTTTAAGCTCACTGTTGAGACCTACTGCTCAGAAAAATATATACATATACATGTATTTTTCCAAAATATTACTGCTCATTCACAATGCATCTGGTTGCCCATGAGTTCTGATGAATATGTACACGGAGCTTCATGTTGTTTTCATGCTTGCTAACAGAACTTTCATTCTGCTGTCCATGGACCAAGGAGTAATTTAGACTTTCAAGTCCTATCATTGAAGAAATGCATTGTGTAACATTGTAACTGCCATAGATAGTGATTCTTTTGAAGAACCTGTGCAAAGTAAATTGAAAACTTTCTGGAAAGGATTCGTTATTTTAGATGCCATTAAGAACATTCATCATTCATGGAAGGAGATCAAAATAGCATTATTAATAGGAGTTTGGAAGAAGTTGATTCCAACTCTCCAGGATTACTTTGAGGTGTTCAAGACCAGTTGAGGAAGTAATTGCAGATGTGTTGGAACCAGCAAGTGAACTAGAATTAGAAATTGAGCCTGAGATGTGGTTGAATTGCTTCAATCTCATGATAAGATTTGAATTAATGAGAAGTTGCTTCTTATGGATGAGTCAAGAAAGTGAGATATTTAAGATAGAATCTACTCCTGGTGAAGATACTGTGAACATTGTTGAAATGACAACAAAGGATTTAGAATATCACATAAACTTAGGTGATAAAGCAGTGGCAGGGTTTGATAGCATTGACTAATTTTGAAAGATGTGCCTAAAATGCTATAACAGCATCTTGTGCTACAGGTGAATATTTTATGAAAGAAAGAGTCCATCAATGTGGCAAACTTCTTTTTTTATTGTCTTATTTTAAGCAATTGTTATAGATAAATCAGCCTTCAGCAACCACCATCCTGATCAGTCAGCAACCATGAACATCCAGACACACCCTCTGCCCTCAATAGATTACAACTCACTGAAGCCTCAGATGATCATTGGCATTTTGTTAAATAATAAAATATTTTAAATATAGATATGTACATTTTTAGACATAATGCTATTGTGCTATTGTGCACTTAATAAAGTATAGTGTAAACATAAGGTTTTTATTTATTTATTTATTTATTTATTTTTTGAGATGGAGTCTTGCTCTGTCGCTCAGGCTGGAGGGCAGTGGCACAATCTCGGCTCACTGCAAGCTCCGCCTCCCAGGTTCATGCCATTCTCCTGCATCACCCTCCCGAATATCTGGGACTACAGGCGCCCACCACCATGCCTGGCTAATTTTTTGTATTTTTAGTGGAGATGGGGTTTCACCATTTTAGCCAAGATGGTCTCGATCTCCTGACCTCGTGATCCTCCCACCTCAGCCTCCCAAAGTGCTGGGATTACAGGAGTGATCCAGCATGCCCGGCCAACATAAGTCTTTTATATGCACTGGAAAACCAAAATTTCATGTGGCTTGCTTTTTTGTGATGGCCTGGAATGGAATCCACAGTATCTCGAAGATAAGCTTGTATTCTAAAAAGAAACAAGGCAAAAGTGTCATCAAGGATGCCCTGCCCTGTACGCATTTCTGGTAATGGCCATAGTCTTAATGTCCCTTTCACCTAGAGATATGTATGGTTAACCATTGTTAACCAAACTGCTACTTGACTTCATAAATAGAAAATAAATAAATAAATAAATGGGAAAAAATGAAACAAAGCAAGTTAAGTGATTATTTCAGTATCCCCACTGGAAAATTGTGAGTCTGCAACCATATCCATGGCCCAGTGATGAAAGGGGAGGTGAGGCCAAGTCTATTGAGAAAGAACTCTGAATTCCACTGGAAATACATACAATTGATATTCCTCTATCTTTCCCCCAAAGGCAACTGCAGTAATTTAGCTTAGTAATGAAACACTGAGTAGGAAAAAAAAGCAATATTTTTCTGTAAAACTGTAGGGAGAGAATGTCAGGGAAGAAACTTAAAGATCTAGAGCATAATATGTACCTGCAAGCATAAACCAACTCTGCTTGAAAAATAATTCCTAACTTCCTGTGGAGTACTCAGGTATAGATATCATACAATGAGAAATTAAAGTGGTATACCAAAATAAAGATTTTTTGGTAGCTATTTAATAACGGGCTAATTTGACACCAATCAGGGGATCACCAAACCTAATGGCCCCAAATTAGAGTGGAAGATTATGGAAGTCAGATAATAAATGAAATGTGCAAAACCATTTTGATTTTTTTTTTCTTCCTGAGCAAAATTGTGGGTGATGTGTCTTCTCGTCTAACAGAATCCCCACATTGATTATAGAAAAATAGATTATGAGCCATGATATTAGGAATGTCCAAGTAGAAGCACCACTCTCCAGGATAATAAACCAGAAACAAAATATTACCAAGAGGAGTTGGGGCGATTAACTTTATGATTAAAAATTTATAAGATGTGGTGATGTAAGTTGCAATCACAATCATTTATCTCACCTGCTAGTCCTTGCAAATTCAGAGATTCTGGCAGGTGGTGCTGAAGATCTGTAATTGTAAGTAGTATCACAAAAAGGAGCTGTAGTACCAGACGCAATATCTTTACTGGAACATATCAATACAGTCTAGTATAAAACTCTTGGTCTGGCAAAAACAAATTTTCAATCCACATTAAGATGAAGTTCTGAAAGTAGTTTCCTTTTTATGTGTGGGAAGAACAACACGGTTATACTCTGATGCTTTAGGGCTGTGTTTTGAACTTCTGACCTCTAGAACTGTAAGATTTTACCTTTATGTTGTTGTAAGCTACTAAATGTATGATAATCTGTTACAGCAGTCATAGAAAGCTAACACAGTGTCACAGCATACAGTCCCTGTGGAAATTGTTCATGTTAACATTTCATAGAACACTATATTGGGTCATTATTCTGGCTGAATCCAGTGAGCAGAAACAGCAATTATATAATTGTCTAATAATATACAAGCCTGTTGGAAGATGAGAGATGAACTCAGTGCATACATAGCAGCCTGTCGAATCAGTGGAGTGTTTAAGTTTCCAATGGCATGGGGAATCGCCTTACATCATTTGGAATGAAAAATAAAACATTTTGTTGCACTTTGTTCCCTCTACCACCAAAAATGAGGTGCAAAGAAAGTAGGCACATGATTTTGGAGGCAGCATGTACCATACTTGAGACTATTTTTCTGTAAAGCTCTACAGAGAGAAAAGCATGAAACATACCTAAGGTTCTGGAGCATACCACGTCCCTGCAAGCAAAAACCAACTCTGCTTGAAAAGTAATTCCTAACTTCCTATGGAGAATGGAGGTATAGATATTACACATTGCAGAAATTAAAGTGGTATGGAAACTAATTTTTTTTTTTAGTTTTTTGTTGTTGTTGTTGTTATTGTTGTTTACATGAGGATTTGTAAAGTTGTTTCTAATAATTCCCTCTACATTTAAACATGCTGGAGTTTCTGGTGCCATCTACAACTAAAACGGACTGTGGTAGATAAATAATACACCTACCTGTCAAAAATATTCACATCCTACTCCACGGAACTTATAAATATGTTACCTTATGTCAAAAAAGACTTTGCAAATTAAATTAAAGGGCTTGAAATGGGGAGATTATGCCAAGTTAGCTGGATGTACCCAGTGTAATCACAATGACAGTAAAAAATTAAAAGAAGGTAGCAGGAGAGGGAGAGAAAGAGATATAATGGTAGAATTAAAGATCAGAGTCAAAGTGAGATTTAAAGGTGCTATTCTGTCTTTGAAGAGGGAAGAAAGAGCTATGAGACTAAAAATGTAAGTAATCTTTGGAAACTAGAAAAGGCAAGGTGATGAATTCTCCCAGAGTCACCAGAAGAAATGCAGACAGAGTGAAACATTGATTTTATCTCAGTGAAATCCATTTTGAGCTTCTGACCCTGAAAATACAAGCTTTTACACTTGTTTTGCTTTAAACTACTAAATGTATGATAATATGTTAGAGTAGCCATAGAAAACTAATACACTACTAATAGAGATTGCTTCTGCATGATGATGCCCTCCAATGATCATCTATGCTAGACTTCAAATTTTGTATATATACCTTTTATTTAGTTCATTTTATTTATTTGGAGGAGTTCATCATCCAGTTGATTTCTGAGAGTATTTACTTTTAAAATATTTTATTTCTGAATAATAGATACTAAAAAGTATTTGTGAGAAAAATAAATCATTCTACCATAAAGACACTTTCACGTGAATCTTCATTGCAGCCCTGTTCACAATAGCAAAGACATGAAATCAACCTAAATGCCCATCAATGACAGATTGGATAAAGAAAATGTGGTACACATGCATCATGGAATAATATACAGCCATTAAAAAGAATAAGACCATGTCTTTGGTGACAACATGGATGGAGCTGTAGGCTAATATGCTTAGCAAACTAATGCAGGAACAGAAAACGAAATACCTCAAGTTCTCATAAGTGGGAGCTAAATGCTAAGAACTTAGGAACACAAAGTAGGAAGCAACAGACACTGGGATCTACATGAGATGGGAGAGTGGCAGGAGGGAGAGGAGCAGAAAAGATAACTATTGGGTAATAGGATTAATACCTGGGTGATGAGATAATCTGTACAACAAACCCACGTGACATGTGTTTACCTATGTAACAAACCCTTACATGTAACCCCAAACCTAAAATAAAAGTTAAAAAAATAAAAAAAAATTTGCAATACATCAGTTGATATATAGCATATATATTTAATAATCATATAAAGCACAAATTGGGAGTAAATTAAAATTGTAGTCCAAGTGAAACAATTCTTATACTTTGTGTGCTTTTTGTCTCTTTTTACCATATCAAGTAGCAAATGATAAAGTGACAAAAATCCTACAAAGCATATTTTTAATCATTGCAATATTTCTCCCTATTGGTCACATTTTGTTCTTACAAGAGAAATCACCATAAGCTTTTTAGTGCAATATTCTGATATATAAATCCATGTCTCTTCAAAGCATGCTAACATTGCAATTTCCTGATCTATTCTTTTTAGGCATTATTTGGAAGGTTTACAATTAAGAAAAGGAAAATCTCTGGCTTTCACCCATGACTTACTTTTTACATGCCCCCTGTTCTTTGTCTCCCAAACATAGTTTTATCATAGCCTTGGCTCAAACAATTATGGGTATTATATGAGGATTTCTTTATTCTTTTTCTGTACATTCACATTTCTTTTGTTGCTCTCTCTAGAGAAAGTAATTATCTTGTTTTCTTATAATTTTAATTTTTTTTTAAATAAGTATACTGTGACTAATTCAAAACTTCATTTCTCTGTGCTTGCTAAAATCTGACAATCATATGTAGGAAGTATTCTAAGATATCCACATATTAAAATATCTTGATGTCTTCAATCTTGTTCCAATGTAGAAACATTTCTGTCTGGGTCTAGTGCTTATCTGTTCTCTTGAGGTGTCCATTTCCTTCTACATGATGATGCCCTCCAATGATCAACTATGCTAGACCTTAAATTTCGTATATATGTCTTTTTCTTACTTAGTACATTTCCTTTATGTGGAGGAGTTCATCATCCAGTTGATTTCTGAGAGTATTTACTAGAAAGTAAACTTTAACAAAATATTTTATTTCTGAATATATATTTATTCTGCATACTTAATGGACAGTTTCGTTCTGAATATAATTCTAGAATGGAAAATATTTTTCTTAAGTTTTTAAATTGTCAAATGAAAGTTGTATATATTTTACGACATACAACATGCTATTTTAAAATTTGTGTAGATTGTTAAATGGCTAAATCAAACTAATTAACATTTGCCTTACATCACATGCTTCTTGTTTTGTAGTGACACACACATTCTAGTCCTTTAGTAATTTTTATCAGTCCAATACAGTGTTATTACCTATAGTAACCATGTTATGCAATAGACTTCTAGAACATATTCCTTCTGTCTAACTGAAATTAGCTATCCTGGATCAAACACCTCCCCAGTCAAACACACAGACACACACACACACACCACACACACACACACACACACACACACACATATAGAGAGAGACACCTGGCACCCTCTAGTCTACTCTTTGCTTCTATGAGTTTAACTCATAGTGCATTATGCTGTAATGATGATAGGAGTGCAGATAACTCTGACCTTTTGATTGTATTTCCTTAGGATACACAGAGAAAGATAATTTCTAGATCAAATGGAGGTCTATTTTAAATTGTGGAGTAATTTTTATACTATTTTCATTTATACTGTTCTAATTTATATTTCCACAAATAGTGCTTCAGGGTTCCCTTTCTACACATCCTCACCAACACTGTTGTTTTATCTTTGATAATAGCCATTTTAACAAGTATGAGGTGATATATCATTATAGTTTCAATTTGTATCTCCCTGATAATTAGTGATTTTGAGCATTTTTTACATATATGTTGAGCATATGTGTGTTTTCTTTTGAGGAATGTCTATTCATATCTTTTGCTTATTTTTTATTGGGTTGTTTTCTTGCTCTTCAGTTGTTTGAGTTTCTTACATATTTTTAATATTAACATCTTAAAAGATACATGGTTTCCAAATATTTCCTCACATTCCATAGTCTTTTTTGTTTCTGTTTGTTTGTTTGAGAAGGAGTCTCACTCTGTTGCCCAGGCTGGAGTACAGTGACACAATCTCGGCTCATTGAAACCTCTCCCTCCTGGGTTCAACTAATTCTCATGCCTCAGCCTCCAGGTAGCTGGGATTACAGGCTTGCACCACCACGCCCAGCTATTTTTTTCTATTTTTAGTAGAGACCGGGTTTCATAGTGTTGGCTAGACTGGCCCCAAACTCCTGGTCTCAAGTGATCCACCCACTTCAGCCCCACAAAGTGCTGGGATTACAGGTGTGAGTCACGGTGTCTGGCCATAGATTGTCTTTTCATGTTGCTAATTGTTTCTTTGGCTGTGCAGAGCTTTTTAGTTTGTTGCAGTAACATTTGTCTATTTTCTTTTGTTGCCTGTGCTTTTGGGTTCTTATCCAAAAAATTATTGACTAGATCAATGTCATGGAGTTTCTCCCCTGTGTTTTCATCCAGTAGTTTTACAGTTTCAAATCTTACATTTAAGTCCTTAATTCATTTTGAGTCGATTTTTACATGTGGTGTGAAATAAGGATCTAATTTCATTCTTCTGCATGTAGAATCGATTCTCAGTATCATTCATTGAAGAGACTGTTTCTTACCCCATAGTGTGTTGTTGGCATCTTTGCAGAGAATCAATTGACCATAAAGGTGTGTTTTTATTTCTAGGCTCTCTATTCTGTTCCATTGGTCTGTTTTTATGCCAGTAACATGATGTTGGATAACTATAGCTTTGTAGTAGATTCTGAAATCAGGTTTCTTGTGCCACTGGTTTTGTTATTGTTGCTCAAGATTTCTTTTCTATTCAGGGTGTTTTTTTGATTTTATACCAATTTTAGAATTGCTTTTTCTATTTCTGTGTAAAATATTATTAAATTTTTGACAAGGATTGCATCGAATCTGTAGATTGCTTTGGGTAATATGGACACTTTAACAATATTAATTCTAATTCATGAGCAAAGGTTATCTTTCCATTTCTTTGATATCTTCAATTTCTGTTAATGTTTTACAGTTTTCAGTATACAGATCTTTCACCTCATCTGTTAAACTCATATGTATGTATGTATATATGTATTTTTGCTACTATTGTAATTTAGATTTTTTTTTGAATTTTTTTCAGATATTTCGTTGCTATTGTGTAAAAATACTACTGATTTTTGTATGTTGATATTATACCTTGAAACTTTACTGAATTTGTTATTAGGTCTAACAGCTTTTTAAATTGAGTTTATGGGGTTCTCTATATATGAGATATGTTGTCGGCAAACAACAACAATTTAACTTGTTCCTTTTTATTTTTAAAACGTTTTTCTTTCTCTTGCTTAATTGCTCTGGCTAGGACTTCCTGTACTATGTTGAATAACAGTGAAAATGGACATTATTGTCTTTTCCCTGATCTTTCAAAAAATGATTTTCACTATTTACCAATGAACGTGATGTGGTTTATGGCCTTTATTGTGTTGAGGTGTATTTCTTCTATAGCTAATTTGTTGAGCATTTTAATCAGAAGGTGATGTTAAATTTGTCTTTTTTATTTCCATCTTTTGAGATAATAGTATGTTTTTTTGTCTTTCACTGGGCTAATATGGTTATTTTAGTCCCTGTGTATTGTTAAAACAAAATGCCAAAGACTGGGTAAATTAAAAGGACATAGATTAATTTTCTCACATTTCTGGAGGTTGGGAATTCCAAGATCAAAATACTAGCAGATTTATTGACTGGTGAGTGCCTACTCGCTGCTTCTAAGATGGTGCCTGTTGCTTCATCCTCTGAAAAAGAAGAAAGCTATGCCCCCTTCCATGGGGAATAAACAGAAGGGCCAGGGGATCAAACTCCTTCCTTCAAGACCTTATCTAAGGTTACCTACTCCCATTCTGAAGGTGTAGTTCTCATGACTCAGTCATCTTCTAAAGGCCACATCTCTTAATATTGTTGCATTGAGGATTAAATTTCAACATGAATTTTAGAGGGATCACATATTTAAGTGGTGTATCACACTTATTGATTTGTATGTTAGGCTTTTAGGAAAATAAGAATTTAAAGTCCCTAAAATTATAGAATGAAGGAAAAAAATATATGTGCAAAAATCGATTAAGTAATAGAGAAGAAAAAGAGATGATCAACAAAGCAAGAAAACAGGTCTTTAAAAAATATGTAAAGCATGTATTAAGAAAAATAAAAAAAACCCAAATAATATGATGAGAAGATAATGCTAGTAGAAATTAAATACATTGAAAAAATAAACTTTATACCATTAAAAATTTCTTTAAAACTTAAAAACTTTATGCCACTAAAATTAAACAGATTAAATTTTGGGATAATTATACACACTAAAATTGAATAAAAAAATAAAAAAAAATAATAATTTTGTAGCAATAAAATAAATTGAGTTAATGATAAAAATATTCAAACTAAGGAAAATAAAATCATAGAGGTTTGTAATGGTTGAATTCTATCAGATTTTCAAGAAACAAGTCATTGTAATTTTAAAACAATTTTTCTAGACAATAGAAAATTTTGGAGTGTATATTCTGATATTTACCAAACAAGAATATTACAAGAAAAAAAGTATATGTGTACATATGTGTCTGTATCTATGTATATATATACACATATTATGTATGCATATATACATATATACACATACATATGTATATACTTATGCACACTATACATTGTATGTTTACATGTGTGTATATACACATATATGTATATGTGTATGTCTATGCCTATACGTATATATACATATATATGTAAACATATATATAACACCCTTTCCCATTTAATGAACTTTTAGACAACTTCGTGGTAAAACTCACGTAATAGAGGAAAACGTTCTTAATCTGTTAATGACTATAGTAATTGCTATCCTGTGCAATCCAGTCTTCCCTCAGGACAAAGTTTCTCAGTTTCTCAACTTCCAGGAGTACTAGCTGCTGATGACTCACAGCTAATTTCTTCTACAGACACTGCCTGTAGGAGAACAGTAGTGCCTTGTCCACTGCTTCTTTCCCTTCACAGGATAAGTTCACATCAATAACTCATCAATATGAAGGTATAATGGACCAGCGTCCCACCTCAATTTAAAACAATTCAAAAGACCTCTCACTTTTTAGCTCCCTGTGAAATCAGCTGAGGCCTATGTTGCAAGAGCAGTAACTTTTTTCCAATGTAGTTTCTCAATAAACCTTATGTACACAAACCTCTTTCCATTAGAATTAGCTAGAAGAGAAGATTTGGAATGTTCCCAACACAATAAAAAGATAAATGTTTGAGGTAATGGATATCTCAGTTACTCTGATTTGATCATTACACATTGTATGCTTGTATCAAAATATCATATGAACCCCATGTACAATTATTATGTAACCATAATAAATAAATAAATCATTAAAACAGTAACAAAAATGAATCATTGAAATTTTGCCTGATTTTTGGTTGAATCAAAGACTGTAAGACTGGTGCTCCCTGAAGACATATAAGGAAGAAGACTTTGAGAGTTTACTTTTGGAACTAAATTGCCTATCTTCCCCCAGTTCACTGGTAATGAGGATCACATTAATGCTGGCAGGTAAATTACTTAGAACCACTAGCAGTTGATAGCAATAGTAGTTAAAAGATTCAAAGTAGTGAACTGGAATGGAATATTAGTGTAAGGGAACTCGCTGTGGCATTAGGCTGAGACATTTTAATGGTTTCAGGGAGGTAGCAATTATCAGAACAGTGAAATCAAATGACTATTGCTGAGTGTTATTGATGAATCGGTGAGAAACTGAGTTGCAGCTGTTCTCTCTAGGTTGGGATTGATTGATGGTAGACAAATATTTTATTAGAACTAAAATTACTTACAGCAATTGGGATAATTGAATCCTGAAACTACTAGAGGTCATGTGGTAGTGCTTAAGTGTCAGAAGCAAGATGGGTAAAATTATTATCATGAGCAACAACATTGTGTAGCAACCAGGGAGGCCACAGTTGTAGTATACTGTTACGTTGTTAATACATCATGGTGTCCCAGACATAAGATAAGTGTACAATCTACAATAATATTGCTCAATCCAGACAAGAAGAAAAAAAAAAAGAAAGAAACCTCAGGGGACAGCTGCCTCAAAGAGCTAGCTACAAATCGTCATCCAGTTTCTGCTTGTTTTTGCATCAGGGGTATGTTAAATCTCCAGCTCTTTGCCATAACATAATCAAAAGGATTTAAATGCAACCTTTTAAAGAACATTGTATTGATTTATTTGGATAAGTAGGAATAAATAAGCAGAAAACATTTTAGGGCTTGGCAAGACATGAGCAATCTAAAGGGTAGGAGATAAACCTTATGAGGATTCTAGGACTATAACATCCCAAAGTCTTAGCATCTAGTTATCTGGAATATGTTGGGATATTTACCCAAAGCAAGTGCATCTCATACCAGCCACCACTAAATAAGTATTCTTGGTATGTCTTTTGGGTTTGTGGAGGCAGCATATACCACTCTTGGAAATATTACTCCAAGCCATTTATCATCAAGGGACTTAGAAAGCTGACAGCTTTGGAGCCCAGTGCAAAAAAAAAAAAAAAAAAAAAAAAAAAAAAAAAAAAGGGTTTGTAGCAGGTTCAGGCCTAAGTATAAGTAGTCCTACAATTTGGGCTATACAACACAGTGTATCATTCTACTAAAAGTATTTTTGTTCTGAAAATTCTCAGTGAAATTACGATGAGTTCTGATGGGAAGATAACAACCTAGATGCCTAAGGTTCTGTAGCAAGTCCAATCTGCCTGAAGCATGTAGATTATCTATTGGGAAAGCAGCGCTGGATGTGCTACTGAACCTTGGTACATACAGAGTATCTGACTATGTTGCCTCAAGTGAACATGTGATTTATCTTAATCGGGATACTGTGAGAGTTACTAAATCATAAAAGTGGGTGGCTCAACAACAACCCATCATCGGGTGGAAACAGCATATTCATAGTTGGACACCAGCAGTAAGGTCCATGAGTAAGCTGCACAAACTGGTGTCACCAGTTTGCATGCCATCTACCCTTGTAACACTGTGCCTATCGAGAGATCCTTTAATCCACATAACAAAGGAATCTAAAAGCTGAGTCTCTTTCACAGAGGGGTCAGCTCAGTTTCTAGGTGAAAGCCAAAAGCAGCCTACTGATATATTAAACATACTGCAGTAGACTATTAGTGCATGAAGAGGTGATCCTGAAAGACAATAATAAAGATTAATCC
The DNA here is from genome assembly GCF_009764315.1 of Trachypithecus francoisi. NCBI lineage: Eukaryota > Metazoa > Chordata > Mammalia > Primates > Cercopithecidae > Trachypithecus > Trachypithecus francoisi. Next base: position 54,222,677 of record NW_022681463.1, on the reverse strand, counting down.
TCCCAAAAGGCAAAGCTTGATTTAATAATATGTTTGAGTGGAAAAAAAAGTGACATTTCAAGTCATGCACAATGACAAATGATCAGTATGCGAGAAGGAGCAAGATTAAAAGACCTAGTACAAGTAGATATGGTAAAGAGGTATGTGGATAGACCCAAAGAGTGAGTACCAAGATGTTGTATTGCGTTAATACCCATCAGATAGTACGCATATCAGAAGACGCATCCACATAGGCCAGTTAGTCTCCATAATCAGCCACTCTATGGCTGGCACCTGTGCTCAAAAGAAGCAGCCATGGAGGCAGAGATGAACATACAAAATCTGTGCCCAGAAATATAGGCTTTCCCTCCTTGAAAGTGGTTTAGCTACCTTCACGAACAAAAGTACAGCCTCCTAACAACAGAGATAAAGGCTGAGTCCCTGATGAGACATCATTGTTTTAGGAGTTCAATCTGTAATTAATCTTAAGTAGAAACAACACATATTCCACATATAGGTTTAAACGGACAGAAAACATGGATATGGAAAACAAGAGATGAAAGAGACGTTCTCTACTCACCATCATTTCTGATGTATTATCTCTCGGGAATTTGTATTTTCTGGTCCTACAATTCTGGGCTGTGAACTTACAGACATTTGTCCTCAAAGGGACAATTTTTCCACCAACAGAGACAACAAAGTTTTCTTTTTCTTTAATTTAAAATTGTTACCCATTCTCTTAGAATTCTTCTTTCCACAATGGTAGCAGGAAAAAAAAAACAAAAAAACACACCTGTTTTCATTTTGACTTAGATTACTAAATTTGATCATTAGAGTGAGATAGGAAAGCTCATATCAAATGGGTGTAGGGGAAAACTAATTTTGCATCTTGGTGCTTCCTTGCTTGCACAACTGTGATGCCACATAGACAAGTAGAGCAACCACTGTCCAATTAAAGCATGGTGATCATGGACACAATTATCAGAAAATTATCACCCCAACCATCCCAGGTAAGCCACCTAGATCAGCAGAGATGTTAGCTAAAGATATAGTCTATATTAAATGGTACCAGAGATGAGAATGATTATCAGTTGCAGCTGACTAAAGCATAAGACCTATAGTTCATCTCACTAATTTTTTTCCTTCTAAATCTCTCTGGAGAAACTGACCCGTGGAATTTCATCTAGGGGGCTGAATTTATTATATTAAGTAAGCAGATCCAAGAGTTACAAAGCATAAATTTTAGTTAACACTTGACTGTAACACCCAAATCCCTCCTTCAGCACCAAGACATCAGTGTTCCTTTAGGAAGTTTTAGTTGCTGACAGCTAACAGCTGAATTCTTCTGAGGAAAATTTTCTCACCCAAAAAAGCTTCTTCATACAATAGTAAGCCCTTTGTCTTCAGTGGAGTCAAAAGCCAACAGCTGGTCGATATGGGCATACAAAGATTTAGGCTACATGTTTCTATATGAGACAACTCTGAATTACTTTAGAGGTTCCTGGTGGAACAGATGAGTTTCTTTTATTTTGTAACTACATGGTAGTTCCTCATTCCTTAGCGGTGTTGTTTCAGAGAACACCTGCCCCACAGGAAATCTCTATGCAAGTATTTGTCTCAGAGCTGTTACCTAGAGAAGACAAACTAACACAAAGATGTATATTAAATCCAACATGAAACCTTATTCTTAATGGAGAATGATTATATTCATTTTTATTAATGGAAATCACATAAAATTTATAAAGTTCTGTTTAACATTGGATTGAAGGTGCTATCTAATCTGTATGTTAAGAAAAAAGCATAGAAAAATATAATTTAAAAAAGATTTCTTTTCCCAAGAACAAGAAGAGGATTAATTATCCCTTATTAGAAGTTTTCAAGAAGCTTAAGAAACTACTACACTTAATTCTATGATGATTACACTTGTGTTACTGATTTAATCATAGCATGTATGTAATCTTCTATGTCTCTCTTCTAAAGTTTGAAAATTCATATTTTTAAGATGGGCATAATTCTGTAAAACATCATTTGGGAACATCATTTGGGATTTCACTATTTTGATAACCACATCTTCCTTGTCAAACACTAAAGATGTGTAATAATTTCTTTTATCTTAGATAGAAGTATAACATACCACCCAATTTTATACTATATGTAAAAACATACATGGACTGTATATTTATATACTATATGTATATAAACATTTACATATGTTGTAGGAAGTACATAACGATTAACATTGAATAATTTCTTGAGAAATTAATACTTTTTAAAACTTAGATCTCAGTTTCTTTTTTTAACTTTTAATTTCAGAGGTACATGTGTAGGTCTGTTATATGGGTAAACTCATATCATGATGGTTTGTTTTACAGATTATTTAATCATCCATGTGTTAAGCCTAGTACCCAATAATTATTTTTCCTAATTCTCTCCCTCCTTCCACCCTCCACCCTCCAGCAGGCTCCAATGTCTGTTGTTCCCTTCTATGTGTCTATGTGTTGTCATTATTTAGCTCCCATATACAAGTGAGAACATGTGTTATTTGGTTTTCTTTTCCTGTGTTAGTTTGCTAAGGATAATGGCCTCCGGTTGCATCCACATTCCTGCAAAGAATATAATCTCATTATTTTTATGGCTGGATAATATTCCATGGTATATATGTATTACATTTTCTTTATTCAGTCTACCACTGATGGGCATTTAGGTTGATTCCATGTCTTTGCTATTGTGAATAGTGCTGCAATGAACATACATATGCACATGTCTTTATGACAGAACTATTTCTTTGGGTATATATCCAGTAATGGAGTTACTGGGTCAAATGGCAGCTCTGTTTTTAGTTCTTTGGGGAATTGCTATAATGCTTTCCATAATGGTTAAACTAATTTATACATCCGCAAACAGTGTGTAAGTGTTCCTTTTTCTCCTCAACCTCACCAGCACCTGTTATTTTTCTGACTTTTTATAATAGACATTCTGACTGGTTTGAGATTGTATCTCATTGTGGTTTGGATTTGCATTTCTCTAATGATCAGTGTTGTTGAGTTTTTGTCATATGTGTTCTGACTATATGTAAGTCTTCTTTGGAAGTGTCTGTTCATGTTCTTTGCCCAGTTTTTAATGGGGTTGCTCATTTTATTTTTTAATTTTTGTTCTCATAAATTTGTTTACATTTCTTACAGTTGCTGGACATTAGACCTTTGTCAGATGCATACTTTGCAAAAATTTTCTCCCATTCTCTAGGTTGTCTGTTTACTCTGTTGACAGACTCTTTTGGTGTGCAGAAGTTCTTTAGTTTAATTTGATCTCGTTTGTCAATTTTTGCTTTTGTTGCAATTGCTTTCAGGGTCTTTGTCAAAAAATTTTTGTCCATTCCTGTGTCCAGAATAGTATTTCCTAGGTTGTCTGCCAGGGTTTTTATTTTTTGGGGGGAAGGTTACATTTAAGTCTTTAATCCATCTTGAGTTGATTTTTGTATATGGTGCAAGGAAGTGCTCCAGTTTCAATCTTCTGCCTATGGCTGCCCAGTTATCCCAGCACCATTTATTGAATAGCGAATCCTTTCCCCATTGCTTGTCTTTGTCAGGTTTGTCAAAGATCAGATAGCTTAGGTGTGTAGCCTTACTTCTGGTCTCTCCACTCTGTTCCATTGACCTATGTATCTGTTTTTGTCCGAGTATCATGCTGTTTTGGTTACTGTAGCCCTATAGTATAGTTTGAATTTGGGTAGCATTATGGCTCCAGCTTTGTTCTTTTTTTCTAGAGTTGCCTTGGCTAATGGGATCTTTTTTGGAACCATATGAATTTTTAAATAGTTTTACCTAGTTCTGTGAAAAATTTCATTCATATGGGGATAGCATTAATCTATAAACTTTGGACAGAATGGTCATTTTAATGGTATTGATTCTTTCTACCCATAACCATGGGATGTTTTTCCATTTGTTTGTGTCATCTCCAATTTCTTTAAGCAGTGTTTTGTAGTTCTCCCTGTTGAGGTCTTTTACCTCCCTGGTTGGCTACATTCCTAGATATTTTACTTTTTCTGTGGCAATTGGGAATGGGATTGTGTTCCTGAGTTGGCTCTTAGCTTGACTGTTGTTGATGTAATAGGAGTGCTAGTGATTTTTGTACATTGATTTCAAATACAGAGAGTTGGCTGAAGTTTTTTTATCAGCCTAAGGAACTTTTGGGCCACGACTATGGGGTTTTCTAGATAAAAGATCATGCCATCTGCCAACAGGGATAGTTTGACTTCCTTTCTTTCAATGTGTATGCCCTTTATTTCTTTCTCTTGTCTGATTGCCCTGGATGGGACTTCCAATACAATATTGAATAGTAATGGTTTACAGAGGGCATCCTTGTCTTATGCCGGTTTTCAAGGGAGATGCTTCCAGGTTTTGTCCATTAAATACAATGTTGGCTGTGGGTTTGTCATGTATGACTCTTACTATTTTGAGATATGTTCCTTCAATACCTGGTTTATTCAGAGCTTTTAACATAAATGGATATTGAATTTTATCAAAAGCCTTTTCTGTATCTATTGAAATGATCATGTGATTTTTGTCTTCAGTTCTGTTTATGTGATGAATCACATTTATTGATTTGTGTATGTTGAACCAGCCTTGCATCCCAGGGATAAAGCCTACTTAATCACGGTGGATAAGGTTTTTGATGTGCTGTTTGATTTGGTTTGCCAGTATTTTGTTGAGGATTTTTGCATCAATGTTCACCAATATATTGGCTTGAAGTTTTCTTTTTTTGTTGTATCTCTGCCAAGTTTTGGTATCAGGATGATACTGACTTCATAGAATGATTTAGGGAGGAGTTCCTCTCTAAATAGTAGCAGTATGAATGGTACTAGTTCTTTTTTGTACATCTAGTAGAGTTTGGCTGTGAATAAACTCAATTTCCAATGAAGGGAAAGCAATACTTTTGTTACAAGTAACTAGTAAAAGGCATTAAACAACATCATCTATTTGATGAGGTTTATAAAAATAAAAGTCATTATTTGTTAAGAGGTTATAGAGGTATTAACTTTTATTTAATTTATTTATAATTGAGGAAAAGTAATAACTTCAGGCACTTATTTCTATCCTAGCATTCCTTAAAAGAAGACAGTTTGATTGAGGTGATATCACTGGCACAGAATAAACCCCACTGTTAAGACTTTGATATTTGAACTTTAAGTGATGTATTTTTATTATCACGACCTTTTAAAACTTTCTATGAAGCCTTTCAAAAAACATGAGACTAAAAAGACTTCAAATGAACTATGTACAAGAAAATAACATGTTAGTTCAAATGGTGCCAAGATGTTAACTTTTTTCTTGAATGTGAATGCCAATCATTTCTTAAATATAATTTTATATGTGTAGACATATAAAATTATAAAATTATGAAAAGAAGGGCAATAACTGTTAGGAGGCTAAAGGTTGTTTTAGCCACCTAATAGCTACTGCCCTTCTTTAGATTACCTCTTCCTGTATTTCTTGGAAAGACTAATCTGTTCTCTAACACAATGCTTATGTTTGACTTCTCCTCCAGCCTTTGGCACAATGCAGGCAAGTGCCAAAGATCTCTGAATCTTTGCTCTTGTGTGCAATTATGAGTAAACTGTAAAAGTCTGAAGCTGACTTTTTTCATCAGTAATGCCTCCAATATATAAGTAACTTGTACTACCTAAATTATTGGAGCTGTTCATTCCTATTCTATCTGAAATTGGTTCTTCAGTTATTTTTTATTATGTAAATTCCCAATTTTTATCTAATTAACTGACATTTTATTGAGATATACAGCATTATTTCCTGGTGTTTGCAATCAAACAATCCGGGTATAATAAAGACAAAATAGATACAGTAACATGCTTATGTAGATAATGTTATTTTATTGGTTAATAAAGTTATTTTATAGATTAATAGAAAAAAGCAGGAATTCATTTGTGTTAAGATTTATCTGACTTTACAAAATACAACATAACTCTGAACATTGCTCTTAGGCAATCTTACCATGAAAGCTATCAGTATATGAACAGAATCAAACCTAGTGCAATGAGAAAATTAGTAACATGTGCTTTGTTATAATCTGATTGTCCCAAATTCACTCTGACTCCTCAAATCTGACCTCACCAAGACAACTACTTCTAAGATTTGTATTATATATACTACTATAAAGGTCTACCTATGTTCACAGGGAATATAAAAATTATTAAAATTTTAAGATTGTTTTCACTCCCAAGAGAATACAATTTTTAATAAACTGAAATACTGATAATTTTTCAGAATTTGAAAACAGAAAGCAATGGCAAAATAAGTATTATTAGCACTGCTATACAGTGACAGAAAATTTTCCTGGGCAGTTACACAAATATAAACTTGCCTGTTTTACTTATTTTAAGAGCTTCTAGGGAAAATACTTTTATAGAAAAGAATTTCTAACTTCATATTGAATATTAAAATTATTTTATTTTTCTTAATGTATTGTCCTACACAGAACAATGCTAACTATAACAAACCTAGACATAAAGAAGTTCACAATATAAAGGTTTTGAAGGAAGTAAGTAAGAAAATCCACATAGCATGACTGAAACACTGCTTTCTCTTCTTTCTGCAGTAAAAATTAGAGAAAAACCTAGTGTAAGGAATTCAGTGCTTAAACCAAATGATTATATTGGAAATAAATTTAAAAAGCACAGTTTAATAAACATAAAAATCCAATATCTAGGATAATAATTTTCAAACAATATTTGTTTTAAATGCATTTTGGTTTACTATGAAAATGAAAATGGAAAAAAGACAATAAAAAAAGGATTCCTCTAAGTTCTCAAAAAAACTGAGAAAATACAATTTCTTTAATGGAGGATTGTAGAAGGGGAAAAAAGCATAAAATCTTTCTCAAAATATTTAACTTGAATATACTAGATTTTGCTAAACTTCTTACAATACATCCAAGAAGCTGTGAGAAAAATCCCAGTTTTTCTTTAATGAAAAGATTTAACTTTGGATCCTTTTCTTTTCTTGTCAAAAGGGCAGCTAGACAAGTTTTTATTGGAGCTAATTTCCATAATATTTACATGTTAGAGGTATCAAAGTATTTCATGAGTTGAAACTCTAGATTTTTAATTTCAGACTCTAGATGACTCAGGGAATTGAAGTCTCTAATTCTCATGTTAACGAAGTGACGATATAAGATAAAACCATCCTGCCGGGCGCGGTGGCTCACGCCTGTAATCCCAGCACTTTGGGAGGCCGAGGTGGGCGGATCACGAGGTCAGGAGATCGAAACCATCCTGGCGAACATGGTAAAACCCCGTCTCTACTAAAAATACAAAAAAATTAGCCGGGCGTGGTGGCGGGTGCCTGTAGTCTCAGCTTCTCGGGAGGCTGAGGCAGGAGAAAGGTGTGAATCCGGGAGGCAACAGAGCTTGCAGTGAGCAGAGATCACACCACTGCACTCCAGCCTGGGAGACAGAGCGGGAAAAAAACAAAAAACATCTTTTTTGATTTGAACTCTAAGTGATTTATTCATATTTAGAGAAAAGTGTTCACAAAAAGTGAATACTGAAAACATATGAGATAAACCCTCATAGATAAACACTTTCAAGAATATATTCAAGAAATAATTTTTGTTGACCAATTATGTAAAAAAATTAAAGGAAGATGTGTAAGAAATTTCTTGCAAGCTTTAGAGGTCTCATTGATTGTATGAATATGGCTAAAAATTAACGAGTCCAATTTTCAAGTCAACAAATGATCAGAACTTATATCTAGAATCTGAAGGTAGATAACTAGGGCAAAGATGTGATAATAGTGGAAGGGTAAGAGAGAAAAACAACAACAACAACCACCACCTCAGAAATGGTAAGCTAAATTGTTAAATTGGGGAGACAAGAGTAATTACGTTTAAAATTAAAAACCAAAGATGTTTGGTGATATTTTTATGAAATATATACATATAGCATTAACTATAAACACATAGACAACAAGCAGGAGCTGAAAAAAAATTGGCTTAGCTCAATGATAAACCTGTTGTGTTGTGGTGGTGTGCCCATGAATGACAAGGCAAATATTTTTAAGCTTTAAAGATTTCATTTCCTTTTCTTCAGAACCCTGGCAGAAAGCATTAATTCAATAGTTGTAAAGATATTATTATAGTAAATAGTAGAATGTTTAACTACTAAGGAAAAATATAATTATGTTCAAAATAGCCCGATGATAAAGAAGCAGGTGAACTCTGGATGTATCTGGATATTAACATTCCACTTTCAGGAGAAAGTGTTGTCTGCTTTGATATCCATCGCTTTTCCCTTCCTTGTTTTCACTTATTTTCTCATACTCTAGCATAATTACATATGTGAAAGACTATCTTATCTACTTAATTATTATTGAATTAAAGAAAATGAACCAGGTCTTTTATATTTTTGTATACAAAACCTTGCCAATCTAAAGCACTCATTAGATATTTAATACATTAGAAGCTGAAATATGGCAGAGTAGGCAGCCTGAAATGTCCATTACTCCATAGAAACATTAAAAAGCAAGGAGAAACTCTTAGAACCAATTTTCTTGGCTTCCAGAAAAAAAAATCAAAAATTATATTTACAGCAGATAAGTGAATGCTAAATCAAGTAAAAAAGGCAACTTTTACATGTCAAAACACTTGCTGAACTCAGGATAAAGGAAGAAAGAATTCAGTGACCACACATGACAAAGAACACAACTTTTCCACAAAAATGTAGAAAAATTTACTGACAAATAGGTGACTACAATCTTCAACAACCCAAAGGAGAAAGGCCTGGGGAGCGGGGAGAGTCTCATTTATAAAATTCCCACATTACAATATCCAAATATCTATTTTTCAACAAAATATTCATAAGATATATAAGAACCCAGAAACATTTGGTCCATTTATAGAAAATAAATGGTCAGGACTATCCTGCAAGAAGCCCAAAGAGACTGAATCAACCGTGCTAAATATGTTCAAAGAGCTTAGGAAAATTGTGAACAAAGAACAACAACAACAAACAACAACAACAACAAAAACACAGAAAATTATGTATGAACAAAATGAAAATACCAATAAAAGAATAGAAATTGTAAAGAGTAAACAAAAATTGTGAAGCTGAAAAGTAACAAAATTAAAGATTCATTAGAATAATTTAACAACATATTTCAAACAGGTAGAAATGAAAATACCAGTAAACTTAAAGATAGCATGATCGAAATGATCCCTTCTCAGGAGCAGAAAGCAAAAAGTATTAAGCAAAGTTAACAGCATAAGGAACCTGTGATACACTATCAAGTAGACCAGCAAACATTGTATCAGTTTCAGTCACTGAAATAGATAAGAGAAAGTATCTGAAAGCATATTTGAAAACATAATGGCCAATTTAAAAATAATCTCATGAAAGACATGACTCTACACATCCGAGATTCTCAAGGATCTTTGTGCCAAAAGAGATCCATGCTAAAACACATTATAATGAAGCTGCTGAAAACTCATATGGAAAGAATCATGAAAGCAGCAAAAAAGAAGATGCTTATCAAAAGGCATAAATAATTTAAAAATTGATTCATTTGTAGATCGCCTATGAGAGATTCATGTTAGATCCAAAGATAAAAATAGATTGAAAGTGAAAGGATGCAAAAAATATATTCTATGCAAATAGTAACCGAACGAGTGCTGGAGTGGTTATATTAATCTCAGGAAAAAAAAAAAAAAAAACTGTTACATAAAAGCAATAGAGAATAGTGGACATTACATATTAATGAAAAGATCAATTCACCAAGAAGCTATATTAATTATAAACATATACGCAGCAAACCAAACGGTTGTAAAGTGTAAAAAGAAATATTGATAATTGAATGGGAAAACAGGCAATTCTGTAAAAATAGATGGAGATTTCAATACCTTATTTTTCATAGTGAAAAGAATGTCTAGACAGAAGGTGAATATAAAGGAAGGACTTGAAGTATAAATCAAATATACCTCACAGACATACACAGAACACTCTACAACAGGAAAATACATATTCCTCTCAAGTACACATGGGATATTTGCTAGGCTAGATCACATATCAGGCCATAAAGCAAATATTAAGAAATTTTAAAAGACTAAAATCAGGTGAAATATCTTTGCCAACCAAAATGAAATGAAGCTAGAAATCAATTATAGAAGGAAAGCTAGAAAATTCACAAGTATATAGGTAACAACTAATGCTTAAAAATTCAATAAGTCAAAGAAGAAATAACAAGGATAATTAGAAAATACTTAGATATGAATAAAAGACACACAACAAATTAAAGCTTGTGGGATACAGTGAAGACACTGCTCAGAGGAAAATTTATATCAGTAAAAGAAGATTTCAAAGAAATAACCCAAATTTGCACCTTCAGAAACTAAAATCAAGAGAATAAACTAACTTGAGCCTAAAGTTAGAAGATGGAAATAAACAGTGAAAATTACAGTGGATAAAAACTAAATGCATAATAGAAAAACAAAATAATTTATACAAATTGGTTATTTGAAACTGTCAACAAAATTGACAAATCTGCTAAAATGACAAAAAAGGAAGGAGATGCAAATACATAAAATCAGCACTGACCCTAAGAGACTGGGCGTACTGTTGTTAATTCCAAAGGATACTGTGTCATTAATTACAAAGTATTCCAAAAGATATTATCCAGAGGTGTTTATTATCCTGCATAGTATTGTTATAGGATCTTTAGGGTGTCAATTTTCTTCTGGGAAACCTCTGTGGCTGATGGTGCCTTTGCCTGAATTCTTGCCCTGCATCTCACCTTTGCCTGAGTTCTTGCCATGTGTCTAGAAAGAATGAGGTATTTGGACAACTGAAGGGTGAAGAAGACAAAGAAGAGCTTTATTTAGTGTTAGAACAGCTTAGAGGAAACCTGCAGTGGGTAGGTAGTCTCTGAAGCAGTTTCTCCCAACGAGTGTTCAGCTCCTGGCAGAGAGGAGACCCTGGTGAGGGTAGCTCCTCTCTGACCACTGATCATCCTGACATCTGCTGCTCTCAGCAGAGAGGAGGCCCCAGAGAGGGTGGCACCTCTGAGCAGGCAGATGGTTCTGACATCTCTGCAGGTCTCTGAAGCTCTCAGCAGAGAGGGTAGCTCCTCTCTGCAGCTGGTTGTCCCATCATCTCTGTATCTTCTTTCTGCTTCCTCTCCCCTACTTCGGCTGGGCCCAGGGCTTTTATGGACCTCAGAGGGGAGTGCATGCTGATTGGTCCATGGGCAGCCATGGGCAGGCCTGGAAGAGGCACCAGGAGTCTCCACTCTAGTCTGTGAGACTGGCAGCCCAGCCCCCAGCATTCAGCCCTCCCTGGCATGAAGTTGGGACCTTACTGAAGACCTGCCCCCTTCCACCCAGGAATCTGCCTCCCACTGCCATTCATGGTCAGGTGGATTAACCCCAACCCCACTCCAAGATCAGAGCCAGCACGTGGAGCGGAGTGAAACCAGGCAGGGAGAGCAGTCACCTCCCAGCCTGTAGGGATGCAGTAGGGGTTCTTCTCAGCCCTGAGGGTGCAGGCTGCAGAGATGCCCAGCTCCTGTGCCTGGGAGGGCTGCCACAGTTACATCCAGGGAGCTCCTGCCAGGCAACTCAGAAGGGGTGGGGCTCCCATTTGTCCCCAGCTCTTGCCTGCTCTGTGGAGCAGGAGCAGGTCTGCAGTTGTGGGTCAGGCAGCTGCAGCTGCACCCAGGAAGGTCCTGTCTGTTTCCAAGGCCCCACCAAGAGCACAAAGAGGAGAGGCTCCAAAGCACTGTGGGTGGCTGTAGCCCTGCTCTCCTGTCTATTCCATAGAGCAGGAGGCCTGGGCCGGCAGTCGTGATTTAGGTGGCTGCTGTGGCACAGCACCCAGCAGCCTGGGAGCTCTCATCCCAACTTAGAAGGGGTGGGACTCCCACCAGTTCCATGGAGTGTGCAGACCCTGCTGCAGTCTGCGTGATGGCAGCGGTCACTGCCATCAGTATCCTTTGGAAGAGACTCAGGACAGGTCTTCATCATGTCATTTTGGCTATTCTTCTCTGATTCATAACCTCGGAAAGCTTAAACATCTTTTCATCTTGCAACGCAAGGAGATATTTTAGTTCACGATAAAGTTCTAACACTTTGTGCAACTTTTTAATATTTTAAGAAAATCCAGTTCTCTTCTTCTCCTACTGGCTAATCTAGGCTTTTTTTTTTTTTTTCCAATTGCATTTAGACATCTAGCATTTTCAACCAAGCCACCACTTGACATCTCTAAATGTTATACTTCTTTGGAAAAAATAAAATGTTTTAGAGTGTTCCTCTCCCATCCTCATTTTGTTTTCAAAGCCTAACAGTATTTTGTAGTAATTATTCAATGTGATTTATATTATCTGAAATATTTTTTGAAACACACAGAAGCAAGTAACTTGTGTAGAGGCTTTCACAAATCAGCACAGTTTAGAAAACATACTTTCCTTGTGAATTCCAGTTACAATGCAAAGTTACATAATATGGACATAGGTTTATTTTATTATAAACAGGAATATATTAGGAACTGTGTATTTGCTATAAAATGAACTAAATATAATCATGGTCTTCAATAGCCATTATGTTACACAAAGTTTAAAAGTTCACTATACTTAACATCATCACTAAAAATAAATTTGTGATGAATACTTATCTTAATATTTCATATTTAATTATAGAATCATATCATTTTAACTGCTACTACTGTAACTTCTTGTCCAGCTTCCTTATTTTATAAAAGGGACTTTCTGATGCATTTTTTTCATTCTGATGGTGATATTAATAAAGAATGAAGAAGTATTATTAGAGAGACTTACAGTCTTTTAGTGTAGAGGGGGATCATTAAACTAATTTTAGACAAGATTGACTATAAAATCTAAGAAGCCTTTTTACTTGCTTAAATAGTTATAAATTAGTATTAAATATAAAAAGAAGCATTATTGAAATTATAATATAGTACAAATTCTGGTAAACATTTTATTTAAAGAGCCAGATAGTAAATATTTTTATGCTTTATGGGCCAGTCTTTAATGCAGCACAGCAACCTTACAGCATCAAAACAATCATAGACATACACAAAGGTATAAGTGTGACTGTGTTCCAATATAAATGTAAATAATAGAAAGTGAATTGGGTTTTGTCAATGGAGCATAGTTTGCTAACTCTTAATCTAGTGTTCTATAAGATAATTATGATTTATGTGTCTATAAAACTCTTCACCTTCCTAAGTCCATAGAATTCACGTAATTTATGTTGTTGGCCTGACATTAGATAAATTCACATTAAAACTGTTTTGGTACAAATTTAATAAAGACTTTTAAATACATTATCTTAATTGAGTCCAAGGCAAAGTCTATCACCCAAAATTACTAAATGATTATTATTTACCCAATTAAATATTAATTTTGCTAATTTTAATTTCAACTATGTTCAAGTTTCTCTTTCATGAAAACTTATTAAAACATTTTGGTTCTAAGGTAAATAGGAGTCATTGGCTTTTTTTTTTTTTATTGTTTTGTAATTTAGACTTACCTCTCTTTGAAAACTGACGATTGAGGCCGGGCGCGGTGGCTCACGCCTGTAATCCCAGCACTTTGGGAGGCCGAGGCGGGCAGATCACAAGGTCAGGAGATCGAGACCACAGTGAAACCCCGTCTCTACTAAAAATACAAAAAAAAATTAGCCGGGCGCCATGGCGGGCGCCTGTAGTCCCAGCTACTCGGGAGGCTGAGGCAGGAGAATGGCGGGAACCCGGGAGGCGGAGCTTGCAGTGAACCGAGATCGCGCCACTGCCCTCCAGCCAGGGGGACAGAGCGAGACTCCTTCTCAAAAAAAAAAAAACAAAAAAAAAAAACTGACGATTGAGACTGATTTATTGGAATGGATAATGCAAAAGCAAACTACTCGATTCCTCCACATCTTAGGGGATCATCTTTGGATTAGAGGGACCAGAAGGTCAGTACACAATTTCTGTAAGGTTATTATTCTAAACATATTTGTGGATAATTATGTGTTAGGTGCTGAGGCAGATATAAGCATAAATGAAGAATTATTTTTCCCTTGTACAGTACAGTAATTTTTGAATTCCAGCTGTTAGTACTTGTGCATGGCTCTTATAGAAGTAATCTCTGGTTCTGTACATATTACTGAAGCTCATTCACCACTGATATATTAACATTAAGCACTTGATATTGCTTGTGCCCTGGAAGTTTTCCATGGTAGCCAGCATACTACTACTACTAATTTTCCCTTCTCCATTTCTCAACCATAATGAAAGAATGATGAGTGTTTTCCATGATTTGCACTTACTACTTGATATATATTCTGGTTAAAGCCACTTTTAATTCATTTTCTTTGTCTATTTATTTTTCTTCTCCTCCTGCTTTTCTCCCTCTTCCTTTTTATTCTTTTTGTGAAAATGTTCAATTTATTATAGTTATTAAAATAATACAAATATTTCCTGCTAGGGATATCAGCAAAAGAGAAACACTAATAAATGGTTAGGGAAAATAACTATACATGTTATATAAAATTAAATTTTTTTGTAAATGACTACTTTACATATTATTTACTGTTATATGAAATGAAATAACAATTTTAATTATGACACCTGTTAGGCTACAGATAACATGTTGGTATTTGCTGAAAAAGAATGATCTAAACCAGAAAATTAGCTATCTTCTGTATTGTCATTTTCAAACTAAAACTAATCTTTATTTTTAGCTTAGAATTTTGCATTAAACTTTAAAAATGTGATATTTATCATCTGTCACAGAATACTTCAAATTAATATGTTTCTTCATATAAACCAGTGAAGTGATGGAATATTTCAAGTTATTTGTGCTTTTTTGCTTTCACCAGGAACCAAATTGTGAGGCTCCTTGCTACTGAACTCCCTAGACTCTGGAACTGTGAGAAATAATATCTCTTGTTTAAGCCATCAGTCTATGATATTTTGTCTATGATATTTTGTCATAGTAGCCTTAGGAGACAAGTACAGTTGGAATATAAGCAATGGAGACCAGAGGAGAACATTCTGTTTAATGCGAATGAATTTTTCAGTAATAAACCCTCAAACTCATACATACTCAAAATGGGCTAGATTCTGTTCTGATTACTTAGTTATTAGGTAATTTAATAATTATAACCATCCCATTTTAGTTTTCTAGGACTGCTATAACAAATCGCCACAAACTATGTGGCTTATATCAACAGAAATTTATTTTCTCACTGTTTGGGAAACTGGACATTTGAAATCAAGGTATAAGCAGAGATGTCTTCTCTCGAAGATTCTAGGGGTGAATCTATCTCATACCTTTCTCTTAGTTACAGTATCACTATCAGTCTCTAGCAGTCCTTGACTTGCAGCTGCATGATTCCAGTCCCTGCCTCCACTGTCCCATGATATTCTCTCTGTGGATCTCAGTCTTCACATGATGTTTTCTGTTTTTATAGGGACAGCAGTCATGATGAGTTATGACCTGCATTAAAGACCACATCTTCATTGATTATATCTGCAAAGCCTATTTTTAAGTAAAGTCATATTCACAGATACTGAGAATTGAGACTCCAACATAATTTGTTGTAGGACACAATTCAACCCATAACACAGACTATGAGAGAAAAATATTTTTTGAAACAATTGTTATTATCCAACATTTTATAGATGAGGAAATCTGGGTCTCGAGCACTTAAATGATTTACCAGGGTCATATAATTAATAAATGGCAAAGCTATACTTTGAAGCCAGAAAACTGGGCTCGCAATTTATTGTCTTAATCTTGAGCCATATTGCCCAATCCCAGGAAGTATAAAACATATTTTCATGCGATAATACTAAATTTTCATCCTTCGCCTCTCCTTTTAATCTAGGCAAAATAAGTTCCATAAATTGCAAGGAAAATGAACCGGAATAAACATCCTTAAACACAAATATGCACTTAAACACAAATATGTGTTGTGTAAGTATATTTAAAAAAACATACTTTCCCTCCAAACTAAAAACAACCTTTGAAAGTATAGTCACCTTGGAATTCAAATACCAAGGAACAGAGCCTGGTGACTTTGAACAGTACTGTTGTCTCTTATTTCACACTTTGACAATGGGTCATTGAACAATGCCCATCATTTACCAGTGTTGGTGTGACATATTTCAGCTGTTGGAAATAATTTGTATCCACTTCAGGAAATCAAATAGAAATGTTGTATATTCTTCCCCCTTAAATATACTTCCATGTATGGGATTTTATTTTAATCATGCTGGAGGAAGATGTTTTTGTCAGCATTTTTTTCTTTGAAATAGGTAAATAACAATAAAAATATATTTTTAAAAATGTATACTGCATTCAAATTCAACAGATACACAGTGAACACCAAGAAGGGGTATTTATACACAATGCACCAGCTTCATGAAGGCAGGTTTATGTTGATTGGTATACAGCTATACCTCCAATGCCTAGCATATTGCCTGAGGAAAAATCTATTATTTGCATGAGTGAAAGAGTAGATACTGTTCCTTCTCTTCAGGAGCTCTGATTTGAAAAATCGACGTAGATTACTTATAAATAGGGGTAGACTAAATAATGAATAAATATAATATAATTCAGAATATTATTATGAGATGGTGGAGAAATAGCAACATTTTTTAAAAACTCAGAAAAAGAATAGTTCACATCCATATGAGAAAAAGTTAAAGTTTAGAAAGTTTAGCTATAATTCGAAAATAAGGGAGTAATATTTAGGCTGAGGAAAAATAAGTTATTTGACTCTCTTAGGCACAAATATTTGTACAATTTTTAAATCACGCTACCTGCCCCCATATCTCCATATCCCATCCATCAGCAAAGTCTTCTGTTCTACTTGAAATGTATATTCAAAATTTGATCATATCCCACCTCTTTCTCGGCAACTACCTGAGTCCAAGACACCAGCATCTCTCACCTACATTATTGAAACAGCTCTCTAACTCATTCTTCTATTTTCATTCTTGCCTTCATTCATCTATTCTGAATATAGAAGCTAAAATGATTCTCTTCTAAGATTTCAGATAGATTGTATCATTTCTCTACTCAGCTCTCCAGTAGCTTTTCGTCACATTCAGGTGGAAAGCCAGTTCTTATAATAGCCTACAAAGCCTTCTGACCTTTCCTTCTCTTTGCTTGGCTATTCCATTCCAATCATACTGACCTCAGTACTTCTCAAAGGGTATAGGAATGGTCCTACTTCAAAATTTTTGCACTTGTTCTCTCTGCCTATTTTATTTTTTTCTGAAAACATCTGCTCCATTTGCCTACTCAGTTTTTCCAAGAGTCCAGTAAATGTCTCCTTCTATTTGTGCCTTTTCTAGCTATATATTTCACATTTTGACAATGGGTCATTGAACACTGCCCATCATTTACCAGTGTTGGTAAATATAGCCAGAAAAATATATATAAATTTTTCAGACACAGTCTTGCTCTGTTTCCCAAGCTGGAATGCAGTGGCACCATCTTAGCTCTCTGCAATCCCACCTCCTGTGCTCAAGAGTTCCTCCCACATCAGCCTCCTGAGTAGCTGGGACTACAGGAACATGCCACCACATCTGGCTAATTTTTATATTTTACTTTTTGGTAGAGATGAGGTCTTGCTAAGTTGCCCAGGCTAGTATTGAATCACTAGGCTCAAGTAATCCTCCTGCTTTGACTTCTCAAAGTGCTGGGATTAGAGGTATGAGGCACTGCACCCAGTTTTCTAATTATATAACACCGTTACAATTTTTCTTTTTCTTTTTTATTCTGTTTTTACTGATTGATAACTTCCATGATCCTAGGATTTTATCTCTTTGTTCACTACCCCCCTATTTCTATTTTTAAGAACTATAGCTGGAAGAAATTATATACCCAGGGATATTTGTTTGTTTGTTTAATGAACGAGTGACGGATACTTGACATTTTTAACCTAAAAATATATTGTATTATGTATTGTATCATAATTCAGTAAAGGAGTTTGGAAGACATCATTTTTTTTTCTATTCAATTGTCATTTTTTCTTGATATTAGAACCCTAATTTTAAAAAAATGTGTTACACAATGTTGTGCTTTGTAGGTACCTTCCCCAGCAATCCTGCTGGTCAGTAAATGAGAGTTGCTTTGCCAGTAGTCTGCTTAGGCATGAGAATCTGACTCCTCTAAATAATGATTCATAAAGGGAAATCTTTTTTATGGGCTCATGAGAAAGTTTACGTTCCTAGTATTAAAAAGAGAAATGTCCTTCCTATCTTTTTTATGTCGTTGTGTGAGTATACAATCATTGATGTGTGGCCATTATGAATAAAAAAGGAGAAAGTCAAGGGAATTGCTGAAATGCTGCACTGAAACCCTGATGATGTAGAAACAGCAAAAGAACAATACAAATAAACACAAGCAAATAAACAAACAAACAAAAACTATATCATTTCACTGACCCTGAGCTACTTTTAACGTGAGATAATAAGACTCTTATTCCTTCAGGCCATTTTGTTTGGATTTTTTTACTGCTTACTTACTGAAACGATCTCATGTAAATTATGCCCATGGTTTATAAAAAAGGTAATTCAGGAGAAGATCCTCATTCAATTGGTCTTGGATTTTAAATTTATGTATGTATTTTTTAGTTTATCTTTCACTTCTACCAAAACAGAATTTAAAACAACCTACCAAGACATATATTTAATGCCACAGAAGGGATATATTTGTTATATAATTTGTATATATAAAAAAACAAGAAAGCAAAAAATAAAGGTAATTGTAAATTACATCCTAAGATACACAACTGAATAATTAAAGCTGTTATTATTTATTTCTGAATTCTTAAACAGCCAAATCAGAAACAAATACAATAAATTATGAGAAGTTCAGCATCCATATTGTGAAATTTTTCTTACAGTTATTTGGGAGAAGCACAGATGTTCCTGGTATTAAGACCCATGGAAAACAATTTTTATGATTCCTTGTGGGCAACATCCTCAGCAACACACCTGGACAATTAAAAAGTTTCTAATTACCACTTTTGCCCATCCTCATGACACTACCTCATACAACACCAACATGTTATCTTGTCATTCTGATGAGATCATTGTTCTATTTTATTTCCTTGAGTCTAGTTTTATCCCCAACACATATAATTAAATCCTATTATAGAGTGCCAAGATAGTTCAGATAAAAAAGTAAAAATGTAGACGTTGTCTTAACTCTAAAGTAATTTACAGTCTAAACAGTAAATGTATGTAAGTAACATGACAGGAGACTTCTGGCTTTATCTATGGAGGGGTAGCTTATGGCAGATGAAAACTCTAAACCAGAACAACAGCAATAAAAAAGCAAATCTGCTAAAATGCATAATAGTATTAAAAATACAAAGAAAATCTTCCAAAGAAATCATAACTTGAAGGTAGGATCCCAGAAAAATATAAACTACATAGTTGAACCAACAATCACTGGGGACTTTTTTTCCCTTGGAACGTTTGCCAATTAATGACATGGAACAAAGGCCAATAAACCAAAAATTTGCCAAGAATGAAAGAGGATGGTAGATTTTATTCTTACAATCATACAGTGCTTGGGAGACTGAGGCTGAAGTGATAAGAAAGTGAAAAAAAATAGTAGCTAAGATATCAGTGAGAAGAGAGGCTCAACGATGTTAACTTTTCATTTAATTGTTTGCCCCCGAGTCAAGGACAGTGTAAGAGGCACTCTCAACATATGGAGGAGATGAAAATTTGAGTCTGTGACACACAGAATTGGAGTCATTCACATTTTCAGTCATGATCCTTGGAGGGCTTTATCCTAGAAATGAAAATAAATCCTATGTACATAAACTTTAGAAAACGAAACAAAACAAAAGCCTGCAACATTACAGCACAGCCTTGAACAAGTTCATGTAATATGCCCTAACTGTATCTGTCTACAAGAGAACACGATGATTAAAGAAGAAAAACATCATTTAGAGCCTCTTAAATGTTTCATAGTCTATGTCCAATGTTAAAATATCAAGGATTAAGAAGAAAAAGAAAAGTGATGAAAATAGACCAAAAGATAACTAAGTTATTAAAATTATCAGCAATTGGCTTTAAATACAAAATGACTCACATGTGAAAGAAAAATAGATGTAGAGAGTCATGCTAGAAAACTAATCTAAACAGGAAAAATCAAAATCAAGAAATTTGGGATTCAGGAAAACATATTGAAATTAGAAACTCTATCAATACATTTTATAGCAAATTGGAAAATGGAACACATTAGAGAACTGGAGAAAGCTGATGTAAAATATTCTAACCAAAGCACAACGAGTAAAATGGTTAGAAAATGTATGAAATAGGTAGGAGAGAAGAAAGTTCTAACATTAGTGTAATTGGAGTTTCAGATGAGGATGAAAGAGAACAATTTAGAAGCAAAGTCTGAAAAATAATGGACATGACATTAAATCTCTAATGTTTAGTAAACACACCCATATCAATTAATCCAGCCCTATCTACTATTACAAACTTTCCTCTTTGGTCCAACACGCTTAATTTTCATCATATTCTGTTTTCTGCCAAAATATATTAGGGAATTCTTGTAATTATCTTGATATTAAATTATTTTCTCCTAGGTTATAATGTATAGCAACTTCCCCAGATCATGTTCATATTTGACAAATAGCTATGGATCTAATAGCAACAGGGTAGTTGTAGTGGGTTTTGAGTAAAATAGGAATCAACTTACAAGGTGTCTTCCACAAATGAAGCTATCATTGTGTTTTCAAGACCAAAAGGCATATCTTCCTAGAAAACAGAGAATAAGCTACTTTCATTCAAAATAATGCTTTGTTTGTTTGTTTGTTTTCTTGAGACAGAGTCCCGCTCTGTTGCCCAGGCTGGAGTGCAGTGGCAGAATCTTGGCTCACTGCAAGCTCCACCTCCCGGGTTCACGTCATTCTCCTGCCTCAGATTCCCCAGTAGCTGGGACTACAGGTGCCCGCCACCACGCCCGGCTAATTTTTTTTTTGTATTTTTAGTGGAAATGGGGTTTCACCATGTTAGACAGGATGGTCTCAATATCTTGACCTCGTGATCCGCCAGCCTCGGCCTCCCAAAGTGCTGGGATTACAGGCGTGAGCCACCGCTCCCCGCCCCAAAATAATCCATCTTATATCATGGTCTTTACATAATCATCATTACCAAAACAGTCATGTACAACAGCCACATGAGCTTCCAAGATACATGGGTCAGTTGGTACTTCATCATAATCAGTTACAGTGATAACTTGATTGAGATTCCACTGCATGTCAGAGATTACTAGTATTTTATTTCCCATTGGCAAGGAGCTCAGCACTGTGCTTAAACTCAAGCACAAAACCAACATCAAATCCCATTTTTAGGACTAGTGTTTTAAGCCCACTCCTGATACCAATTTTGCATTAGTCCGAACACAATCAGGCAACAAGCCATGCAGTGATATAAACAGGGCAATTTTAATATAAAAAATAAACCATGTAAGTAATTAATAATTATTAATTATTTTAATTAAAAGTAATTATAAGGTATAAGAAATATTTACATAGTATCTTAGAGCTGAGGGAGACTGCACAGGGAGAGTCATACTTAGAAGGGGGGGTGTCCACTACCAAATACTTAGAAGGGGGGTCCACCACCAAAATGGGCTTAGATCTCCACAGAGGTGCAGTGACAGGCCTCTGTGTAAGAGAAAACTTTACTGGTTTGCCTGGCCTACAGTTCCTCCACAGCTGTGGGGCAAGCAGGAACAACAAAGTACCTAGAAGGTGAGGTGAGCCATAGCCAGAGGCTAGGCAGATGAACTCAGAGAGGAAGTAGGGGCACCAGTAAAGACAGAAAGCCTCGAATGCATGATGTTTATGTTGGGAGATACATGGTGTTGCTAGGGATGCAGCATCAAGAAAATTGGGAAATAAAGTTCTGGGGCCTTGGGGCAGGTAAACATCAGAAATGTCAAATCTTCAGAAGCCAGGCAGCATATAGGGTCTGTGGTGAGATAGCTGCAGCAAGATGATCACCAGCCTGAGCCAGGGCTGCAAGGATGCCAAGAGATCCTACTTCCAGATGTGTACTTGGTGCCGTTCTGATGCCCATATCACAGACCAAAATGTGCAACTCTTGAAATGCAAGAGTGCTCCTTTCTCCTGCAATGTCCCTCCAGTGACCTTTGCTGAGGAAGCTTAAATTGTAGTCTATATAAAGAAGAAATATTTGAAGGAAATATGTCTGTTATCACAGAACATATATTGAAGAGTGAATTTGAAGCTGAGAGGTAATAAATTGATAACTATCACAGAAATCAATGATATATATATTTAAATACTTGTAATTAATACCACGAATATTCCTTGATATCAGTTGATTCCCTTTTAAGACAGCCTTTGAATCCTGGATCTTATTTAACTCATATTAAGTCAATAATCACAGCTAATGCTATGTTTCTCCATTACATTTTTCTTTATATTGACATCTCATACATTCACATACTTTAAAAAACCTTACTGGCCATGAAATAGAAATATATAATGCAATATGCTTATAATGAAAAATAATTCATCCTTCAAACACAACATACAAAATAGAAAATGTTAATTATAAATATACTAAACTTATTATATGATTAATTGTATAACAGACACAATCATCTTTCTATTTTCATTAAACATTCTAAAAGTTTGCAGTTCTAGATGTTTTCACAATTTGATATTAATTCATTTTGTACAGCTGCTCAGTCAGCATGTGGCCACTAACACATCATATGCTTTGTCACATAATATGGTGCGATTTAGTGAGAAGAAGAGATCATTCCTCTTGGGGAATGAGGGGACTATGGACACCAGTTGTCAGCTATTAAAAATTTTGATTTTAAAACTTCTTTAAGAAATGGATGTATTTGACTTGCTCCAAACTGGTTATTTTGAAGGAAACATAGTGTCAACTTATTCCACATGAGTTTTTTTTTTTTTTTTTTTGTATAGGCTCTAACTCATTTTGAATATCACAAAACTTTGAAAAAATGCATATTAATTACTGAGTTCACATTGTTCCTCTTAAAATACTATGGATTTCTGATTACTTGACTTTTTACTCTGTTTATTTTGGTTAGAGGTCAAAGTATTTTAGCTACTGTTTATACAATTTCAACTTATTGACAAAATCTTTAAAAATCATACCAAAACCCCATGCATTCAAGTATCTAGAATTTTGGTATAAAATAAATTGTTTTTTTAAATTTTTCAGATTTACATTTTTGTTATAAAAACTTGAAAATTTGCTAGATAAAATTTGCAATTGCCAGGTAGATATAGAATCACATATGTATGTGTAAAATTTAAAAATCACATCTGCGTATTTATAATCAACATGTTTTGCAACTCATTCACTTTGATATATTGTAAATTGTACACATACTGCATTATACAGTACTCTATCAAAATTTTAGTAATAGAATTAATAAAGGGCATGAACTGTTTCAGACTGCCCATTTTTTAGATGTAAAAACTGAGATTTGAATAAATATTAGCATATACCCACATTCTTTTAGGTATTTTTATCAGGTGTTAGGCACCTATTTCATAAAACATTTATTGACAAGCAGCTACATATGAGATTAGACTGGAAAAGCCGGCTGACTCAGGAGGGAAATACATGATCTGTCTTCATTAAAAGACACAAAAGTTTGTAATGTATATTACTTCATCTTTCCTTATTAACTTCCTAACTTTTGCTACTCTCTCCTTAGCCCCAGGTAAAAATCTTATCCTGATCCCAGTTATTAGAGGCCTCTTTAAAATTTTGATAATGGTGAGAATTGTTGAGAAAACAATAAATTACTTTCTACTAATCCAACTTGGAATTAGTAATCTACAATATTCATGTGTAAAAAGTCAAGAAGGATGGTTTTACTTTTACTTATTGTTTCTGGAATCAGTCTCATTTAAACTTGTGATCAAAATAGGATTAATTATAATCCCAGCAGTTCCTGTTGAATTCCTTTTGATCATATACTCTTGCACTCTCCAGTTACAGAACAATAAGTTGGATTTATATTACAACAAATATACCAGGTGAATCTGCTTCATTTTTACACAATATTGAGTCCTGTGTAACAATAAACGCTCCGAATGGTTTTCCTAAGGAAGAAATAATAGTTATTTCCAGAGAAGTCACTGGAGATTTGGTCACAGAGGAGCAGGTAAAACTCACAACCTTGCCTTATGTCTTCTAATCTATAATGAAGTAGAATGATTACTGTTCCTCCCATATGTATTCCTCAATGCCTGGTGTTTTGAGTGTAAACGTTTCTTTGCAAGGATAATTTGACTGCTGTGGTTGGTAGTCAGTGAATTTATTCTTAAAAGAGTATTTCTAAAAAATAAAATGCACACATACAATTCAGTCTTTCCTTCAGAAAGAGTGTACTTTATCATATTTTATTGATGTTTCTTTTGGCTTCTGAACTCATTGGCAATATCAGACATATTTTAGAATTGTTGAAAAATTTAGTAAATCTCTGATCATGATTATTTAATACGTCAGCTACAAAAATTCAAGTGATTTTAGATTTCATGTGTAATTTTAAAAGATCTTTAACTATCGGTACTCAATAACCAGACCCTGGAAAGTAGCCTCCTTAAATAAAAGACATGCAGACTTAGGATTTATTTTCTTCATGGTAAATCCAACTCCGAAAGAAAGCAAATAATTTCAATGAGCAGTTACAATAAAGTGAGAAATATTTTGAGAGAAATACAGGATACTCTGGATGCATTTAGTAAGAAACTTCTAACTTAATGTGGAGGCATTCTGGGCAGAAAGAAGAAAGTCAAAAAAAAAAAAATGACTTTACCTAAATGGAGATGTCATGCACAAAATAGCAGGAAAAAAATCACATAAAGTTCTCGTTGGAATAAAAATTGAAATTGAGCCTTATCCTGAGGGCACTGGGGTACCACCGTAATGATTTTAGAAGGTATCAAAATCAGATCTATACTTTTAATGCAAATTTAGTTATATTAAAAAGGATGAGTTTGCGTCCTTTGTAGGGACATGGATGCAGCTGGAAACCATCATTCTTAGCAAACTATCACAAGAAGAGAAAACCAAACACCGCATGTTCTCACTCATAGGTGGGAACTGAACAATGAGATCACTTGGACTCGGGAAGGGGAACATCACACACTGGGGCCTATCAGGGGGAGGGGAGAGGAGGGAGGGATTGCATTGGGTAGTTATACATGATATAAACGTTATGCACATGTACCCTAGAACTTAAAGTATAATAAAAAAAATAAAATAAAATAAAAAATAATAAAAAAATAAGAAAGGTTTTTTATATATATATTTCAAGTTCTAGGGTACATGTGCACAACGTGCAGGTTTGTTACATATGTATACATGAGCCATGTTGGTGTGCTGCACCCATTAACTCGTCATTTACATTAGGTATATCTCCTAATGCTATCCCTCTCCCCTCCCCCTTCCCCACAATAGGACCCGGTGTGTGATGTTCCCCTTCCTGTGTCCAAGTGATCTCATTGTTCAGTTCCCACCTATGAGTGAGAACATGTGGTGTTTGGTTTTCTGTTCTTGCCATAGTTTGCTGAGAATGATGGTTTCCAGCTGCATCCATGTCCCTACAAAGGACACGAACTCATCCTTTTTTATGGCTGCATAGTATTCCATGGTGTATATATGCCACATTTTGTTAATTCAGTCTGTCACTGATGGACATTTAGGCTGATTCCAAGTCTTTGCTATTGTAAAGAGTGCCGCAATAAACATACGTGTGCATGTGTCTTTACAACAGCATGACTTATAATCCTTTGGGTATATCCCCAGTAATGGGATGGCTGGGTCGAATGGTATTTCTAGTTCTATATTCTTGAGGAATCGCCACACTGTTTTCCACAATGGTTGAACTAGTTTACAGTCCCACCAACAGTGTAAAAGTGTTTCTATTTCTCCACATCCTCTCCAGCACCTGTTGTTTCCTGATTTCTTAATGATTGCCATTCTAACTGGTGTGAGATGTTGCTTTATTTCACTGACTATACAGACTCCTGCAAATACAGTGTGTGTCAGTGGGTAAGTGAGACTTTGGGTATAAATTAAGAGCTTTCTGCATTTAAGAACATACAGAATGTCTTTTTCTTTTAGGATATCTTGAAATTATTTGTTAAGATAATGAAAGCAATGGATCCTATTCTCCAGATAAATGACTTCTCCTTAACACAAACATAGTATTGAAAAATAAATATATGAAAATAATATTAAAATATTAACATTAATATTATATGGAAAATACTAACACCTGCTATATGTACATAGGCTGTAGAGATCAAAAGATAAACGGGCTGTTGTCAATGTGCTTCATTTTCTTTCCTTTCTACGGCTCCTAATAACAGCAAAGAGAACATTAGGAAGTAAAATTCCCTGTATTCTCTTCCCCCATTGTTTTCAGGTTAGAATTTGCTATAAAAGGTACTTGCTTGAGACTTTTTAAGGTGAGGGAAAAGGAGAAATTGTTCTCTGAGAGAGTTATATATATGTCAGATGTCTTTTTCTCTGGCTGATTTTACACATTTTTCTTTATTGTTGTTTTTAGCAATTTGACTATGAAGCCCCATGAAGAAATTGTCTGTGTTCATTCTGTTTGGAATTGGTCAAGATTCTTAGATTTAGCTGTACCCAGTGGCTCCCACCTGTAATCCCAGCACTCTGGGAGGCCGAGGCGGGAGGATTGCTTGAGTCTAGGAGTTCGGGACCATCCTGGGCAATATAGCAAAACCCTATCTCTACTAAAAATACAAAAAATTATCTGGGCATGGCTGTGCATACCGGTAGTCATGGCTACTTGGGAGGCTGAGGTGGGAAAAATCACCTAAGCTCAGTAGGTCGAGGATGCAATGAGCTGAGATTGCACCACTGCACTCCAGCCTGGGCAACCAGTGTATGACCATCTCAAAAAAAAAAAAAAAAAAAAAAAAAAAAATCTTAAATTTGTGGATGGGTATTTTACCATATATGGAAAGCTTTGATGTCATTATTATAATATTTCAAGTATTTTACGTTCTTCCAACTCTTTTGAGGAGTTCAATATTTCTTTGCTTTTAGTCAGAGCCCCCATGTTCATTATTTTTTTTTAATTTAACATCTAAACTGCTGTTAGTATATTCAGTAGATATCTTTAAGATTTCATAGAGTATATATTTTTATTCTAGACGTTCCATTTAGTTCTCTTATATATTTTTCAGTTTCTTCTTCATTGCGTCCATTTTTGTGTCTATGCTTATGTATTTTAATGTATCCGTAATAACCAGTTCAAAGTCTTCTCTGCTCATTCCATCATCTTAGTCACTTATAACTATCTTTTTTATCATGATTTATCTACTGCTTTCAGTTTACATTTTTCTGATCTTTATGTCTGACCACTTTTGATTGAGTGGTGAACATTTTGATTGTCAAGTTTTTGAAAGTCTAGACTTTGTTGGAGTTTATTTAAACAAACCATTAAATTACTTACAGATATTATTGATCTTTGAATTTTGTTTTTATTCTTTGTTAGGAAAGATACAGTGTAACTTATAATCTTTAACTAGTTTAGCCTTTTACCTTACACACTAAAGTATCATCATTCCTCAATGTGCATTGTTGGATGTTCAGTGAATTCCATCCACTCTTGCTGTTTGGTATTCAAATATTAATCAGTCTTATGTGAGCTGCAACAGTGTTTCAGTTTATGGTTTTCCAATTTTTTTTTTTCTTGAGTGAATTTTATCTTTTTTCTTCCTTTTTCTTTTTTTTCCTTTTTTTTTCGAGATAGTCTCACTTTGTCACTCAGGCTGGAGTGCAGTGGTGTGGTATCAGCTCATTGCAACATGTACCTCCCAGGTTCAAGGGATTCTCAGTCTTCAGCTTCCCAAGTATCTGTGATTACAAGCATGCACCACAATATCTGGCTATTTTTTTGTATTTTTAGTAGAGACAGCGTCACCTTGTTGTCCAGACAGGTCTCAAACACCTGGCCTCAAGCGATCTGCCTGCCTCTGCCTCCCAAAGTGCTGAAATTACAGAAGTGAGCCACCATGCCTGGCCTCTTGAGTGAATTTTCTTTGCCAATCCTCCTAGAATTTCACCCTACATAATGGTAAGTGACATTCATTAAGGTAGGAAAACAAAACACAGAAGAAAATAATTATTAAAACAAGGAGAGTAGTTACGATGAAAATAGGAAAGATAAATAACTTGTTCCCTTTTGATATGTTTATGTTGAGGTAATTAAAGGAGAATCAAGTGGATATGAACTTTAAGAAGTTAAGGTTTAGAAAAGAGGTGTGGGCCGGGCGCGGTGGCTCAAGCCTGTAATCCCAGCACTTTGGGAGGCCGAGACGGGCGGATCACAAGGTCAGGAGATCGAGACCATCCTGGCTAACACGGTGAAACCCCGTCTCTACTAAAGAATACAAAAAAACTAGCCGGGCGACGAGGCGGGCGCCTGTAGTCCCAGCTACTTGGGAGGCGGAGGCAGGAGAATGGTGTGAACCCGGGAGGCGGAGCTTGCAGTGAGCTGAGATCCGGCCACTGCACTCCAGCCTGGGCGACAGAGCCAGACTCCGTCTCAAAAAAAAAAAAAAAAAAAAAGAGGTGTGGGTTGGAGATACTGATATAAGTGAATAATCAAATATTATATTTATCAACAGAGAACAAAAGAACCTGAATGTCAAGAATCTTATCTCTGCTATTTCTTCTGCCTTCTTTATGCTAGCACCTTACAATGTTATTTCAGAAATGAAATACCATAGATCATATGGATTAGTTTTTCACTGAAGCTATATGTTATCTATTGTTCTTAATCAAATGTCACAGCAAATTGAATTGTCCAGGGAGGGGCCAAGTCAGAATATTTTTCAGCATAAAAAAAAAAAATGTGATTCTTCCAAAGTGACACAATTTCAAGAAAATTGGTGTGTTTCTCTTAGTCTTTCATGTGTAGCATTTAAAAGAAAATGCCTTTTGAATATACATATAATTTACTCATTCAGTATATTTACTGAGGGTCTATTATGTGGCAGGCACTGTTCCTAAGAGCCAAAAATATGATGATAACCCAGAGAACAAAAGTTTATGCTCTCATTACATTTAAATCAGCAAATAAACTTGATGTTTAACATATAAAGCAGTTACAAATGCATGAAACATAAAAAAGAAAGATTAGGCAATAGGAAGTATTGTGAAGTGGTATTTTAAATCTGGTATCAAAGAAGGCTTTAATACAGAAGTGGTGCTATACCTGAATATAATGAAGAAATAAGCCATCCAAAGGAGAATGAATATAAGGTGCCAGGTTTTTAATGCTCAAAGCATGCAAGAATGTCAGAATGGCTGGAAAGGAGTGAGCAAGAAGATAAAACAGTGTGTGACGAGTAATTCATAGATATAGGAAGGGTTCTTATCATGTATGACCTCTTTTTCCACACAAGATATTGTGGTTTTTATTCTTGGCATAATCAGGAGCAACCATTAGAGTGTGTGACTACACAGTGATGTGATCTTCTTATTGTTTTTATATTATTATCTCAGGTTGAAATTGCACTACAAAAAACAATGGAGTATCATGTGTTAAAAGGTGGTTTGTGAAAAAGAAAGAACCATTTAAGAAAGAGAGATTCTAGAAGAATCTAAAATAATGATATTTGACCAGAGTCCTAAACGAGGTAAGGGAGTGAATCACGTGGAGATCTCTAAGGGAAATTCCAGGCCATTGCTTTGGAGGAATAGCAGTAAGTACAGTTTGGTTTGAGTTGGCCTGGTAGAGAGAATGAAAGGTGATAATTTTGGAGAAGCAGATTTGTGACAGATCACGTAGCGCCTTTTAGAATATGGTGCTTGCTTGAGATTTTGGGGAAGGGATTTGAAGGTTCTGAGCAGGAGAGTGACAGACTTTCTCTTTTACTGAAAACACAACATTGTTTCACCAAGGTGACTTTTACTGCCAGGTAACAAATAGTTTTTAGAAGAACAAAAGAGAAGAGGCAGGAATGGCACCTCTGAAATTATTGCAGGTGTCCAATTGAGGGAGGGTGGTGGCAGGGTATAGGGTCATAATAGTGGTACATGGTGGGCAATTTGTGATATATTTTAGGTAGATTCAGAGAATATGAAAACAGATTGCATGTTGAGTATTAGAGGACTCAAGGAATTCTTTGTAATAAAATCTTAATATTCTCTTTCAACCTTTCATTTTCAAATTTTTGGTGATAGTGTTATTTTGTTTCCATTTAATCCTTCTCTTTTTTCAAAGCTCAAAATGAAAGATAAAGAGCGAATAACCCCTCTCTAGCTCTTGCCCTTATTTCCCACTGTGTTAGCTCTTTCTATTCAAATGTACATGTATGCTGCTGCACATAATTATATATTTATATATGGAAAAAACAGAACATTCAACGACTGATGAGCATCACAATAAACTTTTCTCATAAGTAAACTTCCTTGCAGTACCAGACACAAAATGTCAAGGAGTTGTTTAGCACTTTTTCACAGACATCAATATTTCTATTCCCTGCTCAGCAGAGTTCTGTATTCCGTGACATTACAAAGTCATTTGAAGGGAAGTTGCCTGGTGAGAGGGAAGATGATAGTCTTCTTCATCTTTTAAGTAACTAAAAACGTTTCAGCAAGACAAATTTCACAGTGTTCTAACTCAGTTTTTCTTCCCCTTTCTAGTGAACATGTGAAGACTGGAAACTGAAGAAATGCCCTCCTAACTGCTGGGCAAAAATAGGACGGCTTTCTTCGCTCTTTCAATCATTCATTAAAATATTGAATATTATAAAAGAGAATGGTTAATTCATGTAGGGTAAGATTATTTATCTTATTTTATATTTTTGGAAATTAAGCATTTGAAAACAAAACATAGTGAGTCTCCCCCTCCAACTCCCAAGGAAATTTCAATTTAGATGGTTATACTCACAGGAAATGCATTTGATATAGGTCTTAAAGAATAATTCAAATCTCAAAAAAGAGACAGGATGGACACATGAAGAGGAATGAGAAATGGAAGACACAGTGCTGTCAAAGAAAATAATGCACTTGGAGTTAAACAGTCAAGGAACTTTATTAAAAATTTTTGTTAAAGACTTTATTAAAGACTATTATCATGGACATCAAAACTATTGCAATAGAGGAGAAAAATGGAATTTGACTCCCCCCAAAAAAGGCAGGAGAATTTTAATTTTTAATTTTTTTTTTTTTTTTTTAAGAGTTGGGTTTTTCTACGGCATAAGAGAACATCAGAAGGGATATTGGTCCATGTGATTAGGCCCTCTGTGTTTGCTACTTAGTGCTTAGTGAAGTTAGGCTCTTACCCTCCCACAGAGACCAGGAGACAGAGACTGTCTTTGATAATTACATTTCAAAGGGATGACTCCTATGTCCTTGAGAAAGGGTAATAAAACAAGGTTTTAAAACAGAGGTTATAAAAACAAGCATTAGGCTGGAAGAAAATTTATATCTCAATGGAGAGAGAAAAAATTAAAATGTCAAGTTTTCTAAAGTAAATGCTCTAAGAAAAGGGAGGACAGGGGCCTAGAGTCAGGCAGAAGCCTGTCTAAAGTCTAGTCAATCAAAGGGGAACATTAAGGCCATCGTGGTTAGTACAAACTTAGGAACATGGATAGAGAGGTTGAGCTGCACCATGAGGTCTGAGGACATTCCCTTTTCTTAGTGCTATTATTGGAGTATTTTTGTGGTTTTGATATGAAGGGTAAAAGGACAGAGAGACATACTCAAGTAAACTCTGTAAGAAGCTACTATATTAGTCATCAACACCAGTTAATAAAATCCTATTGTGGTATTAAAGACCATGTAAATGAAAGGATAGATAGTCAAAGAATTACTAAATAAAGTAAAATATTTATTATATCTATCCATTCATCTATCTATCTATATTTACATATTTTCTGTCTTTATTTCTGATAAACCAACTTTTCTGCAACTAACATTTTGCTTATTTTGATTCTCCTGTGACTGACTGTTACTGTTAACAATTTAAATAGTCACACACGGCCCACAGATTTAATAGGCAGATATCCATCAGTTGAAACAACAGATGAGCAAAACTCTTGAGCCACTGAAGTTTCTAAAGATTATAATTACTGTGGCATTAGAGTTCCTAGATGCCTATATAATCCCTGTCCATTCTCTGGATGATGGTTTAATGGTTTTGTTTCTGACATTAAGAATGCTATTTCCAATATTCATGGCAAATTAATTCACTAGGGAAAGACGAGTGACAGTGTACTGCCAGCGGTCATGACTTACTCTTCGGCTGTCATTTAGTCTGTTGTTTTGAGTTTTTAGCACAAAGAAAACTTTTACATGCTTGTGCCAAGAATGCTCTCCCAAAGAGCTAAATTGTGTCTGTCTGCACAACGAACTGTACAAATGAACCAGTGCAAACATTAGATACGTAGTGTGTCACATGATTACTTAACTCTGATGCATATTTGGGAAAGGTCATTTAGGGTTCCTAAATGAAAAGTGTTGTCGATTTTAATTTACTCTAGGAGAATTAAATGAATAGTTTTCATGGCACTGAAAAAAATTAAAAATCAAGTAGCTGCAATGCCTACTCTGATTTTTACAAATGAACTCATTCAAATTATCATCTTTACCCAAAATTTATTTCACTCTTTTATCAAAGTCATCTCATTTTTTTTTTGGAATTCTTCATTGTCTTTGTATTTATTTTGAATAATCAAATTAATTCATGATAGACCAAATGATGTTTTTTGGTTAACTTTAGAAAAAAAAAATTAGATAAATTAAAGTCCAGATGTGAGTGGAATATATTTACCTCTAGATTTTATAAAATTTGGTATCAATCTTATGCTATTTTTCTGTTGTTTTTTGTATTGAAATGCACCATCTTTATCCTGACCACATTCAGACACTATGATATGAAAGATAAGTGTATGTGTCTGTGTGTGTATTTGAATGTGATACATTGAAATTTTTTTTCTACTTTATCTGTGAAAGTTACAAACTAATATCCAACTACGATTATGCCAAGCTAAAACTAAGTATAAATGTGAAACATCAAGATGTAGAATCCTTGAACTTCAGTTTCTATGACCTGTTATTGATTGCTGAGCTGCTTGTCATGGAGAGACTGCACAGGTCTCAGGTCAGTCAGGGTAGGTCATACTTTGATCACCCAAACACAAATTTTTATTTATAGAATATTGTTCAGAAAAAAAGAATTGTTTTATAACTTCTTAAACTGTGTATGAAACTATTTTGACTGGTAACAACTAAATCACGGATTTGGGTTCATTTGATTCATATGTGATTCTATGGTAAATAAATTATAAGAAATGAAACATTATTATGCCAACATTTGTTATTTTAGGAAATAATAAAGGTGAAATAGCTTGATCATGGTATACAGATTTATGTAATAGTGTACATAGGAATGTAAATTCCATCCAACTAAGCCACATTGTTCTGGTGGTCAGTAAGGACACTTCTGTGAGAGAGAACACACAGTGGTTCTTTTGCTCCTCGTGATTGATTAGAAAATATTCATGCATTTCAGAAATATGCACAGGGCCTCTACTGTGCACCCCATATGAAGGAACAGTCAAGATTATATAATCCTTGCTCTCATGTAGCTTGTACTTTAGTACTTTGCCTTGCTGTTAGTACAAACAAGAAAGGTCAGTACCATTTTATAGTAATATATGTTAAGGCTATTGTATATAACAAACAATCTATTTCAGTAAATTGACGGAATACATTCTTTCAAGTGCTAACCCTTTGTTCATTTTTCTGCCTCTGATCAAAGTAATCAAAATTATGATAGTGGAAAAACTAACGTGAATGGTTAGTTACAAAAAGGGATTAAGAAAGAATTGCATGTATTTCACGCTTGATTTGTGTTCCTAACAATATTATCATTAATAAAAGTTAACATATAAGGCTTAGATAAATGACCAGTGCAGAAATACATGGTGTCCATTTTTTGGATAAATTTTTAATATAAAGTATATTAATGTGTGTATTAAGCAACGGAAGTAGTCAAGTTCAAGAATTTGTGTGTATGTTTAGTAACGTCAAATTACTCTGTGTAGGGGAAAAAATGCCTATAAAGTAGATAATCTAGCTCCTGGGCATAATTGAGGTGATGCATTTGTGTTATAGTTTCTTTATGTAATCAATCAAATGTTGCTATTAGAATGTACATTAATAGTACAAAAAATATATACCTCAGATATATATTTGTTTCAAGACGGTAAAAGTTTCATATATATATATTTTTAAATGACTCATAAAGTTTCTATTCTATCTTTCAGAGAAAGCCTTAAATTATCATTAAATAATTTCAGGAAAACTAAGCATATGCATAAAATCAATTTCAACATTTTAATTGATTTCTTTCATGTTTGAGTTGATATATGATTGCTTGGAAATTTTACATTTTGATATTCTTAACACCATTTTAAATTTTGTTTTAAATTTAAATATCAATTTTCAAATTCAAATACACTTTTACACCTACAATGACTAAGCATTATGTTTGGACAATCTTTTTAAGTAATTCATTTTTTAAAAGTAAATTTAGAGGAGAGAAAATTAAACTAAATAAAGATGATGGAAAGAAGAGAGGTCCCCTAAATGTCATATATTTTAAATTATTAGTTTGTATAACTTGGGGGAGCATATTTTTCTTTTCTGTTTTCTTTCTCTTTTTTTTCAATTTTTTCTACCATATTAACCAATAGACACCTGACATAGTTTAAAAAAGTCTTTTGTTTTTAATTTTCCCAGAATTTGTATTCTCAGCAACTGTGCTATAAAATACAAATGACTTTTCATTGTTATGTAAGCATTTAGAGATTTCATATACTTTTCCATCTGTGAGACAGTTATCATTTACCATTTTCACATTATTTTATCATTACCAATAATAAATTGACTAAAAAGATTCAAACGTACTAACTGACTTAACTTTCTTTACTGAATTACCATTCATATCTTGATAAGTCTTTATAAATGAATGTACTACATACAGATAACATCCGATTATTGGTAGAACTAAAGTGTTTCAGTCTGTGCTTTAGGATGAAAGTTGTTTGTGGTAATATAATTTTCATGTTTCAGAGTTTATTACAGAATAATGTTTGAATGGTTTGGAAAATTATAAATTGTTATTTGCTTAAGTAGGTCTTGTTTGATGTCCCTTATCTAATTCTTTTTTTTTTTTTTTTGGAATATTTCACGGCATCTGTCTTTGGTAGTTTAGATATACTTTGTCCTAAGATATGTTTAGTTCTGCCTATATCATAATATGCCAGCAACTTGTTCTTTTAAAAGAAGAAAGCAGAGATCTTCACTCTAACAAAATAGTCAAGACATCTTTGTCCACATGTTAATCAACCTTTAGGTAGATTTCTGTAAGATCTGTTTATAAATCAAAAACAAAATTCAATATATTATTCTTTACCATTAATCAGAAAATCACATCAAATAAGCAATGAATATTGCCACATTTATTAGAGTATCCATTACATAGTATTGCAATCTTATATTTTCATGAAATCTTCAATAGCATTAATATTTGGGGAATGCATAAAATATTAGTCCAATATGTAATTAGGACTAACCCTAATTACAGAAGTTCCAGATGGTCCAGTATTTCCTATCCCCATTCTCTGGTAGCTAAAGTGCAGATTATAATCAAGGCTCCGCCTGTTAGACACCCACTCAGTGCTTTCAGATGGGATGAATCTTTGTGAATCCAGAGCTGAGATTAGAACTCATTCTTAACAGGAAGTGTCAGCAGAACAGAGGAACAGTGTCCGGTGGTAGACATGCCTATCACGGCAGTGCACTTCAGTGGAAGGAGTAGCAACACGCTCTACATAGATTATTCATTAGATGTCAACTTGGGAGTGGCTTCTTCTGCCTGACTTCCTTTCCTTCCTTTTCTAAAACCTATTCTAACTTCCTTTATGTCAATAATGTGAATTTTCTGACACTCCCCATGAAGTCATATTTGCTTAATTAGCTTTTAGTTGCTTTTAACAAAGAACCCTGAAAAGTATAATTTCTCTATGAAACCTTATACAAGCACCCATTATACAAAATAGACTTAATGCTTTTATTCTTATATAAACAAGTATAATTGTACAGTTATTAACTAATATAAAGTAGAGCCTGGCATCCTTCCATATGCAGATGGTGTGTAGTTTAAAAGTCAGAGATTATTTATTTTTTGAATGCTTTAAACATTTTTACTAATTTCAGTTAGTGTTAGTCATGAACTTTAAATGTATTTTTCTGATTGTGGAAGTTACATTGCACGTAACATAGCTAATTATGCAACGCAAATTACATAGTCATCCTCAATATTGATGAGATATCTGTTCCAGGATCTCCTCAAGTCCCCACTATAAAAGAGTACAGTATTTGCATATATCCAATGCATATCTTCTCATATACTTTCAATTATCTCTGGAATGCTTGTAATACTAGTACAATGTAAATGCTACATAAATTGTTGTTATACTGTATTGCTTAGGGAATAATGACAAGGAAAAGTCTGTGCATATTCAGTACAGACACAACCACCCTCTTTTTCCCAAATATTTTCGATCCATGATTGATAAACTTAATAGATGCAGAACCCACGAATACTAAGGGTTGACTGTATTTATAAATGTAAGCTTGCTTTCCTGCAAGCCTGCTTTTCTTCTTTCTTTGTTTTAAAAATACAGAACCAGAGCTTTCTTTAGTGTTGTGATGAATATAAGTTACCCCTACTCTCTGGAAACTTGAAGTCTATACTGTTAAATAATATGAGTTCACTTGCTAAAAATCTAATGAGAGATAGAAAAACTGAAGCTGTCACATGCTTCTTTGCATGGAGTCTAAAACCCTGAGGGATTAGATGGTTTGCTTAGAATCTCATTATGGAAGGATAGGTTCATGAAAAGGTTGGAGTGCTATGAAAATATAGAAGGTAGGCTTCTCTCAAAGCCTACAAAGAATGTTATAGGATGTCCTAGATGTTTGTGAAAGACTATATTGTCTATTTTCCAGAGAAGGTTGAAATTCACTGTTGCATAGTTCATTATGAGAGAAGATCCATAAAAAAACAAGCAAGCAAACTTTTACCTCTCTAACTGGGATTTTAATGTAACTTACTTTAAAAAAATAAGCATTTCATTTAAAAAGAGAGAGAGAGAGAGAGAGAGAGAGAGAGAAACGATTTCTAACCAAGGCATTTCGACTATAAGAATCATACCTATCTGCCTTTCTCAAAGCATAGATTATTGATGACGGACTCTTAGAAAGTGGCTGTGTTGTTTGGAAGGATATTATGGGCACATAATAGAATATATTTATGTATTTATTTCTTTATTTGCCCTCCCTAATTTTTTTCACGTGTGAGTGAAAAATCTACTCAGAGTTGAACTAAGTATAGCAGCAAATTCAACCTCCACTCATTTCTCAAGATTGTTAGATACTCTTGAATTTCCTCATAAATTGTAGAAATACTATTTGGATGTTTTATTTTTGCCAACTCAATAATGCACATGTTTATTACCGATTGGCTCTTAAGAAAGCATGTTCAAACATATCAAAAAGTGTTATTGTTCATATTTGATATCTATAGAAGCATTATTTAAATTTGATATTTATTTCCAACAAGATTGCAATAATAGAAGAGAAGCTTAAATTTTAGTGCCAAGATTATAAAAATAATAATGTATTTACTATGAAACAAATGTATCTATGCTCCTCTGATGATAGCAAAAAGAATACACTGTATCGTTGATTTTACAGGTAAACTATGGAACAAAACCAATTGTTAATAAACTATCTCTCATATGATCGTCTATACATATTTGTTTAGTATAAGGGAATCTGAAATACATTTCCAAGTTTCTTAATCAAATCCTTAGAATTTTTGCCACTGAGATCATAATTTGATAATATCTTTAATGTCAACAAATATAAAAGTGAGTAATAGAAATAATACATAGGCACAAGTTCATCCAATTTGATATATTAGTAACTGACAATAACTCTTGAAGGGTTTTGGGCAGTTTTCCAAGCCTGGAATGAACATTTATTAGAATTTCTGACCAGATTGTAATGCTCTTACACAATTTGTTAAATGGCTTATGTCAACAGGACAATAAACATGGATACAACTAGAGATGTTTGACCTCTTTTAGTGTTTGAGTAACTATTGTATGTTGCTAGCATAGCTCAAAGGAAAACAAGACCCACAGAATCCTCTCATTTGAGCCTCTTGAATGCATACATCCTGCTTATATTGAATGATCTTTAGTAATCATTCAATATAAGCAGGATGATATCCTGAAAGGCTAAGAAAATTACAAAGTCTTAACAAACCAAAATATATCATAATGTAATTGTCTCAGTTCATCAGATAAGTAGTCACTCTCATGCCTTTC
The DNA here is from genome assembly GCF_009764315.1 of Trachypithecus francoisi. Classification (NCBI taxonomy): domain Eukaryota; kingdom Metazoa; phylum Chordata; class Mammalia; order Primates; family Cercopithecidae; genus Trachypithecus; species Trachypithecus francoisi. Next base: position 54,184,184 of record NW_022681463.1, on the reverse strand, counting down.
AGATATTCCAGTATAACATTAATGTGTAATTGAAAGCTATAATTTTTATTGTGATTACTCTTTATTGATTGTCCACTACAAATAATAGTTTCACATCATGTGGTTATAGTTCATATAAAATTGCACACAATTTTATTATTAATGTTATTTTGTCTAGTTTTCAGGTAACGTAGACTCATTGAAAAATAATTAAGTGTAAAATTTGAACCTAAACATCACCTAGGTAGAATTCTTATTAGCAATTTATGTTTTTATCTTTTCTTTTTGCTTTTTTGCCATTTTCAAACTTTTCTGAAAATTTTGCTGTTTTTGAAATCAGATTGTGTATTTTGAATTTGTTATTTCAAAATCTTCCTTCTAGGTTACTGAAAACATTTTTAAAAATTAAAAAACAAGATATTTAAAAAAATATTTCAATTAAGAAAAGAAGCAGGTTATCCAATATAAAATTGAAAGATAAAAAATATAATTACTAAAACTCTTTCATAATAAAAAAGACTTATAGAATAAAATAAAATCCAACCTCTGAATTAACAAAGAATTGTGTATAGTAAAATCTTTTTAACCAGTGTATAAATAACTGTGTAAATAATCTAAATTATTTATTACAGATGTTTGAAAACTATTTTGTAAGTTTTAACCAATTGAATTATACCATTCAAATTTGGAGTATAGACAAGGATTGAGACATATACTATTAGTGGGGGTGGAAGGCAGGAGCAAATGGTGAAACTAAACATGGCCAAGTTTATCTTGCATTTCAAGAATTAACTTTGGTAACATATGTTTATACTCTTTATTCTTATCTGAAACTGAATGAAGACAGCCTCACAAATTAATTTTGCAAATATTCCTTCTAAAATTATATTTAATTCCTTTACCTCTTAAGGTTCTATTGTATGTAATTTCTTGAGGATTATATATTTGTGGTTGGTATATGTGTATGTCCCTGAATAGAAAAGCACACCATTTATATCTGTCACATATAAATGAGATGCTTGCCTGAATACAAAACTGTCAGATCAACAAACTTTGCCCTAAATTCCGTAGTGATTGATAAATTGCAAAAATTTTCTCCCATTCTGTAGGCTGTCTGATCACTCTGATGATAGTTTTGTTTGCTGTGCAGAAGCTCTTCAGTTTCATTAGGTCCCATTTGTTAACTTTTGCTTTTCTTGCAATTGCTTTTGGCAATTTCATCATAAAGTCTTTGCCCATGCCTATGTCCTTAATGGTATTGCCTAAATTTTCTTCTAGGGTTTTTATAGTTTTGGGTTTTACATTTAAGTCTTTAATGCATCTTAAGTTATTTTTTGTATAAGCTGTAAGTAGGGGATACAGTTTCAATTTTCTGCATATGGCTAGCCAGTTCTCCCAGCACCACTGATTAAATAGGAAATCCTTTCCTCATTGCTTGTCTTTGTTGGGTTTGTTGAAGATCAGATGGTTGTAGATGTGCAGTTTTATTTCTGAGTTCTCTATTCTGTTCCATTGGTCTATGTGCCTGTTCTTGTACCAGAACCATGCTGTTTTGGTTACTGCAGCCTTGTAGTATAGTTTGAAGTCAGGTAGCACGATGCCTCCAGCTTTGATCTTTTTGCTTAGGATTGCAAGCTCTTTTTTGGTCCTATATGAATTTTAAAATAGGCTTTCTAATTCTGGGAAGAATGTAAATGGTAATTTAATAGGAAGAGTATTGAATCTATAAATTGCCTTGGGCAGTATGGCCATTTTCACAATATTGGTTCTTCCTATCCATGAGTATGGAATGTTTTTCCATCTGCTTGTGTCCTCCCTGATATCCTTGAACAGTGCTTTGTAGTTCTCCTTGAGGAAGTCCTTTACTTCCTTTGTTAGCTGTATTCCTAGGTACTTTATTCTCTTTGTGTCAATTGTAAATGGGAGTTCATTATTTGGATTTCTGCTTGTCTGTTGTTGATGTATAGGAATGTTTGTGATTTCTGCACATTTATTTTGTATCCTGAGACTTTGCTGAAGTAGCTTATTAGCTTAAGAGGCTCTTGGGCTGAGTCGATGGGGTTTTCTAGCTATAGGGTCATGTCATCTGCAAACAGACAATTTGTCTTCCTTTCTTCCTATCTGAATACACTTTATTTCTTTCTCTTGCCTGATTGCCATCTCATGCCAGTCTAAATGATGATGATTAAAAACTCAAGAAACAACAGATGCTGGTAAGGTTGCAGAGAAATAGGAACCTTTTACACTGTGGGTTGGAATGTAAATTAGTTCAATCATTGTTGAAGACAATGTGGCAATTCCTCAAATATTTAGAACTGGAAATACCATTTGACCTAGCCACCCCATTACCAGGTATATACCCAAAGGAATATAAATCATTCTATTATAAAGATAAACATGCATGTGTATGTTCACTGCAGTACTATTCACAATAGCAAAGGCATGACGTGAACCCAAATGCCCATCTGCCGAGAACAGCTCGGTCGGGGAGACCTTAACCCAGCAGCGCTAGAGGAATTAAAGACACACACACACAGAAATATAGAGCTGTGGAGTGGGAAATCAGGGTTCTTACAGCCTTCAGAGCTGAGAGCCCTGAACAGAGATTTACCCAAGTATTTATTAGCAGCAAGCCAGTCGTTAGCATTGTTTCTATAGATATTATATTAACTAAAAATATCCCTTATGGGAAACAAAGGGATGGGCCAAAATAAAGGAATGGGTTGGGATGGTTATCTGCAGCAGGAGCATGTCCTTAAGGCACAGATCACTTATGCTATTGTTTGTGGTTTAAGAATGTCTTTAAGCGGTTTTCTGCCCTGGGAGAGCCAGGTGTTCCTTGTCCTCATTCCAGTAAACCCACAACGTTCCAGTGTGGGCATTATGGTCATCATGAACATGTCACAGTGCTGCAGAGATTTTGTTTATGGTCAGTTTTAGGGCCAGTTTATGGCCAGATTTTGGGGGACCTGTTCCCAAGACCCAGCAATGATAGACTGGATGAAGAAAATGTGGTACATATATACCATGGAATACTATGCAGCCATAAAAAAGAATGATGTCATGTCTTTTCCAGGGATGTAGATGAAGTTGGAAGCCATTATCCTCAGTAAACTAATGCAGGAACAGAAAACCATATACTGCATGTTCTAACTTAAAACGAGAAGCTGAACAATGAGAAGACACAGATATGGGGAGGGGAACAACACTAACTGGGGCTTGTCGGGGAGGGTGAGCAGGGGAGAGCATTAGGGAAAGAGCTAATGCATACTGGACTTAATGCCTACCTGGTATTGATCTGGTTTGATCTGTGCAGCAAACCACCATGGCACAGGTTTACCTACATAACAAACCTGCACATTAAAAAATTCTATAGTGATTGCTTCATTTTCTTCTGAAGTTCTGTGATATAGAAAAGAAATTGCCAGTTTGAAGAAAATGAGATTTTTTTGTCCAAATTTTTGTTATTCTTTTTTTTTTTTTTTTTTTTTTTTGAGACGGTGTCTCGCTCTGTCGCCCGGACTGGAGTGCAGTGGCCAGATCTCAGCTCACTGCAAGCTCTGCCTCCTGGGTTTACGCCATTCTCCTGCCTCAGCCTCCCGAGTAGCTGGGACTACAGGCGCCAGCCACCTCGCCCGGCTAGTTTTTTTTTGTATTTTTAGTAGAGACGGGGTTTCAGCGTATTAGCCAGGATGGTCTCGATCTCCTGACCTCGTGATCCGCCCGTCTCGGCCTCCCAAAGTGCTGGGATTACAGGCTTGAGCCACCGCGCCCGGCCTGTTATTCTTGAGACACAAAACATGGCAGAATTTTTTTCTAAAGAAGTATTTGTTGGCTGTGTTTTTTGTTTTGTTTTGTTTTGTTTTGTTTTTAAATCAGAATCAGAATTTTCATGTACATATTCAGTATGTTTTTAACTCAGTAAGTGTTTGGCCATGATGGATATTATGACAGTTATTTTCAAGATTTTATGTTCTTCTTCAACTGCCCTATCTCCTTTTCTTCTATTGTCATTTTACAAATTCTCTTTCTTCTTATGGCTTTTTTCCCCCAGATTCAAGGAGATTGTGCACTCTTTCAACATAGTAACTACAAAAATTTATAAAGTTGTTTTATTTCAGTTTTCATTAACAAAATATTTTTTAATATTTGTTTGCCCTTTCATTTTTTAAAAATATATTATCTAGCTGTAGTTTCCAAAGGCAATAAAAGTTCTGAAAACAACAATCAAGGACTACCAATAGTATACGGAGTGCAAGCTGCTGTATCCCAAACCCAGTGCCAGTATCAGCAAGCAAGCCACTGAGTCTGGTGCCCAGAAGTGGCAGTAGGGTCTTCTGTCATGTGAACTTGTCATTCAGATGAAACAGCTCCAAATCTAATTATCTACCAATGATCCTATAAGTTATGTATAATTTGGCCGGGCACGGTGGCTCAAGCCTGTAATCCCAGCACTTTGGGAGGCCGAGACGGGCGGATCACGAGGTCAGGAGATCGAGACCATCCTGGCGAACACGGTGAAACCCCGTCTCTACTAAAAATACAAAAACTAGCCGGGCGAGGTGGCAGGCGCCTGTAGTCCCAGCTACTCGGGAGGCTGAGGCGAGAGAATGGCGTAAACCTGGGAGACGGAGCTTGCAGTGAGCTGAGATCCGGCCACTGCACTCCAGTCCGGGCGACAGAGCGAGACTCTGCCTCAAAAAAAAAAAAAAAAAAAAAAAAGTTATGTATAATTTTACTAACAAACATATTTTGTCCTAGAATAGTTCAGTTTCTGTTTATGTTATTTGCATCTGAGATCTAACTCAAATAGAAAATCAGAAGTATTTGCTCCTTGGCCTTTTTTGTTTATTTTCTCATGCATTCTGTGTTGTATATCTTTGACTTATATTCTCATATATAATTTTATGGATGATATATTATTGCTACCATTTTAAATATTTGTTAGGTACAGCTATCTTTCTTTCATTTTTTTATATATTAAGTTATTCTTTAATCTTTTTAGATAAAATTTAATTGTTAATGTTTATATATAATTGTCCTCAACACACAAATTCTGAAGTTTATTCTGGTCAAGAGGTAGATATTTTATATAAAGAAAGCCCCCTAGAATAATAGCACAAGGCTCTTCTGGAAAGAATAGGACCAGGTGCTTTCTCCATGGTAACTGCCTCAAATAGAATTCCTATTTATAGAGACCCTGTCTGTTCAAGATAATCCACATTAATTGAGCTCTAGTCTAATTTCTATGGACCACTGAACTGATTTAACCATTTACTGTCCTTTTAATTGCCTTTGATTTCTGAGCCCTATATATTTATTTTTGTCAGTTCATTTATTTTTGTCAGTTCATTTATTTTTTTAATTACAGACCCTAGCATCTCTTTTTGCATTCCTCATATTTTATATTGTGGCCTTACAACTTATTTCATTGGCTGTTCTTCCAAAATATGTTTTTAAGCTTGCAGTTCAGCCATTCCAAATGTGCTCTAATAACCACCTGCATTTGACTGTTCTAAATTAGCCAAATTATTCTCTACTTTTTCAATTATTTCTAATAGTTGTATTTACTATTTTATTCAACACATCTATAATAAATTCCAATCTTCTAATTAAAGGTGATGATTACTTTTATTCAAAATTAATGAAACATTTTATGGCAAGAAAAATGCCCATACTATTAATAGGCACTAAAGTATACATTGTGGTTTCTTTAATAGCCATGTGGGAAATTTACACTTTTTTTTTTGTTTATAGCCATAAATAAATAAATTGATGTGAAATAACACTGACTCTGAAGAGACAGAATTTAATCAAACGCCATCATCCTATTAGTATTGATAATGTCTGAGGAAGTTGTTTGAGTCTTATTAAATTCTCAAAGCTCTGTGGTTCCATAGCTCTGAAATGATAATTAAATTGATGGAAAACATTCAGTCTTGATTGTAGATTCCTTTATATTATTTAAAGGTTTAACCAAGAAAATCACATAATAATGAACTGTACAATAAAGTTAAATAAATGCCAAGAACATTTATTTTTTAAGGTACAGAATTATATCATTGATTTTCCTTTTTGTCCTTGCCTCTGTGAACTCTATTTTTAACAAATAACATACCATCCAGATTGATCCTTCTAAATGCCAAAAGATCTAATTATTCACCTACTCAAGATTCTCCAGTACACTTCCATCATTATCAGATTAACAATCAAATTCTCAATGGTCTATGAAACCCTTTATGATCTTTCACCACTCTCTCTTTCTCTCTCTACTTTAGGCATACCATCTTTACTACTATTCCTTTAACATGACAGGGTCCTACATCAAGGTCTTTTCCTTTGCTGTTCACTCTTTGCTTTTTATGAACGCTCTTCCTTCAGATAGACTCATGAGCATGACTTATATCTTAATCTCATCAGCTCTTTGTTCAAGTTTTTCATAATTTGTGGATTTCTATGTACTTTGGAAAATAGAACGTCATTGGGATTTTCTCTGGAAGAGAGTCTCTTATTAGGGAGGCTGAGGCTGTAGGATCACTGCAACCCAGAAGCTCAAGACCAGCCTGGGCAACATAGTAAGACCTTGTATCTAAAGAAGAAAAATAGATTGTTTGACAAAAGGGGTATGAACAATAAGGTAGGTTTTTCTTAGAGCCCCTTGAGAGATCCAGGTGCCAAATGTTGTTTTCAAAGGATGAGATTAGTAGCTGAAAAGTAATTTGAAATTTTTAATATTGAAAACATGTCCCCTCACTATATCCAGTGTCCAAGCAACTGGACTTCTATACCCCTACATAGTAGATAACGAGTGTTATTGGGGAATTTCAGTGACCCCAAAGGACAAAATTCCAAGCTTTAGTATTTTAGAGTTAATTAACCTAAAGCAAGACTTGCTGATTGATAAGGGACATTAAATTACTAAATTCCTAATTGTTTTTTTTTTTGTGCTATTTTATTCTTTTTTTGTTGTTGTTGTTGAGACGGAGTCTCGCTCTGTCGCCCAGGCTGGAGTGCAGTGGCCGGATCTCAGCTCACTGCAAGCTCCGCCTCCCGGGTTTACGCCATTCTCCTGCCTCAGCCTCCCGAGTAGCTGGGACTACAGGCGCCCGCCATCTCGCCCGGCTAATTTTTTGTATTTTTTTAGTAGAGACGGGGTTTCACCGTGTTAGCCAGGATGGTCTCGATCTCCAGGTCTCGGCCTCCCAAAGTGCTGGGATTACAGGCTTGAGCCACCGCGCCCGGCCGCTATTTTATTCTTATATACCAATGGTTAACTCATGATAACCAGACAGTTTAGGAAAGTTTGCAACACAAAATCATGAAGGATGGATATCAAAAAGTAATTACCCTAGAGGAAACAGAGATTATCCATGAAATAAAAGAAAATTTAAACAATGCTGCTCTAATTAGGATGTTCAACAAATTTCCAGGAAAGATTGTATCTATAATAAAGAGAATGTTTGGGGAAAAAATCTGAGAAAAATAATTCTGAAAAAATATAACTATAGATATTTATGTGAAATAACTGGGAATTGTCAAAAATTAAGTTAAAACATCTCCCAGAAAGCAGGGGATAAAAGAGAGAAGTAAAAAGCATGAGCAAAAATACAGAGAAAATTTTCAGGAAATCCACCATCTGATTTATACAATTTTCTGTAAGTAATAAAAATAGAGAAAATTGAAGGAAGAAAATCTGCAAAACAATAGTGGAAATCTTCAGGAGAAAAATTATAGTACTCTCCAGATCAGATTTTATACATTAAATAAATAAATGCACACACATCACAAGGAGCATTTTCATGAAATTGTAGTAAAATTGGGGAAATACTAACATGTAAAAGCTGCTAGACAGATAAACAAAACAAAACAAAACAAAACAGGTTATCTACAAACAAAATAGCCTCTAACTTTTTTAAGAACTACATTAGGCACTGGAGGGCAAGGGAGCAATGCTTTCATGTTTCTCAGGGATGCTGTCTCTTCCACTCTGAAATGTATAATTTCTTAACCTACCAATTGATTACAACACTATAAAACATTTTTCAGAAATGCTGGGATCTCCCACACACCCGCTCCTCTGAAATTATTGGCATGTGTTTTAAGGAAGACCTGTAATTGGGACTGGAGTCAAAGGCAGCCTCAGGAAAGGTGGTTCACTGCAGGAACAGAGGGCAAACAGTTTAGATAAGGTAGGAGAGCCAAAGAGTGTGTTTTAGGAAGAAAGTGTCAAGGGTCAGACTTAATAAAATACCGGAGGTGTAACTTAAACATTTCTAAAAGTTCAAATGAGGAGATATAAAAAATAAATAATGCAAAGACAGCAAAAACCACAAAAGCCTATTAAAAATGCAATTAATAAAAAAAATAGAAAAGCCAAACTGCAATTGTAACACCATAATATTTCTAAAGGCATGCATGATAACATAAAGTTAATTTTAACTAAAATATGTCTAGAAAAATACTGAGAAAATTCATGACAGGTCTGATGGGTAAAGGAAGGGAAAAAGTAAAACGACATTTCGTCTCTTATAGCAAGGTGGCAGTAATAAGGTCTAACACGAGTATTAAACAACACAATGCACATATTAAAAACGTGAAGGTAACTGCTGAACAGTGTTTAAAAGTGAGTGTATTTGAGAAGCAGGGATGTGGTGAAGGTGGCATTGGGAGTATGGGGAAATAGGCGAGTAACATTTTTTACTATATTCTTTTGGTACTTCTTACATTTTTTTTGCTAAGTTATGAACTATTTTGATTAAACTTTTTTTTCCAGTTTAAAGAAGCATTAAAATATCTGATATGGTAGGACTCCGTTGATTTTTATGGACTTGCAGAAGTCAGGATTTACTTATATGGTTTATCTTCGTTTTGGATAACAAAGTACTACCACAAATATATTAGGAGACATTTTAGCCTAGCAAAATAAAACAATGTCTCTCTCTCTCTCTCTCTCTCTTCGTCCTGCTTTTGGCTCTGAAATTCACTTTACTTGACTTTACTTGGTTTGATTATTTCTACTCCCATTTTTTTTTTTTTTTTAACACAGAATCTCACGCTCTCCTCCAGACTGTAGTGCAATGGCACGATCTCGGCTCACTGCAACCTCTGCCTCCCCAGATCAAGCAATTCTCCTGCCTCAGCCTCCCAAGTAGCTGGGATTACAGGTATGTGCCACCACACCTGACTAATTTTATTTTTTTAGTAGAGACAGAAGTTTTACCATGTTGGTCAGTCTGGTCTCGAACTTCTGACCCTCATGTTATCCACCTGCCTCAGAGCCTCCCAAAGTGCTGGAATTACAGGCATGAACCACCGCGCCTGGCCTCATTCCCATTCTTTCAACTTTTCTTGTCATTTTGTATTTGATATGTCATTAACAAACTGCCAGATTTTGCTTTGTAACAACTTTGAGATACTTCAGGTTTTTGTATTTTATAAGGGGAATTTAAATCATTTGCATTTATGGTGATAAATAATCTATTGGACTTTATCCCTTCTCTTCATTTTGGTTTTACTACTAATTATTTATTATTGTATTTTCATTTTACTCTTTCATCATGCATGTTTTGTTGGTTATGTTTCTTTTCCTTCTCTCTCCCCTGTTGATTTCAACTTACTAGTTGTCTGAAATCCTTTTGGGCCACCTTGGCATCTTTGCTCTTTACCTGCCAAAGCTGGAAACTTGGCTGTCCCTAGCCAGCCTCCAGAAGGTCTGTGGTATCAGCTTGTGAGACCCACAGAGATTCCGTCTCCCTCCACATGCATACTTGAGTATTTTTGTGTCAAAAACCATAGGAGCAGAAAGCATTACAAGATTTTTGTTTTTTCCATAGGATGTTTCCTTTGGGAAATTCTTTTTTCTGAATATTTTTAGTTTTAGGATGGAGCAGCACATGTAGGTGTGGATGTGAGAGTGGGAGTATTATTTTCTAAAATTGCCTTCCTAAAGGAGATGGAGATCACAGGACGGTGATTTCAGAAATGACCAAGATGCATATCTTCCCCTGATGTTTGCACCAGACTGTAAAAGGAGCCAGACTGAAGTTCCATTTACACTGCTTGGCTGATTCTCATATGTGGTATTATTGAGGACAAAATATCTTATTCTGTGATAAAGACTCTCCAGCGAATTGTCCAGTTGTGGAGATTTTCAATGGAGGCCAAATAGGACAAAGCCAAAATCAGTGGGTGGGAATTAGTCTGATTTTAATTTTTCTTCATGGGAGTAAGTGCACAGAATATAAATCACTCTGCCTCTCAGAGGGTGAGTATTAAAATACTGGGATCTAGAAGAAAACCACTGTGGTGAAAAATATTGATCAGCTGTGTGACCTTGAACAAATAACATAAACTTTCTTTGCCTCAGTTTCTTTATCTGTGGAATACTGGTGATATTTTTGCCTATTCGTGGAACTGTTACGCAACTTAACAAATAGTACCAGTAACATGATTACAACAGGGCTTGGCACATTAATCATATATTTTAGCTGTCATTTATTCTATAAATAAACTCTACTATGTTCTATACTATGCTGTTTATCCAGTAGAACTTCGAATTGCATCTAGTATTTTAGTTTTTAATCTTTGACTTTTCCATCTTCAAGTTTTTATTTAATTGTTACCTTCTCAATGAAGCCTCTCCTGACCACTCTTTAAAACTGCATCTCTCCATGTTGTTTAATTCCTTCTCCTGCCTTAATTTTCTCCTTAGTATTTAATACCTTGTAGTGTACCTGCCTTATAATATTCTTATTTTACTTTAATATGTATCTGCTACCACTAGAACAATGATCTGTTTCGGTGTGGTTTGTTACCGTATCTATAGTTCCTAGAATATTCATTGGTACCCAAATTAAGCAAAGTAAGTCAGTTTAATTTAATTAAATTTTTAAATTTTAATCCTGAATTTATTCCTGAAGAGTCTTATCTAAAAATAGAAATGAAGGGATCAATAAAAGGTTGCTGATTTCAGGACAAATACAAGCGAAGAAAGCTGTTGATGTTTATATTTTGAGTGATTAGAGATTAGACTATAGACTTGAATGAATGAATCATGTTAGGAACTGGGGTCTGGTATTCATTGGGAAACTCATGTGAGTCCTAGACTATGGAATCAGGAAATGGTCAGATTTAATATATGGCATTCACTTTTTAAATTAATTTTAATTTAATTCATGTATATTTATCTTGTAATGTTTGCTACATACAGAGTTCTTTATATTATTATCTCCTGGCCATTACTATATGTTAAGAGATGTGTCTTCCTGTAGCAAATCAGTGCAGAGTAAGCCACAGCTGCTGACATGAAGCAGGACTCAAGAGAGAAAATGGTGAACTTCAGAAATGTAGAGAAGTTATCTTAGAACAAGGTGAGATAAGGTGACAACCAAGATGGGTTTTTGGAACTTGTTAGCCTTCTCTTATTCATAAAGTTAACTTTGGCAATTGTTGCCCACCCATTGTGTGGAGTCCAGGAGCCACATTTTGCTTCTTGTTGGCCAACAGCATTTCACATTGAAGCACTGGGCGCCTGGATCACATTTATTTCCTCTGAGAGAGTTCTTCTTAAGCTTTATACTTTTCTTTGGTGAAATTCCTGCCTTGTGTCTACAGGGTTCCAAATGTTGTCTTGTATCTTATACTACTTCTGCCTTGTATTCTTGTGTATCTATCTTGTGTTCCTTAGTTTGCATTCCTGAAACCAGTTCAGATTAAGATGACAAAAGTTTTCTTATCATAGAATATTAGGATTAAAGCATATGTATAGACATATAGAGATTCATGTATTTACTTAAGGAAAATGAACAGATGGAAAAATGCTAGAAACATTTTGTTCTAGAAAAAGCAAGTGGTTATAACAACAATGGAAAATTTAGGAAAAAACTTTAAATTTTGAAAATGAATAAAAACTAGAATATATGTTTTGGAATCTCTGTGGACCCAGAGGAAATATCATACTGGCACGAATCTTTCATTTAAATTGTTGAAAATATAATTACCAAATTTAGTCACAGAACTGAATTAGTTCTAAAAATGGATGAATGGTGCCTGTCAAGACCATATAAAAATGAAGTCACATAGTAAAAGAGCAGTAAAAAAAGGGAATATTGACCAGTCTAGGAGAAAAAGCAAGCAAACAAACAAGAGAAAAAGCAAGCAAACAAACAAAAAGTGAAAGATTTGTGTCTTTTTTGAACTTTGGAATTCTTAGGAGAAAGAAGAAACAACACAGTTCTTATCAATTTTATATTAAGGAATATTATAATACCACATTTTATATACTTTAGCAATGTCATGTGAAGAAAACATAAAAGCACCAATCACAATATGATTAAGCAGCTTTTCCCTTAATAGCAAGTTGTTCATAAATTCAGTTTTATATAGTTTTTCCTTTGATTTCTTGTGTTGCTTATCTTTAAATTAATTTCATAAAAAGTAACTTTCATTAAAACTACCAGTGTCTTCTGCATCCTTTATTGGATATTAAATTATTTTTAAAGTTTTGCATATAAATACACATGTATTTGAATATGCACACATATGAAAATAAATCATTATAATCACTAGCTGCAGCCACAGTAAGTATAGTAGAAATCATCAGCCTCAGGATTAAATAATTGTCAGTGAGAAACACTGAGAAAATGATGTGTTGTTGACACAGCTGTTTCCAGAATTCATATACGATTAGTCATTATATTTTGTGTTGTAAGACACTAATACATTAGAAACTATTTTTTGACCAGAATCCATAAAATGTAAACTAAAAGTATACTTTGATCTAGTTAGTAGAGTTGAATTTCTAACTTTATGTACTAGAAATGAACAAGTAACTTGTAAACTTGAGAGATTCGTTTGAATATTTAATTCCAAGTAATACAATTATCTGAAAGTATTCCCTCTCTCATGAAACAAATGCAACTAAATATTTAAAGTTGTTTATGTAAGTTCAACTTAAAACATTAGACAACATATTATTACACACAAAATATATTTAATCATATATTTAACCATACAATCGTATATAGTTCCTCATATAATTTTCAGAATTATAATATTTACTAGAATTGGCATATTTAACTATCACAGCAACCTTAGGAGGTAGAAAATACTAAAGCTGAGGAAGAGGTATTTTACATAAATTTTCCAAAGTCATACAACTAGTGCAGGATAGTCAGGATTCAAAACCAGTTGGTCTGACTCTGGGACTGAAAATATTAATCACAACTTTAAGCTATAAACTTGCAAAACTGTATATTTGTGTGTTTTTTTACTCCATACACAAATGGTGGCACACATTTCTCAGCACATTTATTATTCATTCATTTAAATAAAAATAAATATGTCTTAAAATTTATACCAAATTAGCACTTACTAGAACAGTGAATAATGGACATGTCATAGTTCACTTAAACATTCACCTATTGATATATAGATTAATTCTGATTTTTTGCTAATTCAAATAATTTCACAAAGATTATTGTCTTTCTTATCTAAGTGTAATTGTAGCTATAAGGTAAATTCAAGAAAATGAAGTGTTATTTCAGTAGATATTTTAAATCCACATCAATACTGACAAATATTTAGGTCTAAGAAAATATAACTCTGCCAAGCATATGGTATTGACTGTTTTTCCATACCCCTTTTATATTAGAAATATTTCTTATCAGTTTTTTGGGGGAATCTTAATGGTAAAAAATGTTATATCTTTTTTTATATTCACATATATTTTAGCTTGAAATAAGTTGAAAATCTTTCTACCTAAAAACAGTAATTCCTTCTCTGTGAATTCTTAATTCACATACACTGTCCATGTTTCTACTGAGTTATTTGGTCTGTGTTGAATGGATTTCAGAGAGCCCATTGCTGTCATATAGTCACAATTTATCCCTGAGATTGTATTTCAGTTATATGATTAGTATTTTGTCTTACAGGCATTTTTAGATTTCATATACGTAAATTTATTTTACATAGTTTTTTCTAGCTAGAAAAGCATCCTTTATTTCTGAGTATTTTTTATTATATTCATTGCTGGAAATCTTGTGATATGCTTCTTTTCAAATTGATATCAGAAAACATTAGATATCTTGGTTTGATCTTCTAATTTTCTCATCTTATCACCATTCCTTTTCTTTTTGATTAATTACAAAGATATTTCCTAGAATTTTAATCTCAAACTTTTAGTAATTTTAAAAAATCATTTATCAAATTCTTAATTTCCAAAAATCCTTTCTTGTTCTGTGATTTTTATAATAGTATTTGATTACTATTCTTGGGCCAATATTTTATCACCATGATTTTTTTTTTCTGTATTCTTCTACTAGTTGCACCATTTCTATTTCATCTGTTTTTCTACAGTAAGCTTTGACTTCTCTTTTATATTGGGGGTTTTGCTCAATTACCTGGTGGTCCTTGAGGTTCCATCCTTATTAGAGGTGAAATTTTGAAAGGCATCATGAGGCTCTTCAGTAGTTCACTTGTGGTGGTCAGCAGAGCAAGTTCCCTTGTACCTGTCAACTTGTCACTGAAACTCCAGAATTCAGTATATAGATGATTTTTGTTTTGTTTTGGCTTTAAAGTTAAGTTTATTTTTTTCATCAATGTTGTCCAGACTTCTCCAAGAGTATGTAAGCATGACTGTTTGTGTTTGGCTGGGGGCTGTGGGTCTCAGTGTTCAGTTGTCAGACCTTCACATAGTTCGCTGTTTCCACATAGTACCTCTTCACTGTCGTCCTCCAAGTCAACTTTCCAAATTACAGGCTAGTTTTATTGCATTATTTTTAAAAGAACTTCTTTCTCCTATGAGGTGGACAAGGAATGATTTTCCCAATGGTTGTATAGCTAGGGGTATAAATGGAACATCCAATTGTTGCCTCAGTTTTGTTTTTAGCCATACTCATTTTTTTCCAATATCGCTGCCAAATTTTTAAGATTTTTTTCTACATCATTTTCTTATTACTTATTTCTGATGTGTTTCTTGCCTACCATCAATTATTGGAGTTTAGGGTTAGAGAAGTATCCTTACTTCATTAAAAAATGCAGTATTATATCTTTTTGGGGGTTCCCATTGTATTTGAGATAATTTATTGAGAAAATGGTGAAAGTTTTTATTTTAATGTAAAGTCAGAGTCTTTTTTTACATTAATGTCATATTTTAACTAGATTCCTCTTATTAATTTTGAATGTTTGCTAAATTTTATCAATGCTTTTTAAGTACCTGTGACTAAAAAATACAGTTTTTCTTTATTAATATGTCAATTACTGAATTATGTTTACGGATTATTTGATTTTGGATTGCGCTTACCTTTTTAAAGATAAAGATATTAATTCATAAACATTTATTTGTAGTATAATGTTGGGTTGCATTTAAAACTGTTTAGAGCATTGACATATGTTAATATATTGAATTGGACTATATCATGTTTTTTATTTTTTTTTATTTTTTATTTTTATTTTTTTTTTTTTTTTGAGACGGAGTCTCGCTCTGCCGCCCAGGCTGGAGTGCAGTGGCCGGGTCTCAGCTCACTGCAAGCTCCGCCTCCTGGGTTTACGCCATTCTCCTGCCTCAGCCTCCCAAGCAGCTGGGACTACAGGCGCCCGCCATGTCGCCCGGCTAGTTTTTTGTATTTTTTAGTAGAGACGGGGTTTCACCATGTTAGCCAGGATGGTCTCGATCTCCTGACCTCGTGATCCGCCCGTCTCGGCCTCCCAAAGTGCTGGGATTATAGGCTTGAGCCACCGCGCCCGGCCTATATCATGTTTTTTAAATAAAACTATAAAGTACAATAACTACAGAGCTTTGTGCTATTTTCATAAAATGATTTCAGGAAATATCCAACTTTTATAAGTGGCTTAAAAAACAGTTTAAAGAATAGTGAAATGTCTGCTTGTTTTAAGGTTCAGGTAGTAATTATTTGGAAACTCATCTGGTTCTGGTGTTGTTTTGAATGGCATCACTTTAACCACATTCCCTATCTATTTTCTAATTGGTCTAGTCCAGATTTTGGGGTCTTATATAGAATTCTTTTTTCTCATCTTTATCAGACTAGAGTATATACATTCTGTTTCACATTTTCTGAAGTTTCTTATCAACTTGCATATATCATTTTGTCTTAGTCTGTTTTGTGCAGCTATACCAAAACACCAAGACTTGGTTATATATAATGAACAGAAATGTATTGGCTTATGGTTGTGAAGGTTGGAAAGTCCAAGATCAAGGGGCCAGCATCTGGTAGGATCTTTTTGCTGAATCATCCTATGGTGGAAGGGCAAACCGAGAGAGGTTGAGGGCAATATCTTTTTTTAGAAGTTACTCACTCCCTAAATAAAGAACCCACTCATGCAATAATGACATTAATCAATTTTCTCCATTCTTTTGGCCTAATCACCTCTTATTAGACCTCTCCTCCTAACACTGAAACATTGGGGATTAAGTTTCCAAAACACATTTTTGGGGGTATGTATTCAAATCACAGCATATTCCTATGTATTTACGCTTTCAAGAATGTAGCTATGTGTCTCTTATTGTCTCTAATATTGTACATGTATGGTTTCTGCACTGTCCTTTACCTTCATACTGATTTAATTAGGATTTATTAATGTAATTATTTCTTTTTAAAAACAAGCTTCCTTATGTACTTGTTTGTCACTATTGTTTTACTTTATTAATTTTAGTTTTCATCATTATTGTTCTCTATTCTACCATTTTGGTATAATAATTTCTTTTTATAACTTCTTAAAATGAATATTAAATTCTGATTTATTTCTTTCTTTTATTTTTAATGTTAATGTATTGATGTTTTTAGATATATACTAGAGATTTTGATATAAATTGTTCTCTTTTTTGTTGCTTTATAAACAACATATTTTCAGTTTTTCTTTCTTCTTGAATCCAAGGGTTATTAAGATAATGGGGAGTTAATTCCCAAGTTGTCAAAATTTGAAAGTTTTTTATTTATAGTTTTCTAAGTTGTAAAATTTACATATTTTAATACTGATGAGCATTTTTAATATTTGGACAATATTTTAATTGGTAGTACACAGACATAAGGGGAAAATATATATTCTATTTGTTGAAAAAGGTTTTCATGTTTTTATTCATTCAAACATGTATTGTAACAAAATGGGTTTGTTGGTTTTATCTCTCAATTTTATCATTTCTTACTTGTTTTCTACATCTTTCAAACTATTTAAATGAGGATCACTATAAAGTTATCTTGTATAATAGTATTTATATAAAAATCTCCCTGAGTATTTACTGTTTTGTATATTGGTTGTTATACTGTTTGATGAATACACTTTTATGGATTAATATTTTATTTATAAATTGTACTTTTGTTATCACTTAAAATACTACTTTGTTCTAAATGGTAATTTAACTTTTAAAACCGTCTTTCACTAACTTAATATATTGCCTTCAATTTTAAGAAATATATCTGATAATGCTTTGAGGAGCTACATTAACTGGAATACTTTTAAAAGAAGAACAACTCTATTTTCACAATATATTCTTATTACTCTATCTTCAATTTTTTTTTTTCCTTTCTTGCTTTGTGTTATATTTTGGGAGTCCAAATGTTTTTCCCATTTATTAATAAACAAGAAGAGTTTATTTTTAAAAAAAAAGCAAAAATTTTTCCTCACAGAGGATGCTAGCTGTTATTGATCCTATACTTTTCTATTTGAATTATTTTTTAATCTTCGTCTCCTTATCACCTCTTGAAGATGAAAATGTTATGCATAACTGCTAAAACAATCTCCAGTACCTAGCAAATTTGCATTTAATCTAACAGTGCTAAACTAAAATAAATATTTGTCTAGCTCCCCACCAAACAGTGTCCATGTGTGCAAATAATTTTTAGGCCATACTGCCTACTTTTCTGATGGTGGGAGTCAAAGGACTTTGAGCCAAAGCAAGGAGATGCTGAAGGGGTAGAGACTTCTTGTACCAGTATTCACATAGCCCAGGTGAAACACTGTTTCCATTCAGATAAAAACTCCTCACAAATTTTGGAATTAAGCTAATCATCAATCTAATTTTCTTGGAGAGAAACTCTTCCTATGTCATTAAAAGTATTTTCATGGAAAATTAGAAAAAAATTTGAGATTGATTTTTAAAATCAATGCCATCTTCACAGATTTTAATGTTTATATTTTCTTCAAATAATTTCTCTCTGCTCTTCTCTTCCCTGCCACTCGAACTGAAACTATTTTAAAATGCTAATTTTATACAGAAAAAACACATTCTTTTTTAATTTCTTCATGCATATACCTTATAGAACACATTCTTCTTTATAGATTTTCAGATAAGAGGGTGTGTTAAGTAAGAGAACAAGGACAGGTTTGGGATTTGAAAATATTAGCTTCTAGTCCTATCTGCCACTTGTGAGTTCTGTGACATTTTGCCTTAGTTTCTCTATGTCTAAAATAAAAATAAGAATTACTCCAGCATCAGAAGAGTTCTGAGACTTAGAGAAAATATACAGTTATTGCCTGCCACATGATTTGCACCTTTACTACCTAAAGCATTATTTGTAAAGGTATTTACATTTGGGAAATTTCTAACTCATGTTTGATAAATTTAAAAATATTTGTAATCACCATTTAAGATTTTGAGAAAAGGAAATATGTACCCCTCCTCCCTCCAAAAGTTAGGGCAAAGTAAAATATGTTGAAAATTGAGGTATTTTAAATTATACTATGTGATAATGAAACAGTGGTATGTTATACACAATGAATAAATTATTAACTCTGTATCAGACAAAAATGAAGTATTTCTTATGTTAATTAGTTATTTTAAACCGATCTAATACATTTTCCTTGAGAAAAAGTCAAGAAAATGCAAAGTATTTTAAATATAATTTAAATTAATTTATACTTAGGGAATTGCAAAAGTTCTATATTAATTCAGCGTAGGTTCAAAAATTTTAAAAGTAAAAAATTACTAAACTGTAATGATGATGCCAATGTATGTCAATATTAATAGTGTCCTTAGCTTTGGGGCTGAATAGACCCTTTATTCCAAATTGTATCCTAATTACTTTGATGGATCTTATACGACAGCTTACTCCCAAATAATTAGGACTTCTATGCAATTTTGGAAATAAATATAAATACCTAGGCACAAATAGTTGATTTTGAAGATTATATGAAGGCTAAATGCAGATTAATGCTAAATTTGTTTGTTCCAAATAGTCAAACACAGACATAGTTTATAAACCCAGCAATTGTTTATAAAAATTTTAAATAATATTTATTAAAATTATTTTAAATACTAACTTTTTTATCTGTATAATAATAGTCTATTGTCTTGAGTACTCTTTTCTAAAATTAATTTTAGACCTTTCTACAGAATGATCAGCTCCAACTTGAAAGGCAAAAAGAGAATATAGAAGTTCTTTTTAACAGAGAACCTTGTTGTTTCTATAATTTTATTAGTTACAGAAAAACAAAAATAAAAAAATAGCAATTTAAAAAAGCAAGAATAAAACAATGACCTAATTTAATTTAGTAACTCAAGTAATAAATAAAAAATAAAACAAACATGACTTGAAAGGATGTTTCATAGATTCCAAAAGCAAGAATATAGTTAGGCTTCAAGAAAGGGACTACCAGTAATCCTTTTTTTTTCATTTTCTTCTTCTGATTTTTTCTCTTTGCCTTTCTCTGTGTTCTCTCTTCAGTCATTCATCTTTTACTCTTCCTTCAAGGTAGACCACTTCACAGCTCCTGAAGTTATACAGGTGATGGAATAAGATGATAACCTGTGACTTTCCTATAATTGTATTTTGTCCAAGGCCCAAAGGCTGAAAACCATAGAGTGGATTCCGTTCACCTGAACATTCAAATGGCAGAAAGAAATCCTTCATTGCAGATGTGTTAAAACTATGAACGCTTTTTACCAACGTGATCCATCACTTGCCTCCAGGCTATTTAGAATTCATCAGGAGAAACTATTCACTAGGAAAGAGGATTCACTGGGGTAGAAGAGATGGGAGAAGAAAAACTTTTGAATCAAAAGATTCAAGGAAACTCTTCATAAAAGAGCCCAATAATGAAGGCCCACTGTGATGGTTAATATTGAGTGTCAACTTGAATAGACTGAAGGATACAAAGTATTGTTCCTGGGTGTGTCTGTGACAGTGTTGACAAAGATTAACATTTGAGTGAGTGGATTCGGAGGGGTAGACCCACCCTCAATCTGGGTGGGCACCACCTAATCAGCTGCCAGCATGGCTAGAATAAAGCAGATAGGAGAGCCTGGAATGGGGAGACTTGCTGAGTCTTCTGTCCTTCATATTTCTCCCATGATGGATGCATCCTGCCCTTGAACATCAGACTCCAAGTTCTTCAGATTTTGGACTCCCGGACTTACACCAGTGATTTCCCAGGGTCTCTGGGATCTTCAGCCACAGACTGAAGACTGCATTGCCAGCTTCCCTATTCTTGCTCCTTAGCTTGACGCTGGGCTATTGTGGAACTTCGCCTTGTGATCACTTGAGTGAATTCTCCTAATAAACTCCCTTTCATATACATCTGTGCTATTAGTTCTGTCCCTTTGGAGAACCCTGACTAATATACTCACCAAATAATGAGGAGCATCTAAATCCCATAAGGGTTCCACAAGAGAGAGACAATTAGTGGATACAGATTCTAGATAACCACATTAGTCAGACCTTTCCTGATCCTCATCTCCTTTCCCCTGTTATAGCTCAGAAGACTCCCTTATTTCCTTGTGTATATATAATCTTATTAGGGAGAAAGAGAGATATATAGTGATATATATCATAAAATTGTATAAGATTAAATATATGTAACATGTAATTATATATATCTTATGCATATATAAAATATGAGATTATATAATTATATTATATATAAATATATAGTTAATATATAAATATAAATAAATATATAAATATAAGTTAAAATATATAAATACAGAATATTTAAATATTATATAATTATGTTGCAGGAATTTTCCTGGTTTGGCTGTAGAGGAGGTTCTTGGCTGTCCCACAACCACAAAAATTTAGGCTTGCAGATGGTTTAAAGTGTGAGTAAAACAGGGTTTTATTGGGTCAAAAGGGAAAAAAGGAAAAAAGGGATCCTGTGTAAGGCCAGAGTCCCTGCTAGAGTGCTTCCCACCTGCTGTTTGAATCTCAGGTTCCACACAGGAAGTGGAGGGGCCAGGCTCCTCCCAACTGCAAAGGGTGCAAGCATCCCAAGACTCCACCTCAGTGGGCCAGCTGGTTGGAGTTTCTCCAGAGAGTCCCCCCAAACTGGCTAATTCCCCCTCTAAAGGAGTACATCTAACTGCTGTTGATTGAAGATAAGAACAAAGACCGATCTTAACTGCTTCCTGCTGACATGGGGCGCTGTTTTGGGGAAACCTCAATCAGATCTCCCTCAGAGGCCTATCTAAGGGTTTCCAGAATGCACCATCATCAGAAGCCCCAGTTGCATGACCATTGAACAAAGCTGGTTATCAGAAACATGTATCAAAATGAAACAAGGGGAGGGGTAAGGACAGCTCAGAAATTCTGAGGCTTTTTACCAGTCTGCACAGGGAGAGGGAGGCCAAAAGCTCAACTGGTAAAAAATCCTTTACCTTTTTGCCGGCACATTGGGCTCCTGGGTTCCCTTGCTCTAAGCCCAATCCTGAGCCAAACGGTTTAAGTGTTGGGAAATTAATTATTTCCAGTTTGGAGGACGCATCTTGTAATATGGAGACACAGTTACCTATTAGTGAAGAGAGAACTGAGGAGAAGAAAGTAAAAAAAAAAAGGGGGGGGCACTTTTTCAAAGGAGTCCCAGGGGTTCAGGATGCATTTGAAAAGGGTACAGACTGAGGTTATCCATCTAGAAACAGGGGAGCAGGCATCCCTGGTTCCCTCCTCTTCCTAGCAGATACTCGGGGTATGTGAGGGAAAGAAGGAACAGCATCCTCTTTCCCTCTTCTGTCCTTGCACTCCCCGAGTTCCAGCGACCTTGGCAGGCACCTCCTTAAGTGCAAAAGTGGCTTGCACCCATGAAGCAGGGAGGCCTAGAGAATAAGAATTATCCGCTTTCACCTATGTCTCTTTCCCACCTACTGTTTCAGTAGCCATGGAGTTCCCTAGACCTCATTTATGCCCTGGATATTAATGTGGCCTTTATCCATTAAACAGGAAGCTTGGGGTTGGCTTAATCATCAGGAATCAGCCACGCTCACCTGCGCTTGGTCTTTTAACCTCTGTTATCATTTGCCTCTGGATCCCTCAGATCCAGTTTTCCTTCCTAGGTTTTGACCTGACGCTCAGAATTGAGTTTGGGACAAAAATGTGTCTCAGGGGGTTACATGGACTCCTTATCATAAGCAGAATGCTAAGGTGAAACTATGGAACTGAGTCCTACTCCAACAAGGAAGAGGAAAGGATGTCTTGCAACATACCCAGATAACTGGTGGCGATAGTCATGCTTGCTAAGATTTGGGTGCATGGTGCTTGGCTTTGGTTCGCTCCCTTGGTCTTACTTTCCCAAAAGGAAACCTCACTCCTATTTATTCCCATCACCTGGCAGGATTTGCAGGACAATTGCTCAGAACTAGGATATTGTTCGGGATTCTACATCACCCATCCCGTGTGTTCTTTCTGAGCTGCAGCCGGAGGTTGCTGTTGGTTCACCAGGAACAAGCAGGGTTGGTGTAAAATGTAGGTGAAAACTTAAAAACAAATAGTGAGTTTAGAATTTATTGCAAATATATGATGTTTTGAAACATGATTTTCCTCTCTCCAGTCATCATGTTTGTTAAAAAACAAATCGTCATAGGACTGAGTGGCTTGCAAAATAGACTTCCGTTCTATACTTGGCCTGATTATTTGCATAAAGTGCAGCAACAATAATTATTTCTACACAGGCCTTTTGGATTGGCTTTCCTGGAATTCTGTTTCACAAGGAATCTCAGATAAGACCTTTTAAAGCCAAACCCAACCATGGGTTTGTATCCTCAAATACCTGTGAGTTTGGTGATCCTCCCCTCTTAAGGTCCCAAGATAAACTTGGAGTTCCTCGACCTGTTAGAAAGAGACATTCATTACTGACCACAGGTTAGGAAGTGTGTACCGGGACTGCGTAGATGAGGGTATGAGGCCAGTTTCCCCCTTGGGCTTTTTTTGGCTCTGCAAATTGAGATTGATTCCTTAAAGGGAAGCATGTCCTTCCACTCAAAGCCTTGACAAAGTAACCATTTCCTCCAATTGTGTCCTGTTGAAAAAAAAAAAAAACCCTTATTGCACTGATGCAAGCAACTATATTGCCATAAGTTAAGAATACTCACAGATAGTTCACAAATTCTAGAGGAACAAGGCAGAGAGAAACATTCTCCAAATTTTGATCATAGGGGTATACCTAATCAAGTTTTAAAGGTCATAAATAGTTCAAAATAAATTTCTTTGTGAAAAACTAAAGAAGGATCAGCAATATTCTAAGCAAAAGTCCAGAAGTTGCTTCAGCTTCCTGAGTTCAGTTCATTTAGTTAACCCTGGTTTTGCTTGATATCCGTGAGCATTTCAGCTCTTCATGAGTCCTGTACATCTTCCTTTATTTCAATGTTACAATCTCTAAAGTTATCAGAAGGCTGTATTTGAGAGCACCTGTTAAAGTTTTATAGGTCATTTTAAACCATCTTTGAAAAAGATTCAAACAAGACAACAATTATCTGTGAACAGCAAAATGTCCAGGGTAGTTACAGTTAGAAACACAATTGACCAAGAAGTTTGACTAGCTCTGTGGTATACAATAACTTAATATAATAACCTTAATTATGATTGATAGTATATACTCTGACATTAGAATTTTAGAAATCCCATACAACTTTGGCACATATTTAGCATCATTCTCAAAAATATAACCTAAAGAAGATTGAACATCATTTTGGCAATCCCACATACCTAAATATGTCAAATAATTCTGTTTACCTCTCTTTTCTGGACACCTCAGCAGCCTGCTGAACTATCTGAAAAGCTGGGTGTCAGAAAAGACAATTTTGAAACTGAAGTTTGATTTTGGTGAGGCTGTTAAGTGTTTGAGGTTTAAAACACTTGATATTATTGTTATATGTAAAAATGTTTATTTAGAAATAGAATGCTTGTTCCCTGGTGCTGCAAAGAAATAGCACTCGAACATAAATTTAATTATCTCAGCAAGGCCATTTTTACTTTCTGCAGAAAAGGGTGCTCATCACAGATGGAACAATGGCGAAAGCATACCTGTACAAAGGAGGGAAGCAATTTTTATCCCTTATGCAGTTTGTCCTTGCTACTGTGTCCTGTCTTCATTGGCTAGAGCCAGACCTCACAATCTAAACTAAAATCTGATTGGCTAACAGTTTAAAACTTTTCTAAAAAAGTAAAAATAATGGAAAGACAAAGAAAAAGAGGAAGTGCTTATGCCAAATAGGGAAGGGGCATAGGCTGTGAGTTGGAACATGTCTGAGCATGTCCAGCACAAACATCTTGGTTAAGGTACAAGGACATAGAATGTACTACATGCCTGTGAGCATGTTTAACAGCTACATAGGATAGGGCTTAACAAAGAGTTATTAGCACAAAGCAAGGACTCTTGAAGGAGGTTAGTTTTTAAAAGAAACTATTATTTTTAATGCTTACGATGTATTCTTTAATAAGAAGGGAAACTTTGAAGAGGAACTTTTATTTTCTACATTATGAAACAGAATTCCAGATTATCTTAAGTAATGTATTTTGCCAAAATGATGACTCAGCAATTTTAAGGATGCAAAAACATTTTATGACCTTTTACAAATTTTGCCAAAGGGCAGAGTAGCACCTTAAGAAAATCTTGTTATGCTTTTATTTCAATGCTCAATTTACAGAAAAGCCATATAACACCCTTTTTTAAATTTATGTTCACACAGAGAACCTCTTCTGCAAGATCAATTTCCACAATTTCCACAAGAATTTCCACAATTCTTCCATCACTTCTTTGAACCTTCAGCTTTTTCCTAATTTAACTCAAAAAACAATCCTTTAACCCTAGGCTAAAGTTTACATTTCCATGCCTTCTTATGACCTTTTACTAAAAAGCACATTTTATTTTCTTACTCCCCTTGCATGTAAATCTATTTTTAATAGTTTAAATTACATGTTATAAATGGTAACTCCCAGTGGTTTTTAACTTTAAGGTAAAATGTGGTAAGTTGCTTTAATTGAGTGCTAAGTGTGGCTGAGGTTTGCCTTCTTAATTAAGGGTGTGGTTAGCTCCATATGTCCCCAGGCCTTACCAGTTGTGAAGCTGGCAAGTCAACTAGGTCTCAAAACCGCAAAAGCCATTTGTAACCTCAAAACACTTAGCAAACCTTGCATCTGAACTGCATCTTACCAATACTCTTTAGGACTGTTTGATTCCTCAAAGATTAAAGTCACGTGAACTGAAAGGTTCCACAGCTTTTAATTTCCCTTAAAAAAATATTAGATCCAAGTGCTTGTCGTTAAGTCAAATTAATAAGAGCTCTTTTTACAGACATCACACGTAGCACATACACAGACAGGCAGAAGAAACCCAGCCACTGGGTGGGGTCCTTTGAAAGACAGAGCTAGGAAAACATGCAGATATCCAAGCAGAAAGGGCTCATCCCCTAAGGCAGGATTGCTAAACAAAGCTGTGCCAAGCATTTCTGGCCATGTCCCCCGGATGTAAAACAAGATGGAGGCTTACAAGTTTGTTAGGAACCATACAGACATGCAAAGCACACCAGATTGGCCACAGCCCAAGACTAGCCCCCAAAATCCTTTCTCACAATCAAAACTTCATAGAGAGTACAAACAGTCATAGTTGGGGAGCCTGGCCCAGTAAACATGTCTTCTAAAAGGAAAAAAAAGGAAAAAGTTTTAACAGTTAACTGCTGACAGGGTAGAGAAGGGGAAGAAGAAAAAACAAACAAACAGTTTAAAAATGCCTGTCCCATAGAGCTGAACCCCTTAGCAGGGGAAGGAGAAAGCTCCCATGCCTGGTGGGAACCAGCCAGCCGGCTGTGTGGGAGCCTTGAGTCATGTGTCCCAGCCCTAGCACAAAGTGGGGAATGGCTGGGAACTGCTGCTTGCTGGCCCAGTCTCAAAAGGGGAAGGAAAACGCTATGCAAAGGCAATTGTAGAACATAATAAATTCCTCTTCAAAGGTTTTAGCCTATAAATTGTTAAGTACAATGAGTTCTGAGATCCTCTCCAAAGAACCAGTGTATCAGTATGTTCAGCTCCCCTGTTCTTTGTTCTTCATTTCAAAGTTTAACTTACTAGTTCTCTTCATCTCCTTGTCCCTAGTTTTAGTAAACAACCCCCTCCTAGCTTCTATCACCTGCTCCATCCTGAGTCACCCTGGTCACCTGCTCTGTCCTGAGTCACCCCTAGTCACCTGCGCTGACCTGAGTCATCCTGAGTCACCTGTTCTGTAATCGTCCTTCCCACCAAACTACTCACCCTGCCGCTCCGACTCTACCTCTGCTCTCTTTAAAACAGCCAACACATGCACACGTATGTTTATTGCAGCACTATTCACAATAGCAAAGACTTAGAATCAACCTAAATGTCCATCAGTGACAGACTGGATTAAGAAAATGTGGCACATATACACATGGAATACTATGCAGCCATAAAAAAGGATGAGTTCGTGTCCTTTGTAGGGACATGGATGCAGCTGGAAACCATCATTCTCAGCAAACTATCGCAAGAATAGAAAACCAAACACCGCATGTTCTCACTCATAGGTGGGAACTGAACAATGAGATCACTTGGACACAGGAAGGGGAGCATCATACACCGGGTCCTATTATAGGGAGGGGGGAGAGGGGAGGGATAGCATTAGGAGATATAACTAATGTAAATGATGAGTTAATGGGTGCAGAACACCAACATGGCTCATGTATACATATGTAACAAACCTACACGTTGTGCACACGTACCCTAGAACTTAAAGTATAATAAAAAAAAATGACTTATTTAAAATGACTCAAGAAATCAGGGCAAAGCTATAAAATAGAGAACGACCTCTCAGAGGTTGACTTTTGTGAGAAGAGTTAACAGTGGAGTTCTGTTTTCAAGACAGAGGACAAAATTGTTTTCTCTTTTTAAAGAGCAGATTGTATACTCAAGGGTCAAAATAATATTAGATCCAAGTGCTTGTCGTTAAGTCTGAACTATTCACTCTCTGTCTTCATTATTCATAAGATTTTTTCATTTAGCATCTTTAATATACCTTTATATGCATTTTTATTAAATATACATATGTAAAGTTTTAGGAAAAAAAAAACAAAAACAGCCAATTGGAATTAGCTTAGACAGTGGGGTCCACCCCTAGCCAATAGGGGAACCACACAGCAGTAGGGGCTACCTGCATCAGGACTAAGAACCCCTTCCCCCTCCCAGGTTCAGGTGTGCTCTCCCCATTGCTCCATCTGTGAGTCGCACCCTTCTGCAGAAGTACAAATACCTTGCTGAGAAAATTAAATTTATGTTGGAGTGCTATTTCTTGGCGACACCAAAAATTTATTTCTAACACCATGAAAAGGTTCCCCACCCCTAGGAGCAACGGGGAGTAGCGGTGCGGTTTCTCGTAAACTCAGAAGTCGGAGAATGAAAAGGCTTAGAAACCACTGTGAGAGGTTTTGAGTCCCCACTACACTTACTGTTTCCCGAGCCTCCATATTGCGTGCCAAAAATATTGCAAGAGTTTTGCTGGTTCAGCTAAAACAAGGTTCTTGTCCGTCCCATGCCATGAAAATTTAATTTAGACTTGCAGGCCGTTTCAAGAGTGAGTAAAGCAGAGTTTTATTGGCTGAAAATGGAAAAAAAAAAAAAAAAAAGGAAACAGGGATCCTTCCTAAGGCCAGAGTCCCTGCTAGACTGCTTCCCACCTGCTCTTTGAATCTCATGTTCCACACAGGAAGAAGAGGGGCCAGACTCCTCCCAACTGCAAAGGGTGCAAACATCCCAAGGCTCCACTCAGTGGGCGGGCTGGTTGGAGTTTCTCCAGGGCCCCGTCCCATCTGGCTGTCTCAAATATAAAAATAATTATATATAATTTGATATATAATTATATTATGCCTATAATAAATATTATAAATAATATATTATATAATTATATGCTATATGCATCTAAAATCTGTCAGTTGGAGAAGGAGGAGGTGGAGAAAGAGAAGAAACTCACTGCTAGTTTCTGGCCTATGGTGGGATCAATCCGGATGAGGGAAGGATGTTTAGGTTAGATCATATTTAGCTTTTTATATTACATTAGATTGAAAAACACTTCCACTAAAAACAAAGCCACTCACTTTTTTTCTAAATGTAATTGAGAGTGATTAGAAAAGCTATAAATTTTCACAAAATTATATCCTAGGACAAATTTAAACACAGTTAACCCTCTGTATCAATGGGCTCTGCATGTGTGGACAACCAATTAGAGATCAAAAATATTCAGAAAAATAAATGTATGAAGTTCCAAAAAATAAAACAAGTTTTCTGCACACCGAGTACCACATTGCATTAGTGAAATAAAATGTATAAGTGAAGTGTATAGGCACTATACTTAATACTATAAGTAATCTAGAGATGACTTAAAGTATAAAGGTGGATTTTCATGTTGATTGCAAATACTACACCATTTTATATCAGGGACTTTGACACCCACAGAGGTTGGTATCAACCCTCAATGGAAATGGAGGAACGACTATGTAACAATATCAGGTGAGAAGGTGAGTAGTTTGAGAGTCTCTGTCTACAGTCACATAGATCCAGTTTGTTCAAAAAGCTAGTTATGCATTTGTGAACTCTAACCACATTCAACTTTTCATTTGCTGCATTATAATTTGAAATTCTTGGAATTTGATTGTTTTATCTTGCCTTAAGTATTTTCATCAGTAGTGTTGTATGTGATAAAATATGGCTGCTGGGACTCCCATACTTTATTCAGGTACCAAAAAACAGATAATGTCTTAAATATGGTAAGTACCTTCCCTTAAGTTATAATTTTACCTTATTTTGCCATATTTACAACTAAAAAGCTCATAAATAACATAGTCCTGCTGGTACTTAAAATTAGAAAATAAATAAGCCTGTTCCATTTGCTATTATCATTTCTTACATTTTCGTTTTGCTGTTTCCTGATTCTGAATAAAAGTAGGCTATCATATTGACAGAAGATGATTAGGACATGATTATCTAAAATGAAGGTTAAAAAGCTATGTTTAATAAAAAAAGAAAAACAATCTAAGTGTTTATATGACAAAACGTCTGCTTACTGTCTTGTACTTTGCTAAATGCTCCACTTGCATTACCTCTTTTAACCCTGACAACTGTCTATGTTAGCTTATATGTGTTTTGTGTTTTCATACTTACTATACACGTGATAAAATAAGACTCAGAGTGATTAAACAACTTGTCCAGAGTTACATAGTTAGTTCGGTCTTTTTCATCACATGATACTGCCTTCTAAGGACTTTGCAATACAGGTTTTTCGTTTATAATTTACCAAACATAACTTGGTTTGTGCAGACATGCCAAGCAATTTTAGCACTCAGGGAACCCTCATTTATCTAGTGCACTACAAGCAGGGTTGTTCTCCTCTCATCTTACTGCTCCGATAAATCACTGCCCAAGGATCCTTGGCAGTTTTTTTCTGAAAAGAAAAGGTTTCACATTCTGGCTTAAGTGTTTAATAGAAATGAAGCACCACATGTAACTGTGAAGGGCCACATCAACACTTCTAAATCTAAGCGTTCTTCTCCCCAGTGCATACATAGGTTCTCATCTGCTAAATCGGGAGCTACACTTGGACTTTTAGCACTCTTTACAGGCACCCATCACTAAAATAGAAATCTGACCATAAACGGCCTGATTGTTTCTTTTCCTTGCCACTCTTACCTAATCAAAGAAATTATTTGATTTCACATCTAAACTACTATTCAATACCAGCAAGGCAAATTGGAAAGAAAAAAAAAAAGCAAATTTACATTTCAAGTGAAAATCTACATGTCTTTTTGTTTCAATCACCTGAAATTTCTTAAGCGAAATTGAGCTCAATTGTCTAAATTCTCTCAGCAATGCAATGCTCAGGCTATCTTTTATAATAGCTCTGACTGTAGAATTAACTTTTCCTGATTCACACAGCATCCTTCAATATATTACTCCAGTGACTAAAGCCTATCGAGAGGATCATGACACATACATTTGATATTTCATACTGTTTAGACAATTGGTTTTGCCTGAGAATGCTTAAACTCAATTTCTATGAAAGGGAAATTTGTTTCTAGAAAGCCCCCTCGAAATTTAGCACTTTTCACTTGTGATTCAATAAATGTAAATTTATTTCCATAAAAAAGTAAGAATTTTCTTCAAGAATTATATTGCTATCACTTACTTAAAAGAAGAAAAAATTATCAATTTTGTTAATTGTATCCATGAACACTCCCTATCTAGTTGATACTTCGATTGTGAAAATTTCCTCTCTGTTTACTATTCAACTGTTCAGTAAGCATTTCTTAACTCCCAAATGTGTGGTACACAAGATAATATTAAAGCCTTTGGCTTTGTGAAATGGAAAAAAACATAGCTCTGGGCCCCACATATTCTCTCATTTTTAGTGAAATAGTCCACTAAATTTTTAACATTTGCAGAAAGTCCTTTAATCATTCCTTATTTTCACTACTTCCTTCATCTTCCCTTTGTTTCATCACCACATCAAATTGATTTATAAATTGTGCTTATTATATTTCAGGAGTTTTCTTGAGTCTAGTCTATTTCATCTGTTCTTATTCAGGGCCTTGTAATTATTTGAAAGAAATACTACAAAGGTCTCCTTGTTGGTCTCCCTTCTACTGCTTTCTATCTACATCAGTAGACCACATCTGTTGCAAATCCATATTTCAACAAGGAGGATATAATTGCCTCCTTTAGTAAAAAGTAATCTGACTTTCTATTGCATACAAATATTGAACATTTAGAACCCATACATAGCTTCGCAAACAAAAATCTTAAATTTAAATAGAAATTTCTTCTTCACTCCCATTTTTTCTATTATCTTATATATTACCAATATAAAATTTTTATACTTTTCTGAATAATTTCAAACTGTACATATATACAACTGGATATACATATATATGGTTAAAAACATATATATATATACAGTATATATATACTGAGAAACAACTATATATGTATATGTGTTATGTATATATGTGTGTGTGTGTGTGTGTGTGTGTGTGTATACAGTTGAAAACACATATACATATACAGTTGTTTCTCAGTATAGGTGGCGGATTTGTTCCAGTAACCTTTGCATATACCCAAATCCGCATACTCAAGTCCTGCAGTCAGCCTGTGGAACCCACTTACATGAAAAATTTGGGCCTCCATATGCATTGGTTTTGTATTCTTTGAATATTGAATTTTTCCCTCCGCATTTGGTTGAAAAAATTGAAGATATATGTAGACTAAGTCTGTCCAAACGCATGTTGTTCAAGGTTCAACAATATTTCTTTCTTACAATAAAATCTTTTTAAAATTAATATTTCCATCTCAACTCTTTTTTTTAATTTTTTTTTTTTTTTTTTTTTTTTTTGAGGTGGAGTCTCACTCTATCGCCCAGGCTGAAGTGCAGTGGCATGATCTTGGCTCATTGTAACCTCTGCCCCCAGGGGTTCAAGCAATCTCCCACCTCAGCCCCCCAAGTAGCTCGGATTACAGGCATACAACAACATGCCTGGATAATTTTTGTGTTTGTAGTAGAGACGGGGCTTTACCATGTTGACCAGGCTGGTCTTGGTCTCCTGAACTCAAGTATCTGCTTGCCTTGGCAACCCAAAATGCTGGGTTTACAGTCATGAGCCACCGCGCCCGGCCCATCTCACCTCTTAAATTTAATATACATTCCACTAACCACTAATCTTGCTGAAAAAGTTTTAATCACACGTTCTACTTGGTGAGAGGCAAGGGACAGGTAGATGTGGGAGGAGGGGGAAACAGATGACTTGAGAGGTGAGGGTGTGGCTTCCCATTTCAAATGATAAAAGGAAGTCCATCTCTCTCTGTTTAAGGTCATTTACAACCACATTCACTCTTTTCTGTTTTTTACAGTCGAGACAGAATGGAGATATCTTCTGGAACTCTAATAGGATATCTTCTCACTGTCTCACTCCTATATACTATCTCTTCTAACCTCTCCTTTTCTTTTCTTTTTTTTTTTAAATATAAATCTAATTCTTTTTCTTCTGTTCAACTTTTTTCCATTACTCCAAGCCCCTTTTCTTTCTTTATGAGACATTCTTAAGAGTGGATTCTAGTCTCCTGTCTACTCACTTCTGAAATGACAACATTTGGTCTGTTTTGGAAGTGAAATTACTCATAGTACCTTTTGACTTTCACTTCTCACCTTATTACGGGTTAGTCCATAATACGGGTTAGAAATTGAATGAAATGATGCAGGCACAAGGCCTTTCCTTTCCTTTCCTTTCCTTTCCTCTTGGAAGGTCTAAAACACATTCATCTCTGTACTTCTTTTTTTGTTAATTCTTTTTTAAAAATGTATTTGAGGCTGTGCGTGGTGGCTCACACCTGTAATCCCAGCACTTTGGGAGGCTGTGGCAGGTGGATCACCTGAGGTCAGAAGACCAGTCTGGCTAACATGGCAAAACCCCGTCTCTACTAAAAATACAAAACTTAGCTGGGTGTGGTGGAGGGTGCCTATCAATCCCCGCTACTCAGAAGACTGGGGCAGGAGAATCAACTGAACCTGGTAGGCGGAAGTTGCAGTGAGCTGAGATTGACCACTGCACTCCAGCATGGGCAACAGAGTGAGAAACTGTCTCAAAAAGAAAAAAAAAAAAAGCAGTTGAAATTGCATACAAATTACTTCAAGATAAATGGTGGTAGCATGCAACTTTCACTAAAGTATATAAATGCTTGCTTGCTCACTGGTTGACTTTTGTTTCAAATTTTGAAGACAGAAACGCTGCCTTTTCTAGTAAGGTACACAAAAACTAACAAGATGCTTTAATTGAATCATAATTTTTTTAAGGCTTCAAATTTATCCAGCAGCTCACTATTTTCTTCATGGACTATTTATATGCATTTTTTTTTTTTTTTCATTATCAGTGGTGTAACATTTCAAGCTTAAACTCTATAGTACCATTTTATATACCTTTTAAAAATATCCATTGTGAAACATTTATTTGTACTTTTTTTTCGCAAGGCCCAATAAAAAAGATAAACCATTAATGGAAAAATTAGAACTATTAACCTGTAATAGTCATTCCATCACTGGCACTATAATTGAATTAAAATATGCATCAATGCATCACAGACTCTTCCATTTACTCAACCAGTTTTTTTTTTTTTTTCATGTAATGGAAAGATTAGATATTCTCAGGCACTTAATGTTGAAATCACTCCTTCGGATAATGAATCTTACAACTAAAAACAGTTAATGTAATATTAAAGCTGTGAAATAGAAAGAAGTATATATTTTTTGAAAAAATTAGCTAACTCATAATATGGAAAATATGATCCCAAGAATTTAGAGCTTTCATTTTAGGAGAACTTTATGGAGAAAATGGTGTTAGGACCCCAGCTGTGGTTTTTAAAAAGACATTTATTTTAATTTAAATTCAATCTATTTTTACTTTAATGACAGTGCCGGTGGCTATTTTATGAACAGTTGCTTAGGTTCAAATTACAATGTAACTTTCTAATTAAAAAGTTTAATTTCTTTTTAAGTGTAATAAAAAATAATTACATTCTGTGAGAGGTTCAAAAAAATTCTTAGTTGTTTCCCATATATTCACTGTTTGTTACGTTCTCATTGTGAGAAAAGTGTTGATTAAAATGACTCCAAGGGTGTATATGTAGATCTCTTTATTGAATAAAAATTCTCATTTTTTGTATGCTCAAAGAATATTATTTTTGAAATTTTTCATTATTTTACAAAATAAAACAGCTTGAAGATGGATGTACATTCATTTATTTACATGCTTTTGGTGATAACATGAGTTGTTATTTCTAAAACATTTTTCAGTATTTTTGAAACTTTCCTTGAAGTTGTGTTATTGATGGAGCTCAATAAATTTCTAGTAGAAAACTGGCTCTTCTGGAAGGATAACATTCAGTCCTACTAATAGAATATTATCTATCGTACTTACAATGACAAAAAATAACATCAATCTGGACTAATATATGCAAGCCTCCTACTTCCTAAAGTATATACTTTTTTCCTTTGGATTTGAGATCCCATCTAATATCATATTTTGTACTTTCAATGAGAATACCTTTAGCATTGCCCTTTGTTAATCAGTATACTCTCATATTTAGCCATTAAACTATATTTTAATTTATATAGATATGATTTTTTCATTTTCACTTGGGAATTATAGTCAAGTATTTACCCTGATTATTCAATGTGTTGGGGCAGACCAAATGGGTCCAGAATAAAGAACTGAGGCTGATCAAATTGTGTGATCTATTCCCTTTATGAGGGATAGAACTGAGTATAGATAATAGGAAAGTGTTTAAATCCAGAGATTTCACATTATATTTATGAAGTAAAGACAGGCAACTGCTAGTCTTGACGTGAAATAAGAATATGCAAGATCCAAACTGAAGTAAAAAGGGTATCCGAGACTGCTACACTGTAACACATTAACAGTGAGCTGGGAATTGATGGTATTAGATTTAATCAGACAGGCAGTTTTTTTCTACCATGAATTAATTAGCAATTAGTAGCATACCAAAGAGCCTTAACCTGAAACTGGCTGCACAACAAAACTCAGTGTCTTTCAAGTCAGAAGGGAATTGAGGATACCTCTGAGGCAAGGATTCAAGTATTAAAAACAGAGAAAAGGGCACAAAGTCATGATAAACCAGTAATGTAATACTGGACCATTACACCCAGTTCTTACTGGGATTTTTCATTCTCACTGGCCATATTTTTTTCCCCTAAGTACTATTTAGTTACACACTTTCACAGTAAACCTTGTTTTTTATTTTTTATTTTAAGTTCCAGGGTGCTTGTGCGGGATGTGCGTTTGTTACATATGTAAACGTGTGCCATGGTGGTTTACTGTGCCTATCAACCTATTACCTAGGTATTAAGCCCCACATGCATTAGCTATTTTTCCTGATGCTCCCCCTCCTCATGCCTGCCACCCCCACAGACCCCAGTGTGTGTTGTTCCCTTCCCTGTGTCTATGTGTTCTCATCATTGTTCAGCTCCCACTTACAAATGAGAACATGTGGTGCTGGTTTTCTGTTCCTATGTTAGTATGCTGAGGATAATGGCTTCCAGCTCCATCCATGTCACTGCAAAGGACATAATCGTGTTCCCTTTTATGGCTATATAGTATTCCATGTAAGCCTTGTTATTATATTTCCTTTTGATTTTTAATAAAAATATTACTATAATAATGTGTCTTTACATTAAATTAATCTAGTTGTACATGTATAAAACATACCAACTAATCAAATGCAAGTATAAATATAGATGGAAATATTTAAAATTAAATGTAAATATAAATATTTGTGTTGTACCTAAAACAGACCATGTTGTCATACTGTTAGTCATTTTGCTTCTTCTTCTGAAAAGCTCAAATTTAAATGTATCTATTCATCTGAAATGAAGTTAACACATTCATTTATAATTTACAGATTATTTCACATAATTGATGTGCCACAATATGTTCAAATTTTCCCCTCTGGCATTTACTTTTTAAATGTTTTCATAATACAAATAGTATTTCACTAAACATCTTTTATCATGTATTTACCTTTATATATTAATGCATTTATTTCTATGAGTGAGAATCCCACGAAGATTGGTAGGTCAAAAGTTTGTTGTTGTCTTTTTAAGAAATACATATGTTCAATATTATCAAAAGAAGTCTAATGTGTAAAGTAAGATGACATCTCTACATTAATGTAATTTGCACTTTGTAAAACAATAGGAGAGTTGTTTTTTTATTTGTTAATATCCATTAAAATTTGTACTCTTTAGAAGTAGCTTTTTAAATTATTTGTCCATTTTTGATTTCAAGTTACAAATTTAAAAAACATATTCCAGTTTTTTATCAGTCAGAATTATTAGAATTGAACAGTGAAAAAATGGCTGAAGTTAAACTGAAAGGAAATACATAGAAAGTATATTGAGTAGCTCAGAATATTTCATGCAAGTCTGATGAAACAGGCTAAGAGAGAAGGGAAAGGACAGGAGGAGCTAGACATCTCAGTAACTATTTCACCATGATCGGTCAGGCAAAGACCACACTGCCACTGCCTTTGAATGGTGTGCTCAGAATTTACTCTAGTGCCATATGTGAAATTGGGCACTGGTCATGCTGCCAGCACAACTTCGTGTGCTTCTGCCATAGCTACTAATAAAAATAAGATTTTGATGTCATCACTATCCTCCAAGATAATCTATGTATTCATCCTTTTGTTAGCCTCTTGTTTGGCATTGATTAATTCAGATTGACCTACTCTAATTCATATTCTTGTATTCATACTTCCTGGTCAATATTTGAGCTTCCAAGTAGATGGTGATTAAGTTTTTTAATACAGTACTCTCTTTACTGGAATACTGGCTTTATGACCCACCAAACTAACTCTATAGGGGATTCTCCAATTATAGAATGTGGACTCAGATACAGTGCATTTGATATTAAAAAATATATGTTAACCACAGTTATATTAACCTTACCCGTGCTTCTGAACTGTAAATTATTCCTCTATATTCTATGCTAGGCTTCGTTCACGGAATATATCAATAGATTCACTGTGAAAGCCCAGTTCAAAAAACTGAAAAATAATCTCTGTGAAAAGATGCAGAATCATGGCTTCTAAGGTGCTTCTGGGTTGCATATGAGCTGCTAGATTGTATGTATTTATGGATATTTCTGACCTTGCACCAATTTATATCTTGGTATTATAAAAACACACAGAACTTCAAAATGAGAAAAATAAGTTATTTGAGCACTGTGAAAATTTATTTCTTTTCAGCATATTTTATTACTATTACTATTATTCTAGATATTAGAATGCAAAAGATAATTTTTGCTTGGTCATAAGTAAACTTATGCAAGTTATTTACAATTTCATCCAAAATAAAGTGACAAAACTATGAGAGGCATTTGGGTGGAGTATTTAGTGAGTTTAGGAGAATGCTTACCACACAGAATAGAAGAGGAGCAAACTAATTTTTCTCTGGTCATTGTCACTTCGAATCAATTTTTCTGTTATTTATGTAGGGCAACACAACGTTTTAAATTTGTCACTAAAAGGTAAAATCCATATCTTTTTCCTTAACTATTATGGATCACCCTACACACCTGCTTTTAGTAGATATCTACTTTTCAAAAAGTGAGTATTTGCACATTTGAAGCAATGTGTCACATTTCTGCTCCACTGACTAGCATTGCTTTAAGTCTCTTGGATGCCTTCATCTTGTGTTATGTCAAATCACATTGGCTTTTCTATGCGACAAAATATATAGTGATGGAAGGTGACAGAAGAAATGTAATGCAATATGACACATCAGGAATTTAAAGGGTAAAAAGATTAGCTATTTGGTGTCAAATTAGATAGGGAACGTCAAATCCAAAATGAATCTGGCAGTAGCTAATGGAGTGAAAGGTACAGTATTCATCCTATCTATGAAACAATGAATTCTAAACTTCATCACAACATGTTAAGTTAACTCAGAGATACAGTCTGGAACATCAGACAGTGTCTTGGAAGATCATAGGCCTGCACTGCACTTCAACGTCGTAATGACATTGTTTACATACATTTGATCCATATGATTCTCTTTTATAGAAAATGTGCAATATTGATTGTCATTGATAATGTACATGTTGTGTTTAAGAAATTACGAGTTTTAACTATGATTTTCCAAAGAGAAAGTAATACAATGGCATCCTGCTGTGTTATACAGGATGCCATTATTTCACACAAACCAGCAAAAGCATTTTAAACAATATTGAATGGAATAAGAACCCTTATGATAATGATAATACAAATTTCTGAGCTTTAGTTTGCACCTTTTACTATGTAGATTAAAGTTTTAAAACAGGCATGGTATTAGAGGATTTTAACTTGGAAAAGAATTTGTAAAAAGTTATATAGATTTATGTTTTCTCCCTCAATGAGATAATGGTAAATGAGGATAAAATAAAGGCTAAAACAAATTGCCCATTTCTCTTGTCTCGTGGTTGGTAATACATAGTGATTAAAGATTAGCATTTATCTGTTTTTTCTGCACTTGGCACAGTAATTTTCCTT
Source organism: Trachypithecus francoisi (assembly GCF_009764315.1). Lineage (NCBI taxonomy): Eukaryota > Metazoa > Chordata > Mammalia > Primates > Cercopithecidae > Trachypithecus > Trachypithecus francoisi. The sequence goes on along the minus strand of NW_022681463.1, from coordinate 54,145,896 downwards.
ACCGCAATATATTTTTTTTAGAAAATTATATTGTTTTCTACTTATCATGTTACAATTTACCATTTACAACTGTCAGCTCTCTTCACTAGGGCGTTTTAAAATAAAGATTACTGAGGAGAAAATTTCCTACTGTTTAATTGACTTTCACTTTCAAAGAATAATTTTAAGAAAAAAACAGCTATTAAATTTGAGAGAAAGTAGTTTATCCTGTTCATCTTTATTTCTCTTTCCCCTTATCTCTTTCTTCTTTATCATCTTGGGATTATTGAGCCAAAACAAATGATTCCTATGTTGACATTTAACCCTTTATAAAAGACATAAAAACATTGACGCTCTAGTACTAGACTGGGGGAAATTCTGAACTATTTTAATTTTATATTACTCCATAGATTTAAGGTGTAGGGTTATCTAATGAGAAACGTTAGAAAACAATCTAAATGTAAACAACACACATGGATTACTTGCAAATAAGCTACTTCCGCTTTCTATCTTTTGTTAATCTAAAAGGTAATTTTTTTTTTTTTTTTGTCTTTTTTAGCAACCAGGGAATTTCTGAGGGAAGGCCGGAATATAAAGAGATCTAAGGAATAAGTAACTGATTGCTCTGCAACTCAGAATGAATAATTGTTTGTAAGCCTATTAGAATAAATTTATCAAAGATGAATGAAGGGTATTTTGAGAATTGGAGCTGAGATCATTAGACCACTCTAATTTGTCCTCCCTTTCTATCTCAGAATAAATATATCCTAATGAAAATAGAATGTTACTATATTATTAAAATGTGTCCTATGTATTTTTCTGTTTGTATGTTTTTCAAGGCAGTTTATCAAACAAAATTCACTAAAAGGAGTTAAAAACTAACACTTAAATGGTCAAATTTGAACAATTTCAAAAAGGAGATAAAAATCTCTAAGCCAAACATTTATTTATAGCACTTCCAAATACACTTCTGCAATTGTGTAAACTGCAATCTAAGCAACTTACTTAAAAATTGGGAAATTGTTAACATACTTTTAATGGAAATTTAAAAAGTACAGTAAAAATCACTCAGTGTTCTAGCATGGCCACTTCTTTCTCAGCCTCAAGTTATACTGAGTCAGTATTTTTATTCATGCCCACATTTATAAAATTTTACTTTGAACTTACCTAAAATAACTCTTCAAACATTGTTTTATGATTTCGACATATATAATTGACCTATTCTATTAACATGTACACAAAAGCTATACATCCATTCTTTTAGTAATTTGTAACCAGAAAAATATTTAAATAAAATGCAGTCTTTGGACTATGTTTTGTATGTTTAAACACTTATGAGTACGCAATAAAATACAACAACAATAAAGTTTTCTTGATAAAGTCACATTCTCTGCAATTAGGACTAGGAGAAGCCCCTGGAAAGTCACATTCCTCCACAACATAAACTAGCCTGATGTCTTGACTCTGATTACAGAATTTTATAGACAGAGTTATTCAGAAGACATTTGTGAAGGTGGAACACAGAGATGTCCTGGGATATTCATGCTCACATGATATTCTGAAGGTATGCGGCAGCTGGGTTTGCTTGATTAGTATGCCTCATTCAAGCAAGGATGATGGGTCTACACAATAGAGTTAGGAAGTGCCTCTATGCTTGTTAAATCTATGGCTTTTTCTTTCTTTCTTTTTTTTTTTTTTTTTTTTTTTGAGACGGAGTCTCGCTCTGCCACCCAGGCTGGAGTGCAGTGGCCGGATCTCAGCTCACTGCAAGCTCCGCCTCCCGGGTTTACGCCATTCTCCTGCCTCAGCCTCCCGAGTAGCTGGGACTACAGGCGCCCGCCTCGTCGCCCGGCTAGTTTTTTTTTTTGTATTTTTAAGTAGAGACAGGGTTTCACCGTATTAGCCAGGATGGTCTCGATCTCCTGACCTCGTGATCCGCCCATCTCGGCCTCCCAAAGTGCTGGGATTACAGGCTTGAGCCACCGCGCCCGGCCGGCTTTTTCAACCTGTAAGGATCATCTCATCATCTACTCCTGCAAATCAGAAGAGAAAAGAGAAAAGAAGAAGAATATAGACCTACTTTGTAAACCCATAAATTAGAAGAGGAAAAAGACAAGTTGTAGAATGTGAAAGCCATTCTTAAAATGTACCTCTGGCATACACACACGAAAAGACACATGTTAATTCTCTTAGCTTTCCTCCGATAAAAATAAATTAGAAGACCACACCAAAGGGAAAAGGAATTCAGAAATAGAGTACCTGGCTGGGCCCCTGGACCTCCACATAAACTGTCTACTGCGGACATAACAGCATTGCTTTGGTAGAAATTTGGACATCTCTACTAGACCAAACACATTTGTTAGAGAATTATTTGTAGGCGCCACAATGTTATTTAACAAATGCTAATGGAAAGTTTTGGATAATTATATTTATAGTGTTAAAATAATCACCTTTGTTCTGTTTGTCCATGATATATTTCAAAAGCTAACAACTAGTGCACCATATATTTATATACAAAATAATCCAAATCAAATAACTGAACCTGGAATGTAGATAAAAATAATATACATATTTCCCACTACGTATACTGCAGTACTTTTAGTATAAATTACATCAGACAAGGTGACAAATAGATTATTTACCTACAACATGCTTTTCATTTAAACCCTTTAAAAATATGCTGGAGATGTTCAATAAATAAATACTATTTACTTATCTTTCTTTAAACATCATAATGAAAGTGAGAAAGACAACTATTAGCATGGAAGAAATGAAGGAAACTTTTCTTGTAGAAAAAGGAAGCTTTGGATAGTAAATACTACATAGTAGCCTCTGTATTTTCAGGGACAGTACGAAAGAAAGGATTCTCTTAAGTAGAGCTTTGTTTATAATGTAATTGAAAAAAAAACTCGTGAGGCTTTTTAAATTCTACCATATTCCCAATCCTTATACAATAAACTGAAATTTGAAACTTATGGCAATGCTTGGAATTTAGTTTGAAGTACAGCATACAAATCTCAACTGAAATAGTGAATTCTTCCAAGTATATCATTACAGCTTGATCCAAATTATACACTAGTTGTGAAAAACTGCCTTTCAAATGTTTTAAAAAATACATTATTTATTTGCTTGTTCAAAGATAGTATATGATTATCAGATAGTATATGATTAGGAAGCTCTGTTAAAATCATTTCAGCCAAACCCATGGCAAAGTGTTTATAATGTTTGTTCACTGGCATGTTATATACTGAACATTATTCTCCCTACCCAAGGGTACTCAATATTTATCACCAAATTTTGAACCACGTTAACAACTTTAGAGGTTCAAGGTAAATTAAAAATGAAGAAAGCCAAGTGATAAGTTTTATTTTACAGAATTAAAAGAAATTAAAATCAAAGGCCCGGCTTGATGACTCACACCTGTAATCCCAACATTTTGGGAGGCCAAGGTAGGCAGATTGCTTGAGCTCTAGAATTTGAGACCAGCCTGGATTGTAACATGGTGAAACCCTGTCTCTACAAAAAATCAGCCTGACATGGTGGTGTGCACCTGTGGTCCCAGCCACTTGGGGAACTGAGGTGGGAGGATCTCTTGAACCCAGGAGGCAGAGGTAGTAGTCAGCTGAGATCTTACCATCCATCCTGCGTGACAGAGCCATACCCTGTCTCAAAATTAATACATAAAATAAAATAGAAAGTCATAGAGCAAGAGGTCAAACTAAAAATAACAACAAACTGAACCAAACGACAAATTTCACATTATCACAATGGGAATAATTAGTTCATCTCTGAATAAAAGTATAAAGATAAATTCTTCCTAGAATTGTTGCAAGTCTGTTTCCTATCTAATAATTTAAAAAATGAGAATAAAGTAATAAACCCTTTACTTAAGGCTTTAAAGTTTTATTTTCAGAAAAAGTGAGTGAATTAAATTGAAAGTCAGAATTGCAGCTATATTTTAGTGCACAATGTATTTTTCATTAAAAAGTGCATGTATTGAAAAATACTGCATGTTTTTGTATGATTATAATCAAAATAGATAAATATAGTTAGGACGTCATTTGAGGATGCAATCTGAGACAATTATAGCAGTATTTGATAGTCCTGATCCATCTGAAGTAGTGAGAAAATTAAAAATAAATATGCTAGTACAAATTTGGCTAAAGTGTGCTTTCAATACAATCTATCTTAGAATGTATTTTGTGTGTATGTTCTAAAATTTATAATGACAGCATCTGCTATTTATTCATTATCAGATTATTTCAACTTGCTTTGAAAAGGTTCTTGAACAGCCTTTATACCATCTGCCAGCAGGATGGGAATGTTTGCCTATAAAATTATCATTTTATGCACTCATTACAAAGTAGATAGTATGTCACCCTTATCACTTGCATGAGGACATAAGAGGCTGTTAAACTAGACTCTGTTGCAAATATATGTAATTTACATAATGTGATAAAGTATAATATTTAAGACACACAGGGCTAAGATAGATTTTAAACCATTTTAATTTTCTATTATTTTGGCCAATGTGGTCGTCCTAAGGGGCTTGGAGCCCTTGAAATTGATTTTGATTATAATCATTATGGTTTTACAATGAAAAGTGACTTTGTATGAGAGCACATCATCCATCATAACTTTAAATGTAATTCCAATGTGCTAGGACACAGCAATCCTAATTCAATCAAATAGATATTTAAAAATATATTATACAGCATTCAGAACTGCCAACTAAATATACACTAATGGATTTTCTGTTTCCATTGTCTAAATGACATTTATAAGGCTATGGTGAAGATGCAGAAATGATAATTTCTGACAATTATTTATTTTAAGAAAGCAGTAAATCAGTTAAGCTATCTGACACTTTATCATCTGATGAAAAATTTATAAGCTCGCTTGATTGTCATAAAAATAAAAAGATGTTGTCTTTGAAGATCCTAAAAGTCTTCTCAGAGCTAACATTACGATAGTACACACTTCAGACAGTGAAAAGGACATTTGAAGTTCACACCAAGGAGAATCAAAGAAAAGTTCAGTGTATACTTCTTGTAGTTACTGGATATATATTTTTTACCTCTTTTAATGGAAAGAAATTCAAATATTAATGCTATGACTCTGTAAAAGGAAGTTATATTTTGTTATTTGCTTTAAAATTTCTGTTTTAATATTTATTGTTTAGTTGATAATTTGTTTAGTTAACCAAAAAGAATGTTCACAAACATGTTGTTTCTTACTAAGCCACTTTTAAAAGATCCATTAACAGAATTGCTTCTGGCAGTTTCATCTGCAGATCAGCAATTTTAAAATCTTAGTTGTCACCAAACAGAAGAGTTCTCAGAAGCTGAATAAAATAAGGAGAGAGAGATGAGAAAATAGAGTTCAACACTGGGATTCAGTTTATAAAGACCAAGAAAAGCCAAATTTTTGTTTATGGTATTTGCACTAAGTTCCCCCAGACTTAATCTCTTTTAAATAACTTTTCTAAAAAGCTAAAAAGTTTATGTTGAATTCCTGCCTTCTGTTAGAATTCAGATAGTATTGGAAGTAGCTAGCTTTGTTGTGATATGCAGTGGTATATTTTAATTCATCTTTTTTTAGAGCACTGTATTTGAGAAATTAAGACCTTAGAAAATAAATTTGTATTCCAAGTTTTTGTCTCCAAAGTAAATTTAAATGTGCTTTTATAGATGACACATTGCCTATATTATTTTTATAATTTTTTATACAGCTGGTGATACTAATATTTATAATTTATTCAATACCAGAATATAGACCAGAGGACATTTTCTAGTATTTTAAAAACCTGTTTATTATTAGTAGATGTGAGATGAACACATATTGCAGCATTACAGAACCTGTTCCATGAAAGATAACATTTTAGAACAAATCATAATCTAAAAATGATTCACATTATATTTGTGTTGACTGATTTATTTAATAATGAAAGAAAATGTGTATTTTAAACATAGTTACATTTATTCATACAATACTCAGTATAATCATCTCTCTCAGAAGAGTCAACTCCTTTGGTATGCAGAACAGTAGCAAAAATTATTGCTAATATTATTAAAATCCTCTCATGGCACTAATAAAATGTACAGCTAGTCTTTTCACCAGTACTGTATCTATTTTATCACATTGTGTTCTGAGCTGAAATATCCTTATTACATTTTTTGACTTAAAATATTTTAGTATAAACATTCACCATAATGTAAAAAATGTCAAGAAGGTATATATACTATTAATTATTTTTATTCATGAAAATGTTTACTTTCAGGAAGAAATACACTTGAATATTTACATACATAAAACTTAAATTTTAAACTATTTTGTTTTATGTATTCTGGTTTGATTGGCTTGGATTTCTTCTTCACGTATTTGAATTACAGTTTTCATGATTCATTCATTTCTTTCCGTTTAGTTTGTAATACATTCTTTTCAGCTTAAAAATATGTGATAGCATGAATGAAGATACGGTGTATACATCCATAAGAAAGCTTGGCTGCACATTGTTTAACATCAGTGTCCTGAGTTGCATTTTCATAATACTGACAGCTCTTCTTTCCATTGTACTACACCACACCGAGTGTACTGACCCTGCTGTGAAAGACCTTCTGTTATCAAAAATTGATGCTAAATCCAAGCTGTTAGCAGCAGCTTTTTATGTAAGTGCCATAGATTGAACAAACAGTTTCAGTGCCCTAGAGTCATGGAAAGGTTAGAAATAGCTCTGACCATTAAATGATATCTATTAATTTTGCTCTGGAGAACAAGCTGCCCAGTTAGGCAGTGATAGAGATAATTGCTTTGACTGTGAAACCATTAAGCAAGTTTTAAAGAATTTCTGCAGTGGAAAGTACGATAATGCTTACTTAATGCTTTAAGGTAAACATTAAGAGTTCAAATGAGAATTAGAAAGACGTGTGTGTGTGTGTGTGTGTGTGTGTGTGTGTGCATGTATAATTTTTCTATGAGATAAACTCTCATAGAAAATTAAAGTTCAGCCATTGAAAATATTTGGATGTATTTGCCTAAGAAACTATTTTGTTTGGGTTTTAAAAGTGTGAAATAATGAATTAAAAACACTGCCAACTGATTAAAGACACATATTTGCTAATTTAAGGGATCTTTCCATGATCGAACAGAAATAACCTGATAAAAGTATAAATAGTTAAAATTTTGGGGGTAAAACTTTCAGATTTTTGAATACACACACATCTAAATATATAGTTTTTGTCTTTCTCTGAATTTCTTGACAGAGCTGTTAAGTTAAAGGGCAAGGGCATCCAAAAATGAAGCCTAGCCTACAAATGAGAAAATGTAGGGATAGATCATCTTGGAGTTTCTGAGGGAATTAGAAGCCAATTTACATTGACAAGGAAGAGATACAGGGCATCATAACCCAAATCTCTAGGATAACAGAAGCTACCGGCTAACATAAAGGCTTTCTACAGGTGTATGTGATTTGTGTGTGTGTGTGTGTGTGTTGGGAGTGTACTATGACTTCTAAAACTGAACATTTCTGAAACTGAAATTTGGTCTCTGTGTCCCAGTGTTTAAGATGTGCTCTCAATATATTAAATGTTAAAACAAGGTAGTCAAACATATAGGCAACCACATTAAATAGCATTCTGTAAAAAAGATTGTATAACAAACAAAATACAATGATAAGATGATCATGGAACATGCTACTCCTGATCTAATCAATCAGTCTTAGATGAAGGCGTATCAGAGAAGTGAAGGTAGGAGATTGTAGAATGAAATAAATGTGCATTAGAAGCTTCGAATATCCCCTGACAAATGACTTATCTTTTCTCCTCCTCTGTCTAATTGTGTGTTGTGCAGGCGCTCAGAATAGTCATTCAGTTGTCTGGAACAAAGTAAATGGAAATGAATCAGTGTCCATAAATCATAAACAATCAATCAACAAAAACCTTCTGGTGTATTTGTGGCTCAAAACTAGTTGAAGGATTTCCCTCTTCAGGAGCCCATGGATTGTGCACATTTGTGTGTCTATATTTAATAATGCTCACCATAAAGTAATAGTGTCCCTCATTTTTTAAATGAGAAAGATGAAGCAAGAGAAAGCTGAACAAATATCTCACTGTCTTTTAGTCATGAGGCAGTGAAATTGGATGTGAACAGCTAGTCTGGTTTTAACATCTATAAATTTAAACACAGTATTGCACCATAGAGTGTGAGTAGGTGTCTTTTCCTCCCCCAAAGCTTCTCTCACCTTTCGTTCATCTGTTTCCTGTCTCTTTTCCTCTCTGTGTATCCCACACTTTCTCCTTTTACCTCTACCTTCTTCTTCTCTTCTCTGTTTCTTTTTCTTTCTCCTTTTTTTCCTCTTTTATTAATATTTCTTTTTCATTTTTATATTATGAATTCCTAATAAATTATTTTAGATTTGTGGAATTTTAGCAAAAGCTACAAAGTTATATATATATATATATATATATATATATATATATATATTGCAAAAATACAATCAGGTTTATTCCCCACAGTTTAGATATAATTATCAAATAAATCTCTGCACGTCTACCTGGTGTGTGTGTGTGTGTATACACACACACACACACACACACACGCACATATATATACCTCAGAATCTCCAAAATGTAAGACAGGAAACTTTTTTTAATATACAAGTGCCCTCGGCTTCTTTGAGAAAATGAAAAAGAGAGCTCTGATTATGCTTCAGGGCACAGGAATGAAGACCCTTAACCCAGGAAAGGAGAAAGCTAACAAGCCCTACAAGAGGACTACCCTAAGATGGCAAAATACCTCACAGATGTGAAGGAGACAATAAAGAGAATTTACTGAATATGAGGAGGAATAATTTTCAGTGTTCTCCTGGTAACATTGCACTGATTATTGTTTATGAGAGTGGAAGGGATGTAAAGTAGTGAGAAGGGGGAAGGTAGCTTTTGTTTTGTTTTGGTTTTGTTTGCTTAAGAATATATAAATACTAATAGGGGAAATTATTCTCGGTGACATGTCAAACCATGTCACCAAATATGTCAGCCACAAAACTGCTAGGTGGGAAGTAACCCAGTTGGAAGTTACATGCATTAAAATGAAATGTTTGCTAATAACACTCAGTGAGACCTCAGGGACCTGATGGGGAAAGGGAAATGCGTTTTATGACTTGGATCATTAATTTTAATTAATGAGGAACTTTTTGTTAAAGGTGTTTTAAGAACATTACTTGAATGCCTACAACAAGAAAAATGCATAATGGGAAGCAAGACTTACATTGCATAAACAATTATTATAATGGGACACATGGAATGAATACATATTAAAGAAAAATAAAAAATGCAGCATCCCATATTTGTAAGGTTTAATCTCTGGAGAAATCAAAATGTAAAATACCATCTGATAATGTTTAATTCATAATTTGCAAAAATACAATCAGCTTTATTCCCCACAGTTTAAATATAATTATCAAATAAATCTCTGCACGTCTACCTGGTAGAATGCATTTATCTCAATATTTATGTCATAGATTCTATATGTTTAGTAGCTACATACTTATGCATAGTAAACATGTGTTGTGATTTTTAAGATCATGGTAATAACTATTTATTATGGGGTTGACCCGCTTAACAAAATTTTAAATGCACAATACAATATTGTTAACTATGGGCACAATGTTGTACAGCAGATCTCTAGAACATATTTATCTCACATAACTGAAACTTTTATACCCATTGAATAGTACCTTCCCTTTCTCCCCTCCCTCTAGTTCCTGATAGCCACTATTCTACTTTCTGTTTCTATGAGTCTATTTTAGATACCTTAAATAAGTGGAATTATACTGTATTTATACTTCTGTGACTGGCACATTTTTCTTAGTATAATTTTCTCCAGATTCATCCTTTTTGTTGCATATGGCAGGATTTTTTTCTTTATTGATGCTGAATATTATTCCAGTATATGTAAATATCATATTTTCTTTATCCATTCACCTATCTATAGACATTTATATTGTTTTCATATCTTAGCTTTTGTGAGCAATGATACAATGAGATGGAAGTGCAGATACATCTTAGAGATTCTGATTTCAATTCTTTTCAATATATACCCAGATATAGGATTGTTGGATCATGTGATAGTTTGATGACTACTACAGTTACTTTTTAAGTAGTTTTTAATTTTTTCAGTGGCTATACCATTTTCACATTCCTACCCACAGTATACAAAAGTTCTAATTTCTCTACACCCTTAATAACATTTGTTATATTTTGTTTTGTTGTTCTGGTGGTTTTTGTAATAGCCATTTTAACCAATGAGAGGTGATATGATGGTTTTGATTTGTATTTCCCTTATGATTAGAGATGCATAGTTGAACATCTCTTCCTATCCCTGTTGACTGTTTGTATTTAATCTTTGGAGAAGTGTCTATTTAAGCCCTTTAGCTATTTTCAAATCTTTTTTGTTTTGTTTAGTTTTACTTTTGTGTAATAGAAGTTCCTTATATAGTGTAGATATTAATCACTTATCAAATACATAATTTGAAAATATTTTCTCCCATTCTGAAGGCTGCCTTTTCACTGTTGATTGTGTGTGTGTGTGTGTGTGTGTGTGTGTATGTGTGCTAAAGCTGTTTAGTGTCCTGTAGACCTACCTGTCTACTTTTGCTTCGGTTGTTTGTGCTTTTGGTGTAATATCCAATAAATCATTACCAAAACCAGTCATAATTTTTTTCTCCTTTTTTTTCCTAGGAGCTTTATATTTTCAGGTCCAACATTTAAATATTTAATCAATTCTGAGTTAATTTTGTGTACGGTAAAAGTTATGAATTCAATTTCATTCTTTTACATGTGTATGTCCAGCTTCCTCAACTCCATTTATTGAAGAGACTAGTTTCCTTATTGTGTATCCTTGACATCTTTGTCAAAAATCAGTTTACTGTATATGTGTGGGTTTGTTTCTGGGATCTATATGTCTATATTTTTTGCCAGTACAATACTGTTTTAATTATTGTAGCTTTGTAATACATTTCTAAATCAGGAAGTGTGATGCCTCCAGCTTTGTTTTTATTTCTTACGATTGCTTTGGCTCTTCAGAGTCTTTTATGGTTTTATACAAATTTTAGAAGTTTTTTTTTTTTTTTTTTCCTTTTCTGTAAAAAAAAAATGGCATTGAGGTTCTGATACAGATTGCCAGAATCTGTGATCACTTTGGTAGTATGGACATTTCAAAAATTTTAAGTCTTCCAATCCATAAATACAGATGTCTTTCCATTTATCTGTATCTTCTTTAATAAATGCCTTGTAGTATTTTAGCATACAATTGTTTCAACCGTTTGCTTAAGTTTGTTACTAAGTATTTCGTTATTTTTGAGGCTATTATAAAGGAGATTTTTCTTAACTTCTTTTTTGGATAGTTCATTATTAGTGTTTAGAAACACAACTGATTTTTGTATATTTATTTTTTATTCTGCTATCTTACTTAATAGGTTTATTATTTCAATTTTTTTTTGGTGAAGCTTTTATAATTTTATCCATGGAAGATCATATCATTTGCTAACAGAGGTAATTTTGCTTTTCCTTGACTATTTTGATGTGTTATATTTCTTTTTTTTTTTTTTTTTTTGAGACGGAGTCTCGCTCTGTCGCCCAGGCTGGAGTGCAGTGGCCGGATCTCAGCTCACTGCAAGCTCCGCCTCCCGGGTTTATGCCATTCTCTCGCCTCAGCCTCCCGAGTAGCTGGGACTACAGGCGCCCGCCACATCGCCCGGCTAATTTTTTGTATTTTTTTTTTTTTTAGTAGAGACGGGGTTTCACCATGTTAGCCAGGATGGTCTCGATCTCCTGACCTCGTGATCCACCCGTCTGGGCCTCCCAAAGTGCTGGGATTACAGGCTTGAGCCACCGCGCCCGGCCGATGTGTTGTATTTCTTCTTGCCCAACTGCCCTGGTTGGGAATTCCAATACTATGTTGAATACAAATGGTAACAGTTTTTGATGTTAGAGGAAAAGCTTTCAGATTTTCATCCTTAAGTATAATGTTAGTTGTGGACTTTTCCTACATGGATTTTACTGTGTTGAGGTAAATTCCTTCTACACTTAGTTTGTTCAGTGATTTTATTATGACAGGATGTCGGATTTTGTTAAAAACTTTTCTGCATCTACTGAGATGATAAAGTGATTCTATTCCCTATTCTGTTAATTTAGCGTATCACAATAATTGACTCACCTATTTTGAATCATCACTGAATATTAAAGATAAATTTCACTTAGTCATGATAGTTCTACTATACCATTGAATTTGGTTTGCTGGTATTTTGTTTGGGACTTTTGTATTTATATTCACCAGGGGTTTCTTTTGTTGCTGTTGTTTTTCTTGTAGAATCTTTTTCTGGGTTTGGTCTTAAAGTATGTGATTGTTAATTATATTTTCTGTTGACATATTTTGTTATTGGTTTCCAAGTATTTTACTAGGAGTTAATTATTCTGTAAAAAGATGGAAACTTCTTGGATAATACTGAGGAAACTACCAAATGCTAATACAGAAAAAAAAAATCAGTTTTTGTTCCCCTAATTGAATTCTAGTTGTCTTTCAGGGTTATGGATTGCAACGTCCTATCTCAGACTATGGTACAATTATCTCTATGGTGCCACACATAATTCCCATGAAAACAAATGAGGTTGTTAAGTTTAGTAGGAAAGAAGAAACAAGTCAATGCTCAAGAACCAGTCCCTGTTCTTTCTCACTATTTCAGACTGCAGTACAATGAATGAGTTATCAGAGTTCCCCTACTTTCAGCTTCTTAGAAAAGAAAATCATGAGCGTTTGAAAGAAAAAAATGAGCTCATTTATTAAAATCTTAACATCTTTTTATAGCTTTATATCTTTGTTTTATTTAATGGTTTAGATAAAAAGAATTTTCTTAGCCATATGACTTAAAAATTCTAATCTAATAAACTCAATTTCGTGAAGCTTGAGCATGACTAAATGCATTTTGTCAGCACCAGGCTACTTTCAAAAATGTGTTCAGACTTCTCACCCTGACAGCTGTTCTCTTTGCACTCTGCTTTTTACGTAATACACTTGAGGCAGGAAGACATCAGTCAAGCCATATTTGAACAGAAGAGAGAGTTTCTTGTGTTAGAATTTCTAGGATGCATCATTTAACTTCAAATGGTGCATAAAGCATAGTTTAAAAAAAAAAAAAACTTACGTTGTAAAACCTGTGAAATAGTTTCCTTATTATATCGAGGTAATAACAACCATGTCAGGTAAAACCTGGTCTTCTAAATGTTAGCTCTAGTACACAATAATTTTTAAAAAAGAAAATGAAAGTTGTGATTTTTTAAACTATCTATTCTGATCAGCTTATAAAAATATAGAGTAGAATCTCTCTCTCTCTCTCTCTCTTTCTCTGTTTTACTTTCTCTCTCTTCCTTTTTCTTCTACTCTCTGTGAACTAAGTAAAGACCTATTTACCTAAGACAAAATAATACATATTGGTCCAAGTTGTATGTGGAAGCACTAAAACTTCATTTCAAAACTTAACTAGTGTGTGAAAAATCAATTTTATTATGTAGGAGTGAGACAACTTATTAATATTTAATAATAATGACTAATCTTGTTTATTTTGTTTGTCCTTTATTTCTTTTTTAATGTATAAGTTTTATAGTGATAGAAATATTCTGGTCAAAAATAGAGATAAGGTCAGAAATAATCCAATATCCATAAATAATGGAATATTAAGATAAATAATGAATCTGCATATTATTAAACAACTGAGAGGTGAAGCCGGCTGGGTTTCTGGGTAGAGTGGGGACTTGAAGAACTTTTCTGTCTAGCTAAAGGTTTATAAAACACCAATCAGCACTCTGTAAAAACGCACCAATCAGCACTCTGTGTCTAGCTAAAGGTTTGTAAACACACCAAATCAGCACTCTGTGTCTGGCTAAAGGTTTGTAAACGTACCAATCAGCACTCCATAAAAATGAACCAATCAACAGTCTGTAAAGTGGACCGATCAGTGGTCTGTAAATTGGACCAATCAGCAGGATGTGGGAGGGGCAAAATAAGGGAATAAAAGTTGGCCACCTGAGCCAGCAGCAGAAAGGAGTTTGAGTCTCATTCCAGCTGTGGAAGCTTTGTTCTTTAGCTCTGCACAATAAATCTTGCAACTCCTCGCTTTTTGGGCCCACACTACCTTTGTGAGCCATAATACACACCATGAGGTTCTGTGACTTCATTCCTGAAGTCAGGGAGACCATGAACCCACTGGAAGGAAGAAATGCTGGACACATCTGAACATCTGAAGGAACAAACTCCGGACACACCATCTTTAAAAACTATAACACTCACCGTGAGGGTCTGCGGAGTCATTCTTGAAGTCAGCGAGACAAAGAACGCACCAGAAGGAACTAATTCCAGACACACAATGAAACATAATGTGGTATTTACTGATGTAGAATTAAAATTTTTAAAAGAAAAATAAAACATATTTAAAACATGTATGAGAGCACTTTGTAAACAAAATAAACCAAACAGTAGATATTTAGGGTTTTGAAGGTTTATGGTAAGTCGTTAAACATACAATCCTATAATTGAAGAAAGAGTAAAGTTCTGGCCGGGTGTGTTGGCTCACACTTGTAATCCCAGCATTTTGGGAGGTTGAGGCAGGCGGTTCACGAGCTCAAGACCATCGTGGCCAACATGGTGAAACCCTGTCTCTACTAAAAATACAAAAATTAACTGAGCGTGGTGGCGTGCACCTGTAGTCCCAGCTATTCAGGAGGCTGAGGCAGGAGAATTAGTTGAACTTGGTAGGCGGAGGTTGCAGTAAGCCAAGGTTGCACCACTGCACTCCAGCCTGGTGACAGAGTGAGACTCCATCTAAAAAAAAAAAAAAAAAAAAGACTGAATTTCTGACTAATGTCTTTGCTATTTTCACCTTATTCATGAATGTAAGTAAAAATATTAAGAAACATTAATGTCAGAACTACATCTGCTTATCGCTTGCAACAATATAGTTGCTGCAGATATAAAAGTTTACCAAATTAACTCACGTTTTCCAAGAAAAATAAATAGATACGTGGAATTCATAAAAATGTTTTACATACACATTATTTATACCATTAACATGTATGATTTGTAGATGTATATTTCTTGTACCTCATGAACCTCCTTATAAAAGTGAAAATTCAGAGTCACAAGACCAAAGATGGAGTCTCAGGCTCAAATCATTTTATTTTCCTCAATAACTTTAATTGCAATCAGTTTTTTTTTTTTTTTCAGTGCCTGCAGTTTATTCTTTATATTCAACTCCTCATCACAAAACCAGACACATTCAAAAGTTGCTTGTTTCTGTAACTTCCAGTTTATTTTCTACTACCTAAAACATGATAATGCTATAGTGGAAAGAGACTTCATGTAGATTCTCTTCTGCTTTTCACTATTTGTTGATGAATGTATTCTAGTTCCCATGGAAATCAACTTCATCCATTGAAAGAATGCAGGGCCAGTAGCTTGCAGCAAAATTTTTCTGTAATGGTCACAATTACTTGTTCTAATCAAACTTAGGTTTTCCTTTTTATTTAGTGAGTAGAAATCTACTTAATTGCTTCCTGAAGTTTTCTATATATCTTATCACGCAAAGAGATAATTCTTCTTGTTAGTATGTAGTAAATAACAACAACAACAACAAAAACCTGACAACTGGGTCCTAGTTAATTTTCAGTCTGCTAAACCGTTTCATTTTCTATTAGATAATTGACTTCAGAAACTTTGGACATGTTTGAGCCAATTGTTAACTGCTTGGACTATACTCTAAACATCCTATTAATATAATTTATATATTTGCTATAACTTGTTGTGGCTAAATAATAAATATATCCTTGTTTTATTCTTCCTTAACACCTTGCAAGACTACTATCATAGCACTTTGCATTTAATTGGAGCCATATGACTCTTTCTCAATAACTGAATTAGCTGGTTTTTTTTTCATTCGGTGCATGGAGTAAAAAGAGGTAAAAACCTAAAACTAAACCATGAGGAACTCTGAATAAGGATTAGCTAATCCTACCAAAGATGACTGAAATTTAGTGGCTAGTGGCGGAAGAATCCAGGTGAACAGTGTGCATCACAACTCTGAGCTAGGTATGTTTAAACAAGAGAGTTGTCAACAGTGCTAAATACAATCGAACCTTGAGAAACATAGCTTTGAATTGTGCGGGTCCATTCATATTTGGATTTTTAAAATAAATATATGGGAAACATTTCTCGAGATTTTTGACATTTTGAAAACCTCACAGATGAGAGTTTGCCTAAAAATATTTTTAAAATAAGAATAAGGCATGTTATACATGCATACAATGTATGTAGATACTAGTTTATTTTATGACTTATTGGCATAAAATATACAGAAATCTATTATAAAATGTTAAACTTTGTCAAAACTTATGCACTCACATACACACCATTCATGGCTCCTTTGTAATTGAGAAAAATGTAAAGAAATATAAAAATGAAGTATGAAATTATAATGGCATAAAATTAATGGTATTACATAATGTACTACTGTGATAATTTCATAGCTACCTCCTGTTGCTACAGCAGTGTTCTCATGTGTTGCTAGTATCTACCAAAAAGGCCATGTGATGCTAGTTGTCTACACACGAGCAGTTTGATATTACATAATGTACTACTGTGGTACATTATGTATCACATATGTTATTAGATAATGCAGTACTGTGATAATTTCATAGACACCTCCTATTGCTATTGCAGTGTGCTCATGTGTTGTTAGTATCTACTGAAATGCCATGACAACATGCTAGTTGTCTTCGTGAGAGCAGTTTGTCTTTCCAGTAATCATACATTGCAGTAAAAAGGGATCTCTTGCAGCTCTCATGTATTTTTCATTGAGTTTAGTGCAATACCATAAACTTTGAATAACACCATGGAACTCATTTGAAGAGCCGCTAGTGATGCTGGAAGTCCTCCCAAGAAGCAGAAAAAAGTCATGACATTGCAAGAAAAAACTTGAATTGCTTGATAGGTATCATACATTGAGGTCTGCAGCTGTGGTTGTCTGCCATTTCAAGACAGATAAATCCAGCATAGGGACCATTGTGAAAAAATAAAAGAAAATTTGTGAAGCTGTCACTACAGCAACACCACCAAGCATGAAAATCTTATGCTTTTTGAAAATATCTTTTCATCTCATATTGAAAATTCAGCTTTTATGTGGGTATGGGATTGCTGTAAGAAAGGTATACCTATAGACTCTAACACAATTTGAAAAAACGTGAAGTCCTTTTATGACAATTTAATGTAAAGGAAGGTGAAGGATCTAAAGTTGGAGAACTTAATGCCAGCAAAGAATGATTTGATAATTTTAGAAAGATATTTAGTTTAAAAAATATCAGTTAACAAGAGAAATATCTTCTGTTGACCAGGAATCATCAAAGTCCCCAGACACCATTAAGAAAATTATTGAGGAGAAAGGATATCTGCCTGAATAGATTTTTAGTGCAGATGAATATGTCCTATTCTGGAATAAAATGGCACAAAGGACATTTATTAGTAAAGAAGAGAAGCAAGCCAGGATTTAAGACAGAAAGGGATAGGCTAACTCTACTGCTTTGTTCAAATACAATCGGTTTTGTGATCAGAGTTGGCCTTACCTTATAGCTGCTGACCTCTGAGCCTTAAAGGAAAAAGATAAACATCAGAGGGAAGTCTTTTGGTTTTACAACAAAAAGCCCTGGACAATGAGAATCTTTTTTTTTTCTGATTAGTTTCATCAACACTTTATTCCTGAAGTCAGGAAGTACCTTGCCAGTCAGGGACTTCCATTTAATGGTTTCTGATATTGGACAATGCTGTTGGACACTAAGAACCCCGTGAGTTTAACACTGAAGGTACTGAAGTATTGTACTTGCCCCCAAATGTAGTATCTCAAATTCAGCCTCTAGATCAGGGACTCATAAGGACCTTTAAAGGCTTATTACACATGATACTCTGTGAAAACAATCATCAATGCCAAAAAGAAGAACCTTGATAGAACAGCATAAGAGTCTGTGAGGATTACCCCATTGAATATGCCATCCTTGCTAAAGAAAAAGATATGAAAGCCATCAAGCCTGAAACAATAAATTCCTGCTGGAGAAAGCTATGTCCAGAGGTTGTGCATGACTTCACAGGATTTACAATGAGATAACCGAGGAAATCATGAAATAAAGTGTGGCTATGGCAAAAAAAAAAAAAAAAAAAAAAAGGTAGGGAATGAAGGGTTTCAAGAATGCTGTTAGACACCATGATAGAGGAATTAACAGAAGATGACTTGATGGAGATGAGTGCTTCAAAACTAGTGCCAGACGATGAAAAAGAAGGTGGTAGAAGAAGCAGTAGAAGCAATGCCAGAAAACAAACTGATGTTGGAGAATATGGGAGAAGAGTTAAGACTATTTAAGATTTATTTTGACCTATTTTGGGACATGGACCATTCTATAACATGGACACTAAAACTAAAACAAACAGGGGAAGAAGGATTGGTGCCATATATAAACATTTTTAGAGAAAAAAAAAGCAGAAGAGTCAGAAAGAAATTACGATGTATTTCCATAAAGTTTCTCCAAGTGTGCCCACACCTCCTACATCTCCTGTCACCTCCTCCACCTCTTCACTTCTACCACTCCTGAAATAGCAAGACTAGGTCCACCTTTTCCTCCCCTTTATCATCCTAGTCAATGTGAAGACAGTGAAGACAAAGACCTTCAAATTGATCCACCTCCACTTAATAAATAGTAAATATATTTTCTATTCCTTATGATTTTCTCAGTGACATTTCCTTATATCTGGCTTACTTTATACAGTATAAATACATACAACATACAAAATATAGGTAAATTGACTATACTATTGATAAAGCTTCTGGTCAACAGTTGACTATTAGTAATTAAGTTTTGAGGGAGTCAAAAGTTATACACATATCGTTGACCCTTCAGGGCATCCGTAACCCTAACCCCTATGTTGTCTAAGAGTCAGTTATAGTGCTTAGAAATAAAATAAAATAAAATCTAAAAAACTCCCATTAAGAATGACCAATGTCACTAGAATAGGATTTTGTAGGTTTCTAGGATTCTACCGTGTTGCAAACCTTTATTTCCACTGACCTTTGACTCTTTATCTTGCGTTCTTTTCATCTCTCAGGGGTAGAAATGCTTTACTCTCATTAAGGGAAGCTATATTTATCTTTTGCCCTATCTTTCGACACTTGATATCCTACATAATCAGATTTTCAATTTTTGTTTCAAATTTTATTAAGATTTTTTGAAGACAAAGTTAAATTTTTCAACTACAATGATATCTACCATACCCCATAAAAAATTTGAGCTATAAAAGGCATGGCAATTTTTCCTACATAACTTAGAAATGCAGTCATAACAAATCAACAATTCATTTGTAACTATGTTCTTCCTAGAACTGTTATTTCTTCTTGAACAGTGTCAAACTTTTCAGATATTAGAAAGTAGTAGAACTAGTGGAAACGTTTTTTTTCATATAAATGTCAAAATAGCCGGGTGCGGTGGCTCAAGTCTGTAATCCCAGCACTTTGGGAGGCCGAGACGGGTGGATCACGAGGTCAGGATATCGAGACCATCCTGGCTAACATGGTGAAACTCCGTCTCTACTAAAAAATACAAAAAACTAGCCGGACGAGGTGGCGGGCGCCTGTAATCCCAGCTACTCGGGAGGCTGAGGCAGGAGAATGACGTGAACCTGGGAGGCGGAGCTTGCAGTGAGCTGACATCCGGCCACTGCACTCCAGCCTGGGCAACAGAGCCAGACTCCGTCTAAAAAAAAAAAAAAAAAAAAAAAAAAGCCAAAATAACTGACTCACACCTTACCTCCCCTCAATCTATGCCAATTCCCCATTCCATTTCAAAGTGCATTTGGAAAGTCTAGCTCCATAGTGACTGAAATAAATGTCATAATATTTAAAGGCAGAAATTAATTCAATATGATTGTAAACCAGCAATAATAGCAGAACATATTTATATGTTCTTCAATATGTTCATATTCCTTCAAGAGGACCATAAGAATGACTACTATGTGCTCTCATACCATAAATGGAAATGTATTCTTTTATATTCTCATAATGCAAAGCCTGTAATAATGCTCTAGAAACAGAAAATAAACTTTCACTAGTCACTGTGCGAGAGAAGTTACAGATATATCAAAAGTGTGTTCCTGCTGCTCATATATTAATATATTTTTTACCTTTAGCAATATTAACAACATTTTATCAACTTTAAGCCTTGCCTTCTTGTGAAAGTCTTTTTTTTTTCCCATTTACTCTGTACTCCCAACGCAGAGCTCATAAATTGTAATAATTTGAAGTTAAGCAATTTATGATTGCCATTTATTTTCAGGTCTCTTCTTCTATTCCATTACATGTGTAGGAAAATTGTATGTGTCCAATTCAATTCAATATGCTCATTTCAAAAGTCTGAGTTTAAAATGTAACCTCCCCCCTCATTTCTTATTTCTGTTTATCTGAGAAATTACCCTTCTTTACAAATTTTGAATTAAAACATTCCTACAAAAGTTCAGATCTCAAATAAGGAAACAATCATAACTAGTTTAATGAGGAGAGAAAGAATACAAATATTTTTTAAATGGCAATTACTATTTATATGTTTCAATTACAATGAAAAGTATGGAATTTGGGGGGAGAGCAGTTCCAAGATGGCCAAATAGGAACAGCTCCAGGCTACAACTTCCAGCATTAGCAACACAGAAGACGGGTGATTTCTGCATTTCCAACTGAGGTACTGGGTTCATCTCACTAAGGCATGTTGGACAGTGGGTGCAGGACAGTGGGTGCAACCCCCTGAGTAAGAGTCGAAGCAGGGCAAGGCATTGCCTCACCTGGGAAGTGCAAGGGGTAAGGGAATTCCCTTTCTTAGCTAAGGGAAACCATGACACACAGCACCTGGAAAATCGAGTCGCTCTCATCCTGATACTGCCCTTTTCCAAGGGTCTTAACAAATGGCACACCAGGGATTATATCCTGCGGCTGGCTCAGAGGGTCCCAAGCCCCTGGGGCCTCCCTCATTGCTAGCACAGCAGTCTGGGATCTAACTGCAAGGCGGCAGCAAGGCTAGTGGAGGGGTGCCTGCCACTGCGGAGACTTAAGTAAGTAAACAAAGCGGCCAGGAAGTTTGAACTGGGTGGAGTCCACCACAGCTCAAGGAGGCCTGCCTGCCTCTGTAGATTCCACCTCTGGGGACAGGGAATAGCCTAATAAAAGGCAGCAGAAACCTTTGCCGATTTAAATGTCCTTGTCTGACAGCTTTGAAGAGAGTAGTGGTTCTCTCAGCACGGAGCTTGAGATCTGAGAACAGACAGACTGCCGCCTCAAGTGGGTCCCTGACTCCTGAGTAGCCTAACTGGGAGGCACCCCCCAGTAGGGGCAGACTGACACCTCACATGGCCAGGTACCCCTCTGAGATGAAGCTTCCAGAGGAACGATCACGCAGCAACATTTGCTGCTCAGCAATATTCACTCTTCTGCAGCCTCCGCTGCTGATAACCAGGCAAACAGGGTCTGGAGTGGCCCTACAGCAAAATGCAAAAGACCTGCAGCTGAGGGTCCTGACTGTTAGAAGGAAAACTAACAAACAGAAAGGACATCCACACCAAAACCCCATTTGTACATCACCATCATCAAAGACCAAAGGTAGATAAAACCACAAAGATGGAGAAAAAACAGAGCAGAAAAGCTGAAAATTCTAAAAATCAGAGGGCCTCTCTCCCTCCAAAGGAACGCAGCTCCTCACCAGCAACCGAACAAAGCTGGACAGAGAATGACTTTGGAGAGTTGAGAGAAGAAGACTTCAGATGATCAAACTTCTCCGAGCTAAAGGAGGAAGTTCGAATCCATTGCAAAGAAGCAAAAAACCTGAAAAAAGATTAGACAAATGGCTAGCTAGAATAAACAATGTAGAGAAGTGCTTAAATAACCTGACAGAAATGAAAACCATGGCATGAGAACTATGTGACAAGCACACAAGCTTCAGTAACCGATTTGATCAACTGGAAGAAAGGGTATCAGTGATTGAAGATCAAATGAATGAAATGAAGCAAGAAGAGAAGTCTAGAGAAAAAAAGAGTAAAAAGAAATGAACAAAGCCTCCAAGGAATATGGAACTATGTGAAAAGACCAAATCTATGTTTGATTGGTATACATGAAAGTGAGGGGGAGAATGGAACCAAGTTGGAAAACACTCTGCAAGATATTATCCAGGAGAATTTCCCAACCTAGTAAGGCAGGCCAACATTCAAATTCAGGAAATACACAGAATACCACAAAGATATTCCTCGAGAAGAGCAACTCCAAGACACATAAAGATTCACCAAAGTTGAAATGAAGGAAAAAATGTTAAGCATAGCCAGAAAGAAAGGTCTGGTTACCCACAAAGGGAAGCCCATCAGACTAACAGCAGATCTCTTGGCAGAAACTCTGCAAGTCAGAATAGAGTTGGGGCTAATATTCAACATTCTTTTTTTTTTTTTTTTTTTTTTTTTGATTATGAGCTTTAGGTTTATTTTTTTTATTTTTATTTTTATTTTTATTTTTTATTATACTTTAAGTTCTAGGGTACATGTGCATAACGTTTATATCATGTATAACTCCCCAATGCAATCCCTCCCTCCTCCCCCCTCCCCATGATAGGCCCCAGTGTGTGATGTTCCCCTTCCCGAGTCCAAGTGATCTCATTGTTCAGTTCCCACCTATGAGTGAGAACATGCGGTGTTTGGTTTTCTGTTCTTGTGATAGTTTGCTAAGAATGATGGTTTCCAGCTGCATCCATGTCCCTACAAAGGACGCAAACTCATCCTTTTTGATGGCTGCATAGTATTCCATGGTGTATATGTGCCACATTTTCTTAATCCAGTCTGTCACAGATGGACATTTGGGTTGATTCCAAGTCTTTGCTATTGTGAATAGTGCCACCTACAGAATGGGAGAAAATTTTTGCAACCTACTCATCTGACAAAGGGCTAATATCCAGAATCTACAAAGAACTCAAACAAATATACAAGAAAAAAACAAACAACCCCATCAAAAAGTGGGGAAAGGATATGAACAGACATTTCTCAAAAGAAGACATCCATACAGCCAACAGACACATGAAAAAATGCTCGTCATCACTCGCCATCAGAGAAATGCAAAACATTCTTAAAGAAAAGAATTTTCAACCCAAAATTTCATATCTAGCCACATTAAGTTTCATAAGTGAAGGAGAAATAAAATCCTTTACAGACAAGCAAATGCTGAGAGATTTTGTCACCACCAGGCCTGCCCTACAATAGCTTCTGAAGGAAACACTAAACATGGAAAAGAACAATAGGTACCAGCCACTGCAAAAACATGCCAAAATGTAAAGACCATTGATGCTAGGAAGAAACTGCATCAACTAACAAGCAAAATAACCAGCTAACATCATAATGACAGGATCAAATTCACACAACAATATTAACCTTGAATATAAATGGACTAAATGGTCCGATTAAAAGACGTAGACTGGAAAATTGGATAAAGAGTCAAAACCCATCAGTGTGCTGTATTCAGGAGACCCATCTCACATGCAGAGACACACATAGGCTCAAAATAAAGCGATGGAGGAGGATCTACCACGCAAATGGAAAGCAAAAAAAAAAAAAAAAAAAAAAAAAGCAGGGGTTGCAATCCTAGTCTCTGATAAAACAGACTTTAAACCAACCGGGATCAACAGAGACAATAAAGGCCAATACATGATGGTAAAGGGATCAATTCTACAAGAAGAGCAAACTATTTTATATATACCAAATACAGGAGCACCCAGATTCATGAAGCAAGTCCTTAGAGACTTAAAAAGAGACTTAGACTCCCACACAATAATAATGGGAGTCTTTAACACCCCACTATCAATATTAGACAGATCAACAAGACAGAAAGTTAACAAGGATATCCAGGACTTGAACTCAGCTCTACACCAAGCAGACCTAATAGATATCTACAGAACTCTCCACCCGAAATCAACAGAATATACATTGTTTTCAGCACCACATCACACTTATTCCAAAATTGACCATATAGTTGGAAGTAAAGCACCCCTCAACAAATGTGAAAGAACAGAAATTATAACAAAGTGTCTCTCAGACCAGAGTGCAATCAAACTAGAACTCAGGATTAAGAAAGTCACTCAAAACTGCTCAACTACATGGAAATTGAACAACCTGATCCTGAATGACTACTGGGTACATAACGAAATGAAGGCAGAAATAAAGATGTTCTTTGAAACCAATGAGAATGAAGAAACAACATACCAGAATCTCTGGGACACATTTAAAGCAGTGTGTAGAGAGAAATTTATAGCACTACATGTCCACAAGAGAAAGCAGGAAAGATCTAAAATTGACACACTAACAACAGAATTAAAATAACTAGAGAAGCAAGAGCAAACACATTCAAAAGCTAGCAGAGGGCAAGAAATAACTAAGATCAGACAAGAACTGAGGGAGATAGAGACACACAAACACACACACACACACACACACACACACACACACACACACACAAACCCCTCAAAAAATCAATGAATCTAGGAGTTGGTTTTTTGAAACAATCAACAAAATTGATAGACTGCTAGCAAGACTAATAAAGAAGAAAAGAGAGAAGAATCAAATAGACACAATAAAAATGATAAAGGATATATCACCATCAATCCCACAGAAATACAAACTACATCAGAAAATACTATAAACACCTCTATGCAAGTAAAATAGAAAACCTGAAAGAAATGGATAAATTCCTGGACAAATACACTCTCCCAAGTCTAACCCAGAAAGAAGGTGATTCCCTGAATAGACTAATTACAAGCTTTGAAATTGAGGCAATAGTTAATACCTTACCAACCAAAATGTCCAGGACTAGATGGATTCACAGTCAAATTCTACCAGAGGTACAAGGAGGAGCTGGTACCATTCCTTCTGAAAGTATTCTAATGAATAGGAAAAGAGGGAATCCTCCCTAACTCATTTTATGAGGCCAACATCATCCTGATACCAAAGCTTGGCACAGATACAACAAAAAAAGATAATTTTAGACCAATATCCCTGATGAACATCAATACAAAAATTCTCAATAAAAAACTGGCAAGCCAAATCAAGTAACACATCAAAAAGGCTTATCCACCATGATCAAGTGGACTTCATCCCTGGGATGCAAGGCTGGTTCAACATATGCAAATCAATAAACTAATCCAGCATATAAACAGAACCAAAGACAAATACCACATGATTATCTCAACAGATGCAGAAAAGGCCTTTGACAAAATTCAACAGCCCTTCATGCTAAAAACTCTCAATAAATTCAGTGTTGACGGAACGTATCTCAAAATAATGAGCTATTTATGACAAACCCACAGCCAATATCATACTAAATAGGCAAAAACTGGAAGCATTCCTTTTGAAAACTGGCACAAGACAGAGATGCCCTCTCTCACCACTCCTATTTAACATAATGTTGGATGTTCTGGCCAGGACAATCAGGCAGGAGAAAGAAATAAAAGGTATTCACTTAGGAAAAGAGGAAATCAAATTGTACCTGTTTGCAGATGACATGATTGTATATTTAGAAAACCACATCATCTCAGCCCAAAATCTCCTTAAACTGATAAGCAACTTCAAAAAAGTATCAGGATATAAAATCAATGTGCAAAAACTCACAAGCAGTCTTATACACCAATAACAGACAAACAGAGAGCTAAATCATAAGAGAAGTCCCATTCACAATTGCTTCAAAGAGAATAAAATACGTAGGAATCCAACTTACAAGGGATGTAAAGGACCTCTTCAAGGAGAACCACAAACCACTGCTCAGTGAAATAAAAGAGGACACAAGCAAATGGAAGAACATTCCATGCTCATGGATAGGAAGAATCAATGAAATGAAAATGTCCATACTGCCCAAGGTAATTTATAGATTCAATGCCAACCCATTAAGCTACCAATGACTTTCTTCACAGAATTGGAAAAAAACTACTTTAAAGTTCATATGGAACCCAAAAAGAGCCCACATTGCCAAGACAATCATAAGCCAAAAGAACAAAGCTGGAGGCATCAGGCTAGCTGACTTCAAACTATACTACAAGGCTACAGTAACCAAAACGGCATGGTACTGGTAACAAAACAGAGATATAGAACAATGGAACAGAACAGAGCCCTCAGAAATAATACCACACATCTACAATCATCTGATCTTTGACAAACCTGACAAAAACAAGAAATGGGGAAAGGATTCCCTATTTAATAAATGGTGCTGGGGAAACTGGCTAGCCATATGTAGAAAACTGAAATTTCATCCCTTCCTTACACCTTATACAAAAATTAATTCCAGATGAATTAGAGACTTAAATGTTATTCCTAAAACCATAAAACCCTAGAAGAAAACCTAGGCAATACCATTCAGGACATAGGCATGGGCAAGGACTTCATGTCTAAAATACCAAAAGCAATGGCAACAAAAGCCAAAATTGAGAAATGGGATCTAATTAAAGAGCTTCTGCACAGCAAAGGAAACTACCATCAGAGTGAACAGGCAACCTATGGAATGGGAGAAAGTTTTTGCAATCCACTCATCTGACAAAGGGCTAATATCCAGAACCTACAAATAACTGAAATTTACAAGAAAGAAACAAACAACTCCATTAAAAAGTGGGAAAAGGATATGAACAGACACTTCTCAAAAGAAGACATTTATGCAGCCAACAGACACATGAAAAAATGCTCATCATCACTCGCCATCAGAGAAATGCAAATCAAAACCACAATGAGATACCATCTCACACCAGTTAGAATGGCAATCATTAAAAAGTCAGGAAACAACAGGTGCTGGGGAGGATGTGGAGAAATAGGAACACTTTTACACTGTTGGTGGGAGTTTAAACTAGTTCAACCATTGTGAAAGACAGTGTGGTGATTCCTCAAGGATCTAGAACTAGAAACACCATTTGACCCAGCCATCCCATTACTGGGTATATACCCAAAGGAATATAAATCATGCTGCTATAAAGACACATTCACACGTATGTTTATTGTGGTACTATTCACAATAGCAAAGACTTGGAACCAATCCAAATGTCCATCAATGACAGAATGGATTAAGAAAATGTGGCACATATACACCATGGAATACTATGCAGGCACAAAATAGGATTAGTTCATGTCCTTTGTAGGGACATGGATGGAGTTAGAAATCATAATTCTCAGCAAACTATTGCAAGAACAGAAAACCAATTACCGCATATTCTCACTTATAGGTGGAAACTGCACAATGAGAACACTTGGACACAGGAAGGGGAACATCATACACTGGGGCCTGCTGTGGGGTGGGGAGAGGAGGGAGGAATAGCATTAGGAGAAATACCTAATGTAAATGACGAGTTGATGGGTGCAGCACACCAACATGGCACATGTATACATATGTAACAAACCTGCACATTGTGCACATGTACCCTAGAACTTAAAGTATAATAAAAAAAAAAAGAAAAAAAAGAAAAGAGTGGAATTTGGATTTGGAAACCATAGTCAATCTCACTTTTGCCAATTATTTTGTGATTTGGAAGTAAGCTTTTAAAGATCACTTAACCTCAGTTACTAGATCTGCATAGCATATGACTTGCTACAATTTAGGCATAAAGATGTATGGAAAATATTAGAGACACACATGCTGTTATTATTATTGATCTTTACATATCCTACTGTGTAAAGTCTTGCTACATTGTGATTTTGTTAAAATGTAATTGACTACATTTTTTATTTTTTAAATTATAGCAAAAATATCTATACTTATAAAGCAGTCTAAACAAGATACAATAATAATAATACTTGCAATGCTTAAACAGTTTACACCATGAAAGGAATCATTCTATATGCCTTATATATAATTTTCCATTTAACATTTGCAACAATTTTCTAAGGTATGTATTTTTGTTTTTAATTGACAAAAATTGTATATATGTGGTGTACATTATGTTTTGACATATGTATACATTGTAGAATGGGTACATAAAACTAATTAACATATATCTTGGTTTAAAAATGGGCCATGGGCCTGAACAGACATTTTTCAAAAATAAAAAGACATATACATTTGGCCAACAGGTATATGAAAATGCCCACCATTGCTAATCATCAAGTAATTACAAATTAAACTATGAGATATCACCTTACATCTATTAGAATGACTTTTATCAAAAGGACAAAATTTCAAAGTGTTGAACAGGATGTAGATAAAAGGGAACCTTAGTATATTCTTGGTGAGAATGTAAATTGATAGAGCCATTATGGAAAACAGTACAGATATTCCTCAAAAATTATAACTACCATGTGGTTCAACAATTCCTACTGGGTATATATGTGAAGGATATGAAATCAGTATGTTGAAGAGAAAGCTGTACTCCCATGTTCACTGCATTATTTTCAATAGCCAAAATATGGAGTCAACTTAAGTGTTCATCAACAGATAAATCTATAAAGAAAATGTGTCACATGTATAAAATGGAATACAATTCAGTCTTTAAATAAGAAGGAAATTTTGTCATTTGAGACATCATGGATGAACCTGGAGGACATATGTTAAGTGAAATAAGCCAGGCACAGAAAAAGTAATACCACATGATATCACTTATATAGTCTAAAAAACACTAACTCATAGAAACAGAGTACAGTGATGGTTCCCTGGGGCTGTGGGCTGGGAGGATTGGGGAAATAATGAGTAAGGGGTACAAAATTTGAGTTAGACAAGCAGGATAAGATTGAGAGATTTGTTGTGCAACATGGTGAACTCACCATGAAAAAATGAGGTATATGTTTTATCATCTTTATGTGAATAAACCAATGCAAGGAATGTTGAAGTAATATGCTCAAGACTAGTAATCATCATACACAGGTTTTGCATATATAGATTGAAATAAAATTATCTGCTTTAAATTATAGCATTCCATTCTCTGACTATTATAAATGTTGTTGTGTTTGCATAGTTCATTTCAGAAAAAATTTAAAGTACAGATTTTTAAAAACTTTTTGCTGCTCAATTGAGAGAAAAAAAAAGAACAAAAACAAACTTGTTTTCAGAGCAATTTGTTTGCCTGAATAAATATTTTATTTTACATAGCTAGCTTTAGTTTTAAGAGTTTCATAAAATATGTGTTAAAAAATAAAATGCCCTAAGTTTTGATTTACTTGCTGTAGGAACAGCAGACATCTTTTAACTGTACCTCACATTATCCTTTCAAGAAATAGATACGCTATTTAAAATAGAACTTGCTAGAGTAATTAAAAATTAATTCTAAATTTTAAAACAAATCATATAATAAAATCTGCTTACAGAAAGCATCTTTAGCCTATTCTGCAAAATTATTCTGCTTTTAATAAAACAACAAATTTGTGAGATAATATAATACATTATGAAACAAATGTACTTCATTTATCTGCCATGCTTACATTTACAACTACTTTATTATATAAAGAGAAGAGATTCATAAGAGGAGAAAACTGGAAATAAATGTTCTTCCATAGGAGGGATGCACTAATGTGCTGTTTAAATGCTGCATTAACATTCTATGAATTGGTACTAAGACAATTATTGTCTGGCAGCCATAACAAAGAAGAAAGGCCAATACTATTTTTCCCCTTTGAGTTTTGTTTTTATTGTCTTATTGTATGCTGGAGTTGAGAAAACAAGCTTTCAAGGAATTTGTTAGCTCATTAAGCATAGACTATTCTTGTAAATCAGAGTAAAAAAAAAAGACCCTGAAATATAAAATTCTTTGAGCCATAAATACATTATGCCCTTACGAAATTTGCTTCATACTATATGTACTTCCTGTTTTCAGTGAAAATATAACATGGAGCTACGGTAATTTCAACACCTTGGAAAGGTTTGATCAAAGATTTTAAGAAACAGCAAATAAATCTGAGTGCAGAAATGTTCCTAACATGTCAACTAACATTTTATGCTCCCATGCATAAATTTAGAACTCCGTATCTTTCAGTTTAGACACATTTATCATTCATTCTGAATGCTGGTGTTTTCCCTTCAATTACCATTTTTAATATTTCACATTTCCTTTGAGTTTTAGTATGTCTATTAATCCACAATTGAAATCTCATTATGAACCAAACATATTGTTAGACAGTGGAAAGACAGCAACTCATTAAAGACAAATGTCAAGAACCTAAGAACTTAGAAAAATTGGAAAACAACCATGATTATCCAATTTGCAGTGCTATGACGGAGACATGTACTGCGTGCTTGGTGAACACACATGTTGACTACTCCCTGCCAGCTTGTTCAATGATATAATGTATGCAACTGCATCGATGTTTTTTTGTCATTTTAATGAATTATGCAAACATGTATCATTATTATTTATTATTCCCTGTGGTAAAGGGAATTCTAAGATGGCCCTTACTGACTCATATCTTTGTGCAACTCACTCCACTTCAGTGTGGCAAGGACTTGTAACTTTTTCCTAAGCAATAGGACATAGCAAAGCTGATGGGCTATCACTCCTATAATAATGTTACATTACATGGCAGAGGTGAAAATATTTTACTGATACAATTAGGACCTCTAATCATTTGCCTCTGAGTTATTCAAAAGGCAAGTTTCCTGGCTAAATCTTATCTAATCAAGTGAGCACTGTATAAGAGGGTCTAGATAGAGAGAAGATATTAGGGGTTTCTTCGTCCCTGCTGTCCTTAAAGAGCCAAGCCACATGTTTTAAAGCTACAAGAAAATGAATTTTGCCCATATCCACGTAAGCATGGAATAGAACTTTATTTAGGATCACAGTTTTAGTAGACATTTTGATTGCAGCATATTAAGACCCTGAGCATAGGAGCACTTACGCAGTTTCTAGACTCCTGACTATGAAATAATAAATGTATGTTATTTTAATCTGCCAAATTTGTGCTAATTTATTAGGTAGTAATTGAGATCTAACACGTTTACCAACTCCTTTTTTAGTCCATTTTGTAGAGGAGGTGTACCCTAAGAATTAAGAAAGAAGAAAGGTAAATCAGGCACAGTGCCTAATCAGGATGACTTTATGTTCTACTTGGGCAAATAAGACAATATTTGTATATAATATGATTGAATAAGTGGATACAAAAATTAAAATGGATTAATTTCAACAATGTGATGAATGCTTTAAAAGCAATACAAATAAAAGTGGTTTGATAAAGCACTGATAAAAGAGATAACTTGGATACCATGGGAAATCAAGTGAGGTATAATTTTAACTAAGCACTGACAGGTTGTACATGCAAAGTCTGTGCTGGGGAGAAGAAAGCATTCCAGAAGGTCACAGTAAATTGAGGACACTCTTAGAGATGAGAAATTTTTTCTCAAGCTCAATTGAAGCGGCACTGAAGTAGACTAGGTGACCCACACATAAATAAGAAAGGTTAATGGTGGAAAGGAGAAGGGCCCCAGATCGCTTATGTTCCTAAGTGGAAACCTAACAAGGATAGTTTTTATTACATAGGTAATGGAGAATATTAGAGTCAGCACTCTCCAACATAAATTGCATTCCAGTCTAGTGTCCCATTCCTTATTCTGAAGCCTCAGTTGTACTTAAGAGTTAGTTCACCATCCTTTCCTTCTGGTTATGATATTCTCGTCATTTGTCAAGGTCATGCTGCAAATATATGATGATCAGGCGATTCTGTGGTGAGTCTTCCTCCTCTCAATTCCCTTTCCCATTAATTTGACCCTTAAATATATAATTGGCACATAATTTATTTTATTTCAACATGAAACAACGTTACAGTGAATATCTGTACACATACAATCTAAAATTAAGCATTCCATGATACTTGTTTTATTATGTATCTATCTATTCCAATGTTTATTCACCAATCCATCAGAGTTCTTTGATACATTTTAATGCAAATTGCAGCCATTATGACTACCCCACCACGACCAGTACTTTAGCCTCCATGTCTATAGCTAGAGTTTAAAAATTCTTTGCTGTCTTTTTCTTTGCATATACAATGCAAAAACAAAAATACACTGTGGTGGATTTAATTTATGTGAATCAATTTATGTGTCAACCTGCCTAGGCCACAGTGCCCAGATATTTGGTCAAATACTAAACTGGATGATTCTGGAAAGGTATATTTTTGATGAGATTAACATATAAACCAGTAGACTTTCAGTAAAGCAGGTTACCTTCCTTAATGTGGCTTGGTCCAATCCAATCAGCTGGAGGCCATAAGAGAAAAAAAACTGACATCACCTGAAGAAGAGGAATTTTTTTTTTTTTTTTTGAGATGGAGTCTCGCTCTGTCGCCCAGGCTGGAGCGCAGTGGCCAGATCTCAGCTCACTGCAAGCTCCGCCTCCCGGATTTACACCATTCTCCTGCCTCAGCCTCCCGAGTAGCTGGGACTACAGGCGCCCGCCACCTCGCCCGGCTAGTTTTTTTGCATTTTTTAGTAGAGACGGGGTTTCACTGTATTAGCCAGGATGGTCTCCATCTCCTGACCTCGTGATCCGCCCGTCTCGGCCTCCCAAAGTGCTGGGATTACAGGCTTGAGCCACCGCGCCCGGCCAAAGAGGAAATTTTGACAGTAAACTGTCTTCTTTTAATTCTAGCTGAAATATCAACTCTTCCCTGGATCTCCTACCTACTAGCCTACCCTACAACTATTTGAGTGTATTACTTAAAATCTCTCTTTCTCTCTCTCCAATATATTTGTGCATATATAACTCAGGGTTCTCCAGAGAAACAGAACCAATATTATGGAGACAAATTGTTTTTTTTTTTTTTTCCTCTGGTGAATCTTGAATAGACTATGCACAAATCTTAAGTATACATTCCTTTGACAATGGTATTGAAGATCTTTTCATGCACTGACTGCTCATTTGTTTTTCTTTGAAGTGCCTATTAACATCTTTTACTATTTTGTTTCCCCTGACTTTTTATTGTGATGTAGGAGTCCTTTGTATTTATTGGATACCAGTCATTTGTCAGATATAAATTTTGCAAATAAGTTCTTCCGTTCTGTGACTTATTTATTATCTTTCTGGCAATGTGTGATGGGGAGATTTTTCTTTGAGTAATTTTAATCATTGTTTTCTTCCATTATCTTTTGGTTATGGCACTATGTGTCCTAACCAGAATCTTTTCACTGGACCCAGGCTACAATAATATTCTCTTATGTTTCTTTTTTAAAGGTTGTATGGTTTTAACTATTATAATTAGGGCAAAGATCAGTATCAAATTATATTTTGTATATAATATGAAATAGGGAGTTAAAATTTCCATTTTTGCCCACATAGATATCCAGTGACTCCAGAAACATTTAAAAATCTTGCCTCTCCCACTGGAATATTTTGGCAACTTCTTAGAAAAAAAATATTGTATGAGACAATTGGCATATGATTTCTGGGTTCTCTTCTGTTCATTTCTAAATCTGAAATTTTTCAAGCTAATTCCTCATTGTAGTAACTATTGTAATTTATAGTTAGTCTTTATGTCAAATAGTCTTCTAATTTGTTATTGATTTTTAAAGTTGCAGAGGATATTCTATGATGCTTTAAATTTTATGTAAATCTAAGAATATGCTTGTAATATTTTTAATAGGTTGTATGTTGCCAGAAATTTGTCCACTGTGGCTAAGTGCTATTGGCACAAAGTTGTTCATAATATTGTTCCAGTAGCTTTTTAATGTCTGCAGTTTCTGTCTGATAACACCTCTTTGTTCTTGATATTGGTGGCTTGCATTGTCGCTCTTATTTTCTTCATCCATCTAGTTTTGAGGTTGTTGATTTTGTTGGTCTGTCTTCATAGAACCAGGTTTTCACTTTAGTTTTGTTCCATTATCTATGTTTTTGACATGTTAATATAAGATTTTATTTTATTGTCTCCTTTCCTATACCTATTTTGATTTTAGTTTTC
Organism: Trachypithecus francoisi; assembly: GCF_009764315.1. Lineage (NCBI taxonomy): Eukaryota > Metazoa > Chordata > Mammalia > Primates > Cercopithecidae > Trachypithecus > Trachypithecus francoisi. The sequence continues at coordinate 54,111,918 of NW_022681463.1, read as the reverse complement.
TCTCCTTTATCTAAACTTTAAATGTGGAAGATTAGGGAATTTATCTTTTAATTATAAAAGATAAGCTTATTTTTTATAAAAGCAGTGAATTTATCTTTTGAAATACATTATAAAAATAAAACCAAAAATATCCTCTGAAGCACTAAATTAGCTTCATATCATAAACTTTGATATTTATTCTCATTATCATTCAGTGCAAACTATTCCTCATTTCCCTTCTGCTTTCTCCTGGATCCAGGGATTGTTTACAGATTTATTATTTAATTTCCCAAATGTTTGCTATTTTGCTAACTATCTTCCCAGTATTTATGTATAGCTTAATTCTATTGTGGTTAGAAGGTATGTTTGATTTAGTCATTTTAATTACTGTTTAGCCCAGGATATGGTTAATCTGTTAATAGATATACCAGATATAATTTTAAAAATGTGAATTTGACAGTTGTTGGGTGTAGTATTCCATAAATATTAATTATATAATTATGGCTGATAATGTTGCTCAGGTAATCTACATATTTGCTGCTTTTTTGTGTAGTTTATTGATTCTCGAAGTGTAATCCAGGTAGTCCTGAGGCCACCAAGAACCTCAAAATCCATGCAGCAAGTGTTCAAGATAGAATGATGAGTTTTAATATAGAAGCATATGTAAGTTTACTAATGTGGATTCATCTTTCATGTTAAAATTAAGTTTTAATTTACCAGACTAATCAAGCTATGATGCAGTATCAAAAAGATACTACCTTACCTGAAATAGTTACTAAAATACTCCTCCGTTTATAAGCATCATATGTACCTAAGCCAAGTTTTTCTTTATATACAACCAACAAAAAAACATATTGCAACAGATTAAATGCAGAAGCTGATATGGTAATCCATTCATCCTTTTTTTTTGTTGTTGTTATTATACTTCAAGTTCTAGGGTACATGTGCACAACGTGTAGGTTTGTTACATATGTATACATGTGCCATGTTGGTGTGCTGTACCCATTAACTCGTCATTTACATCAGGTATATCTCCTAATGCTATCCCTCCCTCCTCCCTCCACCCCACAGCAGGCCCCAGTGTGTGATGTTCCCCTTCCTGTGTCCAAGTGTTCTCATTGTTCAGTTCCCACCTGTGAGTGAGAACATACAGTGTTTCATTTTCTGTCTTTGTGACAGTTTACTCAGAATGATGGTTTCCCACTGCATCCATGTCCCTGCAAAGGACATGAACTCATCATTTTTTATGGCTGCATAGTATTCCATGGTGTATATGTGCCACTTTTTCTTAATGCAGTCTATCATTGATGGACACTTGGATTGGTTCCAAGTCTTTGTTATTGTGAGTAGTGCTACAATAAGCATACGTCTGTGTGTGTCTTTATAGTAGCATGATTTAATAATCCTTTGGGTATATACCCAGTAATGGGATCTCTGGGTCAAATGGTATTTCTAGTTCTAGATCCTTGAGGAATCACCACACTGTCTTCCACAATGGTTGAACTACTTTACACTCCCACCAACAGTGTAAAAGCATTTCTTTCCTCCACATCCTCTCCAACATCTGCCCTTCCTGACTTTTTAATGACTGTCATTCTAACTGGTGTGAGATGGTATCTTATTGTGGTTTTGAATTGCATTTCTCTGATGATCAGTGATGACGAACATTTTTTCATGTGTCTCTTGACTGTATAAATGTCTTTTTTTGAGAAGTGTCTGTTCATATCCTCTGCCCACTTTTTGATGGGGTTATTTTTTTCTTGTAAATTTGCTTAAGTTCTTTGTAGATCATGGATATTAGCCCTTTTTCAGGAGGGTAGATTGCAAAAATTTTCTCCCATTCTGTAGGTTGCCTGTTCACTCTGATGGTAGTTTCTTTTGCTGTGCAGAAGTTCTTTAGCTTAATTAGATCCCATTTGTATATTTTGGCTTTTGTTGCCATTGCTTTTGGTGTTTCAGTCATGAAGTTCTTGCCCATGCCTATTTCCTGAATGGTATTGCTTAGGTTTTCTTCTAGGATTTTTACGGTTTTGGGTCTAACATTTAAGTCTTTAGTTCATCTTGAATTAATTTTTGTATAAAGTGTGAGGAAGGGATCCAGTTTCAGCTTTCTACATATTGCTAGCCAGTTTTCCCAGCACCATTTATTAAATAGGGAATCCTTTCCCCATTTGTTGTTTTTGTCAGGTTTGTCAAAGACCAGATGGCTGTAGATGTGTGGTGTTACTTCTGAGGCTTCTGTTCTATTTCATTGGTCTAGATATCTGTTTTGATACCAGTATCATGCTGTTTTGGTTACTATAGCCTTGTAGTATAGTTTGAAGTCAGGTAGCCTGATGCCTCCAGCTTTGTTCTTCTGGCTTAGGATTGTCTTGATAATGCAGGCTCTTTTTTGGTTCCAAATGAACGTTAAAGTATTTTTTTTTTCCAATTCTGTGAAGAAAGTCATTGGTAGCTTGATGGGGATAGCATTGAATCTATAAATTACCTTGGGCATTATGGACATTTTCATGATATTGATTCTTCCTATCCATGAGCATGGACTGTTCTTCCATTTGTTTGTATCCTTTTTTATTTCATTGAGCAGTGGTGTGTAGTTCTCCTTGAAGAGTTCTTTCACATCCCTTGTAAATTGGATTCCTAGGTATTTTATTATCTTTGTAGAAATTGTGAATAGCAGTTCACTCACGATTTGGCTCTCTGTTTGTCTATTCTTGGTGTATAGGAATGCTTGTAATTTTTGCACTTTTATTTTGTATCCTGAGACATTGCTAAATTTGCTTATCAGCTTGAGGAGGTTTTGGGCTGAGATAATGGGGTTTTGTAAATACACAATCATGTCATCTGTAAACAGGGGCAATTTTAATTCCTCTTTTCCTAATTGAATACCTTTTATTTCTTTCTCCTGCCAGATTGCCCTGGTCAGTACTCCCAACACTTTGTTAAATAGGAATGGTGAGAGAGGGCATCCCTGTCTTGTGCCAGTTTTCAAAGGGAATGCTTCCAGTTTTTGCCCATTTGGTATGATATTGGCTGTGGGTTTGTCATAAATAGTTATTATTATATTGAGATACATTCCATCAGTACCTAATTTTTTGAGAGTTTTTAGCAAGAAGGGCTATTGAATTTTGTCAGAGGCCTTTTCGGCATATATTGAGATAATCATGTGGTTTTTGTCATTGGTTCTGTTTATGTGATGGATTATGTTCATTAATTTGTGTATGTTGAGCCAGCCTTGCATCCCAGGGATGAAGCCAACTTGATCGTGGTGGATAAGCTTTTTGATGTGCTGCTTGATTTGGTTTGCCAATATTTTATTGAGGATTTTTACATTGATGTGCATCAGGGATATTGGTCTAAAATTCTCTGCTTTTTTGTTGTGTTTCTGCCAGGCTTTGGTATCAAGATGATGCTGGCCTCATAAAATAAGTTACTGAGGATTCCCTCTTTTTCTATTGATTGGAATAGTTTCAGACGGAATGGTACAAGCTCCTCTTCGTACCTCTGGTAGCATTCAGCTGTGAATCCATCTGGTCCTGGACTCTTTCTGGTTGGTAGGCTATTAATTATTGCCTCAATTTCAGAGCCAGTAATTGGCCTATTCAGAGATTCAAATTCTTCCTGGTTTAGTCATGGGGGGAGGTGTATGGTCCAGGAATGTTTCCATTTCTTCTAGATTTTCTAGTTTATTTATGTAGAGGTGTTTATAGTATTCTCTGATGATAGTTTGTATTTCTGTGGCATCAGTGGTGATATCCCCTTTATAAATTTTTATTGTGCCTATTTGATTCTTTTCTCTTTTTTTCTTTATTAGTCTTGCTTGTGGTCTATCAATTTTGTTGATCTTTTCAAAAAACCAGCTCCTGGATTCATTGACTTTTTGAAGGGTTTTCTGTCTCTGTCTTCTTCAGTCCTGCTCTGATCTTAGTTATTTCTTGCCTTCTGCTAGCCTTTCAATTTGTTTGCTCTTGCTTCTCTAGTTCTTTTAATTGTGGTGTTAGGGTGTTGATTTTGATCTTCCTGCTTTCTCTTATGGGCATTTACTGCTATAAATTTCCCTCTACACAGTGCTTTAAATGTGTCCCATAGGTTGTGGTATGTTGTGTCTTTGTTCTCACTCGTTTCATAGAATATCTTTATTTCTGCCTTCATTTTGTTATTTACCCAGTATTCATTCAGGAGCAGGTTGTTCAGTTTCCATGTAGTTGTGTGGTTTTGAATGAGTTTCTTAATGCTGAGTTCTAATTTGATTGCACTGTGGTCTGAGAGACAGTTTGTTGTGATTTCTATTCTTTACATTTGGTGAGGAGTGCTTTACTCCCAACTATGGGTTCACTTTTTGAATAAGTGTCATGTTGTGCTGAGAAGAATGTATATTCTGCTGATTTGGGATAGAGAGTTCTGTCAATGTCTATTAGGTCTGCTTGGTGCAGAACTGAGTTCAAGTCCTGGATATCCTTGTTAACTTTCTGTCTTGTTGATCTGTCTAATATTGACAGTGGGGTGTTAAAGTCTCCCATTATTATTGTGTGGAAGTTTAAGTCTCTTTGTAAGTCTCTAAGAACTTGCTTTATAAACATGGGTGCTCCTATATTGGGTACATATATATTTAGGATAGTTAACTCTTCTTGAAGAATTGATCCTTTTACTATTATGTAGTGGCCTTCTTTGTCTCTTTTGATCTTTGTTGGTTTAAAGTCTGTTTTATCAGAGACTAAGATTGCAATCTCTGTTTTTTTTTTTTTTTGCTTTCCATTTGCTTGGTAGATCCTCCTCCATCCCTTTATTCTGAGCCTATGTGTGTCTCTGCACGTGAGGTGGATCTCCTGAATACAGCACACTGATGGGTCTTGACTTTTTATCCAACTTGTCAGTCTATGTAGTTTAATTGGAGCATTTAGCTCAGTTTCATTTAAGGTTAATATTGTTATGTGTAAAGTTGATCCTGTTATTATGATGTTAGCTGGTTATTTTGCCCATTAGTTGATGCAGTTTCTTCCTAGCATCAATGGTCTTTACAATTTGACATGTTTTTGCAGTGGCTGGTACCTGTTGTTCCTTTCCATGTTTAGTGCTTCCTTCAGGAGCTCTTTTAAGGTAGGCCTGATGGTGACAAAATCTCTCAACATTTGCTTGTCTGTAAAAGATTTTATTTCTCCTTCACTTACGAACTTTTGTTTGCCTGGATATGAAATTCTGGGTTGAAAATTCTTTTCTTTAAGAACGTTGAATATTGGCCCCAACTCTCCTCTAGCTTGTAGAGTTTCTGCCGAGAGATCTGCTGTTAGTCTGATCTTCCCTTTGTGGGTAACCCGACCTTTCTGTCTGGATGCCCTTAACAATTTTTCCTTCATTTCAACCTTGGTGAATCTGACAATTATGTGTCTTGGGGTTGCTCTTCTGGAGGAGTATCTTTGCAGTGTTCTCTGTATTTCCTGAATTTGAATGTTGGCCTGCCCTGCTAGATTGGGGAAGTTTTCCTGGATAATATCCTGAAGAGTGTTTTCCAACTTCATTCCATTCTCCCAGTCACTTTCAGGTACACCAATTAAATGTAGATTTGGTCTTTTCACACAGTCCCATATTTCTTGGAGGCTTTGTTCATTTCTTTTTACTCTTCGTTCTCTAAACTTCTCTTCTCATTTTATTTCTTTCATTTGCTTTTCAAACACTGATACTCTTTTTCTCCCTGTGATCCAATAGGCCACTGAAGCTTGTGCATGTGTCACATAGTTCTTGTGCCATGGTTTTCAGTTCCATCAGGTCATTTAAGATCTTCTCAACACTCTTTATTCTAGCTGGCCCTTTGTCTAATCTTTTTCAAGGTTTTTAGCTTCCTTGTGATGGGTTCAAACATCCTCCTTTAGCTTGGAGAAGTTTGTTATTACCGACCTTCTGAAACCTACTTCTGTCAGCTCATCAAAGTCATTCTCCATCCAGCTTTAATCCTTTGCTGACGAGGAGTTGTGATCCTTTGGAGGTGAAGAGGAGCTCTGGTTTTCAGAATTTTCAGCTTTTCTGCTCTGGTTTCTCTCCATCTTTGCAGTTTTATCTGCCTTTGGCCTTTAATGTTTGTGACCTACAGATGGGGCTTTAGTGTGGATGTCCTTTTTGTTGATATTGATGCTATTCCTTTCTGCTTGTTAATTTTCCTTCTAGCAGTCCCGTCCCTCAGCTGTAGGTCTGCTGGATTTTGCTGGCGGTCCACTCCAGACCCTGTTTGCCTGGGTATCAACAGCAGAGGCTGTGGAAAAGCAAATATTGCAGAACAGCGAATATTGCTACCTGATCCTTCCACTGGAAAGCTTTGTCCTGGAGCCCAGCTGTATGAGGTGTCAGTCAGCCCCTACTGGGAAGTGTCTCCCAGTTAGGCCACATGGGGGTCAGGGACCCACTTGAGGAGGCAATCTGTCTGTTCTCTGATCTCAAACACCATGCTGGGAGAACCACTGCTCTCTTCAGAGCTGTCAGACAGGGACATTTAAGTCTGCAGAAGTTTCTGCCGCCTTTTGTTCAGCTATGTCCTGCCCCCAGATGTGGAGTCTACAGAGGCAGCAGGCCTTGCTGAGTTGCCCTGGGGTCTGCCCAGTTCGAGCTTCCATGGCTGTTTTGTTTACCTACTCAAGCCTCAGCAATATTGGATGCCCCTTCCCCCACCAGGCTGCAACCTCACAGGTGGATCTCAGACTGCTGCACTAGTAGTGAGCAAGGCTCTGTGGGCATGGGACCTGCCAAGCCAGGCATCAGATATAATCTCCTATTGTGCCATTTGCCAAGACCACTGGAAAAGTGCTGTGTTTGTGTGGGAGTGCCCCATTTTTCCAGGTACTGTCTGTCACAGCTTCCCTTGGCTAGGAAAGGGAAATCCCTCTACCCCAGGTGAGGTGATGTCCTGCCCTGCTTTGGCTCATCTTCTGTGGGCTGCGCCCACTGTCCAACCAGTCCCAGTGAGATGAACCAGGTACCTTAGTTAGAAATGCGGAAATCTCCCGTTTTCTGTGTTGATCATGCTGGGAGCTGCAGACTGGAACTGTTCCTACTTGGAACATAATCCATTCATTCTTTATTAAATTACATAATAGATCTGGAAAAAAAGTGTAAAATAATACCAAGTATCTAATTTTCTTTTCTGAACAAATAGTTATGTTTTTGTAATAAGGTATTTTTTAGCATGTAAGAATTTGTGTTTCAATACAATATTAATTAAATAAATTAATATTAAACTTTTACTCATTTCATAAAATGGTAGCATAAGTACACATAGCCTAATGAAGAAAAGTTTTAAAAATGTAAATGATTTCTGAGACCAAAATGTGTAACAATAGATGGTCAAATTTTTCTAGCAATTTATGAGAAGAATGTTAAATTGTCCTATAATGATTGTGATAGACACATACATATTTATGACTATTATGATTTCCTGATGAATTGACCCTGTTATAGTTGTAAAATGGCTCTATTTCAGTAATAGTCTGCCTGGTTGTATATTTTATCTGATATTAATTTAACCACCCTAGTCTTCTTATTGCTTGCTATTTGAATGATTTTTTTAAAATTAATGTATTTTGTTTTTATATTTAATCTTTGTCTTTATATTTAAATTTTATCTCATATAGGCAGCTTATAAAACATACACAAACAATATATTGTTTGAAAATATGCTATAATTATTAAGGAGGATAAGTTAGAGTTGATCATTATTTGTATTCTGCCTGATCATTATGATTATTCCTCACTGTTTCCCATGTTGTTTATTCCATTGATTATTTGAATATTACTTGGAATAAATTTTTAAGGCATTTATTGGCTTCTTAGCTATGCAAATAGTCATGTATTTTTGCTTTCTAACTTAGGAGTCACTAGTCATATTTCTTCACTGATAACTTAAAATGTGGCTATTGTGACTGAGGTATTGAATGTTTAACTTTATTTAATTTTAATTTTAAATATTTGTATATATTAAAATTATATTTAAGGTCACTATTGGAAAATTTTTTAATTGTTTGAACAACTTAGCATGTTATGCTACCTTTCTACCTGTAAGTTTTAGGAATTTAAATGCAGATAAAGTGTTTCTACTTAAAAAATTATCAAAATTGAAGTTTGTTATAAGGGTCAAATACAAGCTGAATTTCAAAAATTAATTACAAAATAAAAGAATATATAATATTTTTATAAATTACATATTAAATATGTAATGCAATGACTATATTGGATTAAATAAAATACATAAATTCACTTGTTTCATTTTACTTTTTCAAACATGGCTATTATATATTTTAAGATTACATGTATGTCTCACATTATTTTTCTATCAGACACTGCTACTCAGGTATGATATTTATTCTTAACATTTCTCAGCCTATTTCAATGGATGTTATAGCCTTACTTTAAATGTAGAAAACGCGAAACACACATGCCCATTTAACACATCTTCCAAAATCCTCTAGGCTTTAATCATAATATATTTCACAGCCATATATATTATACACTACACAAGCAAAATTAATTTTGTATAAAACTCCCTCAATTAAGAAGAAAAATGGCCTTTTAACCAGCACAATATTTATTTATTTATCTTTACTCCCAAATTACCCCCGTATTTACACTTATGCCCCAATTTTTCTCACCTGGAAATCAGAGTTTCTTTCTGTTATCATTTTCCTTTAGCCTGAATAACTTTCTTTAGCATTCTTTTTCAATAATTTTTGGGGTGACAAATTATCTTGGTTTTCTTTTCATTGACATTATCATGTCACATTCATTCTTGAAGTATAATTTTGGTAAATATGGAATTCTGGATTAGCTTTTTTTTTTTTAAATCACTATAAAACTGTCATTTAATGGAGGGCTCACCAATCTTCTGCGTGTATTGCTGCAACTTCTCCCAACTCGCCATTAGTGAATACACTTCCAGTATGGCCATTAGAATTCCTCTCCATGGGTCTCTAACATCCTTAGAACTTCCATAGTTGTTAGGGGTGGCAGATTATTTTGCCATCTTGCCACCATATGCCTTGATGTGGTGATCTTTTGGATCTGTCAATGGAACAAAGTCTGCTGTTGCTGAATTCCATGCATTAACCAGGGCACATCCAGAAGAACTGTGAATTGAAAACATTGTGTGAAGTAAATCTGCATCTGGAGCATAGGAAAACATGTCTTTAATTATGTAATATCAGCTGGTGAGAAAGGAATATGAATTACCTGGCAATACTGAGTTGCTTCCCAATGTAATCAGCTTTGCTGATTATCCACATAGGAAAGGCATGGTTTTCCTGGGAATGAGACAAGATAAATGTAAATCACATGGCACTTCGGCTTGCTTTCCTGCGTTGACATTCATCAGCTTAAAGCCTAGTTTATTTGCCATTTTCTAAATGATTAGAATATCTACTCTCCATACTGCTGTCTTCATATGGAGGTAGAATATTTTATCCTAGTTCTCAAATATTTCCAGATTAATTATCTTTATCAAATCTGCATTTCAAGTGTATTAGTCTATTCTCAAACTGCTGATGAAGACATATACAAGACTGGGTAATTTATAAAGAAAAAGAGGTTTAATGGACACAGTTCCATGGGGCTGGGGAGGCCTCACAATCATGGTTGAAGGTGAAAGGCATGTCTTACATGGTGGCAGGCTAGAGAAAATGAGAACCAAGTGAAAGGGTTTTCCCTTATAAAACCATCAGATTTCGTGAGACTTATTCACTTGGATGAGAACAGTATAGAGGAAACCGCCCCCATGATTCAATTATCTTCCCCCTGCCCTGGCCCCTCCCAGAACAAGTGGGAATTATGGGAGCTACAATTCAACATTAGCTTCAGGTGGGGGGCACAGCCAAACCATCTCACCGAGCTATAGGTTGTGCAGGTGTTAGAGAACTCTTGGAGGTGGAATCTGGGATAGCTCTAGAGGTACCCATAATTATCTCCTCAAACAAAGTAGGTGATTTGTTAATCACTAAAGAAGTTGTGATTCCTCATCCATTTTTTCAAGGAAGTTCACAAACAAAGGCAACAACCTATACAAACATCATCACGTCCCTCTTTTCAGGACTCAGTCTGAGTGAGAGAAGGAAAATGGTAAGGGAAGTAGAGGGATCTATTGAAGACAGATGAGAAAGAAGACAAGAATTCTGTGAAAGGGGAAGGGTGTTTAATGGTGGCATTTTCTTTTTCATTTATCTCAGTATTTTTTGGTAATTCAAATTATTTTTATAATGATATCCATCTCATAAATGGCAGTAATTCATTTGCTTGGGATAAGCTTCTGCAAATACATTCATTCATCCAAATCAAAATAAGTATTCTTTAGCCACTGTAAGAGTGGATTCTCATATACACAGTTCAAATATGACATAAAATATTAGCTCTTTAAGACAAAGACCTGGAGGCGACATTCATAGCTTCCCAGATTTTCCAACCACATGGTGATCCCAATGGGATATTAGAGCCCATATTTTCCATGCTTATTCAATAGTAATATTTGGATTTTGAGAAGTTTGTCAGATTCATATTCCCAAAAATGGAGAGCACTTGGAGGATCTTTTACCTGGTTGTTTTGTGAACATAAATTTTCAGCTGCTCCATTTAATTTTGCAACTCCTAGACACACTGTCCTTGTCACCAGGCATATGGAAATATAACTGAAAACAAAATCTCCTGTGAACTCAGAAAATCTCCTTACCAAGTTAGAAAAGAAAGTGAATAATGAAACCAGGATGTGATGAGCATCACAGACAATCTGCTTGAGCACCACAGACAATCTGCTAGGAAACTGAAAAGACAGAAATAAATCATTCCCTTTTATACAGCCAAGCAGACATAACCCATTACATGTTCTCAAGATAAATAATATTCAGCCCTTAAGAAAGAAGACTTGACAGCATAATTAGTCATGTATAGCTCATCTTAGATTCACTTTTTCTTGGTATTTCTTTGGTTGTTCAGGCTCTTTTTTGGTTCTATCTAAATTTCAGGATTGTTTTCCTAATTCTGTGAAAAATTATGTTAGTAATTTGATAGGAATTGCATTGAATCATTAGATTGCTTTGGAAAGTATGGCCATTTAAGTGATACTGATTTTTCTAATCCATGAGCATGGGATGTTTTTCCATTTGTTTGTGTCTTCTGTGATTTCTTCCATCAGTGTTTTGTAGTTCTTCTATTAAAGATCTTTTACTTTCTTTGCTAAACGTATTCCTAGATATTATGCATGTGTGTTGGCTTTTGTAAGTGGGATTGAGTTCTTGACTTTGTTATCAGCTTAAGTGTTATTGGTGTATAGAAATGCTACTGATTTCTGCATGTTGATTTTGTATCCTGAAACTGTACTAAAGTCATAGATCAAGATAAAAAGTATTTTGGGGGAGTCTTTAGGTCTTTCTAGGAATAAGATTGCATTATCAGTGAAGATAAATAATTATATTTTCTCTTTTCCAAATTGAATGCTTTTTATTTATTTATCTTGTCTGAGTGCTTTGGGGGGACTTCCAGTACTATGTTGAACAGGAATGGTTAAAGTGGGCATTTTTGTCTTGTTCCAGTTTTTAAGAGAAATGTTTTCAACTTTTCCCAGTTCAATATGATATTGGCTAAGGGTTTGCCATGTATGGTTTTTATTATTTTGAGGTATGTTCCTTTGATACCTAGATTGTTGAGCATTATTTATCATAAATGAATCTTGGATTTTATCAAATGCTATTTCTGCATATATTGAGATTATCATATGATTTTGTTCTAAAATTTGTTGTGTGGTTGGCCACATTTATTTCTTTTTGCGTATTGAACTATCCTTGCATAAATCTACTTTAATATTCTTGTTTGCAGGTTTCAGTATCTGAGTCATCTTAGGTTTTGTATCCATTTCTTTCAAGTTTTAATGATTTCTTAAATGTGCCGGCTTTTTATTCACTCTCAGGGACTTTAGGAATGTTGTTTTGCTTGTTTATTTTGTTGTTTTCTAGAGTTCACAGTCATTATTCACAGGAAAATTGATTTTGTAAGAGCCCACCCTTGCTTATCTGTTTCAGAAGCAGCCAGGATTTGCTCTTATTATTTCAATGTTAGTAAACATTTTGTGTATTTTCTATTTTCTCAACCAGATAAAAAAACAGAAATGTCTTAATATATATACCTGGGTCTCACACAGAACATGTTCATAAGTTAGTTGTGAATATTTGTCAAAATAACTAAATAAATACGAGAAATTCAGAAGCAATTTAATTTCCTATAACAAGTAGAAATCCTCAGGTCACCCATTTTTCAGATTCTCCTTATTTACTTATCCACTTATTCATTCAACAAGTAGGCACTGATAACTTGAGTCATCTGTTTCCTTATTAGGTTCTAAAAATTCATTTGGGGTGGCCACTACCTATAAGACCAACTCAGTTTGAAATTTTCACAAAAAAACCCCATAAATGTTGATTTAATGATTATTTTCTCAGTGGGTGTTTAATGTATTTCTCCAAACACAGCCACATTAATCAGATGAGTACAAGCTGCATTGTTCACACCGCTTTCCTCCTACATAAAAGATTGATTTGAGAAGTATGGAAACATTAATTTTAAATATTATTTACTATGAAATAGCTTAAACATGTAGAAAAAATATAGAAAATAATAAACAGCCACGTACCCAAGCCATCTTTTAAAAGTTGTTAATATATTTTACATTTGTTTCTCGCTTTTCTTAACCAAATACATTGCACAAAACTTTCTTTCCTAACATATACTAGTTTGAGGCAAAATAAAATGAGAATCCACAGCCTTCAACTCTTACCTCCTTTTTTTTTTTGTCCTTGGCTCTCTCCTTAAGCATTAAGACTATTGTGCACATGTACGTGTCTGTGGATAATTGATCACTCAGATCCTATCTCTGCCGAACGTTTTACAATGGACACCATTTGGCTACTCCCTGAGCCTAGGGTGCACAAAATCAGAAATGTGCCTTTATTTCATAAAAACTGGCCTGGGCAAGTGGCCCACATAGAGCATGGTAGGTTAAGAAATTTTAGAGTTACAGAATGTGGTCTAGAAAGAACAGCTGGAAAAGGGCTCTAGTGGTTCATGTTCTTTCTCTCTGCAGAATATTTGTCCTCTGGCGATGGATGCTGACAAAAGAGGGTCTGAAAGAGTTCTCTAACATGCCGGAATCAGGACAGGGGCTCTTATGTCCCAGGTGTAAAGTTGGTTCTGAATGTAAACTTCAAGCCCGCAACATTATGGACTCTGTTCTAGTACCATTTTGCTCTCTGCTGCAGATTTAGCCACTCTCCTAAATGTGTTTATAATTTGCTAGACATTATTTTAGTACTCTATAGATATGCATTACAAAATGATATAATGTTTAGTTTTCTATTTTCAGGTTTACATATTGATTAATTGTACTAAGTAAATTATAGCACTCATATTGAAATGTACTTTTCTTCACTCAAAATTTTTATTTTCTTTTTGAGTGTAAATGTGTAGATACATATACTTTTACTTCTTTCATTTAAACTTCAGTATAGTCCACCATACAATGCATATATGGCAATTTAAATATATCCCTTAGCCCAGTGAGTTTAGGTTCTTTCCAAATTTTAATATTAGATATAACGCTATAATGAACTTTCTTTCCACATTTCCTTGTGCACATGTGCTAAGTTGTATACACTGAAGTGGAATTGATACGACTAAATTGTGCTTTAAAGTTGTAGAAATTTATACCTGAAGTATAAATGTTCCCATTGTTCCATGTACTCACCAACAGTCGATATTATGAGTTTTCTAAATGTTGCCAATTCTGGTAATCTGCATTTCTCTGATTACTTGAGAGATTCCAAATATTTTCCAATTCCTGTGACCATTCAGAATTTCTCATCTGTAAATTAGTAAAAATTTTTGCCTCCTTTTCTGTTTTGATTTGGTTTTTCTTGATATGAGATCTTTATAAACACATAATATTAACCATTCATTAGTCATACGTATTATAAATGTGTTTTTTTTTTTTTTTTTTTTTTTTGAGACGGAGTCTCACTCTGCCGCCCAGGCTGGAGCCGGATCTCAGTTCACTGCAAGCTCCGCCTCCCGGGTTTTACGCCATTCTCCTGCCTCAGCCTCCGTGGTATCTGGGACTACAGGCGCCCGCCACCTCGCCCGGCTAGTTTTTTGTATTTTTTAGTAGAGACGGGGTTTCACCGTGTTAGCCAGGATGGTCTCGATCTCCTGACCTCGTGATCCGCTCGCCTCGGCCTCCCAAAGTGCTGAGATTACAGGCTTGAGCCACCGTGCCCGGCTATAAATATGATTTTACCAATGCATGTCTTGATTTCAATTTTTCTTTCTTATTAATAATTTTGATTTACACTGACTTTCAAGTTCACCTTTTATTTTTAATTGTAACATAGGAATTTTGCTTAACAAATCCCTTTCTTATTTTTCCAAGTGTTTGAAAGTTTTGATTTTCAGATTTAAGTTTCTTATTAGATAAAATACCAGGTAAGGATAGATAACTCAGATAATGGTTTTACTTCTAAATATGATGTAAGAAAGGATTTTAATTATTTTTAACTTTGTTAACTAATTGCCCATTACCAATTTTCAAATAATTAATTTATTTCATATTTATTTGTAAAACAGCTACTGTCAGATATCAAGTTTATATTTTACAGATTCAGTAGATTTGGCCTCTTGTCTACTCTGTGGCAAGACCACAGTGGCTTAATTACAATAATTTAAAAGTAGACTTGATACATGTTCATCTTTTCAACATTTAAAATAGGTTAACCCTTCTCAAAAGTACTCTTTAGGTTGTACTCTCCACTGTGCATGTTTTCAATCTATTAAAAAAAACTCCTGATGTTTAAAAATAATTATGATAAGAAGTTTTATTGGACTTGTGTAAAATTTTTAGACTTCTTTTGGAAATTGTGTAGTGTTATGAAATAAGTGTTCAAATCTCTGAACGTGTCATATTAGCCATTGAATAGGTCCTTTTTACATCTTTAATAAAGTGTGTATATTTTCAACATTAATAACTTCCAAGTACTCTTAGATTTAATCATAGATAACACATTTATTAACACTTTGAAATGGAGTTTTTTTAATTCCAGTTCTCATTATTTTTCCTCATATGGAGGGATTATTTTATTTGTTGCTCATACTGCAATTTTCTTGATCTCTCTTCAGTTCATATAGCATGTAGAGTCTCTTGGATTGTAAATGGAGATAAGTATGTTGTCTGTAAAGTACGAAGTGTGCTAGTTTGCTACGAGTGCTGTAATAAAGTACCTAAGACTGGGTAGCTTCAATAACAGCAACACATTTTCTCACAGTTTTATAGGGTAGAAGTAAATAGCAAGGTCTCAGCAAAATTCATTTCTTTCTAGGCCTCTCTCTTTGGCTCTTAGATGGCTATCTTCGTCCTGTGTTTCTACTCCACGGTCTTTGTGCTGTACGCGACTATGTCTTAATTTCCTCTTCATAGAATAACACCATTTATATTGGATTAGGGTGCATCCTAATAACTTCATTTTAGTTTAGTTACTTATTTAAAGATAATTTCTTCAAATAGAGTCATATTTTGAGGAGTTAGGTATCAAATTTTAGTGGAACACAATTCAGCCCATAATAGAAAGAACTAGAAAAAGCTAGTTCTTTCTCCTAGCTTTTTTTGTCGTGGTATACTAGTATATTATTTGAAGATTAGAAGCATACGACAGAATACACTATAGTTATTTCAAGCAAATAAATATTTCTTAAGGATTGTAGATATTAATAGAAGACATTAGAAGACAAGACAAAAACATTAGAATGACATTTCAGAAAGCACTTCTAAAATAATTCTTCTAGATGTAAGTTGTCTTTGAACAGTTAGAAGTGATGAAATCAGGATACTGCCCCTCCAACTGGTGACTTCTTCAGAATTTTCCTTCTTAGCACAATTCTTGTAATGATTATTCATATTTAGCTTTCTATAAGGATTTTTATAAAACTCCCTATAAATATCCTGATTCAGCAGAAACATGTGGAATCTTAACTGTAAGGGAGACTGAGAAATAATGAATTTAACTGTTCAGCTTAGCATGATAGGAAAGCTGTTATTCAATGCTACAGAATTTCTGTACAATAGTGCACACACACTTATGTACACATACATATACTCTTGTATGTACATAATTTTATTTAAAAAATCCTGTTACTTAATGTTGTGTGCTTTGTATACAGCACAAAGTTGAAAGGTTGTATTTCTTTTATCATGGGTAAGTAATCTATTTACATTTTTGTTGTTTATATACCTGACTTATTTCTAACAAATTATTTTGTTCTGCTTACATTTTTGAAAAACTTCGATTATGTTCATTTTTTCCTTAATTTATCTCTTAATCTTTTCTTATTTTCTTCCTTTCCACCTGCTGATGTATTTAATTAATTTATTTAGAGTTTACTTTTGCAATGCTTACTAAGCGTATTTTTAAGAATACTTTTACATATATTTATATAAAATAGCCTTTTAAGAGCTAATTTGATTAAATATTTTTATCCTTTATCTGATATGACATAGAATTTAGCCTATTGTGATCACTAGTTGAATTCATGAACACAAACACACATAGATACTCCTTATTGTTTTTGTCAAGGGTTTTATACTTCGTCTTCTTTAAATATAAATAACAATGTTAACAATTTTTATTGATATGGAGTATACAAGCAGAATATTTCACGTAAGTTATCTGACTTACAACAAACAACAGAATGGTGCTACCAACATTCAGAACAAGAAACACATCCTTCCCAGCTTCTTTCTATATTTTTATTTTTTTTAATTAGATGAAGTCTCGCTTTGTCGCCCTTGCTGGAGTGCAATGGCACAATCTCCACTCACTGCAACCTCCGTTTCCTGGGTTCAAGCGATTCTCCTGACTCAGCCTCCTGAGTAGCTGGGATTACAGGTGCATGCCACCACACCTGGCTAATATTTTACATTTTTTTGGTAGAGATGGGTTTTCACCATGTTGGCCAGGCTGCTCTCGAACTCCTGCCATCAAGTGATCCTCCCGCCTTAGCCTCCCAAAGTTCTGGGATTAGAGGCATGGGCCACCATGCCCAGCCCTTTCCAGCTTCTTTATATAACTGCTGTGGAATACACTTTCCATTGAAAATCTAAATACATAGCCACTAATAAAATATACTTAGCTTTTTATTTGTTTCTGATGTATAAACCATATCAACTTTTAAAATTGCATACAAGTAGACATTTTCTTTATTTTTTCTTTCATTATTTTATTTAACTATTATGAAGTTGATGGATTTTTAAAAATCTCCAGAATTGTATTGTGCTTAGAATAGAAAGAATGATGAAAACATGTCCTTTATCTGTAATTCTGTGAGGCTATATTAACAAAAGCATGCTTTACTTTTCAGTTTTTAAAGAGATATTATATTTCATTACATTTTTATATCACTCTAACACTTTCCTGATACGTTTTGTATGATTTCCTTTATAAATTTTAATGACGTTGTTTCTACTAATAGCATTTTCTTTTACACATTAAAATTCTTCCTTCTTCTGTAGCACTTTCTTCTATTCTTATGTGTCATTTTTACATACCAAGTAGTTGCTAACAATTATGATTATATTTTTAAAAAGTCAAACCTCATTTTGAATGCTCATCTGTCTTAATCTTCTCATGAATCATAGATTCATATAAAGGGATGCAGTATAACTGTGGCGGACATGCTAATTTTGTCTTTAATATCCATTCCTCTTCCTCATTATTAGGAGATCCACGATCTTTTAGGTGTCACACTCTGCCCTGGTGCAAGGCAATTACATTATCATTATTTGTCAAGCCAACCATAGCAGTCTTTTTCTCCTCTTTTGGGTACTCAATTTCTCACACTCCTTGCCATCAGAGGTGTCCTAAGACCCAGTTCTAATCAATTACTCCCAAGGGAAAGTGTGTTGAGGCTTTGAGTTAACTTTTTGCTTTCCTAATGAAAGAAAGAAACACGGCTGATTCTACCTCGCTTTTTTTCATTCTTCTTGTATTGCCCAGAGCAGCAGCAGCCAACTTGTAACAATAAAGTAACAGTCTTAAACATGGAAAAAAATCCCTCCTAAGGATGGGTACCCAGTGGCATAATGAAGTTGATGCATCAATTTTTAAATTATTGTATAATAAAAGACTGTATATTTGAGAATTAAATTGCTGTATCAGCTAAGCCACTGTTAGTAGGAAAACCTATTTAACATGACACAATGTTTCTAAC
Organism: Trachypithecus francoisi; assembly: GCF_009764315.1. NCBI lineage: Eukaryota > Metazoa > Chordata > Mammalia > Primates > Cercopithecidae > Trachypithecus > Trachypithecus francoisi. Next base: position 54,093,675 of record NW_022681463.1, on the reverse strand, counting down.
AATTTAAAACAGTTGGGGGAAACTGTGTGTGTAAACACACACACATATATAGTTCTAGATATATAGAATACCATATATATAGGTATGTGCATATATACAGAATAGATAGAAACAAAGGTTAACTGAATCTCGAAGAACTATTGTGAATCAAATAAAAGTGAGAAAATAAATTGAATTTGATTATATCCTGTATGAAAAATATTACTATATTAGTTGTGCATAAATTTTTAAAGATTAAAATTTACTTGGTTTATTTGTCATTTTCATTTTATTGACTGTAGTGATGATTTCTTAAGTCAAAAGGTTTCAAATTGTAGACCTTGAACAATTTATATTGTATATAAATTATACCTCAATAAAGTTATTAAAATATACTCAAAGAAGGAATTGTGTTGTATATGGCTTTAGGTTATGTTCCGAGAAAGAAAATGGGAATGTATTTTGTATTTCTTTCTTTTCTTTTTCTTTTTCTTTTTTTTTTTTTTTTTTTTTTTTGAGACAGAGTCTCGCTCTGTCGCCCAGGCTGGAGTGGAGCGGCGCAATCTCGGCTCACTGCAAGCTCCGCCTCCCGTGTTCATGCCACTCTCCTGCCTCAGCTTCTCAAGTAGTTGGGACTACAGGCGCCCGCCACCGCGCCCGGCTAATTTTTTGTATTTTTAGTACAGACGGGGTTTCACTGTGTTAGCCAGGATGGTCTCGATCTCCTGACCTTTTGATCCACTCGCCTTGGACTCCGAAAGTGCTGGGATTACAGGCGTCAGCCACCGAGCCCGGCTATTTTGTATTTCTTAATAAAAAAGCCTTTTATGTAAAATTGAAAGATTTTAGTTAATAATAATAGTCAGAATGTCACTAATAATAAAGGCAACTAGCATTTATTAAATGACCATGTGGCAAGTCTATAATTACATTACCTCTAATCTTCTTATCACAATTACGAGGAAACTTATTATCACCTCCAATTGAGAGATGAGAAAAGAAATTCCGAGAAAACACGTAGGCTGTTGAAACCACCTCGATAATTAGTTAGATCGGCTGTGCTTTCAGCACAGGTCATCAAATCCCAAACCTGTCCCCTTTCCAATCTGCTACTTTGCCCCCAGCATAGCTACTCTCCAGTGTATTTATTTTAAAATCTGAGTACTAGTTTCATCATCTGTAAACGTGAATAATGTAAGGTATTCTGTGTACTACATAGGCTTATTGTGAAGATTAAATTTTATATGTGGATGTATGTTGTAAACTTCAAAGTGCTATAAAATTGTAGTTTTCATAATCAAAACTGTCATATTCAAGTCAATGATATTTATTTCTTTTTAGAAATGTACCATGAGTAATTTCACAGCTAATTCCAACTAAATGTCTTCTCCAGCTTTTACATGTCATCTAACCAATTATATTCTCACTGATTCAGCAACGTATTCAAAGAGACAGAGAAGGATTGACATGATGTTGATGAAGTTTAAATTTCAGAGTCCCTGTTGCAGGGGTCCTCAGAGTGCTGAGAGTCCTTGGGAGTCCATGTTCTAGCTGGGAGGAGACATGAAGGGGCCTTTCTCTGTAAGCGTTTGTGGCAAAGAGATCTCAAAAGAAAGGGAAACGGTTAACAGAATCATTTTGAAATAAATACTTATCTTTGCATCTAATTTTGTATTCATTATCTTGTCCTCTTTTTCTTAAAGAGGACCCTCCACATTGTATGAGCTTCCAATCCACTAATCATGAGTCTGTCCTGATACAAAGGAAGGCAAGTAAAAGTACTCCTTAGGTTATACTCTCCACTGTGAAGGTTTTCAATCTATGAAAAAACTCCTGATCTTTAAAACTAAAAACTAAAGATTAGGGAAGAGGTAGTAAAAATAAACTAAATGTACATTTTTAAGAATGTTGATTTCATTATGTATTTTCCAATACCAAAATATAAAATTAAAAAAATCTGGATATGCATATATATATATATATATATATACACACACACATACACACATATAACTGGATATGCAAAAAATCTGGATATGCATATATGTGTGTATATATATATATATATACACACACATATAATGAGTGTATATTCAATTACAAATATATTTTTTGCCCATATTAACCTCTCTCAAGCTTTATCAAATACTTATATTTAATCAGAATATTAGTAAGAGTTATAAAGAAATAAAATATATTATTTCTGGTTACAGGTGCAGACTATCACAGGAATAGGAAGTAAATTGAGTCATCAGTATTCACAACATTTTAACTCAGGTTTAGAATTAGTACTTGGGAACACTGTGAGAAGGTCTACCAGGAAGAAGAAGTTAACTAAGATATGTCAACCTAAGATCTTGCTTTCAAAACTTGATGTTGGTTTTAAGATAAAATAGGATCATGTAAGACATGTTGTGCTATCTATCGTATTATGATTTTATGAATAATGAGTGTATCTCACATATTAGAGTGTTCATAAGTATTCATGAAATTTTGTAGTATATCAAGATACAAGTGTTGAGTAATTGAAGCATTTGACTCCTACTAACAGAAATAATAAACATTTAGGCTTATAACTAAAATTAATAATTATTTACTGTGAGAAATATTATTTATAGAAAAATAATACACAAATTTTTCTCCTGGTACAATAAATCTGTGAATTTCCGTACGAAACATTGTTTAGTGATCTTGGAATAAGCATAAAGTGAAATTATGACTTTCGAGGAAGAGTTCATTATGACCTCACTGAGAATTTCCTTTAGTAATGGTTTCATTTATTTATTTTACAGGTATTTATTTTGATCACGTGACTTAAAATATTCTGAGGAATACGAGCAAGAAGAAAAAAAATAAAATAAAACAAAACATGGAACTGGCATTATAAAAAAGCTACGTCCCTCAGAGGAGACTTTATTCATAATGGCAAGATTCCTTCATTCTCTAATGAAAATACCAGATAAAGACAGCAAATTCTTAATCTCTAGTGTTCATATAGATGTTACATTTACTTTGGACATTTCTTCAACTGTAATACCATTTGTTAGGCTACATTATTCTGTAGTTTAGGTCATTCTGTGTAATCTGATTCCTGCCTGAATTATAGAACTCCATATTTTGCAAATTTTTCACTCTCTCTCTAGGGCAAGGAAGTTTCATTTTTATTGCATTTACCCAAATTTGTAATTACCTTTTGATTATTGTATTTATTTCTTTTTTGTATTCCCAATTAAGTAATAAACTTCATTTTAGTCAGCATCTAGTAGCTTGGCATCTAATAGTCTTTCTATACATATTCAGTAAATGAATGAATAAAGACAAAAATATATACATAGTATATAATTTTTTATATTCTTTTTCTATCAATCTTATGTGGGAAATTGTTTTTTAAAATAACTTCTTGATGAAAAGCAATACTTAGCAAATATCATTTTATATGTTACTTGCCAGAAGTACTTTTATTTTTAAATTTTCTAATTTATCATGAGCACTTTACAATGTATTGGCTATCTACTCTTCTTTTCTTTCTTTCTTTCTCTCTCTTTTTTTTTTTTTTTTTTTGAGATGGATTCTCGCCCTGCCACCCAGGCTGGAGTACAATAGCTCACTTTTGGCTCACTGCAACCTTCGCCTTCTGGGTTAAACAATTCTCCTGCCTCAGCCTCCCAAGTAGCTAGCATTACAGGCGCATGCCACCACGCCTGGCTAATTTTGTATTTTTAGTGGAAATGAAGTTTCACCATGTTTGCCAGGCTGGTCTCGAACTCCTAACGTCGTGATCAGCCTGGCTTAGCCTCCCAAAGTGCTGGGATTACAGGCATGAGTCACTGCACCCGGCCAGCTATTTACTTTTCTTTAGGCAGAAAAGTATCATGAATAATGATATATATTCCTTACATATATGAAAACTTTCATATTGTCCAGAGGAGCTGAAATAAGATTAAATAATACACACTTCAATGTAATCTTTAGTGTTGTTCAAAGAATTTTCAATTCTAAGTCATTTTCTCTTTACATTTAACTTAATTTTAGATTCAGTAGGTACATGTACAGGTTTATTACATGGCTGTATTGTATAATGGTGGAGTTTAAGCTTGTACTATATTCATTACCCAAAGAGTGAACATAGTACTCAACAGGCAATTTTTCTTCACAGCCTTCACTCTTTGGAGCCCCCAGTGTCTACTGTCTCCATCTCTATGTTCATGTGTATCCATTGTTTAGTTCCCACTTGTAAGTGAGAGCATGCAGTGTTTGATTTTCTTTTTCTGAGTTATTTTTCTTAGGACAGTGGCCTCCAGCTTCATCCATGTTGCTGTAAAGGACATGGTTTCATTCTTGTTTATGCAGTCATGAACAAAAATGAAATCGTGTGCTTTGCAGCAACGTGGTTTATATACACCAAATTTGCTTTACTCAGTTAACCCTTGATGGACACTTATGTTGATTCCATGACTTTGCTATCATTTTCTTTGTATTTCCTTTTTTTCACCCTGGTTCCACATGAAATCTGAGTTAAATATGTTTTGTCATTTAAGTTTAGTTTGCCAAGTAAGAGATAAATGTGTGCTTTTCCCTTAGGGTTAGAAAAAATAAAACATACAAAACAGAAAATAATAAAATCAAGGTATTTTTAATTTTTGTATGGCTGGTTATCTCAAGAAAAATTGACAAAAAAAAACTGTCGGGCATTTTAGTATTATTATTTACACATATATTGAAAACTGTAAGGTGATTTGGGCTTATTATTGCACTGTAAGTTGATTAAGCTTTCAAATTCTCCATAAGGTAATGACTCAGATAATATTTCAAGTACAGGGGTCATGACTTTAAGAGCAGCCACCCGTGAAGGATTACGAGTTTTAAAATTATTTGGACATATGGTAAAGAATGTTGGAGACTCCTTAGTATTTCCAAATACAGTTCTTCAGTCAATATTCAAAAAGTAATTAAATTAAATTAAATTAAATCAAATTAGGCCATGCACTAAGCAGCTATAAATGTTGGAGTGGGTGACTAAAAACAATAAATAATCATACAAGATGGAGGTTTCAATCGTGGAATGTATTCAAATTGTGAGGAATCACTTAGATGAAGACCACCATGAAGTTAGGGCATAATTTGGTTATTTCTCAAATAGTTTTATAGACCAACTTTTATTATGTGTAATAGTATTTGGAAAAAGATAGTGAGGGATCCATGGTCCACTAGGCTTTGCTGTACAGATGGCCCTTCATATTTGTGAGATCCACATCCACAATTAAACCAATTGAAGATTAAAAATATTAATAATATTTGGGAGGCCGAGACGGGCGGATCACGAGGTCAGGAGATCGAGACCATCCTGGCGAACACTGTGAAACCCCGTCTCTACTAAAAAAAAATACAAAAAACTAGCCGGGCGAGGTGGCGGGCGTCTGTAGTCCCAGCTACTCGGGAGGCTGAGGCAGGAGAATGGCGTGAATCCGGGAGGCAGAGCTTGCAGTGAGCTGAGATCCGGCCACTGCACTCCAGCCCCGGCGACAGAGCAAGACTCCGTCTCAAAAAAAAAAAAAAAAATTAATAAAAATACAGCAATAAAATAATACAAACTGTAAAACATAGTATAGCAAATATTTACACAGCATTTACATTACATTAGATATTATAAGTAATCTAGAAATGATTTAAAGTATAAAAGAATATATTACCCTGTTCTCACATTGCTATAAAGATACCTGAGACTGAGTAATTTACAAAGAAAAGAAGCTTAATTGGTTAATGGTTCTGTGGGCTGTACAGGGAGCATGGTGCTGGGGAGGCTTCAGGGAGTTTTACTCATGGCAGAAGGCAAATTGGGAGAAAGTGTCTTACATGGCAGGAGCAGGACCAAGAGAGAGAAGGGGGAGGAGCTACAGACTTCTAAAACAATGAGATCTCGTGACAACTCACTCACTCACCATCATGAGAACAAGGAGAACAGCATCCAGGGGATGGTGCTAAACATTCATGAGAACCTAGCCCATAATCCAGTCATCTCCCACCAGACCCCACCTCCGACATGGAGGATTATAATTCAACATGAGATTTGGGTAGGGACACATATCCAAACCATATTAGGGAGGATTAGCGTGTGTTATATGCAAATTCTACATCATTTTGTGTAAGGAACTTGCCCATATCCAGATTTTGGTGCCTGTGGTGATTCTGTAATCAATCCTTCATATATGCTATAAGACAACTGTACTCTATATAATCTAATAGTTTGAGAAGTGTAAAAACTATATAACCTTTTATAAGGAGGTGGGGACTTTAGAGAAGCCCTTCCAGCATTCAGCGGCGTTTTTGTCTTACTTGTGTTAATGCAAGTATGATAATTACAGGTCAATCATTAAAATTTCTATTAAAATTATAAAAATATATGCCTAACTTATTTAAGAAGATATTTGAGTTTATTTAACCCCCAAATTAAGTAATTCATACATAAATTTTACAAAAATAATATTTCAAGACAAGCACAGAATGATGGCTAAATTGGAACATAATTTGATTTGTAGGCTTTTCAATAGATACCTCCTATTTATGTGTTGGATTATGTCTAGATGAGACAGTCACTCAATGGGGTAGGTAGTCACTCCCACTAAATTTGTATGTCCTAGTCCCTGGAAACAGCAAACGTGATATCTTAAATAGATGAGAAAATAAATTTTGTAAATGTGAGGAAGTTAAAGATCTTGAGATGAAGTGATTATCCTGGATTATCCAAGTGAGTCCAGTCTTGAAAGATGGAAGAGGGAACAGAAAAGTCAGACAACAAACTGTCATGATGAAGCAGAGTGTGGAGGCAGAGATATTAGATGATGCTGCACTGCTGTCTTTGAAGATGGAGAATAAGGTCATGAGCTAAGGAATACAGTTGGCCTCTACGAGGCAGAAAGGCCCAGGTAATGAGTTATCCCCCAGAGCCTAGGGGAGGAAGACATACTTAATGACTCGTTTTAGTCTTCTCACCTCAGGAACTGTAAAATTTCAATTTGTTTTAAGACATTAAGTTTCTGGTAATTTTTTAAAGCAACAATAGGAAAGCGATATACTGGATAATTTTCCTGGGACAATATAAAATAAAACATTATTTGAAGAGTTTAAATTATATTCATGGGCAAAGTGATATGTTTTACATAATGGCATCACTGAATTTAAGGCAACATTTTTCTTTGCATCATTGATTTTAAATTTGTGAGATTTTGTTTGTTTAAATCAATGATAGGGATTAAACCTTTTCCATGTTTTCCATTTAGATGACTTATACAATTTTGTCTTTCCTACTTTCCTTTTTCTTCCTGTCTGACACATCAATTCTGTCACTGGAACTGCAGCAGCCACTTTGAGACATGGTAAAAACGTGAGCATGGGTGAGTCATGCTATAAATATTGGAAGAGGAAGACGGAGGTAGCACGGGATGCTAATAATACTTTTAGGTTACTGGATAGCCCCGGGCCACCTATCTCTGAAGTTCAGTTACTGTAAAAAACAGAAATAAAAATGTAAGTAAACTGCCATACTTATTAAATTCCTCTTTTTTTCCTTATCAGGCAAATTCACACCTATCATAGCAATTATAAAATCTATCATACATCGTTCTACTTTTTGATGCTAGTTTTCATGCTAAATTATAAATTATATGCTAAAATTCCATGTTTGATTTTTCTTAAGTTTAAAAAAAAAATACTGTCTCCTACAGCCTAACTCCCTGTCTGGAGTAGAAACTCCACATTAGTGCTATTATTTGAGTAAATCATTAAACTTCTCTACATTTAAATTATCCTTAACAGAAATGATAGTTTAATAAAATATAGTTCATAGATTGCTAAAACTAAATAAGATATGTGTATGAACTTTGAAAGAAGTAGAAAGTACCATAATAAAGAGGACATTAAGGATAAAATAAAGCAGATATATTGAGTAACTGCTACCAGTAAGGGCAAGATGCTTTGGTCTTATCATCTAGTTCAAATTTGTGTAACTTTTACAACACTATATTACAGGTTATTTTATTATTACTTACAAATGAAAAAATCAAGAAGAATAAATAGCTTCCCTGAGACTAAACATCTAGTATGAAACTAGAGTATTGGATTTGAACCTCACATTGCATCTAATGTTTATACACATTCTATGGTATCACATTACATACAACCAGTACACATTACTACATACTCTTTAGTATATAATTCTCAATTTTAAATTAAATTAAATGATAAATTAGTTAAAAGAAAAATTCAATTTGCATTTGCTTTTAGTAGTATTTACATTTCTTATTCATTTCGTGTTATAAAAATGTACCCTATATATTTAAATAAATTCTTGATCTTTAGATGATGATTGTTATCTAAAAGATGGTTTCAAGGCTTTCCTTAAATAATTACTTATTCTCTAAGTAATTGTCTTATATTTAGAAAGTCTATGGAAATCCATGTGATTTTAAAATATGACTATGCTGAAAGGTTAATGTGAATTCAAAAATATCATCTTGATTACTCTCTGCCTGCAGACTCATTTGATAGAGGCATAATTCAAATGAGAAATTTGTTTCCTCCATTTGTCATATCAGTAGCCACTTTGGCTAATCTTAGTGTGGGTGTAGCCAGCAAATGGCACCTCCCAAATTGCCCAGATACTCCTATTAAAGTCATTGAAAGTTATAATGTGTATCTCTACTCACCATTTTGACAGTTTGGAAACAGGAGATAATGTATCATAAATAACCTACCAGAAAATGTGTACTAAAGAAAAAGAATATAATAGAACTACAATTTATTCTGTTTCTTTACTTATCAGCTTTCTGCATGTGGTTGGTTTAAAACCTTGTAAAAGAGTCAGAATATTATTTATAATTTTTCTTACCAGAAATGAAAGCCTTTTGAGCCCTGGCAGGTTAAAATATCAAATATGTTAAAACAGTTTTGCTATTTGACCGATTTTTTTTAAAATAAAATACAATGTGACAGAATATTCTGACTCAAGAAGGTGAACATTTTCAGGAAGATAAAAGCTGACATTGATAACAAAATGTATATATTAGTGGCTTGTAATGTAAAATTTTGTCCCATGCATAATTTTGATATTTCTCTAGTTATGAGGAAATATATTGAGTTTCTGGATTTGACATATGTTCAAGGTGAAAAATATTCTCTTTATTCTAATGTTTTGGGCCCAGTAAAAGGGAAAGAAATCAAGTTTTTTGCTATAGTCAGTATGTAGATAACAGCAAATTTAGCAAAATGAACAACTTTGACTACTCAGTCTGAGTGTATGCATTGCATTTTATTAAAATAAAAGGATTATTTTTGTGTATATGTGGAAGATAAAAGGTTTGTAGTAACTCTCATATTGATTGCAGTTGAATTTTTTTAAAAAAACGTAAATTCATAAATCACATGCAATCGCCATAATTTCTCGCTTTCTTATATATGTCTTGAAACTGTCGCAAACAATAAACAATCTGATTACCTTATTTTCACTCAAATCTATTATTATCATTAATTATTATTTAGTTTCTTGTAAAATAGATGATAATAAAGATAACAAAAGGCACACTGAAGAGGAAAACTATACCATCTTTTGCCATAGGATCATCAGTTATTAAGTAATTACATAAATTATTTGGTCGAAATGTTCCCTGTAGCATACATTTATTTTTTAAAATACAATTTCCAGGACAGATATCTATAGGGCCTTATGTAGCTTATGCACATACATATATACATTTGAAATCATCAGACTTGTGAACACAGAAGATAAAATTATTTTAACAGTGTCTTTAGAATAGAAACCAACTTATCTAAATTAAGGCTAGGATTAAAACAAACTTAATTTAAATATCTCATTTTCAAAATGAGATCAGTGAAAAAACAAGACATAAAGAAATGCTTATGGCCTCACTTGCTATGTCACAAAACACATAAATAATAATGAAAAAAAAAAAGGACAGAAACCTTGTACTATGTAATAGCCATATGCTGTCTTGGAGTGCAGGTATTTCATGATACAGCTTCTATAACCCCTACAGCACTGAGAGGAGAGGTAATTCCTTAACTCATATCCAAATAAGAATTCTCAATATACATGGTCATCATAACAGTACAAAATAAGAGACTTCCAAAAGAGCTTTAGAACCATGTCCTCAGGAGTTTTCTCCTACTCCATGGGTTTACTTTAGCTGGTATTGCAAGACAGACTAGATGTCCTGTAACCAAGTGGACATTGTTGAAAATAATAGATGTTGAAAATAGTAAAGTAGATATTCAGTTAATATTTGTTGATAATGGACAATGTCAAAAAGAAACAAACAAACCCAAGGTGGAAGGACTTATTCTACTAATATCAAGACCTTTTATAAAGCCATGCTATGTATGTACTACACTGCCGTACTGATGCAGGCAACAAAGTATTCAATGTAACAGGCATTGCACACAGGAACAGATCGACATATACTTGGATATATAACAGAGGTAGTATTCAGAAAAATGGAGAAAGGTTAGACATTTTAATAAATCATACTGGGGGGAATTACAAAATGAAAATAAGTCCCTGTTCCAGTCCATAAAAATAGATCACTTTCATGTAAATTGGTTACCTTATAGTAACAGGCAAAACATAGAATGTTTAAAAGATATCATAGTATATTTTCTTTATGAATCCATGGTGGAGAAAGAGTTCTTAAATATAAATTTTAAAGAAAAATATAAACAGAGCATTAAAATTAAGAATTCAACTAACCACAAGATACTAAAAAGAGAATAAAAATGTAATATTGAGTTATAACCTGCAGAGTGGCAGTAAATGAGCTACAGCTTGTGAGAAGATATTTTCAGCACTCATATAACCAATTGCACTAGTTCATTCTCACGTTGCTATAAGGAAATACCCAAGACTGGGTAATTAATAAAGAAAAGAGGTTTAACTGACTTGCAGCTCGCATGGCTGGGAAGGCCTCAGGAAACTTCCAATCATGGCAGAAGGCACCTCTTCACAAAGTAGCAGGAGAGAGAATGAGTGCAAGCAGGGGAAATGGCAGACACTAATAAAACCATCAGATTGTGAGAACTCACTCACTGTCACAAGAACAGCATGGGACAAGCTGCCCCCATAATCCAATTACCTTTATCTGGTCCCACCCTTGACATGTGGGGATTGTGGGAATTAACAACTGAATGTGAGATTTGGGTGGGGACACAGAGCGAAACCATATCACTAAGAAATGACAGACAAATATAGAAAAAAGAATACATAAATCAATTAAAAATAGACTCTACATAAATAAGCAAATGACTTGAAAAGTTACTACAAAAAGAGTAAATTGCAATTGCTAATGATAATATTAGAATAATATCATTATATCCCAGAAATTTAAAAGAAAAATAATAATGTAACCACAGGAGATACATTATAGATTTTCAAAAATAAAAATATTTGACAATGCCAAATGAGTTTTTAGACCAACCACATTCCTTATCTTCTGTCATATATTGGCACAATTTCTTGGAATACAATGTAATATTATCTAGGTAAGTTGAAGAAATCCAAACCTATGGCAACAATTCTGCTCTTAAGTGAACATCTTAAAGAAACTCAAGTATTTATTCAGTAAGGTATGTATGCATACTATCATTTCTATAATGCACCCAAACTTGGAAATATATAATGTTTATACACATTAAAATTGATTTTTAAAATGTGGTATCCTCTTCTAATGGGATGCTATTTAGCAATGAAGAAAGAACAAATCCTAGCTACTATCAATAATTACGAAAATTCTCAAATAATATTAAGGAAAATGTGAGACAAAAAATGAACACACACTTTAAAGTTAATGTTCTTGGATGTGTCTACAGTTGGTGCAACTATCATTGAGAGCAAGAAAATGATTATCATGAATGAAAGGAGAGTGATTACTTCCAGAGAGAGGTGCACCTTTATTCTACCCTCTTCAATACAATTCTCTTCAAGTCTTTTTTTCCTCTTTCTATTCCTTACTTCACCTTTACTACAACTTCTAAGTAAATCATCTCTAAGCTTTTATCCGAATTACTGAACAACATTTTCACTCACTCCAGATTTGCCCACCTATAATTCTGTCAATAGACAGTAGCTGGAGTGATCTTTTAAAAATTTTAAATTCCATAGCTGGGTACAGTGGTTTGGGCCTGTAATCCCAGCTATTCAGGAGGCTGAGGCTGGAAGATCACTTAAGCCTAGGAGTTTGAGACCAGCCTGGGCAACATAGATCCTTTCTCAAAACAAAACAAAACAAAACACTGTAAATTCTGTAATATACTATTCTAAGCTTAAAGGTATTCAGTGATTTAAATTTATAAAATTTGTAATAATTATCCCGTTTTTAAAACTAAACATCATTATGCTTCTTCCTATATTTTTAATAACAAGCATATTTCTACTTAAAATTTTTTCATTAGCTGTGTCTATTAATGAAATTCACTTTGTTTTGATCTTCAAATGGAAAACTGCTTTTTAACATTTACATCTGAATATAAATGTTTTCTCTTCCCTGAAAATCTAAGCTTAGGTAATCAAAGTCCATCTGTATTAAATTATCTTATTTTGATTTTTTTAGATAATTTTTTGTCACTTTCCTATTTCTACTTTCGCCTTTTGTGTATTAGTTTATTGTCTTTTATAGCCCATATTAACTAAAAGGATAGCATGCTGTTTATCTTATTCATTGTTGTTTGAGGATTACTAGAACAGTGGCAGTTAGAAAGTAGATGTTCAACTAATATTCGCTGATGAGATTTGAATGAAATGCCAAAAACCTAAATTTTCCACATGGAAAAAAATAAGTCAAATAAAATACAAATGAATTGCATAGGGGAACTTATACAACACATGTGATAAGATTTCACAGTTCTTAATATAAAATGCTTCAAAATCCACCAAAATAAACAGCTTATGAGGGGAAAAATACTAAAAGCAGATGTAGGTAATTAATATCATATTGAAAAATTCAAACTGTACTATAAATTAATAATACTTAAAATAAAACTAATATATTGTCCCATAAAGGATCTTTTGAGGTTGTTGTAATAACATATTCAAAAACTGTCAGCGTGGAAGTAAATATTACAACCTCCCTAAACAAATAAATTATATATTAAAAGTTTCTACACGTATACAATTTTTATCAGGCAAGTATATTTCATAATTCATATGTGAATATATTTAGCAAAAAGAATACAATGTATATACAAGCATGTTCAGTTCTGTTTTAGCTATAAAACACAGAGACATACTCACATTGGAAATAGTGCCAAGGTAATATACAGGGCACTAGTTATATAAGTATGTGTTACAACTGCAAATGGTAGAATCATATAACAGCTTAGGGAAAAAATGCTTGTTTTGTTTTCCTTATAATGGGAGGAAAAACCCAGATATTTCCTGACACAAAAGAAAAATCATTATGTTCAAATTTTAAGCAATTAAATACTCATTAAGTTTTAGCCTCATTGCCTTCTTTCAATTATTATACTTTCCAAGAATGTTCCCATAGAAATTAACTCTTAATATTAAGAATCCATTTATCCAGTCTTCAAAGTGAATCACGTCTCACTTTCATCCATTAATCCTCAAGATCAAAGCTCAGGACCACTTTTTCATTCAAGTTCTATGTTCACCCTGTTTCGATATTCAGTAGCCTTTAAACTAATTTATATCATTTGTCATTAACAAAACAACCTTATATACAATAATAAAAACATTGAGATATGGGAAAACATTAACTTGTTTTATACACACACACACGCACACACACACACCCACCCCTAAGATATTTAAAAAATAAAAAATCATTAAAATCATTAAAAGATTTTAATCATTAAAAGAAATGATTCTAACCTTATCTCTGCGTTATTGCAATTTATGAGTGGTTATGATTTTTCTTTATTTGTACTTAATCCTTCCTTTCCATTACATAAACATCAATTGGTCAGTATTTAAGAACTAATAGCTACTAAGCCTTCGTTTTTGAGATGTATGACTCTTATTGATCAAACATTATGAAGTCAAGAGTGTTTCATTAGCTTTTATTACCAGATATGACTTGAAAAAAGGTACCATAACTTAAATGATTATGTCTCATTCATGCTTGTCTTTTGCTCCCATTTTTAGCAGTTATACCATTTCACCTTCATAGGAAAGTTTATTCATGCCAGCAAACACTTCATTTTCACATGTTTTTCTCAGAGGCAGAAACTGAAATACCAACTTGTAAACTAAAATAATTATTGTACTGTCACTAGCAGTACAATAATTTAATCTTTTAGTACTATTACCTCTGTATCACCAGACATTGAAACTCTAAATGGATGAAAAGCAAATATTTTCAAGTGGATAAACAAGCATAATAGTGAGGCATCACGTTGACAATTCTCTAAAGAAGATATACAAATGGACAACAATCATGTGAAAATATGCTCAACATCACTAATGATCGGGGAAGTGCATATCGAAACCACAATACGATGCCATCTTCTGCAAGAATGGCCATAATCAAAAGATCAAAAATCAGTAGATGTTGGTGTGGATGCAGCGATCAAGGAACACTTCTTTCTACACTGCTGGTTGGAGTGTAAGCTAGTACGGCCACTATGGAAAACTGAGTGGAGATTCCTTAAAGAAGTAAAAGTGGAGCTACTATTTGATCCAGCAATCCCACTACTGGGTATCTACCCAGAGGAAGTCATTATTCGAAAAAGATACTTGCATACACAAGTTTATAGCAGTACAATTTGCAATTGCAAAATCGTGGAACTAACCCAAAAGGCCACCAATAGATGAGTGGATAAAGAAAATGTGATATATATATATACACACATATATATCACATATATATATCATATATGTATATATATGATGGAATACTACTCAGCCACAAAGATGAATGAAATTTGCAATGACCTGGGTGAGACTGGAGACTATTATTCTAACTGAAGTAACTCAAGAACGGAAAACCAAACATTGTGTGTTCTCACTGATATGCAGGAGCTAAGCTAGGAGGACACTAAGGCATAAAAATGACACAACGGACTTTGGAGACTTAGGGGGAGACTGGGAGGAGCGCAAGGGATAAAAGACAACATATATGGTGCAGCATATACTACTTGGGTGATGGGTGCACCAGGATCTCACAAATCACCACTAAAGAACTTATTCATGTAACCAAATATCACCTGTATCCCAAAAACTTATGGAAAAATTAAATAAATAAATAAATAATAAAAAAGAGATCCATCTGGAAAAGTGTCTGTGTTTAGAGCCACCAACCTAATATATTTACAATAGTTTACCCACTAATTTCTAAGATGTAGTCATTTTCTGTATGGTCCAAACTGGAGCATTCATTGTAGCTGTGATAAGAATAATGTTTCGTGGATCTTTTTAAATTATTTTATGCTGTCATTAATTTCTGAGATAAACCCAGATATACATTATTATTTTCATTCTTGAATTTTGAATAAGACTAATGTCATTAGGTCATTTATTTTCCCCTTTTGATTGTAACAGATCTTAACCCATGGGTTAGGGAGCTAATATGGGGATTACACTAGCCTGGTTACAACTAAAGACCAAGTATCCGAAGAATTAATTATGGGATTAGTGCAGGGAGCCAACAAGCCTTCAGTAAGGCTTGGTTTTGTTGTATTTTGATTCTTTTTCCTTTCATCTTCTGTTTTTCATAAAATTCCTCTATGAGGTGCACGACAATAATTCTTCTTCCCCTGAAATTAGTATCTCAAAATTGGTATTTAGTAACCTCATCTACACTGATACAGCTCCCTTCTTCTTTTTTTTTTTTTTTTTTTTTTTTAAAGACAGAGTCTCGTTCTGTCGCCCAGACTGGAGTGCAAATGTGCCATCTCTGATCACTGCATCCTCCACCTCCCCGGCTCAAGCGATTATTCTGCTTCACCCTCCCCATTTCCCATCTTTAATGTTGTATTATGATAATGAATGGAAGAAGGTACCTTTGGAAGATTAGGGAAAAAAAGTATAGCTTTTTATACTATTTTGCTATTTCTTTATGTATACACATGGTATTTTTTATTTAAAGAGGTCTAAATCAATACACGGTGAGTTAACTGAAAAAAAAGAAGTTATGAAAGATTAAAAATTTGTTTTTCCCATCAGTCATCTGGTAAGTCAATCATATTACTACATTCTGATTATACTATAAGTCCTAAAGATTTTTATTATGACTATTCCCAGTGTGCCTTTGAAGTTAAATTATATAAAAACTAAAAATTTTAAAGCACTTTCTATTTGTGGGATTAATTTTATAGCTATTAGTTTATATATGACTGTGGTTTTTCCTGAATCTCACAGATTTTTGTATTAAGTTCTTGATTATTGTTGATTTATAAATAGTTTAAAACCATAGTTTGTTGATTCTATTATACAATGTTAATTTAAATATTTTAAGATAAAAGTTTATGGTTAGCTTAATTTCATTTTGGCAATTGACTCTAATAGAACATATTTATTTGTTCTTTGTAGTTAAGGTTTTTGAGAGTATAAAAATCTAACATTTAAATCTGTTTGTAAGTATCAATAGATAGATGTAACTTTTTTCTTGTTTGTTTCTTTAAAAATTCTCAAGATTTTTATATTAATTTACAGGGCTTAGTGTGCTCTGAATTTTTAGTGTGTGCCAGCTTCAAATTGATCTTGGAATTTTTGCTCTGAACTGAATGATCTTTGGTTGAGATAGGATTTTAGGTTCAAATTAGTTACTACTTAGAAAATGGCAAGTATTCTTTTCTTCAATGTTTATGTAACGTATCTGACAGGAATTTTAATATATTTTCAATTTTCTTTAAAGTTTGCCAGTTTTTCTTTTATCGTCTTTTTGTTTACTTTTGTTGTCTTTTTTTTTTTCCCCTGGGGAATTTAGTACTTTTTTTCTTGATGTTTTTAAATTCTGTTACTATATATTGAGTTTTGTAATACACTTGGATTTGCACTACCCTGCCATTTGAATCTGAATGCAGCCTTTCTTCATCTCTGGGAAAATTATTTATATTACATCACTATTTTCCTTCTTCTAAATTTTCTTGTTTCTGCTGATGGGAATTCAATTAAATGTGTTAGGCAACCTCTGTACTCCATCCACATTACCTCTTAACTTGTTACTCACATATTCCACAACTTTGTTATTTTGTGCCATAATCTATCTAAAATATAATAACCCTCCACAACTGAATCAAGACATTTACTCTTCACATTTGACTAATGGGGCACATGTAAATTTTATTTATTTATTTTTGAGACAAAGTCTTGCTCTGTCACTGAGGCTGGAATGCAGTGGCGTGATCTCTGCTCACTGCAAATTCTGCCTCCCGTGTTCACGCGATTCTCCTGCCTCAGCCTCCAGGGTAGCTGGGATTACAGGACCGCACCACCACGCCTGTCTAATTTTTGTATTTTTAGTAGAAACGGGGTTTCACCATGTTGACCAGGCTGGCCTTGAACTCCTGGCTTCAAATAATCCATCTGCCTCGGCCTCCCAAAGTGTTGGGAATACAGGCGTGAGCCACTGTACCAGCCTAAATGTAAATATGTATTTAACCTATATTGAAACTTAAAAATAAGTTTACATATAAATTTTACAAAAAAATTAGTTACCTCTTTGAGTAAGTTCAACGTCTACTTTACTATGTCTCTGAATACTCATTACATTATTAATAAACTTGTATTTGTCTTATTTATTATCCCTTTCAATTTTATTCCTCTATTAACTTCAATGTATCTTTTCTGGTTTGTCCCAAATATTAATATTTAGATTTCTGGTAATCTTTGCATATGGTAATGTTTGTTGTTGTTGTTCACCTGTCGTGTTATAGGTTATGCTCAGGTATTCCTGCCTCAGGAGATACTTATGTAGAGTCAAGAGTGTGTCCTTGATGCTGGTCAGAATGTGCTTGTTCTTTGTATTTTGAGTGTTATAATTTCCTATCAATTTTGGGGGGTTACAGTACAGAGACACTATCTTGACTGTCCATATCTAGTCATTGTTTTAGTTTGGGAGCAAATGTCTTTGTTGCTCAAATGGGAGAAGAGAAAATATTAATATGCCATGGTTTGCCAAATAGGTTTCCTCAATAATCATCTAGATGGTTGCACCTGGTGACATCATCTTTCTTGTATTTATCTAATTTTTTATATGGAGTCATTATAGTACCAAAATCAGATTGCTCAGAATGAATCTTTCATAGGTTATATGCTGAATTTATATTTGTGAACTTGTTTTTCTGTGGATCTGCACTGTCCGTTTGTAATACAGGGAAGCTTCATAGCTTCATGTCTGTTGATTGTACTCTTCAACTTCTAGGAGATTATCTTTATGTCCTAGAAAAATCAAATCTGAATGGAGCTTCTTTTCTCCATTTCTGAAAATCAAACCTGAATGGAGTTTCTTATCTCCATGACACAGTTTGAAAACTTTGTCAGGCTGGATAGTATAATAATGGGGTTTAGGATGAAGGCTGCCAAACCAGATAGATGTGAGATTTGGGCTGCACAGACTACATAGTAATGATGTGATTTAGGATTGTGGCTTTTAGTCCGAAGATATCAGTCAACTCCTCAAGTACAGACTGACATCAGCCACATGAGAAATCTGTCATTTCTATGTAATGAAGCCACAACAAAAATTCTGAATGTTTGAACCTCCAGTGAACTTCCTTGGGTGTCAACATTTTGTGCTTATCGTTGTGTATCTATGCAGGATCATTAGTTTTAAAATATATCAGAGGGGCGGAGCAAGATGGCCGAATAGGAACAGCTCCAGTCTCCAACTCCCAGCGCGAGCGACACAGAAGACCGGTGATTTCTGCATTTTCAACTGAGGTACTGGGGTCATCTCACTAGGGAGTGCCGGAAAATCGGTGCTGGTCAGCTGCTGCAGCCTGACCAGTGAGAGCTGAAGCAGGGCGAGGCATCGCCTCACCTGGAAGCGCAAGGGGGAAGGAAATCCGTTTTCCTAGCCAGGGGAACTGAGACACACAACACCTGGAAAATCGGGTAACTCTCACCCCAATACTGCGCTTTAAGGAAACAGGCACACCAGGAGAATATATCCCACACCTGGCGGGGAGGGTCCCACGCCCACGGAGCCTCCCTCACTGCTAACTCAGCAGTCTGCCGCAATCTATCCGCAAGGCAGCAGCTAGGCTGGGGGGGGCGCCCGCCATTGTTGAGGCTTAAGTAGGTAAACAAAGCCGCTGGGAAGCTCGAACTGGGTGGAGCTCACAGCAGCTCAAGGAAGCCTGCCTGTCTCTGTAGACTCCACCTCTGGGGACAGCCCACAGCTGAAGTCCAATAGGGGAGGCAGCGGGGGCCGGTGCAGAGGCCAATGACTCTGTCTGACAGCTTTGGGGAGAGCCGTGGATCTCCCAACGTGGAGGTTGAGATCTGAGAACGGACAGACTGCCTGCTCAGGTGGGTCCCTGACCCCTGAGTAGCCTAGCTGGGAGACATCCCCCACTAGGGGAAGTCTGACACCCCACACCTCACAGGGTGGAGTCACCCCTGAGAGGAAACTTCCAAAGGAAGAATCAGACAGGTACACTCGCTGTTCAGCAATATTCTATCTTCGGCAACCTCTGCTGCTGATACCCAGGCAAACAGGGTCTGGAGTGGACCTCAAGCAATCTCCAACAGACCAACAGACAGTCCTTCTGACTGTCAGACAGAAAACTATCAAACAGGAAGGACACCTATACCAAAACCCCATCAGTACGTCACCATCATCAAAGACCAGAGACAGATAAAACCACAAAGATGGGAAAGAAGCAGGGCAGAAAAGCTGGAAATTCAAAAAATAAGAGCGCATCTCCCCCTGCAAAGGAGTGCAGCCCATTGCCAGCAACGGATCAAAGCTGGTCAGAGAATGACTTTGACGAGATGAGAGAAGAAGGCTTCAGTCCATCAAACTTCTCAGAGCTAAAGGAGGAATTACATACCCAGCTCAAAGAAACTAAAAATCTTGAAAAAAGAGTGGAAGAATTGACAGCTAGACTAATTAATGCAGAGAAGATCATAAACGAATGACAGAGATGAAAACCATGACACGAGAAATACGTGACAAATGCACAAGCTTCAGTAACCGACTCAATCAACTGGAAGAAAGAGTATCAGCGATTGAGGATCAAATGAATGAAATGAAGCGAGAAGAGAAACCAAAAGAAAAAAGAAGAAAAAGAAATGAACAAAGCCTGCAAGAAGTATGGGATTATGTAAAAAGACCAAATCTACGTCTGATTGGGGTGCCTGAAAGTGAGGGGGAAAATGGAACCAAGTTGGAAAACACTCTTCAGGATATCATCCAGAAGAACTTCCCCAACCTAGTAGGGCAGGCTAACATTCAAATTCAGGAAATACAGAGAACACCACAAAGATACTCCTCCAGAAGAGCAACTCCAAGACACATAATTGCCAGATTCACCAAAGTTGAAATGAAGGAAAAAATCTTAAGGGCAGCCAGAGAGAAAGGTCGGGTTACCCACAAAGGGAAGCCCATCAGACTAACAGCAGATCTCTCGGCAGAAACTCTACAAGCCAGAAGAGAGTGGGGGCCAATATTCAACGTTCTTAAAGAAAAGAATTTTCAACCCAGAATTTCATATCCAGCCAAACTAAGTTTCATCAGTGAAGGAGAAATGAAATCCTTTACAGATAAGCAAATGCTTAGAGATTTTGTCACCACCAGGCCTGCCTTACAAGAGACCCTGAAGGAAGCCCTAAACATGGAAAGGAACAACCTGTACCAGCCATTGCAAAAACATGTCAAATTGTAAAGACCATCGAGGCTAGGAAGAAACTGCATCAACTAACGAGCAAAATAACCAGTTAATATCATAATGGCAGGATCAAGTTCACACATAACAATATTAACCTTAATGTCAATGGACTAAATGCTCCAATTAAAAGACACAGACTGGCAAACTGGATCAAGAGTCAAGAACCATCAGTCTGCTGTATTCAGGAGACCCATCTCACATGCAGAGACATACATAGGCTCAAAATAAAGGGATGGAGGAAGATCTACCAAGCAAATGGAGAACAAAAAAAAGCAGGGGTTGCAATCCTAGTCTCTGATAAAACAGACTTTAAGCCATCAAAGATCAAAAGAGACAAAGAAGGCCATTAATAATGGTAAAGGGATCAATTCAACAGGAAGAGCTAACTCTCCTAAATATATATGCACCCAATACAGGAGCACCAGATTCATAAAGCAAGTCCTTAGAGACCTACAAAGAGACTTAGACTCCCATACAACAATAATGGGAGACTTCAACACTCCACTGTCAACATTAGACAGATCAACGAGACAGAAAGTTAACAAGGATATCCAGGAATTGAACTCATCTCTGCACCAAGCGGACCTAATAGACATCTATAGAACTCTCCACCCCAAATCAACAGAATATACATTCTTCTCAGCACCACATCGCACTTATTCCAAAATTGACCACATAATTGGAAGTAAAGCACTCCTCAGCAAATGTAAAAGAACAGAAATTATAACAACTGTCTCTCAGACCACAGTGCAATCAAACTAGAACTCAGGACAAGAAACTCAATCAAAACCGCTCAACTACATGGAAACTGAACAACCTGCTCCTGAATGACTACTGGGTACATAACGAAATGAAAGCAGAAATAAAGATGTTCTTTGAAACCAATGAGAACAAAGATACAACATACCAGAATCTCTGGGACACATTTAAAGCAGTGTGTAGAGGGAAATTTATAGCACTAAATGCCCACAAGAGAAAGCAGGAAAGATCTAAAATTGACACTCTAACATCACAATTAAAAGAACTAGAGAGGCAAGAGCAAACACATTCAAAAGCTAGCAGAAGGCAAGAAATAACTAAGATCAGAGCAGAACTGAAGGAGATAGAGACACAAAAAACCCTCCAAAAAATCAATGAATCCAGGAGTTGGTTTTTTGAAAAGATCAACAAAATTGACAGACCACTAGCAAGACTAATAAAGAAGAAAAGAGAGAGGAATCAAATAGACACAATAAAAAATGATAAAGGGGATATCACCACTGACCCTACAGAAATACAAACAACCATCAGAGAATACTATAAATGCCTCTATGCAAATCAACTAGAAAATCTAGAAGAAATGGATAATTTCCGGACACTTACACTCTCCCAAGACTAAAAGGAAGCAGTTGAATCCCTGAATAGACCAATAGCAGGCTCTGAAATTGAGGCAACAATCAATAGCCTACCCACCAAAAAAAGTCCAGGACCAGATGGATTCACAGCTGAATTCTACCAGAGGTACAAGGAGGAGCTGGTACCATTCCTTCTGAAACTATTCCAATCAATAGAAAAAGAGGGAATCCTCCCTAACTCATTTTATGAGGCCAACATCATCCTGATACCAAAGCCTGGCAGAGACACAACAAAAAAAGAGAATTTTAGACCAATATCCCTGATGAACATCGATGCAAAAATTCTCAATAAAATACTGGCAAACCGGATTCAGCAGCACATCAAAAAGCTTATCCACCATGATCAAGTGGGCTTCATCCCTGGGATGCAAGGCTGGTTCAACATTCGCAAATCAATAAATGTAATCCAGCATATAAACAGAACCAAAGACAAGAACCACATGATTATCTCAATAGATGCAGAAAAGGCTTTTGACAAAATTCAACAGCCCTTTATGCTAAAAACGCTCAATAAATTCGGTATTGATGGAACGTACCTCAAAAAATAAGAGCTATTTATGACAACCCACAGCTAATATCATACTGAATGGGCAAAAACTGGAAAAATTCCCTTTGAAAACTGGCACAAGACAGGGATGCCCTCTCTCACCACTCCTATTCAACATAGTGTTGGAAGTTCTGGCTAGGGCAATCAGGCAAGAGAAAGAAATCAAGGGTATCCAGTTAGGAAAAGAAGAAGTCAAATTATCCCTGTTTGCAGATGACATGATTGTATATTTAGAAAACCCCATTGTCTCAGCCCAAAATCTCCTTAAGCTGATAAGCAACTTCAGCAAAGTCTCAGGATACAAAATTAATGTGCAAAAATCACAAGCATTCTTATACACCAGTAACAGACAAACAGAGAGCCAAATCAGGAATGAACTTCCATTCACAATTGCTTCAAAGAGAATAAAATACCTAGGAATCCAGCTTACAAGAGATGTAAAGGACCTCTTCAAGGAGAACTACAAACCACTGCTCAGTGAAATCAAAGAGGACACAAACAAATGGAAGAACATACCATGCTCATGGATAGGAAGAATCAATATCATGAAAATGGCCATACTGCCCAAGGTGATTTATAGATTCAATGCCATCCCCATCAAGCTACCAATGACTTTCTTCACAGAATTGGAAAAAACTGCTTTAAAGTTCCTATGGAACCAAAAAAGAGCCCGCATTGCCAAGACAATCCTAAGTCAAAAGGACAAAGCTGGATGCGTCACGCTACCTGACTTCAAACTATACTACAAGGCTACAGTAACCAAAACAGCATGGTACTGGTACCACAACAGAGATATAGACCAATGGAACAGAACAGAGTCCTCAGAAAATACCACACATCTACAGCCATCTGATCTTTGACAAACCTGACAGAAACAAGAAATGGGGAAAGGATTCCCTATTTAATAAATGGTGCTGGGAAAATTGGCTAGCCATAAGTAGAAAGCTAAAACTGGATCCTTTCCTTACCCCTTATACGAAGATGAATTCAAGATGGATTAGAGACTTAAATGTTAGACCTAATACCATAAAAACCCTAGAAGAAAACCTAGGTAGTACCATTCAGGACATAGCCATGGGCAAGGACTTCATGTCTAAAACACCAAAAGCAACGGCAGCAAAAGCCACAATTGACAAATGGGATCTAATTAAACTAAAGAGCTTTTGCACAGCAAAAGAAACTACCATCAGAGTGAACAGGCAACCTACAGAATGGGAGAAAATTTTTGCAACCTACTCATCTGACAAAGGGCTATATCCAGAATCTACAAAGAACTCAAACAAATATACAAGAAAAAAACAAACACCCATCAAAAAGTGGGCAAAGGATATGAACAGACATTTCTCAAAAGAAGACATCCATACAGCCAACAGACACATGAAAAAATGCTCATCATCACTCGCCATCAGAGAAATGCAAATCAAAACCACAATGAGATACCATCTCACACCATTAGAATGGCAATCATTAAGAAGTCAGGAAACCAAGTGTTGGAGAGGATGTGGAGAAATAGGAACACTTTTACACTGTTTGGGATTGTAAACTAGTTCAACCATTATGGAAAACAGTATGGCGATTCCTCAAGGATCTAGAACTAGATGTACCATATGACCCCGCCATCCCACTACTGGGTATATACCCAAAGGATTATAAATTACTCTACTACAAAGACACATGCACACGTTTGTTTATTGCGGCACTATTCACAATAGCAAAGACTTGGAATCAACCAAATGTCCATCTGTGACAGACTGGATTAAGAAAATGTGGCACATATACACCATGGAATACTATGCAGCCATCAAAAAGGATGAGTTTGCGTCCTTTGTAGGGACATGGATGCAGCTGGAAACCATCATTCTTAGCAAACTATCACAAGAAGAGAAACCAAACACCGCATGTTCTCACTCATAGGTGGGAACTGAACAATGAGATCACTTGGACTCGGGAAGGGGAACATCACACACTGGGGCCTATCATGGGGAGCGGGGAGGAGGGAGGGATTGCACTGGGGAGTTATACATGATATAAATGATGAATGATGGGTGCTGACGAGTTGATGGGTGCAGCACACCAACATGGCATAAGTATACATATGTAACAAACCTGCACGTTATGCACATGTACCCTAGAACTTAAAGTATAATAAAAAAAAAAAAATATATATATATATATATCAGAGACTATTGTGAGAAGTATTATACCTCCTTCGTATATTTTGAATGAAGAGCTAACATATTTTGCTGAGAGATTAGGTATGAGGTGAAAGATAAGGGTCAATTATAAAGCCAAAGGTTTTGCATTGAACAGTTGGAGGCATGAATGTACCATTTATTTAAATGGGAAGTTTTCAGTTGATTTAGTTTGGGAGAAAAAAAGTAACTTGTTTTTTGTTAGGATATACGTGAAGTTCCTATTAGCATGCCAGAGGAATAGTTGAAAAGACAGTTATATATATCAGTGTAGAATTTAAAGCAAAATTTCTGCAATTGATTTGTAAGTCATGATTTAAAAATGTACTTTAAACTAGGAGGTTGAATGAGTTAACCAAGTAGCTTGAAATCATATAAATGGTTTAAGTAAAAGATCTCAGTAAATTAGCAAAGAAAATTGAGAGAAAGTAGGCTATAGGTCTTAGGGGAACATTCAGTAGGGTGTGGTGTTCTGGAAGTCAAGTGATATAAGTATTTTAGAAAAGAAATCAGGATCAATAGCCTCTAGGGTTGCTGAAAAATCAAATAAGATTAAGTCTAAGAAATAGCTATTGAATTGGGCATAATAAAGGTTATTGTTGACTGTAGATTTTTTTGAGTTTTGAAGGTAAAATTTTGATTAATGAAGATTATAAAGAATATTATGAGACACATTTAGACAGTGAATATAGATAAATCTTTCAAAGAGATTTTCTGTAAAGAAATGAGCAATAGCTAATGGTAAAACTATACTGTCAATGTGGTTTTGGTTTTGAATAATGAGGTCACTAAAATATTGTATGTACATTCAAGAAAATAATCCAGCAATAAATGCAGGAGAAAGGCAGAAGAATTATGAGAACACCAAATTGTGTCTGACTCAGGAAATGAGATTATGTGTTTAAGAATGTTGGATAGTCTTAGAAAAGAGCAGTATCTTATAAGACAATTATTCCACAAGAATATAAAGGAAGGCAAATTGTATAGGTAACAGACTGGTGTGTGGGTAGATGTGGATATAGAATCTAGTTAAAGAACCAACAGCAGCATAATATACATTCTTTTCATGTGCATATAAAACATTATCCTGGATAAATAATATGTTAAGCAAGAAAATAAGTCTTCACAGATCTATAAAGATTAAAATCAAATCAAGGGTCTTTTCTGCCCACAGTGGTATGAAACTCAAAATCAATAAAGAAGATACTTCAGATAATTCACAAAACACATGGAAATTAAATGTGTTCCTGAATAACCAACAGGTTAATGAAGAAATTAAAAGGGAAATAAAAAACATATTGAGACAAATTAAAATAAAAACATAGCATTCCAAAACATGTGAGATGCAGCAAAAGCAGTTTTAAGAGTTCGAAGTGGATGGTTTATAGTAATAAACCCTTACATCAAAAAAGAAAAAATATTCTAAAGAAAGACCATAATGTTATACCTTAAAGAACTAGACAAATAAGAACAAAACTAAGTACAAAATTGGCAGATGAGGAGAAGTAATAAACACCAGAACAGCAAGAAGCTAGGAAAAAAATTGAAAAAAATAAAATTACGAGTTGGGTTTTGAAAAGATAAAAGATAACTTAAAAACCTTTACCTATACTAAGTAAAAAAGAGAGAAGACTCAAAATCAGAAATGATAGACATTAAAACTGATACTACCAAAATACAAAGGATAATACAAAAATACTATGAACAATTATACACCACCAAGTTGGATGATCTAAAACAAATGAATAAGTTCTTAGACACATTCAACTTAGCAAGACTGAGTCATAAGCAAACAGAAAAATCTTAGCAGGCCAATAACAAGGCAGCAGATTTAATCAGTAAGAAAATGTCACTTATCAAAGAAAAGTCAAGAACTTATGATGTCACTGCCGAATTCTACCAAACATTTAAAACAGTAATACCACTTCATTTTTCTTCCAAAAGTTCAAAAAGAGGAAATTCTTCCAAACTCATTTTAAAAGGCCAGCATTATTCTGAAGCCAATCCCAGAGAAAGATATTATAAGGAAAGAAAATTATAGACAAATAACGCTGATGAACATAATCACAAAATAATATTCAATGAAATACTAACAAACTGAATTTAACAGTACATTAAAAAGATTATTTATTATGATAAATTAGGATGCAAGATGGTACAACATACGCAAATCTATAAATGTGATATACCACTTTAACAGTCATTGACACAAGCCATATGATTATCTCCATAGATTCAGAAAAAACATCTGACAAAATTTAACATTTTTTAATGATAAAATTTTTTAGCAAATTAAGCATAGTGGTAAGGTAACTTAGCAAACTAAAAGCCATTTATGACAAACTAACAGTTGAAATCGTACTCAGTGGTGAAAAGTCAAAAGCTTTTTTGCTAAGATCAGCAACAAGACAAGGGTACTCACTCTTTCCAATACCAGCCAACATAGTACTTGAAGTTCTGCCACAACAGTTTGTCAAGAGAAGGAACTAAAAGGCATTCAGTGGGAAAGGAAGAAGTTAAATTGCCTGTGTTTGCAGTTGATAAGATCTTATCTATATAAAATCCTAAAAAGTCCACCAAAAATTATTAGAGCTTATAAATAAATTTAGTACAGTTGCAAAATATAAAGTCAACATAGAAAAATCAGTAGTGTTTCTATACACTAACAATGAACTATATAGAAAAGAAATCAAGAAAACAATTTCATTTAATGGCTATCAAAAATAAAAATAATTTTAACCAAAGAGCTGAAAGATCTGTATACTAAAAATTATAAATATTTGATGAAAACAATCTAAATAGACACACAAAAATAAAAAAAAATCCCAAGCTCATAGATTATAAGAATTAATAATATTAAAATGTTCATTCTACCCAAAGTTACCTAAGGATTCAATGCAATCCCTATCAAACTTCCAATGACACTTCTCACAGAAATAGAAAAAATGAATCCTAAATATTTTATGGAAACACAAAAGACCCTGAATAGCCAAACCAATTTTGAACAAAAACAAACAAACCAAAAAACAAACCACAAAGCTAGAAGCACCAGACGATGTGACTTCAAAATATGCTACAAAGCTATAGTAATCAAAACAGCATTATATTTGCATAAAGCGACAATGAAACAAAGTACCGAGTCCAGAAATAAATCCATGCATTTATGTTCAATTGATCTTCAACAAAAGTTCTATGAATACTCAATGGGAAAAAGACAGTCTCTTCTGTAAATAAGGTTTGAGTGACTGGATAGCCACATGCAGAAGAATAAAATATGGCTCTTATTTTATACCATTTACAAAAATCAACTCAAAATGGATTAAACATTTAAATGTTAGAACCAAAACTATAAAACTACTAAAAGAAAACTTAGGGAAAAAGCTCCATGATATTTGGTCTGACAATGATTTTATAGGTACAACCCCAAAAGCAAAGGCAACAAAAACAAAAATGGACAAATGAGATTGCATCAAACTAAATGGCTTCTGCACAGCCAAGAAAACAATCAACAGAATGAAGAGACAACCTGTGGAATGGGAGAAAATATTTACAAACCATGCATCTGATAAGGCTTAATATTCAAAATATGGAAGAAAATGAAACAACTCAATAATAAGAACACAAATAACCCAATTAAAAATGTATAAAGTATTTGAATATTTTTTCAAAGATATAAAATTGTCCAACAGCTATATGAAAAAATGTTCAAAATAATTAATCATCAGAAAAATGCAAATTAAAATCACAATGAGATATTACTTCAGACTTGTTAACATGCCTATTATCAAAATGATGGAAGATAACAAGTGTTGGAGAGGACGTGGACAAAAGGGAACACTCATACACATTTGGTGGAAATTTAGTACAACCATTATGGAAAATACTATGGCAGTTCCTCCAAAAATTAAAAATAAAACTACCATATGAATGAGTAATTTCCTACTTGATATATACTCAAAGTAAATAAAATCAGTCTATTGAGAAGCTGTCTGCCATCCCATATTTATTACTTATTCACCATAGCTAAGATGTGGAATCAAGTTAAGTGTACATCAATGAATGAACAGATAAATAAAATTTGGCTTATATACACAATGGGATATTATTAAGCCTTAAAAAAATAAGGAAATTCTATCATTTGTCACAACAAAGATAAATTTGGAGGATATTATGTTAAGTGACATAAGCCAGGCACAGAAAGACAAATACTGCATGATCTCACTTATATGAGGAATCTGAGAAATAAAAAAAAGCATTGAACTCATAGTAACAGAATGGAATAGTTGGTACCAGGGGCTAGTGGCAGTGGGGAAGGGGGCAAGGAAAATGTAAGTCCAGGATGCAATTTTTTAGTTATAAGAATAATAAATTCCGGAGTCCTAATATACAGTATGTTGACTATAGTCATGGTGACTCTAGTTATTGGTACTGTATTGTATACTTGAAATTTGCTGACAGAGTAGATCTCAAGTGTTCTCAGCAAATTCACACACACAAACACACCATAGTAACCAGGTGAGGTGGTAGATGTGTTAGCTTGATTGTTAAAAACATTCCAAAATATATACAAACCAAAGTATCATGTTATACACCTTAACTAATTTTTTGTGGATCAAACATCAATAAATATGTAAACATAAAACAAAGCAAAAAACAAAAAGAAAATAAATCAGGACCAGGCACGGTGGCTCACGCCTGTAATCCTAGCACTTTGGGTGGCCGAGGCGGGTGGATGACCTGAGGTCAGGAGATGACCAGCCTGGACAAGATGGTGAAACCTCATCTCCACAAAAATACAAAAATTACCTGGGCGTGTTGGTGGGTGCCTGTCATCCCAGCTATGCAGGAGGCTGAAACAGGAGAAACACTTGAATCCGGGAGGCTGAGATTGCAGTGAGCCAAGATCATGCCACTGTACTCCAGCCTGGGCAACAGAGCTAGACTCCATCTCAAAACAAACAAAAAGAAAATAAATAAAAAATATGTATTAAATATAAGTATGGAGAGGGAATACTGAAAATTTGGGAATAGAAATTAAAAAGTCTATATTTAGAAGAGTGAGAAAATAGTAAAAAAGAACTATTATATGAACCTTGGGTAGCTTTAAGAGTACAGTCAAGATACAGAAACATAAATTTGAATTGAGATCAGTCACAATGGCTGCCTCTTTAGCTACAGCCATGTTCAGCTCCTTGGATACAGCTAGAGTAGGCAGAGAGATAGATTTAACTAGCGTTATTTACTTGATAAAGAGAGATTGCAAAGTTGAGGAAAAAATATTTGAAAATACATGCAAAAAGAATGACTAGAAAAATAATAAGGAATTGAGGGTCAATGAAAATATTGGTGGATCAAATAAACACAGGTAGAAATGACAAAGGGGATATTACAACTGACCACACAGAAATACAAATACAGATTATATTATGATCACCTCTGTGCACACAAACTAGAAAATCTAGAAGAAATGGATAAATTCCTGGACACATACACCCTCCCAAGTCTGAACCAGAAATAAACTGAATCTCTGAACAAGCCAATAATGAGATCCGGAATTGAATCAGTAATAAATTGCCTACCAATCAAAAAAAAACAAAAACAAAAACAAAAAGCTCAGGACCAGACCAGACAGATTCACAGCCTAATTCTACCAGATATATAAGGAAGAGCTGGTATCATTTCTACTGAAACTATTCCAAAAAACTGAGGAGGAAAGATTACTCCCTAACTCATTCTATGAGGCCAGCATTAGCCTGATACCAAAATCAAGCAGAGACACAATAGAAAAAGAAAACAACAGGCCAATATCCTTGATGGATATTGGTGCAAAAATTTTCAACAAAATACTGGTAAATCAAGTCCAATAACATATCAAAAAGCTTATCCACCATGATCAAGTAGGCTTTATCCCTGGGATGCAATGTCGGTTCAATGTATGTGAATTAATAAATGTGATTCATCACATAAAACTAAAGATAAAAACCACATGGTTATCTCAATAGATGTAGAAAAGGCTTTCAATAAATTTCAATGTTCTTCATATTAAAATATGTCAATAAATTAGGCATCAAAGGAATATATTTCAAAATAATAGGAGGCATCTATGACAACCCCATAACCATCATCATACTGAATGGCCAAAACCTGGAAGCATTTCCCTTGAAAACTGGCACAAGATAAGGATTCCCTCTCTCAGCACTCCTATTTAACACAGTGTTGGAAGTACTGACCAGGACAATCAGGAAAGAGAAAGAAACAAAAGGCATCCAAATAGGATGAGAGGGAGTCCAACTATCCCTATTTGCAGATGACATGATCCTATACTTAGAAAACCTATATACTCAGCCTGAAAGCTTCTTAAGCTAATAAACAGCTTCAACAAAATCCCTGGGTACAAAATCAATATACGAAAATCGCTAGCTTTTCTAGATATCAACAACAGTCAATCTGAAGGCCCAATCAAGAACACAATCCCGTTCACAATTTACACACACACACACACACACAACCTAGGAATACAGCTAACCAGAAAGGTGAAAGATCTCCACAATGAGAATTGTAAAACACTGCTCTAAGAAATCAGAGATAATCCAAACAAACAAAAAACATGGAGAGGAAGAATTAATTCTATTAAAATGGCCATACTGCCCAAAGCAACTTATAGATTCAATGCTCTTTCTATTAAACTACCATTAATATTACTTACATATCTAGAAGAAAAAAAAAAAAAAAAGCCTGAATTGTCAAGTCAATCCTAAGCAAAAAGAACAAAACTGGAAGCACATTGCTACCTGACTTCAAACTATACTACAGGGCTACAGTAACAAAATCGGCATGGTGCCGGCACAAAAACAGACACACAGACCACTGAAACAGCATAGAGATACCAGAAATAAGGCGGCACATGTACAACTATCTGATCTTCAACAAACCTGACAAAAACAAGCAATGGGGAAAAGATACCCTGTTCAATAAATGGTGCTGGGATAACTGGTTAGCCATATGCAGAAGATTGAAACTGAACTTTTTTCTTAAATCATATACAAAAATTAACTCAGGATGGATTAAAGAATTAAATGTAAAACCCCAAGCTATGAAAACCCTGGAAGACAACCTAGGCAACACCGTTCTGGACATAGTAACAAGCAAAGATTTCATGATGAAGACACCAAAAGCAATTGCAACGAAAGGAAAAATTGACAAATGGGACCTAATTCAAACAAAGAACTTCTGCACAGCAAAAGAAACGATTAACAGAGTGAAAAGACAACCTACACAATGGGAGAAAACTTTTGTAAACTATGCATCCAACAAAGGTCTAATATTCAGCATCTAAGAGAAACTTAAATAAATTTACAAGAGAAAAGAAACAACCCCATTAAAAAGTGAGTAAAGGACATGAACAGACACTACTCAAAAGAAGACATGTGGCCAAGGAGCATATGTAAAAAATCTCAACATCACTAATCATTAGAGAAATGTCAATCAAAACCACAATGAGGTACCATCTCACACCAGTCAGAATAGCTGTTATTAAAAAGTCAAAAAAATAACAGATGCTGATGAGGTTGCAGAGAAAAAGGAAAGTCTATATACTGTTGGTGGGAGTGTAAATTAGTTCAATTATTGTGGAAGACAGTGTGACAATTCCTCAAAGAGCCCAAAACAGAAATGCCATTCAACATTACTGGGTATGTACCCAAAGGAATATAAATCACACTATTGTAAGGACACATGGACATATATGTTCATTGCAGCACTACTCACAATAGCAAAGTCATAGAACATCTAAATGTCCCTCAAGGGTAGACTGGATAAAGAAAATGTGGTACAGATACACCACGCAATACTACATAGCCATAAAAAAAAAAAGAATGAGATTATGTCTTTCGTAGGAACATGGATGGAGCTGGAGGCCATTATCCTTAGCATATTTAATGCAGAAAAAAAAAACCAAATACCCCATGTTCTCACTTATAAGTGGGAACTAAATTATGAGGACACATGGGTATATAGAGAGGAACAACACACACTGGGGCTTTGGGGCTTACCAGAGAATGAAGACTGCGAGGAAGGACAGGATCAGAAAAAATAACTAATGGGTTCTAGGATTAATGTTTGGGCAAGAAAATAATATGTACAACAACCCCCCATGATACAGGTTTACCTCTGTAACAAACTTGCACATTTACCTCGGAACTTAAAAGTTCAAAAAAGAAAAAAAAAAAAAAAGTCAGTGGATCAATGCACTGTGCGATTTGGCAAGTCTGAAGAATTACTGGAATAAGATTACTAGGAGTGAGTAGGAAAGGTAACAATGTGGAAAGGATAATTGAATGGTCTGAAATATGAATTGTGGAAGACAAATTATTCATTAGATAAGGCCAATAAGATCTAGGGAATGATCTTCAGGATGTGTGACCAAAGCAGGGTAATAATAACATTATTAGAGGATAAAAATTCCTTAGGAATGTATGTTTATATTATTTTGTCAGTTTTTTTGACAAACTGCTTTTTTGTAGTGATTTATTAGTCCAGATGGTATGTACATTTTAAAAACTTTTGATACATGCTTTTAAATATTGTGGCAATTTACATTCTCCATGCAAATATAAATATAATTATTTGTATATATTATAGTTGACTTTAGGTACTTTTATATTTTAATTATTTCCAATTTAAGAGATTACAATACTTCAATATTTTAATAAACATTTATTGTTTACACATGGGCATCCAGAGTGAAATAATAAACATTGGTGACTTGAAAACCTGGGAAGACGAAAGGGGGTGTGGGATAAGACACTACCTCTTGGCTACAATGTTTACTGTTTGGGTAATTGTTATACTAAAAGCTGAGATTCCACAACTATGCAATATATCCATATAACAAAACTGTTTTATACCCCCTAATCTATAAAAACAAAATTTAAAGTAAAAAAATACACTAAGAAAACTACAAAAATAGACATTTTTATTTAGTGTTGAGTAAAATCTTCTTGGATGTCTATTTTTTATACATTTCATGTGCTAATTTCTAATGAAATACAAGGATTTCATGACATACATTCTTAAACATTTGAAACTTTTATCAAGTAACTATAATAAAAGTTCACTGAATGAAAAATATTTTATTCACCATAATGCTATTTTGGATGCTACTTTCCCAGAAAAAAAAAATAACTTCTTTATTTTACAATAAATAGGTTATTTGCCCCTCAGAGTGAGATTTATAATGATAATCATAATAGTAATAGTAAATATTATGGAATAAGGGTGAAAGATAAAAAAAAGAAATGAGATGTAAACTTCCTTGAGTTTGTTTATGTAAGTTTATGGTTACGAAGACATGACAAATTATCCACTATCAAGTTTAAGGGTAATTTGGATGAAAATTACTTTTTGTTGTGCTTTCAATCTTATGGAATTTTAAAATGAGGCTTTAAATTTAGAAACTGTGATTATTGCATAAACATCATATTTGAGTAACTTAATTATATGTGAATAAACTTTGTCAGCATCATTCTGAATGATTTATAAAAATGCAGATCCTGAAACTTCCCAGGACTTCTTGATAGTTCCATGTAATCTGCATTTTTACAAAGTCCCCAGGTGACACTTCTACTCAGAAAAGTTTGAATATAACTGATAACAACATTCTCTGACATATTCTCAAACTTAATTATGTTAGAAATTGTGAGAATATGACAAACAATCTTTTATATCTCTGAGAAATGCTGTCTACATGAGCACTGATATTTATTCAAAGGGAAAGTTAAAAATAAAACTATCAGTAAAGCACATATCTATGATATGTTAGTAACTCTCCATTAACATGAAACAAATGTGCCAGATGGTAAATGCCCTACTTAGAAAACTTGGGGAATTGACTGATTCCCAAGCAGAGATCCCTGGGAAATAATTTGTGTCACTCAAGGCAACAAACATATTGATAAATTGTGCTCAGTGTTCATGGAAATGGTTGGATTTAAACCGAAGAACTTGAACATGTGGCATTATGGAGCAGAGAGCTTTTAGTTGATTAAAGTTCTCTTGCAAATATCCTGTATCAGAGAGCCAAAATCAAAACTGTGGTAAATGACTTTATTTATATTGCTATAAATTAAGTTTTTAAACTTACATTTTGGATTATGAATTTTACATATATATATATATATTACTTTTTCAGTTATTACAGATGACTAGAGTAAGGAAAGTTTATGTGCTCAAAGTCTCCTTGTACCTTTAGATACAGCATTGCAGTAATATAATTTAGAAGGTGCATTGTGGCTCAGGCACCCATTTTCATTATTTTAATTTTAAATGGTGATTGTACAATTGTGATAATGCATTTTTTAAAGATAACCATGCCAGTAAAATGTGATATTAAACAGGAAATGATATTGTCCTAGACATTAACATAGATTTTCTCATTTACTCTTTGAACCTATTTGGAATTTATTCTTCAAGTAAACCTATTAAAAACTGAGGTGAAAAAGTTCAAATAATTAAAACTCAAGTTTTCTAAGTGATTCCAAACCGAAAACTTCTCTTTTATACTAAAATGTCAGAATATATTGCAGATCAAAATTGCTTTGTATTTCTTTGTTTTTAATTTAAATAATATTTACTCTTCTGGTTTTAAACTTATTTTTTTTTTGTAGAAATCTGGTAGATAAAAAACCATCCACAAGTTACTATCCAGAGATGATCAATTATAAATTTGTGTGTGTGTATTGTATATAAAATATAATTTTGTCTATGAGTCTTGTGTGTATGCATTCATGTGTGTACATGTCTACATGTATGTATGTATCTATCATATGTCTTTCTATATAGCTATACTTGTTTGTCCTGGGGTTTTGTTGTTGTTGTTGTTACTAAGCATCTGTCTTTTTTTTGGAAAACAACCCTAGTTCTTTGAAGAACTGCATATTCTTCTATCTAGAGATGTGGTTTTCAGAGAAAGTATTGTTACGGGATCCTTGGGGTGTTGCTTTTATGGTCAAACACCTCTGTGACTGGTGGCTCCTTTGCCAGAGTTTTGCTTGGGCCCACTGGGCGGGTTCAGCCCACTCGGCCTGTCAGGCTGTGCTATGCTCATGCTACCAGCTTGGATCTCACATCTACCAAGGACGAGCCAGGCATGGAGTAGCAAGGGGTGTGTGGGCGAGCTAGTGTGGGGTCCGGCTACAGTCAGGCACACCAGCTGCTGCAGCATGGCAGGCAGCTCCAGGTGCTGGCACACTTGCCAGCTCCCTATGAGGCTGTGGCAGGACCGGGTACACCACAACAAGCTTCCATAACTGCCAGTGGGGAGCACGGTAGCACTTGGAAGTTTGGAGAGTCCAGGAGCTGCAGAACCCCAAAGAGAATCACCACCCTGGCTCAGGGAGCTCCCAGGTCTGGGCTCCCTGAAGGGCTGTAGCTCTTCTCTCCTTCTCTTCACCCACAATGTGGTGAACAAGTGGATATTTCAGCCCTGTTTGTGTTATAGCTTTTTCACCCCTGCCATTCTGCAGGTCCCGAGTTCTTGTCCTGTGTCCGTGAAGAATGAGGTATGTAGAGAAATGGAGAGTGATCAAGGCGAAGAGGAACTTTATTGAGTGACAGAATAGTTGAGAACAGGATTTGGAGTGGATAGCTCTACTCTGCAGCTGGATGTCACAACCAGTGTTCACCTCTCAGCAGAGAGGACACACTAGAGTGAGTTGCTCCTCTCTACAGCCTGTTTTCCTGACCTCTACTCAGCTCTGGGCTGAGGTCAGCATTAATGGGCCTCAGAAGGGAGAAAGTGTATGCCAATTGGTCCATGGGTGACCCTGGGCAAGCCCAAAAAAGGCAAAAGTTCCTACTCTGGTCTGCAGGACTGGCAGCCTGGCCCCCAGGCTTCAGGTCCTCCCTGGCCTGAAGGTGATGCCTCACTGGGGATTCACCCCCTTCCATCAAGGAACCTGTCTGCCTCCTGGTACCATTTAAGATGCCAAGGCTGTAGGTGCCAAGGCGTGCCTGCTGACCAGGGCTGAATTGCCCTCATTCCCCCATCAGCTTCCCTCCTATGCTTGTCTGTGTTCAAAGCCTGGAGGGAGTCAAGGTGGCAGTGGGTTGGTGCGGCAGTATTGCCCCAAGTGTGTACAACTGGGCTGTGACAGTGCCTGTGCTCAGCCTGGACTTTGCTCCAAGATCGGAGTAGGCACTGATGGCAGGGAAAAGCCAAGCAGTGGGAGCAGGCATTTCCCAGCCAGGGAGGGCAGGGTGGGAGCGACCAGGCCCCCAACAGTGCAGGGATGCCTGGGTCTGCAGTGGCTGTTTGGGCAAATGCAGCTGCACTTGGATGGGGGTGGGGCTCTTGCCTGCTCTGTGGAGCAGCAGGCCTAGGTCTGCAGCCAACAATTTGGGCGGCTACAGCTGTGCCTGGGAGGGTGGGGTGCCTGCCTTCTCCACACAGTGGGAGGCCAAGGCATTAGCTGTTGTATGGGCAGCTGCAGCTGCATCTGGGGAGCTCCCCCTCCACCAACTCAGAAAGAGTGGGGCTCCTACTAATCCCCCACTCCCACCAGCTCCATGGAGTGTGCGGCCTTGGCCGTACCTGCCTGCTACAGCTGGCGTGATGGCAGTGCCTGCTCCAGATGGGCTGCTGCCGCGATCAGTATCAAGTTCTTACCTGACTACTAATCTAATAATGGTTGATTGGTTCGGGATTAGGCAACATGTTTCTTATAATCCTTCCCAAGAATGTCTTCAGAAGGACTTTGGAAGACTTTAACACAGTATTGTATTAAATTGTATAAAATATAAGAAGTAGGAGCTATCAATAGTTAATTGTCCTAGCATATGGAGAAGGGTTGTATATAATGGAAGAATAAAGAAGCTAGATGCATAAAATAGAGGTTTTGTAAATACTAAAATATACACTATATTAAAACTTTGCATTGTTCTCTAAATTTAATGTGCATAATCAAATAACTTGTTTTAAAATGTTATGAGAAAAACTGTGAAAGAACAAAAAATAGTAAATATGACTTTAAACGTAACATTTGAGTATGTGACCTGAAAATCAGCAACTGGCAAAGTCCACCTAGAAATATTAGACCTCTCGTGCATCTTTTGATAGAGAAGGATACAGGGATAGAAAGAAGCTAGTCTTTCTTTCCACATCATTCCTGTTGATGCCAGAGGTTTCCTACATCGTATATCAAAAGTGACAGAAAAGTAGAGCAAACCTATTCCCAGAAAGGATCATTACTCTTCACCTTAAAAACCTTTAAAATGATATTATTGATTAGTCTTAATTCAATTGAGTACAACATTGAAAGATTTTAGTATTCTATCATCTCTGCTTTTATTATTACCTTATATAAGTTCTCTTTCCTTTTCTTAATGATAACTTAATTAAATTTCATTTTCTGGTCATTGTTACCTCATAAACTCTTTGTTCCATTATTTTTAATTTTGCATTTTTTGCTAGTTTTATTAATACAGTTTAATTCCCAAGAGTAAATGCAAATATTATTTTATTAGGCATCCTAGATATATTATTATATGTATGTATAAATGCATATTTATATTTTAGTTCTCTACGTTTTTACACAAATGCACTATACTCTATAATCCCCAAGTGTTTTTTGTTTTGTTTTGTTTTGTTTTTCTGAGACCAAGTCTCACTCTGCCACACAAGCTGGGGTGCAATGGTGCAATCTCATTTCACTGCAACCTCTGCCTCCCGAGCTCAAGCAATTCTACTGCCTTAGCCTCCTGAGTATCTGGAAATATAGGCATGTGCCACCATGCCCAGCTAATTTTTGTACTTGTAGTAGAGATTGTTTTGTACTTTTAGTAGAGATTGATGTTGTCCAGGCTGGTCTCGACTCCTGGGCTCAAGTGATCCACCTGCCTCGGCCTCCCAAAGTGCTGGGATTTCAGGTGTGCTTTTAAATTTTGGAGGTTTTTTTTTCAAAAGTAAACTAAATAGTTGTTGATTTTACTGGGAGCCAAATTATTCCATTAGTGAATACACCCACAATTATTTAAGCGACCTTCTATTTTGGATACT
Organism: Trachypithecus francoisi; assembly: GCF_009764315.1. Taxonomy (NCBI): domain Eukaryota; kingdom Metazoa; phylum Chordata; class Mammalia; order Primates; family Cercopithecidae; genus Trachypithecus; species Trachypithecus francoisi. The sequence goes on along the minus strand of NW_022681463.1, from coordinate 54,054,654 downwards.
TATGCTATTTCTAATATTTTACTATTAAAAATAATGGTTCAAGACTGCAACAATTAATCTTGCGCTTATTTCATATGTATTAGAGTAAATGAGTAGAAAAATATTTTAGAAGCAGTGTTTGTAGAATGCACATTTTTTATTTTGACAAATACTGCAAAATTGCCCTTTATAGATGTTTCAGAAATTTATATTCCAATTAGAAATGACTAAGCATCCTCTACAACCGTATCAACCTAAACATGCCTGATCTTTTCTGATTATGGAAGCTAAGCCCATTCGTTCTCAGGTGAGAGAGGTGAGTGAGCTTTGTAGTTTCTTTGCATCCCTTTCATTATTTTATGCAACCTCTAGATCTTTGCCAGTATAAGAAATGTTTGTGTCTATATTTTTAAAATTTTATCTCTTATCAGAAATTATTATTTCCCATAATTAAGCATAATTAGCATTTTCTGAAATGGATTCTTTATATCTTCTGTTTTATTTTTCTATTTGGGATTGATTTTTTTCTCAGTGGCCTGTAGGAATTCTGTTAAGAATTACCATTTTTTGTAGATATTAACTTCACATATTATTATTCTTTTGACTTTGCTTATGACCATTTTTTCTATGTAGAAAAATTTAATATACAATTTTATTTATCAATAATTAATTTTATGCTTTTAGAAGTTTTATGTTTTATTTAGAAAGCTGTCTTCCATCCCGAGCTGGAAAATAATTAGCCCATGGTTTGTTTTAGTAGAGTTATGATGTGCAATTCTTTAATTAAATATGCAGTTTATTTAAAATTTGTATTTTTATGTGTTAAAAATTTTTTTAATCTTCTAGATGTCAGTTTCTTTAAAAATTTAAAATTCCTCCAAACATTTGAAATAGTTAGATATTCATACACTAGTATGTTTATTTACTTTTAAGCTTTGAAGCATTGTACGTTATCTTTACCTCTATTCATGTGCCACTACATACTGTTTACAAAATGATGCTTTGCAGTCTATTTTAATACATTTTACTGTAAATTTGGATTGCTATTACATTTTTTAAAAAATAATTTTTCTTTTTTTGTATTTCTATGTGAGCTATATAGTGTTTTGTTTCAAAATATTATACTTTATATTTATTTAAACACCGTAAAAAGTAGAGTTTAGCTTAGGGAAACTGACAAATATGTAAAGTAGTATCAAGACACATATTATGCTTTCCCATTTGTGCAGGTTTACCTTAAAACTTATTAAGACTATTCCATAATTTTCTTAATATAGATTAATATATATTCTACAACTATTTTCCCCAAGAAATATTTTTATTCACATTGTAAAATACTTTAGCATCTCCTAACAGTTATTTAAATATACGAATTAAATTTCTACATGTTAATCGAATATCTTACCATCTTATTGAAGTTCTTGATGTTTTTATGTTTTCCAGGAATAAAATTGCATCATACATAATCTGTACCTTCTCTTTTTTTTTTTTTTCTCTGAGACAGAGTCTTGCTCTGACGCTTAGGCTGGAGTGCAGTGGCACAATCTCGGCTCACTACAAGCTCCGCCTCCCAGGTTCATGCCATTCTCCTGCCTCAACCTCCAGAGTAGCTGGGACTACAGATGCCCACCACCACGCCTGGCTAATTTTTTGTATTTTTAGTAGAGACGGGTTTCACTGTGGTCTCGATCTGCTGACCTCATGATCTGCCCACCTTGGCCTCCCAAAGTTGTACCTTGTCTTTTTAAAATTTGTAGTTACATATACATTTTCTGATGTTTCCCATATGTATCCGTTTGTTTCTCATGCTTCTTAATATGTGTATTACTTTACTTATTTATTTAGAAACAGAGTCTCACTCTGTCACCCAGGCTGCAGTGTAGTGGCATGATCATAGCTTGTGGCAGTCTTGAACTCCTGGGCTCAAGCAATCCTACCACCTCACCTTCCTGAGTCACTGGGATTACAGGCATGTTCCACTGTACCCATCTCTTCTTCATATATTTAATGTGCATTTCATTTTGTTCACATTTTTTATTTCTATTCACAAGACCTTCAGTACTCCATGGGCTCCTTGATTTTTCTCATTACCAGTAAAATTATGTTGATTCTAAATTTATATAATATTTCCCAATACACAGAAACACATAATTCTCAAAATTTGTTCTTTTTTTTTTTTTTTTTGAGGCGGAGTCTCACTCTGTCACCCAGGCTGGAGTGCAGTGGCGCAATCTCGGCTCACTGCAAGCTCCGCCTCCCGGGTTCACGCCATTCTCCTGCCTCAGCCTCCCCAGTAGCTGGGACTACAGGCGCCCGCCACCTCGCCCGGCTAGTTTTTTTTTTGTATTTTTTAGTAGAGACGGGGTTTCACCATGTTAGCCAGGATGGTCTCGATCTCCTGACCTCGTGATCCGCCCGTCTCGGCCTCCCAAAGTGCTGGGATTACAGGCTTGAGCCACCGCGCCTGGCCAAATTTGTTCTTTATAAATCTATAAAGCTACCTACAAAATGTTAAGAATGGTTGTTTTGGCCTTCTGAAATGAAAATATTAGGAAATATAGTTTAGTCTATGACTTAGTTTTGTGTCAATGAAGTAACAAGTTAAAACAAACTTAACTACTTGTAATTACACAAATTTATTATCTTTCAGTGCTGTATGTAGAAGTTCAACATAAGTCTCACTGGACTAAAATTAATGAGCTACAAGTCTGCATTCCTTTCTCGGTATTCAAGGGGAAAATACACTTTCTTGCCTTTTCCAGCTTCTTAGAAAGGTCTCTCTCTCTCTCTCTCTTTCTCTCTCTCTCTCTCCCTCTCTCTCTCTGAGTCTCTCTCTCTCTCTGACTCAAGTAGACTAGGTTCTCCATTTTTAGAAATTCATATGATTAGATTGAGCCCAAGTGAATAATTCCAGATAATTTTGATCTCAAGTTCCTAAACGTTGATCACATCTGTGAAATGCCTTTTTCCACACTAGGTAAAATATTCATAGGTTGTAAGGATTAGAAGGTACATATTTTTGGTGGTGAGGAAAGATGGGGAGGTTGTAGTCATTCTGCCTTTCCCCCTCTATTTTATCAGATGAACCCCAACCCCAATATTCAATGTGGGTACTTTTCTAATTCCCTAAGCTTCCGCTGGTCTGGGAAATAAAGGGAAAGAGTACAAAAGAGAGAAATTTTAAAGCTGGGTGTTCAAGGGAGACATCACATGTCAGCAGGTTCCGTGATGCTCCCTGAGCCATAAAACCATCAAGTTTTTATTAGCAACTTTCAAAGGGGAGGGAGTGTATGAATAGGGTGTGGTCACAGAGATCATATGCTTCACAAGGTAATAAAATATCACAAAGCAAATGGAGGCAGGGCGAGATCACAGGACCACCGGATGGGGCAAAATTAAACTGCTAATGAAGTTTTAGGCACACATCTTATCAGGAGACAGGGTTTGAGAGCAGACAACCGGTCTGACCAAAATTTATTAAACAGGAATTTCCTCGTCCTAGTAAACCTGGGAGGGCTACAGGAGACTGGGGCTTATTTCATCCCTTTGTCTTCAACCATCAAAGACAGTCGCCCCCAAAGCAGCCATTTTAGAGGCTTACCTTCAGGGGCGCATTCTCTTTCTCAGGATGTTCCTTGCTGAGAAAAAGAATTCAGCCATATTTCTCCTGTTTGCTTTTGAAAGAAGAGAAAAATGGCTCTGTTGCGCTCACCGGCAGTCATAGTTTAAGGTTATCTCCCTTGTTCCCTGAACATTGCTGTTATCCTGTTCATTTTTCAAGGTGCCCAGACTTCATATTGTTTAAACACACATGCTCTACAAACAATTTGTGCAGTTAATGCAATCATCACAGGGTCCCGAGGCAATATACATCCTCAGCTTATGAAGATGATGGGATTAAGAGATTAAAGATAGGCACAGGAAATCACAAGAGTATTGATTGGGGAAGGGTTAAATGTCCATGAAATCTTCACAATTTATGTTCGTCTGCCATAGCTTCAGCCAGTCCCTCCATTCAGGGTCCCTGACACCCTGCAACAATATTTTCAGCAATATATTCCAAAATATTTTATTTTATGAAATTTTAGACATAAATTATTACATTTAAATAAATGTACCAGGTGGATATGATTATAAGGGAATAATAAGATTGCAATTTAATAAACTATCACAGAGTACTAACTACTAGATAATCTGACACATTGTCTACATTCTGTAAGAATTTTTTGGTGACTTTAATCGTGATCAATTTTAATTTACTATATTTGAATTTAATATAAATAACATAGTGTAAGTTATCTTTGTGCTTGTCATCTATTGGCCAGCATCATGTTTGGAAAATTTATTTATGCTGTTTATGTAGTAGTAATTTGTTTATGTTCATTGCTATGCATTATTCCATTATATAATTTTATCACAAAAGGTTGCTTCATTATACTTTTGATAGATATTTGGATTGTTTCCAGATTTGAGCTATTATGAACAATGCTCCTACAAACATTCTGGTAAAAGATTTTTTATGCGTATTATTTTACATTTAATTGAATGTATAGCTAGAAATAGAATTTCTGGAAATACAGTAAATAGTATTTTTAGTTAGTACAGTCATTTTATGTTTTAATCTATGGTAATATGAATAATAATATAATAGATAAGGATAAATATAAAATAAATGTGATATTAAAAATAGCTGAATACAAATCTGAAAAATCCTTAAAATAGTAATTTTTTTTTCTATTTTTTAAGAACTGGAAATAGAGAGAGTGGTAGGATTTTGCATAGTATTATCTAGGTAACATATTCACAAAGGACAGTATACATTATTTAATGAATGACTTCTTATTTACCAATTATAATAATGAATATTTTGCAACAAACTTCTCATGAAACGTACTATTTGACAAGTTAGATGAAAGCTTTGCAACTTCAAATTTCGTGCTTAATAAAGATCTAGTTACTAATCAGAATGATGAGAATGCACATGAGTATTATTCTTATTACATTCACAACCCAGATACAGTGTATGCAACTTTGGATTGCCCTTTAGAATCTGAACACCTTTATGTTCATGAATTTGGTAATTTAGACAAGAAAAATCAAACCCCTGGTGCTTTAGTGCTTTATTACATTTATTAGAGAATGTTTTTGGAAAATTACCAAGTCATCTTTGTGACAGCATGGGGATATTTCCAACAAGACATTATCCAATTCAAAGTAATGATCATGATTTGCCCACTGGGGGGATCATGACAGAACATTTGTAATTGTATTTTATACCAATATATTGAGAAGTAGAGAAATAAATTTTAAAAACCAAATTTATATTTTAAATTCAAATGCAGATACATTTTTGTCATATCAAAAAAAAAAAAAAAAAACCGAAGAGATAGATTTTGTTGTTACAAGATAAGGAGTACCAATGAAGAATTTTTTGCCTGGAAATACTTACATTCTCTAATACAAAAAAACCATGAATTACATTTGCACACAAACAGTAGAATTGGAAAAAAAAAAAAGAGGGATTTAATAAATAATATAGAATCAACAATATGTAATGCAGATGTGTAAAAAAGAAAAACTTAAATACTATTTTTAAGTAAATGAGTATTTATAAGCTGGTATCCAATATATGCTAAATATAGAGATAAATATTTTGGCACTAACAGCAGAGTGTTTATAGAAATCATAGAACATGATATTAAAATTTGCTACAAGGATGACTGAGCATATGTGATAGATAAAATACAGTGATAATAATAAATGCAATTTTGAGAATGACAGTATCAAAATGAGATTATTAATGGGAAAATTAATAGGATGATATAATAAATCAGGCAAAAAAAGAGAATAAATACTACTCTATGAGGGTGGAAAAATAATGCTAAAGACTTCTTATTTATTATATATTGTTGAACTAAAAGGAAAAGAAAACAAGTGAATAAAAAGTAACATCTATGTCATTATTTTATACCTGTTTAGAGAATTGATATTAACAATTAAATGAATCATAAAGGAGAAAAAGAATTTAGTGCATTAATTTAAAATATTGTGGAGGTTAAGCCTGTGAGTGTTCGTTGTTAATGGTGTTAATGTAAAGCAATAGGTGTATAATCCAGAAAATTCAGATGCATTCTTAGTGTGATTTTTATATTAACTTGGTCTTTAGGTCTCCATGTAGTTTCATAAGCCTAGATAGCCAGTTTCTAGGAGAGACCGGCTCGAGGGAAAGTTAAGTTCAGGTGTACGTGTCAGATGAAACAAAATGAGGAGTAAAAGAAAATGAATGAACAGAAGTATATTACTTGCAGATTCCACAGAGAATTGAGGCCCTGATGGGAGGCCAATGGGAGAGGAGCAAGAGAGAGAGGTCCTGTGGGACTATGCTTTATCATAGACCATAGATATTATCTTTTAGGCTTTCCTGTGGAAATGACTAGTTTAAAGAAAATGAGTACAAGAGCCTTATTTACATACTTTTGGTATTTACTACCAAAATTCACTTTGGTTTTATCATGGACAGTAGCTACGCATGTGTCAGGTTTTAGGTCAATGGGATGAGAAATAAGTAGGCTAACAAGCACAGGGAGAGGGAGAGGTTTAACGAGGCCAAAAAGTTTTAAATAACTAGGTTTTAAATAACTTGTGTCAGGTCTAAAAATGGATGCCAAAACAGAAAATTTATTAAAAGAGTTTACAACATTTTTCTGTTTAACATGTACATTTGCTACTATAAGACATGGTCTCAGTGATATGTCAATCATATATTGAGAGCAGATCAAATTGAATATACAATATTTTGATATCAACACAACAAACATATTGATTAACATTACATTTGACTGTGCAATCACTCAGACATAAGATGAAAATGGCCATAAGATTTATTAAACCAATTAGGCAATTTAATTAAAATATGATATGTACTTAAGCAACATCTTTATATAATAAAAACTCATAATGTACTTATAACATTTGAAGAAATACAAAATTATTTTTGAATTTTTACTTTCTACTATTGACATTTATTTGTATCTGTTACTTGATACTAACAATGTTAACAAAAGCTGACAACAAAACCAATCAAAACTGATTGTTACTATTTTACTTTTTAACAAATTAAAAAGAATTTGAAGGATATTGAATGCATTTTATTTATTTTTTATATTAAATATGTATTAAATGCATAATATTCAAAATATGGTTTTGGTGTTTTTTTTTTTTTTTTTTTTTTGAGACAAGGCCTTGCTCTGTCACCCAGGCTGGAGTGCAGTGGTGCAATCATGGTTCACTGAAGCCTCCACTTCCTGAGGTAAAGTCATCCTCCCACCTCAGCCTCTCCAGTGGCTGGGACTACAGGCTTCTGCCACCACACTTGGCTAATTACTTTTGTATTTTGTTAGAGACCGGGTTTTGCCATGTTGCCCAGGCTGGAATATTCACTATATAGTATATAATGTTTTAATATTAAAATAAAATCCTCTAAGTAATATTATGCAGATTTGTTTCTCTAAATGGAAATAAATCACATGTAAAATATCAGCAAATGTGACATTAGAGTTAAATAAAGGTAATCATAAAAAGGTAACAAAATTTGTTTGGGAGTATGATGGAGAAAATACTTATGAAAAATTCCAAATATAATACCTATAAGATATTATTTTCTAGCCATTATGGATCAAAGCATTTTTCTCAATTGATGTAATATTTGAACAAATTGAATAATATTATGATCATTTGGGTTTATTTGTAATGTAGCAGCCACCAAAATATTGAATAATTTTTAAATATTTGTTAATTTAATATTTCATTGAGACAATAAAAAATTATAAGAATGAGTTTTGTTATGAAATTATAACATTCTAATATATATAAATCTTTATATTTATTCTTTATGTTTTAATTTAATCTAAATTGCATGCCAATTTAAATATAGTCTTAGAACACTGCTTTCATTTGTCTCACCAATTTTGTATTTTTTATCCTTTCTATTTTTTTCTCGGATTGAATCAGATTTATTGACATATATGTTTTCCACTTATTACTTATGCAGATTTACATACACACAATATTTACTAGTTCTTTCATATTAGTCTACAGCATACAATCTTGACTTTTACCATAACTGAATAATGCTGTTAGAAACTTTTCATCTGTGTCAGTCTGACTTAAAAAAAAATTATTTTTAATTTCTGTGGGAACATAGTAGGTGTTTATATTTATGGGGTACATGAGATGCTTCGATACAGGCATGCATTGTGAAATAGCTACATCATGGAGAATGGGGTTATCTATTCCCTCATGGATTTATCATTTGAGTTACAAACCACCCAATTACATTCTTTATTTTACTAACCTAACCTTCTTGATGGATTTTCAATGTACTTAAAATTTTTCTGCATTTTAAACCTCATAGACATCATCATTATTAATTTTAATACAGGCAGTTTTCATGTAGAATCAATTATATATTCACATTTTTATTGAGCATTTCTGAGTTTTCATTAGATTATTTTTCTTCTCTATAAAACATCTATACTACGTTTTTCTCAGTTTTTTTATGCTTGAACATATTTTTATTTTTATGTATTATTGAGAAATATTTTTACTGGATGTGAAATCTTGGATTTGCAGCTATGTTGTTTTACTTTTGGGAAATGTAATTTCCTTGTTGTTTTAGATCCCAGTGTTTTAGTTTTATTTTTTACCTTTTCTTCTGAGACCACCCCCCACAGTGTATATGTGTATGTGTGTGTATTTCAAAATGTTACCTATGTCTCATAGCCTCTATTTCTCTTTTCTTCATTTCCTGTGTTTTAATTTTATTACATTTTTGTGAAATATTTCCTATTTCACTTAATCTCTTTTGATCCATCTAATCTGCTACCAGTTAAGCCACCAATTGAATTATTCATTTTGTTCCAGTGTTTGTACTTTATATTTATATATTCTACATAGTTTTTTATTCTCTTTTAAGTCACATATCTTAATTTTCAAATTCTAGAGTAAATTAATTATAACTAATTTAGACTGCCTTATAACATCATTATCTATATTTCTGTGAATATGAATCTTCTTTTTTTCCTGGTTTACTGGGTAAGTTTAAACTACATGGAAGATATTTTGTGAGAAGAATAATAGAAAAGTAATATGTGATATTTAATGTGCTAATTTTTTGAGTGAAAAATTTACTTATGCTTCAACAGGCAACAAGCATGGGTGAAGGATTGTCTTAATTGTACCATGAATTTGGCTATTTGAGTACTGGTATCAATTTTTTCAGGGTTGGTCTCATTATACTTTACTCTTACTCTAGGTTTTGGATTTCTACGTTTCCCAAATGAAGAGGTGTGAAGTTGGCAATACCTCTCCTTACTTGTGCACACTTCACTCTGGTATTTTCCCTCTTTCCCTATAGGGTGGCTGCTTAATCTCTTAAATGCACAGTCACACACAATACTGAACAAATTCTCTAAGAAAAACGTACAAAATTTAAGGCTCAGCTTTCTGTGTTTCTCTTCTCTTCTGAGTTTGATTCCTCATGTTCACACTTTCTTCTTAGTACTTTGACATTTTCAAAGGTATCTTTTGTACATTGGTTCCACTTTTTTCATGGGTGACTTGTTTGGTAACAAACTATTCAACCAATACCAGCATCACGGATTCTTAGTAGACATGGAACAAACATCCAGTTCTTCTTCACTCAGACTTTGCTACATTGTTTAATCAGTGTGGTGCAGATGGTTGACTCTATTTTGAACTACTTAGTTGTTACATTTCATTTTTGTTGATTGTCCTTACTAAAATAAATACAGTATTCTGGTTAGCACAGCAGGTTTCTGAACAAGACCACCTGGGTTTATATCTTGACTTCTCCATTTACTCATACGTAACTATGACAGGTTGCTTCATTTCTGTCTTATTTCCCTGATATGTTAAAGCAGATAATATTTATCTTAATATTAAAGATTATTTTCAGGAGGAAGTAAAGTTACTTACATAAAGCACTTGGAAGGTTTATATTCTTGATGTTCTGAGTATTTCAAACTACTTCTTACCATATAAGAATATTTCAATGTTTGCATCAGCAAATGCTTGTATTTCTCTTAGCGATTTACTGCTTAGGAAGATTGTCTCATTCAATATGTGCTTTAAAATGTGCATCTCATGTGTAACTCATCTGAAATGATCATTTACTGTTGTATTTCATGGACTCCCTACAGTTCACATTACAGAGTATTTAAAATTTGTATGTATGCACAAATGTACATTACATTTTTGTACAAAGGTATTACAGCATTCGTCAAATGTCTGGTTGCATAATAAACTGAAAGTGTTCCAGGAACAATTTATTGTGTATTCTGTGTACTGAAATAAAAGGAGAGTTGTGTTGTTTGTGGTGGTAGTTAGTGTCATTATTGTTTGAGAGTGAAAACATTACTCTAGTAGAGACTCTAAGCATAAAGTATTTTCCCTCCATGGCATGATGTTAAGACACATTTTGTGCTATACAAAAAAAAAAAAAAAAAAAAAAAAAAACACTCTTCCAGCTGCAGAAGATGAAGGAATAATTCTATCTTATTGCTTTATGTCCACATATGTAGTCTGTATTTGTATATTATATTCTTTATCTCTGATAATGGTCTTCCTTTCCATCTAAAAAAATCATATGTAACTGTAAAGGCCTTCCTGTAATATGGCCCTATCTCTGAGACTCATCCTACTTAAGACAGAATTAAATTTTGTGACTGTTTAAATTGTGTAAACAAGGACTATGTCTTCATTATTATTTTGCCTCTATGTGGTACAGAATGAACATGAAGAAAATATTACTGGACTTGGTTAAATTTGTTTGGAGTATGAGAGATAGTATATAACCATTACATTTCACAGCCATTTTCTAGTGACAACATGCCCCTGTATATGGTAGATATTGCTAGAAGAATTAAGGTTTGTTTCCAAAACACACTGTGATTATCTTAGTTATCCTACTTCATAATGTAATACTCTTTCATTGACAAACAAAAACTAGCACTCTTCTTCTTCTTCTTCTTCTTTTTTACATTAAGCAGCAATTCTGTAATTCATGCATTTACTCAGTAAATATTTATGAAATACATTTCAGGCACTAGGCACTTTCTAGGCCTTTTATTTATGGAATTGAATAAAAGAGACAAGGTGTCTGTCTCTATCGTATTCATTCACATGTGGAAGAGAACAATAAATAGACAAATGTTACCTTAATCTCAAATTATATCCAGTCTCAGAACACTTCCCATCACCATACAAACATGCTGTTATTTTTTCCATTTAGATTTTCCCTTTTCCATCTAGACTGCATTTACTGTCTTCATGTACCACACCACTTTTGTTCACCAATTTGAAAGAAAAATTCCTGACAGAGTTGAGAGTTGTCTTTACTTATGTTCCTCCTGTTCTCTCAAATCTTAACACTGCTTTAAACCATCATTATATCTTGTATGGATTATTGTAGTAGCCTTCAAATTATTCATCCAATTTGTATCAGAATAATCTATATAGTATTTCAGCATAGTAGCCTGAAAGTTGCTATTAAAATGTCCATGACTTTATGTCACCCCTCTGCTTAAAAATCCTCCAACAGCTTCCAATTTCTCTCAGAGCAAATGCTGCATCTTCCCAATGTCCTGTGAGGTTCTAAGTAACTGCACCTCAAATACCTATGACTTCATCTCCTAACACTCTCAGTTTTCTTTTATTTCAGCTTTGTGTTTCCACTTCAAGCATGCCATGTTCCCATCTCAGAGACTTTGCATTTTCTCTTTTCTTATTCTGAAATGCTATTTCTTGTACATAATTCCTTACTTATTAATTTTTGTGACTGCTTAAGTTGTGTAAACAAGGATTATGTTTTAGAGGGATCCTCTTAAACGTATCTTTGTAGGAAGACCTGCCCTAGCAAACCTACTTAATATTACATAGTAACTTCAATTCTTCCTCATTCTCATTCTAATCTAGTCATACCATCATTCAAACTGTTTCCAAATACACCAATTACAATTCTACTTCAGCAGCTATTTGCTTAATATTCCTTAGGCATAGCATGCTTTTCTCCAACACACACAGTTGGACTTCTTATTCTCTTTGAGAATAAGAAGGAAGTTTGAACCTTTCTTCTAACGGCATTTCTTAGTAAACTGTTTCCTGATGTTCCCATATGAAGTTGCACCCTCCTTTTTATACATGGTATCCTCTTTCTTATTTTATTATACTTAATTGAATGTTTCAAATATATTATGGAAAACAGTATGGCAATTCCTCAAGGATCTAGAACTAGATGTACCATATGACCCAGCCATCCCACTACTGGGTATATACCCAAAGGATTATAAATTATTCTACTACAAAGACACATGCACATGTATGTTTATTGTGGCACTATTCACAATAGCAAAGACTTGGAATCAATCTAAATGTCCATCTGTGACAGACTGGATTAAGAAAATGTGGCACATATACACCATGGAATACTATGCAGCCATCAAAAAGGATGAGTTTGCGTCCTTTGTAGGGACATGGATGCAGCTGGAAACCATCATTCTTAGCAAACTATCACAAGAACAGAAAACCAAACACCGCATGTTCTCACTCATAGGTGGGAACTGAACAATGAGATCACTTGGACTCGGGAAGGGGAACATCACACACTGGGGCCTATCATGGGGAGGGGGGAGGGGGGAGGGATTGCACTGGGAGTTATACCTGATATAAATGATGAATTGATGGGTGCTGACGAGTTGATGGGTGCAGCACACCAACATGGCACAAGTATACATATGTAACAAACCTGCACGTTATGCACATGTACCCTAGAACTTAAAGTATAATTAAAAAATAAATAAATAAATAAAATAAATTAAAAAATATTAAAAAATTAAAATAAATAAATAAATAAATAAATCTCATTATTTTTTACTGGCTTCCTACCTATGCCTTCCTAATGAAACAAGATTTTTATGATAGCTTGAATGTTCACTTTGTTCAATACATGACCATGCAGTAGACAGTAAGTTAATATCCACGTGTAGTATGACAGTTAGTGTTCAATGTCAGATAGTTTTAAGTGCTATGGAAGATAAAGATGGCTAAGTGGGAAAGCTGTAATGGAGGCGTGTGCCTACTTTTTATAATGTTGTCAGGGAAAAGATCAATGATGGTTTGACAGAGCAAGCTGGAGGAGAAGCGTTTCAAACGTGAGAAAAATAGCCCATGCAGATCCTCATGAGAGGAGAATTTTAGGCATAATGTAGGAACTCAGGTAGACTAGCAATACAGGAGATAGAATGAAATTATTTAGGCCGGTAGTGAGGGCAAAAGAGTCCTCAGCAGAACTTCCATCCTTATAAAAAGCAGTCCAAGAAATCACTTCTTTTCTAACCAAGAGCAGCCTGAGAGATCCAGCTGCAAACACACATAAGGAAGCTGGAAGCTTGTCCAGGGGAATGCTGGCAGCTGAGCCTCTAGAAAAGGGCTCCCCGGGGGTCAGGAATGTCCAACATAGAAGCTCCATCTTCTCTTTTTTGTTAGCATGTGTGCCGTAAGAAAGAAACAGGCAACATGGAGAAGTTCAGGCAGAGAACCCACCTGCATAATAAAAGATTTGGGGTGGGGATATTTGCACCCTATGCAGATGGCACACCTTGTCCTAACCGGTATTTCACGCTCTGTGTATATCAGGCACCACCTCCTCACTAGTTCATCTATAAAACCCACTGCATTTCACTGCGGATCACCAATCCACTTTTCCAGGACTCCTTTATATAGCAGAGAGCTATCCTTTCTTTCGCCTATTAAATTGTGGTTCATAACCCCACTCTTTGCGTGTTCATGTGCTTAATCTCCATGGCTGTGAGACAATGAACCCCATTGTCACCCCAGACAAGGAGGCCTCTTCGCTAGTGTATCTGCATCAGAGTGAACCCTGAGAAAATAGTAGGAAATAAGAACAGAGAGGACATGGGGCCTGTTAATATACACCGTTAAGTTATTAAAAGAACATTGGGGTTGCTTGCAAGTGATTGGAATTACATTGAAGTGTTTTGAGCAGAGGGATGGCAGAATCCAATTTACATCTTGAAAATGATCTTTCTGGCTGAAGGGGGAAGGGCTGGTTGGGATGAAAGAGTGAGACCAGTGAAAAGACTAGTGCCATAAAAGGGATGTTGGTAGCTTGACCAGGGTGGTAGCATTGAAGGTGACAGAAACTGTTTAGGTTCTAGTTATGATTTTAAGATAGCGGTAATAATATTTTCTGATTGACTGAATGTGGAACTTGAGAGAAAGTTGGTCTTCAAGGATGATTCAATGTTGGATAGGTTGAGTTGGAAAAGTCTATTTAACATCCAATTTGCAAGTTAAGGGGAGAATTCTAGAGTAGAGAATATGTATGAATTGACTATTTTTATTTAATGTACTTTAAGTTTAAAAGCAAAAGACATGAGGAGCAAGAATGAAAACAATTAATAAGAGAAATAGATGAGAAACCAATAGAAAGTATTGTCCTAGTAGCTGGGCGTGGTGACTCATGCCTGCAATCCCAGCACTTCGGGAAGCCAAAGTGTGCGGATCACCTGAGGTCAGGAGTTTGAGACCAGCCTGACCAACATGGCGAAAACCCCCTTCTCTATTAAAAATACAACACTAGCTGGGTGTGGTGGCGCATGCCTGTAATCCCAGCTACTAGGGATGCTGAGGCAGAATTGCTCAAACCCGTGAGGCAGAGGTTGCGGTGAACCGAGATCGTACCATTACACTCCAGCCTTGGCAACAAGAGTGAAACTCTGTCTCAAGAAAAAAAATAAAATAAAATAAAGTATTGTCCTGGTAGTCAACAAAGAACTATTTAAAGAAATGAGTATGCTACATGACAATGATAGATCAAGTGACATGAAAGCTGAAAATTGGTCATTGGTTTTATGAGCAGGGGAATTACTGGAGACCAAATCAAAAATCATTGATTGCACTAAGAGAAAGTACAGCTTGCAACGCTTCTGAATGTCTGTGTCTAATGTGCAGTAGCTATTCCAGCAGACCATCGATCCTCCATTCGTAATTCTCCATAAACTGACAACACACATTATAACCCGATTATGACCTTGCAGTTAAGAAATGTGAATATAATGATATTAAAATTTCCATTTAATTGAGAGAGTGACTTTCACTAGAATTGGTACTCTTGGAATCTATAGCATTATATGAGGTCTGATAAGTAAGAACTGAAAATATTTTTAAGCCTGTGGACAAAGGCCTAATATTTTAAAGCCAGATCCCATTTCTCAGGTTGCATAATGATATCACTTTACTAAAAATAAACAAATAAACCTTAGGTATCTGAATTCTATAAGTTCTTTACAATGTCTTGGTATTATCAAAACTTATTGGGCCTGCCAGAGAGAAATTATTTGATTTGACTATACCAGGTCCGAAATGTTATAAATGCTCTCTACCTTAAGAAATTTAGTGAGACCATAATTTATTTTATAGATATCTCTTATTTATTGTTCTAGGATATTAATGGAAGATAGCTTAGATATAAACTAGAAATACAAAAAATCAACAACACTTTGTTTCTGTTGACAGACATTTATCTGTGTTAAATTTCCATACAAGGTGTTATAAAATTAAGACAAACTTAAACTGTTATAGAAGGAGCATAATTTTAGCCATTTACACTTTACATTATAAAATACAATGTAATATCATTTTGCAAGCAGTAAGATATAATATCCAATCAGAAACTAATTAGAAATATAGTATTTTATTAACCATATCTTCTGTCATTTCAGCTTCCTTTTAAATCAGAACTGTCTAAAATTAAGATATCTTAAATATTTTAGATGAATGATCTGTCCTCCTGGCAGAATTAATATAAAAATAAAAATGATTTGCAAAGGGAAAGGTTTGAAAAGTTTAATAACCTATATTTAAAATGTAGCAAGACTTTTAGTACTTTCATCAATTTTGATATTAAAGTCTTCCCAGTCATTTCTCAAACTATAATAATGTGTCCTTAAATAATGACTTTCAACTTTAAAATGTTGGTGATGATCTTTGTATGAGAACAAGTACATATTTATGAACTTTAGTTACCCAGTGAAATGCATGAATAAGCTTAACACTGTGTTTAGAGGATGATTTATTTTATAAGTTAATCTTGTGTCAGACATGTTGAAAACATAGGAATACCTTTTAAAAAAGTCACATATACTATAGCTTTGTTTGTGAGTCACCAGTTTGTGGCATTGCAGAAAGCTACATTAAATAGAATTGATTCTCAGTGGTTGGATGAAACTAATTTGTATAATTATTTATTTTATTAATATTTTAAAGTAGACTTTAATATATTGTTGTGAATTAAATTTATTTTATATCTTTCAACCAGTCAATGTTTTAGAAATAATATTTACATTTGACTTAGAAATAAAAATTTTAAAATCACATAGTTTTATTTATTTATTTATTTATTTATTTGCATTTAACATCTGATTCCAGAAAATACTATGTGAAAGTATGACTTAAGGAGAGTGATAGCAGATTATTTCAATGCAATGTTTTATTCACCTAAAATTATACATAATTCATCTAATTTTACCCATAAATAAAATTATACTATAAAAACGTTTTCTCAATTTTTATTAATGCCTGTTATTGTAATAAGGTAAGAACACCTCAAACATTCCAAATATATTTTAACTTTGTTAAATCAAAATATGAGAAAAATATTTATGTTCATATAAGGTAAACAAAATAAACATACCAATTTACACATGATTAATATACTAAGTACTAATGAATACTAGTGTACTCTAGCTGTAATAATTTAGAATATCTTATAGAATAATTTATACTTTAAATATCAATAGTTTATAACTAATTTATAGTTTCAATATTATGTTATTTTATAAATAAGTAATATGGTTCAATTAAGCTGTATGATCATATTTACCCAGTTTTTCAGTGCTTCAAAGGTTCTTAGAAAAATCATATGTTCTTAGAAAAATCAAAACAGTAAATGTATATTATAACTAAAATATATGAACAGGATTTTTTTTTTTTTTTTTGAGACGGAGTCTCGCTCTGTCACCCAGGCTGGAGTGCAGTGGCCAGATCTCAGCTCACTGCAAGCTCCGCCTCCCGGGTTCACGCCATTCTCCTGCCTCAGCCTCCCGAGTAGCTGGGACTACAGGCGCCACCACCTCGCCCGGCTAGTTTTTTGTATTTTTAGTAGAGACGGGGTTTCACCGTGTTAACCAGGGTGGTCTCGATCTCCTGACCTCGTGATCCGCCCATCTCGGCCTCCCAAAGTGCTGGGATTACAGGCTTGAGCCACTGTGCCCGACCCATGAACAGGATTGTGATGGTTACTTTTAGGTGTCCACTTGACTGGATGAAGGCACACCTAGATAGCTGGTAAAGCATTATTTCTGGGTATGTCTGTGAGGTGTTTCCAGAAGAGACTGGCATTTGGCTCAGTGGACTGAGTAAGGAGGATCTATCCTGACCTAATGTGGATGGGTACCATCTAATCAGCTGAGGGCCCAGATAAAACAAAAGGAAGAGGAAAGTTGGATTACCTTTTTCTTCTGAAGCTGTGACACTCTTTTTTCTACTGCCCTTGGATGTCAAAACTCTAGGTTCTTGGCTTTCAGAGACTGGGACTTGTACCAGTATTCCCCCAGTTTCTCAGGACGTTAGTCTTGGACTTAGAGTTGCATCTTTGGCTTCCCTGGTTCTGTGGCCTTTGAACTTGGACTAACTGATGCTCCCAGCTTCCCTGGTTCTTCAGCTTGCAGATGGCTTATCGTGGGGGTCCTCAACATCCATAATTATGTGAGATAATTCCATTAATAAATCCCCTCACATCTCTCTCTTTCTGGAGAACCCTAACACAAGGATCTATTCCTATTTTTAATAGAGTTTAAACTTGAAAACAGAAATGGTTATTTTACTTTGTCTGATAACTCAAAGCTATAAAGGTTTACTGGAAATTTTTAATTTTTTAAAAAATAGGGAATCAAATAAATAACTTCATCATACTTTGAAGTTTCATATGCATCAATATTAGCTGGCACTGTAGTGAATCAGTCTGATCTCAATATTTGGCTAAATTATACTGAATTCCAGGCATAAAACTTTCCCCTGTATTTGGACCTGGGGTGCTTTTCTCTAGAGGATTAACCATTGTAGCCAGGATTCGACGAGTATGCATCTGAGAAGATGGGATGAGGGAGTTCAGAGAAAAAAGGAAGTTGGTAAAGAGGATTCTCAAAAGACTGACAGTACCCTCGACCTGGTTATCTGTGTCAAAAACCTTACCCACTACCACAGAGAAAAGATAATTGGCTAACTAGTTTAAATCTATGGAAACTTGATAAGAATTAGAGAAACTCAACTAACCCTTGAAAGATGAAAATTCTAGATATGAATATCTTAAAAAGATGATTTTTGACATTATTGGGACTCTAACTGGCTTGAAATGGCCTCGAGAAAGGCTTGGCTTTCTGTGTTTTTCTGCTGGGTACACATGCCAAAGGTCGTGGTGAGCTTTTGTTGTTGCTTGTGTCATTGTCAGTCATATTACTTGATTGCTCTTATTTCTTCCATCTAAGGACATAGGTATACACTTGTTTTGCTTCTATTTGAAACATTTTGATGAAATAAGATGGGGAGAAGAAGAGGAGAAAAGAGAACAAAATGAATCCAAGTGATTATCTTTTTTATTTCTAAAAGTAGTACTTTTAAAATGACTTATTTTAGCAAACTAAAAGATGTCTGACTACTGAGGAATAATGCAAATCACTGACAACTTCTTTTATTTAAGTTAATAACTGTAATCTACAATTTGTATAAACATTTTTCATTGAAATCTGAATGCCCCTCTGCCATAGATAATGAGTATGTTTCCTTTACTTCACTTCAGTATTTTCTGAAGAACATCATTTTACGTATCACTAAATAGAAGCTATGTCTCCACTTCTGAAAACTCTCAAACACCCAAAATAAAACTTTAAAATGACAGGGAACAAATATTAATAAATCATGCATTGAAAACTTTCATATTAGTAAATGTTAAGTTACAATTTACACAAGACAGTACCACTGATAAAGAAGACAGAGTATACAATGATCATGGTTTTATGTTTTTCTAAAGAAGTTTTTTTAAATGTCCACTAAATAGAAGCTATGTCTCCACTTCTGAAAACTCTCAAACACCCAAAATAAAACTTTAAAATGACAGGGAACAAATATTAATAAAACATGCATTGAAAACTTTCATATTAGTAAATGTTAAGTTACAATTTACACAAGACAGTACCATTGATAAAGAAGACAGAGTATACAATGATCATGGTTTTATGTTTTTCTAAAGTAGTTTTTTTAAATGTCTTCAGATTAGACTATATCATTATCTCTTTTATTGACATACTGACCTTACTTGGATAAAGTTCATAGAACTATGTTAAATAAGTGTTCTCATGTAATAAAAGCACAGTTCAACACTGCAACTTACAAATTAGAAAAGATAATAAGTAAAAAGTCAGGACATTTATTTTATATTACTATTAAAAACAATCTCTAGCATTTAAAAGAAAATTTTGGAAAATAAAATTTAAATTATAATGTACAACATTATAAATGTATCACTTTAATCAGATACAACAAATTAATGTTTGTATTTGGAATTACCTAAAAACTATTGAATTATCAGTAAGATGATGACCCCAATAATTTTTGAAAATGTATACGAAGATTATTTCAAATAAAAACATTATCAAAAAGAGTAAATATATAATTTAAAATGGTTACTAATATGTTGGGATGTACCTTATGATTAAATCATTAACATTTAAATATTGCCTCTTATATATAATTAATCTCCTGCATATATATATATATATATATTTTTTTTTTTTTTCACAGGTAACCAAATAATTTGAATAACCTGGTCAATTGCCTTATGTGCTAAAGACCATCATCCTGTTATTTATTTCTTTACTTTGCACTTACTTAACACTTTTACCACAGCAACTAATACATTCCTTTACCAACAGTTATTGCAGTTGGAAGCATAATTAACTCCTTCAAGTCACTGTGTTGCCAAATGACATACTCAAGGGATACTGTCTCCAGAAACTATTGCATTTTCTTTGAACCACACTTTGACCCAAATAAATAAATACATGTATTTTTGTTTTCATTTGTAACAAGTAGATATCCTTGATTAGATATCCAATAGCACAACTAAAATATTCATAGTTTGGATAGTGGAAGGGATAATTTCTTTTCATATACTATATGTACTGTCACATTAAAATATTTTTATGCCGAATGCGGTGGCCCATGCCTGTTATCCCAGCACTTTGGGAGGCTGAGGCAGGCGGATCACCTGAGATCAGGAGTTCGAGACCAGACTGGCCAACATGGCAAAATCCCATCTCTACTAAAAATACAAAAATTAGGCGGGTCTGGTGGTGGAATTCTGTAATCCCAGCTACTTCGGAGGCTGAGGCAGGGAGAGTTGCTTGAACCCAGGAGGCAGAGGTTGCAGTGAGCTGAGATCGTACCACTGTACTCCAGCCTGGGTGACAGAGTGAGACTCCATCGCAAAAAAAAAAAAAAAAAAAAGGGTTTTCATTAGTTATTCACATAAAATGCTAAAATATGACATTTAAATAATTGAGTAGAAGGAAATAATGTAAATACACTTTGGAGATGGGAAGATTTCTATTTTGAAACAATTATTATCCTGAAACCTTGAGTCACATATTCATGCAGTTATTTCTTATAATTTTATTGTAATTATCCAAGTTAAAGATATTGGATATTTCACATCATGCATGAGTTAAAGAATTATTCCAGAAGGAGATCTTTCCAAAAATAATCATTGATAAAACATAAACAGATTGAAAGTAATCAACACTTTGCAGAATAATCCCTGCTTTTTCACTTTACTTATTCATGGTAGACAGTGAGGGTCTAAGAAAAACTTAGAAACTTAGAGGTTAGTAACACTTGCTCTGTGTTGATCCTGGCTAAAATTGTGACTTTGGACAGTTATTACTTGTTCTTATCTATAAAATTTTGGTTCCCTTGCTCTTTAAAATTGTATCTAGAAATGTCATAGCATTGGAGTGTGTGCAAGTTTCTGGTGAGGGCCAAGAAATAAACTGTGATTATCTTCATTTTGCCTGGTAAATCGGATATTTTCTCCCAATTCTTTTAATACCTATTCAAATCAATCTCTCCTTCTCTCTCACATGCACCTACACTGTAGATAGATACTTAGATATTTGTTATGTGTGTATGTGTATATATATATAGAGAGAGAGAGTGAGAGAGCACTATATACACACACCAAAGTATCTATACATTTCTATATATGTATATTTATTTTAGTATATATTTTTGCTATATATATTCACACAACTTTATATATATCTGTATCAATATTGATATCAATATTTATATATTTGTATCTATTAACTGTCTATATATGTATGTATATATGATATGTGTATATGTGTGTGTGGAGAGAGAGAGAGAACTATAAATATGTGTTCATTACATTTTTGTTGAATGAAGAAAAATCTTACATCTTTTTCTGAGCACATTAAATCAAAGTTAAATAACTTGCTCAGGGATTAGAGCACTGGGAGAGAAAGCATAATTATCTTCTTTTGTGACAAAGTAACCATAATGGCTCGACATGTGCCCAGGATCATGTACATGCATGGAAGGAGTTAGAGATTAAATGGATCTTTTACATTTTCTGGTGATTAGAAATATTTTTGTGGTTTTTGACTTTGCCTTAGAAGAAAATTTTCGTCCAGGAACTCTGCCCATTTATAAGGTTACATTTGAGCCTCTAATGCTGTTGTGCTGTTTTGATGACAGTTGTTCATTTCCAAATGGGGCTGTACATTCTTTCTGTCTACAATGATTACAACTGAATTGTGCTTACCTGAAACTATCAAAGGATGGAATAAAATATTTATGTTCCAGTGGACAGCTGCTGAGGTATTTGTCCTAGCAGGGTGATTAGAAACCTTTCTGTGAAAGATTTCTATGATTGTGACATATATCACCATCTCCATCCTTTTCCATCATCACCTGTACTGAAAGGGAAGTGTTGGCTGAAAACTATTGAGGGTTTGGTTTGAGTTTAGCCATTAGAGATACTTGTAAGACATTTGGAAGACAAATGAGAGAGGTTGTCCTTTTAGGGTAATACTAAAGTAGGGTATACCCTTATTTCAATATGACTGGTGTCCTAAGAAAAAAGAGCCACAAAGAAAGACAGAATGCCATGTGAAGACAGAGGCAGAGATTGGAGGGATATAGCTTCACACCAAAAAACATTGCTGATCACCATCATAAATAGAAGAGGAAAGGAAGAATTCTACATGGCCTGTCTGAGGGATCATGACCCTGCTGACAGCTGGGTTTCAGTTGTCTGTCTTCCATACTGTGAGGGAATGGATTTTATGTTTTTAAGTCACCCAGTCAGTTCCTGGTACTTCGTTATGACAGTCCTCAGAAATTAATACAATAAATGGTTCCTATTTCTCTGACTAAACTTTCAAGAACCAGGCATTTCAGGAAACAGAAACCAAAACAAGATTCCTTGACACAATCTTGCCCAAGTATTTTAAGCGTTTATGTGTTGTTAGAGGCAGAATCAGTGAAAATCTCAGTGCCATATAAAAAAAGTCCACTTATTTATTTATTTTTACAATTTATCTTAGTGAAAGTTAGGGTCTGAAACACTTGAGTGTAGGATTAATGATTCCTATGACTCAGAAAACTTGGGACCAGAATAAATATCTTTTAAGAAGATGGAGAATAGTAAGGTGAAGTTTGTGGAGCAAATTCAGACATCTGAATTTAACCTGAAAAAGTAAGGCAGATACTATAAAGACAGTAGACAATGGAAAGCAAAGCAAAACAAATTTCCTTTAATTGCAAGGGCGAAGATCAGCTATTTGAAGTTCTTTGCAATAGAGTAAATACACATAATAATGCTTATTTAACAATTAGAGAGGCTAGTATTCTAAGAACATTCTGTCAATTATTATATTTAATCCCCATAACAATTTTAAGAGGTAAGTACAAAAACCCCCTTTGGAAAGATTATTACAGTGAGAGATCTAACGTATCTAACTCTATCTTGTGTCTAAACTCACGAGCTAAATTGGATTATTCATCCCTGGGCATAGGCTAAGCTAACTATGGGAGAAATTTAATTTATAGTTTAACTTTAAAACAAGAATGATAATAGCTCCTTTGCAAAACTGCCTTTCTACTTGTTCAGGGACCAAAACCACCTTCATAAAACTAATGAAAGTCCACAAGGTTAGAATTATGGGAGTGGCTTGAATTCTGCTAAGACTGATGCGTAAGACTTAACTGCTCAAAGGTTAGGCAATAACCAACTGTGGTTCTATAGCTTGCTTACTGCTTAGCAGTCAGGAAGCCTGAGGTCATAAGATTCAGAACTTTCCCAATTGCTCCTATAGATAGCATCACTATTGTAAAAAACCTAGGATCGATCTTTGAGATATTTTTCAGACTTTGCGTTCTAGTGGACCAACTGATACCATCCGGACCCACCTGGCAGAGTTGGTTATTTAAAGCTTTAAACAATTGATCGGTGACACCTCCACCCAGAAACGGATTCAATGTGTGAAGACAGTTTGGGCATTCTTATGATTTCCTCCCCAAGCAACAAGCCACACCCATTCCCTAACACCCTGCCTGCCAATCATCCTTAAAAAGTCTAGCTTCCAAGATCTCAGAAAGTCAGATTTGAGAAATATCTTCCATGTTCCTGTCTGGCTGTTTTGTAATAATTAAAATATCTGGGGCAACACTCCTGCCGTTCTCAGTGTATTGGCTTTTCTGGGCTAGAAGAATCTGTCAGGCTATAATGGCACTTGCATTATTTTTGTTTTACAGATGAGGAAACTGTCATCTCAGCATTTGTTGACTGAGTGAACTTGGCAGAGTTGGCTATCTACAGTCAGATGGTTTGGTCAGAGTTGTTTCCCTGTGCACTCTTCTGCTCTTATATTAATACAGTTTGGAAGCTTTAGCCAGCTATTCTTTTTTATTTTTTTATTTTTATTTTTTAAGACCACACTTTTTTTATTCACTGGTAAGCTATTTCTGCTTTTCGGTGTTTCAAGTCAGTCTTTTTTCTTCAGATGTTAGCTACAATTGTGATATTGATCTCCAATGACATTTAGATTATTTGACCCCACCTAAAGATTTTTTCCTTTATAGTAAGAATAGGTAATACTAATTTGTTACTGTTTGTTAAGAAACAATCTTAGAATAAATATTTTACAGTGTATCATTTTACCAATTATTTCACATTAATAATAATGAATGAAAAAGATGAAGCAAATAAATTTGACTTACAGAAGATTTCCAGCATTTGATTTCCATTTTCAGTGTTTCATATTTCTCAACTGAAAGACTATAAAGCTCTGAAGATCGAAAAGATAAAAATATCTTCAAGACATTAGATTCTAACCTCCCAGATAAGCATTGGCATTCTTAATTTTTAACAGAACAATACCAGAAAACAAGATTTTGTTCTTCTTTTATCCAATAATGAAAATTTTATTAATAAATAGGATAAATTAGAGTGTCAAGAAAATGTTTTTATTACAGATTTTTTTTTATTTCTTTTTCCCTGGGGGCTAGGCCTGGGAATTCTGCCATCCGTCTGAGAGAATGAGTTTTTTTTTTCTTGTTCAAATATGATTCCCTTATAACCTATAGCATTTTTTATTCATGGTACAAATATTAGTGGTAGTGTTGGGAGATAAGATTAAATTATATTCACTAATATAATGAAGTATGGCGAAGAGACTAGAAGAATCAAGTTTCGTGTTTGAAAAATCAATAAGCTTCCCAGTATCTGGCAAATCCAGAGAGGATAATGATTGGAAGAACCACAAGAAAGTATATCGTATATGCATCAGCCTTATTTTTAAGGAAAAAAAGTAGGAAAAAGAATATCAAACATAACTTGATATTACAATTGTGGAAGAAAACACTACATTCTCCAACTTTTACTATTTTTATTTTTTAAGCATTATATAAATAAGCTAGTACTTTATTAGAATCAGGCTATACTTTGAATTTAATAATTAATGGTTTAGAGGTTATTCTTTATCAAAATTGAGTAACTCAGGAAAGCTTAGGCAGTATTTGTTAGCCCTTTTGAGCTGAAAGAACAACTGTCTTAATTGCTGCTGCTTAGAACTCTGAGATGACTTTTACGATGAAAAAAACTTATGAACCACTCTGGAAAATAAGAGTTCATGAGTTGAAAATTCTGCTGTAGGTAATGAAACAATAATGGAGGCAGAAAGGTTAAATAGCTTTTCTAAAGATCAGCAACCGGTAAGTAGCAGAGCAAAAATCGGTATAAGATTTTACAACCTCAGGGGCTTTTAACCATGTCACTAATTTTTTTTCCAGAGTCTTTTGTTAATGAAGTAACACTTTCTGTAGACATGATGTTGTAACTAAAGGGATATCTCCCAATATTAATACTTAATATTTTTTTGGCTATACATTTTAAAAATTATTACCTTAAAACAAAGTAATTAAATCTCCATGCATGCAATGGATTCCAAAATAGGTAAAAATAATACTAAAGTTGTCTAGTTGTCCTTTAATGTACTGTACTATAATTACATTATAAAATCTGTTAAAATATTGAAAAACATTTAATATTACATTCTACATGAATTAGGTTTTATAGAATTTTCTGAAATAAATACAGCCATAGCAATATATAATGAAAGAAATATATGAACATAGGGAAAAAAACTTCAAAAAAGTTAAAGCCTAATTTTTTATAATTTTCAGAATGAGAGAAACAAGTTTTTAAGTGAAAATGCATTATCAGGCAACAACTACAAAAAATTACCAGCTCCTCAGCTTGCAAAGATCTCAAGGCCAAGTGCCTTTTCCATCATCAAGGATAAGAGTGCTCACCTCAATACTGATTTACAGGAAAGTTTTTATTTCCTTATGGAATTTATGAGCATTTATATAGTTTTCATACCTTAGGCAACAAAATGACAATGGCAAAACTGACCTTTTGAAAAAAATATATATTTTTACTCATTTCAAAAGAGAAGTGAGTTCAGACATGGAGCTACAAAGTTCAAAAAACAAAAAGATAAAAGATGCTGAAAATGAATGGAATATGGTACATATATTTTTAAACGTATATAAAATGTAATATATTAAAGTAAAAAATATATAGAGGCTAAAGTCTAAATATTTTGAGTAAGTTGTTTGGATTTAGAAAGCATATGGTTTTCTGAATATAGATGATTAATTTCTGGCATGTAAGGGAAACATTATTTTTCTCAATAATATATTGCCCTAGTCTGTTTGGGACGCTATAGCAAACACAACATAGACTGGCTTGCTTATAAAAACAAAAATGTATTTCTCACAGTTCTGCAGGCTGAAGCCTGAGTTCAGGGTGCTAGCACAGCTGGATTCTGGTGAAGACTGGCTTCCTGGTTCATAGACTGCCATTTTCTCCCTGTATCCTCACATGGTGGAACTTGCAAGGGCTCTCTCTGGGGTCTCTTTCATAAGAGCTCTAATCCCATTCACGAGGACTCCACCCTCATGCACTTATCAGCTCACAAAGTTTTCGCTTCCTAATCCAATCACGTTGGGGGTTTAGATTTCAACATATAAATTTTGGGGAGTATAAAAGCATTCAGTCCATAACATATATATATATGTATGTGTGTGTGTGTGTTATATCACATATATGTTATATGTGATATATACACACAACACATATAACACACACGTTATATGTGTTATATATATATAAACATACATGTTATATGTTTATATATATGAAAATTAAGCAGATAAAATTCCCTTTTCCATCCTGCCGAGAAGAAAGGGCTAGTCTTCTATTAAGGATCTACTTGTTAAAAGTCTGTTGAGAACTCAACCTTATATTTTTGTGCAATTATATTCTGGCATAACGAAAACACATAATTTATAAAATGCTCAAAGATACATCAGTTTAAAAGCAATACTACAACAAAATATGGCATTTATATACAATAAAGTATTGTTACAAAAATGAGGATGCCTTATTTGGAATGTAACATGTATGTAATATGTTTTTACAAAATTGTGAAAAATGAACAAGAACATAAGTCATGAATGAATGTAGATATATACTATAATACTGTAATGTAATGTGCTTAACATTCAGGTTTAAAGAAAGAGTTTTGGAAATGGTGTTAAAATAAGTTGGCAATTAATTTGATGTATTCCAAAAAGTTTTGGTTGGAAGAGAAAATGAATAAGCTGTCTTTCACACAAAACCAGAGCAAAAAATAAGTCTGTTTACTGACAATAAATAACTCCATCTATTACACCAAAAAAGAAATGACTACATACAGTATAGAGATTTTTCCACAAATATGCCTTTAGTACCTTTCTTTATGTATGTGCCTTACAATAACTATTAATATAAAATATTTAATTAATTGCTACATATGTAATGATTATTAATGAGAGTAAAAGTAGGTCTGTTAAGTCAATGGCCCTTTTTTTGAAAAGTGTATATGTGTGTGTGTGTGTATGGGTGTGTGCGTGTGTGTGTGTGAGAGTGAGAGAGAAAGAGAAGGAAGGAGGGACAGGTATGTTTGTACATGCGTATGTTTGTTTGCCTGTTTGTTTTCACATTTATCTAATTTTTTTTTTCATTGAGGGATGTGGGGCGGGTGACTTCAAATGACTTAGTTGGCTTATGTTTGCAAGCTCAGGAGTAATGGCTGGGGCAGTGATAAAGTGTTCCATATAATAGAATTAAAAGAATACATTGAAATTGAGTGAGGAAATATATGAATCCAGGCTAAGTGCATTTGGAAAAGAACCAGAGAGAAGAAATGCAATGATGTTGAAGTGCAGCTGAGACTGAAGAAACAATCACATGTATTTAAGAAGGATTTTAAAATGGAATCTCTTGTAAGTTTTTACATAAGATATAAATTTTCATGAAACTTAGAAATGTGCTGTTCTGTGTTCAAGTTAGTGTGGTGATTTAAAAAATGCAAAGACAGGCACAGGGAAGTTGGAAGACCTAGGAGTAGCACTATCTCAATTATATAAGAGACTGGACCAGTAGCTGCAGAGGACTAATAAAAACCATGATGGCTATTAATTTAGGCTATTTGTAAATTTTTAATTATGATATTGTCTGGAGTACAACAACATTTCTTCTCAATTTGTAGACAGTAAACATTTTAGCAATGCTTTCAACTTTCAACTCAGCATTTATTTGCATCATTCAGTTAGACATAAACATCTAAAATAAAATGCACCCTTTCCTGTTTTTGCATTCTTAAATATTCTTTTTTTAATTTTATTTATTTATTATTTATTTATTTTCTTTTTTTTCTTTTTATTATACTTTAAGTTCTAGGGTACATGTGCATAATGTGCAGGTTTGTTACATATGTATACTTATGCCATGTTGGTGTGCTGCACCCATCAACTCGTCAGCACCCATCAATTCGTCATTTATATCAGGTATAACTCCCAATGCAATCCCTCCCCCCTCCCCCCTCCCCATGATAGGCCCCGATGTGTGATGTTCCCCTTCCCAGTCCAAGTGATGTCATTGTTCAGTTCCCACCTATGAGTGAGAACATGTGATGTTTGGTTTTCTGTTCTTGTGATAGTTTGCTAAGAATGATGGTTTCCAAATGCATCCATGTCCCTAAAGCAGTGTGTAGAGGGAAATTTATAGCACTAAATGCCCACAAGAGAAAGCTGGAAAGATCTATAATTGACACTCTAACATCACAATTAAAAGAACTGGAGAAGCAAGAGCAAACACATTCAAAAGCTAGCAGAAGGCAAGAAATAACTAAGATCAGAGCAGAACTGAAGGAGATAGAGACACAAAAAACCCTCCAAAAAATCAATGAATCCAGGAGTTGGTTTTTTGAAAAAATCAACAAAATTGACAGACCGCTAGCAAGACTAATAAAGAAGAAAAGAGAGAAGAATCAAATAGATGCAATAAAAAATGATAAAGGGGATATCACCAACGACCCCACAGAAATACAAACTACCATCAGAGAATACTATAAACACCTCTACGCAAATCAACTAGAAAATCTAGAAGAAATGGATAATTTCCTGGACACTTACACTCTCCCAAGACTAAACCAGGAAGAAGTTGAATCCCTGAATAGACCAATAGCAGGCTCTGAAATTGAGGCAATAATTAATAGCCTACCAATCAAAAAAAGTCCAGGACCAGATGGATTCACAGCTGAATTCTACCAGAGGTACAAGGAAGAGCTGGTACCATTCCTTCTGAAACTATTCCAATCAATTGAAAAAGAGGGAATCCTCCCTAACTCATTTTGAGGCCAACATCATCCTGATACCAAAGCCTGGCAGAGACACAACAAAAAAAGAGAATTTTAGACCAATATCCCTGATGAACATCGATGCAAAAATCCTCAATAAAATACTGGCAAACTGGATTCAGCAGCACATCAAAAAGCTTATCCACCATGATCAAGTGGGCTTCATCCCTGGGATACAAGGCTGGTCCAACATTCGCAAATCAATAAACGTAATCCAGCATATAAACAGAACCAAAGACAAGAACCACAAGATTATCTCAATAGATGCAGAAAAGGCTTGTGACAAAATTCAACAGCCCTTCATGCTAAAAACGCTCTATAAATTCGGTATTGGTGGAACTTACCTCAAAATAATAAGAGCTATTTATGACAAACCCACAGCCAATATCATACTGAATGGGCAAAAACTGGAAAAATATTCTTTAATATTTATGAAATTAGGATAGCTCTTTCAGGTTTTTTATTCTTTGAAATAACATAAATGGTCCTAAAATGTAAGAACTCAAAGTTATTTTAATGAATCAATTGTGCAAGCAATAAACATAGAAAGACACAGGAAAATCATTTAACTAGATATGCAATTCCATTGCAACTATATTGATGGCAGCAGTGGCCCATCTGGAGTGGCTGTTGCCATGATGGAGGCTGCAGTGGGGGAGGCATGGCCAGGGCTTCAGCTCCACAGAGCCAGAAGGAGCCGGGAGTAAACGGAAGCCCAGTCCACTTCTGAGTTATCAGGACAGGAGCCTTGTGCTTCCCAGGAGCATCTGCAGCTGCCCAGTCATGACTGCAGACACGGGCATCCCTGTGCTCCTGGGGATCAGAAGCAGGGAGGAGCTTCTCCCTCCTGGGCCCAGCTTCAGCCTCCCAAGCTGCGACTGTGGACTCAGGCATCTCTGCACTCTTGGGTGCCTAGGAAGCCTTCTTTCCCGACAAGCTCAGAGGTGCCTGCTCCCACTGCCTGGCCTCTCCCCACTCCTGGCTGCCGCTCTGATTTCACAGCAAAGTTGAGGTTGAGCCTGGGAGATTTTGCAACGCAGCTGGGTGTGCCCACACTTGGAACAGCACTTACATGCCAACCCCCTGTCCCCTCAGCCCCCTCCGGACTTTGGGTGCCAATGAGCATAGGAGGGAGTCTGAAGAGGGGCGGAGGGTACCTCGGTGTTGCCTGCAGGTGCACCTCAGCATGAACATCCTGGGCACCATGAACAGCAGCAGGAGGCAGAGAGTCTTTGGGTGGAAAAGGGTGGGTCCTGGGTGAAGCCCCACCTTCAAGATGGGGAAGGCCTGAAGCATATGGGCCATTCTGCCAACCCTGTAGACTGGCGTGGAAACTTAGGGTGCTTTGTCTGGGCCCACCCATGGCTGCCCACGGACCAATCAGCATGTACTTCCTCTCTTCTGAAGCCCATCAAAATCCGTGAATCAGCCAGACTCAAGAAAATGATGGGATGACCTGCCTGCGGAGAGGAGCTATCCATACCAGGGTCTCCTCTCTGCTTAGAGCTGAAAAGAGACGAGAGGGTGGCCAGCTGCAGACAGGAGCTACCCACCCCGGGTCTCCTCTCTGCTGAGAGCTAAGAAGATGATGGGACAACGTGGAGCTACTCACTCCAGTGTCTTCTCTCTGTGTTCAGCTGAGAGCTGAACACTCGTGGGAACACCCTGGCTATGGAGAGAAGCTTCCCACTGTGGGTCTCTTCTCTGCTGTTCTATCACTCAATAAAGCTCCTCTTCAACTCACTCACCCTCCACTTGTCCTGCATCTTATTCATCCTGGGCACAGGAAAAGAACTTGGGACATGCGGAATGGGCTGAAAGAGATGGAACACAAACAGGGCTGAAACATGTCCCTTGCTCGCCACATTGAGGGGCAACAAGAAGGATAGAAGAACTGCAGCCCTTTGGCAAGTCCAGACCTAGGAGCTCCCTGAGTCAGACCTGTGACACGACTTTGGATTTCTGCAGTTCCTGCTCAGTGGCCAGACCACATGCACACTCCCCTTGTTACTCTGCTTGCCCCTGGTAGGTATGGGATTCAGGCCAGTAGCATGAGCCAAGTGCAGCCTGCTGGGCCAAGTGGGCCAAGCAGGCCCAAGCAAAACTCAGGTAAAGGAACCACTGGCCACAGAGGTTTCCAGTTGATTAAGCAACACCCCAAGGATCCTGCAATAATTTGTATTACAAACCTTATATTTTTCAAAGGTATGTTTGGTCAAATCTATCTAAATTACAATTTTTCTAATGAGAGTTTTACCTATTCATATTACATTCAATACAAAATCAGAAATCTTTTCAGAATACTTTCTATCGACAATTTAAAAATAAATGGAGCTGCTTATGTTTGTCTCCATGGCGGGACACAGAAGTTGAGATATCAATTGACAGACTTATCTGCATAGCCTTTAAAATAATTTCTGTTTTCAACTCCTATTTTTTTCTCCCGCTTATCTATGATATCTGAGTGTAAAATATCTCACTGGTTCCTTGAGTAAACTGCATCATTTCTCCTGCAGCAACTGGTTGAATTTGTTCTGGTTTATATATCTGTTTTTATTTTCATTCAATTATTTTAAAGTACATTTTTGTGGATTACACAGATATGTATACAACTGAGTGAATTTACACAAAAAAAGCCATGCAAGCAGCATCTAGTTATTTAAATGACAGTTTGAACCATACGAAATTCCCAGTTTTAATAATTTTTGACCATAAATACAACAAATGTATGTATTTGTTTACTAGTACTCCAGTTGTCTCCTGGAGTATACTCCCAGTCAGCACTATTCTACATATAACTACCACTCTTGTTTCCTAACACATCAGAGTTCTTGCCCGTTTTTGTGATTTATAGAGATGGTATCATGTAATACGTATTATTTTTTTCTCGTCTTCTCAGATTCTCAGTGAAATTCATCTTTGCGTTTGCATGCAGTGAGAATTCTTTGATTTTCATAGCTATATACTTTCCATTGTATACAAATATTATGCTTTATGTATTCCACTATTAGAATATTTGAGATATTTTCAGCTTGGTGTTATTGCTAATATAGCTATACATTTTTATTACCTATCTCATAGTGAATAACTTCTCCTTTCTGCTCAGGATATTTCTAAGAGTGAAAGTGATATGCAAGAGTATATGTATTTATAGAGCTTTACCAGATACATCAGATGATTTTCTATTTGTGTTTCAATTTATACTCCCACAAGCAGAGTATGAGAGTTTTTGTTATTCCACATTTTTGCCATTATTTAGTCTTCTTTTTAAATTTTAGTCCTTCTAGTGAGCATGTAATAGTATTACTTGCCAACCCCCTGTCCCCTCAGCCCCCTCCGGACTTTGGGTGCCAATTAGCATAGGAGGGAGTCTAGCATAGGAGGGAGCATGTAATAGTATTACTTTGGAAATTTAATTTACATTTCTCTGATCCTAATGAAATTTGATCCAAGACCTTCTCCTGTTTGCTGGTCACCTATATATTTCCTTAGGTAAAGTGTCTCTTCAAGTATTTGCCTATTTCATTTTTTTAATTAGGTTATTTATTATCAATTTACAAGAATTTTTAAGTGTGTAGCAATAACTACTAAAACTGGACATTATTATACCTGTGACCAGCATTTGTAGGCCTGGCTATAGATCCTCTGTGATATTATGATATCATGTGTGGTTCATAACTTATAGCCCTTGTTATAATGTTGGGGTGAGTTAGACCTCAGAAGCAGGTCTTAGAAAATAGAATCTCACTCTCTGACCTGCTGCTCTCCTTTCATTTGCCCTTTTTTTCTATTCAAATCAGGAATCTTCCCCCCTCCCCCACGTTTCTCTTTTGAAATTCTCTAACCTACCTTATCTGATTGCAAATAAGATTCCAATTTCAGAAGGTGTCCTGCCTCATACCCTGTAGTAAGGAAAGCATCACCAAAAGATCACGAAGAATCTAAACAGACAGGCTGTGCTGTGTTTCCCTAAACAGTCTATTAGTATTAGATCACACCTTTTTGTCTAGTCTATACAATTGTCCTTACTTCAATCATACTTACCTAACAAAGGTCTCCAGAAAATGCCTGAGAAGACAGGGTATGGGGGAGTTTCCAGGATAGTGGACTGAACACATGGAAATTACCGGGGGGTGGTTCACCCTGGGAGGGCATGGAAGTTTTATATCCTTTACCCCCTACCTGCCTCTAGGCATCTCTTCATCTATTTCCTTTGCAATATCATTTATAATAAGCCAGTAAACATAAGTGTTTACCTGAGTTCTGTGAACCACTCTAACAAATTAAACCCAAGGAGGGGGTTGTGGGAATCCCAATTGATAGCAAATCAGTCAAAAGCACAGGTACAATATTCTGGGGCTTATGATGGGCATCAAAAGTGAGCAACGGTCTTGTGGGACCAAGCCCTCAACCTGTAGAATTTGATGGTATTTCCCTAGAAGAGAGTGTGGGGGTTTCACTGGAGGACATTTATCTTTTATCCACTGAACAACTGATTGCTTGCTTGCTGGTGGGAAAAAACTCCCACACATGTAGTCACAGAAGTCTTCATGCTGATTGTTGTGCTGTGAGAGCAGGGAAAAACTATTTTTCCACTCATATCCTCAAAACATATGCCCTTATGAATAGAAAGTTACAACCAAAAATTTCATTGCATCATAACATGTAATAGCCCAAAACCTTGAAATAATTGAAATCTTCATTAAACATTGAATATATAAATAAAATATAGTATGTTCATATAATAGATTATTATACACCATTGAGAATGAAGTATAATGTTGATGAGACTCACACATACAATTGTATGTTTTTTTGTATAAGATGTATACAAAAAATATAGGCCATATGTTTCCATTAATATGGTAAAACATGTTTGTGTGTTAGAAGTTAGAAAGTGATGATGTTGTTGCAATAAATGGTGATTGAGAGGGACCACAAGGGGGTCTCTGGTGTGTTAATAATCTTCTATTTATTGCAGTTTAACCTTTTCAGTCCCAGCCCTTACAGACATGTTTACTTTAAAATATTTTTTAAAAATCAGATATTGAAATTCATTGATTTACTGTTACATTTCCGTGGAATCATTCTTAAGTAACATGAATTTCAACAGTAAAATTCTAAATGAATCACAATAAGTTTGGAAAAATTCCTGGAGAATTTCCAAACTACTAAATATAGGAATATTAATTAATGCAATTATAGAAATAGCGATATTTTCATGAACAATTCCTTTATGCAAGGTTTTTTTAAGCAAGGATAAAACTTTTATTATCAGCCAAAAATAATCTTGGCATAAAAGCACTGGGATCCACCATATTATAAAATGGACAATACACTATTTATATTTCATAATTCAATTTCAAATTTATTCCAGTAGCATGTTATACGATGCTAAAATTCATCATTAAAGTAATTACCTTTACTTTTCTGTTTCTTCTCAATTGATTTGGGTATAGTAGGCAGAAAAGCTATTGTTTTTAGGATAAAGTCTTATGCAATATACATGTGAAAACTGGAAAATATTGTTGAGAAAGTTGTGCAACTATTTGTGTATTCCTAAGTATGGAAAATATATAGTGTTTACAATATTTAGTTCTGAAAATAAAAGAAAATATTTTTTGTAGCATATGGTACATGCAATTTTAATAAGGAGCATTTTAGGAGAGAAATTATATAAAATAAAAATTTTGAGTATAGGCAAGAAAAATTCCAGTGAGAATAATTAGAAGAAATTTAACAGTGAATGCTACTATTTACAAATTCTAGTGTTCAGTAAGTAATAATCTAAAATCAAAGGCTTTATTTAGCAGAACACAAAACCAAAGTCACTTAAACATGTCATTTGGTCTGACAAAAAGCATTTGACACTACATTGAACCAGAAATGTATAATTTTATATTACAGAGAAATAGCAACACTTTCACCTCCTGAAAATAAGAAAAATTATCACTGACCTCTGGGTTCCTTTCCTCAAAATCAATGTTGTGGAACCCAAGATGTAAAGGTGAAGGTAAATTACAAGAACTAACTTTCGTACATTAACCTTAGTTAATTTGGTTGTGCAGAGTTCTTAGTTCCTTTTGGTAAATAATTGCAGCCATTGGTGAAATTTGAAATAGATGGACTTATTTACAAAGTCTAACAAGTTTCTAGTTTGCTATACCTTAAAAAATTTCTAACACTTACTTGCAAGAAAAGCTCACTGAGGCTTATTTTTGAAGGCAGGTTTCATTTACTGTTATGGCCAACTTGAGGCAATAATAAGTTAGCCATACCAATAGTCGGACTTGAGATCATTTAGAAATTAAGCCTCAGATGACTTCATTAAAGATATAGGTTATAGGTATTGCTAGATATGTAGGGGGTTGAAAGTACTTTAATCAATCTAAAAACTTGAATACTTTACATATTAGTAATAATAATTTACATCTAGTGTTTATAATGCTAATTAAAACATTAATTTTACCAATAAAAAATTTATGACTTTCACTTTTATAATTTACAACATTTCTGGTCTAGATCAGAGATAAAGGTAGCTGAAATATTTGTAGGAGCCACCTCTGGAGTTTAGACTTTCTGATAAAATGATAGTTGACCACTCCTGAAATGTGTAAAGTATTTTATTGTATTGTATATGTACTGTATTGTATTGAATGTGTATTGTATTGGCTAGTAAAAGACTAACCAATCTGAATTATAATTGAATTTGAAAAAACACACAAACATGCACACATACACTTGCTTATATCATACAATACTGTCTTTGGGAAGCATTTTAGAGTACTTTAAAATATTATCTGTAAAAATGTGAGAAACTCTGGAGAAGCTATAAACAATATTGGACTGCTGTGAATTTGTTGAAAGTAGGTAGGGCTGGAGAGGAAAAGGTAGGTTAAAACCTGCTAAAGAAAGAAGTCAGAGGCAGTTATGAGGGAATAGCAGAAAAAATATTTTTATGTTCTGATAATGCTAGTATCCATTTCCATAGCTTTAAAGCAATAAAGGCCAAGACATTTATTGATGAAATTAGCAACAACTCATTCAGGACTACCAGTGCCAGTGTCAAACAAGTTTTTCTGTTGAAGACTTACTGGATTAAAATGTGTGAGTTACTTTCTGTATTTCCCTCTAAGAGGATAAATGTGAAATTCTGATGACAATAAATACCTGGCCAAGTGGTCTCAGGCAAGAGTTATCAACAGTGCCTCTGTGAGGACTTCTTGTTTTAGCTCTTGCATGTAAAGCACATGGAAGTTGCACTCCCATTCTTAAAGCAAGAACATGTTAAGAAAATAGAAAATAAATGACTTTCCTTGGATCCATCAATAATAAGCTACCACTGTAGAATTATTAGAATGGTTACAATCCATAAACCTGACAGGACTCATTGCTGGTGAAGATGCAAAACAACAGGAACTCTCAATCATGGTTGACGGGAATGAAAATGGTACAAACACTTTGTAAAATGTTTGGTACTTTTTTTTTTTTTTGCAGAGTTAAACATAGTCTTACCACATAATACAGAAAGAACTGTCCTGATTTTTACCCAACTTATTTGAAAACTTATGTCTGCACAAAAAGTTGCACATAAATATTCATCACAGTTTTATTCATAATCACCAAGAACTGGAAGGAAAAAAGATGTCTTTCAAGAGATGAATTATACAGTATATATCCTTTAGAGCTTGGCTTATTTAGTTTAGCAATAGGTATTTAAGAATTTACCATGGCTTGATAATTTGTATTGTATTGTATTTAATAAATCCTAATATTTTATGATACATTAGAATATTATTCCGAGATAAGAAACAATACAAATTATCAAGCCATGCTAAAATCTTAAATACATATTGCTAAGTTAATAAGCCAGTCTCAAAAAGATACATACTGTATGATTCCATTCATGATTCTAGAATGTATCATCTTATACCAAAAAAAAAAAAAACTATAAAGATGCTAAACAGATAGATAGTTACCAGGAGTTTAGGAAGGGTGGAGGTTTCAACAGATGAAACATGGGATTACTATTTTTTTTTTTTTGGAGTAGTAATACTATTCTATATGATATTCTCCAATACAGTGGAGGATCCATTATTCCATGCATTTATCATAACTCAAGTATAAAGTGTAAACCTTAATTTAGGCAAATTTAATTATTTAGTACATCAAAGAATCCCAGGATAGGATGCAGAGTTTGACAACATAATCTAAATGTATTACCAATATATGATATACCCCCACTAAAAAAAAAAAAGTGACAAAAAAGATGCTGACCCAGGAAACTTTGGAAATGGTGGAATTTGTAAAGACTGGCAAAAGCAGCAGTTCAAAAGTATTATATCCTAGTTGATACGGTGTTTTCCACCAGAATATAAATAAACAATTTCAGAATCCTTATACCTGCATTTTGAAGTTGATTTATTAAGCAAATGATGGCAAATGGTACAAGCCAGGACTTCTTACTATTAAAGTAGATTGTTACAGATAAGCAAGGGGTTAAAGTTAGATTGTGTGGTAGTAGACTAGATTTGGAAACTTAAGTATAAACTCATGTTTAGCTTAATATGAAAAGACATGCTTACATATAGTAATATTTATAGATATGTGTACATACTTTGGTTAGCACACATGCATATTTCTTTATTCTGTCACATGAAAGGTTCTAGTAGCAATGTCAATTCATTAACAATAAGAAAACCAAGCAGGTTGATTATGGTTTCTAATCGCAATCTCTAGTAAAAGAAACTAGGGCTCTGTGGGAAAAGGGATGGTTGTTGGGCTGGTCAGAAAATATATAATATAAACCTGGGGTATTTTGTAGTGCCAGAATGTAATAACATACTCAGAAAAGGAAATAAAACAAACAAACAAAAAACACCCCAGCAATAATAGTATGTCAAAAGGACACAAAGTCAACTAAAAGACCTTCCAATAGTCAAGGCTCAAATGATTCAAGCAAGGATATACATAAAGTAGTGTTAGATTTTAACCCAACATAAAATAAATATTCATGTGCCTATGTTGACATAAACATATAATTTGAGTTGATCAATGACAAGGAAGATACAAATGTCCTCTGTAGAAAAATCTGAAATAATTTAGATAGCTAGCTACTCTGTAATCAAGGAGGTTAAACATAGCTCCACACTTCTTAACTGTGGGCTGTACATAGTGATTTCCTTCCAAGAAATACAACACGGAAAGGGGAAAAACCGTAAATTCACACTGAAGAAACCTGATAAAAACTAATTCAACCAGATGATCAAGGTTGGCATCATCAGTGATAACTCATGTGCATAGTGTCTACCCTTGATATGATGTATTGAGAACTGTACTTTATCTATGTAGTCTTCTGCCCCAAAACCCGTAACTTTGACCCTGAAAAAATTGCAAACAGATCCCAATTGAGAAATACTCTACAAAATATCTTAGTTATACAAACACTGTCAAAGTCACCAAAATCAAGGAATGTATGGAAAACTGACATCCAAGAGAGACTTAGGAGTCATTACTACCAAATGTCATGTGGTATCCTGAATCAGAACTTGAAAGAGAAAAAGGACTTGTATCAATATGGGTTTATATATTTAACAAGTGCATTATCCTAAATATAAGATATTAATAATAGAAAAAACTGAGTGCTGAGTATATGGGAACTCAGTAGTATATTCACAACTTTTAATAAACCTGGAACTATTCTAAAATAAAAACATTGATTTAAAATAATAAAAAGCAATAACCAAAAAACTGTCTCTTTGATGCATGGAGATAATTACTTTTCATCTTTTCCCACATCCATAAACTCATCAGGATAGCTATAACTGGTATCTAGGCATTTGGCCATTCCTCAAAACATATTAATAATAGAAATACATAAAATTTGTATAGTCATTGCTATGTGTTAGTCATTTTTCTAAGATTTATATACAAACACATACAGATAGACACAAATACATATGTATATGTGCATATCTGTGGAGTGTGTGTATGCAGCATGTCTGTGTGTGTGTATACCATGCATACACACATTTTATGTATATATCATGTACAAAATATATGTTTGTTATAAATACATATGTAAATTAATTTAACCTTATAACAACTGTTGCTTTTACCACTATTCTCAACTTACAAGTTAGAAATTTGGAGAAATACTGAAGCTATATATTCCAACAAAAATTGTAATTTGCTCAACTATATCCTATATTTTTTATTAGCATAGGGACATTGATAAAATTTCTGGGGGATTTATGATAATTAGCATTTAATTCTCAATAAGTTACCCAATGAGTTACATACTAGTATTTTTCCTTTTCTACATATGGGTAAACTGAGGCATAAAAAGGTAAATTTTCTACATGCCACATCTTTTGACTAGTAAGTTGTTAATATTACCAGCAGGATACTTTGAATATGTGGGATCTGATTCCAGAGTAATGTGCTTAACCTCTTTTCTATCATGGCTCTCAGACTCCACATTGAAAGATTCCATAAAATCAGAAACAGGAGAGGAAAGAGATGGCACTCCTATATACGGTATATAAAATTTAAGAATATTGGAGGCCAAAGTGAAAAGTCTAAACTTTTATAGAAGAATAGAAACTCATTGTAAGAATCACACTAAGAATCAGATTTTTCAACTGCAATGTTGTATGCAAGAAGACAAATAGAGCATTTTGGTTTTTCTGCAGGCAACTGTTAAATACATTAGCATCTAAATTTCACATTTACTCAAACTTTTATTTAATTTGGGGAACTAATAAAGAAATCATTAGATAAACAAGTTATTTTTGTTCTACCATACAAAATTCAGGCTGAAATATTTTGAAGGTGGTATATTAATATTTACAGAAATAAATCAAGGAAATGCTTGAAGACATAGAAAACAGAAATGTTCAAATAGCTTGCTATTTAATAGTTTCTTACACCAGTTTATTATCTTTGAGAACTAAAGAATACCTAATGTTATTACAGACTATGTCTCATTTTTGTGCTCAATGAGAAAATAAGAGCATTCTGAAATACTCCTTTTGTGAGATTATATAATATGTACATACATATTTTACTACTTAATCAGTTGGTACATATTAACATACATGATTATCTAGTAGTGGAACATCATGGACATAAAAATAGAATGCACATGCATGACTATTAATCCAACAGAGAAAATTCAGCCTATGTATTACAAAACACAAAAGTGGGGCAAGAAGATTAACAAAAGAAAATATGTAAATAAAAAGTATGAAAAAACATGGTAGGAAAAACCTGAACAATAGTCTGCTAAATGTAGTGTAAATGAGTTAAACTCACAAAGTAAAATCCAAAGATTTTTTTGCATATTGGATAAAGCAACATCATTTACCAGTATACTATCCGAAACTGACAATAAACACACATTCCAACACCCCCCTTCCACACACAAATACACACAGAAAGACTGGGAGATGGGAATAAAATTCAAGAAAAGATAAAAGATTTTAGTGGCCAAGGCATGGCATTATGTATTGTGTACTGGTAAAAGTAACAATGGAAAAAGAATGTATATCTATCATAAGTATTTGTGAACAGACCCATAAAATAAATTAAATAAAGTGTACAAACTGTATGGAGAGTTAAATAAATCAATAGTTGTCGGGATGTAGGATAAGTTAGAATTTTAACGCAAATTATGAAAAAAGCATTTAAAAATTAGCAGATGCATCAAATATTTAAATAACACAATTTGTTCATTTGCATGTGCACATAAAACATAAATATCTCACTGGACAATAATACAGTTGAAATAAATAACATGGTAGATTAAAAATGGTTACATATTTATTTGACAATAACATATTGTCAAATAAGTTTTAGGCCCCCAAATAACAAAAGAATCTAAAGCAAATATAAAGGAAAACATTTTAAAAGTTCAGGATTGTTAAAATTATAAAACAAAACACACATAAGGGATTACTTAAACAGAAGTCACAAAGGATTAGGCTATAAAACCATTCATCATCGTTATATGTAAAAATATCTTAAACATTCCAAGTGGGAAACTGTATATAAATATTTTTTGATTTTTTACCAACAGCCTGTGAAACATTATTGTCCTTTCATATTTTAAAATAAAATTTAGTATAATCAAAATTATTTTAATTTCATCTTTTATAATATAAATTACCTGTATATTTAAATTTCAATACCACACAACAAATGTATAAATATTGGGTGATTTTATAAATATTTATTTATGCTTTTAAAAAAATGTTTCCAAGTTTGCATAAACTTAAGGGGTACAAGTACAGTTTTGCTACATGGATATACTGTGTGGTGGTGAAGTCTGGGCTTTTTGGAGAATTAGCACCAGAATAATGCACATTGTACCGAGGAAGAATTTTCTCATCCCTCACCCACTTTCCATTCTCCCACCTTTTAGTCACCAATGTTCATTATTCCACACTCAAAGTCCATCTGTATACTTTACTTAGCTTCCACTTATATGTGAGAATTTGATATTTAATATTGTTTCAGAATTGTTTCACTTAAGATAATAGACTCCAATTCCGTTCATGTTGCTGCAAAAGACATGATTTTATTCCCTTGTATGGCTAAAAATTTATTCCGTGGTGTATGTATAGTAAATTTTCTTTATTCATTCATCTGTTGATGGACACTTACGTTGATTATGTATCTTGGTTATTGTGAATAGTGTGATAAACATACAAGTTCAGGTACTTTTTTCTTGTAATTATTATTTTTTTTTTCTGAGTAAATACCAAGAAGTGAAATTGCTGAATCAGATAATATTTCTACTTTTAGTTATTTGAGAAATCTCCATACTTTTTTTGATAGAAGTTGTATTAATTTACATTTCTACTAACCGTGATAAGCATTCTTTTTTCTCTGCATCTTCACCAACATTTGTTATTTTTTGAGTTTTTAATAATAGTCATTCTGACTGGTATAATGATATTTCATTGTGGTTTAATTTGCATTTCTTTGATGATTAGTGATGTTGAGCATTTTTTTATATACTTTTTGTTCATTTGTATATCTTCTTTTGAAAAATGTCTATTCATGTTCTATGTGCACTTTTTAATGAGATTGTTTTTGTTGTGGTGGTGGTGGTGGCGGCGGTGTTTGAGTTCCTCGTATATTCTGGATATTAGCTCCCTATCAGATTCATAGTTTGCAAATATTTTCTTCCATTGTGCAGGTTGTCAGTTCACTCTATTGTTATTCTTTTATTCTATTGTTTCTTTTGCTGTGAAGATTTTTCTTTTAATTAAGTCCCATTTGTCTATGCTTGTTTTTGTTGCTTGTACTCTTGAAGGCTTAGTCATAATTTTTTTTTTTTTTTCCTAATCCAATATCCTGAAGAATTTTGCCTAGGTTTTCACCTAATATAATAATTTCAGGTTTTATATTTAAGTTTTTAATCTTGACTAGATTTTTATATGGTGAGAAATAGGGGTCTAGTTTCATTTTTCTGCTTATGACATTCGCATTTTCCCAGCACCATTC
Organism: Trachypithecus francoisi; assembly: GCF_009764315.1. Lineage (NCBI taxonomy): Eukaryota > Metazoa > Chordata > Mammalia > Primates > Cercopithecidae > Trachypithecus > Trachypithecus francoisi. The sequence continues at coordinate 54,011,680 of NW_022681463.1, read as the reverse complement.
ATTGAAAAGGGTGTCCTTTCCTCAGTGCATATTTTTGTCTACTTCGTCAAAGATAAGTTGGCTGTAGGTATTTGGTTTTATGCTGAGGTTCTCTATTTTGTTTAATTTATCTATGTTTCTATTTTTACAAGTACCATGCTGTTTTAGTTACCAAAGCCTTGTAATTTATTTTGAATTTGGATAATGTGATGTCTCTTGTTTTATTCTTTTTCCTTAGGATTGCTTTGGCTATTTGAGCTTTTTTGGGAGTTCTATATGAATTTTAGGATTTTCCCCTAATTCTGTGAAAAATAGTATCAGTATCCCTTCATAATAAAAACTTCAGCAAACTAAACATATAAGAAACATACCTCAAAATCATAAAGGGCATATGACAAACCCATAGCAAAAGTCATACTTAACGAGAAAAATTTGAAGGAAATTCCCCTAAGAAATGGAACAAGACAAGGATGCCCACTTTGACCACTCCTATTCAACAAAGTACTGGAAACCCCAGCCAGGATTCTGTGCTTGGCTTATTCCATTTAACATAATTACATCCAGTACCACCTATGTTGCTATCAATGACATAATTTCATTCTTTTTTATTGCTGACTAATATTCCATTATGTATGTATACTACATTTTCTTTATCTGTCTATCTGTTGATGGACAATTTTGGTTGATTCCATATCTTGGTTATTGTGACTAGTGCTGTGATAAATATAGAAATGCAGGTATTCCTTTGGTATACCGATTTTCTTACCTTTGAATAAATACCCAGTAGTGAGACTGCTTCATCCACTGGTAGGCTTATTGTTAGTTTTTTGAGGAGTCTCAAATAATGTACTTTTTGTTTTTTAACTCTGTAACTTGCCAATAGGTTACTCAGCAAAGTAACACAGTCCTCAATTATTCTTTCATTCTTCATATGGTGGACATAAATAATTTTGTACCTGGCATCCATTTCTAATCTTCTATTTTTGAACAGATTTTTATTATTATTTTTAAATGTATTCACTACATAATGAAAACACTTACATAGTTTTTGATAAGATAGTTTGGGGAGGAGAGATGGATAAATAGGTGGAACACAGGAGATTTGTAGGACAATGAGATAATTCTGTATGACACTGTAATGGGGGATACATGATATTACACATTTGGCAAAACTCACAGATCCATACAATGCAGAAAGTGAACATTAAAGTAAACTATAAACTTTAGTTAATAATAACAGATTAATATTGGTTAATCAATTATGACAAATGTGCCACACAAATGCAAGATGTTAATAAGGAGAGAAATTGAAGATGAGGGAAGTGTATGAGAACTATCTGTGCTTTCTGTTCAATCTTTCTATAAAATGAAAACTGCTCTAAAATATAGGCTATCAATAATAAAATAAACATGAAGCAATAGTGCAATTATGACATGGACTCTGGTTATTTCTAAATTGCTTTTCTTTGATGATTGCCATAGGTCCAACTGACGTTTCTGTCAATCAAACAGAAAAGGTAGTGTTTCTTACATTGGAAAATATATACTTGATTTTTATCATTGATTATGAAAAAAATTTATACTTTTTAAAATTGCTGTGATAGGTATCTAATGACCATAAGAAGAATCAGACTTAGGATAAAGGCAATGCTTTATTTATTTGTCAAGTCACTGAGCAGAGAAAAAAATGTGGTCTTTGATGATAACGTTTGATAGCTGAATGAAGCAACCACAAATACTGCCCTACATCTAATTTCATGTTTTGTAGCACAAAAATCTATTGTTTAAGCCACTTTAGTTACAGGCTTCATTTTCCTGCAGATGAAAGCATCCTGAATGATAGTACAATCTGTTTTTCTTATGCCTTTTTGAACATATTAGAACTTCTATTCCCTCTTTCCTTAACTCGCATTCTCTCCACTGATCCATATAATCTAGGATTTGAAAGAAACACAGAAAAACAAAATAAGACAAATGAATGTCAAATGTAAACCAAAAAAAAATAAAATTCTAAGCCCCCCCCCCCCCCCCCCGCCCCGGCAAACTGAATGTACCCTCCTCTAGGTCAAGGGGACCCAAACAAACCTGGAAATACTAGTTCAGGTCATGACAGGAAGAGGAGAGTTGGACATGTCTCATTTTGCTCTGTTTCTCTTGGAGTTTAGACACAATTGACAAGCATTAACATTAAAATGAAGTTCTTAAGACACATCTATCCTCTAGGAAGCCTGCTAACTGGAGGCTTCATCTCTTCATCTATATGACAAAAACCTTGGCTTCCACAAGCTCCCCTCTTCTTACCTTGGCTCAAGCTAATTTCAACTCTTCAAGCAGAGCTTAATCTTTTTAACCAATTGCCAAACAGGAAATCTTTAAATCCACCTATGTCCTGGAAGTTCGCCTGCTTTGAGATGTTGTGCCTCTTTGGACTTAAGAAATGTAGAAATGTGACAATACATGTACTGATGTATGTAATTGCCTGTAACTTCTATCTTCCTAAAATGTACAAAATCAAGCTGTTAAACCAACCTCCTTGGGCACATGTTCTCAGAACCTCCTGAGTCTGTGTGTTCTGGGTCATGATCCTTAACCTTGGCAAAATAAACTTCTAAATTAATTGAGACCTGTCTCAGATACTTTCTGGCTTATACCAATAATCCAGGCACCAGAAATCTATATTAATATATCTAAGACCCAACACTTGTGATATAGTTTGAATATTTGTCTCCCAATCTCATGTCCACATTTGATCCTCAATGTTGCAGGTATGGGATAGTAGGAAGTATTTGGGTCATGAGGGCAGATTCCTCATGAATGGCTTAGTGGCATGGGTAGAACTACTTTTTTTTTTTTTTTTTTTTAAAGAGCTCTGCACCTCCTCTTGCCTTCTCTCTTGCTTTCTTCCTCTCGCCATGTGATGCCTGCCCTCTTTTACTGCCTGCCATAAGTGGAAGCTCCCTGAAACCCTCACCAGAAGCAGATGATGGTGCCATGCTTCTTGTACCTGTAGTAACTCATATGGATACAGGAATGTTATAGTCACCTTGGAGCAGGATGGTCACAAATGGTTTTAGCTTCAAGTCTGATAGTTCTTTTTTTCTATTCCCTTTATTTCCTGAAAAATGTTAAATTAGTAAATAAGCATGATTAAATTTAGTTTCAATATATTTGGCAAAATTTTTAATGATGATGATGTTTACTGCTGTTTACTTCATACCAGGAGACACAAAATGATTGATTCTCCCACTTTTAATAATGCTATGCACATTTATTTATAATGCTATAAAATTAACTTTATAACATTTTCTGGCATATATTGCCTGTTCAAAATCAGTAGTTTTCATATACTGTATGACAACAGTATGCATCATGAATGTTAGAGTTAAGTAGAAAAACAATGAGCCATCAGTTCATCTCACTGCAATTAGTCAGTCAACTTTCAACAGAAATTAACTTCATTTAAACATTAAAAAATGTATATTATTGAGGGGACATATATCTTTTTTTCTAAATCACAGTCATGTACTGCATAAAGACCTTTGAGTCAATGACCAACAGCATATAAAATAGGATCCCCTCAGATCACAATGAACCTAAAAGTTTTCTATTGACTTGACATTGTAGCCATCCTAAAGTCATAGTGCAACACATTACTCATTTGTTTGCAATGATAGTGATGTAAACAAACCTGTTGTACTTCCAGTCATATAAAAATTTAACACACAATTTTGTATAGTATATAATACTTGATTATGATAATAAATGGCCGTGCTGCTGGTTTATGCAGTTGCTATATGATTCTTTTTATCATTAAAACATATTCCTTCTCTTATAAAAAGAAGTTAACTGTAAAACAGCCCAGGCAGATCCTGCAGGATGTATTCCAGAGGAAGGCATTATTATAAAAAATATCAGCTCCATGCATGTTATTGCCCCTAAAGGCCTTCCAGTGGGATAAGATGTGGAGGTGCAGACAGTGACTTTGATAATCCTGACCCTGTGTAAGCCTAGGCTAAGGTGTGTGTTTGTGTCGTAGGTGTTAACGAAAAGGTATAAAATATAAAAGAAAATAAGATTCATATTAAAAAAGTGTATAGAATAAGGATATAAATAAAGAAAATATTTTTGTACAGCTGTACGATGTGTGTTCTAAGCTGCATTATTACAAAAGCGTCAAAAAGTTTAAAAAATAAAAAGCATAATAAAGTAAAAAAAATACAGAAAGCTAAGGTTAACTTATTATTGAATAAAGCAAATATTAAAAATAAATTTAGTGTAATCTAAATGTACAGTGTTTATGAAGTCTGTAATAGTATACAGTAATGTCCTAGCCCTTCACATTCACTCATCACTCATTCACTGAGTCACCCAGAGAAACTTCTAGTCCTGCAAGCTTCATTTATAGTAATTACCTCATTCAGGTAGTTACTACTTGTCTTTAAAAAATATTTTATACTATATTTTTATTGAACGATTTCTATATTTAGTTATGTTAAGATACACAGATACTTAACATTGTCTTACACTCGCCTTTAGTATCAGTACAGCATCATGCCTAGTTTGCAGTCTCGGATTAATAGGCTATGGCATACAGCCTAGCTGTATAGTAGGCAATAACATCTAACTTTGTGTAAATACACTCTATGATGTTTGCACAACAACAAGATCACCTAATAACACATTTCTCAGGATTTATTACCATTGTTAAGGAATGCATGACTATATTGAATTTAATTGTGGCTCACTGAATTATAGACCATGAAGACTCTTGTATTGTAAAATATATAAAAGCATAGACATTAACAAATGAGTGATATCAATAAATTTTAGAAGAAAGCATAAAATGTAGTAGAGAAAAATTCATATATCTCTGATATGACAATTATGATATTTTATTTTTATGCCCTTTATGCCAACATATTTATGTGTACATTACATAATTATAAATGTACTTGGTGTATAGTTGCACAATAATTTTTAATATTTCATTTGGATATTCACTGATGTGTATGCTAACAAAAACAGCAAAATTTAATAAAGTAGCTATAAATAAAATATTATATACTCATTTCACAGTTCTGCTATTTACAATTAGCTCAGTGTAAGATTAAACTTGCTAACATTTAATACATTGCTCAATACATATTAAATGCATTCTGTAATTAATTTTTGTATTTCTTCTGATCAGAAACATGTAATCAGTTTACCTTAGGTTAGGAAATGTTTATGACTGAAATAGAACAGTCTGAATACCCTTTGTAAATTATGTTTTTAAGTTTAAATACTATTTGCATACGAATCCTGGCTTTACCACTCACAAATGATGAGATCTTGAAGACATTAGTTCACTTGTTCATTTAAAATATCTTGATGATAATTCCTACCTCAGAGTATATTATATTAAAGACAAAATATAACAATATATGTAAAAGTTCCTCTCCATTGCCTAATACTAAATCTAAATTCACAATTTAATATTCACAGAATGCTAACCCTCATTATTTTTGAATCTAAAATAAAGTGGGAAAACATTACTAATTAAACAAAACACACCTTATGTGTCAGAAATATAATTTCACTTACACATAGTATGTTAATTTTTTTAAAGGTTACTAATTAGCAGAAACTCTCTTGGTTATTCTATGATTCAGAATATAAAATTTATACATTTATATGGAGGCTTATTTGCACATACATATTTATAAGTATTTACACTTATATTGCATATTGCATATACATGCATATTTATATATATATAAGGAGTAGCTGATGCTCCTTGAATCTTTTTTGCTTTATTTTTTATATCTAAATTTTTAATTCAATAGTCAAGTGGGAGATTATTAGGTGCTTTTTCTTGGTGATCTTTCACTTGCAGAGATATAAGACTAAGCTTAGACTCATGACTAGGTTGGACGTTTTATACATCTATTTTCTCAGAATCTAATGAAGAAATGGGTCAATGCCTTCCTATCAGCCATAATTTTTTATTTTTTTTTTAGCATTTACTTTCCCCCCAATACACATTTCTTGGATTGAAACTTATAACTGATGTTTAGATTTTCTACAAGTAAATTGGTATGTTTATTTTCTTTAGATAGATTTAGCGATCCATATTAGATGTAATAATTTATCAACTCTAGATTTGAATCTTGAACGTTTTGTGCTTGAAGATGCCTAGGTATGGAACACATCAAAATAAATATAAGTGAGATTTCCTGGAATTAGGAAAATAACATAAAATGTGTGTGTTTAGAGTAAACATTCATTAAAGTTTCTGTATTGTTATTTCTATGAGTATTGTAGTATGAGTTAATCACTTAGCACAATGGTTCCAAGTAAAAGTCTCATATATACTCGACATTCATCTATATTTTACAATTTAATGCACTTTTTAAAAAGTCTTAAGTTAATATTTTGTTTTAGTATTTAAATTGAAACACTAAAATAAAACCTTAGCTACAAAAGCAAATTTTGTGCATATATAGAGGCAAAATAAAATATATTTTGTGTGCTTGTTGCACACTCTAAGTTAATGGAGAATGACTTATTTTTGCTGTAAACTTTATTAAATAACAAGATATGTCTTTGTCTCTAAAATACAGAATGAATCTTTTATTCCATAGAGTAAGTATAAGATAAAATGAGATTATATATAATAAAACATACATTGAATTCCTCTAAGAGCAGAGAATAAATTTGAATCTGTAACTACAAAACAGTTTTTTTATAGTTAGATGACATATTACATTATGGAAGTTGGGACATGCATCGTAAATTATTACACTGTTGTTGCAACACTGCACATGAAATAGATTGTGTCAGCCAGCATTTGAGCAATTACAATTATCCAGAAATTGTAAAATCCAGATTTTTGGTTGTACCTTGTAGTAGAGCATATCATATTGTTTATTGAAATGAGAGATAATAATTTAGCTGAAAACTATGAGAACAATTAAGTTAATATTTTGTTTAAAAAAAAGCAAATAATTATCTTAAAGTCTTGTCTTAATGTGGGTAGAGGCACTATGGTGTGGTATGAAATGACTTTCAAAAGTCAATGTTATTCAGATGCAAGTCATATAATATACAGTTATATATTATACATAAAGACCAAATTATAGATAAATATATGTACAACATAATGAACATACATATACAATATATCTAAATTGTACACATACCATATAATGAACAAATATGAATTACAAAGTTCAATAAGTATGCACTCTAGTAACTGCTAATCAAATCTAGATACACAATATTTCTATTTTACAGAAATTTTCCTCATGTCATATTGAAATTTATTTTCTTCCTTTACACCTTATACAACCTGAGTAAACAATGATCTTTTTGCTATCAGTATGCAAATAAAATCATCTAATTTATACTTTTTAGTGTTTCAGTTTCTTTTCAACATAATGGCTTGGAAAAGTCACCCATGCTTTTGAAATTTGCTGTTAGTTTTTTTTAATGGCTGTGCTGTGTTCCATGGTGTGCATATATCTGTTGGTTTATCCATTCATCTGTTGAGGAATAACTGGGCCATTTCCAGTTTGGGCCATTATTGCAAGGTGTTATCAAAATCTGTATAAAAGTTTTTGTGTTGTTGTTGTTGTCATTGTTTATATATGAATGTCTGTTTTCATTTCTTTCTGGTGAACTCCTAGGTTGAGCAATTGATGGAACATGTGGTAATTGTTTAATTTCAGAAAGTACCAAACTATACTCCAATACTGCTGTATTAACTTTAGAGTTCTACCAGTAATGTATGGCAGTTCCAATTGTTTAAAATATTGCAAATATTTGTTACGATTCCTTTTAAATTTTAATTATAGTCACACTGGTAGGCAGTTAGTATTGTCTCATTGTGCTTTTCATTTGCATTGCCTTTTATAACAAGTGACAGTAAGCATTTTAATATTGCACTTATTAGGCTTACAATTTGATTTAAAACATTATTTTTATATAAATATTGCTAGATTTAATTTGTTAAATTTTTTTTGAATACTTGTTGAGAATTTGTTGCCTATATTTATGAATAAAAGATATTCTTTCCTTATGATATCTCTGTCAGCTTTTCGTATTCAGGTTATAAGATTTTTATAACATTTTATAAATGTTATAGAAGAACGTTATAAATGTTGAGAAAAGTTCCATTTTTTATTTTTTATTTTCTGAAAGAGTTTGGGCATTACTGACATTACGTTTTTGCTTTAAAATGTTTCATAGAAGGCAGCAGTGAAACGCTGAATGTACATTTTCCTCATGAGAAAATATTTGATTTAAATGGTTTACTAAATATATGAATATTCAGATTTAATATTTCTTCATTAAATGTTGTGAAGTTGTGGTTTCTAAGGACTTGCTTATTTAATTTATGTTGGTGAAACGCTTAGGACAATTTTGATCATAATATTTTATTGTTGTGCTTTTAATGTTGGCAGGAGTTATAGTGATACCTTCTTTCATTTCTGTTACTGGTACTTTATGTGTGTGTGCACTTGAGTGTGTGTGTTTCTCATTTGTCTTCATTAATCTTTCCATTGTTTTAGTTATCTTGTTAACTGTTCCAAGCTCTAATTTTTTAAAATTGTATTTATCTCATCTTATTTTGGTTTCAATTAGCTTATATTTTCTTGTTTCTAAAGTGACCACTTGGATAACACATTCTAAACTTTTCTTGTTTCTCAAGATGGAGAACCTTGTAATTTCCCTACCCATCATATTTTCATAGTATCTTCTTAGGTTCCATCAGGGGCATATGAAATGGTAAGGCATGGTGAATGTGATCTCTACAGGAAAGGCAGAGTTTGAATATTGAATCTTGTCAAGTTAAAAGAGTAAGATAAGTACCTTGGGCACCTCATCGATTCTCTGTAAAACAGCATATATTTAATCCGATTTTCATGATCTTTGTTTTATTCTCAACTATGTTGTGGTCAATTTCTGGTAAGTCTTGTGTAGCCTCACCCTGCCAATATATCAAGCAGTCCTCTACCAAGGACTGTTGGGAAATCACCTTACAGTCGCAGGTCCTTCTTCGCTGGCATCTGTCTCATGTCACAGACATGTCTCTGTTCCTAACTTTGATCTGTACCTTCTGTATTCAGTGGATTTCTCTGGCACACCATTTAGTTTGGAATTCAGCACCCTTCATTGAAGGGTTGGAATTTCCCCTGTTAGTAAGCCAGGGTAAAAATGGGATTCATCTTATGTGTTTTCCTCTAATAATTTTATAGTCTCTGTTGCCTCAAAACACCTATATATTTTGCCCATTGTTATGGTTATTTAGCCTGGGGTGCTAGTCCAATACTAGTTACTGCATCATAGTTGGAAGTAGATGTTCCCCTAGATGATTTTTAATTATGCAATAAAAGACTTTCCAAAGTAACATAAGATAGTGAAGATAGTGAAATGGGTCATAAATCAATTGTGACCCATTAATAGACATGGTACAAATGTTTAATAAGACTATTATAATTCTATTACAATTTGTTTTCTAATTTCTAAATTTTTACATCATTCTCCAGTATGAACAAAATAGCACTCTAATGAATTTCTAAATTATCTGTTTCACCGTATGTATCACTTAGAAAAATGTATCTTCAAGGGGAAAGAAAACTTTCATACATTTAGAGGTACACTAGTATGAAATGTTACAATTTGCATGAATGGTGACTTTAATTTATAAGCAGTGATTTGATTCACCTACCAAGGCACTAAAATCTTTAATAGAACTTGCTCTGTCATTATTATTCATTATTCATAAAGTGATGCAAATGGAATTAGAGCCTTAGAAAGGTTAAGATACAGATAAATCCATGCCCTAAAGAACTTGTAACTTAAAGATCCTTTCAATAAACTGCCCATCACCCAACCCCTGGGCACTCATTAGAATAAGACAGCTTGTGATCACTATTCCATTTGGCATTCAAAATAGAAGTTATAATTCAAAAGTATATTTTAAAATTTGAAAACAAAATGTATAATACTCTGCTAGATCTACATAATCTTCTTAGGTTTAAAGTATAATATAAATATTACCTGAATAGTTTATGGTATAGCAGAAGAGTAATATTTCATTTCCAATTTAATATTATGCCAGTTTTTTTTCTATGTCAACTAGAACTGGAAGCAGAGGTAGAGCTACTCCTCCATACTTGAACAATTGGACTGAAATAAATAAACTTGATTTTTGCCTGTACCTTCATAGCTTAATGAAGATCATTTTCCCTGATTCTGATCACTGGGCCATGTCTACAGAGTGATTTCCTGTCTTAGTTATTGCTATTTTGTGACTTACTGTAATCTTCATAAGTAAATGAGATAAATCAGAATAGTTTAAAATTTTATAAAAATTAATATCTTAAAGAATATTGGAATCTCTACAGCAACTTCATTTAGAACTTATCTTTCAGATTAGGGTGGAATGAACAAATTCCTTATACAATATTAAGAATGTAGAAAATCCTTTTCTTTAGTTAATTCTATTCTATAGATGTTCGAAAACAATTCTACTTAAAACTTCATCAGTTGAGAATAACATGGTTTTCTTTTTAAATAAGTGTATAAGTGGAGAGTCTCATATTTTTCAACAGCTACCTGAAAATGTTCTGGCCGGGTGCGGTGGCTCACGCCTGTAATCTCAGCACTTTGGGAGGTCGAGGCCAGCGGATCACGAGGTCAGGATATCGACACCATCCTGGCTAACATGGCGAACCCCGACTCTACTGAAAATACAAAAAATTAGCCGGGCGTGGTGGCGGGTGCCTGTAGTCCCAGCTACTGGGAGAGGTTGAGGCAGGAGAATGGCATGAACCCGGGAGGCGGAACTTGTAGTGAGCCAAGATTGCACCACTGCACTCCAGCCTGGGGCGACAGAGCGAGGCTCGGTCTCAAAAAAAAAAAGAAAAAAAAAGAAAAAAAAAGAAAAACAAAGAGAAAGTTCTGTTTCAAAGCAAATGCTAAACTATTTTTTAAGAGTTTCAAAGTGAGAGCAGAATCATCTCATTCTATGGAATTTTGGAGTTTTTTGGCCTAATGCTTCTGACAGTGTGGATAAAACTCCATCCCAAGGAACCCAGGGAGAAGGTAGAAAAGGCAGGGTTCAGGAAGCAGTAGCTAAAAAGTAGGGGTCCTGTTGCTTGTAGGAAGAGCATCTACTCTTGTTTCTGAGGGTGTTCCAGTCTTCCATCCTCCTTATTTACACCTAGAAGGCACCGTACCAAAAATAAGGACTCTAGCATCACTGACTAGAGTTGAAGATAAAAGTTTGGTGATCAAAGAAGTTTAAACTCTTGTTTTTCTGTATTATATTCTGTAATGTATGATCTCTTTACAACACTTTTACACAATTACTTAGTATTCACACTTTTTTGACTTTACCCTTCTTTTGGAATTTTCCTCTCTTCCAACTGGCATGGTAAATGGAGACTAAAGCTTCCTTTACCTCAGGAAGGCTCTTCTATATAAAGGAAAGGAATATTTAGGCCAGCTCTGTTCTATGCTAGGTTTTTGGGGAAAAATCATTTTATTTTGGTGCTATCTTTCTGAAAGACTTTCCCCAATTTGTTTTTCTGATCAAGTTGCAAAATTTCAGGGGCCAAGGTTAAGACAGGGGCCTAATGGGATGCTTGGAGGGTCAAGGTCAAATCTAGAACTGAGCACATTTGGGGTTTTAATTTCAGACATAGGGGATAAAGCACTCTCATAACTAACAGTATTTTTTGTTTGGAACATCCCTTACATTGTTGAGTTTTTAAATCTGTAGTGGAAGGAGTGAAGTGGAGAATTCTGAGAAGACGAGAGATCTTGACATTGCTAACATTCTTTACTAGAGAAGAGCTAACAAAAGGAGATAGTGTAAGTTATTAATTTTCAAGTTTACAGCCCGTTATTTTAAATATGGGGATTTTTTTTCTATATGGACCATGAGAACTTTAGAGTTGAATCTGCAGCCTGGTAATAGCATAACCCTAAAACATCACAGTTGTCAGGACTTTTTAAAAGTCTGGTAGTGGGACCTTAAAATTGGAAAAATTCTAAGGACTGCTTTATATTTTAATATATTGAGGTACATCCTAATAAAATATAAATGGGTACTATACAGGACACAATGTAAATAAAGTAATTTTAAGTGAAAGTAAACCACAAAACAACTCATACAATGTGATTTAAACACAAAAACACATACACACACACACACACACACACATTAAATTGAAATATATGTGTGGCACATAAACATTTTAAGTCCTCCAAAACTTTGCAAACTGTGAAGCCGAAAATATTGAATACACTGGATTTCATTGATTTTTGAGTTCTACCTTACCTTGCATTTTGCCACTTCCAGTGTCGGAAATGTGTTTAAAAATAGATTGTGTATTACAGTTTAATAAGTACAGTTTTTTTTTTTTTAACTCAATGGTAGATTTAATAACACTAACATCCTAGAGCTGAAAAAATGCTATTCTTAATCTGAATGTTCTTATTTCTACCTGATAGCAAAACACAATCTCGTCACTTTTTCTCATTCCAGAACAAATTTTATGTTAATTCTGTTTTTTTTTTTTTTGGCTTAAGCATTTTCCTCTATTAATCTGTCCCAGAGTAACTTTTCCTCCTACCCCCTGAGGATGTTTGTCAATGTCCGGAAACTTTTTTGACTATCATACCGGTATCTACAATTATCCAGTCTAAACTGTCAATAGAATCATGTTTGAGAAATCCTGACAAGAAAATTCTCTGTTGTGGGTAGCAAAACTTGTCCCCCACCAAAATTATTCAGACCCTGGGGTATGAGTCACTTATAAGATAATATAGCATTTCACCATTTCAAATAAACACAAAAACAAAACAACAATGCAAATCTCATAACACATTGTGGTAGTAGTGAGCTAGAACATAGCAACTGTGCCACCATTTGTACTGAAATAGAGTTTTTTCGATTTTGATTCTCTAGAATCTCCTAAAAAGCATTAAAAATGCTGATGTCTCAGTGCCGTCTCCAGAAATTCTGAAGTAGTTTGGGCACTGGGATTTTTAAAACTCTCCCAGTTATACTAAGCCAAGGTGATAGCAATACAATTCTGTAATGTCTCTCTCTTTGTAACTAGATGGAAAAATTATTTTAAGTCAAATCAATGTATTTTGAACTCTAATATTAAGCTGATAAATTTTGAACATATAAGTTTAGAGAAATGGCATTTTATTTCCTACTTTTCTAGGTAGGAAATGTTGGTCCCATTTCTTATAGCCTGGGAGAAACTCTGAGAAAAGAAAATGTTGGAGATTCAATGCTACATGTTACAGCCCACAAGTGCCACACTGTCAATAGAGGCTCAAGAGAAATTCCTTATTTTTCTCAGAAAAAAGCCCAATGCCTGACTGATATTACTGTAATTTGGAGGATAATGCAACTATATTTCCACTGTGAATTCTTCAATGAAATGTTGTAACACATTGTGCTAATTGTAGTACTGTAATACACCGAGATTGGTGTGTGTGGAATTTTTCTTTGTACTTGTATGTATATTTATATTAAGTATACAAGTATATATTAAGTGTATATGTGTACTTAACATTTATTATATATAATATTTGAGTTTATATGATATATTAAGATTATAATTATAATTCATATAAATATATATAATATAAAATCTGCTAATTTACATGGAAACTGATTCAATGTTTTATGCATCTGTGCCAGAGTGAAAGACAGTGTTATTAATTTAAGGATAAAAATTTAGGGAAGAGATAAATAATTTAGTGCTAGATCTATTGAGTTTTATTTGTCTGTAAGATATTCTGATGGGCAGTATGATTAGGCAGTTAGAAATGTATAACATAGTTTATAATATGTTCAAGCTATTAATATAAACTTAACAATCATCTATAGTCAGATGGTGCTAACAATTTAACAATAAGTGGTAGTTTACAGTGGAAAACTTCAAAATGGAATAAGGAAAATGGCAAGAGATGTTATTCAGAGGGGAATCACTGCATTTGTATGGTGAGAAGTGAAAAAGAACAAATAAACACAGAAGGTACACTCAGAAGACAAGGAATACAATCGGTAATCACCTGCCACAGAAGGCAATAGAGGAGACTATTTTAAGATGAATGGAGATAATAAATTGGCACAAGGCTAAAAGGAAATTAAAAATGATGACAAAAGAAGATGGGTTATTGACTTTGGCATATAGGAAGTTATTAGTGATTTTTGTGATAATAGCTGTGTAAATGGGTGAGTAAAATTGAAACAGCCAGGGCAAACGAGTCAATAAGTGAAGGCCTTACAGACAGATTATGCTACCATATGTTGAGTAATACAAAGGAAAAATGAAAGGAAAGTAGCTTGAGGTGATAGCTGTGTACAAAGAAAGTATGTATTTGCTTGCTTTAAAGATTTTTAATCCTTATTTTAATATATTTAAAATATTGAAGACAGCTTAATTGTGACCAAAAAAGGGGAGCAGTAAGACATTAAAAATGAAGATTAAAGGTTAAACAGATAATTGATATAACTCTAATAAATAATTTACAAAACAAGTTACTATTGCATAGTGGTGAGAAGCATTGGTGATCAGTTAGCTTTAGCTAAAAATAGTTACTTCAATGGTAAGGGAAAGAAGTAGTGAAAATGGAATCTGAAATGTCATGTTAGAGGCAATGTAATCTGCTAACGGTGAGATGTCTGGGTATCTTTTCACAGAATTAGTTTGGATTCGATGTGCATTGAATGCCTACCACTATCTAGATAAAGTAGTAATACTGAGGGTACAATGTGATGCATGGTGACAGTCCACACATGTCATACACTCCACTGAAAGGTACCAAAATGTTTCTCATTTTTTAAGATACAATTTCAGTATTTGAAATGATATCATTATGATTTTAGGGTAAAGTGATATACAGACTTCAAAAGTGAAATAAAAATGTTGAATTTTAAATTAATAAATATTTTTTAAAACATTTTAAAATATTGAATGCATATAAAATGCTCCTAAATAAACATTTGGCAGAAATTTAGGATTCACTAAGAATTACTTTTTTGTGTTAAAATATTTTCTTTATAATTACCATTTATTCTTGAATATAAATTAAAAGCTTTAACTAATTTGGGGGAAAAAAAAAAAAAACTAAATGTTTATCCTTGGGGCATCATAATTGGCCAGAAACCTACTTTTTCAAAACTGGAAAGTACGTGATGAATACAAATTAATTTTCTCTTCCAGTGAGCAATGAGAAATACAGTTTTGAAATAGCTCCTGCTGTGTGAAGCAAAGGCTTTCCTCCTCCGTGGGATCATGGCTGAGGTTTTCAGAAATCCATAATTAGCACAAAACACTTTAAAGACAAAGCCAAAGTAAATTATGATGGAATTGATCATAGTATTTTCCTTTTGTGCCTCCTTTTCCCTGCTATTTCAATACTAGTTACCATTTCCTTGGTTGCCTATGGGAAATAACTTTCATCTGCTGATCAAGTTAAAATTAATTAAACATTTTTATGTGAAATTTTATATGTGAACCTATAGAGTCAAATAAAACTAGAGAAGGCATATCATACTGCAAGAAATAAAGTCTTCATTGTGTGTGTGTGTGTGTGTGTGTGTGTGTGTATATATATATATATTTCCTTTTACTTTTCTTTTCTTTTTTTTGGGATGAAGTCTCATTCTGTCACAGAGGCTAGAGTGCAGTGGCAATTCTCCTGCCTCAGCTTCCCAAGGAGCTGGGATTACAGGTGTCTGCCACTATGTCCAGCTATATACATATACATATATATATATATATATATATATATAATACATATATATATATGTTTTTGTTTTTCTTTGTTTGTTTGTTTTTTTAGTAGAGATGGGGTTTCGATATGTTGGCCAGGCTGGTTTCAAACTCCTGACCTGAAATGATCCACCCGCCTTGGCCTCCCAAAGTGCTAGGATTACAGGTGTGAGCCAGCAAAAATTGTCTAAAGCACCAAATTACTTCTTTCCTGAAATTAACAATTAAGTGATTTACTTTTCTATTCGGTTTTGATCTTGCAAAAATCACAGTTTAAGATTACACATGTTCTGTTCATGTGGGTGTAAACAATGTCGAACAGTCAAACTCTTCATAGGTACACAGGAGGATACACAGAAGGCTTAAAAATCAGCCTCTCTTTCAGCATAGACATTGTCTATATGGTAATGGAGTCATGCTTAGAAGGCTTTGAAGTCAGTGATTGGAATTTGCACATTGTATTTCCATATTATTAGGTTGGTGTAAAAGTAATTGTGGGTTAGTTGTTACTTTATTATTTATTTATTTATTTGTTTATTTATTTTATTATATTATACTTTAAGTTCTAGTCATTACTTTTACTAGCAGAAGCTGCAATTGCTTTTGCAGCAACTTACTTGTACATGCTTGGCAATTTACATGCCACTGAAGTTTCTCCAGTGGCAATTAAAAACATTCGCTGATTTTTTTTTTTGTAGTATTCATATAATCAATAGTACAAGAACACTAATAGTTGTCATCAATTATTATAAAAAAGTAATAGTAACAATAGTAATGAAGACAGCAATAATAAAAATGGAGCTTCTTTTTCTTGTAATGCAAGGGCTAAATTATGCAGAACAAATTTGTGGGTATTCAGAAGTAATTGCTCATAATCTTATTTAAGATTTGTTTTTGAAATTAGTTTCTAAAATTGTCACCCAATTTGACTTAGTTTTCTGGTTGACTAATTGACCATTTATCACCTTCAGTACTCCAACAATGCTGTTGTTATCACCTCTTGTTTCAAGACCATGAGTGGAGAGAAACAAGTGCATGCTCTCCTACAGTAGAAAATGAAGTCACAATGGGGCTATGGTACATATGTCTTCCATATGACTCATTTATGAGGGATAACTGAGAATACCATACAAATGGAAATAGACACCAACCTAAGTAATGTGTTATCCTCTGCAGATATTCTACTGCATCTAATTCAAGCCAGATTTAAATACAGACAGAATAGATAATTGTATAGGATTTAAACTTTGGAGTGAAATTAAACATTCTCCAGGTAATTAGCCATTGCCAACCTAGAAAGATTTTTTTCTTTTACTCATTTTCTTTTTTTTTTTTTTTTTTTTTGAGACGGAGTCTCGCTCTGCCGCCCAGGCTGGAGTGCAGTGGCCGGGTCTCAGCTCACTGCAAGCTCCGCCTCCTGGGTTTACGCCATTCTCCTGCCTCAGCCTCCCAAGCAGCTGGGACTACAGGCGCCCGCCATGTCGCCCGGCTAGTTTTTTGTATTTTTTTAGTAGAGACGGGGTTTCACCATGTTAGCCAGGATGGTCTCGATCTCCTGACCTCGTGATCCGCCCGTCTCGGCCTCCCAAAGTGCTGGGATTACAGGCTTGAGCCACCGCGCCCGGCCTCTTTTACTCATTTTCAAAGGTGTGACTCATTACTAGCCAATTATTAGGCTTGCTTGTGTTCAGTATCCTGTGAGCTACTTCTTAACTGTATTATCTAGATAACAATTTCAATGTATTGGATGATCTTATAATTACCCCTCAGAAGTACTGAAGATATATAATGTTTTTGTACATATCCAATGATAACAAGTCAATCCCTAAAGACTTTTCAGTGATATTTATAATATATATTTAATATTCTCTAAGTTTCACTATACTTCAAATTGACTAATATGAATGTGCATGTGTGAGTGTGTGTTTGTGAGAGAGAGAGAGAGAGAGAGAGAAGGGGATAAAGTTTTAGAAGTTTAGAAATTGATCTCAGATAAAAACACTAAAGATATGCAGCAGAAAAAAAAACACTTTCAAGATCAGCTCTTTTACTTCACTTTATATGTTTTTTTTTTTATTTTGCATAGTATATGGATAGGTACCCTTTTGATTTCCTAAAATTTTCATATAGATATAAACTTCAAATTAGAAAATCAGAAATAACTGATACTATGATGTGCTGCCTTTGAATGCAATCGCAGATTTATTTACCATTCATAGGATATCATTGGCAGCTCTGACGTCAGGGTATAAAATAAAGAAAATTAAACATTTATTTGACTTTGTATTTTCTATTGAATACAGACAGCATCACTCTATGTCTTGGCGTTATAACAAAGCAAGATACGGCAAGGTACTTGGTCAGATAATTTAGAAAGTATTGATGAAAGTTTGATAATAGAATACTGATGTTCCATGATTGAAAGTAAAATACATGAAATCATTGGGTGGGCAAGAGAAGGTTATTATAAATTGTGTCTAAATTATTTGTTCAATACTATGGATCTCTGAGAATAACTTTGTTATGCTTGCTTGGGAAAAAGGTATCCAGCTCAGAGCTCAGCTGCGGTTGTTTATTGGTCATCAGATTATTCCATCTAGACGACTACAGGCATGAACCTACCCTTTTCCTAAAGCATCTTTCTGGCTTACTCAGGAGTTTTGTTTCTCTTAGGCCCAGTAGATGGCACTTATATGCTATTCCAATCAAACCAAATAGAAATAGTTTCAACTGCCAGTCTCAGCTGAATCATATCATCATCTGAGCTTTTTCTTTCTTTCCTAGAACTATATCTGCTTTCTCAGTCTATTTAAAGGTAGCTTCCATCATATTGATATTTATTTTAAAACATACATTTACACTTGTATGCATATAAAATTATGAGTAAAAAAGTTTTAAAATTAATTTTCTGTGCAGAAGGCTAAACATGGTTAAATCTCAAGAAGAAACCAGTGATCCTATGTTCACTGTTTGTTAGGAAACATCTTAAGTCATGACAGAGGGTTGACTTTAAACAAATATGTCAGGCTTATTTTATTAGAATTGGTATAATTTACATACTTTGTCTTTTGTACATTTTGGGGTGTATCTATTATACATTTTGATAAACACACATTGTTGTGTACCCACAACTACAGTCAATCTCCAGTTCATTTCCACTGGCTCTTAAAGTACTCTCATATCCCTTGTAGTCCCTCCTAGTTCCTCAGACCATGCCAAAAATTGATCTGTAGTCTACCATTACAGTTACTGCCTTTTCCAGAATCTCTTAAAAATTGAGTCATATATTATCCAGGATTTTGATTTGGCTTTTTTTTTACTTATAAAAATAGAGTTGCGGCTGGGTGCGGTGGCCAGGCTGGTTTCAAACTCCTGATCTCAAATGATCCACTCGCCTTGGCCTCCCAAAGTCAGTGATTGGTAAATGAGCAAAGAATATTTGAGACAAATAAGATAAGATGGGATGAATTTGAACTCATCTGTTGAGAACTTATGCTGTTGTAGAATACCCACATTAAAAATCAAATTAAGTTTGTTCTTTGAAACATTTTATTCTAAGTTAACTAAGAGTATTTTTAAAAAGGCAGATGAACAAATTAAAACAAAAAAACTTTAATTTTTATAAAGTACAAATATAAAACTTAAATCTGACTATCATTATAAGCATATAAACTTTGATGCCCCTTTAATATCAATTATGTGTGCTATATAGACTCATATATGAAAAGCCATGCTTCTTTGCTTATTTTATTCACAGTTCAAATTTTCAATTTCATTTTGTATACAATAAACACAGATGGTTCCAAATTTGATTGACTGCTTCTAAGTAATTTTTATGTGGATATAATTTTGTCAAAATGACATCTCATCAGAGTAGCGAATAATTTAAGAGTACTGTTGCAGACACATGTGTGTGTCTGTGTGTACATATGTTTGTGTCTCTGTAGCTCTATTCATCTGGATACAAATAGCGTTAGTCGTGATAATAGTAATTTCGTGACTTTAAAAATTCATTTAGCAAATCCACATTATATTTTGTTAATCTTTAAGTGTTTAACATTAATAATAGTGAATATTGCTGAAAATATCTGCAGTGTTAACTTAGAGCCAGGATGTAAACAGAAACCGACAGAGACATATACATGCCCTGGGAGGAACAGCAACTCCCCGGCAGGAATTCTAAACTGGAGTTGGAAGAGCATCCTTTGGATCCAGTTTCGAAACTGACTAGCTCTATGTAAGTTATGTAGCCTTTCAGTATTGCATTGTATCCTTAAAATAGAAAAGGATATTTTTATGCTAGACTGTTTTTGTAACATACTCATGTAATGTTTGAGCTGAGTCTTCTTCCTTTCAGCTTAAAATAATATTGATTACATTACAAATACAATAAGGACTATGTGCATATTTGTAATATCTTTTATCAGTTTTGCTTTAAAATAATAACTTTTTTGGTAGCTCATGCCTGTAATCCCAGAACTTTGGGAGGCTGAAGAGGGTGGATCACAAGGTCAGGAGTTCAAGACCAGCCTGGCCAACATGGTGAAACCCCTAAAAATACGAAAATTAGCCAGGCGTGGTGGTGGGCACCTGTAATCCCAGCTACTCAAGAAGCTGAGGCAGAGAATTGCTTGAACCCGGGAGGCGGAGGTTGCAGTGAGCCGAGATCATGCCACTGCACTCCAGCCTGGGAAATAGAGCTAGACTTCATCTCAAAAAACTAAAAATAAAAAAGGATTTTTGAAATGATAATAAGATTGACACACACCAGTATATGTATACCCTTAATTTAAATTCATTAGAAAAAAAGATACACAATGTGAGAAAATTTGTTTTTGTATGGATATGAGATATACACTATATCATTGCACTAATGAGAATTATTTCAAGACAAAGAAAGTACATCAGTGAACCCATTTTATAAAATATTAAACATGTCTATGTTTTAAAATACTTAAGTCACCTATACTTTATAAGAAAGATTATAAAATTGAATTTGGTCTCATAAGGATTTAATTTTGAGCATAGAATATAATTTAATTTTTAACTGCAATCACATATCTACATTGAAATTACTTTTTATCTTTGGAGGGGAAAAGATAGCAATGGCATTGCTGTAAAAGCACATTTTTTTCCTGCCTCATCTCTAAGAAAAAAAAATAAAGCCCATGATTGTTGTTAATGTAATACATGCACTAACATTGTATTTTTGCTATCAGTTTCTAGGCCATAATAAAGATAAATAGGCAGCTGACACAGCTTTGAAGACACTATTTCAAATGTCTGGCTTGTAAAAAATTCATCATGCTGTCTAGTACTTACCAATGAAAGTAATTCAAGGACAGCTCACTCTGTACCAGCACTTCATCATTTCAAAAAGCTTACAGCCAAAGGATAGTTTTTAATTGTTTATGTGATATATGACTTGATTGTCTCCACTCTGCACCTAAGAAGAACAGAGTAAATTAATAATAAGCTTAGGCACCACTGCAAAAATAGTTGCTAGGGAATTCAAGTGATTTATATCATGGTTGATGATGCTTGGACATTAGATAAATAAATAAGGAATATCAACTTTCTTCTAAATCTCACGTCTGACTGTAGGCTTTCCAAATTTCAGTTGAAATAATCATCTTTTAACTATGAAGGTTAGGAAGAATACTATTGCGTGTTCACATTGATGAGAAAATAGCAGATGAAAATTGAATGACTTTCTGTACTATGTTCTTTAGTTTTGTCATACATTTATATGGAGCAGGAGGTACTATTTCTACAAGAAAGCAATAATGAAAAGTAATGCAGACAGAAAGAGCTTGCCTCCAGCTAGACTAACAGCAAGGTCAGATTACATCAATTAAACCGGAAAGTCTCCAAAATAAAGTTCACTAACACATTCAGGGATTTTATTTTTCCCGAAATAAATGTCAGCTTTTATAAGTGGAAAAATTTCACTGTGGTTTCATGTAGGTAACAAAATAAATTGAAAAACAGTAAAGGAAAAAACAAGTAAAGTTATATAATTGTATGTATATATACACACACATATATAATTTATACATTATATATATAATTATATATATATAATTTATACATTATATATATAATTATATATATATAATTTATGTAAAATGGTATTTGCAGAAAGCCAAATACTTTTTTTGTAATGTATCCTTACATTCATTGATATTGTAATGACATTACTAGTAATAGCTGAGTTTTATTTTCATTCAGAAACAAATATTAACCTGAGAAGTGTCCAGTCTGGTCATTTAAAAGAGTGCTATTTTTCTTATTCAATATTATTTTAAATTACAATAATCATTTGAGATATACCATGCAAAGTTAAAAATAGACTAACAGTAATAGGTAACAAAAGGAGTAGGTCTGCATGGAAAATGAATTTTAGCACTAAAGAAACCATATTTTTACTTGTATATTCTTTTTCTTCAGAAATTAAGAGTAGTACATCAGTTTTTAATACTGCAGAAAATAAAGGAAGATTGTATCTAACTTTTTCTATTAATAACCTTTACTAACTGCCTACTGTGTGCCAAACTTTGTCACAAGAAATACAGAAAAACTGGAGATGAACTCTACATAAAGGCATCTCTTAGGTAAATTAATAAGCAAAAGAGAAAAGCACACCAAGTAACTATTCTACATGATAATGCAGAGGTTTGAGGTAAAAGCACTGTCAGAACTGATGATTTTTCAGTCAAATGATATGTGAGTAGATATATCCAATTAAATAACAATTTGTAGGCATTTGGAGCCTAAGAACCCTATTCTATTCTTGTTAGAGTATAGAGAGATAAATCATGACGTTTTCAATGTACAATAGTAGAAAAACAGGTATCCGAAATTTTAAATATGAAAAAACTTATAAAATGAAAATGAAGTTATAAGGATGTATAGAAATATAAATTATATATAGAAATCTATAAATGTCCTTATTATTTTGAATCCATCACTACAGACAGCATATGTGATCATTTAAACAATGTTTCAATTATTAACTTCTATTTTTTAATGATTTTCTGTGCATAGCTTTATGCATATTCAGTGAATAATAAATGAATTTGAATCTCAATCTTTAATCTGTGAGGCTGTCACTCATTGAACATGGTAGCTTCATGACTTTTTTCAAAAACCTAATTATATTATCTTCAGCAATAACATTACTAAGGTATATCAGTCTTGCTTTGAACTGGGCCCAAGTCAATTAAAAATATTTTTATTGAACTTATTTGAAATTTACAAAAATTTAGATAGAGGTCAGTATTTATGTAAATATTTACTCATTAATAAATGCATTATCAATAGATTTGGTCAGGATTACTTACTTTCCATTAACTCATGTATGTATGGACACACACACAATATATGGATTTATTTATATTTTATTTTATAATTTTCTCTTTTTTCTCATTTTTTGCACCCTTCTTACTGACTCCTCAATTTAGTTTTATTTAATTTTCTTCAGGGGAGTAACTTATCTTGATATCCTTACGACTTGAAAAGTAACTATTAATTCATACAATTTTCTAAGCAATTCTGTTTCTATTGCTGTCTCCCATTCTGTTTAACCTGGAGCTCATCCTTTGCACTGTCTCCATGCTGTTGTATCTTTTGCTATGAATTCCTGGAGTACCTTTAATCTTGTTTCATTTCATTGGACTTAATGTTACTCTGGTTTGAGCATGGTTATTATCTTCTCCGCAGGGCATTTCTTCAGTCCTCGTGCTATGTTAGGGGGGTGCCTGCTGTCCATCAGCACACGTCACTCTCTTTTTAACTCCTATTATTTTTATGACCTTCCTGGAGTATAGGCTAATATAGAGCAGACACTTTGGCTTATCTATTGTTTTAGCTTCAGAGCCTACCAGTGCTAGGAATATAGTCTGTATCAAATTATTATATATAAAATAACTAAAGATAGTATATTAAGAAGTTATTTTTAATTTATCTATATTTTATATAGATTTCTCACCAATACTTTTTCACAATATGTCCCATTTTTCTTGAATCCAGCTGACATCATTCTAAAATAGATTCTTACTCTCTTATTCCTGTATTATTACCCCATTTAATTTTCTGTGGTTTTCTTGTTCAAGGAATCTTCTTCCAATGTATCATAGACACTGCACTCATAATAATTTCCCTTGGATGCTGAAAGTTTTTGCAATTAAGTTCAGCTATGGACTGTTTCATTTTAGAGGTCTGGTTTTCATTCTGAGGTAGGAAGTCATCAGAGGGATAAACAGTGATTATGTCTGATTTAAGATTGAAAAGCCTTATTCAAGCTGTGGAAGTATAGGCTGTGTCAAGGCTCAAGTGGGTAAGGAAAGAGTACTGTTAAGATGCGATTTTAATAATCTTGAGGGAAATAATGATAAGATAAACCAAGGTGAGACCTGAGAATGTGTAAGAAGTGGTTGGACTTTTTACATCTTTTAAAAGTATATCTAGCTTCAGAACAGAGAGGCAAAACGTTAACAGGACATTGTTAGTGTTTGTGACATAAATGGTTAATGATCAACTAACTCATAATCTACTTTGCTCTTCTTTTTTAATTAATAGAAAACTGTTTTTTTCTGGAGTTATCAAAAAAGTTTTGACTCATCCTAGAGAATATGGTGACTAATGACTATGTCATTACTTATTAGGGAAGCTAAAGTTAAAATTATTATGAAATTCATCTACACAGCTCTAGAATTTTAACAAAATAACAAAGTGCACAACAATGGCGAGTGCCAACGAGGATTTAGAGCAACTGGAGCTATTATACATTACTTAGAAAACAGTGTGGTAGTTTCTATAATGTTGATCATGTCCCACTAATCCAACCCATACTACTAACTTTAGGGAACTAGAGCTTATCTTCATATAAAAATGTACATAGATTTTATACCGTTCTTTATGTTTTCACCAGTAAGTTGAAAGAATCCAAATGCTGTTCATTTGGTGAATGGATAAGCAAAGTGAGATTTATTCATATAATGAAATAGTAGGTAGTAATAAAAAAGAACTAACTACCAATACAAGCCTGGGTAAATCTTGAATGCAGTGTGATGAGTGAAGGAATGCAGGTTCAATGAATATAGACAGTATGAATTGGTTGATGGAAGAGGGTCACAAGGAAACTATCTGCCGTTATGGGAAAGTTTTACATATTAATTACAGTGGCTGTTACATGATTGTACACATTTGTTAAAACTCATACATTTATTAAAACTATACATTGTAAAGGGCAAATGTTTTTGTATGTAAAATATATCTCAAATTCTGAAATACACGTCAATAAATTTGACATATATTTCATATACTAAACACATTTATTGAGATATATTTCACATATGAAACTATACATTATAAAGGGCAAATATGTTAGTATATGTATATGTTTCACATACAAAAACATTTGCTCCAAGCCTGATCCTATACATAAAAAGTTTTAATCAAAGCTAGGGCTGAATGTATCATATATTTCTAATTGTTGAATCCACATATTACATCATGATAAACCAGTTCCAATTTTCATTTAAGGGACCATTATCCCAGTGGATGGGGCAGGATAAATAGATATTGATGGGACTGGTAGTACATCATTATCTACATTGCATGTGATCAAAAATATCTTTATATAATAGTGAATACAGTCAAACTTCCATTAAGAAACTTATGGGGTTAATCTTCTAAAATTAGAGATATTTTATCAAATACAAATACCTAATTATACTCTCATGTCTTAAATATAATATATATGTGTGTATATATATACACACACATATATAATGTTCATTGACAATTATGTAGCAATTCTCTTAAAGGTTGGGTAACTGCCTATTCCAGTGTATCATTTATGAAGAGGTTCTGACCTTTGTAGGATTCCTTCATCTGTTACAGAAATCTTATAAAAGTAGTAAACTTATTCACAAAAAACACTTCCTTTACTGTTGGTCTAAAATAATTAATTGAGGATTGTATTCGTTCATTCTCATACTTCTATGAAGACTACCCAGAGACTGGGTAATTTAGAAAGGAAAGAGGTTTAATTCTCAGTTTCACATGACTGGGGAAAACACAGGAAACTTACAATCACGGTAGAAAGTGAAGGGCATGCAAGACATCTTCTTCACAAGGTGACAGGAGGTAGAAGTGCCAAGCAAAGGGCAAAATGCCTCTTATAAAACCTTCAGATCTCATGAGAACTCACTCACTATCACGAGGACAGCATGGGGGTAACCGCTCCCATGATTCAATTACCTCTCACTGGCTCCCTCCCACTACATGTGGGGATTATGGGAACTACAATTCAAGATGAGCTTTGCTGGGGGCACAGAAAACTGTATGGAGTATGAGGTCCACTAGTCTACTTCCTTTAGAACGAGTGCTTCTGTGCTCTCTCTTGCTCTTTCTCTCAATGGATTAAAAATTAAGAATGCAGAAGAGTTTACCCTAGGCCCCCAATGCCTTCTACAACTTACACAAGCCCAATATTAAGACAAATAGTGGGATTTACATTTTAGACTTCTAAACTATTTTTGTTCTTCCATAATAAACTCACTTGTAGTTATTGGATATTTTTGTACATCAAGGTACATATATGATGTTCTTTATCCTTGAATAATTCTAGATATGCAAAACTTTTATCTTCCTATATAATGGTCTTAAAGAACATTGCCTTTGCATTAGACAGCAACTTTTTATATCAACTCACATGAAGCATGGGGTATTATTTATCATTTTCACTTCCTTTTGCTGTCATTCATATGATGAACAAGGCACCATCATCTTGTCATTAAAACTTTTTGAAATTGAACTGTAAAATATTATACCTTGCAAAGCCTTCATCAGTACCTCATATATATATATATGTGACTTGTATATTACTGTTTATATCTGTCACTGATTTTTGGTATTTCCTAATTTTGTACTTTTACACAAATTATTTGGAAGTCACAGTTGTAGTTTTACCTCTAGTTGCTGAAGTACTTTCAAATAGATGATTTTAAATAAACATTA
The DNA here is from genome assembly GCF_009764315.1 of Trachypithecus francoisi. NCBI lineage: Eukaryota > Metazoa > Chordata > Mammalia > Primates > Cercopithecidae > Trachypithecus > Trachypithecus francoisi. The sequence goes on along the minus strand of NW_022681463.1, from coordinate 53,984,885 downwards.
GTTGAACAAATGAACAAATACTTGCATCAACATTAATATATTCTAATGTTTTAAAGATAAATTTTGTTACAATGTATCACCAAGTTTGAAACACACAAAATTAAATTAGTATCTGGCCATAGTTTGAAAATCTTTGATTTTATCCTTTTTGTTTCTAAAGTCTAAGTTTTGAAATTTTATTTCACATTAAAGATTAGATGATCCTGTCCGTATTTTTCTCTCCAAAGGTGAAGGTAAATGTTTCTCCTGTAGGAATTCAATTTTCAATAGTTTTCTCGGACATTAACAACTACGGCAACTGAACTGCTAATTTTATTCTTCTTCCCTCCTTGGCTGTTCCTCCTCCGTCTTCATCTAAATTTAGAAGGTTTACTGATTCATTTGTAAAACTTTGATGACTAAGGAAATAAAAATTGAAATGGGTGAAAATATTTTTGTGTTCATATATCATCATTGACAGACTTTTATGATTATTTTTAGATTGCTTACTATTTTTCCTAAAAGAACCACATTAAAATGGGATCTTCTGTGTATAGAAAATAGAAAACTTTCTACCAGTATATCTTGCAAATAAATGTCGTAATGCTTCAGTAAGCAATAATCTGGACAGAAATCATTCAAATATTGGATGAATCTTAGATAATACCTCTCACTTAAATATTGCATTTGAACCTAATGTGCAAAAATATGTGTCTGTAGCAAATGATTTATGTTAGAAGAAAAGAGATTACATTAACTGGTGTATTATTTTCTGAAATATTTACTGAATATGTTTCTTTCTGGGAATGTAAAGCCACATAATTTACCTACAGAGGAAAATAAAAGAATATAGCAGGTGTTGAACACCATGTTGTTACATGCAAAAGAAATATTTACTTACAAACAAATTCTGTTTGCATTATTGAATAGGTTAATTAAGTTTAGTATCCTAGAAAAATAAATAAAGAGGGATTTTAATTGCTCTCTAAAGACAGAAACAACTAAATCTACAGAAGTTGTCATATTCTTTGTGAAAACGTTCAGTGCAGAGAGGCTTACACTAAACCTTTTGTAAGCCAAGCAGTCTCATTTGTATTTTAGCAGAAACATCAGCATTGTATAAATGTCAAGGTGAAAAGAGAATTCACTCTGCAGACACACCAGCAGTAAATAATATTTATTCATATGAATCAATTGAGCTACATTTAAAACACTAACAACCTCAATATTAACTACTTTAGTATTTAAATGCTTGAGTAAAAACCTTCCATAAAGTCATCTCTTGGTTGTGCTTGCATTTGTACAGTATTAAGCTTATGGAATCTGCTAAGAACTTAGAATATTTAATATTTCTAAATTAAGACAAATGTATCTGAAGAACTTTTATAATGAACATGCAATTATCATTAATAGTAATGTAAATTTGTTTTTAAGAATCAATCCAGCTTCCTTAAAATTATCTTAGTTTTGGGAAAAAGTCCTTAAAGTATGAATTTTATTTGAAGTTACTTTTACAAAGTTTTTATATTACACAGTACTACTATTTGAGATTGCATCATGCTGGCAAGAAGTTAAAGAAAAGGGGAAAGGCCGGGCGCGGTGGCTCAAGCCTGTAATCCCAGCACTTTGGGAGGCCGAGACGGGCGGATCATGAGGTCAGGAGATCGAGACCATCCTGGCTAACACGGTGAAACCCCGTCTCTACTAAAAAATACAAAAAACTAGCCGGGCGTGGTGGCGGGCGCCTGTAGTCCCAGCTACTCAGGAGGCTGAGGCAGGAGAATGGTGTAAACCCGGAAGGCGGAGTTTGCAGTGAGCTGAGATCCGGCCACTGCACTCCAGCCTGGGCGACAGAGCAAGACTCCGTCTCAAAAAAAAAAAAAAAAAAAAAAAAAAAGAAAAGAAAAGAAAAGGGGAAAGTGTAAAATGCTTTCCTATATAAATGACATGCTCTTGTGGCATATAATTTTGGTTAAAAATCCGTTGCAATTTAAAAAAAAAACACACATTTGTAAAATTGGTAATCAGGCGGAAACTCAGGATGTCTTACATGTTTTGAACACATAGACGAATAATGATGAATTACTCATAATAACAGGGAGAGATGATCTTATAACAATTTTCTGCCATTCTCCCAAGTGATAATTTTTGTTTTATTGTTTATGTTGCTCAGCTTTCTGTATCACATTACGTGTATATCATTTCACTTTAGGAAATATCAAATGGTTTCACAGTAGAATACATTGCCAGCTTTCAATCAGTTTTCATAATGTCCTTGATCATGGCAGGTAGTCATTGATGCCATGAGGTGTAGCTAAAGTCAAATGGGAATTTGAAACGAACTGCATACTGAATTTTAATAGAAAATACAATTCCTCTTAATATATTTGCAAAATATAAAGATCCCTTCACATACCGTCAACAGAATGTTTGCAATTATCACTGAGCTTGTTTCTCAATTTCTCCAATCACACTGTCTTTTACGGGAAAGAGACCCAAAGCTCCATTCTCCTTCTCACTGTCTCTTTGTGCAACTCATTCTTCCAGATATCTCTGCAGTGCTTTTTAATGAAATAATTGAATTGTTTTTGGTTTGCAAAAGTAGCATATTAAGGACTGTACAGTACATACTGTCAGTCCTATATATGAATAGTACTTGGACATTTTCCATTTCTAATTGAAATGCTATTTACTATATGAATTCAAATATCTGTGGGATGTGGTAAATATGTTTTTTTAATGCTGGATATTTAATCTCATAATTTAGTCTACTTTAATCTAAGATTGCTTCATTTTTTTCCTTTAGAATTGCATATTTTACTCTTTGTGTTAAATTCATTTGAATTCACCAAGTATTTCCACAATACTGAAATTATGTGCAAAGTATGCTAGCAACTTATAAACTAAATAAGCAGGTTAAGCAGGTTAATTGGGTTTTCACTTTCCCAATTACATCCCTGCTTATTTTAATGAATATTGTTAAAGTATATTGATATTATATTAGCATCTGCTGTATAATTTTCTTTCATTCATGTGCAATTTGTGGTGTTTGCTCTTTACTTTGGAGAAGGCACTTTTTCAAGAAAAATTATATTTAACAAGTATTAAAGCCTTCTTTTTTTTTCACTTCTCTTTTTCATATGTATCTCAGATCTAATTAAGTGTCTAAGAAGGTTGTGTCTCCTGTTTAAACAATTGACTGTATACACAGTGCTACCCCACTGGTTTATTGGGCTGAATTAAGTTGTTTATCCATTATCTCTTGCTGAGGCTGAAGAAATTCAAGACAATATGGGACACATAAAGGATGTCACCACTTAATGTCAAAAGTCCAAATAAAAAGCATTTTATTCAGTAGATCTTTGTAAGGGTTTAGTATTTACTTTCCATATGAAAATGATCTCATCTATAATGTTGACACTGTTATCCTGTGATATAGGTGAACTGACCACATAACACAGTTTAAGAGGCATACATTGGTTTATGTTTTTCAGCAATGCTTTACTAAACTGCATAAGATACATTTTTAAGCAACTTAATTTCCTTCGCTCACTTAAGTGTCTAAGCAACTTATTTTCCTTCACTTAATTTCCAGGACATTGTTGTCCAATTTAATTTCCAGGACATTGTTGTCATTCATTAGTCATCCATATTCTTTATTTGATGTTATCCCTTCACTGTTGGCATTATTTACAGTGTCTAAGAAAATATGTCTCTCTTACTCACACACACAAACACACCAAACATATTATAATGTTGGAGTACAGTATTATGGTAACAAACTGAGCCCAAAGACAATACAATGTAGCTGTTTAAAAATATGCCCTCAATAACTGCAGAGCTGGGGTTCAAATTCTGACTCTTATTTTTACTTGTGCGATTGTTAAAAATTTTTAAGTTTGTGGTTAGACAGTAGGTGTATATATTTATGGGATATGTGAGATATTTTGATACAGACATGCAATGTATAACAAGCACATCAGGGTAAATAGGGTATCCATCACCTTAAGCATTTATCCTTTGTGTTACAAAAAATCTAATTATACTCTTTTACTTATTTAAGAGGTACAATTAAATTATTGTTGACTATACACAGTAAGGTTAAGTAAATTACTTAAAATTACACGAGAAATTTGTGGGAGCTAAAATTTTGTATGATTTTAAGCAATTTATTTAACCTTACTATGCCTTATTTTTCTGTCCTTAATCAACGTCATTGTAATACTACCTGCCCTTGAGGTACATGATACCACTTGTTACTATAATAACAAGTGAGTTGTTATATGTTGTTATTAGAAGAAGTCCTGCCATTAAGTACTAAGTCAGTACTAGCTTCTATTTATTCTACACAAAATCTTAATGAAGGCATAGATGTTCTAATACTATATAATATATAAATAATTTGTTCTTGGGATGGTCATCTATCCTATTATGCTTAGGAAATTTTTAGTTTACCATCGTTTCCAGTGTAACATTGTCTTTGTCTAAACATTCATTCATATGATAATAATTCAGTGCTGCTTTTTACTCTCAGAAGTGTAAGTTCTTAGCATATGGTCACTCTATGATAACTCTACATCTTCTGTGTAGCACTTACTGTTTTTCAGCTTCTTCCCATATTTCTCCAGTAAAGCTGTTCTCCCTCAATAAGGTGACTAAAGACTTCCTTTTGGCTAATCTCATGTGACATTTTAAAATTCTTATCTTAAACCATTATAACATTATGAATGTTGTATAGCATATAACATTGCTAATCAATTCCCCCTTCTTAAAGTCATCTTCTCTCTCAGAATCTGTATCTTTCTTTTTCCTGAATGTCCATTCTCACTTTCTTTTGCGTGATCCTCTTCTTCCCCTATTTACTATATATTTTTAATTGTTCATGGTTTTTCTCAGGTTCAATTTTCTTCTCATCCTATAACTTGTACCCTGGAAAACACATTTATAATTTGCACAAACTACCAATATCGAGTGGTTATTTTTAAACTACTGTCTCCAGATCAGTCTCTTTTATTTAGTTAAAACCCCACATATTATGCTGCTCATGTGAATTTACCACAGATATCACTAACACAACCAGTTCAAAATTTAACTTGTCACTCACTTGCTGTGTGTCTGCTTCTTCTATTTTTCCTATCTTAATGTTTCACACCACCATCAATCCAATCCCTTAAGATATAAATATGAAAACCATTCATGTATCTTCCTTTTGCCTTACTGAACCAAATTATAAAATGATTACTTTTGTAAAATATTTACACATAAGTTTTATTGTTTTTTCATTCTTTATTACATTAGGTTGCTGTACATTCTTGCTAGAATTAACTGGATAGTCTATAATCTAGTATCTCAGTCTCTAATGCTGCCATCACATGATACATTTTTATACATTTCTGCAAGATTTATCTTTGCAAACGTCAATGTGTTAATAATATTCTTCTGTTTAAGTTATATTTTTTAACTGAATTTCCACTGGCTTCAAAAACCAGTCAAAATGACCCAGTTGGATTACAAGGCTTTCAGCCTTCTTCTAAATTTACCCTTAACTCCTATTACTTCAATGAACTTAGTGTGTTGCAATGGTGTGAAAGATTATATATGTATGTGTATGATTGCTATATATATAATTACTATTTTATAAAACTTCTCAATTCAAAATCTGCAGTCAAATTAAAAACAAACTAAATGTTTTTTTCTTATATATATATTTTATTTCAGTCTTACCTCAAAAATTAATAGTCTATCTCTTTTCAAATCTCAAGATCTCTTTCTCCAGAATTATTATTTTCTGCAGACACATACACACTTTTTCATATTGGACATGCTGAGCCTTGTAACTTCTATGAGCTTTTACACCTTCAAGAGAAATCCAGGAGAAACACAAAAATGTATAGAATTAGTAATAAGCTTGCCTAGATGCTTGGAAGTGATATTTAGTTTTTATTTTACATTGTTTAATTCTCTATGGTAAATAATCCCAGAGTGACTAACAAATTTTAATCTGAACGTCTATGTTATTGCATGACATATCAATGCGATCCTTCAAAGGGATGGCACAGAAGTGCTTGGCAATGACAGAGTGAATTGAACGAGTAATTTCAGAGGAGATCTTTTTCATTAAAAATGTACTGAAAATGTCTCCCATATGTCATCAACAGATGCGTTTTGTTGATGTATTTCATGATAGTCATATTTAATAAGGTATAAGAATATTTGTCAAACATTAACTAATTGGAAGTTCCCTTTATGAAAATTTAATTTTCTCAAAAGATTCCTGTTTATAAATTTCCCTAAAGTGTTCAGTAAACAGCAAAACAACATAAATAATCAAAAATGTGCCTTTACATCTAGTATAATCAAAAATGTTTGTTGTAGAATTATGTGCTTTTTTATAGTAAGTAAACTCTCATATATATTTTAAAATATTATAATAATTTTTGTACCTCATGGAAATTTTATTTTACATAAATAATTGTCTCTTTCACAAAAATTACATCTATACGTATCAGTAGATGAATTTTCATGGTAGTAAGTGATTTTGAATAATTTTGTTTCTTCAATGATGTAAGAATTTAAGCCAAATATAGAAAATGCCAGCATCAATAGATTATTAAAAATTCTATTACAGAAGTCTATTTTACACACCATCAAAATTATATTGAAACCTATATTTACTTTATATATATTATACTAAACCTTTGAATAATTACTCAATTTTTATTCCATTTGGGTATGTATGCATGGACTACCTTGCAGAAACAAGATGCTTACACATTGGCATGATCACAGATTACAAGAATGAAAGAGAGAAAGAGAGGAAAGAAAGAAAGAAAGAAAGAAAGAAAGAAAGAAAGAGAGAGAGAGAAAGAAAGAAAGAAAGGGAGGGAAGGAGAAACAAGAGAGAGAAAGAAAAGGAAGGAAGGAAGGAATGAAGGAAGGAAAAGAAGGAAAGAGAGAGAAAGAAAGAAAGAAAGAAAGAAAAAGAAAGAAAGAAAGAAAGAAAGAAAAGGAGGGAAGGAGAAACAAGAGAGAGAAAGAGAAAAGGAAGGAAGGAACGAAGGAAGGAAAAGAAGGAAAGAGAGAGAAAGAAAGAAAGAAAACAGAAAGAAGAAAAAAGGAAGAAAGAAAACAGAAAGAGAAAGAAAAAGTGAGAGAGAAGGAGGGAAGGAGAAAGTAAGAGAGAGAAAGAGAAAGAATGAAAAAGAGAGCGAAAGAAAGAGAAAGAACAAAGAAAGAGAAAGAGAGAAAGAGAGAAAGAAAGAAAAAAGAAAGAAAGAAAGAGAAAGAAAGAAAGAAAGAAAGAAAAAAGAAAGAAAGAAAGAAAGAAAGAAAGGGAGAAAGAAAGGGAGAAAGGGAGAGGGAAAGGACAGCTGTAACACAACAACAAACTCTAATCTAAGCAAAGACACAGAGACATTTGAATCTCAGAAATCTTTGCCAAGACCAATGTCTTGAAGGGTTTCCCTAATGTTTTCCTCTAGTGGTTTCAGTTTCTTGTTCTACATGTAAATCTTTAATCAATTTTGGTGTGATTTTTGTATGTGGTGAAAGAGACGGGTGTAGTTTCGTACTTCTGCATATGGATATCCAGTTTTCTAGAAATGTTTATTAAAGAGACTGGATGTTCTTGGCATCTTTGTCATAGAGTTGATTGTAAATATGTGGATTTTCTTCAGGGTTCTCTATTCTCTTCCATTGGTCTATGTGTTTGTTTTTGTGCCAGTACCATGCTGTTGTGGTTACTATAACTTTGTAGTATGATTTGAACTCTGGTTATTTGATGCCTCCAGCTTTGTTCTTTTTGCTTGATGGTTTAATGTATGCAAATCAATAAGTGTGATACATCATATTAGTGTAATCAAGGACAACAACCTTATGATCCTTTCAATGTATGCTGTAAAAGCATTCAATAAAATTCATCATTCTTTAATGATAAATAAACTTGACAAACTGGGTATAGACGGAACATATTTCAAAATAATAAGGCCATATATCATGAATCTACAGTTAACATAATAAATGGGAAAACCCTGAAAGCCTTTCTTATAAAAGCTGGAGTGAAAAAGTAATTCTCGTTTTTACCACTTGTATTCAACAGAGTACTGGAAGTCCTAGACAGAGCAATTAGACAAGAGAGAGAAAGAGCATCCAAATTGGGAAAAGGTCAAATTGTCCTTGTTTTTAGGTGACATAATCTTATCTTTGGAAAAAATTTAAAAAAAAAAGACTCCACCAGAAAGTCTATTAGAACTGATAAACTGAATCAATAAAGACTCAGAATACAAAATCAACATAAAAATTCAGTAGCATTCCTATATGCCAACAAAGAACACTCTGAAAACAAAATCAAGAAAGCAAGCCCATTTACAACACCTATAAAATCATAAAATACTTAGGAATAAACTGACAAAAATAAGTGAAAGATCTCTGCAATAAAAAACTATAAATTAGACACAAAAAAATCTAAAGATATTCCATGTTCATTGATGGAAAAAAAACCATACTGTTAAAACACCTATACTACCCCAAATTTTCTATAGACTCAAAACAATCCCTAACAAAGTACCAATGACAAAATACCAATGATAGATTATCTGTTGTAACATAAAAAGTGATATATCTACATATAAATTCACTCATTATTTAAATAAAAGTATAGAAGTCCATAAATACAATGAATATTTATTGACTGCTAACCATGGCCCACTGTAGATCAGGCACCATTCTAAGACCAGAAGATATAGTAGTTAGCAAAACCACAAGGTCTCTGCTGACATATACACTGATAATTTTTAAAATTGAAAGACAACTTAATTCTTAAGTCAAGAGACAGATAATTAAAAAAATATATACACTTAAAGTATATTAGGTGGAACCAAATGATGGTGTAGGAAGGGTTATTTACAGAGGTTAATCAGGACAGGACACTGTGATAAGTGAATGTGAGACCAACAAGAGTTTATGACCAAGAACCCAAAAGCAAATGCAACAAAAACAAAGATAAATAGATGGGACCTTATTAAACTAAAAAGCTTCTGCACAACAAAAGAAATAATCATCAGAGTAAACAGATAACCCACAGTGTGAGAGAAAATCTTAGTAAAGTGTGCATCGTCAAAGGCCTAATGTCCAGAATCTACAAGGAACACAAGCAAATCTTCAAGAAAAAAAATTAATAACCCGTGCCATCAAAAAGTGGACTAAGAACACGAATAGACAATTTTCAAAGGAAGATCTGTGAATGTCCAACAAACATACAAAAAATGTTTACCATTACTAATTATCAGGGAAATAACAATCAAAACCACAATGTGATACCAACTTACTCCTGCAAGAATGGTCATAATTAAAAAATCAGAAAATAACAGATGTTGACGTGGATGTGGTCATATACAGTAGATGAGTGGGATATACAGTGTGGATATGCTGGACGAAGGGGTGAGTTACATCTTGAATGAGATGGAGGGAGATAGTGCGGGATTTCATCACAATACTCAGAATAGTGCCCAACTTAAAACTTATAAATAGTTTATTTATGGATTTTTCTTTTTTTTAAGTTTTAAAGTTTTTTTATACTTTAAGTTCTGTTTAATATTTTTGAACCATGATCAATCACAGGTGACTGGAACAACTGAAAGCAAAAGCGAAACAGGATAAGGAGGATTGCTGTATATCAACATTTAAGAAAAGAAGGATAGAGATAAGTCCCTCATTTTTCATAGAAAGAAGTTGTGGCTTGTTTTGGCCTTTTGTTTTAGTCTAATGCTTATTTTTCAACTTTAACTTACTGTATTGTGCTTCATAACGCTTTCTACATATTAAGATATTTTACATGTTATCTAAATGATATACAGTACTTTGTTAACGTGTTAATAAAATAGGATACATAAAATGCATTACTAGTGAAGTGACAGAGTTAATGTGTAAAACCATATTACAGTGCAAAACTGCTCTTATGCTCTCATAGGAAAAAGTTATAGTATTAGAATTATACAATTATCCCCTAAGTATCATGTGCTATTAAGCATTGTCAAATTTACTTTTGCAGCAGACTTTTTTCATTTTAAATCAACTAGAATTTTCTAAAAATACTAAATTACTTTTTAAAAGAAGTAGGCACACACACATCAATGTCCATGTGATAGTGGTTAGAACTCTATGGCATTTTTATACAGAGGCATGTATTTCTGAAATTCAATGTCTAAGTGCCCTTTCTTAGACTTTGCAGTTTCTGTTACAATTACTTTTTTCTTTCTTCCTTACTTTCTCTCTCCTTCCTTCCTTCCTTCCTTCCTTTCTTCCTTCTTTCTTTCCTTCCTTCCTTCCTACCTGCCTGCCTGCCTTCTTTCCTTCTTTCTTTCATTCTTGTAATCTGTAATCATGTCAATATGTAAGAATCTTGCTTCTGCAAGATAGTCCATACATACATATCCAAATGGAATGAAAATTGAATAATTCTTCAAAAGCATTACATATTGTCTGCTTATATTAAACTATTACATGTACCCCATATGTTTGTACAGCTATTAGGTATTCATTAAAATTAAAAATACATTTAAAAAACACAATTGACATGAAACATTTCTGGTTCTCATGGTGTTCACCAGTCTTTGTAAGAAAACTTACTATTTTTGGATATTTCTAAATGTGTTTATATTTTTTTCTATGAGCAAGAAATTATAATATTACCATTAGTCAATGCATTTTCAGATCTTGCATATTGATCTTGTGTTCTAAAGAAATTTTCTTTACTTCACAAATTAGATTTGCTTTCTTGTTTCACTGTTTATCTTCCCATTATTTTTTGCATCAAGTTCTAAACCCATTACAATAGACAAGTGTTGTTATGAGACCCAAAGCACTGAAGATCAGTTACAATGTTTTAACTGTTATTACTGGACTAATTTCAATTGTCCCCTGAGTCCAAACAAATAAATAGTTTGTTTTTTAAATGCTACATTCTTTCAAGAGCAGATATTCTGAAGCTGCCAGTTGTACACCAGTTGCTCTACAGGAAGTATTATGTAATGTAAATACAGTTTTTACCCTATTGTTATTGCCATTTTATACAATCAAATTGATCTAGAAAAAGTTAACTTAGTTTAAGAGGGTACAGATACATGTGGACATCGGCAACTGGCATTTGTATTGTTTTAAAATAGTTAAACTGGAAATGACGTCTTGGGAGTAAGGGTAAATAGATAAACACATAGAGATAATAGGTACACATAAACACAGATATCTAGATGTAGTTTGCTGATAAGAAAACATATGATCTCAATTTCTAATATGAAAGATGATTAATGCTACTTTATTTAGACAGAACATATGTCAAAGGAAGGTAAAATAGAAAGGAGACTTGCAGTAGCAGAAATAAGAAAATAGGATGTATAACAGAAGTTGGCATGTAGGTTTTGAAAACGCTGGGCATATGAAGGAAAAATGTCCAGAAAAATCTGGTGACAGATTATCTGTTGTTACATAAAAAGTGATATATCACATATAAATTCACTCGTTATTTAAATAAAAGTATAGAAGTCCATAATATGTCATACAATGAATATTTATTGACTGCTAACCATGGCCCACTGTAGATCAGGCACCATTCTAAGACCAGAAGATACGGTAGTTAGCAAAACCACAAGGCCTCTGCTGACATATACACTGATAATTTTTAAAATTGAAAGACAACTTAATTTTTAAGTCGAGAGATAGATAATTAAAAATATATATACACTTAAAGTATATTAGGTGGAACCAAATGATGGTGTAGGAAGGGTTATTTACAGAGGTTAATCAGGACAGGACACTGTGATAAGTGAATGTGAGACCAAGAGTTTATGACCAAGAACCCAAAAGCAAATGCAACAAAAACAAAGATAAATAGATGGGACCTTATTAAACTAAAAAGCTTCTGCACAACAAAATAAATAATCATCAGAGTAAACAGATAACCCACAGTGTGAGAGAAAATCTTAGTAAAGTATGCATCGTCAAAGGCCTAATGTCCAGAATCTACAAGGAACACAAGCAAATCTTCAAGAAAAAAAATTAATAACCCGTGCCATCAAAAAGTGGACTAAGAACGTGAATAGACAATTTTCAAAGGAAGATCTGTGAATGTCCAACAAACATACCAAAAAATGTTTACCATTACTAATTATTAGGGAAATATCAGTCAAAACCACAATGTGATACCAACTTACTCCTGCAAGAATGGTCATAATTAAAAAATCAGAAAATAACAGATGTTGACGTGGATGTGGTGAAAAGGGAAAACTTTTACACTGCTGGTGGGAATGCAAACTAGTACAACCACTATGAAAAACAGTATGGAGATTCAGGCCGGGCGCGGTGGCTCAAGCCTGTAATCCCAGCACTTTGGGAGGCCGAGACGGGCGGATCACAAGGTCATGAGATCGAGACCATCCTGGCTAACACAGTGAAACCCCGTCTCTACTAAAAACTACAAAAAACTAGCCGGGCGTGGTGGCGGCACCTGTAGTCCCAGCTACCCAGGAGGCTGAGGCAGGAGAATTGCGTGAACCCGGAAGGCGGAGCTTGCAGTGAGCTGAGATCCGGCCACAGCACTCCAGTCTGGGTGACAGAGCAAGACTCCGTCTCAAAAAAAAAAAAAGAAAAAGAAAAAGAAAAACAGTATGAAGATTCCTTAAAGAAATAAAAGTAGAACTACCAGTTGATACAGCAATCCCACTCCTGGGTATCTACCCAGAGGAAAATAAGTCTTTATATGAAAAACACACTTGCAGATACATGTTTATAGTAGCACAATTCACAATTGCAAAAATATGAAACCAGCCTCAACGCCCATAAACCAAAGAGTGGATAAAGAAAATGTGGTATGTATATACCACGGAATACTCTTTAGCCATAAAAGCAACAAAATAGTCGCATCTGCAGCAACCTTGATAGAACTGTAGACCATTATTCTAAATGAAGTAACTCAGGAATGGAAAATCAAACATCATATGTTCTCATTCATAAGTGGGAGGTAAGCTATGAGAACACAAAGACATAAGAATGATACAATGGACTTTGTGGACTTGGGGAAATGACTGGGAGTGGCGTGAAGGATAAAAGACTGCACTTTGGGTCCCATGTACACTGTTCGGGTGATGGGTGTGCCAAAATCTCAGAAATACCCACTAAAGAACTTCTCCATGTAATCAAAACCAACTGTTACCCCAAAACTATTGAAATTTTTTAAAAATCACATTTTGCATCTTTCCTAAGAACATCTTTGAGCTGGTACTTTCTATCAACTTTGACATACGTTAGCTGAATTATTGGCCCATTTCTCCACACAACTCAACTCAGAATCCACACCCTTGACATGGTCCATGTGACTTGCTTTGGCTAATGATATGCAGACAGAAATAACAATGAGCCTTCCAAGCCTACTCCTTGAGAGACTTTATGTATTTCCAATCGCCTGCTTGTCCTTTACCATTGCTATGAGAATAACAAGAGAGAAATGTGGACCAGAGCCACCTCAGTCAGCACACAGACCTGCAGGAGAAAGCCAAGTTGGGCCAATCATCACAGCCTCAGGTAGACTTGCCCAGACAAGCCTGGAAAAGATCAGACTAGCCTTACCCAACAGGTGGACACAACAGCAATACTACATTTTTTTGTTGTTTCATGCCGGTAAGATTGTGCTAGGTAGTATTTTTACAATAGCTAACAGATGCAGCCAACTATATAGATGGTCTTTAATTTAATCTCCCCTTTTTAAAAAAACCTGAAAATCAAAAATGTTTTTTTTTTTATTGGAGTTACATTTTTCTGCAATTTTTATTTGATGGGGCATGAATAACTTTGTGATGAAGTGTTTGTGTGTGTGTGTGTGTATGTATGTATTTATTTATGTATAGTTTTCAGTTAGCTCATTTTTTAGACATCTTATAACAATTTAGTATATCTTTTGCATATAAGACAGGGAAAAATCTGAGCAGTGAACAATGAGTTACGTGCAAAATTGTCCTTTTCCATTCTCACATTTTGATGTCAGACAAAATTTGTTAGATTTAACTTTGTGTCTCAGAGTAAGTTCTGTCTACACCTCCAAGTTTTAAGGGTTTAGATTTTTGTCACCAGAAGATTAAAGTTTTAAACCGTAAATGAAATGTGAGGGAGATACTGTTTTTCCCAGATAGTTTCTCATGACTGTGATTTAAGACATCCAAATAGATGCCCCTTAATCAACTAAGAGCTATAATAAATCCTAAGTTTAAAGAAACAAAAAGTTACTTACTGGCCTAAGGCTCAGGGATTGGCTGACATGACAACTCTCTAAATTCCCACAGCTATGAAAAACAAAATAAAAACAAAAACAAAAACAAAATCACATTCTTGCTAAGTTGCCTAGCAAATAGGAGCTATCAGGCAAAGTATTGCACCCTTACGGACTCCGATTTACTTACTACTCAGTCTGATTGGACATAGGACCAGACTTAAAAACATTCTTTTCAGAAAAACAGCCACAGACTTCAAGTCAGTTTTGGCCAGCTTTTAGAGACTGTGCACACTGTCTTTGTGCCCTGTGGTTCACCTTTTGAAGTAAGGAACAAAAATTCCAGTTTATTTTAATACTAAAACTCCACTCCCAAGTGAAGATGAAATGTATATGTTACACATGTTTACCATTGCACATGAAGTTGAGTCACCTTATAAATAAACATAATTTCTCCCAAGCGTGCTAAATATTTATGCCTTTATTGTGTAATACAGACCTTGTGAAGCCTAAAAGCGAACCTCCCCCTTCCCTCTTTGAAGAGTGTGTTCAGGACATGTCAGAGACTGTCTCTCTGTTTGCAAACTGATAGCAACAATAAAACTCTCTTTTCTATACTCAAGAGATGCCTAAGTGTGTAGTGCTCTACCAGCCTAAGCCTTGATTAAAGAGTCCTGCTACATATGATTTAATCAACATTAAACTTTGCTTTCCATAATGAAATAAAAAAGTAAAGGCATATAAAATTATATAAGATGATGTTGATAATGTTCTTACATAGGGTGTTGACACAAGAGAAAAAAACAAAAACAGAAAAAAGCTTGTCAATGTATTTGTCATTGACAAAAAGCACATAGAAGAATAGGAGAATAAAAAGTAGTAATAAAGGTGTGGATGATTTATCTAACTAATTTGACTTAGATAATCTTGAAAAGGGAAACAATCATATTTATCTGGCAACTGAATAACAATAACCCAGGTGGAAGGAGGAAAAATAGAAAATGGAATTTACACAAATCTCTATATTACAGGATATGGCAGAGATTAGCACAAGTCATCCAGTGCATGTAAAATTGCAAAGCCTGTGTTGCAAGAACATATGTATAAATAAACATATGTTTATTCCCTTACAAACTTCAGGAAAGGCCTTGTATGCTAATGTGTTAAATAAAGAGTATCATACTTTTTATTTTTAATGGGAATGATTTATTAAGACCATGTGATTATTAAATTAATAAGAAATTGGAACTATGGCTTTCTGAGTATAAGGGCATTTGTATTAAGTTGAGACAATGGTAAAATTTACAGGCAACCTATGTAGGCCTACTTTTCTCACACTCCAG
This sequence comes from Trachypithecus francoisi, assembly GCF_009764315.1. NCBI lineage: Eukaryota > Metazoa > Chordata > Mammalia > Primates > Cercopithecidae > Trachypithecus > Trachypithecus francoisi. The sequence continues at coordinate 53,969,309 of NW_022681463.1, read as the reverse complement.
GTATTTGAGAATAAAGTATATGGCACATTTTTTGAAGCTCCTGACAATTTGGAGGCATGCAGAGAAAAAAAGTAATCTTTCTATCTTCTAGGTACTCTATTTAAAAAACTCCCAATAAAACCGAAAGCAAAACTTAGTCTTAAAATATTTTTTCTACATTTCTTTAACAGACTTTAAGTGCAGTGGTTATTATGTACTGAGTGTTTAACATGAGCCTGGTGCAGTACTTCACTTTCATGCATAGTTTCTTTCACTGAATTCTCATGCAGCCCTGTAACATAACATTTAATTAACTTTAAAGTCATACAATGAATATGAACTAAAACAGCTACTTGAACCTAAATTTGACCCATCTTATAACATTCAAAATTCAATGCGCTCAAGTTAAAAATATATCTGAAACTACTTTTAGTGGTTTTGTAGATCAATACACGGTGAAGGCAGTAGATAAATGAACATGCTACTAAAAGTCTCCTGGAGAAGCCAGATATGATAAAAAATGAGGATTGCTATTAAATGGATACTCATTACTTATTTGACAATATCCTCCTCCATCACCAAATAGTATATAACTGCATATATTAAAATTTTTTAATGCTTATTTATTATATGCTGAAGATGCACTTCTTAAAATATATGATTGAGAAATTTGGAATGATTCTGGGCTATGAAAATCTCACTTGTTAATATAAACTAAATGACCTTAAATAGAAATTCAAAACTAAAGCCCATTGGATCAAATTCAGTCAGTCACCTGTTTTTATTAAAAAATGCTTTATAGGAACACAGCTACACCTTCATTCATGTATCGTCTACAGCAGCATTAGGGCTTTAATGGTAGAGTTGAATAGTCACAAAACAGACTTGTGGCCCAGAATGCCTAAAATAAGTAATACCTTGGCCTCCCTAGCAAAAATTTTCCAACACCTACTCTAGGAAAGTAAAACATTGTCCAGTAATACTAAAGTTAATTTGTAATCAATGCTCGGGGCTCCCTGACAGTCACCACAGTCACCACCACAGTTCACATACGTGTTATTATGAGGTAGTTAGTAAAGAAAATCTTTGCTCTCAGAAGCTTTTTTTTTCTTGTGATCGTTTCCAGGGGTTGTGAGAATATGTCATAATGTGACAATGTGAAAACTCTCACTTTTGTGGGGTGGGCTTGTATTTCTACATATTAACTAATTTTATCATGGATCTATACAACATTCTTTGAAAAAGTTATATTTATTCAAGGTGTTTCAAGCTTTATTTAACAGACTTATCTTTTATTTTTCTGTTTTTAAAGTTTTCCTTAGTAACTTTTGTTTTTAAAGTTTTCCTTAATAACTGTGATTGTCTCTTGGTTTCTTTCAAATTTATTATTTTCTTTGTGCTATTAGAAATCATTCATAATGAGCAGTCTTAAAGGTAGCAAGCATCCTCTTATTTATTCATTTATCTGAATAAGTATTAAGCAAGTACTATATTCTATATGTATCAGTTACAGAAAATAAATAATATATATATGCTGCCAAGACAGTCAATTAGTCAAATAAAATCACATGAGTTGGTAAGACAGATTTCTGTTTGAGAGAAGTTGAAAAATTATCCATTAATTATTTTTCACTGATAGTTGAAGGAAGTGTTTAGAAAACATAAGTATCTTAGTGTTATACAGGAAAATAAGAGGATGCATATATGACCAGGTCTTTTCTAATTATTTTACATGAGGCCATCCAGCCTTTTCAAATAGTGGATTTCTGGAGATCATATTTTTTTATAAATAAATATTGTAGGTTTAAGAACACAAACAATTTTGAGACATTTTTGTTATATACATACTTTAACATGTGAAATCTTATTGATCAAAAAATTTGTATAGAGTCCACATATATTTTAAAATAAAAGTGATTATATAAAGGTTTCAAGAAAACTAAATTTAACTAAACTATCTTAATTTTAAAATAAAAATAATGTTCTAAGTTTATGTAGTATGTAATCTTATGCCATAGGAATATATTGTAATCTCTTTTTAAATTATATCGTAATGATTTCTAGACATATAAGTTTCCTAATCTCAGTATTACTAGAGTAATAAAAAATAAGGTTGATCCGATTTGCATTCTAAATAATGGCAAACATATTTTGTCTTGCCCCTCTAAAATAAAATATTGTGCCAATTTTTTAGGCTCCATAACCTCAGTGAATCACCGGGGGTGCAACTGTCTCAATCATGTTGTATTAGTCTCTTTTCACACAGCTATAAAGAACTGCCTGAGACTGTAATTTATGAAAGAAGGAAGTTTAACTGACTCACAGTTCCTCATGTCTGGGGCAGCCTCAGAAAACACTATGATGGCTAAAGGTAAAGGAGAACCAAGTACTTTCTTCACAAGGCAGCAGGAGAGAGAACCGAGTGCAGGGGAATCTGCCACTTTTAAAACTAACAGATCTCATGAGAACTCCCTCACTGTCAAGAGAACAGCATGGGGAAACTGTCTCCATCATCCAATTGCCTCCCATCAAGTCCTTCTCTCAGCACATGGAGATTATCATTCAAAATGAGATTTGGGTGGGGTCACAGAGACAAACCATATTACATGTGTATCATCTCCATGACGAAAGATAAGATGTTGCATCTTGCACCACATACCAGTAAAATAAAGGCACATTGCTTGATCAGACTTCTTGGATTTAGGAGGCAATGTATGTTATATTAGTCTGTGCCACTCAACTATTTCCCAATTCTTAAGTTTGCGAGAACTGAATAGGAAATTGAACACAAAAACAAACAAGTTTGCAGCAAATCTTCACTGCAAACTGCTCTCATTTGGTCTTCCCCTGTTATGATCCTTGAAGTGTCTGTGGAGAATCAAACCTCTGGCATATTATAATACAATGATTGCAGTGTAGTTCTCTGTGGTTTTAGGTAAATCATGTCTGCTTCTCCAAGTGCCTATTCTTTGAGAAACAACCTCCAGCTTGCTACTGGGTCTTGGTAGAGATGAAAAACTTAAAATTGACTATTATTTGATCATGAGACCTGAAGTGTACTTCATGAACTGAATAACATTTGACCCACCATCGCTCATCTTTATGTTTTGTGGTAACAAATTATTTATCAAACAGAAATGTTATATATACAACCATCCTGTGGAAGGTCTTTAAGGAACAATAAATAGCAAGAGAAAGTTGCTTAGACTCCCTTGATGCCCACACCTGTTGCTTTAGCTTAATCCACACTATGGCATCATGAAGAGTTATTGATGCTCAGTTGAACACAGAGAAAAGAACAAAAAGTACAAAAAAAAAAAACTTTGGGCTACTTCACAATTGGTTCTACTTATAATATATGTTGGTACAACTTAGAAGTTCACAGCTATAGTATCACAGTCTCATTCATGTGTGAGCTTCAGAGCAATAGTGAAGAAAATCTTCTACTGGGTAGGATTTTAGCAGTGCATTTTGTTTTCCCCTTTATCCAGATAAACAGATGCTTAGACATGATTAACACATAGTTTAAAACGATTTGCCTGGTTTGTCAAAAATTTAAAAAGAGCTATATGATGGCAAGGAAATATGTGAAGATCCATGTGGATTTACCTCTTAAAATGGACAAAGACTGTGAGATATTTGAATCCCGTGTAAATGTCTACATGAGGCATTCATGGGAGAGGAACTTTTGAAAATCAGTTGAATGTAGTGACACAGTTTATGGAATGTTAGATTTCAAAGTTTACTCAGGGATGGTAGTGGACAGGATACAGAAATCCATTGGGTTAGCCACTTGGACTCTCCTTCACCAAGGTTTTCTTTCTGACAAATTCCAAGTGGATAAACAGCAAAGAGCAATGCTGATTTCCTTTAATGACACTGTTTTCCATTTATTAATAATCAACTTGTAACATGTTTATTACATTGGACCCCTTCGATCATGAAGGGGCCAGAGATTTGTTGCATTCATTAAAACAATCATGAATTCTGAAGATGAGTTGAACCTCTATTCTTGTAATGCTTTTATTAGAATTACCATGAATGAATCCTTGGAATGCCCTTTTCATTGCCATGACATTCTGTACAATGTTACTTCAGATTACCTAGGAACTCATTCTGAAACAAAAGAAATACAGAATAGGATCTTGTATATGATACGGATGGCTTTACTAAATACTCCATCACTAAAAAGCAGTGTTTTTAATAAAATGGAATGGCTCACTGAAAATTCAGTAATGGTACTAACTTGAAGGCCACAATCTGAATGTGTAATATTTTGTCTTCAAGGATTTAGTCCATGCCCTGAATCAGGATTCAATATATAATGTGATGTGTCTTTTTTTTTTTTTTTTTTGAGACAAAGTTTTGCTCTTTTTGCCCAGGCTGGCGTGCAATGGCATGATCTCAGCTCACCACAACCTCTGTTCAAGCAATTCTCCTGCCTCAGCCTCCCGAGTAGCTGGGATTACAGGCATGTGCCACCACGCCCGGCTAATTTTGTATTTTCAGTAGAGACAGGGTTTCTCCATGTTGGTCAGGCTGGTCTCGAACTTCCAACCTCAGGTGATCTGCCTTCCTCAGCCTCCCAAAGTGTTGGGATTACAGGCATGAGCCACTGCACCTGGCCTGTGATGTGTCTCTTATAGCCAGAATACACGGGAGCAGAGCAAAAGTGAGAGTGGCTTCTCTTACTATTATAACTAATAACCCATTCATAAAAGATTTGCTTTTAATTCCTTCCACTTTGGCCACTGCAATTTGAAGGTCTTGGATGTCAAAAGAGAATATTCCCATGAATTGAAGCAACAGTAGTTACATTTAGTTGGAGATTGAGACTGCTACCTGGTCATTTTGTTTTCCTTTTTTTGCTACTGAAACAGAAGGCAAAGAATGCTTTGTTTTGGTTTGGTTTTTGTTTTATTTTGAATGACTGATCCAGTGTGCCCAGTGAATATTAGTTTCCTGCCACAGAGTAGGGAGAGAGAGAATTAAGTCTAGCATCCAGGAAATATTCTCGGGCAATTTTTAGTAGTTTCATATCCAAGAGCAAATGATAGTAAAAAATTACAGCAACCAAAGAGAACTCAAGAGTATGTAGAATGCTGACCTTTAATGAATGAAGTTTCAGGTCACACTATACATGAACCAAGTCTACCTTTGGACCTGTCTGGGGGCAAAGGAAGCATGGAATGTGTAGGGCAGTTCGAGGTTACTGATATTAGCAGTGACTTTGTAATCAGTTACTAAATTAAGAATCATAATAGCTGCACATATCTTCACTTCTTATGTGTATAGTTAAATAGATTTTTATACAGTAACTTAATTATTTTTATCTCTCCTCATTTCCTTATTACTTAATAGATATTTTGTTGGAAGTTAACTTTATAATCTTTAGAAGGAGAATGTTCATTTGAGACTGTTATCAGAATGAGAAGTAAGTAACATAGCCAAGAAATGGATAGAACTTACGACAATTGTTTCCCATAAATGAAAAGTAATTACTATTGAGACTTTGTGTCTTCTCAATTTGGTGACAGAATGAGAATATCTTTGATTCTATAAAACAGGCAGAAAAAATAATAGGTCACGGGCCAAATTCACCCTTCAGCTTGTTTTATACCACACACAGCCTAAGAATATATCTGTGGCTTGTTTTGTTTTGCTATTTACATTTTAGATGTTGCAATAAACAAACTAATAAACAACAATAACAACAATAAAAATAGAATATGCAACAGACCATTTGTGCCCTATAGGACCTAAGATATTTACCACATATTTGTTTACAGAAACATTTCGTTGACCTTTAATATAAAGGATAGTTGCACACCTTGTTAGTGGAAGCATAAAGTTGTTTCTTTATTGTAAGAATGTAAAAAATATATGAAGAAGTGTGTGCACAAGTTCTTAGTAATTAAAGAGTTGGAGTTTGTGTCTCAACCCACCCCTCTAAACATTAGTTTGGGATTTGAGGCTGAGACACTGAAATTCACATTTCTCTGGAGAGGTAGCTGCCATCTTTTAAAATTCAGCCAATAGTATTGGATGAGGAAAACAAAGCTGAAGAGGAAAGTGTTATTCCTTCAATTTGTTTCTTGTTCCTTTTCAACCTCTTGTTTTTTGTTTATATGAACTCGCTTAGCAATTCTTCCTTCTGACTGTTACAGTATTTTTTTATTTTATTTTATTTTTTATTTGTTTGTGATGGAGTCTTGCTCTGTCACCAGGCTGGAATGCAGTGGCATGATCTTGACTCACTGCTACCTCTGGCTCCCGGATTCAAATGATTCTCCTGCCTCATCCTCCTGAGTAGCTGGAACTACAGGTGTGTGCCACCACACCCTACTAACTTTTGTATTTTTAGTAGAGATGGGGTATCACCATTCTGGCCAGTATGGTCTCCATCTCTTGACCTCATGATCTGCCCGCCTAGATCTCCCAAATTACTGGGATTACAGGTGTGACAGTATATTTTAATGACAAGTCTCAATCCACTCTTTAGTTTTTTCCAGTAGTTAAACTTGCAGCACATTTTGCCCTCCCAACAAAATTAGCCCCAGCCTGCCAGTGCTTCTTTCAGAGGTCTGGAATCTCTTGGCCCCTTCTGCAACTTCAAGGGCAACAGCCCCAGCTGAGAAGCACCCCCTACTCAATGTCTGAGTGTCAGCTTTGCAATGGTTTCCTTCAATCTTATAACTTTTAATAATTTCAAGTAGAGTTTGTTTCCCCATTTCTAGGATGAGTAGTAGGTTCTTTCTTTTGATACCTCTATGATATCTTAGTGTTTTCCTATTGTCTTTTAAATACAGTTAATGGCTAGCTAATAATCCTTTGTACTAACTTCTCTTTATTAATAATTGAGGTTTCTGTATCCTGAATGGAGCCTGATTTAGGTTGGCATGTACTCCAATATGAGTGTCCACTTAAAATCTTTGTGAATTGTTTCTTATGCAAATTGCTTTTTCAAATTACTTTTTCTGCAAATATCTGTACATACTTGTCCTGAAGCCATAATTTTATGAGCTGATAATTTTAGATATGCGAGTCATTGACATTTTATTTTCTAAATTGCTTTCAACTAATTGCTTCTTTAAATTAAAAAAGGTAAAAAAAAAATTTGGAAATTGTGTGAACAAAGAAAGACAATGAACGATTTTGGAAAGCAATGTGATGATTCCTTCCTTTTAGAAGTGTTAGTGTCCATAAATGGATCTCACAAGTGTTACCAATCTTACAAGAAAACTTGCCTCAGTAATACTTCCTCTTAAGAATTTGAAATAGATTGGGCATCATAAAAGCCCTACAGTAATTATTAACTACATCAATTTTTAAACAGAGAACATACACTATGTGTGTGTCTATAGAGAAGTTATACTTGCTGTACACCCCTCTGAATATTGTTGAAACATTAGTTCTAGCCTTATTGAGAGTGAATATTCCTTTCCTGAATGACCTATTTCCATTATACATAAATCACTCTGTTCATTGGTGCAGTTGTAATAGAATCCTAATTCAATTGGTTAACTGTAGTTTATATGATTTTTATGAAATAGAAAATTATGGGTTTTTCACATTTTTTTTTCAGAAAATAAACTTAAATAAAATTAGCATAAGCTTTTTCTTTTCCTGAACTATGAAATAGTCTTTATTGTGTAAATAAATATCAATTCAAGATAGAATTTTATAGCTGCAATAATGTATAGCACATGAAAAGAATTAGATACAAAAGAAATGACAATACAAGTAAAAAGTATATAACAGAAAATAGGACATAACAAGCAAACCACAAGATATAAACTATTCATTTGAAAGGATGTGTGGAAGATACTTTCTCAAGCTATTACTTAGAATTTGTACACTCATTTTTTGTGACCATCACATCTGTCAAATCCTAAACATCTTTTCAAAGTATAACAGAAAACAAGTGTTTGCTGTCTCATCAGTTGATTGGTACATGTGTTTTTATGTCAAACTATTTAGTCACCTATTCTTATCATTTAATAAGAAGGAGATAATTTTATCAGTAACACATATATCAATTTTGAACATGTTCAGTCTCATATATTATTCAAATAAACACTTTACTTCAAGAACACATGAACATGTGGGAAAACATTTATTGATATCTTTACATTTCTGGATAAATTATTAATTACTGATAGAATGAAATATGAATTTGAGCATGGTGCATAGAGGATATGCATATTGTGACTTTGGTATGTGTGATTTGAAATTCAAATTGGCAAGAAAATGAACTTGATTTGTGGTTATCTTTGCTTATTATTAATACATGAAAATCATTTTCATATAACAATACATTATACCTACAATAAAAAGTATGCTTTAGTCCATAGGTATAAAAAAGAACAAATCAATATGTTTTCTATTAAAATAATGGTATGTAATAAAATGTTATGCACTCATAGATGCAAATGGAAACAAAATCCTAAAGAATTATAATGTCCTGTATCAGTAATTTTTTTTTAAGTTTTAAGTAAAATCTACGCAAATGAGAAATAAGAATAAAATGTTGTCATAAATTTATGGTGGGTTGTGTGAGACATATTTCTTGCTGTTGGAGTGGAAGCTAACAGATAAACCATGAGAGGCGGCTGGAATGATCCAATTGATATTTTTTCTGTAAAAATAACTATAAAAGGAAACTTCTTGGAGAAACAAATGATTATGGGATTGGTGCATTATACAAGGAAATATACAAAATGTGCATGCAGCATTTTAGAGTGCCAAAAATTCAGTGCCTCTCCCACCCAAAAGAAAATCATATACGTGTCTTGGATATGTCAAAGTGATACACCATCCAACTGAAAGAGTACTCTATATCTAATGGTAGAACAATTTGAGAACAAAATTATGTAGCCTTTGATTATAAGCTAAAGCATAAAATAGATATCAATGAGTCCATACTGTTTAGATAGATAGATAGATAGATAGATAGATAGATAGATAGATAGAGGGAAAATCGCTTGTGCAGAAGAATCCCAAACAATATATGAAGATACTCTGTCCTGAAGAACGTGGAGCATAACTCCTTACTTTTAAAGGTGGGCTGAACATAATGCTCCTGCGTAAGAGCAGAGTGTGGAAAAGCGGGCACAAAGAGCAACTTTATTATGGAGAAACCTGGCAAACACTACTTCAGCTAAGTGGTTAATGAGAGCATCAGCAGTGATATCATGTTGATAACATGTACACTTGATATGGTGTGATGAAAACAGTATTTTACCTTCTTTGTCTTCCTCCCATAAACCCACAACCTTCATCTAACAATGAAGAAAAGCATGAGAATAACCCTGCTGAAGGAAAACTATACCTGACTAGTACTCCTGAAATCTGTCAAGATAATCAAAACCAGCAAAGTATGACAAATAGTTACAGAAAAATTGTGCCTATCGAAATAAGACAATAAAATGTAAAGTAGTATTCTGGATAAGATTCTGAAACAGCAAATTAACATTAGGTAAAAGCTAAGAAAACTTAAAGCATAGACTTTATTATAATGTATTAATAATGATTCAGTAGTCATATACAGTGTATCATACTATTCTATAATCTATAATATTAATAAGAGAAGAAAGTGGGTATGGAGTATGAAAACGTTCTGTGCTATCTGTGCAATTTTTTCTGTGGTTTTAAAACTACTCTAAAAGGTTAAGTTTATTTTCAAAGTATGTGTTTTGGGAAATACTGGGTGATGTTGCCCAAATTAAGTAAACATGTCTTAACATTATCTATTTCTTTTTATGTTGTAAACATATCAAACCTGTACAACAAAACCCCGTGACACCAGTTTACCTATGTAATAAAACTGCAGTTGTACCCCAAACTTAAAATAAAAGTAAAAAAGTGGTATCACTTAAAAATATTATTTTACACTTTCATAAGCTTTTCAATTAATCTGTTATCAAAGGACGAACTCTATAGATTTATTATTCTCATTCAGACAAAGCGCTTCATCCTTATCAACATTAAATTTCTCATGGGTAAAATTAATATATTAATTGCTTTACCCTAAAGTTGTTGAGAAATTTAATGATATCGTGGATATTAAAAGACTTAGAAAATTATAATGTGCTATATAATTTGTATATATAATTTCTCCCTTCAGATTCTTAACACTGATATGTTATACTCAGTGTGTATTACTATAATGAATATCACTAAATGTTTATTATATTTATGGATATACTGAAATGATTTAATGTTTGCTTAATGTAGAAAGCTCAATTATCAAAAAAATCCATAAAATATTGTATTAATAAAGAAACTCCATTAAAAATATGCTGGTTTCTAGCATACCATTCTTTTGATTTTCTCTGCATCTAAGTTTTTCTTGTTTGCTGCTTACCTTCAAAACTGCTAGGTAAAAGAAATCCCAGAGAGCATGTTTTTATTTCCTTGTCTCTCTATGTATTTGCTTCACACATGTGCATGAATTTATTTTAAAAAATCATTTTGCGATTGCTATATACACAGGGTTCTGTCCATCTAACTCTTTACATGTCATCACTATTTAGATATGCACAATATATCTCAATTTAATATGTTCAAAGTAAAGCTTTTATTCCTCTCCAATCTCTTTCCTTACCTAAGCATTCATACCTCAATCAATGGCAAGAAATTTCTCCCATCTATTCATCCCGGAATCTAGTGGTTGTTCTCAATTCTTCTATTTTTTATGACTCTTATTCAAATATCATCAAGTCCTGTTTACTTTCAAAAAATTCCAAATGTGACCACTTTTCACCAACTATTACCATCATACTCCAAATCCATTTTTAAGTCATCTACACTCTGCTTATCCTTTGTATTTTCTACACCCCATCCCTTCATAGCCATTATAATCATAATTATGATTTTTACTCAAAACCATTAAACCTTTTACAAAATGAAATGTAAAATCTTTCTCATAGACTGTAATTTTTTACATGATATATCCCTATTGATTTTTGTTTTAATTTTTTTTTCCTCATGCAACTCTCATTTTCACACATTCTCCCCCAGATACACTGATTCTTGCTGAACTAGAAAAATGCCAAACTCATGAGTGCTTTATATCCTTTGCCTTTGCATTTACCACGGAGACTTCTGAAATTGTCTCACCAAAATGTGTCATGGCTATTTTTCTCATTTTAACTATGCCTTTTCTTAGGGACTTTGCAGTTCATCCTATATAAGTTGACACTCTGCCCATACAAAATCACATTTTTCTTTTTTCACTCTTATTATGAAAATAAAGAGAAAAACTTCATATGTTAGGTTGGAAGCTGTGTAAAATTTGTATACAAGATCAAATGGAGAAGCACACATATGGCCCATAACAAGTCACAGCATTCCTTAGGGTCATATACCTTATCAAAATACCATATGCATATATAATGTAATATCACAGCAAACATTTAAAAAATACCTATGCAGAACAAATACACAGAGATATATTGATAGCTTGTACAAGTTATAGGGGTTCTCTTACTATTTATTTTACTTTATTGTGGTAACAACACTTAACACAAGGTCTACTCTTAAACTTTTAAGCTTACAAAACAGTATTGTTGATAACATATGTGGGATGTTGCAGAGCAGATCTCTAGATTTTATTAATCTTGCTTTACTGAAACTTTCTGCCCCTTGATTAGTAACTCCCCATTTTCACCTTCTTCCAGCCTCTGGTAATCACCACTCCACTCTTTGATCTTATGAATCTGACTGTTTGAGATAGTTCATGTAAGTGGAATTATACAGTATTTGTCTTTCTGTGCCTGGCCTATTTTACTTTGCATAGGGTGCTTCAAAGTTCATTTATATTATCACATATTAAAACTTTTCCATAATTTTTAAGGTTTAAAAGTATTCTGGCTGGGCGTGGTGTCTCTAGTCCCAGCACTTTGAGAGGGGGCAGATTGCTTGAATGCAGGAGCTTGAAACTAACCTGCACAACATAGAGAAAGCTCGTTTCTACAAAAAAAATACAAAATTAGCTGGGCATAGTGGTGCATGCCTGTAGTCTCAGGCACTCAGAGCACTGAGGCAGCTGGATCACTTGAGATCAGGAGTTCCAGACTGCAGTGAACTATTTTTCTATTTTTTTGTGTTTTTAGTAGAGATGGGGTTTTGCCATGTTGTCCAGACTAGTCTATAACTCCTGAGGTCAGGCAATCCGCCCACCTCGGCCGCCCAAAGTGATAGGATTATAGTCGTGAGCCACCACACCCAACCTTGTGCTTGGCTCTTTTAATTAAGCAAAATGAGTCTGAGATTAACCCACGTTGTTATATGTATTGAGCATTCATTTTTATCTCTTGCTAAGTAGCATTTCAACATACGGACATGTAAGTATTGCTTGTCCTTTCCCTTGGTGATAGATTGTTGGAACATTGTCAGGTTTTGGCTTCTGGAAATAAAACTGTTGTGAATATTTGAGTACAAGTCTTTGTATGAACACAGGTTTTGATTTATTTTTAAATAACAAAAAGTGAAATGGTGAAATGAAAAAAATTGTATAATGTTGTACCACAGTTGTTTCTTAGTTCCTTACCTTGAATTATGTATGTCTTTTCAATTTTAGCAACTCCAATGAGTATGTAATGATAGCTTATGGTTAATTTAATTTGCATTTCCCTCATATAGTGATGTCGATAACCTATTTTTTCTGTTTATTGGATATTTTTTCATAAGCTTTTTCAACATGTTTGGTAATATTTCATTATGTTACTTGTATTCTCATTATTGGTTAGTAAATTATTTTAGAAATTACATAATGCATTAATAATTGTATTGCTAATAATTTCCTACTGCAATTTTTTTCTTGTTAATAATACTATTTAAAGAACAAGAGTTTTTGATGTTTATAAAGTTATAATTTTATACTTACATAAGAATCATATTTTCTTTTATAGTTTCTTCTGCAAGTTGTGTTTAAGTTGTAATATTTGGGATTATGGTCCATTTCAATTTATTTTGCTTATAATGTAAGATTATATTTATATTCTTTTTGCCATAGAATCATCCAGTTTTTCTACAATATTTTGTTTAAAGATTTTTCTTCCCCCATTATTTTACTTTGGCACTTTTGTTGAAAATCAATTGATCATAAATGTGCAGTTCTTTTTCTGGGCACTTTATCCTGTTTTATTTATCAAAATGTCAATAATTTCACCATCACGGCACGGTCTGAATTGGTCTATAATTATAGTAAACCAGGAAATCATGTTGGGTAAGTCCTCATTTGTCAGATTAAGTCTTTTTAGAATTTAACTTTTGTTACAATAATTTATTGTCATGATATGCATAGAATCAGATGCACATGCTTAGTCAATTTTATCATTTCAGATATTTTTCTTTTTAATATAAGATTATTTTCATGTAGGACCATTTTTGCAGGCTATTGACAACAATTTCTATTCACTTGCACAAGTCTGTGCCCTCTATAGGCCTAACTTAGTAATATAGTCTTGGGTAGGGCTGTGACCTGATCCTACATTAAGATCCTTAGCTACAGTCCCATACTTTCTGTAGAAATATAATTCAGTTAACTTTGGGATACTGTATTCTATGGCAAACCTCCTTGCCTAACACTGAACCTATATCATGAGTTACCTAGTTCTATGGCTAGTTATTATTCTGTCATCATTATGTCATATTTCCACTGGAACTGTCCTCTTCTCTGCTATGAAGTCCCATCAGGAAACTAGATATTTGTATCAGATAGTTAATAACATAAGCAAAGTTTTTGCAAACTATGTTCCACAGGCCCAATTTAGATCACTGCAGTTTACAAAATAGTATTTTATTGGAATACAGCCATGATCATTCATTTATGAATTTTCTATGGCTGCTTTCACACTACAATGGCAAAGTTGAGTTACTGCAATAAACATCATATAGCCTGTGACATGAGTTGGCTCTGTGTCCCCACCCAAATCTCATCTTGCATTGTAATCCCCATGTGTTGAGGGAGGGACCTGGTGAGAGGTGATTGGATCATTGGAGAAGTTTCACCCATACTATTCTCATGATATTGGGGAGTTCTCATGAGATCTGATGGTTTAAAAGAGTGGCACCTCCCCCTTCATTCTCTCTCTCCTGCTCTGCCACTGTAAAGATGTATGTGCTTCCCCTTCACCTTCTGCCATGATTGTGAAGTTATCTGAGGCCTTCAAGATATGCTTTCTATTCAGCCTGTGGAACTCTGAGTCAATCAAAACCTTTTTAAAAATAAATTACCCAGTCTCAGGTAGTTCTTTATAGCAGTATGCGAACAGACCAATACAACCTGCAAGCTTTAAATATTTACTGTCATAATCTTCACAGGAAAATTGAAAAAGGTTATCCACGATTGACATCAGGAGGTCATTTCTGTATCCAAAAATGATGATGCTTTTATAACTAACTGAGATTTCAGGGGCCCAGTTAGACTTGTGATGGCACTATTATTCCATTTTATAATAGAACTTTCTGGTACTTATCATACATTGAATATATTAGTTCAGAGAAAACTGTTGCAAGATAGATATGTCTGGGCAAATCATCTATCTCCACTAGGGCCCTATAACAAACCAGTAATATTTTTCTCAAAATGTGTATCTTATTAAAGGGCTGGACAAAAACTTCTAGTTCAGAAACCAAAAGTCAAGAGAATTCCAAGAGAGTTTGATTATCAGAGACTCCAATAAGATATAAAATCAGTCACAGAAACTTGCAGTTCTAATATGTGTGAAAGACACAGGGATGGAAAGCTTAGGCCTGCCTGCTTTATAGCTACTTGGAAGCTTCCTGTTGCAGATACTACTACTCACTAGAGGTCTGCCTGGTAAGATGTTGTAAGGACTCTCACAAAATTCTTAAATGTGAGATGTGTTCTTTTTAATACCGTGGAGAACTATCAAGTGTTGTAAAAAATCAATAAACTGTTATCAACATCTCATAAAAATAGATTGATTTTGTGAGTGGAAAGCCTAAAGAATGGTGTTCCTAAATAGAGTTGAGAATTGAAAAACAGAAGTACCAACATTTGGAAAATATTTATGTTCATGTCCAAAAATTTATTTTCATATTTGGTTGTATATCTCTTAGATTAAATATGTTAATTAAGTGATTAAAGTCTACATTCTTAGAAATTTTGTCTGTTTTACTTACTAGTTTTTGAGGGATTTTATTAAAGTATTATAATCAGATGGCATGTCAATTGCTCCATATAGTATTATTGTTTGACCCTTATGTTTTTGAGTCTATAGTTTTTGATGAACATAAACATTTCTGTATAGTTCTGATAAAATAACATTAAAATAATAATAATTATAACAATATTTTAAACTCTGGTAAGGTTTTGCCAAACATATTATAGCTTTCAGGTATCAATCCATTGCCTCTCAACTTCAAATGCATACTTTAATATATATGCATAAGATATATTATTTATCTAAGTAAATAACAACATTTATGGCTGGTGTGGTGGTTCATGTCTGTAATCCCAGCACTTCAGGAGGTTGAGGTGGGTGGATCATGAGGTCAGGAGATCGAGACCATCCTGGCTAACATGGTGAAACCCCAGCTCTACTGAAAATAAAAAAATTAGCCGGGAATGATGGCACATGCCTGTAGTCCCAGCTACTCAGGAGGCTGAGGCGAGAGAATCACTTGAACTCAGGAGATGGAGGTTGAAGAGAGTTGAGATTGTGCCACTGCACTATAGCCTGGCAACAGAGTGAGACTCCAACTCAAAAAAAAAATAAAAATAAATAAAAAATAACATTCCTTTAAGCATTTCTTATTTAAAATGAGCAGAGTGTCAAACTTCCTCATTAGAGAACTCATTAGAGACATTATTATATAGAGTAAGGAACCTTTTGCATTTTCTACTGTGGGATAGGGTGATGAGTATGGATGTGCGGATATCCAGTGGCACCTGATCACAGCCTCAGAATCTCTTCTCTCAGCCCATCACCAGCCTAGCAATTACCTTTCCTCTGTACTCTTGACGTGAAAATCAGAAGCAGCAGGCTGTCCAGATTCCTTCAGCAAGCCCCTACATAATGTGAACTCTAGAGGGTTTCCCAGCTATCAGGGGAACCAGCCCCCAATATTTCAACATAGGTTCTTTTCTATTTTCCATAAGTTTTGGCCCATCTGAGAAATAAAGGGAAAGAGTACAAAAGAGAGAAATTTTAAAGCTGGGTGTCTGGGGGAGACATCACATGTCAACACCTTCCATCATGCCCCCTGAGCCGGAAAAACAGCAGGTTTTTATTATGGATTTCAAAAGGAAAGGGGTGTATGAATAGGGTATGGGTCACAGAGATCACATGCTTCAAGGCAATAAAGTATCGCAAGGCAAATGGGGGCAGAGCAAGATCACAGGACCAGGGTGAAATTAGAATTGCTGATGAAGTTTTATGTCCCACTGGGCACACATTGTCATTGATAACATCTTATCAGAAGACATGGTTTGAGAGCAGACAACCTGTCTGACTAAAATTTACTATGCAGGAATTTCCTAAACCTAATAAGTCTGGGGGCGCTACAGGAGATTGGGGCTTATTTCATCCCTTGTCTACAACCACATAACACAGACACTGCCAGAGTGGCCATTTTAGAGACCTCTCCCTGGGAATGCATTCTTGTTCTCAGGGCTGTTCCTTGCTGAGAAAAAGAATTCAGTGATATTTCTCCTATTTGCTTTTGTAAGAAGAGATATATGACTCTGTTCTCTTCGGCACTGCAGGCAGTCAGGCCCAATGGTTATCTCCCTTGTTCTCTGAAAATTGCAGCCACTCTGTCCCTTTTGGATGCCCAAATTTCATATTGTTCAAACACACAAGCTCTACAAACAATTTGTGTAGATAATGCAATCATCACAGGATCCTGAGGCGACATACATCCTCAGCTTACAAAGATGATGGGATTAAGAGATTAAATTAAACACAGACATGGGAAATTATAAGAGTGTTGATTGGGGGAGTGATAAATGTCCATGAAATCTTCACAATGTATGTTCAGAGATTGCAGTAAAGATAGGCATAAGAAATTATAAAAGTATTAATTTGGGGAACTAATAAATGTCCATGAAATCTTCACAATTTACATTCTTCTGCCATGACTTCAGCTGGTCCCTTCGTTCAGGGTCCCTAACTTCCCGCAACATCTCTCCCTTTCTTTTTATATAAATGTGCCATGGCAATAAAAGCTTGTTCATTCTTTCGATTTTGTTGCAGGATTCTTTGACTGGTCCAGCACACTAAAGATAAGTTAATTAAACAGATAAACATAACTCCAAAATTTACTACAGTGGAGCTCCCAATAGATTCAATCCAATTTGTGGGGTTTAGTCCAGAAAGATTTTCTGCCATTTGATCTAATGCCTCAGCTCCAGGAACATTGGATAAATGAGCTTGAGAGCCTTCAAAAATCTGCTTCTTTAATTTAGTTATGTCCAATGATAAATTATCTTCGTTGCCCAGAAGGTGTCCTTTGACCATTTCCCATGAATGATCAGTTTCATTATAGGAATATGGGGTGATACAGAAATAAGAAGTGTTCCAATCGCACTGCGTTTGCATGTGATGTTCAAGACTCACTACCAGATCTCCAAGCCAAATAACAGAATGTCTGAAATCATTAACTGGATTAGCCAATTTTTGATCAATGCCTTGTTGAGAATTCCACATTTGGGTAGAATTGGCTTGCCAATCATTAACAAAATGAGCCATTTGAATAGATTGATGTAATGCCATTCCAGCAGTGGTGGCCTGTGCAGTGACTGTAATTAGGCCCATGATCACAGCAATTAAAGTGAAAACAAATCTCTTAGATACTTTTAGAATTTGCTGTAACACTTAATTAATTAAATGTACCGAGGGGGAGGATTCCCAAGTCTGGGCAATCTTACCGGAATCCAGATTCCTTCTCAAGCTCAAACCAACATTACACTTCTCCTGGAGTCAAAATGGGAGTTAATACAATTGTACAAATGACAATTAATGCATTGGACAATTTGATTGTTCATCCAAATTTTGATATTTTCCACTAACAGCATGTAAAGAGGATTAACACAACTCTGTATGGGAACAGTCAGGCTGGAGGTAAGTAAAGCAGAAAGTCTGGATCTAGGTTGATACTGAGAGATGGGGAGGGTAGCGGGGACAACAGACAGAATAGTTTCCCCTTTCCATACTCATGGTCCAGACATGGCAATAGACAATTTCCAAAGTTCTGGGTGTTCTGGGCTCAAAATGGGGAATATCATATGAGGCCTTGGTGGGGTAATGCCTTTATCTTCCCATTTTAAGGGAAAGAATGTGTTGAACCTGCTGTGCAAAGTAGAATGATGATTCTCGTTCTACCAATAAGAAATAAAATAAGTAGCCTCCAGGCCTTCCCTTCCGCCAGAGGAGCAATTGTTTTTTAAATAGCCCTTTGGTGCCCAGTCTATTACTAAGCCATATGAGTCATTTTTTAATATTATTGCATGTGAGTTAACATACTATTCCCAAATTAAGGTTTTAAATGGGCTCTCAAAATTTTGAGGGCATGGTTTTCCTGCAGGTTTATATTGAAAGTATGGGGTATCTCCTATTACTCCCCCTTTCATCTGTTTTAAAGGAGAAAGGGAGAGTCCAGAGACCAAATATCCTGGTACCTTTGTAGCTGATCTCTTTGGAAGATAAGCAGCCCAGACTTGGGTTTCTAGATGGGTACAACCTGGTGCATATTCGAGGCACAGAGGTGGGTATTGATAACCCACAGTAACATTAAATGCAGTGCTTTCTTCTCCTGGTTGAGTGGGGCAACGGTCATCTGTAGCTCCAGGCATCCACACACTGTCATTAGTGTATATTTCCACAGGAGCGTCCATCCAGGTGAGAGGTCGAATAAGTGGAGGAAAAGGCACATAAGCCCAATAAGAATAATTTTGTTTAGCAGGTAAATCAGTGTGAGAGGAAACTGGTGAGACAGAAAGTATAAGGAGGAGAATCATTAAATAAAACCTATTGTAAGCGAGATTTAGTGCTGAAGAAGGAGGAGAAGAACAGAGGGAGTTATTTTCAGGCTAATAGAAATGGTGAGATTTTTAGGTTTGTAAGGAGAAAAAGAAAGGTAATTAGGAGAAGCGGGATTAGTTAGATGGGTCTCTATTGCCATCAAGGAGGATTGAATCAGACCCATTGTGATTTGGTGTGCCAGCTTCTGAGGAGTTGGTACAGATCTCACCACATCTGAGGGCTGTCTCTGAGGCGGACATCTTTTCCCTGTGGTTTTCTTTTGATTTCCTGGTGAAACACAAGCATATCCTCTTTTCCATGTTAAGTAGACTCAGAGACAATATTTAAAGGTTTGGGGAAATCCTGTAAGGCAGTAATTACAGCAATTAACTCTGCCTTTTGAGCAGAGGTATAAGGGGTAGAAATAAGCTTGTCTGTAGGACCTACATAACCAGCGTTTCCATTGCAGGAGCCATCAGTGAACACTGTAATGGCATCAGGAAGGGGCTTATTTTTGGTTAGTCAAGGGACCACCCAAGAAGTTATTTTTATAAAATTAAACAATTTGTTTTTTGGATAATGATTGTCAATAACACCAATAAAATCAGCCAAGTGAGTAAGTGAATTTGCCATAGTACGGAATGTTGAAAGGCGGCTTGATTTTGGAGCCGATTTAAAGGAACTACAATTAAATTCGGATTAAATCCAGAAATTTTAAGTATTCTACACCGAGCTTGTCCAATTAAGAGGGCCAGGTGGTCCAGATAAACACAAAGTTTTTGACACAGAATGAGGACGAAAACATCACTCCACTAAATCATTATGTTGAACGATTAGTCCAGTAGGGGAATGTAATGAAGTGAAAAGTAGAAGCTGAAAAGGCTGAGAAGGCTGTGCTCTAGATAACTGGGCAGTCTGGATTTTTTCCTTTACAAATTCCAGTTCTAGTAACGCCCCTGGGGTCAAAGTCCTGGGATTGCGGAGATTGTAATCTCCCCGCGGCTTAGAAAACAAGACAGACAGCGCACAGGTCAGAATGCCTAAAGTAGGCCTTAAATAATTAATGTTACCAAAAAACTTTTGGAAGTCATTTAAAGTGTTCAAAGAATCTCTCTTAATTTGAACTTTTTGAGGTTGAATACCTTGTATATCGACCACCATTCCTAAATATTGAGCAGGAGGGGTCTGTTGAATTTTATCCTGAATGATGTGTAATCCAGTCTCTGTATCATGGCAGCTCAAAATTTGATAACGGTCAATCAATTTTTTATCAGTGGGGGCAGCAATTAAAATATTATCAATATAATGAAGAATATAGCCCTGGGAAAATTGGGCTCGAACTTGTGGAAGCACTCATCCAACATAAACCTGGCAGATTGTAGGGCTATTTCGCATTCCCTGAGGAAGTCCTTTCCATTGATAACAAGCTGTAGTCTCCTGATTATTGATAGATGGTACAGTAAAAGCAAATTTTTCACAATCCAATTTATGTTAAGCAATATGAAAAAACAATCTTTAAGATCAATAACTATGAGAGGACAATTCTTAGGTGTTAAAGCAGGGACAGGCTTGCCAGGTTGGACGGCTCCCATCGGTTGAATTACAAGGTTAATGGCCCTTAAATCAGTCACCATCTTCCACTTGCCTGATTTCTTTCTTACTAGAAACACAGGAGAATTCCAGGGGGAAAGAGAAGTTTCCACATTTCCAAATTGTAACTGCTTAGAAACCAATTAAATTAAAGCCTCCAGTTTTTCTTTAGAAAGTGACCACTGCTCTATCCAAACAGTTGTGTCAGATTTCCATTGTAAAGGGATAGGATCAGGGAGTGTGGTAGTGGCCACCACTAAAAAGGATAACCTCAACCACCCCTGTCTTCTTTTACAGTAATTGGGAGGGATTTAGTAATCCCTTCATGTTTTAGACTGAGACCAAGTCCAGGAACAAACCCCATGTTTTCCATCATATGCTGACTGGAAGAGTTCATATGCTCACACTACAAGAGTTATGCCAAATATTAATTTCAGCCCCTCATTGTGCCAGTAAATCTCTACCCCAAAGATTAATGGGGATTGGCATGATATAAGGCTGAATTGTACTCTTTTGACCATCAGGGCCAATGCAAGGCAAGATAAATGTGCTCTGGTGAACTTCATCAGTTTTTCCAACACCTACTAGTCCCATGTTAGCGGGATGTTTAAGTCACAAGGAAGGCCATAAACTAGAGGAAATAACAGAAACATCAGCTTCAATATCTACTAGGTCCTCAAACTTTTTTCCTTGAATTTGTATGATGCAGGTGGGCCATTGTTTAGAAATTATGTGAATCCAATAAGTGACCTTTTCACCACCAGAGCCCATCCCAGGGCCATGTGTCTTATCTCCTTGGTTTAAAATGATAATAGGTAGTAAAATCAATTGAGCAATTGACTCATCAGCTGGAATGGAAATGGGAACCTTGGCAGACACAATTAATTTAATCTCGACAATGGAATCAGAATTAATGAGACCAGTATGAATGGGGATTCCTTTAGCAGAGGTGGATGCCCTAGCTAATACCAGGCCCTCCGAACCTTGAAGTAAAGGGCCAGTGACCCCCGTGGGGATGATTAAAGGCAAAGAGTTAGGTAGTAAATTTAGAGGAATAGTACTAAAGAGATTGACTGCCCTGTCCACTATTGTGGAGGTGAACAAGCATTGTACTGAGACAGAAGGAGAGGCTGGGACTCATCTGGGTTGGCTGTAGGTAAATTTGTTTGTGCTGGGGACTCTGTTGGGACCGCCTGAAGTGGAAACGCAATGTTGGTCTGAGTTTGAAGCATCCCATTCGATATTGGGGCCTGGGACTGGCCTCAGTCCCCATTTCCCTCTCTTTTTTTTTTTGGCAGGGGTTTCCATTTATATCATACTTAGAGTGGCAAGTACTTGCTCAATGTTTACCTTTGTGACAATGTGGATGAAGAGCAGCAGTAGCATTTGGCTGTGTTTGTTGAGATGGCTTGCCTGCTTTTAAGTTTTTAACAGTACAATTTTTCTGAGTCTGACCAAGTTGACTGCAATTATAGCAGGCTCCAAGAAAAGAATTAGTGGGGCCAGTTTGATTGGTGTCCTTCATGGTCTATGCCCACAGAATAGATTTGCTGGTGTCTGATCCAATGCCTTCACAAGCTTTAATATATGCAGGCAATACTTCGTGATCAGGTAAATTTTGTCATTGGACGGAACACATGACCATTGGACTGGGGCATGTATTTCATCCCAACCTCTCATACACACTTCTGTTACTTATTGTGTGGTAAGAGCATCAAAGTTTAATTGGGCATAAGTATCAGAGAAACTATCAGAGCCCGTGAGCTGAGTCTGAGTAATTAGAATGCCATTACTACAATTTAGCTGAGCCTGCTAACAGGCCTCCTCCGACCACCAGGTACAAAACTGTAAATGCTGAGATGGGGTTAGAACAGCTTTTGCCAAAAAGTCCCAGTCTAAAGGAAGCAAAGTGACCTTCATACAAAAAGTTTGTAATACCATTTTAACATAAGGAGAAGTAGAACCACACTGAGTACAAACATTATTAAATTCTTTTAAAAAATAAGATTGAGCAGTGTATAACAACGCAGACCCGTATGAGATTGTGAGCAGTGGACGTGGGGAGTGTTTGCGGAATTACAGGTAAATTGTTGTTTGGTCCCAGAGCCATTAGGTGACACCAGAGGCAAATGTTGCAAATGTTTTGAAGAAGGAAGAATTAGCATATATATGGTCCCGGGTTGTCTGAGTAGGTGCCGTGGGCGCTACAAGTACCGGCTCTTCATGAAAAGAAGTAAGATCTGCAGGAATAACATTAAGCCAAAGTCACCAGAGTTAGATATTGAATTCTCAGCATCAGTAGGTGGGGGAGGAGTAGGCAAAGGGAGAGACTGATCAGATAATGAAGGCCATGAGGGATAGGAAAGCTGAGAAAGAGGTAGAGAGTCATCAAATTCAGAAAATTGTGGTAACTGTAGGGAGTCACGGGATCGGCACACCACCAAGGCCCAATCACTCCAAACAGTGACGGGAACATAATTCCCTACCGGGACCAGCTGCCGGAATGCTGCACCAACATCATCCCATAATTTTACATATACGGTTCCTTTTCAGGAAACCAAGGACAGTATTTTTCCACCGCCCTGAATAGAGTGACCATATTTTCCATTGTTACTCAGACCCTTCCCTGTTTTAACAGGTCTATATGTAAGGTTCCTTTCTCAGAAAACCAAGGACAGTATTTTCCCACCGCCCTGAAAAGAGTGACTATATTTTCCATGGGCAGTTGAACCCTTCTCTGTTTAAACTAGAGTGTCATATAGAAGAGATAAGAATATTTTTTATACTCCGTGTGACCCATAGTTAACCCAGACTATACACAGACTACACATCAGTCATTAGGGAGTCAAACATGTATTTCTGTGGACTGAACCAATGATGTTTCTCTGCACCTACCACAGGGAATCGGGTTCCCACATGCACTTAGGAAAAAGAAAACCACATTGGCACACCAGATATCGGGGGAACCAGGCCCCAATATTTCAATGTACGTTCTTTTCTATTTTTCCTGAGTGTTGACCAGTCTGAGAAATAAAGGGAAAGAGTATAAAAGAGAAATGTTAAAGCTGGGTGTCCAGGGGAGACATCACTTGTTGACAGGTTCCATCATGACCCCTGAGTCGGAAAACCAGCAAGTTTTTATTATGGATTTCAAAAGGGGAGGGGTGTATGAATAGGGTGTGGGTCACAGAGATCACACGCTTCAAGGGCAATAAAATATCACAAGGCAAATGGGGGTAGAGTGAGATCACAGGACCAGGGTGAAATTAGAATTGCTGATGAAGTTTCATGTCCCACTGGGCACACACTGTCATTGATAACATCTTATCAGAAGACATGGTTTGAGAGCAGACAACCTGTCTGACTAAAATTTACTATGCAGGAATTTCCTAATCCTAATAAGCCTGGGGGGGCTACAGGAGATCGGGGCTTATTTTATCCTTTATCTACAACTGTATAAGACAGGACAGACACTTCCAGAGTGGCCATTTTAGAGACTTCCCCCTGGGATTGTATTCTCATTCTCAGGGCTGTTCCTTGCTGAGAAAAAGAATTCAGTGATATTTCTTGTATTCGCTTTTGTAAGAAAAGAAATATGACTCTGTTCTGTTTGGCACCACAGGCAGTCAGTACCAATGGTTATCTCCCTTGTTCTCTGAAAATTGCAGCCATCCTGTTCCTTTTGGATGGCCAAATTTCATATTGTTCAAACACACATGCTCTACAAATGATTTGTGTAGATAATGCAATCATCACAGGATCCTGAGGTGGCATACATCCTCAACTTATGAGGATGACAGGATTAAGAGACTGAAGAATAGACAGGCATAGGAAATTATAAGAGTATTGATTGGGGAAGTGATAAATGTCCATGAAATCTTCACAATGTATGTTCAGAGATTACAGTAAAGACAGGCATAAGAAATTATAGAAGTATTAATTTGGGGAACTAATAAATGTCCATGAAATCTTCACAATTTATGTTCTTCTACCATGGTTTCAACTGGTCCCTCCATCTGGGGTCCCTGACTTCCTGCAACACCTAGCATCTTCAGACCAGTTCTGACCTGATTCACCAAGCAAAATTCTCTTTCATCCAGTGGCTACACCACAACTTCCCCAGTGAAGGATGAACCTCTTCCATGTATGTTCTTTCTTGAGTCCTCTCTCTTTCTGTCCTAGCAAAATATATAGTTTCCTTTTATTTTATAGTTATATTAATCATAGTTAATTATTTGTATTAAACTTCAACCTGTTAAACGTACTGTGTGGTTTATGTTTTCTGACTTCACTCAGAATACTGCAGAATTTGTATAAGAAGTGGTGCTAGGGGAAGAACAGAGGACATTTAGACATCATTTGTTCTTGCCTTTTGGGGATGACTGAAATTCTGAGTTACATGTCAATTAGAAATGGAATATGAGTAAACTGTGGCATGCAATGGCATCACAGGTAAGCCTGCAATCACCTGTGGTTGATTTTGATGAAGTGCCAATTGAATCACTGGCCTTGGGAGTTCAACAGGCTTCTGAAACTTGACCATTGTGATAGTGACTGTAGCTATAAAGACCCTGATGTGGGTTACATTATTTGTGCATACTTGAGTGTTAAGAAAGGAAATGACAAGCTCATGTCTTTAACTTTCATCTCAAGTTGCAGCCTGAGAAAGAAACAATTTCCATAACAGCTCTAAAAGAGTCTTGTTTTTCGAATCTACAGATTTGATATTGTTAAAAAGTTAAACAATATTTAATTGTGTGAGTTGCCAAATTACAATGATAATTACATTCATAGCCTTTTTGGTTTTGCATGCCAAAGTTAGGTCATTACTTGGGAAAAGGTGAATTGTGAATTCTGAAATGGGTACAGCTGGCTGGCTCAAGAAGAAACTGGTAATCTTGAACACCCAAGTATTTCTGAGATTTTTTTAATTAGTAAAAGTAGTTTTCCTTTCTGTGTCCAAAACAACTAGACTTTCTCAGCTTGAAAACCATGTGATATTATCAATTAGTGTGTGTATCATGAAAAGAAATGCTCATTCTCCTCAGGATCCACCACAAATACCCTCCATTGTTGGTAGAATATAAATAAGGTCAAATCCAGGCGAGGTGCATGAGTCAGATATACACTATCTGACTCTTATAGAAAGAAATAACTTCTATACAAAAGAGAAATAAATAACTTCTATACAAAAGAATTTCAGAACCCTGTGTATTATTTCATTTTCATGCTGCTGAAAAAATATATATACCTGAGACTGGGAAAATAAAAAGGTTTAATTGGACCTACAGTTCCACATGGCTGGGGAGGTCTCAAAATCATGATGGGAAGTGAAAGGCACTTCTTACATGATGGTGGCAAGAGAAAATGAGGAAGAAGCAAAAGTGGAAACCCCTGATAAACACATCAGATCTCATGAGACTTACACAGTATTATGAGAATAACATGGGAAAGAGCAGCCCCCATGATTCAATTACCTCCCCTAGGTCCCTCCCACAACATGTGGGAATTCTGGGAAATAAAATTTGAGTTGAGATTTGATTGGGGACACAGCCAAACCATATCATTCTGCCAAAGGTCACTCCAAACCTAATGTCCTCATGTTTCAAAACTAATCGTGCCTTATCAACAGTCCCCCAAAGTATTAACTCATTTCAGCTTTAACTCAAAAGTCTGTAGTGCAAAGTCTCATCTGAGATAAGGCAAGTCCCTTCCACTTATGGGCCTGTATTATCAAAAGCAAGCTAGTTACTTCCTAGATACAATTGTGGTACAGGTATTGGGTAAATATGGCCATTTCAAATGGGAGAAATTGGCCAAAACAAAGGGGTTACAGGCCCCATACAAGTCCCAAATCCAGCAAGACAGTCAGATTTTAAAGCTCTGAAATGAACACCTTTGACTTCAGGGTTCTCACATCCAGGTCACACTGATGCAAGAGGTTCCCATAGTCTTGGGCAGCTCTCCCCCTGTGGCTATGTGGGATATAGCCCCCACTCCTGGCTGCTTTCACAGGCTGGTGATGTGTGTCTGTGACTTTTCCAGGCACACAATGCAAGCTTTTGGTGAATCTACAATTCTGGGGTCTGGAGGATGGTGGCCCTCTGCTTACAGCTCCACTAGGTAGTATGCCAGTAGGGACTTTGTGTGGGGACTCCAACACCACATTTCCTTTCTGCACTACCCTGGCAGAGGTTCTCCATGAGGGCCCAACCCTGCAGCAAACTTTTGCTTAGGCATCCAGGCATTTCCTTACATCTTCCAAAATCTAGGTGCAGGTTCCCAAACCTCAATATTTGGCTGGGTACACCCACAGGCTCAACACCACGTGGAAGCTGCCAAGGATTAGGGTTTGCACTCTCTGACACCATGGGCCAATGTACCTTGGCCCCTGTTAGCAACAGCTGGAATGGCTGGGACACACGGCATCAAATCCCTAGGCTGCACACAGCATGGGTTCCCTTGGCTCAGCCCATGGAAACATTTTTTTCTTCTAGTCTTCCGGGTATGTGATAGGAGGAGCTGCCATGAAGACCTATGATATGCTCTGGAAACATGTTCCTCGTTGTCTTGGTGATTAACATTCAGATCCTTGTTATTTATGCAAATTTCTACAGCCAACTTGAATTTCTCCTCAAAAAATTGATTTTCTTTTCAACTGCATTGTCAGGCTGCAAATTTTCTGAACTTTTATGCTATGTTTCCCTTTTAAAATGGAATGCTTTTAACAACGCCCAAATCACCTTTTGAATGCTTTGTTGCTTAGCAATTTCTTCAGCCAGATACCCTAAATCATCTCTCACAGTTCAAAGTTCCACAAATTTCTAGGGCAGAGGCAAAAAGCCGTCAGTCCCTTTGCTAAAATATAACAAGAGTACCTTTGCTCTAGTTCCCAAGTTCCTTATCTCCATCTGAGACCACCTCAGCCTGGACTTTATTGTTCATATCACTATCAGCATTTTTGTCAAAGTCATTCAACAAGTCTCTAGGAGATTCCAAACTTTCCCACATTTTCCCGTCTTCCTCTGAGCCCTCCAAACTGTTCCAACCTTTGCCTGTTACCCAGTTCCAGGGTCACTTCCATATTTTCAGGAATCTTTTCAGCAACATCCCACTACTGGTACTAATTGACTGTATTAGTTCATTTTTCTGCTGCTGATAAAAACATACCTGAGACTGGAAAGAAAAAAGTTTTAATTAGACTTACAGTTCCACATGGCTATGGAGGCCTCAGAATCATGGCGGGAGGACAAAGGTATTTCTTACATGGTGGCAGCAAGAGAAAATGAGGAAGAAGCAAAAGTTGAAACTCCTGATGAACCCACCAGATCTCCTGAGACTTATTCAGTATCACAAGAATAGGACAGGAAAGATCAGGCCCCATGATTCAATTACTTCCCCCCTGGGTCCCATAGGAATTCTGGGAGATACAATTCAAGTTGAGATTTTGGTGGGGACACAGCCAAACCATATCGTCCTGGTAATACATATCACCAAATACCTGAGGAGCATGTGTAGTAACGGACTCTAAGGGTGTTAAAACAAGGAGGGTGAAATATCACACTGAAACAAGCAAATTCATTGATATAAGTGCATTTCTCAGTGACTTTTGTTTAGTGTATTATTTTGTACAGCTGAAGGTGTCTTTAATAACTTGTTTGGTTGACTGAAACTTTTTTGCATTTCTAGCCTAAATTTAGGGAATTTTGAATGCCAGTGCTCAGCTGGCATGACAAGAAAGAGAATTGTAAACGTTAGAGAGATAAGAAAGTTGGACGGGATTTATCATGTATGACATACATAGCCACTTCCTCCCCAACTACGTACCATAACAAGGTCCAAAAGATACTTAATTTACTAAGAGATTGAGAAATACACTAGAGGACAACAACTCCTTTATATTTCAGCAACATTATAGGATAACCTGGCTTTCTTTGGATCTGAAATAATAATTTAGAATTTGTCAGTGCTGTATTTGGTTCTTCCCAAACCTCCTTTATTCTTTAACATTATTCCTATGTGCTGCTAACAGTTTTGTCTCTCAATATTATTTTTTAAAATATATAACATGTATTTATTTTAACTTTAAAATCCAATAATTACTTAATGGTTTAAAGATTACTTCTGTTATTTTTAGTGGTTTTTATTTGTACACTATGTGGTGTTTCTTCTTGCATTAAGAGATTTTTGACTGTGCATTCTTTACATTCCATTGGGCTTTATATCTCTTCAAGACCACAGAATGAAGTTGCTTTCCTCGTGAGAATATTGACTTCTGCTTCAGCAATTTGCCTGAGGCATGACTAATATGAGAGTACATTAAACTAAATTAAATTCTCTGCTTGAATCTTTGTGGACCATACAGCATGGATTTGGGCTACAAAAGTGTGTGATGTCTTGCTACGATTATGAATTCTTAGGAATGATTTTATTTTATCTCTAACCAAATTAATGTGGAGAGAAACAAGCATCTCTGTGTCCCTTTCTGTGTATTGAGTTTGATTTCTGGTATACCCTCTTACCATTCTAATATTTGTAGTAATCTCCTATGAGATTATACAACTGAGACAGATCCTAACTGGTAACCGTTCTTCCTAGCACTCTGTGAATCAGAAAGCAAAAGCTTAAATTTTTATTTTGTAGACAAACTCAGGACAAAACAAAGTGTAGCTGATTATTTCAAAGGCTTTCTAGTATTTTTGTTAGGTATCAGTCCAGTAATACATGCAAAATAGTTTAGTTTCATACAAAATTTTATTGTTTAAGTAAGGAGGGTGATTCAGTCTCTGGTTGCCAAAAACAGTAGTTAATAATACAAACACTTTATCAGATTTCCAAAAATGAAGTATACCACTTAAAAGTTATTTCAAAAATCCAGCAGGCATTTCCAATAACAATTTAAAGTAGAAGATAAATAAAAAGAAAAATAAATAAATAAAAATATTAAACATAGTTTTACTCCACATAAGCAGATATCATTTTAAATGATGAAAAATTAATAGATAATTTCTGAAACACATACAACCAACCAAGACTGACCCATGAAGAAATCTAAAACTTGAAGAGATCAATAACCAGTATTAAGATTGATGCCATAGTAAAAAGTCTGTCAGCAAAGAAAGCTTGGGACCCGATGGCTTCAGTGCTGGATTCTACCAAACATTTAAAGTTGAAATAATACCAATCATCCTTAAAGTGTTCCAAATATTGATGCAAAAATCCTCAACAAAATACCAGCAAACCAAATTCAACTATACATTAGAAAGATAATTCATCATGACTAAGTAGGATTTATCCCAGGGATGCAAGGAGGGCTCAACATACACAAATCAATCAGTGTGATACACTATACTAACAGAATGACAGACAAAACATCATCTGATCATTTCAATTAATGCTGAAAAAACACTTGATAAAATGTAACCTCTCTTCATTATAAGCACTCAAAAAGAACTGGGTATAGAAGGAACATACCTCAACACAATGAAAGCCATATATAACAGACCCACAGCTAGTATATCATGCTGACACAGAAAAACTGAAAGCTTTCTCCTCCAATATGTGGAACAAGACAAAGATGTCCACCTTCACTACTGTTATTCAACATAGTACTTGAAGTACTAACTAAAACAATCAGACAAGAGAAAGAAAGTGCTCAGCACCATCAAATATCAGAAAAATTCAAATCAAAACTGCAATGAGATACCATCTCACACCAATAAGAATGACTATTATTAAAAAGTCAAACAACAACAGATGCTAATAAAGCTGCAGAGAAAAGAGAATGCATACACACTGTTGGTGGGAATGTCAGTTAGTCCAACCAATGTAGAAAGTATTCCAGAGATTTCTCAAAGAACTTAAGAACAGCTATCATTAGACCCAGCAACCCCATTACTGAGTATATACCACCACTCCCCCCAAAATAAATCATTCTATCAAAGAAATACATACATTCATTTCTATGCTATGCACAAAATTTACTTTTGTTTATTCACAAAAGTAAATAAACCTGGTGCCCATAAATAGAAGATTGGGTAAAGAAAATATGAAACATATACACCATGGAATACTACATAGCCGTAAAAAATAACAAAATCATGTTCTTTGCAGTAACATGGATGGAGCTGAAGGCCATAGCCTTAAGCAAATTAATGCAGGAACAAAAAACCAAATCCTGCATATTCTCACTAATAAGTAGGACCTAAGCATTGGGCACATATGAACATAAATATGAGAACAATAGGCATTGTAGATTACTAGAAGTTTGGAAGAGTGGGTTAAAAAACTATTAATCAGGTACTATGCTCACTACCAGGTTGACAGAATTCATACTCCAAATGTCAACATCATACAATATTCCCATGTTATATATCTGCACATGCACCACCCTGTATCCAAAACTTGAAATTAAAAAAAGAAAACAGGGTATCCAAATTGCAAAAAAAAAGAAAAAGTCAAATTACTTGTATTAGTTTGCTCTCATGCTGCTAATGAAGACATAACCAAGATTGGGTAATTTATAAAGGAAAGATATTTACTAGCCTCACAATTTCACAGGGCTGGGAGGACTCAGGAAACTTACAATCATGGCAGAAGGGGAAGCAAATATGTCCTCCTTCACGTGGCACCAGGAAGAAGAATGAGCAAAAAGGGGAAAAGACCCTTTTAAAACTATCAGATCTTGTGAGAACTCACTCACTCTCACAAGAACTGCATGGCATAAATCACCTCCATGATTAAATTACCTCCCACCAGATCCCTCCCAAAACATGCGAGTACTATGGGAACTACAACTTAAGATGAGATTTGATGGTTACACAAAGCCTAATCACTCAAAATCTCATGTTCCTGCATTTTAAAACACAATCTTGCCTTTCTAACAGTACCTCAAATCTTTAACTCATTCCAGCATTAACTCAAAAGTCCAAGTCCAAAGTCTCATCTGAGACATGGCAAATTTCCTTTACCTATGGGCCTGTAAAATCTAAAACAAGTTAGTTATTTCCTATATACAATGAGAGTACAGGCATCGGGTAAATACATATCTTCCAAATAAGACAAATTGGCCAAAAAGAAAGAGCCACAGGCCCCATGAAAGTCTGAAATCAAGTGGGGCAGTCAAACCATAAAGCTCTGAAATGATGTCCTTTGACTCCATGTCTCACAATCAGGTCATGCTGATGCAAGAGGTGGGCTCCCACAACTTTGGGCAGCTCCATCCCTGTGACTTTGCAGGGTACAGCCTCCCTGGAGTCTGATTTCATGGGCTTATGTTGAGTACCTGTGGCTTTTCCAAGCGGATTGTGCAAGCTGTTGGTGAATCTACCATTCCTGGGCCTGGAGGATGGTGGACCTCTTCTCACAGCTCCCCTAGGCAGTGCCCCAGTGATGACTCTGTATGGGGGCTCCTGCTTCACATTTCCTTTCTGTACTGCCCTAGTAGAGGGTCTCCATGAGGGACCTGTCCCTGCAGCAAACTTCTGCCTGGATATCTAAAGTTTCTGTATGTCTAAAATCTAGGGGGAGGTTCCCAAACCTCAATTCTTGACTTCTGCACACCAGCAGGTCCAACACAACATGGAAGCTGCCAAAGTTTGGAGATTGTACTCTCTAAAGCAATGATCTGAGTTGTACATTGGTCCCTTTTAGCCACAGCTGCAGAGGCTGAGACACAGGACACCAAGTCCTTAGGATTCATGGAGCATGGGGGTACTGCACATGGCCCAGGAAACCATTTTTCCCTCCTAGGCCTCCAGTACCTGTGATGGGAGGGCCTGCCGCAAACATCTCTGACATGTTCTGGAGACATATTCTCCATTGTGTTGGTGATTTACATTAGGCTTCTTGTTACCTATGGAGATTTCTGTAGCAGGCTTGAATTTCCCCCCAGAAAATGAGGCTTCCTGTTCTATCACATTGTCAGGCTTTAACTTTTCCAAATCTTTAGCTCTGCTTTCCCTTGAATGCTTCACTTCTTAGAAATTTGTTCCACTGGATGCCATAAATCAACTCTCTCAAGTTCAAAGTTCCACAGATCTCTAGGGCATGGATAACATGTCACCAGTCTCTTTGCATAACAAGAGTGATCTTTACTCCAGTTTCCAACATGTTCTTCATCTCCATCTGAGACCACCTCAACCTGGACTTCATTGCCCTCATCACTATCAGCTTTTTGGTCAAAGCTATTCAACTAGTCTCTAGGAAGTTCCAAACTTTCCCACATCTTCCTGTCTTCTGAGCCCTCCAAGTCTCTAGGAAGATCCAAACTTCCTCACATTTTCCTGTCTTCTTCTGAGCCCTCCGAACTGTTCCAACATTTGCCTGTTACCCAGTTCCAAAGTGGCTTCCACATTTTTGGATATTCTTATAGAAGCATCCCAGTGTCTGTGGTACCAATTTACAGTATTAGTCCATTTTCATGCTACTAATAAGGACATACTCAATACTGGGGAATTTATGGAGGAAAGAGGTTTAATTGACTTACAGTTCTGCATAGTTGGGAAGGCCTCAGGAAACTTACAATCATGGCAGAAGGAGAAGCAAACACTACCTTCTTCACATGGTAGAGGAAGGAAAAGAATGAATGAAGAGGGGAAACGTCCCTTAGAAAACCATCAGATCACATGAGAACTTACTCACTTTCACAAAAACAGCCTGGTGGAAATCACCTGCGTAATTCAATTACCTCCCACTAGGTCCCTCCCATGACACGTTGGGATTATGGGAACTACAATTCAAGATGAGATTTGGGTGGGACACAAAGCCTAACCATATCATTATTCTTATTTGCTGATAATATAATCTTATATTTGGAAAAACCTAAAAACCTAAAAACCACTATAAAAAAAAACTATTAGAACTGATAAATTAAGTAAACTTGCAGGATACAAAATAAACATTAAAAAACAGTAGCACTTCTATATGCCAACAGCAAACAACACAAAAAAGAACTGAAGAAAGTAATCCTACTTACAATAGCTACATATAAAACAAAATACCTAGGAATAAACTGAAACAAAGAATTAAAATGTTTGTATAATAAAAACTATAACATTGATGCAGGAATTGAAAAGGACACCAATTCTTATAAAATAATATGAAAGAAGCTACAAAAACAATGAAAGATAAATAAAAAATGAATATTTTATTTTAAGTAAAATAATGCATTGAACTTTACATTATTAATTAGACTATAATAATGTCAACTGAACATGAATGATTGAAATACCTGTCTAAGTAGATTCACAAACATATATATTCTTACAGTACAGAAGGATATACATGAACATATATTGAGCAAGTATCTATTAAAACTTCACACAATATTTTAAAAGGTCAACATGATATTAAATTGCATAACATAGCATTCTCAGCAGGATAAATATGCAAGAAAAATATTTTTGGTAAGAAGAAGGTGGTAGATTTATATTGTTTGTTAAAATTTGTACTAATGTGCTATGTAAGAATTACAACCATTATCATTTTGCAAATTAGAAAGTAAAGATTTAAAAATTAATAATTATATCTAGGATTACCTTAGGTAAAAGTTGAAAATATAATGCCTAAACACATTTTTTAAGACTCCTAAGCTACTGCTATTCCTATGTTTCATAGTACTCATATTGTTTTAAAACAATCAATATTGGCTGTGTTACCTCCTTAATTCTATGAAACTTGCTCAGTTTCATGCTCTGTAGCTAGTTCTAGGAAGCGAAATGACATGGGGATTTGTAATTTGTGTCACATTATAGAAACAAATGATATAAATATAGTCTGAGAAATGTCTGCTTCCAGAATAGGTAAATTTAAGACATTATATTTACCCTATTACCAAAACAGACAAACAAAAGAGAAAATAGAACAAACCAAAAAATCACCAAAGACAAAACATGTAAAACAAGGGTTTTCAGACATTTAAGTATAAAACAGCACAGGTGAGTGATCCATGAGAAAGATAAAATGAATCGAATCTATAATTGTCTTGGCATACTGCTTGGAATTGTTTATTGGACACAACGTCAAAAAAAGTACTTGGAGACTGGTTTTCATGAACTGAGGAAATAGGAATGGGAAGCTGGAGAGGCCAGTCAGCTAAAATATGGACAGAAGCGAGTGCTCAGGTGAGAACTGTGTAGGAAGAGAGCTCTGAGTTCTACAAAGCCTCCTCCCCTATCTTGGTTTTTGACTGCCTACAAATCAGCGTCTATATGTGAGAAAAACTCCTGAGGTCAAAGCAAAGACCACCCAAAAGGAAAAGATGGAAAAATCCTTGTGGCTTACATAAAGCTGGAAATAATTCTGTTGCCACTAGTCAGACTGAAAAACCTAATAACCGAAGGGGAATAGGAAGATTATTGCCTCAATAGGGGGCCAACATTATTCCTAAATTAAAGGCTACTCTAGTCTCACAAAACAAATCATAAAAGAATATCTAATTTTTTAAAATCATGTACTGATTTATTCCAGCAAATGAAAGATTTTCTTATTTTGTTGTTGACTTTTATTTTAGGTTCAGAGGTACATGTGCAGGTTTGATATACAGGTAAATTGCATCACTGGGGTTTGTTGTAAAGATTATTTTTATCACCCAGTGGATAAGCACAGTCCCTGATGGGTAGTTTTTCACACTTAACCTTCTTCTTCCCTCCACCCTCAAGTAGGGCCTGGTGTCTGTTGTTCCTTTCTTCGTGCCCATGTATGCTCAATGTTTTGTTCTCACTTATGAAAACTAAACTAAATCCAGTAATAGGATTACTGGGTCAAATGGAAATTCTGCTTTGAGTTCTTTGAGAAATCACCAAATTGCTTTTCATAATGGCTGAACCAATTTACATTCCCACCAGCAGTGTATAAGAGTTCCCTTTTTGGGAGACTGAGGCAGGCGGATCACCTGAGGTCAAGAGTTTGAGACCAACTGGGCCAACACGGGGAAACCCCATCTTTACTAAAAGTACAAAAATTAACCAAGCATGGTGCCAGACACCTATAATCCCAGCTACTTGGAAGGCTGAGGCAGTTGAACCACTTAAACCCGGGAAGCGGAGGGTGCAGTGAGCCAAGATCATGCCATTGCACTCTAGCCTGGGTAATAAAAGCAAAACTCTGTCTCATTAAACAAAACAAAACAAAACAAAAACAAACAAAAAAGTTTCCTTTTTTCTATAACTTGTCAGTATTTGTTATTTTGTTGACTTTTAATCACCATTTTGACTGCTGTGAACTGTCAATGGCATTTCATTGTGGTTTGGATTTGCATCTAGTGATCAGTGATGTTGAGCATTTTAAAGTATATTTGTTGGCTGCATGTATGTCTTCTTTAGAAAAGTGTTTGTTCAACCCACAGCCAATATCACATGGAATGGGCAAAAACTGGAAGCATTCCCCTTAAAAACTGGCACAAGACAGGGATGCCCTCTCTCATCACTCCTATTCAACATAGTGTTGGAAGTTCTGGCCAGGGCAATCAGGCAAGAGAAAGAAATAAAGGGTATTCAATTAGGAAAAGAAGAAGTCAAATTGTCCCTGTTTGTAGATGACATGATTGTCTAATTAGAAAACCCCATCATCTCAGTCCAAAATCTCCTCAAACTAATAAGCAACTTCAAAAAAGTCTCAGGATACAAAATCAATGTGCAAAAATCACAAGCATTCTTACACACCAGTAACAGACAATCAGAGAGCCAAATCATGAATGAACTCCCATTCACAATTGCTTCAAAGAGAACAAAATACTCAGGAATCCAACTTACAAGGGATGTAAAGGACCTCTTCAAGGAGAACTACAAACCACTGCTCAAAGAAATAAGAGGACACAAACAAATGGAAGAACGTTCCATGCTCATGGATAAGAAGAATCAATATCGTGGAAATGACCATACTGCCCAAGGTAATTTATAGATTCTATGCCATCCCCATTAAGCTACCAATGACTTTCTTCACAGAACTGGAAAAAACTACTTTAAAGTTCATATGGAACCAAAAAAGAGCCCGCATTGTCAAGACAATCCTAAGCCAAAAGAACAAAGCTGGAGGCATCACACTACCGGACTTCAAACTATACTATGAGGCTACAGTAACCAAAACAGCATGGTACTTATACCAAAACAGGTATATAGACCATTAGAACAAAACAGAGCCCTCAAAAATAATACCACACATCTATAACCATCTAATCTTTTGACAAACCTGACAAAAACAAGAAATGGGGAAAAGATTCCCTATTTAATAAATGGTGCTGTGAAAACTGGCTAGCCATAAGTAGAAAGCTGAAACTGGATCCCTTCCTTATTCTTTATACAAAAATTAAACCAAGATGGATTAGAGACTTAAATGTTAGACCTAAAACCATAAAAACCCTAGAAGAAAACCGAGGCCATACCATTCAGGACATAGGCATGGGCAAGGACTTCGTGTTTAAAACACCAAAAGCAATTGCAACAAAAGCCAAAATTGACAAATGGCATCTAATTAAACTGAAGAGTTTCTGCACAGCAAAATAAACTACCATCAGAGTCAACAGGCAACCTACAGGATGGGAGAAAATTTTTGCAATCTACTCATCTGACAAAGGGCTAATATCCAGAAGCTACAAAGAACTCAAACAAATTTACAAGAAAAAAAAACAAATAACCCCATCAAAAAGTGGGCAAAGGATATGAACAGACACTTCTCAAAAGAAGACAATTAAGCAGCCAGCAGACACATGAAAAAATGCTCATCATAACTCGTCATCAGAGAAATGCAAATCAAAACCACAATGAGATACCATCTCACACCAGTTAGAATGGCAATCATTAAAAAGTCAGGAAACAACAGGTGCTGGAGAGGATGTGGAGAAATAGGAACACTTTTACACTGTTGGTGGGACTGTAAACTAGTTCAACCATTGTGGAAGACATTGTGGCGATTCCTCAAGCATGTAGAACTAGAAATACCATTTGACCCAGCCAACCCATTACTGGGTATATACCCAAAGGATTATAAATCATGCTACTATAAGGACATATGCACACGTATGTTTATTGTGGCAGTATTCACAATAGCAAAGACTTGGAACCAACCCAAATGTCCATTGATGACAGACTAGATTAAGAAAATGTAGCACATATAAACCATGGAATACTATGCAGCCATAAAAAAGGATGAGTTCATGTCCTTTGTAGGGACATGGATGCAGCTGGAAACTATCATTCTCAGCAAACTATCACAAGAACAGAAAACCAAACACCACATGTTCTCACTCATAGGTGGGAACTGAACAATGAGATCACTTAGACACAGGAAGGGGAACATCACACACCAGGGCCTGTTGTGGGGTGGGGGGAGGGGGGAGGGAGGAGGGATAACATTGGGAGATATACCTTATATAAATGATGAGTTAATGGGTGCAGCACACCATCATGGCACATGTATACATATGTAACAAACCTGCACATTGTGCACATGTACCCTAGAACTTAAATTTAAAAAAAAAAAGCGAAAAAAAAAAAAAAAAAGAAAGTGTTTGTTCATGTTTTGCCCACTTTTTAATGGGATGGGTTGTTTGCTTGCAAATTTGTTTAAGTTTCTTATAGATTCTGGGTATTAGACCTTTGTTGGATGCAAAGTTGGCAAATATATTCTCCCATTCTGGAGGTTGTCTGTGCACTCTATCAATAGCTTATTTTGCTATGTAGAAGCTCTTTAGTTAAATTGGGTCTCCTTTATTAATTTACATTTTTGTTGCAATTGTTTTTGGCTTGTTGTCATGAAATATTTGCCCATTCCTATGTTGAGCATGGTATTTCCTAGGTTACCTTCAAGAGTTTTAATAGTTTTGGGATATATATTTAAATCTTTAAACCATATTTAGATGATTTATGTAGATGGTAAAAGGAAGGTGTCCAGTTTCAATCTTCTACATATGGCCCAGCCAGTTTTTCCAGCACCATTTGTTGAATGGTGAGTCCTCTTCCAAATGCTTGTTTTTTGTAGACTTTGTTGAAGATCATGTGGTTATAGGTGTGCGACATCATTTCTGGGCTTTCTATTCTGTTCCATTGGCATATGTGGAACCTGCTTTCCTGTAGGTGTTGAAATGTTCCTGGACTGCTGGCCACAACAATCCAATGTGTGGTGACAGCCAAAGTGCTTCACCAGGTCATGGCAGTGGGATGTGTGCTCACCTGCATGTGCCAGCAGCAGTGGCAGTTGTTCATTGGCTGGGGTGAGGTGCTGACGGGCATAGGGCTGGCAGCCTTCATGTGTGTGTTCACTTTAGTGGTGGTGGTGGTGCAGGACCAGTGGCATCCATGGACACATTCTCATTGGCAGCAGTGTTGGTGATGGGGGCACAGGACAGGCAGACTGTGTGTGCATGTTCACACTACTGGTGGTGGCAGTGTGGGGCTGCTGGTCTCTGTGCATGCGTTACACTGGCAGCAGTTGGTGGGTGGGGTGAAGTCACATCGGCAGCAGTGGCAGAGTGGGGTGCATGTGCACCCATGTGCTGGTGGGGAAGGGGAGACAACATCACCCACATGCATGCATGGTGGCAAAGCAGTGGGTGGGTGGCCATGGGTGAATGCATGCCAACCAAGTAGTGCAGGGAGGCTGTGGTAGAGGGAGGTTGTGTGTGAGCTGGTGTGTCAGTGGGGACCACTCTGATGGAACTCTCTCACGGTCAGGCACAGTTTGCCAGCACAGAAAGTATTATGTAGGTCCCCTGGTTGTGCAGGCAAGGATATATTGCAAGCAGGTGTGGCTAGTCTGGGGCCTCAGAGAGGACAGCAGACGGGGGATTGTACAGGTTGGACTGGCTTTGTCTCATGGGCAGAGTCACTTTACTATGTTTACTTCTGATAGTTCCTCTAAGTCTAATGTCTCCTAGAGGACCAAAATGAGCTTTTGGAGATGTCCATCTCCAAACATCTGCTGCTCCACTGCAGATGTTCCCACACCAACTACTCTGGGCTTTACCCAGGCTGGAGTCTTGCCCCTACCACTTCTCTAAGTCTCTAAGCAGCTCTCCCTCTCAGCTCAAGAGTCCATGGGAGTTGTGGAGTCTCCTTTTAACAGGATTTCAGAGGCCTGTGGTGAGAGCAGTTCACTCCTCACCTTCTTAACTTGTGCCTTCTCCAGGAGTTGTCGGAGAATTCATTCCATTATGTAGATGATATGAGTCGTAGTGCATGTTAGCCCTGTCCAGAGTTCCCATCCTCCTTGTTCTTCAGCCCAACATCTGTGTCCTCCCTGCATCCATTCTCAAAGCCTTCCCTCCAGAGATCTGCTCAGAATGTACCAGTCTTCCCAGTGCCCCAGTCCCTGAGTGGCAAATGTTCCTCCTGGCTGCATCTAGTTGGCCATCATCCTCTGAAAAGCCCATCTAAAAATAGTTAAATTGGCTTTATGTAACTTAGCTTTTGTAGGTCTGTAATAAATACACATTTTGTTTTGAGTTTCAAAACAATATTAATATCACAATATGTGGTGCTAAAGAAGTTATAAAGACAGTATCTGGCATTCAATAAATAAATTACAATATGTTCAAAGAAGCAAGAAAATATGACACATAGTAAAAAAAAAAAAAAAAAAAAAAAATTGAACAATGAGAAAAGACCCAGAAATCACATTATATTAGAATTAATAGCAAAAAATCTGTAAAAAGATGCTAGAGGAAAGATTGAGCATGTTAAGTGGGCACAAACTGAATGAATAAGGATGAAAAATACAATGCTGGAAAGAAAATATGAACTAAGGGTATTGAGTGATTGCAAATGAGAGACAAAAAGATTAGTAAATTTGATGATTTAGCAATGGAAACTGTCAAAAATGAAGGACGAAATGCAAAATATTGAAAAAAAACATATAAAGAGACAGAAAATGTGGGAAAAAATTTAAATGGTTTAATGTGGCGTAATAGAAATCCTACATGGAGGATAGAGAACAGAAAATCATTGAAGAAAATAAAGGCTGAAAAACTCCAAATTCAATAAAAATGATAAATTCAGATCCAAGAAGCTGAATAAACTCTTAGCACAACAAATACAAATTACACCAATAAATATCTCAGTTGCTTAAAATAAGTAAAAAATGAAAAACTTAAATGTAGCTAGAGAAAAAAACACACAGGCACAAATGATAAATGTGAAGAATAACAGAAACTTCTCATCATAGAAAATACACTCCAAAAGACAGTTGACCAACTTCTTTAAAATGGAGAGAAAATAATTAATTTAGTATTGTATACCAAGTAAAATTACCATTACATACAAAGGGTAAAATTTGTATTTATTACAGACCTACAAAAGCTAAAAAATTCAACAGTTTCAGAACTGCACTACCAGCTATGTTAAAGGAAATTCTTCAGGCAGAAGTAAAATATTTCCATATGCAAATCTATATTTATACAAGGAATGTAAAGCCCTGAAATTGTTATTCCAGTAAATGTGAGACTTAACTTTCTTTAGAAGATAAGTCACTGGACAAGCAAAAATAGTAATAATGTATTGTGGTGCTTATTACATAAGTATATGTAAAATATATGACAAAATTATGCATTTAGAAATAGAGATATGGAAGAGTAGTGTTGGAAAGATGTTATATTCTGTGTGAAGTGATATTACTGTAAGTTAGACAATGATAATTTAAAGGTATATACTGGCCGGGCGCGGTGGCTCAAGCCTGTAATTCCAGCACTTTGGGAGGCCGAGACGGGTGGATCACGAGGTCAGGAGATGGAGACCATCCTGGCTAACACCGTGAAACCCCGTCTCTACTAAAAAATACAAAAAACTAGCCGGGCGAGGTAGCGGGCACCTGTAGTCCCAGCTACTCGGGAGGCTGAGGCAGGAGAATGGCGTAAACCCGGGAGGCGGAGCTTGCAGTGAGCTGAGATCTGGCCACTGCACTCCAGCCTGGGCGATAGAGCGAGACTCGCTCTCAAAAAATAAATAAATAAATAAATAAATAAATAAATAAATAAATAAATAAAGGTATATACCACAAACCCTCAAAAACTACAAAAGTAAAGAAAAAATAATATTTAATAAACTAACATAATATAAAATATAGCAAAAATACTTAATGTCAAGTAAAGCAGAAAGAAACAAAAATGTTTAGAAAAACCACATGATGACAAATTTGAACCCATTTATACTAAAAATAACTTTAAACCTAAATGATCTTAGCACAGTTAAGAGGTAGAAATTGTCACATAGATGAAATGTAGTGGGTAGTACTAAGCTATATACTACCTATAAAAAAAATCACTTTAAAAATAAAGATACAAATATGGCAGACTAGCCCCAAGTGTTTACTGAGCACTTGAAATTAGCCTGATATATACTGAGATGTCTTGGAAGTATAAAAACACACAGTAAATTTGTTGACTCAGTGTAAAAAAATATTTCAAGAGTAATTCTATATTTATTACATGATGAAATTATGATATTCTGATTGCATGGAGTAAAATAAAATATATTTTTAATAATTTTTTAATTTTTATTTTACTTTTTAAGGTAGCCACTATAAAACTTAAAATTTGTCAAGTTGCTTGCATTGGATTTGCAGTAGACAGCACTTATCTGGAATACATAAATAACTCACAACTTGATAAGAGAATATAGAACTAAATTTAAAAATATATATATATTTGGACACTTTACCAAATAAGATACATGAAAGGCAAATAAGCAAGTGAAATGATGTGCAACATCATTAGTTATTTGAGAAATTTTCATTGTATTTAAGTACAGGTTTGCAATTAATTTTGGTAAGAGATTTAAAGTTTATCCACTAGCTGAGAAAGAGATTGTACAAAGTCTGAATGTTTAAACAGTAAGAAGATAATAGACATTTCTACCAGTAAACTCTTTTTGTCTCGCCAATAATGAAATTGTGTATATCAGTATTACATGATATTTTACACAAACATGAACACACAATGATGTATTCTGCTTGAATGGAGTCCCAACTGTAGAGAAAGCAGCAGTATTTGCAATTGCAGAGAAAATGAAATTTTACTAAGATAGGAGCAATATGATAAACAAGTTTATGTTCTATCTAGATCTTCCATTGTTACATTCTACCTAGATCTTCCATCAAGAAAACCTGCTATGTGAAGTATATTTGACTTACTCTCCAGCCACATCTTTGTTCTGTTTCTCCCAGGCTTCTTACAATCACTAAACATAGCAAAGGATCTGGAACTATGCCATTCTTTCCTGGATATGGGATTTTTCTATGAGCAACTTTTGTTAGAAGATTCCCATAGTTCTGGTCAAAACTTTCTTAGAGCTGCACTGCAGCCGACAGGTTTTTCTATCCACTCCATTTTTCTCTCTCTCCTTTAAAAGGTATTAGATATGCATTGAGACCTAGAGGTTCTCTGTGTTCTCTTCCTCTTTACTTGTCACAACTGTTTCTCTTGAACAAACTCTGCATATCTCATCTTGCCTTGATGTCATCTTGGAGAATCCAAAATGGCACACAGGGTATAAAGAGTGGACTAGGAAAACAGGCAGTCATATAGTGCTTAAGATTAGCCTCTTAACTGTCAAGGAACACCCAATCTGCAGTGGAAGAAGGAGCACGGATATTCCCGGGCTCCGAGTAATAGCCTAAGCATTGAAGATTTTGCAGGTGGTGACCTACGGGAATTTCCACTGTAAATAAACAAGTGCCTTCCTCTTCTGGGCAGTAGGAGATCTTCTCTTCAGTGTTTTCTTTTTGCAAACCAAAAAACCTTGCACAGTAGCCTACAAGCAGACACATTTTTTTTGGTCTATTGGTTACAGTGGCAAAGGCTTTTGCTTAACTCAGTCACTGGCAAGGAGAAAGATTCCCCAGGTATTGGTTCAAATGACTAAAGAATAACATTTGAACTTAGGTTGCATTTACTTTACAAGTCACATAAGGGTAGTAATTATCTATCATTCTTTTACCTTCCTCTCTCTGCCTCTCCTTCTTTCTCTCCTTTACCCTCTCTCATATTCAATATCATTACCATTACAAAATTGTTTATAAGACCAAAATCTGGAAATAAATTATTTATCCACATATA
This sequence comes from Trachypithecus francoisi, assembly GCF_009764315.1. Lineage (NCBI taxonomy): Eukaryota > Metazoa > Chordata > Mammalia > Primates > Cercopithecidae > Trachypithecus > Trachypithecus francoisi. The sequence continues at coordinate 53,925,701 of NW_022681463.1, read as the reverse complement.
GAAGACAGATTATTTTAATAATGAGAGACCAATATTATGTAATAATAATCAGAGGGAAAAATAATATATGCATACATGCAGACATAAAATATTTATATTATAATTGTTATAATTTTTAAAAAAGCAAAACAAGTTTTATAACAGATGTCATAGTAAAATCCTGTTTATTACACAAATATTAACATAGAATATAGATATGGATATACATATAGACATCTATAGAAAATGACATTCTTAAACATAGCTATAACATTTACTAGAAAATATACAGAAAACAGTCATTATTTACATTGTAGAATGAGAAAATGATGTGTGGGTGAATTTGAAAACAGAATTTATATTCTCATTCTGAATTCTCTTATGTAATTGGATATTTATTTTATAATTATTACTATGAAAATGATAGGAAAACAGACAATTAGAAATAGAGCAAAATGAAAACAGTGATGGACAGAGAATTATTATGATATGTGGCTTGCTTTCACTTTTCTCAGCCTCCCATATGTGCTGCAATGTCCTTATGTTATTTTGGAAGCAAATATATTCATTTTTTTCAAAATATAAACCCTTATAAAATTATCTTTGGCCGGGCAAGGTGGCTCATACCTGTAATCCCAGGACTTTGGGAGGCCAAGGCGAGCAGATCACCTGAGGTCGGGAGTTCCAGACCAGCCTGGCCAACACGGAGAAACCCCATCTCTACTAAAAATACAAAATGAGCTGGCTGTGGTGGTGTATGCCTGTAATCCCAGCTACTCAGGAGGCTGAGGCAGGAGCATCTCTCGAACCCAGGAGGCAGAGGTTGTGGTGAGCCGAGATCGTACCATTGCACTCCAGCCTGTGCAACAACAAAACTCTGTCACTACATAAAAAAATTATCTTCATGAGATAATACTTGACTTCCTAGGTCACGCTTACTCATCTGTTATTTGCTCATAGAGAAGAAAGTTTTTGAAAGCAATATTTTGACCAAAGCTTCTATTTAAACTAAACGAGGGCTCTAGTTGAATAATATTTGGGTCTGAGAACAGTTTATCACAATTTCAACTCAAGGAAAGCGGTACTTTTTTGGCTCAATAAATCATTGGGTCAAATGGCTTTTAATAAATCAGTGATATAAAGAGAAAGTCTCAAGAGTTTTTCAAATCTATCCAGTTTAAATGTTGTATTTGTCATCTTTTTGTACAATGCATATTTTAATGAATATTGGTTAGAATTAATCCAACATTGGTTAGCTTATACAATTTACATCTTAGAAATATTTTATGTTATTTCTGGAACAGCAATACACATGGTGCTATAGTCCAGTATATATTTGTAGTCTGATATAATCCCTATATTTACTTTGGAAATACATTTGTGTGATTTATTTTTATGTTTATAACTAACATCAACAAAACATTATCTACAATATTTTTATTTAGCATGAATTTTTAAGTACCAAAATTACTACATCATTCTTGAATATAAAGAGTGTAAAGCATGGTATTTTATCCATATTTTTCACCAAACCATTCTTAATTCTTAGTCCTGTGCCTAAAACACCAATGCTAATATTCCTAAAATAATTCTTTCTTGGGGTAAAAGGGAAGTTAGGGAAGTTAAGTTAGGAAGTTAGGGGAAAAAAAAAAAAGAAGTTAAGTTAGGAAGATGCCTAACACGATAATTTGCAGATACGATGTATTTCTCACTCTTTTCTATGTTTCCTGCATGGGAAATTTTGTTTTGTGAGAAACTAGAGTAGGTCTACACGTTACTTGCGCAGGTTTTATGGGACTGGAGAGCCGTTTGTGACTGTGGCTTGTGTCACAGAAGAGATTTTGTCTATTCTGACCTGATGTGTCTGCTTTTACTAACGTTTCATGCTGAAAATGAGTTCTAAGTTTCTGCCTTAAAATGAATGTAAAAATTATTTTGCTTGATGACATACAGTGATGCCTGAAGTATTAGATGATTTAATGCCTTCTTAAGTTTCAAACTAAAATGAATTTCACCTCTTTATATTTAATTTTTATGTATGTGCAAGTTCTTAAACATAAATACTTAAGAACTATATATTATAGAGATGTCAGTAGTGTTCTGTATTCACAAATTTGAAACATAAAGGAATGAAATTTAATTTTTGATGCACATATTTATTATTTGAGAAAATTATTTTAATCTTAAAAATTTAATAATTATATTTTAAATGATCTCTTGTAATACTTGAAATTAAGGTAGAAATGAACAATTGTTGCACTGAAATGCTAAACTGTTTTATTGCTTATAGGCTTCCATTGGGAGTCTGCAACAGTACTCATTAGGATAAGGCTAATCAGCATTACATTAGGGAAACAGCTGAAGTAGCAACTAAGGAGATAATATAAAAATAACTATAACAATTAAAGAAGCTAAGCAAATAAGAAGGATATAAGAAATTGTTTAATACACTAAGGGTTACAGTCATAAAATAGTATAATGTAAGTTATTTGAAATGAATATGTTCTAAAACTCTGTAGTACCATGATAAATCAATTAAAAGTGAGAGAAGGAATGTTGTAAATTGGAAAGGGAATATTTGGACTGTCTATAAAACTTGAATATAAACTTATAAAAGAGTTCATCTTATTAAATCAAATTGTAATGCTAGAAGCGAACATTGTTATGTTTGATGCCAAACAAGTGGAGCTTTTATGTGTGTTATCTATCAAATTAGTGTGATAACTTTCTTATTTAAAATATGGATCCTTAAGATATTCTTACATGGAGTTCATTAATATGTACCAGAAAAGACCTCTAGTTTATTAAAAAATAATTGATGTTAGGACAAGGAGAAATAACTCAGTATCTTCTGCTGTGTCTGTTACATGCATTAACTAATGCAATAATTCAAATAAATATATGAAGCCTTTAATCAAGCCTTCTAGAACTTGGGATTGGAAGTGAGAGTCTTTCAGATGCACGTATTTTAATTTTATGAATAAAACCTTGAAGAAAGGCTACATTTAAGAAATTGTGATTATTAAAAGATATAATTTGAATAGCTCAGATACTAATATGCATTTCATTGATATTTGAGTATAACATCACTTCCCTTTCTTAATTAAGTGGTATAATTGCTTAAGACTCAGCCCTGTAATACATCTTATGCAGTTACCATCTTCACTATATGGTCTACGAAGTCATGGGGGCAGCAGATGTCTGACTCCATAAGTTAATAAACAAACATGCATGGGAAACAAAAGCAAACATTAAAAAACAAAAACGACTAAGTATTATAGTTCTCATTCTAAGTCTAAAAAAATTTAGCAAGCCTGATAATGTCACCATTATGACCCATCTACTTTCCAGAAAATTTTCATCCACTTTTCTTCATTAAAATTGTTCTGTGATTAACACCTTAATCTCATATCATCCATATGACAATGAAGAAATGAAACAGTGTAACTTTCCTTGACAACTTGTTATGCCTGAATTGTGTTCCCCAAAATTTGTATATTGAAGTCGTCGCCACAGGTACCTCTGTGTATAACTGTGTTTGGAGAAAAAACTTTACAAAGGTAGGTAAAAATGAGGTCATTAGCCTGGGTCCTAATCTAATATGAATGGTTTTTTATAAGGGAAAGATATTAGAACATATATACACACAGAGGGAAAACTGCAAGAATTCAGGGAGAAGACAGCCATCTGTAAACCAAAGACAGAGACCTCAGAAGAAGCCAACCCTGCTGACAACTTGGTCTTAGACTTCTAATCCGCAGAACTGTGACAAATTTCTATGGTTTAAGCCACACAGTCTGAGGTACTTTGTTTTGGCAGCCTTAGTAAACTGATATCTACCTGGAATCAAAAAGAACTAGTCTGCATAAAATTATTGTGGCATGATTCATATTTACATTTAATTTTAGGGGAAAAATATTGCCTTATTTAATTTGGCCTCACCTAAGTATGACACAACTATATTAAATTTATTAAATTATTTATTTGTTTACCTGCTAGGAAATTCTAGAGTATAAAAGTTTAGAATATAAATCTTTTAGGTATAAAAACAGATAAATATTTTTGTCATAATCAATGTTCTTCACCATTTAGTTACATACTAATATATGAAGACAGAACATTTTGTACAATTTTTATCTTTGTAAATAACACAAATAATCTTTTTAAGAAACAAGTATAAAAGTTTAGGTCTGCAGTTAGGCTTATGCTATCAGAATATACAACATCTATAAATAATAAAAATAACAAAAATATTAAAATATTACATTTGCCAGTTTACTTTAAAATTCAATTTAAATTATTTTAAAATCACCCAGCTTAAAGTTTCAAAATGTTTCTTAAAATGAAATACATAAGGGATATTACCTCTTTTAAACATATTTATCACTAATAAAAATTTCATGCCATATTTGTATTTTTATTTTTTTATTTAGGTATATTAACTTAATATTCATTTTGTATTTTGGATATTCATCAAATTGGATGTTCACCCACTTTTTAATGGGGTTGTTTCTTGTAAATTTGTTTAAATTCCTTGTAGGCTCTGGATGTTAGACCTTTGTCAGATGGATACAATGTATTTTTCTGTTTCTCCCTTCTGTTCTCAAGACTGTTTAGAACATATAATATTCTTGTGGAAAAATACTAATCTCAAAGTAAATTGTTACCTATCTATTGGATAAAGCACAAAGTAGAGAATATTGTTTATGACTCTGCAAAGTTTTATTTGTATAAAACCTATATTAGAACCCACTACTGGAAGCTGCTTGGGATAAATTACAGAGAAATTATCAGATTTTTAAATTGATTGTGTGTGTGTATATATATATATGTATATAGAATTGTGTAGTACTAATGATTGTCTTTCTCATAATTTTTAGATATATTTTCTAAAATAAAGGGAAAATTAAAATGTGAAAAAAAGAAAATTTACCACAGCTAGTCAAATATACAATAGAATTTGAGAGATGCTGTAAATTCTTTAAAACAAACAATCAAACAAACAAAAATACTAGAAATTTTTATTTAGACTGTTTCCTCTGCCAAAACTTTAATTAAAAAATAATGAGCTGGAAATAAATTTGCCTCCAAAATTATACCACAATGGGATAAAATCCCATAGATATTCTATTTTTGCTTTATCATAACACAGTGATTGTTAACATATCTGTTTATACTTAAGGTTGATCTTTATGTTTTAGACATAAGGTTGTATATAACCTTTCTAATTAGATTTCTGTGAGCATAACTTATGTCATTATTGATACTGCCAGATTTTAGAAATTGAGATGTACAAAATTTTCTGTAAGTGGTTGGTAGATGAATAGGGAGAAACAGGCTAACCTGATTAAACATTCATGCCTTGAGTCTTATCATAGTAAAAAGGAGAGAAATTAAAGAAGTTTAGGAATATGTTTCTCTTGAGAATATGTAACGTGAACTCACCCTTGAAGAAACTGTAATAGTTCAATGGACAGAAAAAACAGGTAAGATTCAATTTAGCACAGAACATATCAGGCAATTATGAAAGACAAGAGAACCATGAGACAACCAGATATATTAGGAAATAAATGTTCTTCTACATGTTAAAGAGTGGATAAAAAGGAAATTAACATGAAATATTGTTCCAAATTATAACATAAAGAGTATTTGATAATCAAAAGAGTAGTTTTTACAAAAAATTTCTAAACTATAGTGAGATGCTGATGAATTTTGAAAGCAGTTATAGGACCTCTGAATCTAGCTATAATATGGTAGATAGCGATTGAAAGAACTAGAATAGCCTGAATAAATCATATTTTCAAGTATATCAGATAATCATGAACCAAGTAAGTGTAGTTAAATTAAAATTCCAGAGAATAGACATAATTTGATGACTTCTTTTCCTGTTTGGATACATTTCTTTCTATTGCAGGAAGTCAGGGACCCTGAATGGAGGGACCAGCTGGAGCTGTGGCAGAGGAACATGAACTGTGAGGATTTAATGGACATTTATCAGATCCTAAATAATACTTGTATAATTTTGTATGCCTGTCTTTAATCTCTTAATCTTGTCATCTTCATAAGCTAAGGATGTACGTCACCTCAGGACCACTGTGATAATTGTGTTAACTGTATAAAATGATTGCAAAACATGTGTGTTTGAACAACATGAAATCAGTGCATCTTGAAAAACAACAGAATAACAGCGATTTTTAGGGAACAAGGGAAGACAACCATAAGGTCTGACTGCCTGTGAGGTTGGACAAAAAGAGCCATATTTTTCTTCTTGCAGGGAGCCTATATACAGACGTGCAAGTAAGAGAGATATCACTAAATTCTTTTCCTAGCAAGGAATATTAGTATTAATACCCTGGGAAATGAATGCATTCCTGAGGGGAGATCTATAAACAGTCGCTCTGGGAATGTCTGTTTTATGCAGTTGAGATAAGGACTGAGATACGCCCTGGTCTCCTGCAGTACACTCAGGCTTACTAGGGTGGGGAAAAACTCCACCCTGGTAAATTTGTGGTCAGACCAGTTTGCTGCTCTAGAACCCTGTTTTCTGTTATTTAAGATATTTATCAAGACAATATGTGCACTGCTGAACAGAAACCCTTATCAGTAGTTCTGCTTTTGCCCTTTACCTTGTGATCTTTGTTGGACCCGTATCAGTAGCTCTTTTTCCCTTTGTCTTGTTCCCTCAGAAGCATGTGATCTTTGTTAGAAGCTTATTAGTACTTCTGCTTTTTGCCTTTTGAAGCATGTGATCTTTGTACCTATTCCCTGTTTTACACCCCCTCCCCTTTTGAAACCCTTAATAAAAAACTTGCTGGTTTGAGGCTCAGGTGGGCATCATGGTCCTACTAATATATGATGTCACCCCCGGTGGCCCAACTGTAAAATTCCTTTGTACTCTTTCTCTTTATTTCTCAGTCAGCTGACACTTATGAAAAATAGAAAGAACCTATGTTGAAATATTGGGGGTGAGTTCCCCCAATATTTCACACACACAGGCATGGTGTGAGTGGATATCCTTGTCTTGTTCCAGTTCTCAAAAGGAATGGTTCCAGAGTTTGCCTGTTCAGTATGATGTTGCCTGTGGATTTTCATAGATGAATCATTATTTTGAGTTATATTATTTCAATGCTTAGGTTTTGGGGATTTTTTTTTTTTAATCATGAAGGGATGCTGGATTTTATAGAAAGTGTTTTTCCATCTCTATCCAAATGACCATGCGGTATTTGTTCTCAGTATCTGGGTGACAGATTAATTCATACTCCAAACTTCTGCATCATGTGATATACTTATGCAACAAATCATCATGTGTACCCTTTTACTCTAAAATAAAGATTGAAATAAAAAAATCCGGAAAAATGAAGGGTACTATCTAGGTGAGATAAGATCATCAGACATTCCAACCCCTCACTCTCCAGGGAAAATTGTTGAGTCTGAGTACAAGGTGAAGAGTAGGTTTAACATAGTTAGAGGGATTCAGTATCAGGAGAAACAAACAGACCTTTTGACAGTCAGGTAACCTTGCCTGAGAGAATGGAATCTAGAACGTCCCCAAATGCATGGAGAATTTTTCCCATTGGATATTTGCTAAGGGCTGAGATGAAGTGAAATCTCCCATGGTTACGTGATTTTCTAGGCAAGGAAAAATCATTAGGTAACAAAACCTGCAGCATACATGTGACAATTTATTTCTTTTTACCAGGATTTTGAAATCAGAGTTAAACTGGATTTAGCTGAAGCAATAAGCTGATTGAATTCAGATGATCAGATTTTTATAGTATCTTCCTGATTGAGCAAAGAGTGAATTCTCCCTGGTGAAATTACATCAAATTCTGGATCCACATTTTTATAAACAAATTTACAGTATATAATTTCATGGCAGACAAAAAAGGACATGAATGTATGAGTAATATCAAGAGAGAAAAAAGAAGCCAACTCCCAAATGATACATCTGTAGGAACTAGCGTAGCCTACCCAATTATAAAATAATTATTATAAATTCATCAAGTAAAATGGAAGAAATAATGGTGTACATTTAAAAAGCAGCAATCTATTAGAATCAAAATAATATTCTCATACTGGAAATCACAGTATCTGAAATTAATAACATATTGACTTGGCTTAAGTGGAGACTGAAAATAGAAGAAAGGATTACATAACTCGAAGCAAAGTAAACACAAAACATTCACAGAGATAAAAGAATGAATAGAAGATACCAGAGAATAAAGAGGATCTGAGACATAGTTTAAAGTTACAACACATGTATATGTCATCTCGGGTGGAGAAACAAGAGAAAAGGATACAAAAACAGTTTTAGAAGATTTATAATAGCTTAACTTTTTAAAAACTAGTAAAAGACTATAATCCACCTGTACAAGAATTTAGTAAACCTCAAGCCAGATAATGTACCTACACACACAAGGTAAGAAAAAATAAATCAAAGTACTAACAACAAGCCTACAGCTGACTGTTGAGAACTATAGAATCTGGAAGAAACTTGCCTCTTTTTAGAAATCTGAAAAACAAAATAAAAAAAGAACAATAAGAGCTACCAAATCGCCAATCTTAAACTATGTACCATGCAAAATTAAGGCAAAATAAACATAGCTTAAGACAAACCAACTGTCTGAAATGAATGGAAATTTAAAAATACATATATCTATACATCCAATAACAACAAAATGCCCATTTATCTCGAGGACACAAAGACAAGTAATTAAGATAAACCAAATCATGATCCATAAAAGGCTTGTTAATAAATTTTAAAGGAGAGAAGCATTCAAAATACACTCTCTTCCAAAATGAATGTAAATTGCAAATCAATAGCAGTGAGATAAATAAAAAGTCTGAAAATATTTGGAAATTAAATAGCAAATACATGAAGAACTGAATAAAAATGTTAATAAAAATATTCAAAACTGAATAATATCACAACATGTTTGATAAAAGTTTCCAAATAATTTTGGCTTTGTCATTTCTTCTTTCATGTCAGTTTTTACGTCATGTATTTTAAAGCTCTATCATTAACAGCATACAAATTTAGGATTGTTCTTTCTTCTTCGTTAATTGACCCTCTTATTTTTGTATAATATGCCTGATCACTGGCAATTTTCTTTGATTTACAGTCTAATTTGTCCAGTATTAAATTGGCCACTTCATTTTCCTTTTGCAGGCATGTATTTTTCTATGTTCTTTCACTTTTAGCTTGTTGACATCATAGTGTATTCACTTTTTTTTTTTTTTTTTTGTATCCAGTGTATAGTTGGAACCCATTTTATTTATTTATTTAATCTGAAATTTCCCTTTTACATTTTGTTTATATAGGCCAATTACTTTAAATGCATTTATTTAGTAGAATTCAAATCTAGCATTTTATTATGTATTTGTATTTGTCCTACCTGTTTGTTGTTGCTGCTCTCCTCCCTATTCCTGACTGCTGTAGAATTATTTGAATACTCACATTTATGAACTGACTTCTTGGTTATATTTCATTGCATCATTATTCTTTTCTTGGTCACTGTATAAATTAAACTATACTAAACTACACTTTCACATTCTATTTAGTTAACATTGCACCACTTTAGAACTAAAATGTTCTCATTTAGAACTAAAATGTTCTCATTTATTGTTATATTTGGTATGTACAGCACATCTGCATGGATTGAAACCCCACTCATTAAAATATTATTAGTTTTATTGCAAGTGAAATTTATTTTAATTAACTTAAGTGAGAAAATATTTTATTTACGGTTATTTACCATTTTTGTTGCTTTTCCTTTAAGCTTTACATCCTAACTCTAATTTGACTTTTTTGTTTGTTTGTTTTTGAGAGAGGATCTCTCACTCTGTTACCCAGGCTGGAGTGAAGTGGCACAATCATAGCTCATTGTAACTCAGACATCTAGGCTCAAGCAATCCTCCCATCTCAACTTCCCAAGCAGCAAGGACTATAGGCACATGCCACCATACCCAGTTAATTTATTTTACTTTTTTTCTTTGTTTTTTTTAATTCTTTTGTAGTGACAGGGTCTCACTATGTTGCCCAGGCTGCTCTCTAACTCCTGGCTTCAAGCAATCCACTCACCTTGACCTCCCAAAGTAATGGAATTATAGGCATGAGCCACTATGCCTGATCTCAACATAGCTTTTTTAGATTCTTTTATTGGCTGAAGTCTTTTAGAAATAAGAACTATGTCTTTTTCATTTCAATTTCTTCCACATGTCCCTATGAAGTCATTTAATTTTAAGTGACTTAATAATTTAATCTATGAGTTCCATATATCTATTTGAATAGTAATTTGTATTACTCTTCAAATTATCATTTTAAATATAGCAGAACTGAGATAGTTATATTAGAGAGAATTCTTATTTTTGCCATATTTATTAGGATTTTTGTGTTTGAAAAAACCCAACCACTATATTACAGAAATACATTTTCTTCTAAGTTAAAAGAAAAATTTAGCCACAATGATGAACAACATAAAACCTTAGATTTACATTTCATTGCACATTAGATTTATGGTGTGGGGGTTTTCATAATTATGTATTTCAACACTGTTTCCATAAGTACAACAATATCAATGATGTATGAAATGAGGAAAAACCATAGTCATAAGCTTCTTTATGCAAACAAACAAAAATATATAAACATCGTTTTTGTTTTTTGTTTTTTCTTTTCATGTGACATGATCTTACATGTTTGTATTTTGCATACAAGTTCCACTCTCTGGATATCCTTTCTGCTTCAAGGTTGCTTGGTGAAGTTCTATTTAACTTTCAGGGTACCACTCTTACGAATTTTGGAAGTCATTTTTTAAAATTTTTATGTAAAATATATTTTCTTTTAAAAAATTTATGTGCTTATTGCAAGAGATTTGTTTAATACAAAAAAAAAGAGAAAAAAACACCATCATTTCATAATTCAGAAAGAGCTATTTTATTTTTTTACAACCTTTCAGATCTGTCTATACACATACATTTTTTTAAAAAAATCAACATAGCAATCATCCTACTATTGTTAATCTTTAATCTGATTTTTTTGCTCTTTAGATTATATATTGTGACCATATATTTGGTCAACAAATATAAATCTACATAATTACTTTATCTATGGTGTTATTGGTCAACTTCTAAATTATCTGAGCAATTGTTAATTAATATGTATTTAAATTTTCTCATTTTGTCCCTATTACAAACAATGTATATTCTTGTATATGTCTTTGCACACTTGCCAAATAATGTCTGAGATGTTTACAACACTTTTGTTTTTCAGCCAATAAATGTTTTTATATTGATCATTTGATTCTACAAGTTTTAGATAAACATTAAGAATATGAAGATAGTAAACAAAATTTCCTTACACCCAACAACCAGTTTCCTTTGTTACTAGGTGAGTGCAAAAGTAATTGCAGTTTTTGCATTGTTGGAATTTAACGTTTGATATTGGAATACATTCTGATATAAATGTGGTTATGTTATACATCATTTAATGAGCAATTGTCGCTTTATTTTTTTTGCTAATGACTTATTACTTGCTGTTTATTTTAGGCTATGGAAATAATGTTAGACAAAAAACAAATTCAAATGATTTCTTTATTTCAGTTTAAAATGGGTCTTTATTAAATCAGCAGAGACAACTTACAACGTCAACAGTGCATTTGGCCCAGGAACTTACTAATGAACGAACATTGCAGTGATGGTTCAAGGAGCTTTGTAAAGGAGAGGAGAGCCTTGAAGAGGAGGAGCATAGTGGCCAGCCACTGGAAGTTGACAACGACTAATTGAGAGCAATCATGGAAACTGATCCTCTTACAACTACATGAGAAATTGTTGAAGAACTCATCATAGACCATTCTATGATCTTTTGGCATTAAAAGCAAATTGGAAAGGTGAAAAAGCTTGATAAGTGTGTGCCTCATGAACTGAATATCAAAAATAAATCATAGTTTTTAAAGTGTCATCTTCTCTTATTCTATGCAAAAACGATGAATCATTTCTCGATCTGACTGTGACATGCGATGAAAAGTGGATTTTATACAACAACCAGCGATGACCAACTCAGTGACTGGACTGAGAAGAAGCTCCAAAGCACTTCCTAAGGCCAAACTTGCACCAAAAAAAGGTCATGCTGTTTGGTGGTCTGCTGATGGTCTGATCCACTAGAGGTTTCTGAATCATGGCGAAACTATTACATGTGAGAAGCATGCTCAGCAAGTCGAGGAGATGCACCAAAAACTGCACTGCCTGCATCCAGCTTTGGTCAGAAAGGGCCCAATTCTTCTCCATGACAACACCCGACTGCACCTTGCACAAAAAAAAAAAAAAAAAAAAAAAAAAAACACTTCAAAAGTTGAACAAATTGGGCTACGAAGTTTCACCTCATCTGCCATATTCTCCTGACCTCTCATCAACTTACTACCATTTCTTTATTAAAATCAGAAAATTTAATGTTAATGTAATGCTATTATCTGATATATAATCTGTATTCAAATTTAGCCAATTGTCCCAGTAATGTTCTTTATGGCATTTTTTCCCTCTTCCTTGATCCAGAATCCAATTCAGGATCACAGATTATAATTAACTGGCATCTCTCTCTCTTTTTTTTTTTTTTAATTCTACTTTCAGTTCTAGGGTACATGTGCATAATGTGCAGGTTTGTTACATATGTATACATGTGCTATGTTGGTGTGCTGCACCCATTAACTCATCATTTACATTAAGTATATCTCCTAATGCTATCTCTCCCCCCACCCCACAGTAGGACCCAGTGTGTGATATTCCCCTTCCTGTGTCCAAGTGATCTCATTGTTCATTTCCCACCTATGAGTGAGAACATGCGATATTTGGTTTTCTTTCTTGCACTAGTTTGCTGAGAATGATGGTTTCCAGCTGCATCCATGTCCCTACAAAGGACACGAACTCATCCTTTTTTATGGCTGCATAGTATTCCATGGTTTATATGTGCCACATTTTCTTAATCCAGTCTGTCACTGATGGACATTTGGGTTGATTCTGAGTGTTTGCTATTGTGAATATTGCCGCAATAAACATACGTGTGCATGTGTCTTTATAGCAGCATGACTTATTATCCTTTGGGTATATCCCCAGTAGTGGGATGGCTGGGTCAAATGATATTTCTAGTTCTACATCCTTGAGAAATCACCACACTGTTTTCCACAATGGTTGAACTAGTTTACAGTCCCATCAAAAGTGTAAAAGTGTTACTATTTCTCAACATGCTCTCCAGCACCTGTTGTTTCCTGATTTTTTAATGATTGCCATTCTAACTGGTGTGAGATGGTATCTCATTGTGGTTTTGATTTGCATTTCTCTGATGGTGAGTGATGATGAGCATTTTTCCATGTGTCTGTTGGCTGTATGAATGTTTTCTTTTGAGAAGTGTCTGTTCATATCCTTTGCCCACTTTTTGATGGGGTTATTTGTTTTTTTTTCTTGTAAATTTGTTTGAGTTCTTTGTAGCTTCTGGATATTAGCCCTTTGTCAGATGAGTAGATTGCAAAAATTTTCTCCCATTCTGTAGGTTGCCTGTTGACTCTGATGGTAGTTTATTTTGCCGTGCAGAAACTCTTTAGTTTTATTAGATCCCATTTGTCAATTTTAGCTTTTGTTGCCATTGCTGGTATTTTATACATGAAGTACTTGCCAATGCCTATGTCCTGAATGGTATTACCTAGGTTTTTTTCTAGGGTTTTTATGGTTTTAGGTCTAACATTTAAGTCTCTAATCCATCTTGAATTAATTTTTGCATGAGGAGTAAGAAAGGATCCAGTTTCAGCTTTCTACTTATGGCTAGGCAATTTTCCCAGCACCATTAATTAAATAGGAAATCCTTTCCCCATTTCTTGTTTTTGTCAGGTTTGTCAAAAGATCAGATGGCTGATCTGTGGTATTATTTCTGAGGGCTCTGTTCTGTTCTATTGGTCTATATCTCTGTTTTGGTGCAAGTACCATGCTGTTTTGGTTACTGTAGCCTTGTAGTATAGTTTGAAGTCAAGTAGCATGATGCCTCCAGCTTTGTTCTTTTTGCTTAGGATTGTCTTGGCAATGTGGGGTCTTTTTTGGTTCTATATGAACGTTAAAGCAGTTTTTTCCAATTCTGTGAAGAAAGTCATTGGTAGCTTAATGGGGATGGCATAGAATCTATATATTACCTTGGGTAGTATGGTCATTTTCACAATATTGATTCTTCCTATCCATGAGCATGGAATGTTCTTCCTTTGTTTGTGTCCTCTTTTATTTCACTGAGCAGTGGTTTGTAGTTCTACTTGAAGAGGTCTTTTACATCTCTTTTAAGTTGGATACCTAGGTATTTTATTCTCTTTGAAACAATTGTAAATGGGAGTTCATTCATGATTTGGCTGTTTTTTATTGGTGTTAAGAATGCTTGTGATTTTTGCACATTGATTTTATATCCTGAGACTTTGCTGAAGTTGCTTATCAGCTTAAGGAGATTTTGGGCCAAGACGATGGGGTTTTCTAAATATACAATCATGTCATCTGCAAACAAGGATAATTTCACTTCTTTTCCTAACTGAATACCCTTTATTTCTTTTTTTGCCTGATTGCCCTAGCCAGAACTTCCAACACTATGTTGAATAGGAGTGGTTAGAGAGGGCATCCCTGTCTTGTGCCAGTTTTCAAAGAGAATACTTCCAGTTTTTGTCCATTCAGTGTGATATTAACTGTGGATTTGTCATAAATAGCTCTTATTATTTTGAGATACATTCCATCAATACCGAATTTATTGAGAGTTTTTAGCATGAAGGGCTGTTGAATTTTGTCAAAGGCCTTTTCTGCATCTATTGAGATAATCATGTGGTTTTTGTCTTTGGTTCTGTTTATATGCTGGATTACATTTATTTATTTGCATATGTTGAACCAGCCCCTTGCATCCCAGGGATGAAGCCCACTTGATCATGGTGGATAAGCTTTTTGATGTGCTGCTGGATTAGGTTTGCCTGTATTTTATTGAGGATTTTTGCATCAATGTTCATCAGGGATACTACCATTTCTTAAAACATCTCAACAATTGTTTGCCTGGAAAAATGCTTCCACACCAGCAGGATGCAAAAACATGCTTTCCAAGAGTTTATCGAATCCCAAAGCATGGATTTTACACTACAGGAATGAACAAAGTTATTTCTCATTAGCAAAAATGTGTTGATTGTGATGGTTTCTATTTTGATTAATAAAGATGTGTTTGAGTCTAGTTATAATAATTTTAAATTCATGGTGCAAAACCACAATTCCTCTTGCACCAACCCTTTGAGAGCTTACTTTAGAATAGCATATTTTTTACAATTACTGAATCAATATTGGTACATTATTAACACAATCCGTACTTCATTCAGACTTTCTTAATTTTTACCTAATGTCTTTTTGTTGTTGTTGTTCTAGGAGCTTATGTAGGATATTATATTACATGTAGTTATTCTGTCTTTAGGCTCCTCTTGGTTGTGACTGTTTTTCAGACATTGTTTTTGGATGGCTTAGTAGTTTTGAGAAATACTGGTCAGGTATTTTCCACAATATCTCTCAATGGGATTTGTCTGATGTTTTTCTTATGATAAAACAGAGTTTTTGTATTTTGGGGAAAACACTACAAAAGGCAAGTGTCTTTCATCAAAGCGTATATATTAACAATATGAATTATTACACTTAATGTTAACTTTAATCACCTAGGCAGGGTCTGCTATGATTTCTCCTCTGAAAAGTTATATTTTTACTACATATTGATAAATTATAATTGTATATATTTATAAGGTGAAAAGTGATGTTTTGATTTTCTAATACAATGTGGAAAAATTAAATTAGGATAATTAACACATCTATTGCATCAAATAGTTAATATTTTTGTGATGACTAATTTTTTTTTCTTCTTTCCATTCTATACATTTGGGAAGAAGGTTATTATGCATAACCCATGCTTACAGGGTAGACAGTTGTACTAATTTATAGTCCCACCAACACTGTATATGTATTCCAATTAGTACAGCCACTAAGAAAAATGGTATAGAGGTTCCTCAAAAAGGTAAAAATTGAACTACCATATGATTTAGCAATCCCACCTCTGGGAATCTATCCAAAAGAAAGAAAATCAGTATATAGAAGAGATACCTGCATCCTCATGTTTATTGCAGCACTATCCACAACAGCCAAAATATGGTATCCACTTAAACGTCTATCAACAGAAGAATGGATAAAGAAAATGTGGAATATATACACAATGGATTATTTAGCTCAAAAAAGAATGACATCTTTTCATTTGTGGCAACATGAATGCAACTGGAAAACATTACATTATGTAAAAGAAGCCAGGCACAGGAACACAAATATCATATATTCTCACTTATATATGAGAGTTACAAATGGGTCTCATGAAGGTAGTTAAATAGAATGGTGGTTACCAGAATCTAGGAAGGGTAGGGGAGATGGGTAATAAAAAGAGGATGGTTAATGGGTACAAAAATGCAGTTAGGTAAAAGAAATAATTTCTAGTGTTTGATAGCACAGTAGCGTGACTATAGTTAATAGTATTTTATTATATATTTTAAAATATCTAGAAAAGTAGATTTGGAATGTTCCCAACACAAATAAATGACAAATGTTTAAGGTGATGGGTATCATAACTACTCAGATTTGATTACTACACATTGTGTGTTTCTATCAATATATCATATGGATCAAAATATCACAAAATATCCCATAAATATATACAACTATTTGGTATACATGTTTTTTAAGTGAGAAGTTATACTCTACCTCCTTGAAAGCAGAGTATTTGCACAAATTATTTAAGATCTTCTGAGCTGGAAATTTCTTTATTTTTTACGTTTATTTATTTGTTCAATTATTTATATGAGCAAAGACTCATGGATATTCATTTTACACATTATATTCTAATTCAATAATACTTTATTTTGTTGCTCAAATTGTTCCAACTTTGACCTTTGCGAGCTCTGGCTCTTGTGTCCCTCTCACATAACCCCATAATTGTGCCTATTTTTAAAGTACCTCCTTATGTTTAGCATTAGAAATATTCCAGGAATATCTTGTATATTTCCTGCCCCAGTCCTAGAATCAGTCATTTTTCTAAGTGATTCTGGTGGCTTTTACTGAACAATGTGATTATAAACCAGTATCTGGGAACTAGTTATGCTCTTTGTTCCTGGGGTGACAACTTCTAGTCATTCATAGCCAACAGAGCAAGAAAAAATATGTTGAGTATATTAACCTATATAAATCACATAAATACACATATGTATAAATGTTTCTACATTTTACAATCTATATCTATTTTAATCCAAAATAATTGTGTAGTGCTATCTTCAAATCTACTCTGTTACCACTTGGGCCACCTAATCTTTTTTTCCTATCTATAACCTCTTTCTTTGAGAAACCTGGCTGCCACCATGTACCATAGAATTGTTCAATTCTAGTATGCATGTAAAGTGGTACCAGAACTGTTAACCTGTACCCTCACAGGAAACCACTTTATCAACTGTATACAATGCTTATATTACAGTGTTTATGTAGAAAGTGTTTTTTTCTTTATCACTTATATACTCTACTTATTTCCAAAATTACTTAGGCCAGAAATGGCTTCTCCCATTCTTTCATTGATCAATAGGTTTCAAATATTTATCCATGTGTTTTCATGACTTTATAGTTCATTTATTTTTATTGTTGAATAATAAAATATTTTATGGTTGTACCAGAGTTTATTTATCCATCTATGCTAGTACATATTGATTGATTCCAATTTATAAAATTATGAATAGAATTTCTATGAATATTTGCAAGCATTAATTGTGTGAACTCAAGTTTTCAAATTTATTAGGCCAAAATCACATAGAAGTATATGTAAACATATATTACCATGATTAACCTTTAGGAAACTGCTAAACTATTTTTCATAATGGTTTTCATTTTCCCTAGCCATTAATAAGAGTTTCTTTTGTACCATATCCTCCCCAAGATGAGTACTGACAGTGTTTACTTTTATTTATTTGCAACTTGCATTTTACCATTCTCACAGATATCTCATTTTAATTTTAAATTTCCTAATGACATATGATATTAACAAAATTTTCATATGCTTATTTGCATGTTTATCTTTTTTGGAGGGATGTCCTGTCAAATTTTGTGCTTACTTTTTATAGGTTGTGCATTATATTCAATGGCAAAAGCCACAAATACTTTTGCACCAACCTAATAATTGGGTTGTTTTCTTTAATGTTGAGTTTTAAGAGTTACTTGTGCATTTTGGATACTAGTCCTTTGTCAGATATAGACTGGAAATTCCTTACCTGAAAGGCTTGGTACCAGAAGTGTTCTGGATTTCAGATTTTATTCACATTTCGGAAATTTTGCATATCTTGGGGACAGAACCTAAGTTTCAATACAAAATTCATTTATGTTTTATATACACCTCATCGACATACCCTGAAGATAATTTTATACAGTATTTTTAAAAGCTTGTGCATGAAACAATGTGTTGACTGTGAGTCACCACATGAGGTCAGTTGTAGGATTTTCCACTTGTGGAGTCACGTCAGTGCTCAAAATATTTTGAAAGATGGAGAATTTTGGATTTTTGATATTTGGATTAGGGATGTTCAACCTGTATGTGTTTTGCAAACATTTTAACCCCAGTTTTTGGCTTGCTTTTTCTTCTTATTCTCTTAAACTATTTGGTAAAGCAGAAGTTTTAATTTTTAATATAGTTCTATATATTAGTGTTTGTTTTCATGGATCATACTTTTGATGTTGTATTTAAGACCTTATCACCAAGACTGAAGTGAAACAGATTTTCTTCTCTTTTATTCTACAAATTGTATAGTTTTCCATTTTACACTTATTTCTTTAATCCATTTTGAGTTAATTTTTCTAAATGGTATAAGGACAATTTCTAGATTAATTTTCCCTCTTTTATGAATTCTCTTTAATCCTTTGTCAATGATTAGCTAAGTTGTACTTGCCATATATTCCTGAAGTTTCACATTTCTCCTTTATTTTTATTTTTATTTTTTGAGACGCAGTCTCGCTCTGTCACCCAGGCTGGAGTGCAGTGACCGGATGTCAGTTCACTGCAAACTCCGCCTTCCGGGTTTACACCATTCTCCTGCCTCAGCCTCCCAAGTAGCTGGGACTACAGGCGCCGGCCACCTCGCCCCGCTAGATTTTTTGTATTTTTTTTTTTTAGTGGAGACGGGGTTTCACCGTGTTAGCCAGGATGATCTCGATCTACTGACCTCGTGATCCACCCGTCTCGGCCTCCCAGAGTGCTGGGATTACTTGCTTGAGCCACCGCGCCCGGCCCACATTTCTCCTTTATGACCATCTCTAATTCTGATCCTCTTGACTCCCCGCTACAAGCACTCTTGTTATTACATTTGGTCCATACAGATAATGCAAGATAATTTCTCCATTTCTAGATCCCTTAATTTTTCACCTCTGCAAATTCCTTTTTTTCTTTTTCATGTAGAGTAACATATACATAACATCTTGGGGTCACTATGGGGGCATCCTTGGTCCCCTACCGAAGAGTCGTTTGAGTACTTTTATCATTCTGACTTCTATAGGCAAATATAATTACTCTCTCCACGTCAAAAAAAAAAAAAAAAAAAAAAAGAAAGAAAGAAAGAATAGAAAAGAAAAAAGAAAAAAATAAATAAGTTGTATAAAATTTAACAAAAATTCCCAGGTCACTTGAGAAAATGTGACTTACCATGATTGCAATTCATACAACTTGACTACAGATCCATGCTCGTGATTTTGAGTCTTTCGGTTAATGGTTAGGCAGCAGAAATTTGAATGGACAATTTAAAATATCATTATTTTTTTGAAGTGATAATTGGCTATCTGTTTTCTTTTAAGTATAGCCAACTGGGTTAAGAGGAGCTCAAGTGAGTTGATTTTATAAGTGACATCTACATTGGCAAAAATAATGCATTGGGTACCTAATGTGATTTAGAGTCATTTACTGTTGAATATTTTTTTACTTGAGAAATGTTTACTTTGCTATTACAATGTTATATTCTTACAGTAAATATAAAGTCCTATTCTAATTTATCAATAGTTTATAACATTTTAAGTCAAATTTAAAATTTAAATATACACTACTTCTAATGTAAAAATAATTATAACATTATTTTTGTGCACATCTGCTAAATCAAAAAGTTAGTAGAATGTACAGTAAAGCAGGATATATGATTGTGTATTGCTTTACTGTGCACTGAGCATGAAACTAAAGTGTATTAAATTTCACAAGTTATCCTCATGTTTATAAGCTTAAAATGTCTCATCAAAGAGGTGAGAGACACGTTCTCATTGCTTCTTCCATCTGCCTATTCTTCTACTGTACAAAAAAGAGTACCTGACAACTAAAATTCATATGGTTGTAGATGTCTATATCTAGCTGTTTTATGTTTGACAATTAATTATATGTGTGGGAACAGCAGCAAAACAAAGATATATAATTAGAAAGCAAATTAGTTCTCACTGTATCACTCTATATTAAGTAGATTGAATAAAATGTTTTTAAAAAATGATGTGGAACACATAGAACTTTGATATATGGATTAAGCTAAAACCTTGTTATTGGTAACATTAAATGTGTTTGAATCTACTCATTTTTCATACTGTTGCCGTAAATAGGATTTTTGATTTTAGTTATAATACTGAAATTGTATGTTGCTTTGATCAAAACATATATCAATGATTCCTTTGGTCAAAAAACAATTTGTATAATCAAAAATCTATTGTGAAACGTCCAACGGCAAAACAGTGAAGTAAAAATGATTTAAAAAATTAGTAACTTACTTTGTTTAATATTGATTTATTTAAATTGTTGTTTAAAGAGTGAAATAGAAAGAAGACAATTTATTCATTTAGCGACATTTAGAAACACTCCAGTGCTTATTATCAACACCTCTCATGCAAAATATTAAAAACCTGATGACACAACTTTACAGTAATTGAAATGTAGAAGATCTGGAGTCACAACAAATCAATAATATTATATAATATCATTATGATACATTGTCTTAACCCTAAGTGGTTTATATTACCTGGTCATTTTTAGGTCATTCCTTATGAGGAGTTTTTATAACCATTTAGGGAGAAATAACAATAGAATGACATTTAAGTATATACATTGTCTAAAATGGGAAGTAATGTTCAAAAAAACTAAATAGACATTAACTAGTACTAGTATAAACTTAAATTTTCTACTTATTAGTTTTGTTGTAGTTAATTATATAAATGATTACTTTATCTTCTGGGTTTCAGAATAACACTCTTAGCTAGACCTATATTTTACATCTTACAGTAGAAAATTCTCTCCAGTTATTTATTTGTAATTTTCTAGAAAATTAAATTTAAGAGTTTGTTAAGTTAATAAAGGCTGACGATTTTCCTTTGCAAAGAAACCTTGTGGTGTTAACCACTTTAATACTTTCAAGGGTACAGTGCATGTCTAGACCCTGAGGACTTTGAGACTTATCATAACAAATTTCTTTGCTATTTCTTTTATTTGATGATGGCTTCAGTTCCAATTACCCTGGGTGTGTTAAGTAATTTATGACTTGCTGCCTGATTTGCAGTTACCCTTGTCATTGCACTTGATATGCACAATTTTGTTAAATAAAAAATATTTTAAAGAGGCAAATAAAAGTAAATTCTGTCTTTTGAATAACACCATATTTAGGCTTCTGTGAGAGAAAAATTGCATTGGATCGAGTTAACAAGCAAGGGAAACTTCGTTGAAAACTATTACAAAAGAGAAACAACCTAAACCCACTGAAACAAAAGTGGGACAAGTTTTAAGCACTGAAGTGGGCTAGTAGACAAGGAATGGAGGACACTCCTTCCTTGGGGTGGCTGGTCAATGTGGTTAGGCCATCTGAATTTGCTGATTGGTACTTAGTGATGTCAAGCTTCTACCTTCCCATAGAGACTGGGAGACAGGGTCTTTATCCTCCTTGATAATTACACTTCAAAGAAATGACTACAGGTCTTTGAAAAAGGCATTTCTAGATTGTAAAACTGTCAAGACATTGGGAGAAGATTTATATCTTCAATGGGCAGAGAAAGAATCTTCTATTATAAGTTTTCTAAAGAAATTGCTCTAAGCAAAGGTAGCTCTAGGGTCTAGAGTGAATAAGAAGACTGACTAAAGTTTAGTCAAGCTGAGGAAAATTTAAAGCCATAATGATCATTTGACAAATACACAGATTTTTAAAATACAGCCAGATTGTTTAATAACTGTGCAATGTAGCATTTATGGTACATATTTGTACCTATCCATTTTAAACACTATGTTACTGGGAGTGTAAAAGGTAATCAATGGGCTGCTGGAGAAATTGTCATTCTAGAGTTCAGGAAAAACTTCACAGAGAAAGAGAAGGTGACACTTTCTATGATGTAAATTTCTTCAACATCAAGAAAGAACCTCCAGAGGTTTTCTAGCTCTTCCTTGATTGATGACTACATCCTGATGGGTGAATGTCAGCTGGATCATTTCATTGCAGGAAATCCAATATAATGTGATGATTAGATTAACATATAATGACAAATGAGCTTGGTCTCATTTTGGAAAGTTTTATGAGAATTACTTTAAGTAGTATAATGATTTGCAGATTACTAATTACCATATGTTTTATTTTAGACTGTCTGAAATGATTTTGTTTTTGTTTTTGTTTTTGTTTTTTTTGAGACAGAGTCTCTCTCTGTCGCCCGGGCTGGAGTGCAGTGACCGGATCTCAGCTCACTGCAAGCTCCGCCTCCCGGGTTTACGCCATTCTCCTGCCTCAGCCTCCCTAGTAGCTGGGACTACTGGCGCCCGCCACCTCGCCCGACTAGTTTTTTGTATTTTTTAGTAGAGACGGGGTTTCACCGTGTTAGCCAGGATGGTCTCGATCTCCTGACCTCGTGATCCACCCGTCTCGGCCTCCCAAAGTGCTGGGATTACAGGCTTGAGCCACTGCGCCCGGCCTGAAATGATATTTTTATTAAATGCTTTCAATTATTCTATCATAAAAGAGAGGTTTTTTTGTAAATTTCCAGACAATATGTATTTTAATTGTCTCAAATGTACTTAAGACATATTTTCAACAATTTATATGTAAAAGTATATTACAATATAGGAGTGAGACATATTGTAAAATAAAATGTCTTTACATTTTAATCAAATAAAACCAATGCAAATGTTTGTTTTTACATTTATCATAATCTTTAAGAAAATGTTGTAGTAGGATTCACTTTTAATATTCCAAGTTTAAGATAATTAGCTTAATTTTGAGTAAGGAAAGGATGTTCCTTTAGCCTCATGCTATTGCAAATGGAGTGAAAATTGTCCTATATTAAAATAAGAAAGAAATGGCAAAAGTGGATGGAAGTTTTAAATTTTGTGTTTATTTTTAAAGAGTCAAGTGAATTTTCCATTCATATTTTAGAATATTTTTAGAATATTGTTATTATATTTTTATTATTTAGTATACAAAGTATATTTACTTTGTTTCTTTTATCTTTGAGGATTTTTTTTTTTTTTTTTTTGCCTTATGATGTGTTTGATTGGTATGCAGTATTTGTAAGATATAGGCAAGGAATGTTATAGAATAATTGTGAACATTATCTCTTTAAATATTATTGCATCACTTATATTTAAATTATACTAGGCTATCTTTGTTGACGGAGAAACTGAGTCTCAGATAAGTAACAGGACTTATCACAGGACTGTTAATGTGTGGGGCTATCATTGTAAGAATTATTTTTTTCTCAAGCTTGGTAGAAAATAGAAATATCCCTCCCAAAACACTAACACACAAGAGAAAATGAGGCTAAAACAACGGACAAATTAAAATATAAGAAATTAGAAATAATGTCCTGAAGTTACCAGATTAACTGTCACCAGAGGCTTATATAGAAACTGCACTATAATTTCTCAAATCCCAAAGCAAAATCTCTGGTTACAAAAAACACATAAATACATAAACAAATGAGTAAACAAACAGCAGGATGGTCAATAATGTGAGAATGAAAGTTTTTGTGGGTCATTATCAAGAACTTTTCCTGCTATTTGTAACTTTCATTTATGTATTGCAAATAGTGGTTCTTGAAAAGACTCTTCAGGCTTACAAGGTCATGACTTAATCTTGGCATGCTCCATAAATTATGACAGTTGGTGATAGTGTCAAGAAGAATCAAGTACTTTACTCATCACGTAAAATGCTCCCCAGATGTTGAATTTCAGGATGTTTTCTGAAGTGCAAAATGAATAGCATGTGCCAGTGGGTCACACAGCAGGTAGAAGACAAGATTTATATATGTGGAAGTGACTGTTAGCGGTATAAAGGCAAATGGTGTGGTTTCCATGAACCTGAATGATCTGTATCGTACACTTCTTAAAATGCCTAGCTCTTTCTACTTACACTGTGAAACTCTTGCCACAAACTTGTTTAACAGCATAATGTATTGTAGCCATTTGAAAGCAGAAATGTTTTGTAGTATGTAACAAATACCCAATATTTTACTTAGGAATAAATTGTTTATATATTTCATCGTATATTAATTTATTTACTCATTCATACTAGATCAATTTGACAATTTACTCATTTATTAAGAAATGGCTAGTTCTTGGTAGAATGATGAAGACAGGTTAGATTTCTGGTTTCAAGACATCTATATTGCAGTGAAGAGGATATAAAATAAAATAAAAAATAAGTGTACAGAATATCAGGTTAAAAGTTATGAAGAAAAATAAAACAAAGTAATGGTGTTGAGAATAACGTGATTGTGGGAAATATTTTAGAAATAGTTGACAGAGAAGACCTGTGCTATAAATTTCATTCAGGAATCTAACATTAAGTAAAATAGGGAGTCATGTGGTAAGTGTAATAAGTGTAAAATTACCAGTAACTAATGTCTTTGAAAACTATGAAAGAACACTCACTTTAATAAATGTTTAGGAAATGTATTTCATAGTATATGAACCCAATTTTTATGGGTAAAATCATTTTAGAAATATATATGGCTACCAAGAAAGCCTTTTAGGAAGATGGATATATAAGCACAGGTGATGAGATAAATGATAACACATTCTTTTGAAAGAAATGAAGAGCAACGTTAATTAGAACATCCATATAAAACACATAATCACATCCACATTCACCCCTAGAAAATGAAATGAAAAGTCAACAACAGATTAACAACAGTTTAGTAGGTGGACCTAAATATAACTTTTGAGATATAATCAGAAGAAGTCTTATACATCCTTATTGCCTGTCTTAGTACATCCATGCTGTTATAACAGAATACTGTAAACTAAGTAGTTGTGATCCCTAGTCTTGATAAGCAACTTCAGTAAAGTCTTAGGATACAAAAAAGACAAAGAAAGTGAAAGATCTCTATAAGGAGAACTATAAAACATTCACAGAAGAAATTGGACATGACACAAACAAATGGACAAACATGCTAATGATTTGGAAAAATCAGTATCATTAAAATGACTATGCTGCCCAAAGCAATCTACAGAATCAGTGCAATTCCTGCCAAATTACCAATGTCATTTTTCACAGAATTAGAAAACAAAATGTTAAAGGTCAGATGGAACCATTAAAAAATGGGCCAAATAGCCAAAGCATTCCTAAGGGAAAAAAAAAAGAAAATCTGGAGGCATCACTTTGTCTGACTTCAAATTATACTACAAGTCTATAGTAACTAAAACAGCATGGCAGTGGTACAAATACAGAAACATAGATCTGTATCAGTGGGACAGAATAGAGAACACAGAAATAAAACCACATGCCTACAACCATCTGATCTGGGATAATGTTAACAAAAGTAAACAATAAGAAAAAGACAGCACTGTCAACAATTGGTGCTGGGAAAACTGTCCAGTCATATGCAGAAGAATGAAACTGGACCCCTATCTTTCACCATATTCAAAAATTAGCTCAGGATGGATTAAAGACCTAAATGTATAATCTGAAACTATAAAAATTCTAGAAGACAACCTGGGAAACCTCTTCTGGATATCAACCTAGGCGTAGAATTCATGACAAAGGTCCCACAAGCAAGCACAACAAAAACAACAATAAACAAATAATACATAATTAAACAAAAAAGCTTTTGCACAGAAAAAGAAATAATCAACCGAGTAAACACAAACTACAGAATGGGAGAAAATATTTGCAAATTGGCCTCTGATATACACCCCGAATCCACAATGAATTCAAACAATTCAACAAGAGAAAAACAACCTCATTAAAAACTGGGCAAAAGATATGAACAGATATTTCTCAAGAGAAAAAAAAACGTGAGCAGCCAACAAACACATGAAAGAAATGCTCAACATTAGTAATTATCAAAGAAATAAATTGAAATCACACTGTGATATCATCTTACACCAATCAGAATAGCTATTATTAAAAAGTCAAATAAAAATAACAGATGTTGTCATAGAAGTGGAGAAAAGGAAACACTTATACACTGTTATTGGGAATGTAAATTAGTTCAACACCTATGGAAAATAGCGTCCATCCAGCAATCTCACTGCTGGGTATCCACCCAAAGGGAAAAACAAATGCATTATATAAAAAGACATTGCACTTGGCACTACTCACAATAGCAAAGTCATAGAAATAATCTAAGGGTCCACCAACAGTTGATTGCATGAAGAAAATCAGGTACATATATTCCTTGAATACTAAGCAGCTATAAAAATAAATGAATGCAATTATGTCCTTTGCAGCAACATGGACAGAGCTGTAGGCCATTATCCTAAGTGAACTAACTCAGAAGCAGATCAAATATCACATATTCTCATTGTTTCACAATGGGTACATAGGGTCATAATGATGAAGATAAAAGACACTAGGAACTCCAAAAAAGGGCATAGTGGGAGGGAAGTGAGTGTTGAAGAATTTCCTATTGGGTACAATGTTCAATATTTGCGTGATGGGTCCACTAGAAGCACACATACTCCTGAACCTAATTTTAAAAAATAAGAAAAATGACAGAAATTTATTTGTCACAGTTCTGCAGGCTAGAAATTCCAAATTAATGTGTCAGCAGATTTGGTGTCTAGTGAGGACCTGTTTTCTTATAGACTGTGCTTTCTGTGTCCTCACGTGGTGGAAGGGGTGACCTAGCTCTCTGAGGTCTCTTTTACAGGGGCACTTATCTCATTCTTGAAGAGAAAGCCCTCATGACCTAATCACCTCCCAAAGGCCCCACCTTCTAATTACCTTGGTGATTAGGTTCCAACATATGAATTTTGGCTGGACACAGACATTGAGACCATAGCATCATTTTAAAATTCATTATAATTTTAAAGGTGAGAAATCAAAGGCATGGAGTGATATAAGAAAGCGTGGGTACTGGCTGGGCGTGGTGGCTCACGCCTGTAATCCCAATACTTTGGGAGGTCCAGGCAGGTGGATCACGAGGTCAGGGGATCGATACTATCCTGGCTAACGGGGTGAAACACTCTTCTTTACTAAAAATACAAAAATTAGTCAGCCGTGGTGGCGGGCGCCTGTAGTCCCAGGTACTCGGAAGGCTGAGGCAGACGAACGGCATGAACTCAGGAGGCGGAGCTTGCAGTGAGCCAAGATAGCGCCACTGCACTCCAGCCTGGGCGACAGAGTCAGACTCTGTCTCAAACAACAACAACAACAACAACAACAACAACAACAACAATAACAGAAACCCTGGATACCTCTGGATGTCCAAAGATATCCACATGCTATCACCCACAAATTTTAAAATGCAGTTTGAAAAAAAATACTTTTCTGGTAAATTTGAATTCCAATACAGTATTTGCTATAACGAATTATTTAATGTTGTGGGTGTAAACAGATTTAAATTATATATAACACTATTTTAAAGAACATATCCTAAATAACACAGCTGGATTAAATACCATTATCAGTCATGTCAGTAAACCGTTAAAACAAACTGGATTTGTCCAGGAGCCTGTTAAAGTGAGAAGGGATGAAAGCCAGTAAAAGTTGCATTAGGAGATATACCTAATGTAAATGACGAGTTAACGGGTGCAGCACACCAACGTGCACATGTATACATATGTAACAAACCTGCACATTGTGCACATGTACTCTAGAGCTTAAAGTATAATTTTAAAAAAGTTGTAATTGAGTATAAAATTATGTAATGGAAGTTTTTAGAAATCAGTTAGATTTATAGTTTAATTTAATTAGTTTAATTTCTGGTTCTCTTCATGAGGGACAAGTAACCTAAAAACCCTCTTGAGGTGCTGGCAACCCATTATTTATCTTAAAGTAAATATTTTGATTAAAAGCAGGCTGGCCTATTTTTTCTATGTGTTACAATCTCTATTGAAATGAATTTCAGTGGATGAAATTGAAACAGTCTAAGAAAAAAGTCAAGTCTGAAAGAAATCTAGATTTTTTATCACTTTTTATATTTTTCCTGAGAAAGATTATTTTAAAGAATTTTAATAGACATGGGAATACTATAGGCTTTTATGTTTAAACTTTAGGTTTATTTTTCTTATAAATAACTAGAATATAAAATGCATAATCATTTTTAATTAGTTATATGAAATAAAGGAATAGCAAATACAGGAACTGTCAAACAGGGAGACTTGGATTCTCTTAGATAGTTACGTGTCATTTTAAAAAATTATACTTCTGTTCTATTTGGATCTCTTTAATCCCAATCTGTACAACTGCAGAAGCAATCCCTGATTCTTATTTTGTCATCCAAATAGCAAATACATTTTTCTCCACAAATTCATATATATTTCATATTTATCATCCTCACTAATTACTTATCTGTGTGTTAGTCTTTTTCATACACTACCAATAAAATTTTGTCTCTCTGTGCAAATTATATGAAGAAATTGTCAAATGAGAAGTTACATATGGTTAGGATAAGTAAAGACAATTATTTTGGTAATGAATTAGGCAATAACTATGATGTGCAATAATAATAGTAGCCACTTGACAGTCACTCATTCATCTTAGGACCTTAAAAGGAATTTTTCAAACGCTAATGTAACTGTTAAGTTCTCATTTCTAAATTATGAGGAAATATTTTATATTTTTCTTTTTACTCTTGATATGTTTGATTTATGTCATGTTTAATTAATTTATAATCTTATATTTTAGTAATTTACTTTTTCTAAGAGGTGAAAATGCTGCCTTCCTTTTCAATAAACTCCACTATAGATTTTTCTGATGTTAACTGCATATCCAGAGACATTTCTATAATTACATTTTGTATACACCTGTAGAAACTCACATTTTGCAACAAATTATGAATAATATGTGTACCACAACCAATTACAAATATATATAATGTTCCACATTGTTCTTAATTTGGTAAAGATCATGTGGTTATGATGATATTTTGGTATTATACTTCCTCAAAATTCTATCACCAAAAAACTGATTGGATTTAACCTGAACTTAACTGAATTTATAGTATCAGTCACAATATGATGTCAAGTGTTTTAATGCATATAGAATGAACTTCCTAAGTTTTACTTAGGAAATTTGATAGGCAAAGCAAATCATTATGAAATTCAATTTTTATTTTATATTCTTTTGAAATATCAAATGAGGCTTATATATAAAGGACATCATTTAATTGAAAGTGAAATTCCATTTCTATTAATGGGACTAACTAATGATATTAGCAATCATTGCTTCACTTTTCATACATGTAAAAGAAAAATTGAAAGGAAAAATGAGCTAAATAAAATTAGAATGATCATTTGATGTAAATGAAAAGTCAGGCTTTAAAGATCGATATGCAAATATATTTTCTGCAGTTGTACAAGTTAAATTGCCAATGTCAGGTCACAAAAATCACTACTATTTTGAAAGTGGATGCTGACATGATCAGCGATGTTAACAGTTCCTCATACTGAAATGGTAAATGTCAATAGTTTGTGCAAATTACACATTTATCTTCAAATTCTTTGAGAAACAAAATTATTTAGACATGCATTTTAGCTCAATGTGATGGGAAATTATTATTGTATAACACAAAAACAAATACCATAAAATAGTTTGTCTACAACAGTGTCTCTAAACAGTCTCTATAATAAGTGACAAATCCATCGCATCAAGGGTAATTAGTCTACTCTCTTTAGGTTCTATGCTAGTACTGTTCATACTTACTCTTATTGCAGGCACATACCTTGCACGTAATTCCCTCCCTATTTCGCATTCTACCTGCCTATTAGCACTCTCGAGGCTTCATGTATCTGAAAGGCTGAAGCTCTCTATGTATTCCAATTGTCTAGCATACTACGATCCCAAAGGGTTATAGGTATATTTCTCCTATTAGCACCCAAGCCTGGAAGAATTGGCAGTCTCTAGTTTCTCCCATCCAAAGACACTTTAAATATGTGAGTGCCTGTCTGTTATCTATTGTATGAGTCCATTTTCTCACTGCTGATAAAGACATACTCAAGACTGGGCAATTTACAAAAAAAAAAAAAAAAGGTTTAATTGGGCTCACAGTCCCACATGGCTGAGGAGGCCTCACAATTATGGCAGAAGACAAGGAGAGGCAAGTCACATATTATGTGGATGGTGGCAGGCAAAGAGAGAGCTTGTGCAGAGAAACTCCCGTTTTTAAAACCATCAGATCTCTACCCATTCACTGTCATGAGAACAGCATGGGAAAGAACCACCCCCATGATTCAATTACCTCCCATGGGTCCCTCCCACAACACGTGGGAATTATGGGAACTACAAGATGAGATTTGGGTGGAGACATAATGCCAAACTATATCATCTATAGAAGATACGTCTATTCTTTTTAGCATCAGAGAAAGTGGAGTTATGAATGATTATCATTCAAATTAAATTATTTATTAAAGGGAGAATTATGTTGACAACAAATATACATCACACATTATCAGACAAGATGTTAGAGAAACTACAAGTATAGAATGACCGTCTGCCAAATTCTGCCTGGTTTATTTTATACAACCAGACATTAACATTTATTTAAAAAAAAAAAAAAAAAGGTTTAATTGGGCTCACAGTCCCACATGGCTGAGGAGGCCTCACAATTATGGCAGAAGACAAGGAGAGGCAAGTCACATATTATGTGGATGGTGGCAGGCAAAGAGAGAGCTTGTGCAGAGAAACTCCCGTTTTTAAAACCATCAGATCTCTACCCATTCACTGTCATGAGAACAGCATGGGAAAGAACCACCCCCATGATTCAATTACCTCCCATGGGTCCCTCCCACAACACGTGGGAATTATGGGAACTACAAGATGAGATTTGGGTGGAGACATAATGCCAAACTATATCATCTATAGAAGATACGTCTATTCTTTTTAGCATCAGAGAAAGTGGAGTTATGAATGATTATCATTCAAATTAAATTATTTATTAAAGGGAGAATTATGTTGACAACAAATATACATCACACATTATCAGACAAGATGTTAGAGAAACTACAAGTATAGAATGACCGTCTGCCAAATTCTGCCTGGTTTATTTTATACAACCAGACATTAACATTTATTTAAAAAAAAAAATCTAGAGCCAAGTATGGTGGGCACTCACCTGTATTCCCAGCCACTTGGGAGGCTGCAGTGAGAGGATCCCTTGAGTTCAGGCGTTTGAGGCTGCAGAGAGCTATGATCACAGCACTGCATTCTAGCCTGGGCAATAGAGCTTGACCCTTTCTCTTGAAAGAAAAAATATCTAGTAAAAATCTATGACAAACTAATACCAAAAATAATAAACTTAACCACAATTATGAAGCCCATTATAAATTGTTTGGTTTAGTTCAAGATATTTGCATCTGAAGAACAGAACAGCACATAACAAATCCTCCTTAGAAGGGGTCTATATTATTTAAAACAAACCAACAACAACAAAAAAGAACTTTAAAACAGGTCATGGTTGGCTCATGCCTGTAATCCCAGCACTTTGGGAGGCTGAGGTGGGTGGATTACCTGAGGTCAGGAGTTCAAGACCAGCCTGGTCAACATGGTGAAACCCCATCTCTACTAAAAACTAGAAAAATTAGCCAGGCAGGTGCCTGTAATCCCAGCTACTTAGGAGACTGAGGCAGGGAGAATCACTTGAGCCCAGGAGGCAGAGGTTGCAGCAGTGATACGCGATTGTGCCACTCCACTCCTGCCTAGGTGACAGAGCAAGACTCCACCTGAAAAAAAGAAAAAAGAAAAAAAAAAAAAAAAAACTTTGAAAATGACCAAAGATATTTCCCAGATAATTTAATGAGATTTTAATTCAAATCTGCGGGCATTGTTAGCAATTTAGCAGTTGCAGGGAATTTTATAGACAAAGGAAATTTGTTCCTTCAATTGAGAGCACAGCAAAGGCCCAGGTCTGTGTAACTATTATGATGGTGTTAAATTTTTGAACTTCTTATTAATAATAAAGAAACCCAAATTCATTGCCTATCTGTTGACATCTTAGCACCAATTATACCATTGGTTATAACCAAATAATACTTATTGTTTAAATCAATATAAGGGTAACATAAATACCCAGTAGATTTTGATTCATATTTGGTCCTTAAATATTGGTTTGTGAGTTACTATTGATATTCATAGAACATCAGAAGAAAAATTCATAACACTCTTTTTAGAATTATATTCTTAAATTGTTTTTCTATTTCTTCTTGGTCTTCTAAATAGAATGTACTTTATTTTAGAAAGAGAATCTCTCTTTTGTCAATGCTGGTTTTCTAGAACCCAAAATTAATGAGAGAAATATTTTTGAAAGAATGAAATTGCCTGCCTTTCTGGCTCATTAAGAGCCTTCAGGCTGGGCGCAATGGCTCAAACCTGTAATCCCAGCACTTTGGGAGGCCGAGACGGGCGGATCACAAGGTCAGGAGATAGAGACCATCCTGGCTAACACGGTGAAATCCCGTCTCTACTAAAAATACAAAAAACTAGCCGGGCGAGGTGGCGGGCACCTGTAGTCCCAGCTGCTCGGGAGGCTGAGGCAGGAGAATGGCGTGAACCCGGGAGGCGGAGATTGCAGTGACCTGAGATCCAGCCACTGCACTCCACCCTGGGCGACAGAGCGAGATTCCATCTCAAAAAAAAAAAAAAAAAAGAGCTTTCAAAATGAGTATGGGTTATATTATAATAAATAGCTTAGTTTAAAATTAAA
This sequence comes from Trachypithecus francoisi, assembly GCF_009764315.1. Classification (NCBI taxonomy): domain Eukaryota; kingdom Metazoa; phylum Chordata; class Mammalia; order Primates; family Cercopithecidae; genus Trachypithecus; species Trachypithecus francoisi. The sequence goes on along the minus strand of NW_022681463.1, from coordinate 53,892,539 downwards.
TTTATTAATGTACCAATATTCAAACACAAACTCCTATAAGGAAATCTTTTTATTTATTATTTCATAAAATAGAAGGTTTTAACCTCACTATAGGTGACAAAGGTGAAGATGAATATTTGCCTGATGCTTTGTGCTTTGAAAGGTATTTTTTTACCTGAGTTAGCATAATCATTGTAGAAAGTTTAGAAAATATACCTAATTGAAAGAAAAAATTAAAATTACCTGTGATCTCACTTTCAAAATTGATCAGTGTTAATATTTTGGATAACATGTAGGATGTTCTTATGTGCAATATTCCATATTTAAAGAAAACACTAGTCTGTAAGATTTTTTTAATAATAATAAATTATAATATGTCCAAATCATTTAAAAAATAGGGGCAGATTATTCAGTTTGTAAAGATGAGAGGGGGAAACAGTAAATATTTCTGTTGGTTAAGTCATTTTATCACACTCACAGCCTTTTAAAGTTTGTCTTACTTCAAACATCTTATGTAACACACATTTGGCAGTAGAAGGAAAGGATCCAACTGAGCCAGAAAGACAAAAGCTGATTGCACTCTACTAATGAGTTTCATAGTTGGATAATTGCCAATGCTGTTTCACTTTATTGACAGAACCTGGTGATATCTCATATAAATTTTGATAGAAATATATTTTTCGTAATTCTCTATTTATTTAAAAATACTACCTGCATAAGTTTCTTTCATAGATGCTGGAGACAAGAGAATATCAGCCACATGTGATATGAACTATATTACAATGTGGCGAAACACATTACATGCAGTGGTACAAGTAGTGAATTCTCCCTGAAACTAGAAGGACAATAACTCGGTAATTATTCTGACTCTGTTAACAAAATTTACTAGAAAAACTAATACATGTTCAAAACTGTGTCATGCTGGCAGCGCATACATAACATACTCTTACCTAGCTTTCCGTTAACAGACTCATGAGGACACTAAAAAGCCAATCTCTTGCAATGGCAATGACTCCTAAAAAGATGAAGAAAACCATGTGAAAAGTGCTGCAGAGAGCTTCTGCAACTGAAGACTTACCCTAAACATTCTTAGATTTATTATTTAACAGAACATGTTAAACAATGGGGAAGTAGGGAATTTTGTTTTATCTATAGAATGTGTTTGCATCTATACAGGACATAAAGGATTCTTGGATTGGAGAAACAATCTATCTTTACCCCACTTCATGAGGAATCTCTGAAATTTAAGGAAGTGTTTTCTCTTTTCTAACCCTATTTTTCATATATGATTTCAGAATCTATAATATAACTCTCAGCATAATAATTACCAAATAAGAGAGGAAAAGCAGTATAGTCTCACATTCTGAGGTACGTAGTGGCCTCAACGAACACCACTCCAGGCAGAACTGGGGATTATTTGAGCCCAAGATAAATGTATTACGGTGATTCAATCTTTTTTTCTAATTTACTTTATAAAATAGAACCTGTATTCAGTGGCTTCACAGGTCACACTACATCCCAAAGAGCAAGTGCATTGGAAATGGTTTAGAGTGTAGGCTTTCATGTTCATCAATTACTCGTTATTTTAGAGATAATATCTTTTAACACCCAAATGATGTGTGGGGTGAATAATACTCTAAACTACACCTGATACAGAGTATTGAAATTGATAGAATGTATCTTATTTCAGAAAAATGAAACATAAATATAGAAGCAACGTCGAAAACACACTCTAGAATTTTAGGGGGAAATGTTACGATACAAAATAAATAAACAATGTCTCATCCTGATCTCTTGAAAATAGAGAGCCTGAGGTAAAGTTTAGATGTCAGTGTTTTATTGAAGGAGTGGAATTTCAGCTAAGCAAAAAATGAGAGAATATATAAGGAAGAAAATCAGGGTGTTTTAAGGTATTGTATGTGCCCTCACAAGTAATCACAGCTGAGTGCCTCATTGTGTGGAAAGTCTTCAAATAAGCTGTAGGGATACAAAAATAGATCAGGTGAACATACTTCAGATCAGGCAATTGATTGGAAGATTAACATTCACTTATCTGATGCCTCTTTCTCATCTGTTTTTACTTGGTCGATGTTTGCACCGGAAAATATCAACTCTTTAACACTGCTTGATTTTGTTAACCACCCCTCATGGGCAGCTGCTGTGAAAAGCGGATGTTCCATGATTCTGTTCCCATTGGTCTTAAATCTACTGAATCTTCTTCAGCCCCTACATCACAAGACAAATGCAATGAATAAGTGATCAGTACACTTTTAAAATACAGGGCATGTAATAAATACTTTAGGAATTTGTGAGTCATAAGTTTTCTTGTCATTAAAAAATAAATAGATAATATAAAACAAACAGCTGTCAGAATATTCAAATTAGACAGTATTTAAAAATACAGATTGTAAGCTGAATATGGGCTATGGATTTACCAAATCCTTCAATAGACGATATGCCAAGGTCTGCCCTTCTCTTGGAGACCAAAGTAATCATTATTGTTAGAAGATAAGACACTCACCATCGTTGGGCTGCTCCTAAGTCTGGATTCCCTGAAAGTTACAGTTCTCTCCTTTTCTGCTCCCTCCTTCTCGTCACCCACAACGTAGCTAGGGGCAGGGCATGTTTCAGCCCTGTTCACGTTACAGCTCTCTAAGTTCCACCATTTGGCAGATCCTATTGTGTCTGGAATTGGTAGGTTTTTGGTCTCGCTGACTTCAAGAACGAAGCCGCAGACCCTCATGGTGAGTGTTACAGTTCTTAAAGATGGTGTGTCCAGAGTTTCTTCCTTCTGGTGGGTTTGTGGTCTCACTGACTTCAGGAGTGAAGCTGCAGACCTTCGCAATAACTGTTACAGCTCTTAAAAGTGGCATGTCTCGAGTTGTTCATTCCTTCCAGTGGGTTTGTGGTCTCACTGGCCTCAGGAGTGAAGCAGCAGACTTGCCGTGAATGTTACAGTTCGTAAAGGTGGCCCGTTCAGAGTTGTTCACCCCTCCCGGTGGGTTCGTGGTCTCACTGGCTTCACGAGTGAAGCTGCAGACCTTCGCGGTAAGTGTTACAGCTCATAAAGGTGGCCTGGACCCAAAGAGTGAGCAGCTGCAACATCTATTGCAAAAACTTAAAGAACAAAGCTTCTACAGCATGCAAAGTTACCCAACAGGGTTGCCGCTGCCGGCTTCTGGTGGCCTGCTTTTATGCTCTTATCTGGCCCCACACACAATCTGCTGATTGGTCCATTTTACAGAGAGCTGATTGGTCCATTTTGTCAGCGTGCTGACTGCTGTGATGCCAATACTTTAGCTAGACACAGAGTGCTGAGTGGTGTGTTTACAATCCTTTCGGGAGACACAAAAGTTCTCCAAGTCCCCACCAGATTAGGTAGACACAGAAAACTGATTGGTGAATTTACAAACCTTTAGCTAGACACAGAGTGATGATTGGTGTGTTTACATCCTTTCCCTAGATAGAAAAGTTCTCTAAGTACCCACACGACCCAGAAGCCCAGCTGGCTTCAACTCTCAATGGCACTCACAGTGGAACTTTGCCGCACCTAGTCTGGGCACTCTGGCAGCCCAGAGGGATCTTGCTCCCCTATCAAGCCCAGCAGGCACCAGCCTATTGCCCAGAGTGTGGGGCCCCCCAATCCCACGCCCACCCGGAACTAGTGCCCACCCTTGGACCCTTGAGCTCCACACATAGCTCTAGCTCCCACCTGTGCCTCTCCCCCCACACCTCCCTGGGAGCAGAGGGAGCCGGCTTCAGCCTCGGCCAGCCCCAGAGAAGGGCCCCCACAGCGCAGCCGCGGGCTGAAGGGCTCCTCCAGCATGGCCAGAGTGGAGGTAGAGGCTGAGGCGGCACAGAGATAGAGCAAGGGCTGTTAGCACTTTGTCACCTCTCACTGTGTTCTTGTTCTACATCCAGGAAGAGTGAGGTACACGGAAAACTGGAGGGCAAGCAAGGCAAAGAGGTGCTTTATTGAGCAACAGTACAGCTTTCAGGAGACTTAAAGTGGGTAGCTCCTTTCTGCAGGCAGTTCCTCCCAACGTCTCTGCAGCCCTCAGCAGAGAGAAAACTCAAAATGGGTAGCTCCTACCTACAGTCAGGTCATTCCAATAAGTGTTCAGTTCTCAGCAGAGAGGAGACCCAGAGTGGGTAGCTCCAATTGGCAGGCAGCTTGTCTTTTCTTCTGTGCAGACCTCAGCATCCCCTCGACCTCCCTCACATGCTTGTCAGCACTCAAATTCCAGAGAGGGATGAGGGTGCTGGCATGTCAGCACTGCCCTGAATGCACACACACCTGAAGGGGTCGTGATAGTACCCAGGCTCCGTCACAACTTTGCACCGAAATCAGAGCAGACACCAGAACAGGGAGAGGCCAGGCACTCCCATGCCTGCAGGGGCCGGGGGGTTTCCTGAGCCTTGAGAGCACAAGGTTGCCGAGGTCCACAACTACGGCTGGGCACCCCACCAACTCAGAAGGGGGCGGGGCTCCTGCCTGTTCTGGCTCCCACCGGCTTCGTGGAGCACTCAGCCCCGGCCAGGCCTCCCCTGCTGTATCTGGCATCTTTGTGGCAGCCACTCAAGATGGGCTGCTGCTGCCATCACTATCGATTTAATAAATAAATAAATAAAATAAATGTTTCAAAAGGTCTTCTGTGTGCTATTGTGTAAGAGGGTCATGCACACATCTTACGTATATGATGCAGTTGTGAAAAAATTTTCAAGTAGAGAAGTGAAGGTTTCCATAGTTTTTTGAACTCTCATTATTCCAAAGCAGAGGCAATGCATAGATATTTTGTAAATAAGATTATTTCAGCAGAAAATAGTATTCCTTGGCCAAGACATAGCAAATCATGTTCCCACACTGTGTCACGTGTAGGTAGGTGACTCCAGTGAGTCACAGTGTGTTTCCTGGATCAAAAGTATGAGTGTTACATGGGAACTTAGAAGAAATAAAAAATTATAAGGCAACTCCCCAGACCTACTAGATCAGAATTTCTGGTGGCGGGGTCAGTAATCTGCATTGAACAAACACTCAATAAGATTCTAATTAAGGTTTGAGAACCACTGGGATGGCCTAAGAGGTGTGGGAGGTAAGACTTAGTTTTTCTAAGAAGTAATTAGGGGATATGTGGGCCCAGGAAAAGCTGTATCTGTGAATAGTTTTGAGTGACTGGCAAGGTCCCCTTGAACCAGCTCCCTGCTCAGTTACTAAAATGGGGAAGAAATAAGACTCAAGTGCCACCAGATGCTGTGAAGTAAAACAGAATGACAATGATCCTTTATGTTAGGGTTTTAGAATGTTTTTTGGTATAGATACCACCAGGTAAAATAATTAAATCATTTTGATATATTTTTCGGGTTGCATTTCCAAAGTGTTTGTGATTCACGTTTTAAAGATATTTAAAGTATGAAGCTATTATTTCTGGTTAGATCTTTTCTCCTTTTAAACAATTTGTAACCATATTACATGGAAACAGCTTTATTTTGATTTCAGTTCTGTTTTGGATACAACAATATAGTCCTAACACTGTTTAATACAAATATATACAAATTATTTTAAAATCCCAAATTAATTTACATTTTGTTCCAATATCTTGACCAGTGACTTAAGGAAAATGTTTCTACTCTCCTATTTCCTTTCTTTCTCTTTTTCATTCCTTCCACTTTGAAATTTCTTTCTTATCTTTAGTCCTTTCTTTCCTTTTCTTTCATCTCTAGGGTTACAAACAAAAATCTACTTATTCCTAGTGCAAAAAAAGGCAACATATTGCAAAAAAAGTAATATGATGAATATGCATTATTTAAGAAACAGAACATTATCAGTATCTGTAGAAACCCCAGCAGGCCCCCTTCTAGTCACTACCCTACACTATATATATATTTATATGAGTGTATTTTTTTTTCTATTTTTCACTTGTATAATTGAAATCAAGCAATATGGTCTGCATCACTTTTAATTATTTGTCATACAACTAAAGCTATGAAACCATAACAAGAAATATAGAGCGCATTTGCAGATTATTTTTAAATTTACCATCATCAATAAGTAATATATTAGTGCATTAGAAATTAGTATTGTTTTGTACCAAGTATATCAAAGTACTTGAAATATTGCAACTGATATTTCTTAAAATAAAATGGTTCTTTTGTTTTATGTGAGAAACTGCATTTTACTTTTGTTTTTGGGTTTCTTTGTTAATTCAACTCAATTCAATTTTAGTAATTTAACCAACTATAGTAATTAATTAAATTTAATTATTTAGATTTAATTAATGGAAATCAAAATATTGAGTAACTAACAATTAAATGTATTAAATCTTTTTAAAACTCTTTTCTATCTCATATAGAATATTTCAAATGACTGATGTTTATAGTTTTTCTCATATATATTCTTATAATACTGTAATTTTGCCATTTTTATTTGCCTAAAGGATTGTACTACATAAATTATTCTATTTCTTAGATTTTCACTCACCACTGTATACTTATGTCTAGTTTTTGATGTTTAATTGTAATATAGCATTATATTTTTCTAATCTATGGGAAAGTTTTATAAGGTTAGATGTGTTTATTTGCTATTGAATGTTTGTAAATCCTTCCTACAGAACAACTTAGTAATCTGTACCAGTTATTTATTATGGAAAGGTATTAAAATATTGGTTCCAATTATAAAATGGTAATATCATGCAAATTTTCTATTACTCGAGTCACTTCTGGTAATTTTTTAGTTTTATTTTACTTTTTTATTATTGGTATACAATAGTTGTATAAATTAAAAGTCGTTCCACTTAGACATGGAACATGACAAAGATGCTCCCTTTCACCAGTTTTATTGAACATAGTACTGGAAGTCTCAGCCTGAGCAATTAGGCAAGACAGAGAAATAAATGGAATACATCATGAAAAGGAAGAAGTCAACCTGTTCTTTTTTGCAGATGACATGATCTTATATTTAGGAAAACTTAAAGAATCCACCAAAAAACTCTTAGAACTTATAAACAAATTCAGTAAACTTTCAGGATATAAAATCAACATACAAAAACCAATAGCGTTTCTATACACAAACAGCAATCAATATAACAAAAATATAGTAATCCCGTTTAAAACAGCTACAAAACAATATAATACCTATAAATAAATTTAGCTAAAGAAGTAAAAGAACTCTATAAGAAAAATTGTAAAACAATGATGCAAGAAAATGAAGAAGACAGAAAAAGATGGAAGGATACCACATGCTCATGAATTGGAAGAATTAATATTGTTAAAATGTCTATATTACCCAATACTACAGATCCAATGTATACTGTAGATTAAATGCAATGCAATCCTTATAAAAATACCAATCTGATTCTTCACAGAAATGCTTGTTTCACTTCTGCTAAATACATCTATTTATAATATATATCTGTATATTTAATTTCTGTTACATTCATATTTGATGACCTCTATTTCATTCCTAATACTGTTTTTCTTTCCCTGTTATTTTTCCTCGATAAATCTTGTAAAATTTTATATTTCTTCTATTTTAAGTCTTTTTAAGAAAATTAATTTGAGATATTAAATGTTGTCTGTAGGATACTTGTTTTCTACTTTATTGTTTTCTTCTCTTATCTTTATTATTTTATTTCTTCTGATTTCATTGGCTTTACTTAGCTCTATTTTTATTCCAACTTATATTTTAGAAAATTATTTTCAAATATAAAGATGTAAGCAGTGATGCTCCTAAATAAAAAATAATTAAGTGTATGAATTGTAGCATTTAACTGTAACCGTGTCGTCACAGGGATAATGGTGAAATGGTTGCTTCCACTATTCCAGCTACCAACGTGATGTCAGCAAGCTCATACAATTTCTAAAAATTTAACAATGGATCCTCCCAAGTAAAAAATGAACAATTTCCTGTATAAGCCTTCATTTTTGCTATGTGTTATTTTGTGAAGAGTGCCTTGGCTGTGTTCCACAAAATTATAAATGTAGCATTTTGTTTTATATAGTAGTTGTAAATATTTTCAACGTTTATTTCAATTTATGATGCAGTATTTTTGTAGAATTTTTTTGTTTGCAAGTATACAGGCTTGTCTCTCTACCTATTCTGATATCAACTTACTCAAAATTTAATTACATAATATGGCCATTATGATACCTAATTGTGGACATTGAAACTTGCTTTATGGCATAGCATTAGATTACATTTAATTTGTTAAATGAACTTAGAAGAATCCATGTTCTCCAATTTGCAAATACAATATTCTATGTATACTCTTAAGGTTAATTTTGATAATTGACTTCAAATATTCTAAATAAACTGTTATCTAACGTACCAATTATTCAAAAGAGAGGTCCATAGATCAATTTCAGCATATATACATATCGAGACACACACATATACATGTATATGTTTTTTCCATGTAACATATGTAGGACCACACAATTGTTTTAAAAAGCGTAGCTTCCTGGTGAATTCAAATTTTTATCACTATGTCTTTACCCTTTCTGTTTCTAATAATGGTGTTTGGCCTTACTCTCTATTTTGGCTGATATTTATTTATTTATTTATTTATTTATTTATTTATTTATTTATTTTGAGACGGAGTCTCGCTCTGTCACCCAGGCTGGAGTGCTGTGGCCAGATCTCAGCTCACTGCAAGCTCCGCTTCCCGGGTTCACGCCATTCTCCTGCCTTAGCCTCCCGAGCAGCTGGGACTACAGGCGCCGCCACCTCGCCCGGCTAGTTTTTTGTAGTTTTTAGTAGAGACGGGGTTTCACCGTGTTAGCCAGGATGGTCTCGATCTCCTGACCTCGTGATCCACCCGTCTCGGCCTCCCAAAGTGCTGGGATTACAGGCTTGAGCCACCGCGCCCGGCTTGGCTGATATTTATAAAAGTCAGCTATTTTTATTTTGATTTATTTTATTTGCTTCCTTTTGTCTGCCATATTTTTGTCTGGAATGTAAATTATATTTTTAAATTCCTAATATTTATTTTATAAATACTAGTGTTATGGTTGTTCTCTGCTATTTTTTCATAGTAATCTAACTGATTTCTATATTTTATTATTCCATTCTTAAAAATCCATTATCTCAGGTTAGATCGTCATTCATCTTATGTCAACTTTTCTATTCATTTATTTCATTCTCTGTTATGTATATTAATAATTATCTCCATGAAATAAAATATTTATTGATTCATAAATGGATTTAAGTGTTAGGATTTTCACCCTATCCTTATGATGATTTTATACTAAATATAGTTTATAACCAGAAAAAGTAAACTAGCATTTCATCTTTTGTTTCTGAAGAGAATTCTACAGCTCTTTAAAAATACCCAAATTGAAATGAAGTAGTTGAACAGACAAAATGGAATTAATATTTTATTTAGCCTGTAAAAGTTTAACATTCTTTATCAAAATCCCCATTTCAGTCAGATTTTCCAATATTTTGAGTTACAAAATGAGACTGTTCCAATAGATGAAGATTTGGGATGGGGTAGCTGTCATTGTTCTCTGCCAAGAAAGATTTATATCATTGCATTTCTTCTGAGTGCAGATGGTATCCAGCAGTTCAATTTAGATTCAGTGAGTAGAAAAAAACCAGAAATATATATACAACTAATTCTCCAATGTGTTATGTATTAGTAAAATGGTATTCATTTGTGTGTAAACTTGTTTAATTGTATTAATAATTGTAAGAAATGATCCATAAGCAAGTCAATCATATCTGAGGCAGAAAACATGAAACACCATTTTTATATTCAGATGTTTTGAAAAACAGATGTTTAATTCATAGTAATTAATTTATAATAATCACATGCCATTAATAGAATAATATTTGTTAACCTGGAGAATATAATTACATGACTTGTTAGTGATTCTCTAACAAATCAAGATAGATTATGTGTCTGGTCTCTAATTGTATTGATACAAAGTTTAAAATAAAAAGTGGAAAAATAACAAGGTACATTTCTCACAATAAATAATCAGAAAGATTATTTTTTAAAATAATGTGCTTTGCCACATGCAGAGCTTTAATTCATTCAATAAATTTCTGCTCATAATATGCTACAATTCTGAAAAGGGGCTTTAATCTAATGAATTATTTGATCCATATCACACCAAGCTACTGATTTAAGTGACCTTTGCTATTAATTTTATTCTTTATTAAATCAAATTACTTCTTAAAAATTATAGAAACAGATTTGTTTTATAATACATTTTTCTCTAATTGCCACTTTTAGGAAACAATGATAGTTGGCATAGGCTGAAATGATAAAATATCCCCCAAATTTAGAAAATACAACTTATCTTTATGATTGATAAATACAACACAAGGTTCATGATCTATAATGAAGCTACCATATGGAGAGTTCCAAATAATTTGTTAGATTACAGCTTAAAACTCCATAGTTATATTTCTCCTTTTTCTAATAATATATTTAAAATATGTAAGAATGTTTAAAGCAATAATCATAACATTATACATGATAATATATACAGGAAATTAGGAAAAAATAAAACTATATTGTAACAAAATTTCTATTTTTTAGTAGCATTAAGTTAATGTTATTCTGATGAATACTGTGATAAATTAATGTAGACATTATTATCCCAGAAGTAATCACTAAAATAATAACTTTTTAAAAAGAAGGTCAATATCAAAGTATTTTGTATTTTTAGTAGAGACGGGGTTTCAACGTGTTACCCAGGATGGTCTCGATCTCCTGACTTCGTAATCAGCCCTCCTTGGCCTCCCAAAGTGCTGGGATTACAGGCATGAGCCACTGTGCCTGGCCTATACTTTAAAGGTAAGACACAGCTATGTTAAATTTGGAAGAATGGGAAGAGATATACAATTTTAAGATTAAACTTAATAGAGTTGCCATGTATCTATGTACATATATATACATGTGCTTAGTAATAAGACAGAGTTAACAATAATTTATCCTATATTTCAAAATAACTAAGTGATTAGAAATGAAATGTTCCTAACACAAATAAATAATAAGCAGTTGAGTTAATGGATACCCCAATTATTCTGATTTGATCATTGCACATTGTGTGCTTGTATCAAAATATCACAAGTACAATACAAACAACTATTGTGTATACATAATAAATAGAAATTTAAAAACTCATAGGCTATAATGTCAGAAAAAAATAAACTTTAAGACAGAAAATGTTATGAGAGACAATTAAGGATATTGTATAATGATAAAAGGGTCAATCCATGAGGAAGGTATAATAATTATAAATGCACATGCATATATAAGATATCACCAAAGCACATGAAAAAAAAGCTGACAGAATTAGAGGCAGACATAGACTTTCAGCAACAGTAGGTGAAGTTAATATCTCTTCAAAATAGAAAGAATAACTAGAAAGAAAATTGGCAACAATGTAGATGATGTGAACAATATTATCAACCAAACTAAATTAGCTCACATCTATAGAACACCTCACAAAATACCAGCAGAATGCACATTCGTTTCCCTCAAAATTTTACAGAAAATTCATCCACAAGTCTATAAAAGAAATCTCAATATTTGTACAAATTTAAATCATATAGAATATGTTTTCTATATGTTTTAACCACAATGAACTTAAATGACAAATCAAAAACAGAGGAAAATATAAGCAATTTGAAATATTTGGAAATCAAATGAACAACACGTAAATAACAACTGGGTCAGAGATGAATTACAAGAGAACTTAGAAAATACTTTGAGTTAAATAAATATAAAAATACAACATATCAAAATTTATTACATGCTACAAAAGTAGTGCATAAAAGGAAATTTATTAATGCAAATATTTATATTAGAAAATAGGAAATGAAGCAAAAAGGTGGACAACTAGACTGAGCCAGAAAGAGCTTCTCCCACTGACAGACCAGACTATCAAGAAGACAGGCACGCTCTGAGCCGATCTTCAGAAGGAATACATTGAGGGTGGATAGAGGGAGGTTGCTGACCCTGGGATGGAGTGGGAGAAAGCTGGGAATTCTGCACGGGCTGGGTGATAACAGAACTAATTCCTGGCTCTGTGGAGTTCCTGAGGAAGGGGTGAGATAAATAGGTGTGGAACATCCCATTCTGACCATGCACTCTGCAATCCTAGCTGCAGGAGACCCTGCGATCCCTAGAGACCTTTGAGCTGGTGGCGGCAACTGCTTGGAGAATTGGTAGGGACAGGACTTCAGTCTGTGCAAAGCCGAGAAGGGTTGGCATGGGAATGGCTGCAGTGAGACACATCCACAGAAACTAAAAGCCCAATGCTCACCATGCTCCTCTAGTGACTTTGGCCTTTGTTGACTGTCAGACCTGGACAAAACAGGCCTTTCTTGGCTGTGGGATGGAGCCAGTCTGATCTGATTGTCTTCCTCCCTGCCAGCCTCCCCCAAGGTCTCTGCCTGGCTGAACTCACATATAGCACAGCCTCAGTTGTCCAATGAGGACACTTTCCTGTGGTTACTGCCTTAGTTCCTTTGCCAGTAGACCTTGCCTAACCATCAGAAAGCTTCTGCAGACAGGCACCTGCTGGCATGCACCCACCTGCAGCCTCCTGCCTCTGATTTGCCAGTGTGCACTCACCCATAGCTCTCCCCGACTGCTTTGATGAGTATGTGTGCAAGCCTTGTAGCCCTGCCACCAGCAGTGTGCATGTTAGTATGGAACACAATGCCCTGCTGCCCCAGTGAAACATTTTTGCTGGTGACCCCCAAGAATGTTGTTGCCAGCAGACTGGGAACACGTCAGTCCCTCTAGCACAGAGGGTGCTCAAAATGGAAGAGCCAGAGAACAAAAGTGTGGGCCTGGGCCCAACCTGCCAGGGTTAGAGCACGCAGCCCTGGAGTGCTGAGCTGAGCCGTGGCCCCTTGAAATCATCCAGAAATGATGCCAGTTGAATGAATCCAACTTATAGCACAGTTAAGTCTTCAAGGGTGTCAAAGAATATGAGGCAAAAAGCCTCATTCAAAGGAAAACATTTTCAAAGATTGAAGGAATATCAGCTCATAGAGATGAGAAAGAATCAGTGGAAGAACCCTGGAAACTCAAAAATCAGAGTGCCTTTGTACCTTTAAATGACCACACAAGCTTCCCAGCAATGCCTCTTACCTGACTGAAATGGTTGGAATGACAGGCATTGAAGTAAGAATTTGGATGGCAATAAAAATCATCAAGATTCAGGATAAAGTTGAAACCCAATCCAAGGAATCTAAGGAAGCCAGTAAAATGATACAACAGCTGAAAGACAAAATAGCCAATTTAAGAAAAAAAAAAAGGATCAAATAGAGCTGAAAAACTCACAAGAATTTCATAATTCATTGATGAGTATTACCAGAAGAATAGACCAAGTTAAGAAAAGAATCTCAAAGCTCAGACACCAATTATTTGAATCAACTCAGCCAGATGAAAAAAAAAAAAAAAAAAAGAATAAAAATGAATAAACAAAAGCCAAGAGAAATATGAGATTACATAAGAAGACAAAAGCTATCACTCATTGGTGTCCCTCAAAGAGGAGAGAGAGCAAGGAACTTGGAAAAAATATTTGTGAATATTGTCCATGAAAATTTCCCCAACCTTGCTAGAGAGGTTGACATTCAAATTTAGGCAATTCAGAGAACTCCTGTGAGAGAGTAGAAAAGACAACCATCCCTAAAATGCATAATCATCAGATTCATCAAGGTCAATGTGAACGAAAAAAGATTAAAACAGCTACAGAAAACGGTTAGGTCACCTATAAAGGAAATCCAATCAGACTAGCAGCAGACCTTTCAGCAGAAACTCTGCCACACAGAAGAGATTAGGAACCTAAATTTAGCATTTGTAAAGAAAAAAATCCAACCAGGAATCTCAGATCCTGCCAAACTAAGCTTCAAAAATGAAGGGGACATAAAATCCTTTTCGGATTTGCAAATGCCAAGGGAATTCATCACCACCAGACCAGACTTGCAAGAAGTCTTTAAGAAACCCATTATATCAACCATACTCTCAAACCACATCGCAATAAAATAGAAATTTATACGAATAATCTTTTTCAAAACCATATAATTACATGCAAATTAAACAACCTGCTCCTAAATGACTTTGGGGAAATTTTAAATTAAGGCAGAAATAAAAAAAATTATTTGAAACAAATGAAAACAAAGATACAACATCCCAAAATCTTTGGGACACAGCTAAAGCCGTGTTAATTTGAAAGGTTATAGTGCAAAGCACCCATATGAAAAAGTTAGAGAGATCTGAAACTGACAACCTAAAATCACACCTAGAGAGACGAAAATAACCAGTAGCATATTAAAAAGCTAGTCCACCAAGATAAAGTAGGATTTATTCCTGGAATGCTAGGTTGTTTAAATATATACAAATTAATAAATGAAATTTATTACATAAATAGAAATAAAAATAAAAACCACATGATTATCTCAAAAGATACAAAACGGTTTTTTGATAAACTCAAAAACACTGAATATTAAAAACCCTCAAAAAACTAAGCATTAAAGGAACATATCTTAAAATAATAAGAACTATCTATGACAAATCCATAGCTAACCCCATACAGAGTGGGCAAAAACTGGAAACACTCCCCACGAAAACTGGAACAAGACAAGGATGTCCACTCTCGCCACTCCTATTCAATAGAGTACTAGAAATTCTAAACACAGCAATCAGGCAAGAGCAAGAAATAAAAGATATCCAAATAGGAAAAAAAGAATTCAAACTCTCTTTGCTGATGACATGATTCTATTACAAAATGTTAAAGAATCTACTAAAAGGCTCCTAGAAATGATAATCAATATAAATAAAGTTTCAGGATACAAAATCAACGTGTAAAAATAAGTAGCATTTCCATAAGCCAACAACTTCTAGTCTAAGAGTGAAATCAAGAACACAATTCCACTTACAATGGCCTCAAAGAAAATGAAATACCTAGGAATATAGCTAACCGAGGAGGTGAAAGATCTCTACAAGGAGAACTACGAAACGCTGCTGAAAGAAATCAGAGGTAACACAAATAAATAGAAAAAACATTCCATGCTCATGGATTGGAAGAATCAGTATTGTAGAAATGGCTACACTGCCTAAAGCAATTTGCTTTGCTATTCCTATCAAATTACCAATGTCATTCTACACAGCATTAGAAAAAAAAATGATTCTAAAATTCATATGGCACTAGAAAAGAGCCCAAATAACCAAAATAATGCTAAGCCAAAAGAACAAAACCAGAAGCATCACATTACTTGACCTCACACCATACTGTAAAGCCACAGTAATAGCTTGATATTGGTACAAAAACAGACACACAGACAAATGGAACAGAATGGAAAAATCAGAAATAAAGCCACACACCTATAACCATCTGATCTTCAGTGAGACTAACAAAAACAAGCAATGGGGAAAGGACTTCCTTCTTAATCAGTGATGCTGGGGTAACTGGAATCCAATTGTACACATGTTACAAAGGAGTTTAAAGTGTTACTGAAAATATGTAATAATTTAAATAAATTCAATTGTTCTCTCTTTTTAAAGAGCTAAATCAGGTAATTTTAGTAAATACGAATTTCCAGTTTGAAGACATTGCTTTAAACACAAACATTTGCATCTGTTTCTTCTGAGAGTTAGAAGGGAGAATAATAAGAAAAGTATTTTAAGCAAAGAAAAAACAGTCTAGTGGTAACTGTCAATTGGCCGTAATAAGTAAAATCCTAAAGTGGCAGTATGGACAGCTGAGCAGCAAAATGACATGCACTGTGTAACATTTGCAGGGTTCAGTAATTGGCCACATGAGGTAGGTTCAGAGAAAGGGTGGACATTGAAAGATTGCTTGAAAGTTGGATTTTCTACTTCAAACAATCAGAAGAGGCTGTCTCTCACCACCTTAGAAAATTGAAATGTATCACCCATTGAGGGAGAAAAATGAAAGTTTCTGGTTACAGTTCTACCACAAATGAGAGGAAGAATACCACACCAAAATAGGAAGTAGGGGCAGCTAAAGAGTGAAAGATTTATATTTTCAGAAACGTGATTATTCCCTCAAAAATGACTTGATACATTGACACTGGTATTTTCCAGTGACATTGTCTAGTGAGGTCACCACATGTGCAATCCACAAACAGCATGCATGTGTACAAATTCTCAGATAAGATTGAATGACTCCATCTTAAACATGAGTCAAGATCACAGATATGAAAGGAATCTTCTAATATTAAACAGAGACACTTAAAGAAAGCAAGTTGGAAAAAACAGAGACTATGAAGGGAGGTAACTAAAAATAAAATAGAAACAGAAAAAAGCAAAAACTTTCATTACCATTTCAGAGATAAAAGAAATGCTATCACATCTGTGAAACAAGATTATGGTACTACATAAATATTCAGAGAACAAAAGAATTGTTTAAAGTAAATATATGAGCCGAGAAATGAAATTTAGTAGAAAGACCGAAAGATATAGTTGTGACACTCTAAGAACAAAAGTGAAACTTAAAATTGCAAACCAAACCAGAACTTTTGTATACAATACAGACAAATTATACATGACAAATATATGTATATTGATATATGCTTATATGTAACTATATATAAAATTTGTCTGTTAAAGGGTAAAGTAAAGCACAATAACACTAGAAAGACTTTATTTTAGCAACCAGTGATTAATGAATCTGGCTGCTCTAAATCAAAAGTGGCTGTGCTGAAAGAATGCCAGGGGAAGGCTTTTATACAGAGAACATGGAGGTAAAGTAATGACAATTTTTGACTCATTAAAGTCAAATACATTAACGTTATTATCAACATATAAATAGATCAATAAAGCCTTATTTGATCTATCCTGCTGCAACATTCATAATTAAATAACTATAATTAATTGGTGGCTTTTCATTGGTTAGCCTTCAATATTAGTTTTCTTTAATATGGGTATGTAGGAGAGATAGCTCAAGTTAAATTATGTTTACAAACCAAGCAAGATTAATATAATATCACTAATGAGGCCTTAATGGGTTTGTCTACTCAGAGGTTCACCAGTTCTGGTCTCCATTTTAATTTACTCTAACTACATATATGTACACATACACACACGCACGCATATATACATGTTACACATATATGTATGTGTATCCATGTACATTGCATAACATAAACATATATAGATATATGTTATACATCGTAATTTTAATATACATAATACAATATCTCTGATGTATATTGTATATAATAATGTAATGCATAATACATATGCATCAATAATGTTAATGTATATTTTAATATATTATTGAGTATATAGTTAATATATTGTAAATGTAATGTAATAATGTAATACTTAAAAAGAACACAGATATAATAGAGAGTAGACAATAATTGAACAAATAATTTAAATTTCTAAGTTGCAAGGTCCCATTGAGAGATGAAAAATGGATGAAAATATATCCATTCTGGGGCAAATAAGCCTGAAATTTAAGATTACGTGGGAAAAAAGAGAATATCCTAGGTGAATTCAGAGAGGAAAAGATAATATAGTAATGATAAAAATTAAATTGGCACTGGATTTCTCAACAGCACCTCTGGAAGCTGAGAGAGAATGATGCAATGACTTTAACTTCTGAAGCAAATTTGATTTCCAAATTTAAATTCTATCCTATGCTAACAATTACTTGAAAGTTAAGTGTAGATTTCAGATGTACAATGTCTCAGAAATCTTAACTCCTATGGACTTTTCTTTAGGAAACTACAGTAGAGCATACAACAAAACAAAGGAGATACCAAGAAAGGAAATAATATGCAATTCTGAAAAATAGATGATCCAACACCAAAATAGGGAATAGGTAGAAGCCATGTGACACTGTCAAGATCCTCCTTCAGTACAAGATTATGCATTACTCCTAGTGCTGGGAAGGCCACCTGCAAACAGCCCTGAGCTGTCAGCCTTCTGAGAGTGCCTTAGCTGAAGGGAGGAGCGGGCCACTCACCCTACCTTTGGATAGTTGTGTACTTTTGTATGTAATCCCTATATTTCTAAATGTCATGCTTATACTCTCATTGCTCCTTGTTTTTTCTGTTTTTGTCATTAAAAAAGAGCTAGGATTGGCTACTGTGCTTTTTTTTGTAATAGATAAAGTTTGTAGATTATTTGAATATTCAAAATGAATGCATGTTTAAATATCAAGCTTACAGTGTAATGCATTATTGTGATCAAATTTGAGTAACTGGGACATATATCACTGCAAGCATTTATAATTTCTTTTTATTAGAAACATTCCCGTTTCATTCTTTTAGTTATCTTGAAATATACAAAAAACTATTAATAACTATAGTCACCCTATTGTGCCAGAACACTAGATTGTATTGATTCTATCTAACTTTATTTTTTACCCATTAATCAACACCTCCATCTTCTCCCCACAACCCTTCCAGCCTCTGGAAACCATTATTCTATTCTTTATTCAAGATTTGAACCTTCTTAGCTTTCACATATAAGTGAGAACATGCAATATTATAAAATTAAAATTAAAAATTAAAAAACTTACATCAAAGTAAGTTTTTAAAAAATGGTGACCTAAATGAAATGTCATGAGGTAAAAGGTATTTTCATCCCTTTTGCATTACTTGGCTGTTCTAACCGTCACTAAGAGTAAAGACATTTCCTGATATAAAGATGTCTCCAGAGTTTAAGAAGTAGAAAAAAAATTATTGCTTCATGTCTGCTTTACATATTTACAGTTTTCAAAATCATTAATCTGATATACCAGAAGTGAATTACTTGCCTAAAAAAATTATAAACAGTTTTGTTGAAACAGCAGCATAGCATACTATTTGTAGCAACTCTACAATATGATAATAATTTTATTATCCCTTTACTCTTCTTGACGATATAAAATACTTTTTGGTGAGTATATGCTCCTCTAGAAAATCAAGCACATATAACTACACAATTATGATAATACTTTCAGAGACTAAATTTTTTTATTATAGGTGAAGAAAAACTCCTTAAATTATAAAACTAGGTAACTGGCAATGTTTTACAGACTAAACAAAATACCTTTGAAGAATTTATTTAGTTCAGTAATAAATTTACAATCCACTATTTAAGTATTAGAATTGTGGAAGTATTTAAATATTTAATACTGAGAAGTCACTTACTTTCATTTTTGAAGGATAAAATTCATTACAAATATAATATAAAAATATAAAATAGAATATTTTCCAAATTCTTTTTTGTTTTAAAAACACAAAAAGAAGTCAACTGATCAGATAAAGACCTTGCAGATATTTCCAAGATGAACTACCACAATGCTTTGATTTCTTCTGCTTTTAAAGACAAGTTGAGTTAACTTGAGCAAGGTCTTTTGTGTGCATGGGTTAAGGGCATGTTCCTAAAAAGCATCCACAAAAAAGTATCAAAAAGTATAAATATATGTTGCATAAGAGTGTGTGTGTATGTGTGTGTGTGTGTGTGTGTGTGTATGTTTGGACCCAAATACGAAATGCAAATTTTGTGATAACTCTTTTTGTGCCATCTGTCCCTGACCTACTGTACTTCCTAAGTTCTTATGTAGCTTATGTCCATACCTAATGCTATGTATCCCGAAAGACTTGTATACTCCCTGATGATATGTTCCATTTTTAATTATTTTATTTGCAGTATCAATTTATTGGCCTATATTATTTTCAAACTCTGAATTTATAAAAGTGAGAAAAATACACCCCTACAGTTGGACAACTTTTATTGTAGTACTGTTTGGATTTTATTCTTTATTTTAACAAGTCAGTGGATATCCCGTTTTTTAATATTGCCTAACATAAATATGTCCTATAAAATACAGTAATATATCTAAAATTTCAGGTGTCTGATGGCACACATGTATATATAGGACCAGCAACAGATTAACTACTGGGAGTTTTCTTCACTACAGAAGTAGCCCACTCATTCTCAAGAAAGATGTTGAACAGAAGATGAGTACAAAAGCTGATATTTTATCATTTTCCTATTGTACAGCACACATTTATTTAATGTGTTTTTCTCTGAAGCCTTTGTACTCGTTTTTTTGCGTGTATCTTGATCCAAGCAATTTACAAAAACCAATTAGTTGGAGTTTTTATATATTGTCTGATTTAGAGCCATTAACCTCTTTTAGTGTCTCAGGTTCACAATTTCTAAGACAAGGGTAAAAATAATCACACACTGAGTGATATTTAATGGCTAATAAAAGTACCATTTCAAAAGAGAATTAGTAGTGTAACCTTTAAGCTCAGGATCTCCTAGGGGTAATACATAGCCTTAGGAGAAATAGTTTGTAATTAATTGTGTAATTTCAAGTTTTGTCTTTTCATCACTGTGTTCCCTTTTCAGAGAGTCAGCTATGTAATTACAGACTCAGATGAACACAGATACTTGTGACAAGTAACTATAACCAATAAACTCCAGAAAACTGTTCTTACATTTTTTACTGATTTTTCTGTGTTTTTTCTTTCTCATTCCCCAAGAAGGATGAGAATAATGTATTTGTCCGATCAGAGTATTTTATGTCATTATTATTTCAGACTATCATGACTAGTAGGCTAGAGGTTGAGAATTAGGTTTGAATAAAGCTTGAAATGACATTATAATTTTAATTAAATCATATATTTGATAAAAATATGACTTAAAATGTGTTCTCTTGAAATGAGTATTTTTCATAAAAGAATATAAGAACAATTCACATGTGTTTAAAATTATATTAAAAGAGGAACAAACTCTTCTATTTGGTTGTAATAAACATGCCAGATAATGTATTAATATGTTGTAATTTTAACCTTCCAGATGCTTTTAAATAATCTAAAATATTTTCAGCAAAAACATACAACTGTGGACAATTGTATCAAAACAATATAGAAAAGCAGAACTGAGCACTTTCAAATTATAAATAAAATTTTCTTTCAAATGGAAACACATTTGAGTAAAGATTATTATGACCATTGATGTCTCTATTACTCAACATAATAAACCAAGGTCAATCACTGTTTACTGTTCATTCAGACGAGGTTACATATATGGCAAAGTTGAACTGGACATAAAGTTACTTGCCCATCTGAATATTAGGTACAAAGTTAGACAGGAAGAATAACTTACGGTGTTTTATTACACAGTAGGTGACAATAGCTGACAATAATGCTTTGTATGTTTCAAGATAACTAGAAGAGATAATCCCCAATCCTATCATCACAAAGAAATGGTAAGTGTTTAATGTTAAGGATGAGCTAATCACACTGATTTAATCGTTGTACGATGTATACATGTACTGAAACATGATACTTTAACTCATAAATATGTACAAATATGTGTCAATTATAATTAAAATCAACCAACAAAACCCAAAACTGTCTCAGTTTTTTTAACAGCCAAAAAAAAAAAAAACCCACATGATGAATATTATGAATATAACGTATATTACAAATGACACAACCATTATTTTCAAGGGTGATACTTCTTCTCAGATTATATTTATATGCTGATTATTTTCCCTAATTCCAGATTCATGTATCATTGTGTTTTAATTATGTTTTATAAATGTGTATTTTGTAGTTTATTTTTGTCTATATCATGAAAGTTCTTTTCAAAAGTCACCATCAAACAATTCAGAAAAAAAAAAAATACTTGTTTTAAGTGTAATGTTGGAAAAATTAGCTGATTTTATCTAGTGAATAGGCTGTTATGACTTTGAAGGAAAGAAATAGATACTAATAATACTTTAATAATAATAATGAAACATGATAGACTCATTTAATAGCTGAAAACACTCGATGCTGTTTCTAATGAGCAAGTTGATTAGATATGATTGAAATAGATTTTATACTTACAAAAAAATTATACTACTTAGAATACATTTTGGAATTTGGGGTCTTTTAATTGCTATTTGATTCTATAATCTTACCATATAGAATATTCTTGATTTATATTTTTCATATATTTTTAAAGTTGTTAACGTCAATAGGGTATAAAGTGGTATAACAATAAAATATTTATATTTATCTTATTTAATGTTGCATATTCTTGTTTGTCTTAATGTCTTCTCCCTCCAGACCTACTCTCTGCCAGAACTTTTGTTTCACTAACACTGACACTCATTTTATTACGTGAACCTTTTTGGAAATCTTTTACCGTATTGCCATCCCTTAGAGGATAAATCTATCTACCGATGTTATGTTCACAGCTGTTCTTCACCCTGTTGTAGTTCTTCATCCCAGTATTATCACTTCCTTCTCAACACTGCTTGACATTCATGCTTTATTCTTTCTTTGCTTCTTTTGCCTGGAATACTCTCCCCTCCTTCCCACATTATGCATCTAGTCTAGTGGCATGTCCTTTAACTTTTACAGCACATATAAGGCTTTCCTTACTCTACAATAACTTTTTTGGAACATTTATTCAGTGTCAAGTGACCTTGTGGCTTCTTTCCTATTTATTTATTTATTTATTTATTTATTTTTTATAATTAACTGTGCATATTTAAATTGTACAAGTTGGTAAGTCTTATATGTAAAAATGCATTGTATTAACACAGTGAACAAATCCATTACATTCTAATGTTTTCTCATGTTCCTTTTAGTCTCACTCTCCTAATGCTGCCTTTTTTTTTTTTTTATCCTCAAGGAAACATTGCCCTAATTTTTGTCAGTATGGAATATTTTGTATTCTCTAGAATTTTACATACATGAAACCATTTAATATTGTCTTTTTTGGAGTCAGAGGATAGTTTGGCTCCTTTTGCTCAGTGTAATTCTTGAGATTTGTCAATGTTGTTGCATGTATGAAGAGTTCTTCTCTTATTGACGAATATTCTTCCATTGTATGGATGTGTCCTTTTTTTTTTTTTTTTTTTTCACCATTCCCCTATTCGTAGACACTGAGGTTTTTTCCAGTATCGGGCTACTAGGAAAAAATTAGTTATGAGGATTAGTGTAAAAGTTTTTGTGTGGGCATATATTATCCTTTATTTTGGATAAATACCTAAGGATGAAACAGCTGGTAGATATTATGTTCGATGTATGAAGATGCTGCCAAACTATTTTTCAAGGTGGTTATAACATTTGATTTTTTACTCAAATATGTGAGAGCTTTATTTGTTCTCCATCCACGGCAACATGGGCTATGATCAATTTTGTTGATTTTAGTTCGAAAAATATGTAGGGTTTTCTCATGGTCATTTTAAGTTGTATCATCTCATCCCAGTTAAAATGGCATTTATGCAAAAGATAGGCAATAAAGAATGCTGGTAAGGATTTGGAGAACAGAAAAATCTCAAACACCGTTGGTGGGAATGTAAAGTAGTATAGCCACTATGAACAGTTTGGAGATTTTTTTTAAAAAAACTAAAAATAGAACTGCCGTATGATCCTGCAATACCACTACTGGGTGTACATCCTAAAGAAAGTAAATCAGTGTATCAAAGAGATATTGATACTTTCATGTTTATCAAAGCAATAATATTGCAGCAATTGTTTATTGCAACAATGTTCACAATAGCCAAGATATGAAATTGACTTAATTTTCCATCAATAGATGAACGGATAAAGAGAATGTGGTACATATACATAATGGAGCACTATTCAGCCATAGAAATTAATGAGATCCTGTCATTTGCAACAATATGGATGGAACTGAAGAACATTATGTTAAGTGAAATAAATTAGGCTCAGAAAGACAAATATTATATCTCTTCACTAATATGTGGGAGCTAAACACATAAACTCATGGTAATAGAAAGTAGAAAGATGGTTTTCAGAGGCTGAGAAGGGTAGCAGAACAAGGGGATAGAGGGGCAATGGTTAATGAGTACAAAAAATGCAACCAGAATAAATAAGATCTAGTATTCAGTAGCACAAAAGAGTGACTGTAGATAACAGTCATTTGCTGTATATTTTAATATAACTGAAAGAGTAGACTTGGAATGTTCCTAAGACAAAGAAATAATAAATATGTGATGTGATTAATATCCCAGTGATTCTGTTTTGATAATTACACATTGTATGTCACTATCAAAACATCACATGTACCTCATTAATATAGACACTATTTTGTATCCATAATAATTCAAAATAATAACTTTAGCCAATGGAAGGGTTTTATAATTTGTACTTAATTATATTGTATATTAAAAATATAAAAAAATAAATTTTTTAAATTTTAAAAAATAAAACATGCTTTTTAAAAAACATAAGATAACAAAAAATTAAGCCATAGACAGTTTCAAGTAATGTTTCTAATAAAAAAACTCTCAAAATTCAATAATTATCCATCACTTTGATATAGACATTCCTCTGATGAATTCGATTCAACTTTTTGCTTGCCTGCCTCTTAGTAGATTTACATTCCTTGAAATTAGAGAGCTTTTATAGTCTAAAAATTGTTCCAGTGATTGTAATAGCCCTCTCATGTAAAAGCCTCCAAAAGTTTGACAAATGCACATATAATTTGGCATTGGTTATATAAAACCTATATTTTTACTTATATATTTTTATTCTTATAGTCAATGGTATCAATGAATGATAAAGTTAAAAGGTATATATTCCGATTATGTTTTTAAAAAATTACCAGCTAATAGGTAATGGCTTACATATGTAAATATGTATAAAGAAATAGAAGATTGTCTTATTTTTCAAATATTATTTGTGAGTAAAGATACACGAACTTAAAGACATCATTAGAAATAGCTCTGATATATTTAGACAATTTCAGTATTATTTTAATCCAGGGGAAAATTTTATGTAATCTCTTCATATTCTGCACTGTAACATTTTTAATAACATATGTAACAAAGCTATAAATTATTATTTGAATTGAAATATTGCTTCTTATGGAACTGACTTTTCAAGGTCAGTTTAAAATGTGGAGATAGGTTGAGAAGTTATTCTGATTACAGTAATTTGATAGCACAACACGGTGAATACAGTCAACAATAATTCATTGTACGTTTTTAAATAACTGAAAGAGTATAATTGGACTGCTTGTAACACAAAAACAGATGAATGCTTGAGGTGATGGATATTCCATTTGTCCTGATATGATTTTGACGCACTATATACTTATATCAAAATGTCTCACATATGCCACAGATATAAATCCCTATTATGTGTCCATAAAAATAAAAAATAAAATGTTAGCAAATGCACACTTGAGTGCATTTGAGTTAAAATTTAGATGATATAAAGTCACATAAAAATGTTAAAAATTGGTCAAAAGTGGCCAGACGTGATGGTTAATGCCTGTAATACCAGCACTTTGGGAGGCCAAGGCGGGTAGAACATGAAGTCAGGAGATCAAGACCATTCTGGCCAACATGGTGAAACACATCTCTACTAAAAGTACAAAAAAAAAAAAGTTAGCCAGGTGGGGTGGTAGGTGTCTCTAATTCCAGCTCCTTGGGAGGCTGAGGTAGAAGAATCAGTTGAACCAAGGAGTCAGAGGTTGCAGTAACCAAAGATCATGCCACTGCACTCTAGCCTGGCAACTGCGCGAAACTCCGTTAAAAAAAAAAAAAAAAATCCTTCAAAATGAGAAGGAACTAGTAACTCTAAGATATATGGAAGAGGAAGACCAGTGTTGAAGTATTCAATTATACCAATGGTTTAATACATAACTCCTGGAGCCAAGATTAAACATAATTCCAGGACAAATACATGTTTATTTATTTTCAAATAAAATAAGATAAAACTCTGACTAAATGTATGAGAATTCTTTACATGAATCACAGGTATATGACTATGAAAATGAAGCAAACATGCTATTAGCCATTCTTGGAAAATATTACAAAAAAGTTATCCAAAAATGTTGCTCAAAGATGATTAAGAGGTTCTTAGATTGATTTGGAAAGATGTAACCATCTTGCATTAAACTCTTGCTAGATCTTAATACGCATTAATAATTGAAATTAATAATTTATATAAGCTCCCACGTTACTCAGTAAGCCTTTTTGATAAGCATATGGGGCCAAGCTACATTTTGTAGCATCTTTCAGTGTTGTTGAATTTTGTAAGTGAAAATATTTTAAGACAACTTGCTCTCAACTTCCAATGCCAGCCTAAACCATAGTAACCGTTCTGCCAAAACTAAAACACCAGACAACATATGCAAAACAGTAGCTTTCAAGACATTCGCCAAAAGTTGGTAAATATTTTCTTTCAGCTTGCTTGACTGAAAGAAGAAATCTACAGCTGAAACCTTTGAGCTTCTCATGGCCTTTCCAACTCCATCTATATCATTTCCCCTCAGAAGTATAAGAACCAATCCACTGAAGGTTCCTCATTAACCTAATTAATTATACCTCACTTCTTCTGTTTAATTCACCCCGCTTTGATGTAGTCTCTCCGTAATACTTCAATTCCCGAGTTGGAAACTTCCTAATATTTACATCTCATGAGCATTTGTTTTTCGATTTTTTAGTATTATACTTTTCAGGATTTTGTTGGTCAAGAATAAATGCAGACAGTATATATTTTGCCACTTTTTTCTCATAAGTGGAATTTAAATTCTAGAAAATTAGTCTCTTAGGGAAAAATATGTTTATTTGTGTCTAACCTTGTTGATTTACCCAGAAAGTACAACTTCCATGTGTTTCTTCCACATCATCAAAGTTCTATAATGCCAACTATTGTACCATCTCTTTATCGCTGTTCAAAGATCCACTCACAGAGGATTTTTCACTGAGTGAATTTGTTCGTTTCTTGGGGCAGAATAGAACAAGTTGATGTTCTCCCATGGGACCTAATAAAACCTTATGAACCTCTCTGCCTTGAAACACTGCACTATTCCAAACCATCTTGGAAATGTTGATGATTTGTAAAAAGCCAGACCAGCTCTAATTCTTAATGAGAATTGTGAGAGGAATATGAATTAAAAGTTTGACTATATGCCATAGTTCAATTTAACATTCATTTCCTAAGTTTCTTAATTCTGGTAAGATTGTGCAATTACATAATACTTAACTCTGGATTCACATAATTTCTATTTTACCTTTAAATTTAAAATATGATGCTTCAGTTAAGACTCTAAAGTTATAAAGTTATTTCTTGATACATATCTAAAACTTGAAGATAAATCCACAATGGAAAGTTTTCCATAGCTTGAATTTTTAAACTATATTTCCAACTGAATTGTAAGTGTATCTTTTTTATTTATAAAGATTATTTTATTGCAATATTTTGCTTTATTTAGTTTTCTCTATTTCTTATACCTTGGATATGTATTAGACATAAACAAAGATATGCTTTTAGGCATAAATTGATACTTTACATTTCTGATGTTGATAGGGTTTTTTAATCATTCTTGCTAGTATTTGGTACTGATTAGCTTCACATCTTTAGATACATTACTTTATGTTTTTCTTTCTTTGTATCTAAAATAGAAATAATGGTAGTATCTACCACAAGATAGTCTACAAGATTCCTGCTTCTCTTGCATATTCACTTTACTTTCCCTCCCAAGAAAATTTTCCTTCTCCTAATTTTGTTAGATATTCAAGTTTCTCTAATTAACTATATAATTTCCTGAGAGTTAAAAATAATGCTTTCGAGATAAGGCATTTTCTCAGTCTGCATGACCTTGCACAATTATACCATTGGTTATAACCAAATAATACTCATTGCTTTATTCAATGTAATGGTAATATAAATATCCAGTAGATTTTGATTCATATTTGGCCCTTAAGTATTGGTTGATGAGTTGCTATTGATGTTCATAGAAACTCAGATACTTTATGGCGACGGGCAAAAGGGAGAGAGCTTGCGCAGGGGAACTCCTCTTTTTAAAACCATCAGATCTTGTGAGAATTATTCACTGTGACGAGAACAGCACAGGTAAGACCTGCCCCCATAATTCACTCACCTCCCACTGGGTCCCTCCCACAACACATGGCGATTCAGGATGAGATTTGGGCGGGGTCACAGCCAAACCATATCATTCTGCCCCAACCCCTCCCAAATCACATGTACTTACATTTCAAAACCAATCATGCTTTCACAACAGTCCCTCAAAGTCTTAACTCATTTCAGCGTTAACTCAAAAATCCACAGTCCAATGTCTAATCCCAGACAAGGCAAGTCCCTTTCACCTATGAACCTGTAAAATCAAAAACAGGTTTGTTACTTTCTAGATACAGTTGGGGTAGAGGCATTGGGTAAATACAGCCGTTCCAAATGGGAGAAATTAGCCAAAACAAATGGGCTACAGGCCCCATGCCAGTCCAAAATCCAGAAGGGCAGTCAAATCTTAAATTTCCAAAACGATCTCCTTGTACTCCATATCTCACATCCAGGTCACGCTGATGCAAGAGGGGGGTCTCCGCCCCTGTGACTTTGCAGGGTACAGCCTCCCTCCCAGCGGCTTTTTCCGGCTAGCCTTGAGCGTTGAATATCTGCAGCTTTTCTGTGTGCACGGTGCAAGCTGTCCGTGGACCTACCATTCTGGGGTCTGGAGGACGGTGGCCCTCTTCTCACAGCTCCATTAGGTGGTGCCCCAGTAGGGACTCTGTGTGGGGGACTCTGACCCCACATTTCCCTTCCACACTGCCCTAGCAGAGGTCCTCCATGAGAGCCTTGCCACTCCGTTTACAGTCGCATCCAGGCGTTTTCATACATCCTCTGAAATCTAGGCAGAAGTTCCCAAACCTCAGTTCTTGACTTCTGTGCACTCACAGGCTCAACACCACGTGGAAACTGCCAAGGCTTTGGGCTTGCACCCGCTGAAGCCACAGCCTGAGTTCTACATTGACCCCTTTCAGCCATGGCTGGAGCAGCTGGGACCCAGAGCACTAAGTCCCTAGGCTGCACATAGCACCGGGACTCTGGGCCCATCCCACAAAACCACTTTTTCCTCCTAAATCTTGGGTCTGTGATGTGTGGGGCTGCAGTGAAAATCTCTGACATACCCTGGAGACATTTTCCCCATTGTTTTGGGTATTAACATTCAGATCTTTGTCAATTATGCAAATTTCTGCAGGCTGCTTGGATTTCTTCTCAGAAAATGGGATTTTATTTTCTATCACATTGTCAAGCTGCAAATTTTCTGAACTTTTATTCTCTGCTCCCTTTGTAAAACTGAATGTCTTTAGCAACACCCAAATCACATCTTGAATGCATTGCTGCTTAGAAATTTCTTCCACCAGATACAATATATCATCTCTTTAGAGTTCAAAGTTCCACACATCTCTAGGGCAGGAGTAAAATGCCACCAGTCTCTTTGCTAAAACATAACAAGAATCACCTTTGCTCCAGTTCCCAACAAGTTCCCCATTTTCATCTGAGACCACCTTGGCCTGGAATTTATTGTCCATATCACTATCAGTATTTTGGGCAAAGCCATTCAGCAAGTCTCTAGGAGGTTCCAAACTTTCCACATTTCCTGTCTTCTTCTGAGCCCTCCAAACTGTTCCAACCCCTGCCTGTTACCCAGTTCCAAAGTCACTTCCACATTTTTGGGTATCTTCCCCACTCTTGGGACCAATTTACTGTATTAGCCACGCTGCTGATAAAGGCATGCCCAGGACTGGGCAATTTACATAAGAAAGAGATTTAACTGGATTTACAGTTCCACGTTGCTGTTGAAGCCTCACAATTATGGCAGAAGGCAAGGAGGAGCAAGTCACGTCACACATGGATGGCAGCAAGCAAAAAGAGAAAGTTTGTCCAGGGGAACTCATCTTTTTAAAAGCATCAGATCTCATGAGACTTATTCACTATCAAAGTACAACACAGGCAAGACTTGCCCCCATTATTCAATTACCTCCCACCAGGTCCCTCCCACAATACATGGGATTTCAAGATGAGATTTGGGTGGGGACACAGTGAAACCACACCAAATGTGGTCAGCAAAAGTATCTTGTCTTGAAATTCAAGAATACAGAAAAGTGTGTGTGTGTGTGTGTGTGTTTACTATGAAGATCATTAAAATAGTGGAATTAACCTGTCAATTGTAATATCCTGGAACTTGTGATTCACCAGTAGAGTAAATAACAATGGTACCTGCTCTAAATTTATCATCAGTATCAAAGCTTTATTCTCTTTTAAATGGGCTTATGTAAGAAAATAATGTTTCTAAGCAAGGCATTAAAAATATAAAGCAAATCTATTAATGCATCTGAGTTGAATGAAGTGATTATTATTAATTAATTTATTTATTTATTTATTTATTTATTTTGAGATGGAGTTTCGCTCTTGTTGCTCAGGCTGGAGTGGAATAGCATGATCTTGGCTCACCACAACCTCCACCTCCCAGGTTTGAGCAATTCTCCTGTCTCAGCCTCCCAAGTACTTGGGATTACAGGCATGCACCACCATTCCTGGTTAATTTTTTTTTTTTTTTAGTAGAGACAGGGTTTCTCCATGTTGGTCAGGCTGGTCTCCAACTCCTGACCTCAGGTGATCCACCCACCTCGGCCTCCCAAAGTGTTGGGATTACAGGTGTGAGCCACCACGCCTGGCCTAAAGTGATTATTTTTAAGGAAGGTGATAGGATAGTTAAAAACCACACAACTTTCTCATGTTCTCTACCCACCAGCCACTCTGCAATTATCAGTAGGTAGCAAAGCTCTGAACTTGGTCTTACATCTTATTTTACATACAGCAACAGACTAAATTGTAATCATAATATCTGCCTCAGGAATCTGCTCCAATTTTGATACAATTGTATATTTTATAGTATGGAATAACTATTGGCTGAGCTTTGATTCTGTGATCTGGCTCTTTCAACTTGTGATCTTTTGAGATGGAATAGATTATGAATTTTCCAATTGCAAGAGGTTTAACGAGATTTTCTTTTAAATCATTAATGTAAGGAAAGCTTGGAAAATAATGTGAGCCAAAATTTGGATTATTGTAAGAATCTACACTCTCTTCTTTGTTTTAGTTGCATTTTCCACAGCTCCTCTAAGCAAAAGCACCACATTGCGTATTATTTCCTGTTGAGCAGGAAAGAAATATAGCATATGGTCATGCTAATGGGAATTGAGAGTAAAAATTTTGTCCAGGCTTGGACCACAGCTTATAACAGTAACAACAAAAATAAAAATAACAAGTATCAGGTTGAATTGTGAGTTCTCTAATGGGGCTATATACATATATACACATACACACACACATATATAGTTTTGTGTGTGTGTGTGTGTGTATATATATGGTTTTGATTTGTTCATTTTTTAAGCAAAAATAAGCAGTATTGTAAGAAATAAAATCTAGAAACCCAGCCATGAACATGGACTTGATTTTTTTCCCTTTACTGTCATCCAACTCTTCAATGAGGCTTTGCAATTTAAAACCACACTTATTTTAATAGCCATTTGTATATATTTCCATTTGTAATCCAGTCATATTTTAAGTAAATAAACTTGCTTTATAATTCTTACTTCTTGTTCCCAAATGCATCTCTTCTACCACTAGGGTTATACTGACATAAATCATAAGTTACAGGAAGAGTTTATATTCTTACTATAGAGCTAGAACAATCAGCTGTGCCTCTAGGTTGCTTGAGGCAGATGTCATTCCAACTGACTTGAAAAGGATAATGACCTTCTGGGACCTTGACATTAATTGTACAACCTGAATGAAATATGTCTCTTTGGAAATCTCTATACTTGTCCAGTATTGGAAAGTCACCTTCTTGTAAGAAAGTGAATGCCCAGATCCCCAAATGGCTTGGCCTCCCCACTTCTGTGCAGCAGTGAAGTATAAAATGGTAGCAGATAAAATGCTACCTTTGTTGTTTATAAAATGCTCTAAAGTTTGAAAAGTCCTTTTTCCTCAGCCCCAAAGGAATTTTATAAACGAGAAAAAAGTGAGCTAAAAATATTCAGTGTCTATTGAAGAGAGTTTATTTAAACAAATGTTAAAATTGTATATTAAAAATGATTAAAATTATAGTAATAAGACTCAAGTTTCTCCTTTGCAGAACTCAAGTAGGAATTATTTTCACTGAAATTTATTATTTTAGTATTGTTGGAAATATAGAATGGAAACTTTCTACCACAATTTTTAATAATATGTTATTAAGCATATTAGTGAAAATAGTTGCTCTAATGTTTTTCCTCTTAAAGCATTTTAATAGAAAAAGTTTCCTCTATTTCATACAGAGTATGAAGGATTATATAAAAGAGTTACAAATTGTTAATTATTCTTACGTTAAAATCACACGTTAAATTCTTCCCGTCCCACTGATTTTACTCACAATATTCCTTTCACATAAAATATTTTTTCATCTGATATGTATGTTTTAAAATAATTGCTGTTATCAGATTCTAAACTTTTTACGAAGAATCCTTTGATTCGGCCGGGCGCGGTGGCTCAAGCCTGTAATCCCAGCACTTTGGGAGGCCGAGACGGGCAGATCACGAGGTCAGGAGATCGAGACCATCCTGGCTAACACGGTGAAACCCCGTCTCTATTAAAAAATACAAAAAAACTAGCTGGGCGAGGTGGCGGGCGCCTGTAGTCTCAGCTACTCCGGAGGCTGAGGCAGGAGAATGGCGTAAACCTGGGAGGCGGAGCTTGCAGTGAGCTGAGATCCAGCCACTGCACTCCAGCCTGGGCAACAGAGCCAGACTCCGTCTCAAAAAAAAAAAAAAAAAAAAAAATCCTTTGATTCATCATCTCATATCAAAATAATCTCTTTTTTTTCTCTAAAAGTGTATCTATAGGCCAGGTGCAGTGGCTCACACCTGTAACTCCAGCACTTTGGAAGCCCAAGGTGGGCAGATCACTTGAGGCCAAGAGTTTGAGACCAGCCCAGCTAACATGATGAAACCCCTTCTCTACCAAAAATACAAAAATTAGTCAGGCATGGTGGCTCATGCTTATAATCCCAAATATTCAGGAGGCTGAGGCAGGATCATCACTTGAACTCAGGATTGGGAGGTTGCAGTTAGCTGAGACTGCACCACTGTACTCCAGTCTGGGCAACAGAGCAAGACTCTGTCTCCTAATAAATAAATAAAATGAAAGCGTACCTATAATTTTGTACATTTTTCTGCACTTAATACATTTTAATTTATATGATTTATACCACTGACCAAAATATAATTTCTTTGAAGACAGCATGATATTCCTATTTTTATTTTCTAAATAATCTAACAGAATAAAATAGAGGAGTGTATAGGAATTTTATATTTCATTCACATTCTTCCTTCTTATTGTGAGTAAAGAAACTAATCTCTTTGATTTTTTTCTGTCTTATTAATAAATTCATAATTTTAATGTGTCTCTCAAAGCATGTTTTTAATTATTAAATACAATAGCATTTCTGATACATAAAAGTCAGTATTTAAGTGTCTATTCCCTTCCCATAGAAATATAGCCCTGATATATATACTAAATAAATGGATAATAATATTATTGTCAATATACAATATATCACTGTTCTTGATCAGGTACACAGGTTGTTAGGGAGGAAATATTTGAAATTTCAAGAATGTATCAAACATTTGGAAGAGCAAGATGATTTTGTAAATTGAAGATTAAAATATGAGGATAGCAGTTGTTTTCCTTCTTCCCTCAAAATAAAATGAAGATAATGAGTTGATTAATTTTTTGGTAGTGTTACTAAAAATGCAAATGAAGTTGAGATTTCAAAATGAATTATACATCAACAAAACTTTTGCTATTCAGAGTTGGTTTTCCATTTTTTAAAAATATCTACCCCTCCCACAATCAATGGATTTTGTCAATCAAAATTTCTTTCTCTCTCCTATTGAATACGTGATGTATAATTAAAGCTCATTAATTAGGCTTATTTCCTGGGAATCCCACTTTTAAGGAGACAGAACAAAAATTCTAGCTTATTCTTTCTTGCATGAGAATTTAGAAAATGATGTTCAGTATACCTAGAAACTCCCCACTACCTTTTCTAGGTTCTTTTCTTTGCATAATACTCCCTCGATTTGGAAACCTGTTTGTTATTTCAAGCATTTATTTATTTATTATTATTATTTTTTTTTTTGAGACGGAGTCTCGCTCTGTCGCCCAGGCTGGAGTGCAGTGGCCGGATCTCAGCTCACTGCAAGCTCCGCCTCCCGGGTTTACGCCATTCTCCTGCCTCAGCCTCCCGAGTAGTTAACCTTATTCCATGTTTGCTACTTGAAATCAAAAAACGCAAAGTAAGAATATAACTTTAAGGTATACTTTACAAAACACTTACCAGTTTCTATTCATATTTCCTGCAGATATTTCTAGGCTTGTTTAATAAATAGGCTCAGTCCTTCCAGTTTAAAAACTAGCCTTCTCAAAAAATGTGTCACTCCCTCATAATAAAATTATGTATTTTTAAAACTCTGCTTATCACTGAAAAATATTTTTTAAGTATAGTTTTAAATGTACTGCCATCACTGAAATACCTCGCATTCATTCTTCTGCACACTAGGTTGTGCGAGAATTCTGAAACAAATGGCCCGAAGTTGTCAGATTCAAAATTAAATGTCAAGTGATCTGTTGTTATACATATTATAAATAGGCTCTAGCCTTCTGCAAAGCTGCCTGTTATTCTAGACAAGTTTATAATTAAGGCATCACATCGTCTTTAAACTGCTATGCCCGTTGCACAAATAAAATCATCTCTTTTGGGAGAGGTTGATTGAATGAATAAAATAATGAAAGGAGTGGTGAGCTGCATGCAGGTAGGTATTACACTAAATGTACATGTGAGTTTTTCATTTAAGTACATAATATTTAATAGATATTTATTATAATTAATATTTCTGTAAATATCTAATATTTGCTTCAGTTAAAAAAAAACTCTATTTTCAATAATATTGTATATTATACATTGTTCAATTACATATACATTTAATATGATTTTGAAATCCAAAATTTAAAAGAAAGATAAGTATATGATTAGTGATCATTTAAGTACTTTCTGTTTTTTTATTTTTCTATATTGAGTTAGGCTGTCAACTGTATATAATTTCTTTTTTATTCAGATTAGACATGTGGGTTTTGACCATAAATTTTTTGTTAAGAAAATAACAACTCAGTAAAAACATGTCAGAAATTTCATGAAAATTGTTTATAAAAAAGTTATAACACTTCAAGGGAACTTTTGTGAGTATTAAATTTCTGTATGTAATTAAAACAATGTTTCCAAAACAGCATTTGTCGATCTCATGTAGTTGTATTAAGGTGAAAAAATCAAAGGAGTAACCAGGTATTAGTGACAGTACTGCCTTCTCACTGCTACAGATTTGTATTCTTTATATAAGTCAAGACATTTCAATAAAGAGTGTAAAAATTAGATGATCGTATGTTGTAAGTTGCTTACTTTGCTGTGATAGGCAATATTATTTCCAAGGTAAAATCATTTGTGTAATTTATGGTGACTTTCAACTGTATTAAAGTGTTCTTTATAAAAAAAAGCCTGAATAAAGAGGACAAATGAAAGATAATTTAAATATAGAAGGAAAGATTCAGGAAACAGTCATGTCAGTTTATAGATAATTGGGCTTTAGTTTCTAATAACTAAATCTGTCTCCAATGGTTTTTATTTAATCTAAAGACAGTTATTAATTAACACTGCAAAATTATTCAATAAGCTGATTTAAAATTTAAAAGGAAGTATATTATTCTGTGGTGCCAAATTTATCAAATCAATGCAACAATTTAAAGGAACAGTATGTATTTTAATTTTATATTTATAAATCCATTTGTTATTTAGCACTAAATTTAATTCTTATGACTAGTGAACTTAGTATTACCTTTGAAAGTTATCATATATCAATCTTTTTAGTTTCAGAGACCAAACAATTTGCCACTGGGGACTAATGTATGTAACCTCAGAAGACTCCCATTTCAAATGGCACCTTTCAAATATTATCTGTTTTATGTTGTAGATTTCTGAATAAATTCTGTTTTGAGAAATAATTATTTGCTAAAAATGTTTGAACAGCTCAATAGATGATAGATAGATAGATAGATAATATATAGATCTATCATATAGATTTATGGATTTATTATATTTTTAATTTTATCATTATACTTTGATAATGAACATATGTACACATTTGTAGTAAGAAAATTTAGTAAGCCTGATTTCAAAATAAACAGAATTTCAATATAACTTGAAATAATCTTACTTATGCAAATAGCTCATATCATTGCATTGTCTCACAAGGATCTACACACACATACACACATACTCATGTATACAGTCATACTTTGCTCAATGAGGGAGATATACTCTAAAAAATGTGTCATTAGGCAATTTTATCATTGTGTGAACATCATAGAGTGCACTTACAAACCTAGATGGTATTACTTACTACACACCTAGGTTACATTTTATAGTCTACTGCTTTTCAGCTATAAATTTATACAGCACATCCCTACATTAAATACTGTAGCCTGTTATAACACTTTGGTAAGTATTTGGGTATCTAAGCATAGAAAAGGTTCAATACAAATACAGTATTATAATCTTATGGGAATACTATTATATATGCAATCCGTCATTGACCAAAATGCTATTATATGGTGCATGACTGTCTATAAACATACACTCTGTGCACATAGATATGTATACTTTTATAAAACTAGGTTTCTGAGAATATGCTAGCTTCATATTTCATGTTTCTTTATTAGTTGACTGCTACATATCACTATTTTTCTGAATAAACAGGCCATATTCTTTAAAGTTTGCCTTATATTAGCTCTCTTTAGAGTTATACTAGCTCTGATGAGACTTAGGCTCATGACATGGGAAGAAATTTAGAAGATTTAAAGTAAATAAATAGTACACACTGAGTGATAAAACCTACAATTTCACATTCTGGAAATTTTTTTGATAACTTTTACTGTATATTTTGTTTGTGGTTTGGGATATTTTAATTTTGTTATGTATTCATTTTGTTAGTTAAATGATTATAAAATTAGCATATGTTAT
This sequence comes from Trachypithecus francoisi, assembly GCF_009764315.1. Taxonomy (NCBI): domain Eukaryota; kingdom Metazoa; phylum Chordata; class Mammalia; order Primates; family Cercopithecidae; genus Trachypithecus; species Trachypithecus francoisi. Next base: position 53,855,682 of record NW_022681463.1, on the reverse strand, counting down.
GTGATACTCAGACAGTTAAAACATATTTTAGGAAAAAAACGGCATAAAAATACAAGCACATATACATCTTGTGTAAAGTACTTTCTCAAGTTTGAGTTTATCGTTTATATTTTTGATATCTCAAATTCCATTAGAAGAATTATTATTCTCCTCCACCTCTTTCTCCTTATCCTTTCTTTTCTCTCTTCCTTTTCCATTGCAATTCCTCCTCCTCTTCTTCTTTTGCTTCTTCACAAACATGTTGAAAAGTTATGTTACATCAATAAAAAGGTCCTTATAAAACTAACTCCAGGATATAAATTTTATAGAGAGTATCTCATTTAATCTTGAAAACACATACTATCTTAATATTATTATTGACTCCTTATTTGGATTAAAGAAAAACAGCTTTGGAAAATAAATTTGTTAACTATCAGACTGATAGTATATAGCAGAGGCAGGATTGTAGTATAGGTAAATCTGACTTTAGAGACTATGTATCTTATAGTGACACATAGAAACTGTTTCCACTGTTAACTCTATGGTAGGAAAAAACCGCTTCTATTACCTGCATATTAACATGATATATAGCTAATATAAAATTCAGTTTATGGCCATGAACATTTTCTAAATCTTATCTGCATATCGTTAAATAGATTTCTCATGGAATTAATCAATGTTATGAAGAGTATGACTTCTTGAAAATTGTTGCTTCACGATTTGATCACAGTGACCAGATAATAAAGTCCAAGGCAAGAAATTTTCTGATGACTATGTCTTGTGACATCTATAAATGTCTTAAGCCACAAATTGGATTGATACATTAAGATCTATTTTCCCCTTCTGCTATATTTATAATTTTTAATCAGTCCCATAAAACACACAAAAATTATATGTTAAACTATCTTGAAAAAAAATTATACAACTTCTTCTTAAGCCAATAGATATATATTTAGTAAATGTTATGATTCTGTATGAATCCTTTCTCCCTGTTTGTCTTAAATAGTGTTTAAAACCATTGATTTTTTATTTCATGCTCTACACTATCCATACTAACCACTCTATTTGGGGAAACATTAAATTTTGACAGATCTAAAAATTTTATGACTATGTTTACTGTGGCAACTATGAAATTATTCTGCAAAGCCATGATAATTTTACAATACATTTAAATAACTGATTTTCTGCTAGTGGCCATAAATATCAACCAGGAAACAATTAGATCTTCTATGAAGCACACTCTTATGCTGTGTAAGCATCTTTGATGCTTGCTCTTTATACTCCCAAAATACACATACCGTATAAGCTTACAGAAGATACTTAAAGTCAGGTATATTGGAGCTATGAACTAAAGTTCCTATGTACAGCCATGGGCTATTCACTTAATATTTTTAATAGAATGTGTAAAGAACACACACTAGAACACATCTAAGTAGATGTGTTCAAATCTCATATGCAAACATCTAATATGGTGTTTCTAGTAATAGATATAAAGTTAAATTTAATATAAAAATAAAATCATCTTTATTACCCAAAGGGTGAATCCTAAAGACTTCCTAGATCATTATGGTATAGGGTCTTTCCCTATGGTCACAATTTTGAATGGAAAGAAAGTTCAAGAAGTTTTATTGCATCAGAGTCTCTCTATATTTTTCTATGCAAGAATGTAGAGAAACAAGTTAAATCAAAATATGTAATTTAATAAAGCCAAAATGCATTTTTGTATTAAAAACAGAATAACTCACACCTGTAATCCCAGCGCTTTGGGAGGCCAAGGTGGGCGTATCATGAGGTCAGGAGTTTGAGACCAGTCTGGCCAACATAATGAAACCCTGTCTCTAGTAAAACTACAAAAAAAAAAAAAATAGCTATACGTGGTGGCGGTCAGCTGTAATCCTAGCTACTTGGGAGACTGAGGCAGGAGAATTCCTTGAACCTGGGAGGTAGAGGTTGCACTCAAGATGTGACCTGGCTGATTCTGAAAGTGTTCAGTCATATGTGTTCACAAAAAGATGTGGTTTGAAATCGGAACTTATGTTTTAAAGGAAGAGAGAGCATAGGGGTTTGGAAAATTTGCAGCCTGACCATGTGATAGAAAAGAAAAAATCCATTTTCTGTGAAGAAATTCAAGACAGCTGCAGAAATTCATGTACATAATGATGACGAAAGTTAATTGCCAATACAATAAAGAAAATGTCTTCAGGGCACTTCAGAGATCTTCACAGTAGCCCCTCCCATCAGAAGCCCAGCAGCCCAGGAGAGAAAAATAGTTTTGTGGGCCAGGCCCAGGACCCTGCTGCACTGTGCAGCCTTGGGACATGGTCTCCTGTGTCCTAGCCACTCCAGCTTCAGCCACGATTAAAAGGGGCCAAGGTACAACTTTGGGCATGGCTTTAGAGGGTGCAAGCCCCAAGCCTTGACAGCTACAATGTGGTGTTGGGCCTGCAGGTGCACAGAGGGCAAAAGTTCAGATTTGGGAACCTCTACCAGTGTGCTGCAGGGGCAGAGCCCTCATGGATCATTTCTACCAGGGCAGTGCAGAGGCGAAATGTGGGATTGGAGCCCACACACAGAGTCCCCACTGGGGCACTGCCTAGTGGAGTTGTGAGAAGAGGGTCACTGTCCTCTAGACCCCAGAATGGTAGATCCACGGACTGCATCGTGTGCCTGGAAAATTTACAGATACCCAATGCTAGCCCATGAAAGCAGCCTAAGAGTTTGTACCATGCAAAGCCATAAGGGGTGGAGCAGCCCAAGACCATGAGAACTCACCACTTGCATCAGCATATCCTGGATGTAAGACAGAGAGTCAAAGGAGATCATTTCGGAGCTTTAAGATATAATGACTGCCCTGCCGTGTTTTAGAATTGCATGGGGCCTGTGGCCCCTTTGTTTTGGCCAATTTCTCCCATTTGGAATTTACCCAGTGCATGTACCCCCATGGTATCTTGGAAGTAACTAATTTGCTTTTGATTTTACAGACTCCTAGGCAGAAGGGACTTGCCTTTTCTTAGATGAGACTTTGGACTTGGACTTTTGGGTTAATGCTGAAATGAGTTAAGACTTTGCGGGACTGTTAGGAAGGCATCATTGGTTTGGAAATGTGAAAAAGGAATGAAAATTTGAAAAGGGCCAGGGATGGAATAATATGGTTTGACTCCGTGTCTCCACCCAAATTTCATCTTGAATTTTAATCACCATGCATCAAGGGACGGAGCTGGTGGGAGGTGATTGAATCGTGTGGGCAGATTTCTTGATAGTGAATGACTTCTCACAAGACCTGATAATTTTAAAGGTGGCAATTTGTTCTGCACTTTCTCTCTTTCCTGCCACCTTTTGAAAAAGGTACTTGCCTCTCATTTGCCTTCTTCCATGATTGTAAGTATCCTGAGGTCTCCCCATCCATGCAGAACTGTGAGTCAAACAAACCTCTTTCCTTTATAAATTGTACAATATCAGGTAGTATCTTTATAGCAGTATGAGAATTGACTAATGCAGTCTATTTAAGTTTTTATTGTTACTGTTTATCTTTTTTATTCTGACCCTGTTTAAAATCCATTTCACCAATGTATTCTAATTTTGTTTATATTTTGAAGAATGTAAAAAAAGGAGAATGGATACTAGCTGACTCTCGGGAGGAAGTCAGAAACATTGGATCAATAAGGCAGTTTTCTATATTGAGTTGCAAATGAATTTACTTATCAGTTCACATTTTTTATGATATTAGCAGTTTATGTTTTGCTTAAGGTTTATGGAGGTATCATAAATCAGCAAAATAATACAGAATTGAAAGGTAAACTGGAATCAAATTTAACTTTGCTACTTTACAACTGACTATACCTTGAGAATGTAATCTAAATATTAATTATTTAAAAAATAAATGCCCAAAATTTGGAGACTTAATAGCAAATAAACACATGCTATGTTCCTTTTTGATTTAACACTACTATTACTTTTGTATGTCTGTGTAATGTGAAATGAGATTTAAGATTTTTCTCCTTTTAAAATTAGGCCATAACTTGTTTTTCTTTGCACTGAAAATTTACATTCAGAGAGAATTGGAATCGGGTAGAAATACTGGCAAGATAATTTACTTAGAGAGGGATAATTCTTGCACTTTGCATCACTATGAGGGCTGACATTGGCTAGAATTATTTCAGTCAGTGACAAGTAAAATATAATATAAACTAAAAATTGCTTAGAAAATAAAGAATTACTTGACTTCAAAGGAGGAATATCTAGAATCTGCATGGTTTTAAGATAAATTTTGATTTAAAATCTTTAAAAATATTATGTAATTGTCTTATATTTTTCCTTTTACATAAATTGGTTTTCTTATAATTGACATTCCTCATGTTTTCTTTATTTTTCCCAAATACAAAGCAAAACCTTTTTATCTTTAATAAAACCTACATGTATTGTGTCCATATAGCACATGCTGATTAAATTAGGTGTTTGCTGTCTTCTATTAAAATATCAAATATTGTAGAATAAAAATGGGATTTTTTAATTTAAAAATTATTTAATATTTAAAATTAATGTTTTATTTCTAACAAACATAATAATTGTACAAATTTATGAGGGACAGTGAAACATTTCAATTCATGTATACATTGTATAATGATCAAATTAAGGTAATAATTATTTTTATTACTTTAAATATCTATTGTTTCTTTTGGAGGTAACATTCAAAATTTTCTGTTCTCCATTGCAATATACGCTACATTGTTATTTGCTAGCATCACCCAACTCTGTAATAGAACACTAGAATTTATTCTTCCTGTTTAACTGTACCATTGTGCTCATTGACCAACCCCTTCACATCTCCCCATCCCTATCACCCTTCAATTGCTTTGGTGCATTCAAGACTCGTGAAAATGGTTATGAAATAGTTGAGGAATTGAATGATCATCATCAATAATTGTATAGACACCTACGTGAGTGAGTCTGCAAGGCTTCACAGTTTTACAGTAAAGCACAAGAGCTTTTTGTCCTTCTGTTATTTTATTATATATATTTTTTTCTTCCAATCAGTATTTTATTTCTTTATTGTAGTGGTGCTAATTACCTGAAAAACTTGATATGAACCTGCCTCTCTCTTCTTTGAATTGTGATTTTTCTGTAGGTTTTGCCTAGTTTCTTTCTTTCTATTTTACCTTTAAATTTAAAATAGCATGCTTCAGTTAAGTAAGACTCTAAAATTATAAACCTGTTTATTGATACATATCTAAAAATTGAAGATAAATCAACAATGGAAAGTTTTCTGTCGCTTTAATATTTTCTTTCATATATTTCCAACTAAATTCTAAGTTTATCTTTTTTATGTCTAAAGATAATTTTATATGATATTTTGCTTTATTTAGTTTTCTGTGTATTTATTATACTTCAGATATGTATTACACATAAACATAGATATACTTTTAGACATAAATTTATATTTTGCCTTTCTGATATTGATGGGGGTCCTTTTTTCTAATCATTCTTGTTAGTATTTCATTAAGTTTATTAGCTTCAGAAAAGTAACAACATTGGTGTCTGATTTTTCTCTATGGCTTGTTTACTATCCATTTAAGTGCTCTTTGCTCTTCTTTCTTTCCTTTTATTTATTTTGTTAATAATTTGCTCATTCTTTTTTAACTCCTTAAGGTGTAAACAGAGATAATTGATTTAAGCCTTTTTTCTTTTTTTTTTTTTTTTTTTTTGTTCGAGGAACACTTCCTATGAGCCCTTTACATACATTCACTCACTTAATTCTTCAAACAATTCTGGATGCAGTGTCATTATTCTTGTTTTTTTGTTTTTTTGTTTTTTTGTTTTTTTTATTTTTTATTTTAAAAGGATGAGCTTGCGTCCTTTGTAGGGACATGGATGCAGCTGGAAACCATCATTCTTAGCAAACTATCACAAGAAGAGAAAACCAAACACCGCATGTTCTCACTCATAGGTGGGAACTGAACAATGAGATCACTTGGACTCGGGAAGGGGAACATCACACACTAAGCCTTTTTTCTATACTAAAATAAGCATTTAGAGTTGTTAATATCAATCTAAACATCAATTCCACCTCACAAATTTAATTTGTTGTATTTTTATTATTATACGTTGAAAACTAATTTGTTTTATTATTTGATTTCTTCTGTGATCCATGATTTGTTAAGAAATATGTTACATAATTTCCCAATATTTGTAAACTTGTCAGATATGTACGAATTTCTGACATATTTTTTCTAGCGACTGTAGTGTGTAATTTAAATCTGGAAAATTTAATAAAATTTATTTGATGATTAATATGTAGCCTATTTAGTGAATATTCCATGAACATTTAAAGAAAATGTATTCTTCAATTTTGAATATTGTTCTGCAAATGTATTTGCATCAAGTTAGTGTTGTTCAGCTTTTTATATGCTACTTAATTTTGTAGAGATTTTTAGAAATGATTTTTGATAAAGGATTGATAACTTTCCAACTTTATTTCTTGGTTTAGATCTGTCAGATTTTGCTTCATAAATTGCTTATAATCTGATATCACATTCTATCAGCCTAAGCCTTTAGTTAGCATTCCTTTTAATTCAGCTCATGTTTCCCTTTCAATAATTATTGTCCTACATAGTCTATTGTTCAATGTCTGAAATCATTTGCCTCATATAGTACTTTAAGTTTTATAATTTTTGCAACAGAAATTGCCTCAATACTGATTACTCCATCACAGTTAAACTGTGGTATATTATATTTTTATGGAATTCGGCTAGAATATTTAGCGTCCTCATATCATTAGATTATATTTTAACAAGTACTTATATTTACATGGATACAAGCATGCAACTAAATTAATATTGATTCACTGGTATGATTAGCAACATGAAGCTGAGGGACGGCCAGGCCATATTGTATGTACTTTGTGCTCATTACAAATGGCAGCCCTTATACTATCATAAACCTTGTGACAATGTCTGTGGCAAGTGGATAGGATGTCAGATTGTGTGTGTGTTTGTATCCTACCTTTAAGCTGTTGTGCCTGTGACAGACAATATGTATATTAACTTTTATGGCAATAATTCCACTGGCATATTGAAGAAAACACTTGTTTTTATTTGGTATCCATCTTAGGAAGTTGCATTAGTATGTTTATAAATAGTTACTGCTTTCTACTTCCAATTGGCTGATACAATAAGTCTTTGCTGTAACTTTTTTGAAAGGTGTTCTCTGATACATTTTTCAATAAATCATATTAACAAGGGAATTGCATAAAATTTAATTTTGTCTGGAAGCTTACCCGGAGAAGTTTGTTAATGTTGAGTGACATGTAAATATCTAAATTTATTTATATCTACTTCAATTCCACAATTAGCAAATAAAGCTTTAAATATTATCTGTAGCAACAAACATTTTCTGAAATAAAAATTTTTGTGATTTTATGAGTGTAAATCAAAAAAATGTGCAGAGTTAAGGTTTAACTTTCTTAAATTTAACTCTCTGATATTACTAGAGCTTTGGAAAGAAGTGTAACAACTCCCCTTTTTAGAACATTCCAAATCAGATCCAAGAGATATTCTTTCTCTTTCACAAAGAGAAATGGTTTCAGTTTTTTTGATATTATGGACTAGAAACCTAAAGTGTGAATAAGTTTTCCTTCTCCCTGTCACCAAATTTTCTTAATTTTTCCCTAGTTATACCATCTGTTCTTTTATTTCAATATAATTCTTCTATTAGCTTTTAGGTCTACCACTTTAGACTAGACTATGTATAATTAATATTTTACCACTTCATGAAAAACCTTAGAGCAATATAATTGTCCTGTCCACAAATATTGATGGCAAAATATCTTTGAAACACAACATGGATAATAATATAGAAAGTTCTTTTCTTCTCAAAAGGGTGATAAAGTGTTTGCCTTGGAGGGAAAATGTAATCTGGAGTCATTTCATTAAGGCAGTGTTTAAAAACAAACACAAATTGAATGGGTTTAGCCCTAAGACAGAGCAAGCCATTTCCTATTTGTGACACCAATTCTTATTATTTTATTATACCCAGACTGATCATATATTCATGTAACCTACAGGCAGGCATCTGATTTTGTGACACCTTGCTTAAATTTAGTTCAGGAGCAAAAACAGATGTACTATATCAAATTTGTGCTACCATTTCCTTTTCTTACATTCATAATAATCTTTTCTTATTATTTTTCACACTCTTTACACCCAGAGAGAGAAGTATTTCTGCTTCTCTTTCTCGTTTTCCTCCATGTCCTCATTTTCCTTCTCTTTTCTTTCTCCTTCTTCTTTTCCCTTCCTTGAGCAAACATTTTCAAGATACTAGTTGAGACACTTGATCTATAACAGTGAAAGGGGTGCTTATAGTGAAACATCATTGCTAGTGTGGTTCTTCTTGAGCCTACTAAACAATAAAAGGCATAAAAATTACCCAAAATAATTACAGTTTATAAAGAAAATGCAAAGCTCATTTTAGATTCATATTAACATTGATTTAATAAATCCAAGCTGATTTTGTCACATAATGTATTATTATCAAATGAACAATTGTATAAATTTTGAGAATACTTTACTATTAAATAAGTATACATATCAAATTTATTTTTTGAAGGAAAGATATGTCCATGCACTTTTCTTTAAATTTTTCTCATTTACAATCCACTAATAACTACAAGTCATGATTGAGTTATTTGAGCCTTTTAGATAATCAATTTGTTCCATTAGACTTTTTTCCTCACTTGATTTCAAAACAAATCTTGGCACATAATAATAAATTGTAAGATTTTACAGTTTAGGCATTATGGAAGAGCAAGTTTAAATAACTTATTTGCCAATGTCTATAAAACTTGGCTACAGGCTCACAGTTGTAATTCTGACACTTTGGGAGGCCAAGAAGGGTAGATCACTTGAGGTCAGGAGTCCAAAATCAGCCTGTCAAAATGGTGAAACCCTGCCTTTACGAAAAATACCAAAAAAATTAGCTGGGCATGGTGTTGGGGACCTGTAGTCCCAGATACTCGGGAGGCTGAGGCAGGAGAATCGCTTTAACCCAAAAGGCGAAGGTAGCACCACTGCACTCCAGCGGGGGCAAGAGAGGGAGACTCTGTCTCAAAAAAAACAAAAAACAAAAAACTTGGTTAATATTAGGATCTTCAGTTATCTTCCCTCTGTAATCAATATCATTTTATCTACTATTTTTCAACTGTCTCTTAATCTAAAATAGTATTTCTCCTTTTTTGTAGGAATGGTGTATATTTAAGAGATGCCAGAAATTTTAACACTTTGGGCTTATAAAGTTTTGAACTACAGAAAGAAACTGGTTAGGTAAGATTAACTAAATTGAATTAAGAAAATGCAGAAAGATTATATTAATAGAACAAAATAATAACTTTTAAAAATATGTAAATAACTAGCTTAAAGTATTTAAAAATTATTTTATATTAACATTTAAAATTTATAATATTTAAAATTTACTGTCAATAATGTGTGTTGTTGTGGATTTTTTCTTCTTTTTTATTATACTTTAAGTTCTAGGGCACAGGTGCACAACGTGCAGGCTTGTTACATATGTTTACACGTGCCATATTGGTGTGTTGCACTCATTAACTCGTCATATACATTAGGTATATCTCCTAATGCTATACCTCCCCCTCTTCTCACTCCACAACAGGCCCTGGTGTGTGATGTTCCCCTTCCTGTGTCCAAGTGTTCTCATTGTTCAATTCCCACCTATGAGTGAGAACTTATAGTGTTTGGTTTTCTGTTCTTGCGATAGTTTGCTGAGAATGATGGTTTCCAGCTGCATCCATGTCCCTACAAAGAACACGAACTCATCCTTTTTTATGACTGCATAGTATTCCATGGTGTATATGTGCCACATTCTCTTAATCCAGTCTGTCACTGATGGACATTTGGGTAAAAAACAAATAACCCCATCAAAAAGTGGGCAAAGGATATGAACAGACATATCTCCAAAGAAGACATTTATGCAGCCAACAGACACATGAAAAAATGCTCATCATCATTCACTGTCAGAGAAATGCAAATCAAAAGCACAAGGAGATACCATCTCACACCAGTTAGAATGGTGATCATTAAAAAGTCAGGAAACAACAGGCGCTGGAGAGGATGTGGAGAAATAGGAACACTTTTACACTGTTGGTGGGACTGTAAACTAGTTCAACCACTGTGGAAGACAGTGTGGTGATTCCTCAAGGATCTAGAACTAGAAATACCATTTGACCCAGCCATCCCATTACTGGGTATATACCCAAATAAGTATAAATAATGCTGCTATAAAGACACATGCACACCTATGTTTATTGCGGCACCATTCACAATAGCAAAGAGTTAGAACCAACCCAAAGGTTTTGGGATATTTTAAATTGCATCACATTTTATTTTGCATCCAAGATTTTTGCATTATTTAGCTATCATAGTCAAATATTTAAGAAGGTGTTATTTATAAAAAGGTGTTATTTATGTATAGTGAGAATCATCTATCATAATTAAGATAACAAACAGAAATTGTACCTAACTAATAGGAAGTGTATGTGAAAGAAAATTTAACAAATTCAGATATAATGACTCTTACACAACATTGTCCTCTTAAACATAGGTTAAGTGATGTCATTTCAAGCTTCTCAAAAAAATTATATAATCAATCATTATATGAATCACTAGAGAGATGTGTAAAATCTGCCAAAAAGAAGGGAAAAAATAACAAAATTCCAAATTTTATGAGCTTAAAAAAATCTTTTGTTCATACTGTTCTGAAATATCCCACTAATCTATTCAGTCTTTCCTTTTATATACACTGCCAAAAACAGTGCAACCCATCGCCATCTAGCCAAAATAGCAGAAGTGATTACAAAAGAGTGATTCTTCACTCAATTTGAAATCCTATTACGTCTTTTATTAATTAGTTTTAATATGAAATTTTATAAAACATAAATGTGAAATGTAATATGTGGTTTAAAAAATGGCAATGAAATGACCTCCTAAATCAAGAAATAGTGCATTGCTCTCTGTGACCTAAGGGATACCGTTTTCTATGCAAACCTTTCCTACTAGAATTTTGTGATAGTTATTTTCTCTATATCTTTATTGTTTTCATAGCTATTTTTTTTCCTGGACAATATAATTTGCTCTTGCCTCTTGTGGTAGGCAAAATAATGGTCTCCCAAAGATGCCCATGCCCTAATCCCTGGAATCTGAAAATATGTGATCTTATACGGCAAGAAGACTTTTCAAATGTCATTTAGTTAATGATCTGAAAATGGAAAGATTATTCTGGATTATCTAGCTGTACCAAGTTTAATCACACGGTTCTTTAAAATTAGGGGGATGTGAATATAGTAAAATGGCACAGAGAAAAGCAAATTTTTACCTTGAAAATTGAAAAAAGGGAACAGCAGCCCAGGAATGTCTCAGCATCTTATACTTGAAAAAGTCAAGAAAAGAGATTTTATTCCTAGGGCCACCAGATTATAACACAGTCTTACCGATATCTTAATTTTAGTTCAATGAAACCAATGTCAAAGTCTAACCTACAGAACAAAAAAATAATAATTTTGTGAGTTTTCTTAACCACTAAATTTATGGCAATTTACTAGAGCGGCAACAGAAAATTAATGTACCTCTTCTATTAATTTATATAGATGAATCAAACTAAATTGAGTTTAATCTTGCTATTTTCTTCAATATTAATGTTTTTTTAAAAAATGTATTCATCCCAAATCTTACTGGTGTCACTCATTCATTATCATTGTTGCTGTGTAATATTACATTATACAATTTATGGCAATTTATTATCCACCATTTAATAAACACAGTAAGTTTTGGTTGTTTCCTACCTGAGAAAATTAGTCAAAAATTTGTAATGAATATTTTTATGTATTTATCCAATGGGGTTTTCTAAGATAAATATTTAGGTGTGCTGTGTCATAGGATATGTCTACCTTAAGATTTACACAAATATTTAAACTTTTTCTAGTGAGGTTGTACCACACTCTCCAACCACCAGAGTATGAGAGACCTTAATGAGGTCTACATCTATTTAGTTTTAGCCAGTACGATAAGTACATGGTTGGGTAGCACTGTAGTTTTAATTTGTAATTTTTTGATAATCAATAAGCATTAAGATTTTTTATGTTTATTAACCATTTGGAGTTAATATTTATGAGTTGTGAATTCTAAACCACTCTTTGGTCATTTTTTTTAATTGGGTTATTTGATGTCTTTTTCTTATTGACTTTATTTCCTTTGTGTCTTCTTAACATTAGGCCTTGGTGGTTCTATGTATTGAATATATTTTCTCCCACTTGATGATTTGTATTTTTGTTCATTTTCCAGTGTCTTTAATGAAGTCAAATTATTAATTTCAATGTAGTCAATTTATAACTTTTAGGTTATATTTTTGTTTATTTAAAAATATTTCTCTAAATATACCATGAAGATATTCTTATATATTACCATTTAAAAATCGTATTTCTTTGCTTTCACATTTACTTTTTAATATTCCTAGAAATTACTTTTATAAGACTTGAGTAAGGGGAAAAATCATGTTGTCATAGAAGAATACACAGTTGTTTTGGCATTACTTTAAGAGAATATTGTATCCAAATGGTTCTACAGTGGAATATATCTTACAATAAAATGGTTACAAATTTAATTATTTTTATAAGACACTTCAGTGTTTCTGGACTTCTTTGTTTCTGATGAACAATGGGCAATTAATCATAACATTCTTCCCTGTATGTAATGTTTCCTTTCTCACTGGTTCATTTTAAGATTTTCTTTCTCTTTGGCTTTTAGCATTTTGTCTATGATGTGGTTAGCATTTTTGTTGTGTTTAGTTTGAAGCTCCTTGGATCTCTAAGTCAATATTTTCTACAAAATTTGACAAATTTTCAGTTGTTATTTCTTCAAATATTTTGTTTCTCTTTGTGTTTGTCTTTCTGGCACTTCAACTATAGACATGAACTTCTTTGCAAGGTATGTCTTTCTGTTATGTAGGTTGATCTATTTTCATGGTCACTGGTTATTTTTTCTGTTATCTTCAGTCACTCATTGAGTCTTTCTTTTAATTTATTGGACATTTTAGCTCTAAAATTCCATCTTTTATCCTTTCCTTGTCCTATCAGAATGCCATTCTCCGTTCACTCATTACTGCCATTTTGCTTTAAACTTTGGATATAATATCCACTCATTCTTTGAATATTGCTTAATAAGTTTCTGTGAAATCCATTTTGCTAAATCTGAAATTTGACATTACCTTGAATGTTTTTATTCAGCATCTTTTTTGCTTATTGTAAGTTATCACTTTCCTGTTTCTTTACGTTCATGAAAAATTATAAATAATATACTGTAGCACATATGGATTATTAGAATTATTATCTTACATTTGGTAAATAGTAACCTTGTTTGGACTTAAAACACTAGCTTTATTTTCCAAGTTAGGCATCAGCTAAAGTGTCTGCTCACTTTTTGTGTCTTGAAGATGCTGGCTCTTTTTAGGCTGGACTCTTAGAGATCTTTGAGAAACAGGTTCACTTGGACTGGTCACCGACTTGTCTGAGTCCAGTAAGACAGAACACCCATGCATCCATAAGTAATATGAAATGTGTTTATTGCATGCAAATAGGTGGGAAGAAAAAACAGAAGTCTAAGATTCATGTGAACCAGTCCCCCAAGGCTCAGAAAAGCTGCCAGAAATGGATGGAATCTCATCTGCATGTCTCCTGCTTGCACTGCGGTTGAGTTACCCTGGTAAGCAGACTGAGCTGGGTTTTATACCCCTGGGTTTTCAGAATTTTTAGGATAAAAGGGGGAAGGACATCCTGTATTGGGGAGAGGGAGGGTGGGCAGGATGAAACAGAGTCCAGGCTTTCCAGCCAGTCCCTCCCTATTTTAGAATATCACATTCCCAACATATTTTACATTTATTCTTCAGAGCTACAAGTAAATGGAGTGAGAACTGGATTAGTCCAAGGCCACCTGGAGAATTGTCCTCCAGTATCATCCACTGTCTCTGCTTAATTTGTCTTTCAGTGTAAAAGAGACAGAGATTACCAGTTGACCCTCCTTATCTGTGAGTTTTGCATCATGGATTCAACCAACCACATATCAAAAACATCCGAAAAATGCGTTTGTATTGAATATATACTGACATTTTTGTCCGTACTCCCTAAACAACACAGCGGATCAACTATTTACATAGCATTTATATCTTATTAGATATTATAAGAGAACTAGAGGTTATTTAAACTCTGTAAGAGAATGTGTAGAGGTTATATGTAAATATTACACCATTTTATATTAGGAACTTAAGCATCCATGGGTTTTGGTATTCCACAGGGGTCCTGGAAACAATCCCCCACAGATATAGAGAGAGGACTGCACTCAAAATTAGAGGCAAAATCTTCCTGGCATTCCCTTGCTTCTAGGGATTTCTACTAATTTACAGCTGCTCCATAGATTCGGTTTCTTTCCTCTGAATCTCCAAGTCATTATGCTTTAGCTTTTTGCTGTCCAAGTTGCATATGGTTGAGGAATGTCATTAATTAATAAGAAAACAAGTACACGGAACTCACTTGGAAGAGGTTTATTTTATGAGAATAGATACTTTTGGTCTCTATGTTCTTGTAAATGGTATCTCTAATGCATATGTGTAGTTTATGTTAGTGACCATTCAGAAATTTAAGTTTGTGCTGAAATTATAGATCACATACTTTCTGTGATTCTTTCACTTCCAGAATATCCCATCTTAAATTATTTAATCTTGAAGTTCTTTTCTACCATATTGAGCTGGTAAGCCTCCAGTGCATCAGTGTGATTTTTCACATTGAAAACATTTTTTCTCTGCTGCAGCAAAGTACATTGGATCATATCTTCAGGAAACAAAGCACAAACATTCTTACCCCTTACTGTTGAAACTTTTCAAAAGTAAACTCTCCTTTGACTTTGGCTTGTTGTATACTTATTTCTTCTTTTGAATCCTTTTTGAAATATTCATGCATTTTTATCTACATATTATAATTTTTATCCCAAGAAAATTTTACATGACCATTTTATTGTCCCATCATTACCACAAGTAACAAATATTAATGTATTTTTTTTAAGAAAATATATACTGAGCAGCCACTTTATGCTCAGAACTATTTTAGGAATTTGTGATATATATCAGTGAATGAAATAGCCAAAAAGTACTGCCCTAATAAAGCTAAATTAAATTTGTGATAGAAACAGAATAACGCATAAACAAAATACACATTATATGTATTTGAATAGTGTATTTGATTCCTGGGGAAAATAATTCATAGCAAGTAAAGATGTAAAATATGGAGGTTAAAGGGGTATTAGTTTTAAATATTCTAATCATGGTAGGGATTATTCACAAGATAACATATCAGCAAATAATTGAGGAAGTTCAAATAATTAGCAGTAAAAACCTGGAGAGCAAGAAATGTGAACAAAGGGAAGTGTTGCAGGAAGTCAGGGACCCCGAACTGAGGGACCGACTGAAGCCATGGCAGAAGAACATAAATTGTGAAGATTTCATGGACATTTGTTAGTTCTCCAAATTAATACCTTTATAATTTCTTACGCCTTTCTTTACTGAAATTTCTGAACATAAATTGTGAAGATTTCATGGACATTTATCACTTCCCCAATCAATACTCTTACATTTTCCTATTCCTGTCTTTACTTTAATCTCTTAATCTCGTCATCTTCGTAATTTGAGGACGTATGTTGCCTCAGGACCCTGTGATGATTGCATTAATCGTACAAATTGTTCGTAAAGTATGTGTGTTTGAGCAATATGAAATATGGGCACCTTAAGAACAGGGAAACAGCGCTTTTCAGGGAATAAGAGAGATAACCTTAAAGTCTGGCTGCTGGGGGCCAGGCAGGACAGAGCCATATTTCTCTTATTACCAAAAACAGGTAAGATAAATATCGTTGAATTCTTTCCCCAGTAAGGAATATTAATAATTAACAGCCCTGGGAAAAGAATGCATTCCTAGAGGGTGGGGGCTGTAAAATGGCCACCCTGGGAGTGTCTGCCTTATGCAGATGTAGATAGGGATGAAAGACACCTTAGTGTCCTGCAGCACCCCCAGGATAGATAGGATTAGGAAATTCCAGCCTGGTGAATTCTAGTCAGACTGGTTCTCTGCTCTTGAACCCTGTTAAGATGTTTATCAATGACAATGCATGCACAGCAGGACATGGAAGTTCATTAGTGATTCTAGTTTCACCCTGACCTTGTGATCTTGCCCCGACCTGCCTTGTGATCATTTGTTTCCCTTAAAGCATGTGATCTCTGTGACCCACACCCTATTCATACACTCCCTCCCCTTTGAAAATTGCTAATAAAAACTTACTGGTTTTACGGCTCAGGGGGCACTACAGAACCTGCCGACATGTGATGTCTCCCCCGGACACCCAGCTTTAAAATTTCTCTCTTTTGTACTCTTTCCTTTATTTCTCAGATGGGCTGACACTTAGGGAAAATAGAAAAGGACCCACATTGAATTATCGGGGGCGGGTCCCCCAATAGGGAGAATCAGTACAAAGATCATCAGGCAGTGTCATGCCTAGAAAGTTAGAAAGAAATCAAGGAAGCAAGTGTAACTTGATAAGGATGAGCACATTAGAGTATAATTAGTAATTATGTTGGGAAGACAATTAAAACTAAGTAAAATAGATCCTTAAAATTTATCAAAAAGACTTTGGCTTTACTCTAGATAAAATAATGATAATCATTAAGAATTGACTGTGGAGACCAACAATCTGACCAAGTTGAACAATTAAAAAATTATTTTATGAATAAAAGAACAAGATATTATTAGACTGGACTTTGACAGTAGCAGTAGAGATATGCAAAAGCAGTCATACTTAAATGTGAATTTTTAATGGCCATTGATTCAGAGGGTGCAAGCTTCAAGACTTCACTCCTCACACCTGGTGATGAACCTACAGGTTCACAGGAGTCAAGAATTGAGGTATGGGAACTACTGCCTACATTTCAGATGATGTGCAGACACACCTAGATGTCCTGGCAGATGTTTGTTGCAAGGGTAGAGTCTTCATGGAGAACACCTGCTAGAGCAGTGCAAAAGGGAAATATGGGTTTGCGGCCCCCACACAGATTCCCCACTGAGGTAATGCCTAGTGGAGTTGTGAGAAGAGGATCACCATCCTCAAGACTCCAGAATGGTAAATCCACTGACAGCTTGAACTGTACTGGAAAAGCCACAGATACTAAATGCCAGCTCATGAAAGCAGCCAGGAGTGGGGCTGTACCCTGCAGAGTCATAGGGACAGAGCTGTCCTAGGCCATCTGAGCCCACTTCTTGCATCAGGAAGACCAGGATATGAGACATGAAGTCAAAGAACATCATTTTGGAGCTTAAGATTTGACTACACTGCTAGATTTCAGATTTGCATTTGTTTTGGCCAATTTATCCCACTGGGACCAGTGTATTTACTCAATGCCTGCACCATCATTGTAACGGGGAAGTAACTAAATTGCTTTTGATTTTACAGTCAATAGGTAGAAGGGACTTGCCTTTCTCAGATGAGACTTTGGACTGTGGACTTTTGGGTTAGTGTTGGAATGAGTCAAGAGTTTGGGTGACTGTTAGGAAGGCATAATTGGTTTTGAAATGTGAAAGGGACATGAGATTTGAGAGGGCCCAGGGACAGAATGATATGGTTAGATTTTATGTCCCCATCCAAATCTCATCTTTAATTGTAATCCCCATAATCTGCATAATCCCCACATGTCAAGGGAGAGATCAGATGGAGGGAACTGAATCATGGGACCGTTTCACTCCTGCCATCCTCATGATAGTGAGTAATTTCTAATGAGATTTTATGGTTTTATAAGGGGCTCTTCCTGACTTCACTTGGCACTTCTCTTTCCTGCTGCCTTGTTAAGAAGGTGACTTTCTTCCTCTTTGCCTTCTGCCATGATTATAAGTTTCCTGAGGCCTCCCAGTCATGCTGAACTGTGAGTCAATGAGAGCTCTTTCCTTTATGAATTACCCAGTCTCATGCAGTGCTTTATAGCAGTATGAAAATGGACTAATACGGAGGGAGAATAAGAGAAAGTAGAGAGCTATGAGAGGGAGATATCAACACACAGATGTCTAGAGAAAAATTCTTGCTATCTTCTATTCAATCAGGACTACAGGTTCTTATGCAAGAGCTCGTCCATATTTATCATAGTTCTTACTACAATCTAGCATACTTAGTTTTTTATTTTCTTAAATTATTTAATGACCTATGATCAGCTGGTGTCTTACCTTTTGAAGGTATTATAGACATTCAATAATAAATTGTTGATTAAATGATTTATTGAATAAATAACAGTTCAACTGAATAGCTCATTAAATAATACTAATAGCGTGGCATGGTGGAGCATGTCTGTAGTCCCAGCTACTCAGGAGGATGAGGTGGGAGTATCACTTGAGCCTGGGAGGTGGAGGTTGCAGAGAGCTGAGATTGTGCCAGTGCATTCCAACCTGGGAGACAGAATGAGACTCCATCTCAAAAAATAAGTGAATGAATGAATGAATGAATGAGTGAATAAATAAATAAATTCTGAGAAAATTGATCTCAAGTAAAAATAATTTTTACTAAAAACTGATTTGAAAATAATGACCTAAAAATATTTGCATGATCCTCTCTAATGATACACTGGAGTTTGGGAAAAGATCAAGTGAAGTAAGAATGGAGAAGTCATTTCACTTTTAAATGCCCACAGCCAAGGAATATTATTAGGATACAATAATGAATCAGCTCCCATGAAATTATAGCCATAAATCACACTAATATTATGAAGATGAATTCTAGTTAAAAGGATTTGAGCCATTTGAAAACTTCTTAATGAAAATAGTTACAGAAAATGCAATTGAATTTTGTATAAAAAATAAAAGTCTGTGACTCCTCAGTGACTCCCCATTACAAGGATAAAACCTGTGATTTTTTAATGGTTCAAAGCAACAGGATCAAGATAAGGAAAACAGACTACGAATGTTATGGTGGGAGTGCAGGCTTAGTTGGGTTCAATTTCCAGCTTTTCCACTTACTAGCAACATGACCAAAGACAATTTAATGTTGTGTATTTATATCTTTATGCTTGAAGTGGTGAAGATAATAGTACACACCTTATAGATTTACTTTTGAAATGAAATGAGTTAGATATTTTGGGAAACATGTGCCAAATGTTAAATCCTGCATGTGTTTAATATCTCACAATACTGACTCAAAATCACTACTGAGGTATAGGAATTTAAAGACTCCTTTATTTTCTTTCTTTCTTTTGTGTTATAAAGTAACTGGGATTATAGCAAATAGGTTATATTGAGAGAATCTCTACTTTTATATTTTACAATTACAGTGTGACTCTGAATATGCAAAAATAACATTTTGGCTTGGAAAACATGTTAATAAGGAAGGAAGTTGGTAGGACAAAATTATAGTATAGTCTTTTTAAAATTTCTTTTGAGACTATGTGACAAATATGCTGTTATGCATCTTGATATATAGTAAGCTGCTCTACGGTCAATTTGGGTTACAACACTGAGCTCTCTTTAACTTACCATAGAAGAGTAAGGTTGTTGAACTGTTAGGACCAATATTTTTAAAAATATATTATTTCAACTTTTGCTCTTAGACTTTTCACACCAAATTTCTACTTTGTTGAAGTTTAAGTTTGACATTTAAAAGGCAGATGCACTCCTGAGGGATTCACTGATAAAAGCCATTAGTGAATTTGCTGATATAAAATTTGCATGATAGCATAAATCTTTTATAGAGTGTCTTTGGAAAATGTGTGTGTGTGTGTGTGTGTGTGTGTGTGTGTGCTTGAGAGAGAGAGAAAGAGAGAGAGACAAAGAGAGACAGAGGTTAGACGGTAATGGTAAATTACATTACATAAGCCTTCCACATTACACTTTTTGATGTTTAATAAAACAGAATCACAAAAACTGTATCCTCAGAGGCCTTGTTATACTATCACATGAATGAATATCCATGCCATAGGTTCTGGGAAGCCATATATAAATAAGTTTGGTGAAATTTTGTTTATAAAACTGATAAAGTCATTTTACTTTTCTTTTCTGGAAACTTTGGCTGCCTATCAACTGTGGAGCCATAAGAATAACTCTTCACATGAGTTCTATATATATCACAACTATAAAAGATTAAGGTAAAGGTATTATATCCATATCTATATTTCTATTTTATTTTGATCATTTGATGTTTAGAAATAAAGCACAGGGGAAGAGAAGTATGCTGTTTGCAACAATAATTATAACTTCTGTAGTTAAATGTATAATGTAGTATTTTTTAGCTGAAAAGATCTCTTGGCAGCTAATTTTGAAACTTTAAAAAGTCAAAATTAGACTTCTGACTTCGGGAAAAGTTGATGTAGATTTATTTTTCTGGCTGCTACTTTTACCTCCCCACCCACTTCTTCCACAAAGTACAACTAAATATCTTGAACATAATTTAACAAATGCAACCATGAAATGACTCTGAATAGGTATTATAGAACAGAAACATGGAATAATTGAAATAAAAATCTTGCTAGATGAGTTCGATAGCAGAATGGAGATGATGGCAGAGAACAGAATTAATGAACTGGAAGACTTATCAGTAGTGTTTGCTCCATCTTAACAACACAAAGAAATTGACTTTAAAAGTATACAGAGTCTAAATGATATGTGAAAGTGTAACAAAAGATTTAGCATCTATATCTTTGTGGTCCCAGAAGGAGAGTAAAAAATGAAA
The DNA here is from genome assembly GCF_009764315.1 of Trachypithecus francoisi. Taxonomy (NCBI): domain Eukaryota; kingdom Metazoa; phylum Chordata; class Mammalia; order Primates; family Cercopithecidae; genus Trachypithecus; species Trachypithecus francoisi. The sequence goes on along the minus strand of NW_022681463.1, from coordinate 53,834,908 downwards.
AGGCAGGACAAACATTTAAAGAAATAATATCTGAAAACACCCAAACTTGTTAAGACATGAACCCACATGTTTAAGAAGTTGAGCAAACCCAAAAGATGATTAAAAACAAACAAATGAAACCTTTGAGGCAGACAAAAATTATACTTATAAAAACTATAGAAAAAAAGAAAAAACCTTTGGAAGAACCAGAGAGAAGCAACACATAATCTTTAGAGGAATGCAAGTTCAAATGACAGCCCATTTCTCATCCAAAACCACTGAGACCAAAAGCAAATAGTGGAATACATTTTTAACCTTCAAATTAAGAGAATTGCCAATAGTAAATCTTCTGTCAGTTGAAGCTAAAAACTAAGAAATTTTGCCACCATAGGGTCTACCCTTAGGACATGCATAAAAGCATTTTCTCAATGGAAATAAAGTGATAACAAAAGAGTAGAAACTTCAGACAAGGATAAAACAAGGTATAACAATGTGGGTAAACATACAGACTATCCTTCATTCTATGAGTTTCTTAATCAGATTTAATGGTGGAAACAGAATTTATATTATAACTCAATTGATATGGTGCTCAATGTATGTAGAGAAAATATTTAAGAAAATTGTGAATTTTGAAAATGGGAGATTTAAGTGGATCTAAATTAAAGTAAATTTTCTAAACATTGTTGTCAATAGGCTATGATAAGTGCATGCATAGAAACACTAGAACAAGCATTAAGAAATCTATACAAACACTTAAACACACTAGCAAAGGTAAATCAAAACTAAAGTGATAAGGCCGGGCGCGGTGGCTCAAGCCTGTAATCCCAGCACTTTGGGAGGCCGAGATGGGCGGATCATGAGGTCAGGAGATCGAGACCATCCTGGCTAACACGGTGAAACCCCGTCTCTACCAGAAAATACAAAAAGCTAGCCGGGGCGAGGTGGTGGTGCCTGTAGTCCCAGCTACCCGGGAGGCTGAGGCGGGAGAATGGTGTGAACCCGGGAGGCGGAGCTTGCAGTGAGCTGAGATCCAGCCACAGCACTCCAGTCTGGGTGACAGAGTGATATTCCATCTCAAAAAAAAAAACTAAAGTGATAGACAAAGCTATAGCATCAAAATATATCATAGACTTAAGTGTAACATGTAAAGCTATACAAATTTTGGGGGAAAAATTAGAAGATCTTCAAAATCTAGGGCTAAGTCAAGAATTATTAGACTTACTACGCTCTACTCTTAGAGCATGTAAAAAAGAAATTTTCCAAACAGAAATAAAGTGAGAGCATGATCCTTAGTCTAATTTTCAAAAATAATAACAAATAATTATTTACTTTTTCATCAATACACTTTTAAGTTTGTTTTTTTTATTTTGTATTCATTCCAAAAATAATGCCATGTTTCAAATTACCTCCCATTTCTCTATTGCTAAAACCATAATCCAAGCTATGTTCTTATGTTTGAACTACATTGGCATGTCATCAGAACTGCCCTCTCAAGTATTTCCCCATAGAACCACAGGAGTGGATGTTGCTAAGTACAGATATGCTTATATCTTGTCCCGACCCGCAGGACAGTCAAACGGGCCCTGGAAGGGAGAGTGGGAATGGAGGAGACAAGAAAACACGAGAAATGGAGACAAGACAAATAGCCTGATCAAGTCTCGTTTATTGAATGCAGGGTCATGCCTTATATAGGCTGGCAGAGGAAGAGGTTGGGCCAGGGCGGTGACAGGGGGCTGGGTCTTCTCAAATTACAATCGCGCATGTGCCGTGGGTTTGTACTTTTCCCGGGCGCGTGATGGCGTCTGCACCCTAGGCTGCATATCTTCCTGGGCAGGAAAATGTTTGCAAGCACGCGGGAAAGGTTGGCGCGCGCTGGAACAGTTTAGGCGCCCACGGGAACAGTTTGGGCGCGGGCGAGAAAAGCTTTAGGCGTGCGCGGGAAGGGTCCGCAATAAAGAACCCGGAAATGTGCCGTCTTGTCTCTGTTTTGTGGAGATCAAGCAACAGAGGTCGGCTAATTCCGGGCCTCATGGCTCCTCATGGCTCCGGACAGGTCCCCCTTTTTTATATATAATTATGGCTAGAAGATTGTCCCTCGGGAACTGCGCCTGTCTTAGGTTGGAGTAATACATCTCATCACTGGTACCTGTCATGGGATTAGGCAGTAGCTTATGACGGCCCTCCTGTCTTAGGTTAGTGAGAGATGACACTCTCTTACCCGTCATTGGCTGTCCAGTTCAGCGCATAGGGAAGGTGGTCATAATGGGTGTGAGTATGAACCACCGCGATCTTCTTGTTCTAGGTGATGATAATGGACCTGTATAGGTTTCGCTTGGATAGCCTCGACTTGTTGCTTAAGGAATGTTAGGAGCTTATTGAAGACCAAAGGTCCTACAGAGAGTAAGAGCAATAGGCAAAGCAGGGGGCCCAGGAATGGCATAAGATGGGGAAGGAGTCCATGGAACCCAGTCCAAAACGGGCTATCGGTTATTTCTTTTCGTTGTTTTTCTAGGTCTTCTTGTAGATGCCTGATTTTATCCCTGACGATCCCAGATTTGTTGGCATAGAAACAGCACTTCTCCTGTAAAGCCAAGCAGATGCCTCCTTGTTCTGCAGTTAGTAAATCTAGGCCTCTTCTATTTTGGAGCACTACTTCTGCCAGATAATCTACCTGATCTTCTACATCTTGTATAGTACTTGAAATGGCCTGCATATCTGAGATCAATTGGTGAGACAATTTGGTGTATTGAGTAACAGAAACCCCTAAGCCTGTAGCCCCAGTTGCTACGGCAGTAGTTATGCCTAATCCTACAAGTAAGGGGATAAATTGTATTGCCCTTTTGTTTCTTCCTAAAAAGTGATCTATAGCTGGGATAGGTACAGGTTCATCTCCAGGGATAATGTCTATGTCTGGCAAAAGTGTGGCTAAGACACAGCGTCCTGTCCAGTTAGTAGGTAAATAGGTATAAGCCCTATTATTGCCACATATAAAAACCGAGCTGTTTGGGGCACACATCGATGGGAAATATTTACTATGGTGGAACAATTATTGAATTGATTGAATCCTACATCAAGGTCGTAAGTGTTATTAAGGGGAGGGGAGTAGATGCAAGAGGAACTAGGAAATTCTAAAGGCTGTACTTTAAGGGGAGGAATTATGGTGCAAGGGTATTGGATGTATAATTTAAGTCATTGCTGGGTATGGCAAGAGGAACGGGATCTCCTGATTGCAGACACAGCCAGCAGTCATTAGCCAGACTAGAGTTGGAATTGTTAAGCAGGTTATGAGTAGCCGTGAGGAGGGCAAAGGTCTGGGCATCAACTTTCTCTTTCCCTCGGGCTTTGGGCAAGGCCAAGGGGTGGTAGTGAATTTCCGGGTACAGGGACCTTTGCAACTCTTCAAGTTTTTTGTGTACCCTAATTTCTCGGACCTTGTCTTGTGGTCCTCCTCCGTCAGAGATATTGGGGGGGGGGGTGAATATTCCAGCAGACAGGCTGTCCTACAATTCCAGTACAGCCAGCTGATATAAGGTTATTGGTATTTCCTACAACTGTAGGAACACTACTGGCCCCTATAGTGGGGGTTCTAGATCTTGTTAAGATAGCAGTATAGTATGTTTTACTGCCAGAGGTACATTCTAAATAAGTAGTGTAGCAGGAACAATGCATAGCAGTCTCAAATGTGTCACAAGGGCAGGTTGTGGTATCCCCTCCACTAAATATTCTTGGGGTTGACACACACCTCCACTTAAGAGAGTCACTAGACAGGTATGCTGTGTAAGTGGAGCAGGACACAGCTGAGATGTACGTATTGGGAAGGGAGGTCACATATCCCCCCAAACAATCACAGGGCTTACCGTATCGTTGTCATATATATTTACGGGCCTCATGGGGATTACCAAAGCTGGCATATACCTGGAGTGCTTGGCAAATCAGCACCATGGTCCAGAGGGGCTTGTAGTTGAAGTTCATCTCTGCAATAGAGGAAAAGAGTACTCTCAGGGAGAAAATTACTCCCTGGATTGGTTATTGTTAGGTACCTGTTTTACCAGTCACTCTGGTAGCCATCTGGCTGCATCATGAGTTTGAGAAAAAACACAAACTGAGCCTCTTCCCCAGATTAACACTGGGTCTGGATCATGCCATGTGTTGTCTAAGGGATCTTTCCATTTAACCATGGCAAATTGTTTTTTGGACTCGGAATGCCAAAATCGATCGGCTGCTGATCTGTTCAGGTTATCCAAATTTAAAAAATTTAAAATAAAAAGTGTGTGATTAAGGATATTTCTAGGGGTGCCCTTAGTAGGGTACCATTCTCCCTTTTTTATTTTGTCAATGGTGGTTTTTAAGGATAGGTGTGCTCTTTCAACTATTCCTTGTCCTTGAGGGTATATGGAATTCCAGTAATGTGTTTTATTTGTAATTTAAGACAAAAGTCTTGAAAGGCTTTGGATGTATAGCCAGGACCATTGTCTGTTTTTAGTTGTTTAGGCTTTCCAACTATGGAAAAACAGTGTAGTAAATGAGCTATGACATGTTTGGTAGCTTCTCCTGTTTGTAAGGTGGCTAGTATAAATCCACTAAATGTATCTATACATACATGGATGTATTTTAAGTTACCGAATTCTGAATAATGAGTGACATCCATTTGCCAGATCATGTTGGGAACTAGTCCTCTTGGGTTAATTCCTAAGTGAGGGACTGGCAGGTATGTTATACAGGTCTGACATTGTTTAACTATTTGTCTTGCTTGTTCTCTAGTTATTTTAAACATCAGTTTCAAAGTTTGAGCATTAAGATGGTGTAAGGCATGAGTAGCCTGTGCTTGGGCTAGGTTTGTATTTGCAGCTATGGCTACCATCTTGGTTGCCATATCAGCCAGTTGGTTGCCCTGGGATAGAGGTCCTGGTAATCCTGAATGAGCTCTAATGTGTCCAGGAAAGAAGGGTGTTGTTCTATTACGTATTAATTGTTGGCATTGTAAAAATAACTCGGCTATATGTGACACATGCTTAATTTGTGCTACTGTCTTAAGTAGAGGTATTGAGTGAACTAAGTATGCACTGTCGGTATAAATATTAAGAGCCTGATAAGCGAAGGCTAACAGCACCGTGATTAGGGCCTGCAATTCTACTAGCTGAGCCAAAGTATGGCTGGTTTTGAATTTAACAGTGGTGTCAGCAAAGGTATATGCAGCAGTTCCTGTGGATGACCCATCAGTGAATACTAATAAGGCATTGTCTAAAGGTGTTTTACTGATGACATGAGGGAAGACAAAAGCATGTAGCTTACAAAATTGGATAAGCTTGTTTGGCGGGTAATGGTTATCTAAGTTACCAGCATAAGAGGTGCAAGCAATCGGCCACGTTTCAGTGTTTTGCATTAGCCAATGGATTTGTGGCTTAGAATAAGGTTGTATGATTGTAAAAGGTTCAATTCCAAAATACTTTTTGCTATTGTCTCTACCTAAGATGATTAAATCTGCTATGGCATCATAATAGGGGAGTAATATCTTTTTGGGTGATGAAGGCAAGTGGACCCACATAATAGGGTTATTTTGCCAGAATAAACCAGTAGGTGTCAGTGTTGTGTTAAAGATTAAAAAGATTAATGACTGTGAATAGTCTATGTTAGTAACAAATTGCTCAGCAATGGCCGTCTCTACCCTATTAAGTGATAAAAGAGCTTCTTTTGATAACGACCTAAGGGACTTAGGGTTGGGGTCACCTCTCAGGGTGTCGAATAAAGGTTTTAAGTCTCTCGTGGTCAGTTTTAAGTATGGCCGGAGCCAATTTATGTCTCCAAGGAGCTTTTGGAAATCATTGAGGGTTTGTAACTGATCTTTATGGATAACGGCTTTTTGATTTGTAATTTTAGGTCCATTTATTTGAAAACCTAAATATGTATAAGGGTCTTGTAGTTGTATTTTTTCTGGAGCTATTTGTAACCCCGCTGTGGTTAGTTCCTGTTTGAGTTGGGCAAAACACTGTAAGACTTGTTCTCCTACTTGTCCTGCTATAAGAATGTCATCCATATAGTGTATAATATACATTTGTTTCCATGTCTCTCTAACTGAGTGTATGGCTGTAGCCACATATTTTTGACACAAGGTGGGACTGTTGGCCATACCTTGAGGTAACACTTTCCATTGGTATCGCTTCATTGGTTCTTTAAAATTTATAGATGGTAAGCTAAAGGCGAATCGTTTTTGGTCAGTAGGATGAAGGGGAATTGTAAAAAAGCAATCTTTAAGGTCTATGATAATTTTAAAATATCCTTGAGGGTTTGCTACCAGAGAGGGTAGTCTGGGCTGCAGAGCACCCATAAATATCATGGTAGTATTTATTGCTCTTAGATCTTGTAAGAGTCTCCACATTCTGGATTTCTTTTTTATGACAAATATGGGGGTGTTCCAAGGAGAGTTGCTTTCTATAATGTGTCCTGCCTCTAATTGTTCCTGCACTAACTGTTGGGCAGTGGCAAGCTTCTCATTGGTTAGTTGCCATTGATCAACCCAAATGGGTTCATCTGACTTCTAAGTGATTGGGTCAGCACTTTTTTGGGGTGCAGGCATGTCAATGGCCACGGTTAAAAATTTCCAAGCCCCCTTTTATCCAGTTTTCCTATGGCTGGGATTGGCTGTAAAATGCCATCTTCTCTTTTTCCTAACCCTTTCCCAGGGTGGTAGCCCTGAGCCAACATTTGTGCAGTGACTATATCATTTGGGCTACACATCATGACCCTCATTTGGGAGAGAAGATCTCTACCCCAAAGGTTAACAGGCAAATCAGGGATAACAAATGGCTTAATGAGACCGGAATTACTTTCTTGATCTCTCCAGGTGAGATATTTGGAACTTTGTCTAGGGTTATTACTTTGCCCGATTCCTTGTAAATTTGTTAAGGTCTCTGAAGTGGGCCAACTGGCGGGCCAATCTTGCTGTTTAATAGTTGTTACATCGGCCCCTGTGTCTATCAGTCCTGTAAATAACTTTCCATCTCGCCACAAGGTGAGAGAGGGTTTTTGATTAGTAATGGACTGTACCCAGTAGATGTCTGAGGATCCGATTCCTCCCTTTTCCCTTAGGGGCGATTGGACTTTATTAGCTGTTTTTAGCAATGGTAACAGGAGTAACTGCGCTATTCTATCCCCTTGAGGAATAATAATGATGTTGTCAATAGCCTTGGCCATGATTTTGATTTCTCCTATATAATCACTATCAACTATTCCCAGAAAGACCTGTAGGCCTTTCATGGTGATGCTGCTTCTCCCTAGGATTAATCCAAACATGTTTGAGGGTAGGGGTCCATATACCCCAGTACCTAAGGCTTGGGGTCCCATTTCAGGGGTTAATACTGTGTGGGAGGCGGAACAGAGGTCCAATCCTGCGCTTCCTGGGGTTGCTCTACTAAGTTGTGAAACGGATTGTGGTTGGTTGGTACAAAACTGACCGCCCCATAAGCTTGTTTCGGGGCCTGGGGCCGGCCCCTCAATCCATTTCCCTGTTGAGGTGTTAGGGGATTTCCTTGATTGTCAGTTTTAGATTTACATTCGTTGGCCCAATGTTTTCCTCTTTTATACCTAGGGCAGAGGCCTGGAGCTTTTGCCTCTAAGGTCTTAGCTAGCTCTCCCTTACAATCCCTAGCGAAGTGTCCCATTTTTCTGCACTTAAAGCACCCCCTGCTATTCTTATTTATATTAGCTAGGAAGTCTTTTATGGTTTGTCCACTAAAGGCAGCAGCCATAGCCAAGCCCTGTTGATATGAGGGCCCTATGTCTGAACAGAGGCGGATGTAGCCTGTTAAGTCTGTTTTCTTTCTATAAGGTCTGATTGCTGCCTGACAAGCCAGGTTAGCGCTTTCGTAAGCTAATTGTTTTACATAATCCACCCCTGCCTCGGCATTTCCAAATATTCTGCTGGCCGTGGTTAAAAGTCTATGTACAAAGTCTGCAAAGGGCTCATCAGGTCCTTGTTTGACCCCCATGAGCGAGGGTCCTGGATCCCCTTTAACAGGGAGTTTTCTCTAGGCTTTGGTAGCTGCTGCTTGGATTTGAGAAAACAGTCCGGGATCGTACTGCAGCTGAGCATCGGTTTCTGTGTAGTTACCCGAGCCAGTTAGCATATCAAAATCCCAACCATTTCTGGCTTGTTGGTTTCTCTTGGCCGTATCTCTACAATTTTCATAAAATTCTGACTTCCAAATCAGATGGTCGCCTCCGGAAAGAACTGCTCTAACTAAGGTATTCCAATCTATGGGAGTGAGCCAATTTTCAGCCACAGATTCGACTATGGCCAGGGTATACGGGGCAGTAGCTCCGTATTGCGAGACAGCAGTTTTTAGCTCTTTTATTACAGTGAATTCAAACCCATTGTGGTGTCTCCAGGCTCGGCTCTGCGCATCTGTAGTTTCCGTTACTGGAAAAACGTCTCGAGGAGAGGAATCCTCCCTATCCCTACTACCAAGTGACCTTCCTTTTGAGACATGCTATCCGGGTCTCTGAGGGTGAGAGTGTTTCTCTATTCCTTTAGGGTATTGAACGCTCTCACTTCCTGTCCTTAATTTCTGCAATCTAGTGATTAAAGACTGATGTAGTTCTTCGAGCTTTATTTGCTCTTCAAGCTGTGCAATTTTTTCTCTAAGCTCCTCTTTTGGGTCTATTACTGCCATAATTGTGGGGGCAGAAGCCTTATTATAGGGAGGGGGATAAGTAAGAGTTTGTGGCCAGTCAGAATTATGATATTTTGCTGCCCCTTCCTCTAAATTATCCCAGTTTACTTCTGAAGGGTTAAGGTTATTTCTACTTTTGCTTTCATTAGTTGTGGGTAAAACTGGGTATTTGCGGAGATCAAGCAACAGAGGTCGGCTAATTCCGGGCCTCATGGCTCCGGACAATATCTCCCATTTATTTCTTATGTATATTTATTGGACACTTAGGATAAATCATATATTATTTGATAGAAGTTGTTTATTCCTCTGCTTACAATTCATTAGTTGCTTCTTAATCTACCTGCCTAGAATTCAGTTATCCTATCATGGCCTTCAAAGTCCTGTATAACCTGCTAGGTCTCTAATCTCCTCAAATAATGTCTCTCAACTCTTTACATATCTCTATTCACTATGACCAAAGAACAAGGACCTTTTTTTTTTCCTTGCAACATATGAAAGTAGTCCCAATCTTAGGGCCTTATCCCATCTTATTCCTTGTCCATGGAGCAGTTTCGCCTGAATGTTCATCTGCAAGTTCTCATGCACTCATTTGAGACTTCCCCAGAGCAGCCTTCCTGGATTACAAAGTAAAAGCAATTCCTGTAACATTAACCTATCTACTTGTATTCTACATATCAGTAAAATAAATTAAGTCACTAATTTGCATGACTCTTGAATCGTTTGTCATAGTTTGGCAATCTTTTGACAGAGAGTCAATCATGTTCACCACTTTTCACTAGTACTTAAACAAGGTAGAAAAAATTAAATAAATTTTGATTGATTAATAGCCTCATTTATTAATCTTGATTTAGAATCCAATGATGTTTGATATTAATAGTCAAACACTCTTTTTAAAAATTTGTTGTCCTTAGTATGTCTTAATCTATCGCTTTATTTTCAGCCTATGCATTGTCCCTTTTTGTGCCTTTTTGAATATGCCTTATAGCTAAACCTCATTAATTTGAAAATTTAATCTGATTTTGTCATTTGTTCAAATAATTAAACCCATTCAAGTTTTGGAAAAATGTATGTCATCCTTTTTAGTTATATTTACCATTTTTATCTCTTATTTTACTTTTTTCTCTACCTTTAAATGGGTTTGCTTTGCCAGGTTAGCTTTCATTCTTTTTTCTTAATTTGGAAAGTTTCTGACATCTTTTCATTATTATAATGGCAAACTTCTGGCTATTATCAATTATACTTAAATTTGTATTTTTTGTTACCGTAACAGCATTAAAATAGGTTTTTAATATTCTGTAATAAATAACACTGTAATAATAAAAAACTAAGCAATACATTTATAATCTGTAATAATTGGAAAATAAATAGAAAATAGTGTCTGAAGAATAACGAAATTAATTTTATGAAAATTTTGTCTTTGATATTTTTTATCGTATATGTTATTTTCTCTATGACCTAGAAAATCTGTGTTTTCGTATCTAAGCTATAAGATATCTACACTGGCATCCTCTATTTCCTGCACTAATTTTACTAGAGAAATGTGCATATAAACAAACAATTATGTTTATATATGTGAGAATGTGTAGGATGAAATATATGTCTATCTGTGTATATATGTGTATATATGTATTTCTTTATACCTTAGAAAATATAATCTGCACCATTTATGAGAGTGTTTTTTTCCTTATAAATTTGCCATAGTACATTATACACATTTTTATCTGAAGTGATTTGTTATTTTATACAAAGTATACATTAGTCCTAAATTGTGCTTACTATAAGGCATAACAAAGGAACTAGCATAGAATTACGTTTTAGTCTTAGAAATTTTTATTGATATGATTGTTATATGTTGATAATATATATATAAATGACAAAAAGAAAAACTTCTATCTGGAATGTAGAAATCACATACAAATCAATGAGAAATAGGCAAACAACCCAAAAGAAGGGAACATAACTGGGATAGATACTTTAAATAGGAGGATTACAAAAGAACAATGCATATATTGACAAAGCCCTCAGTATCATTACTCACCAGGGACTTGTAAATTAAAACCACTATGTGATATCATTGAAATCTCAAATATATTGAGAATAGAAAATATTGACATGGATTTGCTCTACTTGAGCCTCCTATTCATTGCCTGTGGAAGTGGAAATTTCCAACTAGATATACTGGCAGTACCAACTTCATCCAAGTATAGGTGTACAGTATACAAAATTTTCATTACTACTTAAAGATCCCTGATAAATGGGTTCCCGTGTCCATGAAACAAACAAACAAGCAAACCAAATTATACAGCTATTCATAGCAGTTTATTTATAACCCCCAAATTTTAAAATGACCCCAATGTTTTTTAGTCTTAGAATGAATTCATAAACTGTGGTGCATTTCTTCATGCAACAATATGATGAATCTTACAAATATAATGATAGTGAAAAGCAGTGAGACACAAGAGAGTAATATACTATCTAACTCCATTTACATGACATTCAAGAATTGGTAAAATCACAGCAGAGTGATACATATTAGAACAGTAATTACCTCTGGGGTGATATTAACTTAGAAAGGATGTAAGAAATCCTCCTAGGCTACTGGCAGTGTTGTATATTTTGAACTGAGTAATGGTTACACAGTATTCATATGTGTAAAATTAATTGAGTTGTGTAGTTGATATCTTCACTTCTGTTTATATAAATTACACTTCAACATTAAAAAATCCAATGCAAAATGTCTTTTCTTTAAATAATTGTAAATCAGGAATATATGGGTAAAACAGATAATTACATTAAATATGGGTAGCTATGATTGGCCTCTGTACATATGTATATGTTGTACATTTTTCAACATTTTTATGGCATATTTGAAACCTAAATGTTGTGTACATTACTAACGTGCTCATTTTTCACTGATGTAGAGAATTTCCATATGAAATTGTATTATATTACATATAATTGTAAAAGTGATAAGAATTTGTGCAGAATTTATGTTTATCTTAAAATTTAAAATCATACAAATCATGGGTTTGAATATAAATAATGAATATAATGTTTGCTTTCTATGAAAAAAAGTACATTATTAGAAATAGATAAACAAATATCACTATTAGAAGGGAAGTAACTCCTAATTATGAAACATTAAACCTTATTGCCTTGTGCACTAGGTTGTAGGAAATACTTTTATACAAAATATATTCCTGATGATGACAAATTCATAAAAAGGAAAAAGAATAAGAGCATCTGATGGAAAAAGTAATAATTACTTTATAATTGCTCTAACTAAAGACTAATAGAAAGAAAATCATAGCAGAAATTTTAGGAAAAATATCAACAAGATACTAAATTATGAAAAAAAGTTTATCATAAAATATTTTAAATGTTTTTCATCCATCTGTAACTCCCTAGTTAATGTTATTATCTTTATCAAATTAAATTTTCTTAAAATATGTTTTATATTGTTAGTTATTAGCTATTTACTTCTATCTGATGAGTAGTAACTGTGTTACCAGATTTAGTTTTTAATTTTTAATTTTTATATGTACATAGAAGGTATCTGTATTAGTCTGTTTTCAGATTGCTGATAAAGACATACCCGAGACTGGGAAGAAAAATAGGTTTAATTCAACTTACAGTTCCACATGGAAGGGGAGGCCTCAGAATCATGGCAGGAGGTGAAAGGCACTTCTTACATGGTGATGGCAAAATAAAATGAGGAAGAAGCAAAAGTGAAAACCCTTGATAATACCATCAGATCTCATGAGACTTATCATGAGAATAGCACTAAAAAGACCAGCGCCCATGATTTAATTACCTACCCCTGGATTCCTCCCACAGCATGTGGGAATTCTGGGAGATACAATTCAAGTTGAGATTTGGGTTGGGACACAGCCAAACCATATCATTCCAACCCTGGCTCCTCCAAATCTTGTGTCTTCATATCTCCAAAGCAGTCACACCTTCCCAACAGTCCCTGAAAGTCTTAACTCATTTCAGCACTAGCCCAAAAGTTAATAGCCCAAAATCTAATCTGAGACAAGGCAAGTCCCTTCTGCCTATGAGCCTGTAAAATCAAAAGCAAGCTAGGTACTGCCTAGATGAAATAGGGGTAAGGTATTGAGTAAAAAAAACCTTTCCAAATGAGAGAAATTAGCCAAAACAAAGGGGTTAAGGGTCTATGAAAGTCTGAAACCCAGCGGGGCAGTCAAATTTTAAAGCTCCAAATTGATCTCCTTTGACTCCAGGTCTCATATCCAGGTCACACTCATGCAAGAGGTGGGTATCCATGATCTTGGGCAGCACTACCCTTGTGCTTTGCAGGGTAAAGCCTCCCTTCCAGCTGCTTTCACAGGCTGGCATTGAGTGTCTGCAGCTTTTCCAGGTGCATCGTGCCAGCTGTTGGTGGGTCTACCATTCTGGGGTCTGGAGGATGATGGCCCTCTTCTCACAGTTCCACTAGGCAGTGGTCCAGTGGGGACTCTATGTGGGGGCTCCAACCCCACATTTCCCTTCTGAACTGCCCAAGCAGAGGTATTCCATGAGGGCCCTGCCCCTGCAGCAAACTTTTGCCTGGGCATTCAGGCACTTCCATACATTGTCTGAAATCTAGGCGGAGGTTCCCAAACCTCAGTTCTTGACTTCTATGCACCTGCAGGCTCAATACCATATGGGAGCTGCTAAGGCTTCAGGCTTCCATGCTCTGAAGCCACAGCCCGAGCTGTAAGTTGTCACCTTTCTGCCATGACTGGAGTGGCTGGGACATGTGGCATCAAGTTCCCAGGCTGCACACAGTACCCGTGACCTGGCGTGCAGGTTGCAAAACCACTTTTTCCTCCTGAGCCTCCAGGCCTGTTATGGGAGGGGCTGCCATGAAGGTCTCTGACATGGCCCGGAAGCATCTTCCTCATGTTCTTGGGGATTAACATTAGGCTTCTTGCTACTTGTGCAAATTTTTGTAGCCAGCTTGAATTTCTCTCCAGAAAATGAGTTTTCTATCATATAGTCAAGCTGCAAATTTTCCAAACTGTTAGGCTCTGCTAAAATTGTGAAACAATGCTTTAAACAGAACCCAGGTCACCTCTTGAATGCTTTTCTGCTTAGAAATTTCCTCCACCAGTTGCCCTAAATCATCTTTCTCAAGTTCAAAGTTTCACAAATCTCTAGGGCAGGGGCAAAATGCCACCAGTCTCTTCTAAAACATAACAAGAGTCACTTTTACTGCAGTTCCCAATAAGTTTCTCATTTCCATCTGAAACCACCTAAGCTTAGAGTTTATTGTCCATATCACTATCAGCATTTCGGGCAAAGCCATTCAACAAGTCTCTGTGAAGTTTCACACTTTCCCACATTTTCCTGTCTTCTTCAAGTCCTCCAAACAGTTCCAACCTATGCCTGTTACCCAGTTCCTAAGTTGCTTCCACATTTTGGGGTATCTTTTCAGCAGTCCCCCACTCTACTGGTACCAATTTACTGTACTATTCTGTATTTACATTGCTGATAAAGACATACCTGAGATTGGGAAGAAAAAGAGGTTTAATTGAACTTACAGTTCCACATGGCTGGGTCGACATCAGAATCATGGTGAGAGGCAAAAGGCATTTCTTACATGGTGGCGGCAAGAAAAAATGAGGAAGAAGCAAAAGTGGAAACCCCTGATAAACCCATCAGATCACATGAGACTCAATAACTATTACAAGAAGAGCAGAGGAAAGACGGGATTCCATGATTAAATTACCTCTCCCTCCATCCCCCCCATGACACATGGCAATTCTGAGAGATAAAATTCAAGTTGAGATTTGGTGGGGACACAGTCAAACCATATCAATATCTATATTTATGGAGTACATGGAATATTTTGATACAGGCATACAATGTGTAATAATCACATCAGGTTAAAGGAGGTATCAGTCACTTCAAGTCTTTTTCATTTCTTTGTACCATGAACATTTTGATTCCACTAGTTATTTTAAAATATACAGTAAATTATTATTAATTGTAGTCACCAGCAGGAGCGGAGCAAGATGGCCGAATAGGAACAGCTCCAGTCTCCAACTCCCAGCGCAAGCGACACAGAAGACCGGTGATTTCTGCATTTTCAACTGAGGTACTGGGGTCATCTCTCTAGGGAGTGCTGGACAATCGGTGCTGGTCAGCTGCTGCAGCCTGACCAGCGTGAGCTGAAGCAGGGCGAGGCATCGCCTCACCTGGAAGCGCAAGGGGGAAGGAAATCCTTTTCCTAGCCAGGGGAACTGAGACACACAACACCTGGAAAATCGGGTAACTCCCACCCCAATACTGCGCTTTAAGGAAACAGGCACACCGGGAGAATATATCCCACACCTGGCCGGGAGGGTTCCACGCCCACGGAGCCTCCCTCACTGCTAACTCAGCAGTCTGCGGCAATCGATCCGCTGGCAGCAGCGAGGCTGGGGGAGGGGCGCCCGCCATTGCTGAGGCTTAAGTAGGTAAACAAAGCCGCTGGGAAGCTCCAACTGGGTGGAGCTCACAGCAGCTCAAGGAAGCCTGCCTGTCTCTGTAGACTCTACCTCTGCGGACAGCGCACAGCTGCAGTCCAATGGGGAAGCAGCGGGGGCCGGTGCAGACGCAAACGACTCTGTCTGACAGGTTTGGGGAGAGACGTGGATCTCCTAACGTGGAGGTTGAGATCTGAGAACGGACAGACTGCCTGCTCAGGTGGGTCCCTGACCCCTGAGTAGCCAAGCTGGGAGACATCCCCCACTAGGGGCAGTCTGACACCCCACACCTCACAGGGTGGAGTCACCCCTGAGAGGAAACTTCCAAAGGAAGAATCAGACAGGTACACTCGCTGTTCAGCAATATTCTATCTTCGGCAACCTCTGCTGCTGATACCCAGGCAAACAGGATCTGGAGTGGACCTCAAGCAATCTCCAACAGACCAACAGACAGTCCTTCTGACTGTCAGACAGAAAACTATCAAACACCTACACCAAAACCCCATCAGTACGTCACCGTCATCAAAGACCAGAGACAGATAAAACCACAAAGATGGGGAAGAAGCAGGGCAGAAAAGCTGGAAATTCAAAAAATAAGAGCGCATCTCCCCCTGCAAAGGAGCGCAGCCCATCGCCAGCAACGGATCAAAGCTGGTCAGAGAATGACTTTGATGAGATGAGAGAAGAAGGCTTTAGTCCATCAAACCTCCCAGAGCTAAAGGAGGAATTACGTACCCAGCGCAAAGAAACTAAAAATCTTGAAAAAAGAGTGGAAGAATTGACAGCTAGACTAATTAATGCAGAGAAGATCATAAACGAAATGACAGAGATGAAAACCATGACACGAGAAATATGTGACAAATCCACAAGCTTCAGTAACCGACTCGATCAACTGGAAGAAAGAGTATCAGTGATTGAGGATCAAATGAATGAAATGAAGCGAGAAGAGAAACCAAAAGACAAAAGAAGAAAAAGAAATGAACAAAGCCTGCACGAAGTATGGGATTATGTAAAAAGACCAAATCTACGTCTGATTGGGGTGCCGGAAAGTGGGGGGGAAAATGGAACCAAGTTGGAAAACACTCTTCAGGATATCATCCAGGAGAACTTCCCCAACCTAGTAGGGCAGGCCAACATTCAAATTCAGGAAATACAGAGAACGCCACAAAGATACTCCTCCAGAAGAGCAACTCCAAGACACATAATTGCCAGATTCACCAAAGTTGAAATGAAGGAAAAAATCTTAAGGGCAGCCAGAGAGAAAGGTCGGGTTACCCACAAGGGAAGCCCATCAGAATAACAGCAAATCTCTCGGCAGAATTCTAGAAGCCAGAAGAGAGTGGGGGCCAATATTCAACGTTCTTAAAGAAAAGAATTTTAAACCCAGAATTTCATATCCAGCCAAACTAAGCTTCATCAGTGAAGGAGAAATAAAATCCTTTACAGATAAGCAAATGCTTAGAGATTTTGCCACCACCAGCCTGCCTTACAAGACACCCTGAAGGAAGCCCTAAACATGGAAAGGAACAACCGGTACCAGCCATTGCAAAAACATGCCAAAATATAAAGACCATCGAGGCTAGGAAGAAACTGCATCAACTAACGAGCAAAATAACCAGTTAATATCATAATGACAGGATCAAGTTCACACATAACAATATTAACCTAAATGTCAATGGACTAAATGCTCCAATTAAAAGACACAGACTGGCAAACTGGATAAAGAGTCAAGACCCATCAGTCTGCTGTATTCAGGAGACCCATCTCACATGCAGAGACATACATAGGCTCAAAATAGGGATGGAGGAAGATCTACCAGCAAATGGAGAACAAAAAAAGCAGGGGTTGCAATCCTAGTCTCTGATAAAACAGACTTTAAACCATCAAGATCAAAAGAGACAAAGAAGGCCATGACATAATGGTAAAGGGATCAATTCAACAGGAAGAGCTAACTCTCCTAAATATATATGCACCCAATACAGGAGCACCCATTCATAAAGCAAGTCCTTAGAGACCTACAAAGAGACTTAGACTCCCATACAATAATAATGGGAGACTTCAACACTCCACTGTCAACATTAGACAGATCAACGAGACAGAAAGTGAACAAGGATATCCAGGAATTGAACTCATCTCTGCACCAAGCGGACCTAATAGACATCTATCGAACTCTCCACCCCAAATCAACAGTATATACATTCTTCTCAGCACCACATCGTACTTATTCCAAAATGACCACATAATTGGAAGTAAAGCACTCCTCAGCAAATGTACAAGAACAGAATTATAACAAACTGTCTCTCAGACCACAGTGCAATCAAACTAGAACTCAGGACTAAGAAACTCAATCAAACCGCTCAACTACATGGAAACTGAACAACTGCTCCTGCATGACTACTGGGTACATAACGAAATGAAAGCAGAAATAAAGATGTTCTTTGAAACCAATGAGAACAAAGATACAACATACCAGAATCTCTGGGACACATTTAAAGCAGTGTATAGAGGGAAATTTATAGCACTAAATGCCCACAAGAGAAAGCAGGAAAGATCTAAAATTGACACTCTAACATCACAATTAAAAGAACTAGAGAGGCAAGAGCAAACACATTCAAAAGCTAGCAGAAGGCAAGAAATAACTAAGATCAGAGCAGAACTGAAGGAGATAGAGACACAAAAACCCTCCAAAAAATCAATGAATCCAGGAGTTGGTTTTTTGAAAAGATCAACAAAATTGACAGACTGCTAGCTAGACTAATAAAGAAGAAAAGAGAGAATCAAATAGACACAATAAAAATGATAAAGGGGATATCACCACCGACCCCACAGAAATACAAACAACCATCAGAGAATACTATAAATGCCTCTACGCAAATCAACTAGAAAATCTAGAAGAAATGGATAATTTCCTGGACACTTACACTCTCCAAGACTAAACCAGGAAGAAGTTGAATCCCTGAATAGACCAATAGCAGGCTCTGAAATTGAGGCAACATTAATAGCCTACCCACCAAAAAAAGTCCAGGACCAGATGGATTCACAGCTGAATTCTACCAGAGGTACAAGGAGGAGCTGGTACCATTCCTTCTGAAACTATTCCAATCAATAGAAAAAGAGGGAATCCTCCCTAACATTTTATGAGGCCAACATCATCCTGATACCAAAGCCTGGCAGAGACACAACAAAAAAAGAGAATTTAAGCAATATCCCTGATGAACATCGATGCAAAATTCTCAATAAAATACTGGCAAACTGGATTCAGCAGCACATCAAAAAGCTATCCACCATGATCAAGTGGGCTTCATCCCTGGGATGCAAGGCTGGTTCAACATTCGCAAATCAATAAACGTAATCCAGCATATAAACACAACCAAAGACAAGAACCACATGATTATCTCAATAGATGCAGAAAAGCTTTTGACAAAATTCAACAGCCCTTTATGCTAAAAACGCTCAATAAATTCGGTATTGATGGAACATACCTCAAAATAATAAGAGCTATTTATGACAAACCCACAGCTAATATCATACTGAATGGGCAAAAACTGGAAAAATTCCTTTGAAAACTGGCACAAGACAGGGATGCCCTCTCTCACCACTCCTATTCAACATAGTGTTGGAAGTTCTGGCTAGGGCAATCAGGCAAGAGAAAGAAATCAAGGGTATCCAGTTAGGAAAAGAAGAAGTCAAATTGTCCCTGTTTGCAGATGACATGATGTATATTTAGAAAACCCCATCGTCTCAGCCCAAAATCTCCTTAAGCTGATAAGCAACTTCAGCAAAGTCTCAGGATACAAAATCAATGTGCAAAAATCAGAAGCATTCTTATACACCAGTAACAGACAAACAGAGAGCCAAATCAGGAATGAACTTCCATTCACAATTGCTTCAAAGAGAATCAAATGCCTAGGAATCCAGCTTACAAGGGATGTAAAGGACCT
The DNA here is from genome assembly GCF_009764315.1 of Trachypithecus francoisi. NCBI lineage: Eukaryota > Metazoa > Chordata > Mammalia > Primates > Cercopithecidae > Trachypithecus > Trachypithecus francoisi. Next base: position 53,815,846 of record NW_022681463.1, on the reverse strand, counting down.
CTTCAAGGAGAACTACAAACCACTGCTCAGTGAAATCAAAGAGGACACAAACAAATGGAAGAACATACCATGCTCATGGATAGGAAGAATCAATATCATGAAAATGGCCATACTGCCCAAGGTGATTTATAGATTCAATGCCATCCCCATCAAGCTACAATGACTTTCTTCACAGAATTGGAAAAAATGCTTTAAAGTTCATATGGAACCAAAAAAGAGCCCGCATTGCCAAGACAATCCTAAGTCAAAAGGACAAAGCTGGAGGCGTCACGCTACCTGACTTCAGACTATACTACAAGGCTACAGTAACCAAAACAGCATGGTACTGGTACCACAACAGAGATATACCAATGGAACAGAACAGAGTCCTCAGAAATAATACCACACATCTACAGCCATCTGATCTTTGACAAACCTGAGAGAAACAAGAAATGGGAAAGGATTCCCTATTTAATAAATGGTGCTGGGAAAATTGGCTAGCCATAAGTAGAAAGCTGAAACTGGATCCGTTCCTTACCCTTATACGAAAATTAATTCAAGATGAATTAGAGACTTAAATGTTAGACCTAATACCATAAAAACCCAGAAGAAAATCTAGGTAGTACCATTCAGGACATAGGCATGGGCAAGGACTTCATGTCTAAAACACCAAAAGCAACGGCAGCAAAAGCCAAAATTGACACATGGGATCTCATAAACTAAAGAGCTTTTGCACAGCTAAAGAAACTACCATCAGAGTGAACAGGCAACCTACAGAATGGGAGAAAATTTTTGCAATCTACTCATCTGACAAAGGGCTAATATCCAGAATCTACAAAGAACTCAAACAAATATACAAGAAAAAAACAAACAACCCCATCAAAAAGTGGGCAAAGGATATGAACAGACATTTCTCAAAAGAAGACATCCATACAGCCAACAGACACATGAAAAAATGCTCATCATCACTCACATCAGAGAAATGCAAATCAAAACCACATGAGATACCATCTCACACCAGTTAGAATGGCGATCATTAAGAAGTCAAAACAACAGGTGTTGGAGAGGATGTGGAGAAATAGGAACACTTTTACACTGTTGGTGGGATTGTAAACTAGTTCAACCATTATGGAAAACAGTATGGCGATTCCTCAAGGATCTGGAACTAGATGTACCATATGACCCAGCCATCCCACTACTGGTATATACCCAAAGGATTATAAATACTCTACTACAAAGACACATGCACACGTATGTTTATTGCGGCACTATTCACAATAGCAAAGACTTGAATCAACCCAAATGTCCATCTGTGACAGACTGGATTAAGAAAATGTGGCACATATACACCATGAATACTATGCAGCCATAAAAAAATGAGTTTGCATCCTTGTAGGGACATGGATGCAGCTGGAAACCATCATTCTTAGCTAACTATCACAAGAAGAGAAAACCAAACACCGCATGTTCTCACTCATAGGTAGGAACTGAACAATGAGATCACTTGGACTCGGGAAGGGGAACATCACACACTGGGGCCTATCATGGGGAGGGGGGAGGAGGGAGGGATTGCATTGGGGAGTTATACATGATATAACGTTATGCACATGTACCCTAGAACTTAAGTATAATAAAAATAAAAAATAAAAAATAAAAAAAAAAATAAAAAATGTAAAAATAAATAATAAATAAAATATAAATAATAATTAATTGTAGTCACCATTTGTGCTATCAAATACTAGATCCTATTCATTCTTTGAAGACCTGATTGGTTTAAAAAATATATTTCTTATCTAGAGCAATATTACAAAATATTCTGAATTTCAAATTATTTCAAAATGCTTTTTATAAGAAGTTCGAATTCGATGCTATTGAATACAAGGCATTGCATAAAATAAATGTAAAAAATCCAAAAAAAGTTTAAATAGCCCTGTGACTATAAGTTGTTAGAATATTTGTTCTGTTTCTCTTTTATTCTGCCTCATTTTACACAGAAAATGTGAAATTCTTATGATTGCCTGCACAGAAGGTAGCTCTTTGACTTCTTTATTGTCAGTCATTCTACTCAAGCTTTTGCTGTTCGTTTGCTCCTCCTCAAGCAGGTCCTGTACTCTCATATCTCAAAGACTTAGACTGCTGTGCCTTTGTTGTAGACCATTCTGCCTCTGTCATACCTGTAACCAGTTTCTTCACTGCTTTCATGCCTTTTCTTTAACTGCTCTTTCCTAATGAGGCTCATCTAAGGGCATCACCCACCACCCCCCACATAATTCTGACTCATTATGCCTGCTCTTCTTTTTGTATTCCATATTTCTCCTTCTGTCATATAATCAACATTTTTTTCTGCATTTATTTTGCTATTGTTTATTATCACCCCTCAACACAGAAGAATAGGATTTTCATGTGGGAAAGAATCTGTGATTGATTTCAAGCATCTAGAGTATAGTAGGTGCTCAGTAATATTTGTTGTTTATTGAAAATAAATGGAGAGAAATAGTATCTATAGAAAATTTTCTAATTTGAATCAATAAGCACTTCAAGAAATTACTACTTTGAGAGATCAATCAAAATTTTAAAACAGCTTTTATATATTATATATACAACATATTATATATAAATTATTATTATAATTATTAATATATAGTAATTATATTGTATTATAATGTTATAAAATATAAATATAATGCAATATAATTATAAAAATAATATAATATAATTATAATATAATATATAATAATATATAACAATATAATTATAATATAATATATAATATATAATATAATATATTACAATATGTTATAATTATATATTAATAATTTATATATTATATATTATTGTATTGTATACTATATAATTATATAGTATATATTATAATATTATATATAGTGTTATTTATATAAAAGTATACATATAAGATATAATATATTATGAATGTTATAATGTATATTATATATATACTCACACACACACAAACTTTCATCCCCTTTTCCAAATACATAAAAATTTATATAGTTCTCCTGTATAATTCAATATAGTTCTGAGCTTTGGCAAGCAAAAATGCTACAGTTTTTACTGTTTAAACAATATTTAAAAACTTACAGAGTCAATTCATTGAATGATGCCAGAGTTTAACATCCAGACACCAGTTTTATATAAATTACGTTGATCTTCATAAAAGGAAAATCATGTGAATTAAGAGTCTGCCATAATTACCTAGGTTATACCTTCTAGTCCATTTTTTTTACTTATGGTGTTCATTTTATGTGCCACTCATAATAGACTTTTCAGATCATCCAGAATCTAGAAAAAATTTTTTCCAGACTCAAATTACTAAAGAGAGGCATAGTATTACAGTACTCAGATTTGAAATAGCATACACATAAGATGTATAAGAGTCAGAATAGTAGGATCTATCTATCCATTTCTACAATCTATGTCTTCTATCTATATATACAAATTATGTCAATTTTTAAGTTATACATACAGAGCATGTAATAATGCAAGCAGATTAGTCAAGACAAGAAGATACTTTTATATGCCCATTTAGGTGGTGAGCAGGTAGGTAAATTAATTTTTTGATGGATATACATAAGCAGAAAATTAGATCAACTCTTGAAGGTTAAAATAGAATGTTGTGAGTGAGTAAAAGTACTCAAATCAGTTAGTTTTATGAAGTTAAAATTGAAAAGTTGATTGAATCCTTGCATTAAAATGACCTATGTTTGATTTTTCTCTTTTAGAAATATAGCCTTTGATAAATGAAAGTGTAAGACATCAATAGTGTTAAGAAGTAGAGCAAAGGGTTCTGTGAACACTCAAAAGTACAAGATTGAGTTATGCTAGCAAATGTCATTTGGTCAGATAGCTTTTTGTTTCTTCACAAGGTAAAGTCATTCAGTTAGTCCTGAAACCACACTGTACACATTCAGGTCACAATGAGTGACTGCAGTACCACCAAGAGAAAACAAGCTGAGATTCATTGCAATCATGTTGTGTGGCAGGGACCGCCACAGGTCTTTGGGGACAGTTATGTCTCAGTTGGAAATTTTCTAAGCACCTCAGCCAGGAAGAAAAAATCAAATCTGCCCTGAGTAAAGGTGGGAATTTCAGTCACTTATTTGATTTTTTTTTTTTTTTTTTTTCTGAGACAGTGTCTCGCTCTGTAGCCCAGGTTGGAGTACAATGGCGCGATCTTGGCTCACTGCAAGCTCTGCCTCCTGGGTTCATGCCATTCTCCTGCCTCAGCCTCCTGAGTAGCTGGGACTACAGGCGCCTACCACCACGCCCGGCTAATTTTTTGTATTTTTAGTAGATACGAAGTTTCACCTTGTTGGCCAGGATGGTCTCGATCTCCTGACCTCATGATCTACCTGCCTCAGCCTCCCAAAGCCCTGGGATTACAGGCGTGAGCCACCACACCCGGCCACTTATTTGAATTCTTAGACACCCTAATAAGTCTAACCAGATTCGTTTTTTCTCTCTCAGATGATTGAAGCCAGACAATCTGCATGGGAATAATGTGGGTGCTCATTTAAAAAGTACATTAATGGACCCCATCAAAATCTCACTGTATCCAAATTTCTCTCCTCTAAATAAATGTATCTACTTGCAAGTAAATATTGCAAGTAATATGTGTACAATCCTTTAAAGAATCACTGAAATAAACTATAAAAGTTATTGAGAAATCTCCTATGTTTACATTAACAAATAAATGAAATGTATGACTGAAGATCTTGGAAATAATCTAAGTTACTTTATTTTGAGTTACTTTGCCCATCATGACGCTCCTCAGAATCCTCACTATACTTTAAATAAGCTTTCAAAGATTCTTTTTATACAGTGTTACTTGTACTGAATCTGGAGTTCCTGTAATCTCTGTCAAACCTTCTTGGTCCAGGAATGGGTGCCTGACCCAAAGAGAGTGGACTGTATTTGTCCAGTGGCCTAAGAACTGACCCTAAGATCTTATAGTCCTCTAGAAATATTGCATGCTAGATATCTAAGTTGTCAAAGTGGATCCCCATTCAAGGCATTAAACTCAAGCTGTGGAATGCCAGTTAGAAGGAAATGTCAGAGCAAAAGAAGAACACACAGAGAAAAACTGAGTGCAACACTAGAATCATGTAGATCAGTTGTCTATGCATAAATCTCTTCAATCACTGGGGCAGCTATTGAGTCATAAAGAATTTTGTTGTATTCACATTAACTTTGAGAACATGGAAGTAACTGCTAATGTAGATGCGTGCATTTTTTATACCAGCTTTCATCTAGATTATATTTTGTACCTTAAAATTGAGTTTAAATTACACTGATAAGCATATAAGGAAGACATGGAGAAAATTTCTTTTAACCTAAACAGTAACAATTTTTACAAAAATAATTCACATTGTTAGGGGTACATTTTAATTGCTAATGCAGATAATTATTTACTGTTTATTATGATGTAATATATGCTAAAGAAATGAGAAGGTATATTTAATAACTTTTCAGTCATTCTCTAATTGTGTTTATGTGAATATGTATTTTGTGGAATCTATACCATCCATGGGAAACACCTGCAGTACTTGGAGTTTCTCATGAGTTTTGGTGAGTGACAGTCCAAACTTCATGAGGTTAACACCAATATGTTGGAAATTTAATAATCAGAGAATACCAGAATCTTCACCTGACTACCTGGCCCTGGAAGCAGTATGCATAATCATTATTTATTTATTTATTTATTTATTTTGCATAAGGTATTTGCAACCATCTTACTCTGTATTGATTTATTTGGCAGAATTATTAATCATTTCATCATCCTACAGAACAAACATCATACTGGCAAAAACTTAAATATAGAAAAAAATCAGTACTGTATATAATATGACTCAATAGGATCTATGAATGATACAGTGCAAGAAATAAATCTCAAAGTAAATAGGAACCTGTTTATTTAACAAAACTATTGAAGTTCTGGTAGTCTATGGCTTTAGTTCTCTACCTTTCAGAATAAAATTCACATTGCTTCCTTTTTTTATGCTACACTAAATAAAGGGGGCAGTCATTTGTGGATTTATTGAAATTTTAAAAAGCACGTGTCTAACGTGTATGCCTCAGACACATTTACCAGGTGACACAGGATAGATGAAAGTCTTGCAAATGTCCAAGCTATTATCCAAGAATTTCTGTCAATTGGACTTTATGAACCAGAGAAATCATTTGTTCTGTCTGCATTTGTGAAATATGCAATCTGTTCCAAACCACAAAAGAAAATCACAATAAACATCAGTAAGATTTTGAAATAAATCCTTGCTTTTTGGTAAATAGTTTGTGAGAAACAACTCTCGGCTTGCTAATGGGCCCTAATATACCCTGAACGTCTGGATGTGAGCATAATACTTTATACAAAGTGCTCATTAAAAAGTCTAAAATACCTCTTCAACTTTGTTATAATATCTGCTACTCCCAGAAGAATTTATTCCACTAATAAATGTAGGTATCACTTATGCGACTTGACTTGAGGAGGTTCTGAATGCATTGTAATTTACATAAGAAAGTTTCAACTTCTCGGCATGCCATCACTTGGCTGCATTGCCAGCTCTCCCACATCCACACTCATGACATCATCAGAATTCCCCAGTGACCTGTTGACTGACAAGAAATACATTTGATCCTATTAAACACATGGAACTACAAAGTATGGTAGTTATTAACTGGAAATAGACAGTTGTGATGGTAATTCCTACAGTTCAACTGATTTCTTTTTCCTTCCTCTCCCTTTAAAATATGTACCATTTTAAGTTTTCCATGACATGGAAACTTGACGCCATGACAGAATTAGAAATTTTCAAGATTTATTAAAGGAAATTCTGAAGAGAATGAAGTGGGAGATAGCAACAGTAGGCAGGGAGAGCATACACATTGTAATACAGGTCTGACAGCTGTGAAAGTGAGAGGAGAAAATGTCTAGGAAGAACTCCAGAGTGCAGATCAGCCAACACTGTGATTTCTTGAGACAAATTTTCCTGTAGGGGAGTTCCCGGTTAGGCAGAAATGGTCTGAACCTAGTACTCCCACCATGTTCAGAATGTGAACCATGTTCACGTGTGAATGTGTTGCTGGAACCAAAACAGTTAGGTTTGTCAGTCAACTCTCCTCACTGCGGTAGATTCCACTGAAAGAGATCTGAGCTGCACACTTCCATAAGCACCATACGTAAGCTCCTTTCAGAAGGATGAAGTTGGTGACTAATGCGAGCCAGCGTGGCTTACCTGCTTTAAACTTCAATGTTTTTTAAGCACATTATCCAAGATCTTTTCTTCACAGGTATCATAGCTCCACTCTTTTCTTATCTGAGCTATGACCATAGTATAGATACTTGCCAAGGCTGTAACTAATTCTCTTTGTAACACTATTAACTCTCACCATTAGATCCCCTCTGTGATTTTCAGCATTTGTGTGTTCTTGTTGGACAAAATTAAAGATCTTCAAATGCTGCCATGATGGCATTCTGACTTTCATATTCTGCCGTGAGCTGATAGTTGGCTACCCTGGTATGTTTACTTTCTAGGGTTTCTATAATTTATAGTAGTAAACTTATTCCACAATGCTTCATTGTCCCTCATATCTCAATTGTTAGAACTATTGCATAAGTCAGTGAATCCTAATTTACCTGGAACTCATCCCTATTTATTACAAGTAGGAGTCTCCACAATTGTGAAGATGCATCATGCAGAGTTATCAATACTCCAGATTTCTACCAGCAATTATTTACTACTTTATCAGTAGTTTTGTTGACAAGTTATCTAATTCCAGAATATTTTACAGAATTGTTGTCTACTTTTTTAGATTGCTTCTAATACCAAATAGACCATCTCTTTTTGTTTAGATTCCCACAGAAACGGGACCTGAGACAAAAATTCAATTGCAAGTGTGTTATTTGGGAAGTGATGCCTGGAAATACTAGTAGGAGTGGAAAAATGAAAGAAAAGAGATGTGTGCATTATCAAGCTAGTTACCCGTACAGGCAACTAGAGCTTGATATTCCTAGGGAGTTAGGGGACAGTGTAGAATAAGGGCTGTCTAGTTATTCTACCATAGAAGTGAGGAAGCTGTAGTATTATCTACCAACTCTCTGTCTATAATTGTTCATTTGTAGGTACTACCATTGCCTATACCACTTCAGCATTTTTACCACTCATGTACTTAAAAAAAGTAGTTCTGTGACCAGAAAAATGACTTCAGGAAAAATATTACAAGAGTTCATATCATAAAGCTTTTGGTGTGCAAAAGTGAATGCTGATGAGAATGTTCTGAGAACCAACAGAACTGTCAACAGATTATGTTAAAAAATTTAAAAATAATGTCTGTAATACAGAAAAGAGAGCCAAAATAGCAAAAACTGAAATGCACGCATGCTTCATCTATTCCAAACCTTGGAAACATTATGCTAAATACAATAAGCCAGACACAAAGGATAAATATATGATTCTGTTTACATGACATACCTAGAATAGGCAAATTCATAGAAGCAGAATGTCTATTGGAAAGTACCTGAGGAAGAAATTGGGAGTTATTGCTTAAGGAGTAGAAAGTTTCTATTTTAGATTATTTAAAAAACTGAAATAGATAGCGGTGATGGAAACACAATATTGTGTACTTAATGGCACTAAATGATACACATAAAAAGGCTAAGCTAGCATTTTTTACTGTTATATATATTATAAGAAAAAGTCAGTATAAAGTTCATGACCAGCCGGCCAATATGGTCAAATCTTGTCTCTGCTAAAAATACAAAAATTATCTGGGCATGGTGGTAGGGGCCTGTAGTCCCAGCTACTCAAGAGGCTGAGGCAGGAGAATAGCTTGAACCCAGGAGGCAGAGGTTGAAGTAAGCCGAGATCGTGCCACTGCACTCCAGCCTGGGTGACAGAGCGAGACTCTGTCTCAAAATAAATAACTTAACTAATTAAAACAAATAAATAAATAAAAATAAAATAAAAATAAATTTAAAAAGAAAAACATGATACATGTCATCAGCACAATTCAAAGGACAGGAAAACATAAATGGCAAAGTTATTTATAAAAACAACCTCAAAGTCATTAGACCCAGGACATTTCAATTTCAAAAAAAAGTAAGATATGTAAAAATAGCTATAATCTTACTTGGTAAAATTTAATTAACATAAAATTTAAGAATATTTCATGTACTTAAAATATTAACATTTAAAAAGTCAAAGAGTACATACTGTGAATGAGGAAAAACAATTGGGATATTCAATATTTTTGGTGGTTATAAAACAATAATGTGACATTTTATAAAAAGAAATAGACATCTCTAATAAAGGAAAACCTCAAATCTCATTTCCAAGTTTATACACAAGAAACTTATGCAAAGAGATATGCAAGGAGAAACTCGGAAATGTATTCTTTGCAAATTTGTTTCTGATAATGCAGATTGAAAACAACCTAAATATACACTAATATGGGACTTGATGTTTTATTTTTTGTTCATTCAAACCATGGAGCTGTTTAAATATGTTGAAGTAAATAAGCTTTGTAAATAAACCTCAGAAATATAATGAAGCAAAAACGGCCAGAATGATGAAAATCTTATTGCAATGATGGGAAAAATTAAATATTTTGAAAAATTATATAATTGATCAATAGGGTTATATATGTCAAATTTTTAAAAAAGTGACCAAAAATTAATTTTGACTTCAAAATACAAATACAAAAGTTCAAAGGGGCTCCTTTATACTGCAAATGTTGATTTTTAAAATAAAGAATTTAAAACAAATAGGATTACATATTAACATTCATTTAATCATGATTTTGGTTAATGCATGTTAATTCTACTTTACTTTTTTCTGAATGCTTGTCTTTTTTATAAAATAGATTATTATCTTAATTATAGCCTATACTTTTAATCAGAATTAATAACCCCCACTTTCTATTAGTTTATTATGACTTCAATTGCATTGCCTATGCATAATTTTATTTTTAACTTTTCTGTTTCATTGTCTTTTAATTAATAATTAACATATGGAGTTGTAAAATTATCATCTCAAAGTCTTTTAACATAATCTAAAAAGATTTTTTACTTCAAATCCTATATATTTATTTTTACTTTCATCTTATATATCTTATTATTAGTTTGTTAATATTTTTTTCCACGTTTCTTCTGTTAGTGAAACTGTCTTTTATTTGCCTGTGATAGGCAAAGAAGACGGGCATGTCTTAATGTCTTCTTGAGATTTGTGCAATTTGTAGGGCTCAGAAATTGTCACTGTTCCTGACAGCATGATGAGAGAGGCATATGCTATATAATCTGTGCCTAACATTGGTATGTTTCTAACACTTGTGGTACTTTTTTTCTTTTTTCTTTCCTTTTCTTTCTTTTCTTCTTTTATTTTTCCTCTTTCCTTTCTCTTTTTCTTTCGTTTTCTCTTTTTTTTTTTTTTTTTTTGGTAGAGATGGGGTTTCACCATGTTGCCCAGGCTGGTCTTAAAGTCCTGAGCTCAAGCGATCCACCTGCCTTGACGTCCCAAAGTGCTGGGATTACAGGTGTGAGCTACTGTGCCCAGCATTGCCTGTGATACTTTTAAAATTTGTTTCAGTTAACAAGGAATACATTCTTATTTAATTTACAGTATTGTTTACTATAAATGTTTAAGGATTTTTATCTCAACTATGAATAAGTAAAAGTGTCCACTTCTGTAGTTGACCCTTAAGCTGGTATTCATCTTTATCATCTCTTTCCCACACCATTCACTGTAGATTTGCTTATTCTTATACAGCCTTTTATGTAAATTAATTCACCTACAAGGTTGGATAACACAGCCCTGTGCCCTTGTTGCCAATGGTCTCTTCAATGACCCTGTAACTTTTAACACTCAAATGGAAGTGCCAAGAGACACCCCATAGAATAACAGGTTTCAGACATACTCCTCCCTATGTACATTGTTATCATGAGTGCAAGCTCCCCATAATTACCAGTACTGACTCCTCCCATTGATAAATAACTATTTTTTATCCCTCCTTGAGCAGCAGCATGAGGAGTCCATGTGGCAGTTATTGCTTCACCACATTCTGACCCGACTGGAAGTACCGCTGACTTCCCCAGGAATCAGACTTTCCAACTCACCAGAGTATAAAACTGAAAATATAAAGCATAGAAGCAATACTGCTAAGAAAATCCATTTGTACTTTCTTCCACCCTTTCCTTTTTAGACTTACGTAATTTAACTCTGTGGGACACAGCACCATAAACTGGCCACTGATTCAATTCTGAATGCTGCCTCTGAGGTAATGCCTCAACTGAGTAATCCATAGACCATTCCAATATTCCATCAGAACAGTTCCTTCCAGTCATAGAGTATTTAATACTTCAAGTGATCTTTTGCTCACTAAGCACCTAATTGACTGTGAAAAAATATTACTCTGAGTCAATACATGTAGGGTCCCATGTTATGAATTATTCATTAGGTTATTAGGGGTTGTGTTAGACAAATGCAAAACTCTCCGATAGTGATACTGACAAGGAACGTATTAGGGAAATAAACTCATATCCAGATTATGCATAATTTCTGATAAGAATAAATAACTCATCCCTCCAGGGTAGAAGGGATTGATTGTAATCAGCGTAGCAGTGAGTGATGGGCATATTTTCTTGAGATCTTTGTCATTTGTAGGGCTGAGAATTGGTCACAGCTCCTGATAGGATGGTGAGAGGAATATGCTATGTGATCTGTGCCTAACATCCCTCAACATTAGCATTACTGCGCTCTTCATGAGCCTGGAAGATAAGTCTGAAGTGGCTGAGGATAGAAATTAGTTGACATCATCGGCTATGTTTCTAACAAGTATTGTGTGCCTCCTCTGACTCAGGTACTTTCTGGGGTCCATTGATGTGAGACCCACAGTTTCACACATTTCATGCTCACTTCCATGTGTCCATCCACATGCCTTTTCCCCAAACTTCTATATATCTGATTCTCTAATGTTCTTTTCATGACTCTTATCAACCAGCCAAGCCATTTAATGCTGTACAGCAGTCGGCACACCTGGGCCAGATTTCTTGGGTCACTTTACACCTTTGCACTCATATCAAGTGGAAAACAAAGGGTAATGCTTGTAACATTATTTGCTGAGAGAATTCACTTCATTAGTGTATTTCAGAACCACATCCTCTGACTTGTGCAATATTACAATTGGAGTCTAATTTCATCTCATTCCAACATATCAAGGTGACGCATATGTAAACAAGGACCAATTACATTTTCTCTTCTATGAGATGATTTTAAGAAACTTTCCCTCACCCATAAGGTTACAGACATGAGTTGAGAGAAATGGTAAATGCAAAAATAGGCAATGCATGCAGGGGCCCATGTTACGAATTATTCATTAGGTTATTAGGGATTGTGTTAGAAAAGTACAATGTGCCTTCTTAACTCTGATAGCAAATTATCATTTTAGCTGTTTGATAGATTGCTACTGCATTTGATGTTTAGCAGATTTAATAATGCTAAGGGGTAGTTCCAGTCACATCATCACATAATTTCTATAGGTACTCAATCGCTATTAGTATCATGTAGTTAATAGAATTCTAAGATAACCTCCAAGATTCTTGTCTCCGACCTTATACAAACCCTATACATCTTCTTCCCTTGATTGTAGGAATTCCCTGTGAAAATGATGGAATTTCATTTCTCTGATAAGGCAACATTATATGGAAAGGTGAAAGGATTTTGCATATGCAATTAAAGTCCCAAATCAGTTTATTTTGAGTGAACTGCAAGGAAGATTATTCTGGGTGGGTAAGAATTGGTTTGGTGCAAGATGTTAAAAGAGGGGCTGAGATCATTGCTGACCTGAGAATGGTTATCCTGCTGGTTTTAAAGAGAAGTCTCCATATTGAGAGGGATAGATGGATAGGAATTGCCTTTAGGCATTGTGAACAACCTCCATGGATGGACAGTTAAGAAAATGGAGACCTCAATTCTACAACCGAAAGAACTAAATTATACCAACAGCCTAATGAGCTCAGAAGAGGGCTATGAGCTCCACATAACAATGCAGGCTGGCTAACACCTTGATTTCTACTTTATGAGATCCTGACCAGAGACTCTAATGATAGGTTGTCTGGACTTCTGACCTACAGAAATTGAAGCAATAAATAGGAATTGCTTTATCCTGAAAATTTGGAGAAAGTGTGTCTTGCATTTTAGCACACTAGAAGCTTCTTTTCTAATATCAAGAAGTCTCTTCACTATTGAAGCAGATATGGTCCAGAGATGAACCTTTCATTTAAAAAATTCTCATTATCACATCTTCTCACTGTCACATTGCTTTTGCCCAGTTCTCTATCATCTTCCTTCCTTCCTTTTGTTCTATATATCTCTTATACTTTACTTTATATTTCATTTTCACTTGTTTGAGATAAACTGTTTGATTTATCTTTCATCTCACTAGTTGTATTGTTCCCCAATTTATATATTTGAAGCTACTTACCAGATACCAGAGATTACATAGATGTGAGACTTTTATTTAAAGTGAATCACATGGTGTTGCAACAGAAAGAGAATGAAGGCAAGCATTGGAGATCCAATTGGTAACTGCAGTGTAAGTGTTCAATTGGGCCAGTCTTACAAGCTGCATTGTATTGAGACTAGCTTGAATGATCAAGATTTATGTAAAGAATCTTGGATTTGAGAGAATACATCTAAAAAGCTCTCTGGCTCACTCAGTGGTCAAACAGGCTTGTTAAACTAAACAGGGTAATTACAGAGCAACAGTAAAGACACTAACTAGGTGTCATAAGAAAAATTTCATACATTGAAAAGTATACCATAATTGCCAATGCCCTTACCTTAGCCAAGAATAAAACCAGCAAACCAACAATCAAAGAAAGAAAGATATCTAGGAGTCCCCAGAGAAAGAAATAGAGCTTTTGTCAGCCAGTTTGAAATTAGTTCTACTTCTATATTAATCCTCCTACCTAACAGATTACTCTGCTCAGTCTTCTACTAAACTCATCTCATAGCTGTATTTTGCACTACTTACTATTGATATTTTTAATTACAATTTTTTTTGTCAAAACTTTCCAAATTATTTCCCTTTTGGTGTGTCTTTTCTATTATCTTGAACATATTAGTAACAGTAATTTAAAATTCTTCAATTCTCAACAACCCAATCTCCTATGCATGTGCTTTAATTAACTAGTGTTGCTCTTCAGTTTTAGTCCACAGAATATATCTTTTAGCATGGCTCGTAATTTTTATTGCATAATTGGCAATGAAGATGCAAAATTGTATAGAATTGGGAAAATAATGTTTCTAAAAAGGACACTTTACGTTTTAAAACAGGTACTAGCCTATCTTCCTAATTTTGTAAAAAGTGGGCATTTGGGTTTGTGAGGTCTGTTATTATTTTATTCTCATCATTTTTCTTTTTGCTTTATTATTTTCTTTACATTCTTAACCATACATCTTTCAAACTCTTGGTCAGCAAACTACTGTAGGTCCATTTTATTTTCTCCCGCTTCTGATGCTTTTGTGATTTTTATACAAATGTTAAGCACTGAGTTTAGAAACATGACAAGAAATTTTGAGGAACTTAATAATGATAATTTACTCTTGTAATAAACTTTTGCTTTAAGCTAATTGTGTTGTAAAGGTGTTGTATCCACCTGAATCTGCGATTGATCTCACTGTGAAGATTGGATGTTTCAAGTATACCTTTTACAAGATGTACTCATAATGAGGTCCAAATGAAAGCTGAAAGTGCTAGTTAGGTCTCTTGTTTCTTAGTGGAGATTGAAGTCCAACTTTTTTCACCCTTGCCAGCCTCATATGAATACCAAGAGCTATGCTGTCTATCTCAGCAACTCTCATGCTATTTTCAAATAGTCATATATCTGTCAGGGAAAAAAGACAAAAAAAAAAAAAAAGTGCTCACTTCTTTAAGCTTCTCTTATTTATTTGCTTTTACCTTAATCATAAACCCTTGTTGCTTCCTTTGATTACCAATCTCTTTATACAAATTTGACAATATTTTGTACACATTTTCTATTTTCCTTGAATGAGTGCTGGTATAAAACAAACTATACTTTCATTTATAATTCATTTCATTTAAAAAATGAATAGACTATTAACGACTTCTGAGAAAATGTTATTGTACATGTACTTAAAGTCCAAAAAATAGAAAAAAAAAAGAAAATGAGCAGAAATACATTTGAAAATATAGAGGCCAAAAATTTCCAAAATATGTTGTAAAATATAAACGTACAAATTAAAGTGCACACAAATCACAATGATTACACAGAAAATTCCTTAAGCCCTCCAAATGGCTGAACATAAAACATGAAAAAGGCATTTTAGAAGCAGTCAAAATTTTTAAACGCTGTTTTACATAGAAGATAAAAACAACAAAAATTACGGTTGACTTCTCATTAGAAATAGAGGTAGCTGGAAGAAGATGAAATAATATATTCTTTTAACTCTGTAAAGTAATAAAATACATTATCCACTCAGAATTTCATGTCAACATAAAAATCCGTTTAGAGAGTTAATATAAAATAATGCCAATTTTATTAAATTTGAGATAATTTGCTAACTGTAAGCCTATACTATTAGACATAATAAAGGAAAATTATCATGCTGAAGGGAATCAACATAAAAACTTGAATTGACTGGAGAAAAATAACATCTTAAGTAGTATTGTGTCAGTATATATAAAAGACCATATACAGATAGAAAGATAGGTAGACAGATAGATGCATAGATACATAGATAGATGATGGATAGATAGATAGATAGGCTTTCTGTTTTTCTTCCTTTTAAATCTATATGATGCATAAAAATTTCAAAGAGCATATTTTGGCACTAATACCAAGCATGAAGCACACACATATATTTTGTATATATAACAATAACACATATAAAATGACATCACATCTATGAAACCTGAGAATGGAAATTTTAATCACTGCACCTATCAATAAAGCTTATTGCAAATTTTATAGTTCAAAATCAAGACATAAATTAAAAACATATATCATTGACTTCTGGTTCCAAAATGGTAGCAGAGAAGCAGGTTGGCTTCACTCTCTCCCACAGAACACCAAAGGCAAATATACATCACAGACATTACCACTAGTAATATTTCAGAAGCCAAATATCGTTCCTGGGGCTACAGTGAAGTTACTCTGAGCAGATGGTAAGGGAGAATCAAACTTTCAGATTTGCAGTGATGCTTCTGTGATTTTTCCCTACACAAACTGTGCAAAATATTTTCCACCCATTTATGGTTTCTACGGGAATAAAACAAACAAAAAACACAATAGGAAAAAGTACTTGAAAGTATAAAACACATTGGGAAAATTAAGTACATGGACAAACCCAAAACACTCTAACACCATAATTATGATGTGCAATCCATTTATAACTGTAGTGTGAAGTGCAAAAGATAAATCTATTACAAGTAATAATATTTAATATTAGCCTATTCAGAGATAGGCAATCTAAAATATGTAAATTGAGGCAACAAAGTCAAAATATGAGGGGAATGAAGATAATATTTAGAGAGTATTTCACTGTTTTTTGTTTTTTTTTTTGTGACGGAGTCCTGCTCTGTTGCCCAGGCTGGAGTGCGGTGGCGTGATCTCAGCTCACTGCAAGCTCCACCTCCCTAGTTCACGCCATTCTCCTGCCTCAGCCTCAGAGTAGCTGGGACTACAGGCGCCCGCTACCTCGCCCGGCTAGTTTTTTGTATTTTTTTGTAGAGAGGCGGTTTCACCGTGTCAGCCAGGATGGTCTCGATCTCCTGACTTCATGATCCACCCGCCTTAGCCTCCCAAAGTGCTGAGATTACAGGCGTGAGCCATCGCGCCCGGCTGTTTTTGTATTCTTATCTGTGTTATCTCAGAAAAGATGTCATCTCTTTAGAAACTTAAAAAAAAATATTAATAGCTTTGTTGGTACAAGTGTTTTCTGGTTACATAGATGAATTGTATAGTGATGAAGTCTGAGATTTTAGTGCACCCTGAGAAGTGTATATTGTACCCAATATATAGTTTTTTAATCCCCTACCCCACTTCAACCTCTCCCTTCTGAGTTTCCGAAGTTCATTATGTCACTCTGTATGCCTTTGTATACCCATAGCTTAGCCCCTATTATAAGTGAGAACATACAATATTTGATTTTCCATTCCTGAGTTACTTCACTTAGAAAATGGCCCCCAGCTACAACCCAGTTACTACAAAAGAAATTATTTTGCTCTTTTCTATGTTTGAGTAGTATGCCACAGTGTATATATACCACATTTCCTTTATCCACTTATTGGCCAGTGGACACTTAGGTTGGTTTCATATCTTTACAATTATGAATTTTGCCAAAAATTACATGTGCAGATGTCTTTTTCATATAACTTTCTCTTTTGGTAGATACCCAGTAGTGAGATTGCTGGACCAAATGGTAGATCTACTTTTAGTTCTTTGGGGCATCTCAGTACTGTTTTCCATAGAGGTCATGCTAATTTACATTCCCACCAGTAGTGTATAAGTATTTCCTTTTCACCACTTCCATGCCAATGTCTATTGTTTTTTGACTTTTTAATAATGGCCATTCTTGCAAAGGTAAGGTAATATCTTACTGCAGTTTTAATTTGCATTTCCCAGATGATTACTGATTTTGAGCGTTCTTTCACATGTTTGGTGGCCATTTGTATTTCTTCTTTGGAGAAATGTCTATTCATGGCATTTGCCCACTTTTTGATGAAATTACTTGTTTTTGTTCTTGCTGATTGTTTGAGTTCCTTGTAGTTTCTGGATATTAGTCCTTTGTCAGACGCATAGTTTGCAAATATTTTCTCTCATTCTGTGGGGTGTCTGTGTACCCTGTTGATTATTTGTTTTGCTGAACAGAAGCTTATTAGTTTAATTAGATCTCATTTATTTATTTTTGGTACATTTGCTTTTAGGGTTTTAGTCATAAATTTTAACCTAGGCCAATTCCCAAGAGAACTTTTTCTAGGTTTTCTTCTAGAATTGTTATGATTTCAGGTCTTAGATTTAAGTCTTTGATTCATCTTGAGTTGATTTTTGTATAATGTGAGAGACAAAGATTCAGTTACACTCTTCTACATATCACTATCTGATTTCTCCAGTGCAATTTATTATATAGGATGTCCTTTCTCCAATTTATGTTTTTGTATATTTGTCAAAAATCAGTTAGATGCATTTGGCATTGTTTCTGGGTTCTCTATTCTGTTATATTGGTCGATGTGTCTACTTTTATACCAGTCCCATATTTTTTTGGTTACTATAGCCTTTTAGTATAATTTGATGTCGGGTAATGTGATATCTTCAGATTTGTTTTTTGTTTGTTTGTTTGTTTTTGTTTTTCCTTAAGATGGCTTTGAATATTCAGAATTGTTTTTGGTTCCATAGAAATTTTAGAAAAAATTTTTCTAATTCTGTGAAAAGCGATGTTGGTATTTTGGTAGGAATTGCATTGAAACTGTGGATTGCTTTGAGAAACATGGTCATTTTCAAAATATTGATTCTTCCGATTCATAAGCCTGGGATGCGTTTTCATTTTTTCGTGTCATCTATGATTTCCTTCCTCTGTGGTGTTTTCTAGCTATCCTCGTAGAGACCTTTCACTTCTTAAGTATATTCCAAAGTACTTTACTTTTTTGCTGATATTGTAAAATAGATTCAATGTTAATATTGAAATGTGAGGCCCTGTTTCAGTCACCATGTTAATTGTTACCTAGACACTTTGTTTGTTTCATTGTGTTACTGTTTTATAAGCACTGTTTTATGCTTTCAAGAGGTTCTCTGCTGGTGCATACCATCCTTTGTTTCAAGATTTAGAACTCCTTTAAGTATTTAAGTATTTCTTAAGGGCTGGTTTTATAATAACAAACTCCCTCAGCATTTGTTAGTCCAAAACTAAGTATATTTCTCTATCATTTATGAAAGTTAATTGTGCTGGATGCAAATTTTTGGCTAACAGTTATACCGTTTAAGGAGGCTACACATAATCCCTTCTGGCTTGTAAGGTTTCTGCTGAGAAGTCTGATGTTAATCTAATAGATTTTTTCCTTTATAGATTACCTAATACTTTTGTCCCCAGCTGTTAGAATTATTTCCTTTATGTTGACTTTAGATAGCCTGATGACTATAGGGCTTGGTGATGTCCTTTTTGCAATAAATCTCCCAGGATTTCTTTGTGCTTCTCATATTTGGGTATCTAAATCTCTAGCAAGGCCAGGGAGGTTTCATCCATTATTCTCTTAGATAAGTTTTCCAAACTTTTTGCTTCCTCTTTTTCCTCAGGAAATCCAATTTTTCTTAGGTTTGGCCATTTTATATAATCCCGTATTTCTTGGAGACATTTTTTCATGTCTTTTGATTTTATTTTCTTTATTTTTTTCTGACTGGGTTATTTTAAAAGCCTTGTCTTTGAGTCTCTACTTGGTCTAGACTATTATTAAAACTTTCCACTACATTTTAAAATTCTATAAATGTGTCTTTCATTTCCAGAATTCTAATTGATTTTTCTTTAAGATATCCATCTCTTTAAAAATGTTTAATTCCTGTCTTAAATCTTTTTTACGTATCTTTAGGCTTATTTTTATCTTTCTCTGGTATCTCCTTGAGCAGGTTAATAATTATCCTTTGGAATTCATTATCTTATATTTCAAATATTTTGGTTTGGATGCATTGTTGGAGATCTATTGTGATATTTTGGAGATGTTATAGAACCCTGTTTTGTCATATTACCAGAGTTATTTTCCTGTTTTCTTTTTCTTCTCATTTGAGTGGACTATTCTAATTATTTTCTAATTTACTTTTTATTTAACTGTGTTTTATTTTTAAACATTTTTTCTTTCCTCCTTAAGGATGTGACTAATATTTATAGATTATTGTAACCTACATGAACTCTTGGTGCTTTCAGGGGTGAAGAATCTGCATGGATTCCTTTGTTATATAGAATCTTTGTATGATGGCTTTCTCAGGTGCTGGTTGTAGTAGCATTGTGCTTGGTGTGTGAACAAGTTCACTCTCTTCTATGAGGTTGGATAGCAGAGATATCTTGAAGCTTATATCATTCCCCTATGGTGTGCACTTTTTAATATACTTTTTCCAATATTTTATTTTACTGTGTTGAATAGTTCAGGATTCAGGTCTGAAGGGAAAGTGTCCCTGGGTAGAAACTAGTGTGGCTAAAATAGGTGGGTAAATGCAATACCTCATGTTGCGCAGAGGTCCCAGACTTGACAGAAGTTGCTAGAGGAACTCTCAATTAAATGCACTGAGGTCTTGTTGGGGGAAGGGTAGGATTCACCTAGCTCCTATGTCAGGCCAGCAGGAAAGTGATACACCTCCCAGACACACTCCTAACCAAGTGTCCTGGCTATTCAGATCAAACAGGCACCTCTTTTCATCTTCATGAATGTTAATACTCAAAGTGGAAAGGAATTGTGACTCTACCCCTCTGAGAGGTTGAATCTGGAGGGCACTCCTCCTGTGGGGATGTACTAGTGGTGGACAAGGGGGAAAAGTACTTCCCTCCCCCCATGAGCCCTAGGGCTGCCTAATGATTGGGGCAGAACTGCAGACTTTCACTACTGAACCCAACTTAGCACTTGTGACTCTTCTGAAGGAAACTTCCCACCAGAAGAAAGTCCTTGAACTCAAGGCCTGCCGTCCAGATCTTTGTCTCATGGGGCAGTCCTTTGATGCAATGCATTGCCCCTTCCTCTGCGAGTAAGATTGCCTGAGAGCCAGATTACTGTGAATGCTGCCGCTCCTCTGAGTCTAGGAACCTACCAATGGGACTGCCACACTCCAGGCCAGTGCTAGGGAATGCCTGCAAGAGATCCAGTGATGTGACCTGTCCTCAAGACTCCCAGCAGCAGGTGCCAGCACCAGTTCTGATGCGGGTGGCAGGAGAGTGACATAGATTTTGCAAGATTCCTTGGTAGTAAATAACCTCAGTATGTTGGCTTTGGCAAATGTTAGTTTTAGTAGTAGTAAACTGGTCTTATGGATAGACTCACGACCTCCTTGTTAGCCAGGATGCTACAAGCAATAGTGATGGCTGAGGTCACAAACAAGTTTTCTCCTTCTTGGGTGCAGTGTTATTTTACCTGGAGATGCTGTAATTGACTGTATCTGTTGCCTGCAGTCAGGAAGTAGCACTAGAAAAAAAGTGCCAGCTGTGGTAGTAGTGGTGGGATTTGTGCTTGCTTTATGCTACCTAGGGAGGTACTCTCATTTCTCAGGCAATTGGGCAAGGCCATAGAGCTTCAAAAATATTCTCTCCATTGTCTTAAGCTACTTGGGCAGGTGGAGGGGCAAAATCAAGTTGGGGCTGTGTCAAGCAGGTCCAGGCTCTGTCTCTCCACATGTGGAGCAAGCAGCAGCACCTGTGCGGTTTGGAGAGTGGTTTTTTGCCCACTGAGGTAATGTTACTTGGAGGAACACAACTGCTTCTGCTGTGCAGAAGAGTTTGCAAAGGAAGTGGATAGTAACAGACAGCAGGAAGAGCCACCTGACTTCCACACACTTGGCTAGGGTGGTCCCACACCTGCAGTATCTCACAAGTTGCAGCTCAGTATATTCCAGGTAGTTTGGGCTCAGAACTCAAATCTGCCCCAGGTCATAAGAGTTCCTGATGGGGGACAACAAATGTGGCTTTCAGGCCATGCTCCTCCCAGTCTGCCCACAAAGCCAGGGTGCCTAGCTCTTACGCTTGTGGCTGCAGCAGACTTCCCACTTGACCCTGGTTCTGGACAAGATAATTTTTCCCCACTTGAGACTATATTACGTATTTCAGTTAGAAGCTTCTTTCACCCTGAAAACCACTGCCTGAGTTAGCCAGCAGACTTCTGTGAGTTTCCATGTGCTGCAAAATTAGAAACATTCCCTCTGTGCTAGAGAATGGGAATGCTGGCAAGGCTCTTCCCACTGTTGCTCCTTTTATAAGCCCACTGCTCTGTAAATCTCTTCCAGCACTGGGTATGATTAGACCTTCTCTTGTGACCTGGATTGCCAAATTATCCAGTGGGAGTGTATATTCTAGGGGCAATTTCTCTCCTTCTCACACTCTGGGGACTTAAAAGTTTCTGCCTGCCTCATAGTCTAGGCAGAAGCCTGATACTCTTTTCTAAGGGTCTGTGGTTTCCTGTTAAGTTTCTGCATTGATTCTTGAAAAAGACTTTGAAATATGGACCTCTACACACTATTTTGTCTTTCCAAGTAGGAGATGCATGCTAACACTACTTCCCATCTTCATCTTAGAGGACATCTCTTTAAAATAATATAACAAAATTATTTTCTATAAGCCTCATGATAACCACAATTCAAAAACCAATAATAGATTCATTAAAAATAAAAGCAATAAATTAAAATATACTACTAGGGAACATTGTTTAACCACAAAGGAAGACAGGAAGAAAAAAAATAAGTAAGAGAAGACTTATGAAACATTCAGAAAACACACAATAAAATGTTAGTAGTAAGTTCTTGTTTATTAGTATTAACACAGAATGTTAGCAAACTCAATTATCTAATTAAAAGTCATAGAATTCTGAATGGATAAAGAAACAACACCCAATTATATACTGCCTACAAGAAAACTACTTCTCCTACAAAGACATATACATACTAAAAGTAAAAGGGTGAAAAATAATACACTATGCAAGTAGAAACCAAAAAAGAGGGAGGATAGCTTTACTGATATAAGATAAAATAGAATACAAGTCAAAGACTATTAAAAGAGACAAAGAATGTCACCATATAGTAATAAAAAGGTTAATTCAGCAAGAGAATATAAAAATTATAAATATTTATGTCTACCACAGGAGTACCCATATATATAAATCCAACAGTAATAGATCTAAAATGAGAGATGTATATCATTACAATTGTAGTAGGGGACTTCAACACACCACTGTCATTAATAGACAGATAATCCAGACAGATAATTAATTAAGAAACATTGGATTTAAATTACATAGTAGACCAAATAGGTCTAATGAATGTGTATAGGACATTTCATACAGCTGCTATGGAATGCATATTATTCCAATTATTACATAGAATATTGTCTAGAATAGACCACATTTTAGGCCACATGAGACGTCTCAACAAATTTTCAGAAAACTGAAAATGATATTAAGTACCTTTTCTGATCACAAAAGAATAATAGATATCAATAAAAATGAAACCTCAGAAGATATACAAAACACAAGAAAATTAAACAATGTAATTCTAAAAGACCAGTGGGTCAATGAAGAAATTAAAAAGGAAACTAAAAAATTTCTAGAAATAAATGAAAATGGAACTATAACACACTACTATCTGGTACAGAGAAAAGGAAAAAAAAAAAAATAGGAAGAGTTCAAATAAAATTCCAAACAATATACCTCAAGGAAATAGAAAACCAAAAACAAATCAATCACAAGATTTGCATAAGGAAAGAAATAATAAAATCAAAGTATAAATAAATGAACTTGAGACTAAAATAATTATAGACTATCAACAAACAAAAAGTTGAATTTGGGAAAGATAAATAAAAATCCATAAAGTGTCATCTAGACTAAGGAAAAAAGAAAGTGGACTCAACTAAACAGCATCAGAAACAAAAAAGAAGACATAACAAATGAGACCACAGAAATACAAAGAATCATTAGAGACTATTGTGAGCAACTCTCTCTAACAAATTTGAAAACCTAGAAGAAATGGATAAATTTCTGGACTCAGCCTACCAAGATTGAACCATGAAGAAATAAAAACCCTTAACAAACCAAAAAACAAGTAAAGAGATCAGAGCTCTAATAAGACAATCATCTAAGAAAAGTCTAGGAACTGGTAGCTTCACTGCTGAATTCTACCAAACATTCAAAGAACTAATACCAATCCTACTAGAGTTATTCTAAAAAATTGAAGTTGAGGTAATAGTTCCAAAATCATTGTATGAGGCCATCATTACAATGATACCAAAATAAGAGAAAGACACAACCAAAAAAAAAAAAGAAAGAAAACTACCAATCAGCCAGTATCAATGATGAACATAGATGCAAAAATTCTCAACAAAATGCTAATAAACTGAATTCAATATCACGTTTAAAAGGTCATGACCAAGTGGGATTCATCCAGGGATGCAAGACTCATTCAACATATGCAAATCAATGAACGTGACACATCACATTAGCAGAATCAAAAACAAAAGCTCTATAATCATTTCAAAAGATGCTGAAAATGTATGAAATAAAACTTAATATAACTTTATAATAAAAACACTCAACAAATTGGTTACAGAAGAGCACAGCTCAGGATAACAAAGGCAATATATGACAAACCCTTTGTTAACTTCATAATCAAAGTGGAAAACATAAAATGCTTTTCTCTAAGATCTGTAACAAGACGAGGATATCGACTTTCCCTACTTTTATTCAACATGATGCTGATAGTCTTGGCCAGAGCAATTAAGCAATAGAACAAAGAAATAAAGGACATCCAAGCTGGAAAGGAAATAGCCAAATCAACCTTCTTCTCAGAGGACATAAAAATCATATACTTAGAAAACCTGACCACTCCACCAAAAAGCTGTTAGAGCCAATAAACAATTCAGCAACGCTTCAGAAAACAAGATCAACATAGAAAAATCAGTAGCATTTCTCTATGCCAACAGTGAACAATCTGAAAGAGAAATCAATAAATCAATCCATGTTTAATAGCTACAAAGAATGTAAAATACCTAGGAATCATTTTAACTTAAGAAGTGAAAGATCTCTAGAAGGAAAACTATAAAACATTGCTAAAAGAAATGGAAGGGGACACACCAAAAAATGGAAATATATTCCAGGCTCAAGGATTGGAATAATTAATATTGTTTAAATGACAATGTTACCCAAAGGAATTTACAGATACAATGCAACCCCTGCCAAAACACAAATGACATTCTTCTTATGAATGGAAAAGTCTCCTAAAATTTATATGGAACTATGAAAGATCTTCAGTAACAAAAGCAATCCTGAGCAAAAGGGACACAGTTGGAGGCATCACACTAGCTGACATCAAAATATACTACAATGTTATTGTAAACAAATCAACATGATACTCACATAAAAAATTCCATGTAGACCAATGGAATAGAATACAAAACCCAAATATAAATTCACACATCTAGAGCCAATTCTTTTACAACAGAACACTAAGTATAGTTAATAAGGGAAAGACGGTGCTGAGAAAACTGGATATCTATATGCCAAAGAATGAAACTAAGCCCCTATTCTCACTAAATGCAAAAATCAAATAAAAGTGGATCAAAGACTGAAATATAACGTCTGAAACCACAAAACTGCCAAAAGGAAACATTATAGATCTGCTTCAGAACATAGGTCTGAGCAAATTTTATTTTTGTGAAAGACTTCAAAAGCACTAGTAACCAAAGCAAAAATACACAAGTGGAATTGCATAAAGATCAAAGCTTCTGCATAGCAAAGGAAACAACATAGTGAAAAGACAACCAACATAATGAAAGAAAATATTTACAAAGTGTCTGACTAGAGATTAATAACCGGAATATATAAAGCCCTCAAACAACTCAATAGCAAAAAAAATAAGCGGGTCACAGAATGGCACATATTACACGCTCTTACTCATATGTAGGAGCTAAATTTTAAAAATAAACTTATGGAATGGACTGAGGGAAAATGGCAGACAGGAGTCAGGACTAACTTGTAGCACCCACTCAGATGGACAAAGCAGTGTGTGGAAACCCATATCGTGAACTTTTGCTCCAAGAACTACTGCAGGAACATACCAGGAAAGTCAAGAGACTCCACAGACCCTCTGCAGGAGGTGGATTGCTGCGGGCTCTGTGGTTCTGTGGATCAGGTAAGGAACTGTGAGTCTGCTTGCTTTCTCAGCTGGGGCAAGTTCTCATGCCTGTTTACCGGCTGCCTGGAAGTAAACTCGGTGCTGTTTTGGGGACACAGTGGGAGTGAGATCAGCCTTTGGGGCTTTGGGCTGCATGGGAGTTAGGTGAGGACTGTGAGGATTGTGGCTGCTAGCTTTTCCCCACTTCCCTGGTGACCTGTGTGATGCAGCAGAGGCAGCCATAATCTCTCTGGGAACATAACTCCCTTGGCCTGGGAAGTACACCTCATCCCCCACAGCAGCCACAGCAAGCCCCATGGGAGGAGAGTCTTGAACACAAACACACCTAACCCTGACTCCACCTGATGGTCTTTCTCTACCCATCCTGGTAGCAGACGAAAAAGCCATAAGCTCTTGGGAGCTCTATGAGGCTGCCCACTGCCTGATTCCCCCTAACCTACCACAGAAAATGTGCTGATGAAATCACAACCTCCTACTTGAAAACGCAAAAAAACCACAAAACTAGTGAACTTAGCAAAAATGCAACAAAGGATCCCCACAGAATCCACTTTACTCCTCTATTACCTCCACCAGAGCAGGTGCTGGTATCCACAGCTGAGAGACCTGAAGATGGGTCACTTCCCAGGACTCTTTGCAGACATTCCCCAGTACCAACCCCAAGCCTGATAACTCTACTGGGTGGCTACATCCAGAAGAGAAATAACAACCACTGTGGTTGAGCTCTCAGGAAGCCCCATCCTTAGGGGAAAGGGGAGAGAAGCATATCAAAGGAACACCCTGTGGGACAAAAGAATTTGAACAGCAGCCCTTGAGTCCCAGAACATCTCCCTGACATAGTCTGCCCAAATAAGAGTGAACCAGAAAAACAATTCTGGTAATATGACAAAATAAAATTCTTTAACACCCCCTAAAAGATCATACTAGCTCACCAGAAATGTATTCAAATCAAGAAGAAATGTCTGAATTCCCAAAGAAAAGAATTCAGAATGTCAACTATTAAGCTAATCAAGGAGGCACCATAGAAAAGTGGAGTCCAATGTTAAGGAATCAATTTAAAAAAGATACAAAATACAAATGGAAAACTCTGTAGTAAAATAGATAGCATAAATAGAAAACCATTACAACTACTGGAAATGAAGGACATACTTAGAGAATTGCAAAATGTACTGGAAACTCTCAGCAATAGAAGAGAACAAGTAGAAGAAAGCATTTCAGAGCTTGAAGACAGACTATTGAATTAACTTAATCATACAAAGATTAAAAAACAAAATAACACAGACTCAAAGAAATTTGGGATAAGGTTAAACAACCAAACCTAAGAATAATTGGTATTCCCAAGGAAGAAAAAAATCTTTAAGTTTGGAAAACATATTTGAGGGAATAGTTGAGGAAAACTTCCTTAATCTTGCCAAAGATCTAGACATCCAAATACAAGAAGATAAAAGAACATCCAGTCAATTCATCACAGAAAGATCATCACCAAAGCACATAGTCATCAGGTTATCTAAAGTTAAGAAAAATTGAAAAAATCTTAAGAGCTGTGTGGCAAAAGCCTCAGGTAAACTATAAAGAAAAATTTCTCAGATTAACAGCAGATTTCCTGGCAGAAACCCTACAAGCTAGAAAGGATTGGAGTCTTATATTAACCTCCTTAAACAGAACGATTACTAGCCAAGAATTTTGTATCCTGCAAAACTAAGCATTGTAAATTAAGAAAAGATACAGTCTTTTTCAGACAAATAAATGTTGAGCGAATTTGCCACTACTAAAGCAGAACTACAGGAACTGCTAAAAGGAGCTCTAAATATTGAAACAAATTCTCAAAATACCTCTAAATAGAACCGCATTAAATTATAAATCTGACAGGACTTATAAAAAAAAAAAAAACACACAATGATAAAAACCTAAGGTTTTCAGACAACAAATAGCATAATGAATAGAATAGTATCTCACAACTCAATACTAATGTTGAATGTAAATGGCCAAAGTCCTCCACTTAAGAGATACAGAACAGCAGAATGGATAAAAATCCACCAACCAAGTATCTACTATCTTCAAGAGACTCACCTTACACATAAGGACTCACATAAACTTAAGGTGAAAGGGTGAAAAAGATATTTGATGTAAATGGAAACCAAAAACAAACTAGAGTAGCTATTCTTATGTCAGACAAAACAGACTATAATGCAGCAGCAGTCAAAAAAGACAAAGAGGAGCTGTAATGATAAAAGCACTAGTTCGACAGAAAGATATCACAATCCTAAATATATATGCACCTAACACTGGAGCCTCTATATTTTTAAAACAATTACTACTAGAACTAAGAAATAAGATAGACACCAACACAATAATAGTGGGGCTCTTCAATACTTCACTGACAGCATTAGACAGGTCGTCAAGACAGAAAGTCAACAAATGAATGATGGACATAAACTATGCCCTAGAAGAAATGGACTTAATAGTTATTTACAGAACATTCTACTCAATGACTACAGAATATATGTTCTTTTCTTTTTTTTTTTTTTTTTTTTTAACAAATCTCACTCTGTTGCCCAGGTTGGAGTGCAATGATGCAATGACATGATCTCAGCTCACTGCAACCTCCACCTTCTGGGTTCTAGTGATTCTCCTGGCTCTGCCACCCAAGTAGCTAGGATTACAGGTGTATGCCACCACATCCGGCTAATTTCTGTACTTTTAGTAGAGATGGGGTTTCATCATGTTGTCCAGGCTGGTCTCGAACTCCTGACCTCAGGTGATCAGCCCACCTTGGCATCCCAAAGTGTGATTACAGGCATGAGCTGCAGCACCCAGCTTGACATTATTTTCATCAGCATATCCAACATTCTCCAAGAAAGATCACATGGTACACAAAACAGTCTCAACTAATTTAAGAAAATTGAATTTATAACAAGCACTTTCTCAGAACACAGGGTAATAAAATTGGAAATCAAATTCAAAAACAACCCTTAAAATCATGCAAATGCATGAAAATTAAATAACCTGCTTCTGATTGATTTTTGGGGGGAACAATAAAATCAAGGTAGAAATTAAAAATTATTTGAACTGAATGATAATACTGACACAACCTATCAAAACCACTGGGATACAACAAAAGAGATGCTAAGCAAAAAGTTTATAGCATTAAATACCTACATCAAAAAGTCTGAAAGAGCACAAATAGACAATCTAAGGTCACATCTCAAGGATCTAGGAGAAACAAGAATAAACCAAACCAAAACCCAACAGAAGAAAAGAACTAACCAAGATCAGAGCAGAAATATATAAAATTAAAACAAAAAACAATACAAAAAATAAATGAAGTGAAAAGTTAGTTTTTTGAAAAGATAAATAAACTTGATAGACCATTAGCAAGAGTAACCAAGAAAAGAAGAGAGAAGATCCAAATAAACTCAATTAGAAATAAAACAGGAAATATTATAACTGATACCACAGAAATACAAAAGATCATTCAAGGCTACCATAAACACATTTATGTGCATAAACTAGAAAACTTAGAGGAGAAAGATAAATTACTGGAAATATACAACCCTCCTAGATTAAACCAGAGAAAAATAGAAACTCTGAACAGACCAATAATAACCAGCAAAACTGAAATGTTAATATAAACATTGCCAACAAAATAAGTCCAGTACCAGATGGGTTCACAGCTAAATTCTATCGGACATTCAAATAAGAATTGGTACAAATCCTATTAACACTATTCCACAAGACAAAAAAAAGAGGCAATCCTCCCCAAATCATTTTATGAAGCCAGTATCACCCTAGTATCAAAACCAGGAAAGGTCATAACAAAACGGGAAAATATAGACCAATATCTCTGATGGACACAGATGCAAAAATTTTAACAAAATACTAGCTAACCAAATTTAACAGCATATTAAAATGCTAATCCACCATGATCATGTGGGTTTCATATCAGGGATGAAAGGATGGATTCCTCTCTGCAAGTCAAAAAATGTGCTATACTACATAAACATAATTAAAAGCAAAAAATATATGATCATCTCAATAGATGCAGAAAAAGCATTTGACAAAATACAGCATTCCTTTCTATTAAAACCCTCAGCAATATTGGCATAGAGGGGACACAACTTAAGGAAATCAAAACATTCTATGACAAATCCATAGTCAACATTATACTGAATGGGAAAAAGTTCTAATCATTCCCTCTGAGAACTGGAACAAGACAAGGATGCCCATTTTCACCACTTCTATTCAACATAATACTGGAAGTCCTATCCATAGCAATCAAACAAGATAAAAAAATACAGGACATCCAAACTGATAAAGAAGTCAAAATTTCACTGTTTGCTGATGCCATAATTGTATACCTAGGAAACCCTAAAGGCCTATTCCAAAAGCTGCTAGAACTGATAAATGAATTCAGCAAATTTCAGGGTACAAAATTAATGTACACAAATTAGTAGCTCTGCTATGCATCAATAGCGACCAAGTGGAGAATCAAATCATTTATAGAATTCCAATGGAACCCAAAAAGAATATGCATAGCCAAAGCAAGACTAAATTAAAACAAACAAACAAACAAACAAAAACAACAACAACAAAAAACAAATCTAGAGGCATCACATTGTTCAACTGCAAACTATATTATAAGGCCATTGTCACCAAAACAATATGATACTGGTATAAAAAGACTAACATAGGCCAATGCAGCAGAACAGAAAATGCAGAAATAAGGCCAAATACTTACAGTCACCTGATCTTCAACAAAGCAAAGAAAAACATAAAGTGGGGAAAGGACACTCTATTCAATAAATCCTGCTGGGATATTTGGCAAGCCATATGTAGAAGAATAAAACTTGATCCTTATCTGTACCTTATGCAAAAATCACCTCAAGGTGGATCAAAGACATAAATCTAAGACCTTAAACCAGAAAATTATAGAAGATAACACTGGAAAAATCCTTCTAGACATTGGCTTAAGCAAAGACTTTATAACCAAGAACCGAAAAGAAAATGAAACCAAAAGCAAAGATAAATAGGTCTTAATTAAACTAAAAGGTTTCTGTGCAATAATGAAATCATCAGCAGAGTAAACAGACCACCTGCAGAGTGGGAGCGTATCTTATCTATCTATGCAGTCAGAATCCACAAGCAACTCAAACAAATCAGCAAGTAAGAAACAAACAATTCCATCAAAAAGTGAGCTAAGACAATAGACAATTCTCAAAAGAAGATATACAAATGGCCAACAAACATGAACAAAGGCTCAACATTACCAATTACCAGGAAAATGCAAATCAAAATCACAATGAAATATCACCTTATTCCTGTAAGAATAGCCATAATTCTTTCAGAGGTCGAGGTGGGTGGATCACGAGGTCAGGAGATTGAGAACATCCTGGCTAAAACAATGAAACCCCGTCTCTACTAAAAATACAAAAAAATTAGCTGGGCATGGTGGTGGGCACCTGTAGTCCCAGCTACTTGGGAAGCAGAGGCAGGAGAACGGAGTGAACCCAGGAGGTGGAGCTTGCAGTGAGCTGAGATGGAGTCACTGCACTCCAGCCTGGGCAACAGAGCGAGACTCTGTCTCAAAAAAAAAAGGAAAAAGAAATAGAAGTAGATCTACCATTTGATCCAGCAATCCCCCTACGGGGTAAATACCTGGAGGAAATGAAGCTATTCTATGAAAAATTTACCTGCACATGCATGTTTATAGGAGCACAATTCACAATTGCAAAATTATGGAACCAACCTCAATCCCCGTCAATCAAAGAGTGGTTTATTATGTATTTCACAGAAATTAGAAGAGAGGATTTGAAATATTCAATCAATATTCAAAGACAAATATTATTTGTTCTCACTCATATGTGAAAGCTAAAAAAAAAAAATGATCTTTCAAGGATGGACCAGATTGGTGGTTGTCAGAGGCCAGGAATGCAAGGGGGCAAAAGATGAAGAAACGCTAATTAATGGAAATAAATATACAGTTTGACAGAAGAAATAAAAACTAGTGTTTGACAGACCAGGAGGGCAAATACAGTTACCAATAGTCTATTGTATACTTCAAAATAGCTAGAAGAGGAAAATTCAAGTGTTTCTAACATAAAGAAAATATAAACATTTAAGGTGATGAATGTTCTAATTATACTGATTTGATCTTGCAAATTGTGTGATTGCATTAAATTATCACATGCACCTCAAATATTGCACATCTATTATGTATTATTTTAAAATTTACAATTTAAAATATATATTGAATTGAGCCAAGAAAAAATAGAAAATTTAGATGAGGTGACCTTTTCAAAAAGAGATGAGTCAAATAAAAACAACTAAGAAAATATTAGAAATAATATAACATTAACATTTTCTTACATACAAATGGAATAACCTTTGAAATAAAATACTAGAGATTGTTAGACTTAGGAAAAATGCTGAGAGGCAAGTATATCCTTTCTATAAGAGGCATGCTTTAAATATAGATATGTAGAGACTAAATGCAAGATAAGTCTTCCAATGCATACAGTATGCAAATGAAATCTAGTGTGATGATATTTATTCAAGCAACAGAGAAGTCAAGAAAATGAATATTACCAAAATAATGAGATATTTTGGAATGATGATAATCAAATTACTTCAGTTAGCATAACATCAAAATGAGTAAGCTGTTAAATGCAAAGCTTCAAAATACATAAAGATAGCTAACAATACCATTGGAAGAAAAATACAAATCCACAGTGACATTTACCTATGTTAAGACTCCCCATTTTAGAATCTAGTTTTAAAAATAACAGAATCCACAAAAGTATACATTGCCTATACGTACTTAAATATTTTCATTTTATTAATATCTTGGACCCTGTATTAGTTCATTCTTACATTGCTATAAATACATAATAGGGACTGGCTAATTTATGAAGAAAAGAGACTTAATTTACTCCCAGTTCCCCAGGCCATACAGGAATCATGGCTGAGGAGGCCTTAGGAAACTTACAATCATCTAGGAAAGTGAAGGGGAAGCAAGCACATCTTCACATGGACAGCAGGAGAAAGAAAGAGAAAGAAGTGGGAAGTGCTAAACACTTTCAGACAAGCAGATCTCATGTGAACACACTCACTATCACAAGAACACCAAGGGGGAAATCCACCCCCATGATTCAGTCATCTCCCACCAGGTCTCTCCCTCAACAATGGACATTAAAATCCAACTTGAGATTTGGCTACGAACACAATGCCAAGTCATATTATTTTGCCCTGGACCCTCCCAAATCTCATATTCTTCTTACATTTCAAAACATGATTATGCCTTCTTATTAGTCTCCTGAATTCTTAACTTATTCCAGCATTAACTCAAAGGTCAAAGTCTAAAGTCTCATCTGAGAAAAGGCAAGTATTTTCCATCTGTGAGCCTTGAGCCTGTAAATAAAAAAAAAAAAAGTTTGTTATTTTCAAGATATAATTGGGGTACAAACATTAAGAATGACTTTCAATGCAAAAAGAGTGAAATTGACAAAAACAAAGGGACTACAGGCCCCATGCAACTCCAAAACCCAGAAGTGCAGTCATTAAATCTTAAAGCTAAGCAATAATCTTCCTTGATCCCATGTCTCACATCCAGGCCAAGCTGACACAAGGGGTGAGCTCACAAGGTCTGGGGCAGCTCTGCCCCTGTGGCTGTTTTCATGGGTTGGCATTGATTGCCTGTAGCATTTTCCAGGCACACTGTGAAAACTGTTGGTGGATCTACCATTCTGGGGTCTGAAAGTCAGTGACCTTTTTCTCACAGATCTATTAGGTAGTGTCTCTGTGTGGGGGCTCCAAACCCACATTTCCCCTTACACTGTCCTAGTACAGGTTCTCCCAAAGGGCTCCATCCCTGCAGCTGACTTCTGCCTGGACACGCAGGTGTCTCCACACATCCTCTGAAATCTATGAAGAGGCTCGCAAACCTCAACTCTGTGCACCCACAGGCTTAATACCATGTGGAAGTCTTGGTGGCCTCCAATTTGCACCCTCTGGAGTAGGGGCCTGAGCTATACCTTGGCCCTGTACCTTTAGTGACAGCTGGAGCTGGAGCAGCTGGGATGCAGGCACCATGACCTAAGGATGCACAGAACAGTGAGGCCCTGGACCTGGCACACAAAACCATTTTTGCCCCCTAGGCCTCCAGGCCTGTGATGGCAAGGGCTGCCATGAAGGTTTTTAAAATGCTTTTGAGGCATCTTACCTATTGTCTTGTGTATTAACATTTGGTGCCTCTCTACTTTTGCAAATTTCTGCAGTCTGCTTGAATTCCTTCACAGAAAATAAGTTTTTCTTTTTTACCACTTTGCCATGCTTTAAATTTTCCAAACTTTTAAGCTTTGCTTTACTTTTAAATATAAGTCCCAGTTTTATATAATCTCTTTGCTCTTGAATATGAGTGTATGTTGTTAGAAGCAGCCAGACCATGTCTTAAATGCTTTGCTGCTTAAAATTTCTTCCACTAGATATCCTAAACCATCTCTCAAGTTCAAATTCCACAGATATCTAGGGCGGGGGATAATGCTGCCAGTCTTTTTGCTAAAGCTCAGCAAGAGTAACCTTTTTACTCCAGTTCCCAATAAGTTCCTCATCTCCATCTGAGACCATCTCAACCTGGACTTCATTGTCCATAACACTATCAGCATTTTGGTTTGGTCACAGTAATTTAAAA
Organism: Trachypithecus francoisi; assembly: GCF_009764315.1. Taxonomy (NCBI): domain Eukaryota; kingdom Metazoa; phylum Chordata; class Mammalia; order Primates; family Cercopithecidae; genus Trachypithecus; species Trachypithecus francoisi. The sequence continues at coordinate 53,781,287 of NW_022681463.1, read as the reverse complement.
GTCTCTAGGAAGATCCAAACTTTTCCTCATCTTCCTGCTTTCTTCTGATTTTGTTTTAAACTACCACAATGTATGCCTTTTTGTTACTAAACTTTAAAAAAAATAAAGTTTTCCAGTTTATACTTTATATAGTTGATGTGCAGAAGAGATAAAGGAAGAGTCTCTAATAAGTACAGGATGAAAAAACGTTAATGTTCACCCTGGTTTTGCTGATTGTGTCTCCTCTGGTGCCTTAATATCATATTCTCCAGATCAGGGATTCTGGGGCAAGAAATTTTTTCAGCACAATTACATCTAGTAGATAGAGCTACTTAACTGTGTTGGCCTGTGTTGCAATAAACAATAAATAATAGACCAAATCTCAATACAACTGAACAGCTGTCACCACAGCTAACAGTGTGCAATCATAAGGTAAGACGAGAACTGTAACTGGGGAGCATACATAGACCCAGCTGCCAGAGCTAACAGCACATATATCTTAACATCTGGGTGACTGTAGCTGCCAAACCTTTTCCACAAGCAGCTTCAGGTATTGGCTTCAAGCCTGATAGAAAGATGGAGAAAAAAGTTGCATATTCAACAATGCTAGAAATAGAAGAATGTGTCAAATGATGGTGGAAATTTTTTATGTACAGTGAATATTATTTTCAAAGAAGAAATATGCTTTTAAAACCTTTAATTCTTTTGGTCAAGGACTATGTGTAATTATTTTTGACAATTTTCATTGAGATTATTATTTATTTTATTTAGTTCTCAAGATTTTCACTGTGCTTAAATGCTCAATTCTATTTCCACATGGAGGATAAACTGTTTTAATAATAGATATATATTACTGAAAATTATTTACTTAATTGAGATACTAAAGTACTTTCTATACTTTATCAAATCTATGTTTTAACTAAAAAGCACTAACGTTTGTCATATTATTTATCATTGTTGCCTTAATGTTTACATTATAATGCTAAGTAAAATGATAACTTCGGGATTGGCACAAGGTTAAATAGTGCATAGAAACCACAGACCAAGGTGAAAGGTAAAATATCTTAAACTATTTGATGTTACCCACAGCGTGGGTCACGGTGGCATAGCTTTATCTGAAGTATTATCTGAACTTCATGTCTCTACAAATACGAACAAGATGCAAAAGAGATGTTATGATTAGAATTACTGTCCTGTGAGGTACTTTGAGGAATTTCCACCCTCTGACTTTAAGGAACATATAAAACTGTGGACCACAGATGACAATTTGGGACAGGTGCTTCATACCAGTCATTCCATGTACAAGTAGAATAATTGGGGAAAATTGCGCACTTCTGAGTGTTTCCCAAGAGCCAGGACGTATTGAAAATCAAATGGCCAGGCCTCAAAAAAGCATGAGATTTTGTCCTGAAATTCTTTTACATGAGAAGATACATTCAGTATTATATTCATACCTTTAATACAAAAACATACCTTTAAAAAATTCTAAAAAATCAAAAACTACTTCAAGATGCTGTAAAGTGTTATTCAAATTCATATTCCTAATACTTTGCAAATTTATTATCTATTTTTAATAACAATTTAATCATATGACTGTTGTGTTCTGATCATGTAGTCTTCATGTAAATTGGCCTAGGCAAAGAATGAGCTTGTCTTTCCTGATTTTTTCTGCTCTTTGGGAAAATTGTATTTTTCAATGCAAATGGTATACTAGCATTTTGTTTAATATATAAGTTGCTTGTGAATTGTTTACAAACTGTTGTCTTTCTTGTGTCCTCTAAATAGAGACACTGAAAACTCTGGGGATATTTCTATGTATGTTTAAATATCAGGTATAACAAAAGTCAAACTAAAAGAGTTTTCCTTTTTCACCATCTTGCCATCAATTGACAATTCCATCAGGTTGCAGAATGCTTTCTCTGTATAATGGCTAATTTTAATGGATCAGTTTCAGTGGATTAATATACCCAAGCACTTTGGCAACTTTGACTGGATGACAAAATAAATTAATATGCTAAAAAAGATACAAATTAGAATAGAGTACTTACTATAACGATCCATAAGGAGTATAACTATACATAAGTATTAGAAAGATAAGTGTGGAGAAATATTTATTAAAAGTATAAACATCTAAAGAATGTGATATTTAAATGCTGTTCTGGAATTATTTTATCACCATCCACTACTTACAGACCTCTGAGAAAGAAATCTATTTTGTATATGAATAGTACATTGTTAAAATTTTCTAATTTTTTTAAATTCATTTTAGCCATTCAGGTGTATATACTATTTTTTTTATTTTTTACATTTTGAGGAAATGCCTTTTATGCAATTTCTAATAAAGGTATTTGCCTATTTTTCTGTTGAATTGACTGTGTATGTACACAATATCATAGTTTGAGTTCTATGTTTTTATCTATCTATCTATCTATCTATCTATATACACATATATGAAATGAAATTAGTGCTATATCGTTATATCTAAATTGTACTCTCTCTCACTTGCTTTTTTGTTACTTTCTTAATTGTATTTGTTTAGGACAGGTTTTTAAAATTTTATGATAGTGAATTTACTGTGTTTTCTTTTTAAAATTTTCACTTATACTGAGGTATGGAAAATAATATTCTCTTTTTCTCTAGAAGTTTTGTGGTTTATTTCCCAGTTTAGATGTCTAATCTATGTAAAATGATTTTTCTTTATGGTGTTATGTAGATGTAAGGATTAAGTTTTCAAAATAAATATCCTATTGTGATTTTTAATTTGGAAGAAACAGAGAGAGAGTAATTTAGCCTTAATTGACAAACTTGTGTTTATATCATAATGGCCCATATTTCTAAGCGGTACTTCAAGTGTAAGAGCAAATAATAAGAAGCCATACCTACGGAGACAGCAAAGTTAAAACTTGATTAGATCAATCACAGAATGGGTAGAAATGATCTGCTGAAAACCTGCCAAGCTTAAAGTTAAATAAATGCTTTCTTTAAAAAAAAAAAAATCTTTTACTTTAGTTTTAGAGTTACAAATGAAGGTTTGTGTCATGAGGTTTTTGTACAGATTATTTAGTCACCCGGTTATTAAGCCTGGTACCCATTAGTTAATTTTTCAGATCCTCTCCCTCCTCTGACCCTCCACCCTCTGAAACAACCCAGTGTGTGTTGTTCCCCTCTATGTGTCCATGTGTTCTCATCATTTAGCTCCCACTTGTAAGTAAGAACATGTGGTGTTTTGTTTTCTGCTCCTGGGTTGGTTTGCTAAGAATAATGGCCTCCAGCTCTATCCATGTCCCTGCAAAGAACATGCTCTTTTGCTTTTTTATGGCTGTATAGTATTCCGTTGTGTGTATGTACCACATTTTCTTTATCCATTCTGTCACTGATGGGCATTTAGATTGATTCCATGTATTTGCTGTTGTGAATAGTACTGCAGTGAACACATGTGTGCATGTGTCTTTATAACAGAATTATTTATATTCCTCTGGGTGTATATACAGTAATGACATTTCTGGGTCAAATGGTGTTTCTGTCTTTAGGTGTTTGAGGAATCACCACACTGCCTTCCATAATTGCTGAAATAGTTTGCACTCCTCCAACAGTGTATAAGCATTGGGTTTTCTCCACAATCTCACCATGTGTTATTTTTTGACTTGGTAATAATAACCATTTTGACTGGTGTTACATGGTATCTCATTGTAATTTTGATTTGCATTTCTTGAATTATAGGTGTTTTGAGTTTTTTTTCATACGTTTGTTGGCTGCATGTATGCCTTCCTTAGGAAAGTGTCTGATCATGTCCTTTGCCCACTTTTTTATGGGGTGTTTGTTTATGGAAGTGCTTTATATTCAATGAAAGCCACAAAGTATTTTTCCTATTATTCATATTTACTAAATGAGACTCATAAATACTTTAAGCATACCAGGAGACGTGGATAAATAATGAAAAGCCAAGAGGCAAAAAAAAATTCATCAAGAGATTATCTAGATTTTGGAAAGATTAACACAAATATTAAAATAATTGTGATTAATATATGTATGAATGATAATATATTATAATATTATATATTATATATTATAATATATAATAATGATAATATAATATAATATAGATGAATGAAAAATTAATATTGCCATAAAAATGAATCTATAAAAATAGTAAATTATTTGTGATTTAAAATACAATGTCTTAGTCTTTTTGTTGTCATAAAGGAATATCTGAGCCTGAGTAATTTGTACAGATAAGAGGTTTATTTGGCTAATAGTTACACAGGCTGTTCAAGAAGCATGGTGCTGGTGACATCTGCTTCTGTTGAGAGTCTCAGACTGCCTCCATTCATAGTGAAAGGCAAAGGGAAGTCAGCAGGTGAAGTGTACAGAAATCATATAACAAGAAAGGAGGCAAGAGAGAGCAAGAAAGTACCAAGTCCTTTTAAACAATCAGCTTTTATGGAAACTAATAGAGTGAGAATTCACTCACTCCAGAGGGAGGGAATTAATCTACTCATGCTGGATCTAGCCCCATTACTCAAACATCTCTCGTCAGGCCCCACTTGTAGCACCGGGGTTCAAATTTCAACATTTGGTTTGGGGTGACAAATATCCAAACCATAATATCCAATAATACAAAATTCCAAAAATATAATCACATTAAGAACCAAGTAGAAAGCTAAAGTGTAGTTTAAAACATCATAAGAGAATAACAGTGAACTGAATTACATATAAATAGAAAATACTGGACCAGGCATGGTGGCTCACGCCTATAATCTCAGCACTTTGGGAGCCCGAGGCAGGCGGGAGTTTGAGAACAGGCTACCCAATGTGGTGAAACCCGGTCTCTGCTAAAAATACAAAAATTAGCCGGGCATGGGGGCAGGCTCCTGTAGTCCCAGCTACTTGGGAGGCTGAGGCAGGAGAATCACTTGAATCTGGGAGGCAGAAGTTGCAGTGAGCCGAGATCACTCCACTGCATTCCAGCCTGGGTGACAGAGTGAGATTCCATCTCTAAGTAAATAAATAACAAATAAATGAAAGAAAATTCCCCTCTTGATGTCCAGATACAAAAAAAAAAGAAGAGAAAACTTTATAAAAATATGTGATAGGATGGCTATGGTCTAAATGTTTATGTCGCTCCAAAATGCATATGTTGATATCTTCTACGGTTTGAATATATACCCCAAAAAGCATGCATTAGAAACTTAATACCCAATGCAACAGTGTTGGGAGGTGAGGCCTAATACTAGGTGATTTGTTTGGCTTTGTATCCCCACCCAAAGCTCATGTCGAATTGTAATTCTTAATGTTGAGGGAGGAACCTGGGGAGAGATGATTGGATCATAGAGGCAAATTTCCCCCTCGCTGTTCTCATAATAATGACTGAGTTCTCATGAGATCTGCTTGTTTAAAAGTGTGTAGCACTTCTTCTTTCACTCCCTCTCTCGTGTTCTGCCATAGTAAGATGTGCTTGCCTTACTTGCCCTTTGCCTTCTACCATGATTGTAAGTTTCCTGAGGCCTCCCAGCCATGCTTCCTATACAGCCTGTTGAACTGTAAGTCAATTAAACCTCTTTTCTTCATAAATTACCCAGTCTTACGTAGTTGTTTTTAGTAGAGTGAGGATGGACTAATACAGGAGGTTTTTAAGTCATGAGTGTGATGCCTATTACAAATGGATTATGCTTATTACAAAACAGCTTGGGGATGTAAGTTTGTAAGTTTGATCTCTTGCTTTCTCTCACCCTCTCCTCTCCTGCACTTTTACTGTCTAACATGGACAATGCAGCAAGAAAGCCCTTGTGAGAATACAGCACCTCAATCTTAGACTTCCTACCCTACAAAACGTGAGTCAATAAATTTCTGTTCATTTCAAATTATTTAGTCTGAAGTAAAAAATGAACTAAAACACAAAATTGGTATCAGAGAAGTGGAGTGTTGCTATAAAAACATATAAATATGTGAAAGTGGCTTTGGAACTTGATAATGAATAGAGATTAGAAAAGTTTGGAAAAACATGCTAGAAAACCCTAGATTTCAATAAACAGACAGTTAAGGAGTTTCAGCAGAACTGCTGAGTGCTCAGAAGAAAAGAACTGTAAAGAAAGACTGAAACATCTTGGAGATTACCTAAGTGGTTGTGGTCAAAATGTTGGCAGGAAAATGAGAGAGAAAGCCAATACTAATGAGGTCTCAGATGGAAATAAGGAACAACCTATTAGAAACTGGAGGGAAGGTCATACACGTTATAAAGTGGCGCAGGACTTGGTTAATTGTGTCCAAGCCCAATGGCATTTTGAAAGGCAGAATATAAGAGCTATCAACTAGCATATCTGTTGGAAGGCATAATCTAAGCAGCAAAGCATTCAGGGTGCTATATAACCTTTTTCAATTTTATATAGTAAAATAACAGGACAAAAAGTCATTTAAAGACAGAATTTTAATTAAAAAAAAAAAAAAAAAACCCACACACAGTGGTTAGAGAATTGAAGGATTTTCACCTTGGCTTCGTGGTACAGAATGAACAAGCATTTTTAGTAGAGGGAACCTAGGTTGCAGCCAAGAGAATGTTTAAAAAGAAGTTCAGTATGGATAGTATAAAGTCAGAGGCTATTTATTAAGACAGTGGGAGAAGGACCCCAAAGGTACTTGAGAAATCTTTTAGACCATTCTTCCCATTGCAGGCCCAAAGCTCAAGAATGGCAGAATGGTTTCAGGGGCAAATCTGGGGTGCCTTTAAGCTCACTGCCCAGGTCCACCTCAGAACTCTGTTCCCTACATTCTGGTGCACATTGCTCCTTGGTTACTGCAGGTATGGCCCAAGACAGCCCAAGTGTGGCTCGCACCAGAGCTTTGGAAAATGCAAGTAGCAAATCTTGGTGACCTCCACGTGGGTTTAAGTCTTTAGTCTCATATAATGCAAGAGATGTAGATGCATGTCCTCCTCCACCTAGATTTTCATAGATATAACAAAAAACCTGAGAGACAAGGCAGAAACTTGTAGCAGGGGTGGAGACATTGAAGAGTTTTTATTAGGTCAATACTCTGTAGGATTATAGGGTCAGAGCCACTGCAAAGAGTACCCATTAGGGCAGTACCTCGTGGAGTTACAGAGGTGGGGTTGCCACCAAGGCTCAGAAACTGTAGAGCTAGGTGTGTGAACATCAGCCTTGGGAGAACCACAGGCAAGAAGAACCTTTGACCCGTTGACAGTCGCAGCATGGGCTAAGCCCTCCAAAACCATGAGCTTTGGGCCCTTCAAGGGTCCAACCTCTACCCCATTGTGGCAGAGGTATGGCATGGAGCCAAGGAAGATTATTCTGGAACCCTAAAGATGTGACTTTTGTCCCACTGGGTTTTGTACTTACTTGGGACCAGTTAACCCCCTTTTTATGGCTATTTCTCTCTCTGCAATGAGAATGTCTAAAAAATTCCTGTCTCATTATTGTGCTTTGGGAAGATTTTTCTCATTTTACTTCACAAGCTTATGGCTGGAGAGCAATATGCTTCTGGATAAATCGTGATTTGAGTCTCACTCACATGATGGTACATGAGAATTTGAATTATGGAGTTGGTACTGGAATGAATAAGAATTTGTGGGTACTGGGGTGGAATGAATGTACTTGAATTTTGAAAATAACACAAAGTTTGGAAGTTAGGGTTGAAATTCTATGGCTTGACTCTGTGCCCCAAATGCATGCGTTGGAAACTGAATCCCCAATACAACAGTGTTGGGAGGTGGGGCCTAACTGGTGGAGTTGAGATAATGAGAACTTCACCTTCATTAATAGATTATTCTATATTATAAAAGGGTTTGAGGCTGCAAGTTCAATTTCTTCTCTCTTGCCCTTCTGCTTTTTACCATTATTTGATGCAACAAGAAAGCTTTTGTGACATGGCAGCCTCTCAATCTTGGATGTTTCAGATTCCAAAACCATAAGCCAATACATTTTTGTTCCTTATAAATTATCCAGTCTCAGATATTCTGTTATAGCAGCATAAACCTAACTAAGACAACATTCAAACACTTATGCAATAATATTAAGAGGTGAGGATTTTAGGGTGTGATTAGGTCATAAAGGCAGAATTCTTATGGATAAGATTAGTGACCTTGTAAAAGAAATTCAAGGGAACTCATTCTCGCCTTTTCATCTATGAAGAATTTGGCCCTCATTCGACATTATTGATTCTGCTAGTGCCTTGATCTTGGATGTTCCAGCCTCCAGAACTGTAAGAAATAAATTTACATTATTCATAAATTACCCATTCTAAGGTATTTTTGTTATAGCAGCACAAACAAACTAAGGCTTAGTATAAATTATTTCAACAAATATTTAGTTTGTGTCTTAAGAAGAATGATGAATAGGAATAAAGTAGAGATAATATTTGATGAAAGATTGATCAAAAATGTCCCTTAACTGTAGAAATATTTATTTATTTATTTATTTATTTATTTATTTATTTATTTTTGAGACAGAGTCTCGCTCTGTCACCCAAGCTGGAGTGCAGTGGCGTGATCTCTGCTCACTACAACCTCGAACTCCCTGGTTCAAGTGATTCTCCTGCATCAGACTCCCAAGTAGCTGTGACTATAGGTGCCCGCCACCACACCTGGCTAATTATTTGTATTTTTAGTAGAGACAAGGTTTCACCGTGTTAGCCAGGATGGTCTCCATCTCCTGACCTCGTGATCTGCCCACCTCGGCCTCCCAAAGTACAGGGATTACAGGTGTGAGTCACTGTGCCCAGCCGAAATAATTTGTTTTTAAATTAAAATTTTTACCTACTTCAAGAAAGGTAAATCAGTTTTTTATTATTGTATATTCAAAAAAGATATTCCCTCAACATATAAACCTTTATTTGGCTTATAATTTTGTGGTTAAACTATTAGGGTTGGGATGACATGAAAGGTTATTTTGTCACCAACTTGGAGCAACCATGTATGTAGAATCTGACTTTTAGTCAGACAGCTCTGCTTCTGGAGAGTGGGTAGCCTTAGCTGGATTAATGAGAGTAACTAGTCTACATGGTGTTTGGTCTTTCATTCCAGTCTTGATCAATGTAAGAAGGCATCCAAAAGCATCAAGAGAATGTAAGCTCCAAGGTATAAACATTTCTCCAAGTTTTGGTTTCCATTGATCTTCCTGTTCCATTACAAAATGAAAGTCACATAGACAGAATAGGAGTCAATGTAAAAATGCACAAAAAATACAGGGATGCAAGAATAAATTAGAGGCCACTACTATAACTATGCTAAAGACCATCTCTAATTGTAATGATGAGTAACTTTCCCATAGAAATGTTTCTATCTTTGACAAAGTACACCAGAGTCACATTTAATTATGAGATTATGTTTGAAATCTAGAACTATGTATAATTCAAACAAGGCAGTAGCTCCCCAGTTAAAATTCTTCTTAATACAGAGATCTAAACTAAAAAGAGAGTTAAAAATCTAAACTAAAAAAAAAAAATTATCTGTCCACCAAACACTCAACATATAGAGTGAAATAAAGATGAATTAACTACAATAGACACTTTCATTTTGTCTGGCCAGTTACTCTACAGGAAAGGAGTAGTCATTGATATTGTCATGATCTTGATATAATTCTATTCAAAGGGAGTGTTTCTCCATTTCTTGTTTTTCATCACTTTTGGGCTCACTTTTTTGGCTTTTGGCTTCTCCCTTTGGGTTATCAATCAAATTATATTAAAGTGGTCCAAGTTTATAACTGAGAAGCTTTCTCGACCTGCTTAATTCTCGTACAGAGTTTGGAACCCAGAAGTGTCTTGCAGTTTACTCAAATCTGAGACTGTGTTTGCTGCTCCCTTAAAACTTTTGCAGAGTGATGTAAAGAAGCTAACAAAGTGGAGATATCAAATACTTTGTCTCTTCAATGAAGGAATCATTAAGCTAATAAAAAACAGACAGAATCAATTTTTCAGGAATTCCAGAATCTAATTTTTAAAACTTAACAACAATTGAAGGAGTGCTTAAAAAAGAGAAAGGCTACTACACTTTAGCAGGAAAATATTGTAGTGCTTTTGCTTACCCACTTACCATTTTCTCCCTATTTGCCAGTAGGGAAGCAGCTGTGGGGATGGCAGTAGACATTTCTGGCATGACTTGCTGGTATGAGAGTTTAATAGGATCTGTTCTTAAAAACTGTGTGGATGCATTTTGACATATCTGGTGTTTCCCTGAGGAGTCAGTGCAGTGACTGACCTTTGTTTCATCCCTCCCAGACTGGAGCAATAGTCTTGGTAGTGGTGGTGCCTGTCAAAAGCACTTAAATACATAAACTATTCATAGTTGTCTGAGGCAAGAGAAAGCATGTGGGGCAAGTAGAAGAAAAATGCAAAAGGCTGGGAAGGGGGAAACTAAGAAGGAAAATTCTTGGGGGAAAAAGAATTTGAAGAGATATTGTGTATAGTATGGAATTTGGAGTGTAACATGCATATACACCAACAGCTGAATGTCTGCTTAGAAAATACCCAAAATGATTCTGCAGTTATAAAACTGACCGATCTGTGGGTTCCATGCAAGATTATGAAGGTTGCTTTATCTTATCATTAAAGGAATGCCACAGCTAATAGTGAATTTGCAGACTGAGAGAGATTATTGTATGTTTATTTTATTTGTTGATTGGTTTTCTCCATATGTTTAGCCAACCTTGGTCAGGTGATCAGCTGACCACTAAGAAAATCGAATAAAGACTTCAGAGGCCACACACAGGAATGAATACAGTATCTGCAAAAAACAGTTTGGAGAATTCATTTTAAAGTTAGATGACTGCAGCAATTAACAACTGACAAAAGCAAACCCTTGAATGAGGGATAATCGAATTCCTAGAGTTATTGCATTACAATATTCAAAGTGTTTAATTTTCAATAATCACAAAAGTTAAAAATCATACAAAGAAATGGAAAAGAATGACCAAATTATAAAGAAAAAATTAAACATGTCAGAAGTCATGCCTGAGGAAACCTAGACTTTGGACTTGCTAGACAAGGACTTTAAGTCAATTATCTTAAGTATATTCCAGGAGATAAAGAAAACTAAAGAGAAAGAATGAGACAAAACCAATAGAATAATGTATAAAAAGATAAATATCAATAAAGAGATATAACTATTTAAAAAGAACCCAGAAAATAATTTTTAAAAATTATACTTTAAGTTCTAGGGTACATGTGCACAACATGCAGGTTTGTTACATATGTATACATATGCCATGTTGGTGTGCTGCACCCATTAACTTGTCAGTTACATTAGGTATATCTCCTAATGTAATCTCTCCCTGCTCCTCCCACCCTACCACTCCATGACAGGCCCCGGTGTGTGATGCTCCCCACCCTGTGTCCAAGTGTAAAAAGAACCCAGAAAATAATTTAAACTGAAGTGTATAATAATGGAAATGAGAAATTAATTAGGGGAGTTCTACAGCAGATGTGAGCAGGCAGAAGAAGAAGAAGAAGAAGAAGATAAGAGATTTAAAATTATCCCATCTGAGGAGCAGAACAAATAAAAGATTAACTGGAAATTAACAGATGGATTTATGGGACACCACATAGCATGCCAAAATACACGTTATGAGAGTAACAGGGAAAGGGGGAGAAAGAATATGTAAAGAGCTGGGCAAAAACTTCCCAAATTTGATAAAAGGCAGTAATCCATATCCAAGAAAGTAGACACACATGCAACAGGTTAAACAAGAAGAGATACACCAAGACACATTACAACAAAACGTTGAAAGCCATAGTCAAAGAGAGAATTTTGAAATAGCAAGAGAGAATCAGCTCATCACATTAAATGGATTTTTTTTTTTTTTTTTTTTTTTTTTTTTTTTTTTTTTTAGTGGCGGGGGATGGAGTCTCATTCTGTTGCCCAGGCTGGAGTACAATGGGGCGATCTCAGCTTACTGCAACCTCTGTCTCTCGGGTTCAAGTGCCTCAGCCTCTTGAGTAGCTGGGACTACAAGTGCACGCCATAATGCTCAGCTAATTTTTGCATTTTTGGTAGAGATGGGGTTTCGCCAAGGCTGGTCTTGAACTCTTGACCTCAGGTGATCCATCCACCTCGGCCTCCCAAAATGCTGGGATTACCTCAGCCGCCTTGAATGGATTCTTAATAAGCTTTCTTACCAGAAACCACGGAGAGCAGAAGGAATTAAGATGACTAAAGTTCTGAAAGAAAAAAAAACAGTTTACTAAGAATTTCGTCTGTGACAAAACTAAACTTCAAAAATGAAGACATTCCCAGATATTAAAAAGCTGGGGCAGTTTGTCAGTGGTAGACACGACAGAAAGAAATGTTAATGGGAGTCTTTCAGGCTGAAATTAAGTCACTAAACAATAACTCAAAGCCACATATAAATATACAATAAATATATATACACATATAAATAAACATACAATACACACATATAAAAAATGAAGAATTCAACAAAAGTAACTTCATAGGTAAGTATAAAAGTATTGAAGTGTTTTTGGATGTAACTTCTTGTTTCTTATATGATTTAAAAACAAAAACAGTAAATACAGGTTGATGGACACACAATGTATAAAGATGTAACGTATAACAGAAGCAATCTAAAAGTGATGACAGCTGTATAGGAGCAGAGGTTTAACATATTATTGAAACTAAATTCAAACTCAGTCATTAGAAATGTAGGATATTAATTATAATTCTCATACTAACCACTGAGAAGTTGCTCAAACACAAGAGAAGGCAGCGTTAAAAGAACTGAGGAACAATAATATGTGTGTATACATATTTTTATATTTGTACATGTGCATATATATGTAAATGTATATAAATGTATGAATGGGTGTGCATATATGTAAATATATACAAATATAGGCCATATAGAAAGTAAATTGGAAAATGGCACAAATGTCTTAGTTTGTTGGTGCTGCTATTAAAAAAATGTCAGAGAATGGGTAATTTATAAAGAACAGAAATTTATTTTATCTTGGTTCTGAAGGCTGGGAAATCCAAGATGAAGCGCTGGTGATGAAGCGCTGGCATAGTATCTAGTGAAGGCTCGTCCCTCATAGCACTATCTACATGTCCTAACGTTGTGGAAAGAATAGAAGGGCAAACAGAGTGTCCTGACATGGGGGAAGGGACAGCAGTATAAACAGGAATGCACGTTTTTGGCTATACAAAATGTTACTAGAAAAGAAATCTTAATTCAAAAAGACTGAGATTACACAAATTATTTTTTTCTGACCTCTGTAAAATGAAGCTAAAATAAAAACTGGAAAACTTATAAATGCATGGAAATTGGACAACATCCTATTAAGTCACCAATGGGTCCAAGAGGAACTCACATGGGCAATTATAAAATACTTTGAGATGAATTTAAACAGAAATACAACACATCTAAATTTAAATGATGCAACAAAAGCAATGCTCTGAGAAAAAAGCATAGCCGTAAATGAATACATTTAAAAAGTGTCAGCAAATACCCTAACGTTACCAAGGAACTAGAAAAAGAGCAGCAAACTGAAGCCAAAGCTAGCAGAAGGAAGGAAATAACAAACATTACAGCTTAAGTAAATAGCATAGAAAATGGAAAAACAGAGAAAATCAACACAACCAAAACTTCATACTTGGTAAAAATAAAAAAATAAAAAAAAATGACACACTGTTATTTAGACAAACAAAGAGACAAAGAGAGGGGGTACAAAAACTAAAATCAGAAATAAAAGCAGAGGTGGTACTATTTTATTTGTCAATAAAGAACATGGAGATGTTTCTCGAACCTAAACAGAAAGGTACAGGGCCTGGACACAACCAAGAACCTTTACATGGATGGATCTGATAATAAACTAATACTTACCCCTTCTCTATTATTTTAAATATTCATTAAAAATAATATGTTATATCAGATCACAGATTTTTCTAATGCACTTGTGACCAAATTGTATATACGGGGTCCTGTCTGCAAAATAAACAAAGAAACAAAAAATGTTTGCTTGAGATTCTGCAAACCTATGGACAGCCCTGAAAATGACTCCTGTCTTAAGTCTGCTCTGGACTTTGAGTTTAGCATCACTATCACAGTTCATCCACCTTAAGAAATCTTAGTATGTATTCTAAGGAGAAAAGTTTGTTCATTCTTCCTTGTATATTAGCTTAGCAGTTTTCTAAGTCTTTTCCACTGTTAAGTCATTTACCATGATTTCTTTTTTGTCTAGATGAGGGTTTAGCCAAATACCCTAGCCAGCCCTGGACAGAAATAGTATATCCTATATTTCAACTTTTAATTTTAAACTTTATGCTGCTATGCTTAAAGTTTGTGTATGTCTCCTAGTATACACATGCAAAAAATTTATCTGGGGTGTATACCTAAGAGTAGAATTGTGTCACCAGCTATTCATATTCTCTACTTAGGTAGATATTGTCAAGCAATTCCCCAAATATATTAGCACCATGTACACTATCTCTAGAATTTTTCTATTGCCCTATGTAACAAATTTCATATTTTCAGAATTAAAAATAAAATCCAATCAGATAAATAGGTTGGCATTACATATATATTTGAAATCATACCAACTTTTGATCAGTTGGAATCTCTTTCCTTAGTAGCCAATTGAGTTTGTTTGTTTTCATAACACACTTGCTCATTTCATTAGTCTATTTCTCAGTTAGATTTTTGGGGTTTTGTTGATTTGCATACTAATATTTTAGAGGTATTACAAATACCATCATCCAATATGTAACTTGTCTGACATTTTTATTATCTCATAAATTAAAAAAACTATTAAAATTTTGATGTACTTAAAATCACCCATTGTTTCATTTGTGATTTATGCTTTTTATATTTTATTATTCTAGGTCATAAAGATGTTTTCTGATTGTTTTTGAAGGGAAAAAAGAAACATCTGAGAAAGAAACAGAGTGAATCTGAACAAAAGAAATTATATACTTAATTAAAAAGAAGTAAAAGTAATTTTCTTCATAAAAATAAATATTAAAAAGGAGCTTATTGTTTCTCCCTAAAGGTTACCAAACATTTCAGATTGTTGTACTTAGTATTTCAATGTCTATTTGATTATGGAATGGTTTAACTGATGGTTTCATATATGAAATATGTATGATTTTCACTTTAAATAACTAAAATGCATGGCTGAATTACTACAAAATAATGGGACATGTACCTGGTAGTTCAAGATCAAACTATGACATTTGCTTTGATGTAGCATATATGAATTCTAAGTAATTGATTATTTTTGAACCCTATGAATTTTGTTTCAATTAATTTTTTTCAAAGAATTCTATTAGTATAATCATAAATGAGATCTCCATTTTCATGTTGTCTGGTTTCAATTCCCTTTGACTGCCAAATAAACAGTTCTTTCATTTTGTCCTTTACTGCTTTATAGACATAAATTTCACAAGGGGAAATTCCTTATGAAACGTTTTACAAAACAGTGTTTCTTTAAGCTCTGAGCTGCATTACAGAGATTTAAAAATAGACATACCACAAGTTTCAAAAGCTCTTTTTTTAAATTACTTTATTTACCAGTCTTGCTACCATTCCCTTTCTTTGCAACTTTCAAAGCTGTAGAGCTATAGAATTACAGTGCAATATGAGGAGTAGAAAAAAAGATGAATTTAAATAAGTCTCGTCCTTTAAATCTTTTATTAAAATTAATTTGTTGTATTTATATTTTCAAAAAAGGAAAAGAAATTAATACAGATTATTATGTGCCAGCCATTGTTCTAAAAATAGTATAAAAAACTATCAACTGGCCAGGAGCGGTGGCTCACGCCTGTCATCCATGCACTTTGGGAGGCCGAGGCTGGCAGATCACGAGGTCAGGAGATCGAGACCATCCTGGCTAACACGGTGAAACCCTGTCTCTAATAAACGTACAAAAAAGTGAGCTGGGCACAGTGGCGGGTGCCTGTAGTACCAGGTATTCAGAAGGCTGAGGCAGGAGAACGGCGTGAACCCAGGAGACAGAACTTGCAGTGAGCCGAGATTGTGCCACTGCACTCCAGCCTGGGCAACACAGCAATATTCTGTCTCAAAAACAAAAACAAGAACAAAAACTATCAATTAAATAATAAAAATATTGATGTATTTCAGTCAAAGAGTTGTAACTATTTTGAAACCATAGCTATCCTCTTTTGCTCTTTATATTGAGGTATAATGGACAAATAAAATGTGTATATTCAAAGCACACAATGTGTCGTTTTTGTATATGTGCACATTGTGAAATCATTACCACAATCAAGCTAAATATATTCATTAACTGCCAAAGTTACTCTGTGTGTGTGTGTGTTAACAATACTTAAGATCTACTGTCTTAGCAAATTTAAAGTATGCAATACATTACTATTAATTATAGTCATCATGGTGTATATCAGGTCTCCAGAGCTTTTTCATCTTAACTGGAAGTCTGTATCCTTTGACCAGTATCTCACTATTTCCCCAACCTCCAACCCCTGATTGCCACCTATAAATTAAATTTTTTTGTAGTCCACATATAAATAAGATTATGCAGTATTTTTGTTCCTATGTCTGGCTTATTTCACTTTACATAATTTAATCCAGTTTCATCCTATTGTTGCAAAAGGCAAGATTTCCTTAAAAAAAAAAAAAAAAAACCCAAGTCCTGGAAATAAATAAGTTTGTTTGTCTATGGACAAATAAGTTGAATTTTTAAAATGTGATTATGTATATTTAATGGAATGCCATTCAGTTTTCCTTACTTTATTAAAGGTCAAATAAATTAAAAAGAGAAAATTTGCATGTAAAACCCAGATATTACTCATTGCTTACAAAATATTAAGTAAATGTTTAAAAAATTTTAATGTGCTGCTGACTTTTTAAATTTCTGCATAAAACATAAATATTATATTTGAAGGTAATATAACACATACAAGTGAATATTTATAAATGCATATAGTTAGACCCATGTGATCAAATAGATCCATAAATGTAAAAATAGGCATAAGTATATATACAAATATACACAAGGATAGTAACTTTTTGTGTTGTTCCCATTTTTTTTTTTTTTTTTAATAAATAGCTATTGGTGCTAGGCTTAGAGGTTCATGCCTATAATGAACACTTTGGAAAGCTGAGGAGGAGGATTGTTTGAGCCCAGGATTTCAAGATTGGCCTGGGCAACATGCCGAGACCCAGTCTCTACAAAAAATAAAAAGTTGAAAAATTAGGCATGAGGCTGTAGTCCCAGCTACTCAGGAGGCTGAGGCAGGAGTATTGCTGGTGTTCAGGAGGTTGTGGCTCCAGTGAGCCATGTTTGCACCAGTGCACTCCAGCCTGAGCAACAGAACAAGACCCTATCTCAAAAATAAATAAATTCATACATATAAATAGCCATTGAAAAATGTTCAATAATACTGAATTATGTATTGAAAAATTTAAAGATGACTATTTTGAGTTTTAAAAAGTAAAATGATAAAATCTATGTTGAGTTTGTTTTGATTAGCAAATAATACAATGACTTTGAAAGCACCTGTTAAAATACTTTGTTATATAAACAATAACCATTTTAGTTGAATGAATTTCCATACATGGCCTTAATATACAAAATTATTTTTATGTTGCGACTGCATCTAAATAATATGCATTATATATAAAATTATTTTTAAGACACCCAGAGGGAGAAAGACAGGGAGTGGAAGATAGAAAGGATAAGATAAATATATGAGAAATGAGCAGAAAAAAAGGGGAAAGGGAAAATAAATTTTTTTTTTTTTTTTTTTTTTTTTTTTTTGAGACGGAGTCTCGCTCTCCCGGGCTGGAGTGCAGTGGCCGGATCTCAGCTCACTGCAAGCTGCGCCTCCCGGGTTTACGCCATTCTCCTGCCTCAGCCTCCCGAGTAGCTGGGACTACAGGCGCCCGCCACCTCGCCCGGCTAGATTTTTG
This sequence comes from Trachypithecus francoisi, assembly GCF_009764315.1. Taxonomy (NCBI): domain Eukaryota; kingdom Metazoa; phylum Chordata; class Mammalia; order Primates; family Cercopithecidae; genus Trachypithecus; species Trachypithecus francoisi. The sequence goes on along the minus strand of NW_022681463.1, from coordinate 53,763,417 downwards.
TATTATTTTAGTAGAGACGGGGTTTCACTGTGTTAGCCAAGATGGTCTCAATCTCCTGACCTCGTGATCCGCCCGTCTCGGCCTCCCAAAGTGCTGGGATTACAGGCTTGAGCCACCGCGCCCGGCCGAAAATAAATTTTCAAGCTAAAGATATTGAGTCAAAATCTAGACCAGCAGTCTCATTTCAGAGTGCGAACAACAGCTAACAAGTGCATCAGGAACACAGCTATTAGTACTTGAGGAATCTACTGAATAACTTCTAGTGTAACAAATTAAAATTAAAGAAAACTGTGTAGTTGTAACTGAAAAATCAGCACTGTAACAATTTAAGAGCAGAAACTTTTAAAAAAATCTGCTATGTCTTTAACAAAAAATGACAAAATACTCATAATTAGCATTAGTGTATACAAAAACACAACAGGATTTTAGAGCAGCAGTCCACTTTCATAGGAAACAATAACAATAGGATTAACATAGTGTTGATGTTGTTTCAAAAACTTCACTATATGTAAAAGAAAATCTCTAAACATCTGGGTGATATGCCTCATCTTCAATTCTGTAGTTTAATTAAGACTCTTGGAGGGCCCTTACCTTATCTCTTCAAAAATAAGTGATATTATTTTAGATAACTAATGAAGTTCATAGCAGACATTATACATTCTTTGCTGGTAGTGATTAGCCTGAAGAATGCTTGAAATACATATCTAAGAAGTATATTAGAAAGGAAGGTAGGAGAGTTTGTATGAAGAACTTTTGTAGGACTTCAAGTTTAATTTCAAATATTCCACAATCTCTTAACACTTTTGATGTAGTACCTTATCTCATCAGGCATAGTCAGAATTCAAATTCCTGTGTGCACCACAGCTCCCATTCTAAATATTCTCAGGCAAGCAAGATCCAAGGGTACAGTTTCCAGTATCAAGGTGACCAGCATTGCAGGGCCTTTGTGTTTTGCTCCACTAGAAGACTACCAAAAGAGTGCTATATGTGTCCCCAATATCTTACGGAGCTTTGGTGAAATACTCCTCACAGTGTTGAGTTATTGTCCTTCTGCTCTCAATTTTCCTATACAGTTTTCTAACAATCACTAAACCCTGCAATACATTTGAGTGATTAAAAGCCCGGATCCTGGCAGGAAAGAGAATTCATCACAAACACTTGCAACAGTGGAAGTTAATAGCATCCAAAAGGGACAACAGGAGGAAAACGAGGATAAAATACTCCAGTCCTCTATACTCTTCTTCCCCTTTATCTTCTTTTGATGCCTCCTTTTTGTCAAACTTAACTTGAAGTTACTGAAAACTAAGCCTGAGAGATGAAATCTGCAGAGATTAGCATCTGAACAGAGTGATGGAGTATGTATATGAGAGGCAGAGAAAGAAACAGAGCAGAAAATCACTATATTTTTTCTGACGATGACGAATTTTTGCTTTATCTAACTCATTACCCAAAGTAGAGTTCTTTTCCGGAAGCTATTTAATTACACATATCAATAGTCCTGTTTGCCAGATATAATCCAAAACATGCAAACTAAAGTAGAGGTATGATATGCAAGGTATAACAAAACAATGAAAATACCAAGTGAAAAGAACTATGGCTGAGTCAAGGATTACAGAGAAATAAGAGAATACCACTTTAAGGAGTAAAGGGAAATTCATAAAGTATTGGAATCTTGAAGGATTACAGAGAGTTAGATAAAGTATCACAAAGGGGGAGGGTGTGAGAAAGGATACTAATCTAAAAAATATAGATGGGTTTTAATAAGATTTAAATGTTGGTTATGTGGAAGAAACGACAAAGAAAATGATAGCTCAGTTAAGCGAAAGGGATGCCGTGGAGAACCATTTACACTGAGATAAGAAATTTTAATTGTACTTTACAGAAATTGAAATGATTGAACCAGGTGAGTGGCATGGTTAGCTTTCTATGATAGAAAGACTACTCTGTAAGAAATACAGTTTTGCTTGGAAAGAGGCAAACTGGAGGCTAAAAGCAGCCCAGGCATTAACAATCTGAGAGAGTGATGGATGTATACATCACAGATGTGAAAGTGAGCATGGAAAAGGGGGCCATATTTTACGTGGGACAAAGTTAAATCTGTACCTATTCTTTCTCAGAGTGACTACTTTTACTTGTATTGACCAATATCTATAGAATGCCTTGTTTTCAAAATATGTTGGTAAGTCTCTAAATAGATCTATAAAAATGTTGGCAGTGCTCATGTGAGGTTAGGGTGAGCATTCATTGGTGAGAGTATTTTTATTTGTGAGGGTGTGCTTTCAGTGACAACTTTTATGAATTGTTTACTGGAACAAAAATTATCTGAACTGCAAAAAAAAAAAAAAATAGAGATTGTGTCTAACATTCATCAGGGTTGTTACCAAGTTTATGCAAACTGTGGAAGCCCTTATCTTGGTGAATAGCTTAAAATAGGTACTTGATAAATGTTTCCTTCCACTGCACTTTCTTCCATTACTCTGAGTGTAGTCTGCAAATGCCTAAGTCTGCTGAGCTATCCTGAAAGAAAATAACACCTGAATTGCAAACAAAAAAAAGTTCTATATAAGTTAGAAAGCTATTTTGTTTAGTTTTCTGTATACACTCTTATATCTTTACATAATCAGTGTTTATCAACTTCCATCATGTTTTGTGATGTGTGAATATTAGATAATAAAAAGATAGGAATATATATATATGTACATATAGATATACATATATTTACACACACATATAGAGAGAAAGAGTGAGAAAGAAACGAGCAATAATTTTCCTCTTTTATGTAAAGACAGTTTATTAGTTGAATAAACTGAGGCATTTATATCTTCTTGTTTATCAAAATAATACTCTATTGCCATATTGGCTTAGCACAAAACATAAAAACGTAAGGTATCTTTTTCTGCCAACCTATTTCACAGACGCTCATTTATCCATCTATTCATTCACAGATTGAAATATTGAGAGACTTTATGCTAAACCTACAAAGAAGCTTTTCTTCAAAAAAAAATTTTGAGCAATTGCTTAGTAATGTAGATCAAAATGTAAATATAACATGCTCACTAGAAATACTTTGTTTAAGGGGAAAACAAATATTGCATACTTTTTTGGGTTGTTCATTCAAAAAACCAAAGTAGTGTCTGTTTAGGGAGGGATAAGTGGATTTTCTATTAAAGGGACTTTTCAACAAAAGCAGTAGAAAGGAGACCTTTCATTTTAAGAAGTCTTTATAACAAACAACACTTTGTTCTCTTAGTAAGAAAGACTATTTTCTTCTCAGGAACCAAGACCTAACAACTAAAAACAGAAGATAAAGATGTTTTGTTTAGAGCAATTACGCCGAAAAGAAGCATGAATAAAGACAGTAGCTTTGTGTCATTTTCAAACACATCTCTTGAGCAAGAAACCAGAAACACTGTAGCTATGAGTCTTCAAAAATTGAAAGTAGGGGCCGGGCGAGGTGGCTCAAGCCTATAATCCCAGCACTTTGGGAGGCCGAGACGGGTGGATCGCGAGGTCAGGAGATCGAGACCATCCTGGCTAACCCGGCGAAACCCCGTCTCTACTAAAAAATAGAAAAAACTAGCCGGGCGAGGTGGCGGGCGCCTGTAGTCCCAGCTACTCGAGAGGCTGAGGCAGGAGAATGGCGTAAACCCGGGAGGCGGAGCTTGCAGTGAGCTGAGATCCGGCCACTGCACTCCAGCCTGGGCGACTGCGAGACTCCGTCTCAAAAAAAAAAAAAAAAAAAAAAAAAAAAAAAAAAAAAAAAAAAGAAAGTAGGACATTAAAAAAAAATATGTAAATCTACTCTTCTGTTCCACTTGTATCTTGAACTAAAAGATTAAGAATAAATAAATCAAAGCAACTTAAAATTATGAGTTCAATACACAAAATAAATATTTTCATTTTTAAAAAGTCAAAAAGCATGCAGTGAAATAATTACATAATAAAATTGAATTTTTTCTAATATGTATGTTTCTGTAATTGCATAAAATAGACTACTCAATTTTATTTAAAAAATTTTCCATAACACTTGTTTCTTTTTATAATATTACATGAGATATTTGTTTCTTACATCTGCTGTTGGTTTTCTCTGTATCTCTACATCTCTATCCATTACCCACCTAATCTTCATTTAGGCAGACATATTTTGTCTGCTTTTTTCTGACAATATTAGATACAATATTAGTAGAACCTGGTGATTGATTCTGTGTTAGGCTTATGGTAATTAGAAGGAATCGATGGTGACATCTTAGATTCTGGTGGTGCGTGTCGTTATTTAGTATAACTTCGAATGCCAAAGAAGGAGTAAGGTTTCTTGGTAAGACAATGACTTGAGTTTTGGAAACTTGTATCTGTTGTTCTTGTGGCTCACCTAATTGTAAATGTCTAATACACAATTTTAAAAAAGTTTTCTGGGTCTCGGAAAAAAACTCAAAGTCTGAGCTGGGCAGTATTGCATGAAGTAAAATAAGTTCAGATATTGAGATTTTTGTGAAAATAAATTAGTATATTTTAAAATAAACTGTAGTAATACATCAAAATATTGGCCTAGGCTTAATTAATCTAAATATTTGATCCACACCATGAAGGAATTGATTATGTTTTGTTTACAATTGTTTCTCTATTTTTGTATACAGGAACAGAATTGATAAATGCATGCTGAATAAATAAATGTGTTAGGAACTGAGTATCAATGCTTAGCAGTTATTTTGTTACCACTCAATCATTAAACATATTTTGTATTTCTAGATAGAAGACCTAACTCGGGTTAGCACATTCTCATATTCATGCATTAGGCATTTTATAGTAAAGCTGTCCTTTTTTTTTTTTTTTTTTTTCTTTTTTTTGAGACAGAGTCTTGCTCTGTCGCCCAGGCTGGAGTGCAATGGTCCAATCTCGGCTCACTGTAACCTCTGCTTATCGGGTTCACACCATCCTCCTGCCTCAGACTCCCGAGTAGCTGGGACTACAGGCACCCGACACCACACCTGGCTATTTTTTTTTTTTTTTGTATTTTTAGTAGACATGGGGTTTCACTGTGTTAGTCAGAATGGTCTCAATCGCCTGACTTCATGATCCTCCCGCCTCTGCCTCCAAAAATGCTGGGATTACAGGCGTGAGCCACCACGCCTGGCTATCAAAGCAATCTTTACAAGTTCTGATAATTTATACAAGTTCTGATATATGGCTACCCAATGCTAGTCCAACCCAGGGCCAGAATTCACTGTCTGGGGCTGCATGTACTTGCTGAAACCAGAGAAACTGCCTTTTTGTTGAAAGCGTATAGAAATCAGTTTGGGTTTATTATTACATATTTGAGGCTTTTTATCTGGGCTGTAACAGAAAAAAAAAATGGGGAAGGAAGCATGAACAAATGGTAAATTTAAAGATGAAGCAGAAGGTATTTGTTTCATTTTATTATGAAGTCTTTCTGGGGACCTCAAATTAAAATAAAATTTTAATGTAAAACATTTGTTATCATATTAGAGTTCCCAGGCATGGAAACATTAATATACACACAAATCATGAACTCACTCAGAGATTACTCACTTAACTTTCATTGTATGTATTACAAAGCAAGGACTTCACATGATCTTAGCCAAAAGGCCGAGAAATGATAAAGCAAGGACTTAAAGTAATAAATGCATAGTTAATTTTATATCTACAATCTATATTTGTCTCTTCAGCCAAGAGTACTAAGAAGGTAGTCATGTCAGTTGTGAAATCTACTGTGTGAGCTGGCAATTTCCTCTTTAAGAATCAGACTTTAACAATCAATTCATTTCAAAGAGACCAGTAAAGATCCAGAGGTTCTAAACACAGAATACTGCACATACTAATTAAAATTTTCAAAGATTGCCTAATGCAATTGTCTTAAATCTTGGTGAGGAGAACAACAGTTTCCTTTGATTCAGTTATCACCTGATATTATTAGTAGTGCTTTTCAGAATTGTTATCATTCTCTTCCTGACAGAGGATGGCACATTTATTCATTTGAGGTATCTCTGTGTAGGCTATTATAAGAGAAATAGAATTCAAATGGTTGCCTTAAATTCTTTACAAAGAGACAAAATCAAATTCAATTAGGATAAGTGCACTTGAATCAACACAAGATATAAATAAAATACCTAAAATAATAATACCTAGACTCAAAATTTAAATTATGGCATCATAAGTAGGTAATACAGTTCTATGTTTAGCATATCAATAAATGACTACCATGTTTAGGAGCTCAGATGGGTGGAAAGATGTAATGTAACACTGTGCTTAGCTATCAATCTAGAATTCAAAATTACATGTAATTAACTATATCATTTGACTTTGGTAGCATTACTAATTATCATAAACCATTTGTTAATGTTTTAAAAATTGTTTTAGTTTCATATTAATATGTAAACATGTAATACCCATCCATTTGTAGGTACCCTTACAGCACTTAATTTCATATGTCAAAATCTTGTAAACTTGGTTGTAATGACTGCAGTGCAAAAGTAATTAAGTGTACCAGACAGCGACACCTATCAGGTAGTCAAAGCATTTCCCATTGTATAATGAAATGAAGCAGAAAGGGTGTATCTTAAAACAGTGTGCAGTGCAGTCCCATATGCAGAGGAAGCAGTGAGGCAATTTTTTTTTCTTCTTTAGAGAAGTCCCAGGAAATCGAAATTAAGCAAGCTTCAGCCTATTATGCATTGCATTTTCCATAAATGGAGAATAAAACTTTACTGTTTTAACATGTTTCAAGCTCCAGTGGAGACAGTGAAGTAAAATGATACATGTTTTGCAGCAGATTTCAGGGTCCCAGGGAAATGGAATTGACTGTCAGTGACAAGGCTGCTTTATTTAAGTAGGAAAAATGAATCATTATCTCCTTGGACTAGAAAAATAACATTATCACCCTCACACATGGAGCACTGAAAACCAACATTTTACAATTCCACTTGTAAGGGATTCACTAAATGTCTCTTGTGTCATATGAAGCACACAGATTTTAATTAACTCCTTGTGGAAGGTAGTATCATAGTTTTTTTGTTTGTTTGTTTTGTTTTGTTTTGTTTTGGACACACTCATGGATGTTATTTTCCGTAGCTCTAGAAAACCTTCAGTTATCCCATTTTCCAGCAATATGATGCCTTGCTTCACTTTCACCATGCAGTCCAGAGGTTTCTAATGAACACATTTTTAAATATAGATTGGACACTATTCAAAAGATTGACCTGCCTTCGAAACAGTGGCCTCCAGATCTCCCAGATACGTGACTATGAAGGTGTGTCAAGAACCTCCATGTTTTCCCACTTCTTCCTTGCAGCTCAGAGACATTTTGTTCTCTATCCACTAGTTTAATTATGCATATCTTAATTACCTTGTAGGTATTTTGTGAAATGAATAAAATCACTCTTAATTTTGTTAATCAAATCATTTTTTGTCTTTAGACAAAAGTTGTGACTCATTGAAGACATTTTATGTAGCTACCAAGTACTATATGCTGGAGGCTGAGTTCAAAATATAAAAGCTCTCATTCTCTAATCTTGAGGAGCTAATGATCTTGTATCCAGGCATGGGTGAGTAACTAAAAGAATGAACCAAATTCTGAAAAATTGAATAATGAAGTGTATACATCATGGACGCGAAGAAAGCGCTAGTTTAATCTGCTTGATAGAACTGAGAAAGTTTTCATGTATAAGGTAGAATTGTAGCTGGAGTTTGGAAGATTAGTCAAATTTTAGTAACAAAATAAGAGGTAAGTGATTGTAATTTAATAAAATAGGATGAGCCAGATTTGTCTTTGTTTTGGTATGCATAGATATGGTTTAAAATAGCAATGAAAACTATGCCGGTATAATGAAACTCTTTCTATAGGCAATGTAAGATTATGTAGAAACATTTATTAGCTTTCTCATTCCGTGTTAACTGGCTAGGGGTGAGAGAGGGAAAGACAAACCAAAAGAGACAAAGGGGATTGTTACTCTCGAAGCAAAATTCTTGTAATTTTTCTACTTCTAACAATGTTTTCATGTCCTCTAAATTAAGAAACCTAATGTGTTGTACAACCGCTACAAACTGTACTCATCAGGAAAACCTATCATTCATTGTAGTTTAATGTGATTTGATTTACAATTGTTGCTAAAATAAACTGTTTATACATAATAGAAAATGTTTTTTATATTAATAAATATCTGTCTAGTCATATTAGGAAGAATCATAAAATGGAAGATAGATTTTGCTTCAGGAAAACTGAGCACACCTGGGTTTCAGTCCCAATTATTACTTCTACTTGCCATGTGACTATGTTCAAATCATTTAGGTATTTTAAGTCTTATTTTCCTCAAGTCCAAAATTGGTTTAACATTTTTTTACCTCAGATGTTGTTAAAAATTAAATAAGATAATGTATGTAAAGTGTTTGGAGAAAATACTACTTATTAAACTTTGTTGTGATTCATGAGCTCTTTAAAATATCTTTAATATGGAGGGTGACTATAATTCTCGTATTTAGCATTATATGTATTACAATTATATTTCCCAGCTTTAGGAGAAACTAAATCAGACTAATATATATTGAATTTCATATATATATATGTGGAATATATAGATTTCCATATATGCGTGTATATATGGAGAGAGAGACAGAGAGAGAGAGAGCGAGAGAGACAATGACAGAGAGACAGAAACACAAAAAAAGTCTATAACCTGAATTCTGTTGTATTTGGTATAGAGTACAAAAGACGTAAGCAATTATACATTACTATTTCTTTCCTTCCCCTCACAAGAAAAATTAAATTAAAAGTTATACTCACTTTAAGATCTTACAGTTCAGTTTAAACAATTTTTTCCTTTACTTGAGGTTATCATCTTTGAAATTCAATATTGGGGTCCCTGTTGTCATATTTAAAACTTTGGCAACAGGCCCACTGACTTTTTATCAATCTTAATTTATTTTATAACCTTTGTTGAAAACTTCTAGTGAATGATGCATACAATACCATACCTCTGTTCTTGAACTTCTTGTTTCTAATAACTATTCTTCACCATCATTTCAGATACCTAATCCAGGGGCATGTCTTTTTATACCTATAATTATTTTAGCTGGAAAATCAATCATGCAAATATTCAATTCCTTAACTCCTTTACTTTCCACCTTACAGCTTATTTGTTCAAATACTCCTAGTCTGATTTTATCAGAAGCCTTAATTTATTAAGCCATAGGTTATCCCCAATTTCAAAAACCCTTCTTAGTATGATTCTTTTTTCAGCTTATATTCCATGGCTCATAGTTCAATAAGATTTTTTACATTATTCTAAAGACCCATTTTTTTTTTTTCTTTCCATCATACTAATCTGAAGAAAAAGCTGTCTGATTTCTGTCTACATAAAATATCAGGACACATTATTCCTACTACAAAATGATCATCCTAAAATTGAAATAATCCCTCATCACTTCAATTCTAGGCAAGATATCTGGTCAACTAATCTTCATTCTATTTCAACTCTTTCAAAGATTGTTCATACACTTCAAAATCTATTTCTATCTTTTCTATTAGACATGTAGTCATTTTCTCTGAATATCAAATTTATATACATACTTTTACATTTGGATGCAATCTGTACTGTTATAATAAAGTAGCTGTTTCTGCTGCTATCTAATCTTTGCATTGAATTACATATTTTCCTGTCTCTCAAGAAAATTATTCTATCAATTCTCTTGTCTCTCTCTGTCCTTCTTTCCACCCTATTTATTTTCTTCCTTTAAAGCTTCCTGAGACATACAATCTTGTTTTACCTTCTATTTCCCCAGCATATAATAATGCTTATCCGTTACAGGTAATATACACTTTTATTTAGCAATAAAAGCCAATATAAATAATTTCAAGGAAGATACTGCACTGCTATAAACTAAGAAAGTTTAATTGAATGTTAATTCTGCCTTTCAAGAGACTCATGTATGTGTTCATTAAGCATCAATTATTGTGAACATTACACAGATTTAGGATTTCTTTAAGAATTCTACTTTTAAAATTGTTATTGTGGTTAAATACGTATAAAATACTTTTTTTTATTTTACCTTCTTCTCATTATATAATTCAGAAGCCTGAGTTGCATTCACAATGTTGTGAAACCATAATCACTACTTATTTTTAAAACTTTTTCATTACCCAACTAGAACTTCGTAACAAGCAATAACTTTCCATTCGCTCCTCCCTCAGCCCCTGGGAACCTCTAATCTCTTTCTGTCTCTATAATTTTACTTGATCTAGATACTTTATACAAGTGCGTCAGAAAATATTTGTCCTTTCATGTCTGGCTTTTTTTCATTTGGTATAATGTTTTCTAGGTTATACGTGTTATGGCAATACATCAGAACTTCATTCCATTTTCTGGCTGAATAATATTCTACTATATGCACACATCACCTTTTGTCCATCCATTCATTTTTTGATGAACACTTGCATTGTTTTCATGTTTCTGCTCTGTGAATAATGCCACAACGAGCAGTGACATACCTATGTGAAACTTTGCTTCCAGTTTTGGGGGGTATATAACTAAGTCTAAAATTGTTTGGGTTATATGGTAATTATATGTGCAGCTTTCTGAGAGACCATAAAGCTGTTTTCAACAGTGACTGCACCATTTTACATTCCTGCCAACAAGGTGCAATTGTTCTAATTTCTCCACATCCTTGCCAACACGTGTTACTTCCTTTTATTTTATTATAGCTATCCTAGTAGGTATAAAGTAGTATCTTATGGTTTAGATTTCCCTAAAGCCTAATAATATTGAACATGTTTGCATGTGTTTATTTGTATATCTTCTCTATATAGATGTTTACCAAGTCCTTGGGTCCTATTATAAATTGGGTCATATGTTATTTTGTTGAGTTTTAGGAGTTCTTTATATCTTACATATTTAGTTTCCATAAGATATGTGTTTTAGAGATATTTTATCCCAATCTGTAGCTTTACTTTTTCACTTTGTTGATAATATCCTTCAATAAATAAAACATTTTAATTTTCTAAAGTCAGATATATACATTTGGCTTTCAAATTTATATACATACTTCTACATTTGGATGCAATCTGTCCTGTTATACATTGCTTTTGTATTATACATTGCTTTTGTATTATACATGCTTCTGTATTATATGTTGTTAAGAAGGTAAAATAGAAAAATTTTATTTTATACACATTTAACCACAATAACAATTTAAAAAATAGAATTCTTAAATCCTAAATCTGTGTAATGTTCACAATAATCGATGCTTAATGAACAGGTACATGAGTCTCTTGAAAGTCAAATATATGTATTTTTATATATTTGATTATATATATATATGTATGTATGTATGTATATAGTTATTCCTGCTTTGATGTCATATGTAAGAATCCATTGACAAATCTAAGGCCCAGAACATTTATGCCTATATTTTCTTCTAAAACTTTTATGAAGTTAATTGTTACATTTACGTCATTGATTCATTTTGCGTTAATGTTTTATATGGTATGAAGTAGGGGACCAGCTTCTTTCTTCTCAATGTGGAAGTCCAGCTAGCCCAACACCTTTTGATGAAGATGCTGCTTTTCTATTATAGACGCATCACCCTTTTCAGAAATTGGCTGCTAATAGACACATACATTTATTTCTGACTCTCAAATATATTGAATTGATCTATATAACTATCCTTATACCAATCCCAAACGGTTTTTATTAGTGCTTCTTTGTTATAATTTTTAAAATTTAGAAACTGTGAGTCCTCTAAACTTGTTCTTTCCCAAAATTGTTTGGACTATTTGGATTCCCTTGCAATTTCATATAATTTAAGGATCAGCTTTTTGTCTTTCTGCAAAAAAAAAAAAAAAAAAAAAAAGGCTGTTGCAATTTTGATATGGATTGGCTTGAATTTGAATTTGCAGATAACTGTGCGGTACTAATGTCTTAAAATATTAAGTCTTCGACCTCATGAACATGGGCTGCCTTTCCGTCTAAATAAGTGTTTTAATTTTTTTTCAGCAATGCTTTATATTTTTCAGTGTATATTAAAATATTTATGAATCTATTTATCTTTCTTGGTTAAATTTGTTCTAAAGTATTTTAATGTTTTGAATGATATTGTAAATTGAATTACTATTTAAATTTCCTTCGCAGATTGTTCATTGCAAATGTGTAGAAATACATTCAATTTTTGAGTGTTGATTTTGCACCTGGCAATTGGGCTGAATTTGTTTCTTAGTAACTTTCTCACGGATGTGGAGAGATTTTTCCACATATAAGAACATGTCATATGTGAATAGATATATCTTTATTTTTTCCTTTTAAATTGGGGGACCTTTAATGTATTGCCCTTGCCTACTTGCTCTGTCTAGAGCTTCCATTATGATGTTGAATAGCAATGATGAAAGTGGGCATCTTTGTCTTGTTTCTATCTTAGTGGGAGACTTTCATTTGGACTTTGGGTACAATATACAGAGGGGAAAAAAAGGAAAAATTGTGCTTCTTAAAATCTCTTAAAACAAATTTGCTCAATATTTCACTACTGATTATTTTTAAATGATGTTTTATATCCTAAAAATTCAGGCACTTTGGGAGGCCGAGACGGGTGGATCATGAGGTCAGGAGATGGAGACCATCCTGGCTAACATGGTGAATCCCCGTCTCTACTAAAAAATACAAAAAAATTAGCCGGGCGAGGTGGCGGGTGCCTGTAGTCCCAGCTACTCGGGAGGCTGAGGCAGGAGAATGGCGTGAACCCGGGAGGCGGAGCTTGCAGTGAGCCAAGATCCGGCCACTGCACTCCAGCCTGGGCGACAGACCGAGACTCCGTCTCAAAAACAAAACAAAACAAAACAAACAAAAAAAAAATTCAGGAAACACGTATTAAAATATTTAAAAAGTTAAAATATTAGAACTGTTGCCTAAGTCCAAATTTACCCAACATAAAAAGCTTATAAAAGCTCTTCATTTTATAACACTTAGGATCTCATGGATCGGAGTGGAAACACATTAATTATAATACAACATTAGTTGTAAATATTTTCAAGTTTTTAGCAATTTTTGCTGTTAGTAGATCTTAACAAATATTTCAATTCTTTTTTGCTTTATTGCTGAGCGAATAATTATGTATAAAGTTACCCTCACTTCATTGTTAAAGATTAAAATAACTTTGAAATATTATCTAGGCTTTTATAAAGCACGTTAAGATTGCATACAATGCACTAAATTAACAAATATTATTTTTAAGAAATAAAAATAATTAGATAAAATCCTGATGTAATAAGGATATCTTAGAGAGTCAGTTGCTTTTATACAAACAATAATGAGCATAGCTGAAAGCGCTGATTCTCTGAATCCATGACAAAAATAATAGATTTTTATCTTATCTGTGGATAACAATCCATGATTCTCTGAATTCATGATGTAAAAACATTTTATTAACCTTTAAACTACAAAATAAACAAGAAAAAAATGAAAACTTTAGAGATTTTAGATAATTAAAATAATTCAAGACTCTCAAATTCACCAAACAGTCTTAGACATTAAAAAAACAAATGACATGATGCTTTCAAGTAGATCAACAAAAGCAAACAAAAAAATGATGTGGGGTTTGGGGATTCGCTTGTGGTTGTGATGTATAAATTAAAATGTTAAAGCTAGTTTCTTCTCATTCAGAGATGCAAACATTAAAATAACCAAAACATTATAATAACCAATATGTTAATTAAATATATCTGTGATTATATAAAACATGTTTCTGTTTGAAAATATTGCTGAAAGTGCATGCATCATTTTTCAACAATTTATTTCCCAAATTAGAATAGTTGTATTACATTCTGAACAATTTATATGCTTTAAATACAAAAAAATATAATTGTGGTTTAATTTTCTAAATTGCCTCTGTAAAATTCAAAAGTTGCTTATTTTCTCCTTCAATAAAATGATGTAAAGTATTAGTTCACTTAATATAATGAAAGTAAAGGGCATTGTTCACAAGTTGATTATAGAAGAAAAACATATAGGCAGTTCTCCATATCCTTGGTCAACATAATAGTTTCTTAAAATATCAGAGTCTGGAAGTATAAATGTAAAGTTGATTTCAATACATCTTGTCTTAAAATCCAGGCTATTTTAGTCACCCAATGGAACGTTCTACCTGGAACATGTATATATATGGATCAGAGTTCCATTGGCTGATGTAGTTTAATCAAATTCTGCACATTTACAGCTGGCTTTATACTGAGCTGTTTGATTTGTCCTTTTTAAATACACTATAGATTATTAAATCTATTAAACATCTTATCTAACATCAATAAGTTTTACAAATAATTCTGTATCACTTTACTCATCTACATAAATGTTTCTCCCATTACAAACTTAAATAAAAATACTTCAGTGTGCAGCTTTACTAGAAACTTCATCAAATATCTGACCTTCACAGATAAAAATCTGCATTGGAAACAACATACATTTTATTCCTTATAACAGATACAAGATCCTTTATAATAAAAATCTCATTAGAGAATAATTTAACATATCTCATATTATTACCATAACAAGGCAACCCCTTATTAAGGTTTAAATAATGGCAAAGGAAGTGGGATTCTTTCCTTTACATTATATTGCTTAATAATTCTACAAAATAAGAGAAAATTGTATGGTGCCAGAGATACAGTAAGAGATTTGAATATACACTTAGACAAATCTTCTAGATATAGGTAAATTTATTTAATTATCATAAAATTACCAACGAAGAACTGTTCCATTACATAACTCACTTAAATCTTTGTAAATTAACATTTTTGGTATATGAGTGTTATTTCATATGCCAAAAAATATCCTCTACAATTAATAGCATTGTTTAATACAGTAATTTCAAAAATTGATTCTCACTTATTACAATGATATTAGTAACACTCATGGTGATTCTATGTTCATAATCATGGTAAAATATTTATTGAGAACTGTAAGTTCTAGGTACCATATAACGTACTTCACAAATTTTCTCCTATAATTCTTAAAAAAAACTTAAATGGTAACTATTATTATGAGCATGTTTTACATATAATCACATAGGCTAAGATTGTTAAGTATACTTTTTAAGGTAACAAAGCTACTAAGTATTGGAGCAGAGATTCATATATCAGTATGACCCAGTAAATTGCATAATAAATACAAGTGACAAGGAACTAATATCAATATGCTTTTCAAAATGCAAGCCACGATCTATTAATAGTTCACAAACTCAACTAAGTTTCATCATCAGTATATTTTAAAATAATAAGATGTAAACATCACAAATATTAGACCAAATCATAATAGTAAGAATATAATTGATTCATGAATTTATTTTCAGATACAGTCTATCACTGAATTAACACAAAACCAGAGCTAAACATTTTTACAATGCTAAGTTCTATCAACTCCATGAAAGAGTACACACACCATTTAGAAAATTACCAAGTCAACTGAAGAAGGCAAAAAGTCAGTTTTTAAGTGTTAGAAAGTGAGAGTTCATGAAAGTTGTGCTTATTAAGCATTAAAAATTAGTATCCTGGAGAGATAGAAGTCAGTTGACCTGCACATAGTTGGATAAAATGAATTTCACTCTTCATTGGTCAGGAAAAAGTCTTCACTTTGTCTCCAATAAGGGTTTGTAATCTTGGCGATATTCAATAATCATAGTTCTTTACAAGCTTCGGTTGATTAATTACAGCAGTGATAAACATAATAATCATTTCTGATATTTCATAGGGAGTTGCCACTATAGGTTGTTTGATCAAAGTAAGCAACAATTTTTTTAATGATCCTTTCCTTAATCTCTGTTGTAGAGTAATGATACAGGAATGATATATGGTCAGATTTTTTTGGTCAATACTTATATCTTGGGTTTAGATTTTTGGTGGATATGTTTTGTTTATTCATATACCTTCAATCACCTTAATGTACAATCCATAAAATAGTGACTGTAGTAAAACTGTTAATAATACCCTGATCACAGCAACAATTAATCATATTCTTTCATTTGTACATGGCTGAATCATTAAAAAAAAAAAAAAAAGATCCTGTGGGCAGGTGTGTTATATTTTGGAAAACCAATTGACTTCCTTATTAATTTTACATAGATTCTTCTTAACCTACAATCAAGGATTTAAAAGGGTTAAATATTTAATCTACTAACAAGTTAACAAGTTAGCTTGTCACAATTTCATGGAAAATGGGAGATGCCACAATATTTCTTGGTGAGAGACAAAGGACATTATTACTGATAATGCTGCAAAAGCAGTAAAAGCATATGTAAATTCCTGTCACTTTCCCTTGCCCCAGAGTCCAATGGGGAGATACATATGGGTTCAGGTAGAAGCTGGCACACACAGTAAGTTGTGTTCAGGGAGAAGAAGCTGAGCTTTAGGGAATGTGGATCTCTTATAATGATCCACATATCTACCCTTCCCTCTGGAAGGAGACACCCCTTCTGTTTTCTAAGGCTCTAAATATGAGACAAACAGTAACATGCAACATACATGAAACATTTTCTCTCAACACTTACCTTGGAGCGTTTATCCCAATAAAAACAGGAGAATAGAAAGTATAGAAAAGACTGTGATAAGTAAATTCTGTTTTGGAATTGTGAATAAAGTGATTCTGTTGTTCAGTACTCTTGCAAGAAAAATGTGCAAGAAGTTTTGTTGAACCTGTATCACAGGGACAACATGTGGCTTCCTTTGCTATAATTGCTTCTGCCATAGAGCTCCAATGCAGTATTCAAATATAAGAGTATCAAGGCCAATAAAGAAAACTTCTCAGGCATCAGCAGATACAAATATCTCTGAAACATCCTGAAAGTTTTATATTTCAACAGGTATGTACATAGATCACGTGAAATACTACCATTCTAGACTTACCACAATTTCAACTGAGCATATAAACTCTTTTAAGATAGTAGACTTATTTCTCTCCACAATCAATATTGTGATCATGTGACAGTGTATCTTGGTGCATACATATGCAAGTCATAAAGAGCACAACCTATAGTTTTTGTAGTTATCTGAGGAAATTGAGAGTTGTTTTAACCAAATAATTCTAAATTCACAGCAGGACAAGTATAAATAGTTCAAACAGTTCAAGGACTTTTTTTCTTAATTAGATGAGTGCAAATATGTTATTAGTGATTTCCAGTGATATGGAATCATTGTCAATATTTTAAGCTATCTGACTTTACAGAAAGAATATTATATTTTATAACTATGACATTCATATCATATAAGAAATAAGATAATAACAGTCATATGCTATAAAATGATGCCTATTTTAACTAAAGAATTTTTAGCTAAAAATTTGGTTGCTGAAAAGTTTGAGCCTGGAAGAAGTAATTACCAATGTTACTAATGTTGGGCCAATGATAAACAGAAAATAAACTTCTCTGGATGAACCTTATGAAAACTGTAGTTGTAATAATTTTAGCAGAATACTACAATAATAGAAAAAGTATGACAAATTCAACAATTTAACTTGTGTAGCAAATTATACCTGCCTTGAATCAAACAAATTATTTGCTTTTTAAAACACCTTTATTGAGGTGTAACTGATTATTGAGGTGTAACTGATATACAAAAGCCTTCACATATTCAATGTATACAATTTGATGAGCTTGAAAATATGCATACACCCGTGAAACCATCAGCACAAAGTATTCTCTGAGAGGTGGCTGCTCTTCCATGTATATTACAGTATTATTTACAATAGTCAAAATATAGAAACAACCTAAATGTCCATTGACAAAAAGAACATAAAGAAAATGTGATATGTCACCAAACAATGGATTATTGTTCAGTATTTAAAAAGATGAAAATCTTATATTTTGTGAAAACATGGATGCAAGTAGAGGACATCATGAAAAGTGAAATAAGCCAGTCAGAGAAAGACATATGCTGTATGACTCCAACTATACAGGATCTCTAAAATAGTCAAACTCATCGAAGCAGAGAGTAGAATGGTGGTTGTCACGGAATGGGTGAATAGGGAAATGGAGACTTGTTGCTCAATTGGTATAAAGTTTTGGTTACCTAAGATGAAAAAGTTTTAGAGATCTGCTGTACAACATTGTATTTATAGTTAACAATATAACATTTAAGACTCCACAGTTTAAGAGGATAGGTTTCATCTTACATGCTTTCACCATGCCCACACATACACTCAGACGTGTGAGCATGCAGCATGCAAACGCAAGACAGTCATTCATCAAAATGTATACATTAAAATGTGCAATTATTTTTATATCAATTATATCTCAATAAAGACTTAAAAGGAACAAGATAACATATCAGATACTAGAAATTGCAAGAAAAAAATGTCTTTTTTACAATATTTCTTTAGCCTCATCCAATTTGCAGCAAATTTGAAGTGACAATTATTTGATAAAAAAATACTTACTTTTTTAAGATTTACTTTGATTAGTTATATTTATAGAAATTTAATACTTTTTTACAAATATAGAACAATTTTTAGTCACTGAATGACTTGCATTTTTTATTATCTCTTAACTAAGAGATAAGAAACCAAAGTGTTAACCTTTAATGCAGCTAAAGTTTCCTTTAAAAAAAAAAAAAAGATATTGTTTCCATAATTAAAGACACAACCAGGCAGCTATTCTCAGAAGAAGCCAGGTAGACATTTTAAGCATTAGTAATTAATTTTTAAAAATCCTTGTGAACTTTGTACTATTTTAAAATCATGTGTTTATAAGTTTCAGTAAACCAATTAGCATTAGAGTTACCACGAAATTTAAGAGACCATATAATCAGTTTCATTGTTTTTTTTTCTACTTAGTTTTATGTAGACCTGGACTAGATATTCCTGGACTATGCAAATATAATGACAGTCTTTAAAATCAATTTAAAAGGCCGACTGTTGTAAAATTAAAAGAGTCCCCACAGGAGAGTGAGGGTACAGGGTAATAACGGTTTGACTTTGTAGTTCCTATGTTAACCACATAACAGACCGAAATGTTATCTGTAACAGCTAAAAGGTAGACTCAGGAAAGCACCAGAAAAGACATCAACTGATTCTCTTTTCCCAAGCAATCACCGAAAAATAAGCAACAACATAAGACTGAAAGCTCAGTGACAGACGACGGTGGTCAAAATCATATTGGCTGGGCACAGTGACTCAGGCCTGTAATCCCATCGCTATGGGAGGCCGAGGCGGGCAGATCACAAGATCAGGAGATGGAGACCATCCTCGCCAACATGGTGAAACTCCGTCTCTACTAAAATACAAAAAATTGGCCAGATATGGTGGTGGGCGCCTGTAGTCCCAGCCACTCGGGAGGCTGAGGCAGGGGAATCACTTGAACCCAGGAGGCAGAGGTTGCAGTGAGCTGAGATCACGCCACTGCACTCCAGCCTGGCAACAGAGCAGGACTTTTACTCATAAAAAACATAATAATAATAATCGTATATAAGTCATGAGCTATGGTTAACTCAGAGCTACAGTTCCTCAAACCATCCTGGTAAATGTAATAAATTTAAGGGGGTCTCCAAGAAGAATCAAATCATATAGTCATCACTGCAATTGTACCTGAAGACCAAAACAGAATACCAAAAGGCACAGGTAAGAATGTTGTTTCTGGTCTTAAGGCTGGCAACACCAGCACCACTGAGTGAGACAGACAAGCCAATTTTGGAGGATCTCCTAAAATGTCTGATAAAACAAGACCAGGGCTAAGTACTACTATGACTATGACTATCGCTATGACTACAACGAATCATACTACTACATATAATAATAGTTATAAAGCTGCTGAGTCTGTTCACTTGACAGGCAAGGGAACACTCAGCAGTTAAGAAATTTACTAAGTCTCTTCAGTGTATAATCAGGGTTCCTTAAGTGATTAAAAAAAGGGAATTCACAATAGTTATGCTAATTAAGAGCCGAAACTAGAACACCAAATTAAGTGAAATGAGTTTATACGTCTGCACTGTTCATTCATCAGGAAGACTCCTTAGTTCATTGTAATAAATAAATGTTCATTCAGGTCATTCAAATTCATGACATCTTATCATTTTTAGCTGGTTAGAGCCAGTTATCATGAAAAAAACAATCAGTTTTGCTATATTCTAAGGAAGTGCTATTGTAGATATGTTTATGTGTGAACTAGATTGTTATGTAGACTGCATTTCTTAGTATGAGTTTCTGTCAAAAAAATTGAGTACCACTAGTTTAGATGTTGGGCAACATTAATTATTTGTCATATATATTTTGACTCTTCTCTAGATCCTAAATGCTCAGAAAATAGTTATTTTAAAATCACACTTTTTTAAAGATAAAATTTAGAAAATGCTGGTAGTCTTTATGAGGAGTTTTTGGCTAAAATTAGGTTTGAATAAATGCTATGTTTCCTTTCCTTTGCTGATTTGTTTGTGGTAGAGTGATATAAGAAAATGAACTTCTCATATATTTTTTTAAATGCACCAAAAAAGGAGAATGGACAAAAGCTATCAGTGCTGCACCTTGTTAAAAGAAGCTTTTCTACCCCTAATCTTGAGGTACAAAAGATGTCCAAGGTGTTTATCAGCAAATTGAATTACAAATGAAAAGCTAAAGCAAAGTTTTACAATGCAAAGCTGAAATCAGGATTAGATCATTTTGAGGCATCTGGGTTGCTTTTTCATGGATATGTACTTAAACTTGATTAGACAGGAGTAAAATGGAAATCATGAATTCATAGGCAGGGATACATACATTTAAAATAATGAAATTGGTCTGCGTGGAGTAGCTTAGCTAGCAGATTGTCACAGCATGATCTCTCATTAGGATATTTCCTTGAAGCATAAGAATGTCAGCATAAACAAGGCAGAAATATCCAGGTGATACTGGCTAGACACAGGTATTCATCTTCAAACTTAACTGTTCTTTGAAGAACTATATGGTCCACAGAAATCCTGATAGTTGTACTGTGAATATCAATCACAATAAGTATTATCACAAATGTTAAATAAGTACAGTGTGCTCCAGCTTACTTAAACTGAGAGTTTATGAGACTAATTGTCTTCCCTTATATACAGATATTTGAATAAGCCATGTCCAAAGTATATTTTACTTCTGAAATGTATTTTTACTTAAATTGGAGCTGATTTCTACTATTTCAGCTTCTTTATATGTTTTAGAAATACAATAGAATTCAAAAACTCAGATTTTTTTTTTTTTTTGGTTGCAAAATTGCACTTCCTAATATTAGGACTCAAATATGTCATATAAAATCTAGAGAAAGTTTTTGTAACTCCCATCAATTTTTCAAGAATTTGAGTTTGTTTTATGCATCAATATGTTTGAAAATGTTTACATTTTAATGAATTGAAATCTCATGTTAAATAATATCGTTTATCTCTACTGATACAAATCCTCTATCTCTTCCTTTATATACATTTTAGAATTTACATGCTCTAAAAGTTACACGCTGTTGTCTCTAGCAAACTCCAAGTGGCTTGTTCATTGTTCAAAGTATTTTGAAATATATTTTTTCTTCATAAAATATTTTATTAAATAAAGTATTTAGGTCAAACCCATATTTATGCCTTCATAAAGGTATATTTGCAGAATGCATCATGATGAAAGAGCTACTTTTCCTTTTTTAGATTTTGAATAAAAGACTGTACTTTGGGAAAGAAAATAGGGATGTAAAAGTGAGCAAGATTAGCTATAGTAGCTATAAATGAGTGTCCTTCAGAAGTAGTCCAACTTCTAGTCTAAATGTGAGTGAGATAAGAGCCCAGGCAATGTTTCTATTCAATTAATCATGGCTACCTTTCTTATACAATTCTTATTTCATCATTAATTTTTAAAATATTCTTGCACTCCTTAATTTTAAGAACACAAATTATAAATCTTTTGTATGTACAAATAACAGCAGCGTATATACAAGCAATAATACTTGGTAAAATGGATAATGTCAACCTGGCAGTAATTCAATAAATGCAATGTTACTTATACCACTGAATGTCCTTTATGCTCATCATAGAGGCAATACCCCTGCCACCCTTTTAGAGTTAACCACTGAGCTAATTGTGTGTTTCTACTGCTTTTCATTATAATGAAAATACACACACACACACGTTCTTATGTATGTTCTTATAACTTAATACATATTAATCTGTCAGCTGTAAATATTCTCAAAAATTGTTTGCTAGTTATACCAGTAAATAATGCAAAAATATTTATCAGTTTGATGTATTGGTTAATTTGAACTGATCATTATTTTCTGTCTCTCACTTATAATTTGACATTACTTGATATTGTATGCCCTACATTATAAACTCCAGGAAGACATATATATTTTTTGACTATCTTGTTTTGTTGGGGAATGAAGGAGACCGGAGAGACTGCAGGGTGAGACAGGAAAATTTTACCGAGTGCACTCAGGCCCAGCAGATTAACATCCAAAAATTGAACCAAGAACAAAGACGGGTCTCGACTTTTATACACCCTTCAAAAAGGGCGTTAGCTAGTTTAAAGCAATCTTACAGTGGCGTGAAGCATGATGGTGCAAAAGCAGCTGTGCAGAAAGAAGCAGAACAAAGACAGTTAATCAAATTGTGACAGGTGCATAACTCAGGATTACATATGACATCTTGCTATGCGGCTCAGATGGCTCTTATCTAGGTTTTACTCAAGTGCCTTGCACAGGCTTATCTCATAACCTTTGCTATGGTGCCCAGGTGGCTCTAGTTCAGGCCTGTTCAGGCTTCTCATGACCTTCACTGTGCCGCCTAGATAAAACAGAATACTTGAAGGTACTAGCTACAGAGAATAGGAATCCATAAACTCGTAGGTTAACTCATATTATAAGAGAAGGGAAAATTTGTTTTTTCTTCTCCCTATTTTAAGGGAGTGCTGGGAGAGTCTCCAGAGCACATTCCTTTGAGCTCTGATTTCTTAGATAACATTGCTGGGACTTTTGCCTGGGTCTGGGTTTTGCCTGTCACTGCCTTTGGAATGAGTCAGCCTAATACAGAAAGCTTCTTTCTCTTTTTAATTTTATTTTTCTTTCTTTCTCTAATTTCTGCCTCAGTTTAATGCTTAAATCCCCCAAATTAGCATATATCATTATTAAAGAAACAAAATGCTCACAATCCTTTTCTCTTTTTTCATTTACAGCAATATTTATACAAAACAAAAGTTTCTCTGCATCTAATCCACTCCCACCATTTTTTTTTCTTTTCTTTTCTTTTCTTTTTTTTTTTTTTTTTTTTTGCTGCTGCTACCCCACAGAAATTGCTCTTGTCCTGGTCTCCAATTATCTTCATGTTTCTGCCTTCAGACTTTCCTTCTACTTTATTTCTAATTCTACTCCTCTTTATAACATCTTAAAACGTGTCCCAAGTTTCAAACTCCTCTATTTATACTCATTTTGGTGATGTTACTCCATGTTTCTTTTTTTAATATTTTTGAATAAAATCTGTACACTTAGAACTCCCAAATTTATAAATTCAGCTTTACAATCTCCTTTGAGTTACACACTCGTAGGCACAGGTGCCTGTTTAACGTCACTTCTTAGATGCCTACTAGGCATACAAAAAGCCAATATGATTCTTCTATTCACCCCTGAAATGTGTACTTCTTATGCCCTTTCTCATTTCAGTTAGTGACACATCCATTCTGTTCCTTAAGCCAAACTCTTTGAGTCATCCATAGTGATTAGCATCTTCTCATATTACACTTCAATTCCTAATTCCTCGGGGGTTGGGGGGTGGGGAGGTGAGTTACTTGTAAACACGTATCTGAAATTTGATCACTTCTCTCTATCTCTGCTGTTTTCATCATGATAAACTCTACATTGTTCCTTTCCTGAATTATTGTGAGTTTCTCCTAATTTATTTATTTAGTTTTTGTATCACACTTGACTCCCAGAAACTACTCTCAATTCAGGGACTAACATGTCTTTCGCATTATGTCACATTGTGTTAGTACTATGTCCGACACTTTCTGCTGATTTCCCAACTCATCCACAGTGAAATTCAAAATCGTCACAATGGCTTACCAGGCCTATGAGATGAACTCTCACCACATCCTCATTATTTATCTAATCTCATTTCTTGTTTCTCATTCATTCACAGACCTAGTTCTTTGAAGCTAATAGCCAACTTGTGATTACTCTGCTGTGTTCTACCTATTGTATTGCTGAATTAAAATGCTCTTCCTCACAATATGAAAATGGCTCATTCCCTCAACACATTCCATTTTTTAGTCAGTAGCATTTTTATGAAGGTATTTCCTTACTACCCTATTTAAAATTGAAGCCTTTAACACTCCTAATTATCTTTTCTTGTTTTTTGTTCTTCACAAAAATCATGACACATACTTTTCAAATGTCAGTTGTTTCTCTTTCAATGCAAAAATGTATACACTATGAGATTAGGGAAATATTGTTTATTTCCCTAAAATAAACAAATTATTTTGTTTGTATGCACTATGTATGTATACACTATAATGTATACACTATGAGGTTAGGGAAATATTGTTTATTTTCCTAAAATATATACACTATGAGGTTAGGGAAATATTTTGCCATCCCAAGCAAGACATGGTGTTTAATAAGCATTTGTTGAACAAATAAACGACTGACTGATTTGACTGTTCCTAACCACTAGGACCATCTCGATCAATGTAAAGATATGGAAAACATCAGAAAGGGAAGAACGGTGTCAAGTGTTGTCAGAGCACTGTAAAAGTCAAACACCACACCACATTCTGCCCCCACGTAGAATTAACACAAAATAATTTTGTAGAAAGGAGAGACACCTTAACTAACAAGGTTAAATTTGAAATTGGTGAAAAAAAGAAACACACATACATATAAGATCTAGAGACAGAACACTTGTTTTACGAGGCGGAACAAAAACAGTTACATTTATTGTATGCCTGAGTTTCATAGTTTCACTGCATCATATTGGCTTTATATGGGGTTAATTTCTGATTACAAAAACATCTTATGCCATTTGCATAGAGATTTGAAAACCCAAGGCTAAAACTAAAGGGTTATCATCCTAAATGCATGTCTGTAAATGTTTGCTATAATTGTGACCCCTTGGTCATATTGCTGGGCAGAGAAATTACTTTCAGAATTTATTACTTTTTTATGAAACATGGATTCTGATAACACTAGCTCTAAATGTCTAGTTACTCTAGACTGTTTTATATGTGAAGATAGGTTGCAAAAGGAGATAAAGGAATAGAATACCATTTTTGGAGTGTATTGATGAGCCTAAATTTGAGGCTCAATAGAACATGTGTAAACAGAGGTACATTTCTAATTATTAAAAGGCCAAATTTTGAATTAGGCCTATTTTTTGAATTTGAACTTTTATCCCAAATGAGCAGTGTCAAGGCAAATGTTTCACTCGACAAAGTTAAACAGCAGGGAATACAGGTATTGCAGTTGTGGAAAGAGGCCAGCATTCAATCTGGGCTCTGCTCTACACAAAGAACTGAAGCATTTTTAAGATATAAGGTAAGAGGATGATAGGCCACACGTGTTTGCTAATTGGCTTTACTGAATGAAAAAATGGACATTTGAATATTTTTATGACAGGAAGTAGTTCACAAATTGTCTCAAGGCATCAGCACTCATGTAGGTTTGACCCTCCCATAGAAACTGGTAGATAGGGGGACTCAACTTGATGATTACATTTGAAAGAGATTGGCTTAGGTCCTTGAGAAAATATCCCTGGGTTGTTAAACTGGTAAGAAGTTGTGAAAATATTTACATATCAAAGGGACAGAGAAAGAATTTACAGTTTCAAGTGTTCTAAATCAAATGGTGTACAAAAAGGAAGGCCAGTGGCCTAGAATAGGAACAAGCCTGTATAAAGTTTTGTGAAGCTGAGAGGAATAAATACTAAGGTCCTCTTGGTCATGACTGCTATGTACATTAGCATCAGATCATCCCTAAAGGCAGATCAACACTGCCAGCCTAGCAACCAGCATGCCTTTATCATCTTGTGATTTGTAATTGACTGAGAACCATGTGCTATAAATATTTTATTTCGTTTTTTTTGCAGCACTGACATCTCAAGATGACAAGTTTTAGATTCTCAACATTTGTAGATAGTCTTTGTTGATTTTTTCCCACATGACACACTTTTTAGTAACTGTATGGGATATGAAACTAAAGCTGAATTGCAATGGTGATGACCCCAACCTATTAACTTCAGCCTTCCGTAACAGCGGGGATATGCAAGGATACAGAGAAGAAAAATATAATTGTCCTCAGTATTTTTTCTTCTCACTCAGCATAGTCCTTGTTGGACAGGACATAGTCAAAAGAATCTTTATAATTGATTTTAAGAAATGTTCTGTGGTAGTTCTACATTTTATTAGCATGAACCTTTGTTTTAAAAATATTATTGTGTATATATAAGATGTAAATAATGATGATTTTGATATGCATATAGATAGAAAAAGGATTTTTTTCAGACAGTGTGACATTGAGTATTCTACCAAATTTTTTTGTATTTCTGCTTTTTAATTATATTTTTAGTTGACGTGTAATAATTACACATATTTATGGGGTACATAACAATATTTTGATACATGTATACAAAGACCTTAGTATTTTTCATTCTCACTAATTATAATCTTTAATGGAGGATGTCATTAAGAGTATCTTCATAATTCATTTCAAGAAATTGTCTCTAGTGGTTCTACATTTTATTAGTTTGAATCTATTTTATGTCTAGACAGCTTTCCTCAGTGTATGGTCCAGAATTCCACAAGGTGGCTCTGTGCCTCATTGTCAGAGCTGATAGTAATTCCAATCACCATCTAAATTTGTCATTTGTTTACAGCATTTTTTTCTCACAGGGGAGTAAAGCCAAGTTTTTTAAATCAAGTTAGAAGACATCATTTGATAATTACATTGCTTTTTAATGTGTATGAATCTTAGCACCTTGAATTAGGAAAGATTGTCAATGACTGAATCGAACTGATAATACCTAAAAAAAAATCCTGACAATTTTATAGTACTTATTGTGTATTATACTTTAATTAACTCATTTATTCTTCACAATATTACTAAAGACAATATAAATATTATTGCTATTTTCAAAATAAGGAAACTGTGGCACAATAGGCTAAGTCATTTGCCTAAAATCAGAAAAACTTGATGAGTTTTGATCCCAAGCTGTCTGAATTTAATGTTATAATCAAAAATTCATAGACTGTTCTGTATCTCCTAAAATAAAACTTCTAAGAGAACCACATATAAAATTGAATTTTAAATATAAATTAAAATATGTCATTTTCCTGAGTGTCTCATCTAATACATAATATCAGAATCAAATGTTGATACTACTTAATTACTTTATTTTACATAACAAAAAATAAAAAAGACTATTAGCCCAGATTGTGTGCATTTCATCATGCCAATATTATACCATTAACATGTTATTTTCACTTATAATGCAGTTAGACATTGTGTAAGTTTTGTTTCAAATACAATTATGCAAAAATTCTATCTGACACAAATTCATTTTAATTTTACATGTTTTCTTTCAGGTCATTTAATTTTGGGGAGGGGACCAGTATTTTACAAACAATAAAACAGAAATGCCTAACACCAGTTAATACTCTAAATCCACATTTGAAAATACCAATATTTTATTTTAAAAATATTCTAATTATCTATCTATCTATCTATCTATCTATCTATCTATCTATCTATCTATGCTACTTAGCTTGTAGTAATTACTTCACAATGTATACCTATGTAAATCCTCACATTTTCAGCCCTAAATATGTACAAGTTTTATTTTTCAATTCTACCTCAGATATATATATATATATATATATATATACATACACACACACATATACACACACACCATAAAGAAAAAGCATACAAAAAAACATTTGTACACATATATTTTACTTTAAAAATCAGTGAGGAAACCCCATTTTAAAAGGTGTGTAATTTATGAAAATAATTTTTCTATTCTTTGAGTTGAAATATACCCATGTATCTTTGAAAATATAATTATACATATTGTAAAATATTTTATTTTAAAAAGCAGCATGTGGGTCAGGCGCGGTTACTCACACTTGTAATACCAGCACTTTGGGAGGCCGAGGTGGGCGGATCACGAGGTCAGGAGATGGAGACCTTCCTGGCCTACGCGGTGAAACTCTGTCTCTACTAAAAATCCAAAAAACAATTAACTGGGCGTGGTGGCGGGCACCTGTAGTCCCAGCTACTGGGGAGACTGAGGCAGGACAATGGCGTGAACCCGAGAGGCAGAGCTCGTGGTGAGCAGAGATCACGCCACTGCACTCCAGCCTGGGCAATAGAGTCAGACTCTGTCTCAAAAGAAAAAGAAAAAGAAAAAGAAAAAAAAAAAAAAGCAGCATGTGATTTTCTCTTTCTTTCTTTCTTTCTTTCTTTCTTTCTTTCTTTCTTTCTTTCTTTCTTTCTTTTTTTGTCAGACTCTGTCTCAAAAGAAAAAGAAAAAGAAAAAGAAAAAGAAAAAAAAAGCAGCATGTGATTTTCTCTTTCTTTCTTTCTTTCTTTCTTTCTTTCTTTCTTTCTTTCTTTCTTTCTTTCTTTCTTCTTTTCTTTTTTTGTACCCCTAGTTATTTTGCATCTGAAGCACAATACTGGATGCTCCATATATTGGCATACCCTATGTATGCGTCTGCATGTATAAAGGTGGCCCATTGCTTTTTTATTTTAGGACTTCTGCATTAATGGAAAACCAACTAGACTTAAATTTAAGGGTCAGAGTTTCCTGGTGTCTTTCTTAATATTGCCTAGGGGGATTCTTCTCACTGCAGAAATTTCACATTCAATCACAGTGTACCCTGGGGGCATTTGTCATGGTCTTGGCAGGTTAGATAAATAGTTATTTAACACCAGGGGTGAAGGCCAATAAGGACAAGTCTGAGGTGGCTAAATTAAAAGCAAAATACCAGTTATAATGTTACTGGTAGTTTGATGACTAGTTAAGTTCAAATAGAGCAGAATCAAAACTGTCAGGTTATAGACTTACAAAAGCATATTTTGACTCTACGGTAATAGGCAATTTAAATCAAAAATCTATTTTTGTACAAGGTTATTCTCGGGACCACTGAGAACCTATTATCTTCATATCACATATATGATTTGTTGAGCAGGATTGATTAAAAGAATGAATTAAATCAGAATAAAAACCAAAATGGGAATGAAAATTAGAGGAGTGCATGATAAATGAAAACTATGAGTCGATTCAAAGTGACTTTTTATTAATTTATGAGTACAGAAGTGTTAGTTACTTTATGTTTTACTATAAATTTTTAGCAACAAGTAGAATCTAATTATTCATTCATTTTGCATTATTAAATTTATGTATTAACCACTGTGCTAAGATTATGTCATAGTTCCTACAGTCACAAAGTATAATCTACTTAAGTCATTCAGTAATTGGAAAAAAAAAAAAAAACATTGTTTTCTTACAAAATGCTATCATAGGGAAAACTGAGAGACCAACTTTTAATAAATATACAAATAAATGAATACATTTATTAATATAGTGTTATATATTTTGAAGAAAATTTAAATATAGAGATATTACTTATGGGGTCTGGTGGGATGGGCAGCATTGAATATAGTGCTTAGAGAAAGTCTTTCTGAGGAACTAATATTATTTATGAGATTTAAATGGTGAGAAAGAGCCAGATGTTAGAAGACAAGAGATTCAGACAGAAAGATTATCTAGGGCAGAGGCTCTAAGGCAAGGATGAATGCCAAGAATGTTTAAAGGGAAGATCAAAGAGCAATGTGGAAATTAAAGTGTATGAGTTATCAGCAGAGGTGTTAAGCACTCTGCAGAGCCTCAGTTGCTTGTACCTAATTGAAAGACAGGTAAAACTTTTCTAGGCAAGAACACTTGAATTGGTAATTTATGACAAACAGTCAATGACAAATAAGGTGCAAACTATTTTGATAAAATATCACGTAGTAAAAGGTTAGACTTCACTGGCCAAAAGACAAAATTGAGGATATCGGCCGGGCGCGGTGGCTCAAGCCTGTAATCCCAGCACTTTGGGAGGCCGAGACGGGCGGATCACGAGGTCAGGAGATCGAGACCATCCTGGCTAATACGGTGAAACCCCGTCTCTACTAAAAATACAAAAACTAGCCGGGCGAGGTGGCGGGCGCCTGTAGTCCCAGCTACTTGGGAGGCTGAGGCAGGAGAATGGCGGAAACCCAGGAGGCGGAGCTTGCAGTGAGCTGAGATCTGGCCACTGCACTCCAGTCCGGGCGACAGAGCGAGACTCCGCCTCAAAAAAAAAAAAAAAAAAAAATTGAGGATATCATATGTCTGCTTATGTATCAAACAAGAAGACACGTTTTCATATATTTATTGACCAAAATAAAAACATAATAATAACTTAGTAGACTTACAATATGAATCTACTGATAAAAACAATTGAATTCTTTACTGGGAAATAGCATTTTGCTTACTTGAGATTCAAGGTTTATTTTATCTGTCATCAAAATTGATTGCAAATGCTCATCTGTTAATACTCATCTATAATGAAATTTTACATATTTTATCTTTGATTTTTTGTTTGTTTTGGGGATTTTTTTGTTGGTTTTGTTTTGTTTTGTTTTGTTTTTGAGATGGAGTCTCACTCTGTTGCCCAGGCTCGAGTATTATGGCACAATTTTGGCTCACTGCAGCCTCCGCCTCCCAGGTTCCAGAGATTCTTCTGCCTCAGCCTCCAGAGCAACTGAGATTACAAGCATGCTCCACCACGCCCAGGTAATTTTTGTATTTTTAGTAGAGACAGGGCTACATCACGCTGGCGAGGCTGGTCTTGAACTCCTGACCTCAGGTGATCCGCCTGCCTTGGACTCCCAAAGTGCTAGGATTACAGGAGTGAGCCACTGTGCCTGGCCTGATATTGCTTTTAACACAGAGATACTGCCAAATATTGATATCAGTTCATAAGCATATTATTTTAATTGAGCACATAAAACATTTGGAAGGTATTCTACTAGATTCTTCTCTTGATATTTGTCTTTAGCATATCATTATATCATTATATTGCAGAGTTGTCACTTCCAGTTAAAGGTTAGGTAGAAGTTTCTCAATTGTATAATTACATACATTTTGAAATATTAAACTTTCTTTTATAGCTGCATCAATTTTCAAATACCACTCTTGAAATTGTTGTTTGAACTCAGAGAAAATATATCACTGCAAATTTGCATGAGAATGAAAAAGAACCTTTTTGTTACAACTTATGAAAGCACAGAGAGAATGTACAGCAGATTGGCATTTTGTTAAATGATTTATTGTTTAGTTGTTGAAATTGCATTATGCAGTCAACAATTTTCATATAAGCACTATTTTTCTTTGTAATTTTTGAATTAATTTTGAGAAATATCTACAAATGTTTACACTAAAAGCTAATTTCAAAGCCTTTCAACGAAGTGATTGGGGTGATTCTTCTTTAGAATAATTTCAATCATGTCAATCTGTCCAAATAATTAGTATAAAATGTTATCACTGCTAAATGATCTAATTATTATGCAGGTAGGTTAGGATTCTTCAATTTTCCATAAAAATATTTTTAGAATTGACAATGGTTACATCTACAAGAATGAATGAAGCTCACATGATAGATTCAAACATTTTCTTCAGCTATATGCTGATAATAAGGAATGACAAAAGATTTTATATACCTTGCATTTTCACATACCATATATTTTTCCAATTATGTACTTTTTGATGCACATGCATTCTTATCACCACTATTTGTAAACCATCTTAACAAATTCCATCTCTGGCTGTACAAAATTAGTTTTAACTTGACATACTTGAAAAAATTCAAGTGAGAATATTTTCACTTGAATTTTTTTCTTGCAGACTACAAACAGAAATTAATTGTCCAAATACTTCAAACTGATCATTAAACTACTGAAAAATCAATCACAGTTGAAGAGTATTAATAATACCTCTCAACTTATCAAGTACCATGGACCACCACCCTAAGTCATATGCTTTAGTTTTATTTAAAATAATTATATAATATTCTGCTGTAAATTTCATCTTGAGTGAATTTGATAGCTATTCTTGTATATGTGGCATAAGTCATGCTCCTTTGTTTTTCAACATTGAAATTTCATTTATATCTGGAAAATAAAACTTACCTATGAGGTTAAGGGACTTACATTTTGTGAGTTAAGAAAGCCAGTTTTAAAAAAATTCCACCTGGCTCAGTGGCTCATGCCTGTAATCCCAGCACTTTGGGAAGCAGAGGCAGGTGGATCACGAGGTCAGGAGTTCGAGACAAGCCTAGCCAAAATGGTGAAATCCTGTCTCTACTAAAAATACAAAAATTAGCCAGACATGGTGGCGAATGCCTGTAATCCCAGCTACTTGGGAGGCTAAGGCAGAGAATTGTTTGAACCCGGGAGGAGGAGATTTCAGTGAACCAAGATTGTTCCATTGCACTCCAGCCTGGGTGACAGAGTGAGACTCCACCTCAAAAAAAAAAAAAAAAAAAAAATCCACATTCTTAAAATCTAGGCCAAGTTCCTCTGCCTTAAATTTGGCCATTTGATTATTTCATGTGGGACTTTGTAGATGGGGCAAGTGATTCAGTGGTTTAGAAATGGTTTGAATTTTGTTAATGACTATAGACATTGTACATAGATTTTTTTTTTTTTTTGACACAGAGTCTTGCTGTGTTGTCCAGACTAGAGTGTAGTGGTGCAATCTTGGATCACTGCAACCTACGCCTCCCAGGTTCAAGCAATTCTCCTGCCTCAACCTCCCAAGTAGCTGGTACTACAGGGGCGCGCAACCACTCCCAGCTAATATTTTTGTATTTTTAGTAAAGAAGGGGTTTCACCATGTTGGCCAGGATGGTCTTCACCTCCTGACCTCATGATCTGCCCACCTCGGCCTCCCACAGTGCTGGGATTACAGGAGTGAGCCACTGCACCCGGCCTGTATATCAGATTTTTGAAGATATCTCTCTTCTTTTATAATCTTTTTGAGAAACAGCCCTTGGTACTAATGTAAGTATCATGGAACCCATATAACCAGAATATTTATTTCTGTCAGTCAATATGACATTATCTAATCCACAAAGTATAAAGACAGGCATTGCTACTAGCCCTTCATCATCAAGTCCACTTAGAGAACCCTAAGATAGTCTCTTAAAATTGACTATGATTATTTGAAGGGAAAGAAAAAACGTTCTAGCAGGGCTTCTGTTTTGCTCTGCAGAGTGTGCTTTTTCCAGAAAGGGATGTTACTAAAGTAGGATCAGAAAATAAATGTTTCCCATGGAGAGATTTTGTATAGAACATCTTCACTGCTCACTTTGCTATACAGGAGTGAGGTCACAAGGTTAGGACCCATACCAATAAATAAGCAATGGTAAATAAATGCACTGGACTCATGTGAAATTCACAGATAATAGCCTAAGATGCATTTTTGTCTTCTGTAAAATAATCCTAATTATCATAAAGAAAACCATCTTCCAACTTAAAAACAAATGTATCTCTCGGGGCCATTGTAGCCAAGAATACCAGGAGACATAGTTATACCAATGAAATATAAATGAAACGCCCTGGATAAGTATTTTGATAATACTCTTTTAAATATACCTAATTGACTGGCATGTACTATTTTTCCTAGGTCCAGAAAATAGGTACAATATTAAAATGGAAGAACCTTTCTAAGACTATGAAGCAACAAATTGCAGTCAACTGGTGGTTGAATATAATTTTATGGAAAGTGTAAGGGTTTTATACTCAAGGAACTGTTCTAAACATATTGGCATACTTTCACTTAAGAAAAATAAAATGTCAAATTTATTTAAAACATGTTTTATTTAGATTTAATTTCACTTACAGTTCTTTTATCATGTGGACAGTGGGATAGACCTGACTAAATATGACACGTAGAATAATTTGGATTTATTTTCTTCTTCACCCTGTTTTTATGTTTATTTTACTTTATTTTATTTTATTTTGAGATGGAGTCTCACTCTGTCACCAGGCTGGAGTGCAGTGGTACAATCTCAGCTCACTGCAACGCCTGACTCCCTGGTTCAAATGATTCTCCTGCCTCAGCCTCCCAAGCATCTGAGATTACAGACTATGAGACAGGCTAAGGTAAGAGAATTGCCTGATCCCCGGAGGTTATGGCCAACCTGGGCAACCTAGCAAGACCTTGCCACCACACCCAGCTAATTTTTGTATTTTTAGTAGAGACGGGGATTCACCATGCTGGCCAGGATGGTCTCTGTCTCCTGACCTCGTGATCCATCCGCCTCAGACTCCAAAAGTGCTGGAATTATAGGTGTGAGCCACTGCACCCAGCCTTCTTCACCCTTTTGTTTTCTGCCATGGCATTATGCATCAAAAGGCCCTTGAAAGTTTTACCAGCCCTTTCACCTTGGACTTCCTGGTCTCTAGAATGGTGAAAAATAAATTTCTGTGCTTCGTAATTTACACAGTAACAGGTATTCTGTTGTAGCAGCACAAAACGAATACATGCATAGACAATGATAAATAATAACAAATGTTTTGAAAGCTGTTTATTTTTTGGTGGGGGATCAGCTACACTACCTATGACATCACAAAAGAAAAATCACAGATTGATTACAAAACAGTTGTGGAACATCACTTCAGAGGTCATAAACCTGAGAATTATATGGGTTATTAAAACTAGTCTGTTTTTCCAAATTAGGATATTGTAATGGCTTTTAGTATATTACATTCATTTTTGAGAAGGCTATAACATGTTTTAATATTATATAAAAAGAATACAGTTTGAAAAATGCTTAACAGGATAAAATGCTACCATGTTTTTCAAATAATTATCTGTTTATTTCCAGGGCCATATAGTTTCATCACAGTAATCCCCAGCCCAAAGAAAGTAGCCAGTGAATCACTAAGAAAAACTGGAGTACTAAGGCTGCCTATTGGGAGATGACCAATATATCAACAAGAACTTCTTATCTTGTTGAAAGTTATTGACATTTAATGAGATATGACATAACAATATTCCACCAAATACTGTAAAATTTGACAGATTAATCTGGGGAATTTGACATCTTAGTAATGATGTTTTTTCATCCCATCTGTTATATTTAATTACCATATATTGTGTAATGTAAATATATATGCACTGCTTTAGCTGCCTTTCACAAGTTTCAAGAAGTAATATTTACATACTGAGTTCTAAGGAATTTTATTTGTATTATTATTTTTGTATGCACTCATGAAATTTTTATATCCATAGGGTCTTTCATGTTATTTTACTGTTGTTACTAATGTCTATAGTGATAACAATATGGTCAAAAATAAGGTCTATGATACTTATTTGAAAAATCTTTTTTTTAATACTTATCCAAATATATCATGATTACTTATCCAAATATATCATGGGTTTTTGAAACCGTGTGTGTGCTTTACTTTGGAAGGGCTGTGATGTGGTTTGGCTCTGGTTCCCCACCCAAATCTCGTCTTGAACTGTATCCCCATGTGTTGAGGGAGGGACCTGGTGGGAGGTGATTGGACCATGAGGGGAGATTTGCCCTTTGCTGTCCCCCTGATAGTGAGCTCTCAGGAGATCTGACAGTTTAAAAGTGTGGCACTTGCCCCTTCACTCTTTCTCTTTCTCCTGCCTCTGTGGGAAGGTGTGCCTTGCTTCCCCTTCGCTTTCCACCACGATAGTAGGTTTCTTGAGGCCTCCCCAGCCATGCAAAACTGTGAGTCAATTAAACCTCTTTTCCTTATAAATTACCCAATCTCAGATAGTTTTTTGTAGTATTGTGAAAACAGACTAATACAGGCTGCATTCTATGTATTTTATTCAGCTTAAAGTTATGAATTTTGTTGTTTAAATTTTTATACATATATTGAACTGTATATGCATTTAGTCTATCATTGACTTATAGCTATCCTTGTTCTATCATGTTTGCTTTGTATATTTTTAAGCTCTTTTATTACTGTAAACTTAAAATAAATATATCTAAAATGTACTAAAACTTTTTGAGTCTTTATTGGTCTTGATCTTGAGTTACAGGTTTTGTTTGGGTTTGTTCTCACTATTATTTTGCCTTATAGTTTATTCTACTGGTAATAGCCTACATAGAATAAGATTCTTGTGATTAGAAGTCGCCTGAGATATTTCTCAGTTATTTTACTTTTGACCGTCTTTAAGCATTAGAAAGTTTTTTTTTTAATAGAAAATTTAGATTTTACTTTTTTATTTAGTCTGAGAATTTTTTTGTTTATTTTAGAGACAGGGTCTTGCTAGGTTGCTCAGGTTGGGCATAACCTCCTGGGCTCAGGCAATTCTCTTACCTTAGCCTGTCTCATGGTCTTCAGCCGTGACACTGTCTTTAGGCATGAAACTCAACTGGATTTTTTTTTTTTTTTCCTTAGAGGGAATTTTTAAGGCATTTTACCATTAGTATTTTTAAAATATTTAATATTTTCATCAATTTCTATAATTTTATATTGTGTTTTCTTTTACATCAATTTTCATGTTGTTTATTTTAGAGTAATAGTTTTAGGTTTAGAGTTATAGTAATAGTATAGTTATAGTCATAGTTATAATATATAGTTATAGTATAGTTATAGTTACAGTTATAGTAACAGATTTGGCCCCTGCCCCAAATCTGAGGATTGACATTTTTCAACAATTCTGAGAAACAATCATTCTAATGTGGGTCATGACTTCATTTATATAGGATGTACACCAAGTAACCAATGAGAAACCTCTAGAGGGTTTCCCCAGAAAACTCTGTAATCGGGTTCTTGAGCACCTTTTCTCAGGCTCGCTTCCACCCTGTAGAGTGTACTTTCATTTTCAGTAAATCTCTGCTTTTGTTGCTTCATACTTTCCCTGCTTTGTTTGTGCATTTTATTTGTTCAATTTGCGCAATTCTTTGTTCAAAACGCCAAGGATCTGGGCACCCTCCACCGGTAACAATTAGATTGTGTCTCTAGAAACTTAGTGGAGACTTTAGCTTTTATTTTTGATTTCTACTCATTATTATTGTCAATATGGGCAAATACATTATCTTTTGTTTTTGTTAACAAGGTGGGTATTTTTGTGCACTCAGGAGATCATTCCGTGTGGGATCTCCTCTCTAAACTAACTTTTCACCCTTTATAGGTTCCAGGTTTGATATTTTATCTCTCAATTTGTGCAAAAAAAGAATATATATATATGTGTGTGTGTGTGTGTGTGTGCGTGCGTGTGTGCGTGTGTGTGTATATCTCCCCTAAGATTCAGTTCTAGGCCAAAAGTATTCAACAGATGTTCTCAGTGTTAATACCAGTTACAGTACTATCTTACTTTTCTGCATTTGTGTTTTATCATTATTATTATTATTTATGGTCTTTATTTTTATCTATTCAGCTAAGCATTTTGGTTTTCTTAAGTCATCCTATGTCTCTAATATTTGTTTAGTCTTTAAATATGTAGTTCTTTTTGCATGTAGAAATTCAAAACCAAATTCATATGACAGGTTCTTATTTTGTAAGCTAGATATTTACCATATCTTTTTATAGGTTTGTTTTGAATTTTACTGTTTTTCTTCTCCTATGTATGCAATGCCTATATACACAAATATAGGAGGGCCAATAAAATAATGCAATCTTAACATTTTAACAAACCTCCCCTAGAAATTATTTTTCCCATAATACTTATTGAGATGAAAGCATAAAAACTAGTTTAAAATTAAACAGTTACTAAACGGAAGAAACTGCATACTGAACTCTTTGTACATAAACAAATAGTGGACTCATCCAACTATACCATAAAAAGACATGTCAAAATGTTATAAAATTGTAAAGAGCTATATATTGGGAAATACTCTAAAGAAGGAGGTAATAAAATGTGAACTGGATGTATTGAGATCTCATTTATAATTTTGAGAAAATGGCTTCATATTACAATGACAAAATTTTATTAATTAGTCAATAAAAATGTTGTCAAATAAAGTGTATACCTGCTTTAAAATTTATCGATTTATTTATAATTTATAATTATTTATAATTTATCAATTATTTAAATTTACAGTTTAGGGACTAACTGTGCAAAAATTAAAGAAATTAAAAATTGTTTCCACAATTTCAAGATTCAAAATTATGTTTTCATATTACAACCATTATATATGTTTTGGGAAACCAGTAGTTTGATATACATTTTATATGTACTTCATTTACATCAACAGGCAATCTTCTTGAAACATTCTATGGAAATTAAGCTTTATCTATCAAACGGTGTTAATCTAAGCATATACTTGAAAAAAGGAGATAACAAATTTTTATTTTATAAAGTAACAAATTATTTCATTTATGTGTCAAAAATTTCTGTAAATAAAGTGAAATCACACATATTAAAAAATGAAAAAGTCTCCTTAGTGTTGAATAAAATCTGAACATTAGATGTTTTATTTATAATTTTAAGAAGTTTTCTCTTCTTGTATATCATCCATCTTTATAAAGTTGAAATACTGTTTTGACTTGGAAGTTATGGTATTATTTTGTGTATTTTCTATAATCCAATCTCAGATTCAATGTGACATAGAGTAAATTTAATGAGAAAGTTATACCTTGTTTACAGATTCTGCCACTTAATAGCTTGAAGGCACTGAAACTTAAAATTCACTGTATGTTTTTATTAATGATAAAATAATGTCACATCTAATTTACATAATTCTATAAAGCTTTGGAATATTTAAACTTATGCAATCATACATTATATGTAGTGGCACAAAGTATTAAATGCTATTGCATGAATCATTTTAATTACATTTATTAAAACTTTTCATCTCCAATAATTTTTTATTTTGACATTTCAGTAAAAATATTAACATGATAAAAATGATATTTTGATGTTATAATTCAAAATTTCCATTGCCTTGAGTATATCAGATTGAATAAGAGGAATGTGTATCTACTACAATATAGATTTTACTAATTTTTAAATATATCAAAAATATCTATTTGTCATTCGTCATGTTTTATTCCTGATTTAAAACTGAAAACATAATGTATGAAAATATATATTTTTAATTTTTGAGTCATGTACTACTGAAAGACATAAAATCATAAGAAATTGCTTTATCCAACCTGCCTGAAATAATATTCACATTGTCTTGATTTTCTCAAGAGTTTATTCACTTTTTACATAATCATGTTTAATTTTTAATAAAACAGCAGTATATAATTAAAATTTATAAGTGCATTAATTCCAATTAATTTTAAGAATATTTTATACACGATTGTGTCATTTTAAAAGACATTGCTTCCAAATGCAATTAAACTGAGCATTCCAGATATATTGTAAAGACTATATTCATAATTGGATTATCTGTCTTCAAGGATAAGGAAAAAGTTTTAAACACAAAACATTAAATATAAGGTGAGGGTGTAATATTGACTTATTTGTAATTAGAAAACTATTTCAAAACCTTCTCTTAGCAAAAATAGGTGAACCATTCTGCAGCAAATTACTAATATAAATTATTTGGGTGTAAATGTTAGTTTTGCACTTAATGTACACTTATTCATATCTCTTTATAATAAATGATTACTAGAAATTCATATACTATGCATAAGTAAGCATTTCCATAGGCTGTCAACCTAAT
The DNA here is from genome assembly GCF_009764315.1 of Trachypithecus francoisi. NCBI lineage: Eukaryota > Metazoa > Chordata > Mammalia > Primates > Cercopithecidae > Trachypithecus > Trachypithecus francoisi. The sequence goes on along the minus strand of NW_022681463.1, from coordinate 53,723,770 downwards.
ATATGCTTATGCAAAATATTAGAACTTTATACACTTACTGTTTTAAAAATAAGAGTTGCCTTCCATTAGTTTTGAAATTTTATTACAGAAGATAAACAAGCTTTATTGTTTCTGTTTTTATACAAATAACATTTATCAGTTCACACCATTTATAACTTATAATCTATCTGTACTTAAAATTTTCAAGCTTCCTCGTTAATTTAGATATTGTTATTCTCCCATGAAGAAATCTATCATTGTATCATTTTAGAGATAATCTTGGTAAACTTTCTAAAATTTTGTGCTACAGAATAATTTTCTTTAGGTTTTCACATCATCTACTATAATAGGTAATTACTGGTGCCTGAATTTTTTTCTCTAGCATTGGGAAATGAACATAGTTATTAACTCACATAAATATATTTATCCTGTATCTCATATTTTAAGATGAGAGTGTTAAATATGACAATTAATGTCAATATTTGTGTCTAATGTATTTGCAGAAAATGTGTAAGTTATATAAACACAACACTAAAAGATGACAAAGGAAGTTTCCTGTTATGTCAAAATTGAAACCTAATTCACTTTCAAGTCCACAATTTTTTTGCACTGTATTTATTGCTTTTAAAAAAAATACTCTTTATTTAAAGGTGAACATTTAACTTGGTTAAGATGTACAAATGTGTTTGCCTAATTGAGATAAAAGTTAAACAATTCATTTTCTCAAATCTATCTTACTTTTATTCCATGTGAGTATATATCTATTTTTGAGCCAGTGTTTCCTTAACCTTAAATGCAGTGCATATGTCCTCAGAATAAAACACTCATGCCCAGTATTTCTCCGTATTTATTAAAAAATAATTATCTAGACAACATATAATTTTACTACTAAATTGGAAAATGCATTTACTTAGGAAAATGTGCCTTACTCTTCCTTCACAGCTTGACATAATTTTCTTCTTTACCTCACCCATTTCTCTTTTCAAAAGATCTCAGAGAGGTCCTTCCAGATAATTCCATCTAAAATATCCCTGTTCTAACTCTACTTCCCTAACAACACATTGTATTTTAGTCTTAGAAGTTTGTTCTCTACTTTTTTGTTTCTAGAGAGTTATTTTTGTTCTGGTAAGAATGCCAACGCTGTAAGGACTCCGTGTCATTTCTGCACCTTATATTCCTACTAAGATAATTATCTGGCACATAAAAACTCAATTAATATATGTACAGTTGAAATACATGGAGAAACCACAAAAATACTTCCTCATAAAATTCTCCTAATCCAATATCAGTAGTTTAAACTTTTCTTAGCACTTTTATTACAACTTTCTTAGAGGAAATTGATGAACTGAATTTTAGGCATGTTAAACATCAGCGTCCTGTACAACATCTGATTGTCAATACCTATTATTATTTGGGTGTGTATGAATAAAAAGATGCCATCTGTGCTGGTAAGGAAGATTTAGGAGTTACTATTAATCTAATAGTGGGATCAATTAAATTAAAGTTGATACAATTGCCCAGTGAAGTATAAAATATAGAAGAAAGGAGAATATAACCAAACACTGAAGAACACTAATATTTATGGTGTGGACAGAGGAAAGGAAATGGAAGAAGTGGGTCCAGGCTGTCCAACAGATTTTGTGTAGGGTGGGAGCTCATTTCACTTTTTTTCTACCAGCAACCAAGAAACCAAACAATTCAGGTACTCTGCCTTTTTTTTCTTTATCTTTTTCTTTTTCTTTTTTTTTTTTCTGTCTCATCTACTACCAAATCTAGAGTCTCAACGGCTCCTTCTGCCAATGAAAAGTAGCAACAAAGGAGAAAAACTAGTGGATATCAGTATTATGGAAATCAAGAATAGAGCAATTTTCAAGAATAATAGGTTATCAAATATCGAATAGAAATCAGAAAAGTCAGAAAAGTATTTATTAATTTGTTAAATACTATTTTTTTTTTTTTTTTTTTTTTTTTGTGACGGAGTCTTGCTCTGTCGCCCAGGCTGGAGTGCAGTGGCCGGATCTCAGCTCACTGCAAGCTCCGCCTTCCGGGTTTACGCCATTCTCCTGCCTCCGCCTCCCGAGTAGCTGGGACTACAGGCGCCCGTCACCTCGCCCAGCTAGTTTTTTGTATTTTTAGTAGAGACGGGGTTTCACCGTGTTTGCCAGGATGGTCTCGATCTCCTGACCTCGTGATCCACCCGTCTCCGCCTCCCAAAGTGCTAGGATTACAGGCTTGAGCCACCGCGCCCTGCCGTTAAATACTAATTTTTAAAAAACTTAAGGCATGGATCAATTTTCATTTACTTCAGTTTTCCCCGAGATTTGCTCTACTGAAAGATTTTATCTGTTGTGTACTTCTTTTTTGTCTATCTTCTCTGAAGGACTCTCCTTAACAACGAGTTTCCTGATATGTGTCCTGCTGATCACACTAATACATCATGATTCTCTTGTGCTCTGTTTTTTATGATAATTTCAGTCATTAGGATTTGAGAGGTTTAGATATCTTACCAAAGTTTGGAGGGATACCAAGAGGTGTTACATTAAGTATAGTCCAGAGTATCTCTATTTTTCTAATTCAGTTTGACTAAAACTTTTAAGTCCGTTCCTTTTTATACTCTCAATGTAACAAAGCCCGCAAGCCTGCCATCATAAGACTTTCTCCTTTGTAGATACGAAGTTCAAATCTCCTTCCGCCCTGGGAGTATATTCTGCCTACGAAATTCCAACTGCTTCACTGTTGTATACATTGTATACACTGAACAGATCAACCCCTTTCCCCCAAGCTCCTTTAGTCAATCCTGTTGAATAAAGAGTGTGTTTTCATATGATATTGTCTAATGCTTCTTTGAGAGTATAACTTTGTTGGATTCTTGAAGGACATGATGTGGATGCAACAGAAATTACTGAATCTGTATCATATTATCTAGAGTATGGTGACATTTGATTAATGTTTGTTGAGTTCCTAAAAACATATCTTTCTCTTAACAGTACAGGCACAATTTCAGTATTTAAAAAGTATGTGTGTATTTTACAGCAGATTTGTCCTCCCCATTCTCTAAATGAAATATATAGTGTCAGTCAACTTTCACATTTTCATATCTCTCCTTTCTCATTCTCCATGCCATCAGGAATGCCTCTAATAGTTTTATACACTTGAGCTTCAATATATCTAGAGCAAGGAGGTCTTCCTAAAATGAATAAAGCGAAAATATATTATGTGGCAGAGTACTGTGTGATGATATAACTCATTAATATATGTAACAGTAACTTGTACAACACCAATGTAATCCATAGGAAAAACAAAAGATAAATAATCTTTATTTGGGTATCAGTTATAGATTATCACTGAGAAGAACTGAAAATGTTAAATGCTACTTCAGATGTCGGGTAGAATAGAGAGCAACTAATCATTTGTAGTAGTAGAAGATACAAAGGGTTGGTGAAAAGAGTATCCCAGTTATCAGTCCTCAGAACATGTTTCGTCTTCTGCAAGGGCCCACCAACACAAACAAACATACATGTGGGGAATGTTGTTTGGGTACTCTTAGTGTTATCAGTGTGGAATTTAGGTAAGGCTGAATTTTCACAGAAATAGATTGGAGTCTAATAAATATTTTTTTGTAATTGTTTTTAGTTACCTATTTTTACTCCAACAATAGTATAGCCTAAAGCAAACAAACAACAACAACAACAACAACAACAACAAACGCTGGGTGCCATGGCTCACGCCTGTAATTCCAGAACTTTGGGAGTCTGAGTACGGTGGATCACGAGGTCAGGAGATCGAGACCATCCTGGCTAGCACAGTAAAACCCTGTCTCTACTAAAAATATAAAAAATTAGCCAGGTGTGCTAGTGGGTGCCTATAGTCCCAGCTACTCGGGAGGCTGAGGCAGGAGAATCTCTTGAATCTGGGAGGTGGAGGTTCAGTGAGGCGAGATCATGCCACTGCACTCTAGCCTGGGCAACAGAGTGAGACTCCGTCTCAAAAAGAAAAAAAAAAAAAAAAAAAAAAGAACTTATTTGTATCAACTGATTGTTAGATGAATTGGAATTAGGGACAGTTTAATTCAAAAGTGAAAACAATCATTTACATGAGTTGTTTACATACACACACACAGAAATTATCCTCTTTTTAAAGCTTACTGCTTTCACAACATTATGAATCTTCTGCTTGTCTTGAGAAAAACACCGTAAGCTGTTGTTTTTTGTTTGTTTGTTTTCTTTTTTGTTTTTTTTTTGTTTTTTTTTTGTTTTTTTCTGTTGCCTAAATTACCATAACATTTTGCGTAAATAAAATATTTAGAGGAACGAATGAAATACTGTCTATGTACTTAAGTGAATATAGTTGGAAGAATATAAATATAGACATAAATGAAAGCTATTACCCTGGGGCAGAGCAAAGTAAATCTTGTGCGGTTCCCCGAGAGCATTTGGGCATACTGTGCACCTGAAGATAAGTAAGGGGTTCATTGTTGCCTAGTTTCCAGTTCTTAAGAAAGCTACCATGTTCACAACACTTGCAAATGTTAAATCTGAGTGCTGAGCCAAACTAAAATATAATCCATATAAAACTGTTGCAGTTATACGTCCTTAGTATAGTTGATATTTTGACCAACAAAATATTTGCGTAGGAACATAAATATCAATTGTATGTTCCACGAGAAGCATGCTTAACTTTGGTCAACAAATATTTAATATTAGAGACGTTAAAATATTTTCCTATATTACAAAAAGTGAAGAATTGAAAAGCTTGTTTAGATTTCCTGATATATGAAGAGCTAATAACTGTGTTTGTCACCATGGAAATATGAAAACATAGTATCTATGATTAAAAGTTTTCCAAAAAAATTATTAATTAATTATTTTATGTGTTTTATTCATTCAAATTGAGTAATGACTGTATGTAATTTCTCCTACTAAGAACAAGCGATAAATTGGTAAATAAAGCTTCTATAGTGTACTTTCAAAGATATATATTTAACAAGGCATTTGCAGGCTGGGAATATATACGCAAAGAAAGAAGTGGGTACTGCTATTATACTGTAAAGAAAGGACACCTAACCTAATGTTGAAGGCAAGAGATTTATTCCCAGTGTAATTAATATCTACTCTGAAATGTGTATCATAATTTTCCACGTGATGATTGGGTGAAGTTTTGCAGGAACCAATTGCATGCAAAAAGAAAAAAATACTGGAAGCAAAAGAGCATAATTAGTGGCTAGTAGGTGACACACACACAAAAAAATTCTTAATTTGCTGTGGTTTCACAATGGCAATGTGGTAATCCTAAAAACAAATCCTTCTTCAGAGATGATTAGTGAGCTATTTACAGTATTAGAGCACTGCAGTTATTTATGATCTTCAAAGTAAACATACAAAACCACAGGGTAAAATGAAACAGTATTGGCGAAATGTTGAAAACATTGCAAGTAAGGCATAGGCACATAAGTTTTAGTAAACTTCTCTCTAACTTGGTGTGTATGAAACATCTCCATAACAAAAATTAGAAGTAAAAATTGGAAGAAAACCCCACAGAGAAATAATCTGGGAAAGTTATTTGAATTCTAGAAACAAAAAATCACAGTAATATATAGATAAGTGTTAATTATTCCTAAGAAAACTATAGATAACTTCAAAATTATAAGCAATAGGTTTTCATGGAAAAGTAATTAGGAATGACTTATATAAATATAGTAATCATCAAAATGCAAATTAGGACCAAAATGAGATGTTTCGTATCAAATTGACAAAAATTAAGAAGCTTACTAATAAATATCAAGCATTAATAAGAATTTTCATCAGTAGATAATTTTATTGCTCTTACTAGGTTTTTAAATTGATGCAAGTACATTAATAATGTGACAGCCATATAAGGTTAAATATCCATAAACTCCAAAAAGAGTAATTTCACTGTTAGAGTCATATATCTTTGGGAACTCTTGTACGTCACCACCAATGTTTCCATAAGAATGTGACTGTAGTTAAGTGGGAGAGAAAAAATGGTTCAGAGGACTGAATGGCTGTATATAATGTAGTATATTTGCCAGTGAAATACTATAGATCAGAGAAAATATGGTTACAGAACACATCTAAGAAATAAAATATATTAATGAAAAAGAAAGCTGTAAGACTATTTATAGCATAGTTTTTATTGTCAGCAAAATTATTAAAAAGCACATAAACACCTAAATATGTACACAAATAAATGCTTACAGATAAATATACCCATATACATATATATTATGCATTTTAGGAACTTTACATTTGTGATTAAACATTTTTAAATCTAAAAAACTTCTGCATATATATATATATATATATTTTTTTTTTTTTTCAGGTTATTGGTTAACCTGGGACAGAGCAAAACCTTAGGATACAGTAAAAAGAAACAAAAATCCATATAGCAATACCATTGGCCTTCTGCTTGATGGTTTGAGCAGTTGATTCCTGAGATTTTTTTTTTTAATTATTGTGATTTTAGATTCACATGTGTGTTGCATAGATTTTTTTCATGTATACATATTATATAATAAAACAATTAAAATATATTAGTATGAGGGCATTCATATAGAGCAAAGGTTGTTCATTACCAAAGCCAGAATGTGAGTGTAATGTAATTATAAACAGAATAATTCATTCTTAATTTGTAACAATATAAACTTAACATACCAATGGATATTGTACTGAATTAGCTAAATACTGATAAAATAACTTTAAAAGCATAAATCATTTGATTTTTTGATGTGTTAAATATCAAATATTTGATGTGTCTACTTTCATCTGTGAACGTATAAACAATTTGACAAAGAAAAAATAGGTCCGTTAGCAATGATGTAACGGATTTGAGTGAAATTATCAGCAGGATTAAAACTAGGTATATATACATAAACCTTTGTATACTGCTGATAAATTATATGTTTTTAACACAAATAAACAAGTGCATTTAATAAAAACAGTTGCAAGGCATAAAATTTTAAAGAATAATAATCCATTAATAAAGTATTGAGAAGTAAAATGTAAGGTAACTATTATTTCTATATACACTTATGAAAATTATGAAATATTAAAAAAGTAATCAGTATCAAAAAACCTAAAATTAAACTTATCTAGAGATATATTAATTTAAAAAATAAAATAGCACAAGTAAACCAAAATCATAGATATACTAGAAAAAATAAAGTTATCATTTACAATACTAATGAAAGAAAAATAGCTTTTCTACACAAAATAGTGTTCTTATGATTAAAAAAATGAAGAATTTTGCTGTTTATTTCAAATACATTATTGCAAAATAAAGGCTTTATAGCCATAACCTGTATTTTTCATTCATTATCTAGGTATTATTCTAATACAGCAACATTTCCACAAATTATAACACAAAATTTTAATAATATCCCGTTTTCTCTAATTGCTTAACATTTGATGATGAATAAGAGTTAAATGAATATGTAATCTGAGGATGTTAATCTTATAATTGCATCTGAGAATCTTTTCAATTTTGCTGCACTTTTTACTACAGCTTAGTCTTTGTGAAACTTGTTAACTTTAGGATAGCTGGATTTGGTACTTGCTTTTTGGCTTCTGATAATGGTTTGGCTCTGCATCCCCACCCAAATCTCATGGTGAATTGTAATCCCCTCATGTTGAAGGAGGTGGGTGGTGGAAGGTGATTGAATCATAGGGAGGACTTCCACTTGCTGTTCTCATGATGGAGTTCTGAAGACATCTGCTTGTTTAAAAGTGGTGGCACTTTCCCCTTCACTCTCTCTCCTGCTATGCCATGGTAAGATGTGCTTGCTTCCCCTTCGCCTTCCTCCATGATTGTAAGTTTCCTGAGGTTCCCCAGCCTTCCTGTACAGGCTGTAGAAGTGTGAGTCAATTAAACCTCTTTTCTTAACAAGTTACTCAGTCTCAGGTAGTTCCTTATAGCAGTGTGATAACGGACTAACATAGATTCCCTATGAGTGAGTGTTCCTAGAAAGTTAGAACCTGGAAGCTGCCAGTGGAAGGCCAGATGCCTGATATTGGCAAATGTCACTTTCATTGTATTTCATTCAAAGCAGTAAAGAACTTCCCTATGTTTAAGAGCCCTAAAATGAGATACTTGTGAAAACAGGATTTAACATTATTGACATTATTTTTTAAAAGAGTTGCATAGTTGCCAGGTTGATGAGGCCACTGGTGCCCTATTATATACATATACACACACACAAACACACATATATTACTATATATGTATGTAATATTATATATGTAACTTATATATATATATACCATTATATCTATACACTCTATACATTACACGTATAAAAGTTATACCTCAGAAAAGGCCCATAATGATGAAAATTCAGTGCATGAAAGAAGAGAAAACAATAACACTTCTAGAAGAAAAAAGAAAAAGATCTACATTCAAAACTCCCACAGAATTCTCTTCAGTATTTGTAGAATATAGAAGAAAAATTTAACACAACAATATTATAAATTGGAGAACGTGAAGAGACATAAAATAAGATTTCTGTATTTCACTTGATCCAGTAAAATGAATAGCAGTAGATTGTAATAACCTACATAAATACGACTAAAAGAAAAACCTATAGAAATAAACACATACTGTCATAAACACTACAAATAAATCAAAATTAAAATTTAAAAAATGTTCAAATAACCCAGAACTAGATAGATAAGTGAAATCAGAAGAAAATCATGGAGCAAACACAAACACAAACAAAAAGGCAAAAGTAAACCCTAACATATTAATAACTACATGTAACTGTTCTAAATGCATAAATTAAAAGTGATTGGCAAAGTCAATTTAAACACATATCCCAGCTACATGTCCCTGAGGAAAGCACTTCAAATATAGAAATACAGGAAGGTTGAAAGTAAAATGATGAAATATGTATCATGCAAATAATAAGTTTTTAACACAGGAGTGGATATATTCATATCAGAAAAAGTAGTCTTCATAGCAAATAAAATTACTAGAGATATTGAAGGATATTATATTAATATAAACGGGACAATCCTTCAAAAAACATAACTATCCTAAATGTTTATGCACCAAGCAATAGAGCTGCAAAATATGAAACAATTTGAAAGAGGGAGAGGTGAGTGGAGGGATAAAGAGGTAGTGTAAACTAGCTGCTGAATATCAATATACATATGTGTACATATATGTTACATATTTTACATATTACTGATTATATCATAAATATTCAAGTATTGATATAGTCTTTTTCTGGTGCCTTCCCTGTTACAGTGTTTTTATTTGATTCTGTATACTTAAATTTTATGAAAAATGAAGCAAAGCAATATTTTTAAAGCTCTTTACTGTTAAGCTGTCACCTGATTTATAGTAGTTGCAAAATTCATGGACATTGAGAAAATCTTTTCATTAAAGGTACCGACTTCAAAAAATGATGTAAAAGAAGTGCTTTTAAGAGCTGAAAGCTGTGACCACATGGAACAGAAGAATAAATGGTAAGAGTTCTGTGTGATGTTCATATTGAAGTTTCCTGCTTTTATAGCTCAACAGATCAAATGTGATGAACCACTTGTTCCATAAAAGGTTATGAGACTTTCACTTTCACAAAACTAAAGAATCAAATTCCTCTTCTTTTAGAAATACCCTGAGAGATTAAAGATTTGGATTTTTTTTTTTTTTTTAAAGCAAGAATTGGTACCTTCTGCTACCAACTGTGAGTTGTGGGCTATTAATGTCATGGATAGAATATACTTTTAAAAACACCTAAAAGTGCTATATTATGATAACATCTTATTTTGTCATCAAAAACTATGAGATGAAGTTCCTTTACATAAAATATGAATGAGAATACCTGAATTTTTCCATTTTCTTTTGGTTCTGAATTTATTTGTCAACTGAACAAGGCACACTGCACTTTCCATTATTATTGTCAAATTAATTTTCCTTAATTGTAATAATTTATTATTTTAGATTTGAATTACAAAATCTGGAGACCATAGTCTCTACATGATTCTTTATGAAACATATGACAAACATTATCAAATATGAAATATCTTTGTAAAATGTCAATATTTTGCCCTTCTCATCTACTCCTCTGTTCCCCCTAACTGCCCTATACCCGCTCTGGCCTTCTTACTGATCCTTGAACATGTCAAATTAGCTGTGTCATGGGGCTTTGCACAGGTTTTTTTCCTTTGCTTACATGCTCCTTACCAAGAGAACCATGTGACCAAAATCTTCTTCAATCTCTTAATAAAATATAATCTTATGGTTAAAATATCACTCTACCTCCCAATCCGCTTTATAATTGTAACTTTCCTCTCTCTCTATTATTTCTAAACTCACTTTCCTTGTTTCATTTCCCCCAAAATAGTTATCATCCTCAGCATAATATGTAACTTATTATATCTATTTGATTATCATTTGTTGCATATTTTCCATTTACAGAAGTTAAGTTTCATGACGTCAGTGATGTTTTTATGCTTCGTTCACAGATACCATCTAAATTCCCTTTACAGTTAAAGACATGTGATGGGTACTCAAAATATTTGTTGAATGAATGCTGATATACATTATAATACATTTATTTGTATCTATTATAGGAAAAGGTTTCATATACGAGGAGACTTCAAAAAGTTCACCAAAGAATGAAACTTAAAAATAAAAATATAAGTATGAACTTTATTTCTCACTATGAGCTCCATCAAGGCTAAGATGCTTTTGTAAGCAATGACAGCAGCCATTTAGTCCATCTCTAAATAAATGATAGTCCTAAGAATTTATGGTAGTCTTTTTATGTTATTAGTTAAATAAAATACATGTCCTTTACAGATGTTTTTCAGATTAGGAAAAAAAAAAAACACAGTCAGAAGAAGCCAAATCCGAACCCTAAGTGGGATGCCTAATGATTTTCCATTAAAGCTCTCACAAAATTGCCCTTGTTAATGAGAGTAATCAGCAGAAGCATTGTTATGGCAGAGAGGGACTCACTGATGAAGTTTGCTGGGTGTTTTTGTGTTAAAGCATTGACTAACTTTCTCAAACCCTCATAATAAGCAGGATTTATAGTTTTTGAACTTCCAGAGAATAAGCAAAAAGCCACGAGCATCCCAAAAAACGATGCCATGACTTTGCCGTCCACTTTTACTTTGACTGGACCACTTCCAATTCTTGACAGCCATTACTTTATTTGTGCTTTTTCTTCAGGATAATATTGGTATAGCCATGTTTTATCTCCTGTTACAGTTCTCTTAAGAAATGCTTCAGGTTCTTGATCTCACTTCGTTAAAATTTTCATTGAACGTTATGCTCTTGTCTGCCCGACCCAGACACAATAGTTTTTGACCCAGGCATCAAAGTTTCAGGATCTATTAAATGGAAACTTGGCACAGCTTGAATTTTTTAGTAGTCAGAATTGCGTAAGCTTAACCAGTTGAGATGTCTCTAGTGTTGTCTATTGTTTCTGCTGTTAATTGTTGGTCTTCTTCAACTAGGGCATGAACAAGATTATTTTATTTCTAGCAAATTGGTGAAGATGGTCTGATGCTGTGGGCTTCAACATTGTCTTGTCCCTTCCTAAAACAAGTTAACCATTCGTACTCCGCAAATTTCTCTAGGTTATTGTCCTCCTAAACTTTTCATAAAGCATCGATGATTCATCATTTTTCTATCCAAGCTTCACCATAAATTTTATAATGGTTCTTGCTTCAATTTGAATAGAATGCATGTTAATTTTCTAGGGGCTCTTTTTAAACTGATGCCTTTTCTTCTTAATGCCTCAAACTAGATACTGTTCAAATACGTTCTAAAAAGTTAGTACGAGTTTGTTAGTGTGCAAAAGTTTTGAAATTTATGAGTAGTTTTTCGTAGTGTGTATTTTCCCATTATCATTTTAAAGACCCTTCACCCAGTCTTAAATATTATTTTGCCTAACTTGAATCTGTCAAGTGTATTCTTTTATAAAATACTGTGTTTCCTGTCTTTTCTTCATTTACTTGATTTAAATATTTTGCCACTTACCTTACCAAAAGACGACGCAAAGTAAATGAAGGCTAGCATAGCTTTCTTTAATGTAAGTATTATTAATATATGTGACCAAGCCATTTACAATTTATATCGTGTCTACTGTAAAGTATATATGCAAATATGGTGATTTTCATTAACATATTTATTAAAAAATCTGCAAAGGAAAGCTGTTTAACCTGTAACATGGATGAATATTTATTTGACAAAAAAAAAGTATTCGTCTTTTCAAAAACTCAGCATATATATTTTGAGTATGTAAAGAATGCCAAGTATTGAACGATGTTATAAGAATATATAAGAACACAAGACAATCAAGATGGCTGCTTTTAAGAAACTTATATTTGGAGGGATTAAAATAATCAACATTAAGGAATAAATGGAAATTTCATTATAATCAAATATAAAATAAATAATAATCACTAGTTATAAAAATCATGTTTTTAAACTAGAAAATAGCTAACTTTGTATTTACACACACCCAAGGAAAATGCTATTAATAGATACACTTCTGAAGCATAATATAAATGTATATGCACATTTTATCAGAAAATGGCACAATATTTTAGATCTTTACAAATAGTCCAGTGGTTGTTCAATCATTCAATTTAATATTTGTTTATTCATGGAGGGTTATCCAGTACCAATTTTTCTTTCACAGCCATAAGTAGAAGTCTCCATGCTTTTTAAAATATAACAAAGTTTTATGTGATATTCCCTTTGTAGAATGAATATGTTCACTAGTTTTAAAACAACTGAGCAGATATGAGAAAACCATGTGATTCTGAAATATTAAAGTCACATAAAATAGATACTGCTTTCTAGGAAAGCCATCTGACAAAGAACAGATTCCTAGTAATAGAAATCATTTGAGAAATTGTTGAAATTGTACAGACAAGCAATGATTAGGACATGAAATGGAACAATAGTTGTAATATGAAAATGTAATGTAATTTTTTATTTCCAGTATATTTAAGCATTTCCAAATATACAAAACTATGGTGACTCTGAGATATCTAGAGCTGGAACTGTGTTGTCATAAGACTATTTATTTTAATATAGACCATCGAATTTTTAAACCCAACTCATCACAGTGACAGTTCTAAATTCCCCTTGGGCTTCAAAACTGTTAAAAATGTTTCCCCGTCCTGATTCTATCTCATGAATCTGTATATTGCAGTTTCTTTTTACAGCCTAATTAGAGAAGTAAGATTTATAAAGGCCCGGAAGTCAAATCAATGCAAAGAGAACACTGTAATTTGTTTCACTGGGTCATATGAGTGAGTCACGATCAAGAGTGAAAAAATTATGGTTGAAACTGTTTCCAGTGATAGATTAGCACCCAGAGGATGAAAACTTTAGATAAGACACTATACTAAAGTAAGCAAGTAAGCAGGTTATTGAACAGTATATAATTAAGGTTGGGGACTACAAGTATTGATAGATGAAGACATAAGCCAAGTAGTTTCCTAGAAATTACACATTAGGGCTCATGACATTTATTTTTCTCCAGATAATATTATGATGCCCAATTTGTAGGAGGCATGCAATGTGTTGTTGCTGACTATAAAATTAATGATCTTCTCTCTTCTAAAAAAATCCAAAAGATTTAATGAGGTATGCGAGCCATATTATTTAAAAGTTCCATATTTTCCTAATAGTTTTCTTCACTCACCAAATACTCATATGACAAGTATTAAGTCAGGTGGATTATATTTGGGATCACTCAAAACTTGTTCCTATCACTGTTTCACACTTGTTCTTAGTAAGAATTCTCCTTTCAGATGGTCAGGGTATGTGTTCATTGGAGTAATTAAACACTTTCGAACAGCTATCAAGCCTGGAAGTAACTTGGTGCCATATGCTACATGTGTATCTATGGTCATTGGCTGATTACTGTACGTGTTTTAATAGAAAGTGGATCTCCTGTGTTTATGCAAGTTTACGTATAAACTGATGCCAACATATTAAACACATTTTCAGATATGCCAAAGCTGTGCAGGCAGTAAATATACAAATTTATCCAGATAGATATCTATTGCTTGACAGTAATCCACTGGTCCTTACCACGAAGCTGCTGTTGGCTCCCTCAATGGAGCATTGCACTGGTTCCTGTTCCTGGAAGGTGGATCACTGGTCTCTAGAAGCTGCCAAACTAACACTGGTCATGTGAGTACAGGCTGTTTATCTCAGGCATCTCCTTCATTGCTGCCACGATGGCCACTTTATTAATGTGTCCATCATGCTAGACCTGTGGTTGCCAATTACAAAGGCATGCTAAGGTTCCCTTGCTGAGTCCTTTTGACTTCTTTGTGAATTGGTCAATTTACAGAGATGAATGAGTTTTTTGATATGTGACATATTTACACATCATATACTTATAACCCAGACTTTAAGCAAAAAATACAGTATTTTTCATCCAGTTTACTAAATACTAATCACGAGCCTGTGTTTACTGCCTCTTTGGGACAAATCTCTGTCCACAAAAAGTGGATGATTAGGGTAATTGTCTGAATTTATACCTGTTGGGAAGATTTTCCTCTGTCACCTTTTTCAAGGTTAATAGCATAGGGAGTTATTGTACAGTTTTCATTGATATTGACTTGCATGCCAATGCCAAGACAAATTATTGATAAACCAAATTGAGATGTGTTCTTGTCTTTCATCTGATCATAAGATATTATCATAGACATGGGCCAAGGAAGGGATACTGTGTAACTATATTGGGTATAACGTTCATCTAGGCTTCCCTCACATGCTTCTGGCTGTGCACCCTGTCAGTGATGTAATGCATTCCAGGTGTGCCGCTTCATTCATGTCAGGGTTTTATATCAGAGATGGTTTGTACAATATTCAGATAGTCCATAGCTCTTCTGACTAAACTATGACAGAGGTGGAAGTGTTAACATAGCTTTGGGACACAATTGTGAGTGTAAGGTGCTGTTTATTACATGTGAGTGTGAACTGTTTTAATCCTTTTCTTATCATAATAGAAAACTATATTTTCCAAGTCTCTGAGGCTATACTAATTATCTTTAGCAAAAGCGTCCCATCCTCATGGGATTTGGTATTTGGTCAACAATAAAGTTGATCCTATAGTATTCTATAGTCATTCTCCAGCATCCATCCTATTTCTATAGGAGTCACATAGGTGAATCAAAATAGATATAATAAGAACTGCTAATCCACTAATTTGGTCCTTTTTAGACTATTAAGAGTGATATTATATTTTTTTAAGTCACTTGGGATGTAATATTGCTTTTGAATTTCTTGTTTTATAGGGAATAATAGTTTTTGAAGAATTCCCTCAAGTTTTGTACCATGATAGTTTTTCCTCTACGGACTAAAGAAAGGTACATTGTGATGAAATGACAACCAGGTTCCCATTGTACAGTCTGTAGGCCAGTCCTTGGCTAGAGATCTATTTATATTATTTCCCTTTACTACATATGTCACAATATATTCCTTTTCTGACAGCGAAGTGGCATGACAGCATGGTGATGCTATTGGTGTCAACAGACCTTGTTTCTGACATCCCTCAACATGTCAGGGAATCTTCTGCTTTCCAGTCCACAGTTACCAGAGGAAATTAACATGAATCTCTTTAGTGAAGCTCTAAGATATACATTTTGGGTAGGTTACTCACTGTGGTTTTGCATAGGCATTTCCCCTGGGGATTTCAGTGCTTCTTCAGGTAATGCATTCTAACTGCAAAACTGGCTTAGCTCCAGAAACTGGGCAATCAGTACTATTAAATGGATCAATTGTCTTCAGTACACAGATATTTCACCCTTCATTTTTCTGTTGACACAAATTGAATAAATAACTTTGTTGACTGCCCACCTGTGTTTCCCTAGAAATTCTGTATTCTAATGACCATATTTATAACCCTGAGCTGTTTGTTAACCTTTGGCTGTCACTCAAAACTTGCCAGTTATTATCATGGTTAAGATCACTTCTCTTCCAGTGGTTAAACACCACTGTTCTGCCTCTATTGTCTTTCAATAATTTATCAAGTTTTGTAGTAGCTTCTCCTATTGATAAGGTTTAGCCGTGTCCCCACCCAATTCTCATCTTGTATCACAGGTCCCATAATTCCCACGTGCCATGGGAGGGACCAGTGGGAGGTAACTGAATTATGGGGGTGAGTCTTTCCCATGCTGTTTGCATGATAGTGAATAAGTCCCACAAGATCTGACAGATTTATAAAGGGGAGTTCCCCTGCACAAGCTCTCTCTTGCCTGCTGCCATGTAAGATATATCTTTGCTTTTCCTTTGTCTTCCCATCATGATTGTGAGGCCTCCCCAGTCATGTGGAACCATGAGTCCATTAAACCTCTTTCTTTTATAAATTACCCAGTCTCAGATAGCAGCATGAGAATAGACTAATACACCTACTTTTAGCCTTGGTATCAGAAAGAGTGATTCTTTTACTTGTGCACTGCTTAGTGTTGTGACCTTCCTGCAGGATGCTATCATCTGTGAGCCTTCTGACTGCATGTCCAATTCAGCATGGTTTCTCTTTCACCATCTGAGAGGCAGCTCAGGCATCTCGTATTTATTCAGCATGGACAGCCGCTTTTCCATGGTCCTAGTGAGCATTATATAAGTGAGTTTATCACCTTCCAGGGTCTTTTTACAGTGTTGTATCTTGTATTTTGGGATAATGCCACAAATTAAATTTTATATCCCAACTCACTTTATCAGCACCCTCAGAATTTAGTCTCATAACTAACTGGAGAGCTTCTACCTGTAAAAGACAGCTGGATTTTTTTTACTTTCTTTGGCACGTAGTGATATTGACAACTAATATATCCTCAGATGTAGTATGCTATAAATTAACCCTATTTAGTGTGGTTTTGTACTCCAGCAAGGTATCTAAGAATAAATCTCTTCTTATCTTAAAGTAATTGTTATTATTATTTTTTAATTTGTTGATTTAAAAAATATATACTATGGTAAGAACATTTAACATGAGATCTAGTTGCTTACTAAAATTTTAAGAACACAATAGAGTATTGTTAGTTATAGGTACAATGTTGTACAGCAGATCTGTTAATCTTATTCCTCTTGCATTATTAAAATTCATGCTTGTTGAATAACATCTCCCCATTTTTCCCTCTCCCCTACCCTTGGCAACTGCCATCTACTTTCTACTGAGATTCTAATGAGAATGACTATTTTAGATATATCATATAGGTGGAATTATGTGGTATTGGTAGTTCTGTGACTGACTTATTTCTCTTAGCATAATGACTTCATGGTTCATCCATGTTGTTGCATATTACAAGATTTCCTTCTTCTTAAAAGCTGAATAATATTTTATTTATTTATTTATTTTGACGGAAAAATTGTATTTTAATTATTTTTATGTACAGAAAACTCAACAGTGTACATTTAACCCAGCTTAGTGGCAAGTTCTTTAGCCTTTGCCTTTTCGAGCTTGGCGATACGAGCCACGGACTTGGGACCCAGGACATTGCCGCCCCAGTGACGGCGGATCTCATCGTATCTGTCGTTGTAATTGGTCCTGATAGCTTCCACCAGCTTAGCCAAAGCGCCTTTGTCTTCCGAGTTCACCTGTGTGAAGGCGACAGGGGTGCAGGTCTTCCTGTGGACTAGACGACCCAGTCTGGCCTTCCCCTTGATAATGCAGTAAGGGACCCCCATTTTATGACACAGGGCAGGCAAGAAGACAACCAGCTGGAAGAAAGCATTAGCTGAAGAATGTATTTTGACCAAAAGCAGTAAATTTCAGAGTTCGCTTGGCAGCAATTGCTCAGGGTTAAAAAGCTCATGGATTTGCACTTCAAGGTTGAATTCAGTGAGAGATTCACATCACTGCAAAAAGCTGAATAATATTTTATTGTATTTGTATATAGCATGTTCCTTATCCACTAATCAACTGATGGACATTTAGGTTGTTTCTGTATCTTATCAACTGTAAATAATGTTCCAGTTAACCTAAGGGTGCACATATCTGTTCAAGATCCTAATTTTTTGTTTTGGGTTAATTACCCAGAAGTAAGATTTCTATATTCTGCTGTAGTCTATTTGCATTTTATCAGGAAACTTGTTATTCATAACTGCTGCACCATTATACATTCTCATCAACATATATTAACATTGCAATTTCTTACATACATGTAACACTTTTTACATTTTGTTTTACTCATTTTTTGTAATAATCATAACAGGTATGAAGTGCTATCTCATTGTAGTTTTGACTGGTGTTTCTCTGTTGATTTGTGATGTTAAGAATATTTTCTTGGGAGGCCGAGGCGGGTGGATCACAAGGTCAGGAGATCGAGACCATCCTGGCTAACACGGTGAAACCCCGTCTCTACTAAAAAATACAAAAAACTAGCCGGGCGAGGTGGCGGGCGCCTGTAGTCCCAGCTACTCGGGAGGCTGAGGCAGGAGAATGGTGTGAACCCAGGAGGCGGAGCTTGCAGTGAGCTGAGATCTGGCCAGTGCACTCCAGCTTGGGTGACAGAGCCAGACTCCGTCTCAAAAAAAAAAAAAAAAAAAAGAATATTTTCATTTAGGCCGGGCGTGGTGGCTCAAGCCTGTAATCCCAGCACTTTGGGAGGCTGAGATGGGCAGATCACGAGGTCAGGAGATCGAGACCATCCTGGCTAACACAGTGAAACCCCATCTCTACTAAAAAAGTACCAAAAAAACTAGCCGGGCGTGGTAACGGGCACCTGTAGTCCCAGCTACTCAGGAGGCTGAGGCAGGAGAATGGCGTAAACCCGGAGGTGGAGCTTGCAGTGAGCTGAGATGCAGCCACTGCACTCCAGCCTGGGCGACAGAGCGAGACTCCGTCTCAAAAAAAAAAAAAAAAAAAAAAAAGAATATTTTCATTTACCTGTTGGCCATTTTTATGTCTTTCTAGAGAAAAATGTCTGTTCAAGTTATTTGTCAAGTTCTTTTAAATCAGGATTTTTTTTTTTTTTTTTTTTTTTTTTTAGTATGAGTTGAAGGACTTAATCTTGTATTTTGTATATTAACCTTTAACAATTGCAAATATTTTAACTGCCTTTTTTCACTCTGTTGATTGTTGCATTTGTTGTTCAGAAGCTTTTAGTTATAAGTAGTCCCACTTGTCTATCATTGTTTTTATTGTCTTCAATTTTGCTGTCTTATACAAAAAAACATTGCCAATGCCAATGTCATGCATATTGTTCCTTATGTTTTCTTCTAAGAGTTTTACAATTTAGATCTCTGTTTTAAGTCTTTAATTTATTTTGAGTTGATCTTTGTATATGATATAAAACATGTTTCTAATTTTATTTTTTATTATGGGAATATCCAATTTTCCCAACACCAGTTTTTGAAGAAACTATCCCATCTCTCTCTTTTTTTTTTTTTTTTTTGAGACGGAGTCTTGCTCTGTTGCCCAGGCTGGAGTGCAGTGGCGGGACCTCAGCTCACTGCAAGCTCCGCCTCCCAGGTTCACGCCATTCTCCTGCCTCAGCCTCCCAAGCAGCTGGGACTACAGGCGCCCGCCACCATGTCCAGCTAATTTTTTTGCATTTTTTAGTAGAGACGGGGTTTCACCGTGTTTGCCAGGATGGTCTCGATCTCCTGACCTCATGATCCGCCCGTCTCGGCCTCCCAAAGTGCTGGGATTACAGGCTTGAGCCACCACGCCCGGCCTGAAACTATCCCATCTCTATTGTGTACTCTTGGCATCCTTGCAAAAGATCAGTTGATGGTATATTCAAGGGATTTTGTCTGGGGTCTGTTCTCTTTCATAGTTCTATATGTCTATGTTTATGGCAGTATCATATTAATTTAATTACTGTAGCTTACAGTAATATACAATATGCCATAATATACAGTAGTATCTCCCTTATCTGTGGGTTTGTTTTCTACCATTTCAGTTACCCGCAGTAATCCACAGTTCCAAAATATTAAATGGAATTTCAGAAATAAACAATTCATATGTTTTAAACTGTAAGTTTTTCTGAGTAATGTGATGGCATGTCACACTGTTCCAACCACCCTACCTGAGATATGAATGATCCGTGTATCCAGCATATCTACACTACCCACCCATTAGTCACTTAGTAGCCTTCTCAGTCACTAGATGGAAAAAATATAATATATAGAGTTTGTTGTCATCTAAGGTTTTAGGCATCCACTGGAGATCTTGAAACATATCCCTCACAAATAAGAGGAAGCTGCTGTATTTTAAAGTCAGAAAGCATGTTGCCTTCAGCTTTGTTCTTTTTGTTCAACATTTTTGGACTATAAGGAATTATGCTTTCATATACATTTTATAATTTTTTGCTCTTATGTAAAAAGTGGCATGGGGATTTGAACAGAAATTTAACTGAACCTAGAGACTGCTCTTGCTCTGGGAATTATGACAATTTTAACAATATTAAGTCTGCCAATCCATGGACACAGGATATTTTACATTTATTTATGCTTTCTTTAATTTTTTTTATTAATGTTTTGCCTTGATCAGGTCTCAAGTCTTTTATTCCTTAGTTAAGTTTATTTCTAACAATTTAATTCTTTTTTATACTATTGTAGAAAAAAATTACTTTCTTAATTTCCTTTTCAAAGAGTTTGTTTTTGGTGTACAGGAACACAATTGTTTTTGCATTTTAATTTTATATCCTGCAATTTTACTGAATTCATTTATTAATTCTAACAGTTTTTGATAGAAATTTTAGGGTTTTCTACATATATGATTATGTAATCTGAAAGAATGATAATTTTATTTCTTTCTTTCTTATTTAATGCCATTTAATTATGTATTTATTTTTAATTTTTTTCTTGCCTAATTGTCCTTGCTAGAAACTTTTAGTGGTATAATGAACAGAAGAGGCAAGAGTGGACATGAAAGCCTTGTTTCTAAACTTTCAGTTTTTTACTGTTGAGTATGATGTTAACTGTGGTCTTTTCACATATGACCTTAATTATGTCATGGTAATTTTTTCTGTTGCTGGTTTTTGGAGAGTTTTTATAATGAAAGGCTGAATTTGGTCAAACACTTTTTGTGCAACTATTGCAATGATCGTGCTTTTTTTTTTTTTTTTATCTTTCATTCTCTTAGTGTTATATATCACATTTATTTATTTTTGTGTTAAACCATTCTTTTATCCCAGAGATAAATTATAGTTGGTTATGGTGAATGGTCCTTAAGTTATTGAATTTGGTTTGCCAGTGTTTTATTGAAGATTTTTACATTGTTTATCTGGGATATTGACCTGTGATTTTCTTTTTTTGTAGTGTCTTTTTCTTTGCCTGGCTTTGTTAGTTTAGTAACGTTGTCCTCATAAAGCTAGTTTGAAATTCTTCCCTTATCATTTGTTTTTGGAAGATAATGAGAAGTATTGATGTTAATTCTTATTTAAATGTTTGAAAGAATTTACCAGTGAGAGTTTTCTTTGTTGGGAGGCTTCTGATACTTATTCATTCTCCTTATTGGTTATTGATCTGTTTAGATTTTCTATATATTCATTAAGTTCTGGTAGTATTAAATCAAATTCAGCTTAAAGCTTCTTCCTTACATGTTTTAAGTTCAGCCTAAAAGTGTCTGTATACATTGTGAACTAAAACCTAAATGGAGCTGTAAACAGACTGTAGCCAACTTTTGTGACAGTCACTGAGTTTTGGCCAAAGATGGCCTATTGTTCAAGTTGTGTTCAAGTAAGGCAAACTGAAAGCTGTAACCAATCCGGCTGTCTCTGCACCTCAATTCCATTTTCTGTATTTCATTTTCCTTTTTCTGTCCACAAATCTTCCCACGTGGCTGAGCTGGGAGTCTCTGAGCCTACACTGGCTCTGGAGGCTGCCCCATTCATGAATCGTTCTTTGCACAAACTCTTTTAAATTTAATTTGACTAAAGTTTTCTTTTTAAACAGTAGGTTGTTTTATTTTATTAAATTATTCATTTATTCTAGACTATTTCATTTCTTGCCAAATAATTTTTTACAGTAGTCTCGTATTTCTTATGATTCTTGTGGCATCAGTTGTAATGTCTGCTGTTTAAAATTTTTATTTAACTGAGTCTTTCTCTTCTCTCATGGTCTAAGAGTTTTTCAGTTTTTTATTTCAAAAATCGAACCAGTATGTCTTTTTTTAAAAAAAAATCTTGCTGTTTTGCTATTCTCTATTTTACTTATTTCTGTTATAATCTTTGTTTTTCTTTCTTCCGCTAACCATGGGCTTAGTTTTTATTCCTTTTTTTAGTTCCTTGATGAGCAAAGGTAGGTTATTTATTTAAGATGTTTCTCCTTTTTTAATATAAGCATTTATTATTATAACCATCCCTCTTTATACCGCTTTTTCTGAATCTCAGAAGTTTTAGAGTTTTTGCCATTTTTGTTTGTCTCAAGATATTTTTAATTTCCTTTTTGATTATTTGATGCATTGATTGTCCAATAATGTGCCCTTTTTCATATATTTCTGAATTTTTAATTTTTCCTTCTGTTATTGATTTTTAGTTTCACTCCAAATTGGTTGAAAAAGTTGTTCAGTATGATTTCAATCTTCCTAAATTTGTTAAAACTTGTTTCATGACTTAATATACTACCTATACTGCAAAGTCTTCTGTGCATGCTTAAGTAGAATGCATCTTCCACTGCTGTTGGGTGGGATGTTTTTGATATGTCTGTTTGATCCATTTGATTGATAGTGTTATTCAAAGCCAGTGTTTACTTACTGATTTTCTCTCGGTGCATTATATCTATTATTGAAAGTGGAATATTGAAGCCTCTTACTCTTAGTGTATTTCTGTCTCTTTCTTCAGTCTGTTAATGTTTGTTTTATACATCTAGGTGCACGATGTTTAGTGAATATATACTTACAATCAATTGTTATATGTTCAAAATGAATGGACTCTTCCATCATTAGTATCATCCTTCTTAGTCTGTAGTGATTTTTTTCTTAAAACCTATTTTGTCTGATAAAACTATAGCTATCCCTGCCTTCTTTTGATTATAGTATTGGATGAATTATTTTAATTCTTAATATAGCATCTCTATCCTTGTGTTTTATAAAATGTCCAGCTAAGGTAGAAAAGTCATCACAAGTAGAAAGAGGGATTTTAAATAATTGAGACAGTGTGATGGATGAAGGATTAGAGAACTATCAAGTTGTGTGGGGGTTGGGGGGAGGCAAAATAATCTAGATGGAGGAGATCCAAGGGAGCATGCAAGATAATAATTCTAACTACTTTATGGAAGAAAGGATAAAACAACTCAAGGGGGAAGTACTTTAAAATAGTGTTACCGTTTTGACTAAAAATCATGTAGCTTTATATTTTTCTTTGAATTTTACCGTGGAATTAAACTTAGTGTAAATAATTAAAAAGTAATATCTATGCAAATGACAGGCACATTATTGTCTATCTTGTCAGAATTCAAAATACTCAGTTTTGTAATACAATGTAATACCCCTTACAGAATTCTATGCACATGTACTTTATTTATGTCTGCATTTGTCTTGAGTTACTAATGTTCCAAAACCACACATGCATGGAATAAATACATTATCATAAAATAGCAAAACTATTCTTTTTTTTTAATTTTTTTTTTTTTGAGGTTGCAAGATTTAATAGAGAGGAATCAGAGCTCCCATACAAAGGGAGGGAACCCAAAGAGGGTAGCCATTGCAAGCTTGAATGCCTGGTTTATATCTCGATCATTTTCCCTCCCGCTGTGCTTTCAGGCAACAGATGACTGGCTATTTATTTACCTCCTATTATTGCCTAATTAGCATTTTAGTGAGATCTCTTTACTATCTGAATGTTCTGGTGTGAACTAAGTTGCAAGCCCCATGTTTAAAGGTAGAAGCGGTCACCTTCCCAGCTAGACTTAGGGATTCTTAGTCGGCCTAGGAAATCCAGCTAGTCCTGTCTCTCAGTCCCCATTCTCAACAGGAAAACCCAAAACTATTCATAATCACAGTTAGACTTGGCTGTTTGCTGTTATTGACTTCAACTAGACACTACAAAAACTTTTACAATAGCCACTATAATAAGTTAGTAAACTTACTAGTTTGCATATATTCCTGTACCTCACTACTATATCAATATTCTGTTATATCTCTCTGGAAGAAAATATATAATTTTCATCATAATTGTTTTCTTCATGTCAGTATATTTTCAAATAGATCAGTGGTTATTAGGTAAATCATTAAAAAAGAATGAAATCATTTTTAGCTGAGAATAAACTTTTTTCTTTTGTAATTTCCCCACACTTTCTAATAATACATGCTCGTTTAAATGTTTTTTTTTTTTTTTTTTTTACAGTAAATTTGACCAAGGAAAGAATAAGACTGAAGCACAAAATAGAAAACAACTAAATATTCCTTTCATAGCTATATCAG
Organism: Trachypithecus francoisi; assembly: GCF_009764315.1. Lineage (NCBI taxonomy): Eukaryota > Metazoa > Chordata > Mammalia > Primates > Cercopithecidae > Trachypithecus > Trachypithecus francoisi. The sequence goes on along the minus strand of NW_022681463.1, from coordinate 53,699,430 downwards.
CAATAAAGTGTTACATTTTGTTAGACTGTTGAAGCAGATAAGACAATTTTTTTCAGTTATTCTCCAAAATATGTATATTCTTAAAATGTGATTTTCTATTATTATTTCCTTCCATTTACTAACCCAGAGCAATATATTTTCTGTTGGCTGAATTGGTATTTATTTTATTGAATACTTAGGGGACAAAGAGATGAACTATGTACAACTTTAAGATTCTTTTGTATCATATTTTCAAGAATAAAAGAGATATATAAATTTTGGAAATGGCAGAGAGAAACCAAAATTTTCAGAGTTAATATAAACTTATATTTTTAAAAAAGAGAAATAAATTTTTCTGTTAAAATTTCAGGATCGAAATAAAATAGCAATTTTATTACAATACCATTTAAAATACTCCAGATGCTTATTTAGTCGATTTTATTTAAATATGGTTATTTATGTATATTATCACTATCTGATTTGTCTGTCTACCTTATTATGATTTTAAAAATTTGCAAAGTTCCCATAGAAATTTAGTAAGCTGCCAAAAGCCATCTTTTCCCTAGAGAGTTTGCCTTCACACAGCTTATCAATTGAAAACACAGCCATTCTAATACACAAATCCCTCTACAACTGCACTTCCTGAGCCATGCTTCCTACAGATTGTTAGCAGAAGGGAAGAAGGATGTAGACAACTGTAGAAGTATACCATTTGACCTAGGACATATCATTCAATTTATTGTAATATTTAAAAAATACATTCAGTCATAATTATGAAATATATTTCTGTAATTGCAAGTAACTGGGAATTTAAAATGTTTTTAGTCAACATATTTTTACATTGGAGATATTTTCTATTCATATGGTTTAAGAATTTATATATGAACTTTTAATTCTTTTTTTACTTAATATTTATTTTTTTAAAAATATACTTTCTATTCTATATGTCTGTTGGCCTTTTAAAAAAGGAATATGCAGATAACAAAATTAGAAACATAAATTGGTTCATATTGACTTACATACATTTTAACTTCTCAAGTAAGTGATAAAGTTTTCTAATTTAGTCTAAGTAGTATTTAGAAGTGTTTTTTAAAAATCTTTTATATATGTATATATATATATGCTATAAAATAAGCAATGTGCATATGGTTGAACTGTTTTTCAGATAATTGCAATACATCTAAGGGATTTCTTTGCATTATTGAGTTATATTAAATTGAACAGATATTTAACTTTTAAAAACTATTTTTCTACTGATGGGAATTCACATTGTTTCCACTTTTATATTAAAAATATTCTGTAATTGAATACTGGGAAAATGGTACAGTAGAAAGAACCAGAAATCTGAATTCACATCCAGAAAATAATTACACAGACAGAATCTGTCTTATGATTCTGGAACTCTGGAGTCTATGGATACCTTGCAACTTCCAGGGGAAAGCTAGCACACTACATTGCAGATCATTTTGGTCAAATTCAGCTCTTAGTTCAGCAATGGCTCCCCAGCTTTCATTCCCATAGCAGAAAACCGCACATGTTCCTGATACAAGTTGGCAAGTTGATTGTGGGAACCAAGGTGGGTGTTTAAAATCCTGCTTTTTAAATATTAGGAATCTATGTTCTGATCACTGATTGCTGCTTCTGATCAGAGAGGTGCAGACACCGATGCATGTAACCATTATGGCTGCAACTGCTCACATTTTTACAAGTTTCTCCCCCTCTGGCAGAAGTGATTTTCTGGGGGAATTAAAGAGTCAGGATTTTTTTCTTTTTCTCCTTTTGAGAATTAGACGTTAGAAACTATAATATTCAAAATTAACTGTTTATATGGCAGAGGGAGTGGACATTGTGGAGAAGGTTAGAAAATCATGGTCCTTGTCCAGAGAAAGATATAGGCCCCAAAAGACCTAAAATGAAAATATTAAGTTTACACCACTGACTGATACTGCTGTGGAAAGTCAGGGACCCAGAACAGAGGGACTGGTTGAAGCCGTGGCAGAAGAACATAAATTGTGAAGATTTCATGGACATTTATTAGTTCCCAAAATTAATACTTTTACAATTTCTCATGCCTGTCTTTACTGCAGTCTCTGAACATAAATTGTGAAGATTTCATTGACATGTATCACTTCCCCAGTCAATTCTCTTATAATTTCCTATGCCTGTCTTTGCTTTAATCTCTTAATCCTATCATCTTCTTAAGCTGAGGATGTATGTCGCCTCAGGACCCTGAAATGATTGTGTTAACTGTACAAATTGTTTGTAAAACATGTGTGTTTGAACAATATGAAATCAGGGCACCCTGAAAAAGAACATAACAACAGCAATCTTCAGGAAACAAGGAAAGATAACCATAAGGTCTGACTGCCTGTGGGGTTGGGAAGAATAGAGCTATATTTTTCTTCTCACAGATAGCCTGTAAATGGACATGTGAGCAGGAGAAATACCTCTGAATTCTTTTCCCAGAAAGGAATATTAATAATTGATAACCCTAGGAAAAGAATGCATTCCCAGGAGTAGGTCTATGGACAGCCACTCTGGGAGTGTCTGTCTTATGTGGTTGAAGATAAGGGATAAAATATGCCCTGGTCTCCTGCAGTGCCCTCAGGCTTGCCAGGATTGGGAAATTCCAGCCTGGTGAATTCTAGTCAGACCAGTTGTCTGCTCTCGAACCCTGTTGCCTGTTAAGATGTTTATCAAGAGAATGCATGCCCAGCAGGACATGAACCTCATCAGTAATTCTAATTTCGCCCTCTGCCTTGTGATCATTTATTGCCGTTTGAAGAATGTGATCTCTGTGACCTACTCCCTATTTGTACTCCCCTCCCCTTTTGAAATCCTTAATAAAAACTTGCTGGTTTTGCAGCTCAGGGGTCCCATCATGTTTCTACCAATATGTGATGGCACCCTCCCAGAGGCCCAGCTGTAAAATTTCTCTCTTTGTACTCGTTCTCTTTACTTTTTAGATTGGCCAACTGTTGGGGTCCGCATGTTTCCTAAACAAAGGAATGAACACACAAGACAAGACAAACATGGCGGCCGCTCTGAACAATATGCTCTGCTTTATTTTATACAGTCGTTTGTGGAATGTTACCAAGTCACAAGACACATTGTTGTTTTTCTGACCTTTCCCCGACTTTCTGGATCATCAAGATGTTTACACATAAACAAGCCCCCAGGGTCTGCTGTTTGCAACTGGCTCCTTTGTCCTCCCTGTTTGCAGGGAAGGAACGCCCTGCTTCATTTGCAAGAGCAAGACTTATCGGGAATGTCTCATTTGCGAGCACGTAGTCCTCTACATTTCCTCTTTCCTTATTTACAAGTTTGAATTTCTTTCAAAACCATCATTACATGTTGGGCTCACTGGGATTCGGTGTTTGCCCTTTGGCACCGTCTCCAGCAGACTGTGAAAATGACAAAGGCAAGAACAACAATCAATACATTTCTAGAAACAGAGGTCAGCAAAGTTTTTACAGGGCTCACTGGGTTCAAAGACGTCAAACTTTGTGCAATACCAGTCATCAAATCTGCACCAGTCAGCAATGGTAACTGATTGTGAAATGTTTCAGAAATGTTCTGTGTTAATTCTTGTATTTCTAGAGAAAGATTATTATGACCAATTAAAAGTCTCTTTATCTCAGTCCAATTATCTACAGTGCTGTTAAAAAGAACAGGAGTAATACAAAATTGGGTAGTGTTCCAATCACATTTTAACAAAACTCGGGTATTTAACACTGTTAGCTGATCTTCCAACCAAGAAACCACTTGCTCCAGATTATCCACTCGTTCAGTCAAATGAGCATCTATGTCTCGTTGCTGCTGCCACAACAAATGTGATTGTTTATGCCATTGTTGCACAAATTCTGCATTTTGTATACTCTGGGGTAGAGCTAGTCCAGCAACAGCAGTGGTGGAAGCAATTGCTACAAGTCCTGTCACGGCGGTCACAACGATTCCAACCATCTTCTGACTGTGGTGGACAAGATCTTGCATAACCTTGTAAATTTGAGTAACCCCAGCAGATTCACTCCAAGTACGTGTTAAGTTTACAGGTAGCCAGGTTTCTTTTCTGGCTCTTAGTATATATAAATCGGAATGAGACTCATTCCAATTATTATTCCACCAAGTAGTATTTATACAACTTAAGAATGTACAATTGTCCGTACAGTTAACTACCCCTATATGATTATCCCATTTAAAAATTCCTGTTAACAACAAATAAAGTTTTCTTACACATGCAATAACATATCTAGAACTATTTTGATGCAAAGATATATGGAAAAAGGTTAGCAATATTAGTAGTAAGATTTAAGGACATGTTTCCCATGAAAGTGAACATTGGTTTATCAGCAGCTAGCAACTTTCAAATATAACTTTGTATTTGTGAGGTATTAGCCAAATGCGGCATAGGGGATGATAGACTACCATCATGCCAAATAATAGTTTCATTGCGATCTGCAGAAATGCTGTGATTATTCTTATGCCAGCACAGGTTGACATGACTAAATTTAGTTTGAAAATCTCCATGTACACTCCAATCAGTAACAAGGTATTTACGACCTTTCCCTTTTGCTTCTAACAACAATTGTGGCCCACTACCTCTACATCTAGTCCACTCTAGTTGGGAAACACCTCCGGACACATCGGGGATGGGACATAAAGATAATGTACTTGGCAGAGTTTCATTAATTACTGCAGTATGATTATACTTAAAACTTTGAGCCACAATAATCATAGTAAAGGCAGAGATATGACTATGGTTATAGCGAACAGCCCAAGCCTCATGAGAAAGATCCAGCCAATGTGGACTACTCCCAAGACATATAGGTAAGCCTTCAACCCCAAATTGATATGAACTATTTACTGTGCCAATGTCTAATTCAGGATCCTGGTTTAAAAAGGGCAATGACATCCAAGCAGTATCATTAGTAAATACTGAGACTTCTCTGTCTCCCCAGGCCACACCTTGATATAAGGGTGGAAAAGGAATATAAGCCCAGTAGGTAAATTCTCCAGCCATTACCTGACAATTTACTATGGCCAGCATAGCCAGGAATAAAGTTAGTGGGGTTTTGGGCTGCCCAGCTTGTTGAACGATCCCTTCAGCTTTCTGAGTAAGCTTTTTCAGTTGACCCCATGTCGGGGGCTCCGCACTTCGAGTTCCGAAGGTGAATGTTCTCTGAGCACTCAGATTCAGCTCCTGAAATTTCTTAAGGAACTCTTTGGATCAGCTCCTCTTCTCCATGGCACTATTTCAACCATTGAGATGGAAACCACTTGTCTCCGGCACCTGTATGGACAAGAGCATAGCCTCGGCCCCATTGTAAAACTTTTCCTTTTAAATATTTCCCTCTTAATGAAGGATAATACAACCACAGATTACTGTTTTGTGGTTTTTCTGAAGGCTGTTGAAAATGTTTCACCACTGCAGACTGGTGTAATTGGCGCCAATGGTTGAGAAAATTTAAACTAAAAAGGGTTTTCAGAATTTGATGTTTTGGGGAATCTCACCCATCTCCCCCTTTTTGTTTTAAAAGTTGTAATTTTAGGGTAGCATTGGCTTTTTTAATAATTGCTTGGCTTTGACTGTTAAATAGAATATCAGTGGAATGATGAATATGGTATAAAGAGAGGAAGGATGGGTTTCCAACAGAGATTCAATGTATTGATTAGATAATCGAGTAATAATTTTTATAGGGTCAGCACCTAGCAACTGATGAGCTCGATGTCATCCTTTAATAATTAATTCAGCTAATTTATCAATATATGAGTGAATTTTCTTAATGGCTTTATTAGCCAAAACAGCCACTCTAGAATATTATTATCTTATTGTAAAACGGCCATTGGCGAATGGGGAGTATGAAAAAGACACAATGAAAGTGGAAGATTGGGTGCAATATAATCAAGGTGAGCTTTACTAATGCTATTTTCTACAAATGACTATATATATATATATATATATATATATATATTTTTTTTTTTTTTTTTTTTTTTTTTTTTCCTGCTACAGGGGATAATTGATGAGAACTATTTAAATCTGAATCTCTTTCTAAGGTAGCAAATAGATGTCTCACTTCATAAGTAGGGATGCCTAAGATGGGGTGAAGCCAATTTATGTCTCCTAACAGTTTTTGAAAATCATTAAGGGTTAAAAGTTGATCTCTTTGAATTTAAACATTTGTGGCAGAATATGCTTTTTTGCTAAAAGGTATCCCAAACATTGAATAGGAAATTGAGTTTGTATTTTCTCAGAAGAAATATGTAAATTATATTGAGTTAATTGTTGTTATAAGACCTGAAAAACTTGGCCTTGTAGGACTTCATCAGGAGTTGCTAATAGAATATCATCCATATAATGGTATATTAACACAGTAGGGAATTAACATCTAACAGGGTTTAAGGCTCTATGAACAAACTTTTGACATAAAGTAGGACTATTAAGCATATCTTGAGGAAGAACTTTCTATTGATATCTTTGAATAGGCTGTCCATTATTATATTCGGGAACAGTAAAGGCAAATTTTTCACAATCTTGGGGTTGTAACGGGATAGTAAAAAAAAAATCTTTCAGATCTATACCCATTAATTTCCAATTTTGTGGGATAAGAGTTGGATTAGGAAGCCCAGGTTCTAAAGTCCTCATAGGTTGAATACAAGTATTTACAGCTCTAAGATCAGTTAATAAGTGCCATTTTCCTTTTTTTTTTTTTGACGAGACAAACACAGGGGAATTCCATGCAGAAGTACTTGGTTCAATATGCCCCTCGGTCAATTGTTCCTTAACTAAATTCTTTAAAGCCTTAACTTTTTCTTTAGATAATGGCCACTGTTCCACCCAAACAGGAGTTGTAGTCTTCCACTTCAATTGTGAAGTTTGAGGCTTATGGACAGTGGCTAAGAGTTTAAAGGATTGTGGCCCATTTTGAACATCATATTTTTGGCAGCTGAAGAAATACGATGAATGCTTAAAAAGGCACCAAATTGTTGTAAAAGATCACAGCCCCAAAAGTTAATATTAATGAGAACAATATAAAAGCACACTTTTCCTTGTTGTCCTTCAGGTCCTACAAGGCTCAGGGGCTCGACACTTTGGTAGACTATCGAAGCAGTACCTAGGCCGGATAGAGTAACCAATACTAGTTTCTTTTTCCAATAATCAGGCCATTGAGCATACATCTGCTCCTGTGTCGACTAATCCCTCAAAAAGTATCCCATTAATTTGCAATGAACATAAAGGTTTTTGATCAGAAACTAAAGTTTCCCAGAAAACAGTTTTCCCAGTACTACCGAAACTTCCTTGACAAGACACATCTCTAGATAAGAAAGGAAAAAAAAAGGCAATAAAAGCAATTGTGCAATACTTTCCCCTGCTTCTAGGCACATAAATTGTGAGACTTGTACCATAATAAGGATTTCATCAGTAAAATCAGGATCAATAATTCCTGGGACCACCATTAACCCCGGCATAGCGCTGCTGCTTCGGCCTAACAAAAATCCTATGTTATGCCCAGACCGTTTGTTCCCCGAAAAAGACCACCAGAGTCCAGAGTCAAAGCCAAGCGGCAAGGATCTTTAATGCAAGTTCGAACTTGGTCCCTCCGTTCCACAACATACAGGAGGGCCCTGAACAATGCGTGCGCTTGCCTTTTATAGCCTAATGTAAACAGGACTTGTAAAGTTGCAGAGGAACGAGGGAATTCTCTAGGTTACAGCATTACAATTGGTTAACATTTTAAGTTTATACATTTAGCAGTTTTTTTATTGGTTCCCGTGCTCTCACAAACGGCTGTGTTCTTATCGGGGATTTTCCAGGTGGTGTCCTTCTAAAGTTGAGATATATGGTAGTCTTTGAATTGAAAGATATATGGTGGGGAGACATATGGTGGGATGAGCCCAGGAAGTTGAGGGATATATGGAGGGGAGACATATGGTGGGATATGTTTATACTGGGCTCAGGAAGTTGAGAGATATATGGCAAGCACTAGTAATTAGAACAGAAAAAGAACAAGACAGGGACTTTCACATTGTTTGTCTATACAACATCTGAAATCTATAGATAACATTATCGGTTAGGTCCGGCGTCAACTTTTAACTAGGCTCAAGGCACCGCCCGGGCTGTTTGCCTGTGGACTTCATTTCTGCCTCTTAGTCTCTTCATTTGATCTCTTTCATTCCCCCCTTTCTCAGGTACCTCTGGAGCCAATCTTGGGTCTTATAAGTCTGATTCTGTTTCAGCGTTTACAGGTTGTTATTGGGCTATGAGGACCATGTGCTGTATGGTGTCAAACCTTTCTCTGACAAACCGCAAAATTCTGTTAATAACACAAGGTCCTACGGTAAGCAGAAATAGTAGACTTAGCAGAGGTCCAAGGAAGGGGGCTAACAGGGGAAACATAGAGGAATTTTACCATTGTCATCATGACACTGAGATTACAAACTTTACAAAGTAATAGAATATTACAAAGTAAGTGGGGGCAGGATGAGAGCACAGGATGGTGTTAACATTAAAATTGCTAATGAAATTTTGGAAACGCATACTCATTGATAACATTTTATCAGGAAATAGGGTTTGAGAGCAGACAACCTGACTGACCAAAATTTATTAGGTGGGAATTTCCTCATCCTAATAAGCCTGAGAGCACTACAGGAGGCCGGGGCTTATTTCATCCCTTCGGCTTCAACTGTAAAAGGCGGCACGCCTCCAAGGGGGTCGTTTATAGGCCTACCCTCAGAGCGCATTCTCTTTCTCAGGGATATTCCTTGCTGAGAAAAAGAATTCAGCGATATTTCTCCTATTTGCATTCAAAAAGAGAAGAAATATGGCTCTGTTCCGTCCGGCTCATCAGCGGCCAGTTCAAGGTTACCTCCCTTGTTTCCTGAACATCACTGTTATCCTGTTTTTTTTTCAAGATGCCTAGAGTCCATATTGTTTAAACACACATGCTCTACAAACCATTTGTGCAGTTAACTCAATTATCACAGGGTCCTGAGGTGACATATATCCTCCTCAGCTTACAAAGAAGATGATGGGACTAAGAGATTAAAGTAAAGACATAGGAAATTACAAAAGTATTAAAGTAAAGGCAGACATAAGAAATTACAAAAGTATTAATTTCGGAGAACTAATAAAATGTTCATGAAATTTTTATATTTTATGTTTTTTTTTTTTTTTTTTTTTTGCCGTGGCTTCAGCCAGTCCCTCCATTCAAGGTCTCTGACTCCCTGCAACATTTTCTCTCTCTTTTTTTCTATATAAATATGCCATGGTGATGAAGGCTCGTTCGTTCTCTCGATTGTGGCATAGGATTCTTTGACTGGTCCAGCACACTAAAAACAAACCGATTAAACAGAGACACATAATTTCAAAATTTGCTGCAGTAGAGTTCTCAATAGACTTAATTTAAGTTGTGGGGTTTTAATCCATAAAGAATTTTTTTTTTTTTTTTTTTTTACTTGATCTAATGCCTCAGTTCTAGGCACAATATTTAAATGACTTTGAGAGGCTTTAAAATTTGTTGTTCTAATTTAGAAATGTCTAAAGTGAGATAATTTCCTCTTCCCTGTAGATGGCGTTTTGCCATGTCCTAGTGATGTTTAGACTTATTATAAATTTGGGGTGTAATACAAAAATCTGAAGTATTCCAGTCACACTGTAACTGGAAACAATACCTAATGGAAATATTTATCACCAATTTTTTTTTTTTCTCCGGTTAGGCAGGGCAACAATCATCTGTGGGACCAGGTACCTACACACTATTATTAACATATATTTTAATAGGATTATTCATCCTTGTGACCACCCGAACTAAGGGCGAGAAAGGCACATAAGCCCAGTAGGTATAATTAGCTGCAGCTGCTCCTGCAGGCATGGGGAGACTTACCACCGTTGATACAACTATTAAAGCTGCAAGCAGCGTTGTTTTTTTTTTTTTTTCCTGAGGTTTGTGTCACCTTTGCGCTGGCTAGGCTTTTTCTAGCTAACAGTGTCAGCTTCTTTAACTGTGCCCAGGTCGGCAGCTCTGCCTTCCTGGTGCATGGTGACTTTATCTGTTTTTCTAATATCACCACTTGATTTATCCTGCGAGTCAATGGTGCTCGATGACGGTGTTTCTGTCTCTGTGGAGGCGCTTTTCTTTGCATCTCCGATGGGTTCATTGTAGAACTTCAAATGTTTAGTGGGTATCCAAATAGGAAGCTGATTTTCTCCTAGTGAAACACAAGCAAAACTTCTTCCCCAGGTTATCACCTTCTCTATTTCTCATGTCCTATCTTTGTTGTAACAAAGTGAACAGCTGGTGTAACTGATTATCTATGCTGTATTTAATTAGAGCTGTCTTAACATCCTTTGTAGCCTGTACTACATATGCAGAATCTGATATAATATTAACAGGTTGATTAAAATCTTTTAACACTGTAATGACTGCAACCAACTCTGCTCTTGAGCAGATTGATATTGAGTTTTGATTACTCGCTCTTTTGGCCCTCTGTAAGTCACTTTTTCATTGCTGGGACCATCAGTGAATACTGTCAGAGCATTTTCTAAAGGTTTATGTCTGGTAATTTTAGGTAAAATCCAAGTAGTCAATTTTAAAAACTGGAAGATTTTTGTTTTTGGGTAATGATTATCAATAATTCTTACAAAATCTGCAAGGCCAATTTGCCATGCACCAGAATTGATAAAGGCTCGTTTAACTTGTTCCTTGGTTAAAGGAACAACTATTTTGTCTGGGTCATTACCATACAATTTTCTTATTCGTAATCTTGTCTGACCAATTAATGTAGCCATTTGATCCAAGTACAATGTAAAAGTTTTAATTGTACTGCGAGGAAGGAATGACCACTCTACAAGATCAGTATTTTGAAAATGATGCCTTTTGGAGAACGCGCAGTGGCAAAAATCAAAAGTTGGAGTGGGGCTAAAGAATCTATTTTACTGATTTGCGCTGACCGAAATTTTTTTTTCCTCTTCTATAATTTTAATTTTTTTTGTTGCCTCTGGGGCTAATATTTTTCTATTATCTATTTGCATCCTTAAATAATGAAAAGGAGCAGAGGTTTGGATCTTTTTAAATGCTATTGTTAGTCCTGTGTTAGCAACCTCTGCTTGCAGAAATGTGTAACAGTCAATTAATTTGTCTCTTGTTTCTGCAGCACATAAAATATCATCAATATAGTGAATGATATAACAATCTGAAAATTTGTTTCTAATTGGTTGAAGGACTTGACCTACGAAAGCTTGACAAATAGTTGGACTATTAAGCATTCCTTGAGGTAAAACTTTTCACTGAAACCTGGTAGCTGGTTTTTTATTATTTATGGCGGGTATAGTAAAGGCAAATTTTTTACAATCTTGCTCTGCCAGAGGAATGGTAAACAAAAGCAATCCTTTAGACCAATTATAATTAAAAGCCAGTCTTTTAGGATCATGGCCAGAGAGGGCAATCCAGGTTGGAGAGGCCCCACGGGTTGAATTACAGCGTTTACGGCTCTTAAGTCCATTAACATACGCCATTTGCCTGATTTTTTTTTCTGAATTACAAATACAGGAGAATTCCAGGGTGAGAATGAAGGCTCAATATGTCCCTTTTCTAATTGTTTCTTTGCTAATAAGTGTAAAGCCTCCAGTTTTTGCTTTGGTAGCGGCCACTGATTTACCTATACCGGTTTTCCTGTTTTCCAAGTTAATGGAATGGGTTTAGGAGGCTCTACAGTGGCCGCCCCTAAAAAGGATACCCCATTTCTTTTCTTTTTTGATTATCTGGCCCTAAACAATGTAAAATCATTGTACTTTTATACACTTCTGAAGCTGTGCCTACGCCGATAAGTCTTGTAACAGCCTTTTGTTTAGGCCAATTTTTTTTTTGACCACTGATTTAAAGCAATGGCAGAGATATCTGCTCCTGTCTCTACCAACCCTTCAAACTGTTTTCCTTGAATAATGGCCTTACATACAGGTCTGCTCTCAGAGACCAGACTTGCCCAATATGCAGCCTTTCCTGCCAGATCAGTGCTTCTAAACCCTCCTGTTCTTTTTATTTCACTGTTTCCAACTTTAATATAAGGTAGGAGTAATAATTGAGTGATCCTGTCTCCTGGACTGGCACTCCAAGGAACTGAGGAACTAATAACCAATTGAATTTCGCCTTCATAGTCTGAATCAACCACACCAGTATGAATTTGAACTCCTTTTAGATTTAAACTTGATCTTCCTAAGATTAGTCCTACAGTCCCCTCAGGCAATGGGCCGTATACCCCCGTGGGGATTTTTTTTTTTTGTGGAGGCTCCCCTGGAAGCAGAGAGACTGCTTGTAAAGTACATAGATCTACTGCTGCACTGCCACTTGTGGCGGGGGATAATTGCTATATTGTGATAACTGGCTTATTCCCTGAGACACTTGCGACAGTGGGGGTTGTTATTCCTGAAAACGCTGAGGAACAAAGCGTTGAATTTTAAATGCCCCAGTTTGTTGCGGGGCCTGAGGCTGGCCCCTCCTCTCATTTCCTGACAGTGAAAGGAGGGGCAGGCGGTTCCTGGGTCTTGGATTTTTTTTTTCCCAGGTCTTAAGGCAGATAGCCCTGATTTGCTCAATGGCCTCATTTGGCATTATTGCTTGTTGGTCAACAGTGCTCCAATTTTGACCTATTCCTAATAGTTGATCTGCCTCTATGTTAATTGGAGGATTGGCAGTCCTATTTTTTCGGACCTGCACTTGTGCCCCATCAATCCACCAAGTCTTAAATTGTAAAAATTGAGAGGGAGAAAGTGAGGATTTTACCAGAATCTCCCAATCATTCCATACTGTAAGTGGGATGATTTTACCTTCCCTACTTGCTTGTTTTAATTCTTTGCCAATTTTTTCCCCAATCTTTTAGATCTAAAGTTCTCTGTTCCGGAAACCATGGACAAAACTGTTCTATTGTTTGAAAGAGCGTATTTAGATTTTTGCTAGACACTTTAACTCCCCCTCTTTTTAAGAGAATTTTTATAAAGCTGTGATGAGGCATATTTACTTTTAGTTTGTTCCATTGTTACCCTAGGTTCTTCCGAGCGTGCAAGCTTACCACAAGGCTGACTGTAGATGTACTCGGGAGTCTCTCGTCGACTTGTCTTTAATGACCACACTCCAGCATACCCTCACCTTAGAGAAAAGCTTCCAAGTTGGGCACCAGATGAAGGGGTGGCGTGCCCCTCCACATCTGTGGGTGTTTCTCGTTAGGTGGAACGAGAGACTTTAGAAAAGAAATAAGACCCAGAGACAGAGTATAGAGAAAGAAAAGCGGGGCCCATGGGACCAGCGCTCAGCTTACAGAGGACCCACGCCAGCCCTTCAGAGTTACTTTCCCTTGTAGTGGGTCCCGGTGCGCTAGCCACCTCCCGTCTGCCTGCTCCCTCCCGCGGCTCAACCTGGGGGGGGCGCTGAGGCCTGCGGCCCGGAGAGGTATGGAGGGGGTTCTGTGGACAGTGGGTCCCCGCTATCAGGTAAACAGGTCCTGCAAAGGAAAGTGAGTTGCTGGAATATCAACAACAAGTTATGTCAGTCGCAGGCGCGCTCCAGAAATCTGGGTCAGAACAAGTTATGTCAGTCGCAGGCGCGCTCCAGAAATCTGGGTCAAAATAAGTGCAAACAAGAACCAGATGAGAGCCGGGGGACGTCTCCCACCAGTCTCTGCTGGCTGTCCTATAGCGCGTCCGCCAGGACGTATGCCAGCTTCAGACCTCGCGAGTCACAGATTCAGGCGGACTTAGAGAGCCGCAAATTCAGACAGGCTAACAGCCTCAGGCGGACTTAAAGAGCCGCGAATTCAGACAGGCTAACAGCCTCAGGCGGACTTAAAGAGCCGCAGGTTCAGAACGGACACAGACAGACAAAGATGAAGACGGGCAAACACAGACGAGCCGGCTCACCTATTAGCAGATCGATCCTAGTAGATCCGTTGACCAGGGGTCTGGTGGGCTTGGGGAATCCCGGGAGAGCCCCCAAATGTTATGCCCAGACCGTTTGTTCCCCGAAAAAGACCACCAGAGTCCAGAGTCAAAGCCAAGCGGCAAGGATCTTTAATGCAAGTTCGAACTTGGTCCCTCCGTTCCACAACATACAGGAGGGCCCTGAACAATGCGTGCGCTTGCCTTTTATAGCCTAATGTAAACAGGACTTGTAAAGTAGGGAATTCTCTAGGTTACAGCATTACAATTGGTTAACATTTTAAGTTTATACATTTAGCAGTTTTTTTATTGGTTCCCGTGCTCTCACAAATGGCTGTGTTCTTATCGGGGATTTTCCAGGTGGTTTCCTTCTAAAGTTGAGATATATGGTAGTCTTTGAATTGAAAGATATATGGTGGGGAGACATATGGTGGGATGAGCCCAGGAAGTTGAGGGATATATGGAGGGGAGACATATGGTGGGATATGTTATACTGGGCTCAGGAAGTTGAGAGATATATGGCAAGCACTAGTAATTAGAACAGAAAAAGAACAAGACAGGGACTTTCACATTGCTTGTCTATACAACATCTGAAATCTATAGATAACATTATCGGTTAGGTCCGGCATCAACTTTTAACTAGGCTCAAGGCACCGCCCGGGCTGTTTGCCTGTGGACTTCATTTCTGCCTCTTAGTCTCTTCATTTGATCTCTTTCACCTACATGCCTGGACAATAGCTAGGTCAGCAGCGTCACTCTGCTTAGTGGCAGCATAAAGCTGAGAAACTGGGGTAGGGTAAGATGTCTTTAAGGAAGACTCGAGGTCATTCCTTGATGTTGTAAGCCACTGCTCACTGGGTACTGGGGTAGGCCTGCATTGTAGTTGTTGGGGCCCCAAGCCTGCAGGCCCTGGATCCCGGTTCCTGAGAGGGGTGACAATACATTCCCACTTTTATCAGTTTTTGAACGGCATTCATTGGTCCAATGTCGACCCTTGCCACATCATTCACACATATCAGATGGTAACCTTTTTTCTTTTAGAGCAGAAGAGCCTAATTTTTTCCAGCATTCCTTTTTAAAATGACTGGGTTTCCCACATTGATAGCATATACCTTGTTTAGAATTGCCTTTTAAAGCCTTAGAAAGTGCCCCAGCAAACAATTGAGCATTGTAAATAGCTCCTCCAACACCTGCACAAGCCCGAATGTATTCATCTAAATCAGCTCCACTAGCTTTTAGATGACACAGCAATTTTTGGCACTCAGGATTAGCATTCTCAAAAGCCAGAGTATCCAAAAGAATTTTAGCAGCAGGCCTGAACCTACAGTTTTTAATAGAGTATCTTTTTTTTTTTTTTTTTTTTTTGAGACGCAGTCTCGCTCTGTCACCCAGGCTGGAGTGCAGTGGCTGGATCTCAGCTCACTGCAAGCTCTGCCTCCCGGGTTTATGCCATTCTCCTGCCTCAGCCTCCCAAGTAGCTGGGACTACAGGCGCCCGCCACCTAGCCCGGCTAGTTTTTTGTATTTTTTAGTAGAGACGGGGTTTCACCATGTTAGCCAGGATGGTCTCGATCTCCTGACCTCGTGATCTGCCCATCTCAGCCTCCCAAAGTGCTGGGATTACAGGCTTGAGCCACCACGCCCAGCCACTATTACAGTATCTTGAAGATGGGCTACAAAATCTGGATACGGCTCAGTGGCTCCTTGTAGGATCTTTACAAAAGATAAAGAAGTTTTACCCGCTATTTCAACCTTAGTCCACGCTTTTATAAGCAAGGCTTTAATCTGAGTGAAAGCAATATCATCTAGGCCTGCCTCAGCATTTAGAGTGGCGTATTGTCCTGAACCCGTAAGCTGCTCTTCAGTAGGTCCTCGGGGATTTCGGGTAGCATTTTTTCTGGCTTGTACTCTTGCTTCCTCCCACCACCAACTTTTTAATTGAAACCATTGCAAATGATCAAGGACAGCCTGTCCCAACGTTTCCCAGTCAATAGGAATCATCATATGTTCAATTCCCGGTCAGGGAACCATCATATGTTCTGAAGAGAAGGAATCGAGAAGGCCAAGAACAAACGGTGACTGAGGTCCATAATTAGAAATTGCAGCTTTCATTTCTTTCAAAAATTTAAATTGTAGGTCTGTAGAAGTCACATTCTGGCTACCGTTTGGGAATTGAGCATTGGGGCCGAAAGCAGCCCGTGTTGTTGGGAATAAATTTAATTCCTCGAAATCATCCTTGTCCTCCGATTCCTTCTTTTCTCCTACAGGAGGAAAAGGCACAGACCTGACATAGGCAAAGAGGTCGGAGGTGGAAGCAAAGGGAAATCTTTTTAACAGGGAAGGCTCGTGGTGGAGAGATAGGAGAAGCAGGAGCAGTGGCACCTAGCAATTTTAACAACTGTTGTAACATCTCTAAAATACGCTGCAAATCAGAATTTCTTTCAGATGAAGGAGGCATTAGCTCTTCTTCCAATTCCTTGTCCTCAGCAACCGGGGCGTAAATATGTTTCTCTCTAGGATCATTCCTCTCTAAAGCTTCAGATGCCTCACCTCCTGTGGCAGTATTGCCATGCTCTGAGTCAGTTTCAAGTAACTCTAATTCCTGAGTAATGGAACTACACAAAGTCCACAAAGTCAGAGGCATCGTTTGCCCTCGCTGATGAGCTCGACGCAGGACTTTAACAACTTGTAACCATTCGTTTCAATTGAATTGCACTTTGGTTTGATATTGAAACCAATAACAATGTTGTTCAACATGGGCAAACAATCGCTTCAAAGTCTTATGTTCCTTAACTAACTTCTACTCCTATAGACATCAACAGTCCCTGGAGTAACCACAAATATTCTGGGCCAGAGAGGTGGAATTTCCCGTAACTTTCCTGTGGGTCCCCCTTCTTATTTATTTATCTGCCGGGGTGTTCCCCCTCTGGTTCCTTGCTCTCATGGAGCCACGTACCCTGCTCACTGTGCCAGATGTTGGGGTCCGCGTGTTTCCTAAACAAAGGAATGAACACACAAGACAACACAAGACAAGACAAACATGGCGGCCGCTCCAAACGACACTCTCTGCTTTATTTTATACAGTCGTTTGTGGAATGTTAACAAGTCACAAGACACATTGTTGTTTTTCTGACCTTTCCCCGACTTTCTGGATTATCAAGATGTTTACACATGAACAAGCCCCCAGGGTCTGCTGTTTGCAACTGGCTCCTTTGTCCTCCCTGTTTGCAGGGAAGGAATGCCCTGCTTCGTTTGCAAGAGCAGGACTTATAGGAAACGCCCTGCTTCATTTGCAAGAGCAGGACTTATCGGGAACCTCTCATGTGCGAGCACATAGTCCTCTACAGCCAACACTGAGGGAAAATAGAAAGAACCTACGTTGAAACATTGGGGGATGGTTCTCCAGATAGATGCTCAGGATGGAGACTGTATACAGCAATAAAAACAAAGCAGAACAAAATAAAATCACAACCTAAGAAAGGGAGGAAATGTGATTTCTAGAGTTACCACATTGTTAAATTCAAATGTCCAGTTGTCAACAAAAAATTACAGAAAAGTCTCATTCACAGGAAAATAAATAAATGAGCAGAAACTGTATATGAGGAAACCCAACGGCAGATCTACCGGAAAAAGACTGTAAGACAGCTGTCTTAAAGATATTCATATTGGTAGAGGCCTATGTGGAAAAAGTCAAGAATATGATATATAAAACAATATGATTATATCAATTACAAAATATAAAATATAAAAAATTGATTTCATAATAAATTCTGCTATGGAACAATATGACTTTAAAAAAATGCTACAGAAATTCAAAGGTGGATTTGAGCAGGCAGAAGAAAGAATCAGTGAAACTGTAGATTGGACAATCGAAATCATTGTGTCTGAGGAATAGAAAGAAAAATTATTACAGACATCTGAACAGAGCCTAAGGAACCTATGTAATACCACCACACAGGTCAACAGATGATTATGAGACTCATGTAAGAAGAAAGAGAGAAAGGGGCATAGAGAATACTTGAAGGAAAATGGCCCCAAATGTCCAATTTGATAAAAGACTTAAATATTAACATCCAAGCAGTTTAATGAAGTCTAAATATAACAGAGACTTGCACCAAGAAACATTATTATAGTCAAGCTGTTAAAAGACAAAAAGAAAATTTTGAAAGCAGCAAGGATATCACGTAAAAGGAATTCTTCATAAGATTATTAGCAGATTTTTTATCAGACACTTTGGAGGCCAGAAGGAAATAAGTGGATATATCTAATGTGCTAAAACTAAAAACAAAAGCAAAACTGTCAGTCAGGAATCCTTTATGTGTCAAAATGTGTCAAAATGACCATTTAAAAGTGAGAGAGAAACTAAGTCAGTTTCAGATAAATACAAGCTGAGAAAGATCACTACCACTAGCCCTGCCCAGGAAGAAATGCTACAAGGAATATTGCAGGTTAAAATGGAAGGACACTAGACAGTAGCTCAAACCTGTGTGAATAAATAAATATTGAAGTAAAAGTAAATGCATGAACAATTATAATAGCTGGTATTATTGTAACAGGTTTGTGGCTGGGGTGGTGGCTCATGCCTGTAGTCCCAGCACTTAGGGAGGCCGAGGCGGGCAGATCACAAGGTCAGAAGATTGAAACCATCCTGGTTAACACAGTGAAACCCCATCTCTACTAAAAATGCAAAAAATTAGCTGTGCATTGTGGCGGGCACCTGTAATCCCAGCTACTAGGGAGACTGAAGCAGAAGAATGGCATGAACCTGGGAGGCGGAGCTTGCAGTGAGTGGAGATCGCACCACTGCACTCCAGCCTGGGCAACAGAGCAACTCCATCTCAAAAATAAAATAAAATAAAATAAAATAAAATGTATCAGGTTTGCAATCATATTTTGTTTTCTACATAACTTAAGAAACTAATGATTTTTAAAAATCTTTAGCTAATAATATTAAATAATTATTAGCTTATGGTTTTGGATGTGATGAATGAAGATGCAATTTTGTGACATCAAGAACTAAAATGATTGGGAACAGTACTGTAAAGTAGGAGAGTTTTGTTTGTCATCAAAATTTGAGTATTATAACTGTACAATGTTGATTATAATCCCCCTGTCACCAAAGAAAAAGAAAGAATATAGAATATAAAAAAAGGAAATGAGAAATAAAATATTGCAGTACAAAACATGAACTATATACAAAAGAGAGAGGAATGCAGAAAATTAGGAGCAAAAAAGCTACAAGTCAAATAGAAAATGAATAGCAAAATAATAGAGGTATGTCCCTCTTGTCAAAATTACTTTAGATATAAATGGTTTAAACTATCCAATCAAAATGCAGAGACTGGAAAAATAGGTAAGAAACAATAATCCAACTACATGCTGTCTACCAGTAACTCACTTTAGATCAAAAGTCAAAAACAAGTTGAAAGCAACACAATGCAAAAAGACATTTCCTACATGTAGTAACTAAAAGAGATAAGACTGATTGCCTATAGTAATAAAAGAC
Organism: Trachypithecus francoisi; assembly: GCF_009764315.1. Lineage (NCBI taxonomy): Eukaryota > Metazoa > Chordata > Mammalia > Primates > Cercopithecidae > Trachypithecus > Trachypithecus francoisi. The sequence goes on along the minus strand of NW_022681463.1, from coordinate 53,680,022 downwards.
AAAATAGACTTTAAACAGAAAAATATTATATGACACAAGAGGATATTATACGTTAATAAGAGGTGAAATACAGCAAGAAGATATAACAATGACAAACATTTATGCACCTAATATTAGTGAAAATATATGAAACAAAATTCACAGAAATGAATGCAAAAATAGACATTTCTTTTTCTTTTCTTTTTTTTTTTTTTGAGACAAAGTCTCGCTCTGTCACCCAGGCTGGAGTACAGTGGCGCAATCTCAGCTCACTGCAAGCTCCGCCTCCTGGGTTCAGGCCATTCTCCTGCCTCAGCCTCCTGAGTAGCTGGGACTGCAGGCACTCGCCACCAAGCCCGGCTGATTTTTTTTTGTATGTTTTTAGCAGAGACGGGATTTCACCATGTTATCCAGGATGGTCTCGATCTCCCGACCTCATGATCTGCCCGCCTTGGCCTCCCAAAGTGCTGGGATCACAGGCATGAGCCACCTTGCCTCGCCAAAAATAGACATATCTATAACAATAGTTGAACATGTTAATATCCCATTCTCAATAACAAATAGAAAAAAACAGGGAGAAGATTAACAAGGAAATAGAGGACTTGAAAAACATAATAAACCAATTAGATCTAAAAGATATATATAGCATACTCTACCCAACAACAGCAGAATAAACACTCTTGTAAAATATACATGTAGGGTTTTTGTTTTGTTTTGTTTTGTTTGTTTTGTTTTTCTTTTTTCTGAGATGGAGTCTTGCTCTGTCACCCAGGCTGGAGTGCAGTGGTGCGATCTTGGCTCACCACAACCTCCACCTCCCAGGCTGCAGTGATTCTCCCACCTCAGCCTCCTGAGTAGCTGGGATTACAGGTGAGCACCACCACTGCCAGACATTTTTTTCTTTTCTTTTTTTTTTTTTTAGTAGAGAGAGTTTCATCATGTTGGCCAGCCTGATATTGAACTCCTGATCTCAAAAGATCCGCCTGTCTCAGCCTCCCAAAGTGCTGGTGAAGTTTAGCAACAACCATATGAATGTACTTAATACCATTGAACTGTACACTTAAAGATAGCTAAGATGGTAAATTTTAGGTTATATTTATTTTACCAAAATTTTTAAAAATTGAAAGATTAAAAAAGATAAGTAGAGAAATTTGAGTATAACTGTCTAACAGATGACATCATCACCAGTTTAAATATATATATCTATCTATATATAGATATATATATTAGTTTTGTTAGAAGTGTTTATGATATTATGGTTATGGTGAAAAAATGTTTTTATTTTTAGACATGGATACTGAAGTATAGATGCTCCTGGACTTACGATGGCAATGCATACCACAATTCCATTGTAAATTTAAAATATCCTAAGTTGAAAATGCACTTAATACACTTAACTTACTAAACTTCCTGAAAATCAGAGGTTCCCAATTCCCAGGCCACAGGGTGGTACTGATGGGTGGCCTGTTAAGAACTGGGCCTCACAGCAGTAATTGAGTAGCAGGCGTTACTGTCTGAGCTCTGCCTCCTGTCAGATCAGCAGCGGCGGAGAGCAAACCCTTCTGTGAACTGTGAGTGCAAGGAATCTAGGTTGCGTGTTTCTTACCAGAATCTAACCAGGTCCTGATGATCTAAGGTGGAACAGTTTCATCCTGAAAATATCCCCCTGCCCATCCCTGTCTAAAAAATCGTCCTCCATGAAACTGGTCTCTGGTGCCAAAAAGGTTGGGAACCGTTGCTGAAAATCATAGCTTAGTCTAACTTGCCTTAAATGCGCCCAGAACACTTACATTAGCCTACAGTTGAGCGAAATCATCTGGCAACATAGTGCGCTGTAGAGTATCAGTTGTTTACCTTGATGATTGCATAGCTGACTGGGAACAGTTGCTTACTAAGATTACCCAGCAAGGCAAGACAATATGCTACTGCTTTCTACCAAATGCATATCACTTTCACACCATCGTAAAGTCAAAAATTAAAAGTTAAACTATCATGAGTTAGAGATCATCTATGTTTAGTGGTGAAATATCTTGGTGTTTGTAATTTAATGTATGTACTCCAACAACAATAAAATAGATAGAGAAATGTGGCAAAATGTTAACTGTTAAATCAAGATGATGTGTATACGGTATTTATTTTACTATTCTTTTTCTCTTTGTTTAAACATTTTCATAATAATTTTTAAGATTATATTATTTGTTGAACTCATATGCTCTGTAACATTGTCCTTTTAAAAATATTGTATTTGTTCATAAAAGTCATATGCTCAGGAATGAAAATAGAGGAAAGTAAATACTATTGACCCATCACTCACAGAGAGCTCTTGTCAATAGCATTTATCTTTACAGGCTTTTTTTTTGTGCTTTCTTATTATTTTTTGTGAACAAATCATAAAAATTTTTGTGATATGCTCCCTGTCAATATCATTAATATGTTCCATTAAACCCCTTTCTAAATGTTCTGGGATATGAACAGAGAAATTTTCAGGAGTAGGATTGTTGGCTCAAATTGTATATGTATTTATAATTGTAATTGATGCTGCTAGATATATTTCTAGAAATATTATAATGTTACCTATTCCCATCACTGATCTTTAAGGAGGAAAATATTTTACCCAGGCCTTATGTAGCTTTTTAATTGAAAGAAAATTCAGTACTACAAATGCTTTAGGCTTCTCTCTGATCTCTTGCTCAACCCTCCAAGGAAAAAAGGAATGATATAATCTTATTGATGAGATAAGATACAAAGACTGGACATTTAAACTTAGTCCCTTTCTCTTCCCTTTCGTTTTTAATTTGGCTTATCTGAAGGGAACATGTATTTCTATTTTGCCATCATACACTAAGAAAGCTTACTTCCATGAGAGAAGCCTGTAATTGTTAGATTACCTATGAGGTGGTAAATAAAACTGCCAATAATATAAGACACATTAACAGATACCAGCTTTTATCTTTAATACAGATTATTTTTTATTCTCTATGTACCTATTTCCCTGTAAACAGTCACAGTTCCTTCCTAACTCCGGACTGTATAAGAGAGTGCTATTTTTCTGGTTTCTGGAAAACCCCCAATTTCATGTGCATGGGCAATAACATTGATAGAGAAAAAGTGGAATTTTAGGGGGCAAGCATAAAGAGATTGTGGCATTTATCAGAGACCGAGAAAGTGACTTCAATTATTACTAACTGTCAACTGGACACCAAATGACATAGAGTTTTCCAATTTTGCGATGACTCAAGTCTTTGTACAGGATAGTAGCTATTTAATGTAAATAGAAATGTAGGTGCTGACCTTAAGTATAAACTATGGAGCTCCATGAAATAGTCCAGTATAAGGATGGGTGTGAGGAGCTCATAATTTTTGCCAAACTTGAGCAGAGATTAACTTTGTATGGGCATTTGTGTGTTTGCATGTGTAACTTCAAAATAGCATACAGTAAACTTTATTTTTGCTGGAGGGGGCACATAGTACAGTTGTGTGAACTTTATTATGCACTGCCCTCCCTCTGTATATACAGAGGATCAGTTCCAGGACCTCCATATACCAAAATCCATGAATACAAGTCTCCCAGTTGGTCCTGTAAAACCTGGATGTACAAAAAGTCATCCGTCTGTAAAGGCAGTTGGGCATCCCTCCAATACCTTTCTGTGCCTGGCCTATTTCACTTAAATAATGTCCTCCTGGTTACATATTTGGAATACTTAGTCATATGATTTGCAGTAAAAACAAGTCTCTACCAGTAAGACTCCACCGGTAAGACACAGATGCTCTTGTTTCACTGTTCAGCTGACATTGACCAGGCTGGGACACTGGTTTCCTGGCAGTAGTAGCTGCTGACTCATATCTGCCCTCTTCTCTGGAGTTTTGCACTTGACTGATGAGAGTCTCTTACTTTGAGATGATTGTGAGATTAGACTCCTTAGCAAAGCTCCATGGGTCCTGTACTGAAGCCAATGGCCAACTCATATGGTCATAGAAGCACAAACCACTACTTTATAAGTATAATGGCTTTGTGTCATGATCTACACCGCAAAACTTCCCCAGGAAATAAGTGAAGACAGTCATCTCCTAAAATCACATTTTTGTTTAGCTCAAGGGTGAGTAAATTTTTATGTATGGGGACAGATAGCAAATATTTTAGGGTCTGCAAAGCCATATGGTCTCTATTGCAACAACTCAACAATGTTGGTGTAGGGACAAAGGAGACAGTAATTAGCAGAGTAGGGTACTAGCATAAAGACAGATAAATAGAGCAGAATAGAGCCCAGAATATAACCCATTAATAGAATATCAAGTGATCTTCTACAAAGGTACCAAGAAATACAAAATGGAAAGGATAGTCTCTTTAACAAACGGTATTTGGAAAACTGAGTATTCACATACAGAAGGTATTTGGAAAACTGAATATTCACATACAGAAGAATGACGTTGACCCTTAGATCATGCTCAAAAACCAACTCAAGATGGATTAAAGATTTAAATAGAACACCTTTAACTGTAAAACTCAGAATATAACGTAGGTGAAAATCGTCATGACATTGTTATTGGCAATGTTTTTTTGAATCGGACACCAAAATCATGGGTAACAAAAGCAAAAATAGATGAGTGGGACCACAAAAAAATAAAAAAAACAAAATTTTTGCACACAAAGGAAATAACAGAATGTAAAAGCAATCTATGTAATAGAAAATATTTGCAAATCATACATCTGATAAAAGGTTAATATGCAAAATACATGATAAACTTCTTCAACTCATATTGAAACACTAAATAACTTAATTAGAAAAGGGGTAAAGGACTTGAATAAATTTCTTTCTGGAGAAGACATACAAATTGCCAACAGGAATATGAAAAAATGTTTAATATCACTAACCACCAAGGAAATGTAAACCAAACCCACAATGAGATAAAACCTCACATCTGCCAGGATGGCTATAATAAAAACAAAACAGAGATAATTAGTGTTGGTAAGGATGCAGAGAAACGAGAATCCTGATACACTGTTGGGAATGTAGAATGATACAGTCACTGTGAAAAACAGTATGAAAGTTTCTAAAAAATTTAAAAGAGAACTACCATGTGATCCAAGAATCTTACTTCTGGATATTTGTTTTAGAAAACTGAAATCAGAATTTTAAATGATTTTCTGATGTTAAAGAAATAGGTGCATTCCCATGTTCACTGACATGTTTCTCTTGAGATCACTCCCTCAAGAACTCATTTGTACAAGAATCTCCATCTCACCTCTGTTTCTGGAAATGCTTACCTATGGACACCATGTTTCCCAAAACATGTAACATTTTGTTTTTGCCATTTAGAAGCTGAGGATTAAAAAAGACCCCTTTATTACCCTTCAGGCAAACCATTTACTGATTATATATTATTAAATGTTGAATATCTCATTACGTAGCTGATGCAATTGTTTCTATTTCTTAGCATTTTATCTCTTCACTTTTGGGCATATACATTAATTGATGATGATAGGTCTTTATTAACAGCACATATATAATGTCTCTTTTTAAGAGAAAAACATTTATAATTATGATAAAAAATAAAATAATGTTAATTATATTATTTTAACTGAGGTGAAAAATAATGGTATTCATAGGGTTCAGGACATGCTACCCCAAAACATGGTACTTTGAGAAAACAGCAGAAAAAGAAAGTTCTCTCTGACCTTCCAGTCACTCTTCTCTGAAGCAGGTCATAAAACCTAGAAAGAATTGTTTCACTTCTCCTAAAGCAAGTCAAAAGATCCTTAATTGAGAGGTGCTCTCTCTATATCCAGAGGAAAGGAGCCTAAGACACAGAGACATCAGAATCTGACCAAATGGGCCTTTTTAAATTCTTCCCTAGTTTACCCAGTGGATCATTTCCACTTTGTCCAATTATATTTTCCCGTGACAGTCCACTCTTAAACCTAAGCATAAATACACAAGTTTCCCTTTTCTTTGGGTCTGAATTTCCTTATGAAGGCTCCTGTGTCATGTAAAACTTGTATTACATACATTTGTTAACGTTTTTCCCTTGCAAATTGGCCCTTTGTTGTAGGCAGCTCAGCCATTAACCTATGATGGATAAAGAAAAAGTATTCCTTTTTTCTCCTACAGTATATATCTATTAGGTGCATATATGTGCATATGTGTTTATTCATATGAATGTATTCACATATGCATACAAATAACTTATTTACTGAACATGTTTTGCAATAGTGATGAAGAGATGACAGCTTTAATATGTGGAGAAAAATATTTCTACATATATATTACTTGTAAATCTCTCACTTTCTGGTCTGAATAATCACTTTTATATGTAAATCATGACAGGTGCAAATAAGTAAAAATTAGTTATTTGGGTGCCCTGGGTTAGAATCTTCATAATATGTGTCCGTGCTTGAGTGTATATGTGTTTTCCTATTAAAGAGGCATGTAATAAGATGAGAAGAAAAATAGACTAGAATCGGTGGCAACATCCTCACCCTGTCTGTAAATGGACACAATATAGAAATGCACACACAGACCAATTCAGTGAAATGTCATACCATATATTTTGCCTATTCTGTATGCATATCATATTTTTGAGACCATTTTAGCTCAGCCAAACAGTTCTTTTTCCCTTTAAAAAAGATTAAACAAAGCTGCTCAAAGAAATTAATGTTCTTCATTAGTGTTAAGGTTTTAGCAGTAAATAACAGACCATTGGACTTACAGTGGCTCATTCGTTCAACATATCAAGATATTCCATTATCTCACATGGCAAAATAGCTAGAGAAAGGAAGTTTATCTTACATTCAAAACAGGTGTGTGGCAGTTCCAAGGATCATATCACACACTTCTGTCCCAAAGTGAAGCATAGAAAAAAAATGTTTTTTTTTGTTTTTTTTTTTCCCATTTTACACAGCACTAGTCTCCTTTTTTGTGTGTTTTTATGTTGAAAAAGATATGTTAGGAATTTTTCCATAGAATTATGGAAATTAGTAGGACTAATCCAACTTGGTCCCATACTTTGTCATTTGAGACTGCAATATGTCCAAAGATAAATGGCCTAATAGGATGGGTACACACTAATAATGTTTCCTTCTCTTTGGAAGAAAAGTTTAACATGTTGTTTTAAATATTAAATTGAAAGTAAAGAGAGTAGAGTAAAATTGTGAGAAGCATTTTATAGTTGATAAATTATGCATCCAGAGACTTAATCATTCTTCTCACCTTCCTCTCACATAGACTTTAATCCTAGTGGCAGGTAAATATAAATAGTTAATTAGACACCTAAAACTTTCAGAAATATTCTGCTTAATATCAGTTCTGTTAGGATAAAAGATTTTGATGACACTTTATTTCTACATTGGTAGTATGTTGAATTGCTAAGTACAGAGTTAAGCAGATTGAGAATAGTCTTCAATTTAAACATTAATGAAAATGAGAGAATGAAGCATTAACTCTAATTCCTTATCCAAATCTTATATAATTCATGAATAAATAAAGATTAATGATGGTTTTTGGAAGCAGACATCAGTTTTTTAAAATATTCTTTTATAAAATTATATCTGTGCCAAATCACATATCTGGGATTAGTTTTATTTAAAGAAACTTTGCAAAGAGTTATTTGCTTTTCTTCTATATATATATATATATTTTTTTTTTTTTTTAATTTTTTTTCTAAGAGGCACTGCTGGGCCACATTTTACATTAGGGAGAGACCAAGTTAGAGAATTTTTTTCAGTAACTTAATCAAAATCACAAAGTATATCATGGGTCGGGCTGATATTAAAATCTAGGCATGATTCATTCCTTCTTTTCTAATTTTCAATAAGAATCTTCAATTTTTATCACTATGTTGACAATCACACTTTTTATTTTGCTTTTAATTTGAAAGAAAAAAAGCCAAGTAATGTTTATTATTTTGTCTACTCAATCACCATTTCTCCTCTAACACTTCCTCAATATCTTCAAAGGGTTCAGGGAGTTTAAGTACAATGGTTTTAAAAGTTTGTTCCTCAGACTTTTGCATTCTTTTGCCTCAGCACAAACTGTAAGCATGTTTGTACTGCAGGTTCATAGACCGCCCACCTTGACATACTGCGCCTGCATATCTGGGGAATTAGTCAGGGAATTCTTTAAGGAAAGACTGAGAACCACCATTTTAGACGATAATTTTTAAAGTAAAATTTATACTGAAATTCACTTTTAAAGGCTAATTTCAATTTTGCTTTTTTTACTGCAATTTGTGAACATTAGTTTGGATTTCATTCTCAGCATAACTTTAACACAGGGTGAAATCTACTCTCTACCTTGAAAAAATTAAAAGCTGTTTATTATTTTCTCCTATATTTTACAGAATGGAATAAAAGATACAAGAATATCAAGAAATTCAATAGAGAACTACTTCTTGAGTCTGCATGTATAATGAAAAATACGAAGAAAGTTACTATTAATTATACAGGCATGTGTATGCATATGTAATATATATGTGTGCATATATTGTAGATAGTATATATACTATTTATATACATAATTCCTAATTATATATAAAATAATCATTATTTCTCTGGCTTATGTTGAATTTTATTTTTGCAAATGGTTATGCATTAATTACAATATACTTAAGAACACCATTTTACCTTTCATAGCCTTTATAATCAGGTTAGCTAAAAGTTGATATTTCTTACACAGTAACTTCATTACAAGATATGTAAAATTAATATTCTCTTATATGTCTTCTAACACAATTATTTGTATGTAATATAATGAATACCACATGAGGAAACAGAAAAATCTACTCTGCCTTCATCATTTACAGATAAGATAAACAATTTTAGTGAATTTATGTTATTTTCCCACATACCTTGAAAAGTTTTATTGCATTGAATGTACCTTGAGTTTCCTTTCATAAGAGAAGTTGTTTCACCCCCAACTCCACTGGGGGACCAGGGTCTTTAATGAAAAGGAATGGGACTGTGTACTGTCTATAACCAGCACACAGATGATGGGAATAGGATTGGTTATCTAACTATCACTCCTAGTGGCATAATTCCAGGAAATTTGTAAGGTGGCAACTCTGGACTAATCTTTGATTTATGGATGAGTTTGGTGAAAAATGCTGCATTCAATTAGTTAAAAAAATTATAAGACCACTTTTTCTTCAAGAGCATATGGTAAGAAATATGAAAAGCATCTGATTGAAGGAGAGAGAGAGAGCAAGAGAGACAGAGAGAGCAGAAAGACAGCATAGTGTATATACATTAATAGAAGAATAAGAGATCAGATTTAAGAATTTCAGCATGGTTCCTTGAGCATAGAATTGGCCTAGATGTTAGAATGACCTTACAATTTAAATGTTAATAAGAATTGTCTGTAGGAAATTTTCTGCAGTTCAAATGAAGCTCTTTTTCCCCGTATTGCTATAAGCACACTTAGACAAGACCACCATTACTTTGTCAAGGCTCTGTAGTTCTGGGTCTTTTAATAAAAGGATTCTAAAATGCCTATCATACATGCTATAGTAGAAATGAGGTCACAAATGCATCACCATTATATTGATAGTTACCCTAAAGCTAGATGTGCTTAATTTGGTATCCATTGCAGGTCTTCAAAAACACCCATTAACAGACAAAGTGTTTATGTATGCAATGGACATTTTTTCTGGGGAAAAAAGCCATATGTTTTACTAATATGATAGATTCAACAATGAGTAATATAAAAGTATGCTATCTGAAGACTATTTACCCAATTTTATGCCAACATGTTTTAAATTTTGTTCTGTGAATGTCCAGCCTCAGAATCCCCTGGATTGCTTGCTTATAATGTAGATTTATGCCCTAATCTCCCATTTAATTGGTCATAATCTTGACATATGAGGCTAGAATCCACAGTTTAATAAACTATTCAAATATTTTAATGCATAAGAAATATTGAATACTACATGAAAGTAAAGTGAGTCTTCCTATACTTTGCATCAATTTCTACCCTCTGACAACAGAATATTTTAAAATGGTACTAGCTTCTATTCCACACGAATTTGAGCTAAATGTGATACTCATTTGGTGCTAACCTGTTTACTGTTTATGTCAAGCAATCAGAGTTAGACAAAAGTTACTAACATTATCTTGTATGCTTGATAAGTGGAAATGCAGTCAAACTTATGCAAAGTTCCATACATTTTGTATTGATTGGTACTTACTGTGGGAATAATTTATCCCTTAAAAAAATCAGTAATTTAAGAAACAGAGCTCTGCAATGCTAATCTTTCATTCACAAAAATTAATAATACTTCTAAAGACATACCAGGACATTTTTTGCTTAGGTACTTCATACAATAAATTTCTTAAAGAGGTTACAGTGGATAGAAAATGTGACTGGCTGACCAGGTGCTGTGGCTCATGCCTGTAATCCAAGCAATTGGCAGGTGGATCATGAGGTCAAGGGATGGAGACCATCCTGGCCAACATGGTGAAACCCCATCTCTACTAAGAATATAAAAAAAATTAGCTGGGCATGGTGGTGCACACCTGTAGTCCCAGCTACTCAGGAGACTGAGGCAGGAGAATCACTTGAACCCGGGAGGCGGAGGTTGCGGTGAGCTGAGATCATGCCAGTGCACTCTATCCAGCTTGGAGACAGAGTGAGACTGCGTGTCAAAAAAATATATATATTATATATATATTTTCCATATATATATATGGAAAAATGTTTTTGCAATATTTATTGACATCAAGTAGACTGGTTCTGAGGGAATAAGTTGGTGACTAAAAATGTAATGATCTATAAACAAGAGTAATGTATAAGTGGACTGGAGACCATTTCATGTATACATAGGAAAGACAAGAGGCTTCAGTCAAAATTGTTTCCCTTGTGTTGCACCCATTATTATTGCTGTATATTTGAAACGACCCTAGAAACATTCGTTAGCTGATTATTTTTAGACCAAATGAATGTTTGTTCTGTTTTGTTTTAATATGTTTGTGTCTCTTGGAACACTATCTAATTATCATTTAGAAATTAGGAAAATCAACTAAAGAAATCATTTTTATTTGCAATATTTTGTATTATATTTTGTCTTTAGATTTATTCGACATTAAATTAAAATCACACTGAAGTATATTTTGTTTTATTTATAGATGGACTTAAATAAATTCATTAAAAAAATTTTATTCCATACCACTCTAAACTCATCTGTAATTTATTTGTAAGACAGATACTGTAAATTGCCAGTTCTGATATGTAAAGAGACTGAAACCTTTATTGTATGACTTTTAAGGTAGTAATTCTCTCCATCATCTAAAATTCCTCTCACTATGCTCTAAATTCCTGAAGTTTACAAGTCTTATTTAACAAAAATTTGACACACTCTCAAAAGGAAATATGTAACATCAAAAATAAACATTTACTTAAATATTTGAAGAATTTTATGGGTAGTTTTTGAGCTCATATTACATTAACAAAGAGAAAAATAACAATATCCTGGAAAGCTAAATGGGACGAGGTCTGGAATAAAAGTAGCAAGAGTTGGGCTTTCTTTAAAAACTGAACATTGATTTCCCCAAATACTAAATGTGAGTCAGAATAGAACCTGTTGAAATTATTTATCAAATTTAAGAATAAATGAGTTATTGATTCTAAGTAGCTGTTCAAATTTACAACTTTTAGCAGCATCATCTATATCACGGGTTGTCCAACTTTTTCTGAAAAGGGACCAGATAATTACTTTAGTTTTTGTAAGTGTTTCAGTCACTGTCACAACATTTCTCACAGCTGCTAAACACTGGCATGGTAACGTAAAATCAGATGTAGACAATATGTAATTGAATGAATTTGGCTGTGTTCCAATAAAACTTTATTTACAAAATGGTAGTGGGCAAGATTTGACCTGTGGCCTGTAGTTTGCTGATCTCTGAACTAGATGAGATCTTGAAGACAACTACATGATAACTTGTTAGTGAATCAGTATGTATAAAAATAAATATAAAGGAGTTAGTATTAACATTTAAAGAGACCTCTATTAGCTCTTTCACTCGTCTGTTTTTGGACCTGTCTCACTCAATCATTTCCGTCATAAATTGCATTTCTTCACTTCTGGAAGAGTCAGAAAACACGCACACATATGTATAGGAATGAGCATCAAATAGTTGAAATATATATATATATATATTTATATAACAGAAGTTGTTGAATGTAATAATAAGAATAATCTTGAATTCAGTAAGCTAGAATAATAGAACACATTTATTGTGGCTAAGCAATATAAGGATAATATAAAATCTAATAAGTGGTTAATACACCTAATTGTACAGGTTACATAAAAGAAGGCATGACTTAAAACAACATTTGTGAATATATATATATATTCACAAATTTTAAAAGCATAAGAAAACTTTGAAACTGTACTTAAAACCTACTCAATTTTACTCTCATTGTTTACATTATTTTTGCTTTTCAGATCATTAATCTTTCTTTAAAAAGCTGTAAACCATTTTTCTAATACAAATAATTGATGTAAGTAACACACCTATGCACTTGAAATTGTATTGTGAGAAATAAACAAATAGATTCTCAAATTCAAGAATCTGTAAAATTCAGAGGTTATCAATGCTGATATTACATTTTTGATTGCTGATTCATTTATTGCATTACTTCAATCTGATTAATTACTCTGAAATTTTTGCCAACTCAGTTGTTACTCATCTTAGTAATAACTTCTGCTAAAATCATTTCCTTGTTGAGAGTAAATTCCCTTTTCAGAAGAACAGTCCGTTAGGGGTACAAAATTTAAAATGTATTTTTAAAATATAGTAGAACTGCTAAAAGTAGGTGATGAATGATGTGCACTTATAATAATAAAATGATTTCTATTAAAGCTGAATTTTTTCACAAGACATACATTACAACATACACTACAAATAAGAATGATGGAAGGACATAAATAAATAAATGATTACTATGTTTTATTTCTAGGAAAGAGATGATTAAATATTTTATACTTTTAGGGTTGAAATTATTTAATATTGTACTTTTAAAATCCAGTTTACTTTTATCTGAGCTTAAGGAGATGAAAAATATTGGTGTTCTTTTTTTCTGAAAGGTGCTTTAAAATAATATCTCCTGTAAAATTATAAAAATATATAATTAGTATTAGAAATGTAATTAAATATACTATTGGATGGTATCTTGATAATTTTTGTGAGATCATTAGTACTATTGGACTTTCATTTCTTAGATTAGTCTTTATTTCCTTTATGTAGATAAACATCTATTTAATAGCTTTACTCTATATTTGAAGGGGAAACTTCTTAACCAAATATCTCCTGTTGAAAATGTTGGTCTTTGAAAGTATTAATTTAGTTCTTTCCTGCCTCCTAGTCTATATATCCCCACTCAGAGGAACACCACACACACACACACACACACACACACACACACACACAGAAACACATTATCTCTGTATCTCTCACACACATACCTCCTTCTGTCTTTTTGTTTTTTTCATCCCTCAATACCATCATATAACTTTCCGGCTCTCCAGTGCCTTGTACTTGCTTTATTATTCCTTCTGGGAATATCATGCTCCAGCTTCTCACCAGTGTTCTTCTCATCCTAGTCATACTTGAAGAACAATACATTCTGCAAGTAGTGTTACAATTCAATGTAGCTATTGAATTTATCACCAGAAGGAAAAACAAGAAAACAAATATTTATTATTCCCTCCACAAAACATGCATGGAGGTGTCATTGAAAATCCACTAATTTTTACTACCTTTCTTTAGTCAGATCAACTTTCTTCCTGGATTATTAAAATGCCCTACAAGCTGACTGTCTTGCTTCTAACATTGCTCCCTGTTGTAAGTTGAATTGTATCCCCCAAATAGTATGTTCAAGTCCTAACCCTTGATGTGGTACATGTGAATGTGACCTTATTTACAAATAGTGTCCTCGTAGATGTAATCAAGTTAAAATGAGTTTGTACTGGAATAGCGTGGGCCTTAATGCAGTGATTGTTGTCCTCATGTGACTCAGGAAATTGGGACACAGACACAAAGAGAAAACAATGTCATGTGAAGACAGAGGCAGAGGCTGGAATGACAGATGTACAAGCCAACAACTTCGAGAGCGCCGGCAATTACCAGAAGCTTAGAGTTAGGGATGGATCATCATCTGAAGATCAGAGAAATCTAGTCCTGACCTGTCAACATGTTGATTTCAGACTACTAGACTCCAGAAATGTGAGATAAAAAATACTTAATATTTTAAGTTAAAAATTTTGTGGTAATTTGTTCCTGTAGCCCGAGCAAACTAACAAGTTCACTTTCAGTTCAATTTCATGGAAGAATAGAACAATCTTTTGATCCCATAACACAACCTCTCACTCAGGAGAACTCTGAGTGATTTTAAAAAGACACACCAAATATTGTCCCTTTTATGCTCAAAATGATCCAGTATTTCTATGTCATTATTAAAATAAAAACGAATATATTATAGTGTTTACAGGCTTATATTTGATCTGGTCCTCCATAAGTCTACTGTCTTGATTTCATATTTCCTGCTGTGCTGTTTTAAGCAACTAGCCCTATTATTCCTAAAATAGAGCTGAAATTTCATTTTCAGGCATTAAAACTGTGCGTTCCCTTGGTCTGGATTTTTTTACCTCAGATGCTCCCATGTGTGACTCCCTTACTTCAATCATTGTGCAGATTTCACTATTTCTTTCTATCCTATTTTGATCAAATCTATGGCACTCAAAAATTTCATGAACTTTAATAATTTGTTTTTGTTCATTATTTATTATCTCTTCCTGCTGGAACATGTTTTTAAAGTCACTTCAATTTTCCTTCTCTGTTTCAGGACTGCTCCATTTAATACAGTAGCCACTAGTCACATGTGGCTATGGAACTGGTGGATACACATTTATTATGAGCTTGGCATGTAAAGTATGCACCTTGTTTCAAAATATTCATGTGAAAATGATGTTAAATATGACATTAATATTTATTTATTGATTACATATGAAATGATAATATTTTGGATAATATGGTTATATATAAATAATTTTAACTGTATTTAACTCTTTTAAATGTACCTTCTGGAAAATTTTAAACTACATATGTATTTCATAATTCTGGAGTGCATTAAATTTTTACTGGAAGAGTGTTGATCTAAATAAGCCTGATAATAACAGGTAAGGGAGAGAGATTAATGCTAAATGGTTGCTAATATGCTCATGCTTTCTGGGAAACACATACACTTTATGAAGGAGTTTCTGTATGCACATTTTTAAGGTAAACAGTGTACTATTTCATACTGATTTCGATAACGAAGTCAATTAGAAAGCACATCTTTGGCTGGGCACTGTGGCTCAGGCCTGTAATCCCAGCACTTTGGGAGACCAAGGTGGGTGGATCACGAGGTCAGGAGATTGAGACCATCCTGGCTAACATGGTGAAACCCTGTCTCTGTTAAAAATACAAAAAATTAGCCCGGCATGATTGTGGGTGCCTGTAGTCCCAGCCACTAGGGAGGCTGAGGTAGGAGAATGGTGTGAACCCGGTAGGTGGAGCTTGCAGTGAGCCGTGATCGCGCCACTGCACTCCAGCTTGGGTGTTGGGTGACAGGGCCAGACTCTGACTCAAAAAAAAAAAAAAAAAAAAGCACATCTTCATTAGAAATTGCTGTTTTGTGATTCCAGTTTTGCAAATTGAAGTAGAGTAAGTATGTAAAAAATAAATATATGAAAAATGTATATTGCCCAAAACAAAACATGTAGTTATAAAATTTTATCTTTATTTCAAAAGTAATGCTTTTATGTATATTAAAATTTATACAATCTTGTATTAGATCACTAATGTAGTTTTAAAGTGTGTGTAGTACTTGAGCTGAGCTTTTTATTATCTGATAAGTTATATTACTACATCTTAAAAGGCAAGAAAAAAAGTTTAGTTTATTATATGAATGGAAAGAGAAATAAATTTCTTGAGTTATTTATATTTATTTTATTGTAAGAACATAACATAAGATCTACTGTCTTGATTTTTAAGTTAACATAGTATTGTTAACTACAGGCACCATGTTGTATAGCAGATCTCTAGGACTTACTGATTTTACATTACTGAAATGTCACACTTATGGATAAGCAACTTTCCATTCTCCTCTTAATATGGTTTGAATTTGTATCCCAACCCAAATCTCATGTGGAACCTCTAATTCCCAATGATGGAGGACAAGCCTACTGAGAGGCAAATAGATCATGGGGACAGATTTCCCCCTTGCTGTTCTTGTGATAGTGTGTGAGTTCTTATGAGTTCCAGTTGTTTAAAACTGTTAGGCAGGCCAGGCACGGTGGCTCACGCCTGTAATCCCAGCACTTTGGGAGGATGAGGCAGACGGATCAAGAGGTCAGGAGATTGAGACCTTCCTGGCTAACATGGTGAAACCCCATCTCTACTAAAAATACAAACAAATTAGCCAAGCGTGGTGTGAACTCGGTAGGTGGAGCTTACAGTGAGCCGAGATCGCGCCACCGCACTCCAGCCTGGGCCACAGAGCAAGACTCCATCTCAAAAACAAACAAGCAAACAAAAAAAAAAATGTTAGGCAGCTTGCCTTTCTCTCCCTCGCCCTCTCCCTCTCCTGCCTCAGCCGTGTAGAACGTGCCTACTTCCCTTCACCATCCACCATGAATGTAAGTTTCCTGGGGCCTCCTCAGCCATGCTTCCTGTACAGCCTGCAGAACAGTGAGGCTATTAAACCTCTTTTTTACATATTACCTAGTCTCAGATATTTCTATATAGCAATGCAAGAATTGACTAATATAGAAAATTGGTACCTATGAGTGAAGCATTGCTATAAAAATAGCTGAAAATGCGGAAGCCACTTTGGAACTGGGTAATGGACAGAGATTAGAATAGTGTGGTAGACTTGGAGGAAGACAGGAAGATGAAGGAAAATTTTGGACTTCCTAGAGACTTGTTGAATGGCTGTGACCAAAATATTCATAGTGAAATGGAAATATTGATAATGAAGTTCAGGCTGAGGAGATCTCAGACAGAGATGAAGAACTTATTGGGGACTATAGTAAAAGTCACTCTTGCTACGCTTTAGCAAAGAGACTGGTGACATTGTGCCCCTGCTCTAGGGATTTGTGGAACTTTGAACTTGAGAGAAATGATTTAGAGTATCTGGTGGAAGAAATTTCTAAGCAGGAGGGCATTCAAGAAGTGGCCTGGATACTTGTAACAGCATATGCTCATGTGCATGAGCAAAGAGATTATCTGAAACTGATACTTATATTTAAAATGCAAACAGAGAATAAAAGTTTGGAAAATGTGCAGCCTGATTATGTGGGGAAAAAAAAAAAATCTGTGGAGGAATTCAAGCACGCCTGCAAAAATTTGCATAAGTAAAGAGGAGTCAAATGTTAATAGTCGAGACAATGGGGAAAATGCCTCAAAGGCATTTCAGAGATCTTTACAGCAACTACTCCTATCACAGTCCCAGAGGTCTAGGAGGGAAGAAGGGTGTCCAGGCAGGGCCCAGGGCCTGCTGCCCTTCACAACACTGGGACACTTCTGCCTGTGTTCTAGCTGTTCCAGTTCCAGACACTACTAGAAGGGCTCCATATATGTCTCAGGTTACTGGTCCAAAGGGTGCAAGCTGTAAGTTTTGACAGTTTCCATGTAGTGTTAAGCCTGCAGGTGTGCAGAGGGCAAGAATTGAGACTTGGGTGTCTCTGCCTAGATTTCAAAGAATATATGGAAAGGTCTGGATGTTGAGGAAGATGTTTGCTGCAGGAGTGGAGCCCTCATGGAGAACCTCTACTAGGACAGTGCAGAAGGGAAATGTGGGGTTGGAGCCCCGACACAGAGTCTCTTCTGGGGCACTGTCTAGTGAAGCTATGAAAACAGGGCTACCATTTTCCAGAGCCCCAGATGGTAGATCCACTGACAGCTTGCATCTGGAAAAGCCACATGTACTCAATACCAGACTGTGAAAGCAGCTGTGGGGCTGTTCCCTGCAGGGCTACAGGGGTAGAGCTTCCCAAGGTCTTGAAAGCCCACCCCTTGCGTCAGTGTTACTTGAATATGAGATATAAAGTCAAAGGAGACTATTTTGGTGCTTTAAGATTTAATGACTACCCTCCTGGGTTTTGGACTTGTATAGGGCCTGTAGACACAATCTTTTGGCCAATTAATACCTCTTCAAAAGGGAATATTTACGTATTACCTAGAGCCCTATAGTGTCTTAGAAATAACTAACTTGTTTTACATTTTACAGGCCACTAAGCAGAAGAGAATTACCTTGTCTCAAATGAGTCTTTGGACAGTGGACTTTTTGCTAATGCTGAAATGAGTTAAGTCATAGGGGACTGTTGAGAAGGGGTGATTGTATTTTGCAATGTGAAAAGGATATAAGATTTGGGAGGAGTGGTGGGGTGGGGGAATTATATGGTTTGGAATGATAAGAGATTTGGGAGGAGTGGTGGAGAAATTATATGGTTTGGATTTGTGTCCCTGACCAAATCTTATGTTCAATTGTAATTCCCAGTGCTGGAGGAGGGGACTGGTGGGAGGTGATTGGATCATGAAGGCAGATTTCCTCCTTGCTGTTCTTGTGAAGATCTGGTTGTTTAAAAGTGTATAGTATCTCCCCCTTCTCTCTCTTCCTTTTGCTCTGGCCACGTAAGATGTGCCTGCTTCCCCTCCACCTTCCACCATTCATGTAAGTTTACTGAGGCTTCCCCAGCCATGCTTTCTGTACAGCTTGAGGAACCACTAACTAATTAAACCTTTTTTCTTTATAAATTACCCAGTCCCAGGTATTCCTTTATAGCAGTGCAAGAACAGACTACACCCTCCTCTATGGCCCTGGCAACTACTATTCTAATCTCTGTGTCTATGAGTTTGACTATATTAGATACTTCATATACATTAATAACACAGTGTTTGTTCTTCTGTGACTGACTTATTTCACTTAGCCTACTGTCCTCGAGTTTCATCCATGTTGCTCAATATTGCAGAATATTCTTTTTTTTTTTTAAATTGGATATTGCATTCCAAAGAAGACGAAAAAATGGCCAAGAGGTATGTGAAAAGATAATTAGTGTCATTAATCATCAGGCATATACAAATAGAAACCACAATGAGATAATACCACAAACTTGTTAGGATGGCTATTATTAATAAAAAATAAAGTTAAGTATTGGGGAGAATGGGGAGAAACTGGGACCCCTGTACTGTTAATGGAAATGGTGCAGCTTTATAGAAAACAGCATGGAGGTTCCTCAAAAACTAAAAGTAAAACTGCCTTATGATCCAGCAAGCCTACTTCTGGATATCTATCCAAAAGAACCGAAATCTTAATCTTGAAGAGATTTTTAGCACTGACTGCTATGTTCATTGCAACATTATTTACACTAGCTAAGCTATGAAAACAAACTAAATATTCATTAATTGACAGAAAGATAAAGAGTTATATTTGGAACAATAGGAATTAAACCTTTTTTATATTTACATTTCCTAAACGAATGCACTGAGATAAAGAATGCCTTAGTTTTGTTGATATCAAGCTACATGGAGCCATACTACAACATGTACCTTAACACAAGACTGACTACCAGTCAGAGGTGAAGACTGTTGTCCTTTACCAACATTTATTTCTCCCATATTATATTAGAGAATTATAACTGGAGGTATAGCCATCTAATAAGGCTGTTTCCCAGTCTGTTTACTGTATGATGTGGGCACAAAACTAATTTGTTGATAATAAAGTGAGTACAATTATATGTGAAAAAAGTAAATAAATAAAATAAAAAACAAAAAATAAAAAAAACAATTATATATGAAAATTTTGGGTCTGACCCTGAAAATATGAGTTACTCTTTCCCCCATGTTGTGCTTCCCTTTTCACAGCCATGAAAGTGGACAATGGGAATTCCGGCTTTGGGACATCAGACAAGGCTTGTTTTCACTAAACTAACTGGACACTTGTCATTCATAAATTGACAATATATGTATAGGATTGTTACTAGACAAGGTGTTTTGTTTTATTGATCTCTATGTTAATTCTTACACCAATTTCACATTGTCTTTATTAGAGTTGCTTTATAGAAAGTCTCAATATCAGGTATGAGTACTTAATATTTGTTGTTTTTCATCATTGTACTGGATATTTGCATTTTTTAATTTTCCCATTTAAATGTTGAAATCAGATTGTCAATTTCTGACAAAATCATCAACTGGAAATGTGGTTTAAAGTATGTAAAATCTATAAATCAACTTGGGACCACATAAAATGATAAAATAATAAAATTTTTGATTTGTAAAGGCAACATATATCTTTATATATTTGGTTTTTTTCTCAATTTTGCCATCAATTTTTATAGATTTTAGTATACACATTTTTCTCATAACCTATTTAATCATACCTAAGCATTTCATATTTTATTCTCTTGTGAATTATGTCATTTTAAAATTTTAATATCCTGTTGTTCATTACTGTCCTCACATGTAAATTATTTTGCATATTGGCATAAAAAGTATTGATACTCTAAACTCACTTATTATTTGTAGTAATCCATTGTATAGTCTGCAGTTTTCTAGTCATTATGCTATTCACATATAAAATACACAAATATGATACAATTATATTTCTGTTTTTTCAAAGTCTGTACTTTTTATTTCCTTTCCTTGTTTTATTGTATTTCCCAACATATCCAAAAATGTTCAATAAAAGAGATGATTCTACACCTTTGCCTTGATCAATCCAGTGAGAATTTATTCAGTCTTTTGCCATTATGTAAGATGTTAGGTATAAGTTTCTCACATATAGACTTTATCAGATTGAATAAATTTTATATTCTTTGGTAGTTTAGAGTTTGTAGTTAAATTTTGTATGTAATTTGGTAACATTTGACCAAGGAATTTTGCTTATGTGCTTATAAATGTACAGTGCTTTTTTTTCCTTAATTTTTAAGTCTGGTTTTGATCTCCGTACAATTTTAATTTCAGAAGTTAAATTAGAAAGGGTCCCTGACTTTGATGTTTTAAAAATTATTGTGTAGAATTTCCATTATTTGTTTATTATTATTTGTTAATCTCATATTTATTCATTTATTTTTCAGTGATTTATCAAAATCATTGATATATATACAAATAATATGTATAATGTATCAACAAATATATATTATATACACACACAGATGGAGAGGGAAAGAGAGGAAGAAAGAAGTACTGCAAGGTTGATTGCATTTTATATAAATGTTGCAATGCAATGTCATCAATCAATGTTTTAAAAATGTTGCCAAATAGTATAAGAAAAAATACTGTTATATGCTCTGTTGCTTAATCTTATCTACTTAATGCTTTTTATTTGTTTAAGATTTAAAAACAGTAAATTCTATATGAAATTACACATACAATAAACAATATTTGCTGAAAGATTTGTCATCTCTGGATGTAGTAGCAGAAAAGAAATCTACTTCAACTGGGTTGGTGTTAGGCATAATATAACTTCTTAATTTGGAAATGTTGCACTAAAATTAAATTGATAAAACTTTAAAAAATAAATGAACACATTTTTGGTTGAAAATTTTAGTGAAGGCACTTAATATTTGATATACTGAGAAAAAGAAGTACTTAAGTTTTCTCTTCATTTTGTTAGTTTTCTATTCCTGCTCTAATAAATTATCACTGAGTGACTTGGAACAACACAAATTTATAATCTTACAGTTCAGGATGTCAGATGTCATACATGGGTCTTTCTGCACAGAAATCAAGATGTCAGTAGGGCTGAGTTAATTTCCTGTGGACCTGTAAGAGAATCCACTTTCTTGCCTGCTCCAGCTTCTAGAAGTCACTTGTTTGTTGTTGTTGTTGTTATTGTTGTTTTGTTTTGTTTGACTCATGGGTGCCTTCTGCCATCTTCAGAGCCAGCAACATTGAGCCAAGTCCTTCTGATAATGCTAATTCTAACTCTGTCATCCTATTCTCTGATTTGCTTTCCAAAATGTGTGTAATTACCTTGGGCCCACCCAGATAATCTGGAATAATCCCCCTATTTTAAGGTCAGCAAAGTAACAACCTTAATTCTATCTGTAACTTCAATTCCCCTTTGCCATATATAAAAATACACACGTTTTAGGAACTAAGATGTAGATAACTTGGGAGCTCATATTTTCATCTTACTAAAAGATTAAATCATAAATGGATAAATAATTTTAAAATTAAAATGATCACAGAAATAATAGGAAAAAAGCTATGTAAAAACTCAAAAGAGTAAAAAAAAAGGAGTACTGCAATGATACAATAAGTTGAAGAGGAACAGAGAAGACGATTCTGTAGAGAAGGGTAACAGAAAAGAGGAGCAGACTTCACTCTAAATATTATGATAGAGTGAGAAACATTTCAAAATATGTTACAGTGTATCTGAAGATTGAATACATATTAATGAATATACTGCTACTTTTGATGATGATAATAATTGAGAAGTAAATGCTAACTTAAATAATAGTGATGGATGACTTAATTGACTCATATGTAAATTATGTTATTCTTAATGAATTTGTAATTATCACATTTTTTCTATTATATTTCTATTAATAAGATTCTGCATATGTGTACTATATTGGAACTGTGGGTTTCATGTTTCATACTGTCTTTACTTCATCCTTCACAAATTACATGGAAACAGGAAAATAAAAGCATATTCTAAAATTTCTTTTTATATGTTGAAGCAGAAGAAACAACACCTTAGAATGTCCTTAAAACGGACTTTCTCCAAATTATGTAACTTGAACAAATCACTTAGCCTTTTCCAGTCCCTGCTATTGTATCTGTGAACATGGGAATAGCATAGTAAATTAACCCTCATTCAGTGACATCCCAGCAAGAAACATAGAACATATAGAACATACTCAAACTCAGTAATTGAAAGAGAGTTTAAGAAATTTTTGTTGTGATTAGAGTATAGCAAACTCAAAAGTTTCTATGACACATAATTGGGAGTGGAGGGATGAGTAGATAAGGGAATATTCATACATACAGCTATGCCTAAAGGGACCAAATGACTCAGTTAACTTGGCCCTGAACAAATCTTTGAGTAAAGAGGGCCACCTGATAGGAATTCAGGAATTGCACCTTTGAGTCCAGGGTCACAGTCAGCTCTTAATAGGTGGGGAAACATATGAGCCTGACCTCACTCTCCACCTTCTCTTCAGTTGCCACAGGTACTCATTGCTCCCAATACTTAATAATTATGTGACCTTAACAATTTACCCAACTTCCTTGTGATCTTAATTTCTTTAATAATATGTTTATTTTGAGCTTTAAATGTATTCATATCTGCAACTTTATTAAAACTGTTATTGGTCCTTAATAAAACTCAGGAATTGCTGATTGCAATTATTATTAGAAACATTATCATCACACGTCTCTTGGTTATAGGGAATTGATTCAGAACACATCATTGGCATGTTTAGGGCATTAGATTGGAGAAAGGAGAGGTAAATAAATAGAAATAAAATAGTTTATTCAATATTGAGTAGTTAATATATGTCAGGAATTTTGTAGGCATTGTAAATAGTTAACGACACCGGGTACACTGGTAAATTAACATTCAAGATGGTATATGGCCGAGTTGAACTGTGAACAAAGGCAGTTAAACTGGAATGTAAAATAATCAATTCTGTATTTTTCTAAGATAGCTGCAGAAACAGCTTATATGATGAATATAATGAAGGACAGAGTGACTTGGAAAATCGGTTAGCAAAATATATGACAGGCAAATCACATTCCTCTGTAACAAGAGGACAAATCATTGGCTATCACCAATCTGAGAGCCAACATCTGAAGGAAGGCATTAGAAAAAATTGAATCATAGCACAAGTGTCATACATTTTTAAAGTATAGTTCTTCCTTCAGAATTATTAAAGCTCTTCTTTTGCCTTGAGAATTTCACACAGAATGAATTCATAAGAAGAATAAGGTATAATTCTTAGTTTCTTTTGTGAGCTATATTGATAGGGAGGATTCATTTATACTGCCAATGCATTATTTCACAAATCTCTCATTTGAACATTTCCAGTAGAATAGAAAGTTTAAATTAACTATATTGTTACTTTAAAATGAATTTGATTAATATGTGCTATCTTTAGAGTCTTAAAGGATCTGTATAGTTTCACATAAGAAAGATGGTCCTTGAGACTTAAAAAAAAAAAAAATGTAATCAAGTAGAGGGTGAAATTCTTTGTGCCTCACTCTTCACTTGGTTTCTGCATTTTGTATGCAAAAACCAGCTCACATACATACATGTAGCAGAGGGCTTATAAAAGAGTATATAATGCAAAGAATCCTATTTCTTGGAAGGTTGTATGTGGTTGTTTGTCAAAAGTTATAATGCTGTTAAAGAGAAACACATTGTATAGCACAATACAAATTATTATGATGCAGTGTGGAATAATGAAAAAAGAGGTAGCTTGGATATAATCTGCCTGATTTTTAGTCTTTCCTGAGGCTTCAGGGATTTAACATAGTGGTTTACTTGTGAGGATCCTAAAGCTAGACGGTGGAATTTGAATCATGTTTCCACAACACATGCCTATACGTGACAAACATGAGCAAGTTATTTTTCCTGATTTCATCTCAGTTTTCTCATCAATAAAATTGTCACGATGAGCATTTAATATAAAACACAGTAAGACTTCTTTTTAAAAATATTTAGTAAGTGCCTGTCAAGGTTGCTTTCATTATTGTAATTATTAATATAAATATTTTAGTATCCTATTTAGAAGTTTAAGTTATGGAGGCCTCCTCCCCTCCACAGATGCTCGCTCTCTCCATCACTGACTGCTTTTGTTTTCTTAGACAAGTCACATAACCCTTAAGCAATGTGTCTTCATTGTGAAGTGAATATAAAAGGATTCCTAATATTTAATATCTTTGCAACTGTCAAATTATCTAGTGATTAGAAAAGAAAATAAAACACAACTTCTTTGCTATCAGTGTTGCTGGTATTTTAAGAGGAACTTGTGAAGAAGCTGTAATGCTCCCTGAAGTTGGCAAATCTGCTGGGACTTGACTTTCTACTCAAAGTAAATTCTGAGGCTCTGGTCGTCTGTGGCATGTTATTCATCGCCTGATGGATGACTCAATGTTTAAATGGTAAGGTCATTGTACACACACATACATGCACACAAGCACACACACACTATAGAGCCACAATTAATTTGTTTTGCAGACTTGGGGTATGTTGTAGATTTTTTTTTTTTGTAATGAAGCTGTGGTATTAAAACTGAAAAGTTAAAGGTAAAATGTAACAGTTTGTCACAATTACGTTTCATATTGGCAGGTGTTCTGAACTTTCTGTTTGATAACTAGACATATAAATTTCAGTTCTTAAAGCTTTGCAGCCAATTTAAGGGCTCATTTATTTCACTGACATCAAGATGTATGTGCAGCCTAACATACTGGATGTCTGGGGCCAAAATCGGCACTTCATTGCTTGCTTGTCTCACAGGGAGTAAATAGTAGCAATTTTTCAGCATAGGCATGCTAGCACAAGGTGTTTAGCAAATAAATGAGCATAAGATGACCTGTGGTGTCCTGAAATTACTAAAATTCATGAATAATAAAATGACCTATAGATTGTTAGCAGAGGGCTACGGCACAGGCTAATTTGCAGCCAGTGAAGCTTTACAGGATAATTTATAACTTTTGAAAATTTAATGACTTCATCAATTTTTACCTATTTTTTACCAATATAATCTCCTGAATACAACTTTCAGCTTTGATTTCCTCATAAGAAAATATCTAAGTCACCTACATGTTTAGGTTATTAAAATTAAGGTGGCTTTATTTATTTAGATTTCTTGATTGTTTTATATAATTCTGACAATAATAAGGAATAAAATTTGAGTGGGTTTTTGTGTGTTTTTTTTAATAAGAAAATTTGTACAGAACACATATTTAATGATTCTATGAATAGAACTTTGCTATGACATACTACTTAGGTAGTTTGTTGCTATAATTTTGGAGCATATTATTTCACTTTTGACAATTACATTTTTTATGTTAAATTCAAGCTTCAACACCAATTCATTTTTTCTTTGCAAACGTCATGGAAAAAAAATACTTAAAAATAGAAATATATATGCACTCTTACACTACACACTACTTGGGTAATATTTTTTAGTTCTTTTAAAACAATAAATAATACTTGAGTTTTAGCTTTATGTTCACCTTCTAAAGACATATGATTTCTTTAAAATTCCAGAATGTGCCACTATGTGTGTTTTGTTTCACAATATATTTACATTTTATAGCTAAGTGCCTTAGATCAGTTATTAGATTGCATTTAGATTATGGCTTTATGAGTCTACTCATTATTTTTATTTTCTGAATTTCCTGGTGGCTAAAACTTTTATATCATGGTCACAAATATGAATAATACAATTTTTATAGACAGAATGTTGTATAGACTTTTCTCAATAATGTAGAATTTATTCAATGAAGGTAAATCTGGTTATGATGTGGAGCAAAGAGTATTTTTCTACACTGTCTAAACAGGTTAGACAGCACATAAAGTGATATAGGCATTATCAAAATGGAATATGTATATAAAGCAATGAAACTATTCTAATCTGTGATACACAAAAAAGTTGAATGTAATTTGAAATGTTTGCAGTTGTATTTAGAATAGTGATACTACATAACTGTGGTATGTTGATGTGTAGACGTACAGTTTATACTGTACATATTTTTAATGACAAGTATTTGTTTTTCTGAATTGCTCTTACCTTTTCTACTAACGTTTAATATAATGGAAGGAACATAAGAAATAAAGTAGTCCAGGCCAGGCACGGTGGCTCATGCCTGTAATCCCAGCACTTTGGGAGGCCGAGTCCGGCGGATCACGAGGTCAGGAGATCGAGACCATCCTGACCAACATGGTGAAACCTGTCTCCACTAAAAATACAAAAAATTAGCTGGGTGTGGTGGTGGGTGCCTGTAGTCCCAGCTGCTCGGGAGGCTGAGGCAGGAAATGGTGTGAACCTGGGAGGCAGAGCTTGCAGTGAGCAGAGATCGCGGCACTGCACTCCAGCCTGGGCGACAGAGCTAGAAAGAAAGAGAGACAGAGAGAAAATGAGAGAAAGAGAAGGAAGGAAGGAAGGAAGGAAGGGAGGGAGGGAGGGAGGGAGGGAGGGGAGTCCAAATGTCTTGTTTATTTTCTTGCCATTGCATTCCCTGGATCTCAGTTTTCTTATCCATAAACATGACACACTAATAAAAGTCATCATGACAATCTTGGCTTCTGTGAGTACCATACAGTGCATGAGATAGCCTTAAAGTACTCCAATTATAATTCCCATAAAACAAAGAGACTACTGTCTAAGTGAAGCATTCAAAAATAATTATGTTGCAAATATGTCAACAAATTGTGAAAACAGAGAGGAAGAGAGAGAAATGTTTAACCTGTTTAGAGATAGAGCAATCTATTTTAAAGTGAATTATCCTAGATTATATTTAATAACTTATTTTTCCATTTGCCAAAAGTTATTCAGTGTAAATATGACTTGTCAGAAAGAGATTTTAGAGTCAAGAGGATCAGAGTGAATTATTGACAGTCCAAAACTGAGTGTGGATATTTACTTGCCTTTAGCTTATTTTCTTCGTAGACAAACTGAGCTATTTTAAGGTTCTGAGTTGAGTTGGACAAATAAATGTGATATGTAATTGAACAAGTAATATATATTGAGAAATGTATTCTACAGGAGAAATGAACTTGCCAGTATAATAAAATAAAAAACTTTGGTGAAAAAGAAACACTATCACCATCAATTTGACCAGTGTAACATAAATTAAACATAGTTTGGTATATGGGAACCCTTACTTAAATCCTCACCTGTTTTTCCTATCGGCAATTTTTCATTTTCTTTCTTTTATTGTCTCGTTAATTTCCATTATTATTTTAAATATTGCTGTGAATAGTGAAAAATAGATAACAAATTGAGAGTCAGAAAGGGAAGAGCAACTAGAAACAGAGAATAGGGTCAATCAGAGAGCTCTCATTCCATTTATTGCCTCTCAGTCTTTTTTATCTTGTCTTTATTATTATTATTTTTTTTTATAGCTGAACATACCTTCCCATTATCAAGCCTTAGCTTCACTACCAAAAAGGAGACTGTGCTTACTTTTTGTATTTCAAATCTTAGGGGAAATTTTGGTTTGTTTGGCTTGGATGATATATTTACCCTGTGGCTACTGGGCAGGGTACTGTAATTGCAGGATACTAGTCCTTAATTAGCAGTAAATGATACAGAGTCCAAGGGAAGACTGACACAGGTTTCATTGTTTACCAAATCTGTCCAATTCATCTACTTTCTATCAGGATGAATAATTATCTAGGATCTTTCAGGCCTTCTCCTGGAATGTAAAATGTATTTATTTTAGAAATTTTCGTGTATTTCACAGTCTAAATCTCCTTGAACTAGAGATTTTCTAGAATGTTAAAGATTAGACATCCTTTTGATACAGCTGAGGTTTTTCTGTAATCATACTACAACAGATTTTACCTCATGAAATTTTTTGGTAGAAGGCCTATGCTAAATAACCTGCCTAGTCATTATCTATAAAACTAACATCTCTGTATGTAAAGGCTCTCACATCTGAACCACTAGATAGAATAGATCTATTTAGCTATCCCAAGGGCAGAGGCTAATCTACAGACTTGGCAATGACTTCCAAGAAGTAGACAACTAAAGGCCAGAGTGCTGGCATGACTCACCAGCCTGGGAATTGCCATTTTCTTCCATGTTGTGTCTCATTTGAGGACAAATTCTTATTGGTCAAGTATGCAAAGTAATTGGAGATGGGAACGCCTGTCTATAGTTCTTAAATGTTATAATATTTCCATTCTGATTTGTATAACACATTTAATTTTTAACATATGCCCTGAATTTCAACATTTCAACTGGGGGTAATTTAGTTTAAAAAAAAAAAAAAAAAAAATATATATATATATATATATATACACACACACACACACACATACACATATATATTATATATAAACATAAATGCTTGGCTATCTAGAATAGGTGAATAAAGACACGTTTATAAAACTGCATGTCTTTGTTGATATTGTAACCTCTCTTATTTTTCTTACAGTAACTTTAAAAAGTGAGAATATTAATGTTCTCATATTCTGACTCCCTTAAATATCCATTGTTGATGGGCATGAGGTCAAAATAACAAGGGATCAAAAATACGGTCGAAGTCCTGAAAGACAATATCAATATTGTAATTTTCCAAAACCTGAAGTTTGCTGAAGGTGCCCTTATCTTATGTTGGCCCAAAGTTCCACATTTTAAGTTTAGTAATTATTACTAAATAACATTTACTAATTCACCATGATATTTTCAGTTAGTAACTTCTGTTTTAGTTATGATTAGTTTATTTTAAAAGTGGAAATCATAATACAAAATCCATGTGCAAATCCAGTAGAAAAGGGAAAAATTGTAGTCAGGCCTTGTTGAAAACAGAGAATAGGAATTTATATGCCCCAGAGCTTCACGATCTTTCTGTGAAAGATTTAAGGTTGACCTTCACTTTTGCCACTGGAGGAAAAAGTGACATTATTTTCTTGGTTTCAGTTTGAGGGCTATCTAAAATAGGACCCTTCTTTAGTAGCCATTTAACTTCCGACATAATTGTGTCCTTGTAAACTCTTGGTGTTGTTATATTTATTTTTATACAAAATTGCCTTTTAGAGTCTCAAAATGTCATGCCTCAGAAATAATATGTTTATTAGTTGCTGATTATTAATTCTAGTATTAGATTTGCACTAAATTATCACTGTAAACAGAAGATGAGGATGTGATATGTTAACAGGGAAACTGGGATAATTCATTTAGCAATTTACTACTTAAAAACAAAACAAAAGAACCCTGTTGGTTATATGTTTTATACTTGCATATACATTGCTTTTTAAGTTAAGGTATGTGTCTTTCCCCTCATGATCTCTGAGTTCCCACTGGCCTTATCTCTTTTATTTAAAAAGTATTTTTATTAGCTAGTTGATGAACACATAATTTTTAAAGAGTTCTCATTCTAATTTTATGAATATTCAATAAAATATATTATATTTCCAAATGCTACTAATTATTTTAGCAAATTACTTTAAGCTTATTTATACATTTTTATGTGAGAGCAATTTAATAAGCTAATGCTCACATAAACATAAGTTAATGTGCATACGTAAAATTATAAAAGTTGCAACATAACATTCATTGCTATTTTAAAAAATAGTTATCTATGCATTTTACAACTCCTATATTTTTGTCACCTGATAAAGGCTTGTATTATAGCAACATCTGAAGATATATAACAAATAGTGCTAAAATAAAGAACAATTTTGGGGTCCCATTTTGAGCTATTCAAATTAACATCTCTTTGGAAACCATCAATTATAAATCATGTAAAGATAGTCATGAATTACCTTGAGTTTCCCTATCTGCAGGATTAGCTATTTTTGGCCTCCCCTCAAAATAATTATTTAATTTAAAACTCCAGAGATTGTCAACTTCTGTTACTCTTTAAACAGGTTACTTATGTGCCAAGATACCAATCTCCTTAGTTTTCCCATCTCTGCAGGCCCTGGGCTGGTTCCTTGATGTGTGTAAGAAAGTATTTCAGTTTTCCACAGCCTGGTATGTAAACATTATTATTTTCTATGTATAATCCACTTCTTACCTCACCTCCTTCTCAGAAAAAAAAAAAAAAAAAAAAAAAAGATGTTGAGGATTACCTTCTTAAGCTATGTGTAAAATGAGTGACACTGAAAAACAATTTTGCTAAGCTGGCAAAAATGGTGTCACAGGATTGACAAGGAGGGAGAAGAATCCATCAGTCTGTCTGGAGATTATGGTCCCTTTTTCCACATCTACGTGTTTATTTCTAAGAGAAGGTATTTATAAGCAGTTGCAGAGTTAAAGCAGGTTAAATTTAATGGTTTTTACATTTTGACTGACACTTATTTTGTACACAACAAATATTCTTTTCCTTATCCTGCCATTTTAAGTAAAATATGTTGTATTTGGTTTGGAAGGTTTGGTGGTTTCTTTGAGGACAGGTGATATCTTGGTGCAGTTCGTGGTGGAAGAAAGGACGGTAAAAATTATCATATGTAAGCGCCATTTAAATTCTCTCTACTCTGCAAGTTGAGGGGAGATAATGAATCATTTATTCACCAGATTAAACCTAAGATTTGCAACATGGAACTTTCTCTAAGTGAGGCTGGATCCCACTTTTTTGCCCTTTAAAAATGTCTTGGATATATTTACAGAGCTTTTATTTTTAATCTAGGAAAATTTGAAATTTAAAACTTTCACCAATTTTCTGGCTAATTGATGAATCTTTGGGTTAATTATTTCCCTTTGACAAGCTGCATTAATAACTTCACCTATGAAAAGAATATTCATAAATGCTGGATAATCATAATAATTGAAATAAACCAATGAATTACACTTAAAAATTTAGCAATGTTCTTGGAATTATTCTTAGGAATAATTGCCTTCATGCTGGTTAACCATACGAGCGACATGCAGGTACCAAAAAGTACTTTTTAAAAGTTTTTATCTTGTTTGAAAGTAAGTAAATGATAGAGATGCAAAGTGAGTATGCATGGCAATTCTTTCAGTCACAGGGTTCAGTGATTTGTCCCACAAAAAAATATGGTGTTTACATCCCTTTGTCCTCCAGTTAGTCCTCTTCAGTGAAATTAATTTATGCATACCTCTAAATGACTCCTTGCATTTTAAATTATACCTGATGTTTGGAAAACAGAAGTTTGTCCTACCTTTTTGTTGTTGTTGTGGTTGAGACAAAGTCTTGCCCTGTCAACCAGGATGGCGGGCAGTGGTGTAATCTCAGTTCATTGAGATCTCCATGTCCTAGGCTCAAGGGATCCTCCCACCTCAGCCTCCCCAACTTCTAGGACTACATGGGTGCACCACCATGCCCAGAAAATTTTTTTTTTTTTTTTGTAGAGATGGGATTTCACCATGTTGTCTAGGCTGGTCTCAAACTTCTGAACTCAAGGGATCTGCCTGCTTCAGCTTCCTAAAGTGCTGGGATTACAGGTATGAGCCACCATAATGTCCTAACTTTGACAAGTTGTCATTTGCTATCTATTCAACTACTTTCCTTTTCTCTGGCATAGGGCCAAAAGCTCCAAGCATAAACATTCCTCTTCATTCATCGTAACAGAGGAGTTATGCTTCTATTTGTAAATCTTTATATTCTCATTCCTGAAGTCTCCATGTGTTTTTTCTCTCCAGGCTGGGAATGAAGCAGTGACATCATGTCACACTTCCCTTGAAAGGTGGTAACAATATAGTCATGACTGTTTAACTTAAGTGCACTTTTCTCAAATCTTCAGCAACCATCTTTCTACAGCCAAAAGAAAGGTGATGACGTGGGTGAACATGTCAGTTTCTTACTCTACCCTGAACATTATAGCACTTTCCTTTTGAATCAGTTACCTTGGTACTTTGTACCTGTTTATATTTTTTCAAGGCTGTGGCCTTAGTGAAAGTGAGAATGAAATCTTTACACATGTAAAATGATAAATTATACCACATGCCTTAATATGCTATTAATATTTAAAGGTCATTGTAATGAATTACATGTAGTTTTATAAAATTTTCACCATTCCCTCCTTTCTTAATTTCTCATTTCTCAAGCATAAAAAAAAAAAAAAAAAAGATTTTGACCTTGAGATTACAGCACCATATGTTACAGAAATAAAAGGAGCCTTTACAGTGTAGCTGGTAGCCTCTTCCTGAAGTAATCCGTGTCCAGTCGCTCCTTCATACAGGAGTGAAAGAGCCTGGCCATCATGTTTCAATTCAAAACAGCTGTAAAAGCCATTCCAGCTGCAGAACATAGAGGCAAGTTGAGGGCTTTTGTGAGACCTTTTCACAGTTCACATCCAATCTCTGGCCAATCCTGAGTCTTCCCTTTGCTGTCCTCAGAGAGAGAAATCCTAAATTGACTCTCTGATCAACCTCCTGTATGTTACGCCTCTCACTTGCTTCTTGGAGAGCCCAAACAGTGGCATACAGTCAGTGATCACAAAATACAAACCGTACAATACTCGCAGATGAGGTTAAAGAAAATCTTTAAATGATTTGAGAAGGACTCTTTGAGAATATCAATCAGAATGGGTACTAAGGGAAAGCAAATCACTGTACCATCTATGTTAAAAGTTTAAAATGTATCATTTTCTTTAAAAAGTATACTGAAAACAAGCATAAACAACTTAATATGTGAAATGTTATGATAGAATATATGGTCCTAAATTTCAGCAGTTATTTCAATGCAATATAAGTGAGAATATATTCTCTGTCATGAAGATATTTAAAGTAGTAACACAGCTTTGGAAGTCAAAATTGACTGTATTTACATAAAAAACACTCAAAACCGTAACATGTTACAAGTGAATACATGATGGTTTTAATGTATAAAAACACAAAAATAACATCCATATCTTGGATCACCCAAAGTAAAAGGATTTCAGAAAGAAAAAAAAAAAATCACTGTTGCCTGTAAAATTTTTCCTTCCTTCATGATGTTTTCTTTTCTTGAAATATGTTTGCAGTTCTAGGTTTATATATTTCATGAATAGATGAATAGAGGTACATCCTTTAAAAACGAATAGCTCTTGGGCCAGGTGTGGTGGTTCATGTCCGTAATCCCAGCACTTTGGGAGGCTGAGACGTGAGGACAACTTGAGGTTAGGAGTTTGAGACCAGCCTGGCCAACATGGTGAAACTCCGTCTCTATTAAAAATACAAAAATTAGCAGGTTGTGGTGGCACAGGCCTGTAATCCCAGCTACTCAGGAGGCTGAGGCAGGAGAATCACTTGAACGCGGGAGGCAGAGGTTGCAGTGAACTAAGAGTGCACCACTGCACCCCAGCCTGGGCAAAGAGCAAGACTCCATCTCAAAAAAATAAAAATAAAACAGCCTCTACTTTTGCTCATTAATGTTATGAGCCCAAGTTTTAAGATACAAATATATATAAATTAAAATTAATACAATAGCTTAAACTTCACCTGTTTACCAAGCTTACGTTACCTGTGGTGCCCTTTTTAGAACTGACAAAATGTGCTGAGACTAGAGGAAGCAAATTATTGCCTATTTCACTCTCCGCCCCCAGTCCTTCTCATTGATACCGTCAATAAAACAACTCTGATGAAAGCCAATCTACTAAGAGAGCTTGCAAAAATGATATAAATGAAGCAGATATACATACATATACACATTTAAATGCATCTAATTTATAAAATAGAATGAACAAACTTAGCTAATAGAAGTTTCTTAGAATAAATAAAATAAGATGTAAATGGCATAGCATAAAGTAACTTATTTAAATTGATGACTTCTGTTACTGTATTACTCTACAGTAATACTCCACTCCTCCTGGTAGATAGTTTAACCACTACTACCCACCAGGTGACCAACACGAACAAATATCTGCTTCACTCCCATCTTGCTTTCTCTGTATGTTTTCGTATTTCAGTTAATTTCCAAAAGACCTAGTCCTTATTATCTTAGAAAAATTGATAATTATTTCAGCTGACCTTGAATATTATAGCCTTTATGTTTAAAGTCCTTGACTCATCCAAATTGTGAGCTAACACTTTTCAGTTACTTTCTACTCTGTGGACCTAAATGAAATGTTAAGGTGTTGAAATACAAACCCACCTGATAGGAATTATTTTAAGTTTACTTTAGACGCAATGTAATGAAAAGATAATTAGAAATAAATGGGATTTCCTAGGAAGCCATTTCATTTTTAAAGTGACCTTAGAAAAACATTTCCACCTTTCTGACTTAAAAAATCCTTTTTGCATGAGGTAATACAGTAACCGTTCTCTCTACTTCAAAGGAATACTGTAATAATTGAATGAAACATTGGGAGCTCCATTAGTCAAGTTTCTCCAGAGAGACAGAACAAACAAGATGAATAAATAGATTAAGGATAGAAATATGTATAGATATAGATATAGATGATATAGATATATGAGAGATAATTCATTATGAAAATTTTCTCAAGCAATTATGGAGGCTGAGAAGTCTCATGGCAGGCTGTCTGCAAGCTGGAAACCCTGGAATGCCAGTAGTGTGGTACAGTCTAAATCCAAAAGCCTCAGGATCAGGGAAGCCCACAGTGTAACTCTCAATACATTGCCCAAGGTTTGAGAACCAACCAAGAGTTGGAGGAGGAGGCACTGGTGTGAGTTCCAGGGTTCAAAGGCCAGAAAGCCTGGAGTTCTGATCTTCAAGGGTAGGAGAAGGGTTTCCCAGCTCCCAAAGAGACAGAGATAAAAATTCCCCTTTCCTCTTCTTTTTTGTTCTATCTGGACCCCTAGGAATTGGCTGGTGCCTACCCACATTCAGGGTGAATCTCCCCAGCTCAGTCCATATGAATCTCATTTCACATATGAATCTCCTCCGTGAACACCCTCACAGATACACGGAAATAATGCTCTACTAGCTTTCTAGGTATTCCTTAACCCAGTCAAGTTGACACTTAAAATTAACCATCAGAGAGACCAAGAGGCTTAAGTACTATACACTATTTGCCAATTCAGTATATGATCATGACTACTGATGCTCAGAATCATTTAAATATATCTGACAGAAAACTCTGGGAAACCTTTTATTAACATTAGCAAGGCTTAATTAATTCTATAGAAATCAAGCGGCTTTACAACCTTCCTTTCAACTTGCTCTCCTCCCACCAAAGAGAAATAAATACACAGGACAGCATAGCTCTAGCAATATGGGTTTTTGTTTGTTTGCTGTGTTTGAAATTTTTAATTAATTTAAGCTTGCTGAATTTTAATTTACAGAAATAATACATCTCTTTTCCATTACATGTTCTCCTCTTAAAAATGTTTGTTGGCCATATGTGGTGGCTCAAGCTTATAATCCCAGCACTTTAGGAGGTCGAGGTGAGAGGACTGCTTGAGACCAGGGGTTTGAGATCAGCCTGGGTAACTTAGTGAGACCCCATCTCCAAAAAAAAAAAAAAAAAAAAATTGGATGGGCATGGTTCACAGGTGCATGTTGTGGTCCCAGCTACTTGGGAGGGTACAGTGCCAGGACTGCTTGAGCCCAAGAGGTTGAGGCTGCCATGAGCCATGATTGCACCACAGCACTCCAGCCTGGGTAACAGAATGAAATGAGACCCTGTCTCAAACAATAGAAACAACAATAGCATAACCAAAAATATAGAAAAGAAAAATAATTACTTGTAGAATCAATGATTTAACATCATAGAACTTTATATCTAAGAGAATGATGCATTTTATGAGCTCAGTTGATCAATTTATTTTTCTTTCAATTTTTAAATCAATAAAATTAGAGTGTATTATAAATAGAAGTAAAATCTGATAGTATTCTTATGACTTGTATTTTGTGATATGTAAGAATTCACAAATGTAAATTAGAAATAATTTTGGAAATAAAGTTAAATGGCAATCACCTGCACACTAAATTTTGCTTTGAGATCACATATATAATATAAAAAGAAAAAAGAAATACACGGATAAGAAAAAATTTGAAGAAAAAGTATTATTTCTAACAACTACTGTAATACATTGAGATCTGAAAAGTGCATGAGAAACATTGTAAAAAGAAAGAGTTTATGGTAAAACAGAAAACAGAGAGGCAAAACTTGTTCTGGTCCTGCCAAGTATATACATGTCCATACTAATGTTAATTTAGTATTTTTCAGTAAGAACTTTGACTTTGCCTGCTATTTCCTCATACTCAGATTCAGGTTTTTCATTTTAGGTAAGTATATTAGGTTGTGGTGGTGTCTTCAGGTTTCTTTCTCCATTGTAAAGTTAGTTAGTTTTTCCTTTGCAATTAGCAAGTACTAGAAAATACTGGAGAATATGTAAGTATCTTGGTATTCTTCACATTTTAACCAATGGTTTTAGTATCCATTGATGATAGGAATCAATCAATAAGTCATTTTCATGAAAGTTGCAAAATAGTGATTTTCTAACTCCAGTATTGCCTTAATTGTTGTTGGCATGTTACTCTAAAGAAGTACTAATTTCATTATTTTAATTAAAGAGTCTTTGTATTATGTGCTAAGATTTCAGAGATTAGTCAACCTTCGTAACTTTTCTGTTTAGTGTATGTGTTTAGGCTCATTTGGAGCTCAAAATAGTTCTGATAGAATTTTATCGCAATTTTCTACTTACAAGTGATTTGAGGTCTATGATCTTTATGTTTTTTTTTATTTATGAATGATCAGGTAGCTTTTATATAGACCTAATAGTTCTTTTTTTTTTAAATGTAGCTATTTTGGAAAATGCATGGAATGATTTTGGTTTGTGACTGCTACTTTCCACAGGTTATAAAAAATAAAAATATTTTAAAATACTATTAAAATCCTGGTTTGCAAATGACTATCTTATTTCTGATAAGTTTATATGAATATTTGGACTAAACGTTGAAAGCAATCTAAAAAATAAATTATATAAATAGTGTTTTATAAAATTTTAAAAAAGCAGGAAGTGAAATTGAATTTTATCAACTATTCTGAGCAATCATCAAAATAATTATACATTTAATATGCTAATGTAATGGATTATATTGCAATGCTTTCTAAAATTGAATCTTACTTGAATTACTCAGCTAATATTTATTTGAGGTGTTTATTGTTTTGCTCTAAGTGCCTGGAATTTCTCCTTATTCATATTGTATTTGCCAGAATTTAGTATGGCAGTTTATTTTTATATTTGAAAACCAATTGTAATTTTAAGTCTTTTCCTTGCCCTTGAAAAAAATAGATAATATCTATATGGTTCTTCCTAATTGTTGGAAAAAAAGCAAAACTTCACTTGTGAAACTGCACTCACCCATTTAGCTTTGTGTTTACTTGTTTCCTTTGCCTAATTATCTAACTTTCTTTCATCAATATTTCATGTGCAAATTATCATTTCTTATTGAATAAAATTTGGTTGTTTTTACTTTTTTAACATATGTTCAATTTCATTAAAGTTATCAAATGTATTAGCTGAGGATATTCACAGAATTTGACTTTTTGTCGATCTCTGCTTTATTTTATACTATTTCTAATTCATTATGCTATAAAGTGGTTGTTTTGCCCATTCTTTTGTCAGCATTCTTATTAATATCAAATGAGGGAGAAAGAAAGAAAAGGAATCTTAAAGGTATTCATGTACTTTTAAAATACATTTTTTTCATAATTTTATTTTTATGTTACACTTTTTTCTAGTTTATTAGGGTATATCATAAATCAATATATTAATGGCAAATTATCAAATAATATATAAATTTTTTGTGTTCAAGCTTGCTGCATCAGAAACCCTTCTACAACTTTTCTCTCAAATTTTGAATTGTTGTATTTACAACAATTTTTATTTCTTTATTAGAGAGTGAGTTCAAGTTATTCCCAACCCTTTATAGGAATCAAATACTGTTTGATTTTCAATAAAAAATTTTTAGTCAATGAAAACATAGATAAGTCAAATGACTTTTTTATTTTCTAAGATCCCAGAGCCAGTAGCATGGATGATAGTGTACACAGAGGCAGCCTCAATAAAGATATATCTGTATGTGATTGTTTTCTTTTGAGGCGATTGCCAATAACTTTTATGGCTGCAAGCTGCTTTTTAAAATAATATAGCTAGATTTACAAGATAGATTTACAATATAGCAAGATATAGTAATGCCAATAGCCTTTCTGACAAATGACACTGGTACAACTGGATATCCATATGCAAAGGAATACATTTGAAACCTACCTCATGCCATCAGTGATTTCAATATACAAACTGAAACTATGAAACTTTTAGAATACAAAATAATTATAAATATTTGTGATCTTGGATTAAGAAATAGTTTTTCAGAGATGGTTCCAAAGCACAAGTAACGAAAGAAAGAATATAAATTGAATTCAAAATTAAAACTCATTTGTGTTTCAAAGGACACTATCAAAAAAGTGTGAAGACAATCCACATAATCCGTCAAATCATAGCTGACAATCATCTAGTATCCAGAATATCTTACTACTCAATCATAAAAACAAATTGCAGAATTTTTTAAAAAACAAATTGCAAAATATTTGAATAGACATATTGGCATGGACGATATATCCAATAACATTGAAAGCATCTGGAAACATATGTTCATATTCATAGCAGCATTATTCCTAACAGCTAATGTTAGCCAAGAGCTGAGAGAAGGAGAATGGAGAACAAATGGTACTTGGTAAAGTACTTCTTTTTGGTGTGATGAAAACGTTCTAAAATAGAAAATGGTGATGATTGCACAATCGGTGAATATATCAAAAGTTCTAAAAATGCTGAAACTCACTAAAATATATACTTTAAAAGGTAAATTTGTTTTCTTTTCTTTTTTTTTTTTTTTGTTTTTTGTTTTTGAAGTGGAGTCTCACTCCAGACTGGAGTGCAATGGTGCGATCTTGGCTCACTACAACCTCCACCTTCCAGGTTCAAGGGATTCTCCTGCCTAAGTCTCCCAAGTAGCTGGGGCTACAGGTGCGTGCCACCATGCCTAGCTAATTTTTTGTAATTTTAGTAGAGACAAGGTTTCACCGTGTTAGCCAGGATGGTCTTGACCTCCTGATTTCGGGGTCCGCCCATCTCGGCCTCCCAAAGTGCTGGGATTACAGGCGTGATCATATATGAATTTAAAATGTGGGAAAATATAGAATTTTGTGTGTGTGTGTGTGTGTGTGCGCACATATATGTGTATGACTGCTAAAAGATCTGCATCCTAGAAACCCGATCACTACCACTTGGAATCACTACCTGCAGATGTTTGTGGAAGTTGTGGAAACTGAGATTTCAAAGTGAAGTATAAAGAAAACGTGTGGAGGTTTTAGGTACAGACTTTGAAAAACATCCACACTTAATAGGGAAAAGAAGGAAAAAGAAGCAAGAAAACTTTCTGTGAGAAACCCTACATGACGTTTCACCATAGACATCTATATGTGTAACCCGCCCTGAGCACTAGTCAGTATGAAAGGTGCCCTTCTTTTGTAATCCAAATGGTCATCTCTAACTCCTCAATGTGACCTTATTAACAGTACACACTTAGGTTAATCATTTATTCATCTTATGATTCTCTTAATTTGTCAACATAAATCTGCAGTCCATTTTCTATGTGTGTTCTAAGTAGTGTTCTATCCACTAAAAATCCAGGATTCAAAGAAAAAATTATCTCCCTTTCATGGAGGTTACATAGCAGTGAGGGTGGCAAGCCATATATAAATGTATATAAAAAAGTCTACAGTGTTTCAGACGGTCATTAATGTTATGAAGAAAAATAAAAAGCGAAATGGATAAGGATACTGGGGTCATAATGGGAGACTAAGGTTTTCTTTTACTTTTGAATTTACCTTCAAAAAAAGGGTGTAATTTTAAATATAGATATCAAAGGAGGTCTAACTAAAATGATATATTTGAGTAAAGACCTGAAGGTCATAATGGTGCAAGATCAATGAGTTTTTTGGGGAAAGACTTTTTTTTTCAGGCACAAGAGCAGAATGGTATAAATGCCTTGAGGCAGAAACATTCATCTAACAAATCATAACTTGGAATAAAAACACTCTACTTTGTATAATCTAATGCAATATGCTCAATTAATTCATCTTCAAAGTACTGTATTATCATACTTTATTTGCACTTGGGTGAATCCATGGTTTGTGGTTCATGTATCATCAAACATAGCTATTTAAGGGGCAGTTTTCAGATTATCAGATGAAATTATACATGGATTTTGTGTGTTGTATACTGCTGTATGCTCACATATTCAATTTCTCTAAGCATTAGTGATTATTGAAAGTCTAGGTACTTTTCATAGGTTCTCTCACAAGTTTTATTTTTTTCCCTCTCTGGAGGAGTAACAGGTATTTGTGATATGAGCCTTATTGCATAATCCTTATTTATAACAATGATATAACAATTTTGTGGCATTCTTTGTCATCAATAATATTACACAATACGATTTAAAAATGAACTTAATTTATACATTTATATTGAAATATAAGCAATTGATAATATATGAATTAAGCATATTGAATTAGTATTTTTATTAATCTAAACAACATATTACCTGTCTTTGCTTGCATTCTTCATGATTTAATGTAACTCAATATAACATTATGGAAAATATAAGGATAATGCTGTTTTCACAAATTATTTCTCTTCTAGTGTTCAGTAATAGCAACATTAACTTTTTGTAGTTTTGACAGCTAAATTAGGCAGTGAGTAGCTTACCTATAGCAAACTACAAAGGTAAAAATCATAAAGTAATTTGCTACCACTGAATAGTTTTTAAGTTGTTTGCTTTTATATGTAAAATTAATTAAACAAACAAGATTGAAAGTTGACACACTATGGGTTTTATTTCTTTTGCCTAATGTAGCATATTATTTGTATCTAAAAATAATACTCTGTTGTAATTTCCTTTTATTTTCTCCTTTTAAAATATCTGAAACTTTAGTTAACTACATCTGGCATTAAGTGATTTTTCCCCTAGTAATGTGTTCTGTTTACAGACCTGATACTTTCATATATCTTATAAAACTCAGTTTGTCATAACTAAACCAGAAATATTTTGCTATAATAAAAATGCTATGTACAGTTTGAATTTTTGCAGACATTAAAAAGAATAAAAATGAAGCTAGTTGTAAGACATAAATTGCTTGCATAAGAAACTTGAAGGTGCTATTGATGCAGAGAGAGAAAAATAATTTTCTATGGCAGGTGTTCCACTGATACTTGCATTGGTTAAACATAATTTATTCATATATCATTCTTTCATCATACTTCATGATGATAAACACAAATACGGTAGAATGCCATAAATAATTATACATTTTAAAGGAAACTGAATTTACTGCTTTGTATTATGGCAACAACGTTTCATCTGCTTAAATATTGTTTTGTAAAAAGTACATGGCTTTTGTTAACAAAAGCCCGAATGATTAGTTGTTGAAATCACTTACGATTGTTGAGGTTGTGGTAGATAGCCTAAAAATATTTTGTTAGCTCATATGAAAGATGAAGGCATCTATAAGAACTATCATGTTATCTTCTAAATTCATATGATTTTGTTTCTGATGCTTTATAAATATCCTTAGGATTATTAATTTAAGTTCCAGCTACTGAATAAATGGCATTTAATAGCTGTGTGGAGAAAAACATATGCTTAATTAGTAGAAAAAATAAGCAAAAATGTTTACTATTAGGAGATAATAATTCAGTTAGTTCTATATTGCTTGGACAGCTCTTCAAAAATAAGAAAATAACTTATTTTACCAGAAAACAAAATGTAGAAATCCAAAATTTATTCTTTTTGAGTTATTAACATAGTGGGTTATTCCCCTAGTGAGTAACTAAATTTAGTTGGATAGCATTTAATATATACTTTTACTCAAAAGTTTTCCAAGTAAACTTTTAAAAAGCCTTTATGTAAATCATTTAATATCATTTTAGTAATGCTAATAATTTTACTTTTTAACTTGCTTTATATTGCCACTAGGTGGAACCAGTAAACTTTATTATTTCTTCTAATACATTTTTGTCCTATATGTATATACTGATAAACTCTTCAACTAAAAATTCTAGAAATATTTCAATACTCAAATCCCTCAATTCTGTGATAGGCATCAAAAACTAATTATCAATCTAACAATACTGAGAGGAAATACTAGAGCAAAAATAGACAACAAATATCATCAACACAAAAAAATTGAGTAATTTAAAGATATCAATAAAGAATATGCAGTTTTTGAACAATGAAGAGAAAAAAATCAAAATTAGAAACTGTACTGACATATTTATTTATCAATATTAAATTACATCTTGGTAGAAATATGTTAAATGTACCAAAATAGATACATACCAATTTCTTGACTTACTAATATTTATTGGGAATCATTAAATCTTAGATCAAACGTATTTTGAATGTTTCCATATAAACATTATTGCTGGTGACCAACATAATCAGGTCGTTTATAATTTCCATTTGTATTGGCACTTTATTTCTCATATTAATGTTTTTGTCTGGACCTCAGTAAAGGACTAAATAAAGAAGGGATTAACAAAGAGAGAATGCATGGTGGTCACATAATAAACTTTTACTGCCTTCATTTAGAGACTTGATTATTTTTCAATAAATTTAACCCGCAGAATTAGAAAGCACTAGTTGATAATATGTTCTATAAAAGAAAGAAGCAAGTAAGAGAAGTGATAGGATAGTTAGAAAGTGGCATTCTTGAATGTTTCTATAACTTCAACTTGGAAGGTCTGGAAATTGAGGCTTAAAATGTTTGGTAGTTTTCACCAAAACAACTACCTTTTAGAGCTGGTTTCTTATATAAGATACCATGCTCTTAATCTCTATGCAAAAGAAAAGCATGACTGGAATGTAGCATATAAGGAACAAGTGAAAAGCAATGAACCAGAAAACAAAAGCTTAGATTATTAAAGGCCTTGAATGGCATGTAAAATTTTTTCCAGTATTGATGATAATTGTAGCCACTGTAATTGATAAGGTAATGTGGGGAATATGAAGACTAAGAATAGAAGAAAAAAAGGACAGATGACAAAAAAGCAGCATCTGTATTTATTTGCTAAAGCTGCCTGAACAGAGGACCACAAACTGGATATCTTAAAACAACAGGAAAGTATGTCTTACATGCCTGAAAACTGTAGGTTTCAAATCAGGGTTGGCAGGACCATAGTCCTATCGAGACTTTGAATACATCCTTCCTTGTGTTTTCCTACCTTTTGGTTGTGGCCAGAAATCCTTGCCATTTTCCTTTCCTTGCAAATGCATTGGTCTTGTCTCTACTTCTAAGGTCACACTGATAGTGGCAGGAGGCAGACAAATGCCTAGGCAGATAGGGGCAGGTCCTTGCTGAAATCCCACCTCCAAGCCGAGGACAGTTTAAAGCCTGAAAGCCAAGCTACAGATCTGTGGACTGGATTGAAAACCTGTCTTTTAATGTGGTGTGCTTTCCTCTGATTGATCTCCACCCTTCATTTATTTTACATATACCTACCCTTTCGTATTTGGTTTTCTACACTGCCATACCCACTTTTGAGTGGTGCCTATGCTTTAGCCTTTCTTTGCATACTCACAAAACAATCAGTACACACTCCCCAATTCTGAGCCCATAAAAGCACTGTCGCCACATCCTATCTCCCGTAACAGCTGTTCCATTGCTCAATATGAAAGAAAGGGCAGTGCGATCTGAGCCAGCCCCAGGGCCACAGGCCGAGGCGGGACAAGGGTGTTGCTAGCTGAATGTCTCTAGCTGGCAAAAGTGACAGAGAAATATCCTGCATCAACATAACCTTCTTCCCATTGTCTTACCTCGGTGTTTGTCTGTGTCTGCGTCTAAATCACCGCCCTTTTATTAGGACATATGCCGTATTTCACCGGGACCCATTCTAACAACCTCAAGTTGATTAATTGTAAATATCTTATTTCAAAATAAATCACGTTCACAGTTTCTGGGTGTCAGGAATTCTACATATTTTGGGGAGATATAATTCAAATTATAAAACTATGGTCATTGTGCTTCTACACCAAAATACCTGAGACTGGGTAATTTATAAGGAGCAGAAATTTATTTTCTCACAGTTCTGGACATTGGGAAGTCCAAGATCAAGTCACCAGGCTGTTCAGTGTCTGGTAAAAGCCTGTTCCTTATAGATGACAATATCTAGATATCCTCATATGGTGGAAATGATAAAAGCAGAAAAAGGAGAAAGATACTATGTCCTGTCATGGTGAAAG
Source organism: Trachypithecus francoisi (assembly GCF_009764315.1). NCBI lineage: Eukaryota > Metazoa > Chordata > Mammalia > Primates > Cercopithecidae > Trachypithecus > Trachypithecus francoisi. Next base: position 53,635,180 of record NW_022681463.1, on the reverse strand, counting down.
AGTGAGCAGAAGGGACAAAAAAGGAGACAGCTCCCAGGAATTTCCATGATAAAGATGCTAATCCCATTCATGAAGTCTCTGTAGTCATGACTTAATCACCTTCTAAAGTTCCCACCTGTTTCACATTGATGATTAAGTTTAAACATATGAATTTTGGAGAACATATTCAGACCACAGAAACCATATTTAAACAGAGTACTCAGGAAATACTACGTATACATCTAATGGAAGAGTCTACTAAAAATGCAGTTTTGATCAAGTTTGTTAATGGCACAGATTTTTAAGTAAGAGTAGGACTGAAGAAATTCTGTTAAACTTAGTAGCAAATACGTTGGTAATGTTAGCAAAAGCCATTTTAAGAAACATAGTAAGGCCTGGCGCGGTGGCTCAAGCCTGTAATCCCAGCACTTTGGGAGGCCGAGACGGGCGGATCATGAGGTCAGGAGATCGAGACCATCCTGGCTAACCCGGTGAAACCCCGTCTCTACTAAAAAATACGAAAAGCTAGCCGGGCGAGGTGGCGGGCGCCTGTAGTCCCAGCTACTTGGGAGACTGAGGCAGGAGAATGGCGTGAACCCGGGAGGCGGAGCTTGCAAGGAGCCGAGATCGCGCCACTGCACTCCAGCCTGGGCGACAGAGCGAGACTCCGTGTCAAAACAAACAAACAAACAAAAAGAAACAAGAAACATAGTAGATCTAGTAGAACAATTTTTTTGTGAGATGTTTATGAATTATTAAAATATGAATATTTTATCAGGAATCTTAACTTTGAAAGGAAGATAATATTGTTGTTGCTTAAGATGGGAAAGTAATGTTCAAATTTAAACTGTTACAGGAAAACAAAACAAGTAAAGAGGGAATGTATATGCTCTATTTAAAGGGGGGAAAATAACTTACTGAGTGAAGATGGTGAGGTGGCATTAAGAAATTTGAATGAAACAGAATTGGATTGATTGGTCTTTCACAGAGTCTTTAAAGAACATGAGAATAATGTTGGCCCATTCCAATGTTTTGAAGTTATGGTGAACTTCAGTATAATATCTAATTTTTTTTTAGAAATTGATGGTGAAATCAACTTTGAATATAATTAGATTTTGGTAAGAACATGATTGAGGAAAATGTTGAAGGTTTGAATTATTACTCTGCAGAATGAATGAGATAGACGAGTAAAAATATAAACATCCAGCAGTAAGTGCCCATTTATTTACAAAGATTGAAGTTATACACAGTAACACAAGTACAGAAAGGAAAAGTCACAAAATTAGAATGAAGGAGTTTTGGACTGAAGTGTAGTTACGTAGCTGGTAAGAGTAATGTAGGATGGAAACTCTGTGGTGACAGATATAAATAAGAAAAGAAAATAGAAGTAAAAAACACTTACTCTCTGATTTAATAATATTAGCCCATTTTACCCTCTGAACATTTCAAAAATGACATTGAACATATATATGATTTCAATATTTTTAATATTAAAATATGTAGATATATCAATGTGAACTTTTGATTTTGTCTTAAATTAACCAAATAGTTGAATCAATTATTGACTTATAGATTTAGGTCCATAATAATTGTATTTAATTTTGAGTTAAATAAAGAAAATAAATAAATTGAGATTCAGGACTTGTACCTATATTAAACATATGGATAAATATAGAAAATATGTCTTTCTTTATAAAATGTTAACATCAGGAAAATATTCAAAACGTTATTGAACAACTCTGTCTCAATCAGTACTTATAGTCGTATGGTCACATACAGATATATATCATTTTTCTAGGACTCTCAGAGTATGTAAAACATCCATCATAGTCATAATAGCGAATGGGTCCTGTGGGCAAAAACCAAAAATGTTAATGGCCCTTGATGCAGAATATTGTTGATGAGTCATTGTGTCTCCATTTAAGCTAAGAGGTTTTTTTGTTGTTGTTGTTCATTTCTTTTTAATGAAAATGTCAGCAAGCTAGAGGTTCTCAGCTCACAAAAGCTTTTCGCTGGAGGTGAAACTACAAATCTCCTAGTTAAATTGTAAGTATGTTTAAGTGTCCAGAGACAAGAACACATGTAGAATAAGGGGCAAACTCATCAATATTGCTTGTGACCTACCCTCACAAGAAATAATTGTAGAATTAATTGTGACATCAAGATATTATTGTCACACCAGGTTGTTCATAGGTCAAGGAAAAAAATACAGAGCAGTTGGCTGTACATGATGAAAGAAACAAAAATTAAAGAAATGAAAATGTAAGAAAGAGATAGCTAAATAGGTTTCATTAACTTCAAATAGCAGGAAAGCTAAAGGTGGCTGAGTGCAGTGGCTCATGCCTGCAATCCCAGCACTTTGGGAGGCTGAGGCAGGAGGATCACTTGAAGCCAGCAGTTTGAGTCCAGCCTGACCAACATGGCAAAAACCTTTCTCTACTAAAAATATAAAAATTAGCTGGACGTGGTGGTGGTCACCTGTAATCCCAGCTTCTCAGGGGGCTGAGGCAGGAGAATCACTTGAATCCAGAAGGCAGAGGTTGCAGTGAGCCAAGATTGTACCACTGCACTCCAGTCTGGGCAACAGAGCAAGACTCTGTCTTAAATAAATGAATGAATGAATGAATGAATGAATGAATAAATAAATAAGAAAGAAAAGAAAGAAAGAAAAGCTAAAGCTAATATTTTTTGGTATGGTGTTTTCTAGAACCAGACACAAAATTTAAAATACATGACCTTTCCACAAGGTAGTATTTCAGTAGGGTGTGCAGAACTCAAAGGAAAATAAAATTCATATTTTAAAAATAGTTCATGAAATATAAATCCTCCTAGATTAAATCAATTCATTTTAAAGCATATTCTATAAAACTGTTGGAAATATACAGTTAAGGCAGGGTTACTTCTCTTTGTAGCAGTTATGACTCCTAGTTTAATAAATTACAAGAAATATAACACAGACTCAAACAAAAATAGTTATTACAACCTACATTGAAGTTGTAGAAGTATGACTGGCTATAGTCACAAATGGAACTAGGGTCTGAGTCAATGTTTCTGTGATTCTCTTGGTGAATGGCAACAAAAGGCTGAGGAGTTCTGGATCTCATTTCTGTAGGCCACTCTACCTTAAACAGATGGAGGCTACTCTTTGCAACACAAATGTTATTCTTCGTTCTGACCAAATCATTCTGGGCCTGTCACTATGGTAATGGTAACGGCTGCTGCATCCACTCCAGTTTACTTAAACAAGAATAGTTCTCACTCATAGAGGTAAGGGTAAATTTCATTTCACTTTGACTCTATTGTGTCCCAAAATAGTAACAAGAGTCAAATTGTTGTGGGGCTATGAGACCAGAGATGAGAAATATAGAGAAGTTGTTATTGACTATTCAAAGAAGTGAGGAGTTGGCAGTGGTGTATCCAGGACTGTGGAGAGGGGAAGATCTGCCTGAGGAGCAGGTTTAAAAAAAAGTACATTGACTAGAATTTTAAAACAAACAAACAAAAAATAAAGTCAAGTAAAAGTTGCTCTACTCCTTATTATAACCGTGCACTCACAATTCTAAACAATATCTCTGATAAATTAGCCACCCCTAAAATTTCTTTTTCGGTTTATCTGAATTTTATTTTAATATATGTATAATTTGTTTGCCATAAAATGCATATACTCAATGTATCGCATGATTAATTTTGACATATACTTTGACATATACACCTACATAACCACTAACTCTCTTATCAACCTATGGACCATTTCCATAAACTCTGCGAGTTCTCTTGGACTTCTTTTCTATTCATTCCCTACCAAACTCCCAGAAACAAACACAGATAGAAGTTCTGTTAGCATAGAGAAATGTTGCCTGTTATTCAAATTCATTAATGGAATCACAGTGTGTCCTCTTTTGTGTCTGGTTTCTTGTGCTGCATATAATAATATTCAATATTAGTATTTGTTTTCCATTGCTGAGTAATACCTCATGGCATGAATACAGCATAATATGTTCACCCATCTTCTCTTCATGGAAATTTGCTTTCTACCCCAGTTTTTTTTTTCTATTATGAATAAAGCTATTATGATCCTTTTTGTAGACGTGTTTTCATTTTTTTTATTTTTTGAGCAAGAAATAATAGATATCATACTTACTTGGCCATAAGGTAGGCTTATTTTCAATGTATTAAAAAATTGTCCAGAGTTTTTCAAAGTAATTTTATAGTCAACTTCCTTGAACATTATATGAGAGTTCCAGTTGATCCACATCTTTGTTGGTACTTGTTACTATCAATCTGTTAAATGGAGTCATTCTACTGGTATGTATAGTTATTTTATTTTAGTATAAATATGCATTTTTAATGATAAATGATGCTGAGGACAATTTGGATCAATCAGTTGGATATCCTCATTTATGTAGAGACCTTTTTCTCATGAAAAAACTCCTCAATTCTATAAGATTTGCATAGATTTATCATATTAAAAAATAAGAAAGAAAGAAAAAGATAGGAAGGGAGAGAGAGAAAGAAAGAAAGAAAGAAAGAAAGAAAGAAAGAAAGAAAGAAACAAGAAAGAAAGTAAAACAGAAAAAGAAAAAGAAAGAAGGAAAGAAGAAAGAAAAAGAAAAAGAAAGAAAGAAAGAGAAAGGAAAGAAAGAAAGACAGAAAGAAAGAAAGACAGACAGACAGAAAGAAAGAAAGAAAGAAAGAAAGAAAGAAAGAAAGAAAGAAAGAAAGAAAGAAAAAATGAATATTACCCACATTTCTCAAGGTTTTTTTCTTATTAGGATCTTGACTTCTCTACTTCTGGTTGCTTGAGCAACTTTCTAAAACTGTTAATCAAATATCTTTATTGCTTGCATTTATATGTTTACTTGTTAATCTTAGTTTGTCAGGGGTGGTAGTAGGGCTGGCAAGAACTTTTCTGCTGTGTTCTTCCTTTCCTGAGGTGTTTTCTGATTCTCATTCACTAATGCTTATATCGCAAAGTATTTTTAACTACAGAATTTTGTGTTTGTTTGTTACTTGGATCTCCTTTATTTGAACCATCTTTATATATGTGTGTCCCTTCCACCAGTTCTATTTGACTACATATGCTCACTCTCTATTTACTCCTGTTCCAATATCACTTTATTAGATAGCATTTCTTAAGTATTCTGTTAAAAATAGCAAAACAGCATAATTTTATACCCCTTATACTACAGTTTTTAAAATCTGAACACTTCTTATTCCCAGATAGAATATACATTTATATTTTTATTTCTTTTTTTTTCCTGTCATTCTTGAACCTCTGCTCTTCCCTCCGCTAAACTGCAAGGCTCCTGAAATCTGAGATTCCATCCTATTTCTTCTATGCTGTGTCCCATCGCAGTCCATAGTATAGAAGCTCAATACATATTTTTGGAATGTAAAAAATGCATTCATAATGTAATACATTCTTGTTAAATCAGTTTTTCTTTCCAAAATGACAGTAGTCTCTACACTTCATGGCACTGCACTGTGATATCTTGGACGCCTTCAGTCCTTTGCCATTGAACACTAAGATCATCTAAGAGGCAAGAAGATCCAGATATACCTTACAGCTTTGTATACATACCGGGGTAGGGATGGTAATAAAGGCCTGGCACATTTATGTTTTGGTCAATGAAAATATCCTAATGAGCAAGACCTTCCCAGGTTCTATGGCTTTCCACTTGTATAGACTGAATTTGTCTCCCTGTGAAATTCATATGTTGAAGGCCTAAACCTCAAGGTGATGCTATTTGTAGACAGAGCCTTTAAGGAAGTAATTAAAAGTAAATGAGATCATAAACACAGGACCCTAATCTGATAGCACTGTTATCCTTATAAGAGGAAGACACACAGTGACTTTTCTCTCTTCAGGAGCATATAGAGGAAAGACACGTGAGGACACAGCAAGAAGGGAGACATGTACAAGACAGGAAGAGAAGCCTCACTGGAGAATGTGATTGCTCATTGATCTTGGACTTCCAGCTTCCAGATCTGTAAGAAAATTAATTTCTGTTGTTAAAGCTGCCTAATACGTGATATTTTGTTCTGGCATCCCTGATAGATGAATACACCAGTCCTTTCCTCCTATCTCTCAGGCAGTTTTCTAAAGCGATCTCTCTAACTCAATCATTAGAGATTCTCATCATTCTCCCATTCATTGAATAAATCCCCACACAGTCCCAGGACTCAAACTCAGGTGCCATAAGCCTAAGCATTCTTTCAGCTCAGTAAAGGCCAAATACTTGGAATTTTAAGTAAAGGAGAAGTGAACCATGCTGATTCGGATTGTTTCCAGAATCTGCTGTTTGCTTTTAATTTTTTATTAAAATCTCCATGCTTACCTAAAATAGCATATTCTGTGACAAAGTCTGATGTCTTTATCTGCAACTATCATGTAGATAAAACAATCCTACAGAGTGACATTTATCATATTTTAATCAGAACATTTCAAATACTGTAAATCCTAGCAAAGACAATTCTATACACAGAACAACACTTTTTGTTGTTGTTGTTGAGACAGGGTCTTGTTCTGTCACCCAGGCTGCAGAGCAGTGGTGCTATTTTGGCTCACTGCAACCTCCATCTCTCAGACGCAAGCAATCCTCACATCTCAGCCTTCCAAGTAGCTGAGACTACTGGCATGCACCACCATACACAGTTAATTTTTTGTATTTTTGGGTAGAGATGGGATTTTGCCATGTTGTCCAGGCTGCTCTCAAACTCCTGAGCTCAAGCAAGCCACCCACCTCTGCCTCCTAAATTGCTGGAATTATAGGTATGAGCCACCATGGCCTGCCTCTTTACATAGAGCAATACTTGATGTTCTGAGACTGAGCTGCTTCTCTACTACCATATATTCCTATCTCAATTATAAAAATTTTAATTTTATATGCTTTGCACTTATCTATCTAGAGAATACATTTATTACATTTAGTGACTATATATGATTCTTCTTCAAATTTACCAGATGTTTATTAAATTGGCATTCAATAAATAATTAAAATAAACGTAATACAAGAGAAAAGGCTAACAGTGTTCCTGACTGTTATCAAATTATTATCAAATATCTCTAATTTCAAAGTCCTGGTTAGCAAGACAAGAACAACCAAAGCCTAGCTTGTTGTGTATAGTTTAATCACAAAAATTTAATTAGCAAGTTTGTCATTTATTTTCATTTTATATGCCCAGCATTCAGTATAGTGGTTAATAATATATTATTTTGATAAAAGAGTGAATTATCATACAGAGGGTAACTTCAACAATGTGAAGGACTCGAGACCCCAATTACTAATGCCTTTTAGGTATCCAGTTAGGGACTTCAAACGTAAAAAAAAAAAAAAAAAGAATCTCTTTTTCTATAGCTTAATAAAGTTATCACTGTAAAGAACTACAAATATGAGATAGCAGGTATACATTTGATAGTGATATTTTAACAAACTTTCAAACTGTCATTATGTGGAAGATGCATTAACAAATTAAACAAATAAAAGGAAAAAAACAGAATCTCTGGAACACACACCTAATAAAGCAAGCTAATTCTGATCCTATTGCAAATTATTTCATCTTTATTGAAGTTTACCATGAAAAGATCTGAACAGTTTTATTAGCACATTAAAAAAAATATGAGAGAAGACATGAAATATTTTCTTTAACAAAGTCAGAAGACTTTTAAATTTATAGTAAACATGTTACATAAATTTAAATTATTGTTATATTTTATTGTTCCACTTCAACTCCATCCTACTTTCAGAGTACAGTAACACAAGTTAAAAAAGAATATTTAGATTTTAATAAATTGTTATTTTAATTAGTTGAACAGTCATTTTAATTATCTTGTAATTTAGGTTTTTATACTCCATTTGCTTGATATCATATTGCTACATATGTTTGCTTGTTTTTAATTTGGGATTAATTTTAACATTATATTGTCCAAAAAATTAATAATATTGATATCTAGTAATTATCATCAGTAATTGATGAATTCATTTAATACCACTTTTAATTCTTAGGTGTTCATAAAACTCACATTTCTACTAATAAAACAAGGAGTTGTTTTGAAATTCTAATGACTTGGAAAGCAATATTTGGATAATTATATAAAGGCTAAATCATGATCTATAATGATTTTATAATATTGAGATATAAGAATATATTTCCCAGATGAAATCATTTCAATTTGAACCATATTATATGTTTTTATTTTCAGTATTAATGCATCCAAAATCTATCATTTTTTCTGTATAAAGAAATAAACAGGAACAATCTCATATACGTCTCATTAGTATTTCTTTATGGTGCTCTTATAAGATCGCATTTAATGCTGAAAACTCAGAATAAGGATCATTTGCATTTTCAAGCTGATTTCTATCATTTTGTAGTTAAATATGTATTGCTGATACCTTTGAAATCTAGAAAATATTTTCCTCAAAAGCAAATTTATTGCTCTGTAATTGGATTTACAATATAATTTTCTATGATGTCTTGAATAGTATATTTTTTAAAAATTATAAATTGATCATAATTATGAAAGCATTACCCTAGAAATAATTTTGACTTTGTTATTGAACTTAATGATACACCCTGAACAAAGTAGTATCTTTTAAAATTTTATTTATAATTTCACATTTAAATGTAATAAAACACACCTGTGAATCTATAAATAACCATTACCACAAACAATTTCACTGGAAAAAAAAAAACAAGCAACTACACTTTGCAATCAAAATCGAAATGAAGGATTCAAGAAAGCTGAGATCTAAGTTTAACTACACACTTTTATTTATCTAAACTTAGGTTTGGGCCTCTGTACAAATCAATGATGTTAACATGTCTGAATTAAGCCAATGCATATGATAAAACACAAGATGTATAAAACAATGGCTGAAGACCTTAACTAATAAAGTGTGTCTTTACATTGTTGGAAAGGTTTATTATTACTCTAAGCCCAAGTTATTTTAAAAGTCATACCTTTATCACAGAAGTGAACTATAGTTAATTTTACCCTTTACAAGCCTGTGACAAAACTCTTTATAATACAAACTCAGCAGTATTAAACTTCATTTATGTACCAAAAATCTTGACATAGAATATTATTTTCAAAATGTTAAGCTACTGATTACAATTGAGCATTCAAAAACATTTTAATAAAGCATGAATAAAATTCTCTTATAATTTATTTCCCAGGAAAAATTTAAGTGTATTATATACATAAAGCTTTTATATCTGTTATAAATGTTAAACTGTTAAGAAAAAAATACTGAATTTTATAAAAACAGAACATGTTATTTCAAATGCACTTTATGCCACATTCCAGAAATAAGTTCTATTTATCTACATAGTCCTTTCAGAAATAACATTATTTTAAAAATACATGATAGGGTAAAATTATTCATGAAACTAAATCCAAAATGTAGAAGAAAAAGAAGTATAACAGCAAGTGAGTCAAAATTTTAAAAACATAACCATCTTTAAAATTTTATCATTTACTATTAGGCATATATTTATAAATAACCTTTAATTGAATCATTATTTGCTGTCATTTATGTGAAGATCTCTGCATAACAATTTGCTGCTATTTATTAGGCAAAATCCTTATCCATACTAACTATACAAGTGACACTATATTTGAATTATTTTAGAATTTAGTTGTAATTAAAATGCTCTATGTTGGGTGTTTTCAAATTATCCTTTTTTTTTTTTTTTTTTTTTTTTTTTTTTGAGACAGAGTCTCGCTCTGTTGCCCAGGCTGGAGTGCAGTGGCGGGATCTCAGCTCACTGCAAGCTCCGCCTCCCGGGTTCCTGCCATTCTCCTGCCTCAGCCTCCCGAGTAGCTGGGACTACAGGCGCCCGCCACCTCGCCCGGCTAGTCTTTTGTATTTTTTTAGTAGAGACGGGGTTTCACCGTATTAGCCAGGATGGTCTCGATCTCCTGACCTCGTGATCCGCCCGTCTCGGCCTCCCAAAGTGCTGGGATTACAGGCTTGAGCCACCGCGCCCGGCCCAAATTATCCTTTTATCATAACAATATTGAGTGATAGCTATTGCTAGTCTACTTTGTAAAATCATGCTTAGCATTTATAAAAATATTTCCTAAATGATAAAATAAGAGTTCAGATTTAAATCTAGGGCTTTGAATAATAAAATGTATGCTCCTCCCAATAGATTATGCTGGTTTTCACTAAAATTATATTGAAGAAAGTGTTCTTTGAAAATAAAACATAAAATGAACCAGACAAATACAAAAAATTTTTCAAAATATAACAATTCAGAATATATTAGAAACTCCTATAAATCAATATTTAAAACACATGACATCCAATTTAAAGTTAGGTGAATGACTTCAGCAGTCATCTTGTTGGAGAAAACTATGCATGGCAAATCTATATATTTTGTATCAACTTTTCTTCTGGATTATCATTTCTAGTATCTTTGGTTAGTAAATATTTGGGATTTTTGCCTATTTTAATTTAAATTAGTACAATAGAATAGCAAATAAACTAATATTCCCTTTTGACATGCTCCTTTACTCAACATAAGGTATATGAATCATTATATTTAGCTTATAGCTATAGTGTATTCATTTGCATAAATGTATAACATTTTGTATATATTCTTTCCTGCTTTATGCATTATACTTTTGAAGGACAATTGAAATACTGTCTCTGTGTAGGTAAAGAAAGCAGATTTGTTTTCTGTACAAAATAGTAAGGACAATGCTCTTTTTTTCTTTCAAATAAAATTATGGCAGCGGGCTGGCAGCACCCTATAAATGTTTTGAGTTCTTCTGCTGTGCTATAAAACGACTTTGTACTTGGCGTCTATCTAGGTCCTCCTCTGCACACCTTTGAAGGGACTTGAGGGGCTAAAGCAACCAAAGCAAACATTGAGCTCATGCTTTCAAATGTGTTGTGAATAATAAAGTCATTTTTACCTGACCCAGGAGTTCTGTGTCTTCTACCACCATCTGCAAAACTGTATGAAGCTAACTTGTTAACTTATATACAGGGAAAATCTCAAATGCTTCACAGGTCTAGGAACACTTCACTAAAAATAAATAAATATATATATATATATATATATATATATATTATATATATATATATATATATATATATATATATAAAATAAAATAGACAACATACCTATGTAATGGTGGACACAATTACCATTCAGTATCAGTAAAATTTATGTTAAAATCATAATGTAATCCCAGTACACATATATCCAATCAGCATGTTTAAAAGTTTGACAATGTCAATTTTTCACAAGTTTGTGGAAAAATAGGAATTCAAATACGTCATTGACAATTGTGCAATTTAGTACAATCATCTTGGATAAAATGTGGGCATTACCTAGACAAGTTGGAGATATATAAAAATAATTCTACTCCTAATTATTTAATGTAGAAAATTCCTACAGATATACCCTAAGAAAAATGCACTATTTTGAGTAAAGAAAATCTGTAAAAATTAATTGTTATTCAAAAGTAAAATGCATTAAAGGGTAGCATGATCATTCAATAGCATATTATACATGTATTCAAATGAAAAGAATTATATACATACAATGTGATGAATCACACACAATTTTGAGTAAAGAATGCAAGAATATTAGTTGATTATTCTACTAATTTTAAGTTAAAACACAAAAAACTAAAACATCCCATGATATATGCATATGTTTTAACCAATTAAGAAAAAAAAGACTTGATTTATCTGAAGAATGTAATTACCATCATGTGATATTTGAAAAAAATGCAGGTAGAATAGTTTGTGAAGACCAGCAGTCAGTTTTTATGATATTAAGTTGAACATGTCTTATATATTCAAGTAGTGATGCTTACTATTCACTCAAATATAGCTTTGTTCTTTAGTGTGAAAGAAAAATCAAGGCTTGATGTATAATTTTGAGGAAGTCAGTATATATGTAGCATTTAAAGCCATGAGTCAGAATGAACATTTCAAGGAGAGAATATACATACTGATGACCAAAGATTGAGACTGCAGGTTTTCAACAATGATCATCATAGGTAAAAAGGAGAACCATCAGATAATACTGAAAAACAGTGACCAGTGAGGTATAACAGCAACAACAACAACAACAACAACAACAACAAACAACAGCAGAATGTAGTGTTCTAGACGAAAAGTAAACATTTTATCAAGAATTAGAGTCTGCATCAAATATTGCTGAGTAGTCAAGTAAGATAGGAACTAAGTATATAATATGCCTGTGTATCTAAAATATGCAAACTATACATATTGTAAATAGTAATATGGAGTTGAAATGACCAGAAAAATGCTATATTTGGTGGTATATTGAGAGTAAATGTCTGATTTATAGAAAATAAGAGGTGAATGATTGACAAGATCAAGGAAGGAAAGTTAGTTATTTTGAGAAGCTTTAACAAAGAATTTGGAGAATAGCAATCAAGAAAATCACTTCAAAGGAATTTACCTCATAGAATGGAAGAATATCAGCATGTATTTACACTGAAGAAAGTGATGCAGTAGAGAGCAAAGAAATAAAATGTAGTGATTTTAGTAAAATCATAAAATCCATTTGGAATAAGAACCTTAAAAACTTTCCCATAAAAGAAAAATATAAACTTATGAAAATCATTAGAATCAAATTTTTCAGAACACTAAAAATTGATTCATAACATGTAACCATCTAGAAATCATTTACTTAAGAAAATTGGCTGAATTGTAGTAAAAATACTAAGTATTATAGCCTTTTAACCTGCCTAGTCTCATTTCCCCTTTCTATCTAGATGGTAGCCAGGAAAGAAACAGCACTTACTGTTTTTTCTGGAACTAGCATTGGAGGTTACAGAATAAGGTTGAAATTCTTTTAAAGTCATTTATAGAGAATTATTATTTTACCTATCTGATAATACATCATTTACAAAGTTGTCTGTATTTTCTATGACTTGTAGTTTGCTGAGTACAAAAAGCTCATGCCACAGAGAATTTGTCAAAAATAACTACAGGTGCTTATCTAACATTGTAGCTGCCTAGATGGTGGATAACGGTTGGAGCAAACAATAGATGAACTAAAAAGATTATAAAAGGAAATACTGGAAATCACCTGCTTATAGGGAATTTGAAAAGCAACAACATTGAAGGCCATGTGCATGTGTAGGGTTGTGTGTATGGCCAAGGATGTGCTCTCACTTCTGGTTGGCCTTGAAGCTTTGAGAAAGCAAACCTGTAGGATAAGGCAAGGGTGTTAGCTGTCTGGCCAAGTGTCAAAAGTATGTTCCGACATTGATACAGAGCACCTTGGCAAAATGTGAGAGACTTATTGGCTCTATTTAGTAAAAGAGCTTTCCTTACACCATTAGCTGAACACCAAATTAACTGAGTACAGCAGAGACTTCAGTGGTCATGTAAAATAATTTTTAAAAAAGCAGATGAAACACATTTTACTAAAGCAGCTAAAAAATATAACAGGACAAAGAAACAAAACAACTAAGGCAAACAGCAACAAATAACCCTGGAAAGAAAAACAAGTTTGATTTCTAAAGATACCACATCATACTATATAAATTGTCTAGTTTTTCACCAAAAATAAAAGGCATTCAAAGAAATAAGAAGTCATAATTCATACATAGAAAACAAATAAATCAAGAAAACTAGCTCTGAGAAACCTCAAATTTGGGCTTAACTATACAAAAACTTTAAATCAGTAACTTTAAATATTTTTGATCAACTAAAATAAGTCATATCTAAAAAATAAGAAGCATGAGAATGATACTTATGATATATAGAATATCAATTAAAATAAAGAAGAAAATATTTTAAGGGTAAATTTTGAAGATCATGAGCACAATGATTGAAATGAAACATTCAAGAGGGGCTTCATAGTATATTTTAACAGGTGGAAGAAAAAAATATCAAACTTGAATATAGGCTAATTTCTTTTTTTTTTTTTTTTTTTTTTTTTTTGAGACGGAGTCTCTCTCTGCCGCCCAGGCTGGAGTGCTGTGGCCAGATCTCAGCTCACTGCAAGCTCCGCCTCCCAGGTTCACGCCATTCTCCTGCCTCAGCCTCCCGAGTAGCTGGGACTACAGGCGTCCTCCACCTCACCCGGCTAATTTTTTTTTTGTATTTTTTAGTAGAGACGGGGTTTCACCATGGTAGCCAGGATGGTCTCGATCTCCTGACCTCATGATCTGCCCATCTCGGCCTCCCAAAGTGCTGGGATTACAGGCTTGAGCCACCATGCAGGGCCAGGCTAATTTCAATTATTGATATGGTTAGGCTTTGTGTCCCCACTCAAATCTCATCTTGAATTGTAATCCCCCTGTGTTGAGGGAGAGACTTTGTGTGAGGTGATTGTATCATGGGGGAGGTTTCCCCTATGCTGTTCTCATGATAGTGAGTCAGTTCTCATTGGATCTAATGGTTTTATAAGTGTTTGACAAGTTTCTCCTTCGTTCACTCTTCTCTTGCCTGCCACCATGTAAAACATGCCTGCTTCCCCTTCCACCATGATTGTAAGTTTCTTGGGGTCTCCCCAGTCATGCAGAACTGTGAGTTAATTAAATCTCTTTCCTTTATAATTTACCCAGTCTCAATTATGTCTTTATAGCAGTGGGAAAATGGGCTAATACAATTATCTAGTCTAAAGAACAGAAAGTAAAAGAATAAATGAAGATGAAGAAAACCTCAAAGACCTGGATGACATCATCAAGCCTACCAAAAAACACATAATGAGAGAGCAAGGTGGAGAGGAGAGACAGAAAGGGGTAAGCACGATTTGAAGAAATAAAGGCCATAAATTTAACAAATTTGATTTCAAAGGTTAATCTATACAAAAACAAAAGCTCAGCAAACTCCAAACATGATAAACTTAGAATTTAGTGCCTAGACTAATAGCCAAAAATCAAAGAAAAAGAGAAAATCTTACAATCAGCAAGAGAGAAGTGACTCATTACATACAAATAATCTCCAATAAGATTAAGAGAGAATTTCTCACCAGAAACCATGTTGCCAGAAGGCAGTAGGATGACCTACTCAAAACTCTGGGGGAGGAGAAACAATAACAGAACAAACAACCCATGTTAACCTATAATTCTATATCCAGTAAAAAAGCACTTAGTAAACAAAGAAGAAATTAAGACATTCCAAGACCAACACATCCAGAGACAATATTTTACTAGCAGACCTGCCCTTTAAAACATAACAAAGATAATACTTGAAACTAAAATTAAAGGACACTAAAGTGGCGTAAACACACATGAAGAAATAAAAGAGAACCAGTATAGACAACTCAATAGGTAAATATAAAAGACAATGTAAATTCATTTTCATTTAAAATTATTTTTTCTCCCATACGACAAAAATAGCCACAACTTTAACCAAAATATGAAGTAAATGTTATAAATATATTGATAGGTACACTTCATCAATATGTCATATTTATGATAATAACAGCACAAACGAGGGAGGAAGAAACAGCTACATAAGCACAAAGATTACTGCCAACACTTGAAATAAGTTGGTATTAATTTGAACCAATTATTATAAGTTACAATGTTATTTTTCATCCTCAGAAAAACCACTAAGAAAAATATAGTAAAATAAAGAACAGGAGAATGTAAATGGTAATCTAGTACGTATATGTATGTATATATATTTGTGTGTGTGTGTATGTGTGCATGTGTGCAGTGCAAAAGAAGTCCACACAGAGGAATACAGAAATATAAGACATATAGAAACAAAACAGCAAAATGCCAAATATACAAATAATTGTATCAAATTTAAATCGGCTTAACACAGCAATTAAATGTAGAAATTGGAAAAATTGATAAGAAAACACACTCCAACTATATGCTCTGTACAGGATACACACTTGAGATTTAAAGACAAAAATAGGTTGAAAGTAAGAGGAGAATACAGATCTATTAAACAAAAGTAGTGAAAAAAACTACAGTGATCATA
The DNA here is from genome assembly GCF_009764315.1 of Trachypithecus francoisi. Taxonomy (NCBI): domain Eukaryota; kingdom Metazoa; phylum Chordata; class Mammalia; order Primates; family Cercopithecidae; genus Trachypithecus; species Trachypithecus francoisi. Next base: position 53,619,257 of record NW_022681463.1, on the reverse strand, counting down.
TAAATATGATAAAAATAGCCTTAAATATATCTGTTTTAACTAGAGACAAAAAAGGACATTTTACAATGACAAAAGTGTCAATCCATCAACAAGATATAGTGATTATAAACATATATGCATCTGTATTAGTATGTTCTTTCACTGCTATATAGAAATATTGTGACTGGGTACTTTATAAAGAGAAAATATTTAATTGGCTAACATTTCTGCAGGTTGTACAGAATTCGTGATGCTAGTATCTGCTCAGCTTCTGGAGAATCCTCAGGAAATTTACAATCTTGGCAGAAGGCAAAGAGGAAGTAGGCACAAATTATGTGGCCAGAGCTGGAGGAACAGAGAGCAGAGGTAGGTGTCACACACTTTTAAACAATCAGATCTCGTGAGAACACTATCAAGCAGAGCACTAAGAGGATAGAGCTAATCCATTAGAAACTGCCCCATGATCCAATCACCTCCTGCCAGACCTCACCTCCAGCACTGGAGATTACATTTTGAAGTGTGATTTGGGCATGGATGCAGATGCAAACTACATAAGCATCTAGCAAGACAAGCAAGCAAGATCTCTAGCAAGAGAACCCCAAAATACGTGAAGCAAGAGGTAACTGAAATGAAAAGAATATAATTCAACAATAACACTTGGTGAATTCAATACCACATTTTGAATAACACGAATAAATATGCAAAAGAACAACAAAGAACAAAAGCCATGAACAATATTATAAAACAACTGGACTTAATACACATCTAAATATTACTCTAGCTAACGAAAGCAGAGTACCTATTCCTTCTCAAATGTGGATAAAACATTTAAAATATTGGACTGCATTTTAGAACGTAAAATGACTCTCAAACATTTAAAAATCATAAAAATAATAGATATTGCATTCCTCAGATAGAATGGGATAAAATTAAAAATCAATAACAAATGGATACTGGTGAAATTTACAAGTACCTAGATTTAAAAAAAAAAAAAATACAATAACCAGTGAATTAATGAAGAAATTAGAGTTGAAATTATAAAATATTTTAAATTGTATTAAGGAATGAAAATGAAAATATAGCATGCTAAAACTTACAGAATGAAATAAAAGCAGGCTTAGAGGGAAAACTAAAGCATAAAAAAGAAAGAAGAAAGGAACAAAGGTAGGAAGAAGGGAAGGAAGGAAGGAATGAAGGCAAGTAGGGAGGGAGGAAGGAAGGAAGATTAGTCTCAAATTAACACTCTAACATTTCATCTCAACTCATGTGAAAAAGAAAAGCAAAGTAAACTTAAAGCAAAAAGAAGGAAGATAATAATAAAGACTAGAGTAGAAATCAATAAAATACAAAATAAAACCACAACAGATAAAATTAGCCAGTCCAAAAATTGTTTTTTTTTGAAAAAAAAATCAACAAATTTATGATATGAAGAAAAAAAGGACTGAAATGAGTAAAATCAAGATCGAAGAGGGGAAATCATGAATTTACTGAAAAAAAGGATTATAAGGAAATACTGTCAAAATGGTATACCAGAAACAGATATCTTAGATAAAATGGACAAATTTCTTAAAAGAAACAAGCTATCAAAACTGACAGGAGAAGAAAATCTCAATAAACGTATAACAAGTATAAGATTTAATTAGTAAGAAAACATTCCCATATAGAAAAGCCCAAGTCCAACTGGTTACACTGGTGAATTCTAACAAATGTTTTAAAAAGAACTAACATCAGCAACCCTTCACAAAAATCTTTCAAAACACTGAAGAGTAGAGAACACTTCCTAATTCATTCCGTGATGTCAGTATTCACAGATACCAAACCAGTGGAACATACCACAGGAAAAAAAGAAATAAAAACTACAGAAAATTATCCTTTATACACAAAAGGTGCAAAATGGCAAAATTCTAGCAAAAAGATCCCAGTAACACATGAAAAGCATTACATATCTTCACCATATGGGGTGTATCTTGAGAATGTGAAGCTGGTTTAATATCTGAACATCAATAAATGTAATAGACCGTATTATTATAAATAACAAAATCCAAATAACTATTTCAATTTATGTAGAAAAGGAACTTGACGAAATCCAACAACATTTCATGATAAATATTAAACAAACCAAAAATGAAACAGCACTTTTAAAAACCAACAAAGGTAATATCTAAAACATCATAGCTAATATCATATTTAATGTTGAAACCTTGAAAGTACTTCCCCCAAGATCAGGAGCAAGACAAGCATGTCTGCTCTAGCAATTCCACTGAACATTGATTGTGCTAGAAGTTCTAATCAGGGCAATTAAGCAAGAAAAATAAAAGAAAATATAGATAGGAAAGGAGGAAGGAAAACTGTTGATATATTTAGATGACATTATCATACATGTACAAAATCCTGAAGAATCCACAAATAATTGAATTTCATAAACAATTTCAGCAAGATTGCAGTATACAAGATCAATATATGAAAATGTGTTGTATTTTTAGGTACTACCAATGAACAACCCCAAAATGAAATGCAGAAAATTATTCATGTATAATAACATAAAACAGTAAAAATAATTAGGAATAATTTAACAAAGAAGTATGAGACTTATGCACTGAAAACAACAAAGTGTTGCTAAAATAAATTACAATAAGATCTCAACTGAAAAACATTCTTTATTCATTGGATTTGTAATATTAATAGGACGGCTATACATGCCAGGTTGAACTACAGATTTTTGTAATTCTGCCAAAATTCCGGCCTCCTTTTGGCAAAAAAATTGACAATCCCAAATTTTATATAAATATGTATTCCAAAATTTATTCCAAAAGTTGTCAAGAAGTCATATGGAAATGCACGTGAAAGAGGATAGTTGAAATCTATGTAAAAAGAATGGTAAATCTGGGGGACTTCCACTTCCCAATTTCAACACTTCCTATAAAACTATGATAAAGAAAAATGTGTAATATTGGAATACAAGTAGATATATAGATCAATGAAATAGAATTCAAAGTACAGATATAAACTCAGACATTTACGGCAAATTGATTTTCAGCAGGAATGACAAGATTAATTAACGAAGTAAGAAGAAACTTTTCACCTAATGGTGTTGGCACAACTAGATAGATTCATGAAAATAAAAGACTTTGGAGCTCTACTTCGTATTATTCACAAAAATTAACTCAAAATGGATCAAAAATCTCAATGTACAAGCTACAAAAATGTAAATGTAAATACTACATAACTTTTAGTTGAGGTCACAGGCTTAAGTCTTTCTCTCTTTCTTAATCTTGGATTGGGAATTTGTTTTGTAAATATACAGCTAAAGCACAAGCAACAGAAGAAAAATGAGAAATTAGAGTCTATCATAATTAAAATATTTTGTGCTCCATAAGTCACTATTCAAAAGTAAAAGAAAAACACAACGAAAGAAAGATTTTCAAAACATGTATTTGATAAATGTTTATAATTAATAATATATAAAGGGTTCTTACAACTCAAAAATTTGAAAAATAGCAAGCTGAATTAAAAAGTAAGAAAATACTTGATTGATATTTTCCCAAAGAAGTGTATATGAAGCCAATAAACAAATTAAAATATGTGCGATATCATTAGCCTTTAGTGAAAAGCGAACGCAAACCACAATGAAATGTCCTTTCATATCTTTAAGATGGTTATCATCAAAATTATGGACAACTGTTGAAAAGAATGTGGAGAACCCAGAAACTTCATCAATTGTTGGTGAGATTGTAAAATGTAACTGCTTTGGAAAATAGCCTGGGAGTCCTACAAAATAGTTGTAGGGTTTCCATATGACCCAACAATTTCTATCCTAGATATACATCTACTCGATTAAAATTATCCTTACAAAAATGTGTACATGACTATTAATTAGAAGCATTGTTTATAACAGTCAAAGATAGAAACCACCTGTATTAGTCAGTTCTCGTAGTGCTATAAGAAATACACAAGACAGAGTAATTTATAAAACAAAGAGGCTTAATTGACTCACATTTACACATGGCTGTGGAGGCCTCAGGAAGCTTACAATCAAGGTGGAAGGTGAGGGAAAAGCAAGCACCTTCTTTACAAGACAGCGGAAGAGAGAAGTATGAAGGAGGAATGAGAACTAACTCACTATCATGAGAACAGCATAAAGGAAACCAACCCCATGACCCAATTATCTCCCTCCCCGGACACATGGAGATTATAGGTCCCTCCCTCAACATGTAGGGATTACAATTTGACAAGTGATTTCGGTGGGGACACAGATCAAACCATATAATTCTGACCCTGGCTCCTCCCAAATCTCATGTCCTCACATTTCAAAACCAATCATGCCTTCCCAACAGTCCCTCAAAGTCTTAACTCATTTCAGCATTAACTCAAAAGCCCACTGTCCAAAGTTTCATCTGAGACAAGGCAAGTCTCTTCTGCCTATAAGCCTGTAAAATCAAAAGTAAGTAAGTTATGTCCTAGATACAAAGGGGGCACAGACGTTGGGTAAATCCTGACATTCCAAATGGGAGAAATTGGCCAAAACTAAAGGGCTGTTGGCCCCATGCAAGTCCAAAATCCAGCAGAGCAGTCTTTAAATCTTAAAGCTCCAAAATGATCTCCTTTGACTTCATGTCTCACATCCAGGGCAATCTGATATAATAGGTAGGCTCCCATGGTCTTGGGAAGCTCCACCCTAATGGCCTTGCTGGTACAGCCTCCTTCCTTGCTGCTTTTACGGACTAGCATTGACTGTCTGCAACTTTTCCAGGTTTACAGTACAAGCTATCAGTGGATCTACCATTCTGGAGTCTGGAGGATGGTGGCCCTCTTCTCACAGCTCCACTAGGCAGTGCTTCACTGGCGACTCTGTGTGGGGGCTCTATCCCCAGATTTCCCTTCTGCACTGGTCTAGCAGAGACTGTCCATGAGGTCTCTGCCCCTGCAGCAGACTTCTACCTGGACATCCAGGCCTTTCCATACATCCCCTGAAATCTAGGCAGAGGTTCCCAAACGTCAAGTCTTGACCTTTGTGCACCCACAGGCCCAAAACCAAGGCTTGAGGCTTGCTCCCTCTGCAGTCATGGTCTGAGCTATACTTTGGCTTCTTTTAGTGACCGCTGGAGCTGGAGCAGCTGGGACCCAGGGTACCTAGTCCTGAGGCTGCACAAAACATTGAGGTCCTGGGCCCAGCCGAGGAAATCATTTTTTTTTTTTTTTCTTTTAGACCTCTGGGTCTTTGATAAGAAGGCTGCCGTGAAGTCCTCTGACATGTGCTGAAGACATTTTCCCCATTGTCTTGGCAATTAACATTTGACTCTTCATTACTTATGCAAATTTCTGCAGCTGGCCTGAATTCCTCTCCAGAAAATAAATTTTTCTTTTTTACCACATCATCAGTGTGTAAATTTTCCAAACTTTTATGGTTTGCTTCCCTTTCAAACATAAATTCCAATATCAGATCATCTCTCTCAGGTTAAAAGTTTCAGAGATCTCTAGGACAGGGGCAAAATTCTACCAGTCTCTTTGCTAAGGCATACCAAGGGTGACCTTTGTTCCAGTTTCCAACAAGTTCCTCATCTTCACCTGAGATCACTTCAGCCTGAACTTCATTGTCCACATCATTATCAGTATTTTGGTCAAAACTATTAAACATGTCCCTAGGAAGTTCAAACTTCCCCACATTTTCCTGTCTTCTGAGCCCTTCAAACTGTTCCAACCTCTGCCTGTTACTCAGTTCCAGAGTCATCTCCACATTTTCAGGTGATCTTTATAGTAGTTCCCTGCTCTCTGTGGTACCTATTATTGCATTAATCCATTCTCACATTGCTATAAAGGAATACCCCAAACTGGGTAATTTATAAAGAAAGGATGTTTAATTGACTCACAGTTCCACATGGCTGGCGAGGCCTCAGGAAATTTATAATCATGGCAGAAGATAAAGGGGAAGCAGGCACCTGCCTCACAAGGTGACAGAAGAGAGAAGTGTGATGGAGGAACTTTCAAACACGTGAAACTATCAGAGCTCATGAGAACTCACTCACAATCATGAGAACAACATGGAGGAAACTGCCCTCATGATCCAATTACCTCCATCCCTGGACACATGGGGATTACGAGTCTCTCTCTTGACACTTTGGAATTACAATTCAAGATAAGATTCGCATGGAGACACAGAACCAAATCATATCACCATCTTAAAATGTATCAATCAATGAAAATATGAACCAAATATGGTACATCCATATAATGGATATTATTGAGTCATGAACAGATTGAAGTGCAGGTACATGATGCAACATTGATGAAAGTAGAAAGCATTATGCTAACAGAAAGAAAAGGGGAAGAGAAAGGGGAAAGTAACTGCTAATGGCTGCAGGCTTTCTTTTTGGAGTAATAAAAGTATACTAGATTTAGATAGTGGTGATGGCCACACAACTTGTGAATATACTAAGAAACATTGAATTCTACATTTTAAAAATGTGAATTTAATGTTATGTAATTTACATTATGTTACGTAATTTACATCTGAGTTTAACAAAAACTAGTAGTGCAAGGGAGAAACTAATTTTTTGTGCAGTGTTCATAAAGATATGAGGCCTGAAGGTATTTGCTTTGTGTAATTTAGTCAAGTGTAAGGCGAAAATGCAAAATATGTAAGCATAGGTGCAGGCCAAGTGGTCAACGTAATAGTATAAGTCAATAAGTATTCTTTTCTGATTGCTTCAATTTCCTCAGTCAATTAGAAATGAAGTCATTAGTTACAGTGAAGATGGGAAAGAGGGGTTGGAGCTCAGGTAAAAGAAATATGTAAAAGCTGGGTGTGGTGGCCCATACATGTAATCCAAGCATTTTGGGAGGCTGAAAAAGGGGGATTGCTAGAGGCCAAGATTTCGAGACCAGCCTTGGTAATATAGTAAGATGCTATCTCTAAAAAGAAAAAAAATAAGGTTAAAATATTTCTCTAAGAGAGCAAGAGAATGAGTATGATAGGAAAATAATATGATTGCCAACAAGCATTAAGGGCTCATTTGAGCATCATGGATGAAAATTAAATGCCAGAACTGTCAGCTTTTGTTGGTGTGCTTTACCCAGAGATATTAATTAGAAACAATGTGGGTGTATAAGAGTTTTAGGGTTGCTCTGTTTCCAAGTTAGTCTTGTGGAGGAAAAAAAAAGTCAAGGCGAAAGAGGCTACGTGAAAGGGAATTTTAATGATTGTTTATACAATCAAAATTGCATGAAGAAAGAAGTAAAAACACTAAACGTAGGTGGGCATAATACATTGAAGGTCTCCTTGGGATGCAAGCACTGTTGTGGTTCAGATACTATAAGATATGAGCTGAAAATGCTGGAGGTAGTAATCAGGAATGAGATCCCGATAATTTCAACTATGGAATGATAATCGTTAGGGTTAATGACTGGTTATATGGTAAGATGATGAGAATGAATAGGTTAGGGTAGAGGACAAGGACATACACAAATAAAGGAAATGAGATATCAGTAAATGAATCATTTTGTGTATGAGAGCATCACAAATTAAGGCAGTAATAGTCTTGGAGACTGGGACATTGAGTCAGTCGTTGAAATGATTGCTGAATGAAACAGAATGTCCCAGTAGAAGGAATGACCCAGGATTATTAGATAATAAAAGCAATAAATTTTATCACACATGATTTAGAATACTTAATCCCAACTTGCCAGTTATAAACTAATTGACCAAATTCTGTCTTTTGCTCTTCCACTAGTGGCATTAATTGTCATTTGTAGATCCGGTGAAAGTGTCCACAATGGACCTGGAATAACAATTCATATGTCCTGTTCATTATCTGATGGTATATTGACTATGCTCTGCTTCTCTTATTGTAGAATAGTCTGTGTAAATATTTTATGTGTAAGTTTTCTTTAATAAATACTATTTTTAATTTCCACCTGTAATCATATATAAAATGTCATTAAGGTAAATATTCTTAAATAACCTTAGGTGCTAGTGTATAATCAATTTTGGATAAAATTCTCAGGTGAGAAATACCTGTTTTAAATTTCCATCCTCTTTTTCCTGATATTTCCATTTTACTTTTTCTACAAATTAGCAATATTAGAGTGTCCTATGATTTCATAAAACATTCTCTACTTACCTTTCCACTAACAACACATACACTCATAAGTTTGAGTTTTAACCAAAGCTTTGTACTTAATTATATGTATATAGTTGATTATTGATGAGATAATAATGTTTTTAATCATAGAAGCAAAATAATGTTGACCAAAGTGATTTTCTCTTATCCTAGTTGATTTCCTGCTGCCTAAAATTGTGCCTTATATATACTAAGCATTAAAAATGTTACCTTTCTAAGGTTATAGTCTTTAATATAGGCAAATGCATTGTAATAGATTACCAAAATGGCCCAAATATTTTATTCCTTTTTTTCATCATATAATTTTGCGGCATATTTTTAATCTGAATCTGGTTCAGCCATGTGCCCTTTTTTAGTCAGTGAAATGTTAGATGACAGGCTAGTATTTAAAGGCTGAGGCGGGCAGATCACTTGAGGTCAGGAGTTCAAGAGCAGCCTGGAAAACACGGTGAAACCCCATCTCTACCAAAAAATACAAAAATCTACATAGCAATTACTTATTATAAGAAAGCTTTATTTTTAACACTGCAAAATTGTTTGTAACTTCAAGCAACATTTGAATGCGTTTCAAGGATACAGGACTATGGGTCTATCCTCTTGTTAAGGAGAATTTCATATGATTATTCCAGGAGAAAAACAAAGCCCTAGAAAGTCTCACACAGGAGATTAGATGTTTTGCCTGAAAGTTGTTTATAATCGTAACCAATTGGCCAAAAATTATCATGCAGCCCACCTAACTGAAAAGGGGCTGAGCAATACATTTTCTTATGTATCCACAAGGCAAAGAGTACCAGACATTGTGAATAATTTAATTCCTAATATTGAACTCGGTAGAAAACAACACACCTAAACCAAGATTCAAACTAGACCCCTTCCAGTTCCAGTTCCAGTTCCAGTTTTGTATACTCCATATACAAAAAACAACTCAAGATGGATTAAAGACTTAATGTAGGACCGAAAATTGTAACAACCTTAGAAGATAATTATTATAACAATTTGCTGTCAAAAGGCCTATTTTCTAAATACTGAGAAACAAAGTGTTTTACTATGAAAAATTTTGTTTTGGAATAATTAGATTCAGTATGAAATACCACTCTGGACATAAGCCCTAGCAAAGATTTTATGATGAAGACACCAAAAGTAATTGCAACAAAAACCAAAATTGACAAATAGGACCTAATTAAACTAAAGAGCTTCTTCACCACATAGCAATTCTCTGGATGCTTTTTCTGCTCCATCAGGCTAGCCTGGTGATATTCACATACAGTGCTAGACAAGGAGAAGTGAGAGTAAGCCTAATCGGGTATATGTTGTCTGTTCATGTCCTGTCATCTAAAATACAAAAATTATCTGGGAGTGGTGACACACACCTGTAGTCCCAGCTACTTGGTAGGCCGAGGTGGGAGAATTGCTTGAACCCAGGAGACAGAGGTTGCAGTTACCTGAGATCGCACCAATGCACTCCAGAGTGGGCAACAGAATGAGACCCTGTCTCGAAAAAAAAAAAAAAAAACATATATTAAATATCAGTAGGAACACATATATTAGGCATATAGAATCATCGATAAATGCATAGGAGATAATACATTCTAAATAAGTGTAACAACATTTATTAAGATTGCTGTTATTGCCGTTATTTATATATGAAAAGGAAATGATAAACTTATCCAGGTTTGCATTTCTTAAGTAGTCTTACTTAGTATTTGATAATTTGAATTTCTTTTTATGGAATTATCTTCACCCTGTACATTGTTTTCTACTCCAATAGAAAAAGAGGTGTTCAAATTAAAAATAAGATTTGACATATCTATACTGAAGCAATTGTCACTCATGCAAAATAAATGGCTAATTATAAGGACCAGCTTAGTAGATAAAACTGGGTAAGTAAAAGTAAATAAAAACATGGACGGCACAGTTGGCTTGAGCAACTGTAAACAAGATGCAGGACCCCAACGCAGACACTGAGTGGAATGACATCTTACGCAAAAAGGGTATCTTACCCCCCAAGGAAAGTCTGAAAGAACGGAAAGAGGAGTCAGATGAGGAGCAGCACATCCTCCAGCAGTCAGTGGTGAAAACATATGAAGATATGACTTTGGAAGAGCTGGAGGATCATGAAGGCGAATTTAATGAGGAGGATGAACGTGCTATTGAAATGTACAGATGGCAGAGACTGGCTGAGTGGAAAGCAACTAAACTGAAGAATAAATTTGGAGAAGTTTTAGAGATCTCAGGGAAGGATTATGTTCAAGAAGTTACCAAAGCTGGCGAGGGCTTGTGGGTCGTCTTGCACCTTTACAAACAAGGAATTCCCCTCTGTGCCCTGATAAATCAGCACCTCAGTGGACTTGCCAGGAAGTTTCCTGATGTCAAATTTCTCAAAGCCATTTCAACAACCTGCATACCCAATTATCCTGATAGGAACCTGCCCACGATATTTGTTTACCTGGAAGGAGATATCAAGGCTCAGTTGATTGGTCCTCTGGTGTTGGGCGGCATGAACCTGACAAGAGATGAATTGGAATGGAAACTGTCTGAATCTGGAGCATTTATGACGGACCTGGAGGAAAACCCCAAGAAGCCGATTGAAGACGTGTTGCTGTCCTCAGGGCGGCGCTCTGTCCCCCTGAGGAGGGGCAGCAGTTCTGAGGGTGACTGAGGCTACAGCTGCTCTCACATGCCGAACTTTCTTGTGACACATTGTCTGGATTTTTTAAAAAAGGAAAAAGCAAGAATGATGAATCCTTCTGTTTTTTAGTTTTGTATAAATTATGTTTCAAATCTTTACATTTTAGAAATAATCATTGCTGGAAATTCTGTTAAATATTTTGGAACTCTTTTTTTTAATTATAGTATTTCCTCTAAAAAAATTTAAACCAGCTATTTGTATGGCAAATGTCTGTTTTCCTCATTTATATTTTAAGCCATAAAACCTAGTCACTATTTTTTGACATATAACTATAAAAAAAATATAGTTTTAAATGTGAATAAATTATGCAGTGGAAAATTGCAAACTAAGCCTTATAGACACATTGTTTATTTTATAAAGAGAGCAATGAGATTGTTAACTCAAAATACAGGAATGGTCTCTAGGACAAAAGAATCTTAGTATTTATTGAAGAAACAGACAATTTTTGTGAAACATTCCCGTATCGAAGCAATAACTGAAGGTTCCAGTTTACTGCCATATTTGGTTAAATGTGTTCTCTTGCTAAAATAGTTCATCTCAGACTGTTAACTATTTTTCTTTTTTTTTTTTTTTGAGATAGCGCTTTACTGTGTTGCTGAGTCCGGAGTGCAGTGGCACAATCTCATCTCACTGCAACCTCCGCCTCCTGGGTTCAAGCAATTTTCCTGCCTCAGCCTCCTGAGGAGCTGGGATTACAGATGTGCACCACCATGCCCAGCTGATTTTGTACTTTTAGTAGAGTTTCATCATGTTGGCCAGGCTGGTCTCAAACTCCTAACCCCAAACTAGGCTTCCCAAAGTGTTGGGATTACAGGTGTGAACCACCGTGCCTGCCCTGTTAACTAATTATGATTACTGTAAGAGGACATTGAATTAATTTTTGGAAATATATAAGCATACACATAAACTGTATCTCAATCAAAAAAAAAAAAAAAAAACATGGACTCAGTTCAGATAAAGCTGGATTCACAATATGACACCACGGGTTACAACAATATTACTTCGTGCCTATTTGTATTTCATGATTCTAATTATTCTCTTTTGTAACATAAAGATAATAAAACCAGATGCACATAATGATGATAAGAATTTAATGAGAAAGTACATGTGAAGTTCATATTACAAAGCTCATAATTTAATTAAGAACAAGTACATATTAGCTGTAATAAATATTATAATCATTTCTATTTTATCCATGGCCACTATTTTAAAAGCTGACCTATTATATTCTGTATATATAGTAATTTTTTCTCCTATTATAAAAAATTTGTACACTCTTTTTCAATTTTAAATATTGTCATATTGCCAAGTTGACAAAACTGACAAGATCACAGTAAAGAAATTCGAAATTTATGATTTATCACACTAAAAAGAAGCCACAGTTTTAGATCCTGGATAGAATCTCACCAAAATTATTGAATTTAAAAATTCACAGCTTGGAGACTAGTATACATCATAGAACAGTTCTTAAAAGTTAAATTAAGGGTACATAAACATTTTGTAAATGTGTTTCTGGAATTTACAGAAATTAGCAACTTCACTGCAATCTCTGTAACTTTTACACGATATTACTGATGCACTAAGTGAATGGTAATTTCTAACGAGAGCATTCTTGTGAGAGAAAGAAAAAAATGTTTGTTGACTCAACATAAACACAAAGATTGTAGTAATAGCAATATTGATTTCTTTTCTTCAGGTCTCATTTTACCACTTGAATTTACTTTTAATCCCACTTTTATTAATATTTTTAATTTTATTCATGGTGATATTGCAATAATAACATAAGGATATAATATTATATTGATCAATAGCTTGAGATATGAAGAGAGTTTCTATAGATGAAAATATGCAGAAATATGAAAATGTGTTTGAGTCAATCAACAACAAATTGGAGAGTACCAAATGAATGAGAAAGACCAGGTGAAGCTGGTCTCTCCAAAACACACACACAAAAAACATATTTTAAATGATAGTAAAACTAAACACGAAGAATAAAAATAGGAGATCTTACAATTCTATAATAAGACTTCTAACAGGTGTGAAGAGAGGAAGTATTCTGTGCATCCATCATTCATTCATTCATATCCCCATTTGTTTATCAATTCATTTATCATCCAGCAATATTTATGTACCCCCAGAAACTTCTTTCATATTTAGAGATAAGAGTGACAAATTTGAGAAAAATAAATAAATCTATTCTTTGAAAGTTCACACTGGGTCTACAATGTGGGGAGTGATTTGAAAGTAAATACACAACAAAAAATAAAATAAAATACATAATATGGTAAGAAGTGATAAGTAAGAATGACCTTCTGAATATCAAATAGGGAGTGTTCCGGAAAAAATCAAAAGTAAATGTGAAAAACCTAAGGCAAGAATGTGTTTGCAGTCTCTGTGGAACAAGTCAAAGGTGATAGAGGATGAGACGTAGGGAAGGTGTTAGAAGAGGCAACCAAATATTAATAGTAGAAATAAAGGAAGATGGACAATATATTTTTAAAGTCATCTGTCTGAAGAAATATCTTAGTGCAGAAGTCAAATGAGTTAATGATAACAAATAACACCGATGAAAATAAATTTGTAAGTAGATACATGTTGGTCCTTAAAAAAAAAAAGAATGAAGAAGAAACTCTACATTCCAGTAGACAGAAATGAAGAAATAATGAGGTTGACGTTAAGCTGTTCTGCAACACCAAATGTCAGAAGACAATGGCTCATTATCTGCATTATATGAAAAAAAGGTTGTGTACTCTGTGACAAAATCTGTCAGACTGTCTTTCACATGGGAGATGAGAGAAGGACATTCATTGACTGCAAGGAGTCAGAAAGTGGGCAATTCTCATAATCTCTTTAGGAAAAATAGTAGAGATAACAACGTATTAATAGACAGGAATGAGGAAAATATCTGTAAAATAAACAGAACACCAAAGGCTTTAGTAACAATTACAGAAACTCTAAATAAAGTAGTGCTAACATGATTATGAAACAATAAAATGTGGAAAATTGTTAAAATATGGGATATTATAAAATTGCAATAAAATCTGGGGAAAATACCCTTTTACTTTGTGAAAATTAATAAATGATAAAACATTAGATAAGAGTAAATGCATATGGAAGAGTTGGGGAAATGATATTAGTGCGCAACAATAATAACTAACAATAATAACTTTATGGCAAGATCTGCTTTAAGAACATTTTATTCAGGGACATATTTAAACTTCTTAAGCCTGTAGCATCTTTTCTAGTATTACGTACAATCAAAATTATATTTTTAAGCAAAACTTACTTGTAAGGAAGACAAATGATTTTCAAAGGAGTGAAAGAAAAAAAAAGAAAAAAAACTTCAATTTCAAAGCAGTTCATTTATTCACCTGAATAGCAATAGTTTTTCATACACAAAAGTGGTCCTGGATATAGTTAGAGAGAAAAGGTAATTTGAAGGCTGAGGGGGAGATGGAAAGATGGCAAGGAATGAAAAACAAAGGTCTAGAATTCCAGTGAGTGGGTAAAGCTCTGGAGGGAGTAAGACGATAAGGAAGTAATTAGTATAATCAATATCAGGGTGTCCAAAAAGTTCTTCCAGTGATAAGGATGACACATATGCATTTCAACTTTGATGGTGACAGGCAATAGAATACAACTTTTCATGTCATAATCATACAAAAAAAATTGCTGTTCTTTTGTATATAGCAGGCCTCAATTCCTGATGTCTTTGGAAGCTGGGTGTAAATATGATAGAGGAATAGTTGATAAGAGCAGGGAAGTGAATTCACAGGCAGCAGAAACTTCGGACCAGAAATAACTGACACCTTGGTTGGAGCACTGGACTTTCTGCATAGAAAATGAAGGCTTAGGTCAAAGATATTTGGATATTAAACTAATAGGGGAAAAAATCATGTTATAGATAACTCATATTATAACTGTAATATTTAAAATTATTTCCATCAGACAATCGCCTATGAAGATGATCACCACAGCACTATTTATAATAGCAAACTTTTCTAAATATAACTTTTATTCCTAAATAAGGGATTAGATAAGTTAAGTAATACATATGTTAAAATACACACATAAAATACATATATATGTATATATCATCCCTTCACTTTACATTACAGAACACTGTAAGAGTGTTAAGATATTTTCAGGACAGGTTAAGGAAAAAAAATAAAGATAAGTGCTAGAAACTATACAGCGTGATATCGACCCCCTCTTCTGAATCTGTGTGGTTTTGGTGTGTTTATTTTGTTTGTTTTTTAACTTTCACTTTAAGTTCAGGAGGATGTGTGAAGGTTTGTTTTATAGATAAATTACATGTCACAAGGTTTGATATACAGATTATTTCATCAGCCAGGTGATATGGTTTGGATTTGTGTCCCTACCAAATCTCATGTTCTTTTTTCTTTTTATTTATCTATCTATCTATCTATCTATCTATCTATCTATCTATCTATCTTTGACAATCTCACTCTATTGCACTGGCTGGCGTGCAGTGGCACAATCTTGGCTCACTGAAGGCTCCGCATCCCAGGTTCAAGCAATTCTCCTGCCTCAGTCTGTCTAGTAGCTGGGACCACAGGCACGCACCACAACGCCCAGCTGATTTTTCTATTTATAGTAGAGACAGGGTTTCACTCGTGTTGCCCAGGCTGGTCTCGAACTCCTGACCTCAAGTGATCCACCCACCTCCGCTTCCCAAAGGGATTACAGGCATGAGTCAACCGCGCTCGGCCTCATGTTCAATTTTAATCACCAGTACTGGAAGTGGGGCCTGGTGAGAGGCATATGCATCGCGGGGGTGGATCCTTTATGAATGATTTAGCACCATCTCTTTGTTGCTGTTGGCTTGATAGAGTTCTTACAAGATCTGGTTGTTTACAAAATATGTAGCACCTCCCCCACTCTCTCTTCTGCTGGCTCCAGCCACGCAAATTCATGTCCTCTTCCCCATTGCCTTCCACCATGATTGGAAATTTCCTGAAGCCTCTCCAGAAGCAGAAGTCACCATGTTTCCTGCAGAACTATGAGTCAATTAAACCTCTTTTCTTTATAAATTACCCAGTTTTGGGTATTTCTTTACAGTAGCATGGGAATGGACAAATACACCAGGTAATAAGTATAGTCCCCATAGGTAGTTTTTCGACCTTCATCTTCCTCCCACTTTAGTTCCCTTAAAATAATGGCCTCCAGCTTGTTCTTGCCTTAGTTCCTTTAGAGTAATGGCCTCCAGCTCCATCCATGTTGGTGCAAAGGGCATGATCCCTTTCTTTTCATGACTGCATAGTATTTCATGGTGTATATATACCACATTTTCTTTATCTAGTCTACGGTTGATGGGCACTTAGATGATTCCAGATCTATGCTACTGTGAATAGTGCTGCAGCAAACATATGCAGGCATGTCTCCTTATGGTAGAATTATTTATATTCCTCTGGTTATACAGCCAGTAATGAAATTGTTGGGGCTAATGGTCATTCTGTTTTAAGTTACTTGAGAAAACACCAAACTGCTTTTCACAATGGCTGAACTATATTTACATTCCCACAAGCAGTACAGTATAAGCATTCTCTTTTCTCCGCAACCTTGCCAGAATTTGTTATATTTTTGAGTTTTTAATAGTATCCATGATGACTGGTGTGAAATTGTATCTCACTGTGGTTTTGACTTTCATTTAATAATTAGAGATATTGAGCATTTTTTCATATGTATCTTGGCTGCATGTATGTCTTCTTTTGAGATGTGTCTGTTCATGTTCTTTGCCACAAATAATGTGGTTGTTTGTTTTTGCTTATTAGTTTGTTTAAATTCCTTACAGTTTCTGGATATTAGACCTTTGTCAGATGCAAACTTTGAAAATATTTTCTCCCATACTATAGGTGATCTGTTTATCTTGTTGATAGTTTCTTTTGTGGTGAAGAAGCTCTTTAGTTTAATTAGGTCCTATTTGTCAATTTTGGTTTTTGTTGCAATTACTTTTGGTGTCTTCATCATAAAATCTTTGCTAGGGCTTATGTCCAGAGTGGTATTTCATACTGAATCTAATTATTCCAAAACAAAATTTTTCATAGTAAAACACTTTGTTTCTCAGTATTTAGAAAATAGGCCTTTTGACAGCAAATTGTTATAATAATTATCTTCTAAGGTTGTTACAATTTTCGGTCCTACATTAAGTCTTTAATCCATCTTGAGTTGTTTTTTGTATATGGAGTATACAAAACTGGAACTGGAACTGGAACTGGAAGGGGTCTAGTTTGAATCTTGGTTTAGGTGTGTTGTTTTCTATCGAGTTCAATATTATTAGGAATTAAATTATTCACAATGTCTGGTACTCTTTGCCTTGTGGATACATAAGAAAATGTATTGCTCAGCCCCTTTTCAGTTAGGTGGGCTGCATGAGAATTTTTGGCCAATTGGTTACGATTATAAACAACTTTCAGGCAAAACATCTAATCTCCTGTGTGAGACTTTCTAGGGCTTTGTTTTTCTCCTGGAATAATCATATAAAATTCTCCTTAACAAGAGGATAGACCCATAGTCCTGTATCCTTGAAACACATTCAAATGTTGCTTGAAGTTACAAACAATTTTGCAGTGTTAAAAATAAAGCTTTCTTATAATAAGTAATTGAAGTAATTGCTATGTAGATTTTTCTTATTTTTGTTTGGTTTGGTTTTAAGCTTAAGCATCTAGAGAAACCTTATCTATCCAGAATAATAAATAGTGGGGAACAACAACAGTTTGCATGTTCTTCTTAAAACTGAGGAAATTAACTTAAAAAAAATTATGATATTTACACCTTTAAGATCAATTTTAAAAATAAAACATATTATGTTCCTCCTAGATTCACTTATTCTTTATTTACAGTTTCTTTTTTTTCCCCCCAACATGAGCACTTATTATTCAGTGGTTGCTATGTAGGCTTAAAGAGATTATTATCACAATATTTCATATCCAAATTGCTTTAATTTTAATACTTAGGTGATTATCTTTTTCCATTGCATTACTTCATTTATACACAAACTAAAGAGTAACAAAACTGGTTTTATTATAAAATAGAATAAAAGTGATCCAAAGTAAAATGAAATCTACATACTTTGAAGAAATCAGTATCATTCCCTTTGGAAACATCCTCAAATTTCTATGAACATTTTATGTATCAATTTTGTGTGTTTTGGCTTATCCAGCTACAAATGGAAGTAAACAAATAAGAAAAGTATTACTTCTTAAAGTTTCAGCATTTTGCATATCTATTTAGATTCAAGGACTAAATTTTAAAAAAATGAAAAAATCTCTTGGTGATGCAAAGCTACATAGTGAATTACAATAAATCATTTTATAATTCTTACTAATCTTTCATAAATTCTATTTGTCTATATTATTTAATACTGTCTCCAGAATGTTAAAATGCATCTCTTTTGTAAATTTGGGAATATGTTTAACAGTACCTACAGCATTTTCATATTGAAACTAATTACTCCAAAAATTTTTTTTAGTAGTAAAACACTTTGTTTCTCAGTATGTAGAAAATAGGCCTTTTGACAGCAAATTATTATAATAATTATTGGAAAGTATTAGACAACTTGACATGTATAGATTTTACTTTCAAACTACTAAGTTTTTCTGTCCTTTGGAAAGGTAAATGTGTTTCAGACCGAATATATGTATCATATATGTATCTCTAAATTTTGCCATGACTATGAGCCTTGTATTCTAATCACTATTTTATTTAATATAATTTATTACATTAAATATTATAACTATAACATAAGTCATATGACATGAATTTATAAAAACTAATAATTAAATGAGAACTTTTATTCTTCATTATGTTCCATGATATCCCAGTTCAACACTAATTACAGCTCTTAAAATCCCAAATTATTTGCTATTTTCTTCAACCTCATTATTTTTAGTTACACTCTAGTTTCCATCAAGGACAATTCTTAAGACATTCTTCAGTAATTGAGACTCTTTTTCTAGCCCTGGGCAAAGAGTGGTTAATTTCTTGTTCTAATTTCCCCTGAATCATCTTTCAATGCCACTCTGACACAATGCCTTAATCTCTCATTCTCTCTACCTTACATATTCAAAATTTTCCTATTCTAGTGTAATATTCTCACAAACATATAAATATGACATAGTATAGCCTTTCTAGCTAGCATACCAAAAATGTGTTTGATTACACCCCACTATTCCCTTAGCTCACTTTACTCTTAAACTGACTCAGGCTTGGACTAGTTCCTGTCATTTGACTCACAGTGTTATTATTATGCTTCCATTTAACCAAATAATTTCCTTGACACCATCTTATTTTTGTTTTATGTCTCTCTAGCTGCTATTTTCTCTTTTAGTGTTTTAGATCCTTCTCCTCTAATTCCTTTGAAACAATTTTGTAGGTGAAACATTTCACTTCAGTTTTCTAAGCATTTTCTAGATCATTCTCAAGCTTTTAATTTTTATTATTATACTAATTATCCATTGATTGAAATCCAGTCTGGAAATCTTTTCTGAGCCCAGACACTCATATAATACTGCCTATTTGAAATTTGAACTTAATCAAATTTAGGTATTGTAAATGCAACATTTTCAAAATTATACTTGTGTCCTTCCCATTAACCTTCCTCCTCACTTCACTTCTTTCATTTAGCCCACCTACTGCTCCAGATAGAACTCTTCAAGTCATTTTAATATCATCTTGTCATACATTCCATATCCTAGTTCATAAGTAAATTGTGATAATTGTACTTGCAAACATATCTTGAGCCCAGATACATCTTTTCTATACCACCATTATCATCACCTCAGTCCAAGTCACCATCTCCTACTAGAGAAGAGGTTAATGCAACAACTTCCTAACTTGTCTTCTTGCTTCAACCTGTGTTTTCTGTTTTCTCCACATGACAACCAAAAGTATCTCTCTAAACTTTCAAATGCCAAATATGCACTTACTGATTATAGTCCTGAGTTATTTCTTCTTTATCTTTGCCCTGCTTAAATATTACATTTTTTAAAAAAAGTTATCATACTCCCCTCATACAAAAATGTCGTTTCCTTTATAATACCTCACATACACTGTCCTTGTTTATTACTATATGTGTATGTATTTGTTGTTTTACTCAGCTTCCCTTTCATAAAGCAGAACTCATATGTATTTCATTCACTTGAAAACCTAGTTCAATGTGTGTTGTTTGTGTCCAAATTATATAATTTGAATGAATGATAAAACACTATCTGTTCTTCTGCAGGTCACATCATGTTCTTGTAGCATTCATTCATCATATACATTTTATTTGACTGAACTTCATAATTTATTTTCAAATAATTAGTCGACTGATGTCAGTACTTGACTCTTAGCTATGTGCATTCTCTATCACCTTAATTCTTTTTTATTCAATATGCTTTAACTTCACTTCCTACTTTATATCTTTCTGATATTGCTCTCTTTTCTTTGTGTTTGTACCCTATGATGTACTAACTCAACATTGCTATATTTTCAAAATCATCTGAACACTGATTTTGAGCATTTATATACTTTGAATGCGTGACAAAACATGATCTCTTCTTCTGCAGGTTGCATCATGTTCCTGTAGCATTCATTCATCATGCACATTTTCTTTGACTAAACTCCATAATTTATTTTCAAATAATTAGTTGATTGATATCAGTACTTGACTCTTATCGATGTACATTCTTTATCATCTTAATTCTTTATTTTTATTCAATATGCTATAACTTCATAACCTATTTTATATCTTTCTGACATTGCTGTCTGTATTCTATTACATACTAACTCAACATCGCTATATTTTCAAAATCATCTGAACACTGATTTTGAGCATTCATTAATTTTTGCAATGTAATGAGCCTACTCCAATACCCACAATTATCTAAAGATGCTAAATTAAGTCCTAGAAGTATACTGGTTATAATTTCAGTGAGTTCATGACATTGTAGCCTCAGTTATGCTCCCAATAGTGAGACTAACTTATGTTAGACTAACAAGACTAACTTATGTTAACTCCTCAAAATTTATTTAATTTCAAATACTTCATTATGATGTCCAGTTTAATAAGCTGTCTACATAGTAAATTGTGACAAGACCTCCCATAAACCATTAATTTGAGTTGTTATGTAATCACAGTGAAAAGTTAAAGTGGTCAACATTAAACACTAGACTGCAATAATTAGATCCCAAGAATACGTTGCAATAGCTGCTTTGCATTGTTTATCTCAGTATCTTAATATCTGGAAAAATAAAACAAAGCACATAAGAATGGCTATCACCTTTTGGCAAAGTTTAAAAGCAAGAAAAAATAAACAGCATTTGGGCGATAAAACTATATGTAGATATTGTATGTTTGTGTGTTGTGTGTGTGCCTGTAAAGAAATAACTAATGCACAATTTTCATTTATTGCCAATTAAGATGAAGCACAAGGATGAAAACAAGGCCATTCATGGAAAATGATGATTAGATACTATAAAACAAGGATTAGGGATAGCCCACTTCTTTAATCTAGATAACTAAATAAGAGAGGGAGAAGAATGACAACTGTGATGGAGCATCATGCTACCTTTTTTGTTAGAAACCAAGAAGATAGGATTATTTTTCAGATGGAAAAATGTGGATTTATAAAAATTAGTCGGACTTATGTGTTGAAAATATATTCTCCCACAAGGACTCTTTCATTTTCTTGTATGTGCCTTTTAATACTGATTTCTTGATTTTAAAATACACATATTTTCCAACACACTCTTTAGTACCTTTTAAATATACAAAGATTTAGGCAGGGCACTGTGGCTCATGGTTGTAATCCCAGCACTTTGGGAGGCTGAGGTGGGCGAATCCCTTGAATTTAGAAGTTTAAGACAAGTGTGGCAACCCGACAAAACCTTGCCTCTACAAAACAATACAAACAAACAAACAAAAATTAGCCAGGCATGGTGGCACACGCCTGTAGTTGCAGCTACTCAGAGCCTGAGGTGGGAGGATCCCTTGAGCCCGGGAGGCTGAGATTGTAGTGAGCTGCGATCACACCACTGCACTGTAGCCTGGGCAACAAACTGAGACCCTGTCTCAAAAAACAAACAAAAAAATATAATAAATATATATATATATATTATGGATTTGATATATATATTATGGATTTGATATATACATGTATGAAATTGATTTTCTAAAAGATATAAACATTTGTTTCTGTCATTTAAGGTTTTAATCCATACTGATTTTAGGCTCACACTAGGCAAGTATTCTTCTCATGAGGTAGGGAACCAAAATTATCTTTTATCTTTTAAATTTTTTTGAAGTTAGTGTATCTTATTACTTCATTGAACTGACATGCTAGGTTTTTAAAATATCAAAGTTACATATATACATGATCATTTTGAACTCTTGCTCTGTTCTGTTATTCGATTTTTCTATTCCTATTGCAATAACATATTATCTAATTTCTTGTTGCTTTACATCTTCATATTGGGCAAAGCAAATATTCTTCATTCCTCATTAGCACAATAAAGCTCTGCCAAAAAAATCAGAACACAGCATTAGAAAACATATGGAGTTGGAGTTGCATTGAATTGACCAATCAATATGTTGAGAAATGCCATATTTCTCAAATGTCATATTTGTATGCCTTTAATATCTCTACATTTAGTCTTATAATGTCATGTATATAAGTATTCAATATCTTTTATAAAAAAATTGTTACTAGGTACTATATGGTATCTTTTCTATTGTAATATTAATTTTAAATTATGTTTACCAATTGTTTTCTGTGTCCTTAGAAAAAATCTTTGCTATTTGCCTAGATTTTTGTGTAGTAATCCATTTTCAGCACTTTAACATTTTATCATTTATAATAATTTTTATAGATGATTGGCTTTTCTCTGTATTCACTTATTTACTCCTAATAATGGCCATTTTAGTACCCCCTATCATTTATTGTAATTTAATTATTATATATGTCTGATTGTCATAGTGAGGACTTTCAGCACAATAATAATTAGACGTGGTGATGACAGGCATCTCTATTTTGTTATTGCTCAGAAGAGAGTATTTGTCATCATTCCCCACTTAGAATAATATTTGCTGTTGGTTAAGTTCATTACCTTTATCAGGATGACAAATTACCCTTTTATTCTTCATTTATTAAGAGTTATATTCATGAACAAGTGCTGATCTTTGTAAAATATTTTTTCTGCATACTTTTTTCCTTATTTTCTTCTAACGCAGTGAATAATTTATAAATTTTTCAATAATAGTACATTTTCCTTGTTTACCTAAACCTCAAAATGTTCATAAAAATTTTTATCTTTTGTACATTTTTGGGTTAGTTTTGCTATTATTTGACTTAGAATTCTTCTTCTATATAAATTAGAGAAATAGGTCTGCGATTTTCATTCTCTGTTTTTGTTGGGTTTTGTAGCGCAGATAATGCTAGAATAATGCAGGCAATTTTGAAACAATCCTTCATTTGATATTCCCCACATGATGTTCAATGGGATTATAATGGTGTGCTTTAACTCTAGAATGTTTGGCAGAATTTACAACCAAAGCAATGTAAGATTAGTATTTCTTCATGAAGGGTATCAACAATGGCTTAAATTAAGTTAATAATTTAATAATTACTTTGAACTTTGCTGAACTTTGTTTTAAAAAATGTCTTTTAAAACATTTGGTCCTTGAAATCTGCTCTTTCCTGGAATTGTTTTTATTACAGCATATTTTAGAATTTGTTTCCAGAAAGATGTACATAGCATATCCCCATTCTCTTCTTTAGTGTCTTCCTCATTTTCTGTTGTTTTTTCCTATTCATTTATCAGAATTGTGTGTCCCTCCCCCTACTTCATCCCTACAGATAATGTCTATTATGTTAAATACTTCAAATAATCAATCTTTATCATTTGTTTTTTCTGTATTATTTAACATTTTGTTAAGTATTTCAGTTATTTCTGTATTTTTTTCTAATATTTTATATTTTATGAATTGTTGTGTTGTTCTGTCTCTAAATTTTCAATTGTATGTTTAGATCATTTTCATGATTTTATTATTACATATTGGATGCATGTATCAAAATATTTCATGTACCCCTAAAATATGTATAAATATTACATATCAATATAAAGTAGAAATTAAAATTTAAAAAATAATAACATAAAATAAGTGTTTGCAGTGACAAACTTCCATCAAAATCCTGTTTGTGCTGAATTCCAGAAGTTTTATATTCTTTGTTTTTATCTTTATTTGTTTTTAAATATTTCTAAAAGTTCTATTATAGTTTATTGTTGATTCATAGATATATAAAATCATATTACTTAATTTCTAAGTAAAGTCATATTATTTAAATGCTTTTAACTCCATTGAAATTGCATTTTGGTCAGAGCATGTATGATATATTTATTATAATGTTTATTTTTTTTAAATTTACTGAGAATTGAGCTAGGGCCTAATATTGTGATCAAGTTTTATAGTGTCCAAAGTGTGCTAGAGAAATATGTGTATTCTCTAATAGTTGCATGAAAAATTCTGCAGCAAGTTCTCCATGCTTCATTTTATTAATTGTGTTGTTCAATATTTTATATCTCAGCAGTTTTTATCTGCTTGATTTTTGGTAATCAATGAAGGGATTTAAAATCTCTCCTTATAATGTTTCAGTTTCTTCCTATCTATTAGTTTTCTATATATTTGGAGTATTTTTATTATATTCTTATATTCAGAATTATATTTTTTGTGGAATTTTTCTATTTTGTGAATACTTTCTCCTTCATGATTTTTTGATAATACACTCAATTAAGAATTTTACCTTCAAAAGTTAGGAAGTTGTTCTGTGAAATATTTGGTAGTCAGAATTGAAATACACCAACCTTTTAGTAAGTAACTACTAATATTAAAAATTAATTGTACATTGGTTTCTGTTGCCTAACAGATGGAGTAGATGTGTCTTTCCTTATTATTCTATGATTTTTAATTAAAAACTTTAGTTATTATATATAAAATAAGCATTTAAAAAATCTCTTAGAGCTGGAAAGAAGAAGGCACCCTGGCAAAGGACATCATGATACAAGTAATGACATGGTGATAAATTTACTGAGCTTTTTTTTTTTTCTTCGTATATTCCTGATTTGGAGATAGAGAAGCTGGCAAACTGGGAACATCAATGAGCACAGAAAAACAAAATAGCCCAACAAACCCCACTCTCTCTAGCCCAAGGGCCTGTAAAGGAAGAGTTTAGTAAGATAGGAAAGTTTTAAACAATAACCAGTCTCATTCAATCAAATGCCACAAAAAAAAAAAAAAAAAAAGGTCCCATCCCTACTAATGACAGATAAGGTTGAATAGATAAGGTTGAATAGAAAACCCGGTCTTGGGGCCCGGCGCGATGGCTCAAGCCTGTAATCCCAGCACTTTGGGAGGCCGAGACGGGTGGATCACGAGGTCAGGAGATCGAGACCATCCTGGCTAACACGGTGAAACCCCGTCTCTATTAAAAATACAAAAAAACTAGCCGGGCGAGGTGGCGGCGCCTGTAATCCCAGCTACTCTGGAGGCTGAGGCAGGAGAATGGCGTGAACCCGGGGGGCGGAGCTTGCAGTGAGCTGAGATCCGGCCACTGCACTCCAGCCTGGGCGACAGAGCGAGACTCCCTCTCAAAAAAAAAAAAAAAAAAAGAAAGAAAACCCGGTCTTACACCATTGCAAGGCTATAACAAGATTCTCAAACAGCACTGTTGGGTTAGTGTCAGAGAAAGCCAGGTGGGAAGCCAAAACTTTCATTTCTGTCTCCAGTAATGAACCCCATGGGAAAATTGGACTTCCATCCACATATGGCTATAATGGGGCACCTTTCTCCACTCATATTGGAATGATATAAAATAAGGGGTAATAGAGAGTCAAGACTTTCATTATCACTCCATAATAATAAAGTCAACCACAGCAGAGTGTCAGTAGAGATGATACAGCAAGCCAAAACTCCCATGTCCACCTAACAGTAACGAGGAACCAATCTCGCCTTGGGTACCAATGGAGGCTGAGTGAGAGAACTTGAGTTTATCTGTTTATTATTATCGCTGTAACAAGTTACTACAAACATAATGGGCTAAACAATATAAATTTATTAGCTACAGTTCTGGGTATCAGAATTCTGAAGTGAGAATTGCTGGGCTAAAATTGAGAGGTGATTAGGACTGAACTGTTTCTGGAGTCTCTGGAGAAGAATCTGTTCCCTAGTCTTTTCCAGTTTCTGGAGCACACATACATTTCTTGGTTTATGGGACCTTCATTTATCTTCAAAGTCACCAATTATAAGGATCCCTGTAGTTATGTCGGGCCAACCTAGGAAAATCTCGACATCTCAAGTTCTATTAGCAATCTTAAATTTATCTGCAACCTTAATGCATCCCTTGCCATATAACATGTAATTTATGTTGCCCGTGCATTAGCATATTAACATTCTAGGAGAGGGAGCATTATTCTGCCTACTACGCAATTAATAATGAGGAAAAAAATATCATTTCCCTGCTGGAATGGTGTCAAAGAACACCAATAAAAAGGTTTAAATAAAATCCAGTGTTTCATAAGATAATCTGAAAATGAGCTTTTAACTGAAAATTACTTGATAGAAAAGAGCTGTAAAGATATCTAGAAGAATGAAAGTAAACAATCTATGTATACCAACATCGTGAAAATTGAAAACAAAATTAAATATTTTAAATCAGTATGAAAATGCCTTGATGGACAACTAAAAACACCCTTGAAATGAATGTCTAAGAAAGTGTTCTGAAAGAAATAGGAAGTCTCATCAAATAAATAGATGGAATAAGGAAGAACCTATCAAAAATACTTGAAATAAAATGTTTAAAATAAAGCAAACTAAAAGACCAGTGGATAAGCTTGTGAGTATGTAGAAGGGCAATGAAAATAATCAGTAAACTAGAATATACAACAACAGAAATTGCTCACTCTGAGCAAGAGAGAGAGAGAAAATTACATAAAAGAGACAAATATGAATCTCAGGCACCTGTAGAACCACAACAGAAAATCTGACATTCATGTCCCTGGATTCCCAGGAAAGAAATGAGAAATCACATGTGGCTGGAAAAGTCTTGAAATAAATAATGGCTAAAAACTTCACAAATTGGCAAGAAATGTTGGTCTACAGATTTAAGAAGGTGAGCAAATCTCAAAACAGAATAAACTCAAATAAATGTATACCAAGAAACTTCATAGCTACATTTAAGAAAGCAAAAGACGAAATACACTTAAAAGCAAACAGAAGGAAATATGTATATTATCTACACAGGAAAAACTGAATGACTTCAGAAACCATAGAAATTAGAAAAAAATGATACTATATTCAGGTGCTGAAAGAAAAGAACTGTCAGCACTGAATTCTATATCCAATGAAAATATTTTTCAGGAAAGATGTATGGCATTGGTAAGCAGTCAAGTCGAAGGCACCACCGTATGCATCACAGATAAAGGTAAATTTGGTGGCTGCAGCTGAGTTGTATACAGTATAAATTCAGGAAATCAAGTTGATAAAATTTAATGATATCATTACAAATGGAAGAAAGAGTTGCTGAAGATAAATCCCAGATTTCTGAAAGGAGTGCCTGGGTTGATGGGAAAGCTTGTATTAAAACAGGGAAGACCTGGGAAGTAACAAGTATTTGGAAAAATACCAAGAGTTTTAAGTTTTGTTCAACTTCTCCAATCTTACAAAAACCTGTTTCTTAACTTTAATGGAACTACAAAACTTATTTTTTCTTAAAATAAGTTTGTTTCTTTCCTAATTGTTGAATTAGTAACAGATAAAGGAAATTATTGAATTAAATAACAAATCAAAGAAATAGTTACATTTGTTATCAGTTGTTAAGTCATATTCATTGCATTTTTTTACCAATAAAATTGACACTCTTTTGTTAAAAATTCAATAATATTGACAATTGCATAAGGTCATTTTATAATACCAAAACCAAGAAATAGAATATTAATCCAGAAAACACCCCTATGTTTCTTTGCTTTCAATGTCCCTTATGACTACCCAGGCCATAGCAACCAGATTTGTATTCTTTTCTTATCCTTTTGCCTTTCTCAAAATGTTACAAATGTATTGATTTTATATCTAGCTTTTCAAACTACTACTGTGCTTGGAGATTCATATATATTGCATAATTCAGTGGTTTGTGTTTATTGTTGAATAGATTTTATGGATACACAACCATTGGCTTATCCATGTATTCGTTGAGTAATAGATTGCTTCCAATTTGGGATCATTAAAAATAAAGCTGCTATAAAAATTTACTTACAGGTTTTTGTGTGACTATAGATGTTCATTTTTCTTTAGTAAATACCTAAGAGTAGGATTCATGGATTCATGGACTATATGTTCTGCATTTCTATAGTTATTTAGATTTAATTGTGTATTTAATATTTGAAATATATTCAGTCAGTTGTTTGTTACCACGGGTCTGCTTTTTTAAGACTGCATTTTGATTTATCATTTGTCTGGTTCAAAAAAGAAATATTTATTAATATGTGCAGATGAGTGATGCTTTCTAAATTCTTGAGCTTCTAACCATATTTTATTGATGCCATAATGTGTGGATGACATTTGATTTGGAATATAATTTTTCCTCTGGTGAAATCTCTGAGGATCTCACTCAGCATTTGCCAGTTCTGAAGGGAAATCTACAAACTATACACTCGTCTCTTCCTATTTGTAGATAAAATGATAGGAGTCCTTGATACACACCTGTGGTTTTGTTATGGCTAGTATTTTAAATAATTATGTTTATTATATTTTCTATGTAGTACATGATAAATTATTTTCATTCCTCACTCAGGATTCTTGCTTTTTTACTTTTGTTTTCTGAATTGTAATATTAAATCTTGTTTCATCTCCATTAAAAAAAATCTTTATTGCAAGAATTTCAAATAGTTGAATCTCAGCTCCTTATGCACTTTTACATTCTCAGTTTTCATGGTCTTTATACATTAATAGCCTCCGTTTGGATTATTTTTTGTTTGTTTGTTTTGTACATTTGGTTTTAAGTTGCTCTCTATTGCTATTTGCATATTTACAGTATGTTCCTAATCTGCTTGTGCTTTTTATTGCTGGAGTTAGAACTGTGGTTGCATCACATTAGAAAATTAAGATAATCACATTAGGTTTATATTTCTTTCATATAGAAGTTTGAGTATAGTATGTATTTGATGAGAAAAATTTAAAAACAAGTTTTAATTTCTAAGTTTGAAGGCTGCTATAGTATCTCCTACTTCCTTAAGTTCCTTACAAAATAGAAATTGCACAGTACACCTGTGGAAATTACAATAATACATTGAACTCAGACAGGAATTGTTGCATTTGAATGTTCCATCTTGATTGGCTTGGTGCCATACTTGCAATAGTAAGTGAGTACTCATCTCATTGTTTAAGTGTGTGGTTCCTCTCCCTTTCTGCCACACTGTCTCTTGCTTCTGCTTTTGCCATGTGTTCCTGCTCCATCGCCTTGAATAAAAGCTTCTTGAAGCCTCCCGAGAAGTCGAACAGATGTCAGTACCATGCTTGTACAACCTGCAGAACCAAGAGCCAATTAAATATATTTTCTTTATAAAGTACTCAGTCACAGGTATTTTCTTATAGCAATACTGCAATGACTTCATACAAGGATATTGCCCATGAAAATTTCCTCAACCTCACCAGAAGTGTTGACAGGCAAAGTAGAAAATTTAAAGAACCCCTAAGAGATGCTACACAATAGCATCATCCCCAAGACACATACAGATCAGATTCTCCAAAGTCAATTTTAAAGAAAAAAAATATTAAAGGAAGCTAGAGAGAAGGAGCAGGTTCCATTTGTACATGGAACCCCATCAGTCTATAGACCTTTCATCAGAAACCTTACAAATCAGAAGAGATTGGGAACCTATCTTTAACATCCTTAAAGAAAAGAATTTCAAACATCAACAAAAAAGTCATTTTCAGCCAAACTAAGCTTTATAAGCAAAGGAGAAACAAAGCCTTTTCAAACAAGCAAATGCTAAGGGAATTTGTTACCACCAGCTTTGCCTAATAAGAGATCCCTAAGGGGGTACTAAATATGAAAATGAAAGACTGATACCTTTCATCACAAAAACACACTAAAGTACAGAGCCCACTGACACTATAAAGCAACTGTACAATTAAGTCTACATAACAACCACCTAACAATACTATGACAGGATCAAACCCTCACAAACTAATATTTACCTTAAATGTTAACTGGCTAAACAGCCAAACTTAAATGGCACAGAGTGTCAAGTTGGATAAAGAAGCAATGCCCAACTGTATGCTGTCCACAAGTGATCCAGCTCACATGCAATGACACCCATAATCTCAAAGAAAAAGGATGGAGAAAGGTTTATGAACCAAATGGAAAACAAAAAAGAGAAAGAGCTGCTATTCTTATTTCAGACCCAAAAGGCTTTACACCAACAATAATAAAAAGGACAAAAAAAGATCATTATATAATGATAAAGGATTCAATTCAACAAAACAACTTCACTATCCTAAATATATATGCACTCAAAATTGGGGCACCCAGATTCATAAAACACGTTCTTAGAGAGCAACGAAGATATTTAGATAATCACACAATAATAATGAGAGATTTCAACACCCCAGTGTTAGAGATCATTGAGGCAGAAAACTAAAAAAAAGATATTCTGAATCTACACTCACCACTTGACCAAATGGACTTAACAGATATCTACAGAATATTCCACCCAACAACAGAATATACATTCTTTTCTTCACATGGCACATACTCTAAGTTTAACCACACACTTGGCCATAAAGCAATTCTCAACAAATTCAAAACACATAAATCTTACTAACCACACTGTTGGATCACCACACAATAAAATGAGAAATCAATACCAAAAACATCACTCAAAACCATATGATTACATGGAAACTAAACAATCTGTTCCTGACTGGCTTACCCTTAATTTCGTTCTTTACCCAAATGAAGGGGAATAAAACAGCAGAGAAAGAGTTGCTCATTCATTAAAGAATAAAGTTAAGTCAGAAATCACAAAAGTTTTTGAGACAAATGAAAACAAACGTACAACCTACTAGAATCTCAGCAATACAGTTAATGCAGTGTTAAGAGAAAAGTTCATGGCACTAAATGCCTACATAAATAAGTAATAAGATCCCAAATTGACAAGCTAACATTACACCTAGAGAAACTAGACAAACAAGAACAAATTAACACCAAAACTTGCAGAAGAAATAACCAAAATCAAAATCAGGGCTTAAAGAATGACATTGAGAAGTGAAAATCCATACAAACGATCAATGGACCAAAAACTTGCTGTTTCAAAAGAATAAACAAGATTGATACACCACTAGCTAGATTAATAAAAAAGTTAAAGATCAAAATAACCACAATCAGAAATGACAAAGGGAACGTTACCACCAACCCCACAGAAATACAAAACATCATCAGAGACTGTTGTGAAAATCTCTATGCACACAAAACTAGAAAACTTAGAAGTAATTCATAGATTCCTGGGAAAATACAACCTCCTAGGACTGAGCAATGAAAAAATTTAAATCTTGAGCAGAACAATAACAAATTATAGAATTGGATCAATAATTTAAAAATCTACCAAACAGAAAAATACCTGAACTAGATACCTTTACAGCTGAATTATAGCAGATGTACAAAGAAGAGTTGGTACCAATCCTATGAAGGTATTACAAAAAATTGAGGAAGAAGGACTACTCCCTAATCCACTTTGTGACACTGGCATCATTCTGGTATCAAACTGGCAGAGGCACAGAGAAAAAAAAAATTAGGCCAATATTTCTGATGAACATAGATGCACAAATCCTAAACCAAACACTATCAGACAGCATCTAGCAGTACATCCAAAAGGTAATTCACCATGATCAAGTTTGCTTTATTCCTGTTATGAAAAGTTGGTTCCGCATATACAAATCAATAAGTTCTGATTGAGCATATAAGCAGTGCTAAAAACAAAACTACATGATCACTTCAATAGATGCAAAAAGGATTTTGTTGATATTGAATATCTCTTCATGTTAAAAACCCTCAACAATGTAGGAATCAAAGGAACATACCTCAAAATAATAACAGTCATTTATTACAATCCACAGCTAGTAGTAAATTGGGCAAAAGCTGGAAGCATTCTCCTTGAGAATCAGAACAATAAAAGGATACCCACTCACACCACTCATATTCAACATAGCACTGGAAGTCCTAAACAAAGCAATCAGGCAAGATAAAGAAATAAAAGTAATTCAAATGAGAAAACAAGTCAAACTATCACCTTTGTCAGGCAATATATATCTATACCTAGAAAACCTCGTAAGTTTACTTATAATCTATACGTAGAAAGCCTCTGCCCAAAGGCTCTTAGAACTGATAAACAATTTCAGTAAGTGTTCAGGATACAAAATCAATGTACAAAAATCAGTAGCATTTCTGCATAGCAATAATATTCAACCTGAGAATCAAATCAAGAAACCAATCCCATTCACAAGAACCGCAAAAAGGGCCGGGCGCGGTGGCTCAAGCCTGTAATCCCAGCACTTTGGGAGGCCGAGACGGGTGGATCACGAGGTCAGGAGATCGAGACCATCCTGGCTAACACGGTGAAACCCCGTCTCTACTAAAACATACAAAAAATAGCCGGGCGAGGTGGCGGGCGCCTGTAGTCCCAGCTACTCTGGAGGCTGAGGCAGGAGAATGGCGTAAACCCGGGAGGCGGAGCTTGCAGTGAGCTGAGATCCGGCCACTGCACTCCAGCCCGGGCGACAGAGCGAGACTCCGTCTCAAAAACAAACAAACAAACAAACAAACAAAAAGAACTGTAAAAAGAATAAAATATCTAGGAATACAGCTAACTGGGATGATGAAATATCTCTACAATGAAAATTACAAAACACTACCCAAATAAATCAGAAATGATTACAGAAACAAATGGAAAAATATTCCATGTTCATGAATAGGAGGAATCAATATTGTTAAAATGACCATACTGCCCAAAGCATTTTACAGATTCAGTGCCATTCCTGTAAAACTACTAATGTTATTTTTACAGAATTAGAAAAAAAACTACTCTAAAATTCATATGGAACAAAAAAATAAATAAATAAAATCCTAAATGATCAACATAATCCCAAAAAGCAAAAAGCAAAAAGAACAGAGCCAGATTCATCATACTACTCAACTTCAAACTGTACTACAAGGCTACAGGAAAAAAGCATGGTACTGATACAAAAATAGACACAGAGACAAATGGAAATGAAAGAATTCCACACACACACACACCCCCCCCTACAATCATGTGATCACTGACAAAATTGACAATAACAAGCAACTAGAAACAAATTCTCTATTCAATAAATGGTGTTGGAATAACTAGCTAGCCATAGGCAGAAGAGTGAATTTGGACCCCTTCCTTTCACCATAGACAAATATCAACTCAAAATGGATTAAAGACTTAAATGTAAAATCGAAAACTGTGAAAACCCTAGAAGTAAACCTAGGGAATATTATTCTGGGCCTAGACCTTGGCAAAGATTTCATGATAAAATCTCCAAAAGTATTTGCAACAACAAATAATAGATAAATGGGAGCTAAGTAAACTCAAGAGCTTCTGCACAGCAAAATAAACTATTAACGGAATAAACAGAAAACCTACATAATAGAAGAAAATATTTGCAAACTATAAATCTAACAAAAGTCTAATATCCAGAATTTATAAGAAACTTAAGTCAATGAACAAAAAACAAACACCCCCATTAAAAATGGTCCAAGGGCATGAACACACACTTCTCAAAGGAAGACATATATGGGGCCAACAAGCATATGAAAAAATACTCAACATCACTGATCATTAGAGAAATGCAAATCAAGACCACAATGAGATACTATCTCACACCAGTCAGAGTGGCTACTATTAAAAATGCAAAAAACCACAGTGACTGGCAAGGCTGAAGAGAAAGGGAAGTGCTTATACTTTGTTGGTGCAAATGCAAATTAGTTCAGCCACTGTGGAAAGCAGTTTGAACATTTCTCAAAGACGTTAAAACAGAATGAGACCCATTAGGACCAGCAATTAAATTACTGGGCATATACCCAAAAGAATGCAAATGGCTCTTCCAAAAAGATACATAGACCCATGTATTCATCACAGCACTATTCATAAGAGCAAAGACATAGAATCAACCAAGATGCCCATCAGTGGTGGATTGGATAAAGAAAGTGTGGTACACATACCTCATGGAATACTACACAGTCATAAAAAAATAAAATCATGTCATCTGCAGCAACGTAGATGCAGCTGAAGGCCATTATCTTAAGCATATTAATGTAGGAACAGAAAACCAAACAATGCATGTTCTTATTTATAAGTGAGAGCTAAACATTAAGTACACATTGAGTCTCACAAAGATGAGAACAGTAGACACCAAGGCCTACTTAAGGGGGCATGTTGTGAGGAGAATGAGGTTTGAAAAATTACCTATTAGGTACTATACTATGTTCACTACCTGTGTGATGAAATCTTTTGCACAACAAACTCCAACGACTTGCAATAAATTAATGTAACAAACCTGCACATGTACCCCTTGAACCTAAAAGAAAGTTGAAAAAAAAACAGAGCGTGGAAAATCAAAAGATAGTACAGGTTAAATGTCCTCATGTACTGAAATTTCATAAAGTATGTGATGAGGAATTTTCTATAGGGTTAAACGAACTCTGAATCTCTCACTGTCTTCTTTCACATATATATATATGAAACTTTATATATATAAGTGAAACATATGTAGTTTTGTGAACTCTATATATATAGTTTTGGAAAAGGATCTATAGAATGTATCTTTCAAGAGCTTTTATACAATAGGAATGTGTGCTTGATATTTTTTATTTAAACTGTTACTTTCATGTTGCTATCTCGAAAAAAAGTTTTCAAAAGACTTTTAATTGCATTACAAAAGTTTACAATAAATTAACTTGTAGTCTGCATTTCAATTCTAAAAGTTCACCTGATATTTTTATATTTAAGTAAAACATAACACAAATATATATAAAAATCAGCATTTTGCTTCAATGTACATTAATAACTATTCCAATTTGGCACTTATAAGTGTTTATCCTTATAACAAATGTAACATATTAAATTATAGTACAAAAATATAATCATTCCATGATTAAAACCCAAAACTAAATGATTATTAGGTCATTTGTGATAATATTATTGAATATGAACTATTATAACTACTATTTCAAATACTTAGATGTCACATATTCAAATATGGAGCAAAATGTAATTATTTTGGTTGACTTCCATCATAGAAATCACTTAGAAAACTGTTAAGCAAAGATGACTTTATTAAACTTATTGTTTAATAAGTTCCAAGGGTGAATAACACCCTCACAAAATTTCGGTTGTGATTCCAAAGAAGTTAGTGATCTGAGTTCAAGTGGTTTAATTATTTTTTTAAGGTAAGGAACTAGTTAAAACTAGGATAAAGTTTTAACAGATTGTTTAGTGCTGGTGGAGAAGGTTATAATTCATATCTAATTAGCAAAATATGGTGCTGAAAAGCAAGCTGTTTGCCTACCTAGGAAAAGTGTTACCTGAGAAAATGTTCCATGCCCAATTGAACAAGCTGATGGCAAGATTTTACAGAATCAAACAGGAAAACTGCTTAATGAATTGCAGTCTTATTTTCCTGTGCAAGAAATTTCTGAGGTGAATAATTATGTTATATTTGCAGAAGCAGTCTCAGTTCTCAGCCTCCATCACTGAGTTTATATTAAGGTAAGTGGTCACATTTCTCATTTATCTCTACTGATCTTTCTTCAGTCTGACTTCAAGAATACACCACTATCTATAGACATGGTCAATCACCATATCACAATGGTTTCAGATGTTATGACTGTATACCAAACTTCCAATGATGGCTGTTTCAATCACTATAAAAGTCAACTGTTCGGGACATTTTTAAATTAGTATTTTGTAGAACCATTTCATGGGACAGTTATTGCACACACCACATAAGGTCATAATGATCACACTATTGGAAACATGCAACATGTATAAATACAAAAAGAAAGATTGTATCAAACTTTATAGTTCATTGCCTAAAGTCAAGTGATAAGCATATAAAAATTATGCTAAGAGAAAAAATATCATCTTCAATCTAAAAAGCCCAAAGAACCATATACAATAAAGTTAGTCAATCACTTAACTGCTTGATATTTCTGTTTCCCAATTCCTTTGTTCTCTCTCTTTCTTTCTTATGACAAATATGTCACCTTGAAACTCTGGTAGTGGTTTGTTTGAAAACACTACTCATTTAATTTCATAAATTCTCCAAAGGTGAAAACGTATCAAAAATAAAAATGAAACAAACAAAAAAAACCCCACAGAACTCGTATTGGATCACTGAACTTTATTGTATGATTTTAGCACTACCCAGAAAAATTAGAATTGTTCCATATTTCAATATTCACAATAATCAATAGATTAATTTAAAGAATAAGTGTATAGGTGTGCTTAAATGGGAGCTTATCTTTTAATTTCAATAAAGTGAGGCATTTTCAAGTGTATACCATTCATTTCATAAATGAGAAAGCTCTAACATATGAATTCACTAAACAAGAATTATACATATGAAGGATTAAGCTACTGTATTTACCTACCACATAATGTCTCCAGGAAGTGCTTCAATGAGATAAGTACCTCCTATTTTAGGAGTTTTATGACAGACAGTCTTAGACATTTGGCTCTCTGTAGCCTTAACCATCTGAAAAGCTGTTTTGACAGAGTGTGATGACAGAGTTTAGCTCAGAAATCACCTGACACATTGCATAGTAATGACAGGGAAGGAAAGTGGGTGGCACTACAAAAATAGTGTCACTTCTCAAGAGTTGTTTTGATGGTGTATTTTAGTTAAATCACAAGCAAAACTGAAGGTATAGTTTGGACTGATATCGAAAGAGACTGGAGGCTCAAAGAAGAGTATTGTTAGAGAGCTGATTGGTATACTAAATGAGTGATTATGACTATTAGTGATTCAGATACTAAAATAGAAGAAAACAGAAATAAAAGCTTCCTGGGGTGGGGGAAGTATTAAAACAAGAACATGCAGATTGAAGCATGCATATCCATGGTATTAGTCATCTATGTCTTGTTCATAGGGTCTTGAATGAAAGCTGCCTACTTCATGGAGTGATTCAGTGATACCTAAAATTCCAAGAAATTTTGAACCCTTTTTTTGTTGTTGAAATCATAAGGTGATAAACATAATAGTTAAATATCTGTTGTTGATACTGTGTTATTTATTGATGAGTTAGATCAATGCAATTATACATATTGTAAATTAATTATTTTATAGCCTGGACATTAAATATACTAACAGAGACATCCCTCTATACTAGAACTTTGTTTTATGAGGCCAAAAATTTTAAGTGGAAAACTAATTCAAAGTTCTATATCTATAGATAAATATCCCCAATAGTCTATGTAGCACAATTAAACATAAAAGTTGACTAGGAGAAAATTAGTTATCAATTTTTTTAGAAAATGACAGATGCACTATTTCTTTCTAAAGTTGAAAATAATAGCTCAGTATCAATTAAAGCCATACATGTAAGTTTCTCTAAATTGTTTACCAATAATTTTAATTACCCTTGTTTGTTATTCATTTGGCTGACAAAATACTTACAAATTCTCCTTAGTATGCCAATTGTTATTTATTAAATGTTAATAAATTGGGATAATAGTAAAATTGATTATTTAGAATATTTTGGCAAAAATCAGGAAGTATATATACATCATTTTGTGTATCAGTTTTGCTCCTGAAATTTTAAAAAGAGTGATATGCACAGAAAACCAAAAAAATGGAATTAATATTTTGATACAAACTGGAATTTTTGCTCCTAAAATACATTGAAGAATTTGAGTGAGCTACATAGAAACCTGGAGAGACCATTTTCAAATAATTTATAATTTATAATTTATAATTTTTCTTCTCTTTCTCTGAATTTCTTCTTCTTCTTCTCCTTCTTCTTCTTCCTCTTCTTCTTCTTCTTCTATAACCTCTCCTTGAAAATTTTAGCTGTAACATATAAGAAAAAAATTCAAAAACTTTGTCTCTGACATATATCCATCTTAGAACTTCCATACAGCATTTTAATTGCCTGTTAAAAGTCATACTCTTAATATTTAATAGATGTCCCAGAATAAATATACCAAAATTGGAGTTCATTTTCCTATTTCTGGTCTTCCTCCAGTATTATATAATTTGATTAACAGCATGGCTAAAAGTCCTATGAGTTTCTTTCATAAATAAGGTGTAATATATAAATAACTTGTTTTCTTGCCCTCCATATACAGCCACATGTCTTCTGTAGATTAATATTCCAGCATATCTCTCTATATCCAGGTATTCATAATCACGTGCATTCTCATTGTCATAGTTATTTTTATGTTTTTATTTCAATGGATATAACAAACTAAAACATAAAATGTAAAAAGTAAAATAAGATTTCCTATATAGAGAGAGAGATTTCATATATATATATATATTTTTTTCTTATGTCTAAATCAATATTAACATGTTATCACAGGTATTTCAGTTTTTTTGTGAAGTAACATGTTTCCAGTTTTTGACACATAACAAATCAAAACAAAAACAATGTGTCTGGCTAACTGACTTCCTTGAGCCACAAATTGAAGATGACTTAGAAATAAAGGCATGTGGGGAAACCCGAGAAACTCATGTAACAGCCTGAGAGATTCTTAAGAAAAAAATATGTTGTTTCCCAGAGTTAGAAGGGCTAGAATTTAGAGAGATTACTGGAATAAGGAAAGCATTTGAGTTATATTCTTTGCTCTTTCACTCCACCAAAATTGGCCAGGAAATAATATTTTCAAAGATTTGAAGCAAATAATTTATAATTGATAATTTTATTTCTAGCAGAAATACAATTAAAATGTGAAGAAAAAATAAGCAATATGAATTCTCAGAAAGTTATCAGAGAGTAATCTTATTTGTAAAACACACTTTGGGAACTAGAAGAGAGAGAAAGTAATGCAGAGAAAGAAAGAAATGAAGAAAGAAGGAGAGAGGCTAACTGTTACTCCCTTTGGCTCAGGGTAGTCTTCAATCTACCTACTGTTTGATTGTTTTTATCTCTCCGTGCTTCATACTTCCATATCCTTTTCTCTTTTTCTTTTTTTTTTTTTTTTTTTTTTTGTTTTTTTTTGAGGCGGAGTCTCGCTCTGTCGCCCGGGCTGGAGTGCAGTGCCCAGATCTCAGCTCACTGCAAGCTCCGCCTCCCGGGTTTACGCCATTCTCCTGCCTCAGCCTCCCGAGTAGCTGGGACTACAGGCGCCCGCCACCTCTCCCGGCTAGTTTTTGTATTTTTAGTAGAGACGGGGTTTCACTGTGTTAGCCAGGATGGTCTCGATCTCTTGACCTCGTGATCCGCCCGTCTCGGCCTCCCAAAGTGCTGGGATTACAGGCTTGAGCCACCGCGCCCGGCCCCCTTTTCTCTTTTTCTATCTGCCTCTTTCTCTCTTCCTCACCTTCTCTCTGCCTCCCTCTCTCTTTCTCGCTTTCTCTCTTCCTCTCTCTCTCCTTCCCTTCCCCAAGCCTTCTTCACAATGACATCTTAATTGTACTATGTATATACACATATATGTTTGTATCTATCAATCTGCCTACCTACTGACCTACCTATCTGTTTATTTTTTACTGAGGCATAAGGTATAGACACAAACTATAGAGGGCCAAACTGAACTCATATCAACTGATGAATTTTTACATATGTGTATAACCTTGTAAACCCTACCTAGATCAAGATAAAGAATGTTTCTAGCACCACTCCTACCCCTAGTAATCTCCTTTCTGCCTTTTAAGTCCAAGTCATTGCCTAGAGATAAACACCATTCTGAATTTTTATCTCAATTGTGCAAAGTTGTCTGTTCTTCAGTTTTACATAAATGGAATCTTAAGTAATGTACTCTTTGATGTTGGGCTTCTATTTCTGAATACAGTGTCTGTGAGATATATTCATATTGTAGGGTAAAACAGTAGAGAGCTTATTTTTATTACTCCACTGTATTCTGTTGCACATACAATTCATCCATTTCAATATTCAGTGCCTATTTAAGACTTCTGTAAATTTCCAGTCAGATTATACACATTTATACTGGTTAATTTCAATAATTTTTTTTGCATAAATTCTGAATATGTTTTGATTAAATACATATACTGTTAATGTATTACCCGAGACTGTGACTTGTCTTTTGTCTTCCCAAGTCGTTTTTGTGGATTAGCAGAATTTCTTCATTATAACAAAGTTAAATTTGTCAATTGCTATTTTATAGTTAAATTTCTGCACGCTATTTAGAAAAATTTTGCCTCATATAAAGTCAAACTCCAATTTTTCTTATAGAAGCTTTATTTATTTACATATTTGTTTACTTACTTATATTTATCTTCCACAATTAGGTCTATAGTCAATCTCAGATTGATTTTTGCATCTGGTGTGAAGTAGGGATCAATGCCCACTTTTTCACATAGATATGCAAATACTTCAACACCAATTATTGAAGAGCTTATCTTTTTTATTTATTTACACTGGCATCTTTTTCTTAAATCAAGTGACAATTCAAGACATGCCAGTCTATTTCTGGATTTCTTACTGTTTTTCCACTGATCCATTTGTTTATATTGCATCAATACACACTGTCTTAGCTAAGGTTTTTCTTCATTCCTTTTATTCAATAGTGTACCTGTTTCTCTTCAAGATTGTTTAGGTTGTTTCAGTGGGGAAGGAAAGGCTACAATTCTCTCTTCTTTCATACAGACGTCTGGGGCAGCGTTGATTCTAATTAGAATATTTTGTAAACATTTATAATTTATGATAAAATTTGCTACCCGAAATGTGTGGAAGGCTAGTAGTCTCTTTAATATTGAACTCAGAATTGTTTTAGCAGAATATACCTAGTCTGTCTAGATTATTTATTACATTATTTATTACAAATTATTAAATACATTGCAATTTGTGGAGTAACAGAATGAAGCAATAACATAGTATTTTTATATAAAATATAAACTATGCAATTATTTGTTAATTCATTCTGCATTCAATATTTATTTCTACATACCAAAAATATGTCCAGTGTGGAAATGGGAACCAGAGAGCTGCTTCTGATAAATTAACAACCTCTCAATGTGGTTCATGTGATAACTTCTTTCTTAAATGCTTTGCAAATCATTGTTGAATCTTAGTGCTGAATAAGATTGAGATTTTGTGTCAGTCTAATTTACATGTTGAACTTTATTAAACTGGTGAACAAGAAGGGCAGTCTTTCAGATGCACACTATGCAATAACATAATGTCTAAGAGATGTATTTAAAAAATAGAAAGTGACAAGAGACACAATAAGAATTTGATTTAGGTCATTGTCAGTTACTGCAAAATTTGAATTGACTAAAGCTTTGGGACATGTCGTAGGTTACATGGCCTATTAATAAAATTATGTAAGATAAACTCAAAATAGGGAGACTAATAAATTGGTATATGAGGACATCCAAATTCTGAAAAGAAAGAAGCACCATTTCTTTTTCTGGATATCATTTCCAATATAAATTAAATTGAAACTTGTAATGAAGAAAATTAAAATACTGACAAAGACAGTATAAGATATATTTGGTTTCTGAGAACCTGCTGATACTTACATGGCTGCCAGATCAGATATAATAAATGAAGTGACTATTTATTGCCTGATAAAACATATATAAGTAGCTATGACCTACGAACAAGTAATGATAGTATCCAGAAGATATTCTGTGAAGAAAGTGGATCATATGATGAAGAAGTACCAATAGAAATTGTATGAATCTCTACTAGCATAGATTTTTCAAATAAATGATTGGGAAAAAAATATTGACGCTAGAAACTGCTAAATACTGACAAACACAAGAGATTATTTGCAGTCATGCCCAATGGCTGCAAAGTTTGTGGATAGAAATTTCTCAGTTACATGGTAGTTAATTAGCCATGTTGAACAAAAAAGGACATGAGTCTACCTCTCATATAAAACTATAGAAGATGAAAAGATTGAACAAGTGGTCAGAATGTGCTCAGTCAACTCCTGGGGAAGGATTATGAAGGATATATGCATTGACATTGTTACTGGCTCAGGATTGGTAAACAAAACTTTTTGTTAACATCAAACACTAGTTCTGTATAATGTTCTTCCAATGAGGGATAGAGAGAAAAAATATTTTTTAAAAGCCCTAAAAAAAGTTAGGGACAATCTGGGGCTATGTTTTGTGGTCCTAAAATTGTAGCTTGACTATGAGTTAAAAAACAAGACTTGAGAAAATATTCTGTGGCTGAAATGCCTTACCAGATTTTTCAGTTGATGTGCCTATATATAAAGAAGAAGGCTTTGTCTCTTTTATTCTCAAATTAGGTGTTGACCAAATATTTCCTTCACCCAGTTTTGATAAAGCATGCTAAATGGGAATCTTTGGAACTGTTCAATCTCTCTTCTGTAGAACTATAGAAACGTAAATAATATAGAATTCCAGGAAAGCAATAACAGATTGCTTTCTATAACAGAAAGGGTTAACTCAGAGAAGTCCAAGCTGACACATTAGGACACCTCACTTCTAAAATTATGAGAATAGTTTAAAGATGGATAATGATATCCACTAATTCAATTTTAAATATTCCCATATGGCAAATATATAAAGCAGGTGGCTTAATGGGCTGACTGTAGACTATTAGGATTTAGACAAGGTAGTTCTCCTGATATCCTCCATGGTACAAGATATAATTAAAATATTTAAAAGAAGTAGAAACTATCAAAGGTGATGGTATGTCATAACACATTTACAAACACTTTATTTTCTGTACCTATATTGGAGACCAGTCAAGGTAAGCACACCTGATTTAGGCGAAATGGCCTTCAGAATGTACAAAGGATATTTAAATTGACCAGAAAACTATTAAAATATAGGAGAGCAACACTAATCCATTAAGATTGAGCATTCTCATTAGGAGTAATTTGGTGCCCAACATTAATGATATAATCATTGCCCATTCAGAAGACAACATATGTGATGGCAAAATAAACAGTGGCCTGATAAACAAATAAAATCTTTGGAGTTTTAAAAACTGGACTTGAATGGCAGACATTAAGACCAAATGACCTTCCTAGAGACTCCTCATCAAGTAGAAAAACACTTGCTGTCTCAAGAAAAAAAGCGCTTTTCCAGAAAATTGGCAACAGTTAGCAGTAGTCCATTTAGAAAGATAATGAAGTGATTTGTTAGTAGAAGAGGCACATTTCTGATTAGATGAAACTTTTTTTTGTATCAAACAATAGTGGAAAGAAAATTAGATTAGCCAAGAAAAAAATAACTATAGGTATGGGACAAAAATCTACTTATTGGCTACAGAATTCACCATATATAATTCATCCATGTAAGCAAGAGCCACTTGTACCCTCAAAGCTATTAACATTTTTAAATATTTTATATATATAAAGAGATACGATATATCATATATGGTATATATAGAATATATATATCTAGATATATATAGAACATAGAATATATAGAGAGAATATATATATCATATATATGATATACATTATATCATGATATATCATATATAGATACATATCATGAGATATATATCATATATATCAAGAGATATATATGATATGTATATTTTTATATATGATAAGGCATGCTAAATGGAAATCTTTGGGATTGTGCAATCCCTCTTTCGTAGAACTACAGAGAAACATAAATAATATAGAATTCCAGGAGAGTAATAGCAGATTGTTTTTTATAACAGTAAGGGTTAACTCAGAGAAGTCCAAGCTCACACATTAGGACACCTCACTTCTAAAACTATGAGAACAGTTGAAGGAGGGATAATGTAATGTGTATATGTGTGTATATAAATGTGTGTATGTATACATATAAATGTGTGTGTATATATGTATAGGTATATATATACATGTATATATACATATATATGCATATATACACACATATGCATACATGCATGTGTGTAGATATATGCATACACATATACTATATGTGCATATATGTATATATGTATGTATCTATATGTGTGTATACATATACACACATATTATACACACATATATGTGTGTATACATATACACACACACACATATGTATATGAACAAATGAGTAGTTGAACAGCAGAGAAGCCCCAGCTAGGGACAGGATACTTATAAAGTCATTATGATATTAATAAATCTAAATGATGAAAGCTCATCTATGCATAGTGTGGTCTTCATCTGGATAAATTTTAAATTGAACATTTTAGCTTTAAAATTCCAATTTCTCAGTAAACTTAATTTTTGGGAAAATAAATTATAAAAGTTATGTAATCTCAATCAGAGATAAAGTGTCAATGGTAAGTAAAGAAGCCTGTAAGCACATGTTAAGAAACTATACTATAATAATAACATATGGTGTGCCACAAACAACATGGAATATGTAATTTATTAAGCAATGGTCTTCAGTAACTAACTCAGGATATGCAAATATATAGTATACGGGAAACAATTATTTCTTTTGAGAAAAAATGGTAAGTGAAACTATAACTTTTAAACAGCTAAACAAACCCATCAAGAATAGTACTAGACAAAGCTAAAAGAATGACCTTGATTTCTGCCTACCGA
Organism: Trachypithecus francoisi; assembly: GCF_009764315.1. NCBI lineage: Eukaryota > Metazoa > Chordata > Mammalia > Primates > Cercopithecidae > Trachypithecus > Trachypithecus francoisi. Next base: position 53,574,701 of record NW_022681463.1, on the reverse strand, counting down.
GTACAGTGATCACCTCTGCTTTCAGTTCTACATAGATATCCCTGATATTAAAAGTGAACAGCAGCCTTATGGACTATTGAGAATGCTTTAGTTGAGATTTCATCAGTGACCAAAGCTTAGTTATTTAGAGGAATCTCAGTAAATTGAGCCAATGTATTTTCTTTGAGAGCTGGAGCAGGGGGTCACGTTTTGTCCTAAGGAAGGGCTGCCACTTTTTCACATGAAGTCAAGATACCGGTGGGACCAGATTCCCTGCATTCTTTTCCATTTGGCATTTCCATTTGAAAGTGAAGCTGGCTGGGCTCTTCTCACCTTTTTCATAATTAAATGTGATTTGACACCACCTTAACTTAGGAATATGAGGCCGGAGAGTCAAAAGGCATGCATAGCTTGTATGTTTAGTTTAGACATGAATACAAGATAAAGCTTGTCACTTCTTTTCCAAAAGAGTGTATCTGGCAGCAGCATCAGCATCAGGGAACCAATCAACCCTGAATTCTAAGGAGCGATCCAAGTACATAAATCCCCTTTGCCAAACTTCAGTTGGCAAAACATTCCGTCACAGGAACTTGTTGTTTAAAGGTGTCATTTGGGCAGTTAGGCCAAAAAGGACACTTTTACAACATGGCCTCTTGACTTGGTTCCCACTCGAAAAATACTGATTTGTGGACTAAGGACAATGCACAAGTGAAACATTTAACAATGCAAAGCTATGCTTTTGCACCTCCAGTTGATGACATGCGAGCATATTATTCTTCCAGAACACTGAAAAAATGTTAAATGGTATGTAATCTATGTAAAATATTCCCTTGTTTAAACAAAAAAAGAAGTGCTAGTATAAAATGACAATAGTAAAAATATTAAAGTATCTCATTATTCTGTGTCCACTTAATTGTCAACTGTTTCATTGTTAACACATAATATTCAATACATAGTTTTATGCAGTTGTCTTGGGCTATAGTAGATTCTATCATTGTTTTCCACCCATACTTGCAACTCTTCCACTTACACACTGGAGAAAGAAGGCAAATGCCCCTTTACAATGTTTTAAACTTTTATTTTCTTGAAATTTGAATAGTTTACCATGTATTCTGTGCCTTAACTATCTCTTCTTCCCTGGCATGATATCGTAGTCAGTTCAGACTGCTATACAAAAAATCCATAAACTGAATGGCTTATAAAAACTAAAAATATATTTCTTTCAGTTTTGGAGTCTGAATGTCTGGTATCAGGGTGCCAGCATGGTCGGGGGCTGGTGAAGACTCCCTTCTAGGTTGCGGACTGCCAATTTCTTATCATAGCCTCGCATGGTAGGAAAAGGGTGAGAAAGCTACTGGAGTTACTTCCAATGAAAGCTCTAATGCCTTTCAAGAGCACTATACTCTCATGACCTAATTATTCCCAAAGTCCCGTCTTCTAATACCATCACAGTGGGTGTTAGGATTTCAACACAGAAATTTGTGAGATTCATAAACATTCAGTCCATTCCACATACCCAGTATTTTACCTTGCATATAATAGGCTCTCCAAAATATTTATTGAATTCAAACATCACAAGAGGGATAATAGAAAGTAACTTTTATTTATTGACAATATTTGTGTCCTTTTATATTTTTGATACTTTTCTTAACAAATGTCAACAGCAAAGTATCTCTTTTCATCCATCTAATAAAGACATCAGAAGTAGACATAATTAGCAAATGGGACTCCTAATTTTGACATGAAAACTGAGGAGCTGTGTAAAGTTTGCAAGACATTAGTCTCTTTTCGTGTTTCTTTACAGCAAAGTGAACCAGTTAAGGCAATAACACATTTAATTAGTCTCCAGAATAAGGACATTTTACACAAAGATAGATTTTATGCAAAATAGATTAGAATCAATAATAACTACCCAATAGTCAAAGCCTGCTCTAGCATGTCAGTCATGGGCCACTAAGATTTAAAAAAGGAGCAATTTCATTGGGCTATGGAGATACGCTGCAAAATATTTTAAAACATTTATTTATCTGTGCATTTTAAATATAGAAATGATCATTTCTGAGGTTTGGATCAGTAAAATGTCTCCTATTCTCTTACTTGCACTACTATATTGAGTTTGCAGATGATCTTCCACCAGTAGTGTCCCACATGCATTTATGCTTTTGGCAATCTATATAAAAGGAGACTTGATGGAGGGTATGCTTCTGTACTGCACATCCCCGAGTGAAAGTATGTGTAAGTGGGTTGCCATCAGTATGAAACTGAGGACTCTTGTCACTTAGAAGAGCAAGAAGCGAAGTGGCTGGTTATTAGATACGTGGGAAGAGAAGAGTGGGTAAGGGTCAAAGAGAAAATTTATTCCACTTGCTCTATTTACTTTACCTTTCTTTAAAGTCATAACCTTGCATGCCAATGAAACCAATTTTATTTCTCCATCTTTCATATATTTAAATTGAAAGTGTCTAAAACAGGATGTAAATTTTAAACAAAATTGTTGACCGGGTGTGGTGGCTCACACTTGTAAACCCAGCACTTTGGGAGGCCAACGTGAGAGAATTGCTTGAGGCAAGTAGCTCAAGACCAGCCTGTATAACATAGTAAGACTGTCCGTACACATTTTTTTTTTAAACCAGCCTTGTGTGGTGGCATACCTGTAGTCCTAGCTACTCGGGAAGCTGAGGTGGGGAGATCCCTTGAGCACAGCAGTTCAAGGCTACAGTGAACTATGATCACACTACTGCCCTCCAGCATGGGCAACAGAGAGAGACCTTTTCTCAAAAGAAAAAAATTGTTGGAGCAACATTAACTGCCATTTTGAATGAATTAAAAATCATATCATCTAGATATTTTACATAATTTATTAAGGTACTTTGTTTTTTAAGACATGTGTGTCTCACTTTGTCACCCAGGCTTGAGTGTAGTGGCACAATCATAGCTCAGTGCTGCCTTGAATTCCAGGGCTCAAGGGATCCTCCTGTCTCAGCCTCTCAAATAGCTAGGACTACAGTCACACCATCACACTGAGCTATTTTTTTCTTTTTTTTAATTTTGTAGAGGTGGAGTCTCACCATTTTGCCCAGGCTGGTCTCTAACTCCTGGGCTCAGGCAATCTTGCCCTCTTGGACTTCCAAAGTACTGGCATTACAGGCATGAGCCATCTCACCTGATCTACATATTTAATTTCTATTCATCACAACCATCTTGTAAGGATAGTGAAGTTAAGATTAAATAGTTAAAATAATTTTATAGTAAACCGTGGTTCTGGGTATCAAACCTAGTTCTACCTTTTACTAAAGTTCATGCTATTTCAGCTATATGACATTAATTTCCAAACAACCTACATATACTTTATCCAAAATAGGTATATTAGTATAAATATTCTGGATAATATTTTCTTTTATTATATTGCTATGGTATAACAAAATCTATCAAAAGTTATTTATAGGCTTGCCCCTTAAATTAATAATACTATTAATTAATCGTCTAATAACCACATCTTATTCATTCCTAATTATTTACCTTTTCCTGCCTTGTTTCTTTTGTTTCTTTGTTTTTTATCAGATATCAAGGCCTATACTCACCCTTAATGGTCCAGCAGCACTGATATCCTTTTCGTCTTAAAAAATGGGAAAGCTTAGTCTAGCTTATAAAGCTGCTTAGCCCAGCCTTGTTGAGTATTGCATTCAAAATGCTGCATAAACAGTTGTGGGAAGAAAAAATACCTCATTGTCAAATAGAAAATTACCCTGATCCTTCATGATTTCTCCATGCTCAATACTTTTTGTCTATACTACATATATAGCCTTCAGGGCTTTGTTCATTCATAAATTTAACAAGTAAACTTTGAGCAATTCTCATGTGTCAGATCTGTTCTAGACAGTGATATTTAGCACTTAAAAAAAAGAAAAAGAAAATCCCACCTCCATGAAACAACCATTCTAGTGGGAAAAAAGAAGACATACAAATATAGAATATACCATATGGTGATACAGGATGTATAGAAAAAGTAAGTAAAAAAGGAAGAAATGGGATAGGATGATAGGATAATGACCATAGCACTCACTACACTATATCAAAATTTTAATTCAAGTATCTCTTTAGTTTCCAAACTGAAACTTCCTAAAAAGCATCTACTATGTCTTTTTTTCTCTCTGATTAACTGTGATTGCATTTCTTCCTTATTACTGTTTTAAGAAATTACCACAAATCTGGTGACTTAATGCAGCCCTGTTATTGTAGTATGATTCTGAAGATCAGAGTTTCACATTGATTGGCAGGCCATGTTCCTTATGGAGGTTTTAGGGTAGAAACTATTTCCTTGTTTTTCCAGCTTCTAGGTGCTGATAGCATTCCTTAATTCTCAATCTCCTCATTCATCTTCAAAGCCAAAAGATAGCATCTTTGACTCTTTTCCTCTCTCTCTCTCTCCCCCATTCCCCCTCGCTTTCCACTTTCTATCTCTCTCTGATTCTGGCCTTCTTGTCTGTGCTTTATAAATACCCTTCTGATTACATTGGAACCACCTGGGTAATCTAAGATGATAGCCAGGTTTCAAATTCCTTTCAAAATTAAAAGGCCTTTTTGCCATGTAAGGTTACATATTCACAGGTTCTGGGTATTAGGACATGAACATCTTTGAGGTGCAATTGTTTTGCCTATCGCAGACTTATAATTTAAGTATCAATAGGGCATGTGTGGTGTGTTTATGTGTAGCATATATAAAATTTACAAATGAGTCTTTTATAAATATTTATATGACACATAGTTAAGAACATAATGTGTGCACACGTACAATATAATATGATAAAATATAACATATAAAGTACATATATGAACTTGTGGGTGATTCATTTTCAAAAATAGAGAGTAAGCTTTAAGAAGATAGGGATGTTTTGTTTGAAAGAACAAACAAAGAGCTGCTACATGGGTTCAAAAGGCCTGAATCTAAACCTTTACAGTGTGTGACTTTGCCAAACTTTTATCTTTTCTGTAAATGCCTATTTCAAAAACTTGTTATGAATCTCAACAAAATAACACATACAAAAGGCATTTTATGTACTTAAATATGCTTTCCCTTCTATCCACTGACCTCTATAATTACAGCTACACTAAAAAAGTGACATAGCATGATCAAATAGAACATCATTCAGAGGCAAAATTGACATTAGAGTAGTTGAAAGAGTATTAGCTGTGGAGACAGAAGAGGAGTTTCTCTGTGGAATGATACAGAGCTGTGTATGCATTACAGACCCATCAATTTTATTGTGAGAACCTGAGCAAGCTGTTTCAATATACCGTACCATAGATTTCTTATCTCTCCCTCTCTCTCTTTCTTTCTCCCTCTCCTCTCTTCCTTCCTTCTTTCCTTCCTCCCTCCCTCCTTCTCTTTCTTACTTCCTTTCTTTCTTCCTCTCTCTGTCACTTCCACCCTCCTTTCCTTCTCTTTCTCTATGCTTTCCTACTTACCTATCTTTAGTGGGGAGAATAATAAAGCCTAAAATTTTTGCAATAATTAATTAGCATAATTCTAGAATTTCTGATGCATTGATGATGATGATCAATGCCAATAGCTAATGCTTACTTTATGCATAATTTGAGCATTTTACATATTAGCTTATTTAGTTATCCAAACAATTCTATCAAGTAAGAAGCATTTATTCAATATAAATAAGGATAACTGAGGCACAAATAAAAGATCTTGGTTAAGATCACACAGTTAATAAGTGATAAGACAGGGTATGAGCATATGAAACCAGACTACCAAACCTGTGTTCTAACCACCAAACTAGACATCTTAGCTTAACAAATTTGTTGTTAAAATAAATGTGGGGTAAAAGTAAAGCTAATGAGCCCCACCATGTACTGGGAACCAATATATATGTATATATTTTTATTTACAAATTAGGAAGTAAAATTTGGAGGACTGATGACCTATCAAAGTCACACATTTATTAAGAGACATATCTGATTTTAATGTCCAAACTTTTTCCACCTAAGTACTTGTCACCCAAGGAAACAAGGCAACACATTCTATAACATGAAGTATAAGCATGGCACATTTTTAAAGACCTAATGAGGAAAAGTAAATCCAAAGGTCTTAGAAAGTGATAAATATCAGTTGTTGACATTGTGTTCATTGTGACCCATGTAGAAATGAAACTTTGGAGCAGTTTGAACGATGAGATGGTTTGCATTTCACATATTATACGGCAAGATTCTCCTGAATGACTAAAATATTCTCTGAGATTATTTGTTTATGTCAGGGCTTAGCACACTATACTTCTAAAGGGCCAAATAGTAAATATTTTAGGCTCTGTGTGCTAAATAGTCTCTGTTGCAGCTTTTTAGTTCTATTTTAGTATAAAGGCAAAGGCAGTCATAGACAATACACAAATGAATGGGTTCAGGCTGCGTTCCAATAAAACTTTCCTTCCCAAGACAGGCAGTGGACCAGATTTTGCCCACAGTTGGCTGGTTTAGTAACTAGTTAAAATTTCAGATGCGTTCAAAAAGATAATACTATATGTTAAACAAAAAAATCTAAAAAAAATGTTCTCTGATCTAAAATAAGTTCTTATTAAATAAAGTTGATAGCTAAATTTTGCATTGCACATAGGATGGTGCTAGGGACTCATATAAGTCATATGAAAATTTAGGTAAATTTTACAAGCAAAACGTTAAGATTTTCAGGGACACACATCTAATCAGTAATGCAGCTGAGGTCTGAACGCAGTCCACCTGTCACGATTCCTTCATTTTTACCATCACACTTCATCCTCTCTTTATCTAGATCCACTGACTGTTTACTCCTACAGGTAAGATTGACTAAATTTTAATCTCAGCACCACAGACATTGTTGAGGTTAAACAACTCGATTTCAATCTTGAAACCAGTTCCTCAATTTAATAAAAAATAATTTGCCATGAATATTTAAATTTAAATATAGCTTTCCATACGGGAGAATCACCATAAGTCAATAAAACATCATGGAATACTAATCATTTTATCTGGAACCATATTTGAGATTACTAAAAAAGTAAAACCAATCTTAATTGATATTATGAAATTATAGATGTACCAAACTTTTATAACTTTAACTTTAAACTACTAAGTTCAAGTCTACAAGATTTTGGATATTGTTCAGATTTTGTAGGGTCAGTACTGTACAGTGTTCATTCAGTACTGTTCTGTGCAATGGTCTTATCACTGATCAAATTGACGTGTAGAATAGAATTTAATCATTAAAATTTTGCAAATCATTTTTTCATCTTTAAGAAAAGATTGATTTGTAGCAGTTAATATTTAAAATGAAGCATGTTAATATTACTAGTTATTAAGGTAAGAACAATAAAGTGTTATATGGTAATAAAATATTTTATGTGAAAAGAGATGCTTGAAATGTATTGAATTTAGTATGCTTTTTAATATTATAAGTTATACATCAACATATGTCATAATATTTTCTTTGCTAGAAACTAGAACAATTCAGCTTATGTAAAATTTTTAATAAGCCATATCTACATGTTTAAGTCGTCTTAAGGAAACTAAATACAAATATTTTAAAATAAAAACATTAACTAAATAAATTAAAAATTGCATTTAATTTGGAGCTCCTTTAAAAGTACAACTATATTGAGTATATATATTGTGAAACAATATTTTATTTTAACTCTGATTACAAAATAGCAGCAACTATACATGAAATGATATTGAGTTATCATTTAATATCAACAAATTCTGTGATATATAATTTAAAAAACATTTGTTTTCTCACATTACCCAGTATTTTTAAAATATATGTTAATTATACTGCTATGCTAAGATGCTCAACACATTATGCTGGCATGGCTTTGGGGAAAAAAACATCCAATAAACTCACTTCAGTCTAAATCACCATCAAGGGAACTGAAGCAAGTGTGTCTCAGTATGTTCAGTATTATAGCTCAGGGGGACATAACACTTGCTACGTTTGGGGGAAAACAGCAGGACTTTTCAGTAAAAAGGAGACAGAAGGAAAACTCATGATCACAAAACAGAAAAGCATATTGCTGATAAGACATAAGTGCTAGAGGTTTTCTACAACCTCAAGCTGTGCTTCTCCCAACAAAAATCTCATACTAATTTACACAAGGCAATTTTAGTTGCACAGCTAGAAAGAACTGTGAAAAATGAAATTAGTTGTTCTTTTACTAGAGATGATTCATTGCAAACTTCTTAAATGCTTTTCTTTTTTGAACTCTATTGAAATAGCAGACTTTGGAATTAAAGAAAACAGGGGAATAGTCATTTTAATACATTTGGACATAGTCTTACTCCTTTCCATAATAAATGATCTTTGTAAAACTTGTATGCCTGGACAAAAGGAAGATTTAACCAGACTTCTGACTGTTGCCTAGAGCCTATGCCCTAAGTAAAAATGCACCACCAACCATAGATAAACAATTCTCCATTGTTTATTCTGTAAATGGAGTGAAAATAAGAGTAAATATTTCCCTTCAAAATTATCTTATACCTTGACTTCTTGTATTTGTGTTGTTTCGTGGCCCCAAATATATAGGTTTGTTGCATTGACATCTAAACAGAAGGGTGTAGCTCTCCTTATCAAAGTGTATGATGATTATAATATCACAAATTTAAATTACAAGGAAAAGTAAATCAATCCAATTGAAGTAACTGTAAAATGTAAACAATCTATATATGTACTATTTTCTTTTTTTTTTTTTTTTTTGAGACGGAGTCTTGCTCTGTCACCCAGACTGGAGTGCTGTGGCCAGATCTCAGCTCACTGCAAGCTCCGCCTCCCGGGTTCACGCCATTCTCCTGTCTCAGCCTCCCGGGTAGCTGGGACTACAGGCGCCGCCAGCCACCTCGCCCGGCTAGTTTTTTGTAGTTTTTAGTAGAGACGGGGTTTCACCGTGTTAGCCAGGATGGTCTCAATCTCCTGACCTCGTGATCCGCCCGTCTCGGCCTCCCAAAGTGCTGGGATTACAGGCTTGAGCCACCGCGCCCGGCCATATGTACTATTTTCTAAAAGTGATTTAAGTGATTTGTGTTTGACTAGTGGATGCCTGACATGGGGTTCCTTGTGAGTCATGAATAATTCCATTTGGGCTCACACTTTCCCAGGGCCAGAGAAACTTAACAGAACCCCAGGTTCAGGTGGAAATGAAAAAAATAAGTTTCCCAGGAATGAATTCACAAAAGAAATTGAAGAGATTCTAACTTTCACTTACTTATTAATTTTACTCAGGTTAGGTTATAGTTGTTATATTTCTATAATTAAAGAGATATAATGACACAGGATTTTAGAAGTAAAGTTCTTGCTTTTGAAACTAGTATATCCTTTATTTCTGTTAACCAACAATCATTACCAATGTTGGGAATACTATGAATGTCTGATATTGTTTGCCTCTGTGTCTATACCCAAATCTCAAATTGTACTCCCATAATTCCTATGTGTTGTGGGGGGGGGGACACGGTGGGAGATTATTGCATCATGGGGGGCAGTTTCCCCCATACTATTCTTGTGTTAGTGAATAAGTCTCATGAGATCTGATGTTTTCTTCAGGGGTTTCCACTTTTGTGTCTTCCTCATTGTCTCTTAGCCTGCAGCCATCCATGTAAGATGTGATTTGTTCTTCCTTGGCTTCCACCATGATTGCGAAGCTTCTGTAAGTCAAATTAAACCTCTTTCTTTTGTAAATTTCCCAGTCTCAGGTATGTATTTAAGCAGCATGAAATTAGACTAATACAGAAAAGTGGTACTAGTAGAGTGGGGTGCTGCTGAAAAGATACCTGAAAATGTGGAAGTGACTATGGAACTGGGTAACAGGCAGTGGTTGAAACAGTTTGGAGGGTTCAGAAGAAGACAAGAAAATGTGGGAAAGTTTGGAACTTCCTAGAGACTTGTTGAATCTGTTTGCCCAAAATGCTGATAGCAATATGGACAATAAGGTCCAGGCTGAGGTGATCTCAGATGGAGATGAGGAACTTGTTGGAAACTGGAGCAAAAGTGACTCTTGTTATGTTTTAACAAAGAGACTGGCAGCATTTTTGTAGAACTTTGAACTTGAGAGAGATGATTTAGGGAATCTGGTGGAAGAAATTTCTAAGCAGCAAAGCATTCAAGAGGTGACTTGAGTGCCGTGGCAAGCATTCAGTTTTAAAAGGGAAACAATAAATGTTTGAAACATTTGCAGTTTTACAACGAGATGGAAAAAAAAATCCCATTTTCTGAGGAGAAATTCAAGCTGGGTGAAAAAAAATTGCATAAGTAACAAGGAGCCAAATGTTAATGCCCAAGACAATGGGGAAAATGTCTCCAGGGTATGTCAGAAGTCTTAATTGCAGCCCCTCTCATCAGAGGCCTGGAAGCCTAAGAGGAAAAAGTGGTTTTGTGGACCCGGCCCAGGGTCCACTAGCTGTGTGCAGCCTAGGGAATTGGTGCCCTGTGTCCCAGCCTCTCTGGCCATGGCTGAAAGGGGCCAACGTAGAGCTCTGGCTGTGACTTCAGATGGTGCAAGCCCCAAGCTTTGGCAGTTTCCATGTGGTGTTGAGCCTGTGGGTGCACAGAAATCAAGAATTGAGGTTTGGAAACCCCTACTTAAATTTCAGAAGTTTGCTGCATTGGCGGTGCTCTCATGGAGAACCTCTGCTAGGGCAGTGCAGAAGGGAAATGTGGGGCTGGAGATGCCACAGAGAGTCCCTACTGGGGCGCCGCCTAGTGGAGTGGTGAGAAAAGGGCCACGGTCCTCCAGACCTGAGAATGACAGATCAACCAACAGCTTGCAGCATGCACCTGGAAAAGCCACAGATACCCAACACCAGCCCATGAAAGCAGCCAGGAGGGAGGCTGTAGTCTGCAAAGCCATAGGGGCAGAGCTGCTCGAGACCATGGGAACCCACCTTTTGTATCAGCACAACCTGGGTATGAGACACGGAGCCAAAGGAGATCATTTTGTAACTTTAAGATTTAACTGCCTCACTGGATTTCAGACTTGCATGGGCCCCATAACCCCTTTGTTTTGGCCAATTTATCTCATTTGGAACAATTGTATTTACCCAATGTCTGTAGCCCTATTGTATCTAGGAAATAAATAGCTTCCTTTCGATTTTCCAGGCTCATAGGCCAAAGGGGCTCGCCTTGTCTCAGATGAGACTTTGGACTGTGGACTACTGAGTTAATGCTGAAATGACTTAAGACTTTGGTGGTCTGTTGGGAAGGCATGATTCATTTTGAAATGTGAGAACAAGAGATTTGGCAGGGGCCAGAGGTGGAATGATGTGATTTGGTTCTTTTTTTCCCCACCCAAATCTTGTCTTGAATGGTACTCCCATAATTCTCATGTGTTGTCCTGGGGGAACTGGTGGGAGAAAATAGAATCATGGGGGCGGTTTCCCCCATACTGTTCTTGTGGTAGTGAGTAAGGCTCACGAGATCTGATGTTTTTATCAGGTGTTTTCACTTTTGCGTCTTCCTCATTCTGTCTTTGCTTGCTACCATCCATGTAAGACATGACTTGTTCTTCCTTGGTTTCTGCCATGATTGTAAGGCTTCCCCAGCCATGTGGAACTGTAAGTCCAATTAAACCTCTTTCTTTTGCAAATTTCCCAGTCTCGGGTATGTCTTTATCAGCAGTGTGAAAATGGACTAATACAAGGTCCCTTCAACTAATAATAGTAATATCTAACTTTCATTGTATATTATATGCCAGGCATTTAGTTCTGCCTCTGTACATTTTATCATATTCTATTTAATTATTTAAAACTTCTAGGCCTTAGCTTCAGTTGTGGCCCATTTACAGATGAAGTCTTTGAGGCTAAGCATGGTACCAACTGTTTGAATATCTCAGAGAGAGCAGTTATTCCAGAACTCAAATCCTATTTTTATTTTATTTTATTTTATTTTTTTCTGAGACGGAGTCTCACTCTGTCGCCCAGGCTGAAGTGCAGTGGTGCGATCTGGGCTCACTGCAAGCTCCGCCTCCCGGGTTCATGCCATTCTCCTTCCTTAGCCTACTGAGTAGCTGGGACTACAGGTGACGGCCACCACGCCCGGCTAATTTTTTTCTGTTTTTATAGAGACAGGGTTACACCATGTTAGCCAGGATGGTTTTGATCTCCTGACCTCGTGATCCGCCCGCCTCGCCTCCCAAAGTGCTGTGATTACAGGCGTGAGCCACCAGGCCCGGCCTTCAAATCCTATTCTTACTGAACTTTAAAATCATTTCTTAAAACTGAATTTGTGCACATACAGTCTTACAATCTCTCATCCCCATAGCTGCTAGCTGATTTTGCTCCCACTTATGTATTTATTTCTATTCCAATTATTACTATATATTTGTATTAACTGCTGGTCAACAGGCTAAGTGCACTGTTCACAAATGTAGCCATCAACTAAATATTCAATGCTCAAATTTGCGAACATTTTAAATCCTCGCCTTATTTTTCTTTTGGAGACACTATAAAGCGATTCTAGTGAACCTAGCTCTCAGGAACTGCATGAAACTTATGGTCATTTAAACAATATGCAAATGGGGTAGTAAAAATGTTTCATTATTTCTTTGAGCATGTACTAGTAATACAACAATAATTTGGATATATTTATTCAAGTCTATGATCTTTCCTTGCTGCCAGAAGTGTTTTCATTGATGACAATATATTTGAAAGGATGAAGGAAAGATGAAAAGTAGGAAAGTAGCAAAGAAAGAAGAAGCATTTGTAAAGATTAAAAAATTATTTGAACATTATTAGATGAGAACCAATATTTTATATTGCTCAGTAAACAATGTAATAATGATATTATGTGTAGTACATACTCATAAATGTATAGTTTAGTTTCTTAGGGAACAAAATATTTATATTGTTAAATCCATAAAGCCTATTATTTTTAAATATTTTCTATGCTGCTTGCTCAATATCCCTAAAATTTCCTTGTTAACTCTACTACCTCTGCTAGTTTTTTTTTATTATTCTTGTTATCTCTGTATCGTAATTTGGCAGGATCTCTTTGTTACCATTGGTCATTTTGATATCTTAGCTCTCGATCTGACAGGGTGACATATCTATGTATAGGTCTGAGAGGCACCTACTAGTCAATAGTCCAAATGGAGAACAGATTTTCTCTTCCTTCCTTCCTTCCTTCCTTCCTTCCTTCCTTCCTTCCTTCCTTCCTTCCTTCCTTCCTTCCTCTCTCTCTCTTTCTTTCTGTCTGTCTTTCTTTTCTTTCTTCATTTTTTATTTATGAAGCTCATGTCACCCTTATTTTAGTTGAAGTGGTCTACTAGGATTTGTTCATTCTAAGCAGATTGTTTTAGGCTGAAGAAGTCCATAAGTAAAAAAGCTACTTGTGGCGGGCGCAGTGCCTCACGCCTATAATCCCAGCACTTTGAGAGGCAGAGGCGGGCGGATCACGAGGTCAGGAGATCGAAACCATCCTGGCTAACACAGTGAAACCCCGTCTCTACTAAAAATACAAAAATTAGCTGGGCGTGGTGGCGGGCGCCTGTGTCCCAGCTACTCAGGAGGCTGAGGCAGGAGAATGGTGCGAACCCGAGAGGCGGAGCTTGCAGTGAGCTGAGATCGCGCCACTGCACTCCAGCCTGGGCAACAGAGCGAGACTCCATCTCAAAAAAAAGCTACTTGTACAACATTGTGCCTATGTGCCTGTAGTTAACTGTACTGTATTGCACATGTAAAAATGTGTTAAGGGAGTGGATTTCAATTTGTGTTCTTATCACAGTGAGAGAGCGAGAGAGAGCTCGAGAAGTTAGCCACTTGCCTGTTGGAGGTAACAGGCAAGGTGAGGTGGGAAAGCTGCAGCACACATCCAGATCAGTTCTAAGCGTACGGTTTAAACTGGGAGGAAGGAGATTAATCATGGAGGGGGTCTCACCTATGCTGTTCTCATGATAGTGAATTAATTATCATGAGATATGATAGTTTTATAAGTGTTTGGAAGTTATTGCTTTGTTTTTCTCTCTCCTGCCACCTTCTGAAGAAGGTGCCTGCTTCCCCTTCCACCATGATTGTAAGTTTCCTGAGACCTTCAAGCCAGGTGGAACTATGAGTCAATTAAACCTCTTTTCTTTATAAATTACCCAGTCTCATGCAGTTGTTTATAGCATTGTGAAAATAGACTAATACCAACTCCTAACACAGTGTCTTGCACATAGCAGGCACTCAATAAATTTCTGCCAAATAAAAATATAGAATATAAGTTGTAAAGGTTTCCATTAAAATGTCTGTACTCAATCCTTGCAAGGTTAAATGCAAAATTCTAGGCCCACAGCAACAATAAGTGCCAATTTTGAAAACCAAGGCTAAAGGTTGTAACTTCCTATTCTGCTTTAACATTTAAGTTGATTTGCTTTGCAGCCCTCTTTATGAATGTCTAATGCTGCTTCATATCTATGAGTTAATTGAATTGTGATCTCCAGTAGTAACTAAATGATTAGGTATGCCTTTATTAAAATGGCCTTATACTATAGTACTTGACCAGTAAAATTGAGTTTAATTTATATCCGTCTCTAAAAAAGAAAGATACTCTTTTTAATTCCATAAATTTTTTTTACCAAAACACCTTAGTTAAATTCCAAATGTCAGCAAGTGTAGCAAAGGCTCATAGCTACATACTTTACAATATAAGGCACTGCCATTGTCTGTAGTTTTGTATATTTTACTGAAGAGCATTAGTACTTTCTTTGATTCTGCCTCAATTGTCAAGTGGTATAATGCTCAAGAACTGCTAGAAAATAACAGGGTTTTGGTTATTAGATACAGAAGGTGAGTCTGCATAGAACAAAGACCTAATGCGGACTGTGTTTGTGTTGTACTTGTGCATATACAGACATTTTTCAACTCATGTGCCAAAAGTGCATGTTATATTTAACTTTCAACCATATAAACACATACACACACACTCTCTTTCTCTCTCCTTTCCTCCATGTTTAAAACAATACCTACCACATTTAAGTACCCCAAAATATTAACTGAATGTATAAATATTTGTTTACATATATAATGATTTGTTTAGAAGTAACTTTATGAAAA
Organism: Trachypithecus francoisi; assembly: GCF_009764315.1. NCBI lineage: Eukaryota > Metazoa > Chordata > Mammalia > Primates > Cercopithecidae > Trachypithecus > Trachypithecus francoisi. The sequence goes on along the minus strand of NW_022681463.1, from coordinate 53,559,671 downwards.
ATCTTTTCTCATACATTTTTAAGTGGGACAGAAATCTGTGTATTTTTAAGTTATGACACTAAAAATCTCCTGTATGGTACAGAAGTCAAATTACTATTTACTTAAATATTTATTTTGATTTCTTTCAATAATCAAATTATTATGTCACCTTCTTCATAGAGTATAATTGTCTTTTTGCCAAACATTTACAAATTAAAAATAAAAACAATGCATAAATAACAATATAATATTAACTTTACTTACATCTAATAAATATTTCTGGTTGTTAGTCACAAAATAAACACATGTGGTTTGTTATTAACCTATTTTTTTAACATTCAATTTTTAAAGTCTGCATTTATTGGTATTAATTTTACCAGGTTTATGACAAAGGTCATTGTCTTTTTTCCATGCATTACCCTCTCTCTCTCTCTCCATATATGTGTGTGTGTGTGTGTGTGTGTGTGTGTGTATGTCTCTCTCTATGTATATATATAAATCTGTGCTAATTTTGTCTTTGCTAGCTAAGCAGTGTATGTGATATTTAAAAGAAGGACAGATAAAGAAGCTCTCACTATTTAGTAATTTACATTTTAATTATCCTTTTAGAAATTAGATCTTGCTCTTTGTTTTGATTACAAATAGATTACCAGAGTGCCTACACTGTACTTTTTTAGTCACAATTCACCAAATAGAAACCCATTATCTCTGCCCATACGATGTTTATGAGGTTAGCAAAATAATACACGGTTTAAGGATAGTTCATGATTCTCTTCAAAAATTGATCTAACATTAAATGGTGTCATCTTTAATAAGTATATCTACAAATTGTATATGATATAAACAAATTCCAAACATTAATTTTTGTTATCACACTATGAACTTATTGTTATAGGTATGTTATATTTAAATAAACAAATATAAACAAACCTTTGATTATATTTACTTTGATTACAAATTTACAATAGATGATATAAATAATGGAAGTTAGAATTGTGGTGGATTTAAAAAAGTCACAAATTCTTTTTTGATTCTTCCATCATTTGGTAGATCTACTTCCCTTGAATCTGAACTGTCTCTGTGAATAACAGTAGTCAGTAAAACGAAGTGAAATAATGGTGAGTGATTTCTGAGTCTCAGTGTCAAAAGAAGGTTCCACTTTTAACTCTTGTTCTTTTGGCAATCTGAGACCATTATGCTATTATGAAGCACACAATGAAGAGCCACATGAAGAATAAGGCCCAGTCATTCCCCCCAACGAGATTCCAAACACATGAATAAAAGCATCTCAGGCATCAAGCTCCAGCCAACCAGCAAACTGGCCACAGCCATAGGAATGAGCACAGGCTAAAATCACCAGAGCATCACGCAGCCAATTCACAAAATGATGGGGCATACTCAATCATTATCATTTAAGTCACTAAATTTTGAGACTGCTTGTAAGACAGCAGTAAGCACTATTTATATATGTATACACGCATGTATATAAACATATATGTATGATTTGTATATATCATGTATAATTTTATATTATTTTGGAGGAAACAAAAATGAAAAAGTGATTGGTTTCATAATCATTATTTTACATACATTTATTTATTTAGAAAAAAAGTAATTTTTCCATAATACAGTAACGTGCCCTGTATCTGGCACATAAAGATATATTATCTATTTTATTAAGAAGTTAAAGTATCTTTAACCACTTTAACAGAGTACAGGATGCTGTTAAAATTTCATTGTATAATAAGAATATGAGTAACAGGTAAATTATATGATTATAAATTGAGATTATAAGGTAATGAGAAAAATCTAAAAGGAAGTAATAAAGAGGAAAAAAACAACACTTGATAAACTGGACACGGAAAATGTTTCTATTATTACTCAGTTAATATATTTTAGTTAGAAAATTTAATCCTTAAATTTTTTTAAGAATGTCAAATAGGCTGGATGTGGTGGCTCATGCCTGTAATCCCAGCGATTTGAGAGTCCAATAACGAAGGATTGCATAAAGTTAGGAGTTCCAAACCAGGCTGGGCAACATAGCAAGACCCTATCACTAGAAATTTTTTTTTTTTTTTGAACAGCTGGGCATGGTGGTGTGCACCCGTAGGCCTCACTACATGAGAGACTGCAGTGGGAGGATTCCTTGATCCCTGAGTAGAAGACTGTAGTGAGCTATGATCATGCCATTGCACTCCAGCCTGGGTGACAAAGCAAGACCCTGTCTCTTGAAAAAAAAGGAAGAATGTCAAATAATAATAAGGAAAAGATAATAATGGCACAGTTTCTTAATCTGAGTATAATCAGAGTACAAGAAGTTTAAAGAATTGAAGTGGAGGGTAAAAAGTCAGTAATGTGAATCAATTTATAACAAACTCTTTCATCTATTTAAAGCTTCTCTGTTTAACTATGTATTCTTTAAAAGTTCTTTTTGAAATGTTTCTTCTTCTCAATATATTTTGCTTAGTTAAGTTGTCACCTGTCAGGTTTTTTCACTTTATCACACCACTCTATGAACATAAAGATGTCTTTGATCTTAAGAAAAGCAATACTCATGTATTTATGTATTTTGAAACTGGCAGGTGACCCAGTAGTTTTTTAGATTTCTTTGTATTTCTAGATGTTCAGTAATTATCTTGAAATTCCTTCTAATAAGATTAAGTATTCTCCTTATTGAGTTCTTATACAGAGCATAACACTGAATCTCTTCATAAGTCTAACAAAGGGATAAACTTTTTGACAGACTATATTATTTCTGAAACACGCATTCAATTATATATGTTGGAAGATATCGGATACTCAAAAATTAAACTTTGAAACAAAAATATTTTTATTTGGAGAATGCAATAAATGTTTGCTATAATGTATTTAAATGTATTCACATACTATTTATATAGAACAATATACATTATACTAGTTACAATAACTTTAAATAATTTTTTGAAGATTTTCACATTTTTGGTCACAAGTAATAGCATCCAATAGAGTTTGATTAACTAACACAAGAGAGAAATAATGCTCTGATTATTTCAATATTTTTTTCCATAGAAGTCTTAAAGAAGTGTTCTAACAGAAAATGTCAAATTTGGGAGCCAAGTGTAGATCTTCAGGAATTCTCTATTTCATTTACTTTCAACAATAATATCAATAGAAATTATGACAACACTGTGGCAAATGGAAAAGATGGTGATTAGTCTATCTGAATTCTCTCTTTCCATATCCTTAGGAAATCATATAAATTATCTGTTACTCAAATTCTTATTATACAATGAAATTTTATTTCATTTATTTAACCTGTACTCTGTTAAAATGGTTAAAGAGACTTTAACTTCTTATTCTTACAAAAAAATAGAAATATTATCTTTTCAAATCTAAAAAAAAAGCAATTATAAAATATTATTTCTATGTAAATTATTAGTTGTAGTGAAAAGAATAAACAGGATTTTTGAGACAAGAAAATGGACAGAACAAGAAACAAACAAAAATCTGTTACAGGTCACATGATCGGACTTGTAACATGATCATAGTATTACCTGATTCAGACCCCAAGAGAGGGTCTTGGATATCGCACAATAAATAATTCAGGGTGAATCCATAGAGTAAATTGAAAGCACGTTTATTAAGAAAGCAAAGGAATAAAGAACAGCTACTCCATAGTCAGAGCAGCAGCATGGGCTGCTCCACTGATTATACTTATAGCTATTTCTTGATTATACACTAACTAAGAGGTGGATTATTCATGAGTTTCCCAGGAAAGCGGTGGGCAATTTCCAGAACTGAGAGTTCCTCCCCTTTCTTAGACATATAAAGTGACTTCCTGATATTGCCATGACATTTGTAATCAGTCATGGTGCTGGCGGGAGTGTCTTTTAGCATGCTAATGTGCATTATAGTTCGTGCGTAATGAGCAACGGGCAACTAGTAGTCACTTTCATCTCCTTCTTGGTTTTGGTGGGTTTTGACTGGCTTTTTTGCTGCAAACTGTTTTATCAACAAGGTCTTTGTGACCTGTATCTTGTGCTGACCTCTTGTCTCATCTTGTTACTAAGAATGCCTCACCTATTAGGAACGCAGCCCAGCAAGTCTCAGCCTTATTTTACCCAGTCCCTATTCAAGATGGAGTTGCTCTGGTTCAAACACCTCTGACAATGATATTACATATAACATCAGGGTAAAATGAAAGACATTGAACAACTTCCAGGCATACAAATAAATGATTGAAATAAAGATCTTTTCTGACTTTTATAAGGTCAATATATTCTAGAAAACAATGCAACAGTACTACAAATTTCTAGGTGAGTTGGTTTTTCAACCAAGAATACTGTACTAAAAACCACAACAAAAAAACAAATGTAATAAAATTATTCCCATGTGTTAACTCGATATGTATTTAGGTAATTTTTAGAATATATAATTTAGTAAAACAAAAATATTAACCACAAACAAGAAGGGATTGGAAGTCATGGGATCTGGGAGTCAACAGGCCCAGTAAGAATTAAGGATGATAGCACAGAAAAGTATTTGAATGTCTTGTGTGCACTTATTTTTAAAAAAAATCAGCTCAGATAGCAGCAGAAATAAGGATAGTGTGTTATTTAGATCTGCAGGGGTGAAGGGCAGAAACGTGAAACATTTCTGATCAATTTGAGCTTTGAGGAATACATTAGGAACAATGAACATGAAAAAATTCCCCTAGAGGGTTTTTTAAGAATGTAAAATGGAATGTAGGCCCCATTCCATTTCTGATTATCTTAATCAGCTCTGGCAGTTATAACAAAGTATCATAAATTAGGTGTCTTACACAAAATAGAAATGCATCCCTCACAGTTCTAGAGGCTAACAGTCTGAGATCATTGTGCTAGAACTGTTAGGTTCTGCCCTGTTGCAGGTTGCTTACTGCTGACAAGGGTCCCTTTTATAGAGGCACTGGTGCCATTTATGAGGCATTACCAAATTACCAAATTACCTCCTGTAGATACTACCTCCTAATATCATTACTTTTGGAGTTAATATTTCAACATTTAAATGTGGGGGTAAACAAAAATTCACCCCATATCAATGACCCAATAAATTTTAGTGAGGGTCAGATAATTTATACATTAAACAAATTCTAAGGCTGTGCTGATGCTGCTTGTTGGTCTAGAGACCCAACGTTGAAACACCATATTAGATTTTTGGAATAACTAGAAATAAAAGAACCATAACTTTAACACTTATGCAAATAAAAACTAAGCATTAACTATAAATGGTAAAATAATGTATGATAAAGTAATCCTAGTAATGAATAATACTTTTATAACCCATTTTGATCTTAACATTTTATTAATTTAATTAAAATTTAGTATTTGGAGTTAGGTGGTATAGAAAGTAAGGGGATTGCAATGTAACAGAACTAATTATTAGCAACTAAAAGAGAAACTAGCTATATAAACTACTTAGCAAATAAAAAACAAAAATTTGTCAAAATTTTTATCCTGATAATAGGATAATGTTTGGGATTGGGAAGGTGTGCAGTTCTATCTTTTGTTATAGAAAGGAAGTTAAACCTTAAATGTTTAGTTCTGTACATTTATTACTATGGTTAAGTTTTTTAAGATACAGTCACCGAAATTTAAATAACATAATAATTTAAAGAAAAACTCTCTAAGTTAGTTAAGGAGTAGTATAGACACAACACAAAAGATATAAATTGGAAGGTATAACTGAAAATATACTAAAATGTATTATAAATCATAAATAGACCAACAATATGAAATAAAAAATATGATGGAGGAAAAATAACAATGGCAGTTGATATTTAAGACATTTCAGATAGATAAAATTGACAAAATTTGAGAAAGGAAACACTGAAAGATTTCACTGGGAATCTTAAAACACAAGTTTCCTTTGAACCTTCCTCTGGAAGAAGTAGTCCCCATCTTAATTTTTTTTTTTTTTTTTTGAGATGGAGTCTCACTCTGCCTCCAAGTCTGGAGCGCAGGAGCGTGATCTCGGCTCACTGCAACCTCTCCCTCCCGAGTTCAAGCGATTCTCCTGCCTCAGCCTCCCCAGTAACTGGGAATACAGGCATGCGCCATCACACCTCATTTTTTTTGTGTATTTTTAGTAGAGACGGAGTTTTCCCCTTGTTGGCCAGGCTGGTCTTGAACGCCTAACCTCAGGTGATCCTCCTGCCTCGGCCTCCCAAAGTGCTGGGATTACAGGCATGAACCACCACTCGCGGCCCCAATATTACTTTTAATGGCGAAAACCGCAATCACTTTTGCACCAACCTAACAGGCGCGAGCAGGCTCCCCTGACTTGAGTTCCTGCGAGGTTCTTACCAGAGGTGGGTGTCTCTCAGAATTTTACTTGTCGTTTTAAAGATGATGCCCTGTCATGACTCAAGCTTATAAACACATTCAGGGCTGAGAAGAGACCAAGCAGGTATGAACAGTCTCTGCTCAAAGAAGAAAGTCCTAGATACTAATTGAATTGTAAATTGTGCATAACGCATACCAGTAGGAATATAGGAAGTACTTTTGAGAATGGACCTTATAATCTTAAGACTGTCTGATTAGACAGAAGAGTGCAGAATAGAAGGCTAGAGAAGGGAGAACTTCTTGACAGGGGAAAATGATCAATGAGTCAGCATTCAATATTCTGGCAGGAACATCTGAGGCTGAAAGTTATTTATGCTGGAGTGGTTCTTTGATGTTTGGCCATGAGGACAACATTTAGTAAAAGGAGAAGATGCTAGAACTTTCTTGAAATAGTATTAAGGAAGGGATCAAAGGCTCAGGGAGGTGCTAATGTTAGAAAGAATTTATTTTGTACTGAAAGTTACCACTTGGCTCTGTTATCCAATCCTCATTAAGATAATAAAGAAGCCCTACAGTGGCTGTTTTGTAGAAAATGCTAAAATGGAAATTGGCTTTGAAATATCAGTGAGGATAATGGTTTTCAGAATGGCAGACCGGGTGACAGCCCTTAACCATAAGAGGATAAATGGATGTAATTACTGAAATTGTCAAAAAATTGAAGTGGCCATCAGAGTGGCTTGACCCAAAAGAATGTGTAACGATGGCCAATACTTTACAGAATTCATCGGATAAAGATTCATAACTGACAGGATATTACTGACACAATTTTTGAGGCCGGCTATCCAAAGACTGATGTCTGCTCCCACAATGGAAAATCACTGCATCTCTCACGGCTGTCTAGCATTTATTAATTTACAGACACAGGACACAGAATGCACACAGAGCATTCACCAAACCTGGTCTAATTTTTGCCAATGTGGAATTTTCCAGCCTGCCTGCAGCAAATGCCATCAAAATGACTCAGTTCCCCAAGAAGACCTACTGGATGCCAGGTTGATTACATCAAACCTATCCCTTCCTTGAGGGGCAAAGATAAATTACTGTCAAATTTCTAATCTTTTGCTGCTCTTTTGTTATAAAGTATTAGTTTATTGGAATCTTAATTATTACTTTATAAATTATTACTAATAAGCATCTTCTGATGTAAATAATTGCCATTTATATTACTCTTTTCTGAGATTTCTGTTAATATTTTTTCACCATTTCTCTACTGTGTTTTTGTGACTATCTCATTTACTTGTATGCATAATTATATATTTTGATAAAATTGTTATTTTTCAGTTATATATTTTGCAAACATCTTTTTCGGTTGATAGTTTCTCTCCTTTTTTTTTTTTTCTTTATGGTGTCCTTTGATAAATAGCCATCTAATTTCAATGTAGACACATGTATCTCTTTTCTTTTGGAGAATAGTACACTCAGGTTTTAAAAAGTAAATCATTCTTGGCTGGGCACATTGGCTCACGCCTGTAATCCCAGCACTTTGGGAGATGAGGCTGGTGGATTACCTGAGGTCAGGAGTTTGAGACCAGCCTAGACAACATGGTGAAGCCCCGTCTCTACTAAAAATACAAAAATTAGCCAGGCATGGTGGCAGGTGCCTGTAATCCCAGCTACTGGGGAAGTTGAGGCAGGAGAATCCCTTGAACCCGGGAAGCAGAGGTTGCAGTGAGCCAAGATCGGGCCATTGCACTCCAGCCTAGAGGACAAGAGCGATACTTGATCTAAAAAAAAATATATATATATTCCATTCTTATCTTTTATTTTACTAATATTATCTCCAGTACTGTTTTATAACACTTTTCAAGCTTTGTTTTCTGTACTAAGTATGGACTTTCTTTTGAATGTAGTGCAGTAGAGATGTGGTTCATTTCACTCCAGTGAGCTTAACACTATTTGTTAAACAATGCACACTTCCCAATCTGATTTGTTCTTCTATGTTCAGTTATTGGATTGTTATATGTTCATGAGACCCCTACTGTCCTTTCTGAATGGTTTTATTAGTTAATATAATGAGTTCTCTCTCAAATGAACTGTCTTAATTACAGTTTTTTTTTTTTTGCTTACCAATTGTACTAGCTTTATAATAGTTCTTGGTCTCAGGTAAAGCAGTTCATTCCAATATGAATATTTCTCTTCAGGAGAGACTTCAAAATCCTTGGACCTTTGTACTTCCACAAATATTTAGAATCATCTTGTCAATTTGTACAAAAAAAAATTGAAAAATGTGATTGGCATAGCAATAAAGCTATGGATAATTGGATGAATTAAAAATTTTAATTATTGATTATCTGTTTTAATTTGGCATATTCTTCTATTTAATTTCTTTTGAAATGTCTATCAATAAGTTATTATATTTTTGATTCATCACAAGAACTGTACATTTTTATGAGATTTAATTATTCAATTTTAAAAACTATAATTTTACCTTTTAAATGTAATTTTTGCAAACTTATTTTTATTCACCTTTTATCCCATCACTCTTGATAATTTTTTTCTAAACTTTAATATTTTTTTCAATAGATTACTTTGGCTTTTACTATGTGGATAGTCACATCATCTTTAAGGAATGACAGATTGGCCCCTTCATTTCCAAAATCTCACATTTAAAATCTTGTTTTATTTTATTTTCTAGGACTTTCCATGAAAACTGAGTAAACGCCTTGTCAGTAGGCATTCTAACACTGTCCATAAATGCAAACAGATTTTGTTTGTGACATATTATAAATGTTAAAATTTTAAAAAGTATTTTTTATCAGGTTAAGGAATTTCTTTTATTTCTAGTTTCCTAAGGACCTTTAAAAAATTGAGTCAGTGGTTTTCTACATGTGTAAAGATGATTTTATATATTATTCCTTTGAATAGTTAGTATGATAAATTATATTTCTATGTTTATTGAGGTTAAAGCTGGCACAATTAAAATAGTGCATGACCTGACAGTTATGCTTCTTGTTTTAATTTTTAACTGTTTTATTATTTTTATTTTTATTCTTGAAGTGTTCGCTCATTTTCTCAACAGAGAATCAATTATTTAAAAAGTATGTTTTTTTCCCTATGGTAATATATTCATAATTAGCAGAAAGTTTTTTAGAGTATTTTGTCAACCATACTGCCAAAATTAGAAGTGTATCTATACCAGAATTTGTTGAATTATCTTTGAAATTTGAATTTACTATAAATCTATTCCCCAAATAATAAGTAGATTATATTTGAAAGATAATTAATGAAATCTGCTTATTAAAACATACTTGCCATGTTAAAGGAAAGAAATAAGTGAGAACCTAGTTTTCATAAAAAGAAACCTAAAAGTGACTCTTCTAGAAAGTAAGAAATGCAATATCTAAAATTAAAAACCCACTAGACATATTTTGAAACTCAGAAGACAGAATTAGTTTACCAGAAGATAGATCAGAAATTATCCAGAATGAAACATATATAGATTAAGATAAAAGAAAATTTGAAAGAGAGTAATAACATAAAAACTATTGAAAGCATCTAAAACATAACTGGTCTCAGGAGAAAAACAGGAGTTAGCGCAAATCCAGTCTACGAACATTGAAGACACATCTTTTTTTTTTTATAATTAGAAAAACCTATCAATTCATAGTTTTAGGAATCCAATACATTCAAATATAATAAATTTTTAAAAATCTGCACCAAAAAGAGAAACTTCACTGCAGAAAAGCAAAGGAGAAAATCCTACTTTCAAGGATAAAGTGAGGGTGGAGGCATAGATTACATTTAAATGAATGGTAGTGAGATTAGTAAACCAGAAGGAAATGGAACATTACACAGTCTTTACTCATATATGTATATATGAGTATATATACATGAGTATATATATGTGTACATATATGTGATTGTATATATGCCATATACAATATAAGATTATATGTGATACATATATACACACACAACACAATCACATATGGTTTATATGTATGGTAGTCTTAAAACTTCATTGGGTTTACAAAGTGTAAAATGGAATATATGTAAACTGAATTAATAAACATTTATGTTTTGTGATTTAAAAAATTAAATTTCAAATAAAATAATGTATATGCAATACTTAAAGTCTTCCAGAGAATAGAAATATAGGAAAAAAAAAAAAAACCTGCAAGAAAGACATTTTACATCATGGATTAGTAAACACAATAATATAAATGTGCATTTTTCTTGCAATTTATTTATAGTTTCACTTCAGTCTCAGTTAAAATCCTGAGGATTTGAGTAGAAATTGATGAACTGATGCAAACCATGAAAATGCAGGATGTCAAAGAATACCTCCCCAAATAAACCTACACATATATGGACACTTCAGGTATGGCAGAGATGGTACAGGATAGCAATAATCACATCTTGGTCATTTCTATAAAATTTACTGGAAATATCAGATTTCCATATGGAAACAATGAAATTTGACTCCTACCTCAAATCTTAAACACAAGGAAATTCCAGGTGGATTCAATACCTAAATGAAAAGTAAATTTATGAAACATTTAGAATGTAGAAGAATATGTGTTTGCTTAATATTTATGAAATTATGTTTTTATAAACTCCTCTGTAATATAATATGAGTTTTAGTAGTCTGTTTTTGCAATATAATTTCACTTTGTTAAGAAAAATAGATACATATACATAAAAATGAATTACAATTAAAATGTTATTTAGATATGCTTTTTAAAATCGTAATCTTGTTTCCCATGTGTGTTTTGTAGATCTATTTTCAGATATTTGAATATTCCTCTCACTACAGATGACAGCAAATAGGTAGACATTTGATTACATTTTTGATAAGCATTTTTTACAGAATTAAGTTACTTTTAGTTACATTCCTTATGTAAGAACTGCAATAATTAAATATTTTCAGTCTAAAAGGTCACCTGATTCTCTAAAGAGTCAGTTCATTCTTAATCTAGATTGTAATGTTTTTCTAAGTACATTTATTTTACTGTGCTTGGAAATTACCATTAAAATTGGATAATTCAGATCTCATAATAATATAGAAATAAAAATTTCAAATACTTAATTTTAATATAAGATCAAAAATAATTAATTTCTGGAATATGAATGTAAATACTTAATTTTAATATCAGATCAAAAATAATTAATTTCTGGAATATGAATGTATTTCCCATATGATAAATGTTACCTACTATAATTTCATAGTGTTCTGAATCTGACTGTCAGCATGTGTCCACAGAAAGAAAAGGATCCATCTTGGTTTATTCTGCTGATGCTAGTAAGTCGTATCTTTTGAATCTCATGTTTTTTGATTTTGCTTTTTGTTTCCCCATCCCTCAAAATTGTGGAGAAAAGATCTTAAGTGTTGCAAAAATGATTCCTTTTAAAATGGAATAAAGAAAAGCAATCACTAGTGTACTCTGATGACTACGTAATCCTACTGCCAGATTTCAAAGGGAAGACAAATCTTACTGCAGACAATCCAAATTACGAAGATATATTGCCTCCGGATTACATAATTTTTAAAAATAGGAGACCTGTCGGGAAAGGTAAGTAAGTAAGTGGGATAAGAGTGATTTGCATTGTATAAAAATACTACTTAAATGGTAAATTATCTATCTGGGAATGTACAATAAAATACTTTCTTCCCTGGCCATAAAGGCTTAAAATATATGTAAGATTCTGAACAACTTCAAACTGAAATGGCATTCGGATAACACATCATAATGGATCTTGTAACAATAAATCTAAAAGGTTTTATTACAATAAACCGCCTTGAAGAAAAATTTTTCCCCTGAATATGCTACATAAAAAGAGTAGACTTCACACAACTGTGTGTTAGAAAATAAAAGAATGAACTCCTCTAGACTAGAAGAATAAAAAGCAATAGTGACATTTTAGTACTTCCTAAGAAAATTGCTGACTGAAATAGACTTTGTACATTGACTCTGTCTGTATACACTGAAATTTCACCAGGCGTTGGATAGGTAACTTTAATATGGCTCGCCCTACACTCACAGTCAGTTCAAGGAGAAAGTGTTTGGAATATTCCCAAGTGCTTGTCTCTTATATTGTTCAATGTTTCATGGTATAGTTAACACCATAAAACAATAGACTATGATTTTCTACAAAGTTCATTGTGACTGGCAATCTTCATGATATAGCATTGCAGGATACACTATTCCCTCCTCTTTTCACAGGACCACATCACAGTTAGTGAGAAAACCTCCAACATCATGATGAGGCACTACAGCAGGTAGCTCTCAGCCAACTCAGCAGAAGTGCTGCTTGAGACTCTCCAAAAATGAATTCTAATTGGGTGGATTATTTGTTCTGCATATTTGGTTTCCCTGAGACCATGATGGGAGAACTGTCGAGCAATTTTTAAAGGTGTAATTGGCTGCTGCTGCTCCAGAACCTTTTTGAGTTTCTTACATGGCAGGAAAGTCCCATGAAAAGCATTAATGCTTAATAGACTCCTCTAAAAGTCTTGAATTCAGAGGAAGAGCCTATGTTTTCTATTTGATAAGCCATTATTGTCACATAAGGGGAGTAGAATCACAGTCAGAAATAATTTTAATCTCAAAAATACTTAAATCAATTCTCTCAGTGCCATAAATATATTTTCTCATAAGCTATACACTCAAAATTTGAATTTTCAGCAACATTTCCTTTTATTTTGGAGTGCACATACCTCTAGAATAGTTTTCACATTAGGAATGCAAATTTCTGGCAATACTCCTGCTAAAATTATTTAATTTCAAAATCTAGTCTACTGTGGAATTCTACTAGTAGAAATCACAGTGCGTATGACATACAGGGTTATCTTTAATCAACAGATGGTAGAATTTCATATGTTCCTTAGAATTTCAATATTAAGCCATGTTACCTCTGTACTAATTTTTTTAAATGTTATCACTCATCTTTATATTAGAGATTGAAAAACTATGGTGCAGAGACAATATGAAATTTTTTCAAAGTTACAAACATTAAAAAAATATGTTCAATATTGAAATAGAGAGTGTCTGGTGCCAGAATCCATGCATTTAATCATTATGCTACAGTGTTTCACCATTGTGGCTCTTAGTTTTGTGTTTTTATTAATATTAATGTAGTTGATTAAGTTACCTATGACATAACTATTCTTATACGTTAGATGGAAGCATATTAGTAAAAGCATTGTGGAAGATACTTGTTATTAAAATAAAATCTGATGTCAACGAAAAGGTCACCTGTTAAAATGATGTTGATCAGGGATGTTCCTGTTTGAGTGGGTTCTTTTTTATTTGAACATACTAAAAGAATAGATTGTATAATTAAAATAGTTTTAGCCTAAGTTAAAATCATAAACACATTGATTTTCAATTAAATCAAAGAAAATTGTAGAAAATGGTAAAAAAACAAAATGATAAAGATATTAAATAAATTGAAAGTAAAGATTTAAATATTTATGTAAAACAAAGTTGCTTATCTTTTCATCTTCAGTTGATTGTGTCACAATACAACGTAATTATTTTTTAGCTTTCTCATGAAGAAATGCTATTTTTCCCAACTTTCAATTCATAAAAAACCTTATTGGGAAGAGGAAAATACACAAAATATTTGAACAGATACCTCATCAAAGATGATATATGGATGGCAAATAAACATACGAAAAGATACTCTCTATCATATGCCATTAGGGAACTGCACATTAAAAGAACCAAAAGACAACATGACAAGCCTATTAGAATTGCTAAAATGCTGGTGAGGATATGAAGAAACAGAAACTCTTATTTATTGCTGGTGGAAATGCAAATATACAGCTACTTTGCAAAGTAATTTGGCAGTTTCTTACAAAGCTAAGCATACACTTATTATGCAGCATTTATGCTCTTTTGTATTTGTTTAAATAAGCTGAAAACTTATGTTCACACAAAAAGCTGCAGATGAAATTTTATAGCAGATTTATACAACTGTCAAAACATGGAAGCAAACAAGATATCCTTCAATAGGTCAATAGATAAACAAACTGTGGTTGATTCATGAAACTAAATCTTAGTTCCAAAAAAAAAGTCTATCAAGCCATGAAAAGATATGGAAGAAATTTAAATGCGTATTGCATATATATTATATATATATTACATACAGATAGATTGATAGATAGATAGATAGATAGAGATAGAGATAGAGATAGAGATAGAGATATAACTTTGTCTCCAGTCCCTGGTATAGAAGGCCCAAAATTCTTGCAATTACCTGAGGGAATAGGGGTGCTAAGAAAATCTTTTGCTCTAATATTTGGTCTTGATCCTGGTTCCTGACACAGAACTTCTAATCACTTGGATTTTCTTGAGTAATAGGAATGTCTTTTGTTCTCATGAGGTGACCTTGGTAGGCCCCCGGATGGGAATTGGTAACCAAAAAGACCAAGTTATGATTAGAAGCTTAAAATCTTTAGCCCCACTTTTCATCCTCCAGGAAGGGAGAGAGGAGCTGGCTATGGAGTTAATTACCTGTCATGCCTACACAATGAAGCCTCCATAAAAATCCCTGAACTACAGGGTTTAGGAACCTCTGCATATGTGCTGAATACATATAAGGTGTTATACCACAGAGGGCATGAAACTTTCATAAAATAAAATATTAAACATAAACTCAACTATATTAACCATATTAACATTTAATGTGAATGGATTAAAAAAATCCAACAAAATGCAGAAAACTTCAGCTAAAAAATAAAAGAAAACCAAAAACCATGATTTGCCTATGTGTATACATAGGAGGCACATTTTAGTTTCAAGATAGAAATATATTGGATGCAAATAGATGGAAAAAATATATTATGTAAACAGCAATCACAAGACAGCTGGAGTGGCTACATTAACATACAAATAAACTTTTTGGTTTTTTTTGTTTTGTTTTTGGGGACAGAGTCTTGCTCTGTTGCCAGGCTGCAGTGCAGTGGCACAATCTCAGCTCACTGCAACCTTCATTTCCCGGGTTCAAGTGATTCTTTTGCCTCAGCCTCCTGAGTAGCTGGGACTACAGGAGCGCACGACCGCGCCTAGCTAATTTTTGTATTTTTAGTAAAGACGAAGTTTCATCACTTTGGCCAGGATGGTCTCGGTCTGGTGGCCTCATGATCCACCCACTTTGGCGTCCCAGAGTGCTGGGATTACAGACGTGAGTCACCATGCCCAGTCCAAATTAACTTTAAAACAGACAAAAATATTGTGAGAAATAAATACGAACATTTCCCAATGACCAAAGGGTAAATCCACAAAGAAGATATATCAATTATAGACATGTATACATCTAACAAGAGAATACCAGAATACATAACATAAACTAATACAAATGAAGAAATAGACAATTCAAGAGTAATAGTTGGAAATTTCAATAATCTACTCAATAATGGATACAACAAGACAAAAGATCAATAGGGAAATAGGACATTTAAAACTGAAAACCAACTAAATCTAATCGTACAGAATACTAAGGCTAACAATGACAGAATATACATTCTTCTCAAGTGTACATAGATGATTCTCCAGCCCATAAACTAGACTATAAAACAAACTTCAATACATTAAAAAAAATAGTACTCTGACCACAATGGAATAAAATAAAATAAAATAAAATAAAATAAAATAAAATAAAATAAAGCAAAATAACAACAGTAGCAGAGGAAAATTTTTGGAAACTTACGAATATGTGAAAATTAAGTGAAACACTTTTAAACACTTTTAAACAATTGGTCAAATAAAAAAATCAAAATGAATTTTAAAAATATTTTCAAAAGAATGAAAAGACACAAATATCAATACATTTGAGAATCAGCTAAAGTATATTTAAAAGGAAATTGACACAATAACTAGATTATGAAAGAGGAAAAATCTCAAATTATTAATCTAGTCATCTACCTTAAGACACTAGAAAAGAAAAGCAAACTAAACCTAAATTAATGAAATTAAACATAGAAAAGTTGTAGCAAAAAATCAATAAAATGAAAGTCTTATTCTTTTAAAAGATCAGCAAAATTGATAAACCGTAACTAGAATAACCAAGAAAAAATTGTAAAGTTAGAAATGAAAGAGGGGATATTACGATTGCCCTTACAGAAATAAAAGCATTATAAAGGAATGATAGAAACAATTTTACAACAACGAATTGGAAAGCTTAGATAAATAGACAGGTTCTGAAAAAAAGAAAAAAAAAAAAAAACACAAGCTACAAGAGACTGAAGAAGAAATAGCTATCCGAATATACCTATAAAAAATGAAGAGTTAGAATGAATAAACAAAACCTATCCTAATAGGAGCCCTGGCCCAGTGGTTTCACACTAAATTCTAGTACACATTTAACAAATAATTAATCCAAATTCTTCACAATGTCTTTCAAACACACAGAAAAAAATGCATGCCAACTTATTTTATGAGCTTAGTTTTACCCTGATAAAAAGATCCCTGAGCAAGAAAATTATAAAGCAAATCTCATATGTATATAGATGCATTCATTCTCAACAAAATCATCAAACCAAATCTAACAACATCAAAAGAAAATGATGCACCCTGATAAAGTGCAACATACCTCAGGGCTGCAAAGATGGACCAAGATGAGGAAATCAATCAGTATAATGCATCATATTAATAGAATAAAATACAAGAATTACATCATCATATCAGTTGCAGAAAAGCAATTTGACAACATCTAAATCTCTTTGATGATTAAAAACCACTCACATAGTAGAATATTGATGAATACACTCAATGTGATAAAGGTCATCTATGAAAAACACACAGCTGACATTGTAACATTGCATTTAGTGGTGAAAGACTGACATTTTCCTGTTAAGGTCAGACAAGGTTTTCTGCTCTCACTACTGATATTCAACATTGTATTGGGGGTTGTAGCCAGAGCAAAGAGTCAGGGAATGTTTATCTAGATTGAAAAGGAGGAAGTAAAACAATTCGTATTTGGAGATAATATTATCTTATGCAGTTGACCCTTCAAAACAACCTAAGTCTGAACTGTGGGGTCCATTTATATCACTTGTATATGAATATTTTTGCAATAAAAATACACAAAATGTGTCTGCCACTCCTGCTTCCCCTTCCACCTCCTCTATCTCTCTTCAACCTCTATCACCCCTAAGACAGCAAGAACAACCGATCCTCTTCATCCTCTTCCTCAGCCTACTCAACATAACACAGTGATGAGTTACATCTACGTAATGAATACTAATTATATTTTCTCTTCATTATGATTTTCTTGATGACATTTTCTTTTTTATAGCTTACTTTATTGTAAAAATACAGTATATAGTATATAAAGCATACAGAATGTGTGTTAATTGTTTATGTTATCAGAAAGGCTTCCAGTTAACAGTAGGCTATTAGTAGTTTAGTTTTGGGGGAGTCGAAAATTATGCATGAATTTTCAACTGCATAGAGCTCAGCACCCCAACCCAAACATTGTTCAAGAGTAAACTGTATATAGCAAATCATAGGAAATCCATTAAGTAAATTAAAATTAATAAATTAAGAAAGTTTGCAGGACACACAATCAATACATGAAATCATGTGTATGTTTATATATTAGCAATGAACATTCTGGAAATAAAATTAACAAAGTAAAATAGCATAAAAAAGAATCTAATACTAGGGAATAAATTTAACTAAGATAATACAAAACACTTATCCTGAAAATTAGACAATGTTATGGAAAAGTAACACGTAAATAAATGGAAATATATCCCATGTTTATGGGTAAGAAGACTTAAAGTTGTTAATTTGACTGCAGTATGATCCTTGAGTAGCCTTAGCTGACCCAGCTTCTCTCCTCTCTTCTTGATTGTGATTCTCGGAATAACCATAGATTACACAGGAAACGCATACTGAAATGGGGAGAAACTGCCTGAAATAGCCCAGACTTTGTTCCTGTGACTCCTCGGGAACCTCACATCACAAGTTAGGGAAGACTGCTGGGGACAACCTGGCTTCTGTTTCTGTTTCCCTAGAAACAGGATGTCCTTCAGTACTTTAGCCAAACACATTTCCTGTAGGTTATAAAAGCAAGGGCAGGCTATTTTCTGAGGTACCTCAGCTGGACCACAAGTGGGGCACATGTAGATGAAACTCTGTCTACCCTTGGCAATTTTCCTGAGCACTGGGGTACTGGATCGTCATGAATTTTGAGTTTCCGTTGTCTTTGGCTACCTTTCTATCTGTAAATAATAAATCTGCTTCATATAACTTGGCCTGTGTGTGATCTGTGTCATCAGATCTGGGCAAGTAATAAAAGTGTAACTCGAGAGTTAGTGGACTGAAATTTAGACTACTCTTCCTGAGGGTTGGCATGGTGGTGATTTTTGCTAGCTTCTGTGCAATGTAAGTCTTCCCTTAGGATTCATAATCAGTGAACCTACTTCACAATGGCAATACTCACCAAATTTGATGCACAGATTGAATGCAATCTCTATTAGAACCCCTGCTGACTTCTTTCTTAAAACATGGCAAGTTGATTTTTTAAGTTAATGTACAATTGAAAGGGATTCAGAAACCCAACATAATCTTGAGAAAGAACAAAGTAGGAGGCCACTCATATTCCAATTTCAAAACTTACTTAAAGTAACAGTAATCAAGACATTGTGTTAGTCACACAAAGAAAATTTTATAGATCAATGGAATAGAATGAAAATGTAAAAATAAACTCTTACATCTATAACTAACTGATTTTGTATAGGTGTAACAAGACCATGTAAAAAAGGAAAGAATAGGCTTTTCAACAAATGCCGTGAGACAGGTTAGCCAAAGGATGAAATTGGGTCCTTACCTCACATCATATACAAAAATTAATTCAAAATGAATCAAAGACCTAAATGTAAGAGCTAAAACTATAAAATTCTGAGAAAACATTGAGTGAATCTTAATGACCATTAATTTGGCAAATGATTCTTAGATTTGACACTAAATGCATGAGTCATACAATTTT
Organism: Trachypithecus francoisi; assembly: GCF_009764315.1. Lineage (NCBI taxonomy): Eukaryota > Metazoa > Chordata > Mammalia > Primates > Cercopithecidae > Trachypithecus > Trachypithecus francoisi. Next base: position 53,540,391 of record NW_022681463.1, on the reverse strand, counting down.
AAAATATAGATAAATAGAACTTCAAAATTTTAAAACTTCTGTATGTCAAAGGACTGTCACTAAACTAAAAAAAAAAAAAACCCACTAGATGGAGGAAAGATTTCAAAGTCATTTATAAGATAAGCAACTTATATTTAGAATATACAAGGAACCTTCACAATACCATTATAAAAAGACTAATAATCTATTTTTTAAAATAGGCAAAGGATTGGAATAAACATTTTTTTTCCAGAGCAAATATACAAATGACCTATAAGAACATAAACAGATGTTCAACATCTTTAGTTTTCAGAAAATTATAGATCAAAACCACAATGAGTTTATAGTAGTTATTAAATAAATAAATGTTGAATTAATGAAAGGTTAATTATAAATGGCTACAGTAGATAAGAAGAAGATATAAGAATCAGAATAAGATACTAATGAAGTTGAAAACTATGCAAGCAAACAAGTTGGAAGCATTGAAGGAAGTTACCAGAATGGAATTTTGAATTTGAGGTTTTTTTTTAAATTTATGGCAAATAGCAAAAATTAATCTACACACACATCCTTATGAGGAAAGCCATAGTCTTGGAGTAATGTTTCGACAGACAGTAAGATTTCCATTGAGATAAAGAAGTCAATATTATCAAAACAGTTGATATTAGAGAATAATTTTCTCAATGTGAGATGACACTTTGGTGAGTTTAGGGAAATATATTAAAGAGGAGTGCACATTCAACTAGAGAGAAAATTTACAAAAGATTATGAGAGTAGCAGTTGAACAATTCAAAAAAAAAAAAAAAGAGTATTCATGTACTGGAGGCAAGAGAATGTTTTTGAGAGGCATCATGAATTTAGTACCAATTGTCTGTTGAAGAAACTGGAGGAAAGGAGGCCGTCAAGAAAAACAGGATTCAGCTGCACTTTGGTAATCATGCTCAACTTATACTTTAAACATATTTAGCCTGAAGTTTGTAGTTTCGAGAAGCATGTTAATTGTCATCACATGATATAAGTAGTCTTTTCAGCTTCCATTAGTGAACTCGCTAATTACCAACTCTATAAAAAGTCCACATTGGAGGGGGAGCATCAATAAACTTAAGTAAAGAAGAAGAAATAATAACTTTATGGTGTGAGAATCTTATTGTATTAGTCAAGGAGTTGAACCAGTAGGAGATTAACTGCAGTACAATTAACAGTGGTGGAATTCTAGGAATCTGTTAGGGTGTGTCCCCAGCTCATTTTCCCATATCACATAGGATATGACAAGACCAATACTAAATAAAGTAAATGTAGAAGAATATGGATTGAATGCCCAAACTCATAGTCTCATCATTTTGATTGAATTAATTCATCTATATTAAATGAGATATCAGTGTAATCAAATATGAAATTTGCTTTAAAATGTATTGTTACATTATGTTAAACATAATGCTGTGTGAAAACACATAATTGAAAAATGGGAAGGTTTTAATAATGGCATCAAGCATGTGATTATTTTCTGTAGTTATTAATTTTAAAATTGGCTGCAACATTGTGTTAAGGATACAGTAACAGATGGGGATTTCCCTACAGAGAAATTTTAGTTTCGCTATGCAACAAGATTGATTGGCCTCATCAAGAAAATGTATGGTAGGTCAGAAAATACAGTCCTTTGGGGCTTCTTAGTCATTAAAAAAACAGATGAAGTTTTCTGATGGTAAAAATTCCAAATAATTTTTCTTTCTAAATTTTCTTGAAAAGAGTGAAGTCTGAGGCTTGGAGGGTAGAAGACAAGAAAATTCCTTGGAACATTAAAGAAGCATCTATGCCATTTCTATGTTTTTTTAAAAAAATGAAATAGAATGAAGTATCACCAGGAATGGTGTCTAGTTACTTCATTTTTTCTCATAAAGAGTATAAGACCACTATTAAATCTCTAAGTAGAAAATATTGCTCTTATAGGCTTTATTTCTATGAGTGTACTTATAACAAATCATATCACATATGCTCTAGGATATGAATCTAGTTTGCATTCCAGTTTCACTTATCATAAAAAAGTAAAAATAAAAGCTGCCCATTTCAGTTAAAACCTTACTTTTAAAACAGCATGAAGAATACAATTTTATTTTTTTATTTTAAAATTTACTTGGAGAAAATGCCAAATGCACATAATAAGTTGGTTTGATACTAAAGGTCAAATTTGCAATGCATATAATGCCAGAATGAGCTTAATTAAAATATCATAAAAAATCTCATTTATTGATGATTTTAGTTCATGTTAGTGGCTTTGACCTTAGACTAGCCTCAGGTATCTTTCAAGTTGCTTGCTTTAACAGGCTATGAATACCCAAACCAGTTCATTATTGCATATGATTTATTTCGGAAATGTGGTGTTGAAAGACAGAAGTCACCAAACTTCCTAAATGTTGATCAGCTTTTCCTCCTCTCTAATCATATAATGATCACAGCATTGATGTTTCACTTTAAAGTTTGTACAGTTCAATTATCTAAAGAGAGATGAGTTCATGAATTCAGCTAAGAATATAGGGCTGTTGTTTGGTCATCTGGTTTTATAACCCAAAAATGATTAGGAGAACAATAGAGAATTATATAGATTTTTAAAAAATCTCTCATTCTCCGTTATATACATGTAAACATACATCAGAAGTCAGCAAATATTCACTTTAAAAGCTAAATAGGGCCAAGAATGGTGGCTCACGCCTGTAATCTCAGTACTTTGGGAGGCCGAGGTGGGCAGATCACTTGAGGCCAGAGTTTGAGACCAGCCTGGCCAACATAGTGAAACTCTGTCTCTTCTAAAAATACAAAAAAATTAGCTGGGTGTTGTGGCACATGCCTGTAATCACAGTTACTCAGGAGGCTGCGGCAAGAGAATAGCTTGAGCCTGGAAGGCAGAGGTTGCACTGAGCCAAGATTATGCCACTGCACTCCAGCCTGGGCAAGAAAAAAGAAACAAAACAAAACAAAACAAAACAAATGGTATACAGTTTAAATCTGTAGGCTGCACTATTACTGTTACAACATCACTATTCTTTCCTCTCAAGGAAAATAAAAAAACAAAAACCAGTCATAGACAATAAGTACATGAATGTGCATGTCCACATTCTATGAAATCTGTGTTTATGGAAAAAGGAAACTGCTCAGGGGGCCAAATTCACTGACCTCTGATATACATTATTCATCTTTACTATTTCAATGGCATTGGACTCTCTAGTTCTTCCGTTAAATCTGAAGGTGAATGCTAATGTTCCTGGGTGTTAAAATAAGGACCCAAGACATCTATTCAATTTATGTGTATTTAATGTTATTTTACTTTTTCTAGATTTAATTGACCAACACGGACCAATTAGATTCCTTTCATCATCATGTCATAGACTTCTTTAGCATATCTCTTTGTTGAGATGGGAAAACTGCTAGAAGCCTTGCATGCCCTTTGCACCTTCTTGCTGGGACAGCCAAATAAATGTGCAAGGTCCTGTCTACTTTTCACTCAGTCCATTTGTCCTGTGTTTACAGCAAGCCATCTTGAGGGATAAGGTTATGTCTATGCCAAGATGAAAATCAGACTTACTTCAGCCTTCTATAAAAGTGATGATTCCAGAAGCTCAGTGCTTCTCCCCTCCAAAAAATTCTACCGCAGGCGCCGGCATCACAACAGGCATTCCTCATCCATGAAACATCAATAAGAGAGCTTGTTAGGTTTTTAAAAAGATAAAATCTCAGACCCTGCACCGTTCTGAACAATTTTGGTGACAAAGATGTGATAGTTCACAGAGATATGGCTTCTTAGAAGAGAAGAGATGGACAGAATGGGCATAAAAAGACTCTCCGGGACTCTGTAGTGAATGTTCAGGAGTATGGGAAGGCTGGGTGGCAGAGAGTGTCTTCCACTGTCTCATCTGTTAATGAATGTTTAGAGGCTAAAGAGGGAGAGTTAGAACTGAAACCAGCCTCCCGATCGATTGTTATTCACTCTATTTGGTTGTTCACCACCCTTAGTTGTTACTCACCCTCCTTTGGAAAAGAGGAGGAAAGAATGTGATCACCACAATGGTCTGAGGACTTAAAGTAAAGGCAATATGGTTGTGGCTGCTGAGTCAAAAATCCCCAATGTTATAATCAATGGTGTCAGCAATAATGATAGAGATGAACCAAATCCAGATGTTCATTTGGTTCATCTCTATCATTATGTTCATTTGTTGAAAATGTATAGCCACTCAAACCTTGAAGTGAATGAAAAGTTTTACTTCATAGAGCTAAGCCTCTCTCTCCCTCTAAGCCTTCTGATGATGGCCTCCTTGTCTCCCATTATTTTGGGTACTTTAAGGAAAACACTGAGAATCCTGGAAAACTTGGGAGCAGGGGAAGCACTCAAACTGTTATGGCTCTATTGTATATAGGCACCAAAGCATCAGTATACCCCCTCTCATGGGGGAAAGAGATGCTGGACTCAGGAGGCTGAAAGTGTTAAGAACTGTGAGGAAGAACTTTGGTGAATGACAGGACCAACATGTTTCTTGACTCTGGAGCTGTTGCCAATGACTTAGGCTTCTGAAATTTCACTTGAAAAACTATAGTATGGCAGATTAGAAACATCCTTTTCTGGGGCCACAAACTCAAAATAAATTACTGCTGCTAATTGAATCATCTGAGTCAATTCTGTAGATACTAACATCAAGGTCCTGCTCTTTAAATGAGATAAACTGGAATCAAGTTTCTGATCAATCCTATTCTGTAACGAATGACACCCAATAAGGCATTTCTATCATCAGATATATCTTTGTTTGTAGACTGGGTACAATTGTGTCAGACCTGTGTAAATCAGAATTTGTGTAAATCAGAATTTGTGTAAATCAGACTTATGGTCCTGTTCATTAAGATAAAGCACATCCCTGGTTAATCCAACTCTCTGCCCTTCCCATGCCTGGACTGACAAAGTTATTCATGCCTGGTAAACACACACACACACACACACACACACACACACACGTGTGCACACTTCTTATTTCAAATTGATGTTCAAAAATCTTAAATGAATCTTTACTTGTGCCTGATACTATTTTCTTAGCCCATTAACTTTCACAATTTTTACATATTTTCTCCTCTTTCTTCAAACTTTGAATCATCCTCGTATTTTAAATTGCAGCTGACAATCTTGCTTTCTAATAGACAGCAAAATTAATTTCATAGAGCCATCTATCTGCACCTGTCCTTAGATAGTTGCCTTTCCTTTCTTCTTGCCACGATGAATTGTAGCACTAAGATCCTAGATAATATCAACCTCTGCAAAAGTATCCTAGATTCCATCCCCTCTTGCTTTCACACCCCAGAATTTTCCCATTTATCCTCTGTTATTTCTTTCTTTCTATACTGACTTATTCCCATTAGTGCATTAAGATGAAAATTTGTTTTGTATCTGCCTCTTTTTCTAACTAATCCCTCATTTCTGTCATTTTTACTTGAAAGGATTGTCTAAACTTGTCTTCAACTTATTAAAATTACATTTCGTACTCAACATCCTACCCAAACTGCTGTGATCAAGGTCATCAATTACCTCCACTTTACTAAATGCAATTGTAATTGCTCTGTTGTTATCCTTCTTGAACTATCTGTAAGCACTCAGATTTGCTAATTACTTTTCCTTTGTGAATAATGCATTTCCTTGACTTCGTGGAGAGCTCATCTTCTACCTATATTTATTATTTCTTTTTTGGTGACTTTTCTGTTTCCTCTTTGTTTCTCCCAACTGAATATTTACATTGGTCCAGGGATCAACTATTTGATTATTTTTCTATCTATACTCCCATGTTTGTTTATCTTATATAGTCTCCTGGCTTTATACTCCATCCGTGTGCTGACTTCAATCTAGTGTTCTCTAAATTTCTAATTTGTATGTCTAACTACCCATATGACATTTCTCTTTGGATTCACAGTAGGAATCTCAAGCATAGCATGCCCAGATCTGAGTTTCTTTTATTTCTCTCTAACCCTGCTCCTCCTCCTGTAGTCTTCATCATCACAGCTAGTGATAATTAGTCTTTTAACTGCACACACCTACACCTGGTACACCTGAGTTTTACCCTTGACTCTCTTTCCTCCTTCTTTTTGTTTTAACTCCTTGCATCTGGTCCATCAGGAAATCTCAACATTTATTTTTAAATTATATTCAAGATGAGACTACTTCTCACCAAACTGACTGGTAGTATCCTGACTAAACCACTGAGTTTTTCTATAAAGACTTAAAATAACCTAATTATTGTTCTTCCTGTTTCTACCCTTACTGCCTTAAATTTATTCTCAACATAACCATCAGACTGATCTTCTCAAAACACATATATTGTTATTCCTCTGCTCAAAGCACTCATATGGCATCCCATTTTATTCATATTGATAATACTACATGATCACCATCCCCATTAGTTCTTCGAACACAACATTATACTTTTGCTCACTCTATTCTCACCACATGGGTTTTCCTGATGTCCCTCAAACCTTCCCGTAATGGTGTAGCTCCATACTTGCTCTATTTTTCTGCTTAGAATAGTGTCCCTTTGCTCTCCAGATAGCTACTTCTCACGTTTAATCATTTTGTTTTGCTAAACTCCTTCTCAGTCAAGCATTTCCAGGCCACCCTAGGGTGGCCTCAAACATGTTTATCAGGACCAAATGTTGCTTGAGTGAAGAATTTATATCTGCTTTGTTTCTTGGCTTATCCCTACGGCCCAGAATGATGCCAGAAATATAATAGGTTCCGAATATCTGCTGACTAAATCAATCAATTACCTAATACAAAACATAGAAGAAAATATATAGTGAACAATGCCATTTAATACAAACAATATGAATAAGTGCCCAAAAGAAATATTGATAGGTATGGAAAAATCTCTATAAATCTCATAGAAAAAAGTGTAATGAATTTTAAAAAATACTATGTTCTGACATTTCAATATCAAAAAATATGCAATTTTTTTCTAATATGTTACAAAAAGTCTCATATGTTCTCAATAAAAAATATAAGGAGGTCTTATTTTTGGAACCACAGAGAATCATTCTAAAATGAATTAGAAAAAATATACAGGAATGGCCAGTGAATATTTTTAAAAATGTGATCAAGGTATACAAACCCTGATTGAATTTAAAATTTGTTTTAATATTTAGTATAATAAGGTAATGGAACATGAAGAGAAAGACAAATCAATGGAATGAGATAAAGCTTGAAGTGGGATCGTAAATATGATTTTACACACACACATCTATACACAAAAACAGATACATTTTTAGTGTATGATAAAGATAGCATCTTAGTTCTATGGAAAGTTTATTTAGTCTGTGAACTGTGTGCTGTAGGTCTGCAGCAAGATAAGTAGCATGTGACTAAGCTGACTGTTTAATCCTGTTTATACATTTTTCTCATAGCAAGAAATGAAATGTACAATGAAATGTACAAGGCAATGCACTACATTATGATATAGGCCGGGCGCGGTGGCTCAAGCCTGTAATCCCAGCACTTTGGGAGGCCGAGACGGGCGGATCACGAGGTCAGGAGATCGAGACCATCCTGGCTAACACGGTGAAACCCCGTCTCTACTAAAAAAAAAATACAAAAAACTAGCCGGGTGAGGTGGCGGGCGCCTGTAGTCCCAGCTACTCGGGAGGCTGAGGCGAGAGAATGGCGTAAACCCGGGAGGCGGAGCTTGCAGTGAGCTGAGATCTGGCCACTGCACTCCCGCCTGGGCGACAGAGAGAGACTCCGTCTCAAAAAAAAAAAAAAAAAAGATATAAGCTTCTTAATTTGTTGCAGACCATTAAGAAAAATTATGTAGTCTAATGCTTTGAATAAAGGGCCCTGGAGAATTTATTTTCTTCTCCTTTGAGCCAGAATATATTTTTGTATATTTTAAGAGCCTTATTAAGGAATGATTGACATAAAAACTGCATGCATTTAAGGCATACAATTTCATAAGATTTGACACATCTGTGAAGTCATCATCACAATCAAGTTTTTGAACATAACCACCCCCAAATTTTCCTCATACCCCTTTGTTTTATTACCCCCAACTCCTGCATTCCCAGCCAACCATTAATCTGCTTTCTGATTAGTTTGCATTTCATAGAAATGTATATCAATGGAATTATAGAGTAGGCACATTTTTTTTCTTTTTTGTGTGTGGTTTCCTTCACTTAGGATAATTACTTTCAGATATATCAATGCTGTTAGTATGTATCCAATAGTTTGTTCCCTTTATTGCTGAATAGCGTTCCATTTTAATGGTATATAGAGGTTCTTTATCCACTTATCTGTTAGAGAACATCTGGGTGGTTTCCAGTTTTTGGCTACTGTAAAAAAGGTTGCTATGAATGCTCATGTATACATCTTTATATGCACTTCTAGTGTCCATGTAACATGATACAACATTATGACATAGTTCTAGCCATATATTTAAAAAGTTAAATATATGCTTATATGTTATCCAATTATTTCACTGTTAGGTATTTATATCCATAAAAAATTAACCGTTTTGATGTAGCTATATTTATTTCAGTTACTTTATCCCTGTAAATGTACTCACAATGTAAAAATGATATAGGTACAACTTTATACATTGCAGCATCATAATTTATGACAGATTGGAAACTACACATGTGCCCATTGGTAGGGAATAAACTAATTTGAGGTACACTCATATATGGAAATATTATCTACCTAAATTGATAATTTAGAAACAGTTTTAGAGACTGACATCAGAGGATCTCCAAAATATGTGCAAGGTACAGTACAACGTGTCAAAGAAGAGTGAATAATATAATGAAATACTTTTGGGAAACAAAAAGGTTTCTAAAAATAGTAAAATTATTTTTATTACTTTGATAAACCATATTTACCTAGAATGTTAACTTTTATGGCTTTACTGTGTAATTTCTTAACCTGTAAGTTTCATTATAAAGGAATCATTTTGGCACTTCAACAGCAAAACTGTAAGAAAGGAGGCAGCAGGATCATCATTATGTATCATCATTGTGTATATATATTTGTATATACACGTGATGTTAGATGGACTAATAGTAAAATGTCTACTCATTTATTCATGTTACAATACCACAATACCATTCCAGTAGAAAAGCAAAGATGGATGTTCACTAACATTTCTATTTGTTTTGTGGTTAAAAGGAACATTAACCAAGAATCATATGATCTTAATCATTTTAGAAATGATCTAAGAAAAATATTTATCTTCCTAATGATTTCAAGAAAATAAATTTTACAGTATAGACTTTTAAAAATTGTAAGTAAAATTACTTATGGTATTGTTGAGGATTGATGCATTTTTAGTTCAAAATACTATATCATACATCTGTGGCGTTTTCTAAATAGTTCATATTTTAAAGCAATTTTAGAAAAAAATCACTGAATGCAATATACTAACACCTATAAGATTTTGGAGTATAATCTTCAATTCTACTTTCCTTTGTGTTAGAAATAATTGACAGAGGAAATTCATCAATTTTGACAATTTTAAAAAACACTTTTTTGAATGTTACCTTCTTATTAAAATGGAAAGTAATGTGCCTTATTATTTGCTTAAGAAATTGAAAATAGTATGTCTTTAAATAGAGTTTGTGGAAGACATGTGGTAGCCTCACACTACCAAGACTTCATGTGAAATTATAGCTTCATGAAGACCTCTAAAAATCAGCAATTCAATGTTATTCTGATATAGTGAGATGGAATTAACAGGAATCTGCTAAATTACAGCACCATTAGCCACAACACCTGTTTTATTTCATGCAGGATTCCTTTTTAGCAAATGACCCTCCACATTTTTTCTAACACTTAGAAAAATAAAATAAATAACTGAGTTTTATAACTCTGAATGGGGCAATTTGAGGGTCAGTTTTTAGTACTTTATACTACCAAAAAACATATATTGATTAGCTATTTCTTGCTAGACCATTACATAGCAGGTCAGTGTCGTTAGTTCCAATTTATTAATAATGTCCTTTGGGTCTAAAACGGCAAAATGTGTTGGCTGAATCTATCAGGGAATTAGCCAAGCTCTCAGGTTGAGGACTCAGATAACCAGTTCACATCCTTAGTTGGGCTAAGTCCATTAAACACTCACACTTGGTAGGTCAAGCAAATAATACTTTCATGTCAGCAGAAATTAGTTCTAATAGTAGGAAAAATAATCTCTGAAAATAGATTTGCTGGACTCATCCATTTTTACACATTATAGACTTGCCAACTCAGATGAAAGCTACAGTTTGAAAATGCATGTATGTGAGAATATAAACTACAATCCATCCTCAGTATTTATTCGACTGTTTTATTGACTATGGTTTACTAATATTTTAATATGCCAAATGTGGACTTTTAAATCATGTTTAACGTCAAGTGTAACCTACCTTTAATAGTTGATAGAGATTTTAAAAATGAACATGCTGAGATAGCATTTAGCTGATCTCTTAGAGTCTTTTGAAGAAAGACTGTTTATAGGCTGGGGGTAGGAGATGGCTGACTTAACTGAAGAAAAAAAAACACACTGCATAAAAAAGAGAAATCTTATTTCACAGAGGTATCATATTTCCAGGAGCACACAATCTGAGAAATATCCCTTTTAAATCTCTTTATCTATTGTGCACACTTACTGTCAGTAAGCAACCTTAAACTTGAAATGTAAAGAAAATGCAGGAATCAGCATCACAAGAGAGTTATGATAGAAAAACATTAAGCAGAGTAGAATGCAAACAAGCAGTGCATGGAGAATGCACTGTGTTCTTGTAAAGAAGAGGAAGTATCAAATACATTATGTGTAAAGTAGTAAGAATGCATAAGAAAGACATGAAGGAGAAGAAAAATGTAACCCAAAAAGTATTGCAGTTAATCTAACACAAGCCTAGAGATGATAATTACAGAAAACAGAGCAACTTTCTAACATATCTGCAATAGTCTTGTAAAGTGCATTAATAAATGTTACAAGAAGATAGCAAAGATAAGGAACGTTGATATGTCTTTAGTAGCCACTATGTTTGCAAACTATAAGTAACAACATGAAGGGCTTAGTGTTTAAAACTAATAAACTCTTTAAAATTTTGTCTTTAATTGATAAATAATTACATATTTATAGGGTTTGGTGAGATGTTTCAGTACATATACATATGGTGTAATAATCAAATCAGAGTATTTAGAATATTCAGTCACCTCATACATTTATTATTTCTTTGTGGTGAGAACATCCAAAATCTTTTCTTCCAGGTACATGATAAAGAATGAAATCCTGTAATTTACAGCAACACAGATGTACTTGGAAGACATTATGTTAAGTGACATAAGCAAGGTACAGAAAGACAAATGCATGACCTCATTTACATATATAGAGTCTAAAGAAGCTGATCTGAAAGCAGTAGAGAGTAGAACAGTGGTTACCATAGCCTGGGGAGGGTAGAAAGGAGAGGGGAATAGGGAGAGATTTATCAACAGGCATAAAGTTATATTTGCATGGGAGGAACAAGTTCTGGTGTTCTATTGCACAGTAGGGTGACTGTGGTTAACACTGTACATTTAAAAGGAATTACCTTTAATATGTTATTTCTTACAATATATAGACTATAATTAATCAAGTAATATCTATTTTAAGTGTTTAAAAATCTGGTTATAATCTTATGAACCTATTTATATTAACATATTTAAAAGGCAATACTAATTCTGAAAACACAAAGATGAATTGATTATATCACAAATACCTGAAATTTAGTGAACTAATATCTTCTTGGTTACTCGACTTAGGTTTAGATAAAATAGCATAATGTAAACTTTCTGGGTAGAGAAGGAGGTTTTTTTTTTTTTTTTTTTTTTTTTTAAATAGGATGTGTATCTAAATTTCAACATATAGATAGATACATAAAGTGTGAGAAAACCTTAAAAGTTCAACATGTATATATTTTGTTATTGTATTTGTATTATGAAAGTCAATAAGAGACATTCTGAGATGATGACTTCAGTGTCATCCACAGAAATTTTTGTATTTAATGAACATTCAAATATATGATCATGTTTTGCATTCAATCAAATACTTGTATCTGATACAATGTTATTCAGACTATACATTTAGCCATATAAGTGACATATCCATGGTTATATGTAACATTCCATAAATTCTGAGATAAAAATTTCTCAACCTTTAAATGTGTGAAGTAATGAAGTTCAAAGTTAGTGGCATTTTAGTATTATATCATAAATAGCCTGCTTTTTAGCTTTAAATTTAAAGTAAATTTCTTTTCGCATATAAAGATATGTTTTAAAATGCTGTACTTGTATTTAAAGAAATATTTTATCTGAAAAAGGTTTTGTAGAGCAATTATCAATAAAATCAAACAATTGTAATTTTAGATAAATTTGAATAAAATGAAATAAAATATCAATGAATTTAGCTGAATTTAATTTAAATATAAATAAGCTTAAATCAAATTTAGATGAACTTAAATATACATATATAAACATATATTACTTATTCATAATAGCAAAGCAAAACATAAAACATAAAGGATGGAATTTTGTTTCTTTTCTTGTTTATCATTACTTCTGAGGTTTCATGATTTTTTTTTAAACATTATCTCTTATTTTAGACACCGGGGGTGCATGTGCAGGTTTGTTTCATGGGTATATTGCACTCAGGTAGTCAGCATAGTACCCAACAGGTAGTTTTTCCATCCATGTCTTCCTCCCTCCCTTCCCCTTCTAGTAGTCCACAGTGTCTGTTGTTCCTATGTTTATGTCTATGTGTGTTTAAAGTTTAGCTCCCACTTATAAGTGAAAACATGCAGTATTTGGTTTTCTTTACTTTCATTAATTATCTTAGGATTATGGCCTCTAGTCCAACTATGTTGCTTCAAAGGACATAATTTCATTCTTTTTAATTGCTGCGTAGTATTCCAGGGTGAACTTTTTCTTTATTCAGTCCAACATTGATGGACATCTAGGTTAATTATGTGTCTTTGCTATTGTGAATAGCTTTTTGATGAACATACAAGTGCATGTGTCTTTTTGGTAGACTGATCTATTTTCCTTTGTGTGTATATCCAGTAATGAGATCGCTGGGTCAAATGGTAGCTCTGTTTTAAGTTATTTGGGATAGCCGGGCGAGGTGGTGGGCGCCTGTGGTCCCAGCTACTCGGGAGGCTGAGGCAGGAGAATGGCGTGAACCCAGGAGGTGGAGCTTGCAGTGAGCTGAGATCCGGCCACTGCACTCCAGTCTGGGGGCAGAGCAAGACTCTGTCTCAAAAAAAAAAAAAAAAAAAAAAAAAAAAAAAAAAAGTTATTTGGGAAATTTCCAAACTGCTTTCCACAGTGGTTGAACTAATTTACATTCCCATCAACAATACATAAGAGTTCCCTTTTCTCTGCAGCCTTGCCAGCATCTGGTTTTTTTTGACTTTTTAGTAATAGCCATTCTGACTGATGTGAGCTGCTTTCTCATAGTGGTTTTGATTTGTTTTTTACTATGATGAGCATTTGTTCATGTGTTTGTTGGCTTTGTGTATGTCTTCTTTTTAGAAGTAAATGTGGTTGTTTTTCGATTGGTGATTTATTTTCCTTATATGTTCTGTACATTAGACCCTTGTTGGATGCATAGTTTCTGAATATTTTATCATGTTCTGTAGATTGTCAACCCTGTTGATGCTTTATTTCACTGTACAGAAGTTCTTTAGTTAAATTGAGTCCCACTTGTTAATTTTTGTTTTTGTTGCAATTGCTTTGAGAACTTAGCCAAAAATTATTTGCTAAGGTTGATGTCAAGAAGGGTGTTTCCTAGGTTTTCTTCTAGGATTTCTATAGTTGAGCTCTTACATTTAAATCTTTAATCCATTTGGGATTAATTTTTGCATAGAGTAAAAAGCAAGGGTCTAGTTTAATTCTTCTGGATTTGGCTATCCAGTTATTCCAGCACCATTTATTGAATAAGGAGTCCTTACCCCATTACCAAAACAAATCTACTGATGCTTCAAAATGCAATGGAATTATATGACAAAAAGGTAAATAGAATTGAATAAGAAATGGCTTATGTTCTAAATATTAGATTCCTGAAAAAAAATCATTTATTTAAAAAATCATTCGTTTTAAAATTCACATTGCTTATACAGTATTTTTATTTTTAATTGAAAAATAACAGGCTTATATTAACATACATATAGCTAACATACATAAATTATATCTACAAAGCATGAATTGAAAATATACTTTACATATAATTTTAAGACCGGAAATAATGTTAGTATTGTATCATATATAGCCTGCTTTTTAGCTTTAAAGTAATTTCTTTTGGCATGTAAAATAAAGATGTGTCTTAAAATGATGTACTTTTATTTAAAGAAATATGTTTTCTCAGAAAAGTTTGGTGGAGCAATTTTCAATAAAATAAAACATAGAACCATAGTATTTTTAAATTGTGAAATTATATTTCATCACGAATACTATATCATTCAATGACTCAACATTTTACTTTTCTTCTTAAAAATGTGAACACTATTAAAATGGAGGTATTTTAATTTAATATAACTTATTTTTTCACTTTTACTATATTGTTATAGGAAAGGAATATTATGACAAAATGTACATTGTTGAGCAAAGAAGGACCGTATAAAAACTAATTTTATGTTTAACACCCACATTCATATTCAAACACACACAGTCTGACAAAGTTATTTGGTCTTTTATGTTATAATGTATCCTAGGAGAGTTTATTTCTGTTCAAATTATTCACTCTGTAGATTAGAACAACATTTTCTAGGGTTTTTTGTTTTTGTTGTTCTCTTTAATTTTGTCTTTTGCATACTTAACTGTATGCTGAAAAGCAAAAAGCACATGTTAAATACTGGACAGATTTCTCTTAAGTGCCACAATAAGGGATTTTTGATTTAGTGGGTCTGAAGTTGGTTCTTAACATCTGTAGTGAAAGAAAACAAACTGGAAACAGAGCAAAACAAACAAAACTTCCCCAGGTAATGCTGAGGATCATTAAATTTTAGATGCCAATGGCTAAGGCAAATATGTTACAGTTAAGTTGCCTGAAAAAAAAACTTCCTTTTAAGTCACTAGAAATGCTTTAAGGAGTTAAAGAAGTATGGATAGAAAAATGTTAAAATTATTCCAATTAAACATGAAACTGATTTTGAAATTAATACAGTTAAAATTACTAGACATATTAAAAATATTTGTTTTTATTTTTCTTTTTTATTTTATTTCTTTTTTATTTTATAAATAAAACAGGGTATACAAGTGCAGTTTTCTTATAAGCCATAGTAAAATATTTTTAAAAACAGACAGAGAGTATAAAATACATTTTTTAAAAAATATATCTTTATCAAGCGTGGCTTATTCAAAAAAAAAAATGGGTTACTTGCTATTAGAAAATCTAGTATGTAATTCATCACACCGATAAATCTATTGAGGAATATCAACTGTGTATCTCCACAGGTACCAGGCATTATTTAACATAACTTAACTTTCATTTATGTTTTAAAATAAAATTAATAACATAGGAATTTATGTTTCTCTTATATACTATCTTCTGGAGGTATTCCTCCACAGATAGGGAAAAAAAAATGAGCCCACTTTCTCTACCACTAGTCACTTTTTATGGCTAGTACTAACTCAGCACTTTGGCAAAAGAAAACAAAATACAGACATAATGAAAAGTAATGGAATAAAATAGGTGAAATATTTTCTACATTCAGGATATACCATATATATTTACATATATTAAAAATATTTAAAAATCAATAGAAATTGCTACCTCGAAATAATAAAATTTGGTTAGTAGCAATATATACACACACACAAATTGAGCATTCATTTGGTCATTATTTTATAAACTGTACATTAGAACAGCTGTAATGTTGGGGAGAGGTAATTCATTCTATAGAAAATAAATTCAGCTAGTAAATGAAGAATAAATGATAGATTTTTAAAATTTTGATTTTATAAGCTGATATAAAAATAGTTTAGGCAACAACATTAAATAGAAGCTCAAACCAAAAGTTAAATTTTGAGGAAAATTTTATATTGAATGGTTTGATCTGAAAAAATCTTGGATCTAATTATCAATTTCATTATCATTACAGGTAATAATAGCAGATATTACATAACTCCTAATATGATGCACTAAGAAATACACAGCACAATCTAAGAGAATTTTGCTTAAATTAAATTAAACCCCAATCCGATTAAATTATATTCATTTCCAAGCTACAGAAAACATGGGGCATAGAGGAAGCACTTGTGGTACATCAAGAAAAATTAATTAGCCACACTCAAAATGTAAGACATTCTATGACCCATGGCTCATTTTCTTAACAAATCAATGGCATAAACACTATGATGTAGAACTGAGGAAGGAGGATGACCATAGAGTAAACAAAAATAAATTACCTAATATCTAAACACAAACAAGAGAATGGCCCTGATTAAAATAAACCCAATTTTAAAAGTCATATTAAAGAAAATGAGAAAAATGTGTATCTCAATGAACTTGTGTATATTTGTAAGTAATGAATAATATTATCAAGTATGATAATGGCAGTGAGATTATATGAAGCAAGTCTTATCAAATAGGGTTCTACACTGAAGTATTTATGAGTAAAATGACATAATTTTGAAAATTTCTTTTGTAATACTCTGCAAACAATAGAAACAAATGTGTGTAGGGGTGGGTATATAAAGATCTTTTCTTATTTTTTACAATAAAACATTTATTAAATGGAATTTGATTCTCGCTAGTGTTTATATCATGGTAATATTATATGTATCATAACTTTTAGTTTCCTCTTTAGACCATATATCAGTTCACATTCATAAATAATAATGCTATTTCTAAACTGATTTGGGAAAATTTTGTGTAAAGCTGTAAACCATGTCAAGCAACATATTTGAGAATTACACACATATTTCTTGTCAATTCTCCTTCAGTGATTCTTTGGGAGAATTGAAGTCTTTTCTATATAGGGAGATTAATATTAACATTTATTTATTATAATTTATCATTTATAAGTTAATGTGTTTCCAAATTAAATATTGTATTTCATTAAAAGTTCTTTATCCATTAATCCGTGGAGATTCTTTAAATCAATTTTATCTAAGAATATATGCAAATGACTGCTTGTCAAACAATCGACACTCTTTCATTTGTTCTGTTTCTATTCATTCCATCTTTTGGGGATTTGTTAATATCAGGGCTTTGAATAAAGAATAACCATCAATTTTCACAGCTTACGTGTAATAGAAAAGATTTATCTTGTATTATAAAGCTTAAAAGACATAATACCCTCCATTTTTTTCCTCTGAAATATGTTTTATCTACTGACTTAGAGTACTAGTTCCATGAAATTGTGGAACAACACAGAATTGTGCTTATAATATGACTGCAATGAAAATCACATTAGGGATAAATCATAACACTGACAGCATATAGTAAAATTTGTATAGATGTAAGAACTTAGAACCAAGTTGTATTTCTGCAAGACAAATTAAAAATTAATTATTACCAAACAAAATAATATGTGTAAAATACTGTTTTATTTAATATAGAAAACACTGGTAATCACCTGTCCAACAAATTTTTTTTTTTTTCTTTCCTGTCTTGCTAGTAGGACCTTGCTTTCTCTCAGGTCTCCTGCCCCACTCAATGTGATTCTCAGGAAGGTCACTCCATCCTCTGCTTCAGGGTTAAATCTGTTGCTCAGGATTGTCTTTTGATCTCCATGAACCCAGACTCTGTTCACTGAAAGGATTTCTTTATCTAAAGTCCCCCATGGTCATACATGATTAGTTCACTGGGCAGTGTCCTTTCCAGGGGCTGTATAGTTTCAGATGTACTTTCTCTTTGTGGAACTGTAGTGACCTAGATCTAACCTTGGAATTGAAAAGTAATAGGCTATTTCAAGGCAGATTTGGTATTTTTTTGGCAATGTAGCAAAGAATTATTAGATTTATAGTATATCTATCTATAAGATAGTAATTCCTTTATTATGAAAGCCTTTTTGAGTGAGTTTTTTTTTATTCAGAATCAAATACATCCTAAATATCACCTTCAGTATCTGTGATTGTACTGTGTGTGACATACAGATACTGAAGGTAATATTTATATATAAAATACACACACACACACACACGTATTGTACTATGCATTTTAAGCTGATATAACCCTCAAAATAACTATATGATTAATTATACTATTAGTATTCTATTAGTAATAAAACTTTACAGACTTTCAAATCAAAACTTGTAAAAGTTTAGCAAATTGTTATGATAAAACAGAATAATAGATATATACAATCCATTCCCAGTTAGTCTGAATTTCAAATTTGTAACTTTCCCTTCAAAAATGCAAGTATATAGGTTCTCTTTTAATATAGTTCACATATTAGAAGTGCATTTCATCTAAACTTTTCTTTGAAAGTCATGAAAGACATATATTAATACTTATGTCAAAAAATTTTAGCATAAGAGAAAAATTTATTGAGTTAACATTAAAAATACATTTTTTTCTTATTATTAAAAAGCATATCTAAATATAATGAGCCATTTCCAGACTTGCTGCCTTTAACATGAGGAAAAAATATACCAAAAATGTTGACATTTATTTCTTCCCTTTGTTAAATGTTTGGCCAGTAAGTCTGAATATCTATGATTCTAACCAAATTTTTCAATGAATAATAAAGAAATAATGCATTATTCATCTTACTAACCATTGAAGCATATTCTGAAGTATCTTTATAATCAGAATTCCAATTGCTTAAAATCGAAACATGTCACAGACAGCTTTATGTTATGTGACAGTCACTCAAAATAAGATATACAACAATAATGGCATCAGAAGAAGCAGGAAACCATGAAGATGTTATTTAACACATCAGATTTACATAAGTTAGCTCCCCTAAAGAAAAAAAAAATCACTCCTCCTTGAAATAGATGTCAAAATTTTATTATGCCTTTAGAATTTCAGGTATCATTATTCTAAATTCCAAACATGCTTACACTTTGAGAATACACTTTATTGGTTTTAGGTATTTCTACAATTAAAGCAGCCTACATGATATTAGCCTTTTAAACTATTGAATGCTTATAGACATTCTTTTCTGATTTATATAACACTTAAGGGGCTACCATAATGCAATAAGGAAAATTGGAGAAATATAAAACTTGGATTTGGGAATTTGAATACATTTGGGCCAAAGTGAGTAATATAAAAGAAATCTAGTCAGAAAGTAGAGGACAGAACCCAACTTGAAACAGTATAGTCAAACAATATATACAACTTATAGCATGAACAATCAAAAGTCAATAGGTTGAATATAACAATGGGATAACAGTCTAATGTTATAAAGGAAGTGGAAGTCAGAATCAGAATTTCAGTCATAGTAATACAGTCTTAATATTGGACTTCCATTCTGGAAGAACGAGTGTCTGCAAGTGTAATAACAAATTATGCTGTGGTAGGAGTCCTGGACATTATATCAAGGAAAAGGATCTGACATGGCAAAGAATGACAGAAGTAAAGTTTTTTTCATAAATAATGTACAAACCTTTTCAAGAGCAGCCATTAGCTCAGAGCAGTGTTAAAATGAAGATTATTAATTTCTCATTGAATCACTTCAATACAAATCTAAAGAATTCTAAAAAAAAAAAAAAATCAGTTTTGGAATCAAAGACATGGATGGGACTGGAACTACTTAGTTGATGGTAATGAGAGTTTTTTAACACTTACAAAATGTTCATTTGGCATTAGATTTTATCTAGCAAATAGGTTTGTATTAACAGTTTCCAGTCAATTACATTGCATAGGGTAGACCCCACAGAAGAAAAAAAGATTTCCCTACTAAGGGCCACAAAGATTGGAACATTTGAAACATAGAATGGACTTACAACGTTTAGACATTTCCAGTACTTGAGTTTTTTGTATTGCAAAACCATATCATTTTCCATGACAGTGGTAGTAGCATGTATGTCAACAAAAAAGCCCTTTCATTTTCAAAATGTATTTATAAACAATGCACTCTTTTCTGGTCTAATGATTTCCTGAAAATAAATATTACTTTGCACATCTATCTTTTTTATCCTTAGCCAACATAAGTTCTTCCAATGGACTCTGCTTTTATTATCTGCTGTTATCCATAGCCTCAAGCCCATGATTCTTTAAGAACGCAGAATATTTTGATTTTGTACTCTGTTCTAAGCTTTTTGCTAAACTACTTTAAGACTCTTTAATAATGCCCAAACATATACACACTAGTTCTAAATTGTTACAATCCTACTGTAATTTATTTTTTTCTAGGTTCTCTGTTTCAGATATGAGTTCAAATATAACAAAACGAAACAACAAAAAACAAAGAGCTCATTGTTTTTGCTAGTGGCTATACCTCGTAAAATTGTTTAAAATATTCCTTAAATATATTCTTAGAGTCTCAAATTTTTGTTGAAAATTTTGAATGGTTGCTGTTTCCTTAGGGAAGGATTTCTAAAAAGGAACTCAATGCCATTTTTCACTTATGCACATCTTGGGTTATTGAAATTTTTTCCCAATTTATTCCATCTTACTACTTTTAACCATATTGTCTTTTCAAGAAGTTAACCTAACCATTTTATTAAACTAGTCAGTATGAGTATAGGACCACAGTTAGTTGTAAGTCTGAGTGTATGAACAGAGACTAGGAAAAGCTCTAAGCATTGTCCTCAGAATTTGGACTAAACCAAATGAATTCCTTTCAGAGTTTGATAAGACATACATCTTGGCACAATTTGTTCTCCTCTCTAACAGATTTAAAACCATTGGTACTCCAAGCCAGTCTGCATCAGAGTTGTCTCGGGCCTATTCTTCTTAACTTCTTTGTGGAGTACTCTATTACAATATCCAATGTACAGAAAAAAAGTAAACCACTCTTACTGTGAGAAGTGTTCTTTTGTAGATATCAATTAGACCAGCTGGTTGATAGAGTTGTTCTAGTCTTTTAATCTTTGATGATTTTCTGCCTACTTGTTCTATTGGTTATTAAGAGAAGATTATCTTATAAATAAGTCCATTTCGCCTTTAGAAGTTCTATCAAGTTTTATTACACATGCATTGAGACTCTGTTGTTGGGTGCATGTATATTTAAAATTGTTATGTCTTCTTAGTAAATTAACCCTTCTAATTACTTTTAGATGTTCTTGATATTCATTATAATTTCCTTGTGTAATGACTACATTGTTGATATTGATAGAGCCACTGTAGCTTTCTTTGGATTATATATGCATGATGTATTATTTTTGCAATAGAAATTTCACTCAAAATATTTTTCTTATTCACAACACATTGTTGGGCCATATTTTCTTAATCCAACTCAAAAATCTCAGTCTTTTAACTTGTGTTTTTAGGTTATTTTTATTAAAATAATTATTGGTGTGGTTGGACTTATGTATACTATTTTGTTTTGGTTTGGTTTTTGTCTTTTTTGTTTTTGATTTTCTGTTTCCCCTTTTCTGCTTTTTTGGGGAGATTATTTGAATGTTTGGGGAGATTTGAATGTTCCACTTCAATTTCAATATTGGTTTATTTGGCCATGTCTTTCTGAATTATTTCTATAGTAGCTTCCTAGGGATACGTACATATATATGAAATCTAGAAATATAGATTACATATACATTTATACATATATATAGCATACATAAACATAAGTATATATAATTATTTAAAATTTTTAAATTACATACAAAAAATGTGCCCAGTGTACAGTTCTATGAGTATTGGCAAATGCAAAAACTGTTACTATGAAGATGGAAAACAGTTCAATAATCACAATAATGACTCCCTTTTGATACTGCCTTTTGAGTTCAAGCCTCTTCCACCCTTTCGCTGTCAGTAACCACTGATCTTTTATCAATCATTATACTTTTATGTCTTCCAGTATGTCATATAATTGAAATCATAGCTTATGTAGCCTTTTAGTTCTTTTGGATTCAGCAAAATTTATCTGAACTCATTGCCATTATTGTGTTTTTCAATAGTTTATGCCTGTTTATTGCTAAGGAGAATTTAATTGGTATACTAGTGTTAACATCTATTTATCAGTTGATGTACTTTTCAATCGTTTCCAGTTTTTGGTGATTTTGAATGAAGTAACTCTAAACACTCAATACGTGTGTGTGTGTATGTGTGTGTGTCTGTGTCTGTGTATTCATAGGCTTTTATTTCACTAGGGTAAAAACCTGGAAGTGTAATTGTGGGCATACATGGTAAAATAGTAATGCATGTTTATAAGAAACTTCCAAACTGTGTTCTAGATTTACGCTACCATTTTGCATTTTCACTAACAATGTAAAAGATTCCCTGTTACCATGTGTCCTCATCGGTAATTGACATTACCTATTTTTCTTCACCTTTCTAATAGCTGTGTAGTTATATTGCATTGTGCTTTTATTTTGTTTTTTTTCTGAATAATTAATGATGTGAAGAATCTTTTAAAGGACATACTTGTTATCACTATGTCTCCTTTGAAGTAGTGTCTTATATTTTCCCCATTTGTATATGTCTACTTTTTTACTTACTATTGCATTTTAAGTTTCCTTCTTAAAGTCTAGATATAAATCATTTGTCAGTAAGATAGTTAATATCTGTTTTTTTTAAAATTTTTTTTTCATTTTTTACCATGTGGCTTCATTCTCTTAGCATTATACTTTTCAGAACAAGAACTTTAAATATTGAAGAAGTGTAGTTTATCGTTTTTTTCTTTTTTATTTCTTTTGAGACAGAGTCTCGCTCTGTTGCCCAGGCTGGAGTGCAGTGGTGCAAACTCAGCTCACTGCAAGGTCTGCCTCCCAGATTCACACCATTCTCTTGCCTCAGCCTCCCCCCAATAGCTGGCACTACAGGCGCCTGCCACCACGCCTGGCTAATTTTTTTTTTTGGTATTTTTAGAAGAGATGGGGTTTCACCATGTTAGCCAGGATGGTCTCAATCTCCTGACCTCATGATCCGCCCGTCTTGGCCTCCCAAAGTGCTGGGATTACAGGCGTAAGCCAATACACCTGGCCTTTTTTTCTTTTATATAAGATGATTTCAGTGTCACACATAAAATTATTCACTAAATCCAAGCCCTGGCTGGGCATAGTGTTTCATACCTGTAGTCCCAACACTGTGGAAGGCTAAGGTAGGAGGATTGCTTTAGGGAGGAGTTTGAGGCCAGCATGGTCAACATAGAGAGAACCTATCTCTACAAAAGAGTCAGCTGGGCCCAGTGGTATGAACCTGTAGTCCTAGCTACTACGGAGGCTGAAGCAGGAGAATTGCTTGCACCCAGACTTTGAGGCTGCAGTGAGCTATGATGGTTTCACTGTACTCTGGGTGATCAAGGGACACCCTGTCTCAAAAACAAATAAACAATGAATCTATGTCCTGAAATACGTTTTCCTAAGTTTTCTTCTAAAACATTCATATTTTCATTTATTACATTTAGTGTTATGATTCAATATCTGTGCAAGACTGAGGTATAAATTTAGATATGTATTTCATGTATGGATATCTAATTGAAAATACTATCTGTGCTGTTGTACCTTTTTAAAATATAATGTGCTCAGATTTGTGCAATGTCATGGTTTATACCTGGTGGTATTCCTGCTTCTGAAATCTATTTTGTATGATGATATATTCATTCCAGCTTTCTGGAATAGTGTTGTCATGGTACATTTTTGATAGTATTTGCATGAAATATCTTTGTATAGTGTATGCATGGTGTATCTTTTGCCTGCTTTGTACGTATCTTCATGGTACATCTTTTGATAGTGTTTTCATGGTACATATTTTGCCAGCTTTTACTTTTAATCTAAGATACTTTCATAATTAAATTTAGTTTCCTGTAGGCAATATATAATTGGGTATTATATTTTTATTCGATTTGATAACTTTTGTTTTGTTATTGATATGTTTTGGCAATTCATAATAGTTTTAAATTTTTAACTTACTACAATTGGATATGTTTTGGTATTTTTCTAAAACAAATTAAATTTTATTTTTAATTTTAATATATTTATTTATTTTGTGACCATGTTTTGAGACTGGCTAATTTTTGTATTTTTTGTGGAGACAGAGTTTCAATATGTTACCAAGGCTGGTCTCAAACTCCTGCTCTCAAGTGATCTGTCTGCCTCAGCCTCCTGAAGTTTTGGGATTACAGGCATGAGCCACTGCTGTATTTTTTATTATAATTTTTGCTTAGAGATTACAACCTCAAAATCTATTTTTTCTCAGACTATTTAGAGGTAATATATTTTACCAGTTTAACTAAAACTTAGAGTCTTTAAAACCATGTAAGTCCTTTTACTCTACATGTTCTTGCTGTCCTGTATACTGTATCTGCATGCATTACAGTTTTCAGACAATGATATAATTTTTGTTTCCTAATGTAGTATCTTCTATTTATCCAGTTATTTATCAATTTTGTTGCTCTTCCTTTATTCAGAAATTTTAATTTTCCATCTGATATAATTTGTCTTCAGCCTGAAAACCTTCCTATTGCATTTCTTATAGAGTTAATCTGCTGGTCACAAACTTTCATAGTTTTCCTTTAACTGCAAAGTATTTATTTATTTAACCTTTATTCCTCATAAATATGATCACCATTCATAAAATTCTGAGTTATTACTTGTTTTAGCAGTTGGATTATGATGCTATTGGCATTGTTTTCCTTGTGTTTATCTCTCTACTGCAGATATTCCTTCACACTCTCCAGCTCTGATAGGCCCTCTGCTTGGTCCACTAAGTAGGAAGCTGGAGTTCCGTCAGAATTATGTCCACTCAAGCCCTCTCCCACTGTTCTGCAGTTCCATGCAACTGGAAGAGAGCTGTGAGAGGTAGTGAGAGAAAAGAGAGGAGAAAAATAATAATAACAACAGGAATCTCCACCTACCCCCAACTCTTTGGATCACAGGTTCCTTCTTTTCAGCCCCTTTGCCCAGAAAGATAGGCTCTCTCTGAGTCTTAAATGATACTGCAGCTGTGAGATTTTGCCCCTGGGTCTGGTCCTTGCACTGGTTAGGGAGAAAGAGAGGAAAAAGATTTCTCTTCTGCACTCTCCTCTACACATAGGCTCTTTTTCCTGTTTCTTTGGTTAGAAAGAATGGTTTCCTCTCAGACTTTTTTGCTGTCCACATTCATTGACCGTTTTCATAATTTGGCCAATTCATAGATGAAAACCAGTAAATAAAGAAGGAAAGAAAAAAATGTAAATTTGTACTGTTATGTAGATTCTTCAATTTTGATTCCTCTGTCTACCTGATATTCTTTAAAGGTGAAACCAGTAAATAAAGAAGGAAAGAAAAAATGTAAATTTACTTTTATATAGATTCTTCAATTTTGATTTCTCTATCTACCTCTTATTCCTTATAGGTGAAACCAGTAAAGAAGGAAAGAAAAAAAAAATGTAAATTTACTTTTATGTAGATTCTTCAGTTTTCATTTCTCTTTCCATCTACCTGATACTCTGTAGTTTTTAAGAGTCCTCAGAGAGTTTTCTTCATTCTTTCCAGACTTTTAGACGTAATGAGTGGGAGAGATGAGCTGATGTGGACTCATTCAATCTAGATTAGCCCCGAAGTGAAATCAGTGCTTTCTACTATTAAATTTGTTGGGAAAAAAAAAAAAAAAAAAGACTCAAAATAGTGTTGAGTTAACTAAGATTTGAAAATATCAAACAATCATATGTATTTCTATTACCTTTCTTAATATGAAATGAATAACAAATGTTTCTGTTACCAGCTGGCCGTTCTAGGAACCTCATAAAGAATTTACATATAAAATACATTTTACCACTTTTAGTGCTCTAAATGTGAGACTTTTATTGGGAAAAAGGCATACCTAGAAATAGTTATCAGAGGGGACAAGATAAGGTGCTGCATTTTTAGAAACAAATGATAAACAATCTATAGGTAATATTTTCAAAATCTACAACAATAAATAATTTTTAGGAACTCCAATTTTAAAAATGAAGGCATGTTTTATTAAAATTATTTTAAAAGCTTTAGTGTAAAAATTAGCAATATTTTGATGATAAAATGCAGTTCTCTGGAACACAGAATAACTAAGTTGTTTTACAGAAAGGAATAAACCTCTCATTTGTCTCCTTTTGTATACAATTAATCTAAATAGATACAGATTTTTCTTTTTGTTTTTAACTAAATATATTTCTAAATGTATCTTGTTAGACATATGCAAATGCATAATTATAGAAACATAATTTTAATTAGTTTCATCATAATCTCAATAATATATGTATTATACTTTATCTCATTTGAAATAATTTTATAATGAAACAGAAAAAATATATCATTCTTATCTTCTATGTATCTGTACTTTGAATAACTATTTTATATCCAGTACAATCTCAACTTTTATCTTAAATATCACCTAATCATAGTGACTAACTTTTGTTTTTAACAAACTTAGGTTCACAAATTGGAGATGGAAAACTTGAAACTCTCATGAAATGTTTTCCCCCATTGAGAGGTGAAGCCAACTGGGCTTCTGGGTCGGGTGGGGACTTGGAAAACTTTTCCGTCTAGCTAAAGGATAGTAAACAAACCAATCAGTGCTCCATGTCTAGCTAAAGGATTGTAAATACACCAATCAGCACTCTGTAAAAATGCACCAATCAGTGTTCTGTGTCCAGCTAAAGGATTGTAAATGCACCAATTAGCACTCTGTAAAATGGACAAATCAGCACTCTGTAAAATGGACCAATCAATGCTCTGTAAAATGCACCAATCAGCAGGACATGTGTGGGGCCAAATAAGGGAATAAAAGCTGGCCCCCTGAGCCAACAGTGGCAAGCCACTTGGGTCCCCTTCCACATGTGGAAACTTTGGTCTTTCACTCTTCACAATGAATCTTGCTGCTGCTCACTCTTTGGGTCCGCAATACCTTTATGAGCTGTAACACTCACTGCAAACATCTGCGGCTTCACTCCTGAAGTCAGAGAGACCACGAACCCACCAGAAGGAACAAACAACTGCAGATGCACCACCTTTAAGAGCTGTAACACTCACTGCGAAAGTATGCGGCTTCACGCCTGAAGTCAAGCAAGACCACGAACCCACCAGAAGGAAGAAACTCTGGACCCATCTGAACATCTAAAGGAACAAGGTCCAGACACACCATCTTAAAAACTGTAACACTCACTGTGAGGGTCCGTGGCTTCATTCTTGAAATCAGCAAGACCAAGAACCCACTGGAAGCAACCAATTCTGGACACATTTTGGCAACCATGAAGGGACTATCACCAAGTGGTTAGTATCATCAGATCCCTTTCACTTGCTCTTCTGTCCTATTTTTCCTTAGAATTCAGGGGCTAAATACTGGGCACCTGTCAGCCAGTTAAAAGTGACTAGCGTGGCCACCAGACTGACCACACGGGTGTTGGACTTTCTGGGAAAGGGCTCTCTAACAACACCTGACTCTTCGGAGTTGGGAACGTTGGTTTGCCTGGAACCAACTTCCACTTTTCCTTTAGTTCTCGGCTGAGTCGAGGTTCAACAGAGAGAAAAGCCATTCAGCTACAGGGTCCTGACAACAAGTTTGTTGACCCTGCGGCCATGAGCAGAACTCTCAACGTCATGTCACCCAAGCTAGACTCACCCATCTATCCTATCTATCCTGACTCTTGCCTCCTGGGTCCTAATACCTACCAGACAAACTTCCTCTCACATCTATTATTTGAAGCTAGTCCCACTTCTAAAACCCACTCTCTGTCTATGGTGGTTTTCTAGTTTCACCTATAAGAATTATTTTTAGTATAAACTCCAGGACTCTGTTACCTTCTTTAGGCACCTGGGCTCACCAATCAGAAAGACATAATTTTTGCCCAAAGCCCCATCACTGGGGTGACCATCTGGAATTTTAGAATACATCTTCAGACAATCGGGCCTAACAAAAGCTTTTCCTGAAGCTAAGATATGGGGAGCCTCAGAAACTGTATCCTTCATATTCCTATAAGTGAGGACAAAAGGCATCACTCTTCCAACTCTGAAGATCCCTCCTCTCCCTGAGGCTACGGACCTCCACTTCATTTTGGGGGCATAATATCTTTATAGGACAGGGGTAAAATCTCAATACTAACAGAAGAATGCTTAAGACTCTAACAGGTTTTCGAGAATGCATCGGTAAGGGCCAGTGAATCCAACTTTTCTCGGTCCTCCTTGTGGTCTAGGAGGACAGGCAAGGGTGCAGGTTTTCGAGACTGTGTCAGTAAGGGCCACTAAATCTGACATTCCTCGGTCCTCCTTGTGAGCTAGGAGGAAAACTAGTGTTTCTGCTACTGCGTCAGTGAGTGCAACTATTCCAATCAACAGGGTTCAGGGACCATTGCAGGTTCTTGGGCAAGAGGTGTTTCTGCTGTTGTGTCAGTGAGTGCAACTATTCTGATCAGCAGGGTCTAGGGTCCGTTGCAGGTTTTTGGGCATGGGGAGAAACAAACAAACTTAAACGGCAGGGGGTTTTGTCCTTCAGATGGGAAACACTCGGGCATCAACAGGCTCACCCTTGAAATGCATCCTAAGCCAATGGGACCAATTTGACCTGCAAACTCTGAAAAAGGGGCAGTTCATTTTTTTCTGCACTATGGCATGGCCCCAATATTTTCTCTCTGATGGGGAAAAATGGACACCTGAGGGAAGTATAAATTACAATATTATGCTGAAACTTGACCTTTTCTGTAAGAAGGAAGGCAAATGGAGTGAAATACCTTATGTCCAAGCTTTCTTTACATGGAAGGAGAATCCACAACTATGCAAAGCTTGCAATTTACATCCCACAAGAGGACCTCTCAGCTTACCCTCATATCCTAGTCTCCCTATAGCTTCCCTTCCTATTAATGATAAGCCTCCTCTAATCTCCCCCACCCAGAAGGAAACAAACAAACAAATCTCCAAAGGACCACAAAACCCCTGGGCTATCGGTTATGTCTCCTTCAAGCTGTAGGGGGAGGGGAATTTGGTCCAATCCAGGTACATGTCCCTTCCTCCCTCTGTGATTTAAAGCATATCATGGCAGACCTGGGGAAGTTTTCAGATGATTCCAATAGGTACATAGATGTCTTGCAGGGTCTAGGGCAAACCTTCGATCTCACTTTGAAAGATGTCATGCTATTGTTAGATCAAACCCTAACCTTTAATGAAAAGAATGCAGCTTTAGCTGCAGCCCAAGAGTTTGGAGATACCTGATATCTTAGTCAAGTAAATGATAGAATGACAGCCAAAGAAAGGGACAAATTCCCTAACAGTCATCAAGCTGTCCCCAGTGTGGATCCCCACTGGGACCTCAACTCAGATCATGGAGAATGGAGTTATAAACATCTATTGACTTGTGTTGTAGAAAGAGTAAGGAGAATTAGGAAAAAGTCCATCAATTCAATGATGTCCACCATAACCCAGGGAAAGGAAGAAAATCCTCTGCCTTCCTCAAGTGGCTATGGGAGGCCTTCAGAAAATATACTCCCCTGCCAACTGATTCACTATAGGGTCAATTGATTCTAAAAGATAAGTTTATTACCCAATAATCCACAGACATCAGGAGAAAGCTCCAAAAGTGAGTCCTGGGCCCTGAGCAAAATCAGGAGGCATTATTAAACCTGGCAAACATGGTGTTCTATAATAGGGACCAAGAGGAACCGGCCCAAAAGGAAAAGCGAGATTAGAGAAAGGCCACAGCCTTAGTCATGGCCCTCACACAAACAAACCTTGGTAGTTCAGAGAGGACAGAAAATGGAGCAGGCCAACTACCCAGTAGGGCTTGTTATCAGTGTGGTTTACAACGACACTTTAAAAAAGATTCACCAATGAGAAGCCATCCCTTGTCCATGTCTGCTATGCTGAGGCAATCACTGAAATGTGCACTGCCCCAGAGGACAAAGATTCTCTGGGCCAGAAGCCCCCAGTCAGATGATCCAGCAACAGGATTGAGGGTGCCTGGGGCAAGTACCAGCTCATGTCATCACCCTCAGTGAGACCCGGGTACGTTTAACCATTGAGGGTCAGGAAATTGGCTTCCTCATGGACACTGGTGCAGCCTTCTCAGTGTTAATCTCCTGTCCCAGACAACTGTCTTCAAGTTCCATTACCATCTGAGGAATCCTGGGACAGCCTGTAACCAGGTATTTCTCCCACCTCCTCAGTTGTAATTGGGAGACTTTGCTCTTTTCACATGCCTCTCTTGTTATGCCTGAGAGTCCCACACCCTTATTAGGGAGGGATATATTAGCCAAAGCTGGAGCTATTATTTACATGAATATGGGGAACAATTTACCCATTTGTTGTCCCCTACTTGAGGAGGGAATCAATCCTGAAGTCTGGGCATTGGAAGGACAATTTGGAGGGGCAAAAAATGCCCATCCACTTCAATTCAGGCTAAAATATCCCACCACTTTTCCTTATCAAAGGCAATATCCCTTAAGGATTGAAGCTCATAAAGGATTACAGGATGTTGTTAATCATTTAAAAGCTCAAGGCTTAGTAAGCAAATGCAGCAGTCCCTGCAATACCCCAGTTCTAGGAGTAAAAAGCAAATGGTTAGTGGAGACTAGTACAAGATCTTAGACTCATCAACGAGGCAGTAATTCCCCTATATCCAGTTGTACCAAACCCTTATACCCTGCTCTCTCAAATACCAGAAGAAGCAGAATGGCTCATTGTTCTGTACCTCAAAGGATGCCTTCTTCTGTATTCCCCTGCACTCTGACTCCCAGTTTCTCTTTGTCTTTGAGGATCCCACAGACCACATGTCTGAACTTACATAGACAGTCTTGCCTCAAGGGTTTAGGGATAGCCCTCAACTGTTTGGTCAGGCACTGGCCCAAGATCTAGGCCATTTCTCAAGTCCAGGTACTCTGGTCCTTCAGTATGTGCATGATTTACTTTTGGCTACCAGTTCGAAAGCCTCATGCCAGCAGGCTACTCTAGATCTCTTGAACTTTCTACCTAATCAAGGGTACAAGGCATCTAGGTTGAAGGCCCAGCTTTGTCTACAGAAGGTCAAATATCTAGACCTAATCTTATCGAGAGGGACCAGGGCCCTCAGCAAGGAAGGAATACAGCCTATACTGGCTTATCCTCGCCCTAAGCCATTCAAACAGTTGTGGGGATTCCTTGGAAACACCGGCTTTTGCCGACTATGGATCCCCATATACAGTGAGAAAGCCAGGCCCCTCTATACTCTAATCAAGGAGACCCAGAGGGCAAATATGCATCTAGTAGAATGGGAACCAGGGGCAGAAACAGCCTTCAAAACCTTAAAACAGGCCTTATAGAAGCTCCAGCTTTAAGCCTTCCCACAGGACAAACTTTTCTTTATATGTAACAGGGAGAGCAGGGATAGCTCTTGGAGTCCTTACTCAGATTCGTGGGACCACCCCACAACCAGTGGCATATGTAAGGAAGGAAATTGATGTAGTAGCAAAAGGCTGGCCTCACTGTTTAAGGGTAGTTGCGGCAGTGGCCATCTTAGTGTCACAGGCTATCAAAATAATACAAGGAAAGGATCTCACTATCTGGACCACTCATGATGTAAATAGCATACTAGTTGCCAAAGGAAGTTTATGGTTATCAGACAACCACCTACTTAGATACCAAGTGCTACTCGATGAGGACCAGTGCTTCAAATACGTACATGTGTGGCCCTCAACCCTGTCACTTTTCTCCCATAGGATGGGGAAACAATTGAGCATGACTGCAAACAAATTATAGTCCAGACTTATGCCAACCGAGATGATCTCTTAGAAGTCCCCTTAGCTAATCCTGACCTTAACCTATATACCGATGAAAATTCATTTGGTGGAAAATGGGATATGAAGGGCAGGTTATGCCATAGTTAGTGATATAACCATACTTGAAAGTAAGCCTCTTCTCCCAGGGACCAGCACCCAGTTAGCAGAACAAGTGGCACTTACCCGAGCCTTAGAACTGGGAAAGGGAAGAAGAATAAATGTATATACAGATAGCAAGTATGCTTATCTAATCCTATATGCCCATGCTGCAATATGGAAAGAAACAGAATTCCTAACCTCTGGGGGAACCCCCATTAAATACCACAAGGAAATTATGGAGTTATTACACGCAGTGCAAAAACCCAATGAGGTGGCAGTATTACACTACTGAAGCCATCGAAAACAGCAAGGAGAGGGGAGAACAGTAGCATAAGCAGCTGTCAGAGGCAGGGAAAGACCAGCAAGAAGGAAAGAGAGGAAGACACAAAGAAGGAGTCGAAGGAAGAGAGAAAGAGAAAGAAGTAGTAAAGAAAAAAATAGTGTACCCTATTTCTTTAAAAAACAGGGTAAATTTCTGTCTATGTAGCCAAGGAATATTCTTCTTATGTGGAACGTTAATCTATGTCTGCCTCCTCACTAACTGGGCAGGCACGTGCACCTTAGTCTTTCTAAGTCCCAACATGAATGTTGCCCCAGGAAATCAGACCCTATCAGTGCCCCTCAAAGCTCAAGTCCATCAGTGCAGAGTCATACAACTAATACCCCTACTTATAGGGTTAGGAATGGCTACTGCTACAGGAACCAGAATAGCCAGTTTATCTACTTCATTATCCTACTACTACACACTCTCAAAGGAATTCTCAGACAGCTTGCAAGAAATAGCAAAATCTATCCTTACCCTACAATTCCAAATACACTCTTTTGCAGCAGTGACTCTCCAAAACCACTGAGGCCTAGACCTCCTCACTGCTGAGAAAGGAGGACTCTGCACCTTCTTAGGGGAAGAGTGTTGTTTTTACACTAACCAGTCAGGGATAGTACGAGACGCCACCTGGCATTTACAGGAAAGGGCTTCTGAAATCAGGCAACGCATTTCAAACTCTTATACAAACCTCTGGAGTTGGGCGAGATGGCTTCTCCCCTTTCTAGGTCCTGTGACAGCCATCTTGCTATTACTCGGTTTTGGGTCCTATATTTTTAACCTCCTTGTCAAATTTGTTTCCTCTAGGATGGAGGCCATCAAGCTACAGATGGTTTTACAAATGGAACCCCAAATGAGCCCAACTAACAACTTCTACCAAGGACCCCTGGACCAACCCACTGGCCCTTTCACTGGCCTAAAGAGTTCCCCTCTGGAGGACACCACAACTGCAGGGCCCATTCTTCACCCCTATCCAGCAGGAAGTAGCAAGAGCAGTCACCACCCAATTCTCAATAGCAGTTGGGGTGTCCCGTTTACAGGGGGCATTGAGAGGTGAAACCAGCTGGGTTTCTGGGTTGGGTAGTGACTTGGAGAACTTTTCTGTCTAGCTAAAAGATTATAAACACACCACTTAGCACTTTGTGTTCAGCTAAAGGTTTCTAAATGCACCAGTCAGCACTCTGTGTCTAGCTAATCTAGAGGGGACTTGGATAACTTTTCTGTCTAGCACTCTGTGTCTAGCCAAAGGATTGTAAATGCACCAATCAGCACTCTGTCTGGCTAAAGGTTTGTAAACGCACCAATCAGCACCCTGTCAAAATCGAACAATCAGCTCTCTGTAAAGTGGACCAATCAGTTTTCTGTAAAAATGGACCAATCAGCAGGATGTGGGTGGGGTCAGATAAGGGAATAAAAGCAGGCAGCTGGAGCCAGCAGAGGCAACCTGCTTGAGTCCCCTTGCAGGCTGTGGAAGCTTTGTTCCTTTCATTCTTCATAATAAATCTTGCTGCTGCTCACTCTTTGGGTCCAAACCACCTTTAAGAGCCGTAACACTCATCATGAAGGTTTGCAGCTTCACTCCTGAAGCCAGCGAGACCACAAACCCACTGGAAGGAACAAACAACTGCAGACGTGCTGCCTTTATGAGCTGTAACACTCACTGCGAAGGTCTTATGCTTCACTCCTGAACCCAGCAAGATCACAAACCCACCAGAAGGAAAAAACTCTGAACACACCATCTTTAAGAACCACAACACTACCACTGCTCAGTGAAATAAAAGAGGACACAAACAAATGGAAGAACATACCATGCTCATGGATAGGAAGAATCAATATCGTGAAAATGGCCATACTGCCCAAGGTTATTTACAGATTCAATGCCATTCCCATCAAGCTACCAATGACTTTCTTCACAGAATTGGAAAAAAAAAAAAACTGCTTTAAAGTTCATATGGAACCAAAAAAGAGCCCGCATTGCCAAGACAATCCTAAGTCAAAAGGACAAAGCTGGAGGCGTCACGCTACCTGACTTCAAACTATACTACAAGGCTACAGTAACCAAAACAGCATGGTACTGGTACCAAAACAGAGATATAGACCAATGGAACAGAACAGAGCCCTCAGAAATAACACCACACATCTATAGCCATCTGATCTTTGACAAACCTGAGAGAAACAAGAAATGGGGAAAGGATTCCCTATTTAATAAATGGTGCGGGCAAAATTGGCTAGCCATAAGTAGAAAGCTAAAACTGGATCCTTTCCTTACTCCTTATACAAAGATTAATTCAAGATGGATTAGAGACTTAAATGGTAGACCTAATACCATAAAAACCCTAGAAGAAAACCTAGGTAGTACCATTCAGGACATAGGCATGGGCAAGGACTTCATGTCTAAAACACCAAAAGCAACGGCAGCAAAAGCCAAAATTGACACATGGGATCTAATTAAACTAAAGAGCTTCTGCACAGCAAAAGAAACTACCATCAGAGTGAACAGGCAACCTAAAGAATGGGAGAAAATTTTTGCAATCTACTCATCTGACAAAGGGCTAATATCCAGAATCTACAAAGAACTCAAACAAATATACAATAAAAAAACAAACAACCCCATCAAAAAGTGGGGAAAGGATATGAACAGACATTTCTCAAAAGAAGACATTCATACAGCCAACAGACACATGAAAAAATGCTCATCATCACTGGCCATCAGAGAAATGCAAATCAAAACCACAATGAGATACCATCTCACACCAGTTAGAATGGCAATCATTAAAAAGTCAGGAAACAACAGGTGCTGGAGAGGATGTGGAGAAATAGGAACAGTTTTACACTGTTGGTGGGATTATAAACTAGTTCAACCATTGTAGAAAACAGTATGGCAATTCCTCAAGGATCTAGAACTAGATGTACCATATGACCCAGCCATCCCACTACTGGGTATATACCCAAAGGATTATAAATCATGCTGCTATAAAGACACATACACATGTATGTTTATTGTGGCACTATGCACAATAGCAAAGACTTGGAATCAACCCAAATGTCCATCTGTGACAGAATGGATTAAGAAAATGTGGCACATATACACCATGGAATACTATGCAGCCATAAAAAAGGATGAGTTTGCGTCCTTTGTAGGGACATGGATGCAGCTGGAAACCATCATTCTTAGCAAACTATCACAAGAACAGAAAACCAAACACCGCGTGTTCTCACTCATAGGTGGGAACTGAACAATGAGATCACTTGGAGTCGGGAAGGGGAACATCACACACCGGGGCCTATCATGGGGAGGGGGGAGGGGGGAGGGATTGTATTGGGAGTTATACCTGATATAAATGATGAATTGATGGGTGCTG
This sequence comes from Trachypithecus francoisi, assembly GCF_009764315.1. NCBI lineage: Eukaryota > Metazoa > Chordata > Mammalia > Primates > Cercopithecidae > Trachypithecus > Trachypithecus francoisi. The sequence goes on along the minus strand of NW_022681463.1, from coordinate 53,504,847 downwards.
ACGAGTTGATGGGTGCAGCACACCAACATGGCACAAGTATACATATGTACCAAACCTGCACGTTATGCACATGTACCCTAGAACTTAAAGTATAATAAAAATAAAAAAAAATGAAAATAAAAAAAAAAGGTTTAAGCAGAAAATATCCAACATAAATATTGCTGTTGTTGACTCTGTGGGTTTGTGCCACTTTTATGAGCTGTAACACTCCCTGCGAAGGTCTGTAGTTTCACTCCTGAAGTCAGCCATACCTGGAACCCATCAGGAGGAACAAACAACTCCAGATGCGCCACCTTTAAGAGCTGTAACACTCACTGCAAAGGTTTGCGGCTTCACGCCTGAAGTCTCCTGAGACCACGAACCCACCAGAAGGAAGAAACTCCAGACATGCCCAAACATCAGAAGGAACAAACTCCGGACCTATGATCTTTAAGAACTGTAACACTCACCAGGAGGGTCTGCAGCTTCATTCTTGAAGTCAGCAAGACCAAGAACCCTCCAATTCCGGACACAGTGTGAGTCCTGAGATGAGTCTAGAGTAAATATTACAAGAGAGTGAGGGAGGTAGCCATAAGCAGGAGCCTCTGAGATCTCCCAGTAGCAAGAGTGAAACTGACATACAATATCAGCTTTCTCTTGGGTCCATCTCTATGTTTCTGCTGAGGCTTCATTTCTCACATGTTTCTCCCAACCACTAATGATGTGACAGGGATACTGAAGTAGTCTCTTTCAGGGAAGATTCTGAACTCTTCTAATGGGACATTGGTTCAAGAATTTTTCATTTACTATGCTGGAACTTTTCTCAGAAGGACGTCGCAGTCTACCAGGTTTCCATTAAACTCTCCTTCCATTCCTTTCACCTTCACTCAAGCTCCCGTCTTCATGGCTATCAGCTCTCCCAGCCACTCCTGCGTCTCTCTTTAGTTTTTCTTAAAGGCAATTCACCTAATACATTTGTATGTGTGTGTGTGCGCGCGCGCATCTAAAGACGTCTTGGCATTTGCTTCTCAGGGGATCTGGACCAAAAAGCGATGGGCAAAGTCTTTGCGACATTGTTTATTTTAGAAATAATGTGGCCTCTGCACACGTATGTTTATTGCGGCACTATTCACAATAGCAAAGACTTGGAATCAACCCAAATGTCCATCTGTGACAGACTGGATTAAGAAAATGTGGCACATATACACCATGGAATACTATGCAGCCATAAAAAAGGATGAGTCTGCGTCCTTTGTAGGGACATGGATGCAGCTGGAAACCATCATTCTTAGCAAACTATCACAAGAACAGAAAACCAAACACTGCGTGTTCTCACTCATAGGTGGGAACTGAACAATGAGATCACTTGGACTCGGGAAGGGGAACATCACACACCGGGGCCTATCATGGGGAGGGGGGAGGGGGGAGGGATTGTATTGGGAGTTATACCTGATATAAATGATGAATTGATGGGTGCTGACGAGTTGATGGGTGCAGCATACCAACATGGCACAAGTATACATATGTACCAAACCTGTACGTTATGCACATGTACCCTAGAACTTAAAGTGTAATAAATAAATAAATAAAAAGACCCGTAACACTCACCGCGAGGGTCCATGACTTCATTCTTGAAGTCAGCGAAACCAAGAACCCACTGAAAGGAACCAATTCTGAACACACCATGAGCACATATTTTATATTGGCGTTATAAAATGTAAAGAGTCAAAAATAAAAATATTAACATCATGTAAAGATATTTTCATTTTCTGTTACTCCACAGAAGTTCTAAAATGTATGAGAATAAGAAGTGAAGGTAAATTTTTAAATTGTAAAATAAAGAACATTTTGAGTTTTTTCTTTCTCAGATCTTTAAATGAGAATCTTTTAATGAGGCTTTAAATGAGGATCTTTTAATGAGTCCAGGTGTAATCAGTGTTTCCTGTGAGTGGGAGACAGAAGAGTCAAAGTCCAACAAGGGGATGTGATGGCTGAAGCAAAGTTTCGAGAGATGCAGTTGCTGAGGTTGAAGATACAGGGATCACAAGTCAGGTAATGAGGTTGGCCTCTAGAAACTAAGAAAGACAAGAGCTTCCAAAAGTAGGACAGTCCTACCAACAGCATAATTTTATCCCCATGAGGCACATTTCAGATGTCTAACCTCCAGAACTATGTATTTTAAAAAGTATTGTTTTAAGCCATGAAGTTGGTGGTAATTTGTTAGAACAGCAATAGAAAATGAGTACAGTCTTTTATTTCTAAAGCTCTGTCCTAAGTTAGAAACCATGAGAAATTCACTTGATAATAGTTCAGCAGAGAAAGTGTAATGCATGTATCTGAAGTCATCAACCCTAAAACAAAGTAACTTTTTTTTTTTTTTTTTTTTGAGACGGAGTCTTGCTCTGTCGCCCGGGCTGGAGTGCAGTGGCCGGATCTCAGCTCACTGCAAGCTCCGCCTCCCGGGTTCACGCCATTCTCCTGCCTCAGCCTCCCGAGTAGCTGGGACTACAGATGCCCGCCACCTCGCCCGGCTAGTTTTTTGTATTTTTTAGTAGAGACGGGGTTTCACAGTGTTCGCCAGGATGGTCTCGATCTCCTGACCTCGTGATCCGCCCGCCTCGGCCTCCCAAAGTGCTGGGATTACAGGCTTGAGCCACCGCGCCCGGCCAAAACAAAGTAACTTTTGAGTGTAGACTTTAGAAAACATTATTCTCCTGGCAGATGGAATGTGAGAATAGATATTTTCTTTATATTCATCTTACAGTTTGAAAAATATGTTTGGTAGTATGGTTATTTTTCAAAGATCTTGAGAAAGATACTATCTTTACATCTGTAAGAATGGAAGATGCTGGAGAGGCAAATGTCTACATTCTGTATGTCTGTGAAGCATGATGAGGCTTTGCTGTGACAGATCCCTGAGTACAGCTGAATGCACGCTGTTGCCACCTAAGCAGCAGGGCAGAGCCTACTCTGCTCTTCTGAATATGAAACAGGTCCAATTGTTTCACATAACCGATGTTTGTGGTTTCTTTGAATAAACATAGAAATTGATCCTCCCACTCTTAATACTTGAAAAAGTTATATTTGTTTCATGTACGTTTCTTTGTCAGGAAACCAACCATAAGGCATCCCAGATAGCATCAAGCAGCTGAAACTTACTGGATCACTACATTTTGACAATGAGATGCCAGACCCCTGACTTGTCATAATTGCCTATCTAACCACCTGTTTCCTGTTGATCAATTTCTTTTCCTTTCTTCTCCCTAATTCCTGTTTTCCCACACATGATTACATTTCTTCTCTGCTATATAAATCCCTAATTTTAGTCAGTCAAGGAGACAAGTTTGAGACTGATCTCCCAGTTCCTTGGCTGCAGCACTCAATTAAAGCCCTTCTTCCCTGACAAATTCATTGTCTCAGTCATTGCTTTTTGTGCATCGAGCAGCAGGTCCTAGATCAAACCCTTAGTTTCGGTAACAAATACAATATAAAAAAATGTGAACAGCAGAAATTTAGAGAAAGAAGAACTTGGATTGCATGAAGAGATTGGTGATATTTTGGTGGCATTTTGCTTGTAATGGTTCTTGTTTCTTCCAAAGGGTCACTGTAAGAAGCCTTCTGACATTCCCAGAAGCAAATTATTAGAAATAAAATATACCCAATTGATAGCTATCTGCGGAACCTCATGTTTCATATTACAGGGTGTTTATTGCTTACTCAAACTATACACTTGCATAGACATCTGACGGCAACAACATATATAGAAAATTGGACAGCCCTAGTCTTTACTGACACTCAAGTAATGAGGACCTTATTGACTGGACTTGGAATACATAGTCCAGCCATTTTCTCATGGAAATGGGGGCATTAGATGGGGATCTGTTCAAGGAGACTTGCCATGGCTGGCAGTTTGAGAAGAAAATAAAAGAATTCACGTGTGGACTGAATGCACTACTTCACTGAAGAAACATCTCTGTCAATGACACAACTTTTCAACAAACCAAAGAAAGGGTTTGTACCCTCAGCTTCTATTAGATATGTCTGTATCACTATAGAATCTGAAGTTTTAAAGGTCAGTGACTAGACATTATAGTGACAGAGCCAGAATGCAGTGAAATAAGAATAATTTGTAGAAATATTGGTAAAATTACACTATGGTAGTGTGGCTTTTATTAATGTTTTCAATGGCTGGAACATCATGGTTTAAAAGAGAATTTTAACCAGTTAGTTTCAACCAGTTAAAAGTGGGCCAACAGAATTGTATTCTTAGGTGAGATAGATGGGCAGTATTTCAATATAATATCTGAAAGTTTGTATTGGTGAGAATCTATATTATAATATCTAGAATATCGTTATATCCATCACCCTGATTAAAGCTACAATATACTAAGCAATATGTTTCTGTTACTAGCCCAGACACTGTAAATGTGTAGTTAATGGGTAAAAGTATTTCGATTAGATACGAATAAAAATGGTACTCTAATTTTAACCATTTGGCATGTTAGATATTAATCTATTTATCTAAACGTTCTTCTATAGCTATGCAGTATAAAAAAGTTTTATGGTATTATTAGCAAAATTAAATGGAGATGATAAACCACAGGATACAAAAGTATTTGGAAAAACTGAATTGAAGCCTCTAATTGATATAATAGGTGGGGAACTGTGTTAGCCAGAAAAAGAGGTCAGTGTGACCTGGCCTTAGTAAAATTAGGATGCAATACAATGCTTCCATCATTACATGTAAAAATGTACTTGTTAACACATGAGGAAAAATAATATTCTAATTGGTAAAAGATGATCAAGAGACTTGTAAAATGAGAAGTTCACAGTTCATTTATTTTTGTTTTTTAGGATAAATTTTCACTTTTCCTCACATGATACAAATCATAGTTATCAACATAGTAGAAAGTGTATTGCATTCTATAAAATAATGCAGTAATTGTCTTTTTTTTTTTTTTTTTGAGACGGAGTCTGGCTCTGTCACCCAGGCTGGAGTGCAGTGGCGCGATCTCGGCTCACTGCAAGATCCGCCTCCCGGGTTCACGCCATTCTCCTGCCTCAGCCTCCTGAGTAGCTGGGACTACAGGCGCCCGCCACCTCGCCCGGCTAGTTTTTTGTATTTTTTAGTAGAGACGGGGTTTCACCATGTTAGCCAGGATGGTCTCGATCTCCTGACCTCGTGATCCGCCCGTCTTAACCTCCCAAAGTGCTGGGATTACAGGCTTGAGCCACCGCGCCCGGCTAGTAATTGTCTTAATACAGGAATGGTAAACAGTGTCCTGCATTCTATGAAATAATGCAGCTATTGTCATAAGATGATTAAGGTACATGAGGCAAAGTGATACTGCTCAGGGTCAGAGTGTACACTGGGATGGGATGGAGAAGCAGTAAGCAGGTAAGGTATTTAATGACTTGGCTACAGCTGAGACAGTTTTTAATCTTAACTAGAATTCCTTGTAAATATTGACCAATGGAACTTAGCAACTGAAAGACAATTGAGTGCCTCATGGGCGCTTTACTGATTACTGATCTAGCAATGATTTAAATGACATACCTGGTCCCTTGAAGTTGTTTATTGTAAATAAACTTGTAACTTATGCACTACATACAGCTGACTAGTGAAGTGTATAAGCTGAGAGACACTAAAACCTAGCAGCATCCCTGGGTTAACTTATCCTGCAAAAGTCCTTGTCTTTCAGCATCGGAAAACACTTCTGGGGTGAGAAGGGGTTACCAGAAATACGCATCTGCTGCCACTGGGGTCATCCAGATGTTGATGTGAGAGGTTTGCCCCTTTTCATTCTCTCTTGTTTCCTTTATTGTGAGACTAAAAGAACAAAACTCCTCATAATTGAGCTGATGGTTTCTGACCACTGAACTTTTAAGTCTCTGATATCTGTATCTACATGCTACGTCTTCTGCTTCCTTACTTCGTTCATTGTTTCTTTTTTCCTCTCACCTGCCCAAGAGCTTTACTTCTCCCTATTATCAAGATTTCATTTTAATTCCATTATAATCAGTTTATTAATATATTTCCATATCCTTAAGCTAAAATAAATACAATTTTAACAGTTGTAATTAAAAAAATCTACCACCTTCTCTTAACAGGGCCATTTTGATAGTCTTATGATAACTCAACAATAGGAAAATAAACAACTTGATTAAAAAATGGGCCAAAGACCTGAATAAACACTTTACAAAGAAGATATAAAGATGGCAAATAAGCCTGTAAAAGATGCTCATTATCATATGTCATCAAGGAAATGCAAATTAAAACAAGATACTACTACATCCCTGTTAGAATGGTTGAATTCCAGAACAATGACAACATCAAATAGTGGCAAGGATGTGGAGTAAGAGATCCTTTCTCTTAGACAACAGTGGAGACAGTAAAAACATCAGAGGTTACAAGGGGTTGTGGGGAACAAAGGAATGAGTATGTGGAGCACAGAGGATATCTTTTATAGATTTACAGAGAACAAGTGAGTTTTGGTTACATACATATTTTGTGTAGTGGTGAAGTCTGAGCTTTTAGTGTAACCATCACTTGAATAGTGTAAAGTATACCAAGTAGGCAATCTCTCATTCTTCATCCCACTCATTGCCCTACCCTTTGGAGTGTCCCATGTCTATTATTCCATACACAGAGGGGATTTTAGGGCAGTGAAACTATTTCGTACAATAATGGTAGATGCAGGTCATTATACATTCATCAAAACATACAATGTATAGCACCAAGAGTGAACCTTAATATAAACTACAGACTCTGGGTTATAATGATGTGTCAATGTAGGCTTATCTATTATAACAAATATACTACTCTGCTGGGTGATGTTGATAATGGGGAGGCTGCACATTTGAGGATACAGGGAGTGTATGAAAATTCTCTGCGCTTTCTGTTCAATTTAGCTGTAAACCTAAAACTGCATTAAAAAATAAAATCTACTTAAAAGAAAAAATCATGAGATATAACTAAACACCCAATTAGGATGTCTATTACTTATTTTTTTAAAAGCATTTGTATAGCTAGTAGCAATGTAAAATGATGCTGCCTCTGTGGAAAATACTGTGAAAAAATGGTGGTTTTTCAAAAAATTAAATATAGAATTACCATATGACCCAGTAATTTTACCTCTGGGTATAAAAAACAAGGATTAAAAAAGTAAATAAAATGTAAAATTTAAAAAAATGTAGTTTTTTCCATTATTCATATCTATTTCATTTGATGCCATGATATGTTTGAAATAAAATGTCATTCCTTAAAAAAGATATGCATATGAATGAATATGAATTTGTAAAATAGTTTATTGTCTCCATGACTGAACAAGAGTTGTCTGTTTTGTTTATAGCTCAAGTTTCAGAATGCAGAAGAGACACTTTTATATAATTGTGTCCAGAATTGGTGGGTTCTTGGTCTCGCTGACTTCAAGAATGAAGCTGCGGACCCTCACGGTGAGTGTTACAGTTCTTAAAGATGGTGTGTCTGGAGTTTGTTCCTTCTGACATTTGGATGTGTCCAGAGTTTCTTCCTGCTGGTGGGTTTGTGGTCTCACTGACTTCAGGAGTGAAGATGCAGACCTTCACAGTGAGTGTTACAGCTCTTAAAGGCGGCATGTCCAGAGCTGTTCATTTCTCCTGGTGGATTCATGGTTTCACTGGTTTCAAGAGTGAAGCTGCAGACCTTCACAGTTAGTGTTACAGTTCATAAAGGTGGTTTGTGTCTGGAGTTGTACATTCCTCTCATTGGGCTGGTGGTCTCGCTGGCCTCAGGAGTGAAGCTGCAGATCTTTGTGGTGAGTGTTAAAGCTCATAAAGGCAGCACAGACCCAAAGAGTGAGCAGCAGCAAGATTTATTGCGAAGAGCAAAACAACAGAGCTTCCAGTGTGGAAGGGGACCTGAGCGGGTTGCCGCTGCTGGCTTAGGTGACCTGCTTTTATTCCTTTCTCTGGCCTCACCCACATCCTGCTGATTGGTCCATTTTACAGAGAGCTGATTGGTCCGTTTTGACAGAGTGCTGATTGGTGCATTTACAATCCTTTAGCTAGACACAGAGGGCAGATTGGTGCATTTACAAACCTCTAGCAAGACACAGAGTGCTGATTGGTGCATTTACAATCCTTTAGCTAGACAGAAAAGTTTTCCAAGTCCCCACCAACCCAGAAGCCCAGCTGGTTTTACCTCTCAATGGCACTCACTGCAGGACTTTTGGGCACCTAGCCTGGGCACTCTGGCAGCCCAGAGGGAGTTCATCCCCCAATCAAGCTGAGCAGGCACTGGCCGGCCGTGCCAAGCGCAGGGCCTGCTGAGCTTGTGCCCACCCGGAACCCATGCTGGCCCGCTAGCACTACTCACAGTCCCAGGTCCCACTCGTGCCTCTCCCTCTACATCTCCCCACAAGCAGAGGGAGCCGCCCCTGCCTCAGCCAGCCCCAGAGAGGGGCTCCCTACAGCACAACAGCAGGCTGGAGGGCTCGTCGAGTGTGACCAGAGCGGTCGCCCAGGCCGAGGAGGCGCCAAGAGCCAGCGAGGTCTGCTAGCACCTTGTCTCTCATAATCAGGTTTTAATAGTTATTCCTTACACACAGAAAAATTCTATTTATAAAGACTAGAATAAAAGCACACCTTTTTTCAATTTCTAAATGTGTTGCTTTTTACAAATGTCATTATATCTATACATAATTGAAAAAACCAACAGATTTAGAGTTCATGACATATATTATTATATCTAAAACTAAAAGTATGCCATATTGATAGGTGTAAATGTGCCAAAATAATTTATATTTGAAGGCTCTTTTAAAAATAAAACATATGTACTTTTTAAAAATTGAGTTAAAACAAACCAAGCAAATGGTTAAAAACAATCACAAAACAAGCAAGCATCATGAACTTATTTTCAAACAAGTATTAACTCAGGTCAATTAATTAAAAGAAATATAGCAGCGAAATAAAAAAAGATATAATCTACAATTTAGAACTACAAGCTGGGCCTTGTTAAACTTTATATATTTGGTAGAACTTAAACATATTTCTAACTTATAATTAGTGATTGCCAATTAGAAAATATTAACATAAGTTTAAAATATAACCCAGGTCAAAATGTGGTGTCTAATAAATTCTTGTACTGTGGTTCAATGTATAATACATTCATTTTTAGTATCTTACTGGTAATGTGCCATAAAATGACACATGTAAAGTGATAATCCTAAAATACTTCGGGTTACTAAATGCAAACATTGCTGTGTTGATTATTTATTAAGAGTTACACCATTTATCAATATTGTGGGCATAAATAAAGACAGAAACCATAGAATATTCTTCAATTCTGTAACCTCCATAAAATTTTATGGCACGTTGCTGTTTTGTTTGTTTGTTTGTTTGTTTTGTTTTTTGAGGCCAAGTCTTGCTCTGTCACCCAAGCTGGAGTGCAGTGGCTTGATCCCGGCTCACTGCAACCTCCACCTCCCAGGTTCAAGCAATTCTCCGGCCTCAGCCTCCTGAGTAGCTGGGATTACAGGCATGTGCCACCACGCCCAGCTAATTTTGTATATTTAGTAGTGTTGGGGTTTCACCATGTTAGCCAGGTTTATCTCGAACTCCTGATCTCTGGTGATCAGCCTGCCTCAACCTCCCAAAGTGCTGGGATTACAGGCATGAGCCACCAAGCCCGGCTGGTACTCTGTTGTTAAAACACTTCTATAAGTAATCTTTTACATGTTTAAAATAATATAGCAGGGAACCTTTTTTTTTTTTTTAATTAAAGTGATTATATTGAATCTCCTGTGGACTAATATCTATTTAACACATAATTCAGTTGAAAACAATATGTGCCAATTGTGTGTTAAATGGAGGACATTACATTTGAAAAAATTTACAGTCTCATTTAGATTTTATTTGTAACAAATATGCATAATTAATTTGGGACTTCTCAAATACTTGCAAACAAATTTATATTTATAGCAAAGAAATGTATACTTCAGAAAATAAAATATTAAATTTGAACGGAGCAATAATTTTTATAATTAATGTTTGGCAAATCAAATATAACATGCAATGTGAGCACATGAAAGTTATGCCAGGAGATACCATAGACAATGTCATCTATAAGAGCGTCTGTTTATTCCACAATTCCAGCAGAAACATTGTTGGTCCACTATATAAATGGCATCCATTATATCGTTCAACAAGATGTTCTTTTTTCACAATTCTACCACAATTACATTTCGAATTTTAATATTTTGTTATGTAGGCATGCACATATTTGTAACATAATTGATCTTCCTAATTCCAATCATATTTCCAAAAAATTTGTATTTTATTGAGGCAAAAATTATTTGGATTTAATTTCATGTCAAGAATAAGCATAACACGAAAGTAATTAAATTATTCAATTTCATTTAAAATAGTTACCTCAAATGGATAAAGCCTCTGGGCAAAAAAATTATTATCCCTGGAAGGAAAGTTAATGAGAAAAAAGACAAAAAAAATAGAAAAATGGTAAAATATATAATTTTTCTATTCCTAGAAAAAAAAATGTAGCCAATAAAATTTGAATGGTGATTAAAGAAATTAGCAAAGAGAAAAATAAAAAAAAAAAAAATACGTAATTACAACTTTGCCAAACAAAGATACGGCAAAATTTTAAAAGATATTTTAAAATTTTGAGATTATTATTTATTGTTAAGCCTTGCAAATACTATTATACATTGTGATTTATGTTTTCCTCTTATTTCAATGAACTTTTTGATAATTACATTGATAATTGGTTATTACTGGACTGGAAATATTTTGATATTTTTATGTTGACCTTGTTTAAAGCAAACTAACTGATTTATTAACTTACCCTATCAATACAATAATGTATTATCTTGTTTTTCCCAAATTATTTATGTAATTGGTGTCCTTTTTTTTTTTTTTTTTTTTTTTAACAGTTCTTATACTTATTTTTTGGTTTGACTTTAATGGAAAGGCCTTGGTATTTCACTAATAATTTAGGTGCTTTTCATGATTTTCTGATAAAAGTAGTTTGCTTTTTATTGCGATAATCTTTAAAGAAGATCTTCCATTTTCTTTTTAATGTTATCATTCTCAACTACATTTGGGATTCAGACCATCATAGCCTGTTTTGTTATTTTCAGAACATGTTATGTTTTCTTTTACCCTGTGTATGGAAATATTAAAAGATAAAAGAAACCTCTCTATTCAATCTGTATTCTTAGTTATTCTTCCTTTGGCCTTCAGCTCTGCTTTCTTTCCATTTACAATTTTCTTTGTGTGGTTTGGATTCTCTCTCTACTTAGAAAATGTGAAATGTACTCACATTGCATTACAGTCTGTATCAGATCTTCCTGAAGCAATAAACTGGAAGATTTCCAGTTTATTCTGTTTGAAATAATTGTTTTACAGGATTTAAAAATAAATTTGTATATATCATAAAGCATAACATCTTAGATTTTTCCTATTTGTCTAGGATTTATTAAATTATGTAAAGAGATTTGTAGCCAAATGACGCTTACGTGAAAGAAACAATATGTTGTATCCACCTTCAGTATAACAGACACTTGACTAGTCACTTGATATTTAAAGCTTAAACCACATTCCTACATTTTGAGATAATATTATTTTATTAATTAGGCAATAAGTTTGTACAGCTAAGGTCTAGGCTAGGTTTCAAAACTATATCTAACTAGCATCAACAATTTAGCTATATAACACAAGATTTTGTTGAAGAAGGATGTCATAGACTGAAGATCTCTCTTTATCCTGTGTACACGCACTTGAACGTGTGTATGTGTGTGTTAACAGAGACTTTTATGAGAACAAATTGTTTGAGAAGGGAATAATTTGCATTTTCGCAAATAATATTAAATCTGTGTTATTTATGGTGACTGAAAATCAGTAAACTTCAATATAATGTTATCAGCACAAATACAAGAATGGGGCAAATAGTAGAAATCATAACTACTAAGAGCTAATGCATAGTGGGGTTTATTGTACTGTTAAAACGTGTGGCATAGTGAACAATTGACAGATGAACTTTTGGAGATATGATATGGTTACTCACAGTATTATTTATTTGGTTGCTTTTTTTTTAAACTATACAACGTTGTACTAATTCCCAGCTGGAAAAAAAAAAAAAAAATGTAAGAAACTACATTGAAAATAAAACAAAATTAATAATTCTGAAGTCTGTTTATTTACACCTTCTTTCTTTTTTTTTTTCTTTTTTTTTTTTTTTTTTTTGAGACAAAGTCTCGCTCTGTTGCCCAGGCTGGGGTGCAGTGGCCGGATCTCAGCTCACTGCAAGCTCCGCCTCCCGGGTTTACGCCATTCTCCTGCCTCAGCCTCCAGAGTAGCTGGGACTACAGGCGCCCGCCACCTCGCCTGGCTAGTTTTTTGGATTTTTTAGTAGAGACGGGGTTTCACCGTGTTTAGTAGAGACGGGGTCTCACCGTGTGAGACAGGATGGTCTCGATCTCCTGACCTTGTGATCCGCCCGTCTCGGCCTCCCAAAGTGCTGGGATTACAGGCTTGAGCCACCGCACCCGGCCTACACCTTCTTTCTCCTCTTCTGGAATATGAGCCACTTACAGAGTAGAAGTTTATTTATTTATTTATTTTTGTACATTGTACCTGGCAGGATATCTGGCATAAAATTGGCAGCCCAAACATTAAATGAAATGTAATATTAATTCAATAGAAAAAACAGCTACAAAAACAGTTTAGCTTAAGTTAATTATGTTTCCATACAGTTGTTAAAATTACATTTTTAATGGCGGGCTCCATGTGTCCCTCTACCCTAAGGTTTCATCAATAAAATAACAAAGAAGTAGCATAAGACGAAAGCAGGAGTGTGCTCTTATCTAACATTTAAAGTAGTAACTTTTTTAAAAGTAAAGTTTGTTATCAAGACAATTTTCCCTTCTCTTTTGAACCTTTAACATTACACAAATAAAAAGTCTGGTGTAGTGTTGAGCTGAACCTCAGGAAGTGAAAACATCCATCCACTAAATGTGCTACATTGTTCTAATTGAAAACAATATTCAGCAATACCATTAAGGTAATTAGAATCCGTATTGTAAATTAACAACTTTAAGAAAACTAACTTTCCAGATAGGATTGCATGGATAATGTAAGCAAATATGTAGCTAATAATAGTCATTTCAAAAGTATGCTTACCCTCTAAAGGAACATTTGAAGACAACAATTTCTAATTGTTATTAACTTTCATTTAACTTTTCAATAGTTGAATTTTTCTTTCTCTTAAAATATCATTGACTTTAGACCGCCTGGTTTATACTTAGCTGCCTTTTTTTCTTCTTGATTAAAACAACTTTGTAGTATCAGTCATAATTCAGACAAAAATATTATAGACAAACTGACAATGCTTTATTAATATTCGATATACAGATTTATTGGTAAATTTGATTAATCATCAAGAACATTTCTTTTGGATTATTTACCACTATTGTAAAATTCAGAGATTAGTAAAGGTACCATCATGGAGAAGCCAGTAACATTTCCCTATTGTGCCTTTTTATAAAGTCACCTGTAAAATCAATGCTGCGTAACAGTTTTCTATAAGAATGACAATTTCCAGCACCTGCCTGTTGAAGTAGAAACCCCACTGAAGTAATTGGTAGAGAATGAGTAACATGAGAAACACTTGGAGTTGTTCCAGTCTTTCTTCTGGGAGGTCTTTCATGAATTCCCAAACTAAAGGAAGCATCCTTACTATCCTCATCATTGCATCAAGTAACTCCCTAAATCTAGCTCTCAGTAGACATCATTATAATAAAGTTACCACTTTCTGTTCTAGTCTGAATGCTCTTTATTTACAGAAATAATTTCTGCCTTATCCACCACTGTATCTGCAGCACCTAACATAATATCTGGCATAAAGTATATACAAGAGAAATACACAAATAAAATAATACATAACCAATTATTATTTCAGAAATTTATCTAATTTCTTCAAGCCTTGAATATTGTATATATTTAAAATGTACTTATCAAAAAACCTTCAAAATACAATATTCTTATAATTTAGTGCAAGTACATGCTTATATATTTTCTCTTGGCCTATGAACTCTTCCAAGGAAAGGAAATCTTATCTACCTTTTTATCTCTAAGAACTGCTTCAGTAGCTATCTAATAGTAAGTCTAGATAAACTTTTAATGAACTATGTATGAACAAAAGCACGAAGTAAGTCAGGAAGAATTCGTCACAGCACTTTTCAATTAACCTTATTTAAATAAGACCTTTTAATTATTTGAAAAGCTGAGAAACTTAAGTACATATTCAATCTATCTCTTTATCTATGATTTATATATACACACGCACACTAACACACACACATACACATAATTTCTGCTAAATCCTAAAATACGTGAAGGGGAAGGTTTGTCTAGTTGTATAAAACTGTGCATTGCATAAACCGAAGTTAGAGAATATGGCCTCTTTTAACCTACTAATTGGATGCTAGCATAGTTCTGCATGTTTGTGAACTATTAAAGAGAATCAAAATGATTTTGTTTTAGATACAACTGGGAGACTGAGTTGATTTAAAATGTGAGCCAACATAGGTAGCTATTTTATCCACTTAAATAGCAGAGTTGATATGCTATCAGGTCACCAAGGAAATTTTCAAAAATGTCTCTGAGTGGCAAAAGAAAGACTCAATGATATTTTCAGAAAAAAGTAAGTGAGACACTTCATTCAAAGTATCTTTTAGTGAAAATTTAAAACTCATTTGTGTTTTGTTTTATCTTTGCCAAAGAAAGGCTTTTAATTGTGTTTCTTCAAGAATGTAGGTAAAGTAAAAATAAAAATAATAGTACATACCGCATCATGGGTAATATACAGTATTTAAAAAATCACAGTTCCTTGTAAAGTCTTCTAAGCTCAATTTATACTTAAAAATTATCAAAAAATCATCATTGGTTTTCTTAAAAACAGATCTGAATAACAGAAATAATGTCTATAGCTTTATTCCCAGCTGTCCTGTTGACTCAAGTATACCTCTCAACCTTAGTGTGACCTTGGAAGATTACAGATCAAGCCCATTTTTTCAGTGTCCACTGGTGCCAGGACCCAGCTATGCCCTCTGTTGGTCTACTTACATTTTTTAACATCTTTTCATTGATCACACTATATTAATTGGTACAAGGAACCAAGTCCTACAAAAAACACACAAATTAGAAACAAAAATATTTCAAAAAAATAATTTGAAAACATATTTTTGCCACCTAAAAGTCATAATCCCTACACACACCTCTGATCTGTTCTTGACAGGAAAACACAAACAGGACACACGCACGCATCTGCGTGCACACACACACACACACACACACACACACACATCTTAAACCTAGAGGAGTTCCTTAAACTGATTTGTGGCCACATTATTTCTTTTTTTTTTTTTTTTTTGTTGTTGTTCTAAATGAGTAACGTTTTATTACAAATATTATATTTTTTGATGTGGTTAATTTTAACAATTATTTTAAAAATTATATTATAAGCAATTTTAGATATACACAAAAATTGTTTATAGAACATTACAATCCTCATGTACTCATCACCTAGCATAAAAAATTCCCAGATCATGGCTAATCTTGTTTAATTTAAACTCCTATTGGCCGGGCATGGTGGTCCATGCCCGTATTCCCAGCACTTTGGGAAGCTGAAGTGGGCAGATCAACCGAGGTCAGGAATTGAAGACCAGCCTGGCCAACATGGGGATGTGAATTTATTTTATTTTATTTTATTTATTGTGTATTATTTTGACACAGTCTTGCTCTGTCGCCCAGGCTGGAGTGCAGTGGCGCGATCTTGGCTCACTGCAACCTCCGCTTCATGGGTTCAAGCAATCCTCCTGCCTCAGCCTTCTGAGTAGTGGGGATTACAGGCGTCTGCCATCACACCCAGCTAATTTGTGTATTTTTAGTAGAGACAGGGTTTCGCCATGTTGGCCAGGCTGGTCTCAAACTCCCGACCTCACATGATCCGCCCTCCTTGGTCTCCCAAACTGCTGGGATCACAGGCATGGGCCACCATGCCCTGCCTCCTATTTTAAAGCAAATTCCAGACATATTATTTTGTCTGACAATAATTTTTAAGGATTAATGTTTGATCCCATTCAAAGCTTAATGAAACCTTTTTAACCATTTTAAACTGCATTTATAATTTGTTTCATTTCCTTTTTAAAAACTTTATTTGATAACAAAAATGCTTCCAGAATACTAGTAATTCTTACAAATATAATGATTTAAACATATAGACAAGGGTGAACCTTAAGCTCTTTTAAATACATTTAATTCAGTGCTATTTTATTTTATTTTTTTATTTTTATTTTTTTTATTATACTTTAAGTTCTAGGGTACATGTGCATAACGTTTATATCATGTATAACTCCCCAATGCAATCCCTCCCTCCTCCCCCCTCCCCCTCCCCATGATAGGCCCCCGTGTGTGATGTTCCCCTTCCCGAGTCCAAGTGATCTCATTGTTCAGTTCCCACCTATGAGTGAGAACATGCGGTGTTTGGTTTTCTCTTCTTGTGATAGTTTGCTAAGAATGATGGTTTCCAGCTGCATCCATGTCCCTACAAAGGACGCAGACTCATCCTTTTTGATGGCTGCATAGTATTCCATGGTGTATATGTGCCACATTTTCTTAATCCAGTCTGTCACAGATGGACATTTGGGTTGATTCCAAGTCTTTGCTATTGTGAATAGTGCTGCAATAAACATACGTGTGCAGAGGCCACATTATTTCTAAAATAAACAATGTCGCAAAGACTTTGCCCATCGCTTTTTGGTCCAGATCCCCTGAGAAGCAAATGCCAAGACGTCTTTAGATGCGCGCGCGCACACACACACATACAAATGTATTAGGTGAACTGCCTTTAAGAAAAACTAAAGAGAGACGCAGGGGTAGCTGGGAGAGCTGATAGCCATGAAGACGGGAGCTTGAGTGAAGGTGAAAGGAATGGAAGGAGAATTTAATGGAAACCTGGTAGACTGTGACGTCCTTCTGAGAAAAGTTCCAGCATAGTAAATGAAAAATTCTTGAACCAATGTCCATTAGAAGAGTTCAGAATCTTCCCTGCAAGAGACTACTTCAGTATCCCTGTCACATCATTAGTGGTTGGGAGAAACATGTGAGAAATGAAGCCTCAGCAGAAACATAGAGATGGACCCAAGAGAAAGCTGATATTGTATGTCAGTTTCACTCTTGCTACTGGGAGATCTCAGAGGCTCCTGCTTATGGCTACCTCCCTCACTCTCTTGTAATATTTACTCTAGACTCATCTCAGGACTCACTGTGTCCGGAATTGGAGGGTTCTTGGTCTTGCTGACTTCAAGAATGAAGCTGCGGACCCTCCTGGTGAGTGTTACAGTTCTTAAAGATCATAGGTCCGGAGTTTGTTCCTTCTGATGTTTGGACGTGTCCGGAGTTTCTTCCTTCTGGTGGGTTCGTGGTCTCAGGAGACTTCAGGCGTGAAGCCGCAAACCTTTGCAGTGAGTGTTACAGCTCTTAAAGGTGGTGCATCTGGAGTTGTTTGTTCCTCCTGGTGGGTTCCAGGTATGGCTGGCTTCAGGAGTGAAACTACAGACCTTCGCAGGGAGTGTTACAGCTCATAAAAGTGGCACAAACCCACAGAGTCAACAACAGCAATATTTATGCCAAGAGGGAAAGACGGAACCCTCCACAGTATGGACAGAGACTGCAACCAGGATGCCACCGCCAACGTTGGTGGCCTGCTTTTATTGCCTTATTTGGCCCCACCCACATCCTGCTGATTGGTCCATTTTACAAAGAGCTGATTGGTCCATTTTCCAGAGTGCTGATTGGTGCATTTTACAGAGTGCTGATTGTTACGTTTTGACAGAGTGCTGACTGGTGCATTTACAAACCTTTAGCTATACACAGAGTGCTGATTGTGCCTTTACAATCCTTTAGCTAGACAGAAAAGTTCTCCAAGTCCCCACCGGTTTAGCTAGACACAGAGCACTGATTGGTGCCTTTACAAACTTTCAGCTAGACAGACTGCTGATTGGTGCCTTTACAAACCTTTAGCTGGACACAGAATGCTGATTGGTGTGTTTACAATCCTTTAGCTAGACAGAAAAGTTCTCCAAGTCCCCAGACCCAGAAGCCCAGCCAGCTTCACCTCTTACTGCCCTCACCAAGTGCAGCACATAGCCCTGACAACCCGGCAGCCCAGGGGGAGCTCCTCCTAGACAATCAAGAGGAAAAGAGGGGAAGTGAGAAAGACAGAGAAACCTGCTATTGTGGCCAACTATCCTGCGAAGAGTGAACGGTGGTCCACGCTGAGATTCAGCCTCTGATCAAGCCCAGCAGGCGCTGGTCGGCCCTGTGGAGTGCGGGGCTTGCAGGGCTTGCCAAGCCTGCACTCACCTGGAACCTGCAAAGCCTCAGCCAGCTTGCAACACCAGCTCCCGCCCACCCCTCTCTCTTCACACTTCCCCTCCAGCAGAGGGAACTGACTCCGCCCTTGGTCAGTCCCAGAGAGGGGACCTCATATCACAGTCAGGGCTGAAGGGCTCCTCAACCGGGGCCAGAGTGGACGCTGAGGCCAAGGAGGCACTGAAGGAGAGCGACGGCTGCTAGCATTTTGTCACTTCTCAATACATTCATCTTTGTTTTTTCTGAAACGGGATCCCTAAAACTCTGCCTGCGACTGGTACATCAGGGTAGGATGTGAAATGCATTTTTTGACTCAAATATAAACACGCAAGTTTATTTTTATCTTATTGATAAATGCAGGAGGCCGACAAATGCCTAGGCAGATAAGGAAGGGTCGCCAGAGAATCTCCACCTTACCCCACAAGTCTTTATGCCAGATGATTTTGTGCAGATAAGGGAGCCTGCCCAGGGTCTTGCCTGGGCGTGACCAGAGCGGACTGAAGGCCCACAGGCACCAGGGAAACGGGATAGAGCCACCAGGAATTTGTGTGTTATGCTGGGAAGGATCCTGACCTCTTCAGCTGGCATGAGGTGGTCTGGTATTCAATTCGAGAGGTGGAAACCTCCGTGCAGGACCCCTGCGTGCCTAATTTTTCCTGATTGTGAGATTAGAACCCTGATTTACCTGAATCCTGCATCATTATTAAACATAAGCCTTTAGGGCCGAATGTCAGGCCCCTCTCAGCTACATCATTATGCACATCCAAGAGTATGTTCACTTTTCTGCAACAGATTAAAATTCCATGGTCTGTCACAGATTTATAAAACTTCATGTCCTCAATTTTCCCCAAATTACCAATGACCCTGAACATTTTCAGAAGGGGTTACAAACCATTGTGAACTGTTATGTACTTCACTGACTAGAGTATAATTAATTACTCAAAGTTGTTTTCCCAGCAGACAAATTCTTCAAAGTATATACAAAAGTCACTGACCAATAAACTATCCATTGGAATTATGGGAATTTCTAGAAGCAGACAAAGATAAATGGGTGGATATATTATTTACATTCTATTCCTAAAATATTAACAATTTTTTTTAATAGACAAAATTAATAGGCTGATGAAAGTACTAAAACACTTTTTTTTTTTGAAAAGTCACTTTGGGTTTTAGATATTTTGTTGTCCCACAGGTATTCGTTTAAATTTCAAGAGCAATTTAAGATCACTGCAACCATCTGAAAAGCTGATCATCACAACTCATGGACAAATTGGCAAAACTAGCAAAGCATTGTGAAGAATGTAACTGAATCGGAAGAGATAGCAGGGCTAAGTTAATGGCATGTGAAATTTCACATTTCAATTTAAATCACTAAGGTGATACAGGGCTTTCAAGAACAAGGGAAGTTCGATGAAAAGAGAGGAAAATCACAGAGTTAATAGATTTTTAATTCCATCTGGAGTATATCATTCCACTGAGCAAGAAAGACAACAAAGTCAAATGTGCCAATAATTCTATTTAAAAAAACCTCTCCAAAATAACGCTGAAAAAACTGACAATCACCCTGTTGGGCAGCCTATTGAAATCAGACTTCTATTTAACTATTCTTGTATTTCTAAAGAAGGAAGATTTTTTTTCCATTGTAAAATTGCAGGTCATCAAATCTATTTTCTCAGATAATGACAATAACAATATTATATGGAATAAAGAAAAAAAATTGAATTACTTTCCTCTCTAAATTGTCCATGCTCATAGATTTTCCAACCATATAGTAAATTTTTTCATGAGAAAATTTTCTATGCCCTTTGATCTCTTTTATCATGAATTTTTTCTTACTCATGAGTTAATCACATTAGTGATACCATTTAAACCATTTGAAACATGTGATTTTAGGTTGACAGATAATATCAGTCTAAATATTTCTCTTTCCTCTGACGAGGAAGCTCAGGTTCTACTCACATTCTCATCAGAATGCCAGATGTATTCTCTCTTTTAGAATCAGAAAAATAACAGTCTAGTGTCTTGTAAACGTAATCATTCTAATTTATGTAACATATTATTCATAGAATGAGTTCAGTAACATCTCTCTTTGTCTTCCTCAATATCCTGTCAGACAGAAGATAGTATTCAACCCATTCATGGCTCTCTTCTGTAGAAAGATATTGTAGTCTTTAAAACAGTCCTTACAAAACTGTAATTTTCCTAATTAAAAAAAATAAAACTGACAGGTGTACCTATTTTTTCTAGAATCTTTTAGGTATAATTAAAACAGTATTTCTCTCTTTTCTTGAAGTCACTAACTGAACCCCCATCCTTACTGGTACTTTATGTGTAGGATTTTGTTTTCTTGGTTTTTAGTGCTTGCTTGTATGTCGTGTGTGCATGACTTCACATTGACAACTAGTACCTCTTTGCTTTTAGGTAAGAGATATATTGTTTAAACTATGTAACAATAGAGATTTTGTAAATCCCTATCCTTTTTCTCTCTCTCCCTCTTTGGAAATAATTTCAACTGGATGTTTTTATCTCTTGAGTTTATGTGAGTTCTGTATATTGATAATCTCATATTTTGTTATATTTCTATTATGTATACCAGAGATTATTATCCATTTATGGCTACTTTGTATAACAAGTCCATGAATCAGCTATGCAAACTCAACTGTTTCCAATCGAGGCACAACATCTAGGACATGATCTCTTTGTTAGCACCTTCTGTGAGGCTGATATTATCCAGTCATGTCTGGATCCAGACTTAACACCTTATCACAGTGGATTCCTAGGTGTATTTTGACCATGCCTCACTTGTTAAGCCCTTACAAACTTCAGCCATATTAGCGTTTCTTGAATCTCCCTACAGAAGATAGGAAGAGAAAATGTCACTTATTTTATTGTAAAGTTAATTAGAGAGTTCTTAAAATTCTCCCAAATGTAAAATGGGTGTCACTGTCATCCTTATTGACAAGAGTAGTAGAAAAACAAGTGAAATTCTTAGTAAAAAGTAACCTAAAATCTTTGGAGCCAGGTGAAATCTTAGCACATAGGAGAACCAAAATCTGCTTTTGACCCCCAGTGAAATATTTAAGGAGAAACCCACATGTCATCTCAAAAGCAGCAACAGCATTCTACTAATAATATTCCTCCAAATTATTGCAAGACACCAATTGATTGGGAGAGATCCTACTTTTTATAGATCTGGAGATCACTGTGAGTCTCCTCTAAAAGCTCTGGACATCAGTTACTTTTTAATGATTCAAACCATACAGTAAATGACTTTACCAAGTTGTTCTATTCAAGTCCACTATTAAAAGGGAGTTGGATCAAGGTCCAGGATGTGCCTCTTACTGCAAGAAGGTATATGTAACAGTCAATGCCATGACCTGATATTTCCTCTTAATAGTGGTATTTTTACGTTTATTCTGTTTTCTTGAATACAGGTTTCTATGACTATTTTTGGTTATTTTGCTTCTTGTAGAAGAGACAATGCTGCTATACCACGAACCTTAATTGCACAAGTTCCCAGCCAGCTGGATTTTTCCATACTAATGGCTTCCAAGGATGTGAATAGGCCACTGACTGACTCAGATTTGGTTTAGACACATTATGTGTTACATACATCACATTTCCAGAGTTGATTACTACTCAAAATGCTGACGTGCTCACTCTATCATTATCAGCTATATTCTATTTTAGGAGACACTAGCTGACTAGGCATCCCAAAACCAAATTCAGGGGCTCTTTAGAAAATCAAGCTACCAATAATCTCAATCATCTTTCCTTGGGGCTAGAACTAATTTGAATAATTTGAGATTAGTGCCAGACCACAAATTATATACAGTAAAACAAATAATTCATCCACAATTTTCACACTATAAAATCATACTCATTACTGAACAGATATAGAAAATAACAGCTGACCCTGTATGAAATTAATTTATTTGCTAAATATGTGTACATGAACTAATCAATGTGCATCAAGGTCTGAGCTCCATCAGTATTTCCACCAGACTACTGTATAGAAAGCATAAAACTTATAGTAAAACAAAAAATATTATCTTGGGGAGTAGATTTTGCTAATAAGCGGTAAAATATAAATGTTGACAAGTAGACAATGAGTTTTGAAGTTGTGGAAACCACTGTGTGTATGCAATAATTTCACCCATAAGAAAAGTTTTTGTGAAGGCAATCCCACCTCCATAACTGCTTTTAGATTACTCAAGTAACAAATCATTAACACATTTTTACAGGGATTTTTTTCCCTTAACTTCTAATCAATCTTTGAAATATAAGAATACAGAGTTTTAAATCTGGAAATGGCTTTTTACTATATTCCTTGTATATAGTAGCTACTATGCTAAATAGCGTTTTTTCATTGTCAATAAAATTTCATTCACAATAGTTTTCCTTTAATATTGTAAAAACAATGTAATCCCTGATTTTACTTATTCAGCTCCATATAATCAGGCTTTGTTATTAGCTCGTAAATACACTTAAAACATTTTACCTTTTAATTGAAAACTAAAACTGTAATGAGATTTTGTATTATATGAGAAGTCATTGAACACAATCACATATACAATAACAATTCCAGATGAAGATCTAGAAGAAATAACAAAAACCTAAAGTTTCATTAGGCTATATGATTGCTTATATTATGAGTAGAGATAAACGATTTGGGGGAAAAAATGCTCTCCACTGCTTTTTGAACAATTAGCATTTTGCCCAAAAATTGTATTCGATGACTGGTATAACCAAACAAAATTGAATGTCATACATTCTCCACTGAAGGCAATATAGAAACATTTCAGCTAACCAACAAATTTGGCCAGCTTTGGACATTTCTCTAAAGACAGTTACCCTAGTCAGTACTATACTTGTAATTCACAAAGTACCCTATGAAAAGCCATCTTAAAAGAGTTACAGTGGTTGTCCTTTTGATTTTACATTCACTATTTCCTCTTTTTTTGATAATAAATGTTACCTTAAAGCTCCTATAGAAAGGATTTGAGAATATCTCCAAATGCATTCACAAATAAAGAAAAGTAAATAGAATAGGAATAATTTTATGCAAATGTAGCTTTTAACATAGAAATCAGGTTGGAATGAAGAAATCCTTTTTAGCAGAAAATCACGATTTGTACATTTATCTTATTCTATTCTTGTATTATTATAAAGTATACTTCAGACTGGGTAATTTATAAAGAAAAGAGGTTTAATTGGCTTATGGTTCCACAGGCTGTACAGAAAGCCTCTGTTTGGCTTCTCAGGAGGTTTCAAGAAGCTTCCAATCATGGCAGAAGGGGAAGGGAAAGTAGACACATCACATGACCAGAGAAGTAGCAAGAGAGAGTGAAGGGGAAGGTGATAAACACTTTTAAACAATGGAATCGCACAA
Organism: Trachypithecus francoisi; assembly: GCF_009764315.1. Lineage (NCBI taxonomy): Eukaryota > Metazoa > Chordata > Mammalia > Primates > Cercopithecidae > Trachypithecus > Trachypithecus francoisi. The sequence goes on along the minus strand of NW_022681463.1, from coordinate 53,481,044 downwards.
GAACTCACACATTATCATGACGACAGTAGTAAGTGGGATGGGGCTAAACCATTCATGAGAAATCCACCCTCATGATCCAATCACCTCCCACCAAGCTCCACTTGCAACACCAGGGATTACAATTTGACATGAGATTTGTTGGGCACGTACATCAAACCATATCTTTCTACCTCTGGTCCCTCCTAAATCACATGTCCTTCTCTCACTGCAAAATACAATCATCTCCTCTCAATATCCCCCCAAAATCTTAACTCATTTCAGCATTAACTCAAAATTCCAAGGTCCCACATCTCATCTAGAGATAAGTTCCTTCTGTCTATGAGCCTATAAAATCAAAACAAGTTGTTTACTTCCAAGATTCAATGGGAGTACAAGCATTGGGTAAAGACTCTCATTTCACAAGGGACAAATTTGCCACAAGAAAGGGGCTACAGACTTCATGCAGAACCCCCAAAATCCAGAATGGCAATGATTAAATCTTAAAGCTCCAAAGTAATCTTTTTTGACTCCATGTTCAACACCCAGGGTACACTGGTCTGAGGGGTGGGCTTCCAAAGCCATGAGTAGCTCCGCTCCTGTGGCTTTGCAGGCTTTAGCCTCTGAGGCTACTCTCACAGGCTGGCATTGAGTGCCTGTGACTTTTCCAGGCACATGGCACAAACTGTTGGTGGATGTACCATTCTGAAATCTGGAGAATGATAGCCCTCTTCTAACAGCTCCACTAGGCAGTGACTCAGTGGAGACTGTGTGAAAGATCCAATCTCACATTTCCTCTCCACTTTGCCCTACTGATGGTTCTCCATGAAGGCTCTACCCTTGTAGCAGGCTTCTGTCTGGACATCTAGGCTTTCCATACATCTAAAATCTAGGTGAAGGCTCCCTAGCCTCACTCATGGACTCTGCACACCTGCAGGCTTAACACCACATGGAATCCATCAAAGCTCAAGGTGTTCACTATCTGAAACAGCAGGTTGAGATATATGTGGGTGCTTTCGAGCCACTCTGGAGCTGGAGTGGCTAGGATACAGGAAATCATGTCCTAAGTCTGCACAGGGAAAAGGGGCCCTGGGTCTGGCCCATGAAGTCATTCAGTCTTCCTAAGCCTCAGAGTCTGTAATGGGAGGGGCTGCAAAGGTCTCTGCCTTTAAATCCTTTTCTTTATTGTCTTAGCTATTAGCATTTTGCTCCTCTTTACTTATATAAATTTCTACAGTATGCTTGAATTCCTCTCCTGAAAATGGGCTTTTCTTTTCTACCACATGGCCAGGCTACAAATTTTTCAAGCTTTTAGGCTCTTCTCTTTTAAATATAATTTCCAATTTCAGGTCATTTGTTTGTTCGTGCATATAATACACTCTTACAAGCAGTCAGGCTACTTCTTGAACATTTTTGTTGCTCAGAAGTTTCCTTTGCTAAGGCATAATAAAAGTACCCTTTGTCCCAGTTGCCAATGAATTCCTCATTCCCATCTGAGAACTCATCAGTCTGGACTTCACTGTCCATATCACTATCACCATTTTGGTCACAATCATTTGACCAGTCTCTAGAATCTTTCAAACTTTCCTTAACCTTCTTGTCTTTTGAACCTTCCAAACTCTTCAAACCTCTGCCTGTTACCCCATTCCAAAGCTACTTCTACATTTCCAGCATTATTACAACCCTCCACTCATTGTTATCAATTTTCTGTATTAGTTTCTCTTACATTGTTATACAGAAATGCCTGAGACGGAGTACTTTATAAGAAAAGAGGTTTAATTGGCTCATGGTTCTGCATGCTGTACAGGAAGCATAATGCTGACACCTGCTCAGCTTCTGGAGAAGCCTCAGGAAGTTTCTACTTATAGCAGAAGGCAAAGGCCAGGCTACTCACTTGGCTCAGGAAGATCCAAGAAAGAGCTAGGGGTAGGTGATACACACTTTTACAGCAACCTGATCTCATAAGAACTCACTCACCATTGCAAGAACAATACCAAGTAGGATAGTGCCAAACTATTCATGAGAAACCTGCCCCCATGATCCAATCACCTCCCACCAGGTCCCATCTCCAACATTTGAGATTAAAATATGACATAAGATTTCGTGGGGACACAGATCTAAAGTATATCAACACTCAATAAATTTATTTACCTTAAAGTAATTGTCTTAATCAACTTAAGCTCCTGTAACAATTTGCCATAGACTGGGTGGTTGAAACAACAGACAGTTTATGGTGAAGGCCTCTTTCTTGCTGGAAAATTGGTTCTTTTGCACTGTGTCCTCACATGCTAGAAAGAGAATTCTGATCTCCTCCTGCTCTTAAAAGGATATTAATTCCCTCATGGGAGACCTGCCCTCACGACCTCATATTAACCAAATTACATCCCAATAGCCCCATCTCCAAATACCATCACACTGCTTCTTAAGGCTTTAACATATGAATTTGAGGAGATAAAAACATTCAGTCTATAACAGTAACATATATCACAAATATATCACCCAAGTTAATAATAAAAGTTAACTCTCTCGTGATTTATGCTTTTACACAGCTAGGAATAAACACAAGTGTTTTATTCTTAATTTAATCAAAATCCTAGTAATATGACTAAAATTCATTTGATAACTGATATTTTGAAATCTGAAGAGTGTTCTTCATTCCTCTGATAGTATAGAGCTATACGATATATATGCCCAAGGCAGAGCCTGAACTCACCTTTCACTAGGTAATTGTGGCTTCTGCCGCATGTCTGCAAAAAAAACCATGTTTTCCAACTGCTTCATAAACTGACAATTATTTATTTTATTTATACCCTAGCTTATCATATTAAATCATTCTGATGATTGGGACAGCTGACTTTGTATATTTGAGTTTATGTCTTCATGCGTTCTGTGTTTATGAACGAACTCATCTTCAGGAGAAGGATATTGTGAGAGTAACACACGCTTTGGTGGATGGAAGTGTCCCTTTAGGGAATAATTTTTTTGTTTGCTTCTGACAGTTTTCTACATACACCATCAAACCAAGACCAAGTTTCACCTGAACATATCAGGTGAAACTGAGATAGTGGAATTTAAAGTCTATTCTCCAATTTACACTCTTCAGATTTAGTTTTTAAATGAGTGACTCATTTTTTCACTCATAAATAAGCAAGACCAAGTCTTATGCTGAGCTTCTATGCAATTGTGCAAGGTTTACTTAATCCTAATTTGATAAATGAGGCAGGGCTTCTTCTTAGCTTTACAAAAAAGCTCATTTCTATAAGCACCTTGAGTTTCTGTAGGTTTATAGATGATCCCAAATCTCCAAGGGCCATATTTGTGTTCCTGATTACTGTTCTGGCTTTGAGGTTCTTATTTATTTATTCATGTCTTTTCTAAAACTATGTCTGTTATAAATGTCAAGAATGTGTAATCCCAAATAACTGTAGCAAATTTGTTATAATGTGCAGCATGGATAACTTTCAACCTGAAAGTGATTTCATCTAGAATAAGTTTTTGCTTGTTGGTTTTTAAAATCTTGGGTTTCCTTTTTATAGTAGTATACCATTTTAACACTACTTTCTGCGTGTGTTATAGGATTGAGAAAATGAGCGAATATATTGATGATTAGAGCCACAATTCTCCATATAAGAGAACAGAGAGATACAAATGCAAGGATTGGCATAAGACTGGAATTTGATTATAAGTATGTGATTATAATTATATAATTAATAACATGCAAACTGATATCATGCTGCCTCTTGACGTGAAGACACAGTGTCCATAAATATAGTATTATAGCCAAAAATGAGAAATATTAACATAATCACAAAAGGATTCTAGACAAATATGAACTAAGCAATTTACAAAACAAATGGTTTGTACTCTGCTGAAATACAATTTGAAAAGAAATGTCATGAATGATATAGAGAAACCAAAACAGAATTCCAGATTAAAGAAAATTTAAAAGTAAAAAAAAAAAAAAGACTGTAAAGGCAATGAGTGTTTCTAGATCAAAACGTCCATTCGGGGAATTAAATAAACATATAGAATGCCCTGAAATGATTGAACTTCAAAGACAAATGGAAGCAAAGAAGAAAAAAGAATAGCTGAATAAATGACCAACAGATAAAAATTTTCATTAGAAAAAAATAACACAAAACACAATTTCTAAATGAAAGATACGGAAAAATCCTAATATCTTGCCTTACCATGAATTCTGTATCCAGATACTCTGCCATTTAACAAAGTGGTGAGTTTTCAAACATTAGATAAGAGGAAAATAATTCACCAATGCTGTATGAAAGAACACTGTATGAGTCTGTTTCACACTGCTATAAAGAACTGCCCAAGACTGAGTCATTTATAAAGGAAAGGGGTTTAATTGACTCATAGTTCAACATAACTGAGAAGGCCTCAGGAAACTTATAATCATGGCAGAAGTTGAAGGGGAGCAATGCTCCTTCACAAGGCGGCAGATAAGATAATGAATATAGGAGGGACAACCAAACGCTTCTGAAACCATCAGATTTCTTGAGAGCTCACTCACTATCATGAGAAAAACATGGGGGAACCCTCCCCCATGATCCAATAGCTCCACCTTGTCTCTCCTTTGACAAGTGGGGATTATGGGGTTTATGGGGATTATAATTTATGATGAGATTTGGGTGGGGACACAAAGCCTAACCATATCAAATATATAAAGTGTGTACTTTAACATAAAGGCAATTTATTTTTATGTAAAGGGGCATAAAATAAGAAATAATGATGACGATATCAATATAATTAATTGTATTAATACTACAGGTAAAATAAATAATAACTACTGGGGGAGTCAAAAATAAATTGGAAACAATAGACAATCTAACAATTAGGAAATAAATTATATGAAATGGCAAAATTTGAAAATAAGTATGATCAAATAGGAAGATGAATATTAGTAAGGGCAGTGAAATTGCCACAAAATAAATGTTAAAAATAATAATCTGACAAACTTTAAAGATAACCAAACATTTTAAGAGATAGTTTTTGAAAAGCGATTAAGATACAAAAATTTGCCTCTAACACTGGGTTAATTTTTAAAGTAAAAACTTAGTGACTTAAAATAGTCACTTATTATAATCTCATATTTCTGGATATTCATGAACTCAATTGGGCTGCTCTTGCTCTTTTCTGATATGATTGCTGCATATGGTAGGTGAGACTTGAATCTCCCGTAAGCTTCTGTACATATATGTGTCTCTCATGGTGGCCTTTCATGTAGCTAGCATGGATGCCCTCACTGTATGGTGGCCAAAGGATAAATATACATTCTTTTACTGTTGATTGGTTTTCCCAAGAAAGGTATTCTACGAGACAGGAAGAGAAAACTTCCAGGCTCTTAACACTCAGGCCGAGACACTGGCAGGGTGTCAGTTCTGCCATATCATACTTGTCAAAGTCCTCACATAGCATATTTTGTTTCAAGAGAAAGGACATCAACCTACTTCACAAGGGAACAAGGATCAGAGAGCCTATGACTGTCATTCATTCAGCAAAGACACTTTCTAATAATGTAATATTTAATTTTTCAAAAGTTTTGACAGTTTTTTTTAGATTCTTGGACATCATATCTTTCTAATTTTCCTCTTATTCCAGTTTTTTTCTGAATGCTTCTTTTCAGTGTCCATTGTTGACTGCTCTGCCTTACCAAATATTCACTTTAGAATGTTTCAGAGTTGATCTTGAATCCGCTTTATTTTTCTTTCTATATGCTGCAACATGATCTTAAACAGGCTCATATTTTAAAATACAAATGTAAATAAATATATTTATTTATCTCAAATAACTATCTTCAATCTGAATCCTTCCATTCAACTTGAGCTTTAATATGAGATTTTCATGTTTCGTTGTGCACTTGTATCCACCACTGGTACCTCAAATTTAGCATGTCCAAAATGAAACTGTTGAAATGTTCTTTGCCTCTTTCAACTTATCCTCTGGGGGAAGAAATAATAAAATGAAATTAAAAATTTCATTTATTGCTTCTCAATAAATGAAAAACAAAACAAACCAATATCAATACTTTCATCACCTCTCATTTTCCCTATGAATAAATTGCCTCAACAGTTACTAGTTTTCAAGCTCTAGTCTTAAATTCATTCTTCATTTCATGCTTTCCCTTGGACCCAAAAATAATTCAACTGTAAACTCTGTCACTTCCACCTCTGAGAAGAAATACTACGTGGCTTCTTTACTCTTTTCTAACTCATAATGTTACTAGCCTGGACGACTGAAATAATTTCCTAATGCATTGCCATGAATATATTTTTATCCCTATATACACCTTTACTATGTAGGCAGCAAAGTGGCATTTCAAAACGTAAATAAAATAATATATACTTTGATGATTTCTAAATTTTCTATTTTGGGTTTATTTTAGAAAAACCTGTATTTGATTCTGGTACAGCTATTGATCATGTTGACAGAAATCTTCCATTTCACCACCAGTGTTCTTAATAGTTTTTTTTCTATTATTTCCTTGTAATTCATGGCAAAATATTTTACTAAGATTAGCAGAGACAATTTTAGTAATGAATATTTTATTATAATTCATAGTTTTATTTACATTGTATGTTGCCATAGTTTCTGTCAATTCCTCATCCCACTTCATACTCCTGAAAGTACTCTAGAAACCACTGATTTGTAGTCCGTCTTTATATAATTACTTTTTTTCCAGAATGTTAAATAGAATCAAACATGTATGCTTTTTTTCTCTGACTTCTTTCCATCACCATAATTAATGTGAAATTATTTTATGTTGTTACATACAAAATTAATCCATTTCATTGTTAAATAAAAATGAACTATATTGAAAAATCTTAGACCGATTATTCTTTCATCAGTTGATAGATATTTCCAATTTTTGGTAATGATAAATAAAAGTGATGTAAACATGTATGTGATATCTTTGATTATTTGTTTTCATTAATCTTGAGTAAACATCTAGTAGCAAAAATTATCATTTGTACATTGTATATTTTTAGATATTTTTTAAAAGATTCAAATATTCTGCAAAGTTGAGCTAATATTTTGCATTCCAACCAAGAAGTTTTCAGAGTTCCAGAAGCCCTGTATCTTTGCCAACAATAGATATTGTCATTTATTTAAATAATGTGTTGACTGAGGTAGATGTTTACTGGTATTCTCTATAGTTTCAATATATATTTTTCTCACGCCTAATAATGTTGCACAATTTTTCATGTTTTTATTTGGAACAATGAACTTTTTTTAGCATCCAAATAATTTACCCTTTTAAAAATTGGATTGTTTTTCTCTTATATTTTTGTTATGAGAGCTATTTATAAATTTTAGATACTAGTACTATATCAAACGTGTATTTTGCAGATATTTTTCCCAAACTGTGACTTATCCTTTCATTTTTTAGAGATATTTTTAAGAGCAGCAGTATTAATTTTAATGAAGCTCATTTTCTTAATATTTTGTTTATGTTTCATGCTTTTCTTGTCATACATAAAACACAATGGACAAATTAAGAATAGCAATAACTTTTTCTTTGTATGAAGCTGTGTGCATTTAGGATTTATATTTTTGTGAGATTTATTTCTACCTATATATAATTTTTTATATGTGGTTCAAGATATGGTTTGAGTTTCTTTTTTCTTTCTTATTTTTGGTGCTTGTTGATTATTCCACTACCATTTGTTTGAAAGACTACCCTTTCTCCACTGAGCTGTCTCTACCACTTTTTGGAAAAATAGTTAACTGTGTATTATACAAGTGGATCCATTTCTAGATTATATGTTGTTTCATTGATCTTTATGTTTACTCTGTCGTCTGTACCACACTATACTGTAATAGCTTTATAATATTATGTAAAATAAGGTAGAATGAGCCTTCCAAAGTTGTTCTATGTTTTCAAAAATTATTTTAAGTAGTTTTCTTTTCCATATAAATTTTACCATCAGTTTGTTTTTTGGAAGAATTTGTATTAATAGTATTGAAATTTCCAATCCAAGAATGTATTATTTTTCTTTTCCATATATTTAGATCTTCTTTAATTTCCCTCATTACTGGTTTTTGGTTTTCTATATATAAATATTGCATACATTTTATTTGATTTATATGTATATATATTAAGGTTTTATATTAATGTATACTTTTTCTAATTTCAGTTTTCAATTGCTCATTGCTAATATATTTAAATGTAATCAATTTCTTATATACAACTTTGTGCTTTGAAATATTATTAAATTAACTTTTTAGTTATAGTGGGTTTTTGCAGGTGGTATAGGATTTTCAACGAAGAAAATATTGCAGTTAGCAAATTGTTGAATTTTTTTTTTCCTTTCTGATATATGTTATTATTTCTTTTTGTTGCATTATTGCGCTAGCTGGAGTCTGCATGATGTTAGTTGAAATTGAGAGGTGAAGCCAGCTGGACTTCTGGGTCAGGTGGGGACACAAATAACTTTTCTGCCTTACAAGAGGTTTGTAAAATATACCAATCAGTGCTCTGTAAAAACATCTTTAAGAGCTGCAACGCTCACCACAAGGGTCCACAGCTTCATTCTTGAAGTCAAGGAGACCACAAACCCACCGGAAGGAACAAACTCTGGACACAGAAATGTTAAAATCAAAAATCTTTTCTTGATGTCAATGTTGGGAGGAAATCATTCATATTCATTGAATATGATATTATCTACAGTTCATTTAAAAATTTCCTTTATCATATTTAGGAAAGCCACATTGATTTGTAGGTTTCTAAGAGATTTTATTATAAATGTATATCTAATTATGTCAAATACTATCAAATACTATTTTTCTGCTTCAAGTAATATTTTTATGTGTTTCTCTTCTCAGATTCTACCCTTATTAGAAACATTTATGTGGGATAATTCTTTAACAATGAGAAAAAAGCCTCTCTTCTCTGGTCAATATAATATTTCTTTGTTGCAAATAGTAAGATCCATTGACTTTTGAATATATATTGCTTCTATACCACAATTGAAATATAAACACTTTAAAAGAATGTCAATTTCAACTATACTTGGTATGTATCTTTACTATCCTTACTACAGTATCAACATCAGGTACAACGTTTTATTTCAAAATTATTTTACAAGTCTCACTTGGTCTTGAAGATGTTTACATAAGTTTTTAATACTTTGAGATACTACATTGTAGACAAGTATTCATCTTTCCTTTAACATTCCAAAAGTATGCTTTTTTCTCTTTAGAAACATCTAAGAGCATACCTTCAATAAATTTAATTCTTCCAAGTGTCAGAGTTTAAGACTTTTGCAGGTCCCTGCAGCTTTTCATTGTGCAAAAATACCTCAGCCAAACATGTACTAATAATTCGTGGAAAATATTCTCAGCAGGCTAGGAATAAAGAAAACTTCCTAAACTTTATTAAGGACAACCCCAGATGGTATAGTATGTTCTTGTAAAAAAATAAAATTGTCGTTTCTCACCAATATATACTTAATTTTCCAAATATTGCAGTCTATGAAAGGAAACAAGAAAAAGATAAATTAAATGTTGAGTTGAGTTTAAAAAAAGAAAAATAATAATAATGAAAGATTATTGTCTATGTAAAAATGTTAATGAAACTACAGAAAAGCTGTAAGACATAACAAATAACATTTGAGATACTACAAAATAAAAAGGCAACTTATAAAATTTTATTTTGCATATTACAAGAAACAATTGGAAAAGTAAATAAAATATATTTTCATTCTCAATAAATAAGAAATCTTGAGGAATAAATGTGTTAAAACTTACACAAACCTAATATACTGAAAACTTTCAATAAATTAAGGAAGGCATAAATTAATGAAGAGACAAACCACGTTTTTGAATTAGAAGACTTAACATTGTTGTTAGAAGAAAAACTTTAGATAAATTTTATTTAGCAGTGTTCATTTGAGCAAAGAATTATTTATAATTGGGGCAATACTCAAAACTAGGAAAAGTTCAGAAAACTCCAGACAGTGTGATAGGCAGTATTCATAGACAGAAAAAGCAAGTTAGATATAAGAACAGTTGGATTGGTTACAGCTGAATTTTTTACCTTTATGGGTATCATGTGATGATGTATCTGTCTTGTATAGGCAGAGTCTGATCAGTTGCAAGCCTGAGATTGGCTGAAGCTCAACTGCTGTGATTGGCTGAGGCTCATCTATTTGTTATAAGAGTATACATTCAAGTTAGGTTGCAGTTTGTTTGCACAATAGTTAGGTTTCAGTTCACTATGCAGGAATTCAAAATGCAGAGGCAGTTTTAGGCCTAATTCAATTTAATATAATAATGTTACATGTCAACTTTTTAAAGTCATCTATAAATTCACCACTATTCCAATCCAAATCCCAGCATACTTTTTCATATAGGAATTGTTTAGTTGATTATAACATTACATAAAAATGCAAAGAAATCAGAATAGTCAATATCATTTGGAAAATAAAATTGAAGAATTGTACTACCTGATATTAGGACTTACTTAAAAACTAATGTGATATATACAAGGTAGAATTTGCATAAGGATATATATTAGTCCATCCTTGCATTGCTATAAAGAAACGCCTGAGACTAATTTATAAAGAAAAGAGTTTTAATTGGCTCACAGTTCTGCAGCTGTATAGGAAGCATAGCAGAATCTGCTTCTGGGAAGACCTCAGGAAGCTTACAATCATGGCAGAAAGTGAAGCAAGAGGTGGCATGTCACATAGTGAAAGCAGGAGCAAGAGATTAAGGGGAGAGGTGCTACACACTATTAAATAATCAGATCTCAAGAGAAATCACTCACTGTCATGAGGACAATAACAAGGGAAATGGTGCTAACCCATTTATAAGAAGTCTCTGCCAGGCGTGGTGTCTCACACTTGTAATCCCAGCACTTTTGAGAGGCCAAGACAGGCAGATCACTTGAGGTCAGGAGTTTTAGAACAGTCTGGGCAACATGGCAAAACTCTGACTCTACTAAAAATACAAAAATTAGCCAGGCATGGTGGCACACACCTGTAATCCCAGCTATTCAGGAGGCTAAGGCACGAGAATTGTTGTAACCCCATAGGTGGAAGTTTCAGTGAATTGAGATAAGAAGTCTGCCCCCATGGTCCAAATACTTCCCAGCAAGCCCCACCTCCAACACTGGGAATTACATTTCAATATGAAATTTGGGTTGGGGCACACATCCAAACTATATCATTCCAGTCCTGGCCCCTCATAAATCTTATGTTCTCACATTTCAAAATGCAATCATGCCTTCCAAATAATCCCCTAAAGTCTTAACTCATTCAAACATTAACTCAAAAGTCCAAAGTCAGAAGTCTCATCTGAGACAAAGTAAGTCCCTTCCACATACGAGCCCATAAAATAAAAAAACAAGTTAGTTACTTCCAAGATACTATGGGGCACCAGCATTGGGTATACATTCCTATTCCAAAAGGAAGAAATCAGCCAAAAGGAATTGGTTAAAAGTCCTGTACAAGTCCAAAACCCAGTAGGAGAGTCATTGAAACTTAAAGCTCATTAAAACTTAAAGCTCTAAAATAATCTCCTTTGACTCTATGTCCAACACCCAGTGCACACTGATGCAGTGGATGGGCTCCTAAGGCCTTGAGTAGCTCTGACCCTGTGACTTTGCAGTGTTCTTTCCTGGAGGCTGCTCTCACAGGTTGTTGAGTACATGCAGTTTTTCTACTCTGAGTGTACCAGCTGCTGCTAGATTTACTATGTGGGGATTTGGACAATGGTGGCCCTCTTATTGAAGATTCACTAGGAGGTGCCCCAGTGGGGACTGTCTGGGAGAACTCTTAACCTATGTTTTCCTTCCACACTGCCCTAGTAGAGGTTCTCTGTGAGAGCTCCAACCCTGAAACAGACTTCTGCCTGGACAGCCAAGCTATTTCATATATCCTCTGAAATCCAGGCAGAGGCTCTCAAGCTTCATTCCTTTTTTTCCCCCGCATATGTTATTGGGTACAGGTGGTGTTTGGTTACATGAGTAAGTTCTTTAGTGGTGATTTGTGAGGTTTTGGTGCACGTATCACCAGAGCAGTATATACTGCAATCTATTTATAGTCTTTTATTCCTCGCCCCATTTCCACCCTTCCACCCAAGTCCCCAAACTACATTGTTTTATTCTTATGCCTTGTGTCCTCATAGCTTAGCTTCCACACATCAGCAAGAACATATGATAATATGATATTTGGTTTGTTTTCCATTCTTGAGTTACTTTACTTAAAATAATAGTCTCCAGTCTCATTCACGTCACAACAATGCCATCAACTCATTCATTTTTATGACTGAATAGTAGTGCATCATATATATATATAGGATTTATATATATCACGGTTTCTTTTTCAGTCCATTGATGGGTATTTGGGGTATTTGGGTTGGTTCCGTGATTTTGCAATTGCAAATTTTGCTGATATAATCATTAATGTGCAAATATCTTTTCCTTATAATGACTTCTTTTACTCTGGGTAGATATCCAGTAGTGGGATTGCTGGATCAAATGGTGATTCTACTTTTAATTCTTTAAGGAATCTCCACATCATCTTCCATAGTGGCTGTTTGAGTTTACATTCCCATCAGCAGTGCAGAAGTATTCCCTGATAACTGCATCCACACCAGCATCCACTGTTTTTTGGTTTTTTTGACTGAATCAAACAACATATCAAAAAGATAATCCAACATGATCAATTGGATTTCATATCAGGGATGCAGGGATGGTTTAACATACACAAGTCAACAAAGGTGATACACCACATAAACAGAATTAAAAACTAAAATCACATGATCATTTCAATAGATGCAGAAAAAGTATTTGACAAAATCCAGCATTGCTTTATGATTAAAACTCTCAGCAAAACTGGTATACAAGGGACATACATTAATGTAATAAAAGTCATCCATGACAAACCACAGTCAACATAATACTGAATGGGGAAAAGTTGAAAGCATTCCCTGTGAATACTAGAACAAGACAAGGATGCCCAGTCTCACCACTCCTATTCAACATAGTACTGGAAAACCTAGCCAGAACAATCAAACAAGAGAAAGAAATAAAGGGAATCCAAATTGTTAAAGAGAAAGTCAACTGTCACTGTTTTGCTGATGATATGATTGTTTGCCTCAAAAACCCTAAGGACTCCTCTGTAAAACTCCTAAGACTGATTTAAAAAATTTGGCAAAGTTTCCAGATGCAAGATTAATGTACAGAAATCAGTAGCTCTTCTATACACCAATAGTAACCAAGCAGAAAATCAATTCAAGAATTCAACCCCTTTTACAATAGCTGCAAGAAAATTAAATACTTAGGAATATACTTAATCAAGGAAGCAAAAGACCTCTACAAGGAAAACTATGTAACATCGTGGAAAGAAATCACAGACAACACAAACAAATGGAAACTCATCCTATGCTCATGGATGGGTAGAATCAATATTGTGAAAATTACCATACTGCCAAAAGCAATCTACAAATTTAATGCATTACCCATCAAAATACCACCATCAATTTACAAAGAAGTAGAAAAAAAAAAACTATTCAAAAATTCATATGGAACCAATAAAGAATCCACATAGCCAAGGCAAGACTAAACAAAAAGAAAAAATCTGGAGACATCACACTACCTGATTTCAAACTACACTATAAGGCCATAGTCACCAAAACAGCATGGTACTGGTATAAAAATAGGCACACAGACCAATGGAACAGAATAGAGAACTCAGAAATAAACCCGAATACTTACAGTCAATTGATCTGTGACAAACGATACAAAAACATAACGTGGGGAAAGGACACCCTTTTTAATAAATGGTGCTTGGATAATTGACTAGCCACATGTAGGAGAATAAAACTGGATCCTTATCTTTCACCTTATACAAAAATTAGCTCAAGAAGAAATAAGGACTTAAATATAAGACCTGAAACTATAAAAATTCTAGAAGATACATTTGAAAAACTCTTCTAGACATTAGCTTAAGCAAGGATTTTATGACCAAGAACCCAAAAGCAAATGCAATAAAAACAAAGATAAATAGGTGGGACTTAATTAAGATAAAGAGCTTTTGCACAGCAAAAAGAACAGTCAGCTGAGTAAACAGACAACTCACAAAGTGAGTCTTCACAACCTTTACATCTGACAAAGGACTAATATCCAGAATCTACAACAAATTAAAATAAATCTGTAAGAAAAACACAAACAATTCCATCAAAAAGTGGGCTAAGGACATGAATAGACAATTCTCAAGAGAATATATACAAATGGCCAGCAAACATGAAAAAATGCTCAACATCACTAATGATCAGGGAAATGCAAATCAAAACCACAATGCAATACCACCTTACCTTTTTCTCATTGTCTTGGCCATCATCACTTGCCTCCATTTTAGTTATACAAATTTATCAAGTGGTTGCCCACTTGAATTCTTCTCTTGAAAATGGGCTTTTCTTTCCTATCACATTGCCAACCAGCATATGTTCTAAACTTGTATGCTCTGCTTCCCTTTTAAATATAACTTCCAGATTTAAGTTATTGTTTTGCTCCTGCATATTAGTATACGCTATTAGGAGCAGCAGGCTATATCTTTGAACACTTTGCTTCTTAGAAATATCTTTTTCTGGATACCATAACATATCACTCCTGAGCTCAAAGTTCTACAGATCACTAGGGTAAGGGCAGAGTGCAGTAAAGTTTTTTGCTAAGGCATAACAAAAGTGATATTTGCTCCAGTTGCTGATAAGTTTCTTATTTCAACTTGAGAACTCAGCCTGGACTTCATTGTCCATATCACTATCAGCATTTTGGTCACAATCAATTAACCAGTCTCTAGGAAGTTACAAACTTCCCCTCATCTTCCTGTCCTATTCTGAACCTTCCAAGCTTTTCTTACCTCTGTTACCCAGTTACAAAGTTGCTTTCACATTGTCAGGTATCTTTATAGCAATGTCCCACTCCTTGGTACCAATTTCCTATGTTAGTCCATTCTTGCACTGCTATAGAGAAATTCCTGAGCCTGGATAATTTATAAGAAAATAAGTTTAATTGGGCTGGTTGTGGTGGCTTACACCTGTCATCCCAGCACTTTGGGAGGCCGAGGCAGGTGGATCACAAGGTCAGGAGATCAAGACCATCCTGGCTAACATGGTGAAATCCTGTCTCTATTGAAATGCAAAAAATTAGCCAGACTTGGCGGCAGGTGCCTGTAGTCCCAGCTACTCAGGAGGCTGAGGCAGGAGAATGACGTGAACCCAGGAGGCAGAGCTTGCAGTGAGCCGATATCGCACCACTGCACTCCAGCCTGGGCAACAGAGTGAGACTCCATCTAAAAAAAATAAAGAAAATAGGTTTAATTGGCTCATATTTCTGCAGGCTGTGCAGAAAGAATAGCAGCATCAGCTACTGGGGAGACCTCAGGAAGCTTGCCATCATGGTGGAAGGCAAGGCATGAGCAGGCACATCACATGGACAAAAGCTTCAGCTAAACGACCAGATCTCATGATAACTCACTATTGCAAGGACAGTACCAAGTGGGATAATGCTAAATCACTCGTAAGAAATCTGTCTCCATAATCTAATTACCTCCCACCACGTTACATTTCCAAAATGAGGAATTAAATTTCAACATGAGATTTGGGCAGGGACACACATCCAAACTATATTATGCTAACTTAAAGATTAATGGAACAGAGAAGAGAATACATAGCTATGGATATCCACACATATGTTCAATACTCAAATGATTTTAGACAAATATACCAATACAATTCATGGAGAAATATATTTTCAAGTAAATTACACTGAAACAATTGATTATCTCTATGGAAAATAATGAACCTCAAATCTGTCTTCAAATATGTCATTAACATTATCTCAAAATCGCTATGGGCCTTATTGTTAAAGCTATATCTAAAATATGTTTACTAGAAAAACAGAAGATGGTTCTGATCTCAAGTTAGGCAATATGAATTAGAAAAGTCACAAAAAGGATAATCATATAAGAAAAAAATAATAAATTGCATTTTATCAAAATTAAAAACTTCAACTCACAGACATCACTAAAAAAATAACAACATAATCTTGGTGTGGAAAAATATATACATACTACATATATCAAAGAACTTTATCAATGATATATAAAGAACTATATTTCTGTAAGAGAAACAACATATACTGCTCTCAGAAGTAAGAATGTCAGTAAAATTCGTCTTAGCAAAGTATCATTATTTTAATGACTTTATCATGAACTCTCATTTCAGTTATTGTCATTATAATATTTGCTAGTTCATAAAGAATAAAATGATGTTTCAAAGTAATTTTCATATACATTTTTCTGATTAGAAATCAGGGGGACATTGTCCCATTTTGTTATCTGATTGTTTCTTACTACTTATAATACCTTTTAGAGAAATTTATTTTTAATAAGTATACTTAGGTTTGAATCTTCTGTAGTATGTACTTTAATACATATAACACAATTTCATAAATATGTCTTTCTGAAAAGTAAATTATTGAACTGAGCAATTAAATCAATGTGAATTTTTATTACTTGAAAGAGAAATGCATGACAGCTGTATACAGCATATTTTTCCATCAATGTTTAGTTTAATGAGACAGATAAAAAGATCCAGACTATTATTTTGTTTACCTTATCACATGAATGTAGTGAAAGGATTAATAAACTTTTAGAATGCCTGGCCAAGTAACTGTTTTAACCTGAATCACAACTACACCAGTAAGTGTGATGTGTGAAGTAGCCATGTGTTAAGAAATGTTATGTGTTAATAAAAGTTCAGACTTTTTCTGGACCAGAATGGCTTCACACTTGAAAAGCTGAATTCAGCTGGACAAGGTCAAGCAATACAGTGACATTTGTTTTGGATTATATATGACATTTTATTTATTTATTTATTTGCTATTAGGCCACAGACATCTTTAAAAATAGAGTATCTCAATATTTTCATGAGGTCATAACAAAAGCATTATTTTTAGTGATGTTTTCCTTTCTTATCTCAAGCCTTTGAGATATATTTCTTATAGTTAAAATAGTTAATTACATGCTTTAGGTTTAATGGGGGTAGAGGATAGGTTTGTAATCACATTACCTGTCCTTACATGGACTTCCATGTGAGTATTTATCTCCTTATATAATACAATATGTTTGTCAATGTAAACATGATTATACTCTTCCTTTGTTAGTCTTTCAACTCTGTTTACATAATAGAGCCTAATTCCGATGCAATAGTGTCACCCAGGGTCACATGTTTTCCATCATCTTCAATCCCAAATTTGCTTCATTGAATATTTTAAAAAATCAATATCTGTGTAAAAAAATCAATGTCTACATTCAGATTCCTGTAGATAATGGAAAACAATATTGGACAATTATCCAGCAATTTTCCTTGTGATTTTTTAATAGTCAGAAAAGTACACAGTTATGTGTCATTTAACAATGTAGATATATTCTGCAAAATGTGTTGTTTATAATTTTATTATTGTATGAATATCATAAAGTGTACTTACACAAACCTAGATGGGATAGCCTACTATAAACGTAGGATATATGATACAGCCAATTGCTCCTAGGTTATAAACCTGTAGAGCATGTTACTGTACCAAATACTATAGGCATTTGTAACACAATGATAATTATTCATGTATTTGCTCATTCCATAGACCTGAGTGATCATGTCAAAGGAACACACAGGGATATTTGCTTGTAAAAATTCCAGTCACCTTTTGGTC
This sequence comes from Trachypithecus francoisi, assembly GCF_009764315.1. Lineage (NCBI taxonomy): Eukaryota > Metazoa > Chordata > Mammalia > Primates > Cercopithecidae > Trachypithecus > Trachypithecus francoisi. The sequence goes on along the minus strand of NW_022681463.1, from coordinate 53,463,334 downwards.
CTACAAGGGAACTTTTCTCATTGGCTTTGACTTGTTCTATGGCTAACAGACCCCTCACATTTCCACAAGACTATGCTTTATATGGCCATCTTTTTAATTCTCCAGTTCCCTCTATAATCCACCATTCCACTGGAAAGAAATGCAGCCCAAGCCATAGAAGAGTACTTTGTAATTTCCAAGCCCTAGAGTTATCCTGGGGAGAGTCTGGAAGATTGTGTGAAGGAAAGGTCTTGAGAACAGCTTCAGGTAATTTACCAGACCCAGGAATAACAAGAGGACATAATTTTTAAGCTTTGCTCATAGCAAGCTGGATAGTATTTGGTGATCTAGAAGTGGCAGCTGCTGCAGGCATTAGACTATCTCAGGCAGAAGATTGGAGTACTAAGTGGGGCATGGGAAGGGCCTGAGCAGCCAGAATTGAGTGACGAGTGTGAAGTGCACGTTAAAGTTCTGGAGTTGGGCTCTTCTACTTCATGGAACCACAGCAAAAAGAGATTCACTGGAGCTTCAGTTTTGCCTGGGAGGCAAGATTTGGAGAAAGAGATCGCTTTGCAATTTAAGGCAGCTCTGCATGTTACTTTCTTGTGTGCTTCAGCTTGCTTACTTAGTCAGATTGAGAAATAAACTCCGTAATTTACGAGGAGTAACAGGGAGGCAAGTTCTATATGCACTTGTCTGGACTAGGAGATGAGGCCACTTATCTTTTTCCATACAAGAAATTTGGTGCAGCAGCAGTTTCTTCGGGCTTCACCAGGCTTTTGACAACTACCCTGCAGATTCCAGCAGATGTGGTGCTTTCATTCACCATTGGGGGGCCCAATTGTGGAATTGCCCAGTCCAGCTGAACCCAGCTTTGTCTCCACTTTGGGACTGAATGTGAAACTCATGTGTATTCCACAGCCTAGCCCACTGTCTGTGACACAGAAGAGTACTTCTTCTGCTCTTACCTGCAAGTGCCACATTAGTCTGGTGGTTGATCTGCACACCCTACAAAAATTATGTTGACACAAGTGGACAGCACTTGGGAATAATATGTCTCTTGTGACTCCTGCCACACTGGCTACACAGGAGACTGTAAAGCCTGTTTACACTCCAACTACATTTCAACTAAAACTGGCATTTGAGAAAGTCACACTCAGACTTTCTATAACCAAGGAAGTCAGCACATGCAGAAATCATTGAACACACGTAGATAAAAAGCCAGATGTCCCTGCACAAGACACATTACAGTCACAGCCTCAAGAAAAAAAAAAAAAAGTCCCATCTTAATGAATGTAAATTAAAAAACAAGAAATGACAGTTTCTCCAGATGAGAAAAAAATTCAGCATAATAATTATTTATTAAAAAGCAGGGGGTAGTGAAATTCACAATGGAGTCTAACAGAAATGAAAAAAGTTTAATGCCAGATAAATTCAAAATAATGTTTTAAAGAAGCTCAATTAGATCCAAGAGAAATTAGAAAACCAATTCAAAGAAATTAGAAAATTAAAATCAGGATATGAATAAGAAATTTACCAAGGACACATATATAAAAAATAGCGCTTCTGGAAATAAAAAATATATATATTAAAAAATACACAGTACAGTAGAAATCTTCAACAAAGACTGACCAAGGAGAAGAATCTGAGAACTTGAAGAACAGTCTTTTGAATTAATCCAGTAAGATGAAAATTTTAAGAAGAATAAGAAGGAATGAACACAGCGTTCAATAAAAATGGGCCTACTAAAGTCTTAAAACTTATGAATGATTGGTTTTATTGAGGAGAAATAAACAAAACATTTGAAGAATCTATTTATAGAAGTAATTGGTAAAACTTCTCAAGTCTCGCAAGACATTTAGACATTCATATGCAAGAGACCCAACAAACACCAGTAACATCGGTATGACCACAATATATAATCATCAAACTGTCTAAAATAATGTGAAGAAAAAATTGTTAAAATCAGCAAGAGAAAATTGTCTATCCACCTAAAAAGAAACTCCATCAGACTCATAATGGATTTCTCAGAAGAAACCTTACAAATCAGGAGAGACTGTGAACCTATTTTTAGGGTGCTTAAATTAAAAAATGTCAACCATAAAATATATATCCTGTTAAAATAATTTTTATAAATGAAGGCACAACAAAGTATTTCCTAAACAAACTCTGAAGGAATTTGTCACCACCAGACCAGCCATACCAGAAATGCTTCAATTTTAGAATTCTAAACATAGAAAGAAAAGATCATCTCTGATTATCATAAAAATACATGAAAGTTCAAAACTCACAGATCTTATAAAACAATAACATAAGGAGAAAGAGAGAAAGAAATTAAATGGCAAACAGTACTCCACCAAACCACAAAAACAGGCAGACAGACAGGAGAAATAAAGTAAAAAAAGATAGTCAATAAAATGACAGATAAAAATGAACATTATGACAAAAACAACTCTTACATGTTGATATTAATTTTGTCTGTAAATGAATTAAATACTACACATAAAAACATGTAGCGTGCAGATTGGGCTTAAAATAATAATAAAAATCCAACCATTTACTGCTTACAAGAAACTCACCTTACTGGTAAACACACTTATAGACTGAAAGTAAAGAGGTGAGAAAATATTCCACACAAACGCAAATCAAAAGCAAGAAGGTGTAGCTCAACATACATCATATAAAACAGACTTTAAATCAAAAACCGTGAAAGAAATACAAAGAAAGCCCCTATAGAGAGAAAGAAGGATCAACTTAGGAAGAGGATACAATAATTTTAAATATATATGCACCCAACACCAGAGCACCCAGATTAATCAAACAAATATTACTAGATTTAAAGGAAGATATATACAGAAACTCAATTATAGTGAGGTTTTGACATCCCACTCACAGCACTAGAGAGATTATTGAGACAGAAAAGGAGCAAGGAAACACTGGAATTAAATTGGATTTTAGAACAAATAGACCTAATAGATATTTACAAACTATTCTAAACAACTTCAGAATATATATTATTCTCATTAGCACAAGAAACATTTTCTAAGAGATCATATGTTAGGCCATATATATTACAGCAAAACTAAACAAAATTGTAACTAAACAAAATAGTAACAAAAAATGCAAATAATCAACAAGAGAAAGTTGTTTTTTATAAAAGATTTTAAAACTTAGTTAACTGGTAGATAGACTAACCAAGAAAGGAAAAGTTCAAAATAAACATAATAAAAAATGAAAGAGGAAATGTTACAATTAATATCACAAAAATGCAAAAGATCACTAGAGAATGCTGTGAACAACTCTGAATTCACAAACTTGAAAACCTAGAGAAAATTAATAAGTTCCTGGAAACATACACCTTGTCATGACTGAAACAGGAAGAAATCAAAAAGGACCAGTAATGAGTAGTCAGGTTGAATCAGCAATAAAAATACTTCCAAATTAAAATAAGCCTACAGAAAAATAGATTCAGAGCCAAATTCTACCAAATGTACAAAGGATAACTTGCACCAATCTTATAGAAAATATCTGAAAAAATTATGGAGGAAGGAATCCTCCAAAATACATTCTACAAAGCCAGTATCATTTTGCTATCAAAGCCATACAAGGACACAACAAAAGAGAAAATTATAGACCAATATCTTTAATAAACAGACGTAAAAATTCTCAACTAGAAAACTGGATCCAACAGCACATTAAAACAATAATACACCACAATCAAGTGAGCTTTTTTCCAGATATGCAAGGATGGTTCAACATATGCAAATCAATAAATATCATTCATCACATAAACAGAATTAAAGACAAAAAACGTAATTATCTCAACAGATAGCGATAAAGCATTTGGCAAAAGTCAGCATCCTTTAATAATAAAAATCCTCAATAAACTAGATATAGAGAGAAGAAAATGCAAAACAATAAGACTCATATACAACAAACTCATCACCAACATCATACTGAAGAGGAAAGTGTTGAAAGCGATGCCCCTAAGAACTGTAACAGGACAATGATACCCTCTTTCACCACTAGTACTGGAAGTCCTAGCCAGAGAAATCAGGCAAGAAATAAAGGTATCTCAATGAAAAAGGGAAAGTCAAATTATCTCTGTTCACTGATTATATGATTTTTTTTTTTTTTTGGAACAAAACTGCAAATTTATTTCGGTCACCTAGCTTCAGGGAGAGGTCTGTCGGCCTCCGGCAAAGAAGGCCACACAGTCCCCCGGTGGGGCTCGCGGGCGGGGTTCCTGATACAGTCCCGACATCCCGACAGGAGTGGGGCTGGGAAGTCCGCCTGATTATATGATCTTATATTTAGAAATCCCTAAAGACTCTTTCAAAAAACCTCTTAGAATCGATACAAAAAAATTCGGGAAAGTTTCCACATATAAAATCAACCTACAAAACTTAGTGGCATTTCTACACACCAATAACAATCAAGCTTAGAAACAAATCAGGAATACATTCCCATTTATAATAATTACCAAAAAAAGTCTAAGAGAATATTTAACCAAAGAGGTAAAAGACTTCTAAAAAGAAAACTATAAAACACTAATAAAAAGTTGTGGATGACACAAAGAAATGGAAAAACACTCTATGATCATGGATTGGAAGAACCAATATCATTAAGATAACCTAAGTATCCATAAACAGATTAATGGATGAAGTAAATGTAGTATGTGTATGTGTATATGTGTGTGTGTGTGTGTATACACACACATATACACATACAATGGAATATTATTCAGCCATAAAAAAAGGAATGAAATCATATCTTTTGCAGCAACATGGCAGCAACTGGAAACCATTATATTGAGTGAAACAACTCAGAATCAGAAAATCAAATATCACATGTTCTCAGCTATAAGTGAGAGCAAAATAAAGTATATACATGGACATATGGTGTGGAATAATCGTCACTGGAGATCCCAAAGTGTGGGAGGGTCAGAGGGGGAGTGAGGTATGATCAATTACTTAATGAATACAAAGTACCTTGTTCAGGTGATGGTTACCCAGACTTTATCACTATGTAATATATCCATACACAAAATGGCATTTGTACTCCTTAATTTATACAAATTAAAAACGTAAAAAGACTATATTGCTTAAACAGAGTGGATGAATTAGATAGATTTTCCCCAAAGTATAAAATAAATTGACCACTAGCGTTAATTTTTTTTTGTCATTCATAGATAATATATAGTTGTCTTCTAACAATAAAGGGTTTATGGGCAATATCATGATCATTATTATTTAGAAGGTTTCCAAAGTAAAACAAAAACAACTTATTTCATAACTAAGAGTGTGTGTGTGTGTGTGTATAGAAGTCCCCTTAATTTGCAGTTTCACTTTCCACAGTCTCAGTAACACATGTTCAACTTCAGTCTTAAAATATTTAATAGATAGTTTTCAGAAATGTTATAAGTTCTGAACTGCCCTCTGTTCTGTGTAACATGATCCTACATCATTCCAACTAGATGTGAATAATCCCTTTGTCCATCATACTCACACCATGTATGCTACCTGCCCCTTAGTCACTGGGTAGCCATTTCAGTTAAGAGATTGAAAAATCATGGTATACCTAGGATCCAGTACTATTCGCAGTTTTAGGCATTCACTGTGGGTCTTCAAGTGTATCCTTCACAGACAAGGGGGTTGACTATAGTCTCATTTTGCGTCTAACTGAGCTGTAAAAGAGTAATAAAAATAACCTCAATATTTCCTTGGAAAATTATTTGAGTCAGTTGCCGCCTTCTCTCACTTTAAGAAAAGAGGTTCAGCCCAGGATCAGAGCATTAACAATAATGATGAGATACTGGCGTCACAAAAGTGCATTACACCTTCTTTGGAAAAAGTTTTCCACTTCAAGACTATACTAAAAATATGTAAAACTGAATTCCTCATGAAATATTCAGCAGATTGAATCTACATGTTTCCTTAAAAGTTATATATGATTGGTATAATAAATTAATAAAGACTAATATTTAGTAATTGTATTAGCCTGTTTTCATACTGCTATAAAGAACACCCAAGACTGCATAATTGATAAAGGAAACAGGTTTAAACTGACTCACAGTACCACATCATTTGGGAGGCCTCAGGAAACTTACAATCATGGCTGAAGGTGAAGGGGAAGCAAGCATCTTCTTCAAAAGGCAGGAGGATAGAGAAGAGCTAAGGAGGAACTTCCAAACACTTATAAAACCAGCCAATCTCGTGAGAATCCACTCACTACCATGAGAACAGCATGGGGGAAACCACCTGCATTATCCAATGACCTCCCTCCCTGGAACTGTGGGAATTACAGGTCCCTCCCTCAATACATAGAAATTACAATTTGAGATGGGATTTGGGCGGGGACACAGAGTCAAACCACATCAGTAAAACCTTGTCAGTAAATGTGCTGAAAAATTTCAAATGCAAACATTATATATATTCTTATGTATACACTCTGATTCTGTTTGGCAGTTAGTCTTGAATGACAGAATTTAACTTTACAAATTATTTGAATAATATGACATTAATAGAATCAATTCCTTGCATGTGTTTTATAATATATATTTGTGTCTTGAGGCAATTGACTGAATTTACAAAATCTCAAATGTATTTGTGTCTGTAATTATTCATAAATTACTAACCCTGAACCACTGTATGATTTATGTTTTCAAGACATAATTTTTTTTAAATTTATGTATTAATTAAATAACCAACATCTATTGAATAGCCCTTGGAGATATAACCCACATATTCGTGATTTCTTAGAGAATCTCATTGAAGACTTAGGGTGCAAGAGAATCTTAAGTCATCAAAGAAATTTCAAGTTAATATAAAATACAATGAAAAAAGAAGGGGAAGTTAAATAAATCAATACTTATTGAATGTATGCTATATGTAATTTATTTGCATATATAATCTGATATATCCTGTACAATCTACAAATTTGATATTTTATAATAAGGAGATTAATTTTGATGAAATTATGTGATTTTTCAGAAAATAAAGCAACTAGTAAGTGTAGAAGTAGGATTTTGAGCTCTGATCTATTTAATTCTAATACACTTGTGCTTGCCACTAAATTGTGCTACTCATGAGTTAGGTACTCCAAAATTTTTGTGTTTCAAGAATTCCACAACTAATGATGAATGGTACCAACATTTCAACCAACTAATACTACTATGATTTCAGTTTATTTCTTTCTTATTCTTTTACTTTGGACAAAACATTTAAAGACAAATTATGATGCCAATAATAGAACTTCCATTTAAATAGAACATTTTTGAGTAAACCAACTTTATGTTCATACACGAGACTTTATTAAACTTTTCCCCATGCATTTTCTGATTTATTACACAAAGCAATAGAAATAACTTCCATAAAATTGTATCATATGAAATTATTGTTTTGAAGATCAAAAACAAAATACAGACAATTTTATATTATTCAAAGTAATATAATTTTCTTCATATAAAAAGCAAAGGACACTCATAATCATCAGTGAGTTTATCAAGTTCACACAGGTAGGGAACAGTAGATCTGGAATCAAAGACTTTTGAATGTCAAGTTGAGTGCAATTTTCAGTGAATTAAGGATGTCTTTAGTGATGATAGGTGTTTCTGAAGATGAAACAGGAAAGGCAACCAAACAATATTTTCAGTGCAGTTCATGCCTACTGTTTCATCTTTGAGCTACTATAAAATTGTTCTTCTCACGGATATGCTGGACACTTGGTTTGAGTTGTTGGAAGCAGTTAAGAATGTAGAAATAACAGTAAAAATTGAAGCAGACAGGTTACTGGCCAAAATAGAATTTGTGGTATTGTTCAGTTTTATTTTAAAAAGAAGGTATTAGCAGGATATTTACAACATAAAATCTATGCCTTGAAAATATAGTTATTAAACTTACCAGACACAGTTATGATATTAGAAGCCATTTAATGTTGTCTTTGAATTCTCCCATATTTCACCAAAAATATGTGGCACATGAAATCTATGCTTTAAAAATAATTTTAAAACTTGACATACAAAGGAATGATATTACAAGCCGTTGAATATTGTATTTGAATTTTTTCATACGTTACAACTAAAGCACCTCTTTAAAGTTACAACTTTTGTAGTGCTGTACTCATATATTCCCTTGAAATGAATGTCTAATTATAATTAAAAAGGAATAAAAGATAAACATTTATCCACAATGTATTTTCACATGCTTTAAATTATAAACAGAGTTATTTGTCCTTGCATGTATTCTGTATATATATTCTGTTAATATTGAGTTGAATTAATTAATTAAACATAACTTCTATATACTTATGTTAGAATTACATATAAGGCAATAATTATTTTTATTTCAATAGATTTTGGGGTGAAGGTGCTTTTGGTTACATGGATAAATTCTTTAGTGGTGATTTCTAAGGTTTTAGTGTACCTGTCACCCAAGAAGTGTACACTGTACCCAATTTGTAGTATTTTAACCCTCACCTCCCTCCCAACATCCCCCAACAGGGCTCCAAAGTCCATTATATCATTCTTATGCTTTTGTGTCCTCAGAACTTAACTTCCACTTATAAGTGAGAATATATGGACAATTCATTCTCCATTTCTGAATTACTTCACTTAGAATGATGGCCTCTAGCTCCACCCAAGTTGTTGCAAAAGACATTACTTTGTTCCTTTTATGGCTGAGTAGTATTCCATGGTATATATAAGTACCAACTTTTCCTTATCCACTCTTCGGTTGAAGTGCACTTAAACTGGTTCTATATCTTTACAACTGCTAATTTTGCTGCTGTAAACATGCCTGTATAAGTGTCTTTCTTCATATAATCATTTCATTTCTTTTAGGTAGATACCAGTAGGGGGATTGCTAGATTGAATGGTATTTCCAGTTTTATTTATTTAAGGGATCTCCATAATGTTTTCCACAGTGGTTGTGCTAATTTACATTTTCATCAGCAGTGTAAAAGTGTTCCCTTTTCACTACATCCGTGCCATCTATTGTTTTTTGACTTTTTAACTGTGGCTGTTCTTGCAGGAGTATGGTGGTATCTCATTTTGGTTTTGACTTTTATTTCCCTGATTAGTGATGTTAAGCATTTTTTATATGTTTGTTAGCTGTTTGTATGTATTCTTTGCAAAAATGTCTGTTCATGTCCTTTGCCCACTTTTTGATTGAATTCTCTTGCTGACTTGTTCGAGTTCCTTGTCAATTCTGGATATTAGACCTTCATTGGATGCATAGTTTGAAAATATTATCTCCCACTCTGTGAGTTGTCTCTCTACCCTGCTGATTATTTATTTGGCTGTGCAGAATATTATAGTTTAATTAGATCCCAGTTACTTATTTTTGTTTTGTTGCATTTGCATTCAACGTCTTAGCCATGAATACTTTGCCTAAGCCAATATCCAGAAGAGTTTTTCCAATGTTATCTTCTACAATTTTCATGGTGTTAGGTCTTATATTTAAGCCTTTGATCCATCTTATAGTTGACTTTTGTGTAAGGTGAAGAATGGGGATTCCATTACATTCTTCTATATGTGGCTTGCCAGTTTTCCCAGTACCGTTTAACCAATAGGGTGTCCTAAACAAATGGAAGAACACACCATGCTCATGGATAGGAAGAATCAGTATCGTGAAAATGGCCATACTGCCCAAGGTTATTTACAGATTCAATGCCATCCCCATCAAGCTACCAATGAATTTCTTCACAGAATTGGAAAAAACTGCTTTAAAGTTCATATGGAACCAAAAAAGAGCCCACATTGCCAAGAATCCTAAGTCAAAAGAACAAAGCTGGAGGCGTCACGCTACCTGACTTCAAACTATACTACAAGGCTACAGTAACCAAAACAGCATGGTACTGGTACCACAACAGAGATATAGACCAATGGAACAGAACAGAGTCCTCAGAAATAATACCACACATCTACAGCCATCTGATCTTTGACAAACCTGAGAGAAACAAGAAATGGGGAAAGGATTCCCTATTTAACAAATGGTGCTGGGAAAATTGGCTAGCCATAAGTAGAAAGCTAAAACTGGATCCTTTCCTTACCCCTTATATGAAGATTAATTCAAGATGGATTAGAGACTTAAATGTTAGACCTAATACCATAAAAACCCTAGAAGAAAATCTAGGTAGTACCATTCAGGACATAGGCATGGGCAAGGACTTCATGTCTAAAACACCAAAAGCAACGGCAGCAAAAGCCAAAATTGACAAATGGGATCTCATTAAACTAAAGAGCTTCTGCACAGCCAAAGAAACTACCATCAGAGTGAACAGGCAACCTACAGAATGGGAGAAAATTTTTGCAATCTACTCATCTGACAAAGGGCTAATATCCAGAATCTACAAAGAACTCAAACAAATATACAAGAAAAAAACAAACAACCCCATCAAAAAGTGGGCAAAGGATATGAACAGACATTTCTCAAAAGAAGACATTCATACAGCCAACAGACACATGAAAAAATGCTCATCCTCACTGGCCATCAGAGAAATGCAAATCAAAACCACAATGAGATACCATCTCACACCAGTTAGAATGGCAATCATTAAGAAGTCAGGAAACAACAGGTGTTGGAGAGGATGTGGAGAAATAGGAACACTTTCACACTGTTGGTGGGATTGTAAACTAGTTCAACCATTATGGAAAACAGTATGGCAATTCCTCAAGGATCTAGAACTAGATGTACCATGTGACCCAGCCATCCCACTACTGGGTATATACCCAAAGGATTATAAATTACTCTACTACAAAGACACATGCACACGTATGTTTATTGTGGCACTATTCACAATAGCAAAGACTTGGAATCAACCCAAATGTCCATCTGTGACAGACTGGATTAAGAAAATGTGGCATATATACACCATGGAATACTATGCAGCCATAAAAAAGGATGAGTTTGCGTCCTTTGTAGGGACATGGATGCAGCTGGAAACCATCATTCTTAGCAAACTATCACAAGAAGAGAAAACCAAACACCGCATGTTCTCACTCATAAGTGGGAACTGAACAATGAGATCACTTGGACTTGGGAAGGGGAACGTCACACACTGGGGCCTATCATGGGGAGGGGCGAGGAGGGAGGGATTGCACTGGGGAGTTATACATGATATAAATGATGAATTGATGGATTCTGACGAGTTGATGGGTGCAGTACACCAACATGGCATAAGTATACATATGTAACAAACCTGCACGTTATGCACATGTACCCTAGAACTTAAAGTATAATAAAAAAACAAAAAAAAACAAAAAAACAAATAGGGTGTCCTTTCCCCAATTTATTTTTTGTATGCTTCATCAAAGATCAGCTGGCTGCTAAGTATTTGGCTTTATTTTTGGTTTCTCTATGCTGTTCCATTGGTCTATGTGTTTACCATGCTGTTTTGGTAACTGTAGCCTTGTAGTATAACTTGAAAACAGATAATGTGATGCCTCCAGATTTGTTCTTTTTGCCTATTATTACTTTGGTTATGCAGACTCTTTTTTGGTTCTATGAATTTCAGGATTTTTTTTCTAACTCTGTGAAGAGTGATGATGGTATTTTAATGCAAATTTCATGAAACCTGTAGATTGCTTTTGGCAGTATGGTCATTTTCACAATATTGATTCTTCCCATCCCTGAGCATGGGATGTCTGTTCATTTGTTGTATTATCTATAATTTCTTTCAGCAGTGTTGTGTGGTCTTTCTTGTAGAGATCTTTTACCTCCATAGTTAAGTATATTTCTAACTATGCTATTTTATTGCAGCTGTTGTAAAAGAAATTGAGTTCTTAATTTGATTCTCAGCTTGGTTGTCATTGATGTACAGTAGAGCTATTGATTTGTGTCCATTGATTTTTTGTCCTTAGACTTTACTAAATTCATTTATCAGATCTGGAAATGTTTTGGATGAGTTTTTAAGGTTTCTAGGTGTATGATCATGTCCTTGATGAACAGCAAGAATTTAACTTCCCATTTTCCAATTTGGATGCCCTTTATTTATTTTCCTTGTCTGATTTCTCTGGCTAGGACTTCCAGTATTATGTTGAATAGAAATGGTGAAAGTAGGCATCCCAATCTTGTTCCAGTTCTCAGAGGAAATGCTTTCAACTTTTCCCCATTTAGTATGATGTTGGCTGTGGGTTTGTCATATATGGGTTTTATCACAAATGTTTTATTACAAAATAAGTCCCTTGTATGCCTACTTTGTTGAGGGTTGTTATCATGAAAGAATACTGAATTCACCAAGTGCTTTTTCTACATGTATTGACATAATCATATAGTTTTTGTCTTTAATTCTGTTTATTGACTTGTGTATGTTACACCATCCCTGCATCCTTGGGATGAAACCCAGTTGTTCATCATGTCTTATCTTTTTGGTATGCTGTTGAATTTCATTATCTAGTATTTTGTTAAGGAATTTTGCATCGAAGTTCATCAGGAATATTGGTCTGTAGTTTCCTTTTTTTATTATGTCTTTTCCTGGTTTTGGTATTAGGGTGATACTGGTTTCATAGAATGATGTAAGGAGAATTTTCTTTCTCTATCTTTTCGAATAGTTTGAGTAGGATTGGTACCAATTTTTCTTTGAATGTCTTATAGAATTCAGCTGTGAATCCATCTGGTTCAAGACTTTTTTGTTGGCAATTTTTATTTTCATTTCATTTTTAGTTCTTTTGAGACAGAGTCTCACTCTGTCACCCAGACTGGACTGCAGAGGCACAATCTCAGCTCACTGCAACCTCCATCTCCTGGGTTCAAGCAATTCTCCTGCCTCAGTTTCCTGAGTAGCTGGGATTACAGGAACACACCACTACACCTGGCTAATTTTTGTATTTTTAGTAGAGATGTAGTTTCACCATGTTGGTCAGGCTGGTCTCAAGCTCCTGACCTCATGATCCACCTGCCTTGGAATCTCAAAGTGCTGGGATTACAGGCATGAGCCACCGCACCCAGCTGACAATTTTTCTATGACTAATTCAATATTACTGTTAGTGGTCTGTTCAGGGTTTCTACTTCTTCGCTATTTAATGTAGGAGGATTGTATATTGCCAGGAATTTATCTATTTACTCTAGATTTTCTAGTTTATGAATGTAAAGGTATTCATAGTTGCCTTGAAAAATCCTTTGTATTTCTATGACTTGTAATATCCCCAGTTTCAAGTCTAATTAGCTTATTTGGAACCTCCCTCTCATTCTCTTTGTTAATCTCACTAATGGTCTGTCAATTTTGTTTATCTTTTCAAAGAATCACCTTTTTGTTTCATCTTCTGTGTGTTTCTTTGTTTGTTTGTTTGTTTGTTTCAATTTCATTTAGCTCTGCTCTGATCTTTGTTGTTTCTTTTCTTCTGCTCAGTTTGGGTTTAGTTTGTTCTTGTTTTCCTAGTTCCTTGAGGTGTAACATTAGGTTTCAATTTGTGCTTCTTCAGACTTTTTGATACAGGCATTTAACACTATGAACCTTTCTCTTAGCACCACTTTTGCTGTATCCCAGAGGACTGGATAAGTTTGTGTCACTATTTTCACTCATTTCAAAAAATTTCTTCATTTCCATCTTGATTTCATTAATTCCCAGCTTATCCAAGAACAGATGATTTAATTTCCATGTATTTATATAGTTTTGAGTGTTCCTTTGGGAGATATTTTCAGTTTTATTCTGCTGTAATCTGAGAAGATTTTTAATATGATTTCAATTTTCTTAGAATTGAATAGATGAGACTTGTTTTGTGGCCTATGTATGGTCTACCTTGGAGAGTTTTTCATGTGCTAATGAGAAGAATGTATATTCTGCAGTTGTTGGGAAGAATGCTCTGTAAATATCTGTTAAGTACATTTGCTCTAGGGTATAGTTTAAGTCCATTGTTTCTTTGGTGAATTTCTGTCTTGAATAGTCTTGTGTCGTCAGTGGAGTATTGATGTCTCCTAATATTATTGTATGGCTATCTGTAGTGTTTATTAGGTCTAGTAGTAAATGTTTTCTAAATTGGGAACTGCAGAGTTAGGTGGATATACATTTGGGATAGTAATATCTTCTTGTTGGACTAATCGTTTTATCATTATATAATGTCCTTCTACTTTTTTTTTTTAACTGTTGTTGCTTTAAAGTCTGTTTTGTCTGATGTAAGAATAGCTACTCCTGCTTGCTTTTCATTTTCATTTGCTTGGAATATCTTTGTCCACCCTTCACTTTAAGTTTATATGAGTCTTAATGTGTTAGGTGAGTCTCTTGAAGACAGCAGACATTTGGTTTGTGATTTAGTATCCATTCTGACATGCTGTATTTTTTAAGTGTACGACTGAGTTCATTTACATCCAATGTTATTATTGAGATGTGAGATACCGTTCTATTCATCATGTTAGTTGTTACCTAGATACTTTGCTGTTTTTATTGTGTTATGCTTTATAGGCCCTGTGAAATTTATGCTTTAATGAGGTTCTATTTTGATGCATATCGAACTTTTGTTTCAAGACTTAGAACTTCTTTTAGCATTTCTTGTAGTGCTGGTTTGGTGGTGGCAATTTCCCTCTGCATTTTCTTGTTTGAAAAAGATGATATCTCCTTCATTTATGAAACTTAGTTTTGCTGAATACCAGATTCTTGCCTAACAATTATTTTGTTTGTGGAGGTTAAAGATAGAACACTAATCCCTTCTAGCTTGTATGGTTCCCCCTGAGAAATCTGCTGTTAGATTTATAGGTTTTCCTTTACAGGTTACCTAATAATTTTGTCTCACAGCTTTAAAATTATTTTCTTTGTTTAGCCTTTAGATAGCCTGGTGACTATGAACCTTGGTGATGATCTTTTTACAATGAATTTTCCAGTTCTTTGAGCTTCTTGTATTTGAATATCTAGATCTTTAGCAAGACCAAGGAGATTTTCTTCAATGATTTCTTCAAGTAAGTTTTCCAAACTTTTAGACTTCTCTTCTCCCCCAGAAACACCAATTATTCTTAGGTTTGGCCATTTTACATAATTCTATACTTCCTGGAGACATTGTTCATTTCTTTTGGTTCCTTTTTCTTTACCTCTGTTCAAAAGCCTTGTTTTGAGTTCTGAAATTGTTTCTTCTAGTTGTTTAGTTTCTTTTAACTTTCCACTGCATTTTATATTTCCCTATGTGTGTATTTAATTTCCAGATGTTCTGATTGGTTTTTCTTTATAATATCTATCTCACAGGAAAAAATTTCATTCATATCCTAGATTTTTTTTCTCTGGTATCTCCTTGAGTAACTTAATAATCAACCTTCTGAGCCTGGTCATGGAGGCTAGCACCTGTAATCCCAGCAATTTAGAAGGCTGAGCTGGGTGCATCACATAAGGTCAGGAGTTTGAGACTGGCCTGGCCAATATGACAAAACCCCATCTCTACTAAAAATACAAAAATTAGCTAGCTGTGCTGGCAGGTGCCTGTAATCCTAGCTACTCAGGAGGCTGAGGCAGGAGAATCACTTGAGTGTGGGCAGCAGAGTGAGACTTTGTCAAAACAAAACAAAACAAAAAGAAGAAAATCAACATTCTGAATTATTTGTTTTTCATTTTGAAGATTTCATCTTGGCTTGGATCCATTGCTGGGTGCTAATGCGATCTTTCTCTGGTGCTATGGAATCTTGTTTTTCATATTACTAGAATCACTTTTCTGATTTCTTGTCATTTTGGGTAGACTATCTCTTCAAATTGTTCTGGAAGTTGTTTTTGATTGAATTGCGTTTCTTTTTAAATTCTTTTCTCCTCTTAAGGACCAGACTTTAATGTTTATATTTTATTATAGTTTAATTTGATTCTTGATGCTTTTAGAGGTGTAGACTCTGTATGAGTTTCTTAGTTATAGTAAGTCTTTGTGCACTGGTTTCCCAGATGCTGATTGTAGTAGTTATGTACTTGGAGCATGGGCAAGTTCACGGTCTCCTACGGGGTTGGAATGGCAGTGATCTCTTGAATCTTATTGCATTTTTTCATAGTATATACTATCTATTTATTTATCTTTCCCCAGTATTTCATAAGTTGATGGTTCAGGCTTCAAGTCAATAGAGGAGAGGAGGCATCCCTATGTAGGCACTGGTTGTAGCTAAAGCAGGTGGATAGATGTAATACCCAATTGTGGGCAATGGTCCCAGTCTTGATCAAGGTGGATGAGGGAGTTCTCAGTTATATGTGCTGAGGTTTTATAAGAGAGAAGAGAGGGAGCCACATCAGCTTCCCTTCCAGGCCAGCAGGAAAGCTGTCTACCTCATAGCCTCACTCCTGTCCCAGTGTTCTGGCTGTTCAGGTCAGACAGGCACTTTTTTTTTTTTTTTCTTTTTTTTTAAACTGTAAGAAGGCTGACATTCCAAGTAAGGAGGAATTTTGACTCTGCCTCTCGTATGAGCCTGAATCTAGAGAGCACCCCTCCTGTGGGGCTGCAATCACCCTAAATTGTTAAAAGAAAGCTGTCTATATGTGTATCCATGCTGTGTTCCTGTGGAAGAAGCCCCAGCTGTGCTGCAGTCGTTTGAAAGGGGAAACAAGGGCCCCTTCTCCAAGACCTTTTATGATCACAGAGACTGCCTGTTGGGGTAGATGTGCAGATTGTCACTTCTGTGCCCAGCACTGCAATTATGTCTCTGCGGTAAGAAAATTCCCACAAGTGGAAAGACCTTGGACTCATGGCCTGCTGTTCAGATTCTTTTGACCCATAAGGGGTTCCTTTGATGTGGCATTCTCTTCTCCCCTACAAATGGGACATCTTCAGAACCAGACTACAGTGATTGTTATTGGTTTTCTGGCTATAGTCACCCAGTGGGGCTACCAGATTCTGGGTTGATGCTAGGGAATGTCTGCAAGGGATAATTATGATTAACGTAATTAAACTTATTAACTAAATTCAATCATGTTTGATTTATTTAGAAAAATAAAAGTTGGCTGGGTGTGGAGGCTCATGCCTGTAATTCCAGCATTTTGCAAAGCTGAAGTGGAAAGATAACAGCTTGAGGCTAAGAGTTCAATATCAGTCTAGGCAACATAGCAAGACCTTGTATCTGTCTTTGAAAAAGAAAAGTTCCTGGGTATGGTGGTGCCTGAAGTCCTGACTACTTAGAGGCTGACTTCGGAGGGTCCCAGGATTTTGAGGCTACAGTGAGTTATGATTGTGCCACTGCATTTCATCCTGGGGAATGGAGACCTTGGCTCAAAGAAAGAAAGAAAAAAAAAGACAGAAACAAAGAGAGAGAAAGAGAGAAAAAGAAAGAAAAGAAAAGTAGAAAGAAGAAAGGATAGAAAGAAAGAAGGAAAAGAAGAAAGGAAGAGGGAGGAAAGAAAGGAAGGAGGGAAGGAAGGGAGGAAGGAGGGAGGGAGAAAGGAAGGGAAGGAAGGGAAAGAAAGAAAGAAAGAAAGAAAGAAAGAAAGAAAGAAGGAAGGAGGAAGGAAGGAAGAAAGAAGGAAGGAAGGAAGAAGGAAGGAAGGAAGAAAGGAAGGAAGGAAGAAAGAAAGAAAAAAGAAAGAAAGAAAGAAGAAAGAAAAAGAAGAAAGGATAAAAATAAAGAAGGAAGGATAGAAATAAAGAAAGAAGGGAAGGAAGGAAGAAGGAAGGAAGAAAGAAGAAAAGAAAAGAACAGAAAAAAGAAAGAAGAAAGAAAGAAGAAAGAAAGAAAGAAAGAAAGAAGAAAGAAAGAAAAAAAAAAAAAAGAAGAAAGAAAGAAAGAAGAAGAAAGAAAGGAAAGGAAAAGAGAAAAGGAAGGAAGAAAGGGAAGGAAGGAAGGAAGCAAGGAAGGAAGGAAGGAGGGAGGGAGGGAAGGAAGGAAGGAAGGGAAAATTAAATGACAGGGTACAGTACACTCCTTGCTATCCACCTTGTTTTTTAAATATTTTAAAAATGCATGAACATCTCAATCTTCCTCCTTTCCAGAAACAATAACTACAAAACAACAGAACATGCAAATGTACACAGAGAGCATAGAAGTCTCCCTTCAGCTCACAAGAACCTGGTCTTGCAATTCCTCTATTTCTGTCTAGTTTTACAGCCAAAGTCTTAAGTTGCCTGCTAACAGAAATTTAAAGACGTTTTTCCATTTTTCTTAATCTGCAATGACTCACACAATTCCTTCTCAATGTCTCTTCATAAAATCTCTCATCAACATCTCTTTTTTTGGTGTATCTCTCATTTCCTCTCTAAAAGTTTTAAAGATAGTTTATTTTATAGTCTCTAAAAGCACACAATAATGTGTCTCAATCTGGATGCTGCCACATTAGTAGGTCTGCACACTCAGAGGACATTTATCTGCAGATTCACATCCATCAGCACCTATGATGTTAATCACTTATTACTTACGATTTTCTCTGTTCTCTCACTTTGGGTAATGATTAGTCAAATGTAGACCTCCTGAATTGATATATGTTTCAAATAATTATTCTCCTTCTAAAATTTTTCTTATATTTTTTGAGATTTTTTAAAAACATTATCTGTTCTCATTGATTTCCATTGGTACAACCATTGGTACAATCACCTGCTTAGTATTTCCTATAATTCTGATTTGTTCTTTTAACTGATCTTTTTAATACAGTATTCTTTTCTTACATGATAGATTCTGTGTCTTTTCTTATATATCTGATTATAATATCCTATTTTATAAAGATAATAATCTATTTTATGAAGTTATTTTTACCTTCCTGTTTTTTTGGCATGCTCTTTTATTTCATTTATGTCTTCTTTTTTCTGTTGTTCTATTAATTTTGTTTCTCATATGATAAAATCCCTTGAAAACATGATTTACTTGCACTTCTGTGTGCATTGGTTTAAACTCTCTAGCAAGAGCTCTTTATAGAAAAACTGGATAGTCAGTCACTTTTTGAAAATTAGATTCAAAATATTATTTTCAATAAGTCATCTATCTAGGTTGCTTTACTTTCCAAAGAAAAACATCTTGCAGTCTCTTATCACAGTGTTTTAGGCAGTTACTTGCATTGCTAGGTGAAGGGAAATGACTTTAATTATCTTCGTCATTAAACCATAGAGACAGGAATCAGAATAGATATTTCTGTGAGATGGGGATACAATGGAAGCATTGATTGGAATAGGGAATACAGGAACTATCTGAAGTTATGAAAATGTTCTATATCTTGAAGTGAGTGAATTTTTGAGATCTATAAATAAATGTAAAAGAGAACTAAGTTGTATACTTAAAATATGTGCACATCATCCTATATAAATTAAACTTGTATAAAAGTAAAATAAATAATATTGAAAATTAAGAATTATTTTAAGAATACCCAAAATAATTTAGGTGATGGAATTTTTATCATTAGTTTAGAAATGCATCACAGTAGAGTGTCCAGGCAGGTTGTAAGAGTCAGATACTTGGGGACACACATGGAGTCTGCATACATGGCCTACCACCCTCAGTTCCACAGGTAGGTAACAAAAGATTGAGGCATTAAAGGAGACAGACAAGGCTAAAAAACTCTGCAAGGAAAAGCAGAAAAAGCAAGGACTTTAAGGTGTTCTGCTAGAATTACACATTCTACTACTCAATCCTCTCTTTTCCCAACACCCTGAACCTAGTTATCTTATAGGTACAATAAATACTAGTAAATAATGTCATGCTGAGGGAGAAATAAAGGAATCCTCCCTGAAACTAGAATCTCAATCCTCAGTTTGAGCAAAAGTAAGAACAATACCTTCCAAATGTCCCCAATTATTTAAGATTTTGAAAGAGAAAACTAGAAAGGAAAATATTTGATAAGCAAATCATATCCAACAACTGCCTGCCTTGTCTCTTTCCTAAGGCTGTAAGAATAAAACTCTCTGGAAAAATACAGCATACTGAAAAGAAAAAAAGATTCACATTATAACACGCTATCTTTGTTACAAATATATATCTTATGCCTAAGGAATTCCAAAGCAGAAGCTGATCTGTGCTATTTTAGTCACATCTCCAGGCAAACATAATCAGTTTCATACTCAAATAAAAGAAATAAACATATTACAAAATAATGTTAATTAAAGCATTTATTTTCAAGTTAATTAAGCTATATAAAACAGATGCACAGTTTGATGCATATTAGGTATGTAATTTGTTTATTATTTTGAGGTTCAAAATCTCAATAATATTCTTTATATCTTTCTCAGCTTTCCCTTTGCTCTCTACAGGGTATGAGAAGTTAAAAACAAAAATGAAAATAATTTAAACTTATAACTAATTGAATGTCTTTTGTAAAGTTTAAAATGCTATGATGTCAAATTTTTAATGTTGCTTTAAAAAATAACTTACACAAATGCATTGTGAAAATATTATTGCAATTCCATATTAAGTTTCAATAACAATTATTATCCATATATTTCACACTGTTGCTAAACATTTCTGTAGCCTTACTAAAAATAAAATAACCTAGTCATACTAGAAATTTACTCATAGAATAAGCATACATCATATTCATAGAACTTTGTTTTTAATATCTATATTCATTAAAATTATTCTGAATATGCATAATGTTTATGAAGCAGAACAGTTTATTTTTCCTTACTTGGAGAAAATCTTCATGACTCCCTGTGTCCCAGTTCTTACCTCTGGAGTTACATAATGAAATCCAGATAACACCCTATACTTTTAGGTTCTATATCATAGTCAAGACACATCCACAAAATAATTTTTCTCTGTATATGTAGGCGAAAGAGACAGCTGTACCTTCTTCTCTGAGAAAATTTATTTGAAACATAATGGGAAAAATCCTTGGTTTTCTTTTCTGTTTAGTACATAAATAGATCTCCTCAGGGAAAAGATAAAACCAGAGTTGCCAACTTTGTCACCCAAGAATATATCCACAGGATCTCATCACTTCTTGCAATAGAAATGCAAATCTCAGGAGAGTTAAATATCTCTGGGGTTCTCTCTTTATATACTCAGTCTTAAATGACCTTTCAAGGCTTGTTTTTCTGTGCCGTTTTCAAGTTTCAGTAAGAATTATTCAGAAAGCCCTAACTGCAGAAATATATAAATATTTTCTCATTTCCAAAGTTAAAGTATTGCAAAAACAAACAAACAAAAATATTCAAACTATATAGCTAAGCCGCTATAGCCCATTTCATACACTTCCTTAAAATAAACATAACTACTCCTCAAGTAAGAGGACTTGACAGCACCATTTGTTAATCGTAGTTCATTCTAACATTACCTGGTAATTGAGGTGACCTTCTGTGTTTGCTAATTGGCTTTACCTATATGAAAAATAAATTTCTCTTATCTTTACGAGAGAAGGCAGTTTTCAAACTTATAGCACAAGGCCTACAAAAGTTAGACTCCAACCACACCGAAGAAAGTGAAATGTAGTGGAGTTATCTCCCTTGATTATTACAATTCAAAGATCGCTCCTAGGTCCCTAAAAAAGATATTCCTGAGTTATACAATTTACAAAGGGCCAATCTAGTTTTTAGAAACATTTACATATATTTGGAAGAAGTACTTAGAATTTTAAGTTTTCTACAGTAAATGTTCTATAGAAAAGTTGGGAGAGAGAGATTTTATTTTCAATAAGGATAATGTAGCCTCTTAATTTAGTAGTAGTCCCTACAATAAATAGGAAGGTCTTAAATTTAAATGAACTGCAACAATTAAATATTCTGCACTCTTTCAATTTAAAAAATTTTTGTTGCATCAGTAGAAATGATGAGGTTCTACATGATCTGTATAAATATTCCAAACTGATAAATTTTCGATTGTTCCAAAATACCTAGGAATTATCTCTAGTAAATGAAGAAAGATATAGCTGATGAATTTTGGAAAATATTTCTTCCAGTAACTTTCTTAATATACATCTTGAAAAAAGTCTCTGAAAATTAGTCTTGATAATATTAGTGAAATGAAAAGTAATATTTATCCTGTTTCATAGTTAATGTTATTCAACATTAGACAAATAGAAGAAGCACTCAGACATTGAATAAATAATCTCACTTTACTCATACCCAGAACTCTTTATCCTTATCATTTAATACTTGCTCATATATATATATATTACTTAGTTTTGTTGCCTAGGCTGAAATACAATGGCACAATCTCGGCTCACTGCAACCTCTGCCTCCCAGGTTCCAGCTATTCTCCTTCCTCAGATTCCCAGGTAGCTGGGACTACAGGCGTGCACCACCACACCCGGCTAGTTTTTATATTTTTAGTAGAGATGGGGTTTCACCATGTTGGTCAGACTGGTCTCAAACTCCTGACCTCAGGTGATCCACCCATCTCAGCCTCCCAAACTACTGAGATTATAGGTGTGAGCCATCACGCTTGATCATTTGTTCATATTTTTATATGCAATACAATATTACAATGCTGTTTACTCCTTTGGATATTTGATATTGATGCCCCATAAGCATTTTCAGTGAAGGGATAAGCAAAATACTATCTCAAGAGTGTCTCATAAAAAGTCCTGAAAATATCATAAATTGTAGTTAAAAAAAAGTCAAATATTTTTAAACTAACAGATAAAATGTGTTATCAACAGGAAATGTTTTTGAAGCTAGTTTGTGAATATAGATACTGTTTCAAAAAGTACAAATTAAAAATCAAAAAAATTATCCCAATTAAAAACAAAGAAAGATACTTCTTTTTCCATGTTTTTAGAGAATTTACAGTTATGCATCACATAAAGACAGGAATAAGTGCTGAGAAATGCATCATTAGATAGATGATTTTTATCATTGTACAAACATCATAGAATGTACTTATACAAATTTAGGTGGTATAACCTACTACACACGTAGGCTGTATGGTATAACCTATTGCTCCTAGGCTACAAACCTGTAAAGCATGTTACAGTACTAAATACCATAGGCAACTGTAACAAGATGATAATTATTTATATATCTAAACATAGGAAAGGTACAGTAAAAATGAGGTATAAAAGATAAAAAATGGTGCCTGTATAGGTCATGCACCGTAAGTGGAGCTTGCAGGTCTGGAAGTTGCTGTGGGTAAGTCAGTGAGTAAGTGATAAGTAAATGTGAAGGCCTAGGTCATTGCTGTATGCTACTACTGTAGATTTTATAAATGCTGTAAACTTAGGCTACACTAAATTTATAAAATAAGATTTTTCTTTCTATCATGATAAGTTATCATTAGCATACTGTAATTTTTTTCACTTTAGAAACTATTTCTTAACATTTTGACTCTTTGGTAATAACACTAAGTTTAAAAAATAAATACAATGTACAGCTGTGTAAAAATATATTCCCCTATTTATATCTTTATTCTATAAGATTTCTATTTTTATGGTTTTAAATTTTATTTTTCTGCTTTTTCAACTTTTTGTTAAAGACTAATACACAAAGACACATTTTGGCCTAGGCATATAATGGGTCAGTGTTATCAATATCACTGTCTTCCACCTCCACATGTTGTCGCACTGGTAGGTCTTCAGGGGCAGTAACGTTCCTAGAGCTGTCATCTCTTATGATAAAGATGACTTCTTCTGGAATACCCACTGAGTTCCTGGAATATCTGACTGAGGCTGGTTTACAGTGAATTTTTTAAAATAAGTACAAGACATACACACTAAACTAATGATAAAATGTATTGCATAGTAAATAAATGTACTAGCAACATATTTATTACCATTTTCAAGTATTATGTAATGTTCATAATTCTACTTGTCATGCTTTTTTACAAGTGGCATCACAATAGGCTTGTTTGCACCAAAATCACCACATACATGTGAGTGATGCACAGTGCTATGACTTTAGGATGCCTATGACATCCTTAGGTAATAGACATTTTTTCAGTTCTCTTATAATCTTATGAGATTTTGTTGTATATGTGGGCTATCATTGACCAGAATGTTGTTATGCAGTGCATGACTGTACTTTAACATAATCTAAAACATTCTGAAAAGTTTAAGTAACCAAAAACGCTACTTCAAATAGTATCTGACAATTGTATTAAAGGTATTTTCAAAAGTAAATATTAAGATTGGCACTATGTCTTTTCAGTGCAATTTTTTTGTGTTTATTTATGAAAGACCATACAATCTTCTCCTTTTTATCTTCTTTCTCTCTTTTTCTCCTTCTTCATAATGTGACAAGCTAGTTGTAAATGTATTGACTCCATAAGTATTTTATCCTGGGTTTTTAGTAAATGTCACATCCTGAGGCTCAGCTAAATTAGTTAAAAAATGTTTACAAGCAAAACTCAAAATCTCATGTAATCTCTGCAAAAAGAGGAGCATAATGGATGAAACATCTTTTACATATACATTGTTTTTGATAAATACAATCATATCAAACAATAATCAGCAGGAGCAAACTCTGATGTAACTCGGTTGGAAAGAGTACCTCTTTGATATTTTTTTTGTCACTGTGACCAAAAAGAAATGCAAATGAGTAAGTAAGTAAATCTTAACAAATTCAGGTAAGGTTTTAATAACTTACCCTTCATAATCAGTTAGCCCAAATTTTTAACCACCCTGAATGCAGATAATTTTATATACTTTACATATGACTTTTGTAGAATGTAAGGGTGACAGTAGAAGACATAGAAAAAGCAAAAATTAATATTTTCCTGTAGACAGATTTGTTTCAGTATTCATCACAGAATTTTAAATAAATCAAAGCAACCATTTTTACCTAGTGAAGAATAAATCTTTCTAAAGACTTCTCTCTAACCTTCTCATTATAACGCCACATAACATATGCCTATTGCTACCATTTATTACTACTTTCAGTATGTTTATTTGTAAATTTTGTGATTACACAATATTCTATATTTTGTAAGTAATGTAAGGTATTTGAAAATGTAATCTACACATACTATAAAACACTATAATTTGGCATTAAATTATTTATACACATAAATTACATTAATAGTGTAAGTCATCACTTCCATTATAAAAGCAAATTAGTTTTTTGAAAACTAATTATTTGGTACTATATCTGTTAAACAAGCTTTATATTTGGATAGAATTTTAAAAAGTAGTTGACTTTAAAAGTTATTAATTTCAATAAAGATAAAAGTCAGTAACACCCCTATTTGATAGGCTACAATGTTTTTATTAAAATGCAAACATGAGGAAATAAAGTATAGGTAAGAAAGAAAACTGCACTTATTACAGTTTTCTCTAATTTTTACATTTTAAATTAAACAAG
Source organism: Trachypithecus francoisi (assembly GCF_009764315.1). Lineage (NCBI taxonomy): Eukaryota > Metazoa > Chordata > Mammalia > Primates > Cercopithecidae > Trachypithecus > Trachypithecus francoisi. The sequence goes on along the minus strand of NW_022681463.1, from coordinate 53,438,262 downwards.
ACATAGTGTGAAATCCTCTAAATGTGTCTCAATCTGGAGGTAGTCCAGATGGTTGTGAGTTGTGAGTTGAATACTTGCTCTCAAAACTTACTTGCTAAATGATACTAAGAAGCATATCAATCTTCCTGAGCCTTCATGTTGTCATTTATAGCATATACAATTTCCAAAGCTATTTTAACATATGATGAGATAGTGTATATATAAAGTAATTATGAAGTGCCTACATTTAATAATTTTATACACTATTTTATTAATAAAATATATATTGACAAATTTGACATTATATATTATATTTGTTTGTATAAGTTATATGTCATAAAGCATATATAAACAAATTTGAATGCTTTATTAAACTTGGAAATAATCAATTTTCTCATTTTTAAGAACAATTAAAGATCAGACCGCCTAAATAATTACTTTGTAACCTCCTATCATGTCAGTATCAAATCTGGAATTCAAACTTTGTCTTTTTAGTAGAATTACATTTGTCATTCCAGTACTCTGGGCTGAGTTTATCCTAAATCTATATATCCTTCATTCTACAGCTGTAAATGCCAGGCTTTGATTCATTCCTGCAACAGATAATCATGTTCCTATAATATTCATATACTTTTCATCTTCTTGACTCCCAAGCATCTAGACAAGAATATGCTGTGAATTTTGTCCAAAGATTCTCAGAAACTACATTGATAAATGGAAAAAGAGAATTTTTTGTCCATAAGAAACATTTTAAGTATTGCTTATTAGCTTGGCTTTATAAATCGAGCAGCAGTAAAGAGTGTTAATTCATTTTTAATATTTCCTCATGTTATTTAAGAAAAATATAAATGCATATTTGCTTAGCCAAACAGAATTTTTTTTTTTTAATCTTCCCCTCTCCTCTTCCTTTATCCCCTTCCAATCCAAGCAGGGACATGAAAGAAATATCATAAAGACATATACTGAAATAGAGAAAACTGTGTAGTTTAATATAATTGAGATGCATAATATATATCAGGGAGGGAGAACAGAAGTCCCCAATATAATCCTTGGAAATAAATCTGATATTTTATCCACAAAATAGTAGTGTTGCATTTTTATATCTCTATGAAACATAGTAATAAGTTGAAAAGAGTGACACTCAAAGACATGTGGTCTAATTTATGCACAATAAAGTATAAGAGTTAAAAATGGGATTAATTTCAGGCATTCTCATTAATTGGAACTATTACTTTGAAGACAATTTATTTTACTACTCTTCACAATCTGTGCTTATAAACTGACAGGCTACGTAGTGACATCATGCCTCCTGTATTACAAATATTTTATGTGTAACTTTGAAGGGGAATGGAAAATACCATTCAAGAGTCTTGCAAGGAGAAGATATTTCTTCAGTATTAAACAAGATTATCTCCATGAGGAGTATATTGATGGACAATGTAGCACAAGAGTTTTTAAAGATGTGATCATTTTTTTCTAAGTAAATTTGGTCTTACAGGTAGTTCCTTCTAGAAGCTCTTATGGAAGTGATAAATATGTGCATGAATACTTGTCATAATTTAATCTTCTGAATTTTCTTAATGATGGACCTAGAGTCCCAGGGTAAAAAACAAACACATTTGTTCAAGGAGAATTTGGAAGAAGATGAGGGAAGAAAGAAACTTCTAAAAATCCAGTCAAAATTGACTAGAAATGAACCAAAAGATTATTTGGTAACAAAACTAAGACCATATGCATGTTTGTGGTCAGTTAAAAATAAAATGGTGGTTTGAACAATTCGGGTATTTTTAAAGATGTGTGAGTAGTATACATTTAGGGGCTCTACTCTCTAGAAATGTTTTAAATTTGTTTTTGTGGCATCCAAGTAAAAGCATAGTGTAGAAATGAATAAAGAATGCATATCTAAGATATGTAAAATGATAGAACAATTATGCAGAAAAATGGAATTACACCTATTCTGAGGAATGCCCTCTAAATACATGTATGGAATTAGATGCTAAAGCAGAAGGAGTATAGAAAGGTAACTCAATGAAAAATCTTAGCTTCTTCTTTGCAGTATTAGAAAAGTAGACAAGAAACAAACAAAGGATCTCATAGGAAGTTATAAAAACTTCACAGAAAATTTCTTATACAAAAGGATTTCATAGGAAGATGATCTATGAAGATAGTTTCTTCTTTTTTCATTTAAAAATAAAATTGTTTTCAGCAATAGTATTTATTGCAAAGCCCAAAGGTCATTCTGAGGGCTGTAACGTAATCTTTTTAAACATTTTATTTTATTATAATTTTATTTATTTATTTTTGGAGACAGAGTCTCTCTCTGTCTCCCAGGCTGGAGTACAGTGACATGACCTCAGCTCATTGCAATCTCTACCTCTCAGGTTCAAGAAATTCTTGTACCTCAGCCTCCTGAGCAGCTGGGATTACAGGTGTGCACCACCACACCCAGCTAATTTTTGTATTTGTAGTAGAGACAGGGTTTTGCTATGTTGGTCAGGCTGGTCTCAAACTCCTGGCCTCATGTGATCCACCTGTCTCAGGCTCCCAAAGTGTTGAAATTACAGGTGTGAGCCACCACACCCAGCCTTATTTTATTTTTAATCGACAAGTATTTGTATATATGTATGTGGGTAGTGTTAGGATGTATGTATACATTGTGGAATTATTACATCAGGCTAATTAGCATATCTGTCACCTCACATACTTAGCATTTCTTGGTGATGAGAACATTATGATTAATTTTTTTAGTGATTTTGAAATATAAAAGAAGTTTGAATCATTGGTCTTGGAGAAGCCAGGAAAATCCCTTAGTAAATTATAAAATTATTTGTTAAAATGCTACCTACACTAAATTCAGAACCTTCATGAAGAACCTTGGAAAAGAAATACAATAATAGACTCAGCCCACTATTGTAGAGAGGAACTGAAGGAGTACCTCGGCATTTGATAGGCAGTAATTTATGGTCATAACGGGACAATATTTTAACTATGAATTTAATTAACTATAGAAATAGTCTATGAATGGAATATATTAGAGACAAACTTTATGTTTATATTACAAATTTAAGGATACTATCTTCAAGGTGTTGAAAAAAATAGAAACTGTTGATTCTAACAGACTTTACCACTGTAAACAATGCATTGGAATCATAAACTAAATTGTTGACCATCCAAAAAAAGAAAATGGAAAGGATAAATGCTTTCTTTCAGAAAAATAACAAAAAATAAGTTACTACCGGCAGTGGAAAAGTTTTCAGGTAATCTCTCTCACAGAGGATAAAAAAGTAAAATGACTAGACTACTATAGTGTCCGAATTTAAGACACTTACATCTCTCCTTCATGGAAGGAATGAATGAGATCCCAAATAAACTCAAACTTCAGTCCCTCAAAGAAAGATAGAAGAGCAGGGGTACTGAAGGTATGTGCATCTCAAAAATTGCTATGTTGAAACCTAAAACCTCAATGTAATGACTTTTTAAAGACTGGACTTTGGGATGTAAGTAGGTAATGAGTGTGGAAGAGTCATGAGTGGAATCATGTTTTTATAAGAAGATACAGGAGAAAGATGATCTTTCTCTCTGCTCTACACCATGTGTGAGTACAATGAGAAAATGGTCATTTCAGCAAGAGAGAGTCTTCAATACGGAAGAAAGCCCTTCAAAAAGAACCTGGTCATACTGGCACTGTAATCTTGGACGTCCAGCCTACAGAACTATAAAAAATGTTTTGTGTTGTAAGCTACCTACTATATAATAATTTTTCGTAGCAGCCCAGACAAAGTAAGACAAGGGTTTATTAATTTATCCACAGTGCTAGAAACCTGGAATCATGCCAAAGATGGTCAAGAAAAGGCTTTCAGCAGCAGCTTGTAGTGCTATAAGGAAATCTGGGAAAAGCAGTCAGCCTGTGGACCAATCGACTGAGACTAATTAGTGCACCCTTCATTGAATTTGGAATGCCTTAGCCCCAATTGCAGAGAGCAGGTGTTTCCCAGTGGAACCGAAGAAATGTGTGCTATTTAATTGTTTACTGGTAAAAAGAGTGAGAACATTCCTATAGCACTCTGCTACAAAGTGGGTGATGATTAAGCGATTGCCTCACAGCTTTTCTGAAACCTTAGTCTCTTTAAATAGCCAAAACCGATAATTATTTGAAGTATTTCTATCTCTATACAATATATCTTTGAGGACTTTGAAAAAAATGAAAAGTGACCACTAGAATTGCTCAAACACCTTGAGGTACACTGGTTAAAAATCAACACTTAATTAGTGTTAAACCTGCCATAATTTATTAACTATAAGAAATATTTCCAGTTTCAAAAAAAAAGTATAAATATAAATCCACAAATTATTTCTGCCCCCATTAAAGTGACCCCAGCATGGATACTTAGAAAACTCTACCTAATTTAGCTAGAGATCCTCTTGCAGTCCCCAAGACTTTCTTAGAGCAGTGGAGCAGAAAACATTGGTCCAAGGGGAGGAAAGCAACTTGTGCCCTATTGAACTGAGAAATATAGGGAGAAAGAATTGGAAGCAACATTAGCAGGCTTCAGAAATGCTGTCCCAAACTATTCTGAAAACTTGTGGAAATAAGTGGATGCAAAAGCTAATATAGTGTCTCACCTAGTATATAACTAAATGGATGATCTCTAAGTGTCGCATCTACTGGTGAATATGGCTGCTAATTATAATAGTAAATGACCAAAAAGATATTCTGCCCTCCAGACAAGGTAACAGGAATAAAGGCCATGTGACATTTGGCTACATTTGTGATTTCAAAATGAGCCTTGGTAGTCATCTGCTAAGAGCAAACTCTGTCTCTGATGTACACTGGTTAGGATCCATGTTTACTTCTAAGGGTAATAATGGCTGCAATGGCCTCCTGAGTTATTAAGATAATGTAGGACAACAATGTGTTAGCCTTTGGAGATCAGTGGTATACAGAAATACCCTCAGTACAAGGGTAAAACTGTGTCATATAGGAGCCAAATATTTCAAGCTAGTTAAGAAAGAAGCCACAATTCTCCATCTGCAGTGGCATATCGTGCAAGAGGTGGCGGAGAGGGCCCAGGACTCCTTGAGGGAAACAGAAGTAAAATATTCCTGGAGCAATGGAGATGGAACGTCAAATTCTCCAGATGAGTGTGCAATGACTCTCCTTGCATATGCACTCCTAGTGCATAATGAAATAGGAAATTTGTATTTGCTTAGAGACTAGAGAGGGATAATAATAGAAGAGACACTTAAAGGAGAACAAATGGAAACTAAAGCCAGAAAATGGACTCTCTTTAGTTAACTAATTCTACACTGTGTCTGTTGGAACTCAATGGAATTTGGTGGTAACAAACAAGATTGCGTGTGTCTTTATATTAATTTATTACTCATATTGTATCCTCATTAGTAATAAACTGTACATCTAAACTCTGCCACACATTGCAAGGTAGAGCAAAGGCATTATAGATAATGCTAACTTAGTTATCATATACTAGTCACTTTTCTGAATGATTATGTACATACTTACTATATCCTCATGAGTTTTATGAGATAAATGTTATTTTCAATCTTCCTTCTTACAAATAAGGGAATTGAGGCACGTATTTTTTAAGTAACCTCCCTAAAATTACACAGGTCGTTAACGGCAGAACTTATAATGAATTCTTGGGCTTTTCTCATTAGCAACGTCAACCTCAGTGCAAGAATACTTAACATCAATATCCAGAGTTAAACTCTTCCTCCTATTCTGTCCTAAGGGAAACAGAAGCTAGACTTACTAGGTGTGTGGAATCCTCATATGTATGTAAAAATCAAGTGTTATAGGACACACATTTCTAAGGGGTTTTATTTGACCTTTAGCTTCACAGCCAGCTGCTGAAGTTAGTGCTGAAAACAGTCCTGACAGTATCATGGTCCAAACACGGAAGAGTGAATTAGTATATTTTTCAAGTGATGATTTCATTATGTTCTTCAAGTTAAAAATAAAATCTTTTAAGTAGAACCATTCAGTGTTTGAGGTGTTCACTAGTAATTCTGCCATTCAAAATTCATTGATGAGAAATGTCCTTTCCATTACTCTTCTGTCTATCTTGATGAATTTAACATTTAGGTCTTCTCTTTTACAGAAATGGGGTTAGTATTAATAGTTACAGAAAAATATTTTATAATTTCAGTAATGTAACACCAATTACTAGCATGTTATTGCATTAAGATAAAATTATGATGATGCAGTATTATCCACTTAAATTCTAATTTGAAATGAAAGCCAGGACTTAAACTGAAAGTAAAGATTAGCTATTTTGAAATAAAATTGAACTGCTATACTAGAAACATGAATATATTTGGCAAAATGTTTATTATGTTAAAAGGTAAATTATGCCCTAGGTAACTGTAAATATTTCAAATACTTCAACATCTTTCAAAGGTGTTACTCACAGGCTGAATGAATTTCATATGCATTTTTACTCATGTACTCTATCACAGTTGAGGAAAATAGAATAAATATAGAAATTTGTTTTCTATAATGGATTTCCAAATTGTACAATGGTGTCCTATTTAAAATGAGATACAGTTGTTCCTAATTTATGAAAGTGAAGCTCAAGGAGCAGTTTTTCAGAATTATCACATTTTGTAAGGCAATGTGTTTAATTTTTCTATATGAAATATAGGAGAGAACTGATAACTCCTTAAAAAAAGAAGAGCTATCTGTAAAATGATCACTATTTCATTATATTTAATGGCAGCATATATTATCAATTTATTTAATTTTAGGTAATCTTTGTTAATAAAACAGCATACAATGTTCTCTTCAATTTTATAAATTTCAGAAATACCTTTTATTGTCTAAGTTAGAATGACTAGAAGATGGTAGACTTTTAAAATTTTCCATCCTCTCATATTTTTGAGTATATCTCTGTAGGTTTTAGTTCAATAATATTGTGTATCCACATTGTGCAATGAATTCTTACCATGAAAACTGAAAATATCACCAGGATCTTGGGGATAATTGAGTCCTTAGAGAACAAAAAACTTGTCTAATTTGAAAACCACATAAACCTAGATTTACAATTAGACGAAGGGAATGTAGTGTACACAGATCACATACACACACACACACACACACACACAAGTTGTATGTAGCATAACAATGTCCAGTTAACAGCAGACCACATATACAACGGTGGTTCCATAAGGTTATAATGGAGTAAAAAAATTCCTATTGCCTTGGGAAGGTGCAGCTGTCATAGCACATTACTCACTTTGTTTGGGTGATGTTGGTGTATAGAAACCTAGAAAACTATTGCACTACCTGTTGTATAAAAGTACAGCACATACACTCACATACAGTACATAATGATTGATAACAATCATAAACAACTACATTACTGGTTTAGATATATACAGTACTATCCTTTTTATTATTTTAGAGTGTACTAACGACTACTTATAAAAAAAAGTTACCATAAAACAGCCTCATGCAGGTCCTTCAGGAGGTATCCAGCATAAGGCATGGTTATCATAGGGGATGACAGCTCCATGCACATTTTTGCACCTGAAGACCTTCCAGTGGGACAAGATGTTGAGGTGGAAGACAGTGATAGTGATAATGCTGAACCTGTGTAAGTTTAGGCTTAGGTGTGTTTTTGTTAGCTTTCAACACAACAGTTCAAAAAGTAAAAACAGAAAAAAAAATTTAATTCAAAATAACCACTTATAGAATAAGAATTTAAAGAGGGCAATATAGTTTTGTACAACTTTACATTATGTTATTACATAACAAAAAAGTTAAAAAATTAAAAGTTAATGAAGTAAAAATGTTACAAGTAAGCTAAGAATTTTTTTTTTTTTTTTTGAGACGGAGTCTCGCTCTATTGCCCAGGCTAGAGTGCAGTGGTGTGATCTCAGTTCACTGTCTCCACCTCCCAAGTTCAAGAGATTCTCCTGCCTCAGCCTCCCTAGTATCTAGGATTAAAAGCACCTGCCACCACACCTGTCTAATTTTTGTATTTTTAGTGGAGACAGGGTTTCACCATGTTGGCCAGGTTGACTTCGAACTCCTGACCTCAAGTGATCCACCTGGCATCTGCCTCCCAGAGTGCTGGGACTACAGGCTTGAGCCACCGCACCTGAACAGATTAATTTATTATTGAAAAAATAAATTTTAAAAATAAATCTATGTAGCCTAAGATGAAAGCATTTATAAAGTCTACAGTACTGTAAAACAATATCCTGGTCCTTTATATTCATTCACTCACCACTCACTCACAGACTAACCCAGAACAACTTCCAGTCCTACAAGATTCATACATGGTAAATGTCCTATAAAATTTTTTATCTGTCCTGCAAATTTTTTTATCTTTTATACTGTATTTTTCCTGTACCTTTTCTATGCATAGATATATCTAGGTACACAAATGCTTACCATGTGCTACAATTGCCTACAGTGTTCAGTAAAACAAAATGCTGTACAGGTTTGTAGCCTAGGAACAACAGGCTGTGCCATGCAACCTAGACATGTAGTAGGCTACATCGTGTAAGTCTGTGTAAGTACACTCTATGATGTTTGCGCAATGAAGAAATTGCCTAATGACGCATTTCTGAGAACAAATCTCATCACTGAGTGACACTTGTGTGACACACACTGTGTGTGCATGACTTAAGCAAGATTTATCCATGTCTCATCTTATATAATTCATGCCCAACAGTCATCTTTTAAATCTATTTTTCATGCTTTTGTCTGTCTCTTTAGTACCCAGAGATGTCAGATTGTATTATAATGTCACATTTAAAAGTCTGTGATTTGTTAAAATGTATGTAATTTGTCTTTTTCTCTATTGCTGTGCCTTGATAAGAGAATATTTTTATGAACTACTTTCTGATTAGGAGTCTTCTTCTTCTGTGCAGTACTTTTTAAAACTCTGATGCAGATTTGCATTCTTCTATCTGCTATCTAAAATCTTTAACTTTTTTTCCATGTTCTTAATTTATAATTGCCCTAACCAAATAGGCATTCGAAAAACAGCACAAAGGAGACAGCCTTCGAATGGGAGAAGTAAGAATTTGGCTTCACCTACTTTCCCCCAGATCAATGAAAGTACAGTATACATCAACAATTTAGAACTCTGGAAATTAACCAGACGCACAAATTGCAAAGTATCTCTTCAAGAACATTAAAAAAAAAAAAAAAAAAAAAAAAAAAAAACTGCTGACCAGCAGAGACAGTGGTTTTTAATGTGGGGTTATTCCCATTTCTCCTCCCTCCCCACCTCATTGATATGGTAGTCATCAAAATTTAACAAACTTACAACCAACACTGAGGATTTACCTATTTTGAGTCTCCATTATAAGTACCGTCACTAGAGTGCATATATATAGTACTTTGATCAAGCTAGAAATTCCCTAGAAAATCACCATTCAAAGGTGTTCTTGTATTTAACGATTTGGAATTTAGCTCTGGGGTGGGGGATGGGAATGCTATCCTCAAGTTTTACTAAAAACTTTAACAGTCTGCTAGTTCAGCTGGGGCAAATAAGAGCCTGACCAAAGAGTTAAAAGGAAGATCTGGAGAACCACGTTACCATGGGGAACTTTGAAAACTCTGACAAATTCCTGGGGATCTGAAAGTTGACTTGTATGTACATGGCTGTGTGCACACACAGGAAAGACCTAAGAAAAAGGAAGGCCCCAGTTACTCACCTCCAGGTGCACTGGAGGCCTTGCACAAGTAGGAAGTGAAATTTGAGGCTGACTTAACTCCCTGTTTTTTGAAAGTGTACATATTCCAATAGAATTGATCCCTTGGCTAAAGGTGGAGGACTTACAGTCTGAAAGATTTTAAGAAAAATGTCTTACTGAAAGACATTTGGCTGAACATTAAATTATACTGATCTAATAAACATCATTAGGAAGCCAGTTTTAAATGAAAAGATACACTTAAATAAGAGAAAATTGGTGGCACAGAACTCAGTGGCTGCAGATTGCAGATAATGTGGAATCTATGGAATTAGTCTAGAAAGTGACCAAAAAACCATGAAAAATGAAAACAACAGCAATTACAATCACAGCTAAAACAATAAACTGTTATGGGGAAAGAGATGTGATACCATAATTATTCTATTATTTATCTAAAAGTCCACTTTTTAAGAAAAGATAATGTAATATGCAAATATTGAAAATTGTTTTTCATACACAGAAAAAAAGTCCCTGGAGATCAGATGATAGATTTAGAGATAAATATTTTAATCACCTTGATTGACATGTTCATAAAACTAAAGAAAACTATGCAAAATAATTAAAACAAACTCTGTTTTACCAACCGACGATAGATAGAAAATATTTTTAAAAACCAAATAGAAATTCTGAAGGGCAAAATTAAAATAACTGTAAATAAGATTAACTCCAGGAGATTACCAACTTATTTTAGCTGTCAAAGATAAGAACCAGTAAGTAAAGATTATCCACTTTGAGGAGCCACAGAAAAGGAAGAAACATAAGCAAAATCTCAGAGACTTGTAGGAAATCATGAAACATACCTAAGTATGGATAATTGAAGTCCCAGAACAAGGGGCAATAGTAAAACAATGTTATCATTTGTAAGTGATCCTTAGCAAGATAAATGTCTGACTTCTTATCAGAAATCACTGGAGTCAGAAGACAGTGAGATGACATACTAAAAATGTGGGGAAGAAAAAGGCTAAGAAATCAAGAATTCTATGTCTAGCAAAACTACCCTTCAAAATGAAAGGGAATAATACCAACTGCTGGCAAGAATGTAGAATAGGAGCTGTCATTCATTGCTGGTACAAATGCAAAATGGTACAGCCACTCTGGAATATAGTTTGGAAATTTCTTAAAAGGCTAAACACAGCCTTATCCTATGATCCAGCAATCACACTCCTAGGTATTTACTCAAATGAGATTAACACTGATATCAAAGCAAAACCTGCACATGAATGTTTATAGCAGCTATTTACAGTTTCCGTAACTGGAGTACTTCCACACAAGGAGATATTACATAGCAATAAAACCTATGAAGCCACAACAAGACATAGAGGAAACTTAAATGACTATTGCTAAATGAAAGAAGCCAGTTTGAAAGGCTACATTTTACTTCAATCATTTAAAGCTCTGGAAAAGACACTGTAGTGACAATAAAATGATCAGTCATTGTCAGAGGTTTGGTGGCAAAGGGAGAAGTGCACAGAGGATAAAGAAGCACAGGGGAGTTCTAGGGTGATGAAACTATTCGGTATATTTTGATGGTGTATATTTAACATTATCCATATTTCAAAACAGAAGAGTATACTTCAGCAAATAACATTGTATCAATATAGGCCCATTTTTGAAAACAGAAGAATATACTTCAGCAAATAACATTGTATCAATATAGGCTCATCAATTGTTACAAATTTACAACACTAGAGTAAAATGTTAGTAGTATGAAGGACTCTGTGTTAAAGGATTTTTAATTTATTTATTTTATGTATGTATGTATTTATTTATTTATTTTGACAGTCTCACTTTGTTGCCTAGGCTGGAGCACAGTGGTATGATCTCAGCTCATCGCAACTTCCACCTCCCAGGTTCAAGCGATTGTCCTGCCTTAGCTTCTCGAGTAGCTGGGACTATAGGCATCCACCACCATGCCCAGTTAATTTTGTATTTTTAGTAGAGACATGGTTTCACCATTTTGACCAGGCTGGTCTCAAACTCCTGACCTCTGGTTCTCCTCTAATCTCAGCCTCCCAAAGTGCTGGAATTACAGGCGTGAGCCACCCAGTCCAGCCTTTCTTTAATTTTTTCAATGAAGGGGAAATAAAGACATTCTCACATAAACTAAAACAAAGAAAATTTGTCCCAGAAGGAGTGCTTTTTAAGAAATACTATAGGAATTCCTTCAGGATGAAAGAGAGGAGTAAATAGAGAGCACCGACAAGGTTAATTACATAGGTAAATATAACTGTAACTGATGTTTTACACAGTTGGTTACAAGACAGTCTAATGGACTTACAAGGTATAAATTTGTATGTCCAAAATAGCACAAAGGAGGGAGATAAAAAAAAGTGTATAGAGGAACATTTATATGTACTATTGTAATTATTATTATCAATCTGAATTAGACTTTTTAAAAAGTTAAGAGGTGCATTAATATCCTGAGAAATGGCCAAGCACAGTGGCTCATGCCTGTAATCCCAGCACTTTGGGAGGCCAAGGTGGGCGGATCACCTGAGTGAGGTCAGGAGTTTGAGAACAGCCTGGCCAATATGGTGAAGCCCTGTCTCTACTAAAAATACAAAAAAATTAGCCAGGTGTGTTGGCAGGCGCCTGCAATCTCAGCTACTCGGGAGTCTGAGGCAAAAGAATCCTTTGAACTCAGGAGTCGTAGGTTGCAGTGAGCCAAGATCGCGCCATTGTACTCCAGCTTGGGCAACAAGAGTGAAACTCCATCTAAAAAAAAAAAAAAAAAAAAAATCCGGAGAAATGACTTAGAATATGATTAAAACATATAGTTAATAAAAGAAACTTAAAATGTACACCAAAAATAGGTAACACAAAATAAGGCAGCAACGGAGGTACAGAGAAAGGAAAAAAGCATGCTTTGTGAAAAACATAGCATGTAAATAACAAATAGCTCTAATTGATAACCTATCAATAATTATATTTAATGTAAACAGTTTTGAGTAAATGCTAAGATTTTCAATATGGATTAAAAGAAAAAGAAAACAGGCTCTAATTATATGTTGTCTATAAGAGATGCACTTTAGGTTCAGAGAACAATAAGTTGAAAGTCTTAATCAACTTAAGAGAACTGAGATATTCAAAGTATTTTCTCTGATTATAATGAAACAAAATTAGAAACTGATGGAAAGAAATTAGGGATCTCTGAAAATGTCTGGAAAATAACACTGTTCTAAATAACCCTTTTGTTAAAGAAGAGATTACAAGACAAATGAGAACCCACCACAGCCAAATTTATGCTGTATAGATAAACTGTGTTTGGAGCCAAATTTTAGCTTTAAATGCTATAAAAAGTGTCAAGTTAACACACAAATCTGAATTTTCAAGTTGAGGTAGGGTGGAGCAAGATGACGGAATAAGAGGCTGTATCAATTGTCCTCCCTGCAGGAATACCAAACTTAACATCTATCTACACACACAAAAAAGGAAACTTCATAAGAACCAAAAATTAGGTGAGCATTGAGAGCACCTGATTGTAGCTTCATATTACTGAATGATGCACTGAAGAGAGCAAGAGAGATACTCTTGAACTGCTGACACTACCTCTTCCCCATCCCCTGGCAGTGGCTGCGTGGTGAAGAGAGTCTGTAGGCTGTGGGAGGCAGAACACATGGATGGTGAGACTTTGCATTGAATTCAGTGCTTCCTTGTTATATCAGAACCTGGCTATACTTAGCTGATGCCCGCCTAGGGAAGGAACATTTAAAACAGCCCTAGTGACACAGAGGGGAAGTGTCCACCTTCGTTGTTGGCACTTGGGTTCCAGCAAACCTCACAACATGAGTCCGTGTATAAACTTGAAAGACAGTCTAGGCACAAGGACTGCAACTCCTAGATGAGTCACAGTGCTGAGCTGGGTTTAGAGCCAGCGGCCTGCGGACTGCGGTGCGGGGCAGACCACATGCTGAGATACCAGCAACAGCGGCTAAGGGAGTGTTTGTGCCATATTTCCCCCAACTCCAGGCTGTACAGCTCACAGGTTCAAAAGAGACCCCTTCCTTCTGCTTGAGAAGAGGACAGGGAAGAGCAAAGGTGACTTTTTCTTGCATCTTGGATACCAGCTAAGCCACAGTAGAATAGGATACCAGGAAAGGTTATGAGGCCCCCATTCCAGGCCCTAGCTCACAGACAACATTTCTATACACACCCTGAGCCAGAAGTGAGCCTATTACCAAGAAGGGAATGAACCCATTCCTGGCAGGACCCACTACCTGCTTACTAAAGAGTCTTTGGGCCCTGAATAACCAGGAGAGATAACCAGGTACTAGGTCAGGGGCCCCGGGTGAGACTCTGAAACCTGCTAGCTTCAGGGGAGACACAGCACATACAAAGCTGTGGTGGCTCTGGTGAGAAACTCTATCTGCTTAAGAAATGCAAAAGGAAAAGTAAAGCCATCTTTTTCTTATACCTTAGGAACTAGCTCAGCAAAAACAAAAACTTGTACCTTAGGAACTAGCTCCAGGCTTTGGAAATTGGATAGTGTTTATGAACCTGATATGGGCCAGAGGGGAGCACCCTTCCCCGAACACTGAGTTCCAGACCTGGCAACATTACCACAAGCTGACTGAAGAGCCCTTAGGGCTTAAGTGAACATTGACGGAAGCCTGTCAGTACTCTCCACAGGCCTGTGCTGGTGGTAGACATGCAGTGAGCTTCCTCAGCCTGTGGAAAGGAGAGAGAAGAGTGGGAAGAACTGCATCTTGTGGTTTGAGTGCCAGCTCAGCAGCAGCACAATAGGACACCAGGTAAATTTTTAAGGATTTTGGCTCTAGTCCTTGTCTCCTGGATGGCATCTCTGGATTCACCTAGGCCTGGGGCAATGCAGAGCACTTTGGGAAGACAAAACTACAAGTCGGTGTGGCTTCACCATGTTCTGATTGTACAGCCCTAGGACCTTGAGCAAACATAGGTGGTAGCCAGTTAGTGGTTACAGTGGGCTTTTGGCAAGATCCAGTGCTGCACGTTTAAGTCTTACCCAGTGCAGTCCCAGGGGTGGTGGCCAGGTGTTCTTGTGTCACCCCACCCCTAGCTTCAGGCTACTCAGGACAAAGGAGACAGAGAGAGAGAGAGAGACACTCCATTTGTTTGGGGAAAAGCAAGGGAAGAGAACAAGAGTCTCTGTCTTGTAATACTGAGATTCTTCTGGACCTTATTCATGACCACCAAAGTGGTACCTCTAGAAGACTGCTAGAACATTACATTATGGGGCTTGAGGTGCCCCCTAGGCAGATATGGCTTAGGTCACAACACCCAAGTCCTTTTTAATACCTAGAAATCCTTCCTATGAAAAAGGTGTAAAAATAAGTCCAGACTACAAAGACTGCAATAAAGACATAACTCTTCAGTGCCCGGACACAGATGAACATCTACAAACTTCAATACCATCTGGGAAAACCTGACCTTACCCAAAGGAAATAAAAAAGGTGCCAGGGACCAACCCTAGAGAAACAGAGATATTTTACCCTTAAGACAGAGAATTCAAAATATTTTTTTGCAAAACTTAACGAAATTCAAGATAGCATAAAGAAGATATTCAGAATTTTTTCAGATAAATTTAACAAAGTGATTGAAATAATTAAAAAGAATGAAGCAGAAATTCTGGAGCTGAAAAATGCAATTGACATACTGAGGTGATCAGAGTCTTTTAGTAGCAGTATTGATTTAGTGAGCTGGAAGACAGGCTATTTGAAAATATGTAATCACAGGAGACAAAAGAAAAAATAATAAAAAAAAAAATGAAGCATGCCTACAGAATCAAGAAAATGTCCTCAAAAGGACAAATCTAAGAGTAATTGGCCTTAATGAGGAGGTAGAGAGAGAGATAGTGGTAGAAAGTTTATTCAGTAACAGAGTACTTTCCAAACCTAGAGAAAGATATCAACATCCGAGCACAAGAATCTTATAGAACACCAAGCAGATTTAACCTAAAGAAGAGTACTTCAAAGCATTTAATAATCAAATTCCCAAAGGTCAAGGATAAAGAAAGGATCCTAAATGCAGCAAGAGAAAAAAACAAATAAATTAATATGTGTGGCAGCAGACTTTCCAGTGGAAACCTTACAGGCCTCTTAAATGTTGATTATGTATTCTGCAACTTTACTGAATTTTTTATTAGTTATAATCTTTTTATTTTGATGGACTCTTTAGGTGTTTTCAAATATAAGATCCAATCATCTGCAAACAAGGATAATTTGACTGCTTCCTTTCCAATTTGGATGACCTATATTTCTTTCTCTTGCATGATTGCTCTAGCTAGGGCTTCCAGCACTATCTTGAATAACAGTAATGACAGTGCGCACACTTGTATATATATTTCTTATACAGGCATTGTAGACATCCTCTCTAGGTTATCAAAAATCCATTTATGACCTTCCTTCTCTGTATGTCCATGTTTACCCATTGTTTATCTACCAGTTATAAGTGAAAGCATGTAGTATTTGATTTTTTTTGTTTCTGAGTTATTGGGGACTCCAAAAACGGGGAGATTCTGACGGGGGCTAGGACTGAAAATTATCTATTGAGCACGATGTTAACTATTCGGATGATGAGTACACCAGCAGTTCAGACATCACCATTATGCAACATATTCATGTAACAAACCTTCATGTATACCCCCTGAATCTGTAAAAAGAAAATAAATTGTTAAAAAAGACCTTTCTTCTTACTGGTAGAGACTTGATTTGCTTACATATAATTACCAAGGAAGTTTTATTGAACTAAGACTAAAATTTGAATTGTGAAAACTAGAATCACAAGAACTTGTTTTGTGGTTACAGTACAAGCATCCATACATATTGGTAATAAAATTGGGGGAAAACTGAGATTTTAAGAATGCTAAGCAGAATAGAAAAGTAAAAATCATGGGGTTATAATACTCAAAAGGTTGTCAGGATAACAACAACAATAAAGATGAAGTTCAAAATCTGTGGGCTAACAACCGCAGTTAAAGATTGTGGAATAAAGGCATGCTTCACTCTTCTTGATTCTATAACACACAGAAAACAACAAAAGTAGTGTGAAGGAGACAAAATAATGATACCATTCATGAAAGGTTAAAATCACCACAAAAAATGGTGACAATAAATGAAGAGTATCTATTATTGGTTCTTAAATCAGGGAGAATGAACAACGGTGACTTATAAAAGACCGATAATGTTTTGAAATGTAAGTGAACATTGCTAAAAGTCTCAAAAAATTATTTATTTCTACACAAAATGATATATTCTAGAAGGAACTGAAAGGGCCACAGGAAGCGGAATACTGTAGTCCTATCCCTGTTGTACTATTTCCACATTACCACACTAAAATACGAATGTAACAGGCTAAGATTAAAATTAAGCTAGCTAGATATTATATATTTAAATTCTACAATTCATACTTTAAACTTATAAAAGTGCTTGGAGAAGTAAGAAGTTCGGAATAATCACAGACATCACCTGCAGCTGCTGATCAAAGTCAGCAGTGGTAAGCACAAAATATTTTAAGACCAAAAAAAAAAAAAAGAAAAGAAAAAGACTATTATTGTTCTTTTTCCAATTATTTTCAATAACTTAGAATACTTTTTCATAAAACATTCTGAATTCTGAGCTTTTGAATTATTTCCTGTCTTTTAGATGGCAATAAAATTAAACTAAGAGGTATAGAAATAACATTTCACAAATGCTTCTCAATAAATGGAAACACTGATCCTAGAAAAGAAAGAGTAGATTTCAAGAAGACACAATATTTGAAAAGTAAACTGATAGAGCTCTAAAATACATAAATAAATGAGCGGATAAATTAACAAACTACAATTATGGGAAATACATCCACAGAGCAGACAAAAGTAAAATCTAATAAAAAACAGTCCTGAAGAAAATATTAGATATGAACCACAGACAATTCCATAAATATAGAATTGGTGTTTCTAAAAAGAAAAAGTAAATGATATTAAATAGTTTTCTACACATTTTAACATATGCATATATACATATATAATAAACCAGTAAATGTGTTTATTTAAATGTTTCTAAGTATAGAAAATCTGCAAAATTATTACACATTCATTTCATGAGGCTACTATAACCATGCCATAACTACTAACAAATATGTAATAAAAACAGAAATTAGGGGCCAAAAATGATTTTCAGAAGTCCGAATGACAAAAATAATTCTAAAAAGATGTTAGAATAGGTAGATAACATGAGGCTTTAGCAAAAATTAAAAAGACTGAAATTACCTACTCTTAGAGCATATGCACCTAAATGGTCACTTTCACACAATGCTGATAATACTAAAAAATATGTAACGTCATTTAGTAAGGTATTTGAATGTTTTTAAGCAAAAATTCAAATTAACATGTTTTGCTCTATATGGATACAAAGATTTATATACACAAGGTTTTAAAATTATTAAATTATTGCTCAGAATCACCTTGGTACAAAGCAATAAAACAATCTGAGTATCCATTAATTGGATATCTACCTACAATCTTGGAATTGTTATTTTAAAAATGTAGACTCTGTATTATATTTGATATATCCAGCAAGTATTTATGACACATCAGGCAAGCAAAATAAAAAAAAAAGAACACACATGAATTTAATGACAAACATGAGATAATATTCCCAACTCCACTCTGTGAGCTTCCTGCGGATTGCTTCATCCTATTCCTCAGGGAAGCCCTCCCCTCAATTCTGTGTTCCTTTTCTATGGCTTACCCATATTCACCAAAAATACATTAATACTTTTTTTTCACTAAATATAATTTGTTTAAGATTTGGGTAGATTAAGTAGTTTCACCTTGTGTGGATATATCAAATTTTATCATTTCATTCTCTTTAATTGTTCCCAGGTTTTTAATGTTATCAATAAATTTATGAAAATTGTTATGTATATTTTCTTGCAAATAAATATGAGAGAACTTCAGGGATACACCTTTAAGAATAGACTTGGTGGAAATGGAACAATAGAGTACTTCTAAGCATGAAATGTAATAACCCTCTATGTCAGGATTTAAAAATACTTTTAAGAATAAAGAAGTTACAGCAACATACTATTTAATTCCCATCACATGTATTTCATAGCATAGAAGAAATGTTATCATAAGTTAAACCGTCACTGAACCACTAAAGAACTACCGCAAATCTCTCCAAATTTGCCAGGGTAAAGAGAGACTCTTGAAAACATTTTACAATTTTCGATGAATACATATCATGTGTCTTTTTATTTTATTAAAGACAGAGTAAAACGTGTCATGTTCTAACTACTTTAATGACACCAAGTTTTTATACCAAAACTTTAAACAATTGTACAAAGAAAAGTAAATAAATGAAATTGTTTAAATAGACCAAAAGCACTTAATTTTTAGTAATTCTTTATGATACAATCTTGCTGATTTTTCACCCATACAAAAAAAAATTCCCATCGAATTTCATAAATATTACTAATAAAACAATAAAGCTTTGAAGAATAACATAGGAGAACATATTACTAACACTGGATCAGGCAAAGATTCTGTAAACAAAACAGGTGAAAATGATAAGCATAAGCTGTGCAACAATTGATTATTTATCAAATGAAAGCATTAAAACAGTAAAAATACAATTCAAAATTTAAACAGATATTCTCATAATACATACAACAAGGTACTTTTATACAAATTATAGCTTAGAATCTTCAAACAATTAATAAGAAAAGGACTTTGATATTTGCAAAGAGGAAGTATAATTGACCAAATACCTGTGAAAATATGCTCATATTCCTTAGGCATTGAAAATCCAAAATAAGTCTTCATGAAAGAGCATCAATGGCAACAATAAAAAAAATGG
Source organism: Trachypithecus francoisi (assembly GCF_009764315.1). Taxonomy (NCBI): domain Eukaryota; kingdom Metazoa; phylum Chordata; class Mammalia; order Primates; family Cercopithecidae; genus Trachypithecus; species Trachypithecus francoisi. Next base: position 53,418,742 of record NW_022681463.1, on the reverse strand, counting down.
AATATCCCATGTGTTAGTAAAGAACAGCCAGAACTTTTATACTTGTGTAGAGAAAGTAAATTGATACAACCTCTTTGAAAAATTGTTTGGTATCATCAATTGAAGGCGGACATGAGCCTGCTCTATGGCCCAACAATTTCACTCCAATAATATATAGAGTAGACATGAAAAAATACATTTCACCTAAACATATGCCACAATGTTCATAGCAATGCTATTTAAAATATACAAAAATTGAAAACTATTCAATATCCATCAAAAGTAATATTCCAAAGGAAAAACATAGAACATTAAGAATAAACAAATAAAATATTGACTTAAAAGAAGTAGACACAGATTAGTACATACTAATACATAATGTATATGAAGTACAACTGTGGAGACATAAATATATGATAACAGATGTTAAGATAGTACTTACCCTGGAAGCAATAGCAGCTGCAACCAAACACAATCAGGTTCCCTAGTTGAAAAAGTCAGTTTCCACCATGTACAATATGAAGTAACAGGAAACCAGTACATTTATATCTCTTTCCACCACTCTATTCTTAGGTCTTTTAATCTGTATCAATATTATTAATGAGATATGAATAATCTATATCAGGTGTCCCCAACCCCCGGGCCACGGACCGATTGGTCCATGGCCTGCTAGGAACCTGGCCGCAAAGCAAGAAGTGAGCAGTGAGTAAGTGAACGAAACTTCATCTGTATCTACTGCTTCTCCCCATCACTTGCATTACCGCCTGAGCTCCACTTCCGTTCAGATCAGTAGCAGCATTAATTGTGAACTGCTCATGCTAGGGATATAGGTTGCATGCTCCTTATGAGAACCTAATGCCTGATGATCTGTCACTGTCCCCTGTTACCCCCAGATGGTACCATCTGATTGCATGAAAACAAGTGCAGGACTTCTACTGATTCTATATTATGGTGAGTTGTATAATTATTTCCTTATATATTGCAATGTAATAATAATAAAAGTAAAAGTGCACAATAAATGTAATGCACCCGAATCATCCTGAAACCATTCCCCCACCTGGTCCGTGGAAAAATTGTCTTCCATGAAACTGTTCCTGGTGCCAAAAAGGTTGGGGACTGCTGATGTAGATTATCACATGAATCTATATTATTATCAATATTAGTACTCATCATTCAGCAATTGAGAGAACATAGTTTACAAATTTAGCAAAACTGTAGATCTGAGAATTATTAATCCTCTAAATCTAATTTGTACTTATGGAATACTACACACACTGCACAAAATGCATTATTTTCAAATATACATGGTATATTCACCAAGATAGATCATGCAAAATCCATAAAATAATTCTTAGTTAAGTAAGATAATTGAAAACATGGTAATTGAATCCTGACAAATACAACTTTAGCGTGGGCTCACAGTCCAAAGAGAGCTATATAAGGAGGGTATAAACTTTGCCTAAGACATTTTTGAGACCTCTTTTTTGCCATAAATTGTGCATTATTTACCCATGTTTCATTCAGAATAAAATTCTAATTATAAACTATTTTGTTTGCAGCTTTATATTAATTTTCCCAGTATAGATTTTGATCCTTATAAACAGTGCACTGATACTAACATATCTTTAGTCAGATTATCTTATATTTTCTAGTATTGATCATGGGAACCTCTCTGTTCCTCTTTTCTATTCTATTCAGCCATTAAGACACAGCACAAATTGGATGTTCTTTTAATAAAATTGTATTGTCTTTCTTGAGCCTACAATTGAAGATGTCTCCTTTCTCTACTTGAATGTATATATACCATAAAAATAATACTGTGACTATATTTTTGTAACTGATACTTTCATTGTTTATCCCTTCATCTGTTAACTTCTTGATTGTTTTGATTATTGCTGCCTCCCATTGTTTACCCAGGCCCTGGACTGTGGCAAATACTCAGTAGACTCTATTGAATTGAGTTATAACTTAACAATGTTTATTATTTTAAAATGAAATATTTAATGATCAAGGAACATAGCATATGCAGAGACTTTTTATTTTATTTTCTTCCCAGCAAATATGCCTGATACTATGATAACATTTCTTAGTAAGTATTGAATTTCAGCAAGTTAAAGTAGGTTATATTCAATTTTAATATTACCATCAAAAATGTTAGTTAACTAAATTACTCATTATTTGAAAGCCTACGACATACCAGACACAGGATCTAGGATAATCTTTTCAAGTGTCAGAAAAAAAAAAAAAAAAAAAAAAAAACTTGTAAGGTGACCCAAAATTCCTTAATATTCAATATTCTTTCTAAGCTGGAAAATTTTTTAAAGCAAGATGTGCCATATATAAGTTACAAATTCTTACTGTCTTTTTTCTAGAAATGATTACCATGACCTTTTTTGTAACTTTTTTATATCTCTCTTGATTTCAACATGATGTTATAAAAATGTTAAAATGCTGACAAAATTTATTGGTACTACATTCAGGTAACGTCTAGGAAGCTCCATAAACTCATGAGTAATATGATATAACTGCTCATGAATACTGAGTACAGTATATTATCCGATACATTCCTTATGAAAAAATATAGAACACTATAAATAGTGCCTGACTTTTTATTAGTTCAATTAAAGAAATTTATTCTCTAATCTGAAAGTAATTATTTTCATTGGTATTTTGTTGAAATATTTTTCTCCTGGATTTCGGAGACTAACTTACTGTTATGTATTAGCTTCCTATTGCTACTGTAACAAATTACCACAAAATTTGTGTCTTAAAACAACACATATGTATCATCTTACAGTTCTGAAGGTCAGAAGTATGAAGTATAAACTGCAGGTTAAAATCAAGGCATCAAGAGAGTTGTGTTCCTCCTAGAGATACTACAGAAGAATCCATCACTGACATTTTCAGCTTTTACAGAAAACCTGCATCCCATGGCCCATGGCACTTTCCTGCATTTTAAGTGCATTACTTTGTGCATCAAATATGTTTCCTTTATCTTTCTGATTCTCACCCTCCTCCCTGAATCTCCTTCTTTCCTCTTAAAAGAACTCCCATGATTCCATTGGTTCCACTGGGACAGTCCAGCATAATCTTCCTGTATCAGCATCTTTAGCTTAATCTAACTACAAAGTTCCCATATCAGTTTGCTCGGGCTGCCATAACAAACTACCACAGAATAGGTGGCTTAAACAACAAAAAGTTACTCTCTTAAGTTCTGGAGGCAAAAAGGCAAAGAGCAAGGTGTTGGCAAATTTGAATTTTCCTGAGGCTTCTCTTCTTGGCTTGCAGGTGTCATCTTCTTGTTCCATCCTCGCATGGTCTTTGCTACATGCATGCATCTCTGCTGTCTTCTCTCCTGTTAAATTTCCTCTTTTTATAAGGAAAACAGATTGGATTAGGCCCCATTCTGATAGCCACATTCTAATTTCATAACATCTCTAAAGGTCATGTTTCTAAATATAAACACATTCTGAAGTACTGGGTGTAGGGATGCAGCATATAAATTTAGGAGGAATATAATTCAGCCTAATATAATTCAGCCTATACTTCAACAAGTTCTTTTTAACATAGGAGGTAATATACTCACAGGCTCCAGGGATTAGGACATGGATATATTTGGGAAACCATTATTCCATTTACCACATATGATTTCTATAACTACTTGCCATCTAAAAGTTAAACTTATTTAACTACTCAAGTCCAGAAAGGTGGATGACTTTTAGAAGACACAAGTCTCTTCCAGGTTTTACGTTCCTATTCTGACGTCTCTTTTTAAACAAGTATTATTGCTGTTATTACTTAGTTGCAACATATTAGATAAAAGGTTGAAAGTTTGTTTCAGCAGTCAAAAATTTATTTTTCTTAATGTTGATTTCAGAATTAAAAGCCTAATTACAAATAGGCTTTTTATTATACTTCATTTTGTAGTGTAAATTTTTAACTTTTTTGATTTAAAATAGACTAGAGGTATATGCCTTAGAAATTTGAGAAACCCAATGCAATTTTGTGTATTTTTCATTTTTGATTAATACATTGAGCATATTCACAACTTATTCTAATGACCATTTTCTTCAGTCAATTTTTTTACCTCTAGAGAAGTTGTCTTGATATTCCAATTCACTATATTCTTACTAATTACTACAAATGAAGGTAGGCAATTTATTTTTGACTGTTTTGTAATTAAAAATATATTTCAAAAATGAGCAACATTTGGCCAATTCTCATTGGGTCCTTCAATAGCTATTCTTAATCATATTTCGATTTATATGGTTAAATTAATCTCTGGTGTTTTGTAATGCCATACTAACACACTTGGCTATCTCAATAAAACAAACAAGCAAATAAAACACTATTTTTTTGACAGTGTCATGCTATTCAAACTGGCATCATGCATTTGTTAGAATTTATTTTCTCTCCCCTCAAAATGTTACACTTTATATCCAAGGGATCATTTAAACACCTTAGGTTGTGATAGAATACAGTAAACTTAACTTTAGTGTCATAGATACAGTTCAGCATCACTAGGGACCTTATTAGTAAGGCATGCTATCTTTAATGTTCTTCAATTAGTGCTTAGTACTGTTAAATTTCATCGTATTTCTTGGTTGATAGCAAGAAGTCAGTAGAGTGAATTCCCAAAATATTAAAAAAAAATTTAAGAAGCTGTTATTTGTATATGTATTTTTTGAAACAGAAATGCCCACTTATAAATGTTAATTCCAAAAATTAGTATCTAAATATTTATTATTAATGTGTATTTACTGGTTTTGCAAAATGCATTTGGTTTCCTTTAATTGAATGACCTTGTCAAGAGTCGAAAATTCCATTTTGAAGTATGTTTCAACAACAGTACAAAGGCTTTTGCTTTCACTTACTTTAAACTTTGAAGGGACTGTCTATTTTATAGACAGTTACATTATAAACTCCAACTGGATTTATATATTATGGTGGAAATACTGTATACACTGTCTTCAATAGGTATTTCCACATTCCTTTGTTGTACTGACATTATTATTATAATGTATTTAACTCAAGAACAGAGTATTTTAGCACACCTAACAACAAAAGCTGCTGACACAGGGTATCTTAGCATTTTCATTATTTTCTTGATTAGATGCCACATCTGAATCAATTAAAATTTCATGCGGCAATCTAACTTAATTGTTGGCGACACTAACATGAGCCAGTTAGCTTTATGAATGTGATTGCTTGCAGGAAAGTGGAGCTAGTAGTGTCCTAGCAGCTAGAAGGTCAAGGTAATTTGGATGTTGACATCATGCCTTTATCAGAGCTGAAGATTGAACTTGTAAACTAATACAATCTAAACCCATGCATGGCTGCACATTCTCAACAAAATTATATTTAATAGTTCGATTTTGAGTCTGGAACTGATAAAAATTTTCAAATCAATATTCCACAAATTTAATGTTTACTTATTAAAAACAACAGATAACCAAAAGTATAATTGTCTTAGGAAAGTGTATATATTTTCAAAATATTTTTTAAAAGATTATTAAAATAAAATTTAAGATCAATAACAATCAATTTACCTTAACTTTTAAATATTAACAATGGCAACAAATATAAGCCTTGTGTGGACAGGACACATATGATATGGATCATTTTTTATTCAAAAGTTTGATTTTAACCAAATAGAATCATTTATGTCAAATGTATGATTAAATCATATTTTCACTAATGGTGAGATTGAAGCATAATTTTTATTTGAATACTTCATTTCTTGATGTTTGTTTTCATTTTTAGTTACTGTAAAATTTAAAACAAAATTTTTAAAAACTTATGTGTAAAAATAATAAAAATATTAAAGACTTGATAAAAATCCATGTTTTCTTATTTTATCTTTTTTATGAATGCAAAGTACATATGAATGGGTACTTTTGTTCTCTCTAAAGGAAAATGATTCAACATTCTCCAGCTTATAGTTTACTTCAATTTTCATTATTTTCTCAGTAATAAAACTGACTGAATCAAATACAATATCTTGGAACAAAATATACCCTGAAATCATACTGAAAAGTAAGTGTAATAGTCTCATATGAACAACAAGGCGTGTACTGTTCAAATCAGAGAATTATTTTTCTTCCTTTTACAAACTAAATAGCATACCACCGGGTAACACACTTACTTCTTGCTAAAATCTTTACCAAGTAAACTGTACACATAACTCATAATTCATTGAAAGGGAAGTTTTATGAAATGGATAATGTCCATTTGCCTGCACAATTGAGTCCCAAAATATGATGTATCTAGACCTGTCTTGAGCAATGAGAAACAAATTTGCAACTGCTTCAAAACATTAGTTTTTAGCTGAGAGAGAGAGAGAAAGAAAGAAACTGTTGGAGAGAGAAATAAGATAAAATTTTTATAAATAATCTTATATAATTTATGTCTTATTTTAATGCTCAGGAACACACAGATTAATTAACATAACTTGTTTATGTTTCAGAATTTTATTTTAAAAATTCTGTTTAGAATTTTGCTGATTAAGGTCTAATTATTTGAGGCATATGTGTGTCCAAATACGACAGTGCCTATTGACTATATTAACACTTCATAATTACAGTATGTTAAATAATACAGTATTTCAGAAATCAAAGTAGTCTTAAGACCTTTATTTACATGAAATGACAAAATTGCCAATACTGTTAATGAATTGAAATTATTTACATGTAAATATAATATGAAGATGTAAAATGTAAGTTATACAACATTGATTACAATATTTAGTGCAAGTAAAATATGCTCATTTGATTGTCTATAGAACTACACCTAAACATTAGATGTAATCATTCACAATAGCCAAGATATGGAAACAACCTAAATGCCCATCATAAAGGAATAAAGGAAATGTGGTATACATACACAATACTGTATTATTCAGTATTTAAAAAGAAGAAAATCCTGACATTTGTAACAATATGAATAGGCTTGGAGAATATTTTGCTAAATGGAATAAGTTAGACACAGAAAGACAAATATTATGTGGAATTTTTTTCTGTGAGTTCATAGTTTTTTTATTAGATTTGCAAACTTTTTGATCATTTTTTTAAAGATGTTTCTTTCCTCCTTCTCTCCTTTGAATTCTTTTTTTTTTTCATTTTTTATTATACTTTAAGTTCTAGGATAGTTTTGTATGTGGAATTTAAAACAGTCAAACTCATGAAACAGAAAGTAGAACTTTGCTGCCAGGGTCTGGGAGGAGGTTGTAATGAGGAGGTGTTGGTAAAAGGGTGTAAACGTTCAGGCATGCAAGATAAATAAGTTCTGTAGAGCTACTGTACAAGATAGGGCCTACGACCAAAAATATAGCATTGTATACACAAAAATTTGCTAAGAGAGATCTTACATAAAAGAAAGAAACAATACAACAACATAAAACCAAAGGGGGAAGAAGGAAACTTTTGGAGATGATGGATAAATTTCTGGCATTGCTTATGATGGTGATTTCATGGGTATAGACTTGTCTTCAAACACATCAAACGGTATACAATAAGTCTTTATAGATTTTTGTATGTCAATACAATCTCAATATAGATGCTAAAAAATCGACTGTAGCTACTTTTGGTTGTTAAAATTTTAGAATTTTAGTAGTGTTTCATATTTCTGAAGGATAATGTGTAAGATTCCTTATCTTTCAGGATTATTGTAAAACATGAAATAAACTGATTTGGGAGCAGAAGAGTCCAAAATTACTTCGGTAGTTAAAATGTTTAAACTCAAATCCTGTTCAAGTTTTTCTTCTTTTCCTCCTTCCTGTACTAAATTCCTAAAGATCTTTTTCCCCAGAAAAAAAATCCATAATGATATAAAATTGAGCCAAAATTGATTGTAGATGTTATCATAGACTGCCTTGAAGACAGACATAAGCTTACTAATACAAAAAAGCCTAGCCCAAAAGCAAGATATTGATCTATAGATTTTTGTATTATAATCCTAATACTTGTTTTTATACTTTTGGCCCAGATAGCCCAATGGGGTTTTAAATAGTATGGAATTATGTGGTGGCATTAGCCAACCGGGGTCAATTTCTACATAATGATTTTTGTTACAGAGAAATCAAAGATAAATCTGAACAGAGTAGCACAAAGTTTAGGCTAAGTCGTATAACTTTTTTTATTTTAAGGTATCTAAAGTTGAGACAGTCTGTATATATAAACCATTTGTTTTATAGCTGTATTCAAAACTCTGTTTTTGTGAAAGCTTGGAAACAAAGAGTCTCGAGTTTTGTTACTGTGAGGAGAACTTCCCTTTGTCTCAGGTTTAATGACTGCATATTTTTGGCTGTCAGGCCCATCACTGTGTTTGCCACTTGACACCACAAATTATTAATTAATACCAATTTCCCAGGACATCAACTGATTTTCTACAAGAAGCATTTTCAAAAGAAGCCGGGTACTAAGAAGGAATAAGATTATTAGTTAGAAAAAACTCTGAACTTCCACATTTCTTGCCTAATTCAAAATGGGAACATAGTTGGATAAGATGAAACTGTCACTTCCAAATTAGAATCCTTGCATTATGTAATGATGAATACAGCCAGTTACAAAATCATAAACCTAAGTAAAATGGCAGATGAGATTAATAAGGAAAATTTATAAAATTTGAAATGAAAAGACTACAGTATTCCCCCCAATCTGCAATTTGACTTCCCATGATTTCAGTTAATTACAGCACAGTACAAGAAGATATTTTGAGAGCAGAGAGAAAGAGACTGCATTCACATAACTTTTGCTACAGTATATTTTTATAATTTTATTTTATTATTTAATATTATTGTTAATTTCTTACTGCACCTAATTATAAGTTAAACTTTATCATAGATATGGTTGTATATGAAAACACATAGCATACATAGGATTTGCTGCTAGCTATGGTTTCTGGCATCCACTGGGGGTATTGGAAAGTATCCCCTGAGGATTATGATAAACTACTAACTGTAAAAAACAAACAACAACAACAAAAAACTGAGAGTGACCCCACCTGAAATAACACATAGGACATAAATTTAAAGCGTGAATTACAGGAAATTTTTTTAAATTTAATAATGCTTATCTTTTTCCAAGTCTCAATTATGGTCACACTAGTTCCTTCTGAATTATATTTGAAAAGTCACTATCATGCATCCAGGTCCACAATTTAAAAGTGGAGAAACACCTCTAGGTCTCACATTTATTTTACAATAGAACAGCATAACCTGGTAATCTGCTTTCTAAGCATCCCTGAAATCCATTTAATCACCTTCATTACCATCTCTGTAAGCTAGTTTAAGCTACCAACTTCTATCTCCCAGACTACTGTTATAGATGATTGACTGTGCATATACATGACTAGCTCCTCTAGTCTATTATTCACAGAGTAACCCAGAAAAATCTTGTAAATCTGATTATTTTTCTTCTATGTTTAATTTATTTCAATAGCCTCACTTTTATCTTGTGGCAAATAAGGGCACAACTTTAAATGATCCATCTTTCAGTTTCTTGTCTCTCTCTCTCTCTCTCTCTCTCTCTCTCTCTCTCTCTCTCTCACTCTCACTCTCCCCCCCCTCTCTGTTCCTGTCATGCTGGCCTTCTTCCTTTTTTAAGATAATTTATCCTCAAATATTCTAGTACATATATATTAATATCAATAGCTATTAAAATATAATTGAAAATAAATCTAAATAAAAAATGGTTAAAAGCTAAAACCTTCAATCAAAGTTTCAAATAATCCATATATTTGTGAATAAATTCTCAAGCCAAATAGGTTAAAATTTAAAAATAAATACAATTTAAAATAAGATAGAAATCTGAAAACTTGCAATATTTAAGTTGGCTGTGCTATAAAAAGAGGATAATTTTCCTACATTGTTAGAAAAACTGCCGTTGAGACTTACTTTATTTTTTATTTTTTTGGAGGAAAATTGCTCAGTATCCAAAATCTACAGTGATATACAACTTGGTTCAGCCAGCACTCTGTAGAAATCATAGTCTATATCCATAATAATATATTTATGCATTAATATGTTGATTATAATATCTCAACATAGAAATGAATTAAATGTCCATTTAAAGGTAAATGAAAACAATGAAGTAAAATGGTAATCAAATGTACCCAAACCTAGCATATTTGTAGTTTATTATGGCATAAGTAGTGGATGGGACAGAAAAGAGATTTGTCACCTCATCTTCTCTGACTACATTTCTTCATTTCTTACATTGCATCCTGTAACTCCTCTCGAAGGTGATAATGAAACAGCTATATAACTACAAGCCACCTAACCAAGCAAATCTACAGCAACCTGGAAATGCTTTTCTTTTATGAATGCCTCTTCCAACTTTTTAATTTTTCTTTAGGAAAATATTTGTGTTTTCAGAGTGTATACATTGCTGACATGTTAAGCACCTTTACATTTCATTCTAATTGTTGACCAAATTTACTGGCAATTATGTATGTTTTGATTCCTCTGAGTTTTGAAAATAATTATACTTAACGTGTAATAAAGCAGGAGTGGGTTAGTGAAGTCGTTGTTAATTGCATTAAATAATATCTGTTGGGAAAGTTAATCAGAACTTCAAACTCATTTTCTATGGGACTTCACTTGCTATGTAATCACATCATCGAAGAGGTTATATAGTGTGAAATTGTAGGAAATGTGTGAAACTAATGCAGAGATTTTAATCACTTTTGAAACACAGGCAACTCCACAGTATTTTTAGTTAGACAGTTAAGTAGTTTCGTTAAATTAGACCTAGAATCACATATCCAAATGGTATCACCGTTAATACAAAGTTAAAAAATGATACTAAGCAGACAGGTTTAGGTATCACCCCTGTCTCTAGAGATTTACACCTACCTACTCTGTGTCTTTCAGTGCTTCTCACTTCTTTGACCTCTTAGTGTCAATCAAAATTCCTTTAACTACTCACTCCCAGAATAATTTTCCTGCCCTAGAAAAGCCTGATGGTCATTCTGTCAAAATACGTTCATAATATTACTACCTCTCATCACTTCTCTTTATATCACCTTCGTAAATGCCATCCTTATCTACTGTTTTATTCCAATTGCTTCTTAAGTGGTTTTCCTAGTTCTATTTTGTCCACTTTTGATCACTGATCATTGTCAAGAGCAGCTATATTCCAATTTAAACATAAGGCAAGTTAGAATGATGTCAATTGTGTTCATAACACAGCTAACTCAAAGAAAAAAAAATTCAAGGTCATGTAATACCTGAAGGACTCTAACTGAATAGAACACCAATTATGACTCTGACATCATTATGTTATTTTACTCTTTTCACTGACTTCACTACAGCCACACTGATTTCAAGATACTAATCTGTGGTGTTTTCGTGATGAACTAATATCTATACATAGCTGCCAAAGATCGAAAATGAAAATGTGACTTCAATTTATTTTCTTCCAAGGTGTTGAGGCAATGTACTGAGTAGCACTTTACTACGAGATTGTCATTAATATTTTGCATTTTCAATGAGCTCTACCCTGACCTTCCTATTTAAAATTACATCTCCTGAGATTCTTTCTTTTTATCATTCCTAATTTGTCCTCCCACCACCCATTTATGCTTATCAACTTCTAATATACAATCTGTGACCAATCGTATTTTCTAAAGATGGCACCATCTCACTTTTGCATCTCAGCAGTTTGACACTGTTGGAGTCTAATTGTTCTCCTCTTGAATCTAAACTGGAATTCTAGTGACTGCTTGAACTATAGAATGCAGGAGAAGTCATATTCTGGGAATTCTATGACTATGCCATAAGATGCCTCACAGCCTCTACACAATTCTCTTAGAATGCTTGTTCTTGGAACTCTCCCTTTTAAAATGTAAGCACCATGCTGTGTGATGCTCAAGTCACATGGAATGGTTAACTATATTAGGTTAGTGCAAAAGTAATTGTGATTCTTGTCAATGCTTTTAATATTTGCACCAATCCAAGGTCCATCTGAGCTCTCAAATGACATCCAACATTTACTGCCAGACACTTTGATAGGGTTTGAATCTGTGACTCCACCTAAATTTTATGTTGAATTGTGGTCCCCAGTGTTGGAGGTGGGGCCTGGTGGGAGGTGATTGAATCATGGGGGCAGAGTTCTCATGAATGGTTTAGCAGCATACCCTCAGTGCTCTACTCATGATAGTGAGTGAGTTATCATGATATTTGGTTGTTTTTAAGTGTGTAGCACTTCTCCCCTCTTTCTCTTTCTCTGGCTCCCACCATGTAAGACATTTCTGCTTCCCCTATCCCTTCTGCTATGATTGAAAATTTCCTGAGGCCTTCCCAGAAGTCAAGCAGATGCCAGCATTATGCTTCCTATACATCCTGCAGAATTGTGAGCCAATTAATCCTCTTTTCTTTATAAATTAAATTACCCAGTCTCAGGTATTTCTTTACAGCAATGCAAGAATGGACTTATACACACATAAATGAACTCTCTTGGATATTCAGCCTAGTTAAGCTTTCAAATGTCTACTGCAGACTCAGCAAACAATAGAATGCAGCAGTGAGAGAAATTCCAAGTAAGAACAGCTCATCGGAACCTAGTCATTCCACAGATACCTAAAAGATACAAATATATTCTGGCTTTTTGTTTGTTTTAAGACATCAATGGTCTTTTTATTTTTAACACAGCAATAGATCATTATTATTTGTCATGTTTATTTTTTTTTTAGCCTAATAATATATAAGCTTGTTAGGCCAAGACACTTTCTCTTCTGCTTGTTCAAAACTGTATTTCCAAATATGATAGTGTTTGACACCTGTTACATACTCCAGAATTATTTATTGCTCGATGATTGTAATAGTTAATTTTATGTGTCAAATTGACAGGATCACAAGATGCACAGACATCTAGTTAAATGTTGTTTCTGGGTGTGTCTGTGAGGGTGTTCCCAGAGGAGGTAGTATTTGAATTAGACTGAGGACAGCGCATCGTACTCACTTATGTGGGTCGACACCATCCAATCCATTGCATTCCTGAATAGAGTAAAAAGATAGGGGAAGGGAGAATTTCCCCTTTCTCTGCTTGACAACATGAACTGGAACACTGATCTTTTCCTGTACTTGGCACATTTAGTTCTCAGGTCTTCAGACCTGGACTGGAATTTGACACCATTAGTCCTTTAAACTACACTACACCTTCAGCTTTCCTGGATCTTTATCTTGCAGAAAGTACATCATGGGACTTTTCAGCTTTCATAATTACATAAGCAAATACCTTAAAATAAATACTTTATAATAAATGAATATATGCTCAAGTGATTATGGAAGTTTAGACATCCCATTCTCTACCATCTACAAGGTGGTATACAGTATGTAGAGGCATAAATAAATATGTATTTTATACATCTATGTATACATACATATGTATATATTCAGACACACCTCTATTTATCTATATCAAGTGTGTGTATGTATGTTATAGGTTCTATTTCTCTAGAGAGCACTGACTAGCACAATGGACAGACTTAATATATGACACTGTATTGTAGAAGAACTATGGCATATATCTCTAGGTAATTTTTTATATATCCTGTACCTGTAGTTAATCACTTTTGTTTAACTTCTCCAATTTTCTTTCAAACTCACTCAATTCTTTTGTCGAAGTTCTCATGTCCTAAATTATTTTTATTTTTTTTGCAATAAGAACACTTAAGATCTACCATCTTAAAAACATACACACAATAGTATTGCTAATTTCCTTTTCAACTGAAAATAGATACATTATGTTGTAGCTATTACAATATAAACTGAAGAAATTTAAAACTTCCGATGTGTGCCTAAAATTGCAATTGATTCATTCTTTGTTGAGAACTCTGAACGAGTGATGGGCTAGGTATAAGGAATGTGGAGTGGGGGATCAATGAACAAGACAAATTTGGTTCCTGTCTTCACAGAGGCTACTAACTAATGGGAAAACCAGAAATCAAACAGTCCTTTAGAAAGAGAATGAAGGTTGGGAAAACCTGCACAGTGCTTTGGGTTACATGACAGTGAAATCTTAGCCATCTGTGAGGAAACAATGTTTAAACTGAACTTTAAAGATTGAGCATATTTAGGTAACCAAAAGGTATGAGCAAAGGGAGCTTTTAATTTGGGCAAAATGAACTAAGTGAATAGCTTATAAGGGCAACAAAAGGAAGAAAGTTCTACTTTGAGTGAGAAATGAGAGTTGATTGACCCAAGACAAAATTGTCAACTGTTATCGCAAAGTTCAAAATTATGTCCACCATGAGGTTTTTGTTTAAGCTTTTTTCCTAAAGAAAGAAGGTAACCATTTGATGTGTTTTGGAACAGGGGCTAACATGATTATATTTTAAATTTACAAATATCTGTCTGAGTTCAGTGGGAGGAACGTGCTTGAGGGGAACAAGAGTGGATATAAAAAGTCAAATTAGTAAACTGCTGTAATATACAAATGAGATATAATGCTAATTGAGACTATAAAAGGGCAATTAAAATAGATCTAAGTAGAATCCAGAAACACTATGAAGCAATATCACAGAATGATCAGCCATGTGGACTTTTGTGGCAGAAAATTTTGATTTTGTAATGTGTTAGGTATCTATGCTTTAATATGTATTGTGAGCTAAAATTGAAATTACTCTTATCTATTAAATAATAGTAGTATATCAAGCACAGGGTTGTCATGTGGATTAAATTAATGCTTACAAAGCACTTTGTCACCAATTATATTGCATGACTACAGACTATAATTATGATTACTATAATAATGCAAATCATGGGTTGTGAATAGATTAATGAAGAGAAAGGAATCAACTGTGACCACGAACTTTTTTTTTTTTTTTTTTTTTTTTGAGACGGAGTCGCTCTGTCGCCCAGACTGGAGTTCATTGGCGCGATCTCGGGTCACTACAAGCTCCGCCTCCCGGGTTCACGCCATTCTCCTGCCTCAGCCTACGGAGTAGCTGGGACTACAGGCGCCCGCCACCTTGCCCTGCTAACTTTTTTTTGTATTTTTAGTAGAGACGGGGTTTCACCGTGTTAGCCAGGATGGTCTGGATCTGCTGACCTGTGATCCACCTGCCTCAGCCTCCCAAAGTGCTGGGATTACAGGCGTGAGCCACCGCGCCCGGCCAATCACGAACTTTCAAGACTGAGAAACTAAGTGAAACAGTGGAGCCATTTAATTAAGATAAGAGCCTAGAGAAGAAAAAAATATAGTCCAGGGATATTGAGGAGGAGGATGATTTTCATTTGAAATAATAATGTTTAGTTTGCAGGTATTATATTAGGATTAAATAAAAGCAAAATGATACACATATCCTATCACAGAGCCAGCCAAGCAATAAAGAATATTTCCATGTTTGTTTTATCCTATATTTCTCCCTTTTCATATACTTTTTAATCCCTCTTTTTATCAGAATGCTAGTTCTAGTTATTTTCAGTCTTCCATACAACTTTAGTATTTTTCTCTAGATGCTCCCTCATTTTTGCCTACAAATTAAAAGTAAAAAGTCCCTTACAAAATTCACGAATATTTTCCCCATAATTATGCTTTTCATAGTTTTTAAAGCCCCATCTGCACATATTGGCTCAAATTCCTCAACTATGAAACCATTCTATGACGTATTTATGTCAATTTTTTCTCTTTTCCTTTAATTTATCCATTTTGCTAATGAAACTAACATTTATTGCAGTGTTTACAAATTCAACTAATATTCCACATTTATTGAATATAATGGTTTTTAAATTTCAATTAATAATTTTTTCAATTAATATTAATTAACATTTACTACTAATAAAGTTTTCTAAATATTCTAAGCCCACCTTTCATTATATGTTATCAAGTCTCTTTGATTGAAACTCTCATTCATTTATGAATACACATATGCATATATACCCTAATATTAATTTAGTGTCAGTTTTATACCAGTTGTTTTTGTTAGGCATTCAAAACACAAGATTAATAAGCTCATTACACAAATATGTACTGGACTTCTACTTTGGGCTAAACAGTTTTAGGTCACTGGAATGGTTCAGTAACCCAAAACCTTTTATAGTTGAGCTTACATTTTATTTTAGGGAGGGTGAGCCAAATTACACAAACAGATTTGTTAGTCTTCAGTTTATGGTTTTGTTTGTTTGTGTGTGTGTGTTTTTTTGTTTGTTTGTTTTTGTTTTTTTGAGACGGAGTCTCGCTATCACCCAGGCTGGAGTGCAGTGGCCGGATCTCAGCTCACGGCAAGCTCCGCCTCCCGGGTTTACGCCATTCTCCTGCCTCAGCCTCCGGAGTAGCTGGGACTACAGGCGCCCGCCACCTCGCCCGGCTAGTTTTTTGTATATTTTTTAGTAGAGACGGGGTTTCACGGTGTTAGCCAGGATGGTCTCGATCTCCTGACCTCGTGATCCACCCGTCTCGGCCTCCCAAAGTGCTGGGATTACAGGCTTGAGCCACCGCGCCCGGCCTGTTTGTGTTTTAAACTACAGAATTGAACATGATCACATAGCCAGTAAAAGTACATAGAGAGAACAAAGTGGACCAGAGAATAATTTGTGACATTTCAAAATAAAGAGAAACAGAGAAGACAGGAACAAACACAGGAGACTTAGAAGGCGAGGCCAATTATATAAGAAGACAACCAAGAGGAAACATATTTGAAAATGTCAGATAAAGAAAGTGAGTAGAAGGCTCACATGCTGATGGTATGCCAAATAAGGTAAAAACACCACTAGGCTGAAACATGCAGAGATCATTCATGACCTTGTTTAAAAAAAAAAAAAAAAAAAATCACTAGAGCGATGGCAGTAAATTCCTGTTTAAAGTAAATTATTTAAATTTAAATTTAAGAAAAACAGGGGCTGGGCACGGTGACTCATGCCTGAAATTCCAGCACTTTGGGAGGCCGAGGCAGCCGGATTACCTGAGGTCAGGAGTTCAAGACCAGCCTGACCAACATGGTGAAATGCCGTCTCTACTAAAAATACAAAAAATCAGCTGGGCACAGTGGCTGTAATCCCAGCTATTCGAGAGGCTGAGGCAAGAGAATTGCTTGAACCCGGGTGACAGAGGTTGTGGTGAGCCGAGATCGTTCCACTGCACTCCAGTGTGGGCAACAGAGCAAGAAAAAGGGGATAAGTAAAATTAGGAATAGAATATAGAAAACCTTTTCCAGGACTTTTGTAAAGTCCTGGCAAATAAGAGGTATCAATTGGAACTGTAACCAGCAGGGGAAAGAAAAAATGGATCAAAAGAGATTATTGCTTTTTCAAAAAAATGAGAGAGACAAAAACATACGTTTCTGTCAGTGGAAATAGTCAAGTAAAGAGAGAATACATTCTGAGAGAAAGCCGGAAGAATTGCTAGAACCAGGTCTTTCAGAAAGCGTAGGGGATGCATCGGCTTTAAATAAGAACAAGGACTCTTCATTTAAAGAAACAGGCAGGAAAGAATAACTGGTGATATATAGGAAAAGAAAAGTTACATAAGAAATGAGGCTTGAAGCCGAAAGAGCGAATAAGTTGTTCATAGCTTAGTGTTTCTGAAAAGCATAATGCACTCAAGTTGATACTTTCCTATTTGCACCATGAACAAAACGATGTGTCACAAATGGGTTTAGGAAGAATGTAGAACAGATGTCAAGAAATCTTTCATCATACAGAGACCCATAAACATATGGAATGACCTACCAAGCAAACTGTGAATTTGGAATCATTGTAACCCTCTAGGAAGTAATTAAAACACATATTTAGTGATCAAAAGTTTTACGAAGAAAAGAGCTTGATGAATTGTATGATATTTAGATTTTTTACCCAACATTTTCTCTGCTTTATGCTTTTTTCCCCCATGGTTTTGTAGGAAGATGCATTTCTTCCATCTGTTATTTACCATTTTGAGTACTGTATAGTAAACTGAATAATTCAACCAAAAAATTCAAAGAACACTTTCAGTGACTAACACTGGAGAAATTTTAAATATAATTATTTGGAAGCATATGAATCTGCAGTTTACAAATGCTTAATTTTAAAATAATAAGGCATAATATATTTTTTCTTAGTTTAACCTAAAAAAGGGCTCATTTACTCTAAACTACTTTTGACAGTTTCAGTAGGTAATATGAAAATATTTTTAATTAAGTGTGCTTCAGAAAGCCTGTGAATGTGAACATCTCACTTTTTTGTTTATTTCTGTCTGTGTATAACAGTGGATGTAGAGAAAACATAAGGCAAATGATATGGAGACTAATACATTACTGTTATTAGTAATTCACTTTTTGATTAGGTATCACTTCTTTTATGTCTTTTTTTTCCTCAGATGCTGTTTTTATTGTGCTAAACACCATTCATGTAAGTCACCACAAATAACCAAGTTTATAAGATTTTAAAAGTGATCAGGTAATTTAAGATGTGTCAAACAAAATAGGAGAGTTTTACATCATATTTAATCAAAAAACATGTTCATGTATTTCTTCTGTGTCAACAGTTAAATTGCTGTTTTTTCTGCTATTGAAATCGAAGAAAGTGCATTTGAGGTGATTATTATTAATGTATAGAAAGAATATATTGAATTTCTGATTATTACCTATAACTCTATTGGTTATTAAATGAAGATAAAAAGTTTACATTGATTTTATAATTATCAATTATGTTTAGTTGCTCAGTTTGAATGCAATATTATTCTTTATATTATAAGCCCACAATTTGGCAGGCTCAGTTAAGCTGTAGTTACCTGATTACATAATTTAAAAATTGAATTGATCAACAGAGTGTATTAATTATGTGCTCCAGGTAATTACAGTACCTTTTTAGTTTCCACATCTGATTCAGTGGACTAAAATATGCACACTTTTAAAAATACAAATTTAAAACATTTCTCAATACTTTTAATTTGCTATTTTAAATATTGTGCATATATTTTAGCATTCTTGAATAATAAAATGATATTTAGCATGTCTCTCTTTTCTCACAGTGCCTTTTATAAGAGACATTCGTAATTTTAAAATAATTTAGCTTCATAATCCACAGTGTATTTACCTTTATTGCTCTTATATTTTATGTTTATAGAGAAGTGAATTTATAGAATTTCTATGACTTACACAAATTGTTGGATCACACAATAATCACTTTTAATGGGGATATTTCATTAAAGCAGATTCATGAAAATAGTTCTTATAATGTCTATATAAATATTTAGTATGATCTTTAGAAAAGCATTTTTTTAATTCACTTAAAATTATTTTCTATAGTCTCTATGCCAAAAATTACTTGATGTACCATATACCACTTGGTGTACCATAAAGAAGTTTGTTTATTTTAGTCAATCTTTTATTGGCTGATTTTCCGTTCCTTTTTTCTTTCCAGTTACAATGAAGATGTGTTCTTACACCTATTCAAATTAAATCGCTTAGTCATGAAAGTCATATATCCTCAATATCTTCTCAATGATCCGTTAAAGCAAAATAAATATGGCCTGAGAAGGACTCCATACTTCTATATTTGAGTCTTTGTGGAAGAACTATAACCTAGCTTAATAGGCAGACAAGATGGAAAACCTAACCTAGTAGTAGGCGCCTGTAACAATAGCTGAGTGTTGGCCAATCCCAGCAGCATACTTCAACCACTCATAGACTGAGTTCAAATAAGGCAAACGTCAACCTGTGACCAATCCAGCTGTTTCAGTACTTCACTGACGATTTCTGTACATCACCTCCCTTTTTGTGCCTATATATTTATTCTGACCATGAGACATCCCTGGAATCTCTCTGAATCTGCTGGAATTCTAGCATCTGCTCAATTCGCGAATTGTTCATTGCTCAATTAAACTCCTTTAAATTTAATTCGGCTGAAGTTTTTCTTTTAACAGAACCCAATAAAATTCACTTTCTTTTATTTATTTATTTTTTCCCCAGGGTTTCTAGGTCTCTTTCTACTATTTTATTTTATTTTTTTACATTTTATTTTTAATTGACGTATAATAGCATACATATTTATTAGGTACATAGTGTAGTTTCAAAATCTGCTATTTAATTCTAAAATACTCTAAAAAAGTATAACCTCAAAATAAACAAACCATGGGAGCAATATTTCCTTTTCTTCTTCTATTACTCTCAGATTCAACATATGCAGAAAATTCCTTTTTGAAGTTTATATTTCCATAAAGATCAACTTACATTGTTCTTTATTTAATATTGTAATTATTCATTTTTAAAAGATTTGTTGAGTTATAATTTGCATGTCCTACAATTTATCCATTTAAAATGAATAGTCCAGTGATTTTTAGTATGTCACAGAGCTGCATAATCTTTACCACAATCAATTTTAGAATATTTTCATCATCCAATGAAGAAATTCTATAACAATTTGTAGTCATTCTGAATTCCCTGATGCCCTCCTATGGTTTCCTACCATCACATGTCCTGAGACAATAATTGTCTACTTTCTAACATTATTCTTATACACTCTTCATTCCTCCACCCACCACTATCACAGTCATCCACGTTACATGTATGATAACTAACCTGTTACCTAATTAAATGAATACTCTTTATTTTTCATTTTTTCATCACAACCACTCTAAACCCAGCTTATCACTGCTTTTTTTTTAAAACAACTTTATCGAGGTGCATTTGATACATAGTAAACTATACATTCTTGAAGTATGCAATTTGAAAAGTGTTGACATATGTGATGTGTACACAAGCAAAACATTACAACAATCAAGACAATTTGTAGATACATCATACCTGGATATTTCCATAACTTTATACTTTTTTCTTCCCTTGTTTTCTTGCACCAACACTCACACTTGCCCTCCACCCCAGGCACACAGTGATAGGCTTTGTGTTACTATAGATTAACTTGCATTTTCTAGATTATGAGAAAATAAAATTACACAATGTTTATTTGTTTGTATGGCTCCTTTAATTAAGCATTATTTTGAGATTCTTTTCATGTTGTAATGTGTAAAAATATATGAACTTAGATTTTATTTTTTTCCTCCAATATGTCTGCTTAGAAGCTTTGTTAGATGTCTCATTCACTTGGAAATAGAAAAATAGTGTGTAGAAATTCACACTGTGAAATTATATACAAGAAGGAAAATGGGAGCTCAACATAAAAGCTAAAGAAACTTCATATACTTCATAATAAATGCAGGAAGCAGCCTGCACTGTGGGTCTGGTGGAAAAAATATGAGTGAATCCACAGTGTGTGATGGGAACAGAATGTCTCTGTGATACAAATTTCCACTGAGGAGCTAGGCAATCCAGGCCACAGGGAAGATTCTTACTCCTCCCAAGCACTGAATCTGACTTGGGGAACAGTGGGGAGAATGTGAGAAGGAGCAGCAGCAGGAAGTCCTACACATGTACTCCCAAGACCCCAGCCCCAATAGAAGGAAGCCATTCCTTATCCTCACTTGTAGGTGACTGAGCAGAAACCTGCCAGCCAGCATAAGCAGCAGTCACAGGTTTGGAGAATCTCCAGACTAGAATCTGTGATCTAGTGTCAAGTGGAGGAGAAGCTCTCATGGAATTGAGAGTCGGTATGGCATGTGCTCCAGTCACAAGCATGAGAATTGGTTGACTTCCTTTGTGGTACCCAATGAGAAGATGTGTGGCCTGGAAGCCATGGATTTGCTGGCAGGAGGTTTTCACAATCTGAGGACAGAAGTCTTGTGACTTGGCTGGCTGTTTTAGCTTGCTCCCAGCAGCAAACAGTGGGAGGGAGCCCTGCCAATTGACAGTCTTGGAATACGGTTCTACTATGGCCTGTTAGTCTGTAGAATCTGAGCCAACTAGCCTTCCCTGTGCTAATTCTTTGGTGCAAGAGCAGTTACTCCACTGCTTCCTGGAGTATTGCCCTTAGGGCCTAAGAACTGCCTTCTGGTCCCCAGTGGGGCCAGTGTTTGCACCTGTCATTAGAGGGTTCAAAGCCAGACTTGTCCAGACTAGCCTTGCATGGCTTTTCTCCCCTATCACTTGCTTCAAAGTCAAAGCATGGGTCCAGGACCCCTGGGATTCCATGGCACACAGTCCACTGCTTGAAACACAGAATATTTCTGATTAAAGCAGGTCAAGTATAAACCCTACTGCAACCACTACAGTGATCTACTAGTGAAGAGGTCATTTATAACATGTGCTGAAACACTGACATGATGCTTAAGAAGCAGACTAGCTTCATGTGACCTCTGTGAACATCATCACTCACACCACCTCAGCGACTAAGGAGGCCTTGAGTTGACTACTACATCTGGCATTTGAGAAAGCTACCACACTAAAGTGATGTATTACAAAGAGATTTACAGACATTTTGCCACTGAATGTTCCCAGAAACAAAGCTAAATAGCTCTACTCAATATACTTTATAATCACATCCTTAAGAAAGAAAGAATAAAAAGAAAAAAGCAGCTCTACTCAAATGAAAGTAAGCTAAAATATGGAAATATCTTTTACTTCAGATGTGAAGGAATAAGCATAATAATACTGGAAATATGCAAAAGCAGGTTGTTATGATCATACCCTCAAAGGGTCATACTAACTCCCTGGCAATGGATTCTAACAAAACTGAAATCTGTGAAATGCCAGATAAAGAATTCAAAATAGCTGAGTGCGGTGGCTCACGCCTATAATTCCAGCACTTTGGGAGGCCGAGGTGGGTGGATCACTGGAGGTCGGAATTTTGAGACCAGTCTGACCAATATGGTGAAACTTCGTCTCTACTAAAAATACAAAATGTTAGCCAGGTGTGGTGGCGTAAGCCTGTAGCCCCCAGCTACTTGGGAGGCTGAGACAGGAGAATTGTTTGAGCTCAGGAGGCAGAGGTTGCAATGAGCCAAGATTGTGCCACTGCACTAGCCTGGGTGAGAGAGCGAGACTCCGTCTCAAAAAAGAAAAAAAAAAGAAATAAAAAAAATTCAAAAAGTAATTTTAAAAAGTTCAGTGAGACCCAAAAGAAATCTGAAAAGCAATACAAAGAAAGGAAAAAGTCAATTCAGAATGTGAATAAAAAATGTACTAAGGAGATTCATATCTTAAAGAAGAACCAAACAGAACTTATAGAATTAAGTTTCCAAATTCTGGAGAAGTCAGGCAGAGAAAGAAACAAATATGTTTTGATATGGTTTGTCTGTGTCCCCACTCAAATCTCATCTTGAATTGTAACTCCCACAATTTCCATATATTGTGGGAGGAACCCAGTGGGAGGTAATTGAATTATGGAAGCAGGTCTTTTGCTGTTCTTCTGATAGTAATTATAGTGACTAAGTCTCACGAGATCTGATGGTTTTAAAAACTGGAGTTTCCCTGCACTAGCTCTCTCTCTCTCTTTGCCTGCCTCCATCCATGTAAGATGTGACTTACTCCTCGTTGCCTTCCATCATTATTGTGAGGCCTCCCCAGCCATGTGACTACAAGTCAGTTAAATCTATTTTTCTTCTTACTCTCAGGTATGTCTTTATCAGCAGTGTGATAATGGACTAATACATTCTCCAAATTCTGTTTACAGGAGTACACCATACTCAATTATTAAAAGCCATAAATAGCTCAAAATGAGTTTCCTTGACTCTGAAAAGCAAAATAAGGATCAGCAAATGTTCCGAGCAGAAGTCAAAAAGATTACTTCAGTTTTCTGTTAGTTCAGTTCATTCTGTTAACTCTTGTTTTGGTTGATATTCATGAACATTTCAGCTCCTCATGAGTCCTGTACATTTTTCTTTTATTCCAATGTCACAATCTCCAAAGTTATCAGAAACCTGCATTTTGAAAGCACCTGTCAAATTTCTATAGATGATTATAAACCATCTTTTGAAGAGAATCAAAACAAGACAATTGTCAGTGAATAATAAAATGTCCAGAGTAGTTACAGTCAGATACATGATTGACAAAGAAATTTGGTTATCTCTGTGGTTTACAGTGATTTAATGTAACAACCTTAATTATGATTGATAGCATTAGACATTAGAATTTTTAAAACCCCATACAATTTTGGAACATATATTAATAATATTCACTAAAATATAACCTGAAGAAGATTAAACAACCTTTTAGCAATCCCATGTATTTAAACATGTCAGGTAATCCTGTTTACCCCTCTTTGGATACTCCAGGGGAATTCTGCAGCATCCAAAAACCAGGCATCAGGGAATACAATTTTGAAACTGAAGTTTAATTTTGGGAAGCTACCTACTTTTACTTTATGAATATAGTTATACTTCAAGACAAATCTCAATTTTCACTTTCTTATTACAGAGTGACTATTATTACTTAAAACCCAAAGCAGATTACAGGATACTTTTTAAAGGTATTATTAATAATATTGGGAAGCCACCCTAGTTATGATTTATACCGTGATGCCCTTACAATGCCATTCCATTACCACATACTTGACATTATTAAACCCTTCCAGTCCTTAAAATACTTTGTATGATGTCTCTTTATATTGTGAAGATAATGTTAATTGTGTGATTTTCAAAAAGCTACTTTTTGATGAAGTTTGCATTGAATAAATATAAATTTTATATCTCAGTCACTTGCTTCAGAACAACAATATAGACTCCCTTTTTCTAGGTTAGTATCAATAGTAAGAAGGAAAATAAAGATTCTTCTGGCTATTTTTCAACTTTCAACAAATTTTTGCCTCAACTTGGTAAACTTTTGAAAACATTTCTTAAAATTTCTCTTTCTTTTCCTTCAATTATTTGAGAACTTCAGCACAAATTAAGTTTGATGGTGTGATTTTGTATTTATGTCTTTTAATTTTAAGATAAATAATAAAATAGGCTACATTGTTATGTCTTTTACTAATATTATGAGAATAATTATTAAATAATAAATATTTAATATTTGAGTAATATTTGTTATATGATTTTGACATAGGCATATCTTTCATTTGGGCTTGATATTCTGACATGGACACATAATAAAGTTTATGAAACATTTAATTATGGAAAGCAATTTTGCAAATCCAAATTACATTTTTGCTAAAAAAAAATATGTTTATCTTGTCTTTTAAGTATCTTAAATATTATTTGCTGCAGAACTTGACTAAAAAGACAAGTAAGTGTAATAATATGAGTGGAAACAGCCTTTACATATACACTTAGTATGTATTTAAATATTTAGAAAAATATGTAAGATGATAAGGCAACCAAAGTACAGCCAAAACTAAAAAAAAAAACTAAATATTTCTTCATATTATTCAGTTTATTTAAAAAATTCAATTGAGTTATGATTATTCCAGCTTTAAATCATTGCATATGTTAAAGTTGAAAAATATTTTCATAGTACAGTTTAAGAATAAAGTCTCTATGACTTTAGCCCTAAATATACATGTACCCACTTTATGAAGTCACTTGGGCGATAAGACTTTGAACATGGCACACTGATAATTGGCCCTAACCTACATAGCTATGAGATTGTTAAAAATTTTATTCCCAACTAGTGTGTTTCATATTTATAATCAAAAATTATTTTTCCATTTGTTCTAGAGAACACACATTAAGAAATAATCTGAACAGTAAAAGTAGCCCATATTCAAGAACTTTCCTAAAATTTTAGTTTAAAAAATTATTTAGCCGGGCGCGGTGGCTCAAGCCTGTAATCCCAGCACTTTGGGAGGCCGAGACGGGCGGATCACGAGGTCAGGAGATCGAGACCATTCTGGCTAACACGGTGAAACCCCGTCTCTACTGAAAAAATACAAAAAACTAGCTGGGCGAGGTGGCGGCGCCTGTAGTCCCAGCTACTCGGGAGGCTGAGGCAGGAGAATGGCCTAAACTCGGGAGGCGGAGCTTGCAGTGAGCTGAGATCCAGCCACTGCACTCCAGCCTGGGTGACAGAGCGAGACTCCGTCTCAAAAAAAAAAAAAAAATAAATAAATGTTTTTCTCTTGAAGGTGTTCTCAGCTTCTTTAATTTTTAAAAGGGTATTTATTTTGTGGTTTTTAGATACATTTATTTGACAAAATGACTTTTTCCCCCTTAAAGCGTTTTGAGAAATGTAAACATAATGAATACTTCAAAAGGAGACGCTCCGTTCATTACCAATATGAAATACTAAAGGAACAATGTAAGGAATGCTAAATAGTATTCTTGTAGTGCAAAATTGTATCCCATGGTGAAATCACCTGCCAAAATCTTTCAGATACTTGAAAAAGATGCAAAGCAGTCAAGGCTTGCTTGTAAAGCATAAACTTGGTCAATGCCAAATTATATAATATATAAAATTTGGTTCTTCCCAACTGATAATAAAAAAATTATGTGTAGAATACATAAGTGCAAAATATAAAAGGTAGACTTCATATTTTTATATTTATAAAGAAGTGATGAAATTACAACAGATTTTCTGAATTCCTGGAGCTTTCCATAGTCACATCTATAATACTGCAATGTTTAAGTTGTCTGTTGCAACACTATGCTCAAGTACCTGCACCCTTTTTCTATGAGAGATTCTAAAAAATGTGAAACTATTGTTGTAACTATAAAATATTTTCATATAATTTATTCGATTCATCATTGTATGTAATTGACATGTCACAAGCATATATGATAAACAGCTATGGTTTTAAGAAGTTAATAGATGCCTTTTTTTAAATTTAGTTACATTAGCTCTAAACTTAGCTAATTCTCAGAAATCCAGTTCAGTGTCTTCCTTGAGTCTTCTCACCCTAAAAATCTGTTTTCAATGTGCTTTTCTCCTTTTTCCTCTTTCTAATCCTGGGAGGATGGAGGTACCAGTAATAGTAATAATACTGATGATATTAATATTGATCAATAGTAATTGAGCAGGATGAGATAACATTATTACACTTGCTGATATATCTAATAAGGTAGCAATACCAACATACGTTGGCACTCTGTTGTTTTTTAATTACATCATATGAAATGGTAACAGCAGTTTACAAAAGTATAAAATGTTGAAGTTGCGATGGTGAAACTGAATGCTTGCCTGGTTTACATTTCAACCACTGTAGTAGTGTTGGAAGCACATCTGCTGAATGATAAGCCACAGACTTTGCATTTCTTTCTGGCTACTCACAGAAAAATATAATTGCAGAGTAGTTGTGAAGGCATACAAGTATATTTTTTAAAATTAAAAAAATTAATTTTCAAACATAAGTGTAACTTTGCTTAGTAAACTTAAATGTAATTGTATTTTATCATTAAAAAATCCAACTTTATCCAACTCCAGTAAAATGAGATTTGCTATCCTGTATTACTATTGATAGGAATATTTATTTTTACTATGATAATGAATGATACTATCAATATTACTTCAATTACTACCTCTACTATTACTACTGTTACTATAAGGTTAATAGTACTTAAATCAGACCACAGGTTTATGTACTTTTTGTCTGATTCCAAGAGTTTTTAATTGGTATTCAACTGTTTGATATGATGATAGAGTTTTTCAAACAATCTTTATTTCTCACTTTCCAACCAAAAAATACAAGTGTAAACATAATTTTGTTGCTAAAAAGTTTTTTACCTTTAAAAATAATTAAATAATTCCACAATCTGTCTTTAAAAATTATAAATATAGAAACTTAATGGCTTTCCATAGACTTTAGCAGCCCCATTCTTCCATCTATAAATGAACAGGACAGAACTTCCAGAGGTGGTGAATATATCTATCACTGTGATTGTGGTGATGGTTTCATGAAAGTATGCATCTGTCTAAACTTATAAAGTTAAATACATTAAACACATACCGGTTTTTTTGTATAGAAATCATCCCTCAATAAAACTCATAAATAAAAAAATAGTGGTCCCTAAAAGTAGAACATTAGAACTTTTATTTACTGATTTTACTTAAAATTACTTAATTTCAATATTAAAAGTTTTGATTGAGAATATCACTGAAATTAGCACGTGATAATGCCATTGCAGAAGAATTTTATCAAGTGAATTAACCTCACTACTTAGGAACATATGATCTTGTGTAGTTGCTCTAATTTAAGCTCTAATTTTTTTTTTTTTCTCCTTTAATGTGGACATTGGTCATTCAGTTCCTTGTCTTCTTACATTAGCTCTGGGTAATAAATATGCATGTGACTTTTATCCATTTTTTATTTTAATTTCAGAACCTGTGTTTTCATCACTTCTTATTTTGTTGCCAAGTATAAGTGAATTTGTTTAATTTTAGTGTTAAACTTATTCTGAGACATATTCTATTATATGAGATGACTTTACTCTGAATATGATTATGCCAGAAATCAATGTATAATCTTCAATTTTATCTTTATTTCTCTGGAAGTTAAAACTGCAATGTAGAATTCTGTTTTATGTTATGCAGGAAGACACATGAATTTCTTGCCACTAAAGTCTGTCATCAAGGCATCCTAAAAGAGCCTTTTTATTCACTGTACCATCTAAATTAGCTCTCCCATCAATTTGGAAGCTATTTGTAGTCAAAAGTAATGAGTGCCTCAGATGCTATTTCTTAAGGTTAAAAGTAATATATTAGAAAATCAAAGTAAAACTGTGATAAGTAAAAACTCCATTGACTTCAGATAGCAATATTGCCAAGGCAGTTACATCAAGTAACAACTACATGTTTGATGTTATTAACAATTGTCAATTTAGTTTCGTTAAAGGTTGTCCCATGTTGTTCAATCATGGGTATTAATATATAGGTCAAAGATAAATATTTATCATAGAATGTAGACTTAGTTGCCAGAAGATGTGAAATAGAGAAGATTTTAAAACTTGCTTTTCTATAGAGGAATGCGATATTTATGCCACAAGTCTGTTAAAGGAAGCAGGGCACAACTTATTCTAGTCTTTTTATTTTTAGTTTTATGGAAAAAAAAAAAAGTGAAGTAACTATCATTAGGGATTCAGGGAAATGTTTATTGGCATTCAATATGAGTAACAGGTTCCCCAGTTAAAGGCATGCTTCCTATTAAAAATAGGAAAATAGATACAGTGGTATCATAGAGATAGAAACATTCTCTCCATTTATGAAATTATATAGACTGGGCACGATGTCTCACTACTGTAATCCCAGCACTTTGGGAGGCTGAGGCAGGCGGATCACGAGCTCAGGGGTTTAAGACTGCCTGGCCAATGTGGTGAAATCTTGTCTCTACTTAAAATACAAAAAAATAAGTTGAGTGTGGTGGCATACACCTGTAGTCTCAGCTACTTGAAGACTGAGGCAGGAGAATCACTTGAACCCGGGAGGCGGAGGTTGCAGTGAGCCTAGACTGTGCCACTGCACTGCAACCTGAGCAACACAGCAACACTCCATCTCAAAAAAAAAAAAGATATAAAAAAAAAATTTCAGAAAAATTCACTACAAATTTGGATATATTTATGAAGTGATTTTACATTCCTTTATCACTAACTTTATCTCCAAATTAGTCAATGACACCAAAGGATGTGAAACAAAGCTGATATTGACATAGAATGTGTTATATTAGCAACTTGCTTACTCCCAATGAAAATAAAGCATATCAAGTTTGTCATAATTACTAAGTTGTGTTTTCAGCAAATTTTAAAGTCCAGAATTTTGTTAAAGGAAACATCAAATTGTTCAAACAGCAAAGATGAATAAATCAAAGACAAACTTTTCCTTATTTTAATAATTACTCTAGACTAGTGGAAAATATGTTGCCTTCACTTGCTTGTAATTGAATTTCACATGTGCTATTTTTCATAGCTATAGTTGTGATAGAGACTACTTAAAAAACTATGCTAAAAGTTTGAATGGGGGTAACGAACAAGCTTAATTAAAACAAAAAACTGCTTACAGGAGATAATTTATAATCTCATATCTCTTTAAAATATTTTTAAAATATCTAAAAATGCACTTCTAGATGGAAAATTTCAATGAATCATTAATGAAGTTTTGAATTAATAAGTTATTATAGTTAGTTTACAGGATACAATATCAAAATACAATCATTTCTTTATATACCAGCAATGAACAACTGGAATTTGAAACTAAAATTATAAAACTATTTACATTTGCACCAAAATAAAATAACTGCTTAGGAATAAATCTAACAAAATATGTACAGACTTTGTATGAAGAAAACTTACAAAACTATGATGAAGGAGAGCCATTTTCATGGTTAGGATGACTCAATATTATTAGGCAGTTTAATTATTTCCAATTTGATCTATAGATTCAGTGAAATCTCTATCAAAATCCCAGAAGTTATTTTGTGGATATTGACAAACTAATTTTAAAGTTTATATGAAAAGGTGAAAGACCCATAAGAGCCAATGTATTACAGAAGAACAAACTCAGAGGACTGTCACTTACTACAAAGCTACCACAATCAAGTCAACATGGAATTGGTAAAAGAATGTTTAAGCTGATCAATGCAAAAGATACAGACCCACAAAAATATAATTAACTAAAGCAGTCTTTTCAACAAATGGTGTTGGAATAACTGGACATTTGCATGTTAAAAAAGAAAAAAAAAACTTTCAGTCGATCATTAAACCTTTCACAAAGCTTAACTCAAGGCAGAATCTTAGACTTAAATGTAAAGTATAAAATAATAATACTCCTAGAATATAACATAGGAGAAAAGCTACGTGACCTAGAGTTTGCTAATGAATTTTTAGGTACAACATCAAAAGCACAATCCATAAAAGAAAAATTGTTAAGTTGAATTTTATTTAAATTAAAGACTACCCCATCTATATTAATTAGAATTGAAAAGAATAAAAAAGCACAAAACCTTACGTGTCACTCTGTTATTTAGAATGATAAATAGAAAGTGAGAGGGAAAGGTGTGTGGACTCCAGATTGCTTGTCAATTAAAACATTTAAAAATATAGTAATATAATTTTTAAAATCATACTAAAATTGAACCAAATGCATAGGATCTGGGGAAGCCTCAGATCTTAATTGTAAAGTTACCATCAATAAATTCATTGTCATTACCTACATACTAAAATATTATTTTAACTGAAATTCACACTAATGTAAAAAAATTTAAAAAGGTTCTTATGAAAATAATGTGCATTTTGGGGCTGTACTGAAGTCTACCTTGGCAGAAACCAGTTGTGTAAAGTTAATTGTTTCACAAAATAGCCAAAAGATATCTCCAAAAGGAATTTATTTTTATTAATCAGAAATAGAGACACACTATTTTGAACTACATATTTTATATTTAGGTTTTAGATTTTTTCAGTTATGAATAAAGGTAAACATTTATGATTTCAATTGTTGTCAGGCAGATAACAAAATCTGTAAGGCATCAATGCAACCTGAAGCGGTTCCCAAGTTATATTCTACCCAGACATAGTAGGCATTCAAAGAGTATAGTGGCTGGCAGTTAAATAAATAATAAATAAATAAAAGAGTTGTTTTTAAAACCTCAAATGGGATATTGAGGCAGGAAAATGGGGTCTGGAGGCAGGGAACACAAGGTCAATTCACACTTGAGCTATGATAGGAAATATTCTCTCCATGGAGTGCAGGCCAAGTTCATGACTTACTAACTCTGCTTCATTCTCTCCTTTGACACAGGGAATACCCCAAGTACAGGGTATTAAACTCACAAAAACTCTGTCACAGGACCTTCTGAGTCCCTATGCTCAGGCCCGCTCCCAAATTGTGGAGTGTACTTTCATTTTCAATAAATTCCTTCATTCCTTCCTTGCTTTGTTTGTATGTTTTCTCCAATTCTTTGTTCAAGATGCCAAGAACCTGGACACTCTCTATTGTTAACAGTATTCTTTTTTATTAATTAATTAATTTATTTTTCATTGTACTTTAAGTATAATGCAGGTTTGTTACATATGTATACATGTTCCATGTTGGTGTGCTGCACCCATTAACTCATCATTTACAATAGGTATATCTCCTAATGTTACCCCTTCCCCCCTCCTCACACCCCACAACAGGCCCCGGTGTGTGATGTTCCCCTTCCTGTGTGCAAGTGATCTCATTGTTCAGTTCCCACCTATGAGTGAGAACGTGCAGTATTTGGTTTTCCTTCCTTGTGGTAGTATGCTGAGAATGATGGTTTCCAGCTTCATCCATGTCCCTACAAAGGACATGAACTCATCCGTTTTTATGGCTGCGTAGTATTCCATGGTGTATATTTGCCACATTTTCTTAATCCAGTCTATCTACATTTGGGTTGGTTCCAAGTCTTTGCTATTGTGAATAGTGCCGCATAAACATATGCATGCATGTATCTTTATAGCAGCATGATTTATAATCCTTTGAGTATATACCCAGTAATGGGATGGCTGGATCAACGGTATTTCTAGTTCTAGATCCTTGAGAAATTGCCACACTGTCTTCCACAATGGTCGAAATACTTTACAGTCCCACCAACAGTGTAAAAGTGCTCCTATTTCTCCACATCCTCTTCAGCACCTGTTGTTTCCTAAATTTCAATGATTGCCTTTCTAATTGGTGTGAGATGGTCTCATTGTGATTTGCATTTCTCTGATGGCCAGTGATGATGAGCATTTTTTTCATGTGTCTGCTGGCTGCATAAATGTCTTCTTTTGAGAAGTGTCTGTTCATATCCTTTGCCCGCTTTTTGATGGGGTTGTTTTTTTCTTGTAAATTTGTTTGAGTTCTTTGTAGGTTCTGGATATTAGCCCTTTGTCAGATGAGTAGATTTCAAAAATTTTCTCCCATTCTATAGATTGCCTGTTAACTCTGATGGTACTTTCTTTTGCTGTGCAAAAGCTCTTTAGTTTAATTAGATCCCGTTTGTCAATTTTGGCTTTTGTTGCCATTGCTTTTGGTGTTTTAAACTTGAAGTCCTTGCCCATGCCTATGTCCTGAATGGTATCGCCTAGGTTTTCTTCTAGGGTTTTTATGGATTTAGGTCTAACAATTAAGTCTGTAATCCATCTTGAATTAATTTTTGTGTAAGATGTAAGGAAGGGATCCAGTCTCAGCTTTCTACATATGGCTAGCCAGTTTTCCCAGCACCATTTATTAAATAGGCCAGGGGAATCAGGCAGGAGAAAGAAACAAAGTGTATTCAATTAGGAAAACAGAAAGTCAACTTGTCCCTGTTTGCAGATGACATGATTGTATATTTAGAAAACCCCTTCCTCTCAGCCCAAAATCTCCTTAAGCTGATAAGCAACTTCAGCAAAATCTCAGGATACAAAATCAGTGTGCAAAAATCACAATTATTCTTATACACCAATAATAGAGAGCCAAATCATGAGTGAACTCCCATTCACAATTGCTTCAAAGAGAATAAAATACCTAGGAATCCAACTTACAAGGGATGTGAAGGACCTCTTCAAGGAGAACTACAAACCACTGCTCAACGAAATAAAAGAGGACAAAAACAAATGGAAGAACATTCCATGCTCATGGATAGGAAGAATCAATATCATGAAAATGACCACACTGCCCAAAGTAATTTACAGATTCAATGCCATTCCCATCAAGCTACCAATGCCTTTCTTCACAGAATTGGGAAAAACTACTTTAAAGTTCATATGGAGCCAAAAAAAGAGCCCACATTGCCAAGACAATCCTAAGCCAAAAGAACAAAGCTGGAGGCATCATGCTACCTGACTTCAAACTATACTACAAGCCTACAGTAACCAAAACAGCATGGTATTGGTATCAAAACAGAGATATAGACCAATGGAACAGAACAGAGCTCTCAGAAATAATACCACACATCTACAACCATCTGATCTTTGATGAACCTGAAAAAAACAAGAAATGGGGAAAGGATTCCCTATTTTATTTTATTTTAAATTGACATAGTAATTGTATATATTTATTGGGTACAATGTAGCGCTTTGATACATGTTTACAATGTGTAATGATTAAGTTAGAATAATTATCATATTTATCACTTCCAATATTTATGATTTCTTTTTGGTGAGAACATTTGTAATTCTCTCTTCTACCTACTTTGAAATATTCATCATATTAAAACTTATTTTCTCTAATCATAATAAATATATGATTAAATTAAAATTTTCAAAATAAGCTAAGTACACGCATATTTTTTTGTAGGGACATAGATGCAGCTGGAAACCATCATTCTCAGCAAACTATCACAAGAACAGAAAACCAAACACCACATGTTCTCACTCATAGGTGGAAATTGAACGAGATCACTTGGACACAGGAAGGGGAACATCACACACCAGGGCCTATTGTGGGGAGCGGGGAGAGGGGAGGGATAGCATTAGGAGATATACCTAATGTAAATGATGAGTTAATGGGTGCAGCACACCAACATGGAACATATATACATATGTAACAAACCTGCACGTTGTACACATGTACCCTAGAATTTAAAGTATAATTTAAAAAAAGGAGGATGCCTAAATATTAAAAAAATATTTTTACTATTGAAATAATTCACTTTAATAAATTTTCAACAGAGCCGTCATTATTGGCCTCATACTTTTTTTTTTTTTTTTTTGAGACACAGTTTGCCTCTGTCACCCAGGTTGGAGTGCAGTGGCGCAATCTTGGCTCACTGGAACCTCCACCTCCTGGGTTCAAGCAATTCTCCTGCCTCAGCTTCCCGAGTAGCTGGGATTGCAGGCCTGTGCCATGATTCCTGGCTAATTTTTGTATTTTTAGTAGAGATGGGGTTTCACTACATTGGCCAGGCTGGTCTTGAACTCCTGTGGTAGACCGACTCAGCCTCCCAAAGTGTTTGGGTTACAGGTGTGAGCCACCACGCCTAGCCTGGCCCCAGACTTTATATGTTCTGCAATGGCAGAGATTCTGGTTATCTTGTCTGTTAGCATATAACATATAACACACTGCTTGATCCAGAATTGGAATTAAATAAATAAAATGGTTATAAAAATAAGAGTCCTGTGATTATATCAAGCAAAGCTTTACAGAAAAGGAAAAAACACAATAATTTAGTAATGTTTTCTATCAAGTAGTTTAAGTTAAGAAAAGGGGTTTTGTTTGTTTGGTGTTTTCCTATTAACTGGGTAAAAATTGATCTCTGTGTTATTAATTAATGTGAAAAATAATTTCAAATTGCGATACCTAAAACATTCAAATGATTTTTATTTGCTTAATTTTGCTATGTGTATAATATAAAATACAAATTGAGAGAATTTGTTTTAGAAAACATATACCAGAAGGATCTAACAGAATATCGTGAGGTATTTCTTAAAATAAGAACGAAGGGCTGGGCGTGGTAGCTCACGCCTGTAATCCCAGCACTTTGGGAGGCCAAGGAGAGTGGATCATGAGGTCAGGAGATAGACACTATCCTGGCTAACATGAAGAAACCCCATCTCTACTAAAAATACAAAAAAAAAAAAAATAGCTGGGCATGGTGGCACATGTCTGTAGTCCCAGCTACTCAGGAGGCTGAGGCAGGGGAATCACTTGAACCCAGGAGGTAGAGGTTGCAGTGAGCCGAGATCTCACCGCTGCACTCCAGCCTGGGCAACAGAGTGAGACTCCATATCAAAAAAAAAAAGAAGAGTGATAAAAAAGAAGCAAATTATTTTCTACTTGGTTTTCTAATTCTTATTAACTGAAAGACTGCAAAACACACTTAGTTTAATCCAGCATTAATTTTTTAGCACAATTATAATCTGGAACCTATAGTATTATTTTTACAGAGTAAAATTAACCAAATTTCTTACTACCTAATCTTTAGTAGATTTGATAGTTGAGACAAAAAAATAGGTGTCCCTTAATATCTAACATGATCTATTCTCCCTTTTATACATTCCTTGGTACGATGCGTTAACACTTCATGCTTATAGTCTTTATGCTAATTGTAATTTTATTTTTATTTATGTGATTTGTAAGGAACACAAAGGAAAACTGTCTAGTTTCCATCAACTACATTCCTATTACCTACTGATGCCTAACACACAGCAGCATTCAATAACCACTTGGTGGAACTGAAGAAGAAACAGTGGAAGAGGCTGCAGCAAGAGAGGAGACATGGTGAGTTGGTCTTTTTCCTGGTACGTACATGCCAGGAAATTTCTCCCAGAAGGGTCCTACAAATCAGTTCATGTACTTTTATATTTATATATATACAAGCTGCAAATAAAGTGCTAATAACTGTGACTGTATTAAAGGACCAAAAGTTTGTCTTCTATAAAACAACTTAAAAAGCAATCCTTATACTTCACGATTTGTCTATTACTTATTCATAATGATAATTCAAGACAAATGAGGCCTGTTTTCCATTGTGCTTTATATAATTATCACATATGTGGGCCAAGGTGTTTTTCCTTTTGACGTGTGTGTGTATTCATATATGTGTGTGTGTTATATGTTGAGTTTATTTTTATGACCCACCAGAATGAACAAAAGCAGACTATGGAAAGTGTATGTAAGTTGAATTAAATATCTGAGCAGCAAATAATTCTCTATTAACGTTGACATGTAATAATCACTGTTGACAGTAATGATAAATTAATATATGAAAAAGTCATGCATTGCTACATTTAAATATAAAATCAAATGGTTGGAAAGCAGATAATAGATTAGTAGCAAAAAGGAAACAAATTCCAATGGAAGTATTATTTTCTTTCATTGCATGTGCTTTTTGTGTCATTTTCTAAAACCTTTCATAAATGAAGGATACTATCAAAAGAATGAAAACACAACCTGTAAAAAGTGAGAAGTATGTACAAATCAAATACTGGCGAATAAATTAAATTCCAGAACATGCAAAGAACTCCCACAACTCAACAAGGACAACAACAGAAATTCATTTTTAAAATGGGCAAAGGCTGGCTTCAGCCAGGTGTGGTGGCTCACGCATATAATCCCAGCATTTTGGGAAGACCAGGTGGGAGGATCACTTGAGCCCAAGTGATGGAGACAAGCTTGGGCAACATGGTGAAACCCTGTCTCTACAAAAAAATATATATATAAATTAGCTGTGCATGGTGGCACATGTCTGTAGTCCCAGCTACTCGAGGGGCTGAGATGGGAGAATCATCTGAGCCTGGGAAGTCGAGTCTGCAGTGAGCCAAGATTAAGTTACTGCACTCCAACCTGGGTGACAGAATGAGACCATCTTAGAAAAAGAAAAAAAAAAAAAAAAAAAAATGGACAAAGCCATTGAATAGGCATTTATCCAAAGAAGATATAAAAATAGCCAATAAGTACATTAAAAAATGCCCAACATCATTAGCCATTAGAGCCATAGAAGTCAAAAGCACAATGAGATATCACGTTATATATGTTAGGATGGCTATTAATTAAAAAAAGAAAAAAAGAAAAATAACTAGTGAAGGGTATGGAAAACTGGAACCCTCCGGCACTGTTGGTAGGAATCTAAAATAGTGCAGCCTCTATGAAACACATTATGGTAGTTTCTCAAAAAATTAAGTGTAGAATTATAATTACCATGCAATTTGTCAATTTCATTTCTATGTAGATACACAAAAGAACAGAAAAAAGAGACTCACACAGATATTTTTACAACTTTATTCTCAGCAACATTATTCACAGTAGCCAAAAGGTGGAAGTAACCCAAAAATTCATTGGTGAATGAATGGATAATTAAAATGTGGTATACACACATAATGAAGTATTATTCAGTCTTAAAAATAAAAGGAATTCTGAGACAAGCTACATAGAGGATGGATAAACCTTGAGGGCATTATGCTAAGTGAAATATCAGTCACAAACAGACAAATACCATATGATTCC
The DNA here is from genome assembly GCF_009764315.1 of Trachypithecus francoisi. Lineage (NCBI taxonomy): Eukaryota > Metazoa > Chordata > Mammalia > Primates > Cercopithecidae > Trachypithecus > Trachypithecus francoisi. The sequence goes on along the minus strand of NW_022681463.1, from coordinate 53,381,164 downwards.
ACTTGTATAAGGTATCTAGACTTGTCAAATTCATCAACACGGAAAGTAGAGTACAGAGTTTGCTAGATATGAGGGGAGGGAAGAATGTTGAGTTACTGCTTAACGGGTATAGAGTTTTAATATGGGGTAATTTTTTAAATCTTGAAAAATAATAGTGGCAATGGTTACACTAAATTGTGAATGCACTTATGACTACTGAAGAGTACATTTATGAGTGATTCAAATGATGAATTTTATCTTATCTTAATTTTACCACTATTAAGAAATAAAAACAAATGAATGAATTTGTAATAGACAATATTTATAACAAAACGGACTAAAGAGGGTACTAGACATTGAAAGTTGTATCTTCTAGAAGGGGGAAGTAAATAAAGTAAGGAAGCAAAGTTTATAATAAAACTGATCATATTGTGATTCAAAATGTGTGAAGAAAGTCAGTATAATTCTACAGTTAATGAGAGGAATCTGAGACATATAATTCCATCATTAGATACAAAGTTTGTTTGTTTGATATTATCAATATCAAATGGAAAATTATATTACTTACAAATTATTGTAAATGAAATGTCTGCCAAATGATGTTTTTAACATAGTTGATAGTGAGTTATACTTTCATTCAGTAATGACACCAATTTTTTGCATATTCACAACATTCCTAGAATAGGATTGAAAGATCATGAGTATAAAAGATGCCTGCTTTTCTGCTTCTTATGACAATAGAATGTATATCCAACTTTGCCAAATTATCAGAGTTTAAATGATAAAAAACGGCAATGGCACAACCTCAGTTTATATTATTGATAACTCTAATCCATTTTCAAGAATGCTTTCTAATAACACTTAATCTAAGAACCTAAGATCTAATAGGAGATTATACCAAGTACAAGTTATTTTTCCATAATTACAGGGTAGTTCATAAAATTCATATAATATTTAATCTGTTTTGTCCAAAATGTCAACTCAATAGTTTGATAGGTAAAATAATACTTATTTCTACAGTAGCTCTGCTACAAATATTCTTGATCCTTATGCAAAATATTTGATTTAGAAATTCAGGTCTGTAATTTAATAAACAAAGCTGATTTTATGTATTTAAAACAAACCTGGAAAGTAGATCTTTAGGTTTTATAAGTTATCATCTCTCTATAAATTATAATTTATATCTGCAAACTACAAACTATAGCTTCGAATGTATAGTCTACGAGTGACTTTCTGAAGAAACCATTATAGTTTATAAAAGTTGATATGTTTCATATTGGAAGGAGGGGTGCATTTTATTTTTTCTTATAGATAAGCGTGAATTATTGTTTCAATCAAATTTGGCAATAATTTTGGAATGCAAATGAGTGCCTATGATCACTGATCATGTTGTTGATAATAAATACTTTTAAACTGTCAAAGATGGTGTATCCTGTCATTTGTAACAACAAGGATGAACCTGGAGGACATTATGTTAAGTGAAAAAAGCCAGACATAGAAAGACAAATACCACAGGATAGTATTCATATGTGGAATCTAAAAAAAAGCTAATCTTGAAGTAGAATTTCTTTCAGTGCCACTTTGCCAGTCAGAGACCTTTGCATCTGGTGAAGCCCCTGCCTGGGCCTCACTTGGGACTGGGCTTATTGCAGAAGGCACTTGCCCACTCAGCCTGCCATGCTGTGCCTGGCTTGTGCTCTGATGTGGATCCTGTGGCCACTGTGACTATGCACTCAGTCCCTAGTGGGAGGGGGTGTGCGAGCGAGTGAGTGCAGGGTCAGGCTGACTGCTGTAAGTGCTGGTACAAGAGTGGGCTCTGTGAGAGGCTTGTGGCTAGACCCCATGTCACAATTCATTCCTGTGGTGGACTTCAGTGTCCAGATGAGGAAAATATGGTGGTTCTCAAACAAGAATACCTGTGAGCCCAAAGCCACAGAGAGGGTGTTACAGCAGCTAACAGCTCTTTTATCTCCTCCATCTGCAGCTCCACGAATGGGGTCATGTTAACAGCTTTGTCAGTCCTGTTGACCCCCTCTGGCCCATGGCTCTGGGACTGATCTGGCCTCACTGCTGCTCCCCATCACATGGGGCAACTGCTAAGTGCTAACAGGGGTTGGTGGGGTGGAGACATACAGTGTTGCTGCCTTATTCATACTCACATTTGTAGAGGTCCAACTTCTTGTCCTACATCCAAGAAGAATGACATTACACAGACAACCAGAGGGTGAGGAGGCAGAAGAGTTTTATTGAGCGAGAAAACAGCTCTCAGCAGAGAAGGGACTCCATGGTGGTCCCCCACCTGAAGTCAGATGGTCTTTTCTCAGTGTAGCTGGGTCTGAGACTTTTATGGGCTCAGAATGAGGGAGTGCATGCTGATTGGTTTGTGAGTGTGCAAAAGAGCCTAAAACAAAAGCACCACTGAAAGGTGGGCTACAATAGCATAAAAAATTCAGTTAAGGAATGGTAGGTATATGTAAAATAGGTGAAGAGTGGGGATCAAACAGAGAAAAGCACACCAAACAGGAAGAGGGGTTCTCAATCTGGTCTGTGGATTTACCCAGAACTTGTAGCTAAGCTTTAAACTATCTTTGGTTTAAAGGCTGGGTTTCACTGAGGACCTGCCCTGTCAGCCTAAGATCTGTCTGCCTCCTGCCACTATCAATCTCATAGAAGTAGAAAGTAGAAGAGGTGGTTATTAGAGGTGAGACAGGTGAGAGGGTGGATAGCTAGAGTAACAGATACAAAATTACAGCTATATAGGAGGAATAAATTCTCATGTTCTATTAGTTTTATTTAATTATTTCTATTGTTTTAATTAGTACCATAATTAAAAACAATATGCTGAATATTTTCAAATAGCTAGAAGAGAGGATTCTCAAATTTCTCAATACAAAAAAATGATAAATGTCTGAAGTGATAGATATTCTAATTACCCAGATTTGATAATTGTATATTGTATACATGTGTCAAAATATTACACTGTACCACATAAATATGTACAATTATTATGTGTCAATTAAAAATGATAAAAGCAAGTCACCAGGGTTGGGGGCATGATTGTGGTGATTCTAGTTAATAATATATTGTATTCTTAAAAATCCTGAGTGAATGAAAGTGTTCTCACCACTAAAGTAACTGAAGTAATGTGTATGTTAATTAGCAAGCTTTAGCCATTCCACAATGCATATGTACTTCGAAGCATCATGTAGAGTACATGGTAGGTACACAATATTGCCTGTCATTTCAAAAACAATTTAATACAAGATAATATAGGTAGTCGGGGGAAAATTTGAAGGATGTAATGTCAATGGTTCCTACAAATCCCTGAAATATAAGACAACCAGGAGGTATGTTCTGGGGAGTGGGTGGCAGGGGAGGTGGTGATTGGGAAGATGTTGCTGAAAAGATACAAAACTTCAGTTAAGTTCAAGAGATCTCTTGTACAATACGGTGACCATAGTTAATAATAATATATTGTATATGTGAAAATTGAAGAGAGTAGATTTTAAGTATTTTTATCACAGTAAATAACTATGTGAGGTAGAACATATATTAATTAGCTTGAGTTAATCATTGAACAATAAACACATTTTCAAACATGTTTTACACCGTAAATATATACAATTTTAATTTGTCAATTTAAAAATAATAATAAAAGACATTCCATATACGAATGCATGTTTTCAAAAAGGCCAAAAAATTAAATAGTTTGGCACTACATTGATGAGTTTAGGTCATGAAAATTCAGGGTTATTATTTGTTAAACATTTGAATATATGTCTATAGTTTGTGTAGTCTCTGAAGTGCATTGTTATAAACAAGTTGATCAAAGAAGATGCAGCTGACTACACATGAACATCATTATATGAGGTATTGATTTTAGTCTTTAGGGAGTAAATTGAGGTAACATTCTACCCGTTAAATTTCCGGATTTCGTGTAAATATTTTTGTTATTGCTGACTAACTTGTGCTTGTTGCTTTTCCCTATTTTTAGTGATTTTATTTTATGCTACCATTTTTGCTGTCTATTACTGAATAACTATTGAACCACAGGTTGGTTGACAGTTTCAACCATAGAGTACAGAATGTTTTGCTAGAAAATATTTTGGAGAAATGCCTACTCCCTATTTACATTGACACTTGCAGTCTGCAGTATAATCAAAATGAGTTAATGGAATGTTGTACTGAGGAAGCAGGTGGTTTAATTTTGTAGGAATTAAACAGTCAGTAAAATAGGGAATTTCAATTTGGTCCATTAGTGCAGGAGTTGCTTTAGTTTACTAGTGGTGCTGAAGTTGGAAAGGGCAGCAGAAATTTTCTTTTTTTGTCTTTGGACAGATTAAAGATAATAAATATAGTGAACTGAACTTGTAAAAAAGTCTCCCAATCTTGGAAAACCTCATACTTGGTGATTGAAGGAGATGCTAAAACCATGGAACTTATTTTCTTCAAACAAGTGAAAAAAATTGAAAATATGGATTCAAAAATGTTTTAAACTATACCCATACCTTATATATATAATTTTATATCTACTAGATTATGTAGTGATGCTGTCTCAAAAAGTTGACTTTGCCAAAAAATTCTTTAAAAAATAATTATGTAATTTGCTGATAATGCACAATGTAATGTATGTAATATATCAGAAAAGTAAAATTTATCTAGTTGAAGTAATTTGTCCAAAATCAAACACCTAAAAAGTTGTTAAGTCAGGATTTTAAGTCTGGGTTTTAAGCTAAGGTTCTGGGCTTGAACATTTCACAACACTGGCAAGCATGAGACTCAAGCAAAGACCATGATGAGGGGGTGTGGATTTAGAAGGGCCATGGTTACTTTTGCCTTGAACTAGAACAATTTGAAGAAATAATATTTATGCTTAAAAATGAACATTATATTTCTAAGTTGAGATGGGAGAGGGAACAGCAGAGAAATTATTACTAACAGATATATGCAAGTTCATAGTATTTTGGATAAATGTACATAGCCAGACATGTTTAGAAAGGTAGTTTGGAATCAGGCTGTTAAAAACTTGTAGTGATTTTATACAGTGAAACTTAGATTTTATCATACAGGATATAACAAGGGATTTAGTAAATAAAAATAGACTTCCAATCCTAATTGAAAACTTAGTGATCTTTCCATTGGGGACATATTAAAATGTTATAACAACAGATAACTTTAATATATCCATAACTATATTTCCATCCATAATCTATATGGTGATTTGTTTACTCCATATGATTCCAGTTACATTAGGTTTAAGCAGTTGCCTTCATTTGGATGCTGAGTTATTAATGGCAGCATTAAGAGACTACTACTCTTAACACTGTTTGTATTAAGAATACAAGTATTTATATCATTAAAGTCAATTATCATATATATTTATATGTATTTTATATATATTTATTTATGTATTTATAGTTATATATATATGTATTTCCCTGTTCGTGTTTCACCATACAGGACACCCACTTATTCTATGCTTTTATACCACTATGAGGTGAAAACTATCTTCTAATTACTGCATCTCAACCATTTGACAATATATTACTTCACCTAAGGAACTCAAAAGTTGAAAAAATCAAAGGCTGTAGAGCTTGACGAAACATTTACTTTCTCCTTAACCCAACATTCTCATGGTGATTTTACTGGGCAGCCAATTTTGAGAATCACAAACTTTGGGAACTGTTATCTTCCAAGTGTGGATTTGAACTAAGATTTTGATATATAGATTTGAAAAATAAATTAAATTAAACATAGTGAGTCAAAGTATAAAATAAGTAAAATAATATAAAGTCATTTACTTTTAATTTTCAGCTGCTGATAAAGATTATTAGTTGTCTTCAAATGTCTGCCAGTGTTGTTATTTATTTGTCATAAAATGTGCACAGTGACATGATAAAGCTTACAATATTGCATTTCCATTATTACAAACAAAATTAGTAGCTTTCAATGTTTGCGTGCAAATGGAGAAGTGATATAAATAGCAGAGGATGTGTCAGGCAAGCGATCTAAAAGCAGGTACTCAACGATTGTCTTACTGTCTATTTACTCATTGAAAATGCAATGTTTCGAGATATTATTTTTCTCCCTTGTATCCAATACAAGGCATGATGATATAGAATTATCATCTTTCAGCTTAAATGGCTATTAACTGCATTCAGCAGGACATTCTATTAGAAGTTGTGTAATAAACTCCATTATCAAGTAGATATTGCCAGAAACTGTTACCACTAATACAAGTTGTATTCTTCTGTGAGGTCTTCCTGTATACCTCATTTTATGATACTTGATTCCACTTAATTTTGTTATTCTCTAGAAATATTGCTTCTCTAGCACTACTGGCACTTTCTTCTCAGCTGTAACGGCCTAATTCACTACATACACTATTGCGATTTGTCATTATTTAGGCAGAATTCACTACTGTTGAAGAACTGTAAGTTTTACTCTCATTGCTAAGTTTGATAAATACATATAGAAAAATATTCCATTTTTACATCACATAGTTTCTCTTCACTCAGTGGACTGTTGATGTGATTTGGACTTTGCATCAGGAAATAGATCTATCATACAAAATAACCAAATTGGCTGCTAAATGGCAAACAAGCTGAAAAGAAAATACTGAAAGCATGGATCATGTAATCATGTCCAATCATGATCATTATGTAGGATGACTTTTTATAAGAGTGCTAGGTGGGATTTTTCTCTTATTCGCTCTCTTTTCACAGTATGATGTCAGTATACATTTCATGCTAGAGAGAGAAATAATTACCATATATGTTACTCTAGCAATATGCTTCTATGAATTATTTCTAATAAGGGTCAAAAAATCATAGCATACTTCTACAATAACACGAAGACATTTTATATTTTATTTAATATAACCCATAATATAAAGAATCTAAGGCTAGTCACAATATTGCCTTCAAAATCTATGGACAAAATATAAGCAGAATAATATCACTTGGCTACATAATTAAAATTTACTAGCAGATACATTTTAAAATGCACTTACACAGTCAGATCCTGCTGGTTTTATGAACTGTTTATGCAGCAATGTGGGAACTTTAGGAAATCTATGTACCTTCTGAATAAAAAGCATTAAGTATTCATGAGGTTATTGTGTGGCATAGCTGGAAATACAGTGCACATACATTTATATGAATATGTAAGTTAGGGTCAATATATTAAATATAAAATGAATATTGTTTACAATTTACAAATGCAGAATTGATAGCTAGATTTATTTTGCATTTATTGAAAAATTAAAATTTTTAAAAGTCAAAAGATGTAAAAAAAAAAGTGATGACACATGCTACACAATAATTTTAGGGAGTTACTAACTTCCCAATATTTTTGTAAGAAAAAAATTTAATTTAATTTTTTCCTGTTGTTTATTAGTGCTGTGTGTAACCTGGTAGCTGTTGGAAACATGTATAGGCATATACTTCTTAATTTATTTTTGAGCATAGCTAAAATGTATATTCAAACAAAACAAATTCTTACATTTTAAAATTATGCTTTAGACATTATTCATAAACCAAAACTTCAAGAGAATTCAGACTTCCCATTTTCTGTGAAAAGATACTCCAAACCTTATTCTATGTCCGACTTAATCTATTTTGTATTTATTTTCTGTGCAGCAGAACTAAGTTTCTGAGGATTCTCCAAATATTTTCTCTTCCACAGTCACATCTTCCTAACTGGAAAACAAATTTCAGAAATTCACATATTATGTTTTAAACTTCTTTTTGGCACCACATAATTTTTCACTTTGCATAATGTCTGATGGGATATAAGCATCTTATATTGTTTTCCAACCTAATAACCATCTAGCTGCATCAATCCACAGCCTCCCTTGTGGTCACCATGCATTTTTAACCTAATACTAATATCATTACCACCACTAACACTACTACTACTACTACTACTACTACTACTACTACTACTACTGCTACTACTACTACTGCTATTACTACTGCTGCTACTACTACTACTACTACTACTACTACTATTACTAGGTTAATATTTGCATTCACACATTACAATTTCACAATTTTATGTCAATATTCCCTGATGTGTGCTTCAAAATTTAGTGAGTCTTGTTTCTAGTATTATCACTTGAAGTATAAAAGTGATTCATTTAGTGTGTAGAGAAATTGATTGCCTCACCTTGGTTTCATTAGCATTAATTATAATTAATTCAGATAACAAGGCAAAGATAAAAAGAATGAATTGCAAATATTATATCAATGATCAATATAGGTCATTTGTTAGCAGTTTGTTTTCAAGCATTATTCAGAGTATTTACTTCCATTATTAATTGTCTATATCATTGGGATACTTAATCTGTGGATGTGGTACTCTTTATCCTTATGTTATTAAGGACAAAGTGACATATCTTAGAAAAACAACTACTAGATTCAGCAATTGGCAATATGACCTTAATCTCACTGAATGGTTAAGTAAATAGTCTTCTAAACTTAACTAAATTTTTAGTTTTCTAAACTTAACTAAGTTAACTAAGTTTGGAAAACTAAAAAAAGGATTTTTGATCCAATTAAAATTTTTAAAGAAGAGAATAATAGTAACAATCATTTGCAGGTTATATTTTTACTTATTTTTCTTTTTTGTTTTTGTTAAAAAAATAAAAAAGTGAAAGTATTGCACTTTCACAGGAAAATACAATACTCATTTACTGCCTGTCCTCTTTCTTCAGTTAATCTTCCTGGTGCATTGAAATTCTTCTCTAGTATTTGTAATTAAAGACTCAGATTGACATATTTTTTAAACATCACAAATAAAAATTGTAGTAAACTTTATAGTCAGAGAAAAAATTCCAATTGAGAATAACTGTAGATTTTTAAAAAATTCAAACACAAACAAGTGTAAGAAAAATTACTATGTTGGTAATAAGTTATCCTTATCCCTACACTCTCTACAGAAGAGGGAAAAACAGTAAGTATTTAAATCAAGGGCCATTATCAGCTTATATGTTTCTTTTCACCTTTGTTTTCATATTTAATTTTATGATGAATACTGTCTTCTAAGTGTTGTGTGCTAAGAACATATCTATTTTTGTATGTGCTAATTTTGTTCTGAAACTAAAACAGTCTATAAAAATGTGAGACTGACTTCATGTAGGGATATACTGTTATTTTATCCAAGATTACAATGTTATCATCACTTTTTATTGTGCTAGACAATTCCTAGTACCAGGACAATTCTTCCCTTAGCATCCTGAGCAACATAATTAAAAAAGACAGCAATCTAATTTTTATCATCTTAGTTGCTCATTTGTAGACTGAATATCCTGAAGTACTACATACCACTAAAAAGGATTATAGAAAAGTACTATAAAAATTGCAGATCAACAAATTTAATAATCTGGAAGAAATGAAAACATTACTAGAAACAGACAATCTACCAAGACTGCATCATGAAGAATTAGAGACTCTGAATAGGCATATAATTAGTAAGAATATTGAATTCATAATTAAAATCCTACCAATGAGGAAAAGCCTGCAGCCAGATGGCTTCATTGTTGAATTTTACCAAACATCAAAAGAGTAAATGCCAATAATTTTCAAAGTTTTCCAAAAGAAAAAATAAATGAAGCAGAGGAAAAGACCCCTCTCTAACTATTCTACAAAACCAACATTACTCTGAAATCCAAGCCAGAAAAAGACACTACAACAAAACTATAGAACAATATCTCCTATAAACATTAATGCAAATATCCTCAAAAAATACACTAGGAAACCAAATTTAACAGAATCTTTAAGGATTATACATTATGACCAAGTGAGATTTATTTTTAAATGTAAGTATTTTTTAAAGTGTGGACATCAAGTGATGGAATACTTCATAATAATAGAATTAAGGGAAAAATATAATCATGTCTATGCACAATAAGCATTTGACAAATTCAACATATTTTAATTTAAAAAAGTAGGAATTTTTGTTGGAAAGTTGTCTTCAACAAAATAGTAAGAAAAGTAAACTATGCTACGAAACAAATACCAAATATAAAATCCACAGCCAACATCATACTTAATGCTCAAAGACTGAAAACTTCTCCTCCAGGATCAAGAGCAAGGCAAGAATGCCTACTCTCTCAACTTCTATTCAACAGAATCCTGTTAGTTCTAGCCAGAACAATTAGGTAGCAAAAGAAATAAAAAGCATCTAAATTGGAAAGAGAGAAGTAAATTATTTTTCTGTTTATAGATGGCATGATCTTAACCGGAAGAAAATACTGAAGAACGGCCGGGGGCGGGGGCTCACGCCTGTAATCCCAGCACTTTGGGACGCTGAGGTGGGCGGGTCACTAGGTCATGAGATTGAGACCATCCTGGCTAACATGGTGAAACCCCGTCTCTATTAAAAATACAAAAACGTAGAGGGGCGTTGTGGTGGGCGCCTGTAGTCCCAGCTAGTCGGGAGGCTGAGGCAGGAGAATGGCGTGAATGCAGGAGGCGGAGCTTGCAGTGAGCAGAGATTGCGTCACTGCACTCCAGCCTGGGCAACAGAAGGAGACTTTGTCTCAAAAAAAAAAAAAAAAAAAAAAAAAAAGAAAGAAAGAAAAAAGAAAATACTAAAGAACACATGTACACAAACTGTTAGAAATAATAAAATAATTCATCAAGGTTAGAGGATTACAAAATCAACAAGCAAAAATCAGTTGTATGTCTACATTCTGAAAGTAAACAATTTGAATAGAAAATTAAGCAATTTAATTTATGACATCATCAAAAAGAATAAAATGCTTAATAAACTTAACCAAGAGAGAAAAGGTTTGTGTCCTGAAAATCAAAAAATGTTACTGAAAACGTTAAAGACATAAATATGTGGAAAGATATCTCTTGTTGATCACACGCATTATGATCAACATTGGCGTAAACACAAAAATAACTATTGTTGGCAAATGTGTGGAGAAATTGGAACCTTTGTGCATCAATTATGGGAACGCAAAATCATGCAGCCACTCTAGGAACAGTGTCATGATTCCTTAAAAAACATGAATGTAGAATTACTGCATAATTCAGCAATTACGTATTTGGGTACTTAGACAAAAGAAATGTAAGCAAGGACTCAGTTTTGTACAACTATGCTCATAGCAGCATAATTCATAATAGCAAAGAGATTGGAGCAACCCAAGAATCCATCAGCACATGAATAAATGAACAAAATGTAGTATGCACATGAAGTGGAATATTACCCAGCCTCAAGAAGAAAAGAAATTCTGATACTTGCTACTACATAGATGAAACTTGAACACATTATTCATCAAGCAAATAAATAAAATAAGACAGTCACAATAAGACAAGTGTTGTATGATTTGACTTATACGAGATTCCTAAAGCAATTAAATTTATACAGATAGAAAGTAGAATGATGATTTTAAGGGAATGAGGAGTTTGTGTTTAATGGATATGGATTTTCAGTTGAATAAGATGAAAACCTTCTGGAGATCGATGGTAGTGATGGTTGAACAACAGGATAAATGTACTTGACGCAACAGAATTGTACACTTAAAATGGTTACCGTGGTAAATTTCAATATGTGTATTTTGACACAGTAAAAAAAAAAGTAAAAACCAAATAACTAACCAACTAACCAATTCAGATTTTCCTGGAGAAGAACAAATTCTGTCTCCTGACTGCAGGAACAGTTCCTATGCAGGAGTTTTCCACCTACAGGTAGGTCTGCCCTACAGATTATAAAATTCCCAGTTCACATGTTATATTTTATATTTTATGAGATTATTGCACACACACACAAAAAATAAGTGGCATGAAAGTATTCTGAAAAGTGCATATTATGAATATAATGTTTACAAGAGAGACAAAAAAAGAAGAGAGAACAATATAAAGAAAACTTACAATAACTTTGAAAGACATCAAAAAAACTGCTCTTAGACCAAAATATTTAACAGCTAAAATGTATCAATTTATCAATTTTTATACATTTAATAAAATCCAAAAAATGTGATTTCGAGATGGCTTGTTTTGTTTAATTTACTATGGTTTTAAAACTTCACAAAGTGATTCTAAAATTCATTCATAAAAATAAATGAAAGAGAATATTTAGGGAATCTCCCGAAAAAAATTAGCAATTTAGGGAGATGTGGTTTAGTATATGTAAAAATTTATTATAAATGAGAAAGACTGACTCAATACAGTATTAAGTAAATAATTAGAAATACAAAATGGAATACAATCTGGATATAGACCTAAACACATATTTCATATATGTATGTATATACATATACATATGTGCTCTTTAATTAAATGATTTCATTTATAGGAATTATTCCTACAAATACACTTGAAGTAATGTACATACAAAGGTATATAATACACTCTGATGATTAATATTGAATGTCAACTTGATTGGATTAGGGAATGCAAAGTATTATTTCTGGGTGTGTCTGTGGTGATGTTGCCAAAGGAGATTAACATTTGAGTCAGTGGACTGGGAAAGGCACACTCACCCTCAATCTGAGTGGGTACCGCCTAATCAACTGCCATCGTGGCGAGAAAAAAAAGCGGGCAGAAGAATGTGAAAAGGCTAGACTGACTTGGTCTCCCTGTGTAGCTCTTTCTCCCGTGCTGGATGCTTCCTGCCCTTGAACATTGGACTCCAAGTTCTTTAGCCTTGGGACTCAGACTGACTTCCTTGCTCCTCCACTTGCAGACAGTCTATTGTGGGACCTCAGCTTGTGATCGTGTGAGTCAACACTCCTTCGTAACCTCCTCTTTATATATACATCTATGCTCTTGGTTCTGTCCCGCTGAAGAACCCTAATACATTCACTATGACTTCTACTGGCAAAATACTACAAATGCTTAACAATGTCTTCAGTAGAGAACTAAGTAAGTAACTTGAGATCCATAAGATACTATAAAGCTTTAAAATTGAACAAAAAGATTTTTACACGGCAAAATAAAAAATTTGCAAGGTATATAGAGTTTAAAAAACCTGTATTGAAACTAGTATATGGTAAGTGTATATATATATATATATGTATGTATGTGTATTTTTTATTATGGTGATTATTTAATATCTCTGGAAAAATTCACCAGAAATTGATGATGGTGCTGACTGGTGAGTGATTAAGAATAGGGTGGACAGCAGTCAGGAGCAGAAGGAATATGTTTTATGTTATATGTTTGTTTTACTTTTTAAAAATGTTGAAACCATGTGCTTGCATTACTTATTTTTATTTTTATTTTTGAGACAAGGTCTCCCTCTGTCACCCAGGAGGCTGGAGTGCAGTGGTCCAATTTGAGCTCACGGCAGCCTTGACCTCCTGGACTCAAGCGATCCTCCCACCTCAGCCACCTCAGTAGCTGGGATTACAGGCACATGCCACCACATCTGGTTAATTTCTGTATATATATATATATATATTTTGTAGAGACAAGAGTTTCACTAAGTTGCCTAGGCTGGTCTCAAACTCCTAGACTTAAGCAATCTGCCCACTTTGGCCTTCCAAAATTCTGTGATTACAGGTGTAGTCACCATGCCCAGCCATGTTACTTATTTAAAAGAATAACATTTTCAGCTGGAAACCATCATTCTTAGCAAACTATCACAAGAACAGAAAACCAAACACCGCATGTTCTCACTCATAGGTGGGAACTGAACAATGAGATCACTTGGACTCGGGAAGGGGAACATCACACACCGGGGCCTATTATGGGGAGGGGGGAGGGGGGAGGGATTGCATTGGGAGTTATACCTGATATAAATGACGAGTTGATGGGTGCTGACGAGTTGATGGGTGCAGCACACCAACATGGCACAATTATACATATGTAACAAACCTGCACGTTATGCACATGTACCCTAGAACTTAAAGTGTAATAATTAAAAAAAAAAAAAAAACATTTAAATACCATTTTTAAAGGGCATCCTTTATATCATAAAAATTTGGAAAATATAGAAAAGGCAGTATTTTTAAGTATGCTACAAAGCATGTTTGCTTCTCAAATTAAACTCCTATTCAAAATATGTCTTGCCAAACATCGTAGATAGAAAAATACCTCTGCCCCCTCCAAAACTGACCACATCTTAATCCTGGGTATCTGCAAATATGTTATCTTAGGTGGCAAAATCTCTTTAGTTTATGTAATTAAGATAAGGAACTGAATGTTCTTGATTATCTCATTGTGCCCAATGTAATCACAAGGGTCCCGAGAAGAGAGAGTCTGTAAAACAGGAGTAGATTTGCTGATGGAAGCAGAGGTAACAGAAATTGGAAGATGCTACATTGCTGACCTTGGAAATGAAGGAAGGGGCCACTTGCCAAGAAATGCAAGTTGTCCCTTAGAAGCGAAGAAAGAAAGGAAGAAAGACAAGGAAGAAAGAAAGAAGGGAAGAAAACAAAAGGGGCCACTTGCCAAGAAATGCAAGTGGTCCATCAAAGTTGGAAAGGGCAGGAAAACAAATTATCCCTTAGCAACTCTAGAAGGAATACAACCAACACCTGGATTTTAGGTCTTCCGACATTCTTAACTAGAAGGTACTCCATTTGTTTTATTTTAAGCCATTCCATTTATGATACTTTGTTATAACAACCATAGAAAATTAATACACTGAAAAACCAAACTTTGCAATTACTTATATAAATCAAGGGTTAAATTGATTCAATGGTTTTGTTTATAATTCTAGCTTTCATTTAATAAGCACTTGTGGACCACCTTTCTACTAATCATTTATCTCAGTTAATATTCCAAAGGCTAAAGAGATTTTTAAAATATGTCCAGATTTTTGGTAGCAATTTTCTCTTATAACAATTAAAAGAATTGAAATGTATATGTATGTATGTGTGTGCATATATATGTGTGCGCATATATATGTACATATGTGTGTATATGTATGCATATGTGTGTATATATACATACTTTGCTGCTGTTGTTGTTGTTGTTGTTAAGACGGTCTCCCTCCTTTGCACAGGATGGAATGCAGTGGCGTGATCGATTCTTGTGCCTCAGCTTCCCAAGTAGCTGGGACCACAGATGTGAGCCAACATACCCATCTAATTTTTATATTTTTAATAGAGACGGGGTTTCACCATGTTGGCCATGCTGATCTCGAACTGCTGACTTCAAGTGATCAGCCCACCTCGGCCTCCCAAAGTGGCAGGATTACAGGCATGAACCACTGTGTCCAGCCCGTTTAGATATATTTTGATTTACGTTTAGTTGTTACTACCGAGATACAATGAAAAGGGGTCTTCATTACAGGATGTTTACTTGTTTTAATTACTCTTACACCCTATTTAGAGAACCTAACCCTTACTCTAACCCTAAATGTTCTTGGTGATATGGTGAGCTTTAAACATAAAATTTTATATTATTATTACATTTTTCAGGCTCAAGCATCTGGAAATTGGTTTGTTTGTTTTTTATTTTGGTACAAACAAATAACATAAGATCTATCATTTTAATAAATTTTTAAATATATATGACAATATTGTCAACTATAAGCACAGTGTGCAGAGATTTTTTGAATTTCTCTTGCATAGCAGAAACTTCACACCTGTTGGACAGCATCTCCCCATTTACTTCTCTCAGCTCTTGACAACCACCTTTTATGTTTTGCTTCTATGTATTTGACTATTTAATTTAACTTTATATCAACCCGTATAATAAATTTTTATGTGTACACTACAGTATTGTTAACTATAAGCACAATGTACAGCAAATTCCTAGAACTTATCTCACATAACTAAAACTTTATACCTGTATACATGTCGAATAGCAGCTCCCCATTTCCTCTCCCCCTCTCAGCTTCTAGCAACCACTTTTTTTAAAATGAACTTGACTATTTCAAATAACTTACAGAAGTGAAAATATGGAGAATTTATCATTTTGTAGTTTATTTCCCTTAAAATAATGTTCTCCAAGTTTGTCTACACTGCCTCATATGGAATTTTCTTCCTTCCTTTCCTTCTTTTTTCCTTCTCTTTTTTCCTTCTCTCTCTCTTTTTCTTTCTTTCTTTCTTTTCTTTCTTTCTTTCTTTCTTTCTTTCTTTCTTTCTTTCTTTCTTTCTTTCTTTCTTTTCTTTCTCTTTCTCTCTCTTTCTTTCTCTTTCCCTCTTTCTCTATCTCTTTCTTTCTTTTTTCTTTTTCTTTTTATTTGTAGAAACAATCTCCTCTGCCACCCAGGCTTAAGTGCAATGGCATGATCATAGCTCAATGCAGACTCTAATTATTGGGCTCAAGTGATCCTTCTACCTCGGTCTCCTGAGTAGCTAGAACTACAGGTATATTCCAGCACACCCAGGTATTTTTTTTTTTTTTCTTTTTTAATAGAGACAGGGTCTTGCTATGTTGCCTAGGCCTGTCTTGAACACCTAGTTTCAAGCTATCCTCCTGCCCTTGTGTCCCAAATTACTTAGATTACAGGCATGAGTCACCACTGCTGGACAACTTTTTTTTTTTTCTTTTTTTTTTTTTTTCTTTTTTTGCTAAAGCCTGTGCTTTTGGTCTCATTTGGAATCATTTTCAAAACCAATATCAAAAAGCTTTTCTCATTTTCTTCTAGGATTTTTACAGTTTTAGGGCACATGTTTAAATCTTTAAGCCATTCTTGGTTTACTTTTATGCATGGTGTAAGATAACAGTCCTGTTTCCTTCTTTTGCATGTAGATATCCAGTGTTCTCAACATCATTTGTTGAAGAGACAATCCTTTCCCCGTTGGATATTGTTGGCATACTTATAAAATAACAGTTGATCATATGTGTGTGGGTTTATTTCTAGACTCTTTATTATTTTCTATTGGTCTATATGTCTGTGTGTCAGTACCATACTGTTTTAATTACTGTAGATTTGTCATATATTTGGAAATCAGAAAGGATGATACCTCCAGTTTTGTTTTTCTTCCTCAAATTGTTTTGGTAATTTTTTGTCTTTCAAGGTTCCCTAAGAATTTTAACATTCATTTTTCTCAGTTTTGGTAAAAGATGCTATTGGAATTTGATGGAAATAGTATTGACCTTCTAGATAACTTTGGGTGATATGGACATTTTAACAATAATAAGTCTTCCAATTTATGAATGTGGAATGTCTTTTCATATATTTGTGTCTTCCTTAATTTCTTTCATCAATGTTTTGTAATTTTTATTGCATAGATCTTAAACTTCCTTGATTAATTTTATTCGTATTTTATTCATTTGGGGATTTTTAAAAATTTTGTTTTGGGATGATTCATTACTTTTATACAGCATTATAGCTAAGATTTGTATGTTTATGTATTCTGCAATTTTACTGAATTCATTTATTAGTTCTTACAGTTTTTGTAGAATATTTAGGATTTTCCACATGTGAATCATGTCATCAGCATATATATATATATAATATATATATATATATATATATATATAATTTTACTTCTTTCATTCTGATTTGAATGCTTCTTATTTATTCTTCTTGCCTAATTGCTCCAGCTAGTACTTTCAATATGATAATATGTTGAATAGAAGTGGTAAGAGTAGGTACCCTTGCCTTGTTCCTGATCTTTCAAATTGTCTTATAAAAAGAAAGACAGAAAATGTATCTCCAGCCTGAATTATCACATGACGATTGTATCTCAGAAATTATCAAGGGTATTCATTAGTGATCTTAACCTTATTTTCCCTGCTTTACACACAATTTTACTTTTCCAACATTCTTGAAAATAAGCATGAAAATGTGACTTCCACTGTCTAAGAACAAAAACTAGTTTGCAGTGTCCCGCAGTGTCAGACAACATTTCTCTGGCCAGCCTTATGTGATTATTGTATTGGTACAGGGCCTCCATCAAGTTTGATCCCATTGTGACTGTTTCCTCTTAGTCATGTGGTATAAATATGAAATAAACTTTGTTGTTGTTTAGCCATAATATGTAGGGCTATATTTTTTAAGCAACCACGTTACAATGTATCCTTACTGCTACATTAACGCCAAATTAAATTAATTTCAATGACGGAAATCTACAACACATTAAAATTAGTCTTATATTTCTACTTTCATTGTCTTTGTTCATTCTCATTATAAGATCTATCTTTAATTTCAAGAATGAGGTGATTCATATCTACATCCTGATTATACATAAATACAGATTTTCTAGAGAGGAATATATTTTAATTAATCAATAAAATCAGTTGAATTTCTGTACATAAAATAAATTTCTTACCTAAAGATTGTATCTGCAGGACATAACAACTTAATAAATTTGGTTTTGCCAGTGTACCAACAGGTTTATTATCAGATTTAATATAAAACCCTTGCAGGAGAGGACATGTGCTTGAATGTCAAATATAAAATAATAGATTTAAATATTTATTTTAAAAGGGTTAAATTTGAATTAAAAATTTTATTGGAAAGTGAACCTGATCTTTCTCCTTATTATAACCTTACTTTATTCTTACATTTTTGTCTAGCCACAGAATTCCCAAAATATTAGTCTTTCTCTGTCATGTTCAGTGATTTAATATTTTACTCTGAATGTTTCATTTCTATAGCAGATGAGTAATGTGTGAGCCCAAGGAAAAGCCTCAGCTTCCTTCCTCCTAACCTACCATGCAATTTCTCACTCTCCAAAATATGCCGAAACATATGCTCTCTGTCTTACACACACACACACACACACACACACACACACGCCCCTGAAAGTTCATGACTCTTTCATTGAGAATCTCAAATATCACAAAAAAATTTCTGCAGTTGAATAACACATTGACAATAATTCTTAACTGGTTTATTTTACGGTATTCTCTTATATTTTAACCTACATAGAATTTGCAATATTATCTTAAGATTACCTGAGACAACAACTTGCATTTTTAAACCATTCCTTGGGCCTCATCCTACCTCCATGGAAAAAAAAAATATATATCAAGATCAATTGGTTTCAGTATAACTGAATGTAACTTTCTTCCTGATTTATTCTCACCAAGTTGCACAGTTCCAAATTTTCACTTCCCTAACATTTCCTGCTATATTTAGGTTATGTTTTTCATGTCCATTTATCGTTTGTCCCCTACTCTTCCTCATCACCTGATAGATATGTTCTAATACCTATTCATTTTAATACAGTTTTATTGTGACATCATTACATACCACTATATAAACCTTTTTCTAATGCATACAATCTGATGATTTTGGCATAGACACAGATTGTGTGATCATCATCGCATCATCGCTGATTTCATAATATTTCATCCCTCCCCAAAAATCTTCATGCACATTAATATTCGCTTCCCACTCCTCTCTTGCAAGTTGATATCTGGCAACCATTAAACTACATTTTGTCTCTAAGAATTTATCTGCTTTGGACATTTCAGATAAATGGAATCATAGACAACTGTGGAATCACAGACAACCAAGCAAATACACAAAATATCTTTTAAAATGTTCATACCACACTAACAACAACAACAACAAAATACTATGGTCAGTGTTCCTCTACTAATGGTAGAATTTATCCACAAAAACAGTTGATTCCATTTGTGTTCTCTATTCAATCTGTAGTCTTCAAATAATGAGTAATTCTAGGCCCTAGAATCACTGATAAGAGACTACATAGTGTACAATCAGAGAAGGAAACAGATTTTACTAAAACCTTAAGTCTATCACAGCAATTAGCTTATCAGTCATTGTGATAAGACTCTAAGTAACCAATTTTAAAGTTAAGTGCTTTCATGTGACCAATAGTCAATGAAAATTATTTCTTTTGACATTTTTTATAACAATTTTAATACCATATTCAAATTTTATCATGCAGTTGTTTCTATGGATAATTATTGCTCTTTAAGCTTAACAAAATCTCTTCTTATTTATTCCAATTCATTTAGATATGCAATAAGTAGTAGATAACTTTTTAAACATGTTTAAAAGGCAGAATATTGATATTTTAACTTAAATTTTAATTTATATTAAAAATGTTTACAAGGAGATTTTTGGCAATTTAACCAAGTAAAATAATTTTTCACATTACATTCCATAATAATACAATACACATTAAAAATAAGATAAAGTAAAATACTGGATTATTTGGTTTACAATTCCAAGCTATCTATCACTAAACTTGAATACTTTATGAGAAGAAAAAAGGAAAAAAAGAACATACATACAATATTTTAGTTTCACAAAAATTAAGAGAAAAATGTATGATTTTTCTGATTGATTTGAGTAATATGAATAAGTGATTTGTTCTTAAAGTAGCAGAAAGAATTGATTTTAAGCACAATGAAATTAAAAGGTTTTAGCTTCCCTGAGCTGAGCAAAGTAAGATGAATTTTTAATTCAGTGAATTAATTAGGCACATCATAAGGAATAGAATACATAATATTCCTAATTCAGATAAATAGCAAAATAGCCCAGATTCTAAAAGAAATAAATATCATCCATCATAGACACACTTTAAATCAAGTTTATTGGAAAATATTAATGACAACAGATCTAACAGAACAACATAAAATGAATTATATTGCTGATTCTGTTTCACAAAATTACATTTTACTTTTTACCCTCATCTGTAACTTTCTCTGGAGTTAATCTTAGGACATTACTCATTTTTTGAAGGTGTTAATGTACCATAAAGGATTTGCATTATCGTTAGACATACTATCTATGCCAGGTGTTACATGTTCTCTGCATATGCCCTGAAGTTCATTTAACAGCTTATAAATCTTTATGACCATATGATGTGTTTCTATGATCGGTGGGATCCTTAAAAACTTCTGAAATATATATTATAAAATTAAGTTGCTTTTTATTTAACTTTTTTATATAATGCAGTAGGTATGGATTAATTTCAATTATTTTATTTTTAATTATGTTCAATTTTATTTTGAAGTACCTACTGATATATATATTTGCATATATATAATACATATATACACATATATACACAGACACATATACACATGTATATACATACATATACACACACACATATATATGCAATTCAATCCCTAGAAAGGAAATCACTTCATATTTTCTAGACCAGTTTTCTAATCTACAAACCATTGTGTTGGAACTTGATATATAAGCAATAGTATATTTTTATGATCATTGCTAAATTATAAACTATTGTGGAACATAAAGTGATGAATAAACTATTAACTCATATGTTAAATAGATTTGTTAGACAATCACAGGCAGGCTATATAAAATATATTTAATTTTATTTATTCTACTGATCATGTTTTGACAAATAAATATACATCTTTCTTTATCAAACAAATAGAATTGGTATTAAACAGCTAAAAAGATAATTTCAAAGTAAATTTTATATCATTTGAAAACTCAAATGGGAAAATATTTTATTAAACTATTTTCTTTCCAACAAAAAATTTCAAACATGTGCTAAAGTCTACATCTAAACAGGTAAAGGATTTGACAAATTATATTTTAAAATGAAAGACAGGTACTGAATTTTAATCCTTGTAATTTATTAACTTGTCAATGATCCTTTAAAATATGTCTTATAAATTACTATAAGAGTTAAAGCAAGTTTCCTTACTGTTTCACGTGTCCATATGACGAGATCACCAAACAGGCTTTGTGTGAGCAACATAGATGTTTATTTCACCTGAGTGCAGGCGAGCTGAGTCCGAAAAAGGAGTCAGCAAAGGTGGTGAGATTATCATGAGTTCTTATAGGTTTTGGGATAGGTAGTGGAGTTAAGAGCAATGTTTTGGGGGCAGGGGGTGGATCTCACAAGGTACATTCCTGAGGGTGGGGAGAATTACAAAGAAACTTCTTAAGGGTCGGTGAGATTATACAGAACATTGATCAGTTAGGGTGGGGCAGAAACAAATCACAATGGTGGAATGTCATCAGTTAAGCTATTTTCACATCTGTGGATCTTCAGTTGCTTCAGGCCATCTGGATATGTACGTGCAGGTTACTGGGCACATGATGGCCTAGCTTGGGCTCAGAGGCCTGACATTCCTGTCTTCTTATATTCATAAGAAAAATAAAATAAAATCGTGGTAAAGTGTTGGGGTGGTAAAATTTTTGGGGGGTTGTATGGAGACATACTGGGCGATGTTTCTCAGGGCTGCTTTGAGTGGGATTAGGGGTGGCATGGGAACCTACAGTGGGAGAGATTTAACTGAAGAAAGATTTTGGGGTAAGAGGTGATACTATGGGGTTGTTAGAAGGAGCATTTGTCATATAGAATTATTGGTGATGGCCTGGATGCAGTTTTGTATGAATTGAGAAACTAAACGAAAGACACCAGGTCTGAATAAGAGGAGAATAACAGGTATTAAAGGACTAAGAATTGAGAGTACCCGGAACATCCAAATACAGAGTGTCAAAGGTGGTTCAGCATAATTATTTGCTTAGTTGGTGAGTTTTTGGTCTCTATCCTTGAGTTTTTTATGTTGTCATATACCAGACCAGATTGATTTAGGTAAAAACAACATTCTTCATTTAAAAACATACAGAAACATACAGAGTCCCCTCTTTTCTTTTTTTTCTTTTTTTCTTTTTTTTTCTTTTTTTGCAGTGAGTCACTCAGGGCCTCATCGAATTTGGAGGAAAGAGAAATGCAAAGCCAGCAATTGTTTGTTAAAGAAGGATTAGAAACGGCTAGGAGAGAGTGTTATGCCCAGACCGTTTGTTCCCCGAAAAAGACCACCAGAGTCCAGAGTCAAAGCCAAGCGGCAAGGATCTTTAATGCAAGTTCGAACTTGGTCCCTCCGTTCCACAACATACAGGAGGGCCCTGAACAATGTGTGTGCTTGCCTTTTATAGCCTAATGTAAACAGGACTTGTAAAGTTGCAGAGGAACGAGGGAATTCTCTAGGTTACAGCATTACAATTGGTTAACATTTTAAGTTTATACATTTAGCAGTTTTTTATTGGTTCCCGCGCTCTCACAAACGGCTGTGTTCTTACCGGGATTTTCCAGGTGGTGTCCTTCTAAAGTTGAGATATATGGTAGTCTTTGAATTGAAAGATATATGGTAGGGAGACATATGGTGGGATGAGCCCAGGAAGTTGAGGGATATATGGAGGGGAGACATATGGTGGGATATGTTTATACTGGGCTCAGGAAGTTGAGAGATATATGGCAAGCACTAGTAATTAGAACAGAAAAAGAACAAGACAGGGACTTTCACATTGCTTGTCTATACAACATCTGAAATCTATAGATAACATTATCGGTTAGGTCTGGCGTCATCTTTTAACTAGGCTCAAGGCGCCGCCCGGGCTGTCTGCCTGTAGGGTCAACTTCTAACTAGGCTCAAGGCGCTGCCCGGGCTGCCTGCCTGTAGATTTCATTTGGTCTCTTTCATTCCTCCCTTTCTCAAGTACCTCTAGAGCCAATCTTGGGTCTTATAAGTCTGATTCTGTTTCAGCGTTTACAGGTTGGTATTGGGCTCTGAGGACCATGAGCTGTATGGCGTCAAACCTCTCTCTGACAAACCACAAAATTCTGTTAACAACACAAGGTCCTACGGTAAACAGAAATAGTAGACTTAGTAGAGGTCCAATGAAGGGAGCCAACAGAGAAAACATATAAGAATTCCACCATTGATTTGCAGCTGAGGCAAACTGCTGTTTTCTCATTTCTGTGCTTAACTTGCGTAGCTGTTGGACCCTGTTCTCTACAAGCCCTGATTCATTTACGTAGAAGCAACAGTCCTCTTTCAGGAACATACATGTACCACCTTTTTCAGCAGTGAGTAGGTCTAGGGCCCGCCGGTTCTGTAAGGTCACCTGAGCTAGGGATGTGAGCTGTCGTTGAAGGGAGGCAAGGGACTCAGCTGACTCCTCCATAGCCACGCAAATTGTTGGTACAATTTGTTGCTTTCTATGAGGGTGTGACCTGGGGCTCCCCCTGCCAGTCCGGCCGCAATGAGGGATGATGTGAGGGAGATTCCTACAATGAGGGGGAGAAATATTGCTTGTGTAGGTCTCAGTTTAGGGATTGGGTGAATGGCAGTACTAGTCCAGTTACCGGTGTACCCCGGGAACTCGCCAGCAGTTAGTAGAGTTAGTCGGGGAACTAGTGTGACAGGAAGACACAGTAGGCTGGCAACAGAGGGACTAGGTAGATTCTTAGATAATGTTCCATTGCACCAAAAGAATATGCCCGGCGGGGCTCTTAGGGAGGCACTAGGGGGCGTCACAGTGATGCTACAGAGGCTGGAGTTAGTGCCTGAAAAACAGTAGGGAACTTTTCCTGACTAGGGTTTTGGTACAGTGGCACATTAAGAATGGGGGCGTCCGTGAGATTCTGAAAGTCCCTAGTTTGGGTGGAGGATTCCCAGGGCAGAGGGACAGCGGTTAGTGGTGGATGCCCTAGGGTGGCACACAGAAAGCAGCCAGACAAGCTGTGAAGTCCCGTAAGGTTGGCAAGCTCTAATCCTTCTTGTAATACTTCCAGCCAGGAGAAAGGGTGTAATTCTTGTGTTAGTCTGTCTTCCTGTCGCTGGATATCCCCATGGACTAGGGGCAGTATTTGAACTAGGCCACGCCACAGATAGAGGTGACTACTAGGCCATGTGGAGGAAGAGGAATAGTATACAGCCCCATGTTGAGGCGTGGTCCAGCGGGGGTCCCAAGGGTCCTTAACTATCCAAGTATAGATACCGCCTCTACCCTGTTGGTAAAAATTCCACCCGGATTGCTTGTTCCACCCTCTGACTGAGTGCATCTTACAGTAATTGTAGGGGCAGCCTGCGTTTTGGTGCCACCAATAGTGTTTACAATTGTGTTTAGTCTGATCAAACTCAAAGCATATCATTGGTGCCACTGGTTTGGCTATCTGAAAACCAATAAAATTCAGCAAAGTTGGGGCACTGCACCCTGAGGAGGGATAATCAGCACTGGCCAATAATTCCCCGGGCTTATGAGGTTGCCCTGGGTGGGTTTGGTTTTCATAAAGCCAGAATCTCCAAACAAAGGGATTAGAAACTGGTTTTGTGTTAGCCCCCAGCCATTAGGGCGACTAACATTAGGGTTAGACTACCTAGCTGCATGTTTGTAGTGAGCTATGCTGCCGGCGCAGGGTGAGTTTTAAGGGGTTGTTCTTAGCTTTGTCCACAGTCCACGTGGTCGGTGCTTCAGTCGCTATCGTGACGGGTCCGAGAAGGTCGGAGGCTGGGTCCACCGGCTTGACGTGGGTGTAGTGGATCCACGATGCGATGCCTTCTACCTTTAGGGCAGTGGATGTGGTTAGGAGTACTTGAAGCGGTCCCTTCCACCGGGGTTCTAAGGTTTCTTGCCGGTGTCGCTTGACTAGGACCCAGTCTCCCGGCTGGTACGGGTGGAGTGTCGGTGGGGGTCCGGTTTCATATAATTCCTGCAGCTTAGGTCAGATTTCCTGATGAATTTTCTGCAAGGCTTGTAGGAAAACAAGAGTTCAGATACATTTTCAGTTTCAGATTTGAGCAGATCATCTTTTAGGCTGGGAACTAGGGGTGGGGGTCTGCCATACATGATTTCATAAGGGGTAAGGCCCAGTCTGTAGGGGGTATTACGGGCCCGGAACAGAGCGTAGGGGAGAAGGACCACCCAATTAGCGCCAGTCCATAGTTAATTTAGTTAAGGTCTCCTTAAGGTCCGATTCATCCTTTCTACTTGTCCTGAACTCTGGGGCCTGTAAGCGCAATGTAATTTCCAATTAGCCCCAAGAATGGAAGCCAAATCCTGACTCACCTTAGCAACAAAGGCCGGTCCATTATCTGACCCTATCTGGATGGGAAAGCCATACCTGGGGAGGATATCTTCCAGAATTTTTTTCGCTACAACCTGAGCGGTTTCTCTTTTGGTTGGAAATGCTTCAGTCCACCCTGAAAAGGTATCTACAAAGACAAGTAAGTACCGATATCCGTATTTTCCTGGCTTTACCTCAGTGAAATCTACTTCCCAGTAGATACCGGGCCTGGTTCCCCTGAGCCTTGTTCCCGCAGCAGCCTGGGATTGGGGATAGGCGTTGCTAAGCTGGCCGACTTTGCAACTCATCACGATGCTGCTGGCCGTCTCCGCTATGCGTCTGATCTTGAGCTTGGAGCGTCTAATCAGGTCCATCATCCGCCGGGCACCCAGATGGGTGGATCGGTGGATGTGTTCTAACACTTGCTGTCCTAATTTTTCTGGTAGGATAATATGGTCTTTAGTATCAGTCCACCACCCATTCTGGATCTGTTTCAGGGGAAGTTTGTCGATCCACTGGAGATCTTGTTCTGAATAATCAGGGTAATACGGCAGGTCTCGGGGGCCCGGATCAGGGAGCTGGAGTGCAAGGAGTTGACTGGGAGCCTTTGCCACACTCCTTGCAGTTTGATCTGCCAGAAAGTTGCCTTGAGCAGTTGGAGTGGTTGGCTTCTGGTGCCCTGGGCAATGTACAATAGCCAATTTTTCTGGTTTCCATAGGGCTGTTAGCAGGGCTAGGATTTCTTGCTTATTTTTTATTTCTTTTCCCTCAGCCATTAGCAACCCTCGCTCCCTGTAAATGGCCCCATGTATGTGTGCCGTAGCGAAAGCGTACCGGCTATCTGTGTATACCGTCAGTTTTCTCCCTGCCCCTAAGGTAAGAGCTTGGGTGAGCGCTATCAGTTCGGCCCTCTGGGCCGATGTCCCCGGGGGCAGGGGTTCCGCCCAGATTACCTCAGTCTCTGAAGTCACCGCTGCTCCAGCATACCTCTGGCCTTGGTGTATGAAGCTACTCCCATCAGTGAACCAAACGAGGTCGGCGTCAGGAAGTGGGCGGTCCTGCAGGTCCTCTCGAACTCCGTGCACCTGGGCTAGTATCTCGGTGCAATTATGGAGCGGCGCGTCCAGGTCCGGGTTGGGCAGCAGCAAGGCAGGGTTTAAGGTCGTTGGGGGCAGGAAAATTATTCTGAGGGGATTTAATAGTAGTCCCTGGTAGTGGGTGAGCCGGGCGTTGCTTATCCATCGGTTAGGCGGCTGTTTGAGTACACCTTCGATGGCATGTGGGGTAACGACCGTAATTCTTGTCCAAGACAAGTTTATCAGCATCTTGTACCATCAGGGCCGTGGCTGCGATCACTCGGAGGCAAGGGGGCCACCCGGCAGCCACTGGGTCTAACTTCTTTGACAGGTAGGCGACTGGCCTCCGCCAGGGGCCTAAGTTCTGAGTTAACACCGCCTTGGCGACGCCCTTACTCTCGTCCACGTATAAGTGGAAGGGCTTAGTGACGTCAGGCAGTCCCAGTGCAGGCGCAGAGAGTAGGGCGGTTTTAATCTGTTGGAAAGCCGACTCGGCTTCTTCTGTCCAATTAAATGGCTGCTGTCCCCGCGTTGCCTGATATAAGGCTTAGCCAGCTCTGCAAACCCAGGTATCCATAGTCTACAAAATCCTGCCGACCCCAGGAATTCCCTTACTTGTCGGGTGGATTGTGGCCTGGGGATCTGCAGAACAGTCTGTTTCCGGGCGTCTGTTAACCAGCGCTGCCCTCCTTTTAGCAGGTACCCCAGATATGTTACTTCTGGTTTACAGATTTGAGCTTTCTTTGCCGAGGCCCGATAGCCTAGACTCCCTAGAGCTTGTAAGAGACTTTTGGTCCCTTGGAGGCAAGCTTCTCGGGTCTCGGCAGTGATCAGGAGGTCATCAACATACTGTAATAAGGTTATTTCAAGGTGTTTGTGTCGGTACTCACCGAAGTCTTCATGGAGAGCCTCATGGAACAGGGTAGGAGAGTTTTTGAATCCCTGCGGCAGTCTGGTCCATGTCAGTTGGCCACTTATGCCCCTTTCAGGGTCAGTCCACTCGAAGGCGAAAAGCTTTTGGCTCTGAGGGGCTAAAGGCAAACTGAAGAAGGCATCCTTCAAATCTAAAACAGTGTACCATTGGTGTTTGGGGTTTAGAGTACTCAGGAGGGTATACGGGTTGGGCACAGTTGAATGTATGTCCATAACTCTCTTATTGACTTCTCTTAAGTCCTGTACAGGTCTATACTCCCCGCTATTAGGTTTCCGTACCGGCAACAAGGGAGTGTTCCAGGGTGAGTGACAGGGCCGAAGGACCCCTTGGTCGAGGAGCCTACGGATGTGGGGCATGATTCCTTCTTTGGCCTCTAAGGGCATTTGGTATTGACGCACCCGAACGGGGTCTGCCCCAGGCTTGAGTTCCACAAACAAGGCAGGACGGTGCTTTGCTAGTCCTAAACCTCCCGTTTCTGCCCAGGCTCCTGGAAATTGTTGAAGCCAGGTTGCTATGTCCTGGTCAGGGGCCGCCTGCTCCTGGTGGAGCTGGTATACATCTTCTAAGGTTATGGTCAGGACGGGCACGGGCTGATTTTGGGAATCGGTCACGATGGGCCCCTCACGGAGGAAATGGATCTGTGCTCCCATTTTAGTTAGCAGGTCTCTCCCTAGTAGAGGACAGGGGCTCTCAGGGATAACCAGGAAGGAGTGGGTTACATTCTTGGCTCCAAGATTTACTGTTCTTTGTGTCATCCAGGGGTACTTTTTAATTCCTGTGGCCCCTTGTACCCACGAGGACTTGGAGGATAATTTTCCCTCAGTTTTAACTAGGACTGAGTGTTGTGCTCCCGTATCGACCAAGAACTGAACTGGGGACCCCTCCACTTGCAAGGTTACCCTGGGTTCGGGGAGGGGGACCGAACCCCGTCTTCCCTAGTCCTCATTTTGAGTGACTAGTACGGGTGTAGACCTAGGGGGTCCCCGTCCTTGCTGTTTCTTTTTGGGACAGTCTCTTGCCCAGTGGCCAGCTTGTTTACAGTAGGCACAATGGTCTTTGCTCAGGTTGTTATATCTGGGGGACTGCTTAGGTTGGGTGTTCTCTGGCTGTAGATGCTCTTTTTGTACAACCGCTGCCAGGACCTTGGTCATTTTTTCCTTTGGAGTATCTCTATTATTGTAAACCCGCTGGGCTATCTGAAGGAGGTCCTGAAGCTGTTTTCCCTCTAAGTCCTCTAATTTCTGGAGTTTCTTTCTAATATCTGGGGTTGCCTGATTTACAAAAGACATTACGACGGCTGCTTGGCTTCCGGGAGCCTCTGGGTCCATAGGAGTGTATTGCCTAAAGGCCTCCATTAATCTTTCTAGGTAGCTAGCCGGGCTTTCTGTCTTTCCCTGCAGAACAGAGTATACTTTAGCCAAATTGGTGGGCTTGTGAGCAGCCGCCCGGAGACCTGCCATTAGAGTCTGGCGATAAAGGTGTAGCCGTCCCCTACCTTCTGCCGTGTTGTAGTCCCACGCCGGTCTGGACAGAGGAAAAGTCGCATTTATAAGGTCGGGGTTGGCAGTCGGTTGACCGTCGTCCCCCGGGACCAGCTTTCTAGCTTCTACCTGTATTCTCTCTCGCTCCTCCGTCGTGAACAAGATTCGGAGGAGCTGCTGACAATCATCCCAAGTGGGCTGGTGGGTAAACATAATACTATCCAGTAAAGCCATTAAATCTTTGGGGTTGTCTGAAAACCGAGCACTCTGGGTCTTCCAATTATATAGATCACTGGTGGAGAATGGCCAGTACTGGAGCCTAGGACTTCCCGTGTCATCTGGGGGCCCTATTTCCCGAAGGGGCAATGCCACTGTGGAGTCAGGCGGCTGGGGAGGGGGAACCCGCAAAGTATGCCCTCGCGTTCGCCCCGCCGGCCCTTCGGAGTTGCTTTCACTTTCAGCGGGTACAGGCACGCTGACCGCTTCCCGTTCACCTGCTCCCTCCTGCGGTTCCTCCCGGGGGGCTGGGACCCGGGGACCGGAGGGGTATGGAGGGGGTTCTGTGGACAGAAGGTCCTCGCTATCTGGTAGAACAGGATGGGGGGGGCAGTCGGTTGCTTGGATTTTAGCGGTCGAGCAACCAGTGCCTTACAGGGTTCAGAGGCTAATTGGAAAGGGGACAGCCAAGGGGGCGGGTTCCCAGCTATATCCTGCCATATGAGGATATATGGGATATGATCCGGGTGATTAGCACGCCCAGGCTGGAAAACCTTGGACTTTACCCTAGTGATGACAGGGAGACAGAACGTCCCTTCGGGTGGCCACCCTACGTTAAGGGCGGGCCACTCGGAGCGGCACAGAGTAATTAGCTTTCCCTTCCTGATGTCCATACCAAGATCATGGCCCCTTGCCCTAACATCCTTGAAATTACTTGTAAGGAGAGATAGGGGAGTGCTCTGGGTATTACCCATCTTGAACAATAGCGCCCGGAGTAGCGTCTGCAACAGGTCCTGCAAGGGAAAAGTGAATTGCTGGAATATCAACAACAAGTTTACGTCAGTCGCCGGCGCGCGCCAGAAATCTGAGTCAGAACAAGTTCAGACAAGAATACGTCAGTCGTAAGCGCCCACCAGAAATCTGGGTCAAAATAAGTGCAAACAAGAACCAGATGAGAGCCGGGGGACGTCTCCCACCGGTCTCCGCTGGCTGTCCTATAGCGCGTCCGCCAGGATGTATGCCAGCTTCAGACCTCGCGAGTCACAGATTCAGGCTGACTTAGAGAGCCGCGAATTCAGACAGGCTAACAGCCTCAGGCAGACTTAAAGAGCCGCGAATTCAGACAGGCTAACAGCCTCAGGCGGACTTAAAGAGCCGCAGGTTCAGAACGGACACAGACAGACAAAGACGAAGACGGGCAAACACAGACCAGCCGGCTCACCTATTAGCAGATCGATCCTAGTAGATCCGTTGACCAGGGGTCTGGTGGGCTTGGGGAATCCCGGACGAGCCCCCAGATGTTATGCCCAGACCGTTTGTTCCCCGAAAAAGACCACCAGAGTCCAGAGTCAAAGCCAAGCGGCAAGGATCTTTAATGCAAGTTCGAACTTGGTCCCTCCGTTCCACAACATACAGGAGGGCCCTGAACAATGCGTGTGCTTGCCTTTTATAGCCTAATGTAAACAGGACTTGTAAAGTTGCAGAGGAACGAGGGAATTCTCTAGGTTACAGCATTACAATTGGTTAACATTTTAAGTTTATACATTTAGCAGTTTTTTATTGGTTCCCGCGCTCTCACAAACGGCTGTGTTCTTATCGGGGATTTTCCAGGTGGTGTCCTTCTAAAGTTGAGATATATGGTAGTCTTTGAATTGAAAGATATATGGTAGGGAGACATATGGTGGGATGAGCCCAGGAAGTGAGGGATATATGGAGGGGAGACATATGGTGGGATATGTTTATACTGGGCTCAGGAAGTTGAGAGATATATGGCAAGCACTAGTAATTAGAACAGAAAAAGAACAAGACAGGGACTTCACATTGCTTGTCTATACAACATCTGAAATCTATAGATAACATTATCGTTAGGTCCGGCGTCATCTTTTAACTAGGCTCAAGGCGCCGCCCAGGCTGTCTGCCTGTAGGGTCAACTTCTTACTTCTTTTTTTTTTTTTTTTTTTTTTTTTTGAGACGGAGTCTCGCTCTGTCGCCCAGGCTGGAGTGAGTGCAGTGGCCGGATCTCAGCTCACTGCAAGCTCCGCCTCCCGGGTTTATGCCATTCTCTCGCCTCAGCCTCCCGAGTAGCTGGGACTACAGGCGCCCGCCACATCGCCCGGCTAATTTTTTGTATTTTTTTAGTAGAGACGGGGTTTCACCGTGTTAGCCAGGATGGTCTCGATCTCCTGACCTCGTGATCCACCCGTCTCGGCCTCCCAAAGTGCTGGGATTACAGGCTTGAGCCACCGCACCCGGCCAGGGTCAACTTCTAACTAGGCTCAAGGCGCCGCCCGGGCTGCCTGCCTGTAGATTTCATTTGGTCTCTTTCAAGAGTGAGTGAGATTGATAGTGTGGTGGAGATATCTGGGGAGAGGGTGGCATAAGAATGGGAGCGAGAATAAGAGTAAGTATAAAAGTAAAGAATAGGACTTCATCAGGGTGAAAGTATTGGAGTGTACTTTGTCACTGAAGATCTTCTATCCACTGAAAAAGAGACTTAAGGGTGGCAGTTAAGGTAAAACCAGGTGCCACTGAGTATCAAGAGCCTGAGAAATTGCTTGGGTGATTTGACTAATAAAGGCCGGTCCGTTATTGGACTGTATAGAAGTGGGAAGGCCAAACTGAGGAATTATGTCTGACAAAAGAGAAGAAATGACCATGGTGGCCTTTTCAGATGCTAGGGGCCTGAATAATCCCTGAGGAGTAGTAGAATAGCATATGGAACACTGAGAAGTGATTTCCTTGAGGATAGATTTCCAGGATGGAAAGGAAATGAGAGGTTCTAAGAGGCAGGCTAGTGGCTTGTAACCTACATGGAAGAGGTTATGAAATGACGATAGAGTAGAATGGACCTGTGAGGCTGGAAGAAGATATTTTCCTTGGTCCAAGAACCATTTGCCTTGTGTGAGAAGAGATTGATAGGTGGAAGTTTCGGTGGGAGTGACGGAGGAGAAGGAGGAAAACTGCCAGGAGGGATAGAAGTTGGAACACCAGCTGCTTTTTTAGCTACCTTATCAGCATAAGTGTTGCCCTGAGCGATGGAATCTGATGCCTTTTGAAGGCCCTTGCAGTGAATGACTCCAGCTTCCTTTGGAAGTAAAGTGGCCTTGAGAAGAGTTTTTATTAATGAGCCGTTAATGATGGAGGATCCCTGTGTAGTGAGGAAACCTTTCAGCTCATAAAACAGCATGGTGGTGCAGGATATGGGGTCAGTATAAATATTGGCACGTAGTCCCTTTACAAGAGTGAGGGTCCAAATTAAGGCAATGAGTTCGGCTTGCTGAGAGGTAGTGGAGGGGGGCAGAGCAGTAGCCTCAATGATAGATGTGGAAGAGACTATAGCATAGCCTGCCTTCTCTGGTGTGTGGCGATTAGGCTTGGTGGAACCGCCATCAATAAACCAAGTGTGAAAAGGGTGAGGAACAGGAAAGAAGGAAATATGGGGAAATGGAGTGAATGTCAGGTGGATCAGAGAGATATAGTCATGGGGGTTAGGTGTGGTATCAGGAATAATGTGGGAGGCCGGATTGAAGTCCGGGCCAGGAACAATGGTAATTGTGGGAGACTCAACAAAGAGTGAGTGTAGCCGAAGGAGCCAGGGAGCAGAAAATATATGTGTCAGATGTGAGGGAGAAAATAGATTTTGGAGGTTATGAGAACTGTAGAGAGTGAGTCGAGCATAGTTTGTGATTTTTAGGGCCTCTAAAAGTATTAGGGCAGCAGCAGCCACCACACGCAGACACGAGGGCTAGGCTAACACAGTAAGGTCAAGTTGTTTGGACAGAAAGGCTGCAGGGCACGGTCCTGGCTCTTGTGTAAGAACTCCGACTGCACAACCCTGAACTTTGGCTGTGTGTCATGAAAAGGGTTGGGATGAGTTAGGGAGAGCTAGGGTGGGGGCAGCTTCTAGGGCTGTTTTTAAGGAACGGAAAGAAGAATGCAGAAAGGATTCAGGATCTATGGGGTCAGCTAGGTCTGCTTTTGTGAGTTTACATAATACAAGTCAGGATGGTAAAATTAGATATCCAAAGGTGGAAGTACCTAACCATGCCTAGGAAGGAAAGGAGTCTGTCAGAGTTATGTGAGAATTTACCTAGGTCTATTTTAATTTGCTTTCAGTCTGAGAGAGAAAACGGTACATGCACTCTGGCTGGGCCGAATTCTCCTCCTCCCACTGCTTGGAGGGGGCATAATTGGGGAATACTGGCACTCTCTGGTTCATTGTTTACCCCTTTGTCTATCTCCTTTTGGACCGTATGGGTTAGTTGAAGGAGAGTCCTTATTAGTTGGGGAAGGAGTCGGGGGGCACTGGGGTAGGGAGGTAGACTCTGAGGGCTTTCTGTAGGGCATAAATCACACTTTTTACATAATTGTGAGTTGTCTCTTAATGAAAAGAAAGTTTGTACATATGCCACTTCACTCCATTTGCCTTCTTTTCTACAAAAGAGGTCTAGCTGTAAGATGGTGTTATAATTTATACTTCCCTCAGGAGGCCAGGTTTCTCCCCCTTGAAGAGGATATCATGGCCAGGAGGTACTGCAGAAAACTATAAGTCATTTTTTTCTTAGCGTCTGTGGGTCAAATTGGTCCTAATTCTCCAGAATACATCTTAGCGGCATTTTTGCCTTGGAGGGAACGTTTCCCATCTGAAAAAGAACATAGGGATGCCAGCACCCCTAGTCATTTTCCAATAAGCATTAGTCCTAGAGCATCCTCTAAGTGCCTAATGCTTATTCATTTCCAGGGTGTGTAACCACCCATGGACCTCTGCTTATCAGATTAGTTAAACGCACCGATGTAGCAGTCCTGCACCTGTTTTCCCACCTTTCTTGACCACAAAGAAAGGGGGTCGGGCTGCTGGATTCTAGTGGTCCTTTACCAGCATGCCCAACATTGCCTGTGCACTCAGGGGTGAGTTCTAGAGCTGGACTGGACTCTTGCGTATTTCATAACAACCCAGTGCCCCATCAAGATACATTCCCATAAACAACAGTTCTTATGCAAATTTATTTCAGAAAGGGTGTAGCTAACCTTTTGAGTCAAGGGTGAGATAATCTTTTGATTCTGTAAGTACTATAAGGCTTGGCTGAGTGCAAAGAGCTTGCACGTTTGAGGAGATCAATTATTAGGCAATTTTTAAACTGCTTCCACAAGAGTCTCTGTATCAATTACTGAATACCCATTGGGCTTTTTTCTCAATCACCTGAGAGGAACCATTTATAGTCCAGGGAGTTCCTCCTAGGTCTGGTTGACCTTGTATGGTAATTAAGATTTAAATCCTGTTGTTTTGTAGAAAGGGTTCAGGTTTGGGAGATTAGCTGGACACGGAGGGAGAGCATGTGTGTTTTTATGAAGAATTATGTCAAGATAGGTAATGGATGAGGAAGAAATTTGGGCTTGACTGAAGTAATGGGAGCTGTCTGTGAAGCCTTGAGGCAATTCAGCCCAGGTAATTTGCTGAGCCTGATGGGTGTCAGGGTCAGTCCAAGTGAAAGCAAGGAAAGGCTGGAATGAAGAGTGCAAGGAATAGTAAAGAAAGCATGTTTGAGATCCAGAACAGAATAATGAGTTGTGGAGAGGTTGTGGAGGGAGGTATTGAGGATAGGAGAGTATATGGCTTTGGCACCATGGGGTGGATAGGCAAGACAATTTGGTTGATAAGGCACGGATCTTGAGCTAACCTGCAAGGCATGTCCAGTTTTTGAACAGGTAAAATGGGGGAATTCTAAAGAGAGTTTATAGGCTTTAAAAGGCCATGCTGTAACAGGCAAGTGATAACAGACTTTAATCCTTTTAAAGCGTGCTGTGGGATGGGATATTGGTGTTGAGCGTTGACCTTGAGTGTGATTAGGTTTTAACGTGATGGTAAGGGGTGCATCATTTGTCACCAAGGAGAGAGTAGAGGTATCCTATACTTCTGGATTAAGGTGGGGAGATACAAGGGGAGGATGTGAAGGAGGCTTTGAACTGGGGAAAAGGCAGCAATGAGGTGTGGCTGTAGCCCAGGAATAGTCAGGGAAGCAGATAAGTTAATTAAAGTGTCTCAACCTAATAAGGGAACTGAGCAAGTGGAGGGTAACTAAAAAAGAGTGCATAAAAGGTTACTGTCCAAATTGGCACCAGACTTGGGGAGTTTTAAGAGGTTTAGAAGCCTGGCCGTCAATACCCACAACAGTTATGGAGGCAAGGGAAACAGGCCCTTGAAAAGAAGGCAATGTGTTGTAGGTAGCCTCCATATTGATTAAGAAGGGACAGACTTACCCTCCAATGTGAGTTACCCAAAGTGTCTGTGATGGTCCAGGAGGCTTCCGAGGCAATCAGGCAGTGTCAGTCTTCAGCTGCTAAGCTGAGATCTGGGAAGGAGTCAGTCAGAGCCTTGGGCCAGTTGGACAGTACAGTTTCCAGTGGGGTCCCGCACAGATGGGACACGGCTTCGGAGGAATCCCGGGCTGCTCAACCATTCCTTGGTTGAGTGGCCAGATTTCTGACACTTGAAGCAAGATCCTGGGGGAGGAAGTCCTGAAGGAACACCTGAGTGCTGTGGCTTAGGCGTTTTGATGTTCTTGTGTGCTGGAGATGTGGCTGGGGTTTCTCTCACAGTGGAGGCAAGTAATTGCAACTCAGAAATACATCGCCTCCACTCTATTATTGTACACCTTGAAGGAAAGGTTAATTGAGTCCTGTTATAGGGTTTGAGGGCCAGAATCTAATTTTTGGAGCTTTTGCTAATGCTAGGAGGGGTTGGGTAATAAAATGCATATTGAGAATAAGACAGACTTCTGGCCCCTCTGGGTCTAGGGCAGTAAAGTGTCTAACTGTTGTTGCTAAGCGGGCCATGAACTGGACTTGGTTCTTTACCTTGGGTAGTTTCTTTAAGTTTGTCATAATTAACAGTTTTGTAAGCTGCCTTTTTAAGCCCTTCAACTAGGCAGGAAACCATGTAATCTCAGCTAGCTATAACTGGGGAATCGACTTGATGATTCCATGAGGTCTGACGAGAAAGAGCCTAAATGCTGGCTGATTTGGGAGAGGTCTGATAGAGAAAAAGGCACAGGTACCCTGACTATGCCTTCAGTTCTAGCCACTTCTCTAAGAGGAAATTGTTGGGCAGGTGGGGGAGAACTAGTTGCAGAATGAAACTGTAAGCCAGACCAGGTGTGAGGAGAGGAGGTGATAGAAGGATTATAGGATGGGAGAGCAGAGGCTGAGGAAGAATTGGGACCTGGCTTGGCCTGGCGAGGAGCAGCCTGGGGAGAAGGGGAGAGGTCAGATGAGTCCGTAGAAAACAAGGATTCAAAGGACTCACAGCTTGGGGTGGAGACTGAAGAAACAGAAAGGAGAGAAAGAAGAAAGATTTGGGACAAGTCTCATTGGGAGTAGAGACTAGGGAGGGACCAATGTGTAAAAGAATGCCTGGACGTCAGGAACCTCAGACCGTTTGCCCATTTTTTGACAAAAACTATCTAGATCTTGTAGGATAAGGAAATTGAAAGTGTCATTCTCTGGCCCCTTGGAACTATTGTCGAGTTTGTACTGGGGTCAAGCGATATTGCAGAAGAAAATAAGATGCTTAGATTTTAGGTCACGCGAGAGTTGAAGGAGTTCAGAGGCCTGACACTTACAATATAGTAACTTCTGTAGATATCTGACATGCTTATAGAAAACACACGTTTTTGGGTACCACTGAATGCCTATTGTATCTGAATTACCACAAAGACTTAACAGTCTTCTTCCCTCTTTGCTTCCCTCTCCACAACCCTTTCTAAGAAAAATCCCCATGATTCTTATTAACAGCAACATTTCAAAAAACTTCATATTCATCATTAAAATGTTTAGCATTTAGAGAGTATTATTGGCTTTATCAATATATCTAATTTAGAAAAAAACTGCATGCATCATGAATCTATAAACTCATGTACTTTAAATGTATTTATTTTATTGATTTATTTTTAGAGACAGGATGTCACTTTGCTAACCAAGCCGAGTGGAGCGGTACAAACATAGCTCACTGTAGCCTCTAACTCCAGGATTTAGGGGATCCTCCTTCCTCAGCCTCCCAAGTAGCTAGGACTACAGGAATTGTGCCACCATACTTGACTCATTTTTTTACTACTATTTTTTTGTAGAGATGAGGTCTCACTATGCTGCCCAGGCTACCCTTGAACTCCTGGCATCAAGTCATCTTCTTGCCTTTGCCTCTCAAACTCTGTGATTACAGGAATGAGCAAGGCTGAAGCTCATATTAAAAAAATAATTAATAAATGAGAATTTATATATTGGATCCCTTGTTAGGACACTCAAGAGCATTCTATCTTCATCTTTAAGTGATCATTAAATGAATTTGTTTAATACTAAAATATAGATATGTTTTTCTACAAGTACAGCAGATGTTCAGATATACTTAAAAAGTTGCATTATTCAGTGACTATTTTGCATTAATTTTTTATTTTATAAGAGTCAGAGACAATATGGTAATATACTGTTTTACTAGAAATCTAGGTAAAGTTGATATGTAGTTTCTGTGCTTATTTCAATGGGTTTTTATTTTTTACAGAATTGTAAAAAGAAAATCAGGCATAATATCTCAAGAAACATTTAAGAAAGGTTATTTTTCTTTTTCTGTATAGATTTAAACCAGTATGAGTGAGTAGTGAGAATTCCTAGTGATATACCTCTTTTTACTCATGTAGTTCCTGCAGTAACACTACGAAATAGGTAGAAACTTATCCCTAGTTTATACATCCTTGGATATAAGATTTCTTCATATTATGTACTGAGTATTCTTGATATGACAGAATATACATTTATTCATGTCATTGGCAGGTGGATTAATTATTATAGTTATTAGCTAGTACACAAACTATATGTCTATTTAGCGACAGCCAGATGTACAAAATCTCTTAAAAACAGAACTTATGGATTCCTAAGCATATAAACATTTATTACCGGACTCTGGATATTGTCCTCAATGAAAAGTCATCAAATTTCTATACAATGAAAAAATCTACAATTTAATTTTAAAAAACATTAAATGTTATCAAATATCATAATAGAATAATTAAACTTAAGCCAAAGAAAAAAGAGTAATAGTTTTGTTCATCATATTATTGCTTATTCTATAATAATTGAGTATAGAATATTAATAATATTTGATCTAATAATCATCTTTCTTCCTTCATTCAAAAAGTATGGGTTTTTGTTTGTTTGTTTTGTTTTGTTTTGTTTCCCAAAGTAAGGCATTAGGGACACAGTAGTAAACAACACGACCAAGAACTTGGCCCCAAGTAGATCATTATTCAAGTTTTAAAGACTAACAATGAATAAATAAATTAGCTAATTCAAATTTTAATTAATGCTGAAGGAAATTAATAGAGTGATGAAAATTCAAAGGGATGATGTTGCTATCTCATGTGAAGCAATCTGGGAAGCCTCTTTGAGGAGGTGTCATATGACCTGAAACTTGATGAATGAGATTGGATCGCTATAAAATATGAATACTAAGGCAAGGAATATGAACGGCATGTTATGATGAAGGAAAATAGGGAGAGTAACTGGTTTAGCGGAACTAAAGGAAATAAAAGCAAGGGATTGAATAAATTGGAAATTTAAACACTAAGGCTATCTGCTGAGATTAGGGCTATAAACGGTCAAGAAAGTGAAGGTAGGAGGTTTATTTCGAGTTCTATGGGTGGGATAGCATGAGTTTATATGTGGGAAAATTATATGACTTCTCTATACTATGGGAATAAGAAGAATCTATGATTTTACTCTTTTATTTTTTCTTTTTGGTTTGAGAATATGGGTTGGTTGTGGCACTGTTTTCTGAGATGGGAGACCCAGGGTACAGGTCCTTAGGGACCTGCAGGACATCTTTGAAGTAGCAAAATGTGGGGTGAGAAAAAAAAAAAAAAAACAAGAGCTCTGTTTTAGACGTTTTGCATTTGAGAGGATTATGTAACAAAGTGGATAGGTCACATACACATTTGGATATTTGTCGTGGAGCTTAGGAATTTGTTAATTTTAATATTGTTAAAAATTAGTCAAAATCTATTTTTAGTTAAAGCTATAAGATTATGTAACCTTGCTTACAAAGGAAATTTAGAGAGCAGTTTGGGTGCAAAATCAAGCTGGATGGCAGGCAGAAGTCAGTATGAAAATTAGAAGAGTTGCCCGAGGGGAGGAGGAACACCAGGAGCCAACAGCAGGAATCCAGTTCAGGGATCAAAGGTGATTTTAAGTCACACCAAAGACTGTTCTTCCCCAGTTTGTAGTTTATTTGGAAATATAATAGCCAAAGTCGATGATCTATTAGAGATGCAATGATGAATTCTGTTTTATTTCTTTTTTTTTTTTTTTTTTTTTTGAGACGGAGTCTCGCTCTGTCGCCCAAGCAGGAGTGCAGTGGCTGGATCTCAGCTCACTGCAAGCTCCGCCTCCCGGGTTCACGCCATTCTCCTGCCTCAGCCTCCCGAGTAGCTGGGACTACAGGCGCCCGCCACCTCGCCCAGCTAGTTTTTTGTACTTTTTAGTAGAGACGGGGTTTCACCGTGTTAGCCAGGATGGTCTCGATCTCCTGACCTCGTGATCCGCCGGCCTCGACCTCCCAAAGTGCTGGGATTACAGGCTTGAGCCACCGCGCCCGGCCGAATTCTGTTTTATTTCTTAGATTTCTCGGTTCATGTCTCTCTCCCAAACTAATGGTGCCTACAATGAGAATATCAGGAAGTAAATTCTTCATCCTAAACTGATTTTATTCTTGAGTTATTTTATTCATTTTATTCAAAGATTATGTCAATCTATTTTCAACCAATTTGGGATCTAGGAACAGTAATTTTGTGTAGCCCTGCAAACCCCTGTCTGCCTTTTCATATATATTATTGAATCTTGTTTTTTTTTTTCTTTTTTTTGCCCAAACCAATCTCTTTTAGATGGTATCTTGTTCTACACAGTCAATAGCAACCAACTTATATTTTTCCCCACTCTGTTTTCTAAAATTTGTTCTTTTAAAACTCCCAGCTAAGTGAGAAAACAATATCCTTTACTAATTAGAACAAATGGCAGAATTACTAAATACTTTTGTCATTGCCTTATTCAATCACTATTCTAGCCTTCTATTAATATTATTGCTTTTGAGAGCTGTACCACCTTTTGGTACCAATTACTGTATCACTTGTACTCAAATTTTCCATCAGGAACTCGTCATATAGCTCTATCTAATCTCACTGGAGGCTGCGAAATTTAGGGAATAGATGAAAATTCTCTGATGTCTAATAGCACCCTCCATACTACATTGCAAACTTTTTGCTTCTTTCCTCTTTGTTTTTTTTCCCCAGATACAGCAGAATAGAGGAAAGAGTAGCACAGACAAGAGAATCAGTGCTGCAAAAGAAGAAAATACTAAATACCCTGAGAAAATATATTTTGGTTGAATTTCTTACAGAAAGTTATGCAGAAATGACAAAAAGTAAAGTCAGTCTTAAAAGACAAACAAAATTTTTCTACAATAAAAAGCCTAAGTATTGCATTGATTTCCAGAAGTAGCTCATGAACGTCTTGGGTTTCTTTCTTGTTAATATGAACACCAGGTTTTATACTATATCCACAAAAGGTCAAATATAGTACCCTGGAATCTGCGTTTTATACAGGTCTCTGTATCATGAAAAGAATATTCTACTTCCTCTGGTTCACAAACCATTCATTTAATAGTATAAGGAGCTGTATAAAATGCATTTTCAAATCAAATCAATATTTAAAATTATCATTTTAATCACAAACAATAGAATTCTAAACTTCACAAGTATAAATCATTAACTTTAATTATTTTGTTGAATATTGTTACATATTAGATTTCAGAATACATTTTCTGTAACAGGAAAGTTCTGCAAGCCTCATTACAGAAATAAAGCTCATACTTTTTGATTACCAAGGTTAGTAATTCTAAGCCGACACATGCATAATTTGGAGAAAATCAGTTTAAATCAATGTTTAGATTATACTTTAATTTGACTGCATAAGTATCACATTATTAACACGACTTACATAAATTTCCTCAAAATCTAAAATATCTGTTTTGGAAGTTACTTCTCTGTTCAGACTGGGTACCAACATGAAACAGAAGGCAGAGTCAAATTAGAATATTTCAGGAAGTATTTAATAAATATAATATTTATAAACATGTGAGCAGAGTATAAGCAAATCTGAAAGAATTATATAGTTCTGAAGAGCTTATAGCAGCAAAACTATTACAACTTGTAGCACTAAAAGAAGAAAGGAAAGGAATCATTACCAAGGCCTGGGAGAAAAAGGCACAGAGAAGGCTGTCTTGTGAAGAGCAAGGACCTTCAATTATGGAACCCAACCAAACTAGGGTGTTCTGCAAGAAAGAGCCAGAAGAATACATGTTCTTACTTCACTCCCGTACTTCTAATTCATTTCTTGTCAGGGATATCATTGACTGAACTAAATTGTCAGCTAGAAAATAAGGAAGCCAACCTTCTAGAGCAAAGTTTGGGTGGAGAATGGTGAGGAATTGATCTGGAGGAGTAAATGTAAGACAACCAGCACAATTTGAGATTTGTTGAGAGAGAAAATAACATTCTCTATAAAGAAAATAAAAGGCCGAGAGGGATGACTCGTGCCTGTAATCCTAGCACTTTGGGAGGCTGAGGCGGGCTGATCAGGAGGTGAGGAGTTTGAGACCAGCCTCACCTCATGAGGTTTTGGGAGGCTGAGGCAGGAGAATCATTTGAACCTGGGAGGAGGAGGTTGCAGTGAGCCGAGATCACGCCACTGCACTCCAGCCCAGTCGACAATGCGAGACTGTCTCAAAAAAAAAAAAAAAAAAAAAAAAGAAATAAAGAAAAAAAGTAAAGTAAGAAGAATAGAACAACCAAATATGTTGACTATTTAGTTTATAAGTATTTTTGTGACAATTTGTTTGTGATACCATTTGATGACTATTGTTGATTGACAAATATGGTAAAGCTTTCTTCGTAGTGGTCTAATCAAGGTTGATAAAAACTATAATTGGTTTGCTATTTGGTTGCTATTTCTGGAACCACATTTCAATTAAACTAACAATACTTTGTGATGTCTATCTGATATATAGCTCTAATAAAATAAAATTTCTTATTTCATTGATAAAAGCAAATAATGCTTTTGAGAAAACAATAGACATTATTAAAACTAGTGAATTTGCTAAAATAGTATCTTAAGTGCAACACTGAAAACCTCTCCTAAAATTCTCATAAATTTTCCAGCAAAAGTTGGCTTCAATACATATAAATAAATGTGATTCTTCTGAAAATATGTTTTCTTAAATTTTATATCAAATAAAATCTGACCTTGTTCTCTGACTACGAATGACACACAATTGATGCGTAAGTCAGCTTAGGATGCTACAACAAAATAACACAGAATAGGTGATTTTAACAACAGAAATTAATTTTCCCATAGTTGGAAAGCCCAAATTCCAAAATCCAAAACTAAACAGATAACTAGAAGTCCAAGATCAAGGTGCCAGCAGGATTGGTTTCTAGTGAGGGCACTCTGCCTCGCTTGCAGATGGCTGCCTTTTCACTGTCTCCTCACATGGCCTCCTGTGCATGCTCGTGGAGAGAAAGAGCTCTTTTGTGTCTCTCTCTTCTTATAAGAAGCACACCCTGCTGGTTTAGGGCCACACCCTAATGACCTCATTTAACCTTATTTATTTATTTATTTGTTTGTTTGTTTGTTTGTTTATTTTGAAACAGAGACTCCTCTGTCGCCCAGGCTGGAGTGCAGTGGTACAATCTTGTCTCACTGCAACCTCCACCTTCTGAGTTCAAGTGATTCCTATGCCTCAGCCACGCGAGTAGTTGGGACTACAAGCATACCACCAGGTCTGGCTAATTTTTGTATTTTTAGTAGAGACAGGATTTCTTTGTGTTGGCCAAGCCGGTCTCAAAATCCTGACTTTCAGGATCCATCCACCTTGGCCTCCCAAAGTGCTGGGATTACAGATGTGAGCCACTGCACCTAGTTTATTTAATTATATATACACAAATATATATAAACATGTATAAATATATATATATATATATTTTTTTTTTTTTGAGAGTCTCACTCTCACTCTGTCGCCCAGGCTGAAGTGCAGTGGCATGATCTCAGCTCACTGCAAGCTCCACCTCCCAGGTTCATGCCATTCTCCTGCCTCAGCCTCCTAAGTAGCTGGGACTATAGGCGCCCACCACCACGCCTGGCTAATTTTGTTTTTGTACTTTTTTTTTTTTTTTTTTTTTTTAGTAAAGACGGGGTTTCACTGTGTTAGCCAGGATGGTCTCGATCTTCTGACCTCGTGATTCACCCGCCTTGACCTTGCAAAGTGCTGGGATTACAGGCGTGAGCCAAGGCGCCCAGGCCTTAATTATATTTTTAAAAGAACTTGTCTCCAACTAGAGGGAGTTCAATTCAATCTACAACAAATAACATAAAAAATCTGTATTTTATTAAGATAAATGTAGCTTACTAGTAAGGTAAAAATCATGAGTACCTTTCTGCAGAAAGCATATTAATAATTGTAGACTATTTTTGTAAGCAACAAAATTTGAAATATGTGATAGAGGAACTTACATCTTCTACTATATTTCTCTATTCTATTCTCCTTATATAGTATTCATGTTAGTAAAACACATTTTAACATTAAAAAGAAAGTATAAATAAAAAGATTTGTCTTAGAGAATACCTTTCAGTTTTAGGATGAAATTCCAAAAGAGAGTCTTAGAATAATTTTTACTGTTATTTTGTAAGAGTAACAGTCTAATCACTCCTTAGATTTTATAACCAGCTCATGATTTATTTTGAGGCAATCATGAGAAA
Organism: Trachypithecus francoisi; assembly: GCF_009764315.1. Taxonomy (NCBI): domain Eukaryota; kingdom Metazoa; phylum Chordata; class Mammalia; order Primates; family Cercopithecidae; genus Trachypithecus; species Trachypithecus francoisi. The sequence continues at coordinate 53,336,956 of NW_022681463.1, read as the reverse complement.
CTTTCTTTAAAACTTTATTTGACACAATTATTTTAATTGATCTTATAACATTATGAGTTGTACATTCTTTACTAATTTTAGCTATTGATATGCCAGTCTCTGGGGGTATTTATACAAAATGTAAAGTTCTAAATAGATGAATTTCTTTAGTTTTGCATTGTGAGTTCAAACTTTTAAGTTGACTTTTTGCCCATGATAATGTTGTGATTCTAAATTGCTCAACAGATGTGATTGTAACTATTAAAATTACCACCATGATATTAGAGGTATTTAATAATGCAAAAATTACATTTTCTCCTATTATACGTATATATCAGTTCATTTTGTTTCTTAGATGTTGCAACAAAAGCATAAGTGACAAAGAAAAAGTACATGAATTGAGCTTCATCAATGTTAAAAATGTTTACGATTCAAAGCACACCATTAAAAAAGTAAAAAGACAACTCATAGGATGAAAAAAATTGAAAATTATATATCCCACAAAGGACTTGTATCCAGAATATATAAAAAATTCTTACAATGATACCATAAAAGAGCCTAATTAAAAATGAAAAACTGATGTAAATAGACACTTCTCCAAAAGTATATACAAAATGCCATGAAAGGATGCTTAAAATCATTAGGTATCTCAGAAATGCAGACCAATTAATTTTATGTTCATTAGTCATGACTAAAAAGACAGATAATTATAAGTGCTGGCCAGGAGATAGAGAAATTGAATAGCTCATATATTGCTGTTGAAAATATGAAATTTTGTACATAAGGTCTTCATACGACCAGTTTCACTCAGTGGCACATAGTCAATAGAAATGAAAATATATTTCCAATCTTGTAAATGAAAGGTTATAGCAGCATTAGTCATACTAGCAAAACTTTATAAAATGCCCAAATATCTGTCAACTGATTTTGCATAAACAAATACGGTATATACATACAATAGTCTATTATTCAGCAATAAAATGGAATGAAGCACTTACACATGCTACAACATGGAGGTACCTTGAAAACATTATATTCTGTAAAAATGAGCCAGCTAAAAAAGACTGCATATTATATAATTCAATATATATAAACTGTTCAGAATATACACAAATCCATAGCGACAGAAAATTGAGTTGTGGTTGCTAGGAGAGGTGAGAAAAAGGAAAAGAAAATTACTGTTAACAGGTATGGAGACTCCTCTTGGGTGATGTATGTTTTCAAAAATGAGGTAGTTATAATGCCTGCATAACTCTGTGAATGCAATAAAAACAACTGAATTTTATACTTTAAGTGAGTGAGTTTGTGGTATGCCCATTTTATCTCAATAAAGTTATTATAAAATAATGATAACTTAAGAATTTAAACATTGCTCCTGTGGTTTTTTTTTTTTTTTTTTGCTGATGTTCTTAATAATTTATTGATAATTAAATTCTGTTTTAGAGGGGAAAATAACAATAACATGTACTTTTGTAGAATAGCAGCTTATTCAATAATAATACAGTTCAAATAAATGTACTTTTAACATCTAGTTAGCTATTTGTTATTAGACTTTGTCTTAGTTTTAGATTCAGGATTAATAGCAGTAGTAATAAATATAAGCAGTATTGTTAGTATTCCTGCTACTAGGTAAATATTGTTATCTTGTATTATTCAACAAATTAAACAGGGTTGCAATTAAATAAAAATATAATAGCTGTTAAATATAACCAGTTCACCCAAAATGAGTTGATATCCAAATTTAAGAATAAAGTAACCCAAAACACACAAGCAAAATGAAGGGCATAGGAAGAAAACAACATTTAAAATCATATACTTTGGCAAGTTTATGGAAAACTATTTTAATGTAAGTGATATACTTAGGTTTTGTGTCTCTACCTAAATCTTAAATAGTAGTCCCTAGGTGTTTAGGGAGAGACCTGATGAGAAATGATTGAATTTTGGGGGTGCTTTCCCCATGCTGTTCTCGTGATAGTGAGTGAATTCTCACCATATTTCATGTTTTTTTATAAATGGTAGTTTTTTCTGAACTCAGAATGCTTATCTCCCTCTTGCAGTCTTGTGAAGGAGGTGCCTGCTTCGCTTTCTGCCCTGGTTTTAAGTTTCCTGAAGCAACCCCAGCCCTGTGGAACAGTGAGTCAATTAAGTCTCTTTTCTTTATAAATTACCCAGTTTGGGGTATTTCTTGATAGCAAGTGTGAGAACAGTCCAATGCCATAAGTCAAATATTTTATTCTACTATACTATTCATCATTCTATAACTATTGCTAAATTAACCACCAAAAGAAGAAATTATCACAAACTTTCCAATAAATTAAAATTTTCAGACATCAACTATTACCATGTCAAACTGTAATACATTTAGTGTTACACAAGGATTAAAAGATTATAAATGCTTTCAAATTAACCTTGTAGGAAATATAATATAACTTTTTAATAACCTTGGCTTAATATTATAGTAGAATGGACAAGAATAAAGTTTCTTCCATTTGCTTGCTGAAGAAATATATAATAAGAATGTATCATATTTAAATTAGAAAAAAGTGCCCAAGGGGTATATTAATATTGTGTCATGAGCAATCTTTGTATGTAACTATCATTTAAAAATTGCGATTAATCAATTAGTGCTTTCTTGGGCCATAACATAATTCATTTAAGCATTTGGGATTATTGAAAACAAATCAAATTTTAATTGCTCAGTTTTTCATGGGATCAAACATTGGGACTGTTTTATGAATTGTAAACATATTTTCTTAAGGCTAATTATTTAAGGAAAAAGCATACATATCTTTCACTTCAAATGCCAATTTATGATTAAGGTTGTCACTGAATAGTAAAATGTTATATTCCCCCATCCCCTTCAGTACTCTCTATACCCCTTCTCTATTAATTTATTTATAGAGCTTATCATATCTGAAATGCTATGTATTTTGTTTATATCGTTTTCTTTTTAACACCACAGTGTATGAAATACTTGAGGGAAGGGATTTCACTCACTGCTAAATCCTTTTCATTTGTATCAGTGACTGTCAATACTCTACACATAGTAAAGTTTTCTGACAGAAAGAAGGAAGAAGGGGATGGATGAAGGGAAGAAGCAAGGAAGTAAGTAAAAACTTTCCTTCTGTTAATACATATAAACATATATGGGGCATAAGTTTGATATTGACATATTTATGGATGTATTATAACTCAGGTGTAATGTACCCTTTGTATCTATTAATTCCCATTCCTCTTTTTTGTTCTTGAATGAGCAATAAGAATTTTGTGTATTGCTTGTCAGTCTACATTTATAGATATATTTTGAAGATGTATGCAATAACATATATATGTTAAATTATACATGTCTGACATCTCTATGAGATTTACATATTTTCCACCACCCTTTGTATTATCTAGGCATTTTTATACACATAGATCTGTTTCATATATTTCTCAATTTAACTACTATTACATGAGTATATCATATTAATTTATTCATTTCTTCATGATAATTATTTAGTTTAGTTCCAAGTTTGGCTATTAGAGAAAGTTAACACTGCAATACCCTTCTTTGAACACTTTCCTAGTGTATATGAACAAGAATTACACACACACACACAAACACACAGATATACACACATATATAAATAAGAAAGGGAATTTATGAATATATATATAAATATATATGCACTGATTCAAACTGCACATATAGCAGTTTACAAGATACAGTAGTGCCAATTTTATCTCCTGAATGCTTAATCAAATTTTAATTTTCAAATCAGATTATGAGAACTCTTATTGTACTACATCATCATTACCAACGCTGAGTATTATCATGCTCTTTTTTTTAATCTGACAACAGTGACATGATTTAATTTTGATTTCTCTGATTAGTTGGATATCATTTTAATGTGCTTTTCTCATTTGTATCTATTTCTGGATAAATTTTTTATTTATTAACTTTGTCAAAATTTATTGAATCATTTTTCTGGTTTCTTATTGTTTCATGAGTTTTTAAATTTTGTGAATACATAATTTTATCTGTTTCTAGTCTTGGAATATTATGCCTTTTAATGAAGTTTCTTTACATGTAATAAAACTTTTTAATCTATTACTTTATGATTTATGCCGCTCATGATTTCTAAACATGTCTTTTTCTACAACAATTCATAGAAATATTTTTCTACATTTTCTTCTAAATATTTTCAATTTTTAACAAATTTAGCTCATGTGGAATTTGTTTGAGGACATGCTATGAGATAGTGTTTTAGTAACATTTTATCCCATATGCATAACGTATTGTCCCCAGCTATATACTGAATTTCATTTTCTGTATTGCTTTTCAATGCTAACACTCTACCAATATCAAGGTATTTGTGGGCCTAGTCCTGTGCTTTCTGTTTTGTTGTATTGATATCATTTTTAAGTCACATAACAATGACAATATTATTTTAAATATAACTTTTTAAAAATTATATATATAATAGAAAAGGAAAAAAAATACTAGCAAGATACCTGTAGTTATGTTTGCTTGTGTCGTGTATGATATTTTTCAGTAGTGTTTTGTAGTTTTCCTTGTAGAGGTCTTTCACCTTCTTGGTTAGGTATATTCTGAAGTATTTATTATTATTATATTTTTTTGCAGCTATCATAAAGGGGTTGAGTTCTTGATATGATTCTCAACTGTTGTATAGCAGAGCTACTGATTTGTGTACATTAACTTCGTACCCTGAAACTGCTGAATTCATTTATCACTTCTAGAAGCTTTTTGGAGGAGTCTTTAGGGTTTTCTAGGTATATGATCGCATCATCAGCACACAGGGACAATTTGACTTCCTCTTTATCAATTTGGATGTCTTTTATTTTTTTCTCTGGTGTGATTGCTCTGGCTAGAACTTACAGTACTATGTTGAATACAAGTGGTGAGAGTGGGCATCCTTGTCTTGTTCCAGTTCTGAAAGGAAAAACTTTCAACTTCTCCTGGTTCAGTATTATGCTGGTTGTCGGTTTGTCATAGCTGTCTTTTATTACATTGAGGCGTGTCCCTTGTATGACGGTTTTGCTGAGGATTTTAATCATAAAGCGATGCTGAATTTTGTCAAATACTTTTTCTCCATCTATTGAGATGGTCATGTGATTTTTGTTTTTAATTCTGTTTATGTGGTGTATCACATTTATTGACTTGCACATGTTAAACCACCCCTGTATCTTTGGTATGAAACCCACTTGATCATGGAGGATTATCTTTTTGATATGCTGTTAGATTCGGTTAGCTAGTATTTTGTTAAGAATTTTTGCATCTGTATGTTCTCCAGGAATATTGGTCTGCAGTTTTCTCTTTTGGTTATATCCTTTTCTGGTTTTGTTATTAGGGTGACACTGGCTTCATTAAGGAGGACTCCCTCTCTTTCTATCTTGCGGAGCAGTGTCAGTAGGATTGATACTAATTCTTTGAATGTCTGGAAGAATTCAGCTGTGAATCCGTCTGGTCCTGGACTTTTTGTTGTTGTTATTGTTGGTAAGGTTTCTAACACCATGTCAATCTCACTGCTTGTTATTGGTCTGTTCAGGGTTTCTAGTTCTTCCTGATTTAAACTAAGAGGGTTGTATCTTCCAGGAATTTACCCGTCTACCCTAGGTTTTCTAGTTTATGTGTGTAAAGTTGTTCATAGTAGCCTTGAATGATCTTTTGTATTTCTGTGGTGTCGGTTGTAATAACTCCTGTTTCGTTTCTGATTGAGTTTATTTGGATCTTCTCTTTTCTTTTCTTGGTTAATATTGCTAATGGTCTATAAATTTTATTTATCTTTTCACAGAACAAACTTTTTGCTTCATTTATCTTTTGTAATTTTTGTTTGTTTCAGTTTTATTTTAGTTCTGCTCTGGTCTTGGTTATTTCATTTCTTCTTCTGGGTTTAGGTTTGCTTTGTTCTTGTTTCTCTAGGTCCTTGAGGTGTGACCTTAGTTTGTCTATTTGTGATCTTTCAGACTTCCTGATGTCAGGATTTAGGGCTCTGAACTTTCCTCTTAGCACTGCCTTTGCTGTATTCCAGAGGTTTTAATAGGTTGTGTCACTGCAGTCATTCAGTTTAAGGAATTTTAATTTCCATCTTGATTTCATTGTTGACCCAATGATCATTCAGGAGCAGATTATTTAATTTCCAGGTATTTGCATGGTTTTGAAGGTTTCTTTTAGAGTATATTTCCAATTTTTTTCCACTGTGGTCTGAGAGAGTACTTGATATAATTACAGTTTTCTTAAATTTATTGAAACTTGTTTTTTGGCCCATCATATGGTCTATCTTGGAGAAAGTTCTATGTGCTGAATGAATAGAATGTATATGTTGCAGTTGTTGGGTAGAATGTTTTGTAAATATCTGTCAAGTCCATTTGTTCCTGAGTATAGTTTAAATTCCTTGTTTCTCTGTTGACTTCCGGTCTTGCTAATCAGTCTAGTGCTGTCAATGGCATATTGAAGTCCCCCATTATTTCTGTGTTGTTGTCTTTCTCATTTCTTAGGTATAGTAGTAATTGTTTAATAAATTTGGGAGCTCCAGTGTTAGGTGCATATACATTTAGAATTGTGATATTTTCCTGTTGCACAAGGCCTTTTATTATTATCTAATGTTCTTCTTTGTCTTTTTAAACTGCTGTTGCTTTAAAGTTTATTTTGTCTGGTATAAGAATAGCTACTCCTGATCACTTGTGGTGTCCATTTGCATGGAATGTCTTTTTCTATCCCTTTACCTTTAGTTTATGTGAGTCCTTATGTGTTAGGTGAGTCTCTTGAAGGCAGCCAATACTTGGTTGGTGAATTCTTATCTATTCTGCAATTCCATATCTTTTAAGTGGAGCATTACACCATTTACATTCAACATTACTTTTGAGATGTGAGGTACTATTCCATTCATCATGCCATTTGTTGCCTGTATACCTTGTTTTTGTTGTTGTTGTTGTTGTTGTTTTTAATTTTTGTTGTGTAAGTCCTGTGACATTTGTGCTTTAAAGAGGTTCTGTTTTAATGTGTTTCCAGAATTTGTTTGAAGATTTGGAGCTCTCTTTAACAGTTCTTATAGTGCTGACTTGGTAGTAATGCATTCTCTCAGCACTTGTGTGTCTGAAAAAGACTGCATCTTTCCTTCATTTATGAAGCTTAGTTTCAGTGGATACAAAATTCTTGGCTGATAATTGTTTGGTTTAAGGAGGCTGAAGACAGGAATTGGGAGGTCCCAGTTCCTTCCAGTTTGTAGGGTTTCTGAAGAAATCTGTTGTTAATCCGATGTTTTCTTTTATAGGCCAGGATTATGTGCTCCTTGGGGCCTGTGGGAGCCAAGAACTGGTGGGAGCCCTGCACTCCACCAAGTTGGTGGGGTGGGAGGGCCCCATACTCTCAGGTGTAGCTAGAGCTGCCCAGCCATGGTTTTAGACCCAGATATCCCTGTGCTCTCAGGGACTCTGGAAGCTCCTGCTCCTGCAGGCTTGAAAGTGCCTACTCCCATTCCCTGTCCTCTCCCTGCTCCCAGCTCCTGCTTTGGTGTGGAGCAAAATTGTGGCCAAGCCCAAGTGCTGTCACGACCCAACCAAGTTTGTGCATACTCGAGGTGGCACTGATGCACCAGCCCCCTGCCACCTCTGCTCCCTCTGGACTTTGTGTATCAACCAGCATGAGAGGGTGGCCAAGGGGGAGCTGATGGTGGTTAAGTGCGAGCCTGCAGGTGCCCCTCAGCATGAACAATCTGGGTGCTGTGAATGTTATGTTGATGGTGGGAGGCAGACAAGGACCTGGTCAGAATGGGGCAGGTCCCCAGTGAAACCCCACCGCCTGGGCTGCCAGTTCTGAGTGGAGTTCGTAGCCTGGAGTAAGTACTTATTGTGCCTTTTCCAGGCCCACTCGTGGCCACCCATGGGCCACTCAGCATGTACTTCCTCCCTTCTGAGTCCATAAAAACCCTTGACTCATACAGACTCACACAGATGTTGAGACTATCAGGGGAAGGAAGGAGCTACCCACTTCAGGTCTTCTTAACTCATTAGGATAACCTGCTTGTGGAAAGGAGCTACACACTAAAAGTCTCCTCTCTACTGGGAGTTAGACACTCATTGAAGTGACCTGCCTGTAGAAAGGAGCTACCCACATTGAAGTCTCCTAAAAGCTGTTCTGTTGCTTAGTGACTCTCCTCTTCACCTTGCTCACTCTCCAGTTGTTTGTCTACCTCCTTCTTCCTAGACATGGGATGAGAACTCAGGACCCACCAAATGGCAGGACTGAAAGAGCTGTAACAGAAACAAAGCTGAAGCGTGTCCCCTGCTCACCACATTGCAGGCAACAAGGAGAGAAGAGATGTGGCCCTTTGGGGAGCCCAGACCTAGGGGCTCTCTGAGTCAGCCTTGTGACAACTTCCTTCGGGCTCTGTGATTCCTGGTGTCTCCAAGCTCCCCGGGCACCACTGTATTCCCTGGTGCCCACATTGGAAGCTGCTTGAAGTATGCCTGATCTAGCTGCAGCCTTGCACAGGGCCGGGGTCTGTACTGGCACCTGGAGCTGCCCACCACACTGCAGCCAGCACATCTGCCTGTGTGCAGCAGCTGGACCCCGTGCTGGCTCACACACCCCTCATCACTTCCCCTGACTCACCCTTGGCAGGTGTGGCATCCATGCTGATAGTGCACGATGAGTGCAGCCTTCTGGGCCAAGCAGGCAGAACAAGCACTGTGGACCCAAACCAAACTAGGGCAAAGGTGCCACTGGCAAGGGAGGTTTCTGGCTAGAAAAGCAAAACCCAAGGACCTTGTGACAATGGTATCTCATTGTGGTTTTGATTTGCATTTCTCTGATGATTAGTGATGTGGAGCATTTTTTAAGTTCTCTGACTCCTTGTATGTCTTCCTTTGAGAATGTTTGTTCATATTCTTTGCCCATTTTTAAATGGCGTAAATTGATTTTTGCTTGGTGATTTTTTTTAAGTTTCTTACTGATTCTAAACACTAGCAAAGTCCAACTTTTGATTGGTAGAAAAACCAAGAAGCTGCACTGAAACCCAGGATTTTAGCAGTTAGCCATCCAAAGCAGATAACAGTAAATCCTGTTTAAACACCTGAGGAATCATGAGAATGTGCATATTATGGATAAGTACCTACTTCACTTTATTCACTTAAATTTTGATTGTCCTATAAAATAGTATTTACGTTGTCTCTGTCTTAAGTCTGTTTATTAAAAATAATCATGAACTTGCCTTTCTAACAATGAAAAACTTAGTTATGCATTGGATTATTTTTTCTTTGGAAAGGTTCTTGAATGTCTCTTTCAGAAGGGATAAAGGCTGTTAATTTCTGACTAAAAATAAACATTGGGGCTGTCTTGTGGATAGGCATAGCTATTTTTTTAATGTAAACTACAATTTAATTAACTGCATTAGGGAATCACAGAATATGGCAATAGAATGTTGATATATATCCACAAAGTTTCTGTGAAATATCTCTGACCACTTTATCTTCAGCAGCATGAGACCTTTGCTTTCACTTGAATATGCATAATTTTACCCTTTCCAGCCTTGTATACTCCTTGAATAAAATATATATTGCTCTAGTGTTAATAGTTTTATACTCAAATCCCTAGATAGTTCTTGCAGTAACTAAATAAAATCAAGTATACATTTTGGATTTATACTGGGAAGAAAAATATTTACATTAACTAAGAGCAAGGTTAGTTTTTAGATGATCTGGAAAACTTCTGTACTTTTTGTTAATATCTTTAGAAAAAAATAAACATTATTTTTAGTTTCTTTCTTTCACTTTATCTCTCTGTCTCTCTTTGTCTCTTCTTTCTTTCTCTCTCTCTCTTTCTCCCATTTATTTAGCCTATATTGAATGAGTTATTTCACTAGGTACATTTAAGATTATTTAATAATTACATTATAATTTTCTGTCTTCCTATATTATGCAAAATTAAACATAATAGGTGAATCAAGACTTGTTTATTTTTACCAGGAAAGGCATTTTGTTGTTAATATTATACTAACTCTTAATAATGAATTTGATTTCTTCAAATTGATGAGGAAATTGCTGATTATATGAAGTTTCTATATTTAGTAAAAGTGAATATTATTATTATAAAATGATGAATTGCTAATGTAGGACATTGAGCTTGCAATCAACCATAAAATATCCCTCCTATAAAAGACAAGAATTTACAGCAATAATTAGAGAACTCAATTCCATTTCTAATGTCATGTATAACAAAGGAATAGGGAATTCAATAGCTCTTCATAGTGAGAAATAATAATTATTTTTAAATGGTCATGTCATTATTTTGGTGAAATATTTTACTGTGGGATCATTATCAGCATTTTATTTTAAAACATGCTTCAGAAGACAGGAAAATAAAACAAATATGTACCTGCTCAGTGGTACTAGAAAAACAGCTATTGAAAAAATGTTATTTAATTAATTAAATGTATAAATATCGTTCTTATTTCATAACCATAAGTAGTCAAGAAATGTTAAATTCCTCACCATTTCTGTTATGACATATTAATGTTTTCAATTGTTTTTCTTTAACAGTAACAGAATATCACTTTTTGAATAAAATTATGTTTAAAAATATTAGAAACACCAATCATAACAGGGAGATGACATTTTTTTTAAATGCCCTTAAGGAAAAGTTCTAAGCTTATGCTATTAAAGTATGATATATAGAACTAGATGGGCTATAAATTCAATCCAATAAAATATTTCTTAAATAGACATATCAGATTATATGCATTTAAATACTTTAATCCCTTCAATTTAAAACATAAAATAGAAAAACCACAACATTTATGAAAAAATGTTAATGCTCCTGGTATTTATATAAAGCACTCTTATGCACTTCAGATCCTACCCTGTCTCCTGGGTCTTTGGCCATGTATTTCACCCCAGTTATTGCTGAGGCAATTTAGCCTTTGTTGCCTACTCTAATTTTATTGGATGAGATCACCACCAAGGCCTAAACCATATACTGCTTTTTACTTCCAAAGCTGGGACTTCCCTGTTGACCCTGAGGCATGAAATGTCTCAACTCATTCTTAAGCAACTTAAATTTCTGGTTCAATTAAAATCTAAAAATGGAAACTTTTGACTAATCAGATTCAGAAGCTGACATATAGAGAGGCCATTCTTCTCTAAGTCTTTGCTGAGATGCATCCATTTTAACATTATTCAGCCAAATGTCATGAGATTAAGTAGTCAATACATTTAAAGTCAAGAGGTAGTTATTTTTGCATTGTGCCTCCTTTCAATCCCCTTGTTCCTCACTTCTCCTTCCCTGATTTTATATTTCTTCAATAATTAGTATCTGATATACCTTTGACTCAGGCTCCATTTTCTTGGAATTCACACTAAAGCAATATGTAGAAACACACAAAAAAAGTAAGTAAAAAAGACCAGAGATAAATTCTATAATGTAAAAATGGGCAAACAATATAAATCATAATTTACATATCAAAAATGCCATAGGAAAACTAATACAACAACCTCATTACTTAAGAAATGTAAAGTCAAATGTGATCTCTCCAAATTCAACTTATTAAAACTTTTGAGAGCATCAGAATTGCTGATTTTGAGGAAGAATTCACAAAGTGTGGAATAAAATAGAAATGGTAAAAACATCTAGTCTTCAAAAAATAATAAGAGAAATTATTTAGTGAGTGATTATTGTAGGACAAGTATTTCTCTCAGTGTTTTGCATATATCCACTAATTTAATCAACTTTAAATTTAATCAATTTAAAAAACTCTACTATGAATATTATTGCTAACATTTTCAGATAAAGTGTGGAGGGCTAATGGTAAAGTTAAAATTCAAACTCAACACTCTCACTTCAGAAGACCTGATTTTTACTGCTCACTCCCCTGTTTATTGTGGATTACAGATACTATGGAAATTTTAATACATATATAAATATGTAAAGTATCAATTTGGGGCATCTTCCTATTGCTGACTTCAGTGCTTCAGATCTCAAGGCAACTATTTTGAGCTCAAAATGCCCAAATATCCTGTCTAAAAACAGGGTTAATTCTTCTTTTCTTGTGCCATGGAGTCCTTTGGTAGTCTGGTGAAACCTATGGACCCATTCAGAGACTCATACAGAGTTTTAAGTTAATAAAAACATATAATATTATTAAAGGAAATAATTTTATTTAAGTATGGTTTGCAAAATGTTAAAGGCAGGGGGAGTTTGTGATTTGGAAATGTATATGCTTCTTTAATAAGATCTTATGTTGGTTCTAGTAACTGTTTTACTTTCAAAGTAAGGATTCGCCAGGCACTTTATAATCCCATGCCTATAATCCAGCACTTTAGAAGCCCAAGGTAGGTGGATCACCTGATGTCAAGAGTTCAAGACCAGCCTGGCCAACATGGTGAAATCCCATCTGTACCTAAAATACAAAAAATTAGCTGAATGTGGTGGCGTGCACCTATAATCCCAGCTACTCATGAAGCTGAAGCAGGAGAATTGTTTGAAGCTGGGAGGTGCAGGTTGAAGTGGGCTCAGGTTGTGCCATTGCACTCCAGCCTGAGAAATGGGAGTGAAACTCCATCTGGGAAACAAAAAACAAAACAAAACAAAAAAAAGGGTAATTCATGATGATCATAAATGTATTTCAGGATATTGCTATGAGAATTCATTATCCCTGAAATAGAGCCTCTGCCAAAGGTTTTATAAAACCTAGTTTTTAGGAGAGTGATTGGCACTCCTTTTCTAATGTCTCCTGAATCTGAAGACTATGGTCCACTCACAGCGGTAGCTTCAACTACTTTGTAGTCAACTAAAAACACCATATATCAATTGTCAAAGATGTATGACCAATAAGGTATTATGTCTCACTTTTATACCTTCTTGTTGATATACCTTCCTGCTGTACCTGTCTCCTAAGGGCAAGCAATATCAAATAAAATTAACTTGATTTCTCCTCAAATATTCATTTTCTTAGCCATACTCTGATAATTACCTTCACCTAGGACAATTCTACATCTGTAAAATTAAATTAAAATGGCCTACTATTTGAGAACAAAGTTTGATCTTACTTACTTAGCCTCTGTTACTGTAGCCATTAATCAGTTCTTTATTTCAGATATTCTCTACAGACATAGGTTTTCCTTTTTCTAGTCAGGTGGTCAGAAACATAGTAGAATTGAAGGGAGAGCTAAGATGCAAGGTGTCAACATAGTCAATTAAAACTACAAGCCAAAATGAAAGTAACAGTCAATATTTTAATTACTCACTGTGATAAAGTTCACAAAGTACTAACTCTTCTCAGTTCCATTTTCCACCATAAAATGGACTGGTAGGAAGGGTCATCGCACTGCTATGGGAGCCCTGAAAGAAAGACTCCTGGAGAAAAGGTGGAGGTTAGTTGTAGAAAGGTATTAAGTACTGAGTTAGAATGGAAAGTTTTGTTTTCATGGTTTCTACCCCCTCTCCCTGATGAGGAGGTCTCAACATTGGTGCCCAAGGAAGGCCTTGGCCAAACTCCTGAGATAAAAAGACCTTCTGATGAAAGTGCCTGGACTAGGGAAGCAAGAATGCCTAAGAGCATGGCTGGTCAGGGGGGCCTGAGTTCCTAACGTTGACCCCACAGTTAGTTCAAAGCATTGTCACCAAGTTTGTTTGCAGAGGGCAGCTTTTCCCCAAGATGCCTGTTAGATAAAGCCTTTGTCATTGGCTATGGTCAGCCATGGAAAAAATCACGAGTTTTGTTTGTTTGTTTGCCAGGAGCCCAACTCCAGTTTGTTCTTCAAGACTTCAGTCTGTTCTTCAACACTATTGCAAAAATAGTCTTCCGTTGTTCAAACATCAGTTGTTACTACTGTTAACTTCATTTTCAGTATAAGATCTATATTGTTTCTTTAAATTAGTTAAAAAGACATAAGAAAAATTTGTTTTCTACAAAAGTGTTTCAAATCACTCTTACTCCATGTGCAATCTACTTGTTGTCTCTTCTTAAAAGGTAAGAATTGTCCTTTACCTCCTTTACAATGTATCTCCTCTACACTTTGAATCCCACTTCTTCCCAAATTTAAGGACCATAACTCAGTAATTTTTGCCCTTTCCTGTAAAACTGCACCCTCTCTCTCCTAATAGTTTTCTCTTTAAGCTTGCTCAAGTTTATTCTATTAAAATATTATAATAAAAATAAATATTCCCTCATTTCAGCTTACTTCCTCAGAGACTGTCTCTTTTTGCTCCTCTTCATCACCCCCATATTTCATAAAAAATTAAAATTTACTTTCTCACTTTCCATTCAGTCCTAAATCCACACGTATTAGTCTATTATCATACTGTTATAAAGTGACTACCTGAGACTGCGTAATTTATAAAGAAAGGAGGCTTAATTGACTCACAGTTCTGCATGGCTGGGAGGCCTCAGGAAGCTTACAATAATAGCAGAAGGCAAAGGAGAAGCAGACACGTCTTACATGGTGGCAGGAAAAAAAAGTGAGGAAGTGCCACAATTTAAAACCATCAGCTCTTGTGAGAACTCACTAAATATCATGAGAACAGCATGGGGAAAAATGCCCCCATGATCCAATCACCTCCCAACAGGTTCCTTCCTTGAAACATGGGGATTATAATTCAAGATGAGGTTTGAGTGGGGACACAGAGACAAACCTTATACTGCACTTAGACATCTGTATCACCACTACACTGAAACTACCTTTATCAATGTCATCAAGAAACAACTCATTTTCATATTCAGCTTTTATTTCTTAAGTGTCTTAATATTCACTGGTGGAAATAGCCTTTGACACTGTTGATCAGTTCCGTTTGCCTTAAAACACTGTCTTCTCTTGACTTGTGTAATTTCTCACCATCTGACTTTGTCCCTACCTCTTTTACTCTTTTCTTTGACTTTTTGCTTTAATGGTTTCTCTTCTTCTGCTCATTCTTTAAACTTAAGTGGCCTACCTATAGGAAATCTTCATAGCAATATCCCTTGAATACCCACATCTCAGGTGTTCAAATAGAACTTGCCACATATTTACTCCAACACTGTTCCTCTTATTTTCCTTATCTCAATGAATGGAAAAATCATTTAAATGTAGATGACTTAGTCATTATCTTAGTCTGCTTGTGCTGCTGTAATAAAATACCTGAAGCTAGGTAATTTATAAGTAAAATAAATTTCTTTCTTGCTGTTCTGGTTCTGGGAAGTCCATAGTGTCAGCACCTGTTGAGGGCTTTCTTGCTGTGCATTCACATGATAGAAGTTGGAAAGAGAAGAGGGCTAAATGCTACATGAAGCCTCTCATCTAACGGACTTCATCTCATTCACAAAGGAAGAGCACCCACAATAAAATCATCTTTTGAAGTCCTCTGCTATTAATGCTACCACATTGGAAATAACTGAACTTTGTTTCCATAGTAGTTATAATAACTGAATAACCATAGCAGTTATTATCCTTTGCCTTCCTACCTTCTTTTTTTTTTTTCTTTTTATTTTTTTATTATACTTTAAGTTCTAGGGTACATGTGCATAACGTGCAGGTTTGTTACATATGTATACTTGTGCCATGTTGGTGTGCTGCACCCATCAACTCGTCAGCACCCATCAATTCATCATTTATATCAGGTATAACTCCCAATGCAATCCCTCCCCCCGCCCTCCTCCCCATGATAGGCCCCAGTGTGTGATGTTCCCCTTCCTGAGTCCAAGTGATCTCATTGTTCAGTTCCCACCTATGAGTGAGAACATGTGGTGTTTGGTTTTCTCTTCTTGTGATAGTTTGCTAAGAATGATGGTTTCCAGCTGCATCCATGTCCCTACAAAGGATGCAAACTCATCCTTTTTTATGGCTGCATAGTATTCCATGGTGTATATGTGCCACATTTTCTTAATCCATTCTGTCACAGATGGACATTTGGGTTGATTCCAAGTCTTTGCTATTGTGAATAGTGCCACAATAAACATACGTGTGCATGTGTCTTCATAGTAGCATGATTTATAATCCTTTGAGTATATACCCAGTAGTGGGATGGCTGGGTCACATGGTACATGTAGTTCTAGATCCTTGAGGAATTGCCATACTGTTTTCCATAATGGTTGAACTAGTTTACAATCCCACCAACAGTGTAAAAGTGTTCCTATTTCTCCACATCCTCTCCAGCACCTATTGTTTCCTGACTTTTTAATGACTGCCATTCTAATTGGTATGAGATGGTATCTCATTGTGGTTTTGATTTGCATTTCTCTGATGGCAAGTGAGGATGAGCATTTTTTCATGTGTCTGTTGGCTGTATGAATGTCTTCTTTTACAAATGTCTGTTCATATCCTTTGCCCACTTTTTGATGGGGTTGTTTGTTTTTTTTTTGTATATTTGTTTGAGTTCTTTGTAGATTCTGGATATTAGCCCTTTGTCAGATGAGTAGGTTGCAAAAATTTTCTCCCATTCTGTAGGTTGCCTGTTCACTCTGATGGTAGTTTCTTTTGCTGTGCAGAAGCTCTTTAGTTTAATTAGATCCATTTGTCAATGTTGGCTTTTGCTGCTGTTGCTTTTGGTGTTTTAGACATGAAGTCCTTGCCCATGCCTATGTCCTGAATGGTACTATCTAGGTTTTCTTCTAGGGTTTTTATGGTATTAGGTCTAACATTTAAGTCTCTAATCCATCTTGAACTAATTTTCGTATAAGTAGTAAGGAAAGGATCCAGTTTCAGCTTTCTACTTATGGCTAGCCAATTTTCCCAGCACCATTTATTAAATAGGGAATCCTTTCCCCATTTCTTGTTTCTCTCAGGTTTGTCAAAGATCAGATGGCTGTAGATGTGTGGTATTATTTCTGAGGACTCTGCTTTGTTCCATTGGTCTATATCTCTGTTTTGGTACCAGTACCATGCTGTTTTGGTTACTGTAGCCTTGTAGTATAGTTTGAAGTCAGGTAGCGTGATGCCTCCAGCTTTGTCCTTTTGACTTAGGATTGTCTTGGCAATGCGGGCTCCTTTTTGGTTCCATATGAACTTTAAAGCTGTTTTTTCCAATTCTGTGAAGAAACTCTTTGGTAGCTTGATGGGGATGGCATTGAATCTATAAATAACCTTGGGGAGTATGGCCATTTTCACGACACTGATTCTTCCTATCCATGAGCATGGTATGTTCTTCCATTTGTTTGTGTCCTCTTTTATTTCGCTGAGCAGTGGTTTGTAGTTCCCCTTGAAGAAGTCCTTTACATCCCTTGTAAGTTGGATTCCTAGGTATTTTATTCTCTTTGAAGCAATTGTGAATGGAAGTTCATTCCTGATTTGACTCTCTGTCTGTTACTGGTGTATAAGAATGCTTGTGATGTTTGCACATTAATTTTGTATCCTGAGACTTTGCTGAAGTTGCTTATCAGCTTAAGGAGATTTTGGGCTGAAACAATGGGGTTTTCTAAATATACAATCATGTCATCTGCAAACAGGGACAATTTGACTTCTTCTTTTCCTAACTGAATACCCTTGATTTCTTTCTCTTGCCTGATTGCCCTAGCCAGAACTTCCAACACTATGTTGAATAGGAGTGGTGAGAGAGGGCACCCCTGTCTTGTGCCAGTTTTCAAAGAGAATTTTTCCAGTTTTTGCCAATTCAGCATGATATTAGCTGTGGGTTTGTCATAAATAGCTCTTATTATTTTGAGGTATGTTCCATCAATACCGAATTTATTGAGCGTTTTTAGCTTGCAGGGCTGTTGAATTTTGTCAAAAGCTTTTTCTGCATCTATTGAGATAATAATGTGGTTCTTGTCTTTGGTTCTGTTTATATGCTGGATTACGTTTATTGATTTACGAATGTTGAACCAGCCTTGCATCCCATGGATGAAGCCCACTTTATCATGGTGGATAAGCTTTTTGATGTGCTGCTGAATCTGGTTTACCAGTATTTTATTGAGGATTTTTGCATCGACGTTCATCAGGGATATTGGTCTAAAGTTCTCTTTTTTTTGTTGTGTCTCTGCCAGGCTTTGGTATCAGGATGATGTTGGCCTCATAAAATGAGTTAGGGAGGATTCCCTCTTTTTCTATTCACTGGAATAGTTTCAGAAGGAATGGTACCAGCTCCACCTTGTACCTCTGGTAGAATTCAGCTGTGAATCCATCTGGTCCTGGACTTTTTTTGGTTGGTAGGCTATTAATTATTGCCTCAATTTCAGAGCCTGCTATTGGTCTATTCAGGGATTCAACTTCTTCCTGGTTTAGTCTTGGGAGAGTGTAAGCGTCCAGGAAATTATCCATTTCTTCTAGATTTTCTAGTTGATTTGTGTAGAGATGTTTATAGTATTCTCTGATGGTAGTTTGTATTTCTGTGGGGTCGGCGGTGATTTCCGCTTTATCATTTTTTATTGTGTCTATTTGATTCTTCTCTCTTTTGTTTTTTATTAGTCTTGCTAGCGGTCTGTCAATTTTGTTGATCTTTTCAAAAAACCAACTCCTGGATTCATTGATTTTTTGGAGGGTTTTTTGTGTCTCTATCTCCTTCAATTCTGCTCTGACCTTAGTTATTTCTTGCCTTCTGCTAGCTTTTGAATGTGTTTGCTCTTGCCTGTCTAGTTCTTTTAATTGTGATGTTAGAGTGTCCATTTTAGATCTCTCCTGCTTTCTCTTGTGGGCATTTAGTGCTATAAATTTCCCTTTACCCACTGCTTTTAATGTGTCCCAGAGATTCTTGTATGTTGTATCTTTGTTCTCATTGGTTTCAAAGAACATCTTTATTTCTGTCTTCATTTCGTTATGTACCCAGTAGTCATTCAGGAGCAGGTTGTTCAGTTTCCATGTAGTTGAGTGGGTTTGATTGAGTTTCTTAGTCCTGAGTTCTAGTTTGATTGCACTGTGGTCTGAGAGACAGTTTGTTATAAATTCTGTTCTTGTACATTTGCTGAGGAGTGCTTTACTTCCAATTATGTGGTCAATTTTGGAATAAGTGCGATGTGGTGCTGAGAAGAATGTATATTCTGTTGATTTGGGGTGGAGAGTTCTGTAGATGTCTATTAGGTCCGCTTGGTGCACAGATGAGTTCAATTCTTGAATATCCTTGTTAACTTTCTGTCTCGTTGATCTGTCTAATGTTGATGGTGGAGTGTTGAGGTCTCCCATTATTATTGTATGGGAGTCTAAGTCTTTTTGTAAGTCTCTAAGGACTTGCTTTATGAATCTGGGTGCTCCTGTATTGGGTGCATATATATTTAGGATAGTTAGCTCTTCCTGTTGAATTGATCCCTTTACCATGATGTAATGGCCTTCTTTGTCTCTTTTGATCTTTGATGGTTTAAAGTCTGTTTTATCAGAGACTAGGATTGCAACCCCTGCTTTTTTTTATTTTCCATTTGCTTGGTAGATCTTCCTCCATCCCTTTATTTTGAGCCTATGTGTGTCTCTGCATGTGAGATGGGTCTCCTGAATACAGCAGACTGATGAGTCTTGACTCTTTATCCAGTTTGCCAGTCTGTGTCTTTTAATTGGAGCATTTAGTCCATTTACATTGAAGGTTAATATTGTTATGTGTGAACTTGATCCTGCCATTATGATAGTAACTGGTTATTTTGCTCGTTAGTTGATGCAGTTTCTTCCTAGCCTCGATGGTCTTTACATTTTGGCATGTTTTTGCAATGGCTGGTACCGGTTGTTCCTTTCCATGTTTAGGGCTTCCTTCATGGTCTCTTGTAAGGCAGGCCTGGTGGTGACAAAATCTCTAAGCATTTGATTCTCTGTAAAGGATTTTATTTCTCCTTCACTTATGAAACTTAGTTTGGCTGGATATGAAATTCTGGGTTTAAAATTCTTTTCTCTAAGAATGTTGAATATTGGCCCCCACTCTCTTCTGGCTTGTAGAGTTTCTGCCGAGAGATCTGCTCTTAGTCTGATGGGCTTCCCTTTGTGGGTAACCCGACCTTTCTCTCTGGCTGCCCTTAAGATTCTTTCCTTCATTTCAATTTTGGTGAATCTGGCAATTATGTGTCTTGGAGTTGCTCTTCTCGAGGAGTATCTTCGTGGCGTTCTCTGTATTTCCTGAATTTGAATGTTGGCCTGCCCTACTAGGTTGGGGAAGTTCTCCTGGATGATATCCTGAAGAGTGTTTTCCAACTTAGTTCCATTTTCCCCCTCACTTTCAGGCACTCCTATCAGACATAGATTTGGTCTTTTTACATAATCCCATACTTCTTGCAGGTTTGTTCATTTCTTTTTCTTCTTTTTTCTTTTGGTTTTTCTTCTCAGTTCATTTCATTCATTTGATCCTCAATCGCTGATACTCTTTCTTCCAGTTGATCGAGTCGGTTACTGAAGCTTGTGCATTTGTCACATATTTCTCGTGTCATGGTTTTCATCTCTGTCATTTCGTTTATGACCTTCTCTGCATTAATTAGTCTAGCATTCAATTCTTCCTCTCTTTTTTCAAGATTTTTAGTTTCTTTGCGCTGAGTACGTAATTCCTCCTTTAGCTCTGAGAAGTTTGATGGACTGAAGCCTTCTTCTCTCATCTCATGAAAGTCATTCCCTGACCAGCTTTGATCCGTTGCTGGTGATGGACTGTGCTCCTTTGCAGAGGGAGATGCGCTCTTATTTTTTGAATTTCCAGCTTTTCTGCCCTGCTTTTTGCCCATCTTTGTGGTGTAGGATATATTCTCTTGGTGTGCCTGTTTGCTTATAGCGCAGTATTGGGGTGAGAGTTATCCGATTTTCCAGGTGTTGTGTGTCTCAGTTCCCCTGGTTAGGAAAAGGGATTCCCTTCCCCCTTGCACTTCCCAGGTGAGGGGATGCATCGCCCTGCTTCAGCTCTTGCTGGTCGTGCTGCAGCAGCTGACCAGCACCAATTGTCCAGCACTCCCTAGTGAGATGACCCCAGTACCTCAGTTGAAAATGCAGAAATCACCGGTCTTCTGTGTCGCTTGCGCTGGGAGTTGGAGACTGGAGTTGTTCCTATTCAGCCATCTTGCTCCGCCCCCCTGCCTTCCTACCTTCTTATCAACACACATGTACAATAACATCTTGTTGATTATGTACATTCATCTGTGTTTATTTTTTAGTTTTTGGGGAAAAAAAGCAACCTTCATGCGTATGTATTAAATTCGTGTCAGATACTTTGATGTTTAAAATACAAAGTCATAGTCTTTGACAGCTCCACCCCTGAGGCTTTGCAGGATACAACCTCCCTCCTAGCTGCTTTCACAGGCTGGCATTGAGTGTCTGAGGCTTTTTCAAGAGCACTGTGCAAGCTATCAGTGGATCTACCATCCTACGATCTGGAGAATGGTGGCTCTCTTCTCACAGCTCCACTTGGCTGGAGGACAGTGGCTGTTTTCTTACAGCTCCACTAGGTGGTACTCAAGCAGGGACTCTGTGTGGGGACTTCAACCCCACATTTCCCTTTTGCACTGCCCTAGCAGAGGTCCTCTATGAGGGTCTCTCCTCTCCAGCAATATTTTGCATGGACATCTAGGCATTTCCATATATTCTCTGAAATCTAGGTGGAGGTTTCCAAACCCAATTCTTGACTTCTGTGCACCTGCAGGCTCAACACCATGTGGAAGCTGCCAAGGCTTGGGGCCTGCACCCTCTGATGTCATGGCCTGAGCTGTATCTTGACCCCTTTTAGACATGGCTAAAGCTGCTGGGATGCAGGACACAAAGTCCCTAGGCTGCACAGAGTAGAGGGGCCCTGGGCCCAGCTCTGGAAATCTTGTTTTCCCTCTAGGCCTCTGAAACTGTGATAGGAAGGGATGCCTCAAAGGTTTCTGACATGCCCTGGTGACATTTACCCCATTGTCTTGGCAAATAACATTTCGCTCCTCGTTATTTATGCAAATTCCTGCAGCCGGCTTGAATTTCTCTTCAGAAAATGAGTTTTTCTTTTCCATAGCATCACAAGGCTGCAAATTTCCCGAACTTTTATTCTCTGTTTTTCTTTTAAAATTGAATGCTTTTAACAGCACCCAAGTGACTTACTGAATGCTTTGCTGCTTAGAAATAACCTAAATCATCTCCCTCAAGTTCAAAGTTCCACAGATCTCTTGGACGGGGGCAAAATGCCACCAGTCTCTTTGCAAAAACATAGCAAGAGTAACCTTTATTTCAGTTCCCAATGAATTCCTCATCTGCATCTGAGACCACCTCAGCCTGAATTTCATTGACCATATCATTATCAGCATTCAGATCAAAACCATTCAACAAGTCTCTAGGAAGTTCCAAACTTTCCCACATTTTCCTTTTTTTCTTCTGAGCCTTCCAAACCATTCCAGCCTCTGCCTGTTACCCAGTTCCAAAGTCACCTTCCACATTTTTAGGTATCTTTACAGCAGCGCCCCACTCTACCAGTACCAATTTACTGTATTCATCCATTTAATGCTGCTAATAAATACATACCCAAGACTGGATAATTTATAAAGAAAAAGATGTTTAATGGGCTTACAGTTCCATATGGTTGGAGAGGCCTGACAATCATGGTAGAAGGTGAAGGAAGAGCAAAGGCATGTCTTACATGGTGGCAGGCAAGAGAGAACTGAAAACCAAGAGAAGAGGAAAACCACTTATAAATCCATCAGATCCCATGAGAATTCACTCACTATCATGAAAACAGTACGGGGGAAAGTGCCCCTATGATTCAATTGTCTCCACCTGGTCCTGCCATTGATCTGTGGGGATTATTAAAATTCAAGGTGAAATTTGGGTGGAGACACAGAGCCAAATAATATCAACCTCACACTTGGCCTAGCTCCAGTGCTGGAGGTCACATTTCAGCAAGAGATTTAGAGAGGACAAAACAGCGAAACCATGTTACCATGGGTTTCACATGCCTATATCTTTCAGTAACTTTCCATTATATACGGAAGAAATTGCTGAGTGTTTCTGTAAGGGCCAGATAATAAGTATCTTAGACTTTATGGAGCATACAGTCTTTGTCACAAACATGTAACTCTGCTGTAGCATAAACACGGTCATAGTCAATACTTCCAGAAAAGAATATGGCTGAATTCTAATGAAACTTTGTTTGTAAGAAAAGTGGTAGGGCAGATTTGAAAACCTCTAACACAGAGTGAGAAAAATCCACAGTATTAGGAATGCTTTAATAAACACTTTGGTACATGCCCAACCTACAGAACCTGCAGAATTTATTCACAGTAACCACTAGTCTCTGCTTCTGATTATAATAGCCTAGACAATTATAATAGCTTTGGTACCAATTTTCTGTGTCAATCTGTTTTTGCATTGCTATAAAGAAATATCGGAGGCTGAGTAATTGTTAAAGAAAAGAGGTTTTATAGGCTCACAGTCTGCAGGTTGTGCAAGAATTCTGGTATTAGCATCTGTTTTTGATGAGGGCCTCAGAAAGCTTAAAATCATGGCGGAAGGTGAAGAGGGGCTGGTATATCAGTTTTCCTTTAAAGACACCCTGATGGGGGATCTCTAAGACCATTTCATAGTCAATGATTCACTAGATAGAATCACAGAAATCAGCAGAGCTCTTATACTCTGAAAGTTATACTTTACTACAATAAATGGATACAACTTAAATTCTGCAACAGAGGCTGGGCGTGGTGGCTGACGCCTGTAATCCCAACACTTTGGAAGGCCAAGGCAGGTAGATCACAAGGTCAGGAGTTTGAGACCAGCCTGGCCAATATAGTAAAACCCCATCTCTACTAAAAATACAAAAATCAGCCGGGCATGGTGGTAGGCACCTGCAGTCCCAGCTATTCAGGAAGCTGAGGTAGGAGAATCACTTGAACCCAGGAGGTGGAGGTTGCAGTGAGCCAAGATTGCACCGCTGTACTCCAGCCTGGGTGACAGAACTAAAATAAGAAAAAAAAAAAAAATCTCCAACAGAAAAAGATGCATAGTGCAGACTCTGGAGGAGACAAAGTGTAAGCTTCCAATTGTTCTTTTTTTTTTTTAATTATACTTTATTTTTATTATACTTTATCAATTGTTCTTTACCAGCAAAATCATACGAAGAGTGCTAATTCTCCTAGCAACAATGTATATAAACATGCATGAATTATTGACAGCAATGGAAGCTCATACAAGCATTCTTGTCCAGATTTTTTTGTAGTGGAATCAGTTATGCAGACATGGATGACTACCTGAATGTTTAATCTTAGTTATTTCATCTCCAGTAACTCACAAGTTCAAACTACTACTGTGTGGCCCAAGGCTCAAACATAAATCACATTTTTAGCATAAATTATCTGGCATGGCCCAAGGTCTTAGGTGAAAAAAGACATCATTAACAGGCATGATAGTCCAAGGCGTTATACATTGTGTTCCAGAAGCTGGAAAATGTTCTACTTTATTTTGGAATGTACAGGTAGATTTTAGACAACCAAGATCTAATAAATTAATCCTGTACTGTATAAGTACCCAAAGATTACTTACTTTTGCATCTTTGCTTGCTGAAATGCCTTTTTGCATATTTCATTCTCTGAAGAGAAATAAATATGCCACTTACTCTAAACTCCCTTTAACATGATCATTTTCTTAATCACCTTTGTATCCCTATTGCATGTATCATGCCAAAAATGTAGTAGAGGTTTAAGTATTTTTAAAAAACTGAGCAAAAACAAATCAGAAATGTATTCTTGTTTTTGTTTTTGTAAATTAATTGGTTAGGAATTATATATTGAAATACGTCACTAATAAGATTATATAGACTATAGACTATAAGAAATAACTTCTTATAATCAATAATTGGATAGCTTACAGGATAGATCAACCTAATAATTAAGTATGAAAAGTAAAGTATGTGGTATGGGATATTATTAAGAAGAAATGCAGTTGAAATTTATTTTAGGTAACTTTCAAGCATTTTTCCAATAAGTTTCATATCCCACCAATAAAATAAAGATCAACAAACTCTAGACCTCTATCTAAATCTGATTTGCCACAGTTTTTTGATAAATAAAACTTTATGGGGATGCATGATCTTCATTCTTTTTTCACCCTAAAATGGCAAAGTTGTGTAATTGCAAGGAGACAGTAGGCCACACAGTCCCCTATCACTAGAATATTTTCTATCTGGCCTTTTACTGACAAAGTTTTATAAACTCTTCCCCAGATAAATAAAAAAATTTACAACCATAATCTCAAAAAAGGAAACACATGGTTGAGTAATTTGATTGGTTGCACTTCTGAGGCAACTATGTTTACTGTTGTTGGGTATCAAAATGAAAATCCCCACTTAGTCTATTAAAAACATTCTGAAGAAATAATTGCTAATATTGAAAGTCATTCATACGTATTTATGTCAGGATTTCTATATCATATTCTCTCTCTTGCATGCCTTTCAAGTGGTTAATATCTAAATACCTTATAGATTAGTTAATTAATATCTAAATATTTTATAGATTCCCCTTATGTGGTACAAGTACTACCTTTTTTCTAAAAGATCTAAAGTTATAAAAATTAACATTTTTATGATATTAATATTATTTTCATTTCAATAATATTAATATTATTTTCCATTTAACGGACACTTAGGGAAGAAATGGTCCATTTTTTTCTCCACTGAATACAGCATTTTTTATCCATAGCCATTACACTGGGCCAAGAGTGATAAGTGCTTTGAAGTTGTTTCAGATCTGGCACTGAAGAGGTTATTTTCTGTGACAGTTTTCCTTAAGTAGAGTTTGGCTGGCTAAGTCAAGGAGATCATACTGAGCTCTGTGTGAAAGGTCCATACCAAAGGAATTTCAAACAGCAGGCAGCAAGATGAAGTCCTGGTTGCTTAGCAGTTACTTTCAAACAGAACTAGTAAGAAGGATAGAGAAACATACCAACAGACAGATCGTAGACACTCCGAAACACATCTGACACAAGTCTAAGGAACAAACACAGATATAGGATGCAGATGTTTGAAAAATATCGAGTTGTATATTATAACAATTAAAACACAATTTAATTCTGGAGGAAATTGGGCTAATGGGATTTAACACAAGGCAGATGCTTGGAAACAGGGAGTAAGTGAGGAACCTAGACATAGAAAATGAGGGAGAGGCCAGGGCTTAAGCACAAGTGATTAGAATCAGTTCCCAGCATTACGATACAAGGTCAGAGTGGTAAGCAACTGAACACAGATCTAATGAAAAAACTAAAAATCTAGATCTCTTTGTATTAACTCTTCTTTTTTTAGCAGATAAGTCACAGAATCTGGAGAATGGTGAAAACATAAGGAGGCATTAAATACTCCAAAATTCAAAATTAGCATGACACAGAGTCAGAGAGCCAAGAAAACCAATGCAACTTATGATTTATCTTCATTTCAAAGGGTTATTTAAGCTCTCTCTGATTGTGAGCCAAGAAACCCTCACAAACTGCTCTATTTTAATGCAGCATATGTAACATCAACCAATTTCTCTTTCAATTACCTTCTAGTAATTATTTTCTTTTTTCTCTCTAGAATGTAGAAAGTTTTATTTCCTTGCTGGCTTTGGTTTCTATTTCTATCTAGTATTTACATTTACAGAAGAAAAGAAATATAATATCATGAATTTACCAGAAAATAAAATTAGAACTATGTCAGCCAAAATTAATGATGTAAATAGCTGTGACAACAAAAAAAGAGATTAGATGAAGAAGATTGCTAGAGTAAACACTTAGTGTTGTTGGTATTCATTTTATGACTTCTGTCTGCTGTTAGTAAAACAAATGCCACAGTAAGAGCCAATCAGGCCTATTAGAAAAATATACCTTGTATCAGAGATGCAGTATTAGCCATCATAATATTATTATTCCTGTGAGTGACCCGATAACCTTAAGAGGTGTTTACATTATAGTTGTAAATACAAAAAAGCCATAAGGAAAATGCATTATGAATTCAGACAGCTTGGGATTAGTCCTGGATCTACCACTTAATAAACTTACTCACCCTGTTCTTTGGGGTCATCTACTCTGAACAGTGGTGTCAGAATATAAGTACCTCTTTAAACAGTTGTTGGAAATGTTTCTTAAATAGGTAAGTTTAAGTAGTGGTCACACGTATGCCTGCCATGAAACAGTGCCCAATCAACATTAGTTATCACCTTATATCACAAGAACTGGAAAAAAATGTAGATACATGTAAAATCCAAAATGTATTTTGATGAAGAAGTCATACTGGAAAACTGTCTGTATACTTTAGGAAGCAGTTGGTAGCTTTGAACTGAGATATTAAGTCTTTTCATTTTGAGTGCCATCACCAAAAATTAAAATGCTGGCTGGGCATAGTGGCTCAGACCTGCAACTCCAGCACTTTGGGAGACCAAAGTGGGAGGATTTCTTGAGGACAGGAATTTGAGACCAGCCTGGACAATATGGTAAAATCCCATCTCTACAAAAAAAAAAAAAAAAAAAAAAAAAAAAATTAGCCTGGTGTGGTGGCTCATGCCTATAGTCCAAGCTACTCCGGAAGTTGAGGCAGTAAGATCGCTAGAGCCTAGGAGGTTAAGGTCAGCGTGAGCCACGACTGCACCACTGCATTCTAGGCTGGACAACAGAACAAGACCCTGTCTAAAAAACAAAACAAAACAAAACAAAAGCAAAAATAAAATAAAATAAAATAAAATAAGGCCGGGCGCGGTGGCTCAAGCCTGTAATCCCAGCACTTTGGGAGGCCGAGACGGGCGGATCACGAGGTCAGGAGATCGAGACCATCCTGGCTAACACGGTGAAACCCCGTCTCTACTAAAAAATACAAAAAAAAAAAAAATTAGCCGGGCGTGGTGGCGGGCGCCTGTAGTCCCAGCTACTCGGGAGGCTGAGGCAGGAGAACGACGTGAACCCGGGAGGCGGAGCTTGCAGTGAGCTGAGATCCGGCCAC
The DNA here is from genome assembly GCF_009764315.1 of Trachypithecus francoisi. NCBI lineage: Eukaryota > Metazoa > Chordata > Mammalia > Primates > Cercopithecidae > Trachypithecus > Trachypithecus francoisi. The sequence continues at coordinate 53,309,199 of NW_022681463.1, read as the reverse complement.
TGCACTCCAGCCTGGGCGGCAGAGCCAGACTCCGTCTCAAAAAAAAAAATAAAATAAAATAAAATAAAATAAAATAAAATGCTTGTTGTTGGCTGCAAATAACAGAAACTCTAATTCAAACTTTAAAAATTTAGAGAATAAAATGGTGTATAATTCTATATAGTATTACATATCAGAGCAACACAGTTTCTCAGTCTATTTTCAATTATTTCAAGCTTTTCCCCTATGATGATTTCCCTCAATGCTATAAGATGTCAGGCAGAGAAGCTGGAGGAACATTCTAGGTCCCAGTTTACATGCAGAGGGAGAAAGGGAAACCCTTTTATTCTCAAATATGAAGTAGAAGTCCTTCCCTTCTATCTGGTTCATTCTTGCTCACCTTGCCCATACACCAGTTGGCTTAATCTGTGTGAAGCTCTGGAGGTCAGGAGCAGGGGACTGAGGAAGTTGCCTTAAATTTGGGCAGTCATGTGGCATTCAGCAGAGATGGCAATGAAATTAATATTCAATAGAAACAAAGTAGAGAGGAGCAAATGTTAAGCAAACAAAACAGTACCTGCTAGTAAAACAGATATTTCTATTTTATTTCACTGATTTTACCCTATATTGAACATAATTTTCGACAAGAAATTATGTACTGATTGAGTAAAGTGTTGCTAATCTATTGAAACTTCCATACAGCGATATCTTTCCCGCCTTTGTTCTTCATGTTTTTTTTTTCTTTAACAGAGTGATAGGCTGCTATATATAACAATGACAAAGGTATATTTGAGCATAAAGGATAAATAAAAATATGATTTATCCTAAATATATTTTGATTAGGAAAAGAGGCAAAGAAGAGACTGTGAAGCTCCAAATATTTCTTAAAGGGGCTTTGTTATAAAGAAAGAGAAGGATGAATATGTAGAATAGGAATTTCTCTCTTTACTAATTCTTGCCAGAACTGGCATTTATAGAAAACATATTTATATGTAGAATTAAATATTCTTTAGCTATCAGTTCTTTCTGATTCCTTTCTAAAGGAACACATTTTGGGGGAAAGAGCAACAGAAGGTAAAGTGGTTAAGAATATAGAGACATACATAAATAGAGACATGAAATTTAGAGACAGTTTTTATGACTTTATTACTATTATTTTCCCTGTTTTGTATTTAAATATATAAATATGTGTGACTGCAACTCGAATATATTTTATTGGGTAAAATGATGTTTAATTATATGTTGCTGGTCAGCCTGAGGGTAGATTTAATACGTATCTAGGATTTAATTAGAGCATATTTAACTCAAAAATTTTCTCACACTTTTTTTCTTTTAGCTTGAAATAGCTTTTGTTCTCTGTTAAGTTAAAAAGCATATAACCATAAAGTTGAAAAGGGGGAAATCATAGTTGTGCTGTATAGGATGGATGTTCAACAGTCTATATTTATTTTAAAGTTTAATCAAGCATAAAGAGTAGAGGCTTTTGAAGTGCTAGATTATTTGAAGTATTTAATTATAAAAATACATTTAAGAATATATTTTAAAATAATAAAGTTAATAATAAGGAATTGAAAAAGCATCTTTCACCTGTACACATTTTTATATATTATTATTTATTTAATTTCATTTTTCCGAAAATGTACGTATTGAATTGAGAGTTTTCATTATGTTCAGATTCAATATTTTTTCTTTTCTAAATGTTGGAGAAACAGATTATATCTTTTTGTAGGAATGCTGCTATGAATGGTTGTCTGTTTACTAATTACAGGGCCTGCATATCCTCTATTTCATCCTTCTTTGAATTTATCGACTGGCTTATTGACTTTTCTATTTTCAGCTTGTCTGTTCTTTCACATTACTTTGCACCATTTGCAGAATATAAAATTTATTTTTTATTTCACTTCTCAATATCCGCTTTTGTATTAGGCTTTGAAATATCGTAAATGCTTGTCACTGAAACACTTTAAACCTTATAATGAGATAAATTTCACTTTGTTTTTTCTAAATTGAATGGAATATGAGCTGCTTTCAAAGTAAATAATGATATGCAAAGTAGTCAATAGCTTATTGTTTGTACAGATAAAAACATATATATCTGTATGATAGTATATAGATAAGAAGACATATTCCCTAAAAATTGGAAGATATGCCTCAAGGTCCTTTAGACAAGAATATTTTTAATGTTAGGATTTAGTCTTCATCAATATCTGCTATGGATGAAAAATTTAAAAAGACATAACATTTTATAATTTAATATGTCATTTTTATTTCTGTGTAACACAAAAGGGGTTATATAAATTATATTTTCTCCAAAATTATTTCTTTGATATTATACTTTCACAGCAAGGTCGATGACATAATTCAATGAGTAGGTTTTTTTTTCTCTTATGACAATATTTACGATTTAAAAAGCCTGAAAGTTGATTCTAAATTGTCAGAGCCTCTCTCATAAGATTGTCATATTATTTTCATATGTTAGGCTATATATAGTCACTATTTAAAACAAAATATATGTGTGAATTACACATATGGATCATGTATCATGACCTATTTGTACAGTCTTGTCAAAAAGGTAAAACTAACAAAGACCTTTTTTTCACTTTAGATACATATTTCTACACAGAGAAAATTTATAAAGCTATGTCTTCGAAAGCAATTGGCCTCCTCTAAGTATGCTCAACAATATGCTTCAAAGTGGCAACCAGATCTTCAGAACTAGATATTAGTGAATGGCAATGCCACAAAGGGATAGCATTCTTTAATTCAGGTTTCTTAGGTTATAAACTATATGTGGGTAAGAATTGCTTAATTTGCCTTGATTTTTGTTTTGTGTTACATTTTTAGCTTCTAAAACTAGTACTTGAACATGGTCTGTTCAAATCAATTTGTGTTTCACTAAATAATTAAATACACAAATTAATTGGTGATTAATCTGTGCTCTTCTGCCCAATGTTGCTTCTTCTTTTTTTATTTATTTATTTATTTATTATTTATTTTTTTTTATTATACTTTAAGTTCTAGGGTACATGTGCATAACGTTTATATCATGTATAACTCCCCAATGCAATCCCTCCCTCCTCCCCCCTCCCCCTGATAGGCCCCAGTGTGTGATGTTCCCCTTCCCGAGTCCAAGTGATCTCATTGTTCAGTTCCCACCTATGAGTGAGAATATGCGGTGTTTGGTTTTCTCTTCTTGTGATAGTTTGCTAAGAATGATGGTTTCCAGCTGCATCAAAGCAAAATTTAAAGAGAGTTTTTAGGTATTTTCCTCGCAATAGTCCCTAATGTTATAAAGACAGTGGCGTGCTTTGTCTTAAGGACAGGATGAATACATTTAGGATTTAAAAGCCAGTGAACTCTCTTTAGAGTTTATTTTGATACCCACTATAGGGATAATAGTTTTAAAGGCAAAGTTTAATGTTGCATAATCCAAATATGTTTGGTTTATGTATATATTTGAAAATGCAGGTTCTGTATAATAAAACTGAGCTTGATAAGAGTAAAAACTTGAAAAATAGGCTTAATAATGGGGGTCCAAAACCTTAAACTACACCTATTAGATATTAAACCATGAAGGACCAGGTGCCGTAGACAAAGGATAGAAAATTATGCAAACTTTTTTTAAAGTTAATCCCTTCCCAAATTCTAAAAGCTGGAAGGAGGATGATTTAAGGAGTCTATACTAGCTGGATTCTTGAGAAGTGGTCTAATGTCTCAACCCTTGGACCAAATCCCCAAGTCACTGGTGGAAAAGAACATTTAGCATTTAAGAGCTAGAGATATACATAATACTTAGAGAAGTCCTGCATACAAAATACTGTCTGAGAGGGAGAATAAAAATATAAGCAAAATTCAAGCACAGATTGCATTCCCTGCCCCAGGGCAGTCTGCGAAGTCCAGTACACTCCGGTACAGTAGAGGTGATTTCTCTAAATCTTTGGATGTCCTCTAAAGAAATGAAAGTACAGGCCGGGCGCGGTGGCTCAAGCCTGTAATCCCAGCACTTTGGGAGGCCGAGACGGGCGGATCAAGAGGTCAGGAGATCGAGACTATCCTGGCTAACACGGTGAAACCCCGTCTCTACTAAAAAATACAAAAAACTAGCCGGGCGAGGTGGCGGGCGCCTGTAGTCCCAGCTACTTGGGAGGCTGAGGCAGGAGAAGGGCGTAAACCCGGGAGGCAGAGCATGCAGTGAGCTGAGATCCGGCCACTGCACTCCAGCCTGGGTGACAGAGCAAGACTCCGTCTCAAAAAAAAAAAAAAAAAAAAGAAAAAAAAAAAAAATGAAAGTACAAGTTACATTAAATAGAGCCCCTAAGGTATTCTAGAATAGGAACAAGGCAGTAATAGAATACTGTAGCTGTCTACCTGAGGACATAGCAGGTCTGAGGTGTCAATAATGAGTGAGGTACACAGCTTTGAAGAGTAAAGTGTAAATAATTCCACTCAGAGGTCAGTATAGGCAGAGAATAATTATGAGACTACTCACTTCTTTCCATCTTGCCATAAAGAAGATATGTAAACTCAAAAATCCAGGGAGAAATACAAGATAAGTAAGGTGAAGGGAGAGAAACATAAAAACAATGAATTAAACAAGTGGTTATGACTAAAAGAACTCAATTCCAAATGAAATAACATCAAGTTTATCTTTCCTTAATGGGCAATAGTAATTATTTTACAATCAATAACAACCAGATCTTAAGATTTATACTTAGTTGAAGTGAAACAAAGATAGATACTTTCTAACACATCTGATTCAGTAAGTGTAAAGTTTCACACTCATTAAATTTGTAATATGTTGTTAAAAACTCTGTGAGTCCATATTCCAGTCAAAACTATTCTCTAGTTGCATTTAAGAATATAATAGGATCATCTGGAAAGGTTAAAGTCCAGATTGCTGGGCTTGCAAAGTTTCCGATTCAGTAGGCCTGAGGTGGAGACTGAGAATTTGCATTTTTAACAAGTTTAACATTTTGAACACATTTCCAGGTGATACTGATGCTGCTGGTTTAGAACTTCCTCTTGAGCAATTATTGCCTTATATATAACCATAATATATGCTTTTTGGATCAGTTGAACTCTGGTTTTATTGTTGTGCCCACAATTTTATATACCTTGCTTCATAATCCAATATGAAAGAAATAAATGGGCTTTTAAAATGGACTAGTACCAGGTTTATATTTGAAACTGCATTGTTGGTTGGCAGTTCAATGAAAGAACAATGTGTGAGACCAGTAAAATCTGGTCTTCCGTACGAAACTGTACTTTCTTAAACTATATATGTGCATTGTCACTCACCCTTCTCAAGTGAAATGACTATGCCTCATAGTTTTAGAGATTATAACAAAGTAAGCATTATTGAAAAGTACAACTTAGTGATCTAAAGGTTGTTTGATTTTTTTCAATATATCTTCTAATTTCTTTGAAATCACAAATAAACCATAATACTGTTGAAATCATTGGATATTATGTGCATCTGCAATAGAAAATAGAATATAGCATGGGTATAGCAAAATTTACTCTCATCTTAGGTAATAAAGTATAATTGATGCTAATAAAAGCAAATGTCTGAAGACCATCTGATATATTTAGAGAGGTGGCATGCTATTTTAACTGTGAATGGGCACCTATAGAATGTCTTTTTTACTCCCCTTCCTTTTACTAGTATAGGAAAGATACAGGTATTTCCACTGGGCTCTTATATGTATATTGTTGTTCCACAGTGGGCAGATTCATGCAAATCTATCCCCAAAAATCCCAGGAAGCTGAGAGACTAAAGAAAGGGGCTGATATATCCAGTTTGGCAGAAAGAAACATTTTATATCTTCTCTGATAATCTATTGGTCAAAGCAGTCAAAACCTCTCAAGATCGAAGGAGAGGGATGTGAAATTCTTGCTTCATTAATTAAACATTTAATGAATACAATGTCTGTGTCTCAGGTGTCAGAGGTGTAAGATGGTAACTCCCCATGCAGTTACCCCCTTCCCCGGACCCAGGACTTATATACCATAGGGAAGGGACATAAGTGATTCAGAAGGTATATGTAGGACAGTGGAAGTATGATAACATCAAGGTTGTTTTGACCTGAGGGCAGAATGTATGGTAAGTATGTGCTCTTACACAAGGAACAATAGATAAACTGGAAATGTTAGAGGTCATCCTGGAACTGGAGTTAATCAGAAGTCATTAGATTAGCCTCCAAGATAGAATTTCTTCAGCCTCCACAACTGTGAAATACATTTTGCAACTCAGTTACCAAGGTGGAGACTGAAGATGACTTGGTATATTAGTGAGGTAACAAAATGAAAATCCTTCTTGGTTTACAGGTAACCTAAAATCTGGTGTTGTTCACCCTGAACTCCTACTTTGACAACATTGGCCCAAAAGGTAAATCCAACTGATGAACTGAAATATTTTAAAAATGTATTAAATTAACAAAAAAGTGTGTCATTATTAATATATTTATTTGGTAAATTAGATGTTTGGTCCCCTTAATTAAATAGTCATGATACTTTTCTCCTCCTGGATAACTCTACATCATGTGTTTACTTTGATCGGCTTTTCTCATTTTCCATTTCCTAATTTTCTTCCTAAATTATTCACTGTTCGTATGTCTGACTCATGGGTCGCACAAACATACACTTTATGTGTGTGTGTGTGTGTGTGTGTGTGTGTGTGTTATATAGAAAATAATTTTTCAGGCTTTATTCTAAGCATATATAAACGAGTTCTGGAAATATTTTTGCATCTTCACATTTAATATTCTTTTATTGCTATTTGGAAGAATTAACTACTCATCTCTATTAAGTCAAAATATTTTGTTCTATTTTATTCTATTTCTACAATTTTATTCTGTTTTGCTTATTTTATCTTTTTACATTATTGGTAATCATACTGTTAATCATAGTTAACAATTTCAGAAAACAGTGTTCCATATACATGTACAGTTATATATTACATATTTAGGTCTTATATATCATTAGTTTTATAACTGTTTTATTAATATATATTAGTATATTAACACTATATTATAAGTAAATTTTACTTTCTTCATTATTAATATATTTAGTAAATTAGGTGTCTGGTCCCTTTAATTAAATTCTCAGGGTTTTCTCTTCTTGGATGGCTGCATAATTGTTTACTTGTGTTGGCCTTTCTCATTTTCCATTTCCTAATTTTCTTCCTAACTTACTTAGTATTCATATGACTGACTCATGACTTTCCCTTCTTTTGACATTTGATAAATGAAATTATACTCAAAATTCAGACATCAGCCTTTCACTTTCTTGGTTTACTTAGGGGATAACAGCTATTTCCACTGTAACATTATATTTTCAAAGAGTATCAACAATATCTCTCATCCCAAATGTTCTTCAATGTGTACTTGCCATTGTCCCATAAGGAGCAAGAATCTAATATCCCTCTTCTTCAATTTTGACAAGTTTTGACTGCCTTGACCAATACAATACCAGAGAAGACAGCCATTTATCCTCAAAGGCTAAGTCAAAAACGGCTATCAACTTTCACTTTTTTCCTTTAGAACATTCACTCTGGAAAAAGCTAGTTGTCATATAAGAAGTCCAAGTCTCCTGAGACTACCATGCTGAAGCGTTCACATGGATTTAACATTATCCGCTCCATTCACCCTCCCAGCCTTTACCGCCTGCACATGAGAAATGTGAATGAAGCCATCTTATATCTTTCAGACCACTGCAGCCAGCTAAGTACCACTGAGTAACCTCAGATACTGAGGTGAGTGGCAGAAATATCAGGCTACCATTTTTATCTCAAATAAATTGCTTTCATCTCAAACCCTGTCCAAATTTTTGGCCCATAGAATCTTTGAAAATAAGTAAATGGTTTTGGTTTAACCATTAAGTTTGAAGTTGTTTATTGTACAACAATATTAACTTGAATATCCACATATTCTAAAATTCCCTTTCTACAGGTAAATTTTTAACAGTTTGTTATTCACAGCCCATCTTGTTCTTGTTCTTCTGATTTTCAAACTTTATATTCTAAATACCAATTAAGCACTGGATGCTTTAACAAAAATAAGAGAGAGAGGCTCTTTTCTCATGTCATATTTGAAAAATAGTCAATGAAGCAAATACAAAAATATATTGGTTTAGGTCAGTTTTAGAAATAAACAAAGGTATTTGGGAAAAAATTGGAATTATAATTAATACACAGTGGAGTCATACAAGGATTGAAAACACACGTATCACTGCCTAAATGTTGAGTTAAAGAGAGTAAACCAACTATATTAGTGTGGTGTTAGGCGTTTTGGAGTTAGAACATTCAAATTACAGACAGTAGCACAAATGCATAAGTTTATAAAGGAAATTACAAGTAGATTGATGTTAAAGTTATGAGTTGTGTTAGAGTTATAATTCATAAAGAGGATACAAAAAATATCAGAATAGAAAAAGAGAGAGGCGAGGGTTAGGAAAAAGACCAGATCATGGATACCATGGAATACTGAATTTCCTTTTATAAATAATGGAGTCCCAGATAAGTATACAGCAATAAATCAGTTCTTTGGAAATTATTGGTAATAGATAATCAGTGTTTTTCCTCCCAACTTATTTAGGATAAATACTTTTATAAAATACAAGTGAAATTGCTAGCAATATGCAAGTATATTGGTATATACAATAAAAGCAATTAATTTTTACTAGATCAAATAGACATAAAATAGTTTCATCAAATTTTTATAAAATTGTAAAATTCATATCTTCTTTTTTAGTGATGCATAAGTACATTCATAATTTCGACAAGCATTTGTTGTAGACCTGTAACAGTTTCTGGACTGGCATTAGTCCGTGGGCCACACTTTGACTAGTGATAAAGTAAGGGGACTAAAGAAGAGGTGGTGAATAACTGAGATGCTGTTGTAATTGACCAGTTGAGAAAGACAGATGTATTGCTCTATTTCATGATAATTAGAAGTGAAAAGGGGTAGGATGATACCAGAATTGTTAAGGAGTTAGTATTATGCTCTTGTTTCAGGTACTCTCCAGCTAATCAAGGATGACCCTTAACTGAGTATCAGACAATTGTATGAAAGTTGTCACTGTAGCTAGTTTTTGATAGGGAAACATTATGGCAAAAATTTAAGTTTTAGAGTCAGCATATTATAGAAGAGAAAGGCAGAACTCTGAAACCACTGCTGGTTTCATACATGACTCACTGTTCATGTGACCTCAGACAAAATCATTGCGTCTCCATATTCAGCATCTATTCCATAGAATAGAAATAATAAAAATCATAAATGCTTAATTTTCCAACTGACTTCTTGACAGTTTCACTTGCATGCTCTCACATCAAACTCAAAATATAAATCAAATTATGCATATGTGTATATATAAAAATCGAGAACTACTTTCTAAACAACTACTTTCATTAATGACACTACAACAACATAAAATAAAAAAAACTAAGCTCCAATTTTAGTCTTTGTCTATAATATACATTTAATGAATAATTATATTCTATCATTAAAATAAAATTTTTCTATCTATTTCTATTTCTAAAGTCTTTGCTCTAATTCATGCATTCTCACTTGTCTGTTGTACTGGTTTTCTAATATATAGGCAATATATTCTGTCTCAATGTCTAAAAAAATTCAACAATTCATTAATTCATTAATATAGTTAATAACGCAATGCAATAGGATTTGTGAAGAAATATAGCTAAAAACTCTTCTTCAAAGAATTCAAATATTTAATAGACATGATAAAACCAACCAGAAAAATAAGTCAATCAATTATTTTCCAAAGATCAACCAATCATTGACCTGGGCTACAGCTCTGGAATCCAGGAATATATCATTCTAAAATAAAGACTTCAAGCAGCTTGTGTTGGTTCCTTTTTCCTCAATTCCCCACATAGTGATACACTAAGGGCCAGATGTTTATCTGAACATGCAGCAGATTTTGCATTGTAGGAGAGAAATCTCAAAATTATAAGACTCAAAACTTCAATACGGTGGCAGGCACATCTGTCCATGAACATCTCTGGAGCAAATTCTCTCCAAGGAAGAGAAGGAAAGTACTCTAGGTTATTAAAACCCTGGAATGAAAGCAAATGCTTCTGCAGTAGAGGAGAAAGTATCTTAAGGTTATTATCCTTACAATGTATGCAAATGACTCCAGGGGAATCGTTTCTAAACATCCCCAAAGATTATCTCTAATTTCCAAGGGACATTTGCCATTTAATAATACATTCTGAACCAGGAAGGAATGTGAAAAATTTATGGAACACTGTCTCTCAATGGAGTTAATAACAATAGTATTAAAATTACATAATGCACATGTTATTTGGTACACAAATAACCAAGGTGCTTAATGATGTGATAAACATTCTACTTCAAATATATATTTCACTTATTTTCATAGCAATCTTATAAAGAAAGCATTATTGTTCTTTCCTTATACCCAAAGTTAAACCAAGACTAACAAAAATTGAACAGTTCTTCAAAGTCATACATTAGTAAGACATAGATCCAAGGTGCAATGTCATTTTTATCAACATCAAAATCTATGTTGTTAAAAATAATACTATATTACTATTGGAGTCTAGGGGAACCCTTTATGGTGCATCTTTTGGGATTTTCTAGTCAAAATGGGCTGTTAGGAAAAACAAGATAATAATTAATAAAGACAAAATTTACAGAAACAATTTTTTTCTTTTTTTTACTTTTTCTTTCTTTTTTTTTTGAAATGGGGTTTCGCTCTTGCTGCCGAGGCTGGAGAGCAATGGCGCGATCTCGGCTCACTGCAACCTCCGCCTCCCAGATTCAAGAGATTCTCCTGCCTCAGCCTCCAGAGTAGCTGGGATTACATGCATGCGCCACCACACCTGGCTATTTATTATTATTATTATTATTATTTATTTTTAGTAGGGACAGGATTTCTCCATGTTGGTCAGGCTGGTCTCGAACTCTCAACCTCAGGTGATCCACCAGACTCGGCCTCCTAAAGTACTGGGATTACAGGCGTGAGTCACTGTGCCCGGCTGAGAAACAATATTTTTATCAGGATAACATCCCTTCATTTAAACAGATTTATTTAAATTATATGACATTGATTTCCTGTTTAGCAATTGATCAATTTTTATAATTCAAATTACATATTATATAAATATTACATTATACCTAGCAAGTTGAAAACTAGGATGTTACCTCAATGCTTTAGCTATTATTTTGTCTTCAATGACTTTTCTTTCAAGGCACGACGAAGGATACTATCTGAATAAGACAGAGTATTTCGCCAGATTATTTTCTAAATGTCAACTATGATATATTTGAGATGTCACCTGCTGCTGCTATGGAGTTTCATTTTAACCATGAACCCCTATTTCTTATACAACTCATACACTTACAGCATTAAGGAAAGTACTGAGTAAGAATCATTCAAAATATTATGGACATCAGACAAGAGTTATCAAACACTTGAAAATCCATTTTCATAAAATGATGCCAATCATTGTCAAAAATGATTGCATTAAATAACAAGTGAAGGTTTGCTATAAGTGTATACAGGAAGTAAATTTCAATGGTTTTATCTTTGATTTCAAAATATTATATTCCATGGTTTATCTTAAATTATTAGAAATATTTTTTAATCCCAAACAAACTGGTGTTGTCTACCCTGTGCATATAAAATTAAAATAGAAGAAAACAAAAATAAAGTTTTTCTTTTTTTAAAAATTACCAAACTCACTATTTCACAATCAAAGTCATATACTCTGGGACATGAATTACACAGTGTTAATTCATGCTCAGGTGCATTGATGGCTCAGCGCCTTCAGCCTCATGCTCAGCAGCACACTAGGTGTGAAATATTACAACATAATTCACAACCTGTCATGTCTTATGGCTTAATTAGGGATGTTTATGATCTTGTTATTCATATTGTATCAGTAACAGATGACTAAAAAAAGAGACAAGGGATCATTATATGCAGAATAGCCTCATCATCATCACATAAACTGTAGCTCAAACTGTGGCTTAATTCAGTCTGAAATGGTAACTGAAAAAATAATGAAAATAAGTATCAAAGGAGAGTAACACAGCACAAATGCAGTGTCCAATAATGGGATCCAAGAATATACGTATATATTTCTTCACAGTTTATTTCCTGGGCACTGCATTTGTGGGTATTTATTTAGGTTGGAAAAAGATTAGATTAAATCCCGCAAAAAAAGTCTATATGTTGTTGTAAGGAGAAAATCATTATTCCATCAACACATTACAGGATTATAAACTCAATACATATACTTACAAATTATTTCACTTTCTCTGATGATAATACTAATTAACAATCTATACCTAATATTATATAGATAACATTATCAAGATCATCTAATTCTAATAATTTGTGATCATAATTATCTAGGTCAGACATTTAATATTACCATTAATATTCATTAATATCAGTAATATTAATACATTTTAGCACATACACACATATTTTTAAAGTATTATCAATCCATTTTCTACTCTGCATGACAAGTCATCACAAATTTAGGGACTTAAAACAACACATGTCATTATCTCACAGTTTCTATGATCAGACGTCTAGGCACAACTTGATCGAGTCTTCTGCTAAAAGTATTCTGAGGCTGCAATCAATGTATCTGCTAGACTGCATTTTCGTCTGGGCTCTCAACTAGAGAAAATTTCATTTTCAAGTTAACTCAGATTGTTGCAAAATGATTTTTTCTTGAATCTGTATTACCAAGACACTAGCCATTTATTGGATTTTTGCCTGGACGTGACCCTCAGCCTCTAAAGGAGTTCCAAATATCCTCTCTATAGGCAGTTTATAACATGTGTCTTTACTTCCTCAAGGCTAACAGAAGTTCTCATATTACTTACCTAAGGCCTACTTTCATATAATATAACCTAATCAAGAGATTTACATTTATTACTTTTGCCATATTCTATTGGTTAGAAACTTGTCATAAGTTCCACCATCACTTAAGGGGAGAGGATTATCAAAAGGCATGGACATCAAAAGAAAAAATGCTGGGGACAGCGGTCATCTGTTCCATCCATTGCCTCATTTTAATTTTTCCGAAACCTTACAAAGTAGGCATTATTATTTCACTTTTATAGGTGAGAAAATTCAAGTGCAGAGAGATTTAATTATTTTACTCTGTTTGCACAATTTACATATTTCATAACAAGTGTTATTATCCAAAAGTATTTTCTTCAAAAGTCAATGTTCATTTCAACAGAAAGCTGACTTGACATGAGTGGTTTCCACATCTTAGAGGATCTTGAAAACATCTAAATGTTTCTAAAATCAAAGAAACTATTATCTACCTACATTAACTTTTTATTTATATGTTTATTTTTAAAATGGCATATAGAAAAGCTAGAAAATAGGTTCAAGACTTGTTCCAGACAGTCCAGCAGGGAAGGTGTTTTGAATCAAAGTTTGCTTCACAGAGATAAATAACCACAGAAGAAGGAAATTAAAACTTTTGATCCAGTGTGGTGGCTCATGCCTATAATCTCAGCACTTTGGGAGATCGAAGTGGGAAAATCGCTACAGCACAGGATTTAAAGACCAGCCTGGGTAACATAGTGAAACCTCATCTCTACAAAAAGTCTCAAATAAAAATTAAAGAAAATTAGCTGGGTGTGATGGCACATACCTGTAGTCCCAGGTACTCAAGAGACTGTGGTGGGAGGATCACTTGAACCCAGAAGGTTGAAGCTGAAATGAACTGTAATCAAGTCAATGCGCTCATGCCTGGGTGACACAGTGAGACATTGTCTTTAAAAGAATACAAAACAAGCAAACAAATGAACAAACAAAACCAACCAAGCAAATAACCTCTTACAGATCTTGCTTAATGTAAAAAACAACTTCAGTATGACTTCCCAAAGTTCAAGAGAGCTGGCTTGTTGCAAAGAGATAGCTACCATTTACTGGATTCTTACTCTTTTTATGAGACTAAGTTAAATTATTTAAATGAATAATTTCATTTATTTTTAAAAATATCATTTCAATTTTATAGAAAAGGAAACTAAAACTTAGAAATAAAGTGACTTGGCAAAGATCACATAGCTAGTAAATAGGAGCTTTGTTCAGTCCCACCAACCCTGGATGTCTTACTGAGGAAACGTGGGCTCATGGAAGGAGAGCAGGGTAAGGTATTAGTGTTTAAACATTTGACACAGTATCTGTTATGATTCCTACAAAGCTTGTAGGACTGAATGGAGAAGAAAATACACAATAATAAATGACTCTGACTAGATGGTGAGATACTTGTCACTGTAAAATTTAGGGTCTAATCTGCAGTTTTTGCTGCTATGATTGTCTGCTGCCTGAGTTGGCTCCGTCTTTACTGGAAGGCATGCTGATTTCCAGAAGCAAAGCTGGGGTATGGCAACATTTTACTCTGAGAAGGCTGCAGTGAGGAATGCTTTCTAGGCCAGAGATATTCTAGAACTGTGGAAATCCAAACACCAGCAGAGTCACCAAAGACTTCTACATTTGTGACCATTCTCAGGACATGGTTTTCAGATGTGGGACATAATATAGGATAAAAGAATGCCAAAACCACAACTATAATCAATATTCTAACTGACCTGAATAGACTGACGACTCTGGATACACAGATGATGTGTAGAAGGTGAACACCATAGAGAAGCCATTAGTCAAGACATATTGCCAGGTTTGGTGACTTGTGCCTGTAATCTCAAGAGTAATACTCAGGAGTAAGGAGGCTGAGGACTTGAGTCCAGGAGTTTGAGACCAGCCTGTGCAACATAGGAAGATCCTGTTCCCAAATAAGTTATTTTTTGAGAAAACAAAAAACATAGGGATCACTCTGAACACGTAAATTATACACATTCACGTGGTCAGAAACACTGACTAATCTTGCGTGATTAGTGCCTGACACACTAACTTCTATAAACAAACTGATATGTTTAATATGTGAACTAATTCTTAAACATAAATCACTTCAAACCCAGTGACCCTTCCCCAACACCAGAGGAGCTTCTGATAACTCTGCCTCAGCTATATGGGGACCTCACTAGGTAGAACTAATGCAATATCCCCAGCTAACCATTGTTTTAAGGGAAGATAATATATACCCAAACTTAATTAAGTAAATTAAAATATGCCTAGGGAAACAGAAGAGTGTTTTATCCTGTTACAGTAGGTAGTCAGACATGAGCAGGACAGGAGAGGCCCCCCCAACACAAGGAATGACAGGCAACCATCCGGTGATGGTCAAATGGTTATTAAACTCTCTCTCTAAAACAATAATTGCTCACAGCCAACACCAGGAAAAGGCAGTCTCCCAATAGATAGAGAATCCATGAAACTAGTGACCAGTAACCTCCCAATAAAATCTCAGGTGTTGGGAGAGCGGGCTCAAGCATGCACACTAAGGGTCAAAATAGCAGGGTCTAACTGGTGTATGACCTTCTTCTAGAAACACTCAACTGGTAAAGAAATAACGCCTCAAGTAAGAATTGTACAACTTTAATAAACACACTGAGCATGAGCTTAAGATCTCCCTGATTGAAAGAAAGTGCATTTCTTTCACTTTTCTCATTACTTTAAGTAGAATTTGGCCTGCCAGTTACATGCTGAGAAAACTATCATCTTCTTATTTCTAGCTAAAGTCTGAAGGGTAACAAGTGGATCAGGCTATGAGAGAACCCGGGTGAAGACATCTTCTCCAAATCCTAAATTAGTAGAGAGATTCACAGGCTTCAGTCAGAATTATTATTGACCTTCAGGTTCATAATACCAGCCATAAAACTAGTTCACAATATAAACATTCACATATTCTAAAAGATTGACCTCATATGACAAGTTCTCTTGCCAGAATGAACCAATAATAAAATTAATATTAAATACAAATTAACATAAAAAAGAAAAATGACCTTCACATTCCACATATTTGAAAACCAAACCTTCACAGTAAGATACACTTTAGATTAAAGATAAAGTGTAGGACTATTTCTACATACAGATAACGGAATGGCATAAAAAATGACACTGGTCAAAATTTTTGCAAGGCACAGAAAATGAAATATTTAGAAAGAGACGTGCAGCTTAAAAAAATGAGAATAGTTGACAGAGATAAAAAAATAGGAAGTAGTTATTTTGTTCTTTTCGAAGACTAAGAAGTAATGAAAGAATTAAGGGCACAACTTAATAAAACAGAAAAAATACCTAATTTATAGATACATTTAGCAATAACACTTTACATTGTTTAAGCACAATTTAAAGTAAGATTTTATGAAAAGATGAACAGGATAGATACACCTATAGCAAAACAAGTCAAGAATGTGGGCAGGGGAAGGGAGAAGAGAAAAATTTGAAATAAAAATGAAGAATAAAAATGATTAGATATACAATACATTTTAAACACTTTAAGAGAATCTTTAATAATATTTATAATTAAGTATTTTTGTGTGCAGCATATTGTTGGACCTCCCATTTTTTACCTAATCTGAAAATATTTGTATTTGAGTGTTTCAATCACTAACATTTAATTTTAAATTGTATGGTTATGTTTATGTTCTTGCGGTTTACTATTTTTTATTTCACTTTTTATTTTTCTGTACTTTCTGTTTTGATAGGGTTATCTTGTTAAATGGCTATTGAAGCTTTGTATTCATTATTAAAATTGTTTTATTCTATAATTTAACTTATGTATTTAAAAAAGTTTTTTGTTATATTTTATGTATATGAGTGCTTAGTTTTTGGTTGCAAATGGCTTCTCCCACTCATTGATTCATCTGTTTGCTCTCTTGTATGTCTTCTCAAAAATAACTCCTATTTTCATGAAGCTGAATTTATCAATTTTATTTGTAGTTAGTATTTCGAGCGTATGCATGTCTTGTTTTTGAAATATTTGCATATGTAAGAATCATTATATGTCATGTTATATTTTATACTTAAGAAGCAAAACATTTATTGTGCTGCTGTAGGTATTTATTTATTTATTTTTCCTTTTTTAACATTTATTTTTATTTTTTTATTTTTTATTTATTTAACTTTTTATTATCATTATACTTTAAGTTCTAGGGTACATGTGCATAATGTGCAGGTTTGTTACATATGTATACTTGTGCGGTGTTGGTGTGCTGCACCCACCAACTCATCAGCACCCATCAACTCGTCATTTACATCAGTTATAACTCCCAATGCAATCGAGTCCAAGTGATACTGTTGTTCAGTTCCCACCTATGAGTGAGAACATGCGATGTTTGGTTTTCTGTTCTTGCGATAGTTTGCTGAGAATGATGGTTTCCAGCTGCATTCATGTCCCTACAAAGGACACAAACTCAACCTTTTTTATGGCTGCATAGTATTCCATGGTGTATATGTGCCACATTTTCTTAATCCAGTCTGTCACAGATGGACATTTGGGTTGATTCCAAGTCTTTGCTATTGTGAATAGTGCCGCAATAAACGTACGTTTGCACATGTCTTTATAGCAGCATGATTCCTTTGGGTATATACACAGTAATGGGATGGCTGGGCCATATGGTATTTCTAGTTCTAGATCCTTGAGGAATCGCCATACTGTTTTCCATAATGGTTGAACTAGTTTACAATCCCACCAATAGGGTCAAAGTGTTCATATTTCTCCACATTCTCTCCAGCACCTGTTGTTTCCTGACTTTTTAATGATTGCCATTCTAACTGGTGTGAGATGGTATCTCATTGTGGTTTTGATTTGCATTTCTCTGATGGCGAGTGATGATGAGCATTTTTTCATGTGTCTGTTGGCTGTATGAATGTCTTCTTTTGATAAATATCTGTTCATATCCTTTGCCCACTTTTTGGGGTTGTTTGTTTTTTTTCTTGTCAATTTGTTTGAGTTTTTTGTAGGTTCTGGATATTAGCCCTTTGTCAGATGAGTAGATTGCAAAACTTTTCTCCCATTCTGTAGGTTGCCTGTTCACTCTGATGGTAGTTTATTTTGCTGTGCAGAAGTTCTTTAGTTTAATTAGATCCCATTTGTCAATTTTGGCTTTTGTTGCCATTGCTTTTGGTGTTTTAGACATCAAGTCCTTGTCCATGCCTACATCCTGAATGGTATTACCTAGGTTTTCTTCTAGGATTGTTATAGTATTAGGTCTAACATTTAAGTCTCTATTCCATCTTGAATTAATTTTTGTGTAAGAAGTAAGGAAAGGATCCAGTTTTAGCTTTCTACTTATGGCTAACCAATTTTCCCAGCACCATTTATTAAACAGGGAATCCTTTCCCCATTTCTTGTTTTTCTCAGGTTTGTCAAAGATCAGATGGCTGTAGATGTGTGGTATTATTTCTGAGGACTCTGTTCTGTTCCATTGGTCTATATCTCTGTTTTGGTACCAGTACCATGCTGTTTTGTTACTGTAGCCTTGTAGTATAGTTTCAAGTCAGGTAGCGTGATGCCTCCAGCTTTGTTCTTTTTGACTTAGGATTGTCTTGGCAATGCGGGATTTTTTTGGTTCCATATGAACTTTATTTTTTTTTTTTATTTTTTTTTTTTTTTGAGACGGAGTCTCGCTCTGTCGCCCAGACTGGAGTGCAGTGGCCGGATCTCAGCTCACTGCAAGCTCCGCCTCCCGGGTTTACGCCATTCTCCTGCCTCAGCCTCCCGAGTAGCTGGGACTACAGACGCCCGCCACCTCGCCCGGCTAGTTTTTTTTTTTTTGTATTTTTAGTAGAGACGGGGTTTCACCGTGTTAGCCAGGATGGTCTCGAACTCCTGACCTCGTGATCCGCCCGTCTCGGCCTCCCAAAGTGCTGGGATTACAGGCTTGAGCCACCGCGCCCGGCCCCATATGAACTTTAAAGCTGTTTTTTCCAATTCTGTGAAGAAACTCATTGGTAGCTTGAAATGAGTAAACTAATATTCATTTAAAAATTACTAGTTCGAAGATTGAATAATTTTATTTAACTCTGTTAGTCATTATTCATCCATTTATTCAATACATCTTTAGTGAGCACATTACTGGAGCTGGCACTGTAATATACTGTATATATAGTAGTGAATAAGTCTGACATTCTCCTTTGTTTTGAGCAAAATTATCTCTCTTGTTTTTACCACGCTTTTCTCTTATAAGTGGCTTCTTATATATGTTCTTTATTTAATATTTTACATTTGGAAAGTCTTCTTTTTCCTGATTTAGTATTATGAAAATACTAATTGATGATTTTTAAGAGTGGAACTGTTTCATATCATTTGTGGGGTCATGTAGATACATATTCTGTCTCCAGGAATTTAATCTCTAATCGTGTTTCATCATAAGTCACATAAGTGAATGAATTTCTAGTAGAAAATTTAAAATAGTGAACATGTTTGCTCCAAACATTATAATTGTTTATTGTTTCTCTTGTTGACTTAAACACTAAATCAAAGCAATTATGTAGGAAACTAAGGAGAAAAAACCATTTTTTCCATATGTGAGAAGATAAGGATAGTTAAAAAATCAAAATATCACCTTTGAATGAATCAATAAAAATGTTTCTCTATATTTTTTTTTTTTTTTTTTTTGAGACGGAGTCTCGCTCTGCCGCCCAGGCTGGAGTGCAGTGGCCGGATCTCAGCTCACTGCAAGCCCCGCCTCTTGGGTTTACACCATTCTCCTGCCTCAGCCTCCCAAGTAGCTGGGACTACAGGAGCCCGCCACGTCGCCCGGCTAGTTTTTTGTATTTTTTAGTAGAGACGGGGTTTCACCGTGTTAGCCAGGATGGTCTCGATCTCCTGACCTCGTGATCCGCCCGTCTCGGCCTCCCAAAGTGCTGGGATTACAGGCTTGAGCCACCGCGCCCGGCCATGTTTCTCTATATTGATTAAACATACTTGACAGTTTTTTCAATGCTTTAAATTACTGTACTGATAAACTTCATTATGTTTTAATTTAGAAAACCCCAGATACATGTAACATAGTTGGTAACATACTATGTAAGAAAAAACTGATTTTTTCTTTAGTAATTTGTTTTTAAAGATCAAGTATCTATAATTTCAAAGTAAAGATGATTTTTCTTATTTAAATATAAAGATATATTTATATAATCTATCATATACATATATAATTATTTTAAGGAAAAGATACAGATTTTAGTTATAGTTAACACCAGGAGGAAAAAGAGCAATACCCAAATTCTTTATTGTGTCATTAACTTATCTGTAGGCAGCAATAAGACCTTTCAAAAATTTTATTTCCCAAATTACAAATGTGCAAGGCATGCCTCTTAACAACCTCTTGTCACATTAGACTCAATGGCTGAATTACAGTATAACATGATCTGTTTATAATCAACTCCTTTATGGATTGAAAATGTTTGTAAAAAGGTTTGAAATAAAAGTAGTTTCATGTTTGCAACTTCATGCTTTCTTTTTACTTTTTCTTTCCTATAGTCACGCTTTTTTCTCTACATTTGCAGATTCTGTCATACCATTATGACAAGAATATAAATATTAATGATTTAGCCTGTTGAAAGAATTACAGAGCAGAGGATTCAAATTAGTGTCTTATCAATTTATTCAGAACTGATAACCAATCACATAATTCATATTACTTCAAAACTCCTACTAATATAGGTTTATTTTAATACATTTTTAAAACTCAATCTCAATCTTCAATTTTGTTTTATCCACTTAGAAGCTGTTCAATACTATACCCTTATAATAAATGCCTTTTAAAACTTTACATTTATGTCAGCAGAGTTCATATAATCATTCTTCCAACACCTATCTTTTTATATTGTTAGTCTTTTATAAAAGAAAAAAGTGTGTCATGTATTAATACAATATAACCAAAACTTTTTTCAAAAATGTTATTTTCTATTGCAAAGTTTAATTTAATAAACATTGTCACTGTAACACAATTTTTTCCATTTTCATATTAAGAGGTCAGTTGGGATAACAGACACTGGGATTTTTAGCACAGTATGAAAAGAATTAATTTTACATCTTCAATTAAGACCAATTAGAGTTGTACTTTCTCTGGCTTGCACACCATGAAAGAACTCTACCATAATGTCTAATGAGCATAGACAGTTCATTAATGTTAAATTTGGTCTCCATGTCTGTTTTCATCTCCTGTGGTGTTTTGTGGGTTCCTAAAAACTCCTGGAAATTGTGTATTAGAGATGTATTACATCTAATAACATCATTTATAGGGATTTTAAATATTAAACAATACATTAATAGGTTAGCATTACTTATATTTCTAGAATGTAGTAAAACATTTCAGGAAGTTTTGGATTTAATGATTTGATAAAATGAAACTTAATAAATTATTTACCCTAAATCTTTTATTCAGGAAATCATTACTATGCTGCACTAAAATGAGTCTAAAAGGCTCCATGTAGTTTTTAAAAGGATTAAAAAGCTCTATGTAGTTTTTAAAAGGATTAAAAACTGTATTTCTATTAACAATTATTATACTTGTTGTATATATATTATACAATATAGAGAATCTTATCACTTCGCATTTTCAACGTTCTTTACTCTGTGGCATGTACATGTAAATAGTATGTTTCACATTGAAAAGCACTTTGAATCTATGCAAATTTGATCCAAAATAGAAATTATGGGAATCAGTAAGCTAATAAATGTGAAATTTAATGTTATTTTCTTATACAGAAATGAGTTATGTTTGATAAAATTGTCAGTGTACATGTGTTTAAAACTGTGTAAATATTTCTTTCATTAAATACTCTATATATTTTTGAGACAGTCAAGGCATTAAATGGAACAAAACATTTTAGATTAAAACAAATATTTTTATTTGAACTACTTGACTACTCCCTGTAGAAATGGCTTTAGAATTGTTATATAAACATTACACTTAAATGCAGGTAAAACTTCAACCAAAATGTTAGCCACAATTAAAAATACCAAATAAATACCAACTGCCCTGGAAAAATGCCACTGATCTTAAATTTTGGACAATTACAGGCATGCAATTATGTTAAGATACACAAATATATGGTCAGTTAAATTGCACAAATGTAAAGTATTTAAAAATGCCAAGTCTTCAACAAACGTGTCAAAGAAACCTTGTATCTATTAAGAAAAACAATGTAAGATAAACAATGTACTTTAGCCCATACCTCACATCATAAAAAAAAAGTTCACACTGTATTGAGCATTTACCTATGATGCACTTAACAAAAAAAAAAAGGGAAAGAAAAGATAAATAAGACTTCATAAAAATTAAAACTGACTTAGAAGCCACCGTTAAGTACATAAAATTGAAAGCTATAGATTGAGAGAAAATATTTTAATATACGTCTATATAAACATATGTGTGTGGGAAAACATGTGTAATATATTTGTACAAATAAACAGTAAGATAACACAGTGTGTGTGTGTGTGTGTGTGTGTGTGTGTGTGTTGAGATGGGGTTTTGCTCTTGTCACCCAGGCTGGAGTGCAGTGGTGTGATCTTGGCTCACTGCAATATCTGCCTCCCAGATTCAAGCAATTCTCCTGCCTCAGTATCCCGAGTAATAGGGATTACAGGCACGTGCCACCACACCCAGCTAAGTTTTTGTATTTTTAGTAGAGACAGGGTTTCGCCATATTGGCCAGGCTAGTCTCAAACTCCTGGTCTCAAATGATACACCTACCTTGGCCTCCCAAAGTGCCGGGATTACAGACATGAGCCATGCATCCCGCTTAACATAGTTTTTTGTTTGTTTGGTTGGTTTTTGTTTTTTTTATGGGCAACATATTGGAAGACACTTTGCAAAGTCATATGTACCAATAACGAAGAAGCACATGAAAAGTTGTTCAATATTGCTTTTCATCAGGGAAATGCAAATTAAAACTACCATTAGATATAACTTCACATCCACTAGGAAGGTTATAATTAAAGTGACAAAATATTGGAGAGGAAGACTAAATGGAACTCTCATACTTTGTCAGTAGAATATGAAATGATAGAGCCACTTTGGAATTTAGCTGAAAGCTTCCTAGAAAAGATCAATATACTCCTATTTTATATTACTTTATGTGAGGCAGTCATTTTACTTCCAGGTATTTACTTAAAAGATATGAAAACATGTCCATAAGGAGGTGAATACAAGAATATTTGATGCAGTTTTATTCAAAAGAAACAAAAACTAGAAACAATCCACATGTCTATTAACAGAAGAGTGAGTAAGAAATTATCACATATCACTTCAAGGAAATTATACTTAACAATAATTAACAAAATATAATGACACCTCATGAATCACTCTCAGGAAAATTATTTTAAGAAAAAGAAGCAGACACAAAAAAGCCCATACAAAACGATTTAATTTAAATGAACTTCAAGAAAAAGGCAACCTAATTTGCAGAGATAGAAATAAGAATCACTGACTAGAAAGGCTTACAGAAGGGGCTGGTTAAAAGGAATAAAATAAATTTCTAAAGTGATGAACTTGTCTATATCTTATTGGGGTGTTGATAGGTGTATATTTGCCAAAATTCCTCAAACTGTACATTTATGAACTGTACAACTTACCCATATAATTATATAGCACCAATACAATGATGTATAACATGTTATTTAACATTATGTTCCCGTGTAGTTTTGTATATAGTAAAGTGTTAATAGCTATAAAATATCTGATATTATGCCTTACTTTGAACTTAAGTAGCTTGCCTGCCACTGTGTTATTGATGGTGGCAGAAGAATTGAGCTTCCTGTGTTAGAGTCAGATACTTTTATTAGTTATGTTACAAGAGGCAGAACCAACTGTATGCCTGCATCAGTTCCCTTAAGACCCAAGTCCCATAGAAGCAATGTGGAGTGGCCCAGATGGGTGCTGCACATAAATAATGGGTTTGTGTTACAGCTAAGGAATCCTGAGTTTAGGAAACCCTTAATTGCATAAGTAAATTTCTAGTAAACTTGTTCAAATATTATTCCACAGAGATAATATATGTATGGTTCTATTGAGGGATTATATCTACTTCCTGCCTTGAAGGAAAGTACTGTGTCTATCTTCCAAGGCTGTTCTCTATACAAATATTCTGGAAAAGAGATCAGGAAAAAATTTATATTAGTCATGTGGAAAGGTTATGAAAATACATACAGGACGCTTAAGTACATATTACTAAGTGAAAGAAGCCAATCTGTAGAAGGCTGCATGCTATATGATTCCATCTATGACTTTCTGGAAAAGCCAAAATTATATACACAGTAAAACAATCAGTGATTGTCAGGGTTTGGATGGGAAAGAGAGATCAACAGTCAGACACAGAGAATTTTCAGGGCACTAAAATTACTCTATGTAGTACTATAATGATGGACATGTTTCATTGTATATTTGTCCAAGCTTATAGAACATACAACGCCAAGAATAAACCCTAATGTAAGCTAGGGACTTTGGGTGATAATGATGTGTGAACATAGGTTCAATTGTCACAAGTGTTCCACTCCTGTACAATCCCCTCAATTTTGCTGTGAACCTAAAATTGCTCTAAAAAAATAAATCCTATTTTTTAAAAGTTAAGAAATACACTACGGAAAAGGAGCAGAATTGGGAAGATGGTAGCCAAGGAATATAAAATTTCAGTTAGACAGGAGGGGTAAGTTCAATAGATCTATCGCATGACACACTACGACTATAGTTAATAACAATGAACTGCATACTTGAAAATTACTAAGAATAGATTTCAAGTGTTCTCACCTCAAAAAAAATTTTAAAAAAGAAAAATAAAAGGAAACACATTGATATTTAATAGCTTGTATTTTAAAAGGGTGTATCATGCTTATTCATAGAGAAAATATATGAGAGGGAGAGAGAGAGACAGAAACAACACAAACACCTTGTTGTGGTAGATAAGAAAGAGAAGAAGATCATAAAATAGGTCTTCTATCATTAAATGAAATGACTCCTTATCAACCCCCTGTAACAAAATAAAAACTGAAACTATATACTATCTATATAGAAAAAAAAAAAAAAAGACGACAAAAAAGTAATACATGTCATGGTCCACACATGTATTACATGGAAGGTCTCTCAGCTTTGGGGTAGATAAATATTAATATATATATATACACACACACACACACACACACAAACACACACATTTATATTTGGGTAATATACGTAAGATTTCAGAAAAACTTTTTAGAATGTTAGATAACTAAAATAGGCTTTTCTAATTAAGAATAATTTTTCATTGGTTCATTCTGTTCAGAAAAAATATAAAAGGAGAAGCATTTGGCATATAGGTGATTAACTCTCAAAACATTGTCCCCAACTCTAAATTTTGGTTCTATGTTGGGTCAGCTTTTCACTACAAATGCAGTTGTGAATCTTTGTTTATTAAATATTTATTGCATAAATATCCTATCAAGTTGTAGTCTCTGGGCTTTGGATTGTGAACTCTGTTCTGGCTGGAGTCACAATATCACTTTGAGATCACCATCTCCATTAGCAATTCTGTATTTCTTACTTAAGAAAATCTGAGGTAGGAGAAATTGAATGGGGGATCCCTTGCATCCTCCACTGGCCCATGGATCTCAGGAGGTATTCAGGTGTATTCTACTGGGGATAGGGTTATGTAAATCACAACGCCAAAGACAAAAATTGTAATTGCCTGGTTGGGTTCTTCTTGCTTGCTGCATAGATAGAGCTGATTTACTGAAACAGCAGTATTGCAGCTGAGAAAGAGTTTAATAAATACAAAGCCAAGTGGAATTGCAACAGTTTATTACTCAAATCAGCCTCTCCAAGAACTCAGAGGCCAGTGTTTTTATGGCTAATGTGGTGAGTAGGGGGCTAGGGAAAAGGTGCTGCTGATTAGCTGGAATGAAGTCATAGAAGTGTGGAAAACACTCCTCATGTGCCAAGTCAATCTCTCAATTTAGCCACAGGACCAACTGAGTCATGAATCACAACTCTGGGTGGAGTTGCTCATCAGGATGTAAAAGCCTGAAAAACATCTCAAAAGATCAATCTTAGGTTTTACAATAGTGATGTTAGCCATAGGAGCAATTGGGAAAGATACAAATCCTGTGACCTCCAGAAAAATGGCTGAACTGTATTTACATTTCACCAGAATGCAGGCTCCTCCCATAATCCTAATCTCATAGCGTTTCATTAGTTTTACAAGGTTTTAGTCCCTGGGCAAGGAGAGGTTAGTTTTAGGGAGGAACTCTTATCATCCTTGTTTCAAAGTTAAACTATAAACTAAATTCCTCCCATGGTTAACTTGTCCTATGTCCAGGAAATAGTGAGGACAGCCAGTCTTTGAGGTTGGAAGCAAGACTGATTCAGCTATGCTAAAATTCTCTCACTATCATAATCTTGGCAAAGGTAGTTTCGAGACAATGAACTAACAAAAAACTATCTACTGAAAGGTTCCAGGAAGGAACTTTTCAGTAGCATCACTGAGAAAAAAGGACAGTGGTTCTGTCATTCACGAAGTTAGTAGGATGAAATTTTTCAGGGTGACAGTGGCAATGACTTCTGTAAAGGGCACAATAGTCTCACTATGCATATGCCGCAGGCATTCACTGTCTACTGAGCTGTGAAAGGAACTACTGGGCAGGAGAGCTCTATGGAGATGATGCCACTTCACATTTAAAAAGCTTTCAATTTTGCATCGTCGCCCTGAGGAAAAATCCAGACTAAAGCTGACCTCTAGGTATATTCCACACTTAATTCACATTCCTTTTCTTTTTCTTTCTGCTTATGCTCTGGATATAGCAAACACTTTGCAATTCTTGAAGGAAAGGGTGTTTTCTGTATCTCAAGGTATTAATCTATGTATTCATGTTGTTACACATTGTATAACAATTCCTTGTCCATCTCTTCCCACAGTTTGTAAGCTCTTTCAGAAAAGGGACTATCTTTGTTGCTTTTATAGCATGACTACATGGCATATCACAGCAGTTATTATAAACATTATTCGTTAGTTTA
Source organism: Trachypithecus francoisi (assembly GCF_009764315.1). Taxonomy (NCBI): domain Eukaryota; kingdom Metazoa; phylum Chordata; class Mammalia; order Primates; family Cercopithecidae; genus Trachypithecus; species Trachypithecus francoisi. Next base: position 53,282,305 of record NW_022681463.1, on the reverse strand, counting down.
GTGAATTAATTTTCAATTGAAACAAATACGTATTTTAAATTAGGAACATTATTGCTAGATTTATATGCTCTACTAAAAGAGTTGTAATAACTGCCCAAATTACAGGAAGAATGCTGAGGCTTTCTCTAGAACACAAACTTGTGCATTCATTATGACAATTGGGCCCTTCTTACACTTGGTTCTAATTAAAACACTATTATGTTGAAAGAGATCAAACACACTCACACATTCCTCAGCCCTGGGCCCAACACAAACACATTCCTCCATATATCTCAACTTCCTGAGCCCAGCACAAACACAAACACATTCCTCCATAGCTCAACTTTGGAAAAAAAACATCACCTGGAGAGTCCCCTGATAAAGGTCCTAAGTGTTTGAAAAATAACTGAAACTCCCAGAAGGCGGGAACCAATCATAAACGGCCAAATCGCCTTGTTCAAATGTCAGCCAATCCCAAACCTGTATCGCATAAAATCCCCTGTGACTCTATGCCTGTTTACTGCTGACTATATAACGCAGTCTCAGGCGCAGCCGAGGGCTCTCGAACAATTTTTGGTTGGGAGTCCAGGTTCGAACTTGTATTAATTATCCTTCCAAATTCCCACCTCCAAATGACACTACACTGGGAGAATGCAATTATTTAGTGCTAACAGTGTCCTTTGGGATGTTACAGGTAATTAGGCAGGCATGAGCAGGGCAGGAGACAGCTCTCCCCCACCACTAGGAATGTCAGGTTATGGCTTGGCAATGATCATGTTGGCTCTCTAAAAGTGGTAAGTTGGCAGCCAGCACCAGGGAGAAACCATCTCCTAATAGTCCATAACTGTTAATATTCAAGTGTGAATTGAATGCAGATGCTAGGGAGATGCAACTTCTCCATTAAGATACAAAATGACAGAGTATGACCTTCTAGGGACATTTTTCCCTTTACTGGGTTCCACCAGAAAAGAAAAAAGCCTCAGATGGGCATGCGCACAACTTCCTAAACATACTGGACACACTCACGTCCCAAGTGTAAGGCGGACACTGCATATGTGGGCAGCCCACTCTAAAGGAAGAGTCATGAGAAAGGGATGCAAAACACTGGAAAGGGGCCACACTATAAAGTCCCAGGATCACAAACACTGCAATTGTTCTTCAGGCTGCCCACCTGGATCTCTTCCAAGTTCACTTTCCTTTCTTTCCTGCTCTAAAGCTTTTTAATCAACTTCCCCTCCTGCTCTGAAACTTGTCTTGGTCTACTTTTCTGCTTGATGCCCTTTAGTGGAATTATTCCTTCTGAGGAGGCAAGAATTGAGCTTGCTGCAGACCCATGTAGATTTGCTGCCAGTAACTCAGATACCTTCCACAGCTACCAGGGAGAAGAGGGAATATAGTGGACTGCTAAATGACTATTCATAAAGAACTGAGATAAGAAATCATTTATCTGTGAAAACTTTGTGGTTGTTAATACTGAGTGTCAACTCGACTGGATGAAGGATGGAAAGTATCAATCCTGGGTGTGTCTGTGAGGGTGTTGCCAAAGGAGATTGACATTTGAGTCTGTGGACTGGGGAAGATAGGCCCACCCTTAATCTGGTGGGCACAATCTAATCAGCTGCCAGCAAATATAAAGACGGCAGCAAAAGGTGAAAGAGTGAGACTGGCCTAGCCTCCCAGCCTACATCTTTCTCCCATGCTAGATGCTTCCTGCTCTCAAACATCAGACTCTTAAGTTCTTCAGTTTTGAGACTTAGACTGTCTCTCCTTGTTCCTCAAGCTTGCAGACAGCCTACTGTGGGACCTTGTGATTGTGTAAGTTAATAATAAACTCCCCTTTATATATGTGTGTGTGTGTGTATGTCTGTGTGTGTGTGTATGTATGTATCCTATTTAGAAATAAATCTGACTGAAATTTAAGGACCTTCTACCTCAGTAAAATTTCTACGAGTCCAGTGGTGTGGGACTTGTTGAGATATTCCTTCTAAAGTGAAGGATAAATTGATGCTTTTGGCCCCTCCTACAACCAAGAAAGAGGCACAATGCCTAGTGATCTATTTGGATTTCAGAGGCAACACATTCTTCATTTGAGTGTGTTGGTCTGGCCCATTTATTAAGTGATCTGAAGTGCTGCCAGTTTTGAGTGGGGTCCAGAACAAGAGAAGGCTCTGCAACAAGTCCTGTCTGCTGTGCAAGCTTCTCTGCCACTTGGGTCGTATGACCCAGCAGATCCAATGATGCTTTAAGTGTCAGTGGCAGATAGGGATGATGTTTGGAGCCTTTGGTAGGCCCCCATAGGTGAATCACAGTAGAGGTCTCTAGGATTTTGAAGCAAGGACCTGTCATCTTCTGCAGATAACTACTCTCCTTTTGAGACACAACTCTTGGCCTGTTACTGGGCTTTAGTAGAAACTGAACATTTGACTATGGGTCATCGACCTATCATTAACTGGGTGCTTTCTGACCCATCTAGCCATAAAGTGGGGCATGCTCAGCAGCATTCCATCATCAAGTGGAAGTGGTATATATATGTGATCGAGCTCAAGCATGTCCTGAAGGCACAAGTGAGTTACACGAGGAAGTAGCTCAAATGCGCATGGTCTCCACTTTTGCCACCCTGCCTTCTCTCCCTGAGCCTGCACCAGTGATCTTATGGGGAGTTCCCTATGATCAGTCAACAGAGGAAGAGAAGACTAGGGCCTGGTTCACAGATGGTTCTGCACCATATGCAGGCACCACCTAAAAACAGACAGCTGCAGCACTACAGCCACTTTCTAGGACATCCCTGAAGGACAGCGGTGAAGGGAAATCTTCCCAGTGGGCAAAACTTCAAGCAGTGAACTTGGTTGTGCACTTTGCATGGAAGAGGAAATGGCCAGATATGCAATTATATACTAATTCATGGGCTGTAGCCAACGGTTTGGATGGATGGTCAGGGACTTGGAAGAAACATGATTAGAAGATTGGTGACAAAGAAATTTGGGGGATAGGCATGTGGATGGACCTCTCTGAGTGGTCAAAAACTGTGAAGATATTTGTATCCCATGTGAGTGCTCACCAATGAGTGACCTCAGGAAAGGAAGATTTAAATAATGAATTGGACAGGATGACCCGTTCTCTGGACACTACTCAGTCTCTTTCCCCAGGCACCCCTGTCATCACCCAATGGGCCCATGAACAAAGTGGCCATGGTGGCAGGGACGGAGGTTTTGTATGCCCTCGGCAACATGAACTTTCACTCACCAAGGTTTACCTGCCTATGGCAACTGCTAAGTGCCCACTTTGCTTGCAGCAGAGTCCTCGATATGCCATCATTCCTCAGGGCGATCAGCCTACTAACTGGTGGCAGGTTCATTATATTGGACCTCTTCTATCATAGAAAGGGCTGAAGTTTGTCTTCGCTGGAGTCGACACTCATCTGGATTGGGCTTGCCTATCCTGCATGCAGTACCTCTGCCAAGACTACCATCCATGGACTCACGGAATGCCTTATATACTGTCACGTTATTCCCCACAGCATTATGTCTGGCCAAGGCACTCACTTTATGGCTAAAGAAGTGCAGCAGTGGGCTTATACTCATGGAATTTACTGATCTTACCATGTTCCACATCATCCTGAAGCAGCTGGATTGATAGAATGGTGAAATGGCCTTTTGAAGTCACAATTACAATGACAAATTGGTGACAATACTTTGCAGGGCTGGGGCAGAGTTCTCCAGAAGGCCTTGTATACTCTGAATCAGCATGCAATATATGATACTGTTTCTACCACAGCCAGGATTCAAATGTCCGGGAATCAAGAGGTGAAAGTGGAAGTATCACCACTCACCATCACCCCTAGTGATCCACTAGCAAAATTTTCGCTTCCTGTTCCTGCAACATTATGTTCTGCTGGACTGTAGGTCTTAGCTCCAGAGGGAGGAACACTGTCACCAGAAGATACAACAATGATTTCATTAAACTGGACGTTAAGATTGCCACCTGGACAGTTTGGGCTCCTCCTATCTTAAAGTCAGCAGGCTAAGACGGGAGTTACAGTGTTGGCCGGTATGATTGAACCAGACTATCAAGATGAAATCAGTCTACTACTCCATAACAGAGGTAAGGAAAAGTATTCATGGAATACAGAAGATCCATTAAGGCATCTCTTAGTATTACCATGCCCTGTGATTAAGGTCAATGGGAAACCACAACAGCCCAATCCAGGCAGAACTACAAATGGTCCACACCCCTCAGAAATGAAGGTTTGGGTCACTGCATCAGGAAAAATATCAATGAGATATATATACACACACACACACACACACATACACACACACACGCACACACACACATATAAAGGGGAGTTAATATTTAATAAACTCCCCTTTATATATGTGTGTGTGTATATATATGTATCTCATATATATATCTCAAATATATCTCATATATGTATCTCATATATATCTCACATATATCTCATATATATCTCATATATGTATCATATATATCTCATAAATATCTCATATATATAACTCACATATATATGATATATATATCCTATTAGTTCTGTCCCTCTAGGGAACCATGACTAATACAAATTCTTTTCGTTTCTAATGCCTGGAAGATTAGAAGATACGTGTTCATCATTCTGGATAAAATTGGGGAGACATTTATATGGGCCTTGGTGAATAAATATTTTATATAAAATGTATTCAAGATAAAAATACAAAATGTAAGGGAAGGTAGCAAATATTATATTAAAATAAAAATTCAAATAGCAAATATATAATTATAAAATATAAATAATTTTACAATATTTTGTGAATGACTTGAGTTATTGTAATTTATTATAGTAGCTTAATCAAGTATACTGATCTTAGGCATTAAATTTGAAAATGGCAGACAAAATTCCAGATCAAGATTTTTTATGATGCTCTTTCCAAATTGCTGAATATAACAATTGACTGGAAATGTTTACATCAGTAAATAAAACACTTTTCACCATCATTACAATATTAGCAATGTTTAAAGTTATATTATGAAAACTATATCTTTTTAATTTTGACTTCTAATGTTAAAAATTCAATTTGCTTTCAGTTGAATGTTTCTTAAATATCAAAAATAATAAAGAAGACCTAATTTGCAGAATGATAGAGAAACTATGTAGCTAACTTGTATATCACAAAATGTATAAATCAATCACAGAGAAAAGTATACCAAACCTGGAAAAGTAGAGATTCAAGTGTATATACACTAGAACTGTGCCCAAAAGGGAGCACTGTCCACCTCCATTCATCCTTCATCTTCTTTACTGCCATACTCTAGCTGTTAGTGCCTTGTTTCTAATGTTCTGGGACATTAACCAAAAGCTCCTCTATAGGTTTTTTTTTAATCCACCATATGCTGTTGTGCTATCTTCTGATGACTATTGACGTCAATCTGTGAGAAGAAGCTCCTCCTTGGCCAGGTTCAGCACATTTTGGCAGAACAGTATGTGCTAAATATCACTTTTGCTTGCTACCTGCAATGAACACAAGATGTGCCATTTGAACTTACTTCAGTAGTGGCATCCTATAAGGATGGTCAAAAGAGGCTGCATGGCCAGTGAAGACAGAGTCAGGAACTCCAGCCACTCCAGAAACTGGCCTTCCAGCCCAAGGATGAGTGTCAGTTTCCTAGTGCAGCTAGGGGATGCATTTATCAGGAAGTCTGGAATAGAAAGCTATAATACTAGAGAAAAATGCTGTGCCACATTCTACTCCAGGTAGAAACTATAGACATTTCTGGTTCACATAAGAGACACTATGTTAAGTTGTAAAAACTGTTAAACTGTAAAAAGAACCTTAAAATCAACAGAAACTTAACATTTATTTATTACATCAAGGTTAAGTAAAATTCAAAGGATGAGAAACTAGACCAATTTGGATTCAAATAATCAGATCTGCATTTTTTTTAACCATGAAATGCAGTGATTCCAAATCTAATCCTCATACTTCCCGTCCTCTACAAAAGAAAACAATAACTACCTCAGAATAGAGCAGATAACGATATGAATCAATAAAAACAATTAAACTCATAAAAATGTGTATTGCAATATAATGCATCATAGCAAATATTTTAAAACATTCCATTTGCACAATAATAAAATGATTTCCAAAGTGTCGTCCCCAATTCAGCAGCATTAACATCAAGTAAAGGCACATTTTCAGAAGTCAGACTTACTGAACCAAAAACTCTCAGAGGAGAGCCCAACAACATGTTTTAACAAGCCCTTCAATTGATTCTGATGCACGCTAGTGTTTGAGAACCACTGGTTTAGTCTACCACGAAACTTACATGCATTTTTTTTTTGTGCTGCTAAAATGAACATTGTGATGACTATGCAGATGCAAGCAATACCCTATTAAATATAAGTATAAATAAATTATATGAAGTTGTTTGGATTTGATAAAGGAATTATTACATAATTATGCAAACAGGCAAAGCCTTACATTTTAGGTCTAGTGAAATAATCTATCTTCATATACTGGTTGAAATAGATTTTTAGAGTTTGAATTTTTCTGCATTTATAAAAGATAGCCAATCAAAATTCTCACAATTTCAGAAAAGAACTTAATTGAACACATACAAATGTAACAATGAAAGACTTAATTTTGTGTGTTCATAGGAAAAGAACTTTTTTCTTTATTTAAGAGAACAAATATATGCTTCATAACAGACATTTTTCTGTGTAGATGTTTGTTCTATTATATTTACATCCTTGCCAATTGAACATATCTGGGAAAATATTTTGTTTTATTTATAGTCACTATCAAAAAACATACATAAAGACTGTAACCAGGGTAACAAGGAAGGGAGAAGGTACATTTTATTTTTAAGAAAGAACTTTATTCCATTTGACTGCTCCTCCAAAATATGTATTTTTATAGTAATATTTTGATCACTGAAATTTGACACTTCTCCAGTTTTTCTTACTTAAAATAATTAGCAAGTCACTTAAATTCTTAAATACAAATATAACTGTAACACACATTTCTATAACCAGAATAAGTAGGAGAAACCTAACATCATAGTTTTTATTTATATGACATTTTATTTTTATCTATTCTTGAATTAATTTCTGTAGGTGGATATAAGTATAGCATTAGAGGGATTAGAGTCAGCAAAGATGGGTTCTACTGGTTTGCTCAGAAAATTCTGAAAGCCTCAATCTTTAAGACTGAAAAGTAATCATGAAACTACAAAAAGTTAATACAATAAAATCATTTCTTATTTTTGATTGAACTGAGTGACAAACATATTTTTAAAATCAAAGAAATTAGGGGTTAGATAAAATTAAATAAAAGAAATTGAATCATAAGCAGGCTTAAACTTCAGGTATTGTTCCTTTTTCAACACTAATCTCATGACTATTTATCAATGACTAAAAAGCATACTTAAGATAAAAAGAAATGGAATCTTTTACAATAGGATGATTTCCACTTTGAATTTGAAACTTGGATCATTACCTTAAGATTATAGTTTGCGCCTAGTATAAATAGAATGTGATGGGCCTCTGCCATCCTTTGAATTCAGGAGAAACACTGCACAATGATAACTGCAGTAAGCAGTACAGGGACTTTCTATTACAGCAGCTCAGTTGTACAAAGGACTTTTTAAAAATGACTAGCAGATAAAGCTATTCATTTGTGAATAGGACATTATCATCTATGGAACAACTGAATTTAAGATCATTTATCACTGTCAGTCTCTGAAATCTTTTTCACAATGAGAAAGATATGCAATTACTGAATAATTTGAAATAATTTTAAAAGGCAACATTACAAACTGCTTAAGAATGCCATTCTATTTACGTTAATAATGCAATGCACTATTTGAATTTCTAACTGACTTTTGACATGTTTTATACTATTTTCCCACTTTTTAACTGTAAAAGAACCTTGGTTTCTTACAGAAACTTAAGCTTATTCCTGGCCAGGCGCGGTGACTCAGGCTTGTAATCCCAGCACTTTGGGAGGCCGAAGTAGGTGGATCACGAGGTCAGGAGATTGAGACCATCCTGGCTAACAGGGTGAAACCCCGTCTCTACTAAAAATACAAAAAAATTAGGCCGGGAGTGGTGGTACATGCCTGTAGTCCCAGCCACTCGAAGGCTGAGGAAGGAGAATCACTTGAACCCGGGAGGCAGAGGTTGCAGTGAGCCGAGACTGCGCCACTGCACTCTAGCGTGGACAACAGAGTGAGACTCCATTTCAAAAAAAAAAAAAAAAGAAAGAAACTTAGCTTATTCTTACACATTAATGTAATGTTCAAAGAAATTTTTCCTAAATTCTGTGAGAGCAATTACTTTTTTGCCAGTACTAGTTAGGCCTAGTACTTAGATAGGCCATCTTTCAAGTCAGACACATTCTCTTTTGAGTTATTTCTTAATCTTTTTACTTAGCCCTCCAAATCATACATGAGGTTACACCAGTATGCTTTGTAAAGAACTGAGATAGTCTACTTTCCCCTCAGCTTGAATAAACATTTCTTCCTGACTATAGTCTCTTGACCTCCCTTTATTTTGGAGCATTCACTTTAGAATACTTGGAATTGTAAATTTTTTTTTTCTGCCCTTGGGGGAAGATATAAACCTTTCACCAGTCTCTTGCCAGTTTTATAACCCATGAATGTCTTTCCCAAGGACCTGGGAGGTATCCTTTTGAAATGTAATCATGAAGAAAGATAGTGCCCCTTCTCCTAGTCTGTGCTGGTGAGTGGGAGACTAATTGCTATATGTATCACCTAGCAAACACAGGTGGCCTAATCACATCAGCCATCTTCCCTCCTAACAGCTTCTAGTACTCTCACTAGATTAGCTCACCCCTGTGCTTAAAAACCCTCCTCCTTTTTGTTTCAACAGAGTTTATATCAATCTCTTATATCATAATAGTCTTAAATAAAGTCTACCTTACCCACTAAACCTGACCAGTGCAATTTCCAACACTAGAAAACTTAGAGGTTATATTATTTATACAAAGAATTATAATTTTTTTCACTCTTTTTCACAATTTAAGAAACATATTTGAATATTATTTATTTAAAATTAAAAGATTAATTCTAAAAAAAAAATTCACTAACAAAATTGGTGTATTTCTTATAAGAGAACAAGTACAAACTTCTGGATTTTTGTATGCTATCATAAAAATCTACTCTACCTTTATATAGAAAACCCATTTTATCAATGGCTCCACAGTCTTCCTAGCTACCGAGGCTCAAAATATGAGGCTTATACTACCTAGGCTCAAAACATGAAGCTTATACTAATCACCATTTACCACATGTGATAGTTAAGACTGAGTGTCAACTTAATTGGATTGAAGGATTCAAAGTATTGTTCCTGGGTGTGTCTCCGAGGGTGTTGCCAAAGGAGAATAACATTCGAGTCAGTGGACTGAGAGAGGCAGACCCACCCTCAAACTGGGTGGGCACCATCGAATCAGCTGTCAGTGCCACTAGAATAAAGTAGGAGGGAGAAGAGCAGACTTGCTGGGTCTTCGAACCTTCATCTTTCTCCCGTGCTGGATGCTTCCTGCCCTCAAACATCAGACTCCAAGTTCTTCAGCTTTTGGACTCTTGGACCTACACCAGTAGTTTGCCAGGGACTCTTGGACCTTTGGTCACAGACTGAAGGCTGCACTAACTATGGGCTTTCCTACTACTGAGATTTTTGGACTCAGACTGCCTTCCTGGCTCCTCAGTTTGCAGATGGTCTATTGTGGGACTTCATCTTGTGATTGTATGAGTCAATATTTCTTAATAAACTCCTCTTCATATATACATCTATCCTATTAGTTCTGTCCCTCCAGAGAACCCCAACACAGTGCACAAAAACTATCTTCCCAACAAGTCATATCATGTACTACCTCATTTAACCACAGACCTATAAAGAAACATTTTATTTGCATTAGTCATATTAAAAAAAGTAAATAATTCTTAATTGTATCTATTATGGTACCTTGAATAAATAGGAAATTAATAATTTTAGATTGAAGCATAGAATTCATTTTATTCACTTAAATTTCAAGATGTTTCTCTTGGAAATAAAATACCTAAATGATTTAATAATTTGTTACTTTTTAAAATTATGTATAATTATGTGTAAATAAATTTATATATAATTATTAGATATAAAACATTTCAAAATTAAATAGACATAATTTATGGATCTTTGAACACACTAACATAGATTTATTTGTCTAAAGGCATATTTGAAATTCTGAATCCTAGTAAGTAAATTACCTTACAAAAAATGTTCTAATGTGCTTTCATTCAGGCAGTCTCTGAGTTGTTTTGTTCTGTGAATAATAATAATTATAAAAACTTTCCTTTCCAAGAAAAACAAGAGCTAAGAAAATTCATAATCACCAAACTTGTCTGACAAAATATGCTAAAAAGAATTCTTCAGTCTGAGAGAAAAGAACTTCAACATACATACAGATAATACTGGAAGTTAAAAAATCCATGGGTAAAAGTCAGTACACATACAAACTCAGACTACTCTAACACTGTAATTTTAGTATGCAAACCACTCATAACTCAAGTATGAAGACTAAAAGACACATCTATCAAAAACAATAATGGCTATCACAATCTGTTAAGAGATAGGCAGTATAAAAATACGTAAATTGAAACAAAAAACCAAAATGTCAGGGGATAAAGTTAAAGTGTAGAGTTTCTTAATTTTTTCTTTGTTTTTCTTTCTTTCTTTGAAATCAAATAAAAGTTGTCATCTATTTTTAAAAACTTGATGTATATACACATACACACACACACACACACACACACACACACACAAACCTATAAGATTTATTTTGGTAAGACTCATGGTAACTATGATGCCAAAACCTATGTTAAATATGCTAAAAATAAAAAGAAATGAATTAAAACATACTTCCAGATAAAAATCCACTAACCAAAAATGAAAACAGTAAGAAAGAAAAACAGGAAGTAAAGAGTTACAAAACAACCAGAAAACAAGTGTCAAAATGGCAATAGTAAACCCTTACCTATCAATAATAGTATTGAATATAAATGAACTAAATTCTCCATTTAACGGATATAGAGTAGTTGAATGCATAAAGAAATAAGACCCAATTATATGCTGCCTTCAGTAAACCCAATTCATCTATAAAACAGAGATTAAAATTGAAGTGATGGGAAAAGGATATTTCATGAAAATGAGAGCCAAAGAAGAGCAGGAGTAATTATACTTGCATCAGATAAAATAGACAAGTCAAAGACTGTCAAAATAACAGAAAAGTCACTAGATAATAATAAAGGGGTTAATTCATCAAAAGAATATAGTAATTATAAATACCTAGGTACCCAACACAGAAACACCCAAGTATACAAAACAAACATTAATCGATTGAAAGGGAAAGACAGACTATAAAATGTAATAGTAGGAAAGTTTGACACCTGACTTCTAGTGTCATTCAGACAGAAAGTCTACAAAGAAACATTGGAATTAAACTCCACGCTAGACCAATGGGCTTAGGTGACATCTACAGATTATTTCACCCAACTGCTTCATAATACACATTGTTCTCAATATCACATGAAATAATCCTCTAAATATACCACATGTTAGGCCACAAAACCAGCCTCAATGCATTCAAAAATCTCAAAATCATATCAAGTATTTTTTTTCTGACCATAATGGAATAAACTAGGCACTAATTACAAGAGGAGTGGTGGAAACTAAACAAACTCATGAAAATTAATATGCTCCTGAACAATCAATGGGGTGTTGAAAAAATTAAGAAAGAAATTTTTAAAATTTCTGAAACAAATGAACATGGGAGCGCCACATATGAAAATCTATGAGATACAGCAAAACCAAGACTAAGAGGGAAGTTTATAGCAATAACACCTATGTAAAAACAATAAACGGATTTCAAATAAACAATGTAACAACCCACCTCAAGGAACTAGGAAAGCAAGAACAAATTAAATCCAAATTTAATAAAAGGGAAGAAATAATAAATATCAAAGCATAAATAAATACAATTGAGACTAAAAATTACAAAATATCAACAAAATTAAAAGTTGTTTTTTTGAAAAGATAAAATTGACAAACCTTTAGCTAGACTAAGAAACTAAGATAAAAGTTGAAAAGATCTAAATAGATAAATCAGAGATGAAAATGAAACATAACTGATGCCACAGAAATACAAAGCATCATTAGAAATTACATCGAACAGGCTGGGTGTGGTGGCTCACGCTTGTAGTCCTAACAATTTGGGAAGCCAAGGTGGGTGGATGACTAGAGGTCAGGAGTTCAAAACAAGCCTGGCCAACATGGTGAAATCCCATCTCTACTAAAAATACAAAAAATTAGCCTGGCGTGGTGGTGGGTGCCTATGATCCCAGCTACTTGGGAGGTAGGAGAATTGCTTAAGCCCGGAGGGCAAAGGTTGCAGTGAGCTAAGATCACGCCACTGCACTCCAGCCTGGGGGACAGAGTGAGACTCTGTTTCCAAAAAAAAAGAGAGAGAGCGAGAGAGAAAAATAAATAAATAAATAAATAAATTACATTGAACTATATGCTAATGGTAGAAAAATCTAGAATGGATAGATTTCTAGATACATACAATCTATGAAGATTGAATCAGAAAGAAATAGAAAACCTGCACAAACTAATAGAGAATCATGAGATTGAAGCCATAATAAAAATATTCCATCAAAAAATCCCAGGACCTGATGGCTTCACTGCTGAGTTCTACCAAACATTTAAATAACTAATACCAAATACGACTCAAACTCTTCAAAAAAAAAAAAAAAATCTAAGGAGAAGAATATTTTCAAACTTATGATACATTTATATACATCATTTATATACATCAATGGTTAACAATGTGAAAAAAATCATAATACTTAAGAATGCATTTAACCAAAGAAATGATAAAAACTGTAGAAGGAAAACTATAAAATACACAGATTAAAGAAATTAAAGAGTACTCCAGAAATGGACAAATATTCCATTCTCATGAATTGGAAGTATTATATTGTTAAAATGTCAATACTACCCAAAGTGATCTTGAGAGGCAATGTAATCTTTATCAGAATACCAATGACATTCTTGACAAAAATAGAAAAAAATCCTAAAGTATATACAGAACCCCAAAAAACTCGAATAACTAAAGCAATTCTGAGCAAAAAAAAAAAAAAAAAAAAAAAAAAAACACAGTTGGAGGTATCACACTACCTGACTTCAAAATTTTCTACAAAACTATTTAAACCAAGTCGTCATGGTACTGGCCTAAGAACAGATACATAGACGATGGAAGAGAATAGAGAACCACAAATAAATTCATACATTTATAGCCAACTTATTTTTACACAGGCGCTAGGAACATACAGTAGGGAAAGGACAGGCTCTTCAATAAATAGTGCTAGTAAAACTGTATAGTCACATGCAGAAGCATGAAACTGATTCCTATCTCTCACTATATACAAAAATCAAATCAAAATGGATTAAAGACAAATGTAAGCCCTGTAACAAACAACCTACTACAAGAAAACATTGAGGAAATGCACCAGGATACTGGTCTAGGCAAAGAGTTTTTAAGTAAGACCTCAAAAGCACAGGCAGCAAAAGCAAACATAGACTAATGAAATTGCATCAAGCTAAAAACTTTCTGTAAAAGAAAAGAAACACCAACAAAGTGAAGGGACCACCTACAGAACGGGAGAAAGTATTCACAAACTATCCATCCGGTAGGAAATTCATAACGGAAATATGTAAGGAACTCAAGTCAGTGGCAAAAAATTCAAATAATTCAATTTAAAAATGGGCAAAAGAACTAAAAATAGATCTACCGTTTGATCCAGCATTCTCACTGCTGCACATCCTCCCAAAATAAAAGAAATCACTATATCAAAAGGATACCTGCAGTTGTTTGTTTATCATAGCACTATTCACAATAGTAAATATATGGAATCAACCTAGGTGTATATCAATGGATGACATTTAGAAATATGATGCGTGTATATATGTATATTTTTAGAAATGTGATGTGTGTATATATATACACACTATATATGTATGTAATATATATAGTATACAATATATACTATATATGTTGCATGTATTATAAAATATACCAAGCCATAGAAAAAATTTAAATTATGTCTTTTGAATCAGCATGGATGGAACTAGAGACCATTATTCTAAGTGAAAAAACTCAGAAACAGACACTGCATGTTCTCACTTATAATAATAAATAATGTGTAAACATGAACACAAAGAGTGGAATAATGTAAAATAGAGGCCTAGAAATGTGGTAAGTGGGAGGTGGGTGAGGAATGAAAAATTACTTAAAGGGTAAAATGTACGCTATTCAGGTGGTGTGTACATTAAAATTCCAAACTTCACCACTCTACAATGTATCCATGTAACAAAACTGCACTTATACCTCTTAAATCTATCAAAACAAAACAAAACAAATAAAGAGATTAGTAGTTTAAAAAAATGAGCAAAATATATGAATAGACGTTTCTCAAGAAGAAGACATACAAATGACCAACGGGTATGTGAAAAAATATTCAACATCACTAATCAACAAAGAAATGCAAATCAAAACTGCAAGGAGATACCATCTCACCTCACTTAAAATGACTTTTATCGAAAAGATAGATTATGATGGATGCTCCAAGCGTGTAGAGAAAAGGGAAACCTTGTACACTGTTGGTGGAAAGGTAAATTAGTAAAGCCAGTGGAAAAAAATATGGAGGCTTTTCAATAGACCTAAACATAGAACCACCATATAATCTAGCAGTCTCACTACTGGGCATATATCCAGAAGAAAAGATTTCTATATATGAAGAAATACCTGCGTTCACATGTTTATTGAGGCACTATTCACAATAGCCAAAATATAAAATCCACCTAAGTGTCCATCAAAGGTTGAATGGATTAAAAATGTGGTATATATACACAATAGAATATTATTCAGCCATAGAAAAAAATAAAATTCTATCACTCACAGTAGCATGGATGGAACTGGAGGTCATTGCAAGTGAAATAAGCCAAATACACAAAGACAAATATTGCATGTTCTCACTCATGTGGAAATGAAAAAAGAGGCCCTCATGAAAATAATAGATTGGAGATGACCAGAGGTCAGGAAGGTGTGGGTGGGGATTAAGAGAGGTTGATTAATGTACACAAAAATGCAGTTAGAAGAAATAGGACTTAGTGTTTGATGTGTCTGTAGGGTGACTACAGTTAATAATAGTCTGCTGTGTACTTCAAAATAGCTAAAAGAGAAGAATACAAATATTGCCAGTATAAAATATTGCCAGTACAAATATTGCCACATATTTGAGATGACAGATATTTCAGTTACTCTGATTTGACTATTACACATTGTATGCATGTAACAAAAATATTGTATGTTACATGTACCCCAAAATATGTACATCTATTATATATGAATTAAAACGAATATTCAAGTAGAAAATGAAACTCAGCAATGTTGAAGCAGATAAAACAAACACAATATGTTAGGTACTCTGCTTAAAATACAACAAACAAAATTTTTACAAGCAAATCAAAATTATAAAAATTAATGCCATGAACCACCTAGATAGCACCAAGTGCCTAAACTCGGAAAGCGGCAGTGAGAGTTAAATGTAAGGATACATAAAATATTACATACATGTTGTAATCACATGTGTATATTAAGAGTGGAAAAGAGGCCGGGTGCGGTGGCTCAAGCCTGTAATCCCAGCACTTTGGGAGGCCGAGACGGGCGGATCACGAGGTCAGGAGATCGAGACCATCCTGGCTAACACCGTGAAACCCCATCTCTACTAAAAAAATACAAAAACCTAGCCGGGCGAGGTGGCGGGCGCCTGTAGTCCCAGCTACTCCGGAGGCTGAGGCGGGAGAATAGCGTAAACCCGGGAGGCGGAGCTTGCCGTGAGCTGAGATCCGGCCACTGCACTCCAGCCCGGGCGACAGAGCGAGATTCCGTCTCAAAAAAAAAAAAAAAAAAAAAAAAGAGTGGAAAAGAAAAGAATTAGATACGACACAGTTTCCAGTTTTTACGACTGGAGCTAAAGGAGCCCTGTGAATAGAAACGATGAGATAAGTAAGCAGAAAGACTGCACGGAAATGAAGATGAGAAAATAGAACAAGCTGAAAGATATCAAAATGGGAATATATGGGATGACATTAGAAAAGGAGAAACAGAAGGTTCAAAAAGTAGCCACTGAGAAAAATTATCAAAGCTTGAGTAGTAGCATTTAATAGGACAAAATGGCAGGGTGAAGGGAAGCAATAAGGAAAGAAAAAAATGTAAGCAATATTACTGCTTTAAATTTGTGATTAGTCTATAAACATCAGTCAATTTTTTTCCACTTGTATTCTTAATTATTTGTTTTTGATTAGATAATATGTTTTAAAATACCCAAAACTCGAGGTGAACATCATATTATTTCTTCTATCCTCCTATTTACTTCTGTATCTCAAAACTACCCTCACAGATAACCCATGGTTTCTTGCATTGTGTATCTTTCCAGAATTTCCATTCTTACTGCAAAATTGTATTAGATATATATTATTTTTTGCCTTGAATTTTCATTTTAGTATATTTATTCAAGCACAAGATACACATTACTTAGTGTACTCCCTCATTCCTTTCTGGAGACACACAGCAGTCTACTGTGTAGCTGAATCAAAATTCATTTAAAACTTCCCCTAGTAGTAACTAAGAGGTGGACTGTCTGTCCCCATTTTTTTTTTTTTTTTTTTAGATGGAGTTTCACTCTTGTTGCCCACACTGAAATGCGATGGCATAATCTCCGCTCACTGCAACATCCGCCTCCCGGGTTCAAGACATTCTCCTGCCTCAGCCTCACAAGTAACTGAGATTACAGGCATGCATCACTACGCCTGGCTAATTTTTTGTATTTTTAGTAGAGATGGGGTTTCGCCATGTTGGTCAGGCTTGTCTTGAACTCCCGACCTCAAGTGATTCGCCCACCTTGGTCTCCCAAAATTCTGGCATTACAGGCATGAGCCACCATGCCCGGCCTGACTCTCCCCTTTTAAACACCCTTTTCTACTCAGTTCTGCTTCTTATATCTTTCCAATCATTTTTTTTTCAGCACAAAATAGAAAAATCTTATTAAAAAATGAATAAACCAATTAGCCAGTAGCAAAATTAGTAATCCCCAAAAAATTAGAAATATGCAAATTCAAAGAAGTTACTGCTTTTTACTATACAATGGCATATTTTCTTACGTAAGAGTAATTAACATTGATAATTAATTGCTTAACTTCTTTTTAGACAAAATTTTTAAACTTTTATTTTAGATACAGGGAGTACATATGTAGGTTTGTTACATGGGTATATCAAGTGATGCTAGGCTTGGAGTACAAATGATCCTGTCACCCAAGTACTGAGAATAGTACCTGATAGGTTTTCAAGCATTCTTCTTCTTTCCTCCCTGTAGTCGTTCCCAGTGTCTGTTGTTATCTTTTTGTCCATGAGTACCTGATATTTACCTCTCACTTGTAAGTGAGAACATGCAGTATTTGGTTTTCTGTTTCTGCATTAATTCACTTAGGATAATGCCTCCAGCTGTATCCATGTTGCTGCAAAGGACATGATAATTGGCTGCATAGTATATTTCATGGTGTATAAGTACCACACTTTCTTTATCTAATCCACAGTCAGTGGGCCCCTAGGTTGATTCCAAGTCTTTTCAATTGTGAATAGTGCTGCAATGAACATAGGTATACATGTGTCTTTTTGGTAGAATGATCGATTTTCCTTTGGATATATATGCAGCGTTGAGATTGCTGGTTTGAATTGTCCTCTCTATTAAGTTATTTGGGAAATCTCCAAACTACTTTTGACAGTGGCTGAATTAATTCACATTATCACCAACAATTTATAAGCATTCCCTTTTTTTTTTTTTTAGCAGTCTTGCCAGGATCTGTCATTTTGCTTTTTTGGTTTTGTTTTGTTTTGTTTTGAGTTTTTATGATAGCTATTCTGACTGATGAGAGATGGTATCTCATTGTGGTTTTCATTTGTATTTCTCTGATGATTAGTGATGCTGAGCATTTTTTGATATATTTGTGGCCACCTGTATGTCTTCTTTTGAGAAGTGTCTGTTCTTGTCTCTTGACTACTTCTTAATGGGGTTGTTTTTTGCTTCTTGAATTAAGTTCCTTATAGATTCTGGATGTTAGATTTGTGTTGGATGCATAGTTTTAATTGCTCAATTTCATACTGGCAATTAATCTCATTTAGAATTTAAAAACAACCCGTCAAATAATTTTGTTTATATCAAATATCTATTCAGTTTGTAGATAAAGTAAATGTCTCCAAAATTTCTAATATGTATAGTTTTTTAGGGCAAATGTAATAGAATAACATGAGAACCTGCATTGGCCATTAAAACATGATAAACTCCCAAGCACCCAAAACAATCTGTGGGTCCGTCTCCTACATTTCCACCATTTAACCTTTGCTAAATATAGAAAGAGAGGGAATATAACCACAAAATACCTTCGGGTCACGCTTGATATAGAAAAAGAGTTATGTATTACTAATTTAGCGACAATATTTTAGTGATCTGTTTAAAAGACTCCTAGTTTCCTCTTCTGAACCTTAGATTACAATAACAAGAAGATTAATGACTCCATCAAATTTATTTATTTTTATTTTTATTTATTTATTTATTTTTTGACGGAGTCTCGCTCTGTCACCCAGGCTGGAGTGCAGTGGCGCGATCTCGGCTCACTGCCAGCTCCACCTCCCGGGTTCATGCCGTTCTCCTGCCTCAGCCTCCCGAGTAGCTGGGACTACAGACACCCACCACCATGCCTGGCTAATTTTTTTTTTTTTTTTTTAGTAGAGACAGGGTTTTACCATGTTAGCCAGGATGGTCTCGATCTCCTGCCCACCTTGGCCTCCCAAAGTGCTGGGATTACAGGCGTGAGCCACTGCACCTGGCCAACTCCATCAAATTTATAATCCACTTCTTCTGCAGTGGGATCATATCGCTGAGGTATGCCTGGCTAGCCTGGAACTACCTTTCCCTGCTCTTCTTGTGTTCTGGTGATGAGCTATCACCAGTCAACCAACCAACCAACCAATCAACCATAGGCGGCTTTTTTCTATTGTGTTACTTGTTTGTAAAGGAAATTATGAAACAGGTTTGTTGATGTGTCGTTTCTTTTTCTGCCACCTGGATATAGATAAAGACCAGACACTGGGGTGGGGAGCTGGGGGAAGTTCCTAAATAAAAGAATCTTGTGATTCTATGTTAGGATTGAATCAACATGTACAGGAAGTTTCCTGCTTACCTAGAATATTCCACTTGGGACTGTCACATGAGAATAACATAAGATTCTATGATGTTAACTCACAAGGATTTGACAATACAGAACTTTCAGCACCTACCAGTATAACTGCAATTAATACAAAAGTTTCAGCACATGAGTTCATGCAAAATTTACATAGGACTTCTGAGTTTCTTTTTGTTTTTTTTTTTCTTTCTTTTCTTCAGAGTCTACATATTTCACTGAATCAGATGACTGAACTGAACTTGAGATGTGATCCAAAAAAGAAAGCTTCTGTAAAATTCTTGAAAGCTCTTTGGCAGTGCATTTCACTGTAGTGGGCATCTACATATCTGAGAAAATTTTGATAATGGGAACATGAAAGAGGGTGATAGAGAAACAATGACACTCAGCAGAAGTAAAAGCTCTTAACACCTCTCATTTCAGCTTTATGAAGCGAAAAGTACAATACATACTCCCAAGATCATTCTGTCCTTTACTGGTAAACGACACTTGATGCCAATAAATCTATGGAGAAATTATCAAATTTTGTTCCTACGTCATACAAAAGTATAGATTTCCCCATAATGTGACAATCATATTTTTTTCAAAAAAAATTAATGATGCTTTGCATAGTAGTAATTAGACCTCGGACAGACAATGTGAACTTGGTGAAATACAGGGAACAAGATTACACAAACAAACTCTTTTGAATATTTGGTATATATTCTACCCAATTAACACACATGTCCTCCCCTATCTTAGTTGTTCAATTCCCTTCTCTCTCTCAGTTGAAGCAAATGAAAGGGAAATATTATTCTTAGCCACTATTTAGTGTTCTCTGTAATTATTCACATTAGATTCTCCTTAGCATCTGAAGCTTGCATTCACCAGATGATTATTTCTTACTGCTTATGATAACTGTATTTCGATCAGTAACAGCTTTCAAAAAATAATGTTTGGAAAGAGATCACCATTCTGGGGTGAAGAGGAAGGGTGGAGATTTAAATATTAAATCTCCTTTCACATAATTCTAATATATCTTGATAGAGGCATGCCCTACTGTTGTGTTACTTTATGAATAAACTGGGACTCAAAGGGATTTGGTAATCAAATAGTCAATAAATGTAATATTTCATGTATAAATGAAATGGTATAATTGAGCTTCAAACT
This sequence comes from Trachypithecus francoisi, assembly GCF_009764315.1. NCBI lineage: Eukaryota > Metazoa > Chordata > Mammalia > Primates > Cercopithecidae > Trachypithecus > Trachypithecus francoisi. The sequence goes on along the minus strand of NW_022681463.1, from coordinate 53,261,826 downwards.
TATTAAACACTAGAGTGTTCATTTATATTCATAATTAGGGCATGAAAGATGGAACATAAGAGAATTTGTTCTTTGGCAGTGTGTGTCTTAGTCCATTCAGACTGCTATATAACATAATACCATAAACTAGGTAGCTTTCAAATAATAAAAATTTGTTTCTTACGTTCTGGAGGCTGTGAAGTCCATGCTCAAGGTGCTGGCAGACTCAGTGTCTGGTGAGGGCCCACTTTCTGGTTCATAGATGCCGTCTTCTAATTGGATTTCCACATGGTGGAATAGGGTCAAGGCAACTCTCTGGGGCCTCATTTGTAAGGGCACTAATCCCATGTCAGAATAATTTCCTAACAACCCCACCTCCTAATGCCATCTCATTTGTGACTAAATTTATACCTGTGAATTTTGGGGGGACACAGCATTCAGACCACAGCACTGTGCTAATTTACTCTGTAAATTAGGAGAAAGATACGGACAAGAAATGTTTCAAAGCAGCTCTCCACAATCAGCAGCCATGCATTATCTCTTCACATATCTGACTTTTAACCTCTCAGAGACATGTTTTCTCACAGAAGAATGCAATTTTCTATAGCAGCTGAAATTTGTCTCTGCGTGCCTCAGCTCAGGTTATGTTGCCTAATTTATATCACGGGAAACATGACCTCAGCTCATGCCTTCTATAGAATAAGTTAGCACACCAAGAACACATTCCCTTCTGCTCTATCTCTTATGCCCTGACTATGAATATAAATGAGCACAGCTTGCGTTTAAATGATTTTTACATCCTATTATAAATATAACACACATTTGAAATGTAGCATTCATGGACTATTTGATCATCAAACACTCTAGATTTCAGTCTATTTATAAAGTTACACCCATTACTGTGGAACATGTCATTATAAAACATATTAGAATGATAAGATGAGAGAGGCATTCTTTAATATTGCACGCCTCCTCTGCCCTCCCTGTGGTGGTAGTCTCTTTCCACATAATCATTTTCTTTAACAGATGTTACTGTTAGTAGTTTGCAGACGTAAATTATGTTGAAACATTAGCATCTTTGGAATCTTCGACTAATGTCCCTGACTCTGTGAAATAATCTATGTTAATAATAAACTCCTTCATAAGTCTAGTACCACCACAGAGTTCTTCCCATACATTTCCTTCTCTTGACTACCCTGACCACCATGCCTAGTCTGGTTCTCTCCCACCATGCATCTTGTCAGATTCCAAGAAAATTTTCTCAGACTTCAAGAATCACTGAGTTTCCTCTATTATGTCTTCCTCATGGCATCTTTATCCTTTTCTTTACATTTTTTTTTTATCCAGTGTTTTTGTTTGTTTGTATATTTTCAAATTAATTGAAAAACCTAAAAGAACACAAGCAAACAATTAGGTCTGTTTTGGGTTCTGTTGTACTTGTTTGTAGAGCTCAGTGTTTTTGTAGGAGCTCAATATATGAATACATTTTACCTAATTTAAAGACACAATCTTATCCTTGATTCAGAGATAAGATTATATAAACAAATAGGACAGAAGGAGCTGCTATTAAAAAGTTCAAGATCTGATGTGCCTCTAAGAGGACACAGCAATAAAGACAATTTACAGCATGTACTTTTCACCAAAACATTTTTTAGTTGACATTTTTCTGCGAAACTACACTTATTTATTTATACTCTTTTGGACATCCTTGAGTTGAAAATTTCAAAGTAAAAAGAGCCAACCTGTAGCTGGTAAAAAGTGGATGAGGACATTGCTACCAATTTAGCTTTGGTAACGATCATAAGTTAGCTCGAGAGATGGAAGAATAAGGTGATTCAGCAAAGGGCTTTTTCTGCAACTACCCCTTCTTAGATAGCCCTTCTACTCTACTTCAGTAGCATGCCCAATTGCCCTCCACCAAAGGTAAGGACCAAGAAAAATCACCACAATCCACAATGTCTCAAAACACATATTTTAATATAGGATATGCTGTTTTTATACCGTGTCTCATAATGTACTCTTGCATTATATTTGCTACTGATAAAAGACCCTGTCCCCAACCTCAATGTGTACAAAGAGAAAACGCTTGAATACTATCAAGTTATTATGGCTGTTCTATTGATGAATTTCAGCTTCACTTTTGTGGCTATAAACTTTCAGTGCCTCATAGCTTTTACAGAAAAGCAATGGCCTGAGTCAAACTATTATTTTTTGTTTCAGAAATAACTTATAAAGTATGTTAAATATTTATCTTGTCACCATAAAATAATAACCAGGACACTTAAAACAATACAAATTACTTATTTAGATAGAAGACTGCAAACACAACATGCCCATGTCTCAAAATATTTTATAACACTATTAGTAACTGATTAGGAGTCTTTATATCTTATCATCTAATGGGCTTAAATAACAATGCACATAATTGATCAGGCATTGAAGACTCAATTAGTTTTCAGACAGATATGCATGTGACAATCATTTGTTTATTTGATTTTCCTTCAGAGAGAAATGGTATTTTGAAACTCAAATATTCATATATAATGTAATTGTAGACAATATAGAAATGACTTGGCTTATGTTATTATTTGGAATAAAAACTTTTTATTTTATAAAATCTTTTTTTTGTATCTCAAAATAATTCTGATCAAGCCCCAATTAATATGGAAATACATCTTCCAATTAATGCAGGTAGTAAAAAACAATCTGAATCAGGATAAATGAAAGCCTTAAAAATTTATGGGATTAGTGCTGAGTGAATGTACCATAAATCTGTCAAGATTTTACACAATAAGCATGCTAAAACAGCCTACTGAGACAGAAAGTAGATATCAACAAAGCAGCATATCATGTAGCTAAGGGATTTTGAGATTTAAACAACTTTTTGATTTATACCCCTTGACTACTCATAAATAGATACTTCACCTGTCCACCCTTGTGAGGTAGGTCTTATTTAAACACATTGATTTGAACTTCAGCTAAGCATTTTTTGCAATTATAATGTACTAGTCTCTTGAATATCCATGCTAATGGAGGAGAGCTTGGGCAGATAAGAGAAAACTATAGTTCATTCAAACCACAAATCAAATTTTGTTTTAATCAGAATGCTGAAAACTTATTTACCACTCCAGGGAAAATACCTTAGTAGAGTCTATTTATCTTGCACCAGGGAATTAATTTCTGTTATAGTCATCCTCATATGACCATCAACCGAATATACTGACTAAATATCTTAAACTTGAAAGTACTTTTTATAGGTAAGACATGCACATAATTGATTTTATTTTTTGTTCAAGGAGAGAACTATTAAATAAATTCCTACTATGTACAAAGCATGTCTTAGTCTGTCAGTTTCACAATATAATAAAACAACTCAATCAGTAATAATAATTATAATTCATCTGAAATACTAAAGCAGCTTTTATATTTCTTAGGGTCAAATGTTTAAATGTATTCAATTTAATTTACAAAGGTGTCATTTAAAATATGGTCTACTAGGTTTATATTATTAACATTTTATATGTAGAATATAATACTCCTGAAAAAATTAGTGGTAATAATTTTAGATAGATGGATAAATAGATAGGCATAGGCACTAAGTTAAACAGTAATATACATGAGAATGTATACTGACACATCTAGATTTGTGAGTCTTGGAACCTCAAAAATCCATAATGTAATTTGTATAGAGAAAGTGGATCTGCAAAGAAGAAATTAGTAAACAGGCACCTGCAGAGAGTGAATCAATGTGACATTTTTTTCACATAGAATAGTTCTGAACCCCAGCAAGACAGATTTTATAAAAACAAAACCTACACAACGTGTCATAGTATGAAGTCCCTGATTCATATCCCCCTACAGCAACAGTAATTCTGCAACCATCCTCCACCAAAAGTGACTTTGTAGGAGCTTTGGGATCTAGGTAAGAGGTTGAAAAACCCCAGTAAAGTCATACACAAAAACGGGCCATTTAGAGAAGGCAATCCCACATCCAAGTGGCAGGTTCAATGACTGTGGTCGTGGCTACAGATCTAGAAACAAAAACTTCCTGTTCCTCAGCTACAGCACTGTTTGGCCTTGATTTTGACACCAGCACCATCCACCAAGGGACTAGGGAGGACCCGTGCACAATCATACCTCAGTTAATAGCATCACTGAACCTGGTATGAGCTGAGGAACCTGAAGCAGCCTATGAACTGGCTCCAGCCCTTCTCAGTAGCAGTCTGGATGCAGTCCTGCCTGCCTATAGATCTGCCAGGAGACAAACTTATTCATGTCCCTAGAGGCAGGCCTACAGAATTCAGTTTCACTCCAGATTCTGACATAGCCCCGTACCTCAGTTTCAGTTCCTCTCAGCTATGTTCTGAGAAAAATCCTTTCCGCCTAGGGATATACTGAGAGACATGCCCATTCATACCCTCAGAGGAGACCTGCCAACCTTGTCCTGAAGCAATGCTGTTACCTTGTTCTAGCTCCACTTGACCATGGTCCAGGAATGATCCTTCCTGCCCAGGAATCTGAAAGAAGGCATGCACATCCATGCTCTTGAAGGCAGGCCTGCAGATACTGGTCTTAGTTCTGGGCCCTCAAGCAGCCCTGTGATTCTGTTCCAGTCTCTCTCAGCAGTGATTTGGAGCCAATCCTACCCCAGGAGCATACCCAATGACCTAGTGGGAGTACTCTTGGGGAGTCAGTGGAAGTGATTACTAGATGCATATCTGGCAACAGGTCCACCATCTATGAAACTTGAAAGGAACTCTCATCCCAGTGCCAAAGTACTGATTAAGGTCCTGGAAGTAGTCTAGTTGGTCCAGGGACAGTGCAAGATCCACTCTCACTGGGGCCTTTGTAACAGGCCTACCAACTACAGAGCCCACTGTTGGGCCAAGAAGCAGTCGTGTGATTCAGCTCCAACCTTACTCGACTGTAAACCCAGATGCAATCTCTTCAGCTATGGATCCAATAGGAGAAGAGCTTTACTTGCTGAAAATAGTCTGTAAAAACTGGAGGAGGTGTTTGTTCCTTCAAATGCACAGACACTAATGCAAGAATACATAGATTATAAAGAATCAAGGAAACATGACAGCACTAAAGGAAACTATCAAAGCTCCAATAACCAACTAAAAACAAATGCAATCGCCTGATAAATAATTCAAAACAGGCTGGGCACAGTGGTTCACACCTGTAATCCCAGCAATTTGGGAGGCAGAGGCTGGTGGATTACGTGAGGTCAGGAGTTTGAGACCAGTCTGGTCAACATAGTGAAACCCCATCTCTACTAAAAATACAAGAAATTAACCAGGTCTGGTGGCATGCTCCTGTAATCCCAACTACTCAGGAGGCTGAGGTAGGAGAATTGCTTGAACCTGGGAGATGGAGGTTGTAATGAGCCGAGATGGTGCCATGCACTCCAGCCTGGGCAACAAGAGCAAAACTCCATCTCAAAAAATACTACTACTACTACTACTACTACTACTACTACTACTACTACTAATTCAAAACAGACATCTTACAAAAGCTAATTGAGTTGCCAGAGAAGACAGATAAGCAACTAAGCGAAACTGGAAAAACAATGCATGAACAATATTAGAACTTTAATAAAGAAATAGAGATCAGAAAGATAGCCAAACAAATTCTGGAGCTGAAAAATACAGTAAAAAAAAACTTAAAAAAAAACTTAAAAAAATCAATAGAGAACTTCAATATCAGACTCAGTTGTGCAGGAAAAGGATCAACAACCTGAAAAAAAAAAAAAAGTCATTTGAAATTAGCAAGTTAGGGAAACATATAGAAAAATAAAAAAGGAAAAAAAGTAAAGAAAATGCACAGGTGCCATGAAACATTGTCAAGTGAATGAATACACAGCTTATAAAAATTTCAGAAGGAGAAGATGAATAAAAAAGGTAAAGTTGATTATTTTGAAAAATAATGGGCCAAGCACTGCTACTTAGGAGGCTGAGGCAGGAGAATCGCTTGAACCTGAGTGGCAGAGGTTGCAGTGAACCAAGATTGTGCCACTGCACTCCAGCCTGGACTACAGAGTGGCAGTCCATCTAAATAAATACATAAACAAACAAACAAACAAATAAATAAATAAATAAAGGCTGACTCCCAAATGTTGGAGAAAATATCAGTCTCCAGGTTCATGAAACTCAAAGGACACATGCAAGACAAATCTAAAGAAGATTACATCTAGACATACAATAATCAACTTTTCAAACGTTAGAATTTTAAAAGGAGCAGTAGAAAAGCAACTCATCAGGGGGCGGAGCAAGATGGCAGAATAGGAACAACTCCAGTCTCCAGCTCCCAGCGCCAGTGACACAGAAGATGGGTGTTTCTGTATTTTCAACTGAGGTACCAGGTTCATCTCACTAGGGAGTGCGGGACAATCAGTGCTGGTCAGTTGCTGCAGCCCGACCAGCGAGAGCTGAAGCAGGTTGAGGCATCGCCTCACCTGGGAAGCACAAGGGGGAAGGGAATGCCTTTTCCTAGCTAGGGGAACTGAGACACACAACACCTGGAAAATCGGGTAACTCCCACCCCAATACTGCGCTTTACCAAGGGTCTTAGCAAACGCACACCAGGAGATTATATCCCACACCTGGGCGGGAGGGTCCCACGCCCACGGAGCTTCCCTCATTGCTAGCACAGCAGTCTGCAATCTAAGGGCAAGGCAGCAGCCAGGCTGGGGGAGGGGTGCCCACCATTGCTGAGGCTTAAGTAGGTAAAGCTGCTGGGAAGATCGAACTAGGTGGAGCCCACAGCAGCTCAAGGAGGCCTGCCTGTCTCTGTAGACTCCACCTCTGGGGACAGGGCACAGCTAAACAAACAAACAGAAAAGCAGCAGGAACCTCTGCAGACGCAAACGACCCTGTCTGACAGCTTTGAAGAGAGCAGTGGATCTCCCAATATGGAGGTTGAGATCTGAGAACAGACAGACTGCCTACGCAAGTGGGTCCCTGACCCCTGAGTAGCCTAACTGGGAGACATCCCTCACTAGGGGCAGAACGACACCCCACACCTCACATGGTGGGGTACACCCCTGAAACAAGCTTCCAGAGCAAGAATGAGACAGGAACACTCGCTGTTCAACAATATTCTATCTTCTGCAGCCTCCGCTGCTGATACCCAGGCAAACAAGGTCTGGAGTGGACCTCAAGCAATCTCCAACAGACCTACAGCTGAGGGTCCTGACTGTTAGAAGGAAAACTAACAAACAGGAAGGACAGCCTTATCAAAACCCCATCAGTATGTCACCATTATCAAAGACCAAAGGCAGATAAAACCACAAAGATGGGGAAAAAGCAGTGCAGAAAAGCTGGGAATTCAAAAAATAAGAGCACATCTCCACCTCCAAAGAAATGCAGCTAATCTCCAGCATTGGATCAAAGCTGGATGGAGAATGACTCTGACTAGTTGAGAGAAGAAGGCTTCAGTCCATCAAACTTCTCAGAGCTAAAGGAGGAATTACGTACCCAGTGCAAAGAATCTAAAAATCTTGAAAAAGAATGGAAGTATGGATAACTAGAATAATCAATGCAGAGAAAGCCATAAATGAACTGACAGAGATAAAAACTATGACACGAGAAATACATGACAAATGCACAAACTTCAGTAACCGACTCAATCAACTGGAAGAAAGAATATCAGCGATTGAGGATCAAATTAATGAAATGAAGTGAGAAGAGAAGTCTAAAGAAAAAAGAGGAAAAAGAAATGAACAAAGCCTTCAAGAAGTATGGGATTATGTGAAAAGACCAAATCTACATCTGATTGGGGTGCTTGAAAGTGAGGGGGAAAATAGAACCAAGTTGGAAACCAGTCTTCAGGATATCATCCAGGAGAACTTTCCCAACCTAGTAAGGCAGGCCAACATTCAAATTCAGGAAATACAGAGAACCCCACAAAGATACTCCTCAAGAAGAGCAACTCCATGGCTCATAATTGTCAGACACATAATTGTCAGATTCACCAAAGTTGAAATGAAGGAAAAATTGTTAACGGCAGCCAGAGAGAAAGGTCGGGTTATCCACAAAGGGAAGCCCATCAGACTAACAGCAGATCTCTCGGCAGAAACCCTACAAGCCAGAAGAGGGGTCAATGTTCAACATTCTTAAAGAATAGAATTTTCAACATAGAATTTCATATCCAGCCAAACTACGTTTCACAAGTGAAGGAGAAATAAAATCCTTTACAGATAAGCCAATGCTTAGAGATTTTGTCACCACCAGGCCTGCCTTACAAGAGACCCTGAAGGAAGCACTAAACATGGAAAGGAACAACCGGTACCAGCCATTGCAAAAACATGCCAAAATGTAAAGACTATCTATGCTAGGAAGAAACTGCATCAACTAGTGAGCAAAATAACCAGTTAATATCATAACGACAGGATCAAGTTCACACATAACAATATTGACCTTAAATTGAATGGACTAAATGGTCCAATTAAAAGACACAGACTGGCAAACTTGATAAAGAGTCAAGACCCATCAGTCTGCTGTATTCAGGAGACCCATCTCACATGCAGTGACACACATAGGCTCAAAATAAAGAGATGGAGGAAGACCTACCAAGCAAATGGAAAACAAACAAAAAAAAGCAGCGGTTGCAATTCTAGTCTCTGATAAAACAGACTTTAAACCATCAAAGATCAAAAGAGACAAAGAGGGACATTACATAATGGTAAAGGGATCATTTCAACAGGAAGAGCTAACTATCCTAAATATATATGCGCCCAATACAGGAGCACCCAGATTCATAAAGCAAGTCCTTAGAGACTTACAAAGAGACTTAGACTCCCATTCAATAATAACGGGAGACTTCAACACCCCACTGTCAACATTAGACAGATCAACGAGACAGAAAGTTAACAAGGATATCCAAGAATTGAACTCAACTCTGCACCAAGGGGACCTAATAGACATCTACAGAACTCTCCACCCCAAATCAACAGAATATACATTCTTCTCAGCACCACATCACAGTTATTCCAAAATTCACCACATAATTGGAAGTAAAGCACTCCTCAGCACGTATACAAGAACAGAAATTATAACAAACTGTCTCTCAGACCACAGTGCAATCAAACTAGAACTCAGGACTAAGAAACTCAATCAAAACCACTCAACTACATGGAAACTGAACAACCTGCTCCTGAATGACTACTGGGTACATAACAAAATGAAAGCAGAAATAAAGATGTTCTTTGAAACCAATGAGAACAAAGATACAACATACCAGAATCTCTGGGACACATTTAAAGCAGTGTATAGAGGGAAATTTATAGCACTAAATGTCCACAAGAGAAAGCTGGAAAGTTCTAAAATTGACACTGTAACATCACAATTGAAAGAACTAGAGAAGCAAGAGCAAACACATTCAAAAGCTAGCAGAAGTCAAGAAAAAACTAAGATCAGAGCAGAACTGAAGGAGATAGAGACACAAAAAACCCTCCACAAAATCAATGAATCCAGGAGTTGGTTTTTTGAAATGATCAACAAAATTGATAGACTGCTAGCAAGAAAAGAGAGAAGAATCAAATAGATGCAATAAAAACTGATAAAGGGGATATCACCACCAACCCGACAGAAATACAAACTACCATCAGAGAATACTATAAACACCTCTATGTAAATAATCTAGAAAATATAGAAGAAATGGATAATTTCCTGTACAGTTACACACTCCCAAGACTAAACCAGGAAGAAGTTGAATTCCTGAATAGACCAATAGTGTGCTCTGAAATTGAGGCAATAATTAATAGCCTACCAACCCAAAGAAGTCCAGGACCAGATGGATTAACATCTGGATTCTACCAGAGGTACAAGGAGGAGCTGGTACCATTCCTTCTGAAACTATTCCAATCAATAGAAAAAGAGAGAATCCTCCCTAACTCATTCTATGAGGCCAACATCATCCTGATACCAAAGCCTGGCAGAGACACACACAAAAAAAGAGAATTTTAGACCAATATCCCTGATAAACATCGATGCAAAAATCCTCAATAAAATACTGGCAAACCGAATCCAGCAGCACATCAAAAAGCTTATCCACCATGATCAGGTGGGCTTCATCCCTGGGTGCAAGGCTGGTTCAACATATGCAAATCAATAAACGTAATCCAGCATATAAACAGAACCAAAGACAAAAACCACATGATTATCTCAATAGATGCAGAAAAAGCCTTTGACAAAATTCAACAGCTCTTCATGCTAAAAACGCTCAATAATTTTGGTATTGATGGAACATATCTCAAAATAATAAGAGCTATTTATGACAAACCCACAGCTAATATCATACTGAATGGGGAAAAAATGGAAGCATTCCCTTTGAAAACTGGCACAAGACAGGGATGCCCTCTCTCACCACTCCTATTCAACATAGTGTTGGAAGTTCTGGCTTGGGCAATCAGGCAAGAGAAAGAAATCAAGGGTATTCAGTTAGGAAAAGAAGTCAAATTGTCCCTGTTTGCAGATCACATGATTGTATATTTAGAAAACTCCATCATCTCAGCCCAATATCTCCTTAAGCTGATAAACAACTTCAGCAAAGTCTCAGGATGCAAAATTAATGTGCAAAAATCACAAACATTCTTATACACCAGTAACAGACAAACAGAGAGCCAAATCAGGAATGAACTTCCATTCACAATTGCTTCAAAGAGAATAAAATACCTAGGAATCTAACTTACAAGGGATGCAAAGGAGTTCTTCAAGGAGAACTACAAACCACTGCTCAGTGAAATAAAAGAGGACACAAACAAATGGAAGAACATACCATGCTCATGGATAGGAAGAATCAATATCGTGAAAATGGCCATACCACCCAAGGTAATTTATAGAAAGCCATCCCCATTAAGCTACCAATGACTTTCTTCACAGAATTGGAAAAAAACTGCTTTAAAGGTCATATAGAACCAAAAAAGAGCCTGCATTGCCAAGACAATCCTAAGTCAAAAGGACAAAGCTGGAGGCATCACGCTACCTGACTTGAAACTATACTACAAGGCTACAGTAACCAAAACAGCATGGTACTGGTACCAAAACAGAGATATAGACCAATGGAACAGAGCAGAGTCCGCAGAAATAATACCACACATCTAAAGCCATCTGATCTTTGACAAACCTGAGAGAAACAAGAAATGGGGAAAGGATTCCCTATTTAATAACTGATGCTGGGAAAATTGGCTAGCCTTAAGTAGAAAGCTGAAACTGGATCCTTTCCTTACTCCTTATACGAAGATTAATTCAAGATGGATTAGAGACTTAAATGTTAGACCTAATATCATAAAAACCCTAGAAGAAAACCTAGGTAATACCATTCAGGATATAGGCATGGACAAGGACTTGATGTCTAAAACACCAAAAGCAATGGCAACAAAAGCCAAAATTGACAAATGGGATCTAATTAAACTAAAGAGCTTCTGCACAGCAAAAGAAACTACCATCAGAGTGAACAGGCAACCTACAGAATGAGAGAAAATTTTTGCAATCTAGTTATCAGACAAAGGGCTAATATCCAAAACCTACAAATAACTCAAAAAAAATTACAAGAAAAAAACAAGCAACCCCATCAAAAAGTGGGCAAGGGATATGAACAGACATTTTTCAAAAGAAGACATGCATACAGCCAACAGACACGTGAAAAAATGCTCATCATCACTGGCCATCAGGGAAATGCAAATCAAAATCACAACGAGATACCATCTCATACCAGTTAGAATGGCAATCATTAAAAGGGTAGGAAACAACAGGTGCTGGAGAGGATGTGGAGAAATAGGAACACTTTTACACTGTTGGTGGGATTGTAAACTAGTTCAACCATTATGTAAAACAGTATGGTGATTCCTCAAGGGTCTAGAACTAGAAGTACCATTTGACCCAGCCATCCCATTACTGGGTATATACCCAAAGGATTATAAATCACGCTGCTATAAAGACACACACACACGTATGTTTATTGCGGCACTATTCACAATAGCAAAGACTTGAAATGAACCCAAATGTCCATCTGTGACAGACTGGATTAAGAAAATGTGACACATATACACCATGGAATACTATGCAGCCATAAAAAAGGATGAGTTTGTGTCCTTTGTAGGGACATGGATGCAGCTGGAAACCATCATTCTCAGCAAACTATCACAAGAACAGAACACCAAACAGCGTATGTTCTCACTCATAGGTGGGAACTGAACAATGAGATCACTTGGACTCGGGAAGGGGAACATCACACACCGGGGCCTATCATGGGGAGGGGGGCGGGGGAAAGGATTGCTTTGGGAGTTATACCTGATGTAAATGACGAATTGATGGGTGCTGACGAGTTGATGGGTGCAGCACACCAACATGGCACAAGTATACATATATAACAAACCTGCACGTTATGCACATGTACCCTATAACTTAAAATGTAATAAAAAAAAAAAAAAAAAGAAAGAAAAGCAACTCATCACAGAAAAGAGAACTCCCTTAAAGCTGTCAGTGGATTTTTTGACAGAACCTTTGCAGGCAACAAGGAGATAGAATTGTATATTCAAAATCCTGAAGAAAAAAAAAAAAAAAAAAAGTACCAACCCAACATGAAATACCTGACAAAGCTGTCCTTAAGAAGTAAATGAAAGATACAGACCTTCCAGACAAGCAAAACCTAATGTCATCGTCACCACTAGACTTGATTTATAAGATATACAAATGGGGCCGGGCTCGGTGGCCCACACCTGTAATCCCAGCACTTTGGGAGGCAGAAGTGGGCAGATCACGAGGTCAGGAGATTGAGATCATCCTGGTCAACATGGTGAACCCCGTCTCTACTAAAAATACAAAAATTGGCTGGGCGTGGTAGCATGTGCCTGTAATTCCAGCTACTCAGAAGGCTGAGGCGGGACAATTGCTTGAACCAGGGTGTCCGAGGTTGCAGTGAGCCAAGATCGCGCCACTGCACTCCAGCCTGGCGACAGAGCGAGACTGTCTAAAAAAAAAAAAAGAAAGAAAAGCAACTCATCACAGAAAAGAGAACTCCCTTAAAGCTGTCAGTGGATTTTTTGACAGAACCTTTGCAGGCAACAAGGAGATAGAATTGTATATTCAAAATCCTGAAGAAAAAAAAAAAAAAAAAAAGTACCAACCCAACATGAAATACCTGACAAAGCTGTCCTTAAGAAGTAAATGAAAGATACAGACCTTCCCAGACAAGCAAAACCTAATGTCATCGTCACCACTAGACTTGATTTATAAGATATACAAATGGGGCCGGGCTCGGTGGCCCACACCTGTAATCCCAGCACTTTGGGAGGCAGAAGTGGGCAGATCACGAGGTCAGGAGATTGAGATCATCCTGGTCAACATGGTGAAACCCCGTCTCTACTAAAAATACAAAAATTGGCTGGGCGTGGTAGCATGTGCCTGTAATTCCAGCTACTCAGAAGGCTGAGGCGGGACAATTGCTTGAACCAGGGTGTCCGAGGTTGCAGTGAGCCAAGATCGCGCCACTGCACTCCAGCCTGGCGACAGAGCGAGACTGTCTAAAAAAAAAAAAAGAAAGAAAAGCAACTCATCACAGAAAAGAGAACTCCCTTAAAGCTGTCAGTGGATTTTTTGACAGAACCTTTGCAGGCAACAAGGAGATAGAATTGTATATTCAAAATCCTGAAGAAAAAAAAAAAAAAAAAAAGTACCAACCCAACATGAAATACCTGACAAAGCTGTCCTTAAGAAGTAAATGAAAGATACAGACCTTCCCAGACAAGCAAAACCTAATGTCATCGTCACCACTAGACTTGATTTATAAGATATACAAATGGGGCCGGGCTCGGTGGCCCACACCTGTAATCCCAGCACTTTGGGAGGCAGAAGTGGGCAGATCACGAGGTCAGGAGATTGAGATCATCCTGGTCAACATGGTGAAACCCCGTCTCTACTAAAAATACAAAAATTGGCTGGGCGTGGTAGCATGTGCCTGTAATTCCAGCTACTCAGAAGGCTGAGGCGGGACAATTGCTTGAACCAGGGTGTCCGAGGTTGCAGTGAGCCAAGATCGCGCCACTGCACTCCAGCCTGGCGACAGAGCGAGACTGTCTAAAAAAAAAAAAGAGAGAAATATAAAAGGGAGTCTTTAATCAAAAAAAAAAAAATCTAAAAATATAAAGTATAAAATCTACTGGTAAAAATAAATATATATTCAAATTTAGAATTCCCTAATACTGTCATGGTGGTACATAAATCAGATTTAGCTCTAGTATAACAGTTAAAAGAAGAAAGTGTTAAAAATAACTGTAGCTTGAATGGATATACAATACAAAAATATTTTATAATATTTTAATGGATACACAATACAAAAATATATAAAGTGTGTCATCAATAGCATAAAATATTAGAGGAGGAATAAATTGTAGCATTTTATATGCAAATGAAGTTATCATCTTAAAATAGTCTAAAAACTGTAATATGTTTTATATGAGATCCATGGTATTCATACCAAAAGAAAACAGCCTCTAGGCAATCAGAAAATATAAAGAGAAAGGATTACAAGCATATTACTAAAAAATTTAACAAACTCCAACAAAGGCATCAAGAGAGGATAAAAGGAACTACAAATAGTCAGAAAACAATTAACAAAATAGCAATATTAATATAACTGATATTCTTACCTATAATAATACATTTAAATGTAAATGGATTAAATTATCCAATCAAAGGACACAGAGATCTGCATAACAAAACAAGATCCAACAATATACTGTATATAAGTAGCTGGCTTAGCTTTAAGGACACTCATAGGATGAAAATAAAGGGATAGAAAAATTCTCACTCATAGGTGGGAACTGAACAATGAGATCACTTGGACTCGGGAAGGGGAACATCACACACTGGGGCCTATCATGGGGAGGGGGGAGGAGGGAGGGATTGCATTGGGGAGTTATACATGATATAAACGATGAATTGATGGGTGCTGACGAGTTGATGGGTGCAGCACACCAACAAGGCACAAATATACATATGTAACAAACCTGAACGTTATGCACATGTACCCTAGAACTTAAAGTATAATAAAAAAAAAAGAAAAAAGAAAAAATAAAATAAAATAAAATAAAATAAAATAAAATTCAGAAAACAATGAACCACTATATACCTTTCACAAATGTTAATATTAATTATTGAGAAAAGTAACTAATTAAGAATATAAGTTATTATTAATTACTAATATACAGAATTATTTTGCTCATCAGTATTTAAAATTAAACTACAAAATCACATCATTTCATCCCCCAAACACATTAGTATATATCTTTTAAATTAAGGACATCCCCAATACTGTACAATTATCATGTCTAATAAATTAGTGCCTCCTTAATTTCACAAAAAAAAAAAAAAAAAGAAAAAGGTGTTTTATACAAATGGTAACTAAAGTAGAGCAGGATTTGCTATATTTAGACAAAATAGACTGTCTTAGAATATCTGTGCTACTATAAGAAAGGTCTTTAACTGGGTAACTTATAAACAACAGAAATATATTTCTCACAATTCTAGAGGCTGGAAATTCCAAAATGTGATGGAAAAATTTAGCATATGATAAGGGCCCACTTTCTGGTTCATACATGGTGCCATCTAGCTGTGTTCTCACACGATGAAGGGACAACATAGTTCTCCAGGGCCATTTTTATAAGAACGCTAATCTTATTCAGGAGGGATACACTTACTACTGCCCTCATATACTTATTACTTTCCAACAACTCCACCTCATTATGCCTCCGTATTATTGATTATAATTTGATGTGTGAATTTGGAGGAAGACACAAATATTCAGAGCATAGCATAGGTCATCAGTCAAAATCTGTTACAAGAGACAAGATCACTATTTAAGAGCTTTATTAGGCTGTTCTCGTAATGCTTATATAGAAATATCTGAGACTGGGTAATTTACAAAGAAACGAGGTTTAATTGGCTCACAATTCTGCAGGCTGTACAGGAAGCATGATGTCATCCACTTGTCTTCTTAAAAGGCCTCAGGAATCTTACAATCACGGTGGAAGGCGAAGGGGAACAGGCACATCAGTCACATGGTCAGAGTAGAAGCAAGAGAGTAAAGGGTGAGGTGCTACCCACTTTTAAATCACCAGATCTCATGAGAACTCATTCGCTGTCATGGAGACTGCAGCAAAGGGAATAGTGTTAACCATTCATGAGAGGTCTACCCCCATGATCCAATCACTACCCATAAGGCCCCACCACCAACATTGGGAATTACATTTCATTACGAGATGTGGGTGGGAACACACATGCAAACTTTATCAAAGGGTCAATTCATGAATGAGATGTAAGAATTGTAAATCAATTGTGGGATGTACTACAGAGATGCAAAAAGTTTCAACATACAAAAATCTATAAATGAAATACATTACATTAAGAGAATGAAAGAGAGAAACCACATGATCATCTTAACATAGGTAGAAAAATATTTGACAAAATATAATGTCTTTTCATGAGAAAAACTCTCAACAATTTAGGTGTAGAAGAAATATGCCTGAACATCATAAAGGTCATATTTGAGAAGCCCACAACTAACATGACATTTAATGGTGAAAAGCTGAAAGCATTTCCTCTAAGATCAGAACTAGGCAAGAATATTCACTCTCGTCACTTTTATTTAACATAGTACTAGAAGTCCGAAACAGAATAATTGGGCATAAAAAGAAATAAAAGTCATCTAGATTGAATGGGAAAAAAATCAAATCATCTCTGTTTGTAGATGACATAATCTCATATTTGAAAAACCCTACAAACACTATCAAAAAGATGTTAGAAATAAACCATTCAATAAATTTGCAGCATACAGATTTAATATAAAAAATCAGTTGCATTTCTATCCACTAACAATTAACTATTACAAAAATAAATGTAAAAATAATCCCATTTATAATAGCATCAAAATTAGTACAATACCTAGGAACACATTTAACTAAGAGGATCAAATATCTGTATACTTAAGGACATTGGTGAAAAAAAATTGAAAATGACATAAATAAATGGAAAGATGTCCTATGTTCATAGATTGGAATTATGAATATTGTTAAAATATCCATATTCCCTAAAGCTATCTACAGAGTTAGCACATTCCCTATTTTAAAAAAACCCAAAGGCATTTTTCACAGAAATAGAAAAAAATTATGAAATGTGTATGGAATCACAAAAGACCCCTAATAGCCAAAGCAATCTTAAAAAAGAAGGCCAAAGCTGGAAATATCACACTGCTTATTTCAAACTACTGCATATCCATGGTAATCAAAGCAGCATGGTACAGGCATACAAGCAAACATATAGACAAAAGCAACACAATACCAGACCCAGAAACATCCCACACATGTACAGTCAACTAATCTTTAATAAGGGTTCAAAGAATACACATTGTTGGAAAGATAGTCCCTTCATTAAGTTGTGAGAGGAAACTGGTTATTCACTTAAAAAAGAATGAAACTGGACCCTTATGTTACACCATAAACATAAATTAAATGTGATCAGCCACAGTGGCTTGCGCCTGTAATCCCAACAATTTGGGAGGCCGTGATCAGATCACTTGAGCCCAGCAGTTCAAGATCGGCCTAGGCAAGAGTGTGAGACCTTGTCTCTACAAAAAAATTTTAAAAAATAGTCTGGCATGGTGGCCCACAGTGAGCCTAGATTGCACCACTGTACTCTAGCTGCGATGAAATAACAAGACCCTATCTCAAAACAAAAACAAAACAACAATTACAACCACAAGAGTTAAATGTAAAATTTGAAGTTGTAAAACTCCCAGAAGAAAACCTAGAAGGAAAGATTTTTAACAGTGGTTGTAGCAATAATTTCCTAGAGATGATATGGAAAGCACAGGCAAGAAAAGCAAAAATTAGCAAGTGGGACTGTATATAACAAAAGAAACCTTCTGCACAGCAGAGAAAACAAGCAACAACACGCAAAGCAACCTGAAAACAGGGAGAAAATATTTGCAAACCATGTATCCAGTAAGAGGCTAAGATTGAAGTATATAAGAAACTCGGCCGGGTGTAGTGGCTGACGCCTCTAATCCCAGCACTTCGGGAGGCTGAGGCAGGTGGATCACGAGATCAGGCGTTTGAGACCAGCTTGGCCAACATGGTGAAACCCTGTCTCTACTAAAAATACAAAAATTAGCTGGGGGTGGTGGCAGGTGTCTGTAATCTCAGCTACTTGGGAGGCTGAGGCAGGAGAATCATTTGAAACTGGGAGGCAGTGGTTGCAGTGAGCCTAGATTGTGCCATTGCACTCCACCCTGGGCTGAAAAAACAAACAAACAAACAAACAGAAAGAAAGAAAAAAACTCTCACCACTCTATACAAAAATACAAATAATCTGATTTAAACAGGCCAAAGAATCTAAGTAGACATTTTTCCAAAGAAGACTTAAAAATGGCCAACAGGCATATGCAAAGGTGCTCAACACCATTAATTATCAAGGAAATCAAAATCAAAACCACAATGAGATATCACCTCATACCTGTTAGGATGGCTATTTCAAAAAGACAAGAGATATAGGTGTCAACCAGGATGTGGAGAAAAGAGAACCCTCGTACACTCCTGGCGTACACTCAGGTGATAATGTAAATTGGTACACTTATGAAATACAGCATGGATGTTTCTAAATAATTAAAATATAACTATTATTTAATCCAGCAATCCCACTTCTGGGCATACATGCAAAGAAAATGAAAGTAATATGTTGAAGAAATATCTGCATTTCCATATTTACTCCAGCATTTTTCATATTAGCCAGGATGTAGAATAAATTTGTATAAAGAATACAACTATGTTAGGTGATGGATGTGTTAATTAACTTGATTGTGATAATCATTTCATAATGTATAGCTGTATCAAACAACCATATTGTGTACCTTAAATCCATCAATAAAGCTGGAAGAATTTTTAAAAAAGAAACAAAATTATAAACAGATGGGTCAATCAGGGGATGAATCTTTCCTTCCTTCCTTCCTTTCTTCCTTCCTTCCTTCCTTCCCTTCCTTCGTCTTTCTCTTTCTTTCTTTCTTTTCTTTCTTTTTTCTTTCTTTCTTTCTTTCTTTCTTTCTTTCTTTCGCTTTCTTTCTTTCCTTTCTTTCTTTTTCTTTCTTTCTTTCTTTCCCTTCCTTCCTTCTTCCTTCCTTCCTTCCTTCCTTCCTTCCTTTCTTTCTTCTTTCTTTTCTTTCTTTCTTTCTCTTTCTTTTTCTTTTTTCCTTCTTTTCCTTTCTTTCTCTCTCTCCTTCCTTCTCTCTTTCTTTCTCTTTCTTTTCTTTCTTCTTTCTTTCTTTCATCTATGTCATGAGAATAATTCATAGGATAATTGTGAAACATGTAAAGCAGAGAGGATATATATAAATGTATATAAATATATATACTATATAATATTTTGTATGTATATATTTGCAATGAATGGAAGAAACAGGTGGTGCGATTTGGGCTTCTTCAGCCTCAGGAACTCAGTTTCTCTTTTCAAGGACACAGGTGGCAATGAAAGGAGGAAAGGAGCAACACTCGTTTTCAAAAGCCCATGCCAGTAGTTGATCTTACAAAGCAGAGTAAAATGAAAGAAAGGCAATACAATTTAAAATATTATTTGTAATTATACATTATGTTGCCTGAAAGACTACTAAAAATCATTCAGGAGAGAGGACTTTTAATGGGTTTTGAGTTACTGTGTTATGTAGGCAGAAGAAAAGAGGAAGTTAATTTGGAGATATTATTATTTTTATGTGTAAATATGGCTCTATTAGGTCTACACACACACACACCTACACACCTACATGTATGTGTGTGTGTGTGTCTGTGAAATGTACATTTAGATGTCTTTATTCACTTTGTGACAATTGTAATAATGACAGCAGTATGGAATGCCAAAAGCTATAAAGAAAACACAGATTTATCTGTGCTCTAATTCATGTGTATATTTCTTTATACTGACTGTATTAGTTTGTTGGGGTTACTGTAACAAAGTACCAGAGATTGTGTAAAATGAACAATATAATTATTTTCTCACAGTTCGTGAGGCTAAAAGCATGAGAAGCAGCTGTCAGCGGGTGGGTTACCTCTGAGGGCTATGAGAGGAGAATCTATTCTAGGTCTCTGTCCTGGGCTTGATTGCCATCTTCTTCTGTGTCTTCACATAGTCTTACCTCTGTAGGTGTATTCAGTCATCCCCGCTTATCCATAGTTTAAATTTTCACAGTTTAAATTATCTACAGTCACCCACAGTCCAAAAATATTAACTGGAAAATTCCAGAAACAAACAATTTATAAGTTTTACATTATGCTCTGTTGTGATTTGTCTAATAAAATCTGGTACCATACTATTTGGTCCCTCCTGGGACGTGAATTATCCCTTTGTGCAGCATATCGTGCTATGTCCCCTACCTGCCTGTTAGTCGTTGACATTGTCTGCTCATGGCATCTAACCATCAACACCTTCATGGCTCAATAATCCAGGACTACTGGAAGAAGATAATTCCCCTTCTGACATACTTCAGAAGGTCAATAGTAGCTTAATATTATGTTATAATATCTAATCATTCATATCATTTCATTTCATTATGTAGAAATTTTGTCATCTAACACTATCGAAAGAAGAATAGTGATGATAGTACAGTAAGATATTTTGAGAGAAAGACCACATTCACATAATTTTTATTGTAGTATATTTTTATAATTATTCTCTTTCATTATTGTTATTGTTAATCTCTTACTATATCTAATTTTTAAAATAATCTATATCATATGTATGTAAGTATAGGAGTAAACAGTACATATAGGATTCTGTACTGTTCATAATTTCAGGCATACACGGTGGGTCTTAGAATGTATACCCTGTGAGTAAAGGAAAACTGAATTCAAATGTTCTCTTCTGTAAATTCAAATTAGTAAATTTTAATTTCTTCTTTTTAAAGAATACCAGTCATGTTGGAGGAGGGAATTCATATTAGCTTAGTTATCCCTGTAAAAACCCGTCTACAAAAACATTCTGAGGTGATGAGGGTTAGGAATTTTGTGGGGGACACGATTTGGCCCATAATAGTGAATTATTATTTTTATCTTCTAAATGAGGATCTCAGTTTCAAGTTTTTAAATTTAGAAATGTGTTGACATTATCTGCTTAGTAGGGTTGGATGGGAGGAAGTAAAGAAAAACCATTTCTCAGAATGTTTCTTATATAACTTGCTTTTAGTAAAGTATCTATTTTCATTGGCTGAATCTAAATCTATACCTTGAATGAGTCTTTTATAATATGCTGAAGATATGTGACCTGTGAAAGTCCTTCTACGAACATGACCCATATTTTTACTTAACGTTTTTCTGTTTATGTTTAGAAAAGAATCGCTTTCAACACACAGCATCTTAAAAAAAACACCTTTCAAAACAGTTAGCAGACTGATTGTTTTTGCTTGACTTGCTCAGAGTTCAGCGCTGTTCAGAGTAATAACTCTGGCTTTTGATAAGCAGTTTAAGCATGAATCGAGGAGGCTATCAATGGCTCAATGGCTCAAAGAGCATCAGGACTGGTTTTAACTGCAAATGAGATGTGTGGAAAATGCCTGTCAGTGCGCTGAAGCTGCCGAGCATGATCCTGGTTTATGGCAGCACTGCAGGCAGCCCTGCGCCTTAGAAACCTGGGTCCCAAGAATACAAATAAATCAGTTGGAGGAAAGTTCAGGATGCTTTTCATAGGCTGAGAAAGAAACGTTGTTTGCTATTTTAAGTATAAAATCTGGAAAAGATAATGGTTATATAAAATTATATTTTGTATAAGTTTTCATCATTTTCAAACTGAGTTAGCATCAAATAAGAAACTGGGTTAAACCTGAAAAAGTCTTATATAGGATTGCTTATTTTGAGGATAAGTAAAAATTCTGAATATCTCGTGTAAATTCAGGCTCTAGTGTTTACTCACTTTGGAAACTCATTGACTTCCTTTTCCTTTGTATCTAATATTTATTTTATTATTCTTTTCTGAAAAAAATAAGACATGGGGATAAATAAATTGAAGATCTCTTACAGTCTAATACAGTATTGTTATTCAATATTTCTAATGTCTCTATTAGGAATGACACAACAAACAGAGAAAGCTGAAAAAAATGTAAATAAACCGAATAGAGTTCATAAACTACCCTATTGATTCAACGTTCCAAAGAATTATCTCCTTTTCCTATACATTGTAGATATAGAAGGCCACAAACACTGAGACTTTAGTTGAAAATTTATAGTCATCAACATTTCAAAAAGTGTGGACTGTAGTTGTGCATCAATATTCAAAAGTCTACAGAAAAAAAAAAAGTAACACTGCAGCTTTTATTTGTAGGAAAAGAAACCATTGTCATGTTCACCCAGAATGACTTGGCAAGAACTCATTGCTCTATTTTACTGAATCCTGGACTCTGGTAATTTTGAGGATTTTTAAATTCTTATTCTCTTGAAATGAGGACACTGAACATCCTGTGGACCTTAAACTTTTGGCATTCTATTCTCTAAAACACCAAACAAGAGATCCAGTTGAAATAAAGCTATTTTTGCAGAGATGAGTATTAGCCATAATGGCAAAGGAAGAATGAATTGCAAATGGATTCTCATGGATTGAGTACAATAAGTTCTTATTAGCTGATCATATAAAATTGGTGATGTGTGAGATCACTAACATCAAGAGGTTGGTATATCATAGGAAAGTTTTTATTTCATGTCATAATATTCTCTTCTTATAACCATATACTCAGTAAACAATTGGTTTGGTATAATTATTTTTGAGACATTAAAAGCCAAAGTGTAAAATTTTAAAATGTACCTTATTTGAAACACAAAATAAGCCATGAAAATATTAATCTCATGAAACCTCTCCCTCACATATATTGACAGATGTCTGTATCTATGTCTCTATCATCTCTATCTCTATCTATACCTATTATATTTCTATCTATAGGTATAGATATAACATGCCATTATGGCTTGTTTGACTAAGAATAGGAATCCTAAGTTTTTCTCTTTCCCAACAGTCACATTTTTAGGCAAAATGTGTCAAAGTTGAAAATAGAATGCCCTTCCTAACTGTGTGTCACATTGGCAAGTTTTACAATTTAAAAGTAGGGAAAATGTTAAATTCCCTAACAACATGGTTGTGGCAATTGAAAGATATTATACATGTAAAATGTTTACAATAAATCTTACCATGAGTATTAGGCTCAATAATTAGTTATTATGAGAAAAATTATGATTATGATGCTAATTCATGTATCTTTTCTGTAAATAAATAGGACTGTTCATGCTTACATAAAATCTTTTGGTATTAATTTTTTGGTTATAGATGTAGTTTTTAAAAACAGTGCTTCAGATAAAAGAAAATGCATCTTTTTATAAGTTATAAATATGGCTAATATATAGAAAAACCATAAATGGAGACTGTATCTCTTGATTGCCATCACTTATTCTTTCTCACTAAACAGTTGGTAGAAAGGTAAAAGCATCCTCTATCTTTGCAGTAAATTAGAAATGTAAAGTGATGCACTTGAACTTATTGCCTTGGTGCCTGAAATTGTTTAAAAATCATTGAGGAAACATTGTGGAATTGCATTCAGTTGGAATTAGGCTTCATCTTCTGGTGACTCACTTGACACAAACATATTATCTCTGAATTCACCTTTGCTATTGTTTTCCTTTGCCAAACTCTGTTCACCGAAGAAATAATAAGCATACCAGGGCAGCAATATCTTTAAAAGAATGGTTACATAAGAAGCAGTCAACTAGTTTACATTTCAAAACCTTGTCAGCGTATGTTATGATACTAAAGCTTTGAAACATAAATTAATAAGGTATAAATGAATATTTTGTAGTGATAGATGATACAGAAATCCTGTGGTATTTCTCAGTCTTTTTTTCTATATGCATACTAGTAGAAGCTCCTTAAACCCTAAAGACAATTAGCACTTCTCTCTTAAAGACTTATAAAGCTTAAATGTGTTATTACTTGTAAAGTGCTTTCAAATGCACAGTAGGGACTCAGCAACTTGTAAGGACTCAATGTAATTTTTCAAATAATGATTATTGTTAGTATGATTATTATACAAATTCTTATTTATATTATACTTGGACTTATACTTAACTTTATGTATCAGCTATTCAAATGTATCAGTCTCAGCTTCAGCCAAAAACAAAACAAAAGATAACATTTTTATTACAGGACCTTTATTATTTTTACATACCTTTCATGAGGATCTCTCAGAAATAAAAAGTGTAGGAAGTGATACTATTTGAGCATTCTAGTTGAAGTGAAGTCACTGGATATTTCTACTTCAATTGACATAACAGAGATAACATATCACAAAAGAGTACACTCTTACTAACACCACCTGTTAGATAGAAGACCAAAATTACTATTATTATTTATTTTATTTATTTATTTATTTATTTATTTTGAGACAGTCTTTCTCTGTCACCCAGGCTGGAGTGCAGTGGCAAGATCTCGGCTCACTGCAACTTCCACCTCCCAGGTTCAAGTGATTATCCTGCCTCAGCCTCGCAAGTAGATGGGATTACAGGCATGTGCCACCATGCCCAGCTGATTTTTGTATTTGTAATAGAGACGGGGTTTCACCATATTGACCAGGTTGGTCTCAAACTCCTTACCTCGTGATCCGCCCACCTCGGCCTCCCAAAGTGCTGGGATTATAGGCATGAGCCACAGCGCCCGGCCAAGATTTTTAAGAGAGAAGATTTGAGAAAAGTGTTTCAGTGATTTTTTTTCTGTGTTTCTGCCATTGATTGCCGCAGTAACTTAAGGTGAGACCAAAAAGAGAAGTTTGCGGTAGAGAAATGTCATCTTATTTGTGTTCAGCTCATCAATCTTCCATGTTACTACTTGCTGGCAACACTAGTGTACCAGTTTCTGAATGCCTTGTTATAAAGTGCTACCATGTACCACTGTGCATCTTACTATTGCTGGCGTGCTGGCTATAGTTTTAAAAAGATAACTCTCTTCTTGAATTCACAATAGCCTCCAAATGGCCCTCTCCTTTCCACTTCTGCATGCTTTCATCCATTCTTCATATAAGTGTCAGCATAATTTTAAACATAAATCAGATTATATCACTCTAGTTAAAACACTCCAATGGCTTTCAGTTGCACTGGGAAGGAATTCAAAGCTCCTTACTGTGGCCTACAAGGATGTCATGCCCTAACTGCTAATCTCTCTGACATCATCTCATATACTCTGAGCATTCACTAGGCTCCGGCTATGCCAGCCTTCCTTGTTTTTTTCCCACCTCCGTAGTTTGCTGGCCTCAGAGACTTGAAACTGGCTCCTGCATTTTTCTATAATACTCTTTCACAGTATTTTTTATATGTTTGGCCCCATATTATCATGAAATGATCTGTTCAAACGCAACTTTCACAGACATCTTCCCTACACTGGAAAATCTGAAGTAGCCTACTCATCTGTATAATTCTGTAACTATAATTCCTATAAAATAGCATCACCTGGGTACTTTAAAACAAAATAGAGAAATATTTTTTGGCCTATCATCCAGACCAATGAAATTTTTAAAATTTTAGGATGGAGTTAGAACATCATAGAAATTTTAACAGAAGGAAGGTTGAAGAGTGCTTTTGAAACAAAGGATTAATAATTCTACCCAAAAATGTATGAAATAAATATGCCAATTTCTCAACATCTAATTGGATTATCTATAAGTTTGAGTTCTAGGCCAGGCACATTTTCTCATACCTGCAATCCCATCATTTTTTTTAGGTTGAGGCAGGTGGATCACTTGAGCCTGGGAGTTTGAGACCAGCCTGGGCAACGTGGTGAAACCCTGGCTCTAACAAAAAGTACAAAAACTAGTCAAATGCATTGACACATGCCTACGGCCCCAGCTACTTGGGAGGCTGAGGTGGGAAGATCACTTGCACCAAGGAGGGCAAGGCCACAGTGAGCCGTGACTCCGCTGCAGCAGTCCAGCCGGGGCGCCAAGGCCACAGTGAGCCGTGACTCCGCTGCAGCAGTCCAGCCGGGGCGCCAAGGCCACAGTGAGCCGTGACTCCGCTGCAGCAGTCCAGCCGGGGCGCCAAGGCCACAGTGAGCCATGACTACGCTGCAGCAGTCCAGCCGGGGCGCCAAGGCCACAGTGAGCCGTGACTCCGCTGCAGCAGTCCAGCCGGGGCACCAAAGCAAGACCCTGTCTCAAAAAAAAAAAAATTGAGTTCTTCAGAAATAGAGCCTAAGATGAGGATTGGGTGAAAGTGATTTGTTAGAATGTTAAGCTGGTAGTAAAGTAGCAACGTGAGGCAAGTATAAGTGCAGTGTCAAGCACAGGTCCTTGGAAAGTAACTCGGGTTTGACTTCACAGAAAAATTCTAAACACAGTATAAGTGATGCTGCTGAGTCGCTCCTCTTAAAGGTCCACTTCCCAATACTGTTATGTAGCCAATTAAATTTCAACATGAGTTTTGGCAAGGACATGTAAACCATAACAAGCACTGAGCACATTTTCCACTCTATGTCATATGGACAAAGACAAAATTCATGTCCTCAAGTTCTTCTGAAAAGTGCACTAATTATAAATATCAAGCATTTTATTCTGTTAAATAATATTTTACTGGAGTATCAGAATACAGAAAATACCCATTTGAGTAAGAACATTGCTATAATTAAATGTTTTATACTGTTAAAAATAAACATATTTGAATGTGTCATAGTTCATAGGCCTATGCAGAGCTATTTACATATGTACATTTAAACAATTATATGAATGTTTGAATAATCATGTCCCATCATTCTTCAAAGATAATATAATTTTTTTCTGACAAAGGTGCCAAATAGGTGATAGATGAAGGAAGTACACAAATTCTAATTCTGTTTTATGTAAAGACAAATAATTTGAGGTTGTATTTTTTTCTATATTCCAGAGCTGACTAAAAGCATTTTTCCTTGACCAACAAACAAAATAGAATTTAAATGCAGATCGTTACGTTGACAGCACGACTATCTAATTCAATGTGACACTGATGCAAGTAAGAAGAAAGGAGCCAAATTGACACATTTAAAATATCCTCTTTAAAGTTCAATTCCATTTTACATACTATTCTTTCACTTCGTACAACTATGCATCATCTTAGAATCACACCAGTTTGATTCTTCTTGGTGAGCAACTATTATATATATTAAAATAGCCCTGCTTTGTTTTAACAAAATTATATTTTATTTTTCTTTGATTCTCAAAATATACCATTGACATAAAATCAATCTTTTTTTACCACCATTTGAAATATTAGTTTTAAATACAGCACTGTTCCTTTATATCTTATTATGCTTTCTAAAAAAAACTCATACTGTAACAATCAGAAGTTCAGGGTTTACTCTTTTAAAAATCAGTTCTGTACTATATGTTTTAAGAGAAATAACTTTATCTTAAACAGGCTCAACATTATCAAATAAAATGTATACAAAGCATCTAAAGGTGTCCAGTCGACAATTGTGAGTGAGACAGTTATCATTATAGCAGATAACGTGTGTGTGTAACTGTGTGTGTGTGTGTGCATTTACCTGTTTCACACACACAGACAACATTTATCGGCTTTTGAGGCACAGGCATTTTATTAATTTATACAACAAAAGAGTTAAATACTAAATTAATGTACAATGTTCATTAAATGTCTGAATGTCATTGAAACAAATTTTGGGAAACACTTATTTTCATGATATAAAAATTCTGTATATATATTTCTAATTTAATTGGAGAATTGTTGACTAAATTTTCACAATTGGCTTATTCCTGTGTTTAATGGAACTGTCACAAACATAACAAAAGAAGAGAGAACAATGACCTTAGCACCATAATTCAAGGCATGTTTACATGGACAAGAGATACAAACATGTATCAATGTATGGCATTTGAAAAGCACAAGCAGAAAGTATAGAAGTAACTGACCCGTCCCTCCTGCCAGACTGTTTCTAGGGTACTTGTTTCATGCTTTCATAGCTCTTTATTCCTTCTCCATAAAATCCATCAACATGTTGCATTATATATTTTACAATTAATGTCAATCTGTCTCTATGAAAAGTAAACTTTTCAATGTAAAGAATATGATTACTGTACATGAAATTTTAAAATTTGAATATATGAATAACTTTTTTGAATACATGATAAACATTGTTTATAACAATGAAAATATTAAAAAGTATTTTATTTAATAAATCTGAATTAATTTTTTGATCTGACATATTTTAAAGCAAAATATGTGTGCATACATATATATAGATGGATATATATGTGTTTTTGACATTACAGAAATCAAATTCAGAATAAATATATAATAATTATGCTCAAATTAACTTCAAAACTTATTAAATATGCATACATTGATGACTGAAATTTTTAGTGTTGCAGACATAAAAGCTAATGCAATCAATATGATCAATATGCTTTTTGTAGACATTAAATAAGTTAATACATATAAAGGGTTTATAACATCATTATAATTATAATCATAATGATATTTTTGTATAAAAACCTAACATTTCATGACAATTAAACTTTCACAAAGTAACTCATTCTTTCCAATTCCTTTGGGCAGCACAGAAATACAACTTTGACTAATGTGATGAAATAGCTGTGTAGCTTTGTAGAGCTTGACCACCTGGAGAGGAGAATATTGATTCTATAATTAACTGTGACCTGCAAAGTACAGCCACCAAAATTACTTTTTAAAAAAATGATTTCCCTTTTTGAGCATTTAAATGGGAAACAAGTAGAAAAAAGAAGATACTCAAAGAGTAATAGTCACTAAAGTTTAAATGATCATCATGCTTGTGCCTTTCTATACTTCATTGCAATTGCTGATATATTCATATAAGAAAACAGACAGGTGTAAAATAAATTGGACAAGGAATCCTAGTAAAATATGTGTGATTTGAGATTTTACAGACAAGAAAATTGCTAGCTTTTACATTGTGTCATTTATAAGAGACACTAATACACTTTTAAAAACCCGATAGTCCTAACAAAAGTGTTAAAAAGGAACAGAAATACCATTTTTAAAAAATTGAAAACTGCAAGTGATAAAATGGGCCAATGTTGTTGTCATGTTAATAAAAGAAATATTGTTTATTGTAGCTTGCCGAGACTCTTCTTACATTCTATATTTGTTATTAATAAGTGCATCTCTAATTTTTAAGAGGTGCATGTTTACCTTTTATACAAATGAGCAATACACACATGCTTATAATTGCAAATGAATTTAGATATCATTGCCTTTTAAAATATATTTTAAAATCATATTAATTTATACTATATAGTTCATGTTGTCATTTAAATTGACCTTATATAATTTAATATACACTTCCTTTTACATTATAAAATTTCTTGCTATAAAAAACGGTGAATATATATTCTATACATTAGATTATTACACTATGTATATATTTAGTTATAAAAAGTCTTCAATCTCTACAGTCACTATCTGCATAGGCAACCATTATACAATTTCTTAGGCATCCATACACAAATAACATATTAATATTTATGCATTTATGTTATTATTTTTCAAAATAGAAGTACACTC
Organism: Trachypithecus francoisi; assembly: GCF_009764315.1. NCBI lineage: Eukaryota > Metazoa > Chordata > Mammalia > Primates > Cercopithecidae > Trachypithecus > Trachypithecus francoisi. Next base: position 53,232,248 of record NW_022681463.1, on the reverse strand, counting down.
TAGAGCTCTTTCACTTAATAGTCTCATTAATTGGTCAGTAACATACTGATCAATATATTATATATATAATATATATCAGTGATTGATCAATAATACATATCATTTACCTTATTTCTTCTAGTGCCTTTTTTAGGTTCCCTAGACATGGAGCCCAAGGTAAGGATTCTTTTGCAAGTGGTTTTCTAATAGAGTGCTCTCAGGAGAAATGTGGGAGAAAATAAAGGAATCTGAATAAGTGCTGGGAAGAGGCAAACAGAAATACTTTTAGCGGAAGTCTAGCCTCAGCTTTATCCCTGGGGACTTCTGGAGTATGAGTGGCAGAACAGAGTTGCTTCATCTCCAAGGAAGGGGGCCAGATTTTGCACTGCAGTGTCAGTATGTGATTGGCAACAAGTGTCCTTGCAACTCCCAGAAGGAAACATAATCTCCCAAGTGAGGTGATTACAGTACTGAAGCCAATTCCCTAGAAACATTGTAAGCTGTTGTAAATTATAAGTGGTTAGCAGCCCAAACTCACAGAACCTGGAGGGTGAGTTTATCTGGTTGTCAAAAGGAATCTGGGCAATGTACCAAAATATGCTACTGGTGGCATTATATCACATTGCCAGGAAATGGAATTATGCTTTAATTAATTTTTGTTGAGGGATATTTCATTGTTTCCCTATTTAGCAAGTATAATGTTATTGATTAGTTTGTACCCTGAATTTTTTGCATATTATAAGGCCTATCTTTAATAGAAGATTTTGGAAGTTTAAATGTTGAGTCAAAGGTTATATTCATTTTAAAGTTTGATAGATGTTGCCAAATGATCACCCAAAGTGGTTCACAATCTTCATATTTTCACCCACACTGTGAATTAAATTATAAATCCTTGATTATCTTCATGTGAAAATGGTATATCAGTTTGGTTTGATTTTTCACTTTTTAAATTATAGAGAGTATTTAAAATATTTGTATGCCTAAAAGTAATATGCGTTTTGTTTTCTGAATAAATTATTTTTCTGTGTTTTATTAGGTACCTAATTTTTCATATTAGATTGTAAGAACTATACTTGTATGTTAAGGGAATTAATAAATTTGTATGACATTTACTCATATGTTACTCCAAGTTTGTCTTTTGATCTTTGCTTTTTATTTTCACTGTGAAGAAATATTTAATTTTATGTGGTTGAATGTATTCACCTTTTTAATTCCTGAGCTTTGCATTTTGTTTAGGAACATCTCCTTATTTCATAAAAATATATTTTTAGAAACTCCACACATTTTCTTACAATATTTTAAAAATTATCTTTGTTTAAGTAAAAATTTTTAATTTGAGGCAAAATTAAATTTAGAATATTTTAAAATTCAATATGAAACTGTTTTGCATTGAGTAAAGTTTATTGTTTTTAATTGAACCACATGACTATATGTTTCATAAAATATAAATGATATCATTGAATGTCCATATGCATGAAATTTGTGTGTGCCTGAACATATATAAACAACATTACATTTTAACAAGTTGATAAATGTGTCCAAGTACATTAACTATAAATAGAAATCAGTGTTAATAATAAACGTATTAAAAATAAAATACTTGGAAAAACACTAATTCTATTTGAAATATAAAAACACTTTTAAAATTATAAACATGTTTTCTCTTTTGGCTTAAAAAACTGAAATACATTTAATGATAGACTTTTTTCTTATAAAAGTTGTATTTAAAAGTAAAAGAGGTTTTGGCTTTTCACATTTTATTATAGCTAATAAATAGTTTACAGCATGCCTAAACTATCTCAAACTATTCAATTTGCTTCATTCTTTAAAATTTGCTTGGTTTTGTCTACAAAGTAGTTTATAATTCTGTTAAGGAGTTACAATGTGATTTGAAAATAATTCATTTACTTATAGGGCTATTGACTCAATCAATTGTAGTAATATTTCCTTTGTTGTTTATATATACAGCAATTCAGTTCAATCACTCTTTAGACCTTACAGAATGTGTTATATATCAATATAAAAAACCAAAACCATCTAGTGGTAATTTTTTAATAAATTTTAGACATTTTTAAATCAATCTATACATTTGAGAAACTAAAAACCATCATAATGGAAATACAATGCTAGCGTTTGCAAATAGGATAATTCTCAAAATGGATATCTAGTTTACCTTCTTAGCTTAACTTCTTTCTTAAACCACTAAAACTAATTCACAAGTAATTTTAAAATGTAAGCATCACAAATAAGACTTAACCGTGTCTATATAACATTGAAATAATTGGGTGACATTGTCTACATTTTCTTATTCCATTACATCAAATTCTTCCTATTAGTATATCTGGGAGACTTTAACAATTTTTAAAGAAGTAAAATCCAAAAAGAATTTTAATGGCTTATAATTGAGAAGAACTTTGAATTCTGCTGATTTTAAAAATATAAGAGGATCAAAGGTTATGCCCAGGATATATTGAAAATAAGTCATTACATTTCAGGATTTGGTTACAGGAATAATTTTTTCCCAAGCATCTCCCCCTTGGTAAATGTAAGCACCTCTGCTTATGAGTTTGTTTGTTTCTCAGCAAACATTTTTAGTGAACATGGTTCTCAGGAGACTTTGTAGTCAGAACTGGGAACATACTAATGTTCCTTTTCACCAGGGCTGTAGAAATGGCAACCGTATTTACAAGAAGAGACAGATATTGAGTCAGGTCAAAATGAAGTCATTCAAAGAATGGATACTGTGAGGTCAGACCCAGTAAATAGGCTATGTATGGACATCAACATACATACTGAGGAATGAGACATGAGAATTTGGGATGATTCACAGCAGATTTTATGAACCAGCATATCTGGTAGTGTGTATGCCACCAGTAAGAAAGAAGAAAAAATGATGAGATGTTTGGGAATTCAGTCATCAACCCCTCAGTGATTGACATGAAGAGAGGACACTTGGGTGGAATAATTTGAGTATTTTATCCCTGTGAAAAATCTGGGCAGCTGGTATGTGATGGCTAATACTGAGTGTCAACTTGATTGGATTGAACAAAGTCTTGATCCTCGGTATGTCTGTGAGGGTGTTGCAAAGGAGATTAACATTTGAATCAGAAAGGTGGGAAGGCAGACTCACTCTTAATCTGGGTGGGCACAATCTAATCAGCTGCCAGCATGGCCAGAATATAATCAGGGAGAAAAATGTGAAAAGAGAGACTGGCCTAGGCATCCAACATCTTTCCTGTGCTGAATCCTTCTTGCCCTCGAACACTGGACTCCAAGTTTTTCAGTTTTGGTATTGGGACTGGCTCTCCTTGCTCCTCAGCCTGCAGGCAGTCTATTATGGGACATTTTGATTATGTAAATTAATATTTAATAAACTCCCATTATATATATAGCACATATGGTGTGTATGTGGGTATATATATATATTTACCATTAATTCTGTCCCTCTAGAGAACGCTAATACAGATTTTAGTACCAGCAGTAGGGTCCAGGACAGGAGAAAGCTCTGCAATAGGTCCAGGCTGCTGTGCAAGCTGCTCTGCCACTGGGACCATATGACCCAGCAGATCCAATGATGCTTGAGGTGTCAGTCGCAGATAGGGATGCTGTTTGGAGCCTTTGGCAGGCCCCTATAGATGAATCACAGAGGAGGCCTCTAGGATTTTGGAGCAAAGCTCTATCACCTTCTGCAGAAAACTATTCTCCTTTTTAGAGACAGCTCTTGGCTTGTTACTGGGCTTTGGTGGAAACTGAATGTTTGACTACTGGTCATCGAGTCAGTATGCAACCTGACTTACCTCTCATGAATTGGGTGCTTTCTCTCCCATCCAGCCATAAAGTGGGTTATGCACAGCAGCATTCCATCATCAAATGAAAGTGGTATATACGTGATCGGGCTTGAGCAGGTCTTGAAGGCACAAGTAAGTTACATGATGATGTGGCTCAAATGCCCATACTCTACACTCCTGCCACCCTGCCTTCTCTCCCCCAGCCTGCACCAATGGCCTCATGGGGAGTTCCCTATGATCATTTGACAGACAAAGAGAAGACTAGGACCTGGTTCACAGATGGTTCTGTACCATATGCAGGCACTACCCGAAAGCAGACAGCTCCAGCACTACAGCCACTTTCTAGGACATCCTTAAAGGACAGTCGTGAAGGGAAATCTTCCCAGTAGGCAGAACTTCAAGCAGTGCACCTGGCTGTACACTTTCCATGAAAGAAGAAATGGCCAGATGTGTGATTATATACTGATTCGTGGGCTGTAGCCAATGGTTTGGATGGATGGTCAGGTACTCATAAGAAGCATAGTTGAAAAATTGGTAGCAAAGAAATTTGGGGAAAAGGTATGTGGATGGACCTCTCTGAGTAGTCTAAAACTGAATATATTTGTATCCCATGTGAGTGCTCTATGACGTGTGACCTCAGCAAAGGAGTATTTTAATAATCAAGTGGATAGTGTGACCTGTTCTGTGGACACCACTCAGCCCCTTTCCCCAGCCACCCCTGTCATCACCCAATGAGCCCATGAACAAAGTGGCCATGGGGGCAGGTACAGAGGTTTTGCAAGCACTCAGCAATATGGACTTCCACTTACTAAGGCTGACCTGGCTACGGCCACTACTGAGTGCCCAATTTGCCAGCATCAGAGACCAACACTGATTCCTTGATGTGGCACCATTCATCGAGGTAATAAGCCAGCTGTCTGGTGGCAGGTTGATTATATCGGACCTCTTCCATCATGGAAAGGGCAGTGGTTTTGTCCTCACTGGAATAAACACTTAATCCGGATATGAATTTGTCTATCCTGCAAGCAGTGCTTCTGCCAAGACTACCATCCACGGACTCACAGAATGCCTTAACTTTGTCATGGTATTCCACACAGTTTTGCCTCTAACCAAGGCACTCACTATATGGGTAAAAAAGTGCAGCAGTGGGCTCATGCTCATGGAATTCATTGGTCTTACCATGGTCCACATCATCCTGAAGAAGCTGGAGTGAGAAGATGGTAGAACGACCTTTTGAAGTCACAATTACAATGCCAAATAGCTGACAATACTTTGCAAGGATGGGGCAAAGTTCTCCAGAAAGCTTTGTATGCTCGGAATCAGCATCCAATATATGGCACTTCTTTTCCTTTGCCAGGATTCATAAGTCTAGGAATCAAGGGTGGAAGTGGAAGTGGCACCACTCACCATCACCCCTAGTGACCCACTCGCAAAACTTGTACTTCTTATTCCCACAACATTATCTTCTGCCGGCCTAGAGGTCTCAGTTACAGAGGGAGGAATGCTGCCGCCGGGAGACACAACAATGATTCCATTAAACTAGGACTTAAGATTGCCACCTGGACACTTTGGGCTCCTCCTACCTTGAAGTCAACTGGCTAAGAAGGGAGTTACAGTGTTTGCTGGGTGATTGACCTGGACTATCAAGATGAAATCAGTTTATTGCTCCATAATGAAAGTAAGGAAGAGTATGAATGGAATACAGGAGATCCATTAAGGTGTCTCTTAGTGTTACCATGCCTTGTGATTAAGGTCAATAGGAAACTAAAATAGCCCAATCCAGACAGGACTACAGGAATCCAAACCCCTCAGGAATGAAGATTTGTGTCATGCCACCAGAAAAAAAATGTGACCTGCTGTGGTGCTCGCTGAAGGCAAAGGGAATACAGAATGGGTAGTAGAAGAAGGTAGTCATCAGTAACAGCTACAACCACGTAACCAGCTGAAGAAAAGAGAAATGTAACTGTCATGAGTTATTTCCTCCTTCTTTTGTTAAAAACATGTTTGTGCATGTATACACTTGTACTAAGAAAATATCTTCATTTCCCTTTCCTTTATCATATGACATAAGACTTATTGACTTCATATCAGCATTTAAGTATTGTTAATTTTATGCAACAGTATTTGGGCTGGGATTGGTGTGTTTCCAGTGGTAGGAAGGATAGTTGTATTATGTTTGGCCTCATTATGACCTTATTATTTTCTTTATTTGAAGATTATGTATGATCTCAGGAGATCATGGGTTCAGGTTGACAGGGGTGGACTTGTGATGGTTAATACTGAGTGACAACCTGATTGTATTGAAGGATACAAAGTATTGATCCTGGGTGTGTCTGTGAGGGTGTTGCCAAAGGAGATTCACATTTGAGTCAGTGGACTGGGGAAGACAGACCCACCCTCAATCTAGTGGGCACAATCTAATCAGCTAAATGTGAATACAAAGCAGGCAGAAAAACATGAAAAGTCGAGATTGGTCTAGCCTCCCAGACTACACCTCTCTCCTGTGCTGGATGCTTCCTGCCCTCGAACATCGAACTCCAAGTTCTTCAGTTTTGGAACTCGGACTGGCCTTCCTTGTTCCTTACCTGTAGATGGCCTGTTGTGGGACCTTGTGATTGTGTAAATTAATACTTGATAAACTCCTTTATATATATATATATATATATATGAGTAGAATATATATCCCATTACTTCGGTCCCTCTAGAGAACTCTGACTAATAATACATGGTATTTAGAATAAATTATAAGAAAATATCAGAGACAGAATTAAGCTTTTCATCTATCCTATGTGTTTTTCATGACTCTTATGAATAGAGTAATAATTATCTTTACTTGGCTTTTCCAATTATTGCAGATGGTGATAAAAGAAAATAGCTAGATAGAAGAGGGGATACCAATTTTCTGAAAATTTTCTCTGCAGATATAGAATTTAACTCTATTTACTGAATTTAGCAGATAATACACATATGAAGGGTAGCACTACTATAAATGTGAAATATATTATCATCTTTTCAGTTTTGAACTCCATACCAAGGTTAAATCAGAACTACTTATTCTGGTAAATAAAAATGGTACCCTATTTGAAAATATTAATCTTTTATATTGTTTTCTGAAGTAAAAGTCGTGGTTATTTCTTAGTAAAAATGACCATTAGAATTCTTTTTTTCTTGTATTTTCTCATTAGCTAAATAATAATAATAATAATAATAACAACAACAATAGTGGTGTCTCTTTATTTCCCTTCATACAGTGTGATGCTATAGAGTGAAAAAATTAATAGGAATTTTACTCATGCTCTCATTATTGGTACGCTGCAGTCATTTTCTACTTTTCAATGACTTTGAAAATGATCTTGTACAGTAGTGGCTTCTTATTATCCAGAAAGATACTAGGAATAGGTGTAATCTCATTATATCCACAACCACTCTGTAGAAAAATATGTAATATTCATGTAAATCTCTGTGAAATAGTATAGTTGAATAACTTCATTTTCTGTGCTATAAGATGGTACAATTACATTTTTTTTTAAATGACAAACTCATAAAATTATACAGTGACAATCAGCACAGATGCAGAGTTGCCGTTTGCGTAGGAGACATGGGTTATAGGATAAACCTCTAATTTAGCTAATGGAATTTTGAAATAGGGCTTATAACCAAAGTGAAATTAAACACAATAGTCTTAGTTGACTCTATTTTATAATCACTTACACTTTTATTGCTCATTCACCTAATTGAAGTCAGGAATAAATGCACTATTAGCTCCTGATAACTTTAGGTTTGGGTTGAATTTCAGTGTTACAAAGGATATGTAAATGTCCAAAAGAAAGATGCACAGATATGCTGAATATTATTAGCGATACAAGAAAACAAAAAATTTAAATGACAAATTCTGATTCCTGGGTCTAATTATAATGCTTTTTGAGATCATTTGTGACATTGTTAAAACTATATTTGAAATCATTTATTTTCTATCAATTAATTTGTTGACATATAAAAAGGAAGATAGCAATAAATAATACCTTTTCTAATACTTATTAAAATCAAGCAAATATATGGATATTGTGAAATCCTATATAAGGATTATGATTTAACATATTAAAATAAATATTGCAATTTTTTTTTTTTTTTTAGACAGAATCTTGCTCTGTTACCCAGGCTGGAATGCAGTGGTGTGAACTCAGTTCGTTGCAACCTGTGCCTCCTAGATTCAAGCAATTATCCTGCCTCATCTTCCCGAGTAGCTAGGATTACAGGTGCCTGCCACCATGCCGGACTCATTTTTGTATTTTTAGTAGAGATGGGGTTCCACCTTGTTGGCCAGCCTAGTCTTGAACTCCTGACCTCAAGTGATCCATCTGCCTTGGCCTCCCGAAGTGCTGGAATTACAGGCGTGAGCCACCAGGCTCAAGCCAATATTTTGAAATTTATATGTGAAACAAAAATTGATGTAATACTATGAAATAATGTAGACCAAGAGCAATATTAAAATTTTAAAACATGAATTGAAATAATACAACTTTATACTTATTTTAAACGTTAATAAAAATAATGAAAGCTGCCCATTATTATCAGACCTTAGGACATAGATCTCTCATGTCTGGATAATATTAATAATATTAATAATAACCATAGCAGCAACATGCCAATAACCTGTAGATACCTTTGCAAATCTTATTTAGAGTACATGTTCTTTAACTGAATTTTCAAAATATAAATATAATTATTTATTAATAATAACTAACTTTTGCTTAAGTTATTGTTCCAGAAAGTATGTGCTTCACATTTCATAAATTTATTCATTTCTCAGAAACCTTATGATGGCGAAACTACTATTTCTCACATATTACAGATGAGAAAACTGATGCCTACAGAAGTTCAATAGTCTGCCAATACGGAGCTGTTCTAAATGACGGCACTGGCATTTAAACCCACACTGTGGCTCAGCAGTCCTCCTTCTTAACTGCTTTCCTGCCATTTATAATAACCTGAGGACACTCAGGCAAATCTGCTTGGAGGTTTGCTTCTGCAATTAACTCTGTATAGGAGACAAATGAATTAAGATTAGATCTTAAAAAATTACATAGGCAATTCCTTGTTATTATGCCATTTTTAGATGAGCTACCAGTACAAATGTAAACAAATGTGTTTCAAGTATATACTTTTAAGTTGAGAAATGATTAGCGAGGTGTAGTGGTACGTACCTGTAGCTACTCAGAGGCAGAAGTGGGAAGATTGCTTGAGCCCAGGAGTTCAAGGCTGCAATGAGCTGTGATCATAACACAGCACTCAAGCCTGGGTGAAAGTGAGAGCCTGTCTCAAAAAAAAAAAAAAAAAAAAAAAAAAACGCTATAAAATAAAATAAAAATACATAAAATAAAATAAGAAGTGAAATCACTTTGTCCTCAAACAAAAACCAATGTTTACCTCAGTAATTTATTAGGTATCATCCTCAATAATGAATTGCTGAGTCGACATTTTCTTTTATATATTGCTGGAATAATTTTGCTGCTTACAAAACACTAACTTTGTTACTTTATAAGACATTAGTGGTGTCTACTAAAAATTGTGACTAATTATGAGAATTAAGACAAGGTTTAGTTTGGCAGGGCCAGAGAAGATTTGATAGGAAGATCTACTTAGAGTCTTCTTGAAGCCTGACAAATCTCTATTTCCAGAACAGGGCAATTTTACACAGATGCATTGCTCATCATTTATTAAGTGGTAATATATCTATTATATACTCTCTCAAATGAGTTATATTTCATAAGTTTTCAAAAAGGTTTTAAGGGAAAACCCTTTATACTTCATGACAGTATTTCTAGAAATTGTATTTTTGCATTTCAATTATAAATGATTCTTTTAAATTATTATTTTTTTTAATTTTAGAAGGTAAAAAAAGTACATAAGGCTCATCATAACCTTATTGTACATAAGGACAACACTTTAACACTGTGCTTAGGGCCATTATAAATAGCAGAATCACTAACAAAAAGCACACTTTAAAAAAAAAAGATATTAAACGGATCACAAAAAAAGACATGTTTACAGAAAAAATTCAGATTTAAAGACAGAACATCACTTTGTTCAGTCTCAGCTGGGAATCTGTACATTGGGTAACTTAAATTTTTGGCAGTTCTGAGCAACTACAGAAATGACTGCGAAAGTGCTCTAAGTACAGTTTTGTGGGCTACAAGAAAGCTTTGGCAAGCAGGCGAATTCATCAATATGGAACCCACAATTAATGAGGATCAATTGCATTTTTCATTTAATTTTAATAATATTAATCATGGTAGTTTTTCCAAAGTTTTGATCTCTTTTATCTATATACGCAAATAAATAGTATTATCCAAAAATTTTGGAACGCTTCTCTTCTGTTCAAGTAATCAGAATTGTCTTCTTTTTTTGATGTTACCACTTGCATCTATTAGCAAAATAATATAAGATTTGTTTTATATTCAGCACATTTTAATACTTCCAAAACAAAAGTTTACAGCACTAAAGATTCTTTTTAATGGTATAAATGGAATAGCCAGATAATCAGGGAAACACTGTGTGACTACTGACATTTTATGTCTCCAGTAACAGGATGGCTGAAAGTTAAAGGAGCACATTAAGAAGCATTCAAATTTCAACTGCTCTGCGTAGCATTATTTAAAATAACTCACTAGGGTATTAGAGTGATTAAACAGGTAAATAGTGATGTAATCAGGTTTGGCTATATACAGAAGTGGAATGAATTTTCACTTAGAACATATGTTGTAAGGGGTGACTGAGGTGTCTATAAATATCTTCTAAAAGAGAATTCCTATATGTCCTGGTGATAGAGTCATTTGATTTATCATATAGAGTCATTGCAAATGGTCCTCTAAAGAAATGGCTACCTGGGAAGTTTGACAACCCTACCTTCACTACCTGCCATTAAAACTTTTCCAATATTAGTTGACCATATCAATTACTAGTCACCTGTCAAGGCTCTTAAAAGGTGTGGTGTGAAAGAGCTCCTAATCGGTTTCTGATAGAGCAAAGATGTCAGAAGCACAGAGTGGCAGGAAAAATATTTGCCAAACTGATATTTAACAAAGGATTGATATACAGCATAAATAATAATTCTCACATTTTTAAGAAAGGCCAGTGAGACAATTTAATGAAACAGACAATATACTCAAAATGGCACTTTTCAAACAATCAAATATCAAATAAACATCAAATGTGTTCAACATCACTTATCATCAAGATGATGCAAATTAAAACCACAATAAGATACATTTGCATACTCACCAGAAGAGACACATTTAAAAATGTCCACACAGCTAAATGTTGGCAAGAAAGAGGCACCTCTGGAAATTCCATACAATACTGGTGGAAATAAATACATTTGCTCAATTTGTTTGGCAAATTTGTAGTTGTACCTACTGATGGTAAAAATATGTGCATTGTACATGACCCAGAAATTCCATTATTACAGCACACAAAAATGCATAAATATAGGCATCAAGAAACACTAAGATAATGTTTATAGCTGTGTTTTTCATTATAACCAAAGAAATGAGAGCAATCTGGAAGTAATTCAGGAGTAGAACAGATTATTTTTTGTGCCATATTTATATAATATTATGCTACTCACCAATAAAAAATAACTACTGCTATCCTCTATAATATAGATAAATATCACAAACAAAATAAAATCAAAAGAAGTCACATTATAATATATACTGTATATTTTCATTTATCTAATGTTCAAAAACAGATGTAATCAATATATAGTATTAGAATCTGATTAGTTACCTTTGGGACAGATTGTAGCTGGGAGTGACTAGATAGAGATTTTGTGGATATTAGTTTGTTTCCAATTTCCTTTCCTTTTTGTGCTTTCCTTTCCATTGTGTTTGCTTTATTTAAAAAACTACTTAAAAACAAGTTTAATAATTTTTATTTTATTAAGTTTAGTAAGTGAAAAAAATGTTTATTCATGGCATAATTGTTTAAATTTTAGAAACTTTAAAGAGGGGTAAGCAATCCAGCTCTTGACATTCACATGATATCCCAAATTATATCTTCAGTGTAAGAGCTTTAACTTGGGTTTCTGTTAAATATTACAGCCTTTAAAATAAAAGATGACAGGGTCATCATCCTTCAGATTATTTCCTGCAAGCTAATATCTCATATGGTAGCATTTTTTTCTTTAATAATGTTTGTTTGTTTTAGAAAGTCTGCCAGATATTTAATGTGCTATTTAGCTAGAATTACATTGGTTACAGATGGCCACATGGTCTGTGACCCGACTCAGGACTTAATCAATCATTCTTGACCCTGATGAAAATTTTCAGAAAGTCAATTATTTAAGGTACAGCAGTTTTTTAGAAGTATTAACAAAATGCTTATGATTCTAATTTGGACTCTTATTTTTCTGTGCTACATAGCCTGTTTTTTTTTTTTTTTTTTTTTTTTTTTTTTTTTTTTTTAATTTTAACTGTTATTACTTTCCTACTATAGATATTAACTACAATTTTAAGTTTTATAAAAAATTCTTGGCCGGGCGCGGTGGCTCAAGCCTGTAATCCCAGCACTTTGGGAGGCCGAGACGGGCGGATCACGAGATCAGGAGATCGAGACCATCCTGGCTAACACGGTGAAACCCCGTCTCTACTAAAAAAAATACAAAAAACTAGCCGGGCGAGGTGGTGGGCGCCTGTAGTCCCAGCTACTCCGGAGGCTGAGGCAGGAGAATGGCGTAAACCCGGGAGGCGGAGCTTGCAGTGAGCTGAGATCCTGCCACTGCGCTCCAGCCTGGGCGACAGAGCGAGACTCCGTCTCAAAAAAAAAAAAAAAAAAAAAAAAAAAAAAAATTCTTAGGAATGCTCTTTAGGCAAAGCAAAGCAATATGATGATTAATTCTAACTAAAGTAGACTATCTTCTAAACGTGTGTGTGTGCGCGTGTGTGTGACAGAAACACATTGACTCCAGTTTCCAAGAAAGTAGCCTATTACTCAGACTGCTGTTTTTAATTTCACATAAGTATGCATGGTTGGGCTTAGCTAATTATAATATAGACCATAAAACTCGCCTACCTTAATTTTTTTTAAACATCTCACATCTAACTGGTAATATAGACTCTAGATATTTTTATATATTGTTTGTGGACTCTTATCTACTTTAGAAAAAAAGAACAAAGAAAGGAAAGTCAGGAAATGCTTATGAAAGCCCTTGTCTTCATGTCTTTATTTTCTAATTCCAAATTAACATATCAACAACACGCTTTTACAGGCAAGCACACTTAACAGAATTTAGCTACCTATCTAACCAGAAAAAAAGCCTGTTTTGAATATAGTTAATAATGTAGCCTAACTTCAACAATATTTTAGTAGAATAATATAAATATGATGTTGGCCAGGTGTGGTGGCTCATGACTCTAATCCCAGCATCTTTGGAGGCTGAGGTGGGAGAACCATTTGTGTTCAGGAGTTTGATACTAGCCTGGGAAACATAGTGAGATCTTGTCTCCAGTAAAAATGAAAAAAAAAAAACAATTAATTAGCTGGATGTGGTGGTGCATGTGTCAAGTCTCCCCTACTCGGGATGCTGAGATGAGAGAATCACTTGAGGCCAGGAGTTTGAGGCTGCAATGAGCCGTGATTGCACCACTGCACTCCAGTCTGGGCGACCAGAGCAAGATCCTGTCTCAAAAAATATATATATAATTATAGCATTGTCTGATTTTTGTGCTGTAAAGTGTCTCTTATTTTCTGTGAAATCATGAACCTCTGATGTCCATGTTTTAATCTATCTTTTATTCTCCTGAATTACACGTTGTAAAAAAGCAATATATACACCCCTTTACTTCACCATTGTTAGGCTATTACTTTGTCACAGGCATGCCTTTGCCCTAAGCCTACCTTTGCTGTATTATCATTTCAACATCTTATGCTACATGATTGGACAGCCTGACTCACCATATTGTTTTCCACTTCTTCCCTTATTCTTTCTCACAACATGTTATACACAACTCTAGAATATATAGCACATATCTAACAGCAGAAAAGAAAAATAAAACAAGCCAAAATAAACTGTAAAATGCTTTCTTGGTCATGCATATAGTCTGGGTAAATGCTACAAACAGAATATATTCTAATAGTGTAAGTATATATCATTTTTTAATGTCCGCATAAGAAGTTGAAATGGTTTTATTCACATCCGTAAAATTTCATCACATCTAAATATGAAGGCATACAAGTAAAAGTGATATGGTTTGGCTGTGTCCCCACCCAAATCTCATCTTGAATTCCTACATGTTGTAATTCATGTGGAGGGAGGTAATTGAATCATGGAGGCAGGTCTTTCCTGGGCTGCTCTCGTGATAATGAATAAGTCTCATGAGATCTGATGATTTTATAAAGAGAAGTTTCCCTGCCCAAACCCTCTTCTCTTTTTTTTTTCTTTTTTTTTAAATTTTGAGACAGAGTCTCGCACTGTCGCCCAGGCTGGAGTGTAGTGGTGCAATCTCGGTTTACAAGCTCTGCCTCCCGGGTTCACGCCATTCTCCTGCCTCAGCCTCCAGAGTAGCTGGGACTACAGGCACCCGCCACCACACCCAGCCAATTTTTTGTATTTTTTAGTAGAGACAGGGTTTCAGCGTGTTAGCCAGGATGGTTTCGATCTCCTGACCTTGTGACCCGCCTGTCTCGGCCTCCCAAAGTGCTGGGATTATAGGCATGAGCCACTGTGTCTGGCCAAGCCCTCTTCTCTTGTGTGTTGCCATGTGAGATATGCCTTTCAACCTCCACCCTGATTGTGAGGTCTCCTCAGGCACGTGGAACTTAAGTTCATCAAACCTCTTTCTTTTGTAAATTGTCCAGTCTCTGCTATGTCTTTATCAGCAGTGTGAAAATAGACTAATACAGAAAAAGATAAAAATACTTGCCACACTCTCCTAAAGTCATTTTTAAAAAATGGATGGTGGGGATTTTTCTTTCCAAGAATAAGAATGAAGTGCTCTTCATATGAGATGATGGTTAGGAACTGTTTAAGGGGATTGAAGAACTCATGTGAAGAAGCAAAATACAACTGAAGGGGTTAGGTGGAAAAAACAGGGCTCCAACTACTTCAGTTTCTTCAGGCCATATAATGGTTGATTTATAAGCACATCATCACTTTATTGTCAAAACATATCTGTGAGAAAGATCTTTTAATAATGATTTAAGAGACACAAAGATGACAAGTTTCTCACACAATTATTTAAATGTCAGGATTGGCAAAGGAACACAGGTTTGTCTAGCTTTCCTTCCCTGGTTCTTGTCCACAGCTAAACTGCCTGCCACAGGACACAGACCTCAATGTAATGCTTGAATACTCATGTATTCATAGCAAAGATTCCATTTTTAATTGAAGTATAATTTGCATGCAATAAATGTACAAAATTTAATTTTGTTATTTTGATGAATTTTCATAATACCATACATCCATGGAAACACTACCCAAACCAAGATGTAGAATATTTCCATGATCTCCAACATTTTCTTCAAGGCTTTTTTTAGACATTTTTTATCCATTCCTGGAGACAACTGTTTTCTATCCCCCAATATTATTTTTGCCTCCTTTGGATGTCAAATATACAGAATTATACAGTGTGTATTTCTCTGTCTGGCATCTTTCACTCAACATAATGTCTTTTTAAGATTCAGCCAAGCTGTTGTATATGTCAGCAAGTTGTACCTCTTATTGCTGTGTGGTATTGTTTAGTAATGATGGTCTAAATGGTTATACCCCTATTTGTTTATACTTTTCCCTACTAACTGTTATTAGTAATGTTTCCAACTTTTGCTCTTAGGAGTAAGACCTTTTGCCTGTTTTTGTACAATATTTGTGCTTTAAAAAGTTTTTGGCTTATGTGTTTAAATTTATTTTATTAAATTATTGAGTATTAGAATTACTCTAATATAAGGGATGTGTGTGTTCAATTACCAGAAATTGCTTAACATTTATCTAAAGTGGTTGCTCAATATTTCACTTCCACCAGCAAACTATGTGTAACACAAGAATTGTGTATTAATATTTTTCTCTTAAGAGCCTTTTTATTTGCACTAGTTACATAACCAGAAAAAAAGCCTGTTTTGAATGTTGCTAAAAATGTTACCCAACTTAGACAACATTCCATTGGAATGATATGTTGTATAATGTTTCTAATTTTAGTGCTATAGGAGATAATCTCTTATTTGGTATGAAATCATGGATCTCCAGTCTTTAAGATTTAAAATTTTCACCTGAGCACAGAGGCTCACACCTATAATCCTAGCACTTTGGGAAGACGAGGCAGGCGGATCACGAGGTCAAGAGATCAAGAGAGACCATCCTGGCCAACGTGGTGAAACCCCATCTCTACTAAAAATACAAAAATTAGCTGGGCATGGTGGCATGTGCTTGTAGTCCTAGTTACTCTGAAGGCTGGCAGGAGAATCACTTGAATCCAGAAAGCAAAGGTTGCAATGAGCCGAGATTGCGCCACCGCACTCTAGTCTGGCGACAGAGCAAGACTCCATCTAAAAAATATAAAAAAATAAACAAATAAACATTTTAAATAGATAAAAGTAAGATAATCCATGTATTAAACAAATATGTTACTCCTCTACTATATTGTAGTACTACAACTTGCTATTGTAAAAATACAGTAGTGTTACTATTTTTCTCATTGTTATTACCACTGTTTAATAGGCACATCTTATAATGTGAATCCTGCTCCCCAAAATAAAGTTATTTGTTTCTTTTAAAAATTAACTATGAAAAATAGTTGTTAATTTGCTTTGTTTTCTCAGATCCAAAGCTCACATTCAGAGATTTTGCCTGAGGGGAGAAGCAGACCATTAAACAGATAGCTTCTAATCTGTTCCCTAAAGAACTGATTTCATTTGCGATAGAGTGTGGAAAAGTTCAAACCTAAGGGAGCTTTCCCAAGTAGTGGTGGTTTCAGTAAAAGGCAATTTGAAAAAGACTGGTAAATTTACTGAAGACACAGTTTAAACTGTAGTCAGCTAGTTTGGTGGAGAGAGCTGGGAAAAGTGACAGCCAGAAGAAGCTGTCTGACTTTAGAACTTAAATCATACACTGATCTCAGAAAGTACTGCAAAGTAGCCCTTTATAACTGGATTAGGCTATGGAGGAATTTATATCTTCAGAAAATTATTGAATACAATAAAATAATTAGCCAGAAATTAGTGGAACTTCTGGGTGTGGTCAGGGAAAGAAAAGAAGAGAGTCCTGCCAAAACCACTATTATTTCATGGTAGCTGTGGGCATACTCAAAGTCATGTCTCTCTAAGGAGCAACAGTAGAGGTTTAACAGAGGGATGAGAAAAAGGCTTCGCTAAAATCATCTAATAATCTTGTCATTTATTTTGAAAAATAAATTAAGTAAAAATGACAATCCTGGAAGTAGGGAGACAAATCTAGAGTTCCTACAATATTATGAAAAAGTCTTCTTTCCAACAAAACATTCATAAGACATGCAGCAAACAGAAACATATGACTAATCCATTGGAAAAAAAAAAAAAAATGAACTGCTTGTGAGAACTTACAGATGTCAGATTTAGTGGAAAAAAGACTTCAAAGTAGCCATATTACTTATGCTCAAAGAATTGAAGGAAGTCATAATTAAATAGGAAAAAGAATGTATGAGAATCACGTTGCTTCACACAGAGAATATCAATAAAGGGATATAAATTATAAAAAAGAACCAAAGGAAATTCTGGAGTTGAAAAGCATAACTGAAATAAAAAATTTATTAATGGAATTGAACAGTAAATTAGAACTGGCAGAAGAATCAGTGAACATAAAAATACATCCATAGAGATTATGCAATCCAAAAAACAGAGAAAATAAGGAATAAGGATAAATGAACATAAACAGGGAATCAGAGGAATGTGGAACCTCATTAGATAAAGCAACATATGCATAATGGGAGTACAAGAAAGGGAGGCAAATTAGGGGAAGATACAATTTTTCAAGAAATAGTTTTGGGTGAAAACATCTCAAATTTATTGAAAAACACTAGCCCTCACATTAAGGAGGCTCAATAAATTTTAAATGGAATAAGTGCAAAGAGATCCACTAATAGATATACAATAGCAAAAATGCTAGAAACCTAATATGAGAAGAAAATTATGAAAGCAGCAAGAGAAAAAATGATTCATCACTTGCAAGAAACCCTAAGTAAGATTAATAGCTGACTTCTTAGCAGAAAAGATCAAGATATGAAGATAGCAGGGAAAATGTGTTCAAAGAGCCCCGCCAAAAAAAAAAAAAAAACAAAAAAAACTGGCTATCAAAAATGTTACATCTGACGAAGCTGTTAAACCTGAAACCAAGATAGAAGTATCTCAAGCTAAAAATAAATGAACAACTAGGGAATTTGTTGCTAGCATATCTTCCTTCAAATAAATACTGGCTAGGCACAGTGGCTCACGTCTGTGATCCCAGCACTCTGAGAGGCTGAGGCAGGTGGATCACAAGGTCAGGAGTTCAAGACCAGCCTGGCCAAGATGGTGAAACCCTATCTTTCCTAAAATGCAAAAATTAGCCAGGTGCAGTGGCGGGTGCCTGTAATCCCAGCTACTAAGGAGGCTGAGGCAGGAGGATCACTTGAACCTGGGAGGCAGAGATTGCAGTGAACTGAGATCATGCCACTGTACTCTAGCCTGAGTGACAGAGCAAGACTCCATTTCAAAAATAAATAAATAAATACATACATACATACATACATGATAAATAAATACTAATGGAATTTCATCAAGGTGAAATCAAGTGACCAGTGACCCTAGAGTATAATTTGAATCTATACAAAAAAGCAAATAATCCCAGTAATTATATAATTCCAAAAGATAATAGAAATTTAACATTTATTTGTCTTCTCTTTACTGATTTGAAAAGCAGTTGTATAAAATAATCTGTATACAATATAATGTTGAGCCTGTAACATATAGTAATGCAATATTTTTTTCCAATAATAACCTAATAATGGTGGGTAGTAGCTAAGCTCCATTAGCCTAAGGAAATAATGCCATGTGGTAACTCAAATCCATAAAAACAAATGAAGAAAACCAGAGATAACAGTTGATAAAGAAAAACTATAAACATATAATAGCCTTTATTCTCTCAGTATGATATATGCAGTATGTATCAGACAGAAAATAATATAAAAGACAGAAAAACATAAAAAAGAAACAAACACAATGAAAAGGACATAGCAGTAACTTGGTAATATTTAGTCTAATCATATCAACAATCACTTTACATGGAAGTGACTTAAATAAGCCACTTTTAAATTTGTTTTTATTATTTTATTTTAAGTTCCAGGATATATGTGCAGGATTTACAGGTTTGTTACATATGTAAATGTGTTACATCTTAGTTTTCTGCATCTATCAACCTGTGACCTAGGCATTAAACCCACTCTTTCCACTCAAACAGGCCTCTGTGTATGTTGTTTTCTTTTTTGTGTCCATGTGTTCTCATTGTTCAACTCCCACTTATAAGTTAGAACATGCAGTGTTTGGTTTTCTCTTCCTGTGTTAGTTTGCTGAGGATAATGGCTTTAAGTTCCAACCATGGGCCTACGAAGGGCATAATCTCTTTCCTTCTTATAGTGGCATAGTAATCCATGGTGTGTATGTATCACATTTTCTTTATCCTGTCGATCACTGATGGGTATTTCAGTTGATTCCATGTCTTTGCTATTGTGAATAGTGCTCCAATAAACTTACATGTGCATGTATCTTTATAATAGAATGATTTATATTCCTTTGGGTATATACCCAGTGATGAGATTACTGGGTCAAATTATATTAAGGGTTCTAGGTCTTTGAGAAATCACCACACTGTCTTCCACAATGGTTGCACTAACTTACATTCCCACCAACAGTGTAAAAGCGTTCCTCTTTCTCCACAGCCTCACCAGGATCTGTTGTTTCTTGACTTTTTAATAATCTTCATTCTGACTGGCATAAGATGGTACCTCATTGTGGTTTGGATTTGCATTTCTCTAATGACCTGTGATGTTGAGCTTTTTTTCACTTGTTTGTTGGTCACATGTATGTCTTCTTCTTTTGAGAAATGTTTGTTCATGTCCTTTGACCACTTTTTAATGGGGTTGTTTTTTTCTGGTAAATTTGTTTAAGCTCCTTGTAGTTTTGGATATTAGATTTTTGTCAGATGGATAGATTTCAAAAAATTTCTCCTATTCTGTAGGTCATCTGTTCACTCTGATAATAGTTTCTATTGCTGTGCAGGAGCTCCTTAGTTTAAGTAGATCCCATTTGTCCATTTTTGCTATTGTTGCAATTACTTTTGATGTTTTTGTCATGAAATCTTGCCCATGCATATGTTCTGAATGGTATTGGCTAGATTTTCTTCTGGGTTTTTTTTCAGTTTGGGGTTTTACATTTAAGTCTTTAATATATCTTGAGTTAATTTTTGTATGGTGTATGGAAGTGGTCCAGTTTCATTTTTCT
Organism: Trachypithecus francoisi; assembly: GCF_009764315.1. Lineage (NCBI taxonomy): Eukaryota > Metazoa > Chordata > Mammalia > Primates > Cercopithecidae > Trachypithecus > Trachypithecus francoisi. Next base: position 53,211,981 of record NW_022681463.1, on the reverse strand, counting down.
GCATATGGCTGGCTAGGTCTCCCAGCAGTATTTATTGAATAGGAAATCCTTTCCACATTGCTTGTTTTTGCCAGGTTTGCCGAAGATCAGATGGTTGTATTAATAGATGTACAGTGTTATTTCTGAGTTCTCTATTCTGTTTCATTGGTCTATGTGTCTGTTTTTGTGCCAGTATCATGCTGTTTTGGTTACTATAACTTTGTAATACAGCATGAAGTTGGGTAGCATAATGCCACCAGCTTTGTGTTTTTTGCTTAGGATAGATTTGACTATATGCACTCTTCTTTTGTTCCATATTTATTTTTAAAGTAGCTATTCCTATTAAATTATCATTGACATTCTTCACAAAATTAAATAAGACATTTAATACCAGATTGACAGATTTCATTTTAAAAGATTAGAAGAAACCATATGCTGTCTACAAGAAACTTATTTTTTAAAAAAGACATAGGTTAAGGTAATAGGATGGAGAAAAATGTACAATACAAATACTAATCAAGCAAAAGCTGGAATAGCCATATTTATTTCAGCAAAAGTAGACTTCAGAACAAGGAGGGTATAAAGATTGACATTTTTGCATAATATAAAGGTGTAAATTATCCAAGATGTAAGAATCTTAATTGTATGTGTCTAACAAGGGGGTTTCAGGCAATACTTGAGGCAACAATTGATAGATCTTAGGGAAGAAATAGACAAATCAACAATTAGAGTGGGAACTCCAACCTGCCTCTCAGTAACCAATGCAACAAATTGGCTTAAGTTCAGTAAAGGTGACCCAAATGAAAACCATCAGTCAAATTGACCTAAATGGTACTTTAAGACAGTCCACTCAACAGGAACAGAATATATATTTTTCTCAAATGCACATGGAATTGAACCAACATAGATTATATTCTGAGTTATAAAAAAAAAAATCCTTAACAAATTTAAAAGAGCAAAAAGTAGACAAGGTATGTTTTCAAACTATAAGAGTTTTAAGCTGGAAATAAATAACAAAATTACCTGAAAAAATTCTGAAATATTTGAAAAGATCATACTGAAATGTGCCGAGGCAAAACAATGCTTACTGTTTTCCAGAAACTGTAAATGGGTTGTCTGACATTGGAATATGTGAGTCATGACAATGTTAGAAGAGTAATGTAAGCTTAGCTGAGAGTGTAAGGTGGAAAGGTGACAGATGTGGAGAGCCTAGGAAGTTGATCATTCTTTAATAGAGGCAGGTGAGGCTCTAGCATCACCTATAACCCAAGTGTAAGCTGCTTAACATAAGACAAATTTATTTCTTATTTATTTAAGAACACTGGACAAGGTTTTCAGGTATGTTTTTCTTCATGCAGTTATTGATAAACCCTGGTTTCTTCCACATTTTGATTCTTTTGTTTAGTATACCCAGCTAGCTGGAAGTGAAAGATTATGGAGAAGCATGCATGGGAAGTTTTGAAAATCAGGGCTGAATGTGGTGCAAGTAACTTCTGCTCAAATTTTATTGTAGAAAATATAGATAAGTAGCCAAAATACAATAAAATATGTACAATGTACTTCAGTTGTGTGGTAGGAAGAGAAAAAGAGAATAGGAGCTCAAATATAAGTGATATCCTCATATTTATGGAAAATGGCTCCTATTGAAAAGCCAAGTAGAACTATGGTAAGAAAATTTTGAAGGAAGAACTTTTTCTTTCCATAGAAGGGAAGGAAAGAAAAATGTTAAAAGTATTGGCCAACAGTCCAATTGCAAAATGTTGGATCTGGGCTAAAAACATTAGAAAGAAAATTAAAGCATCCTCTCAATTTGGGAATTAATAGGACCTTATTGAGCTGAACAAGTCACAGCTGCCAAGTAAAAGACAGTTAAGGCAGAGGCTGTATTTAATTCAACTTAGGAGGTGGAGATTTAGAAATACCAACTGTAGCCTCCTTTGATTAGAAGGTTGATAGAGAAGAAACATAACTGTTTGTTTGTTTGTTTTTGTAGAAAGGAGCTTAAATTTGAAGAAGGGTGTGCATGTGCACATCTGTTAGATTAAAAAGACTTAATGCCAAGAATGGCTGAAAATAAAAATTGGTGGTACACTTTCTAGTGTGCCAACTTGCTTGTAGAAATCTGACAGGAAGAAATATATAGTACAGGTTGTACACTGTGGCACTTATTAATTTCCAAACACTTTGCACTTACTTTAATAACCTCTAAATAACTATGAGATAGATATTATTATAATGATATAATTTTGGAGATGGAAATGTTAAGTAATTTCCATAAGTAAATCTTCACTAATTAAGAATCTGGAATTTAATGCCAAGATATTCTCATTCTGGCAACTTAATTCTTATATACTATGCTTTTCTTGTCCTCTAATATAGTATTCGCCTTCCAAATGTATTACATTGATTAGGAGAGAAGTAAAGGATATGGTCAAGGGACAGATTAAGATGCAAGTAACATTCATGTGGTACTAGAAACATGAGAGAATTCTTGCACAGTGGTCTAAATTTTATCGATTCAATGGGAACAAAAGTCTCATTATATGATTGAGAGAAAGATGCTGAAATTAGATGTTTTGGTAAGGTTATGAATCATTGGAACAGTTACTTATGGTAAGAAGAATAGTAATGTGAAGAGGTTCACTGTGCACTGGTTAGCAGCTTGCCTGAGTCTGTTCAATAGAACATCCACACACAAGTTACATGAAATGGGTTTATTACTTACAGATAGGTAATAAGGAAAAAGCCTAGAATTCACTGTGAAATGGTCCTATGAAACTCAAGAATGCTAGTATAGGACAGATGGAGTCTAAACTATGCATGCCCAACTCGTAACACAGTTGAGGGCCCTGGAAAACAGTTTCCCTTCAACCCATGGGTTTTATACACTTGGACAATGAGATACAGTGGGCTAAAACTTTGAAGGTCATTCTGTTTTGGGGCAAGGGAACTGGAACAGAGCCTGGACTGTTCTAGCCAGTACCTCCCTATCTTAGATGTTGCATTTTCAACACCTTCTACTACAAGCAAAAAAAAAGAAGGGGGGAGGGGGGAGAATGGAGTCAGTCCAAAGCCACTGGGAGAACTGTCATGCAAGTAGTTATTTAGTGATCCATTTTAAGATTTAAGGAGGGTTGAAAACCCAGATGAATTTTGGAACCATTCATCAAACTCCTTATAAATTCAAGTTCTGTGATAATTAAAATATATATATTTTTAAACATATTATATAACAAGATTTTAAAGTGATTCTTCTCACATAGACTCAGTGAGTAAAATTTCTCTTTCAAGCAAGGCTTGAAATAAAAATTTACATATGACCTTGACCTTGAATTTTTCAGGAAGAAAACAGACCACTTAGGTTCTAAGATTGTTGGAGTGCTGAGGTTCATCGACATCTCAGTAACATTACTGTTTTGCATTGCTTGTAAAGGTTCTTTTAAACATTGAATATTTCAATTTGATTTAGTTTATGTGTGAATTTGAACTAAGTTTTATGATATTCAGGAAAAAACTTGGTTCCTGCCATTTCATCCAATGACTGTAAAATATTCTTATATTTACTAGATATTTAATACAAGTACATTGAAATAAAAAAGTGTCCAATGGTGAAAGGTTTGTGATCATTTTTGGAGTGTCAGTAACATAAACATACTTGATCTCTGTGTATAAGAATTTTTCTATACAGATGATTATCAGATCTTTTGTAGTCCTTTCATTTGTAGTAGAAGCATTTACAGGTTAACTTAAATAATCTGTGGATTTACCAGAAAATCACTCTCTGGAGAATGAACTGTAACATGAGTGAGCAATTAAAAATGGTATTGATGAATGCATGGTATTCGTGATTGCATGGTAGTGGAGTAAAGTGTATATAAATTTTATGCAAAAAAATTAAGAGTTGTCATGATGAGATTGCCATTGTAGAAGAAGAGATGCCAGTTATTCTTATCTACAAATTAAAAAACATTGTATACATATCCACTGTGTTTGAATATAATATTTTCCCTTAGTAGAGGGATACTGAATTTCAGAGACATAAGATTTATAGTTTTCAAATTGGCTTATAAAATCACAAGAATGTACATTTCTAAAGAGACAGCTTACTAAGGCCTCGGGTCTCAGTGTGTGTACCAAAGCACCCTGGGGCACTTCGGCATAGTCACAGGAGCACAGTATGACATACTAAATGCTCCTGGGGAACATAGAAACGCTTAACATCTGTAGAAAAGCTTGTGAAATATTTGCTCAAGGTAGTTCAGATTCCATGTTAATGCTACATTTTTTTTTTTCCAATGTCATTCATATCTTTGTGAAATTGCGTTTTTAGCAATTTTAGTGATAAAAAGCAACAACTATGTGAATGCTAATATGGAAAGATAAATGAGGATTTAGTGTCCAGTCTGAGTACTAACAGTGTCCATTTCCAACAATACAACAAATTGTTACTGGGGGGGGTCCTTGCTCCCAGAGCTCCCAAGATGGTGCTGGGTCACTTCCAAAATGGTGGTGGGCCACTTCCAAGATGGTGGCAAGCCTCGTGTTCTCTGACCTGGGGTTCTTGGCCTCACGAATTCCAAGGAATGGGATTTTGGGTCATGGAGTGAGTGTTATAGCTCTATTAGAAGCCGTGGGTTATGGAAGACAACTGTGGAACCCAGTGACCAGTGTTCAGCTCGATTAGGATGAACCCGGGCACTTAGCCATGCAGAAACAATAGCAAACCTTTAGCCTGATTGGGAGCGGAAATGGGTCCCTCACTGGATCAGGAGCACAGCGGACACCCTGCCAGATCTGGCGGGATGGAAGTCAGTGGTGGGTCTGTGACAGCAGCAAACAGTAGTGGTGGATGGCAAGCCAAGCTTAGCTCGAGCTGTAACAAACACAGACCAGAAGAGAGTGCAGTTGCAACATTTAATAGAGTGAAAACAGAGCTCCCATACAAAGGTAGGGGACCCAAAGAGGGTAGCCATTGCCTGCTCAAATGCCTGGGTTTATATCCCAATCATTGTTGCTCCCACGGTGCTCTCAAGCAATAGATGATTGGCTATTTCTTTACCTCCTGTTTTTGCCTAATTAGCTTTTTAGTGAACTCTCTTTACTACCTGATTGGTCGGGTGTGAACTAAGTTGCAAGCCCCATGTTTAAAGGTGGATGTGGTCACCTTCCCAGCTAGGCTTCGGGATTCTTAGTTGTCCTAGAAAATCCATCTAGTCCTGTCTCTCAAAATTACTAGGTAATTGAGATTATTTAACAATATTTAACAATATTTTTCTTTAAATTCATGCATTTTTAAACAAATAACTACTGAGTTGTTAAAGCACAAATATACTTTAAGTAGTATGAAACTAACTCCTTCATAAGAAGGACTCGAGGTATTTCTTTTGGCCTGGAGGCATAGTGACAAAATTACTGAAATATGAAGAATGTTGGAAAATGAGAAAGTTTGGAAACTTCTGCAATAATAAGGTATTGTTATTAAAATTAATGAATTACCTGCTGTCTCTAATGCTCCTTATCCTAGAATATAAAACAAAACTAGTAGCTTTGGGTATCAGCATGAAGATTATTGATATTGGTGAAATATTTTTCATACTGAAGCTACTACGTACCATTATCCCTGCTCTTAAATTATCAAATAATAGGGCAAATAGGTATCAACATATTTCATACATTAATAAACACAACAGCAATATGTGGCTTCCAGAATAAATTATTAACTTAGTTCATGTAAATTGAAGTTAAAATCACCCCTTCAATGCATGTTTCAGGGCCACCAAAAAAGTAGGAGACAGTATTCTGGATTTTACAAGACACCTGTTGTGATGATTTCAGTAATCTAGTAGCAGAGATTTTTTGTTTTAATTTTTTAACTTAATGGTAAGCCACTCTTTAGGTCAAGTGTTTGTACTCAACTTTTCCTTAAGTTTTAGTCACTAGATAGAAAAACTGGATTACTTTCTGTTTACTCTGTGTCATTACTTTGGACACCATGACTTTGTCTATCTCAATCTTATTGAAAATGTCTGTATAATCGGATATACATGTTTATGGAACACCATTGTGGAGTCTTTTGATGCACAGTTTACATCCTCTGATATAATTAGGTTGTTCTAGTCATGCTGTACTGATTTTAGGATGTTTACAATTGATTAAATCCAAAATTCAGTGGACTTTGCTATGTGTTTGCTATGGCAGGCAGACACATAGAGATGGTGTTCCCCTGTGTAAGAAGAATGGCAACACCAGTGATGTTGATGCTCCTCCAGTAGCTTTGGCTCCTTCCTCCAGCACTGCCATCCCTTGGTGAATGCCTTTCCCAGTGAAACAAATAATCTTTCCTAATCTGTTATATCAAGAAGAAAATAAGTGATGACAAATCTGAAAATAAGTACATTTTTTGCTTCAAATATTTAAAGTTTGGTGCTGACTGGAGTTGAATTACTCTTAGTTGCAAAGCAGATGATGTCATAGTTAGAACACTATTTCATCTATTTGGTAAACCATAATACAAACTGAAATGTGGTGATTGTTTGTGTTGTGTTGATTTGGCTCTCCTATAGTGTCCAGTTATTCCATCAAACACTAAGTTTGGCATTGCTGTGAAGATTTCTCTTTTTTGCATATGTTATTAAACTCCATATTTAGTTGATTTTAAATAAGAAAATTGTTCACATCTTGTGATTCGTTAATGATAGGACATTTTTCTGAAAACAAACCATATTTTCTTCATGCTTGCCCATAGAATACACCACTTAATCTTTTATCCTATTCTTCTAACATGAAATACAATATAAATATCCTTGTTTTCCCATGATGTTTGGGGTTTGTTTTTTCCAGGAAAGATAATAGATATTAAGTTTGTATGTTAGACTCAAGAGGGAAAGAAGTTAAATTAGAGGAGAAGTTGAAGTTGTTAAATTTTATCACAAACATAACCTATCTATGGAGTCAATATTGAGATAATGAGAAAAAAAGTTGTTTTAAGTTAAGAGGAAAAAAAAGGTGGAAAGAAGGCCTAGGGACTGAGATGACACTCTGTTTTTTCTTCCATTAAGACATGTTCCTTTGATGAAAAACTACAATTGACTTTAGCCACTCTGAATAAGATAACTAAGACCTAGTTAAAATTCCTTTTTGGCCAACACTTCTGAGCTATAGTGCAACCAGTTAGGACAGGTGTGTTTCAGGGCCACCAAAAAGGTAAGAGACTAGATTCTGGGTTTTATAAGACCTCTCTGTTATGTTGAGTTCAATAATCTAGTGGCAGAGATTTTTTTTATTTTCTTTTTTTGTTTGTTTCTTTCTCTTTTAATGTTTTTATAGTTCTTGTAGACATGAAAGTTGAGAATTACATTCTAATTTGAACATATCTCAAATAAATTAGTTTCTAAAAATACCTTCAGTATATGAAACTAAATTAAGCAGAAACTCATTAATTTCTTCTTATTAGTAAATATAGAGCATGAATTAGAAAATGAGAACATAGTCTTATTCTTACTTTTATATTAATATTATTATTAGTTTGTTTACTATCTTGAACTCCAAAATTTCTAGTTCTAAGTTGGGACAAGAGTATACATTATCAGAATTTTAAGGATTAAATTATTTCATATTTTATTGATACTTCAAAGTTTTCTCTTTCCAGTACCCTTTTATACAATGATGTGTTACTCTGCTTGGGTTGCCATAATAAAACGTCATGGACTGGGCAGTTTAAACAAAAGAAATCTATTGCCTTAGAGTTATGGAGGCTGGGTATCTTTTTTTAATTTTTATTTTAAATTCAGCATACCTGTGCAGGTTTGTTATATAGGTAAACTTGTATTATGGGCGTTTGTTGTACAGATTATTTAATCACCCAGGTATCAAACCTCATATCCATTATTATTTTTTCAGATCCTCTGACTCCTCCCAACCTCTAACCTCCAAAAGTCCCTAGTGTGTGTTGTTCCTATGTCCATGTGTTCTCATAATTTAGCTCCCACTTACAAGTAAGAATATGCAATATTTGGTTTTCTGTTCCTGTATTAGTTTACTAAGAATAATGGCCTTCAACTCCATCTACGTCCCTGCAAAGAATATGATTTCATTCTTTTTTATGCTGCATAGTATTCCACGGTATATATGTAGTACATTTTATTTATGCAGTCTATCATTGATGGATATTTAGGTTGATTTCATGTCTTTGCTTTTATGAATAGTGCTGCAATGAACATACCTGTGCATGTGTCTTTATAATGGAACACAGCCAACAATCATATGAAGAGAAGTTCAACATCACTGATCATTATAGAAATACAAATCAAAACCCCAGAAAATACCATCTCACACCAGTCAGAATGGTTACTATTAAAAAGTCAAAAAATAACAGATGCTGGTGAGGTTGTGGAGAAAAAAGAACGCTTATACTGTTGGTGGGAATGTAAATTACTTCATTGTGGAAGACAGTGTGGTGATTCCTCAAAGACCTAAGGACAAAACCACCATTCAACACAGCAATCCCATTATTGGGTATACACCCAAAGAAATATAAATTGTTCTATTATAGAGATTGTATATCTTAAGATCAAGGTGCTGGCAGGGTTGGTTTCTAGTGAAACATCTCTTCCTGTCTTGAACATGGCTGCCTTCCTGTATTCCCACACAGCCTTTTCTCTGTGCTCATGAACTCCTGGTGTCTGGTTTTCTTATGAAGATACCATTTTTGTTGGATTAGAGCCCTATCTTTATGATGCATTTAACCTTAATGGCTTTATTTCTGAATACAGTAACATTGGAATATAGAGCTTCCACATATGACTCTTATAGGGGACACAATTCAGTCCATATCAGATATATTTCATTAGATTGTTAATTATTTTCTCTGTAGTATTTTGAACAAAGATTTAAAGAAAATAGAATTAAATATTCTGAGAGCAAAAGAAGTCCAGTAATAATTTTCCAAGAATAAAGATATTATTTTTAATACAGAGCTTTGCATTTAAGTTTCATATAATCATTCTTTGACATTAAAATATGCAATAGAATGGGAAAATTTAAAGTTCAATAAAATTTTATCTAAAGCAATTAAATTGATTTTTACATTTATTTCAGAGAATATATTTTAATTGTATTCAAAATAATATTTTGTTTTTTACTGACAATACTATTTTCATAGTTAAGATTTAAGGAATATAAACCTTTCTATTCAGAATTAAGCACAAACACACACACACACACACACATATACTTTAATTCTTAATATTTTATTAGTGACCTACATTGTTGAAATTGTGCATGTGGAATTGAATGAACCAGAAATAGAATGTATTACTTTAAAGTCAGATGAAAGAGTGCAATACTGGAGAAGTATAATATATAAGTTATATTGATATAGCTGAATATTTAATCTATAAGCAAATGAAAATACTAAACTGAAAATCTCAGAGAGTGAATGTATATTCAGCCTTAGATTCTTAGTGACACATCCACACTATAATACTTTATATTTATTCAAGCAGAGATAAGTATAAATTTAATTACCCAGCTGAAAATACCCATTCTCTAAGTATTGAATAAAAATGTCAAAGGCAGTTTGCTTGAATTGTCTTTAGAACTTTAAGGTACACATTAAGAAAACACAAAGAAGCTGAGGCATATTGGTAGAAACATAATTAGAATTTGTAGAGCAGAGGATGTTTGAGAAAAAGCCCTTATATCTGTCCCCTTCTGTTGTCCCCAAACCTAGCTAAGTATCTGTGTGTGTTGGTGGGGGGTGGGGTGGTGTGTGCACATTCATGCAAGTCAGCATGCAAGAGGAAATATGAAAGAATTCCCAGACACATTTAGAAATATTTGAGCAAAAGAACTGCTGTTTGGCTATTAATGTTCAGAGAAAGTAGTAATATATTACATAACTTACAACTCATATGAGGAAAGGAACATTAAAAATACTGAGATAATTGAGGAAGAACACAGTAACCAGGGAGCAAGAAAGATGAACAGCACTTGACCGTCATAATCAGTGATTTTAGTTGGACCAGTAACCTCACCTTTGGTGCTGGGAAATAATAAATGCTCAAATGCCCAAGGTGAGCTAGGGACTGCTATATAATTATGGTCAGTGTACCCTATATACATACTAGGATACTGTATAATTTCTTTTCTCTCCCTTCTCTGTATCCAAAAACTTATAATATCCATAGAGAAAAAGAAGGGTGAGAAGAAAGGGAAATAACAATTTTGAAATTAATTAATTGAAAGCTCAAATTGACTTCAGGTGATGACTTCGAATGATTAATTATAAAACTAGAAAATTACTACAAACGAGAAGATTATTTTCTTTTACTTAGCAGAAATGATGACTTGTGGCCTAAGTAAAATGAGTTAAAGACAAAAAATTTACATATTTATATGTCTGCTTAATAATTGGAATTTTCTACCAGCTACAGAAATGTATATTTTACTCAAAAAGAAAGAAAACATGTGATTGGCAGAATTATTAAAAATCTCTAAGATATATTTTATGATGAGTAGGAAAGGATGAGTTGGAAAAGTGACAGTGGCAGGAGGCAGACCAATTTCTAGGCAGACAAGGGTGGGTTCCCAGGAAAAACCACTTCAGGATGGAGACAGTCTTAAGCCTGAAAAGCAGACTGCCACTTCCAGGTGGAGTCCAATACTAGGAGTGAGAACTTCTTTTGTGTCTTTCAGCCAATCAAATGGTGCCTTTTCCAGGCCTGCCCATGGATCAATCAGCATGTACTTCCTCTTGCCCATGGACCAATGAGCACACACTTCTTCCGTTCTTAGCCCATAAAGACCCTGGACTGAGCCACATATCGTGGCTGCCTGCCTATGGATTGAAACTACTCACTTCTTCTGACAACTGTTCTGCCACTCAATAAAATCCCTCCACCTTGCTCACTCTTCAATTGTCTGGGTAACCTCATTCTTCCTGGTTGAGGGACAAGAACTCAGGACCTACTGAATGGTGGATTTAAAAAGGAGTGTAACACTTTCTTGGCAGGTTCGCCACTGGGGGTGATGCCATGCTCCTGTATGCTAGACGGCAAGAGTGAAGAGCAGTGACCCTTCTGGGCACCCAGACCTGTAACTCTATCCCCTTCCCGTACTCTGCCAGTATCAGGCGGCCACTCCATGTGATGGAAACTGGTGGCAGGGCTAGGCCAGCCCGGGAGCCAAGGGCTGGTGGGAGGTGGCAGCACTAAACGAGCTGAGACAGGCTCCCCGCCATTCACTGAGCTGTGGGTGGTGGGAACAAGAAAGCTGTAGAACACCCCCAACCTTGGGGCTCCAGGGTTGCTGCTATCACTTTTTCGGGAGTCACCATATTCTCTTCATCCAAAAGCTGCCACCCACAGTGAAAGCTGCTTGTGGCACGCTTGGTACATCCATTGGTCCAGCTGCAGCCTCGTACGGAGCCAATGCCTGTGCCAACACCTGGAGCTGCCCGCCCCACGAGAGCAGCCAGCACGCCTGGCTGTGTGCAGTGACTGGACCCTGCACTCACTTGCTCACACACCCCTCACTGCTCTGTGCCTAGCTTGGCCTCAGCAGGCATGGGATCTAGGCCAGTAGCGCGAGTCAGGTGCAGCCTGCTGGGCCGAGTGGGTGAAATGAGCCCAGCAGGCACGAGCAAACCTCAAGCAGAGGTGCCTCCAACCACAGAAGTTTCCGGCTGATGAAGTGATATCCAAAAGATCCTGCGACAGAAGGCATCTATGTTAGACACACTCCCAGCAGTAAGAATCACATTTTTCAAAAATATGGCATTATGAAGGTTTATGACAATTTCAAACTAAAATAAGATAAATGTAAAAAAGTGTGTGAGGCATGGTGAGAGATGAAATCTTAGAGATAGGTGACATGGAGAACATGCCAAACCTTCAATATTTTGGTTTTTACTTTACAAAGATTTTTGAACTGTTAAAGGTGTACAATTGATATTAATGGATTTTAAAAATGATTTTCTGTATACAGTATGTAATTTAAAAGAGGGAAGAAATAGATGTGAGATATCTGTTGCAATAGTCCTTGAGAGAGATTATGATAATTTTGACTAAGACCATGATAATGGGGAGTTGATGTCACTAAAACAACAGGATTTGTTTAGAATTGGTGATGTAGGTGAGGAGTAATCTGTCAAGATATTTTTTATTTCTATTTTGCACAATCAAATAATTGTTACTTTTATTACTAATAATATTTGAAAGGTATAATCATGATTTTTCAAACAAATTTAAAAGAAACACAAGTCAAAACTTTTAATATTACAAGCTGGTTTATCTTATTTTATTTATTAGGAGAACTTTTAAGAAGTTACAACTGCCTCTAGCTTAAAGGTGCATAACAAATATATAGGCAATCAGGAATGGAATGCTGAAATGAATTTGTTCAATGGATGTCAAAGTGATTTATTTCGTACTAAAGAATGGAAATCAACTGAGTTTCTATCAGACAAAATTTATTTTTGACTATGGAAAAAAATAATGTGACTTGCTATCAGTCATCTATTATTTAGAGAGTTGTCAATAGCTCAAAGACAAGGAAATGCAATATAATGACATAAAATTCACAGAATTCACAGATAGATATGCCAAACAGTATCTGATTTTTCATTAAAGACATCCAGCAATCTTTTGGTCTATTTCAAAATGTTTCTCAATATTTGAGAATAACTGTGAGGAGTAGACATTGATCAATATTTCAATGTTTGCATGATGATTTGAAGGTGAGGTGACCTTGAGAAATTACAGTAAAGATACAATGTAATGAGTTGGATATGTCAGTCTAGAAATCGTATCAAACTAATTTCACATAGAGGTGGTAATTGAATGAGGTCACCAAAGGACAAAAAATAGATTAAGAAGAGAAAAGTTCTCCACCTGAGCCTTGAAAAACACCAATATTTAATAACATTGTAAAAGAGCCTGCAAAAAGAAGCAGAAAGAGTGCTGGTGTTTTGTATTGAAAGGCATCAGAAATGAAGAAAGTCTAATAAACATTATTAATCAGTACAGCTAACGTTAAGTATAATAATGGCCAAATATTATTGTATTTATTAGACAGGTTAAAGTTTAGAATGTTTGCCATAAAAATGTACGTTTCGAACACAGTAATGAACCAAATCTCTCTCCACATAAAGTTATGAGAAAACAGAACAAAACTCTCTTTCTCACAACTTACTGGAAGAGTGCCCTTAGAATAGGACCTGATTTTAATTTCAGTAAGTAGAGGTATGGGGAAATGTTGAGATTACACTGAGTTTGCTAAATTTGGAATAACAGTTGCAGAAGTCACACTAGAAGGATTTGAGAGGTGGGTAATTTTAATATTGTTACATACTTATACCTTAGTAAGTTTCTACTATCTTTTCCCCACAGGGGAATTACACTGGTATTCAATTTTGTGTCTGATTACTCATGAATGTAAAAAACAATGATGATTTCTTTGGAATATGTATTCTATATCAGGAAGTGAGAGAACAAAACATATGTTTCTTTTAAAATATTCCTTCTCATCAACTCAGCTCCATTATAGTACACAATTTGTTACCCAATATAGATTAATAATGGAAGTTTTAATTGCATATTCTGATTCACAAAAGAGTATAAGCCCAGATATATATGAACTACCAATGTTTAAGGAATTCGAGCACGGTATTAGTGTACTGTATACAAACCAAGTTGGACAAAATTTTATCTCTGTTGATTCAAAAAAATCGTGAAATCTCTTAGGATCAAAATCTTTACCATTTCTCAGCACTGAATTGATGAAGCATACAAGTACCATCTGTCAGTATTTGTCATTGATATTTTGTTGAGTATTTAGTATATTAAGAAAACTCAAATTGATTCCACTACTCTGAGCAATGAAATATCCCCTTATAAAACATAGATGGTTAGAAATACTGCCTGGAGAAAAGAATCTGCATTACATTTTCACAATAATTTATGAAAACATAACAGGATAATCATTCTAATGCTAATTCATATTCTCATGGATGATTATCTGGCTCTATTTTAAATAAAAAGTAAGAAACATTACTGAATATTTGATTTAGTAAAATGCATTTACAATACTTTGCAAGAAATTATCTTCTAATTTTATTTAAATTTTCTGGATATGGAAACACTGATGGTTCTTTGGTTGATGAGGCCTTATTTGTTTAGAAATGAGCAATGGCACCCCCACAGGGTCACAGAGAAGCTTTTATCAGTAGCAGCCTTTAGGCCACAGTTTGCAATCAGTGAATATTTATATTAGTAGCAATTGCACCAGACAGTAATTATCTTATCACAGAGGAAAAGGTTAAAAAGAAGCTTCTCCATTGGACTCCCACTGTGTGGATAATTAAGTATCTCCATGGCTTCTTTCATTACTGCATTCAATAATAGTTAAATACTAGGGAATCTAGCCATAATCAGACATGATTTGATGAGACATAGAGACAGACAGGAGCAAACAATTTTTGTCTCTAGTTTTACTTGCTAAATTCCTTAATTGGATAGACAATGGCAAACATTTTTATAATATACTCAAGGTACCCACTGTTGTCCAATGAATAAAGTTATTAAGTGGAAGCATTTAATTGCATCTTGTGACATTCTAGAAAATACATTAAGATACCAATTTATTAGTATTTATTTCTGACACATTTAGGTGATATTTACATTATTATTTTGTCAGATTGGGGGAATAGACTCTTCTGTATTAATTCATCCCTTGAAATCAATGAAGGTCTTTCAAAAAGATTATACACATTCTCTCCTTGAGGTTATTAAAATAAAATTTATTTAACAAAATATTAATACAGTTTATTAAATGTCACCTGAGAAGCATTGACACATAATGCATTTAATCAGACTAAAATTAATTTAGTAAATTTTTTTAAAATTTCAATACCACTTTTAAATTATGCAGACAAATAATGGGCTTGATGATTCAATTTTGGGCAAAAAGTACTGCCTTAGAACATAGATCATGCCAATTCCTCCCTTCTCTCTTCCTTGAACTCTCACTTCAGATCTCATAATTCTATAATCTGAGAACATGAAGTAGGCACAGATAGTGCCTGGTCATGCATTAATTTATTACTTCAACAAAACATTTAACAGTTGCTACACTCCAGACACTCCTCTAGGCATAAAGTCGGCATTGGAAGCTTTAAAAAATAATAATATAATTGTTTTACTGAGAGAAATTAGGGCACTGCATATCAGTGGTTAGAAAATATTCACTACACTTCCTAATGTCAGCATACTCAATACTAGCAGTCTAAAGTTTATGATTTTTCAAGCAACAACATTGCATTTTACAGAGCAAGAGTTTCTCAGATTAACAGATTGGGTTTCCAGCCATATTAATGAGACATCATTTTATGTAATAAATATTTATCAATCTTCAGAATTTTGCTGTTCATGTTACAGTGAACAATATAGACACAAATTGCTTACATGCTTGTGGTCTCCAGTTTTATAAGTTAAGAGCAGAAAAACAAAAACCTGCGAGCAAGATAATTTGGGGGTGAGCCATCAGTGTGATAAGAAGAGAGCTGGGAAAGTAGAGTATCAGGGAAGCCTTAAAAAGATAAACTCTTTGGAAGGCAGAATGGTAAATTAGGTAAAATGCTGGGGTAATTTGAATTAGATGAGGATAAAGAAATGACAAGTGAGTTAGGCATATAAAGTTTGTTATTAACCTTGACAAGAACAATTTCAGATAAAAATCAGAGTTTGAATTCTTAATTGTAACTAACATGCAGACCCGGAGTAAATCATTTCTTTTAAGACATGTTTATGAAATAAGAAAGTGAGAAATAGAGATGATGCTTTGATGCTTTATTTTTAAAGTTGGAAAATGTTTGAGTGAAATTCCTAATATAAGATTTGTGAATAGAATTCACAAAGTTTATGGAATTGAATGAGGGAAAATGTTCATGCTAATTTTCACTAGTTTCTAATTAAATTTAACATTTATTTCAATTTTTAAGGAATTTAGCCATATCTTTCATCAGCAGTAGAAATCACAGTCATTTTCAAATAATGTCATAGTGACCCCAGATATTATTTACACTCATTCTTACTCTGAAATTGTTGTTACAAATCATGCCGCTAATTATTGTTACTTAATAAAGTGCATGCATTACTATATCCAAACTTTGTTATTAATAACATTTTAAAAAATATTTTCATTTTGAAATACAGTTGACTCTTGCATAATGAAGGGGTTAGGGGAACATATCCGTTGCACAGTTGAAAATTCAACTAGAACTTTCAACTCCCCCAAAAGCTAAGTACTAATAGCCTACTGTTCACCAGATGCCTTACAATAACACAAACAGTCAATTAACACATGTTTTGTCTCGTATATATATTACATACCATACTCTTATGACAGAATAAACTACAGAAAAGAAAATGTTACTAAGAAAATCATAAGAGAAAATAATTTACAGTACTATACTGTATTTATTGATACTGTAAGTCTATATCATTTGTTTACAAGATGAATCCTCTGCAATTGCTGCAATCATAGCTGCAGACCTCAATCTACGGAACATATCCAGCAATTCAACTTTTTCTTCTGTCATGGCTTTTCTGTGCTTCTTGGGAGCACTTTCAGCATCATTAGTGGCACTTTGTATGGGTCCCATGCTGTTATTCAAGGTTTACGGTATTGCGCCAAACATGATGAAAAATACACAAAAACCACAAGAGATCATTTTTCACTGTGATATGCAATTTACTGGAGAGACAACTACTCGCATGGAGATAATTAGTGTCACGTGGCGTTTTAAGTGGATACTTGCAACACTTGAGCTCACCTCAATAGCAACAGGAGGTACTGCAAAATTATTACAGTAGTACGGTATGCAATTCGGGAAATTTTATGTAGTTATAATTTAATACAACATCTTAATATTTGTTTACATTTCTCTCTACTGGAAATGGAGCTATATATGATCTGTGATTGTATGCATCAGTTTTGCTATATTTTAACTTTTAATAATATATTTTTGTAAATTTATTGTAGTAAAAGATAAAATAGACTAGCAGCTGTATATATTTTTGCATTCATAACGTATCTTTTTATTTAAAAATATTTCTATTCTATGCAGTTCATCAAGTTTTTCCAAATTGTCAAAAATCTCCAATAAATGGTTCCCATATATTTATAGAAAAAATCTGCATATGTGTATCCACATATTTCACACTTTTGTTGTTCAAAGATTAACTGTTATTTATTTATTTATTTATTTATTTTGAGACGGAGTCTCGCTCTGTCGCCAAGGCTGGAGTGCAGTGGCGGGATCTCAGCTCACTGCAAGCTCCGCTTCCCGGGTTTACGCCATTCTCCTGCCTCAGCCTCCCGAGTAGTAGCTGGAACTACAGGAGCCCGCCACCTCTCCTGGCTAGTTTTTTGTATTTTTTAGTAGAGACGGGGTTTCACCGTGTTAGCCAGGAGGGTCTCGATCTTCTGACGTCGTGATCCTCCCGTCTCGGCCTCCCAAAGTGCTGGGATTACAGGCTTGAGCCACCGCGCCAGGTCAACTGTAGTTTATTTTTATACAAATTTGCACTAACAATTTAGTAGTTCCCTCAACCATTTTTCCTTAATGCAACATTTTACATTGTCACTCTAATACTGTCAAAACCAAACAAAAACATAAACAAAACGTGAGTACACTACTATTAACTAAATTCTTAACCTTAATACTGATTTCAAGTTTTCACACTAACATTATTTTTCTGTTCCATGATGCAAGTCAACAAGCCACATTAGTCATCGTATTTCCTTAGCTTCCTCTGGTTTGTAACAGTTTTCAGTCTTTCATAGTTTTTTATTATCTATTATTGAAGTACTTCTGATCAAATATTTTGTATAATGTTTCTCTAAATTTGGGTTTGGCTGGTATTTTTCTGGCATTATGCTATGCTTTATATGCTATGCCCATAATTTTCTACTGCAGTCCATTGCCAGCTATTTCTTTAAGAAGTCCTGATTCCTTTTATTGGAGAATGGTACTTAGAAAACAAAGTCTGAGCTTGGGGTGTGTTAATTGTTATCAGGAAATCACTGTTTCTGTACAATATCCATGGACAGAGCTAAGACACATGTATGTATATATTAATCCATAACTATACATATAGCTATTATTATTTCTGTATCTTCCCCTTTGTATGTATATTAGGCCAGTTTCATCCTTTCCCACTTGTTCATGTGGTAACTTCATGTTAGTATGATCAGTTTCCCCTGTAATCCCATGGTTTTATTTTATGCAATTAATTTTTTTCAGAAGAGATCCATGGGCTTCACTGGACTATCAAAAATACCATCATACAAAAGATAAATAAGTTCTGTCATTAGAACATGTTTTTATGCTGATGTGAAAAATTGAATGAAAAACAGCAAAGGATTTTTTAAATATGAAAAAGATCTATCTATGCAAAGGCAAAGATTTGGAAAAAGCAATAGATATTGTGATCTAGAGCAGTAAGTGGATAAGTTAAAGCGAAGCAAGGTCTTTTTTACATTATGGAAAATATAAAGGCAAAGGGCTTGGATAAAGTTGGAAAGATTTTTATGAAGGAAAATATAACATGAAATTAACTACTGAGAGTAGGATTGGGTAGCTACATTGGAAATTTGATAAGAGTAGATAATTGGAAATTAGTTTTTGGGGAAAGAAATCATAAAATAAAAATATATATTTAAATTATCATGTAATGTTGAGACCCTATTGATTTAAAGAGAACTAAGTCAAAATTATTTGTGTTTTTTTTTTTTTTTTTTTTTCTCTTTGTTCGCTTTACAAAATCCAACTGCTTATGTGAAAGATAGGTTAAAACAGATTAGGAATTTTTGAAGTAAGTATACTGGAAAGAAGTCCAAGGCAGTTGAGTCCATTTAAAAGAATGACTATAAATATTTTCCAACTGGAAAGGTTAATAAAAAGAAAGCAACTGAGATAATCAATGTGCTGGCAAAAAGTAAAGAATTGAGGATTTGAATTGGGAATCTCAATGAAGATAAAAAAAAATGATTCACCCGAAGTAATAGCATAATGGAATATTGAACTATGATGGAATTAGAATAATGGAATATGATGGAATATTGAAGATAGAGACCAGAAAAGCTGCAATCAATAATTTACTGTTGAGCAGTTTCTAATTAGACATGAAGAATTAACACAACTAGGATGATAAAGTCCTGATTATCTTTGAACTTTTTTACTTCCTGAAAATAATAAGCAGGATCAGGATAAATAAATAAATTAGGATCCATTATTAGAAATAATCAGAATGATGACAAATGTCAAAAAGAAGAAACTTTGTTTCCAATGTAATAGCCTTGGCCTTTTAGTATTAGTTTTATAACAGAGATGTAAGAATTTAATTTTCCAAGTAGTAATAAAAAACCTTAGAATAACGTCCCCTTCTGAAAACATTAGTAAAGACAGGTAAAGAGAAAGCAATAGATTGGAAGACTTAATATTGTTAAAATTCCCGTACTACCAGATCAATCTAGAAATTCAGTGCAATCCCAATGAAAATTGTAATGATCTTTTTCACAGAAATAGATAAAACAATCCTAAATTTATATTGAACAAAAAAAGATGCTAAATAATCAAAACAATATTGAGCAAGAAAAACAATGCTGCAGACATTATACTATTTGATTTAAAAATAAACTACAAAATAAAGTAATCAAAGGAGCATTGTACTGGCATAAAAAGGACAAAAAGACCGGTGGATGAGGGTAGAGAGCCCAGGAATAAATCCATACATTTAAGACAAATTTATTTTCAGCAAAAATGCCAAAAATATACAATGGGTAAATGACAATGTTTTCAATAAATAATATTGGAAAAACTGAATATCCACATGCAGAATAATGAACTTAGACCTCATGTCACACCATATACAAAATTTGACTCAAAATGGATTAAAAACTTAGACATAAGACTTCTAACTGTAAAAACTATTACAAGAAAATCTAGAGGAAAATCTCTATCATTGATCTGGCTAACAATGTTTTGAATATGTACCCAAAAGCAAAGACAACAAAAGCAAAAATAGACAAATGGGATTACATTAATCTCATTGGCAAATGACAAGAAAAGTAAACTATAAGTATTTCCAATGTAATGGAATTGGCCTCTTAGTGCTGGTATTATGACAGACATGTAAGAAGACATTTTCTTCCAAGTAGTAAAGAAGCTAAAAAGACTGTTGATGGATGGGTAAAGAAAATATGGTCTAGGTACAAAATGAAATGATATTCAGTCTTAAGAAATAAGGAAATCATCTCATTTGTGACAAAATGGATGAGCTTGGAGGACATTATGTTCAGTGAAATAAGGCAGGCACAGAAATATAAATAAGGTCTCATTTATTTTTGTAATCTTAAAAAGTTGAACTCATAGACACAGGAAGTCGGATGGTATTTACCCTATGCTGAGGATTTCGGGCACTGGGGCAAGGAGATTTTGGTGAAAGGATACGAAATTTTAGTTAGATGGAAAAAAAATTCAAGAGATCTTTTGTACATTACTATATTAATAACAATATATTGAGTATAGTTAATAACAATATATTGAGTATAGTTAACAATGATGACTATATAACTATAGCAATATAGTTATATAGTTATAACAATATAATTATAACAAATATAGTTAATAACAATATATTTCATACTTGAAAATGATAAGAAAGTAAATTTTATGTTCTCACCAAAAGATATGTGAGGTAAAATATATGTTAATTAGTATGATTTAGCCTTTTCACAATGTATACATATATCAAATTATACACCATAAATATATACAATATTTATTCGTTAGTTTAAATACATAAATACACAAATACATGAAATAATATATCTTGTTTTAAGAATATGACCTTTACAATCTTAGGACAGAAGTCTAAATATATTCGTAAAGGCAACAATTGATTTTTCAGAAGTCTGGAGACCTTTGATATAAGTAGCACTTAAAAAGAATGATTGGCTCTGCTTAACAAACCTGCTGGTGCAAATTTTAAAAGTGTTGAAGTTAATTTAATTGTTCTTTGAAAAACGTGTAAATATGTAAATTTTGTGGCATCATAGATTTTTGCTTAAGGAAAATGAAGAATACAAATCAAACTTCTTATGTAGAAACTAGTGCAGTATAGGAGGTAATTGAACAGTTTCTCAGTTTCACCAAATGAGGTTTTTGATGATTAATGCCCTTTACTGAAGAAAATGTATATTTTAATATATTAATTATATTAAATAGATATATATTATAATATTTTAGTAAATAATAGGCTCATGTTTTATTTAAAACTCTTCTTTGGAAGGTCAACTGAAATTTAAAGTGCCAGCCAAAGAAAGTATAAAAGACTACACGAGTAAAATGACCAATGATTATTTTAACCTGAGCAGTAGGGCTACTGAGGGGAAGTCAGTAAACAAAACAGATAGATACATGGATAGATGATAGATAGATAGATAGATAGATAGATAGATAGATAGACACATAGATAGACACATAGATAGATAGACAGATAGATCCATAGATACATAGATAGATACATAGATAAATAGATAGAGATAGATAAAGAAAAAAGATTAATTAATAGAACCAGGTGCTTGAAAAGATAGAAATAAATGAAACAATTATCAAACAGAATTTGCTTGCTAATTTTGTAGAGAAAGTGTGTCTACAATATTTTCAAACACAAAATAACAATTTCTATTTACTGTTTTCAGATTGTTATCCTGTGATAATTTTCAGTGTTATACATCATTTATATTATATTCTTATAACTTTTTAAAAACAAGACATAGATTTTATCACACATTCATAACTGAGAAAAGAATTTTGAGTAAAACACAAATAAACATAACAAGTTAACATTAAGAGACAATGTGACTACCAAGTTACATTTATTTACCTGACCATATAAAATTAAAACTTACCTTTTAATAGCATTAATGAGAGTTTTCACTTATTATAAGCTTCAGCCATTCAGTGATAATTAGCATGGAGGTGTTATTCACTCTTGTCCTAATACTGGTTTCCTTTTAATCTCTTTAAAAGGTCTTGCTATTTTTTGCTTCATTGTTTTGCTTTATTGAACATTATATGATATGGCAAGCAATTAAGAATGACTGTATAGGAAATTAAATCAGCAAAAGCGCATTAATGGTCAAGTTTAAATACATAAAAGCAACAAAATTGAAGTAAAGGTTGCAATTCTATATTTAACTTATCTTATTTTGTCCAGGTATTGAAGAATGCAAAATGTGTTAAATTATTCGTGCTTTGAAGATCATAAAAGTACTTCCTCACACTGAATTTAGTTAATGGCAATACTTAAAGTCTTGTCATGAAAGGGTCATATTGTCATTATTTAGTAATATAACCAGGGTTACTTTTTATTTGTTTGCCTTATTCCTGAAGATAAACTGTAAACAGACAAAAATATCTGAGTGTATATGCAGTGTTCACTGAATTATCTATTTTCAACATATAAAATTGAATATTTGAGTGTTATGTCACTGTTCATTGTATTTTGTTTTGTTTTGTTTTGTTTTTGCTTTTCATTTTACAGAATGCTTGGTTTGGTGAAAACAATACTGGAAAATAAATCGGGACTAGATATAAAATATTTTTATTGCTTATTTAAATTATTTTCTATAATAAAAATGAATGGATAATTTTCTAAAATACAAGCTATGAGTACTTATTCAGGAAGAAAATAAACCTGAAGAGACTATATTTTTTTAAATTTTATAAGGTATTTTTTACATAAATGCCTCAGCCCAGGATAGGTACAATAGCTCAGGCCTGTAATCTCAGCATTCTGGGAGGCCAAAGTGGGAGGATCACTTGAGCCCAGGAGTTGGAGACCAGCCCAGGTAATATGGTGACACCCCATCTCCAAAAAAAATTAAAAAAATAAAAAAAATTAGTCTGGCATCCTGGCATGCACCTGTGGTTCCACCTACTCAGGAAGCTGAGGTGGGAGGATAGCTTGAGCCCAGGAGGTCGAGGCTACGATGAACTCTGTTTGCACCACTGCCCTCCAGCCTGGATAAAAGAGTAAGACCTTATCTCAAAAAAAAAAAAAAAAAAAAAAAAAAAAGGGGTCTTAACCAGATGGCTTCTTCAATATTTATTCAAACATTCTACTGTAATAAAATTATTTGCCTAAAAATGGATCCTACAATACATATAAAATGGAAAATACTAAGTACATTTTTGATTCCGGAATATAAAATCTGTTCTCAAAATCAAGTCAAACAAAAACAAACGATAATACAAAAAGTGTAGAATAGTTACAAGTGTTAGGTAGGACTTTTATCTGCTAGATAAAGTTTTGGGTAAATACTGACAAACCACTGAAAACCATGAAAAACCAAATACTGAAAACCATGAAAATGAACCACTTTATTACTGACCTGTAAATATTAGTCCAATCTCTTTTCCACTCCTATAAATAATAATTTTACATTTTCTCTTTTCTTCTTAAATTTCCAACATGTTCTCACCCTTTCTTAGCTAATGACAATTATACTTTACTGAGAAAACTGAAAAAGTTGAATTTTTACAAACATTCACCACACCTTTGACACTTTGGTCTGTTCCCATATCCTCTATATTTGTGATACCATAGATGAAATAGCTTTGTTCCTTGCTAGGTAAGATATCTGTTTTTCATACAATTCTATTAAAGGACATTGTTTCAGTAATTCTTTCTTTTCTTTGTTATTATTTTGTTTTACATCTTCTAATTAAAGCCCATCTTTGGCATCCTACTTCACTCAGCAATGATGTCTATCTCGTGTGATGTGGCTCCCCTGCCATTGTTTATTCTATGGCATTCTGTGACATCATCTACCACTACTCCCTGCTCTCATTCTACTTATTCCAGCCATTCTGGCTTTTTTGCTTTCTTCTTGGAACATTCTATGCATTCTCTTATCTTAATCCCATTTGGTGTTTCTTCTGCCTGAAATGCTTTGCTCTGTATAGCTGCATGTTTGAATACTTCCCATCTGATTGTGTGACAATGAATTCTTCACAAATTAACGTATTTCAACTTCGTAGCATGAATCTAATGTCATCTGGAAAAAGGCTAGAATAGATAAAAGATTAAAAATATGAGAAATTTTGCCTATTAAATGTTGAAATCTATTATTAAGTGTCAATGATTAATGTAGCCTAAAAGACCATTGTATACAATATATGATATCTTAGTGCAGAAAAGATGATGTCATCTCAAATCAGTAGGAAAGAATGTTCAAAGAAGCTACATTAAAGGCTTGATTTTTCGAAAAATAAAAACTGGCTTAGACCTTTGCCTCAGCATGCCCATGAAGATATTCATTAAATGGGTTAAAGAAAGTTAAATTTAAAATAAAAATCAGATTAAATACAAAGTGACATAAAGTAAAATTATCACTAATAGTATTTCCAAGTCTTCAAAGGAGGAGACCTCTTCAAGCTTAAACAATGAAATAATCAATTAAAAGGAAACCTAAAATATGTGAATATATGCAATGAAATTAAGAGATTCTCTATGTCAAAAAAAAAAAAAAGTAGAACACAACAAACTGCAGGAAAGAAATTGTATAGATAATCAGGTTTATATTTAGAGCTAAGAAAAATATAACTTACACCAAAAATAATTTATAAAAGAACTTAAAATGGTATTTCACATAAATTGAGTATTATATAATAGCTAATGTATATGAAGAAATAACACTCAGAAATGAAAAAGACATACAGAGTACACAAATTAGATAAATTTTAATTATAAAAGTAATGCTTTAATTAATAATGCATAACATTTCTTATAGGTGGGATATGTTCATTATGCTACATTTATGGTGGGACTGTGTTTTGTTATATTTTAGCATTTTCGGTCAACAGTTCACTCTCTGAAGAGAAGCACTTCCAGAATGGTGGCATAAAGAGCTTTTCAGACTTTCTTTCCACTGAGTCAATCATAACTGTTGAAAATTCTGTATAAACACACACACACAGATGCACACACACAACAATTTGATATCTTTGGAAATCGTCGTAAGGATACATAAGATATGAGAAAACATTTGTTAAGGAAAATATGGTCATTATTTTAGGAACAGCAACAGCCCGTGGCATTTGAGCCATGGTCTGCCCCTCACTATTCCCCTATTGCATGACGGAAGCCCTATTCCAAGTGGGTGCAATCATGAAGACAGGGTTTGCCCTTCCCACCACCTCCCAGTCTAAGGCAATGGTTTCTCTTCAGGAGTGGCAGGCTGCTCTCGTATCTCCATCTCTGTTCAAAGAAACCCAATTCTGGGTAAGTGCTGTTATCTGGGGCTCTTTATTTCCATCATCTAGTCCCTCATCATATGGCAGAAACTCTACCTTGTACAAGGCTGGCTGAGAACACAGTACTATGATTGGATTCACCCTAGCTTGATTACAGGGAAGTTTTAATTGAAAGAGGGAGGTCAAGAAGGTTAGAGGCTATTGTTCACCTAGCACTCTGCTTGTAGAGCAGATACATTTCTTTGAGAGAAATGGGCTGCTGTCCTTGCCTCCAACTCTGGAACTGCAACATAGAGCTTCCACCCATGGGGAGAGGCAGGCCATGAAAACATATGGCATTTTAGCTCTCCCTAAGGGGACATACTTTACTGGGACAAATATTTCAAAAAGAGTGTTGCCAGTTTTCGTCAAACAATGCAATTTTAAATAATGGATATTTTGTCTATAAGAAATTAAGAGGAAGCTGATAGCCTCTTGGAACAACAGCTAAATTTCAAACCAGCTAATGATTTATCAGAAAGGATAAGGGAAAGAGTCAGAAATAAGAAGAGCCCCACTGGGGTCAGATCAAGCCTAAAGATTGGCCTCAATAACAATCTCTCCAAAGGGGCCTACATTTTATTGTTTGAAATGTGGATCCATTTATACCTTAGTGTATTGTTAAGAACAGTGGAGAAATAAGATTGCACTTAGTAGCTGCTAAGAGCTGGATTAATGCCAATAAAGAAATAAAATCTAGAAAGTATACAGGGAGATCAGGGAAAGAGACATCCAAAGAGAGTTCAGCGAAAGCCACTGTCATGGGGGCTGGTAAGAGGGATTCAGATTCACTGTGATTATGCTCAAGTCTGCAGCCTCTGAATAGTGACATCAGAGGCTGTATATCAAGGGGAGAATAGACTTTACTAAAATAATTTAGAAAAGTTGGTAAACAAATAGGCAAAGAAGCAAAACATATCAACAAGATCTGGAGGTAGGGGTCTCAGTGTGCAAAGTTGCTATATTATCTAAAGTGTCCAAATATATATATATACATTCTTCCCTGTCACTAAAGCCCTAGTTTTAGTCACTCAGGGAGATGGAGTTGAGACTGAGCTCCCATCTCCTGGGCTGTGCTGTGGCACCTGATTAAAGCCTTCTTCCTTGGCCATACTCAGTGATTGGCTTTCTGTCCCAGTGATTGGCTTTTTTGTTTTAGTGACTGGCTTTCTGTGCCTGTAACTGGCTGTATGTGTGTGTGTGTGTCTGTATACACACACACACACACACACACACACAATATGAGAGGTGAAAATAACCAGTAAAGTATAATCAAAACATGAAGATTGGGGTAGTGGGGAGCAGGCAAAATATTCTGGCTTTGTGGTTGCTTAGCAGAAAGAATTGTAATATATTTGAGAATAACAGATCAAAAGCGGCAGGTAGGAGACAAGCATATTTGAGTAGGTAATAAACCACCTGTTAACTTGAAAACATTGAAACAAATGAAGAGAAAAATAATAAATAAAAAGGCTAATATAACAAATGCTATAAATATATGCTTGCTTGATTGCTTTTCTTGGATTTTTTTATTTGTTCATTCACTTTACCTCTTTCAAATTGAGCCTTTAAAAAAATCTGATGATTATTGGTTCTTCATATTTATAAACACAGCAAAACAAAAAACAGGCTAACATGAAATTCTGTAAGAACTTTGTTTTGGAGGAATTTACTTTAGTTGGATGACCAAACAGGATACTTGGAGAGTGAAGAGCACGTAAAGATTATCTAAAATTATTTTGAAGTATTTATTATGCCAAAAACAACTTTATGTTATTAGAAAAAAATTTAAAGCTATTTTCAAAAATATTTTCTGAAAATAGCAAATGTCTGTGCTAAAGAAAATTTAAAGATCCTTTATAAATGATATAAATATTAACATTGACATGCAAACAAATAATCTGTGTTTTTAAATGTATTTTAATCAGGGTCTTACGTCTCAAATACCATGTCACTGGTCTTTTTGTAAAAAAAGAAAAAAAATATTTTCATATATAATGATATTTTTAAAATATAAAATTGTCATCAAAGTCTTACTCAAACATTGGGGGTTTGGTCTGGGTCCTGCTGCTTACTGCACAGAAAGCCAGTCACTAAAACGAAAAAGCCAATCACTGGGACAGAAAGCCAATCACTGAGTATGGCCAAGGAAGAAGGCTTCAATCAGGTGCCACAGCACAGCCCAGGCGATGGGAGCTCAGTCTCAACTCCATCTCCCTGAGTGACTAAAACTAGGGCTTTAGTGGCAGGGAAGAAGTTTAACAATGTGTAAGAAAACAAGAAGTAGGGAGGGACAAAAAGCATGTGGTGGTGTGGTGTGTCTTCAGCTTTTGATACTTTTTTTGAGAGGCCTGAGGTCCTTTCCAGGTGAAAGAACTCAGATAAAACAAATACAGTTTTCAAGCTTTAACAGCAACAGGGTCAATTTCTATGTTTATCCAAAAGCAACTGTCTATGGGACCCTTGGGCCCATTTCAAAAGTTGATGTTTGTCTATCAAATTTGAACATTTGGACACCTTCAATTGATCCTCTTCTGTAGATCACAGAATTTTTAAATTGATAATATACTCTTCATATGAGCACTGAAATTTTTGATTATCTTAGCAAAATCTGTTATTAGAAAGATTGTCTTAATCTTTATATTTTTGTTATATTTAATTATATAAATATGTTGAAGTATGTTCTTTCTCTCCCCAGTTATTTGAGGGTTTTTATCATGAAGGGATGTTGAATTCTATCAACAGCCTCAGTTGAAATGATCATAAGGTTTTGTCCGTCATTCTGTTGATATGATGTATTACATTGATTGATTTATGTATGTTAAACCATCCTTGTATCCCTGAGATAAATCCTATTTGATCATAATGAAAGACTTTTATAGGGTGTTATTGAATTTTGTTTGCTAGTGTTTTGTTAAGGAGTTTTACATCAATATTTATCAGCGATCTTGTACTATAGTTTTCTTTTTCTGATGTGTCTTTGTCTGGTTTTAGTACCAGAGTAATACTGTCCTCATAGAATAAGTTTGAAAGTTTTCCCTCTTCTCTATTTTTCAGAATAGTTTGAGTAGGATTGGTATTAGCTTTTCTTTAAATATTTGCTGGAATTCAGTGGTGAAACCATCAGGTCCTGGGATTTTCTTTAGGGTGAGTTTATACTACTGTTTTGATCTCATTACTTGTTATTGGACAGTTCAGGTTGTAGATTTCTTCCTGATTCAATCTTGGTGGATTTTATGTACCTAGGAATTTGTTCACTTCTTGCTAGATTTTCCAATTTGTTGCCATATAGTTGCTCTGAGTAGCCACTAATGATCCTTGGAATTTTTGCAGTATCAGTTGTAATGTCTCTTTTTCAAGCCTTATTTATTTGCCTCTTCTCTCTTTTTTTTCTTAGTCTGGTTAAAAGTTTGTCAACATTTTTAACTTTTCAACAAAAACTTTTTGGGTTTTTTTTGTATTTTTATTTCAATTTTATTTATTTATGCTTTGATGGTTATTATTTATTTTCTTCTACTAAGTTTTGGTTTGGTTTGCCCTTGGTTTTCTAGTTCTTTAAGATGAATCATTATGTTGTTCATTTGAAGTTTTACTTCTTTTTTGATGTAGGCACTTAGACCTATAAACTTCCCTCAAGGTACTGCTTTTGCTGTATCCCACAGATTTTGCTATGTTATGATTTTATTATCATTTGTTTGAAGAAATTTTTCAGTTTCCTTCTTAATTTTTTCATTGACCCACTTGTTACTCAGAAGCATTTCTTTAATTTGCAGTGTTTGCATAGTTTCTAAAATTTATTTTGTTATAATTTATAGTTTTACTCCACTGTGGTCAGAAAAGACGCTTTATATTATTTCAATAGTTTTGAATGTTTTAAGACTTGTTTTATGACCTAAATTATGGTCTTTCCTTGAGAATGGCCTATGTGTAGAGGAAAAACATGTGTATTCTTCAGTTGTTGTATAAAATGTTCTATAAATAACTATTAGATCCATTTGGTCTATACTGCTGATTAAGTCCAATGTTTTTGTAATTTACTTTCTGGACGATCTGTCAATGGTGGAAGTGGGGTGTTGAAATCTCCAGCTATTATTGTATTGGGGCCTCTCACTTTAGCTCTAATAATATTTTCTTTATATATCTGGCTACTCCAGTGTTAGGGTTCATATATATTTAAAATTTTTATACCATCTGGCTGAATTGACATTTTTATTATTATATAGTGACTTTGTCTCTTCAGTTTTTGTCTTGAAATCTGTTTTGTCTGATATAAGTTCTATTTATCCAATATCACTATTGTATGAGTATCATGACTCCTACTTTCTTTTTTTTTTTTTTTTATTCCATCCACATGGAATATCTTCTTCCATCCCTTTTGGTGTGTGTGTATCTTTATAGTTGAAGTATGTTTCTTGTGAACAACAGATCAATGAGTCTTGTCTTTTCTTCCATTCAGCCAGTCTATGTCTTTTGATTGGAGCATTTTATTAATTATATTTAATACTATTATTGAAAAGTAAGGACTTACTCTTGCTATTTTGCTATTTGTTTTCTTGTTGTTTTATGGTCTTTTCTTCCTTCTTTCTTTCCTGACTTCCTCTAGAGAAGGTGATTTTCTCTGGAGGAATGATTTAATTTTTGCTTTTTATTTGTGTATCCATTGTACTTGTTTTGGTTTGAGGTTACCATAAAGCTTGAAAATATTATCTTACAACCTGTTATTTTAACCTGATAACAACTTAACAGTATTTGCATAAACAAATAAGCAAAAAAAAAATTAATAAAAACTCCATGCCTTAACTTTATTCTCTACTTTTTAATTTTTTGTTATATCTATTTATATCTTATTGTAGTGACTATGTTTTGAAATATTGTTGTAGTTATTATTTTTGATTTGGTTGTCTTTTAGTCTTTCTACTTAGGATAAGAGTAGTTTACACATCACAATTACACTGTTATAGTGCTCGGTGTTTTTCTGTGTACTCACTATTACCAGTGAGTTTCGTATTGTTAGGTGATTATTGTTACTCATTAGTGTCCTTTCACTTATGATTGAAATACTTCCTTTAGCCTTTATTTTATTTATTTATTTATTATTTTATTTATTTATTTATTTATTTTTTTTTTTTTTATTTATTTATTATTTATTTTGTAGGACAGGCCTGGCATTAATGAAATCACTCAACTTTTGTTTATCTGGGAAAGTCTTCATTTCTTCTTCATTTTTGAAGGACATTTTTTGCCAGATATACTACTCCAGGGTAAAAGTTACCTTCTTTTAGCAATTTAAATATGGCATTGCGCTCCCTCATGGCCTGTATGGTTTCCACTGAAAAGTCTGCTGCCAGATGTATCAGAGCTCCCTTGCAAGTTGTTTATTTCTTTTCTCTTGCTGTTTCTAGGATCTTTCCTTTATCCTTGAACTTTGAGTTTGACTATTAAATTTCATGAGATAGTTTCCTTTGGGAAAAATCTGCTTGGTGTTCTGTAACCTTCTTGTACTTGGATATTGATATCTTTCTCTAGGTTTGGAAAGTGATATGCCTTGGCTCTGTCTCCACCAAAATCTCAACTTGAATTGTATCTCCCAAACTTCCCACCCAGGGGGAGGTAATTGAATCATGGGGGCTGTCTTTCCTGGGCTGTTCTCATGATAGTGAATAAGTCTCATGAGATCTGAAGACTTGCTCGAGGGTTTCTGCTTTTGCTTTTTTCTCATTTTTATTTGGCTACAACCATGTAAGAAGTATTTTTCACCTTATGCCATGAATCTGTGGCCTCCCCAGCCACGTGGAACTGTAAGTCCAATTAACCCTCTTTTTCTTCCCAGTCTCAGGTATGTCTTTATCAGCAGCATAAAAATGGATTAATACAGCACATTGGTACCAGCAGAGTGGGGTGTTGCTGAAAAGATATCGAAAAATGTAGAAGCAACCTTGGAGCTGGGTAACAGGCAGAGGTTGAAACAGTTTGGAGGGCTCAGAAGAAGACAGGAAAATGTGGAAATGTTTGGTACCTCCTACAGATTTATTGAATGGCTTTGACAAAAATGCTGATAGTGATATGAACAATAAGGTCCAGCCTGAGGTGTCCTCAGATGGAGATGAGGAACCTGTTGGGAACTGGAGCAAAGGTGACTCTTGTTACGTTTTAGCAAAGAGACTGGTGGCATTTTGCCCCTGCCCTAGAGATTTGTGGAACCTTGAACTTGAGAGAGATGATTAGGGCATCTGGTGGAAGAAAATTCTATGTGACAAAGCATTCAAGAAGTGACTTGAGTACTGTTAAAGGCATTCAGTTTTAAAAGGGAAACAGAGCATAAAAGTTCAGAAAATTTGCAGCCTGATGATGGAGTAGAAAAGAAAAACCTCTTTTATGAGGGGAAACTCAAGCTGGCTACAGAAATTTGCATAAGTATCAAGTAGCCTGCTGTTAAACCCCAACACCATGGGGAAAATGTCTCCAGGCCATATCAGAGGTCTTCACAACAATCCCTCCCATTACAGGCCTGGAAGCCCAGGAGGGAAAAGTGGTTTTGCGGACTGGGCCCAGATCCCCATGCTGTGTGCAGCCTAGGGACCTGGTGTCCTGTGACCCAGCTGTTCCAGCCATTGCTAAAAGGGGCCAACATAGAGCTCAGGCTGTGGCTTCAGAGGGTGGAAGCCCTGAGCCTTGGCAGCTTCCACATGGTGTTGATCCTGCAGGTGCACAGAAGTCAGGAATTGATGTTTGGGAAGCTCTACTTAGAGTTCAGAGATTATGGAAATGCCTGGATGCAAAGGCAAAAGTTTTCTCCAGGGGCAGAGCCCTCATGGAAAATCTCTGCTAGGGCAATGTAGAAGGGAAATGTGGGTCCAGAGTCCCAAGACAGAGTCCCCACTGGGGCACCACCTAGTGGAGCTGTGAGAAGAGGGCCACATCCTCCAGACCCCAGAGTGGTAGATCTATTGACAGGTTGCACAGTGTGCCTGGAAAGCCTAAGGAACTCAACACCAGCAATGGCAGAGAGGTTGTAACCTGCAAAGCCATAAGAGTGGATCTGCCTAAGACCATGGGAACCCACCTTTTTGCCTCAGCATAACCTGGATGTGAGACCTGGAGTCAAAGGAGATCCTTTTGGAGTTTTAAAATTTGACTGCCTTGCTGGATTTCAGACATGCATGGGGTCTGTAACCTCTTTGTTTTGGACAATTTCTCCCATTTGGAATGGCTGTGTTTATCCAACACCTGTACGCCCGTTGTATCTAGGAAGTAGCTTGCTTGCTTTTGGTTTTATAGACTGATAGGCAGAAAGGACTTGCCTTGTCTCAGATGAGACTTTGGATTGTGGACTTTTGGGTTAATTCTGAAATAAGTAAAGGCTCTGGGGACTGTTGGAAAGGCATTATTTATTTTGAAATGTGGACATGAGATTTGGAGGGGCCAGGAGAGGAATCATATGGTTTGGCTATGTCCCCACTCAAATCTCAACTTGACTTGTATCTCCCAAAATTCCCACGTTGTGGGAGGACCCAGGGGGAGGTAACTAAATCATGGGGGCCAGTCTTTCCTGTGTTATTCTCATCATAGTGAATACGTCTCACAAGATCTGATGGGTTTATCAGAGGTTTCCGCTTTCACTTCTTCCTCATTTTTCTCTTGCCACTGCAATGTAAGAAATGTCTTTCACCTCCCACCATGATTCTGAGGCCCACCCAGGTTGAACTGAAAGTTCGATTAAACCTCCTTTTCGGCCGGGCGCGGTGGCTCAAGCCTGTAATCCCAGCACTTTGGGAGGCCGAGACGGGCGGATCACGAGGTCAGGAGATCGAGACCATCCTGGCTAACACGGTGAAACCCCGTCTCTACTAAAAAAATACAAAAAAATTAGCCGGGCGAGATGGCGGGCGCCTGTAGTCCCAGCTACTCGGGAGGCTGAGGCGAGAGAATGGCGTAAACCCGGGAGGTGGAGCTTGCAGTGAGCTGAGATCCGGCCACTGCACTCCCGCCTGGGCAACACAGCGAGACTCCGTCTCAAAAAACAAACAAACAAACAAACAAACAAAAAAAACCTCCTTTTCTTCCCATTCTCAGGTATGTCTTTATCAGCAGTGTGAAAACAGACTAATACAGGAAGATTTCTGTTATTATGTTTTCTAATAACTTTCTAACCCTATATCTTTCTCTACCTCCTCTTTGAGGCCAATAACAGATGTTCCCTTTTGAGGCTATTTTCTAGATCTTGTAGGCATGCTTCATTGTTTTTTAATTCTTTTTCCTCTTGCCTCCTCTGTGCATTTTCAGTTAGTCTATCTTCAAGTTCACTAATTCTTTCTTCTTCTGGATTATTTCTGCTATTAAATGATTCTGGTGCATTCTTCAGTATGCCAATTACATTTTTTAGCTCCAGGTTTTCTGTTTGATTCTTTTTAATTATTTCAATCTCTTTGTTAAATTTAAGATAAAATTCTCAATTTCTTCTCTGTATTGTCTTGAATTTCTTTGAGTTTCCTTAATATAGCTATTTTTAGTTATCAGTCTGAAGGGTCACATATCTGTGTTTCTCCGTGATTGTTCCCTGGTGCCTTATTTAGTTCATTTGATGAGGTCATGTTTCCTTGATTGTGTTATTCTAGGAGATGTTATTCAGTGTCTGGGCATTGAGGAGTTGAGTATTCATTGTTGTTTTCGCTGTCTGGGCTTATTTCAGCCATCCTTCTTGGGGATACTTTCCAGATATTTAAAAGCATTTAGGTATTGTAATCTAAGCTGTATCTGTTTTAGAAGGCAGCTCAAGCCCAGTAACTCTGTGGTTCTTGCAGACTTGGGGAGGTACCACCTTAGTAGTCTTGGACCAGATTTGGGAGAATTCTCTGCATTACACAGCTGAGACCCTTGTTCTCTTCCCTTACTTTCTCCCAAACATACAAAGTCTCTCTCCTCTCTGTTCTGAGCCACCTAATGCTAGGAGTGGAATGACATAAGCACCCCTGAGGCCGCCACTACTATGACTTCACTGGATTAGACCTGAAGTTAGCACAGCATTTGGTCTCACCCAAGGACTGTGCTGTAACACCTTCCTAGCTACCGTTAATGTTTTTTCTAAGCCCTTGGGTTCTATAACCAGTCAATGGCAAAGCTAGCTAGGCCTGTGTCTTTCTCTTCAGGGTGGTGAGTTCCCCCAGATCTTGGGTTGGTCCAGAAGTGCCTTTCAGGAGTCAGAGGCTAGAGTAACAAACCTTAGAAGTTTACCTGGTAATATATTGTATTGTGGCTGAGCTGGCACCCATACCACAAGATTTAGTTCTTACCACTCTTCCCTTCCCTTTCCAAAGGCAGAAGAGTTTCACCCAATAGCCACCACCACCCCAGGCCATGAGGAGTACTGTGAGACTACCACAGATGTTCTCTTAAGGCCCAAGGTCTCTTAAGTCATCTTTGTCATGAATGCTGCCTGGCCTAGAATTCACCTTTCAGGGCAGTGAACTCTTCTCTGGCCCAAGGCAGGTTAAAAAAATGCCATCCAGGAGTCAAGTCCTGGAACTAGGGACCCCAAGAGCCTGTTTGGTTCTCTAACCCCTGTGACTGTGCTGGAACCTAAGGTTCAAGAAAGTCTCCTTAATTTTTCCTCTACTTTTCTCAAGGAGTTTTGCCATATAGCCATGACAACAGGTAATGTGCTGAGCCTCACTTGAAGCTAGCAAGTCTCAAAGGCTTAGCTAAAGCCCTCCATGTAGTACCTGGGTACTACTTCAGTTAACAGGTAATAAATACTGCCAGAACTGAGTCCTTTCCTTCAAGGCAGTGGCTTCCCTTCTGGCCAAGGGTGTGTCTCTTAATGTCATTTGGGAATTAGGATCTAAAGCAGCGACTTCATGATTCTGACCAGTGCCCTCTCCTGCTGTGGCTGAGCTGGCATCCAAGATACCAATGTCCTTCCCACTCTTCCCTCTCCTCTCCTCAAGTGGAAGGAAGGCATCTCTTTTGGAGCCTCAAGCTGTGCAGCCTGGGGTTAGGTGAGTGGCGATGCCATCATTCCCTTGGCTGCTCCAGTGGATGTCTTGGTATGCTGTTTGCTCCCTCAGTCCACTGTCTCTGAACCTAATTCATCCCTAAGACTCACCTAATATTTGCAGTCCTTATTGCATAGACTGCCTTTCAAGTTTACTTGGAGACAGAGAGTGCTGTATCCCTTGCTGGCAAGGTTTGCAGGCACTCAAGTTTGGACCACTGGGATCAGTGATTCCCTTCTTTTTAAGGCTGGTGTTAATGATCCCTTCATGGGCAAACATTAGCAGGGTTTGATCCTGGTTTCCTTTCTGTTCTAACAGGACAGCACTAAGTTCAAAGCCTCTGAACTGCTGTGTTCTGCCTCCTCCAGCACTCAGAGTCTCTCTCCACACCCACATCAGTACTGCAGAGGATGTGGGAGGGGTCGCATCAGTGATTCAAGACAGTTTTTTCTGTTTCTTCAGTTTCTCTTTCAGCAGCATGAAGTTAAAACCAGGTACTATGAGTGCTCACCTACTTTTTGGTTCTTACGGAGTTAATTTCTTTCTGTGTAGATTGTTGTTACCTTGGTGTCCTTGCAGTGGGAGACGATTGATGGAGCTTTATATTCTGCCATCTTGCTCTGCCTCCCCTCCCTAGAATTTTTTTTTTTTTTTGAATAGGAAAATATTGTTGTTAACACTACATTGTGTTTTATAAAACATTGTGGTCATATCGACAATAGTAAAACAAATTCATTTTATCTTAATTGTTAACTTTTTAGCTGAACTTACAGTAGATGCCACAAGAATGCCAGTTATTTCACTTTTGGAAAAAAGTACATTCAAAAGACTTTGATTATGAACTGGATTTTTTAAATATAATTTTTTATTATTGCAATTAATTTATTTTCTATTTGAAGAATCAAGCAACGATGATATGGGTGTGGGGGTGGTGAGGCACAACATCAGAGAAAAATTTGAGGCCTATAACTAATTCTTATAAGGTTAATGATGAAAGATAACACTTCTCTGAGTCATTTCACAGCATGGGCACTACAAGGCACACAAATGCAAAATCAGTCGTTATAATAAAAGTGATTGATCCATGGATTTACATGACCAGTAGTCCAAGACTGTCTATTCCACCTGGTGTCATACCTGGCAAGTAGCTTTAAAATAAGCAGTTATTTCAGCAATATTAAAGAGACAAATAGTCATAAAAACTGCATTTAACAAGTAAAATACCTGATTGCTTTATACAGCCATTAGACTGTCAAAAGTAAC
Organism: Trachypithecus francoisi; assembly: GCF_009764315.1. NCBI lineage: Eukaryota > Metazoa > Chordata > Mammalia > Primates > Cercopithecidae > Trachypithecus > Trachypithecus francoisi. Next base: position 53,175,384 of record NW_022681463.1, on the reverse strand, counting down.
AGAGAAATACCTTTGTTTTTTGGGTTTTTTTTTTTTTTTAAAGATATTTAGTGAAGAGGCTCAAAAAGCAAAATTTTTAGATATAGAACTGAATGACTAGAAAAAGAAATGTCATTCAGCTCCTGAGAACCTAATAATTCTAGCATGTAAATAATATGAGTAAATGCTGACACAAATGTAAAATGAGAAATTGAAAACGTTCCACTCACAAAAGTAATATATATAAATGTATTGATGATATGTCACTTGAGGCTGAACGGGTTTCATATAATAAACAACATCTTCTCAATCTAGGTGAATGATTCAACATTTCCCCTATAAATGCCATGCTGAAGTGTTTATCTGATTTGTAAATGGTGGTGAAATTAAATACAACTTAGTCTGCAACAAATAACTGCCTGAAACAAGCAAACACTAAGATATATTCAATGATTTGTCTTCCTATGTAAAAATAAAATGTCTGCTTTGAAATTACTGTGTTTGCATCTATAATGATGTTTACCTTGATGAGTGGTTTTGCTTCCCTTATAAGAAACAAAACAAAAGAAAATCTGATTTAATAGACTGCATCTTTCACAGTGAGATGTTAGTGTCAAAAATTCTTGTAGTTGAGAGAGGAGGGGCAGAGCAAGATGGTGAAATAGGTCTCTCTAGCAATTTTCCCCCAGAAGAAACATCAATTTGAACAGCTATCTATACAAAAAATGCCTTCACAAGAGCTAAGAAAGCCCAGTGAGAGATCACAATACCTGGTTGTAGCACAATAATAAGAAACGATGCATTGAAGAGCCAGGAAGGAAAATTTTACATTACCTGCATCACCCCTTTCCCAATCTCAGGCAGTAAAGTACAGAGAAAGATAATAGCTGTTTATGGAAAAGAAAAAAAGTGAGCTCAGGCTCTACCTTGGACCACAACACTGGGTCTGCCACACACACACACACACAAAATAATTCAGCACCTGGTAGATCCCCACTTCCCCAGACTCCAAGGCATACCAGTAATGAACTATCTGAAAAATAAAACAAGGACACAATCTCATTTACAATTGCTAGCAAAAAATGGTACCTAGGAATAAACATAACCAAGGACATGAAAAACCTCTACATTAAAAACTATAAAACATTGATGAAGGAGCATCAGTGGAAAGATATCTCAGGTATCTGAATTGGAAGAAAAAATATTATTAAAATGCCCATACTCTAAACCCTAAAATAAACTACAGACTTTGAGCAATAATAATGTATCAGTGTAGGTTCAATTACAACAAATAGACCACTCTGGTGGGTGGAGTTGAGAGTAGGGGCTGGAATAGGTGGGACTATGTGTGTGTGGATGCAGATGGCACTATATACGATGACTCTCTTTGTTTTCTGCTCACTTTCATTAACCTATAACTGCTCTAAAATAAAACTTACGACTATTATCATTTTTAAATATAAAAAAGAATAAGACTGTAAGAGCCAAGAGGGGCCTAAGGAGACATCACAACTAAATTTAATACGGTTTCCTGGAAAAGATCCTAGAACAGAAAAATGTCATTGAGTAAAAACTAAATAAATATATATTAAATAAAGTACAGATTTTAGCTAATAGCAGTGTATCAATATTGATTCATTAATTGTGCTGAATACACTCTAAAATGTAAGCTATTAATATGAGGAGAAACTAAATTAATCATCATAATAATTTTAATAGGTAGATATTATTGTTTATCCCAATCCAAGAGATACAAAAGCTGAGGAGTAAAAGGCTAAGGTATTTATACAAGGACTCACAGCTAATTTGACAGGAAAATCAAGATTTGTATTCAACCACCTGGATTAAAAACAAAAATAAAAACACTAAAAGAAAATTTTAAATAAAAAATTATAAAGACAATAGAAAAATAAGTAACAAATTAGCAGGAAGTATTTAAACACATAAAACCAAAAAGTGAAGGAAATGAAAAACTAATATCCTCAATAAAAAGAAAATTAGGAAAAAAAACAAATGATGAGTGTCTTGCAGAGAACATGAGTGATCGTTAAGTATATGAAAATATTTTAAAAATTAAAATGTCATATAAAATTCTAAGTGCCCAATATTAGCAGTGTAATAGAAATATATGGCAGGGAAAGAATTGTATATTATTTAATTAACACATGTTAATAATATATGGCATTTGTTTCTTAACATTTTCCTTTTGATTCCATCATTACATTTAGGAATAAAAATGATCATTATTGCTTCATTTTATCCTCTTCTATTTTGTCTGTGAACTTTTTGTGGGGCAGATATTCTATTTTACCTTAAATATTAGCATCTATCATAGTAATCTGTTTTCAAAAATATAAATGTCTGTTAAATGGACAAATAAATACTAATTTTCTTCTTTTCATTGGACTTTCGTGTATATAGTATAATCAGCATAGTAGGCATTCATCATACACATCTTTGTTTTATCCACCTAGCATTTTAAAATTTGATTTCCTATTGTCATCCTAATGTATTTCTTCATTTCACCAAAACTTACATGATTTCAGTAGTATCTCAATTTTAAATTAGTTCAAAGAATTTGAAGCCCTTTCATTTAGGTTATTTCTTTTAATTTATATTAAAAAATGTAATTGTCCCAGTTTAATTGAAGAGACCAGGAGATGGAGAGATACAATGTGGTTATCCAAGTTTATATCAATTACAAATGGTAAAGTCATAATATCAATCCAGAACTTCAAATTTTTAAACTTTTTTTTGATTACAATATAGCTGCCTGCTTATGTTGTAATATCTAACTTTGAAGTTCTATGACATTGATTAGTGGAATGTTCTTTAATAAATGGTGAAACAGAGCTATCATCTGTCATAATACTATTTTCTATTTATTTACAAGTGAAATAAGCAGAGAAATAATTAAAGATTTTACACCAACCTTACAGGCAGGAAGTTTCTTCAGAAACATTTCTGAGATTTGTAATTATAAAATGAAAAGAGTATGACCTTACTCTGAAAGTGTTAGATCCATCAGGCATCTAAAGAAATGCTACATACACAGAATATTTGATATTTAGCAGTGCATAAGATAAGAGATCACTCTGTCAAATATAAAATAAGCAGAAAAATGCAGTAAAGAACATTTGTAACAAACTTAAAACAGAGCTGCTACATAGGGACAGGTGCATTGTACCAGATTAGTAGTGTCCCAAGTAATTGCACTCTTTTCTATTTTTATAATTTTATACATACAAATATAAAACGGTAAATATTAGAATTAATATCTATACTGTTTTAAATAAATAATTTCAATGTACTTTATTACTTATGATTTAAAATATTGAGTTGTTTGATGTAATTGATGTCTTCCAAGTCTTTGCACATACAGGAGGAAAAAGTGGCACCTAGTTGCTCTGATTGTGTCATTTCCCTCAATATCTATGGTTCTGTAAACATGAAAATACTGTCTACAAGCTTTCACAGATTCAAATTACCATCTCTATGCAAGTAAATATTTATTTACACAAAAGAAACAACTAAAATAAAAACTATACAATTCTCTGAACTCACAAGTTTTGTAATCTCATGTGTCTCTGAAGTTCAAGAATCATTCTTACTCCAGAAAAGAAAAATTGGATTGACTATGGGTAAAAGTTTTTTAAAATAATTATATGAAGCATTCTCATTCTGAGCACCAAAAAATCCATTTTTAATAAGATAATTTGAGTTGATTGTCTTCTTTTTTTCAGATTTCTTTATATCTCCTGCTGTCACAGCATAATTTCTGAAAAATGCTCAAAGTGGGGCTTCAATATTTACATTAAATAAATGATTTAATATCAATTTTTTTTGGCCCAGATTGTAGATAAAGGAAAAAAAAAAAACTTTAATATAAATTTTATTCTACAAGTCTACATAGGAAAAAAGTAACTCGTTTTAGTGGTATTATAACATTTTTCTTAACTTGGTTACACATTAAGACTAAAATGTTGCCATGCAGTGGTGGAGAGGTTTTGTTTGACTTTATTATTTTTGGAAACTATATTTTGTTTATACATGTGCTTTATTTTTCCATGTACAGAGTGAGTGACAAGGAGGAAATAATCCCCAAACCCATTAACACTCTGATCTCTAACATCATATGTTTCACAGTAATGTCGTGCCCATTCTTTAGGGTATTTGTTGTGATATAATTAAATGGATTGGGGGAAATAAGGACACTAACTTCTGGTGGGCAAGCAGATTGAAAAGGCAAAAATTGAGAGCATGGGTCAAGTTTGTGTCTATAGTTATGTGACTCTTTTATATTAAAATTTACTCTATCAAAAATGAATAAAATATTTGCCCATGTCTCAAAATTAGAAAATACAGTTACTTAGGTGACAAGTTAGCCTTAGATTTTAAAACTTCTTAGAAACCCTTTATATTAATATTACTTGTATGTATTTCAAATTTGACTTCAACAATCAGACCAAAAAAAGTATAAATGTTGTAAAGTATTTTATTTATGCAGATGAGAGCTTATTACATTGAAAAATAGGAGGTAGAATTAGAGATTGAAATACTTGAGACTCTTTTATGAATTTATTAAAATCTGTTTGAATCTGAGATAAAAACAAGTTCAACATCAATATTTGGGAATTTATAAGATACAAATCATAACAAAATTTTAGAATATTCTTTCAGTTGCTAATTATAAATTAACATTTATTTTTAAATCACATATATATGCATGTATGTACATATGTATATTTTTTGTGTGTGCATGTTTAAAGAGTTGTTTTCATGGAGGTTTTATTATCTTTGTTAAGAAAATACAAATTTCTTTTCTGAGAGCTACCTAATCAATCCAGAACCACCACGTACCCATCTAATTCTTTTTTTAGTCATGGTGGGCCATAAACTCCCAGCTCTATGGCTTGATGTGGAAATCTGACCTGCCTCTTCATAGCAAGTGCCTATCAAGAATGAATATCTAAAATGAGCTGTCAAAGAAAAATTGCACTAATGCAGTTAAATAAGCAAGGAAGACTGTGTTCAAAACTATGATAAGGGTCAAGACTATCGCAATAGAAGAAAAATTGAACTCAATTTCACTGAAACAAAAGATGGGAAAATTTTTAAACTCCAAGATGAGCTAATGAAAAAACACAAGAGGACAGAACATTAAAGGGAGAAGTGGATCAATGTCATTAGGTGATCTGTGTTTGATAATTGCTCCATATTGCTGTTAGGATCCCACCCTCCCATAGACACTGGTAGACAGGAGCTCTAGCTGTTTCAATGATTATATTTCAAATGAATGGTTTCAGCATCCTTGAGAAAGAAGTTGTTCTTGGTTTGTAAAACCGTCAAGGGGCTGAGAGAAGACTTACATATGAAAGGGGCAGAGAAAAATATACAATTACAAGGTTTTTTTAAGTGAATACTCCAGGAAAAGGGCGATCATGGGCATAAAGTCAGGAATAAGTCTTCTAAAGGTTAATCAAGATGAGGGGAATGTTAAGGTCATCTTAGTACTCAAAGAAGAAAAGTATGCCCAGATAGTTTCAGTAAGGTATGGTAAATTAATGATCAAGAATAAAAGGACAAATGATAGACATATGAGTGTAAAAATGACAGGAACAGGAAAACAGAGCAGAAAATGGAAGACAGTTCAAATACACTTCAAAAATCATAATTTCAGGTATATATATATATATATAATCTCAAATAGTACAGAAATATTGACAGGACAAGACTATTTAGAGGCTCTAAATATAATGTACAAATATACAAATAATAAAGTCTTAAAAGTAAGTAACTTTTGACTTAAAATGTAGAAGTAATTAATGCTATGGACTTTTTTTGGTATTTTAATTTCCAGAATTTTGGCTTAATATCCAAAAGTTGAATTCTGAACTTCATACGAAAATAGGGTACGGGGGAAAAAAAAAGTGGTTCTCTTGAGTCAACTGAGAGTATAAATATATAAATTCTAATGTAGAAATTGTGATTTAGTCACATATTGTAAGTGTATAATTATGAAACACCAAACTACTTATAACACTGAATTTTAACTAGGGATTTCTAGGCACAAAATGCATTGTCCAGTTAATTGAGCAATGAACTAACAGGACTGCCAAATTATATTGGGCAATTTCATAGTACTCAAAGGGCAATTTAAAATTTCACTGCTTAAACTGAATTATAAATTATAACTAAAAAGTGTTAGCCTATCCATTTCAAGGTCTTTTTACTATCAAATCACTGTTTTTCACACATTAAAGATAACTGTGAAAAAATTGACTTATATTCAAGAAACTGTAATTTGTAAAACACATGTGTCTATAAGATCATGTTTCTATCTACAAGTATCTGTAAAAGTGATATAAAAAGACATGGTTACATATTTGCACAAAATAAATAATAAAGTTAAAAAAGATTTAGGGGCTTTATATGTTAAGTACTCAACAACTAAGGTTTAATCTTATTGATGTAAATGTTTGCAGTGAAATCCTACACTTTCCAGTGTTGCCTTAGTCAAGCTTTCATACAAGAGAGGCTAAGAGAATACTTACCTAATAACACTCAGGGTGTATTGTGGTTGTTGGGAGGTCATCTCAAAAGAGCAAAAATTAGGGGAAAAAAGAGAAGCAAGGCAGCAAAAAAGGAGCACATCTCACAGCATCACAATGTTACAGATGATTGCTTAGTCATACAAAATGTCACCAGAGACTATTGAAATCACTCAGTCTCAAACAGTCCATTGTGCATGGAGGAGTGGGGTGCGGGGAGGGGAGATAGCAATTTGCCTGCTGGCTTCTTTCTGCTTCCTGCCTTTCACTGAGGAAAGAAAACTCACCCTTAGGGCACTGACTCCCTGTACTGTGACTTGGTGACAGACTGAAGAATCAATGCCAGTCTTGTCTGGTCAGTGCTAAGACATGTAAGTGTTTTTTCTTCTCATTTGGTATTGAAAGTGGAACTCCTTGGGTCTGTGGTTCCTGTAGTACAGTGACCTACGAATTAATAAGACAAATTCTGTCTCCAACCCCAACATTTACTATATTCTGTATATAAGGATGAAACAAGGAAAGGATAATGGCAATAAACATTGACGGTTGGAAGGAAATATTGACAGAATCACTGCGATTACTGGTCGGGAATAAAAATTAAATTCCTCAGAATATACACTGTCTGCTCACTTTGCTCTGGCAATGAGAAAAATTCGTTCAAATAATCACATTTTGCTCTCTGGAGAAGGAGAGAGACATTGCCTATTATACTCTTGTTTGTGATCTGGTTTTTGCCTTAAGTTGTCTAAAAATATACTCATGAAAGAGGGAAACAGAAAGACATTGTTGAGACTAGAAGGGTGTGTCATAATAACCTCTGCTTCCACTTTTGCAGACTTCAAGCCTTTTCTCCTAATAGGAGCCACAGTAATCTATTTAATACGCATTGTACTTTGTCATTCATCTAAATAAATTAGCATTTTTAATGGTTTCCCAATGGTTATTGAATAACATTATGGGAAATAGCACACCACACAAAGCACACTTTTAATTTGATATTGACCTGTGGGTCATTTTCTAAATCTCTTCTCATTTCACTCTCACTGACATTCACCACCCTCTAGTAGCTTATATTCCTTTAGTGCATTTAACGCTGGGGCTATTTCATGGTTTGCGGGTTTTGTTCTGTCTAAAAATTTCTCATCTCTACTTGGTGTTTCTGCATAACTCATTGCTTCTCATTTTTCAGGCCTCAACTTATATTCTTTTCTCAGAGACATTTTTTTCGGGCTGTGTTAGCTAATAAAAACTCCAGTCATAATGTCATAATTCTCCATTACTGAATTGCATTAGTTTCCTCCAGAGCATTTACTGAGATTTTTAAAATTCAACTTAAAACATGTCCCTAATCTACTCTCACCATCTATTTATAGTTGTTGCTTTCAGAACATCTCATGCAAAATAGGAAAATTCACATACACACACATATGTGTGTCAGTATGAAATGAAATAGAAATATTAAAGAATAAATACATCCTTTTTGATGAGATTTGATTCATGGGGTATTATGTTTTTGAATCTATGTGATTAGCAATATTTGAAATTGTAGGAGAAAATTCTGAATACAAATCGAGTGGAAACAAAAGATTTCGTTAGTTGATTTGTTTTGTTATATTTTGCCATTACATAATAGAGAGAACTTTTGAGTATTCTACTTTTTTTTTTTTTTTTTTTTTTTTTTTTTTTTGACAGAGTTTCACTCTGTTGCTGGAGTACAGTGGCATGATCTCGGCTCACTGCAACTTTCACCTTCTGGGTTCAAGGGATTCTCCTGCCTCAGCCTCCCAAGTAGCTGGGATTACGGGCATGCACCACCTGTAATTAGCCATGCCCAGCTAATTTTTGTATTTTTAGTAGAAATGGGATTTCACTATATTGGCCAGGGTGGTCTTGATCTCCTTGAAACACCTAAGGTTCTTGCCTAGCCACGCCAAAGAATTGGTATGGCAGCTGACCGTGGCGAGTGACAGAGACACAGACTGAGAGAGAGAAAAAGCTGTAGGCTTTATTGAGCAAAGTGAAAGTGTTACCAGGGGATCCTTGCTCCCAGAGCTCCCAAGATGGTGTCTGGCCACTTCCAAGATGGTGGCAAGCCTCGTATTCTCTGACCTGGGGTTCTTGGCCTCACGGATTCCAAGGAATGGAATCTTGGGCTATGCCGTGAGTGTTATAGCTCTATTAGAAACCACAGGTCACGGAAGAGAACCATGGAACCCAGTGGCTACTATTCAGCTCAATTAGGATGAACCCAGGCATTTAGCTGTGCAAGAACAATGGCAAACCTTTAGCCCAATTGGGAGTGGCAATGGGCACCTTGCTGGATTAAGAGCACAGTGGACACCCTGCCTGATCCGGAGGAATGGAAGTCAGCGGCAAGTTTGCAATAGCGGGGAACAGCAGTGGTGGATGGGGAGCGAAAGCTCAGCTTGAAACGTAACAAACACGGACAAGAAGAGTGTGCAGTTGCAAGATTTAATAGCGTGAAAACAGAGCTCCCATAAAAAGGGAGGTGACCCAAAGAGGGTAGCCGTTGCCAGCTCAAATGCCTGGGTTTATATCCCAATCATTGTCCCTCCCACTATACTCTCAGGCGACAGATTATTGGCTATTTCTTTACCTCCTGTTTTTTTTGCCTAGCATTTTGGTGAGCTCTCTTTACTATCTGATTGGTCAGATGTGAGGTAAATTGCAAGTCCCATGTTTAAAGGTGGATATGCTCATCTTCCCAGCTAGGCTTAGGGATTCTTAGTCTGCCTAGGAAATCCAGCTAGTCCTGTCTCTCAAAAGTACAAAGCTTCCACAGTGCAGAAGGGGTTCCAACGGGATAGCCAGAGTTAGATTATATGATTACCTTTTAAACTCTTTAAGGCACAAAATACGTGTGGTGGGAAGATGTTACCAGAGTGAGAAACAAAGGCAGTAAATTATTTTGTGACACTGAGAGGTGAAATGTCCTAGCAGCCCTTGCTCATTCTCGGCACCTCCTCGGCCTCGGCGTCCACTCTGGCCGCCCTTGAGGAACCCTTCAGCCTGCTGCTGCGCTGTGGGGACCCCTCTCTGGGGCTGGCCAAAGCCAGAACTGGCTCCGTCTGCTCACAGGCAGGTGTGGAGGGAGAGGCTGGGGCGGGAGCCAGGGCTGTGTGTGGTGCTCCCCTGCCAGCATGGATTCCAGGTGGGCGCCGGCTCGGTGGGCCCCGCACTCAGAGTGGCTGGCCAGCACCTGCTGGGCTTGATAGGGGGACGAGCTCCCTCTGGGCTGCCGGAGTGCCCGAGCTAGGTAGGGCAAAGTCCTGAGGGGAGTGCCATTGAGAGGTGAAGCGGCTGGGCTTCTAGGTCGGGTGGGGACATGGACAACTTTTCTGTCTAGCTAAAGGTTAGTAAATGCACCAATCAGCACTTTGCCAAAACGGACCAACCAGCTCTCTGTAAAACAGATCAATCAGCTCTCTGTAAAATAGACCAATCAGGAGGATGTGGGTGGGGCCAGATAAGGGAATAAAAGCAGGCCACCAGCGCCAGCAGTGGCAAACTGGTCGGGTCCTCTTCCATTCTGTGGAAGCATTGTTCTTTCGGTTTTCGCAATAAATCTTGCTGCTGCTCAGTCTTTAGGTCCATGCTGCCTTTATGAGCTGTAACATTCACCACAAAGGTCTGCAGCTTTACTCCTGAAACCAGTGAGACTACGAACCCACCAGAAGGAAGAAATTCTGGACATCTGAACATCCTGAGGAACAAACTCTGGACACACCATCTTCGAGAATTGTAACACTCACCACGAGGGTCTGGTAATTCTTGAAGTCAGTAAGACCAGACCAAGAACCCATCAATTCCGGACACAGAGTTAGATTATATGATTGCCTTTTAAACTCTTTAAGGTACAAAATATGTGCAGTGGGAAGACTTTACCAGGGTGAGAAACAAAGACAGTAAATTATTTTGTGGCATGTCCTAGATCTTGAGGAAAACCAGAATTGCAACTTAAGTTTTATTTACTTTGTGACCTTGCAGTGGTATGGCAAAAGAGACAGCATCTTACAGGACTTTACAAAGTATGTTTACAAGGAATTGGAATTGGGAATATAGATAAGGTCTGTTGGTCACAGAAAAATGGGCAGTTAACATTCATTTCACTTTAGTTTCAGGGGAGGGGAAAGGGAGAGAGGGAGAGAGAACACAGGGAAACTTACAGCAAAATTTTCACTGTTTATAGCTTTCTTGGGTAAGAAAACACATGTACAAATCCTGGTGTTAGGAATATTTTAAGAACATATCTTCAATATTATTCATCCAGGACCAAGAAAGTCGTGCTGATGCAGGAAATGAGAGAGTTTCAAAACTTTCTGAGCTTCTATTCTACCCAGGAAGCCCAGCTGACACCTCCTCTCATCGTGAAATTGTGATCTTCCCACTTCGGCCTCCCAAAGTTCTGGGATTACAGGCATGAGCCACCAAGCCTGGCCTGTACTTTTTAATAAATGGAAAAAGGATACTACATGCACAGTGTTTGCAACTTAAATTATAATGTAAATAAAAGATTTTACACTTCAAAATCTTTGAAATTTTTCTGGGCACCTAGTTGAAGCACCAATAATCCAGAAATAATCAAGAAAAAAAAAAAAATGACTCCTGCCCTTGGAACCAAAATAAAACGTGGAAAAGTAATCTATTTGTTAAGACAGTACAATGTGAGTTTGCTAAAAGTCTTCCCTTGGAAAATAGAGTCAAACTCAGTATTTTTAAACCCAAGGTCTTTTTCAGTGGTCATTTGCACATCTATAATGTTAGCATTAACTTATACTCATGAATTGAATCATGAATAATTACCATGTCAGCTTTAAATCACCTTTGTTTAATCTTAAAAGATTGTCATCAATGTTTCCTGTTGTCATTAAGCTTCTGGACATAGATTCTCAAGCATCCTCTTACAATATTTATGTACAGTTATGCATCACTCAACAATGGAGATGCATCATAATAAATTTGTCATTAGGCAATTTTGTCACCTTGTGAACATCACAGAGATAGTATAACCTAGGCTATTACTCCTAGTCTACAAACCTCTACAGAATGTTACTGTACTCAATATTGTAGGCAACTGTAACACAACGGTATGTATTTGTGTATCTAAACATATATAAACTTAGAAAAGGTCCAATTAAAAATATAATATTAGAATCTTTTAGGACCAATGTCATATAGTCTGTCATTCACCAAAATATGACTGTTTGTATAGACTTATGACTGCACAACTGTATGGACTTATTTTGATGATGCCATAGTAGTGTTAGTCTGCCGCTTGTATGTGGAATTGAAAATAATTCCTCCTACTGAGCCTTTTGTAGTGCAAATCCCTGTGCTGTAAACAGTTTTATAAAATATACAATTCTGAACATTTTCAGCAACATATGAAAATCCATCCTGTAGTGAATCACCATTGATATATCCATGATATACTCCAATGTATGTATAGGAGATTCTCTCTGCCTATTTGCCAAGGGTGGAGTGTGACTTTGAATTAAAACCACTGCTCATTTGTATATTATGTTGGTGTTTACTGCTTATTATGGACACTGCCATTTAAAAGTGAATTGCATTCAGCCCAGAGATTCAGGCTTATATTTATTATCTACGTCTGTGTCAATCTGTTCTATGCATAAAGAAGTTAGTAAATGATACTGAATCTAGCTTCTTGGTATTAACTGTGTAAAAAAAAAAAAAAATCAGATAAAGTTTGACTCTGAGGTAGCTTAACATAATTTAATTTCAGAATTTATATTATTTAAGTATTTGTTTTTTTACAAAATTATATACTTTACAAATGCTTTCCATCTATGAAAGAGACTTCAAAAATGATTCGTTATTTCCAAATATTAGATTTTAGCAGTTTTTGAAATAATGTGACCCTATTTTGGCTAAAGAATCTTTGTCATGTTCTTCCTTAACTGTGGAAATCTTTGTAAAATTGGCAAACAATTAGTATAAGTATCATTTATTTATGTTTGTGTATGTATTTATTAATAATTGAATATTTTTATGCTACACTGATTTTTTAGACATAAACTCTTAGACCAATCTCACAGAATTTGTAGAAATAAATGAGTATAGACAACTTGTAGGCTATCTACAGTCAGTAAAATCATCAACATTTCTTTTCAAGTTCATTTTATTTAATCACTTAGTTTAGGTATTAAAATTTCAATATCTCCAAAATTGTAGATCCAGTAATTTTAATATGAGGCACAAGCTAAAGCTGAGTCAAATTATATTTTAACCCAGCACTTTTATTTGTAGATATATTAAAAAAATTCAGTACTTAGAACATGCTATGATCTGAATTTCCCCCTCCACACAAGTTCATGTCTTGGAAACTTAATCCCCAGTGTGACAGTGTTGGGAAGTGAGGCCTAATGGGGGGTGTTTAGGTCACAAGGACTCTATTTTTCATGAATGAATTAGTGTCATTATTAAAATGGCTTGTGAAAATGGGTTTGCTTTCTTCTATTCTTCTGCTATGTGAAGAAACAACATTAATCTACCATTTGCCCTTCTACCTTTTACCTTGTGAGGATGCAGTAAGAAGGCCTTCATCAGATAGAGGTAATTTGTTCTTGGATTTCCCAGCTTCCAAAACTATGAGAAATAAATATCTATTTTTTTCTGTAAATTACCCAGTCTCAAGTATTTTGTTATGGCAGCACAAAATAGACTAAGACAGTGCATATGCTAGCCAGTAGGTGATATTTTCTGTAATGCATCTTATGTCAAAATAGACTTCATTTCTTAGTAAATAGAAAATAAGTGAAGAATCAATAATTATGTCTGCATCAAGTCTATTTCTTTGAGTGTGGGTTTGGTGGAGTTCAATTTAAAGCAATTATTATATTTCAAGTATGTGAGCCATATAGTAGAATTAATATTATTTTATTATTTTGATTATGGTTATTATTTTGATTATTTATTATTTATTTATTATTATTGATTATTGATTATTTTGATTATGGCTATTACTATTGTTAATATCATTATTATTTTTATAAATTCAGACATTCACTTAATTGTCTTGGATGAAACAAAAGATAAACTTGTTTCTCCTGAGGCTGTTCATAAGCCCAAGATATTTTCATTTGAAATATGCTCAAGATATCTTTCCAAGGTCTTTTAGAAATAAAAATGTTGCTATTTTCCTGAAGATATTACCATATGTTTCTTTTACCTCAATCTCTTTAAATGTGTGAAATAACTGGAAATAAAATCTAGGCAAATGTTTATTTTTCTTCAGCATGATAATGTTCTTAGATACTTGTATTCTGCAGGTATTGATGGTGATTGACACTTAGTATTGTTTTAAATTCTGTAAATTGTAAATTGAATTTAGCCCATTCTCCTAATTACATGTTTTTCCAGTTTCTGTTAGATACATGCTGGAGCCTCAGAATCTATTCTATAGACCTTACACAAAATTTACAAATTTATTATACATTCTTGTTCTCTTTGTTTTATGGTTTTTGTGAATAATTAGGTATGATGTTCCATCTCACGGATTATCTTTCCAACTGTAGTCAGGAAAGAGTTAATCTCATTTATTAATTTCCATGACTCTATTTTTCACTCTAAGCTTGCTACATTTTATTTAATAATCTTCTTTTCTGTTATATGTTTATTTATCTTTCTTTTATACTATCTTCCTAATTATAAAAAGAAGACATTCTTTTGTTAATCATTGAAGTGTCTGATTATCAAACCACAGTCAACAAAATCAGAAATCTTAAGTAGGATTCAAATTTGTTAATAATCTAAAAGATACAAGTAATTGTCAGACAACTCTCCAGGTTTTTCATGTTACATTAAAATGAATCTGGTTGAGATTTAATACATGAAATTCTAAATGATGCATGTAGTGTGTCCTTTACACAGAAATACCTACTTCAGTTATGAAATATGTCTGATTTGTATTCTGATAATTACATAGGTGCTATTAATATTTTAGTTTGCCTCATCAAGTCATAAATTTGAGTTTTTTAGACTATAAACAACCTAGAAAGAACAGGTATATCCTGCTAAAAATATTTAGTAGAAACTCATTCTTCATTATTTAATGAGATTTGGCCAGATCATTTATTTTTTGTTTTTCTTCTCTCCAGAAAAACCTAGAGGAGGGAAAATGGAAGCCAAGCTTTCATTCTCAATTACATTTAGCCTCCTAAGCATGTAATTGTAAAGTCTTTGTCAGGCATTTTGATTAAATTGGTTTCAATACGACTTTATATTTAGTTTCTACGTGTGTGTTTAGGATTAGATTTGTTTATGTGCTTTGAAAGTTTGACTATAGACTCAGTTTGACTAAGAGAATATTGTTAATTTTTTCTTTGTATCTTTTTGCTATGTCTCTCTGTGTCATTTCCTTGTCTTTCTAGTGTATATGTCTGTAGTCATAATTTATTAGTTTTCATCTTGATAAAGAGAATTTTCAGGCCCTTTTTAAAAACCAGGAACACGAGTTTCAGTTTCTATTTTTATTCCTCATCTTTTGCCCCATTCGCTGTTTTTGTTTGTTTGCTTTGGCTTGGTTTCTGATCTACGAATATGTGTGTGTGCATGTGTGTGTGTGTGTGTGTGTGTGTGTGTGTTTAATCTAGCTTTGTAATTTTTAAAGTTTTTGTTTGTAAATTTCATCTATTAAGAATGTATATTTTCAGTAAAAGAAGCCAATCAATGCAAGAAATTGTGGAGCTAACTAGCATGGAATATAATGTTCACTTAATGTATATAATTAAACAAACTCACTTAAAATTTATACCTGACTTACCATAGTGGAATGTGATAGCTATACAACTATTTGGAACACAGAGTTGAATCATTTACTCAGTTACACAAATAATTTTAAGTGTATTTATTTACATAAAATAAAAGTAATCAGAAAAATAATTTTGAAAAGAAAAAACATATTGTCTCATAGTTTAATTTTCAATTTATATTCTAATTATAGTATTTTGCATTTAGCATTATATTTTAATTAAAGCCTAGATCAACAAAGTCAATTTATTTCATAAGTGAAATGAGACTAGCTCAAATTTATTGAGATGGATATATATTCATGCTAAAGAAATAACGTTTTGTGTAAATATATGACATCGTAGAAATTATGACAAGAGTATCCAAATCAAAGTTCCTAAGGTATTGGCATCTGTTTTTGAAAACACCAACCTTGGGGGGAGGAGCAAGATGGCCGAATAGGAACAGCTCCAGTCTCCAACTCCCAGCGCGAGCGACACAAAAGACCGGTGATTTCTGCATTTTCAACTGAGGTACTGGGGTCATCTCACTAGGGAGTTCTGAACAATCGGTGCTGGTCAGCTGCTGCAGCCTGACCAGCGAGAGCTGAAGCAGGGCGAGGCATCGCCTCACCTGGGAAGTGCAAGGGGGAAGGGAATCCCTTTTCCTAGCCAGGGGAACTGAGACACACAACACCTGGAAAATAAGGTAACTCCCACCCCAATACTGTGCTTTAAGCAAACAGGCACACCAGGAGAATATATCCCTCACCTGGCCGGGAGGGTCCCACGCCCACGGAGCCTCCCTCATTGATAACACAGCAGTCTGCGGCGATCTAACCGCAAGGCAGCAGCGAGGCTGGGGGAGGGGCGCCTGCCATTGCTGAGGCTTAAGTAGGTAAACAAAGCCCCTGGGAAGCTAAAACTGGGTGGAGCTCACAGCAGCTCAAGGAAACCTGCCTGTCTCTGTAGACTCCACCTCTGGGGGCAGGGGTCAGCTAAAAAAACAACAGGGGAAGCAGCAGAGGCCTGAGCAGACGCGAACGACTCTGTCTGACAGCATCGAAGAGAGCAGTGGATCTCCCAACACGGAGGCTGAGATCTGAGAACGGACAGACTGCCTGCTCAAGTGGGTCCCTGAACCCTGAGTAGCCTAACTGGGAGACATCTCCCACTAGGGGCAATCTGACACCCCACACCTCACAGGGTGGAGTACACCCCTGAGAGGAAGCTTCCAAAGTAAGAATCAGACAGGTACACTTGCTGTTCAGCAATATTCTATCTTCTGCAACCTCTGCTGCTGATACCCAGGCAAACAGGGTCGGGAGTGGACCTCAAGCAATCTCCAACAGACCTATAGCTGAGGGTCCTGACTGTCAGAAGGAAAACTATCAAACAGGAAGAACACCTATACCAAAACCCCATCAGTACGTCACCATCATCAAAGACCAGAGACAGATAAAATCACAAAGATGGGGAAAAAGCAGGGCAGAAAAGCTGGAAATTCAAAAAATAAGAGAGCATCTCCCCCTGCAAAGGAGCACAGCCCATCGCCAGCAACGGATTGAAGCTGGTCAGAGAATGACTTTGACGAGATGAGAGAAGAAGGCTTCAGTCCATCAAACTTCTCAGAGCTAAAGGAGGAATTACGTACCCAGCACAAAGAAAATAAAAATCTTGAAAAAAGAGTGGAAGAAGTGACAGCTAGACTAATTAATGCAGAGAAGGTCATAAACGAAATGACAGAGATGAAAACCATGAAACGAGAAATACGTGACAAATGCACAAGCATCAGAAACTGACTCAATCAACTGGAAGAAAGAATATCAGCAATTGAGGATCAAATGAATGAAATGAAGCGAGAAGAGAAACCAAAAGAAAAAAGAAGAAAAAGAAATGAACAAAGCCTGCAAGAAGTATGGGATTATGTAAAAAGACCAAATCTATGTCGATTGGGGTGCCAGAAAGTGAAGGGGAAAATGGAACAAAGTTGGAAAACACTCTTCAAGATATCATCCAGGAGAACTTCCCCAACATAGTAGAGCAGGCCAACATTCAAATTCAGGAAATACACAGAACGCCACAAAGATACTCCTCCAGAAGAGCAACTCCAAGACACATAATTGCCAGATTCACCAAAGGTGAAATGAAGGAAAAAATCTTAAGGGCAGCCAGAGAGAATGGTCGGGTTACCCACAAAGGGAAGCCCATCAGACTAACAGCAGATCTCTCGGCAGAAATTCTGCAAGCCAGAAGAGAATGGGGGCCAATATTCAACGTTCTTAAAGAAAAGAATTTTAAACCCAGAATATCATATCCAGCCAAACTAAGTTTCATAAGTCAAGGAGAAATAAAATCCTTTACAGATAAACAAATGCTTAGAGATTTTGTCACCACCAGACCTGCCTTACAAGAAACCCTGAAGGAAGCTCTCAACATGGAAAGGAACAACCGGTACCAGCCATTGCAAAAACATGCCAAAATGTAAAGACCATCGAGGCTAGGAAGAAACTGCATCAACTAACGAGCAAAATAACCAGTTACTATCATAATGGCAGGATTAAGTTCACACATAACAATATTAACCTTCAATGTAAATGGACTAAATGCTCCAATTAAAAGACACAGACTGGCAAACTGGATAAAGAGTCAAGACCCATCAATCTGCTGTATTCAGGAGACCCATCTCACATGCAGAGACATACATAGGCTCAAAATAAAGGGATGGAGGAAGATCTACCAAGCAAATGGAGAACAAAAAAAAGCAGGGGTTGCAATCCTAGTCTCTGATAAAACAGACTTTAAACCATCAAAGATCAAAAGAGACAAAGAAGGCCATTACATAGTGGTAAAGGGATCAATTCAACAGGAAGAGCTAACTATCCTAAATATATATGCACCCAATACAGGAGCACCCAGATTCATAAAGCAAGTCCTTAGAGACTTACAAAGAGACTTTGACTCCCATACAATAATAATGGGAGACTTCAACACTCCACTGTCAACAATAGACAGATCAAGGAGACAGAAAGTTAACAAGGATATCCAGGAATTGAACTCATCTCTGCACCAAGCGGACCTAATAGACATCTATAGAACTCTCCACCCCAAATCAACAGAATATACATTCTTCTCATCACCACATCGCACTTATTCCAAAATTGACCACATAATTGGAAGTAAAGCACTCCTCAGCAAATGTACAAGAACAGAAATTATATCAAACTGTCTCTCAGACCACACTGCAAACAGACTAGAACTCAGGACTAAGAAACTCAATCAAAACCGCTCAATTACATGGAAACTGAATAACCTGCTCCTGAATGACTGCTGGGTACATAATGAAATGAAGGCAGAAATAAAGATGTTCTTTGAAACCAATGGGAACAAAGATACAACATACCAGAATCTCTGGGACACATTTAAAGCAGTGTGTAGAGGGAAATTTATAGCACTAAATGCCCACGAGAGAAAGCTGGAAAGATCTAAAATTGACACTCTAACATCACAATTAAAAGAACTAGAGAGGCAAGAGCAAACACATTCAAAAGCTAGCAGAAGGCAAGAAATAACTAAGATCAGAGCAGAACTGAAGGAGATAGAGACACAAAAAACCCTCCAAAAAATCAATGAATCCAGGAGTTGGTTTTTTGAAAAGATCAACAAAATTGACTGACCGCTAGCAAGACTAATAAAGAAGAAAAGAGAGAGGAATCAAATAGATGCAATAAAAAAAGATAAAGGGGATATCACCACCGACCCCACAGGAATACAAACTACCATCAGAGAATACTATAAACACCTCTACGCAAATCAACTAGAAAATCTAGAAGAAATGGATAATTTCCTGGACGCTTACACTCTCCCAAGACTAAACCAGGAAGAAGTTGAATCCCTGAATAGACCAATAGCAGGCTCTGAAATTGAGGCAACAATTAATAGCCTACAAACCAAAAAAACGTCCAGGACCAGATGGATTCACAGCTGAATTCTACCAGAGGTACAAGGAGGAGCTGGTACCATTCCTTCTGAAACTATTCCAATGAATAGAAAAAGAGGGAATCCTCCCTAACTCATTTTATGAGGCCAACATCATCCTGATGCCAAAGCCTGGCAGAGACACAACAAAAAAAGAGAATTTTAGACCAATATTCCTGATGAACATCGATGCAAAAATCCTCAATAAAATACTGGCAAACCGGATTCAGCAGCACATCAAAAAGCTTATCCACCATGATCAAGTGGGCTTCATCCCTGGGATGCAAGGCTGGTTCAACATTCGCAAATCAATAAATGTAATCCAGCATATAAACAGAACCAAAGTCAAGAACCACATGATTATCTCAATAGATGCAGAAAAGGCTTTTCACAAAATTCAACAGCCCTTCATGCTAAAAACGCTCAATAAATTCGGTATTGATGGAATGTATCTCAAAATAATAAGAGCTATTTATGACAAACCCACAGCTAATATCATACTGAATTGGCAAAAACTGCAAAAATTCCCTTTGAAAACTGGTACAAGACAGGGATGCCCTGTCTCACCACTCCTATTCAACATAGTGTTGGAAGTTCTGGCTAGGGCAATCAGGCAAGAGAAAGAAATCAAGGGTATTCAGTTAGGAAAAGAAGAAGTCAAATTGTCCCTGTTTGCAGATGACATGATTGTATATTTAGAAAACCCCATCGTCTCAGCCCAAAAGCTCCTTAAGCTGATAAGCAACTTCAGCAAAATCTCAGGATACAAAATTAATGTGCAAACATCACAAGCATTCTTATACACCAGTAACAGACAAACAGAGACCCAAATCATGAATGAACTTCCATTCACAATCGCTTCAAAGAGAATAAAATACCTAGCAATCCAACTTAAAAGGGATGTAAGGGACCTCTTCAAGGAGAACTACAAACCACTGCTCAGTGAAATAAAAGAGGACACAAACAAATGGAAGAACATACCATGCTCATGGATAGGAAGAATCAATATCATGAAAATGGCCATACTGCCCAAGGTTATTTATAGATTCAATGCCATCCCCATCAAGCTACCGATGAGTTTCTTCACAGAATTGGAAAAAACTGCTTTAAAGTTCATATGGAACCAAAAAGAGCCCACATTGCCAAGACAATCCTAAGTCAAAAGGACAAAGCTGGAGGCGTCACGCTACCTGACTTCAAACTATACTACAAGGCTACAGTAACCAAAACAGCATGGTACTGGTACCAAAACAGAGATATAGACCCATGGAACAGAACAGAGTCCTCAGAAATAATACCACACATCTACAGCCATCTCATCTTTGACAAACCCGAGAGAAACAAGAAATGGGGAAAGGATTCCCTATTTAATAAATGGTGCTGGGAAAATTGGCTAGCCATAAGTAGAAAGCTGAAACTGGATCCTTTCCTTACCCCTTATACGAAAATTAATTCAAGATGGATTAGAGACTTAAATGTTAGACCTAATACCATAAAACCCTAGAAGAAAACCTAGGTAGTACCATTCAGGACATAGGCATGGGCAAGGACTTCATGTCTAAAACACCAAAAGCAACAGCAGCAAAAGCCAAAATTGACAAATGGGATCTCATTAAACTAAAGAGCTTCTGCACAGCAAAAGAAACTACCATCAGAGTGAACAGGCAACCTACAGAATGGGAGAAAAGTTTTGCAATCTACTCATCTGACAAAGGGCTAATATCCAGAACCTACAAATAACTCAAACAAATATACAAGAAAAAAACAAACAACCCCATCAAAAAGTGGGCAAAGGATATGAACAGACATTTCTCAAAAGAAGACATGCATACAGCCAACAGACACATGAAAAAATGCTCATCATCACTCGCCATCAGAGAAATGCAAATCAAAACCACAATGAGATACCATCTCACACCAGTTAGAATGGCAATCATTAAAAAATCAGGAAACAACAGGCGTTGGAGAGGATGTGGAGAAATAGGAACACTTTTACACTGTTGGTGGGATTGTAAAGTAGTTCAACCATTATGGAAAACAGTATGGCAATTCCTGAAGGATCTAGAACTACATGTACCATATGACCCAGCCATCCCACTACTGGGTATATACCCAAAGGATTATAAATTACTCTGCTACAAAGACACATGCACACGTATGTTTATTGCGGCACTATTCACAATAGCAAAGACTTGGAATCAACCCAAATGTCCACCTGTGACAGACTGGATTAAGAAAATGTGGCACATATACACCATGGAATACTATGCAGCCATAAAAAAGGATGAGTTTGCGTCCTTTGTAGGGACATGGATGCAGCTGGAAACCATCATTCTTAGCAAACTATCACAAGAAGAGAAAACCAAACACCGTATGTTCTCACTCATAGGTGGGAACTGAACAATGAGATCACTTGGACTCAGGAAGGGGAACATCACACACTGGGGCCTATCATGGGGAGGTGGGAGGGGGGAGGGATTGCATTGGGGAGTTATACATGATATAAATGATGAATTGATGGGTGCTGACGAGTTGATGGGTGCAGCACACCAACATGGCACAGGTATACATATGTAACAAACCTGCACGTTATGCACATGTACCCTAGAAGTTAAAGTATAATAAAAAAAAAAAACCTAAAAAAATAAATAAATAAATAAATCAGAATTATTCTTAGAAAAAAGGGGTGTGATTTTGTGCAACTTAGCTTAACTCATTCAGTATCAGTTACCTCACATGTAAAGAAACATTGATCTATTCTTCAAGAGTTTATTACGAGACTTAAGTAAGATAGTTTATTACAGCACCAGGCCTATGGTTTAGCTCAGAATATTCCTGTCTTCTGATATAATTTCTATCAACCAATTTATCCTCACTTTTCATTAAAAAATACTAGCTATTTAAGGTTTTCAAGTCAGATATTAAGTATTTCAATGGTGCATAGTTGTAATTTTTAAATATATTTTATATCATAATGTTCAAAATACATTTATAATTATAGTATTCTTATTAAAGACTTAAAAAGTTTATGTAATGAGGAATGCCAGCAAAATTGTTGTTACTTCCCTCTTATACAATATAAAAATAAAGAAGTTGATTAATTAAAAAAAAAAAGAAAATGTGACACATATACACCATGGAATACTATGCAGCCATAAAAAAGGATGAGTTTGCATCCTTTGTAGGGACATGGATGCAGCTGGAAACCATCATTCTTAGCAAACTATCACAAGAAGAGAAAACCAAACACCGCATGTTCTCACTTATAGGTGGGAACTGAACAATGAGATCACTTGGACTCAGGAAGGGGAACGTCACACACTGGGGCCTATCATGGGGAGGTGGGAGAGGGGAGGGATTGCATTGGGGAGTTATACATGATATAAATGATGAATTGATGGGTGCTGACGAGTTGATGGGTGCAGCACACCAACATGGCACAAATATACATATGTAACAAACCTGCACGTTATGCACATGTACCCTAGAACTTAAAGTATAATAAAAAAAAAAAAGAAGTTAAAAAAAAAAGAAAAGATGAAAATTGAAAAAAAAAACAAAAAGAAAACACCAACCTTTACAACTGCATTCAAATTAATATTAATTAAATTGATAGGAAGTATTATAAGCACATACCTATTATCACAGTATATTTATCATTAGGATTTAGTATTAATTGTCATTTATTGAGTGTTTACTATGTGCCAAGTATTAAATTAAGTGTTTTACACATTACTTTCACTCTTACAACATTCAATTAAATTAGGCTTTATTTGTGATTCACTTTTCAAAACAGAAAATTGAGGATTCTAGTAGGATCACATAAATCACCAGTGGCAAGACTGAATTCAATATTAAACCCCAAGCTACTAGAAACACTATCTTTTCAATACTATTTAATGATACTATTCTATGTTTTAAAAAATGTATCAGTAACTACAGAATGATTTCTAAATATAAAAGAAACCAAATAATTATATGAATATAAATATAAATATAAGGTTCTTTTTTTCAAGTGCTTAATATAGTAAACCACATAAAATTAAGCCAAGGAGACAGACCTGTGTTTAGAATAACTTCTTTGTGCTTAAGTGAGCAAAGTATCAAATATATGTTATTGCATCCAGTTTAATTATTTCTCAGTACAGAAATAGAAAATGAATGTAGAAAATTCAAGCCCTTTTTATTTCTTAAGGCTAAAGAAGAGTAACTGACAGCAATACATTTGTTTCTGAAGTGTTGGAGCTTAGAACATAATACTTCAAAATGAAGGCTTCAGCAGCAACCTCAGAAACAAAAGTTTTCCTCTGACTTTTTCCTGCCCTCCTGTCCTCAGTCCTATTTTCTTCCAAGGCTAGTCTTAGAAACTAGAATGCCTTTTCTTCAAAGCAAGTAATGAAAACCAGAATCTCTTTTCCTCAAAGCCAGCCATAAAACTTAAAAATATTACTCTATTTCTTCCATTTTATCTGTATAAGAACTGGCCACAAAAAAAAAAAAAAAAAATCTGACCTACCTTGTTCGTAGTTCATAAGAACACCAGTCCAGAGAGGGTCCTTCCCCATGCCCAGAAGGAAGGAAGGCATGCTCACAGAGGCCAAGAAGAATCTAGACAAACAGGTCTTCCTAGGCCCACACTCAGTCTGCTAATACGAGATTATACTCTATTGGTCCAGTTATATTGCTACATGTCTGTCCATACTTTGTTGAATTTAAGCATAAAAATGAACACATTTCCCTGCATCTTTGGGTCTTCTAAAGGCCCCCATGTATACATGTTAAATACATTTGTATGCTTTTTCTCCTATAATCAATCTGCCTCATGTCAGTGATTCTTCAGTGAACCTTTGGGAGACCAAGGGCCTCGGCCCCCACATAAGTTTCAAATTTTATAAGTGTATTTCAGATGTACTTTTGATAATAAAGCAAGGTATAACTCTTAAAATACACTTTCACCCATGAGTTGAAAAAAATCAACAAAAATGTTTTTAAAACCTGGAAAATACTAAAATCAACTTAAATTAGCATGTTTACCTTTCACAAGAAAGACAGGTGTTTTTATTTTCTTGCACTGTATTTTCTTCTTCTCACCTTTTTTGCAGCTTCAGTAAGGTAATAAAAAAATATATATATAGTTGCAGTTAATTCATAAGAAATTATTTTGTACTATATATATTCTATCATGTTACATTAAGACTACAATCTTTTCAAAGAGTTTACAATAAATTATTTTCTGTGTGTTACCTATAGGTTATAATGCAATATTGCACACTAAGAAGTTTATATTCAATGTGTATGATGTTATTTTGAGTACAGAAATCTCATCTAACTCATTCTCACTGTATGCTCAGAATCTACTAAGAAAACTATCATATAAAATGTGAATAATAAATATGCACTGTGTTAATATATCTTGTATTCAAAAGTAAATTTTTAACTGCAAGCATCAATATATGCCATCTTTGAAAATAATGATGGTAAAAAGGAGAAATTTTGTGAAAAACAATCATATTTCAGTAAGATTTTAATAACAATTTGATAATTATATATATCAAATTAAAGATAAAATGTAATTAATTAAATTTTAATTAAATTAATATATTTAATTTATATATTAATTAAATATTATACATTAACGAATGTGCCTTTTGTTGATGGTGTTAAGTGTGAGGTTAATAAAAGCTTACTCTCTGTTATTTATAACGTGATTAAAACAGACCATTTTATCAACTTATATTTACAGATACAATAACTAATTTCGATTTGGGATAAGTAACTTTAACCAGATTACATCACTATTGTGTGATGAAGTAGCATTTTATGTGGGTCGTCTGCCCTCCAAAACCTAAACTCATCATGGATAAACAAGGTCCCACTCTGTCATCCAGGTTGGAGGGCAGTGGCACGATCATGGTTCACTGCAGTCTTGACTTCCTGGGCTCAAGTGATCTTCTTACTTAAGCCTCCCAAAGTTCTGGAATTATAGGCATGTGTCACCCACCTGGCCAAACATTAATTCTTACTACTCACCATATTACTTGTTGGACTCTCTGACATTATTGACTGATACAGATATATAAAGATAAACTTCATGGAAGAAATGGTTCTGATAGACTCAAAGTTGCTAAATTCCTTAGTAACTTGACTAACAAAAGAGAATATTTTTAGTTACCAGTCACTGTATTCATGCAGTTAAAACTGTTTCAGCAGGAATAAAAATTATGTTGCAACACTCATATATGACATTTGATTTCATTATCAAAATAATACATAAGATTTAGTGAAATTGTGAATCTTTGTTGACACTATTCAGAATTTAACAAATTATAAAGATAATCATTGGCATATTTGACAAATATAATTTCAGAGGTCAGAATACTCCATACTTACTAGCCAAATTGTGTGTGTGCGTGTGTGTGTGTGTGTGTGTGTATGTGTTTTTTTGTTTTTTGTTTTGTTTTGTTTTGTTTTTTGAGATGGAGTCTTGCTCCATCGTCCAGGCTGGAGTGCAGTGGTGGGATCTCTGCTCACTGCAAGCTCCACCTCCCGGGTTCACGATATTCTCCTGCCTCAGCCTCCCGAGTAGCTGGGATTACAGGTGCCTGCAACCATGCTCAACTAAATTTTTGTATTTTTAGTAGAGATGGGGTTTCACCATGTTAGCCAGGATGGTCTTGATCTCCTGACCTCATGATCCACCCGCCTCGGCCTCCCAAAGTGCTGGGATTCAGGCATAAACCTCCGTGCCTGGCCTGTGCATGTATTTAAGGAACATTTATCATGAGGGCAAAGAAGAATACCTTATAGTATATACCTTATCAGATATTTATAAAATGAATAATACAAGCTATACTAATGTGTTACATGAGAACTAGGAAGAGTTTAAGACTCGCTTGGCCCATTTTTCTTGACATTATATTGAATAAATTAAGCAGTAAAGGTTTTGTATAAAAATGATTAGCAATTGCTGCAGACAGACTTCCCCATGAGAGGTCTGTTAGGGTGATTCATTATTTATATACTTAAAAAGTAGGACAATGAAGTCTGATTTGTGTCCCTTAGGTACTCACTTTCTACTGAATAAACAACAGAGAGCAATTGATTTATAACAAAATCCTGGCATAAATTTCTTATTTCCTGATAATATGCTAAGAGCTTTATGTAGGCCAAAAATTACTTATTTTGTAAGGTAAAATTATAAATTTTATTCCTATCCAATTTCTAACATATTATTAGAAAAACAATTTAAGAATGCAAAGTCTAGGAATATTCTTGTGAAATAAAAACTTAAAGAGCTAGAGAATGAGGAAACATTGGAATTAATAATTAGGTGTCTAAGCAAAACAGTCTGTCTTTTTTTGGAGCAATTGCATTATTGTTTCAACTGTTAAGATATGCAGTATTATGAGTTTTAAAAAAAAGACATCTAAGATAAAAACAGCCTGGAATATTTATACAAACAAATTGATTTTACTTTTTCAAGAGTTCTCACTAGGAATGAAATGGGTGTTTGAGATTTGGATAGGATATGATCCTTAAAATAAACATGTATAATAGGCAAAGCTGTTGAATCCTGAGAGCTGAAAGAAATGATATTAAATTCAACAAATATTCCAATTATGTTCTAATAACATTATGCTTGAAATGATTGAATTTTTAAATTTATTATATTTTTTGCTACATGTCTTCCAATATGTAATACTGTATTTACCAGGGCAAAAGAGTTCTAGGAAATTTTAAAATGTATATACGCACAAGTCAAAAGTAAGATAGAGAGCAGAGTAGGCAGAGCAATGTTCAGTACTCTGGTGTTAGGTACACACAATGGGAGAAAAGCTTCTACGAGGAAACCAATGGAAATGATTACCAAGGGACTTTCAATACTCCACTGACATTTAGAAAAGCAAAATCTGAGGTAATAATTCACTTTCTCTCAGGCACTGGATCTATCCATAAACAATATGTGCTCCAAGGAGGTCTGTGAGTAGCCCCTCTTCATTTCCACATGCATTACAGTCACAAAAGAAAGAGTACTTAACCAAGGTATATGATGTTAGTATATATCTAAGATAAGAGAGATTTGAAAATATTGCATAACTTACTGAATGATGATATAGATATGGTTCTGTCTGAAATGTCTTAAATTTTTGAATGTCATATTATGAAACTATAAATTTATAAAGGAGGAAATAATAATGATATAATCTATCACAATTTACAAAATGCTCTTTCAAATATTAGTTCCACAATTTTCTATTTCTAATAGTGGTTAAAGACTAAAAACCATCACACAATTCTTCCCTTTCACTGTCCTATGTTTGCATTCCAACGAAATTAATTTAAAATAATATCCAGATAAGATTAGGAAAAACACTGGTAGGATATAACATGAAATGTGGGTATGTTTGCATGTATTACTGCTGGTATTTCTTGCATAATGGTGAGGTATATGCTGTGCATGAAAAGTGAATACTAGTATATTAAAATGAACTCTGTTTTTTTCTCTCTTGCTCTTTCAACACCTTTTTCTTTGTTTCTTTTCTCCATAAGTAGTCAGGGAAGAATTTATTCCAGTTTCTAATAACTGATATATTGATTTACATCTTTTTTTGTTAAAATTTAAATGTAATTGATATGGTCTGGCTCCATGTCCCCATCCAAATCTCATCTCAAAGTGTAATGCCCATAATCGCCATGTATCAAGAGAGGGACAAAGTAGAAGGTGATTGGACCATAGGGGCAGTTTTCTTCACGCTGTTCTTGTGATAGTAAATGAGTTCTCACGAGATATGATGGTTTTATAAGTGTTTGACAGTTCCTCTTTCACACGATCTCTTTCCTGCCAGCATGGGAAGAAGGCACTTGCTTCGCCTTGGACTTCCTCAGTGAGCATAAGTTTCTGGAGGCCTCCCCAGCCATGTGGAACTATGAGTCATTTAAACCTCTTTTCTTTATGAATTACCCAGGCTCAGATAGTATCTTTATAGCAGTGTAAAAATGGACTAATACAGTAAATTGGTACTGCAGAGAGAGACACTTCTCTAAAGATAACCTGAAGATGTGGAAGCAACTTTGGAACTGGGGACCAGGCACAGATTGCAACGGTTTGGAGAACTCAGAAGACAGGAAGATATGAAAAAGCTTGGAGTTTCCCAGAGTTGAACTGCTTTGACCAAAATGCTGATAGTAATATGGACAATGAAGTCCATATTACTGGACTGAGGTAGGCTCAGATGGAGATGAGAAACTTATTGGGAACTGGAGCAAAGAACACTCTTGCTATGCTTTAGCAAAGAGACTGGTGGCATTTTGCCCCTGCCCTAGAGATCTGTGGAA
This sequence comes from Trachypithecus francoisi, assembly GCF_009764315.1. NCBI lineage: Eukaryota > Metazoa > Chordata > Mammalia > Primates > Cercopithecidae > Trachypithecus > Trachypithecus francoisi. Next base: position 53,146,769 of record NW_022681463.1, on the reverse strand, counting down.
CTTTAAACTTGAGAGGGATAATCTGAAATTGAAACTTATGCTTAAAATGAAGCAGAGCATAAAAGTTCAGAAAATTTGCAGCCTGACAATGCGGTAGAAAAGAAAAATATATTTTCTGGGGAGAAATTCAAGCTTACTGCAGAAATTTGCCTCAGTAACAAGGAGGTGAATGTTAACAGCCAAGACAATAGGGAAAATGTGTCCAGGGCATGTCAGAGACCTTCACAGCAGCCCCTCCCATCACAGGCCCAGAGGTTAGAAGGGAAAAATGTTTTCCTGGGCCTGACTCAGGGCCCAGCCACTTTGTTCAGAACTTGGTTCCTTGGGTCCCAGCCACTGAAGCTCCAGCCGTGGCTAAAAGAGGCCAAGGTACAGCTCCAGTCCTTGCTTCAGAGGATGCAATCCCCAAGCCTCGACAGCTGCCACGTGATGTTGGGCCTATGGGTGCGCAGAAGTCAAGAACTGAGGCTTGAGAACCTCTGCTTAGATTTCAGAGGATATATGAAAATGGCTGGATATCTAGGCAGAGGTCTGGTGCATGGGTGGAGCTCTCATGGGGAACCTCTGCTAGGGCAGTGAGGAAAGGAAATGTGGGGTTGGAGCCCTTACACAGAATCCCTGCCAGGGCACTACCTAGTGGAGATGTGAGAATAGTGCCACTGTCCTCCAGACCCCAGAATAGTAGATTCACAGACAGCTTGAACCATGCCCCTGGAAAAGTCACAGGCACTAAATGCCAGCCTGTGAAGAGGCTGCCCAAGGCTGTGGGAGCCCACCCTTTGCATCTGCATGCCTGGATGTGAGACAAGGCGTCAAAGGAGATAATTTCAGAGCTTTAAGATTTAATGATTGGATTTCAAACTTGCATGGGGCCCACAGCCCCTTTGTTTTGGTCAATTTCTCCCTTTGGAATGGGACCATTTATCCAATGTCTATACACTTGTATTATCCAATGTCTATATTATCCAATATCATTTATCCAGTGCCCATATTATCCAATGCCATTATATCTTGGAAGTATCTAACTTGCTTTTGATTTTACAGGCTCCTAGGCAGAAAGGACTTGCTGTGTGTCAAATGAGACATTGGACCTGGACTTTTTGGTTAATGCTAGAATGAGTTAAGACTTTTGGGGACTATTGGGAAGTCACGATTGGTTTTGAAATGTAAAAAGACATGAAATATTGGAAGGGCCATGGTCAGAATTATATGGTCTTGCTCTGTGTCCCAACCCAAATTTCATCTCTACTTGTGAACTGTATTGAGAGAGGGACCTGGTGGGGGATGATTGGATCCTGGGAGTGATTCCCCCATGCTGTTCTCATGATAGTGATTGAATTCTCATGAGATCTGATGGTTTCATAAGTGTTTCATAGTTCCTTCACAAACTCTTTTTCCTTTCATTTTGTAAAGAAGGTACTTGCTTCTCTTTGGTCTTCCGCTATGATTGTAAGCTTTCTGAGGCCTCCCCAGCCATGTGGAACTATAAGTCAATTAAACCTCTTTCCTGGCCAGGTGTGATGACTCACGCCTGTAATCTCAGCACTCTGGGAGGCCGAGGCAGGCAGATCTCTTGAGGTCAGGAGTTCGAGACCAGCCTGGCCAGCATGGCGAAACCTTGTCTCTACTAAAAATGCAAACATTAACTGGGCATGGTGGTACATGACTGTAGTCCCAGCTGAGGCAGGAGAATCATATGAACCTGGGAGGTGGAGGTTGCAGTGAGCCAAGATCATGCCACTGCATTCCAGCCTGGGCAACAGAGTGAGACTCCATCTTGTACTGTGAAAACAGACTAACACAGTAATTCTGCAGAAGCATATTTGCTGATTAATATGAGACTCCAAAGAATTTTCTAAGAAAAGAAATGGAAGCTACAAACATTTACCTGTCACCTACTATATGACAAACACTATGCTAGACAAAAAGGTCTTGAACCTGGAAAACACAAGTTCTAGATAAAGATTTGAAATTTAACAAATACAGTATGATATGATTATTATCTGTTACTTGTTAATAAAACAGTTATTGTAATTATTATTGTATTCCTGAAACATTCCATACCCCACATAAACCCTAACAATATTGCAAATATAACTTCAAACTTTATTATTTTAATTTAATATATAAGACGGGGAAAATTTACTTTTAAAAATTTATTCAGGGAGACTTAATGAAATATGAACATTTGGGTCCAGAGTTTACTTCCTTCTGATTTCCTTACTAGCATTCATACGTTCTTCTGAATCAAACTGAAAAATATTGTAAGTGTTTCCTCATCTTGATCATGTTCTTTTCATAATCCCAATCTCTGCTGAAACAATTGCTAGCTCAGAATGGGTTCCCTACACCTGATAAAGGTTATGAAGATAATGTTATAAAATTACCATATGTTTGTGATGTCACAGGTTAATTAATACTAAATCCACTGCCTTTCTTCTAAGTATTTCCTGGAAGACAACAACATTGAAACAAGCTAGATCCATGGCACATCAAGATGAAGAGTTTACAATATTTTCAAAAAGCTTCCATGAAAATGTATTTTTGTTTTAATGTAGGAAATGGATACAACATATACATAAAACATATTATTTGATTTTATTCAAGACTAATTGATTGTAAAATGTGTTTAGTAATACAGTATTGCCACTGATATAAAATAAATTTTTAAAATTCCATTTTAACTTGTTTCTTTGAATAAGTTTTCAAAATAGTGTTTCTAATGTCATCCCTTCTCTAAAATATCACTTATAATAGCAGAACACATAAGGAAGTTATAATTCAGCAAAAAATATCATTTGAAGACATCTTAAAATTCAGTGCAATGTAATACATATCTATTCAAATAAGAATAGGTACTAGCTAAACATTCAAGGTGTACTATTCTTAAAAAAAGTAATCTTCTGGCAAAATTGACATATTTGTAGTTCATATTGTATACTGAAAAGCAGTTTATACATCCATACATAAAATGTATTGCTTAGCTTAAAAGTTACCTCTTTAGGAAAGATTCTCAATCAACGTCAAATTTTTCTCTAATATATTCTCTTAGCACTTTATTTTTTCTTTATCAGCATTTTCACAAATTTTAATTATAGCATAATTTACTTCCTATGTCTCTCCTTTAGAGTGCCTGCTTCACAAGTGTAGTTATGTAGTACCATGGTAGTTAATTTTCTTGTGCTAATATAACTGATCTAAGGGATGCTCAGATAGGTGATATGACATTCTTTCTGGATCTACCTATAAGTGTGTTTTCAGAAGACATTAGTCTTTGAATTAGTGGACTGAGTAAAAAACTATGCCCTCACCAAGGTGAGGTGAGTAAAAAACTATGCCCTCACCAATTCCTTCAGGGCCTGAATAGGACATAAAAGTAGAAAAGGGTGAATTTTGAGCTTGGACATTAATCATCAGCTGAGACATTTATCTTGTCCTGCCTTGGAAATCAGAGCTGGTTCTCTACCTCATTCTCCCCAGCCTCACTATTCTCAAGCTTTTGGCTTCAGACTGAGGGTTACACCATTGACATCCCAGGTTCTCAGGTCTTTAGACTCACTGAATTACATCACCTGCTTTCCTGATTCTCTGGCTTGCAACTGGTAGAATTTCTAGGTCTCCATAATCAGATGAGGCATTTTTAATAATAAATATATCTATAGATAGACTATAGATAGATGGATAGATAGATAGATAGATAGATATAGATTCTATTGTTTCTGTTTTTCTAGAGAACTCTAATACAGAACCTGTGTCTGCCTAAATACATTGAAGTTATTTGTTGAATCTATAAATAATTAATAGAAGTAGTTTAATGTAGTCAAAAGATTTCTACAACTTAAAATAATGTTACTCTCTAAAAGCTGCATAATTTATTTTGAATTCACTTCCTTGAAATTTCCATATTAACATATATATGTTCTTCTAAGTTAAACTAAAACATATAAGAAATTCCTCATCTTGATTATTTTCTCATGATAATCTCAGTCTCTGCTGAAATGACCATTAGCTCAGACTGCATTCTCCACACATGATGTGAGTTATGAAGATGTTATAATAAAATGTCTAACAATTTATAAATCTCATTTTAAAATTCTCTCTGCCAATGTTTTGACAATACTTACCATTCTATAGTGCAAAACACTTTATAATAGCCAAGAGTTAGCCTATCAAAAATGGTACTAATTTTCCCTCTTCCTAATGTTTAATATGCAGTTCCAAAGTGAAAGATTCTAAAGATCAAAAAAAAAAAAAAAAAATCATTCTGTGATCAATGTAGCTTAGACCAAACATGCCTGCTTCTGGGGTATCAATTTCAATCTTTTATTGATCCTTGGAAAACATGAAAAAAAGTTTTAGTTGACTCTCAAAACACAATTTAATATAATAAACTATATTGATATACAATTTACTTATAATAAAATGCATCTATTTTAAGTATATACTCTATAGATTTTTTTTTACAAATTTATACATTCTTGTACATACTCACATATTCATCATCACAATCAAGATATAAAAACCATCACTCCAAAATCTTCTGTTGCGTCCTTTCCCAGTCAGTCACTCATGGTGCTGAGCAGTGTAGTGACTACATAGTTTAATTTCATAAGAACCTGCCAAATTATGAAAGGGGTCAACAGAAAGAAGAAAAACATGTAGAGTTTATAAGTCTAAAGCACATTCAAATCAGTAAAAGACTGCATTATCTCCCACAATCTCTGGAAAGTTTCTACAAATAAAAATAAAATTTAAAATTGTATTTAATTAAATTTCCAGTCTTCTTACATCTTTTATGGCCTACAGTTCTTCCCTCAGCTCTACCAAACTTATATTTTTGTTCCTTAGAAAGTAAGACTGTGGGGGCAGAGCCAGATGGCGGAATAGGAACAGCTCCAGTCTCCAACTCCCAGCGCGAGTGACACAGAAGACCAGTGATTTCTGCATTTTCAACTGAGGTACTGGGGTCATCTCACTAGGGAGTGCCGGACAATTGGTACTGGTCAGCTGCTGCAGCCTGACCAGCCAGAGCTGGAGCAGGGCGAGGCATCGCCTCACCTGGGAAGTGTAAGGGGGAAGGGAATCCCTTTTCCTAGCCAGGGGAACTGAGACAAACAACAACTGGAAAATCAGGTAACTCCCACCCCAATACCGTGCTTTAAGCAAACGGGCACACCAGGAGAATATATCCCACACCTGGCCGGGAGGGTCCCATGCCCACGGAGCCTCCCTCATTGCTAACACAGCAGTCTGCAGTGATCTAACCCCAAGGCAGCAGCGATGCTGGGGGAGGGGCGCCTGCCATTGCTGAGGCTTAAGTAGGTAAACAAAGCTGCTGGGAAGCTCGAACTGGGTGGAGCTCACAGCAGCTCAAGGAAACCTGCCTGTCTCTGTAGACTCCACTTCTGGGGATGGGGCTCAGCTAAAAAAACAACAGGGGAAGCAGCAGAGGCCTGAGCAGACGCGAACAACTCTGTCTGACAGCTTTGAAGAGAGCAATGGATCTCCCAACACGGAGGTTGAGATCTGAGAACGGACAGACTGCCTGCTCAAGTGGGTCCCTGAACCCTGAGTAGCCTAACTGGGAGACATCCCCCACTAGGGGCAGTCTGACACCCCACACCTCACAGGGTGGGGTACACCCCTGAGAGGAAGCTTCCAAAGTAAGAATCAGACAAGTACACTCGCTGTTCAGCAATATTCTATCTTCTGCAACCTCTGCTGCTGATACCCAGGCAAACAGGGTCTGGAGTGGACCTCAAGCAATCTCCAACAGACCTATAGCTGAGGGTCCTGACTGTCAGAAGGAAAACTATCAAACAGGAAGAACACCTATACCAAAACCCCATCAGTACGTCACCATCATCAAAGACCAGAGACAGATAAAACCACAAAGATGGGGAAAAAGCAGGGCAGAAAAGCTGGAAATTCAAAAAATAAGAGAGCATCTCCCCCTGCAAAGGAGCGCAGCCCATCGCCAGCAACGGATCAAAGCTGGTCAGAGAATGACTTTGACGAGAAGAGAGAAGAAGGCTTCAGTCCATCAAACTTCTCAGAGCTAAAGGAGGAATTACGTACCCAGTGCAAAGAAACTAAAAATCTTGAAAAAAGAGTGGAAGAATTGACAGCTAGACTAATTAATGCAGAGAAGGTCATAAACGAAATGACAGAGATGAAAATCATGACACGAGAAATACGTGACAAATGCATAAGCTTCAGTAACCAACTCGATCAACTGGAAGAAAGAGTATCAGTGATTGAGGATCAAATGAATGAAATAAAGCGAGAAGAGAAACCAAAAGAAAAAAGAAGAAAAAGAAATGAACAAAGCCTGCAAGAAGTATGGGATTATGTAAAAAGACCAAATCTACGTCTGATTGGGGTGCCTGAAAGTGAAGGGGAAAATGGAACCAAGTTGGAAAACACTCTTCAGGATATCATCCAGGAGAACTTCCCCAACATAGTAGGGCAGGCCAACATTCAAATTCAGGAAATACACAGAACGCCACAAAGATACTCCTCCAGAAGAGCAACTCCAAGACACATAATTGCCAGATTCACCAAAGTTGAAATGAAGGAAAAAATCTTAAGGGCAGCCAGAGAGAATGGTCAGATTACCCACAAAGGGAAGCCCATCAGACTAACAGCAGATCTCTCGGCAGAAGATCTACAAGCCAGAAGAGAGTGGGGGCCAATATTCAACGTTCTTAAAGAAAAGAATTTTAAACGCAGAATTTCATATCCAGCCAAACTAAGTTTCATAAGTGAAGGAGAAATAAAATCCTTTACAGAGAATCAAATGCTTAGAGATTTTGTCACCACCAGGCCTGCCTTACAAGAGACCCTGAAGGAAGCCCTAAACATGGAAAGGAACAACCGGTACCAGCCATTGCAAAAACATGCCAAAATGTAAAGACCATCGAGGCTAGGAAGAAACTGCATCAACTAACGAGCAAAATAACCAGTTACTATCATAATGGCAGGATCAAGTTCACACATAACAATATTAACCTTCAATGTAAATGGACTAAATGCTCCAATTAAAAGACACAGACTGGCAAACTGGATAAAGAGTCAAGACCCATCAGTCTGCTGTATTCAGGAGACCCATCTCACATGCAGAGACATACATGGGCTCAAAATAAAGGGATGGAGGAAGATCTACCAAGCAAATGGAGAACAAAAAAAAGCAGAGGTTGCAATCCTAGTCTCTGATAAAACAGACTTTAAACCATCAAAGATCAAAAGAGACAAAGAAGGCCATTACATAATGGTAAAGGGATCAATTCAACAGGAAGAGCTAACTATCTTAAATACATATGCACCAAATACAGGAGCACCCAGATTCATAAAGCAAGTCCTTAGAGACTTACAAAGAGACTTTGACTCCCATACAATAATAATTGGAAACTTCAACACTCCACTGTCAACATTAGACAGATCAACGAGACAGAAAGTTAACAAGGATATCCAGGAATTGAACTCATCTCTGCACCAAGCGGACCTAATAGACATCTATAGAACTCTCCACCCCAAATCAACAGAATATACATTCTTCTCAACACCGCATCACACTTATTCCAAAATTGACCACATAATTGAAAGTAAGGCACTCCTCAGCAAATGTACAAGAACAGAAATTATAACAAACTGTCTCTCAGACCACTGTGCAATCAAACTAGAACTCAGGACTAAGAAACTCAATCAAAACCACTCAACTACATGGAAACTGAACAGCCTGCTCCTGAATGACTACTGGGTACATAACGAAATGAAAGCAGAAATAAAGATGTTCTTTGAAACCAATGAGAACAAAGATACAACATACCAGAATCTCTGGGACACATTTAAAGCAGTGTGTAGAGGGAAATTTATAGCACTAAATGCCCACGAGAGAAAGCTGGAAAGATCTAAAATTGACACTCTAACATCACAATTAAAAGAACTAGAGAGGCAAGAGCAAACACATTCAAAAGCTAGCAGAAGGCAAGAAATAACTAAGATCAGAGCAGAACTGAAGGAGATAGAGACACAAAAAACCCTCCAAAAAATTAATGAATCCAGGAGTTGGTCTTTTGAAAAGATTAAGAAAATTGACAGACCGCTAGCAAGACTCACAAAGAAGAAAAGAGAGAGGAATCAAATAGACGCAATAAAAAATGATAAAGGGGATATCACCACCGACCCCACAGAAATACAAACTACCATCAGAGAATACTATAAACACCTCTACGCAAATCAACTAGAAAATCTAGAAGAAATGGATAATTTCCTGGACGCTTACACTCTCCCAAGACTAAACCAGGAAGAAGTTGAATCCCTGAATAGACCAATAGCAGGCTCTGAAATTGAGACAACAATTAATAGCCTACAAACCAAAAAAAGTCCAGGACCAGATGGATTCACAGCTGAATTCTACCAGAGGTACAAGGAGGAGCTGGTACCATTCCTTCTGAAACTATTCCAATGAATAGAAAAAGAGGGAATCCTCCCTAACTCATTTCATGAGGCCAACATCATCCTGATACCAAAGCCTGGCAGAGACACAACAAAAAAAGCAAATTTTAGACCAATATCCCTGATAAACATTGACGAAAAAATCCTCAATAAAATACTGGCAAACCGGATTCAGCAGCACATCAAAAAGCTTATCCACCATGATCAAGTGGGCTTCATCCCTGGGATGCAAGGCTGGTTCAACATTCGCAAATCAATAAACGTAATCCAGCATATTAACAGAACCAAAGACAAGAACCACATGATTATCTCAATAGATGCAGAAAAGGCTTTTGACAAAATTCAACAGCCCTTCATGCTAAAAACGCTCAATAAATCCGATATTGATGGAATGTACCTCAAAATAATAAGAGCTATTTATGACAAACCCACAGCTAATATCATACTGAATTGGCAAAAACTGCAAAAATTCCCTTTGAAAACTGGTACAAGACAGGGATACCCTCTCTCACCACTCCTATTCAACATAATGTTGGAAGTTCTTGCTAGGGCAATCAGGCAAGAGAAAGAAATCAAGGGTATTCAGTTAGGAAAAGAAGAAGTCAAATTGTCCCTGTTTGCAGATGACATGATTGTATATTTAGAAAACCCCATCGTCTCAGCCCAAAAGCTCCTTAAGCTGATAAGCAACTTCAGCAAAGTCTCAGGATACAAAATTAATGTGCAAATATCACAAGCATTCTTATACACCAGTAACAGACAAACAGAGACCCAAATCATGAATGAACTTCCATTCACAATTGCTTCAAAGAGAATAAAATACCTAGGAATCCAACTTACAAGGGATGTCAAGGACCTCTTCAAGGAGAACTACAAACCACTGCTCAGTGAAATAAAAGAGAACACAAACAAATGGAAGAACATACCATGCTCATGGATAGGAAGAATCAATATCGTGAAAATGGCCATACTGCCCAAGGTTATTTATAGATTCAATGCCATCCCCATCAAGCTATCAATGAGTTTCTTCACAGAATTGGAAAAAACAGCTTTAAAGTTCATATGGAACCAAAAAAGAGGCCGCATTACCAAGACAATCCTAAGTCAAAAGGACAAAGCTGGAGGTGTCACGCTACCTGACTTCAAACTATACTACAAGGCTACAGTAACCAAAACAGCATGGTACTGGTACCAAAACAGAGATATAGACCCATGGAACAGAACAGAGTCCTCAGAAATAATACCACACATCTACAGCCATCTGATCTTTGACAAACCTGAGAGAAACAAGAAATGGGGAAAGGATTCCCTATTTAATAAATGGTGCTGGGAAAATTGGCTAGCCATAAGTAGAAAGCTGAAACTGGATCCTTTCCTTACTTCTTATACGAAAATTAATTCAAGATGGATTAGAGACTTAAATGTTAGACCTAATACCATAAAAAACCCTAGAAGAAAATCTAGGTAGTACCATTCAGGACATAGGCATGGGCAAGGACTTCATGTCTAAAACACCAAAAGCAACAGCAGCGAAAGCCAAAATTGACAAATGGGATCTAATTAAACTAAAGAGCTTCTGCACAGCAAAAGAAACTACCATCAGAGTGAACAGGCAACCTACAGAATGGGAGAAAATTTTTGCAATCTACTCATCTGACAAAGGGCTAATATCCAGAATCTACAAAGAACTCAAACAAATATACAAGAAAAAAACAAACAACCCCATCAAAAAGTGGGCAAAGGATATGAACAGACATTTCTCAAAAGAAGACATGCATACAGCCAACAGACACATGAAAAAATGCTCATCATCACTGGCCATCAGAGAAATGCAAATCAAAACCACAATGAGATACCATCTCACATCAGTTAGAATGGCAATCATTAAAAAATTCAGGAAACAACAGGTGTTGGAGAGGATGTGGAGAAATAGGAACACTTTTACACTGTTGGTGGGATTGTAAACTAGTTCAACCATTATGGAAAACAGTATGGCAATTCCTCAAGGATCTAGAACTACATGTACCATATGACCCAGCCATCCCACTACTGGGTATATACCCAAAGGATTATAATTATTCTACTACAAAGACACATGCACACGTATGTTTATTGCGGCACTATTCACAATAGCAAAGACTTGGAATCAACCCAAATGTCCACCTGTGACAGACTGGATTAAGAAAATGTGGCACATATACACCATGGAATACTATGCAGCCATAAAAAAGGATGAGTTTGCGTCCTTTGTAGGGACATGGATGCAGCTGGAAACCATCATTCTTAGCAAACTATCACAAGAAGAGAAAACCAAACACCGCATGTTCTCACTTATAGGTGGGAACTGAACAATGAGATCACTTGGACTCGGGAAGGGGAACATCACACACTGGGGCCTATCATGGGGAGGGGGGAGGGGGGAGGGATTGCATTGGGGAGTTATACATGATATAAATGATGAATTGATGGGTGCTGACGAGTTGATGGGTGCAGCACACCAACATGGCACAAGTATACATATGTAACAAACCTGCACGTTATGCACATGTACCCTAGAACTTAAAGTATAATAAAAATAAATAATAAATAAATAAATAAATAGAAATGGGAAGGGAAATTATGTGGCCAAAAAACCTAAAAAAAAAAAAAAAAGAAAGAAAGAAATCAATGACCAAAGAAAAGTACATCTCAAGTGTAATTACTCATAAGCAAAATGGGTAGTTTGGATAGAAAAATTTAGATTTATTGACCTGCAGACCTTCATTGGGTTCGTCAGAGTATGTAAAATTAGTAAATTTTCCACAGGTTTCAGGGGATGGTCTGTGAGGGTATTTTGTCAATATTGTCTTCTGTTAGTCAGGATTTTCTGTTATTTTTTAATTACAGTTTTAAGTTGTTTAAAAAAAAAAAAAGAAAAAGAAAGTCAGACTGTGAGTGATTGACAACAGTCATATTACATGAAATATTTTCACCTATATAACACTCAACACTTTTCATTTTGCCATCAAGAACTACAGACTGCCTATCCTCAGCAGCTATCCAATGCGCCCCTAAATAAATTAAAACGCGATAATTTTGTGTTCTAGCAAAGACAACAGGCGAGGTCTGAGCCTTTCAATATCAGGACCTTTGTCTGTCCAAGCTGCTGTTACAAAATACTATAAACTAGATAATTTTTAAACAATAGAATATATTGCTTACAGTTCCTGAGGCAGGGAAGTTCAAGGTCAACGTGCCAGGAGATTAAGAATCTAGTGAGTGCCTGTTCCTCATACAATGTGTGCTCTTACTGCACCCTCACATGGCAGAAGGGGTAAACAAACTCTCTTGGTTCTTCTTAATGAAGGCACTAATCCCATTCACAAGGGCTCCATCTTCATGATCCAATAACCTCCTAAAGACCCACAGATGATAATATTACAGCAATGAGGACTAGGTTTCAACATACAGCAATCACAAAAAAGAACTTATCAGGTATTATTGATGTTCCTATCAAGAGTAAAATAAAAAGGAATTGATCTTTGCATACGTTTTATTCAACAAAACAGCCATATTCAATTGATAAGATTGAGAAGTTAACCCTATTAAATATATTAAACCAAGGTTTATCAGAAAATCTCTATAAGTAGACATCCCCAGAAGCTGTTTTACTGATGCAAGAATAGTGAAAGAAACAAGATTTTTCTAGATGTCTCAAAAGTGTCATATTCTCACTTGCATTCTGTTTTTTTTTTTTTTTTTTTTTGAGACAGAGTTTCCCTCTGTCACCAAGCTGGAGTCCAGTGACATGATCTCTCCTCATTGCAACCTCCGCCTCCCGAGTTCAAGCAATTCTCCTGCCTCAGCCTCCCGAGTAGCTGGGATTACACGTGTGTGCCACCACACCCGGCTAATTTTTTGTATTTTCAGTAGAGACAAGGTTTTGCCATGTTGCCCAGGCTGGTTTCGAACTCTGGATCTCAGGCAATCTGCTCGCCTCGGCCTCCCAAAGTACTGGGATCACAGGCATGAGCCACTGCGCCCAACCTGCATACGTTTTTCTTTTTGTTTTATTTTTCATCTTTATGGTTCCTATACACTTTTTTAATGCTCCTTGTTTCTCATATGCATGTTTATACACTTTCATCTAACATATTCCTTTTACTGATAATAACATCCTCAGATTTGTGTTTTATTGAAACTTTAATCTTTCAATGTTTATAATTTTGCTTTTAAAGTTATTTAAACTTTAAAATTGTTTTATTCTATTGCTAATAAGAGCATCAATTATATTTGATAGAAACTATTAATTCTACAGATCACTTTGGAGAGTATGGTCATTTTAATAATTTATTGCTTTTAGAGTTAATATAGTCTATGGGTTCGGACAAATGTATAACAATTTGGACTAAAATGTATCCATTATTGTAGTAACTGGGAAAACAGTTTTCCTGCCCTAAATACCTTTGTGCTTTGTTTACTCATCTCTTTCTCTCTCTGAGAAGCCGTGGAAATTACTGATCTTTTCACTGTATCTATAGTTTTTCCTTTCCAGAGACAAAGAGTATCATATAGCTGGAATTGTACAGTATATAGTCTTTTCAGAGTTTTACTTACACTTAGTAATATGCATTTAAGTTTCCTATGTGTCATTTCATGGCTTGACTGCTTACTGCTTTTTAATCACTGAATAATATTTCATTATCTGGATGGATCATATTTATTCACCTACTCAAGGTCATAATGGTTGCTTCCAAGTTTTGGCAATTATGAATAAGCCTTCTGTAAACACCTATATGCAGGTTTTTGTGTGGACCTAAGTTTTAAACTCCTTTGAATAAATGCCAAGGCGTGTGGTTGCTGGATCATATGGAAAGAGTATGTTAAATTTTGTAAGAAACCACCAAACTGTTTGTCAAAGTAGCTGTCCCATTTTGTATTCTCACCAGCAAGGGAAGAGACTTACTGCTGCTCCACATCCTCACCAGCGTTTGCTATCACTGTTGTGGATCTTGGCCATTCTAATAGGTGTGTAGTCATATGTCAGTTTTGCTTTAATTAATTTGAAGTTCCCTCATAACATATGATGTTAAGCTTCTTTTCGTATGCTTATTTGGCATTATTTGTATATCTTCTTTGCTGAGACATCTGCTCAGGTTTTTTTCTCTATTTTTAAATTCCTGTTCATTTTCCTATTGTAAAGTTTTAAGTGTTTGGGGGTTATTTTGTATAACAGTTCATTATTAGATATGCCTTTTGCAAATTCTTTTTTCCACTCTGGTTTGTCTTCTAATTTCTCAACTGTTTTCTTTGAATACATTGCTGTATTCTCTGTCCTAATCATTTCATCAGAATTTTTGCACATATATTTATAAATGACATTGGCATGTAATATATTTTTCTCTGTTATTTTTCTCTAATTTTGTTACCATTTGAGTTGTTCTCTCCATCTTTTTCTGTTATTTTAGAAAATTATCCATGATTGAGATGAAAGCCATATGATTGTATACATGAATGTGCTCACATACAAACCAGCTGCTCTCTCGTTGCTAGATCGGAAGTTACATATTGCATAACTGGTTTAATATTACCTTAATTTTTTTACTGTATTTTATAAAAACACCATTAGTCATGTTCATCTTATTAAAACATTAATCAATACATTTACCTTATTTCTGAAGAATACAAGGACTTTAGAATGTATTAACTCTGACTCGACCATGTGTATGACATCATAATACTCTATTTTAGTTCTAAAACTACAAGTTAAATGAGTGGTTAAATAAAAGAATGAGTGAATGTATACTTTTCTCTTAAACTTCCTTCAAAATTCTGAATCCATTTAGTGCATATATATTATCTTCTTTATTTCTTTATCCCAGCAACTAGCAGAATGCTTCCAGTCAAAGTAAACGCTGATAAATGTTTTCGAAGAAGTACATATATATGGCTTATAATGTAATATGATTTGGTTGTTTTAATTCTTGTCCATTCATACTACATTAGGACATGAACAGATGTGACCTAGAATTACTTCTTAACCATATACAAATATATTTATAAGTATAATGTTTCATAACAATACAATAGAAATACACCAGCTGCATTTTTAATGTCCTAGAACCTTAGACCAAAAAGATGTCATAGTCAGAACTGTTCCAGCTGGTATGAGTTTCATATGTAAATCTCTCCTCAATCCTCATTTCTTACATGCAACCAGGTCAAACATCTCATACATAAGAGCTTTGCTTAATGCATTTGCCTCTTAACTCTAATGAATTGCCTCTAATACAAATTTAATCTTTATTTACAGTTCCTCGTCAATTCAGACACACTTCCTAAACAAGTATTAGAGTTGGTGAAGTAGCAACTTTGTTAAATTTTTATGTTGTAATATCATGTGTACTCAATGTAATTATTTAAATTTTCTAAGTTTATCACTGTAAACAATTATATTTATTTGTTTTTAATTTTTTAAGAAATAGAGTCTTGCTCTGTTGCCAAGGCTGGAGTGCAGTGGCATGATCATAGCCCACAACAGTCTCGAACTTTTGAGCTCAAGCCATTCTCCCACCTCAGCCTCCTGTGTTGCTGGGACTACAGGAACACACCACCATTCTGGACTTATAATAGATTTAATAAGGTATTTATTATAGGAAATTAATGGCTGCAAAAAGAAAAGTTTGCAAATTGTCATAATCAAGAAACACTAATAATGTAGTTGAATCTATTGCAAGTAGGAACTACTGGTCAAAGAGTATGAGGAAGATGCTTCAAAGCAGACTCTGTAAAGAGAAGGGATCAGGGTAAAGAATATCCATTCCTTTTAGGGTTGTGGAAAACAGAAATGGCAAAAAAATATGGAACTTGAGTTAGAAAAGATAAGTAATTAAAATAAAAAATTAAAATAAACAGCAAAATTTTAATTTTACATATTTATTTATAAACTGATTTTTTCAGACATTTGTTATGAAATGGAAGATTTAGTTGCTCTACCAGATTTTAAAAAGGAAATATCTAAAGCTATTTTTATTTTTACCATTATTATGTTTTTAAGATAGAGTCTTGCTCTGTTGCCCAGGCTGGAGTGCAGTGGCGTGATCTTGGCTCACTGCAACCTCTGCCTCCCTGGTTCAAGTGATTCTCCTGCCTCAGCCTCCCGAGTAGCTGGGACTACAGGTGTGTGCCACCACGCCTGGCTAATTTTTCATAGAGACAGGGTTTCACTGTGTTAGCCAAGATGGTCTCGATCTCCTGACCTCATGATCCACCTGCCTCCGTCTCCCAAAGTGTTGGGATTACAGGCAAAAGCCACTGCACCCAGCCCTAAAGCTATTTTTTTAAACAACGATGTCCAAATATCAGTGGACACATACATGGTAAGAGGTGTATTACTCTCACCCTCTAGCCCAAACCACACACACACACACACACACACTCTCTCTCTCTCTCTCTCTCTACATACACAGCTTCTTATGTTTATCTTGTTTCTGTTTTGAAATAATTTGTTTATTTAAAGAAGAAAATCAAGAAGTGGCAGTTTTAGAAAATATCAGTTTAAAATTATTAATCCTAATTTACACACTGGCTTTATTAACAGTTAACCGTCTTTTCTCTAAATCTCTGCTTGATTTAGCAATATTCTTCAATATTCAGTGGTTTTCACTGAGAAGGGTCTGATAAGGGCATTAAGATTGTTCTTAGATTACAGAGATATTCTTCCCATCAAGCCATATTCCCTGGCTCATTGCTGCTTCATCCTAAAGGAAAAAGCTCCCTTTTATCCAGTTTGAATAAAAATGCCTGTATGTGATAGTAGCAAATTCATTTGTTAATAAATCAATTTTGCATAAAATGGAATTTATTTATGAAAAAAATCAAGGTAAGTTTAGAACTCTATTTTAGGCTCCTCATATATATCACTTAGTGTTTAATTTCACCTGTGACATTTAAATGTTACCTGAATAGTACTGAGCCATACATTGTTCAGGGAACAATTGGATACAGGGATGGATAGATAGGTTAAAAACTGCAGTCTTTCTGGGGTTCACATCACTTGGAGGGAAAGTAAAACATATTTTCTTTTAGTGTTTACCATGTGCCAAACACTCTTCTAAGTATGTCATGTATGTCACATAATATAATCTCACTGTATTCCTATGATTACAGTGGTACTCCTTTGTCCACATTTTTCAGGCAGAAAGCTGAAGTATAGAGAGATGAAGGACCTTGTTAAGAACCCTGAAAAGAGTAAGTGCCAATGCCAGAACTGGAACCCAAGAATTCTGGTTAAAAGTGTATCTTCTAACCCTGTATTCTACACTGCCCCTGGAGTGGCCACTGCCTTGATGCCAGCTGTGGTGGGGGAAGTGTGTCTGGGGCTGTGTGTTTCACAGAGCTGGCAGGAACCAGGAACAGGCAGAAGCCTTGCCCCATTCTGAGTTGGTAGGATGGGAGCCTCACACTACCTGGGTGCACCTGAACTCTCAGGGGCCTGGGTAGGTCCCCCTACCCCTGCAGGCTCAGAGATACCTGTTCCCACTGCCTGGACTCTCCCCATTCCCAGCACCAGTCAGCAGGCTTAAAAGTGTCTGTTGCTTCTTCTGGCCTTTCCCTGCTACCGGCACCTGCTCCAATCTTGGGACAAAGTTGAGGCCAAGCCTGGGCACTGTTACAACCTGGCCAGGGGTGCACACCCTCAAGGCAGTCCTGATACAGCAGTCCCCTGCTGTGTTGGCCCTTTTTGACACTGGGGGCTGATGAGCATGGGAGGGAAGCTGATGGGGGTGCTGAGGGCAGCTCAGCACTGGCTTGCAAGAGCCCCTTGGCAAGTGCCCCTTGGCATGAACAGCCTTCATGCTATGAATGGTGGCAGGATGCAGACAGACTCCTGCAGGGAAAGGTGAGGGTTACTGGTGATGTCCCACCTTCAAGCTGAGGTAGGCCTGAAGCCTGGGGTCCAGGCTGCCAGCCCCATGGACTGGAGTGGGGATTTATGGTGCTATTTTTGGGGCCTACCCATGGCCATCCATATACCAATCAGCATGCACTTCCTCCCTTCTGAAGCCCATAAAATCCTCAGACTCAGCCAGACTCGAGACAACCAGATGACCAGCTGCACAGAGGAACTACTCACTCCAGGGTCTCCTCTCTGCTGAGAGCTAACACTTGCTGGCATACCCTGGCTGCAGAAAGCAGCTACACATCCACTGCAGATCTTCTTTGAGCTGTTCTGTCACTCAATAAAACTCCTCTTGGCCTTGGTCACCCTCCATTTGTCTGGAGGGTGTGTACCTCCTTCCTGGGCATGGGATAAGAAATTGGATCCCACTGAATGGCAGAGCTGAAAGAGCTGTAGCACAAACAGAGCTGAAGCACACCCTTTGCTTGCCACAATGTAGGTAACAAGAAGGAGAGAAGAGTTGTAGCCCTTCAAGGAGCCTAGACCTAGGAGTCCCTGAGTCAGGGCTGTGACATCATCTTTGGAGCTCTGCAGTTCCTGGCATGTTCCAGCTTCCAGGCATCACCACATTCTCCAGTGCCATCTGTGGAAGCTGCTTGCAGGACACCTGGTCCAGCCACAGCCTCGCAGGGAGCCAGTGCCCAATGCTGGTGCCTGGAGCTGCCCAACCCACCACACCCAGTGTGTCTGGCTGTGCATAGTGGCCAGACCCCATGCTCACTTGCTCACATATCCCTCACCACTCTGCTCACCCTTGGCAGGCATGGGATCCAGACCGGTAGCACAAGCTGAGCACAGCCTGCCAGGTCAAGTGGGCCCAGCAGGCCTGGGCAAAACTCAAGCAAAGGCAACACTGGAGACAGGTTTCTGGCTGGTGAAGTGACACCCCAAGGATTCTGTAACACCTCTACAGTATTATGTTATCTCTCAAATGTCCATTGTTACTAAACATGCTAGACCCTAAAATAATCCATTTTTATTTGTTGTATCATGAAGAAAATTATTGGGGCTTTCATTGCTGTGGTGGTGGTGGTTGTTTCTATTATCCAAATTTACTTTATTTTGTATCTTAAGTAAAAATAAGGAACAAAATTAAACGGAAACAGAGAATTCTCACTGAAAAGCCACATTACTTTTTTGTTGTTGTTGTTTTGTTTTGAGACACAGTTTCACTCTGTTGCCCAGACTAGAGTGTAGAGGCAAGATGATTACTCACTGCAGCTTTGAACTCCTGGGTTCAAGAGATCCTCTTGAGTAGATTGGACTACAGGAAACTGCCACCATGCCTGGCTAATTAAGTTAGTTAGTTAGTTAGTTAGTTAGTATTTGCAGAGACAGGATGTCATCATCTTGCCCAGGCTGATCTTGAACTCCTGGGCTCAGGCTCAAGAGATCTTCCTAACTTAACCTTCCAAAGTGCTGGGATAAAATTTTAAAATGCTAACGATTAAGAGACTTTATATTGTTAAAATTTGGAATAAAAGGGTAACAACAGACTGCCAGCAATTAATAAAATAATTGCCAACAATGCGGTTACTGGAGAAGAGCTTACATTTTTATTCAGAATGCTAGATTATTATAAAGATATCAAAGTTAACTTTATTGTGTAGCACTGAGACTGTCAACCTTGTTTAGAAAGACTTCATTTTATGAAAATATTTTACGCTAACTTGTCTTATAAAGGGCATTTTTTAGATCAATCTGGTATTATAAAAACTGAATGTGAAAATAAACACTGCATTAATTAGTTTCTACTATGAATTATGTTGCTCAATTTTAACATACAAAACTAAATTTTTTATCTCAGGTTCTTATTTTGCTTACATATTGCTATACACTGTCACCTTCAAAAATAATTCTTTTTAGGAAATATTGAGCATCTCTAGATTTCATGTTAATGTGTCTACAGTTCTAACATTGAAACAATGGTTTCTACTTCTGGGTCATTGAGTATAGATAAATTGTGTACATTAGAATCACCAACAATGAGCTTTTTTTCTTGTTTGCTTTTGTTTTTAATAAAATACTGTCAATGCTATGAATAGCACATAACATTTTGTGTTAAATTATGTGTTACAAGGGACAATGGGGATAGTAATTCTCAAGGCTAGTAGCTGGAAGAACTTTGCAGAAGAGGAAGGATTTGAAAATAGATTAAAGGATGAGAGAAGAGTAATAAGTTAACATTTATTGATCACTGAATATGAGGCAGATACATGGTTCTCCTAATTTCTTTGGATGCTAATAACAAAACAGTGGAGTTGATTGTTACCATGTTTTATCTTGTGTGTTAAAAATGAGGCACAATAAAATGAATTGACTTTGTTAAGGGGACCCCGTTAGTAGAGAAGTTAGCCAGTATTCAAACCGATGCTGTTTGTATCTAACACTCATATTTTAACCCTAATAGATCTAAAAATTTATAAACTTTTAGGGAAATAAGAGAGACAAGAAGTAATTCCAGACAGAAATGACCCAATTAACAAATTATCACACATTAACGATGTATGGTTGGTAAACATATTAACTATCATGAATTTGCTCTGAAAATCACTGGAGGGGAGCACAAATCTCAGTTTTTGAGGAAACCACCTTCCATCCTCTCAGCCTCATCTCTTATGTTAGCCACTGAAGGCAATATAAACTCAAAGATACACAATGTCAGACTAACTGTTGTAACAGAACAAAGTGGAAGTGTTGTGAGAATTTTCTAGAAGACATAAACAAATTTGTGAAGTGAGGAAAGGAAAGAGAGTAGAAAAGAAGAAAAAAATTTAAAACATGGGAAAAAGGAATAAAGATGAGGAGGATAAAATACAGTGTTGGAGAAAACAGTCAAGAACGTTAGAGAGAAAAATAAGATGAGAGAAGTGAAAAGAAGGAGAAAGACAATGGGGAATGAAAAATGCTTACATGATTTATTTCTGTGGAATTTCTTTTGTAGGTATTTTAGGTGCCGTTTAAGTCATAAATGTGCTAGCTCCATTTGTGAGGTTGCAGTTGCAATATTGCAGGTTTAGGGAGAAGAGTTTTATAATGTAAAATTTTGAGGGATAAACTAATGTAAACGTTCTACTTTAAAAAAATATTTATTGATTCTTGAGAAATGACTTTTTTTTTTTTTTTTTTTTTAAGTATTGTTACTTCTTGTTTTTTGAGACAGAGTCTCACTCTGCCACCCAGGCTGGGGTGCAGTGATGCAATCTCAGCTCACTGCCACCTCTGCCTCCCAGGTTCAAGCGATTCTCCTGCCTCAGCCTCCTGAGTAGCTGGAATTACAGGCATGTACTACTACGACCAACTAATTTTTGTATTTTTAGTAGAGACTGGGTTTCACCATGTTGGCCAGGCTGGTCTCGAACTCCTGACCTCAGGTGATCCACAAGCCTTTTTAATGTTATCTCCATGTCTGTGGTGAGAATGTCTCTAAAAAGATATAGAATAAAGGGGATTTATTGCATGATCTGACCAGCAGCCCACAATGCAATGGGGCTCTCTCTTTGTTCCCAGGCAGATCAGCAGGTCGAGAAATAATAGACACACACAAGATAGTGAAAGCTGGGTCCGGGGGGTCACTGCCTTCTTGTCCCACGGTGCCAACAAGGCACTGGATATACCACCATTTATTATTAAATTTAGTGAGGGTGGGGGTAGGTTAGTGAGGGATTTAGGATCATTTGATTATGATTGATTATGTGAGATGGTCACATAAGGATGAAGTAATTCTTTAACATAACATCTCTATACAAAAGTACAGCATACAGAGGTAAGAATTTACAATATAGTATGTGCATCAGTAATTTCTAACAGAGCCTTAAAACAGAAACACAGTCTTTCCATAACCTATGATTAGCAAGATATTAATCAGCAGTAAGAGTTGCAGCAAAAGCTGGTTACAAACAATCCATAGAAACAGGATGTGAAGCTAGACAACTGGTTAGACCAGAAATTCTCAGAAGGGAGTATGCCTTACCCCTAAAGAGGCCTAGAAGAGACGTGGCAAGATGAGGGCATTTATAGCTCTATCTTATCCATATGGACAGGCGCCCCCCATGCATCCATTTATAGGCTCTCCACAAGGGTCGCATTCCATTCCCAGAGCTATGAACATCTGCTTTTCTAGGATAAGAATCTTGGTGATGTGAAACCTCCCTAACTGCACGTCCATTCATAAGCTCTCTGCAGTGGGAAGCACATCATGTGCTGTTGGCTCATTCTGGCAGTCCAACCTGGCATTGTCTTTACACAATCCTGCATGCAATTTTGCATTTGCAATAATCAGGAGCATTTCATCTTTTATTCTGTAGCAATAGTTTCAGGGGATCTCCCTACAGGGATGAATAAGGAACAGTTGCTTCTGGAAGAGAGAGCTGGGAGACTAAGGAACTATGATGAAAGGAAAAGTGACTTTTCACAAAATAATTTACAAAACTTCTTTCATTATTTACCATTTGAAAATCATAAATAGGTAAATTTGTGGAATAGTATTTAGTTATCATTATTTTGGATAGAAATAGATAATGGCTGTCATTTTTTAGTAGCACTTGTTTTTTGAATGAACTTGTCTACTTTCTTAGCTTCTGGGTCTTTTAAACCATATTCCTGTCTCTAGGTTTAAGTGACTTGATATGTCACTGACAACAAATAATTTGATCTACTCTCCATGTCAGAACAGCAAGGAACATCTTAGAATTCAAGGTTAAATGGAAGCAGATTATATGATTGAGTGTCATTGTCATCTTCCCCATGCCCTTTCTGCAAGCAGTTCTTTAGATAATTAAAAAGAATACAAAATTTTATGAACAATTTCAAGGAGTGATTCCACAGCCATCTGGGTTTCACAGCCTTGAATTGATTTACTCCTAATTATTGCTAAGATATATTTATAAATTCTGAAACTCTTGGATCCTATTTTGCTCCTTCTACATAGAAGCTCATTAATCATCTCTATGAAAACTACCCATCCATATGTGACATTATTTCTTTTTAAAAATATTATTTGGTTTTGCCAAGAACCCTGAAAAATTACCCATGCCAAATCACTTTCTACTCACACAACTAAAATGTTTCTTTGGCTGACTGTCCTTTAGTCCCAGACTCCACATTTTGTGGAATCTTCCCACATGCTATAAAGCAGAGAAAGATTCCTACGTAATCCCAGCAGGAAGTGAGGCAGGTTCTTTCCAGAGCCATTTCCCATGTCAAAGCACCTTCCCAATAAAGAATGAACTACTGTTTCAGTTTTAGAATAATCATTTATTTTACAATGCTCAGTACTCCAGTCCCTGTTTTAATAAATGGAGCAGATAGAATATATCTGTATAATATGAGCATCTACAAATCTGCTGCTCAGGTAATAATGCTCAACATGAATTTAAATGACATTCCACATTCAATAGCACTAAAGAATATAAATAATTAATTTTAAAATTTGTTATAATTTTCTAATTTGTTTTCATTGTTGTAAAATTAAAATAGTTAAAAAATACTGAGTTCATATTCGTTATCATGATATGCTTATGAAAACTTCATATAAATATAAACTCTTTGGGAATGAATCAAATATTTTAGCAGCTTTTTAGAATCCTTACATGTACTGAGTTATCCTAAACCTTGTTAGTAAGACTTAAAGTCAGGCTCATTCATGTACAAAGAGTCAAATTTTCAATCAAACAATTTCAGTTCTGTCAGTGATCTTTGATTGAAAAATAGTCTGAAAATCCTATCATAAAATTACACTCTGACAAAAAGCTAATTAACAAGTAACATATGTTTAATTGAATATAGAGAGAATATTTTAGTAGTCTAACCAGCGTTCTTGTAATTCTCTTCCTCCTATTTCTTAACAAATTATTATGAAATTATCAAATTTGAATGCCTTTAACCTAAATTCTTTATGTGATAGCTATATTATATTATATTACATATAGCAAAGTCTTCCCCAAAACATTTACTAATATCATACTTTCCATGATGTATCAATAGATCTTTTTAGGCTAGTGTACTCTGTGCACTACATATTTAGGCAGCAATTTGAAGCAACATATCACATTAAATAGTAAAACCTCAAGGTATATACACTGATGCAAAGCATAATAAATAATCCTGACCACTTTCCTTAGTTCTACAGGTTCTTCTCACGTATAAAAGACTGCTGGCATTTATACAGATCAGCCAAATATAAATTAAGTTAATATTTAACAGTCAAATTCATTTTAAGAAAATCATGCAAAAAGTTAAAGAAATAGAGTTCAAGGGCGACAGATATACATGGCTATACATAGTTGAGCATATTATGTTTCTATATTAGAAGTAAGACCAAGTAGATATTACAGCCCTCTGGTTTAAATGTATTAACTGAATAGTTTGTATTCTATTTTGTTAATTTTTCATATGAAATTATAGCCAATAAAATTTTGTTAATATAAGCAATTTACATTTGTGTTTGTGTGTGTGTGTACACAGCGACTTCCTTTATACCTATTATTTCCATAATAAAAAATAGTAATTTTTAAACAAAACACTCAGAACTGCTTTGAATTGGTTATCTTTATTCAAGTTACAGAAAGTGCTAGAAATGTATTATAGTATGGTTTTTCAAATTCCTGTAGAGTAGAAACACTAGAACACAGAAGATGTTATTGTGGGCTTTTCCAGTGTAACGAAGTATTTGTAAATTAGGTAATTTCTAACATACAATTTTCAACTATCATTTAACATTTAAAACTAAACCAATAAAGGTACAGAAAAAAACTTTATACTTTCCTTGGTGAAACTTGATATTTGATGTTTTGTGAATATATGCAAACATTTGAACTATAAATATCAATAATAACTTTTATTTTAGTCAAAAAGGAAGCACATGTTATCCCTCTGAATAATGTAAACATTTACATATATACATAAGGAGTAACATTTATGTAAGAATTAGGATATGACAAATTAGATGTATTTATTTATTAATTTTGAGACAGAGTCTCTCTCTGTTGCCCAGGCTAGAGTGCAGTGGAACAATCCTGGCTCACTGCAATCTCTGCCTCTCGGGTTCAAGTGCTTCTCAAGGCTCAGCTTCCCGAGTAGCTGGGATTACAGACACACGCCACCACACACGGCTAATTTTTGCATTTTAAGCAGAGATAGGGTTTCACCATCATGGCCCGGCTGGCCTCAAACTCCTAGGCTCATGTGATCCACACACCTCACCATCCTAAAGTGCTAGGATTACAGGCATGAGCCACCATGCCTGGCCTAACTATGTGTATTTAAATGGCAGAAAAGCTTATTGAAAGGTGATTAAATTTCAATTTATTACTATATTTCATGTTTTTCATAACATTCATTAACTAGGTATAGTACATTAATTTCCTGAAGTTAAAGCAATAGAATTTTATAAAGCATAAGCTGCATTAAGGTAACATGAATATTTAATCATTACAGTTTTATAGTAGTAAGCCATATTCTAATTGAAATTGCTCCTGTGTAGTGAGACTGGCTAAATTCAAAGTTCTCTTCTTTCCTGTGCATCTCAAAACAGATTGGCATAATCAATGTTGTAAGCAGTAGAGCACCCTAATGAGTGTAGTCCTATCACAATGACCCTACTTATTTGAAATTACTAGAATCAGCAGCTACTCTCTAGAGGAAATAAATAGAAACCACAGAGAACTCAACACTGCTATTATTTGTACATACTAGAATCAAATGAATAGGTAATATAATCATTTATTTCATGTAACTTCAGGGGTTTGATCATATGTTATGATCTTTGAAGAGATTCTAGTTTATTAGAAATCTAAGTAAAAGATCTCTATGATTCTGCCAAAAATTTTAGTTTAGCATCTGCCATAGTAATTTCCAAATTTGGAACAGGTAGTGTAACCTTGAAATTATTGGAGCCACTTTACTTTTAGTCCTTTCATTAGGAAATATGAGAGGTGAACACAGTGTGCCGCCTTCACCATCATTTAATGCACCATTGCATATTTTGACTACTCTCCTGATTGATATAAATATGTACATACTGTATTGTGTACAATTTATAAAACCTAATCCTAACTCTACATTTACACTTTTGATACTATGTGACTTTATAATGTGTAAAATCATTTCAGTGGAAGAGAAACTATTTGGTGATGTGTAGATAAAAGGAATGTGAACATAAATGTTTTAATTTTTAATCGTTTATTTTTGCTTATGCAGCTATAATATATTCTTAAAGCAAATAAAAAAATTGAGTCTTTTCTTCATGGTGTACACATATGTATTTTTTATTTTTTTATTGTGGAGAAATGCACATATTATAAAATTTATTATCTTGTTTCATTTTCATACAGTTCAGGGATATTAAATACATGAGGGTTGTCTAAAATCACAATAATTTACAGAATTTACAATCAGAATAGAGCAACTAGGATTTGAGCTTATGTGCTTGCATTTAAATAGAGTGAAATCTATATATCTATATTGAAAGAACAGCATTTAGTTGTGGCAAAGATCCCATTATGACTTTGTTATATATTACAAAAATAGGTGGAAATGTATAAAATAATCAATCAGCATAAAATAAAATTTATATAATATTTGGAAATTTCAATCCATTTGAGAATAAAGTGATCTAATTCTTATAATAAAATATTCTAAAGTGTTGTGATGATTAAACAAGTTTACTAAAATCATAGAGAGCAAATTTGTCCTTCAAATATAAACCTTTAAAAAAATAATGTGGAAGATATTCACAAGACAAAAGAGGTAAATTGAGGTAGAATAAAACAACTGGGGAGGAACAAGGGGAAAATCCCAAACTGAGTCAGTCTTTTTCTGCTTTAGGAGAAAGCAAGAGAAGAAAGCTCATTTTTATCATTTGAGCAGTATTTGGTGGAAAGGCAGACATAAATCATTATTCATTCCTTTGTCATTCTGGGCAAAAGTTAAAAATCTAAATATCTATTTTACCTTTAAAATAAATATCTAACTTTATCTATTTTAGATATTTTAAATGTCTATCTTTATCTATTTAATAGGAATTCCTCAGGAGTATTCAGTAAGAATTCTACCAGATTATCCAGTAGAAATCTGGCAGGTTTTCCTCGAAGTTCAAATTCTTATTTTAGGGACAGAGTCAACTACAGTATTTACAGAAATTAGGAAAGCCTTATATATAAAACTGATACACTTTCTACTGAGTTTTGATCACAACTACATTCTATCAATCTGAATATTTAAGGAACATAACTATTATAGTCAATATTCAAATCCCAATACCAATAAATGTGAAAAATATTTTATTCATAGTATTGTTAAATATGTATTGCTAAATATTTCTTGAACTATATAATTATACTGGTTAATATAAATATTTCATTTTAAAGAAAAATTTGATATCTTTTTCTCACTTAAAATTCTCTCACCTTGAGAAAATGTTCACGCACTTAAAACTGAACAAACCTTACTAAGACCTTTATGGTTTTACCCCATCCAGGGTTGCATTAGCATTTTCATGAAGTTTTATGATTTTGCTTGTTTCTGGTTTTTAAACAACCTCCACCTGGTACTTTCCCTTGTGTTATTTCTCTGGATAACTCCTGTGTGTTTTTTAGGTTGTAGATTATCCTCTATATCATTCTTAAAACTTTATTTTACCCTTTAAGTTAGGGTGAAGTGCCACTTAAATTGCTCCCATGACAACCTATACAAATGCCCATGGTAACACCACAATTTCCTAAGTCATACTAGCTTTGCTAAACCAGAGAAACTTTGAATTAATGTGAGAGTCTTATTGTGTAACACAGCTAATAATTTTTCAATTATTTATTTATTACTCTTTTCAGAAGGTCATAAGTTGGCGTAGCTCTTCGAGTAATACCACAGCCAATATTCCAATTCCTAGATTGTGCTTAGGTAGGTAAATAATATACCTATGAATTCTTTCACTTTATATTGACATATATCTTGCATGCATAATTTAACATTCTCCAAACCCTTTGTTTCCTTTACAACATACATAACATTCCATATTGCTGTATACATAAATGTATGTCAGCCATCTTCTCTATTGGCGGAAACGACATCTCCTTATTTATCATTGCACACCTTCTTCATCAGAGTGCTTCTGAAAGTGACTGATCGAATGCCTTGCACTGGCACTCAGTGAATATTTGCTGAACTGAATCAAATTGAATTGAATATGGGTCAGTCGTCAGGTTTCATAATATCACTCTTCCATGCAGTGAAAGTTCGGTTACAGAATCATAGATTCTTCAAGTTTATCCTCAAAATGGTGTGATGACAAGGAAGATGATATGTTTGTCATGATAATGATATTTTTATGGAAATGCATATTTTTATCTTAGTCTAGTTGCTTTATTATACAGCAGTTTTCTACCAAGAGAATACATAGAGCTTTTAATCTCAGCCTATTTTTTACAGTCTCTACCTTCTGCAGCTTGACAACTTTCACATTATGTAGTCCTTTGTCATAAAACCAAATCTCTAGTTGCCATTACTGTTAGTACACAGCTCAGAAGCATAGTGATAGATCTTCAGAAGGGTCAACTACATAGCAAGGATTTCATCAGAAGCTCTGAAACCAAGTTCTCCATCTAAAAGAATGTGCTTCCAAGAAAGGAATGGTCTATCACAGTTGGTAAACATTATTCTATATATAGAATTTATACTTTACAAATGCTAATACCAAGGGAAAATATATATTTTTCTATAATCTGATATTGCATCTTTAAGGCTGCCAATGCTATAACAATTTAATATTTTGTATTTATTTGCTATACAAAAAAAGTTTCCTTCAATTTCAATTTCAGTAAATGTGTAAAGAGTATAATACAAGGATTTTGTTTGTTCAGAAAACTCCTGGTACCCCAGCTGATGGTAAATCCAATGTTGTCAAGAGTTTTCTTCAATATTTGTTGGTCAGTGAATTTTATTATTCCTTTTTTATCCTGTTTTGTAAACAAAGATAAGAAAATATTAATTTGAATTAGACATAGTCCCCCTTTTGAAAACAAATGTTTTCTTACTGAGTTCTATTTGGTAGTTTAATGGTTTGTTTCATTTTTTTTCTTTGTGATGCAATTGAATTACATTAATATTCTTTATATGTTATTTGCTTCAGCAGCAAATACTTCGGTTACCATCCTGTATGCATATAGCCCTCAGAAGAATTCCATTAATTAAAAAAAATACAGGCTGGGCAACATGGTGAAACCCCATATCTATCAAAAATACAAAAATTAGCTGGGCAGGAGTCGTGTGCCTACAGGCTCAGCTGATTGGGAAGCTGAAGTGAGAGGACCACTTGAGCCCAGGAGGCTGAGGCTGCAGTGAGCTGTAATCACACCACGGCACTCCAGCCTGGGCGATGATGTGAGACCCTCTCTCCCGAAAACAATAAAAATAACAACAGAAATCACACACAGAAAGCTAAAACACCATTTAATTTTGGCATGTATTTTTTTTTTCGTTTTTTAATGCTTTACCAAATGTACATTATATTTTTTGAAAGGTTGTTTTTGATTACGGATTCTGATTATTAACTGGCTGTATACAGGTGAGCTTGTCATATAGCTATTTTTCTATGACAATTAAGTAGTGTTTATAAGATTAATAAACATTAAGCTGTATTAACATAATTTAGGACAACTATTTTTGAAATTTTATTTTTTTTAAATTAATTTGAAAGCTTACAAATGATTTATAAATTATAAATAAACTGAAAAATAGGCCCAAACTAGTAAACAATAGAATTCAAAAACAGAAATGATTATAGAATTGAATTACTGATGTTTAATATTTGTCTCCTTAAAAGAGTTCAGATATTTATTTATAAAGTATAGAAATTCAAGAAGGTAGTACTGATGTAAAAAATGGAATTCCAGATCTGATCCCACTTTTTAATGACATTTTCTCAAAGATAATATTTGCTGTTAGGGCTTTGTAGCAATATTTGAATGATCAGAAGAAATCTAGCAGATTCACTTGGGTGACCTGTGTTGATTCTTTTACCAGTTGCCAATAGTATGATAATGTCTAAAACTGTGGGTACTTAAAGAAGGTGAACATACTTTCACTATAGAGAAGAGTCTCTATGAAAGCCTGCCAGACTGGCTTCTGAGAATTAGGTGATTCTATCATAATGTTTATAGTATGTATTATATAGGAGTTAAATGAGCATAATCTTCAAAAATTTGATTCTTTCTTTAAATGGTAGTCTGGCAGTGATGAGAGATAAAAAGATAAATTATTTCCAAAGTGATATTAACCTTCAAAGATGGGTTATGTCCTATATGATGTGGCTTTACATCATATTACAGAAATATAATTACAGAAATGTTCCTTAAATAACTCAGTCATAGTACCTAAATTTACCTGAAGTAGATCAGGGGGTAAAATAGGAACATGTAAGGAAGGAAGGAAAATAATAAATATTTTCGGATTAAAGACATAGTATCTGTTTCAGCACAGCTTCCTTTGAATAGAGAAAATCTATGATTAATTCCACAGCTGTGGTAATTTATAGCCATATGTACAGAAAGTTGTCCCTTAGCTCTTCCTAGTTTTGGCTTGTGTCCTAGTGCAACGATTGAAAAGGAATATAATTTCTAATTATGTCTAAATATGACTTACAATTAATAATTATAATTTGGCCATATGTGTTTAATTTCTTTCCCTTTCGAAGCACCATTAAAGCAAAAATGAAGTTTAAGACATCAGTATACATGGAAAAATTGGACTATAAAACAGGATTTGCCACAAAGAGGCTTAATACTTTAATGCAAAAATCTGATTTGTGGCTACGGAAACTTTCTGATAACAAGCAAAATTCTACATGATGAACAGTGAATCTAATCACTCAATATACTATTTTTTATACTAAGAATGGCAGCAGCCAAGAGATTTGCCTCCAAAGACAGCTGGAATCACAGGGGAAAAATACATTAAGTGTGTCTGGTGGTCACTCTCACCACCTACTAAAAGCCGACAGGTGTTTCCTCTGAAAGCAAACTTTCAATCAAAGTTTTCATGTCTTATTTTTCCGTATAAAGTGAATTAAGTGGGAGCTAAATATCACAGTATTTTAAGGAATTATCTCACAAGAAAGTGTTAAAAAAATGAAAACCATTCCATAACAAAACAAACTTGGAGAAAACAAAGCCATTGTCCGTGCAGAAAGTAACTAAAAACAAACCAATGAACAAATATATATTTATGTCATAAGAAATAAAGGAGAAAAATATATATAAAATGTAAAAAAAATGTCTGTTAGAGAATGGAAACACTCTCCTGAGAAACTAAGTACATATGATTGTCAAATAAACTGCTATAAATCTTAAAGGATAATTTCAAGGAATTTTCCCAGAGCTGGTGATAAGTCTACTGGTTCTGGTAGAAGAAAATGGTAAAACTACTCTGAAGAGCTAGTTCTATGTATAAATATAATGTGCACACAGAGGGGATTCATCACTAGCATTCATTAAAAATGAATCTTAAAAAAAAAAAACTATCCGAATGAGACTATTCAGATTAATAAGATTCTGTTAATCAGATAAATGAGTTCTTTTTATGAGTGAAAAACAACACAAATTTAAGAAAGGTAGTCAAAAGTAACTTTAAGAAATAAAAATATTTTTATTAAAAAGAAAAACTAGTGGAGAATTAAACAGACTCCATGCAGCAGAGAAAAGAATTAATGAAGAAGAATATATAGCAGAGGGAATTGCTTCCTATATTCAGGCGGTACAGAGATTTTACACATGCGCGCACACACACACACATACATTTTAAACTTGCTAAGAAATTTGGAAGATGGAACAAAGAAGTTCAGCAATTCTTTGTGTGTAGCTTTAAAATAAAGAAACTAGGCAATAAAAACAGAAATCATATACAAGAATAATCTAGCATTCAAGACCTCTTGAAGAAAAAAAAAAGTATAAGTATTTAACCAATCCAGGAGATCAAATATCAGATTAATTTGGGAGATTCAGGAATCACAGATAATCCAGAGGGAAACAAATAGTAATGAAGTAATGTAAGAACATTTGAAAGGATTCATATAAAGTTATATCTAAATTTAAAGGGCTTATTTAATGCTGTCTGTATAAGAAAAGGGGGAAGAACCACTGGATGGTACTATTACAATATTGTAGATCGTAAAAAGCAGCATTTGAAATCTAAAAAAAAAAAAAAAAGGGGGGGGCCTATGTGCAATGGTCTCAAAATTCTGAGATAATATGAATTTTTAACTTAGCCAACTTATTAATTAAATAAATTTTTAGATAATTAAAGATTCAGATTTATGATTTTCTTTTCTTAGAAAGAAATGAGGAACACTCTTCACCAAATAAATAGGAAGCAAAAATGAAGGAAGACATAGGATTCGGGAAATGGGACAAGCAGGCAAGAGAAATCTCAGAATAATGGATATGAAAGAATCTGGCGAAAAGCAGTAAATATTAAAGAAGGAGAATAAAGAAGAATTAAGAATGTTACAAAAAGATATCAAAATGACAATGAGGAAATTGTCAATCTCATGATAAATATAGGAAATTTATCATTTAGCCCTCTGCTGTACAGTATTTATACAGTCATATTAATATAAACATATACTAATGATTCAATTAAAATTAGAATCTAATCACCCAAGGAACTGGAGGAGAAATACATGGCAAAGTTGAAATAAAGATAATCCTCATTTCTTACAACATGGCACCAGTAAATAAAATCTAAAATGTCTAAATTAAAAATCAATCAATAGGAGTATTTTACTTAGATATACGGAGGTGAAGTCTACTAAAGAACAGTACAAAATTAGGAAGTTTTGGTTTTGGGAGCAAGATGAAGATGAGGTGACTTGCTATGATTCTATCATTCATTACAAAATTGTTAGTAATATTTTATTAATTAAACTACGTTTATTCATAATATTGATGAGATTGTAGACTTTTTGTATACAACATTTAATGAATCAAGCTGCCAATTTTTGTTGTTCCTGCAATTGCTTTTGAGGACTTAGTCATAAATCCTTTCCCAAAGCTGATGTCCAGAATGATGTTTCCTAGGTTTTTTTCTTGGATTCTGTATTCGTTCATTTTCATGCTTTCATACCTGAGATTGGGAAGAAAAAGAGATTTAACTGGACTTACAGTTCCACATGGTGGGGGAAGCCTCAGAATCATGGCAGGAGGCTAAGGATCCTTTTCTTACATGGTAGCAGAGAGAGAAAATGAGGAAGATGCAAAAGTGGAAGCCCTTGATGAAACCATCAGATCTTTTGGGACTTATTAACTACCACGAGAATGGTATGGGGAAAATTGCCCCCATGATTCAAATTATCTCCCACTGGGTCCCTTCCACAACACATGGGAATTACAGTTACAATTCAAGATGAGATTTGAGTGGGGACACACAGCCAAACAATGTCATTCTGCCTCTGTCTCCTTCAAATCTCATGTCTTCACATATCAAAATCAATCATGCTGTCCGAACAGTCCCCCAAAGCGTTAATATAATTCAGTGTTAACCAAAAAGTCCACTCCAAAATCTTATCTGAGACAAGGCAAGTCCCTTCTCCCTATGAGCCTGTAAAATCAAAAGCAAACTCGTTATTTCCTAGATACAATGGGCATACAGGTATTGGGTAAATACAGCTGTTCTAAATGGGAGAAATTTGTAGGGCCTATGCAGGTCTGAAATCCAGAGGATTTAAAAGCTCCAAAATGATCTACTTTGACTCCAGGTTTCACATCCAGGTCACGCTGATGCAAGAGGTGAGTTCCCATGGTCTTGGGCAGCTCTGCCCTGTACCTTTGCAGTGTACAGTCTCCCTCCCAGATGCTTTCACAGGCTGGAATTGAGTGTCTGCAGCTTTTCCAGGGGGCATAGTGAAAGCTGTTGGTGGATCTACCATTCTGGGGACTGGAGGACGGTGACCCTCTTATCGCAGCTCCACTAGGTGGTGCTTCAATAGAGACTCTCTGTGGGGGCTCTGACCCCATGTTTCCCTTCCACACCGGCCTAGCAGAGGTTCTCCATGAGCGCCCCACCCCTGAAGTAAACTTCTGCCTGGGCATCCAGGCATTTCTATACAACTTCTGAAATCTAGATGATGGTTTCCAAACCCCAATTCTTGACTTCTGTGCACTTGCAGGCTCAACACCACATGGTAACTCCCAAGGCTTGGGGCTTGTACCCGCTGAAGCCATGGCCAGAGATCTGTATTGGCCCCTTTCAGCCACAGCTGGAGCAGGTGCAACACAGGGCACAAATTCCCTAGGCTACACACAGAATGGAGACCCTGGGCCCAGCACAGAAAACCATTTTCTCTAAAGCCTCCAGACCTGTGATGGGATAGGCTGCTATGAAGACCTTTGACATGCCCTGGAGACATATTCCCCAGGGTCTTGGGAATTAACTTTAGGTTCCTCCTTACTTGTGCAAATTTCTGCAGCAGGCTTGAATTTCTCCTCAGAAAATGGACTTTTCTATCACATTGTCATGCTGCAAATTTGTCAAACTTTTATGCTGTGCTTCCCTTATAAAAGTAAATGCCTTTAGCAGCCCCAAAATCACCTCTTGAATACTTTGCTGCTTAGAAATTTCTTTTGCAAGATACCCTAAATCATCTCTCTCAAGTTCAAAGTTCCACAAATCTCTAGGGCAGGGGTAAAATGCTTCCAGTCTCTTTGCTAAAACATAACAAGAGTCACCTTTGCTACAGTTCCCAGCAAGTTCCTCATCTCCATTTGAGACCAACTCAGCCTGAACCTTATTGTCCATATTTCTATCAGACTTTTGGTCAGAGCCATTCAACACGTCTCTAGGAAGTTTCAAACTTTCCCACATTTTCCTGTCTTCTTCTGAGCCCAAGAAACTGTTCCAATCTCTGCCTGTTATCCACTTCCAAAGTCACTTTCACATTTTTGGGGACCCTTTCGGCAACGCCCCACTACACTGGTACTAATTTACTGTATTAGTCTGCTTTCACACTACTGATGAAGACATACCCAAGACTGGGAAGAAAAGAGGGTTAATTGGACTTACAGTTCCACATGGCGGGAGAGGCTTCAGAATCATGGCGGGAGGTAAAAAGTACCTCTTACATGGCAGTGGCAAGAGAAAATGAGGAAGATTCAAAAGCAGAAACCCTGATAAAATCATCAGATCTTCTGTGACTTATTCACTACCATGAGAACCATGGTAGTGATTCCTCATGGGGGAAACCACCCCCATGATTCAAATTCTCTCCCACGGGGTCCCTCCCACAACACATGGAAATTATTGGAGTCCAATTCTAGATGAGATTTGGGTGGGGATACAGAACCAAACCATGTCAGATTATTATACTTTGAGACCTTCAATTTAACTCTTTAATTCATCTTGAGTTAATTTTGTATCTGGTGAAAGGTAAGGGCCTTATTTCATTTTTTTCTGCATATGGATAGCCAGCTGTCCCAGCACCATTTATGGAATAGAAAATCATTTCTCCATTGCTTATTTGTTGACTTTGCTAAAAACCATATGGCTGTAGGTGTGTGATTTCATTTCTGAGTTCTCTATTATGTTCTATTGCTCTATAAGTCTGTATCTGTACCAGTACCATGCTGTTTTGGTTAGTGTAGCTTTATAGTTTAGTTTGATGTTGGGTAGTGTGATGCCTCAGCTTTGTTCTTTTTGCTTAGGATTGTTTTGGCTATTCAAGCTCTTTTGTGGTTCCATATGAACTCTAGGATATATATATATTATATATTATATATAACATATATTTATATTATATATATATATATTTATTCCTAGTTCTGTGAAAAATGAGGTCAGTAGTTTGACAGAAACAATGTTGAATCTGTAAATTGCCTTTGGCAGTTGGGCCATTTTAATGAGCTTGATTCTTTCAATTCATAACCACTAGATTGTTTCCCCAATTATTTACATCATCTGATTTCTTTCAGTGTTTTCTAATGTTTCTTGTAGAGATCTTTTATCTCCTTATTAGATCAATTTCTCAATATTTTATTTTTTTAATGGCTATTTTAAATGGGAATAAGTTCTTGATAGGGGTCTCAGCTTGAATGTTATTGGTATATAAAAACACTATTGATTTTTGTACATGGATATTGTACCTTGAAATTTTACTGAAGTTATTTATCAGCTCCAGGAGCCTTTTGGCAGAGTCTTTAGGGTTTCCATACCTATTCTAGGTATAGAATCATATCATCCAGGAAGAAAAATATTTTGACTTATTTTCCTATTTGGATACCTTTTATGGCTGATTGCTATGGCTAGCACTTCCAATACTGTGTTGAATAGGAATGGTGAAAATGGACATTCTTGTTTTGTTCCAGTTTACAAGGGGAATGTTTATGTTTTTTGCCCATTCAGTAGGATGTTGGCAGTGGGTTTGTTATAGATGGCTCTCATCATTTTAAGGGATGTTACTTTGATGCTTTTTTTTTTTTTTGAGGGTTTTTATCAGGAAAGAATATGGATTTTACTCAAAAAATTTTCTATGCCTATTGAGATGATCAATTTGTTTTTGTTTTAATTCTTTTTATGTGGTGAATCACATTTCTTAATTTGCATTGTTGAACCAACCTTGCACCCTAAGAATGAAGCCTACTTTATCATGGTGAATTAACATTTGATTTGCTGTTGTATTCAGTTCGATAGTATTTTGCTGACTTTTTTTTGCATCTGTGTTCGTCAGGGATATTAGCCAGTAGTTTACATTTTTCTTTGTGTCTTTACCATGTTTTGGTATTAGGGTGATGCTGGCTTCACAGAATGAGTTAAGTAAGAGTACTTCCTCCTGGATTTTGGAATAGTTTCAGTAGAATTGGTACCAGTTCTTTTTTGTACATCTGTTAGAATTTGAGCTGGGCACAGTGGTACACACCTGTAATCCCAGCTCCTTGGGAGGCTGAGGCAGGAGAATCACTTGAATCCAGGAGGTGGAGGTTGCAGTGAGCCAAGATTGTGCCCTTGCATTCCAGCCTGGGCAACAGAGTGAGAATCCATTTCAAAATATATATATATATATATATATATATATAGGCTGTGAATCCAACTGGTCCCTGGCTTTCTTTGGTTGGTAAGTACATAATATAATGTTCTATGATTGTGTGTTTTCCTTTGGAGGAAAAATTACTGATTTTCTTTGGATTATATCCAAAAACATTACTTTAAATGCTAAGTACATTTTTCCAAGCTGCATTATAATATCTTTGGGTTTATGCAATGACCAAGAAAACAATGTCTTTTTACTTTTTTTTTTTTTCCATGACTCTGGCTCACTTTATTTTTGGCCCCAGGTCAGGTCTCCCAAAGGGTTTCCCAGCAGTCACTTCAGAGTCTCCTGCAGAGTCACCATCAAGCAGACCTCTTCCTTGGGAGGCCACGTCATCGCCCCAACCCTTGACTTCTGATATCACCATCTCCTGTCACCTGGGCTCCAGTCTCTGTCTGATGGCCTCAAACAGGACATCAAAGCATAGCTACCAGTTTGAAGGTGTCCTCCAGCTTGGCAGGAACCACGTGGCCAAAAGCCTTGTAGAGCACAGCACCATTGGGCAGCCTGGTGATCAGATCTACAGCCTCCCTGTTTCTGAGATGAGGCACGTAGACCTCCTTAGTGTAGCGGACTGTCCCCTCTTCCGGGGCATACAGACATTTATTCTTCC
The DNA here is from genome assembly GCF_009764315.1 of Trachypithecus francoisi. Classification (NCBI taxonomy): domain Eukaryota; kingdom Metazoa; phylum Chordata; class Mammalia; order Primates; family Cercopithecidae; genus Trachypithecus; species Trachypithecus francoisi. Next base: position 53,109,689 of record NW_022681463.1, on the reverse strand, counting down.
CAAGACCCACATGGGCACCTGGGTGCCAGCGGAAATGATTCTGTGTTCCAATGATGTTCCCAGCATGAACATAGTGACCTTCCATTTTCTTAATGCCTAGGCATCTGACTGATGACTTTCCACCAAGGTTTTTGTAGCTACCACCTGTCTTCTTGGATGCATATCTGACAGCAAGAGCTGTAGCAGGAGTGGAGCTCAGCAAGTATGTAACGGCTGTCCAAGTCCTCAGGGCTAGCACCACAGAAGCCATGTTTGTGTTCACCTGTCTTTTTACTTTTAACTGATTTCAAATAGTCAAAAGTATCTCTTAAAGTTTTAGAAAAAAATGTTCAAGGCCGGGCGCGGTGGCTCACGCCTGTAATCCCAGCACTTTGGGAGGCCGAGACGGGTGGATCACGAGGTCAGGAGATCGAGATCATCCTGGCTAACACGGTGAAACCCCGTCTCTACTAAAAAGTACAAAAAACTAGCTGGGCGAGGTGGCGGGCGCCTGTAGTCCCAGCTACTCGGGAGGCTGAGGCAGGAGAACAGCGTGAACCCGGGGGGGCGGAGCTTGCAGTGAGCTGAGGTCCGGCCACTGCACTCCAGCCTGGGCCACAGAGCGAGACTCCGTCTCAAAAAAAAAAAAAAAGAAAAAAAGAAAAAAATGTTCAAAGTTTGTAGCAGGTCTATCATGCACTGGTCACCAACTTGTGTGAGTTTAGTGAAACAGAAAATACACATACACAAGTTACATGAAGTGGATTTATTATTCATGGATAGACAGCAAGGGGAAGGGGAAAAACATCCTAGAATCCAGTGAGAACTGGTCCCCCAAGACTCAAGAAAGCCTCTCAGGGGAGAGGAAATCTTGACTGCACATGCTGCACTTTGCACCACAGCTTAAGAACCTTGAAAGGCAGTCCACACCAAGTTATATACATCATGTGACAGGAGTTATGTCACATGCTGGGCAAAGCTTTGATGGGCATTCTGCTTCCAGGGGATAGAGGAACAAAGCACAGGCTTTCCTGAACTTTTTCCTCCTAACTCAAGATATTACATTCCCTAAGAGGGTCAAGAACAGTCCTGCACTATTTCTGATAGTTCTTCCTTATCTCAAGATATTGCATTCCCAGGGTACTCTATAGTTAATCCTGGGGGAAAAAAAAAAAAATGCAAGAAAAGGAGGGAAATGCACCAGTCTAAGGCCACCTGGAAAACTGTCTTGTAATAGCATATTTGGTGGTTTAGGTATACAATTAATTCCTTTTTTTTCCTTGTTATTAAGAGTATTTTAAGGTTTATCTAGTAATCTTAAAGCTAAGATGTTGTGCCTCTTTTGAGGCTAACATTGTGTAATTTCTGTTGTCAAAGGCATACACATTATTTTTCAGGTTTCTAACAAAAATGTATTATCATTTTCAAATCATGTTGAAAGAATATAATGTTTACTACAAGAGCCTTGGAAGAATTCGTTTTTAAAAATAAACTCAATTCTTTTGTTGCATGAATAGTCATGTACAAAGCCTACACTATAACAAGCTTTAACACATTCATCTTAGTTAAGGAAACTATGGAAAATTCTGCTCACAGTCCTTTGTGTTAGAGTTAGGAGTGAGACAGCATTATCAGACATTTACTTATGGGAACATAATGACTCTTGACGCTTAGTAAGATAATGGAGAAAACTACACTTAAGTTTCAAGATCACTGTATTACAGACTAGCTATATGATTTTCTGCAAGCTATTCACAATTTGTGTGCCTACATTCTATACATGAAATGATGGATAAACTGTACATGAAACTTGGAAAGTAATGCCTGAATATGATTTTCTTATTTTTATAAAGAATATAAATAGAGAGCTCTCTTCATTACTTAATATTATAGGAAAATAAAATTCTACACATTTTATATAACACCTGCTGTGTACTAAGCAATGAATGTGCTGAGATTTCACATTTGTTAAAAGTTAAATTGCAAGTCTATCCTAAATTTGCTAAAAAACCCTTAATGTGATGTTTTTGTTTGAGAAAGTTGAATTTCCAAACAACAATGTACACATTTATGAGGTTTTCAGTAAAGTTTTTTAATCTGCCTTAGACAAACTGAAGACAAAAACAAACAAAACAAAACAATGTGCATGCACATAAACATACAACTAAATATGTGCAGTTTTAAGAACTGTAATTTATTTTATAATTTATATGTTCTTATAATACAGATTATTATAAAGGCATAGACTACTCAGTTATGCTGATATTGAACGGTTTGTTGTTACCCTTATTTTGAATATTCTCACATAGGAAAATAATAAGTTGGTAATAAATACATTTTAGTCATCTTCTACCTTTTCGTCCTTCGTTCATTCATTATTACATTTATTTTTTTAGAACCCATCACAGTTCCACATAACTGGATAAAGCAGTGAACAACAACAAAATAGTTTTCATGAAGCTAACATTCTAATATGATGCTAAGTTCAAGTAATGCTAGTTCCTGTAATGGATAAATCCAAAATGGGTTAAACAAAATGAACGTTTATTTCTTGTTTATGTCACCATACAATGAACTTAACACCTAGATGGCTGATGAAAAAAGAGAACATGAAAAACCACAGCAGTCTCTTACCTGTTTCAGGTTGAAAGGGGAAAATCACTTTTTCTTACATCCATCAACGAGAATAAGTTTCAGAGCACCACTTAGGACTACCGGGAAATGTCACTTCTAAATTCACAACTGCTTGCACGCAAAATTATACCCTGTAGAGAGAAATGCAGACTCATATCGTCAGCTAACTGTTATTACAACCGTCCCCCAAGGCAAGGAACAAATACCTCTTTCACTTTTCTTCTCATAGAACATTGCGTCCTCTCCCCAAAGATGACAACTCAAATCTTCTCTAATAACCGTATCCAATTTAAAGTCCAGGTCATGAAGAGTCATCTCCACAAGATCTGGATGTGGTTCTCACAAGGTAGCAAACTGTAAGCTAAAACACATAAATGTCTGCCCCTCCAACTCTGAATCTACAGGAGTAGAGCCGGGAAAATTAACCGTGGTTAAAACTAATGCAAGCAGGAGCAACATGACACTTGAAGAAAGAATTGGCGCCATGCAACACTTAGTACTTCATAACAACGATGCAGTCTGAGTTGCGTGGCATTGCGAAGATGATAGCTCTCCTATTTAGGCTAGACACTATTTTTTATTTTTGGTAGAAACTCCCTTATCCCCTTTACCTCGATATTCTTTGTTTTGCTATGCAGATAAGAGACAATTCTCCTTTGTGCTTTATCCTCTTTGGCAACAACTGAAGTCGAAGTAGGAACGTGTGCCTTTAGAAGGTGATGTAAACGTTTGCAGTCAGCTTTTAGTCTTTGCAAGTTTAATACTAGAGAGCTGTTTTATTCATGCTCAAAAGTCAAAGGTTTATTTTATTTATTTGTTTATTTATTTTGAGACGGAGTCTCGCTCTGTCGCCCGGGCTGGAGTGCAGTGGCCGGATCTCAGCTCACTGCAAGCTCCCCCTCCCGGGTTTACGCCATTCTCCTGCCTCAGCCTCCCCAGTAGCTGGGACTACAGGCGCCCGCCACCTCGCCCTGCTAATTTTTTTGTATTTTTTAGTAGAGACGGGATTTCACGGTGTTAGCCAGGATGGTCTCGATCTCCTGACCTCGTGATCCACCCGTCTAGGCCTCCCAAAGTGCTGGGATTACAGGCTTGAGCCACCACGCCTGGCCTATTTTATTTTTTTGAGACGGAGTCTCACTCTGTCGCCCGGGCTGGAGTGCAGTGGTGGGATCTCAGCTCACTGCAAGCTCCGCCTCCTGGGTTTACGCCATTCTCCTGCCTCAGCCTCCCCAGTAGCTGGGACTACAGGTGCCCGCTAGTGTTTTTTTTTTTGTTGTTGTTGTTTTTTTTTTTGTTTTTAGTAGAGACGGAGTTTCACCGTGTTAGCCAGGATGGTCTCGATCTGCTGACCTTGTGATCTGCCCGTCTCGGCCTCCCAAAATGCTGGGATTACAGGCTTGAGCCACCGTGCCCGCCAAAGGTTTATTTTTTACTAGGAAAAAACAAGAGATAACTAGCATTCCACTTTCCAACATACTTCCAGTAGCTTCAGAGAGTACATACTAAGCCTTGAATATTGTGTCAGAAATTGTTGCAGGACTCTTCCTTAGTTCAGCTAAAAACGGGGTTCGTTGTTTCCTGGCCACGTAAATTCAGGCTCGCAGACGATTTAAAGGGTGAGTGAAACAGGGTTTTATTGGGTGGAAAAGGGAAAAATGGGAGAAACAGGGACTCTTGCATGGCCATAGTCCCTCCACTAGGGCGCTGCCCACTCGGTAGTTTGAATCCCAGGCTCTACATAGGAAGAGGAGGGGCTAGGCTCCTCCCCGCTGCAAAGGGCTTGAACTTCCCGAGGCTGCACCCCAGTGGGCAGGCTGGTTGGAGTTTCTCTAGGGACCACCTCCCACGTGGCTGTCTTAAAATGAGTTTATTTTATTTTCTATGCTGCCTACTAAGCCAATGAGGTAGCTAACCTCTACTTAAAAAAACACGTTTCATTATTATTTTAGGTAATTCTATGTGTAGTAAAATACAAACTCTGAAATCTCGGCAACTTATAATTAACCTTTATTTTGTTCTTATGTCACCATCTACCAGAAATTATCCTCATCAAGTGTCCCTCTTCCTATTTTAAAATACATAATTCCTTCATATTGTGAATCAGCGAGGCCTCCGAGTCCTCTTCATTGAATGATAGGTAGGAAAAATGCCTCTTGGGAGAGTACACATGATTGTTAACTCAGAAGAAACACAACACTTACTCTAAAATTTCCTTTGCTACTGGTAATCCTGTGGCTCCACTAAGACAGAATATGAAATTAGGAATGTAATCACATGCTCACATCCTCTTTCCAAGAACGTCTTATTTAATTAAAATGAAGTTTGTGTATTTGATATTGCTTGATGCGTGAGGAAAGACTCAAAAATTAAAAATAAAAGTGGTAACACAATATATCAAGTCATAGTATGTCCTATGAAGCAAAATAAAGTTGGTCAAATGGATAGTAAGTGATAATGAGGTGCAAGGACTGTTATTTTATTTATAGGGTATAGAAACCTGAAGGAATTCAGGAAAAAAAGTGACCCATTTGGGTACTTGGGGAAATGACTTCCAGACAGAGATAACAGCTGTTTCAAAAGCTTTAGGCAAGGCATACTTAGAATTGTGCAGGACAAATAAGGACAATGTGTCAATGAAATATGAAAAAAATTGATGTCAGAGAAATATCTAGGTCTAGATCATGTAGCATCTTGTAAGTCATCTTAATAATCTTGGAATTTGTTATGAGTGAGGTGGGAAGTTGTCAGAGATGCCTTTTATGCAAACAAGTAAGATGATCTTTTGAAGAAAGTTACAAAAATTATATTTCAAGAACCTATATTTCTTTCATGCAAGTTTCCCCAATGTTAGCATCTTATATAATCATTGCATACTTATTAAAACTAGAAAATTAACATTGATACAATATTAAGTAATTCACAGACCTCATTCAAATTTTAACAGTTGCCCCAATACTGTCCTTTTTCTGTCCCAGGATCTGTCCAGGATTGTCCATTACAGTTAGTTTTCATGACTCCTTAGCCTCCTTCAATTTTGAACAGTCCTTCACTTTTGCTTGTCTTATACGACCTTGAAACTCTTGAAAAGTAGTTGTTGATTATTTTGTACAATATCCCTTGGTATGAATCTGTGTGATGTTTCCTCAAATTAGACTGACTTTGTGCAATTTTGACAGGAATAAGAGAAGCGATGTTTCGCTCTTCCCAGGATATTATATCAGTAAGTAAATAATGTTGACATGTCTCCTTCCTAGAAGTATTAACTGAGAACATTTTGTGGAGATGGTATCTGTCAGAATTCTCTACTGCAAACTTGTATTTTTTCATTTGTAATTTATCACTGTCTTGTTGAATTTTTGTCACTATGAAAATATCCTGTTTATTGTAATATTTTTGCCCACCCAATTTAACATTCCTTAATTATTCTTGGCTGCAATAATTCTTAATGTGGTATTTGCCAAGTAGTGATTTTCTAGGTCTACCATTCCTTTTATATTCATTGTTTTGAATTCTACTCTAAAGAATAACTCATTTGTTTGCATTTGTTCATTTTCCTGATTATTTATAGCTTTATGTGGTCATGGATATTTGTTTTATATTTTATGTGTTTTACTCCATTAGCAACACTGCTTATTTTATTGCTCAAAATAACTTTGACTTGGTCATTGGGAGTTCTTTCATAGTGACTCCTGTGATCTTTTGATGCACTCCTATCTTTCACTTTTTTTGTGTGTGTGTGAGCCATTCATTACTTTCTGGCACTACAAGATATTACAGGCTCACCTTACACTCTCCTGGCACAGTCCCAGAGTTAAGAATTTTTCCAAGACGCTTGTTTCATTTTGTTGGGGAATGGTATTTAGAAACCAGTATATAGATGCTAGATGTTTTCACTGCCAGGATGTTTTTATTTATTTATTTTTGTAGTTGGAGTGGGAGTCTATGTTGCCAGCCTAATCTCAAATTCCTGGGCTCAAGTGATCTTCCACCTCTACCTCGCACATAGCTGGCAGTACAGGCAGCGGCCACCTCACCAGGCTCAGCATGTTATTTTTTGTAAGACCTCTCAGAGTTAGAAAATAGACACACACACACACATGCACACACACACACACACACACACTTTTTTCAATTTCCATATCTATTTTAGGAAAGAAGGACTGGTGTAACTGATGTGCTGTGTATGGAAATAAGAGTGAAATAAGAGCCGGGCGCGGTGGCTCACACCTGTAATGCCAGCACTTTGGGTGGCCGAGGCGGGTGGATCACGAGGTCAGGAGATCAAGACCATCCTGGCTAACACGGTGAAACCCCGTCTCTACTAAAAATACAAAAAGAAGGCTGGACGCGGTGGCTCACACCTGTAATCCCAGCACTTTGGGAGGCCGAGCTGGGCGGATCACGAGGTCAGGAGATCAAGACCATCCTGTGAATGGTGAAACCCCGTCTCTACTAAAGATACAAAAAATTGCCGGGCATGGTGGGAGCACCTGTAGTTCCAGCTGCTCGGGAGGCTGAGGCAGGAGAATGACGTGAACCTGGGAGGTGGAGCTTGCAGTGAGCTGAGATCACGCCACTGCACTCCAGCCTGGACGACCAAGCAAGACTCGGTCTCCAAAAAAAAAAAAAAAAAGTGAAATAAAATGAGATTAAATATATCCAGGAGCTACGTAATTTATAGTTTTATAGTCCCGGACAAGTCTGGATTGTATTGTAAGAATATTGAGAAATCATTGAAGGAGCTTAGTAAGCACAGCATATGATGTGATTCATGATAACAAAAGATAATTCTAATGTGAAAAGAGGATTAGAGTCAGAATATGCAGAGACGTGAGATTGTAAATATCTAAAGGGCAAAAACAAAACAGGGAGAAAAATAGTCAGGGAAGTGTGGGAGGGTTGAAACACATAGTTACCTCTTTTAAAAAAAAATTACATTAATATTATGTCCAAAATTCATAATCTTTTCTTACCATGGCAAGAAGGAAAATAGAAAATACCTAGGGTAAAGATGATTGAACCTCTAGAAATAAATGTCTAAGGCTGTTTTTCTCATTTTGAGTAAAAGCTTCATGACTTACTTTGCATTGGAAAAATAGTTCAAACGTCTCATCCTAAGTAGAAATGACTTTGTGGTGTAAAGCCTAGCTCAAGAGTGATAGAGAGTTTTTAATCAAATTACACACAGAAACAGATGGGACCAATCTTGTGCATCATGACTGTGCATGTCCCAGCTGAGCTCTCTACTTGAGTTCTAGAAGATGAAAAAGAGAACACAAGTCAACAATGCACAGACCTCTAAATACTTCTTGGGCTGTTGGTAGATAGTCCCATAACTAGACCTCAAAAAGTGCAATTTATTCACATCGTACTTGGGTTCAGTGAAATTAGTTTACTAAATATATATGACACAAACAATCTACATAGTTATTTTTCAAAAAGAAAGCAATAAAGAAAGGGATTTTTTTAAGTTTCAATAAAAAAAGAATTCATTAAAGGAGAAAAATCATCCAGGGAATATAATTTTTCACAACAAATGCAGTTTTATAAATGAAAAAAAGAGAAAGATTATTAAAGGAAAAAAATCAGACACAAAATTTTAAGTGACTTAAGGAGGTATAGCATGATATTTCTAAGCTTGATAAACATGAAGAAAAATTTTTAAAGAAATACAAGAAGAAGGAAATGTTTACTCTGCATATTTAATTTTTAATTATTGTTTTCATTTTTTATTTTGATATTATAACATAGAAAATTTAGATCATGCAAAGTATAAGCAAAGTGGTAGATTCATAGAACTATTCACGAACTATTCTAGGAAAACACTCAAAGAAAATCCTTACACAGGCCAAGTATAGGTATAATAATCTTTGCAGTGATTTTAGTAGCAGAGATTTGAAGGCAGACTGTAGTCTATTAGTATAGAATGGATTGATATGTGGTAGTCTGGCAAATTGTGGAATCCTATATCACCAAAAAAAAAAAAAAAAAAATGACACTTGTCTCCAACTTGAATAAGATTTTTAAAATTTAAAAAGACATATAGTATAAAAACATTCAAATTAAATAATTAAAAACTAAACATATACAAAACAAATGTATATATCCACATTTAAGAAATTCATACTGATCTACGGTCAAGTTTTAAACGTTTCATGGTGGATGCTAGGTGTGGAGGAGCACATAATGGGAAGTAGGAATGAAAGTTAGAGATTAAGCCATTTTAAAATAATTATTTTTCTTTCAACAGGTCAATAAGGCAATTGTGCTGTGACCTGATGAGCTGACTACCTTAGTACTGTACAGCAGACACTCACAAGAAAAAAAGGACATTTATATAAGATAGATGCAATTCCTTTATGCTTGATGAAATAAGTGCTCAAGGCTATTGCGGTTTAAGTGCCTATTTACCCTTTGTATTTTCAACAAACAGAAGATTTCACAAGCCATGGCCCTGAGCCCCATCACACATAAACACACATGCGCATGGACACACACACACACTCCCCAATAACTACATACAAAGTGTTTTGGCATTTTTTTTTTCTCAACATTGTTAACATCCAGAATCAAAAGTTTAGTTGCTAATGTAGCTATAAATTTGCATCTTAATACAGTTTTGTTTTTTGTGAGATCTCTATCATTTGTGAGATAGATTGAAATGGAGTCGTAGAATACTTTGTTAATTATGTTTGCCATTAACTTTGTGACATAGTAGATTGTTTATTAAAAAAATTAATCTCTAGAAGCTACTTCCATCTCTTGGTTATTTTTAACTTGATTATTCCCTAGTTGTTATTTTCCTCTTGATAAATAATATTGAAATTTCATGTGTGTTCTTATCAAAGGAACAATCATAAAGGAATGCTCCAACAGTCACAACCAGACAGATTTCCATCTCAGGGTTTTTGTATTTGCTGTTCTGTCTGCTTAGCACTATTTTCTCAGATAGTCACATGGCTCACTCACACCTCTCCTTCAAGTGCTTGCTCACATTAATGTTCTCATCAATGCCTTCCCTGACCATCTCATGCAAAGTTAACCTGCCTCAGAGCTCTATTCCCCTTATCCATATTTGCTCATTTGCATTTGTTTATTTGTTCATGTATATTTTTCTGTCATATTTTAGTGTAAGCAAGCTCCTTGAAGGCAAAGATTTTTATGATTTTTTCCCTTAAATCTCCAAATCCTAGAAGAATAGCTGATAAATATGAGGTGCCTAAAAAGTGTTGAGGGAATGAATAAAAGCAGTTTGTAAAATAATAATAATAATAATGAACACTATCTTGTTTAGAAACATACACATAAGATAAAAGTTCTTAGGTTATTTACTCATTTGCAAGGATTTGCTCATTTATATTTCTGCCTCTTGGGAATTGTCTTACCTTTTATAATATAAAGCAACGGGAAAATAAATTTACAACTACTTTTGCTGGAATACATTGATAATAGATGAAATAACTATATTAAATTCTCTTCCAAAAAATACTTTTCTCGAGATATTTGACAGCACTGACCTTCAACAATCAGTAGCATACTGCTTCAAATAAATGATGATTATGTTTGACTTATTAAAATGTTTTAGAATCTCTGTTATACTATTTCACTAGAATTTTCTATATCTTAGGGAAAACAAAGAGGTTTAATTTTCAGAAACTGCATAATACCCTTCAAATTGGAGGTCAGTTACGTAAGCTTCCCTAAAGTTTAGCACCACGAATTAACTCCAGCTTACTTTACATAGCAATCCACAACCCCTTCACATGGAAGAGATAAAAATATGGCTCTTTTAAAGGCCAAGAAATGACATTATAGAAACGCTTTGGGAGTAAAAAAAATAACTTGCCAAATAATTCTGAGAAAGTTATAGCCCCTGAAAATGTCATACAAAGTCCTTACTCATGTGTGGGGTTTGATAAGCTTAGAGAGTTGAAGATTCATATGCAACCTATCATCTCAATGTACCTAAGAATTCTCCCAATTATAAAGTAAATACAGAGTTTAAGTAGTCTGAATGACTTTTTTTTTTTTTTCTTTTTTTATTTTTTATTATACTTTAAGTTCTAGGGTACATGTGCATAACGTGCAGGTTTGTTACATATGTATACTTGTGCCATGTTGGTGTGCTGCACCCATCAACTCGTCAGCACCCATCAATTCATCATTTATATCATGTATAACTCCCCAATGCAATCCCTCCCTCCTCCCCCTCCCCATGATAGGCCCCAGTGTGTGATGTTCCCCTTCCCGAGTCCAAGTGATCTCATTGTTCAGTTCCCACTTATGAGTGAGAACATGCGGTGTTTGGTTTTCTCTTCTTGTGATAGTTTGCTAAGAATGATGGTTTCCAGCTGCATCCATGTCCCTACAAAGGACGCAAACTCATCCTTTTTGATGGCTGCATAGTATTCCATGGTGTATATGTGCCACATTTTCTTAATCCAGTCTGTCACAGATGGACATTTGGGTTGATTCCAAGTCTTTGCTATTGTGAATAGTGCCGCAATAAACATACGTGTGCATGTGTCTTTGTAGTAGAGGTAATTTATAATCCTTTGGGTATATACCCAGTAGTGGGATGGCTGGGTCATATGGTACATCTAGTTCTAGATCCTTGAGGAATCGCCATACTGTTTTCCATAATGGTTGAACTAGTTTACAATCCCACCAACAGTGTAAAAGTGTTCCTATTTCTCCACATCCTCTCCAACATCTATTGTTTCCTGACTTCTTAATGATTGCCATTCTAACTGGTGTGAGATGGTATCTCATTGTGGTTTTGATTTGCATTTCTCTGATGGCGAGTGATGACGAGCATTTTTTCATGTGTCTGTTGGCTGTATGGATGTCTTCTTTTGAGAAATGTCTGTTCATATCCTTTCCCCACTTTTTGATGGGGTTGTGTTTTTTTTTTTTTTTTTTTTTCTTGTATATTTGTTTGAGTTCTTTGTAGATTCTGGATATTAGCCCTTTGTCAGATGAGTAGGTTGCAAAAATTTTCTCCCATTCTGTAGGTTGCCTGTTCACTCTGATGGTAGTTTCTTTTGCTGTGCAAAAGCTCTTTAGTTTAATGAGATCCCATTTGTCAATTTTGGCTTTTGCTGCCGTTGCTTTTGTTGTTTTAGACATGAAGTCCTTGCCCATGCCTATGTCCTGAATGGTACTACCTAGATTTTCTTCTAGGGTTTTTATGGTATTAGGTCTAACATTTAAGTCTCTAATCCATCTTGAATTAATTTTCGTATAAGGGGTAAGGAAAGGATCCAGTTTCAGCTTTCTACTTGTGGCTAGCCAATTTTCCCAGCACCATTTATTAAATAGGGAATCCTTTCCCCATTTCTTGTTTTTGTCAGGTTTGTCAAAGATCAGATGGCTGTAGATGTGTGGTATTATTTCTGAGGACTCTGTTCTGTTCCACTGGTCTATTTCTCTGTTTGGTACCAGTACCATGCTGTTTTGGTTACTGTAGCCTTGTAGTATAGTTTGAAGTCAGGTAGCGTGACGCCTCCAGCTTTGTCCTTTTGACCTAGGATTGTCTTGGCAATGCGGGCTCTTTTTTGGTTCCATATGAACTTTAAAGCAGTTTTTTCCAATTCTGTGAAGAAATCATTGGTAGCTTGATGGGGATGGCATTGAATCTATAAATCACCTTGGGCAGTATGGCCATTTTCACGATATTGATTCTTCCTATCCATGAGCATGGTATGTTCTTCCATTTGTTTGTGTCCTCTTTGATTTCACTGAGCAGTGGTTTGTAGTTCTCCTTGAAGAGGTCCTTACATCCCTTGTAAGCTGGATTCCTAGGTATTTGATTCTCTTTGAAGCAATTGTGAATGGAAGTTCATTCCTGACTTGGCTCTCTGCTTGTCTGTTACTGGTGTATAAGAATGCTTGTGATTTTTGCACATTAATTTTGTATCCTGAGACTTTGCTGAAGTTGCTTATCAGCTTAAGGAGCTTTTGGGCTGAGACGATGGGTTTTTCTAAATATACAATCATGTCATCTGCAAACAGGGACAATTTGACTTCTTCTTTTCCTAACTGGATACCCTTGATTTCTTTCTCTTGCCTGATTGCCCTAGCCAGAACTTCCAACACTATGTTGAATAGGAGTGGTGAGAGAGGGCATCCCTGTCTTGTGCCAGTTTTCAAAGGGAATTTTTCCAGTTTTTGCCCATTCAGTATGATATTAGCTGTGGGTTTGTCGTAAATAGCTCTTATTATTTTGAGGTACGTTCCATCAATACCGAATTTATTGAGCGTTTTTAGCATAAAGGCTGTTGAATTTTGTCAAAAGCCTTTTCTGCATCTATTGAGATAATCATGTGGTTCTTGTCTTTGGTTCTGTTTATATGCTGGATTACGTTTATTGATTTGCGAATGTTGAACCAGCCTTGCATCCCAGGGATGAAGCCCACTTGATCATGGTGGATAAGCTTTTTGATGTGCTGCTGAATCCGGTTTGCCAGTATTTTATTGAGAATTTTTGCATCGATGTTCATCAGGGATATTGGTCTAAAATTCTCTCTTTTTGTTGTGTCTCTGCCAGGCTTTGGTATCAGGATGATGTTGGCCTCATAAAATGAGTTAGGGAGGATTCCCTCTTTTTCTATTGATTGGAATAGTTTCAGAAGGAATGGTACCAGCTCCTCCTTGTACCTCTGGTAGAATTCAGCTGTGAATCCATTGGTCCCTTTTTTTCGTGGGTAGGCTATTAATTGTTGCCTCAATTTCAGAGCCTGTTATTGGTCTATTCAGGGATTCAACTTCTTCCTGGTTCAGTCTTGGGAGAGTGTAAGTGTCCAGGAAATTATCCATTTCTTCTAGATTTTCTAGTCGATTTGCGTAGAGGCATTTATAGTATTCTCTGATGGTTGTTTGTATTTCTGTGGGGTCGGTGGTGATATCCCCTTTATCATTTTTTATTGCGTCTATTTGATTCCTCTCTCTTTTCTTCTTTATTAGTCTTGCTAGCGGTCTGTCAATTTTGTTGATCTTTTCAAAAAACAACTCCTGGATTCATTGATTTTTTGGAGGGTTTTTTGTGACTCTATCTCCTTCAGTTCTGCTCTGATCTTAGTTATTTCTTGCCTTCTGCTAGCTTTTGAATGTGTTTGCTCTTGCCTCTCTAGTTCTTTTAATTGTGATGTTAAGTGTCAATTTTAGATCTTTCCTGCTTTCTCTCGTGGGCATTTAGTGCTATAAATTTCCCTCTACACACTGCTTTAAATGTGTCCCAGAGATTCTGGTATGTTGTATCTTTGTTCTCATTGGTTTCAAAGAACATCTTTATTTCTGCCTTCATTTCGTTATGTACCCAGTAGTCATTCAGGAGCAGGTTATTTAGTTTCCATGTAGTTGAGCGGTTTTGATTGAGTTTCTTAGTCCTGAGTTCTAGTTTGATTGCACTGTGGTCTGAGAGACAGTTTGTTATAATTTCTGTTCTTTCACATTTGCTGAGGAGTGCTTTACTTCCAATTATGTGGTCAGTTTTGGAATAAGTGCGATGTGGTGCTGAGAAGAATGTATATTCTGTTGATTTGGGGTGGAGAGTTCTATAGATGTCTATTAGGTCCGCTTGGTGCAGAGATGAGTTCAATTCCTGGATATCCTTGTTAACTTTCTGTCTCGTTGATCTGTCTAATGTTGACAGTGGGTGTTGAAATCTCCCATTATTATTGTATGGGAGTCTAAGTCTCTTTGTAGGTCTCTAAGGACTTGCTTTATGAATCTGGGTGCTCCTGTATTGGGTGCATATATATTTAGGAGAGTTAGCTCTTCCTGTTGAATTGATCCCTTTACCATTATGTAATGGCCTTCTTTGTCTCTTTTGATCTTTGATGGTTTAAAGTCTGTTTTATCAGAGACTAGGATTGCAACCCCTGCTTTTTTTTGTTCTCCATTTGCTTGGTAGATCTTTCTCCATCCCTTTATTTTGAGCCTATGTATGTCTCTGCATGTGAGATGGGTCTCCTGAATACAGCAGACTGATGGGTCTTGACTCTTTATCCAGTTTGCCAGTCTGTGTCTTTTAATTGGAGCATTTAGTCCATTACATTTAAGGTTAATATTGTTATGTGTGAACTTGATCCTGTCATTATGATATTAACTGGTTATTTTGCTCATTAGTTGATGCAGTTTCTTCCTAGCCTCGATGGTCTTTACATTTTGGCATGTTTTTGCAATGGCTGGTACCGGTTGTTCCTTTCCATGTTTAGGGCTTCCTTCAGGGTCTCTTGTAAGGCAGGCCTGGTGGTGACAAAATCTCTAAGCATTTGCTTATCTGTAAAGGATTTTATTTCTCCTTCACTGATGAAACTTAGTTTGGCTGGATATGAAATTCTGGGTTGAAAATTCTTTTCTTTAAGAACGTTGAATATTGGCCCCCACTCTCTTCTGGCTTGTAGAGTTTCTGCCGAGAGATCTGCTGTTAGTCTGATGGGCTTCCCTTGTGGGTAACCCGACCTTTCTCTCTGGCTGCCCTTAAGATTTTTTCCTTCATTTCAACTTTGGTGAATCTGGCAATTATGTGTCTTGGAGTTGCTCTTCTGGAGGAGTATCTTTGTGGCGTTCTCTGTATTCCTGAATTTGAATGTTGGCCTGCCCTACTAGGTTGGGGAAGTTCTCCTGGATGATATCCTGAAGAGTGTTTTCCAACTTGGTTCCATTTTCCCCCTCACTTTCAGGCACCCCAATCAGACGTAGATTTGGTCTTTTTACATAATCCCATACTTCTTGCAGGCTTTGTTCATTTCTTTTTCTTCTTTTTTCTTTTGGTTTTCTCTTCTCGCTTCATTTCATTCATTTGATCCTCAATCGCTGATACTCTTTCTTCCAGTTGATCGAGTCGGTTACTGAAGCTTGTGCATTTGTCACGTATTTCTCGTGTCATGGTTTTCATCTCTGTCATTTCGTTTATGATCTTCTCTGCATTAATTAGTCTAGCTGTCAATTCTTCCACTTTTTTTTCAAGATTTTTAGTTTCTTTGCGCTGGGTACGTAATTCCTCCTTTAGCTCTGAGAAGTTTGATGGACTGAAGCCTTCTTCTCTCATCTCGTCAAAGTCATTCTCTGACCAGCTTTGATCCGTTGCTGGCGATGGGCTGCGCTCCTTTGCAGGGGGAGATGCGCTCTTATTTTTTGAATTTCCAGCTTTTCTGCCCTGCTTTTTCCCCATCTTTGTGGTTTTATCTGTCTCTGGTCTTTGATGATGGTGACGTACTGATGGGGTTTTGGTATAGGTGTCCTTCCTGTTTGATAGTTTTCCGTCTGACAGTCAGAAGGACTGTCTGTTGGTCTGTTGGAGATTGCTTGAGGTCCACTCCAGACCCTGTTTGCCTGGGTATCAGCAGCAGAGGTTGCCAAAGATAGAATATTGCTGAGCAGCGAGTGTACCTGTCTGATTCTTCCTTTGGAAGTTTCCTCTCAGGGATGACTCCACCCTGTGAGGTGTGGGGTGTCAGACTGCCCCTAGTGGGGGATGTCTCCCAGCTAGGCTACTCAGGGGTCAGGGACCCACCTGAGCGGCAGTCTGTCCCTTCTCGGATCTCAACCTCCGCGTTGGGAGATCCACGGCTCTCCCCAAAGCTGTCAGACAGAGTCGTTCGCCTCTGCACCGCCCCCGCTGCTTTCCCTATTGGACTCAGCTGTGGCTGTCCCCAGAGGTGGAGTCTACAGAGACAGGCAGGTTTCCTTGAGCTGCTGTGAGCTCCCCCAGTTCGAGCTTCCCAGCGGCTTTGTTTACCTACTTAAGCCTCAGCAATGGCGGGCGCCCCTCCCCCAGCCTCGCTGCTTCCTTGCGGATAGATCGCCGCAGACGGCTGTGTTAGCAGTGAGGGAGGCTCCGTGGGCGTGGGACCCTCCCGGCCAGGTGTGGGATATATTCTCCTGGTGTGCCTGTTTCCTTAAAGCGCAGTATTGGGGTGGGAGTTACGCGATTTTCCAGGTGTTATGTGTCTCAGTTCCCCTGGCTAGGAAAACGGATTTCCTTCCCCCTTGCGCTTCCAGGTGAGGCGATGCCTCGCCCTGCTTCAGCTCACGCTGGTCAGGCTGCAGCAGCTGACCAGCACCGATTGTCCGGCACTCCCTAGAGAGATGACCCCAGTACCTCAGTTGAAAATGCAGAAATCACCGGTCTTCTGTGTTACTCGCGCTGGGAGTTGGAGACTGGAGCTGTTCCTATTCGGCCATCTTGCTCCGCCCCCTGAATGACTTTTTAAAATATTTGTTACTTACTCTGGATTCTTCCAGCCTAATAAAAGGATATTTTTACAATAAATAATTGTTACAATTTTACAAATATATGTCACCTGGATTTTGCAAAAGAGACTAATTGATGAAATAGACTATTATAATTGTGAATACATCAGCCATAAAGAAAATAATGATAATTTACTACCATTATACACTTCAAAGTTCTTATAATTGGCATTTTAAATGGTAATGGTGGCATTTATTCAAATATTCAATAAAACAAAACTATTTTGATTTTGAAAAGCAGTAGATCATGTCATTCTATAAATTATGTTGGAAAACTTGTAATTGCATTCTTTCAAACTAATAAGAGACTGGAGTGCGTAATATAGGAAAGGTTTTTGTTACTTTTTATGGTATAGCAATGTGACTCTTATTAAAAAAAAAAAAACAACCTTATGATGGTTGTGTTTTCATAATGGAAAATGAACTATATTGGATCATTCTCATTTATATGCCTGCCCCCTCCAAGTATTCATAACGTAGTAACCTTACCCAGAGTTAAAAAAAAATCTCAAAGTTTCTAAAGTTCCTAATGAGAAGTGACAACGTGCTAGCAGCCATCGCTCTCGGCACCTCCTTGGCCTCAGTGTCCACTCTGGTGGCACTTGAGGAGCCCTTCAGCCTGCCACTGCACTGTGGGAGCCCCTTTCTGGGCTGGTGGAGGCCAGAGCTGGGTCCCTTTGTTTGCTGGGGGATGTGGAGGGAGGGGCTCAGGTGGGAACCAGGGCTGTGTGCCATACTCACAGGCCAGCAGGAGTTCAGGGTGGGCGCTGGCTCAGCAGGCCCCGCACTGGGAGCAGACAGCTGGTGCCGCCAAGGGCAGTGAGGAGGTTAGCACCCAGGCCAGCAGCTCCGGAGGGTGTGCCTGGTCCCCCAGCACTGCAGGCCGCCCTCACCACTGGAATTCTCGTAGGCCCTCAGCCATCTCCCCGCGGGGCAGGGCTCGGGACCTGCAGCCTGCTATGCCTGTGCCTCACTCCCCCCATGGGCTCCCACGCTGCCCAAGGCTCCCTGACCCGCACCAACCCTGCTCCACTGCCCGGTCCCATGGACCGCACAAGGGCTGAGGAGTGTGGGCGTGCAGCAAGGGACTGGAAGGCAGCTCCACCCATGGCCCTGCGGTGGGATCCACTAGGTGAAGCCAACTGGGCTCCTGAGTTGGGTAGGGACTTGGAGAACTTTTATGTCTAGCTGGAGGATTGCATATGCACCAATCAACACCCTGTGTCTAGCTCAAGGTTTGTAAATGCACCAATCAGTGCTCCCTGTCTAGCTAATTTCATGGGACTTGAAGAACTTTTGTGTTTAGGGAAAGGATTGTAAATGCATCAATCAGCACTCTGTGTCTAACTCAGGGATTGTAAACACACCAATCAGCACCCTGTCAAAACGGACCAGTCAGCTCTCTGTAAAATGGACCAATCAGCAGGATGTGGGTGGGGTCAGATAAGGGATAAAAGCAGGCTGCCAGAGCCAGCAGCAGCAACCTGCTGGTGTCCCCTTCCACACTTTGGAATCTTTGTTCTTTTGCTCTTTGTAATAAATCTTGCTGCTGCTCACTCTCTGGGTCCACACTAAGTTTATGAGCTATAACACTCACCACAGAGGTCTACAGCTTCACTCCTGAAGCCAGCGAGACCATAAACCCACCAGAAAGAACAAACTCACCACCTTTAAGAGCTGTACCACTCCAGACGCACCACCTTTAAGAGCTGTAGCACTCACCGTGAAGGTCTGCAGCATCACTCCTGAAGTCAGTGAGACCATAAATCCACCAGAAGGAAGAAAATGTGGACACATCTGAACATCTGAAGGAACAAACTCCGGACACACCATCTTTAAGAACTGTAACACTCACCGGGTGAGACTGTAGCTTCACTTTTGAAACCAGTGAAACGAAGTTAGTGAGACCAAGAACCCAACAATTCTGGACACATTTTGGCGACCACGAAGGGACTATCACCTATCCCCGAGCAGTGAGACTATCGCCTACCGCCCAGTGGTGAGTACCATGAGATCCCTTTCTCTTGCTCTTCTGTGCTATTTTTCCTTAGAATTCGGGGACTAAATACCGGACACCTGTCAGCCAGTTGAAAGCGACTAGTATGGCCGCTGGGCTAAAGACACGGGTGTCAGGCTTTCTGGGAAAGGGCTCTCTAACAAACTCTGACTCTTTGGAGTTGCAAGCTTTGATTTGCCTGGCACCAGCTTCCACTTTTCCTGTACTTCCGGGCTGAGCCGAGGGTTGACAGAGAGGAAAGCCATTGAGCTCCAGGGTCCCAACAAGAAGTTTGTTGACCCTGTGGCCATGAGTAGAACTCTCAAAGTCATGTCGCCCAAGGGAGACTCACCCATGTATTCTATCTACCCTGACCCTTGTCCCCTGGGTCCTAATGCCTGCCAGACAAACTTCCTCTCGCCTCTCTTCTCCGAGGCTAGCCCTGCTTCTAAAATCCACTGCCTGTCTCTGGTGTTTTTCTAGTTTCTCCTATAAAAATGATTTCTAGTATAAACTCCAGGACTCTGTTACTTTATTTAGGCACCTGGGCTCACCAATCAGAAAGACATAATTTTGGCCCAAAGCCCCATGGTAGGGATTATCTGGAATTTTAGGATCCCTCCTCAGACTGGCAGGTCTAACAAAATCTATTCCTGAAGGATACGGGTAGCCTCAGAAATTGAATCCTTCCTATTCACATAAGTGTGGACAAAAGGCGTCACTCTTCCAACCCTGGAAACCACTTCCCTCCCTCAGGGTGTGGCCCTCTACTTCATTCTGGGGGCATAACTTCTTTATAGGACAGGGGTAAAATCCCAATACTAATAGAGGAATGTTTAGGACTCTAACAGGTTTTCGAGAATGTGTCGGTAAGGGCCACTAAATCCGATTTTTCTTGGCCCTCTTTGTGGTCTAGGAGGACAGGCAAGGGTGCAGGTTTTTGAGAAAACATCAGTAAGGGAAACTAAATCTGACCTTCCTTGGTCCTCCTTGTGGTCTGGGAGGAAAACTAGTGTTTCTGCTGCTGCATTGGTGAGCGCAACTATTCTGATCAGCAAGGTCCAGGGACCATTGCAGGTTCTTGGGCAGGGGTTGTTTCTGCTGCTGCATCAGTGAGCGCAACTATTCTGATCAGTAGGGTCCAGGGACCATTGCAGGTTCTTGGGCAAGGGCAAAAGCAAAACAAACCAAAACTGCGGGGGGTTTTGTCTTTCAGATGGGAAACACTCAGGCATCAGCAGGCTCACCCTTGAAATGCATCCTAAGCCATTGGGACCAATTTGACCCACAAACTCTGAAAAAGAGGTGGCTCATTATTTTTGCTCTATGGGCTGGCCCCAAAATTCTCTCTGATGGGGAAAAACGGCCACCTGAGGGAAGTATAAATTACAATACTATGCTGCAGCTTGACCTTTTCTGTAAGAGGGAAGGCAAATGGAGTGAAATACCTTATGTCTGAGCTGTATTTTCAATGAAGGAGAATACAGAATTATGCAAAGCTTGCAACTTACATCCCACAGGAGGAACTCTCAGCTTACCTCCACATCCTAGCCTCCCTATAGCTCCCCTTCCTATTAATGATAATCCTCTAATCTCCCCTGCCCAGAAGGAAATAAGCAAAGAAATCTCCAAAGGACTACAAAAACCCGCAGGCTATCGGTTATGTCCCCTTCAAGCTGTAGGGGGAGGGGAATTTGGCCCAACCTGGGTACATGTCCCTTTCTCCCTCTCTGATTTAAAGCAGATCAAGGCAGACCTGGGGCAGTTTTCAGATGATCCTGATGGGCACACAGAAGTCCTACAGGGTCTAGGGCAAACTTTTGACTTTGCTTGGAGAGATATCATGCTACTGTTAGATCAAATCCTGGCTTTTAATGAAAAGAATGTGGCTTTAGCTGCAGCCTGAGAGTTTGGAGATACCCAGTATCTTAGTCAAGTAAATGATAGAATGACAACTGAAGAAAAGGATAAATTCCCTACCAGTCAGCAAGCCATCCCCAGTATGGACCCCCACTGGGACCTTGACTCAGATCATGGGGACTGGAGTCGTAAACATCTGTTGACTTGTGTTCTAGAAGGACTAAGGAGAATTAGGAAAAAGCCAATGAATTATTCAATGATGTCCACTGTAACCCAGGGAAAGGAAGGAAATCCTTCTGCCTTCCTTGAGTGGCTACAGGAGGCCTTAAGAAAATATACTCCCCTGTCACCCAAATGACTCGAGGGTCAATTGATTCTAAAAGATAAGTTTATTACCCAATCAGCCACAGATATCAGGCGAAAGCTCCAAAAGCAAGTCCTGGGCCCTGAACAAAATCTGGAGGCATTATTAAACCTAGCAACCTTGGTGTTCTATAATAAGGAACAAGAGGAGCAGACCCAAAAGGAAAAGTGAGATAAGAGAAACACCGCAGCCTTAGTCATGGCCCTCAGACAAACAAACCTTGGTGGTTCAGAGAGGACAGAAAATGGAGCAGGACAATCACCTGGTAGGGCTTGTTATCAGTGTGGTTTACAAGGGCACTTTAAAAAAGATTGTCCAACGAGAAACAAGCCACCCCCTCATCCATGTCCACTATGCCAAGGTAATCACTAGAAGGTGCACTGCCCCAGAGGACAAAGGTTCTCTGGGTCAGTAGCCCCCAACCAGATGACCCAACAACAGGCCTGAGGGTGCCTGGAGCAAGTGCCAGCTCATGTCTTCACCCTCACTGAGCCCTGGGTGCATTTAACCTTTGAGGGCCAGGAAATTGTCTTCCCCCTGGACACTGGCATAGCCTTCTCAGTGCTAATCTCCTGTCTTGGACGACTGTCCTCAAAATCAGTTACCAGCCGAAGAATCCTGGGACAGTCTGTAACCAGGTATTTCTCCCACCTCCTCAGTCATAATTGGGAGACTTTGCTCTTTTCACATGACTTTCTTGTTATGCTTGAAAGTCCCACATCCTCATTAGGGAGGGACATATTAGCCAAAGCTGAAGCTATTATCTACATGAATATGGGGAACAAGTTACCCATTTGTTGTCCCCTACTTGAAGGGGTAATCAACCCTGAAGTCTGTCCTTCCAAACCTGGAAGGACAATTTGGAAGGACAAAAAATGCCCACCTAGTCCAAATCAGACTAAAAGATCGCACCACTTTTCCTTATCAAAGGCAATATCCCTTAAGACCTGAAGCTCATAAAGGATTACAGGATATTGTTAAATATTTAAAAGCTCAAGACCTAGTAAGGAAATGCAGCAGTCCCTGCAACATCCCAATTCTAGCAGTACAAAAACCAAATGGTCAGTGGAGACTACTGCAAGATCTTAGACTCATCAATGAGGCAGTAATTCCTCTATATCCAATTGTACCAAACTCCTATACCCTGCTCTCTCAAATACCAGAGGAAGCAGAATGGTTCACAGTTCTGGACCTCAGTAATGCCTTCTTCTGTATTCCCCTGCACTCTGACTCCCAGTTTGTCTTTGACTTTGAGGATCCCATAGACCACATGTCCCAACTTACATGGAAGGTCTTGCTCCAAGGGTTTAGGGATAGCCTTCATCGGTTTGGTCAGGCACTGGCCCAAGGTCCAGGCCACTTCTCAAGTCCAGGCACTCTGGTCCTTCAGGATGTAGATGATTTACTTTTGGCTACCAATTTGGAAGCCTCGTGCCAGCAGGCTACTCTAGGTTTCTTGAACTTTCTAGCTATTCAAGGGTACAAGTTGTCTAGGTCTAAGGCCCAGCTTTGCCTACAGCAGGTCAAATATCTAGGCCTAATCTTAGCCAGGGGGACCAGGGTCCTCTGCAAGGAACAAATGCAGTCTATACTGGCTTATCCTCACCCTAAGACATTAAAACAGTTGTTGGGGTTCCTTGGAATCACTGGTTTTTGCTGACTATGGATCCCCAGATACAGAGTGATAGCCAGGCCCCTCTATACTCTAATCAAAGAAACCCAGAAGGCAAATACTCAGCTAGCTGAATGGGAACCAGGGGCAGAAACAGCCTTGAAAACCTTAAAGCAGGCCCTAGTACAAGCTTCAGCTTTAAGCCTTCCCACAGGACAAAACTTCTCTTTATACATCACAGAGAGATCAGGGATAGCTCTTGGAGTCCTTACTCAGACTTGTGGGACAACCCCACAACCAGTGGCATACCTAAGTAAGGAAATTGATATAGTAGCAAAGGGCTGGCCTCACTGTTTATGGGTAGTTGCGGCACTGGCCGTCTTAGTGTCAGAGGCTATTAAAATAATACAAGGAAATGATCTCACTGTCTGCACTACTCATGATGTAAATGGCATGCTAGGTAACAAAGGAAGTTTATGGCTGTCAGACAAGCGCCTACTTAGATACCAGGCGCTACTCCTTGAGGGACTGGTGCTTTAAATACATATATGTGTGGCCCTCAACCCTGCCACTTTTTTCCCAAAGGATGGGAAACCCCTATTAAATACCACAAGGAAAAAACCCAAGGAGGTGGCAGTCTTACACTGCTGAAGCCATCAAAAGGGAAAGGAGAGGGAAGAACAGCAGCATAAGCAGATGGCAGAGGCAGCAGAAAGGAAAGAAAGAGACAGGAAGTCAGAGAGAGAGAGAGGAAGAAACAGAGACTGAGAAGCAGACAGAGAGGAAGAGACAGAGAGACAGAAAATCAAAGAGGGAGTCAGAAAGAGACAAAGAAATCAAAGAGAAAGAGAGAGATGGATGCAGTAGAGAAAAAACAGTGTACCCTATTCCTTTGAAAGCCAAGGTAAATTCCTAAATGTCTGCCCAGCCAAGATATATTCTTCTTATGTGGAACGTCAATCTATGTCTGCCTCCTCACTAACTGGGCAGGCACGTGCACCTTAGTCTTTCTAAGCCCCAACATTAATGTTGCCCCAGGAAATCAGACCCTATCAGTGCCCCTCAAATCTCAAGTCCATCAGCGCAGAGTCATACAACTAATACCGCTACTTATAGGGTTAGGAATGGCTACTGCTACAGGAACCAGAATAGCCAGTTTATCAACTTTATTATCCTACCACCACACACTCTCAAAGGATTTCGCAGACAGTTTGCAAGAAATAACAAAATCTATCCTTACTCTACAATCCCAAATAGACTCTTTAGCATCAGTGACTTTCCAAAACTGCCAAAGCCTAGAATTCTTCACTGCTGAGAAAGGAGGACTTTACACCTTCTTAGGGAAGAGTGTTGTTTTTACACTAAATAGTCAGGCTAGTACGAGATGCCACCCAGAGTTTACAGGAAAAGGCTTCTGAAATCAGGCAATGCCTTTCAAATTCTTATACCAACCTCTGGAGTTGGGCAATGTGGCTTCTCCCCTTTCGAGGTCTTGTGGCAGCCATCTTGCTGTTACTTGTCTTTGGACCCTGAATTTTTAACCTTCTTGTCAGATTTGTTTCCTCTAGAATTGAGGCCATCAAGCTACAGATGGTCTTACAAATGGAACCCCAAATGACCGCAACTAACAATTTCTACCGAGGACCCCAGGACCGACCTGCTGGCACTTTCACTAGCCTAGAGAGCTCCCCTCTGGAGGACCATACAACTGCAGGGCCATGTCATTGTTCCTATCCAGCAGGAAGTAGCTAGAGCTGTTATCGGCTAAATTCCCAACAGCAGTTGGGGTGTCCTGTTTAAAGGGGGGAATGAGAGGTGACGACGTGCTAGCAGCCCTTGCTCTTGGCACCTCCTGGGCATCGGTGTCCACTCTGGTGGTGCTTGAGGAGCCCTTCAGTCCACCACTACACTGTGGGAGTTCAGCTCCCTCTGCTTGCGGGATGGTGTGGAGGGAGAGGTGCAGGCGGGAACTGGGGCTGTGTGTGGTGCTCCCAGGCCAGTGTGAGTTCTGGGTGGGCATGGAATTGGTGGGCCCTGCACTCGGAGCAGCCAGCCGGCGCCGTCGGCCCTGGGCAGTGAGGGGCTTGGCACCCAGGCCAGCAGCTGCGGAGGGTGTGCCTGGTCCCCCAGCCCTGCCGGCCTGTCCACGCCATACTCGAATTCTCGCTGGGCCTCAGCCACCACCCCACTGGGCAGGGCTTGGGATCTGCAGCCTGCCATGCTCAAGCCCCCGGGTGGGCTCCTGTGTGGCCCAAGCCTCCCCGCCTGGTCCCATCAGCCACCCAAGGGCTGAGGAGTGCAGGCACACTGCACAGGACTGGAGGGCAGCTCCGCCCATGACCCTGCTGGGATCCATTAGGCTAAGCCAGCTGGGCTCCTAAGTCGGGTGGGGACTTGGAGAACTTTTATGTCTAGCTGGAGGATTGTATACGCACCAATCAGCACCCTGTGTCTAGCTCAAGGTTTGTAAACACACCAATCAGTGCTCTGTGTCTAGCTAATCTAGTGAGGACTTGGAGAACTTTTGTGTCTAGCTAAAGGATTGTAAACGTACCAATCAGCACTCTGTGCATAGCTCAGGAATTGTAAACGCACCAATCAGCACCCTGTCAAACCGGACCAATCAGCTCTCTGTAAAATGGACCAATCAGCTCTCTGTAAAATGGACCAATCGGCAGAATGTGGGTGGAGTCAGATAAGGGAATAAAAACAGACTGCCAGAGCCAGCAGTGGCTGGCTGGGGTATCCTTCCACACGGTGGGAGCTGTGTTCTTTTGCTCTTTACAATAAATCTTGCTACTGCTCATTTAGTTCCATGTTAAATTTATGGGTTATAACACTCACTGTGAAGGTCTGCAGGTTCGCTCCTGAAGCCAGGGAGACCACCAACCCACTGGGAAGAATGAACAAACTCCAGACGTACCACCTTTAAGAGCTGTAACACTAACCAGGAAAGTCTGCAGCTTCACTCCTGATGTTAGCGAGACCACGAACCCACCAGAAGGAAGAAACTGCAGACACATCTGAACATCTGAAGGAACAAACTCTGGACACAAAATCTTTAGGAACTGTAACACTCACCATGAGGGTCCCTGGCTTCATTCTTGAAGTCAGTCAGAGCAAGAACCCACCAATTCCTGACGCACCAAGATTGTCTTTATTTTTAAATAATCATTAATATAATATTTGATTTTCTTTGGAGAAAAACATAGTCTTTCAAAGTGCTTATCACCTTCATATGATTGAACACTGCCTATTGAAAACTGTTTTTGATTTTCCAAGTATCTCATTAAAAATAATTTATATATTTTATGTTGAAATATTTTTACATATAATTAGGCATAAAATATTCATACTCAAAAGGTAACACTTAAAACTCACAACAAGCGAGAGTGTCAGAGGTCATTCTTGCCTTTCTCTACTTCTTAGTAAATATTTTGTAACCTCTTCACCCCAAGGGGGAGATTTAGAGTAGGGTGCAATTCAAATTTGAACCTACGAATTTAAAATGGCTGTTTAGTCTGGTAGCAACTGTTAATCAAGGACACAATTTTTATATGCCAGTGATGTCAAAGTACACTCGCTAATATTACAGAAGCCGTGCTCAGACAACAGCTGGGAGACAAGCAGTAATTGAACATACTTAAAAATCCACCCCATGTACTGAACAGATTTCAGTGTCTGCTGTGTTTAAGGTCCACTGAATTGTGAAATGGCTGTTTCATTCGCACAGATGTTAATATCTCCAGGCTCTTCTCTAGCTTTGTAGCTTCTCATTTACATATCTGCAGTAAGTTTGGTGTTCATGAAGTGAGATGCCGCTACTTGTCACTACTCTTTGTTATAATAAAGGATGTTCAAGACAAAATACGAGCTACTTGTATTTTGCTTAATTACAGCTCATTAAGGCTTAAGAAAAAAATAATAAAGGAACATAGCAATAGGTGTTCAGTCACCAGTGCTTCATTAGCCCTTTTACTGTTTAAATGCCTGAAGCTGATGAATATAAATTGCTCATATAAATGCAATTTAAAAAGTTTTTTCTCTCTTTTTTCATCTATGTAAACAGTATCAAATAATGAAATTGATCATTTGATATTGTGAGATTCTTGAGAGTGAAATTTTATTTTTACATGCTTAGTAGATTTTTCTTTATGTAGATATTTATGCTGAGCAATTCCCAAGCTGTTTAAAAATCATTTGATCAAATAAAATAGAAGATGCACGGATTCTAAACCAGAGGTTAAAGAGACATAGCATAGCTAATTATGTCTCACATGCCAAGATAATGTTGCTTGTTCTGATGAGGTTGAACATACTAATGCCTAAATGTCAATACTTTCCACACAGCTGGTATCTTTCGATTAAATCTATTGTCTTGATGCACACAGTCAGTTATTTGCTACAATGACTCTACTTCAGGAAACTAAATACTTCTTGACAATAAGCTGCTCAATTTTGGAATTCATCAGGATGCACTTTATTGTTTTCCGTTCACAGGACTAACAAATAGTGTTACTTTTGATTTTAGTTTTGTAGAAATACACTCTTTAAGTAAGTTTTATAGCTCACCTGGTACCCTGATTGGTCTTACCGTTTCCTTGAGAACATTTTGCCAAAATGTTTTATATACTTTATTAAAATAATAATCCTTGCAAAAGTGATTTAGAAGTCCCTCATTTTGATATTATCATTTAGCATACATTTCCAGATTTGTAAATCATGCTCAGTGAGAATGATCTTTTATTAGGATTTGAAGAGAACATAGTAATATTTTCCCTTACACTGAGAAGTGCATAGAAAATAGAAAATTATAACATTGCAAACATTTTTTCTAGATATAGCCAATTTTAATTGGTCATCTATGACTGACTCTGTGTGTGTGTATTCAATATCATATTTGCGAACAGAACAACTACACTTTATTTCCTTCATAAAATTACCAACTTAAGAAATACTTTTATCCTATTTAATCTTTGCTATTTTTTCAAGTGGGATTTTGATGCAGGATTTTTCTTCTCAGTCACTTTGCAAGCCAGGTTCCCTGGCCAGCGATGTCTTGTCTCAGCCTCACTCGGCCCTGCTGGCGTGCCCCAGCTTGCCTGTGTTATAGCTTGTACCCACATTCAGCAGTTCGCAAGCTCTTGTACCATGCTCAAGAAGAATGAGGATACACAGGATATTGAAGGGCAAAGAGGGTGGAGAAGAGTTTTATTAAGTGATGAAAATGGCTTTCATCAGAAAGGGTACATGGTGGGGATGGTTCCCCTATGAGAAGGTGGGAAAATTCCCCCCTGTGGCTGGGTCTGGGACCTTTTATGAACTCAGAAGGGGGAGTGTGTGCTGATTGGTTTGTGAGTATGCCAAAACGGTTAAAGAAAATATACCACTCAAAGTTGGGCAGGAAGTATAGTAAAACAAATTAGGAAAGGGTAGGTATAAGTAAAATAGGTGAAGGGTAGGGACAAATCAGAGGAATGCATGCCAAACAGGAACACAAGTTCCCAATCCTGTCAGAGGATTTAACTAGTAGGTTGGCTTTCAGGCTGCAAACTTTCAGGGTCCTCTTTGGCTTAGAGGTGGGGTTTCACTGTGGACCCACCTACCTGCCTAGAATTTCTCTGCCTCCTGCCTCTATCAACTTCAAATGCATATAATTAAAATATATGCATGTATTTAAAATGCATAAACTTAATGCATATAAATTGTATATTATGCAAATGTATACAAATATATATACTTAAAAGATATCAACAAAGGCTTAAATGCACATATTTTCAAAGACGTGGCAAAATTTTCCATCTATTGGAATAATGCCAAATTAATTTATATTTAGTATTTATGCCACTTAACTACCAGTTTGTCATAGTAGGTTTCCAGCATTGGTTTACATAAAGGAGATCATTGGAATAAAATGTATTTTTCACACAATTCAGTAGATTATTTTACAGCTGACTTACTGCAAGCTCTGCCTCCCGGGTTCATGCCATTCTTCTGCCTCAGCCTCCCCAGTAGCTGGGACTACTGTCACCCACCACCACACCTGGCTAATCTTTTGTATTTTTAGTAGAGTCGGGGTTTCACCGTGTTAGCCAGGATGGTCTCAATCTCCTGACCTCATGATCCGCCCGCCTCGGCCTCCCAAAGTGCTGGGATTAGAGGCATGAGCCACTGTGCCTGGCCTGCTGACTTTCTAATTTTCAAGAAAATTTAAAATTATATTGCTGTTGAATAATAAGTATACATATTACACCATGATTGTCATGAAAATTATTCATATTTATAGTATAGCTCTCTGTATATAACAGAAACTAAATCTGAAATCGTTTAGGAGGAAAAAAAAAAAAGCCAGATATTTAGCAACTAAGATAAGGGTAGTAATGAGGAGGCCTCAGATTATATAATTTTTAGAAAATTCAATGTGGCCTAATTCTAGTAATTAGACCTACATTTTGTGACCAAACCCTTCCTTGAAAACCTGTTTTGGTAACTAGGCCTCTAATTTATCTGAGTTTAAATTGTGTTTTATCCAATACCGTGACTCAATATTACTTTTAATAATTGCAAAGGAGCTTAGCTAAACTGCAACATCTGAGAAAACAATTTCCAAAGTTTGCACTCATTTCAGACACCACCATCAATTTCAAGGATCCTCAGAAGCATCATCATTTCACAATAGCTAGCTACAAATTCAGGAGTCTTTATGACTACCCTCAGGTTCAATAATTCACTAGAAACATTCACAAATCCCAGGAAAGTGTTATGTCTAATGATTATAATTTTATTATGGAAAAAGTATACAAATTAGAATCAGTCTAAGGAAAAGACATGCATACGGTGAATTCTGGGAGGTTTCTAGTTTTTGTTTTTTTAAGAGATGATGTGTTGCTAATGTTACTGGAAAGGGGTCCTGATCCAGACCCCAAGAGAAGCTTCTTAGGCTCATGCAAGAAATAATTCAAGGCAAATCCATAAAGTGAAAGAAAGTTTATTAAGAAAGTAAAAGAATAAAAGAATTGCTACTCCATAGGCAGAACAGCCCTTGATTGCCCATTTTTGTGGTTATTTCTTGATTATGTGCTAGACAAGGTGTGAATTATTCGTGAGTTTCCTGGGAAAGGCATGGACAATTCCAGGAACTGAGGTTTCTCCTCTTTTTAGACCATATAGGGTAACATCTGGACATTGCTATGTCATTTGTAAACTGTTACGGTGCTAGCAGGAGTGTCTTCTAGCATGCTAGTGCATTATAATTAGCATACAGCGAGCAGTGAGGACGGCCAGAGTTCACTCTCCTCGCCATCTTGGTTTTGGTGGATTTTGGCTGGCTTCTTTACTGCGACCTGTTTTATCATCAAGGTCTTTATTACCTGTGTCTTGTGCCAACCTCCTATTTCATACTGTGACTTAGAATGCCTAACTTACTGAGAAAGCAGCCAAGCAGGTTTCCGCCTTATTTTACCCAGACCCTATTCAAGATGGAGTTGTTCTTGTTCAAATGCCTCTGTCACTATGCTGCCCAGGGTGGTCTCAAACTCCTGACCTCAAATAATCCTCCTGCTTCAGCCCTGCAAAAGTGCTGGGATTACATGCATAATTCACCACAGCCAGATAGTCTGGGAGATTTCTAAATGTGAAATTTCCATCGTCTTCAGGGGTGCTTTATTCTTGCAAGCATCAGTTCGTGGCAATAATAACAAAGTATAGTCACCGTGAGAATCTCATTAGAGCTTCAGCTTGAGAGTGCCTATTGAGGCTTCATGAGATAGGCATGATTGACTCATTGCTTACATGATTGAACTTAATTTTCCACCCCACTCTCCAGTATGGAGGTCTCATGAGGTCCATGGCCAAATCTTCTACCGCAAGCCTGGTTTTGATGTGACCAACCCCTACCACTGAGTCATCTCACTAGCATAAACTATTGAGGGGAACATCATGAATAATGAAGACACTGCCATCACTTAAGAAATGCAAAAGGTTTAGAACCTGTCTCTCGGGAGCTGAGACAATGACCAGACCTCTCTTTGGAAGTTAAATTCCTTAATACAAAATGAACTAATCAAGAACCTAAATCAGAACCTGATCTCCAGGTGTTAACTCCTGATATTTGCTGCTGCAGTGAACAGCAATACTAGCCTTATGCAAGTCTATCTACCCAGATCACAGACCCTTGTCCATGCCCAGCTTTTGTGTGATTGTGTTCCATTTTACACTCAGCAAAAAACAGATCAACCTCGTCTTTTGACAATTTAAATGAAAAAGAGGGCTAACTGGCTAGGTAGATAGATAATACCTTTCGATTTCAGCTAAAAAACAAATACAAAAACAAAAATTGACTTAAAATCCACCTAACTGACATTTATAATGGTAAATTATTGAATTTTTTTATACATATCCAAAACGCTACATTTTCTCTCTTCGTTATTAACTCATATTGGAAACATTATCCCAATAATTTAGAATTTAAAAATTCATCTTCAATTGAGTGACCATAATTTGACAAACTGACTCATGACTTTCGGCCAGTAGACTCCTTTTTGTTATGGTAAGAGCATTATAGACCCCTGACCCCTTTTCCACCATTTGAAAGTGAATTGTTTTTAAGTATATATAGTCTTTCCCTTTGAACAATGTCTGTACTCACCAAAGAACATAGAAATAAACATTTACAATCACATTGATTACTATTGTTTATAAGGCAGTTGAGTTAAAAATGAAATATGTACCTTATTAAATAAGCCAGGTCAAAAAAAATTGGTGTCTACACCAGAGTAAGCAGTTACCCTGAGATTCGCAGTTTTGACTGTTTGTTGTCTTTGCGTGCACAGAGTCTAGTTCCACAAAGTCTTAGAGAAATTATATTCACAGTGGATCCTTACATTTATTTATTTATTTATTTATTTGTTTCTTTCTTTCTTTCTTTCTTTTTATTTTTGAGATGCAGTTTCACTGTTGTTGCCTAGCCTGGAGTGCAGTGGCGTGATCGCAGCTCACTGCAACCTCTGCCTCCTGGTTTCAAGCAATTCTCCTGCCTCAGCCTCCTGAATAGCTGGGATTACAGGTGTGCACCACCATGCCTGGCTATTTTTATTTTTTATTTTTTTTTGTTGCATTTTTAGTAGAGACAGGGTTTCACCACGTTGGCCAAGCTGGTCGCAAACTCCTGACCTCAGGTGATCCACCTACTTCTGCCTCCGAAAGTGCTGAGATTACAGGTGTGAGCCACTGCACCTAACCCTTATTTATATTTAAAATAAAAGTTTTAAACGTTTTTTAGGTACTGGGTCATGCATGTAATTTATTTTGAGAATGTTGATTATATAATTACTATCCATATAAGAATAAAATGTAAATAAATGTACATACTATGAAGCTCTGCACTCAAAGACTATGAGCAATGACTTTTTCTTAAATATTCTATCTGTAAAGACTTTTTATTATAAAATGTTTGTATTACATATATACATGAATATTCAATAAATTTTAAAGATGAAATATTAAACTTTTTAAAAAATGGTTACTCTCATTTTTAAAAAAAATTATTTCAGGTTCAGGGCTACATATGCAGGTTTGATATATAGGTAAACTGTGTGTCATGGAGTGTTTGTTTGTTTGTTTGCCTGTTTGATACAGAGTCTCGCTCTGTTGCCCAGGCTGGAGTGCAATGGCAGAATCTTGGCTAATGGCAACCTCCACCTCCTGGGTTCAACCGGTTCTCCAGCTTCAGCCTCCTGAGTAGCTGAAATTACAGGCACCCACCATCATACATGGCTAATTGTTGTGTTTTTGTAGAGATAGGGTTTCACCATGTTGGCTTGAACTCCTGACCTCAGGTGATCCGCCTGCCTCGGCCTCCAAAAGTGCTGGGAGGTGTCATGGGATTTTGGTGTACAGATGATTTCATCAGTCAGGTGATATAGCACCTAATAGGTATTTTTATCCTCATCTCCCTCCTGCCACTCTTCACTCTCAAGAAGGCTGCCATATCTGTTTTTCCCCTCCTTTTTGTCTATGCGTTTTCATTATTTATAAATGAAAACATGTATATTTGTTTTTCCATTCCTGGGTTAATTTTTATAAGATAATGATCTTCAGCTCCACACATGTTGCTGCAAAGGACATGAATCTGTTCCTTTTTGTGGCTGCATAGTATTCCATGGTGTATTTGCACCACATTTTCTTTATTCAGTCTATCATTGATGGGTATTTAGGTTGATCCCATGTCTTTGCTATTGTGAATAGTGCTGCAGTGAACAAACGCATGCATATGTCTTTATGATAGAAAAAAATTATATTCCTTTGGGTATATACCAATAATGGGATTGTCAGATCAAATGGTAATTCTGTTTTAAGTTATTTGAGAAATCACCGCACTGCCTTCCACAATGGCTTAACTCATTTGCAGTCCCACCAGCAGTATATAAGTGTTCTCTTTTCTACACAGCCTTGTTAGCATCTGTTATTTTTTGACTTTTTAATAATAGTCATTCTGACTGGTGTGTGATAATGTCTCATTGTTTTTTTTTTTTTTATTTCTGTGACTACTGATGTTAAGCATTTATTTTCATACGTTTGTTGGCCATGTGTATGTCTTCTTTTGAAAAGTATCTGTTCATGTCCTTTGCCCACTTTTTAATACAGTTGCTTGTTATTGTGTTTGTAAATTTGTTTTAAGTTTCTTATAGATTCTGGATGTTAGAACTTTGTCAGATGCATACTTTGCAAAAATGTTCTCCCATTCTATAGGTTGTCTATTTACTCTAGTGATAGTTTATTTTGCTTTGCAGAAGTTCTCTAGTTTAATTAAAGCCAATTTGTCTTTTTTTTTTAATTTTAATTGCTTCTGGCATCTTCGTTATGATATCTTTGCCAACTCATTTTTCCAGAATGATATTTCTTAGGTTATCTTCCTAAGATTTTTTTGGTTTTAAATTTAAGCCTTTAATCCATCTTGGTTGACTTTGTGTATGTTGTAAGGAAGGAGTCCAGTTTCAGTCTTTGGCATATGTCTAGCCAGTTATTCCAGGACCATTTATTGAATAGGGAGTCCTTTGCCCATTGCTTGTTTTCATCAGCTTTGTTGAAGATCAGGTGGTTGTAGGTGTGTAGCATTATTTCTCGACTCTCAATTCTGTTCCATTGTTCTATGTGTCATGGTATCATGATGTCAGGTATCATGATGCCTCCAGCTTTGTTCTTTTTGCTCAGGATTGCTTTGGCTATTCAAGCTCTTTTTTGATTCCATATGAATTTTAAAATAGTTTTTCTTAATTCTATAAAGAATGTTATTGGTAATTTGATTGAAATAGCATTAAATCTGTAAATTGCTCTGGGTGTTATGGCCATTTAAATTATATTGATTCTTTCTATCCATGAGCATCAAATGTTTTTCCATTTACTTGTATCATATCTGATTTCTCTGAGCAGTGGCTTATAATATTTTCAATCTTTGGTTAGCTATGTTCCTAGACATTTTCTTTTTGTGGCAATTATGAATAGGATTGAGTTCCTGATTTGTCTCTTGGTTTGGATGTTGTAGGTATATAGAAATGCTACTGATTTTTATGTTTATTTTGTACCCTGAAAATTTACTGAAGTTGTTTATGAGATCAAGGAGCTTTTGAACAGAGGCTATGGGGGTTTTCTAGAAGTTATACCAACCACATCTCAGACCACAGCACTACAAAAATAAAAATCAATGCTAAGAAAATTCTTCAAAAACATTCAATTGCGTGGAAATTCAACAATCTGATCCTGAATGAGTTTTGGGTAAATAATTAAATTAAGTCAAAAACCAAGGAATTCTTTGAAGCTAAACGTAACAAAGATACAACATATCACAATATCCAGGACACCCCTAAAACAATGTTAAGATGGTCGTTTGTAGCACTAAATGCCCATATCAAAAAGATATAAAGATCTCAAATTAACAACCTAACATCACAACTAAAACAGCTAGAGAAGCAAGAACAAAACAACCCCAAAGTTAGTAGAAGACAAGAAGTAACTATAATCAGAGCTGAACTGAAGAAAAGTGAGACACAAAAATCACTCAAAAGATCAGTGAATCCAGGAGTTTGTTCTTTGAAAAAAATAATAAGATAGACTGCTAGCCAGACTAATAAAGAAAAAAAGAGAGAGAAGATCCACATAAACATAATTAGAAATGACAAAGGGTACATTACCAGTGACCCCACAGAAATACAAAAAAATTATCAGACTCCTATGCACACCTCTATGCACACAAACTAGAAAATCTAGAAGAAATGCACAAAATCCTGGATACAGATAAACTCCCAAAACTGAACCAGAAAGAAATTGGATCCCTGAACTTGAGTCAATAATGAGTTCCAAAATTGAATCAGTAATAAAAAACCTGTCAACCAAAAAAAGCCCAGAACTAAATTAATTTCTACCAAATACATAAAATAGAGTAGATACCAGTCCTACTGAAACTATTCCAAAAACCTGAGGAGGAGGGACTTCTTCCTCAATTCATTCTATGAGGCCAGCATCATCCAGATACCCAAACACAGCAGGCAGACAACAAATAAAGAAAACTTCAGGTCAATATCCTTGATAAACATAGATGTAAGAATCCTCAAGAAATAACTAGCAAACTGAATTCAGCAGCACATCAAAAAGCTAATCCACCATGACCAAGTAGGCCTTATCCCTGGGATGCAAGGTTGGTTCAGCTTATACAAATCAGCAAATGTGATTCATCACATAAACAGAAGTAATTCCAAAACCATGTGATTATCTCAATAGATGCAGAAAATATTTTAATAAAATTCAACATCCCTTCATGTTAAAAACCCTTAATTAATGAGGCATTGAAGAAACATACTCCAAAATAATAAGAGTCATCTATGGCAAACCCACAGCCAACTTCATGCTGAACAGACAAAAGCCAGAAGCATTCCTTTTGGGAACTGGCACAAGACAAGGATGCCCTCCCTCACCATATCTATTCAACGTAATATTGGAAGTCCTGATCAGATCAATCAAGTAAAAGAAATAAAGGACACCTAAATAGGAAGAGAGGAAGTCAAACTATTCATGTTTGCAGATTACATGATTCTACATCTAGAAAAGTTTTAATTTGAGACAGAGGATTATGAAATATGAAGCATCTATAGCCTGCATAGAGTTTGAAAATAACAGAAAAAGATGCAACCTTCTGATCAAATTCAGATGGGAAAGCAAACAGGGAGAGTTCAAATTAAATTTGCCTGTGAATAATAGAATAGTCTTCATGGAAACAGCAAGACGAAGTTTGCAAACATAGTCACCAATTGTTACTAGTCCATTTACATTTTAATAAATACTTTATGGTGTTAACATTTTTACATATTTGGTCAATCTCCCAAGATGTTAATAAAAGAGAAAACAATACCATTCATTACAAAAATAAGGTGAATGTATGTAAAAAGTCAACGTTCTATTATGAAAGTGAAAATAAGATTTTTTTTTTAAAGAAATGAAAATGTTACAATTAGATTGAACTGTCAAAATTGCATAATGGCTAGTTTTAGATTCATTTAATTTTAAATTACTTGTAGTTTGAAAATAAGACAACATAGAATGATAAGTATTATATTATCAAATGCAGATATTTTTTAAAATCTTAAATATTTGACCAAAACTCTTCCCAACATTTTATATTTTCATATTTTGTTATTTATTTATTTACTTGAGACAGAGTTTCGCTTGTTGCCCAGGCTGGATTGCAGTGGCATGATCTTGGCTCACTGCAACCTGTGCCTCCTCGGTTCAAGTGATTCTCCTGCCTCAGCCTCCCTAGTAGCTGGGATCACAGGTGTCCACCACCATGCCCAGCTAATTTTTGTTTTTTTAGTAGATACAGGGTTACACCATGTTGTCTAGGCTGGTCTCAAACTCCTGGCCTCAGGTAATCTGCCCGCCTTGGCCTCCCAAATTTCTGAGATTACAGGTGAGAGCCACCGTGCCCATCCATATTTTGTTATTTTTATAAGAATATATTTATCTAATTATATAACTTTGTATGTTTTATCATGCAAGTCTTCAGAAAGATATACATTGACATTCTAATTAATAATTTTTGCTCAGTATTGCCCATCTATTCCCTCGGCCTCCTCCATCAATCCTGAAGAGGTAGATGAGGAGGAAAGAATGTAGAAGTGGTCACCTCTTCTGGGAGACAGATTGAATTTCACTTGCTTCCCATGCTCTTCTAAATAATCTATAGAGATTTAGTTTTCTACATTCTCACAGGAAAGATCAATTCATTAAACAAACACTGTTGCCCTCAAAGTTACTTCTGCTCAAAAACAAATTTTTTTCTACCCTTATGAACCACATGCTCCCCTTGTCCTATAATACTGGAATTTCTTGAATTTTTCTTTAATAATAAAGCAATGCCATTTTTGAGCAATATGGAAGAATAGAAGGTAATCTGCCAGAAGTTTCTCATGAAAACAAAAGTTCTGCAACCATCCACAGACAAAACTGTCTGTGGGAGCCTTGAACTTCAGGTAGGAGGTTGTGAAATCCCGGTGAAGTCCAAGACCTAGAAAGATCATTTTGAGACTGCAAAACCACATCCCATGTGACAGGTTCACTGATCGTGTTTCTTAGTTTCAGACCCAGAAAGGGTTCCTTTCCCTGACAGGTGAGGCTACAGATATCTTTAGCCTTTATCCTACTTCCAAAACCATCTATCCAGAGGTCTAGGAGAAATCACTCACACTAGCATTTTAGAGGACAGGCCGGTCTGTACTCTGATATCAGTCTCAGCTATGGACCTCAAAGTTATTCAGCAACTTAGCTCCAACCTCCTTCTGCTGTAGTTCCAGCTTAGTGCTCCTTGCACAAGGACCCAGAGGGAGACTCACCAATTTGTGCCACCACTAACCGACTTGCCAGCCTCTGTCTCACTGAAGATCCTGAAGGGGCCCTGTCTCAGCCATAGCCCCTCTTTTCCACTGCTCCAGAGTTATCCTACTTTACGGAAA
The DNA here is from genome assembly GCF_009764315.1 of Trachypithecus francoisi. Classification (NCBI taxonomy): domain Eukaryota; kingdom Metazoa; phylum Chordata; class Mammalia; order Primates; family Cercopithecidae; genus Trachypithecus; species Trachypithecus francoisi. The sequence goes on along the minus strand of NW_022681463.1, from coordinate 53,071,980 downwards.
ACTCCTGGGAGACACTCCCCAACATGCTTTCTGAACTTTATCCCATAGAAGTTTTTGAAAGGGGCCTGAATCTCAGTTCTAGCCCCTCTAAGCTTTCATCTGTGAGCAATCCTGTTTGCAGAGAGAACTCCTAACATTCTTACCCAATGGTGTCACCAAGTCAAGCTTGTCAACATCATTTCCACAGCAGATACTGAATTAGCCATGAAACTCAGTTATAGTCCCTCTCAGCTGCGGTCTGGGGGCAATTATTGCCCTGCCAGGTCTCCATGGGAAGATGTGCTCATCTAAGTCCTTGTAGTAGCCTTGATAATCTCTTTCCTACAGCCAATCCTTAAACATCCCTGTATCCTGATCCTAGCCCCTCTTGTCTATGGGTTTTGCTTGCAAAACAGAGCAATTTTGCTTGCCTGGGGACTTAGAAGGAGGCACATTCAACAGTACCCCTACAGGCTGACGCACTGACCCTGGTTCCACTGAGGATCTTGAAGAGCCCTGTAGATTGTCTCCAGGCCTTCTCAACTGTCGTCTGAGAACCAGCCTGTTTACCCAGAACCCCACCTGAAAATACATATATTTGTGAACTGGATACAGGTCTGAAGATCTTGTTCTTGACTGGGGACCTAAAACAACCAGAGTCTCAGATCCAGCACATTGCACCATGGACTAAAGCAGACTAGCCAACCTAGCAGTCCATCTAGTGATCCCATGGGAGCCCTCCCAGAGACCCAGAAGAAGCCACACATGTCAGTATACTTGATAACAAATTGGCTGATCCGAGAACCCTAAAGTGTAAACTTATCCCAGTACCAGTCCAATAGAATGAAATCCTGGAGATAGTCCAGGGCAGTCAGGGATCAAATCAGACTTACAAGCCCTGGAAATAGGCCACTAATTATGGTATCCACTGTAGACTCAGCATCAACCATGTGAACTGACCCCAGTCCCATTCAACTACAATCCTAGAGGCAACCGTATCAGCCTGGAGAGCTAATTTTTCAAAATCAATCTTAAGAACTGAAAGTAAAGTTGACTTCTTCAAATGCACAGTCATCAACATAAGGCTACATGTATACCAAAAAATTGGGCAAACATGACACAATCAAGGGAACTAATAAAGCTCCAATAACCAACCCAAAAGAAGTAGAGATATGTAAATTGTCTGAAAAATAATCCAAAATAATAACTATTTTAAAGAAATTCAATGAGATGCAAGGAAATACAGACAGATAACTAAATGAAATTTAAAAAAATACATGAACAAAAAGAGAAGTTTGATAAATAAATAGAAAGCATAAAATAAAGTAAACAGAAATCCTGGAGCTGAAGAATACAATGACAGAAATAAAAAAATCAACAGAGAGCTTCAATTGAAGAGTAGGCATACAAAAGAAAGAACTAGCAAACTCAAAGATCATTTTAAAGTAACCAATTAGGAGAGTAAAAAGAAAAAAAATTAAAAGAGTAAAGAAAGCATAAAGAAACTATGGAATACTACTATACATACAAATATAAGAATTATAGGAGTACTAGAAGGAGAAGAGACAAAAGAACAAATAGCTTTTCTTTTTTTTTTTTCTTAAATGATGTCTAAAAATTTCCTAAATCTTTGGGGGAATATGAACATACAGATTGAGGAAGTTCAAAGGATCCCAAACATGATTAATTCAAAAAAGAATCCCCCTAGACACATAGTGATCAAATTGGCAAAATTCAGAGATAAAGAGAGAATCTTAAAAGCAGCAAGAGAGAAAAAAACTTGTTATATATAAAGGATATCTCAGAAAACTATCAGTGGACTTCCTAACAGAAACCTTGCAAGCCAGGAAAGAGTGAAGTTATATACCCAAAGTTCTAAAACAAATAATTGCCAACCAAATAGACTGCACAGCAAATATGTCCTTTGGAAATGAAAGACAAAAACACTCCAGAACAACAAGATGTGAAGGGAATTCATCACCACCAGGCTTGTCTTACAAGAAATGCTGAAGGAAGCTCCTCAAGCTGAAAGAGAACAACACTAATGATTAACACAAAAACATCTGAAAAGATAAAACTCATGAGTAAAAGTAAGCACACAGTCAATTGAGACTACTCTAATAATGTGATGGTGATGTTTAAATCACTGCTATCTTTAATATGGAGGTTAAAAGACAAAACTATTAAAACAGTAATAGTGACCATGTACAGTGGCTCATGCCTATAATCCCAGCACTTTGGGAGGCCAAGGCAGGTGGATCATCTGAGGTCAGGAATTCAAGACCAATCTGGTCAACATGGTGAAACACGGTCTCTACTAAAAATACAAAAATTAGTCAGGCATGGTGATACATGCCTGTAATTCCAGCTACTCAGGAGACTGAGGCAGGATAATTGCTTGAACCTGGGAGGTGGAGGTGGCAGTGAGCAAAGTTCGTGCCATTGCACTCGAACCTGGATGACAGAGCAAGATTCTGTCTCAAAATAATAATAATAATAATAGCTACAATAATTCATTAAAGGATATGGTATGTAAAGAGATGTAAATGGTAACATCAAAAATGGAAAATGTTGGGAGAAGAAGTGAAGTACAACTGTTAGAATTTATTTTTATGTTTTCTGCTCTATGTATTTTAGTTTAGAAAAACCTTACCCGGCCGGGCACGGTGGCTCAAGCCTGTAATCCCAGCACTTTGGGAGGCCGAGACGGGTGGATCACGAGGTCAGGAGATCGAGACCATCCTGGCTAACACGGTGAAACCCCGTCTCTACTAAAAACACAAAAAAACTAGCCGGGCGAGGTGGCGGGCGCCTGTAGTCCCAGCTACTCGGGAGGCTGAGGCAGGAGAATGGCATAAACCCAGGAGGCGGAGCTTGCAGTGAGCTGAGATCCGGCCACTGCACTCCAGCTTGGGCGACAGAGCGAGACTCTGCCTCAAAAAAAAAAAAAAAAAAGAAAAACCTTACCCAATTACATGAAATAATATAAATTAAATATTAATTTTAGTCTTGAATTGGTTATATTAATTCAAATAACTTTATAATTTATTTGCTTTTTAAATTAGCAGCCAATTTATTAAAATCAACACTTTATATTATAATAGATTTCATAAATATGAGGCTTTCTGTCCCATGTATCTATATGTGTTTTGGTATTGATGCCATTCTATTTCAGTTACTGTCGTTCTATTGTATAATTTTACACAGAAAAGGACATATATCATCAACTACTCTTTTTTCACAATTATTTTTCTGGATATTCTCTGAAACTGCTTTTCCAGATGAACTTTATCAAAAATATATGATGTTTCTCTACCAAATTGTATTTGTCCACAAATGAGAATTAAATTTAATGTGTATATTAATACAGTAAAGACCATCATGTTTCCACCATTAGGTGTTTTTCTGGGTACTATAAAATGTTTATAATTTTTAAAATGTTCTTTATTTTTAATTTATAAAGTTTTGTTTCTAATCACTTTAGTCTTGCACAGTTATTTTTACATTTAGACCTGTGCATTTTCTTCTCTAATATATTGTATCTAGTTATTGTTGGAGTAAACTAAGATAAATTATTGTGTGCATTTTTTTCTTTTTCTGGCCTTTTTAGTTGACATTTCCATATATACAGTTTTATATTGTACTCTGGTGGTAAATTGACTCTTCCTAAAAATATTTTTAAGCCTTTCCAGATAGCTCACATGTTTTTCTTGTGGATATTAAAGTGTTTTGGAAACTCTCAAGCACTTTAATATTTAGGATAGTATCAGGATATATTATCATGATTATGTCTCTTAAGATATACAGTCCAGAAAGCAGAATGATAGGTTTGTTGAGTAACAAATACTAAAATTTTATATATTTCTTACTTAGTGTTGATGCCTATACATGAATGTACTACCTTAAAATACATTTCTGTTTGAAATTGTTCACTAGTTTTCCATAGGATACATAACAAAAAACTAAGCTCTTCGTTGTGTGTGGTAGACTGTCTCACTATTAGTCTATTCCAATTTGCTTCCTGCAGTGCCTCTCCCTAAAAATACTTCCCTTGTCCATTAATTACAGAGTTAATTCTATGACTGGCTCAGTAAAATATGAGAAGAAATGATATATGATACTTTAGAATAAAAGCTTTAGAAGTCAATTTCTGTCAATTTCCTTCTTTAAGAACCACCAGCAGTGCCCCAGATAAAGGCTATTTCATTACCTGGGACCTGAAATTAAGGGACAGAGCTACATCTGACACACTAGAGATATATGTAACATGAGTGAAAATTTAGTATTGTGTAAGCTACAAAATCCTAATATTGTTTGTTTTTGCAGCATAAACTCGCTGATCCTGAGACATCTAATTTTGGTCATAATATGTTACTTAACTACCTCTCCAACCACTACAATATATCATCACTAATTCTCTCTACATTGTCAGTCAATACTATGTAACTCAAACCATACAAAATAATACAGCTAGTGAAATCATTTTGAAAGGTGAGTTTGATTGTTTTGTACCTCTAATTAAAATAAGTCCAAAATGTTCAGTCAATCTTAGGTTACAGTATCTTTCACGGTGTATTCTTCACTAATCTTTTACCACTTTCCCCCAGGTTCTTCTGTTCCAAGAACATGGTCTTCTTACTTCCTTGATGGCTCACAACATGCTCCTTTCTACTGCAGGAACATTGTATAACTCCCCACCTCTATTTGACATACTTCTACTCTACTTTCAGAACTCAGCTGAACTATTACTTCTCAAGAGAGCTCTCAAACTTTCTGAACAGAGTAAGAGATTTGTCTCTTCTGAAGTCGCAAACCTTGATAATAAAATTAATAGAATGATATGACTTGTAACTATATACTCAAATTGAAAATATCAATTACCATCTTTTTCTATATTATTAGTAACACATTTTTGTTTGCATGGGCTCAAAAAATATTGAGTTCCAATTATATATCACATAATATGCGGAATATTTTGCATCTATGGACTCCAATCCTTAAAAGAGGACTGAAGATATGAGGTCAATGGATTTCAGGAATGTTTTTCACTGAATGTCAGTTAGCAATCAGTGCTAGAATTCAGACTTTTCTATGTCAAAATCATTTTTCTAGTATATATGTTTGAAGGAACCAAACAGAGCTCATTTTATAGATAAGATTATTGTAATTTTCTCATTAAAAACCAAAGAAAAATAATAAAATTTAATTATTCTTATTCTATTGCTTACTGAATTACTTAGATCTTAAAATTAAGTACCTTCATATTTTTTCCCTTTTTCTTCTTCTTTTTTTTTGTTTTGAATCTTTGAATCTTTGAATTGATGATATTTTATGCCAATCCTGGTAGTAATTAACATGTGATGCATTTCTTATAATTTAAAATAAATCATTAGACTAGATAGTCCCAATGTTTCTAAGTGAGCTGGTTTCTAACTAGATCTACTACTCTGCCCTTACTTTCATTCTTCTGAAGATTTCTTGCAATCCAAAACTTTCAACAATCTGTAGATATATCATAATATTTCAAATTGTATATAATGCAATTGAAATGAACTAGAAGCCTAAAAGATATGTCCCTGTATCATCTTTGCATAGAGTTTAGTCTTGACATTTTAATAATTATTTTACATAATTAAAAAATAAGACCAGCTCATTTGTTTAAACAATTCAGTTGAAGATGTAGCAGGTCAACTAATACAAGGCAGTCTTTCACACTGACTTCCCTAGCTAGCTGTCATTTTACAGTTATTTTTAACAATTTAAATGATAACTTTTTAATGATAGTACTTAGTACACTTTTCCTTCAGGGATCAGACATGGGCATAGATAGTTTTTGCAGATATGTGGGGAAACACAAATAAGCCCAAAGACATACTGGACATTAAATAAAAAGACTGAAAATAGTTATGTTCTTATACTCAAGCCTGTAGGCTCTATTAAAGCAGACATTTTTGTCTGTTTTTATTTATTTCCTTTTTACTTTTTAAAATTACAAATTGACAAATTATAGTTGTATGTATTTATGGGGTACAAAGTTATAGTATGATATGTGAATTCAATGTAAAATAATTAAATCAAGTTAACTAACATGTCTATCACTTCAAATATTTATTTATGTGGTAAGAGTATTTGAAATTCACTCTCTTGGTAATGTTGAAATGTAAAATACATTGTTTTTACTATATTCACCATGTTGTGCAAATATTTCTTTGTGTCCCTTGACAATTATCTTCTTATTCTTCCTCCACAATCCATCCTCCCACACTTGCCGCCTTCAGTAACAACCATTCTACTCTGTGCGTCTTCGAATTTGATTGTTTTGGATTCCACATATGTGTGAGAACATGGATCATTTGTCTTCCTATGTTTGCCTTATTACACTTAGTGGAATGTTTTCCAATTCCATCAATATTGTCACAAATGACAAAATTTATTTCTTTTTTAGGATGTATAGTAGTATTCTATTGTGTATATATATCATATTTTCTTTATGCATACATTTGTTGATGGATACTGGGGGTGTTTTCATAACCTGGCTATTTGGACTATTACTGCAATGAACATGAGACTGCAGATATTTCTTGGACATACTGATTTCAAAGGTTCAGGTAGATATTCAGAATTAGGATTGCTGGATCATATGGTAATTATATGTAAAGTAAAACTAAAATAGTTTTCTAAAATGGCTGTACTAATTTACATTTCCCCCAACAGGGTACATAGATTACCTTGTTTTCAAATGTCATCGATGAATACCCAGGGCTTAGCATCGTACTTTGCATATGGTAGTGACTCAGTAAATACTTATTTAATAAGGAAGACAATAAATAATTTGTAAAAACTAGTATCTTGACTTGTCCCGTAAACTAAAATTTTACAGAGATTCCATTATATTTTATGCCATATCGTTGATATATGAATAAAAATGCCATAAATATGAATATATTATACATATGCATATTCCTACATATGTACATGAATGCACATATACATATGAATAGCACCTAAACTATATACAGAGGATTTTTATATGTTGAAGGATTTATTTATAAACAATTCTAATTTTTAATAATCTATGTTAAAATATTCTCTGTTTCTTAGAATGATTTGTTTCAATATATTATAAGCACTTTTTATTGCTTAGAAAAATATTCATAAATAGTTTTTTTGTTATTATTTTCCCTTAAAATTTGTCTTTCTAGTAATTCCTGAAGAATTGGCATGATAAATTCAGTATCAATATGAAGGCAAAAAGACACCTGAAATATATTTTTATTATGATTTCTATGATTATTATACATTTTGAAAAATAATGACTTTAAAAAGTTATTTACTTCTATTATGTTGGGTCATTTTTAGGTATGATTCTTCCTGCTCAGGAATATCAACAACAATACACCATACATATTTCATAGTTATTATAAACAGTCTATTTCTATTGTGATGTACTTTATCCTGTATAGTAATACAGGGGGAGGGAGATCAGAATGAATGAAATCCATAAATGAATGTCAAAACTTTTTTTTTCTTCTCATTTATCTCCTAACACGTTCTCAATTAAAATATGAAGCAATTATCAAACATAGATTTAAAATGATAGGAAGTATACTAAATTATTTCATTTTAGATAATAAAGGCAAATATTAGCTTTGAATTATTGATTAAGTGGAAATGATTATCTTATCTTAATAGAGTTTTAAGCAAAGTGAGAACATTTATTGCTGCCTTGAATATGGATACACATACATGCACATGCGTGTGCACATACACACTTTCAGTAAAATATTTTCTTCTTTCACCTGAAATCTTTATTGCATTAACTTACTTAAAATTTTTAAATTGCAATAGCTCTGCTTTTGGACATTACATACAGATGGCTTGGGTTTCTGCTGTAGGAGTAAAGAAAAAAGAAACTCAAGCACATCTGAGATATGGCTATATAGAATTTATTATATAGTAACAATGCAAAAATGGTATGTGTGTAATAATTAAGACTATTGAACATTGTACAGATATGCACAATCATGATTTCTTACATTTATTTTCTAAGCAAAGCATTTTCTCAATTTCTATAAATCACTGTGAAGTAGTTTATCTTCTAAAGAGTAAGAGAGACCATCACATACTGAAGTGGCAGTACAAAACTTATGAAAATATATGATGCAGAAAAAATTTAGCTTATGTTAATATTTAAATATCACAGAAACTTTCTGGAAATTAGAGGTTTAAATTGTTATTTTTTATTTATTTTTATTTCATCATAATAGCCTTACTTTCTGTTTGTAAGTAACTAAGACATTTTATATTATTACTTTGATAGCAGCATAGTGAGTTCCAATGTAAAGCTTCATTTGTCTATCATCCTGTATTCCAATGCACCACTTCCCTGTAATCACTTCACTATATTGGTGTCAGTTTCTCCATCTCTGTGTATAAACAGATGGAAACCACCATGGGAAGTATGCCTCCAACTTTAAACAAAGCTGTTTATTTATATTAAAAAGTTACAATATATTCCGCTTGCACTTGGAAGCCCATAGTATTGTATAAATATTTTGACAAAAGAAAATGATGTCTCAAAATCATTTTAAACATTTTTAATGATGCAGCAAAGACAATATCACCAAGTAACCAAAATTTTCACAGCACTATCTTCTTTTCCCGTTTGCTAAATATTTAGCCAGATAAAAATGGACTGAAGGAAATGCACTCCTAATTCCATAAGTCATAGTTTCTAATTCATTTATTCCTCCAAAATCATGTATTGGGACCATACCATATTTTGTTCTGTAGCACATTCTGGTTCATGAAAAGTAAATTTAATAACACAGCCATAGAGCAGTGTGATTGAGTTTCCCCCAAAAGCAGACCCTGAGAAAGGAATGTAAAATTATATAGGCTATTTTGCAGTTGCATGAAATACAGCTAGGGTGGCAGGGAATTGGGAAGTGATACTGGTAAAGGAGGTGGGTAAAAAAATAAATTATTATTAAGCCAGTTCCCATTGTGGGAAAGTGGAGCTTAATCCCCTGTGGAAATTCTAGGAAATGCTACAAGACACCCTTGCAGTGTGAGGGACCAGGGTATTTAGGTTGAAGCTACTTGGGTGGGTTGGGAACTACAGAGCTGAGAGGGTGAAGGGTGAAGGAAGAGCTTGGGTAGAGGGTGGGAATTGTAATTCACAGGCACATTTGCCTTTCTGGCCTCTAGACAAAGCAGCCATCTACTGTTCTAAAAAGAATGTAGAGAGACAGATGCAGACACTAGCCTTTCGAAGTGAGCTGCAGGGATACTACTAGGGCATAGTCATCTTCTTCTACAGATTGAATAGTGTCTTTAATATGTGTGTTTATATTAGAAGTGCTATCCTGGGTAATGAAAAAGAATCTAAAGAATGGAGAACATTAATCTGAGAGTTAAGGCTTTAAACTCTGATTCCACATTGATGACTATAATGGGCTTTGGTGTTCTTATTTGTATGTAATCTCTGTTTCTGAGATACTATTAATCTTGATCCACAGACATATTTAATAATGGAATACAGAGAGGATTTATGTGACTTAAAGCCTGTACTATGAAAACTTAAGTTCCCTTTACACCTTTGCCAAGTCATTTTTTGATCATCCAAGTGGTGTTTCACAACTTTGCATACTCTACTTTCCTTTTCAGCTTCATTCCACTAGGACAATGTCTTGTATTATATACTAGTTTGCAAATCTACTACCAGTAAACACTGAAAAAATGATAATGCTGCTGACTCTCTTGCTATTGCACTTGAACAGCCTTTGCAAAGTCATTGAAGGCTTACATTAATAATACAACCATGGTTTAAATAATAAGAATCAGATTTTCAAAGTCCCAGTATTTCTTTTTAACTCTTCTTGCAGGCCTCTTGCCTCACTATATGAGTGCATGGAAGCTAGGTTAGAAGGTAAACTATGTGAGACACAATGTTTTATTAAACACACTTTAACCATTCTTTCTTTTCTTGAAAGATGTGTGCTGGTCTCTTGAAGAATAAAGTCTGACTTATCTTAAAGCCTCTTACTCAGGTTTCCTGATCTGTCAAAATAGTCATTCAGTAACACTCAAACATTCTGCAATCCCAGTATAAACAAAGTTCAATCAGCTTGCCCTGACTGTGCTGTGACACTGACATTCTATGACTCTCTAGATGTTTCTGACCCTGTTGTACTATGCCAGGAGCTGTGTGCTGGCCTGTGTGCAATAGACTGTGGTCTTGTGTTTTAGCGAGGAAGAGTAGACATGGGATATTGAAGGAACTATTACTCCCTAGGCTATATCTCCGTGATATATCTCCCATATATATTTATATACGTGCATGTACATACACACATATATTTATCAGGCTAAATAAACATAAGCAACAATAAAGTAATCTTCGTTAGTCTCTGGTATAAAGGTATTACGTTTCTTAAACATCAAAACCAAAATGCTGCCTGCATCAGTTTAATATTTAATAACCGTTCAGAAAGAAAAAGTGGAGAATATCCTTTTATAAGTTTCCTGACAGCAATTTATCATTATTGAAACAGAATGTCTTTTGTTCATGAATTTTGAACATGGATAGTGTGTGTCCTTATGTTTTCCTTCAACTAGTGTGGCATTGTTGACCTCCCACATTTCATATCCATCATAAGATGAAAGCCCATTAGCTAAGTTCACATCAGAATTTGTCCTCATCAATGAAAGATTGTCACAAATGATTCCCTGTTGTTCCTTGTAACAGTGTGAAGGAGTCATGTGGAGAAATTTGTTGAATGTACTGAAAGTAATAGCACGTTGTTGTGATAAAATCATTAGCATTGCCACTACTTCAGGAACGTTTTCATGTCACCTGTAATGTAGGACACGCAGATACAAAATATCCACGGTTATCTCATACTCAGATATGTATTCCCTTTTGTGCACAGGGGAGCATCACAAGTGAATTTTTGTTCCTGACAAAGAAGATTAATTATTCACTGTTAATTTATTTTCCCCACATTTCCTCTTATTTATTGGCCATATTTACCCTAAATAAGAGATCACAGGTTCAGTTGTACTGAACAGCAAGAGGTGCTTCCAAAAAAGAAAGTTTATATTCTCTGTTGAGTATTGAAATTTATTTTAATATCAGAAAAACAGGCAAAAGGGTAGTTGACAAATGGAAGCTGGAGTTTTGGAAGGTAAGATCCCAGTACCATTTAATTTGATTCTATATAGAACCAAGCACAATGCCAAGTATAATGCTTTCTGATAGATTTTGATTAGCTGTGCTTGGCTAACTTCTCTTTACATTACTTTAGTTCACACTCATTTTAAAGACTAGATGGAATTTCTCCATAGCAGTGTTACATCAATTTGGGGTGAGAAGTAATCAGTCTCAGCTACTACTTGCTTACTCACATACAAAATAACTTGCTTTCCCCTGCTGTTTCACCAGAATTATTGAAATATTTTCTCCCTATTGCCAGCTGGATCAGTCTCTGTGACTTCCTTCTATTTTGATCCTAAATATCATTTCAAAAATAAATGTGTTATTCCCTAGAATACAAAGTAAGACTGGAAGTCACCTTGGATTCACCAGTGTTTCTCTTGTCTTTATGGTAAAAGTTACCTAAACAAACCTTTTATGAGAGCCTTTTTCCTAATGACCTTAAGGAAAGAATATTCTGTAACCTTTTAACGTTCTCTCCTCTATTTAGCATGCTGCAATATTGGTGTGTTTAACCCGTTTCTGGAGATTAGGCTTATCTCATCCTATTTTATTTTAACTCAGTGAAGATAGGAAAATACGTCTATGATTTTTTTTTAAAACCAATCTTGTGTGTTTCATTAATGTTTATATAACTTCTAAATAGGTAAAATTTAGCTTACACATTTTTTCTTTTCTTATTTAATTATCGTTCTACCTCTCAGAAAGCAATTAAAATAGCTACTTTTGAGTACCAAGAAAACAGAAACATTATATTGAACTTAATAAAGCTAAGTAAAAATTATATATCTGAGGTTAAGATCAAAAGGAAATTTAAACAATATCAACTATTAGTTGGAAGATTAACAGCAAAGTTTTCTATATTTGATATACACACGTTTTCGTATTTTCTCAAGGTAAAAGACATATGGGGAGAAATAATTTGTCTCAAAAAAGTAATTCATCTTCATCTTAATACATAAGGCAATTTTTACTTCAATTTCTACTTCACAGTGAGCATTATATAGAAGTCCACAATGAGAATCTGCCTTAGGGAAGGAGTGCCTTGGCTCTTCCTAATTTGTTCGCTTTTTTCTCTTCAATTCTCAGTTCTCTAACTGCTCATATGGTCACTTACCCTCACTGTTGTCATAGATATCTATTTTCAAATGGACCCATTATCTCTCCTTGTCTCTGCAATGCATATTTGTCTTTATTTGCTTTACATTCTACCCCAGGAAGTGTCATTTTTAAATCCATGTATGATATACAGTAACTAAGCATTTCCAAACTCATACTTGGTTTTAAGGTGTACCAACAAATGTTATAATACACTAAGAACAAGGCGATGTCTTACTGTCACACCAAAGTTTTGAGATGGATGCCACAGACATAGACACAGTACAGAATGTGGCAATTATGTGGAAAATAATTATGATCAACTTATATATAACCAGGCAATGAATATTGTGTGCACATATGACATATTAAAAAGCACTTATTGTTGCTGTTGTTTCTGTAGTGGTTAATTTTATACCTTAAGTTGTCATGGGCTTTCCTTGGTGGCAAAATTGAGGGTGTTGTGGTCATATAGAGTTACCAATTAGTGCATCACTGCATCCATCTATTTTAATTAATTGGACTCTGCAAAAGATTTAGTTTGCAAAACAGAACTCTGCTACTAAAGAAAAGAAGCAAAAAGAAGTAATGATCATAATCATCATACAGTATAATTTGCAGGGAAATAAAATTATCATTTATACATTTTAACAAGTTTCAAACCAAAAATTCTAAATGAATCAGAAAGGTGTGTTAGTCACATCAAGTTTCCCGTAACAAAAGTCTAGGTAAAAAGATAACATGAGGATTAGTAAAGGCAGTAGCAATACAGAAAGCAATGGAAATTAAAGTGGTATATGGGAAGAAGAGCTGACAGTACTCCACAACACATTTTTAAATTCCAGGCAAAGGAAATTGGGTACATAATGGTGCTATTGTGATACTGGTATCAGAAAGAGAAGTAGGTTTTTCTGGGGGTGAGTGTTGGAAGAGCATTATGGTAGTTATTTTTTAAATATTTTGTTTGTTCTGCCCATAGGTGGGGAAGCTTGGTTGGTTTTAGACATAGAATTTTGGAGCTAAAGGAGGGATCTAGTCTAGAATTTCAGATTTGGTACTCTGAGCATAGTTAATATCTAATAATATATTCACATTGGTTGATGATGAAACATCCAAGGCCTTCTTTTGACTAACCTTTATTTTATTACACATACACATACACATATACACACACATGTACACACACAAACACACAGGGTTAACCTTAAGGCCATCAAGGACTTTTAGTATCTTGTGTTAGAGAGCTCAAATAAATATATGTGTGTATATATGTATATACACACACATGTATGTATATATACATATACACACACATGTATGTATATATACATATATATGTATACATACATATACACACATATATGTATACATATACACACATATATGTATATATACATATACACACACATATATGTATATATATGCATGTGTGTGCGTGTGTGTGTGTGTGTGTGTGTGTATATATATATATATTTTTTTTTGAGACAGGATCTTGTTCTGTCACCTAGACTGGAGTGCAATGGCACAATCAGCTCACTGCAAACTCCAACTCCTGGGTTAAAGCAATTCTCCTGCCTCACCCTGCTGAGTAGCTGAGATTACAGGCATCTACCACCATATCCAGCTAATTTTTGTATTTTTAGCAGAGACGTAGTTTTACCGTGTTGGCCAGGCTGGTTTCGAACTCCTGACCTCAGGTGATCTGCCCACCTTGGCCTCCCGAAGTGCTGGGATTACAGGCGTGAGCCACCACACCTGGTCTTTCCTTGTGATTTAGTCTGTATCCAGCAAACTATTATTTTTTTATTTTTATTTTTTTTAGATAGGATGAAGCTTTGTTCTCTATATCCACTTCTTCAAGAATAAGAAAAGTGTATATTTTTTCCCATTTGGCTCAGAAGCTTTCTATTGATGACACACTAAATCCTCTGAATTGTATTATTATAAATTATTCAATAAAACTTTTGTATTTTCTCACTTAAGCTCGGTTTAATTTTCTGTTTTCATGCTATTCTTGCTTATGTAGCTAAAACCACTTAGGTTTTTGTTGAACTCTGCTAAGAAATATTGTGTTTGCTTACTAGTGCAGCATATTTGAATATATGTGTTTTCTCCAAATGGAACTTGAGTGTAAAACCTCTTACACTTTTCAGGTTGTGAAGTAAAACCAAAATAATTTGATTGGGGTTATTTGGGAATGTATAAGAAGGGCAACCTGTAAGCTGTATAATGCAATATTAGTTACACAAGCTTAGGAGTCATGGTAGTCAAAGTTCAAATACCAACTAAATGCCATTGATACTTTATCTCTTAACCTTAATCCTGAACACAGGGACCTGTACATAATCTGTATACTTGTGTAAAACTATATGTAAAATATATAACCACTAACATATCTACAAGCAAATAAGATATTGACCTTGTCTTTTTGTTTATTCTATGTAATGTTGACCTTGTCTCTTTATTCTGACACTGACACAAAAATATTAGTCTGTTATTTAATTGCACTCTATAAATGATGATTACATTAAATTTTGAAATGCGCTCTTACAGGACAAGGCCTTATACTTATAGTTGACCATGGGGCATTGTATAATCCTTTTTGTTATTGATATTGCTTTTGTTGGTTTTATTGTTTTTAACACTTTTTGTTTTCTGGTGTACCTTACTCCCATCTTTATTAATCTTGCTTCACTCTTAATCTTTTTTTCCGTATGCATTACTTTCCATTATGGTGATAACTTTCTCTCTCTACTCTAAGATAAGTTTTACTTTTCTCAATTGGCTTCTGTACCTGGTAAGTTACTAAAGATCTTTACTCCTTCCCTGTACCAATGAGGAAATGGAATGAATGGCTAAATTGGCAGGAGAACTTGCTTCTTATTGTCAAAAAGGATACTGATAAATCAAAACTGTAAGAAGTAATAATGAATGCAGGCACCATTTCTTGAGTGCATGCAAGTGCCTGAGGTAACACCACAAAAATTGCCCAAAGTTTGAACACAAGTGTGTGTTTGACCGCAGTGACCACAGTGACGGTGGTTTAATAGAAAAATAAAATTTTGTGTCTGTGTTTGTAAATAAAAGTGCTTGAAACAAAATGAAATGGCTACCTATTCTGCTTTATTAACATATTAAGAAAAGCATAAGCACATTCTGTCTTCAAGTGACTTGTCATGCACCAAGAAAGGAACCTACATACATTGTGAAACATGAGGTACACTAAATCTCCTTTATTGTGTCAAAGACCCCTCTTTTTGTTTCCTACAATATTTACTATAAAAATTTACTTCTTAAATTTGAGACACTGAAGATCCCTATAAAATTCAAATTCATTATCTAATAAAAAGAAGATGAAATTAACAAGCATTAACATTTTGAACTGAGTATATTAAATAACATAATCCATTAGCTCTATGTCTTGATGTGAGTAAAAGTGCATTTGTACAATTTTACATTTTTAGAAGCAAAAGGAATAGAAGAAAAAGGAAAATGCTATTGTATTGGGATATTCTTGAAATATATAACAGACCAAATATTGAGGAAGACAAAGTACGTAAGATAATGAAAATAATATTTGTTTAATCATTGAATGTTGTTTCTTATGATGTACTTTGAAAGTAGCATAAACTAATTTAGTTCTTACAACTTCCTTGGGTAATAAATATATGATTGTTCCAATTGTACAAATAATAAAATATAATACATTTAATCTCAGAAATATAAAAATAAGATTTACTTTTCATGGTATGAGAAGAAATTTGGGATATCAAGTACAAGGAGTGGCATAATTTGACTTGCTTTACATCAGGGTCACTTGGCTACTAGTTTAAGAAGGGAGGATAAGAGCATGCGTTGAAGCTAGGAATCATTAAGAGACTATTGTAATAATTCAGACAAAAGATGAGGGTGGCTGGAATTAGGATAACAGTAGCTGTGGTGAAAAGTCATCAGATTCTGGATGTATTTTGAAGATAAACCCAAGCAGATAAGTTGTTAGAATGACTGTGAGCTCTAGCAGAAAGAGAGGTGTCCAGTATATCATTGAGGTTTTTGATTAAAGCAACTAGAATGTTGGGCTTGCCAATGACTAAGAGAGAAGATTGCAGAAAGGAAAGTTGTGATAGGGAGGGTAGAATGGGAGCTGAATTTTGAACATGTTATTTTTGAGACTTCTATTAAATAATCAATTGAATATTTTAAAGAGACAATTGTATACACAATATGAAGTCTTTCAGGGCAGAATTTAATGCTGGTTATATCAAGTTACAAGAATTTAGATATCATTTAAAGCCACGAGAATAGAAGGAATTGTTACAAAACAATTTTAGGCAGAAAGCCCTTAATAAATGAGGGAAATCCAAATTGATGACAAAAAATAAATGTTTATTAAGAAAAAGGAAATACAAGAAAAGCTTGTGTCTTCAAAGTCATGTAAAGGCCTAATTTCAGCAGGAGGGAGTGAAGTAAGTAAGTGAAGACAGAGAATTGACAACTGGATGTGAAAACGTGAAGATCACTGGAAACCTGACAAGCAGATTTGGCAAAGTAATGGGATTAGGAGCTTGATTTAACTGTATTCAAAAGATAATAGGAATGGAAGAAAATAAATTAGATAGACCAAATGTACAAAACTCTTTCAAAGAGTAATTCTGTAAAAATTAAAATACATGATTTAGTAGTTAACCAGGGAAATAGTCAAAGAGGCTTCTTAAAAACAGAACAGAAATAACAGAAAGTTTGCATGTTTCTTGAAAATATGTAGAAAAAATTGTTGAGAATTCCTTGAGCAATGTCCTTGAATGGCAAGAGCAAATGTGGCAACTCTTTCAAAAGTAAGAGAACTGTTTTCGCCAAGTACATAGAATGTTACACCTCAGAAACAGAAGAGACAGGTCAAGCACGGTGCTCACCCCTGTAATCTCAGCAGTTTGAGAGGCCAACAGGTGGATCAGAAGGTCAGGAGACCAAGACCATCCTGTCCAACATGGTGGAACCCCGTCTCTACTAAAATACAAAATATTAGCTGGGTGTGGTGGTGCACACCTGTAGTCCCAGCTACTCCGGAGGCTGAGGCAGGGGAATCACTTGAACCCTGGAGGTGGAGATTGCTGTGAGCAGAAATCTCACCACTGTACTCTAGCCTGGTGACAGAGCAAGACTCCATCTAAAAAAAAAAGAAAAGAAAAAAGAGAACACAGAGATGGGGTTGTGGGGTTGTGGTGGTGGGAAGGTGTTAAGGTTCTCTTCAGATTGATTTACTCAGTAAAATTGGAAAAAAAATTATCATCTAAGAACAAGAATGGGGATGGAATTTTGAAAGTTTGAAAATGAAAAGAATTTAATTAGGTCTTTCTAAATGTGAGAGACCATAAATTTTAAAGTCAAACTATTCAATATGGTTATATGCATACTTCTCCAGCCATGTACACTGGTCAAGATTTAGGATGGAGAAGAAAGGAATTTGTGCTAATCTAGTGTTGGTGTCTGGTCTAGAAAATAAGAAAAATAAGTGAAGGTTGAGAGGGTTGAAGATATTTTACTGAAATAAGAATTTAACCTATTTACAGAAGAAACTAAGGCATGATATGGCTGAAGAGGAAAGTTAGCAGGAGCATTGGATTGTAACTCCTTGTGTGGTTAAAATATCACCGAAAGTTGTATGTGTCTCTTCATTAACTGACATCAGCGTGAGTCTAGGAAATGTGACATGTTTTGAAACCGTTTATTAAATATATAAATAATGAATAAGTCCATTATATAACTGAATAAAAAATTACATTTGGATTACTTTCTCCCATTTAGAAATTTAGAAATTCTATACCGATTATTTATAGAAAAGAAAAGCTATTTATATAATTAATATAAGCTTTCATTCATTAGATAAGTAACTGCTTTACATATAAAAAATAAGATGAATAAACAAATGTATAATAGCCACTCTCATACTATGATATATTCCTCATCTAGATGTGTGGGTGAAGGCGTGGTAGAAGGTAGAAGAATTTCTTCTATCTAATAGAAACATCTTGCCTTGTTGAGTGTTATGGGCTTTAAATATGACAGGTGAGAAACTCCCTCTCATTTATAGAGTGATGTCAAAGCCAGTGCCTTGTATTTGTGCTTTTTTTTTTGAGACGTAGTCTTTTGGTGTTGCCCAGACTACAGTACAGTGCTCAATGGCGCAATCTTGTCTCACTGCAAACTCAGCCTCTCGGGTTCAAGTGATTCTCCTACCTCAGCCTCCTGAGTAGCTGGCATTATAGGAGCCTGCCACTATGTCCAGCTAATTTTTTTGTATTTATAGTAGACATGGGATTTCACTGTATTAGCCAGGATGGTCTCGATCTCCTGACCCCATGATCTGCCCACCTCGGCCTCCCAAAGTGCTGGGATTACAGGTGTGAGCCACGGCACCTAGACTTGTGCTATCTTTTAAAATTTACCAAGTGCTTCTCTTTCTGCTTCTCATAAGAGGCCTATACATTAAGTAGCACTGCCATACTACTCTATTTTACAAATCAGTCATCTCAAATTCAGAGAAACTAAATTACTACACAACCACAACAGGAAAAATGACAGAATATTCATAGCTAGTGTTCTGAACAATAGCTTTTTGTAGCAAAAATGCCTCATTGGCCATATTTGTGAGTATTTTCATTAAAGCATGGCCTTCTCATCACAAAATAAATCTTAATTTTTCATTTTTTCCAGTATATACATGCATCTCATAACACCTTGGATGACTGTTTGTTAGAATAAATCACAGAGCTTAAAAGCCTTTCCAGGGCTCAGTTAATACACTATTCGTATAGTACCTCCCAAGCCATTGACATATTTTTGAAATTATACACCCTTCACCATCACAAGGACCTAAATAGTGGCACCAGTAATAACTGTGGTAGAAAAAAAGGGAACTGGCTGGTACACATATGGACACATGAAAATTTTCATACCATTTCGATATTGTTAAAATTTAATTTGTAGACAAATTCAATTTGACAGAGTTTATTTGAGCAAAGAATGACTCCTTAACTGAGTGACACTCAGAGCCAGAGGAGGGTCATAGAGCCTTGCCTGGTAGTATGGGCAGGGAGGTTTTATTGGCCTTATTGAGTGAACACAGAAGCAAAGTAGATAAGTCATTTGCTACACTTAGGCATCCACCTCAGTTGGGCATGGTGTGATGAGTTATCTGCCTTCTTTGAGCATGACATAATGAACCATCTGCCTTATTTGGGCATAATGTGATGGACTGGCTGCCTACGATTGGCTACATTTGGCTCTTTGTTTTATTCCTAATTAGCTTTTTGGCATGTATATGTACTAAGTTAGGTTGCAGTTTGTTGTGCAGGAACTCAAAAAGTACAGAGACAGCTTCAGGCTAATGGCCTTCTACTAACTTAACACATAGAGAAACAGTGCGAATGTCTGAACTCAGCATCATTGTATTAGTCGGATTATTTAGGTTGTTCTAAAAACGATACATGCAGTCTAACTCAGGTAGTACAGAAATATTTTAAAAATATGTATAGGCTTAATGAACATAAACTCTTATGGAAATAACAGAGCATAAAACATGGCCCATAGAGACAGTGATATATCCTTCAAACTAGAAGTTTTAATGTTTACATTTTACATTACATCTTTTCTTTATTATACAAATTTATCAATCTCTGTTACTATTGTCATTTATCTTCTTTTTAGTTTTTCTTTCACTGCATCTGCCAGTGCTATTCTGTATAGATTTTGTGACTTGTGGTTTTTGCTTATTTGTGTTTCTATCTCCTGATGATGTGGGACCGTTTACAACCCATTATTGTTTTTCTTGCTTCATACCTTACATATATCCACAGTTTTATTGTCTGTTTTGACTAGTAATTGTTTGATGCTTTCATATTTTCTGGTTGTTATTCCAAAGGAGAGAATCTTCTTGTATTCAACATTTTCCCACTTTCTTTTTTTTCATGACAGAGCACCTTAGATATTGCTGGCCAGCTCATGAATTGTGGTTAGTGGTCCAGCTAATCTTCCTAGTCTATTCAGCTATGGCCAAAGAAGATGTGCTGAACTTGTGGAGCCTTGTTATTTCTCTGAGGTAGGAAACGTGGTGTGGGGCAGCCTCTTTGCTAAGGTTACATGGGTACAGTGGCTTCCATGATTTACCTATGTGTAATATGCAAGGTCTTAAATAGATTTGTAAGTAGTATGGTTATATGTTATCATTCATTTATTACTGATCATATTTTAACCCAGTCTCTAGCTACAGGCAGCAGATGGATTTCCATTCTTATTTGTTTATCACTTACTATTGCTGACACATACATAAAGGGCCTTTTTGAATATCTTTAAAGAACTCATGAGAACTCTTTATGAGATAATGTTGTCTCTTCATGAGATAATATTATAAAACTTAGATGTTAGGTGCTGGATAGCAGGATAATTTTATTAAATGAGGTGTTTGATTTCATTAGGCTATATTTACTAAAGTACTAAATGTTTCTGTTCTTACAGTCTACCTATCTCCTTTCTATAAACTGCTTGCATTGATGAAAGTAGATATTTGAGTATAGCAGTTAATAACCATATATCATAGCTTGGAAAGCAAAATGGACAACTTACAAAAGATGAAACAGATTACAAATGCTAATCCTGGTTTGAATCAATAGAAATTTAAATCATTTCTTGAATCTTTATTTACATATAATAAAATAGTATAAATGTGAAGTCACAAGGACTCTGGCACAGAAGTTGGAATAAATTGGTCTTATATTTCATAAGAAAATGAGAAAGAAAATTATGGGATGTTATTAATAATGATTTGACTCCATTTTATTCCAAATGAACTGTGAAATTGAAAAATAAAAATTTTCATTACATAGGATGTATTAGTTATCTCTTGCAGCCCCAAACATACCTCCTAAACAACAAACTTTTAGTATCCCATAGTTTCTTTTGCTCAGGAATTCATTAGCAGCTTAGTTAAGTTGACTTCTTATCTGGCTCTTTCACTGGTTCAAGGACTCTCATGACGATTTATAGATATTCATTAGAAGTAAGTCACCAATTCCAGGTCACACTCACGGGAAAGGGAATGATGCTCCTATTTTTAGTTTCCAAAAAAATGTGTAGACATATTTCAAACTACCATAAAGAATAAAAATAAATTAACTGATGAATTATCTTCTGAGTAGAATATGAAACTCTTGGTGACTGTAAAGGTAATGACTTTTTTATGAACAAAAAGGCTTAGGTTATTTTTCATGTATCTATCACACTACTTTTTGGTCTGTGACTTTGCTTCCAAGGCCACAAGTTAACGCAGCAGGGATTACTGCCTGCTTAAAACCTGCTAGCGATAGGCCAGACAATGACTATCGATTAGCTACACAACATATGGAACATATACAACCAAGCTAATCCACTCCTTTCCTTTGGGTTTATGTTTATGAGACTATATTAGTTTTCTCTTGCTATTGCAAAATATCACCTCAAATTTAGTAGCTGACGACAACACAGATTTGTTACCTCCCAGTTCTGTGGTTCAGAAGTCTTCATGGGTTTGGCTGTTTCTTTTCCTTAAGGTTTAAAGGGCAGACTTTAATCACTCATGTGATTAATTGAGCCTGACACAATTTTCCGGGACAATTTTCATATTTTAAGATCTGTAATCTAATTACACCCGGATAGAGTTTGGATGCTGATCTCACTCAAATCTAATATTGAAATGTAATCCCCAGTGTTGGAGGTGGGGCCTGGTGGGAGGTGATTGGATCATGGGGGCGGATTTCTCACCAGTGGTTTAGTCCTGTCCCTTTTGGTACTGCCCTCAGCATGGTGAGCAAGTTCTCATGAGATGTGGTCATTTAAAAGTGTATGCCACCTCCCCGTGACTCTCTTGTTTCTGTTCAGGCCATGTGAGGTGCCATCTCACTTTTTGCCTTCCACCGTGATTGGAAGCTTCCTGAGGCCTCTCCAGAAACATATGCTGTTATATTTCCTTATGGCCTGCAGAACCATGAGCCAATTAAACCTCTTTTCTTTATAAGTTACCTAGTCTCAGGTATTTCTTTATAGCAATGCAAGAACAGCTTAATACACTTCCACAAAATTCCTTTTGAGATGCAACATAACATGTTCAAAGTTTCAAAAGTTAAGATGTGGACATCTTTTTGAACAATATTCTGCCTTCTGTTCAAGGAAATATTGCACCAGATAAGTTAAACAGGCAAGTGAGACTTTATTGCAACAGTAAAGACTATTGCAAATGGAAAATGATATTAAACTGAACTCTGCTGAAACAAAGCTGATGGAAAAGTACTAGAGGACATTAATGAGGAGGTTGGTCCATGTGATTAGGCCACCTGTTTGGTAACCGGTGCTTAGTAAAGTTAACCTCCTACCCTCCCACAGAGACTGGGAGAGACAGGTAATGATCTCTCAGTGATTACATTTCAAAGACCCTTGACAAAGATACTCCTGGATTGTAAATCTGGATCTTCTGCGAGAAGATTTACATCTCAAAGGAATAGGAAAAGAATTTATAGTTGCAACTTTAAAGTGAATCATCTAAGGCACTCCGGTCAGGAGACTAAAATCAGAAAGAAGCCTGTCTAAATTGAGTCAAGGTGAGGGAATACACAGAATAATATAATAGTAGCAGACACACAAAATCAAGTAGAATATGAAAGGTAGATGCTGTGAGTCAGAAAAAATAAAATACATATAGACTACAGGAGATGTCAGGAAAGAGAGGAAACAGGAGAATAGAAAGAAGAAGCATTGGGATGCCAAGGTGGGCAGATCACCTGAGGTCAGGAGTTCAAGACCAGTGTGGCCAACATGGTGAAACCCCGTCTCCATAAAAATACAAAACTTAGCCAGGCATGATGGAGGGTGCCTGTAATCCCAGCTACTTGAGAGGCTGAGGTGGGAGAATTGCTTGAACGCGAGACGCGGAGGTTGCAGTGAGCTGAGATGCTGGCATTGCACTCCAGCCTGGGGAACAAGGCAAGACTCTGTCTCAGAAAAAAAAGAAAGAAGAAAGAAAGAGAGAAAAGAAAAGAAGGAAGGAAGGAAGGAAGAAAGGAAGGAAGGAAGGAAGGGAGGGAGGGAGGGAGGGAGGGAGGGAGAAAGAGAAGGAAGGAAGGAAGGAAGGAAGGAAGGAAGGAAGGAAGGAAGGAAGGAAGGAGAGAGAGAGAGAGAGAGAGAAAGAAAGAAAGAAAGAAAGAAAGAAAGAAAGAAAGAAAGAAAGAAAGAAAGAGAGAAAGGCATATCAGTTGGGGACTTGACCTGCAAGCTGAAATTACTCCTGTAAATGCTTCAAATTTACCAAGAGGATTATATGTATATTTATGAGAATCTTTGATCCTGGAGATAATCAGAATATTTTCTGTTCCCAGCAGCCAAAAGGAGCTTCACAAACATTTCAGAAGATAAATCCATCCATGTTTG
This sequence comes from Trachypithecus francoisi, assembly GCF_009764315.1. Classification (NCBI taxonomy): domain Eukaryota; kingdom Metazoa; phylum Chordata; class Mammalia; order Primates; family Cercopithecidae; genus Trachypithecus; species Trachypithecus francoisi. The sequence goes on along the minus strand of NW_022681463.1, from coordinate 53,048,231 downwards.
GAGAAGTATGTGTGCTCTGTGCTGAACACATTTGTTTTGGGGGCTCAGATGTGTATGGTAATGAGAGAAAAAGGTGAGATTTGTTCTCCTTCTAATTTGTCCCCTTCCTTCCTCTTTATGTAAAAAACGCCATCAATTTTACAAGTGTTTTTTAAAACTAATTATCTGAAAACCATGGTAAATATAACCAACACAAAAAGGAACAAAGGTATAAGAATTCTTAAAGGCCCATTAATAATTGTCACTCATATCTTCATTGAAATGTAAATAGAATTAGATTTACCCTTTCTTAGTTGCCCTCTTTGTCCTGCACTGATTTGCCTGCTATTCTTGTCCTGAAATTTCATCCTGCCAAATCTTTCCTTTCAACATACTACCCTGTGCTTATATCAACGAGAACATTTATCATTCTCTCTAATAATCTTGACTCCTTATCTCTTTCTCCTGCTGTTTTTTCACTTCACAATTTTAAAGGACAAGAGCTGCACCTAATTTATTTCTAAATTTCCAGAGCCTAGTATAGAAACAGAAAGAAACTAAGAATGTATAGTATAAGTAAATGAATTATTAGATTAATAAATATACTTAGGATTTTTCCTTCTCCCTTTCGTAAGTCTCAGTTTCAATGCACTACCATATTTTCAGGAGTTACAGTAGGTCATATGTGTCAAATGTTCACATAGCAGACCCAGAGAGATCAAGGAAAAGTAATTTGCATCTCACAACAAACTTTCCATTATCTCAAAACTGTGCTGTGTAGTACAACAAAATTATCTTATGCATTTCTTCATATGCTGTCTGAAATTTTATTTTTAACATATTGGCAATTTCTTGCTGAAAATGCACTTCTATATAGGAACACTAAAATGATCTTTGGCTTAAGCATAAATCAAAATTTTTATTTCACTTTCCTTTTTATTATCACAATGGTCACTTTTCTCATTTAAACTCTCAGTAAGGTCATTCAGCTTTGACCTATCAAGCTTTCATTTCCTGGTGTCTGAAATGAAACATCTCTCCCACCTATAACTGACAAGAGTCACATTTCTTGTGGGATTTATTTCTTTCATCTTGTTCTTTCTTGAGCCCTTATCTTTCTTTTACTTTCTCCCTTTCCTTCCAGGGATAAGGTCTCTATGTTTTCTTGTTGTGTTCATCTTGTGCTTTTTGTCCTTCATTTATCAGCTTCCAGCTTCTTAATTTTTACATTCTACCCCTATTTTTTCTCTGTTTATCTGTGATTTTATCTTGTTCTTTTCTCCTAACATGTTGGATTTTTCCCCGGTTAGCATATTGGCATCTTTTTTTGACATTGCTATTATTACTGAATCTTAGATTGTTGTTTCTGTTGATATCTTCTTGTTAGTTTCTCTCTGTTTCTGCCTATTTAATCACATTCTATTTTCTATCCTTATTATTTGCCCTCCCTAATTTAAGCTTAACCCAGTTTTATCAGATTGTTTATATCCAGATTATATTTTTCTTCTCTTTATTATGCTAACAGCACATACTGATTTTCTCTCCTATATTGTAGCCATGAACACTTTTCCACTGCTTTGTGGCACATTTTAGGACATCTTGGGTCTAATATTAGCATTAAAAAATGTAATTATTTGCCTTCTAGAAAAATCTGTGTTATAGTATCATCAATTCCAGAAGAAACTCTTGTCATAATAAATAGGAGGAGATATGGAAACCTAATAATGAAATTATGAAACATATTACGTATCTACTGGTAACCAAATATTCCTGAATGGAATAATGAAAGATATAAGTGGCACCTACTTATTCTATTCAAATTATTTTCTAATAGCTTTGTTAAAATGTTTTGTTATTTTTTTAAAGAATAATGCAAATAAAAAAGTTGCAATAGCAAAATTTATTTCCAAACATGGGTTTTGCAAATACACAAGCAAATTATATGACAATTAAATGATTTCAAATGATACAACAAAAGTGAATATTTTTTGAAACATTTTCCCCCAAAGGAAAACTGTATATCTATATAGCACCCCTCCACAAGGTTTCCTTGCTTGCTGCTCAATTCCACTTTCCAGTAAAAAGCCTGAGAGTAACACCCCCTCTTCCTTATGAATAATTTGCCTGTGAAATATACACTGTGCACCCGAGCTAACCTGACAAGCTAGCATATTCCTCTGATTCTGGAAATCAATGAGGTGGTTTCTATGAAAACAGATAATCTTGACTTGTGGCAGCTCATGCGATGGGTCAGGCAATGATCTAGTGTGCAGTCGTGTGTCTAGTGTACAATCATGTTTCCTAGACAAATTCTACAGCAGCAGTTGGTTCTCTGAAGTTTGCCTTTTAATGATTACTATCAAAATCTGGAATAAAATACAAACTGCAGAATTTTATAATTTATCAGTTCTGAATATTTTATCTAATGTAAGTTAATTGAGACAAACTAGTATTTTAGGTATCTAAGAAACCAAAAAAAAAAAAAAAAAACCCTGCCAATTAAAGTATGGCAAATTACCAATTCTTAGACACATTATAATTAAATATATGTTTAAATATGAAAAGTATGATGTTAAAGTTTATAAAATCTAATCTAATTTTAGCAGACTTACAGCTTTTAGAAAAAAATATTTCACGTTCAATTGTTTTTACTCTTTTTGGTATTAATTGTCAGATGGAATGAAAGATATTTTTTCTTTGATGATCCTACATTGACTATGATGTAGAAAAAGTTCTGGTACACACAAAGCATCAGTAACGATGACCTTGTAAGACTATTTGAGATATAAAAGTGTTAATACAACTAAAGAGTTAAGCAAAATGAATCTCAATCCATAAACTCAGATAAAATTTAAGTTAATATAATCCTGAATAAGAACACCCACACCACATTGGGAGGCCGAGGCGGGCAGATCACGAGGTCAGGAGATCGAGACCATCCTAGTTAACACGGTAAAACCCCGTCTCTACTAAAAATACAACAAAAAAAAGCTGGGCGAGGTGGCATGCGCCTGTTGTCCCAGCTACTCGGGAGGCTGAGGCAGGAGAATGGCGCGAACCCGGGAGACGGAGCTTGCAGTGAGCCGAGATTGCTCTACTGCACTCCAGGGAATGGGCGACAGAGCGAGACTCCGTCTCAAAAAAAAAAAAAAAAAAAAGAACACTCACACATAATAATATGGAAAAAGCCATATTACTGATTATTAAAGCCACCCTCACTTTCCATTCTAGAATATGAGATAATTATATGATGCTTAATTGATGCAAGCAGTTTTAATCAATCAAAAATGGTCACCACTAAAATTCTGTGTACTTAAACTTTCAGTACTCATTTGATGTCAAGCAATTCTTCGCTTGTCTATGGACAATGAGCAACTTTGCTGGTTGGAAACGCCTGTACCTAACCATGCCAAGTAGGCACCTTCTCTGAGGTCACACCATACCCTTTTGCAGTGCTGTGGAGCAGCTCTGGTCCTTCCTTCACAAGGCCTATTGAAGTATCAGAGGTATTAGTCAGTGTTCTCCACAGAGACAGAACCAATAGAAAAGATAGAGCTCGAGAAATATATAGATAGGGATATAAATATGGATACGGACATGAACATGGAGATAGATAGATATGAGTTGTGATTCTTAAGGGGAATTGGCTCACATGATTATGAAGGCTAAATCCCATGACAGGTGGTCTGCAAACTGGGGACCCTGGGACGAAGGTGCCCTGGCTCAGTCCAAGTCTAAAAGCCTCAGAACCAGGGAAGTTCATGGTGTAATTCTCAATCCCAAGCGTGGAGAGCCTGGAGTTTTGATGTTCAAGGACAGGAGGACAAAAGAGTCCTTACTTCAGGAGACAGAAAGTCTTTTGCTCTCTTTTTTTTGTCTTATCCAAGAGCCCAGCTGATTAGATGTTGCCAACCTATATGGCAGGGAGGTGGACCTTCCCCACCTCTCACATGACTCACATGACAGTCTTCTCTGAAAACACCCTTCCCAGACATACCAAAAGTAATGCTCCACCAGTTCTCTAGGTATTCCTTAACCCAGTCAAGCTGACATACAAAATTAACTGTCACATCAGGGTTCTTAAGCTCTACTTCCACTAGTTTCAAAAAGCCATTCTTGCTTTCTCCTCATTCCCTAAATCATTAGGCATAATTCCTTCAGTAACTTTAGGCTGCTACAAAATACAGAAGATAAAGAGAGTCACATATTTCTGGAAGTTATTTCTTACTACCCTTTCAGTGTCCTCTAAGCAAGAATAAAACATTGCTTAAAATGAGGAATCAGGGGATAATAGACGTTAGATATTATTATAACTATTGCTCTTTTGGTTCCCGTGAAAGCATAGCTAGAGATAAGATTTTGGTTGCATGAATTTGCTTTGTAAAATAAAACATGAGAAGGGAGTATGGAAATGGAACAGGTAAGGTGAGAAAGTGATAGATAGAATGTTAATAACTGGTGTGGTATGAAGATGACTGTCAAAGGACCTCTGAGATACAGGTACAGTGCTTCCGTGATCCTTTCTTCTAAAGGACTAAAGGCTAAAGTATTTGTGCCTTTGCTCCTCTAATGACCTTTTCTAGAGCTAACCATTTCACATTTCTGAGTTGGGGCTGCTCAAACTGAGCAGAATCTTGGACTTCAAAGTAAAATCTTGAAGCAGAAAGCCTGAGATCCATTCCATGAGTGCTTAGAATATAACTTTCAGCATGCAACAACCTCTCCTCCAAATCTGTGCATGAAGTCAGAGGTGACTCAAAAAGGTGCAAAGGATGAATCAAAGTGTCTGCTAGAACAATTCACTTCTTGCATTGTTCAAATGTCTCATGATTCATGTTAATCATGATAAATCATGTTAAATCCATGATAAATCATGTTAAATCCATCTCACTAACTTTTCCAGTTTGGGGTTACATGCAATTTCTAAAAAAAAAAAAAAAAAAAAAAAAAAAACTGACCATAAAACAGTAAAACTAGTGGAATAAATCCGTATTTACTTCTGCAACTGTTTCTGAAAATATGATATTCACTATTTCATTCTTCACTCACCCAATCTAGATTGTCCTTCCTATCAGTCATTCAAATCTAGAATGAGTAATAGAAAAGGAAACACTAACTATTATTAATGCCTTAAGATCAGCTGCAGAAGATTATACCTTATTCCAACCCACTTTTCTTGGACATACTACAGTAGTCACAAGGCCATAGGAATGAGCTTAGGGACAGATGTTAAGTGTAATGTAAGATACATAGGGGTTTGAACTACTCATCAAAATAACTGTTATGTTTTTCAAGCTTTTTTGGCTTAAATCCCAAATGCATCATTTCCATAGTACAATAGATTGCTGCAATGCTTTCCTGACAATTATAACCTGGTAGATCAGAAAATACCCTAGGTACTCATTTTTGGCAGCTTTATTCCCATAATCACTTGATATCCTATGAAAAGTTGTTCAGTCTCTGCTAAGACTCCAGGAAACCTTTTACAAGTATTAAGTTATTGTCTTCTGTAGAAGGCAAGATTTTGCTCTAGATCCTTAGGGATTGGTGTGTAACTCTTTTATTGGAATTTTTCAGAAAGTCCATCCAGACTTTTCTTATATACATGAGGCAGAGATATTTCTCCACCATCTCTCATTCCTTATTTAGCAAAGGGTCCTTTAGAGACATTTAACTCTTATCCCATCACAGAGTTGTATTAATAACTATATATGCTTAACCATCTCCTATATAACTTAGGAGCAAAGCCTTGAGGCAGAAAACCAGATTCACTTTGCCTTACAAGTGGGAAGGCTCTCACAGTGCACTGAATACTCCACTACAGCCGTGTAGCCAAAATCAGCAAGGATGCAATGTAGGCACCAAAGCTTCTAAAACTTACAATAGAAATCTGTGTATTTTTCTCACATTTAAGGTGTTCAGTGAATTGGATAGAATTACTCTGTATTTTACAATGTTTAAGTTATCTCAATTAAAATTGACTTTTTAGATATTTTGAACATATTTTATTCTTCCCTTATCATTTTTCTTGAAATACATGACAGATGTATTTTACCTTTTGGAACCTTAATACTGAGATTGAAGAATTACTATCTGCCACTGATAAAATGGATTTTTATTTTCTTTTTTTTTTTTTGGTAGGACATTCTTCTACATAATGTTGTGTCAGTAGAATAATTTTCTCACCAAGTGATAGGTAAGCAGATTCCAGTAAGGATGAAGGATAAGATTGTCAGAACTTTTATTCCTACCTCAAACTATGGTCCATAGTTATTCTGGTTAGCACTTAATTGCTCTTTAATGCACCTAGCTTAGAAAACATAAACCAGGTAAACGTGTTTCTCTGCTGCCTTAATTTAATACTTAGTATCGAAGTCTTAACTATAGCATTTGACACCTGTGTTTCAAACGGTGAGAAGGAAGGGGAAAACTTAAATTTATCAAATTTACAAACTTACATTTATCAAATTAAATTTAGTCTATGTGGTCACCTACTTTGATAATGAACAGTCAAAATTATGCTTTTGTACAATATTATATTGACATAGTTTATTTTTCCTTTTTTATGTATGGTTTATGTTAGAATGAATACTAATAGTATATTGGACTGTGAGGTCAACTTCTGATTTTTCTTTCTCACCCAGCATCTGTATTCTAGTAGACAACGTTCACTCTCTTAACTTTCAGCCCATGTAGTTTGGGTGGGATTACCCTCCTACCTCTTTTCAGAGGGAGGCTTGTGGCTGTAGATTGATCAGTATGAATATGGTGCCTGCTGCTACTGTAGTGACTGGTTCTGGTAAACATGAAGCTATCTTGCTGATGCTATCAGAGAAATGTGATATATTCCATTTGCTTTGAAGAGCATAGGATGTATCAAAGGAGACAGTTACCATCTTTGCCATTATGCACAGATCTCAGGCCTGACGGCCTGCTGGAGATTAAAATCAACACATAGGCAACAAACTTTAGAAAATATGGAGTAGATAATAACAGAATCCCTGAAGTCTTGAATTTCTCCATGCCTTATTTTTTCAACTAGGTAGGTCAACAAATCCTCTCCTACACCTTAGTTATTTGCTTTAAGCCAACTTGAAGTGAACTTCCTCTCTTCTTCAATCTGGTAAGTCTGCCATGCTCTCTGTTATATTATAAGGTAAAGTTTTGTGATATATGATGCGTCTCCCTATTTCTAGGAACCTGATGCAGTCCCGTTTATGACAAGTCAAACAGTATAAGAGGCATTTGTCTTTGCAAATTAAAAAAAAAAAAAATCAGATATTAGTAGTATAAGCATTAGGCAAAAACGTGACAAATAATAAGAGTAGCAAGCAAATGGATATTTACTTCATCAAATTAACTTTGAAGTAAGTATATCAAATTTAGTGCACTTAAGTATTAATTTACTAAATGGTACCTGAGTCACCTGAATTAATGGAGTATGAAGATGTACATTACTTATTCTGTCTTGTAGAGTAGAAAGAATTTGGATCATTAAATGCCTAAACATTCATGATGTGTTGATATCTATCATATGTGCATATACAATTTTTTAAGTAGATAGTGTTTTTTAACCAGTTATTCAAATGTCCATTTTTCAGTAATTAAAATGTCTACAGATATTTTTCCTTTCATGTTGTCTAATGTTATTCTAGGCAGAGGCAAGGGATAGTAATAGCACATGAATAGCTGTTTCCTAAAAGCTCTTGAAAACCTGACAAAAGTGGAGAATTGTGTTTGTTCTTTAGTGAAGAGCTCTGTTAATATTTCAAAAGTAGAGTGTCAAGCCTTTTACTTGGTAGCATAAGAGTTGTCGGTATACAAATAAGGGACTTATGATTCACAGAGCTATTGATTTAAGTAATGACATCAAGACAAAAAGCTAAACCAATAAATGTTTAATAACTGTGTACTATATGAAAATCTTGGTTCCCACTTAAACATTTTGTAGCTGCTACATATTTTCTGAGAGAATCCCACATCATATGCTCTCACTCTAAAAAATTCCCTTTCATCATCAACTCATCTATTAATTAAAAATGGAACTTTAAAGTGGATTCAAGAAAACAGAATTTTCAAAATCACAGATTTTATCATTTGATATATTCGATCACCTCAGTTTCTAAACATAGGACAAAAGTAATGAATTTAAATATGACTGTCCTTAAATTGGAAAAATATTCCAAAGCTTACATACTTGTATGAACAGAGAAAGTATTAATATGGATCATTTAAAAATGTCTGTTTTTTTCCAACAAAGAAAATTTTACGACTTCAAGCTCTATTCACACCGCTTGTCCCAGTAGAAGAAACTTTATTAAAGATAAGTAATTTGTAAATTAAATAAGATGAATGCAAATGACTTTTTTTTTGGCAAAAGATAAAATTTCCACAGAATTTTGAAGAATATGCTTGTGAATAGAGAGATTTTTTGGAGTAGCTGACAAACCAGAGGCTCTTTATGGCAAGATTTATGAGAAAATTGGGGGAAAAAGAAACGCAGCTCTTGTTTTGCTGTGATTATGAATTAGACGTTTTTAATGTTCTTTGACAGATGTGAGTAAAGAATGGAATTTCTTTGTAATTATCTTTGCATGGTGAACCATGTGTAATGTTCAGAGTCTGAGCTCTTGTGTTTGTCAATGTATTTTCTTTAAACAGATATCTAGCAGATTATGAAGGAGGAGAAGGATCAACATCAATATCTTGTATTTCATAAAGCTCTAACATTTCAAGTATCATCTCATAAGTTTACTACCTCTCATTTCAATTTGCATATTTGTCTGAAAAAACAAGAGAAGTTTATTCAACAGCATTAAAATTCATCCCTACTAACATTCGACAAAGTTTTTTGGGGAATTAATCAACTGCAGTGGCTCCTGAATAAAACACTCACAATATAATATTTTAAGCCACAGCTAGCTATTAACACTCTGAAAGATGAACTGCATACATGTTTCACAAAGATTTATGTGAAGGACTGATCTGAAATATATAAGAGATGCTGATAGAGAATTCACCTGGCTTTTAAATGAGGCAATATTCTCCCAGAATTTATTTATTACCAATGTATTTCAATTGTGAAAGATGGTATAAGAACTCGGAACCCACAAGCATCTGGATAGAAATATGAAGATGGCTTGACCTTGCCGATGATGAGTTATTTGCCTCTGTTCCTAGGTATTATTCCATCTGCTGTGGGTAAACAGCGTGATATTGCCAACAGGGGGAGCTACAGACAGAAGACAAATGAAGCCGATTTTGTTTAGGAGTGTAATTTAGCAGAACTGACAATATATTATACTTTAATAACCCCTCAGAGTGAATTTAATTGATGACCCAACTTAGATATTCTCTTAGAGTATCTTTGTAGTGGATTGGATGCAAGCTGGGTGCTTATGTTTGCTTCCCTGCTGTTAATAGAGTGACTGCCATCTGGAGAAGATATCTGTTAATATGTTACTGGATTTTTTTCCATTGTTGCTGCTTTTGTGAAGAACTCAGAAAGGTTCTGATAAGCCAAGAGAAAAGACAAAAGTAATGCTTCTCTCAGTGAGATCTAAGAACGTTTAGTAGATAGACAAAGATCATTAACACTTTAAATGTAGTTTTACTTCCATTTTCGGTCAGGTGATGTGAAAGTAAAAGTTTATACTGGATAGCAGAATAGTGTTTTTAATGTTGAGATTGCCTATTATACACTTACATACACACTTACACACATATCCAGGAGAGAAAATATTTATAAAAAGAAAATTACAACTAAGAAATCTTGTTTGATAATATTACTTTAAAAGCTATGGGACATAAAAGAGAATTAGATCTCTGTCAATAAGATTGTCCATAAAAATGCTTGTTTCTCACACATAAGATAGTGGGAAAAAAGGTTAGGACTAATCAATTTTTATCTACTTATGAATATACTAGATAACTTGGGCATATAATATTATGAAACTTTATAGTACTGATTTAAAATATACTAAAAGCACACTGGCCCCCACAGCCCTGCCAAGTTTACTATAGACATCAGGTATTTTCTAAAATATGATATTTTTAAATTAATTATTTATTCACCAAGCATTGTTTATTAAGCACATTCTATGTGGCTAGCATAAACTTAGGGGCAAGGAAATTAATGACTGAGAAATTTCCCCCGTCTTCAAAGTGTGCATAGTTTAATAAAAAGAGACAGTTATTTTCAATATGTGACTGTAGTGAAATTACAGATGCCAATTTAGAAATATGCATAAGACAACACAGAAAAGAGGCAGTTCTACTGCTAATTTTATGGTGGATGGACATTTTTACCACATTGCTCTTCGTTGACCAGGAAGGGTCAGCTGGGATCAGTCTGTAATCTGTTCAATAGAAGACTTATACTAGGCATATATCATTTTGAGACTCTGTGATTGTTGTTTAGAGTACAAAAACAAAAGGTCATGTATTTGAAGAATTTACAGAGTTTAAAAGAATTTAAATACCTTACCATATTTCCCAGTCCTTTGTTGGTCACTTGTCTGGATGACCCACTAGTATCTCAAAGTCAATGTATGCCACACTAAATCTTTCTTTCTAAATGTTTTCCTACACTTATGACTCCATGATTTTTCTAGTCTCTAAAACTTAAATACTCGGAGTCTTTGTCTTCATCTCACTGGATTACTCACATACAGCCACCTCCTGCTCTTTTATTTCTGTTACCATTGTACAGTTCAGGTACTTTTGTAAGACCACCCAAACTAATCAGCATCTCTAGTCTCTTTCCCATTCCAATTTATACTAGAACCACTTCCTAAAATGTTTTAAGAGACACTGCTTCGAACTTAATATTCCCTTTCAGTCATGAATGATTTTAATGATTACACTACATATTTAGAAAAAAAAAAAACAATAAACGAGAAACCTTAAATTTGCTAATAAAGCACTTTACACTCAGGACCTAGTCCATTTTTTTCAATCTGTATTTCATTATTTCCTGATATCATTCAACATTCCATTTAAATGGAATTATGTAGTATTTCCCATACCTGTCCTGCAGTTTCCTGATTCCCTACTTTATTTTCTCTTACAATTCAAGCTAGATTGTATTTTTCCATGCAGAAATCTCATTCTCCTTGTTAGATCAAAAATGCTATTTATCGGATATGTGAGATTTTCTTCAATATAGTTCCATGACAGGCTTCTGTGAAATTTCATAATATTTTATGTGTACCTGAAACAGAAGTGATAATTTGGGGCTCCTTGTGGTATGGTACAGAAAGCATTAGATTTAAAATTATACCTGTGAATTTCAATTGTCCCTGTCACTATTGTTTCTGAGACTTTAGCTAAATCATATGGACTGCTAATTTTGTTGTGGATGGACATTTTTACCACCTTGATCTTTGTTGAACAGAAAGGGTCAGCTGTGATCATTCTATAATCCATTCAATAAATGATATATTTATTGTCACCTCAGAAGTAATAATATATATCAATAATAAGAATATTGCTCATTGAGAATGAAAGAAAGTAAGTTCCAATACATTTTGTAAAATGTTAAACTGAAATGAGAGATAGATTTGGGTTTTAATCTTTGGGTTTTAATCTTTGGTTTTAATCTTTGAATAATCCTGATTCATGAAACAGGATTATTTTGGGGGGTTTATTTTCTATTACCATTGAGGCTACGTAATAGTCACTTTAGATTTAAAACAAGCATAAAGGTACATTTGAAGAAATGGGCTTATATTTAATAAGCACAAGGGATATTTATTAATTGAGTAAATAAATGACTGAATGAGTAGATGAACTTCAGCAAGAGATATTACATCTTTCCTAAATAGTATCAGGTTGCATATAAAAATCACCGTCTCTATATATTCTGAATTCCATTTAGAATAACATGTGATTCAAGAATTAATAGTATTTCCCTGATGTTCAAAATCAGCATTACTGAGATTTAATATGAAAACAAGCAAAATTTTGGTTTAGGTTAAAAAAGCAAAATTAGTTTTATGATCTGAACAGTTCTCATAATGAAGATCAAACACATTAAGAAAGAAAAACATGCTAAAAAAGGAATAAAATCAAAATTACACAGAGATATGAGGCCGTTTTTGAAAAGCCAAATATAAGTCCTTCAAAAAAATGTTTTTTGAGCTCCCACTATGGCCTAGACATATGTTAGAAGTGAGGTTTATAACCATTCTTCCTCTTAAACTGATGAGAGCTTCATTATTTTTCTTCTCTGTTGATCTATTACCACAAAGGTACACATCACAAACAAAAACAAAACCCTAACTCAAACAGCTGCTATATATTCACCATTATCAACCTCCATTTAAAACTGCAGAAATAATTGTGAGAAATTTTAAATATCATGATATGTGAAATTATGACACATTAAATGGGAACCAGAAGAATACATCTTCACAAGAAGGAAATTTTAAATGACATTAAATGGTGGACAGGTTTCCTCAAAAATAAAATAATAATCTAACCTACAGAACAATGTTTCAATTTCTCAGATAATTGGCAGATATACTAGTAGGTAGTTATTTTTATTTTTTCAGATACAGTCACTTTCTTTAGAAAATTATTCACACTAAAGCTGAGCAACTTTTGGTCTGAATTTTAACCTCAGGCTTTTTTAGTATGAGAGTGACTGAGAGCAAAAGCTTCTTCTACATGAAGGTCAAAACATGCTTTGATTGAATATATTTCCTGGCACCCACGTAAGACATATACTCTCTCGACTAACTTCAGAGCAGCAGGTTTTCATTGAATCCATTCTTGTTCTGTTAATCTTTAATACCTGTTTCATAAAATTGTAGAATTTAGAGCCTAAAGGATCTTTCTCTAATTCAACCCTGTCAATTTACAGATATATAAACTGAGGTCTAGACAGGTTGAGAAACTTGCCCAAGGTTAAACAACTTCCCATTAACAGAGTGAAAACTAGGATGATCTCTCTCTCTCTCTCTTTCTATATATATATACACACACATACACACACACGTATATATAAATATATGTATATATATATGTCTCTATATACGTATATGTGTGTTTATGTGTGTATATATGTATCTCAACTTTAGAGTAAATATATAATCACTCTCTAGTTTTGCCTGCCGGCACTATGTAATTGACCTTTCCAGGCTTTTGTACATAAAACTCATAAGATATAAAGTGTTCTCTATAAAACAGTGAAATAATTTTATAACTCCAAATATATCCATCAGTCTTATTCTGAGTTTAATCATATATGATAGGATGGGGGATAAATATAGATTTTTCTACAATATACTGTACTAACAACAACAACAAAAAAACAAAAGCAGGCATTTTCAGTAAGCCAAGTTTTAATCTATTAATAGGTGACATTTCTCTATATCTCTTGGAATTTCTAAATTCTTTGAAAACCACAACATTTCAAAAATGTGAATCAGAATCAGAATCTATGAGCTATGGTTTTGGAGACTCAGTTTTAAACAATATTTTTTGTCTAATGTTGTAAAGTTAAATAATGTTCATGAAATTATGAAATCAGATGGCTTAAGAAAAAGAGAAGCATTTGAGAAGTCAATGTTTATTAAATGTAAGCTGGGTAATGGTAAACTTTTAACTTTCTGTTTTCACAGTTTATTTTTCTTCTTATAATCAAGATTGTTGTAACAAAAAGAGAAAACACTATGAAACAAAAAAGTGCGATTACTTTTATGTTAGTGTGTTTAATTAAATCTAAGGATAATTCAGAATAATTGACTCCTATGAAACGGAATATGAATAATTTCATCAATGAACAAATGCACTGAAAACAATAATGGATCTGAAGGACAGTTGCTAGGTATCAAAGAAGTATATTCATAAAATGTAGCAATGCATTGTATATGTATTTACTGTTAATTTGATAAGCATGTTTTAAAGTTTTTCTCTTTTGATATTTAGAAAAATATTAAAGAGGCCGGGGGTGGAGGCTCACGCCTGTAATCCCAGAACTTTGGAAGTCCAAGGCGGGAAGATCACGAGGTCCTGTAGTTCCAGCTACTCGAGAGACCCCGAGGCAGGAGAATGGCATGAACCCGGGAGGCCGAGCTTGCAGTGAGCCAATATCGCGCCACTGCACTCCCGTCTGGGCGACAGAGCAAGACTCCATCTCAAAAAAAAAAAAAAAAAAAAAAAGTACTAAAGATAAAAACAAGCAGTATTATTACCTCAAATATATACACACATAAAAATAGGGTAATGAATACTCATTTCATTTTTTTTTTATTTTTTTTTCTCATGAGCTCTAAACTTCCCCCACTTTAAGCTTACCCTGCAGACTTCATGGCAAGCTATGTGACTTATATACAAGTCATGACACCCTCTTGTTCATTAGCTAATGGAGTTATTCTAGGTTTTATCATTCTACTTCTGTGCAAGTTGTTCCTAATGTTTTAAGAGGATGTTAACTTTGCATTTGGAATTACTTTCTTTAATTTGCTGCATTTTTAATCAAGTTAAGCTCCAGACATATCGTAAAGTCCTGAAGAAAATAGCTACTATGAAAGGAGCCTTCCTGTTAAACTGAAACCTAGATCCAATGCTGAGAGAATATTACATTCAGCGGATTTGCAAGCTGTATTTCACAGTCTATTGATCCCTTTATTCAATGTATAACACTAATAAAAATTGTTTTTGAAGTAAGTAGACACTTGGCACTGAATGTTTGAAAACTATTGATTTAGTTCAGTCCCATGGAATAATGATTCTTAACTATATGTGGTAGAGTATTTTTTGTTTTAGCATTATTTTGTTTGCTTGTCCAGTCTAATGTTTTGTAAAATACAACAAAATTTAATAATTAAGAAAATTCAATGAAAAAAGATATGCATTTTAATAGTTGTCCATTTTTAAAATTTTGTAATCGACAAGTAAAACTTGCATATACTTATAGTGTACAACGTGATGTTTTGAATGTGTATACATTTCTGAATGCCTAAATCAAACTATTTAACATGTGCATAACCTTACAAACTTATATTTTGTGGTGAGAACACTTCAAATCTACTGTCTTAGCACTTTTCCAGTATATAATATATTGTGAATAACTATAGTCACCGTGATGTACAACAGATATCTTGAACTGAGTCCTTCTGTCTGACAGAAATTTTGTACCCTTTGAACAACTTTCCTAAATCCCTCCACTACCTGACGTATGGTAACCACCATTTTACTCTGCTTCTGTGATTTTTGACTACTTTAGATTCCACATCTAAGTGAGATCATTTAGTATTTGTCTATATGTGCCTAGTTTATTTCACTTAATTTACTCCAAAGTCACCTGTGTTGTCACAGATGAAAGTATTTCTTTTTTTTTTTTTTAAAGGCTGAATAGTATTCCATTGTCTATATATATACCACACTTTATTTATCCATTCATCCATTAATGAACACAGGTTGACCCCATAACTTAGCTATTGTGAACCATGTTTCAATGAAAATGAGAGTGCAAATATTTCTTCAACATGCTGATTCCATTTCTTTTGGATTTACACTCAGTAGTAGGATTCTTGTATCATATGGTAGTTCTATTTTTTATTTTCTTTAGTACCTCCATACTACTTTGCGTAATGGCTGTACTACATTTCACCAATATTGTGCAAGAGTTCCTTTTTCTCCACGTCTTTGCCAAGACCTGCCTTTTGTCTTTTTGATAATGGTCTTTCTAAAATGTGTGAAGTATTATCTCATTGTGGTTTTAATTTGCATTTCTCTGATGACTAGTGGTGGTGAGCATTTTTTTTTTTTTTCATATACATGTTGGATTTTGCATGTCTTCTTTTAAGAAATGCCCATTTGGGTCCTTTGCTCATTTTAAAACTGGATTATTTGTTTTCTTACTATAGAGTTGTTTGAGTACCTTACATGTTTTGGATATTAACTTTTTAGCAGATGTATGATTTGAAAACACATTTTCCCATTTTCCAGGTTATCTCTTCACTCTGTTAATGATTATTATTATTATTATTATTATTATTATCATCATCATCATTGCTGTGTAGCTTTTTAGTTTGGTGTAATCCCATTTGTTATTTTTGCTTTTGTTGACTGTGCTTTTGAAGTTATATCCAAAAAATTATTGCCAAGACCAATATCATGGAGCTTTTCCCCTGTTTTTTTTCTAATACTTTTACATTTTTAGTTTTGAATAGGGTGTGAGATGAGTATCAATTTCATTATTTTGCATATAGACATTTAGTTTTCCAAACACCATTTATGGAAGATATTGTTCTCTAGCTATTGTGTGTTCTTGGCATCTTTGTGGAAAATTAAATGGCCATAAATGCTTAGATCAGGGATCTCTCTTTTGTTCCATTGATTGATATGTCTGTGTTTATGCCAGTACCATGCTGCATTGATTATTAGAGTTTTATAGTATGTTTTAATATCAAGTAGTGTTATGTTCTTTTTGTCAAGTTTTGTTCTTTTGCTCAAGATTACTTTGGCTATTTGGAGTCTTTTGTGGCGATATTAATACAAGAGAGCTTATTCCTTACCCACGAAAAAATTAAGAAAAATTATAAGCTTTATTTTGATTGAGTCAACTTATCTCATTCCATAAAATGTATAAAATTTATGGCCTTATTATTCTAAATATTAGACTTAATAAACTTTAAATAACATTAAAATCAATAAATCCAAAAAAATTGCGGGGTAAAAAAAGTTAAACTATATGCATAGTTTATTGAAAGTATGCAAATAGGTGTATAATTTACAAAATTGATATTACACAC
Organism: Trachypithecus francoisi; assembly: GCF_009764315.1. Lineage (NCBI taxonomy): Eukaryota > Metazoa > Chordata > Mammalia > Primates > Cercopithecidae > Trachypithecus > Trachypithecus francoisi. Next base: position 53,031,489 of record NW_022681463.1, on the reverse strand, counting down.
ATAATATTTTGTTGTTAGGGGTAAAGAAGGATCATGCACTGTTCCTATATGGTTTAATGTTCACATTATACACAATTTAATATTGGTTAAATAAAAGCTTAATTTATATTAAAATTTTTATAGAACAAGTCAGCTTGTTTTTGTTCAATTAATCTATTTAAATGAATATTTATCTATTTTGGTAGATGATTTGTTTATTGTGGGAACACATAGAAACAATGTTATTCACAAGGTATAATATATATTGAAAATTTTTCTGCGTTTTGTTCTAATAACTCATACAGTAGAAACACCAATCGCACAGAGTTGTCCTGTTTAGAATGGAAGATGTTTTAAAGGAATTCAAGCAAAGTAAGGATATCATGTTTTATTTTATCCAAAACAAAGGAAGCAATATTATAATTTTAAATATTTTATTACATTTTTTATTAGAAGTCAGTGCTATTCATTTATTTATTTATTTTTCATTTACAGGCAGAGTCTTTCTCTGTCTCTCAGACTGGAGTGCAGTGGCATCATTTATAGCTCACTGCAAACTCAAATTCCTGGGCTCAAGCAAGCCTCCCACCGTAGCCTCCTGAATATCGAGGACTACCGGCTCAGATCACCATGCCCAGCTAATTTTAAAAACTTTTTGGAGAGATGAAGGTCTTAGTATGTTGCCGCAGCTGCTTTTGAATCCTTGGCCTCAAGCCATCCTCCTGCCTTGGACTCTCAAAGTGCTGGGATTACAGATGTGAACCATTCTGCCTCGTGTGATTCTTTTGTTATCTTTAAATTTAAATTTTTCTTCAGTGAAATTAATGAGTCATAGTTTAAAAACTAACCTAAACTATCACATATTTTAACATGGTTACAATTTAAATGATTAGTGTGCAGTTCTTACCTCCAGTGACTCAACACACAATTTCAAAAATTCATCTGTACTTTTCGCTGAAACAAACCCACTGATCATAGTCTTGCGTGTTTCAGCAATGTCACATTGCAATATAAGATTAGAAATGTTCAGTCTCAATTTATTTGTATATCTTATCACAATTTAATAATAAACAGTATGCTGCCCTTGGTCTGCAGAACATATTTTTGAGTAGCACTAATGTAAAAACAAACAGACACATGTCATTTGTGTGTTGGTATCAAGCTTTCGTTCTTCCCTTCTCTCATTTAAATCCATTCCAATTTTCCTAGAAGAGCAATTGTTTCCTTTCAATTTGGGGAGAATCAACCCATTTTCCAAACCGCATTTGGCCTATGCCAATCAGTGGAATTCCATTCCCCATGCACGGGTGTTGGTTCGAGTTTAGGTGCTTAACAAAGTAGGCCCAATTAAGTAAAGCTAAATTTAAAATAAAATTAATGGCTAAGGGATAAATACTTCCTCTATTAGGATGGATACAAAAATATGTCCTAGAGGTTATGACATCAGAAAGAAAGATGGCCATAGAATGAAGCCGTGACTGGAAAGGCAGAGTGAGGGATAGAAAGGAATTGGGTCTAACCACATAATTTATCTTAATTAAAAATGCATGCATACAAAACAGCACTCATTTTTGTTGAAGCATAAACAAAACGCAAAAATTCACAATAAATACATATATTAAAATGGCTCCCTATAACACAGAATGTAAAGGAGGATGGGAGGAGTGCAAAATGGGGTTTAATGGGAAAAAAATTAAAGGAAATTTATATAGGAAACAATAAATGTAATTAACAAATCTCCAACATCTACTGTTACGTATAGCTATACCTATGCCAATACGCATGTCATATCTATATCCATATTTATAGCTATAAATATAAAAGCAGGTGCTTGTTGATATTATTGAGTCATTGAATCAAATAAACCTTGAAACTTGCCCCTGAGTATAGAAAATACAAGGAGCCTGCAAACAGTATAACATATAGAATTCGGCTTTTGTGAAGTTTAGTTCATTTTATAACCTCAAGGTAGCAATTTGGTTTTGACTGCTAAACTTTGTTTATATTAACTATGCATTCATTTCTTATTCCTTCTTTAGTTTTTCCAAAAGTTTCCATCTTTTTTTAGTTTCCTTCCTCTAGAAATGTTCTTTAAAGAGAACTGTCAATGGGAAAATCTATTTTTCTGAAATTAGATTTATTTTAACTTTATTATAAGACAATTAAATTCTAGGTTGAAAGTCATATTCTCTCAGCAAATTTAGAAACACATTCATTGTCCCACTATTGTCAGATTGCCAATGATGAGAAAATAGATAGTAAATATGACGTATTTTTGAAGATATTTTGTTCTCTCCTAACCCCACTTCTATCAGCAGTTTTTCAATCAGCAATTTGTATCTGATATTCTAGGTATGGATTCATTCTTACTTATCATTTTATGAGTTTCACTAGGATTTTAGCATTTCTTCAGATATATCTAAAATTTCACAAATTCTTTTTCAGTTAGTGCCAAATCTGTGTTAGAATTTTTTATTTTAAAATATTCACACATAAGCATCTTGTTTTGTTATTTTTTTAAACAGGTGGCTATTTTTAATGTTTTTCTCTTGTGTGTTTTCCTTTCAACATATTAAGAACATATTTAATATATTTAATATTTTGTCACCGAGTGTTAAAGAATTTCCAGTCTTTGAGAGCCTAACTATACTCTATATTGTTTCTGTTTGTTCTTATTCACAGTGTCTTTTTTGATGTTTGTGATTTTTACTTTTACCTTCTATGTTTAGGAACTTGATTTGACAGAAAATTTTGAGATCTAGGTAGAAGATTAATTTCTCCAGAGAGAATTTGCATTTGTTATTTCCAGAATCCTGGCGATGCTAATACACTGAAAATTCAAGAGGCAAATCCATATTAAAGGTGAACATGTACATTTTTTTTTAAAGCTCTAACTTAACTTCAAGTTTTTAGTCAGAATATTTTGTTTGGTGTCTTCTAGGGTTAAGTTTTATGTTTATTTCTTTTTTTATATACTTACACTAAGTGTTTCACCCTGGTCTTCCCAGCTTTATGAATGGGCCTGGGAGAGGTGCTCTCACCTATTAGACTGCTTATTTTGGGTGAATCCTTGCCTCTGCTTTTCCATAAACTTTGAGTTTATGAAAATTGAAATTTTATTTTATTCAACTCAAAAAGTTATCTGTGTTCAACTTTCATTTAGTTTTTGCATAGTATATATTTTCATGTTAGCTAACTGATATCTAACCTTTCATTGGGCGATTTGGCCAGGGTTCCAGGTAACATTTCTATTAGAAATCAAAATCTCTCTTTATATTCATTTTTAAAATATTTTCAATTTATTTGAAAGACATAACTGAGATCCATATATGCATACTCTGGATATTTTTGGAAGAAAAATTGGATATGTACGGTTCAAAGTAATTTTACTTTGTATTATATTCTCTATGAGTGTGAGTGACTCTCTTGACTACTGCAAGCTTACATACAGTTAACTGAGTATTTAGCACTATCATTTGAATCTGGTCTTATGTTATTTCCCCTTATGCGTGCATGTACACACACACACACAAATACATACCCACAAAGTCTCTTAAAGTGGTTTAAAAATACACTTTTTATAAAATTGATAATGCTACTGATGAGAATAAAAATCTCAAATAAAGCAATTGTTGTTAGCATAAAATTAAATAGGAATAAATATTAAAATATTAAAAGCAGTCATAGCTTAAATTTCTGATGACATTTAAATATTTTCAAGATAATAGATTAAGTACAAAATTCTAGAGGAAGAAAAGGTAGTGGTGAACTAAATCAGTGTTGGAAAAGGAGCTTTCAGTGAAAACATCTTAAGAAACTTTTCCATAATGTCCTATGCATGCTTATTCTCCACTTTTAGATTCTAAAATAACTGTACAAAAGTGAAGTGGAAGCAGAAAATCAGAGACATATACTGATAAATTTAAAATCATATATTTGGCATCTTCCTATTATGTAGAAATTATTTGTTTTTCTACGTTACAGCAAGTACACTTATAAATGGCCTGTATGGACTTTAGATAACTACCCATCCCAATACTGGTTATAATAATTCAAAGAGATGAGATTTCAATTTTTTTGCTATATTTGTATGTTAAACAAAAAGGCAGATTTTTTTTGTAACTTATTTTGTCTTCATCCACAGTCATATCAACTTTGTTGATGCAAAAATAGAATTCTTCTTACCCAATATTTTATATAATGTTTGAAGAATGAAGTTACCTTTTGCTGAATCCCTTTTCTGAAATACAAAACTTTTGCAAGGTAAATCCATTAACTTTTGCTGTCAATTTAACAGATAGAGACATTGTCTCACGAGGTGAAATCTGCTCATCCAAAGTAGAAAGTGATGTAGAAAATGATGAGTTTTTAGATTATTTGTTGACAGAAATGGGACATTTTGGAAATGAATCTGATCTACACATCCAATACATTTCAACTGATGTTTTATCAAATTTAGGATATCAGAAAAAGATACTGAAGTCATTATTAAATGAAATGAACTTGGCAGCTCCATAGATACACTGCCCTACATGTATCTAAAGAGAGATGGTATTAAAAATAAATTATTCTTTTAAAACTTAACTGTATCCCTCTTTAGCAGATATGCAAAACTAGAGTATAAATTGTTGTGCTATGTCTAAAATATAAAAGGAATGCAATAGAGCTACGCAGTTCATAATCAAACTGTTCCAAAATATAATCTAATCTATGATAATGTTCTTTTTTGGTTATTTAGAATACCATCTAATCTATATTCTATTAAAAATGTATAGCATAAACTCAGAATGTTATGACACCTTGTTCATTTTTATTTATTAATTTATAAGGAACAATACATTTCTGCTCACACATGAAAATAATAAACCTAATTTTATTATATATGTGTGCTATAGTTTGAATGTGTTCTCCTCCAAAATTCAGGTGTTGAAACTTAATAGTCAACGTAATGGTATTAAGAAGGAGGGGCTTTAAAAGGTGATTAGGACACAATGGCTCCTCCCTAGTCAATGAGATTAAAACCCTTATAAAAGCAAGTTTTCAAGCTTTCTTCTAGCCTGCTCTTCTGCCTTCCACAATGGGAGGATAAAACTTTCCTCGCCTGAACAGATAAAGCAAGAAGGTCTCAACTTGGGAGCAGAGAGTAGCCCTTTTTAATCAGACAACTGAACCTACCAGTGCCTTAATCTTGGACTTCCTAGCTTCCAGAGCCATGAGAAAATAAATTTATGATTTTTATTAATTACCTAATATCAGATGTTTTGTTATAGCAGTGCAGACTAAGACAGTGTATTAATGAACCATCCTTCAAATTTGTGATCCCTTAGTTGAATTTTGCATTACAAATATGAACTTTTAAAATCATTTTCTACAACTTCTTTATATATTAGAAGATACAATTCAGATAACTGTTTTTGTTTATTTTATATTATTAGCATTTAAAAACTCAATATTTTGTTATCTTTGTTGAACACACTGATTTATTGGAAGTAGGAATGACTTCATGAATGTAAAGTGGCAGAGAAATTATTAGATATGTTTTATTAGTTCATGCCCTAAAATATTTTAATCTAAATAGTTTATTAAATTTAAGTAATTTTAAAAGTCATAATTTGCTAAAATTAATACCATATGTCAACCCTAACAAAATATACATTCTTCCCAAATTTTGGGTAAGGTATAGCTAATGTGAAACCTGAGAGAGGTAATTACCTCTTTTCCCTTTACCTAGAGTATTTGATTAAAATACTCTAAAATTAAATACTACCTTGGAATAAAAATGCAATTTAAAATATGAAATGTGATTTGGCAGAGAAAAGATCGGCTATAGAAGTGGCAAGTATAGATTAATTATGACTTTTGAGCCCAGTTTTCAGGCATTTACCACCCTTCACATAAGTTAGAGCATTTGGCTTTTAAGCATACAACTGTCTTCAATGAAATGATACTACTGTGGAGAAAAAGAACAATCAAATCAAAGAAAACTGATCAACTAGCTCTACTGAGGAAGGAAACTGCAGAATTTAGGCCGATGTTTTAAGTCCAAGCAAGAAAAATAATAATTTCCCATAGACTTTCCATCTTGACAAGATTATTTGAGCACACTTAGAAAAGCAAAAATGAATTCCGTCAAAAAGATGGAGTAATATTACAGATGTTAGAAGAGATAGAAAATAGATTCCTTGATGTGCACAAGAGATTGCATTTGGGATAACAAATTCTATTTTAGGTTGAATCTACTGTAGGAATCTAACTATCCTTAAATCTTCCAGGCTTGGTAGAAAGGTTAGATAGTCACAGCTTGGGTTATAAACCCTACCCTCAACTGAATTATTTTTGTAGCAAAAAACTACATACACTATTTTACAGTTAACAAGAGGCAGCCATAACTCATTGGATCAATGTAAAATAACTGTGATAAGGTGTGTTTCTTTGTTTTTGTTTTTAATTTTAAAACTTGGGAGGTGTGTTTAGTATAACATTAACAGACACAGTTTAATATACACACATATACACTCTTCTTCTAAATTTTAGATTTAATAGTTACTGCTTTTAATTACAAAGAATGACCAGGCTAGGACTGATCAAATGTCCTCTTCCCCTTAGAAAAGGTAAAATGCAACATTATGCAAATTTATTTCATTGTGTCTTCTTTGTGACTTTTTTTTCCCTTGGCCTTTTTGTTTCACCACTATCTTTGACATGTGGCCAGTAGGAAAATGTCCTGCATTTCTAAAGTTTGGGACGTTGGCATAGTTTTGATTAATGAGCTTATTGTTATTCATTCGAGTTAGATCTTGCTGAACAAAAGTCTCCTTATTATCCCTAATTTATATGTCTCACTTGTATTTGCTCTGCCACATTTCCTCTAATGACTTCCTATATTTTATCACTATATTTAAGAAGAGGAATTTAGTGTAATTACTTGCTGTACCACGTAGTATTTGGAGCTTATTTGCTAATTTAAATGAGTTGTAGCTGTAGTGTGATGGGTACCCCACCAGGGATACTTAAGGATGTGTGTCTGCTACCTGAACTCTGAAGACTGGTCAGTGAGTCAAGGCCAGGGTACCCAGCCAAGGAGCAAGTGTCCCTGAGACCCCACAAATCCCAGAGAGTATCTGAGAACCTACCACGGAAAATAGTCCTATCACATACATACAGTAGGCAAAGGAGCCAGAAAAATAGCTTAAAAGCAGCTTTGAGATGGTAGATGGTGCAAATTTCCAGATCTGTCCTGCTGTCCCCGAGAAGTGTCCCTTACATAAATCCTAATAAACTTACCTACTGGTCAAGCTAGACTTGTCTAAGTCACTCTTGATCTCTCGGCTCCTTCCTAATTTGGGGTGTAGGAAGGGGAAATTAAAGTCGCAAGATTTTCTCATATCAATAGTTAGATATAATTTGAAATGTCTCGTTTGAGTGAAACCAGGATAAATTCAGGGAAGTTAGTTTAAACTCACCATGACTAGAATATTGTGTTAAAAAAAAAAAAAAAAACAGGAAATAAAAATGGGTTTACATTTAGGTGTGCATACCCACTTTCCTGTAACTAGATGGAAACATTCAGACTTGAATTTTATTTTATGTTTGTAAGTCAAACAAAAGATAGTTTTTTATAGCTTTTTTATTATAAATGTACTGGCATTGTTATTAATTATTTATTAGTTAAGTATAATTTACTTAGTAATTGCCAAGGTTTTATTCTGAGATTTTACTGATCAGGAACATATCAATTCATTTGTTTTGTCTGTCTATATCATCTATGTATCAATCATGTAACTATCTATCTATCTATCTATCTATCTATCTATCTATCTATCAACACACATTACCGAAATCAAATTGATCTAGGTGCCATGGAATCAATTGTTAAGGTAGCCAAACAAATTGCAGTATTGTCACATGAGCGTAGCCAATGCATTTTTTCACAGTGATGTTCTAATATGGTGAGTTTGATCTAAAAGCAATTTAAATACAAGCAGAAAAATCCTTGGTATTAATTCAGTTGTAATCTGTTGATTTTCTCTATACTTGCTATGTGAATGTATTTTTTAATATAATACAGCTTCTGTGAAGCAAACTATGCTATTTGTATGCTTCACTTTAAATGTAAAATATTAACTTTCTTGCAAGCAATCACTGGTATGGAGAGAACATTGGGAAACATATTGGAGGTTAACATAATTGTATCAATAGTTGTCTACTGGTCAAAAGCATTAGTACTCAAATTGCATTATGAATATGCAAATCCAGTAATTTTGATTTAGGTCATTTGTCACACTGGTATCAAAAATTGCAAGTCACTGCTGCTGTCTAAAATTTTGAAGGAGTTTCATACAACTGGTGATTAAATTCAAAAGAACCTTCTGGTTCATCAACAGTCTATCCAAGCTGTGTAAGATCCATTCATAGGCACATTTCTTCTATGTTCTAATTTTATGTAAGTACTAATACACATTCCCCTTTCTATTCACATTATATTTTGGAGCAGTGGAAATGCCTTGAATGAAAAATAGTTCTGAAACTGATATGATCAGAAGTAATTATACTTGGGCAGAACGTGAATTTAGAATTAAACTTACATTCTGTTTGCACACCTAGCTAATGCATATTGCTCTATAGCAGAAGGATTATCACTTTTAAAAAGTGAGTCCAGATCGTTGTTTTCCACTGCAAGTTCAGATATTCAACTTGCATCTGGATTTATATAGCATGCAGACACTTGTACAGGACATAAAATTTGCACAGGTCATAAGTGCACAAATGCTGTTGCTAGATACTTATCTCTGGCTGACAAATAGGTGCAGTTCAATGAAATGGATATTAGAGTGTTATATTGCAGTATAATTTAACCACTCTAGTAAAGACAAGGTAACTGTTAGTAGCATAGTAAATATTGTTCTGAATTAGGTCATTCTATTCAAATATAAACATATAAATAAAATAAAATAAATGAAAAATTAATATATTTTAAAACTATTTTTTAAATTGCTTTGAACGTTTCAAAAATGTTTTAAAAACTTTTTTAGAAAAGAAAAAATATTCGTTATAAAATAGTTTCAATTCAGGAACTTTGCTGTTTCATAACCTTGTCAAATTAAATGACCTCTCTAAGGTTCATTTACAGGATGGTTAGAAGTGTTAAATGATAATATTTTCATAAAACTCTTAGTATCATGTTTGATATATAAAACATAACACAACACAACTTAGAAAAGATACTTATTATTATAAAATGTAACATTCTTTGGAACAGTAAATATTGCTTAGTGTTTTAAAGTTACCCTTCTGACCGCATTTTCTTTTTTATTTGTTTATTCATTCATTTATTATTATTATTTTTTTTACTTTAAGTTATGGGATACATGTGTAAAACACACAGGCTTGTTACATAGGTATACATGTGCAATAGTGGTTTGCTGTACCTATCAACCCATCACCTAGGTTTTAAGCCCCTCATGCATTAGGTATTTCTCCTGATGCTTCCCCACTCCTTGCACTCCTTCCCTGCCGACAGGACCCAATGTGTGTTATTCCCCTCCCTGTGTCCATGTGTTCTCATTGCTCTGCTCCCGCTTATGAGTGAGAACATGTAGTGTTTGGTTTTCTGTTCCTGTGTTAGTTTGCTGAGGATGATGGCTTCTAGCTTCATCCACGTCCTTGAAAAGAACACGATCTCATTCCTTTTTGTGACTGCCTAGTATTCCATGGTGTATATATGTACCACATTTTCTTTATGTATGGCATTTGTATTTGTTCTATGTCTTTGTTATTGTGAATAGTGCTGCAGTAAACATATGTGTGCATGTATCTTTATAACAGAATTATTTATATTCCTTTGGGTATGTACCCAGTAATGAATTGCTGGGTCAAATGGTATTAATGGTTCTAGATCCTTAAGGAATTGCCACAGTGTCTTCCACAATGGTTCAACTAATTTACATTCCCATAAACAATTTAAAAGCATTCCTATTTCTCCACAGGCTTGCCAGTATCTATTATTTCTTGACTTTTAATAATCACCATTCTGACTAGCGTGAGATGGTGTTTCATTGTGGTTTTGATTTGCATTTCTCTAATGATCAGTGATGTTGAGTTTTTTTCCATATGTTTATTGGAACCTAAATATTTTCTTTTGAGAAGTGTCTGTTCATATCTTTTGTCTACTTCTTGATGGGGTTGTTTGTCTTTTTTCTTGTAAATTTGTTTGTATTTCTCAGAAATCCTAGATATTAGGCCTTTGTCAGACAGGTAGATTGCAAAAATTTTCCGCCATTCTGTACATTGTCTGTTCACTCTGATGAGAGTTTCTTTTGCTGTGCAGATGCTCTTTAGTTTAATTAGTTCCCATTCATCAATTTTTGTTTTTGTTGCAATTGCTTTCAGTGATTTCATCATAAAATCTTTGCCCATGCCTATGTCCTGAATGGCATTGCCTAGGTTTTCTTCTAAGGTTTTTATGGTTTTGAGTTTTACATTTAAGTCTTTAATCCCACTTGAATTATAAGGAAGGAGTCCAGTTTCAGTTTTCTGCATATGACTAGCAAGTTTTCCCAGCACCATTTATTAAATAAGGAATCCTTTCCTCATTACTTGTCTTTGTCAGACTTTTGGACATAGATGTGTGGTCTTATTTCTGAGATCCTTATTCTGTTCCATTGGTCTATATGTCTATTTTGGTGCCAGTACCATGCTGTTTTGGTTACTGCAGTCTTGTAGTATAGTTTGAAGTCAGGTAGTGTGATGTCTCCAGCTTTGCTCTTTTTGCTCAGGATTGTCTTGGCTATGTGGGCTCCCTTTTGGTTCCATATGCCTTTTAAAGTAGTTTATTCTAATTCTGTGAATAATGTCAATGGTAGTTTTATGGGAATAACATTGAATCTATAAATTACTTGGGGAAGTATGGTCATTTTCATGATATTGATTCTTCCTATCCATGAGGATGTAATATTTTTCCTTTTGTTGGTGTCTTCTCTTATTTCCTTGAACAGTGGTTTGTAGTTCTCCTTGAAGAGGTCCTTCATGTTCCTTGTTAATTGTATTCCTTGGTATTTTATTCTCTTTGAAGCAATTCTGAAAGGCAGTTCATTAACAATTTGGCTCTCTGCTTGTCTATTGTTGGTGTATAGGAATGCTTGTGAATTTTGCACATTGATTTTGTATTCTGAGACTTTGCTGAAGTTGCTTATCAGCTTAAGGAGTTTTTGGGCTGAGACGATGGGTTTTTCTAAATATAGGATTATGTTATCTGCAAACAGAGACAATTTGCCTTCCTCACTTCCTATGTGAATACTCTTTATCTATTTCCAGTAAGCCAATTTATTGAGATATTTTAGCATAAAGGGATGTTGAATTTTATCAAAGGCCTTTTCTGCATCTATTGAGATAATCACGCTGTTTTTGTCATTGTCTCTGTTGGTGTGATGGATTATGGTTATTGATTTGTGTCTACTGAACCAGCCTTGCATCCCAGGGATGAAGCTGACTTGATTGTGGTAGATACGCTTTTTGATGTGCTGCTGGATTCAGTTTGCCATTATTTTACTGAGGATTTTCACATTGATGTCCATCAGGGATATTGGCCTAAAGTTTTCTTTTTTTGTTATGTCTCTGCTACGCTTTAGTATCAGGATAATACTGGCCTCATAAAACGAGTTAGGGAGGAGTCTCCTTTTCAATTGTTTGGCATAGTTTCTGAAGGAGTGGTACTAACTCCTCTTAGTACCTCTGGTAGAATTTGACTGTGTATCTATCTGGTCCTGTTTTTTTTTGTTTGTTTGTTTGTTTTGTTTTGCTTTTTTGGTTGGTAGACTAGTTAATATTACCTCAATTTCAGAACTTGTTATTGGCCTATTCACAGATTTGACTTCTTCCTGGTTTAGTCTTAGGAGGGTGTATGTGTCCAGAAATGTATCAACTTCTTCTAAATTGTCTACTTTATTTGCATAGAAGTGTTTATAGTATTCTATGTTGGTAGTTTGTATTTCTGTGGTATAAGTGGTGATATCCCCGTTATCATTTTTCATTGTGTCTATTTGACTTGTCTCTCTTTTCTTCTATTAGTTTAGCTAGTGGTGTATCTATTTTATTAATTTTTTTTTTTTTTAGACAGCTTCTGGATTTGTTGATTTTTTGAAGGGTTTTTTGTGTCTGTATCTCCTTCAGTTCCACTCTGTTCTTAGCTGTTTCTCGTCTTCTGCTAGCTTTTGGATTTGTTTGTTCTTGCTTCTCTAGTTCTTTTCATTGTGATGCTAGAGTATTGATTTGAGGTCTTTCCAGCTTTCTGATATGGGCATTTAGTGCTATAAATTTCCCTCTTAACATTGCTTTAGCTGTGTCCCAGAGATTTTGGTGCATTGTCTCTTTGTTCTCATTGGTTTCAAATAACTTCTTGATGTCTGCCCTAATTTGATTATTTACCCAAGAGTCACTCAGAAGCATGTTGTTCAATTTCCATGTAGCTATGTGGTTTTGATTGAGTTTCTTAATTGTGAGTTCTAATTTTATTGCACTGTGGTCTGAGAGACTGTTTATCATGATTTCCATTCTTTTACATTTGCTGAGGAGTGTTTTACTTCCAATTATGTCTGACCACATTTTCTATCAGTGTCCATATCCTTCACTTCCACTACAGTCACAGTGGAACTCCTTGCTTATTGGACACTTTAGGCATGCACTTTCCACGGGACCTTTGAGTTTACTGCTCTCTCTTCATATAGCCAGATGACTCACTTTTTCAGTCCTTTCAGATTTGTGCTCAATTCACTCTCTAGCAATTAGACCTCTCCACCTATATACCCTCCTTTAAACACCCACAAACCCTATATAAAATAGCAATATTCGGCCGGGCGCGGTGGCTCAAGCCTGTAATCCCAGCACTTTGGGAGGCCGAGATGGGCGGATCACGAGGTCAGGAGATCGAGACCATCCTGGCTAACACGGTGAAACCCCGTCTCTACTAAAAAGTACAAAAAATTAGCCAGGCGAGGTGGCGGGTGCCTGTAGTCCCAGCTACTCAGGAGGCTGAGGCAGGAGAATGGCGTGAACCCGGGAGGCGGAGCTTGCAGTGAGCTGAGATCCGGCCACTGAACTCCAGCTTGGGCGACAGAGCGAGACTCCGTCTCAAAAAAAAAAAAAAAAAAAAAAAGCAATATTCCCACACTTATCACTTACAGTCTCTGTTATCCTGCTTATTTTTTCTTTTTAGTAATTTTCACTGTTTTCTCTATATTACAATTACTTATTAATTTGTTTGTTATCCTGTTATCCCATTTCTTATTCTAACTAAAAGGTAAATTCTGTGAGGGTAAGAAAGTGGTCTCTTTATTCAATGCCCTGTCCCTGGTACTTACAAGAGCATATGCTAAAATCAAACAATTATTTGTAAGTGAATAAATGACTTAAGAATAAAAGTAGTTTCAAATTTTAAATATTAATCATAGCTTAATATGTTACTTAACAATATGACCTAGCTTCTACATTTTAATCTAGAACAATGTAAATCTAGATTCTTTTGGCTCTGGAGTAGATTCTCACATTTTTATCAATTAATTAATTTCAGGTTGGCTTTAAATAACTCTTTTCCTTTTATTTCATGGATACACATTATGTCTGTGGGCTTTTTCCCATCAATAAATAGATATCAATTTGCTCCATTGCAAGGTAATAATAGTTATTGATCTCTGGTCTCCAACTTAAATAAAAACTAAAGCTAGCTGCTCAGAAAAAAAAAAAAAAAAAAATCTTTAAAGTGTGACACACTCAATTCACACAGTATTTATCAAGTACCTACCATGTGTGCTATAGCTCTAAGTGCTACAGTGAAAATTAAGATAAAAACAAATGCCATTTCCTTGAGAATGTGTAATATTTTAGACAATGTAAAATGGACCTAATAACTTTAAAAAGGATGGAATATGATGAGTAAGATAGCAGAAGTAAAAATAAGAACCTTGAAGAGCTATATCTTATGTATTAGAAATATTGCCATTTAGAGTAGGAATTAGGCCTTTCGGCAAAAGTAAAACAATTTTACTGTATATAATTAATTGCTTAAAAATTTCTAGTTGTCTCAAAAGCAGAAACATGAATTATATGAATCATAAACTTCACAATAAAGTCAAGTTTTACATTTAAAAACAAAGCTGGACCCATTATTTTCTTAAAAGTAAATGCATGAGTATACATTAAAATATTCATCTTAGGATTCATCAGATATGAGAGAATTTTAGTACCAGAGATTGTTATTGGAGAATATATATTATCAAGCATATTATTAACAAATTAACTACTTCTCATATCTTTTTCTGATGTGTTGCTTATTTATACCAAATATATTGACGGGATAAGCACACTGGGAGTCTCACTAAGTTAAACATAAATGTCAGCTATTCAACAGAAGCACTTCTCTGGGGCTGTTGGTAATTTCAGGGTAGAAGAGTCAGTCCCTATATTAAAACTAAATGATCTAAACTGAAGGACTGTATCAACAAAAACACATAACATCAGAAAAAGACGTTTATCAATTAGGTAACCAACCATCACAGAAACATATTGCTTAAAGGTAAATTTAAGAATCTTTGAAAGATTGTGTAATTATTACAAATGTCAAACACATTTATTATTTGAAGTTTGTGTTCTCAGTAAATATGACTAATGTAAGAAAGTCTTTGAGGGTTTTTAAACTAATTCCAATAAGTTATATTCTTTAGCTTGAAAAGAACACCATGATGTTTTCACTGAAAATACCGAATAATTTCCAAAATTCTTAATAGCCCTGAAAATGACTTAGATTTGTTCTAAGTAAATTTCCTATGGAAGGTGTCATCTAAATTAATATTCACACATATACTATAAATGAAAGGACATTTGCCATAAGTTAAGAAATTCTTAAAAGAGAAATGTGTAAAACAAATCTTGATAGTAAAAGATGATTCTAACCGTCTCTTACGTTATTACTTGTTTATTTTTAATCTATCAACATATGCCTACTTCCTTAGAGTACATGAGCATTAACCAATAATTGCTTTTATTTTTCTCAAGATGAGGGAAACACATGTTCACTCCCAACCATCGTTTTTAAAATAAAAACCATGATGTTACCTCAAATTTATTAATGGAAGCTTATTTGAGAATATTGATCGAAGTAAAAGACTCATTTGTTAAGATAAGCTTATTTCCATTTCCTTATTCAAAAATAATATCTTCCCTATTAGAAATCACATGAATTTCAGTTGTCATGCGATGACATAAACCACACCCTTTTAGCAAAATTATATACCCCAATGTGCTATTATTAATTATTTTGTTGTGTTAATATGATTTCACAAGATGATAATTTCTTTAAAACCTGTCACAGTGTTATAAACATATGTCTCAATTGCTCAGGCAATTATACAGCAACAATTTTATATCACTTCTTTCACAGCTTTTGCTAGAAGATAGAAATCATATAATATATAAAACATAATATATAGCACATAATATATAACATATAATAGATAGCATATGTATTATATATATAATTCCTTCCTCTCAGTGATCACCAAGATTAATACACAAGTGTCTTCTCTTTCCTTGAACAGCTAAGATCTTTCCCATTTCAAGATTACTGCACTGGCTGTTCCCACTTGTGGGAATGCTCTGATTGGCATCCCATTACATCTTCCACATTCCTACCCTTTGCTCCTAGAACATATCTTCAGCAAGGTCTTTTCGATCATTTTATTCAAATTAGCTCTTTCAACCCACCTCACCTAGTTACATATTTTATCATATACTACCCTATTTATTTATTTCAAGTCACTTCTCACAATCTGAAATTACTTTCTTTATTCACTTAGCCCGTCCTTCTCTATTAGAGTTCACTTGTTGGGGGAAAAGGGGAGTTCTTCCTACTGGAAGCAAACTTTGCTCACTAGGACCTACATGTCTTAACTTGTCATCTTATTATCTTCCTCAGAACCACTGAGTACACTTAATAAATGCTTTTGAATGAATAGGTACACACATTTGTTCTACAATATTAGGAAAAATAAGTTCAAGTTAGTCTAAAGAGGAAAGCCAGATAACATTTTATAGATCTGATGACATTTAAGCTGGTTGTTACAGAGCGAATGGAATCTTTCCAGGTGAATGAAAATCATTCACCATTTCACCTAAGAAAAGAAAAAAACTATCATTTAGTGGCAATTCACTTGTTTTCTGTTAGTAACATGTTAGGTTTTTAAGGATGTTTATCTAAAAAAAATACAAATATTTTAGCCCATAAGACAGAATTGTTTCTTAGTCTTGGAAAAAAAATGAAAGTAGACTGCAAGTTGAAAATTCATCATTTGTTACTGAAATTATTTTAAGATTTTTTTTTTTTTGGTATGCCCTATTATTTATTATCAGTCATAAAATTATTGTTTTTTTTTAAGTGACATAAGTCTAGTGTAAGCAAGCAACTTTCTTTCTTTCTTTTTTTTTTTGAGACAGAGTCTGGCTCTGTCACCCAGGCTGGAGTGCCCTGGTGCGATCTCGGCTCACTGCAAGCTCCGCCTCTGGGATTCATGCCATTCTCCTGCCTCAGCCTCCAGAGTAGCTGGGACTTCAGGTGCTCGCCACCACACCTGGCTAATTTTTTGTATTTTTAGTAGAGACGGGGGCCAGGATGGTCTTGATCTCCTGAACTAGTGATCCACCCGCCTAGGCCTCCCAAAGTGCTGGGATTACAGAAGTAAGCCACCGCGCCCGGCCTCAACTTTCTTGATGAAGATTCCTGTTGTGACATTGCTCCTTATGAAGAAGAAAAATCTCCTTACATGGCATTGTCTTTACTCTGCTGCCATCAGACATATTAGGTGGGAAATGTCATTAGGTTTTCTTGCCAAATCTAATTACTGATAGTGAGTATGTGTCAGGCAGAATAGCAAACATATCAGTTAGCAGTACAGGCTAATATCAACCCAAAGTAAAGGCAGGCAGCTTTCACCAGCAGTCTTAGGTAACAGATTTTGCCTGGTGAAATCTGATGTCTTACTCTGTCTCACCACCATTGCCATTGAGCCTACTGGTGAAAATAACAACAGAATGTTTTACTTCTTCTTCATTCTGCCAATAATGAAGTGGTTATAGAACTTGTAGTTTTTTTCCTTTTTTAGAAAAAATATAATTGTATAACAAATGTTTCTGCTTTTGGACTTCTAACTTGAGTATATCTATATTAATCTGTATCAAGAATTTTAAGCCAATATAATTTTTAAAAACCAACTCTTATTGCACCTGAAAAGCAGCATTTGGTGGTATAACATATCCTATCCATAGTGAGTTTTTTTTCTACCTTAAAAATATTTCTTTCATAAACACGTTTTCATCTAGAGTTAAGTTTAAATTAGGGTAGATGGTAATATGTTAGGAAATATTATTGTGTCCAAGTTCTAAGGATGTACACGAAGTGAAACCACAAAAGGAATGGCTTTATTATACTAGAAAGAAAATGACCCCATTTACATAAGATGCAGGGCTAGCCAGTGTTTCCATGGATAGCAGTACTTGTACTGAGCCATGAAGCTGTTGTGCTAGGGATGTACCTTTGGCTTCTTCCTAGATGTACCTCTGAGCTTAGCACACAGGCCTACAAATTCATCAACATTTAATGGTAACAGACATACTCTGGATCCAGCAATTGCATTCTGCCCAGTACCCGCTTCTCCAAGGAGGAGAAGAATTAGAAAGCCAATACAAGTGGGCTTTCTGCCTCAGGAAAAAAAAAAAAGTGTGATTTTTGGTACAGAAAATTTGCATTCATGTTTGATTATTAGATAATCTAATAACACAAACTCTTAAATAGAAATAATGTCAGGCCACAGTTAGAGGCAGTCAAGCCATTTTTATTCAGTACTATTGCAATAGGAGTATAGAATTGAGTTCAATTTCAAATACAGCCAGAACATGCAGGGATTTAGAGCCAAAGAGCAGAGGAGGGGGTAAGTCAATGGAAAATTATTAAGAGGCGACATTATGGGTAGGGAGAGTCTTGTTAAACTGATTCAACAGGATTATTGCTAAAGGCAGGTCATGGTGAATCAGATTTCAAAGCCAGGGGATGAGAAATTTGAACAGATATCAAGGTAAATCATATATGAAGGGTGGGGGATTCTTATTATTAATACATGTGCATAACAGGATTCTTTTCAAAGCTGGACTAGGCAGGCTAAGGATAAGGATCAAGGATGAGGCCTAGTAGAAAGTGGACTCATAGGACCCTGTCTAAAGTTTGGTCAAGAGTCTTTATAAAAACTCACATCTCAAAGTTAGCGTATCCGAATTGAAAGTCTATTTTTCCCTTCCAAATCCGATTATTTCCCAGTGTCTCTTTTATCAAAGGAAACTATTGACCACCTAGCTATCTGTATAAAAATCTCCAAAGTCTGATTCATCAGGAAATCCTGATAGTTCCACTACACAATATATTTTGAACCTTCTATCATCATTGAAATATTACATCTAAAAGGGGCTTTCTTTTTTTTTTTTTTTTTTTTCTCTAGACAGGGTTGTATTCTGTCACACAGGCCTAGTGCAGGGGCATCATTACAGCTCACTGCAGCCTCAACCTCACAGGCTCAAACGAGCCTCCTGCCTTAGTTTCCTGAGTAGTTGGGACTACAGGCAAATACCACCACACCTGGCTAATTTTTATCTTTTTCTATTTTTGTTTGTTTGTTTGCTTGTTTTTTAGAGACGCCGTCTAACTATGTTGCCCAAGCTAGTCTCCTGGGGTCAAGCCATCCTCCTTCCTCAGCCCCTGAAAGTGCTGAGATTACAGGCGTGAGCCACGGCTCCCACCTGGGTCTTGCATAATTTGACTCTGATGTACTCTCCAACATCAACTTCTACAATTATCTTCTTCGCTATTCTTTGGACATGCAAGTTTCATATTCATGAATAGTCAATGAACTTGAAATCTTCAACTGTAACTGTGAATTTTTCTATTTCTCTTTTCAGCTCTATTGGTTTTTGCTTCATATATTTTGAAGCTATACTTTTTTAGTGTGTACACTTTTATGTCTTCTTGCTGGTTGAACTTTTATATCACGCCTCTTCTTGTCTCTAGTAGTTTTCATTAATTTAAAGTCTAACGTTTCAGATACTAATATAGCCAGTGTATTGGTTTTTAAATTAGTATCACATGCTATATATTTTCCTCATATTTTTATTTGCAATGTACTAATGCCAATAAATCTGATATGAGTATCTTTTAAGCTGCATATATATGGGTACATTTTAAAATCCAATATTTGTTTTTTGATTACAGTATTCAAATCAATTACATTTAAAGTAATTATTGATATTCTAGTACTAACCTGTGATATTTTACTGTTTATTTTCTGTGTGTTTCTCTGCTTCTCTTTTCTGGTATTCCTGTGAGTTATTTCAGCAATTTTTTAAAGATTCCACCTGATTTATGCATAATGTTTCTGAGTGTTGCATTCATATTGTTTTCTTGTTTCCTTTTACCTATGAGTCAAATTCTTTTAGTTCCCTTCATTCCTGGGGCATAGTGTCACCATATATTTAATTCGCTGTTGATTATACTTTTCATTCAGCATTTGGAAAGTTTTGTGCCAGTTTCTTCTGGCTTCCATAGTTTCAGATGTGGAACTTTCTGGCATTCAAATTGGTGTTCTCCTATAGGTAGTGAGTCATTTTTCTTTGGTTGTTTTTAAGTTTTGTTTTGCTTTTTCTCTGTTTCAATCTCAGAAGCCTTATCATTTTTTGACTTTACAGTGATGTGAAAACAACACACATTTAGTAGAACTATACTTCTCTTGCAATGCTGGGCAGTGACAGCAAGCCACAACTCCCAGGCAATCATGCATTTTCTACTTATAATATGTATAACACATTGGGGTTATTGGGACATAACTCCATTTTCACACTGGCAAGGAGAATATGTATTGTATATCTTATTTTTGTCTCACAGATCCCCAAAATCTTGTTTATTTTTTTCTTTCTCTTAATTATTTAGACTGAGTGAATTGTATTGATCTGTACTCAAATTTAGTAATTCTATCTTCTAACATCTCTACTATTGAGCCCATCTGTTCAGTTTGTTTCCTTTTTTTGTGTTTTTTTTTTAATTTCCCTAATCCACTGTTTCTTTTTTTCAATTTATTAACTTTGTTTTTTAAAGAAGTTTTAAGTTTACAAAAGAATTGAGCAGAAAGTTCAGAGAGTCTCTGTAGTCTTCCACCTGCTGGATCACACACACAGTGTCCTCTGTATTAATATCTTGCATTAATGCAGTATTTTTTTTATAGTTGATTGACCAATATTGATACATTATTAACTAAAGTTCATAGCTTGCATTAGGGTTTATGCATTGTGTTGTACATTCTATGGGTTTTGACAAATGTAGAATGATCCATGTCCACCATTATAGTATCATATGGAAGAGTTTTACTACTCTAAAATTCCCTTGTGTTCTACCTTTTCATCCCTCTTTTCTCAAGAATCCCTGGAAAGTACTGGTCATTTTAATTTTGGATTAGTTTTCCTCTTACCAGAATGTAATATGGTTGGAATTATATAGCATATGGCCTTTTCAGGATGGTTTATGTCACTTAGCATTATGCTGTTAACCTATCATCCATGACTTTGCACAGTTGATCCTGTCTTAGTTGTCAGGCTGTTATAAAAAAATACCCTAAAATGAGTAACTTATGAACAATAGAAATTAACTTCCCACAGTTCTGGAGACTGGGAAGTCTAAATCAAGGCATCAGCAGATCTGATGTCTGTTGAGGAACTGCTTTCCCATATATGGCTGACTTTTTATGGTGACTTCACATGGCAGAAGGGGAAAGGCATCTCTCTGGAGACTCTTTTATAAGGGTAGTGGCCCCATGAACCTTTATGACCTAATTGTCTCCCAAAGGTTGCACATTCTAATAAAATGACATTAGTGACTAGGTTTCAGCATATACATTTTGGAGAGATCCAAACTTTGAGATCATAGCAATAGTTCTTTCTTTTTATTGCTAAATAAATAGTCTAGGCTATGGATGTAAAAATGTTTATCCATTTACCCATTGAAGGAGATCTTAGTTGCTTCCATATTTTGGCAATTATCAATTAAACTGCCATAGATACTCATGTGCAGGTTTTTGTGTGGACAGAATTTTAAGCTCATTTGGGTAAATACTAAGGGGCTTAATTGCTGGACTTTACAGTAAGAATATGTTCAGTTTTGTTAAAAACTGCCAAATTGTTTTCTATGGTGGCTATACAATTTTGCATTTCAAACAGCAATGAATGAGAGTTCTTATTTTTCAACATCCTTGCTAGCATTTGGTTTTCTCAGTTGTTTGAAGTTTAGCCATTCTAATTTGTATATTGTGGTATTCTGCTGTTGTTTTAAATTTGAAATTCCCTAATTAAATATGATGTTGAGCAAATGTGCTTATTTGCCATCTGTCTATCTTCTTTGGTGATGTGCCTATTTAGACCTTTTAACAATTTTTTAATGGAGTTGATTGTTTTCTTCTTGTTGAGCTTTAAGTGTTCTTTGTATATTTTTATATACCAATCCTTTTTCAGGTATGTGTTTTGTAAAAATTTTCTGCAGTATGTGTTTTATAAATCTTTCATTTTCTTAGGATTCTTAAAAAACACAAAAAACACAATTCTCCCAATTAAAGTATACACAATTTAATAGTTTTTAGTGTATTCACAGAATTGTGCATTCATCACGGTAATGGATTTTAAGATATTTTCATTATTCCCTAAAAGAGACCTTGTACTCTTTAGCCATTGCTCCCTAAGTACCTCTTCCCCCTCAATCTTAGCAGGCAGCCTTACTGTCTGTCTACATAGATTTGAGTATTCTGACCATTTTATATAAATGGAAATCTATAATATATAGCTTATTGTTACTGGCTTCTTTCACTTAGCATATGTTTTCAAGGTACATCCATGTTGAAGCATGTAACAGTACTTCATTTCTTTTCATAAAAAATGAAAATGAGTATCTTTTTACAAAGTTTTATTGTATGCACTTTTGGTTCTGTTTATAGTTTTATTCTTTGTTATTTTCTATTTTTAAATTTCCTTCAAGATAATTTTTAATTAATTTTTGAAACTTTTTTATGGTGGCTGCATTAATATCCTTGTCAAATAGTTGTAATATCTGATTCATCTCAATGTTGGAATTTTCTCATTCAAGTTGTAATTTCCTTGGTTTTTTTTATGACCCTGACTATACTTGTACCCCGGATATTTTGTCCATTAGGTTAGGACACTCCAGGTGCTATTTAAATCTTTTATTTTAATAGACATTCACCCTGCTTAAGTTTAGCATACAGGTCTTGGCCTCACTCTGTGGACTGTGATTCCAATGACGATTTGAATTTTATAGGCTTTGCAGAGATCTGCTTGATTTATCTGATGTCTCAGGGTTTCCACGTGTCCCTGCTGATGCTGCTTGGCTTATGGAACATAACAGATTTCCCCAGGTTGTACCATTCAGCATCTCCTGGGGATAGAGTGGAGTCTCCAGAATATGAAGTCTCTTTATTGCATCTCCTCATTGTGGCTAGATGCTTTCTGCCAGTTGTGTCCATCTGCCTCAGTGTGTCCCAGTGTGGAAAGAGAATCTCAGGTCTATTAGGAAGAAGAATACTCCTAGACCAAACCACTTGTTATAATGGAATCCCTCTATGTGTCCCTTGTCTTCCTTTTTATAGTGTCACTCCCAAGCAGAGGATAATTTCAAGTCCACAGGGACAAGGAAGACTTCTTGTGATGAGTTCTCAAGGCTGCATGGAAAAGAAAGTACTTTTTCTGACTGCTTATTGTTACTGGGGCTCCTGATCAGTCCCCCTTGTCAGTCCACCGTGCATGCTTGTTGTTTCCAACTGGGCTCTCATTTTGTTGTGGGGAGTGACTGGGCCTGCCTGGGCTGCCTTCTATTGATAAACTGAGGGCTACTTAGTCTGCATCAACTTCTTCCATGGGATGTTTGCAAGTGAGATGGCCCAGAGACTGTGTTCTTTTTCTAGTCAAACCAGTTTTCCTTCTACAGTAGGCAGTTTTTGTATCACTGTAAAGGAATAACTGAAACTGGGTAATTTATAAGGAAAAGAGTTTTAATTTGCTCATGGTTCTACAGGCTGTACATGGAAGCATGGTGCTGGCATCTGCTTCTGGTGAGAGTCTCAGGAAGCTTATGATGGTGGCAGAAGATGATGGGAGCCAATGTGTTACATGGTGAGAGTGGGAGCAAGAGAGAAAGGAGGTGCCGAGCACTTTTAAAAAATCAGCTCTGGTGAGAACTCACTCACTGTCTCCAAGACAGCACCAAGTCATTCATGAGGGATCCACCCCATTACCCAAACACCTCCCACCAGGTCCCACCTCCAACATTCAAGATTATATTTCAACATGAGATTTGGAGGAGATAAATACTCAAACTGTCTCACCTTCTTAGTACATTTCAGTGATCTCTTTGATTACATCCTGCATTGTTTCTGGGGTCTGTAGTTTATCAGGGAAGAACAAAAAGAAACTGGTCTACCCTTGTCTAAACTAGAAGTCCCCTTAACTGTATTTTTTATTTTTTACTTATCTTCTTATTTCCATGCGCATGCTAACAAATGAAAGACAGACAAATACAGCAGAGGTACTAATTTTTAATTTATTGGCATTACTTTTCTCTCAGATCTTATGAAAGCACTAGATATTCCTTCATTAATAAATTAATTGTAGGCCGGGCACGGTGGCTCACCCCTGTAATCCCAGCACTTCGGGATGCCAAGGCAGGTGGACCACCTGAGGTCAGGAGTTTGAAACTAGCCTGACCAACATGGAGAAAGCCCCTCTCTACCAAAAATACAGAATTAGCCAGGCGTGGTGGCACATGCCTGTAATCCCAGCTACTTGAGAGGCTGATTCAACAGGAAAATCACTTGAACCCAGGAGATGGAGGTTGCAGTGAGTCGAGATCGTGCCATTACACTCCAGCCTGGGCAAAGAAAGCAAAACTCTCTCTCAAAATAATAATAATAACAATAATAATAATAAATTAATTGTTTTATATACTTGCTGTTGAAAAGAAAAATAAAAACATATAATTGGATAAATTAATGTAACAAGTAAATTCATAAGAGACTTCTCTCTATATTTGGCTCATGGTAATGTAATTTATATTTATACAAATTTGAGATTTCCACATAAAAAGTGCAGAATTTCAACTTTCACGGTTGAAAGTTTAATGCAACAAGAGATTTGAAGTGCAAGGGTTTCTATTAATAATGCTGATTCTTTTGCTGCCTTTTGAATACATAGAGTACTATTTCACGGTTTTTGTAGGGAGTGCCTTAGCATGAAGATCTTTATCCCAAAAGTACAGAAGCACCCTCCTTTTATAAATATTTTAACTTCTAACTCACCCAGAGTTCATGTAAAACAAGAGCATAGATACCACATCCCTGTTAACAAATCTGTTTTATGTATGTGAGCTAACCTCAGATATCTAGTGTGGATTTTAGGACAATTGTCTAATTGGGTCCCTGACTCTAAGAACACAGATATTATTAATGTCTTACTTTTTCTTTTTAAATAATATCAAAATACTTTATTTTGTATAGTGGCATCTTACGTGGACTCTGCCAAACAAGTTAAGATCACTTTAAAATACATAACATTAAAAAAAAGACGTCATTCCCTCAGTTCAAATAAAATTAAGTTTCAGCCTGAGTAAGCTCTGAAACAGAAACATCAACTGAATGAGCTTCCTGTCCTTAGAGAGTTTACCATTTCAATTCTTAGTCCAGTAGGGAAAGTAAATGTGGAAACAGATCATTAAAGCATAGTGCAATAAAGACCAAGATAGAAGAAAAAAGATCAGACTTCTCAATTTCCAAGACACAGGACAAATACAAGAATAAATATGACAGAATGAACAAAAATGCATTCATTTTTCCCCATTACTCCGAAACATATACCTTATATAACAATGGCATAAACACAACAGTTGAAGGAGAGCTAAATTTCATGTTAAATTTAGAAAATGCCTCTTTCAAGAAGTTTTTCATTGTAAACCTCTATGATGTGGGTTTTTGATTAAGGAAATCTTAACTCTAAAAGTTGTTAATAATTTTGAAAACTTTTGGTAAAAAGCAGTATGTATTGAGAAAGTTCTTTCTTCTTGAGAAGTAAGTTGTGACTCTGGAGAGCTAGATTAAACCACAATTTAGAGTGGAAGAGGTTAATAAATATATTTTATGGTGTGAATATCCTGAGATATACATTTAAGTAATTCTACAAAGGTTTAAGGGGTGTTCTCTGAAAAGCCATCTAGAATATGCTTTCTAGTGAAACAATGTAGAAAAAGATGAAGAAAGTCTCAACAGACTCTCTTTTCAAGATTAATTTTTTTTAGTTGATGTATTAGGCAAAATTCTAATATGGGTTCCATGTTCTCCAACACCTGGTGGATTTCCTGTAAATACTCTCTCCTTGAGTGTAAGTGGGACATGTGACTCACCTGTAATAAAATATGACAAGGGAGATGAGGATAGAATGCAATCCTCTTGGTTGGGTTATATATAATTTATCTATGTATGCATTAGACGGATTTTCCTACTTGCCTTGAAGAAGAAAGATACTCTACTATGAAGTGCCCATGGAGAGAAGCACATGAAAGGAAACTACATCTGTGAGTTGAGGCATTTTATTTCAGTCCTACAATGTCAAGGATCTGAAATCTGTGAATAACCATGTGAATTTGAAAAATAATAATTTATTCAAGCTGTGCCAAGACTCTTGACTCATAGAAACTATGAGATAATGTTCTAAATGTTTTATAAATGTTTAACCAATCTAAACTCAAGCTGATGTAGAATTCCTGGGTTTCAATGATGTATTTCAGTAGAATTATGAAGAAAACTAAACAAAAACATCATACATAATCTATTTTTTTGTCCTTCATATAATGGAAAAGTTTCAAGGGAAATATTCAGGACTGCTTTGATGGCTCCACACAGTCTTCAGGAACTCAGGTTTCTAATAGCCCTCTGTAGCCTTTAGCTTCATGATTTCAGTATGACAGCTGCAGCTTCATACATATCCATGGTCCAGGAAGCAAGAAGAGAAAAGGGACAAGTACAAAAGAATGTTTATGAAATCATCTCTTTTTGTAAGAAATTCTTTTAGACAGACCACTCAGTAACTTTTAACTCAGATTCCTTTAACTGCAATTTGATCAACTAGCCACTTCTATTTGCAATAACATGGAAAATTTTAGCTTTTTAATCAGGCAGATCAGGCCTGATTCTCCTTTTCAAATAAATATGTACTTTTCTTTATTTTCTGCATGTATCTTGAACTCATTCTCTCTGACTTACTGGGAAAAAGCATTTTGTGATAATTATACATCATTTGTGATGATTCAGTGAGTATTATTTAAGTTCTGACAATTTTCTCATTTATCCTCAGTATACTATGTCTCTTTAATAAGAAAGATTATTGGAAACTAAAATATTTAATTTGTGATGTTCTTCAACACTAATCACTTCTTATCATTGTAAAAATTAAAATATGTGCTTTTAAATATGAATAGATCAGCTAAAATAAAATATTAAAGCCCTATTTAATGCTTATTCTATTTTCTACTGTACCTAATGTCCTGCCACTGTTACAATTATTCAAAACTTACGACAGAGTAGAAATTCTATATAATTCAATAATAATGTGGTAAAGGTAGTCAAAAGTTTTTTTTTTTTTTATTGAAGAATGACATGCTCTACCATAATAGAGGTAGATATTTAATTAACATTTATTAGCATTTTTCTGAAAATTACAAGTACCTGCACCTCTTTCTCACTCTTCCTGATAGTATAACCAATTGAGAAATACAAAATAAACCTATAGAAATAAAGATTGAATATATTTTTATGACTGATAAACCTGATTAATAGCTTAGGTTTAAGGCAAACGTTCTTTGTAACACTTTTACCACTAAATTGAATTTACTCATATAGAAACACATCAGAAAAGTTGTAAATGTTACCCAAGTGTTATATCACTTATCTCCTGACTGAGGTAAACATGTACATCCAGGAGTGGTTTCTCCAAAGGTAGAGAACACAGGGTTCCTAAGACACTCACATACGTCTCTTTCTGTTCAGAAATGTACTTCACTCCTTGTTTTATATGCAGAAGCTAGAAAGATTTGGTTTTGGGTAGAAACTAGAGCTTTTCTCATAGCTTTTCTTTTGTAGAATTGAAGTCAATTACCTTCTATGAAACATAAAGGGTCAATGATACATACTTCTCCCTAGGATGTTTTTAGCATTAATAGTGCTGCTTTTAATATATTCTGTAAATGTTCAAGTAAAACATTCTTTTATTAAGGTACATATTGAACTTCAGTAATAACAGCTTCTTTTAGTGAGGGTTTATTTATACATCTTGCTAAATCAAATTAAAGACTTAAACATAAAACTTGAAACTATAAAACTCTTAGAAGGAAAGATAAGAAAAAATCCTCTTCTCACTGGTCCTGACAATAAATTTTTGTATATGACACCAAAAGCACAGGCCACAAAAGCAAAAATAGACAAGTTTGATTATATCAAGCTAAAAAAGCTTCTGCACAGCAAAGGAAACAATCAACAGAATGAAAAACAACTAATAGAACCCCCAAAATGAGAAAAACTATTTTAAAACTGTATACCTGATAAGGTGATAATATGCAAAATAAATGACACTTATACAACTCAATGACAAAAATATAAATAGCCCAATTTAAAAATGGGCAAAGGATCTGAATAGTCAGTTCATGGAAGAAGAAATTCAGATGGTCAAGAGACATATGAAAAGCTGTTCAACATGTCCAATCATCAGGGAAATGCAAATTAAGACAACAATAAGATATTACTTTAAACCTGTTAGAATGACTATTATCAAAGACAAACAGTAACAAGTGTTTCCAGGATGCAGCACAAAGGGAATCTTTGTACACTGTTGGTGGGAATGTAAAACTACCGTATGAATAAGCAGTCCTACTTCTGGGGATCCACCTAAAGGAATTGAAATCAGAATCTCCAACAGATATTTGCACTCCCATGTTTATTGCTGCATTATACACAATACCCAAATTGGAAACAACCTAATTATCCTTCAAAAAAAATGAACAGATGAAGAAAACGTGGTATATAAAATGCAATATTAATCATTCTTTAAAAATAAGGAAACTGTGCCGTTTGCAACAGCATGGGTTGAGCTGGAGGACATTATGCTAAGCAAAATAAGCAAGACAGAGAAAACTACTGCACGATCGCACTCATGTGGAATCTCAAACATTCCAACTCATAGAAGTAGACAGTAGAATGGTGATTTCCATGGGCTAGGGAGAGAGGATAGCAGGGTGATGCTTGTCAAAAGTTGCAAAGTTTCAATTATGCAAGATGAATAAGTTCTGGAGATGTAATGTACACTATAAGAAATAGTTAACTATTGTATTGTATATTTGAAATTTGCTAAGTGGGTAAACCTTAATATTCTTTGCATACACACACCAATAGTTACTATGTAGAGGTGACTGATACAGTACTTAACTTGAATATGTTGATTATCTTACAACGCATAAATATATCAAAACATCAAGTTGTACATTTTAAATATATATAATTTTTATAGGTCATTGATATCTCAATAAAGCTTTTACAAAAAGTAGAGATTAAGATTATATAATTGGTGGAAAAAGACACGTGTATATATATTTTCATATATATTTATAGACTCCTTTTATTTTTCAGAAAGTTTGGAAATTAAACTGTATATTAAAATTTACACTTTATTTTATAAAGTTCTTAGGTAATTTGAAGACAAGACATTCTTCTGGAAAGAAGACTCATTCACAGAAAAATAATGCTCTTTTTTTCTTAAAGAGTCTATGAAAAATATTTTTCTTTTTAATCTAAAGACCAAAGAGTATACAAAATAACACTTTTGAGGGAACACTTTGCTAGATTTTTATTTTCTTAATTTATTGATGTTTTGTTTATAGTGCCACATAATAAACTTGTGGTACTTAGAAGACCGCAGATTAGGATACAGTTTTAATTCTCTAACAGACCTGTTAAAAGTGAACAGATGGTAAACGTAAATCTTACTTAATTTGAAAACTGACATTATGAGAAGTAAATAAGTAGGAAAATATTTGTGTTAAATACACTTGGAAATTTAACCAATTATGTCACTTTTCTAAATATTAGTTTATGTAGACATCTTTAACTTAAAATTGTGTACTAATTTTACATAAACTTTTTAAAAATAATGCCTATTTATAGAGAGGGATTGGTAACTGGTAAATATAATAAGTACAATCATACTAAAGATGATCATTTAATAATACTTAATGATCTCTACTAACTGAATCTACCACACTTTAAAAAAAAATTCTGTTGTCTACAGGTGATAACAAAGTATTTCTTCTTAATATTGTTTGCAGGGCAGAAGATAATTATGTTTTACAGGTACACATTCTACAGCCTCGTTTCCATTAACTCTGGAATTATTTCACTGATAAGAACTAACAGATGAGATACAGGCATAGGCATGAAATGTACAAGCCTCCTCCAAATTATGATTCCTGTGAATGGCTGCAGCTCGCTGTTGCCTTGGTTGGTACTACTGTCATCATGGTGAAATAGTTATAATCATGTTGTCTTAATTTAAAAGATAGCAGTCAAAAAGGTGCAATTTCCAGAGGAAATAAAATAAATGAAAATGAGGATAATAGAGAGAAAGAAGATGGGATACTGTACCGTTTAGTACAGTAATGATGAAGGATGATAGATAATATGTAATGCTTTTACTAGGAATGTGAATTGTACTTTTAAAAGCATTTGTTTCTGACTCTAGTATCCCAGTAACTTGTAAATAAACACCTTGGTGTTAAATAAACTGAGTGCTTGGAAGAACAGATTGCTTCTATCCCAATTTCACTTTAACAAGACCTATTAGGTAGTATGAGAGAGTAATGAAGAGGATGATTATATAGAAAAATGCCTTCAAGTATAATTTCAATGTCGGTGCCCTGAGTGGATCCAGCTTATCAGTTAATACTGTCTTTTGTTTCCAAAAGTGTGCATGCTGCCAAAAGTCTGCTAGAGTACTACAGATCTAAATTTGATTGTGGGGAAGTAATAGCATGACCTAATCATATGAAACATTTATCTGTTCATTGTTCAAAACATCGCAGTGTTAATTACTAAGCCTTTGCAATTCATCTCAGCTTTTTGTCTAAAAATACACAGTGTGATCAAGATTCCTTGAAAGGTTATTCAGCATTATCGGGCAAAGACTAAAATCACTGCATTTGATTACGATGGCCACAGTCACCCACCTTAAGTCATTCACATTAATTTCTGAGTCCTATAGTAAAATCAAAACCCACCATGAAGTCCGCTATCCCTCAGCATGGGGCAGTATCCAATTTCATTTTACATTCATATAAAAATACTCTAACATAATCTTAAGGTCCTTGAAGATCACTGGAGATTTATTTTGTGGGTAAGAAAATTGAAGACTACAAAATGCAAATAATTATTTAGTTTCTTATTAGCTGATTGTAGAACTAGGAAACATTACATTGTCAGCCCACTCTGATCTTAAAATTTTATATGTGATTGAGTGTCGAGTCCTGTTAAAATGAAGCCTTCACAAGGCAGGGGGTGAGTTTGTGTGTATATATGCATATCTGCCTATGTATATGTGTGTTTCTATGCTGTACCACACATGCTTGGACAATGCCTGGCATAGAAATGCTTAATAAATATTGGTTCAATGACTGTATGAAAGTTGATATTCAAGGTAAAAACATTTGTATGTGTGATATCAAAACTGGGGTTTGTTTACTTGAAAACATCATTGAGATTAATTTTCTTTTAGTTATTATATGGTGGCAATTTCTGCATAGCTCTTCTGAGAGAGCTTTAAAAATGTAGTATCATTAAATTAAGGTCTTGCAAATATTCTTAAAAACAAAACTGTTAAATATTTATATTTCTGTTACAACATTACTTATTGCTGAAAAGAGAAAATTCTTGTGGAGCAAATTTGGGCAAAGACTAGAAATGTTCTCGATAGGAGTAAGGTGACATAACTAACTAAAAGAAATTAAAAGTTGCAATTACAGTTTCCCAGCATGCATTTACATGCATTAAAGGAACATTTATCATCAATGTATTATCTGCAGGTCTTTTTCTTAAACAGTTTAATTGGTAATACTCTGAAGCGAATTCAATTGTTTTACTTCCTAGTATGTGTAAATGAGCAATTATAAGGCAGTCCTCCAAATGGAGCATTGTGTTCCACCAAGCCAATTACTTTAGTCCAGTCTCAGACTTTACCCTTCATTTGCTTAACTTTCTTGACATCCATTCTTTCCCTTAAACACAACATCTGACAATGTATCCATGTTACCTTAAAAAAAGTGGGTTATGTGGAAAAAATCAACTAGCTGTTTGGCAATATGGAGATAAGATAATCAATTCAATGAAAGGTATATAACTTTTCTAATGATAGTATTAGAATAAATGGATTATTTTGATCTAAATTCTAATATTATTTATCTATCCAGACAGTTCTAATGAGTAGATTTTGCATATCTGATTTTGAAACTCCAAATATTAAAAATTTCATGAAATTTATATCTAAACCTGGAGGTCTTCAAAATTTAATTGAGATATAAAATTAAACTCAAAGAGGAAATGCAAAGAACATTGATATTTTATTAACTATCAAAACATAATACATTTATATTATCAGCCTGTTTTATGTGTGTGTGCATGTGTGTGTATGTGGTTTAGCAGATAAGTTAACAATCACCTGAGTTTTCTTCTGGCTGTAAAATAGGAAATGTGTGTTCAGGGAATATAAATCTACTGTGGCTTTTCTATCCAACTTCAGTTGTTCTACAGCTGTTGATTCCAATGTGTTATGCTGTGTCAGAACAATTAAAATTAATACTATGTTGGGACTGCCAAATTCATTTCACACAACAGTAATCACAATAATAATCAAAATAATATGTATTCATCCATGAGAATAAGCACAAATCTATGAATCAGAGTCCCAGAGAAATCACTTTCAGTCTAAAGAATATCAGACAAATTCTTTTAAAGATACCACTCATTGTATTCCATTTTTAAATTTTGTTTTTATGTGCATCTCTTATGTGGGAATACATTGTTTTTTACATTTTTGGCTTCTGTTTTTAAAGAGGCAGATGTTTGTATTTTTTTAGTCTAGTCATTGAGGGAGTAATTAGAAGCAATGAAAATGACAAAAGGAGGAAGTTTGCCCAAATCTATTGGTTAAGCTGAATTTTCAAGAAACAACCTGTGAAACAAATTTTACTCTATGTATCCAAGCAGAATAATCACACATGCACACACACCGCACTTTCATTGTCATGTAATAACTTCACCAGTGAAATAAGTGAAAGGTGTTTTCAATTTTTGAAAAATACAAAAGGTTGAAACAAAGACAAACCTAATTCATGTAAAACATGTAAAATTTCTGTTCAGAGTTTTTCCTCTGCATTTCTGTGTTGTCTTCCTTCACTTACTCTCATTTATAAATCCTCTTTCAGTTTTATTACCACACAAAGCTTTCCTGGGCCTCAGCTTCACTGTGTATGACTATACCCTATTGTAGTTGCATAGTCAAGCTTTCTAGTGTCACAGAATCTTCTCATTGTTTCTCAATTCAGGTGAAAATATATCTTTGGAGACTCTTTGCTTGCAAGACATGATGAAATGCTGATTTATTAAACCTGAAACAACTAAGCATAAAATACTGAGCCAATTTATAAACAATATTAAAAATATATTCTAATATTGACTATGAAGACCAGCTGACAAATGTATGAGAGGGATAAATATAAAACACCTGATATTAGGAATAATATGCATTCTGTCTGAAGAATATTTTCTTTAATAACATACAAAATAAATTAAGCACACACAAAAGAGATAAATATAATTAATTGTGTTAAAATAAAACCTCTCTCTATGGTATATCACATCATATACAAAGTTCAGAATTAATTGGTGGACTGAGAGGAGATATTTGCAAAATACATAATATATAAAATAAATAAAATTATTAATAGATGTATAATTGATACAAAAGTTAGTAAATGGAAATCTAGAATATATATGAGTTTCCACAAATTTAAAAATAAAATACTTATAATCCAGAGGAAAAATAGATAAAAGTAAGAAAGAGGACAATAATAGAATAGGCAAATAAATGGTAAACGAATATAAAGAGATGTTCAATCTCACTATTGATCAGAGAAACAAACAATAAATTACCTGTATCTACCCAAATAAACTTGAAAACAATTCGAATTTGGATTAAAATCTAAAGTCATTAAGTTCGTGGAAAAAACCTCTCACATAATGCAGGTATTAATGTAAATAATTGAATTACAATGAAGAGCGATGTAACAGTTTTAGTTAAAGGGAAAACTGTAAATACCAGGCAATCAACCAATTCTTATTCCAGAATTTTGTACACTGGTATAACTTCATCACACAGAGATATTGAGAGTTTCATTCCAGGTCACCTCCATAAAGCAAATATCACCATAAAGTGAGTCACACAATTTTTTTTTTGTTTCCCTATGCATATAAAAGTTATATTTACACTATACTGTAGTCTATCAAGTGTGCAATAGCATTGTCTCTAAAAAACAATGTACTTGCCTTAATTTAAAATACTTTATTGCTAAAAAGTGCTAACATCCATCTGAGTCTTCAGTCAGTTGTAATGTTTTTGCTGATAAAGTGTCAAGCATTGAGGTTTATGGCTACTAACTGACCAGGGTGGTAGTTACTGACACTTGGGGTGGCTGTGACAATGTCTTATAATAAGACAATAATGACTTTGATGAATTGATTGACTCTACCTTTCATGAAAGATTTCTCTGCCCAGCATGTGATGCTGTTTGATAGCATTTTACTGACAGTAGAATTTCTTTCAAAATTGGGGCCAATCCTTTCAAACTGTGCCACTGCTTTACCTTCTAAGTCTATGGAATATTCTAAATTATTTTTTGTCATTTCAGTAATGTTCACAGCATCTTCACCAAAAGTAGATTCATAAACAAAACAAAACAAAACAAAAACTTATTTTGATCATCCGTAAAAAGGAACACTTCAACCTTTTAAGTTTTATCCTAAGATTGAAGTAATTCTGTCACATCTTCAGGATCAAATTCCAATCCTTGTTTTTGTGCTATTTGCACTACATCTGCTCTAACTTCCTCTACTAAAGTCTTAAAAGCCCCAAAGTCACCCATGAAGATTAGAATCAACTTTTTCCAAACTCCTGCTAATGTTGATATTTTGACCTTCTTCTATGAGTCATGCATGATTTTGATTGCATCTAGCATGGTGAATTAATTATTTCCAGAAAGTGTTCAATTTATTTTGCCCAGATCCATAAGAGAAATCACTATCAATGGCAACTATTATCTTATGAAGTATATTTCTTAAATAATAAGACTGGAAAGTCAGAATTTTGCCTTAGTCTGTGGGCCACATAATGGACACTGAATTAGCAATCATGAAAACAACATTAATCTTTCGATACATCTCCATCAGAGCACTTGTGCGACCAGGTACACTGTCAATGAGCAACAGTATTTTGAAAGGAGTATTTTTTTCTGAGCAGTAGATCTCAGCAGGGGGCTTAAATATTCAGGAAACCATCCTGTCAACAGACATACTATCATCCAGGCTTCATTTTCTCCATTTCTAGAGCACAGGAAGAGTAGAATTAGCATCATTCTAAGGGCCCTATGATATTTAGAATGGTAAATGAGCATTGGCTTCAACTTAAAGTCATTGGATGCATTAGTCTTTATCAAGAGTCAGTCTGTCCTTGGAAGCTTTGAGGACAGGCATTAACTTCTCATCTCTAGGAACAAAAGTCCTACATGACATCTTTTCTTCTGTAGAATGCTATTTTATCTATATAGAAAATATTTTCCAAAATGTAGTCACTTTCATCAATTGTCTCAGCTAGATCTTCCGAATTACTTGTTGCAGCGTCTCCACCAGCACCTTCTGAATCATCTTGCACTTTTATCTTGGAGAGATGACTTCTTTTTGTAAATTCATGAACCAGCCTCTCCTAACTTCAAATTTCTCTTCTGCAGCTTTTTCACTTCTCTCAACTTCACAGAATTGAAGAATGTGTTGGCCTTGATCTGGATTAGGCTTTGGCTTAAGGGAATGTTTTGGCTAAAGGGAATGTTTTGGCTGGTTTGATATTGTATCCAGAGAACTAAAACTATCTCCATATCTGTAATAAAGTGTTTTTCTTTCTTAGCATTCATATGTTTACTAGAATAATACTTCAAATTTTTTCAAGAACTTTTTTTTTGCATTCACAACTTAGCTAACTGTTTGGTGGTTAAAGAGGCCTAGCTTTTAGCTTTTCTCAGATTTCAATATTTCTCTTTTACAGTTTTTGATTTAAAGTGAGAGATGTGCTGCTTTTTCTTTCATTTGAGCACTTGGAGGAATTTTATTAATCAGCCTATTTTCAATAATGTTTTGTCTCAGGGAAGAGGGAGGCCCAAGGAGAGAGACAGGGTGATGTCTGGTCTATAGAGCAGTCAGAACAGATATTTATTAGGTTCATTGTCTTATATAGTCAGGGTTATGTTGTCTTCAAATAATTACAATAGTAACATTAAGTATCAGTGATGATAGATCATCATAACAAATAAAATAATGGTGAAAACATTTGAAATATTCCAAGAATTATTAAAATGTAACACGGAGACACAAATTGAGCACATTCCTTTGGAAAAATGGTGCCAGTAGACTTGTTCAAGGCAAGGATGCCATATCCTCCAGTTTACAAAGACATAATCTCTGTAAAGTATAATAAAATAAAGTGCCATAAAACAATGTATGCCTGTATAAGGAAAGGTATATCAGAGCATATAGTGTGCCACTAGTTACAGTATTAAAATGTAGAAATAATAAACATTTCTTCCATAATGAATGGTTAAAAATAGTTTTTTGTAAAAACCAATTATAAAACACACTGAAATTCTAATAACATTCAAATAATTTTAGAAAACCACACATAAAACATCACATTATATTTATATATTTATGTTAATTTGTATGGTTGTGTGTATTTGTCTGTGTGTGTTTGTGTTGAGGTAAATGTAAGGAGAATATACCATAACTATATCATAGAGTTCTCAAGGGGATGAAGTAAGGCTGAAAATAAGAGAAAAAAGATTGGAAAAAAAGTCGTTATAATTGGTCACTAAATGTTTTCATAATCAAATCAGAATGAAAATATAATCGTATCCATTAGTATGCTATTGATATTGGTATTATTTGGGAAAATGCTTCCTTTGTTTAATATGTGGGCCTTCAGATTTATACAAAGAGGTCTGCAAAAAGAACAAATAGAGGACAGTTCTTGAAAGAAAGATACATTGGTATCCAGCCCAGGGAATCTTAGGTGTTTTGTGGAAGATGAGCAAAGTACACATTGGGAAGTTTGTGATACATGGTAAGAGGAGGGAAAAAAGAAGGCTTTGTGGTTCAAAGGAGGCAACCATCACAATCACTTGGAGAGGAGTTCTTAAAAGAATTTCACGTATGCATCAGTACTCATGACAAACATGATAAGCTAGATACAATTTGACAAGGTGTCAAAGCTCTTCACATTAACAGAAAACCCGTTAAAAGGGAGGTATAGCATTAAACTACAGGAAAAGCATAATATAAATCAACTTAAAAAGTTATTAGCCATTGCAGGGGCACCATAACAGATTTTTAACATTGTTGCCAACCTGGTGAAACATTTTAGTTTTCATCAACTAACTGATTTGCTTTGTAGCAGGGTTGAGATTACAGAAGCCTTACAGGGTAAAATATTTCTAGTTCTTGGACATTTGAGTTTGTTCATGCTAGAAGTAAACCAGAAGAGAAGTACAAATACAGTCTCTGTGTTAGCTTTTCCATATTCCAAGTTTTAACATTGTTGCAAAAGATTGCATAACGAGTTTAGAGGAAGATGTAAAATGTGTCTCTCAAATGCACTTATCTCAATGGAAGGACTCTTTAAAAAATTACAGAGTTTAAAAATGTTATGTTAGGTAAATCTTCTGATTTACTTGCTTTATATAGTATAAATGAATATCATACTAAAGAAATGTGGAATTGTGCATTTCTAATGGAATGCATCTGGCAAATTCTGAGTTTACACATCTGTATCAGATATGTACATAGGCAGAGACTACTAACTGGGAAGTATAACGAGCATCTCTTATATAAACATAGCCTCAACATAGCCCTTTTAATCACTTTTTTTCACCTGCTTTATTTTTCCTCTTCATTACTCTCTATTCTCCTATCTTGCTGTAGTCATCAACACTTGACGAAGTTGCTTTGTGCCTATGTTCATTGTCTCTATTATTGGAATATAATCTCAGATTATTCTGACACTGAATATCTCTCACCACTCGCAGCATGGATGAACACATTAACTAGAAAGACTGGTTGGTTGCATCAGAGGGAAAAAAATGAGATGAAACAGACAAAAAGAAGAAAGTTTTTTTTTTTTTTTTTTTTTTTTTTTCTGGCAGCATAGCTGTACATGTCACTTTTGAGTGAAATTTTGTTAGCACTAAAACATTGAGAAAAACAGCAATGCTCTTTAGCTAATGTTTTAGTATCTATTAAGTGAAAGGACATTTTTTACTGTAGGATGGAAGTCCTGTGTCATAGATATAGATGATTTGTCATTATACAAAGTAATCCCAGATTCAAACATCTCTAGGCTTATTTGAACAGTGTTTATAAAATTAAATTCCTCTCCAAATAATTAATATTACTACATATATAATATGCATACATATGTACATATATAAATTTTGTTTACATTTAATGGTGAATTTCCTTCTTTTTTAACTTTTTTCTATTTTTTTGCTTCATATTTATTCTTATAAGTCTTATTAATGTAAATGAAGTGTTTCAGGTGACCTTCATAGTGCCACAAATGTTTTAAGTAATTAAAATCTGTAGACAATATATCCATATATGCAGGAACAGAAGTGGTGGCAGGCGGAAAGTCCTCTGGATTGTTTAATTCCCAGATATTACATAGTATTTTAGCAACAAATATAGAAATCAGAGAGATTATATATTTCGATGGAGGTCCATCTCTGATTCAGAGCAATGTATACTTTAAATTATGCTTGTTATTGCCTACGGTGTTGTATCTGAAGTTGAATTTTCCCAATTTCTCAGAAGTGACAGTTAAGTTATAATCTCAGCATGTTCAGCATGCTTAATGAACTCCTTGGGGAGACCAGAATATCTGTAACACAATTAACTTCTCATTCTTATGTAAATGAGGAGTTTCAGAGTCCCTAATGGAAGCCTGCTTTTTGGCTACAGTTAGCAAATGTATGCTATTAAATGACACATGGAGCCTGAAGCTGAAATTTAGACTTCACTAATTTGTGCTGTGACATGTGCAAAGTGTTTTGGAGGAAATGTGAAACCCAGTTGTTTAAATGTAGTTGATGAAATAGGGATTATCACCCTTGGCTAAACTGTCATTGGCAGCCTGATTGCTTTCACTGTTTTCTGGTCTTACAGAAGGCATATTTGACATGTCTTTCACTTGCAGTATTTGCTTGAACCTGACTGTTTTCTGATTACATAATTTATTTATCTCAGAAGAAACAAACATAGTAGAAAAATAATTGTTTCTTTTTTTCCTATTCTCCTCAAAAGTGAATATTCATTAGGTCAATATTTAGTGTCCAAGTATGTCATTTCCTATAAGAGTTTTAAAATTATACTTAAAAATTAAAAGGCAAATAGCAACATAAACTATACAAATTAGAAAATTGTAATACACAAAATTAAAATATATTATTTTGTGTAATTTAACATGTGTAGTATCTGGACAAATTTTATGAAATGTACTTATTAAATAAAAAACAAACCTGAGGTTTAAAGTTTATTTCTTTTATAAATGATGCAGAAATAATATTTTAAATAAAATTATCTAGCAGAGAGAGAAAATCTAAAAAATAAATGCACTGAAAATATATGAAAAATTACCTTCAACTATCAGGAAGTGGGATGATTGCTTAATGGACAGGGAATTTTCTTCTGACTGATGAAAATTTTTTGGAACTAGATGGAGGTGGTCATTGAACACCACTCTGAATGTAGTAAATGCCACAGAATTCTTCACTATAAAGTGTTTCATTCCATAGTGCGTGTATTTCACCTCAATAAATAAGTTAATGAATCCAAAATTACTGTACTTACCTTAAAATCAAAATTAAGCTTAAAACTAGGGTAAAATGTGATTATTTAGTTTTCTCAAAGTTAAAATAATTCTTAAGAGTTAATTTCTCAAAACTGAATATACTGCTTGGCTCTATTAACTGTAATTCACAAGAACATTGAGTGTAAAATTTACATCTTGTCCTTCACATTGTTTGAGAACGGCCTCACTAAGGCCTGATTTTAGCACTTAAGCCTGGGTAGCTAAGCAAAAGTCAAAAGGCTCTTTCCAAAAAAAAAAAAAAAAGCTGGCTTGAGTGAAAATAGAAAAACAAAACAAAACAAAACATAGTTTTTGACATCTGCCTATCTTTGCCCAGGTATTTTACAAAACTCTTAAACTGATTTACTTCTTAAAACTTAGACTCTGGCATCCAAGTAATTCTTAAATTTTATAAAATATTTGTCAGTAGCACTAGGCCTAACAATTCTTTTTTTTCCCATAAATGGATTTTTAATGGTATATTTACACAATAGAACGCTGTACAGCAATGAGCATGAAACATCTACAACCACATACAATAATGTGGATAAATCTCACATACACAACAAGTGGAAAAAGCCAACACAAAAGAGTACAAACTGTATACTTCCATTTAAATGAAGTACAAAAATGGATAAAGCTAAC
The DNA here is from genome assembly GCF_009764315.1 of Trachypithecus francoisi. Classification (NCBI taxonomy): domain Eukaryota; kingdom Metazoa; phylum Chordata; class Mammalia; order Primates; family Cercopithecidae; genus Trachypithecus; species Trachypithecus francoisi. The sequence goes on along the minus strand of NW_022681463.1, from coordinate 52,991,478 downwards.
TTTATACTATTAGCAGTTAGGATAGTGAGTCCCATGCAGGAACAGTGACTAGAAAGGAATATAAGGTGACTTTTCAAGAGTCAGTGATACATTTCTCATCTGAGTGCTGGTTACTTATGACTGGTCTGTTTGTAACAATTCCTGATAAAATTTTCAGGCTTCATTTTATTTCCTAAAACAACATAAGCATCATTATTTTTTCATCTATGTCTACTAATTATATTATCTGGAGTCCCTATGTGCCTCCTCTGTGTTGATTCTTGCTATTGGAATCTTCCTTCCTTTTGTGCCTTTTTATCTTTGAGTTTATGTCGGATATTCTGTTTGAAAAAATAATAATAATAATAATATTATTATTATTATTATTATTTATTTTACTTTAAGTTCTGGGATACATGTGCTGCACGTGCAGGTTTGTTACATAGGAGGTATACATGTGCCATGGTGGATTGCTGCACCCATCAACCCGTCATCTAAGTTTTAAGCCCCTCATGCATTAGATATTTGTCACAATGCCCTCCTCTCCCCCTGCCCTCCACTCCTCGACAGACACTGGTTTGTGATGTTCCTCCCTGTGTCCATGTGTTCTCATTGTTCAACTCCCACTTATGAGTGAGAACATGTAATGTTTGGTTTTCTGTTCCTGTGTTAGTTGCTGAGGATGATGGTTTTCAGCTTCATCAATGTCCCTGAAAGGACATGGACTCATTATTTTTTTATGGTTGCATAGTATTCCATGGTGTATATGGGCCACATTTTCCTTATCCAGTCTATCAGTGATGGGCATTTGGGTTGGTTCTTAGTCTTTACTATTGTAAGTGGTGCTGCAATACACATACATGTGTATGTGTCTTTATAGTAGAATGATTTATAATCCTTTGGGCATATACCCAGTAATGAGATTGCTGTATCAAATGGTATTTCTGGTTCTAGATTCTTGAGGAATCACCACACTGTCTTCCACAATGGTTGAACTAATTTACACTCCTACTAACAGCGTAAAAGTATTCCCATTTCTCTGCATTCTCGACAGTGTCTGCTGTTTCCAAACTTTTTAATGATTGCCACTCTAATTGGCATGAGATGGTAACTGTTTGTGGTTTTGATTTGCATTTCTCTAGTAATCAGTGATGATGAGATATTTTTCATATGTTTGTTGGTCGCATAAATGTCTTATTTTGAGAATTGTCTGTTCATATCCTTCACCCACTTTTTGATGGGGTTGTTTGTTTTTTTTTTCTTGTAAATTTGTTTAAGTTCCTTGTATATTCTGGATATTAGATCTTTGTCAGATGGATAGATTGCAAACATTTTCTCCCATTCTGTAGGTTTCCTGTTCACTCTAATGATAGTTTCTTTTACTGAGCAGAAGCTCTTTAGTTTAATTAGATACCATTGGTCAATTTTGACTTTTGTTGCCATTGTTTTTAGTGTTTTAGTCATGAAGTCTTTACCCATGCTTATGCCCTGAATGATATTGCCAGGTTTTTTTTCTAGTGTTTTTATGGCTTTAAGTTTTACATTTAAGTCTTTAATCCATCTTGAGTTAATTTTTGTATAAAGTGTAAGGAAGGGGTCCAGTTTCTGTTTTCTGCATATGGCTAGCCAGTTGTCCCAGAACCATTTATTAAATAGGGAACTCTTTCCCCGTTGCTTGTTTTCATCAGGTTTGTTGAAGATCAGATGATTGTAGATGTGTGGTGTTATTTCTGAGGCCTCTGTTCTGTTTCATTGGTCTATATATCTGTTTTGGCACCAGTACCTTGCTGTTTTGGTTACTGTAGCCTTGTAGTATAATTTGAAGTCAGGGAGCATGGTGCCTCCAGCTTTGTTCTTTTTGCTTACGATTGTCTTGGCTATGAGGGCTCTTTTATGGTTCCATATGAAATTTAAAGTAGTTTTTTCTAGTTCTATGAAGATAGTCAATGATAGCTTGATGGGATTAGCATTGAATCTATAAATTACTTGGGCAGTATGGCCATTTTCATGATATTGATTCTTCCTATCTATGAGTATGGAATGTTTTGCCATTTGTTTGTGTCCTCTCTTATTTCCTTGAGCAGAGGTATGTAGTTCTCCCTGAGATGATCCTTCACTTTCCTTGTAAGCTGTATTCCTAGGTATTTTATTCTCTTTGTAGCAATTGTAAATGGGAGTTCACTCAAGATTTGGCTCTCTGCTTGTTATTATAGGTGTTTTGGAATGCTTGTGATTTTTGCACTTTGATTTTGTATCCTGATACTTTGCTGAAGTTGCTTATCAGTTTAAGGAGTTTTTGGGCTGAGATGAGGCCTTAGATAAAATTCAACATCCATTCATGCTACAAACTCTCAATAAACTTGATATTGGTGGAACAGATCTCAAAATAATGAGAACTATTTATGACAAACCCATAGCCAATATCATACTGAATGGGCAAAAGGTGGAAGCATTCCCTTTTGAAACTGGCATAAGACAAGTATGCCCTCTCTCATCAAGCCTATTCAAAATAGTATTGGAAGTTCTGGCCAGAGCAATCAGGCAAGAGAAAGAAATAAAGTGCATTGAAATAGGAAGAGAGGAAGTCAAATTGTCTCTGTTTGCAGACCACATCATTGTATATTTAGAAAACCCCATTGTCACAGCGCAAATACTCCTTAAACTGATATGCAACTTCAGCGAAGTCTCAGGATACAAAATCAATGTGCTAAAAATTCGAAGAATGTGAAAACAGCATTGTCTTTGATATTTAAAATACAATTCTACCCGGATTGGAATTGAATAGAACATTACTTTAAAAAGGAAAAATGCTTCCGAGATTCTAAATAAATTCTGTGACCTGATGAATATATTAAATATATCTTGAATAATTGGAATTGGTTAGTAGCAAAAGCACATGTACACAAAATCCGGAGTATTAGGTGACTATTAACAGGATTCATTCTGGTCATTTTAGAGGAGAGGAATCTTTGTTCTCTGGACTTTCCAGCCAAGCCCAAGCAGTAGTTACATATAAAAAGAGTAGCTTTATTTTCCCTTGATCTGATTCTATTCTCTCAACATAACACACTCTTTGCTTTAGTTGCTTCTCATTCGCATATTTTTAGATTTTTGCTCTTGTAACTCTCTAGTGAAGTAAATTTATTATGTTTCTCTTGCTAATTTAGGTTTTTGAGAATGCAAGTCTGAAAGCCTCAAACCTGCTAAGAAACAAATCATTCACCAAAGTGACACCACTCTAGGAATCTACTAGCAAAGCCAATTGACATGGCCAATCACATCTGTTTTGCTTATTGCCACTGTAAAATTTCTATTTAGAATTTATAATCCATTAATGGGTTCCGCACCCCAAATGTATTTTCTACTTTAAACTGTAAAGATTATATGTAAACTTTAAGAGAAATATACATTAGCAGAGTCTGCCCAGGAAAAAAGCAAGACAAATGTTTATTTTTCCCTTATTAACTTATTTTCAAAATACGAGCCTGCTTACTAGAAGAATCGGTGAAGTTTTTAGTTGCATTGCATTAAGATTTCCTTTATTTTCATGTATTTGACTATTTATCCTGCCTTTCCTGTAGACTGTCTGTCCTTGGTGATCAAATAGTTGATATGGGAAAATTCTCCCTACATAGAGTTATTCTCTCCAATATATGGCAAAGACATAGTAGAATTTTAAAAATCATGTTTTGATATTTCTTATAAAATAATAGATATAACCAATGATTATCAATAGTAGCTAACATCACACACTCACACACACACACACACACACACACACACACACAAAGACAACCAGATATTATATATCTACTGAAGAAAACTCACTGCATCTCTATCAGATATTTTTACCTAAAAGAATCTGCATTGATAAATGCCTTAGATGTAACAATAAATTTAAAGAAAATAAAGAACACAGGTAAGCATATCACCATGTCAAACAAACATAGGAATGTGTCAGTAAAACTCCCGACACTTGCTGGGGATATTAGAGATTGAAATTATTTACACAAAGTTATTTGGATCTTCTTTTCCTTTTTTTGCTGTATTGGCATTGGCATTGATGTGGACAAAATAACGGCGGCGTCTTACCACAAACTGAGGAAGTATCAGCAAGTTGCACTAGTATCATTGTATCTTTTATTGCCATACACACACATTTAAATAATAGTTTCACACACAATGGTCTTCACTGAAGCAATAATAATTATTAGTTTTATTGGCACCGATACTTGAGTTTTAAAATTCATTTGAAAAAATTTTTTAAGTAAAAATAAAGCACTTCTATCGAATACTGAATTACAGTGTCCCAAGGCAAACATATTTGTGTTTGTATGATTTGTAAGCTGAAATAGATGTTTTTTCATATAACATATTTTATATTTAAAGGAACAACTTAAAGTCAAACTCTGGTTGTTCAGACTTGGGCGTTTGGCAGATATTTCTCAAAAATGAACCAAATGAGCCTATCACTTCATGGAAAACAGCTAACAGTATTTGTTACTAATGATAAAATTATAGCTTACAAGCAAATACCATCAGCATGAACAACAGACGAATCTTGGAAAATTCTTTGGAAAATCCCCCACTCTCCCCTTGACAGCTTCATAATATGTAAGTGCTTTAAAAAGGCATTTACAGTGATATAAACAGTGATATAGTAAATGTAATTTTTAAATCTTATATAAAGACATGGAAATTTAGAAAATCTGCACAATTCAGTAAACAAATATTTTCCAAATTGCAATGCATGATGTTTCTAAATCCATTTAAGGTGCAAGATAGACAATGGATTTGCATGCAACTGACTACATAAAGTTAATTGATATAGGTGAGAATTCCAGTCACAATCACCTTAAAGAAAGTATCACTTGTTGAATTTTGTGTAATGTCAAAAAAAATCTGCAATTACCTGAAAAGGTAAATAAAATAGACCTCTCTCAAATACACATTTGGGTATTAAATCTGATTTTTGGTATTAAACCTGATTTTTTATTTTACCCCAAAATATATATCAGCAAATATGATGCAGAAACAGATGTATGAAACCAACTGCCTTCTACTAATTCAGATACTGAGTGTGCAAAATTGTGAAACTCATTCTTTTCACTATTTTTAATTTTAATGTTATTTATATCATAAATTTAAAATTTATCAAATTTATAGAAATTTATAAAAATTTAATTATTTTCCATTTTAATTTCTAATATGGTAACTACTGATAGATATAAGTCAAATGAACAAGAGGTTTATGTGGTTTTCAATACATTTACAACTGTTAAGTAGTCCTGAGACCAAAATATTTTGCAACAGCTATAGATTAAATAAACATAATAAACAACAACTGTGGAAAATTGTGCCGATGTTTCCAATTTTTTACTTCTCCTTTAGCTTGCCATTTTTCATTTGCCTTTACAGTGTCCTGTTCATTGAGTGGAGCTGAATTCTTTTATTTTCGTTTCTGAGTTTGATTAGGTGACTTCACTTGGAGAATGAAAACCTAGCAAATCTGATTAAATCAGAAGCTTAAAAAAAATATAGGTGTAATTGAACCTACTCTCTTGTGAGTCTGTTACTGATGTAAGAACCTCTAGGCTAGCCTACTGGTTACCAAAGGAAAGTGAGATGCTCATGGACAAGAGCAGAGCCAGACTCACTGGGCGCAGTTTTAAGGAGCTAACCTTCTGTAAAATTGAAGAAGAATGTGCAAGCCTAGATGAAATCACTAAAAAACGAAATCACTGAGTTTCAGGGTGACTTGTTTTGAGGCAATAATAACTGTAAGAGAGGCATTTCGTCAAAACATTGGACACTTTAGATCCTGACTTAGAAGAAGAAAGAGGTGAAGGAGGATGAAGATGAGACAAGATGATAATAATCATCTGAAAGTTACAAGGTAATTGGAAAAATTTTAATGTTGTTTATTTAATGAACAATAATTATTATTACTTTCTTAAATGTGTAAAATGTGTGTGGTCATGTTTATTGAAAAATATTTATTGTTTTTAACATATGCAGCATATAAAAATTTTGGATGAAATGGGAGAAAAGGGGAGAATTCGGTGAGATTATAATCTAAGCAAGCACGCCTGTGAATTGATAAAATTGAAGTGGATGGTGAGCATACGGAGATTCATTATATTATTTTTTTCTGCTTTTGAGTATCCTTGAAAATTTCCATAATAAAGATATAAAACAAAATCTGGCCGGGGCGTGGTGGCTGACGCCTGTAATCCCAGCGAATCACGAGGCCAGGAGATCGAGACCATCCTGGCTAATATGGTGAAATCCTGTCTCTACTAAAAACACACAAAATTAGCCAGGCATGGTGGCGGACGCCTGTAGTCCCAGCTACTCGGGAGGCTGAGGCAGGAGAATGGCGTGAACCTGGGAGGCGGAGCTTGCAGTGAGCCGAGATCACGAGACCGCACTCCAGCCTGGGCGACAGAGCAAAACTCCGTCAAAAAAAAAAAAAAAATCCATAGTAAGATGAGAGGAACGATGGATATTTTTGCTGTGGTCATAGAACACTACACGTAGATGGATTGGCTGCAGAAATAGTGACATAAATGGTACACCAGGATAAAAGAACCCAAACTCTATCATCATATATGATCACACACATTCTGAGAAAGATAGCATTTATGAGCAGAAACACAGAGACTTTGAAATCAGTAAAATATGCACTTCTTTCCTACATTAGTTACTTACTGGCATTATGACCAAGTATTTTTTAACTTTAACTTTTTAACATTTAACTTTCTGTGTCGTAGTTAACTATTTGGAAAACAAATGAATGAATAAAATAAAATAGCACAACTAGTAGATTGTATGATGGATAGCACTTACACAAAAGTTAGAGCTATTGCTGCTATTATTCAGTCTGCTTTAATGTTTGTGACATGCACAGGTAAGTTTAGCTTCCTGTAATAATTCACTGAAAAGAAACTATTAGATGTCGTTGACTATAGCATCTGATATCAGAACTCACTGTGATCAAAATCCAACCTGCAATAAAAGAGGTAAAAGCACATCTTTACATTTTTTAGATTATATTGATAGTTAAAATTCTTACATAAATGTGCTTGATCTATGCTAATGAACAATCTTAGTAGCAGCAATACATTTATTTTAAAATGTCTGCATTAGTTTGCATGTCTTGTTTGTAAATATCTGTTGCTGTTTCTTCCAATACCAAAATATCCATATTTTTTCAACTTTTGAAAATCAGAGAACTAAATATATACAAATAGTAGCTGGCAGAAAAAAACAAAAATTTTCTGTTTCATGCCACTTAATTATTCTTAAAATCACCTCCAAATGCTCTATAAAGACATTTCAATGTATAAGGGCTTACTTTAGGTTAAACTGGAGGAGCTGAAATAATAAGCAGTTAATTTTGAATATTTTATATTTTTGAAAGATAGGTCAGCTTAGAGTTGGAGATTCTTTAATACTGTTGCAAAGCTGTTTTTGACAGCTTCCATTATTAAAGCAATGGGTGGAGAAATAGTAAGAATAAAAAAAAAATATTTGAAGTGTTATTATATATTGTCCTGCCAGTGCCATTCAGTTTTGTAATGCATGTTTGCTAAGTAATTAAAAATATTCTATTCTAATACAGGGAATAAGAAAAATGAACAAGGAGAACAATGAAGAGACAATATAAAAGTAAATATACAGAGTAAATAAGTGAATAGCTTTTGAGACACAGTCGAATCCTGTAAGGTGTGTTTGAAAGTAAGAATGTAGAAATTAATTTATAAGTTAAATTAGATATAGAATAAATGGAACATATGTGAGCTGAACCAAAGTATAAACAAAGTAATCAGTTAATATTAATTGTATATAAGAAGAGATGGAAGTATCACATACATTTTAAATATTCATAAAGAACATTTTATGTCACTTCCATATTTACAGGTATAAAATCCCCAAATTAACCACCCATTGGTGACATATACTCTGGCCCCATGTGTCCTCTGTGTCAAGCACAGCAATAAAATCATAGCTGCTCATCATGCTATCTGCAAATTACCGTCATAGCCAGATGTACTTGCATCTGCATCCCTTCTGTTGAACAAGGGTGATTTAACTTCTGACACATTCAGACTCTAAGGCCTCTCACTCGCTGTCAACTTGGGTCCTCAAAATCATACTATTAGTGGGGATGGCTGATGCAGCAGAAAGAGGAACAGGACACATGGAGACTAAACAGAAAGTAATTCAGGAAGTGTAGTCCTTCCATCCTGTGTGAATTCTAAACATGTTAGCGTACCCAATATTTTTCCCTTTGCTTCTTGCTCTGCTTTAAATGGATCCAAGAAACCAGGCAATTCGAATTGAACACCATTCATCTGTGATTCATTCTGTTCCATGACATCTGGCACAGTCTGACTAGTGTACTTGCCACAATGTATATCCCATTATGAACACTTTTTTGGTCTTGAATTTGTAGACCAGTATGTATACACACACATGTATATATACATTTACATGTGTGTGTATGTATCTAATCTGTAAATATGTATTGTATTTTACATGTTTTATATGCATAAACATTTGTATGTCTGTATATATATACACATATATTTTATATGACATTTTTAAGAATGTGTATTTTATGACTAAATATGGAATCTACTGTATTTACAGGTTATTTCTTTTGAAAATTAGAGTTGAATTTTTGATTTTTAAATCAATAAAATTTGAAGCACAGCTCAATTGCATTTCTGTTCATTTTAAAAATCTTGATTAATTTTCCTTAGTAACCTATAACAGGTCTATTTTCATATGGTTTTAATATATGCTATAATGCATCATTTGTGATATTATCATTAATTTAACCTCTTCACTTTATTCAGAAGTCTGGGGTAAGCATACAACTAAGATAATCATCTCTTTGAGAAATATTGATTTTTGACTTCATTTGTATGCTGCAGCATGTCTGGAGAAACCATATCGTGCATTGCATTGTATTCCTCTCAGATTATCTGGGAGCTGTGTATACAGCCTTGAACACATTTCCATTGACTTCTATTGTAGATAGATAAATAATTTTCATTTTAGCAAGTGAAAATCCTATCTGACTAGTTGAAAAAAGGTAAGTAATCAGTACTAGAAAGGTCAGATTTTCCACATAAAACCTACAGAGGAGCATCAAACAACAAACTTGACCAGTCACTAAGCATTGAACAACTGATATATTAAAATTATATTAACAACTATGTTAAAACAAATATGTCACATCAAACGAAACGCATTTTTAATATTTAAGAACTCAAGTCAAAAATTATATAAAGTAAAAATCACAATTTTATTATGATGGAGTTCATCAGATAACTTGATATATCCAGGTTATTAAAGGATTTGTTTTATTTTAAAGCACTTATAAATTCTTTTGCAAAATATTCCTTCTTTTTTTTTCCTATGCTCTGCGTTAAGCCCAACAGATCTATAAAATGTCTTTATCCAGTGATGATAAGGACCATAAAACTAGCTCTATAATTGAATGTTTCATTTTACTTCAGCACCAACTAGTCTTCTAAAGATCACTTAGGGAATGACATTTTTATATTTTTCCCAATACAAAATTTTTCTTAAATCTTAATGCCTCTTTTGTGAAATATTATCTTTAATCCCATTTAAAGTTATTAGATTTCTCTGATGAATATTTTAGAGATGTGTCTCATGGCACTTTTAAAATAGAAAAATAAATAATAGAGAAAAATCCCTCTCATGTCAAGAAACTAAATTTCATCTTTAATTTATACAAACTCATTTTAATCAATGTACAATTTTATTTATATGTTTTATGTACAATTTTAATATCAATCCACAAAAATTATACAAAATATTTTATATGCAAAGAGCAAATGTTAAAAGTGGAATAAACAGTGTAGATGAATTTAATAGCTTTAACAATTTATTTTACAGGAAACGTAAAATCATTATTGCATGTTTCACCTTTTACTAAAAATATTTTAATTAATTTTTAACAACAATAAACATAAAACTTTATACCATGGAGGACAAAGGTGAAAACAATATATGAAGGTCAACTCTTCATTTGATTACCTGAATTGCTGTATTTGTTTACTATGCCTGCCATCACATAGGTGACTTAAGCAACAGATATTTATTTTCTCACGATTCTAGAGGGTCGAAGTCCAAGATAAACCCTCATAGGGGTGTTTTCTTCTGAAAAAGGAAAAAAGTTCTTGCTCCTTGGCATGTAGATGGCTGTCATCTCCACGTGTCTTCACATGGTCTTCCCTCTGTCACTGTCAGTGTACAAATTTCCTCTTTTTATAAGGACACCAGTCATATTGAATTAGGGTCCACACTCACTTATCTCATGTTAATGTAATTATCTTTTTAAAATTTCTATCTCCAAATATAGTCACCTTCTGGGATTAGGACTTTATCACGTACATCTTGGAGGACATATTTTTGCCCATAACAGTTTCCAATAAAATATATCAACTTGAATAATAAAAAAAGTCTATTACAGTAAATTCAGTCTACTCTTTGAGCTAAAGAAATAGGCATCTGTTAAGTGTCTGCATATTATAAGAAGGCATATTCTTCATGGCCAATGCAGAATGGCCAATGCTGTTTTTTATTCAAATCACTAAGAAGCATTGGTATACATACTTTTTGTATTAATCTGGGTTTTCCAGAGAAACAGAAATGAAGAAGAATAGATGATTGATAGATAGATAGATAGATAGACAGATAGACAGATAGACAGAAAAAAACTGGCTCACGGCATTATGGAGGCTGAGATATCTCAAGAATTGCAGCCAGAAAGTTGAAGATCCAGAAAAGCTGATGGGTCAGTTCCAGTCTGAGTCTGAGTTCAAAGGCAGAAGACCAGCAATCCAGTTAAAAGAGTGAATCCTTCCATACTTCTCTTTCCTTTCTTCCTTATCTTATTCTTCCTTACAACATTTTCTTTTGTTCTTTCCAGGTCTTCATGGTTAGGATGAGGCCATCCACATTGGAAAGAGCAATCTCTTTTACTAAGTTTACCTATTCAATTGTTAATGTCATTTTGCAGACACCCTCACAGACATAATTGGATTAACATTTAACCAAATACCTGGGTACCCTGTGGCCCCATGAGGCTGACATGTAAAATTAGCTATCACATTGTTTGCCTCCTGCACTGTCTCCTAAAACAACAGCAGACACATTTTGTGTGTTCCAAAAGTTTTATAATTTTGAGGCCCACTTTTCAAAAAACAGAAAGGTAATATTAAAACTAAAAATAGGTAGCAAAAGTAATAGTAATTTAGAATAAGAGAAAAATCATATCAAATAGAAATTTTACAAATAGCAAATGATAGTGATCACCATGAAGGGATGAATTCCACCTCTTTCTATCCAGGGCCTTCAGGAAAAAGCAAATAGTGTCAGTGTCAATCTAGATAGTATCACATCTGTAAATACAACACAATGATACAACAAGAAAATATAAATAAATTTATTAAATTAGTCGTAAGAAGCAGAGATATTAGATATGATATATATTTAAAAGAAGTTGCCTGCCAGGAAGGATTTCTTAGTACTGCTACAGATTTTAACAGGAATCTAGATAAAGTCTATAACTTTAAAGGCATGACTTAAGGAAGAAGCTTTATTGGAGAATTGGAATCTTCACAAGAGTGGTCACCAGGACTACTACTATGAATAGGTATGCCAGTAGCAGAAAATCTATGCAACTTATTTGGCATAGATTTCATTTCAGTTCAGTGACCACGTCTCAATATGAATCTCCCATAGGAGATTTGTAGTTTGCATTTAGAGTCTCAAAGATGCTTATTTTGCTTCTACACAGCCAATGGGCCAAAATAACAATAGATTGTGTGTAGGTCAATTGTGTGTTAAACACTCCCTATAGTCAAAAGCTGTTCTACTCTAGGGTCATTTTGCAATTAATCTATTGCTGGTCCACAATCAGTGGCCTTCTTCATTTATTCAAACGGCTTTCAGTGTTTCCTATTAAAACAAACTTTCAGTCACAAACAGAATCTAGTTCTGAAAAGTTAATGCCAACAGATCATCAATTCTTTTTGAGCAAGATAATGTGTCCCTTGGAGGTTATGATGACCATTGGGTGCAATGGCTATTCCATCATTACCTTTCCTGTATTTTGTCTTCATCCCAAAGGGACTAACTCCCATACCCGGGGAAGCTCAGCTGGCCCTGATTATTAGATTCATCCCCAGAAGGCTGTCCCAACCCTAGAAATAGCACATGGATTCCTTTCGCTTTTTCCAATGCTCTAAGCAAGCATCAGTGGAATTAATTAGGCTACCATCAGTAATATAAGGAATCAAGATAAATTCCTTAAAATATAAAAAGTAAAATAGTTGAAATGCCAAATAAAACAGGATAAAATGGAATTCACTAAGTTAAAGAAAACTAAAAACTGAGAACATGCTTTGATAAAATTGTATTTATGCAATTTATCAGGTTTATATCATTCCTTTATAGCCTTAGTTGTATTCCTTATATGATTTCTTATGGCTTTCATTTAATGTTAAATTTAGTAATTCTAGAAATATTTGTAATTTCTATGGCATATCATTAATATGACAGCAATACTTATGGTATATAGAGTTCCACAAAAGTCTGTATTGTTAGACATACTTTTCTTGACATAACTAAAAAAAACAAAAAACTTTCACTCCTGTAGATGACTCATGAATAATAAAAATACTTGCTAGCCAGTATTTAGAATACTAACACTAACACAAATTATTGAAAAGTATAAACAACTGTCACTTTAGCCAAGAGCTCACACTTTTTTTTGTAAAAGAATGCTTGGTCATGATTTGTTTAGCCTGCTTTCCATACAGAAGAAAGTTTGCTAATAAGAATTTTAAAAGATCGGATAGCAGAAAGCTAGATGTAGAAGAAAAAAATGAGTTACATATGTATGAAATTAAATAAACAGTCTTTGTAAAGTAATAGTTAACCATGTTAAAATAACAAAGCAATTTCATAGATAAAATTATGTGTATGAATAGCAAAATATCATTTTTATGGTAAAGAGGACAGAGTAATTTTATTGTTTACCTGAGATGGGCTTGCGTAAAAAAAGAAGAGCCATAGGCATATTTTATCATCTGAAATTTCTTTGTAATGCTTTTAAAATTGCCAAAGATTATTTATTTTTGGAAACAATTACTTCATATACTATTTGATTATTTTTAACAGAAAGTTCTCAATTGATTTTAAGTAGGTGTGTAGAATAGTAAAGTTTATAAAATCATTTTTATTATAGATGTTTGGCCCACTTTGTTTCTAAAATATGTAATTTCTGAATTCACCTTTGTTAAAAATCCATGTTTTTCATTCATTAATTGAAATCTATTTTTCTATATCCTTTTTACGTAAAGATCTCCAACTCTGTGTGACTGTGATTTAATACATCAGAAACAAGGACGTAACCTGTAACTAGATAGGCTTACTGTGTATTAATTCAAAATACTTAATATCTGGGATGAATCAAAAACATAGACTTGGAAGCAGCATACTCCATCTAGGAATTTTCAGTGAAGATGAAATTAAATAATTCTTGAGGAGCTTGTGTTATTTTCAGATTGAAGAAGTACTGTATTATTGAATAAATGTTACACAACAGATTCAAATCTACACTTACCAAGAACTGGTTGTGTTTCATGAGTATGTTGAGTTAATTTGCATTATTTATCCCATTTAATATTTATAACAGCACTATGAAATTGTTTTTATCTTATTAAGTGAATTAGTAATATGGTATGGATTTGTTTTATTTTTTAAAGAGAGTATGGATTCATGGGTTCACTTTATTCATATTTTAGTTTGTACCTATGTCTCTTTTTTCTCTATGATTCTATGAATCACCCATTCATTTCAAAAATATCATTTCTTCTTAAATCATCAAAGTTTAAATCATTTCCTTATAAATAAAATCCTTATATCCAGTCACCAGTCATAAATGAAGCTGATTAAGAAATTTGCAGAAAATGTAAATCAAAACTATTCTTTCTTCATCAAGCAAGTCAGAATAAAAATAAAACAAAATAGCAGTTGAATTCAACAGAATATTTCATAAACTGCAGAATAAATAATAAATACTATATTAAATTTTGGATTATCTTTATCACATTATTAATGAGAATATGATCATTAATAGCAATTATCACATGCTTAGGTGCAATGGTTATCAAGGTGGAAATTTCTGGAATTAACGTTTTGCATCATAAGAAACAAATTTGGTACCAATTTAGAGATCTGAATTGGACTCCTAGACTAGCTTATTTGGCAATATTCAATAGTTCATTTACAACCTCCATTCATGGGAGAAACATAAAATTATTTCCTGTGGCAGATAAGATCAAAAGGCAAAAATTAGACATTTGTAAGAATAGAGTTTCTTTGTAGTTTTATTACATTATTAAGAGATGATCTGGCTGGACACAGTGCCTTATGTCTGTAATCCCAGAGCTTTGGGAAGCCAAGGTGGGAGGATCACTTGAGCCCACGAGTTCAAGAAAAGCCTGGGTAACAAAGTGGGGCCTGGTCTTTACAAAAAAAAAATAGCTTGAACATACTTGTGTTCTGTACCTGTAGTCCCAGCTACTCATGAGGCTGAGGCAGGCATGAGAATCGCTTGAGTCCAGAAGGTGGAGGCTGCAATGAGCCATATTTGAACCATTGCACTCTAGCCTGAGTGACAGAGAAAGACCCTGACAAAAAAAAAAAAAAAAAAAGGAGGGGAGGTAGTGGCTAGGTGTGGTGGCTCACACCTGTAATCTCTGCACTTAAGGAGGCCGACGCAGGAGGATCACTTGCATCCAGGAGACCAGCCTAGGCAACACAGTGAGACTACATCACTACAAAAGTTATTAAAAAAAAAAAAAAAAAAAAAAAAGCCAGGCGTGGTGGCTCACCTGTAGCTCTAGCTACTTCAGTGGCTTAGCTACATAGGAGGCTTATGTGGAAGTATCAACTAAGCTCTTTTGGCAAAGGCTGCAGCAAGCTATTATCACACAGCTGTACTCCTACTGCCTGAGCAACAGAGTAAAACACTGTCAGGAAAGAAAAAAAAAGAGAGAGAGAGAGAGATGATCTGTAATTTGGTCATAATAATCAAAAAGTAAATTATGATCCCTAAAACTTTGTATTTAATGTAATATCTTGAATTGTCAATGTAAGAACATACCTGCAGGTTGGAAATTTAGAAATGAGAATCCCCACAGTGCTACTGATTTATGTACATTGGTTTTGTATCCTGAAACTCTAATGAATTTATTTATGAGATCTAGGAGCTTATTGGATGAGTTCACGGTTTTCTAGGGATACGATCCTATCATTAGAGAACAGCAACAGTTGGATTTCATCTTCTCCAATTTGTATGCTCTCTATTTCTTTCTCTTGTCTGATGGCTCAGGTTAGAACTTCCAGTATTGTGTTGAATAAAAGTGGTGAAACTGTTTGTCTGAAAAAGACTGTATCTTTCCTTCATTTATGAAGCTTAGTTTTTTTAGATACAAAATCTTTGGCTGATAATTGTTTTGTTTTAGGAGGCTGAAGATAGGATCTCATCCCTTCTAGCTTGCAGGGTTTCTGCTAAGAAGTCTGCTGTTAATCTGATCGGTTTTCCTTTATTTGGTTACCTGGTGTTTTTCCTCACAGACCTTAAGATTCTTTTCTTCATCTTGACTTTAGATAACCTGATGACGATGAGCCTAGGTGGTGATCTTTTTGCAATGAATTTCCCAGGTGTTCTTCGAGCTCCTTGTATTTTGATGACTAGACCTCTAGGAAGGCCAGGGAAGTTTTCCTCAATTGTTCCCTCACATATGTTTTCCAAACTTTTGGATTTCTCTTCTTCCTTAGGAACACCAATTATTCTTAGGTTTGTAACATAATTCCAACCTCCTTGGAGACTGTGTTCTTTTTCTAAAAAAAAATTGATTTGTCTTTGTTGGATTGGGTTATTTTGAAAACCTAGTCTTCAAGCTCTAAAGTTCTTTCTTCAGCTTGTTTGATCCTGTTGCTGGGTCTTTCCAGTACATTTTGCATTTTTCTAAGTATGTCCTTTATTTCCTGAAGTTGTGCTTTTTTATTTATGGTATCTATTTCACTGAAGATTTCTCCCCTCATATTTTGTATTTTTTTTTTATTTCCTTAAGTTGGACTTCATCTTTCTCTAATGCGTCCTTGATTAGCTTAATAATCGACTTTCTGAATTCTTTTTCTGACAATTCAGGGATTTCTTCCTGGCTTGGATCCATTGCTGGTGAGCTAGTATGATTTTTTGGGGACTGTTAACAGTTCCCTAAACTAAAAACTTTGTTTTGTCCTATTACCAGAATTGTTTTTCTGGTTCCTTCTCATTTTGGTAGGCTATGTCAGAGGAAATATCTGAGGTTCAAGGCTGCTGTTCAGATTATTTTGTCTCATAGAGTGTTCCCTTGATGTATTACTCTCCCCCTTTTCCTAGGAATGTGGCTTCCTGAGAGCCAAACTGTAGTGAATGTTATTTCTGTTCAGGATCTAGCCACCCAGCAGGGCTACCAGGCTCTGGGCTGGTACTGAGAGGTGTCTGCACAGAGTCTTGTTGTGAATCACCTTCAGGTCTCTCAGCTGTGGATACCAGCTGGTGGAGGTGGCAGGGGAGTGAAATGGACTCTGAGAGGGTTCTTAGTTGCAGTTGTTTTATACACTAGTTTTGTGCTGGTTGGCCTCCTGCCAGGAAGTGATGCTTTCAAGACAGCATCAGGTGTGGTAAGTATAGGGGAGGATCAGTTGGTGGGCAAGGCCCTAGAACTCCCAAGAGAATATGTCTTTGTCTTCAGCTACCCGGGTGGGAGGGGAAGAACCATCAGTTTAGAGTAGAGTTAGATGTATCTGAGCTAGGACTCTTCTTGGGTGGGGCTTGCTGCTACTGCTGTGGGGGAGGGAGGTGTGGTTCCCAGGTCAATGGAGTTATGTTCCCAGGAGTATTATGGCTACCTCTTCTGTGTCATGAAGGTTGTCAGGGAAGTGGGGGAAAGTTGGCAGTTTCAGGCCTCACCCAACTCCCCCACAACCCAAAAGGCTGGTCTTACTCCCACGATCCGCCCCCCCAACAACAGTACAGAGTTTGTTTCCAGGCAGTGGGTGAGCAGGGCTGAGAACTTGCCCCAGGCTACCACCCTCCCAGCTGAGAATGCAAGCAGGGTTTTCATATCTTCTCTCCTGTGGAGTCTGCATCTTGGATTCATGATTTCCCCTGAGCTCTGGCAGCTGTCCCCAAGGACCCCAGTAATACAAGTCAGAAATGATTTTCCTGAGGACCCAGAGGGCCCACAGGGCTTTTTTAGCTGCTTCCTCTACTCCCATATTTCACTTGGCTCCCTAAATTGTCTCACTTACAGGTAATTTTACGGTCAAATCCTTTTCCTGTCATCCCCCTCAGGTTCCCCAGTGCAGATGTGTATTTGAGGGAGGATGATTCCTTTTTCCCACTTTCACAGTTTGGGTACTCACAGTATTTGACTGTCTCCTCGGTCCTGCAGGAGCCATCTGCTTCCTTCAAAGGGTCTGTGGATTCTCTTCTCTTTCCTAGTTTATTTCTGCAGTAATTCTTGGAGCAGAAGTTCATAATGTGAGTCTTCACATACTGATCTGTCTGTCCGAGTGGGAGCTACAATTTAGTCCTGCCTTCTATCTGCCATTTTTTGCTACTAAATTCTTATTTTCCATTCCTATTAGTATATTATTGTAAGACTGGTTTCTATGTTAAGATTGTGATTAAAACAAAACATCAAAACAATTTAGAGAGTTATATAGATTTCATTTTGTTCTGCTTCCTTTTTTCTATTTTACACTTGTTCTGATTATGTTTACTGAAATGTAATTTTATGATTGTTGAATCTAATAATAAAAAAAGGTTTCCATTTTGTGTATAATGTTTAATCTCATTTTATTTTTTATAACATTTTTATTCTCATAATTGTGTCATTCCACAAAAGACTGGGGAAAAATAACCTTTCAGCTCAGATAGTTGGAAAAGCACTGCCATTAGCTCTTTTAGTGCTGTGGTATTATATATATTTGTCTTATTTATTTTTTGCTGTATCACAGCCATTTTCACATACTCTAAACTTCCAGCATTGCACGCTGCATGTTCCATGCTTTTCGGAAGAGTAATGAGTAAATAAACTTCCAAGGCACTTGAAGTAAGCGATGAATTCACAACCGTGGTTACATATGGTGGCCTTGAGCTTCAGTAACTTCAGGTAGCAAGAAGGAATCACAAATTCGTGATGTACCCAGGATGAGGGATACTTTGGAGTTCACAGGTAAATGGGAAATGCAGATGACATTTACAGTTAAAATTTGACTTTTTCAAAATTATGCTAGGTAAACAAAACATGGCTTCAGACTCAACTTTTCCTGCATTTTCAGGACCTCTGCTTAAAATAAAAGACGTTAAGTAAACAGTTGGAGACAAAATAATCTAATTAAAACATCTTCTTACTTTTCCTAAAATTGCCTTTAATTGTATCTCTTTCTACATTTTTAGTGTCTATTAATCTATCCACCTCTCTTTAAATATATCCAAATATCTGATATCTATAACTACAATTGATCTCTTTAGCTGTTGTTCTGAACTTTCAGTTCCCTATAAGACTCAGTATCCAGTTAGCATTTCAAACACCACAGACTAAAACTGAACTCATCTTACTTTTCTACAAGTCCCAAATATGAATTTCACATTTTTATTAGTGCCACAATCTTTTACTCATTCATATTTCTAAGCCTGTAGTCATCTCTGATTTTTATTACTATCTTTTCATATACTCTATTGGTAATATCACAACATGCCCAGCAATTGTATTTTTTTTCTTTATTCTGACCTGCTTGCATAATTTCTGACCCAAATGTCCTCAGCCATATTTATATATGCAAATCAAAACAGTATTTTAAAGCCCAGCTAAAATGTCATAACTTTCCTAGTTTCCCTTGATTCTCTCAGCATAAAGTAGTCTCTCCCTTCACTTTACTATTTCAACACTCTGTTTTAAACATCTTTTGCTTAGAGAACAACTTTATTGTATAATGTCATTTTTCATTTTGGAGGCAGAGGATGTCATTTATGTCTTTCTGTATATACCATACTATCATGAAAACACTGTCATTTGTATATGACAAAATCACATTTTGCAGAAGGAAGTTTTTGTGAAGATTTCTCAAATTATGTTTCTCAGTAATTTTAATATTATACAGAGATAAATACTATCAGAGGAGAGGAGAGTACATATTTAATTCTTTTTCACTTAGACTACTAAACAAACACAAAGGATTATATTGTCATTGAAATTGTTGAAAATTGTATTCTGAACAATAAATGCCTTTATTTGCTGCAAAATAAAGTATTTTTAAGTCATATGGAAGAATTTCATCATGTAAGTAGTCATGATGAAAAAGAAGCAATTATTGCAGAACAATAAATAATAAATGGTTAATCTGGTAAACTAATAAACAAAATTCATTAACTATCAAAATGGGGAACTTACTGATAATAGCTTGAAGAATGTACACAAACTTGAGGGAAGATTTCTACCCTATTTCATACAAAATGTTGATGTCATTAGAAGTTCCAGACACATGAGAAGAGTAAACTGCAAATCCACATGTAAATACAAGTTTTGTTTTGTGTTTGTTTCTAAACAAAGCAAATAGATAAGAAGAAAGGCAAAATGATGATGATATTATACATTTCATTTCAAAAAGTACTGTATCAGACTGGTGTGGTGGCTCACACCTGTAAGGCGGGCCGATCATTTGAGTTCAGGAGTTTAAGACCGGACTGGCCAACATGGTGAAGCCCCATCTCTACTAAAAATACGAAAATTAGCTGAGCGTTGTGGCTCAGGTCTGTAATATCCACTTCTCGAGAGGCTGAGGCAGGAGAATTGCTTGAACCCAGAAGGCAGAGGTTGAAGTGAGCCAAGATTGCACAACTGCACTCTGGCTTGGGTGACAGAGTGAGACTTCACCTCAAAAAAAAAAAAAATAAAATAAAAATAAATTAAAAAGTGCTGTGTCTAATAGAAATAGTTTCAATTCTCTAGAAAGTATTTTTCAACTTTCACATAAGCTTTAAGGCATATATGATAAATGTGCAATATGTTTATAAAAGTTATGAAGTTGGTGCAAAAGTAATCATGGTTTTTGCCATTATAATACCCTCTTGGAAACACAAAGATTGAAATCATATAATCATGCCATACACAAAGACATGTATAATCTAAAGAAGTAGAGATTATTATAAATATTTATACTAATTCAGACTTAAATGACTGATTGGTTGATTAATTGATACAGTCAACATTTATAGGGAACTATTACATGCACTACACTCTCCACAGCTGAAAAAAAATGTACATAGTATAACTAGTTTCCTCAATGAATGCAGTCTGGTGAAGGAGACATACATAAAAATAGTTTTAATGCAGGATGTGATTTTTAAAACTTTCTGTAGAATGCTTTAGGAGCATAAAAGAGATAAAATAACTGAGAATGAGAGAACAAGAATATAAAGAAATAGCTTTATATAGATGAAGTATTGACTGTCTCTTAAAAGTTGTATCAGTATCAATGTGTTTTTGTTGTCTATTGCTTGCAATGAATCACCCAAACTTTGGTGGTTTGGAACAATAACAATTATTTTATATCTTTCACAGTTCTGGAGGTTGCCAGTTTGAGACAGACAATTTTCTTTAGTGGTCCTTCAGGGGTTCATATTCAGATGGAGGCATAGGCTAGCGTCATATTGAATTTTTCTTCATGCAAGTGAATGCTGGTTGATGCATCAGGTTGACTGAGGCCAAATCTGGCACATTGAGTCAAAAAAGGGAACAGAAAAAGGAAAAGGAAACTCTACAAGACCATTTTATGTTGTCTGACTTTCTTTGTGATATGGTGGCTTGGTTCCAGGAGTCAGCATCCCCAGAGAACAAGGCAGATTTATGTGACATTTTTTTAACCTACACTAACATGTCATTTACCCTCATTTCCACTATATTCTATTAGTTAGGTCAGTCACAAAGGATCGCCCAGTTTCAAGGAGAGGACTTTGAAAGAGCATGTGGAATAAAACATGCTGTATCAGACATGTTTGGAAAAGACAAGCTGTCACTCTGTGTTTCATATTCAATGTATGAATGAACGAAGAGAAGCAGGAAACTTCAGCCCAGTTAGCAGCTTGCAGAGAACATTGTGATTTTCTCGCCATTCATTGTATTTGCCCTCGATTAGATGCCCTTGTGGTTCCAGGGGCTGAGCCAATCAAATTTCCTTCTCCTAGCCAGAGTCATTGCTTCACAGACAAGTACACGCCCCTATTCGCCAAATCTAAAGAACGCTTAGGACATTTTTCATGATTGAAAAACTCTTCTTCTCAAATATGGATCAAAGATTATGTAGTCTAACAACTATTTGAAGTCATTTTAAGTTCATGAATAGTAATGCATTAAACTGAATTTGAAACTATGAGTAGCAGATAGGACAGATGAGAAGTTTTACATTTGTGACATTATTGAGTCACTGGAATGGGCAAACCCTGAAGTCCGCACTATCTTCCAAGTGTGTGAGTTAATAAATTTTACATGATTTATACCAGTTACCACGGAGTTTACCAGAAACCTAATCACTCCACAGTAAATGATTTGGACTGCACCTTATTAAGAACATGATAAAATTAATGAATTTGTAATGTGAGAGGTAGATTGATCTGATATTTGCCCTAGGAAGATAAGCTTAGAAGCAATATGTAACATGTGTTGGAAAGAGACATAACTGCAGACCAGTAATGAAATGTGAACTGTACCAGATGATAGTGGAATTTTACTTAGGAGGCTTAGAATGGAGATGGCATGTCAAACAAGAGAGTCATTAGGAGATTTAACTGATTTTTAAAATCATAGGATTCTGTTGAAAGTAACTGGCTAGATAGTAGTAGTGTAATTCAAAAAACATGCAACATAAGAAAAAAAGTTGGATTCAGGGAAAAACAAAATGTTTCTAGTTTAGTATGGGTATGCAGAGAACATTTTTTTTTTCTCTATCTAGATTTCTGATTATACTTTTTGAATTTTATTTAAAATATGTATTTTATTAGCTGTCTTGCTATGGCTTTTATGAATATAGAGAATCCAACTTGAGTTCAGGAGAGGACAGAATTGTAAGCAAGACACAGACCTTGTTTTTGAAGTGGTTTAGAAAGATTTTTAAAAATAATTTTGTTAATAGATATATTGATTTTGCATTGTTTTAATACATATTTAATAACATTGACAGTGGAATTTAGGGTAAGATCCTTTCTATTATTGCTTCTCACACTTTCATCTTCATCTCAGTACTTCAGCACCACATAATAATCATTTTTTTATGCATTATAGGAGAACCAAAGTAACTAATACAAGATCTTTCTTGCTACCTCGTAAAAATTGCTACTCCCCAACTAAGTTGGTGCTCTGTAATTAAAATATTTATAAATATAAAGAACATTTTTCAAAAGGCTTCCAATTACCAGGGAGAGGCCAGAGGTCTCAGACAATTCTTTCCTGGGGCGTGCACTGAGGAAGATTATAGTGCCCTCCTAGGTATTTAAACAATTTCCTGACTGGTAAACTGTAATCCTGGATAAAGTGTGCCTAGAGATTAACAGCTTGGGTTTGCTGTTATTTCTGCTATTTTCCCTGCTGGGTAGAAACTAAATATCATCTTCCAAGGTGACAAATAAATCCCAGTTAGGTAGTGCACACTAAGTCATCTTAGATGTAACTTCCAAATTTTATGGATATACTTGACATATGTTAAAATATTATGTAAAATTGAATAATTTTATGTACTTGAATAAAATTATTTCAGAGGCTCTGCTCTGATTACTATTATGATTGTATCTCTTCTTACTCAAATTCTAAGGAAGTATCCTGTTAGTTCTGGAATACAGACAGTATCATTTGTCCTCTCAAGTAATATGAGAATACCGGAGCAAAAAAGCTTTATAACCACCAGCAGAGTTTAGATATGACTCCTTTAAGGTGGATGTAAAAATTATAATATAGTAATATAATTTAGCTACACAGTGGTAGGTCTGAAAAGAAACAAGTTCAAATTTACTATTTTTTCCCTTAGAACAAATATCAAGAGAAAATTATAATTATGAACAAATAAACTGACATCTTGCTCCTCAAAGTTTCTGGAACTTAAGGTTTTGATCAACTTTGTATTAGGTATTTCAAAAAAAACAGTACTGCACTATTTTTTTGGATAACTTTTAAAAACCACAACTCTTTTATATTTGACCTCTCTCTGTTCACCTTTCTCTTCTCCAACCGTGGCAAATCTATAAAACCAATTTTCTTTTCTTATTATATTATTCTGTTAAAAAGGTTTCTGTTTTCCAGTGGACACAGGCTGACATTACAGGTGGATTAACATGAACATGATTTATTCCCTCCTCTGACTTTTTTAGGAAGCTGGCCTAATTGCTGCCATTGATATTAAGACTACTACAGTAAGTCAAAGTGTTTGTCTCCCCAGAGACAGGATTAAGAAAATATACTGTGCAGGTGCATTTTCAAGACCTTGAAAAAAACTTGTACATACAATTTTGCATCCTAGTTTCCCTCCCCACTATAGCTCCAGGAAGCACTATGGCTAAATTGGTTAAGCTGGCATTGGTACTGACAGAGGACAAGAAACCAACCAAAAAGAGTTACCTGAAATTTAATCTAGTCCTAGATACCAGCTAGTATCCAAGGAAAACGTCCATCCAAATTTAGACTATTGCAATTTAAAAGTAAGTTTATTTGATCTAAATCAAAACATGTTTTGAAAATGCTTTCTTTAGAAATGTGTATTAAGAGCAAGTTTCCATAGATAAAGAATGACTAAAAGTAAAAGTAGTTATATAATTCAGTGAAGATACTGTAATGCAATACTTTAGCTTTTCTCTGTTGAATCTCTTTGAAATAATTAATCAATTTAAGACTCTGTCACAACCTTTGATAAAGAGGGCATAATTATAGTATTCAGTTCAATTTAAATGGACAGTCTTTTTTCTGTTTTCTGTATTATTACTTTATGTCCTCATCCCCCACTTTCACTTCTTTTCTCACTGCCTGCCCGTTGTTGTTTCGTTAATATCTATTTTCATTCACAATCAATGACAGCGATCTATTTATATCTCTAGCTCTATAATCTATATCTACGTCTATATCCATATCTAATTCCGGGTTTACTTGTCTTTTTCATCGATACTGTGCTTTTAACTTATATCCATGATGTTGAGTGAGTGTACATTCAGTTTATTGATTAAAACAACTGCATGGTACTACGTGGTGAATACTCAGTTTGCTACCGACTCTCTATCGCCGTAAAAAACTGCTGTAGGCCGGGCACAGGGGTTCATGCCTGTAATCCCAGCACTTTGGGAGGCTGAGGCGGTGGATCATTTGAGATCAGGAGTTCAAAACCAGCCTGGTCAACATAGTGAAAACTTGTCTCTACAAAAAATAAAAATAAAATAAAAAAATAAAAATTAGCTGGGCCTGCTGTCTGGCACCTGTAATCTCAGCTACTGGGGAGGCTGAAGCAGGAGAATTGCTTTAGCCAGGGTGGTGGAGGTTGCAGTGAGCCGAGATCACGCCACTGCACTCTAGCCTGGGTGACAGAGCAAGACTCTGTCTCAAAGACAAAACAAAACAAAACAAAACAAAACAAAATAGCAACAACAAAAAATAGCTGTGTATATCCCCCTTACGAAGGTATGTGAAAATGTCTTTAGGATATTATGCAAGAGTAGAGTTACACACAAGTATTTCAAATCACTCTCCTCAATGACTATGCTAGCCTATATTCATTCTGTTACATACGTATAAGTCTAGTGAAGCTTATAAATATTTAGTAATTATAAAATTGGCAAATTAGAGTTTAAATAAAAAAATAAAGTATACATTATATCAAATATCTTCATATATAAACTATTGTTTGGCTTAAAGATATGATCATGCAGCACCACTCTAGTCTTGAAACACAAGTGATATATATCTGATACTCATTTGATGCATATTTTTATTAAAGACACACATATTCATAACAAATGCATCCAAAGTCAGAAAAAGTGTAAATCACATGTATGAAACTTTGTAGAAAAAAATCCTAGGAAAATACATATAACATATTCTGTATCATATTTCAAGTAAATGTGTGTGTGTGTATTTCTTTAGTTTTAAATTTATATATGAATATATATATATATTTACGGCATCTGCTGCTATCAAATTTACTGTATGAAATATAATTTATATTTTTTGACTTAGCACTCATGGAATAAGCATGCCTGTATACTAAAAAATAAAATTGAAAGAAAAATAAATATTTTTCTAAACAAATTGCAACATTATTAGTAGGATTTGCCAAACTGATGTTATATGTAGCTATCTTTTGGAAAAGTCCATTAGAAACACAAATTGAAATTAATATGAGACAAGTCTATTGGGAATTGCAAGCATAGATTATATCCAGTGGGAAACTGAGAGAAAAAATATTCGAAAGAACTTTGAAAAATTAGGATACCTGAAGAATAAAACTTACCTTCTTTCTATCAATCCCTCTTAATTATTGAGGTAAAACTTGAATTATTCAGGTAGAATTTATTCCTATCACAACTCTATTTTCAACTGGCAAGGATAATATGAAAAAGAGGAAATAATTGAATGCCTCCATTTGTTAATTTTTATTTGGTAGTCTAACTTGCTAGGTTTGCAAAGTGTTCCGACTGAGTGCTATATATCAATTTAAGAATGATCCTGGATTCTTTTCCAGTGCATTTATAGTGCCAAGGATACATTGATTAAATGCATAAACCAATAAAGTTACTTTAAAAGAATATCATTAATCCAGAGTTGTGACATGATAAAGTTCCAGGCAAAAAGATAAAGAATTACTCCATAATATATTTTTAAAAGATGATTTATGAAATAAGTCAAATGATACTACATTAGGAATAAATATTTTTAAAAGGAAGTGCTTTCTCACTTTAGTTTTAATTGCTTTTTAAGACCTCAGACCAATTATTGTTTAAGTAAAAAATCATTATATAATATATAGAACCCATGAGACAAAAAATACTTATAAAACCACTACACCAACAGAATTACTTAGCAGAGTGAATAATTATTAGTTCTTTCCCATCTCACAGAGATGCAATCACAGAAAATAAAATTGTGTGTACTTTGTTTGTGTGCTTTAGGTTTATACAGACTTATATATATTTTCTATGTTGCCACATATTCTTTATTGACTTAAATTTAAATGGATACAGATACGAGCTAAAGTAAATACAAGGGGACTTCAAAAAGTGCATGGAAAACGGAATTTAAAAATAAAATAAAAATACAAACTTTATTTATTAACATAAACTCCATCAAGTTCAAGACACGTTTTTAAGCAATACTGTTAGTCATTTAGTTCATACCTAAAGAACTGAGGATCCTAGGAATTTATCCATGTTAATTCAGTCTTTTCTGCATTATTGCCCGAAGATAAATGGATGGACTTTATATATATAATATATATATAAGATTAGGAAACAAGATAAGATTATATATATACGATTAGGAAACAAAAGAAGTCATAAGGAGTCAAATCAGGACTATAAAGTGGATGCCTAATAATTTCTCCTGGAAAATCACACAAAATTGTCCTTGCTTGATGAGAAGAATGAGCGTGAGTATTGTCATGGTGGAGAACAACTCTCTAGTGAAGGTTTCCTGGGTGTTTTTTCACTAAAACTATGGATAACTTTCCCCAAAACACTTTCATAATAAGCAGATGTGATCATTCTTTGGCCCTTCAGAAAGTCAACAAGCAAAACCCTTTGAGCATCCCAAAAACCTATTGCCATAATCTTTGTTATTGACCAGTCACTTTTGCTTTGACTGTGTCACTCCCACCTCTTGTAGGCATTGCTTTGATCATGCTTTGTCTTCAGGATCATTCTGGTAAAGACAAGTTTCATCTCCTGTTACAATTCTTTGAAGAAATGCTTTAGAATCTTGATTCTGCCTGTGTAAAATTTCCATTGAAAGTTATATTTTTTTCTGCAACTAATGTGGGCACAGCAGTTTTGGCACCCATCAAGAGAAAAGTTGGGCCAACTTTAATTTTTCAATCAGAATTGTGTAAGCTGGACTCACTGAGATGTATATGGTTTTGGCTATTGTTTCTGCTATTAATTGTGGGTTCATTTCCATTAGAGAAAAAACAAGATAAACTTTTTTCCCTGCAAATTTCCCAGCCTTCAAGCTCAATATTGTCTTGTCCCTTCTTAATATGAGTTATTCATTTGTAAGCTGTTGATTTCTTTGGGACATTGTTCCCATAAGAAATTTTTCATAAAACATCAAGAATTTGATCATTCTCCCATCCAACTTTCAGCATAAATTTGATTTTTGTTGTTGTTTCAATATTAGTAGCATATATATTTTCTTATAGCGGCTCTTATCCTTCTTGATACCTCAAACTAGATCCCAATTCAGACATGTAATAAGAAGTTAGTGTTATTTTATTTTGGTGCAAAAAGATTTGAAATCCACGCATTGTGTTTTTCATAATACAAATTTTACAGAACTTTATGAAGATCAGTGATATACTATGATCCATTGATCCATTGTCCTGTTATTGGAGGTTTGAATGTGTTTGCAATTACAGGTAACATCATTAAAATTTCTTCTTCATTTTAATTGTCCTATTTTCCAAATCACATTTTATATATTATTAAATATGAATTATTGAACAAAATTATATAAATAGTTTTTTAAGGCAATATTGCCATATATCTCCAAAATTGAGTGCTTCCATTTAAAAGCTTCATTAAGCCACACTTAATTTCTACTTTGCTTCCTTAGCATTTTTTTAATCAATGATATTAAACTCATTTTATCAATAAGTTGTTTAGTACTGGTATTTATTATTCTGTTTGTTCTTAAAATTTTTTTGTGTTACAATCAAACTACTATCTCATTTTGTGATAAACAATTTAATTATTGAAACAATTCAAAATATAACAACCTATTATAATTTACTCAGTTGTGTTATTTTTATCCTCAATATATGTAGTGACAATGATTTTTAATATTTAAAACACTGTATTTACTGCTTAACGCTACCTTTTTTTTTTTTTTTTTTTTTTTACGCAGTCTCGCTCTATCCCCCAGGCTGGAGTGCAGTGGCCGGATCTCAGCTCACTGCAAGCTCCGCCTCCCGGGTTTACGCCATTCTCCTGCCTCAGCCTCCCGAGTAGCTGGGACTACAGGCGCCCGCCACCTCGCCCGGCTAGTTTTTTGTATTTTTTTTAGTAGAGACGGGGTTTCACCGTGTTAGCCAGGATGGTCTCGATCTCCTGACCTCGTGATCCGCCCGTCTCGGCCTCCCAAAGTGCTGGGATTACAGGCTTGAGCCACCGCGCCCGGCCATGGTAACATTTTATAATAATATTCACTCTATATAAATAAAAAGAGACTATGATATATTATTAGCTACAATTTCCCACCAATAATATCTTCATTATTAATGTGAGATCTGGATTAGCCTGACAGAATTATATCCGGTTTGAAATATAAATCTTTGTATTTGTAAGTAAAGGTTTAAAAATTGTTTGATTTCTGATTACATAATGTTTCTTTTACATGATTAAAAAATTACGGTTGAAGTACTTTATATTCACTAAATGCACATGCCACAATGTCTTATTTTTTTCTCCTTGCTGACATCAAATTTTATTATTTATTTATTTATTTAGAGGTGGAGTTTTGCTCTCGTTGCCTAGGCTGGAGTGCAATGGCACGATCTTGGCTCACTGCAAACTCCACTTCTCAGGTTCAAGTGATTCTCCTGCCTCAGCCTCCTGAATAGCTGTGATTACAGGCATATGGCACCATGCCCTATTAATTTTGTATTTTTAGTGGAAACAGGGTTTCTCCATGTTGGTCAGACTGGTCTCGAACTCCAGATCTCAGGTGATCTGTCTTCCTCGGCCTCCCAAAGTGCTGGGATTACAGGTGTGAGCCACCGTGTCCGGCCGACATCAAATTATTTTTTTTTTTTTTTTTGTTTTAAGTATCTGTAATTTATTCTTTTTTTTTTTTTTTTTATTATACTTTAAGTTCTAGGGTACATGTGCATGACGTTTATATCATGTATAACTCCCCAATGCAATCCCTCCCTCCTCCCCCCTCCCCATGATAGGCCCCAGTGTGTGATGTTCCCCTTCCCGAGTCCATGTGATCTCATTGTTCAGTTCCCACCTATGAGTGAGAACATGCGGTGTTTGGTTTTCTCTTCTTGTGATAGTTTGCTAAGAATGATGGTTTCCAGCTGCATCCATGTCCCTACAAAGGACGCAAACTCATCCTTTTTGATGGCTGCATAGTATTCCATGGTGTATATGTGCCACATTTTCTTAATCCAGTCTGTCACAGATGGACATTTGGGTTGATTCCAAGTCTTTGCTATTGTGAATAGTGCCGCAATAAACATACGTGTGCATGTATCTTTGTAGTAGAGTAATTTATAATCCTTTGGGTATATACCCAGTAGTGGGATGGCTGGGTCATATGGTACATCTAGTTCTAGATCCTTGAGGAATCGCCATACTGTTTTCCATAATGGTTGAACTAGTTTACAATCCCACCAACAGTGTAAAAGTGTTCCTATTTCTCCACATCCTCTCCAACACCTGTTGTTTCCTGACTTCTTAATGATTGCCATTCTAACTGGTGTGAGATGGTATCTCATTGTGGTTTTGATTTGCATTTCTCTGATGGCCAGTGATGATGAGCATTTTTTCATGTGTCTGTTGGCTGTATGGATGTCTTCTTTTGAGAAATGTCTGTTCATATCCTTTCCCCACTTTTTGATGGGGTTGTTTTTTTCTTGTAAATTTGTTTGAGTTCTTTGTAGATTCTGGATATTAGCCCTTTGTCAGATGAGTAGGTTGCAAAAATTTTTTCCCATTCTGTAGGTTGCCTGTTCACTCTGATGGTAGTTTCTTTAGCTGTGCAAAAGCTCTTTAGTTTAATTAGATCCCATGTGTCAATTTTTGCTTTTGCTGCCGTTGCTTTTGGTGTTTTAGACATGAAGTCCTTGCCCATGCCTATGTCCTGAATGGTACTACCTAGATTTTCTTCTAGGGTTTTTATGGTATTAGGTCTAACATTTAAGTCTCTAATCCATCTTGAATTAATCTTCGTATAAGGGGTAAGGAAAGGATCCAGTTTCAGCTTTCTACTTATGGCTAGCCAATTTTCCCAGCACCATTTATTAAATAGGGAATCCTTTCCCCATTTCTTGTTTCTCTCAGGTTTGTCAAAGATCAGATGGCTGTAGATGTGTGGTATTATTTCTGAGGACTCTGTTCTGTTCCATTGGTCTATATCTCTGTTGTGGTACCAGTACCATGCTGTTTTGGTTACTGTAGCCTTGTAGTATAGTTTGAAGTCAGGTAGCGTGACGCCTCCAGCTTTGTCCTTTTGACTTAGGATTGTCTTGGCAATGCGGGCTCTTTTTTGGTTCCATATGAACTTTAAAGCCATTTTTTCCAATTCTGTGAAGAAAGTCATTGGTAGCTTGATGGGGATGGCATTGAATCTATAAATCACCTTGGGCAGTATGGCCATTTTCACGATATTGATTCTTCCTATCCATGAGCATGGTATGTTCTTCCATTTGTTTGTGTCCTCTTTGATTTCACTGAGCAGTGGTTTGTAGTTCTCCTTGAAGAGGTCCTTTACATCCCTTGTAAGCTGGATTCCTAGGTATTTTATTCTCTTTGAAGCAATTGTGAATGGAAGTTCATTCCTGATTTGGCTCTCTGCTTGTCTGTTACTGGTGTATAAGAATGCTTGTGATTTTTGCACATTAATTTTGTATCCTGAGACTTTGCTGAAGTTGCTTATCAGCTTAAGGAGATTTTGGGCTGAGACAATGGGGTTTTCTAAATATACAATCATGTCATCTGCAAACAGAGACAATTTGACTTCTTCTTTTCCTAACTGGATACCCTTGATTTCTTTCTCTTGCCTGATTGCCCTAGCCAGAACTTCCAACACTATGTTGAATAGGAGTGGTGAGAGAGGGCATCCCTGTCTTGTGCCAGTTTTCAAAGGGAATTTTTCCAGTTTTTGCCCATTCAGTATGATATTAGCTGTGGGTTTGTCATAAATAGCTCTTATTATTTTGAGGTACGTTCCATCAATAACAAATTTATTGAGCGTTTTTATTTTTAAGAGTACTTACTTACATGAAGAGGGGAGAGAGAAGGGAGTGTCCTCAGCTGCAAACAACTTTTAAAATCTAGAAAATGCCAGAAATATCTGATCAAAATGTGTTGATCATCAGACTTATAAAATTGTTTGTCTTAAAAATATATTTTAATTACTTCTGTGTTCATTTGTTTAACCAGTACTTACTGCGTATGTACTATATGTCAGGTATTGCTGAGATAGAAGACAAGTAATTACCCTCATGGAGCTTACATGAATGAGACAGATATAAAATCAACTAATGATGTAGACAGTAACAGACAATAGAAAGTGAAGGTAGTGTGTGTGTGTGTGTGTGTGTATTGGACGATAGGAATCAGAGAATCATTTCACATATGTGGTTATTGAAAACTTCCCTATGGAGATGACATTTATAAGCAATACTTGTCAGAACTCTTACATACAGTTAGCAGATGGTAACATTTAAGTCCCGCACAATGCTGAAGCGTGCCATTCATAATGGAGTGGTTGGCATCTTGACTATGAATAACCTGTGCCAGAAAATTTTAGAAAGCCCTTGGGGGTGCAATGTATGGGTTGATTATGTACTTTTCCTTTATAGATTCTGAAGCTTAGGGAGAAAGAGAAAGAGGGCATACAAACGAGAGTCAGGTTACCTTCATTTGGTGTAGAAGGCAAGAAATTCCTTCGCTTAATACTCCAACCTCATAACAGCATCTGACCTAATTCTGAGTCTATTTGTTTCAGTATTACAGAGCGAATGGTCTCTCCAGTGCTGTTTACAAACCCTCTGTTCCCTTTTAGATGCGGTTTCACAAAATATTATTTCTCTCTCCTGTGTTATAATTCTTTCCCTTTCTATCACATACTTTTTACAAAACCAAATAAACTCTCATAATCCTTCCTGAATAATTTGCCTAGCTGTTGTCCTATCTTTTATGTCCCTTTACATAAGATTTTTCTGTCCCTCTATACATTTTCCTGGAAATTACAGTATAAACACCATTTTAAAGCTTTTTCGCTTGTGAATATTCCTCCTGTAGTTTCTTTTTACACTTGGACTTCTTGACAGAGAAAAATATCATTTTTAGGAATGAGTCTGGTGATCATATCATTTTAGCAATGTTTCCTTCTATGAATATTACATTTCAATCACACAGTGTTAGACACCTCTTTCTTTGTACTATTGACCTTAAGTTACGTGATAAATGTGTCTTATTCAATTTATTGTTCACACTACTAAGCCTAGAACATATATATAGAGGGAGTTCCATAAATATTTGTTTGATGATAGATTGCTTAAATGAATGAATGAATACATGTTAATTGGCTAGATATTAGCCATACAGCCTAATAATTATTTAGTTCAATCCAACAATTGAGAGCCTACCATCTGTGAGGCACTCGGATATGATCTGCTAGTATAAAGGCAAACAAATGAAGAGTCTGAAAATGGCTTTTCTCATTATTTTAGCAGAAGAATTAAAAAAGGCAATATAAATCACAAATGCAACATAATTTCCTGTGAAGAGATATGCAAAAACTTACCTGGCACCATAGAGGAGAGAGTAATATATTTAACTGAAATGGTCAAATAAGGCCTTTTGGAGAAAATGATGTTTGAAAAATAGCTTCAGAGAAGCAGACATTCTCCAGACAGATTAAGATCACAGTCATATAGACAGAAAAAAAGAACATGTTAAAAAATGATGAATAAAACAATTATACAGAAAATAAGAGGGCATTACAGTCAGATGAATCCAGAAATAAATTATTAGTATAAGTTATTGATGTTTTCTTGGGGATAAGTGGACTTTATTGAAAAGTGACTTGGTCACATGTATGTATTTTTAAGAAGGAACTATACCGAGAGCAATGTAGAAGGAGAAGGATTAGAAATTAGAGAAAGTGAAGAATTATAAATAATTTACTATTTATCAGGCATTCTGCTAAAAATTTTAATTTATTACTTTGCACTTAACCCTAGCAGTTAAAATGTAACTTAATTTTACAGATGAGTGATATGAAAGATAAAAAAAAAAGTACCAAAAACACATGAGAAGTTCATGGAGTTTAAATTTGAGCTCTGTTATTTTTATTCTCTGTTATATTCTGTGAATTTAGGCTATATAATTTAAACAATGAGCTATACTATTTCCCCCCAAAATAATCATAGACATTTAGAGAATATCTGACATGAACTTGATAATATACTACAGTTTTACATACATTTTCTCATTTAGTGTCCATGATATACTCAATTGAAAGCCATTTTTCTTATTTTGTGGATGAGCAAGCTTAAGATGTGAAAGTTGGATAATACAACCAGATTTATACAAATGGTCAAATACAGAAAAAAAAGTTGTCTGATTTCTAATTCCAATGCTTATTCTACTCTAAGTCATTATGGTAATTCATAAGAATTGCCATACTAAATAGAAAGCAGAGGTCTAGAAAATAGATAAGAATTAGAAAAAGAGAGTGTGCATTTGTTTAGCAGTAGCAGACTGTTATTTGGGTGAATATTAGAAAACAAGTAAGAAATAATAGCAAGAATGGAGTCAATGATATATAAGAGCTGTCTATGAAAAATGAACTCAAAAAAATAAATTTTATCACATTTCCTTTGTGGTGTTGAAATTAGCAATTGATGTAAAACATTGTAAATTGATGTAAAAATTGTAAAATTGATGCAAAACTAAGCACATTTGATATAATTTTATTTTTAAAGAAGAAAACAAAACTTTCTGGCATTTCTAGACCATTTTTCATTGATATGCTATTTTGCAGCAGGATAGATACAAGAGTATACTTGTGACCACCAATCCATATGACTATTGAAACATAAACCA
This sequence comes from Trachypithecus francoisi, assembly GCF_009764315.1. Lineage (NCBI taxonomy): Eukaryota > Metazoa > Chordata > Mammalia > Primates > Cercopithecidae > Trachypithecus > Trachypithecus francoisi. The sequence goes on along the minus strand of NW_022681463.1, from coordinate 52,957,307 downwards.
TTCTACCCAGTTAATTACATTTCCTTAAAAGAAAAAAACATATAAAATGGATTTAAAAGAGAAATTTCAACTTCTAGCTAAGTTAGTGGCATTTACCATAACACCAGTGAAAGTTCAAATATTTATTTGTCTGTTAACAAGAACAAGAACTCTGCATATTATCGATGTAACTCTTATTTGTAGCATTCTATCATTGGTAATTAAAATAATTTAACCTATATTAAATCCCAAGCAACTTTGGTGCTTAATCATATTATATGTATTTGACATTTTATATATGAAAAGCTTGACTAATAGCAATTAGTGGAAGTCAATTTAATAATTATAAATTATTTATAAGTGTCAAATCCCAAATGTAAAAATGAATAAATTATGAGTGTACAAGCAAGTTAAATACACCTTTAATTTTGACATGATCAATATATTTAAGCTTTAAAAATTTTTGTCTGAATATTTACAAGCAATATTTATAAACAGTGTCTCAGGAGCAAAGTAAATCAGGTTTCAGAAGCAGGGCATGTTACCGTATGAGTGGTAATTTTGAAATAAATTGAATGTCATGGTTCTCTGTTTGTTCCACCACGTGTTCCCACATGAATATAGACACAAAATTCTTCAACAATACACTAACAAACAGAATCTAACAATATATAAAATGACTTATATTATCTAAACAATTGGGACTTATCTAAGGAAAGCAAAGTTGGGTTAACATTTGATAATCAACTACTGTAATACCATACCATAATAATTGAAAACAAGACAAAAAGCACATTACAATTTCAATAAACACAGGAAAAAATCATTTGACTAAAGCCAATCCCCTCTTATGATAAAGACTACTCAACACACTAGGAAAAGAATGAAACATCCTCAATATGATAAAAAGCCTCTGCAAAATCTCACAGATTGCAAAATCTTAATGGTGAAAGATTGAATGTTTTTGCCCTAAGTTCAGGATCAACACAAGGATGTCCAATTGTATAACCTCTATTCAATACTGTTCTGGAGGTAATAGGCTGGAAAATTAGGTAGAACATAATAAGAAAGCACTTTCCAGGTTGATAGAAATTATTAGCTCTAGTAATTAGAGCTGCCTCATTGTATAACTACTTACTTTGACATTTACCATTTTCACACCAGTTTCAAGTTGTTATTTGGTTTTATATGGCATTCACCCATATAAAATGAATTTCAGCAATAAAGAACTACTTTTGTAGGTATTAAGTGCCTTTTATTAGGATTTTCTCATCTTTCCTTTGATGCTGCAGTTTTCCACGTGGGCTTTCCAACCTGAATTTGAATGTTGCCATTGTGGTATCTTTTCTATTACCCTGTATCCTTACCTTCATCAAGATTATTCAATTACACCCTCTGTGGTTTGTAATTTTTGCACGTGATTTCAATGTGTTATTTATAGAATAACGTTATAACAAGCCATTCTGTTTCTCTCTCACATGATGCTGTAAACTCTATGATAGAAGGGACTGCATATCAATCACATCTGTATTCTTGGTAATTACTCAGTACCTGGTACAAAAGAGCAATAAATAGGTGGAACATAGTGATGATACATCTATCAATGGAAATATCCAAGCTTGGATGAAATAACTACCCATCAGGAATTATAGAGAAGCGCAGGTGATAACAGATCAGATTGTGGTTTAATATATTCCAAGAAGTTTTCTAAGTCTAAGAATTTAAGTGTATGAGGCTAATATGTGTAATTATTTTCTTAGTAATTATATTCATGTGGATTACAGGGTTATAATAACACTAAAACATAAATAGTGCAGTGAGTATATGATTCTGTAGTAAAACAGACCCTGAACTTATCATAATATAATTTCACATGAAAGAATAAAGTCCGGGAGGCTGAGGCAGGAGAATGGCGTGAACCCGGAAGGCGGAGCTTGCAGTGAGCCGAGATTGCGCCACTGCACTCCAGTCTGGGCGACAGAGCGAGACTCTGCCTCAAAAAAAAAAAAAAAAAAAAAAGAAAAAAAAAAAAGAATAAAGTCTATGCAAAAATGTATGATATATGCATATTAATACGTTATGAGAGTGTGAACACTCCAAAGTAACCACACAAAAGAGAAGACTCAGAACTACAGGTGTTTTTCTTCTGAATTTTTTCAAGATTTTCTTTTTTTCTTTGAAATTCTGCAGTTTGAATATGTTATGCTCATGTTTAGATTTTTAAAATGTTTAACCACCTTAGTGTTTTATAAGTTTAGTGGACCTATGGTTTTGAGTCGTATTCATATTTGAAAATTTTCAGCCATTATTGCTTCAAGTATTTCTTCTGTTTCTTTTCTCTCTCTCTTTTCCTTCTGATGTTTTAATTTTGCATTTGTGATACCTTTTGTAATTGGCCCATTGTTCTCACATATTCTGTTCATTTGTTTAATTCTTTCATTTTATTTTCTGTTTATCAGTCTGAGAAATTTTATTAGACATATCTTCAAGCTAAATTATTTCTTACTTAGCCATGCTCAGTCCTCTGATAAGTCTGTCAAAGGCATTCTTCCTTTCTGATACAGTGTTTTTGATTTCTAGCATCTCCCTTTGATCTGTTCTTAGACTTTTCATTTCTCTTTATTTCATTTCATTACCCATCTGTTCCTGTGTGTTTTTCTCTTTTTCTCTTAGAGTTTTTAACACATTAATCATAGTTATTTTAAATGACCTGTCTGATAGCTCCAAAATCGACTTTGAGTCTGCTTCTAATACTGGCTTTGTCACGTCAATATGTGTATTCTTTTGCCTGATAACGTGCTTGTAATTTGTGGTTGAAAACTTAACATGATGTATTGGTAAAAGGACCTGAAGCAAATATATCTTTAATGTGAGGTTTTATGTTTATCTGGCTAGGAGTTAGGCTGTGTTTACTGTTTGTTGTTGCTGTAAGTGTCAGAGGCTAACATTTCCTCTTAGTGCCTTTTGTTTCTTGTTGTTGTCCTGAAGTTTCTCTAACGACATTTAAAAAATCAGAGTCTTGGTTATTTCAATTCAAATCTCTTGTTTTTAGACAGAATTCTGATTAATGTAGTGGTAAGTTGTAAGGTTTCTCTATTAGGGTAGAGAAAATCATTTGATAAATTGTTATCTCCATATGTTAGGGGATGTCTTGACTTTTTCCATTCAGGAAGCTCTATCTGAGGTATTATTTGCAGTTGTAGTTAAGTATTAGTTAATTTCACTCTAAAGTACTATAATTATTTCAGATCTATCTCTCTCAGAGGCAAAACTATGAGGGAGTAGAGGGTTCACCGGGACTAGAAAAAGAATTGCCTTGTGCTGCTCCATATTCCATCAGTCAGAACACATTCCCCTTTTGTCACGATTTCACCACAAGTTATTCACAGATACATATGTTCATGACAAGGAAACTTAATTTCCCCTCAATACTATCCCAAAAATTCACATATTTTCTTCAAGGTAAATATATTTAAATGTTCAGAAATAGCCTAGTTTATTTCCTGTTGTATCTTTCGTTTTTATCTATTTCTAAATCTAATTAATTTTTAATACACTTGCTATTTACCCATCCCCAATAGGATGTCAGTTGTCCTAAAAATAGAATTCAAGGCTTGAGATTTTAGGTATGACATTAAATGTGACACCTGAACTCAGTAAATGATTTTGAAGTCAGTCTTTATGTGAGTTAGAAATGAGTATTTATTGCACTAAGCCACTATATTTGAGGCTTTATTTGTTACATCTTACTGGTATTACCTTAACCCGTTACTTCTCAACTTTTATATTTTTCTTGGAAATAATAAGCTTTGTTGGTGCAAGTATAAGCACTTTAGAGAACACATTGACATTACTTTCTACCTGTCCCTTTCAAAAATGTATACTTCTCAGCTCTCTTTTCTACAACCTGCTGCCTCCAAATTTAATCTCTCAAGCTATCAAGTTTTTATGGCTTTATTTGCTCCTTGCTAAACCCAAAGTCTAGTTATATTCTAAAATTATTCAGTCCTTAGACTTTTTTTTTGTATAACTGAGCTGCTCATCCTAAAGTGTGTGAACCTCTAACTGTCTGCTCAGTTACTGTAGAGTACTTACATCTTGTTGAGAGCTCACTCAAATATCACAAAAAACACACTCCTTCAATTGGGGATTTAAAATTTTTGTTGCATGTAGAATACCTTTTGAGTGTTATTGCGTATCTCATAGCAGTTTTCACAAGCAGTTGCCAGTTTTTTGAAGCTTTTATTCTCACCTTGTTGCCCATACCAGTATTTTGCTGAAAAATCACTTTTCTTTCTAAATCTGCCATGCAGCTTCTTGTCCTAATGTAAAAATATTTCTTTCCATATATTCTCACCTTGTTCCATTTTGATTTACTGAAATAGAAGTATTTTGTTAGTTACATGATTGAAAAATATAAATTGTTCAAATATGAAGTGCAATTAAAACCACAGATATTTGTTGCATGCTTCTTTTTTTGCACTGCTGATAACAATGATGCCATAGCAAATTGTAAATTTATATTATGGTTCTTTATGTCTATAGCTGCATAGTGATACAGACTGCATTTCTAACCTCACCATTGCTTCACTTGGCCATGAATAGGGCTGTTATCTAGCTAGTATGCACCAGTGGGTCCCGGGTTGCTCCAGTATGACAGGCGTGCATTTTGTTAGCTAGAGCCCATGCTAGAGCAATTGTTATAGAAATTCAATGTAATCCTTGATCATATGTTTGAAAGATAATTTTTATAAGGTTGCATTGATGTTTATCAGCTTATGTTGTTCTGCCATTTAATTTCATTAAATAATTTATTAAATATGTGTGTGTGTGTATATATGTTTACTTTGTGTTTGCCTTGTGTGCACAAACAAAATCATCTACCTTTCTTCCCCACTTATAGCTAACCTGTAGTTAGATGAACTTAAACAAATATTTGCCTAGAAACTCTGTCTGTCAACTATACATGAAGTGTCTACTTAGTAAAACCTTAAGGTTATTTTAAAATTCAGCACTTTATAATTCACTTGAGCAATTTCCCTCAGTTCCAATGAAAATGAAAAACTGAACTATCCAAGATTTTTTCTATAGTAGAACATTCTTGAATCCTTGAATTGTGAACAGACAATTTCCTTACAGCTCCAGAAATGTAATGATACTTTGAATCAATAAAGACTCATGAGAAGGGAACTTCTAAAAATAGGCATCCAATAATTCTAAACCAAGATTCTTAAATCATTCCACAAAGATAGGATTGCTTCAAAACTTGGTACTTTTTGTCAAGGGCTTTTTAATAAGAGTGCAAGAGCTTGAATCAACTTTAGAGGTTCATCATTCTGTTGTAAATAGGAAGATCATCAGTCTTACTGACTGACATACCTTCCTCTTGAGCTAAAACAGTTATTTTTTAAAATTAAAAGATTGAAATACTACTCATAGAATCAGACTTCGTCATTCATAGGAGCAAAACCTAGACAGCATGATTCATTTAAACTGGCTGCTTTCAGTATCCACACACTTGTTCATGAAGGAGGTATAATTCTTATTGATTATTTTTACCCAAAGGGCTATGTATCCTGTTTTCTCTGCCCTAATATTTAAAAGTGCATTATTTTAAACAACAAAACAACAATCTGTATGTTTTTTTCCTTCTCTGACTCTGTTTACAGTCTTAACAACAGAATAAAACTAGCTACAGAATGTCTTTGAGTTCAAACAAATGAACAAAAGAGCAACAGCAATTCTCCCCTAATTAAAACAAGATATAGCATTTCAATCCTTCAAACTCAATGGATAATTTCCAGTATGTTTTTCATTGTATTTGCCATATTTTGCATACTGGATTTTTCAGGTTTAGAAGAGAAGCAACATCAATTCTCTGAAAATATTGCTGAGCCAGTACATGGATTCAAGTAACTCCCTCTTATCCTTATATAGAATAGTAAATTAATAAAACTTTGGAATTGGATCCCAGTCATAGCCAAGTCACTAACATGCTATGTCAACTGAGAGGTGCCTCTTAAATTCTGTCTGCTTCCATTTACTGATCTTTAACATAGAGATTACACTAACCACACCAGGTTACCATAGAACAGCTAAATAGAATCACATGTGTCAAGTTCTGCCATACAACCCGGTAATCACAAAAGATTAATCTCTGTAAAACTCAGCAAGACATAGACAATCACACTTGTGCATGCACACAAACACACACACACACACACACACACACACCCCCCACAGGACAAATAAAGTTAACACTTCTTCCTCTTTCTTAAACTTTCTTCTTCAAATTCAGAGTGGCATATTTAAGAAACAGAAGGATATCCTGACAATTACTATAGATACTAACTAGTTATAATGCCTAGTGTGGAGATGTTGAGACAATGAGAGTACCTCCCAAATCACAAAATAATTATTTCATCTGGAAACATGATGTTTCAGCAGACAATTCTTGGGGTGGCTGCTGGTTTCTTAATTTTTTTTCTCTGTAAATGGCCAAATCAGTATGTGTGAAGCAAGTTCACTGTGCACTGGTTGCCAAATTGTCTGGGTCTGGTGAGACAGAACACCCATGTATACAAGTTACATGAATTGAGTTTATTATTAAAACTTACACACAGGCATCAAGAGACAACAGGACCCTGGGAATCAATGTGAGTCAGTCTCCTAAGCTTCAGAAACATTGCTTGGAGCAGATGGAGTCTACCGTGCGTGTGCCCCCTTGCATTGTAGTTGAGGGACCCTGAAAAGCAGCCCCTCCTAAGTTTTTTATACAGGGGCAATGAGATCCCCAGAATAAAAGGCATCCCATTTCTAGGGGGAATTAGAAGAGATCCTCGGCTGTTTCAGGCATCTTCTCATAATCTCAAGGTGTTGCATTCCCAGCACATTCTACAGTTATTCTTGAGAACTACAAGAAAGAAAGGGGATAAAATTGGTTTGGTCCAAGCTCACCCAGAGAAATGTCTTACAGGATGGGATCCCAAAATCATAGCCACAATATCTGATTGTGGAACAATTACATTCTTTCTCTCCTCATAAGAGGCATTCAAACTTTACAAAGCCATGTCCAATTCTTAAGATCTAGAGAAATGTTAGCTTTACCTACTCTTCTGACTTGGATTCAATTTTTATTTCTGGAACCTGGAGTTTACCTGCCTTAATTGTGCATTAATGACTATAAGGCAAATCACTGGGCCCAAAAAACTTCATACTTGTGGAACACCTTTCCTATACAGGCAAAGTACTCAGTACAGCAGTATCAGGAAAAGGATATGCACTGAAATTTGTCCTGATAGCTAAGGCACAGACTTATTCTTCCTCACACTGTTGGGTTGCCTGGACCTCCAGGTCTCAAACCATCACCAGCATACCTGCAAAGCACTTTGTACCGTGAAGTCCAAAGTCTGCCCCGATCTCTTATATAAGCTGGCTATGTAAGCACATTCCAGCTATGTGACCAAGCCTTATCTTTCAAAACCTTTCGGGCTTCACTAAAATTAAGTTCAAAATCACAAATTCAATTACTGTTACTAAATAGCTAGGATGGTATGGTTTGCTCCCAAAACAACTCACAGATCTATGATTACAAAACACTATTAGTTTGTATTCCATATATTGCATAGCATTGGCCCAAAAGTCTTGTCAGGGTCCCAGAAACCTTGGGAATAAGAACTGGTCAATCCAGAGTAGCTGATTAGCCCATCTTAGGTAGTCTCGGATGCAAGCCTGTATCTAAAACTTACTTTCCTTCATTATTGGTTTTAAGTATTTTAATCTGAAATTAGGCAAATGAGATGGGGAAAACAATCCTTTAATATTAGTTCAATTTGTTCTACTGACTGGATGTCCCTTAGTTTCTTTTCTTCACATCTGAAGAAATAAAAACTGAAAGCAGTTTAATTACTTGTTTAAATGATTTTTAAATTGTTCAAAATTGTCATTGAACACTGCTGTGTAAGAGACCATAACTGGATCTGTATCTATCAAGGTGAAGTCTTGTCATATAAAGTCTTCTGTTCATTATGTCAGTAGGCTTGTAATAGGAATATTTTGAACCAGAATACTGTAAGTCTTATTTTTTCTGTTTCTTGAATCCAAGAAACAAGTAATGTCATACTTACCTAATCTATGCTTCTATTACAATGGACACTTATGATTAAACGGTTTCTTTAACAAAAATTTACCTGGCACCTAAAACAATGTTTTGTGTATATTATCAATTCAAATATATATATTGAACATAATTTTCACTAGATAAAAGAAATAAGCTACTGTAGAAAAGTCCATTTCAAGCATAATGTTTCTTTGAAAAAACATTTAGAAAAAGATGCAAAAGACAGCACAGATAACTCATATTTTTCTAAGGTAGGTCATATTTTGTTTTCTATTAGGAAAAAATACACATTCATGCTTTTAGTTGTTTTACGAATAAATACAAGTATAACATATTTATCACTAACGGTAAAACACACTCAAGAGGGCTTATTTCCTCAGTGCTAACAGATACATTTGTGAAAGTCATTTTTTTGAGGCAAAGTCCCACTCTGTCACCCAGGCTGGAGTGCAGTAACGCAATCTCGGCTCATTGCAACCTCCGCCTCTCGGGTTCAAGCGATTCTTCTGCCTCAGCCTCCTGAGTAGTTGGGATTACAGGCTCCAGCCACCAAGGCCAGCTAATTTATTTTAGTAGAGATGGGGTTTCACCATGTTGTCCAGGCTGGTTTCAAACTCCTGACCTCAGGTGATTCACCCGCCTCAGCCTCCCAAAGTGCTGGGGTTATAGGCATAAGCCACTGTGCCCAACCAAGAAAGTAATTTTAAGCACCAGTTTTCTCGGCATCATTGTAATCACCACAGATAAGGTATAGTTTTAGGACAATCCAATAACATTATCTCAATAAACAGAAACTTAATTGTTCCAGTTTCTCAGGCCAAAAACCTTGGAATCATCCTAGGCTTTGTGTCCCCACATTTAATCATTTAATTGGTCATCAAATCTAGTCATAGAAAATTTTAAATTATACCAGCAATCCATCTATATCTCAAAACTTCAGCGGTTACTTCTTTGGCCCAAGTCTCCAGCATCTCTGGGTCACTGTGATTGCCTTCTGAATTGTCGCTCTGCTTTTGTGCTATCACCTCTCCTCAGTCTATTTTCCATCCAGCAGTCTGAGTGATCCTCTTCAAAAGTAGATCTTGCCCCTCCTTTGCTTCACACCTTCTCACAGTAAAAGCCACAGTCCTTACAAGATCCCAGAACATCCAGCGCTTTTGTTTCCTCCCGAGCTTTTATCTCAATTCCTCCCATTCTGCCACTTGTTCACTCGTCTCAGTTTCACTAACCTCAATCTTTCTCAAAACTGTCAGGCATACTTCTGCCTCCAGTTCTTTGAATTTGCTCTTCCTTTCATCTCAAAAGTTTATTTCTCAGACATATGCCTGCCTAGCTACCTGGCCTCTTGCAGTTCTTTGTTCACATACCCTCTCTTCAGTAAAACCATCCCTGGGTACACTATGCCCTTCCCATCTTTTTTTTTTTTTTTTTTTCCTTTGATTTTTGTCCTTGATACTTGTGACTGAAAACATGCCAATGATTTACGGAAACTTTTTCTATAATTATAAAATAAATCTATCAAATGTGGGAATGACTAGAATGGCCAACCTCCGTGGTTGATGAAGCTGCTAGAAATGTTTTAGTTGCCTAAATTAGTTGTTAAGCTGTGTGCTTTCAACTTGGCAAGTGTAATGCAAATTAAAAACATATCAGATAAAGATTATTTGTGAAATGCCTAATAAGAGTCAAGGCACATAACTGAAATAGGTAAAAGTGTTTAAGTCAGAAAAAACAATTATTTTATTGTATTATAATAAAAAGAAAATCAAAGTCTCCAGTCCAAGATTTTTGTTTTTTATTCCTCCCTTGTTTCCTCTCCCCCTGCCTGTGATTATATCACCTTGACTGGAACTATTATTCAACAGAGAAGTCCTTCAAATGTAATTGCAAAGTCAGAGACCTACAGGGAAATGGGGATCAAAAACTCTCATCACTCCAGATGCTACAAAGCCTTCCCTTCCAGATGCTACCGATTTTACTCCCCAGGTATTTTTAAATTAGGAATCTCTCTTAGCTGGTACAAGAAGACAAGAGGTCAAGCTAAACCATATGATTCACCTAAACCTATTCAAAAAAGAAAGTGTCCTAGGAGTCTTGTTGCTACTATAAAGGATTACTTAGTGAATCCGAACGCTGAGTTTCTAAATATCTCAGCAGTTTGACAGAACTGGATATCTTGACTTATCAGGCCAGAGTCTGGAAATAGTGAAACCTTTATCAGAGTCTGTCTGAAATCACAGTGGCTGCTCAGAAATACTGATGACTGCTTACTGTGGAAAAAAGCAGAAGTGTTGCTTCCTGGACTAGAATGCCACCATTACATTTTCAAGACTTACTTCTCAGCAGAAAACGGGATGATATACTTTGATCCTTGTTCCTGAAGTGTGTTAATAATTGCTTAGGAATATAATTTTAAAAGATAGATATATTTCTGGGCAAGAAGTCTAAAATGAGAAAAGAGTGTATTTTAAAATATCCAGTACATGGATAAGGATATATTAATAAACTTTTCTTTCATTTGTTTGTTCTTGGTATTGTGTTTATAAAATATATGAAAAAATACATTTGATTATATTACTTCTTTCTAACTCAGAAAGGCATAACTATTGACAGGCATCAAAAGTTGTTCTTAGAACAACTTATATCTAAAGAATGTGAGTAGAACTCAGAAGGATAGTATATTTGTTTATTAAGCCTTTATTCTAAACTCTTGTAGATATTCCATGTCATAAAGACAACTCAGTGTGCTAAATGTGCTAAAATCAAACTCAGACTTATCCTTTCATACAGAAAGAAGGAGAGTGGGGAAGGATACAGCAATAAGAAGGAGAAAGAGATTAAGGCAAATGCTTTTTAAAATTGTGGAGGATATTTAAGAATTCAAGTAAAGATTACTATTCAGAGAAGAATGATGTCATTCCTAGGCAGAACTTCAAGTCTCTCTGGCCAAAAACTAGCTGTGTGACACAGGCAAGTTTTTTAGCCTCTTTATGCCTCAGTGTTCTCACCTATGAAATGATGAAAGCTGATTATCAGTAAATCAAATGATGAGGAAACTAATACCAATCCTCTCACTGAGATGTTGTGAGGATGAAATAAGATAGTAATGTTAAATATGACTTTAACAGTTGTTACAATAACAGCTAAATGGAAATAATATCTACAAATTGACTTATTGGAAGGACTAAATAGCACACTTAAAGACATAGTGAAAAGGCTCAAGAAAGTTATTTTTAAAAAAAATCACTGAGTCTAATTTTTTATTGCTTTGCAGTAGAACTGGGTTTCTTCCCAGTAAATTATAAAAGCTTCCAAATTTTACTGATTCATCTACAAGACTAAGAAGTTGATAATAAGATTGTGGATATTAATCAAGAGTTATTGCTATGTTTCTAATGCTCTTTATAACTTCAATTTTTAAACAAATATCTCAACCTTGTAAAATTATTCTAATGAAGGATGCCATTCTAGTCTTGTGAAGGTACAAATTCAAAAATTCTGGAAAAATGTATACATTTTATGATTTTTCTTAAACATAAAACATAAAATACCTTGAAATAGGGATAAAAGCCTTATATATGTTTTTCTAGTATTTATTATTACACTTTCTATTGGGAAATATTTGTAAAATTTATTTTTTTGAGTATTTTTGTGTCTTTTAAAATGGAGAAAAATATAAAATAAAAATAAAACCGATGAAAATACAAAATACAAACCATCCTATTTGATGTGAACATATTATATATAGAATGTATTATCTATATTTTAATTTTTTAGCTAAAAGATATATTCTAAAGTCTAGATGTGGACAAAGTAACTTTTTGTTCCTTAATACATATTTCCCAAACATTTTTATGTTTCTAGTAGGAAGAAGATTTGACATCTGAAGGATGTCTGTACATTGATCCTCATAACCCTAGGGCTTTTACCACCTGTCAGAAAATTTCATTGCATTAATAATTCATTTCTTTAGTTAGTTCTCCACTTGTTTTAACATCCAAAAACTTTACTAAATTCAATATGATGGTTTATGTGGTGGTTTTCTGATTGAAAGTTCCTTAATTTGTCAGATTAGTAGGATATAGGTAGAAAGAGTGTGCTGTATAATTTACCAAAAAGGTTAGTTTTCTTCCATGTGAAGAAATTATAAGCAAAGTTTTAATTCTGGATGCATGTTTCAAATGCTTAGTTAATAGTAGAGTATGCATTAAAATTTTAATAAACTTAAACACTAATACAGTGAACAAAATAATTTACAAGGGCCAACTAAAATTCATATAGATCATTTTCTTAACCCATAGAGCACAGAAGAAAAGTTTTTCATTGATGACTGATAAGTTCAATTTGTTTCTTCATCTTACCCATCATATATCCTTCATTTTTTTCTCTTCTCCTTTTATTACTGTAATTTATTGCTGTTTTTGTTGTTAATTTTACCATTCTGTTCAAGCAATGAAGAATATGTAGAATATAAGTTGGTTGAATAGTATTGAAATCCAGAGTTTATAAGATTTTGGATTAATATTTACAATAAAAGAGTTCAAAAAGCAACTAAATTAGGAATGCTGTCTTTAAAGTAGACTTCTCATAGTCCACAATAAAGGAAAACTATTTTATAGATAACATTTCTAAAATATAATAGAAAAAGAAGATAATTGCCTGTATCAATAATATAGCATATGATGAAATTAGAATAAATAGAGGCAGGCTTTTCACCTCTAAATAGTGGATGTTTTGCTATATTACATAAGAACAAAAGTTAATTTTGCAGCTGGCTTTAATATCTTGTTCATGCATATCACTGGGCTATGATACTACTGAATGTTCTCTATAGTATGAATATGAAACCATAATTCCTCACATTATAAATTAATACAGGTTCATCTAAGATTATATTTTGAAAAATTTATCTCAAGTACATAATTATGTCACAAATAAAAATGATTTTCAATTAATATGCAGTAATTATAAATTATTTATTTTCCAAATTGTAGATTTTTCAAGAGCAATTTTAAATGATTCTCTTATCTTTTAATTAAATCAGTACATTTTACAATAGGTTGCTGGTTGTAGTAGTATTAAGGCATTTGGATTAAACTTTTGATTGACAATTTTTGAAAAGCAAATGTTCTTAAAGTGCTGTCTTAACTTTTTTGCATTTGTGTTTTCCTAAGAAAATTTTTTAAATACCTTTTTCTGTCATAACTACAACTTCTAAATCTGATTTTCAAAATGCATTGATTTATTTTAACTGTAAAGAATGACACTTATCTTTTGAAAATCAAGGATTATTAATAGTCAATTTAAAGTGCCAAATGGCAAATTAATGCATTCAGCTCTAGGCTCTCTGTTTTAAAGTCGTGGAACTTTCAAGAAATGTTCACTTTGAAGTAATCATGCAATATTGTGCATGATTTTCATCACCATTGGGTGATTAACTCTAAAATTGTATTCTTCAAGTAAGTATGTTATCCCTAACAAGCTTAAGTATATAGCAAAATTTCTAAAACATGGAAGAGCAAATGATATTGCAGCTAAACCACATATCAGGTCATCTTCCTTTTCCAGCAGCCGGAAGGAATGAACTTTCCTGTATGTTTTAAGTTAGGCCACAGTAAAATGACTTGCTTGTGACAATGTATATGAGTAAAAGTAATACCTCTCATTTCTGGGCAGAAACATTTAATTCCTCATCCTTGATTCTCCAGATCCAGTCCATGTGAATACACGTTTATGAATAGGTGCCCTGCAGACCGCGGAACTTAACTAAAATGCTAAGATAACTTTTGGAAAATTGAGAATGCTTGGAACTGAGAAATGTAATTAAATAGTGTCATATCCGTTGTTAACACAACATAACCATTCTATCTTGACTGATATATCCTATATTAAAAAAATCATGATTGATGCATTTATCTAAGCTAACCTATTATTGTTATGAAGTCAAGAGTCAAAGTCAAATTCCATTTAACAATTTATTATAGCTTCTTCATATTGCTTTGCCTTCCATTGGGCTTTCAGATTTACTTTTTTCTGAGCTAATCTTATTCACATGTGCATAGTATTATTATTAGAGGAGTAATTAAAATAATATGCATTCTTTATAAATTCTCTGCCCTTTGCAGTGAAATAAAATCGTCGCTCATTATAACTTAACCTTTTCATAGTTTATAATCCATGATGGAGCATAAATAATGTGAATTCTTTAAAATGAAACTGTCAGAGGAAGAAATTACTGTCTCATTAGACAGCTAGGTTATAATAGTTTTGAATTATATGTAGTTACTTATTAGCAGCTACAATTATACCTCATATGGGTATTTGGAATTCATGCAGCTTTAATAAATAACTTTGTTGAGATGGTGCTCTGCACATGATAAACTGGTCAGTTTTATGTTATTGTTTAATATTTTTCTTATAATTACATAGTTTGGCATATATATGTGTTCAAAATAAGGCAGTGTGGTTTTATTTTTCACAGCCTTATTTTTATCATTTAATTAAACCTAAAAATTATACTGAGATAGATACAAATTTCCTTTTTTCAAATATATTTTTTTTGTTTTCTTCATGTTTTCAAACTTTCTTATAAATTGCAGTATTTGTAACATTAGAAAGTAAATTCTACACTTATTATTATTCATAAGAGAATTTTTGAAGTTAGGTTGGGTAATTTTTAGCAAAATGATGCTATATCTTCTGTGAAAGCATGAGTTTTTTTGTTCAAACATTTTAAAGAAATTGGATACATAAACCAATTTTTAAAAGTCACCTATGAAATTTCTTTACTCATTTCTGAACATCTGGCTATTTCTTGTTGAATTAGGTTTTAAATGAGTATTTTAATGTTTCTGAAAGGTAATCAATCAGAAATACTTCATTATTTATTTCACTGGCTTTCAGTTACAATACCTATTTCAAATAAACATTTACATAGGTTGCGATAGATGGAACACATTTTGCTCAAAGTTACCCACACGCACAAACACACACACATGCACACATATAAACAAACACACAGAGATGAAATTAATTACTCTAGGTCACTGACTCTTTTGTTTAATGCAAAGTTACCATTTAAACCATACATTCATCCTTTGATATTATGTAGTGATTGGTTCGAGGACCCCTTGTAGATACAAAATTCCCCTTAGTGATACAAAAATGGTGTAGTATTTCCATTCATCTATGCATATCCTCTCATATACTTTAAATCATTTCTAGATTATTTATAATACATAACACATTTACATATATAATGCAATTTATATATGTAACACTATATTTATTTTATGTAATGCTAGATTCATGTATGTAATGCTATATATATTACATTATATATGTAATACCTTTACATCACATATAATGCTATTTATATGTTTATATATACAACTATATGAATAGTTGTTTTATTGTATTGTTTTTTATTTGACTTATTTTTATTGCATTTTATAAGCTTTTTTTTAATCAGAGCTTGATCACATCCATGGATACAGAACCCATAAATATGGAGGACTGAATGAATATAATAAAATTTTAAAATAAGAGAAATTGTTAGTAAATTATGGAAGACTCATTCATCTTCAATATTTTAACATTATTAACATTATTTATTAAAATGTACACTTATTTACAATGTTTTTATTATATTCTAAGCTCCAGACTACTCAAGGACGATTAAAAAAATACCAGTGTATACAAAAAATGCACCACTAGCGGAAGTAATACTTTTATTAATTAATAATGAAGACTGCCCCTGATACGGTTTTGCTCTGTGTCCTTCTGAAATCTCTTGTAATTCTCATAAACTCCACGTGTCAAGGGTGGGACCAGGTGGAAGTACTTGGATGATGGGGGCGGTTTCCCCGCTGTTGTTCTCATGGTAGTGAGTGAATTCTCACAAGATCTGGTGGTTTTATACACCTCTGGCATTTCCCCTTCTTGTACTCACTCTGTTCTGCCACAATATGAAGGTGTCAGCTTCTTCTTTGCCTTCTGCCATGAAGTTTTGTAAGTTTCCTGAGGCTTCCCTAGCTATTCAGAACTGTGAATCAATTAAACACTTTTCCTTTATAAATTACACAGTCTCAGGTATTTCTTCATAGCAGTGTGAGAAGGAACTAATACAAACCCTTTGTTTGCTGTTTCATTAATGTCTTTAAGCAATTTCTAATTTGATTTTTTTAATTTTGGATTTTTGTAGGTTTATAGTAAGTGTACATATTTACGGGGTACATGAGATATTTCGGTACAGGCATTCAATGTGTAATAATCACATAGTGGGAAATTGGGTATGTATGCTCTCAAGCATTTAATTTTTGTGTTAGGAACAGTCCAATTATATTCTTTTAGTTATTTTTAAGTGTCAAATTAAATTATTATAGACTATAGTCCCCTCGGTGTGCTATCAACTATGGTTTTATTTAACCTTTTATATTATTTTTTGTACACATTAACCATCCCCACCTTCCTGTCACCCACCAACTACCCTTCCCAGCTTGGTTACCATTTAGTAACAACTACCATTCCCAGATAGTTACCCAGCAGGTAACCATCTTTTAAGCAATTTTTATGACAATTTCTTTATGTTTTTAAGTACTTGTAATTTTTATTTATTTTATTTTATTATTGTATTTATTCATTTATTTTATTAAGTACTTGTAATTTGATTTCCATTTTGTGCATATACACATTCCAATCCCTATATTAGGTAATGGAAACACTAGTATAAAAAATGTACTTTGAATAATAGCACTTTCCATCTGATAATCTAAGAGTCATTGCTATGTAATATACAATTCAAAACATATTGTGGCTTAAAATAGCTGCATTTATTTAGCTGACAAATTGGTAGGTCAGCTGGAAGATGACTACTCTAAGAGAGTTTTGCTCCATTTTTAGAGGTCAGTTAGAGGATCAATGACAGATTGGCTTTACTAATCTTGCCTAGGCTTTTCTGTGTATCTGGAAACTTGGTAGAGTTGAAACAGTTGACCTAGCTCTACCTCACATATTTACTTATGCACCACCATCCTAGAATGGGCTTGTTCACATGGAAAACTTCAGAAATTCAAGAAAAAGAGCAAAAATTTACTAGATATCTTGAGAGAGGCTCAGAACTGACAATCTGTCACTTCTGTCACACTCTACTGACTGAGGCATGTCCCAGGTATATTAGTCAGGGTTCTCCAGATGAACAGAACTAATCAGATATATGTATATCTGAATGGGAGTTGATTAAGGAGACCTGATTCACACAGTCATAAGTTGAGGAGCAAGGAAGCCAGTCATGGCTCAGTCCAAGTCCCAAAACCTCAAAAGCAGGGAAGCCGATACTGCAGCTTCCAGTCTGTGGCCAAAGGCCTGAGAGCCCCTGGCAAATCACTAGTGTAAGTCCAGGGGTCCAAAAGCCAAAGAACTTGAAGCCAGATTTTTGAGGGCAGGAAGCATCCAGTACGGGAGAAAGATGAAGGTCGGAAGACTCAGCAAGTCAGCATTTTCCACCTTCTTCTGCCTTTTCCTAGTCAGTCTGGCAGCTAATTGGATGGTGCCCACCCACACTGTAGGTGGGTCTTCTTGAGGGTGGGTCTTCCTCTCCCAGTCCACTGACTTAAATGTTAATCTCTTCTGGCAACACTCAGAAACACCCAGATACACCCAGAAACGATACTCTGCATCCTTCGATCCCATTAAGTTGCCATTTAAGATTAACCATCACACAAGGCCAGCCCTTATGAAAAGGTGAGAAAGTTGACCACATTTCTTGGGAGAATCTGCTAAGTCACATGGAAAGGGTTTGGGATACAGAGAAGGAAATAATCATAGCCTTTTTTTTTTCAAGATAGTAAATCTGACATGAAAATAAATGTACATTTTGAATAAACATAATAATGCTTTTCTATTTCGACATTTGATATCTTAAGCCATTTCATGTGCATGTAAACTAAATGGGTTGCAATTCATAGAATCTGTGAATTTTGTTTAATCTAGCGCTCAATTATGATAAATACCTGAGAGAACTATAAAATTTGTAAGTAAGTTTCCAGTTTTGTCTTCCATTTCTACAACTTTTTATATCAAAATTAAATACTCGTTATTCCTTCAATGGTCTTCTCATTTATTCCTTAACTTATGCTCTATACTTTAGGCCCATATAAAACTTAATGCTGTATCAGCATAGCCTAAACATCCCCTTTATTTCAAATTCTGTTTTCTCTAGAACAAAATCACATGTCTGGAATCTCAATCTGACTTTTTTCTTTTTGTAATTTCTTTGTCATATTAATGTACATAATTTATGATATAAAATCATTTCAATTTTAAATATTGCTTATGTGTGTTTCTTCTCTTTGTTATTAAATAGAGAAGTTTTTAATAGAAAGCATTTTACTCACCAATTTTTTATTACTACAGTGAGATAAATTTTTTTATTAGAAGCCTACAAAGGTAAGAATATTAGTAAACATTGACAGAATGTTTCAACATGATTGTAAAAGCTTTAAAGTGGTTGAATCAAAGTAAATAATTTAGGAGAATGAGGTAGACAGAAAAGGAAATGTCTACATGGCTGCAGAGGGAGATTTTAACAGAAATAAGCCAGAATTTTACCCTCCCCCCAAACACACACACATGAAACTCTAAAATAATTAGAAATTAAAGGCATGGGTAATTGGGACTTCAAAGGTGATGCAAGTCTAATTATTATTTCAATTTAGCAGGTGAAAACAATGACATTTAAGGAGGTTAAGTGACTGTCATAGGTTTCACATCAATAGTAATTTGTGAGACTTGTATTAGATCTTCAGATTTAACATCTGGAGTTTAAGAAAAGCTTTATTTTACTTTGGAAATCACTTTCCAACAATAGCTAGCTCTATTAATTTTACTTAAACAGCATATTTACCTTCTACTCTCTATTATCCTGTATCACGTATTCTAACTTTTCTTACATATTCAATTATAATATATTTCTCAAAGTTTTTAATGGCATAACAATAAAAAGATGACAGGAATTTAGAAAAAGAATACTCTCTGTATGATCCCAGACAAGTTAATGATTTTGATAATCAACTGATTCAACTGTAACATGAGAAAAATTAAACTATTATAAACTGAATGATTGCCCCTCCCCCAAACCCATATGTTGAAGCCCTAACCCCCAGTGTGACAGAATTTGGATATAAAGTCTTTGGAGGTTAAATCAGATGAGGTCACAAGGATGGAGACCTTATAATGGTGTCAGTGTCCTTTCAAGCAAAGACTCTATATGGCTTGCCTTCTATGCATGCACAAAAAGGAAGTCATGTGAGCACCCAGTGAAAAGGCAGCAGCAGTCAATAAGCCAGAAAGAGAGGCAGAACATGACTATACTGACATCCAGATGTCCAGGTTTCAGACTTCTAGCCTCCAAAACTGTGAGAAAATAAATTGCTATCATGTAAGCAACTCAGACTACAACATTTTGTTATGATAGTCTGAACTGACTAATACAAAGTACTAGTCCATGTAAGAATTAACTGAAGGAAAAGAATAAACAGTTGACTTTTCTTCAATCTTGTTGGTAAATATACACAGGGAAATGATGTATATGAATAAAAAAATTATAAAAATAGTAACCATTATATAAGTAACCCTGCCACAGGCATGCCATGTTTGTATTATTTATAATAAACTGTATTCTAACATAAGCATTTATTCTGATTTGCAAATAAAGATTGTGCAGACACGAGTTAATGTAGCAGGTTGGA
This sequence comes from Trachypithecus francoisi, assembly GCF_009764315.1. Classification (NCBI taxonomy): domain Eukaryota; kingdom Metazoa; phylum Chordata; class Mammalia; order Primates; family Cercopithecidae; genus Trachypithecus; species Trachypithecus francoisi. The sequence goes on along the minus strand of NW_022681463.1, from coordinate 52,937,462 downwards.
GACTGATATCCTTAGAAAGAACTGCGCTTATGGTTGTCTGTTAGATGATCTGGGAACATGGATTGCAGGAGAGTTCCTACCATTCCCAAAATTTGTAAGAGAAACTATTACACCTAAACTTTTTTTGAAAACAGTATGGTTTATGACAAATACCTACTTACCTTCTCAAAACTGAGAATTTTGATATGTACAGAGCCTACGTGACCAACCCCAGTAAAAACCCTGGGCACTGAGTCTCTTATGAGCTAATTAGAATATGCTAATGAATGAACTAATAAAGTATTGATAGACAATATTTCATATTTCAATATTTCAGTATTTCATATGTCATAACTCATTGTTGGAGGATATAGGCCTGTGTGACTCCACTGGGAGAGGATTTTTGGATAGTTGTACCTAGTTTCTTGTAAAGTTTTCTGCATTCACCTTTTACTTTTGCGGATTTAGCTTTGTATCTTTTTGCTGCATTTAATAATAGCCATGAATATAACTATATGCTGAGTTCACTGAGACTTCCTAGCAAATTGCTAGTCCTGGGATAAGTCTTAGGGACCACTGATATAGGCTCAGGGAGCATAATTTATTTTCCCTCCCCATTTTACCTGATTGAAAAAATCTGTGGTATGAAAACTCACAGGTAATAGAGAGAATAGAAAAATAGTATTGGAAAAATAGTATTAATATTACCATGAAGCTACTTGGGAGCTCAAGGGTGTAGTGAGTCAGGATTTCTCCACTGCACTCCAGTCTGGGAAACAGAGTGAGACCCTGTCTTTAAAAAAGTATTTAATTAATTAATTTAATATTAACATGAAGAAGAAAAATATACTATTATCTGAATCAGGATCATGTTTGGCATACCTCAGTTAATCTTTAAGTTGCACAAGTGCAGTTTCACTTAACAACCTTTTATTTGAAGGTATGTGTCAAAAAGATAGAAAACCAAATCAAGTTTATTTAAAAATACTACATCACAGTCCCTCTTTCTTCACTTTCTCCAGAGTATTCAAAGACTGTTTGAATCTCTTTGAAAGTTTCTAAGATCTTGCTTTATGAATTTGGGTTCTCCTGTGGTGGCTGCATATATATTTAAGACAGTTAGGTCTTCTTGTTGAATTGAACCCTTCACTAGTATGTAATGCCCTTCTTTATCTGTTTTGATCTTTATTAAAGTCTGTTTCGTCTGAAATTAGAATTGCAATCTCTGCTTTTTTTTCTGTTTTCCATTTGCTTGGTAGATTTTTCTTCATCTCTTTATTTTGAACTTATGTGTGTCACTGCATGTGACATAGATCTCTTGAAGACAGCATACCATTGGGTCTTGCTCTTTATCAAACTTGCAAATATGTACCTTTGAATTGGGGCATTTAGCTCGTTTACATACAAGGTTCTATTGATATGTGTGGATTTGATCTTGTTATCATAATGTAAGCTATTTACTATGCAGATTGTTTTGTGTGATTGCTTCATATTGTCACTGGTCTGTGAACATAAGTGTACTTTTGTAGTGGCTGGTCTTCCACTTCCATATTTAGTGCTTCTTTCCAAAAGTGCTATAAGGCAAGTTAAATGATAAATTCCCTCAGCATTTCCTTGTCTGAAAAGCATCTTATTTTTACTTTTCTTATTAAACTTAGTTTGGCTGGATATGAAATTTTGGGTTGCAATTTCTTCCATTTGAAAATGTTGAATATTGGCACCCAATATCTTCTGCATTGTAGGGAGATACCTTCTCACACCAGTAAGAATGGCTACTATAAAAAGTCAAAAAATAACAAGGCTGACAAGGTTGCAGAGAAAAAGAAAGACTTACACACTGTTGATGAGAGTGTAAATTAGTTCTACCATTGTGGCAAATGGTGTGGCAATTCCTTGGAGACCTAAGAACAGAACTACCATTCAGCCCAGGAATCCCTTTACTGGGTATACACCCGAAGGAATACATATTGTTCTATCATAAAGATACATGTACATGTATGGTCATTGCAGCACTATTCATGACAGCAAAGACATGGTATCAACCTAAATGTCCAGCAATAACAGATGGGATATAGAAAATGTTGTATATATACACCATGGAATACTCTGCAACCAAAACAAAACAAAACAAAACAAAACAAACAAACAAACAAACAAAAAACAAGATTACTTTGCAGGAATATGGATGGAGCTGGAGGTCACTGTCCTTAGAAAACTAATGCAGCAACAGAAAACCAAATGCCAGAAGCTCTCACTTAAAAGTTGAGCTAAATGATGGGAACACATGGACAAATAGAGGGTAACATCAGACACTAGAAGCTGTCAGAGGATGGAGGTAGGGAGAGGATTAGGAAAAATAACTAATGAGCACTAGGCTTAATACCTGAGTGACAAAATCTAATCTGTACAACAAACCTGTGATGCAAGTTTACCTATGCAACAAATCTGCACATTTACCCCTGAACTTGGAATAAAAGTTAAAACAAAATTTAAAAAAGAATATTTAAGAGGAATTTAGTGGGTCCAGTTGTTTGTTATAAATTTTAACTCCAGAGAAAGCAAATACTTGTCCTTTCCTTGGTCTTCTTTTTCTAATTTTCTACAAGAATTCTCACTGGACAGGAATAGAGAAGAGCACATGAGCTTATCTTAGTCTCACATTTATGGAATACTTTATTTTTCTCTATTTTCTTCAAGTTCTGTTTTCCCTGAATGCTACTCTCTTTTCTGCGAAGACATTCATCTCTTTTCTGCAAAGGCATTTCTGTGAAGACATTCATCACCATCAGGTATTTTAAGCCTGGGTAACACCAATTGTGTGCCCTATAAATATGAGCTAATCTCTTTGGGCATAAAGATCAGAGCAATGAAGTTTGCATGGATAAGACCTAAGGCCAGCAGACAAAGAGGACACCTATTTGAGAATATCAGGTCTCAGTAAATATACTGATTATATTATGTGCCTGTGCTCTGAACATAGGTGTACTGAAGAAAGGGATATAGGTATAAATGGGAAGGAGAAAATAATCATTGTTAGAGGAAAATCGGTAAGAATATGGAAAAACTAAACCAAAACAAAGGGAAACTTCTGCTATGGAAGTTTCCTTGTACTGCTTTCACCTACTTCATGTTCTTTTCTGTCAAAGATTAAAGAAGGCCTTTTACAATTAAATAGCTAAGGCTCAATAACAAATTAAAATTTGCTGATAACATAATATTTACTTCTAATTGTCATTTACATAATTTATTTATTAAACAAATATTTTTCAAGCCACCACATTTTGCTAGGTAATAAGAACACAGTGTTAAGCAAAATTTAGTTCATTTAGCTATGCATTGGTGTTAAGAAATCAAAATAGTTCACTTTAACACAAATTATTTGGCTGATACTAAAGCTGCCATATAAAAGTGTTCTGCTTTTCTAGTGGGTGTTTTCATAAGAAAATTAATAATATATTTATATTGTGTTTTTAATATGCTGAAAAATGCATTTAAAAGAGGAAAACTGTTTCCTTCATAAAAGATGAGACGATAAGTGATATGAAAGTTTATAATTAAGATGACCTTGGTTCTAAAGTTATTAACTAAATATTGGATTTGTTCAGAAATTAAGATACAATACAGGTCCTTGGATTAAGAATGTTTGCCGTCATTCATTATTCCATAATTGAGGTCACTGGACTTGTAAATGTACTATGGCAAAATTAATTCACCAATGCAATATCTCAAATCCTTTAATTCTGTACTTGGAAGTTTCAAAATATGTCTTTCCATATCTTGAAATCCTTAAATTGAGTATTATGTGTATGTATAAATGCAAATAGTATATGTCATAAAATTGAATATTAACATTGGCTAAAGTTTAAAGAAAAATGACAAATTAAATTGTTTGGTAGCTGGTTATGATAATGTTTACATTTTTAGATTTTATAATCATAGAGAATATTTAGTTTACTATGTCATCTTCTAATTTGGAATATTTTTTTAATTATGGAGACAGTATGGGGAATTTTATCTCACTTATACTTTGCTCTTAATTATAGTATGCATAATGTTCTTAAAAACTGTTAACTAGGGTTAGGCTAATGTGCTAATAGGTTATTTGATAAATCATTATTATTATAATTTTAGATAGTTATTAATCTATTCTTGCTCAGACTTCCTTGATTAAAACTTCCCTTTAGATATGATTGTATATTTTTAGATCATTGTGCCATTTGAACTTTATTAAATTAAGAGAATTTTAGGTACAAGCTAATATGTTGGGTTGATTGGGAAAATGACTACAAGTTTCAATTTTCAATATTAATGTCATCTGCAAATCCTCTCATCAAGAGTTTGAATGTATTTTCTCACTCTTAGCCTAGGCTGGCTTTTCTTTTCTTGAGCTAATAAAAGTTATAGTATGGTAGTTGCAAGCATAGTCCTAGAGTCTTCACACATTTCCATTTTTTGTTGAAACCAACATGAGAACAAGTCTGTGCTAAGTTGTTAAAAAACAACAGTGTAGGTGGATCAGAAATAAATTGTCCAACTGAGGACATCCTTGCGCAGTTAGGCCACAGCCAAATCAATTCGTGGCAGACACAAACCTAAGGCCAGATTAACTGAGTCTGCCCTAGCAATCTCACAAACCTATCAGACTAATGAGAAATAATCAGTGTTTTTAAGTCACTGAGATTTATGGTCTTTTATTACAGAGTGATATTTAACTGGTATGGCTAGGAAACCTATTTTTTTGTATAACTATTATACTAATAATAAAAATTGGAAAATTATTTTAGAAATTGCTTCTGTGAGTGCAGTAGTGAGATTCTGCTGACACACTTGTTATTAAGCACAAGTCTTAATTTCTTTAAAATTTTGCATTTAAGATGGGTTTTAAAATAAAATATTTTTCATCAAAGAATTGTAATGGGTTCTAATAAATGATATGCGTAGAATGAAAAACTCAATAAATAAAATTAAGAACCTAATGCATAGATTTAAAACACATTATACGTAGTTAATAAGATAGCTGATAAAGGACTGAAAAAAGAAAGAAATGTCCAGAGTAAAAGATAGTACAGAGTCATAGGAGGTAGAATCAAAATGGCAAACACACTGGTAATTGAGTGCCAGGAAAAGAGGAGGAAGAAAATAAATCAGCATCAATATATGATGACCTTTTTCATGAAAGGTTCATGAAACTGATGTAAGGCGTAAAGCTATGAATATAAAAACCACTATAAATACTAAGCAGGATAAATAGCAAAAGAAAAATATTCTGAAACATGACACTATGCAACTATTAAAGATCAAACATGAGAATAAAAATAATAAAAACCAGCCATGAAAATTTGCATAAGGTAAAAAAGGCTAATTATTTTAATGCTAATTGGTTTTAAAAATGAAGAAACTGATCTTTCAATGTCATGTGTAATTTATTAAGACAGATATCCAAATAAGAGAACAGGGATTAAAACCCATATATACCCAGCTCAAAAGTTCATGTGCTTTTCACTGCCCTGCCTTCCCCCACTTCACATATTCCCAACTTCCACAGATTACTTGACTTTAATTGGTTTCTTTAGTTGTACGTAAGCTGAATAAATGATACGTTTTTATCTTTAATGTCTTTGTATTTTTCTGGTTGTTGTCCATCTTAAATACATGTAATCTAATTGTACGCTACATGACTTAAAATTGTGTGCAGAGAGACATCAAGTAAGTGCTGTGGCTAATTAAATCTAAAATGGTTTAATAAAACATAAAATTCTCATTATGATCACGATTATCATCACCCTCATCATCAAAAAATAGAAGTGCAATGCCTGTATGAACATGATATATCTTGTTAGGGTTATAATATGCAAATTTAGATTGGCTTGATTTAGATTCTAATTTCTTCTATCACTGGCATAGGGCTTTGAAGAAGTCATATAATCCTTATGTTTTTCCTTCTATAAAATAGGAAAAGTAAAAATGATTTCCTCACTGCATAGTTTTGTTAAATAAACAAAATATTCCATATAAACCAATTGTTGCAGTGTCTAGCATGGGAAAACCACAAAATAGTTGTTAATAAAAATAAATATTTCTATTTAAACCAAAAACTATAGTCTTGAGAGTTTGTAAAGTGATACCGAAAATCTTAAGAGCACATAAAGGCTTTTTCAAAAATGAAAAAGTTTGAGTAAATATAAAAGTTCTGACAATTGCATTTGTACAGGCAGTGCATTTTGCAGAATGAATTTATACATAGAAAAAGAGTTTGGAAAAGCTATTTATCATCATTTTTGCCTTCAAAAATCTTCGGCTCTCCAAAAGTGATTTCACCAATTTTTGGTTTAATTTAGGGAATTTTCACTACAAAAACACTTGTGATAAACTCAGGATAAATGATACTACTTTAGTCATTTTTACACAACATTCAACATATATGTCAAATGTAGTTGACATTTTAAAATTTATCTGTATATATCTTGTAGCATAAAGAGGATGTCAATGTCAAATCTGTCCCACTTATATCTAGAAAACAGAAGACCTTAACATTTTCAAAGTATATAAATATATTCTATTAAAGATAAACTTAAGAGAATACATGAATAAATTTGATAGACTCAAAGCAATCAAATTACATCTCCATATAAAACACACAGAATGTAGAATTATGCTGAAGTTAATATAGAAAACCTGAAGCAACAATAGATGAAAAACAAGCTTTATCCATGTCTATTTGATGTCACTTTCCTGTGACAATAACTTTAATACATAATGGAAAACAATACTGCCTTCAGATGGCAATACATCATCACAAAGCTTTATTATTTGACTAAAAGAAGTGATTTTATTTCATTAAATTTTGTCCCTAAGACATGGTCACTCCACACGACCTTAGTTTAGCAGTCACTATTATCAAACTCAAGGAAATTATAACAACATTTATACATCTCTCTTGATAATGGTTTTATGTAAGGAATAATTAGTAAAAGACTCTATTATTAAAAAGCAGACATCTAAAAGAATTCTCAGATGCATTGCAGCATAATTTCTCACCACTTGATACAAATAAAATATAAGTTTTCAGCAGAAGCATGCCTTTTATTGCCCCAGGGAACAGAGAAGCCGCATTCAAAGGAACTCTTCCTTTGGGATTGCATCCAAGAGTGGCAGACAAATCTTTTACACTTGTAAAAAAAGGAAAAAAAAAAAGTCCAGAGAACTCCTGCTTATACATTCACACTTAATAAATCCAATTTTAGGCATATCCCTATTAAAATGAGAACAAATCCCCTGAAACTTTCACTCTTCACCCTCTTCACTCTTCAATATCTTTATTTTAGACTTCCGTTTAGATTTTTGAATAAAGTTCAGCTTCTGCTAATTTAGTGTGCCGTGTTTACAAAACAAAATAGTGCTAGTGCATTAACATAGAAAGCATATTTGCAAACATTCAACACACCACACTTATTCTGTAACCTCTGGGCATAGGAACTACTTGGGATTTTATTTTTTTTATTTTCCAAGAGATATTGCTGGGTAAATGTTCTTATCATCACATGGATATTTATTTTCTTGCTAACATATGATCAACAACTATTCTTTAAATAAAACCTTTTTTGCAATTTAAATGAGCAAGAATATATGAATACAATTACACTGAAAAAACAAAATGGCAAAATGTTTTATTCATCCACTAGACAAATACATATTGAGTGCCTACTGTGTGCCAAGATGTTTTAGATTCTTGGGAGACAACAAAACAAGCATAAACCTTGCTCACCTGGGAGCATATCAAACATGGCCAAGAGAGATAAATTACTCAACAGGAAAATGTAGAACACTGCCAGAGTTTGTACTTTTTTTAGTTGTAATGGAAAGCTACTGGAATGTGTTAAGCAAAGGAGGAACAGGGAATGACTTATGTTCATGGAGAATCTTTCCTGCTCCTTTGTGGTAAGAATGTAAATGAAGAAAGCAGCAAGGAGACCATTATGGAGGTCCAGGTATGAGATGATAGTGAACATTAGAAAGCAGGCATCAAGGTTAGTGGGGGTGATCATATAAAGTGGTCAGATGTAGCATGTTCGTGTAGGAGGTAATCTCTTAAAATGTTAATGTCTTGAATATATTTATCTTTTTAATAAATGTGTGAAAATTTGGGTAGTTCCCAAATTATCAGATAAAGGAATGTTTTAAACTACAGAGATGGTTACAACCTGTTGGTTAATTTGCATCTTATAGTAATTAATCATTTCAAGTTATGTAAAAAACAGTTTTTATAGTTTTTAATTTTTTTCATTGTGAACATAGTAAGTGGAAAATATTTAACTGACAATCAACTACCTTTGAAAATTAGTATTACCTTTGAAGTAATCATATTTGAATATGAGTTAACAATGATAATTTTGTATTTTAAATATATATCCATGCACATTATTAAATAATATATATATATATATATATATATATTTTTTTTTTTTTTTTTTTTTTTTTGAGACGGAGTCTCGCGCTGTCACCCAGGCTGGAGTGCTGTAGCCGGATCTCAGCTCACTGCAAGCTCCGCCTCCCGGGTTCACGCCATTCTCCTGCCTCAGCCTCCCGAGTAGCTGGGACTACAGGCGCCGCCACCTCGCCCGGCTAGTTTTTTGTAGTTTTTAGTAGAGACGGGGTTTCACCGTGTTAGTCAGGATGGTCTCGATCTCCTGACCTCGTGATCCGCCCGTCTCGGCCTCCCAAAGTGCTAGGATCCCAGACTAAAGTCTTTAAAATTTGTAACTTCTTTGAAAACATACAATTTTAACCTATTAAGACATTCGGTGGATACATAGTTGAGAATAGCAAATACATAGTAAATACTGGCTGGGCGCGGTGGCTCAGGCGTGTAATCCCAGCACTTTGGGAGCCCGAGGCGGGCGGATCACAAGGTCAGGAGATCAAGACCATCCTGGCTAACACGGTGAAAGGCCGTTTCTACCAAAAATACAAAAAAATTAGCCGGGTTTAGTGGCGGGCGCCTGTAGTGCCTGCTACTTCGGAGGCTGAGGCAGGAGAATGGCGTGAAACCGGGAGGCCGTGCTTGCAGTGAGCCGAGATCGCGCCACTGCACTCCAGTCTGGGCGACAGAGGGAAACTCTGTCTCAAATAATAATAATAATAATAATAATAATAATAATAATAGCAAATTCCTGTTCAACTACCTCAGTTGAAGAATCCCAACTATTTCTTGCCATAAAATTAGAGAGAATGAAACACATTGACACAAGAAAGTGTAAAGTACAAAGGAGTGTATTATTTTATGATTTTGTTAGGAAAATGACTATATGGGCAGTTATTTGGCATGCACTAGTAAGCTGAAACAAATTTTTATTCATTAAAAATGGCAGTTTCTTAAAATGTTAACTTTGGCATTTGACCCTCTCTAATGTAGTTTTTTTTTTTTTTTTTTAATACATTAAGTTCTCGAATACATGTACAGAATGTGCAGGTTTGTTACATAGGTATACACGTGCCATGGTGGTTTGCTGCACCCATCAACCTGTCATCTCCGTTAGGTATTTGTCCTAATGCTATCCCTCCCTTAGCCCCCCACCTGCCAACAGACCCCCATGTGTGATGTTCCACTCCCTGTGTCCATGTGTTCTCATTGTTCAATTCCCACTTATGAATGAGAACATGCGGTATTTGGTTTTCTGTTCCTGTGTTAGTTTGCTAAGAATGATGGTTTCCAGCTTCATCCATGTCCCTGCAAAAAAAACATGAACCCATCCTTTATTATGGCTGCATAGTGGTGTGTATGTGCCACATTTTCTTTATTCAGTGTGTCATTGGTGGGCATTTGGGTTGCTTCCAAGTCTTTGCTATTTTGAAAAGTGCTGCAATTAACATGGTGCATTTGTCTTTATAGTAGAATGATTTATATCATTTGGGTATATATCCAGTAATGAGATTGCTGGGTCAAATGGTATTTCTGTTTCTAGATCTTTGAGGAATCACCACACTGTCTTCCACATGGTTGAACTAATTTATACTCCCACCAACAGTGTAAAAGTGTTCCTATTTCTCCACATCCTCTCCAGCATCTGTTGTTTCCTGACTTTATAATGATCACCATTCTAACTGGCATGAGATATTATCTCATTGTGGTTTTGATTTGCATGTCTCTAATGACCAATGATGATAAGCTTTTAATCTTTTCTATTCATTATACTTTAAGTTCTGGGATACATGTGCAGAACGTGCAGGTTTGTTACATAGGCATACACGTGCCATAGTGGTTTGCTGCATCCATCAACCCGTCATCTACATTAGGTATTTCTCCTAATGCTATCCCTATCTTAGCCTCCCACCTCCCGACAGGCCCTGGTATGTGATATTCCACTCCCTGTGCCCATGTATTCTCATTGTTCAACTCCCATTTATGAGTGAGAACATGCGGTGTTTGGTTTTCTGTTCTCCTGTTAGTTTGCTGAGAATGACCGTTTCCGGCTTCATCCATGTACCAATAAATGACATGAATTAATCCTTTTTATGGCTGCAGAGCATTCCATGGTGTAAAAGTGTCACATTTTCTTTATCCAGTCTATCATCGATGGACATTTGGGTTGGCTCCATGTCTTTGACATTGTGAACAGTGCTACAATAAACATACGTGCGCATGTGTCTTTATTGTAGAATTATTTATAATCCTTTGGGTATATACCTAGTAATGGGATTTCTGGGTCAAACAGTATTTCTGGTTCTAGCTCCTTGAGGAATCGTCACACTGTCTTCTGCAATGGTCGAACTAATTTACATTCCCATCAACAGTGTAAAAGCCTTCCTATTTATCCACATCCTCTCCAGCATTGGTTGTTTCCTGACTTTTTAACGATCGCCCTTGTAACTGGTATGAGATGGTATCTCATTGTGGATTTTATTTGCATTTTTCTAGTGATCAGTGATGATGAGCTTTTCTTTTTTTTCATGTTTGTTGGCCACATAAATGTCTGCTTTTGAGAAGTGTCTGTTCATATCCTTTGCCCACTTTTTGATGTCTTTTTTTTTTTTTGTAAATTTGTTTACATTTCTTGTGTATTCTGGATAGTCGACCTTTGTCAGATGGATAGATTGCAAACATTTTCTCCCATTCAATAGGCTGCCTGTTTACTCTGATGACAGTTTCTTTTGCTGTGCAGAAGTTCTTTAGTTTAATTAGATTCAGTTTGTGAATTTTGGCTTTTGTTGCCATTGGTTTTGGTGTTTTAGTCATGAAGACTTTGCCCCTGCCTATGTCCTGAATGGTATTGCCTAGGTTTTATTCTAGGGTTTTTATGGTTTTAGGTTTTACATTTGAGTCTTTAATCCATCTTGAGTTAATTTTGTATAAGGTGTAAGGAAGGGGTCCAGTTTTCCCAACATCATTTATTAAGTAGAAATCCTTTCCCCATTGCTTGTATTTGTCAGGTTTGTCAAAGGTCAGATGGTTGTAGATGTGTGGCATTATTTCTGAGGCCTCTGTTCTGCCATTGGTCTATATATCTGTTTTGGTACCAGCACCATGCTGTTTTGGTTACTGTAGCTTTATAGCGTAGTTCGAAGTTAGGTAGTGTAATGCCTCCAGTTTTGTTCTTATTTCTTAGGATTGTCCTGGCTGTACAGGTTCTGTTTTGGTTAAATTTCATTGGTTATATATGAAATTTAAAGTAGTTTTGTCTAATTCTGTGAAGAAAATCAATGGTAGTTTGATGGAGATAGCATTGAATTTATAAATCACTTTGGGCAATATGACCATTTTCATGAATTGATTCTTCCTATCCATGAGCATGTAATATTATTACATTTGTTTGTGTCCTCTTTCATGTCCTCTTTCATTTCATTGAGCAGTTGTTTGTAGTTCTCCTTGAAGAGGTCCTTCACATCCCTTGTAAGTTGTATTCCTAGGTATTTTATTCTCTTCATAACAATTGTGAATGGGAGTTCATTCATGATTTGGCTGTTTGTCTATTACTGCTGTATCGGAATTTGTGTGATTTTTGCACATGGATTTTGTATTCTGAGACTTCGATGAAGTTATTTATCACCTAAAGGAGATACTGGGCTGAGATGATGGAGTTTTCTAAATATAAAATCATGTGGTCTGCAAATAGAGACAACTGGACTTCCTGTTTTCCTAACTGAATACCCTTTATTTCTTTTTTTTTTGCCTGATTGCCCTGGCCAGAACTTCCAATACTGTGTTGAATAGGAGCGGTGAGAGAGGGCATCCTTGTCTTGTGCCGATTTTCAAAGGGAATGCTTCCAGTTTTTGCCCATTCAGTATGATATTGGCTGTGGGTTTGTCATAAATAGTTATTATTTTGAGATATATTCCATCAATACCTAGTTTATTGAAAGTTTTTAACATGAAATGGTGTTGAATTTTATTGAAGGCCTTTTTTGCATGTATTGAGATAATCATGTGGCTTTTGTCATTGGTTCTGTTTACGTGATGGATTATATTTATTGATTTGTATACGTTGAAACACCCTTGCATCCCAAGGATGAAGCTTACTCGATTGTGGTCGATAAGCTTTTTGATGTGCTGCTCGATTCAGTTTGCCAATATTTTATTGAGAATTTTTGCACCAATGTTCATTAGGGATATTGGCCTGAAATTTTATTTGTTGTGTCTCTGCCAGGTTTTGGTGTCAGGATGATGCTAGCCTCATAAAATGAGTTAGAGAGGAGTATCTCTTTTTCGTTGGCTTAGAATAGTTTCAGAAGAGATGGTACTAGCTCCTCTTTGTACCTCTGGTAGAAGATGGGTGTGAATCCATCTGGTCCTGGGCTTTTTTGTTTGTTTGTTTGTAGGCTATTAATACTGCCTCAATTTCAGAACCTGTTATTGGTCCATGCAGAGATTCAACTTCTTTGTGGTTTAGTCTTGGGAGGGTGTATGGGTCCAGAAATTTATTCATTTCTTCCAGATTTTCTAGTTTATTTGCTCACAGGTTTTTATAGTATACTCTGATGATAGTTTGTATTTCTGTGAGATCAGTGGAGATATCCCCTTTATAATTTTGTATTGTGTCAATTTGATTCTTCTCTCTTTTCTTCTTTATTAGTCTGGCTATCAGTCTAACTCTTTTGTTAAATTTTTCACAAAAACAGCTCTTGGATTCAATGATTTTTTGAAGGGTTTTTCGTGTCTCTATCTCCTTCAATTCTGTTCTGATCTTAGTTATTTCTTGTCTTCTGCTAGCTGTTGAATTTGTTTGCTCTTGCTTCTCTAGTTCTTTTAATTGTGATGTTAGGGTGTTGATTTTAGATATGTCCTGTTTTCTCCTCTGGGCATTTAGTGCTATAAATTTCCCTCTAAATACTGCTTTAGCTGTTTCTCAGAGATTCTGATACATTGCATTTTGTTCTCAATGGTTTCAAATAACTTATTTATGTCTGTCTTCATTTCGTTATTTACCCAGTGGAGCAGGTTGTTCAGTTTCCATGTAATTGTGCAGTTTTGAGTGAGTTTCTCAATCCTGAGTTCTAATTTGATTGCATTGTGGTTTGAGAGACTGTTTGTTTATATTTCTGTTCTTTTGCATTTGCTGAGGATTGTTTTACTTACAATTATGTGGTCAGTTTTAGAATAAGTGCTATGTGGTGCTGAGAAGAATGTATATTCTGTTGACTTGAGGTGGAGAGTGCTGTAGATGTCTATTAGGTTCACTTTGTCCAGAGCTGAGTTCAAGTCGTGAATATCCTTGTTAATTTTGTCTAATATTGACAGTGGGCTGTTAAGATCTCCCACTATTATTGTGAGGCAGTCTAAGTCTCTGTGTAGGTATTTAAGAACTTGCTTTACAAATCTGGGTACTCCTGTATTGGGTTCATATATATTTAGGATAGTTAGTTCTTCTTGTTGCATTGATCCCTTTACCATTATGTAAGCCCTTCTTTGTCTTTTTTGATCTTTGATGATTTAAAGTCTGTTTTATTACAGACTAGGATTGCAACCTCTGCTTTTTTTTTTCTTTCCATCTGCCTGGTAAATATTCCTCCATCCCTTTAATTTTAGTCTATGTGTGTCTTTGCATGTGTGATGGGTCTCCTGAATATAGCACACCAATGGGTCTTGACTATTTATCCAATTTGCCACTCCATGTCCTTTAATTGGGGCATTTAACCCATTTACATTTATGGTTAATATTGTTGTGTGTGAATCTTATCCTGTCATTATGATGCCAACTGGTTATTTTGCCCGTTAGTTGATGCAATTTCTTCATAGCATCAATGGTCTTTACAATTTGGTATGTTTTTGCTGTGGCTGGTACTGGTTTTTCTTTCCATATTTAGTGCTTCCTTCACGAGCTCTTTTAAGGAAGGTCTGGTGGTGACAAAATCTCTCAGCATGTCTGTAAATGATTTTATTTCTCTTTCACTTATGAAACTTAGTTTGGCTGGAAATGAAATTTTAGGTTGAAAATTCTTTAAGAGTGTTGAATATTGGCCCCTACTCTCTTCTGGCTTGTAGGGTCTCTGCAGAGAGATCTGCTGTTAGTCTGATGGGCTTACCTTTGTGGGTAACCCAATCTTTCTCTCTGGCTGCCCTTAACATGTTTTCCTTCATTTCAACCTTGGAAGATCTGATGATTATGTGTCTTGGAATTGCTCTTCTCAAGGAGTATCTTTGTGGTGTTCTCTGTATTTCCTGAATTTGAATGTCGGCCTGTCTTGCTAGGTTGGGAAAGTTCTCCTGGATAATATCCTGAAGAGTGTTTTCCAACTTTGTTCATTTCTCCCCATCACTTTCAGGTACACCAACCAAACGTAGGTTTGGTCTTTTCACATAGCCCCATATTTCTTGGAGGCTTTGGTTATTCCTTTTAATTTTTTTTTTCTCTAATCTTGTCTTCACACTTTATTTCATTAAGTTGATCTTCAGTCTCTGATATCCTTTCTTCTGATTGATTAATTCAGCTCTTGATACTTGTGTATGCCTTACAAAGTTCTCCTGCTGTGTTTTTCAACTCCATCAGGTAATTTATGTTCTTCTCTAAACTCTTATTGTAGTTAGCAATTCCTCTAACCTTTTCTCAAGGTTCTTAGCTTCCTTGAATTGGGTTAGAACTTGGAGGAGTTTGCTATTATCTACCTTCTGAAGCCTGCTACTGTTCATTAGTCAAACTCATTCTTCATCCAGCTTTGTTCCCTTGCTGACAAGGAGTTGTGATCCTTTGAAGGAGAAGAAGCATTCTGATTTTTGAAATTTTCCGTCTTTTTGCAGTGGTTTTTCCTCATCTTCATGAATTTATCTACCTTTCATCTTTGATGTTGGTGACCTTCAAATGGAGTTTCTGTGTGGACATCCTTTTTGTTGATGTTGATGATATTCCTTTCTGTTTGCTAGTTTTCCTTCTATCAGTCAGGCCCTTCTTCTGCAGGTCTGCTGGAATTTTCTGGAGGTCCACTGCAGACCCTCTTTGCCTGGGTATCACCAGCTGAGGCTACAGAACAGCAAAGATTGCTGCCTGTTCCTTCCCCTGGAAGCTTCGTCCCAGAGAGGCACCTGCCAGATGCCAGCAAGAGCTCTCCTGTATGAGGTGTCTGTCAACCCCTGCTGGGAGGTGTCTGTCAAGTCCTGCTGGGAGGTATCTTCCAGTCAGGAGGCACAAGGGTCAGGGACCCACTTGAGTAGGCAATCTGTTCCTTAGTAGAGCTTGAGCCCTGTGCTGGGAGATCAGCTGCTCTGTTCAGAGCTGGCAGGCAGGAACATTTAAGTCTGCTGAAGCTGTGCCCACAGCTGCTCCTTCTCCTGGGTTCTCTGTCCCAGGGAGATGACAGTTTTATCTATAAGCCCCTGACTGGGGCTGCTGCTTTTCTTTCACAGATGCCCTGTCCAGAGAGGAGGAATCTAGAGAGGCAGTCTGGCTACAGAGGCTTTGCAGAGCTCCAGTGTGCTCCACTCAGTTCAAACACTGTGGCAGCTCTGTTTACACTGCAAGGGGAAAACTACCTACTGAAGCCTCAGTAATGGTGGATGCCCTTCCCCAATGACGCTTCAGTGTCCCAGGTCGACTTCAGACTGCTGTGCTGATAGCCAGAATTTCAAGTCAGTGGATCTTAGCTTGCCAGACTCCATGAGGGTGGGATCTGCTGAGCTAGATCACTTGGCTTCCTGACTTCAGCACCCTTTCCAGGGGAGTGAATGGTTTTGTCTCACTGGTGTTCCAGGTGCCACTGGAGTATGAAAAAAAAAAAAAAAGTTGTTGTCTGACCAAACAGCTGCCCAGTTTTGTGCTTGAAACTCAGTGCCCTGATGGCATAGGCACCCAAGGTAATCTCCCGGACTGCAGGTTGCTAAGACTGTGGGAAAAGCGTAGTATCTGGGCTGGAGTGCATTGTTCCTCATGTCACAGTACCTCACAGCTTCCCTTGGTTAGGGGAGGGATTCCTGACCCCTTGTGGTTCTGGGGTGAGGTGACTCCCCACCCTGCTTCGGTTTGCCCTCCATGGGCTGCACCTACTGTCTAATCAGTCCCAGTGAGATGAGCTGGGTACCTCAGTTAGAATTGCAGAAATCTTCTGTGTTGATCTCGCTGGGAACTGCAGACTAGAACTGTTCCTATTTGGCCATCTTACTAGTCACTTCTTCTATAATATAGTTTTTAGAAATTCTTTCTTATTTAAACTTGCATATATTCTAAACATTTCATTCCTAGATGTTTATGCTCACACGAAGATTTATGGACAATTTTTTATAGCTTTATTTGTAAAGCACCAAATTGGAAACATTCCAAATATCCATCAATAGAAAATTAATAAACGAATTTAATACCTATACAAAATACTATTTAGACATTTTTTTAAAGTGTTGATTAACACCAAACTGTGAATAAATCTGAAAACAAAAACATGTTAGTAAAATAACCCCCACGAAGTGAGTACATAATGTGAGATTCCACTTATATAAAATGCTTGAAAAAAGAAAAAGAAACTATAATGACAAAAAGGAAATTAATTGTTGCAGAAAGGAGAGGTGGTAGGACTCTATGAATTACAAAAGAAGATACTCTTGGGGCTGGTGGGTATACTTATCAATTTAATTGCAATGCTTATTTGAGTGGCTTATATGCATATCAATTCACAAATTAAAGACTTTCTGCACTGATTATTGTATGTCAATTAAACTTCAACAAAAATATTAGAATGTATCAACCAGCATGTTAAATATTACTAGAAGAAAGCACTTTTTAAAGGATTAATATAAGTGATTATGAGTTAAAATTGCTATATCATTAATTAATATATAAATGATTACTATAGTAAATCCTAACATTAAATAAGTTATTATTATCATACTGTATATTCTTTCATATTATTATGTTGTATTTTTGTTTATGTTTTGGCTCTTTGAAATCTGTTAGCAAACTAGATATGGGAAATTTGCTAACCATTTTTAAAATGGCTTCATAATTCTGGACTCAGTAAATAAATGGGGTATAAATACAAACCATTATGGGATTTTTAAAATATACTGTCATGTTCACTTTGGCAGCACTTATATTAAAATTGGAACAATACAGAGAAAACTAGCATGGTTGCTGCACAAAGATGACATACACATCTGTGAAGCATTCCATATTTTTACTGGAATAGCCAGTTTAGAGAGAAACATAACTGACCTGATGGAGCTGAAAAACACAACATGAGAAATTCACAGTGCAATCACGTGTATCAGTAGCAGAATAGATGAAGTGGATAAAAGAATCTCAGAGCTTGAAGACTATCTTTCTGAAATAAGATGGACAGACAAGAATGGAGAAAAAATAATGAAAAGGAATGAGCAAAACCTCTGAGAAATATGGGACTATGTAAAAAGACTGAACCTACAACTGATTGGGCTGCTTAAAGAGACAGGGAGGACAGAACCAAGTTGGAAAACATACTTCAGGATATCATCCAAGAGAACTTCCCCAACCTAGCAAGACAGGCCAAGATTCAAATTCAGGAAATCTAGGGACTCCCAGTAAGATACTTCACAAGAAGATCAATGCCAAGACACATAATCATCAGATTCTCCAAGGTTGAAATGAAAGAAAAAATATTACAGGCATTCAGAGAGAAAGGCTGGGTCACCCACAAAGTGAAATCAATCAGACCTCTCAGTGTAAACCTTACAAGACAGAAGCAATTTGGGGCCAATATTCAACATTCTTAGAGAAAAGAATTTCCAACCCAGAATTTCATATCTCGCCCAACTAAGTTTCATAAGCGAAGGAGAAAATAAAATTATTTTCAGACAAGCAAATGATGAGGGAATAAGTCACCACTAGGCTTGCCTTGCTAGAGATCCTGAAGGAAGCACTAAATATGAAAAGGAAAAACCGTTACTAGCCACTACAAAAACATACTGAAGTACACAGACCATTGACATTATGAAGCAACCACATAAATAAGTGCAAGATAACCAGCTTTGGTTATGATGACAAGATCAAACTCACACATAGCAATATTAACATTAACTGTAAATGAGCTAAATGTCCCAATTAAAAGACATAGAATGGTAAGCTGGATGGAGTCAAAACCTGTTGGTATGCTGTCTTCAAGAGACCCATCTCACGTGCAAAGACACACATAGGCTCAAAATGAAGGGATTGGGGCGGAGCAAGATGGCCGAATAGGAGCAGCTCCAGTCTCCAACTCCTAGCGCGAGCGACACAGAAGACCGGTGATTTCTGCGTTTTCAACTGAGGTACTGGGGTCATCTCGCTAGGGAGTGCCGGACAATCGGTGCTGGTCAGCTGCTGCAGCCTGACCAGCGTGAGCTGAAGCAGGGCGAGGCATCGCCTCACCTGGAAGCTCAAGGGGAAAGGAATCCCTTTTTCCTAGCCAGGGGAACTGAGACACACAACACCTGGAAAATCGGGTAACTCCCACCCCAATACTGCGCTTTAAGGAAACAGGCACACCAGGAGAATATATCCCACACCTGGCCGGGAGGGTCCCACGCCCACGGAGTCTCCCTCACTGCTAACACAGCCGTCTGCGGCGATCTATCCGCAAGGCAGCAGCGAGGCTGGGGGAGGGGCGCCCGCCATTGCTGAGGCTTAAGTAGGTAAACAAAGCCGCTGGGAAGCTCGAACTGGGTGGAGCTCACAGCAGCTCAAGGAAGCCTGCCTGTCTCTGTAGACTCTACCTCTGCAGACAGCGCACAGCTGCAGCCCATTAGGGGAAAGAGCGGGGGCGGTGCAGACGCGAACGACTCTGTCTGACAGCTTTGGGGAGAGCCGTGGATCTCCTAACGCGGAGGTTGAGATCCGAGAACGGACAGACTGCCTGCTCAGGTGGGTCCCTGACCCCTGAGTAGCCTAGCTGGGAGACATCCCCCACTAGGGGCAGTCTGACACCCCACACCTCACAGGGTGGCGTCACCCCTGAGAGGAAACTTCCAAAGGAAGAATCAGACAGGTACACTCGCTGTTCAGCAATATTCTATCTTCGGCAACCTCTGCTGCTGATACCCAGGCAAACAGGGTCTGGAGTGGACCTCAAGCAATCTCCAACAGACCAACAGACAGTCCTTCTGACTGTCAGACGGAAAACTATCAAACAGGAAGGACACCTATACCAAAACCCCATCCGTACGTCACCAACATCAAAGTCCAGAGACAGATAAAACCACAAAGATGGGGAAGAAGCAGGGCAGAAAAGCTGGAAATTCAAAAAATAAGAGCACATCTCCCCCTGCAAAGGAGCGCAGCCCATCGCCAGCAACGGATCAAAGCTGCTCAGAGAATGACTTTGACGAGATGAGAGAAGAAGGCTTCACTCCATCAAACCTCTCAGAGCTAAAGGAGGAATTACGTACCCAGCGCAAAGAAACTAAAAATTGAAAAAAAAGTGGAAGAATTGACAGCTAGATTAATTAATGCGGAGAAGATCATAAACGAAATGACAGAGATGAAAACCATGACACGAGAAATACGTGACAAATGCACAAGCTTCAGTAACCGACTCGATCAACTGGAAGAAAGAGTATCAGCGATTGAGGATCAAATGAATGAAATGAAGCGAGAAGAGAAACCAAAAGAAAAGAAGAAAAAGAAATGAACAAAGCCTGCAAGAAGTATGGGATTATGTAAAAAGACCAAATCTACGTCTGATTGGGTGCCTGAAAGTGAGGGGGAAAATGGAACCAAGTTGGAAACACTCTTCAGGATATCATCCAGGAGAACTTCCCCAACCTAGTAGGGCAGGCCAACATTCAAATTCAGGAAATACAGAGAACACCACAAAGATACTCCTCCAGAAGAGCAACTCCAAGACACATAATTGCCAGATTCACCAAAGTTGAAATGAAGGAAAAAATCTTAAGAGCAGCCAGAGAGAAAGGTCGGGTTACCCAAAGGGAAGCCCATCAGAATAACAGCAGACCTCTCGGCAGAAACTCTACAAGCCAGAAGAGAGTAGGGGCCAATATTCAACGTTCTTAAAGAAAAGAATTTTCAACCCAGAATTTCATATCCAGCCAAACTAAGCTTCATCAGTGAAGGAGAAATAAAATCCTTTACAGATAAGCAAATGCTTAGAGATTTTGTCACCACCAGGCCTGCCTTACAAGAGACCCTGAAGGAAGCCCTAAACATGGAAAGGAACAAGCGGTACCAGCCATTGCAAAAACATGCCAAAATGTAAAGACCATCGAGGCTAGGAAGAAACTGCATCAACTAACGAGCAAAATAACCAGTTAATATCATAATGACAGGATCAAGTTCACACATAATAATATTAACCTTCAATGTAAATGGACTAAATGCTCCAATTAAAAGACACAGACTGGCAAACTGGATAAAGAGTCAAGACCCATCAGTCTGCTGTATTCAGGAGACCCATCTCACATGCAGAGACATACATAGGCTCAAAATAAAGGATGGAGGAAGATCTACCAAGCAAATGGAGAACAAAAAAAGCAGGGGTTGCAATCCTAGTCTCTGATAAAACAGACTTTAAACCATCAAAGATCAAAAGAGACAAAGAAGGCCATTACATCATGGTAAAGGGATCAATTCAACAGGAAGAGCTAACTCTCCTAAATATCTATGCACCCAATACAGGAGCACCCAGATTCATAAAGCAAGTCCTTAGAGACCTACAAAGAGACTTAGACTCCCATACAATAATAATGGGAGACTTCAACACTCCACTGTCAACATTAGACAGATCAACGAGACAGAAAGTTAACAAGGATATCCAGGAATTGAACTCATCTCTGCACCAAGCGGACCTAATAGACATCTATAGAACTCTCCACCCCAAATCAACAGAATATACATTCTTCTCAGCACCACATCGCACTTATTCCAAAATTGACCACATAATTGGAAGTAAAGCACTCCTCAGCAAATGTACAAGAACAGAAATTATAACAAACTGTCTCTCAGACCACAGTGCAATCAAACTAGAACTCAGGACTAAGAAACTCAATCCAAACCACTCAACTACATGGAAACTGAACAACCTGCTCCTGAATGACTATTGGGTACATAACGAAATGAAAGCAGAAATAAAGATGTTCTTTGAAACCAATGAGAACAAAGATACAACATACCAGAATCTCTGGGACACATTTAAAGCAGTGTGTAGAGGGAAATTTATAGCACTAAATGCCCACAAGAGAAAGGAGAGATCTAAAATTGACACTCTAACATCACAATTAAAAGAACTAGAGAGGCAAGAGCAAACACATTCAAAAGCTAGCAGAATGCAAGAAATAACTAAGATCAGAGCAGAACTGAAGGAGATAGAGACACAAAAAACCCTCCAAAAAATCAATGAATCCAGGAGTTGGTTTTTTGAAAAGATCAACAAAATTGACAGACCGCTAGCTAGACTAATAAAGAAGAAAAGAGAGAGGAATCAAATAGACGCAATAAAAAATGATAAAGGCGATATCACCACCGACCCCACAGAAATACAAACTACCATCAGAGAATACTATAAACACCTCTACGCAAATCAACTAGAAAATCTAGAAGAAATGGATAATTTCCTGGACACTTACACTCTCCCAAGACTAAACCAGGAAGAAGTTGAATCCCTGAATAGACCAATAGCAGGCTCTGAAATTGAGGCAACAATTAATAGCCTACCCACCAAAAAAAGTCCAGGACCAGATGGATTCACAGCTGAATTCTACCAGAGGTACAAGTGGAGCTGGTACCATTCCTTCTGAAACTATTTCAATCAATAGAAAAAGAGGGAATCCTCCCTAACTCTTTTTATGAGGCCAACATCTGATACCAAAGCCTGGCAGAGACACAACAAAAAGAGAGAATTTTAGACCAATATCCCTGATGAACATCGATGCAAAAATCCTCAATAAAATACTGGCAATCCGGATTCAGCAGCACATCAAAAAGCTTATCCACCATGACCAAGTGGGCTTCATCCCTGGGATGCAAGGCTGGTTCAACATTCGCAAATCAATAAACGTAATCCAGCATATAAACAGAACCAAAGACAAGAACCACATGATTATCTCAATAGATGCAGAAAAGGCTTTTGACAAAATTCAACAGTCCTTTATGGTAAAAACGCTCAATAAATTGGTATTGATGGAACGTACCTCAAAATAATAAGAGCTATTTATGACAAACCCACAGCTAATATCATACTGAATGGGCAAAAAGTGGAAAAATTCCCTTTGAAAACTGGCACAAGACAGGGATGCCCTCTCTCACCACTCCTATTCAACATAGTGTTGGAAGTTCTGGCTAGGGCAATCAGGCAAGAGAAAGAAATCAAGGGTATTCAGTTAGGAAAAGAAGAAGTCAAATTGTCCCTGTTTGCAGATGACATGATTGTATATTTAGAAAACCCCATTGTCTCAGCCCAAAATCTGCTTAAGCTGATAAGCAACTTCAGCAAAGTCTCAGGATACAAAATTAATGTGCAAAAATCACAAGCATTCTTATACACCAGTAACAGACAAGCAGAGAGCCAAATCAGGAATCAACTTCCATTCACAATTGCTTCAAAGAGAATCAAATACCTAGGAATCCAGCTTACAAGGGATGTAAAGGACCTCTTCAAGGAGAACTACAAACCACTGCTCAGTGAAATGAAAGAGGACACAAACAAATGGAAGAACATACCATGCTCATGGATAGGAAGAATCAATATCGTGAAAATGGCCATACTGCCCAAGGTTCTTATAGATTCAATGCCATCCCCATCAAGCTACCAATGACTTTCTTCACAGAATTGGAAAAAACGGCTTTAAAGTTCATATGGAACCAAAAAAGAGCCCGCATTGCCAAGACAATCCTAAGTCAAAAGGACAAAGCTGGAGGCGTCACGCTACCTGACTTCAAACTATACTACAAGGCTACAGTAACCAAAACAGCATGGTACTGGTACCACAACAGAGATATAGACCAATGGAACAGAACAGAGTCCTCAGAAATAATACCACACATCTACAGCCATCTGATCTTTGACAAACCTGACAAAAACAAGAAATGGGGAAAGGATTCCCTATTTAATAAATGGTGCTGGGAAAATTGGCTAGCCATAAGTAGAAAGCTGAAACTGGATCCTTTCCTTACCCCTTATACGAAAATTAATTCAAGATGGATTAGAGACTTAAATGTTAGACCTAATACCATAAAAACCCTAGAAGAAAATCTAGGTAGTACCATTCAGGACATAGGCATGGGCAAGGACTTCATGTCTAAAACACCAAAAGCAACGGCAGCAAAAGCAAAAATTGACACATGGGATCTAATTAAACTAAGAGCTTTTGCACAGCCAAAGAAACTACCATCAGAGTGAACAGGCAACCTACAGAATGGGAAAAATTTTTGCAACCTACTCATCTGACAAAGGCTAATATCCAGAATCTACCAAGAACTCAAACAAATATACAAGAAAAAAGCAAACAACCCCATCAAAAAGTGGGGAAAGGATATGAACAGACATTTCTCAAAAGAAGACATCCATGCAGCCAACAGACACATGAAAAAATGCTCATCATCACTGGCCATCAGAGAAATGCAAATCAAAACCACAATGAGATACCATCTCACACCAGTTAGAATGGCAATCATTAAGAAGTCAGGAAACAACAGGTGTTGGAGAGGATGTGGAGAAATAGGAACACTTTTACACTGTTGGTGGGATTGTAAACTAGTTCAACCATTATGGAAAACAGTATGGCGATTCCTCAAGGATCTAGAACTAGATGTACCATATGACCCAGCCATCCCACTACTGGGTATATACCCAAAGGATTATAAATTACTCTACTACAAAGACACATGCACACGTTTGTTTATTGCGGCACTATTCACAATAGCAAAGACTTGGAATCAACCCAAATGTCCATCTGTGACAGACTGGATTAAGAAAATGTGGCACATATACACCATGGAATACTATGCAGCCATCAAAAAGGATGAGTTTGCGTCCTTTGTAGGGACATGGATGCAGCTGGAAACCATCATTCTTAGCAAACTATCACAAGAAGACAAAACCAAACACCGCATGTTCTCACTCATAGGTGGGAACTGAACAATGAGATCACTTGGACTCGGGAAGGGGAACATCACACACTGGGGCCTATCATGGGGAGGGGGGAGGAGGGAGGGATTGCATTGGGAAGTTTTACATGATATAAACGTCATGCACATGTACCCTAGAACTTAAAGTATAATTAAAAAAAAAAAAAAAAATGAAGGGATTGAGAAAATTTACCAATCAAATGGAAAACAGAAAAAAGCAGGGGTTGCAAACCTACTTTCTGACAAAACAAATTGTAAACCAACAAAGGTCAGAAAAGACAAGAAAGTCCCTATATAATGGTAAAGGAGTCAATTCAACAAGAAGAGCTAACTATTCCTAAAAATATATACACCCAATAAAGGAGAACCTAGATTTATAAAGCAAGTTCTTAGAGACCTACAAAGAGATGCAGACTCCCACGTAACTATAGTGGGAGACTTTAATGTCACTCTGACCATGTTAGACAACATCAAAACAGAAAATAAACAAAAATACTTAGGACCTGAACTTAGCTCTGGATCAAGCAGATCTGCTTGATATATACAGAACTCTTCACCTCACAAACAACAGGATATACATTCTTCTCATTGTCATATATACTTACTCTAAAATTGATCACATAATATGAGGTGAAATACTCTTCAGCAAATGAAGAAGAGCTGAAATCATAACAGTCTCTCAGATCACAGCACAATCAAATTAGAACTCAAGACTAAAAAATTCACTTAGAACCACAAAACTACATGGAAATTGAGTAAGCTGTTGCTGAATGACTTGTGGGTAAATAATGAAATTAAGGCAGAAATCAAGAAGTTCTTTGACACTAATGAGAACAAAGAGACAATATGTCAGAATATCTGCAATGGAGCTAATGTGGTGTTATGAGGAAAATTTGTAGCACTGAACACTTACATCAAAAAGCTAGGAAGATCTCATATTAACAACCTAACATCACAACTAAAAGAACTAGAAAACCAAGAACAAACCAACCCAAAGAAGGCGGAATATAAACAATAACCAAGATCAGAGGGGAACTGAAAGATAAAGACATGAAAATTCCTTCAACAAATCAATGAATCCAAGAGGTTTTCTTTTTTTTTTTTTTGGAAACAAACAAACAAACAAACAATAAAATAGACTACTAGCTAGACTAATAAAGAAGAAAAGAGAGAAGAATCAAGTAGACACAATCAGAAAACGATAAGGGGGATATCACCAATGACCCCAGAGTAAAGCAAACAACCATCAGAGAATACTATAAACAGCTGTACGCACATAAATTAGAAAATCGAGAAGAAATTGATAAATTCCTGAATATATACATCCTCCCAAGACTGAACCAGGAATAAATTGAAACCCTGGGTAGACCAATAATAAGTTCTGAAATTGAGTCAGTAATAAGTAGTCTACCAACCAAAAAAGCCTAGGACCAGATGGATTTACAAGTGAATTCTACCAGAGGTACAAAGAAAACCTGGTACCATTTCTACTAAAGCTATTCCATAAAGTTGAAAAGGAGGGACTCCTCCATAACTAATTTTATGAGGCCAGCATCATCCTGATACAAGAAACCTGACCGTGATACACCAAAAGTAGGAAACTTCAGGCTAATATCCCAGATTAACATTGATGCAAATATCTTTAATAAATACTGGCAAACCAAATCCAGCAGCATATCAAAAAGCTTATCTATCACATTCAAGTTGGTTTCATCCCTGGGGTGCAAGGGTGGTTTAACATATTAAAATAAATAAATAAAATTCATCCTATAAACAGAGCTAAAGACAAAAACCAGATGATTTTCTCAATAAATGCATAAAAGGCCTTTGATAAAATTCAGCATCCCTTTATCTTAAAAATTCTCAATAAACTAGGTTTGAAAGGAATATATCTCAAGATAATAAGAACCACATATAACAAACCCACATCAAATATCATACTTAATGGGCAAAAACTGGAAGCATTCCCCTTGAAAACCATCAAAGGACAAAGATGCATCCTCTCACCAATCCTATTCAAAATAGTATTGGAAGTTTTGACCCGGGAAATCAGACAAGAGAAAGAAAAAAAGAGTATTCAAATAGAGAGAAAGAATGTCAAGTTATCTTTATTTGCAGATGGCCCTATATCAAGAAAATTCCATTGTCTCAGCCCAAAAGCTTCTTAAGCTAATAAGAAATTTAAGCAAGTCTCAGGATACAAAATCAATATACAAAAATCACCAGCATTCCAATACACCAACAATAGGCAAGCAGAGAGCCAAATCAGGAATAAACTATGATACACAATTGTTACAAAAGGAATAAAATATCTAGGAACAAGGCTAATAAGGACAGTGAAGGACCTTTTCAAGAATTACAAACTATTGCTCAAGGAAATCAAAGAAGACACAAACAAATGGAAAAACGTTCCATGCTCATGAATGGGAAGAATCAATATTGTGAAAATGGCCATACTGCCCAAAGTAATTTATAGGTTCAATGCTGTCCCCATTGAACTACCATTGACGTCCTTCACAGAAGTGGAAGAAACTAGTACAAAATTCATATGGAGTAAAAAAGGAGCCTGAATAGCCAAGACAATCCTAAGCAAAAAGAATAAAGCTGGAGGCATCACGCTACTTGATTTCAAACTATACTACAAGGCTACCATAACCAAAACAGCATGGTACAAAAACAGACACATACACAAATGAAACAGAATAGAGACTTCAGAAATAAAACCACACACCTATAACCGTCTGATCATCAAAAAACCTGAAAGAAACAATCACTGAGGAAAAGATTAGCTATTTAATAAATGATGCTGGGAAAACTGGCTAGCCATATGCAGCAAATTGAAACTAGACCCCTTCCTTATACTTTATGCAAAAATTAACTCAAGAGGCCTTAAAGACTTAATTGTAAAACTGGTTTTTATAAACCCTAGAAAAAAATCTAGACAATACCATTCAAGACACTGGCACAAGCAAAGATTTCATAATGAAAATGCCAAAAGCAATTTCAAAAGCAAAATTTGACAAATGGGATCTAAGTAACTAAAGAGCTTCTGCACAGCAAAGAAAGTATCATCAGAGTGAACAGGCAGCCTACACAATGGGAGAATATTTTTGCAACCTATCCATCTGACAAGGCTTTAATATGGAAAGTATACAAGAAACTTAAGCAAACTTACAAGAAAAAGCAAACAACTCCTTTAAAAAGTGGGCAAAGAACATGAAGAGACACTTCTCAAAGGAAGACATACATGTGGTCAATAAACATGAAAAAATATCTCAACATCACTGATCATTAGAGAAATGGAAATCAAAACCACAATAAGATACCATCTCATGCCAGTCATAATGGCAATTATTGAAAAGTCAAGAAAGAACAAAAGCTGGTGAGACTGTGGGGGAAAAGGAACACTTTTACACAGTTGGTGGGAATGTAAATTATTTCAACCATTGTGGAAGACAGTGTGGCAATTCCTCAAAAATCTAGAGTTAGATATATTATTTGACCCAGCAATCTCATTACTGAGTATATACCCAAAGGAATATAAATTATTCTATTATAAAGATACATGCACACATTTATTTATTGCAGCACTATTCACAATAACAAAGATATAGAATCAACACAAATGCCCATCAATTATAGACTGAATAAAGATAATGTGATACATTACACCATGGAATACAAGGGAACAAAATCCATAGAAGGGAACAAAATCATGTCCTTCGGAAGGACATGGACAAAGCTAGAAGCTGTCATCCTCAGCAAACTTTTGCAGGAACAGAAAGTCAAACGCTAATGTTCTCACTGAAAAGTGGGAGCTGAACAGTGAGAACACATGGACACACAGTGGGGAAAGCAACACATATTGGTGCCTGTCAGGGGAGTTGTGCGGGGAGGAAGCTCATCAGGAAGAATAGCTAATCGATTCTGGGCTTAATACTTAGATAGTGGGATGATCTGTGCAGCAAATCACCATGGCATACATTCACCTATGTAACAAACCACATATCCTGTACATGTACTCCGCAACTTAAAATGAAAGTGAAAGGAAAAAAAAGAAAATGTAACCAAATTAAATTTAAATTAAATCATTTAAATTAAATAAAATGATTTAGTTACACCATTTGATTAAAAGATTGAATCAAATAAGATCTAGTATTTGACGGCACAGTATGGTGACTACTGACAATGATAATTTACTATGCATTTTAAAATAACTAAAGCATTATAATTGGTTTCTTTGTAACACAAAGAAAGGATAAATGTCTGAGGTAATGAATACCCCATTTACCCTGCTGTGATTATTATGCATTGCATGCCTCCATCAAAAGATCTCATGTACCCCATAAATGTACACACCTAACATGTACCCACAAAAATTAAAAGTAAAACTTATTTAAAAAGACAAAAAATAATGCCTATTCCCCTGTCTTTTGTATATTTAAATAAGTGACATACAATAAATATAAATAATGAACAAAGGCTTTACTTAGCTTAGTTACCTTATTATTACCTTAGCCTTATTAATAGCAAAATATTTTATAAACGAGGTAAATA
The DNA here is from genome assembly GCF_009764315.1 of Trachypithecus francoisi. Lineage (NCBI taxonomy): Eukaryota > Metazoa > Chordata > Mammalia > Primates > Cercopithecidae > Trachypithecus > Trachypithecus francoisi. The sequence goes on along the minus strand of NW_022681463.1, from coordinate 52,908,420 downwards.
TCATTGATAAAGTTCTAATCAGCTGTCCATAAGACATTTAGGACATTTTTCTAAATACAAAAATTTAAATTTCCGTGCTTTTGATGGAGGATTTACATTGGAAAATTTTAAATTGCATCAGAAAAGGCAGAGAAAATTGAATTATTATTTCCAGGAAGATAGAGTAACCTTTGCATTTAAATAAGAAGTATATGGTTAATGCCAGATTCCTATGACAATTCACGACTATATTATTGGATATTTTGATTCTACATGGCTTGATTAAAAAATGATCTTAATGGAACATTAAATGAGGAGTAGAGAGACAATCTGTAATCAGAATCAAATTATTCTCTAATCTAATTCATCCCACAGATTCTTAGAGTAGTTTATTCCTCACAGTATATTTACTGATACATTGCTGCTTAAAAAATAACTTTATTTAATAACGAATTGGTTATATATGACTACAAATAACAATAATGTCTTTTTCAGATATCAAATATAAATTTCTGAAACAGTGACTGATAATGCAAAACAAAGGGAAATTAGTGTTTAATGGAATATGGAGGGTCAGGTGTGGATAAAATATTTCAAAAAAAAGAAGAGTACCTTAACATTGTAATAGAAATGCAAATGTTTAATCACTCTTTATTCCACCAGGAGAAATGCACTTAAAGTAATGTAATACTAACCAAAACTTATTTGAAAAAAAGAATCAAAAGCAAAGATGCCAGGGAGAATTTATATTAAGTTGCAAAAAGTAAAGTCTGGGTTAGATAGAAAAGCAATTCTCTCATTGCACATGATAGAAATAACAGAATATTGGCCGGGCGCGGTGGCTCAAGCCTGTAATCCCAGCACTTTGGGAGGCCGAGACGGGCGGATCACGAGGTCAGGAGATCGAGACCATCCTGGCTAATACGGTGAAACCCTGTCTCTACTTAGAAATACAAAAAACTAGCCGGGCGGCGAGGCGGGCGCCTGTAGTCCCAGCTACTCGGGAGGCTGAGGCAGGAGAATGGCGTAAACCCGGGAGGCGGAGCTTGCAGTGAGCTGAGATCCGGCCACTGCACTCCAGCCTGGGTGGCAGAGCAAGACTCCGTCTCAAAAAAAAAAAAAAAAAAAGAAATAACAGAATATTTAGACTATCTTTTTTTCTCATGAGAGAACACTCAATAAATTGAGATAAGAGCATTTTCTCCTATTTCCATTTTAAACATTATATTATTTTTTCGTTTCTCATGCCTAGTTTTGTTAAGTAAGCACTGTCCTGTGACCAGCAATCATTCTGTCAAAGGATAGTAATTTCTTTTGCTGTACTTTTGTTTAGTTTAACACATACACACACCCCTTATTTTTTAACTTGTATATTGGATTACTGATTAAAAGTTGAGGCACTGCTTGGACAATTAAAAATTAGAGATTCCTTTTGGTATAAAGATTTTTATAAATTGATTTGGTTTAATATTAATTATCATGAAATAGGTAATAGAGCATTTGTCCAAGATAATTACATATACATGTAGAAGATTCACGCCCTTTTCAGTTTTTTCTCCCTTTGTATTTTTAACTTGTTTCTCAAGGATTTTGTCTGCAAACATACTGTCATTTGTTACTTGTGAGGCGAACATTGTTAACATTAAAATTTGTCATTGGTGATTACTGTAATACTAAATTTGATGTGAAAAATATTCCTCCTACATTGCTGCTACTATATTGGTCAAAAATAATTAATAAATTTGTAATAGAACAGACCTTGTTGATTTTCAGAAGAATAACAAACATTAGCATAGAGGGAAAAAAGTTATATACAAAGTTACCTACCTAGAGAAATAACCCTTTAACGATATTATAAAATTTATTTTAGTTCTGAAATGTGTTGATCACATTCACATGAGGAAAAACATCATGTTTTACATTTATTTTAGATATTTACATAAAAATAAGGCTCATAAATAAATCTATATTGACAAAGAAGGACAATGTTTGAGCTGTACCGAGAATGACAACTGTGATGAATCAAGGGCAACTAACTGTGAAAGTTAAGTTCAAAAGGAACTGACTTGATGAATAGCAATTTTACCGCAGGCCACAAAGTGCATGAGGTCATTGTCTGCAGGCTCTTCTGAATAGTCTGTGTTCATCCAGAATAATACAGGAAGGATAGAAGTTGTGTGAGATGAGACAGAAGAGATCACCTACAGCCTCAAAATATATTAATGCTCTTTTTGCAGCTCTAACCATCTTTTAGAGATGCTTAAGTTGATGCTTTTTTGATAAACTGCTTAGTCAAAAAAAAAAAAAAATCCTGAGAATGTGCTAAAAAACTACAATTGAACTTTTATTGTCGATAAATCGAAAACTTTCATCATTTAATGCACAACACTACACTGAGTGATGGTGGAGTTAACGAATAAACAAATGCCTGATTATGTAATTATGGTCAAGAATATGATATGCTTTAGTTATGAAGTGCTTTTATTGGAAACAATTTGTCCACTCACCTTCAGATCTCAGTATAAAAGTGGATTCTCAGAGTGGTCTCCCTAAATGCACAGAGTAAAATAGGTTCAACTACCATAGGTGTTTGCAAATCTCAATACACGATTTGGAAATTATTCATCACTTTAGTGATATGTCTCTGTTGTTTACTAGACAATATGCTGTATGATAGTAGGCAACATATTTTCTTTGTTCAATACTGTGCCCCAGAGTAATTTGGGGGATACACATTAGACATTCTGTGCATACTTGCTAAATACATATATGAATCAATTGATTTTACAAGTGAAAAACTGGAAGAACCACCTGTATAATATAGATCCTACATAAATGCAATGTGCTATAATTATGAAGTAGCATATTAGTATTCATATTTCATTAACATGAGAGGCAGAGAGATTTCTCAAAAAGCAGAAAACCAAGAATCACAGGATTGGGTTTATATAAGAAATGTCACTAAAATTTCTGGGTCTAGGCAAATGTACTCATAAAATTAGGGTGAAAATTCATTGAGATAATAAATGTAAAATGTTCTATAACACACTGTATTTTATATATTTGATGAGTCATAGATATTAGTAGTAAAATTGTGGCAACATAACACTTGGCCTTCTGCATAGGTGACCATGCTACATGTGTTTTTCTTCCTGGCAGTCACCTTCCATACAAGACTACAATCTCTCCCTGTTCTACTCAGAAATGTGAATGTGACCCTTGTTGGCAATGAAAGGTAGAAACGCATGAATCAAGTGCAAATGTCTTTTCTCTTCTGCTGTGATGTATGGAAACAGTCCAGATGGAAGCTGATTTGTCATTTTAGTCCTACAAATTAGATGACATTAAGCAGAGCAACCACTGACCCATAATTAAAATAAAATGGGAAAATGAAATAAAGGTCTGTTTTAATAAGTTTCTATGATTTTTAGAATGTTTTCTATGACTGCGTGACATGACCTAATCCGACAGAGTTAACAACTCTCTTTTTTAGTTAGAAGCACTGAAAATTTGATGACAAGATTACATAAAGAAAGAATGATTGCTATAGTGGCCCAAAATATGATCCAGAAACTTATATCAGAAGAGCAGTGTTGAGAGTAAATATTTTAAATTTTTCAAGCAAGCAAGCATTTTTTTTTTAACTTTGAAAGGTGCCATTAGAGTTTTAAAATGTTTTAAAATAGGCAATCTTAAGATTTACACTATAAACAACTGGTGGGAAATAAAGTAGAAAAACCAACCTAGCACAGGGCAAGAGTCTAGAAGTAGTGAACACAATGTTCAGGTGCTAGTGAGTGCCTGAGAGGATCCTGTGATCATGTGATTCCCGGTTTTCTGCTTTTTGAAAAATTTCTCCACCACTCACATGAATGAAATATGAATGATTGAGCCATAGGAATCCCCTATCACCCAAGAAAATGTAGACATCTGAAATGAGAGAAAATGTACTCCCGGCATTTGATGAGCTGCCAGACCTCATGATCACTGTCCAGTACTAGTGTGATGAAGCACTGGAGGCAGGTGTATGGTAAGGCACTGCTAGGCTGAGGGTCTCTAAGACAATCTCTAACTCCAGCCTAGGTATCAGATGACTGCTGCCCTATACTTGACTCTAGGTAAACAAATAGAAGAACCACCAATGTTGCCAATGCACAGAACCATGAGAAGTAATTAATTGTTATTGAAGCCACTATTGTGTTATGAAATGTATTAGCCTACTTGGACTGCCATAACAAAATATCACAGTCTGGCTTAAATGTCAGAAATTTATTTTCTTACAGTTCTGGGGTCTATACGTCTAAATCAAGGTAATGTTAGCGTTGGTCTCTGGTAAGGTCTCTCTTCCTAGTTTGCAGATGGCCCTTCTAGCAGTAGCTTCACATGCTCTTTCCTCTGAGTGTGCACAGAGATAGAGAGAGAAGGGTGTTTTCTTTCATTTCTTGTAACGTCATCAACCCTATTCTCACAATGACGTCATTTAACAATTATCGCTTTCTTATAGGCTCTATCTCCAAATAAAATCCCCTGGGAGATAGGGATTCAACATCTGAATTTTGACACAATTCAGCCCATCACATGTAACAAAGGCTAACTGAAACAATATATATTTTTGAATTCTTTTAATGTCCCATTAGTCAATTTATTTATTTCTGGAGCAATATTGTACTGTTAGTTTACAGCTTTAATAATGACATCTATTTGCCTGGAGCAGGGGCTCTCACCAGTAATCCCATCGCTTTGGGAGGCCAAGGAGGGTGGATCACCTGAGGTCAGGAGTTCAAGACCAGCCTGACCAACATGGTGAAACACCATCTCTACAAAAAATATAAAATTAGCCAGGCATGGTGACACATGCCTGTAATCCCAGCTACTCAGGAGGCTGAGGCAGGAGAAGTGCTTGAACCCGGGAGGTGGAGGTTGCGGTGAACCAAGATTGCACCATTGCACTCCAGCCTGGTAACAGAGGGAGACTCTGTCTCAAAAAAAAAAAAAAAAAAAAAAAAAAAAAAAGACATCTGTTAACAAAATTTCCTGCTTTTATTATATTTTCTCTTTTTTTGACATTGATTTATTCATAAATATGTTTTAGTTTCCAAACACATTTTCCCTGGTTTGTCTTTATTTTTGCTTAATTGGATTGTGGTTATAGGCTTCTATTTTTAAAATAAAATGCTTTCTTTTAGCTTTATTAATATATACTGACAAAAAATGATATATATTTAAGTATACAAGGTGATGATTTGATATACATATGCATTGTGAAATTTTTATATACCTGTTATATTTATACAAATAAAAAGATACAATCTTTTTAAATGACTCTGTTTTTGATATTTGACTGTTGGATAGATTCAAGGCCTAACTTCCCCCTTTCTGTTTTTGTGCTATTTCTGGAAAAGCAGACAGAGTCCACAGGCACCTTTCTTTGATGAATTGGAAAGATCAAACAACACAAACCCAAGCTCCCATGCAAAAACCCTCTCCCGGCTCCTCCACCTTAAACACTCAATCAAAAAGTCCCATTATGAGAGTAATAAATCTTTTTATACCCTGGTGTATTTGTGGTATAATCAGTCTCCACATCCATATCAGTTTTGGGTTGGGGGGATGGATCCCATAGGGAACCAGAAAACAATTGGTGTGTGAACAGGATAGTCTAGGTAATGACTACTACCTGTGGCCCTTTCTGCCGTGGTTCACTGATTGGCTCTGCTCTCTGCTGGACAGTATGCACTTTGAGCTGTTGCCAGCTGACTTCCATGTGCTTTGAGCTTTACTTCTTAGCACAACATATGTTACTTCTGTCAAGGTTCTGCTGCATATTTAACTGGTATTATTTGAAAATTTTGGTAGCTGATGCTCAAGAATACCAGTATGGGATTAGGGATCTTCCTTAACATGGCACTGATTGTGTGTCTCAGTCCATACCTATCTATGTGTCAAATTAATCATTTATCTTGATCTAACCATAAGCTTTGATTGAATCTAGACATCAATAAAACATTGACTCACGTTCTACTGAGTGCTTGGGAAAACACCTATATACTGTACAATTTATGAACCCATTAGGCGGCTGCTTAAATAACTATAGTCACCATTTTGAATGCTGATATCAATACTCTTAATATCAGATAGGTCTCTAGGAATCCAAATGCTGCTACAGCTACCTGTACTTCTATCGCAACAGAGATTCTGATCCACAAACTTATGGAGGAAGACATCCAAGGAACATTGGCACAGATCTTGGGAAAAGTTGTCTTGAATCCTTTACAGTGCCTTATCTTTCATCCACCCTCTTCCTTAAAAAGCCAGAGGGCACCATCACTCTATTGGACAAGGATCAAATGGTTGGACTGTGAGTCTGATAAATGCTGTGGTTTGTCAACATACCAAAGAGCATTCAAACTTGGCTTTTGTCTAGCGCCTCTAAAGCCAATAATGCAATAAGTACTTTGGGGAGTCTCTCAACTGTGATGACAGCAATTTGGGAACTTCTGGAGGGAGAAACTTACACACATTAGGAGTGTAGGGAAGGAGCCTGAGAACATGGGGACTAATGGACAAACACACAAAATGAGCTACCATCAGCACAAAAAGCAAGACAGATGCCTAGATACATAATGATAAACCAGAAACTGAGACAGAGGCCCACAGTCTGATATAAATGGAAATAAATTTACTTAAATAATTTACCCAATAGAAATATTAAAAGGGTGCTATGTGGCACTTGTATCTCTACATCATAGGTTCTAAATTAATTTTAAAATCTGCTGAAATATACCTATTGACAACTATTCATGGCCTTAACTAATATAGGTGACAAAATTGCTATTATGCATGGATATCGTACTAAATTCACTAAATTTAAACAAAGTACCTCCTATTTTCTTAAGGAAGTTACCAGGCATAAAACAGAAAACTAATAGATATGTATCAACTTAACTATTAGAAATGTTGCTTTGCCAAAATTTCTCATGGCCATAGTATTCATTGCCCTTAAAATATCCTATAGTGGCCCTTTGACTCAAGTAAATAATTGAAATAAAATTATGTCTTTGGCACTTAAAATTAACTTGACAAATACAACACTATGGATCTTCTACTATTTTAATTAAAAGACTTGATAAAGCCTAATATAAATTAAAATGTGGGCTTCAGTGTCTGAAATTTACTTTATAGCCCTATGTAGAAAAGGATGATGATTTTTATTATTTTACTGTTAAATAGCCCAATTTAATCTGTTCTTAAAACTGAAAATAATGAGAGACATCTTGCAGTGGCAGTGGATGACCATGAACTCAAAGTGGCTCTACCCATTAAAGTCCACACATATAATATTACTGAAATCATTGATTCCATCCAATGAGCAACTAGTAAATTCTTTGTAGTACTAGATTTGATTAGCATGCTCTGCTCAGTGCCTAGTTAGGTGAACATGTTCTGTTTAGTGCTTATTTCAGCTGCAGTGCCTTCACCTTTGAAGGGATATACACTTTCCTGGCTACTGATGGGGTGATACAATAGCCTTTCCATCTTTTACAGTGTTTGTAGGAAGGATCTTAGTTGTATCTGGCTTTCTCCAGGAGCACAGGTCTGACATTACGTTGATGGTATCTCCTCCAAGGAGAGTTATTTGTCACATACACATGCAGGACGTAAAAGTAATCACAAAGGAGTTTACAAAAAGTAGGGATGGAAATAGGTTACAACTCTGCATTTACAACAAGGTCCCACCACTTAAGTTAGATTTCTGAAAATTGTTTGGTTTGCTAAAAACTGTTCAATCTCTGACACTTTTAGAAAAAATAATAATAAAATAAAACTATTGATCTTCTCAGCACTAAGAATGTTGAAACAATCTTGACTTCTTTTAAGGCTCTGAGGGTTCTGGAGGCAATATATTCCTATTTTAAAATTTTACTTAGCCTAATTTATGTTATAACTCACAAATCATCCCACTCTGAATGGGATTCTCTGCAACACGAGGTTCTAAAAACTGCCCAACTTGAAATTCAACAAGCAGTCTCATGAGTATCCCCTAAAGATTTCTATAAAGGACAACTTCTCTGTTCTTAGTCTATTGCCAGATGAAATCACTCTGAAGAAAATCACCTTCTCACAGAACAACTGGCCAGATGTACAACCCCTAAAATCAACTTGATGATGAGAACTGAAATTCGTGTACTCTTCTGATAGTAGAATCATCAAGTACACAATGAATACCTCTGGGTTCTGCTGCTACCCATCCCCTAACCAGAACATCAATTTTTAATTTATATATTCGGAAGATGTGCTATTAGAAATATTTACATTTATACATTTTAAAAGATTTAGACTTTTAAGGGTAATTTGAATTATTATTTTCTAGTAAAAATTTTATGTAAAGTCTATATTGTCAGATATAAATGTGCTACCTCAGCTAGTTCCAGTTACTATGTATTTGGCTAGATCATCTTTTATTCTGAAAATTTGTCCTTTCTTTGTAGGTATATTTACTTTAAAAAATATAGATAAATTGAACAGTTTAATGCAGTTTTATAATCTTTGTCTTTTTCTAGGTCTTTTTAAGCAATTACTAATTATTATATTTACTGAACTACTGTTATTTCTCAAATATCTTATATAATTTCTGTTTACACCACCACTTAATGTGGTTTCTCTATTTTCTTACTTTTTGATTTAAACTTTTTCCTTATTTTCTCTAATAATTTGTAACTTAAATATGTCATTTCTATTTCCCTAATATTATCTGGCAAATTTTTACTGTGGAACTCACCTATCAATATTAGGGCCACTATTAGCATATGATTTGTCATCTAATTCAGGGCATTGTTGAAAGTATGAGTTATATTTGTGTTTATAGTGAGATGTGCAGTTTATTTACATAATTATACATTTAAAATATCCTGGGAAACCAGAAGGTAGGTCAACCAAGTAATTGTTAAAATTGACATCTCTTTCCTCATGCTAAATAAAATAACGATTTTTTAAAATTATGTCTTTGCTTCTATCAACCTACAACTTTATCAATTATATTCTTTATCATTACTTTTTGTATCTCAAATTTTATGTTTGAAGTAACTTTTCTTCATCATAAAATCATCTGTTAGATCTTTCATTAGAAAATATCTTTCATAGAAAACATTTGTTGGTAGAAAGTATTTTTATTCCACTATCATTCCTGAAAGACATATTGACTGTGCGTTAGAATTCTAAGCTAATTATTTTCTCTTGGTACTCTGCAGACATTCATTTATTCTTTGACTTCCAGTCATTATTTATCTCTTCTCTGGTTGCTGTTAAGGTCTTTTTTATTAACTCTAGTTTTACTAAGATGCATTGAAGTGAAATTTATATTTTATGCATTATGATTTGAATTTGAGGCTTCTTAAATCTGTGTGTCAACGCTTGCCATAAATTTTACCATTACCTCTGAAGTTATGACATATTTACACATTTATTTATATTTTTATTTCCAGAACTTCAATTAGATGCAGCTCATACTACCTTACTCTTCCTACCATGTCTTTTTATTGCTTTGTTTTTTACATGCTTACTACTTTAATATGTCTTCTCAGAATTTTCTTGTTATATATTTCACTTTATTAACTGCTTTTCAGTCTTGTCTGCTAAGTAAGCAATGTTGTTTTATATAAATTACCATTGTAAATTTCTAGTGGTTATATATCTCTTTCAACTGAGTATATTGACTAGATCATCCTCCGCCCATGCAAAGCTGGCCCAAAACACAGAAAAATAACACTAAAGTTGACCTGATTACAAATATCATATAAATATTGCATTCTCACTAATTTTTTCTTTCCCTTTATACCTTCTGAGTGATTCAAACTGGATACTCATGAAAACTTTATCATTTTTGTCTGACTTTGTATCTAGAATCAATTTGGTTCAATGCAGCTTCTAACCACCAGGATATGCAGGCATAAAAAATGAGTCACAGAAAATATATTTTCATAGGAAACTTATGATTAAAGAAGAGAAATGGCATTTTCATGGAAACCCACAGCATGCAGAATCATAAAGTGATTTCCATGTAAGAACAGATAATATCCAGGCACACTGGCCACAGTGTTCTTCTTTCAACATTCCCCATGCATGCAGGGCACATCTCTAAAATATTTGCTTGACATCTCCTTTACCTCTCTCAAAGATTTGCACAAATCTCATCTTCTCTATGTGTCATTATGCCCGCAATACTGCACCATGAGACATTACCATGGGAACCACTCATAAACCATATTCTACTTTTAAAAAAATGTAACATTTACCATATATGCATATATATTTGTATATGTAGATGAAATAAGCCATCTCTTTTTTTTTTCTTTTTTACTTTTAAAGATTTTATTTAGAGCAGTTAAGCTCATGCCACAATAGAGCAGAAAGTACAGAGAATTACAGTAGTCTCTCATTATCTGTGGTTTGACTTTTCAGTTTCAGTTACTTTCATGGTCCAAAAATATTAAATGTAAAATTCCAGAAATAAACAATTCATGAGCTTAATATTGCACATTATATTGAGTAGCATGATGAAATCTCATGCTGTCCCACTCTGTCCTGCCCAGGGACCAGGGCCATGAATCATCCCACCCATTAGTCACTTAGTAGGTCTCTTGGTTATCAGACTCATTGCCATGGAATTGTAGTGCTTATGTTTATGTAACCTTTATCTTATTTTACTTAATAATAGCCCCAAAGTACAAAGGCAGTGATGCTGGGATATTTTTGTCTGTCATATTTTATTAGCAGTTGATGTGGTTTGGCTGTGTCCCCACCCAAATATCATCTTGAATTCCCATGTGTTGGGGAAGGGACCCAGCGGGAGGTAACTGAATCATGGGGATGAGTCTTTCTCGTGCTGTTCTCATGATAGTGAATAAGTCTCATGAGGTCTGCTGGTTTTAAAAATGGGAGCTAAGCTGCACAAGCTCTCTTTGCCTGCTGCCATCCACCAAAGATGTGACTTGCTCCTCCTTGCCTTCCACCATGGTTGTGAGGCCTCCCCAGTCATGTAGAATGGAACTGTAAGTCCTATGCACCTCTTTCTTTTGTAAAAATGTCCCAGTCCCTGGTATGTCTTTTTTTTTTTTTTTGAAATGGAATTTTGCTCTTGTTGCCCAGGCTGGAGTGCAATGGCACAATCTTGGCTCACTGCAACCTCCGCCACCCAGATTCAAGTGATTCTCCCGCCTTAGCCTCCCAAGCAGCTGGGATCACAGGCACATTCCACCACCTTGACTAATTTTGTATTTTCACTAGAGAGGGGGTTTCTCCATTTTGCTCAGGCTGGTTGAGAACTCCCGACCTCAGGTGATCCACCTGCCTCGGCCTCCCAAAGTGCTGCGATTACAGTCATGAGCCACCGTGCCCAGCCCCAGGTATGTCTTTATCAGTAGCATGAAAACTGACTAATACAGTAGTATTGTTAATTTCTTAATATACCTAATTAATACAATAAAGTGTCTTTATTGTAGATAAGTATATATGTATAGGAAAAACACATAATACTCAGTTGACCCTTGAACAATACAGATTTGAACAAAGCGAGTCCACTTTCATACAGATTTTCTTTCACCACTGTCACCCCACATGCAGCAAGACCAACCCCTCCTTTTCCTCCTCCTCCTCAGCCTACTCATTGTGAAGGCAATGATGATAAAGACTTTTATGATGATCCACTTCCACTTAATAAATAGTAAAACATATTTTCTCTTTCTTAAGACTTTGAATAATATTTTCTTTTTTCTAGCTTACTTTATTGTAAGAATACAGTATATAATACATGTAATAGACAAATATGTGTCAATTGACTATTTCGTGTTATTCATAAGGCTCTGATCAACAGTCGGCTATTAGTAGTTAAGTTTTTGAAGTGACAAAAGTTATATGCAGATATTTTATTGCATGGGGGACTGGCACCCCAAACCCCTATACTGTTCAGGAGTCAACTAAAAATACAAAGTTTGGTACTATCTGTAGTGGTTTCAGACATCCACTGGAAGTCTTAGAACTTCTACCCTGTAGATAAGATGTGACTAGCGTACTATATGCCCACTGCTCACACTCATGCTTTTTCTCCCCTATTATCTACATCCCCTATCAAAATTATACCTTTGCTACAATTGGTGAACCTACATCAGCACTTTACAATTTTGTGAAGGATGTAAAGTCTGTGTCTAAATTTCATTATTTTGCATATGGATACCTAGAAGCTCCAGCACCATTTGTTGGAAATACTGTATTTCCTCCATTGTATGGCCTTTACTCCTTTGCCCAAGGTAATTTGATTTATGATAAATTGTATTTATTTGGGTTTATTCCTGGGCTTTCTATTCTAGTCTTTCTATTTATTTTCTATTTTGTTGATCTATTTGTCTATTCTATCACCAACATAGTTTAGCCTCTATGACATTTTGCAATTGACTGTACTTTTTTGGTTATAATCTGTCTGTCCTATCCAGAATATGAAATACACAAAGATGGAGACCTTCAGATACTTTGTTTGATTTTTCTTCTATCTTTTTTCTATTTTTCTTTTCTAATTACTCTAGTGTACCCCAAATGACGACTTCAGTTCCTGTACATAATAATTTCTTAGTACAGATTTGTAGAGTGAATCCAATAATTAGGCTCCATTAAAATGTCCAATGTTATGTAATAATTTTTTTAATCAGAAGATTGTATTTGCTTTTACATAGACTACATGTTTACAATTCTATTTGCATGATATGTTCTGAGCTTCTAGATTTTTCTGATGTATAGCCTATTTGAACAAACTGTTGATTAAAAGTTTGTGTCAAAATATTTGAAGGTGTACGCTTGATTTTAAACTTTGAATACAGCACAACTTTGAGTTGTTCACATTTTTAACAGGTGCACAAGTTTCCCTGACATCACTTGGCAACTATCTGCAGCAGCTGTGCCTTAACATTCTCAGTTTCACATGGTAACATAGAAGAGCAACAAACACTAGTTTTGTTCCTTCCAAGAGGGTTACCAAAATACATTTTAAAATAGTTGTGTTTCACTGTTCACTGGTTGGTCAAATTGTGCTGCAGGACAGAATATAAAATGAGTGTAGCCAAGATTAACAAGTAGATGAATGCCACCCAGGGAAGAGACCTACATGATTTGGGGTCAATGAGAACCGAAAATATGTACACTAGGCTCAAGTGGTATGGTACAGCTCTTTATTTACAGCAAAAGAAGAAAAAGAGTGCAAGACTTTGTTTCCCCATGGCCAGAGGATCCACTCCATAGACAATGTGGGCAGGGTGGCTGCAAGTACCTCACTTTGTACTGCAGTAAAGGGACCATGACCTCTCCCCCATGGGGTCTGAAATACAGAAAGCTGGGGGCGTGCCAGAGGATCACTGAGGCTTGTGCCTAAGCAGAATATTTAAGGAGCATATATCAAGTCAAAACAGGGAAAAGTATTTTCTCGCTGGAAATATGACAAGCCCAGCCCAGGCTGGGAGGGTTGTCTATCTCCCAATAAGAAATATTACAGGCCCAAGGCCACACTTAAGCAGCCATGTAGGCAGCAAGGAGTTGCATATGGTGCCTTTGTCAACCTCTTTGAACTTAACTTTCTAACCTTTAAGCTATCATTTAATTTTGTACCTCACATCTTTACCTGTGGCGAGCTTGCCACACAGCATGTTGGACTGTTTCAGGAGAGACATGACCAAGATTTATTTACTGCTGCAGCAACTAACAAGCATCCATCCTTTAGAACTGGGTTATAAGAAAGAATAAATTATTGTTTATTTTGTAATATCATAATTGTATTTAAGGGTGCCTAATAATATGTGTGATGGAAGACTGATTATATTACCATTACTTATAAAATTACATTGCAGTTAACATATTATAAATCTAAGTAATTAAGTAGGATGTTTGAATTCTAATAAACCGGTGAATAGGACCATTACCTATATACAATATTCAAGTTTTAAAAATTTGTGTTGCAGAGCAGATTTATACAAATTTTCAAAACTGTTTGTTTATATAGTGTTCAAAAGCAGGATAACTAAATATTAAAAGGACTTTACTTTTAAAAATATTGACATATTTTACTTGTGATAGCCCGTGATCATTTATATTCAGTTCATAAGATAATTACTTCGAAGAGATACAAGGTATCAAAATTCTTATTTAGAACGACATGTATTTTATTATTGATAAAAAAAAACTTCTGTTGTAATCAATAGATAAGATATATAACTAATTATTTTATAATTTTATTTAATCCTATAACTCTAAATCATCATTTGATTAGAGAGCTGAAAAGACATTCAGCCTACAGAGGTTAATTATATTCATTTATGTCACTGAGCATAGTATATTATCTAATTTTATATGCAAATGGATATGTAATAGCATAAATTACATGTTAAGTTTCAGATATAGAACAATAATGAAACCCTTGCCACCTTGCAATTTATACAGGAAAATTATAGTGATATTGATTTTATTGATCATTTGAACAAACAAAATGTATAGAGATAGTCCTCTAGGTCAGAAAAACATCTTGTTTAAAAAATTATCACAGGAAAAATCAGCATAAAGTCATTTTAAAATGTTCAAAAGACACTAGCATACTCACAAAAGTAGTTATTTTAATTGCTAAAAGTATTCACATATGGAAAATTGTTTCTACCATTTGCATAAAACATGCATGATATGTTTACTCTCCAAAAAAGGTTGGGAAATTTTAACAAAAAGCAGCATATCTGCTGAGTATGTAGCTGCTGAGGGGCCTATATGTTTTAAAAGCTTAAGTAAAATCCAATGCATTTAATCGGAATTGTTTTAAGATGTTTGGGTGGGGGCATTTTTGAATGAACTTACATGGTTCTTAAATATTATTCTTTCAAAGAATTTATTGAAAAAACTGAATATTGATGAATAATTGAGCTTATCTTAAAGTACTTTAATTGACATAATCTAGCAAAGAAATGAGCTCATGTTTTAGAGCTCATTTGTGTATAGAGAACAAACATCATTATATTTTTTCAGTACATATTTATGTTTTCTCAAAAAATTCGTATACCAGAATAATTTTTAAGATATATATGCAGATATACATATACACACGTACACACATATATATATTTACATACACTTATATAAATATTGGTTATAGTTCTTAAAAATCAGTAGTTATTTGGGATAACAACTCCATATAGAACATTTTCTTGAGGGAAAACATTGTTATTGATAACTTCATAAAAAAATTGTGTTTTGATTTGACTCACATCATTCTTTTGTTGAGAAGTTTTCCAGGTTAGCTTGAAGTCTAATCATGTATTCAGATTATCCTCAGTGGTTCTCATCATTGTCTGCATAGAACAATCACCTGAGGCTTTATACAACACAGGTCCCTGGGTCCTATCTGTAGGGATATTGATTTAATTGGACTGGATTGCATCCAGCACACTCAGGTTTTTAAGACTTCAAGGTAATACCAGAATGCAGCCTAAGGAGAGAATCACTGATCTAAGGATTGATTTTTGTAAATACTAGACATATTCAAGATAATCAAAACTTTCAAACTTAATACATTTTTATCTCCATTGTTTCCACACAGCTCCATCAATATTTTAAAACCAATCAGCCAATAGTTAGATATATTTAACACACATTTTCCTCACCAAAGTATATAATTAAAAATCAAATAGTTGATGATATGGTTATGTATTTGTTCATTCTTTGTAAAAATATAAGTAGTTAAACAAGTTGGAATTTTTATGAATATACTTTTATATCTGAATTAAAATCACTTCCCGTGAAATTCTGTAGTGTTTGGTGAAGTGAGGCATTTCCCAATGGGAGGCTCTCTTGTG
Organism: Trachypithecus francoisi; assembly: GCF_009764315.1. Taxonomy (NCBI): domain Eukaryota; kingdom Metazoa; phylum Chordata; class Mammalia; order Primates; family Cercopithecidae; genus Trachypithecus; species Trachypithecus francoisi. The sequence goes on along the minus strand of NW_022681463.1, from coordinate 52,892,569 downwards.
TTTCATTATTATTAGGAACTTGTGTGAAAGTAAGTGTAACATCCACTCAGTATGTAATGCTTCCTATAAAAGAACTGCAAGAGCCCCAAATTAGTGTTCTATTAAGGTATTGTTTCAATGATGGTAATTATCACTGATGGTAATGTGACTGCTTCCTAGGAGCTAAAGTAAACAGTCTTACTTTGAAGAATGTAATACAGAGCATAATGACTCATATAAATGAAATAGCCTTATAATCTTGTCAGATGACCTCTAACACCTTGTGGGACTATTAGAAACTATGTTAACTTGGATCTCTTCCTATTTACATAATGAGTTTTTTTTTTCTTTCTTTCTTTCTTTTTTTTTGAGATGGAGTCTTGCTCTGTCACCCAGGCTGGAGTGCAGTGGCCGGATGTCAGCTCACTGCAAGCTCCGCCTCCTGGGTTCACGCCATTCTCCTGCCTCAGCCTCCTGAGTAGCTGGGACTACAGGCGCCCGTCACCTCGCCCAGCTAGTTTTTTTGTATTTTTTAGTAGAGACGGGGTTTCACCGTGTTAGCCAGGATGGTCTCGATCTCCTGACCTCGTGATCCGCCCGTCTCGGCCTCCCAAAGTGCTGGGATTACAGGCTTGAGCCACCGCGCCTGGCCTACATAACGAGTTTTAATTTATGTCATGTACATTTCCCAGACTGAGTTAGACTGAGGTCAACTCTGGATAGTCTCACTGTTCCAGCAGAAGCCTCATGAGATCTAGAGCTCCAAATCTGTCTACAGAGACACACACACATAGGTGCATGCACACATACACAACCACACACAAACATACCATGAAGAAACAGAGGCAATTGCAACTAGATAAGACAAAAAAAAAAAAAAAAAGCTAAGAAAAAAACCTCGAAGAACACAAAACTACAACACAAAACCTCGTTATAAACAATAAAACCATTCACAAATAGAACAATCAGAAGAAAGGTTAAAGAAACAGTATTGTCTATGAGACATAGCTACAAATAGGCTCAGGCATGCATTAAAATGATTGCTAAGCCTAATGTTCTTCCACTGATTCTTCTTAGCCAGAGTAGCTGCAGACAGAAATGAGATAAAGGAGGTAATATTTTTCTTTCTTTTTTTTTGTTTTTGTTAAGAGTCTATTTATTTCTGTTAATAAATCCATTTGAAAGAGAAATAGCCATTAAAGCAAGTAAGTAAGCACAGCCTCTCTGGGAAGTTGGAGCTATATATATATTTGTGACAAATCCTGTGAAATGTTAGTAATAGGGGCATAAAAGGAGTATAAAATTTCTGCTAAAACAAAAATAGTTGTATTTGTATTGTGCTTATGCAAATATCATCTTTAAAGCAAGTCAATTACAGATATATCTTTAGAAATGAAAAATTTTACATAACTTGCATTAATATCAGGAAAGTATAATGAAGCATTAACAACATTTTGGCACTTCATTACACAGGATATTTGTCATTTGCACTCCTTATTTTAACACTGCATTTTCTTTTTGTAATATCCTCAAACAATAAGAAAATATGATATATTGTACATCTACATAAAAATATGATTATACAATATACATTATAGATATACAATATACATTAAATCTTGCAATATACATTACATATAGATAAAATATAGATATACAGTATACATTAATGCCTGAGTATGCTCACTCTAAAACATGCAGCATAGAGTTGTTTCTTCAGAATTAACTTGTTCATGAGTTAATATCTGCTATTCTGAGTGTCATCATGTTCAATGTTTTGATATTTAAAATTATTATTTACTTTGTTTTAATGAATTCTTTACTATTATTATTATTACTATACTTTAAGTTCTAGGGTACATGTGAATAATGTGCAGGTTTGTTACATATGTATACTTGTGCCATGTTGGTGTGCTGCACCCATCAACTCGTCAGCACCCATGAGCTCGTCATTTATATCAGGTATAACTCCCAATGCAATCCCTTCACCCTCCCCGATCCCCATGATAGGCCCCAGTGTGTGATGTTCCCCTTCCCGAGTCCAAGTGATCTCATTGTTCGGTTCCCACCTATGAGTGAGAACATGCGGTGTTTGGTTTTCTGTTCTTGTGATAGTTTGCTGAGAATGATGGTTTCCAGCTGCATCCATGTCCCTAAAAGGACGCAAACTCATCCTTTTTTATGGCTGCATAGTATTCCATGGTGTATATGTGCCACATTTTCTTAATCCAGTCTGTCACAGATGGACATTTGGGTTGATTCCAAATCTTTGCTATTGTGAATAGTGCTGCAATACACATACATGTGCATGTGTCTTTATAGCAGCATGATTTATAATTCTTTGGATATATACCCAGTAATGGGATGGCTGGGTCATATGGTACTTCTAGTTCTAGATCCTTGAGGAATCGCCATACTGTTTTCCATAATAGTCGAACTAGTTTACAATCCCACCAACAGTGTAAAAGTGTCCCTATTTCTCCACATCCTCTCCAGCATCTGTTGTTTCCTGACTTTTTTAAATGATTGCCATTCTAACTGGTGTGAGATGGTATCTCATTGTGGTTTTGATTTGCATTTCTCTGATGGCCAGTGATGATGAGGATTTGTTCATGTGTCTGTTGGCTGTATGAATGACTTCTTTTGAGAAATATCTGTTCATATGCTTTGCCCACTTTTTGATGGGGCTGTTTGTTTTTTTTCTTGTCAATTTGTTTGAGTTCTTTGTAGGTTCTGGATATTAGCCCTTTGTCAGATGAGTAGATTGTGAAAATTTTCTCCCATTCTGTAGGTTGCCTGTTCACTCTGATGGTAGTTTCTTTTGCTGTGCAGAAGCTCTTTAGTTTAATTAGATCCCATTTGTCAATTTTGGCTTTTGTTGCCATTGCTTTTGGTATTTTCGACATGAAGTCCTTGCCCATGTCTATGTCCTGAATGATATTACCTAGGTTTTCTTCTAGGGTTTTTATGGTATTAGGTCTAACATTTAAGTCTCTAATCCATCTTGAATTAATTTTCATATAAGGAGTAAGGAAAGGATCCAGTTTCAGCTTTCTACTTATGGCTAGCCAATTTTCCCAGCACCATTTATTAAATAGGGAATCCTTTCCCCATTTCTTGTTTCTCTCAGGTTTGTCAAAGATCAGATGGCTGTAGATGTGTGGTATTATTCTGAGGACGCTGTTCTGTTCCATTGGTTTATATCTCTGCTTTGGTACCAGTACCATGCTGTTTTGGTTACTGTAGCCTTGTAGTATAGTTTGAAATCAGGTAGCATGATGCCTCCAGCATTGTTCTTTTGACTTAGGATTGTCTTGGCAATGCGGAATCTTTTTTGGTTCCATATGAACTTTAAAGCAGTTTTTTCCAATTCTGTGAAGAAACTCATTGGTAGCTTGATGGGGATGGCATTGAATCTATAAATAACCTTGGGCAGTATGGCCATTTTCACGATATTGAGTCTTCCTATCCATGAGCATGGTATGCTCTTCCATTTGTTTGTGTTCTCTTTTATTTCACTGAGCAGTGGTTTGTAGTTCTCCTTGAAGAGGTCCTTTACATCCCTTGTAAGTTGGATTCCTAGGCATTTTATTCTCCTTGAAGCAATTGTGAATGAAAGTTCATTCATGATTTGGATTTCCGTTTGTCTGTTACTGGTGTATAAGAATGCTTGTGATGTTTGCACATTAATTTTGTATCCTGAGACTTCGCTGAAGTTGCTTATCAGCTTAAGGAGATTTTGGGCTGAGACAATGGGATTTTCTAAATATACAATCATGTCATCTGCAAACAGGGACAATTTGACTTCTTCTTTTCCTAACTGAATACCCTTGATTTCTTTCTCTTGCCTGATTGCCCTAGCCAGAACTTCCAAAACTATGTTGAATAGGAGTGGTGAGAGAGGGCATCCCTGTCTTGTGCCAGTTTTCAAAGGGAATTTTTCCAATTTTTACCCATTCAGTATGATATTGACTGTAGGTTTGTCATAAATAGCTCTTATTATTTTGAGATACATTCCATCAATACCGAATTTATTGAGCATTTTTAGCATGAAGGGCTGTTGAATTTTGTCAAAGGACTTTTCTGCATCTATTGAGATAATCATGTGGTTCTTGTCTTTGGTTCTGTTTATATGCTGGATTAGGTTTACTGATTTGCGAATGTTGAAACAGCCTTGCATCCCAGGGATGAAGCTCACTTGATCATGGTGGATAAGCTTTTTGATGTGTTGCTGGATCCGATTTGCCAGTATTTTATTGAGGATTTTTGCATTGATGTTCATCAGGAATATTGGTCTAAAATTCTTTTTTGTGTGTGTGTCTCTGCCAGGCTTTGGTATCAAGATGATGTTGGCCTCATAAAATGAGTTAAGGAGGATTCCCTCTTTTTCAATTGATTGGAATAGTTTCAGAAGGAATGGTACCAGCTCCTCCTTGTACCTCTGGTAGAATTCAGCTGTGAGTCCATCTGGTCCTGGACATTTTTTCGTTGGTAGGCTATTAAGTATTGCCTCAATTTCAGAGCCTGCTATTGGTCTATTCAGGGATTCAGCTTCTTCCTGGTTTAGTCTTGGGAGAGTGTAAGTGTCCAGGAAATTATCCATTCTTCTAGATTTTCTAGTTGATTTGCCTAGAGGTGTTTATAGTATTCTCTCATGGTAGTTTGTATTTCTGTGGGGTCGGTGGTGATATCCACTTTATCATTTTTTATTGCATCTATTTAATTCTTCTCTCTTCTTCTTTATTAGCCTTGCTAGTAGTCTATCAATTTTGTTGATCTTTTCAAAAAACCAACTCCTGGATTCATTGATTTTTTGCAGGGTTTTTTGTGTCTCTATCTCCTTCGGTTCTGCTCTGATCTTAGTTATTTCTTGCCTTCTGCTAGCTTTTGAATGTGTTTGCTCTTGCTTCTCTAGTTCTTTTAATTGTGATGTTAGAGTGTCAATTTTAGACTTTTCAGCTTTCTCCTGTGGGCATTTAGTGCTATAAATTTCCCTCTACACACTGCTTTAAATGTGTCCCAGAGATTCTGGTATATTGTATCTTAATTCTCATTGGTTTCAAAGAACATCTTTATTTCTGCCTTCATTTCATTATGTACCCAGTAGTCATTCAGGAGCAGGTTATTCAGTTTCCATGTAGTTGAGCGGTTTTGATTGAGTTTCTTAGTCCTGAGTTCTAGTTTGATTGCACTGTGGTCTGAGAGACAGTTTGTTATAATTTCTGTTCTTGTACATTTGCTGAGGAATGCTTTATTTCCAATTATGTGGTCAATTTTGGAATAAGTGTGATGTGGTGCTGAGAAGAATGTATATTTTGTTGATTTGGGGTGGAGAGTTCTGCAGATGTCTATTAGGTCTGCTTGGTGCAGAGATGAGTTCAATTCCTGGATATCCTTGTTAACTTTCTGTCTCCTTGATCTGTCTAATGTTGACAGCAGGGTGTTGAAGTCTCCCATTATTATTGTATGGGAGTCTAAGTCTCTTTGTAAGTCTCTAAGGACTTGCTTTATGAATCTGGGTGCTCCTGTATTGGGGGCATATATATTTAGGATAGTTAGCTCTTCCTGAATTGATCCCTTTACCATTATGTAATGGCACCCTTTGTCTCTTTCGATCTTTGATCGTTTAAAGTCTGTTTTATCAGAGACTAGGATTGCAACCCCTGTTTTTTTTTGTTCTCCATTTGCTTGGTAGATCTTCCTCCATCCCTTTATTTTGAGCGTATGAATGTCTCTGCATGTGAGATGGGTCTCCTGAATACAGCAAACTGATGAGTCCTGACTTTTTATCCAGTTTGCCAGGCTGTGTCTTTTAATTGGACCATTTAGTCCATTTATATTTAAGGTTAACATTGTTATGCATGAACTTGATCCTGCCATCATGATATTAACTGGTTATTTTGCTCGTTAGTTGATGCAGTTTCTTCCTCGCCTTGATGGTCTTTACATTTTGGCATGTTTTTGCAATGGCTGGTACCTGTTGTTCCTTTCCATGTTTAGGGCTTCCTTCAGGGTCTCTTGTAAGGCAGGCCTGATGGTGACAAAATCTCTAAGCATTTGCTTATCTGTAAAGGATTTTATTTCTCCTTCACTTATGAACCTTAATTTGGCTGGATATGAAATTCTGGGTTGAAAATTCTTTTCTTTAAGAACGTTGAATATTGGCCCCCACTCTCTTCTGGCTTGTAGAGTTTCTGCCAAGATATCTGCTGTTAGTCTGATGGGCTTCCCTTTGTGGGTAACCCGACCTTTCTCTCTGGCTGCCCTTAAGATTTTTTCCTTCATTTCAACTTTGGTGAATCTGGCAATGATGTATCTTGGAGTTGCTCTTCTGGAGGAGTATCTTTGTGGCGTTCTCTGTATTTCCTGAATTTGAATGTTGGCCTGCCTTACTAGGTTGGGGAAGTTCTCCTGGATGATATCCTGAAGAGTGTTTTCCAACTTGGTTCCATTTTCCCCCTCACTTTCAGGCACCCCAATCAGATGTAGATTTGGTTTTTTTACATAATCCCATACTTCTTGCAGCTTTGTTCATTTCTTTCTCTTCTTTTTTCTTTAGATTTCTCTTCTTGCTTCATTTCATTCATTTGATCTTCAATCACTGATACTCTTTCTTCCAGTTGATCGAGTCGGTTACTGAAGCTTGTGCATTTATCACGTATTTCTCATGTCATGGTTTTCATCTCTGTCATTTCGTTTATGACCTTCTCTGCATTAATTAATTTAGCTGTCAATTCTTCCACTCTTTTTTCAAGATTTTTAGTTTCTTTGCACGGGGTACGTAATTCCTCCTTTAGCTCTGAGAAGTTTGATGGACTGAAGCCTTCTTCTCCCATCTCGTCAAAGTCATTCTCTGTCCAGCTTTCATCCGTTGCTGGCAATGAGCTGCGTTCCTTTGCAGGGGATATGTGCTCTTATTTTTTGAATTTCCAGCTTTTCTGCCCTGCTTTTTCCCCATCTTTGTGGTTTTATCTGCCTCTGGTCTTTGATGATGGTGACGTACTGATGGGGTTTTGGTGTGGGCGTCCTTTCTGTTTGTTAGTTTTCCTTCTAACCGTCAGGGCCCTCAGCTGTAGGTCTGTTGGAGATTGGTTGAGGTCCACTCCAGATCCTGTTTGCTGAGTATCAGCAGCAGAGGCTGCAGAAGATAGGATATTGCTGAATAGCGAGTATACCCGTCTGATTCTTGCTTTGGAAGCTTCATCTCAGGGGTGTACCCCACCGTGTGAGGTGTGGGGTGTCGGTCTGCCCCTAGTGGAGGATGTCTCTCAGTTAGGCTACTCAGGGGTCAGGTACCCACTTGAGCAGGCAGTCTGTCCGTTCTCACATCTCACCCTCCGTGTTGGGAGATCCACTGCTCTCTGCAAAGCTATCAGACAGAGTCGTTTGCATCTGCAGAGGTTTCTGCTGCTTTGTTGTTTTGTTGTTGTTGTTGTTGTTGTTGTTGTTGATTAGCTGTGCCCTGTCCCCAGAGATGGAGTCTACAGAGACAGGCAGGGCACCTTGAGCTGCTGTGAGCTCCACCCAGTTCTAGCTTCCCAGCAGCTTTGTTTACCTACTTAAGCCTCAGCAATGGCGGGTGACCCTCCCCCAGCCTCGCTACTGTCTTGCAATTAGGTTGCAGACTGCTGTGCTAGCAATGAGGGAGGCTCTGTGGGCATGGGACCCTCCTGCCCAGGTGTGGTATATAATCTCCTGGTGGGCCCGTTTGCTAAGACCCTTGGTATCGCACAGTATTGGGGTGGGAGTTACCTGATTTTCCAGGTGTTGTATGTCTCAGTTCCCCTGGCTAGGAAAAGAGATTCCCTTCCCCCTTGTGCTTCCCAGGTGAGGTGATGCCTCGCCCTGCTCTCCCTGGTTGGGCTGCAGCAGCTGACCAGCACTGATTGTCCGCCACTCCCTAGTGAGATGAACCCAGTACCTCAGTTGAAAATGCAGAAATCACCTGTCTTCTGTGTCGCTCCAACTGGGAGCTGGAGACTGGAGCTGTTCCTATTCGGCCATCTTGCTCCGCCCCTTAAAGTGGGTAATATTTTTCTATACTCAAAACTTATCATAGGCTTGTGATTGAAGCATGGGTGACAGGGGCGTGTTTCTCTGCAGGATTTCTAAGATACATTGCTATCTCTTTGGGCTTGTATATTGTAGCATGGTAAAGATGAACACTATATAGCTTATGAGACTATGATCAGATTTCTGCCCTTCAAAATAAGTACTTCCCCTATTACTAATTGATATTTTCAACTGTAAATTCTGTAGAATAATGTATTCGCATCCTTAAATAATGGGATTCAATTCACTATTTTAAAGCACATCTTTTTTTCAAAGGTAAATGCGTAGTGCTGTACTTTTCTGGAAACAAAGAAACAAAAAAAGGGAACATTGATTTTACATAATTAATTTCTAATATCAAAATAATTTACTTTTTATGTTATTGTTATCGTGACTTGTTCATTCAGTGAGACATAAAATTATTCAAATTTATATAGCAATGTCCATTTAGGCAGCATTAATAGAAAAAAATTCTTTCACAGGTATGAGATAAATTTATTAACTCACTCAAAAATATCTATTGAATGACTGCTATGTTCCAGGCCTTATTCCATGTTCCAAGAATATAACAGTGAACAATACAGACACACTTCCTGACCTCTGAAATCTTGCAATCTTCTGATCTTTGAGTAGATTTATTTTTAATAACTTCTGAGATAGAATTATCCTTCACGGTGTCATTATAATTTAATCTTTACATTCCCAACAAAATTGTTACATCAGTAATACAAATGACAATTACAGATACTAACCTTTAAAAATAAAAACTTAATTTACTCAACATATTTTCAATTCACAAACAACTTATAACTACAATTTAAAATTGTAGCAGAGCTAATTTTAAAATAATCTTCATGTGGTCTCTATAAAAGTTTCTGACATGTTATAGTTCACATTATAACATCTAAAAAAAGATCTAACATTCTCATTTTGATGTTAACAAAAAAAGCTCTATTATATCAAAACTGAATTAAAAGTTAAGAAAAAGGTCATGCATAGCTATTTTGATTTTTTGTAATTGCATTACTTTTATTTTTTAATTTAAAATATAATTGCTAGGACTAATAATCCTTATATTGTTATTTACTACATAGTTATGTAAAAGTAGTGTTTTATTATTTTTTGGTAGTTGATTTTTTCTTTCCTCTAACAACTTTAATTATTTAAATTTCCTGTACATATTTGAGTTTGTGCCCTCTGTTTTATAGCATCACATTAGAAGTGCTACTCTGTTGGAGTGAGGAAATTCTATTTGGAGTATGGGACGAGGTAGTGATTTCCCACTGTAGTAGGATAATGATTTCTTAAATATCCAAGTCTTGTTGAATGGGAGGGGAGCAATGTGATTCAACAGACAGACAAACCACGGGTATTTATAATCAGGGTGTGATTACCAAGATGTGTGATCCTAAGGTGTGGCAGACCAAATGCCAGACAGAGACTCTTAAGAAGCATCAAGGACCACTCAGTTCGCTAGCTCAAGGAGCCCATTGTATTTACAATCAAGAAACACGATTTATGCTCGTACGATTTTGGCCTACCTGATTCTTCATATCCATTCAAAAGTCTTATACTCGGCCGGGTGCCGTGGCTCAAGCCTGTAATCCCAGCACTTTGGGAGGCTGAGACGGGCGGATCACGAGGTCGGGAGATCGAGACCATCCTGGCTAACATGGTGAAACCCCGTCTCTACTGAAAATACAAAAAACTAGCCGGGCGAGGTGGTGGGCGCCTGTAGTCCCAGCTACTCCGGAGGCTGAGGCAGGAGAATGGCATAAACCCGGAAGGCGGAGCTTGCAGTGAGCTGAGATCCGGCCACTGCACTCCATCCGGGGTGACAGAGCAAGACTCCGTCTCAAAAAAAAAAAAAAAAAAAAAAAAGTCTTATACTCATCCCATAATGATCTGTGGTGTTATTCACAACAAACAAACCAATGTTCCTTATCCTTTCTCCAAACTCTCATCTATCTTGAAGCTCATGACAGCAGTTTATGACACACATTGCCCCTTTTTGCCACAGCTATTTACAGCTCTCAAGATGTGTAATTTAGTCTCCCTCATTCTCTGAAAATTCAGTAATTCAGCTTACTATCTTTCTCTTCCAAACTATCCCTGCAACTTCTCAGTAAATTTCCTATCCATATACACTATGCTTACTATATCCATTTACACATGCAGTTCCTTTAGGAATTCTCCTTCAATAGACTTCTGGCCCCTGTTAGTTCAGCCATCTGAACTTTGAAAATTACCAGTAACAGCTAACCCCTCTTTCTCACTTATTACTAGGTTCATCCCATCTTCCAATCAATCCATTGATACTACTGTATTTTCACTGTTCACCATGTCTTTCTTACCTATCTGACTTACATCTTATGACCACTCATTATAATCTCTTTCCTTTGTTCATAAAGCCTCAATACCATTATGAACACCCCTGCTTTATTTTCCTGAAAAAATGTTTACTGTTTTCACTGTTTTTTCACTGGTCGCCTGTTCTAAGTCATCATCGAATAAGTGAACTTAAAGGAGAAAACCTCACAACAATGCTAAATGATCTCATTTTAATATCCTGACCACTGAACTCAAGGGATTCCTTAAGGCTGTAGGGTGATACCACTCCATCTCCTTATTCAATTTATTCTCCCATTACTCTGCATAATTGTTCCAATTACTCTCCTCTCTATGGAACTATAGCATCTTTTTCCAGATACAAAATCATGGTTATTATTTCACTGAGAAAGTAGAAAGTGTATGAAGGAAACGCCTGCACGAACCCATTTTCAAGTCTATCAACCCTCCTATACGCCTATCCTCTTCCCACAACAAATGAGCTATAGGCTCCTATGTAAGTCTCAGCTCTACACTTGTGCAACGGATCCTATTATCTCTTGTTTGCAAAGTGAATGACTCTGGCAACTTCCCTATCATGTTCCTGTATGATCAATGTTTTCCTTATTATTTGGACATTTTCATTTGCATAGAAACATATTGCAGTTTCTACTGTCTTAGAAACAGAGCAACAGAAAGTAAATAAAAATCCCTTCACTCTGCCTCTTCCTTTAATGCCTGACTTGACTGTTCTACTCAACGAAACTCATTGAAAGTGTAACTGTACTTACTGTCTGAGCTCTTTCTCTTCCCATCCTTTCTCCAACAAACTTCAATCAGACTTGCTTCCTCTACTCTGAAGAAATATCACATGCTGTTGTCATCTCTGCTCACCTGAATCCAGTGGTCAATCATCAGTTCATGTTTAAGTTGACTTAACAGTATCTTTTCACACCCTGTTATCATTCTACAACTTTTAGAACATTAATTTCCTCAGACCACAACTACATTCTACCTTGGCTTATTATTATTATTATTATTTTTGCAAGTTTAACCTGATAATTTATTTGTGGGAAAAAAAAAACGCTAGTTTTGATGAGAAAAAGTTCAGTCCTTTCCTTGTAAATACAAATAAACTCAACAGGAACTTTAAAGGTAGTAGGACAGAAAATGCAAGAGTAACTCTTGTAATCCGTTTCAATTAAACAGACAAATCAAGTTGAAGAACAGTGTAAAACACTATTCGGCTTGAATATTTATTAGCCTATGCATCCTGTTGTTCAATTGTGTTTTGATTTTTAAAAAAAGCAAACCAACGAAATTTATAAGAGGTATTGCCCCATTTAGAGTGCTGAAAATAACTTAGTTTCCCTCTCCAAAGATACTTTTCATCCTCTAAAGCATAAAATGCTATATAATATCTTATGCAAATTAATCAGTGTTTTTACAAAAGTAATGCAGTTTTGGACTGATGATATTACACTGCATTTGTGGTAAAGTACTAAGCACAAGATCAATTAGGCATTTTCAATCTAATCAGTTTCTAAGGATATCATTTAATTCTTGGCAATATATAATAACTGGTATGATTTTGGTACTTAAATCATAAATTGTGGAGAACAAGAAGAAATGTATTATAGTAACAGGGTTTATATCTAGCAAACAGTTGCAGTGTTGAACAAAGCTCTTCTACGAACTTCGTGAATTTGTTTTGCCGTTGGTCACCTGTAGTAGAGCCTTGATTTGATTCTTCCGTCTTCATGCTTTCTCCATCTGCAGTCTTTAACATTTCTTCATCTTTGCCATCATCATATAGATCTTTTGACATTAATTCTCTAGCTAATTTGATATTGAGTCCTTCGTTGTAGTGAAGCTTCCTTTTCATTTCAAATTGTCACCTTTTTTCTCGTTCCTCAGGTGAGAGGTCACTAGCCTCCTGTCCACTGCTTTCTTGTTCCTGAATCCTATACTTTGGATCCAAGCCTTCAGCAGCAGCTAATTTCTTAGCTAAGATATCTGCTGCTATGGCTTCAGTGGTTTCTGTATCACTACATGCATCTTCACCATCCCCATCTTAACGACAGTAAGGAGTGCTTGGTTCATCTATTTTCATTAAACCATCGTCTTTGTCTGCTGGATGATATGTCGCCAGGATGTTCATTTCTTTCCAATTCTGGGATTTTTTTGCTCCGCTCCTCGTCTACACTCCCGCTGCACTGTTAGCCGACGCCACCGTAGAGGAAGCTTAAGAGGTCTTGTTCTTCAGGATCCTTTTGATGGGCCAGCGCGAGGCAGTCCAGGCCGCCATTTCCGGGCGCTCCTGCTGCTGGCTCAGGGTCACCGCTTGGCGTCGGGTCCGGAAGAAAAGAGTCGGGCCCTGGCAGAGACAGTGCAGGGAGTCGCGCAGCCCGCTTAGGGCTAAAGCGGCCGCACCTGCTGTCTCAGAAACGGCTACCTGAGTGGTTGTCACGAAACAACGACCCCAGCGCCACAGCCAGCGCCGGAGGAGTGGCGGCTGCTTGCGGGCCCTTAGCCGCCGGCAGTTCAGCCGCACTAGCCAGGAGACGCCGGCAAGAGCTCCAGCGCTGGATCGACGCCAAGCCAAGGGGGCCCACTCTCTCAGGATATCTTACTTTGATTTAAATTCTATCACACTGGCATCTGTTTCTCACTCCCCTTTGCTTGTTCTTTCTCATTTTATGTGTCTGAAATCTCTTGTGTGTCTAAGAACTCAGACTTCCGACTACTTCTCTATTATTTCTGCACACAGTTACTAAGTTATTTCATGCAGTCCAGTGCCTGGAAAAGCCATCTATATGTTTGACGACTGTTATATCACTTTATTCCGAGTTCTGCTTTTGTTTTTGGCACATCGTAAGTCCTTTTAAAATACTTTGTGAATAAATACAGAGATGAATGAGACCTAAAATATCAGGTATCTTTATGCAAGGAGCCATTGAGATGGTTATAAGCAGAACCAGTGCCAGTCTTTGGACTTTTGATCTTATATTGAGTCCAAATTAGGAATATCTTCTTTCATTGTTAATTTATTTTTAAATGCATAATTTTTCTCCTAAAAATGGTGCCTGTCAGATGATTGATGCCTTTATACTTGAATATCAGTCATTAAACATTTCATTTACCATCAAAATAGTACTCAGCACTATTAAATCTCTTTAATTTTGAGAATGGATTGAATGACTTGCATTGTCATGGTATGCGGCATTTGGATGTTATAAAAAAATACAGTTGATAGAAAGAGACAAATAGATGACAAATAACATAATATTCCTTACACAAATTTTTAAACAATTAAATTACAGCTTTTATTTTTATTTTGGACTAAGATATAACTAGTATTAAGTCAGGAATGGTGTGATATTTGGAAATTCATTTATAACCTCATATTCCTCCTTTGTAAAATGAAAAAAAAAAACTTTCTCAGTGAGTTGTAAGGAGTAAACAAAATAGTTTAGAATAGTGTCTGGCATAAAAGAAGCTCTTTGAAAGTTAATAATAATAATTATGTAATCAGTTAATTCAAATTGACATCAAATTAGAATTATATTTATTAAATACATTTGTGATGTCAAGATACACTAATATATCTAAGATTTAAAACTGAATCGGCCGGGCGCGGTGGCTCAAGCCTGTAATCCCAGAACTTTGGGAGGCCGAGACGGGCGGATCACGAGGTCAGGAGATCGAGACCATCCTGGCTAACACAGTGAAACCCCGTCTCTACTAAAAAATACAAAAAACTAGCCGGGCGTGGTGGTGGGCGCCTGTAGTCCCAGCTGCTCGGGAGGCTGAGGCAGGAGAATGGCGTGAACCCGGGAGGCGGAGCTTGCAGTGAGCTGAGATCCGGCCACTGCACTCCAGCCTGGGCGACAGAGCGAGACTCCTTCTCAAAAAAAAAAAAAAAAAAAAAACTGAATCATAGTTGACTTCTTTTCAATGTTCTTTCCTTTTGTAACAAGTGTGTGGTACTTATGTTAATATTTTTGTTATTGTTTTACTTGAACCATAAAATCACCACATGACTTCAGAATACAGTATTCCTAGCAGCTGTTTCTCACTGCTGATTCACTAACATCTGTTTCTCATTCCTGATTCACAGAACTGGCTGTGGTAAGAAAATAATAATGCATATTAAGCTGATTATTTTACATGTCCTCCAAATCAATCCGTTTCTAGACTACCTCTCTTGACCCACTATTATAGCATATTTTTTGCAAATATCGGGGCATGTCTATAGCTTCTGTAATCATAAAAAAATCATTTTCAGTCTTGGCACTAAAACTATTTGCATATATTCAAAAGAATATTTGATTTTGACCTTCGATTCATGTCCCTATTTTTCAAATTTATCCTTATTGATTCAATTAATTATTTATGAAATGTACTTTTTTCATGCTTGCAATATTTTTTATGTGTTTGACACAAATGTTTAAGTTGTTAATATAAAATTTAGGTTAAGTACATCAAATACTAAGAATTCTAGTTCAATATATGGTGACCTTTAGAGAATTACTTGTGTTAGAAAATACACTTTGTCAATGAACACTTACTTAGAAAAGCATTGTGTCCTGCTCAAGTGTTGCTTAAATAGAATTTATACAGTAATAGGTCACCTTAAAAAAATATGCCAGATGGTGAACGAACTGAGGAACAGGTTGAGTTAATGAAAAATGCATTGATGATGCTAGGACATTTGTCTGACATTATAGAGCAAATTGTGAGGGAAGGCACAAGTATGAAGGAGGTTTAATATTCAAATGGTGTTTTTTTTTTTTTTTTTTTTTTTTTTTTTTTTTTAGTATCAGCAAAGAACTATGTCTTCTTCCAACAATATCTTAAACTAAAAAAGTAGACTAGTGACACAGGACCCCAGTGCTGCTTTGCCAGCTGGTGAATTCTGATGTTGGTGATGCCCCTACCCAAGATTGCCCTTGAATTGCCACAGGAGGTACCCCACCCACTTGGTTCAGTGGGCTGCCTTTGATTTGTGCCCCAGGCTGGATCCAGTGCTCACTGTGGGATCCACGCTCAGCCTGCCGCTCAGAGCCGGGCATGCAGCAACCTGCTTCCACCTTGGACACCTGCATCTGAATGAGGGGAATGCAGTGGCTCCCAAGAAACTCGGAGACACCAGCAACTCAGGATCTCCAAAGGGGGTATTATTCCCACCTTCTGCAGTTCAGTGGACGGGTGTGTCAACAGCTTTTTCAGTCCTGTTGCCCAACTCCAGCGTGTGTCTCCTGGGCTGACAGCCCCACCTCTGCTTTCTGTTGTATGGGACAGTCGCCCAACACTGGCGGAGGACCTTGGGCTAGAGTGCTTCAGCCTTTTTCATACCCACATTTGGCAGGTCCCAAGTTCTTGCCCCACTTCCAAGAAGAATGAAGTTACTCTGACAACTGAAGGATGAGCAGGGCAGAGACTTTTATTGAGCGACAGCACAGTTTATAGGAGAGAGGGGACCCAAAAAGGACCGCCCCCTACCCAAAGTCGAGTAGCCTGTGAGGTGTCTGAGTCCGACTGTGTCCTTGGTTTTTATGGGCTCAGAATGGAGGAAGTGCATGCTGATTTGTCCATGGGCAGGAGGAAGTGGTGCTGAGTTGGTCCATAGTTGGGTGTGGAAAAAGCACCATCTGACTTGCTGATGGGCATCAAGGAAGTTCTCACTACGGGTCGCAGACTCTACTTGGAACTGGAAGCCCAGCCCCCAGGCTTTAGGCTATCCTTGACTTGATGGTTGGATCCCACCAGAGACCTGCCCTGCCTAGGAACCTGTCTGCCTCCTGCCACCATCAATAGCATCTTTTATAAATGTAAGTTCACAAATACTGCATCTTAGATTGTAACCATTTAGTGCTAGCATTGAATAATTATATACTATAAGAGGAAATCTTTTAAGACAGAATTAGTGACTACAGTTAAAAAGTTATAAGTTGGCCGGGCGCGGTGGCTCAAGCCTGTAATCCCAGCACTTTGGGAGGCCGAGACGGGCGGATCACGAGGTCAGGAGATCGAGACCATCCTGGCTAACATGGTGAAACCCCGTCTCTACTAAAAATACAAAAAACTAGCCGGGCGAGGTGGCGGGCGCCTGTAGTCCCAGCTACTTGGGAGGCTGAGGCAGGAGAATGGCGTGAACCCGGGAGGCGGAGCTTGCAGTGAGCCGAGATTGCGCCACTGCACTCCAGCCTGGGCGACAGAGCGAGACTCCACCTCAAAAAAAAAAAAAAAAAAAAAAAAAAAGTTATAAGTTGAGCTATTATCTGTTAATGTTTGGATAGTGGGATGTCTTTTTTTGCTAAAAATTTTCATTCCAGTTTAATACAATAAAGTTAAAAAACTGTTTAGTTAAAATATATATTCCATCATCTTAATTCAGTTTTTATGTCTCCTCATGCAAGGAGCAAGAGGTTGGTAGACAGTTTAATTCAAATGAGAGTTCAGAAATTAGAAACTTGGAAAAATTGCCAAATAGCTTGCACCAGGCACTGCTTTAAAGTAAGCATTAAAAAAAATCCACTCATCAAGCTGTGTCAACACTTTTATTCTCCTCATTTATTCTTCAAGGCAACTGAAAATCCATGAGATTTGTAAGGTATTGACCATAATGTTTGCATCCTCTGTGTTTCAATGAAATCCTTTTTTACCTATTATATAAGTGCTCCCAAAACTAACTCATTATATTCTACATCAAAAATATACTATTTTAATTATAGAAACTTCTTTTAACTTTTAATATACTTAAAGTATTTATTCCGTAACTCTAGGTACAATTATATATGTGAATACATTTATATGTTTTAAAGTCTCAGTCATTTTCGTGTTTTATGAGAAAATGAATTGTTTTCAAACTCAGTTTGAAGTCTTCATTAAAAATGAAATCTAATGAATTATGTAGTGAAATTCCTTTTAATGTCACTTATATATAACTAGAATTAAAGAATTAAAACAATATTTTCCATGGTTTCAAAAACTATCCTTCTCTTCCACTCTTATTGACATAGTCAGTGAATAAATTACCTAATTTACCATGTTCTCACATAGAAGTGTTGATTTCACCTTTTTGAAACCATAGTCTTCTAGAAAATGGGGAAATGCCAGCATGCTAAAATCAGCAATCTCTATGATGCCATAGGCATAAGCAGAAAAAAAAAAGTCATGATTCTCTAAGTTAATTTCTGAATAAAATAAAAATGTATGGGAGAGCGTAAGATAGGCAAAAGAGGATTAGAAAAGTTACAGAAAATCCTTGAAGAAGTGACAAGAAGACAGAGACAGGTCAAAGTAGATTTATTTTTATGTCAGTATACACTTATAAGTTATGATGGACTTCTAAGCTTACACGTTTGACATATCCCTACTTTTCTCATAAAGTCATGAAGCATGGCTTTATTTGACTATAATTAGTTTGGAGAAAAAGTGATTTGACAAATGATCTCTTTTACATAATGATATTTTATGGATAATTAATGTTCATAACATTAGATTTTTAAGCATATAAAACAATGCTAACATCTGTTCAGATCCACATTTTAATATAACAGGTTTCACAGATAGTTTGTGATTTTGCTTTTCAAATATCCAGGGAAGTGGATACGTTGTGTTTATATGTGAAATGACATACAGTTACTTTAAGATTTTAGAGAATATGATAAATGAAGAATTAAAGAGTCTCATTTTCCAGCTTCTAATGTTCCCTTGAAGAGAATGCCTAAGGTAAAAGCAATGTTAGTTTTTCACCTCATTTCACTGATTCAGTGGTAATTCACAGAAGTGCCTCTGTAAGTTGAGAAAGTATATCCAGGTGTATACATTTGAATGCATTCTAGCATTTGGTTTTTACTTCAAGCTGCATTTTTCCTTTATATCAGAAAACCTTTGAGACATAAGTGGTTAAATGAAGAATAATTAGAAGCAAGGTAAGATTGAATAAGCATGACCAAAGTAGAGAATGATGCCTCAACACTTTCTGTTAATGAATATTTATGTCCTTTTACTCCTTGTACAAACACATATTTCTGTGCATATTCAGTTAGCTTTAATACTTTAAATAAATTTTTAAAAGGTTTAATTTTAATACATAACATTTGCTTAAAATACATCTTTCTTTAAATTATTTATTCCATTGTACACATCATAACCTTTTACTTTAGATTCTGGATGGTTCCATAATGTTTGGTTAAGAATTTATTTCTCTAAATGCTGAATAGTCATGCATTTAATGAGAAATATATAATCTTGTATTTCTCTAAACCTGCAAATTCACTCATACTTCACATAAGAATGCACCATCAATTTATTTATTTTTAAGAGAAACTGAAAAGAATGATAAAGATAGTATTGCTTGAATTTACATTTCATTTTTAGAGTATAAAATAATTATTCTCATATCTTCATAACATATATTATAATCCTCAAAGGTCTTTAATAAACAAAATAAATTTTTCACCTTCCTTCTTTGTTTACTTCTTTACCCTATTATTATTCTTGCTTTGTGACATTTTGTTTCTGCCATCTTATTCAAAAAAATAAAAATATTTTCAAACATGTCATATTAATATACTTCAAAATGTATTATATATTGTAAGTACTCTCTGTGCAAATTAATGCTCTTATCTTATTTGAAGTTTGTTTATTAAAAATAAGATTAGATTTTCTAGATATTTTCTGGTTTACTTTTCTTTAAAGTGTTTGCATTAATCACTGTGATAACTGTACTTTTTCTTTTTTTTATTATTATATTTTAAGTTATAGGGTACATGTGCATAACGTGCAGGTTTGTTACATATGTATACTTGTGCCATGTTGGTGTGCTGCACCCATCAACTCGTCAGCACCCATCAATTCGTCATTTATATCAGATATAACTCCCAATGTAATCCCTCCCCCCTACCCCCTCCCCATGATAGGCCCCAATGTGTGATGTTACCCTTCCAGAGTCCAAGTGATGTCATTGTTCAGTTCCCACCTATGAGTGAGAACATACGGTGTTTGGTTTTCTGTTCTTGTGATAGTTTGCTAAGAATGATGGTTTCCAGCTGCATCCATGTCCCTACAAAGGACGCAAACTCATCCTTTTTTATGGCTGCATAATATTCCATGGTGTATATGTGCCACATTTTCTTAATCCAGTCTGTCACAGATGGACATTTGGGTTGATTCCAAGTCTTTGCTATTGTGAATAGTGCCGCAATAAACATACATGTACATGTGTCTTTATAGCAGCATGATTTATAATCCTTTGGGTATATACCCAGTAGTGGGATGGCTGGGTCGTATGGTACATCTAGTTCTAGATCCTTGAGGGATCGCCATACTGTTTTCCATAATGGTTGAACTAGTTTACAATCCCACCAACAGTGTAAAAGTGTTCCTATTTCTCCACATCCTCTCCAGCATCTGTTGTTTCCTGACTTTTTAATGATTGCCATTCTAACTGGTGTGAGATGGTATCTCATTGTGGTTTTGATTTGCATCTCTCTGATGGCCAGTGATGATGAGCATTTTTTTATGTGTCTGTTGGCTGCATGAATGTCTTCTTTTGAGAAATGTCTGTTCATATCCTTTGCCCACTTTTTGATGGGGTTGTTTGTTTTTTTCTTGTAAATTTGTTTGAGTTCTTTGTAGGTTCTGGATATTAGCCCTTTGTCAGATGAGTAGATTGCAAAAATTTTCTCCCATTCTGTAGGTTGCCTGTTCACTCTGATGGTAGTTTCTTTTGCTGTGCAGAAGCTCTTTAGTTTAATTAGATCCCATTTGTCAATTTTGGCTTTCGTTGCCATTGCTTTTGGTGTTTTAGACATGAAGTCCTTGCCCATGCCTATGTCCTGAATAGTACCACCTAGGTTTTCTTCTAGGGTTTTCATGGTATTAGTTCTGACATTTAAGTCTCTAATCCATCTTGAATTAATTTTCACATAAGGAGTAAGGAAAGGATCCAGTTTCAGCTTTCTACTTATGGCTAGCCAATTTTCCCAGCAACATGTATTAAATAGGGAATCCTTTCCCCATTTCTTGTTTTTGTCAGGTTTGTCAAAGATCAGATGGCTGTAGATGTGTGGTATTATTTCTGAGGACTCAGTTCTGTTCCATTGGTCTATATCTCTGTTTTGGTACCAGTACCATGCTGTTTTGGTTACTGTAGCCTTGTAGTATAGTTTGAAGTCAGGTAGCGTGATGCCTCCAGCTTTGTTCTTTTGACTTAGGACTGTCTTGGCAATGTGAGCTCTTTTTTGGTTCCATATGAACTTTAAAGAAGTTTTTTCCAATTCTGTGAAGAAAGTCATTGGTAGCTTGATGGGGATGGCATTGAATCTATAAATCACCTTGGGCAGTATGGCCATTTTCACGATATTGATTCTTCCTATCCATGAGCATGGTATGTTCTTCCATTTGTTAGTGTCCTCTTTTATTTCACTGAGCAGTGGTTTGTAGTTCTCCTTGAAGAGGTCCTTGACATCCCTTGTAAGTTGGATTCCTAGGTATTTTATTCTCTTTGAAGCAATTGTGAATGGAAGTTCATTCCTGATTTGGCTTTCTGTTTGTCTGTTACTGGTGTATAAGAATGCTTGTGATTTTTGCACATTAATTTTGTGTCCTGAGACTTTGCTGAAGTTGCTTATCAGCTTAAGGAGATTTTGGGCTGAGACAATGGGGTTTTCTAAATATACAATCATGTCATCTGCAAACAGGGACAATTTGACTTCCTCTTTCCCTAACTGGATACCCTTGATTTCTTTCTCTTGCCTGATTGCCCTAGCCAGAACTTCCAACACTATGTTGAATAGGAGTGGTGAGAGAGGGCATCCCTGTCTTGTGCCAGTTTTCAAAGGGAATTTTTCCAGTTTTTGCCTATTCCGTATGATATTGGCTGTGGGTTTGTCATAAATAGCTCTTATTATTTTGAGGTACATCCCATCAATACCGAATTTATTGAGCGCTTTTAGCATGAAGGGCTGTTGAATTTTGTCAAAAGCCTTTTCTGCATCTATTGAGATAACCATGTAGTTCTTGTCTTTGATTCTGTTTATATGCTGGATTACGTTTATTGATTTGCGAATGTTGAACCAGCCTTGCATCCCAGCGATGAAGCCCACTTGATCATGTTGGATAAGCTTTTTGATGTGCTGCTGAAACCGATTTGCCAGTATTTTATTGAGGATTTTTGCCTCGATATTCATCAGGAATATTGGTCTAAAATTTTCTTTTTTTGTTGTGTCTCTACCAGGCTTTGTTTTCAAGATGATGTTGGCCTCATAAAATGAGTTAGGGAGGATTCCCTCTTTTTCAATTGAGTGGAATAGTTTCAGAAGGAATGGTACCAGCTCCTCCTTGTACCTCTGGTAGAATTCAGCTGTGAATCCATCTGGTCCTGGACTTTTTTTGGTTGGTAGGCTATTAATTATTGCCTCAATTTCAGAGCCTGCTATTGGTCTATTCAGGGATTCAGCTTCTTCCTGGTTTAGTCTTGGAAGAGTGTAAGTGTCCAGGAAATTATCCATTTCTTCTAGATTTTCTAGTTGATTTGCATAGAGGTGTTTATAGTATTCCACCTTTTTATAGTATTTTTTATTCCATCTATTTGATTCTTCTCTCTTTTCTTCTTTATTAGTCTTGCTAGCGGTCTGTCAATTTTGTTGATTTTTTCAAAAAAACAACTCCAGGATTCATTGATTTTTTGGAGGGTTTTTTGTGTCTCTTTCTCCTTCAGTTCTGCTCTGATCTTAGTTATTTCTTGCCTTCTGCTAGCTTTTGAATGTGTTTGCCCTTGCTTCTCCAGTTCTTTTAATTGTGATGTTAGAGTTTCAATTTTAGATCTTTCCAGCTTTTTCTTGTGGGCATTTAGTGCTATAAATTTCCCCCTACACACTGCTTTAAATGTGTCCCAGAGATTCTGATATGTTGTATCTTTGTTCTCATTGGTTTCAAAGAACATCTTTATTGTTGCCTTCATTTTGTTATCTACCCAGTAGTCGTTCAGGAGCAGGTTGTTCAGTTTCCATGTAGTTGAGTGGTTTTGATTGAGTTTCTTAGTCCTGAATTCTAGTTTGATTGCACTGTGTCCTGAGCGACAGTTTGTTATAATTTCTGTTTTTTTACATTTGCTAAGGAGTGCTTTACCTACAATTATGTTGGCAATTTTGGAATAAGTGCGATGTGGTGCTGAGAAGAATGTATATTCTGTTGATTTTGGGTGGAGAGTTCTATAGATGTCTCTTAGGTCTGCTTGGTGCAGACATGAGTTCAATTCCTGGATATCCTTGTTAACTTTCTGTCTCGTTGATCTCTCTAATGCTGACAATGGAGTGTTGAAGTCTCCCAATATTATGGTATGGGAGTCTAAGTCTCTTTGTAAGTCTCTAAGGACTTGCTTTATGAATTTGGGTGCTCCTGTATTGGGTGTATATATATTTAGGATAGTTAGCTCTTCCTGTTGAATTGATCCCTTTACCATTATGTAATGGCCTTCTTTGTCTCTTTTGATCTTTGATCGTTTAAAGTCTGTTTTATCAGAGACTAGGATTGCAACCCCTGCTTTTTTTTGTTCTCCATTTGCTTGTTAGATCTTCCTCCATCCCTTTATTTTGAGCGTATGTATGTCTCTGCATGTGAGCTGGATCTCCTGAATACAGCAGACTGATGGGTCTTGACTCTTTATCCAGTTTGCCTGTCTGTGTCTTTTAATTGGAACATTTAGTCCATTAACATTTGTTAATATTGTTGTGTGTGAACTTGATCCTGCCATTATGATATTAACTGGTTATTTTGCTCGTTAGTTGATGCAGTTTCTTCCCAGCCTTGATGGTCTTTACATTTTGGCATGTTTTTGCAATGGCTGGTACCGGTTGTTCCTTTCCATGTTTAGGGCTTCCTTCAGGGTCTCTTGTAAGGCAGGCCTGATGGTGACAAAATCTCTAAGCATTTGCTTATCTGTAAAGGATTTTATTTCTTCTTCACTGATGAAACTTAGTTTGGCTGGATATGAAATTCTGGGTTGAAAAATTCTTTTCTTTAAGAACATTGAATATTGGCCCCCACTCTCTTCTGGCTTGTAGAGTTTCTACTGAGAGGTCTGCTGTTAGTCTGATGGGCTTCCCTTTGTGGGTAACCCGACCTTTCTCTCTGGCTGCCCTTAAGATTTTTTCCTTCATTTCAACTTTGGTGAATCTGGCAATTATGTGTCTTGGAGTTGCTCTTCTGGAGGAGTATCTTTGTGGTGTTCTCTGTATTTCCTGAATTTGAATGTTGGCCTGCCCTACTAGGTTGGGGAAGTTCTCCTGGATGATACCCTGAAGAGTGTTTTCCAAGTCGGTTCCATTTTCCCCCTCACTTTCAGGCACCCCAATCAGACGTAGATTTGGTCTTTTTACATAATCCCATACTTCTTGCAGGCTTTGTTCATTTCTTTTTCTTCTTTTTTCTTTTGGTTTCTCTTCTCGCTTTATTTCATTCATTTGATCCTCAATCGCTGATACTCTTTCTTCCAGTTGATCGAGTCAGTTACTGAAGCTTGTGCATTTGTCACGTATTTCTCGTGTCATGGTCTCATCTCTGTCATTTCGTTTATGATCTTCTCTGCATTAATTATTCTAGCTATCAATTTTTCCGCTCTTTTTTCAAGATTTTTAGTTTCTTTGCGCTGGGTATGTAATTCCTCCTTTAGCTCTGAGAAGTTTGATGGACTGAAGCCTTCTCTCATCTCGTCAAAGTCATTCTCTGACCAGCTTTGATCCATTGCTGGCGATGAACTGTGCTCCTTTGCAGGGGGAGATGCGCTCTTATTTCTTGAATTTCAAGGTTTTCTGCCCTGCTTCTTCCCCATCTTCATGGTTTTATCTGCCTCTGGTCTTTGATGATGGTGACGTACTGATGGGGTTTTGGTATAGGTGTTCTTCCTGTTTGATAGTTTTCCTTCTAATAGTCAGGACCCTCAGCTGTAGGTCTGTTGGAGATTGCTTGAGGTCCACTCCAGACACTGTTTGCCTGGGTATCAGCAGCAGGGGTTGCAGAAGATAGAATATTGCTGGACAGCGAGTGTACCTGTCTGATTCTTACTTTGGAAGCTTCCTCTCAGAGGTGTACTCCACCCTGTGAGGTGTGGGGCGTCAGACTGCCCCTAGTGGGGGATGTCTCCCAGTTAGGCTACTCAGTGGTCAGAGACCCACATGAGCAGGCAGTCTGTCCCTTCTCAGATGTCAACCTCCATTTTGGGAGATCCACTGCTCTCTTCAAAGCTGTCATACAGAGTCGTTCGGGTCTGCACAGGCCTCTGCTGCTTCCCCTTTTATTGTTTAGCTGTGCCCTGTCCCCAGAGGTGGAGTCTACAGAGACAGGCAGGTTTCCTTGAGCTGCTGTGAGCTCCACCCAGTTCGAGCTTCCCAGCGGCTTTGTTTACCTACTTAAGCCTCAGCAATGGCAGGCGCCCCTTCCCCAGCCTCGCTGCTGCCTTGTGGTTAGATCCCCGCACACTGCTGTGTTAGCAATGACGGAGGCTCCGTGGGCATGGGACCCTCCCGGCCAGGTGTGGGATATATTCTCCTGTTGTGCCCATTTGCTTAAAGTGCAGTATTGGGGTGGGAGTTACCCAATTTTCCAGGTGTTGTGTGTCTCAGTTCCCCTGGCTAGGAAAAGGGATTCCCTTCCCCCTTGCGCTTCCCAGGTGAGGCGATGCCTCGCCCCGCTTCAGTTCTCACTGGTCGGGCTGCAGCAGCTGACCAGCACCAATTGTCCAGCACTCCCCAGTGAGATGACCCCAGTACCTCAGTTGAAAATGCAGAAATCACCAGTCTTCTGTGTTGCTCCTGCTGCGAGTTGGAGACTGGAGCTATTCCTATTTGGCCATCTTGCTCCGCCCTACTGTACTTTTTCTAATTTACTTTTTGTTCTTCCTCCTATAATGTTGTCATTCTCCCTTTCCTTCAGCTAACTGGAATACTTAGTTAATTTATTTTTTTCCAAAATTAACATTTAATTATTGGCTTCATACTTGTGAAAAAGTTTTATCTATATCCTGTGATATTTTGTTTCATAGAAAGGTTTCTTATCACAAAATTTATTTGGTTATTTGCATTTTATTTTTTTATGGAACTTTTAAGCAAAATAAGGAATCTAGAAAAGCCAAATCAATCTTGAAAAAGAACAAAGATGAAGATTATGCACTACCATATATCAAGCATTCCTATTCTGCAATAATTAAAACAATGTAGTATTAAACAAAAATAGAGTGTACAACTAATGGAACAAAAGCAAGTCCAGAAAGAGACTCACCTCTATAGGCTCATGATCTCTCTCTCTCTCACTAGCTCTCTCTCTAAATATATATATATGTATGAAAAAGTATAGCTTATTTTTTAATAAGTCATGCTGAGGAAATTTGATATACATATTGGATTTAAAAGCACCTTGAACTTTAATCTCATACCATAACAAAAGTCATGATTTCCTAATAATTCAAGATAATTCAATAATTGTGTGTGTGTGTGTGTGTGTATACACACATGCACAGGGGCCAAGACTTGACTGGGTACTGCAAAAAAGAGTACAACCAAGTTGCCTGATAACGAAACATATTCCAACTTGCTCACTAATCTTTGGAGTCCTTTAAATTAAACAACAACAAGATAGCAATCCTCACCTATCATAATGTTTATTTTAATTAAGCTAAGTAAACATTATTCCCTCCATGTATTTAATAATCTTTGTAGAACACATAGCACAATATTGCTTTTTCTCATTGGAGAATCACAGTGCGTGTTTCCTGAAGTAGTACAATATTCTAAGTAAGATTTAATCTCAGTTCACAACTGATTGAAATTCAAGGGTAATTTATAGTTTTAAAATATCCCCAGGTGAAAGAAATATTGTATTCCCTTTTTTTTTTTTCCTGAGCAAAATATATCTGTCCCACTCCACTCACTCTCTCCAGAGTTAATCTTGAATTGTTTATGAAGATTGCCCCTTGAAAATATTTGAGAGTCCTGAGTGTCCTGAAGTTTATACACTTCAGGGAAATGGGAAGAACTTCCTGTTGTTGTCATGACTGACATGCGCCTTCCTGGGCTGACTTAGCACCTTTCCTGTGCCCACATGGCCCCTTCAAAGTTCAATGGTAAATTCCCCTAGAATGTTTCTCCCACAGGCAACATTCAGCCAACTAGGCTTTTGCTTAGAATTCCAAGGCAGAAGTGCTACATGTTCATTTTCAGCCTCTGCAAAGACTTATATATGCAAATTCTTCGGGATTATTCATGCAAACAGCATTCAAGTCCCTAATGGTCTCAGTTTAGGATTTCCAGCACTATTTCTAATGCTGTACTACACCTGTCTCCCACATCAAAGCACTGGAATTTCAATTTGCCCTGACTCTGAGATAATCCACTTTAATCTGTCTCACTCCCTATTGCCTCTAGAAGCCATATTAGAAAATATTTAACATTTCATTCATTCTGGGGGAAAGATAGCATAAAATCATACTGTGACTGCCTGCACATGATGTTTGTAAAAAAGAAAGATAAATAAAATTATTCATTTTTCTCTGGTAACGTATTCTCTACTACCAAAATTGTGCATGTGTGGGGAGGAATCCATTCACTAGGGGAAGGAAATCAACAAAGCTCTATTTATCTTAATAATTCCTGTGCTCCACAAACAATAATAAAGTAAATTCCACCAGAGTAATTCGGAAATCTTTATATATGACAATTTTTTCCTTACCTAAAATGCATTTACAGGCATTTATTTCTTAACATCTCTTTTTTCAGCCCCATTAATTTTCACACTGAAATCTGTGATGCTTAATACTTATTGATGGCAATTAGAAAAAAGAAGAAAAAGGAAGTTGGTAGTAAAATGAAAAATAAAGAAAAAGGTAGATAGATGGGCACATTTTTGCAATAATACTTGGAACAGGGAAATGATGCAGATGAATAAATAAACTTAAATCTACAGGACAATATCTATGAGAAAAAATGCTGAAACAAAAAGAGGAGGTTATGCCAGACTTTGTTTTTTGCTGCGATGGAATCAAAGACAGAAAGGTAGAACTAAATATATATTTAGCAGAAAAAGAGTGTGCCTACTCTACTAAATAAAAATTATCTTGGTGACAATCAGGTTTAAAAAATATAAAGTACAAATTTTAAGAAATCAAAATTCTAGATAAAAATCAGATAACTACGC
Organism: Trachypithecus francoisi; assembly: GCF_009764315.1. Lineage (NCBI taxonomy): Eukaryota > Metazoa > Chordata > Mammalia > Primates > Cercopithecidae > Trachypithecus > Trachypithecus francoisi. The sequence goes on along the minus strand of NW_022681463.1, from coordinate 52,865,011 downwards.
TAGAAAATACAACTTTGGATGAATATTTTCTGAAAAATAGAAAAACTTGAGTTAAATTTCATAAAAGTATCATCTGAATACTCTAGAAATAATAAATCCTGACAAAATTTTTAGAAAATAAAGATTGGTAAGTGAAAATTAATTGTCCAGAGGCTTTTATAAGTAATTTAAATGTCGATGATTGCTTGACTTGATGTCCATGTTATTGAACATTTCAATGATCAAGAATCAAGATTTATGACACTGAGCTATAAAAACTGGTAAAATTGTCAGAGAGCTTAGAGAGGTACATGTAAATAGGTGACTAATAATTGTGTCTTTTGAATAAATTAAATATATTAAATACAAAAACATTTCTGGAATATTAAAGAAAGTTTAAATTTATAGATATAATTTAGAAATGATATGACTAGAGATGATAATTGAAATATTACATTGGCTAGCACTTTCTGGGAAAAAGCATTAAAAATAACATGACAGTGTCCAAGCTGCTCTTTGAGAATATTCAACAGAAAGTGCTCAATTGAATAATTTTACTCATTAAATTGCTATGGTATATGCTTAATCCAAATCTCTTTCAGGAGTGGATGGACAGCTTAGATTTTCCTTCCACTACAGTACTACTGAGAGTAATAATCAAATGGTAATTGTAAATGCTAGTTGATTGATTGCTAAGCAACTTATAAGCTTTTTTCCCCTTTAATAATGTTCTATACTTACCAGGTTGTAACAGTGATGGAATGTTCAAGGCCTGAAATGTCTACGATTAGTGTCATTCTTTGTGATAAGATATTATTTAATCAGAAGGACCATGTCCAAAATAAAATATGTTTCCTAGGAAAGCGAGCATATCAGCCTATTATGATACATTCATGGATAAGAATGACCAATCATGAACTCTGGGTATTCCTACTTTGATGTTGCAGAGATTGCAATTACATTTGCACTGATATATTTTCAGCCTGAAATAATACATTAAGCTTTTGATAAATGCCCTAAGAAATGATAATGTTGGCTCCGAAAAAGATTTCTGCCATCGAGGGGACTAAAGGAGTTTAAAACTGAAAGCACACCGTGGTATTAAAACCAGGAAAATAGTGGACCATAAGAGATAGACATCTACTTTTTAAATTGTATTTTTTGGGAAAAACAAGGTTTTTCTCATTAATAGATTTCTTTCACTTAATATAAACATAAGCTTAGATCTTGATGTAATTAAAGAATATATTCTTTTTTATTCTTTTTTCTTAATGCTAATCTAATTAAAGCCTTTCATGAGATATCCCATAATTTAGCAAACAATTATTTTCAAAAATTGGAACAAATTTGTCAGCAACTGTTCAACACTGATGAACTCCTGAAACACTTTCTAGCTTTGGTTCATCAAAACAGACAGTACATTTTAGTTAAACACCCTGATGATATATACATTTTAAGTATCTACTTTTTATATATTATTTAATTGTGGAATTATTGGAAAATTCCCAAATGTTCATTTGCCTCCTTTTATTAAAAATGGGCACCTACCACTTCTCTTCTGATTTTTAAACTATGCATTTAAACGTTTTATTACTATTAATATTAAAACATAACCCTTGCTTTTTGATGTAGATATGTTGATGTTTTTTCCTCATTTGCTGCATTAATTTGATAATAATTTGAAATGGTCCTAAGTTATTCTGCCAATTTAAGACTACACACACACACATACACACAAATAAAAATTAAATAGAAGTAGAAAATAGTTACTACGCAGCCAAATTTTGATATATGTAAGTTGCTGCTTTGTTTTGTTGAGTTTCAAAACTTAAGCAGATATACTTTTCCCAGTTCTTCTGATTTGTTTTTACTCAAATCCTAAACATTCCATTAATCTTCTGTATGTTTGACATTGTTTAATATCAGTGAGTACTTATTCCAAAATAAAGCTCTAATTCCATTTCTTCTTATGACTTACTACACATTGTTTATGGTGACTCTTGCCTGAAATAATGAGATGGAAGTTGATCTCTCTTCTTTCCTTCTCTCTCTCCTTTCTCTCTCTCTCACACACATGCAGACACACGTGTGTGTACACACACACACAAACACTCATGCTCATAGGATCAATATTTACTGAGTGTTCACTCAGTTACAGGCATTTTCTCAACAATTTGTAATACAGCAGTACACAAGACCAAGTTCTTAACTTCTTAGCCTTTTGGGAATTACATACTGGCATCTGGGTCTACTTGTAAAAGTTTTTTTTTTTTTTTTTTTTTTTTTTTTTTCTGACTATCATGTAACATATGATGGCTTGTGGGTAATATATTGGTGTATTAGAAATTTAATGTTTATATAGTTAAACTAAATATAACACTTAGTTAACATTTGAAAAACATGGAACGTCTTTATATAGTTAAACTTACTAGTTTCTAGCAGTGCCAGTGAAATAAAACAATAAATTATAATTTAAATGGTATTTAATCCACAAAACTCTATCTTTACTTTTAAAAAAATCATTCATATGATCAAAAAAGAAAGGTACTAACGATACTACTGCATGGTTAGTGAATAATTCTCAATAAAATAGAGAACAAAATGGCCAACTACAAACTTATAAAGTAAGCTTATAAGACATTGATTAAGCAACAAATTTAATATTAACTTATATTATTTCTGTGAAAAAATTAAAGTTAAAACAAGAGGTATGCATAAATAATGTGATAAAATATTTGAACAATGAATATCATATCATTTTTCATGTGTTTATATGTAGCTATCACTATTTTTTTGTTCTGCCCATGATAAAATTGTGGGAAAGATAGAATAACTTTTACAAGACTAGTATTAACACTTCCATTTTTAAGATAAGGAAACGGATTCAGAAAATACACACAAATATGGAAGAAAAATTAATAAATTATAAGAATATGATTTAAACCCAGAACTGTCATCACCTTCTAAAAATTCTCAATTTTTCCAACTTAATCCTTTATAGATATTATATTCAAACTGTGGGCTCTAGAGAAAATATGACTATTGTTTTAAATAAACCTCTCCTACTTACTGTCTGTGCTTTCTCCAGTGCTAAATAAAACCATAATTCAATTTCCTTATCTCTAAAATTTGGATAGCAATGGTAACCTGTCTTATAGGTATTATGGAAATTATTTGAAATAGTATGCCATGTCTGTTATGTCAATTGATATTTAGCACAGACTCTACTGATCTTAATTTCACTTCTCTTTTAAATCTTCTCTATCCAGGATGTGTATGTATGCAGTGTGTGTGTTCTTTTTGTTAGAATTACCAATTACCAGCCCTTATCTTTTGGCAACACATTAAGCACACACAAAAAATAATCCCCATTAATACTTTTCCCACTTTTATACTTTTGTAATATTAAAAATTGATGACATAGAACATGCAATCAAAACCTGCTGAACAATTATATAATTCTAATACCATGCATATAATTTCCATTGTTAGTAAAACTAACAACGTTAGCTCCACTTCAGCTAAGCTGAAACTATCTCCACAGCTTTTTCCATGTATTGCAGAAGCAATGCCTTGTTGATATCATCAAATATTCCTGAAAGTCACTGCAATGTTAGCATAACTCTAGGTTAGCACAGTAACACATCACATTTCTTCTTTGCTATTTTTATTTTTCTTAGTGAAGTAAAATTTCTTTATTCTTCTTTCAGCTTTTATTTAATTTCATTTTCTCTCTTAAGTACTATTTATTTATACATATTAACTAATCAGCTTTTATTTAATTTCATTTTTTCTCTTAAGTGCTACTTATTCATACATATTAACTATTATTTGTCTAAAATTCTTAGAACCAGAAGTGTATAAGATTTTGAATTGTTTGGGATTTTGAAATATTTGCATACACATAATGAGACATCTTGAGGTTGAGACACAGATCGAAACACAAAATTTATTTTTCATAAACACTTTACCAAGATAGTGTGAAACTAACATTACATAATATTTTTAACAATTTTGTGCATAAAATAAAGGTCTTGTACAGTGAACCATCAGAAACCAAAAGTGTTACTATCTCAGCCACCCATATGAACAATCTGTTGAGTTTTTTCTTTTTTCTTTTTTTTTTGGCATCACCATCATGCCTAACTCTGAATTTATAACTACTGATAAGCATTTTCTTATATTTCTTCACACGTAAGTACTTAACCATAATAAATATGACATAATATTGATACAGTGAAAAAATAATATGTTTAGGTTAACTAAGTAGCACACTAGCTTCACCAGAACACCTTTAACAGCTGTTAAACAGCAACAACAAAAAATAAGAGCAGGCTTTCAGTCTCCACCTAAGAAGCTGTGTTTTGATTATAAGGTTACTGTACATAGTGTTTTATCTTTTGTATGTGAGAAACAAACACTAGAAACAGTTGCCAACCAGGAAGTGGATCCTCTAGGGATGAGGAGACATTCAGCTGGATGGCTTTTTTAAATGCTTCCTTCAGAATAATCTGTCTCATTAAAAATGCTCTTAGTCTTAGAAGTCTCTTTCTGATTTTGTGAACTGACAAGATGTCTGTTTCTGTTATGAATGCACACTGCTTTAGCCCTTCAATAAGCTAATCACACATTTGCACCATGTTCTCATGGGCCCTTTTTCTGCAATGTAAACATCATCTTCATGATCGCTATTTTCATGATCACGTTGATTCAGAACCATTTTGGCTATTTGATCATCAGTCAATGAAGGAAAAACTGCATTCTCATTATCACTGTTAAAACTTCCTAAATTCCACTTCTTCCAGCTTACTGAGAGACTCTGAAGGTATTTTTTGCATATGCAAGGACATCAGACATCTTTTTTTCTCTCACTTGATACGTGGAATTCTTCAAAGTCACCAACTTATTCATCATCATCACTAAACATGGTTACAAACTAGAGGCTATTCCAGGCATGCACAACTGTGTCTTTAGTCTCTTTATTCTAAGCATTGACAACAGCATAGATGACATCCTTCATGCTAAACTACTTTTGAAAACCCTCTACATTCACATCTCTGTTCACTGCTGCTAGCATGCTCTTCAAAAACTCTTTTTATATTTACTCTTTATTAATCTAAGGATTCCTTGGTGATATGACAGAATTAATGAAGTCATATTTGGGGAAAAACAAGTGGCATAAAATTATTTTTGATGAGAATTTCAGCTGGAGGATGAGCAGAACAATTGTCAAGGAATAACAAAATCTTGCAATCATCATCCAATCCAGAGTTGCTGCAGTGAGCTTGAGCTACTGGTACAAAATGTTTGTGAAACCAGTCAAAGAAGACACCTTGATGACTGATGCTTTTCTGTTAGCATAATAATGGACTAAGAAATGTACTCCTTGAAAAGAGTGAGGATGCAAGCTTTTTCTTATCAAAGTAAGTTTACACTTATAATTGCCTGTTGCATTTAGTACATCACAGAAACTTATTCGGTCCTTTGCATACTTACTTCCTATAGTGGCTGTCTTATCAGCTCTTGTCAATGTCTTTCTAGAGCAACAACACTAAAACAGAAATGAATATTTCATCAGCATTATAGACTTGTTCTGGTATCAGATTTTCATCAGTGATAACCTTGGTACACTCATTAATAAGTTTATTTACCACCTAATGATCAGCAGATGCTTTATCACCATCAATCTTTAAAAATTTAATGTCTTGACTTTTCTTAAACTTTTGCAACCAATCTGTTTAATATTCACAGTTCTATTCAATTTTCTAATTCATCATAATAGATCTTCGCTAGTGTCATGATCCACACACCATTAAGTGGCATGCGTCCACTGTGATGCTAACATATGCATTTTGGTTACACAATTTACATATTTATTTTTAGCTTTATGCAGTTTTTTGGTATTTTTCATTATCTTCTTCTCATCACTTTCAGCACAGGTCTTCAACAGTTTACCCTTAAGTTTCTTCAGGGATATATATATGTTTTTTCAGGGATGCTAACGTATTCACTTTAGTTACACAACTTACAATTTATTTTTAGCTTTATGCAGTGTTTTTTGCATTTTTCAATATCTTCTGCTCATCAATTTCAGCACAAATCTTCAACAGTCTATTTTTGTGTTTCTCCATGGGTGTATATGGCAGTTATTCCACCACCATATTCTTCTATAAGATGTTTCACACGTACACTGCTGTCCAGTTTCTCTGACAATTTGACTTTCTCTTACATAGATAAACAGAAATGCTTTATTTTTCTTATTACCATTACCCACAGAGATATTTGCAGAACTTTTTGACATTTTCAGTAATGTCTTTAGACCAAAGAGCAGAAAATAAGCAAGAAAATGCACAATAAGTGGCCGGGCGCGGTGGCTCAAGCCTGTAATCCCAGCACTTTGGGAGGCCGAGACGGGCGGATCACGAGGTCAGGAGATCGAGACCATCCTGGCGAACACTGTGAAACCCCATCTCTACTAAAAAAAAATACAAAAAACTAGCCGGGCGAGGTGGCGGGCGTCTGTAGTCCCAGCTACTCGGGAGGCTGAGGCAGGAGAATGGCGTGAACCCGGGAGGCGGAGCTTGCAGTGAGCTGAGATCCGGCCACTGCACTCCAGCCCCGGCGACAGAGCAAGACTCCGTCTCAAAAAAAAAAAAAAAAAAAAAAAAGAAAATGCACAATAAGTAATGCACATAAGTTTTGGCCCCATGCAGGGCACTGGTGGGAACACACATCCAGCCTGTGCATGCGCCATTTTATTATCCTTTGTAGGAGGGCATGGAAAAGATATATCACAGCCGAAGTGGACTAGGAGGGTCATTTTTCCTTGGAGATGCTGAATAAACTGTGGGTTGTGCCTTTTGACTGCAACCCATCACATGAAGTTAGGCGTGGAATTTTCCACTTGTGGCATCATATTACCACTTAAAAAGTTTCCGTTTTTGAAGCGTTTTGCATTTCAGACTTTCAGATTTGAGATGCTCAACCTACTATGGGTTCTGATATATTTCTTCACTTAATTTTTGTAGATATTTAGGTTCTAGTGTTACACTTATTTTAATAAAATACTTAATGTATATTTGATTTATAGTGAAGAAAAGCAATATGTAAAAAAGGAGAAATACAAAAATAGCTATTCATTATTGTCCTTTATCCACCACTGAACTCGCATCTTTACCACTTAATCTGTAGGAAAATTTCATATTTCAAGTATTTCTTGAAACACGTAATCATGAGTTTCCAGTTATAGATGGTTTTTCAAAGAATGAAGGCTATGAAAACATTGGTTTCATTGGTAAAACAACACTTTAAGGCAATTTTATGAATATATGAATAGGCATTTCCTGAACATCTATGATGATAATGCAAAAGAAAAATCCCAGGTTGTGACATAAAAATTTGTAAAATATTTCAATTGAGTAGAAACAACTGTGCATATTACTTAGTGTCAGTGAGGCTCAGTAGTTTACTCTGTAATATGAGAAAGTGCTACTTTCTTTACAGTGTTTCTCTAAGAATTTAATTGCACATTACTTTGGAAAGCACTCTAAGATAAAAGTTTTTAAGTTTTATATATACCAAAGATACAAAACAAAATAGCATAATATAATACACATCCATGTATTTACTTGCCATAGTCAACAATTTTAATCAAACTTGCTTTATATTATTTCTAAGTATTAAAAAGGGAGTCAAAATTTTCCTCTCCAGAACAATTTCTATGTTATTCTTTTCCTCTCTAGTGCCGCTGTGTGGCTCTCTTAGTCATAGTTCACATTATCATTAAGTATGTATGCTTGAACAATGTTCAGAAATGTTTTAACATTTTTCTTGGCCGGGCGCGGTGGCTCAAGCCTGTAATCCCAGCACTTTGGGAGGCCGAGACGGGCGGATCACGAGGTCAGGAGATCGAGACCATCCTGGCTAACACGGTGAAACCCCGTCTCTACTAAAAATAAAAAAATCTAGCCGGGCGAGGTGGCGGGCGCCTGTAGTCCCAGCTACTCAGGAGGCTGAGGCAAGAGAATGGCGTGAACCCGGGAGGCGGAGCTTGCAGTGAGTCGAGATCCGGCCACTGCACTCCAGCCTGGGCGACAGAGCGAAACTCCGTCTCAAAAAAAAAAAAAAAAAAATGTTTTATAATTTTTCTTAATACATTTCATCATAGTATACTTATTCCAAACGTAGTGGTTTTTTTTTTTTTTTTTTTTTTAGAGACGGAGTCTGACTCTGTCACCCCGGCTGGAGTGCAGTGGCCGGATCTCGGCTCTCTGCAAGCTCCGCCTCCTGGGTTTACGCCATTCTCCTGCCTCAGCCTCCCGAGTAGATGGGACTACAGGCGGCCGCCACCTCGCCCGGCTAGTTTTTTGTATTTTTTAGTAGAGACGGGGTTTCACCGTGTTAGCCAGGATGGTCTCGATCTCCTGACCTCGTGATCCGCCTGTCTCGGCCTCCCAAAGTGCTGGGATTACAGGCTTGAGCCACCGCGCCCAGCCGACATAGTGGTTTCTTACTCAACATTATACTTTTAAGATTTATTCACATTGATGCATTTGGGTCCAGCATAATCAATTGCTGTTTAATATCCTATGAAATAAATGTTGAATAAGTTAAGGATATTTTCAGTTTTACTTAATGGAAAATCCCATCAATCTTCCATTTAAATTTAGTGATTATTTCCTCAAACAATAAAGATTTGGACAGAGAGTCAGTCACTAAATAATGTTATTGTAAGCCAGACTCACCTCTTTCCATCAGCAATCCTCACATTCATTCTTAGACCTGTAGCCTCATAAGTGAAAGGTAGTTGCTTCAATTCACCACATTATGCCTTCACTATTAAGCAAGAACTAGGCTGGTCTCCTATGTAGAAGCCCTCAAAACACACACACACACAGACATACACACACACACACACACACACACATCCTTATAGTAAGAGAAATAACTTCCTCATAAGCCTCACAGGAGATCTCTCTTCAAATATTACTAACGAATATATAATTTACATGGACTAGAAGACAAAAGAGAAACTTTGAAAGTGTTTATTTTTTTATTTTCCATAGTAGAATGCCAAAGAAAGTGGCATATAGAGACTGACTTATGGCTGCTGATAATAATGTCTGCCAATAACATGTCACAATTTATTCAAACATTTTTGTATTGCCAACATTTAGATTTTCTTCAAGTTTTTAAATATTATATGAAATACTGAAATATCTTTGGGAGTATATGTAATGAGAGTGCCTGTTTATGTGCATATGTGTGTTTTGGTTGCTCAGTATCTTAACCACCTTTATATGATTGAGAAACCTTTTATTTTGTGATTGTTGTTGCAATGCAGAGCTTCCACCTACTATGGAAGCTGAAGATAACAGGTAATCATTATCTCAGTCTCTGTTGCAGCTAGGGTATGCCCGATGACCTAAGCTCTAACAATTAGATTAACCTAATCCCCAGAATTTTAATTATGATATAATAATACATTGAAGCACTAGAAAATTCTCACTGGTAGCAATAGCGTAGGGGCAAGATCAAGTTACTGGAACAATAGTGACACCCATGTAAGTTATAGGAACTTATCTTTAATTGTGGTGAGTGTGGTTTCCTTACTGAATCAATTCTGTGCTCCAGATTTTGAGCATTGTCCCTGACTGTATAGAAACTGATAATCCTTTGATGAATTTTTTTTGTTTGTTTACATTAAGCTTAAGCAAGGGAATTTTTGTTGCCTTGTTGTATTTTGTTTTAACTTTCATTTGCATTATGTCATTGCTCAGGTGGGTACACGTTTTCCAGGTGTACTAGGAAGTAATATTTCCTCTTTTATGACACGTTGGTTTCAATATTTTGCCCAATATCCTATTGGATTATTTCTTTTTTTTCTTATTTATTTGTTGCAATTATACATGTATTCTAGATGCCAGACATTTAAATATGTTATAAACACTTACAAAATCTGGCCACACCTTCTCTAGATGTGTGGTTTGTCTTTTGATACATAGTTAGCATGTTCAGAAATATAAAAGAAACTCTGGAGATTTTATATAGTGATTAAAATAACTTGGACTCTGGAGTTATTCATTCAGAAATATTTGTTGAGTTTGTATCAATCTATATCCATAATGAGTAGAAACCACACAGTTGATGTAGACAGGATAAATGTAATACAAAAGACTGGTGAATTTTGATAAAAGAGTAACTCTAAAATACAAGAAAACTCTATATGGTACCCTAGAACTGGGAGAGAGTATTCATCGAAGAAGAAATTTGGAAGGGGGTTTCCTCTGCAAGACTAGAGTAGTTGAGAAAGGTGCAGTCGCAACCCACTGAATAGCACCGTGTTTCACTGGTTTGCTCAGGTCAGAGCTATTCAGCAATTGCTGGACAACAACAAAGGCAGAAAGCAACTCTCCTCGCCCTGGGTGCCACACAGTTGAATCTCTTTCAGGGGATCTAGGTAAAAAGATACAGAAGGAGTGAGCCAATGACAAATTCTTAACTGCAAGCGGGCCACAGGCAAAACTTAGCAAGGGCCCAGGTACACAGGTGGGCAGAGGGAATAAAAAACCTGTGGAGGTAGGAAGCCTAGAAATTGGGGTGCCCATGCTGACAAGCCTGCAGGAAGACACCCCCAGCTGTAATGTTGATGAGAGATCTCAGATTCTGAGGTATAGCACCTCTAGATGTTCTCACACTCACACCACCCACTCACTGTAAGGAGCCAGGCACCATAGGAGAGTCCTTTCCTCTAAAACATCTCTCCGGTGCCCTCTGCTGAGAAGCCTTAAATACTGTGCTCACTATGAGGAAATAAAGAGAGGAGGAATTCCACACATTACGGCAGAGTGATTGCAGAGTAAATTTGAAGCTGAGAGGCAATAAATTATTTACTGACAAACATGAGGCGTACTAGCCAGCATGATAGATGCTAAAATGTAATAGTAAAATTAAGAAATAAAGTTATTTTCTCCATAGAAATTATACTTTTGTAGAAGATATATGATATCATCCAAATAAATGATTAATAAAACAGTGAAGTTCTATGAAACAGAAATAGTGTGCTATAAAATGTAATGACATTTATTGAGGTTCAAAGAAAGTCTCCTGAACGACCGTCATATGTTTTGGGAATTAATACTTAATTCAGTATACATACTGAATATGTGAACACTGAATATGTGAATATGAGGTATATTAATATTCCTATAAAGTTTGCATAGGAAACGATGATAAATGTTTAGAGTTGGCAGTTATTGGCATGGCAGATGATAACTGAAATTTAGTAATAAATGAGATTGATGAAAGAGTAGAGAAAGATAAAAAGCCACATGAAGGAATCTTTTGATAAACACACCTGAAGAGTTTTAAACTGCTTACAGGTCAATTAAGATATAAATTAGTAAGTATTCAAAAGACAATAGGTAAATCATTGATGATCTCCATTAATATGGCTTGTGGGTGGCAGAATTCAGATTACAGAGAGTTAAACAAGTAATAATCTGGTAGAAACAAAAGTAGAGATCATAACATAAATAAAACATTGATTTTAATTTCCAAGTCATGAAATAAAAATGAGATTTTGAATAAAAATTTGGATTATGGGTCCTTTTGAAAAATTGGAAACCTTATCAATATTCTCTATACTGGCTTGAAAAAATATTCAACTGGGTTGCTGCCCCTCTTTGAGATTATAGGGTCCATACATTCTCTATTTCATCACTGTCAGTATTGAACTGCATCACTTTTAATATTTCCACGTGGCTTTTCTAGCATTTGCACTCATAGACTCTGCAACATGCCATTCTTTAAAGAAGATAATGTAGAAGAGAAATATGTGGTGTCTGATAGTAAAACAGGGTTATGGTTTTCTTTTTTTTTTTCTTCCCTTTTTTCTTCTTCTCTTCCTTCTTAAAAGAAAGTCAATAACTGATTGCCGAAACCAAGATGTATACTGGCTGATATAAATAAGCCCATACATAGAGAAAAATCATAGACAGAAGTGAGAAAGTTGTACTCTATTTATGCCTATTTAATTACTGGAATAACACTTACCAAGCTACTTAAACTCTGATACTTAATGTCTTCATTTGTACAATGAGAATTAATACCCACTTCCTGAAGTTATCCTGCAGAATAAATGAAATCATGTTTCCAAAGCTTATAAATAGTTCATATCCAAGTAACTATTTAAAAACACATAAAGGAGATACATTGTTAATATAGTAATCAAGATACCACAGTGGCTGAAAAAGAATTAAACACAAAGGCCTAAGTTAGTAATTACACAATCCCAGGCTGTTTCATTAGGCTGATGATGGTAATACATGGGGAAAACAAAGGGACAGCAAAACAATAAATCAAACACAGTCATGTGCTGTTAACGACAGGGATATGTTCTGAAATTCTGAGAAATGTGTCATAAGGCAATGATGTTTGTCATGCAGATTTCACAGTATACTTACCCAAACCTCTATGGTATATCTTAGAACACACCTAGGTTATAAGGTGCAGCCTATTGCTTTTAGACTACAAATCTGCACAGCATGTTACCATATTGGATAATATAGGCAATTGTAATACTGTAATAAATATTTGTGTATCTCAACTTATTGAAATCTAGAAAAGATACAGTAAAAACATAGTATGAAAATAATAATAAAAACAACAGTATTTATATAGACCACTTACCACAAATGGAGCTTATAGGGCTGAAAATTGTTCTGGGTGGATCAGTGAGTGATTAACAAATGAATGTGAAGGCCTGGGATATTACTTTACACTACAGTCGATGTCTTAAACGTTAGGCATTAGGGTAAATTTATAAAATAAATTTTTTTTCTTCAAGAATACATTAAACTTAGCTTACTGAAAATTTGTTACTTTATAAACTATATTTTCTTTTAGCTTTTTGACTCTTTTGTACTAAAACATTGTTTAATTTCCATGTGTTTGTTTTAATTTTGAGGGTTGTTTTTGGAGTTATCAGTTTTATCCCACTGTGGTCTAGGAAGATACTTGATATCATTTTGATGTTTAAAATTGACTGGGAGTTGTTTTGTGATCTTTCATACAGTCTGTTTTGGAGAATGTTCCATGTGCTGATGAGAAGCATGTATATGCTGCAGTTCTTGGATAGAATTTAATGTAAATATGTGTTAGGTCCATTTGTTGCAGACTATAGCTTAAGTCCATTGTTTATTTGCTGACTTTCTGTCTTGACAACCTGTCTAGTGCTGTTATTCCCCACTATTACTGTGATTCTATCTATTTATTCCTTAGGTGTAGTACTAATTGCTTTATGAATCTGAAAGTGCCAGTATTAGGTGCATATAAATTTAGGATTGTAATATCTTCTTATTACAATGATCCTTTTATCATTATATAATGATGTTCTTTGTATTTTTTTACTTTTGTTGTTTTAACATCCATTTTATCTGATAAAAGAATAGCTACTCCAGTTGCTTTGGTTTCCATTTGCATGGATATATCTTTTTCCACTCCTTTACTTAGAGATTTTAAGAATCCTTACATGTTAGCCGAGTCTCTTGAAGACAGCATATATTTGGCTTGTGATGTTTCATCCATCCTGTCAGTCTGTATGTTTTAAGTGGAGCATTTAGGCCATGTTATGTTCAGCATTAGTTTTGAGATGTGAGGTACTGTTCCAGTCATCAAGTTGACTGTTCAATATATTTTTTTTTTTCTGCAGTGTGTTACTGTTGAATAGGCCATGTGAGTTTCATGTTTTTAAGAGGTTTTATTTTGGTGCATATCAAGCTTTTGTTTGTAGGTTTAGAACTCCTTTTAGCATTTTTCATAGGGCTGATCTTTTAGTGGCAAATTCTCTCAACATTTGTTCTACTGAAAATGACTTTATTTCTTTTTCTTTTAAAAACTTAGTTTTGCTGGATCCAAAATTCTTGGATGACAATTATTCTGTTTAAGTAGGCTGAAGATAGGACCTCAATACCTTATGGCATATAAAGTTTCTGCAGAGAAGTCTGCTGCTGGTCTGATAGGTTTACCTTTACAGGTTATCTGATGTTTTTGTCTCACTACTCTTAGAGTTTTTCTATGGAATGGGAGAAAATTCTTGTAATTTATCAATCTGACAAAGGTCTAATATCCAAAATCTACAAGAAACTGAAATAAATTTACGAGAAAAAAAAAAAAAAAACCATCAAAAAGTTGATGAAGGATATGAATAGACTTCTCAAAAGAAGACATTGATGTGGCCAATAAACATATGAAAAAAAACTCATCATCACTGGTCATTAGAGAAATGCAAATCAAAACCACAATGAGATACAATCTCATGCCAGGTAGAATGGTGATCATTAAAAAGTCAGGAAACAACAAATGCTGGAGAGGATGTGAAGAAATAGGAACACTTTTACACTGTTGGTGGGAGTGTAAATTAGTTCAACCATTGTGGAAGACAGTGTGTCAATTCCTCAAGGATCTAGAACCAGAATTAGGATTTGATCCAGCAATCCCATTACTGGATGTATACTGAAAGGATTATACATCATTCTACTATAAGGACACACACACATGTATGTTTATTGCAGCGCTGTTCACAATAGCAAAGACTTGGAACCAACCTAAATACCCATCAATGATAGACTGGATAAAGAAAATGTGGTACATATACATCATGGCATAGTATGCAGTCATAAAAGATGATGAGTTCATTTCCTTTGCAGGGACATGGATGAAGCTGTAAACCATCATTCTCAGAAAACTAACACAGGAAAAGAAAACCAAACACCACATGTTCTCACTCATAAGTGGGAGTTGAAGAGTGAGAACACACGGACACAGGGAGGGAAACATCACACACTGGGGCCTTTCATGGGATGGGGGGCAAGGGGAGGGATAGCATTAGGACAAATACCTAATGCCTGCGGGGTTTAAAACCCAGATGCCGGGTTAATGGGTGCAGCAAACCACCATGGCACTTGTATACCTATGTTACAAACCTGCATGTTCTGCACATGTATCCCAGAACTTAAGGTAAAATTAAAAAATAATAATAATAAAATAAAAATATTTTATTGCATTACCAGAAAAAGTATCTTTCTGCATTTATTTAGGTAATCATTAATTTTTCTTAGTGTTTTATAATTCTAATTGTGTGAAACTTTCACATATTTTATCAGATTTATCTGGAAGTATTTTTTATTTTTCGCTGTTATAAGTACCATTTGAAAAACTTCAATTTCATATTGTTCATTACTCTTGTATAAAATGATTTTAATGTTATATGTTATATTTGAATTCTGAAACCTTGATTTAAAAAAAAAAGATTTCTTTTTTTCAGGTTGACTTCAGACATCCTGATAAATACATGCCTTGGCAAAGTCTTTTTGCAATAAATCTCCCAAAAGTTCTCTGAGCTTTTTGTATCTGAATATCTAAATCTCTAGCAAGGCCACAGATTTTTTTCAATTATTCCCCCAAATAAATTTTTCAAACTTTTTGACTTCTTTTTTCCCTGAGGAATATGAGTTATTCTTTGGTGTGGTCATTTTACTAATCCCATATTTCTTGAAGATTGTTCATTTCTTTATATTCTTTTTTCTTTATTTTCTTCTGATGGGTTAATTCTGAAGCCTTGTCTTTGAGCTCTGAAATTCGTTATTTAAGTTGATCTAGTCTATCGCTAAAACTTTTCACTGCATTCTATAATTCCCTAAATGTGTCTTTCATTTCCACAAGTTCTGATATTGTTAAAATATCTAACTCTTTAGGAAGTTTTCATTCATATTCTGAGTTACTTTTTAATTCCTTCATGTTGGTTTACACCTTTCTCTTTTATCTCATTCAGTATTCTAATAATCAGCCTTTTGCATTCTTCTTCTGGTATGTCAAATATTTCACAATTATATGGATACATAGCTTGAGAGGTAATGTTATCGTTTGGAGGTATTACATACATACTGTCATATTGCCAGAATTATTTTTCTGGCTCCTTCTCATTTGGGTAGACTATTTCTTCAAATTATTTTTTAATTTATTTTTTGATTTGACTGTGTTCTTTTTTTAATTTCTTTTTTTCTCTTAAGGATGTGAATTCAATGTTCATAGTTTATTGTAGCATAATTTAGCTCTTGATGTTTTCAGGGGTGAAGACTCTGTATCAGCTCCTTGGTTATAGAGGGCCTGTGTATATGGATTCGTCAGATGGTGGTTGTAGTAGAAATGTGCTCAGTGTATGAGCAAGTTTACTGTCTCCTATAAAGCTAGAATGGCAGAGATCTGTTGAAGCCTATCTCATTCCCTTGTGGTTTTCACTTTATTTATTTTTTCCCAGTATTCTATTTATTGGGTTGAATAGTTCAGGCTTCAGTCCAGTAGGGAAGGTGTCCCTGGGTAAAAACAAGTTGTCGCTAAAGCAGGTGGGTAAATGCAATATGCAATGATAGACAGAGGTCACAGTCTTGAGAGGGTGGCTGAGGGACTTCCCAGTGTAACATGCTGAGGTCTTATCAGAGGGAAGAGTGGGAACTACCTCAGCTCTCCTGCCAGGCTAGCAGGAAAGTGATCCATGTTCTAGTTTTATTAATCCATTCTCACACTCCTATAAAGAACTACCTGAGACTGGGTAATTCACGAAGAAAAACGAGATTTAATTGACTCACAGTTCCACAGGCTTACCAGAAGGAATGACTGTGAGGCCTCAGGAAACTTAATATCTTGGCAGAAGGTGGAAGAGATGCAAGGACCTTCTTCACAATGGCAGCAGGAGAGGGGGAGAGAGAGAGAGTGAGAGAGCGACAGAGAGAGAGAGAGAGCGCAAAGGGGTAAGTGCCACACACTTTCAAACAACCAACCAGATCTCATGAGAACTCACTCACTACCAGGAGACTACCAGGAGACCACCAAGGGGGAAGTCCTCCTGTATGATTAAATCACTTCTCACCAGGCCCCTCCCCAACATGTGAAGATTACAATTTGAGATGAGATTTGGATGGGAACACAGAGCCAAACCATATCACAGTCATCCTCTTGGCCCAGTATTCTGGCTATTCAGGTCAGACAGGCACCTCTTTTCATCTGTAGGAATGTCGAGAGGACTTTCAAGTAGAGAGGAATTGTTACCTTACCCCTCATGCAAGCCTGAACCTGAAGAGCACTCCTTTAGTGTGATGCAGTCACCCTGAAGTGTTCCAGAAAGACTGTTTATAGGTACGCCCATGCTGAGGTCCCATGAGAGAAGTCCCAGCCTTGTCTGTAGTGATGAATGAGTGGGAAAAGAAGTCCCGTTCTCCAAGACCTCTCACAAATATCGGGACTGCCTGACTATTTGGATAGGGCTGCCGGTATTCCCTGCTGAGCCCATCACTGAATCTGTGCCTCTAGTAAAAGAAACTTTCCATCAGCAGAAAAATTTTGGTACTCAAAACCTGCCATCTGAATTGTTTTGTCCCATGGAATGTTCCTTTGATGTGGTACATTCTTCTTTCTCCTAGGAGTAGAAAACCCTGAGAGCTATACTACTGTGTATGCTGCTGCTTCTCTGGGCCTAGTCATACAGAGGGACTGCCACACTTCAAGTGGATGCTTGGGAATGTCTGCAAGGGATCCAATGATGTTACCTGTCCTCAAGTCTCACAGCAGTGGGTACCAACACCAGCTCTGATGGGGCTGACAGGTTAGTGACATAGACCCTGTGAGGTTCCTTGGTTATAAATAGCCTTAGTGTGTCAGATTTCTCCATTGCTGGTTGTAGTAGGAATGAACTGGTCATGTGGAAAGACTCAGGACCTCCAGGTTAGCCAGGTTATGATGGCAGCTGAGGTTATGCACAAATTTTCTCCTTCTTGAGCACTGCATTCATCTACCTGGAGATGCCATAATGAACTGTGCCAGAAGATGACAGTTGCAAAAGAGTGACAGTTATGATAGTAACAGTAGGATTTGTGTTTGCCTTGTGTTACCTAGGGAGTTATTCTGGATTCTCAATGAATGACCAGGGACATGGAGCTCCCCAAAATTTCTGTCCTTTGTGGTAAACTACCAGAGCAGGCTCAGGGGCAAAGCCAGGTGGGGACTGGATCAGATAGTTCCATATTCTGTCTTTCCATTCATGGAGCAAGCAATAGCCCCTGCGGGGACTGGGTGAGGATTCTCAGGATGCTAGGATAATGTTCTAGGGGGAAGCCAGTCTGCCTTTGTTGCACAGTTTACATGGGGAGTTTGGAGTAATAGACGACAGTAAGCCCCACCCAGCGCTCATGTCGTTGGCAAGGCAGATCTCACCCCTGCAGTATTCTGCTAGCTACAGCTAACTAAATTCCAAGCTTTTTACATTTGGAACTCAAAACTGTCTCAAGCCATATGCCTGCCTTTAAGATCATGCCCCTGCTTGACCAACTGTTAAGCAAGGGTGCCCAGCTCCATCACTTGTAGCTGCAGCACACTTCCCACTCACCCCCTGGTTCTGGCCAAGGGAGTTCATGCCCACTCAAGATTATATTGTGAATTTTATCTGGGAGCTTCTCTGAAGCTGTGACCATTGCCTTATTTAGCTGGTAGACTTTCCTGAGGTGCCCTGTGAGGTAGAGTCAGAAATGGTCTCCCTCCCATTTACACTGGAGACTGGGAATGCATGCAAGTCTCTCCCAGTAGCTGTACCTACTTTTATATACCCCATTGCTGCCTAAATCAGTTACAGTGCTGGGTAGGAGTAAGGCCTTCCCTCGAGGCCTGGGTTGCCAGGTTCCCTGCTGGAAGTATATATTCTGGAGGCAGTTTATCAACCAGGCTTACAGTATAGCATGCAGCCTGCACTTTTTTTTCAAAGAGTCTGGGGTTTCTTTCAGTTTTTCTAAGTTCCTGAATCTCTTATTGGAAAAAAGTTTCTAGTGTGAGTCTCTACACATTATTTTGTCTTTCCAGGTGGGAGAGGCATCCTAACAATGCATTTTTTTTCTTTACATCCTTGTTCTATAAGTTTTTTTCCTTCCTTCCTTCCTTCCTTCCTTCCTTCCTTCCTTCCTTCCTTCCTTCTTCCTCCCTACCTCCCTCCCTCTCTCCCTCCCTCTCTCTCTGTCTTTCTCTCTTTCTTATTTCCTTCTTTCTTGTTTTTTGATAGAGTTTAGCTCATTACCCAGGCTGGAGTGCAATGGTGGACCTCGGCTCACTGCAACTTCAGCCTCCTGAATTCAAGAGATTCTCCTGCCTCAATCTCCCAAGTAGCTGGGACTACAGGTGCACGCCACCACATCAGACAAATTTTTTTTTTTTTTTTTGTATTTTTAGTAGAGCCGAGGTTTTGCCAGGTTGGCCAGGCTGCTCGCAAACTCCTGACCTCAGGTAATCTACCTGCCTCACTTTTTAATTGTTATTTTCTTTACTTTTAAAACATTTTGTTAAAAATGAAGACACAAACACACATGTTAGCCTAGGCCTACAGAGAATCAGGATCATCAATATTATTGTCTTCAACCTCCACATCTTGCCCACTGAAAGGTCATGTGGGACAACATGTGTGGAGCTGTCATCTCCTATGTCAGCAATGCTTTCTTCTGGAATGTCTCCCGAAGGACCAGCCTGAGGCTCTTTTACACTTAACCTTTTCCTTTGTAATTAGAAGGATTACCTAAAATAACTATAAAAAATATAGTAGAATAAATACATAAACCAGTAACATGGTAGTTTATAATCATTATTAAGTATTACATACTATATACATAATTGTATCTGCTATACATTTATGAAGGTAGGTTCATTTACACCAGCATCACCACAAACGTAAGTAATGTGTTGTGCTATGAAGTTATGATGGCTACAACATCACTAGAGGGCAGAAATTTTACAGCTCCATTGCAATCTTATGGAACCACCATCCTATATGCAGTGGATTATTGACTGAAACTTCCTTATGTGGTACACGACTGTAAAGTACATTAAACTGTCTTAAATAAAAATCTAAAAGTTTTTAAACTTTTATTTCTTGCCTTACTGCTGTTCTTTTTAAAATTATCCATTTTAAATAACTAGAAATACTTATAAGCTATACTTATATAGCCCCCAAATCAAGATTCTAAAAATATTTGGCACCTATTCTAACAAAATATTCTCAGGGGAATTTTGAAAAGTTCTAAAACGACCCCTCAAAAATGTCCACTACAATTATTTGTATATGGCTAGTAATAGATCATGTACAAATTCTTAGAATGGTAAATTTTAGGGGAATATCTATATCATTAGATGAAAAGATAAAGTATTGTTTGATTAAGTATTTATATAGTGTTATTTTCTCTCCTTTTGGCAACATAGTGGTGATTATTACAGATTTATTTCTGTTCAAGGTCAAAATACTATTCTAATACTGACACAATTTATTTTACATGTAAGACATAAATTCTCACTTTCATTTTAAAAGTTTTATGTTATGTCTGAGACATTATGTTCAGAACTATTTTCGCAATGTCAGTAATATTTGAATAAGTTTTTGCTTTGAAAATTTCCTAGACAAGTAACTAGATTTTTGTTTACTGCATTCAATATTTAAACTTTTTTTAGTTAACACAAATTTATTATAGTAAATCAGATATTTGGTAAATAACTATCTAAAAATATACTTTCCAAAAAATATAGTTAATACAAGCAGTCAAGCTGAAAATACAACTAATGCAATATTATATAGGGATTTTTTTATTCCTATGATTAGCAGTTGTTGAGCTTTTTTATGATTTCAGAAAGACCACTAATCTTAGAATTTATTTCTATACATAGACATAGTCTAAAGAACATATATGTATGAAATAATCAGTACACACAGAGCACACAAGCCATGCTCTCCATATCTTGTACTTTTGCCATAAATGTGTAAATGGAGAGTCATGCATAGATTTTTAAAATTTTTTTTAAATTTTGGCATGTAAATTTGAGTTTGAAATTAGGGACTTATGTATAAAAATTCAAGCTATATCTTTACTGATTAAAACTTTTCTGGTAGAATCATTGTGAGTTAGTGAAAGAACAAACAAAAATCAAAAGAGAAAAATTATTTCGATTGATTGCAGAAGAGTGAAATTGTTATAAAATCCCCAAATTTAAGTTTGAGTACCCAACACACAATAAGCCAAACACTGATATAACAGCACTTAGGAGTAGAGAAAGGCTTTATTTGATTTGGCCAAAATGAGAGAGTGGGAGAGGCAAATTCTCAAATCCAACTTGCCTTTGAACATAACTAGGAGCTTTAATGAGTAAGGTCCGTATACGGGAGGTGAGATCTGATGGTCAAAGCTGTTTCCATTCCTCTTCTGATCAGACTTCTGGATACCATCAAGGTCTGCATAACCTGAGATTATTTTTCTTTAGAAGAAAAACAATTTCATTAATCTTGTAGGCCAACCCTGGGGGTTAGAATATGAAGTTAATCAATTACTAGTGACTACCTTCTATCAAAAAGACTGTGTGCAAGCAAGCCTGCACGCATGCCGGAAGAGAAGGACAAAGAGAAAGAAAATAAATGAAACAAACACCTTAGATTTTTACAAGTTACAAACTGATATAAGTGGCATTCACGGACAAAATAGAAGTTTTAGTAGTTTTAGCATGTGTCACCTGTTCATGAGGCCTCTAAACCCTACTTATACATACTCAATTGTAGTACATCCCTATACTTCTTGTTCATTAGCATATATGCAATCACTTTATTTACAGACTGAAAATTCAGGAAGGTGAGCATCATAAAAAAATTAAGCAAAAGATAGAGAATATGTTTGTGTGAGTATATATAAGCATACTTCTCAAGTCTTAAATTCTAGGTATCTATGATACAATAAACATGAACTTGATGGCACATTAACAGTGACACTTAGTTTCTAGGTTAAACTGCTTCCTTAGATGGTTTGGCTAACAATGACAATTACACACTTTAGGCTGCCTTAAAATTCTTTCATTTTACCAACTTTACAAATGTTATATTTTATTCCCACATGTAAAATAGTGAATGTTTTATGCTGGACTATTTCATCTCTCTTTTTTTTTTTTTTTTTTTTGGAGACGGAGTCTTGCTCTGTCACCCAGGCTGGAGTGCAGTGGCCAGATCTCAGCTCACTGCAAGCTCCGCCTCCCGGGTTCACGCCATTCTCCTGCCTCAGCCTCCCGAGTAGCTGGGACTACAGGCGCCGCCACTTCGCCCGGCTAGTTTTTTGTATTTTTAGTAGAGACGGGGTTTCACCGTGTTAGCCAGGGTGGTCTCGATCTCCTGTCCTCGTGATCCGCCCGTCTCGGCCTCCCAAAGTTCTGGGATTACAGGCTTGAGCCACCGCGCCCAGCCTATTTCATCTCTTACCTTTGAATTACAATAAAAAACTTAAGAAAAGCTAATTTATTTAAAAGGAGAAGACAGAAAGAAAATAGGAAAATGGCTATTTTATTTCCTATTCAACATATTCTAAATGAGAATCAGTATGTCAAAAGTTACTAGCAGCCAGGCCTAGTAATGCCCATTTATTACTATTTTACAAACAAGAAACTGAGACAATGATGTTAGGTCTCCAGCCCATAGAACTCATTCCTAGCTGAGAGCTCAACTGGAATGAGAATCTCCTTTTTAATTTTTTTTTTTTCTAAAGTCTGTATGGTTCCTGTCATCCAAGGTTCTCTTTAAAATATAAAATTGTCCAGAATTAATTACTGTTGCATATGTCAGCAATTATAAATATTTTGAAAGTCATTTTTATTGACCTTGTCAAGATGTTATGCTACATTCATTAAAATATAGTTGACAGTTAATACTCTATAAAGATCCCCTTTGAATATTGTGGTCATTGATGGATTCACATGTTATTAGAAACTCTACATTTTTCAGTAAAATTTAGATACAATTTTAGATTTTTTTATCTCCAACACAAAAGAAATATTGCTTGTAGTTTTAGGAAAGTTGATATAAATGTCAAACCATTCATATAAACAATCTATTGAATTTACTTTAATGTCAGTAATGATCCACCAGTATAGATTAAGCCACATGTAAATCCGTTTATATAACACTTTCAAATAGTTGCATTTTAGACAAGTATATTTACATTTCAATACAGTGGCATAGTGTAAATTTCATCTAGCAAAGGTAGTACTTAGATTACATTCCCTATTACATTTTGCCTATTAATGCATGTGAAAATTAAAATATTGATCTGTATTGGTGTATAATCAGTAATAATCAAGAATAATGAATAATCATTATTTAAAAAGCAATGAATACTCTAATTTTTTAGATATAGAAAATTTAGAATAAACTCATTTACTAAAAATATGAAATACATGCACATTAATGTAATATTTAGCTTCCTTAGAATATTCCCACATGAGAGAAGGCTATACGTAAATGAATACATAAATATAAAGAACATTTTTACTTTTTTTTCTATGCAGAATTCCATTTAACAAAGTGTAATGGAAGATAAGTTTCTTGAAACATTTTTTAAAATGTAATATAGGTACGCATTCTGATTTCTTACTATCCATTCTTATATATCAAGTTTGACATTACCTCTGCCAAAACAGAGAATGGCATATCCCGTCAAGCACCTAATGTTTTCTGAGTAAATTCTTGTTTTAAATGATATTACTGAATCAGGCTAATCAAATGATTCCACTGAACGATTTTCACAGCCTGAGTTTCTGCTGTTACATTCAATTGTTTTAATTACCTTGATCTTCATTAGATTTAAATGTTCCTTTTTTCCATTTGCTAAACATACTCGAGTTTCATATTATAATAACCTGAGAGTAAACCAAAGAGGAAAATTTCAAGAGACTAATTAATTGTGATGCCTTTATATTCCACTGATTTTTTTTTTTTTATTAGAGAAGGTTTAAATTGTTCATCTTCACATTTTATCACTTCATTAGGAAAAGCAACCTGTATTATCCAAGTTCAAGACTAATATCCTACAGGAGCCATAAACTTTGATCTTGCTAGATTGATCACTGCCCTTTATCTTCTTTCTCATAAATACAGAGATAAAATAGAGACTCAGCTGTATGCACCCGTTAGTAATTATTTCCCCTATTATCTTAACACTAGGATAACAGGCCACATGTGAAAAGACTTATGCACTCTGATAAAGATTCTCAGTACAAATTCGGTTTTAGTGTATTTAATTCTGACATTTCTTACACAGGTGTTTTTGTGGTGACTTGCTTATTTAAAGGTGCCACTTCTTATAGATGGCTAACTATTAAACTTTTTGAAGCTTTGGCTTTATTCTGCTTTTGCTATGACACAATTAAAAAAATGGTGTCTGCTTGAAGTGATAATTGCATCATTTACATACTGTGAAAATTCAGGAAGGAGACAGTTCTATTGTGCATTACAATGAAAAGATTAGACATGAGAATTATATTTATTAGGATATTTATAAATAAATGCTCTGACTTTATATCTTATAGGTCTTGCCAATATTTATTATATAATCTGAGAGTATGAATACTTACTCCTTATTTAATATGAAGAGAATCCAGTGCCAGGATGAGAAAGCACTCCACAGTTTAGTTTTGTTTCCTTGGCCGATTTTAACTTAGCTTTAAAATCCACACTAAGCTTAATATTTCATACTCCTGTATTTTACTCTTAAGGTTTTATTTCTAAATAATCACTTTAATTTTACACATATATTATATTATTGTCTGAGATCATGTCTATGTCTTTCCAAAACTTTGCTAATAAAGAAACTTAAACTCAAAGAAGTTTTACATTTACTTTACCTGAACTTAACCCATAAAGTATTATTAAAGTATTTCTTCCCACTCACGACATTTTGTCATATTCATTTATACTGATTATTTTTAGTATTCTATAACTAATCTGGAATATGTAGAAAGGTCATCTTTCCTAATATGGAATATATAAAGCATCAGGCAAAAATGGCATCTCAATACACAGCTCTGAAAATAAAATAAATTATCATAAAACAGACACTGGTTTTCAGGGTCACAATATCTCATAATCAAATTTTTTACTTGAAGGGGCACTTCCTTGTGAGTTCCTGATTTATATCATCCAGAAAACATCCCCACAAAGGATAACGTTTTTGATATTTTTCTTCCTCCCAGTTGGCTATCCAGGCTCATCAACATTTTCTCTTGAGCATAACGAGAGATTTCTACTATAATATAATGATGTCCATCATCAAAAATTTCTACTGAAATATAATTCAAATTGTTAGATTATAATTCTTAGAAGTGTAGTTCTAGGAGTATAAGATATTCCATTAAAGAACAGATTATTGACTTTATAGTCAATTAAGCAAAAACGTCATAACATGAAAACCAAATACAAAAATGAGAGAAGAATGCTTCTTCCCCAAATGTATTCTTATGGTGAACAAAGGCCTGTTTCGATCACTATTTCTAGGAATACAAAGAGGCGCAGAGATTTTATTTTTTCTAAGTCTTCCTCAGCTCTTCTCCCTCAGGCTTGCAGTTCTCAGAATTTACCAAGAATGCAACATCTGGAGATAAAGAGGAGATGTCTGGAATAACCCGGCCTATGTCCTTATTCCTCTCAGAACAGGATGTTTTGCAAACCTGAACTCAGTGTGACAAGTCGTTTCCAAGGTGTAAAACCCACAGTGGAGTGCTCTCAGGTCCCTTAGCTGCAGTGTGTTGTGAGGCATGCACAGATGAGACTCTATTCAACCTAGGCAGTTTTCCTGAACCTTGGAGCTCAGCTTGCAGTGGATCCTAGGGCTTCTTTATCCCTGATGCCTATCTGCGAATGATATGTACACTTTGCCTGACTTGTTATGCCAGTATTCTGTCTCAGCAGACTCATGCAATTGATAGAAAACCTTTAGGGTGAATCATTGCAAGGAAGCAAGAATGGAAATTATAAGACCTCATAAGGCCTCACAGTGAAAAAACATCATTTTGTGACTTAGTATTGGTCTGTGTGAGTCACAAGGCCAGTTCAGTTATTAGGAGTGGAAAAATGGCTACTCAGCAGCAATCAACTTACTGGGTTGTAGATATAGGAAAGATGATTTAGTCAAGACCATTATTGTGAAAATCTACCTTATCTGCAAAGAGTATTATTAAATTGATATAAGCAATGGTAAAATTTTTAAATTAAATTTAAATTTATTTAAGTTAAATTCTACAATTTTGATGTAACCTCAAGGGGTAATACTATTTTTTATCACCATTTATTTTCTATCACCATTTACATTTTATCACCATTTATTTTCTATTTCTATCACTTGAACTTAACTAGCACTAAAACCATGTAATGTTTCTTTTTAAAAAATTTGTCTATCTGGGTGATAGACACTGTTTTAACAATAAATAATTATTAAAATGGAAGTATATAATTAATAATTTATCATGGAGAACTAAAAATTGACAAGGATAATCTACAGAACTTTGTGAAATAAAAATAGATCTATGTTTATCACTATATGGTACATTCCCCCAGAAGGTACTTATGTGAAAGTTTGCTAAGATTATAATACAGGATATTGGAATAAGAAGAAAGAGCTTTCATGAAAGAACAGTTTGAAGTGAATTGGAGAAAATTTTCAGAACTGTGCAGTTGGTTATAATTTGTACTGTATATTTAGTCAGATTAATTTATTTAAACATATTTAGTTGACATCTGTACACATGTATATATTGCATACCAATTGTATGCATAGTGTATGTATAGTATGTATTAACGCACCTATCACCACACACACTTACAATTTGTGTGTGTGCATGTGCATGTGTGTGTGTGTTTGTGTGTTTATGTAGGATACTTAAAATTTTCCTTATCAAATTTCAAATAAACAATACAATATTGTTAACTATACTCACCATGATCTTTGTTAGTCTCATAACTTACTTATCTTACAACTGAAAGTTGACCAACATTTTCCCAATCCACTTTTCCACCAGCCCCTGACAACCACCTTTTTACTCCCTGCCTTTATGAGTTCTATTTTTTTCAGTTTCTACATAAAAGCAAGATCACGTAGTGTTCATCTTTCTCTGAATTGTTTTACTTAATAATTGTTGTTGCAAATGGCAGTCTCTTCTTCTTTGAGTGAGATTTTTGAGATATCTAAATGTGAGGGGAAATGAAAGCATTACAATTTCTGTTATTTCTGAAGGTAATATTTTTCTGTATTTTTAAACATAAGAATTTTACATATTATAAATTACATCCAGGAAATATAGCAGAGGGTGAGTTTAAAAAAATTGTTATCTACATTATTATGCTATTTAATAATTATTACATATATGAATTTAATAGAACTATAAGAAAAGAGAGATTATCATCAAATTTCAAAACTATCTTCATGGTTACATAACATTTTTCTGCCTACCAATCTTGCTCTTTCTCTAGTTCAGAATGTTGATTATTTCATGCTGTTAAGAATATTTGATCCAATCCCATGATCAGCAAGACCTAGGAGAAAATGAAAAGGATTGTACCAATGCAGAGACTGGTGCTCTCCCACTGCCTTTTACTGTTTATACATTGCATTTCTTGGGTTTCAAAATAAAAGACTTTACTCTGTCCATAGTGTTTATTATTATTATAGATTTTAATCATAGAAATGTAGAGATTATATGCATAATGCATCCCCACATTTGATAACACTAATATAGAGTTGATAATGATTAAAAATGCTCCTTTAAAAATATCAGATAAGATGTACTGATGAGTTATCACTCACTTTTAATGATTTATGTGTGTTGCACTTATGAACTTCCTGAGAAACTAAAGCTCTCTCTGATACATTCTTATGACTGACCTGCAGATGGAATATAATCCGTCAAAAACTTGAACATTATTTCCTAAATAAAATCAATATTTATTAAGACATGAGTTATATAGTGTTACAAAATAATTTTAAATTGCTCGTTAGAAAAACAAAATATATTGTTAGAAATTGAAAATGATACTGAAATTTTAAATTACAAATAGAGTAAAATTGATAAATTGAATAATTGCTTAAATTATAGTAAGTATGATATCATGAGCCCACTTCAATTTTTCTATGGTCCATAAAATTTCTCTAGGAGTCCTATCTGCATGAGGGATTGAGGAAACTCTGCAAAAAAGTGGAAGACATAGTGAGGAGTGTTTTCTATGTGCAGTGCCTTAAGCTTAAGAGAAAGAAAATGAAAGATATTTAACAGACCATGGTGCATGTCATTTAGGATAAAAGTCTCCCACCCATTTTCCACACAAATACACACATTCTTCACCTCTAACTCCCTAGGGAATAAGTAGAGTGAATTGTTAAAAAGAACAGTAAAAAAACTATTTTCAAACCAAATAACTGTGAGAAGACTCCAATAACAACCCAATCTTGCCTTTGTGCCAGAATAATAGAATGTGTCACAAAAGTGGAAATAGGAGTTCTCTCTCCATGGGTGGGATGAATTCAGGGCAGGACAGTGAGGTTGTCAGGTTATTTCTGTGATAATAACAAAAGGTAGATGCTATGCTACAAGTGTTGCTTTCTGTAAAAACAGGGTTACTGAGCAGCAGCTAACAAAGAGCTTGATACCTATTAGTATTTAATTAAATATGTATGTAATCAATGAAACTGAACTGATACGGTTGCATATCCAAGTTTAAGAAAGAGACAATGATTTATTCAATTGCACTAACAATGTCTTGAGTGGTGCAGCAGTGCAGGTGGTGGGAATTGTAGAATTTCTATTTAATACTTATGAATAAAGTTAGTAGCTCCGGAAAGTAACTCTGGTAACTTTAAAAGAAACATAATTCAAAAGCATTGTAATAACATTTAGTTTCCTTTGTGATCATCTTTTTCAGTATCAAGAATGGTGCTTCCTTCATGAATAGTACAGACCTTGCCAACGGATGAAATTGACAGAAATAAGAGGGAATTATTAAATCTACTTGAAGGTTGAGAGAGACCTTTCTTAAACACACAATAAATGCATTATAGGGGCTCAGATGTTTCTGGAAAGATTGTGAAGATAGACTGATTGGTGTTCATGTAATTGTGACGGTAGAGACTGAGAGCAGCAAAATATTATGTAGGCAGTTGACATCTTACACGAAGAATTTGGAGTATGGACATTACATGATTGTCTCTCAGCCACCCTATGGAAAACTGAATTGTATGGCTGTACCTCCCTGAAATTTCCACCCGTAAATTAAACTCAATTATTTGTAGCAGAAGTTCTTAAATAAAGCAGCATTATTTAGAATCATCTTTGAATCTTCAAAGATATACTGATGTCCAGAACCCATCCTCCATGGTTTTGAGGTGAGGCCAAAGCATGTATTTTTAAAATTATCTCCAGATAATTCGAATATGCAGCCAGGTTTGGGAACCACTTACTTGGAAGAAAGTTTTTATGCTCCAGTGACAAGAGTAGCACATCTTGGTCTTCTGAATTAATCTCACTGACTAGTACTAATGAGTCATAATTAATAAGAACTTTTAAAATAGAACTTTGTTTTGGATTCATTAATCAAGTAAGGTTATAGAGTAGAGATTTCTATCACTAGTTACCTTAGTTTACAGGTAGACTATTTCTTATAGAGAAATTATATGGGCTCATTGGTATACTTCTTATTGAGAAAACTAAATGTTAAAAAACGTACATATTAATAGTCAAATGCAGGAGAGGCTTCATGATGGCTGACTAGAGGCTTCTGGTACTTACCTTCTCCATAAAGAGGAAACAAAACAGCAAGCAGATAATTCAAATATCTCATTTAAGACAGGACACTGGAATTCAACTGAGAAGTGATACAAAAAACCTAAAGCAAGGAAGGAGACAGAAGTGAGGCAGCCTGACAGGCCAGGATTGCCTAGAAGCCTGGAGAGGCTCTCAATATGGGATACAGTAAGTGAGAGAACCCCGGAGGTCTATGTTACCACGGAAAACTCCTGCAATTCCTGCCATAGGAGAGCCCCTTGACTCTTCTGGGCCCTGAGACTTAACATAGGATGGTGCATGGGAACCATGCAATGACACTGCTTCAGAGAGGGAGCTCACACTGGGTCCCACATAACTCCCGTAGTCATAAGCAGCTACAGCAAGGCATGATTTCGAGAAATAAGCCCCCACCATACTTCATTTTGCCCTGGGGACTAAAGAATTCTGCATCTCCACATCCTGTGGGCTCCACTGACATCAGTTACCTGCAGCCACCATTGTGGTTGGCTGCTGCTGCCAGGGCTGAATCATGAGCCACTTGCAGTGACCCCTGCAGCAACAGAGCCATTGTGCATAAACGAGGGACCTGGGAACAGGTTACCTCACCTGTAATCAACAACTGGGGTCTTAGTACATGTTCCCTAGTCACCTACTTATGGTTGCTGGCATTGGAAGGAACATTGCTCACTTTCCTCAATAGCAGGACCATAGCACAGCCACTGTCACCCCAACCTGAGCATTCCACTGAGGGAAAGGGGATAACACTGCACCTGTCTACCACAGCCAGTACCTGCACCCACTAACATGGGACCTGAGGACAGGTGACCTGGCCCAGTTCTGCCCATGCTCTGCCCTCATGAGTGCCAAAGTATGCCATCTAAGACTTGGGGACAGCCCATCCAAGGCAACATGGTTTGTACCTGTGCATTCCTCACAAGAACCTGAAGTTGGTACCACTCTACCTGCCCTTATCAAAGTAGCTGGAACCCACCTGCACATGCCACCTGCGGACCTGGGGAGTGGCTCACAGAGCCACCACCAGAATCAGCATGGACCACTTTTGACAGTCAGAAGGTTGTCTGACCATGTTATTGCCATTGCCTATGCCATGCAATTTGCCCAGGGTCACAAGCACCCACCCATCTACCCTTCCCATTACTGTCACTTCCAGCATCTAAGCAAGTGGCCCAAGAATCAGCTCACCTGACCAGGTAAAACCAGTGGCAGTGTATACCACTCAAGGGCCCAATGACAAGCAGCCAGCCACTGAAACCACTGTGGCCTGACAAGGGGCCCATCTGGCATAACAATTCCCAGTAAAATATTATAATAACCTGCATTGAAACTGCACCTTAAGCCATTGAAGAAATCACAGCACCAATAGTATTGTTTATAGTTTAAGAAAACACATGGAGATGACACTACTATACACATCCAGAATCAAAGCCAATGTACCCTACCCACCTAATGTAGTTTGGATATTTGTTCTTATTAAATCTCATGTTGAAATGTAATACTCAATGTTAGAAATGGTGTCTAATGGGAGATGTTTGGCTCATGGGGGCAAATGACTCATGAAAGGCTTGATGTCCTCTCTGAGATAATGAGCGGGCTTTCACTCTATTCAGACAAGAGCTGGATGCTCAAAAGAGTCTCACACTTTCTCTTGCTCTCTCTTGCTCCCTTTTTTGCCATATGACACCCTCCTCCCTCCCCTATTTGCTTTCTGTCATGATTGGAAGTTTCCTGAGGTACTCACCAGAAGCAGATGCTAGTGCCATGCTCCTTGTACAGCTATAGAACCATGAGACAAATAAATATCTTTCCTTTATAAATTACTCAGTCTCAGGTATTACTTTATAGTAACACAAATGAATTGACACCAACTACCATAATAGATACATCTTCAGAATAAAGCCCACCCCTATGAAAGCAACTTGAAAACATTGAAGAAGCAACCCTTACACTACAAGCACAGAAATCAATGTAAGAACACAAACAACATAAAAAATATTAAGGAAGTATCATACCTCTCAAGGAATACAGTGTTTCTCTAGCAATAGATTCCAATGAAAAATAAATTTATGAAATTCCAGAAAAAAATGATATTAACAAATAGTGAGTGAGATACAAAAGAACACAGAGAAATAATATAAATAAATCAGAAAAGCAATTGAGTGCATATATGAGAAACTTACCAAAGAGATAGAAATCATTAAAAAGACCCAAACAGCAAACTTGGAACTGAAATAGAGAAAAATAAAGAATACAACACAATAATAGGAACTTCAACATCTCACTCAGCATTAGACAGGTTATATAGACAGAAAATTAACAAACATTGGATTTAAGCTGCATTTAAATAAAAGGACCTAACAAACATTTACAGAACATTTCATCTAACAGCTCTAGAATACACATTGTTCCCAAAAGCACATGGAACACTCTCTAGGATAGACCATACAATAGGACACAAAATAAACTTCAACATATTTTTTAAAATTGAAATCATATCAAGTATCTTTTCAGATTTCAACGGATTGAAACTAGAAATCAGTAACAAGGACTTTGGAAACAGTTGTATAGCAATTACACAAAATGCTCATGAATGATGACTGTGTCAATTAAGAAATTAAAGAGGAAAGTATCTTAAAACAAAAATCAAAATGCAACATACCAAAACCTATGGGATACAGAAAACATAGTGTTATGAAGAAAGTATATAACAATAAACACCTACAAAAAAAAAGCAGAAAGAGTTCAAAAGAATATAGTGATGTGCCTAAAGGCATTATAAAAACAACAAACCAAACTAAAAATTAGTAAAAGAAAAGAAGTAATAAAGATCAGAGAACTAAACAGAATAGAAACTAAGAAAACAATACAATGGATCAACGAAATGAAAATTTGTTTTTTTAAAAAAAAGATTAAAATATGGTTCTAGGCTGGAGTAACCTAAAGAAAAGACCCAAATAAATAAAATTAGAAATTAGAAAGTAGACACTACAACCAATACCACAGAAACACAAAAGATCATCAGAGACTGTTATGAACAACTATATACTAACTGACTGAAAAACCTAGAGGAAATGAGTACATTCCGAGATGCATACAACCTACCAAAACTGAATAAGGAAGAAACGGAAAGGAGGAACGTATCAATAAAGAGTAATGAATTTAATCGATAATAAAAAGTCTCCAAGCAAGATATGCCCAAGACTAGATGACTTCATTCCTGAAACCCACCAAACTTACAAAGAAAATCTAATACCAATTATCCTCAAACTATTCCGAAAGAATTGAAGAGGAGGAACTTCTTAACTAATTCTCTGAGGCCAACTCAACCATAATACCAAAACCAAACAAAGATGCAACAACAACAAAAAATAAGAACCAACATCTTTGATGAATATAGTCCAAAAATCCTCAACAAAAATATTAGCAAACCAAATCTTTCAACACATCAAAATATAATACACCAAGTTCAACTGGAATTTATCCCAGGAATGCAAGGATGGGTTAACATATGTAAATCAATCAACATGATACATCACATCAAGAAAATGAAGAAGAAAAACCCCATGTAATCATCTCAGATATGGAGAAGCATTTGATAAAAGTTAACACCTCATGATGAAAATGCTTGAGAAACTGGGAATAGAAGAAACGTGTCTCAACATAATAAAGGCCATCTATGACAAATCCACAGCTAACATCGCATTGAATGAGGAAAAGCTAAAATTCTTTCCTCTAAGAACTGGAACAAAAAAAGATAGACACTTTTACCACTTCTATTCAATGTTGTACTGGAGATGCTACCCAGAGAAATCAGGCAAAGGAAAGAAATAACAGGTATCCAAATTGAAAAAGAGGCAGTAAAATTGCCTTTCTTTTCAGACAACGTAATCATATAGCTAGCAAAACCTAGAGACTTCACTAAAACACTGTTAGATCTGATAAATAAATTCAGTAAATTTTCAGGGCACAAAATCAACACACAAAAATCAGTGGTGCTTTTCACTTTTCTTTTCCTTTTTTTTCTTTCTTTTTCTTTTCTTTCTTTCTTCTTTCTTCTTTCTTTTTTTATTTTTTGAAGGAAGGTCTTTCTCCGTCACCCAGGCTGGAGTGCAGTGGTGAAATCTTGGCTCACTGCAACCTCTGCCTCTCAGGTTCAAGCGATCCTCCCACCTCAGTATCCTGAGTAGCTGGGACTACAGGCATGCACCACCAGGTCTGGCTAATTTTCTCTATTTTTAGTAGAGATGGGGTTTCACCATGTTGCCTAGGCTGGTCTTAGATTCCTGGGCTCAAGTGATCTGCCTACCTTGGCCTCCCACAGTGCTGAGATTATAGACGTGAGCAACCATGCCCAGCCAGTAGCATTTATGAACTAGCTGATAAAGAAATAAAAATGGCAGTCCCATTTGCAATAACTACAAAATAATAAAATGGGATTAAATATAACAAAAGAGGTGAACAATCTCTACAAGAAAAACTACAAAACATCGATGACAGAAAAGAAAGGGGACACGCACTCACACATACACAGATAGACATCCTATACACACATGGATTGGAAGAAGTTAATATCATTAAAATGAACATATCTCTCAAAGCAATCTCCAGATTCAATGATATCACTGTCAAAATGCCAATGTTATTTTTCACAGAAAAAGCATAAACAATCTTAAAATTTGTATAAAACAACAATAAAAATGAACCTGAATAGCTACAGCAATCCTGTACAAAAAGAACAAAACTGGAGTCATCACATTCCTTGACTTCAAATTATACTGTAATTGTACAGCAACCAAAACAGCATACTATTGACATAAGAAAAGTCACATAAAACAATGGAACAGAATAGAGATCCTGGGAATACATCCATATATTTACAGCTCAATGATTTTTCGACAAATACACAAGAACATAAATTGAGGGAAGACCAGTCTCTTCAATAAATGGTACTGGGAATATTGGATATTCATATATACAAGGATGAATTTGGACACCTATCTCTCACCATATGTAACAATGAATTCAAGGTGGATTAAAGACTGAAGCATAAGACCAGAAACTATAAAACGACTAGAAGAAAACATAGGGAAAACACATCAGGACATTGGTCTGGGCAAACATTTCATGAGTAAGACCTCAAAAGCACAGGCAATAAAAATAACAACAGAAAAATGGGACTATGTTAAACTTAAAACTTCTGCAAAGCAAAGAAAAAATTAAGTGAAGAGAAAACCTGTTGAATGGAAGAAAATATTTGCAAACCATTCATCAGACAAGTAACTAATATCCACAATACACAAGAAACTCAAACACCTGAACGTAGTAGTAGTAATAATAATAATAATAAGTAGACAAAAGGACAAGAGTAGACATTTCTCAAAGGAAAACAGAGAAGTGGTCAAGAAATATATGAAAAAATGCTCATCATCACTATCATCAAGAAAATCTAAATCAAAACTACAAAAATATATTACTTACCCCAGTTAGAAATTTTTTTTTAAAAAGACAAAAATAACAGATGCTGGTGTATACATGATTGTTGGAAATGTAAATTAGTATAGCCTTTATGGAAAATAATATAGAGATTTCTCAAAAACCTAACAACAGAACTACCATAAGATCCAGAAATCCAAATCTGGGCATTGACCCATAGCAAAATAAATCAATATATTAAAAATATATCTTCATTTCTGTGTTTATTATAACATTATTCACAACAGCCAATACATGGAATAAACCTTGGTGTCCATCAGTGGACAAATGGATAAAGAAAATGTGGTATATATACACAATGGAATATCTTTCAGCCATAAAAAGACTAACATCATGTTGTTTGCACAACGGGAATGGAACCAGAAGTAATCAGGTTAAATGAAACAAGCTAGGCACAGAAAGACAAATATTGCACGTTCTCATATATGAGAGTTAAATAATATGATCTCATGGTGATAGAGAGCAGAATGATAGACAGTAGAGGCGGGGAAGGGTGTGTGTGATGGGAGGGATAAAAAGAAGTTGGTTAACAGGTACAAACATATAGTTAGAAAGAATAAGTTCTTATGTTTGATAGTAATGTAGAGTGACTCTAATTAAGAAGAATATATTTAATATTTCAAAATAGCTAAAATAGAGGACTTGTAATGTGGATAACACATAGAAATAATACTTAAGGTAATATACACTTCAAATACCCTGACTTAATTATTGCACATTCTATGCAGGTAACAAAATGTCATAAGCATAACATATGTATGCACAAATATTACATATCAACAAAAAAGTGATTCAACATTTTTATAAATGATACAAAATAAGAATATTAGATTATGCTGTAGACTGTAGAGTATGTTAAAGACTATATCCATAATTTATTTTTATTATAAGTCATAAATTAATATGCAAAATATCAGAGTTAATATTTGGCCTGATTTCTGCTTGAGTCCATGTTGTTTCAACATCATTATGTCCTTTACCAAGTTTCTCTCTCTGGCCCAATGGATCACATAATATTCAATGGTCAATTATGCATAATTCTGGGGTTCCTTTTTCTAATCACAATTTAACTAACAGTAACCTTTGAAAATGGTATGGGGAGAAAAAAGCATACAGCTTTTTCATCCTCCTATTTTTAATCCCTATGGAAAAAAAAAAAACTGTTATTATTGTGGGCGAGGTTGTAGGAAAAAGGAAAAGAAAAAACACTGCTGAGAAGAAAAAATATGAAGGTGAGCGGAGAGAAGTCAAATGTAAAGGGGGAGATAAGAACATGGATAAGCAGGAGTTCAGAGACAGAAAGGAGAGAACAAGGTGAGAAAGGAAAAAAAAAAAAAAAAAAAAGAGGAGAGGAAGAGCCAGGATAGGAGTCCAAGGGTCAACTTTCTTCCCCTTTTCTATTTATTTAAGTCAGATCTTGGTCCCCCAGCCCCAGTTTTGGCCAACCCAAAACTGGAGTGTGGTCTTATTCAGTAGAGGAATAACTTTCAGTTCCTATCTATCATTAAATGTGAATAATGCACTGATTGTATATAACTTTTTAGGCATACCAAACTTTTTAAATAGCTGTTTTCCTGAGGCATTATTAAATAATTGTCACTATGGGTATTTCATATCCTCTCAGAGACATCTTTTTCAAACTCAGTGATTACACCACATGCTTAAATTCATATCAGGTGTAGCTACATTAAGTTTATTTTATAGTTTGTTAAGCTGGTGCTATAATAACTTTTCATCCCAAGATTAGTTTCTTTTACAGCAACAAACCATGACATGATCCAAGCAGCACAGCTTTTGTGACTGTTATTACGCATGTACAGTTGCATCTTGCCTTAGCCAGTCTCTGTGATTATTCACTGAAGAATTTTGCATATACTCATTATCCACATGAGAGTCTTCCTCTTCCTTATTTGTGCATGGCTCAGGAGTGAGACCTCCTGTATGTTGCAATTTATATGTAAAAGGAGTTTATTTTAGGAATGTTCATCTTTCAACACTAAGGGATACGTACTCTTGGTGAAATGCATGCATAAGTTCCACAGTGTTAATGAGAGTTCTACAGGTTCATCAATAGAAAACGGGAAAACCTTTGGTCACAAACAATGTCTCCAGCAGTGAGAAAGGCATGTTCACTTTCTGATCTAGCAGTTATCAAAATCAGCATGAGTTCTTTCTCTGGTAGGAACTACTTGATTGGAAACCTCATTCGGGTCCCTCAGGGAATGTAAGATGGAAGAGAGTTAATGAAGAGACATCATAAAATATTCATGAGGAACTCACATCTATAGTATTCTTTACTACTGCCTGTGATACAAATAGTGTATAGAACATAGTTTGGCCACTTAACATGGGTCTCTAATCTGAAGTAACAGAGAATTAAAAAAAGATGACTGGAACAAAAACCTGAAAAATCACTTTCTAATGATACTTATGTATAAGTTAACATATAGAGTAGAAATTTTGTAAGTCTGTACATTACTTTCATTATTGAATTTAGCCAAAATTACATTTTTCATATAATTTTTACTATAAATTATTCATTTAACATTTTACTTTTTTTTTTGGTTTGTTTCAGAGGCAGGGTCTTGCTGTGTTGGCCAGGCTGCAGTGCAGTGACAGGTTTATAGCTCACTGCAGTCTCAAACTTCTAAACTCATGCTTAAGCTCCTGAGTAGCTGGGACTGCAAGCGTGTGCCACCATGCTAAACACAATTATTTTTCTGTGAAAACTGATAGAATAGGACGCAAAGCAAATGCATGATTTGCCTCTGGGAACTATTTGATAAACAATTGGAAACATAAAAAAATAGATATCAATTCAGGTAGGATACCCTGACATGCCAAAACATATTTCACAGATGTCTAGTCTTTTTGGGCTTAGAGAGAAAAGAAAATTAGAAGTTCTTATTTGGACATGGAGCTTTTCAGTTATGAGATGTATAGGTATTGAAATTCAAATAAAATGTAAGACAAATTATTAAAGTTGGGGGAAAAGTTTGAATAATGCTTATTTTAAAGTGAATATGGATTATGAATTCTTCCTTTAAAGAGGATGTGTGTTGGCGATTTGGAGGGACAAAACTGGTATAACAATTTTAATTTATTGTGCATGACCACAAATACTAAGCTGAGATAGTTTAGCTTTGATACCAAGAATTATTATCAACACTTCAGAATTTTGCATAAAAAAACAAATTAATGACATTTTATGTATTTTGATTTTTCTAGATGTTTCTCAGTGAAAAACATAATACAATGTACATGGAAACAAAGTATAAAGAGAAGTTCAATATCATGGTGATTGACACATTAACAAATATGTATAGAATACTGCTGTGTAGGACAATATTCAGAAAGATATTCTCTAAAATCTGGCCTCAGTTTGGAAGACAAGTTAGCCACTTTAGAACTTTAGTAAAACTGAGAAGGCATTTAAAAGTATAGTCATAGCAAGTTATTGACTAGGTTGTATTGAGATAGTCTTAAATGTGTGTCTGGTAGCTGACACAGGTCACTGAGAAAAAAAAATTATTTTTTTTAAATAAATTACATTTACTATAAAGAACATTCTAATATCTTTTGTACTAAGTGTTGATCATTTGATCAACAGGATTTTTAAACCCTACAAATACAAAATTCAATTTTGAATGTGAGTATAAATTAACATATATACATATACTTTATTTTGTTGTTGTTGTTGTTGTTGTTGTTGTTGTTGTTGTTGAGATGGAATGTCGCTCTGTCGCCCAGGCTGGAGTGCAGTGGCCGGATCTCAGCTCACTGCAAGCTCCGCCTCCCGGGTTTAGGCCATTCTCCTGCCTCAGCCTCCCGAGTAGCTGGGACTACAGGCGCCCGCCACCTCGCCCGGCTAGTTTTTTGTATTTTTAGTAGAGACGGGGTTTCACCGTGTTAGCCAGGGTGGTCTCGATCTCCTGACCTCGTGATCCGCCCACCTCGGCCTCCCAAAGTGCTGGGATTACAGGCTTGAGCCACCGCGCCCGGCCTACGTATACTTTAATAATAAATGACTTAAGGAAAGTATAGAAAATAGAGCCTTCTTCTTCTCCTATTAAAAGGAAGAATGAAATAGTTAATCAAATCTTCCCCCATTTTAGATGATTCTTATCATTTTTTCTGCACTTATTCAGGCTATGGGTTTTCATTTACACTGGTACAATAATCTTCAAAATTCATCCAGTGAATTTGAAATCTTTGAATTCTCGAACATACCTACATAGTTCAAATATCTTACTTTTTTTTTAGTTAATACATCTTTAGACAAATTAAATAAAATTTGTTGTCAGAGACTTTTACAACTACAAATTGAAAACAAAACAAGCACATATTTTTACTAAGTGAGCATTTCTTGTTTGGGTAAACCCCTATGTGTAAAATATTCCCTAAGTGTTGGAAAATTTTCTTCTATATTCTTCTACATTTCTATATATTTTATCTTGTAATATTGTTTTATCATAACTTAATTCTTGCAATTCTCAGCTTTGCTATTGTATCTTTTATCCTCCCAGAGCTCTACATTTTCATGTGTTCATTATTTCATGGGACATTTTCTTTGAGATGTTTTTCCTTTATATCAAACTAATACAATAAAAAAATTCAAAGTACCCAAAGTGTTGCCATTTTCATAAAAACAGGTAATATTCCTCCCTATTCCTCCTAATGATACTACCCCATCTGAATCTTGTTTGTTGTGGTATATAGTATCAAGTGAGTAACAAAATTCTAATTCCCTATTCCCTTCCGCTTAGGCATTTTTCAGTCAACTATAGCTGTGTAGCAAAGATGTGTTCATCGAGGCATATGACACATACGGAGGAAGTTTTAGAAAATATTTATATTTTTCTTTTTCCTTTCTTCCTGTAAGTTAGACATGATAGCTTGAAGGAAGAAACTATCCAGTGACCATGAAGAAAAGACCATAACAATATTAAAAAAATACCGTAGCTCTATAATACTTGAGCCTTTTACAGCTAAACCAAGGCTGGCAGCCACTTACCTCTGGATTTATGTCAGAAACAATCCCATATCCATTCGTCACCATAGGCAGATATTCTCTTACTTTTTTTTCTAATTTTTAATTTTCTAATTTTTAATAACTAGGACTACAGATGTGTGCCACCCTGCCTGGCTAATTTTTTTTTGACTTTTAGTAGAGACGAGGTCTGGCTATGTTGCCCAGGCTGGTCTCAACCTTCTGAGCTCAAGCAATCCTCTCACCTCTTCAAAGTGCTGGGTTTACAGTTGTTAGCTACCATGCCTGGCTCCCTTGCCATTTTTAATGTGAAATTTCCAATTAAAAAATGTGCACAAGATATTGATTGCTTCTCTTTTAAATGTTCTTCAGGCTTAATGTATAATACTAAATATAATAATCTACATCAGGGGTAAACAAACACTGCCTGTGGACTAAATCTGGCTGGCCAAGAGCTTTTGTGTGTGTGTGTGTGTGTGTGTGTGTGTGTGTGTGTGTGTTTTAAATAAATCTTCATTAAAGCACAGCTATGCTTATTCTTTCAAGTCTGCGACTGCTTTTGTACAACCAGGCAAAACTGAGTAGCTGTGACTGAGATTATTTGGCTCACAAGATGAAAAATATTTAATAACTGGCCCATTACAGAAAAAAAATTTGTCAACCCCAATCTAAAGGAATTAGGCTAGAATATATATGTCTATCTCTTTTAAATTTATATTATCTTATTCTTTACAGAAGATGAAATTCTTAAAAGAATTCTCTAAAGAATCCTGTATTTTAAATGTTCTCTAAAGAATCCTATATTTTAAAATGGATTTTTTTCCAAAATATATTCTATGTAAGTAATAGAACTTTACAAATTTTTATTTATTGTGTAAATAAAAATTCACACAAATGTGTAAAATAATTTTTACAAGGACATAAAATAATTTTTCAGCCAGGTGTGGTGGCTCATGCCTGTAATCTCAGCACTTTGGGAGGCCTCTGAGGCACGCAGATCACTTGAGGTCTAGAGTTCGAGATTAGCCTGGCCAACATGGCGAAACCCATGTAAACTTGTAACCTGGAGGCTGAGGAATGAAAGTTGCTTGAACCCAGGAGTCAGAGATTGCATTGAGGCAAAATCATGCCACTGCACTCCAACCTGGATGGCAGAGTGAAACTGTGTCTGAAAAAAATAAATAAAAATAAAATAATAATAAAAAAATTTTAAAAAATC
Source organism: Trachypithecus francoisi (assembly GCF_009764315.1). NCBI lineage: Eukaryota > Metazoa > Chordata > Mammalia > Primates > Cercopithecidae > Trachypithecus > Trachypithecus francoisi. The sequence continues at coordinate 52,823,651 of NW_022681463.1, read as the reverse complement.
AACTCAGAGCTACTAATATTATGAGATTTAAAATAAAGGTCTAAAATATATCAACTTGGTTTATGCTGATCTTAATTATAATTTTTCTTTGAGTTACATTTGCAAAATGATCAACATTTAAAATAGAATTTAATTACCACTACATAAAATCTCAAATAAGATCTAAACTGTAATCAAAGGAAACCACTACTATACCAACAAGCGTGAACTACCACTCTAACCTGATTCTTGTTGGAAGTAGGGCTCAAATTTAGTTGCAAAACAATTATACATTTTCACCTACAATCCACAGAGACTAAGAACAACATACTGTATTATTTTAAAACATCTTTACTTTTAGTTTATAAGATTTTCTTTGATGCCTTCATCACACTACTTTCCTGCCTTAAACCTTATACCATCTGTAGGAATTTCAAGTCTCTATAACATACCATATAATTTACTCACATCCCAGCACCTGTCTATACAATGTACTGTAACATGGACATATAATGCCCCATGCCACTAAATTGCTGATATATATCACCTGTGTTCATAACACAAAATCTTATACATAAAATAGTATATAAATTCAATTCTTGTCCATATTCCATAAATGAATATTTCTTGACACCCTGTCAAAGTGGCTCTTAAAACTATTGAAAGAAAAGTTTTCAGTAATTGTTTATTAATCCAAAATGCTCTATTTCTGTTCAAACTATTATCAACAACACTTGATCTCTTTCTCAGCAGATGATCGTGCTTCCTACTTCACTTAGATAATTGAAACAATAAGAGACTTAAAGATCAGCAATCCTCAAACATTTTGGCACCAAGTATAATGGAAGACAATTTTTCCAAGGACAGGGGAGTGGTAAGGGATGGTTTAGGATGAAACTGTTCCACCTTAGATAATCAGACATTAGTTAGATTTTCATAAGGAATAGGCAACCTAGATCTTTGGCATGCACATTTCACAGTACTATTCACCATCCCATGAGAAGCTGATGCCAGGCTGATCTGATAGAAGGGGGAGCACAGACGGTAATACTCACTGGCCCGCTGCTCACCACCTGCTGTGTGGTCTGTTTCCTAACAGGTCTTGGACTGATTACCGGTCTGCAGCCTGGTGGTTGTGGACCCCTGTATAGATCACTTATCACATCTCTGTTTGCTGATTTTATGTCTTTCTCACTGGATAGTGTGGTTGAATTGCCTAAGGGTAAACTCTCCAATACGTAATTCTCTCTCTTGACTGTTTGAGGCATGACTTCAGCTATTCCACCATTTTCCTTTTGTATTATCAAATTGTATTAATAATGTTAATAAATATAAAATATACTATCATCTATCTCATTAAAAAAAATATTTTGCTGTTTTATGCCCTGCCAGATACCACAATATTTCTATTTCAATATTTATTTTGGAAGAGTTGTTTACCTGTATTCTCCTCAATTCCTCTGCTAACCATTTTCTCTTACAACTTGTCCAGTCAGGATTTTGCTGTCACCCCTCCAGGAATTTGTTTTAGGTCACTAATGAACTGCAAATTTTCTAAACACAATGGTTAGATCTCTTAGTCTTCATTTCCTTTGGCCTCTCAGGAAAACACCAGTTTAACAGGATCGTCCTTCTCTCTTGTGACTTTCAAGACCCATATTCTTGAAATTGTCATCCTATTTTACTCTTACTACCACTCGATTTCCTGTGTTATTTCTTCTCTTCTATGTAACCACAAAACATTGAAATACCCTAGATGGCAGCTGTCACATCCTCTTTCTTCTCTGTCTACACACACATTGATGGAGAAAACACCAAGACCATCTTCTACACGATCTCTAACTGATGAATTAGTCACCATCAGTATATTTAAAATCTAATGCATATTTTGAACCTCTGAATATGGTGAAATAAAGTTTAATACTGGTTAAATATATTTCATATGTGATATATAAATAATTCAGTTTCATAGTTTTAAATATTATCTGTATGCAAATAATCCCTCAATTTGTATGTGCCACTATAATCATTTCTTTGTATTCTAGACAGATATATTCAACTACTTACCATGTATTTCTACTTGAAAGTCTATTAGTCATTTCGATAAAACCGTGTTCCCAATTAAATTCCTGATCTTTAACACCCAAACTTTTATTTTCATTTATATCCCCTGTGAAAAATTTCAGAATCAAAATGGAGTAACTCTTGCTGAAAAAAATCCACACCCTGATAAATACAACTACGAGAGGCTATGAAGAGAGAATTCTTATGCATGCATGCCTGATAACAAAAAAGACTGCACAAAATAACTTTTTACATTGCAAAAATTTTAAAAATGCTTCTACAAGGACATCTGCCCAGCAACTGCCTGCACAGCCTTGACCTGGGATCTCCTTTGTCCCAAAAGATAATAATTATCTCAAAACAATTATGTAATCTTTCTTATGCATTCCCGAAAAACCTTTGTCTTCCTTTACCTCCTAGAATACACACCTGGTTTACTATGGCAGACATATTCTCTTTTCAATGCTTTATTTCCAAATAAATATTATTTTCTTTCAGAGAGACTCTCTCTGTTATTTAAAATGACCTAAATGATGTCCAGTAGTGAAACCAAAAAAAGGTTCATTATTGGAAAAAATCAGTAATTCTTGAAACTGGTGTTCAGCATTCACCTGAGCCCTTTGAGCTCTCTGTTTCCATGGCTTGCCTTTTCTGCGCTGGTGTGACTTCTCAAGCTGAACCTTCCTTTCTTTGGTAGAGGCTTTTTGATTTTACTTGGGATTTGTTTAGTTATTGGGCTGCCTTTCATAAAGGGACTTACTTCCCTCCTGAAATGATAAGAGAGTTTTTGTCCTTTTTGGACAAAAACTCTTTTTAATTAAGTATTTTTCTGATTTGAGTAATTTGGCTTCTGTAGGATTTACAATTGTCTCTGAAGCTTAGCTTTTCCAGAGAATTTCTTTTTGGTTCTTTCTTCACATCTAATTTAATATTTTGTTGTATCTGTATGTCTGGGTTAATATTTTGTGAACAATCTTGTTTTGGTTTTATTTTGTGTTAGTTATGCTCGTCTGTAAATGGTTTAGCTCTTTTCCCTGACTTGTTTTTGAAAATCTTCCGAGAGGAAAAATAAACATCCAAAATAATGGGTGCAGGATGACTCATTAAAAGCCACTAAGGCAGTCATCACCATTTCAAAAACTGGTTCAAACTCCTGATATTCTCTTTCAGTATGTAAAGGCCTTTGCTCTTGAGAAATTAATAAGAAATCAAATAGGATTCTCAAACCTTAAAGCATATCAAGGTTTTCTGAGAATACAGTTGACTATATTATGACCAACGTTTGTGTACATTTTTTAACTGCTGGGAAAATTACATCAACACAAACAGAGTTCATTTGGTTATTATTTAAACTATCTAAAATAACTTGCAACTATAAAGTTAGTATGTAGAGTATACATATTCTGTATTGCTCTAGTTTTTCTGCTGCACACTTTGAATCTGCTTCAGACTTTTCTACTGATGTGGAGATAAAACTCACCACCAATGGTGTTCTAGCCAAGATTAGTTTTTAAAATTTTAAAGAAGTTTCAAATATGATTTTACCAATTATAAGAGCTACATGGCAGCCAACAACCTAGATAACTGTTGGAAATGTAAATTTAGGTTTTTCTAACTAACAATTGTTTAGGTGATGGAACAGTTAATTAAATGATTGATAGTCTAAAAGGAAAGAACTAGATAAATGATACATGTCTATAGAATTTAGACTCTTAGATGACACAGGTCAAAATTTTGAACTCAGAGCACTGACTTAAGATACCGCTGTCCAGTATAAAATTCCTTTTTCTGCCATGAAGGAGACAGAAAGAAAAATATGAAAAAAATCCTGCTAAAGTACTTGCCTACCTGCATTGACTAGTCAAGCAAACTAGACCAACAAACAAAAGATAATTTTGTTACTACAAATTCAAGATCATTTGGAGATTTTATTTTTTAAAAATGTACAAATCAGCCAATCCTGGTTAAAATGTAAACATTGAAAGCTTAACCATAAACTCATTTGAAACTGAAAAATGTTGTTTTAAAACCAAACTGCTATGGTTTACTCAAACTGCGATACCCAAAATTTCGGTTCATAGTCTTCAATAGATTACCTAGTAGGGCAAATAGCCCTGTGAACAGGCCGCATTGTATCAGAAATATAATTTGGATTCAAGTGTATTTTATAAACAAGAGAGTTGTATTACTGTGCCATGACTAAAATTCTAAATTGGAAGCTACAAGATCTTTGTGTATGTATATATATGTTTAGGTCTTGATGTGGTTTGGATCTGTGTCTCCACCAGATCTCACATTGAATTGTAATTCACAAATTGGGAGGTGAGGCCTGGTGGGAGGCAATTGGATCATGAGGACAGTTTCTCATGAACGGTTTAATATCATTTCCCTTATTACTGTCCTTGCAATAGTGAGTGAGTTCTCATAAGATCTGATTGTTTAAAAGTATATAGAACTTCCCCCTTCACTTGTTACTGTCCTGGCAATAGTGAGTGAGTTCTCATGAGATCTGGTTTTTTAAAAGTGTGTAGCACCTCCCACTTCTCTCTCTCTTCCTCCTCCTTCAGCCATGTGAAGTGCATGTGAAGTGCATGGCCTTCTGCCATGATTGTAAGTTTCCTGAGGCCTCCCCAGAAGCCAGGCAGATGTCACCAAGCTTTCTGTGCAACTTGAAGAATTGTGAGCCAATTAAACCTCTTTTCTTTATAAATTACCCAGTCTCAGGTCTTTTTAATAGCAGTGCAAGGACAGTTTAATACAGGTGCGTTTAAATCTATGTATATATTTTATTGTATATTGTGTCTACATAGTAAACTCTAGCATAAACATTCAGAAATCCCTAAACATGGTTTATTCAGCTTGGATTAAATAAATGAATGTTCACATAAAATATATAGTACTTAACTCAAATTTCTTTTAGTTTACATGAATTAAGTAAACCTTTGATAAATAAAATAGTTGTAATGTAGTCAGTAACATAAAAATAGAAATGTCTTCAAAATTGTCAGCATGCATTTTGCACAGGTTTACTTATTGGTCAGACATTTTTTTGTTTTGTTTTGTATTTTAAGAAATAAGGTATTGCTATATTGCTCAGGCTAGCCTTGAACTCTTGGGCTCAAGCAATCTTACCATCTCAGCCTACTGTGTAGCTGGGACTACTGGCATGCCCATTTAGACAGTTTTATGTTTTTCTCATTAAATGTTTAAAAGTGTCAGGATTTGACACAAAGTTTATAAAACTACAAACCCAGACCAAACCAGAATGATCTTTATTTATGCAATTCTTTGATAATCTAATATTGTTGATTTAATGAAAACAGGTGGATCATTGGATTTGTTGACAGAATATGTACATATTTAAGATTCCTATTTAGTTGAACAACTTATATTCCATAGATTATAAAAATAGTTAACAAAAACGTAATGAAATGATGAGTAGTTTTGTCTAATATCTCAGTTTTATAAGTAGTCTAAGCATAATTGTTAAAAATTAAATTAGCTAAATATAAATGAGATAAATGTTTACAAATTAACTTTCTATGTAATGTGAAGTCTTAAAGCTATATTAAATTAAATAATAGATACTCATTAAATGTTTGGGCCATTTTCAAATAAGATAAAAATACTGAAACAATTTGTTAAACAAACATATGTTTGTGCTTAGCTTCTTAAATTTTGAAGAAAGACTATAACTATTTGAGTCTATTAATACATGTAAAACTGTGCTATGAAGAAATATTATTTTAAAAGTTATAAAATGGTTCTCATCTATAAAATACTAATAAATGATGGTTCAAAATTACTTGCTTCCTAGGTTTTCACTGGAAATTATAATTACTAAGAGTCCATTATATATAATCCCGTATACAAAGTGTATCAAACAAGAGTTTTTGATGACAAAATGTACAAAAGAGGAATAAAAACTTATTCTCGATTGAGGAAAAATAATAATTTTGACTAAATTCAAATGTTATTAAATGCTGTTTCCAAATATAAAATTAGGAAAGAAACAGAAACCTAAGAGAAAGAAAGGCACTAGTAAGAAGGAGAGACAGACGTTAAGCAAGTCATGGGTATAAAAATGTGTTTTTGACAACAGATTAATAAGAAAGAGTATAATTTTGTATGAGGAAAAAACCTTGCGTGGTACATTTTGTTCCTAAAGTAAAATGACTGGTTATTTAAGTATAAGGAGGTATAGGACATAGAAGAAAGTATAAGCATGCTGTCAGAAGTCTCAGTAAGTTGTAAAAAGGTTGGTGAATGATGAATTTATTAAAAGAATTTGTGTATGATCTAGTTGATTATAATAGGAAGGAATTGTTTCTAATTCTTTCTAAATATTTGAGCTTTGATGTTTAAAATATGCATACAAAACTAAAAATATGGTCCCCATACATTAGAACAACAAATTTTTCTTAAAGTATTGATTTGCTCTTAGTCCATATTACTAGAGGTTTTAATTTTTAATTCTGAAATTTTTTTTGGCTGCCATCTTCTAACCTGCAGACAGTTTTTATTTTTTTTTGCCACATTTCTTCCTGAGATCAATTTAATTTTTCTAGTTTCAGTTTAGAAATGCTGTCTTTCCATTCAAAATAGTAATTTTTTGAATGGAAATGCTTTGAAGTAGACTTTTCCTCTTACAGTTTCTCAAATTCATATTTCAGAAGTTCAACTTTGGAATATAAACCATTCTATCATAAAGACACATGCATGCATATGTTCACTTCAATGCTATTCGCAATAGCAAAGACATGAAAGGAATGTAATTGCCATCAGTGGTAGGCTGAACAAAGAAAATATGCTACATACACACTATGGAATACTATGCAGCCATAAAGAACAATATCATATCCGTTGTAGGAACATGGATGGAGTTGGAGGCCATTATCCTTTGCAAACAAATACAAGAATAGAAAATCAAATACTACTTGTTCTCAAGTATTAGCAGGAACTAAATGATGAGAGTGCATGGACATATAGAGGGAAACAACATACACTGGGGCATACCTGAGGGTGAAGGGTGGAGGAGGGAGAAGAACAGAAAAAAATAACTATTGAATACCAGGTGATGAAATAATCTGTAAAACAAACCCCCTGTAACACAAACTTACCTTTATAACAAACCTACACATGTATGCCTGAACCTACAATAAAATAAAAGACGTTCTGCTTTGGCAGTATTTTGTGGTATACGACTTGAAAGTCATGCATCATTTCCTTCAGGTATTTTTCTCCTTGAGAAAGTCTGTGATAATAACTCACTTTGAACTTTTTCATCTTCTTATGTAATATTTCTCCCCCTGGTTCTAAGTAAAATGTCACGACCTACCACTAAAATAATTATTTTAAAGGAAGAGAAAAGCAATGTTTTCCTACAGTTTAACTTGATTCTATATGCTTGGCTTTTCTGGATATGTCTGAATTCTTCTATGTAACCAGGAGATGTCACGTAGTTTTACTTTTTTTTCAGAGCCATATATTCCCCTGCTCAAGGAATTCATTTTCTTATATATGTTTCTTTAAGTTGTGATATATACTTATAACCTTGGACACATTCTTCCTGTGTCTAGACAAATTCAAGTACCTTTCACTAGGCTTACCCTCAAAGTAATCTAAATGAGCTTTCTACAAAGAAGAGCAATCACACTACAGGAGGTTTTTCTTTACCTTTGATAACCAGTGTAAAAAACATAGATTTTACATTTTATCAAGATAGTTTTCTTTGTTGTATTTATTCATTTTTTTATTGTTTAGGAAAACTGAGCTTTGAAAAGACAATTTTTTTTTTATTTTTTACATTTGTGTAGCTTTCTTTTGAAAGACTGTTGGAGACTTGATTATCACTTAAATGAATCATTTATTTCACATAGGACTATTGCTTCACAGTGACTTTTATTAAATAAATGACTGTTATTTCACAATGACTTGTGATCCTATTTTGTTCAAGTTTTTCAAATATTTTGACATTCTGACAGTCTTCCTTAGGATCAAAATTCTAATTAAAACTTTCTGATCTATAACTAACTTTGGTATTTTTTAGTTGGACATTATCTTGTAGAGATAGTAAAGAATTTGGCTTCTTTGGTAAGTCATATGGTTATCATTGTCAAATCATAAGTGATATTAAATCTTCTTTTAATGCATTTATGGGCTTTTAATTGATTTAAATATTCCAAAATTATATGAAACTCTTAGATATGTAAGTCATCAGTCATAACTCTGAATACTGTTGTAGCCACAAAAATAACTAAATTTCCTTGTCGGTTGCTGATAATAATCTTTCATCATATTTTTTACAATAATTATATGAAGTTATTGTCATTTGTACTTATTACATTGAGCTCTTCTCTGAAAGTGTTTATGATCAGATTCATTCAAATGATGCTAACAAGCACTCTTGAGTGCAGATTTCTCATAATTTTAAGATTAAATAATTTTTTTCAAAATTCTAATGAAAACACAGTGTTCATAAAACTGCTAATCAAGGTAAGGTAGAAAAACATTTACAAGAGATTAACTGGTCATGATAATGTTTTTATGAGTTTTAGTTAAAGCACTGTTGATTCTTAAATCTTCTGTTTCCTAGATTTAAGAAAATGTTCTTTAATGGCTATCTATACTTTATGCAACTTGGTTTACTTTTGTAAACAAAGGTCAAAATTTTTTTTTCTTTCTGCTTGATTTCTACAAAATGCAGAAATTATTTGTCAGTATTCTTGTTTTATATGGCAATTTTTTTTTGTATAAATTCACTAAAATAAACTCTCTATAGCAGTATACCTCTCTCTTTATAATTGGATAATCAATGTTTCCAATTGTAACATTGATTATGGTACGAAACATTGGAAACATTGATTATGGTACCAAAGTTTCGACTGAAATATAACACTCGAGAATATGCATACAATGTCTGGTTTCAAGGACTCTCAGCCTTACGGTGAGTAAAAGTTGTCACTTTCCAATAGGCCCAAGAACCTCAAGGCTGTAAATAAAATCTAAAGTCTGCCTCGGTTTGGCTTTTTAGCATCCAGATGTTTTCAAATGTGAGATTTCTATGTGATCAACATAGAGTAAGGTTTCAAAAGAGAAACTATACTATACATGATTGTATGTACAGTGTAGTTCTGAGCATTCTTTTTGAGTTCTTGTTATTTACGTATAGACTAGAATATATTGTGAATTATTCTAGATTCCTGCAACCCAACTTTCTTTCATAAAATTACTATAAATGGAAAGTTATTTGTTCCTGAAGACCTATAAGTTGAAACAAGGTAAATTTTAAGGAAGAAGTCTCATGTTTGATGTGTGGGAAACACAAAAAGTTCACCAAACTGCTCAATGCCTTAACCAGAGACAATAAAACTTCAACCCTGGATTAGGGGCTGATATTTCCACGCTGAAAAGAGCTATTACCAAGATGTCAGAACAAGTCTCCATATTATACTGAAACTCTTATCCTTCTTAATGCGTATGTTTTTTTTTTTTTTTTTAATTGGCTGCTTTTAAGTCTCAGTTTATGACTCAAAACTATAGTGTAAATTGGAATTGTCATATTACTAACAGTTTTACTTCATATTTTCTGTTTTTAAACTTTGCATCTGTTACTTGTTAACTTTTTGCAGAAATGTAACTCCTGACAAAATAATATTGGTTCAGCACATTGAGATAACAAAAGGCTATAACACATAAAAATAAAACTAAATAATAAACTCTTATCAGACTGTTCCTGACAGCCGTTCTCTTCACACATTGCTTGTTTGTCACGTGTGGCTAAAATGGTTTTAACAGTGACTCCTAGTTGCCATTCACTATCTCTAACAGGACCAGGTAAGCAACCTGGGATAGGTCCATCCTGGCACCAGGAGTCCTCAACACCTAATGATAGAATGATGAATCAGTTATGCTTTCAGAGAAACATCTTGATCAAAAGTGTTTGGAAATGTGAAAGTAGTCAGAATTAACATGGAGTCACTGTGTTGACTTGTATTAGAAAAAAAAAACAAAACTGACAAGAGTCAGGGAAGGTTATAAATATAGGATTCTCATGCATACATGTGTAATAGCAAAACGTATCACAAGACTCTGCAGATACTGCAACCTTGCACAAATTTCTTCTGCAAAGACATGTACCAGGCAACTGCCTGTCCAGCTAAATTATCTCTAAACAATGATTAATTACCTTCATTTTACCTTTAAAAACACTTTGTCATCCTTTACTTCCCTGAATATGCACATGGTTTACTGTGGCACACATATTCCCATTGCAATGTCTTATTCCTAAATAAATATCATTTTCTTTTAGACAGTCCCTCTGTGTTTGTTATTTTGCTTGACATCCTAAAGCAGAAAATTCCAATTATATCTCCTCTATTATTTGAGACAAAAAAACTTAAACTGACTTTTCTTATTTTATTCTATAGTATCTACTTTGTTGGCAAAATCTGTTGGCTTGACCTTCAAAATGAAAACAGAATCTGAATCTTCCCACCATCTCTGTCATACTTCTCAGATTCAAGTTAGTATCATCTGCAAATTGATTAAGCAAGAAACTTCAAACTAACCTCATTGCTCCCAAACTTATCCTATAATCTATTCTGAAATATATCTCTTGAACAGAATTTAGAAATTACATTATGTTAAAATTACCCAGTGACTTCCCATATTCTTTAAATCAAAAGCCCAAATTCTACAATGTATTAAATGATCTGCACTTCTCATACTCCATTACCACATTGCCTGCAATATCTATTACCTTCCTGTATTTTCACTTAATTCTACCTTATTGGCCTCCTTACTATGCTTGAACATGTCTAGTATCTAGCTGCATCAGAGCCTTTCCATTTCTTGTTACTACTGCTTCTTTCACTTTTAATGAGAATATACATGCCCCTCTTTCCTTTCTCTCTTTCATATTTTCCCAAAAATATTACATTTAGGACTTCTCAAGTCTTCCTATTTTGAAATAGTGTCTCCTCGCCACGCTATGATCTTTTATCTTCCTTTCTTGTTTTTAAATTTTGCCAAAACACTAACTCCCGTCTAACAATTACTATGCTATACTTATTAGCTGTGTGATAGGAAGAGTCATAATGCTCCAAAGATGTCCATGTGTTATTCCCTGGAATGTGAGAATGTGTTATGTTGCATGATGAGGCAGAATTAAGCTTGCGGATGGATCTAAGGCTGTGAATAAACTGACATTAAAATAAAGAGTGTACCCTGAATTTTGTGGGTGGGCCCAATACAATCACAAGGTTCTTTTAAAAGCAAAAGAAGAAGGCAAAATTGTTAAGATGTCAGAGTGATGCAATGTGTAAAAGATTGAATTGAACGTTGCTGGGTTTGAAGATGAAAGGGGGACATAATCCAGTGAATGTGAACAGCTTTCCTGTTAGAAGCTGGAAATGGCAAGACAATTGATTTTGCCCTGGGATTCTGAAAAATAATGCTGCACAGCCAATGTTTTTATTTGAACTTAGTGAGACATATGTTGGAATTATAAGCTCCAAAACTGTAAATTAATAAAAGTTTTGTTGTTCTAAAATAAGTGATGATCATTTTTATAGTATTAATAGGAAACTATTGCTATATATTTTGAATCACCTACAAGAAATATAATTTGCAACACATAACTTTTTTGTGTGTTTTGCTTATTGTTATATCTTTAGAATTTACAACAGTAAGTAACATATTGTAGCTTCTCATAAAAAGTATTTTTAATGAATAAGAATGAATGAATGTAAATAAAAGTAAAAATCTTGGGTAAAAACATCTAGTAAAAATATAGGAAGATAAATCCATCACAATAATAAAAGATGTATCTGTTTATTCTTATTTAAAAACCTGTCTTCTTTATCCTAAAGGCAATTAATTTGCTGACTTTACCCTTCTTCCATATGTGCTAGAATAAAATTTGAACAACTGCAGCAAGAGAGCCTATTAGAAAAAAATATATTTTTTCTGTTATTTTCTGAACTTACATCTTTTTAAAGCTTTCTTTTTGTTTTGATAATTTCTTTGAACTTGTGTCAAGCTTTCTCTTCCTGTCCTTTCTCTAGACTCACTCAAAAATTCTTGTCCCTTTCCTGCCCTTTAAACCAGACAGAACACTACCTATAAAGTTTCCTCAGGATTTTTCTCCTGTTTCAAGACATAAATTTTAATAATGTATTTTCTATCATCTTTTTAATATTTTATTTCATATCCTGACCTCATGTCACTTCTCCTCTTTGCCCTTACAGTTAAGAAAACAGGGCTTAGGCTGGGCACAGTGGCTTATGCCTGTAATCCCAGCACTTTGGGAGGCCAAGGTGGGAGAATCACCTGAGGTCGGGAGTTCCAGACCAGCCTGACTAACATGGAGAAATCCCTTCTCTACCAAAAATACAAAATTAGCTCGGCATGGTGGCCCACACCTGTAATCCCAGATACTCGGGAGGCTGAGGCAGGAGAATCGCTTGAACCTGGGAGGCGGAGTTTGCAGTGAGCTAAGGTTGTGCCACTGCACTCCAGCCTGGGCAACAAGAGTGACATTCCATCTCAACTGGAGGGAAGGATCCATCATGTAGTACTTTTCCTTTCAAAACAAGGATATTTCCATTGTCTCAAGAAATACATCTCGATTTATCTAGGACTAAGAAAATTCCCAGGATGCAGGAATTTTAGTGCTAAAACTAGGAAAGACCCTAGGGATATCAGGGTGAGTTGTTCACTCAACTTCATCCACAAGAGCTTCAAAACTGACTAGTTTTGAAATAGCTAATGAAAAATAATTTTATATATCTCTAAATGAGTTTCTATATAATTAAACGAATCACTGATGTTAAGACATAACTACTGATTTTTGATATCCATATTGTGTATCCCTGAAATGTATACCACTACACAGCAAATGAAATGGATTGGATAATTTGTTGGACTACAAGTTGAGAACCTAAGGTTTGTGTCACTGTGTAATTCTTCACCAAGATAAAGGAACTTGCTTCAAATGTAAGATGAGGACAATAATTTCTGCATAACTTGCCCATTGGGTTGTTAATAGTGTCAAGTAATGTAACTATATCAAGAGACTATGGAGGCATAAATACTTGAATAAAAACAATTTTGAAAATTAACTTGCCACTGGCACTTTATTTTCTATTATTATCTCTTTAGCCAAGTATAAATAGGCTTTCTTGCCGATTACCAGCCTCTCTAGGAAAGGGCAATGCCCTCAGTATTAACGCTTCAACATAGTCCTGGGCATACCACCAATACTTAATTTAACATAATCTGGTAGTAACACAATCTAATATAAATATGTTCAAGATTCATTTTATAATAGTTATGAGACTACTCAACATATTTGCAATCACATTTTTGTGTCCTGAGGGAAACAACGAATCTTAGAGAGAAAGCTTATACTAGCATTGCACTGTTAATTTTTTTTTTTTTTTTAATTGTACTTTAAGTTCTAGGGTACATGTGCATAACGTGCAGGTTTATTACATATGTATACTTATGCCATGTTGGTGTGCTGCACCCATCAACTCGTCAGCACCCATCAATTCATCATTTATATCATGTATAACTCCCGAATGCAGTCCCTCCCTCCTCCCCTCTCCCCATGATAGGCCCCAGTGTGTGATGTTCCCCTTCCCCAGTCCAAGTGATCTCATTGTTCAGTTCCCACCTATAAGGGAGAACATGCGGTGTTTGGTTTTCTGTTCTTGTGATAGTTTGCTAAGAATGATGGTTTCCAGCTGCATCCATGTCCCTACAAAGGACGCACACTCATCCTTTTTTATGGCTGTATAGTATTCCATGGTGTATATATGTCACATTTTCTTAATCCAGTCTGCCACAGATGGACATTTGGGTTGATTCCAAGTCTTTGCTATTGTGAATAGTGCCGCAATAAGCATATGTGTGCATGTGTCTTTGTAGTAGAGTAATTTATAATCCTTTGGGTATATACCCAGTAGTGGGATGGCTGGGTCATATGGTACATCTAGTTCTAGATCCTTGAGGAATCGCCATACTGTTTTCCATAATGGTTGAACTAGTTTACAATCCCACCAACAGTGTAAAAGTGTTTCTATTTCTCCACATCCTCTCCAACACCTGTTGTTTCCTGACTTCTTAATGATTGCCATTCTAACTGGTGTGAGATGGTATCTCATTGTGGTTTTGATTTGCATTTCTCTGATGGCGAGTGATGATGAGCATTTTTTCATGTGTCTGTTGGCTGTATGGATGTCTTTTTTGAGAAATGTCTGTTCATATCCTTTCCCCACTTTTTGATAGGGTTGTTTGTTTTTTTCTTGTATATTTGTTTGAGTTCTTTGTAGATTCTGGATATTAGCCCTTTGTCAGATGAGTAGGTTGCAAAAATTTTCTCCCATTCTGTAGGTTGCCTGTTCACTCTGATGGTAGTTTCTTTTGCTGTGCAGAAGCTCTTTCGTTTAATTAGATCCCATTTGTCAATTTTGGCTTTTGCTGCCGTTGCTTTTGGTGTTTTAGACATGAAGTCCTTGCCCATGCCTATGTCCTGAATGGTACCACCCAGATTTTCTTCTAGGATTTTTATGGTATTAGGTCTAACATTTAAGTCTCTAATCCATCTTGAATTAATCTTCGTATAAGGGGTAAGGAAACGATCCAGTTTCAGCTTTCTACTTATGGCTAGCCAATTTTCCCAGCACCATTTATTAAATAGGGAATCCTTTCCCCATTTCTTGTTTCTCTCAGGTTTGTCAAAGATCAGATGGCTGTAGATGTGTGGTATTATTTCTGAGGACTCTGATCTGTTCCATTGGTCTATACCTCTGTTTTAGTACCAGTACCATGCTGTTTTGGTTACTGTAGCCTTGTAGTATAGTTTGAAGTCAGGTAGCGTGATGCCTCCAGCTTTGTCCTTTTGACTTAGGATTGTCTTGGCAATGCGGGCTCATTTTGGTTCCATATGAACTTTAAAGCAGTTTTTTCCAATTCTGTGAAGAAAGTCATTGGTAGCTTGATGGGGATGGCATTGAATCTATCAATAACTTTGGGCAGTATGTCCATTTTCACAATATTGATTCTTCCTATCCATGAGCATGGTATGTTCTTCCATTTGTTTGTGTCCTCTTTTATTTCACTGAGCAGTGGTTTGTAGTTCTCCTTGAAGAGGTCCTTTACATCTCTTGTAAGCTGGATTCCTAGGTATTTTATTCTCTTTGAAGCAATTGTGAATGGAAGTTCATTCCTGATTTGGCTCTCTGCTTGTCTGTTACTGGTGTATAAGAATGCTTGTGATTTTTGCACATTAATTTTGTATCCTGAGACTTTGCTGAAGTTGCTTATCAGCTTAAGGAGATTTTGGGCTGAGACAATGGGGTTTTCTAAATATACAATCATGTCATCTGCAAACAGGGACAATTTGACTTCTTCTTTTCCTAACTGGATACCCTTGATTTCTTTCTCTTGCCTGATTGCCCTAGCCAGAACTTCCAACACTATGTTGAATAGGAGTGGTGAGAGAGGACATCCCTGTCTTGTGCCAGTTTTCAAAGGGAATTTTTCCAGTTTTTGCCCATTCAGTATGCTATTGGCTGTGGGTTTGTCATTAATAGCTCTTATTATTTTGAGGTACGTTCCGTCAATACCAAATTTATTGAGCGTTTTTTAGCATGAAGGGCTGTTGAATTTTGTCAAAAGCCTTTTCTGCATCTATTGAGATAATCATGTGGTTCTTGTCTTTGGTTCTGTTTACATTCTGGATTACGTTTATTGATTTGTGAATGTTGAACCAGCCTTGCATCTCAGGGATGAAGCCCACTTGACCATGGTGGATAAGCTTTTTGATGTGCTGCTGAATCTGGTTTGCCAGTATTTTATTGAGAATTTTTGCATCGATGTTCATCAGAGATATTGATCTAAAATTCTCTTTTTCTGTTGTGTCTCTGCCAGGCTTTGGTATCAGGATGATGTTGGCCTCATAAAATGAGTTAGGGAGGATTCCCTCTTTTTCTATTCATTGGAATAGTTTCAGAAGGAATGGTACCAGCTCCTCCTTGTACCTCTGGTAGAATTCAGCTGTGAATCCCATCTGGTCCTGGACTTTTTTTGGTGGGTAGGCTATTAACTGTTGGCTCAATTTCAGAGCCTGCTATTGGTCTATCCAGGGATTCAACTTCTTCCTGGTTTAGTCTTGGAAGAGTGTAAGTGTCCAGGAAATTATCCATTTCTTCTAGATTTTCTAGTTGATTTGCGTAGAGGTGTTTATAGTATTCTCTGATGGTAGTTTGTATTTCTGTGGGATTGGTGGTGATATCCCCTTTATCATTTTTTATTGTGTCTATTTGATTCCTCTCTCTTTTCTTCTTTATTAGTCTTGCTAGCGGTCTGGCAATTTTGTTGATCTTTTCAAAAAACCAACTCCTGGATTCATTGATTTTTTGGAGGGTTTTTTGTGTCTCTATCTCCTTCAGTTCTGCTCTGATTTTAGTTCTTGCCTTCTGCTAGCTTTTGAATGTGTTTGCTCTTGCCTTTCTAGTTCTTTTAATTGTTATGTTAGAGTGTCAATTTTAGATCTTTCCTGCTTTCTCTTGTGGGCATTTAGTGCTATAAATTTCCCTCTGCACACTGCTTTAAATGTGTCCAAGAGATTCTGGTATGTTGTATCTTTGTTCTCATTGGTTTCAAAGAACATCTTTATTTCTGCTTTCATTTTGTTATGTACCCAGTAGTCATTCAGGAGCAGGTTGTTGAGTTTCCATGTAGTTGAGCGGTTTTGATTAATTTTCTTAGTCCTGAATTCTAGTTTGATTGCACTGTGGACTGAGAGACAGTTTGTTATAATTTCTGTTCTTTGACATTTGCTGAGGAGTGCTTTACTTCCAATTATGTGGTCAATTTTGGAATAAGTGCGATGTGGTGCTGAGAAGAATGTATATTCTGTTGATTTGGGGTGGAGAGTTCTATAGATGTCTATTAGGTCCGCTTGGTGCAGAGATGAGTTCAATTCCTGGATATCCTTGTTAACTTTCTCTCTCGTTGATCTGTCTAATTTTGACAGTGGAGTGTTGAAGTCTCCCATTATTATCGTATGGGAGTCTAAGTCTCTTTGTAAGTCTCTAAGGACTTGCTTTATGAATCTGGGTGCTCCTGTATTGGGTGCATATATATTTAGCATAGTTAGCTTTTCCTGTTTAATTGATCCCTTTACCATTATGTAATGGCCTTCTTTGTCTCTTTTGATCTTTGATGGTTTGAAGTCTGTTTTATCAGAGACTAGGATTGCAACCCCTGCTTTTTTTTGTTCTCCATTTGCTTGGTAGATCTTCCTCCATCGCTTTATTTTGAGCCCATGTATGTCTCTGCATGTGAGATGGGTCTCGTGAATACAGCAGACTGATGGGTCTTGACTCTTTATCCAGTTTGCCAGTCTGTGTCTTTTAATTGGAGCATTTAGTCCATTTACATTGAAGGTTAATATTGTTATGTGTGGACTTGATCCTGCCATTATGATATTAACTGGTTATTTTTCTCGTTAGTTGATGCAGTTTCTTCCTAGCCTCGATGGTCTTTATATTTGGCATGTTTTTGCTATGGCTGGTACTGGTTGTTCCTTTCCATGTTTAGGGCTTCCTTCAGGGTCTCTTGTAAGGCAGGCCTGGTGGTGACAAAATCTCTAAGCATTTGCTTATCTGTAAAGGATTTTATTTCTCCTTCACTTATGAAACTGAGTTTGGTTGGATATGAAATTCTGGGTTTAAAATTCTTTTCTTTAAGAATGTTGAATACTGGCCCCCACTCTCTTCGGGCTTGTAGAGTTTCTGCCAGGAAATCTGTTGTTAGTCTGATGGGCTTCCCTTTGTGGGTAACCCGCCCTTTCTCTCTGGCTGCCCTTAAGATTTTTTCCTTCATTTCAACTTTGGTGAATCTGGCAATTATGTGTCTTGGAGTTGCTCTTCTGGAGGAGTATCTTTGTGGCGTTCTCTGTATTTCCTGAATTTGAATGTTGGCCTGCTCTACTAGGTTGGGGAAGTTCTCCTGGATGATATCCTGAAGAGTGTTTTCCAAGTTGGTTCCATTTTCCCCCTCACTTTCAGGCACCCCAATCAAACGTAGATTTGGTCTTTTTACATAATCCCATACTTCTTGCAGGCTTTGTTCATTTCTTTTTCTTCTTTTTTCTTTTGATTTCTCTTCTCGCTTCATTTCATTCATTTGATCCTCAATCGCTGATACTCTTTCTTCCAGTTGATCGAGTCAGTTACTCAAGCTTGTGCATTTGTCACGTATTTCTCGTGTCATGGTTTTCATCTCTGTCATTTCGCTTATGACCTTCTCTGCATTAATTATTCTAGCTGTCAATTCTTCCACTCTTTTTTCAAGATTTTTAGTTTCTTTGCGCTGGGTATGTAATTCCTCCTTTAGCTCTGAGAAGTTTGTTGGACTGAAGTCTTCTTCTCTCATCTCGCCAAAGTCATTCTCTGACCAGCTTTGATCCATTGCTGGCGATGAACTGTGCTCCTTTGCAGGGGGAGATGCACTCTTATTTTTTGAATTTCCAGCTTTTCTGCCCTGCTTTTCCCCCATCTTTGTGATTTTATCTGCCTCTGGTCGTTGATGCTGGTGACGTACTGATGGGGTTTTGGTATAGGTGTCCTTCCTGTTTGACATTTTTCCTTCTGACAGTCAGGACCCTCAGCTATAGATCTGTTGGAGATTGCTTGAGGTCCACTCCAGACCCTGTTTCCCTGGGTATCAGCAGCAGAGGTTGCAGGAGATAGAGTATTGCTGAACAGCGAGTGTACCTGTCTGATTCTTCCTTTGGAAGCTTCCTCTCAGGGGTGTACTCCACCCTGTGAGGTGTGGGGTGTCAGACTGCCCCTAGTGGGGGATGTCTCCCAGTTAGGCTACTCAGGGGTCAGAGACCCACTTGAACAGGCAGGCTGTCCGTTCTCAGATCTCAACCTCCGTGTTGGGAGATCCATTGCTCTCTTCAAAGCTGTCAGACAGAGTCGTTCGCGTCTGCAAACGCCTCTGCTGCTTCCCCTGTTGTTTTTTAGCTGTGCCCTGTCCCCAGAGGTGGAGTCTACAGAGACAGGCAGGTTTCCTTGAGCTGCTGTGAGCTCCACCCAGTTTTAGCTTCCCAGGGGCTTTGTTTACCTACTTAAGCCTCAGCAATGGTGGGCGCCCCTCCCCCAGCCTCGCTGCTGCCTTGAGGATAGATCGCCACAGACTGCTGTGTTAGCAATGAGGGAGCCTCCGTGGGTGTGAGACCCTCCCGACCAGGTGTGGGATATATTCTCCTGGTGTGCCCGTTTGCTTAAAGTGCAGTATTGGGGTGGGAGTTACCCAATTTTCCAGGTGTTGTGTTTCTCAGTTCCCCTGGCTAGGAAAAGGGATTCCCTTCCCCCTTGCGCTTCCCAGGTGAGGCGATGCCTCGCCCTGCTTCAGCTCTCACTGGTCAGGCTGCAGCAGCTGACCAGCACCCATTTTCTGGCACTCCCTAGTGAGATGACCCCAGTACCTCAGTTGAAAATGCAGAAATCACCGGTCTTCTGTGTCGCTCGCTCTGAGAGTTGGAGACTGGAGCTGTTCCTTTTCGGCCATCTTGCTCCGCCCTGTACCCTGAAAGCAATAATTCTGTAATTTTTTCAATATTACTTTAGATAATCTTTATACTGTGTGTATCCATAAATCTGAAAATTAGTTGCTTAATTTTTAACTATAAACATAATTACTAAAATTAAACCTGGAACATTAGGAAATTTAGAAACTCTTATTTCCTAATAAGAGTTAAACTGTGAGAAACAAATTCTCATCTACTTTGCTATAAATAACGATTGATTTACAGAATTATTATTGGTGGAAAATAGAAATTTACATTTGTATTTTATTTTATACAGAAAATATTTTTGAAAGTCCACATTGGTGTTTCAATACAAGAAATTTACAAAAATAAAGTGAGTGAGGAAACAGTTCTTAAATTTAATATGACTTAGTCCTATAATAAAATGGTTATAATCCAATTTTTAAATAAACTGACAACTTTTATATGGTTAATTAAATTTGAGGAATACTTTAAGAATATTTCAAATGTTTTGTAATGTTATTAAAAGACATATGAAGCAAAATGCCAATTATGAAACTTAAGTCTTATTCTACTCTTGAGAAATGTAGTTTATTAACTCTTGCTTTAAAAGTTGATTATTCCAATTAAAATTGACATACCAATGAATATAAAATGCTTTTAAAGTATCCCCACAAGGTAACTGATGGCATTAGGCAATGATAATAATGATAATAATAATAATGTGTTATACTGTGCTCTGAATTTGTACCTCCAAAATTCATATGTTAAAATACTAACCACTATGATGATGGTATTGGAAGGTTAGGCCTTTGAAAGGTAATTAGCTAGAACTCTCATTTTGGGGATTAATGCTCTTATAAGAGAGACTCCAAACAGTTAGTGTGTCTCTTCCACCTTGTGAAGAAGTAGTAGGAATACATCTTTTATGAGTTAGGAAACAGGCCATCACCAGAAACCAAATCTGCTTGTACATAAATATTGTGCTTCTCAGCTTCCAGAACTGTTAGCAATGAATTTTCATTGTTTATAAGCCACACAGTTTATGGCATTTTGTTATAGCAGCCTGAATGAACTAAAACATGTTAAAAGGTTTGTAAGATCTGAATAAGTAAATGTATGACAAAGGTAGCAGAAAGCCTAGGAGAAGGGAAAGAAAAGTATCCAGTTACAGATATCTTATACTTTAGATGAAGTTGAATATTACTTGAAGGTATTCTGTGATAAGTTAAAGATGTTGCAATAGACTAAATGTGTTCCCCCAAAGATTCATATGTTTAAACCTTAATCCTAATGTGATGGTATTTGGAGGTGGGACGTTTGGGAAGTAATTAGGTTATGAGAGTGCTACCCTAATGAATACTCTTGGTGCCTTCATAAGATGACGTCAGAGAGCTACTTTGCTCTCTTTCCTCTGTATGAGTATTCAAGGAGAGGTTGGCAGTTTGTGACCCAGCAAAAGACCCTCACTGTTACCCAACCATGCTGGTGTCCTGATCTCAGATTTCTAATCTCTAATTATAATTACAATTATAATAATTATAGAATTATTATTTGTACAAAATGAAAATTTGCATTTGTATTTTATTTTGTACAGAAAATATTTTTGAAAGTCCACATAGGTGTTTCAATACAAGAAATTTACAAAAATAAAGTGAGTGAGCAAACAATTCTTCAATTTAATTTGACTTAGTCCTAAAATAAAATAGTTATAATCAAATTTTTAAATAAATTGACAATCCTTTAGATAGTGAGAAGTAAGTTTCTGTTGTTTACAAGCCACCCAGTGTGTAGTGCTTTGTTATAACAGCCCAAACTGAGTAAGACTGATGTATAGTCTAAAACTCACTCCTCCCAACTCACCCACAGTAGAGCTCTAAGACAATACTCAAATAAAATGGTATTTGTAAAAAATGGAAAACAAGCAAAAAAGCCAACCAAACAAACCACTCAAACATAAAAACAAAAAAGGGGGGGATGGGGAGAAATTCACTCAGGACAAATAAAAACAAATGCCAAAATTGTAACTATTAACTCAACTTTATAAAGAGAAATCCAAATGAAAATTTCAGATGTAAAGAAGTGAAAAAGCAATAAACAAAATGAAAAATATATAATGAATAAGTTTAACAATATAGACAGTCAAAAGGAAAGGATAAGAGATTTAAGGAATAGAGTGTTAAAGTATGACATAAGTAAAATTTAATTCAATAATGAAAAGGAAAACAGAATAAAACACATGACATCCTGGCTAATACGGTGAAACCCCGTCTCTACTAAAAATACAAAAACTAGCCGGGCGAGGTGGCCGGCGCCTGTAGTCCCAGCTACTTGGGAGGCTGAGGCAGGAGAATGGCGGAAACCCAGGAGGCGGAGCTTGCAGTGAGCTGAGATCTGGCCACTGCACTCCAGTCCGGGCGACAGAGCGAGACTCCGCCTCAAAAAAAAACAAACAAACAAACAAACAAACAAACAAAAAAAAAAACACATGACATATTGAACATATATCCACTAAAATCATCCCAAAATTGATTTCAAAAAGCATTAAGACTCATATTCAAAAAGTTCTATGAATCTGATCTCAGATAAATAAAGGGATAAGTACATATTGCCACATCATACTGAAGTGACCAAAAACCAAAGACAAGGAGATAATTAAAATGCAGCCAAAATGCATTATCTTGCAATACGTAACAATGACACCCACTGCCAACTTCTCAAAATAATGAGAAAAAACTAAGAAAAACAGCAAAAAAGCAGTCTGAAGTTCAGAAGATCATGGCATAATGCCTTCAAAGATCACAGTTAAAATTAATGGAGATATACAATTCTATTCTTAACTGAAGAAAATCCCCTCAATCATGAAATTGAAATAAAGATATATTTAGCCAAATAAAAATTAATAGAAAGTATAACTATCTGTCATGCACTAAATTGTTTCTTTGTTAAAATTCATGTTGAAGCCATAATCTCAATACCTTAGAATGTGACTATATTTGGAAATCCAGCCTTTAAAGAGGGAGTTAATATTAAATGACATCATAAGCCACCATCTTCTTATAAGAGAGAGAAACACCAGGATGTAGCTCACAGAGGCAGTATTTTACTAGAAAATAATGAGAAGATAATCAACTGAAAGATAAGAAGAAATGTCTCAGGAGAAACCAAACCTAGTTACACTTTGATTTGGGACCTTGTATTAGTCTGTTCTTGCATTGCTGTAAATAACTACCCGAGTCTGAGTAATTTATAAGAAAGAAGTTTATTTGGTTCACAGTTCCACAGGCTGTGCAGGAAGCATGGCTGGGGAGGCCTCAGGAAACTTTTAGTCATAGCAGAAGTCAAAGAGGGAGCAGGCATATCTTCATAAGGCAGAGCAGAAGAGAAAGAGAGAGAAAGAAAATGGGGGAAGTGCTACTCACTTTTAAACAATCAGATCTTGTGAGAACTCACTCATTATCCCAAGAAAAGCAAGGCAGAAATCTGCCTCTCATATGGTTTGGCTGTGTTGTCCAAAAATTTCATCTCAAATTGTAATTTCCATGTGTTGAGGGAAAGAAATGTAATCCCCATGTGTTGAGGGAGAAAGGTGAATGGATAATAGGGGGGTTTCCCCATGCTGTTCTCATGGTAGGGAGTGAGTTTTCATGAGATCGGATGTTTTTATAAGTGTTTAGAAGTTCCTCCTTCCTTCTTCTCTCTCTTGCTGCCTTGTGAAGAAGGTATTTGCTTCCCCTTCATCTTCTGCCATCACTGTAAATTTGCTAAGGCCTCCCCAGCCATGTGGAACTGTGAGTCAATTAAACCTCTTTCCCAGTCTCAGTCTCAGGCAGTTGTTCACAGCAGTGAGAAAATGGACTAATACAACTATCAAGCTCATACATAGGGAAATATAATAATAATAATTTAAAATTCTAAGACAAAAAGAGAGCAAGAGAATAGATCAGACTGGGTAAATAGAAAATAAATGATATATGACTAAAACACATTAAATACAAATTTATGAATACATTTAGAAGAGAGACTCTCAAGTAAAATAACAAACATACATACTTTACAAATGAGACATTTCAATTATTCAAGAGTAATAATATTGGTATAATAAGATAGAAAAAGATAGAATGTATACACACTAACCGAAAGAGAATTAGCATTCCTATAATGATATATTTGAGACCCTAATGCAAATATATAATGAAAGATAAAGACCACTATTTCAATAAAATAATACAAATATTTAATTCATCAGGAAAATATAAACATTTAAACTGGATGCACCTACTAATACTGTATTGTATAAATTAAGAGACAATTGAGAAAGTAAAAAGCAAATAATATAAATTTACAAAGTCCATGATTTAACTGCTAATAAATAGAAATAATCAATAAGGGTATACTAAATACACAGAATGAGTATTACAAATCACTGTACTCCAAAATGTGGGATGCACTTGCTTTACAATTGCGCAAGGAATAATGAAAATTTTTTGACTCTGTGACACAGACCACAAAACAGATCTCAAAAAAAGGAAAGCCTTTAATTCTTGCTCAGTATGTACTCTAACCACAGTCTGAATAACGTCGAAACCAATTACAAATATTATCTTTAATATTAAGAAGTACACGTCTAACTAATACCTATGTCTTAATTAAATCACAATGTATTTAGAAAACACTTTAATTATAATAAAATGTTAAATAAAATAACTTATGAAATGTGGCCAGAGAAAACATGCTGTTTTAAAATCCTGTTTTAGTAACGAATAAAGATTAAAACTCAATGCACTGAGAGTTATATAAATGAAGATAGTCATCATCACACATCATATGAATTTAATAAATAATAAGAGAATAACTTGAACAACTTTATGCCAAACAGTTTGAAATAGAGATGAAAAACAAAATCACTGAATTATATTACTTATAAAAATAACAAGATATAGAATACCCAAATTATCCCCTATTAGATCTGTAGCTCATACAATTCTCTCTACCTGTCTCCATCTCTCTTTCCATCTCTATCTCCAGACTCACATAACTTCAGGAGTGAGTTCCAGATAATAATTAAACAAAATTTAATGACAATCTTCAGAAGACTAAGAGGAATACTTTACAATTCTGATTAGGAGTTCAGCATAAGAGAAAAGAAGATTACAGGGAAATAGTTTTCATAGTTTCTAAAAATTATTCAGCAGAAAAACCAATAATATAAACAAAAAATCGTTTATCATAATGCTTTTATGAGTGCAAAATTAGCTTAACATTAAGAATGAAAAAGCAAAAGAAAACTAAAAGTGCCTTATTTATTGATGCTGCATTTCTCTGTGTAATATCATTATTTCTTTGTAACTGCAAAGTATCTATAGATAAATTATTAGAATGTATAGGTAATATGACTACTTTTTTTTGCAAAAGGTCAATATGCAGGGATTAATTTTATTTTTATGCAGTTATCTATCTTTAAAATGGGAAAAAATACAATATTTATAATATTATCACAAATACCATAAGCCTTAGACTAAGCCTTTAAAAAGATTTGTAAGAAACCCACACTTACAAAAATAACACTGGGAGAAAATTAATGATGATTAGATAATATGAAAACTTTCAGTTGGAAAACTCTTCCAATTTCCAATAGTAAATTGGAAAATTTGGTGCCATAAACATGTCAATCTCACAAATTTCTTTTATATATTAAATACAATCCTAGTCCAAAAATACGTGGCAAATAAAATGCTAATTTAAAATATGTGTAAAAATACAAAGATCCAGAAATAGGCAAGAAAATAACATTAAATTATAATAAATCTGTAAAAATAACCTATGATATTGTCCAGAATTTAGACAAGTTGAACAATAAACATTGTAGAAATACCAGAAATAGAGTCCTGTATGGAATACCGGATTAAAGAAAAACATGAAACTGTAAAAACAAAATGGGAAAAATGAAGTCTTTTCAATAAATAGTACTGGTTCAATTGAATGTCCTTATTATTACCTCAAAACAATGCAACATTTCTTTCCAGATATATTGTGTTACTAAATTCTAAAGGCAAAATTCTGAAGATTTCAGAAAGTAATAAGTGTGGTATCTCTAACATTGAAATAGGAAGAGCATCTTAAATAAGAGGTGTAAAGAATTATTCACTTGCAAATTAGACAACATTAATATTGAAAGCTTTTGTTAACATATACATTTTCTAATCAAAGGCTTAAATAAGACTTCTGTTTACATGACTCTGGGTACTAGCATGTATATATGTGTAATATTGTAGGCACAAACATACACACACATACATATACACACAATTCATATATATGTATATACACACATATATATACTATAATCCAATATTATTGGGTCCTAGGTATTTTTAGTTGTTTTTATAAGTGAATATACATATATATGTGTTTGTGTATATATGTATGTATATGCAATATACACATATATGCATATTTGTATATGTAATATACATATGTGTGCATATATGAATATGTTAATGTGTGTATGTATATATACATATCTGGGTGGGTATGTTATTTAAAAACAAAAGAAAGCGCTATCAACCATAAAAGAATATATACATTTAAAGGTTTTCAACACCATTCTATTTCATTGAAACATACACTAAACATACTGTAAGATACGTTTATGACCCAGCAGAACAACCAAAATTAAAAATATTGACAATTTAAATGTTGATCAAGAGAGTGAAACAAACCTAACTCTCAAATACTGCTGTTGGAAATGTAACTTGGAACACCCTTTGAAAAATATAGTCATTTTGCAAAGTTAAAAATCAAAAATCTGAGTATTCTATGACTGAAGTTATAGAGTATACTTTTGGTTGAGATATACGCTCCATATAATCTATATTGGTATATACATATGTGAATGAAAAAACATATTTGTGAATGTCCATAACTATAATATTTAAATGTCCAGAAAAAGAAGTCCGGTTTCAGTAGAATGAAGAAAGAACTTGTTATGTGTTCATTCATAAAATAGAACAGCATGTACAAATAAAAATGTAGAAAGTACAAAAACATTAATGTAATACACAAATATAGTATTGGGCAAAATAAGTCCGATATGAAATAAAGTTGGTGAATAAATTATTATTATTTTTAAATAAAGGCAAATCTAAACTGCAGTTTTAGAATTTTAAATATTGATTAACCTGGAAAGGAGGGAAATTTTAGTGATTAGAAAGGACACCAGGAAAAGTTCTGGGAATCTTATATTATGTATGCAGATTTTGAAGTGTCAGTTATATGAGTATAGAGATCATGATAATCCATTGAGGCATGTGTTTACAGTTTTCCCATTTTCTTATTTCTTTTTTTTTTTGTTAACACTAGAAATATATAAGAAGTGGGGATGGATTTGTTTTCTGATATCAGGAAAAAACTTCCATTGATTTGCAAGTTATTGATTGGTAGTCTTTAGTTTATATAAAGTATTATGGATTTATGGTTGCATGCATATTCTAAATTTACACATAATTTTAAGTTTACACATATTAATTATTAAAAACACATGTATTACCTACTTAATAAATAATTGATTATTATAAAATTTTGTGACAATAATTTGTTTTCAAAGGCTGATATATAAATCAATTTTGAGGAGAAAAATGTCTACTTTAGACAAACAGATTTTATTTTGGATGACTGTGGTTCATAAATGATGTCATATACTCCCGCAAAATTATATGAATGTTCTGGAGAAAATGGTTTAAAACTTTTATCAGATTACACCTAAAAAATATTAAGTACCTCTTCTATAAATTGTTTCTAAAATTAAGTGTTAGAGATAAAAAAGCCTTCTAACGTGCTACTTACATATTTTCAATGAATTGTGAATTCACGATATGCGCATTTCAGTTTGATTCATCTATTGTTAAACACATTTATTTGCAGCAGCATAGTCTTGGTCATTGCCTTTAAAGCAAGCGAATGAATTACAGTTTCTAAGTGTCTTTTGTGTTTACAATGAGGTTATGATCAAACACTTTAATTATCCGAAATTGAAATCCTTTTCATAAATATTTTACAAATTGTAAAATACTATTTGTATCTTTTACAATTTACAAATTGTAAAAGACTATTTCTAGTAGTCTTCATATAATTTAGGGTATTTTATGATATTAGTATGAAATATTAAAATGATGTCTTGTAATAATATCATATATGATAACTTATTTTATGAAAGGCATGATATTTTCAAACTTTAATAGACTGAAATATTCAAGAGTGGGAGAAGAGTGAGGACTGAAAAACTACCTATTAGGTACTATGCTTATTACCTGTGGGATGAAATAATCTATACACAAAACCCTTGTGACATATAATGTAAATATAGCAAACCTGCACATGTCCCCCTGAATTTAAAAGTTAAAAATAATACAAAAGCATATCTCAGAATGAAAGGGAAACATGTCTCACACACAAAGAAAATTTCAAGTTTTGTTATCATGTGCCTGCATTTTAAAACCTGATTTTAGTTATAGGCATTTCCATAGTAGCATGCCGAGGGAAAAGACAATAGAATTTGAAGTGGAACATTTATAGTGGATTTTGGGCTAGTTACTTAAATGTTCTGTTTCGGTGTCCACATCTATAAAACTGAAATAACATTTCCTTTCTATGATGATTGCCATGATTAAAGAAAACGGGCAGATGAACCCCCCCCGCCCCCCAGCGCAATGTCTGATCGATGCATTACTTTCCTTTTCTCCCTAATCATAATAGAAAAAGAGTTGTAAAGTTGAACTTTCAACAGGTAATAGCTCCATTGATACATCTGAAAGTAAAAGGCAAGATTTGGCTATTGGGTACAAAAATACTGTTACAGAGAAGGGATAAGCTTCAGTGTGAATAATATAGTTAACAATGGTTTACTGTATATTTATTTATTTATTTATTTATTTATTTTTTTTTATTATACTTTAAGTTCTAGGGTACATGTGCATGACGTTTATATCATGTATAACTCCCCAATGCAATCCCTCCCTCCTCCCCCCTCCCCATGATAGGCCCCAGTGTGTGATGTTCCCCTTCCCGAGTCCAAGTGATCTCATTACTGTATATTTAAAAGTAGCTAGGAGATTTGGAATATTCCTAACACAAATAAATAATAATGTTTGAGGTGAGGGCTACCCAGTTACTCAGATTTGATCATTACACACTGTATGCTTGTATCAAAATATTACGTGTACCCCACAGATATGTATAATTGTTACCTACCCATACAAATTGTTTTAAAAAATTATTTGGCTACTACTAAAAAAATCTTTTGAAGCATGTCACATATTTGTCTTTTGAAAAACTTTCTTAAATTGTATGTTTCAAAAGAGAACATAGGGAAATGCCAGGTATTTAAAAGTAGTCACGCAGGGATGAAGCTCTGACAGAAAGATAAATGACTTTTCTCAAGTCTGAAAAAAACAATATCTTCATTGACCTTATTCTCACTTTTTATTTACTATTGCTGAATTTACGAAATAGGGAGAACAATTAAGTAAACATCTGAGGACTTTCTGTCACTGATAGAATGCAGTATATTAAATACTACAAAAAGTACATATGGATCCTGTGATCATAAAATACCTCATATTTTAGTAGCATAAACAGACATTATTGAATTACTCTTCCTAGGAATATTAAAATTTTATCTTTTTGTTCAGTTACAGATATATTTATCGATTAACCTCACATAAATATTTGGAAGTTACATACAAGTACTGCTCAATTTACACAGTGATCTACTTATCTTATTTTTTCTATAATTTAAATTAATTTATCTTATCAATTCTTATTTTGCTGATACACAATTTAATTGAATTTTAAATTTCTTCCCTTTCACAGGAATTGACCCGAATTTTGAGGAGCTGATATAGTGACTATGAGTCAGGCAGGGACCTCTGTTCACCAGAGACGATTCCTGTGCTCACTGACACATTCTGAAAATATGTTGATTCTTGTCGTATTTTGTCAAAGGACCCATAGATTGCGCTAAAGTGACTTTTGTGGTGGATATCAGGGCTAAGTCAGGTTTTCTTGACTTTTCTAGTTATGTGAAAACATTCTTCATCTTCTGGGCCGTTCTGGATTACAGGAAATGTCTCATTCTAAAAAATAGGCAACTCCTTTTTAATCTGGTATCTTCTTCTTTCTCTGGGTCCCAGGAACTCTGAGACTGCACAGAGAAATCTGGGAGTTCTGCTATTTCTTTTCTTTCAATTTTGAGTTCTTTTCTTTCAATTTTGAGAAAGAAAAGAACAGAGTTGATGATTCTTCTTGCTTTTGGGACCTAGACTACCTAAATTTTAATTTATTTATTTCTGATCCTTTTTTCCTATTCTCAGACTACAAAGTAGTCCTGTTTCTATAGGTGAGCCACTTTGGTCTGATTCACCAGGTATCTTTTAAATCTCTTTGTTTATTTCTGAAGGTATGTGTACATTTTTGCTTCACAAGAAACAAAGTTTTGAAAATAAAAACTCAAGATTGGAATCCGTTCTACCCCTTTCTGGGATGTGAATCCTAAAGTGAATAAAAATGCAAATTTCCAATATCAGGGCAAGGGCCACAGTTACTAAAATGAAATAAAAGTTAATAAAAGGAAATGATTAAAACGTTGGTTTATCTTTCAAAATGTTATACAAATAGAGATAAATACAGCAGGAGCAGAGAGATGAAACAGGTTATAAGCAACTTTAATTCCTTCCTCAATAAATCTTACCTTACACAAAGGAGAAAAATGATGTATTTTAAGCAGAAGAGTGACGTGTCAGTTTAATAAAATACTGACTGCAATGTAAGGGATTATTGCTGGACTGAAATTGTTGTATATGGAAGACTGGGAACAGGAAGATTGGAGCTATACTTCAGTCATAAAATAATGATAAATTCAAGTGCAGGTGGTGGCAGTGTAATTAAAATTAAAGAATAGATTTAAAAGACATTCATAATTTAAAGTTAGATAGGAATAGGCTGACTGTGTGTGATTGATGAGGGGATATGGTTTTCAGTTTTGGCAACTGATAGGATTGTGACAACTTTAAGTAAGAAATTACACACAGGGTCAGGCACAGTGGCTCATGGCTTTAATCCTAGCACTTTGGGAGACTGAGGCGGGCAGATCACTTGAGGTCAGCCTGGCCAACATGTTGAAACCTCATCTCTACAAAAAATATAAAAAATTAGCTAGGTGTGGTGCATGCCTGTAATCCCAGCTACTCAGGAGGCTGAGGCAGGAGAATCTCTTGAACGCTAGAGGCAGAGGTTTCGGTGAGCCAAGATCCTGCCACTGCACTCCAACCTGTGTGACAGAGAGAGGCACTGTTTCACAAAAAAAAAAAAAAAGAAAAAAAAAAGTGCACACTGAAGTCCTTGCATATGTAATTATTTATCCTAAGGGTGTTTTTAGTACATACCTTTGACAGTGGACACAGCTACACAAACCATGAGACAAATAAGAATGGACCCTTAATAAGGAAGGCTAACTTTATTAGCATGTTTTAAACAGTGTTGTTTAAAAAAAAAAAAAAAATTGTTTACTATCTCCAGCTCTCAACAAACCTTCCCTGAGAGAAACTTGCTTTAGTTAACAGAAAATATGTTGTCAGAATATATGAAACCAATGTTGTATGCAACTTCATCCTTCATTATCAAAAGCTTCCTGTAGTTTTGGACTGTGCTGAGGTGCTCTTTACAGTGAGTTCCTTAGCTTTGCCTGGCAAGCTCGCAGAATTTTAAAAGACAGTTTTCATCTTACAAACATTTATTGAAATATACATCCCTACAAAGTGCAGAAATCTTAAGTGTTCTTGATAAATTATCAATCTTATTACTGAAAGAGGAGAGAAAATAATGCAGTAGCAATAGAGGAAATAAAGAGTGCGTGCATTGCATACTTAAGTAGGAAAGAGGTATGCTTATTTGTTGCCCCTCTCTGGACAAAGCAGGAGTCTAATAAAATATAGGGCTTAGAGAAGCAAGAATCAAGGAGCAGAGGGACTGTTGGCCTTTTAGAGGGGAGTTTTGATGAATGTATATTGTGGAAGTGTGATTATTCAGGTAAAACTATTGATTGGTTGGCATTGCACTCACTGCAGGGAGGCTTTTGCTGATCGGCTCACAAAAGTGTGAGACTATCACTGAGAGGTTCACTTTTAGAATTATGTTATTGGCTCAATGTTCCCATTGATTAAACTGAGTCAAGTTGTCACCAATCAATTAAACACTATTAAAACAGAACCTGGTGGTTACTTGTTATCATGGCGACAAAACAATTAGTCTTTTCCAGGCAGTATGTGGATTTTAAAATTGTTTAATATAAAACACACCAATATATATAGATTACATAATGAAATATAGAAAAAATACTGGTATCCTATGTGCCTTCTTTGTGCTCCCTGAAAATCATTGTCTTTTGTTCCTCTCATCCAAAGTAACCAGTATCAAGACTTTCAGCTGGATACCTACATTATAATAATGCCAGAATTTAAACTTCATATAAGTTCAAAGTATAAGCATATTATATCAGAATTATTTTAACAATGTTAGAATAATTCATGACGTTGCTTCATATACCAATAGTTCATTAATTTTCATTGCTGTGGAATATTCCATTTTTTAAATATGTCAAAATATGTTTATATATTCCCTTTACATTTTGAGCTTTATGAGTAATAATGCTCTGAACATTCTTATGTGTGTCTCTTACTACCAAAATGACTCCTAAGGCAGTGGTATCAATTCATATTACAAAAGAAATTAATGAGAGTTCTCATTACTCCTCATCACAGCCATTACTTGTTACTGTTGTGGTATCTCATTTTCAAATTTGCATTTACTTGATATATAATGAGTTTAAGAACTTTTAAAATGTTAACTATTTGGCCATTTTCTATGTTAAGCTGAATCTATGCATATTTTTGATTGCATTTTAATTTTAATACTTAGTAGTCATTTTAAACTATGGATATGAGCCCTTTTCAGAGGTAAAGGTTGGAAATATCTTCAGCTACAAGGTTTGCCTTTTACTATCTTAATTAGGTCTTTTGATTAACAAAAACCCTTAAGTTTAGTGTAGTTTAATTAATCAAATTTCTTAGTAGTTTTTTTATTGTTGTGCTTAAAATATCATTTCCTACTCTAACATCAGAATATGCTTTCCTATTATCTTCTCAATACTCTGTTATATTACTTTTTATATTTTATTCTACTATCCACCTAACATTTATTTTAGTTTATGTTTTATAGTGTGATGTGGGTTGGACTCAAATCTGTTTCATATTTTTTCTTTATATATTTTTTTCTTTTTAACATAATACAGTACATTATGTTGTACAGGTTTTCTTTTTCTTTTTTCTTTTGTTTTTCCTCATGGATGTTTAGTGTCCTTTGTCAAAGTCAAGTGTCCATGTAGGATTGGGCAATTTATGTTCATTGGCCTATGTGTTTATCCTTTGTATATATCACAGTATCTTAATTACAATGTTTTTATAGCTTTAGGTACCTGAGAGAATATTTCTTCTAACATGTTATTCTTCAAGAGTGTATTGAGGATTCTCTGTGTTTTGAGTTTTGCATAGTGTTTTAAGTTACTTATTTAATTTCTATCAAAAATTACTTTTGCAATTTGCATAAAATACAAAGATTGACTTAGAAATGAAAAAGAATTTTTCAATCAATGTGCATAAGTCCTTTCATTTAAATAGATTTTTAAAATTTCTGTTCAATAAATATTTGTGCAATACTGTGTATCTATTTTATACTTCACATTTGATTTTTATATTACTGTTCATTTTATTTAATTTTGTCTCTATAATTTGCTCCAAAAGTGTATATACATTGACTTTGTATTCAGTTGAAATTTTCAAAAAAATTAAAAGACAATCCATTAAAGGAAGAAAATATGTGCAATCATATATGTCATAGGATATTTGTATCTGGAATATACAAAGGACTCATATGATTCAATAACGTAAAAAATTAAAAATAGACAAAGGATCTGAAAGAATATTATTCCAAAGGAGATATAAAAATTACCAATAAGCAAATGCAGAGGTTCTCAACATCATTACTTATCAGATACTATCTCACACACACTAAGATGGCTGGATTAGTGAGTCAAATAATAGTATTGGCAAGGATGTGAAGAAATTTGAATTCCTGTACACCACTGGTGGAAATGTAAAATGTTGCAACTATCTTAGAAAACAGTTCCACAGTTGCCAAATGATTAAGCATAGAGTTACATGAACTAGGAATTCCTCTCCAAACTATATACTCAGCAGAAAGGAAAACATATTTATACAAAACCTGGTCATGAATGTTCATAGCAGGATTATTCGTCATGGTCAAAAGTTGGGAACAATCTGAATGTACATCAATAAATGATTGCATAAGCATGCTAAATGTGGTATATTTACGCAATCTAATGTTATTCAGCCATAAAATGAATGAAATTCTGATATATCCTACAATATGGAAAGAACATGACAATATTTTACTCAGTGAAAGAACTAGTAACCAAAAATAACTTATTATGTGATTCATATAGAATGACATATTATGTGACTTGTATAAAAGTATCAAATAGGAAAATCTATGGAGACAAAAAGCAGATTATGGGTTGCTTAGGGCTACAGGTGGTAGTAGGGCAGGTAATGGCTAAATAATATAGAGTTTCTTTGGGGAATGATGAAAATATCCTAAATCTGCACTGGTGGTTGTACATATCTGTGGGAAAAAAATCTGTATTTCTGAGGATGGAGCAAGAATATCTAGAGTAGTATAAGGAAAATATCTGTACTGTAGCTAGTATTCTTATGTGATTATCACTCCATGGTCAGCTAGTCAACAATTCACAGAGTAGAATCTGGGGATCACCGGGTTAAATATTTACCATGATTTTCACTGGGATAACTATCAAATGTGTAGGCAACATGGTTGAAAGGAAAAAAGTTTCTCAGACATGTTTTAAAGAAAGTGTCACAGCATGAATATATATATAGCATGTATTTGGAAGTGTGAAGGAATCTTAGAGGAGTACATATGCCATACCAGATTTGTCTTTGACACAGGAATAAGTGGTAGATGGACTAAAGAAATATTAAGAATGTATTTCTTCTGGACTTTTGGTAACCTCATTATACGCCTTAGAAAATATCACGATGTTGGTTAAAAGTCAAAGGAATTTTGATCAGGACTTTCCTATGGATCTGCATAAAACTGTTTACCACCTTGAAATCCTCACAACCCAAGTGAATTCCCTCTAATGAATCCAACCTACCTTGGACATATTAGTTCTTCCTTTCCCACACACTGATTTTTCTATGTTCAACACAAGAGAATAATTTTGTTTCTCAACAGCATGAAGAAAGAGAAAGCTACATATCTCACATTTCTCACCATACTGGTAATTCTCATTTAATGTTTTAGAAAACTAAAGGAAATAAGAAGTTATTGCCTTGAAAAGTCAAGAGAACTACCTTAAGAATATCTGAGACATGCATGTGCATGCATGTGTGTAAATACACACGCCCGCACAACTATAATCCTTCCAAAAGGCATTTAACAGGTTTAGATTTACTTTGGCCAGTGTAGAGAAGTGTCTTGGATATATATCTTTAAGATATTAATCACATACGCTACCAAACACGTGCACACTCACTTATGTCATAAAGATTCACTTTGGCTTGCATGTCTTTCCATACTCTGTTAGAAAACCTGTGGAGATGAATGCTTCCATAGCTGTGATAAATCATTTAGCTACATTGCTAACAGGAACCGACAATGATGTAAATATCCGTTACAAATGTAGCACAACCTCAGGGTTTTTTCCCCAATAAAGAAGATTCAAGTAGATCTTTTTATAACATAAAATTTTGATTTTTCACTCAAAATCATATTTTCAGGTTTCCTCCATTAAGAACACCCTGTGCAAGCAGAAGAAATTAGTTTCTCATATTACTTGGAACATTTTGCCTGAGATGCTGCTTTAAGCTAATATCCAGTTATTGTAGCAGCCTTGTGTCAATGCTGTACCAATTTATAATGAGGGGAAAATTTGTTCAGGCACTATAGATTTTATTAATAACTTTTAAGACCTCAAATTGAGAACCTGAACCAATTATTATAATACAGAATGAAAGTAAAATATACCTGCATAGCAAATCATAGTGTTTTCTTTATAGCCTTATGTTACATATCATAACTCTTGATGATAAATAATTACACTGTGGCCAGGAGCAGCACACAGGATTCAATTATTGGCAAACAGGAAGGGTCTACAACAGTAGCAAAATGAAAGCCAGTATTATATTTATTAGCATATGGCTTATATTTGTAATATTCCCCTTTAGAACACTGAAAATTGTTAGACTTTGAAATAAAACCTGAGGTTACAACTGAGAAGTATTAGATTCCTATTGGTAAAGCTGTGTGCTCTAGATATCTACAGTTCCTACAAGGGGGTTTGAACATATATTTTTGATAGGCTTCAAAAAGAATAAAAGTGTGAACATGGCTGAAATATGAATAATTTATTTAAGATGAAATCTTAAAAAC
Source organism: Trachypithecus francoisi (assembly GCF_009764315.1). Classification (NCBI taxonomy): domain Eukaryota; kingdom Metazoa; phylum Chordata; class Mammalia; order Primates; family Cercopithecidae; genus Trachypithecus; species Trachypithecus francoisi. The sequence goes on along the minus strand of NW_022681463.1, from coordinate 52,787,452 downwards.
ATGTTGGAAATTACTCTTTGTGCTGAAAACCATAGAAAAGACACACACACACACACATAGACACACACACACACACAAACACTAGAATATAGAAAGTATCTAGAAATAGGGACAAAATAAAAATATAAATATAACTTTAAAAAAGGCAGCACACCAAAATGCACAATATTCCACAGGGAATATAGTGAATCCATACATAAGAAACTGAGGGAAAAGAGGTAGACTATAAAGCTCAGATTTCAAGACTGGAGCCTTTATCTGACTATGTCTATAGCTAAGAAGATGCTGTCTGTGAAGTGGGCATTTAGAACAACTCTGCTCTCCCAAAAGGACCACAGCCTGGGTAGAGCTGTTTGTCCACAATTTGGAAGGGTGGGTCAACACCATGTCACCTAAATATAATAGGGATCCTGTTCCCTAAAACAACAAACAGAGAGCTTAGACAGGAAGCTTGAGCCAAGATGGGACACATGAAAGTGCACAAGATGAAGCAAAAGATGCCTTCTGTATGAGATGACTTTAAAATGAAGTATTTCAAACTACATGAGGAAAACCAACATAATTAGAAATAATATACTCAACAAACCAAAAAAACTGACATTAGAATGGCTAGCAATAATAAAGCAATATGAAAAGACTATAATGCAAATAATTGTATTATTTATGAATAAAAATGTGAGTTTTAACTGCTACTGTTTGAATGTTTGTGTCCTCTGAAGAATTCATGTTGACACTTAATCCCCGATACAACAGTATGAAGATGTGGGGGGGTCCTGACAAGTGATTAGGCCATGAGGGTTCTGTCCTCATAAATCAATTAGGGACTTATAAAAAGGCTTGACAGGGCTGGGTGCAGTGGCTCATGCCTGTAATCCCAGCATTTTGGGAGGCTGAGACAGACGGATCACCTGAGGCCGGGAGTTCGAGACCAGCCTGACCAACATGGAGAAAGTGTATCTCTACTAAAAATACCAAAAAAAGAAAAAAAAAAAATACTTGATGGGGCAAGTTTGTCCCTCCCTTTCTCTCCACCATGTGAGGACACACCATTCATACCCACTGGAGGATGTAGCAACAAAGTGCTATCTTTGAAACAGGCAGCAGCCCTCCAGAGACCAAATCTGCTGATGTCTTGATCTTGGACTTCTCAGTCTCCAGAACTGGAAGTAATAGGTATATATTATTTACTAATTACTCAGTCTTTGGTATTATGTTATAGAGGAACAAATGAACTAAAACAATTATAAACAACTGTTTTAATAATAAGACCAAAAATACAAGTTGTATTAGTCAATTCTTGCACTGCCATGAAGAACTACCTGAGACTGGGTAATTGATGAAGGAAAGAGGTTTAACTGACTGACAGTCCCATGGGCGGTACAGAAAGCATATCTGGGGAGGCCTCGGAAACTTACAAACATGACAGAAAGTGAAGGGGAAGCAGGCACGTCCTCGTATGGTGGAGCAGGAGAGAGAACAAAACGGGAGGTGCTACACACTTTCAAACAGCCAGATCTTTTGTGAGAACTCTATCACAAGACAGCATTGGGGGATAGTGCTAAACCATTAGAAGCCACTGCCATGATTCCATCACCCCCCGCCAGGCCCCACCTCCAACCCTTGGGCTTATAATTCAAAGTGAGATTTGAGTGGGGACAAAGAGACAAACCATATCACAAGTCAAGAACCAATTTTGGAGATAATTGCATTTATTTTGAAAATGACAAAATGCATACATGAAAACTGTATAAATAAATTAAGACAAATTTAGAGGATACCACCAAATACAGTACAAATATATAAGGAATGGAAAATAAAGATAAAGTTTAGACGTCTAAAATTTAGCATTGTACAAAGAGTACACCTTGAAGTAGACAAAAAAAGAAATAGTTAAGAGGTAATATGAGAAAAGCCAATTGCTGAAAAACACGAGCTCTCAAATTGAAAAATTTAAAATAATTGACAAATGAAAAGCACTTGGATTTAATACAGTAAAATTTCTGAATACCACAGACAGATATGAGATTTTCTGAAAGGAAAATTTCATCTTCCTATGTTTATGTTTGGGCATGTATAGCTAGATAGCTAGGTAGCTGCATAGATAGTTGAATAGACAAGAAAGAGAAATAAATAATAGATACATACACACATTCATACATACATATATGCAGACATACATCAAAAGAAATAGATATATACCTCTATATATTAAAATTTATAACATACATATGCAATACATAAGAACAATGAGTAAAGGCAAATATTGTAAAACAAAAAAGTTATATTAAGTCATTATGTTACTATTTCTTTTATTGAAATATATTTATCTGAGTGTGAGTACCATATGATAACCTGACTCTTTTTTCACTGTTTAACAATGAGATTGTGGGGGCGGAGCAAGATGGCCGAATAGGAACAGCTCCAGTCTCCAACTCTCAGAGCGAGCGACACAGAAGACCGGTGATTTCTGCATTTTCAACTGAGGTACTGGGGTCATCTCACTAGGGAGTGCCGGACAATCAGTGCTGGTCAGCTGCTGCAGCCCGACCAGCGAGAGCTGAAGCAGGGCAAGGCATCGTCGAACCTGGGAAGCGCAAGGGGGAAGGGAATCCCTTTTCCTAGCCAGGGGAACTGAGACACACAACACCTGGAAAATCGGGTAACTCCCACCCCAATACTGCGCTTTAAGGAAACGGGCACACCAGGAGAATATATCCCACACCTGACCGGGAGGGTCACACGCCCACGGAGCCTCCCTCATTGCTAACACAGCAGTCTGCCATCTAACCGCAAGGCAGCAGCTAGGCTGGGGGAGGGGCGCCCTCCATTGCTGAGGCTTAAGTAGGTAAACAAAGCCGCTGGGAAGCTCGAACTGGGTGGAGCTCACAGCAGCTCAAGGAAACCTGCCTGTCTCTGTAGACTCCACCTCTGGGGACAGGGCAGAGCTAAAAAAAAAAAAAAAAAAACAACAACAATAAAAAGGCAGCAGAACCTCTGCAGACGCAAACGACTCTGTCTGACAGCTTTGAAGAGAGCAGTGGATCTCCCAACACGGAGGTTGAGATCTGAGAACGGACAGACTGCCTGCTCAAGTGGGTCCCTGACCCTTGAGTAGCCTAACTGGGAGACATCCCCCACTAGGGACAGTCTGACACCCCACACCTCACAGGGTGGAGTACACCCCTGAGAGGAAGCTTCCAAAGGAAGAATCAGACAGGTACACTTGCTGTTCAGCAATATTCTATCTTCTGCAACCTCTGCTGCTGATACCCAGGCAAACAGGGTCTGGAGTGGACCTCAAGCAATCTCCAACAGACCTACAGCTGAGGGTCCTGACTATTAGAAGGAAAACTACCAAACAGAAAGAACAACTATACCAAAATCCCATCAGTACGTCACCAACATCAAAGACCAGAGACAGATAAAACCACAAAGATGGGGAAGAAGCAGGGCAGAAAAGCTGGAAATTCAAAAATAAGAGCGCATCTCCCCCTGCAAAGGAGCGCAGTCCATCACCAGCAATGGATCAAAGCTGGTCAGAGAATGACTTTGACGAGATGAAAGAAGAAGGCTTCAGTCCAATAAACTTCTCAGAGCTAAAGGAGGAATTACGTACCCAGTGCAAAGAAACTAAAAATCTTGAAAAAGAGTGGAAGAATTGACAGCTAGACTAATTAATGCAGAGAAGGTCATAAGCGAAATGACAGAGATGAAAACCATGACACGAGAAATACGTGACAAATGCACAAGCTTCAGTAAATGACTCGATCAACTGGAAGAAAGACTATCAGCGATTGAGGATCAAATGAATGAAATGAAGGTAGAAGAGAAACCAAAAGAAAAAAGAAGAAAAAGAAATGAACAAAGCCTGCAAGAAGTATGGGATTATGTAAAAAGACCAAATTTACGTCTGACTGGGGTGCCTGAAAGTGAGGGGGAAAATGGAACCAAGTTGGAAAACACTCTTCAGGATATCATCCAGGAGAACTTCCTCAACCTAGTAGGGCAGGCCAACATTCAAATTCAGGAAATACAGAGAACACCACAAAGATACTCCTTGAGAAGAGCAACTCCAAGACACATAATTGCCAGATTCACCAAAGTTGAAATGAAGGAAAAAATCTTAAGGGCAGCCAGAGAGAAAGGTCAGGTTACCCACAAAGGGAAGCCCATCAGACTAACAGCAGACCTCTCAGCAGAAACTCTACAGGCCAGAAGAGAGTGCGGGCCAATATTCAACATTCTTAAAGAAAAGAATTTTCAACCCAGAATTTCATATCCAGCCAAATTAAGGTTCATAAGTGAAGGAGAAATAAAATCCTTTACAGAAAAGCAAATGCTTAGAGATTTTGTCACCACCAGGCCTGCCTTACAAGAGATCATGAAGGAAGCCCTAAACATGGAATGAAAGAACCGGTACCAGCCATTGCAAAAACATGCCAAAATGTAAAGACCATCGAGGCTAGGAAGAAACTGCATCAACTAACGAGCAAAATAACTAGTTAATATCATAATGACAGGATCAGTTCACACATAACAATATCAACCTTAAATGTTAATGGACTAAATGCTCCAGTTAAAAGACACAGACTAGCAAACTGGATAAAGAGTCAAGACCCATCAGTCTGCTGTATTCAGGAGACCATCTCACATGCAGAGACATACATAGGCTCAAAATAAAGGGATGGAGGAAGATCTAACAAGCAAATGGAGAACAAAAAAAAGCAGGGGTTGCAATCCTAGTCTCTGATAAAACAGACTTTAAACCATCAAAGATCAAAAGAGACAAAGAAGGCCATTACATAATGGTAAAGGGATCAATTCAACAGGAAGAGCTAACTATCCTAAATATATATATACCCAATACAGAAGCACCAAATTCATAAAGCAGGTCCTTAGAGACTTACAAAGAGACTTAGACTCCCATACCATAATAATGGGAGACTTCAACACTCCACCATCAACATTAGACAGATCAACGAGACAGAAAGTTAACAAGGATATCCAGGAATTGAACTCATCTCTGCACCAAGCGGACCTAATAGACATCTATAGAACTCTCCCCCAAATCAACAGAATATACATTCTTCTCAGCACCACATCGCACTTATTCCAAAATTGACCACATAATTGGAAGTAAAGCACTCCTCAGCAAATGTACAAGAACAGAAATTATTACAAACTGTCTCTCAGACCACAGTGCAATCAAACTAGAATTCAGGACTAAGAAAATTAATCAAAACCGCTCAACTACATGGAAACTCAACAACCTGCTCCTGAATGACTACTGGGTACATAACAAAATGAAAGCAGAAATAAAGATGTTCTTTGAAACCAATGAGAACAAAGATACAACATACCAGAATCTCTTGGACACATTTAAAGCAGTGTGTAGAGGGAATTTATAGCACTAAATGCCCACAAGAGAAAGCAGGAGAGATCTAAAATGACACTCTAACATCACAATTAAAAGAATAGAGAGGCAAGAGCAAACACATTCAAAAGCTAGCAGAAGGCAAGAAATAACTAAGATCAGAGCAGAACTGAAGGAGATAGAGACACAAAAAACCCTCCAAAAAATCATGAATCCAGGAGTTGGTTTTTTGAAAAGATCAACAAAATTGACAGACTGCTAGCAAGACTAATAAAGAAGAAAAGAGAGAGGAATCAAATAGACGCAATAAAAAATGATAAAGGGGATATCACCACCAATCCCACAGAAATACAAACTATCATCAGAGAATACTATAAACACCTCTACGCAAATCAAATAGAAAATCTAGAAGAAATGGATAATTTCCGGGACACTTACACTCTTCCAAGACTAAACCAGGAAGAATTTGAATCCCAGAATAGACCAATAGCAGGCTCTGAAATTGAGGCAATAATTAATAGCCTACCCACCAAAAAAAGTCCAGGACCAGATGGGATTCACAGCTGAATTCTACTAGAGGTACAAGGAGGAGCTGGTACCATTCCTTCTGAAACTATTTCAATCAATGAAAAAGAGGGAATCCTCCCTAACTCATTTTATGCAGCCAACATCATCCTGATACCAAAGCTGGCAGAGACACAACAAAAAAGAGAATTTTAGACCAATATCCTGATGAACATCGATGCAAAAATTCTCAATAAAATACTGGCAACCGGATTCAGCAGCACATCAAAAAGCTTATCAACCATGATCAAGTGGGCTTCATCCCTGGGATGCAAGGCTGGTTCAACATTCGCAAATCAATAAATGTAATTCTGCATATAAACAGAACCAAAGACAAGAACCACATGATTATCTCAGTAGATGCAGAAAAGGCTTTTAACAAAATTCAACAGCCCTTCATGCTAAAAACGCTCAATAAATTCGGTATTGATGAAACGTACCTCAAAATAATAAGAGCTATTTATGACAAACCCACAGCCAATATCATACTGAATGGGCAAAAACTGGAAAAATTCCCTTTGAAAACTGGCACAAGACAGGGATGCCCTCTCTCACCACTCCTGTTCAACATAGTGTTGGAAGTTCTGGCTAGGGCAATCAGGCAAGAGAAAGAAATCAAGGGTATCCAGTTAGGAAAAGAAGAAGTCAAATTGTCCCTGTTTGCAGATGACATGATTGTATATTTAGAAAACCCCATTGTCTCAGCCCAAAATCTCCTTAAGCTGATAAGCAACTTCAGCAAAGTCTCAGGATACAAAATTAATGTGCAAAAATCACAAGCATTCTTATACACCAGTAACAGACAAGCAGAGAGCCAAATCAGGAATGAACTTCCATTCACAATTGCTTCAAAGAGAATAAAATACCTAGGAATCCAGCTTACAAGAGATGTAAAGGACCTCTTCAAGGAGAACTACAAACCACTGCTCAGTGAAATCAAAGAGGACACAAACAAATGGAAGAACATACCATGCTCATGGATAGGAAGAATCAATATCATGAAAATGACCATACTGCCCAAGGTTATTTATAGATTCAATGCCATCCCTCAAGCTACCAATGACTTTCTTCACAGAATTGGAAAAAAACTGCTTTAAAGTTCATATGGAACCAAAAAGAGCCCGCATTGCCAAGACAATCCTAAGTCAAAAGGACAAAGCTGGAGGCGTCACGCTACCTGATTCAAACTGTACTACAAGGTTACAGTAACCAAAACAGCATGGTACTGGTACCAAAACAGAGATATAGACCAATGGAACAGAACAGAGTCCTCTGAAATAATACCACACATCTACCGCCATCTGATCTTTGACAAACCTGAGAGAAACAAGAAATGGGGAAAGGATTCCCTATTTATAAATGGTGCTGGGAAAATCGGCTAGCCATAAACAGAAAGCTGAAACTGGATCCTTTCCTTACTCCTTATACGAAGATTAATTCAAGGTGAATTAGAGACTTAAATGTTAGACCTAATACCATAAAAACTCTAGAAGAAAACTTAGGTAATAGCATTCAGGACATAGGCATGGGCAAGGACTTCATGTCTAAAACACCAAAAGCAACGGCAGCAAAAGCCAAAATTGACAAATGGGATCTAATTAAACGAAAGAGCTTCTGCACAGCAAAAGAAACTACCACCAGAGTGAACAGGCAACCTAAAGGATGGGAGAAAATTTTTGCAATCTACTCATCTGACAAAGGGCTAATATCCAGAATCTACAAAGAACTCAAACAAATTGACAAGAAAAAAAACAAACAACCCCATCAAAAAGTGGGCAAAGGATATGAACAGACATTTCTCAAAAGAGACATTCATACAGCCAACAGACACATGAAAAAATGCTCATCATCACTCACCATCAGAAAAATGCAAATCAAAACCACAATGAGATACCATCTCACACCAGTTAGAATGGCAATCATTAAATAGTCAGGAAACAACAGGTGTTGGAGAGGATGTGGAGAAATAGGAACACTTTTACACTGTTGGTGAAATTGTAAACTAGTTCAACCATTATGGAAAACAGTATGGCAATTCCTCAAGGATCTAGAACTAGATGTACCATATGACCCAGCCTTCCCACTACTGGGTATATACTCAAAGGATTATAAATTATTCTACTACAAAGACACATGCACATGTATGTTTATTGCGGCACTATTCACATAAGCAAAGATTTGGAATCAACCGAAATGTCCATCTGTGACAGACTGGATTAAGAAAATGTGGTACATATACACCATGGAATACTCTGCAGCCATAAAAAAGGATGAGTGTGCGTCCTTTGTAGGGACATGGATGCAGCTGGAAACCATCATTCTTAGCAAACTATCACAAGAAGAGAAAACCAAACACCGCATGTTCTCACTCATAGGTGGGAACTGAACAATGAGAACATTTGGACTCTGGAAGGGGAACATCACACACCGGGGCCTATCATGGGGAGGGGGGAGGGGGGAGGGATTGCATTGGGAGTTATACATAATATAAATGATGACTTGATGGGTGCTAACGAGTTGATGGGTGCAGCACACCAACATGGCACAAGTATACATATGTAACAAACCTGCACGTTATGCACATGTACCCTAGAACTTAAAGTATAATAAAAAAAAAAAAAAAAAAAAAAAAAAACAATGAGATTGATTGAGCCAGACATGGACAACTCTCTGAAAAAGTGTCTCCATTGAATGATATCCAGTGTCTTCTCTTTTTATTTTCTATTATTCACTTTCATGGAATTTTGAAATTATCAGTAATTTATTAATTATTTTACAATAAAAGAGACTCTGGTGTACATTTAATAAATGTCTGCACATTTACATGTTCTTATTTCTTACTATAATTAGCTTACTTATAATTAAAAAATCAAGTGCATTAACTTTAAAAGACTGAAAAATAAAAGGCTTTCTAAAATAAATTTTTAAAAGTAAGAAATAACATCTTTATTTTATTCTTTAATCTGTACATACTTTTCAGTTTCAATAATTCATATTTTTATGTGTGTTCTCAATGGCAATAATTATCTTAAATTTATAGTGACTTCAAATGAGATTGATTCTACTAATTAATAAAAATTGTGGTATAATTTTGTTTTAGTTATGGAAAGACTAAACACCCTACGAAAATTAACTAAAATGGAGTGGGCTGAGGATAAGCCACCAACGACCAAAAAACCTAAGAATGACTCTGTCAGTTAAAAGCTCTGCTCCTCTGACCCGGAAGCCTGCTCTGCTCTGCAGGATTCGGGGATCCTGGCTTCTTCCTTCTTGTTGTTCCATCTACCTTTTGTCATTAGACCTGTCTAAATTGTCAAAACAAAACAAACAAAAACCAAAAACAAAGATTTCTGTTAAATCACCATTGCAGTTAACACAAAAGAAGGGAAAGAAGAGATATAGGCTAATCAATGTACTGTTAGGCAAGTTAGATGGATATTGGACCCTGCACTTATACTCACACAGCAAATTTAGACACATGAAATTAGTAAGTGCAAAGGGGAATGAACAGTTTATTGCCCAGCCAAGTGCTCCATGAGCCCAGGAAGAAAGTACGTCTTAATGGGAAAATTATTACTATTGAGATAAATATCTATGAGATTATAGAAACTGAATCCTATCTTTAAACATTGAGTGTTTTCAACCTTCTCTGACTACAGGGGATATTAGAGCACCACATTATCATATTTCCAAAGTTCTGCTCTTCTTTGTAATGGACAGCAACTCCATACACACCTTATTACTTAATTACTGTTAGGACCAAAGAAGTACACAAAACCCTGAAATCCATTCTTCTTTGAATTTTATTTTTGTCTAGTGCTATTTGAATGTAAATTTAGCAAGGCACATTTGGCAGACAGTTTCTAAAACTACCACCTCCCTACCAAAATAAACAAGGAGAGCAGTTTCCTCCCCATCTATGAGTAAGCTATTTCTCGTTTTTAAATCTGTTTTTGAACAACATAATGCTGTTCAGTTGACATTCTGAGATTTCTGAGCCTAGACAGTGAAGCAGTAGCTTCTATTTCTTACTTTCAGAGCTACTCCATTAAGAACTCCAGCTATATTACTAGAAGAGAGGCCACACAAAAAAGGACTACAGCTCTCGACTTGTGGGTGGAGTAGTTTTTAGATGTTTCAGCCCCAGCCAAGATGTGGATTGAATTGTTTGAGAGACTTCAAGCGAGGCTAACAGAGACTAAATATCTAGGTATTCAGCCAGCCTAGAGTATTTAGAGAAGTAATACAATTTTTCTTTTAAGCAACTATTTTTTGAAGAAGTTTGTTATGCAGCAATTTGCATCAATACATAAATGAAATAATGTGTTACCATATTTGCATAAGGAAAAAATGAAGAACAAACAGATGATTTTTAAATTCAGCTTAGGTCCTAAAGATATCAGATTTCTGAAATCCTTATGACAGCACATTAGTGCAGAGTTTGCAATATATTCTCCCAGCAAATAAAGCTGCTATGATTTCCCATTTCATTGACACAATTGTCTCATCAAAAGAAAGGAGATAATAGTCTCCTTCTCCGCAATGCTGCTGAGATAATTGGCATACTCTTATCAGTTATGGTCAGCTCATTACTGTAAAGATAATGATTAAATGGGAGAATTTCGAAAACCAACTTAGAAACAAAAATTACTGGCTTGTAAAGACAAGGTAGAGGAACAAGATGTTGATGTTGTTTTACAAAACTCTATGTATCTGTGTAAGCCTCGCTTAATAACAGGATAGATTTAGAAGAAGATAATAATTTTAAAAGCAACTTAGATATGGCCATGACCCACAAAACAATAAAAATTACAGTGATTCTCATGGTGATGCAGAAGCACAGTGAACAGGGAAATAAATCCATATACAAAGTAAATGACAATTCTAATGAGGATAAGTTGTTGTCCATCCATGCAGAAAGGCATCCAACATACAACTATTAACCAGGTAGCTGGTCGGTTCCCCTTAGGAAAGGTTATATCAGAGATTTATCATTAGCTTCTTTATTACAAATACAATAGAAACTCATAACTTTTCATTTTTAAGTATAGATCCTTGACTTGTTGTTTCTTTGAAGTTGATTAACAAATGCTGTGGTACAGAGAATATATACTGTGCTATACCCAATTACTAGACTAGATTTAGGAATTTCTGTTTTGTGAGTACTCTCATGCACACAAAGTCTCAGTGATTTTTTGCAGTTTTGAATATCTTTTGTTTAATATTTATATTTATGAGAAGAATTTTGAGCTTGTTCACATATGTTGTAATTTCATTTTAAAATAGAAATGTCCTACTTTTTTTCAGGATTTGGAAGAATAGGCTGAGACTGCAAGTTAGGCTTTAAAACCTATTGCTACTGGCATTTACCTCTATAAATAATTTTCTGTAAATATTAATCACAATAAAATGTGAAAATAAATTTGAAACAGATTAGCTAAATATTGCAAATTTCACCTCTGATTTGCAATTCCATGTTTATTAAAGATGATTATTATTTTAATATGATACAAATATTAACATTCTGAATTTGTAAAATAGATATATAAAATATAATACCTATTTGGAGAAAATTATTTACAAATATCTCATATTTATATATGTTCTAGGTCCTCTGAGCAAAGACATTTGTAGCCAAGTGAAGGATATTTTTATAAGGAAACATTATAGGATAGTAAAGTGTAGAGACATTACCCTCCTCGATGCTGTACTGAGATAGTCAAGATAAAGCTTAAAGACCTAGCCTTCCCTTCAAGGGAGATTTGCTTATATTCTGAGCTGAAGATAATCTCTCTCTCTCTCTCTCTCCTTCTCTCTCTCTCTCTCTCTCTCATCCTCTCTCACACACATATCCACTTCTTCTGTATATCCAGAATGGAGGGTGAGCAGATCACCAACAGTCTTATATAATATACTGATTGCATAATTTTGTGGTTTATTTCCTATGATGCACCTACTGCAAGCACGGATAACATCTAACCCTGTGGACAATGCTCTGCGGGTATTAGGTTCAGGGAATGGCACACGATTCACAATTTCTCATATAGAAATATATTTTTCTTCGAGATGGAGTTTCGCTCTTGTTGCCCAGGCTGGAATTCAATGGCCCGGTCTCAGCTTACTGCAACCTCCTCCTCCTGGGTTCCAGAGATTCTCCTGCCTCAGCCTCCTGAGTAGCTGGGATTACAGGTGCCCACCACCATGCCCAGATATTTTTTTTTTTTATTTTTAGTATAGACAAGGTTTCACCATGTCAATCAGGCTGGTCTTGAACTCCTGACCTCAGGCAATCTGCCCACCTCGGCCTCCCAAAATGTTGGGATTACAGATGTGAGTCGCTGACCAGAAATATACTTTTTATGCCAATTTAGTTGAGGATATATATCATGAAAGGGTGCTAGATTTGTCAAAAGTTTTTCTTCATCTATTGAGACGATCATACGATTTTTGTTTCTAATTCTGTTTATGTGATGTATCACATTTGTTGACTGGCATATGTTAAACCATCCCTGCATCCCTGCTATGAAACTTACTTGACTGCCATGTGTTATCTTTTTGATATGCTGTGAGTTTCAGTTAGTTAGTATTAACATTTTGTTGAGGGTTTTTGCATCTATGTTCATCAGGGATATTGGTCTGTAGTTTTTGTTTTTTATTATGTCCTTTCCTGGTTTTAGTATTAGGGTGATACTGGCTTCATAGAATAATTTAGGAAGGATTCCCTCTTTCTTTATCTTTTGAAATAGTTTCAATAGGAACAGATATCCAAATATCATTCAAAAACAGAATATGTAATTTCCATTACACAGTTTTGAGGGCTCCTTTTTGGACTTAATTTCCAGTTTTATTCAACTGTGGTCTGAAACAATATTTGTTATGATTTTGACTTTTTAAAATCTATTGAGACTTGCTTTGTGGCATAGCATATGGTCTATCTTGAAGAATGTTCTATGTGTTGATGAGAAGAATGTATATTCCGCAGTTGTTGGGTACAATGTTCTATAAATATCCGTTAAGTTCATTTGTTCTAGGGTGTATTTTAAGTTTCTTTGTGGACTTTCTGTCTTGATAACCTGTCTAGTGCCGTCAGTGGACTATTGAAGTCCCCCAATATTATTGCATTGCTATTTACCTCATTTCTTTTGTGTAGTAGAAATTATTTTATAAACTGGAATGCTCCAGTTGAAGGTTGCATTTATATCTAGGATTGTAATATCTTCCTGTTAGGCTAATCCTTTTATCATTATATAATGTCCTACTTTGTCATGTTTTTAATATTGTTTCTTTAAAGTCTATATTGTCAGATATGAGAATAGCTACTCCTGCTTGCTTTGGTTTCCATTTGTGTGGAATATCTTTTTCTACTCCTTTAGTTTAAGTTTATGTGAGTCCATATATGCTCAGTGAGTCTCTCGAATACTGCAGATACTTTGTTGGTTAATTTTTTATCCATTGTGCCATTCTGTATCTTTTCACTGGAGTGTTTAGGCTGCTTACATTCAACATTAGTGTTGAGATGTGACGTACTGTTCTATTCATCATGCTAGTTGTTGCCTAAATATCTTGTGTTTCTCATTGTGTTTTTGTTTTATAGGCCCTTTGAGATTTATGTTTTACAAAGGTTCTATTTTAGTGAATTGTGAGGCTTTGTTTCAAGATTTACAACTCCTTTTAGCCTTTCCTGTAGGACTGGCTGGGCAGTTGCAAATTCTGTCAGCATTTATTTGCATTTGGCATAGAAGGGACACAGTTCAAAAATAACAAAAACCATCATCAAATAAACCCAAAGCCAACATCATACTAAATGGGGAAATGTTGAAAGCATTTCCCCGAAGAACTGGAATAAGACAAGGATGCCCGCTTCCACTACTTTTATTCAACATAGTACTGGAAGTCCTAGCCAGAGCCATCAGAGGAGAAAGAGAAATGAAGGGCATCCAAATTGCAAAAAGCAAAGTCAAACTGGCACTGTTCTCCAATTATATTATTGTATACCTTGAAAACCCTAAAGACTCATGCAATAAGCTCCTTGATCTCATAAATGAATTCATTAAAGTTTCAGGATAAAAAATGAATGTGCACAAATCAGTTTCACTGCTATACACTAACTACCAAGCTGAGAATCAAATCAATAATTTAATCTCCTTTACAAGAGCAGAAAAGAAGAAAATAAAACACTTATGGATATACTTAACCAAGAAGGTGAAAGATCTCTACAAAGAAAAAAAAAAAAAAAGCACATCTGAAAGAAATCATAGATGTCACAAACTGATGGAAACACATCCCATGCTCATGGATAGGTAGACACAATTTTGTGAAAATGACCATACTGTCCAAAACAATCTAGAGTCAATGCAATTCTCATCAAAATACCATCATCATTCTTTACAGAACTAGACAAAAAACAAAAAATCCTAAAATACATATGGAACCAAAATGAGCCTACTTGCCAAAGCAACACTATGAAAAAAGAACAAATTTGCAGGCATCACATCATCCAACTTCAAATTATACTACAAGACTATAGTTACCAAAACAACATGGTACTGGTATAAAAATAGGCATATAAACGAAGGGAACAAGATAGAGAACCCAGAAATAAAGCCAAATACTTACAGCCAACTGATCTTTGACAAAGCATATAAAAACATAAAGTGGAGAAAAGACAGTCTGGTGCTAGGAAAACTGACCAGACACATGGACAAGAATAGAATTGGATTCTTATCTCTCGCCTTACACAAAAATCAACTCAAGTTGAATCAAATACTTAATCTTCACAATTTATACATCCAACAAAGGACTAATATCCAGAATCTACATGAACTCAAACAAATCAACAAGAAGAAAACAAACAATCCCATCAAAAAGTGAGCTAAGGACATGAATAGAAAATTCTCAAAAGAAGATATATAAACAGTCAACAGACATGAAAACAAGCTCAACATCACTAATTACCAGGGAAATGCAAATTAAAACCACAATCAGATACCACCTTACTCCCCCAAGAATGCCATAATTAAAGGTTCAAAAAGTAGAAGATTTTGGCATGGGTGTGATGAAAAGGGAACTATTTTACACTGCTGGTGGGAATATAAACAAGTACAACCATTATGGAAAAACATTATGGAGATTCCTTAAAGAACTCAAACTATCATAAGATCCAGCAGTCCCCCTACTGGGTATCCACTCAAAAGAAAATAAGTCGTTATATGAAACATACACATCAATACGCATGTTTATAGTAGCACAATTCACAACTGCAAGATTATGAAGTCAAACTAAATCTCCACCAAACAATGTCTGGATAAAAAAAAGTCACAGGTATACAACATGGAATACTACTTAGCCATAAAACAAAACTAAATAATAGTGTTTGAAGAACTTGGATGGGGTTGGAGGCCATTATTTTAAGTAAAACAACTCAGGATTGAAAAACTAAATTTTTGTTTTCTCTTATAAGTGGAAGCTAAGCAATGAGAATGCAAAGGCATAAGAATGATAAAATAGACTCTGGGAACTTGGGTTGGGGGAAGGGTGGGCGGAAGTGGTGGTTAAAATACTACATATCTACAGTGGCCACTGCTTAGATCATGGGTGCACCAAAATCTCAGAACTCACCACTGAAGGACTTATTCATGTTACCAAAAACCACCTGTTTACCAAAAAACTGTTGAAATAATATAATAACCAAAAGACATACAAGTTTTACATAGATCATAGGTGAGGAGATTAATGTTATATTTTACTAAAAATGTATGTATATTCCACTAGGGCTTAAAACTGATCACATAATGATATCATATTCATGTCACCACATAAAATTTTCCTCCAACTTTCAAGCAAATGACTATAGGGAAATGATAAAGATATTTTCAAACATTTCTATTGGAAAAACAAAAAAAGCTGGTTTTTTTTGGTTCCATATGAACTTTAAAGTCATTTTTTTCCCAGTTCTGTGAAGAAACTCATTGGTAGCTTGATGGGGATGGCATTGAATCTCTAAATGACCTTGGGCAGTATGGCCATTTTCATGATATTGATTATTCCTATCCATGAGCATGGTATGTTCTTCCATTTGTTTGTGTCCTCTTTTATTTCACTGAGCAGTGGTTTGTAGTTATCCTTGAAGAGGTCCCTTACATCCCTTGTAAGTTGGATTCCTAGGTATTTTATTCTCTTTGAAGCAATTGTGAATGGAAGTTCATTCCTGATTTGGCTCTCTGCTTGTCTGTTACTGGTGTATAAGAATGCTTGTGATTTTTGCACATTGATTTTGTATCCTGAGACTTTGCTGAAGTTGCTTATCAGCTTAAGGTGATTTTGGGCTGAGACAATGGGGTTTTCTAAATATACAATCATGTCATCTGTAAACATGGACAATTTGACTTCTTCTTTTCCTAACTGGATACCCTTGATTTCTTTCTCTTGCCTGATTGCCCTAGCCAGAACTTCCAACACTATGTTGAATAGGAGTGGTGAGAGAGGGCATCCCTGTGTTGTGCCAGTTTTCAAAGGGAATTTTTCCAGTTTTTGCCCATTCAGTATGATATTGGCTGTGGGTTGGTCATAAATAGCTCTTATTAATTTGAGGTACGTTCCATCAATACCGAATTTATTGAGCGTTTTTAGCATGAAGGGCTGTTGAATTTTGTCAAAAGCCTTTTCTGCATCTATTGAGATAATCATGTGGTTCTTGTCTTTGGTTCTGTTTATATGCTGGATTACCTTTATTAATTTGCAAAAGTTGAACCAGGCTTGCATCCCAGGGATGACGCCCACTTGATCATGGTGGATAAGCTTTTTGATGTGCTGCTGAATCCGGTTTGCCAGTATTTTATTGAGGATTTTTGCATCGATGTTCATCAGGGATATTGGTCTAAAATTTTCTTTTTTTGTTGTGTCTCTGCCAGGCTTTGTTATCAGGATGATGTTGGCCTCATAAAATGAGTTAGGGAGGATTCCCTCTTTCTCTATTGATTGGAATACTTTCAGAAGGAATGGTACCAGCTCCTCTTTGTACCTCTGGTAGAATTCAGCTGTGAATCCCATCTGGTCCTGGACTTTTTTTGGTTGGTAGGCTATTAATTATTGCCTCAATTTCAGAGCCTGCTATTGGTCTATTCAGGGATTCAACTTCTTCTTGGTTTAGTCTTGGGAGAGTGTAAATGTCCAGGAAATTATCCATTTCTTGTAGATTTTCTAGTTGATTTTCGTAGAGGTGTTTATAGCATTCTCTGATGGTAGTTTGTATTTCTGTGGGGTCCGTGGTGATATCCCCTTTATCATTTTTTATTGCGTCTATTTGATTCTTCTCTCTTTTCTTTTTTATTAGTCTTGCTAGCGGTCTGTCAATTTTGTTGATTTTTTCAAAAAACCAACTCCTGGATTCATTGATTCTTTGGAGGGTTTGTTGTGTCTTTATCTCCTTCAGTTCTGCTCTGATCTTATTGTCAAGACAATTCTAAGTCAAAAGAACAAAGCTGGAGGATCACGCTACCTGACTTCAAACTACACTAGAAGGCTACAGTAACCAAAGCAGCATGGTACTGCTACCAAAACAGAGATATAGACCAATGGAACAGAACAGAGTCCTCAGAAATAATACCACACATCTACAGCCATCTGATCCTTGACAAACCTGAGAGAAACAAGAAATGGGGAAAGGACTCCCTATATAATAAATGGTGCTGGGAAAATTGGCTAGCCATAAGTAGAAAGCTGAAACTGGATCCTTTCCTTACACCTTATACAAAAATTAATTCAAGATGGATTAGAGACTTAAATGTTAGACCTAATACGATAAAAACCCTAGAAGAAAACCTAGGAAAAACCTAGGCTTCATCCCTGGGATGCAAGGCTGGTTCAACATTCGCAAATCAATAAATGTAATCCAGCATATAAACAGAACCAAAGACAAGAACCACATGATTATCTCAATAGATGCAGAAAAGGCTTTTGACAAAATTCAACAGCCCTTCATGCTAAAAACGCTCAATAATTCGGTATTGACGGAACGTACTTCAAAATAATAAGAGCTATTTATGACAAACCCACAGCCAATATCATACTGAATGGGCAAAAACTGGAAAAATTCCCTTTGAAAACTGGCACAAGACAGGGATGTCCTCTCTCACCACTCCTATTCAACATAGTGTTGGAAGTTCTGACTAGGGCAATCAGGCAAGAGAAAGAAATCAAGGGTATCCAGTTAGGAAAAGAAGAAGTCAAATTGTCCCTGTTTGCAGATGACATGATTGTATATTTAGAAAACCCCATTGTCTCAGCCCAAAATCTCCTTAAGCTGATAAGCAACTTCAGCAAAGTCTCAGGATACAAAATTAATGTGCAAAAATCACAAGCATTCTTATACACCAGTAACAGACAAGCAGAGAGCAAAATCAGGAATGAACTTCCATTCACAATTGCTTCAAAGAGAATAAAATACCTAGGAATCCAGCTTACAAGAGATGTAAAGGACCTCTTCAAGGAGAACTACAAACCACTGCTCAGTGAAATAAAAGAGGACACAAACAAATGGAAGAACATACCATGCTCATGGATACGAAGAATCAATATTGTGAAAATGGACATACTGCTCAAAGTTATTTATAGGTTCAATGCCATCCCCATCAAGCTACCAATGACTTTCTTCACAGAATTGGAAAAAACTGCTTTAAAGTTCATATGGAACCAAAATGAGCCCGCATTGCCAAGACAATCCTAAGTCAAAAGGACAAAGCTGGAGGCGTCACGATACCTGACTTCAAATTATACTACAAGACTACAGTAACCAAAACAGCATGGTACTGGTACCACAACAGAGATATAGACCAATGGAACAGAACAGAGTCCTCAGAAATAATACCACACATCTACCGCCATCTGATCTTTGACAAACCTGAGAGAAACAAGAAATGGGGAAAGGATTCCCTATTTAATAAATGGTGCTGGGAAAATTGGCTAGCCATAAGTAGAAAGCTGAAACTGGATCCTTTCCTTACCCCTTATACGAAGATTAATTCAAGATGGATGAGAGACTTAAATGTTAGACCTAATACCATAAAAACCCTAGAAGAAAATCTAGGTAGTACCATTCAGGACATAGGCATGGGCAAGGACTTCATGTCTAAAACACCAAAAGCAACGGCAGCAAAAGCCAAAATGACAAATGGGATCTCATTCAACTAAAGAGCTTCTGCACAGCAAAAGAAACTACCATCAGAGTGAACAGGCAACCTACAGAATGGGAGAAAATTTTTGCAATCTACTCATCTGACAAAGGGCTAATATCCAGAATCTACAAAGAACTCAAACAAATTTACAAGAAAAAAACAAACAACCCTATCAAAAAGTGGACAAAGTATATGAACAGACATTTCTCAAAAGAGGACATTCATACAGCCAGCAGACACATGAAAAAATGCTCATCATCACTGGCCACCAGAGAAATGCAAATCAAAACCACAATGAGATACCATCTCACACCAATTAGAATGGCAATCATTAAAAAGTCAGGCAACAACAGGTGCTGGAGAGGATGTGGAGAAATAGGAACACTTTTACACTGTTGGTGGGATTGTAAACTAGTTCAACCATTATGGAAAACAGTATGGCGATTCCTCAAGGATCTAGTACTAGATGTACCATATGACCCAGCCATACCACTACTGGGTATATATCCAAAGGATTATAAATCATGCTGCTATAAAGACACATGCACACGTATGTTTATTGCGGCACTATTCACAATAGCAAAGACTTGGAATCAACCCAGATGCCCATCTGTGACAGACTGGATTAAGAAAATGTGGCACATATACACCATGGAATACTATGCAGCCATAAAAAGGAATGAGTGTGCGTCCTTTGTAGGGACATGGATGCAGCTGGAAACCATCATTCTTAGCAAACTATCACAAGAAGAGAAAACCAAACACCGCATGTTCTCACTCATAGGTGGGAACTGAACAATGAGAACATTTGGACTCTGGAAGGGGAACATCACACACCGGGGCCTATCATGGGGAGGTGGGAGGGGGGAGGCATTGCATTGGGAGTTATACATGATATAAATGATGAATTGATGGGTGCTGACGAGTTGATGGGTGCAGTACACCAATATGGCACAAGTATACATATGTAACCTGCACATTATGCACATGTACCCTAGAACTTAAAATATAATAATTAAAAAAAGCTTAATCTTTTCAGACCTAATTTATTGAATTTTTTTTTACCTAAATATTGCTAAATATTTTTTTTTCATAACAAATAAAATATTGCTTTCTTCCATGGAAGAGAAGTCCTTGCGATCTTTTGATATAAATGAAGGATAAAATTCCACTGACCTGAAGCCATCACTTAGTTTTGTCTGTTAGTCGAAAGCATGAGCTTTTGTCACATTTTCTCTGGAAAATTGTCTGTTTTTAATTACTTTCTCTAGTTTTATTAAAACATATTAAATGTACAATAAAACATATCCATTATTAGATAATAGTTTGATTATTTTCAAAAATTGTATACAGTTGCATAGCAACCACCAAAATCAAGATAACATTTTTGTTATTTGAAAATATACCTCCATGTCTTACACAGTCAAGCTATTCCACTACTCCTTAGCGCATGAAAATTACTGATATGCTTTTGTATTTTGTTTTTTCTTCTCTGGATTTCATAAAAGTATAATTAAACTTCATATAGTCTCTGGATTGACTTTTTAAAATTTAGACTAATGATTTAAAATTCATCATACTATTGTTTCTGCTAATAATTACTCTATTTACTTTGTAGTATTTCACGATATATATATTATTAAAACATCTGTTTTGACACCAGTTGATAGACATTTAGGTTGTCTTCTAATTTTAAGTGTTAATAGCAAGATTTCTATGAACTTTAATATGTTGCCATTTGTCTAAAATATGTTTTCTATCTTGTAATAAAATACCTAGGAGTGGGATTGCTGAGCTATAAGATAGGGATATGTTGAAGTTGAAAACCTTCCCACTAGTAGTGTATGAGTTCCATTTGTTCCACAAACTTATCATAACTTAGTGTTGCTATGATTTTACCTTTATCCATTCTAGTGGCTGTGTAGTAGTAACCCACTATTGCTGTTTTTTTTTTTTTCTTTTAGATTTACATTTCCTAGATGAATAGTGAAATTGAGTCTCATATGCTTATTGCTTAATTCTTCAGGGATTTATCTTCCAAAATATTTCCTTGTAGATTTTCTAAAACAAAATTTCTCTCAGACTTGTCATGACTTATCTTAATTATCATATAAAGAGTAAGAATTTCAGTTTATTCTTTTGTTGTGTTTTGTCTATTTTCTGCCTTAAAAATTTTACCTAATGCAATATCACACATTTTACTATAATTATTACATACATAACATTTACATGGGTAAATCTATGACAGATTTCAATTTTGGGAGGCATAAAAGTTAAAATTCATTTTTTCTTGTTTAGTACTTTGGAATTCTTGTTTAAAATAAATTAATTATAAAAGTTGAGTTCAATTTGGATTCAAATCAGTTCTTTTGGTATATATTTTTACATTTAGTTGACTACCACAGTGCAGAACCTATACATATTAAAAGGACAATAAGGGAATGTACATGACAATACATTTGAACAATTAAATGAAGTGTACAAGTATCTTCACAAATGTGAATTACCAAAAATTACACGTAAGTGCCTCAAAAGGAAGTTTCAGACTCAGATAGTTAAAACATTCAATTGTATCAACCATATAAAGAATAAATAATATCAATTTTATATATTTCCAGGAAATAGCTAATGAGGTAGCCTTTAACTCATTATAAGATTAATATTGCCCTTAAACTAATTCAAATACATTAGAAAATGGAATTTTATGGATCAATAATCCTTATTAGTAGATACGCAAAAATTCTTAAAATTTTCACAAATGTAGTACACAAGTAGAAAAGGATAATAAGCCATAACAAAATATAGTTAATTTTGAGAAAGCAAGATTAGTTTGACATTTGAAAATCAATAGATTTTACAAGTTATAAAATTATAGAAAAAAAATCACATGTCATTTGTTTAGGGAACGGTTTCAAATGCGTTAGCAGAACTGGTTTATTACATTTAATGTCTTGTATTTTGATATGTAGAAGATCTATAGTGATATCTACTCTTTTATTCCAAACATTGGTAGATTTTGTTTTATTTTGTTTTTCTTGCCTATCTCTCTTTTTGTGTCCATCTGTCAAGTTAGCAGCTAACTAGTTTACCAATCTTTTCAAGGAATAAGACTTCGGTTTTATTATGTCTTCTGTTTATTAATTTTTTACTTGACTGATTTCTGCTCCTATTTTATTATTTCTGTCCTTCTTACTTTGTGGTTAATTTGTTCCTTTTATTTTATGCCCTTAAGGTAAGATTAGATCATCTTTGGGGATTGCTGTCTCCCTTTAATTCTGAATTTTTAACATAGTTTGAAGTTTGAGCATATTTACAATTGATGTGCTCTCTTCGAGAAATGTCCCTCTTTATCACTGGTCTTCTTAATTTTTGTCTTTTAATTTGTTTTACTTAATATATACCTAATATTAACATAGTCACCCCAATATATTTGCTTAATATTTGAATGGTACGCTTTTCTTTTCCTTTTTTCCTTTGAGATTCTCAGAGTACAGGTGCTTGTTACATGGATATATTGCATACTCGTGAGATTGGGCCTCTAGTTTACCCATTATCCAAAGAGTGAGCATTATACTTGACGGGTAATTTTCTAACCCTTGCATCATCCCCATTTTGGAGTACTACATGTCTATTATTTCCATCTTTATATTCATGTGTACCCAGTGATTATCTCCCATATATAAGCGAGAACATGTGGTATTTGGTTTTCAGTTTCTTAATTTACAGAGGATAATAACCTCAAGCTCCATCCATGTTACTACAAAGGACATAGTTTTATTCTTTTTTTGTTGCTGTATAATATTCCAAGGTGTTTACATACCACATTTTCTTTATCCAGTCAACCACTGATGGATACTTAGGTTGACTTCCTGACATTGGTATTGTGGATAGTACTGCAATGAGCATATAAGTACAGTTGTATTTTTGTTCTAATTTCTTTTCTTTTGGGTAAATATCCAGTGGGACTGCTGGGTTGAGTGGAAGTTCTAGTTTTAGTTTTTGAGAAATCATCACACTGTTTTGTGTATACGTTCAACTAATTGACATTCCCATCAATAATGCAAAAACACCAGGCGCCGTGGCTCACGCGCCTGTAATTCCAGCACTTTGGGAGGTTGAGATGAGTGGATCAAGAGTTCAGGAGATGGAGACCATCATGGCTAACATGGTGAAACCCCGTTCCTACTAAAAATACAAAAAATTAGCCGGGCGTGGTGGTGGGCGCCTGTAATCCCAGCTATTTGGGAGGCTGAGACAGGAGAATGACGTGAACCAGGAGCCCGAGCTTGCAGTGAGCGGAGATCGTGCCATTGCACTCCAGCCTGGGTGACAGAGCAAGACCGTCTCAAAAAAATAAATAAATAAAATAAGTAAAAATAAAAAAAATGAAGAAGCATTCTTTTTTCTCTGTATCTATGCTAACATCTGTTGTTTCTTTACTTTTTAATAGAAGCCATTCTGATTGCAGTAAGATGATATTTTGTTGTGGTTTTAATTTGTATTTCTCTGATGATTAGTGAGTTAAGAATTTCTTAATATATTTGTTAGATGCTTACTTGTATTTTATCTTTTGTTGAATGTCCATCCATGTTCCTTGCCCAGCTTTTAATTTCTTTTTTTTTTTTTTTAATTGTTGAACTATCTTGAGTCACATGTAGATTGTGGATATCAGTTTCTTTCTTTCTTTCTTTTTTTTTTTTTTTTTTTTTGTCAGAGGCATAATCTGCCAATACTTTCTCCCAGTCTGTAGATTGTCTGTTAATTCTTTTAATTATTTGTTTTGCTGTGCAGAAGCTTTTTAACTATTTAAGTTCCATTCCTCTATTATTGTTTTTGTTGTGTTTGTCTTGGGGTCTTCACCATAAATTCTTTGGCCAGGCCAATGTCCAGAAGAGTCTTTCCTATTATTTTTCCTTCCATTTTCCAATACAGGCAGGGTCTCACTGTGTCACCTAGGCTGGAGTGCAACGACATGATGATATCCCACTGCAGCACCTAACTTTTGGACTTAAGTGATCCTCCAAGTTCAGCGTCCCAAGTAGCTAGGACTATAGGTGTGCACCACCATGCCCAGCTATTTTTTTTTTAATTCTTTTTTACATTTTGTAGGGACAGGGCCTTACCATTTTATCCAGGCTGGTCTCAAACTCATTCACTCAAGCAGTTCTCCCACTTCAATCTCGCAAAGTACTGGGACTACAAATATTAGACACTGTACCAACATTTTCTGAGATATTCTTTTAGGATTTCTATAATTTCTGGTCTTATGTTTAAGTTTTTAATTAAGTTAAATTTTTGTAAACATCAGTTAATTTTTGTAAACTGAACGACAGAGGTCCAGTTTCATTCTTCTACATATGGCTAGCCAATTTTCTCAGCACCATTTATTGAACAAAGTCTCTTTCTCTATTGTTTGTTTTTGTCAAACTTTGTCAAGGATCAGTTCAATATATGTATGTGGCTTTATATATAGGTTCTCTCTTCTCTTTCCTTAATCTATGTTAGTTACTATTTTTGTACCAGTACCATTTGGTTTTAGTTAATGTAGCCTTGGAGTATAATTTGAGGTTAGGAAGCTTTTTTTTTTTTTTTTTTTTTTTTTTTTTTGGTTAGAATTCTTTTGATTATTGGGGATACATTGTTTGTGGTCCCATATGAAATTTAGGATTTTTTTCTTTTTTGCTAATTGTGTGAAAAATAACATTGGTAATTTAATAGGGATTGTGTTGAATCTGTAGATTGATTTGAGCAGAAAGGCAATTTTAATGACATTGATTCTTTCAATCAATGGAAGATTCTTTCAATCAACACTATAAATATAAATGTATTCAGTTCCCATAAGCACAGGATATTTTTTCATTTGTTTGTGTCATCTATTATTTCTTTCATCAGAGTTTTACAGTTTCCTTATAGTGATCTTTCACCTCCTTTGTTAAGTATATTTGTAAGTATTTTATTATTATTATTATTATTATTATTTGCATCTGTTGTAAAGGAAATGAGTTTTTTATTTGATTCTCAGCTTAGTATTCATTGGTGTATAGCAGAGCTACTGATGTGTGCACATTAATTATGTATCCTGAAAATTTAATGAATTCATTTATAAGAAATAGGAGCTTATTGGATAAGTATTCAGGGTTTCTAGGTATAAGATCCTATCATCAGAGAATAGCAAGAGTTCAACTTCATCTTTTGCAATTTGGATGCACTTTATTTCTTTCTTTGGTCTGATGACTCTGGCTAGGACTTCCTGTATTCTATGTTGAATAAAAGTGGTGAAAGCAGGCATCCTTGTCTTATTCCAGTTATTAGAAAAAATGCTTTCAATTTTTCACCATTTAGTATGTTGGCTGTGGGTTTAGCATAGATGACTCTTATTACTTTGAGGTATGTTCCTTTGATGCATAGTTTGTTGAGGGTTGCTTTATTTAAAAAAATTCTGGATTTTATCGAATATCTTTTCTGCATCTATTGATATGATAATATGGTTTTTGTTTTTAGTTCTGTTTATGTGATGAATCACATTTACTGATTTGCAGATGTTGAACCATCCTTGCATTACTGGAATAAAATTTGCCTGATTGTGATGAATTGTATTTTTTCTGTGCTGTTGGATTCAGCTTATTAGAGTTTTGTTGATGATTTTTCATCTACGATCATCAGGGGTATTGGCCTGTAGTGTTCTTTTGGTTATTGTTGTGTCCTTGCCTAATTTTGGTGTCAGGGTAATCATGGTTTCATAAAATGAATTAAGGAGGAATCCCTTCTCCTCAATTTTCTGTAATAATTGAGAACCTCTACTTTATACATCTGGTAAACTTTCACTGTGAATCTGTCTACCACTGGGCTTTTCTTTGTTGGAATTTTTTTGTTGTTGTTACTGATTCAATTGTATTACTCTTTACTCTTCTCTTCAGGATTTCTTTTCTTCCTGGTTCAATCTCAGGACCTTGAATGTTTCAAGGAAGTCATTCATTTTTCTAGTTATTCTAATTTTTGTGCATAAAGGTGTTCACAGTAATCTCTGATGATCTCTTGTTTTCCCATGGTTATCAGCTGTAATATCCCCTTTCTCGTATATGATTGCATTTCCAATTATTTTATACTTTCAAAGAACCAACTTTTCATTAATTAATTATTTGGGGAGGACTTCTTCTCATTTAGTTCTTTTCTCTGATATCTTTGTTACTTCTTTTCTCCTGCTAGCTTTGGGTTCAGATTATTCTTGAGGCTTGATTATAGGTTGTTACTTTGAGATCTCTCTTTCTGACCTGGGCATTTAACACTGTAAACTCTCCTCTTAGCACTGCTTTCACTGTACTCCAGAGGTTTTGATATGTTGTGTCTCTCCTCTCATTTGTTCAAGTTTTGTTTTTTAATTTTTTACCTTAATTTAATTGTTTACCTAAAGATCATTCAAGAGCAAGTTGTTTAGCTTCTATGTACTTGTGCTGGTTTCAGAGTTCTTCTTGGTGTTGATTTCTAATTTCATTCCACTGTGATTTTAGCAGATACTTGACATGATTTTGATTTTTAAAAAATGTATTAATACTTGATTTATGATGAAGGATATGGTTGATTTTAGAGGATGTCCCATGTGGGGATGAAAAGAACGTATATTCTGTGGTTGTTGGATAGAATGTTCTGTAATGTCTAAAAGGTTCATCTGGTCTATAGCCCAGTTTAAGTCCAGACTTTCTTGTTGATTTTCTACCTTGGTGATCTGTCTAGTGATGTCAATGGGGTTATGAAGTCCCCATTATTATTGTATTACTATCAATATAGTTCCTTAGGTATAGTAGTATTCATTTTATACATCTTGATGCTCCAGTGTTGGGGACATGTATATTTAGGAGAGTTAAATCTTATTGGTGTATTAAACCTTATCGTAATATAATGTAATTTTTTGTCCTTTTTAAAATTTGCTTTGTTTAAAGTCTGCTTTATATGATAATAGCTACTCTTGCCCACTTTTGTTCTCCATTTATGTGATATGTCTTTTCTACCCATTTATTTTGAGTCTGTAGCTATCTTTAGCCAATAGATATATCTCTTATAGTCAGCAGAGGTTGGCTTTGTTTTTATCAAGTTTGCCACTCTGTAACTTTTAAGTGGAGCATTTAGATTATTTACATTTAATGTAAATAATATAATAATATACATTTATATTACATTTACATTTGTAATGCACATTTATATTGTGTTCATTTATATATACTGTATATATGTATATATAAAAAGTATACATGTATATATATATGTACAGTATATGTACATTTATATTATAAATAATATAAAAATACAAAAATGTAAATAATATTTACATTAAATGTAATTTAATATCTATATGTGAGGTTTTGTTTCAGTCATAGTGTTTTTAGCTACTTGCCTTGGAGTCACCATTGTGTAATAACTTTATAGGATCTGTAAGCTTTGTACTTTTGTCACATTTTACAATGGTGAATGTCATTCTTCTATTTCCATGTTTACAGTTCCTTTGAGCATTTCTTGGAGGACCAGTCTAGTGGTGACAAACTTTCTTAACATTTGTTTTCTAGAAAATTCTTTATTTCTCCTTCATTTATGAAGCTTAGTTTGGCAAGTTATAAAATTTTCAGCTGGCTATGTATTTTTTCTTTAAAGAGGCTAAAAAATGGCCAACATTCTCTTCTGGCTTGTAGAGTTTCTTCTAAGAATTGTGCTGTTAGTTTAGTGGGATTTTCTTTATAGCTGATTTGATGCTTCTCTCTGCTCTTGGATTTTATTTTATTTTTTCCTTCATGTTGAATTTGATGCTGTGATGATTGCATGTATCTTGCAGGATTTTTTCTGAACTTTTTGTATCTGGATGTCTAGATCTCTCTCATGACAAGAAACTTTCTTGAATTATTTCCTAAAATAGACTTTTCATACCTTTTACTTTTTCTTTTTCTCTCTCTGTAATACCTGTAACTTATAGGTTTTTATAACAATTTAAAATTTGAGAATATTTATAACTGATATGCTGTATTATGAAATGTTCTTTATCTTTGGTCTTCTTAATTTTTGTCTTTAACTTGATTTCTTAATATATACTTAATATAGATATATATTACATATATTATCAATATTTTTGCTTAGTATTGGAATGATATGTTTTTCTATCTATTTATTTTTAACCTATGTGTGTCTTTCTATTTAAAAAACATTCTCTTCTATGTATAATATATTTAAATTTTGCCCCACTTCCCTATTCTGACAATTCTGCCTCTAATGTAAAGTGTTTAATCTAATATTTTAAATATAATATGTGAAGAATATGGTTGCTTTGTACTTTATCTTCTTTTATGTTTGATTTTACATATATTCCTTGTAGATTTTTCCCTCTGTGTCTAGTTTTCAGAATATTAACATTATTTAAACATTTAAATAAGCTTCATGTTTAGATCAGTTTTCAATTTAAACAAAAATGGTAAGATAATGAAGACAGTTTCCATATTAAATACTTTGTACAAATTTTATTTTACATTTTAATGATCACTTTAGCTATATATTTCTTTGCATTTGAGGATTGTCTTTTCTAAGATTGCAATATATACCCTTAAATTGCTCAGTCTTTTTACAGTTCTTATTATATCATTCCATGTAAAATGTAGAACCTTGCAAATATGCGGTTAATA
Organism: Trachypithecus francoisi; assembly: GCF_009764315.1. Lineage (NCBI taxonomy): Eukaryota > Metazoa > Chordata > Mammalia > Primates > Cercopithecidae > Trachypithecus > Trachypithecus francoisi. The sequence goes on along the minus strand of NW_022681463.1, from coordinate 52,758,683 downwards.
TCACCCACATGGTTTATGCTATAGTTGATAAGTAACATAATAAATACATGTATATATATGTGTATATATATATATATATATCAGTATATATGTATATATGATGTGTATTTTTAAATCCACAATATAATGCTGCACATTTTATTTTTAGTACTCAGTCTAGGATAAATAATATAGGATCAACTCAGTTTTACAAGATTTTCATATGTTGTAAAATTCTGGATTAACAGTGTTTAAAAATGTTTCATCCTATTCTGGCTTCCTTAGTTTCTGATAAGCTAACCATTAATCAAATTCCCAATTTTATATAATTTCTAATTTTTGTTTTACTGCTTTCATAATTTACTCCTTATCTAGAAATTTCAATAGCTAACATGAGTCTTGCTTTCTTGTGTGTGTTTGTGTGTGTGTGTGTGTGTGTGTGTGTGTTCTGCTTAGTGTTTGTTGAGCATTTCATATCTGTCCATGTTGTCTCCCATTAAATTTGGCAAACATTTTGTCTATTTTTACTTCAATTAGTTTTCGTTCTTCATTCCCTCTTTTCTCTACGTTTACTCCAAATGTACAGATTCTGTATCATTGAATATTACCAACCAGTTCGAGAGGCTGTATTCATTTTTTGTTTTTTATCATTTTAATGTTTATCACACTGAATAGTTTCTGTTGATTCATCCAGTTATTATATTTATTCCAAATATTGCAAGTTTTAAATTTCCACAAGCATTCCTTTGATTCTTTAAAAAAATTTTCTCTTTCTCCACCAAAGTTGTCTATATTATTTCCATAAGCATATCCTATTTTACTTTTTTTGAAAGTAGTATTGGTGGTTGTCTTTAAAATCCGTATCTAATAATTTTGACGTTTGAATTATGTCAGGAACTGTCTTAGTTGATTTTCTTTTCACTTGAAAATTTGATACCTTTCCTTCATGGTCCGTATTAGGATAAATCATATCGTGTTGCAGACATTATAAATGTTACATTGTGCAGAGTTTGGATTCTGTTGTTTTTGTCAAATCAATATTGTTTGCTTTAGTCAGCAGTTATTTTGTTTGGAATCCAACTGTAAATACAATTCATTACGTGATATCTGTGGTCTCAGTTCAGAGCTCTTCATTTTTATCTTAGCTGCTTTGGGTTTCTTCTCCACATGAATAATTCAGGGATCAATCAGGATTGTGAATAGTTAGAATTTGGGATCTCCTTTCTGGCCCTTTCCTCTCTTTGTAATATCTTTCCTGGCTTCAGTATCTGGAACTCTTGGCTAGAAAGTTGGTGTGCTTTACCATTTACTCTGTTAATACAGTGGGCCAGCTGCTCTTCCGCCACTCAGAAACACAGTTTATGCAGTTTCCTTAATCTAAGTCTCCATTCCCATGAGATTTTATCTGTTTCTTTCACACTAGTGCTTTTCCAGGAGCTACTTTTTATTATATGTTCATAAATTATCGTTTTTGTGTGTGTGTGAGAATCAGTCCGATAGGAATTGATTTATTTATAACGAAGTAAAAATCTCAATTTCCTGTATAATTTTTATTATTGATGCAGGACAGGCAAGCCGTCAAATTGGGGTTTAGCTCAAGAGGATTCTTGGCTTTGCCAGGGTAATAATTCAAGGGTGAGCCGGCGGTGTTAACAGCAACTTTTACTGAAGAGGCAGTGCAGCAGCAGAAGTACTACTTGTCCTGGCGCAGCAGCGCTCTCCATAGGCTATGTGCCCGGAGTCGCAGTTCAGAGGCAGTTCTGCAGTCATATTTATCCCCACTTACACTTATACGTAAATTAAGGGGAGGTTTATGTAGAAGTTTCTAGGATGAGGGTGGTAACTTCTGCGTTGTCGGGTTGCCATGGAAAGGGTTGGTAACATCTGGCTGTTGCCATGGCAATGTTAAACTAACATGGTACACTGCTGAGCATGTTTTATGGAGAGGCGCTTTCCCTGTACCTGTATTAGTTAGTCCTCAATTTGGTCCAGTGTCTGAGCCCCAACTCTGGAGTTGAGTTCCGGCTCCTGCCTCATTCTCACTGTACCCTTTGTACTTTACCCAAATCCCTTTTAATATAGTCACAATTGAATATCACAGTCTTTAAAGAATCTAATTACTTGAAAAACAGTGCAAACTAATTAATGTATTCATTGATATTTAACTTGTTATATGATTATGAGTAGATCTCATAGCTTGTGTGTAAAACTGAATAAATTGACTAGTAGATATTGATCACCTAAAGCAGAGTTTTTGCCTACATTTTATCCTGTCATTGAAGATCAGTTAAGCTAAGAGTTTGGTTTATAGTCTCTTAAAGCATATTCCTCTCAAATTTTGTATTTCAAAGAATTGTTTGAGATGACTTCTTAATAAGTTTTCAGATTGGCACAAATAAAGAGAATGCTTGAAAAATTACATCTTTTATATTAATTTGGGTAAACACAATATAAGTTTTCTATGAAAATGAATATAGCATTTTTACTTCCAATTGGTTGTGCAACATTGTATTATTTTACTATACCCCAGAAATATTCAACATTTAGATCTAGAATGGAGCAGATTTATTTTCTACTGTATCAAAATTCGATGTCATCCAAATTAATCCTAATACAATTATGTAAATCTATTTATTCATTTTCATGGCTAATTTATTTTACACTGCCAAGAATTACAAATTGTCACAATCCAAACTATGATGAAAGTAAATGAAATGTCAAATAAATTATCAATAATAATAAAACATAATTCTCAAGCACACCAATATCATTTTTTCTATATTAATTATAACTATGTTTGCAGGATATAGTGACAATACATGTGACAATTTTACAATTAACTAATTGATTTAACATACTTATTTTTAATATTTATTTTTAAAATGCTATTGACTTATTCCAACTAACAAAGTCATAATTATGGTAACATGTGAATAACTTTATAATCATACTTGTTCAATCTCATGAAATATAAGTAAAATGTAATGCAGCATTTTGTCATTTAACTATATATTACCATTAACCTATGTTATTTTCTTAGCTCTGAACTATTTTAGAGCATTGAAGCATATGGAATGGTACATAAGTAGATCCCAGGTCACTGAGATATTAGTACACTTTTGGTGTCAATAGAATTGTAAAATAGGTGCTTGCTAAGCTGATGAAGAGTCAATTTAGAATTCCTTTTAATAAGTTTATGCAATCAAAAAGACTTTCTGCATTAATCATAATAGGAAGAATTAGCAAGCATGCTTTAATCCTCCATGACCTTGCCTTTGAATGTCAATGTACTGCCAAATATCCTCAAGTCTCCTTAGTGAACAAAAGTTGTGCAGTAACATCTCTTATGGCTATAATGATAAATCTACAAGACTGTCTCCATCTATTTCCATGGCTGAAATTACCAGATGTAGAAGCCAAATAGATTATCTTTCAAATTTAAAAGCAAGTAATGATGTAATTATCAGTTCACTGGAGTAAAGAGTAAAATTTGACATTGATGAAGAGAAATATGTCTATTAGGTAAACAGATTTGATCTTTATTTGACTTCCTATCTCTATCATCTGGCTGTGTGTGTGTGTATGTATGTGTGTGTATATCTCAGCAGTACTTTATCAAATGTGATCAGATAGCAAAACTCATGAAGTGATGAGTAATTATCAATTCTAACCTTTTAATAAATCACATTACTGTCTTAGCTGTGTGCAAACACACCATCTCCAATCTCCAACTCAGTTTCTGTTTATGGCTAGTTTGCTACATTTTTATAAAATAATATTTTTATAAAGTGCATTCAATGTTGATGCTATTTACAAAAATGAACACTATAAATATAAATGTATTCAGGAAAAGTTGTAACTGAATGCTGGTCCAATTTTTCATCCCTATTAAATGTTCTTCTGAAATCCCTGTGGTGCAGAATAAGACACCAAGAGGCTTTCTGAATCTGTCGAAATCCTGTAAATGAAAAATTTTTTCAAGAAAAGAAAGATGAAAAACAACATTGTATAATATGGGCCTAATAGTCTCCCTTCATTCTCAACACAACTCTGTGAGATACATATATTTAGGTATAATAACAGAAGCACAACAACATTAAGAAATATTTTGTTGTATAACTAATAATTACTAAAACATAAGAACCTCTGAGCAAGGTGTATCTGACTGCAAAATCTGACCTCTACACCTAAAAATGTGGTTAAATTTGACCTTTACTTTAAAATAAAAAACCTTCAAGGAATTTTGAGATTCTCAATTTCTTTATTCCTTTAGATGGTGGAGTTTCTACCAACAAATAAAAGTTTTCTCATTCTGTTTTTGTTTCTATTCTAATTCTCTCTCCGTGTGTCTGTTCTATCTCTCACTCTCTCTCCCTACCTTATTTTCCTTAGAGACTTTGAAAAGGTGGCAAAAGAGTGAGAGTACCATAAACTTTCTTCAGTATTCTCAGTACTACCAGACTAAGCTCTGTACAGTCACTGGGGCAGTGATGAAACACCCACAACACTCATAGCACAGAGCCCCAGCCCCGACTGAGCCAGATATCATCAAGTGATTATTTCAGAGCTGCTTCCTCAAGGTCCCAGATGAACTCTGGAATCTTTTCCACAGTGTCCAGGCACCACAATCCACTGGCCATTCTTCTAATGGGGAGCCTTGAAAAGAGTCTTCCCATAGTGGAGAAGTGGAGAGGCAGCACCTGGAAATGGAGAGGCCATCAAGGGAAAGGTGGCCTGAATTGAGGGCGAAAGAGCTTAGCTTAAGTAAGTCTTGCATCTGCCACCACCTTCTGTGTAGCTTGGGATGTGGCCAGATAGCAAAGTAAGTGATTTTAGTAATATATAAAATGATATTAAAATTAACATTACAAGCCAAATGATAGCCACATCTTACTGAGCATTCTGTAACTTCAGGCAGCTGAGTATACTCATTTATAAGAGTTTGCCATTGTTATTTTTACCATCCTTTATTTTTTGTTGTTGTTGTTGCTGTTTTGCTTGAACACTTCCAAAAGGAGTGGTAACTGTTAATTTTCTTATGGCAAATTCTGTATAAGAAGTTTATCTTCTTAAATATCCAGCAAGTGTTTTTCTTTAACTTAATAATATAGTGATAATTATGACAAATGCTTTTTATATTTTGTCTTTTGATTCATCTATTTCTTTTATAAAAATTTTCTCCATTTTTCTGTTTCCAAAATAATATACATGTTTTCATCTGTTGTTCATATATCAGCATAAAACTTTTTATTTCTTTTTTATGCAAATATATTTAATATCTTTTTTGAAGAACAATTGTCAACTTGTAGCTAATAGTTTTCAGTTTTTTTAACCTTTTTTGCTTGCGGGTGCAATTTTTTGAATTTGAAAAATAGACTATGGCAACGACTTTTAGGAGTAGGATATAAGTAACTCCCATACACTTAGTGTTCCAATAATGGCACACTAGGCATAAATGGTCTGAGTGCCTTTAATGGATCGTGTTTACAGGTTTGTATCTAAGAAATAGCTTTATTACCCAAGATTGCAATAATATTTACTTTTATTTTCCTAGATTTTTATTGGGTTTTACATTTAGTTTTATTACAAACCTTGGGCTAATTTTTATGCATAGTTTAAGATCTGTATCTAACTTCATTTGAGAACTGTGAATATCTAATTTTTCAACACCGTTAGAAGAATCGTATTTTTTAAAAGAAATTCAAAATATAGTCTATTCATTGCAATTAAAAAATTACAAAGCAATAAAAATAAAACTTCCTAAATTCCCACACCTTCTCTTCCTATGTGGTAACAAGACTTTCTGTCCTAAAACATGTCTGTGTATTTTTATAGTAATGAAATCACATTATAAATATTACTTTACAACTTGCTTTTCACACACAGTTCATATTGGCTGTCTTTTGTTTTGTTCATATTTGCTAAATTAACTTTATATAAAACCACATTAAATTATATCAATATATTTAACTTATAAATTGAGCCAGTGTTATATGATAAATGAATTTTTTCATTATTTTATTTTCAGGAAACTTTACAGCTGCAACACTGTTCAATGAAATCAAGCTTGGTTCACTACTATAAAAAGTACAATTAAATAATTTTCTCAACTCATTTTTCTCATACTCAATACAATGACAGTAAGAAGAAACATAAATAATATCTCCTAAAATGCTTAGGGTCTGCAGGAAATTAGGATTGTATTTATTTATATTTAACCCAATAGAACATTCTATTGTTCAGTACTTGATTGTCCACGTTGAGAATTTGGCCTTTTGTTTATGATATTGGTGACATTTTGCTTTGAGCAATGAAAATTTTACCTTCTTTTCTTTTAATTATAAGTTAATAAACTGACATGATATTTTTCTCATTATAGTTGTGTTGAAGAAAACGTTTTAGATAAGTTTAATTTAGCAAAATTTATTTGAGCAAAGAAAAAATTTACAAACTGGGCAGTACCCTGAAGGAGTAAAAGTTCACAGAACTTCACCCAGCAAGTGGGCAAGTAGTATTTATAAAGAGAGGAAAAAGAAATAAGTGACATACAGAAACAGCTTGATTGGCTACAAATGAGAATTTACTTGTTTCCAGTTTGCAGCCTGTGATTAGCTGAAAGCTCTGATTGGCTGAAAATTTAGCAGCTGGTTACTTGTTAAAAGAATATATTCCCAAGCTCACTTGCAGTTTGTTACTTACTAAGTTAGGTTACAGTTCACTACATACAGAGGCATCTTTAGGCCAAATTTAATTTAATTTAACAGTCGATATGACTTAGCAAATATGTCAAGACAAGCAACATTAAATAATAATTGTTAAATATGTGTAATGTAACCAGTAGTTTTCTGCTTCTTGCGTTTTTCAACCCTGGGCAAATTATTCATTTTTATTGTTCATAAAGATAAATTAAACATCGCTATGAGACATGTATTTAAAAGCATTATAAAAACTAAGGACCCATAGAACTGGCCACTAGATTATTGATATGACAAATTCTGTCCTTCATGTTTTACTTAAAGTAAATCGTGTTTGAGAAAATAAAAATTTTCACTGAACCTAATTATGTGGCTACAAGAAAGTAAAGCAAATTCTTGAATTATTTCTAGTTGTATTCCTAAATTTTCTCTCTGTTTACTTGTGGTTTGGATTTGAGCTTTAAAGAGAAAAAAATGACAAGACAATTTACAAATCTAAACTTAACAAATATTTTATATGAAATATACTACTAATTAATAGTTGTGTATAATTTCATGTTCACATGTAATTATTGAAATTGTTGAATTTTTTCCTGACAGTTTATTTCATTTCCCAATAATAATATATTCATCCATATATGTATATACTTATAAAATCATTATTGCCATATTAGTATCACAATTTTTCTTCATTTCAGACAAAACACTCAGAATCAGGATTTTCTCTTGGTGCCTTATGGTAAGTGAGTGATTTGAGAACAAGGTAAATATTTACCATCCTCCTAAATACTTTAGAATTTTTCTCTCATTGCTTTCATATTGGTAAAGATTATTGGCCTTCATCCTGGGCACAACTTCCTCATTTTAAAAAATGATTAACAAATAAAAGTTGTATACATTCAAAATGCACAGCAAGATGATTTGGTGCATATACATATATATTGTATAATGATTGTCACATTCAAATCAACATATCTGTTACTACTCATTATTATTTGTGTAAATGTGTGTTTGCATGAGGGAAGGTACTTAACTGTTCTTCTATCAAATGTCAAGTAAAGAGTACATTATCATTATCTATAGCCACCATGCTGCACATTAGCATCCCAGAGCTGATTTGTCTTATAACTACTTTCTTACACCTGATCTAACTACCCAAGTTCATTCAATTCATTAGTTCTCTACATATGTCCACAGGTCTTTTGGATTCAAAGGGATCAAAAATAAATATTTAAAGGAAACTTGACAAGAACATAAAATTTTCAGCAAAAGTAATTTTGTTGTTGTCATTGTTTGTTACCTTTGTCAAACTATTTTTTTTCCTCTTGCTAATTTGTAGTACTTTATTAATGCGAGATTGGCCAGTAAGTAATTTTTTTTTTTTTAACAATATGTCTCTCTTAATATAGTTAATCAAAAACTTTTGTAAAAAGAACTTCTCAGGGACCCCCGGAGCAAGATGGCCAAATAGGAACAGCTCCAGCCTCCAGCTCCCAGCGTGAGTGACACAGAAGATGGGTGATTTCTGCATTTTCAACTGAGGTACTGGTTTCATCTCACTGGAGTGTGCCGGATAATAGGTGTTGCTCAGGTGGGGCAGCCCGACCAGCAAGAGCTGAAGCAGGGTGAGGCATCGCCTCACCTGGGAAGTGCAATGCAGAAGAGAATTCCTTTAGAAACTGAGACACACAACACCTGGAAAATCGGGTAACTCCCACCCTGATACTGCACTTTACCAAGGGTCTTAGCAAACGGCACACCAGGAGATTATATCCCACACCTTGCCAGGAGAGTCCCACACCCACAGAGACTCCCTCATTGCTAGCACAGCAGTCTGAGATCTAACAGCAAGGCAGCATCGAGGCTGGGGGAGGGGTGCCCACAATTGCTGATACTTAAGTAGATAAAACAAAGCCTCCAGGAAGCTCGAACTGGGTGGAGCCCACCGTAGTTCAAGGAGGCCGGCCTGTCTCTGTAGACTCCACCTCTGGGGACAGGGCATAGCTAAACAAAAAGCAGCAGAAACCTCTGCAGATGCAAATGACCCTGTCTGACAGCTTTGAAGAGAGCAGTGGATCTCCCAGCATGGAGGCTGAGATCTAAGAACGGACAGACTGCCTGCTCAAGTGGGTCCCTGACCTCTGAGTAGCCTAACATGGGGACATTCCCCACTAGGTGCAGACCGACACCTCACACCTCACACGGTGGGGTACACCCCTGGGACAAAGCTTCCAGAGCAAGAATCAAACAGCAGCACTCACTGTACAGCAATATTCTATCTTCTGCAGGCTCCACTGCTGATACCCAGGCAAACAGGGTCTGGAGTGGACTTCAAGCAATCTCCAACACATCTACAGTTGAGGGTACTGACTGTTAGAAGGAAAACTAATGAACAGAAAGGACATTCACACCAAACCCCATCAGTACGTCACCAGCATCAAAGACCAAAGGCAGATAAAAACACAAAGATTGGGAAAAAGCAGGGCAGAAAAGCTGGAAATTCAAAAAATAAGAGTGCATCTCCTCCTACAAAGGAACGCAGCTCATCACCAGCAACGGATCAAAGCTGGATGGAGAATGATTTTGACAAGTTGAGAGAAGAAGGCTTCGGTTGATCAAATTTCTCAGAGCTAAAGGAGGAACTATGTACCCAGCACAAAGAAACTAAAAATCTTGAAAGAAGAATGGAAGAATGGATAACTAGAATAATCAATGCAGAGAAGGCCATAAACGAACAGACAGAGATAAAAATCATGACATGAGAAATACGTGACAAATGCACAAGCTTCAGTAACTGACTTGATCAACTGGAAGAAAGCGTATTAATGATTGAAGATCAAATGAATGAAATGAAGTGAGAAGAGAACTCTAGAAAAAAAAAAAGGAAAAAGAAATGAACAAAGCCTCCAAGAAATATGGGATTATGTGAAAAGACCAAATCTACATCTGATTGGTGTGCCTGAAAGTGAGGGGGAAAATGGAAACAAGTTGGAAAATACTCTTCAGGATATCATCCAGGAGAACTTCCTCAAACTAGTAAGGCAGGCCAACATTTCAATTCAGGAAATACAAAGAACGCCACAAAGATACTCCTCGAGAAGAGCAACTCCAAGACACATAATTGCCAGATTCACCAAAGTTGAAATGAAGGAAAAAATGTTAAGGGCAACCAGAGAGAAAGGTCAGGTTACCCACAAAGGGAAGACCATCAGATTAACAGCAGATGTCTCAGCAGAAACTCTACAAGCCAGAAGAGTAGGGGTCAATATTCAACGTTCTTAAAGAAAAGAATTTTCAACCCAGAATTTCATATCCAGGCAAACTAAGTATCATCAGTGAAGGAGAAATAAAATCCTTTACAGACAATCAAATGCTTAGAGATTTTGTCACCACCAGGCCTGCCCTACAAGAGATCCTAAAGGAAGCACTAAACATGGAAAGGAATAACCAGTACCAGCCATTGCAAAAACATGCCAAAATGTAAAGACCATCAATGCTAGGAAGAAACTGCATCAACTAATGAGCAAAATAATCAGCTAATCCCACAATAACAGGATCAAGTTCACATATAACAATATTAACCTTAAAGGTAAATGGACTAAATGGTCCAATTAAAAGACACAGACTGGCAAATTGGATAAAGAGTCAAGACCCATCAGTTTGCTGTATTCGGGAGACCCATCTCACATGCAGAGACACATATAGGCTCAAAATAAAGGATGGAGGAAGATCTGCCAAGCAAATGGAGAACCAAAAAAAGCAGGGGGTTCAATCCTAGTCTCTGACAAAACAGACTTTAAACCATGAAAGATCAAAAGAGACAAAGAAGGCCATTTCATAATGGTAAAGGGATCAATTCAACAGGAAGAGCTAACTATCCTAAATATATATGCACCCAATACAGGAGCACCCAGATTCATAAAGCAAATCCTTAGAGACTTAAAAAGAGACTTAGACTCCCATACAATAATAATGGGAGACTTCAACACTCAACTGTCAATATTAGACAGATCAATGAGACAGAAAGATAAGAAGGATATGCAGGAATTGAACTCAACTCTGCACCAAGCAGACCTAATAGACATCTATAGAACTCTCCACCCCAAATCAACAGAATATACATTCTTCTCAGCACCACATCACACTTATTTCAAAAATGACTACATAATTGGAAGTAAAGCACTCCTCTCAGCAAATGTAGAAGAACAGGAATTATAACAAACTGTCTCTCAGACCACAGTGAAATCAATCTAGAACTCAGGACTAAGAAAATGAATCAAAACCACTCAACTACATGGAAACGGAATAACCTGCTCCTGAATGACTACTAGGTACATAACAAAATGAAGGCAGAAATAAAGATGTTCTTTGAAACCAATGAGAACAAAGATACAACATACCAGAATCTCTTGGACACATTTAAAGCAGTGTGTAGAGGGAAATTTATAGCACTAAATGCCCACAAGAGAAATCTGGAAAGATCTAAAATTGACACTCTAACATCACAATTAAAAGAACTGGAGAAGCAAGAGCAAACACATTCAAAAGCTAGCAGAAGGCAAGAAATAACTAAGATCAGAGGAGAACTGAAGGAGATAGAGACACAAAAAACCCTCCAAAAAATTAATGAATCCAGGAGTTGGTTTTTTGGAAAGATCAACAAAATTGATAGACCGCTAGCAACTATTAAAGAAGAAAAGAGAGAAGAATCAAATAGATGCAATAAAAACTGATAAAGGGGTTATCACCAACAACCTCACAGAAATACAAACTACCATCAGAGAATACTATAATCACCTCTATGCAAATAAACTGGAAAACCTAGAAGAAATGGATAATTTCCTGGACATTTACACTCTCCCAAGACTAAACCAGGAAGAAGTTGAATCCTTGAATAGATCAATAGCAGACTCTGAAATTGAGGCAATAATTAATAGCCTACCCACAAAAAAAGGTCCAGGACCAGATGGATTCACAGCCAAATTCTACCGGAGGTACAAGGAGGAGCTGGTACCATTCCTTCTGAAACTATTCCAATCAATAGAAAAAGAGGGAATTGTCCCTAACTCATTTTACGAGGCCAACATCATTCTGATATCAAACCCTGGCAGAGACACAACAAAAAAAGGGAATTTTAGATCAATATCCCAATAAACAATGAGGCAAATATCCTCAATAAAATACTGGTAAACCGAATTCAGCAGCATATCAAAAACTTATCCACTTCATCAAGTGGGCTTCATCCCTGGGATGAAAGGATGGTTCAACATATGCAAATCAATAAACGTAATCCAGCATATAAACAGAACCAAAGACAAAAACCACATGATTATCTCAATAGATGCAGAAAAGGCTTTTGACAAAATTCAACAGCTCTTCATGCTAAAAACTCTCAATAAATTCGGTATTGATGGAACATATCTCAAAATAATAAGAGCTATTTATGACAAACCCACAGCCAATATCATACTGAATGGACAAAAATTGGAAAAATTCCCTTTGAAAACTGGCACAAGATGCCCTCTCTCACCACTCCTATTCAACATAGGGTTGGAAGCTCTGGCCATGGCAATCAGGCAAGAGAAAGAAATCAAGCGTACTCAGTTAGGAAAAGAAGAAGTCAAATTGTCTCTGTTTGCAGATTACTTTATTGTATATTTAGAAAATCCCATCATCTCAGCCCAAAATCACCTTAAGCTGATAAGCAACTTCAGCAAAGTCTCAGGATACAAAATTAATGTGCAAAAATCACAAGCATTCTTATACACCAGTAACAGACAAACAGAGAGCCAAATCAGGAATGAACTTCCATTCACAATTGCTTCAAAGAGAATAAAATACCTAGGAATCTAGCTTACAAGAGATGTAAAGGACCTCTTCAAGGAGAACTACAAACCACTGCTCAGTGAAATAAAAGAGGACACAAACAAATGGAAGAACATACCATGCTCATGGATAGGAAGAATCAATATTGTGAAAATGGACATACTGCCCAAAGTTATTTATAGATTCAATGCCATCCCCATCAAGCTACCAATGACTTTCTTCACAGAATTGGAAAAAACTGCTTTAAAGTTCATATGGAACCAAAATGAGCCCGCATTGCCAAGACAATCCTAAGTCAAAAGACAAAGCTGGAGGCGTCACGCTACCTGACTTCAAACTATACTACAAGGCTACAGTAACCAAAACAGCATGGTACTGGTACCAAAACAGAGATATAGACCAATGGAACAGAACAGAGTCCTCAGAAATAATACCACACATCTACGCCATCTGATCTTTGACAAACCTGAGAGAAACAAGAAATGGGGAAAGGATTCCCTATTTAATAAATGGTGCTGGGAAAATTGGCTAGCCATAAGTAGAAAGCTGAAACTGGATCCTTTCCTTACCCTTATACGAAGATTAATTCAAGATGGATGAGAGACTTAATGTTAGACCTAATACCATAAAAACCCTAGAAGAAAATCTAGGTAGTACCATTCAGGACATAGGCATGGGCAAGGACTTCATGTCTAAAACACCAAAAGCAACGGCAGAAAAAGCCAAAATTGACAAATGGGATCTAATTAAACTAAAGAGCTTCTGCACAGCCAAAGAAACTACCATCAGAGTGAACAGGCAACCTACAGAATGGGAGAAAATTTTTGCAATCTACTCATCTGACAAAGGGCTAATATCCAGAATCTACAAAGAACTCAAACAAATTTACAAGAAAAAAACAAACAACCCTATCAAAAAGTGGACAAAGGATATGAACAGACATTTCTCAAAAGAGGACATTCATACAGCCAACAGACACATGAAAAAATGCTCATCATCACTCGCCATCAGAGAAATGCAAATCAAAACCACAATGAGATACCATCTCACACCAATTAGAATGGCAATCATTAAAAAGTCAGGCAACAACAGGTGCTGGAGAGGATATGGAGAAATGGGAACACTTTTACACTGTTGGTGGGATTGTAAACTAGTTCAACCATTATGGAAAACAGTATGGCGATTCCTCAAGGATCTAGTACTAGATGTACCATACGACCCAGCCATCCCACTACTGGGTATATACCCAAAGGATTATAAATCATGCTGCTATAAAGACACATGCACACGTATGTTTATTGCGGCACTATTCACAATAGCAAAGACTTGGAATCAACCCAGATGTCCATCAGTGACAGACTGGATTAAGAAAATGTGGCACATATACACCATGGAATACTATGCAGCCATAAAAAAGGATGAGTGTGCGTCCTTTGTAGGGACATGGATGCAGCTGGAAACCATCATTCTCAGCAAACTATCACAAGAACAGAAAACCAAACATCGCATTTTCTCACTCATAGGTGGGAATTGAACAATGAGATCACTTGGATTCTGGAAGAGGAGCATCACACACCTGGGTCTATTATGGGGAAGGGGGCGGGGGGAGGAATGACATTGGGAATTATACCTGATGTAAATGACTAGTTGATGGGTGCTGATGAGTTGACGGGTGCAGCACACCAACATGGCACAAGTTACATATGTAACAAAACTGCAGGTTGTGCACATGTGCCCTAGAACTTAAAGTATAATTTAAAAAAAGAAGAAAAAAAAAGTTCTCATTTGTAGAAGGCTATTCTGAAAAAAAAATATATTTTTATTTATTATAATAAAACATTCATATTTTCTTGGCCATAAAAGATTTTAAAGAATCAATATGTCTAGTTTAAATCTACTTGTTAAAATAAACATATTCTGATTTTTAAGTGTACTTTCTTATAAAGCATTTATTTAGTCGCATCTTCCATTAAATTGAAATAGGAAATACTCATACCCTTTAGTATAGTTTTAAAATGTCAGAAAAATTATAATCTCAGTTTCTTTTCATATTTGCCATGTACAAATCTTCATATTATAAAAATAGTAAGTCTACATTTATTTGTAACTAGCCTACTGAATGAGATGAATCCCTTACTGATAAACAACAAACTACTTTCCTTTTTCCTGCTACCTTTGTTCTTTGAACCTACAACTTTTTTTTTTCTCTCTCTCTTTTCTACCCGTGGTTGATATCTTGAGCAAATTTCACAGATTTTACTTTACTATTAAGTACATATTGAAGTAACCAGTTTAAGCTAAATTTGAGAAAAAAACTTTAACGGCACACTCAGTTTACAGCATTTTCCCTTTGGTTGGCTCATGCTTGAATCTGACTAGGAAACCTGCAATGGGAAAGAAGGTGGTGTACACTTAGGGTTCTTTCTCTTCCCACCCCTAGCGTTTCTTCTGTCTTTGTTTCCTCCAGGTTGACATATGGAGGAAGATGAGGATTGGATCTGCGACCCTCTCAAATCTCATGTCGAATTGTAATCTCTGATGTTGGAGGAACCGTGATTGGATCATGGGGTTGGATTTCCCCCTAGCTGTCCTCATGATAGTGGGTGAGTTCTCATGAGCAAGTGTGTAGCACCTCCCACTTCTCTCTTTTCCTCCTGCTCTGGTCATGTGAAGATGCGCTGCTTCCCCTTAGTTTTCCGCCATGATTGTATATTTCCTGAGGCCTCCTCAGCCATGCTTCCTGTATAACCTGTTCAACTATGAGCCAGTTAAACTTCTTTTCCTTATAAGTTACCCAGTCTTTATTAGTTCTTTATAGCTGTGTGAGAACAAACTAATACAGACGAAGATGTAAGTAAAAACAAAATCTTAATTACTATTTTATAATAATATAAACTGACTTTGATACCTTGTTTTCAGTGGTTGCTCAGAGAATCCAGGGACCTATGAGATGATTTCCTTGGAACAGGTAGCTCCCCCTCTGGTGATAATATAGTACCCTTGATTTATGCTTGCCTGTGAACAGTGTATAGTCTCTTCTTGTAGGAGAAACTTCACCATGACAGGCAATCCTCTTGAATGAGACACTTTTAATCCCATTTTGTTAAAATTAATGTGTTTAGTGTCCACTTAATACGTGGAAAATTTCATCACTTGTGCCCTGCTGTATTCTATAAGTTTAATTTGCTTCTATTGAGTATTTTTCCTTGACTTAGAAATCACAAGTAGTTTCAGCCAGTCTCTTAACTGGCTTACAAAGTATCAGAGTATACATCTTAAAGTGCTATGATAGGCATCTCATTTTACTGTGTCCTGGTACCTTAATGAAACTGGAGTGGTAAAAGCTATCTCTTGTTACTACTTGTTACTGTTATTGAAACAGCTAGACTGAAATGAGCAATATGAGGGCACTCTCTACTAAATTGACAATACCAGAAACTAAATCTATTTTTATAGCTCACTTGCTTTTCTTATATGTAGAAAGGAGTTAGGTGACTTACCTTGTGTCACATAAATTTTCCATGTCTTAGGTAGCAAAATTAGAGGATTTTACTAGCTTTATTTAGCATAGATGCATAGATATCATAATGTCAAATTTGAAAGTAGGAATTGGGCCAACTTTTTTTCATAAAAGCAAAAAATGCATAAATTAGTATTTTGGTAGATCAATAGCAAAAATTATGTATCATGGCAATCAAATGATAGGTTGAGCTGAGGATGTAATTAATATATTAAAAGTTTATCTGTGTGTGCTATGGTTATTATAGCACTATAAATGTCTCCATTTGCATCAGTCAATATATAGAGAAAAAGATATTTCTAAACTCTTCAGATTTTCTGGATATTAGAATAGGATTATACATATATACCACAAGAAGCCTGTCTTATTGTAAGACTGTATGGATTGATTTTTTTTACTTTGCCACACTCAAATATTTTGGCATGGCACGGATATAGTCTAAGCTATCTTGAGATTAAATGTCAAGTGACTAAAAGTAGAAATGGAATCTAGTTAAAACAAATGAGAAAAACTATTTTTGTGACATTGTTTAAATTTTACATTTTATACCTCTTATATAATATGTTAAAGTAAATGTTCAATATGGAGTCTCAGAATACATAAATTGTCAAAATTCATATTAGATATCACTTTTCCTATAGTCTACTTTGCAGAAAAACCATCAATATTTTATAAATTGATCTTATTGCAGGTTACCCTTGAGTATATATACATAACATTTCACTGAGCAGATCCATTATACTTTGTGCAGTTTGCTATATTTTATATCACAATTAAATTGTTTTATTTTTACAAATTAAGCATAAGACCATTATTTCTCTCTGTCTTTTGAAAGCCTTACTTAATATACAATAGTGAAATGAAAAGTGCCCTATCCTTCTTCAACTTGATATTTGAAATTATAGAGTTCCAAATCTCTACATCTCTATTCATGATTCATTTGAAAAAATTGTTTTTCTTATGTAATAAGACCATTTTATAATTTCCCATGTTATAGTCATGAAATATACTTTTAAATAATATTGTAACTTAGGTTTATGACATTTCAGTCATAATTGAAATTATAAAATTTAATAGGAATTTGAAGGATTTAAAGGCAAGATGACAATTTTCCAGGCATTATTTTCTTTTTTAATCAACATTTCTCTCCTTCCCATCTTGTTTTGTAATAGTCCCATAATATGTTTCAGGTTAAAAATCTCATGTTCTCACAAAGTGAATGTTCTCTCTATAAATAGCCAGCCTTCATGGGCTAAATTCCATTTTTCCACTTAACTAATGGGCTTACTTGAAGTGTACATAACATGCTTTGTCCAACCCACCAGAAATTACACATTATGTAATATATAGTTGAGTATGTGCATGTGTGCACATGTGCAAGTGTACACAAATGTGTGTATGTGTATTTGTGTGTGTGCTTAGTTTTTTAAAAAGTCACATCATATTTGGTCACATAAGTGTGTTAGTGCATTCTTACATTGCTATAAATAATTCCTAAATAAATTACCCAAGACTGGGTAGTTTATAAAGAAAAAAGGCTTAATTGACTCACGGTTCCATAGGATATATAAGCATGTCGCCGGCATCTGTTTGGCTTCTGTGGAGGATCAGGGAGCTTTGACTCATGGAAGAAGATCAAGCAGGAACAGTCATGTCAAATGGCCAGAGCAGGAGCAAGAGAGAGAAATGGGGAGTGGGGAGTGTCACACATTTTTAAACAACTAGATCTCTGGAGAACTTGAGAGAGCTATTAGGAGAAGAGCATCAATCTACAAGGGATCCACCCCTATGACCAAAGGATTTCTCACCAGGCCCAACCTCCAACATTGGGGAGTAAAATTCAACATGAGATTTGGCAGAGACATACATTCAAACTATATCTGTGAGATTTCCAAAAAGTGGGAGAATTAGGTAAAAAATTAGCTTAAGATAAAATTCAAGTTTACAGAATTTTTCACAGAGATTGGGATGAACTCTTATCTAAATCCCCATTTGGATTATTTTCTTTTTCAAATTTGATAATGTGATAGTGAAATTATTTTTCTTTCCATCGAAGACTGGAATTAGCAAACTGCTTTCTAGTTCCTGTCCTCAATTTGTACTACCTGCAAGTTGAAAATATTTTTACATTTTATTTTTCAAAAGGTGGAGGGGAGAAGGGTAGAAGAAGAATGCAAAGAAGATGAAGGAGCAACAGAGACTCATATGTGGCCTGCAAAGTTTAAAATATTTATTATTACGCATTTGTAGAAAAACTTTTCTGACCACACAAACACAATGATATAAAATAACTTCTATGTTCTTACAGGATTCTGGGGATGCAGTGAAAGTTTATGTATATATTATTCAAAAGGGGAGTGTTTGGGTTAAATTTTACCTAAATGAATAGATAGAAATTCAATTATATTTTCTTCTGCCCCAATTTTTTTTTGTTTTACTACCAACGTCAGTACCTCTTTGGATGTTTGACTAATCCTCCTCAGACCCCAATAAGAAGCACAATATGATGAGTTCAAGGCTGCATAGTTTCTCAGGCTTACATCCTTCTTTCTCTCCTCCCCAGGGATTCTTCTTGCTATTATAAATTAAGATGTCATTTTGTTTAGGACGGATATTCCATGAAGAAGACACCATGATAAGATTAGATATTTTATAGAATTGTTAGAAAGAAACTTCTTTTGTACATGTAATAATATGGAGCAAACAAAACATTATTGTAATGAATTAATGAAAGAAAGAAAGACTCTTACTTCTGGTAGAAAAGTCATTCCCCTGTATATGGAAGGCCCTGATTGAAATGTGGATCCAAAATTGTTAGCTAAATTTGTGTTTCTTAGTTATTGCACCTGACTTGAGGATGTCCCATTTTTTCCAAATTATATCTTCTCTAAAATTGTAAGTGAATGCAATGATAGTACCTATTTACACTGTGAGGTAGACATTGTTACAGAAAACATATCAGTGACTTTCTTGCTGTTGAGCTAACAATGTCCTGGGAATGTATGATCGGTGCATAACCTACTGTAGTTGTATCTGCTGTATTGTCAGTTTAATATTAAATCTTGAACATTTCACCCAACCAAAAAAAAAAAAAAAGCCACATACACACACCTGAAAACGGACTTTAGGAGAAATGCAAAGGCGACCTGGAGAACCAACAGACCTTGATGCAATTCCTACATCATCATTGTGGCAGAGAGAGGATGTGTTTATTGAACATGAAGAAAGTTTTAATGGAATTTTGTCAGATTGCAGTGTAATCCATGAATTGTATGAATTCAGTGTATGAATTTCTGGAAAGGTTAATAGGCAGTTAAGTCAAAATTGCCTATCAGAGGAATCCCATCTCCCAGTCAGGGACCAGCATTAGTGTCCCTGAAACATTCAGTCCTTGGTGGGGAGCAGGCTATTGGAAGTGGGACTTGATGTGAATGTGGAGATGGATTTGAGTTTAGTAGCAGGGTCCTTTGGTCAATAATAATTCCCCCTAGATTAAGAGGTAGATTTTCAGCTGGGCACAGTGGCTCCCACCTGTAGTCCCAGCACTTTGGGAGGCTGAGGTAGGTGGATTACCTCAGGTCAATAATTCAAGACTAGCCTGGCCAACATAGTGAAACCCTGTCTCTACTAAAAATGCAAAAATTAGCTGGATGCAGTAGTACACACCTGAAATCCCAGCTATTTGGGAGGCTGAGGCAAGAGAATTGCTTAAATCCTGGAAGTAGAGGTTACAGTGTGCCAAGATGGCGCCCCTCCACTCCAGCCTGGGCAACAGTTAAAACTTTGTCAAAAAATAAAAAAATTTAAAAAAAAGTGAATTTTTATGGCTGCCAAAGGTTTCGTAAGAATGCTTCCTTACTTTTGTTCTACCTTTAATTTGGGGCCTTATTTTTTTTTTTTTAAGTTTTATTTTCACAACTAAGCCTTCTATCTAATTTTTGAGAGAGAAATGGGTTCCAAATTAGCTTTTTCAAAACCACATTCACTATGTGAGGGATTTGTTTCACACCACTTAATTTATTAATGTTAATTATAATATTCTAAGAAGATGGTAAGTCATAATTTTTTAGTGTATTGTTTCCACAAATCATTTTTGTCTTTTTAAAAAAATACATAGAAATAAATAACAAAAACAGAAAATGTGTACATGTGTTTTCATATTGTAATGTTTTAAAACATTAAAAAGACTATGATGTGAAAAAAAAAATGTGGTAGTGCAAGGGCTAGGTTCCCTGAAGGGTTTTCCTTTCTAAAATGTGAAACATTCTTGGGCTTGGAAAAATGGGTTAGGCCGAGTGCTGTGGCTCATGCCTGTAATCCCAACACTTTTGGAGGCCGAGATGGGTGGATCACAATGTCAGGAGATCGAGACCATCCTGGCTAAAATGGTGAAACCCTGTCCTTACTAAAAATACAGAAAATAAGTTGGACGTGGTGGCAGTCGCCTGTTGTCCCAGCTACTTGGGAGGCTGAGGTGGGAGAATCACTTGAACCGGGTGGCAGAGCTTGCAGTGAGGGGAGATCGCTCAGCATCACTCCAGCCTGGGCGAGAGAGCAAGACTCTGTCTCAAAAAAAAAAAAAAAAAAAGAAGAAGAAGAAAAAAATGGGTTGAATAAGTGATTTGTCATATCTGTTCTATTTGCAAAAAAACTTCCCACAACAAACAGATCTCTGGGCTAAGTGACCAGTTAAACTTCTATCTCCTGGGCTTTATTTGCCACATTCCTAAAATGTTTTTCTAAAGAAATTAAAGTATACTTGCTTTATTTTACATTTTCCGATCAATATTTATTTCTCAATTTTCAATAGTCATTTTGATATATTTTCTTCCTTCTCGTTTCATTTCCCTCCCTCTCTCTCTCTCTCTCTCTCTCTCTCTCTTTCTATCTTTCTCTCCGTTCTTTTTCTTTCCTTCTCTACCAGGATTAACTACAGAACAAACAAAATTTGAATGCAAACAAGTGACTAAATTTGAGATTTTTCAATACAGGTTTACTATAATTTATTTTCTTAGCAGCTTGATCCAATAAACTATTTTTTCATACGATTCTGCATAGCTTCATCTTAGTTTTTAAATCATTCTATCCTAAACATGTGTAAAGAATTTTCTCCTTTACTTCTGAGAGGAATCAGAAACTCAAAGTAGAAGTTCAATTTACCAAATTATCTGGTAACTGTTTGAACAATATTACATAATGTGATTCTAAGCCAATCAATACGTAAGTAAAACAGTGTGTAAAATTTTAAATTCTGGTTTATGAAAATTTGGTTTAAAGTTCATAAATTCTCTTCATTGAAATAATTGACTGTCTAATATATTGAAGTCATTCTTTAAACAGAGTTCAACATTTTCTCTTTATTTCTTGGAAACTTACATTCCATAAGTGTCTCTAGTATCTGATTGCATTTTGACATTTAATTTCTTACTAGCCAGCCACACAGTGAATGCTAGAACAGACATTGTTGAGTAGAGGTCCTTAATCAAAATAATGAAAGTATCTTTGAGCAAGGCTAAATTTTGACCTCAATCAATTTACCTAATGTGGTTATCCTTGCACATCTCTTGTATATTCTTGTAAAGTTGTATGCCTTAGCAATCCATCCAAAACATCCTTTATCATAAAGTTTATAATGCAAATTTCAGAGCAGATTACAGACCGCCTTTTCCAGGAGATTGAGGTGATGTTCCCAGTGTTCACACTGATGCTGCATGACTGGTCTGCACAACTTCAGTGTGTGTGATACTTTGGCTGGCATTGTTTCCAAGGTGAATTCAACCTGTAGTGATCTTCAAATTTAATATTTAGTTGAGTATGGTGACTTATTTCATTATTCATCATGATTCCCAAAAATGTAACCCAAGGGTCTGCTGACCCTTTTGTTTTCTGAGTGCAGGATGTAACTTGGGCTGTGCTGTGTCTTTTGAACTATATACTTTATGATGCGTCTCTAATAATATTCTTCACCTCTGACTTGACCAGTAAATAAATTGAAATAAAACTCCATACCTCAAATTTTACTTTCACAGGATTTTACTTTTTCAGGGGTATTTGCAAGAAATAGAAGTGCACTTATATTTTTCCAAGTTTTAAACTTAAAGTCATTTCTACAATAAATGGAAGCCCACATATATTTCCAAACTTTAGTAATTTTATAGGAAATGTTAATGATTATAGAAAGCATGCGTAAAATGTTAACACAGGAGGCTTGAAACAGTTACCCTTAGAAAAGATTGCTTACAAGTTTGGCATCTGGGAGTCCAGCTCCTGTGGTGTTCCCAATTAAGAGGTGACTGATAAAGGAGGTTAATTGTCCCTAGACTGTGCTAACAATGGTATTTGTGCTGAGGACCTATTCTGCTTCTGGGACTCTGGAGTTTTATTTGTTGCTAAGTAGAGAGTGCCTATATGATCAGCCCAAATAAAAAACATAGTCACTATATCTCTGATGAACTGCTAGTGGAAGATATATAACATACCTGTTGTTGAGTGTTTGATGTTAAGGAAAGACTGTGACTCTTCACGGGGAAGGAGAAAGCATAGGAAGCTGCATATGGATTCCTTCACAACACACCTGTATTTCCTTGTTACTATATGGCTAGTATCCTTACTACGTTGCTATAGTAATTTTGATCCATGAGGACAATTATATGCTAAGTCTAGTGATTTCATCTAGTGATCCCAAACTCAGAAGCGGGGTGGTCTTTCATACCCCTGACAGAATGTTGTTTATGTAAAACAACAAGGATCTTGTCTTAATCTTCCACACAATCCTCCTCCTGTGATTGGCTTGCTTTCTGTTCAACACCAGTCCCATCGTGGTTTGCTTCTTCTAAAGCCTGTAGTCTGACCATGATGCTCTTTCCACCATGTGCTGCCCAGTGTTGACTGAATGTCATACAGGACTTTATCACAGCTGCATTTCTCATGAAGAACATTTCTTTTCCATTGCTGTGTTTTCTCCAAAAACCTGAATTCTGCATAAATAAGCTCAATGACATTGCACAGAAAAATACAGTGTTGTAAAAATTTACATAAACTATTTGACAATTGAGCACATAAAAATAAAATACAGAAATTATTATAACAATATATTTTACCAAATAAATGTACTTTGAGGGATTAAGAATTTGTTAGTGTATATGAACTTATTTATTTGTATTTGAGTTCTACATTAAATGTATATAAGTTGTTAAAATTGTTGTATAGATACAGTCCACTAATGTTAAGCGAATATTTTTACATGTCATTCATATGGGGAACATTTATGTAATCCTTAGAAGACTAAAAAATAATTTTTATACTCTTGATTCCAAGTTAATATGTAATAAATAGGAAAATTAAAATTCATTATCAGTACAAAGCAGTAAAAAATATATATTATGTATATGAAGTACACCTGAATTTAAAAATACGTTGAAATAAAAAAATACATAGTGGCGCAGGCCTGTAATCCCAGCACTTTGGGAGGCCAAGGCAGGTGGATCACCTGCGGTCAGGAGTTGAAGACCGGACTGGCCAACATGGCGAAATCCTGTCTCTACTAAAAATACAAAAATTAGCAGGGTGAGGTTGCAAGAGTCTATAATCCCACCTACTGAGGTGGCCAGGCTGAAGAATCGCTTGAACTGGGGGGGCAGATGTTGCAGTGAGCCCAGATCATGGCACTTCACTCTAGCCTGAGCAAAATAAAGAAACTCTGTCTAAAAAACAAGATATATATGGAAATATCAGCAAATTTTAAAAGTATTGCGCCACTGTTTCTCAACAATTAAAAATCAATTAAAATGTAATTTTAGACTTCTTTAGTAAAAGCTGTTAATACATGTTATAGAAACTCTCCTCTATGAATAACTACTTCTTATAGAGGTGATTATTAAAGCAGGACATGAAGTGAGTGAAGCCCGATATCAGGAAGATATCAGGCAGAAATGTTTGTCAAACTAACAGAGAGATGCTCTCTAAAAGGAAATAACGTTTATTGAGGAACACATTGCAATGGGAATACTCATGTCTTAGTAAACTATGTGCATATTCAGGAAGGTAAAGGAAGACAACAGTTTTTAAAGTAAAAATGAAGAGGATTACATAATTATCTTCAAATGATTATCCTTAACTGCAAAGATCAATAACAAGGACCATACCAGTGTGGGGGTTAGACAGGTAGTTGCTGGGCACATGACCTTGAAGAAGTATTTTTGTATACGGTTGTCATGGCCTTTGTGCAAGGGCATAGTTTTGGGTTTTTGCAAAGTCTTTTGTAATAAATTATTGTGAGACAAATAAGCGTGAAAACATTCTCTTCATAGCCTTTGCTAGCTCTATTTGTCAAACATCTTTTTTAGCATGAATAACTCCCTTCTGGTTCTGACAATTGTTATATATTTGATGAAGATTATTCTCAAAAGCATCACTGACCGATCATCCTGTCATTACGTTTGGGTGGCCCTCAATACCAGGATGGACCTATCCTGGTTGATGGTCCTGTCCCACATTGTGGGGATTCTTTGGCAACTAGGAGTAAGTGTCAAAACCCTTTCAGCCATATTTGAACAATCAATAATGTCTGAAGGGAATGACTCTCAGGCTAAGTCTACCTGGAGTCTATCATTAAGTTCAATTTTGTCTGTTATGTTGTCTTTTGCTATCATTTCAAAATACAGGGCTAACATTAACCTGTAAGGAACTGTGCTTCCACAAAATTTAATAAGTAACAGATATGAAGTTTAAAAAGAGAAAATACGAAGTAAAGTTAATAGTAATATGACAAACCCATAAACTTCATCTTAAATTCTCATAACTTCATCATAAATTCTCTTCATTGAAATCATTGACTCCTTAATATATTGAAGTCACTCTTGAAACAGAGTTCAACACTTTCTCTTTATTTCTTGGAACTCTACATTCCATAAGTGTCTCTAGCATCTGAGAGCATTTTGAAATTTCATTTGATTTGATTTGAGCCATTAACATATTAATGTAGGCTGAAAGGCAACTAATTGATTAAATCCAAGGATCATAACAAAGTAGTAGAGACCTGTTGTAACCATTTTGCCTGTTTTCTTATTTTGTGCACATGTGTCTCAACTGTTCTGGAGGAATTTTTCTAGGTACAACATGTGGGATGCAATAGCCTAGACATTTTCTTATTTAACCAATGGATACAAAGGATATTGCAGGTCAGTTTCTGTCAAGTTACAGGCAGAGGCTACTGATTGCAAAATTTCAATTTTCTGCCAAGTGCAAAAAGTAGCATTAAGGCAGGTAAGACTCTCATTATGATAAGAAGTCTTGTTCTGACATCTTGGGAAAAGCTGCCTACAGCATGAAAACATTAACTTCTTGTCTGGATTTGCAGTTTCAATGTCTCTGATATTATGTGGTTTGGTGAAATTTTTGTGTGGCCCATACATCAGGCAAGAGGTTTGTCCCTTAAAACGTATCTAATTTCAGCATATAATGCTTAAGAACAGAGCAGTTTCATTTTTAGTAATTCCCTGGAAGAAGGGTGAATTGAAAAGATCTACAAGATTTCAGGATTTAGTCTAGTATACAGACAGATAACAAGAACTTGAAAATAATGCATAAGGCTACAATCTATTAGCAGATATATTATAGTTTTTTAATAAATTAAAAAATTTATTAAAATTTATGAGTAATTGTATTAGGTGCACAGGCCTTAAAGCTATAAGAAACCCATGCTCAAGAATACTTGTTTAAGTTCTTTCCATAAATATTAATACAAATGCATTTAGAGATAAATCAAAACATTAACTGTGGATTAACAAAAAAAAAAAAAACAACTTTGATGAGCCGTGGTTAAAAATCTGGTAGTTCACACCTGACAAGAAAAATTACTTATTTCTATTACATCCAGCATTGTAAGATAACAATCTGAATCATAACTGACAGCACCACATCAGGATCATCAGGCATTTATGTATTTCACATGATCTTTAGGATACTCACATGGGTAACCTATCCAAACAAATATAACTTTATAAACTATTTCACATAACAACTAAAATTATGAAAGATTACATACTAGATTTCTATGAATTTATATAATTTTTTAAAGATTCATATCAATAACATACCCAGAAATGTAATTAAAAGATTTAGTATCATTTTCCATTGACTTACCAAGCAACTTAGCAAATAAGCCCAAAAATTAATATCCCTACAAGATGAGATATATGCTTTTGGAGACTTCCAGGAGCTCAACTGAAAAAATATCAAAGTTAATTCTAAGTTAAAAGGACTTGATTTAGAACTTTCATCCTGGGTAAGCTGGCCACATTTGCCAAAAGTTTCAAACTTTGATCAAAACAGAGTAACATGTCACCATAATTAAATATATATATATATATATAATATATATTATATGTACATTTTACCAAGTGAACATTATTAATTTAACCAGAATGATAATCATAATACATAAAAATCAATACAGAAGGTTATATAAATAAAAAATATTAACTTTTAAAGCTCAATTTTCCAAAGTAAACAAAAACCTAATAAAGACAATACGGGAAATTATCTTGATAAATTCAAATTATTTTTTACTTCTACTTTCAGCTGAATGTTTTCCATTTTTTAAAAAGCTAATCATGCCAATAATGTTGCCAATAATGTTTGTACTACATGCATGTGTACATACAAGAGATGAAAACTCTCCAAATGTAGTTTACAAATACAGTATTTTCTTACAAGAAAAGAGAAATTAAGAATAATGTCAGTGTCTTCATACAATAATAATTATTTCTCATTCACAGTGCCAATCAAATGCTATAATAAAATGTTGATTATTAGGGGAGGTGCGTTTGCCATATTCATTCATGATACCTAGCTAGAAAACTGTTTCATGTAATGAAACCACCATTACAACATAAGACTTTATAGTCTCCTGAGGCAGGAAAAGAGAATATGGAGAATGATGTATCTATTTTTTTTTCTAGAATAAACTACATCCTACTTTCATTCACAGTAACCTAGCCAAAGTAAGTTGCATGACTACACCTAAATTAATGCATTTGGAAACAATTATATTCTTATAGGATTATATAAGAGAAGAGATTTACACATGCAAAACACGTTTATTCAATCATCATAAAGTGTAATCCAATTACAGACTGAAGTTCAAAGTCAAGGAACCCTCGCTAATGACCTGTAGTTTCTGAGCAGGTATCTTGTGATCTACAGACCTGTTACCTAACAAAGCTAATCTGTCATTAACACATTTAATACACAATGTTTGAATAGTAAGATTCCATAAAAAATAAATACTTATATTGGGAAATGAAAAAAATAGAAATGCATGGAAGTTATTAGTTCATAACTAGTATGAAATCTCCAAGGACAGATACTATGAGGGACACATATAGTGAAGTTAAGAAATGTTCCTTGATTAGGCTTTGATTCTTCTTTATGAGAGGAAATGCCTTGATTCTAAAGCCCTGGATTCTGGCACTATCCTTTGGTAGTTTCATCCTTTAAAAATTTTTTATGTGATTGTATCAGGTTTGGGTGTTGGGGAATATGTATTTATTTTCCAAGAATACTCTGTTCTTTCATGCTGATAGTGGGGTGCAAAATAGACTCGAATAATTAGAGAGTCAGAGTCAGTTTTAGTTTAGGCTTGTGTGAGAGTGTGTGTATGTGTGTGTGTGTGTGTGTGTGTTTAGCAGGATAACTTTCTCTTTCTTTCTTTCTTTCTTTCTTTCTTTCTTTCTTTCTTTCTTTCTTTCTTTCTTCTTTCTTTCTTTCTTTCTCTTTCCTTCCTTCCTTCCTTCCTTCCTTCCTTCCTTCCTTCTTCCTTCCTTCCTTTCTTTCTTTCCTTCCTTCCTTTCCTTTCTTTCTTTCTTTTTTTCTATCCCTCCTTCCATTTCTTTTCTTTTCTTTCCTTTTCTTTTTCTTTTTTTTTTTTTTTTTCCAGTTTATTAAGTCTGGCTGTATTGCCCAGGCTGGCAGCAATCTCCGTTCTGTCTGCCTCCCAGGCCCAAGAATACAGTGGGGTAATCTCAGCTCACTCAATCTCTGCCTCTTACCTCAACTTCTGAGTAGCTGGGACCACACATGTGCACAACCATAGCCAGATAATTTTTGTATTTTTTTGTAGACATATGGTTTCACCATGTTGCCCAGGATGGTCTCAAACTTGTGATCTCAAGTGATCTAGCTGCCTCAGCCTCCCTAAATCCTGGGATTACAGGTGTGAGCCACTACTCCAGGCCTCAAAACTTGGTAGTCATTGTTCCTCATTAATTTTATTCACCATCCCGTGCTGGTAACTAGAATGACTATTGCTTTTGGAAAGTAGCTCCCAAACTGCCATATTTATTGGATGTCCTGCCGCAAAAGTTCTCTCTGTGTAGAGCTAATGGTGGGTACTGTGGCTTTTGGACTTTGGTGAGAGAACTAGATCATTGTGTTCTTTCTTCTCAGTCACTTTATAAAAGTTTAAGGATCTCCAGAATGCCAAACCTTTAGGTTGAAATCATACCTAGTCTCTTGATTTAGCTGATAAATGTTAACATTAATTTTGGAATTCATAATATGAAGTTTTGTTAGCCATAAAGCTGTGTTTAAATTAACATTAATAGATCAGTAGTAGTCAATTTTTGTCAGAAAAGACACTATAATACTTTAAGTAGGCTGAACTGGAAACATACAGGCCCATTTGAATCTCTGTTTTGACATTGAATAGCGCCATGCACAGATATAACTTATTTATTCTCTGTTCCATAGATTCTTGATTTTAAAAAGGGTAACATTTTAATAAATATTCAATCTAAGAATGTCAAATAAAGTGTTTGCTACAGAACTTGGCAAAGCTAACATAGAGAGCCCTTATCAGCTTTTCTATTAAATATATATATACATATTATACACACACACAGAGTGATAAATTTATTCAACATGAGTTTATTACTGCTTTTATCGTTGTTGTTGTTAATATATTCATTACTTAACTGCAGTCTCTCCAGTATCAACAGATGAAAGTTCTGATAAACCCTTTTTCTTATCAAGCTTATGGGTACAAATGGGATGTTGAAGTTAGAGTATTTTTTCACTAAATAGTATTTGAAGAGTCTGCCTACAGAATCTGTTTTGTCACTTATAATGAACAGATGCCAGCTGTGTTGGTTTACAGTCTCCAAGAAGCAGATGCCAAAGAAGGACTAGATGTGTGAACGAGTTAAGAGAGAAAGAAGACAAATAGGTAGAGATAGCCTTCAGACTACAAAGTAGGTCCAATATCTGTAAAATTCAGGGAGAGGAAAATAAATTTGAATAAAAACATCTCAGATGGCAGGGCATCTCAAAGACAATTTCAGCCAAACGGATGAGGCCAAAGTCACCTGTTTGAGCAGTTCTTGTTTGTGAAGACATGGGCCTCCACTTGTACTCTGCTGTGCTCAGTTTTGTGGCTAGGAGCATCTCAGTTAAATGTATTCTTTGTGTGTACATAGTGGTGGATTCAGAGAGATAACAATTAGTATAATCAGGCAATTTTTTTCCCTGCAGTAGGAGATTATATATATATATATGTATGTATGTATATATATATGTGTGTGTGTGTGTGTGTGTGTGTGTGTGTGCCCACCACACCAACACCCCTCATCCCTTTCAAATAAAACCAGTGGGTATAGTACAAGAAAGAAACATCATAAAACATACTCTTTTAATTAAAAAGGTCAAATGTTTTATATAGTACAAAAAGTCAAGTTTATATTCTCTTAAAAATATGCTTTAAGGTCCACCAGAGTCTACATTAGTGCCTCTAACTCATATTCATGGAACTACTTTCTTTTTCTGTATCAATATTTTATGACTGTGCAGATTATGTCTTCTGCCTTGGACATCTTGTTTTGTTTGTTTGTTTTGCTTTGTTTTTCATCTTCTCAAACCCCAATCAACATTCAACAGTTGACTGTGATATTACTTCACCTGTGAGGTCTCAAATGACACGATCACTGCAGAAGAACTCTAGATATTTCTTTCTCTTTACTCTCATCGCCTGTTTTCCATTGTTTTGTAACTTCATTTTTTGTTTCCCAAATGCCTCCACTCCAGCAGAACAGATACTTCTTTTTTATTGTTATATTTCTTGTGCACATTAAAGTTCTTAACATATAGAAAGTGTTCAGTACATTTTGATAAATCAACGACAAGAAGCTGAATGGAGGAGTTTTAATTTCTGGTTAGCAGTTAGCCAAGTAGATAAGTGATGGTACCATTCAACAATATAATGAACGTGAAGTGTAAATGCATATGTTGCAATTGAAGGTTGTGTGTTAATTTTAGTTGTTTTGCTATGGAGGCTCAGTGGTACTGAATAAAGTCTGACAAATAAATATATGGGTTCGTTAGTTAGTACAGATATTCAAATGCCAGAAAAATAGTTGAGAAAAATTAACATGTAAGTGGTTAACAAAAACTATGTAGGTAAATGGTTTTGGTGATGGAAAATGCCTGTCTAAAAGAAAACTAATGATCAGTTGCAAATACTAATCAACACTGGATAATGGGATGTACAGAGAAACATAAGTCAGATAAATCTGTAATATATATGAGGGTTACGAGGAGAGCTAGAAAAGATAAAGTCATGTGTGTCTCAAAGAAAGAATTAGCCATAAACATCCAATATACAAGAAAGAACAAGTAAATAAGCCCTAACAATAATTTTGGATTTGGCTATTAGGAAGTTTATCAGAGAAGTGGGGATGTGAGGACGGGTGCCAAATTGCTGTCCACTGAAAAGTAAATAGCAGATGAGAAAATGGAGTTAGTGAAGGTGTTTACCACCTTTAAGCTTTTAAATATACTCAAATATTCGTCATTTTTGCTCTCTTGATTCTGACTTGTGAATCCAGTTCTCTATGTGGTACTATCCTCCTTTTGTCTGAAGATGTTACACTTTTATAGGTATTGTAGTGAAGTACTGCAAGCCAAGTTTTCTGAAAGTCTTTATTCACCTTTACATATTTTAATAGATATAGCACGGAGATATATTCTTAACTATAGCATTTTATCTCAGAAATTTTCCTCCTTGAGTTCCTTAATGGGCTTGCTACATTGTCTTCCTTAAATATGTCTGACAAGAAGTCTACCATTGCTTTTATATTTTTTCTGTCTTTGTGTAATTTGTCTATTATTTACTATTTTTAAGATTTTTCTCCCAATCACTGATTTCCACTATTTAGACTGTGATGTGCCTTAACATGGCTTCCTTTAGGTTTATGCTGTTTGAAGCTTATTTAGATTTTAAATCCCACGTTGTACATATTTCACTAAGTTTGGAAAATTTGTAGTTGTTATTTATTCAAATAATTTTTCCACCATGCCACCCCTCCTTTTGGAACTCTGTGTGTGTGTGTGCGCGCACGCATGTGTGTGTGTTCGATTCTGTTATTTGGTATCAAAAGTTGCTGACAAACCTTATTTTTGTTTCATATATATTCTTTGCATATTTTTTAAAACACCTTTTTGCTACATATTTAAGCTCATTGGTTTTCTTTGTCCTGTGCTGTTTAACTCATTTTATAATCTCTTCAAGTGCGTTTTCCCAGGTATTGTATTTTTCACCTCTGGAAGTCCATTTAAGCCTTTTCTCTCCTCATGATTTTTACCCCTGAGGATACTACAAATTCTTAGAATTGCTGTTTTTATATTTTTTTGTTGGTAATTCAATTTTCTTTGTCATTCGCTAGGTCTCTTTTAACAACTAACTGTTAGAGTTTCAGGTTGCATGTTACATTTTTCTGCTTCTTTATGTGTGTAGTAATATATGATTAGATTCTGAAACTGTGTTTTTCATGTAAAACTATTGAATTTTGTTTAATTTATTTAAAAATAGTTGATTTTTCTGGAAGGCAACTACATTTCTAATGCAATAGTTTGCACTGTTTGTGATATGCAATTTTTAGCTGCTTTATGGCAGGTCTAGAGCAGACTGCATTCTAGAACTATTTTTGTCTCACTATTGAGGCAAGTCTTTATAAATTCCCCATGCATTTAGCAAGAGTTCTCCATTCTGAATAGAGGGAA
Organism: Trachypithecus francoisi; assembly: GCF_009764315.1. NCBI lineage: Eukaryota > Metazoa > Chordata > Mammalia > Primates > Cercopithecidae > Trachypithecus > Trachypithecus francoisi. The sequence goes on along the minus strand of NW_022681463.1, from coordinate 52,726,610 downwards.
CACTTGTGTTAACTTGCACTGTATGAGCTCTGGGAATTGCTTAATCTTGCAAATTTGTGATCACTGTTCTTTTATTTTCTTTTTATTTTACTTTAAGTTCTGGAATACAGGTGTAGAATGAGCAGGTTTGTTACATAGGTATATGTGTGTCATCATCATGGCACCTATTGACCCATCCTTTAAGTTTCCTCCCCTCTTCCCCCCACACCCCAACAGACACTAGTGTGTGTTGTTCTCCTCCCTGTGTCCATGTGTTCTCATTGTTCAGCTACCTCTTATCAGTGAGAACATGTGGTGTTTGGTTTTCTGTTCCTGTATTAGTTTGCTAAGGATGATGGCTTCCAGCTTCATCCATGTCCCTGCAAAGGACATGATCCAATCCATTTTTATGGTTGCATACTATTCTCTGGTGTATATATACCATATTTTCTTTATCCAATCTATCATTGAAGGAGGGTTTTTCATGTCTCTATCTCCTTCAATCTTTCTCTGATCTTAGTTATTTCTTGACTTCTGCTAGCTTTTGGATTAGTTTGCTCTTGCCTCTCTGGATTATAGTTCTGTCCTTGAGCCTCTGACTGGAGTTATTGGAGTTACTGTAGCAAAGTCCCACCCAATGAGGAAGAATGGGTCAAAATCAGGTTTGAAGAAGCACTCTGGCTGCAGGTTACCAAAGCTGATGTGTTGGGCTGTGGGGACAAGTGTTGGGACCAAGATGTCCAGGCTCCCTGGCTCCAACATGTGCCACGCTTTCTTTATCCAGTCTGTCATTGATGGGAATTTGGGTTGGTTCCATGACTTTGCTATTGTAAGTAGTGCTGCAATAAACCTATGTGTGCATGTGTGTTTATAGTAGAATGATTTATGTTTCTTTGGTATATACCCACTAATGGAATTGCTGGGTCAAATGGTGTTTCTGGTTCTAGATCCTTGAAGAATCGCAATACTGTCTTCCACAATGGTTGAACTAATTTACATTCCCACCAACAATGTTAAAAGCATTCCTATTTCTCCACAACCTCACCAGCGTCTATTGTTTCCTGACTTCTTAATAATCACCATTCTGACTGGCGTAAGATGGTATCTCATTGTGGTTTTGATTTGCATTTATCTAATGATCGGTGGTGTTGAGCTTTTTTCGTATGTTTGTTTGCCATGTAAATGGCTCCTTTGGAAAAGTATCTTTTCATATCCTTTGACCACTTTTGGATGGAGGTGTTTTTCTTTTCCTTGTAAATTTGTATAAATTCCTTGTAAATTCTGCCTTTTGTCAGATTGTTAAGTTGCAAAGACTTCCTCCCATTCTGTAGGTTGCCTGTTCACTCTGATGAGTTTTTTTTTTTTTTTTTCTTTGCTGTGCAGAAGCTCTTTAGTTTAATTAGATCCCATTTGTCAATTTAGGCTTTTGTTGCAATTGCTTTTGGCATTTTCATTATGAAGCCTTTGCCCATGCCTATGTCCTGAATGACATTCTCTAGGTTTTCTTCGAGGGTTTTTATGGCTTTCAGTTTTACATTTATGTCTTTAATTTATCTTGATTTAATTTTTGTATCAGATGTAAGGAAGGAGTCCAGATTTTGTTTTCTGCATATGGCTAGCCAGTTTTCCCACCAATATTTATCGAATAAGAGATACTTTCCCCGTTGCTAATTTTTGTCAGATTTATCAAAGTCAGATGGAGGTAATTGAACAATCAGGTCCTGAATGACTCCTGGGTGAATACTGAAATTATGGCAGAAATCAAGAAGTTCTTTGAAACCAATGAGAACAAAGAGACAATGTACCATAATATCTGGGACACACCTAAAGCAGTGTTAAGAGAAAATTTATAGCACTAAATGCCCTCATCCGAGAGCTAGAAAGGTCTCAAATCGACACCTTAACATCACAATTAAAAGAGCTAGAGAAGCAATAGCAAACTAATCCAAAAGCTAGCAGAAGACAAGAAATAACAAAGATCAGAGATGAACTGAAGGAGAGAGACATAAAAAACACTCCAAAAAAATCAACGAATACAGGAGCTGTTTTTTTTTTTTTTTTAATTAACAAAATAGACCACTAGCTAGACTAATAAAGAAGAAAAGAGAAAAATCAAATAGACACAATAAAAAAAGATAAAGGAAATATCACCACTGACTTCACAGAAACACAAACCACCATCAGAGAATACTATAAACATCTCAATGCATATAAACTAGAAAATCTAGGAGAAATTTCTAAATTGCAAGAAACATACACCCTCCCAAGACTAAATCAGGAAGAAGTTAAATCTCTAAATAGACAAATAGCAAGTTTTGAAATTGAGGCAGTAATTAGTAGCCTACCAACCAAAAAGAAAAGCCCAGGACCACATTGATTCACAGCTGAATTCTACCAGAGGTACAAAAAAGAGCTGGTACCATTTCTTCTGAAATTATTAGAAACAATTGAAAAGGAGGGACTCCCTCCTAACTCATTTTATGAAGGCTGCATCATCCTGATACCAAAACCTGGCAAAGACACAACAGAAAATGGAAACTTAGGTCTATATCCCTGATGAACATCGATGTGAAAATCCTCAGTAAAATGCTAGCAAGCCAAATTCAGCAGCACATCAAAAGACTTATCCAACAGTATCAAGTCAGCTTTATCCCTGAGATGCAAGCCTGGTTCAATATACACAAATCAATAAACATAATCCATCACATAAACAGAACCAACAGAAACCACATAATTATCTCAATAGATGCAGAAAAGGTCTTTAATAAAATTCAACATCCTTTAATATTAAAAACTCTCAATAAAACAGGTGCTGGTGGAACATATCTCAAAATAATAAAAACTATTTATTTCAAACCCACAGCCAATATCATATTGGATGGGCAAAAGCTGGAAGTATTCCCTTCAAGAACTGGTATAAGACAAGGATACCGTCTCTCACCTCTCCTATTCAACATAGTATTGCATTGGAAGCTATGGCCAGGGAAATTGGGCAAGAGAAAGAAATAAAGGGTATTCAGATAAAACGAGAAGAAATAAAATTTTATCTGTTTCCAGATGACACGATTTTATATTTATATAAAATTTTATCTGTTTCCAGATGACATGATTTTATATTTAGAAAATCACATAGTCTCAACCCAAATCTCCTTAAACTGATAAGCAACTTCAACAAAGTCTCAGGATACAAAAGCAATGTGCAAAAGTCACAAGCAAAAAAGTCTGTTGTCTTGACAACAACAACAGACAAGCAGAAAGCCAAATCATAATGAACTCCCATTCACAATTGCTACAAAGAGAATAAAATACCTAGGAATACAGCCATAAAGGGACATGAAGGACCTGACCTGTTCAAGGAGAACTACAAACCACTGCTTAAGGAAATAAGAGAGGACACAAAGGGAAAAACATTCCATGTTCATGGATAGGAAGACTCAATATCCTGAAAATGGCCATACTGCCCAAAGTAATCTATAGAGTCAATGCTATTCCCATCAAACTACCATTGGCAATCTTCATAGAATTAGAAAAAACAAACAAACAAACAAACAAACAAACACTACTTTAAATTTCATATGGAATTAAAGAAGACCACATACAACCAAGACAATCCTAAGAAAAAAGAACAAAGCTGGAGGAATCATGCTACTTGACTTCAAATTGTACTACAAGGCCACAGTAACTAATACAGCATGGTACTGTTACCAAAATAGACATATAGACCAATGGAACAGAGGAGACCTTAGAAATAGCACCACACCTCTACAACCATCTGATCATTGTTCTTTCTTTGGAAGTTGTTCTTTCCCTGTGTTTCTACCTTACAAATGTGTAGATTGGTGTTTAGTCACAGACTAAAAACTCTTACTGTAATTTCTTTCTAGTATAAATTCCTTCTGTCATATAATGTGCCCCAGAATTTCTGGCCACTTTGACATCTCACACTTCAAAATTTGTCTCAGCTGGACAAGATTTCTGCACTCTGTTTGGAGACTCATTGCTGAGTCACAATCTTGGAATTGCCAAAATTCTAGGAAATGATATTTCTCATCTCATTTGTTCTTGTTTTCTCGTAACCATATTTAATTTTTACAAATATTTTGTTATTTTTTGTTTTTTAATGTTTATGATATAAATGTAAGTTCATAGATTTTACTCACTTCTAGTCAAAAGAGTAAGGAACTTCAAAAATGTGGTTGTAAAATTAATGAGAAAGATATAGTAAAATCCTTCAAGAGAAGAAGTATTTAGAATGAAACTTTATTCCATTATGGTAGAAACAATAATTGTTTAAAAAGAGGTTTGTTTGTTTTTTTTTTACCAGAAAGCAACTGCCGATGATACATTAATGAGAAGTAACTATTATTGAAGCAGTGTTATCTAGTACCCCGTATAGACTTCTCTGTTGTTTCTACACATGAGTTTTTTTTTTAACTTAGCATTAGGCAAAAATAGCACAGAAACCAATGCAAATTTAATTATCACAATATATGCTAATTTCTAATGAATTTCTCTAACTCTAAAAGTTTGATTTTACCTAAGTTAAAAAATGTCCATTAAAATATTTTTAATATTAGTAATTATTTATAATAAAATATTTGTATAAAAACTCATAATTTTGAATATAATCTAAACAACAATAAATTTATTGTATATAATAATTTTTGAATTTGAATTATTTTTTAAAACTTTCTAATAAAGTTTCTCTTTCCCTACATACTTTATGAAAATGTGGTTCATTAATTTTTATGAAGATTATTAAAAAATCAGTATGTTTTCAAGTTGATTAACAGTTATTATGAATAATAAAGCTCATACTGGTGATAAAGGAATTGATTCCTAACAAACATCAGGTATTTTGAAGACATATTTATACAATATATGTAGGATAGCATATTGAATTGTTTAAGTTTCTAAAATTATTATTTATATATTTATTTTGCTTTAGCTATGTAGATTCGATTTGAATACAACCCCAGCTATAAACAATTACATGATAGCTTCTCTTCTTCCTGTGAGATTATATGACTGAAATGCAGATAACTGAATTAAAATCTGTTAATAAAACAAAAATATCTAAAGGATAATTATGATGAAATATAGATTATAATATTTACCAGACAAAATATAACAGTGGTGATTTAAAAAGTCATCAAGGTCTATTTTTTACAAAAAGGATTTTATTGAAGTTTAATCTTTGCTTCTACTATAAAACTGACTAACTTTTCCTGATCTGTATTTATAAACAGCATGCTAAGAAATTAATGTACTGTGTGAACCACATGTCATAGGTTCTTCATATTTTAAACAGCTTCATTTAAAATTTCTTCTGCCTTTCTATTTTATGTTAAGAAGTTGTGCAATAAAGTCATTAATGATTGCAAATATGATATAGATTAATTGGACCTATACATGTGTGTTTATGAGTAATACAGATTTTTTTGAAACATATCTGAGAATATATATTCAATAAAAATAATTTTTCATATATGATTTTCATGTTTCATATAAATTATGTAAATATATACACACACAAATATAATCACACATTTTTATTGTATGATTTTAATGCAACAGACTCAGTTTACTGCAGAAAGTGTCAGAGAACTCTAAAAGCACTCAAAATATTATCATATTTAATTGTAATTTTAAACTTTAGTCCTTTAACAATTTCAAGGCAAGGAGAAACCAGAGGGAAAAAGTATAATTTAAACATTTTTAAGTACTGCATTTTAAAAAATTCTAGGATAGTGACACAAGAGAAGTACAGACAACTGGGTTCTAAGTCTTTCTCACATGTATTCTATGATTCTGTTTTCCAGAGGCTTTCAGGAGGGCCTCTTTTTCTACCTCACATCTTCACTTTCCTATTTAAAAATCATCCCAGAGTTTAGTTAAGCATAATTTATCCTATGTAATTCATAAAGTAACTTTCATATTTGAGTACTATTCACAAATATTTTTCAAAATAAATGTATGAAAAAATATAAAGGAATCTAAATATAGTTTGAAAACTAAACATATAAAAGAATAATTAAATCTGAGCTCCTGAAACAAAATGTTGAGTATTCTGATGGATTAAATCCTTTCCAAGCCCTGTAACTCCCAAATGCAAAAGAGAAGAAAAACTAAATGTTTGCAAAATGTGAACATATAGATTCACTCAGCTAGTGAGTATGTAAACTGATGCAGCTTTTTCTTTTACAGTTTTGGAAATTTGTTGGTTATCTTTGATAAAGAACTAACATTTTAATGCTTGGTACAACTGTATTCTCCGTGTAATACCTAATCTTTTGAAAAAGGGTAGCATGAGTGTGAGGGATAAGCCCATAGTCTAGTCTAAACTGTCATTGAGAGAAATGAAAGCATTGATAGTTTCAATCTGTAAAACATGGAAGTTCTGATTAGAAAAATGAGTTAACTGCTATGGTGCACCATGTTTTTTTTTTTTTTTTTTTTTTTTTTTTTTTTTTTTAAGACAGTTCTTTCTCTGTCACCCAGGCTGGAGTGCAGTGGTGTGATCTTGGCTCACTGCAACCTTCACCTCCTGAGTTCAAGTGATTCTGCTGTCTCAGCCTCCCCAGTAGCTGGGAATATAGGCGCCTACCACCACATCTAGCTAATTTTTGTAGTTTTAGTAAAGACGGAGTTTCACCATGTTGGCCAGGATGGTCCCATCCCTTGACCTTATGACCAACCTACCTCAGCCTACCAAAGTACTGGGATTACAGGCATGAACTACCGTGCCTGGCAGGTGCACCATGAATTTTTAAGTTGTATTAAACATTCACACATTCAAGAGAAAAAAATGCAAATGTCAATGCATAGATTTACATTGTGTGGAGGCACAGTGCTAGCATTTTTCAGAAATGACAAAACCAGTTTTGAATATTCCTATCATATGTTATAAATTAGTATTTTTAAAATGGCCTGCATATATTCATCAGTAACAAAAAGTAATATTTAAATATTCTCTACAATTACAGTGTTAATGATATCTGAAAAATAGAAAATATCAAAGAATGAATAGTTTAAAAATAATCAGAATGTGCAACAAAATATCTATTTGTTTAAATGTCAGTGAGTGCAGTTTAACATTTAATAATTTAACTTAAAACACCAATTGGGCATTTACTATGTATTGCAGACTAGAACAGATACAAAGATAAATAGAAATGAATCTTCTGTAGAAGTTCTCAGTACAATGGAGAAGACACACACCAATAAGTTACCACTTGAGTAAACTTGTACAGATTATTAAATTCCCTGAACTTCACTGTCTTCATCTTTAGAATAATAAAAATAATATTCTTTCTAATAGCATTTTGAGCATTAGGTATAATTCATTTAAAGCATCATTCACGTCTTTCATATTAATGTGGTAAGGTTTTATACAAAAGTACCTTGTGTGTATCTGCCTAAATCATTCTTCTGTCACTCTAAAGGTGATTGTTTTTGTGTAGTTTGGGCACTTCACAAAGACACCAGCTAAATCTAACTCATTCTTTGCTCACTAAAACTTGTATCACATTGTACTGCTATGTTTAGTTAAGGGAAAAATAACTTTTTTTTTTTTTTTTAGGCACTATCAGTTCACCAAGTGAAATATGTGAGGGTCTAAAATGGTAGCAGATCTAAGTGTCCTTGTGGTCATGCTAGCACCGCTGTCTCTGTTCATTAGAGCATAAATATTGACTTAAGTCAGCCGTCATCTAAGGACAGTCTAGATATGTGCTTGACAATCTAGTTTTTCTTTTTTAGTCTCCGAAAGATTAAGCAAGATTAGTAGTAGGAGGTCAGGAAGAAAGAGTCAAAGGATACATTTTTATGGGAATAAAATGAATGGAGTATTGAAGGCTTAAAGAAAGGATTTTTTAAAAATCTTCAGTCTGGAAGGATTAGAAATGGCTGAGGATCAGAAACAGGTTGCTGATAGTGTGCAATAAATGCTGCCCCCAAATATGGCAAGTTGGAATGGAGAAAACAGCAGAAACAGGAAGACCACTCTCACTTTCTTCTTAGCCATCTCCCCTGAAGAAGGCTAAAAACATAGTAAAGTCACTCTCTGTCTTCTCCATCACTCATGAAGACTCTCATGTGACAGGGGTCCTTTCTACATTGGGAGGAAAGGAACTAAGACGTAGAGAAGCAAAGAAGAATCTGAACAATCCTTCCTGAGTTCTCCCCACTTTACTGCAATTAGTCCATATGCACTTTTGTCCAAGCATCCTTCCGTGAAACTGTCCACTTTTCATCAAACATAAGCATAATAATACAGTCTTCCCTGTTTCTTCATTTCTGAAGTCTCCCGTGAAACTTACTTTAAATGAATTTATATGCTTTTATCTTGTCAATCAGTCCTTTGTTATTGGGGTCCCTGTCATGAAATTTGCCATAAGTGAGAAAAGAGTATATTACTTTTTCGCCCTACCACTGCCATGAATAAGAATCTTATCTTCCATTACAATCTTGAGATCCTTTTCAATAGTCTCTAAAAAGAAGGTGGTAAATGTGTAAGAAAGGAAAAATGTGTCTCCTGAACAAGGAAGAGCTAATCAATTTCCTCTGAAACAAAGAAATGGAAAATTAAACAATATTCCTCTAACATGGAAAAGCAATTTCTCTCAATTATTCTCTAAAAAATAAAACAATGTCTTTCTTCTTCCAATTTTTGATAAATGCCCTTCCATTCAGTTTAGTAATCATTATTATGTTTTACAAATATTAAAATCTTTCTCTTGCCTTAACATTCATGACACAAAAGTATGAAAGAAGTTTTGATTAAATACATTTAGTTTTGTGTTAATAAGTTTAATGGATAACTCTGACCTTTAAAATATAATATACATCCATGAATCAGCTAAATAATAGGCTTTCTGGCAAGTATAACTGCTGCTTCAGTTCATAAAGCAGACACAGATACATACATGCCTTTGATGGCTAGTGAAATACTTCAAACAATTTCTTATTCTATTAAAACATGTTCTTATTCTACTAAAATGTCAGACTTTATTTAGTTGAGGAGGTCACAAGAACAAGTTTCTCACATATGTATGTTAATTGTAAAGTATAAATTTAAAAAATTTTTTTCTAGCTGTTTGGTATAAATTGTTGCTTTTACTGTGTTTGCTTTTAAAAGGATGGTTGCAAATGATATCACCATTGTTCAATTAAGTGTTCATATCGCTCCCAGAAATTTAAATTGGTTAAAAAACTTCAATGAACAAGCTGTAGTGTGGCCTTTCTGTTGAAAATGAATAGAAGGTATTCTTTTTGAGAGTCATTAAGCAAATGCACCTTTTATATAAAATCTAGCTTTTAATTTTCTAAAAATGCTTATGTAAATTAACTAAATGTGAATGAACAAATTACGTTGATGGCTTATCCAGTATAATTTCATGTACCATTTTTCCAAATAAAGATTTTCAATTTAAAAAAATCTTGAATGTACATATATAAAGTCTACCACTTTTTCCTAGATGTATATAATTACTATATACTGCAATTCTGCAATTTCCATTTTATGCTATTAATCATGTATCATCCAAAAGCACAGAAAGATGATTCTGTATTGGTAATTCATGACAAAATTAGAACTAAAGAATTCATCTGAGTGTTTTTGTATGATGGGTTTTCCTCAGTTTATTTTCTTTATTTGTTTATCTATAAATTTGTTATAAATTGTGACTATAAAGCTCTAGCATTTTTAGAAAATCAAATTGGTAAAAAGTTTTTGAAAAAAGTTACTGTTTTTAAATTTAAATAGAATAATTATAAAATACGTAAAAAATATTAAAAAAATAAATTTTACAAGAAGAACACAATGACTGTATAAGATTTGAATCAACAATATGAGAAACAGACAATGACCTTATGTGTCTAGTTTTACATTCTCCAAAGCAGGAATTAGTTACTAGCACCTGGCCTACAAGCTAGCTGTTTGACTTTGCTGTGAAACCAGATGTATAAAAATGTAGCCCTGGTCTAATCAGTTATCTCTAACATTATTGCCAAGCTCCATTTGAAGGAAAGCACCCTAGCTGGGCATCAGCCAGGAATTCACTGAAGAGAATATTAATGAGACTGACAGAAGCAGGCAGTTATTTCTCCAGAGGGTGAAGTGTTACAAACCAGTGACCATGAAGAAGTTAAAGAAAAAGACAAATGGGACTGTTCTTTTTCTGGCTGAAACTATATCTTATTGAGAACAATTCCTTAAGAGAAGTCAGAGCTCTACTTTGATAAATACTGTCTAGGAAGGCCTCTCTTTGATCTCTGCCTTATTTCAAGGGTAGACATCAAAACACATTTAATGAGCTATAGTCTCCCCTTCAAGTGAAAAGGGCTCAGGGAATTAGAAATTTTGAAGCCCTATATTTTGATATCATTTTTCTAACTTTCATTTCTACCACATCATTCACAGATGAAGATCTTGAGGCAGAAGTTACTTAACTTGCTCAAATAGCAACTAAATTTAGAGCCAGAGTCAGGTTTGGAATTTATTCCTTCTAAGTTACCATCCAAAGCTCTCTCTCATCTACTTTCTTTCAATAGGGTTCCTGTATCATCTGTACTAACTATCCTGTCCTATTGGTAGAGATACAGACTTTTGCAAGACTAAATGGGAAGGGTTTTAGAACTTAGATATGTTCATAATACTGAGAGCAATTTTAATAGCTAGATTTTATTCAATTCATGCTAGTAACAATACATGACTTCTTTACATTTGTCACATTCCCATTTCACAGATAAGTAAATTGGAAAATGGAAATTGCACTTCTTCCTCAATCTGGAGGCAATAATATTAATCATTGCATTCAATTTGATAATAAATGAAAATACATCCAAAATCTTCATTCATTTTGACCTTTTAAAATATATTATCTACTCAACTCTAATAATTTGTTTATTAAAATTATTTGTCCTCTTTGTAGTAAGCACATTGTCAATAAATAACAGTGTCTTTTTATATTTGAAATCATGAATAACTATTGGAAGGCAATGTTTTTTCAATATATTAACACATAAATATAAACTGAATTGTTAGAAAATGTATATGATATAACATTATTGTTATTCATCAAAATGAAATCAAAGAGCACATTAAAAATATATAGTTGGTTCCAGATGCTACATATACATCGAACTAATTTTTGTAATATATAATCAACATAAAAATGTTATACTATAATCTTGAAGTGATTTTGGTTTATTTTTTATTTAAAGTTGATTATATATTAAATAACTTATGAAAAACATCATGACAGTGTGGTGGCTTACACCTGTAATCCCAGCCACTCACTAGACTGAAGCGGGAGGATCTTGAGACCAGGAGTTCAAGAACAGCTTGGGCAACGTAATAAGACCTCACCTTTAAAAAACTGAAAAAAAAAAAAAAAAAAAATACCTGGGTGTGGCTGAGTGTGCCTATAATCCCAGCTGAGGCAGAATGATTGCATGAGCCCTGGAATTTGAAGTTACAGTGAGCCATGACCTGAAGTGAGCTATGATCATGCCACTGAGTTACATCCTGAGCAACAAAATGAGACCCTGACTTAAAAAAAAAAAAATAGTAATAAGCTGCGTTTATTGTACTTTTGTTTTTCTTTGAAAAACAAAACAAAATTCTTGATAAGACTTTTCTGCAACACATTATATTCAAAAATATAAAATGTTTGAATAATTTTATTAATATTAACACTTCGCTAATTTAATAAAAAGATTATCTTATATTTACAAGCAAGTCTCTTCTTAACAAAACTATGAAGCCTATATAAGTATTCAGGTTATTTAGAAAATAGAGATGGATGATAAAAGAGGGAAAAATAGATTATTAGAATGTGAAGATGGAAAAATTATGTAGAAAGTTATTAAAATTAATTAAACATAGCTTTGAAAGAAAATTCTATGGATCTGTGGTAATATTCTCAAACTGAATTTTTTTCTAGAATGAACACTTTAGGTCCTGGTTGAAAAGGCTTAACTCTTATATTCTCTTTAAGTTTCAATACAAAATATCTTGTACTTCCGTTGTGAGAAAAAAATAATAAAAATTTACTGTAAAATTATAGAGCAGCTTAATTTTTTTAAAGGGTGAGAATTAAACAGTTTGGATTCTACTGACGTTTTACCTTAAGAAAATAAAATCTATATGTTGGAAAATCTAAATTGTCACATTTAAATTAGAGCAATCCTATTTTTGTAGAATAATAAATTATTTTGAGAAATAAGAACACTTCATAATTCATTCATGAATAAGTCATTCTTTGCATTTTTATAGTGTTCATTCTATAAAGCTTAATTGTATAAGTTGCTTCAGAATCATCTAATTTCCAAAATGTTCAATTATAATTCAGTGCAAGTCTAGCTGCTCACACCTCAAAAGCTCCAATACGAGTGAAGTGCAGCTATTTAAATGCTAGCTGTTGGGAAACGGCCAAGCTCTGTCTCCAAAACACCGTTATAAATTGGGAGGCTGACTGAAGGGGTTTAAAAAGGGAAACTTGGTATGGGAAATATGTGGGAGTGGCACAGGCTGTAGGTCTTCACATCTTTTGATGGCTATCTTGAATTATTGTCTACCCAGTGTTCCAGTTGGCATCACCTTGACTGCAAATGGATTGTAGATTATCCTCTTCGAGGTAATCTCTAGGTGGGGGAGAGTTCTGCAGCTGGGTCTCCATGTCTGGTTTGCTTCTAGATTATCCCCTGGTATACGAAAGAAGCATATCATTAGATAAGCATGCATGGTACAAGGGAGTATATGGTAAGAAAGGGAAAGAAACAAATAATTTTAAGATGCATTTCAAGGCTAGGTTCTGAGTTTAGAGAAAAACATTTAAAATGCATTTTATAGCAAAAATATTTTTAAAAATTTCAAATGCATTTATACTCTCCAAAGTGATTTCTTATGCAACATGATTGATTAGTTAAACTTTGTTGCACATCAACATTTTATGCATGGTATTTTCTATAAATATAAAGCGATAGGGCTGTAAGATAAGATAATTGCATTTTACATGTGCTTGGGTACATGTGATTCCTTAACATCTTTCACTTTTCATAGATACATTTTTTAAGTGCTAAGTCATGACAATGGCACAGCTGTACAATATTTTTGTTGTTTATTTATTGAAACAGGGTCTTGCTCTGTTGCTCAGGCTGTAGTGCAGTGGTGTGATCATGGCTCATTGTGGCCTTGACCTTCCAGGCTCAGGCACATCTCCTGTCTCAGTCTTCTGAGTCACTGTGAATACAGGCATGCACCACCACACCTAGTTAATTTTTAATTTTTTTATTTATGTAGAGATGGGATCTCACTATATTACCCAGACTTGTGTAAAATATTTAATCGATAAAATATCATGAACATGTACTGAGATAGAAGTTTAAATACTAGAGTACTACTCTGTATAGTTTCAAAGCAAGCATATCTTTGTGATATTCAAACAGTAATCATTGTACATGGTATACTATGCCCACTGAAGTAAAATAAACTAGTAATCCTTAAAGAAAATTGGCGGAGTTGATAATGATGTCTGTGTTATAATTTTATTTATTCACAAATTAGTTGTTTAGCCCGAATTTGATGATTCATGGTGCCCAGATATGTGGGGCTGACATATAGTTGGATTAACTAATTTATTAATTAATTGACTTAATCAACCTATATCCCTTGAGCCAATTTAATTTGACAGACCAATTATATAGCTTCTTTAACTGGGATCTTTTTATTGATCAATTAATTGAAATGTATGGGTTTGTTGACTGTGCCTCAGCTCTGTAGTTTGAATTTCAGGGGCCATTTCCCTTGATCAGAAGTCACATTTAATAGACCAGAGTTTGTACAACATTTGGCACATATTCATGCACACAATATATCACCAAATCATATACAAATTATTTTAGATTACTTCCTTATTTGTTTATTTTTAAATTAGCAAACATATAAGTCAAACTATAAAGAAATGTGCCAAAGAAAATGTAAAGCCACAGTGAAAATATGTTCTAGCTTTTCAAAACATCAGTTAGTTTGAATATTTTATGGAAGAACTTTTTATAATGTCAATTAATAATGTAAAATAAACAATAAATTTAAAGATCAGCATTTCTAAAATATGGACAATATTTAACAATGGATGCTGAAATGAGTGATGCATAATTAAAAAGTTTGATGCTCAATAACATAAACATACTTATAAAGTATTGCTCCCCAAATAATGTTAGTTACACTGATGAGAAAGAGTAACTCTACAGTGAAGAACACTGGTATAAACTACCTAATTCAAATAATCAAAGTTAGCATCTAATAATAGGACAAACCAATATCAAAGTCTTCTTAATATAATCCACAAAACGGAATACAGCGTCACTTCTATCATATGCTTGCCAAAAAATACATAACTGTGATATAATCATGAGGAAACGCCAGACTTCTCCACATTGGGGAACATTTTGCAAAAGTAACACCCCATGCTTTTCCAAAATTAAGGTGTGTAAAGTCAATGAAAGACTGGAATTTTTGCAGATTAAAAGAGAATAAAGAGACATGAGACTGAAGGCAATATGTTATATCGGGTTCCTGAATATAGAGTTTATTCTAGTTTTTTTTTTTCCTCTCTCTCTCTCTAAAGGACGTTAATGGGACCATTGGAATATATGAAAAAAGTTGGTAGAATATGTAATAATATTAGGTGAATATTAATGTCATTTTGAAGACTGCACCATGGTTATGACATCGGGGCCTATCATGGGGAGGGGGGAGGAGGGAGGGATTGCATTGGGAGTTATACCTGATATAAATGACGAATTGATGGCTGCTGACGTGTTGATGGGTGCAGCACACCAACATGGCACAAGTATACATATGTAACAAACCTGCACGTTATGCACATGTACCTTAGAACTTAAAGTATAATAAAAAAAAAAAGAAAGAAAGAAAATGGCTTTGTTCGTAAGAAATAGAAATGGACATATTTAAAGGCATAAGGAAAATATGACTTCACGTTACACTAAAGTGACTCCAAATAAAAAGATTGTGGTTCCATAATTGTTTGAGGCTAAACTGTAGAAATCTCAGCACCTAATTTGGTGTTGGTTCTTCCCAAAGAAATTTTACATTTGCTTCTGCCTGGAAATAAAGTCACTTCTGTCTCCTTTCAAAGTCTATGACATAAAGTAAAAAATTTTTTCTGCTTTTCTCACCTATTTCTGGCAATACTAAGTATTAAATTTTCCTTAAGTCCATTCTACATTTTTCTGATGAAGTTAAATTTCCAGACTTAATTGAATTGCAGTTATCTTTTTTTTATTTTATGGTGAATTTTGTGTGCATATTTTGTTTAAGACATTTTTCAAGGTCGTGAAGATACACTTCTCTATATGCTTAGAAAATTTGTTAAATGTTTTGTATTTATTTCTATTATACATTTCAATTTAATATTTATATTTTGTTGTCAAGATGGAGAAGGGATTTTGAATTTTATAGTAGTTGTTAGTTTACAAA
Source organism: Trachypithecus francoisi (assembly GCF_009764315.1). Lineage (NCBI taxonomy): Eukaryota > Metazoa > Chordata > Mammalia > Primates > Cercopithecidae > Trachypithecus > Trachypithecus francoisi. The sequence continues at coordinate 52,711,126 of NW_022681463.1, read as the reverse complement.
TTCTCCTGCTACTCACTCATAGGCGCTGGCAGAGGACTCAAGATCCCTGGCTCAGAGGAAAAGAAGCTTTATCATTCCTAGCAAATGCAGTAGACGTAGTGTCAGCATTTGCTCCCGTGAAGGCCAGGGTTTCTTGGGGGAGGGAGGGAGAGATCAACAGAGGAGAACACTGGCTTTTTAGACAGTGAGACTCTTCTCTATAATACTGTAATGATGGATCCATGTCATGACACATTTTACAAAATCCACTTAACTTCACAACAAAGAGTGGAACCTCAATACATGCAAATTAAGATATATCATATAAGAAGTCAAAGGATTCTAGGACAAAGTACAGAATGTGACAAAGAAATTATAAATGAATAACAAATGCATGAAGCAGTCTCCATGGAAAAGGTGGTGGCAAAGGTAGTGGCCTAATTAACTTGGAAAATGAATGGGGTCTGTAACAGAAAATGCAAAAGGAATTGCACGTAAGCAATGTATTCTAGTCAATAAAATTTGTTCATTTGGGAATATGCGTGAACAACTCTGATACTGCTAAATATGTTAGCAGGAACTGAATAATTAAGTAAATGGATGACAGATGGTAAGAGCTAGGTTTCTAACTGTTGGACTAGTAGTTTAGAGATAAGCAGGGGACTAGACTGGTCTATATGGTAATGGACTGGAGTTGAAGACATCAGTATGAAGTCATGTTTTGCTTAATGTAGATAAAGATGGTTACATATAGAAACACTCATAGAAATGTGATTATACAGGACTTAGTATACACACATATATCTCTGTCCTCTGCCAGTTCAATGAACTGAAATAAATAAAAATTCAATGGCAATGAGCTCACCTAACACCCAATCTTGGTTTATGATACTATTGTCCAATAAAATATATCAGATATCCTTAGAGAAATGGCTAATTCTAGGACTTGGGCTGGACATATACAAGATAAACTTTGAATCACAAAGTAAAGAAGGTCTAAAACACAAACGTTTTACCAACTTTTAAAATAGTTGTTTTTTTCTTGCAAATTTGTTTAAGTTCCTTGTAGACTCTGGATATTAGACCTTTGTCAGATAGATAGATTGCAAAAGTTTTCTCCCTTTCTGTCATATTGTTACTTGTTACTGCTCTATTTAGGTCTGGCATTTCTTAATAGTGCATTCTTGATAGGTTGTATGTTTCTAGGAAGTTATTCATTTCTTCTAGATGTTCCAATTTATTGGTATATAGTTGCTCATAATATTCTGTAATGATCCTTTGAATTTCTGTGATATCAGTTGTAATGTCTCCTGTATTGTCTCTAAATTTTATTTGTTTGAGTCTTTTCCCTTCTTTCTTAGTCTGGCTGAAAGTTTGTCAATTTTGTTTATTTTTTCAAAAACACAATTTTTGTTTCATTTTTATGGTATGTTTTAGTCTCATTTTTACTTATTTTTACTTTGATCTTTATAACTTATTTTCTTCTGCTAATTTTGGGTTTTCTTTTTCTCTCATTTTTATAATTCTTTAAGAAGTATCATTATTTTGTTTATTTGATTTTTCTTGTACTTTTTTGATGTAGATGTTTATTGCGATAAACTTCCCTCTTAATATTGCATTTTCTGTATCCCATAGGTTTTAGCATATTATATTTCAATACATTTTTTAAATTTTCTTCTTAGTTTTTTCATCGACCCAATGATTGTTCAGGACTATATTGTTTAATATCCATGTGTTTATATTTTCCAAAGTTTCTCTTATTATTGATTTTTAGTTTTATTTCATTGCAGTCAGAAATGATGCTTGATATTATTTTAATTTTTTGAAAATTTTTAAACTTATTTTCTGTGCTGACACATGGTCTATCGTGGAGATTGTTCCATGTGGTGAAGTAAAGATCATCTAGACAGAAAAACAGAAAATAAGTATCAAACTTGACTGGTATTACAGAACAAATGAGTCTAACAGACATTAATAGAACATATCATGCAACAGCTGTTATTATTTTCTGATTTTCTATCTAGATGATCTGTCCAATGATAAAATTAGGATGTTGAAGTCCCTACTCATTATAGGATTAGAGTGTATCTCTGCCTTTAGCTCTAATAATATTTGCTTTATATATTTGGGTTCTCCAGTGTTGCATGCATATATGTTTACAGTTTTTTCATCTTCCTTCTACGTTGATTCCTTTGTCATTATAAAATGATATTGTTTGCCTTTTTTAGTTTATTTTTCTTGAAATATATTTTGTCTGTTATAAGTATACCTATTTCTGCTCTTTTTTGTTTCCAATTTGCATGGAATACCTTTTTTTATTCCTTCATTTTCGGTCTATTTGCATCTTTACAGATTAATTTAATTACTTATAGGCAGCATATAGTTGGGTTTTATTTTTTATCCATTCAACCACTCTATGTCTTTTGATTGGAGAATTTAGTCCTTTAATATTCATTGTTATTATTCATAGATAAGAACTTACTACTGCCATTTTGTTACTTATTTTCTGGTTGTTTTGTTGGTGCTCCCTTTTTTCCTTCCTTCTTGTGTTCTTTTATATAAAAATGACTTTCTATGGAAGTATGTTTTAATTTATTCTTTTTTATTTCCCACAAAGTAACAAAAATGACATTTTATAACAAATTATTTTAAGCTGAAGACAATTTAATTGTGATCACAAAGGAAAAAACAAAACAAAGAAAAAAACTAAAATGCTCTACACTTTAAATTATTCCTGCTTTCTGACTTTTTGTTGCTTCTCTTTATATTTCTAAATATCATATGTCACTTAAAATTGTCGTCTTTATTATTTTGATAGGTTTATCTTTTTTCCTACTTAGGTTATGAATGACTTACATATCACAGTTACATTTGTCTGTGCATTTATTTTTACCAGTGAATTTTATACCTTCAGATAATTATTAGTTGCATATTGGCAACCTTTTCTTTTGGACTGAAGAACTCCCCTAACATTTCTTGTAAGACAGATCTGGTGCTGAGAAAATCCCTAAATCCTTACGTTTTTTTTTTTTTTTTCTTTTCTCTTATTTTAGTTTATTTTCTCTTTCTTTCTCTTTCTTTCTTTCTTTCTTTCTTTCTTTCTTTCTTTCTTTCTCTTTCTTCTTTCTTCTTTCTTTCTTCTTCTTTCTCTTTCTTTCTCTTCTTTCTTTCTTTCTTTCTTTCTTTCTTTCTTTCTTTTCTTTCTTTCTTTCTTTCTTTCTTTCTTTCTTTCTTTCTTCTTTCTTTTTCTTTCTTCTTTCTTTCTTTCTTCTTTCTTTCTTTTCTTCTCTTTCTTTCTCTTTCTTCTTTCTTTCTTCTTTCTTTCTTTCTTTTCTTCTCTCTCTTTCTTTTCTTCTCACTTTTTCTTCTTTTCCCTCCCTCCCTCCCTCCCCCTCCCCCTCCCTCCCTCCCCCCCTTCCTCCCTTCCTTCTTTCCTTCCTTCCTTCCTTCCTGAAAACAATCAATTTATCAGCTCCAGAATTTCTGCTTGATTTTTAAAAACTGTTTTAATTGTTTTTGTTACATTTTTCTGATAGAATTCTGAGTTCCTTCTCTGTGTTATCTTATACTTTGTTGAGCTTCTTCGAGACAAATATTTTGAATTCGTTATTTAAGACGTCATTTATCTCTGTTTCTCTAAGATTGGTCACTAGTGCCTTATGTAGTTTGTTTGGTAAGCTTATGTTTTCCTGTACGTTCTTAACGTTTTTGGATCATCATTTATATCTGGGCATTGAGGAGTTTGGTATTTATTTTAATCTTTGCAGTCTAGGCTTGTGTCTTTCTTAAGAGGACTTTCAAAGACTTCAAAGGGGATTAAGTGTTGTAACCTAAGCCTGTGGTCAGTGCAGCTATTTTAGCACTAGGGGGCACCCTACGTCCAGGAACAGTGAGACTCTTACTGGCTCCTAGAAATACAGCTTTGGCGGACTTGGATAAGATAAAAGAATTCCTTGGTTTACCAGGCAAAGTCTCTCACTATTCTCCTCCCTTTTTCCCGAACAGAAAGAGTCTCTCTGTGCTGCATTTCATAGAGTTGGGAAAGGAGTGACATGGGCTCTCTCATGGCCACCATAGCTGGCACAATGCTGGGTCACACGTGAAGCTCACAGCCTTCCAGATCAGCACAGTACTGGAGCTTTCCCAAGGCTTATGGCCAGTACTGCCTGACTGCTGCTGATGTTTAATCAAGACTGAAGTGTGCTTTCCTTAGCAGGCAGTGAAATCCTGCCAGGACTGGCTTCACCCAATTTTCCAGTGGATTCTTTTCTGATCCAGAATAGGAATAGAAATACCATCCAAGAGCAAAGGTCTGGAGTTGGAAGCTTCAGAAATCTGCCTGGTTCTTCATTTTACTGTGCCTGAGCTTGTCCACAGTTACAAGACAAAATTCTCTGAGTTTGTTTGTTTGTTTTCCCCTCTCCTTTCCCCAACCAGAAGGAATCTCCTTGCGTTGCATTGCCTGGAGTTGGGAGAGGAGCTGCAGGCACTCTCATGACCTTCGCAGCTGGTGCCACAGTGAGTCATACCCCATGTCCACTGCCTCTGAGACCAGAAAAACACCAGGGCCTGACCAAGGACTGAAGTTCCTGTTGCCTGACTTCCTCTCACATTTATGTGGTGCCCCAGGCCATGTTAGTCAGCTGGTAGTGAAGCCACCTGGGGAGACGGATTTTCCTCTGGATTTTCCAGGGTTGATGTAGATGTGTTTTTGTTGTTGTTGTTGTTGTTGTTGTGTTGTTGTTGTTGTTTGCAATAGATGCCAGCAGAATTCTGCCCTGTATTGTATTCTGCTGTGACAGGACAGCACTGAGTGCCTATGCAAATTCTCATACTCACTTTGTTCTCCCTTCCCGAAGCACATGCAATCTCTCTCTGCCCTGTGTTACCAGGGATTCATGGAGGGGTAGTGCAGACAGTGCGAAATTGTCCTTTTAACCTTATTCAATGCCTTTTTCCTCGTTATGATGTTATAATGAAGTACTGTGGTTGCTCAACTGATTTTCTGGCTCTTATGAAGGTGTTTTCTTGCATGGTATAGTTGTTCAATTTGCTGTTTGTGTCAAGAGACAAACATTGGTGTCTTCTATTCAGCTGTGTAACTCCACTTTCTCCTTTCAATCAACTAAGTATGATCCCTTCAGAGTATAAGGAGGAAAGGGTAAAAGAAAGTATATTCAGGCATACTCTCCAAAGTGTAAGGGGGGGCCTCTTTTCCCTGTGATTGAATGTTTATCATTTGGAGTGATTTTTCATATAATAGAGCCATTGTCTTTTCACTGCTTTCTCACCTTTTCTGAGAGAAGTACAGTAGATTTGACCGATGACACTTAAAAAATGACTGGTGAAAATAGGTGTTTTTATTGTTGTTAGGAATACCTTCTGCAGAGCATCTTTATTTTGGTCTCTTCCTTCTATGTTAAATATTGCTTACTTCTCTGTAGCAGTCCTATAGTTGTATAACAGTGCAAATGATTCTATGTGGAAGTGTGTTCAACTTTTGAGATGAAGTATTAGCAAATTTGCTTAGCCACATTTTTCAATTACACGTATCCGACATCTACTCTCTTACTGAGGTATAAATGAGAGAGAGAGTGATTTTTTTTTATTTTTTAATTACAATAACTCCTCATAATTCCAAATACTGCAACTGTTTCTACATTTATGTTTATATTAATTTCTTTATATATATATTAGTTTTACTTTTTCTACTGTTTACTTATTCATTCAATAAACAGTTACTGAGGGGTAAGCAGAAGAGCCGTATATCTTCTATCATACAGCTTTGACTTATGGGAAAGAAAAGGAAAACTTAGTAAGATCAGAATGTTTATTTATACTTGTGATAAATACTGGTACAAAAAAGAATAGGGTTCTCTGATGGCTTATAAATAAGGAACTTTATTTGGATCGGATGAATGTGGGGTCAGGAATGCTTCACTGACAAAGTGACTTTCACCTGAAATCTGAAGAATACATTGTTTTCAGAGCATCAAAAATAACATAGAGAGCATTACTTCTTTTGATCGTGACAATATTCTCTATGTGTAGCAGAGGGATTGACAAATATTTTGCAATAAAGGCCAGATACTAAATATTTTTAACTTTGTGGACCATATTGTCTCTGTTAATACTTAATTCCATCACTGTAACAGGAAAGCAGCGGCCATTGATAATATGTAAGTGAACGGGTGTGGCTGTTTCTGAAATATGATTTACAAATAATTAGTGGTGAACTGAATCCTGGTTGAGCCTCATAATATGCTACATTATTTATTTCTACTTTACTCCTTATAGAAAACATCTTTACATGAAACTTTAAATCAGGAATTTGCATCTTCTTGTGGTTTGTTTTGTTTGTTTTTAGTCTAAATGAAGAACTATACATACGTAACTTTTAAATTGCCCTTATTGATTTCCATCTATCTTACCATAGGTATTAAAAAATCTTTTATTCCATGTATCTTTTTTTCTCCCAGTTGTATTATTCTCAGGACAAATATCTTGTTTGCAATGTCTTTGTAACAGTAATTGATCACAAAATTTAAAGAGACATTGTCAAGGGGAGTGTTTTCCAAAATATGTCCCATGGAATGCAGATCCCTTGAAATGTTACAAGAGCTTGAATGTCAAATAAGATTAGAAATCAATGTATGCCACTGATTCCTAAATGCCAAAGAGTAACATTTTCTTAATGTGCAAAGAAAAAAAAATGAGATATATGAGAACTATGTGGTTAGATTTTTGTAAATGTAAAGGTATTTATTGTAAGACTTACTTTGAAGTTGTAGTTTTTCTGTATTTCAGAGGCAAAATGTACTACCTTTGAGAAAATGGTGGCAATAGTAGGTTACTCCATTAAACTATTCTAGCGAGGAAATTTTTTGTAACTCATAAAAAAACTTTAATTTCTATTTCCAGTACATATCTCCCATATCTTATAATCCACTAAAAAATATAAGATAGAAACTTTGGGATTGCATTTGCATTTGCAAATGCTTTTAATACATTGATATTTAAAAAATCAAAGCCAAAATATTAAATATGTGAGCTTATATAGTTGTTCTTTTATTAACTACTCACTTTTCTTTTCTGCTTCAATTCTTCTTTAGCCTTATTTACCTACTCTCCCACTTTGGAAATAGTTTTCTTTATTGTGTGGCTAGTTACAGCTTTCCCTCAAAGCTCATCTTGAAATGAGGCACGTGTAGGTATCATGTATGTACTTGATTAGAGGAAAAAATAATATCTTGTAAATAGCCTGTTTACTTTGTCATTTACAAAAGGAAAAATTATATTGAAATGTTTTCTTTAAGCATTTCCTGACATGCTGTGCTGTCATGCTAATGTGTTTGTTCTAAGAGTCTCTTATAACTCATTATTTAACTGATTATTAGATTGTTCTTTGTGACATATGAATGAAATGGTTTGAACCTAGGACAAAGCAAAAGCATACTGATTCAAAAGCATTGCTCCAATATGTTTAATGAGTTTGGTTCTCTAATTGGAATCATATAGTAGATAAAATAATTATACAAATGTTGTCTAAGTGGCCACGTGATCTGTTTCTATTATCTTGTTACCTGTCCTTTCTTTCATTTTTGCCATTATTGATAAAGATTTTATTTTGCTATAGCTCCCTCAAGCCCATCCACAGGGGATTTTTAGCAATTTTCATCCAGAAAGTGGGAGGCAGAATGAGTTGAAGATAAATTTGAGCTTTGAGCATTTTTCTCATGTTGAATCAATTGTTCTGACTCTCACAGTGATGAAGTGTGAGAAATGAATACATTGATTACTTAATGGGCTCTCAACTTTTAAATATTTTATTCAGTCAAGCAGTTTCAGGCTTTTAATTTTCTTATGTGGGCCAATCTCTTAACATCGAAATTCATTTATGTATAAATGGATTATATTCCTTCCACAGAGTATGTATATCTGGGCCTTTGTTACACATTTGTCCTTGCAAGTTTTTGCTAGCAAAATTAAGCCAAGCTGAATCATGGATAGCATAAATGAGTATTAGATCAGCAAGGGCAGAAGCAATCTTCATAATGGGCTAAAAGTTATAGCCCATGGGAGATGAGATGGTCAGAAAACAAACTCAAGTTATAGCTGATACAAAAGTAGCTAGTGTGAGCCTAAATGGCTTAGCGGATAATGTTCTCATTAAATGCTTCCAACTTTCTGGTTGACAGGAAATAAAAAAAAAAAACATAAATAAAAGCATATATATGTTCATGTTTAGCAAGTGTTTTAAGCAAAAATTTTAATGTGCTATCTAGCTGAACTTAAGTAATTTCAAATTTAGTTTAAAATAAAACAATATACTGCTGTCTGAATGTGATAATATCATATATAATGATATATTATATATAGCTCAGCCCTTGTTGCAGTATTTTTTATTAACATTAGAGTGCTGCAGGGCTCAAAAGCAGGTGTCAGAAAACAATTTCCCTCTCTGCCATTTTGCTGACCTCCTTTCACTTGCTCCTTAGAAGATGAACGCAGGCCTTAGAAACGAAAAACACATTTTTATCTTTTTTTTTTTTTTTTGGCTCTGGCCACAGGGAAACTCTTTGACTTACCTTATCTAATTGTAGGTCACAAGAATCTCATTTCGAAAGAGGTCCTGCCACATACCCTGGAGGAAGATATGCTCCAGGGAGAAGTAAAGAAACATTGAACAGAGAGACTGCTGAATTTCCTGACTTAATCTATTAGTATTAGATTATACTCTTTTTGTTTAATCACATTTCTTCTCAGTTGTCAGTCATGCTTATCCAATGAAGTTTCCGTCAGAAGCCCAACAGGACAGGGTTCAAAGAACTTCCTGATCGCTGAACATGTGAAGGTTACTGGAGGGAGAGCCTTGGTGAGGGCATAGAAGCTCCTCAATGGACCCTTTTCACATGCACAGCCCTATGCATCTCTTCATATCTATCTTTTGTAATATTCTTTGTTATAAACTGACAAATATAAGTAAGTGTTTCCCCGTGTTCTCTGAGCTGCTTTAGCAAACTAATTGAACCTGAGAAGAGGGTTGTGGATACCTCGACTTATAGTCCATTGATCAGAAGCACAGGCAAAACAACTTATTGCCATAAGAAGTTGTGTGAGGAGCAGTCTTGGGGACTCAGCCATTGACCTGGGAAATCTAATACCTTCTCCAGGGAGATGGTATCTGAATTGAACTAGAGGACATGCAACTGTTGTCCACTACAAAACAGACTGCTTGTTTGATGTAGGGGGAAAGCCCTTCCACATATAGTCACAGAAGTCTTCTATGTTAATTATTTTTGTTGAGTGAGAGTATACAAGAAATTGAGTTTGATTTCTTCTGTATTCTAGACTGAGAAAAACTTTTTTCTATTAAATATTAATCATTATTTAGAAAATTTTGATTTTAGAAAATATTTTCTAGGTAAGTGTATTTTGATGGATTTTTTAAAACTAATTGACATAACTGTTATTTTATTCTTCACTTAAATAGTAAGGATTTAATGCACTTATAATAGCAATGGTTTTGCTATTATACTTTTTGTTCTATAATGATGCTTTTTAAAATCTTAAAATATTTAGAAATATAGAGTCAGTCACTAGTAGTTTGATAATTGCAACCTATTTACTTAGTAATACAAATCTTTTGGGAAACCATTTCAAACTTCGATCCACATCTAATCCAAGTAAGTTTTCCATGATATAGATATAATGGATAGAGACAGATAGCGAGTTACTACATGAGGAGTAGATTCCAAAGTAAGTCTTAAAAAAAAACTGAAAGTTTCATGTTAATGAGATGTAAAATTTCATTTTGTTTAGTCACTGGTATTTTGGGATTACTTTTACTAAAGCTTGCATTAACTCTATCTGAATATACAGTGCGATATTATGCTGTGCCTGATCCATTGGAGATGTTGAAATTAATATACTCCCTTTCTTTCCAGTTATATTTATTAAATCAAATGATTAGCTACACAAGGAAGTTAAGAACTGCCTCCTCTCACCCTTTATTTGCCTTCTTGAGGCATAGAGAAAGTGACTGAAGGATGAGTTACTAGAAGAGCCTTTGGCTTCTACAATAAATTTACTTATAGACAAATATTTGTGAATATGTCTTAACCATTCTACTGCATTGAAAAGCCTCGAAAGGAAAAATACCTTTAAAATACTTATATTAATATTCCCTATATCATTTGTGAATGGTACGTGATAAAAATTTTAAGATGGAGTAAAAAGTCGGTCCTTTTTGTGACATAGTTTTAGAATTTTCACTCTCTTATCAGTTCTATTTTGGAAGAACTAAAGTGATAAAGGTTCATTTTGAAATGTCTTTTAAAATATGTTTTGCAGAACTGAATATACCATTTTTAATATAATACGATGAACTTAATATCTGTGTTATCATTGGGTTCTTTGTTCAATCTTTTATTTACTCTATTCAATCTTAGACTATATTAGATGTATTAGATCTGACAATCGTCTCATAAATTTGAGGAGTCTTATTGAGTTTTCAGTCACCTAGGATGTACTTCTTTTGAGAAAATCACCCTATTCCTTGGGAAGTAGTCTCCTAGGAAATTGTCTTGCATAGATTATTTGCAGGATATATGGAGTACCTGCAAATCATCAGACATTGCAGCTATGGCCAGAAATTACATGTGGGCTTTCAGAGTTGATAGCCAAGACTATAATACTATTGGGAATAACCTCTCAAGTAAAAAATAATATCCCTAAAATGTGATATAGGAAACTTGTTCAAGAGTTTACCTTGATTCTAACATGCCATTCCATAGGGGAAACAAATCTCTTTAATAAAGACTGAAGACCTTTACAGGTAAAACTCAAAACTTTATTACAATGGTTCTATAAAAGATATTTATGGTACATATCTCTCCCCATGTTACAGTTTCTGTAAATGTTAATAAATTATAGTTAATATATTTATCCACAGTGATCTCTTCATACCTCTTTATCCTTAAACAAATCATGGGGGGCAGGAGACAAAAATGTTAATAATGACCTCTTTTAGAAAAATCAATTAAAAGTAAAATCTCCCAACCAACGTAACATTTCCACATAGGTAATAGAGAAAAAAAAGTTTTATTATTGAATAAGCATTAAACCAAACTTTAATGTGCATTCAGACAATCCACTAGGAGATTACAAAGATAAAGAAATTTCACCATTTTGTAGCCAAGCAGAGACAACTTTTTACATACATGCTTTGAAGATAAACCACAAATTAGTCTTCAAGTAGGAGGACTTGATAGCACCATTTGTCACAAGTAGTTCATCCTACATTCAATGTAGTAATTGCATTGACTATTTGTGTTAGCTTATTGTTTTTTGTGCAGAGGAAAATCACATTTCTCATATCTTTATGACAGGTGGCAGGTAGCTTTGGCACTTGGATCGAGGCTTCCATTAACGTTAGGCTACTATCCTCCCACAGAAACTGAGAAAAAGGAGTGATATCTTCCTTGCTATTTATAGGTCCATGAAAAAGACATTCCCAGGGCTTAAAGCTGATCAAAGGTCTATTCAGTTTTCAAAATTACTATCTAGTTTTGAAAATAATTTGTATACATTTCAAAAAGAGGATGAAATACTTGCAATTGCAATTAAAAACGAAACAGAGGAGATGAAAATTGCTTCCCTTATTTCCAATTAGGAGGATTAAGCATGTTATTTTTAATTTGTGTTTGCCCTTAAACTTGAAAACATGATATTGATTAAGGCTACCTAAACGTGCCAAGCTTCCCCTTACTCTTCTTATAACTCTGTTCAAAAACAAGAATAATTTTCTTTGAATCATTAATAAAATCATTTTATTTACTTTCATCTCTACATAAAGAATACTTAAAAATATATATTCTGAACAATATTAACATTGTCTCTAACACTTTTGCTTACGGTCTTTACATAGTTTTCAGCACACAGGTACAGTATTCTAATACATAAATAAGTTTATCCTACTATAATGAAGTCCACAGGGATTGTATCATACAAGCTTTAGAAGACAAATGGAACCAAAACAAAGGAAACAACAATGATTTCTTGACATGATGATATCGCTAAAAAATTTTATTTCCAGAGATATTAACAATTATCCTAGTTAAATGATGGTGGTCTTAAGTAATTCAGAATATGCCAAAATTCAGTACCGGGGCATTGATTGTTTTGTTATTTCTAAAATTATTCCCTGAAATACTATTAGTGGGGAGTTAGGCTAAAATGATTTTTCATATATATTGTATTGAAATTTGTTTTCATAAAATAAATCATTAAAAATGCTTTCAAGAGATGTAATTATCCTGAGACATGCTTGTAAAATTTCATGTGTCCATTGAAATGTTTTCCTCTGTCAAAATAAACTACAATATTAAGTCAGGGATTTGTATCATGGTCAAAATCTTTTCTGTTCATACTTTAAGTGTGTGTTGTGTTCAAAGTGAAAACTTCTAACAAGTCCTTTCTTTCTTGTTATAAAAAAAAGCAGTTCCCAGACCTATCCATTATTTGTATTGGTAATTTGTTATTCATCAAAAGAATTATAATAGAATAAATTCTAATATTTATGACCCATCATAGTGCTACAATTTTTACAGTCTGATTCAAGACTTGGAGTACACACAATTGTCTTGTTATTAATTTTAAAATGTAGTGCTGTGGGAGGTATGGTTAATTTTAGGAAGAAGTGCTGAGTGTTCACTCACTTCATCAAAAACAATAAAAGAAAGTGAAGGACAAGAGTAATAAAGAATATATAGTATCTTTATAATTGTAGGGTGATTCTATCTGACAAAAAGGATTCGCAAAGAGATTTGACTACTTGAATGGTTTGTGTAAATAAACTCAAAATCATCTGTAGGCCTTTCTATGGTCGATGTAAGTGAAAATTAAGGATGCAATGAACCCTTCAATGAGCAGTATCCCCTTTCTAACAAGCAAGGAAGAAAGTCAGTGTTCAAACGAACAATTGCAATTAAGTTCCTAACATTTCAAAAATATTATGGAGAAATTAACAAAGTTAAAAATGTATTAAACTTAATTATGCAGTGTCAGCTTCAAATATCTACTGTAATGAAACCTATATTCTTTTGAATTGAGTTCAATTAATTGCCATCATTTAGCACACCAGTGATTTATTGAAATTTTACCATCTCCCTCTCCTTTTTATCCTTGAAGTGAGCGAACCATTTCCCAGGGAATTATTTCCTTTAAAGCGTATTGGAAGGAAGCAAAGGGACTTTTTTTTTCTGCTTTACTTCCAGACTTGTAGTTTTGGTTGTTTGATTTAGCTTGTCATGTAGTTTTTTTTTTTTTTACCTGACTAATGATGCTAAGATCTAAGTCATAGATTTTCTATACATGTCAAGCACATTACAGTTTTCCTCAAACTCATGCTTCAGAAATACATACTCATGGTTTTACTCAGCTATTAATTTGATTTATTTTTGTTTTCTATGTCACTTTGTTATACTTATTATCAATAGTTTACATAGTGTGCACCTCCATCAATACTCATTTGAATGATAACATTCCTTATATCGATTATATACATGTTATGTTAGTAGATATGGAGATTAGAGTTAATCTGTATAATACTTAGTAGCCACCAATACTAATAAAATTCCTTTGGGGAAATATAGAAAGTGAAAAATGAAAGAAAAGAGAGAAAAAGAGAGAAACAAAGGGAAAAGGAGGAGGGAGAGACATAAAGAGAATGAGTGGGAAAGATTTCAGTTTCAATATAAGTGTTAAATACATTATTCTAAAAAGTATCTTTTAATAGAGAGTAACTTTTAATTTTCCCTAGTCTGTAATAGCTCATCTTGAAGCTCCTATATACTTTCAAATACAATTATACAAAATAGCATTGCACTGACTCATCCCCTAACCATAAATTTGCAATCACTTTTCCCTCCCTCATGTTCCTTCAATTAAGCCATGAACAATTGTTCCGGCTACTATATAGCATTTGCCATTTTTTCCTTTGTTTTTCTCTTGTTTATGCAGAGTTTGCTAAATTTCCGAATGTGTGGCAATGCCTTTAGCCTTTCCATGCTAAATATGATTTCTGTTGATTCCCCATTTATTTTAGTAATCCCATGTGCAACCCATAGTCCAACACTGTAAAGGTGTAACCATCTCAATAAAAATTTTCTAAACCTTTTAATTGTTTGTTATTGATTTCTTCTGTAGAATGCAGAGTCCACGCAGTCAGAGATCATATCTACCTTGTTGTTTTGTTATTGTTATTATTCTATTGCACATTGGTGTGACTACACCACCATAGAAAGCCAGTAAATATACATGAATCAAAGGATTTGTGTCTGCAATTTCTATAAATATTTCAGAGAGAGGGAGAGAGAGAACTCTCAATTTATAATTTTATTTTATTTATGGTAGCTCCCAATGCCCTTATTATGTGAAGAATTTAGAGTGTTTTTAAGAGGATAACCTAAATAGACAACCCTAGCAACAGTGGTACCAAGTATGAGTCTACTTTTGAGAAATATAACCATTGATGTGGATCAGCTCACATGCCTTCATTATGTCCTTCCTCAGAGAGACTTTTCTCCTCATGAAGTTCTTCAGATCAAAATGCTAAGGGAGAGCATAAGTTGTCATTTCTTGTCATGTATATCTACATATTTTCTTTCTAAGTTCCTGTGATTTGATAGCTAGGAATCCACCCCTAGGACACAGGAACAAGTATATATTCCAGGCAAGATACTCCATTTCTCCCACCACATTGATTCATTTAGAGATTGCTTTTGATCTAAGCTTGTCCACAAAGACTCAAACAGATAACTTGTATTAGAATAACATATTAGGAAATTGATATTCTAGTTTAGGTCACAGAGGCAGGTGGAGAATTGCTTATGTGAGGGAATGTGAGCTTCAGAATGCATTCTGCCAATAAAAGAGAGACTGCCTAAGACTAAAGCCAACATAGGGAGTCAAAACCAAGAGAGGGAGAGAGGGAAACTATTCTGAAAATATAATTTCAGCACGTGGATGCTGCTCAGCTCAAGCCAGAGTTATTCCTTGTCCCTTGTGTTACATGAACCAGTTTGAGAAGAGCTTTGGTTACCTGCCATTGAAAGTGTAAGAGTCTAATAGTCCTCTAGATTTCCAGACTTGCTTGAATCCTTAGTATAGATGCATTGAGTAAAGATTCCAAGATTGAATGGTTTAAACTCCATTTCTTTAACTATTTCCATGTTTAAAAATGCATTCACAATCATTTCAAGTGTTGCTTTGATCAGTTTTATTTGTTTTAATTGGGGGAAGAGGGAGGGCACCATGATCTGAAATTGTATTTTCATGTAGTCTTATTTACAGTTTCATGGTGATATTACTTTTATAAAGTATTTACAATTATTGAACTTTTTTCAAACAGTAATTTTTAATAAAAATATTTATTATTTGAAGTTGACCAATTCCTAGATTTGATAAGCTTTCTGTGTGAGAATCATTACAACAGGTGATACAGAGAAAGGGATTATACACATACGCTAGATCTGTATCTGTGGGAAGCTCATATATCAATGAAATTATTTAAAGGAGTTTTAAATTATATTTTGTATTCAAGAATAACTTCATATAAAGATACAAAAGCTTGTATAAAAATAAGTCATGAAAGCATATAAATAATTTATGATGTCAAACAAAAATTACATGAGGCAAAAACAGGTGAAGAAGACTTTATTTAAAATTATTGAAATAGAGGCCAGATGCCAGTTCTCAGTCTGAGCTCAACTCTACTGAAACAAAGCTGAAGGATTCTTCAAAGCTGAAGAGAGGAAAGGGGGGAGTCTCAGCCTGTCTGGGTTTGCTAATTGGCCTTAAGCAAAGGAAAAGCAAATTTTTCATATCTTTATGACAAGAGATCATTTTACAACTTGGGGCAAGATGTCTATCAAAGTTAGGCTCCTAATATTCTACAAAAATTGGAATATAAGATTTCTTTCTTTCTTGGTAATTGTATTTTATTTTATTTTTTTTTGTATTATACTTTATATTCTAAGGTACATGTGCACACTGTGCAGGTTTGTTACATATGTATACATATGCCAAGAGATAGTTCCAAGGTTCCTGAGAAAGACATTTCTGGTTTGTAAAACCAGTGAGAAGCTTGTAAAATGGTTTACATTTCAAAGAAGCAGAGAAATAATTTACAAGTTTTCTAAGGTAAGTGCTCTAAGAATAGAAAGGTTATGGGCCTAGAGTCAGGACTAAACCTATCTAAAGTTTAGTCAAGCTGAGGGAAATATGAAGGCCATCTTGCTCTAGAAACATGAACCACTCGTGACAACCAAACTAGAACCCATGAAATTCATACAATTTTGCATGCAAATAAAATAGAAAGGGTAAAACAATTAAATTATCATTAGTTCTACTACCTAGTTTCTATCAACTGCATCTTAAATTCTTTCACACGCAGAACATTTGAATTGATACCTTTCAGGACAATATAAATGTCTTATCACTAGTTTAGAATTGACTTGAAATTTACATTGTGAACAACTTAAATCTAGAACACGAAGTACCGTGTTTAGTGTTGAACCTTACTCTATAGTAGGATTCAAAATAATAAAAAATCTGACTTTTTATCTAATGAACTGTGAATAATGAGGTTTTATTAAAATGCCTAATTTGTTTAGGTATATGCAATGCCTAGTTATCAAATTCTTCTAGCAAAATTACAAATAGAGAAGGTTGAATCTGTTAAATTAAGAAGGTCATTGAAGTAATTAAGATTGTTGAAGCATATTATTAATACATTATAAGGGAGGGTAATAATGGAAAATCTACCTGCTCCCCCATGTTCAGGCTTATGTTTCTATTAATTTCATTATCTGAGACCTCAGAAAATAGCACACAATCTCTCTCTCTCTCTCTCTCTCACACACACACACACACACACACACACACACACACACACAGCTGACCCTTGAACAACAGGAGTAGTACAGGTTTCAACTGTTTAAATTCATCTGTATGCAAATATTCTTCCAACTCTACCACTCTGGAGACAACACCAACCTCTCCTCTTCCTCCTTTTTCTCAGCCTATCAAAGTTGAAGACGGAAAGGATGAAGAGCTTTCTTATAATCCACTTCAATTTAATAAATAGTCAATTTATTTTTGCTTCTTTATTATTTTCTTAATACAATTTTATTTTCTCTAGTTTAGTGTAGAAATACAACATACGATACATATAACACAAAAAATATGTATCACTTGACTGATTATGTTATCAGTAAGGCTTCTGGACAACAGTAGGGTATCAGTAATTAAGTTTTGGGAGAGTCAAAAGTTATTTGTGGATTTCTGATGGCATGGGGGTCAGCAATCCTAACCCCTGTGTTGTTCAAGGGTTAAAAGTGTGTGTGTGTTTGGGTGTGTGTATACATATATCATAAATTATTATTAAGAAGACACCTAAGACATATTTTAATAAATAAAGAAATAGCATAAGGCTTGCCCTAATTTCTAAATTTCTTCATTTACTGAGAAAAAATGTTTATTAATAAGTAGAATTTATGTGAAAATGATAATACTGCCCAAAGCAATCAACAGATTCAATTCCATTCCCATCAAAGTACCCTAATTATTATTCACAGAACTAGAAAAAAACAATTCTAAAATTCATCAGGAACCCAGAAAGAACCTATATAGCCAAAGCAATGCTAAGCAAAAAGAACAAATCTGGACGCATCACATTACCTAACTTCAAATTACACTACAAGGCTAGAGCTACCAAAACAGCATGATACTGGTATAAAAATAGGCACATAGACCAATGGAAAAGAATAGAGAACCCAGAAAAAAAGCCAAATACTTACAGACAACTTATCTTTGACAAAGCATACAAAAACATAAAGTGGAGAAAGAACACTAATTTAATAAACGATGCTGGGAAAACTGGCAAGTCACATACAGAAGAATGAAACTGGGTCCCCACTTCTCACCTTATGCAAAAATCAACTCAAGATGGATCAGAGACTGAAATCTAAGACCTGAAATTGCAAAAATTCTAAAAGATAACATCAGAAAACTTCTTCTAGACATTGGTTTAGGCAACTAATTCATGACTAAGAACCCAAAAGCAAATACAACAAAACCAAAAATAAACAAATGGGACCTAATTACACTAAAAACCTATTGCACAGCAAAAGAAAAAAATCAGCAGAGTAAACAGAAAACTCGCAGAGTGCAAGAAAATATTTGCAAACTATGCATATCCAATATCTACAAGGAACTCAACCAAATCAGGAAAGAAAAAACAAGTAATCCCACCAAAAAGTGAGCAAAGAACATGAATAGACAATTCTCAAAGTTATACACACACACA
Source organism: Trachypithecus francoisi (assembly GCF_009764315.1). Lineage (NCBI taxonomy): Eukaryota > Metazoa > Chordata > Mammalia > Primates > Cercopithecidae > Trachypithecus > Trachypithecus francoisi. The sequence goes on along the minus strand of NW_022681463.1, from coordinate 52,692,777 downwards.
CACACACACACACACACACAGCCAACAAACATAAGAAAAAATGCTCAACATCACTAATTATCAGGGAAATGCAAATTAAAATCAAAATGAGATAAGATCTTACTTCTACAAGAATGGCAGTAATAAAAAATAAAAAAAAAATAGATGTTTACTTGGATGTGGTGAAAAGGGAACACTTTTACACTGCTGGTGGAATGTAAACTAGGACAAATACTATGAAAAATAGTATGGCGATTCTGTACAGAACTCAAAGTAGAGCTACCATTTTATCCAGCAATCTCTCTGCTGGCTATATCTAACCAAAGAAAAATAAGTCATTATATGAAAAAGACACATGCACATGCATTTTTATAGCAGCACTATTTGCAATCGCAAAAGTAGGGAAGCAACATAAATGCCCATCAACCAATGAGTACATAAAGAAAATATGGTATATATACACCATGGAATACTACTCAACCATAAAATGGAATGAATTTATAGACTTCGCAGCCACTTAGATGGAACAGGAGGCCCTTTTTTAAGTGAAGTAACTCAGGAACAGAAAACGAAATATTGTATGTTCTCACTTGTAAGTGAGAGCTAAGCTGTGAAGATGCAAAGACGAAAGAACGATATAATGGACTTTCAGCAATGAGGGGTAAGGGTGGGAGGCAGGTAGGGAACGAAAGACTACATCTTGGGCACCGTGTACATTGCTTGGGTGATGAGTGCACCAGAATCTCAGAAATCACAACCAAAGAACTTATTTATGTAACCAAAGACCATCTGTATTTCAAAAACTATTGAAATAAAAATAAAAAATAAAAAAGCAAAAACCAGAATTCAGCACAAAATGAAGATACGAGTATATAAGAACAATTAGGTGTTTTAATGTCAAACATCATAAAGATAACTCATTTAAGGATAATAATATTAATTGTTAAGATTTTTCTTTTTTTCTAGCTTAACTGATGTGTTGTATAGAAAGAAATAAAACCTTAAAAGAATGTGCTAAGAAAAAAAAAGTGCTGAAGAGTAGAAAATAAGAGAAATGAAGAGTAATACAATGGGCACTTTAGTTGAAAATGTAGTACATACACATGATGGAATACTATGAAGCCAGAAAAAAGAATGAGATCATGTCCTTTGCAGGAACATGGTTGGAGCTGGAGGCCATTATCCTTGTCAAACTAATGTGGGAACAGAAAACCAAATACTGCATGTTCTCACTTATAAGTGGGTGCTAAATCATGAGAACACATGGACACGTACAGGGGAACAACAAACACTGGGGCCTATTGGAGAATGTAGGGTGGGTGGAGAGAGAGGATCAGGAAAAATAACTAGTGGGTTACTAGGCTTAATACCTGAGTAATGAAATAATTTGTATGACAAACCTTCATGACACAAGTTTACCGTATAACAAACCCGTATGTGCACCCATGAACTTAAAATAAAAGTTAATAAAATAAAATAATATAAAATTCACTTTATTTCTTATCACTGAAATTTGAGTGAACATTTCTAAAGGTCGTAGTACTATTATTCATGTAATATCTTTTCTAAAATGTTAAATTATCAAGTTCTCCATCACTATATGTTCTGGAGGTTATTTCTGGGTCAACTGAACCTGACCTTCAAATATTTACAAGGGAAGGATAGATAATTTTTCCTTCACTACAAATACAAGTATAAGCTAATTGTTGAGACTGAGGCCTACTGTATAACTTGATTCCCAAAGCGGATTACAGGTGTGGATGAAGTAATGTCAAAATAACAGAAATCACATTTTCTGGTTTCCCCAAGGAATAACCTAATAACTTCTATAGAAGACTTTCCCATATTTTGAAAATGTGTAAAACTGCCTTTTCTGCTAAACACAACTACACAGTTGGAACAATGAACTCACCAATATAATTTCCTTTTTTATTTCAAAAATTTAAGCTGCTCTTTTAAAACACTTGCTTATTGCTCAGCTTGGCTACACACCTATATAGGCTAACATGGACAATTTCTAATTCTGTCTTCCAGGTGTGGCAAGTAAGTATATCAATCAACTTTTCTTTTACCTTTCTTTTTTTTTTTTTCTCCTAAAGAAATTTTCTGCTTTTTTTTTCTTTTTCTTTTTTTTTTTTTTTTTTTTTTGTTCATTGTATGTCCAATTCCATCACGAGGTCGATAATATGACTTATTCAATAGATTCTTATTGACTGCTCTATAAAGAGAGTGATAATCACTAAAGAAATAAACATGCTTGAGACCAGAAATCTATCCTTGACAATCGTTCAGACTAGAATGATGGATAACCACGAGGCAATGTGAGGAATAACTATGTATCTATGTTAGAAATATACAATTTGGGAGACGCTTTTTACAAAAAATGGTACTGAATACAAATAGGAAACCATCTACAGGCACTTCAAAGATGCCTATAAAATTGAGGGGCTGTGAATCCTACATTTTATTCGCATTATGGTAAATTAGCTGCTGATGATGAGCATTATAATGGTGATATATACAAAGTGCTGTGGGTACACTATTGGTCAGAATACTTGCTCATTTACAGTTACCGTCTCATTAAATGCTACAGGAAGGAGCCTATTACTTCTGCCACCTGTGGGACTCAATAGAGACTTCATTACAGTGAAATATGAGCTAAGGTTGGTAAATGAGAAACAGTTCACCAGTTAGATTAGGTAGGAAAAAAACCTTTTCAAGCAGAAGGAGACAAAAAAATAGAGGCAAAAAGATATGACAATGTGCAGCTTTTTCAAGAAATTGCAATAATATACAGCACAACTGCATGAAAAAAATAGGAAAAATATGTCTAAGCTGGACATTAGATCGACTATTATCAATTAAAAAAGGTTTTTGGTACTTGTGTGCCATGATAAAAAAGATAGCTATATATTTTAAAGTGGTGAAATGCTTAACTAGAAAGTTACAGTGCCAGCTCTCTCTTTTTTAACATTTCTAACTAACATTATATGTCATCCACCATAGGTTTTGAAAAAGAATTATATTTTATGCTCATGTGCTATCCCAATTATTTATTGTTAGTATCTCCATAATGGGACATAGAGAAAGTAAACACTACCAGTTAACATTCGTATTAATTTATGTATAAAATATACAGCATGTAGAGAACACTATTTGTCAAGTGACTAGATATTACTAAATCACTATGAAAATATTTATATTGCTATCCAATTTTTTCCTGTTTATATAAGGACTTTCGTTTGCTCTGGAGAAAACTGGCAGGCTAATGACATTTAGAGTGATGACAGAATCATCTGTTAGCCTTCTCTATAATTCTCTCTAGGCCCTGACAGACAAATACATTTTCAAATGCTATAAAAAATTAAGTACCAAAACAATATAAAAATAACATTAAGGGTCTAATAAAAGAGGCTAAAACAAGGACATTGAAAGTTAATGCGTCCCATTCTGCGTAAACTTGCCTTATTCAATTTCACAGACATATAAAATGTAATAATTCTGTTTTGGTTGTTGTTGTTGTTGTTGTTGTTTTGTGTGTGTTTTTTGTTTGTTTGTTTGTTTGTTTTTTTTGAGACAGATTCTTGCTCTGTCACCAGGCTGGAGTGCAGTGGTGCGATCTTGGCTCATTGCAACTTCTGCCTCCTGGGTTCAAGCGATCCTCGTGCCTCAGCCTTCCGAGTAGCTGGGATTACAGGCACGTGCCACAACATCCAGCTAATTTCTGTGGTTTTAGTAGAGAAGGGGTTTCATCATGTTGCCCAGGCTGGTGTCGAACTCCTGACCTTGTGATCTGCCCGCCTCGGGCAAAAACAGACAAGATCTACTAAAAGGAGATATAAACAATGGTTTAGAAGTGATTATGAATCTGTTAGATGATTCCATATATATGTGTATTGGATGATTCCAATATATTTGCATTATCATTTAGGATGGTTTCTGCTGGAAGTAACCAATGCCCAGTACAAAGTGGTTTAAGTTATAAGTAGAATTGTGACAAGTCATGGTTCAATCATGATTTTGGTATATTTGTCTGTGATTTTTTAACTGTGCATGATAATTTTATCTAATGGTTATGACAATTCTGGGTCTTATACATGCCTAGTGGCAGAACCCTTTGGTTCTAGTATTCCCAGTAAGAATGTAAAGTAATTTTATTTTTGTCCACTACTTAATCAAGGCCTGCCCAATGGAATACAAAATACTGATTAATTTAAATCAACTTTGCCCTCTCTTTCCAGCTGATGACGTGGTCTACCTTCTCCACAGCACATGGAGTAGATGGGTGTGGTAGAATAATGCAAAAGGAAAATGGACCCGGGGTAGCCAATCAATTATGCAAATTGTACTAGACAAAATAAAACAACTTTGCTTTTTTTTTTCAAGTACTTATAATTTATATCCTAAAATTCTGTGCTGCCTCTTGTTTTTTTTTTTTTTTTTTTATTCTACAAACTACAAACCACATCTATGATGTGCTCTTTATAGTAAAAATCTGACTTTTTTTCTTAAATTTTTTGATAATACTCTGGAACCTCAGCACATGTCTTAAGTTCCATGTAATAGGCATCCTAAGCTTTTCATGCTATTTCTCATGGCCTCCTCATGTGCCTCCTGTTCCCACATAGTATAACTTAAAATTAAAACTCCAGAATTGTGATCTAGATTATAAGAGACAGGGAAAAACACGTGACAGTGAATAATTCATTCACATGTCCACTGGCACGATGTTCTAGGCATTGCAAATGTCCGTGGTTGGAGTGACCTCTGTATATTCCTGTTTTCTAGGGGTTAATACAGATAGAAATAGAGAGTGCCCTGATAGACAGGGAGATAACTATATCAAAAACAAGAACTCATAATGAAATCAGAGAACATAAGTAATGAGTTGGAAGATAGAGAAAAAAAGAACAAGAAGAGTATGTGCTCAGAATGTGAAATAGTAAAAGTGATGATTTCACAGAGCAAATATGCTGCAATAACCAGTAGCTGCAATATTATGTATCTATCTCTATCTATCTATCTATCTATCTATCTAATCTATCTATCTATTATTCATAAAGGGAAAACATTAGTCCTATGTAGAAATCTGATCAAACACCACTTTAATTATTTTTATCAAAAAATTTTAACAAAATATCATTCCTGTTATATGTATATTATCAAATTAGCATGATATAGATCCACATTATATTCTATAAGAAAGAATTAAATTTTAATTTATATTCTCCAAAGCATATTTCACAGAAAAGTTGGTTTCATGAGATTGTTGAAATGAATACATTGATTTTATGGTTAAATAGTTGTGACAAATATTGCACTCTATCTCCTCCCCTAAGATTCACAAAGCTTAAATGTAATGGAAGATTTGATAAGTCCTAGAGTATTAGAAACCTGCTTGAGTTTGCAACATATTTACCAAAGTTACTGGCCACAGGACTCCTTCTCTGCTACAAGCTAGCAACTCTTTATATACAACTGTGGTTTCTTAAAGTGCTTTTGAAAATCACTGCTTTAAGATAAACAATTCATGTATATTTGTATTCATTGTATCTCAGAGGATTTATTGTTTTCATGTCTCAAGACAAACTTTCTCTTCTGGAAGTCATCTCTAAATACTAAATATCTGTCCAGTATGGTAGACTGAGCTACCCAACCAGAAAGCGAGATGCCCTCTAACCACATTTATATGGGAAGGTGTGGACTGTAGCTTCCCTGACTGTGGTTTAGGTTGAAAAGTTTACTCTCTTCGGCTGAGATGGATGGCTGGCTTCACCCATCACCAAAAGTGCTTACGTGGTACTCCTTGGCTGGCATGGGTTCTCTGATTTATCCTAATCTAAGAACTGTCAATATTCTCCACAGTATGAAATAGGCACAGAACTGAAAAAAAAAAAAAAAAAAAAAAGACAAACTCTTATAATTTCACTTTTCTAGATGTTTCTACAATTATAATATTGAGACTCTCATTAAAAACTAAGTTATTGCTGTCCTGCAGAAAAAGAGCAGCATATGATTATGGGTGTCCCTTTGGAAGAGCTGATCAATTTCCTTGAGGAGTGGAATACAGTCACAAATAATACATCCCTATTGTGTGGACTGGTTTGAGAACACTCAAATCCTGCATGCCATTGTTGCTGTATTTACTTGGTCTGCCACATGCATATGGAGACTAGTCTTTCCTTTTGGAAAACAAAAAACAAAAAACAAACATTCACCTCTACCAGACTTTTATGCCATACCATGAATTATGTAGATATATTTATTTTTTCCTTAGGAATGTTCCTTATAACTCTAGTTCAACCCAGGCTTGCCTCCTCTTAACAATGATATCCACATTCACATTGGAAGGCTGTCTTTCTATCTCTGTTCCAGGTGAGAGATTCTGTGGGTGGCAGTCACAGAGACAGTCCAGGAACCATCATGACCGTCTCTCCTGAAGTGACCACATCCAGGAACCATCATGACCGTCTCTCCTGAAGTGACCACATAATCTGACACTGGTAGTGTTCCAATGATGATTCCTTGCCTACTGCTGGTTGTGTTGGTATTGGCTCCTGTCTGAAAAGTCTATGCTACTGTAAAACTGGCTGCTGAGATGGTGGCTTGTTAGAGAATGGTGCCATCTGCATTAACTAGCTGGTAGACCATGATCTGTCCTACCTGCTGCCCTAGGATAGCAATCTGCTTCTTTGTGTATCTGGCTGGTGGTGAGGGCTGTCTGCACTTGCTAGATGAAAGTCTTCTGAGTCTGGTCTTGTTGGCCCAGAACCTGTAAAGTCTTTCCCTCTGTCTCTCTATCTTCTACGTTTTCCCCCAAGACTTTGATCTATTTCCACAAGAGCAACTATATCTGTTACAAGGCTGTGTCCCAAACATAAATACTTGTATGATGGTTTAGCCTTGTCCTTCAGGGACAGCTTGGACAATGGTAGGTTGCCATTTGGTGTGATTTAATGGGCCTCTACTAACTTTAAACATTAAGGCAAACCCCCTTTCCTGCTGCAGAATCTGTCCAGTCTTTAAACCAGTATTCTGTGGTGAAGTATTGCTGTTTACTGCATGTTGTTTCATATTCCCACTAACTAGGAATATCACCCACAGTGAGCCCATCCACAGAGATCCTAGAAGACTATGTAGTATAGGGGGAGTCTGTGGCAGGCAAGCCTACCCTGGTGGGGCCTGAGGTTGGGGGAAGAGGGGATGCATTTTCCCCTGGCACTGACATGTTGCAAGGGTTAAGATCGCTCAAGGTGCTTGCTCCAGTTGTGCCATTCCTGCATGGGACTGGCCCCTCTAGGACTCAGACTAGAGAGCTCATAGGTGCTAAAAGTCTTTGGGCCACAACCATCAGCTATGCCACTCAGCCAGCTAGACTCAGTTCAATTCTAACAATTGATTTTTATTCAACAAATATCCATGGGCATACTCACATGTACACTGGACTATATTACTTTCTGATGGATATAAAGAGATGTTTGCCCAAAGGTCTTGCAAAAAAAACCATTTGTTATGCAGTAGAAAAGATAAAAAAGTGCAACAACCCCATTACAAGGCAAACTGAGAAATAATTAAAAGAGAGGTAGAAATAAATTTCTGGGACATCACAATATCGCTCTCTGAAAATAAGAAATACAGCAAAAAAAGAGTGATATTTGAGCATGATCTTTGACATGAATATGATTTTGACAATAAAAAAGTGGTGAATTTATGGCAACCAAATAGGGGTAGTGTCTTTCAAAAAAGTGGAATTCAGTCCAATTTGACAATAGCATAAGACACATATAATGGAGTTGAAATCTAAGTCTTGTTTCTGTATTCTCTCAGTTTTGACTTTGTTTGTTTTCCTTCATTCTGTCCCTCTGTATGCTATTTTTGTCTAGTATGAACTTCTCATTGCAACCCTTTAAGTCAGCATTTCCCAGGTATCTGGCCTTGAACTTCTCACTTTATACACTCAACCTTACTGCTGACATTCACAGAAATGACTTCAAGAAAAACATAAAGGCCGATGACTCCTATCCTAAACCAGTCTCCTAAACTCCAGATCATTTCACCAAATGCCTTCTAGAAATCTCCCAAAGAATGCCCTATAATAATTTTAAAGCATCATGTTCATCATTTTCTCACAAATCTATGCTGCCCCTGAGTTTCCTAACTTAATTTATAGCAATAAAACACTTGAGAAAAACAATAAGGAGGGATCCCTAGGCAGCAACAATAATCATATAATGCCACATCTGTAGATATCTTAGAATATCCCTCAGAAATTTCCCACAAAGAGGAAATGAGAGAGACAGTAATAGTGATTCATCCTAAAGATAGTTTTACTGGCAATAGAATTTTTCTTAGATGTGCCTCTGTGGGGAAGTGGAAAAAGAGAGCAAAACAGATTTTTTAACTTTGAAGGAAAGCATACAAGACCAGCTGCATAATTTGCAGAGCCCAGTGCACAGTGAAAATGTGGGGTCCCTTGCTCAAAAATTAAGAATTTCCAGTTAGCAATAGCAGAGCGTTAACTCAGGTATAGGCCCCTTCCAACTGTAAGCCCAGGGGTACTGTACAGCTCCCCAGCTCACGGAGTCTTTTCCAGATTCAAGTCTCACCACATGATGACATTGGTAAGTTATAAAATACTTGGCTTCATATTCAAGGTTCAGAAAGTTATATTAAAAATGAAAAAAAAAAGTATTCCTAAAACTGTTTTTGAAAAGAATTAAAAGAGAGAAGTGAACTCTTAATGAGGAAAAATGTCACAGAAATTTTCACGGTCCTGCACATCTTCTGTTCAACTCCACATGTAATTACTACAGGGCTCATGATATGAAATATTTTGTAAATGTTTATACCAGTTAAGGACTTGTGTTTTTACTTTATTAACTCATAGCCTTCTGCATTCATAACTTCTCTTAAAACTATGTTTTGACTTTTATTCATGTATTTCATTATCAAGAAGTCCTTACTGTGTCTATCAGCATTTGCCTTAAACCAAATGTGTTTATTTTAAAGAAAATATCTATGCTGCTTCTTTGAAGCTTTCTTTTTAATCCAGACGTCTTGTCTGCGATTTTCTTCATGATAACCTCAGAAAGAAACATTATTTTTCTACATATTCTATTCTGTTATTATTTAACTTCTTTCATTATCCCCTGGTTGTCCAGAGTCTTCTATTATTGATCACATTATCTTTCAAGAAATCCTGAAAGACTGTTCTGTTGTTTTATTCACTTTCAGTATAGCACATCATCTACCATCAACTCTGCTTTTTTAGTCAACACATTTTACTCTTTCAGTTTTACTTCATTATTTACTCTTTTCAGTGCATGAAATATTTTCCCAAGTTTAAGCAAATTAGGCATTGATGCAAAATATATGCCTAGTAAAATATATATAAATAAATTCTATGAATCTCTGGGATATGTTTGTGCACCATCGCTGACATGTAATGCCCCCACTGGTCCAGTTTTGATGCCTCCTCATTGGAGCCTATCAATCACTCTAAATTGTATGTGGATTTTATTACATGAGGATATTTCCCAGAGGCTACAACAACTGAAAGCCTTGGATACGTTGAAAAACAAACCAATAAATAATAAAGAAATTCAGCAAAAGGCATAATAGAATGAGCCATTCTGTATATTCTTACTATTTGGATTTTTAACACTCTGCCATACAGAAAAGACGAAAAAATATTTTCTTAAAATTCTTATAGTAAAATGGTTTGTAATTTCACCTTGTTTTAAGGAAATACATAAAGTAAATAAAATATCTTGGGTGATGTCAGGGAGAGAAACCTATCTCATACTATCAATTTTGTATGGCTGGTAGATTTTTATGCTTTTGATAAATGATGCATATAAATATTTTGATACATAATTTTAATGACATCTATAGCGAATGAGTGTTTCTATAATTTGAACCTTTCTAAAAGTTTCTTCTATTCGGGTCATCTGCCACTTTCCTTTTCAGTTTAGTTATATTCAGTCTGTCTTTCTGTCCCATTTTACGGTTATGAAAGAGGAAAAGCTTACAGAACATGTGTTTAAAATTGTTACAAAAGTAGAAAAGCTTTAGAGAATATGTTTTGAAAATCTAAAAACAAGTTTGTAAATATCCACACATAATTTTCATTTTTTTATAAATTAATTCTTATTAGGTGTCTAGTGTCTATTATCACATTATAAATTTTATAATGGGGCAGAGTATTCAGTTCTACATCATGTGCACAGTTTGTGCATAGTTTACAATATTTTAACAGTTCCACCCGTAAGTTCCAAATTCACATTTATTTTGTGGTATCAAATAAATAAACCTTCAGAGTTTTGTAGTAACTATACATGTGCAATCCAAATTATAAAACGTAGGATTATTTGTATGAGTTTATTATTATTGTGTTATTTTTGCTTGTTCTTAGGTTTTGAGAGTGAAATTACATATCAAGTCTTATTTATTTAATATTCTGTGAGTCATGGTTCACTGAAAAATGACCAAGGTTGGAGATGTGCCAGTCACATTCCTTGCACAATCAAATTTTTACCACAGGGACTGGTCTTCAAAAGGATAGTTTCTCCTCCTCCCACACCTTTGATAACATTTGTGCTTATGCTGCTGCTTGGGAGTATTTGTGCAAGATTTGGCATAATCATGTCAGTGAAAAGCAGACTTAACTTTCGTTTACCTAAAGAAAACCATCTCAGAAGATGATTCATTGAATAGTAGGGGGAGTCTCACATTCCTGACACTTCGAATTGAACTTTAGCATGAGGGTAACATATTAATAGCCATAATATCAAGAAAATAAACAGATAAGGAAATTCAAAAACAGAATACTGATTTTACCCTGAGATGAAGCTACATTTTTAATAAGAGGAAGATAAACAGTAAGAGAAATCCAAATTTCAAGATACATAATGCAATTTTCTCTATTTCACAAGCATGAAAAATGAACACTTAATTTGGCATGCCAAGAGACTATTATGATTTAATGGAATACATTTTATAGGTTGGATATTAAGTTATATTTACTTAGGGATTACATTAATTAAAGTCAAAGATAATTAGTTTGTGGAGAATCTCCCAAGCTAGAGTATGTTACAAGTCAAATTTCCATTTGCTTATATCTTTGGATCCAAATTACTGTATACTTCTGAAAGTAGCTATTAAACTGACCAGAATAAGGCTGCAGATATGTATGAAATGGAATTAGACTGTAGTTTAGGACTATTAAAGCGAAGATTTTCAAACCTGGAAAGCACATTAATAGTAGATCCAATACTACTCATACATTTGACGGAAAAAATAGAAAAAATATCAGTTATATTTGTCTATGTTTTGGAAGAGAGTAGAAAACTGAAAGGAAATAGGAAAAGGTTTCTGAGAGTTTTGATCTAGGCTGCTAGTTACACAACACAGTCAGTATTTTAAAATTATTTGACCTAAACTCTGATTTACTTGCAAGTATTTATATTATACTTCAGTAAACAGCTTTAAAGGCAAATTTTTAAAAAATCTCAAAAATAAGGCCAAGTGTTGTGTCTCACACCTGTAATCGCAGCAGTTTGGGAGGCCGAAGCTAGTGGATCACCTGAAGTCAGGCGCTCGACACCAGCCTGGACAACATGGTGAAACCCCTTCTTTACTAAAAATGCAAAGAGTTAGCCAGGCATGGTGGTGGACACCTGTAATCCCAGCTACTTGGGAGGCTGAGGCAGGAGAATTACTGGAACCTGAGAGGCAGAGGTTGCAGTGAGCCAAGATCATGCCACTGTACTCCAGCCTGGGAAAGAGAGCAAGACTCTGTCTCCAAAAAAATAAAAATAAATAAATAAATAAATAACTTACACATTCAACTTCAAATTTTAAAAAGAATAAAGAATAAAACCTAACACATTGAGAATCAAAAAAGTTGGTTTTGAAAAAGGGAATCCAAGAGGAAAGAACAAATTACAAAGTCTGGTTCAGACTTGAGGCCAGGTGAAAATAATAATTTGGATTCAGTTAAGGTTAGTATCACTTTATTTTCTTACTCAGATCTTCACATAATTCAAAAATCAGATACAATTTATACTCAGAAGTACATGTGAGCATATTTTCTTTCCTTCAGATAGAACCACAAACAGAGAGGGAACTTCTAGAGAAAAGAAATTAAATAGATTTTTTTATTCTTCTATTTTAAGGGGTAGTAGGGGTCAGAGGTTTGGAGGTAATATAAGTACAAAGGCAGCAATTTCAGCTTTCCACGTTCTGTTTTTTGTTGCATGATTGAGACTATTTTTGGTTACATTAGGGTGGGCATGGCTACATCCACCGTCACATTTTTCCTACATTAGAAGGTATTAGGAAAACTTTTCACCCTGCTTGCAATGATTCCACTAATTTTATTGTTGTCCTTAATAATTCCTTATGTCAAGAGGCATTAGCTTCACCCCATATTGACACTAACCCCAGAACACTTGCATGCTCTATACAATGTAGAATGGCTTAATAGGTGGGGGTGGTCCTCATGTTCAGCTATTGTTAGGCATATGTGCTCTGGTATTGCTATAGTGTCTGGGCTCACGGGATAGATTAAAGTATGCCTGATAAGTGATCTAGATACCTTCCCTCTTTTTCAATTCCTGCAACTACCATATGGACTTATGGCATTTGAACAGGGTGAAATCTCCCAAAATTCAGTGCTCTGCTTGTGACTAATTAAGTAGTTAATAAGATTATAAATCAATGATAAATGGCAGCCACTGAAGACCCAAGTGAAAGTAACCAAGCTACAGTGTCCCCACTCAGGTGTCCCAAATTATAGTGAAGATGAAGAGTCGTAGTCTCCTAACCTGTACAAGTCCTAAGCCATCTGTTAGTTAAGCAGCAGCTGAGGCAGGGTGCTGCAAGGAGCGTTGAGGAAAAACTGAATGCAGGAGCAAGGAGGGATTGCCTCTGGGGAGATCTATCAGAATCCAGCCCACCTCCAGAGTTCTTGATTCTGAAACCTTCCAGAGTCCAAAGCTTCAAACTTTCCCTTGGATTTGAATCCTAAACCTCCTTCAAATTGCATGTTGTGCTCAAGAGAAGATCCTAGAGACCTGGCTGGCTTTCCTCCAGAGGCCTGCTGCTAGAGGTCTGCCAGAATGCTCATTTATTCCTTAAAACAAAGCAAGAGGAGATCGTGTCTCATATTTGTTTTGATCTTTCTTCTTTCTCACTTAAGCCACCAGGCTATTTCCTCAATCCTTCTACGACTATGTCAAAGTCTGTAGAGTACATTTATAAAACAAAAATATTGGTCATGGCTCTTTGTGTATATGTGTACATGCACATGGGTTAGTAGGGATATAAAAAATAAAAGCAAGTGATCTTTTACTAAAAACCAGATCAACAAAATGTGGAGGAGCCATACTATGTAATAAAAAATAACTTTTGGAAGAGTCATCATAAGCAGTACAGAAGGTCATTAAAACTCTGCTCTGATGCCCCACTTTTTCTCTAAGAAGATGGCAAAGGGCATGCGTCAATTTTATAGGGCAGCATTAAAATAGAAGAGTGCCTCTTTTGAACTTGAAGTGTCTTCTTTAACAAGGAAGACTGTCATATCTCCTGCCCTACATAAATATTTGTTTACATGGATACAAATATGTGCAATAATTTGTTCTATGTAAAAATAACTCGTACAGCTGAACTGTGTCTCCCCATCTGGCTGTTCAACCTACTTCAATCACCTTACGTGAACCAACATAACCTCTATTTTGTCATCTATCTAATCTAAAGCTTAGCTGGTTCACAAAGAAGAAATCTGAAAAAAGTTATGTCTAAACTTATTAGTCTGGTATATGAGATATGTATCAGTCAGTGGACTATGAGCTAGAGAAATGTAATGAGTTAATTGTCACATTTACCAGTTTCCCTGGAGTACATTATTGATGTCACACATATATACATACACACAGACATACTTTAGAAATATTCCAGATTTAGTTCCAGACCACTGCAATAAATTATATATAAACATATAACTTATATATAAATTATATATTTATATATAATTATTATTATATAAAATTACATATAATTATATTATATATAATTTTATTTTATTTTAATATATATTTATAATATATGTATTTATATATAAATATATAAATATATATATACTATATATAATTTTATTTATATATACTATAATATATATTTATATATTATATATAATTTATATATATTTATATATAATTATTGTCTGTATAATATAATTCTTACATATAAATATATGTAATATAATTATAAATAATTATATATAATATTCTAATATAATAAAATTATATTATATATAATTTATATATATTTATATATTATATATAATTTAATATATTATATGTAATTCATATATAATTTGTATATATTTATATATATATTTTTGAGATGGAGTTTCACTCTGTTGCTCAGACTGGAGTGCAATTGCATGATCTCAGTTCACTGCCACCTCTGCCTCCTGAGTTCAAGCAATTCTCTTGCCTCAGTCTCCTGAGTAGTTGGGATTGCAGGCACCCACGACCATGCCTAGCTAATTTTTTAATTTTTAGTAGAGACGGGATTTTGGCATGTTGGCCAGACTGGTTTTGAACTCCTGACCTCAGGTGATCCGCCCACTCAGCCTCCCAAAGTGCTGTGATTACAGGCGTGAGAAACCGTGCCCTGCCTAAATTAAATATTATAATAAAGTGAGTTATGCAAATTTTTTGCTTTCTCAATGTATATAAAAGTTATGTTTATATTTTACTGTAATTTATTGTGTGCAATATCATTATGTTTAAACACAATTTACATAACTTAATTAAAAATACTGCTAAAAAATGCTAGCGATTATCTAAGTCTTTAGCATGTTGTAATTCTTTTGCTTGTGGAGGATCTTTCCTCAATATTGATGGCTGCTGATTGATCAAGGTGGTGGTTTCTAAAGGTTGGGATGGCTGTGTGAATTTCTTAAAATAAAAGAACAATAAGGTTTACCACATTGATTGAATCTTCCTTATTTAAAGGCTTTCTCTGTAGCATGTGGTGCTGTGTGATGGCATTGTATCCACAAGAGAATGTTTTTTTCAAATTTAGAGTCAATCCTCTCAAAGTCCACCATTGCTTTATCAATATTCCAAGTATTATGAAATACTCTAAATCCTTTGGTGGCATTAATACAATATTCACAGCCTCTTCACCAGAATTAAATTCCATCTCAAGAAACCACTTTCTTTCTTCATTCATAAGAAGTAAGTCCTCATCCATTCAAGTTTGATCATGAGATTGGAACAATACGGTCACATCTTCAAGCTCCACTTCTAATTTCAGTTCATTTTCTGTTTCTGTCATATCTTCAGTTCCTTCCTCCACTGAAGTCTTTAGTTCCTCAAAGTTATTCATGAGGATTAGAATTAACTTATTCCAAATTTTGTTAATGTGGATATTTTGACTTTCTCAATAAATCATGAATGTTTTTAATGGTGCCTATAGTAGTGAACCCTTTCCAGAAAATTTGATTTCCTTTGCGTAGATCCATCAAAATAATCACTAGCTTTGATAGGTATGCCCTTACAAAATACATTTTTTAAACAGTAAGACATGAAAGTCAAAATTATTTGTTGGCCCACAAGCTGGAGAATGAATGGTGTGTTTGCAGGTATAAAAACATTAATTTCCTTATACTTCCCATATAAGCTCTTGGATGACCAGGCACATTGTCAATGAGTAGTAATACTTTGAAAGGATTTTTTTTTTCTTAGTAGTAGATCTCAAAAGTAGTCTCAAAGTATTCAGTGATCCATGTTGTAAATAGATGTGCTACTATTCAGGCTTTGATGATCCATTTATAGAACATAGACAGAATAGATTTCATGTATGTCTCAAGGGCCCTAAGATTTTTTGAATGATAAAAATGGTAAATAAGGACTGTCTTCAACTTAAAATTACCAGCTGCATTAGCCACTAATAAGAGTCAACCTGTTTTTTGAAGCTTTGAAGCCAGACATTGACTCCACTGTGGCTACAAAAGTCCGAGATGGTGTCTTATTCCAATAGAAGGCTCTTTCATCTACATTGAAAATTCTGTTTAATATAGCCACATGTGTTAATTATATTATCTAGATCTTCTGTATACTTGGCTGTAGCTTCTATGTCAGCACTTGCTACTTCAGCTTGCACTTTTATATTATGGAGACAATTTCTTTCTCTCAACCTCCTGAACCAACTTCTGCTAGCTTCAACCTTTTCTTCCGAAGTTTTCTTCTCTCTCTCAGTCTCTGTAGAATTGAAGATAGTTTTGGCCTTGCTCTGAATTAGGCTTTGAGTTTTCTGGCTTGCAGAACAGGCAAGGATTTTAACTCTTAGGCTTTGTGGCTGGTTTAGTCCTCTATCCAGACCTCCAAAACTTTCTCCATATTGGCAATAAGGTTGTTTCATTATCTTATCATCTTCGTGTTCACAGGAGTAGCACTTCTAATTTCCCTCAAGAATTTTGCCTTTGCACACACAACTTGGCTCTTTTGTACAAGAGTCTAGCTTTTGACCTGTCTTCGCTTTCAACATGCCTTCCTTACTAAGCTTAATTATTTCCAGCTTCTGATTTAAAATGAGACACCTGTGACTATTCACTTGAATGTCTAAAGGGCATTATAAGGTTATTAATTGGCCTAATTTCAATATAGTTTTATGTCTATGAATAGAGAGGTCTGAAAAAAGGGGTAACAGCCAGTTGGTTAAATAGAACACACACAATATTTATCAATTAGGTTTATCATCTTATATGGATCTGGTTTATGATACCCCAAAACAATTAAATCGTAACATCCAAGATCATTCATCACAGATCACTACAACAGATAAAATAATATTTTAAAAGCTTGAAATATTGCAGGAATTGCCAGAATGTGACACAGAGACAGGAAGTGAGCACACGCTATTGGAAAAAGGCGCAAATTCGCTAGCACGACACAGGGTTACAATGGACTCTCAAGTTACATAAAACACACAGTATCTGAAAAAGCCCAATAAAGCAAAACAAAAATGAGGTATGCCTGTATATATGTGTGTGTATGTGTATAATATATACAAACAATTATGTCTCACTTAACAATGATGATACATTCTGAGAAATGAGTCATTAGACTCTTCACCATTTTTTGAACATCGTAGAATGTACTTACACCAACATAGGTGGTATATCCTACTACATACCTAAACCATGTGGTATAGCCTGTTGCTCCTGGGCTACGAACCCATATGACAGGCTACTTTCCTGAATGCTATAGGCTTTTGTAACATATTCATAGGTATCTGTGTATCTAAACATAGATAAGGTACAGCAAAAATATGGTATTTTAATCCAATGTTATATGTGTGGTTCATTGTAAATGAAAGCATTGTTACGTGGTGCATGACTGTGTGTGTGTGTGTGTGTGTGTGTCTGTGTATTACATATAATAATTTTTACATTGTAGGTCCAGTCAAGCATCCTAGCTATACCTATGTATTCTTATTCATACCTTATGATTTGATAATCATGTGTGAAACCTCATACTTGTAAAATTTATTTTATTATGCTAAAATACATTAAGAAACCATAGATAAAGGAACTTGTAAGATTAGAGTTGTGGCAGAAATTATCTCTATTTTTTTCCATACTGGTTGCAAAGAAATATTATACTGACCTGATCCCTGAAGTTAGCATTCCTATATGATTTTTGACCAAGAAAATGTGAGTGAAAATGACATATGTTGCCTCTGGGTGAAATAATTTAATTGCTAGTGCTTGAGTCTTTCTTTCACTCATTCTCTGCCCCACAGAAGTAGAAAGTTGTATATTCACATATATGTCTACAAGACGGTTAAGCCTCTTTTGGTTTGACTCATAAAGGACAATTGCTCTGACAACCAACTAGATTTGCAAGGAAATTTACCTAAATCTTAACTTAGTTTATCCTAGTTTATCCTAAATCTTAACTGAGATTAACTGAGATTAGCGACTTGTTTGTTGTCACAGCATAACTGACACAGCATAACTGACACAGCTGACTGACACAGAATCTTTCTCACTTCATTATGTTTTATTATCCCCGGCCTATTCCCTGTGGCAATAAATATTTCCTTTAAAACTAAAAGAACTTGTATGTTTATTTATAGACATTAAGGAAAAGATCTAGCTAGTCCTATTGACCATTACTGCCAAAAGATCCACCAGTGAAAGAGTGGACCTAGAAAGCGGCTAGACAATCCCTTTTTCTTGGTCTATTCAGCTACTGATACTTTCTGAAACATGTAAAATAGTTACATTCTTTCAAAGTAAAAACTATAAATCAAGTTACACATAAAAATAAAAAATAAAGCAGATAGAGTTCCTTGGACTTGTAACTAAGGTTTCCATTCTTTATTCTGCTCCTTCTTCAGTGGGCTCTACCTCTTCTGGCATGCAGGAAGAGGGAAGGATGGCAACTCATGGAGCGTTCTTCCTCAACTGCTTATAGCCTATTCCCCCTCATAAAAGCCAGAGCAGAGTGAGTTCTATTTTCCTCAGAAAAAGAATTGTTTCACCTAGTGGTGTAGATGAGCATAACTGTGAGCCAAATTGTATTAGTCAAATGTGGTTCAGTGAGGCCAATTGCAAACATGCCTGTGAAAGTAACCTCAGGTAGTCACCAAAACCAAGATGCATTCATGCATGACATTTCATTGCAGTCCTGTTTTGTTCCAACACAAATCCTCCAATATCTGAATTCAGTCAATATCTGCCCCAGGGACACCACTTTTCTTCTCCTTTCTCTTTAATTGTGCAAGAATGTCAAAACTGCACTCTATTTTTTATAATTGACAATGATTATATGTATTTATGGTGATTGGCCTGATGTTTCAATGTGTATATACATTGTGTAATAACTAAATTAAACTATTTAACATATGCATGAACTCTTATTATTTTTTTGTGGTGAAAACAACTAAAATCTATATTCTAAAATGCAATGTTCAAGGGTATAATATATTATTATTAACTATAGTCACCATGGTGTATAATATATTTCTTGTTTATTATTCCTCAATTTTTGTTTTGCCAAATAAGTTGTTAGGTATGCTGAATGAGAGGACAAGCTTTTGCATACATATATGTGCCTATTTAGTTAAAATACAAAAAAAAAAAAAAAATACATACCTTTATGTGGTAAATATTAAGCCAATCAATGAATAAGTATCACCTAATTGATATTAGTGGGAAAGTCTAATGAATGCAATTTTTATTGATCTTTGCTCATATTGATCACTTAGTACTTGTAAACTATGGACCCACACTCTGTTTTGGTAAATAATCAACTTTGAGAGCAAAAATTATTTAAATAAGTTTAATTTATGTGAGGTTTTTTGAGTTTTAGGCTCATGCTTAACTTTTTTTCTGAGCATTCGAAACTTGATATTTTTCATGTCATTTCTATTCATCAATTTATTCTCAATATGCCATTTATAGGGCATTTTCTCATGTACATTTTTTTGATACTGAAGATGGAAAGGTTGCAAATAACATAGCTGAGCAGAGTAAGTGAGAATTGGATAGGTCAGGCTCACTCTGGCAAGAAATTGGATGTTACAATGGATCCAAATTTATTTTGGGAATTTGTTATAAACCATGAGATGAATAACACTACGAAGTTAAGGAAATGGTCTGTGAAATAAAAAGAGCCTGTGATAAAGGGGAAGAGAACTGACGAAGGATTTTAATCACCCAGTATATAGCCAAAAAGTGAAAACAAACAAACAAACAAACAAACAAAACATTTGCTTCAGTACTACCTAATATTGCTTCATAGTCAATCATACCACTGTCATTATTTTTTACTCAAATTAAGAGGATTTCTCTATAATTTCAAACTCTTCATGTTTACAAATTATCTGTTTAGTTTTGCATTACTAAAACTTGTTACTTTTATTTGATATGTTCTCAAATTTTTATTAATTTGGCTATTCACTAACAAAAGCAGAAAGATGATTAATAATGATTAGACAGCGATTAAATCAATTTGTCACTTTGTAATGTTTTTCCTGCATATAATCGAGATTGAAGTTTATTTGGTAGCTTTTTTTGACTTAAAGTAACATTTTAATTATGACTAAAAAGCAGATAACAAAACAGACAAGAAACATGTTATTTTTTTCTGAGAAAAATGAAATGGAAAATATATTAATATGTGTAATTCAAAAAGGAATCATGATTGCTCTGCACATTTAGAATACAGAAAGCACCAGGAATCTATCTAGATATATTCTGGAATACCTATATAGTTGCAAGCTGAAATAAAAAATAATAATTAAATGTCCAATACATAATGTTGAATTTTAATGAAAGCACTCCACCTAACATGACGAAGTAAACTTGAACTGAATATAAAATTATCACCATTATGTTCTTTACCTGAATTTATTGCTGTGCCACTTTATTTTCAAGGCCAAAGAAATGAAAAGGAAAGGTCAAAGAAAGTGCTTACAACCAGCCAGATTTCCATCATTCTAGATTGTATCAGCTAATTGGTGTAACTATCTGGATAGGCACCTTTTATTATTATATGTTGAAACCTTTTTTATGTAAGTAGATTTTTCTTTAGGTCACTGAGTATCTGGATTTCTATAGGAAAAGTTCTAACCAGCATGGTAAGAGATACTATTTTCACTAATTATTGTTTCCATAATAACTTTATAGCATTTTTAATACATGCTTAAGGAATAAAGGGCCTCTTAGTGTTTTAGGTTATACAATAAATGGTTTGTAGGTGAAGTCAAGCATACTACTTTTTCGTCTTCTACAAGTGTGACAACTTTGGATCTAGAAAATATAGTTATTTTACTTTATCATAAAATACAGCAAAAGAGCTACAATGTTGTTGTTTGTTTTTTAATCCATCACTTGACACCTGACATACAGTGTGACATCAAGAAGACAGGACATTATTCTTGACATTATTCTCAAAGTCTGTTTGGGATGATGGAATTTGGAGGCAAACTTAAGAAATAGATTGCTAATAACAACATTATCTTTTTGTATTGGAATGCCTCTGACCTGAACCCATCCTTTGAGATCTTGGAAATATAAACTCTTTTTGAAATGTATAAGTCTTGAAAAAATTGAGATGTTTAGACACCGTGGGACCTACAACAAACTCCAGAATGCTTAGACACCTTGGGACCTACAACTTGCTTCAGAAATGTTCGTTCTTTCTTTCTTTCTTTCTTTCTTTCTTTCTTTCTTCCTTCCTTTCTTTCTTTCTTTCTTTTTTTTTTTTTTTTGAGAAGGAGTCTTGCTCTGTCGCCGGGGCTGGAGTGCAGTGGCCGGATCTCAGCTCACTGCAAGCTCCGCCTCCCGGGTTCACGCCATTCTCCTGCCTCAGCCTCCCCAGTAGCTGGGACTACAGGCGCCCGCCACCTCGCCCGGCTAGTTTTTTGTATTTTTTAGTAGAGACGGGGTTTCACAGTGTTCGCCAGGATGGTCTCGATCTCCTGACCTCGTGATCCGCCCGTCTCGGCCTCCCAAAGTGCTGGGATTACAGGCTTGAGCCACCGCGCCCGGCCTTTTTTTTTTTTTTTTTTTTTTTTTGATGGAGTCTCGCTCTGTTGCCCAGGCTGGAGTGCAGTGGCGCGATCTCAGCTCACTGCAAGCTCCGCCTCCCGGGTTCACGCCATTCTCCTGCTTCAGACTCCCGAGTAGCTGGGACTACAGGTGCCTACCACCACATCTGGCTAATTTTTTGTATTTTTAGTAGAGACGGGTTTTCACCGTGTTAGCCAGGATGGTCTCCATCTCCTGACCTCGTGATCCGCCCGTCTGAGCCTCCCAAAGTTCTGGGATTAGAGGCGCGAGCCACCGAGCCCGGCCAAGGTTGTTTTTTCTGATAAGATTTAGCATAATTTATTGTTTAAAACTCAAGTTTCTGAAAGTTGAGTAGTTGGGTTCTTTGCCCAACCCTGCCACTTGTTAGTCTAACATTTTGGGAAATGTTCCTTATTTGCTGGATGTCCCAGTCTCCTCGTCTGGAAAATGAGGAGAATAATGAAACTTTACTACCTTATAGGTTTATTGAAAGTGTCAAAGGAGGCAATATGAAATACTTAGAACAGTGCCTAGTGCTTGGCAATATGACAATTGCCACATAAAAGTGAGCTTTCCTTACCTTCATGCTGCTATTTTTGAAAGTCAGAGACAACTGGTTCCATTTAAGAGTGCACATTGTTTCACTGACAAATTTAAAATGATCCCTTGGGCCTGGAAAAGACGTAATATAATTGGTTTTCTCTTGGGTTATTATCATATGGAAAGTCTGGTGCTTCTAATTGTATAAATTCATATCCAGGGACTTAGTAGAAAATCTGTATGACTCAGCTACTATTTTGGCATTTCATGTTGATTCAAACTCTATCTTTTTCCTGGATGGCATGTATTAAAATGTTTTCCCTTTGATAAAAAGGTGAGGAAGATTAAAAAACTAGAACCAACACTAACTTTTATGATACATTCTCAGGAAAAAAATATCCCCTGTGTTTAACATGCAGATGTGTTTTGTTTTGGAAAATTAACCTTGCCAGAAATAACAATAATATTTGTTTTATTTTGACAAATATCATGAAAAAGTGATTGATAATTCTCAAGCGTTTGTTATCAAGTATAATCCAGACAAACTAGTCACAGCTAACCTTATTCTTTATGATTATGATTGAGGAGTAACATATAAGCGAAGACGGAGACCCATGAACATAGAATATAAAAATATACATTCTTCCTGAATATTGCCTACACCATGTAAGTCAGGATGCATATCAACCCTTTTCCATGTATATGGATTTCAGAGTATTCCTTAAAATTCTTCAATTACAAGAACTTCCAAAGTTGACTTGTGTAAATGTCACTTACCTTAGAAAAAAACGCTATGAGTTTAACCAAGTCTATTTGGGATGATGGAATTTGGAGGCAAACTTAAGAAATAGATTGCTAGTAACAACATTGTCTTTTTCTGTTGGAATGCCTCTGACCTGAATCCATCCTTTGAGCTCTTGGAAATACAAACTCTTTCTGAAATGCATAAGTCTTGAAAAAATAGAGATGTTTAGACACCGTGGAACCTACAACAAACTCCAGAATTACTAAATATATATTTCAGATTTGAGAGTAGTTGTGGGTGAGACTTAAATGAGCCATGAGCCTCAAGTCCCAATTTCATGATATAGAATATCATACACATTTAAAGCCAATCTACTTTAAGTAATTGCAAACATTTTCATTCCAATATTTTGATCTCCTTCAAAATAGCATTATGGCAAATCCCCATAATTTCCTCAAGTTCAGATAAGATGACAGTTATAAGCATGTTATGTTCTCTTCCTTCGATATATATAAAAGAAACATATTTCTTAATTAGACATAAGTATTGTCTAAATTTTGTTCTTGAATATTACACTTAGGAATTGCAAAAGTTATAAATTGCAGAAAGACGCCTATGACCTTTAGCCACCAGTTCCATTGGTTATTTCACTGTGGACCCCTAAGACAATCATAAAAATGGTTCTTCAACTTGGTTAGAAATATAACTCTCAGAATAATTCAAGAAACAATTGGGATCTATCTTTTTCTAATATTGAGAGTCAGAGATGTGAGGCTGTGAAATGGCAACACAAAAGTGAAACATTTATAATATAGAAAATAATTTCATATAATTAAGCACACAGCAATTTCATCAGAGTAGAGGTAATTATCTAGATTCTTTATTGTAAATCCCAAAGATAATTTTCATCTATCTTGTAAAAACATGTGAGGCCACAGTTTATTTCTGAAAATGAATGCCTTTATTTTTGCATTAGATGATTAAAATACTTTTTAAATATACCACCATAACATCTATGAGCAATCACAGTATATGTACTATTAACTTGAAATATTTATAGTTATATGAGGGGACTCAAAATATTTAAGAAAAGTTTAGAAAAATGATACAATATTTTGGATATATAATTAATATTTTACTATTGAAAATCCTTCCTATTAAATCTATTATAGTTTTGTCCTGATACTTCAGTTTCAAAATGGTTAACCTAATAAAATTGCATATCAAATTGTTTAAATATTAAGAAATAACAATGTAAGAAGTATAATATTTCTTATTTTTTGTAATATATGTAAGATAAGAAATAACGAAAGGAAATAAAAATATAGACTAAGATTCCAAGGCAGATTTTAAAAAAAACAGATCTAGTGCTAACTATTATGATAGATTCTCAGTAATAAGAATCTTCTTTTGTTTGACGTAATAGAAGTATCTTCTAACAAAAGCATATAATGTTCAAGGGTACAAATTATTTTCTTAACAGAATAAATAATGTGCATTAAGAATATTTTGTCTCAGACAACAAAATATAAAACCACAAAAGAACATTCATACATTTTTTCCGTGTGTTAAGAGATCAATTTGTGAAATCATGTTTGAGAAAATTTTAGTTTCTGCCATGAGCAATACAGTAGTTTCCTTCTACCTGCATGTCTCATAATCTTAAATTGCATAGGAGATACAAAAGAAAAAATATTGTTAGATCAGATGAAACTCTGGAATAGGAAAAGTTATGTAAGAATACTTACTCAAAATAAACAAATTATGCTTGTTGAGCTATGCTAACATAGGGAGCATTGTAAAAATTGAATTTGTTTGAATTACACTGGTGTTGAAATTTTAGTATATAGTGTTAATCTCCAGTTGGTAACCATAGCTATATCTGATATTTTCCAGTTGTTTACAGCCTGGAACATAAAATAATGCCCTATAGACTAATTGCATTAGAAGAACATTTAAATGCTGTAAGTTCTGCTAGTTCAAGTTTGACCTACATTTAGCCCAGCAAAACTAATCAGCCACAGAAACTTAATTAGTGAATCTAAACAGCGAAGAACTAGGCTATGCTTCTACACGCTAGACTCTTTCATCAGAAATATGAAGTCGTATTTTAAGTGAGTTATAATTAAAAACAATAAAATCTTTTAATAAAACTTAATCTAGTATTAGCCCATCCTCCAGAGTCTGACATACATCAGATAAGAGTCAATCATATTCATACATTTTAAAAGCCGCTATAAACTACTCTCTTTATATTACACATTTCCTTTACGTGCTATCAACATGAGATGTTTTGAGAAAAAAAAAGTGTTATTATGGAAAAAAGTAGTATTTGTTTTCTTGTTTTTCTTGAAATATATATCTCTTCATCCACAATGCATTGCATAAATCAAGTGAAGTAATTGAATTACAAAAGAATAATTTTGCTTCATTGCCCCTCAATTTAATTCAATTCTAGTCAAAAAAAGTCTCTTGAAACTAAATGATGAATGCTTTGAGGGTGGATATATAAATTAGTATTTAACAAGGTAGAAACTGTTAGGTTTTAGATGAAACAATGTCAGAGTTTCACTCTTTTTTTTTTTTTTTTTTTTGAGACGGAGTCTGGCTCTGCCGCCCGGGCTGGAGTGCAGTGGCGGGATCTCAGCTCACTGCAAGCTCCGCCTCCCGGGTTCATGCCATTCTCCTGCCTCAGCCTCCCGAGTAGCTGGGACTACAGGCGCCCGCCACCACGCCCGGCTAGTTTTTTGTATTTTTTTAGTAGAGACGGGGTTTCACCGTGTTAGCCAGGATGGTCTCGATCTCCTGACCTCGTGATCCGCCCGTCTTGGCCTCCCAAAGTGCTGGGATTACAGGCTTGAGCCACCGCGCCCGGCCCTCACTCTTTACGTTCATAGAAAAATCATGTATATATAAGGATGCTTAAATGCAAAGATTGGACACATTATCATAAATTCAAGGTAAAAATATTTTCTTCCATATTTATCATGAACATGAAAGTGTATATGCAAGCACAGTACTTGTTAACTCATAAGCCAATGGAATCCTAGATAGTGAATGAGTCCAGGATAGAAAAGTACATAGTACAGTGATATATGCAGCAATATCACAAACTTAACAGCTTCATGTTGTCTACTACTTAGTTCATTTTGCCTCATAAACTTCAAAGGGCAGATCCTACATTATAAAAATTATATTTAAATGCATGGTTTTACTAGTCACTTCACAGTTTGAAACATAGCTGACACAATCATTTGTAGAGTATTTGCTGAAATCAGGGGTAACATCTGTTGGCCTAGCAAATATATAAACAGAGAGAAGCTGCTGAAAGTCTGTAAGTGGCAGCATTCAAGTGCACACATAGTTTACCTAGTTTCTGTGAATTGACAATAAAGTCCTTTCGTGTATATCAATATATGACAAAATATTTCCAGCAAATACTGCTTATTTAGATGATAAATCTTCTGACATATCTTACAAAAATGTCTATTTACTATGGAACCATTTCAACAAACACTACATCCCTAGAACCATATTAACCACATTGTATATGATGAATAAGTTCAGGTCTCAATATAATAATGATAGAGATTTTTTTCAATTTTCAATTACATAACTGGTAGTTAATTATCTGCTTGCACATAACACTGAGTGACAGATATAGTCATTGGTTCCAGGTAAATCTGATTACCAAAATCTGTGATTTTCTTACTATGCTACAATATCTTATTTTAGCCTACTATGTTCAAATACAGTGATGAAAGAGAAGTTTTTGTGCAACTTGAAAAGCACAAGGTTTCAGAGTATGAAGAAATACTTTGAGTCACAATGCCTGGATATATTAGGATTTCTCAGAGTAACCAAATAAATACCAACAATGAGGGTGTGTGTGTGTGGTGTGTGTGTGTGTGTGTGTATAAATTTATTATAGGCAATTAGCTCACTGGTTATGGAAGCTGAGAAGTCCCCTGATCTGCCATTTGCAAGCTTGCAACCCAGGGAAATCAGTGGTTCCAATCTGTGTCTAAAGGTCTAAAAATGAAGAGAATAAATGATATCCATTCTAGTTCAAGCCCAAAGGCATGAGAAAGCATGAGAGTTAGTAGCATCTATGATGTAAATTCCATATCCCAATAAGACCACTGTCCCAGCTGAGTCATTAAGCAGAAAGAGAGAATTCATCTTTTGTTAGTCTTTGTGTTCTATTCAGGCCCTCAGTGAATTGGATGATACCCACCCCATTGAGGAGGGTACTGCTCAGTCAACCAACTCTAATACTAGTCTCTTCCAAAAACACCCTCACTGGCACACTCACAAATAATGTTTAATCAAATATCTGGGTATGTTGTAACTCAGTAAAGTTGACACATAAAATTAACCATCACTTTAGGTTAAAATCCTGCCTCTGCTTCTTTTTATTTGTGCAAATTATAAATATGTAGATAGTGAATTAAAAAGAAATTTCTATACTATGCAGCCATAAAAAAGGATGAGTTTGTATCCTTTGTAGGGACATGGATGCAGCTGGAAACCATCATTCTCAGCAAACTATCGCAAGAACAGAAAACCAAACAGCGCATGTTCTCTCACTCATAGGTGGGAATTGAACAGTGAGGTCACTTGGACACAGAAAGGGGAACATCTCACACTGGGGCCTATAGTGGAGAGTGGGGAGAGGGGAGGGATAGCATTAGGAGATATACCTGATGTAAATGACGAGTTAATCGGTGCAGCACATCAACATGGCACATGTATTCATATGTAACAAACCTGCACGTTGTGCACATGTACCCTAGAACTTAAAGTATAATAATAATGAATAAAGAAGAATGCTTAGATACACTTTTCCTGCTTTCCTTTTCTTCTTAGTGCTCCCCACCCCCTGACAAGTTACGTGGCTGTTGACAGATTGTTTATCTTCCAACCACTCCCTTAACATATAACCTTCATGGAAGCAGGGAGTGTGTGGCTATCAGCTATAACTGTGCCCAGCACATAGTAGACACCCAACAAATAATCATAGAGTTAATGAATAAAAGGTCCATTCGTCAGTCAAATAACAACAACAATAAAAAAAGAAACTTCTTAACTTGTTTGCACCTTGCATTTTTCATATGTAAAATGGAAGTGATAATAAAAATAACCTACCACAAAGAGCTGTTGTAAAGAATAGTTAATATTTAAGGAATTAAAATTGCTTTATGAGAGAGAGATTCAGGTATGGCAGTTTGAGAAGCTCTGTGGACATATTTCTCTGATAAACTGATAAATTGTATATATACTTTGAAAAAACTAAAGTTTTTTCCTTAGTATATACAGCAAACAACAAAGCATTTATTCAAGAATATTTACTGTAGTTTGATAAAGACAGCAGGAGTCTGTGCTACTTGAACTGAGACCTCTCTTCTTTCCCTTCTCCCACTCAGTGAGACAGAAACTCCAGTCCATACTGAGGCAGATCCCTCTCCCCCAAGTAACAATAAAAAGACTATCTGTCCAGGAGAGACAGAATTCAGCAGTTCTCATCCTGGCCATACCTACCTGTTGCTGAAGCTATATATACAAATAATAAGGGGCATTGGAGATACAAATTAATTTTTATTTTTAAATATATTTATTTTTAAGAGACACAGTCTCACTCTGTCACCTAGGCTGGAGTGACCATAGCTCACCGAAGTCTTCAACTTGGTGGCTCAAGTGACATTGCTGCCTCGGCCTGCTGAGTAGCTAGGACTACAGGTGCACACAATCACACCTGGATATTTTATTTATTTTTTATTTTCTTTAGAAAAAGGGGTTCGCTATACTGCCCAGGCTAGTCTTGAACACCTGGCTTCAAATGACCCTCCTCCCTCAGCCTCCCAAGGTGCTGGGATTACAGGTGTGGGCCACTATGCCCGGACCAAAATAAATTAAATAATATAAATGCAATAAAGTTATTTTTGTTTTTTGTTTTTTTTAAAAAAACTAGTTCTTTGAGACACACAAAAAAATGACAAAGTAGATTAACCAAGGAAAAAAGAGAGAAAACATAAATGAAAGGAGAAATAAAAGGCTATTACTCCTGACTTTGGGGAAATAAAAGTAATTATGAAGCAATAGTGTGAATAATTATATATCTCAGCTTAGAAAGTATAGATAAATTTCTAAAAAGATAGACACTATCAAAATTAGGAAAAAGTAGACCATCTGAATATAAGCATAACAAATAAAAAGGCTATATCAGTAAACAAAAACAACATACAAAGAAAAGCTCAAGCCCAGATGGCTTCACTCCTGAATTCTACCATATGTTTATAGAAGAAATAATAATTTTTCATAAACTTCTCTACAAAATAAAAGAGACTGGTATCACACTGATCTACAGACATCATTAGAAATGTATAGACCAATATCTCTGATGAATACGGATGCTAAAACAATTAAATACCAGAGACATATAAATAATTATAGATCAAGATCAATTGTTGTTTATCTCAGGAATGCAATTCAATATACAAAAATCAATTGTATTTGTATACACTTTCAATGACCAATCTTAAAACAAAACTAAGAGAAAAATTACATTTACAGTAGCATCAAAAAAAGATAAGACAATTAAAAATGGGCAAAGGATCTTAACTGACATTTCTCCAAGGAAGATATACAAATGACTTATGAGTACATAAAAATGCAACATCCTCATTTATCATTGTAATGTAAATCAAAGACACAATGAATTATCACTTCACAACCACTTAAATGGCTAGATTTACAAAGTCAGATGAAAACGAGCTGTGGCAAGATTATGGAGAAATCACAACTTTACCATGCTGTTGATGGGAATATAAAATGGTGCAGGGCCTTTGGTGAACAGTTTGGCAGTTTCTGAAACAATTATGCATTGAATTACCATATGACTCGGTAATTCCACCCCTAGGTATATGCCCAAGAGAAATGAAAATGTATGTCCACACAAAGGGTGTACATGAATATTTATAGTAGCATTATTTGTAATAGCCAAAATGTGGAAACAATCCCAGTGTTCATCAATAAAGAAAGACAATAAACAAAATATAGTATATCCACATGATGTAATATCATTTGGTCATAAACAAGAATAAAGTGCAGAGAAACATTACATGCCTTTGATGCTTACAAACTTATGCTAAGTAATAGAAATTGGTCGCAGAAAACACACATTATATAAAATATTCAGAATAGGCAAATATGTAGTGATAGAAACTAAATTAGTAGTTCCTTAGGATGGAAGGGAAAGAATGGGGGGATTTGGGGGTGGTAAAAAAGGGTATGGGTTTTCTTTATATGATTAAAATGTTCTAACATTGACTGGGGTGATGGATTTACATATGCACAAATATGCTAAAAACCATTTACTTGCATATTTTATTATATGAATTTTACGATATGTGAATTCTATATCAATAACTGTTTAAAAGAATACAACTTCTCGACTGCCAGCAAAACATCTACAAGCATTAGCTTTTGTTATTATCTGTTCCTTCTGAGATGTAGCACTTGACACCAACCATTAAATCCTATATCCAAGTCTTCTTTAAATTAAAACCATATGCCAAGAGTTTTCCCTCTTTGGGATTTTTCCTTTTTAGTAGAGTCTATTAAAAAAACTTCAGTACAACATATAACAAAAAATTAAGTGTAGCTTTTTTTCTGCCATGTGGAAAGGCAATTCAAGGTATCTAGGTTAAAGTTTTTGAATAAAACAATGCAATATGTACAGATCTGGCTTTTGAATTATGTAATACGTATGCTAAACATTTCAATTTCATCAGGTGGAAAATAATTTCCAGAAACTATGATCCATAAAACCATTATGGGTTTTATGTTTGTCTAAAAAGGCAGATTTCCTCTGGGAAGTGAAGTGCAAATACACATACTAAAAGTTTAGCTTGTATAATAGGACAGGGACTTGCTTATCTCTACCAGTTCTTCCGCTTATAGACTATTACTCCTAGAGAGGAAGTGGCGCTAAGTGAAAACACAGCAGTTATTTGGATTTATTCATAAAAACTGCATGGGCAAGTTGACAATCGATGTGCTCACAGACAGTTGAAATAATCTTTTTTTCTTTTCTCCCTTAGAGCAAAATAGACATTCTTGAAATTACACAAAGATTTTCAAGCCATTTGATGAATTACACCTAAGTTGTAGCTGATCTATTTGGAAACAAATCACAGTAATTTCAGTATTTACGCGGAAATTGCTGGATTACTGCATATGAGCATTTTTTAACATGACTGTATTTATGTATAGCTATGAGAAAAGGGAATAAAAAATTGAGGAAACAGAAAGCAAAGCGGTTATTATACGACCCCCGTTGTCCAACAATCACCGTTCAAGTGTTTGTGAGAATCGCTATCATTGGACTGGCTACAATTTGTTACCATTTTCCTTGTCTTCCTTTTCATTTACTCTTTTATTTTCTCGTCGATAGACTCAAAATTTAGATTCTTTAAAAACACTACTTCATTCTCCTGTCAATATTTTTTGTTATATTATTCATTTACATTTTTGATGAGTTGCTCTGAATAACTACTTGCCTCTTGTTCTGTGTCTAGATTTCAGTTCTATTCCCATTGCCTTTCCTTCCCATGCTTCTGTTGTAGACATGCTGACAATAACTCCGCAGTCTTTACAATACAAACTTGAAATTCCCATAAATTGTATCTCTGTCTCTGATTTTCTAGTCTCATCAAATTACATTTTCTCACATACTCAAGATTATACTCTCCTACTCATATATAACAATTGTCCTGACCTTTTCAAGTTTATTGTCTCTACACGCCTTTATTTTTATTTTCAATGATTTTATTATTTTTCTCTCTTTTTAACTACATTTAAATTGTTAACTTTTGTTGTCTTTAAGTATGTGCAGATTAGTATTCCATAACAACTGCCTGGATAAATTCTTATTGTTCTTCTGTAATACAGGTAGTTTTGAGTTTTGAGGAACAAAGTTATAAAATTGAATTGATTCAAAGGCAAATTTGACACAGCTATTTTATCTTCAGTATGAACCCTAGTAAAAATTTTTAAAAGCTTTTTAACCAATTATGCACACAACAGAATGTCAAGACTGTCATTCAATCTTTAACTATTACACACTGATTAACTGATCCTCTTTACACCTACAAAAGTTTATTTGTATTAAGTAAAACAGAAAACATCACTGAAGAGAGAATTACTTTACATTAAATTGAGAAATTATTTTTTAGTATGAGAATAAGACATTGTTATTCAGGTCTTTGTATTTTCTCTTTATTAATGTCTTAAATAATCAACTGAGTATAATCAAGCACTGCAGAAAGAGTAAAGGCATCCAGATTGTAAACATGGAATTGATTTTTCTGTTAGGAAATCGTATTCAGTAAGCAAATATATTTAAGTATAAAATTAAAAGAGTATACATTTTGGAACTTTGAGAAAAAATGGAGTTTGAATTTGTGGTGACCAACTCAGTAGCAAAGAGCATCTTTCCGTGTCCAGTCCAGACTTGATAGAAAATAAGGATGGTATCAAACATGTCAAACTCTGATGTCACGTCGAAAGGATTTAAAAGTCAAAATTAAGTGAACTCTACTAGCAAAAGAAGTAATTTGAGCTTCAGGAAGAACTACAATGGATTGAAACTCACTCATCAAAAAATGTTGAAATTTATAATTTTGTAATAATATTAAGAGAATAACAAAACCAATTGGTCACCTTCTGAGATAATATGGAACCAATCAACTATCTGGAAAACTTTAAAAATAAAAAAAAAATCAAAGATTTTTTCCTTTCCTATTTCAATTTTATCACTGGGTAATGAAATAGTGGAGGAAAATAATTATCTTATAATAATATTCAAGCTAAAAAAGGAAAGAAACCAATAAATTGATGAATAAAGGACTTACGTTTGAACATCAGTGACTACTAACACCAGAAAAAAGAAAGAAAACCATATGTTACATATCACCAGATAAAAGAATAAAACATCACAAATGGTCTTGTTAAATAAATACAATTATATCCATCACACCTCTAGAGACAGCTTCCAATTTCATTTTTTTATTGTTATTATTTTTATTATCTTTAAATTTATTAGATAGAAGACAAAGGAGCATGAAGAATTCTACCCTGAGGCTAGGCGTGGTGGCTCACATCTATAATCCCACCACTTTGGGAGGCTGAGGTAGGAGGATCACTTCAGGTCAGGAGTTTGAGACCAGTTTCTATTAAAAATACAAAATTGGACTGTAATCTCAAATGCTCAGGAGGCTGATGCAGGAGAATCACTTGAACCCAGGAGACGCAGGTTGCAGTGAGGCAAGATCATGCCTGTGCACTCCAGCCTGGATGACAGAGTGAGACTCCATCTCAAATAATAATAGTAATAATAATTCTACATTCAGTTTGTAATCTGTGAACTCCAGAGTGTGGGACATTCTAAAAATCAAATAACCTGGGTGTTTCAATAACTATATTATCCCCTGCAGAAATTAATTTTGTGATGGCTTTTGCTGTATGTTCCAAAAGGGGCTACTGATCTTCAAAGCTCAACAATTCCCCTTGTATACAGTAGCAATCCCCCTTATCCATAAGAAATATATTTCATGATTCCCCCCACTGGATGCCTGAAACTACACATGGTACCAAACTATATATAATATACTATGTTTTTTTCTATATATATATATATATATATGTAATACAGCTGATTAATAAATTAGGTTCGGCAAAACATTAAAAATAGCCTGGGGTTTGGGGAGTGGCAAACTCCTGTAATCCCAGCACTTTGGGAGGCCAAGGCAGGTTAGATGACTTGAGATCAGGAGTTCAAGACCAGCCTGGTCAACACGGTGAAACTCCGTCTCTACTAAATATACAAAAAATTAGCCAGATGTGGTGGCACACACCTGTAATTCCAGATACTCCAGAGGTTGAGGCAGAAAAATCACTTGAACCTGGGAGGCAGAGGTTGCAGTAAGCTGTGATCATTCCACTGTACTCCAGCCTGGGTGACAAAGCAAGACTCTGTTTCCAAACAAACAAACAAACAAAAAACATTAACAATAATAGTAAAATAGAATAATTAGAACAATATTATATTAAAAAGTTATGTAAATATAGTCTGTCTCTTTCTCAAAATATCTTATTATTACACATGCAAATTTAATGCCTTTCCACTTAACTAAGCACTTGTGATATACTGTGGCCATAACTTAACTTTTGTGGTATGACAGCAAAGCTAGCAAGAAATTATTTTTCCTTATTCACAATTTTTGAGGTAGAAGATTCATGTATACCATAGATCTTAGCAACCTCACCATACATTTTTTGTCTTTGCTTAATTAGGTAATGAACTTTCACCTTTTCACTTGAAGGAAACATCCTATGGCTTCGCTTTGGCATATCAGAATTGCCAGCACCAGTACTCTTGCATTTTGGGGTCATTATTAAGTAAAGTAAGGGTTACTTTAATACAAGTGCTGTGATACTGTGACAGCTGGTAACCAAGATGTCTATTAAGTGACTCATGGACAGGCAGCCTAGATAGCATGAATATGCTGGACAAAGGAATAAGTCATGTCCTGGGAGGGATGGAGCAGAATGACAGCAAAATATTTCATCACAATACTCAGATCGGGGTGCAATTTAAAGCTATAAAAATGTTGGTAATTTTTATTTAATATTTTGGGAACAAGGTTGACTGAGAGTAACTGAAACCATGGAAAGCAAAACCTCAGATAAGAGGAGGATTTAGCAAAAGGGGTTCCAGCAATATCTTTTGTGAAGACAGCCAGGACAGTACCTGTTGCAAGACTCCCCCTTAGCCACATCCTTATTCCCTCCTCCATCTCAGGGTGGGTGTCTTTTGATTCTAGAGTTCATTGCTGAAATCACTTATGTGCTGTTACTACAGGTATACAGATGGTTGAGGTATAACCACAGGTGATTTGTAAAGCATAGTACAGTTGACCCTTGAACAACATGAGTTGTGCAGTTCCACTTATATGCAGATATTTTTTCCAACAAATACCGGTAGGTCTCCATGTCTGTATTCTGCATCAGTAACTAAAGGCAGATCAAAGATACAGTAGGAGAGGATGTAAAACCTACAGGTAAGAGGACCTACTTTTCTAATATATGAGTTCAACAGAGCCAGTTGTGGGGCATAAGTATGCCCAGATTTTTGTATATGAGGAGGAAGGGAGAGTAGGGATCAGGAACAAATCCCCCATGAATGCTGAGGACCCAATTTAGTAAGTGCCTCTAAAAGATGGCAAAATTTAGATTCAGTTGCACTAGGCCAACATTCTGGAAATGATTTTTGCTTTTCTTTTCTGTCTTGAAGAAAATGCTTACATCCATACCTATGAGACAAAAAGAAGAGAGGTATTTTTCACAATGTATATGTTATTTACGACTTTATGCAATTTTTTTTTTTCCAGGAATCTCTATTTACTGACACTTCTGTTCTTGCTTCCAATTCCATGCTTGTGGAATGGCATACAATTGAGTGAATGGTACCCATTACATTTCCTCAAATTGGTTCCTTCACCTCTGCTGTCCTAGACATCTAGAGTTGTGTGTTGCATGTCTTATAGTCTAGTTTGTCCACTAACCAGACTGAAACCAGGAACTGAAACAAACTCTCAAATTAGATGACTGGGAGTTCCTCTGCTTACTCTTTGGCTAAAACTCTGTCTGTCTTGTGTCCCCTTCTCTCTAATGAGTGGAAAATTTTATAGAGGTTGCTGACTTCAGACAGCACCAACTAAAACCAAGTTAAGACTGCAGGAGGCAGCATGGTTGTTGGTGACATGGGTGAGAGCATATATATGATTACTTTTCAAGTTGTGCTATTGTTTAGGAAAATATCCTGATGAGTAATAGTACTTTAAATAATAATAACAAAATGTTTCACAACACAAGACAACAGACAGGTCTTATTAAGTACTCAGGAAAGCTAGTCAAATTTTAGAGATGGTGATTCTCTGTGGTTTATGGTTCATGCTACTGGGGACTGAGTCCCAAATAAAAATTTAACTCTATTACATAGTTTAAAGAGACAGGAAAATTCAGCATAATAGAACTAGAGTGAGAGGATATATCTCACTACTCCATATGTGTTGTTTATTAAAGCACTAATGTAGATAGATTATAGATCAAGATAAAGTTTAATATTTTTTGGAGACAAGAGTCATTGTAAACATTTTACTTAGACTTTCTGTATTTTTATGAGAGTGTCTTTAAAAAAAAGAAAAAAGAAAAAAACGAATAGTCCTGCAATTGGAACTCTTCTGAAATCTAACGCAGGCAAAGAGCACTTCACAAGCCAGAAGTACTCCTCATTTCATGTGCATTTGATTCTGACATTAATTAAGACTCATTCATACAATTTTGATTCAAACCAAAAAAAAAAAAAAAAAAAGGCATGTTTTAGTCAGAACTCTCTGCACTCTAATTCATGCAAAAATAGTTTCAATATTTAAAACTTTGCATATATTTCACCCCTTTGATTGTAGGTCTGTTCTATTTAGATTACTCTATACCACACACAAATAAAAGATGTAAATGGTCAACTAATCTTCAAAAGTTTTTAAAAGGAGTCAGGCATAGACACAAAAGTGGTATCAATAAAAGTTAACTGTTGTAAATCTTCGTTTTTATCTTGTTTCTTAAAGAAGAGAAAGGCTTCAAAAAAATTAGTCACAGCCACACAAACTACAGACAGCCATCTGCCTTAGTTTATCAACTTCAGCCACTGATCAAATGTACATATAGGAACAATTGTCTGCATCTCAACAAAATTCGCCAGTCAGCTGTAGCAGGTTCACGGTGGGATGGTTAGGGAGACATGAATAAGTTTCTTGAGATGTTTATTGAACCAGTAACTGATTTTCATTCCACAAATAATTTTCTTTTTATAATTTAGCAATTTTTAAGTGATTTGAGTTCACAGAAGTGTGCAAACAACACAAACACTAAGAGTTTTAGAAAACAATCAGGTTATACACAATGGTTGGATATGTAATATGAGCACTTTGCCATCTTTGTATTAAGTAGAGATCACAGCTGCCTATCTTATTAAATTATGTTCTTATGATATGGGGTCATAGGGAAGGATATCTAAAATATCAGGAGATATTAAAATTATTAAGATGAACAAACTAAGAGGATAAACACAACCAGTGTTGTCTGCCATTTGAAAAAAAACCCATATTGTCAGATAATATAATAAAAACCAGCCTGTCAACATTGCTTCTAAAAAACCAAAAATAAAAACGATGCACATTTACAAAATAAAAAAGACTTGGCTGGGAAACAAAGCAGCTTCAGAAACAATCAACAAGAATAAATGATCTTCATTGCTCGGCTAGATATACTACAGGAGCCAAGAAAAGTGGATCTAGGTGTGAGACACAAAAATTGCATTTTAGAAGCAGCACAATTTGTTTTGTTTTATTGGGTAGATCTGCCTGGAAATTTCAATATTACCTCTATCAATGAAGGAAAAATCTGGAGAGAAAAAATGTATTTTTTATTGGAAAAGTTTTGCAGGAATGTTCAAAATACTATGAGAACAAAAAAAGAAAGAAGAAAAATCTTAAAACTTTAAAAGGAAAGAAAAACACTGTAATGAATAAACATATAAATATTATTTTCATATTTATAATTATTCAAGGGCAGTTGATTGATAGAGCAAAAATAATAGCAGTGTAATGTAGGATTTATAACTTTTAGAAGTAAAACGTATGACAGCAATTACACAAAGGATGTGTAGGAGTGAAAGGAATTGTACTGTGGTAAGCTTCCTACAAATTTGCAAACTGATCTACTATTTAGTAAAGGATGACTATGAGAAGTTCAGGATACATATTATAATATCCAGACCCACCAGAATTTCTAACTTAAAAACTCATTAGAAGATAGAGAATTCCAAAAATATTCAATTAATCTCAAAGACAATGGGAAAAGATGAACAAAAACAAAAACATAATAATAAAATAGAAAACAAATGCAACGTGGTAAACATGTAGGTTATAAGATTATCTCTGAATGCAAAGCATATTTTTTTATCTTACTGAGGTATGTAATGTGTTCAGCCATAGTGGTTGCAGGAAAGTTCCAGTTTTGTTTGCTAAATGAGAAGAATGTATGAATCATTGCATATCTGAAAAGAAAAAATAATTCTTTATCTCTTTCTCACACATCAGATTTTCTCTCTCAGGTTTATGTTTTAGTTAAATGTAAACTTGAGAATCCAAAATAATTATCTCTTGGAAATGAAAAGGCAATGCTTGCCAGGCACAGTGGCTTATACCTGTAAGCTCAGCTACTCAGGAGATTGAGGCAAGAGGATCTCTTGAGTCAAGGAATGTTCAGTTGCAGTGAGCCATAGTTATGCCACTGCACTCCAACCTGGACAACAGGATGAGACCCCATCTTTATAAATAAATAAATAAATAAATAAATAAATAAATAAATAGAAGGTACTTAAATTTTTTCTACTTTACAGATGTGCCAGTCTAATGACCATCTGCTACTTGTTTTATAGAATAAGTTCATAGATATTTTCAATCAGAAGACTGATGACTATCATCAGATAACAAACATTTTCTTCTATTGTTTTGGATGATTTATTTCCTTCCAGTTTTTTCTTTTCTATACCACTAGATATTTTATTATAAAGATGTGGCTATGGCTCTTCATCTGATACTTTCTTTTTTGTACATTATGCCTTACATTCTAGAAGATCTCCACAATCTTACATGCTAAATCAGTACATAATGTACATTTTTAGCTGCCAGAAGAATTATTATTAGAAAGGACAAGGGGACATTTTTGG
Source organism: Trachypithecus francoisi (assembly GCF_009764315.1). NCBI lineage: Eukaryota > Metazoa > Chordata > Mammalia > Primates > Cercopithecidae > Trachypithecus > Trachypithecus francoisi. The sequence goes on along the minus strand of NW_022681463.1, from coordinate 52,654,065 downwards.
AAGTATGCTTCAGTATCAAAAAAGTAAACCAAAGATCAGCAAAAATAGAAGTACTTATTATATTACTACAGCACCTAGAATATTTTAAAAGCCAAGTAATAAAGTTCTTCTACTTTCCCACTTAACCATCTTTTGGATTTTTGCTGTGATCTTAAAGAATTACCATAAATTAATGTAGACAAAATTAGGTAGTAACTTCAATTTCAACTTACTTTTCAGATACAGACTCTTTGGTGGGATAAATCAATACAGCTAAGTATCTGGCAAGTAACCAATGATTTTGTAAATGACTTATGTTTATAAAAATACACTGGGAAAAAATAGAGGGAATCTCTTTTCTCATGGACAATGACAACAAAGTACCATCATTCAAAGCTGTAACTTTGCTCTGGCCTTTATCAATTTTCCAGCTCTGCTTTATGTGCAAGGGCCTTCATTAGGCTGGCCCACAGCACCGGTGATCTAAAGATGAAAGTATCATACATAAATATTTAAAGCCCCCCCCGCCCCCACATCCCACTGACATGTCTGAGCTGCAGGTTTCTGAGGTATGTTAACATAGCTCCTTCAAAGTGAATAACAAATTGATTTGTCCTGAGCCCAGTATCAATAAGAAAGTGTTACAAGACAAGTAACTGGATTTTGAGTCAACATGTACCATATTTGTATGTATTGTTATAGTTCATTCATATAATGACCATTAATAGTCTCAATATAAAGAGATACTTAAAGCAAGAAAGTGTTCTCCAGCTGTTCTGGGATGCAGTGCTAATAGAGTTTTAATTTAGCCTGGATCCAACAGTGCTTGAAGTGTCTATCGCAGAACGTATGCTTTATGTAACCTTAGGCAGACACTGATAGAAGAAACATAGAGTAGGTTCTGATAGTTTTAGAGCAAAGCAATCAATATTACCTTAGAAAATGAATATTTCCTTTTAATTAGGTTGCTAGTTCTGGTAATTTGAAATTGCTTCCAGAAGTTAAGACTAGAGCCTGCACTTCCAGCTATTCCAAAAAATTTTTAATCACCCGATGCTTGCTTATGTATCCCTGTCTTTCCAAATTATCTATTCTGCTATATACCATGAAATCTGAACCAAGAAACCATACCTTTATGGTGCAGCTCAAATTCCCACTCCTATAAAAGGCATACCTGAATGGACTCAATAGGAAATTTTATCTTCCTTGGTCAGCTATCACACAGTACTTAAATTCTACCTTTCAAAAACATTTATTATATTATTCTTATACGTGTTAGCGTTCTTATTTTATTGAGATGGTGAACACTGTTCCTAATATAATCTCCTACATAGGCATAGTCATGTTTTAGTTCGGCATAATAATACCCAAAGCTGTATGAAAATACATCTAATTTCATATATATGAATTCCAAATTCACTAATGTTAATAAGCTTTTTTTAATATCATAAATTGTTTACCACCAATCAGATGATGAAATAAGTTTTCAAATAAAACTATATTTTTAGGAAGGGGGGAAAGAGAAATCCAAATGTTCTTCCCAAAATGCCCATCTCATCAATAAAATCAGATATAGTGAGCCTATTTTCCATATTAAGCGTTATTTATTTTTTAGTTTAGTAAAGACAAAGGAGCGTGATAAACATTATATAATACTTATTTTCCTGAAAACATCAATTCATTGATATTAAAGTATAATACTGAAGTGTGGTATATGTTGAAAAATTAACATGCTTGGATACGCATTAAAATATTTTATATTTAAAAGTCTCTACCATAAGATGTTTTTGCTGCTAAATAACAGAAATAATGAAAGAAAATTTTATGATTTACTTGATTCTAAATTGTTAAAATAAAACATTTTGTCTGCATATTTTGTACATTCATTCTAAATCTACCACTGTATATCACACATAAAGGTATTCATAGTAGTGGTGAGAGAATGGGTCTCAGGATTGCAGAACCAGTGTCTTGAGTAAGAATGATAAAACCTGGAAAAACAAAAGGCATAGACATTTTTAAATGTGTTCATTAATTTGCAACTCATTCTGCTCAGGAATTTTAGAATAGCTCTTGATATTTAGTGAATGGTGAAGTTATGTAAGAAAAAAATGCTGATCAAAATCGACCCTACTAGAATTTATTGCTCTATTTTCTGCCACTTGCTATAGATGCTGAGCTTGGAACAGGGACATCATCTTGACAAAGGACAAATGACTGCTAAAGCAGACATAGTCCATAATTATTTTTAATTTTATTGTTTTGGTGAATAATGTACAAAACATGAATCTCTAACATCAAATAAGTCACTTATTATATTAATATTGAATAATAATTTTCAAAGGACCATAGGTTATTGATTACATCCTCCTGTTCAAAAGGTTTTTGTGATTTAAAAGACTGAAATTTTACCATTCATCACTTTGAGATGCAAACTTCAAAGATTAAGAAATCCTACTCATTGTTAAGTATGGGATAAAAATACTAATTAAAAATAGAAATGTATAATTTTTATATTGTGAAAATTTAGAAGTACATGTTCTGATCTAACAATTGGTAGCATTTTATGTACCATTACCTAAAAGACATTATAGGAAACACCTTATGAATCACTATTTTGATTGCTTGGATGTTGTTACAGATAGGGTAAACTGAAATACACATTGAGCAATTTATAAGAATTAGTGAAAAAAACATCTTTTTGGAATTAATAAAAAGAAATAAGAGTATTTGTCAAATGATCTTGCAGTCATCTTTGTGGTTGTAGGATGCTTAAAATACACATCTGAAAAGCATATTAAAATTGAGTGCTCTCATTTTGTGTACTAAGTTCTTCTGCTTCACTTAATTATTTGTACTTACATTTTAACTTTGAAATTATTCTTTCATTCATTTATTGGATTTCATGTATCATTGAATGCTCAAATTCTTCTTCACTTTGTCAAATGCCACTTAATAATTAACATGTTGACATAGTCAATGATAATACTTATTGACCACTATGTGGTAAAAACATTAAAAATATAAAATTGGTCAAGTAGGTGTGTCAAATATTACAAATGTAGACTGATAATACTTTCATTCAAATACATTATGTTGTTTTTACAGCACACTGGTATTTCTGTTGTCATTGTTGTCCCCATACTGGATATCTGCAGGAACTAATCCAGACATTCTGACACATCTGCAAATCTGAATGTAGAAAGAGTTAACAGTCCATATGGATCTCATGTTTTAATCTCTTGCCATCTTTAAGTTCTTGAATAAATGATCATTTATTTTAAGCTTATTTTATTTTATTTTATTTTATTTTATTTTTTTTTTTTTTTGAGACGGAGTCTCGCTCTGTCGCCCAGGCTGGAGTGCAGTGGCCAGATCTCAGCTCACTGCAAGCTCCGCCTCCCGGGTTTACGCCATTCTCTCGCCTCAGCCTCCCGAGTAGCTGGGACTACAGGCGCCCGCCATCTCGCCCGGCTAATTTTGTATTTTTTTTTAGTAGAGACGGGGTTTCACCGTGTTAGCCAGGATGGTCTCGATCTCCTGACCTCGTGATCCGCCCGTCTCGGCCTCCCAAAGTGTATTTTAAGCTTATTTTAAATGGAAGACAATCTATATTTCAATTCATATTCTTAACTCTTGCTTAATTTATTCCAATTGTCAAACTCGTAATCTAGTTATTTATCTTGTCAGTACTCCCACCAGACCTCATATGGAAATAAACTCCAAGTTGGCAAGAATATTGGTCTTTTTGTTAAGTTTTGTCTCCTTACTGCCCAGAAAATTTCCTGGTATATAAGTACTCAATAACTATTTGTTGAATGAATTAATGGAATAATATTGAAATGGCAAATACAGGAGGCGTAAGTATGTGAATGTGAAGACGGGATATGAATGAGATAAAAAGTTGAGTTTTAGGTCTGAGGTAAAATGCTAATGGGAAGATGGTTCTGAGCATGAGCAATCGTATCTGGACAGGAGATAAAGATTTCAAAATTCATACCTTAAAAATGTCCATTAAAGTCATTGGAACAAAGCAGATACTTAATCATAGTACTGTAATGGGGAAGAAAAAGAAACGAGCTTGGAACTCTGAAAAATACTATCATTTAGAAAAATCCATTGAAAAGCTGCTTACAACTTTCCCACAAAGGAAAATAGCACAATATTATAAAATTCAACAAAAAAAGCAATAAAAGTCTACCAAAAGCTAAGAAGCAGCGTCACCAATGCTGTTTGTCAAAAAAGATAGATTGTGAACAGTCAGGTGTTTTATAAAATCTTCACCAATTGGGAATTTTCTGATATTTTTTCCTAAAATTAGAATTGGGTTATGGGTTTTTTGGAGGAATAACATTGAGGTCAAATACTAGTCTCATCACCGTCGTATCAAATGTACATTATGTAAACATTACTTGTCACTGTTGACGTTAACCCTATCTCCTACTTGAAATAGTGAGTGTCATATTTCACTACAATAAGCTATGTTTTTCCCCTTTTCCAAACAATACACCTTGTAAGAAAGTCACTATGTGTAGCCCACAGTTAAGAGTAGGAAGTTATGCTCCACTTCCTTGAAAATAGAATGTCCTCATAAATTACTTGGAATTCTTCATGGATGATTGCTATATTCTGCTTCATTTATTTATTTTCTATTCTATCATTTATTTATATGAGTATGGACTTACGGATATTTCTTTTATCCTTTTGGTACAATCTAATACTTCTATATTTATTTTGTTGCTCAAATTTTTCCACCATCGGCCATGGGTAGGACTTTTACTTAGCTCTTACATCCCTTTGACATGTACTCATCATTGCTTTGTAGTTGTTCCTGCTGTCAGTATTTATTTTACTGTCTACTACTAGATCTCTATGTTTATTTTATATATCATCTTGTAAATTTTCTTTTTTTTCCTATAATCAACCATGTGCCCAAGGAATATATATATATTTTTTAATTGAAGAATGATATTAGGGACTAAGATCTTCATCCTCATTGCTACTGAGGTGGCTTTGTTTCTCTCAGTTGACACAACAAGGAAATATATAAATGTAAATGTATATATAAATATAATTGTGTGTATATGTGTATATATGTGTGTGTGTATATACATATATATAGAGAGAGGGATACATCTATATTGATGTTAAGCAAAATATGAGTTTAAATAATGTGTTCAGCTCTAATTCATTACAATATGGATCATTCTGGACACCCTTCCTTGCTTATGTGTAACTTCTAACTGTCTACTAGTGAGAAACCTACCTAGCTCCCACTATCCACCATTCTTCTACTTAACTGTTCAAAATCCGCAAGTATCTATAGCAGTCTCACAGGTGTTTACTGCACTTCCATTGGAAATAACTTTATCAATTAAAGTACAGTGTTTAAGTAGAGTTTGTTTGACTTTAGTCACAGACTCTGTTCATTTCTAAAGGTACTTAGTTCAGTATCTCTTCTTTCTATCCTGTTCAGTGAGATTATTTCAACTGTATTTAATACAGTTAGATTGTTTTGTCACATTCTGCATTTAACTCTGCAATCTACCCCCAATTTTAAATGATATTTTAATATTGCCTATAATATCTACTCTTTGTGTAGTAAAGTTCTATGAGTTTTAGTATATGCATAGTATCAGCTATTCAAAAATATTGTAGCATACAAAATAGTTTCATCACCCTAAACAATCTTCTGTGCTTTGCTTCTGTTGTTTTCCCCACCCTAAACAGCTTTCAACCTCTGACTGGTTTATCATCTCTATGGTCTCTAGTTGTTATTTAATAAAATAATATTTTTGTATTTTTGTTTATTCCTTCATAACATAAATAAATCCCCCAAATCAACAGCTCTAAGAGCCAAAATACCATTTCTGAAATATATTTTACACAATATCCCTTTATGATGTAAGATATTTTCTACAAATAACACAAATTTAAAACAAATCAGGGATTCGCCAATGAAAAGTATCCCACTTCTTTTTAAATTACTCACAGGTCTTTTACAGCCTCTGAAATACATACAGATCATGAATAATCAGGAATACAAATTAAAATACTGAGAAATGTAGGAGTGACATATAGCTATAGCATATAATTATAGAAACTGGGCCAGTCATGAACTAATTTCTGTAATCCCAGTAATTTGGGACTCTAAGAGAGAAGCATTGCTTGAGGCCAGGAGCCCAATACCAGCCTGGGCAACATAGTGAGACTCCATCTTTATAGCAAATTTTTAAAAAATTTTCCAGGCATGGTGGTATATGCCTGCAGCCCCAGCTACTTAGGAGGCTGAAGCAGGAGAATCGCTTGAGCTCAGGAATTTGAAGTTGCAGTGAGCTATGATCGTGCCACTGCACTGCAGCCTGGATGACAGAGCAAGTCCCTGCCTCTAAAGTTAAAAATAATAACAATGATTATAAAAATTAGAAGAAAGACACTAACGCTGGGACTGTGTGGTTTTTAATATCCAAAACTGGGAAATATTGGACTATATACAAGAGATATAGGATTTGATCCAAATATGAAACATCAAATATTCAGAGTTAATATGGCAATAATATTAGTATAAACAGAGAATAGCTTTAGCAATAGAAGATTGTGGCAAATTTGATATATGAAAGTCAGGGAGCAAAATTCCAGAGCATTATGTCAAATACTTATGGCTCATAAGTAGGATATAATCTTCATTTATAAAGGCACCATTCTTAAAACAGGGCATTTGTGATGTTCCAAGTAAAGAAAAGATGGAAGAATTAATAGAACTTTGCAAGCGTTTTCTAGGGCACTACCCAATCCTAAATTCATTTTACTCTTTTTCTTTCTGGGTGTCTAATTGCCTTTAAGAGGAAGTCTCAATATCCTTGAATCAACTGGCATGCCAATGAAGATTCCTGTGATAATAAAAAATTCCTTGGTTTATATGGAGTAAAGAGGAGAGAGTACCAATCATGCATAGACAAAAAGTTACTGATTATCAAAAAGGTGCCATGAATTTTGCTAGGCACAATCCAAACATAAAAGATATATTTTCAGCTTTTAAGAAATCACACACAAATTGTTATGGCAGGAAAATAAATTAACAGTTAGAAAATAACATAATAAATACCATGCAAAAAGTAACGTGAGAGCACTTAGCTTAGATAGACCTTATTCTAGGAGTTTAGATAGACCTTATTCTAGGAAGTTTGGATACCTTTAAACCTGAATTTGATATTTTTCATGCTGGAGGATATCTATGTTTCAAACATGCATGCTGCATTGGATATTCCAGGGAGCAGAATAACTACTTCAACCATAATTCATGCTTCCAGATTCAACTGAGGCTGTTGGGATGAGGCTTGAAGAAAAACAAGACCAATCTTTATTACTATTGCACCAGGTGATTATAACTGATGATTAACCATTGGATCATAAGTAGGACATCAGAGAGAGAATAAAAGCATGTGAATATTAGCTCACAGTTATTCTGACCACAAAATGAGGCAATTCTGAAAGCAACTTGAAATACAATGAAATACAAATAACTATTTTGTAAAAGTTTGCATTAGGCATTCACAAAATTTCTGTTACCTGACACTTAAAGGGATTGGAAATGAGTGCTAATGAATAATTTAATATTTCTACAGTTAATTAATGTGTCTCAGGTGTTCTGCCTAATATATTTTTCCTAGTTCTCCTTCTTATGATTTACAAAAAGAAAGAAAGTATAAAACATTGTTCATGTAGTCTCCCACTACCTGCAAAAACTGTCGCCAAAAATACTGTGTAAGAAAAATTGAATTATCTTTTTTCTCTATCAAGAAATGGAATTATTTCTGATGTTTAGTAATGAGTTACACTACTTGCCTTTATGTGGACTAAATATTGTTATTTTTACATATATTTAAAAGTGGGACTAGGAAAGATTTGCATTGAAAATAAAGGGTTGATGCTCCTAATAATTTTGTACTAATGTTTTAGTTATATATATACATTTTTTACAATTAACAACTGTGGTGTCAATTTATACATGCAAATATTCATTTTAAATAATAAAATTTCATTTTTGTTTGTAAGTGAAATGAAAGAGATAATAAACATACAAGATTATTACACCAAAAAAAAAGAAACATTGTGGGGACATTTTTTTTTAAATTAAAGTCTTCAAAAGGTGAGAAGATGGGAGCCAAGTGAGGGCTGAAAAATAACCTAGAGTTACAATGTTTGCTATTCAGGCAATGCGTACACTAGAAGCTCAAACCTAGGCATTATGCAATATACCCACGTAACAAATCTACACATGAAATCTACACAATTTTTTTAAAAAATCTTATGGCCCACATAACCTTGATTTTCTCTGCTTTGAACATTTGAATTGAGTAATTTAGCAATATTAGACTCCACTCTAATGTTGATAAATGTCAGAACTTTGCTGTTTTTGCCGAATATATTCAAAAATGGCTTGTGCTGTATTTCCACATATATTCTGATTTTGTCCCACATTTAATTAGGTACTTCTTGTTGCCCTGTTCTTTAAGTAGACCAAAAACAACATGATTGCCCTGACTGTAAAAGTGTTAGTAACCATGACACTTACAAAATATCTCTGTGCTCTTGTGTCAGGTAGAAGTCCAAGGTTTTTTCCAGTTTTATACATTTCAGCAAGAAATAGTGCTCGAGTAAAATTGCAGAGAAATGGTGTAATTTATTATACTCCTGCTGGACGTTAATGATGTGCTAGCAAGTAATAGCACTTTTACTCATGGCAGATGAAGATACCAGTCAAAGATTACCAGTGGGAAGAAAACATGATAAAAAGGTCTATTTCAAAATAACATATCCAAATTAGAAATCCTTTCAGTGATATATAAGGCTGGTAGTATAACGGTAGAAGCTTTGCTTTTTTTTCCTTAGCAGTTATGAGATTCAGTTACTGAAAGAGCCTTGATAAGATTCTGAAATTTTAGAGTTGTTGACTTATCAGAGAACCACAGCTTATCATGTAAATGTAATGCATGCAAATTTATAAAGAGACAGGCACTTTTATAATCTTACTGAAAGAGATACTTGCTAGGTGAAATGAGAGCACCCTGAAACTTGTTTCTGTTTATCGATTCACAGTGAATATAAAGAATACAAATAAACTTTACTTGGAAATGAAGCAAATAAATAGAAACTGAAGATTTTTCAATCTTGCAGGAAGGAAAATTCTCTTTAGATTTAAGAAAAAATGTCCTAGAAGGACTGGTAAAGAGAACAAAAGGAATAAGAAAGTAGATGCCATATAATTTTAGGCCGTTTTCTGTCAGAGGAAAGGTTACATGAATCAATCATGCAGAACTGAAACTGTGCCACTTGCCCTTCTTTGACTATTGACCCTGCCAGGTATTCTTAGATCTGTTTCCTAAATTGGGCATCCTCCATTTCAGCAAACTTAATCTCCATTTCAACAACTGATTCCCCACTTTAGACCTTGTTATCAATATGAACTCTTCAAGGGCTGAAATATAAAAGTATATACTTCTCTTGTCCTTGGATAAGCTTACATATCTCTCAGTTTCACTATTTTTATTCTCATGTATTATTATGCCCTTCTAGTCCTTTAGCTTTTTATTCCCTTGCTCTTATGTTTCCATTCCTTCCGCCCTTTTCTTTCTTTTCTACCAATATGTACACTTTGAGGCATTACTTTAACCAATATCCTGTGCCCTATCAACTCTCACACATCTCTGAAATATTAATGTTGTCCACATTTGTGAATATTTCCCTGTTCTTTTGTAAAGTATTCCAAATGGTTAGCATTCTTTAATTCCAAAATCTACCTCTAAAAAACTATTCTCGGCCGGGCGCGGTGGCTCAAGCCTGTAATCCCAGCACTTGGGGAGGCCAAGACGGGCGGATCACGAGGTCAGGAGATTAAGACCATCCTGGCTAACATGGTGAAACCCCGTCTCTACAAAAAAATACAAAAAAACTAGCCGGGCGAGGTGGCGGGCGTCTGTACTCCCAGCTACTTGGGAGGCTGAGGCAGAGGCAGGAGAATGGCGTGAACCCGGGAGGCGGAGCTTGCAGTGAGCTGAGATCCGGCCACTGCACTCCAGCCTGGGCTACAGAGCGAGACTCCGTCTCAAAAAAAAAAAAAAGAAAAAAGAAAAATCCTTGGGAAAATAACAATCATCTCTCATGACACTAATCAATTAGCTTTCTTTTAGATATTGAACTACTTTAGATCTTTGTTCACAATTATCTATTTTCTTATGCGGAAAGGACTACCTCTTTCCAAGGACATCTTTCTAGACAGCTCTCCAGAACTTATCTCAATTTAGATGCTAAGAGACTTCTTAAACTTATTGCGTTTAATGTTGAACTCCTGATTTTCAGCCATCCCCACCCAAAACCTGCTCCACCCACAGTTGTCTTATTCTCACTAATATCAATGCTATTTTTCCATCTGTTTAGATAAAAAAAAGCTGGTGTCATCTTTGACTCCTCTCTTTTACTCATAATCAACTTTAATTTGTCAAGAAATCCTGTTGACTCTACCTCTACAATATATCCAGAGATGAAATTAATACAATATCAAATACAATTTCATGATTTTGATTATTAAACTCTGATTATGTAAGAAAATGACTTTGTGTTTTGTATAAACACATGGAAGTATGTAAGACACAGTGTCATTATAGCTACAAATTATTCCCAAAGTATACGAAAATAATAATGATAACGTTTGTATGCACATGTTGATCAAAATAGATATAGATATAGAAAAAAAGCAAGAGAGAGAGAATGAAAGAAAATAAGAGATGAATAAAGCACAGAAAAGTAAGTGTTAACATTTGGGGAATTTTGGTGAAGTTTCAGGACAATTTTTGTAATATTTTTAGTACTTTGAAAGTCTGCAATTATTTCAAAATAAATATTTGAAAACTAAAATATATTATCTTAAGGAAATAACAAAAATGTGTATATATAAATGTATCCAAAATCCATAATTTTTTTAGTCTATTCACTGCTAACCCTCTTGACTTAGTGATCATCACTCTCACAATTAGAGCAATGGTTTTCTTACTTGTTTCCTCAGACCTGTTTATCCTTCCCACACAGTTGCCACAGTTTGTTATCAACATAGCTACTATAATGATCTTTCAAAAGTATAATTTACAGCATGTCAGCTCTGTTCAATAAACTGCAATGGTTCCCCCATTTCATTCAGGGTGAAATTCAAAGGGTTACAATGACTTAAAACATGCTGCATAATCTCATTCCTCATTATCTCTCTGATTCCATCTTCTTCTGTTTTGTGTTTCTCTGAATCTGTAGGAAGCTCAGTGATATTGCACATAGAAGTGGGCTACTGGGATGGCAATAGCTATGTATCTTCTAAAACCATCTTACATGTCCTAGTGTGAGTAGTATCACACTGGAAGAAAAACTACATAAAATTGTTAAGTAGGTGGATATCCATGTTTGGTATGGTAAAAAAACAAAAAACAAAAACAAAAACAAAACACAAAACTAATATATAATCTTTGATTACCGTGTATTTCCCAAATCATGTTATTTATTACACTTCTGTGTATTTTTTAAATTTATGTGCCTACTCTTAATTTGTAAGGCCTTCCATACCAGGGATCTAAGGAAGTATTGTACATTACAATGTTAGTTTACTTAATGTCCCACTGTTTTACACTCCTATTCTTTCTTCTAAACTTCCTTAGACCAATGAATACTTTGAGGGCTCTTCTTGAAGTTAGATTTTTTTTAGACATCTAAGACTACCTTCATAAGCTCTTATTTACAAGAGTCAGAGGACAAATAATAACCTCCTCTCCTTTACTTGAAACAGTGCAATAGATATCACAGCCAATCTAGGTTTTACTTATTCAGTCCTAAGTGATTTAGAAATAAAGATTATGTCTACTTGTTTGGGTTTCGTATACAAATATCCAACTATTTCTATGTATTTTCACGTTGATTAAAACACCAACAAAAACAAAAAGTGAGTATCATCAGATGTGGCTGATGAGAATAAGAATTTTAAGTGTTATTAAGAAGGGTAGATATTACATTAAAAAGGTAAATTATTTAATGGTGTTTCATGCTCCAACTGCAATGTGGGAAAGTACAGTTGGAAATCAAAATTTGAGGCAAATGTACTATATGGAAGTTAAAATGCAATAGTTTACACAAGAATTTATTGTGGCCTGAACCAGGTTAATGGGATTTTAAAAAATGAATAAATAATTGTGAGAGATACTTAGTATATGGTATTGAGAGATTGCCATAATTAGTCATTGAGATGAGAGAGAAGTTAATGATGCATTTCACTTCTCTAACTTTGTGTACATTGGCAGTCAATGAAAAGTGAAGATGGAGAGAATAGCAAGGTTTTTGTCATGAGTAATGATCTCTGCTTTAATTATTTTCTTTAATATTAGGCCAGTGAAAACAATATCTAAAAGACAATTGTAACAATAGATCTGTGGCTCAAATATATGATCTGTGATTAACATATTAGATTATGGAATTCTAAGACACATATGGGATCTTAAGCAGTGAGAATGAATGAGATGTTTGGGGAAAAGTGTAAATTGAAGTTCACAAAGCCAAATGACTACCTTGGTTGTTCAGATAATGAAACCAAGCTTCCCAGATGTAAAAGTAATAAGGATGGTTTGGAAGCAAAGGCCACATGCTTCATTTAATGAAGCCAGCTGGTCTTTAACACTAGGGATTTGCCAGAGCATCAAATTTTGAAGGGAAGCCAAGAGTCTATATATATATATATATATATTTTTTTTTTTACATAAACCGTTGTACATTGTAGTCATTCTTTCAACAGCAATAGAAATGGTCTCTGAATGTTTTACATGAATAGAAAAGTTTTTGTAATTGTATATATCCTCACATAACTTATGAGAGACTAAAAAGTGTTTCATCTTAGAAAGTACACAGGAATCAAGGGGTCTAAGGAGGTTTGGCCAAACTGTGTATGAGATCAAACCTCATACACAATTTGCTCAAAACATCTTCAATATACTGTTGATTACAGCTTAGATTCATTTCTACTCACCCAAATCTGTATTCAAAGTTCCAAAAAGAGAGAGACTGATTAGGGCCAATATCCTCCATCGCATATGATGTGATCAAGAATAAAGTGGATTTTCCTACTTATGATTGTCCCCATTACTCTCCTGCAATTTACATGTCTCCTTTCATGATGGTGCCAAAAACACTGCACCCTCTCATCACATCACAGTAGGGAAAGTCCCTCCAAAAAGACTGGAGATGCTGTCCTGGACAGCTAAATATCTTTTCTACAAGAAAAAATACAGCTTTATTTTAAAAACTATGTGTCAAACACATATTTCTGGCCCAGTTATGATTCACAGACCACATTTTGTAGCATTTTATATTAGAAGGAAAGCGAGACAGAGATAGAGAGAGAGAGAGAAAGAAACAGAGGTAAGGAGAGAAAGAGTGGGAGAATGAGCGACTGTGTATGCACCTTGGACTGATAAAAACCAAGATTGAAGAAATATGTCTAATAAAAAGCCTTCAAATCAGACTACCATCCCTTGCAAAATTTAAAGAACAATATCTGGTATTAGGAAGCCTAACATATTACTCAGTTGGAAGAGGTAGACCACAATATGCCAAAATGAATGAGTACCTTAGATCAAAATGTGTGTTTTGGATTTAGTAACATGGTGATTATTATCATAGTTCCAGGTGTACAAATCAAAATGAAGGAAAGTAAGAAAAAAATAAAAATATGAAAATATGTGGAGGACAAATATAGACAACTTTTTGAAATATTTGTCTGTAAAGTGAAATAAAAAGATAAGGCAAATGCAGAATAGGATGTAGACCTCATTCTCAAATGTGAGAGATTTGGACAAGTTTAAATGATAAGATGGCATATTTAGAAAGGGATAGATTAATAATATAGAAGTAAGGAAAAATTATTAAATTGAAAGGCAAGCAAAGGAATGGCTCAACGGTGTAGGTAGTGAGATTAGAGCTAGGTAGGAGGATCAATGACAGTTTTGGTCAACTGGTGGCAGAAAACCAAGAGTGTTTCTTCCAACAAAGTGACAATCTAAAATAGGAGAGACTGTCAAATGTCACCTCCTGAGAGTTAGGAGATGGTGACTGAATCCAAGTTTTGAAGAGATTAAATAATATTTAAAATAGATGTGAGAATGAGAGGATTTCACTTTTTTAACTTATTTCATAATATGGATCGTCTTGGCTGTCAATAAAAATTGGGAATCTTGTTCATGATTATAATTTTTCTCATCACTCTCTTCGAATTTGTGTTCTTGGTTTCTAAATTCTGTCAATACCACTAAGCAAATATCTCTCAAATGCACATCTTTCTATATTTTGTACCATAATATTATTTCACAGCATTCTCTCATCTGGGCTCTTATAATATCTTGCTTACTGAAATCATCTACCATTTCTTTAACTCTTGCAATAATTTTTCGTAATGTTTTCAGTTATCTGTGAAAAATGTTATCTAATTGGTCCATATGATAAAGTGGAAAAATATAGCATGAGAAAGCCTATGACCGGTTCCTGATTAGATTTCTATTCTAATCTTCCCCATACTCAAATAGCGTGCACAAACTGATGCTCTCAAAATTTTCTTAATTGAAATCAAGATGCCCACTTAATTGTTAGTTCATTTGTTGTTTATATTTCACAATGTACTTCTTTTCTGCCTTTATTAGTGAATTTCCATTCTTTAAGGTTTTGGTAAAATGTCTTCTCTTCTGTTAAACATACTCCTTTCTTCCTTTATTTCTTATGTTCCCAAGAATTTTTCCTTATATTTCCAAAATAATATGTGCCTGTATATTATATTGTGCTTATCCTACGAAATGTTGCTTAAAATATTTAAGTGTCTATCATTTTTATTCGAATGTCTGCTACTTGACCACATAGTCATTAACTTCTGAGTAGATGTGTTATTTTCCAGTAAATATTGTGATATATATATAAAACATAACAGTAAATATTGTTTTATATATATATATATATAACATAACACCATATATATGTGTGTGTTACTGTGTGTGTGTAAAATGAAATATAAGATTTCATTATTCTGATTTTGATGTTTTTAATTCATTCATTCATTCATTCATTCATTTTTTGAGATGGAGTCTCATTCTGTTGTCCAGCCTAGCCTGAAGTGCAGTGGTGCGATCTTAGCTCACTACAACCTCCGCCTCTTGGGTTCAAGTGATTCTCCTGCCTCAACCTCCTGAGTAGCTGGCATTACAGGTGCTTGCCACCATTCCTGGCTAATTTTTGTATTTTTAGTAGAGACAGAGTTTCATCATGTTGGTCAGTCTGGTCTTGAACTCCTGACTTCGTGATCCGCCTGCCTCGGCCTCCCAAAGTGCTGGGACTACAGGCATGAACCACCGCGCCTGACCTATTTATTTTTGACACAGAGTCTCGCTCTGTAGCCAGGCTGGAGTGCAGTGACAAGATCTCTCACTGCAATCTCTGCCTCCCGGTTTTAAGAGAT
The DNA here is from genome assembly GCF_009764315.1 of Trachypithecus francoisi. NCBI lineage: Eukaryota > Metazoa > Chordata > Mammalia > Primates > Cercopithecidae > Trachypithecus > Trachypithecus francoisi. The sequence goes on along the minus strand of NW_022681463.1, from coordinate 52,638,560 downwards.
TCTTCCGCCTCAGCCTACAGAGTAGCTGGGGCTACAGGTGTGTACCTCCACGCCCAGCTAATTTTTGTATTTTTAGTAGAGACCAGGTTTCACCATGTTGGCCAGGATGGTCTTAATCTCTTAACCTCGCGAGTTTTTAAAAAGATTATTAGAAAACAGCATAAGCTTAGTTTTATCCTATCTATGACCTAAAGGGCAAATAAAGGTTCTTACCCGTTGGTATTGGTTTTCTTTTCTGGAAAACTGATGGAAGGGTAGAATATCCAAATCAACTACAGGTCAACATAGAGGTTGTGAATGCACAGTTTTTCTGAAAATATTTTTCCCCAAAATATTTAGATGTTTGAGTAGTCCTAGGGTATATTTATTCAGGTAGAATAATTATTCTTAAAATCTCATTCGAAGATGTATTTACAGACTCTGAGAAACATGTAGAAAAGTGTCAATGTCAGAAGTGAGATTAGCTGCCAGGTACAGTTTGGAAATTCTTTAAATGGGGCTAAGTCTCTTGAATAGAGGAAAAAAATTGTTTTCCCGTTTGCTTTCTTAGCATAAGTTATCATGGAGGAAATATTAGTCTAGATATGGCTAGATAAATTTTAAAATCATTCTGAATAAATAATAATTGATTATTTTATACAGCTAAATGGAAGCTAAAAATCAATCTGTAATCTTTAGTGTGACCAAATGTTTCAGAATTTTAAAAATAGTAATTTATAGGTTAATATTCATTATAAATAATAAAAATTGTTTATTCACTCAGACCAATCAATACTATGTTTCTGTTATTTAAGATCAACTTATAATCTTATTGATATCAGAAAAAGAAAATAGTAAAATTTGTATTAATATCCAATACAGTATTTTACTCACACTTACATTACTTCAATAAAGGTTTTGCTTTGGAATATAGTAGTTAATTGATAAGTCCATAGAAGTGTGTAATAGTGACTTAGACAGGTCATAGGGTATACCTTCGTCTTCACTCTGTGCCTGTTTTTAGACACTTTCCCCTATGACACAATCTAGTACTAATGTAACAACTTCTTCAATTCTTCCTAGTATTAAAGAATCCTCTGGTCATTTTCAGTTAGAAGAATATTTGCCATCTAAAAAATAGGTCTAGTCCAATACAACAACGAAACTCCAAGCTTTATTCCAAGTTAAATCTTTGCACCTTGTCCAGCATGAGCACATTGCTAGTCAAACTTTTGGAAGGAAAGGGATCTAGACCAGTTTCTTCTCTGTCTACCTATTTAGTATCCTATTCCTCCTTCCTTATTCACTAAGCTGCTTCTGGTGATCCCAGAATTGAAAGAAGAGAGCAAAGCTGAAGAGGTAAGATGCAAAAAGTTCCTCCTTTCCTGGCATCAATGTAGTTAGGCTTTGTTACCTCTGGTCTTGAAGTCACTAGGCTAACACACCCTTGACTTGGCAGATAATAAAAACAAGCTCCTTTTTTTGGCCGTGGGAGTATGCGTGGGAGCTTATTTGTGAGTTCTTCACAGATACCCACTGGGGATATTTGACTAGACTTTCTTTGACATGCCCATTATATTTTCTTCCTGGTGATCACTTACAAGTCTTCTTTCAGTCCTGAAAACTTTGGCATTCTAGCCACTTTCTTATGTATTTGTTTAGGGTTGATGGGGAGTCCCTCTCTAAGCATTATGGGAATCCTTTAAGATGCCTATAGGTTCCCATTCTCTGATAAGTGACATGTATTTACCAAACAAAGCAAATAAACAAACCAGCAAGAATAGAAAAAAAATAAGAAAACGTATTTTTTTCTCCATAGTCAGTGAAAATATAAGCTAGAAAGCATTGACTCCAATGCAAAATTTAAATATAGAAATCTTTGCTTTGAAAAAAATAAAAAGATTCTGTTAAAAGTAACAAATTAATGTTTTTTAAAATAATCTCCTCTTCCACAGTCTCTTTAACTGTCTTTTTTTTAAATTGCTGTTTAACATCAAGCTCCCTTAGACATGGGGATGCTTAGGAAATGCATGCAGATCCTCACAGGTACCTGGAAGCCTGCAACACATCTCAAGGAAAAGCCCGCTGCCTGCTGGCTTATCTCTCTTTAAGCTTTTAGTCAGATACACAGTGTGTTGGGTTGGGATGGACCCACCACACCTACCCAAGACAGACAAGCAAACCACCAAGGAATTGCAATGTCTGTGCAAGCTATAATTAAACCTTGGATCTGGGGTAGATAACAACTTGCCCCTTCAAGTCCATGTCTGAATGCACTTTAGCACTGACAGCCCAGAGCCAGGATAACTGCAGCATGCCTCCCAAGATGCCACAGTATGTGTCCACCAAACCCTGCAAATTTCCATGACTGTGTTCAGGTTACCTATTAAGGCAGACAGCAGTGGCAGACCACAGGGCTTCCTGTGTCAATACAAGCTGGAGTTCATTCTGAGCAGTCAGTGACAGTGGAAGCTGGGCGGGGTGAAAAGTGGTAGGTAAGCTAGCTACCAAGAACACATCTCAAGCAGGTATTGGAAGGCAGGCCGACATGTGAAGCTCCAAAACCACTTTCCTAGGGACTTACCTTCAAAAACATAAATGCCATGATTAAGAGTTTCAACATGTCAATCTCATAGCATTAAGCCCCTAGTAGTTAAGGTATCTCTTGAATGTGGAGCCCCATCAGACTGCACTGGTTGTCACCCATTAAGAGGCCCCTGACTACAGATTATCTCTATCTCTATCTCTATCTATCTCTATCTCTATCTCTATCTATCATGCACACTTTCAATCTCTTTCTCTTACTCTCTCTTCACTTGCTTTTACTCTCTTACTCTTTCTCATTCATTTTTCTAATTTTCTTCTGACACCTGAAGATGAATCTCTTGTCTTTAGATTCCCTAAGCAGGTATAAGTTCCTAATCCAGTACATCCCCCACCACCCCTTCAGGGTTTAAAAATTTACCTCAATAAGGGGCTTGCTTAAGCCTCTCTTTAAACACCTATGGGAAGGAAGGAAGCGGGAGCAGTACTCACCATCCTTCCCTCATGAGAATGGAGTGAGGTGTTGGATAGACAATGGACTCACCAAACAAAGTGAGTTTAATGTAGCAGTGAATCCAGTGAGGGCAACACATTGAAAAATCTTCCCAAATAAATTCCTCCCTTTAACTTCCACATTGCTTTTCCAATTGTAGATCATTGATGTGTAGTCAAATGAGTGATCATACTATCAAAAAGCACCTCCTTTCTAAGACTACACTGGTTATCGCCTATGAAGTGGCCTGTGACTGCGGGACACCTCTCTCTCTCTCTCTCTCGTCACTTCATACAAAATAGATACCCTGTTAAAGGTGGACACATGTATAAGCAATCATAAAGTAAATATAGATATGCGTGTGCTGTATGTTTTATAACCATAAGCTAAATTCTGCAATTTAAATAATAATCTCCTCCGAAAAAAACCACTGAATTTTGCAGACACATTCTTGAAAATTCAAATAGTTTTTGTGAGGCTATACTTTGAAAAGCTAACAAGCATATTTATTTCCCTAATTAACCTTAAATTATCAAATCAAACTGTCAATGGCTGAAATAACTTAGAAAAATTTGTTAGTGTGTATATTTTGTTCTATTTTATTTTTAATGGCAGAAGTTATATTTGTTTAGTCTGTGCTTTTGTTTTTTGATTTGGGTTTTTATTTTAGAGATGGCTTCTCATTCTGTCACCCAGGCTGGAGCATAGTAGAGTGATCATAGCTTACTGTAGCCTGGAGCTCCTGGTCTCAAGTGATCCTCCTGCCTCAGCTTCTCAAGTAGTTGGAATTACAGGGTCAAGTCAAAGGCACACCCAGCACATTTAGTCTGTTTTAAAATGAGTTGCTGTTTCAACTTATCTTGTTTGGAGGGGCTCAATAATTCATTTCCATATACCTTAAGCATCTATTTTTCTGGCTTACATTTTCCTGGCCTAGCTCCCTATTTCTCACTTTCTAATAAAATTCATCTAATTTCAATAACTCAGTTTAAGTATCTTATTTTTTTCCAAAGTCTCTATTATCCGCTCATTGTGTTCATTGTGTAGTATTTCCTTCCATAAGAACTCCTAAAAATCCCAATATCTAAAACTATCATTTAGTACAGAATAATTCGTTGTGGACCCACTTGAATCAGTGTCTTAATTTTATTTTATTCTTAAGAAATGTGAGGCTGTAAAATATTTTTGTCATTATAGGTCACAATCTCTTTGATGATAAGTGCTATAAGTGATTATTCTGTGGAAGTGGGAGGGAAATGGAGTTACAGAATGTAAATAAACAATAAATAGAGAGATGAATTGACAGATGATTAAATAAACAAATAATTTCAGGAGTTTCACATGGTGCATGTTGACAATATGGAATATGCCAAGGATAAGGATTTATTCAAATTTTCATACTTACTATCAGAATGCAAAATGAAATATACAGAAAAGTAAAAGAAAAAAACTAAATAAATATATTTTTTTAATTTTTCAAAAAAAAAAACAGGAGTAAAAACATAAGGATTTAATTACTTTTTTCTTTTTCACAAGACCCTTAAAGCTTAAAATTTCAGGCAATGCATATGATTTTGTTTTCTATTAGTTTAAGAAATGTGTCTTTAGTTATCACTCTTTTTGGCTAGAGGAAGAAACACTAATTGCACATTCCTAAACCTAGCAAGATTAGAATTGAGAGAGCATTAAGAAGCACAATAATGAACCAGGCTCTATGTATGGGACAAGAACTGTGAGGAGAGTCTCTAGTACATAGAAAAACAAGGATAACCTTGCCAAAGAAGGTATCAAGGCAAATACAGATAACATAAAGGAGATTATTAAAAAATAATAAATGGAAATCATAAGTGGAAATATGTGGAAAAATAATAAGTGGAAAATAATAAGTGGAAATCATAAAGGATAAGGCATTTGTGAAGATTGCTTTTTTTTTCTCTCCTGGTATCTGTAAAATATTTGCTTGAAGATTGGATGAATAAAGTCAAGATTTTGTAGAATTCCCTCTATAGCCGAGAAGACGCCATTTCTTCTTACTACTTTAGGTCTAGTGCTTAACATACATTAGGTGCTTAATAAATATGTACTAAACAGGTCAATTTTTTTCCAGATAATTAAATATTGAATAAGTTAGTCAATTAAATACTTTTTTAGGTTTTTAATTAGAGACAATTTAATGCAATATGTAATTTTTATTATGTATAATAGAAAGTGAAAATAAAAATCAGAGGATCCTATAGATTAAAAAACATGCATCTTTAAAGCTCACATTAGGAGGGTTTGAAATGTTTAAACAACTATTGCTGGCTACTTCTTATTTCAATGGTTTTTCCCTGTTGGAAGATTTTTAAAGATTTTATACAAATTGGAAACTTTTCTGTCTCTGTTTCATAAAACAGATCCAAGTATAAAAACACAAAGACTAGAAAGTATTCTAAATAGTGAGATTTGAAATTCATATAGCTTTAGAGATGCAACATAGATAGAAGTAATTTTCTACAAAAATTGGCAACCATAACAACTGTACAGAACACATTAAAGAGGAATACAAATCCTTGTAAATCAATGTTGCTTAAATTAACCAGTATCTAGAAGAAATAGTGCTAGCTGGAGCTACAAAAATATAATTTAATAAATTTCTCCCCTTAATATGTGAATTTAAGAAAACAACATGACAATAATTTGATTAAAAAGCATTGATAGAAAAAATAATTATATGGATACATATTGATAAAACTTGTATAACATTGTTGAGAATTGTATGAGAAAAAGCATAGAACATAGACATATACAAATAATTGAAAGTGATAAAAGAAGAGATATTGAAATAAGATTTGGGTCAGATATATAGAAAGAAAAAAGTAATTCAAAATTATGAACATATCATAAGCTATTCAGAACTTTAGATTCATAATACCAATACGGGAGGAAAGTGTTGGGAAGGGAAGAGTGTGGTCCCTTTAAATGACAGGGAAGTGGGGAAGGGAAGCACTGGCTGTGGCTTCACCTTCACAGACTTAGGTGAGGACAGGCATTTCCTACCCAAATGTCGCATTTCCTAAGAGCACCCTGGTCTGCCAAGCCTCCATCCTGTGCCCATAAAAACCCTGAGACTCTAGCAGGCAGGCACGCAGGTGGCTGGACATTGAGAAGAGCACATCAGCAGAGGAACACACAGGCAGCTGAACCTCTTGACAGGCCCTGGCATGCCGGCAGGCCACCGACGAGCAGGCCACTGTCCGGCAGAAGCAGAACGACACAGAATTTGGCTGGGCAGACAGAGGAGAGCCCAAGACGCTGAGCAGCCTGACCCCAGGCAAAAACCTTCCCATTCCATCCCCTTCTGACTTTCTTTGAGCTACCTCCATTCAATAAAACCTTGCACTCATTCTCCAAGCCCAGGTGTGATCTGATTCTCCCCGTACACCAAGGCAAGAACCCGGGATACAGAAAGCCCTCTGTCCTTGCTACAAGGTAGAGGGTCTAATTGAGCTGGCTAACACAAGCCGCCTATAGATGGCAAAAACTAAAAGAGTACCCTGTAACACACCGCCACTGGGGCTTCGGGAGCTGTAAATATTCACTTTTAGGCACTGCTATGGGGTGGGAGCTACACAGCCTGCCTGTCTGTGTTCTCTTCTAGAGGTTTGAGCAGTGCAGCACTGAAGAAGTGACCAACATCCCCATCGCAAGCTCTGTTAGGGGGACAGGGGAACCTTTCTCCTTTCAGTACTATCAAGGTTCTAAAAGGAAAAGGATGGCAAACTCAAAGTAGTCTAATGTGAATGTTGTTTAATTACAAAGTCAATTACTTACAAACATATAGTGTTAGGGGAATGACAAAGGTACTGTAGTAACTGAGCGCTGGTAATAAAAAGATATTATAATCTTCTGATCCAAAGGAAAAGGAAGGGGAACATATTTAAGAAATCAGATATTTCAACATATCAGAAACATGCAGAAGACAGAAGAACAGAACATTAAATAAGGTCAGGGGTCTTGAAATAAATGCAATTTTTGCCAAGCATAGAAGTCAGAAGCTTAAAGCAACTTCATAGGAAGGTAGATGAGAAAATAAATACTCTAACTTCATCTTCTCCCTCCTCACAATCTCCTAATGAGGCTTTCCGTTGTCTGGCTTAGCTGAAACCAGAGACACAGAGCACGATTGATGAAATAATGCAGATCAATTTCCTGGGCTGGAACCCAAGGAAAAGCAGACAATGAGGTAAAATAGAGGGACATAGAACTGATAGAACAAGCAGCCACGCTTAGGTTGTTCGGTGAATCTTCACCGTGGTCATTTCATGATAGTTTTTCCTAAGTATTCCTTTTACTTCTGTCATTTTTCTTTGTTTTCTTGATAAACTCCAATGTTAAAATATTCTCTCAAGTCCAAATAACAGTGCCGCTGATGATTCTTGTGCTCCTGTTTCCGTAGACCAGTAAACCATACCCTATTAAGAAGTGTTGTCTTGTATCACCTTTTATACTTTGGAAGTGCATAGTGTTGGATTCCTCAAAAGTTTTGAATATGAGACAGGATTTGAGATACGTGATTTGCGAAGACAATGCTCCCACAAAAGAAACAGAGAAGGCAGTGAGAGAATTAATGCAGAAAAAGAGAACTCTTCCCGAATAGAAATGTTTACGAAATCAGAAATTTAGTTTCCTTAACTGAATAGACAATGCATAGGGGAAGAAATTTGAACATTGGAGACACAAATACGTTAGTAATGACTTTAATTATTGCAACATATTCAAAGACCACCAAGATATGTCATGATATCACTGATGCAGAAGGAGCTACGTTGTTTAAATTTTTGAAATGTAAGAAAAAAAGAGAGGAAGGACTTTTTAGATCATCTTTCATTATAAAACTATCCCTATGTTTTCTTGCTCTTTTTAGAGTATGACCTCCTTTGTTACTCAGCACTCTCGCCAGACACAAACATATCCTTTCTTCAAAAATTTCTCTAAATTTTCCATTTATTTCGCCACTGTAAATCAGGAAAACAGAAATCAAATTGCATTTGAATTCAATTTCAATTAAAAATTATATTTTGTATTAGGCAATTCGAGAGCGGGAGGGCTGTGCTTGATCTTACAGGGTAAGGAGTGAGGAAACTTAAAAAAAAAAAATTGTATTTTTAGTAGAGATGGGGTTTCTCCATGTTGCCCAGGCTAGTTTCAAATTCCCAAGCTCAGGCAATCTGCCTGCCTTGGCCTCCCAAAGCGCTGGGATTACAGGCGTGAGCCACGATGCCCGGCCAAGGGAATACATTTTTAAGGACTCCTGATGCTTGCTTTCCAGAGAGTTTTGTATCCTAGATAGTAGTATAAGACTAATTATTCCACAGTACCTTTCCAACAATGAAGATCATCTTTGTTGGTTTCTGAATATTTTTCAATTTTATACACACAGAAAAAAAAAGGTATATAACTATTTAAACATGCAAATCTTATATTTCTAGAATATTTGAATATTTTTATTAGCAGTTTGTATTTCTTCATTTAGGTCCTTTGCCATTTTTCTATTGACATGTTAGTGTTTTTCCTTTCCTTACTAACTTTCATAAAATAGTGACAATAATATATTAAGTCTATGTCTCTCATATTTTTTGCATATGTATTTTACAAATATCCTACAGTATAACATTTTATGAATATTGTCAATAACGTAAAAATGTTTGGCATTAGTCAAAAATATAAAATGTTTATTAACAGCATCCAGAACTGCTGAATTTTGCTCTGATCTCTAACAGTTCAGCCATCACTTACAATTCATATTCACTTGAACTTTGTATATGCTCAGACTATTGTTACCAGAGCAACTTCAGGAGCTTGTGCCAGGCCCACATAATTTCCCTCCCTCCACATGTGTCTACCTACTTTTTTTCTTGAAAAGCCTTAAAGGATAGTCAGGGTCAGACCAATTAAACTAAGTGTTATCTGCGAACTAGCAAGAGGTTAGAAAGTTTGTTTGGTTTGTTGATGACAAAATAGACTGCTTCCTTCTTTAATGAATACACATAATGGCAAGTACTTTAATGAATCCATATCCTACCAGCAAAAGCCAAGAAAGTTGCCTTAGGGAGGTCAATTATTTTTTATGCGTTTTTAGTGCTCATTTTATGTATTTGTATGGCTGAATTAATTAGCACCAGGACTACGTACGAAAGCAGCACGAAAACAGGCTCTTTTACCTAATGTGAGTAAGCATGACATAAACTAATTAAAATGGAGTCATTTCTTGTGTGTTTTCAGATGTTATTTTATCTATTTTGAAAGAAAGCTTAGCTGCACAGTACAAGATATTATTAACACACATTAGTAAACCTTTGTATGTCACATTTACTTGTCAAAACTCAGCATTTTCTTTAGTCCTTCTATTTCTTTCCTATTTGTGGTTGTACAACGATGTTTTACTCACTTTCTTTACTATTCACATAGAAAAGATATAATAAATCTCTCATTAGATTGTCCCTCAGTAACCAAGGGTGACCTGTCCCTCAGTAACCCTCAGTAACCAAATGGTGTCCCTCAGTAACCAAATATCTGTAGTTGGTTAAATTCACACATGTGGAACCCAGGGATAGGGAAGGCCAATTGTGTTATCACAGTATCACAAGAATTCTGTTAGATGTAAAGTTCAGGTCATCTAATCCAGCCCACTTTTTAAAAAATGAAAAATTTGATATGTCCATTGAAAAAAGTCCTATGAACTAATTGCTTCACTTTAGAATAAAACAATAATTAGCAGTCAGTAACCACTTTCTGTATCAGAGGGTGTTCTTATTTGTAAGCATTTCAAGCAACTCTTGCTGGGTTAAGCAAAAAGGGAGTTTATTAAGAGGATATCGGTCAGCTCACAGAATCATTAGGAAGGCTGGGAAGTAGGCCAGATGCCAAGCAGTAAGAAAAGTGCCACAAACCTTATTTTAATGACCAGTAAAAATATATTGGTATATCTTGGTTAATATCAACATTTCCTGTAAGAATACCCCCAAAATTGTTCCTGGTAGTAGATGTGTTTCCTGTTGCTGCTCTTCCTTCTAAGAAAAATATAATTTTTCTTAATAGTAATATTTAAGAGTTATTATATTTAAAAGTTATTATAATAACATTTAAAAATATCATTGATTGTTCCTAACCTTTACCTGCCAGCGGCTCCAAATTCACATTGGTGTGATACAACTGTCTTCAATGCCTGGGTCCTGTATTTGCTTCCTGTTGGAATTGGAGGGTGGAAGAGCAAGCACCAACACTGTATGCCCCTGTAGTGGGAGGCAGTGTTTGCTGCCAGCTGGCATTCATAGCATAGAGGGTCGCCCAAACAGCAAATGGAGGCCTAGTAGATCAAAAAGCAAAAAGCCAAACATCCATTAATATGTCCGTGGTGCAGGCACTGTGGCCGGAGCTTCATAGGATAAATGCAATTCACTTTTTTGTATGTGAGAAAATGGAGAACAAAAGGATCTAATAACTTGTCCAAGATCACAAGGCTAATAACTAACACTGTCAATATTTAAACCAAGATTTCCTAAAGTCTTTGTTATAAAATATCTCTTTTATTATGTCTTTAACAAATAAAGACATAGATTAGGTTGAATGTAATTTAAGAATATTTATTATATGACAAAAATATTTAGATTTTTATTGAACTTCTAATTATTTCCACATGCAAAACATTAGAATATAGGTACAGAGGTTTCAAGGCAGCTTTGAGGGTAATGAAAGTAATCCATATAATTCAAAGTTATTGAGTTCATTTTGAGATAATTTTTGTGTTTTTTTTCTCTAATTAGACACATCGGTAGTCTTATACTTTTTAAATAAATCAAACATTTATTTTACTATAAGTAGAAAAACTTTATACTTGTAAAACTATATTATTATATAAGAAATGCTCTAAATTAGATATATGAAATAATTCCCAGACTAAATTACTGTTCAACTGTTGCAGGTCATCAAATATTCATACACATTTGCTCCTCCAAAAATTATAATAAAATCATGAAACACCTCAGAAACTATCAGACTAGTATAATTAACATCCTATTTACATTTTAGTAGTAATACATTAGATTGGCAAATATAGAATTAAGGTTAAACACAACGCAATGTTGACCTTTAATAAAATGCAGTGCTTCAAATTGCAAACAAGCCATTGGTCTGTATTTCATTGAAATCATTCTCTGTAACTACATAATATCCCCTCCCCTTATTATAAGGAGTTTACAAGAGAGTATTCAGAAGATGAAAAGTGAACATCTATAGTAAAGGTAATGATCTTTGAAAATTTTCTCTAATGAGTAATTTGTGGCTCGGTGGATTTCAAGAGATTATTGGTTTTGGAAATGGATTCTATCAACTAAGGAGATAATGAAAATCATTAGGGCTGAGTAAAATAAAACAGCAAATTTGTAATGAACATAAGCATTCTGCAAGCTTCTAGTTCCTACACAAGTTGAAAGCCTTGTTTAAAAACACAATTATAAAAAATTTTCTATGTAGGCCAAAGCATTTCTGTGTAGTACAGTATGCTTACATTTATAGCAAGGGATAATACTACCTTGAATGCAATTTTTTAACAAAATATTTCAAAAGCCTGGAATTTAGGACATTATTATAGAAGAGCAATTCTTCTCTACCTACTTGATATTAATTAATCAATTAATTTATGTATAGATTACATTAAAATAGTTTGACCTAGGGAATTTTTCATCAGATACTCAATATAGAAATAGCTCCCAGTATCATTTTTGCACAATTTGCCTGACATTGTAAACCAACTCTTCCAAACCAACTGTTCCTTAAGCTTTTTAATCTTCCTTTGTTGTTTCTTGTCTGTTTTGTCTCCTGTTGTATCTTCAGGACTTAAATCAGTGCTTCTTACACAGGATTAGCTCACTTAAAATTTGTTGAATAACCAATTAAATTAATAATACATAATCATAAAGATAAATTACAAAAAGTTTTGAATAAGCCGAGTATGGTGGCTCATGCCTATAATCCCAGCATTTGGGGAGGTCAAGATGGGAGGATCATGAGATCAGGAGTTCGAGACCAACCTGGCCAACTACTAAATAGGCTCTACTAAAAATACAAAAATTAGCTGGACGTGGTGATGCACACCTGTAATCCCAGCTACTCAGGAGGCTGAGGCAAGAGAATCACTTGAACCTGGGAGGTGTGGGTTGCAGTGACCTGAGATCAAGCCATTGCACTCCAGCCTGGGTGACAGGGCGAGACTCCAGCTCAAAAAATAAACAAATAAAAAGTTTTGAATAATATAAAGTTTAAATATTTAGCACCACAACACCCTTGAAACAGGTTATATGTAATTGTAGTAATTTATGAGATAATAAGGATATTATACTAATGAAGACAATATTTTTAAAACCTTAGTTTAATCATTTATAACAATTATGTGGAAATCAATTATTAATAAGGACCTTGAAACAGCTTTACAGCTTGTAAATATGTAAAAATGAATCTACTTAGCTATTTGTTTAAAAAAACAAATAAATGAAGCAAGTGTCTATCTACTTCATATAGTTCATCAAATTTCAATAATTTTTCCTTACTTTTTCTCATTTATGAGCACTGCCTTAAAATCAATTAAAAAGACTTCATTTATTCTTATTTTGCAATGCTTTAATTATCTTCACATCAAAATTGACCTACTAGAATATGAAAAATATTAAGAGCTCCCTAAAAGTAAATACGATATTACTTGAAATAACATGAACATATAAACATAGACATAGTCTTCTTCACATTTATCTGCTATGTAGAAAAATAATATAAAAATAACATTAAGTATTCAATTATTTACAACGTTTTTATGCAGTGCATTTATAAAAAACAAATATTAGAATCCAATAAATGCCTTATATTTTATTTATATGAACCTTTTATTTTAGTATATATATTCACCTACTTCAGCAAAAAGGGACCAAATAGTACAACTCTGCTTTTGTTATATGGATATGAGTTGAAGCAACGAATACTCCTTCTCAAAAAGGCAAGAAGTGAATGAAAGCATATAACATCCATATATTATAGTACAATAGAAAACAAACTACATGGCTCTGTAGCAGATATTTCTAATGGTTCTGCTGCCATTAATCCCTCTTATAACATCACTTTACCATTTGATTAATAGAGTGATGCCATTGTATCTTATAAGTTTTCTGAACCTTGAGTAAAATCAGTTCCATGATCTCTCATAACATGAAGAAACTTATATTAGCCCCATTTTTAGTTCAACTTGTATTATAAAAATAAGCAAAATTATATGAAAATAGAGACATTTTCAGAAAAAAATTAATTCTCAACATCTTACTTGTGTCTGGACAAAGAAAATTTGAGGCATTATTTTCTTAGTAAATAATAATTGACACCAGTTAAAAATGCGATGGCATCTTGCACAAAATAAAACCAGGTCAGTCATAACTTCTAAAATCTATAGCATTTTTTCTCAAAGTGTTTCTAGTAGATTCCACTTTTCTTTTAATGTCTATTGCTTTCTGAAGGCAGATAAATCACTACTATAAAACCTTTTAATATAATTATGTCCATATTCCTGAAAATTAAAAGGAGTGATATATAGGGCTACTTTCAAGTACAGCAATGCTTGATGTGCTAATAATTACCAAAACAAAAAAAAAAAAAAAAAGAAAAATCAGAGAACTATCTAAATCCTAAATTAGGACAAAACAAACAAGTAATACATCAATTAACAAACAGTATTAAATCAAAGTTTTATCGGACGTGATATTTGATTATTAGCAAGTCAGATGACAGACTTTAAACATGACCCTTCTAAATCCTATATTCCATATATTTATGGAAGCAGAGTAGACAGTCAAAAGAGATTATAATATAGGTAAGTACTGCCGGGCGCGGTGGCTCAAGCCTGTAATTCCAGCACTTTGGGAGGCCGAGACGGGCGGATCACGAGGTCAGGAGATCGAGACCATCCTGGCTAACACCGTGAAACCACGTCTCTACTAAAAAATACAAAAAACTAGCCGGGCGAGGTGGCGGGCGCCTGTAGTCCCAGCTACTCGGGAGGCTGAGGCAGGAGAATGGCGTAAACCCGGGAGGCAGAGCTTGCAGTGAGCTGAGATCCGGCCACTGAACTCCAGCCTGGGTGACAGAGAAAGACTCCGTCTCAAAAAAAAAAAAAGATAATAATCATAATCATAATCATAATAATAATATAGGTAAGTACTAATTGTGTGACTTCATCTAGATTCCAGTAATTTTTTAAGTTATTTTGCTTGCATTTCTTCATCACCTATTATTGATCCCAATAAGTTACAATCTGCAACTTATACTCTCATGAAAATTTCATCTGTCTTAGTATTAAGGATTAAGGAATATAGGATTTAGAAGGGTCATGTTTAAAGCCTGGCATCTGACTTGCTAATAAACAAATATTACATCTCTGATAAAACTTTGATTTAAAACTATTTGTTGATTGCTGTATTACTTGTCTGTTTTGTTCTAAATTAGGATTTAGATAGTTCTCTGATTTTTTTTGTAGTTATTAGTACATCAATCATTGCTGTACTTGAAAGTAGCCCTGTATATTACCCCTTTTAATATTAAGTCAGATGAAATTTTATAACTACTTTGACAAAACGTACATTGATTATGTGTTTCTCATGTTAAGACATAGTTTTGGTGGTATATATATGCCTGCCCTAATATATGGCAAAAATATATACAAAAGTTTCAACTCCCTCTTTCTAGAGTCAAAGTAAGCATTTCACAGGCAATAAACTCTGATCAAATTAAGATGTAAAATAAATCCTTTTGTATCACAGAAGATAATTCTAGAGACATACTCTACAAAGTCATTACAGATTGCCAATCACAAGTTTTAACGACTACCTATAAAAAATATTCTAGAATTTATTTGCCACGTGCTATATTCTTCTATAATAAATTCAAAATAAAATGTGGTTTGGGGTATCATGACTAGCCATGTGTTTATTAAACAAGCCCAGCCCTGGAAATATCACGTATGTGGGGACCAATATGAAATGATGGGATTATACCTCTTATAGGGATGTATCTGTATCTAGGGAAGAGAGTTATTGGGATACAACTCTCACTAGAATCACTCATGTTCCTTTGGAAAGAAGGCATTTAGAAACAGCATAATAATTATATATTGAGACTATCTCCCTTACCAGAGACATTCCAGGACACTAAATCCTCCCCTCTCATCCCAGAGAAGATTTGCGTACATTCCAGGGTAAATAGATATCTCCGATCTCTGCTTCCAATCTTTAACTTCTACTTCATATAGCCTTCTGTTTTGTGTAAATCTCAAGTCTTCCCCTTCCGTTCTTGTATTAGCACACACTATTGGATTTAGGACTCACCCAGATAATCCAGGATGATCTCATCTTGAAACTCTTAACTCAATTACTTCTGCAAAAATCCCTTTTTAAAATGGATCACATTGACAATATCTGGGCAGACATATATTTGAGCAGGTCACC
This sequence comes from Trachypithecus francoisi, assembly GCF_009764315.1. NCBI lineage: Eukaryota > Metazoa > Chordata > Mammalia > Primates > Cercopithecidae > Trachypithecus > Trachypithecus francoisi. The sequence continues at coordinate 52,623,023 of NW_022681463.1, read as the reverse complement.
ACTCAATTTTTTTTTTCTTTCATTGATGTCCAAAAACATTGGCATCAATGAAAGAAAAACATGAATTTGGAATATACTAAGCGTTGCTGTAGAATTTTTAAGAGGTTATGGAAATTCTTTAATGTACTTTCATATCACCACTCTAAAACTGGTAACTACGTCTTTTTAAATTTTTACACTAAAGGCGTCTATTCCCTTTTAATCTACTCGGGAGAAAAATGGCAACATACTTTCAAATAGTTTGAGTTAAATACTATTTCTTGATAAACATATACCCTGAAACACATTGCAAGCGATTATTTTTCATCTTCTCACCTATGTAGTCACCTACGTAGTCACCTACATCTTCAACCATATTCATTTAGCCAGCCTTTACTGATAACTTTTAATGTCTTTCCTATACTTATTAAAATGGGACATACAAAGGAAAGGCAGGACTACAGATTCAGTCTTTAAAAACTTACAGTACTGTTGGAGAAAAAAGAGACATACACACTAGCCAACAAAGAAATAATGACAAAGTGAAATCCACTGAAATAGAGGAGAAAATTCTGTCTTCATGACGGTCTGCAGTTTTCTAGAAAAAAAAGTAGCTTGACCAATCAAGATAACATGGCTTTTGGATGAATCAGGGCCAGATTCTCAGGTATACGCTATCACTTATTAAAGAAAGCTCCAATTCATGCTCCTGCGTTTCTCCCTAGCCAGTTTGGAGTAGAAGTGGGCAAGCAGCTGAGATTACTTTATTCAGTGTGTCAGTAAGAATTGCCAGGAAATCTGACTGTGCAGCACAATTCAACAGCTGGAAACTTTCAGTTCAGTTGCCATTGTCATTCTAGATACGTATGCAGTCCCATAAGTTGGGCTTAGGTTTCATTTTGAGCTATCTACAATATTTATCGATAATTCTGTAGCATCATTCAAATAAAGGAAATCTCCACCTTGCCTGGTCAAACTCACATTACCTGCTTTTTGAAAAAAGGAGAGAAATTCTTCTCTCTTTTCAGACATTTGTCATATATCTATATCTGTGTGTATATATATATATATATATAAAGAAACTTCTTTCTTCTTCTTTTTCCTGTGTTGTTAAATGTGGTTTGTGCACATAGTAGAAGGAGGGTATACATTTCATATTGCATTTGTGCCTAACTTACCAGCTACTATATTAATAACCATTATTAAAATACTTTTTTGAACATCTTGCTTGTTTTTATAAATTAACTTACATTATATGGTTAAAAAATGAATTTTCTTAATGTTGTTTGATCTTGTAGCACACACCTTTTGGTGCTCCTTGACCACAGGTAATGAATGACTGCAAAACATAAACATATATATTTATGCAAAAAATTACAAAAATTAACAATCACAATTTAATTTTTTTAGCCAGTAAAATCTGTAGATATTATCTGTAGATATGTAGATAAAATCTTTATTTAAATTATTTAAATCTTCTCCCTTTATCTTAATTTCTGGTTTTCTATAACCATTTGGACTAGAGAAATCATATACTTGCTGTCATAAAAATTATAAAACTCCATTATACAATCTTATGTAAATTTATCTTAGAATTATATTGATGTAGCTCATTTTACAAAATGACTATAGAATCACACGTGTGCTAGAAAACTATAATATTAAAAAAGGTTTTGAGTTATATCTTAAAAAATAAAATAAGAAAAGAAAGAATTAAAAGGTGGTACAATGAGAAAATTACAAACTATCCATAATAAACCTGTATGACAAGTCAGTGAGTGGTGTATCTGCTCTATCACGAGGGAAGTATTCTGTAAAGATCCTCATGGGTTTTCTAAATAATTGAGGGTTATAAAAAGAAAATACAATGAGTTTTTTCTTACTATCTTTATTAAAAGAAAAAAATGTCTGCATAAAATAAGTAGACTACCAGTAGTTGATTTTGTTTGAGGTGTGTATGTATGTGTGTTTGTGTGCGGGCGCGTGCCTGCATGTGCGTAGGTGTGTGTGGCCTCGATTTTAGATTCAGGGATAATTTGAAAGAACATTTAATAAAAGTCTTAAGTCTTTATTAAAAGTTTCTGATTGATAATACTTAAAATCTGAAGAGCAGATAGGACTAAGGGCAAAGTCCTGAAGAGGTGCTTTTCTCATTTTTCCCTGTTTAATTTTTAATGTTTCAGTGTTTTCAATTCTCCATGAGGGAGTCAATTCATGAATTTCCATTATTTGAAGGATACTCTTAGCTATGAGAGGGAGTGGATCACCTGAGGTCAGGAGTTTGAGACCATCCTGGCCAACATGGTGAAATTCTGTCTCTAATAAAAATACAAAAATTATCCTGTAGTGGTGGCGGAAACTTGTAATCCCAGCTACTTGGGAGGCTGAGGCTGGAGAATCACTTGAACCCGGAAGGTAGAGGTTGCAGTGAGCTGAAAAGCTGAAATCGCACTGCACTCCAGCCTGGCCAACAAGAGTTAAATTCCATCTCAAAAAAAAAAAAAAAAAAAAAAAAAGAATGCAATAAGAAAATTAAAGTGCCCTTTCTTTCAAGCAGTTGACAGTCCAATGTAGAACCCATGCAAGTAAATGGGTAATTTCTCACCCAGTTTACTTGGAAGCACTCCCTTACAGTCCTTTCTGCCTGTGATCCTGTTATCATCTAATTAAACATGCCTGTTGCCTAATTTTTCTAAAACACAAATCTGATCAAGTTATAAGAAACTTGTTCCTCAGCATAAAGTCCAAACTTCAAAATTTGGTTTAAAATAACTTTTGTGTCTTAGCCTCTGATTATATTTCTGTCTCAGCTCTTATTAAGAATTGAACACTTTTTCTTTCCTCAAATTTGGAAAGTTATCTTTTATCTATGAGATTACATCTTTAAAATTTCACTTCAGACATAACTGTTTAACACACACACACACACACATATATATATATATATATATTTGAGTATTTTTTCTTTAATTATTTAATACAAAACATTTTAGAATCTTTGAGTAAAACAATAACAATTATATTGTATACTGTTGATATGGTATACAAATTACACTATAGCTGGTGCTATTTAAAATCGTTCTCTGAAAACCAGCATCATTAGCATCAATTAGGAAATTATTAGAAATGCAAATTAATGGGACCCACCCCAAACTACTGACTCCAAATTCCTGGATTTGGGCCAAGCTTTCAAGGCTATTCTGATGACGACTTGGATTTAGATTACCTAGCCAAGGTCAGAACATACTTAAAGACATAATAAATCTAAGGAGAAAAGTAATACATGGTCTTATGGTCAAAAACTACAAAGAATTGTCAAGTAAGAGTGAAATATCAAAAATCCCAATTTTTAATAAAATGAATACAACTTTCTTGGCATGTTTATTGCATCATTATTTCTTAAAATATCATTTCAAACTGTGTAACATATCTGATAACCCAAATAAAATATAAGTATTTTGTACAGCACATTTAATCTCTATGGACCATGGTGATCTTACCAACTTGTAGAAGAAAGAATGAAAGACAGAATCTCCATATTTATGTATCTGATCGTTTAAAATTCTGAAAAAAATATATTCTGTAAGAAATATTAAAAATTGCAATGGGTCAAGGTCGGGCGTGGTTGCTCATGCCTGTAATCCCAGCACTTTGGGAGGCCGACGGGGGCAGATCACGAGGTCAGGAGTTTGAGACCAGCCTGATCAACATGGTGAAACCCCGCCCCTACTAAAAGGACAAAAATTAGCCGGGCATGGTTTCCGTAATCCCAACTACTGAGGGGGCGGAGGCGGGAGATTCACTTCAGCCTGGTAGGCAGAGGTTGCAGTGAGCTGAGATAGGGTCATTGCTCTCCAGCCTGGGTGACAGAGTGAGACTTCGTCTCAAAAAGAAAAAAAAGAAAAGAAAAAAAAAATTGCTATGGGTCTGATATATAGGATTGCTTGAGGCCAGGAGTTGGAGACCAACCAACCAGGGCAAAATAGGAACACCCTGTTTCTTAAAATAAAAATGTCATATAAGAGATAAAAGCCATTTTGCTATAAAAGGCATAAAAATTTACATTGCAATTATTATGGTATTCTTAAAATTGAAAAGTTTAATGAAAGTTTTCCTTCATATTTTCTCCTTATTTGAAATAATTTTTGTCAGTGAACTATAGCAGTGACAACTTTATAAAGACACAAAGAAGACTAAAATAGTAAGAGTGACATATTCGATAATTTTTCATTAACAGATGTATCTTCATTAACTCTCATTATTGTTGGCTGAATTTATGCATGAAAATTCCTACAAACCACTTTAAAAATTGTTAAAGCCTTATTAAATTTGCTTGTGAAGCTTGAAAGTTAATGTCGATAAAAGTAAAGTGGAGAGTGAAATAAAAATTCAATAGTAGAGTCTAGTTCAGATTATTCTATGTAAAAATAAAGCTATGAAGCCATTAAAGACTAAACACCTAGTCATAGAAGATGATGCCTGGTATTGGCATCAGTTGCAAATATTGGCCAGGTTAAACAGGTAATTACAAAATTTCTATTCAAACATACAGTCAAAATTATAGCACTTCTACTGACCTACTCCAATTATATGCTGAAATTTTTGATTTAACACATTTAGAAGAATCTTTTGACAGAACAATAATGTTTCTCACCTTGTAAAATGGTCTATAAAAGTTACAAAGTTGTTTGCTGAAAGATGCCTGCTTGCTAATTTACATAATAGAAAACTGTCATCCCTATAAGAATGTTTGGCAATAATCTCAATATGATAAATGGCTTCTATGAGTAACCAATAGCCGATATGGTACTTATTGGTGAAATACTGAATGTTTCTCCCTAAGATCTGGAACATGGATGCCCAATCCCATCCCTCCTTTTCAACAGTTTACTGAAAGTTTCCTAGATTGTACAAGGAAAATAACAGAGAGGAATTCAGATTATAAATAAAAATAAAATTCAGAAGTAGTCAAATATTTCAAAGTGAGACAGGCAAAGATAAACAGCATAACAAAAAAACAGATTGTACAAATCAAAAATAAATATTGACATAATAAATCTAAATTTCAACAAAATTAAAGTTACATTTCCAAAATTTCTAGCATATTAGAAAGAGCTTCATCAATTTAAAAATGTATTTATTGACTACATTATGTACGGACACAATGAAGTTCCATGCAGCTGTGTAGTTCTATACAGTTAACCCTTGAACAACTCAGGCATTGGTCCACCAACGCTTGTACAGTCAAAAATCCACATGTAACTTTTGAGTCCCCCAAAACTGATAGCATGGAGAGTCAATTAATAAATATTTTGTATGTTATATGTGTCATGTACTATATTCTTACAATAAAGGAAGCTAGAGAAAAGAACAGTTTCATGTTATTAAGAAAATCATAAGGGAAAGGAAATATATTTACTATTCACTAAGTAGGAGTGAATTATCATAAAGATCTTCATTCTTCTTTTCTTCATGGTGTTTAGGCTGAGGAGGAGGAAAAAGAGGAGTTTGTCTTGCTGTCTTGGGGGTGACAGAAGCAGAATATATTTGCAGGTAAGTGGATCCTTGCAATGCAAGAATGTGTTCTTAAAGAGTCAGCTGTAGTATTACACTGTTCATCTACTCCACTATCTTACCTTTCATTGACTATAAACATTTTGGAAAATTCTAAATAAAAATACTCTAGCTGAGTCCTTAATGTTAACACAGAAAATCCTAGAGGATTTAAAGTGATTAGGAACAGTATAAATTGCACTTTAGAATTTAATTAAATAAATTTCTCAATATTTAAATAACATCTTAGTCAAATGTGTTCACATCTCACACAATTCATTACTTACACAAAATTATGTTCTTATTCAAAATGCAATGAGATTATGCCTCCTTGGTATTTGCAATTTTGTTTAAAAAAAAAGAAATTTCCACTTTGTTCATATCTTTCCATGCCTTTTTAAGCAATATTTATCATTTTTTTCTTTTATACATATTTACTTTTATTTATTTTAATTGTATATATTTAGAGTTTTCAGTATGATGTTTTAATACAGATATAAATAGTGAAATGATAACTATATTTTGGTAAACCAATAAATACGTCCATCACTTTCCATAGTTTCCTCTGTGTATGTGTGTGTGTGTGTGTGTGTATTAAGAACACGAAAACCTACTCTCTTAGCACATTTTCTACATACAATACAACATTATTAACTGTAGTTCTCCTGCCATACATAAGATCTCCAGATGATTTATCTTCTGTAATTGTAAGTTTGCAGCCTTTGAACTGCTTCTTCCTATTTCCTTTCCCTCTCCACCCTGGTAGCCACCATTCTACTTTGTTTTTATATAGTCAATTATTTTTTCTTTAGATTCCATATGCAAGTGAGATCATGTAGTATTTTTCTTTCTGTGTCACTTCTTTTTTATGCATAGACTTTTTCAGTTCACAGTTCTTCCGTTTATGCTTTGAATTGCATGCTTTCCATGATTCTCGCCACTCTTTGAGACAAAACACCATTTGATAACATTACAATAACACAGAAGTACTATACATTTTTTTTAAATGACCATAATATCTTAAATACTTCAGCAGGTCTTTGTTTAAGGAAAAACTCTCTCAAACCATGCTTTTCCTCTGCTCTCACACCTATGCAACAACAATCATCAACACAGAAGACTTCTGTAACCAAACATGTAGCAGTTTTTCCCAGACACCAAGCAGCAGACATAAGCTGGGTGTCCTCCAATTCAATTCTGACACTGCCTGGAGATAGAGTGATAGGTTAAGGTCTCAGTTTTCTTAACCTGACAACAATTGAAAGTCAGGGCCTCAGGAACTTGTGACAGACTGGCTTCAAGTTGGGGTTTCCACGAGTCCCTCTATGGTTTGATTAATTTGCTGGAATGGCTTAAAGAACTCAGGGAAATACTTAAGTTTACTGGTTTATTGCAAAGGACATTGCACAGTATACAGATGAAGAAATGCGTAGGGTGAGGTATGCGGGAAGAGATGTGGAGCTTTCATGCCCTCCTGGACACACCATCCTTCAGGAGGCTCCACATGTTTAGCTCTCCAGAAGCTCTCCAGAAGACTCTATCCGAGATTATGAACCACAATTAGAAAGTCTTGTAAAGATTAGAGTCCTTCCTTGGGGTAGGTGAAAGAAGGGCAGGAGAAGGCCTGAAAGATTCTGTTTCTTGAGGCCTTCTCTTGAGGCCTGTCATATCCATATTATAAAAAAAAAAAGATTGTAATAAGAGGTGTGGGAGTTATAAGCCAGGAACTAAGGATGAAAGTCTGCATATATATAGCACACTCTCCAACCAAATAACTATATATTGGCAGGATTGTTGTAAATTATTCACATGTTACTATTTATTAAAATGCATTCACTTGTGTACCTTTTACATGAATGACAGTATTATTATCTGGAGAGCATACAAGTAAGAATAAAGATTTAAATGTTTATTTTCACAGCAATTTAGAATTATTTTCTGTGTAAGTGTAATATCAAATCAATAATTTGTGTTTTAGGATTTTATAGCACACATAAACTTTTTGCTTTATATTATAATATCTTCCTCATTCTCATCTCCACCTTTGAACTGTGGAATTATGTTAACATGTTCTTTTCCTGGGCTTTCCAAAAGAAGTAGAAAGTTTCATATAATGGTCTAAAGCACTTATTTAATAAAAGTAGAAACCACATTTTTTGATACTTTTAATGCTTGTCTTTGTAATATATATTTCCAAGTAGACAAATATATTATGGATACTTGCTTTTATGTAGAGAGATAGGTTGAAGCCTCAATTTCGTTCATTCAGTATGACAATATGGCATAAGCTGGGCATTTTTATAACTTAAATTAGTCCAAATAAATATTGTATTCATATGTAAGCATTAACGTCGAAGAGTGATAAAGATGCCTGCTTATTCTCACCCTTTCCCCTTTGTGATCACAGCACTTTAATTGCCACAGAGGATTCAGAGGAGTTGTGTGTGTGCACAGACATTGACAGCTCTATAATGAAGATACGTTAATAATACAATGGCAAGGCTTTCAGGGCTGTATATATTATGAAAAGGTTAATGAGCGGTGCTACCCACAGCGCCCTGTTTAGCTGACTTTGAAACTTTATTGATGAGAAAACTTTTGAGTTTTTCTTCCCAACGAATATGTTGGAGGATGATTCTTATTAGCTTCACAAGGGAATGCACACATTTATGTCTTTCTTTGTTAATCCAAATCACATTCGTCTGCTAGCACTACCATAACCAAACACCATAGACGGGGTGGCTTAAACAAGAGAGCTTTATTTTCTTATAGTTTTTGAGGCTAGACATTATGAAATAAAGGTGCCAGCATTGTTAGGTCCTGGTGAGAACTCTGCATTGCAGAAAGTCAACTTTTTTGTTGTTTGCTCATGTGATTCACAAGTGCATGGAAAGAGAGAAAGCTCTCTGGTGTCTCTTCTTACACGGGCACCAGTCTCACCATAGGGACCCCACGGTCGTGACTCATATAACTCTAATTACTATCTAAATTATTATCTCCAAATGCCACTATGTTGGGAAGTAGAGCTTCAATATATGGACGTATTTAGGGGGCAGGGTTTCAAGCATTCAGTCCATAGTGCAAATAATTTTTAAATTGTGGAAATAAGAATTATTATTTCAAAATATTTATATTATCTAGTGGCTAACCTACTTGTTAGATTGTTAAAAAAAAGAAAGAAAAAACACCTTAGGGGCCAAGGAAAAGCTTCCCCCTTGCTCTCTGAAGGTTTGCTGAAAAAGAGATCAACAGGACAAGAGGCACAGAAATGTGTTAACATACACACTGGGCAGAAACGTAGAGTGTTTACCCCCACCACCTAATGGGATGTAGAAGTTTATAGACCATTTTGAGGTCACAGGAATAGTGAGGGCTTAGAGTGTGGCAAAACAGCCTCTGCTGGGAGGGGGGAAAGTGGAGACCTGACTAGTAAAGGTGGTCTTGTTACATAGGTGAAACTTCACAGGTAGCAGCCCTCAGCGAGAATACATAGTATATGTCTCTTTCAGACATTTAAAGGTGTCAGACTCTAGATTAATCTTTTCTAGATTAGGACGAGGGAGGTCCTCAGATAAAGCCTAGCTGCATCAATGCAGATTTTCTCAACAGATAGAAATCTTCCCCAAGAAAGACTACTTTAAGGGGTTACTTATGTTTGCAGAATCTCTGAATGGCCATCTCAAAATATGCTAAGGTGTATTTGGGGGTAATATATTCTGTTTTTGTTTGTTTGTTTGTTTTTCAAAAACTAGGGCAGAATTTTTGCTGTCCTTGCTGTTTTCTGTTGTACTTTTCCCCCTTATATAAAGGCTGATAATCAATAATTAATAAAGATAATGTTCATAAAACAATAATAAAAATAAAAATTTGTATTCTTGGTCACAAGCAACAGAAATAGGCTCTGGCTATTTTAAGCAAAAGTTTTATGTATTGGATGTATATTGAGGAATCACAAATTGATTAGAGGCTGGAACTGCACAAAAATGAAACTATCTTAGCAAATTAACACTTAGCAACAGGCAAGTGTTCCCAGAAAATTTCTAGAATTTCTAACACCACTAAACATTGTTGCTATTGCCAATATCAACACATTTAGACTTTATTTTTATTCTTGAATCAAAATTTCTAGTTTCAAACTTTCAGATCTGAGAATTTGATTGATTTAACTTTACCACTTCAAGCTTCTGATTTAGGAGTTAAGTTATTACTGTCCACAATATGGGATTGGAATCTATTGAGAAAGAAGTTGTTTTAAGTCAAATAGCAAAAGTGACAAGTGATCACTATACTTTATTACTTTTGCTGCTCAAAACCAAAAATCTCTCTTCTTCCCGTTTTTATATAGCTAAGTAATATAATAATATATCTATCCTTATGAAGATATTATTTTACCTAACAGAAAAGCACACTAAATATTATCCATACTCATCTAGTTCTAATGAGAAGATCTTTGGGTAGCATTCTGAAGATTCATTGTTAAGAAATTAACTTGTTTTTAGCAGTTTAAATTTTACAAAAGTAAATGGGAAATACAGAGAAGTTTGTCTATACTCTGTCATCTCCACGTCTCCCACACCCAGTTACCCTTATTATTAATATTTTGCATTAGAGTGGTATATTTGTTACAATTGATAACTTGACATTGGTACAACATCATGAACTAAAGTAGATAGTAACATTATGACTCATTCTTTCTACAATACATTCTATGGGTTTTGACAAATGTATAATATCAGTATCATATTCATATATTAGTTTCACAGCCTTACAAATTCCCTGTGCTCCACTCATTCTTCTCGCCCTGTTTCTCCCCAAATCTATTAAAATCACTTATTGATTTTTGCTACTCCCACATTTTTATCTTTTTCAGAAAGTGACACATTTGAAATCATACAGTATACAGCACTTTAAGATTGGTTTCTTTCACTTAGCAATATGAATTTAAACTTTCCGGCCGGGCACGGTGGCTCAAGCCTGTAATCCCAGCGCTTTGGGAGGCCGAGATGGGCGGATCACGAGGTCAGGAGATCAAGACCATCCTGGCTAACACGGTGAAACCCCGTCTCTACTAAAAATACAAAAACTAGCCGGGCGAGGTGGCGGGCGCCTGTAGTCCCAGCTACTCCGGAGGCTGAGGCAGGAGAATGGCGAAAACCCGGGAGGCAGAGCTTGCAGTGAGCTGAGATCTGGCCTCTGCACTCCAGTCCGGGCGACAAAGCGAGACTCCACCTCAAAAAAAAAAAAAAAAAAAAAAAAAACTTTCCTCATGCTTTTTTATAACATAATAGCTTTTATTGCTGAATAATTTTTTTTTTGCTGAATAATATTCCATTGTATGGATGTACCACAATTTCTTATCCATTCCCATGTTGAAAGACATCTTGATTGCTTTCAAGTTTTGGCAATTATGAATAAAGTTGCTATAGATATTCAGGTTTATGTTTGTACATGTTTTCAACTCATCTGGTAAATACCAAGGAGCATGAATGCTAGTTTATACAGTAAATGTTTAGTTTTGTAGGAAATTTCCAAATTGTTGTCCAAAGTGGCTGGACAATTTTGCATTCTTACCTGTAACAAAGAAGTATTCCTGTTGTTCTACATCCAGATCAGCACTGGGTATTATCAGCGTTTTGGATTCTACCTTTTCTAATAAGTGTGTAGTGATATCCCATGGTTGTTTTAATTTACAATTCCCTAATGAAATTGTATTATCTTTTTATATGCTTATTTGAAGATTTGTTTTTATCATTTCACTTATAATTAATTGTGCTAATCTGCAAATTATGAAGTCTATTTTAAAGTTGTCCATGATAAACATTGTATATATAATTATTCCAAAACAAGGAAGAAATATTAGAAAGCTGGAAACATAATTAACTCCACTATTTTTCTTCTAGCAACTCTTCATGTTTACATATCAGCATTTATGAATTTCTTCTTCCACTGCCCATTATTCCCCCTGAGGAGTTTCTCAGATAGTTGAGATTCCTTACTCAGTAACTCAAACCCTTATTTTAATAGTTGTGTTTTTGATTGTTATACCTGTTGAGGGATATATTATCTGTTGTGATATTTAGAACTAAAAATGGGAATATGAGGAAGCAAATGAGCCTTGGTGTTGCAGGACTTTTCCTTGGTTTAGCTAAAGACAGGGTTCTTGCCTATCCCATGGCCATGAAAATTTAAGCTCTCAGACAGCTTAAAGGGTGAGTAAAGCAGGATTTTATTGGGTGAAAAGAGAAAAAACGGGGGAAACAGTGGCTCTCCAAGGCCAGAGTCCCTCCACTAGAGTGCTTCCCACTTGGCAGTTTGAATCCCAGGTTCCACCCAGGAAGAGGGGCCAGGCTCCTTCCTGCTGCAAACATCATTAAGTTCCCGAGGCTCTACCCCATGGGCAGGCTGATTGGAGTTTCTCTAAGGACCCCCTCCCACCTGGCTGTCTACTTTGCACCTCTAAAGAAGTACATCTAACTACCCTTAGATTACGGATAAGGGCCAAGACTTAGCTTAGCTACTTCCTGCTGACAGAGGCTGCTGTTTTGTGGAAACGGCAGTCAGAGCTCCCTCAGAGGCCTATCTAAGGGTTCCAGTAGATGAGGCCATTGTCAAAGGCTCCGATTGCATGACGATTTTGAATTTGATGGTCTGAAGGCTAGAACAGACAAACCAGGGTTATTAGAAAACATCTATCAAAATGGAACAAAAGGAGAGGTAAGGACAGCTAAAACATTCTGAGATCTTTTACCAGTTTGCACAGGGAGTGGGAGGCCAAAAGCCCGACTGCAAAAAGAAAACTTTACCCTTTTGCTGACAGGTCAGGCTTCTGGGTTCCCTTCCCTGGAGCCCAGTCCTAAGTCAACCAGTTTAAGGTTTGGGAAATTAACTCTTCCCCGTTTGGAGGATGCATCTGAGGGAAGTGCCCTATAGTACAGAGACACAATTACCTGTCAGTGAAGAGAGAACTGAGGAAAAGAAAGGAAAAAGCAAGCATATTTTAAAGGAGTTCAAAGGGTTTAGGATGCATTTAAAAGGGCTACAGACTGAAGATGATGGCTACCTATCTAGAAAGAGGTAACCAGGTGTCCCTGGTTGCCTTCTCTTCCTAGCAGATACTGGGGTAGGTGAGAGAGAGAAGAGCATTCTCTTCCCTTCTTCCATCCTTGTATTCCCCAGTTTTGGCAACTTCGGCAGGTGCCACCATGGGTGTCAAAGTGGCTTGCATCCATGAAGCAGGGATAGCTTATCTAATAGGATTATTTGCTCTCACCTATGTCTCTTTCTCACCTACTGTCAGTGGCCTTCAAGTTTCCTAGACCTCATCTATGTCATGGATATTAGTGTGACCTTTATCCATGAAACAGGAAGCTTGGGGTTGGCTTAATTGGTAGAAATCAGCCACACTGGCCTATGCCGTGCCTTTTAACCTCTGTTGCTGTCTGCCTCTGGATCCCTTGGATCCATTTTTCTTTCTAGGGCTTTGATCTGAAGCTTGGAATTGAGTCTGGGAAAAAAAATGTATCTCAGGGAGGTTGCATGGGCTCCTTATTATAATCCAAATGCTAAATTGAAACTGTGGAACTGAGTCCTCCAACAAGGGAGAGGAAAGGATGTATTGTGACTACACACAGATAAGTGGTGGCCATAGTCATGCTTGCTAGGATTTGGGTGCATGGTGCTTGGCTTTGGTTAGCTCCCATGGTCTTACTTTCCCAACAGTAAGACTCTGAATGATAGGTATCCTATTTATTCCCATCACCTGGGCAGGATTTGCAGGATAATTGCTTGGAAACAGAATATTAATCCAGATTTTTATATTACCTATCTCTCATGTTTTTGTTGAGATGCAGCCACAGATTGCTGATTGGTTAACAGTAACAAACAGGGTTACTCTAAAGTGCAGGTGAAAAATTAAAACAACACATGAGTTTAGAACTTAATGACAGATATATGATAAGTTTTGAAACATAATTTCTCTCTCCCCAGTGCTCATTTTTGTTAAAAAAAATCAAAGGACTCAGTGGGTTGCAAAATAGACTTTAGCCTTACAGTTGGCCTGTTTTGCATAAAGTACAGCAAGAATAGTTATTTCTACATAGACCTTTTATATTTGGCTTTGATGGAAGACTGTTCCACAAGGAATCTCAAATAAGACCTTTTAAAGCCAAGCCCAAACAGGGGTTTGTGTCCTCAAACACCTGTGAGTTGGATGACTCTCTCCTCTCCTCTTAAGGTTCCAAGATAAACTTGGAGTCCTTAGGCCTGTTAGAAAGTGACATTCTTTACTAACCACAGGTCAGGAACTCTGTACAGGGACTGCATACATGACGGTGTGAAGCCAGGTTCTCCCATGGGGCTTTTATTGGCTCTGCAAGTTGAGACTGACTCCTTAAAAAAGCATATCCTTCCACTCAAAGCCTTGGTAAAATAATCACTTTCTTCAATTGTGTTCTGTTGTGAAAGAAAAATGGATTCCTATTGTACTGATGCAAACAACCATATTTCCATGAGAATACTCATGGGATGCTAAATTTTAGAGGAACTAGGCAGAGAGAAACGAACATGCTCCAAATTTTGATCACAGGGAGTATATCTTACTCAGTTATTTCAGGCTGTGAATAGTTCAACATAGTTTCCTTGGCTCTGAAAAACAAAACAAGGATCAGCAATATTCCAAGCAGTCAAAAAGATTTGCTTCAGCTTTCTGAGTTGAGCTCATCTAGTTAACTCTTGTTTTGCTTGATATTCATGAACATTTCTGCTCTTCATGAGTCCTGTACATTTTCCTTTATTACCATGTTACAATCTCTAAAGTTAGCACAAATCTGTATTTGAGAGAACCTGTCAAAATTCTGTAGCTTATTATAAGCTATCTTTGGAAAGGATTAAAACAAGACAACAATTTTCTGTGAATAGCAAAATTTCCAGTGTAGTTACAGTTAGAAACACAATTGACAAAGAAGTTTGGTTGTCTCTGTGGTGTATAATAACTTAACATAACAACCTTAATTATGATTGATAGCATATACTTAAACATTAGAATTTTAGACATCTCATATGATTTTGGAACATATATTATGGTTACTCACCAAAATATAACCTAAAGAAGATTGAGTATCATTTTGCCAATCCCATGTACCTAAATACGTCAAATAATCCTGTTAACCTCTCTTTTCTGGACACTTCAGGGACCCTGTGAAGTATTCAAAAAGCCAAGTGCCAGGGAAGACAATTTTGAAAGACAAGTTTGATGTTGAGAAAGTTGTCAAATATGTTCAAGCTTTAAAACACTTGATATTATGAAATAGCATTCCAGATTATCATAAGTTATTTATTTTGCCAAAATGATAGCTAAGAAATTTTACAGAAGCAAAAACCTTTTATAACCCTTTTGAATTTAGTCAATATGCTCACCCAAAGAACCTCTTCTGCAAGATTAATTTCCACAATTCTTCCACCACTTTCGTGAAACTTCAGCTTTTCCTAATCCGAAACAATTCTTTAACCCTAGGCCAAAGTTTACATTTCCATGTCTTCTAATAATCTTTTACTATAAAACACATTTTACTTTTCTTGCATCCCTTGCATGTAAATCTATTTTCAATAGTTTCAATTACATGTTATAATGATATCTTTTAGCAATTTTAACTTTAAGGTAAAACTTTATATATTCCTTTAATCGTGTCCTAACTGCAGCCAAGGTTTGCCTCCTTAGTTAAGGGCATGGTTAGTTCCATATGTCCCTAGGCCTTACCAGTTGTGAAGTACGCAAGACAGACAGTTCTCAAAACCCCACAAGCAGTTTGTAACCTTAAAACACTTAGAAAACCTTGTATCTGACCTGCATTTTTTTCCAACAGTCTTTAGGGATGTTTTTATTTCTCAAAGACTAAAGTCAGGTGAACTGAAAGGTACCACAACTTTTATATTCCCTTTAAAAGTATTAGATTCAAGAGCTTGTCTTTCTTTAGGCAAAATTAATTTGAGCTCTTTTTATAGACATCACACACAGCACACACACAGACAGGCAGAAGAAAACATAGTCACTGGGTGGGGCCTTTTAAGAGGGCTAGGAAAACATGCAGATATTGAATCTGAGAGGGCTCATCCTCTCAGGCAGGACTGCTAAACAAAGCCTTGCCAAGCAGTTACCGGCCATGCCCCCAGGATGTAAAACAAGATGGAGGCTTGATTTCACAACCAAAACTTTGTACAGAATGCAGTGAGAGTTGGGTCGGGGCAGGTGAGGGCTAGCCTAGTAAAATATCTTCTACAAGAGAAAAAACTTTAAAGGTTAACTGCCAGTGAAATTAAGAATGGGTTAAAAAAACAAAAACAGAAAACAGTTTAGAAATGCCTGGAAACGAACCTCTTATTCCTAGGCCAGTGGTTTCTCCATCAAGAGAAAATTTAATTACTGTCCAATGGAGCTGAACCCCTTGGATGGGAAAGGGGAAGTCTG
This sequence comes from Trachypithecus francoisi, assembly GCF_009764315.1. NCBI lineage: Eukaryota > Metazoa > Chordata > Mammalia > Primates > Cercopithecidae > Trachypithecus > Trachypithecus francoisi. Next base: position 52,607,029 of record NW_022681463.1, on the reverse strand, counting down.
CAGCACCTTGTGGCTGGGAATCAGCCAGCAGGCTATGTGGGACCCTTGGACCATGTGTCCCAGAAGGGAGGGGGAAGTAGTGGGAGCTGCTACTCTTGGATCTGTATTGAAAAAGGAAGGAAAAGACCATGAAACGGCCTGGGAGCTCTAGGGGGTGGGGACATGGTTTCCCCCACTCTCAGAAGTCTGAGAATGAAAAGGCTTAGAAGCAACAGTAAGAGGTTTTGAGTCCCCATTTCACTCATTACTTCTTGAGCCCCATGTTGGGCGCCAAAAATTTGCAGACCTTTTCCTTAGTTCAGCTAAAGACAGGATTCTGTCTGTCCCACAGCATGAAATTTAGGCTCACAGGCAGCTTAAAGGGTGAGTAAAGTAGGGTTTTATTGGGTGAAAAGGGAAAAAAAAAAGAGGAAACAGGGACTCTCACAAGGCCAGTCCCTCCACTACAGTGCTTTCTGCCCAGCAGTTTGTATCCCAGGTTCCACGCAAGAAGAGGAGGGGACAGGATCCTCTCTGTTGCAAACATCATGAACTTCCCAAAGCTCCACTCTAGTGGGCGGACTGGTTGGAGTTTCTCCAGGGACTGTCTCTCATCTGGCCGTCTTATCAGTTTTCTCCATCCAGCCTCCAATATATAACAATAACCCTACTTCTTATGATAACTAGAATCTACTATCCAAACCAATACTCTAAACATATTTTTTTAACCTATTCATCCTGGTATTCATCCTATGAGAAATTCAAAAGTACCAAGAGCCCTCAAGATGACTGTGTTGCAGTCTGATTTTGGAACCATTGCTCTATTTCTGGTGCAGTTCTTTGTGTCATAAATTTGAGACCAGAAACCTAGCAAAGTGGAGAGCTCCAGGTGTAAGAGACATTTTTAAACATAGATTATTCAATGTAAATAATTAAAATGTCCCTCTCATACACACACATGCATTCACAGCTCTGTGTATTATTCAGAAGCATATTAGATACTGTTCTAGAGCATTTACCAAATCTTTTAAACAGTCGTCCAAATGAAAACCCCATAGTATGAAAATTATGAGCTTCCATGAGGGACAGAGAGAGGTATATGTGAGTGGGTGAAAGGGGCAGTGGTTGGTGAGAGTGATAAAAGAAAACTGATATTTGCAATGTTTTCTTTACATAAAACAGAAAAGATAAAAGCAGTATTCTGCTAAAATTATTCATTTTCTTGATATTTTAGGATTGAAACATATTTTACCCACACAACCAAGTTTTCCATGATCTCCCATTATCTCAAATGTAAGATTTAAACACTTTGGAATGACAAATACCCCATCATAATCTGGTCCCAGTCAATATTTCTAACCCTAAATGTGTCTTAATCTTATCCTAATTTGAAACTCAATTTCTGTTAAAACTGCCCTCAAACTTTTCTCCACTTTAAGTAAAGTATGCTCCACAAATTTTAAGTTAATCACAAACTCCTTTCCTGTGTGAAAAGCCTTGTGATATACTCTCTTGACTTCTCATTGAACAGGTATTCATGCTTTCAAACCTATCTCAAATGTCACTTCCTCTGAATTACTCAGTAACTTTCCCTTGCATCTTTAGTCATTTTCTCTATTGTACTCTTAGAACATTTTGTACATAAATCACTTGCTATTCTGCTCTGAAGTTATTTGTTTACCTATCCTCTTTGCCTCCTAAATGGTAAGACTAGAGATCACATCATTATCATCTTTGTGTCTCAAGTGATATAAAAATAATAGGTACCTATTTATTGAATGTTGAGTAATTTTCACTTTCAGCCACATTTGGAAGCAGTTATGTAAACATTATCTCAAATGGATCTGTGACCCTGAAAAAAGCCATATTCAGTGAATATATATATATATATATGTAATTTATATTTGTATAAAATTTAAAATTAAAAAATGTGAATAAGTATGTGTATACACATATGTGCATGTATACATATATATGTACATGTACACATATGTATGTACATATTTAAATTTTGAAAAAGTACATGTATACACATATGTATGTGTATACAGATGTACATGTATGCATATCTATGTATGTGTGTATATATGTATACATACGTATGTATACATGTAATTTTTCAAAATTTAAAAATTTATAATTTGGTTTGATAAAAATAGACATAAGAAGAGATAAATCAAAATAAGTTTTTTCACTTAGCATTTTCAAATATACATTCTGAGAGATTTCTTTTTACTGAAAAGAAAAATAAAATTTTCACCTATAACGGTTGGTATATTTTTCAAAATTAAGATTTGAAAAAGTAAGAATTTTGTTAATTTGTTCGATAAAGAAACAAGATATATTGATAAATAAATGAATGAATAAATACATAATTAAGATTCAACATATAGTCATTTACATCGTTAATGTTATTAGAAAAAATTTTTAGCAAATGTCTGGAACATTTTGGTGGTGAGATTGCTAGCAGAAAAAATAATATTTTATCTATAAATCTCGAACTGAAACTATTAATAATTTTAAATAATCACTTTTAGATTTGACAGGTAGATGGCATGTGAATACAGTGGATAGCTAAAATATAGCCCAAATCTAAGGTAGTTAAAATTGTAACCAGTCTCTGGTTTAACAGTGAAATTTAAAAATTCTATTCTCAATTTGCCCCAGGGAAACATGTTAAATACCTCTAAAATGATGGCAAATGTCAAATTCTCCAATATAACAAAATAGAAAAATCTTCTGAAGTCACACCAAGACAAAATAAAGCAGGTTTCAGGCAACACATCCTGATGTGTGCTTAATGTTTTGTAATACCTGAAAGAAAAACTAGGAAATGAACCACCAGGACAATTTGCCAGTTCAGAGCTATTTACACCACAAACCTCAAAGGACAGGGTCAATGAGGAGTAACTCTGAGGCTATGTAGATTCACAGCAAATGGTGAATTATTATTGACATAAAATCATTGTATACATGCTTTCTCCCTGTAATAACAACAAAGTAATCACTTTAAGCAAAAATATTGATATAACTGCTTATTGAGAATTATCTTTGTGATTAGTGATTTACATAAATTGTTATATTTATTTAGCCCATACTGAAAAATAAAAAAAGTATATCATGATTGAAGGCCAGGGAGGATGCAGAATACACTCTGGAAACTTGCACCCATGGGGCACCCACATACTCCCTCTACTGCAGGCATTATGTAGACAATGACCCTCTGCCTACTACTAGATGTTGGAAATGAATGAAGGTAGAGAAGACACAGTCCTGATAGACACCGTTCTATAATGATCCATGACCTTTTTTTGTTCTTTTAATGTTATTGCTTTATTTATTTTCTTCAAATTATCCTGCGGCAATTAAACCAGGGAAGACTGATTTGTCCCATCTGACTCAACAATAACTTAATCAGAAAGTTTTAGATTAATATTCTCATTATCTAGAGAAACTATTTTCTTTGTCCCAGATAAACGGCAATGAAAGAGTATTGATCTCAGGATGTCATTAAATTATCAAATTATCCTGTGGCAATTAAACCAGGGAAGACTGATTTGTCCCATCTGACTCAACAATAACTTAATCAGAAAGTTTTAGATTAATATTCTCATTATCTAGAGAAACTATTTTCTTTGTCCCAGATAAACGGCAATGAAAGAGTATTGATCTCAGGATGTCATCCAAGCAGAAATGTGCTAAGTTCTCCTCTATGTTCCAATTACAAATCTAAGCTGGCTCCTATGGTGATCCACATCATTTTCTATTCTACTTGTCCTTATGTAAGCACCTCTCTGGAACATCATGTTGCATAGAAGTAAGTGGGTTTTGTTTTCCTGTTTATCTGTTGGTTTAATTTCTCATATGAAGTTATCACAAACATCAGTCTATTCATTACTTACCTACCATCATGTTTTCTAAGGACGAAGCTTGATAAGGATAGATAGATAGATAGATAGATAGATAATAGACAGACAGACAGACAGACAGACAGTTCTGTTCCCAGCATTGACAGTATCGGGATCACACTAGTCATCCTAATGTTAAAAATCCTTAACACTTATTGACCTAAAGAAAGAAACTAAGGCAAAATTAATGTAAGTAAAGAGTTTATTTGGGGCAAATTTGAGGACTGCAACGTGGGAGACACAGGTTGATGTTATGCTCTGATTAACAGCAATTGCCAGTAGGTTTTAAAAGATAAAAGAAAGAACAGTTCCTAAATTGAACATAAACTATCAACTGGCTATACGTTATTCTTTGTATCGTAAATTCCAGGAACATAAACATAATTGGTAGGACTCACATTGTACAACTTGTGATGGAATTTTAAATAACTTGTCAGTTACTCTAGAAACTCCAAGCAAGGGAAGAAATGCCTTTAAATAATTGCCCCAATTTCCCCAAGGGCATGAGTTGGGGGTAGGTGGTGAAGAGTCCTTCTCTTGTTTTCTGGTCCTGAGAAATGTTGTATACCTCACATTTTTCAGACTGCTCTGAGCTACTTTTCTTTCTCATAGTGTATGAAATACATAAGTTAACTCATGTTAAGCCTTGTAGAGCAGATAACCTTTAAGATTTTGGTTGTTAGTGAATAAAAATTCATAAATTAAGGCCCATGGTCACACCAGCTGTCCCTGGAGACAGCTTCCTGACCACAGTGCAGTGAGCTGGAAACTAATGAGAGCATGGAAGTACCACCAAGCTGAAAAAAAGCAGTTATCAGTGATTGGGACAGATAAAATAACCAGACTGCATGGGGTAGGTCAACAGAAAAAAATCAGCTCCGGGAGGTGGGGGAAACAATCTACCTAGAAGTTAACCATGAGACCTTGACCTAAGACTGAGCTTCGAATATGGAGAACAAGAGTATAAAAGGTTTATCAGAACAGCTGCCAGAAATTTGAGAGAAAAACAAAGATAACTGAGATTAAGAAATGCTGGCAAATATTTAAGATTTGTCACTACTCAAGTACTGCAAATTTGTAACTTTTTTTGTCACTCCAGTACTGAAACTGAGAAGCAATGTATAGCACCTTCTTCTCTAGACCTGCCCTAAGGAAGTCTAAATACAAGTTTTGAGAAGAACTGATGGGCACACAGTTTGGAAGTTGATAGTCTCACCATGCTACAGGGGCATGGAAAACATCATGAGCTTTATAGACACAGCTGCCCCATTTTTGTAAACGAAACCTACTCAAGTTCATAGTGATTAAAAGTAGATGATGTATCTACTAGAATAAAATAAACACTTTCTAGAAGAATGTAACAGAGCACAGAGTCTCTACATGTATTATTAGCAATGTTTAGTATACAAACAATCATTCCATTCATGTAAATTAATAGAAATACATGACCCAGTCTCATGAACAATGTAAAGTCAGAGATAACCAGGTCAACACATTTGTGTCTTTCCACAATATTGGATTTTTACTGATGTTATTTCCATCACAAAAGCCACTTGCTAATTAGAGTTCCCAAGGAGGCAATTTCCCTTAATACTTCTCATTCCCTTGGTACTCACAGCCAAGGGTGCATAGGCCCACACCTTTCCACAAGTCAATCAATATTGCAAACCACACATAATAGTACATTTAATTAATATGTAAATGTTATAGATTACATGTTTATAGATATAAATATGTAAATGTAACTATAAAAGTTACATTTAACATCAAGAGAAAAAGAGACAGAAAGATGGGTTAACAAATCAGACCACGGAGAGTGATGAAGATAAAAATATCTCTTGGTCTAGGCCAGGCAGTCCCTGGGTCTTGCATGGAAGAGACTGATGTGGGCAGAGCCTTCAGTGACATATTTTGGTGCTGTTGAAGCCTGTTATCTTTACGGTTACAGAGTCCTCTGATGAGGACTGATAGTAGAAAAATGTGCTTGTTTATGTCCTTATATGGTTGGATGCAGTCTTTGTGTTTTTTTTTATTTTTTATTTTTTATTTTATTAAGCAAAACACCTTGTCCTTCTTGGCAAATATCCTATGAAGTGTAAGATGGAGTCTCTTTCTGAGGTGGATTATTTATGTAACAGGTGCTTTATATATCCAGACTCAAATCAATCAGTCAGTCTATAAAAATCTGAACCCAAGATGGTTAATTATTGGTTCCTTTAGGAGACAAAGATGTTAAATAAGTAATTATAAACATGTTGAAATAAATAAAGGGAGCATATCATAATGAATGGATAGAATCTTAGCAGATAAATGGGAAGAACAAGAAAAGAAAAATTATCTGACCTTAAATATTGGTGAATAGACATTTTCCTATATGTAAAGCAGAGTGTGGTGAAAAAGATTGAAGAAAAATGAATGGAGGTTAACGAATCTCTGGGCCAATTAAACAGTTTAAATAAAGGCCATAAGAGGATGTACCTGAAGGAGAAGAGAATAAAGATAGAAACATACAGACAAAAAAATTGAATATGTTAATGGCTCAGAAATATCAAGTTAGATCAAAATCTCCAATTACATATCTAATAACTTCAGCAAAACCTGAACAAGATAAATACAAAGTTAACCACAGTGTGTCACATCATGATCAAACAGGCAAAAATGAAAAGAAAATCTCAAAAATTAAAAAGAAAAATGACACATTTTATGCAGTGTATTAAAGATAAGAATGACAGCTGACCATATTAGAAACAATTGAGGTCATAATATAATACAGAAGATAACAGTTAACAGAAAGGAAAGACTGTCCATCAATTTTCAATATTCAGTAAGGATATCCTTCTAAATACATGTTCAGGGGCCAGGCTCAAGGAGGGTGTCTCACGCCTGTAATCACAGCACTTTGGGAGGCCAAGGCGGTGGATCATTTGAGGTCAGGAGTTCAAGACCAGCCTGACCAACATGATAAAACCCCATCTCCACTAAAAATACAAAAATTAGATGAGTGGTAGTGGTGTGGCCCTTTAATCCCAGCTACTTGAGAGGCTGAGGCAGGAGAACTGCTTGAGGCAGAGGTCGTGGTGAGCCAAGATAATGCCACTGCATTCCAGTTTGAGTGACAGAGTGAGACCTTGTCTAAAATAAATAAATAAATAAATAAATAAATAAATACATACATACATACATGTTCAGGCAACTGAAAGCTTGAGTAATTTGCACTAGGAGAACTACACTATAAAAAATGCTTGTATGAATTTTATGCTCAAGAAAAATGATACTAAATAGAAACTAAAATTTGTAGAACTGAACAAAAGAAGGTTAGAAATAATAAGTAATATGTATGGAAGATCTTAATTTTTTTAAGATTAAATCAAGGGATATATATAAAATGAAATGGTATGATGGGTTTTCATGTATGTAAAGTTATCAGGAAATACTTTACTGCTAAGAAATATTTTATTAGAGGTCTAAAGTAAGTGAAGAAAAGAGTAATGAAGAATCAGACAGAAAATATCAGAGAGAAGAATTTTTTAATCAAAAGATAAACAAAGACCTGAGGCAAAATCATGTTTGAGATATTCAAGGATCAATAAAAAGTTGATGTAGCTGGTACAGATGAAGGAAGAAGAGAGTTGTGCAAGATGAGTACCATATCATGTTCTAGAATATGATGAAAATTTGGCTTTTATTCTAAGTGTGATGAGGAGCTACTTCAAGGTTTTGTCCAGTGAAGTGACATAGTATATTTGTTATTTTAAGGGAATCAGTCTGGTTGTTGCAATGAGAATAGGATGTAGATAACTAGAGCAGTAGAGTGCTAGAAGTGGAGAACAAATGTAATGTTATCAAAATCTGAATATATTTTCAAGGAGAAGCCAACAGAAATTATGAATGAATTTGACACGAAGAGGAAAAGGATGAGAGAAAACAAACATAACTTCAAAATTTTGTCCTTGGCAATTGTTAAATGCATTTGCTATTTCCTAAGGAGTCGGTAGGATGAAGACTTTGGGGGATGTTTCATTAACATTCAGCAGAAAACAGATGGCATACTCAACTTGGGTAATTTGAAGAGAGTTTAATAAAGGAGTGAGATTATTTACCAAGGCCTAGGAAAATCAAGAAAGATTTATACAAAACTTTGTGGGCTAATAACTGTGATTAGGGGACTGATTAGCATTATAAACCCTAAGTCTGAAAAGACAAAGAGAAGAAGCAGTTAACACAAATGATGGGAGAACATCCATAAGTAGAACTGTCTGAAGAAAGCTGTGTTCGTCAATAAAGTAAACCAGTACACGCTGATCTTAGTAGGGAGGGCTCCAAGGGAATAAATGTCCCAATCATAATCTCCTCTTACTCTCTAGACTTCATTGTTGTACCTATCATTATGCAAATTCAGCTAAAAACAAGGAGGCAAAGGAAACTGTTGATTCTGTTAATATGGAATAAATTCTCCATGGTACAAAGCAAAAAGGAAAAATTGTGGAAAATGTATCCAAAGGAGTAAATTGAAGATATGCAACACAGGTGGAATATCAAGTTTGTTAGGTTTCTCCAGAGGAACAGAACCAATAAGGGAGATACACACACACACACACACACACACACACAGACACACACACACAGACTTATATTTATAATAAGGCTTACATGATTGTAGAAGCTGAGAAGTCCCATGATCTGCAGTTGACAAGCTAGATAGAGCTCCTGGAGAGCTAATGTTGTAGTTCCAGTTCAAGTCTAATGGCCTGAGAACCAAGAGTAGTAATGGTGTGAGTTTCAATGAAAATGTTGGCAGGCTCATGAACAAAAAAGAGCTGATGTTACGATAGAAGTTTGATGGCAGGAAAAGACCATGATCAACTTAAAGCAATAAAGCAGAAGTTCCCTCTTACTCATGGGAAGGTCAGACTTTTTTTTCTAGTCATGTCTTCAATTAATTGGATGATATGTTTTATGGAGGGCAATCTGCTTTACTCAGAAACTGATTCAAATGTTAATCTCATTCAACAACACTCTCAACGATCACCAGTTATCTGGGCACTCTGTGGCCAAGTCAATTCAACACATTAAATCAGCACAAAGAACCAACTAACTATTAGGTGGCAAAGTAGAAATGTTTAGTAGTTTGGATTTGTAGAGAAAGGTTAGAACAAGTAATATGAATTAGAGAATGGGCAGCCTATATGCGACACACAAACCCATGTGACTGGATGTGTATTTCTTATTTTATTTTATTTTTTTTTTGAGACGGAGTCTCACTCTGTCTCCCAGACTGGAGTGCAGTGATGCAAACTCGGCTCACTGCAAGCTCTGCCTCCCAGGTTTACGCCATTCTCCTACCTCAGCCTCCAGAGTGGCTGGGACTCCAGGCGCCTGCCACCACTCTCGGCTAATTTTTTTTTGTATTTTTTAGTAGAGATGGGGTTTCACCGTGTTAGCCAGGATGGTCTCGATCTCCTGATCTCATGATCTGCCCACATTCGCCTCCCAAGGTACTGGGATTACAGGCATGAGCCACCGTGCCCGGCCGTGTATTTCTAATTAAAGACTCATGCCCAGCTAATTCTAGGACTAGATAAAACAATGAAAAACAAGCAAGTCTGACTGAAAATAATTACTTGTTGAGGTAGGAGTGTCATAAGAGTTTTACCTTTTGAGCTAAGTTAAGAGTGATTCAAGAAGGATGGAATTACTCAAATGTGTTGAATACTGCTTGTAGGTTTATTGGGATGAGATCTAATACATGATTACTAGTTTTGTCATTATAGCAATCATTTTACTGAATGGTATCCAGTCTCTGATCTGACCTTGCAAAACATCCCCAAACATGCCCAAATTTGTCGATCCTAGGATACTGGACTTGGACTTTCTTGCTTTTTTTTTTTTTTTTTTTTTTTGAGTCAAAGTCTCACTTTGTTGCTCAGGCTGGAGTGCAATGGTGTAATCATGGCTCACTGCAGCCTCAGACTCTTGTGCTCAAGTGATCCTCCCACCTCAGTCTCCCAAGTAGCTCCCTGCAAACATGAGTATTTGTATTAGTCCATTTCCACACTGCTATGAGACTGGGTAACTTATAAAGAAAAGGAGGTTTAATGGACTCACATTTCCACATGGCTGGGGAGGCCTCACAATTGTGGTAGAAGGCAAAGGAGGAGCAGAAGCACATCTTATGTGGTAACAGGCCAGAAAGCATATGTAGAGGAACTGCCCTTTATAAAACCATGAGATCTCACGGGATTTATTCACTATCATGAGAACAGCACAGGAAAAGCCCACTCCCATGACTCAGTTACCTCCCACCAGGTCCATCCCATGATACATGGGGATTATGAGAGCTACAATTCAATATGTGATTTGGATGGTGACACAGCCAAACCATATCAGTGTAGTCTCATGGGAAATACCACATCATAAACTGTCTTATGTAAAAAACAATATCATAAACTGTGGAGACATGTGACTATTAGTTCTCTTTCTTTCGAAGTATTGCATATGAAACATGCAAGCATATAATGGATCTACAGTCTGCCTACTCATGCTTTGAAGGTGATTCATACAAATCTGAAAATATAGTCCTCCTATTCATCCTACCATATGTCCTCCCTACTTATTGTTGTTTCTTTAATGGTAAAAGAAAGTGGAAACAAAATTTATTCTCTGTTAGGGGCAAAGCCAATGTGGTATCTATGACACTATTTTGAACACTCAGTTACATATATTAAACTAACTCTGTTGTGAGAATTATTCTGTATTTTATGGTATGTAAATGTCAGTTACCAGTGTTATGTATAATTTAAAATTTTGATTATTTATAATGAGATCTCTCATGAGTTTTTGAATTCCTCAATTATTTTAGTTACTTTGTATTCATGAACAACTACCACACATTTAGTTTATTCTCCATAATATGGAAAACTCCTTTCAAGGACACTTATATTGGTGCCTTTTTTCCTCACAAAATCTCAGAGGTTGAAAATTTAGATTAATATTTCAAATCACTTTCTCACAATCTATATGTATAGCAAACAAAGCAGTGTCGTTCCTGACTGAATATTTAGATTTGGTCCTTCACAAGAAACTTATCCAAGTAAATCAATTTCTTCTTGGTCATGTATTCAGTAACAGTTCCTTGTAACTACTATAATTGAATATCCCTCTTAAAATTCTGTTTTGCCTTTCTTAAAATTTTCAATCACTGGTCATGAACAATTCAAGGAGAGCAATGTCACCACTCACTGTTTTTTCTCTGATTTGTCTAATTGGTCTTCTACTGATTCAGATTTTGATTTCCTTTCACTGTATCATGAATCCCCCTGGAAAAAAGAGTAAGCAAAGTTTGCATATTTGTTTCTATTCATCACAGTGCATGATTCAATTGTTTTGACAAGATATTACTCATTAAAATTAGGATAAATGTGTAAATTAGGTCAATCTACCACATTATAATTATTTATTCATTAAATGAAATAGAAAATATGCATTTAATGATGTTCTTATTTTTTAGCTCTAAATAGCTACAGGTCAGGGATAATGTTTTGTCTTTTGTTAGAATATCTGGTACAGAGTTGACACTAACAATGTCAGTTGATTTCATTTGAATTCATCATACAATTGTATTGAAATTCTGATGATTCTTTCCTATAGTCCAGATAAAGAAATGGAAGGAGAATTTCTTCTATGTCTTTTAAAATATATAAAAACTACTAATGTGGGACTAAAAAGCTTCTATTCTATTAAGTAGAAAAAATTTAAATCATGCCTCAACATTTTCTACGTTAGAGATTAGAAACTTCTTAAAAAGTCACTGATACCTTGGAGGATGTGGCACAAACCTAAAGGCCTTCTCACTTATAAATATAAAGTTGGATTCCAGTATGTTCTCAAACCTTAACTTCTAGTATCCCAGGACTTTGAAAAGAATCCTGATCTAAAAATTATATATAAAATAATCCAGATATGTTATTTCTATCTATAACTGAGGAAACCATATTTCAGTGATATAATCCTAATAATCCCAATGCTTACTAATAGCAATCATTATTGTTATGTCTGTAGTATAGTGTAAGGTAAATAGTAATGAATCTGAAGTTACTTTTCCTACACTCAGTTGAATTGACACTGTTTAAAGACTTTATTTTTATTTGGCTCAGATTACTGTCCCACATATTAGACATTGCACAGAAAATGGTAAGTTCTGTGTACTTAGAAAATATGTACATTCTAATTATTATTTTCTTAATTTCTATAAGTGACAGGTTATAAGTTAAAATTACCGAGTTTAATAATTTATTCATTAATAATATTTTCTCCTAGTTCAATGTGTGTATTTCAATGTTATTTTCAATTTTTTTGTTTTAACCTAAGTTTAGATTAATATTTTAAATATTTAGCTTTATATGTATTATATGATTAGTGAAATGCATAATTGGAATTAAAAACAAATTAAATGACTACGCTTAGGACATAATTCTGTGTCATTCACTTTTAAAAAATATTCTCTCGAAGTTGACATTATATCAGGGTAATGAAACTTGAGGCAAACAAAACTAATTTTATTAGTTACTTATTACTATTTTAATATTTTCCTGATAATACATAAGCATTTTTGTGATTTATGAATTCATATGTATTTTCAATATTTTGCTTTTATTTTTTCTCTTTATCTATAATTAAAAATCAAGCAATATTGAAAACTTAAGATATAGTAATATAACATAACAATTCTTTAATAAACTAATAAAGATATAATAGATTGAAAAAATGATAATATAACCTTATATTTTGTGGAAATCAATGATACTTAGAATAAAGTTTAGACAGTATGCAAATTTAGATATTAAAGACCAAATTCTACACATACAATATTTTTATAATCATTTTCATATAAAAAATATAAATATCTACATGTTTATCAAAGTTATCCTAATCATGCGTGATTATGATCAAACTGTAGCTGTGCAAAGCTCAAAAACATAATTATGCATTGCCAAAAATTTGGTGAAACATGCAGTATAATGTTATATTATATAGATATATAACATTCAAAATTATTCAAATGTATACATAACGTGATAATCTATAATAAAACATAAAAGATAAAAATTTGGAATATCTGTGCAAAAGTTACCAAGAATATTAGTAACATTCTTGAAATTAGCTTTAGTGAGTATACTGATGCTTGTTTTATGTCTTTATATTTTACATATGCATCAAGTATATTCTTTATCATGCATGAAATATATTATTAAAGTGAAATAAAAATGTGCAAAAGCTCAATGCTAAATTGAGAAAAAGATACATCTCATGTAAAACGTCTTCCATATGCATAGCAATATATTTGGAAATTAATTGCATTTGGCTCATAAATACTTACAGTGTTTTTGTATTTAAGAAATTAAATAAAGAATAACACTTAGGTATAATTTCAGTATTGATTTTTTAAATGCCTGCTTTCAATCATATAGAAAATTGCCCCTTAAAAATTACTGAGATTTCTAATGCTTGTTTGTACCAACATTTTCCTCAATTTTTCTCTACTCAGGAAATACACCTTTTCACAACATTATTTTGTTAGTTTAATTATTCCCATACATATTATTATAATGAAAACCTATTTTAAAAGGTTTCATTTCTTTGAAGACAGTCACTTTTTTGAAACCCTGTTGTCAGATTATAGAAGTATTTTCTTTTTAAATGTTATACTGTATACCGAATTTTTTATTATCATGTTAAATATTAAATTAATTAGTTTAAAGAATATTTAAATTTTTACTAATTTTAATTTTTTAAATTATAACAAAATTCATAAATGGAGCAAATGGATAGCAAGTTATTTCTCTGACTATAACAAAGTTGTAGAAAATCTTGACATATTTTGGAAAAGAATGTTTTTTCCCTTTAAAATATAATGTGCAGAGATTTTCTGTTTTATTTAAAAATTATTTGAATTAGTTATGTCATTGGAAAACATGGGCTTTGTTTGAAGAGTATTTCGAGTTTTGTTAATTTAAAAATATCTACAACTTAAAAAAACCCTTTTTATCTATGCAAGCACACAGTTGGCAGGTCTAGGTAAATGACAAGATTATATGCAATATTTAAAATGCATTTTATTGCAAACAAAAAAAAGTTTTCTGTTCATGTAATTATGAAGATCTAATTGGAAAATTAAAAGTCACTCAGCATTTTGACAATTCTCTATGCATGTCACTGAGGAAGATATGAAGGTTGATTAAAAGAATTAATCTCTTAGAAAGTGAAATATTTAATATAAATTTAAAGTGCCTCTGAATGGCCCAGTAATGTTTGCCAATCATTTCTATTTATTCTTATTAAGTTGCATAGTTTCCACATTAGTACCTAATTCAAATCTTTTATCACCACCCTTAAAAACCTACTCCAAGTCTTTTACTTTAGCATACAACTTTAGTTCCTGATTTATTTTTGGGTGCAAAGTAATGATTTATGTTTACTCAACTTCCCTATTTTCTGCCTAATTTTTTTGATACCTCACATTTGTCTTGTAATTCTGATACATCTTCTCTTGTCTACTTTCTCCCTAGACTTTTGCAGGTGAATTATTTTACTATTTTTTAAAATCACTTATCATTTTACCATAGTAGGTTTTTGATTAGAAAAATTTTCTTTATCATGGGTTTTCCTTTCTTTCTGTCTATTGACCCTCATTCTAGATAAAACTCAAGCCCTCATGTCTACAAACTCTTCATATTCCTATGTGTACAAGGTACCTCCACACCACATTTTTCATCTCCTCTTTAAATCACTATAAGCCATTTTCTTGTCCTTATCTTCTTGCTAAAATTCCTGTCTTATGAACTACAGCTAAGTGTATGAAATTAAGGGAAAAAAAAGTGGATATATGGATGATGAAATGGAGAATCATAGACAATAAAGATGTCTGAATGTTTATTACGACAAATGTATTAACCAAACATGTATTCAGAAACTAACTCCCATGATTTCTAGTTGGGTGAAGTAAGCTAAACCACAGTTTCCTTTTCTAAAAGAATAAATCAATACTAGCTACTTTGCTGCTTTTTTGTTAATTAACTGAAATAATGCATGTAAAGATCTTATCACAGTGCCTACCAAATAATAAGCATTATTTAAATGTAGTTGACCACATATATAAAACATACACATGTATGTGTTGGCTGTATGTATATGTATATATATTATGTAGTGTGTGTGTATAATCTCAAGACTATGGAATTTTTAAGATATATTTTGTTGGTATTACCTAACTGAAATTAGAACTAATTTAAGTTAAAAACACAATATTCAGTGTCTCCAGAATAAAGAATAATTACATTTGTTTCTATTAATGCTTATATTAAATCTGCATTTCTACATACAGAAATAAGTTATTAATCGTAAATGGGAGAAAACAATATCCTTTTATCCATCTAATAAATAAACTTACATGCTGTCTTTTGGTGTCATTTTCAAGAGTGGTAAATTCCTGCATTAACCTTTTTTAAAAATTATGTACCATGTTTTTATATTTTATTGCTACATATATTTATGAATGAAAGGAGCTCTTGTCAAAAAGAGAGACATACATGATAATTTACATTTAACGAGACATGTAGGTGTTAATTTTTTAATTTTTAAGATATCGATGCTATAGCCTCACTTTATTTGATCATTAAGGAGAATATGTCTCTATGATCAGAATTTTACTCACATGTAAGATTATAGCAGAAAAGGCAGTTTCCTATATAGGCCAGTGGACTAGAGTAATTGCAATCAAACATTGCAAGGTCACAATATGGCATTTCTAACACCGGACTCATTATATACAATCTGAATGAGTCCATCTGTAATAGTCATGATATTATATTTTCCAAGTTCCATTATATGCATGAGTGTATTAAATTCCATAGGTACACCATAGTTTAGAAATCTAGTTTCCAATATGGCAATGTAGAAGAAAGACAGTTTGTAAATCAAATTCTATGAATTATTATGAAAATTTATTTAATCTGTGACTACTGTATTATGAAATGATTCATGTCTTGGTACCACACATTTTAGCTTTTATTCATAAGTGTTAGTTATACTGGTAGAAACAAAGAAATCGGGAGTTGGTGTCAAATCATCCATGGATTCTTTACTATTTTAGGATCACAAAACTGTGTCTGTCATAAAAGCTATCTATAATTTTGAATTAAAATTCAGGCATGCATAAGAAAAGACAGTTTTCCCCAGACCGGCATAAGCAATGGTAGAAAGGGAACCACAGAATTTCATGTACACCTAGTACCTTTCTATGCATAAATACGTAGACTCACACAACACACACACACGAACACACACACACACACACACACACATGCACCCATCAGCAACATTTACTGCCTTAAAGATTTCCAGAACTAAAAGCATTCTCCCTTTCCTTTTCCCATTTCTGGTCATATCAGTCAGCACAAAATCTGAGCTCCTGTTTATGACAATCCATTCCCACATGACTTTTGGTCAAGTCTTCACTCTCTCTCTCCTCCAAGAGTGTCCAAACTGCCTTCCCTGTAAACAAGATACAAGAAATAATCCTGCCCCCCAAGTGAGGTTATATTTTTGTTCTTGTTGTGTAATATAACCCTCAACATTCTGTGTAACTCTTCTGTGTAGTAAAATTTTTTCAAAGGTCTGAGGATTGGCTGGATAATCTGCTATTTCATTGATCTTACAGGCAGTACAGCCAAGTGAACTCATCCTGAGAATTTTGCTTTACTGAAATTGGGTGCCATTAAAGCCAAAGGTTAGTCTTTGTGATTGTTTTCATCGAGGATTTCCTGTTTTCTAAGTACCACCTGAGAGCCATGCCAGAATTGTTAAGATTAGTTTTTCATTTCTAATGCCTTCATTTTGATGACCTGATGCCCACCAGTAAGCAGAGAAATACAGTCTTATCTTTAGGGAAGATTTCATGGACAAGGGTGGAGGCTCTCATTTCAAACAGAAGCACTGTAAGGGAAGCTACAAGTATTTAAATTATAAATTTGAATTTCATTTTGTACTGCAACAGAAGCCAATCAATCTTCACAGGCAACAAAGAGTGTGAAGTGTATATGATGGAATCAGCATTTAAATGTGATGCAGTTTTATAGAAGCACTTGTTTTAAGAGCTCCGAAAGATTGATTAACTAAAAGTGCTTTATGTGAAAGTATTTTAGCTTCAGTAAGTTTTACATGGGCTACAAGTATTATATGTGCTTAAGAAAGCAAATTTGACAGATGCATAATAAAATATATTATAAAATGCATATTTCTTTGTGATAGAATCTAATGCAGGTTATCAGAAGTCAGTTTATTATTTCTAAACAAAGCATAAATTTTGAAAATTATTACAGACTACAAAGTGGAGATAATTCATTTTTCTATATATGCTATATAAAATACATAAAATAGATTATGCTTTAACTATGCAATTTCTTTGCATAGTGTTTTTTTTTTTTTTTTTTTTCCGAGTTAGCTTTAATCTGTTAAATCTGGGTAGTGAACCCTTGGAGGCCATAAGGACCCAGAATAGTCAATCAAAATCAGATATGAAGTTGCATGGTACCCTCACACTCAAACTCAGGCACCACATGGAAAATGATCCTCGTCCTTTATACTCAGAGCCTGGAAACAAATGCAGAGAGAGAATGCAGCCTTGGTAGACAAGTGAACTTTAAGTAAACAGGAAATATTTACCTTCTACTGAAAAGCCATTTATTTTTATTTATTTATTTATTTATTTTTTTAGTATAGGCAGGTCAGGGCTTAGGGTTACAAAAGTTCAATTAGTTATTATAATTAAGGAGTTCTAGTATTTTGATCATCTCAACACTATCAGTGAGAATGTATTCACTAAAGGAAGTAGCGCAGTGTACTTAAAATGTAAGATTAAAAATAAATTACAAATTAACATTGAAATTAAAATGTGTGTTATTATGAAGCCAATGTTTACTCTTAATTATTATTATAATTTTTAAATATTCATTTTCCTACTCCAATACATTACATATATGCTGAATTTTAGGCACCATGCTTGCAGCAAATGAGAATCCAATATCTGAAGATTGCCTTTGTTTCTGATTACTACTTAAATGGCTTTAGGCAAACTACTTAACATTAATCTGAACCTCAGCTTCCTCATCTCTACCATGGAATGACAATAATTATAAAATACATAAATATATTTAAAATTAAATTTAAGTACTTATGAGATATTTAGCATACGGACTCCTGTTATGTGAGGAGCTCTCATTCTGTAAGTCTTGACAAAAGACAGGGACCAACCTACTTCCAAAGAAGTGACATCAAAGCAGTTATTTTTTTCTCCACAATCCTGGAATCTAAGATGTGAGTACATGTATTAGTTTTGATCTTCCAGATATTTACACCTGGGCAGGACTTTGCATACTGAACATCTCAATGACTCAGGAGCAAGTGAGAAAACTCTTATAGTGGCAGGGACTGTGAGATATATCCAGGAGGAGCTGGAGGAGTGGATTTGGCAATCCATTTGTGATAGAAGTGGTATCAAAAGTTGGGTGCCTTTTGGTATGATTTTTGATCCTCACACTGCCTCATTTCTGTTAATTTCTGTATATTTTCTAAGACTATTCATGAGTCATCCAATGTCCTTCAAAAAAAAAATTCTGCTAAAAACCTTCAAGTCTATTTCTGTTTGCAACTATGAACCATAACTGACATATTTGGTCTTCAGAGTGCAATGAGAAAGATAAAAGATATAGAAGCTCTAATACTCTTTGATATGATTTTATGTGAAATATTGTGGTTTTAATTTAAAGAGTTTTGTTTAACTATAACCTGTCTAATTTCTTGTTATGTTTAGTGAGTTCCTCCCCTATTAACTAGAGACAGTGTATTAGTTTTCAATAGTTGCTGTAACAAATTGCCACAAATTTAATGACTTAACACAAATTTATTACTTTAATTTTTGAAGGAAAGAGATCTGAAAAGCATCTCCTTAGGTTAAAATTAAAGCATCAGCAAGGTTGCATTTTTTTCTGGAGGCTGTAGGGTTGAATCCATTGTTTCCCCTTTTCAGCTTCCAGAAGCTGCCATATTTCTTAGCTCATTAACTTCTTCATCCATCTTCAAAGCCCAACTACAGCAGGTTGAGCCTACTCACATTGCATCACCCTAATTTCTTCTTCTGCCCCTTTCCTCCACATTTAAGAATCTTTGTGATTACATTCTATTTTTTCAGATAATTCAATATAATTTCCATATTTTAAGGTTAATTGACTAGCAATTTTAATTCCATCTGCTACATTAATACCTCTTTAACATGAAAAGTAGCATATTCACATGTTCCAGGGATTAGAATGTGGATATTGCTGGATGACCATTATACTGATTACTATAAATAACACTCCAATAAAAGATTTTTTTGTATGTATGTATGTTCAATATTACATGAATGTATATAGAAGAGATGAAAGATTTAAGGCAGGTTAAAATATAATATATTTGTTAGTCTATAACTAATAATTTTAACCAATTTCAAATATCTTGTTCATTGGGTAAAATATTTTGTGTAGATACTTTTTTAAACTGAAATTTATTTTGAAGATTTGTAAATATTTTTTACATGTACGATTGAAAAAATAACATGTCATTTCGTGGATATTGAAATTGAAGTAACAGAGATAGGAGTTGTAGAAGAGGTGGGATCTTAGGAATTATGTGCCTGTAGATAATTTCTCCTTTTGTTTAGTAACAATACCAGAAGAAACAGAGGAATACAGAGGAATAAGGTGTTTTAGACTAGGGGAAAAACAATGAAAAGCTATTTTAGGGCCAAATAAGTTGAAGTCTATTGAAATAAGTGCATATGAAGTCAGCTAGATATGTAACTATTAAATCTGGTTTCTATTACACACGGGAAGCATATTGTGAAATACGAAAGAATACATGAAATTAAAACAGTTTGTGTTATCAAACAGGAAACTGAACATAATTATTTATGAAAATGCTACCTACTTTATCATATAAGATTACTGAATAATGTGAACATTAACAATGTTTCTCTAACAATTATCTTAAATATTTCAAAATCACATTTCATGTTTTCTTTTTAGTTCTTGTCTAGGTTCTACAAGAAAAGTTCCTTTGTCACTTGCATTTCTGTTCGTAAGGCAGTTTTTTGAATGGTTAAAGATTATATCCATTTCAAAGAGAAGGAAAACAAAGTGAGTCAGAAACAAAACTAAGTCTACCTAATAAATCATTGTGTTCATTCTGTTATCAATACCTAAAGTACCTGAAAGGATAACTAATATTCTTCACAATTTCATAAACAGTCTCTACCCTTCTTAGAAAATGTTTTGTATAAAGGAATGGAAATAAATTAAAAGAAAATACTGTATTTACTTTGCTGTTTTTGTCTGATAGTTTCACAGATATTAGAATAATATTTTCATTGATATTAATATATTAGCATATTATAACTATATTTAGATTTGAATATACTTGTGTAATTGATCTACAGACTTATGTACTTGTGTATTTGGTCTACAGACCTAACATTTTGTATTTTTAATTTCTTGGAAAATGTTCTGTACATTGAAAAGAACAATATTACTATAGAAATAACTTATTTGTTTCTCGGTATGATTGTGATTTTTGTATTGTGTGTATTGTGTGTGGTTTTTAGAAGTTCATTTCTCTTTTAAACATTTTAATATTTATAGTCAACACTTTTCAGATTACCACACTTTAGCAATATTTAATAATTGGAATATTTATTGATATTTAAAACCATAAAATCCTACAGCAGCAAATTATGCAAACAATATTATATAAGGACAAAATATGGTTCAAAGGAAGTTAATCTACTAGAATATTAAAATGAAATGGAAGCCATGGAATGAGATTATGCGAGTTTCAGGTTTAATTTTTATGAATATGTGTGCAGGTTTTCACTGGAGGCCATTCCCCTTTCCCAGAAGTCTAGATCAACACAATAGGTTAAATCAACTGACCTCCTCATCCTAGTTTCCTCTAGGTGATTTTATTTTCTGCAGTATTCTATTTAACCTCTAATCTATTTTCCAGGAACTCTTTAACTTTCTCCAATAAATGCACAAGCCTTTAGGGATATTTGGAGTTTGTTATTATTTTTTTTTAATGGATTGGTGTTTTCTTTAAATAAATTTAAAAAAAAGAAGAGAAAACAAATTTGTGCGAGCACTCTTTACACAGTACATTGAGTGGTCAGTAAAGGTTAATTTTACTGTGTTCTATACTAACCAAATTGTTTTAAACTAAACTACTAATGAAATTTGTTGATAGAATTTGAAGCAACATTATGAACTGAGAAGAAGAAATCAGGATATTAGGCTGGAGTAATAATAAGCAATAAGGGTAAAGAGAAATTTAGAATTTATAGTTGCAATTTTAAATAGAGATGATGTATAAGATTAGATCATAGAAAGAGCAGTTTGCTAAATAGAAGAAATAAATGAATGCTGTTTTTGGAAGTGCAATTTTTACAACCTCTACTACCAATCTTTTGTGCTACTGCATAGAATAAAATATTCTTACAATTTTCAAATATAAGGAGTTATAGCAATCTATCAGATAATTTTAAGTCAGCTTAAAGAGGCCTAAAACATGGGCCTATGCTATATATACACACGTATTATAGTATTCTATTAAGAAAACAAAACAAACAAAAAAAAGAAAATATCATCTTTGGTTGCTACTTAATGGTGAAATGGTAGAATGCATTCCAAAGATAAGTTTTATAAGGAGAAACTTATATGAGTAAGGAAATTATCACACAAAAAATTATGATCTGTTTGCATTTAACTTATAATACACAGAACTATTGCAGTCCTTTGTTAAATTTAACTTTCATGGACTGTCAGCAACTACAAGCTCTTCAAGGGTGTTGTCTCATGATTAGTGTGGCTGACATATAATAAGCTCTAAATAAATACGTGCTAAATGAGTTCACATTATTACGATTGTTGCCATAATAGTGAAACAGAATGGCTTAAAATAATAGCATGGGATTAGGTTTTTTGCTTTGTTATGTTTTGTTTACGTTATAGTTCCTTGCAAGAAGGTAAAACGCATGTAAGATATCAAACATTTAGAAAATTACTACAAGATGACATTCTTAATTGTAATTAAAATCATGTGTTAGAACATATTTCGTTTAAAACAAATCTTTTGATATATATATATATATATATACACGCACATATATGTATAATTTTCAAGGTAGATTAATTTCATTGGAAACACAATGAATTTTTTTAATGTAAGTTTTCCAATTAGGATTTATATTGAAAAGCAATATAACTTTCCAATTATATATGCATTATAAATGTGTGTTTAGAAAATTGATACTATCACGGGATCTTTGAGGTGTCACTTCACCAGCCGGAAACCTCTGTGGCCAATGATGCCTTTGACCAAGTTTTGCTCAGGCCCAGTGAACTCATTCCACCCACTAGGCCTGACAGGCTGTGCTTGGCTCACACTACTAGCCCAAATCTAATGTCTGTAAGGGTGAGTAAGGTGCAGAGCCGTAACCGGTATGTGAGCAAGCAAGCACAAGGTCCAGTCATTGTGCATAGCCAGGCATGTCAGCTGCAGTGGGGTGGGAAGCCCCAGGCACCAGCATGGGCGTTGGCTTACTGTAAGGCTGTTGGACCAGACTTACCGCAAGCAGCTTCCACGACTGGCACCGGAGAACCAGGTGGTGCCAGGAAGCTTGGAGACGCCAGGAAACACAGAGCCCCAGAGAGGTTGTCACAGTCTTGGCTCTAGGATCTTCTAAGTCTGGGTTTGCCAAAGGGTCGCAGCTGTTCTCTCCTTTCATCTCTCCCTGTTGTAATCCACAATGTGGCGAATAAGCAGCATGTTTCAGCCCTGTTTCTGTTACAGCTTTTTTAGCTCCACCATACCAGCAGGTCCCAAGTTCTTGGCCTGTGTCCAGGAAGAATGAGGTAGGGCGAGCAAGGAGAGGAGGAGCTTTATTGAGCGACGGAACAGCTCAGAGGAGACCCAGAGTGGATAGCTCGTTTCCGCAGGCAGGGCGTCCCAATGAGTGCTCAACTCTCAGCAGAGAGGAAGCCCACAGTGGGTAGCTCCTGTCTGCAGTTGGTAGTCCTGATGTCTGCTCAGCTCTCAACAGAGAGGAGACTCTGCAGTGGGTAAGGGGCAGGAGGCAGGGGGCCCTCCCGGCCCCCTAGAGCACAGAGACTTCGGGACCGCAGCCATAGCTAGGCAGCTGCAGCTGCACCCAGAACGGAAGGGCTCTGCTCCTGCTCGCTCCTTTCCCCAAGAGCACAGGGATGCCTGGTTTCAGGGCTACGGCTGGGTGGCCACAATGGCAGCCAGGGAACAGGAGGCTCCCGCCCTGCCAACTCACAAGGGAGCAGGGTTTTCACCTATTCCCAGCTCCCAGCAGCTCCGTGGAGTGCACAGCCCTGGTTCTCAAACTGAAGCCGTCATGGCAGTGGCTGGTCCAGACGGCCTGCTGCTGCCATCTCTGAAGAGGTATACCTAACTGCTTCTTGCTGACAGGGGGCGTGGTTTTGGGGAAAATGGCAGTCAGATTTCTCTCAGAGTCCTATGTATAGGTTCCCAGTAAAAGGGAAGTCATGGAGGGGCAGATAATCTACAACCTGATTTTTTTTTTTTTTTTTTTTTTTTTTTTGAGACGGACTCTTGCTCTCTCGCTGGGGCTGGAGTGCAGTGGCACATTTCGGCTCACTACAAGCTCCGCCTCCCGGGTTCACGCCATTCTCCTGCCTCAACCTCCTGAGTAGCTGGGACTACAGGCGCCCGCCACTACGCCCGGCTAATGTTTTATATTTTCAGTAGAGACCGGGTTTCACCGTGTTAGCCAGGATGGTCTCGATCTCCTGACCTCGTGATCTGCCTGCCTTGGCCTCCCAAAATGCTGGGCTTACAGGCATGGGCCACCACGCCTAGCCTACAACCGTATTTTCACCGAGAGAGAGAAGCTAGAAGTTCAACTGGTAAGAATTTTTACCCTTTTACAAGCAAGTCAGGTTTCCCAGTTCCCTTCCACCAAGCTATGGAGCCCTTTCCATCCTGGAGTCCTGTGAAGGGCAGACAGACAAAGAGGTTATCTACATGCTTTAAAATCGTCCCTTCTAAAGAGATTGCTTAGTTAGAAATTATTATCATTATTATTCACACAGAGTTTTGCTCTTGTCGCCCAGGCTGGAGTGCCGTGGTGCGATCTCAGCTCACTGCAACCTCTGCCTCCTGGGTTGAAGCGATTCTCCTGCCTCAGCCTCCCGAGTAGCAGGGATTACAGGCCCGTGCCACTACGCTCAGCTAATTTTTGTATTTTTAGTAGAGACGGGGTTTCACCGTGTTGGCTAAGCTGGTCTCAAACTACTGACCTCAGGTGATTCACCCACCTAGGCCTCTCAAAGTGCTGGGATTACATGTATGAGCCACCGTGCCCTGCCAAAAATTATACTTTTATGCCTCAGAGGGGAGTGTCCTGTGGTGCAGAGACATGATTACTCATCTGCGAAGAGAGGACAGAGGAGGAAAAAGGAACAGCATGGAGGAGCTCTGCAGTGGGTAGCGGTCCCAAAGTCTGCTCAGTTCTCAGTAGAGCAGAAACCCTGAAGTGTGTAGCTCCTTTCCACAGCTGGTAGTCCAGACTCTACTCAGCTCTCAGTAGAGAGGAGAGCCTGGAGTGGGTAGCGACTCTCTGCAGCTGGTAGTCCCAACCTCTGCTCAACTCTCAGCAGAGGGGAGGTCCTGGAGTGGGTGGCTCCTTTCTGCAGCTGGTAATCTCGTTGTCTGCTCAGCTCTCAACAGAGACGAGACCCTGGAGAGGATAGCACCTCTCCACGGGAAGGCGGTCCAGTCATCTCCTTGAGTCTAATTATTTCCGGGGGGTTTTAATGAGTTCAGAGGGAAGGAATTGCATGCTGATTGGTTCATGGGAGGCCATGGACAGGCCAGGAGAAAGCATCAAAAGTTCCCATTCTTCTCCATCAGCCCAGCCCCCAGGCTTCACGCTGTCCCTGGCCTGAAGGTGAAGCTTCACAGGGGACCTGCTTCTTTTCACCCTGGAGGCTGTCTGCCTCCTGCCATTGCCTAGGTTAGTTGTGCTGAGTGGTATCTGCAGGTCAGTGCCAGGTTGCACTCAGCCCCCTCTCTCAGCCTCCCTCCTGTGGTTGTCGGTGCCCAAAATATGGAGGGGCTGAGGAGGCAAGGGGAGGGCATGTCAATGCTGTCCTGAGCACATGCACAGCCAGCCAGGTCGTGACCGCGTCTGGGCTCAGCCTCTATTCTGCTGCAGGATCAGAGTGGGCGTATGGGCGGAGAGGCCAGATAGCTGGAGCAGGCATTGCGAAACCTATGGGGGCAGCGGGTGTTTGGACAAACGGAGGCAAGATGGCGCAGTTCCGGGTTCTTCACCCTCAACTTTCCCGCTCCCGGGAAAGACACGGGTCGACTGCGCAGGCGCAACCCGACCTCCGACGGAGAAAAATCGGAACCCGCCTAGCCACGCCTACCACCCCGCCCCCTACCCGCCTATGTCCCGCCCACTGCCCTCCCACTCCGGGGCCCAGGACAAAAGCCGCTCCTGGTGGGCGCGTGGTGCGAACTTCCTTGGCCCCTTCTCCTACGCGGGACCTAGGAACCTCGCCCGAGAATGCTGGAACGACTTCGGCCTCCACCGCTGGAGACCGGTGAACCTCGCTCCCTCCTTCACATTGGCTTGTAAATAAAGTTTTTTTGCCTTGCCTACTTGCTTTTTCTCTGGCATTTGCTCTAGGGGTCGCATTAAAGCAAATAGCTGAGACGCCTCGGCCAGCAGCTGTGGCTGGGCTGCAGCTGCTCACAGAAGGGCGGGGCTGCTGTCCGGGCTGGGCTCCTGACTGTTCCTGGCTCCCTAGTGTACAGAGATGCCCAGGTTCTGAGCCTCGGCCGGGCGGCCGCAGCTTTGCCCGGGGAGCACAGGGCTCCTGCCGTGCCAACTTGGAAGGGGACAGGGATTCCACCTTTTCCCAGTTTCTGCCAGCTCCCTGGAGCGCAGCCCCAACTGAGCCTGCCCCAGTGCAGCTGACGTCATGGCAATGGCTGCTCCAGACAGGCTGCTGATGCCATCAATATTTTTCACAAGATAACATTTTCTCAATGTTAAAATTCATGTTGATTAAATACTTGTATAACTGCAAATTAACTAGAAAATGGGCGATGTGTTTGCTCCTGCATCAAAATTTTAAAGCATTAAAACTGTTCAAGTGCACCTACCTTACATAAAATAATGATTCCTGGTTGTATGCCCCTACTTTTCTGGCTTTGTCCGATTTTGAGTTTAAGTTCAATGGACTTAAATTTTTAAGGGTATTAACTTTATTTTAAGATTTATTTTGAACAAGAAGTAGTACAAAGTTTTCAAAATTACGTAAAGTTGAATGCAGTTCTGATAATGCAACCTTATAGGCAGTTTAAACTAGGAATAAATTATAGTCCTAAATAAAGATTATATTCTATAAATCAAGAACGTTTTCCAGTATATTTCTGTAATATAAGGCATAGACAACTGTTCCAAACTGCCATATATATGTTTCTAGGGAGATGAGTATATGGGGCTATCAGTAATTTTCCTTCATACCTAGTATGATGACATTAAAATGTATATCATATTTCAGTTTTTAAAAAGTATATATTTTTTGCGAGTATTAGTTACTTTCATTAACCCTCAAAACAGTTAAGAAATCTAACTTCATGTAAAATTTCTGTTTATTTTCTTTGTGGTAACTACAAAACGGCAATCCTGAACCTGGGCCCACTGGATATTATAGATTCATATGTCTGATATTTATGCCTTCTTCCTTCCTAAGGAATAATCTTAAAAGTCTTTTCTGTATGTCAGACTATAATTAAGAACTTTTGATCACCGAGATTTCAGAATGAAAGTGAAAGCCAATTTTTTTTTTTTTTTTTTTTTTTTTTTGAGATGGAGTTTCGCTCAGTCACACAGGCTGGAATGTAGTGGCACAATCTCTGCTCACTGTAACCTCTGCCTCCCAGGTTCAAGCGATTCTTCTGCCTCAGCCTCCTGAGTAGTTTGTATTAGAGGTGCCCCCTGTAGTTTTAGTAGAGATGGGATTTCATTGTATTGGCCAGGCTGGTCTTGAACTCCTGACCTGAAGTGATCCGGATGACTCGGCCTCCCTAAGTGCTGGGATTACAGGCATGAGCCACTGCTCCAGGCCCCAGAAATTTTTATGGCTTGATATGTGACACATGCTTTGAAATGCCATGACTAATATCATTACAGACCCAATTTTTGAATACATAGATTATGTATTTTTGCTGTAAAATATATTTAAAACTATAAATTAATCTCTTTTAGTACTGAAAGTTTTTGTGAGAAGAAAGGATTGCTGATTAGGAGGTGATATGGTGGTTGCATTAAGTGCCTTACATGCTGGTAATATTCTGCTTCTTTCCATGGATGGAGGTTGTATGTTTATATGATCTTAGTAAAAATCATTCAACTGTTATACTTACAAATTTCTAGTTATACATTTTAATCAAAGTAATTATTGAACTTGTGGAAAAAATTGCTTTATACTTTTCTTTCTCATGATTTTAATCTTTTAACTTTTCCAGGCAGTTTTGAAACGTATTTATTATATTTAGAGCAGTTTTAAGTTCATGGAAAAACAGAGAGAAAGGTACAGAGATTTCACATGTTCTCTCTGCCCCCACACATACATGACCTCCCCCATTATCAACGTCCTCCACCAGAGTGGTACACTTGTAACAATTGATGAATCTATACTGACACGTTATAATTACCCAAAGTTCATATGGGCTTGGACAAATGTATAATGACATGTTTCCATCATTATAGTATATTAAGATTAGTTTTACTGCCCTAAACATTTCCTGCATTCTACCTATTCATCCTTCCCTTCCCTGAACCTCTAGCAAACACTAAACTTTTTAATGTCTCCATATTTTTACCTTTTCCAGAATGTTATATGTTTGAACTCATACAGTATACGGTCTCTTCATATTGGCTTTTATGGCTTGGCAATATGTATTTAAGTTTCCCTTATGTCTTTTCATGGTTTGATAGCCAATTTATTTTTAGTGCTAGATAACATTCTGTTGTCTAGATATACCACACTTTATGTATCAATTACCCTACTGAAGTATGTCTTGGTTGCTTCCAAGTTTTGGCAATTATGAGTTAAGATGCTATAAACATACATGTGCAGGGTTTTGTATGAACATAAGTTTTCAACTCTCTGCGCAAACATCAAGGAGTATGACTGCTAGATTGTGTGATAATGATATGTTTAGTTTTGTAAGAAGCCACTAAACTGTCCTCCAAAGTGGGAGTACTATTTTGTATTTCCACCAGCAATAAGAGTTCCTCTCCCTTCATGTTCTCACCGGATTTGTTGTCAGTATTTTGAATTCTGGCCATTCTGAAAGGTATGTGGTTGTCTTCCATCATTGCCTTAAATTGCATTTCCCTAATTACATATGATGTGGAGTATCTTTTCATATGCCTACTGATATTTCAACTTTGCCTTTTATTTTAGTTACTTGGAGTACCTGTGCAGATTTGTTACATGGGAATATAGTGTGATGCTGACATTTGGAGTATGATTCTCATCACACAGATGTCACCATAGTACCTGATAAGTCACTTTCTAACTCACTCCCCTTTAGTAGTTTGCAGTCTATATTGTTTTCACATTTTTATCCATATGTGCTCAATTTTAGCTTCTACTTACACGTGAAAACATGCACTACTTGTCTTTAAGTTCCTGTGTTAGATAATGACTTCCAGCTGTTAGATTATGGCTTCCTGTGTTAGATTATGGCTTTCTGTTCTTGTGTAAGATTATGGCTTCCAGCTCTATTCATGTTGCTAAAAAGACATGATATCATTCTGTTTTATGACTACATAGTATTCCATGGCGTATAGGTACTACAATTTCTTTATCCAATCTACCATTGATGGGTAACTGGGTTGATAGTATGTCTTTGCTATTGTGAATAGCACAGCAATGAACGTATGAGTGCATATGTCTTTTTGGTAGAATGATTTATTTTCCTTTGAGTGTATACCCAGTAATGGTATTGCTGGGTCAAACAATAAGTATGTTTTAAGTTCTTTGAAAAATATCCAGACTACTTTCCACATAGGCAGGACTAATTTACATCCCCACAAACAGTACATAAACATTCACTTGTCTCCACAGCCTTGGCAGCATCTGATGGTTTTCAACCTTTTAATAATGGCGATTCTTACTGATGTGAAATGGTATGTCATTGTAATTTCCATTTGTGTTTCTCTGATGATTAGTGATGCTGAGCATATTTGCATATGTTTGTTGGCCACTTATATGTCTTCTTGTGAGAACTGTGTGTTCATTTTATTTGTCAGTTTTTAATGTGGTTATTTGTTTTTTGCTTGTTGATTTGTTCAAGTTTTCTTTAGATTCTGTATATTAGGCATTTGGTAGATGCATAGTTTGAAAATATTTTCTCACATTTTGTAGGTTGTTCTGTTGATG
Organism: Trachypithecus francoisi; assembly: GCF_009764315.1. Lineage (NCBI taxonomy): Eukaryota > Metazoa > Chordata > Mammalia > Primates > Cercopithecidae > Trachypithecus > Trachypithecus francoisi. The sequence goes on along the minus strand of NW_022681463.1, from coordinate 52,577,544 downwards.
GTTTCTTTTGCTGTTTAGAAGTTATTTACTTTACTTACGTCCTGCTGTCTATTTTGTTTTTTGTTGCAATTGCTTTTGGGGACTTAGCCAAAAATTATTTGCCAATCCCAATGTTAAGAAAGGTGTTTGCTAGGTTGTCTTCCAGGTTTTTTATAGTCTGAGGTGTTACATTTAAATCATTAACTCATTCTCAGTTAATTTTTGTATGTGGTAGAAGGAAGGAGTCCAGTTTTATTCTTCTGCATATGCCTAGCCAAACAAAAATCATTTGTTGAGTAAGGATTCCTTTTCCCATTGCTTGTTTTGGTCAGCCTTATTGAGATCATGATTATAGATGTGTGGCTTTAATTCTGAGTTTTCTATTATATTCTATTGGTCTATGCATCTATTTTCATATTAGGATCAGGCTGTTTTGGTTACTGTGGCTTTATGGTATAGTTTGAAGTGGGTAGTGTGATGCTTTCAGCTTTGTTCTTTTTGCTTAGGGTTGTGTTGGCTATTCAGGCTCTTTTTTGCTTTCACATGAATTTTTGAATAGCTTTTTTCTAATTCTGTGAATAATGGCATTGGCAATTTGGTAGAAATAACATTGAATCTGTAAATTGCTTTGGGCAGTATAACCATTTTAATACTATTGATTTTTTCAATCCATGAGCATGGAAGGCTTACCGTCTCTGATTTCTCTTAGTAATGCTTTGTAGTTCTCCTTATAGAGATAGTTTAATTCCTTGGTTAGCTGTATTCCTAGGTATCACATTTTTTGTGTGTGTGGCTTTTGTAAGGTCCTATCAAAACACAGAAGATACTCAGAGACTACTATGACCAATTCTATGCACACAAATTAGAAAATCTAGAGGAAATGGATAAATTTCTTGAAGCATGCAGTCTCTCAAGATTGAATCAGGAAGAGATTAAAACCCTGAATAGACCAATATCAACTTTTGAAATTGAATTAGTAATTTAAAAAACCTATCACCACCACCACCAACAACAAAGCCCTGGACTAGCTAGATTCCCAGCTGATTTCTATCAAGTGTACAAATAAGAACTGATACCAATTCTACTGAAACTACTCCAAAAAACCGAGGAGGAAGGGCCCCTCCCTGACTCATTCTATAAAGTCTGCATCAGCCTGATACCAAAATCTGGCAGACACACAATGAGCAAAGGAAAATTTGAGCCAATATTCCTCATGAACATAGACACAAAATTTCTCAACAATATATTGGCAAAATGCAGCAGCACACCGAAAAGTTAATACAACATGATTAAGCAGATTTATTCCTGGGGTGTAAGGCTGTTTCAACATATGTAAATCAATAAATGTGATTCACCAGGTAGGTAGAATTAAAAGCAGAAGCCATATGATCATCTCACTAGAGGCCAAAATCTTCTGAGAAAATTTAACATCCTTAATGACAAAAACCCTTAACAGACTAGGAATTGGAGTAACATATATCTAAATAATAAAAGTCATCTATGACAAACCCACAGCCATCATATTGAACGGCCAAAACCTCAAACCATTCCCCTTGAGAACTAGTACAAGACAAGAATGCTCACAGTCAAGACTACAATTCATCAGAGCACTGGAAGGCTTAGTCTGAGCAATCAGTCAAGGAAAAGCTATAAAGGACATCCAAATAGGACAAGAAAAATCTAAACTATCTTTCTTCACTGACAAGATGATTCTATACCTAGAAAGTGCCAAAGACTCTGCAAAAGTCTCCTAGAACTGACAAACAACTTTAGTAAAGATTCAGGATACAAAATCAATATACAAAAATTAGTATGTGACAACCTTCAGGCTGAGAGTGAAATCATATGGCCTGTTTTCTCTCTGTATAGCTTATTTTGTTAGGTGTCTGTTAAAGTCCTGGACTCATTTTTAAATGGCGTTGTTATTTTCTTATTTTTGAGTTTTAAGTGTGCTCTGTATATTTTGTGTAACAATCTTTTATTAGATGTGTCTTGCAAATATGTTCTCCCAGTCTGTGGCTTGTCATTTTACTCTCTTGACATTGTATTTCACAGAGCAGAAGGTTTTAATTTAATAAAGTCCAGTGTGTCAATTTTTTAAATAGATCTTCCTTTGATAATGTATATTAAAAGTCATTACCAAATTTATGAGTATCTTGTTTTTCTCCTCTGTTATCGTCTAAGAGTTTTATAGTTTTACATTTTATATTTGATCTATGATCCATTATGAGTTACTTTTTCTGAAGAGTATAAGGTCTGGGTCCATCTATATATTTCTTTTGTTTTTGTATAAGGATGTCCAATTCTTCCAGCACCATTTGTTGAAAAGGCAATCTTTGCTCTGTTTTATTATTTGTGTTCCTTTGTCAAATATTGGTTGATTATATTTATTGAGTTTACTTCTAAGATCTCTATTTTGTTTCATTAATCTATTTGTCTTTTCTTTCTCTAGTACCACACTGCCTTGATTACTGAAGCTTCTCTGTAATTTTTGATGTTGGGTAGTGTCAGTCTTTCAACTTTGTTCTTCTTCCTCAATATTATAATGGCTATTGGTATTTAGAATCATTTTATCAATATCCACAAACTACTTTGCTGGTATTTTAATTGTGATTTTATTGAGTCTAGATATCAAGTTGGAAACAGCTGACATTTTAACAATATAGAGTCTTACTATTTATTAACATGGAGTCTTCCTATCTATTAACATAGAGTATCTTTTCATTTATGTTTTATTTGTTTTTTGCATCAGAATTTTGTGATTGTCCTCATTTAGATTTTATTCATATTTTGTTAGATTTTTATCTAAATATTTCATTTTTGGTGCTAATATAAATGGTATTTTGCTATTAAATTAAAATTCTACTTGTTCATTGCTTGTAAATGGGAAAGTGATTGACTTTTCTGTATTAACCTTGTGTTCTACAAAATTGCTAAAATAACATTAATTTCAGAAGTTGTTTTTTTAATTTCTCATACAGATCATCATGTTACCTGCTATCAAATACTGTTTTATTTCTTCCTTCCTAAACTATATACCTTCTACTTCCTTTTCTTAGTGCATTAGCGAGGACCTCCAGTATGATATTTAAAATGAATGGCAATAGAGAACATCCATGTCTTCTTCCTGGTCTTGATGGGAATGCTTCATTTCTTCCCAGTAAGAATGATGTTAATCATAGATGTTTTGTAGATATTCTTTATCAGTTTGAGGTTATCCTCTGTTCCTACTATACACTGAGAGTGTTTTTTTAATCATGAATGAGTGTTAAATTTGGTCAAATGCTTTTTCTGCATATATTTATATAATCATTTCTTTTTAGCCTAATGATTCGTGAACTTATAAAAATCTGGCTTCTGTAGTTGTGAATTTGGTGACATCATGAAACATTCTTATGCTAAAATCTGTATCTTGCTTTCAATTTAAAAACATGATGAGTTATACAGAAGAGTTTCTATTTCTTCACAGTGAAGGTAAAATATAAGTGGCGTGAACCTCCCTGCTCACCCCCACCCCCCAAACAAAAATAAATAAGGGAAAAGAAAGAAGAAACAGGAGTCAAATTTTGGAACATAGCCATAAGCAGATAGAATAGTACTAACTCATTACAGGAAGATAGGCTAGTTCAATTGGGAGGGGCTAATCAGTATTATATAAATTATGGAATGGTCCAAAATCTTAAGAATTATAAACATCAAGAATGTTGAAATAGGAGAGGAGATGACATTAACAAACAAGAGAGTTGTTTAAAAGTCTTTTTAAGAAGCAACATCACATTTCCTTTTATCTAGGTAAGCATCTTTTCCCTAGCAAGTGGAAAAGTACATTGGTTTTATTTTTGAGGGAGTAAAAAATAATAGAATTATATATGAAAACACACATATATGCCTGTGCAAGTATGTGTGTATACACACAGACATAGATGTATGTATACACATGTATATATAAAAAGAGATGACTATTGGCTTTACTCAATTTTAGTCTGGTTGACTGAATCTAGGGAACTCCCAGGTCAATATCATTAGGTCCTTTCTTCTAGACTTTGATAGATTCCTCTGAAAAATACCCTCGACATGATGCTTAAATCCTCTAGCTTCTATACATATCTAAAAATATGAATTTTTTTCACACACACAGTTCACTCAAGAGACATATAAACACAAATACATATTTTGGAGGGTGTGATGATAAATTAGTAATGAATAGAAATTTAAACAAATGGTACAGAACAATAACTATTTCATATGAAAAAAATATTTTTCAGAAAAGAATACTCATAAATAGTACATTCAATAATAGATCTGGAGAAAATAGGAGAGGCAGGTCTCATTATTTCACACTAGGGAGTCAATTGCTTATGCTCTTCTTTGAAAAATCAAAATAATCACTGTTATTTACAGACATAGAATAAAACACATAAATAACTTAAAGGAAATATAGAAATGATAACTTCTGAGAGTAGGCATAAAGTGACTTCCACTTTCTGGTGGCAATGTTTATGATTTTTTTTTACTCTTAACATATGAACATGCATAACTTTGATGAATTTTAAAAATAATAATCGTACTTAAACAGAATTGGAACTAGGAAATTTCTCTGATCATTTTCTACATTTATCAGAGCAGACAAATTATGCCCCAAACAGTTGGCCCTTTTCTTGTAAAACAATATAATGGTCAAGCCAAGATAAAGATAGAAATGTTTGAACTACAAGGAAGATGCTCTTTTTCTACAGAAAGTGTTCTCTTTCCTGTTGAAAACACTCAGTTTCCAGATATGTGTGTAATTACTGGACCCTTTTGTCCAGCTATTAACATGAGATACAAGCAATCCAATTTTACTACATGATATATTGCAAATGTATGTGCTTACACCTTAAAAGTAACAAGATGACAAACAGAAAGATAAATCTATCTCATATAGAGAACATATTGTAGAATTTACGAGGATGAAAACTTTATGGCTCAAGTTGACTCCTTAATATTGACATCCATAAACTTTCTAATTTCTAGTTAAATCAGTCAAGGAAGTAAGGAGCCCGTTGTGGAAATATGCAAAAGAGCATCATGTAGATACTAAAAACAAGCAAATGCTTGTCTTCGATTGTACATACTTGCATGCACAGACAATTTATATTTTATCCTTAGAGTTTTATTTTCTTTTTCATCTGAAGCTTGGTATTGCCAAGGTGGTAAACAGGAAAAATATAATCTCTGTTTTCCTGCAAAGGTAAATCTTTCAAGGGATGTTGCTTAATTTTATTCTTACAATATCACCTTTGCTTGGATTTTTCAATTGAGGACTAGCAAACCATAGCTTGTAGATATATCTGGATTCAGTGAAGATAAACACTAAAATTAAATATTGTATCATTTATTGCTGCTTACCTTGAATGTTTTAACTTTCAGTATAATGAAGGGAACAGATGGGATCATGATTTAATGTCTTGAAGGCAGCCTTCAGGGCCAGCACCAAGGGTATAGAATTTTGTTTAAATTTAGCTTAGATCATCAAGGAGAGATTATCCAGCTGAAAAAAAAAAAAAAAAGGAGGAAAGAAAGGAAAGAAGGATGAAAGAAAGGCAGGAAGGAAGGCAGGAAGGAAGGAAGGAAGGCAGGCAGGCAGTAAGGAAGGAAGGAAGGGAAAAAAGGAGAAAAAGCTTAAAAACTAGAGCTTTCCATTATTTCCTCAAGTCTTGTAAAAAGTCAGTTTATTTCCTTTGAATGAGGAAAGACTAGCAGGGAGAAGGGCAAGGTTAAGGATAGGACTTTATTAGAGAACACCATAAAGCATCTAAACTATTATTCATCTAATACAACCTTTATTGCTAGTAGGAGCAAGTTGTGACAGTCAGTAAACTGTTTAAATGAAATGCATTTAACTGGAAATCTGACTTTTTTTTACTTTAGAAAAATTAGGGAAGGAGAAAAGCACTATTAATTTGGCAAAATAATTGTTTTTTCTTTCTTTATATTGAGTTTTTTTGGTTGTTGTTAATGGTTTGGTCTTTATTAAAAGCCAATATATCATTCAGAAATGATAATAGGCTTTCCTGCCTGGCATTATTAATTTCTTGAATAAAGTGTGTTTATTTTAAGTGTAAGAATTAATTAATTGCATTCTATGCTACCTATAGTGTAGAGGTTCACTTTACAGAAAATCATCTCTCTGATAAACAAATAGGCAGCTATAATTTTGTCCTTGGGAAGTATTTACCGCTATAATCCTGTTACTAGGGGAACGTTCACATTTATAACTAAGAATGATATCCCATTTCTTTCAAACAAACCATGACACTGAAATGTCATAACCTGCCAGTGAATAAAGAGAGTGTCGTTGTTACATATATTTGCAAAGGTAATAACAAGTGATAGTACCTTTCTTTGAGAGTCACAAATATTAACACACTCACCAATTATAGCTCATAACGAAGAGAAAATTACAGTTCTGCACCTTGAGACCAGAAGTTTTTTCATTAGTACTAAGATTCATTCAGGATGAGCTAAAATAGGTTATCCCCTAATGAATTCTACAGGCCAATTCTCCAACAGCTTTAAGCCTTCTGGGCAATACATTTCTTATATGTATTCTCAATTCTCAGTAGGAAGCTAGGGAAATAAATATGTGGAAATAATTTAGAAAACAGATTACATATATGTGTGTGTGTATATATATAATATATTATAAAGTGTATAAATGTATATAGTATTTTAGGCAAGTCACTTCAGTGTTGGTGATATTCAAACTGTCATTGCTTGGAAATTCAAAATGTGTTTGACTTTTTAGAGTTTTGAAGACGAATATCATTTCTGCTTATGTTGTTCTAGTTAACATGAGCTAACGCTCTTCATTACGTTTAGCGTTCAAAACAGATTAAAGAATGTGTGTAACCTTAAATGGACATACTTCTTCATGTAATAAGCTTACCTGTTTCTGAGAGTTGTTTTGAAGTAAAATTGTTACAGTTAAATATCTTTTGATCCTAAATAAATAAACCTCCTTGACCAAGTTTAAACAATAAATATAAGGTAATTTATCCACAGGGGAATGTTACAGACCCCAATGTTGGGCAGAAACAAGACTAATTCACTGGACAAAGTAACCAGGGATATTTATACATCTTAAGTTTTTCCCTGTAAATCAACTTCATGTCTGTTTCTTTATGTGGATTCATATTCTGAGTAACTTAACTCATAGGGCACAAGATGGATAATCCACGTTTTCAGAATTTATATGTTCAAGCTATAAACCTTTAACCACACAACAACAACAATTAAAAAACAAAATCAAAAACTTAAGTCTTAAGTCTATATATCACCTCATGTTTTTAGGAGATAGATTCTAATTGGTTCAAATTGTGTCCGCTGTCTGTCATTGCCAAGTCAGCTGTAGTCAGTGTTGAAAGGCATATAATGACATGTGATTTAAAGGGGTTCAGTATTATGAGTAAGGGTCATTTTCCACACAAATAGGATACATTATAAGCCAGGTAAATATTCTAGTAGGTCTGTAGTATTGTCTTGTTTTCCATGGTTTTGATATCTTACAATTGCAAATTATTTGTTACAACAAATGACTAATTAGGGCATATAAATAAGGTACAAAATGTACCTTAAATAGCAAGTTTCTATAGCAAACTTCTGATGCCAAAAATCGGCTACACTGAGTTCACTTTAACTAGAAGAATGCTTTAGTGATAGGAATAATTTCCACTTTTAATTGGTTCTGAAGGCAAACAGGTGATATTTAAGTTTTATGAATGTTTGAGAACACACAGGAATTGACTATGTTCTCAAGAAGGGAAGAAAAAGGTTACAGTTTTTCTCACTTCAAATTGTGGTCTTAGCCATACGTACTAAAATATACCAAGGGTTCACATCACAGATATTAGATACAGCATCTGCAATGTGAATGTCAGTTATGAATTGGCTGGCATAGAATTATTTGGCTATGCATAACTGAGTAAATTGTATGAACCAAAAGCTAATATGTATCTAGATAAGCTATATTTTACAGGCTTTCTAAATTCATTTTTGAAAATCCTATAATTTCATTAATTTTGTTTGTATTCATTTGATACAACAAAAGCATAACCTTAAGTATCAGAATATTATTCCACTTTAGGGTGTACCTAAATAGAGTTTAATTTGAGGTCTGTAATACCAGTAGGTTCACCAATTTTACTTTCTACACCTGGAGACACTGAAAGATTATCTTTTTATTCTTCCTTATAATTATATGGGAGTCATGTAACTGGAGTCTGCCTAAATGTAATGTGGTCAGAAATCATGTGCATCAACCTAAACCTTCTCATAAAACAAATTCCAGGATCCTCCTTATCTCTGCTTTTGTACACTACAGAAATGCAGAAAATCTAGAACAGGATTCTAAGGAGTCCAGAGGAGAGCAAGGGGCAGCATGAAACAATAAGCTTTATACCCTCAATTGCCACTGAAGAGCTCTGTCGGGTACAGTTATGCAACCATCATCCACTTGCAAATTGAGGGAGAAATAATGATTTATGGTGTTAAGTCTCTAATATTTGAAATAGTTTATAAACCTGCTATTACTTACTGCTTTGACTCATACTCGTGTATTTGTTATTATTATTTACATTATAAGAGGGCAACCAATATTTTAGGAGGTTACTCTTTCTGCCTGTAATTTCAAGTTTGTTAATAATTCATTTTTTGAAAAGAAGTTAAAAAACATGTTGTTCCTTCAAGTACTATTCTTATCCAATTTTAGATTTACATGCTTTTACCATTGCAAAATAAACATTATGTTAAGGGAAAGAAGAATATACTTTTTAGCATATACCTTTTAGAAGATATGGTTTTATTTGTAGTCCTACCATCTACAGTTCTACAGCCTAAGGCAAGTAATTTTAAGTGCTAGGTTTCAATTTCCTCATACGCAACATGAAAGCATTAGAGCAGACCCCAAGGTCCCATCCAATTCCAAGATTTAATGATCTAGGAATATCCAGGGCTTGAATAGGATGGGGAGTTGAAGAACTATTAGAAAGAAGAAGAATATAAATATAGTTTGGAGAAAGTAGGTGTTGACAAAGAGATTTGGCAGAGATTATAGAGTGTATTAGTCCATTCTCACATTGCTGTATGGACGTACTCAATATTGGCTTGCTTATAAAGTAAAGAGGTTTAACTGACTCACAGTTCTGCAGGATTGGTGAGGCCTCAGGAAACTTACAATCATGGCAGAAGGAGAAGCAAACACATCCTTCTTTACATGGTGACAGGAAGGAGAAGAATGAGAGAAAGGAGAAAAAGCCCCTTATAAAGCTGTTAGAACTCATGAGAACTTACTCACAATTATGAGAACAGCATGGGGGAACTGCCCCTAATATCTAATCACCTCCCATGAGGTCTCACCCACAACACATGGGGACTACAATTTCAATTACAATTCAAGATGAGATTCTGGGCAGGGACACAATCAAACCATATCATAGAGAGAAAACAAAATTGCACAAGGACACAATTTACTATAGTTGTATAAATTCTATGTACAGAAATCTTCATGTAGAGAGTTGTGTTTAATAGTTTAGGTTGTGAGATCAAATGAAACTGATTTCAAAGTCAAGCTCTGCTGTGTGGTCTTGACCACATATCTAAATCTCTCTGCACTTCTGTATTCGTGTTCAGAAATGAAGATAATAATAACTTTTTGCTAGGTTATAATTAGTGTGAAAATGTGAGCATTGAGTGAATACATATATAAAGCACATAAACTAGCATAAAGTGCATGAGCTATATTCCAAAAACAGGATTTATTTATTAAAATATTTATTAAATATTTTTATTTCTAAGTCAAATTAAGTTTTTACATCTCTGCTTGAGTTATCAATTTTCCTTTAATTTACCATGTAAACTTGTTAAACCATTTTATGGCTCCATGTCTCAATTTTCTGATCTGTGAAAAGGAAAGTCAAACTAAAATATCTTAAATTATCTTCAAACACTAAAATTATCTTATACCAATTTCCTCTTCATGGGTGAAAGCATCTAGAAATGACAAAATATGCAAATTAGAGAAATGCTACAAAATTACTACTATATTTTCCTTTTATTGACGTTACAAGCACCTGAGGAAAAAAGCGTATACAATAATCTTGAAAAGCATCAAATATTTATTTGAAGAAAGGCATAAATAACAATTGACCTCAATAGTAAATACAGCAAAACTATACTGTGAATACAAAAAATGAATTGATGTTTTCACAAATTTGCTATTCTTTATTCTATTAACAATAGCTCTGAGAGAAAAACAGCACATTAACCCTAAAAAGCTTATAATCTTAAAATTTAACTCAATTTAGGTTGTTTATGTTTTGATAGTTAATTTGATTTTCATATACATAAAACATAAGGAATTGAATTACTTTTAAGTTTTAGTTAAGATAATACAAACAAGTAAAAGAAAATGATGATTTTCATATTATTCTCACACTCTGTAATGGTTATTTTAATTGAATCCCCATTTCTCTCTTAACATTATTATTTGTGGGTTGATACATTTAAAGACAAACTTGTATCATTGCTATACTAATTTTGTTAAGGATAAATAATTAAAATTAGAACTTTAAACCTTATTCTTTTAACTTCTGTTTCTTGAGGATTACAGAGGCTATAAGAGATTGATTACAGATTTCTCAGATCTTAAATTCATAATACATGAAAGGAACATGAATGATTATATACATGATATATACAATTAAATACTAATAATCAGTGGATTTCTAAGAAACAGCAAGATATTTAGGGAAAGAGGTTGGAGTAATTACCATAAAGTTTTGGGAATAACCAAAAACTTTATGTCAATTTACCAAAAAGGAAAAAATAATATAAAATTTAATTTAATGTGTAGTCTCAAATATTATGTAGATAATTTTCTAGTTCTCCTCCTGTCTTTTAAATATAACTAATATAATAAATTAATTTCTATATTTATCTTCTATTTGTTCTTGAGATCTATCTAAAAGGGATACAAAAACAATTAAAATGTCAAAGCCCACATAAATAAACCTTGGTGTGCTTATCCAAAAGTAATCTATATAATTTGTTTTCATAAATAATTTTGGAGATTTGTGTTTCTTGTAAAATGTTTACATAGTAAAACTAGACTGTTTTATTTATCAGAGTTCAAGAGCTATAAATTGTGCTTAATTAATGAGCAATGATTAAACAATACAAGTTATAACTACAAATCTGGTAAGGAAATAAAGTGAAATATGTCAAGTAGCATAATTCCATCTATATAGTCTAAGTAATTAAAAACTAAATTGCTCATGTAAACCTGTTCAGTTTACGTATTTGTATTATATTTCTATAAAGTTATAAGGTTCTATTTGTTTATTTAATTTTTTTTCAAAAATCATCAGTCTTCCATTCTCCTTGAAGAGGTCCTTTACATCCCTTGTAAGTTGGATTCCTAGGTATTTTATTCTCTTTGAAGCAATTGTGAATGGAAGTTCATTCCTGACTTGGCTCTCTGCTTGTCTGTTACTGGTGTATAAGAATGCTTGTGATTTTTGCACATTAATTTTGTATCCTGAGACTTTGCTGAAGTTGCTTATCAGCTTAAGGAGCTTTTGGGCTGAGACCATGGGGTTTTCTAAATATACAATCATGTCATCTGCAAACAGGGACAATTTGACTTCTTCTTTTCCTAACTGGATACCCTTGATTTCTTTGTCTTGCCTGATTGCCCTAGCCAGAACTTCCAACACTATGTTGAATAGGAGTGGTGAGAGAGGGCATCCCTGTCTTGTGCCAGTTTTCAAAGGGAATTTTTGCAGTTTTTGCCCATTCAGTATGATATTAGCTGTGGGTTTGTCGTAAATAGCTCTTATTATTTTGAGGTACGTTCCATCAATACCGAATTTATTGAGCGTTTTTAGCATAAAGGGCTGTTGAATTTTGTCAAAAGCCTTTTCTGCATCTATTGAGATAATCATGTGGTTCTATCAAAAAGTGGGCAAAGGATATGAACAGACATTTCTCAAAAGAAGACATCCATACAGCCAACAGACACATGAAAAAATGCTCGTCATCACTCGCCATCAGAGAAATGCAAATCAAAACCACAATGAGATACCATCTCACACCAGTTAGAATGGCAATCATTAAGAAGTCAGGAAACAATAGATGTTGGAGAGGATGTGGAGAAATAGGAACACTTTTACACTGTTGGTGGGATTGTAAACTAGTTCAACATTATGGAAAACAGTATGGCGATTCCTCAAGGATCTAGAACTAGATGTACCATATGACCCAGCCATCCCACTACTGGGTATATACCCAAAGGATTATAAATTACTCTACTACAAAGACACATGCACACGTATGTTTATTGCGGCACTATTCACAATAGCAAAGACTTGGAATCAACCAAATGTCCATCTGTGACAGACTGGATTAAGAAAATGTGGCACATATACACCATGGAATACTATGCAGCCATCAAAAAGGATGAGTTTGCGTCCTTTGTAGGGACATGGATGCAGCTGGAAACCATCATTCTTAGCAAACTATCACAAGAAGAGAAAACCAAACACCGCATGTTCTCACTCATAGGTGGGAACTGAACAATGAGATCACTTGGACTCGGGAAGGGGAACATCACACACTGGGGCCTATCATGGGGAGGGGGGAGGAGGGAGGGATTGCATTGGGGAGTTATACATGATATAAACGTTATGCACATGTACCCTAGAACTTAAAGTATAATAAAAAATAAAAAAAGAAAAAAAAAAAAAATTAAAAAAAAAAAAAAAAAAAAATCATCAGTCAAGAGTTGTTAAAAGATATGAAGTAATACACTAATTTTCAATAGTAAAAAAAATTATCCAACAAATTTTCAATTGTTTAAATAAATTGGAGAAATATGAATATTTATTAGCTTGGAACAATTGCAATGGCAATCATTAACTTAACTTCTATCCCTTTAATTCACTCTTAATTTTATCGAGTAATTTTGCATTTGTAACCAAAAACAGAGAACAGTTACATACCTTTTTATAAAATCTGTAACTCACTAGTGTCTTATGCTACTTTCATTGTCAGAACAAGATGATCTAAAAATTTATGATATTTTAGAAATGAGTACATCATGATCACTCCATCAATTGAAGTGAGGATGTATTCTCATACATACTTCAATTCAAATATTATGTATCGGGTATTAAGCCTCATGAAGAAGTAGTCTGTTTGTAACACTTGTCAGTTTCCTACCATATTCAATATTCAAACTTTCTAATATATTTTGGGGAAAATAATATTTTCCCCTGTGCAGAAACTTAGCTTTCTACTCCACAAAGTGTTCCTAGCTATGACTACTAACTGTATTACGAGTTACTACTCCTGACCCTGCTGTAATTTACTGCTGAACAGTCTCATTCGGCAGAGTGTGACTTTCTCTGTACCTTTTTCTATAGGTGTGAATATCTCTAACATGCCTCACTATTGTATTCCCAGGGTCTATGTGTTATCGGATTAAACTGAAGAATTGGAGTTTCCTAAAGCCCTTATAATGTGGGAGATATGAAAACTTTTCTCACGTGACAGTCCCTGTAATGCAAAGGAAAATTATCCTCACTAATTCATCATAGTTCCTATCTTGTCCTCTATCCTCAGACCTGAACATTTATCAAAGAAGATTACCTGCAAACTACCATATTGAAATATACATACCTACCAGAGGACAATCCCACTATCTACCCAGAGAGATTGTCTTGGCTATAGAATATGTTACTATCCTCTTCTGACAACCTCTTCCACACAGGAGAACCTTGCCATCTCCTACAGCAAATTTCTCAAAGTCAGAATCATTTAGCTAAAATATCAAAGTGGGGAAGGTTGAGAAAGATGTTGCGTCTGCGAAATAATCAGAGATCAGCTTTGGCTTAGGGGCTTCCAAGCCAGCAGAGTCATCTAGAATGGGCTTGGTCTCAACAATTTCAATTCCCTTCAAAGTCTTCCAGCCATGATGTGGTCAAACAGATGTACTTGTCTTTTTTCTAGATCATTCAGGAGTTGATACTTTAATTGTACACATAGAGATTCACTCACTGTGTACATATCTGTGTGTGTCTTTATGTTTTAGAACATAGAAAATATGAATCTAGCAATGAATAAAATTGGCAAGAATCCTACCGTTATGGAACTTCCATTCTTTTGAGATAAGAGAGAAAACAAATTAAAAAGCATCGGGAGTATTGACAGAGAGATGCATTTCTATAGAGGGTCTGGGAAACTTTATAGATAATAAGACATTTTAGAACAGATGGCAAGAACTGAGGGAGTAAATGACTTAGATGTGTGAAGCCAATAAATGGGCAAACTCCAAGGCCTGCAGAGGAATTCTTACAGTGCCAAAGGCAAATGAAAGAAGCCAGTCTGGCTAGATTAGAGGAGGAGAGCATGGGAATTTAATAACAGACAATGGAAGAATGCTCTGCTCATTCTTTGGCTTTTACTGGGTATGAAATGGAGAGCACATGAATATTTTTCAGCAGAACAGTAATGTGACCTGACCTAAGGTTTAACAGAATCATGAGACTGCAGTGTTCAGAAGACACTGAAGAGAAGCAATGATAGGGGGAACAAAAAAAAGAATAGTTAGAAGGTTACCATAATAATCAAGGACTTCTGCTGTGACCAGGCACCTACTAAACAACATAGTAATAAGAGGCTACTGCAATAATTAGGGAGTAGGTGGGGCATAGTGGCTCACTCCTGTAATCCCAGCACTTTGGGATGCCAAGGCAGGTGGATCGCTTGAAGTAAAGAGTTCGAGACCAACCTGGCCAAGATGGTGAAACACTATCTCTAATACAAATACCAAAATTAGCTAGGCATGGTGGTGCATGCCTCTAATCCCAGCTACTAGGGAAGCTGAGGCAGGAGAATCACTTTGCAGTGAGCCAAGATCACGCCACTGCACTCCAACCTGGGCAAGAAAGCAAGACTCGGTCTCAAAAATAAATAAATAAAATAAAATAGTTAGGGAGTACTGTAAATCAGGTAGAGCCAAAGCAATAACCATGTGCTACTCCAACAACCAGGAGGCTACTGCAAGAATCAAGCTAGAGATGACAATGCCTGGATAGGTTGTTACAATGGAGAAACTGTGATATGATCAGACTTATGATTTGTTTTGAAAATAGGTCCCGCAGGATTTCCAAATATGGATATCTGTATAGCATACACAGTATGAGAATAAAGAAGGACAAAAGAAAGATACCAAGGTTTTTGTTTGTTTCTTTGCTTTTACTAAGACATGAAAAGATGGCATTGCTGCTGATGTGGAAGAGACTGTGGGTAAAGCAAGTTTGGTGAAACTGAATGAGAATTTCAATACTGGTACTGAATTGTGTTTGAAGAGGTATTATCCAGAGTATATTCTGAGTAAATAAAAGCACATGATTTTTTTTCAGAAAATGTCAATTATTTGTTTATTGGAAATATACTCCTCTTTGTCTATTAAAAATATACAAAGTTTAGCTGGTTGTGGTGGCTCACACCTGTAATCCCAGAAATTTGGGAGGCAGAGGTGAGCGGATCACTTGAAGTCAGGAGTTCGAGATCAGCCTGGCCAACATGGTGAAACCCCATTTCTACTAAAAAGACAAAAATTAGCCAAGTTTGGTGGAAGGCACCTGTAATCCCAGCTACTCAGGAACCTGAGGCAGGAGAATCGCTTGAACTCAGGAGGTGGAGATTGCAGTGAGCCAAGATCATCCCACTGCACTCCAGCCTGGGCAACAGAGTGAGACTCCATCTCAAAACAACAACAACAACTGTCTATATATGTGTGTGTACGTGTGTGTATATATATGTATATATGTGTGTATATATAGGTACACATGTGTATACATATATACACACACATACACACAAAGTCTTTTATTTATTTTTTTTTTTTTTTTGAGGCGGAGTCTCGCTCTGTCGCCCAGGCTGGAGTGCAGTGGCCGGATCTCAGCTCACTGCAAGCTCCGCCTCCCGGGTTTACGCCATTCTCCTGCCTCAGCCTCCCGAGTAGCTGGGACTACAGGCGCCCGCCACCTCGCCCGGCTAGTTTTTGTATTTTTAGTAGAGACGGGGTTTCACTGTATTAGCCAGGAGGGTCTCGATCTCCTGACCTCATGATCCGCCCGTCTCGGCCTCCCAAAGTGCTGGGATTACAGGCTTGAGCCACCGCGCCCGGCCTAGACACACAAAGTCTTTTAAAGTCTCATTGTCGACAAGTATTTCACCTTTACTTCCAACTGTCTCAAATTTGTTGAAAGATATAAATGGTAAATGTCTGTGGGTTTTTGTTTTATAATTCATAATTACTGTGTGTCCCATGGAAGTGGAATTTTATAGAACAAAGTTCAGAAAATCCTTATTGAGCAAGTGTCTTATTAAGGGCCAAAAATTATACTAAGGTTTTTTTTTTTACAAATATTCCTCAGAAAGCATTGCAAAATAATAGGGCAACTTTCAAATAATAACAGTGTGTTTGCATATAGTAATTATCAGTAAGTGTTTGCCTCCACACCCCCCCCCCCCCCCGCCCAGGGAAGAGAAAGATTTTTCACTTTTTACTTACTCACCACAAGTATCCAAATACCTTGTATTATGGAACTTTTGCTTAAGTTGACCAAAATAGTTGTCTTTTAAGGTCTCAATTGCCCTATTTTATACTGTCTGGATAATAACAATTGTTAATATAAAAGTAAAGCAAAAGTCACATTTATACATCTGAATATCAGGGTAGCAATTTCTCTAATTCACTAAAATTAGAGATAGACATCCAATACATATTTCTTTGTAACCTTTTGAGATGAACCAATTTTAAAAGTTGAAAATGAGTTGCATTGGTATTAATAGTTATCATCCAATAGTCTTTACATTGTCATTAAAATACATTTCACTTTGTTAAGAAAAATAGCAAACATTTTAAAAATATTTTGATATGAATATCTGAATTTATCAAAAGATATGCATCATCAATAATTTTAAGCTTAATTATAGCTTCTTCTTCTTTTTTTTTTTTTTTCTTGAGACTGAGTCTTGCTTTATCACCCAGGCTGGAGTGCAGTGGCGCAATCTTGGCTCACTGCAACCTCCACCTCACGTGTTCAAGCAATTCTTGTGCCTCAGCCTACCAAGTAGCTGGGATTACAGGTGCCTGCCACCACACCCAACTGATTTTTGTATTTTTAGTAAAGACGGAGTTTCACCATGTTGACCAGGCTGGTCTGTAACTCCTGACCTCAAGTAATCAGCCCTCCTAGAACTCCCAGAGTGCTGGGATTATAAGCACGAGCCACCACACCCGGCCAGGTTGATTATAGTTTTTAAATGCAATACAAATATACTCATTAAAATAAAACAATAATATCTCATTTTTTTCTCAAGAAAAATCATCACACAATTATTTAAATTTAAAATTTTAATTTTCTATATATTTGTCTATGTCATTCTATTGTATAATTGCTTTATTCCAGCAGATTTAAGGGCAATGACTTATGAATTAGAGAAGTTGTTTGTCTCTAAGCGTTCCTGGATATGGTCTATTAAATACAGCACACAACTATTTTGTAAGTGTCTTCAGTAATGTACTACCAAGTGTGGGTAACAATGTGCTTTCAATCATTTCTATCACTTTGTTTATGATAAAAGCAGATTTTCACCTGAGGCAAATTCTGTTTTATTGAGTGCCACTAAAGTTTATTTCATGGGTATGTTACTTTTGTTGATAAGGTAAAGCAAATCCTTTGCTTAAAAGAATGCTAAAGATAAAATACAAGGTATTTCATGCAATTTTATTCTTAAAGGCATTAACAAATTATCAAGAGTGGTTTAAAATATATTTACTTCTTTTTCCCCCTAGTTTATATGCTTCTATTTATATATGCATATATGTTTTCATCTTCTCTTACATATTTATGAATAACATAAAAAGTTATAGCTCATATTAAGTATAAACCTTATACTTTTGTCAGATATTTAAAAATAAGCATTGTTTTTGCATTTATCTTATAATTTTTAATTAGTTTCAAATTGTCTCACATAATAAGACCATATTTTCTAAGGGATTCAAGAAGTGGCTCGGTGACTGATAACGAAGATTGATGAAGAGAGATCAATAATTTTCCACTCTATCAGAATAATTTATTTAGCCCATAAACATGCCCAGGGAATCCTCCATCTTAAAACCAATCTAACAAACAATAAATGAAACCACTCTTGCCCCAAGTCCTGCTCCTGATTCTGCCCCATTCTCTGCTTCCCTTAAAAGCAAGGCTATTGAGATATCTGTTGTTGATCTCCTTTCCTCACCTATGATTTCTTCTCAGTCCAAACCAAGGTACATCCTTTCAGAGATTATTGCAGAAAGCTCCCATAAAAAATCTGCCTTTGAAACAACCTTTAGTTTTAGTTTTAAAAGGTAAATAAGGACATTAACAAGATAGTGGAAGAGGAATTTCCAGCCCTCCCTTTCCTCTACAAAAACATCAATTTGAATAAGTATTCACACATGAAAATTCCTAGAAATGAGATAACACAGAAATAAGAAAAGACACATTGAAAAAGGAGCAAAGGAGAGTTTTCTAACACCTGTGTCAACCTTCTGCCAAACACTGGGAGCACAGTTTGGAGAGAGAAAGGAACACTAGACTTTGCCTGGGACCCCCCCCGCCCCACAAGGCCTGCCCAGTAAAACCTAGCACAGAGTAGGTCCCCATGACCCTAGGCTTCAGGCCAGCACCTATGGATTGAGCTTCCAGACCTGTCACTGCTCTAGGCCAGACCCTGAATTCCCAGTTCCAGGCTGCCAGGTCAACTTCAGCAGCCCCAGGCTCAGGATGAGCCCCAAAACCAGGCTGGCTCCAGCAGCCCTTGGGTCCAGAAAATCTCCAGTGTCAGGCCAGCTCCCTAAGACTCAGACTCTAGGCCTGACCCAGGGACAAGCCAGATCCTGTGGCCCCAACAGCCCTAGTTATCAGACTGTTAGCTGCAGACACAGTCTCCAGGCTGTCCCCTGGAGATAAAAGTCTCTAGGCCTGTCCAATGTTAGGCTGGCCTCTGTGGCCAGTTCCAGACCAACCTAGGGCCAGGTTGAACCACACAACCCCAGGCTTCTGCCTACCCCAGGCAAATTTAAATACTTCTGGCCATTTATATCTTGTTTTGAGAAATGTCTATTAAGAACCTTTTCCTATTTTTTTTTTTTTAATTTTTATTTACTTTTGTGCTACTGAGTTGTTGGAGTAACATATATTTTGGTTATTAATCCCTTATCAGATGTATGTTTTGCAAAAATTTTCTTCCATTCTATAGGTTGTGCCTTATCTCTGTTAATTGTTTCTTTTGCTGTGCAGACACTTTTTAGTCTGAAATATTTCCATTTGTCTATTCTTACTTTTGTTGCTTCTGCTTTTGGTGATATATATATAAAATCATTGCTCAGACCAATTTCATGGAACTTTCCCTATAGTAGTTTTATGGTTTCAGGTCTTATGTTTAAGTCTTTAATTCTTTTTAGTTATTGATTGTTTCTTTCATACTATTGTTGTTTGAAAACAATATTGATATGATTTTAATCTTCTTAAATTTGTTAAGACTTGTTTTATGGCCTAAGATATAAACTACTGTGGAGAGTGTTTCATGTGTGCTTGAGAATAATGTGTGTTCTGGTGTGTTTGGGTGTAATATTCTATTTATATCTGTATACGTCCATTTGGTCTAAAGTATATTCCAAACCCAATGTTTCCTTGTTGATCATGTGTCAGACTGATCTGTCTATTGCTGAAAGTAGGGTATTAAAGTCTCCTTCTTTATGGTATTCCAGTCTATCTCTCCCTTCATATCTTTTAACATTTTCTTTATATATGAAGTCCTCCAATATTGGCTTCTTTCAATATTTCCTGTTTGTCCCTGGTTTCCTACAATTTAAATATAAGATGCCTTAGTTTAAGCATGTTGATATTTATCCCATTTGATAGTCTCTGATCTTTCTGGATTTGTGGGTTGCTGTAAGCTATTGATTTGGAAAATTCTTATCTTTATTACTTCAAATATTTCTTCTGTTTCTTTCTTTCTTCTTCTTCTGATATTCCAATTATACTTATATTATGCCTTTTTCTAATTGTCCTAAAGCCCTTGGATATTCTGCTTTTTTTCTCATTCTATCATTCTCTTTGCAATTTGATTTGAATTATTTTGATTGACATGCCATCAGGTTTAGATGGACATGTCTTTATTTTTTCCTCAGCCATGTCCATCATAGACATTCACTGTTTCCATTACCATCTTTTTTATTTCTTGCAATCCCGTTTAATTCTTAGAGTTTCTATTTCTCTAATAACTTCACATGTCTCTATCCTGTCTAGGCTTTTTCATTGGAACTTGAGTTATTTGAATTCCCTATGATAATTCAAAGTTTATGTGATATCTGATTCTGGTTCTGATTCTTGTTTTGTCTTTTTAGACCATATGTTTTCTCGCCTATTAGCGTGCCTGTACTTTTCAGCATGGATTTGAGTAGCAGAGGGAAATATTCCAGATTATGAGCAAATGCCTTAAAACTGACTTCTTCGCAACTGAACTCCTCACTCATCCCATCCTAACTTTTTGCCATAATGTTAGACCTACTCAATTTGCTTCAAGCAATTTTCATCCTTCCACACTTCTTTTAATTTTTACCATCTCATCTTAGTGTTAGTCACAGAAAAGGTCGACATTATTTTGTTATTGAAAATATTTTAGTTACTTTGTCTTTGTTTTTCTTCTACTCTAGCTCTGAAACTTCCTATCATAGGCAACATATATTTTAATATATATTTTTTTAATTTTCTACTGCTTCATTACAAACTATCACTAAAGTAGCACCTTAAAACTTATGTGGCAGGGTTGCGGTCAGGACTCTGGACACAATTGATCGGGTCCTCTGCTAAATGTTTCACAAGGCTGCGATCAGGTATCGGTTAGGGCTGGATCTGCACATGGAGGTTTGACTGGGGAAGCATCTGCTTCCAAACTCACTCAGGTTTTTAGCACAATTCATTTGCTTGCAGCTGCAATACTGAAATCCTAGGCTTCTTGCTGGCTATCAGCTGGACACTGTTCTCAGCCTGTGGGGCTCTCTGCTGTTGTTAGAGTCTGACCACAAATTCTGGAGGCTGCTTGAAATTTCTTGTCATGGAGGTTTTTTCAACATGAATGCTTATTTCATCAAGCAAACAAGGATAGTCTCTAGAGTAAGCTTGAAAGCAACATTGAATCTTATATATTAAAACGTAATAATAGAGTGACATTCACCTTTTCCATATTCTATTGGTTAAAAGTAAGGTGCAGATCACACCTATACTTAGATGAGAGAGATATTACACAAGGTATTAATATGAAAGGCAGAAAGTAAGGATGGGGTAGCAGAGCATCTTAGACTATGACTGCCACAATCTGGTTCTAAAAATAAAAATTCCTTAACATGAGTCCTGCTGCTCTTCCAGAATGTTTGAGTAGTGATATTTAAATGACTCTCATTAGACGGCAACAATGATAGTTAACATACATACATGTAAGCATTTTCAATGAAAGTCTGTTGCAAATAATGTTTTTTAGAATTTTATTAAATTCAGCTGCGTACTATGCATGTATTTCCATATCAAAGACTGTAAATACACATTATCACTTGAAATGTCTGCAAAGTATTACATTATATGGATGTATATAATGCTTTTAAACATTTCCTAATTGTTGAACATATGTTTTTTACTCCTATTTTCTTACTCTTAAATATATAGATGAATGCACGTTTTTAATCTGCCAAGTTATTTCATTATGTAACATTTCTTGATATAAAGTTCCTGGGTCATCTAAAAACATGCACATTTAAATTTTAATAGTGTTTGTCTTTCAAAACTTTGCACATACATTCTCACCTACAGAGCATAAGGGTATCCATGACCTGGATTAAAATCAGATAAATTGCTAAAACCTAAGTCTTTAATTTGCCAACCAAGTGCACAAGAAAGTCTTCTCAGGATTACTTTAAGAGTGTACGTTCTAATTTTTAATGCATTCTCAAAATCAGTGAAATCCGAGTACTTGGAGACCTATGAGCTATTTCTACGGTGTTCTTTATTATACCCTAATGAATAATATAATGTAAAACTTTTGACCATTGGTAGCTTTTGACGTTTGAATGAATGATTTATTACGGTACTTGCATGCAATTCACACTACTACCTTTATCACTGCCTCCTTATTCGGTATTAAAAAATTTAAATAGCCAATGAATACTTCCCATTTAATTCAACTATCCATGTATTAACCTTTAATGGCATGTATACAAAAATCAATTATTTCATGTTAAATTATAATATTCTGTTGAAGGATAGTAGAAAGCACTTACAATTTTCAAATATTGAAGATAATCTTAATGTTTGAGCTGGGTGTTTTGACGACATAGTGAATTTAAACTTCCACATATTAAGTATAGCTCCATAGTTCACATGATATGACCAGTTTTGAACAAGTGCCACTTTTCAAATTTTCTTTGACACTTATACAAATATTGATACTACATAATATTGAGAAGAACAAATACCGAAAACAACTTTAAAGACAATCTATTGAAAGAATATGAAGATAAAGAATGATTCCTTTATGTGGTAGTCAATAAATCAAATAATATTTGAAGAGTTCAGCTCCCGGCCAAAATCCTATCTGTGATTTTCAGGACAGACCATAGGCAATGACAAAGTTACCTGGTAGTCCTCACAGAAAAAAAACTACTCTCCTCACAGCAGACATGCTGTACAGCCAGTGCATTGCAGTCTCTGTGGGGAGCTGCAGTCAAAGACTCAGACCTCTATTGCCTTTGATTCACATTCCCAGTGTGAGGGCATGGCATATGACTTTTCATTATATGGATTCTGCCTGCTTATTCTCTCTTTGTGAAGACTTCTATATACCTTGACACATCTCTGTACACTATAGTTACAGAATAACTCAGTCCCTTAGCTGTATATTCTCTTTCATATTATTTATATTTTTACATGATTATCATTCTTCTTGAAATGCTCTCCCTTCTCTTGATTCTTCAAGGTTCAACCTACCTAATACTTTCCTTGTAATTTCTTCATGACAGTACTAGATAGTCTACACTTTAAGTTCCTTAAGCCCCTAATCCATTTTATAGAACATGTGACACTAGTTTTTAAATTTTCTTTTTTAAAACTATCTCTTTTTTCTGACTACAGAGAAACTTTTTTTTAATGTACTTCTTCAGTATGCAACATAACTCCTGACATGGAGCTTTTGCTTAATATTTGTTGACTTCATAAGAATAGATTTTCAATATGTAGTTAGACCACATGCCAGTTTCACTCTTTCAGTTATAATATCCTTCCCAATATAAATATTCATGAACTTCTAAATTAATGTTTTTTTCTGTGATTATTTCTTTACTCTTTGATCTAGTCCTTTGATGCTTAGCAGTTCTGAAAAATAATTTCACATTATTTAGCAGTTATTTATGATTTCTTACTCCACTGGCAATTGTATCACATGCATTGGTTCCTATTTTCATATTGGAATGTTATCTAGCTATGTATTTTACTATACACTCAACTGAGACAAGGTCACCTGCTTGCTTAGATTAGCAACAGTCACTGGTTGCTTCTAAAATCAAATTTAAACTCCGCAGTCTAATAAAAAAAAATCTACCAATTGAATTTTATGTAACCTAAAACAAACATGGCAAATGGTAAATTTAGAACACTAGTTTGGTTTTGACTCTTTGTTTTGTTTTTTGAGACAGACTCTACCCTCTGATGCCCAGGCTGGAGTGCAGTCTCAGCTCACTCCAACCTAAGTGCAATCTCAGCTCACTGAAACCTCTGCCTCCTGGCTTCAAGGGATTCTCCTGCCTCTGCCTCCCAGAAAGGCGTGAACCACCACGCCCAGCTAATTTTTTTTGTTTGTTTGTTTGTATTTTTAGTAGAGATGGGATTTCGCCATGTTGGCCAGGCTGGTATCGAACTCCTAACCTCAACTGATCCGCCCACCTCAGTCACCCAAAATTCTGGGATTATAGGGGTGAGCCATTGCGCCCGGACAATATGCCTAATTTTCTACACAGACGAGTTAATTAATAAACATACAGTGTTATTGAATATGATGATAGATGCTTAAAAATCCATGTTGGTATATTTCAATTAGTAGATTGATATGAGTTTAAAAATTAATGATATATATGTGATGTCATTTTTAGCATTTTTAATCATCAGCTCATTGTTAATAAATGTGGCCATTTTGTATATTCTAACAAAACACTTTCCTGATTTTATTGCACAATACACTTAAATTAAGTAAAAGAGTGATTTGATGTCTGTGTGAGTCTACACAACTCCCTTCTTATTGAATTCTCAAGTCTATATTAAATTTCTTTTTATCCTCCAAAATACTGTACTACATACTTAATAAGTATTTTCATATTGTTAGAAAAGTTTATGAAGACAGTAAACATATCAAACTGGAATATATGCCTAGAAAAATGATCACATTATTACTGTGAAAGTTTTATTTATTGACCTTATATTTATTTCCACTAGCATGAAATGTAAAATTGATACTATGTGGGGGAGGTTTAATAATATTTGTGCTGGCTACATACAATTTGAAAGTGCATTTATAACTTTTCAGTATTGTAAAAATATTGTTTAAATAAGAACTATTTAACCAAATTTAAACACATACTGGAAAGAAATATTTTGTTGAAAAGTTCTTGGGCTTTCATAAACATGCTATAATCCTAATTTTTTACCAAATTATTTGATTGACATGATAGTAGTATTTGAGGAGACTACTAGTAAAGTTTCCAAGTAGGCCTGTGAGAAAGAGTAGGCACTGAAGAGGTTTGTGAGAGAGAAGAAAGTAATATATGCATTTACTGGATATAGTAATCAATCTTTCAAGAAAACTTTGGATTATAGTTATACACAGGTAACTTTTAATATTCACAAATAACTCTATACTATTTTATTTTACTCTACAAAACTTGCCAAGCTAACTGTAGGTTCGGTATTAAGAATACATTTTTGGTGTTTAATAGGAGAAGTGACTTAATTTCCTTTCTTAATGAAATGTTGGTTCATTCAGATATTCTCAGACAAGAAAGAGACTGTTAGTTACTACTATTGCTTGAGTTTTCTATAACTTGTTTCTTAATAACTGTAAAGCTTACTTTATAAAAATTGCCCAACTGCTTATTTTGAAAAAAATCTTTCTACAAATAGAAGATGTTTGTGATGGTTAATATTGAGTGTAAACTTGATTGGACTGAAGGATGCAAAGTACTGTTCCTGGGTGTGTCTGTGAGGTTGTTGCCAAAGGAAATTAACATTTGAGTCAATGGACTGGGAGAGGAAGACCCACCCTCAATCTGGTGGGCACCATTTAATCAAGTGCCAGCATGGCTAGAGCAAAGCAGGCAGAATAAAGTAGAATGAGAGAGATGTACTTTATTTTCTGACCTTGATCTTTCTCCCATGCTGGATGCTTCCTGCCCTCGAACATCAGACTCCAAGTTCTTCAACTTTTGGACTCTTGAATTAATACCAATGATTTGCCGGGGGCTCTCGGGTCTTTGGCCATAGGCCGAAGGCTGCACTCTTGGCTTTTCCACTTTTGAGGTTTTGGGACTCGGACTGGCTTCCTTGATTCTCAGCTTGCAGATGGCCTATTGTGGGACTTCACCTTGTGATTGTGTGGGTCAATACTCCTAATAAAGTCCCCATCATATATACATATATCCTATTAGTTCTATTCCTCTAAAAATTCTGACTAATACAATGTTAAACTGACAATATATATTTTAGAGCTTACAAATGCACTCAGCACATATAGTTCATGAAAATATACTGCTAACTCATTGCATTATTGCCTTTGATTGTTATCTCTCAAAGTCCAACCATGTTCAAGGTTGGGAATTCTAACACAATCAAAGACGATTCTTTCAGAAGCACACTGTCTTAACCAGTGGTATAAATTCAAATTTCCTTTTTGTTAATGTAGTATGTCACATATATGAATTATTGCTTAGGATTTGAGAAATTTTAATTTTTTAATATTGCTATATTTGGTATATTAGTTAATCAGTTGTATTTTTATTTTTGTCTGCATGGAATCATCCATTAATTGAATTGTCTTTTGTGTTTATTGCTGTGGAGAATAATGTACTGCTGTACAATCTAGAAAGGACAACTCTTTATGAATGATGAAATTAGATATTTGTTTAACAAAGCATTATCTTCCATTTGATGACTTTTATTAAATCTGTGATATGTCCAATTTGGTTCATTTAATAGATTTACAAATAGTTAGATCTAACTTTGATCTTACATTAGCAGCTAGCCTTTTCTGGCTAGATTGTTCTGCTTTTTAAATTATTTAGTGATTCAATAGCACAGGCTGCCTCCACAAACCCAATGTTCACATGTAGCAAAAAATGAAACACCATAATCTTAACAAGATTATTATAAAAGTCATCAGAGAAATTGAAATTATCTGCTTTAATTACTAGATTATGACCCCATTAACTCTTCTGCATGAAAAGTGGGAATTAGGGGATAGAAAAAGAAACCATAGATGACAATTAAAACTCCAAAGCAAACTAAAGAGAGGGTAGGGAAAAACATCATACATAGATTCAGATATTTCAGGTAATTTGTTTAGTAGTGCATATTTATTATAGTTTATAATGAACAAACTATAACCATAGAAAGCATATTATTTTGGTTTTGAATTTTATTTTTTTCAGATTGGCTAAACAAGCAGCATTGAAAGCTACAAACTTAAAAGGAAACTCTTATTTAAATATGCCTAGAGCTGTAAATTAGTTATGTCCTAAATAAGTTATTAGAACAATATTGTCACTGATGCATTATTTATAGGTAGTTGTTGAAAAGTTTGTAACAGCAGAAGTACAGAAGTGACATTTCCAAAGACATTAACATGAAAATGAGTAGAATTTGAAGAGAAAAAAATCATTCAGTGTGCAACCTCTTACTAAAATTGTCTTCAATAATGTATACAGCAACTACATTTTTTTACTTCTAATATGCGCATGCAAAATTCATAGGTCTTCACTAAAGCTTTCTCCAAATTAAGTTTACATGTATAAATGAAAAAATAAACACCCCATGACAGTAAAATTTATATGATAACAAAATTATATCCCAACGCTGTTACCACATGCACAATAAATACACTGAGAACAAAATACCCTTCAAAGTTGTTATAGACCAGGCAAGTTTAAAAATAAATACTTATCCACTTTCTTGCTGTGAAATTAATATTTTATATTTTAGGTATGCCAATATAATTATATTAAATTTTAGGTGATCTGTACCTTTTGATGATTAAATAAAACAGAAAACAACGGAACACATTATATTCAGTGAAGCATGTTATTAAATTTTAATATTGCAGTATCTCAGTTGTTTATATCTTACAAAAGAATAACATTATGCTATTGTGTGGAAAGATCTTACTGAAATTAGCTTCTGACAAGAAATTGTACAGAAATAATCATTGAAATAATTTAGAAAAAGAAGTAGGTATTGCTATAGTCATTGAAAGAGGGATTATGAGAAGTAAAGATGAGTTCTCAAGACATTTATTATGTATTCAATTTTAAATCTTAAATGGTGAAGCCAAGAGCTTTAGGTAATGCATTATGCATATTGTGTATATTAGGAATAAAATGCAATGAAAGTTCTCCACGGTCATATGTAACTCAAACAGTCATGAATAAAAATAGTTTTTGTTAATATACATGGTAGTATTACTTATCTACTTCAAAATTTCATGTACTTTTCCCTAATGTCAGGAGATGGGTATATTAAAATTTTAAAAAATATATGTCATTCTACTTTATACTTTCAGACTTTTGAACGTCATCAGTTGATTAACATTTTCAGAAAGGCAAAGAGTGATTTTCCTTATCTGATTTCATGGGTTTTGAATATATCCTTGGGAAATTGGGAAGGTTTCTTTGTTTTTGGATTTATTTTGAGGTATATTGTTTAGGTTGTTCTTATAATGTGATACTCTATGGTTTCTACCAACGCAATACATACGTTAGCAAACGTTGGTACTTTCCCATTCATATCTACTCCTTCTCCCAATTTGGCTAAGAGAAATTCACCTTTATCCTGTCACCCTTTGTGCCTACTCAGTTATCAGAAACAAACTAAATGACCATGTTGTCACATCAGGGGTAAATCCTAATTCATCTAAGCTGTTATGTAGTTGTATTCTCAGGACCAATGATTATTTTAGTGACTGGTTTTAGCCAAACAGATATGAAGTTGTCTGTGATGGCACAGACCTAGGGAATATTTAAATCTTAAGAAGGTAATGGAAGTGATAATACTAGAAAATATGAACACCTAAAGGCAAAATGAGCAAACTGAAGTGCCAAAGAGAAAGGATAGAAAGACCCTCCAGTCCTTGAGTATATAATTGGGTCACTAGCCCCTACCTGCAACTTCTTATAATATAACTTATTTATTTATTATTTAGTCAGAACATTCAGTAAGAGTCTATGACTTCTTAATTATTATCAATCTTACTAAAAGAGAACACTTTCAGTGCTAACTACCATCTATTAGAAGTCAGGTAACTGTGTAATATCTTTGAATTACACAAATTACAAAAATAATCACTCTTAGTAGAAAAAAAATTATTTGTGGCATTTCTCACATACTAAATTTTTGCTTTCTGGTAGGTAGAATTATACAAAATTGCTTGTTTTATAATATTTTAGAAGATATTAGCATCATCTGGAGTTTATAAATTTTTGTAACTCTGTTGCTATTTTATTTTACCAAGTACACTTGCAAGGGCAGACTCTGAAATGAGTCGCACCTCTGTGCTCACTATTACAGATAATTGTTGGAGAAAGACAATTATTGTAAATGAAATAATTAATTCAAGTGACAATTTTAGAAATGTTAATTTAAGAAATATACCTATAAATCTTTGAAGATGTATCCACATAAGAGAAGGCATGGCAAATGGAATTTCAATATGTTTTACTTAAAATAAGTAAAATAAATGGAAATTCTTTCCATGTATACACAGGTATATAGGTGTATTGTTTGAATTTCTAATTATGAAGGAGTCTTTTTCCTCTAGTCTCTCTAAAAATGATTTACTATTAATTTATGTCTACATTTAAGGTGTCTAAAGAAGGTACCTATCAATTTATTTTTATTCAATGTATTATTTTTTGCAGAAATAATCTTAAACAGCCATTACAGAATTAACTTTTAACATTTGTTTTTAAATTTTATTTTTTGATACATAATAGTTGTACATTATTTTGGAGGGCAATTAACTTTTGAAGCTAAGATTTGGCCCCAAAATATGAAAAGTCACTTTGAGGTGAATACGTATATGCTGTACTTCAGTCCTGGCCTATGTAGAATTGATAATAAATTTGCAGCAATTTTCTTAGCAGCCACCCAGTGGGGGAGGCTGAAATATCTAGTCTTGCTCATTTTCCCTTTCTTTTGCTAGCATGTTAATCATAATAAAACCTATTATTTTATTCCATAAGCATTTATTGTGTGTCAATTATGTATCAGACACTGGCTTAGAAACAGGTGTCAAAGATTAAAACATCCACACCTTTCCATTCCAGTGGAGGATGCATTGTTACTCAGCGTTGCATTGCAACAATAGAAACATGTAGCTTATACAAAGGCAAGAGAAAGTGGTTAAGAGGAGAAATGGTAGCGAAGGCTTCCAGGAAGAGATAACTTTCAAGCTAAATGCTGAAAGATAAATGAAAGAGGCTAAACGAAGGAAGGGAAGAACAATCCAAGTAAAGAGACCAGCATGGTTTTACTAATAAAGAATGATACTTCATGAACTTTAATGAACTCTACACATGAAGCAAAGTAACAATAGCATTTAGCAATAAATGAATTCTATTAGGTTGATGCAAAAGTAATTGCGGTTTTTGCCATTAATTTTAGTGGCAACATACCTAATAGTCGCATTACTTTTTAAAAACATATTCTATAGGAAGTAGGTCGGTGGATTTAAAGCAATGCTTTTGATATCTTCTGACAAGACAGTAAGAAAGGCTGGTAATTAATATGTGTCTTAAGGAAAAAATATGTATCGTATTGTGGGGTAGAGTTAGAGCTATGATAGGAAACTTAAGTATATTTGCACTTTCTGTTAGTTATCCTAACATAAGTAATAAAACACAAAGGACTAGAAGGCTACATTAAAAAATATTTTAAGCTATTAGATTGATGCACAAGTAATTGTTGTTTTTGCTATTAAAACTATTGGCTAAAACCACAATTACTTTTGTACCACCCTAATAATTCTCCATATTAGATTTTTCTTAACTTTGTTTGAGTCGTTTATCCATTTTCCAATTTGGAATAAGTATTTTTGCACTGCATTTTCCTACCTAGTAAATTGTGAGCTTCTAGCACAGAGAGATTACTCATGTTTATGTCCTCTGCAAGATGTTATCACAGTACTTCATATACAATTAGTATTTAACAAGTATTTATTCAGCTGAAGTTTTTGCTTTTCTAATACATTTTTTCCCATGCAGAAAACTATTAAATCAATACATATTGCTAATGTATTATGTTTTAAAGCTCTAAAGCACAGTAAAACTGCACTTTTATAAAGACAGATATAATAGCTATATATGTTCTCTTGGGTGCCTTAAAATATGATGTGTATATGTGTGTGTATATATACGATAGTTTCTTTAAAATCTACAAAGGAAAAGAGCACATATTTTCTGAGGTTAAAATGGAAGCAAATAAGGTTGATAGCATTTATATTTTCTTTATCAATTTAAACCTATCATAATAATTTAATAATAGCTTTTTAAATTTTCATGGTAAAATGTTTAATTATACTGCACTATAAGTTT
Organism: Trachypithecus francoisi; assembly: GCF_009764315.1. NCBI lineage: Eukaryota > Metazoa > Chordata > Mammalia > Primates > Cercopithecidae > Trachypithecus > Trachypithecus francoisi. The sequence goes on along the minus strand of NW_022681463.1, from coordinate 52,546,568 downwards.
ATTTTGTTTTTATTGACTTATTTAATAAATTATGCTTTTATTAGGTTTATGTTTTAATGTGTATAGTTCATTCTTTCCATTAAAAGGTTAAACATCAATAAGGGCATTATTTTAGTTATTTAACCCAGTTTATCCTATAAAATGTGATAAAAAGTTATTTACCTACACATATTCCGTTATATGTCTCAATAAAACAAAAATTTTAAACTATTTTTAAAATTAAAAATAAAACACCAGAACAGTAAGTTACATGTCCTAAATACATACAGTTTTTGTCTATTAATCCTCAATAAGGCTGAAAACAATTCTTACATTAAGTCAATGTCTTTTTCCCCTAGAATATTCAGCGATCAGCCAACAAAATGAAACGTTTTTATCTTGCTTCGTCTTACAAAAATATTTAAATACCAACATAAATTAGAATATATCTTCTCTCTTCTGCTTAATCTATCACACGACGTGGCTTCAAACTTATGATCAGACTCACATGCCGGTTTGAAACTAATCTGTCTTTCTGCATCTGATTCACAATTTGTCTGCTTTAGCTGGTAAAGTTATCCCAACTCCTCCAAAGTTGCAAAAATGTCAAATTTATTGAATACCACCCCCTTTCAATTTTCCAAGGAATTACCACAACATGTAAGATTGCCATATTATTAACCCTATGCCAAGCAATTCTAGACAATACAAATATACCTAATTACTAAATATGACCTGTGCTTATTTTCTATGTGAAATATCATGCTCCCTCAGAAAGTTACAATACTGGCTCAGATTGCTGTTACAAATCATCTCTCTTAACTAAAAATTAGTGCTGTCAAAAACGAGTAGTAGATTGAGACAGAATAAATTCTGTGTGATTCAACCAATTCATGTTAGTTATAAAGACTTAACACACATGAAATTAATTATTTGAGAATACTTATCATCAGGTCACAGTTCATAAAGCCAATATTCTCATGTATTGGGCTAAAAACCACCTGTACAACTTATACGGTTAGTCTGCTTTTAGTTTATGGATTCGGAAATGCTTTCTTCAGGTACAAATGAGAAATTTGCCATAACTGCATTTCTGGTCTATTGGGCTCCGTAAGGCATCATACAAATTTAAAACTTTTGACTTATCTCTATGCCTTCTTTTACTCTCCTTTCTTACTATGCAAATACCATGTTGAGCACCTGGGATATTGGGAAACGTTAAAAGCAGGAAAGCATGTGCGCAACTTTACATTATGAAAGTCAAATTGCATGCAAAATATGAATTCTTTATTCTCACTGTCGTTCACTTGACTATGATTTAAAAACATAGTGAAAATAGTAAACCTCAAATTATACACCAGCAGAAAATACTAACATGGAAGTCTTGCATAGTTTAAGGAAATAATTTTTTGAACATACAAATAAAACTGTCCTCCACAAAAATTAGTTTTTATTCATAGAATTTTTTGCTTGAAGGACGTGATTTGATCTCAGGTGAATACATGAAATGCATTTCCTGTTCTTTCTTGATTACCGCTAGCTGCACCGCTTAAGATGCTCTCGCTTTATTTAGGACTTTAACGTGAACAGAGAAACTCTCGTTCTTGTAGTTTGAGGTTTGCAAAAATGTCTTCATTGGGTCTTGAAATGTAATTCTGTTTAAGCAAGTGCATGCTATCAGATCCTCCCTTATTAGGAGGATTGTACTTTTTGTGTAAAATGTGCAGTTGATCTCATATTTTGTGGTGCAGAGTAAGACTATATTCCACAATTGACATGTGCAATATTCTGCATAATTGTCTGCAAAATGATGCTGATGTTGGTTGTATCCCATTGCAAAGATGAATATAGTTATAGTTAATATATCATATGTCTGGTCATCCACCTCTGATAGGATGTGGATTTCACCATCCCAGCTGAAAACAAAGAATATTATGTTCTGCATGGAGAGGGACTGCATGCATGCCAATGAATCCAACAGGTAAAAAATGGCAATTTTTACCTGAGACCATGATGATACAAAGTCCTCTAAATTCAAGTCATCCAAGGTGAAGGAATGAGGTGCAAAATCTTAAGTGTGATTGATACTGGTAATTTTACTAGAATTATTGGGCTAGGTTAGAAGCAAAACAACAGATTTTATACTATAGTCAGAATTGAGAATCAAAGTAGAAACTAAGTTTACTCACAGAGATTTATGATTTATTTCTTCAAGTTATATCTCGGTCATCTGAGTTTGTTTTTTTTTTGTTTGTTTGTTTGTTTGTTTTGTTTTTTTTACTGTGAAATTCATATCTCCTGTGTAAATTGTTCATCTATTTATATGTTGTTTCAGTATCTCATTATCCTATTAGGTCCAAGGTAGAAAGGATCATGTAGATCCTTAATACTTATTAAGAAATAAGGAAGGGAGTAAGGGAGGGAGAGAGGGAGGATGGAGGGAGGGAGGGAGGGAGGAAAGAAGGAAGGAAGGAAGGAAGGAAGGAAGGAAGGAAGGAAGGAAGGAAGGAAGGAAGGAAGAAGGAAAGAAGGAAGGAAAGAAATATAATGATTAACCTTATAAAGAAAATGAATTAGAAAGATTTCAGGTTAGTTGTTAGAAAAATTTACTTAGTACTTTGATATCAGATAATGGTCTAAATGTGCAGTGAGAATAGTTTGGATCTATGATTAATAAAACTAATATGTTCCTGCTCATATAAAATAGCCACATAGAAGGCAAAATAATGACTTTTAATTTTCAGAAATTTTAAATAAAAATAATGCTCTAATGAACCCAAAATACTTGTCTATATTCAGGAAAATAAAACCCTTTAATTCTTCTGAACTTCAGTTTTCCTTAGATATTTTTATTTAAATTTACCACTAGAGTTTGGAGTGGTAATGAAACAAAAGAAAGCTACACACACACACACACACACACACACACACACACACACTTCCTCCAAACATAGATATAAAATCAATTCAGATAACACGTTTCTGAGTGTGACTGAATATGTCTCAATATATTGTCTGTGTCAGTCTTTTATTTTCTTATTTTCTGAGTTATCCTAGGAGACCTATGTTCATAAAAACAATATGACATGCTCTTTTCTGCACTTAATGTGCCTTTTCTCTGTTTCTGTTTTACATTTATCCTTTCTATTTATTATCTCTTCTCTCCTCTCCTGAGAGACTGTCTTACTAATCTACTTTCTCTATTACATACATTAATAAATACAATATCTTGCATTTGAATTGTTCTTTCCTTTTTTTTTTTTTTTTTACTTTTATTCTCATCACTGAACTTTATAATTTGGAATAAATGAATTAAAATTTTGCATTGCCTCAAGGCAAACTTTGGTTTGTGGTTCTTAGGAATAGTGGGAAGTAGTTCTCTTCATATTAAACAGTCTTAGCTACTACATGAGGCAAGGGTTAAGCAGCCACACATCAAAGAGCATTAGTATGACATATCTAATAATTTGAAATTTCTAAGGTATTTTAAAAATGATAAAATGGGTTCATTCTGATTGAATTTTATTGAGTTACAACTATATGAAAGACTTTCATTGGCAGGCACACACTGTAAATGTTTGCATTATTTTATTATTAGTTATTTCAAAAAATTGGCACAGAATTTTAACCTTAAGAACATTGTGAAAAATTATTCTGAAAAGGGTGTTTTAGAGAACAACAAAACATTTTCTGTTTTTATACATTATCAATAGGATAATATTAAAGACCAGCAACTACATATAAATAAATACAAATAAATAGTACAAATAAATAGGAATAATACAAATAATACAAATAAATAGGAATTACTGCTATGTGGTACTTAAGAATGTAGCACAAATAGGCCGGGCGCGGTGGCTCAAGCCTGTAATCCCAGCACTTTGGGAGGCCAGACGGGCGGATCACGAGGTCAGGAGATCTAGACCATCCTGGCTAACCTGGTGAAACCCCGTCTCTACTGAAAAATACAAAAATAAAAAATAAAAAATAAAAAATAAAAAATAAACTAGCTGGGCGAAGTGGCAGGCGCCTGTATTCCCTGCTACTCGGGAGGCTGAGGCAGGAGAATGGCGTGAACCCAAGAGGCGGAGCTTACAGCTCCAGCCTGGGCGACAGAGCGAGACTCCGTCTCAAAAAAAAAAAAAAAAATGTAACACAAATAAATGTGAATAGGCTTCATGTTATTTATACTTTAAGATGAATGCATTACCTTTATAAATTTATAGTAACATTCACCAGAGGCCTTGAAAAGATGTATATTCCGCTAAAAGTCTCTTTTCACAAATACTTACTGTACACTGCATCTATGTCAGATCCTCTCATATGGCTTGAGAATCAAGAAGATTAAAATGAGAGCTTCTGTTCTCAAAAAGTTCCCATGGCCAGAAGAAATAGAAAATGGTATTTCAAAACACAAGTTGCAAATATATTTGCATAGTATGTATTTAACATATTACTAGATTGCATAATGAGTGAGTAGTAACAATGAAGAATGATAAGAATGGATGATAACAAAATATATAAAAGTTACATGAAATGTTTAGGATATAAAACCAGAAACCTAGAATCATATTAAGGCATAATTTCTTGATTCTAGACTCAAAGAAGCTGTAAAGTGAAAAAATAAAGATGGAAATTTTATTCTTTATTTTTCAAGTAAAGTTTAGTTCACATTATATTAAAATTATCCCCATGTAAACTTTGCAAAAAACTAGATGGAAAATGCATTTGGCATTTTTGATAATTGCAAATCTAATCAAATGTTATGCAAAAGAGAAACAGTAATTCATATAAGTGTAAAATATAAGAAATAATGACTCAAGAATACTTAAATATAATACACTTGAAATATTTGTATTTATTGAAATGAGGTGGTAGAGTTTTAATGTTTATCTCAAAGCCAATAATTCTATACAAAAAGGAAGTTAAGAATAGTTTATCTTCATTGTATTTGCTTACCTCTTCCTAATTGCAAATTGAGGTTTAAAATGACAAAATTTACATTAATATAACGTGCATTTTTCTCAAATTTTTATATGTAAAATATATGGTGAACTCATAGGACTGTGCTAATTCAATACTAACAGGGTTATTTTTAAGAGAAAAAACAAAGCAAAAAATTATCTCTGCATTATTCCTCAATTATTCTCTGATGCCAGTTTGCACAGTGTCTTATCCATTTCAAAAAAGATTTAAAAAATCACAAGAATTATCATTTTCTTAGTATTCCACCAAGTAAAAAAACTGGGCTTACTCATAGGAAGAGCTTTTTGCTCCTAGTATCCGCAAGCTTTGATAATAAGAAACATGGTACAATTCTGAACAAAATGATCATAACTGTGGTGCACTATCTCAACCTGTCAGTGCAACAGATACTTGAAGATTAAACAGGTTTTGTAACTACCAGGAAGTACTTCAGACATTGTAAGCATTTTAGTCCTTTGAAGAAAACCCACCTAACTCTTAAGAAACAGAAAGGTTCAACAATTTTCTGTTTACAAATTAAATGAATAAATGTGATTTCTGGAATCCAGCCATGCATGTTCTTATTGCGAGAGGGATACTGAAAAGAAAAAAATATATATTGAGAAGTTCTACATTGAAATTTATTGTAGATAATATTGTTTGGCATGCTGTGTCAGCAGGAACATGTACAGATGATACTCAGAATGAGTTACTCCAAAATAGTAGCATAATCTGAAAGTATAAGCTGATTTTAAAAGGGCTGGGTAATTTCATGGATGGCTGATCCATAACAGACTATCAAAAACTAGAAATGTCTTATGTGTATACTCAGTCTTTGAGGGTAACATTATTGAAAATATTAGTGCCTAAGATAGACTCAGAGGTTACTGAAATTTGTGAAACAGTGGTCTTACATGAGAATATTTAAACTTACAAATATAGCCTTTACACTTGGAAGCTCCAAAGTGTAAAGTCTGTGCATGTGTGACTATCATCTGCAAAGTACTTTGAATACTGTCATATATTAATTTTAAATAATAGTATAGACATAAAAAGACAAATATTTTCCATGTTTTAAAAACCTTCATTTTCAAGTATACTTAGTAGTATTGATGACGAATGGCATGAGAGGGAAGAATTAAGCAAAAATACATGGTAACAGATAACTGGTTCTTCTTAATTTTGGCCTCTCTCTCTCTTTCTCTCTCTCTCTCTCCCTCTCCCTCAACGCCCCTGTCTCTCTTCATGCTTAATCAATTTACTAGGTGGAAAAAGAAAGACTGGTATGGAAAATGTCCAATGCAGCACCTTCCTATTTATGCCTTTTTTTTTTTTTTTTTTTTGAGATTGCGTCTCCCTCTGTAAGTCAAGCTGGAGTGTAGTGGCATGATCTTGGCTTACTGCATTCTCTGCCTCCCAGGTTCAAGAGATTCTCTCACCTCAGTTTCCCGGGTAGCTGGGATTGCAGGCATGTGCCAGCACACCTGGCTAATTTTTGTATCTTTAGTAGAGATGGGGTTTCACCAGGTTGGCCAGGATGGTCTCGAACTCCTGACCTCAAGTGAACCACCCATCTGGGCCTCCCAAAGTGTGGAGATTACAGGTGTGAGCTACCATGCCCAGCCTCTATGCTCTTTTTTAATGTGAACTTGTGACAACAGAACATGGAGTTTTATTTTTGCATCCTATTGAATCTGAATTGGCTGTGTGTCTGCTTTGACAAATAGCAGATGATGAAATGGTACTATGACAGACCGAACATGGCTTTTACCTAGTCTGGTAGCTTCTAACTTCTATTTATAAGAACATGCAATCTTAGAACACTCCCTCTTGGCAGTCAGCAATTACACTATGAGCAGCACAAGTCTCATGGAAAGGCCAAATACAGGTGGTTCCATCAATAGCCCTAGATGAGCCTTCATTCCACAGCCAATATGATTTTCCAACTTTGTGATTCACTCCTCTTGGCCATCCGACATAGCTGAGCTTTCAGATCATGGGATCCTTAGGAGATATCTCGTTGCAATCACGTGAGAGATTCCAAGGAAGAGCTACTGTACTGAATTCACTCAGTTCATATACCTGTGAGATATAATACATAATTGTTATTTTAATCCATCAATTTTTGGAGTTATTGCATAGTAATAGTGGAATAGTAAGAAAATAGCCACAGTGCAGGTAACTGGAGAAAATCTATAGGTGAGAAATATGAAAAAAAAAAAAAATGTTTGGAGTGATATCTTTCGTGTGTGTGTGTCTCTGTGTGTGTGCGATAATAACAATATCAAATGGAAATAAAGGCAGTACGGAGGTTCTTAAGAATGTTCCTGGAAAATGTGTGTTATGAAAACCCTATGTATGGATTTCAAATTTTTTGTACCAAAGTAAACTTGTACTAACTGTTCAGATAAGATCTCTGAACAGGATATGATTTGAGGCACTAAAAAGTACAATATATCAGTTTGAAAAAACTTCTATCAGATCAACATGACTTCTACTAAAATTGAAGGACAGCAAACATCATATTTATGGTAAAGCTTGGGTGGAAGAATAATGAAATAATTGATGCTTTAAGAAAAGTTTGTGAGGATGTGCCCCAAAGAAGTCAGCAGTTTAGAAATGGATGACTTATTTTAAGAAGAGACTAGATGACACTGAAGATAAAATCTGAAGTGGTAGACCATCCATCCATTTGTGAGGAAAAAGTTCATCTTATTCATGCCCCAGCTGAAGAGGACTAATGATTAACAGCACAAATAATAGCTAATAAGACAAATATATTGACTGGTTCAGCTTACACAATTCTGACTGTAGAGTTAAAATAGAGCAAACTGTCCACTCAATGGATGTCAAAACTGTTGTGCCCAGATCAGCTGCAGAGAAGCGCGGAGCTTTCAATGGAAAGTTTAAACAAGTAGATCAAAATTCTGAAACATATATTCAAAGAATTGTAACAAGAGATAAAACACAGCTGTACCATTATGATTCGGAAGACAAAGTACAATCAAAGCAATGGCTACCAAGAGGCAGAAGTGCTCCAGTCAAAGGAAAAGTGAACTGATCAAGACAAAGGTCATGGTAACAATTTTGGGGGGATTCTCAAGGCATTTTACTGTTCATTTTCTAACATCTTTCTATGATGGTGTTCTGAGAAAGTTAACCAAAGCTTTGGCTGAAATGCAACAAAGAAAGCTTTGTCAGGAAGTCCTTCTCCACCATAGTGATCCTGCACATTTCTCTCATCAAACAAGGAACATTTTGTGTGTTTCCATTGGAAACCATTAGGAATCCAACTTACAGTATTGATTTGGCTCTTTCTGACTTCTTATTGTTTCCTAATATTAAAAAAAAGTGTAAAGGGCATCCCTATTTTCATTATTAATAATATAAAAAAGACTGCATTGTATTCTTAGTTGTTTTGGGAAGTGCTACATGGCTGCTCTCATGGCTTATAGAATTGTCTTGAATTTGATGGAGATTATATTGAGAAATAAAGTTTATATTTTTTATTTTTATATTTTCAGTAAGCAAAACATTAATAATTTTAACATAAAATTATTTATAATTTCAAATTTCATGAAGTTTTTGAAGTGCCCTCAAATTTGAAAGCCAAAACAGGATGAGAAAAAACATTGTGGAAGAATAATACAAAGACTACTAAGAGTATGGGTGGAGGTGGTGTCACACAGAGTCAGTTTACTTGCCAGGGAAGAGTACACAAACCAGTACAAGAAGAACTGGCAAAATTGGTTCACTTAATTAAGGGAGAGCATGGTGGCAGGGGTAGGGAGAGTATGTTTCAGAAAGGTAGGAAAATTTATAATAGCTATGCTAAGTGAGAATTGAAAGCTTGCAGTCTGGATAAGACATCATGAATTCATATGTCTATATACGGTTTATTGAAAATAAGTGCCATTATTCACTGGTCAGGTAAGGGATTTCTTGTTTGAACCATTAAAACTCTGGTGTACCACAGATATTCACCATTGTTAGTCATTTTTTTCAGCTTTCAGGGATGGGTTACTCAAAGTTCAGAGTGGTGTTTTTTTTTTTTTTTTTTTTTTTTTTACAGTTTGCGATGGTCAGCACTGTTTATATAGAAGTACCACTTTCAGTTGTAATATCTCCAAACAATTGGAAAATTTTCCATTTCTAATGAATCGACATCCTCCGGTTTTATAATCTTTGTTTTTTATCCTGTATTGTTTTTCAGGTCTTCTCAACAGAATCTATCAAAAACTAATCTGTTTTAAATTATTTCAAGGAACATAATAATCTTTGAATTATTTTGAAATTAACTTTAGCTTACTATACTTTAACAAAACACATAATCTTTATAACTCTTTCAAGGAGGTTTATTTAATAAAAAAAAAAAAAAAAAAAAAAACTTTTGAACTGTAACAATTTAGGAAACTTGAAAGCACCCCATTTTGAATCACAAAACACAATATATTGAATCAAAAGTGTGACTCAAAATAAGATTAGAGTTAGCACAGGAATGGAAATAGCTAAAATGGGGAAAATATTTCTTCTTCTTTCAAAGTCTAAGTTTCAGATGCCTTATCCTCTGTAACACCAACAAAACATAGACATTCATTAGTACATTCATCACAAAACCAATGTACACATAATGTTACTCAAACTCAGATTTAATTTATTGGAAAAGTTTCTTCAAAGAAAGTAACTCAGTTTTTCCAAAAGTGCTTTGTAGGAATTCAGATGTTTTGAAGTTATTACTAGCAATCCCTGTTGTAATATATTTAACTACGAAAGTATTCCAAAAATTACCAAACTGCCTCTATCTCTTTTTTCTCCTCGATAGATACTCTGTTTCCCATAAAACAGACAGGAAATAACTAACCAACTGTGGACTGTCTCAGAGTCTGAGAAAATTTAAATAATTTTCCAGTTCTAGGTTCTTAAAAGTGTAAATTCGTGGTTAAAACACAATAACACAACTTTAGCATGTCATGGAAAATAATATTTTCTTTTAAAAGTAAAATGTACTACTTTTTGAAGATGAAAATGAGCCGACAGTGCTAAGTAAATAAAAGAAGAAAGTTGTAAAAATATGATTAGAAACACAGTAACCATCTTTTTAACTCACTATTTATTAAAATATCAGAAATCTTAATATACATTTTTAGAACAAAGTTACCTTTTCAATAAAAAAGATAATAAGGTAAATTATTTCTTACCAAATTTCTAATGTATGTAGGTATATAAACTACATTGCCATGCCTTTATGGCTTATTTTCAGAAAGTGATATGCAAGTAAAATGAAAACAAATGGAGAAATGTAGAAACACTACAACATTATCTACTTTGCAGAATTTTAAATTATTAAGGATATTAACATGAATGGTAAATTCCCAAAGTGTAATGTTGTAAAGATTCAAGATTTCTCATATTACAAATAAATAGTTTTAATGTTAGTCATGCATACATATTAAATATGTTCTATATGTATTCTTTTCTTATTATTATTATACTTTAAGTTCTAGGGTACACGTGCACAACCTGCAGGTTTGTTACATATGTATAACTGTGCCATGTTTGTGTGCTGCATCCATCAACTCGTCAACACCCATCAACTCGTAATTTACATCAGGTATAACTCCCAACGCCATCCCTCCCCACTCCCCCCTCCCCATAATAGGCCCTGGTGCATGATATTCCCCTTCCAGAGTCCAAGTGATCTCATTGTTCAATTACCACCTATGAGTGAGAACATGTGGTGTTTGGTTTTCTGTCCTTGTGATAGTTTGCTGAGAATGATGGTTTCCAGGTGCATCCATGTCCCTACAAAGGACACAAACTCATCCTTTTTTATGGCTGCATAGTATTCCATGGTGTATATTGGTGTATATGTACCACATTTTCTTTCTTTTTTTTTAATTCCTATTATACTTTGAGTTCTAGGGTACATGTGCATAACATGCAGGTTTGTTACATATGTATACTTGTGCCATGTTGGTGTGCTGCACCCATCAACTCGTCAGCACCCATGAACTCGTCATTTACATCAGATATAACTCCCAATGCAATCCCTCCCCCCCCCTCCACTCCTCATGATAGGCCCCGGTGTGTGATGTTCCCCTTCCCGAGTCCAAGTGATCTCATTGTTCACTTCTCACCTATGAGTGAGAACATGCGGTGCTTGGTTTTCTGTTCCTGTGATAGTTTGCTAAGAATGATGGTTTCCAGCTTCATCCATGTCCCTACAAAGGACGCAAACTCATCCTTTTTTATGGCTGCCTAGTATTCCATGCTGTATATGTGCCACATTTTCTTAATCCAGTCTGTCACAGATGGACATTTGGGTTGATTCCAAGTCTTTGCTATTGTGAATAGTGCTGCAATAAACATACGTGTGCATGTGTCTTTTATAGTAGCATGATTTATAATCCTTTGGGTATATACCCAGTAGTGGGATGGCTGGGTCATATGGTACATCTAGTTCTAGATCCTTGAGGAATTGCCATACTGTTTTCCATAATGGTTGAACTAGTTTACAATCCCACCAACAGTGTAAAAGTGTTCCTATTTCTCCACATCCTCTCCAGCACCTGTTTTTTCCTGACTTTTCAATGATTGCCATTCTAACTGGTGTGAGATGGTATCTCATTGTGGTTTTGATTTGCATTTCTCTGATGGCCAGTGATGATGAGCATTTTTTTCATGTGTCTGTTGGCTGTATGAATGTCTTCTTTTGAGAAATGTCTGTTCATATCCTTTCCCCACTTTTTGATGGGGTTGTTTGTTTTTTTCTTGTATATTTGTTTGAGTTCTTTGTAGATTCTGGATATTAGCCCTTTGTCAGATGAGTAGGTTGCAAAAATTTTCTCCCATTCTGTAGGTTGTCTGTTCACTCTGATGGTAGTTTCTTTTGCTGTGCAGAAGCTCTTTAGTTTAATTAGATCCCATTTGTCAATTTTGGCTTTTGCTGCCGTTGCTTTTGGTGTTTTAGACATGAAGTACTTGCCCATGCCTATGTCCTGAATGGTACTACCTAGATTTTCTTCTAGAGTTTTTATGGTATTCAGTCTAACATTTAAGTCTCTAATCCATCTTGAATTAATTTTCGTATAAGGAGTAAGGAAAGGATCCAGTTTCAGCTTTCTGCTTATGGCTAGCCAATTTTCCCAGCACCATTTATTAAATAGGGAATCTTTTCCCCATTTCTTGTTTCTCTCAGGTTTGTCAAAGATCAGATGGCTGCAGATGTGTGGTATTATTTTTGAGGACTCTGTTCTGTTCCATTGGTCTATATCTCTGTTTTGGTACCAGTGTCATGCTCTTTTGGTTACTGTAGCCTTGTAGTATAGTTTGAAGTCAGGTAGCGTGATTCCTCCAGCTTTGTTCTTTTGACTTAGGATTGTCTCGGCAATGAGGGCTCTTTTTTGTTTCCATATGAACTTTAAAGCAGTTTTTTCCAATTCTGTGAAGAAACTCATTGGTAGCTTGATGAGGATGGCATTGAATCTATAAATAACCTTGGGCATTATGACCACTTTCACGATATTGATTCTTCCTATCCATGAGCATGGTATGTTCTTCCATTTGTTTGTATCCTCTTTTATTTCTCTGAGCAGTGGTTTGTAGTTCTCCTTGAAGAGGTCCTTTACCTCCCTTGTAAGTTGGATTCCTAGGTATTTTATTCTCTTTGAAGCAATTGTGAATGGAAGCTCATTCATGATTTGGCTCTCTGTTGGTCTGTTACTGGTATATAAGAATGCTTGTGATTTTTGCACATTAATTTTGTATCCTGAGACTTTGCTGAAATTGCTTATCAGCTTAAGGAGATTTTGGGCTGAGACGATGGGGTTTTCTAAATATACAATCATGTCGTCTGTAAACAGGGACAATTTGACTTCTTCTTTGCCTAACTGAATACCCTTGATTTCTTTCTCTTGCTTGATTGCTATGGCCAGAACTTCCAACACTATGTTGAATAGGAGTGGTGAGAGAGGGCATCCCTGTGTTGTGCCAGTTTTCAAAGGGAATTTTTCCAGTTTTTGCCCATTCAGTATGATATTGGCTGTGGGTTTGTCATAAATAGTTCTTATTATTTTGAGATACATTCCATCAATACCGAATTTATTGAGCTTTTTTAGCATGAAGGGCTGTTGAATTTTGTCAAAGGCCTTTTCTACATCTATTGAGATAATCATGTGGTTCTTGTCTTTGGTTCTGTTTATATGCTGGATTACGTTTATTAATTTGCGTATGTTGAACCAGCCTTGCATCCCAGGGATGAAGCCCACTTCATCACGGTGGATAAGCTTTTTGATGTGCTGCTGAATCCGGTTTTCCAGTATTTTATTGAGGATTTTTGCATCGACGTTCATCAGGGATATTGGTCTAAAATTCTCTTTTTTTGTTGTGTCTCTGCCAGGCTTTGGTATCAGGATGATGTTGGCCTCATAAAATGAGTTAGGGAGGATTCCCTCTTTTTCTATTGATTGGAATAGTTTCAGAAGGACTGGTACCAGCTCCTCCTTGTACCTCTGGTAGAATTCAGCTGTGAATCCATCTGGTCCTGGACTTTTTTTGGTTGGTAGGCTATTAATTGTTGCCTCAATTTCAGAGCCTGCTATTGGTCTATTCAAGAATTCAACTTCTTCCTGGTTTAGTCTTGGGAGAGTGTAAGTGTCCAGGAAATTAGGCAATGACCCTCATTAATTAGTTATCCTCATGCACATGCAAGCTTGGGCAGCAGACTTATTTATATTTTCATTGCTACAATTGAGTTATGTATACTCTTGGCAATATATGATCAGAGTTTAATTACTAATTACAATTTCCTTTAAAAATTAAAGTATAATTCAGCAATAAAAATATTAGTTATTTGGTTTGCAGAAAACAGAGCAGAGAAATAAATTTTTATCTTCAGAGGATCGTCTGAAATTTCATGTTTTCCTGTAAAGCAATAAACAAGTGCCTTCTAAAGCCTAAGAAAGAAAGAAAATTACAAAATAAAGGTGACAACATTTTATTTTTGAAATGGTTATTAAAAGAAAATGATATCACCTACCAAACGATATAACTAGAATCATGAGAAATTCTACAAAGCAGAAGAAAGAAATTCCAAAACAACAAAAAAGCAGTCTGACCACTTTACGGATTGTGCATTGAGATAGAAACATTACGTTATAATTTAATTAAGAGCAGTTTTTTTTTTTTTTTCCTTCCTGCATTGTATGTAACCTAATGGTGCATCCTATAATCTGTGAACTCCACAAATCAATAAAATATGGAATGTATATAAAGTAACACCCCCAAAAAGGAATAAAAGAATGGTTAGTAAAATTGCTTCAGTTAGAAATCCTTAAAGGCATGACAACATGCATTATATTCTAGAATAGTAGTTGTCACTGAGATGCTAGTCCCAGTATTCAAGAGGCACACATCACAAAACACTATTTGCTGTGACCCAGGCTTTTGGACATAATGAAGGAAAAAAACAGTAGTTGTACGCTTGTTGGGCCAAACTATTAAGAGAAGATGAGAAATAATGCTAAATCACAACTTCAAAAATCCCACATGACAATTGGGAAAAATTCAGCTCACTAAAACAAAGAGAAATAGACATGTCTTTGGTAAAAGAGACTGGTCATGTTGGAGTTTCCTCACACGTATTTATGTCTTTTCTGTTTCTAAAGAAACACTGTAGGAAGTCAGGGATTTTTCTTTCCTCGTTCACTGCTCTTGATGCCTAGAAAAGTACCTGGCATAGAGTAGACAACACTCGTAAAGAATGAAGAAAGATGGATTCATTTTGCTTATTTGGCAATTATTTGTAAAGAGATGTTGTATGTTCATATAAATATTACAATCCCATATTGCAAACTATTTACAGAAATATCATGAGAACAATGTCAAAAATAAAGGAAACTGGATCTTTTAAAAATGATCTTGTAAATAATTACTGAACAAAGTCATAATAATTACTATTACAGAAGCAACAACTTCCAAACACAGATTTCAAACCTGATGAATTTCCATGTATCTCACATGCCCAGTTGGTTCCTGAATGGTGACAGCTGCTCAGGATGCTCAGGAATCAAGTTATCCTCAAGAATTCACTCATAGATTTGAATAAAAGAAGTTTTGAATTGTTACTACTGGCCAGTAACCAGTGATTTTTTTTTTTTTTTTTTGTCCTTCAAGTGGAAGACTGCTGAACAAAGCAGACATAGCCCCGCACTTGGTGGTGATTAGGATGATTTTTTAAATGAACTACGCTTTTAAGAAAATGCAGTGAAAAAGAGGACGACTGAGATTCACATCCTCTGCAATTAGGGTATTAGAAAAATGCACAATTGCAGATTTAAAATCAGAATAACTGACTTGACTCAAAGGCTTTAAAAAAAAAACTTATGGAATGCATGACATTAGATAACTCTTTTGTTTCTACTTTCTTATCTGTAAAAAGATGTGGCAAAAAATACCTCCAGAGTTTTTGTGACAATAAAAACATGATGTATGTGAAAACATCTTGTGATCTTTAAAGAACTATAAAAATGAAAGTTATTGTTTCAATTATTCCAAACAGGAACCAGAAAGATTATTTCTGCATGGCATTTTGGTGTGATAGTAAATGAGTAAATTCATGCAGAACAAAGGGGACAAAAGTACACTAACAGATTCTGCAAAAGGACTCAAATCCAGGTTTACAATATATCATGTTTAAAGAAGAAGGAGAAGAAAGACAATAAAACAGTTCCATTTTTATATTTTTTAAATCGTTGTAACCATTAACACTAACAAACATAGATTTTGAAACAATTTAATTTTATTTTAATATATAAGGAAATAAAAAATGTTCCTCAAATTAAAATGAAATCTCCAAATTAAGATGATTTTAAAATTAGGATTCTCTTTACACTTTTGATAACTTTCTTTTTAAAACCAATTTTTAAAAAAATAGAGAAAATCAACATTTTTAAATGATGTCTAATTGCAGATGTGTTCTCTATTTCTCATGTAAAATGATTTGGTGGGTTTTTAATACAAAAAATTTAAGTAACATCAAATATAATTGGTTATATAAATAGTGGGTTTAACTAGAAAAAATATTTGAAGATAAACTATATGTGTCGTGATTAACTGGTAATGTTTTATAAATATGTAGAAAAAGCTATATTCTGGAAGTTAGTAACACCTATCTATAGATGTATTTCTAATGGGGGCTTGAAAGGGAAATCAATTATTGGAGAGGCTAACTTTCACTTTCAGATAAATTTTTCATGGACATAAACTGCAATTTGTTTACCGGTGTTTTTGTTTATATTTTGTGTGCAAATGGTGGCAAGATTTAGCTTTATTAAACTGTTATTTTAGGAGCAGGTATAAAAATTTATGGCTAAATTTAAATTGTTATAACAACATTCTCTCAATTCTTATCCTGCATCCAATTTCAATAGAATGGTTCTTATAAAAGATGTGTTTTGTGATTTTTCATCTCCTCTGGAGGACAAATTATGATAACAATAACTGACTTTATAGTAAACCATTCACAGGAGTGCTAGTGCTTGGCACTAGAAAACTTAATCATCCTGGAGTTAAATTGAGATTGTTTTTAAGATAAAACTTTATTGAAACAATCTCCTTTCATTAAGGTTTGCTTTGTTAGGATGAAGACGTGTTTATTTATTTAGGTCTTCACGCAAAAAGACAATGAGAAAGGGGGTGCTATGATCACAAAGTAAGTCTTATACAAAATGTGAGGAGTAGGATGTATCCACATCATTGCTTATGTCCCATCAGGCTAATTACCTGGGATAATGGGTACAAAGCACATTTTGAGACGATAAAGTTGGGAAGAAATCTAGATAGTCTTCATAAATCTAGGTCACAGTAAAATATTATAGAGGTAATATTTTTATAGAAAGAAAGATGAAGTATTAGAATTACAGTGATAATTAGTCGTTAACATTAGCTCAATGGACTGTCATTGAGAACTAATTGAGCAACTCTATTAGCAAGGCTTAATTTGCATAAAGTGGATGAAAATAAATTCATTTTGCCCAGTCCCATAGTGATCTGAGAAATTTTACATTACCACCTAAAGATGGCAAATAAAACATTTTAAACAACAATAAAATGTTTTATTTTTTATGTATTTTTTACTTATTTATTTATTTATTTTTTGAGATGGAGTTTGGCACTGTCGCCCAGGCTAGAGTGCAGTGGCCGGATCTCGGCTCATGCAAGCTCCGCCTCCCGGGTTTACCCCATTCTCCTGCCTCAGCCTCCCAAGTAGCTGGGACTACAGGCGCCAGCCACCTCGCCCGGCTAGTTTTTGGGTTTTCTTTTTTTTTTTTTTTTTGTATTTTTTAGTAGAGACAGGGTTTCACCGGGTTAGCCAGGAAGGTCTCGATCTGCTGACGTCATGATCCGCCCGTCTCGGCCTCCCAAAGTGCTGGGATTACAGGCTTGAGCCACCACGCCCGGCCAAAATGTTTTATATTCTCATGTAACTCTTCAAAATAACTGAGTTCTTTTTAGAACCATGCAAAAGAACATAAATAACTTATTCTGGAGACATTCTCCTGTTAACAGTTTTAGAAAGTTATGACATCTGGAAGTTTCTCCACAAAGTCAGGGCAATTTATCAGTGCAAATAATTTTTGGTAAAACATTGTCAAGAATGGCTTTTCAACACAATATAGTTCTAGAAAAAATTCTATGCTGTCTGTTCCAAATATTTTTCTAATTCTAAGTGAAATAAAATAGATATCCACAAATATTGGTGCCACTATATTTCAATTAGTCACAAAGGCTGAGCATGAGCTTCTATGCTATGTTTTTATAGATAATACTTGTTGTTTAGGGAGGTGCATCTGGTGTTTTTCCTTTTATAAAAACAATGAACTTGGAGCGGAGCACGATGGCAAAATAGAAGTCTACACTGCCCAGTACCCCCACAAGAACATCAGATTGTAACAACTACAGACAAAAAGCAGCATCACAAAAAAACAAAAATCAGCTGAGTACTCACAGTACCTAGTTTCAACTTCAGGTAGCTGAAAGAGGAACTAAAAGGTGTAGCAGACACAGTCTTCAATTGCTAATTCATGCCTCCCCAGGCAACGGCTGCACAGTGTTGCAAAATCTCTCTACTTGAGAGAAGGAGAATGCAGCAACTGGGACACTTTACACTGAACTCATTGTTGCACTGTCACAGTGGAAAGCAGAACCACGCTGTATCCAGCTGATGCCCACTCACATGGGGCACATTTGGACTGGCCCTAGGCAGAGGGGCATCACCCATCACGGTTGGAGCCAGTGGTCCAGCAAGCTTCACCACTGCAGGCTAAAGCATTTTCGAGCCCTAAGTATACTTGAAGGACAATGTAGGTCATAAGGACTGCAATTCTAAGCCAAGTCCTCGTGCTGATCTGAGACTAAAACTAGCGGACTGGAGTTGGTGTCCTGACCTGTCGAGACACCAGCTGAAGCAGCTAGGGCAGTGTTGTGCGACCCATCCCTTATGCCTTTGCAGTGGCTGCATAGTGCAGAGAAACTTGTGCCTTTGGGAGAAAGAGAGCAAACCATTTGTGAGACTACATTGAACTGAGTGCTGTCCCATTATAGCAGAGAGCAAAGCTGTGCTGGGCTAGGCCAGCACCCCTGTACAGAGGGAGCATGTGGACCACACCTAGCCAGAGGGAAATAGCCTATCCTGGAATTCAGAACTTATTTTTCAGTAAGCCTCGCCACTACAGGTCAAACTGCTCTAGGGTCCTAGGTAAATTTGAAAGGCAGTCTAGGACACAAGGACTGTAATTCCTAGGCAATTCCTAGTGCTGTGCTGGGATTAGAATTGGTGGACTCAGGAGCACATGACCTAGGAAGACACCAGATGGGACATTTAAGGGAACGGTTGCACCACTCGTCCTCCAAACTCAGGAAACAGCTCAGCAACAAATTTAATTTGGCTTTCTGCTTGAGAAGAGAGTGACTAGTAGAAGACTGTGTCTTACATCTTGGATACCAGCTCAGCCACAGTAGAACAGGGCACTGGGCAGAGTCACGAGGCTCCCATTTCAGGCCCTAGCTGATGGATGACATTTCTGGACATACCTTGAGCCAAAAGGAATCCACCGCCTTGAAGAAAAAGACCCAATCAGAACAGGATGCATCACCTGCTGACTAAAGAGCCTTTGGACTCCAAATAACCAACAACAATACCCAGTAAAGTTGTCATGGTCCCTGGGATCTGAGATGTGCCAGTTTTGTGTGCGACCTAGCATATTCCCAGCTGTGGTAGCTATAATGAAAGACTCCTTCTGTTTGAGAAAAGCAGAGGAAAAGTAAAGGGAATTCTGTCCTGCACATTCGGTTCCAGCTGGGCCACAGCAGGGTAGAGCACCAACCAGGCTCTTGGGGTCCCGAAGTCTAGCCTAGGCTCTTAACGTGTCCGGACCTGCCCTGCTCCAGAGGGGAGCCCACTGCCCTGAAGGATGAGTCTCAGGCCTGGCTGCATTCACCACAAATTGACTAAAGATCCCTTGGGCTTTAAGGGAACAATGATGATATCCTGGCAGAACCCTCATGGTCCAATGGTGTTGGTTGTTGCAAGGAGAGGCTCCTCTGCCTATGGAAAGGAAAAGGAAGTGAGAGGGACTTTATGTTGGAGTTTGAGTGCCTGCTTAGATACAGAAGAATAAAACATCAGATAAATGTATGAGGCTTTTGACTCCAAGCCCTGGTTCCCAAACTGTATTGCTGGATCCACCTGGGGATGGGGGAACTCATCCCCATGAAGGGAAGGAAATAAACCTGGCTTGCTTACCGCCTGCTGATCAAAGAGTCCTAGTGTTATGAGTACACATAAGTGGTAGCCAGGTGGTGGTTACAGCGGGCTTTGGGCAAGACCCAGTGCTGTGCTGGCTTTAGGCCTGAATAAGCACCGTCCCAATGGTGGTGGCAACAAAAGTGTTGTGTCCTCCCACCCTTAGTTCTAGGTGTCTCAACACACACAAAGGGAGACTCCATTTGCATGAGAGAAAGTAAAAGAAAAGAACCAGAGTCTTTGCCTGATAATCAAGATAATTTTTTCAGATCTAATTCAAGACCACCAAGACATTATCTCTATAAATCTGCAAGAAACACAGCATTGTTGGGTTTTAAGGCCCAAGTCCCTTCAAATACCTCAAAAGCTTTCCCAAAGATGGGCATAAAAAAGCCCAAGTTGCAAAACTATAAATGCCTAACTATTCAATGCCTAGAAACAACATCTGCAAGCATCAAGGCCATCCAGAAAAACATGACCTTATAAATGAACTAAAGAAGTCACCAGGGACCAATCCTGGAGAATCAGAAATATATGAAATTTTAGACAGAATATTCAAAATAGCTGTTTTGAGGAAACTCAAAGAAATTCAAGAAAATATGGAGAAGAAATTCACAATTTTATCCAATACTTTTTTATTATTATTATTATACTTTAAGTTCTAGGGTACATGTGCATAACGTGCAGGTTTGTTACATATGTATACTTGTGCCATGTGGTGTGCTGCACCCATCAACTTGTCAGCATCCATCAATTCGTCATTTATATCAGGTATAACTCCCAAAGCAATCCCTCCCCCCCGCCCCATGATAGGCCCCGATGTGTGATGTTCCCCTTCCCGAGTCCAAGTGATCTCATTGTTCAGTTGCCACCTATGAGTGAGAACATGCGGTGTTTGGTTTTCTCTTCTTGTGATAGTTTGCTAAGAATGATGGTTTCCAGCTGCATCCATGTCCCTACAAAGGACGCAAACTCATCCTTTTTTATGGCTGCATAATATTCCAATACTTTTAACAAATGGATTGGAATTATTTTTAAAAATTAAGGAGAACTTCTAGAGTAGAAAATGCAATTGATATTCTGAAGAATGCGTCAAAGTCTGTTAATAGCAGAACTAATCAAGCAGAAAAAAAGAGTTAATCAACTTGAAGACAGGCTATTTACAAATACAGTCAGAGGAAACAAAAGAAAAAAGAATAAAAAACAACGAAGCATGACTACAAGACTAGAAAATAGCTTTAAGTGGACAAATCTAAGAGTTATTGGCCTTAAAGAGCAGGTAGAGAGACAGATGGGGTAGAAAATGTCTTCAAAGGGATAATTACAGAGAAATTCCCAATTCCAGAGAAAGGTATCAATAGCTAAGTACAAGGAGGCCATATAGCACTAAGAAGACTGAATCCGAAGAAGACTACATCAGGAAATTGAATAATTAAATCCCCAAAGGTCAAAGATTAAGAAAGGATTCTAAAAGCATTAAAAGAAAAGAAACAAACAACACACACTGGATTTCTAATACATCTGACAGCAGTCTTTTCAGTGAAGACCCTGTAAGAAAGCAGAGTGACATGACATATTTAAAGTGCTTGACTGGGCACAGTGGCTCACACCTATAATCCCCACACTTTGGGAGGCTGAGGCGAACAGACCACTTGGGGTAAGGAGTTTGAGGCTAGCCTGGGAAAGATGGCAAAACTCATCTCTACTAAAAATATAAAAATTAGCTGGGGATGGTGGTATGTGCCTGTAGTCTCAGCTATTTGAGAGGCTGAGGCACAAGAATCTCTTGAACCTTGGAGGCGGAGGTTGCAGTGAGCCAAGATCATAATTCTGCACTCCAGATTGGGCAATAGGGCAAGACTCTTTCTAAAGAAAAGAAAAAAATAAATGCTGAAAGAAAACACTTTCACTCTAGAATAGTATATCTGTTGAAAATATCCTTTAAGCATGAAAAAATAAAGACCCTCCTAGACAAACAAAAGTCGAGGGATTTCATCAACACCAGATCTGTCCTAAAAGAAATGCTAGAGGAAGGACATTAATAAGTATTAAGAAATCATCTGAAGTTATTTGAGTAAATGTGTTTGCAGTAGCATTGAGTGATCTTTTGTATTTCTGTGCTGTCAGTTGTAGTATCTGCCATTTCATTTCTAATTGAGCTCATTTGGATTTTTTATCTTGTTTTCTTGGTTAACCATGACATCAATTTTATGTATCTTTTCTAAGAACCAGATTTTTTGTTTCATTTATCTTTCGTATTTTTTTTTTTCAATTTTATTTAGTTCTGCTCTGATCTTGGTTATTTTCTTTCTTTTGCTGGGTTGGGTTTAGTTTGTTCTTGTTACTCTAATTCCTCAAATTGTGGCTTTAGATTGTCTAGTTGTGCTCTTTCAGACTTTTTGATGTAAGCATCCAAAGCTATGAGCTTTTCTCTTAGCACCACCTTTGCTGTATCCCTTTGCTGAGGTTTTGATAGGTTGTGTCACTATTATCATCCAGTTTGAAGATTCACACCCTGATTTCATTGTTGACTCAGTGATAATTCAGAAGGAGGTTATTTAATTTCCATGTATTTGAATCGTTTTGAAGGTTCCTTTTGGAGTGGATTTCCAGTCTTTTTCCACTGTGATCTGAGAGAGTGCTTGATATAATTTCAGCTTTCTTAACTTTAATGAGATTTATCTTGTGGCCTATAATATAGTCTGTCTTGGAGAATGTACCACGTGCTGATGAATAGAATGCATATTCTACAATTGTTGGGTAGAAGGTTCTGTAAATATTTTTTAAGTCCATTTGTCCCAGAGTATAGTTTAAATTCATTGTTTCTTTGTTGACTTTTTGTTTTGATGACCTGTTTAGTGCTGTCAGTGGAGTATTAAAGTTCCCCACTATTATTGTGTTGCTGTCAATCTCATTTCTTAGGTCTATTAGTCATTGTTTTATAAATCTGGAATCTCCAGTGTTAGGTACATATTTATTTAGAGTTGTGATATTTTCCTGTTGCACAAGGCCTTTTATCATATAATGTCCCACTTTGGTTTTTCTAAATGCTGTTCCTTTAAAGTTTCTATCGTCTGGTACAAGAATAGCTACTCCTGCTCACTGTTGGTGTCCATTTGTGTGGAATATCTTTTTCCTCCTCTTTACCTTAAGTTTGTGTGAGTCCTTATGTGTTAGGTGAGTCTCCTGAAGGCAACAGAAACATGGTTGGTGATTTCTAAGCCATTCTGTAATTCTGTATTGTTTAAGTGGAGTGTTTAGGCTGTTTACATTTAACGTTAGAGGAGATGGATAAATTGCTGTAAAGATACAAACCCCTTAGCTTAAGTCAGGAAGAATTAGAAACCCAGAGCAGACCAATAACAAGCAGTGAGATTGAAATGGTAATAAAAAAATTAGCACCACCACCATCAACAACAACAAATCCAGTACCAGAAGGATTCACAGCTGAATTTTACAAGAAATTTAAAGAAGAATTGGTACCAATCTTACTGACACTACTCCACAAGATAAAGAGGAAATCCTCCCTAAATCATTCTAAGAAGCCAGTATCACCCTAATACCAAAAACAGGACAGGACATAACAGCAACAGCAACAGCAACAATTAATGATCTGCTTCATACAAGAAACACATTTCACCTATAAAGATAAAATATATCTTAGGACAATATTGAAAGAAAAGACTAAACAGGTCATTATATAATGATAAAGGGGTTAATCATTAAACTCCCAAAGGTCAAAGCAGGAAGCTAAATAATAATAAATATATATGCGCTCAATTCTGGAGCACCCAGATACACAAAATTAATATTATTAGAGCTAAAGAGAGAGCTAGATCTGAATACAATAATAGCTGGAGGGTACAACACCCCACCTACAGTATTGAAATGATCTTGCAGACAGAAAACCAACACACAAATATTGGAGTTAATCTGCACTATTTCAATAAATGGACCTAATAGATATATACAGAACATTTTACCCAACAGCTGAAGAGCTGAAGAATACACATTCTTCTCCTCAGCACATGGATTATTCTCAAGAAAAGACCATATGATAGATCACAAGAGAAGTCTTAAGACATTTAAAAACTGAAATAACATAAAGCAGCTTCTCTGATTACAATGAAACAAAACTGGAAATTTATAAAAGGAATTTGGGAAACTACACAAACACATAGAGGGACATTATATAATGATAAAAGGATTAGTCCAACCGGAGAATATCACAATCCTAAATATATATACACCTAACACTGGTGGTCCCAAATTTGTAAAACAATTACTACTAGACCTAAGAAATTAGATAGCAACAGAGTAATAGTGAGAAACTTTCATACTCCAACAGCGCTAGACAGCCAATCAAGACCGAAAGTCAACAAAGAAAAAATGAACTTAAACTATAGCTTAGAATAAATGGACTTAACAGATATTTATAAGACATTCTACCCCCAAACTGCAGAATATACATTTTTCTCATCAGCACATGGAACATTCTCCAAGGTAGACCATATGATAGGCCGCAAAACAAGTCTCAATAAATTTAAGATAGTCAAAATTACATCAAGTACTCTCTCTCAGACCACAGTGGAATAAAATTGGAAATTAACTCTGAAAGGAACCCCCACAACTATACAAATACATGGAAATTAAATAGTCTGCTCCTGAATGATCTTTGGGTTAACAATGAAATCAAGGTGGACATTAAACCATTCTTCACGACTGGGCAGGATGGCTCATGCCTGTAATCCCAGAACTTTGAGAGGCCAAGGTGGGTGTATCACTCGAGCTTGAAAGTTTGAGACCAGACTGGCCAACATAGTGAAACCCAGTATCTACTAAAAACACAAAAAACTTAGCCAGTGTGGTGGTGTGCTACTGTAATCCCAGCTACTAGGGAGACTGAGACAGGAGAATCACTTGAACCCCGGAGGTGGAGGTTGCAGTGAGCTGAGACTATGCTATTGCACTCCAGCCTGGGCAACAAAAGCGAAAACTCTGTCTCAAAAACAAACGTTCTTCGAACTGAATGATTATAGTGACACAACCTATCAAAACCTCTGGGATACAGCAATAGCAATGCTAAGAGGACATTTCATAGCTTTAAATGCCTACATTGAAGAGTCTGAATGAGCACAAATAGACAATCTAAGGTCACACCTCAAGGAATTAGAGAGACAAGAACAAACCAAACACAAACCCAGCAGAAAAAATAAATACAAAAATCAGAACAGAACTAAATAAAATTGAAACGAAATAAATACAACAAATAGATGAAACGAAAAGCTGGTTATTTGAAAAAATAAAATAGACATACCATTAATGAGATTTTTCAATAAAAGAAGAGAGAAGATCCAAATAAGCTCAATTTTATAAACAAAATAGAAGATACTATAAATGATTCTGGAGAAAATCAAAAGATCATTCAAGTGTACTGTGAACCTCTTTATGTGCACAAAGTAGGAAACCTAGAGGAGACGGATAAATTTCTCGAAATATACAGAAATTCCTGTAAACCCTCCTAGATTAAACCAGGAAGAACAGACCAATAACAGACCAATAACACGTAGTGAGATTGAAACAGTAACAAAAAAATTGCCAACAAAAAATATCCAGGATGATATAAATTCACAGCTGAATTCCGTCATTCAAAGAAGAATTGGTAGCAATCCTGCTGAAAATATTTCAAAAGACAGAGAAAGATGGAAGCCTCTATAAATTCTGCGAAATCAGTATTAACCTGATACCAAAATCAGGAAAGAACATAACAACAGAAAAAGAAAACTGCAGACCAGTATCTCTGATGAACATGGATGTAAAAATCCTCAACAAAATACTAGCTAACCAAATCCAGCAGCATGTGAAAAATATAACACACCATTATCAAGTGGGTTTCATACCATGGATGTGGGATTAGATTAACATATGCAAGACAATAAATGCAATACACCACATAAACAGAGTTAAAAACAAAAATTATGTGATCATCTCAACAGATGAATAAAAAGCATTTGACAAAATTCAGCATCACTTTATGCTTAGAACGCTTAGCAAATTAGCGTAGATGGGACATGCTTTAAGGTAACGAAAGCCGTCTATGACAAACTCACTGCCAGCATAATACTGAACGGGGAAAAGTTGAAGGCATTCCCCCTAAGAAGTGGAACAAGACAAGGATGCTCACTTTTACCACTTCTACTCAACATAGTATTGGAAGTTTTAGCCGGATCAATCAGAGAAGAGGAAGAAATAAAGAGTATCCAAAGTGGTAAAAAGGAAGTCAAACTGTCACTATTTACCATAATATGATTGAATACCTAGATCACCACTAAATCACCACTAAGGCAATCTGTAGATTCAACGCAATCCTTATCAAAATACCAATGACATTCTTCACAGAAATAGAAAAAAAAAAAAAAAAAAAAAAAACTATTCTAAAATTTATATGGAATCAGCAAAAACCCAGAAAAGCCAAAGATGTCTTGAGCAAAAGAACAACACTGTAGGAATTGCTTTACCTGACTAAATTATACTACAGAGATGTTGGATAGAGAAAATGTGGTACATACATACTATACAGCCGTAATAAAGAATGAGATCCTGTAGTTTGCAACAACATGGATGGACCTGGGGGTTATTATGTTAAGTGGAATAAATTAGACAAACTTTGCATGTTCTTACTTACTTGTGGGATGTAACAAATCAAAACAATTAAACCCATATCGATCAAGAGTAGGATGGTTACCAGAGAGACTGCAAAGGGTAGTGAAGGATGTGAGGAAAGTGGTGATAGTTAATGGGTGCAAAATTAAAATAGTTAGAATTAGTGAATAAGGCCTAATATTTGATGGCACAATGGGGTGTTTATAGTCAAGAATAATTTAATTGTACATTTAAAAATAACTAAAATAATTGTATTGTTTGTAATACAAAGTATAAATGCTTGAGGAGCTGAATACCCTTGTCCAAGATGTGATTATTATGCTTTGCATGCCTGTATCAGGGTGTGTCATATATCCCGTTAATATATACACCTACTATGTACCCACAATAATTAAAAATAAAACTGAAAAAGTTTTTTTTTAAATATAAGAAGTAATGTCTGTTGTCCGTTATAAAAATGGATAGATAAAATAATATTTTAATGTATAGGTTATTCAGGAAGACACACTAATAAACGTGATGGTAGAAATTTTAAGATTAGTGAATCACTGCAGGAATTGAAGAAGTGTCCTACAGATTTGTTTCTCAATAAATTTTACAGATATGATTTTTTTAAGATAGCAGTTTGGTTTAATTATTGATGAAATGTTATTGGTAAAACACTTTTTTCATAATATTTTACAAATGCATTTTAGATTCCAGTTGCATATAATTATGTTTATACATAAATTACAAAAAATATAGATGTTATTCCTAATCGTACAAAGCTCATAGAATGGTTTCTGCCACACAGTAAGCATTCAGTATCTTAATAAGTGTTTAATTAATGAATAAAAGAATAAAAAAGTCAATAAACATAGACATTTTCAATTTTCCAAAAATACTACTGATTTATTAATAATATAAAGACAAATCACCAGATGACTCTTTTTGAGGTAAATGAATCAGGTAAGATGATTTTTGAAATAAATTATTTGGTGATTACAAAGCAAGAGGTTTCATATTGTGCATGTAGTATTTTGTCTCCAAATTTGTAGTTCTTCCTGTTCATTTATTGATGTATTTGATCATTTAACAAATACTTGTTAAATGCCTATTATGGCATAATAAATGTGCTAGGCATGGCCATGGAATGAATAAAATTGTAAGCATTTCCCCTTACCTCAAAGTATCTAAATATATTGGCAAATACAGAGGCATCAAGAGGAACGTTTGAACTCCAAGTTAAATATTAACAACAATTAATTACAAGAGAGTACTTTATAAACCGAAATGGTATTTTATGTATGTACAATTTACTGGTTGTCTGCTCAAATAATTTTCTCATAGTGATTACTTCTAGTGCAGAAACCAAATTGTATGAGAAACTGCTAATCATGTAAATCAAGCAAATGGAACTGGATAATCTTAAGGGATGTTTTCATAGTGCTGTGGATTTGAAAAAAAAATATTCTGAAGAATAATTTCAGTCTAAAGAACTCTGTACGTTAACTAAATATTTATTAAATATCTACTATTCATAGCAAAACATTTTATTATTAGCAGTGTCAAATTGCTTCTCCCTCTCCTTGAGATTATGATTGACAATAAAGAACGTACTCTCTATTTATTCTTCAACAAATGTATCACTCTTTACGAGCCAATCTGTAAGGTGAAGAGGGATGTCATGATAGAAAAGACATCTTGGACATCAATATTCTTACTCATTTACTTCAGCATAATGTATGTTTCTGCCATTATAGTTTTTGGCCATACAAAACTGGCTAACATGTTCAGTTATATATTTTATCTTAGCATTATTTGATTCCTTGAACACTTAAAGAAGTATTAGAAGAGTTTCTCTCCAACAATCTGCATGTGATATGTTAATTAAAAACTAATAAGTAAAAAAATAAACTATAAAAACATATATCTCACCAAATACATATACACAATTCTATTGGTTCTTTTTATACTAAAAAACATCTCTTGCAAGAAGATCTCATACGCTTTTTCTTAGATTCCATTACAGTAAAGAAAGTTTTTTTATCATTTGATTTAAAAATGCTGTGAGAATATTTGTTGCAAGAAGTCTGTTCCAGTTAACAGACAGAAACTTAGACACAGGTATCGTTTCTTGAGCTGAAATATGTATAGAAAGTATTGTTAACACAAATAATATTTTAATATGTTCCATTCTATTCAAGGAAGAAAGACTTACACCTGGGATTGTATACTTTTTTTTGTAAATATTCTTATATATCATAATATTTTAATTATGAAATATTTAATAAAATACAATAGACATGTAAAGTTTAGAGTTTTGTTATTTATTTTATTATTTCTGGTTGAAACTTAAAAATAATATTGGATAATTTTTATTCAGTCTCTTTTGTTTCTTGCTCAGGCTTCTTAGATAGATGCTTGTGTGAGATCTTAGATAAGTGATCACATTCGCACTGTCAAAGAAAAGCTTATATGAGTTTTGCACAAAATTAGATGCTGGAAATCTGTAAAAGAAAATCAATAATAGTTTACCTTTTTCTCATTACAAAGCTTGACCTACTATTAGGCATAGAAAAAACTTAATATATTTGGTATTCTCCATAACAGCCACAGCTATTCCATATTAAATTTATATACACGTTATGTTTATAGATACATGGAATTATTTAAGAACAGGAAATTTACGGACAAAGAGATATATTAATTGGGAGGTTTTATTTATCCTCCAGTTGCTGGTTGAATTTAGCTTTAAAAAATACAAGAAATGAATCATAAGTCATCTTCCATGAAACTGAAGCTGTAGGTTTTCAAGCCTTAAATAAGAAAAAGTTCATTGTGTCTTTCAGTACATGGGCAGAAAATCACACATGGAAAATTCTTTTAGAGGCTCTGATATGCATAAACGTAGTGGAAAAGCCACTTTAATCTCCTTAGCTTTTTCAGAATCTTCTTGATTTCTAGATACATTTCTTGCTTTGTGTTTGGATTTTATGTCTTACAGTGATGACCCTCCCTGTTTTCATTACCTAGAAAAATACAGTAGGTATTGCATCAATTGTCTAGAAGGTGTATCATAAAAATAATGTTAGAAATGCCCTAAATAACTTTAGTGACTCACTATAGTATTCACTTATAGAACAAAAATATACACAATTATAAATCTCAATAATATGAATGATTTGTCAGTGGAGGATATTTTATTTTGCACAGAAAATCACTAGCAAATTGCATAAACTCAGTGTTTAAATTTATACCTGGACATTTATGTATTCATATATATCATTAAAGTACTTATATGTGTAAACTATATATACATTATATATATGTTCTTATGCATATGCAGGTGCATATTCATATGCATGTCTATATATACTCATACATATTCATGTGTATATATATGTGTTATAGATTTATTACACAGTATACATGTAGTGTAACTTATGTATATACTTACATTTAAAACAAAATTATATAGACAGATAAAATTAGGAAAATTCATTTATTATGTTGTAAATATAAAGTTTCAGCTTTGGAGTAGAGTACAGAATCTTACCACTGACTAACTCTGTATCTTTGATCAAGTTACCTAATCTTTATAAACCTGTTTCCTCTTCTGGAAAATGTGTATGACACAAATCTATGTCCTTCAGAGTTTGCTATTGTAAGGATTAAATAAGCTAATGAAAGCAGAGAAGAAAATTGCACAATCTATTCTCATGGTAGATATTCAATTAATATTGAACACCTCCTCTTTATTTCAGTCCCTGTTTAATAGCATCACTTATTGGGAGAAATTATTGTGCATTTTTGTGCATATCGTGTAGGGAAGAGTCCAAATTAAAAGAAATTGCAAAAATGTTTGTCTTCTCACACAATGAAAAAATAACAAAATAACTCTGAAGAAATTATTGCTTTACTTTTTACCTCAGTCGGTTGAAAGTATATTATCTCTGAGCACAAGCTATTATTAACACCAACAATTGTTTTTATCTTTCTTTTAGTGTTTCAAATTATCTGAAGCTATGCTTTAGGATGTATTCAAATACTCCATCTTCTGTGCTCGTTATCCTTTTAGATTCATACAACAATCATTTGAGTAGTTTGAGTTTCCAATTCGCCAGCATGGCAAAGTGATGATGTAATCAGTGTCCCCTCGGTGCTAGTAAGACAGTTGCATTTCAACACCTCACTGGGATCCTCTGCAACTACTTATCTTTGAGGAAAACTGCTCACAAGTCAACGTGGGGCACAGGAATTTGTTCAGCCACTGATTTTTATATGTTAATTTCTATATTAAATTGAATGCTAACTGACAATTTTACATAGTTCCTGGGTTTTTTCTTAGTTTTTTTAATTCTCACAAGCATGAGGTTGGACAGTATGGTGCGTAGAATCTCAGTCAACACGTATGTTCCTTTTATATGATGTAACATAAGAAGGGGTTAATGTTTTCTAATCCTAGCTGAGGTAATGCTCTAATATCCTCTTATCTTTGAGTTATTTATTAATAATTGTTAATTTTATCATTATTTGTTTATCTAACATTAAACAAACATTAAATGAGTACCAGGTATGTTAATATGACCCAGTCACTATTGTATGTGTTAATGTAATTACTCACATTCCTAATGGAGAAATAAATTGATAATAATGTTTACCAACTTATTCCTAAGTGTTTATGACTATGTGGTATAATGAACAAGCACCATAAAATCTTTGCTGAAACAGTATGTACAGGTTTTCAATGTTATTGTTTCTCTGCTGAGTTAGATGATTATCTCAGATATGACTAGGGATGAGCTAATAACTGTATAACATTTAGAAGATTCAGTTATTTGATATTGCTTCCCTTGCTAAGCTGTGTCTTTTGAAAATTAATATTACAAATATATACAAAAAACAAGGAACATGCCCTATAAAACGGAATGGAATTGATAGACACAATTAACCCTAGCAGTATCTAAGTTGTAATCAATTCAGTCCCCATATTTGGACAGGTGACACAAAAGATGGGAAAATGGCAGGTCTACTCTGCAGTGTTCGTGTCCTTGATACCAATTGCTACCTAGCTCTAGTTTTATGTTTTGATGTTTCACATGATAGTTGTTTTGGAAATGTGTTTTACCACAAATAGTTGACAGCCATTGATCTAATCATTATTACAAATAACTGATATTACTACATGTTTTTTATCTTATATAATATATGTAGGTTATCAACTGAATTATTGTTGGGCTTGACAATAATACTCTCATGAATTTTATTGATAGAAAATGAGTCAATGTGTAAGAAAGTGAGGTAGAACATACCTGAACAATATTGCTGTAATTATCAAACTCAAGTGGTATATGCCATATGTAAAATTAGTCAACACTTTGTATTAGCTCATATTTTCATATTTCCTAAAACAATGTTAACTAAATATATACATTTTAATAGTCTTTTTCTTTAAGAGCAGTTTTAGGTTTACATCAAAACTTAATGGAATGTATGGAGATTTCCCATATACTCTCTCCCCTGATACATGTCTAGCCTCATTATCAACATCCTCCACCAGTGTGATGTATTTATCACAATTGGTAAATTTTCACTGATACATTATTATCACGCAAAATCTGAAGTTTACATTCAAGTTCACTTTTTGTATTGTACATTTTGGGTGCTTAGGAAGATGTGTAATGACCTGTATCCACCATTATATTATACGGGGTAGTTTTACTACTCTAATAATCCTCTGTGCTCTATTCAGCCTCACTTCCCTCTGAAAACAACTACAGTTCATGTATCTTGATCTGTTAATTTATTGTTTTCACATAAATTGAAACAAAAAAATTCAGGCCGGGCATGGTGACTCATGCCTGTAATCTCAACACTTTGGGAGGCCAAGGCGGGCGAATCTTGAGGTCAGGAGTTCACGACTAGCCTGACCAACATAGTGAAGCCTTGTCTCTACTAAAAATACAAAAAATCAACCGGGTGTGGTGGCAGGCACCTGTAATCTCAGTTACTCAGGAGGCTGAAGCAGGAGAATCGTGTGAACCCAGAAGGTGGAGATTGCAGTGAGCCGAGATCAAGCCATTGCACTCCAGCCCGAGAGACAGTGTGAGATTCCGTCTCAAAAAGAGAAAAAAAAAAAAAAAAAAAAAAAAAAAAAATCAGTATATCTTTTATATAGCAATGTCAGTGTTTTGTTGCTTTGTTTCAGCATAAATACTTAGCAGCCCAGCGAGTTATTATCATTTATCACAAAGGAAGAAATTGAGCCATTAACAGCTCAGTTAACTTTCCCAAGGTCATAGAACTAGAGAAATGATTCTGGTTTCCTTCAGTAAATTATAATGTCTTCTGAAACATTTTCTCTACATTTAGCATGACGCTTCATGAAACTACTTGAAGTCCATAAATGTTCATGACTGACTAATCTACAAGTGGAGCTGATCATAGGAACTCTAACCCAGTAAGATTTGCATGTTTTCCTAATTTTATTTTTTCAGTCATGATAAAATGGTGCAGAAAATATAATGTTTAATTAAGTTGAACTCTAATTTTTTTTGAAAAAACTTTCTTTTTTTATATTTATTTATTTATTTATTTATTTTATTATACTTTAAGTTCTAGGGTACATGTGCATAACGTGCAGATTTGTTACATATGTATACTTGTGCCATGTTGGTGTGCTGCACCCATCAACTCATCAGCACCCATCAATTCGTCATTTATGTCAGGTATCACTCCCAGTGCAATCCCTCCCCCCTCCCCCCTCCCCATGATAGGCCCCAATGTGTGATGTTCCCCTTCCCAGTCCAAATGATGTCATTGTTCAGTTCCCACCTATGAGTGAGAACATGCGGTGTTTGGTTTTCCGTTCTTGTGATAGTTTGCTAAGAATGATGGTTTCCAGCTTCATCCATGTCCCTACAAAGGACACAAACTCATCCTTTTTTATGGCTGCATAGTATTCCATGGTGTATATGTGCCACATTTTCTTAATCCAGTCTGTCACAGATGGACATTTGGGTTGATTCCAAGTCTTTGCTATTGTGAATAGTGCCGCAATAAACATACGTGTACATGTGTCTTTGTAGTAGAATAATTTATAATCCTTTGGGTATATACCCAGCAGTGGGATGGCTGGGTCATATGGTACATCTAGTTCCAGATCCTTGAGAAATTTCCATACTGTTTTCCATAATGGTTGAACTAGTTTACAATCCCACCAACAGTGTAAAAGTGTTCCTATTTCTCCACATCCTCTCCAACACCTGTTGTTTCCTGACTTCTTAATGATTGCCATTCTAACTGGTGTGAGATGGTATCTCATTGTGGTTTTGATTTGCATTTCTCTGATGGCGAGTGATGATGAGCATTTTTTCATGTGTCTGTTGGCTGTATGAATGTCTTCTTTTGAGAAATATCTGTTCATATCCTTTGTCCACTTTTTGATGGGGTTGTTTGTTTTTTTCTTGTATATTTGTTTGAGTTCTTTGTAGATTCTGGATATTAGCCCTTTGTCAGATGAGTAGATTGTGAAAATTTTCTCCCATTCTGTAGGTTGCCTGTTCACTCTGATGGTAGTTTCTTTTGCTGTGCAGAAGCTCTTAGTTTAATTAGATCCCATTTGTCAATTTTGGCTTTTGCTGCCGTTGCTTTTGGTGTTTTAGACATGAAGTCCTTGCCCATGCCTATGTCCTGAATGGTATTACCTAGGTTTTCTTCTAGAGCTTTTATGGTATTAGGTCTAACATTTAAGTCTCTAATCCATCTTGAATTAATCTTCGTATAAGGAGTAAGGAAAGAATCCAGTTTCAGCTTTCTACTTATGGCTACCCAATTTTCCCAGCACCATTTATTAAATAGGGAATCCTTTCCCCATTTCTTGCTTCTCTCAGGTTTGTCAAAGATCAGATGGCTGTAAATGTGTGATATTATTTCTGAGGACTCTGTTCTGTTCCATTGGTCTATATCTCTGTTTTGGTACCAGTACCATGCTGTTTTGGTTACTGTAGCCTTGTAGTATAAATCACTAAATGTCCACAAGAGAAAGCAGGAAAGATCTAAAATTGACACTCTAACATCACAATTAAAAGAACTAGAGAGGCAAGAGCAAACACATTCAAAAGCTAGCAGAAGCCAAGAAATAACTAAGATCAGAGCAGAACTGAAGGAGATAGAGACACAAAAAACCCTCCAAAAAATCAATGAATCCAGGAGTTGGTTTTTTGAAAAGATCAACAAAATTGACAGACCACTACCAAGACTAATAAAGAAGAAAAGAGAGAGGAATCAAATAGACGCAATAAAAAATGATAAAGGGGATATCACCACCGACCCCACAGAAATACAAACTACCATCAGAGAATACTATAAACACCTCTACGCAAATCAACTAGAAAATCTAGAAGAAATGGATAATTTCCTGGACACTTACACTTTTCCAAGACTAAACCAGGAAGAAGTTAAATCCCTGAATAGACCAATAGCAGGGTCTGAAATTGAGGCAATAATTAATAGCCTACCAACCAAAAAAAGTCCAGGACGAGATGGATTCACAGCTGAATTCTACCAGAGGTACAAGGAGGAGCTGGTACCATTCTTTCTGAAACTATTCCAATCAATAGAAAAAGAGAGAATCCTCCCTAACTCATTTTATGAGGCCAACATCATCCTGATACCAAAGCCTGGCAGAGACACAACAAAAAAAGAGAATTTTAGACCAATATCCCTGATGAACATCGATGCAAAAATCCTCAATAAAATACTGGCAAACCGGATTCAGCAGCACATCAAAAAGCTTATCCACCATGATGAAGTGGGCTTCATCCCTGGGATGCAAGGCTGGTTCAACATTCGCAAATCAATAAACATAATCCAGCATATAAACAGAACCAAAGACAAGAACCACATGATTATCTCAATAGATACAGAAAAGGCTTTTGACAAAATGAAAAAACTTTCAATATCAATTGACAGTTTATAACTGTACAAATTTATGAGGTACAAAGTGATGTTATGATTTATGCAAGCAATATGGAGCAATTAAATTAAACTACTTAACATATCTATCATCTCAAATAGTTAACTTTTTTTGTAGTGAGATAATCTGAAACTTCCTATCTGAGCAATATGAAATGTACAATATTCTTTTATTAACTATATTCACTACGCTATTCAATAGACCTAAAAAAATAAGTGTTTCCTGTCTAAATGAGATTTGTGTACACTTCAACCATTCTCTCTCCACTTCCTCCACCCTTCAGCCTCTGTAACCAACATTTTACTGTATGCTTCTGTTAGTTTTATTATTTTAGGTTCCACATATAAGTGAGAACATGTGATTTTTTTCTTTCTGTGGCTGATTTATTTCACTTAGCACAATGTTCTCCATTTCCATCCATGTGTCTCAAATGACAGCATTCCCATCTCTTTTAAAAGCTGAATAGTATTACGTTGTGTATATCAACCACATATTCTATATCTATTCATCAGTTGATAAACATTTAGGTTGATTCCATAACTTGGCAACTGTGAATAATACTGCAGTGAACACAAGAGTGCAGACATCACTTCTACAAACTGATTTCAAATATTTTTGGTTATACATAGAAGTGAGATTTTTGGATGATATAGCAATTCTATTTTTAGTTTTTGAGTAAGCTTTATACAGTTTTCTATAATGGCTGTAAGAATTTACATCCATGCCAACAACATACAAGGATTCTCTTTTCTTCACATCTTCGCCAACCCTTGTAAACTTTCATCTTTTGATTACAGCCATTCTGACAGGTGTGGAATGATACCTCGCTGTGGTTTTAATATGTATTTCTTTAATGATAAGTGATGTTGAGAATTTTTTTCATGCGCGTGTTGACCACTTATATGTCTCCTTTTAAGAAGTGTCTATTAAGATTTCCTGTCCATTTTTATTTATTTGTTTTTGCTATTGAGTTGTTTAAGCTCCTTATATATTTTGAATATTAATCCTTTATCAGATGTATGGATTGCAAATATTTTGTCCCAGTTATTATGTTGCCTGTACACATTGCTAATTGCATTTTTTATTGTGCAGAAGCTTTTTAGTTTGCAACAAATCCATTGGCTTTTATATGCTTTTTTTGTCTGTATTTCTGGGGTCAAATTCAAGGCATTATTGCCCAGCTCAATGTTGTATAGTTTTTCCCTATGTTTTCTTCTAATGATTTTACTTTATCTGGTTAAGTCTTTAATCCATTTTTAGTTGATTTTTGTACACAGTATGAGATAAGGGCTCAATTTTATTTTTCTGCATATGATATGTAGCTTTCTCAACACCATTTATTGAAGACTCTCCTTTTCCTATTGTGAATCCTTAAAACGTTCAGCAAAATTCAGTTGACTATACATGTGTAGAATCATTTCGGAGCTTTCTATCCTGTGTCATTGGTCAATGTGTCTGTTTTTTTTTTTTTTACAGTACTGTGCTGTTTCAATTACTATTGCTTTGTAGTATAGTTTCAAATTAGGATGTATGATACCTCCAACTTTGTTCATTTTTTTTTTGTTCTTAATTGTCTTGGCTATTTGGGATTTATTTGTGGTTCCATACAAAAAAAATGACATTAAAATTTTATTAGGCATTGCATGGAATCTGTAGACTGTTTGGGGTAGTATGTACATATTAACAATATTCTGCCAATCTACAAACACAAGAGAGCTTTCCATTTATTTGTGTCTCATCCAATTTCTATAATCAATGCTTTATAGTTTTCAGCAAATGGTTACCTCACCTCCTTGGTTAAATGTACACCTAAGTATGTATGCATGTGTTTATTTGTAGCTAATGTAAGTGGCATTGTTCTCTTGAATTTTTTTCTTCAGATAGCTTATTGCTTACTCATTTTTTGCATTACTTTTTGTTAGGCAACTTTACTATCTTTTTATTATATCTAACAGTTTTTTAGTGAAGTCTGTAAGGCTTTATATATAAGATAATGTCTTTCCTAAACTGGTAATTTCACTGCTTTCTTTTATATTTGGATGTCTTTTATTTGTTTATCTTGTCTAATTACTCTGGCAAGAACTTCCAACAATTTGTTAAACAGAAATCAGAATTGTCATCCTTATCTTGTTCCAAACTAGTTTCACTTTTCTTTTTTCGATATTTTTATGTGAATGTTCTCTCAATTATTCTTTTTTGTTTTTTTAAGTTCTGAGATAAAGTGCAGAACATGTAAATTCATTACATAGGTATATGTGTGCCATGGTGGTTTGCTGCACCTGTTGACCCATTCTCTAAATTCCCTCCCCTATCCCCCTAACCCACAACAGGTTCTGGTGTGTGTTATTCCCCTCCCTGTGTCCATATATTCTCGTTGGCCAACTCCTACTTGTGAGTGAGAACATGGTTTTCTGTTCCTGTGTTAGTTTTCTGAGAATGATGGCTTCCAGCTTCATCTATGTACCTGCAAAGAACATGATCTCATTTCTTTTTATGGCTGCATGTTATTCCATGGAGTACATGTACCACATTTTCTTTATCCTGTCTATCATTGACGGGCATTCGGGTTGGTTCCGTGTCTTTGTTATTATAAATAGTGCTGCAATAAACATACATGTGCACATGTCTTTATAGTACAATGACTTATGTTCCTTTGGGTATATACCCAGTAATGGAATTGCTGCGTCAAATGGTATTTCTGGTTCTAGATCCTTGAGAAATCGCTATACTGTCTTTCACAATGATTAAACTAATTTGCATTCCCACCAACAATGTAAAAGCGGGTTTCACTTTTCACCATTGAATATAACATTAGCTGTAGGCTTCTAATATATGGACTTTATTGTGTTGAGGTAACATCTTTATACACCTAATTTAATGAGAGGTATTTTTTTGAAAGGAGGTTAAATTTGTCAAATGATTTTTCTGCATCTCATGAGATTGTCATGTGGTTTTCTTATTCTTTCTGTTAATGTGATGTATCTCATATATTGATTTGTGTATGCTGAACCATCTTTGCATCCCAGGAATAAATTCCACTGAATCATGGTGGAAGATCCTTTAATGTTTTGCCAGATTCAGTCTGCTGGTATTTTGCTGAGGATTTTTGCACCTATGTTTATCAAGAATATTGGCCTAAGGTTTTCTTTTTCTTTGAAACGAAGAGAAAAAAGAATTTCAAAGAGTCTTTGTGACATTAATAATAAAGACAAAGTAGTTGTGAAATTGCATATGTGATTTTAATTTTGTTGAGCTCATTATTAAAATACATAAAAGGGATAAAAAATGTCAGAGGAGACGTAATTTTCAGATTATGATGCTATGCTGTTTCTATTAAGAAAGAGCTAGTAGATGGTATAGAAATAATTACAACTTAAATATTAGACAGATGGATGCCCCAGCTGCCAAAAACCTCTTCTAATTTTGGCCATTTTCTGACAATAAATACAGGAATATGTTTAAAAAAAATACTTGTGCCTCCTCTAGAACTATCTTGGCAAATTCAGAAGGAACCTACCCATTTTATGCATTCAAATATAACATACAATGTTTACTATGCATTCTAATTTTTTTTATTGTTGTACTTTCAGGTGTTAAACATGTTTTAAGAGAAAGACAATCCTATGTATGCAATTTATCTTAGGATGTAATGTCATATTTTACTTCAGAGCTGTGGTTGGGAAGGTAACAGAAGAGTGGGGAGAAAGGTAAAAGGATGTGGGCAAGGAAGTTAAAAACACAGAAAACATTTAAAAACATAGTCAGCCTTCAGATCTCATATGTATGGCCAAATTTAAATATTATAAATATTGTAATATTTTTAGCCAAAAGAAGAATGCTTCAACCATCTTGAGTCTTCAATCCCTCTTTCTTTTTACCCTTCCTGTATACTCTGTTTTACCTGTGCAGATCCTGATATCATCTGAATTTGAGATCCCTCAAACTGAATAAACATTTTATTTCTTCTGATTGTTATTTATACAACAGTAAGTACAACAGCTTGATTATAATAAATGATCAATAATAATTCATAAACATAAATTAAATATAGCTTATTGTCCCTCTGTCAATTAATTTGAGCAAAAGTCATATAAGAACATAAACATAAAAATTCCACACAATTTTCTAAATAATTCAGTAATCCTATATGATCTTAAAAATATTTTTCATATCTTTCTTTGGGAGGAAAAATGAAATTTATCTTGATTCAGAAATGAAATGATAATAGAGGATAAGTAGAAACTCAAGAAAAGTCCAAAAGGCATTATTCTCTCTTAAATAATTCAGTGTGGAAATGAACTGGGTTTAGTGTGATAATCTCTTTGAGAGAACTCTAAAAAGATAAAATATAATTTAAAGCATCTGTGGCCTACTGATCAAATTATTAATGTCGAGTGAGAAAGTGTTATTGCTGGTGCTGAACCAAAAAGTTTGTCTGTGTATGTAGGAGGTTTCTTTTTTTTTTTTTTTTAATTTTTCCCTAACAAGTATGAGCAGGACTTTGGTTCGGTTGCATGCTTTCTTCATATATCACAAATGTTATTTGATATGCAAAATCATTGGGAAAGCATCAATTATGCAGAGCTAGTTAAATGAAGTATGCTAATATGCAATGATTCTAAACTACCACAGGGTGGTAGGAGATTCACTTTCCACAACATTTGTCTAATTAGCAGAACTAACTGCTTTGCTATACTTCCACCACATTCAGATCCCTTATTAAAAACTGTATCATTGTTACTGCTCAGTAAGTGTGAATAAAATCTCAGAGGCAAAAATTATACTTTGGGATATGCAATACTTAAAGTTCAATTCAACTAGAAACAAGTATCCATGTATTAATTTGGTTGATTTGCATGTTTACTTATTTTCCTACTTTTTCATAAAAGACAATTTACCTTTAATGATCAATGTAGGGGAAGTTCACAGGACATTGTAACAAATGTCCATTGTAACAAATGTCTCCATAGGTGTAAAGCCACCTAAATGACTATTTCATCACAACATTCCAAATATGAAAATACATATGTATGTATTATTGAATCAAAACTTTAGAGTTAGAAACAATTCTCAAATATATAGTGTCCCACTTTCTTATTTTACATGTATAAAATTAAGGTTAGGGTATATTGCAAAGATCACATGGATAATTTGTGATGGAAATAAATCTAGTAACTAAATCTATGGAATACAAATTATTATTGTATTAAAATTATGCACACTTACGTGCTCATCCAGAGTCTTACTATTAGATTTAAAGATATGCAGAACAATTAGGTTGGTGAAAAATGAGTTTTATTTTCTTATTTCCTATGTGTGTTCATAGGGGATTGGTGGAATTATTTATATGCTTTTACATATTTAGTATTTGAGTAACACAATTTTACTTATTAGTTTTTAAATCAGCTCAAAAACCAACTTGTACCCACTTTATTGTCTACTTACATGAAAAAAAAAAGAGATTGAAAAGAGTTTACTAGACTTGTTTGTTCCGTCAAATATTACCATTTGAATTTTTATTGCCTCTTAAAAATATTTCACACATTATTATGGATACCCACTTTAAAAATGTGTTAACCCCATCATGAAATTTTAATTGTTGTTATGTTTTATGTGGATTGTAATACAACATATCTATCTAAACTAGAAGCACTTAACTATTTCTTAAATGCTTGATAAAAGTAGATTTCATATTCCAAAATATTTAATTCTTAAGTGCAATATTCAAGACATGTTTCTTTTCTGTATTTTAGTTTACATATATACATATATATATATATATATACATACACACAGATATACACACACATATATCTTAAACAATACACAGCTCAAATTCTAATTGACATTCAGGGACTAAATACTAAAATTATTTTTAAAGTTTTATCTTTCCCAAAGACATTTTTATACATCGGTAAATACATATTTTTACATTCTTAAAATGTTATGATTATTTTCATTCTATTTAATTTGGAAGGAGACAGTACTGTGTTGGGTGTTAAGATGAATTTGTATGTAAATTATGTTTTACCTTAATTATTTTAAATATTTTCTGGTATATAAACACTACAAATGCTAAAACATTTCCATTCTCCAAGCCAATGTTCTAGAATATCAATTTTAATACATACAAAAGAGTAGGCATAAAGATTTTTAAAAAGGCAAGATGTAACAGTGAATTAGTGCTATAAAATTGTGTTAAAAAATACTAAGGAAATATGACCAGAGTTTATTAGGGCAAAAAAATTGAAACACATGATAGGTAATTAAGATACAAGTACAGTATTACTTGGTAAGTCAGAAAAAACCTTCAGAAATCTATAGGAAACATAACAAGGAAAATAAAAGTGTTGGAAATTTGTTGAAGGAAGTGTGACCCTTAGGTGAAGGCAGGCCAGATGGGAGTGGTGAAGTAGAGGATGTTGTCACATAGACCCTAAGGGTTTCTCAGCATGGAGATAGTAATAAAAGTGTGAAAATCCACAAATAAATCCTAATGGTATCTAGTTGTAAATACATTGAATTTGAGAGATTGACATTATATTCTAGTAGAAATATTAAATCTTAGAGATTGTGAGACAATCACATGGGAGATATTTGTATTACAACATGAAATTTGGTGCCACATGTAAAAAAGGATGCAAATACCTTGAAATGAATGAGAGAAAAATACTAAGGGTTAAAGACAAATTTTGTGAAATGTCAGAATATAAAAGACTGTGTAAAAAATTAAAAATATGAGCTACCATGGAAACCAAATGAACAAAATGCTTTTGATCACCCAATCAGATGGATCATGTCCCTCATTTGAGTCCTCAGACATGTTGTGCTTCCGTAACTAGACTGGAAAATTCTTCATCATCTTCTCCACAGACACCCCTAACACTTTATCTCATTGAACTACTATTGCTTTTATAGACAAATTTCATATGGCACTCAGTAACATCAAAGAGTATATAAATAAGGTTGCTGTTAATGTTTTGGACATCATCAATTATGAGTAGGGATTGGAGAGTGAAAATCATTCTGTCAAAAGGATGAGTTTCCATCCTTTGTAGGGACAGGGATGTAGCTGGAAACCATCATTCTTAGCAAACTATCACAAGAACAGAAAACCAAACACCGCATGTTCTCACTCATAGGTGGGAACTGAACAATGAGATCACTTGGACTCGGGAAGGGGAACATCACACACCGGGGCGTATCATGGGGAGGGGGGTGGGGGGAAGGATTGCATTGGGAGTTATACCTGATATAAATGACGAATTGATGGGTGCTGACGAGTTGATGGGTGCAGCACACCAATATGGCACAAGTATACATATGTAACAAACCTGCACATTATGCACATGTACCCTAGAACTTAAAGTATAATAATAAAAAAGAAGAAGAAAAAAAATCATTCTGTCAAGCCAATGATAATAAAAGAAGCATTTAATTGTTTGGAAAACGGTATTATTCCTCAGGATCATGAGTCTTATTTTACTCATACATGAAGACAAAATCAGAAATACACAAACTTATTTTTTGATTGATTGTAAATGCATTTCTGTGTTTTCAATCAAGAAAATAATCATATTTTAAACTTGTTACACATATAATCAATAACATGTAAGATGTAATTGAAATAAGTCTTCTTCCTTCCTGTTGACTTTGGATGATCTGATGACAATATGCCTTGGTGAAGTTAGTTTTGCAATGTATCTTTTAGCAGTTCTCTGAATTTCTTTCATCTGGGTTCTCAACCTCTGGTAAGACCAGAGAAGTTTTCCAACTCTTCTTATTGTTTAGTAAATTTATGAGTAGTTAAGAGTCTCTACATTTTGATGTTTTTCATGATGGCCAAAGTATATTTAAGAATAATATTTTAGAAACTATTTTATTTCACATAGAAATACAGAATAAAGGGTCTAAAATGTTTATGTGTTAGAACTAAATGTTTAAACATTTTTAACTAGTTTTTTTTTTAATAAACTAAAAAAAACCTGCGGAATTTTAATTTAATACTTCATTACTCCATGACACAAAATTAAAAATGAAGATGCAACTAAGATGACAAATTATTTTAATTGTTATATAACTGCAAATATCTCATTGGTAAGGTACTTTGTCTTTTACTTGCCTGGATTTCTTAGGCATAAATAATAGTTATAAATGCTTCGTAAAGGAATAGAAACCCATAAAATACTTAGGTAGAGAGAAATTTACTGGAATATTATTTTTAATATACAAATTTTAATCTAATGCTTTATATTATACAGTATAGAAGAAGCTGAAATATTATGAAACCATCAATATATTGATTTGCAACGGCAAAAGGTGAATATGATGCTATAAACAAAAATAATGACTATTTTAGTTCCCATTGGCTGCCAGAAAAATTACAACAAACCACATG
This sequence comes from Trachypithecus francoisi, assembly GCF_009764315.1. NCBI lineage: Eukaryota > Metazoa > Chordata > Mammalia > Primates > Cercopithecidae > Trachypithecus > Trachypithecus francoisi. The sequence goes on along the minus strand of NW_022681463.1, from coordinate 52,502,801 downwards.
GCTTTAAACAACATAAATTAATTATTTCACAGTTCTGGATCCTCGTCTAAATCCAAGTTTTTGGCATGGTCTGTTTCTTCTGGAGGGCTGGAAAAAGAATCTGTCCCACTCCTCTCCTTCAGTTCCTGGTGACTGCTTGAACTTTTGGCATGCCTTGGTTTGTGGTTGCATAACTTCAGTCTTAGTCTCCAACTTCACACAATTTTCTCCGTTGCATTTCTTCTTGTCCAGATCTCCCTCTGATTCGATCCTATAGGGACATCTTCATTGGATGTAGGGCCCACCCTAATTTCAGAATGATTTCATATGAAGATTCTTATCTTAATTATATCTGAAAATATGTAGTTTTCCAAATGAGGTACGTTTCATGTGTGTGTGTGTGTTTGCGTGTGTGTGTGTTTCCAAACAAGGTCTTATTTCCCAGGTTCTGGTGATTAGGACTCAAACCTATCTTCCGTGGGGGCCACTGTTCAATGCATTCCAGTGTCAATCAAGTTATGAAAAAAAAATAGGAAGCAGTTACTATATGCTCTGTCATGTACTAAATGTTTTGAGAGCTATTAGTTTATTTTAGTACTAAAATGAACCTTTGAATAATTCTGCCTCTGAAGGAAGATTTTCTGGTTTCAAATGCTGGCTCCATCACTGACATATAACCTGACTTTATCATGCTTCAATTTTCTCATCTAGAAAGTGGGCATAATAAGGATTGTTGTATGTAGTGAGCTAATATAAAAATATGTGTATGTTAAAAACACATAATAAAGCTAACAAGCATACCACAAAATGAATAGTAAAAACATTTGGTAATGAAAGTTGTGTTTCCAAACTATAATGAAATAGCTGACTAACAAATCTGTCTACACTCCAAAAATAACTAGAAAACTGCATGAAATATTTGAAACAATAATTTTTAAATCATGAATCATAGGAAATATACAACAATGACGAATGAGAGAAGGAAAATTAGCACTGTGGGTGCCACAGCCAACCCAAACTTTCTGTCTGGAACCAGTTTCCTGATCTCAGTGCAGACAAGGGAACGGAAACACAACGAAGAACTTACTGAAATGTAGAGATAATTGAATTTGGGTAGGCCAAGAAATCTGAAATTTATGAAGCAAAATTTGTAAAGAGAAGGAGATCAGCATAGAGATCACTTTCAGTTGTGGTTAGGATTCTAGGTTGCTTATACATAATCAGAAATTTCCGAAGGTTTTAAAACATTTTTTACAAAGACTTATATACATAACATTCCATAGAATTCATGCAAGATTGAAGAAGCTTAACATTATCTATGTTTTATCAAATTTGAACTATCAATTCATTAGAATATATATGATATATGCATATTTAACAATTTACATTAGACATACATAAAAATGTCATTAAACTTACTCATAAGAAGATATGAAATTAAATAATTCTAACTTAAAGCTGTTGGAACTTTATCCTGAGCCTTGAGAGAAATGCGAGTATACAACCTGAGTCATGCTGCATGTAGCTGCAACTTTTTGTTTGTTTGTTTGTCTTTTAAACTTCCTTGAAATGTAGTAATCGGTAACCAGTCAAATTGCTGTGGCGTGTGCATTTGCTCTTGTACAGAAAATGTTGTAATCCTGCTAGAACTTCCCTGCCTTTATCTACATGATTGAAACTTTAGCTTTTCCACTTTGCAAAATGCTGACCCCATTCATTTAGTGTCCGTGCTTTTCCCCAGTGACCAACCTCAAGCTTTTTATTTGAATAGATTCGATAATTAATAATATTTTCTCAGTCTCATTATTTAAGTTTGAAAAACACCACCAGCCCAATGAAGAAGGCCAAAAACATTAAGCAGATCTCAAAAAGATCTACAAATGTACCTGTATATTTACTATATGAGCAAATAGCACAACAAATACTGAAAAATTTTTTGACATTGGTGAAATGTGGATATCATGTATTAGCAAGGATGTGCACCAACTGGAACTCATACATTACTGGCATGGTAGTAATATGGATGTCTACAGCAGGCAAAACTATAGTGACGGAAAGCCCGAGGTTGTGTATGAGTGGAGGTATTGTTTGTAAAGGACACAATGAAACATTCTGGTAGAATATAAATGTATATCTTGGTTGGGATGGTTATTAACTAGACATACACATTTGTCAAAACTTGTGAAACTGAAAACTGTACATTTAAATTGAGTGTATTTAATTTCATGTAAAATACACTTTTATAATGTGAATATAGAAAGTAATAAATATTTTTAAATAACAAAGTGTTACACTCTGAATTAATTTAATATTTTCTTTGTATATTTATTAATCTTCAATAATATATGTCCCTTCCTTTTCTAACGAAATGAATAAACAGTTAACATAAATGACTAATTGAGTCATGTCTCTTTTTTTAACTAGTATAAATACATCTTAATAAGATGGTCAGTTGGAGCACTCTGAAACTTTGTTACTGGGAATAAATACACGAGTGATTTACACAATAGCGGTAAGTGTTTGCGCTATATTTTAATTCACTAACATATAACAACCAGCATGGGAAGCAGAAAAATCTGGTATGTTAATCAGGGCATGCCTGCCGCCCTCTTGAATTTTATTCTACATTTCTTGATCCCCAGGTAAAGCATTAAGGTCTGACCTGTGCTATGTCTGCACATGTATTGATTTGTAACACCAAATAAGGCAGCACAATCAAAGAGAAAAGTCAGAAAGAAACATCAGCTCCTTGCATGAGATGAAAGCTCTGCTGTTAATCATACTATTGATGGCATCACTAATGTAGTTAGCAACTAAATTTAGAAAAAGAGAAAGGATTCATTTATCCTCATCAAATCTGCTTTCATGCCTGTGTTCTTAGGAAAGTGGACTGCTAATTATCTAGGATATGCATGCATTTAAAGTTTAGTCATTTCTGCCTTTCTTTCTTCCTACCCTTCTTCCAAGCCAGTGTGTTTATAAAAATAAATACTGAGGCTAAATATCATAACCACCTTCCACCATAACACATTCAATATTGCCAAGTTGTGCAAAGCTTCAGACAAAAAAACTATCTTACTTGTTAATTAATCTCATACATAAACATGTTCAAACTAAAACAAAGAGAGAACATATGAATAAATTTTAGAAGCAAGTTTCTAATGTAACTAATTCATTTAGTGCCAGAAGGTGAACATGTATACATGTGCAACTTCATCGTTAAAATATTTTGAAAAGCATAAAGTACTAATTAGCATACTAAATATACAATAGTATTATCTATTACCAGAAGTAGCACAAAGCCCTTGATTATCAAGTTTGAGAGTGTCTCCACTGTTGCTTTATGAGATATTCTGGGGACTGAATGAAAACTTTCTCTTTATTAACAAAGAGAAAATTATAATGTATTGGCTACTTTGAAAAGTGAAAATAGCTACAAAACATTGTAAAGAAAACCTGAAATTTTTCATTAACATTAAAATTTGACATAAATATTGGACCACAAATCTGGGTGAGTACCTTATTTCAAATGATAATTCCTATTTCATGATATTTAAAAACTATCAGTAACATTGGAGTTCATATAGCACCTCCCAATCAGCAAACACACTATTACCAGAGAAGAAATTGACATATCAACTACAAGAATAATTTCATTAACGGGGAAAGGATTCCCTATTCAATAAATGATGTTGGGAAAATTGGCTAGCCATAAGTAGAAAGCTGAAACTGGATCCTTTCCTTACCCCTTATACGAAGATGAATTCAAGATGGATTAGACACTTAAATGTTAGACCTAATACCATAAAAACCCTAGAAGAAAATCTAGGTAGTAGCACTCAGGACATAGGCATGGGAAAGGACTTCATGTCTAAAACACCAAAAGCAACGGCAGCAAAAGCCAAAATTGACAAATGGGATCTAATTAAACTAAAGAGCTTCTGCACAGCAAAAGAAACTACCATCAGAGTGAACAGGCAACCTATAGAATGGGAGAAAATTTTTGCAACCTACTCATCTGACAAAGGGCTAATATCCAGATTCTACAAAGAGCTCAAACAAATATACAAGAAAAAAACAAACAACCCCATCAAAAAGTGGGGAAAGGATATGAACAGACATTTCTCAAAAGAAGACATTCATACAGTCAACAGACACATGAAAAAATGCTCATCATCACTGGCCATCAGAGAAATGCAAATCAAAACCACAATGAGATACCATCTCACACCAGTTAGAATGGCAATCATTAAGAAGTCAGGAAACAACAGGTGTTGGAGAGGATGTGGAGAAATAAGAACACTTTTACACTGTTGGTGGGATTGTAAACTAGTTCAACCATTATGGAAAACAGTATGGCAATTCCTCAGGGATCTAGAACTAGATGTACCATATGACCCAGCCATCCCACTACTGGGTATATACCCAAAGGATTATAAATTATTCTACTACAAAGACACATGCACACGTATGTTTATTGCGGCACTATTCACAATAGCAAAGACTTGGAATCAACCCAAATGTCCATCAGTGACAGACTGGATTAAGAAAATGTGGCACATATACACCATGGAATACTATGCAGCCACAAAAAAGGATGAGTTTGCGTCCTTTGTAGGGACAAGGAGGCAGCTGGAAACCATCATTCTTAGCAAACTATCACAGGAACAGAAAACCAAACACCGCATGTTCTCACTCATAGGTGGGAACTGAACAATGAGATCACTTGGACTCGGGAAGGGGAACATCACACACTGGGGCCTATCATGGGGAGGGGGGAGGAGGGAGGGATTGCACTGGGGAGTTATACATGATATAAATGATGAATTGATGGGTGCTGACGAGTTGATGGGTGCAGCACACCAACATGGCATAAGTATACATATGTAACAAACCTGCACGTTATGCACATGTACCCTAGAACTTAAAGTATAATAATAAAAAAAAAAAAAGAATCATTTCATTGTTGAATCATTCCAGTTAAACAAAACACACACACACACACACACAACACACACACACACACACACACAGAGATACACATACAGGCACAGATACATACACACATACACACATACCTGTTTTTCTCCCAGTGTAGAACTACAACAGTATGTTACTGGTATAAATTCAGACCTCTAGCATCAGATAACAAATATCCTTCACCTTCTACATAAATACCCCTTCCAATTTGAAAGCCAGTCTAGGCTCTTAAATATCTCTCTTCTAGACTGTCTAAAGTGAGCAGTAGCATGCTGAAGCAAAATTGGACTGCCTGTTGGTACAAAATTGATAGTGAACGTTCAGAAGTTTTGCTAGCCTTTGTATCAGGTTGGTAGCTTGAAACTTGGCGTGACTAAATATTTACATCATGGTAATCAGCAAATAGCACAAATGAAGCCTTCTTTCCTACTGACCTCTAGCTGGCTGCTAATAATTTAGCAACACATCAGTGATTATATTTCTTTTCAAAAGTAATTGCTCTTTCAGAAAAAGAAAAACATTGGAGAAAGGGAAGTTAAGGGAAGGAAAGAAGGGAAAGGCAGGGCAAAGAAAAAGCACTATAAATTTCCCTCTTAACACTGCTTTAGCAGTGTCCCAGAGATTCTGATATCTTATATCTTTGTTCTCATTAGTTTCAAATAATTTATTGAATTTCTGCCTTAATTTCCTATCTACTAAAAAGTCATTCAGGAGCAGATCATTTAATTTCCATGTTGTTGGTATGACTTTTTTTTTTTTTTTTGAATAGGCTGAGGATTGTCTTATGTCCAATTGTGTGGTTGTGCCATATGGCGACAAGAAGAATGTATATTCCGTTGTTTGGGGGTGGGGAGTTCTATAGATGTTTATTAGCACCATTTGGTCAAGTGTCAAGTTCAGATCCTGAATATCTTTGTTTGTTCTCTGCCTTAATGATCTATCTAATACTGTCAGTGAGATGTTTAAGTCTCCCATTGTTATTTTGTTTTTACCTAAGTTTCTTCATAGGTCTCTAAGAACTTGCTTTATGAAACTGGGTGCTCCTGTGCTGGGTATGTATAGATTTAGGATAGTTAGGTCTTTTTCTTGAACTGAACCCTTTACCATTATTTGATGCCCTTTTTTGTAATTTTCAAATTGTTGTTGGTTTAAAGTTTGTTTTGTCTGAAACTAGACTAGCAACCCCTGCTTTTTTCTGTTTTTCGTTTTCTTAGTAGATTTTTTTTCTCCATCCTTTAGTTTGAGCTTATGGGTGTCATTGCATGTGAGATAGTTCTTTTAAAGACAGCATACAAATGGCTCTTTATTTTTTATCCAATTTGCCATTCTGTGCCTGTTAATAGGGGCATTTAGCTTATTTACATTCAAGGTCAGTATTGACATATGTGAATTTGTTCCTGCCATTCTGTTGTTAGCTGGTTATTATGAAGACTTGATTGTGTGGTCACTGGTCTCTATATTTTGGTGTGCTTTTGTACTAGCCAGTAAAGGCCTTTCCTTTTCATAGGATTCTCTTTGAGACCTCTTATAAGGCAGGTCTTGGAGTAACAAATCCCCTCAGCATTTGCTTCTCTGAAAAGGATTTTATTTCTCCTTTGCTTATGAAGCTTAGTTTGGCTGGATATGAAATTCTTGATTGAAAGTTATTTTCTTGAGAATGCTACATGCAGGCTCCCTACCTATCTTGGCTTGTATGGTTTCTGTTAAAAAGTTGGGTGTTAGCCTGGTGAAGTTCCCACTGTAAGTGGCATGCCCCTTCTCTGTAGCTGCCTTTAACACTTTTTTCCTTTATTTCAACCTTGGAGAGTATGACTATGTGTCTGGGGATGGTCTCTAATGTAGCATTTCATGGGGCTTCTCTGCATTTCCTGAATTTGAATGTTTGCTTCCCTAAAGAGGTTGGAGAAATTTTCATAGATGATATATCCTGAAATATATTTTCCAGATGGCTTGCTTTCTGTCCTCCTCTTCTGGGGATGCCAATGAGAACTAAATTTGATCTCTTTAAATAATCTCATATTTCTTGGAGACTTTTTATTCTTCTTTATTTTTTCTTTATTTTTGTCTGACTGAATTATTTTGGAGAAACAATCTTCAAGCTCTGAGATTCTTTCCTCAACTTGGCTGATTCTGTCTGTATTCTGAAATTCTTGAAGTGAATTTTTCAGCTCTATCAAATATGTTTTTTTTCTTTCTTTTTTTGAAGCCAAATGTCTTTCAGCTTCTGTATCATTTTATTGCATTCCTTACAATCCTGGGATTGGGTTTTGACTTTCTCCTGAACCTCTTTAATCTTTATTCTTATCCATATTCTGAATTCTATTCCTGTCATTTCATCTATTTTAGCCTGGTTAAGAACCGTTCCTGGGGCACTAGTGTGGTGGATTGGAGGAAAAAACAACAAGAAGACGCTGACTTTTTGAGTTGTTAGAGGTCTTGCACTGGTTCTTTCTCATCTTCGTGAGCTGGTGTTCCTTCAATCTTTGAAGTTACTGTTCTTTTATTTATTTATTTAATTTTTGCTTTATCTTCTTTGATGTCATTGGGAATTTGATTGTGGTATAAGGTGGGTTCAGTTAACTGACTTTGTTTCTGGAAGATTTTAGGTGGTCATGGTTCAGTTCAGCACCACTGAGATGCATGCTCTAATTCTCGGGGGTTGGTTTTAGCCCCAGGCTTTGTTCTGTGGTCTCTTGAAGTTAGAAATCTGCTGCGCTGGAGGGGCCAAGGTGTTGAACTGCTGGCCACAACACTCTGATGGGTGGTGCCAACCAAAGCACTTTGTTGGGTGGTAGCAGCAGAGTCCACGATGAATTACGCATGCCAGTAACAATGCAGCATGATAGGATGCATGCTCTTCAGCTGGGGTGGGGTGCTGGTGGGTGTAGTGGTGTTGGCCTCAATGTGGGTGTTCACAGCCACACCGATGGTGGTGTGAGGGAAGGAAGTTGAGGTTATGGCCTCTTGTCTCCTTGTGAACATTCACACTGGTAGCAGTGTTGGCATGGGACCAGGGTGCTGATGGGTGCAGGGCTGGCAGCTACCATGCACACATTCATGCCAGTGCAGTAGCAGTACTCATTTTCTTGAATTTCTAAATGATTACATTTTTTTCTGTAATACTGTGCAAACATTGTTTTCAGAGGAGAAAGTTATATTTAAATATATTTCAGAGAAGAAAATTTAAAAATTCCCATCAATAACCATAGACATCTTTATTGACAAACTGAGAGGGGTGAGGTGAATACTATATACTTTCAATAAAACTTGGTTTAGGAAACTATAACAAATTTTTACATTTATCTTCATGACCACAGTATCTGTCTTCTAATTTTGTTCTTATTCCAAGATTTTTCTTTTTGAATGCATTCTCTGGAGTGCTGCTTAAGGTACTTTACTAAAATGTAAGTATTATTAAGTTATCTCTTCATTTAATTTCTCCCCAATTGTTTTCCATCACTATAGGTTTGTAAACAATTCTTAGAATGTCCTTTACATCCCTTGTAAGCTGGATTCCTAGGTATTTTATTCTCTTTGAAGCAACTGTGAATGGAAGTTCATTCCTGATTTGGCTCTCTGCTTGTCTGTTACTGGTGTATAAGAATGCTTGTGATTTTTGCACATTAATTTTGTATCCTGAGACTTTGCTGAAGTTGCTTATCAGCTTAAGGAGATTTTGAGCTGAGACGATGGGGTTTTCTAAATATACAATCATGTCATCTGCAAACAGGGACAATTTGACTTCTTCTTTTCCTAACTGGAAAGGACCTCTTCAAGGAGAACTACAAACCACTGCTCAGTGAAATCAAAGAGGACACAAACAAATGGAAGAACATACCATGCTCATGGATAGGAAGAATCAATATCGTGAAAATGGCCATACTGCCCAAGGTGATTTACAGATTCAATGCCATCCCCATCAAGCTACCAATGACTTTCTTCACAGAATTGGAAAAAACTGCTTTAAAGTTCATATGGAACCAAAAAAGAGCCCGCATTGCCAAGACAATCCTAAGTCAAAAGGACAAAGCTGGAGGCGTCACGCTACCTGACTTCAAACTATACTACAAGGCTACAGTAACCAAAACAGCATGGTACTGGTACCACAACAGAGATATAGACCAATGGAACAGAACAGAGTCCTCAGAAATAATACCACACATCTACAGCCATCTGATCTTTGACAAACCTGAGAGAAACAAGAAATGGGGAAAGGATTCCCTATTTAATAAATGGTGCTGGGAAAATTGGCTAGCCATAAGTAGAAAGCTGAAACTGGATCCTTTCCTTACCCCTTATACGAAAATTAATTCAAGATGGATTAGAGACTTAAATGTTAGACCTAATACCATAAAAATCCTAGAAGAAAATCTAGGTAGTACCATTCAGGACATAGGCATGGGCAAGGACTTCATGCCTAAAACACCAAAAGCAACGGCAGCAAAAGCAAAAATTGACACATGGGATCTAATTAAACTAAAGAGCTTTTGCACAGCTAAAGAAACTACCATCAGAGTGAACAGGCAACCTACAGAATGGGAAAAAATTTTTGCAACCTACTCATCTGACAAAGGGCTAATATCCAGAATCTACAAAGAACTCAAACAAATATACAAGAAAAAAACAAACAACCCCATCAAAAAGTGGGGAAAGGATATGAACAGACATTTCTCAAAAGAAGACATCCATACAGCCAACAGACACATGAAAAAATGCTCATCATCACTCGCCATCAGAGAAATGCAAATCAAAACTACAATGAGATACCATCTCACACCAGTTAGAATGGCAATCATTAAGAAGTCAGGAAACAACAGGTGTTGGAGAGGATGTGGAGAAATAGGAACACTTTTACACTGTTGGTGGGATTGTAAACTAGTTCAACCATTATGGAAAACAGTATGGCGATTCCTCAAGGATCTAGAACTAGATGTACCATATGACCCAGCCATCCCACTACTGGGTATATACCCAAAGGATTATAATTACTCTACTACAAAGACACATGCACACGTATGTTTATTGCGGCACTATTCACAATAGCAAAGACTTGGAATCAACCCAAATGTCCATCTGTGACAGACTGGATTAAGAAAATGTGGCACATATACACCATGGAATACTATGCAGCCATAAAAAAGGATGAGTTTGCATCCTTTGTAGGGACATGGATGGAGCTGGAAACCATCATTCTTAGCAAACTATCACAAGAAGAGAAAACCAAACACCGCATGTTCTCACTCATAGGTGGGAACTGAACAATGAGATCACTTGGACTCGGGAAGGGGAACATCACACACTGGGGCCTATCATGGGGAGGGGGGAGGAGGGAGGGATTGCATTGGGGAGTTATACATGATATAAACGTCATGCACATGTACCCTAGAACTAAAGTATAATAAAAAAAAAAAAAAAAAAAAAACAATTCTTAGAATGTAATATATGCTCTTTGACCTTATAACCGTCTTCCATTCCATTCAACATTTCTTAATTCAAACACTTAAGAGTGAGTAGCTAATGTATGTTAGAATTAGATACCACAGAGATTTATAAATGGATATGGCATGACTCATGAATTAAGGAGGTTACATTCTGGATAAGAAAACAGATAAGTAAATAGATAACCGCATAGCAGAGTTTACAAAATAACTCAAACTATAACCCAAATTCACAGATGAAATGAAATATTTGAATTCAGTTTATTTTAACTCTAATTCTTCCCTAAATACATATCAACACATTACTAGGGAAATAAATATGAGAAACTAAATATCTCATGAGAGTAAACTATATGGGATAGCATAAACATTCTCTGCAGATTAATGTTTATTCTCACTTAGAACACACAAAACACCCACAACTCTTAGCTTTGCTTCTCCTCCCTCATTCTTTTCTTTAAAATAAGGTTATTTGTTTCTTTATTTAGGATGAGGTCCATGCTTATGCAACCATCTGGAAGTAGAGGAAAAGACAACAGAGTTTTATAATAGCATTTGGAGATTTGTTATTTTCTGATATATATATTTGGGGAAAATTAACTTTCACATAGGTACATCACTTTCCTTGCTGGAATTCCTAGTGAAGCAGTTACAGTATGCTCTTCTGGTATATTGACTATTTAAGCTAAATATACTTGAAAAATAGCAGGTGCAAGATCACTCTGATCTTTGTGCTATTTCTCAAAACAGAAAACAGAATTCCTGTATGAAAGCCATTCTTATATTAGAAGGAAAAACAATACCTTATGTTCAAGGACAAGAAGTCAAGACCAAGAGAAGGCTGTACTGACCTTGCAAAAGTAACTCTTATCTTTTAAGTCTTCTCATATAATTTGTCACAGCTTAACAAACGACTATTCTTTGTCCAATTCGTTATTTAAGTAACTGACTCTCATTGCTTCTTTGAGGTTTTCATGTCTTTAATAACTAAAATGCATATTGTGTTTTTCTCCTGTTAATCTATTAAGTCAATTTAATTCTTGAATCTAGCCAGGACCCTAAGAAGATAAAGTTGGAGTTTGGTTGCCTTTACACTAGTCACATTTGACAACTGATACCATTACAGCAAGTCCTCTTGAATTACTCAGGCACAGGTGGTATATTCTGGATGACTTGCTCTCACCTGGAACCAAGCTGTCTTTGGGCTTTTCATTATCTTTCCGAGGTCAAGTCTCTAGCAGATCAATCATTCCTGTCTTCAGTAATCCCAAGTTTTACTAACTCTAATTAATCTTTCTCCTCTTCTCATTTTCTCTGGGCTTGGAAATGAGGCAGGAATAGTGTATTTCCCCTAGACTCTCTTCTATTACCTCAAAGCATGCCGAACTGTCATAAGTGACAAGGGTATCTTCTCTGTAATAGCAGTAAAATATGTGACTGGAGCCTATGCTATACTGAATTGGGATATCTTTACATTTTTAGAAAATCATCAGATAATAACGTGCTTTGCAAGGATTCTATGTTTATATGATTGTATTGTTTAATGTCAGCATCTACTGTTTCTGTAATTTTCCCTTAAGCAATAAAAGCTTTGAATTAGCTTGAATGAAATATTTGTACTCAGAAAAGCAGACAAAAATTTACATTAATAATGTACAGCTTGTTATATAATACATTTCAGTCATTGCTAGTAACCCAGACTGGGGAAAATGAAAATCAAAGAATTCCTAGAGAAACTATACCCTAAGATGAATTTTGTAGGCTCATTAGGAATTATTCAGTTAAAGAAAGGATGCTTCAAGCAAAAGTGAAACATATACAAAGTGTATTAGAGCTGAAAGAGCATAACGCATATGGAAGAATACAAGACTACATGACTGACATGTATCACCTGAAGAATGGATGGATAGCAATAAGACTAGAAAGAGAAAAAGGACAAGGTTAGGCTTTGTGTAGGGTGCAGTTTTTGAATATATAATGAAGGCTGTAACAAAAAGAAAAGTCCTCTAAGGGAAGATCAAATGTATTAAAATTACATCTGAAAACTGTATTTGAAGGAAAGAGAATGGATTGGGCAAGAGCAGAAACCTAGAGGCAAGAAAACAAAGGTACTTAGGTAAGTTATAATAAAATATCAAGAAATAATTCCCACAAGTATAAAAATATTTATTTTTTTAACTATGTAAGCTAATAGTTTATTTTATAGTCAATGAGAACCATGAGATAAAATAAAATTGTTTGACCTGAAACTTAGAATGTAAAACATTGAAGTGATTCTTTTTGTGACAAAGATGATGAGAAAGGCTAAATGGTATTTACCATATGTACGTGAGAAGCAGATACAAACATTAGTCAATTGGTGCTAACATATTTTTATATTAGATTAATATCTATTTTGTTTCTTGGTCATCCCCAAATACTGTCCTGTTCAGTCCTGACAAAACACAGTACGTTCTCTTTGATACAGTATAATCAATAAGAATTAGATGTGGATTAGAGGCAGAGTGAGAAAAACGAAGATGTTGATAGGGGAGAAAACAGAGAAAATATTTCAAAATTCAACAGTACCATTGCCTAATGGTGCTTACTGTTAAAATTTGCCCCCAGACACAATGACATTGGAAAAGTGTGCCTCTGTACGTGCTATGCCTCTGTACATCCCTATAATAGATTATCTATATTTTCTATCCTCTCGCACATATATTCTATTCCCAGTATTCTTGGAAAACACCTAGACTACATTTGTAAGTTTAAGGCTCCATTTTATTTTAACTCCTTAAATGTTTTGTTTAATTACATTTAACTACTTCACTTCTGGGTTTTCCTGGGTTTATCACACTATATACTTGATTTCCATGGTACTATTTAATTTTTAAATTCCATAATAACTTGTGTTAACGTCAATGATAATTTCACATTTCAAAGCTCTATGTTACATTGTGTTATTTATTTTTGTTTATATTTTTCTTCTGGACTTTAAGACTCTGGATTGCGAAAACTAGGTTATTTTTATTTGAACCCCTAAGAGTGGGATACTTTCTATCACCTAATAGGTGCATGTTAAAGTGTACTGAATGTGAATACATCATAACAAAAATTCTAAAACAAAGGCATGTCAAAGCTAACATATATGAGTGTCTACTAATTAGATTTTTTATATGTAACTCTTCCTTAAAACTTTTAAAATTCTGTAGAATAAATATACTTTTTTTTTTTTTTTTTTACATAGAAGACATTGAAATAGTAGCTTAAGAAGCTAGCTGTTGAGTAAACCATACTCATTTTCAAAGCTATTTCTACCAAAACACACAACTTACTTGAGGTAAGACTAATTTACAAATCTTAATATCTCTCAAAAAATAAGGTCCACAAATTGTTAAACTGCTATCATATGTCAGGTATTGAAAAACGTTTCACATGTGTAATTTTATGTAGCTCCCCTCCAACAACATAAAATGAGTTCTGTTATTTACATTGTACTAGGGGTGAAAAAAAAGTGGGATCTAGATGCAAAAAAACTTTGTTTACATCACAAAGCAAGAAAGAAATGAACTGGTAAGTCAGCTCATGTTTGACTCCAAAGTTTGGGACCTTAACTATTATTCCAAATTAAATCATTCAGATTATAAATGAATCTATATTGGCAAAAATAATGTAGATAATAGTTACACAGGAGACATGGCAAGATCTGGCAATTCATGAGACTATGACTTTCCAAATGTGGTTTTCAAATTTCTCCATACTTCATTGAAGAGAGATTTCCATTTCCTAAATACATAATTAAGAAAAAAAATGTACAGTTTTATTTTTTTTCTGAATAATAGGGAATTAAAAGACATTGGAAGATCATCAAAAATCTTGCTACATATATTAAATATATTTACCTTAATTTGACAAACTTTTGTGAGTTAATTTTTGTACTTCCATTTATCTACCTTACCTGTTCTCACCTCAAGGGAAAGGCACACATTAGAATCATGATTTATTTATAAACACTATTTTTTAAATATTAGTTATTAAGTTCTGTCTCAACCATCTTAGCTGGAAAGCTTGGATACATGTTCGATTATTTCCTTCTTCTGGCTCCTGACATTCAATAATAACCAAAAATAATTTTTAAAATGTGTAAATAAATCTTGTCAGTAGGTCCAGGTATAACATGCACATGGAATGCCATTGTGCATAGAATTAGTCATTAGACTCCTCAAATATCACATGAAGTTGACTGGGAAGTCATTCTCCTGTACCCTTTATAGTCTGTATTTCTGTCTATCCCTAAACATAAACTAGTTGATACCTACACGCTTTTATACATTCTGTTTTTTCATCCTTGTATATACCTTTCCCATATCTCTTCCAGGAGAATACATGTTTATTGCTGAAGGAACAATTTAAAAGTTGTAAAGAATATGCCTCCTGGCCTAGACAGAATTAAGACTTCATCCTCTTTGAAACCCGTGCTCTGCAAACACTTAATACAGTCTGAATCATACTGCTTTATAAATTTAATAATTACAAATCTATGCTTAATCATTTAATGGAGTGTTCTGAACTGAAAATGACAATTTCTTGCTTAACTATAGTTAATACACTTCATTTGTAATTAAAGGTCTGAACAGAACACCAAGTAAACACTCATTACTTTAAATTTTGTGTATTCTATGGTCTCTAATATAATTTGTATACAGAGTATAACTTAACGCATTCTAATTTTAATGTTTTAATAAAATACCAATGATTAGCTAAGGTAGACATTGTGGCTGATTACTGACATAAAAAAACAAAATTTGTTAGAGTTGAAAAACAATTTAGGGAACTTAGGTAGATGAAGAGGTTTTATAGGTTCCTCCAATAAACAGATACTGATACATTCACCTTTTCAAACATTATAAAATCAAGTAATATTAATTTACTCTTTATCAGTAAACTAATTTTTCTGTGACATAAAAAACCTTTATGTGAAATATTACATGAATAAAATTTCTGAATTCATTTTTAAACAAGAGTGATGTTTCTCCAGTGATGAAATGTCAGATTCCGTATTTCACACACTGTAAGACTTTCCATATTGCTTAAGAAAATGTCTTAATAAATATATAAACCATGCCCTAACTCTAAATTCTGAAATTTATTATACATCTAAAGGAGTGGGCAACTCTCTGACAATATTTTGTCTTCACTTTGAAATTCATGCAATGATTCAGCCAAAGATTCTTTATGTTCTAAAATTCTGACATAATAGAAAAAAGGAAAAGACAGAGTTCTCTAATGTAAGGCAACTTAAAATTCTGGGTGTGAGGGTATATATTAGTTACAGTTATGTCACTAATTCATTATGGCTATGATTTACCTCACTTTACCATTCCATAAGGACTTATGAGCAGATCTCCAGGAACGATTTTCTATTATTGTAATCATTAATTCATTATAACAGTATTTATTCAGCACTTAGCTGTGGCCACTGTGTTGTTAGTGACTTGTTTCTTTTTCAATCCAAACTTAACGGTGACTCAACTATTTTTCTTTGTTTACAATCACATTGCTCAAATTGGTTCATAGTCTTAAGAGTACTGTAGCAAATTCTCTCTGAAATTTTTATGCTTTGTTTTTCTTCCACTATAGCCCCTCAGTGAGTACTACCATATTTGCCTTCTCAAAGTACCACTTGATGTATGCATTCTACACCACAATAATTTTCTTAACATCTCAATGTTTATCAATTCGAATCACAACTAATTAATACAATGTAATATTTGCTTACCATAATTTTTCTATTTTTTACATGTTTTAACTTCATTTTATATATGTAAGACAGATTTCAGGCAGTGAAACACTTTTTCAAAAGAAAATTGTGCTCTGAACCTCAACTAAAGTATAGGAGATGTTCTAAGTAAACAAATGAGAGAAGAACTGCCTCTGATCAAGATAAAATAAAGGGAACCTTACACTTCTACCTGAAACTCCTACAACATTGACAAAAATAAATGAGACAATAATGTTTAGACAGTGATTCTTAAGAGATGGGATACAAGTAAATTAAGCTCTATACTAGATTGAATAGTGTCCCTAAAATGTCATGACCACTTGGAATCTATGAATGTGACCCTATTTGGAAATGGGGTCCTTGCGGATGTAATAAAGTTAAGTTGAGGGCATGCTGAGTAAGAGTGAGCCCTAATTCAATGAGTACTATCCTTATAGGAGGAAAATTGGACACAGAGATAAACAGGGAAAGTATCATGTGATGAAGGACACAGAGATTGAAACTATGCCACTATAAGCATAGGAACACCAAGAATTGCCAATCACCACGAGAAGCTGGAAGAAGCAAGGGAATGTTTCCCCAGAGATTTAGAGAGAGCATAATAATGCCAACACCTTGATTTCAGACTTCTGGCCTCCAGAATTGTGAGACAATACATTTTTATTTTTTTCAACCATTCAAGTCTGTGTTAATTTGTTATGGAAGCCCTAGGAAGTATTTCAAGCCTTACAATTGTCACAGTTTTACTGCCTAGGGAAAAATTTAAGACTTAAGCTCAAGGAGGGAGAACTCTGATGGAACCTGATGATCTCCCTGAACTGTTAACTCATGACACATTCCATGAGACTCAAGGCCTCTGGAATACTGGAAAACAGAAAGCTTCACAGAAAGATAACTCCAATAACCTGCAGGAGGTTCTCTTTCATTATTTATCTGGGTACTGACCAGCACATTTGTATAAGGAAAGTACTCAATCTGGGATGAAGAACCATTCAAAAGAACCTAAGTGCAAATTCCTAGACCTCCCACATCACCAGAAGTAGTTCATGTTTTTACCTACCACAACAGAATATCTCATAATTTACAAGGTATTGAATAATCAGAAACTGCTCAGGAATAAAGCTATCAACTCTAAGATCTTTTTACCTGTGTAGCAAAGCAAGCCTTGAATTCTCAAAAATCCCATCAGACATGCGTAGAAGAAGGAAAACAAAGCCCATAATGAATATAAAAAAATAAATAAACTGAAATTGATCTAGAAGTGATAGAGATGGCAGAATTACTAGAAACATATTGTAAGGAGGTATTAGGCTTCAGCTCTGATGTATATAAAATCTTAGAAGTCATCACTCCAATCCTTAGAATGTAAAAATTGAACAAACTGAAAATCAAGACTTTTCTTGGGCCCATCAGATACCTGGAGTCACAATGAAAACCATGATGTCAAAATCTCTAGAAACAAAAGAATCTAGAGAATCATAACTAAGATGTGTGTAGCTAGAACAGAAGCTGCCGAAACCAGAAACTGAGGAACAATTAGATGCTAATATTGAAGAACTACTGAAATCTGAGTATGGATTAGCATGGGAGTGAGAAATCCTTAGTGGGGCTCTCACGCTTTTTTGGATTTTGCTACCAGAAAAAAATTCCCCAAATTCATACGGCAAAGATTTGAAAAACAACAACAACAACAACAACAACAACAAAAAGCAGTTCTTTGTTCTGGCAGAGGTATGGAACGAGTAATCATGATGAAATACACTGAAAGTGTGTCCTATAGCAAGAGCCTACTCCCCCAAAAAGTAGACTTTCCTGGAATTTTAACCCATATGGAAGAATGGTACATTTTCAATTTTCACTCCCTGGAGCCTTCCTGCCTCATCTGGGTAGGAGAAAAATGCTGAGAAACAAACACCTGTGATAGTTACATCTCGGAGACACAGGTACACTAAAAGACCGAGATTTAATCATAAGATTATAAAATACTTTCTTCCACATGTACTTTAGCAATGAAGAAACAGGGCTCCAGTTCAATAATATCAGATTACAGCTTGAACTTTCAGAGGAATACTTGAGGAAATCCAGAATCAACAGGAGACATGAAGACCAGGGCACTAGAGAAAATGTGAAGCCACTGGAACCTACAGATATGCCAAAAATTAAACATAAAATTTCTTGCCAGATTAATGGGAAGCCTACCACGGAAAGACTGTTTACTTCAGTTTCTATGACCCAATACATCATTTTGACTTTCAACAAATAATTACGAGGTGTGGTAAAGGTAAAAAAACATGCCACATTTCACACACACATACACACCCACAAACAAACACAGAAGCAAAAATACAAAAACAAAACTAGGATTAGAGGTCAATTTGCAAACGACACAAGTATAACATAGAGAAATTAAAAGTGATATTTAAAATAACTATGATTAATATATTAAAGGGTGTAATGGGAAATAAATAGACAATATGAGAGAGCAGATGGACAATTTAAGCAGAGGCAGAAACTCTAAGAAAGAATCAAGAGAAAATATTAGAATTCAAAAATACTAAGACAAAAGAAGAACGCCTTTGATGGACTTAGTGGTAGACTTGACATGGCTTGTTGAAGATTCAGTGAGCTTGAAAAAAAGGCAATAGAAACTCCATAAACTAAAATATACAGAGAAAAACATGAAAAATGTAGAACAGAATATTCAAGAACTATGGGGTCATTTCAAAAGCCATAAAAGAAATAAAATTTTAATGAAAAATAAAGAGAAAGAAGCAAAATAAATATTGAGATTAAAAATGGCCCCAAACTTCCCGGAATCAATGACAAACACCAAACCACATATCTAGTAATCTCAGAGAAGATCAAACAGGATAAATAGCAAAACGAAAACTACATCTAAGGATATAGCATTCAAAGTACTAAAAGCCAAAAAGAAAAAGGAAACATTTGAAATAGAGAAAAAAAATGAAACTAAATAAGCAAAACAAAACCAAAAAACAACATCCTACCTATAAAGGAATAAGGATTAGAATTACAGCAGACAGAAGTCTGCTTTAGCCGACTTGTATGTTAGGATGTTAACAACCATCCTAACATATAACTAAGTAAAAGAAGCCAGTCTAAAGAGACTAAAGGTCATGTGATTACGGTTATTTTATATTCCGGAAAAAGAAAAACTATAGCAATGGTAAGAAGATCAGTGTGTGTCAAGCAGTTAGGGGTAAGGAGAGTGTTGACGTGGTGAAGCGCAGGACATTCTGCAGTGGTGAAGTTATTCTGTTAATCATTGTCATGGTAGCAACATGACATTATGTATTTACCAAGATTCATAAAATTTTACAGAACAATGAGTTAAAATTATGTATGCAAATTAAAGACAATTATTTAGGAACCCAGGTGTATCCCTGAATGAAATGCAAAATGTGACAAAACAGCTTAACTTTAGAACAAATGTAATAAGTCACCTCACCAAGGGAGGTGAGGGGAAGGTATTGACCTAGGTAATTGAAAATGAGCGGAGATTTAACAGTAATGACAAAAGACACAGTCAATAAACAACAAATATACTGCATTTGATAAAATTTCTTCCTCAGGAGTTATGAGTTTAAAATTATGACACTATTAAACACATGTACTGGCATTAAACAATATATAATATAATTCTCATAGCTGAAAAAGGAGTTAGGAATTAAAAGGTTAGAATGATCTATGTGGTAATTGATTAGAAGTGAATCTATTGTATGTATTCCTTTTATAGCTTACTATAAATACACATGGAAGCACCTATAAATATGTATATACACACGAGTTAATATACACAGATATGAATCTTTGCTCTATCACCCGAAAGGGCCTAGAAACGATGACACTTCAGTAGCAAGGACACACCTAACACCCATGGCTTCTTCTGCCATATTTTCTAATAAAATCTAAAATAAGAGAAATGATTTTCTTGGAGGATTGGCTGATTCTATACCTGAGGAAGGAATGTAATAATAAAAATAATTAATAATGAACCTGGAGCTTTTTCAGTGCCAGAAATTAAGGAAATTCACAGATAAAAGCACCCACAATAATGGGATTTTAACAAAGGGAAAACAGCCAGCCGAAGGAGCTCAAAATGGCCAAAGCTGGAATAATTTTAGGGTCAAAATTAGTAAATTATAAATCTCTTGCCCATGTGTTTAATAAATATTTGTAAGTCCGTAAAAATATGAAAGTGAATACGTAAATAGTGGGAAAAGAGACTTGTGTCTTTGGAAAAGAAAAGTCAAAACACACATCTCTTATGTAAAATAATCTCAAATATCTTTCCACTCTGTAAGTGTTGGCTGCACTCTATTTCTCCAAAAAGTACATTATGGGAAAGGTGAATTAGAAAAAGTAACTGTGGAGTGGAGAAACCTAAAATATGCTTTATCAGCCATGGAATTAAGGTCAGCATTCATAAGTCATTTTTGTAATATGTATCCTTGATCTGATGTGATGATAATAGCTTTTATCTTTGTTGTCTATTTCCTAAAACACATATATCCAGAGTAATTAGAAGAAAAACATTAGACAAACCCTAGGCAAAACCTCAAAACCCAAAACCGGCAAAATGATGAAATACAAGAAATATCTGGGAAATAGTCTCAGACAAGAAGATCCAAGGAAGACATAACTACTAGGTGTAATGTGGTGTCCTGGTTGTAATTCTGGAAGATAAAAGAGGCATTTGCTAAAAACTAGGGAAACAAAAATAAACTATGAACTTCAATAGTGATGTATCAATATTTGTTCATTATTTTTAACAAGTGTGCCATATAATGTAAATTGTTAATAACAGGAGACACTGGATGTACCTGTGGGTATATAAGAAATGTCTGCATGATCTTTGCAACTTTTACGTAAATTTAAAACTTTTACAAAAGAAACATGTTATTAACACCAAGTTGTTGTAATTGTGTTCTATGTATTCAGATGAAAAATTGAGTATGTCATATAAAGACATGGGAAATATTTTTAAAGCCCAAATTCAAATATATCAATAAAATGTTTGAAATAGAAAATGCACTCTATGGGAGTGACAACTCTGTAGATACTGCAGAAGAAATCATTAGTGGACTTGTAGACATAGAGTAGACACTCTCTTAAATGAAAAAGAGGCAAATAACAAAAAAGAATTACCTGATTGGGATGTAATTATAGTATTTGAAGGATAAAGTAGAAGGAAAATACATATTAGAAGACATAATGGCCAAAACAATGCAAATTTGCTGAAAATTATAAACCAAAAAAATTGATAAATTCAATGAAAATGAAGTACAAGAATCACCAGGAAAACTATAACAAGACTCACCAAAATCAGACTGTTTAAAACTTGTGATTAAAAATAAAATCATAGACCTGGTGTGGTGACTCATGCTTGTAATCCAACACTTTGGGAGCTGAGGTGCGAGGATCCCTTGAACCCGGGAGTCTGAGACCAGCCTGGGCAACCTGGTGAAACACTGTCTCTCCAAAAAATACAAAAATCAGCTGGCTGTGGTAGCCGGTGCCCCAGCTACTTGTGAGGCTGAGGCAGAAGAAACGCTTGAGTCCAGGAGGTGGAGGTTGCAGTGAGCCGAAATGGCACCACTGCACTCTAGTCTGGGTGACAGAGTGACACTCTGTCTCAAACAAAGACAAAAACAAAATCTGTGGGGTTGAAGCTTAGAAGTCTGTATTTTTTTAACAAGTGCCTGAGATGATTCTAATAAACAAATATCTGAGAATGATTGTTCCACATCATGATGACCTACTATAAACATTACTAATACATCTAATTTTATTGCTCCTCCAGAAATAGTTCCCGAGATGCCGCTGTGAGTTGCTTAATTAGCTGTTCTGTATTAAAGCATTCAGTGATCAAAAAAGTATAGTTAATTTGGTTAATATATCTCCTCCTTGAACATTCATGATATATATTAGCAATAATGTAGGAAGATAACATTAAGTACTATAATTAAGGTTTTCTGCTCTATGTATTTTTCTTCTATCTCAGATCTTTATCCATTGAGTTAAAAGTCATTGCTGCTACCCAAAGTATTTGTCTTCCCTTGAAGGGAGAGTCAACAAAGAAATCAGTTTAGTTTCCAAACTAAATAAACTAGGAAACAAAGTTTCCTTGCTTTGAAGAGTGGATTCTTTTTCCCTCAGCATACACACAACACTTAGAACACTGTCATTCATATATACACGTGTGTGTATACACGCGTTTATGCAAGTGCCAGTTTCCCATCTGCAGTTGACCAGCTGGTGGATAAGAGATGAGAGAAACTACTCATCCATTGGAATGACTAAAATTTTTAAAAAATACAACAAAAACACATGATGGAGAGGATGTGGATAAACTGGATCTCTCATAAACTGCTGGTGAAAATGTAAAATGCTACAGTCCTTCTGAAGAATCAATCATTTGGCATTTTCAAATAAAATTAAATACATATTATCTTGTGATCAAATAATCACACTCCTAGGCATTTATCCCAGAAAAGTGAAAGCCTATGTTCAGAAAATGTTTATAGTAGTTATTTGAAATAACAAAAAATAAAATGAAAACAAAAGTTGTCCTTCGACAGGTGAATGATTTAATAGCCTCTGGTATTTCCATGCCATGGAGAGCAAGTTATCAAGAAAAAGAAGCAAAATATTGAAACATTTCACTTGGATGGATTTCAAATACATTAGACTGAATTTTTTTTAAAGCTAATCTTAAAGTGTTGTATAAAAATAATCTCAATTGTATGATAATTTAAAAATTGGCAATATTGAAAGATGGAAGCAGATTAGTGCTTTCCAACAGATAGGGATGGAGAAAAAGTGGTTATAAATATAAACAGCATGAAATTTATATTTATGGTTCTGGGACAGTTTTACGTCTTCATTATTTGTAGTGGTAGGTATATAAATCTACCATGTGGTAAAATTCCAGAGAACAATCCACACCCACATACATATAGAAACAAATAAATGCATGCAAAAACTGGATACATCTTATTCAATTCTGTAGTTTAGTTGGTAATATTGTCCCAATCAATATCCTGATTATGCTATTTTACTCTATTATCTAAACTGTTACCACTGGGGTAATGTGGATGAAGGATATACAGTTTGTTTTTGTATTGGCTTTATAGTGAGTTCATGAATATTTCAAAATAAAAAGTTTGAAAAAAGGAGGCAGACCAAGTTGGCCTGTGAACCATAGTTTGCTGAGTCATATATTTCTCAATTGTAGATTATAGAATTGATAAAAAATTAAATCAAACTTATTAATTAACTTTTTAAAAATGCTGTGACAAAAGATGAGAAAAAAAAACAACAACAACAACCTAATGTCATATGTGTCTTTGGAAAAAGTTGTTCCACTGTATCTTGAAAATTTGGAATGATCTAAAGGCAAAGGATAACGAGGCCTTGCTATGCAAAATGTAGCTTAGAACACTGTAATAAGTTGTAGAAGAGCGACGTTTGACTCAGTGTTTCCTGTACATGTGTCTTAGAGCAGCCCTTCTGATTTGCAGACATCAGGAAGCATCTTTTGATGCTTGAGAAAGCATCTAAAACTTTTCTCTTCCCCAAGACATTTGTTGGACATGAAACAAATAAACTTGAAGCCATAAGGCAGATCTTTATAGATACTAAGAAATTTAGAGGACTATATGAGTTATGGGAGCTAGGCTGTAACACAGTAAACATATCCTTTCACGCACACACGAAAACCCAGTAGCTTAACATAAAAGCACATTATCTTTTTTTTTCCCACACTACTTTCCTAGTGCAGGCTGACTTAGACTTCACTCATTACTGTTCCTAGCAGTCTTGTTTTGAAGATACAGGCTAAGACAGGCTCCATTTTGAAACATGCGTTCCACAATCATCTTGGCAAGTAGAAGAGAATTCTGTAAGATTATAAAAAGCAATTCAATAATTGACACATTTTGCTTCTGTTGCTAGAACAAGTCAAACACTGTAAAATATTGAAAATATTTAATCTGAGCCAAATACTATTGATCATGGCCCATGACAGCCCTCACGAGGTCCTGCAAACGTGTGCTTAAGGTAGTTGGGGTGCAACTTGGTTTTATGCATTTTAGGGAGACATGGACTTCAATAAAACACATTTCAGAAATACATTGGTTTGGTCCAGAAAGGTGGGGCAACTCGAAGTGGGGGTGGAGGTGGGGAGGCACAAATCTAATATAGGTAAATTTAAAATTTTTCTGGTTGACAGTTGGTTGAATTTATCTAAAGACCTGAGATGAATAGAAACGAATGCCTGGGTTGAGGTAAAGGATTATGGAGACCCAAGTTCTTATTTGCAGGGGAAGCCTTTAGGTACTAGGCTTCAGAGATAATAGGTTGTAAAATGTTTCTTATCAGACTTAAAGTCTGTGTTGACGTTAGTGCCAGAGAGGCATAGCGAGGCATGTTTGACCCCTATTTCCCCGCATGGCCTGAAACAGTCTCCCAGGTTAAATTTTAAAAGATCCCTGGCTGAGGAGGAAGTTCATTCAGATGGTTGGTGGCGGGGTTGGCGGGGGGGGGCGGGAGGGTGCTTCAAATTTTGTTTTTAGTTTACATTTTCATTCAATTTATTTTCTAGGATTCATTCCAACTTCCAAAGCTGCTCACAAAGGTACTAGTCATTTCAGTCTTTGATTAGCCTGGAAGGAGTGGGAAACTAATTATGAGAAAGAAGGTTGAATGGTTACCTAAAATGTATGAAGATGAAACATAATTTCATGGACAGCTGAAGAACACAGAGGATGAAAGGATGAAATGTACTGTTTTCCGTTCTCTGTTAACACTCTGTCAATAATTGAGCATCCCATTTCCACAATTCCACACACTTGGGGTGTGGGGTACGTTTGAACTAATCAAAATTAAATTTGCAAAACTCAGCTTCTGACAAGTGAGTTTTTGTCTTTTACAGAAACATTATTTTTAGGAATTGTTTCGTAAAGAAACCTGGTAAGTTTGTTTGTTAAATTGTCTTATTACTAAATGCCTATTGATATGTTTTAGGAATCTTATGTGTCACAGAATAGAGTTTGGTAAATTCTGCTTAAAGAGTAAAGAATATATTACCATCTCTTTTTCTATTATTCTATTGATTGAAAGACTCACTTTTCTTAAGATGTCCAGCCTCTCTAAATACCTCTACTGATTCAATGCTATGCCAATCAAAATCCAAGATAACTCAATATGGAGGTTAATCTTTTTTATTTTTCAACAAATGATGTTGAAATGACTGAATAACCTAAAAGAAACACACACACACACACACACACACAACAAAGTAACAATAAAAAAAAAAGTCTTTGATCTTTTTCCCACACTACATACAATATCAATTCAAAATGCGTAAAAGCCATAAGCATGAGTTAAACTATAAATGTATAAAAGTAACTGTGAAAGAATAAGATAAAAAATAACTCTAGAAGAAAACAAATTTTAAAAATCATCATGGCATTGAATAAGACAAAGATTTATTAGACAGGACAAAATTACTCCCAGAAGAAGGAAGTAAAGCAAGAAAAGCAACAATGAAATACAGGCAAGGCTTACTCGTTTTTATTTGTTATTAATTTTCATGCTCAGCTACTAGCAAGAGCTAATTTACCTTGTGTCACTACAATTTTGCCACTTATAAGAATTTCCTATACAAAGACTCATACACAAATCTTTGTGTCTGCCCTTTTTCATTTAGCATAATACTTGTTTTGTTGTTACATGCATTGATAGCATTTCTTTGTGTGCTTACACCGTGAGTTTTTAGTCAATTTACCCATTGATGGACATTTAGGTGGCCAGTTTCGAACTATATAAACAGAGGTACTGTCAATATTCATATAACGGTTTTGTGTGTGCATATGTGTGTATATATGTATACACACATATAAAAGGGGTAGTCAAAACTACATTGAAGATGCATATTATCAAGAAAAACATGCAACAAAATTAATTTATACTTTGTTATGACATGTCTGAAGAAGATCTAGTATGAAGCAGCATCCAGAAGGATAAGACAATTTGAAAAGAATCTGTATCAGAGCAACATGAATTCTGCTAAAATTGAAGCAAGAAAAAACATCAAATTTACAGTGAAGTTTGGGTGGAAGAATGGTGAAATAGTTTATGCTTTACAAAAAGTTTGTAGGAACAATGCCTCAAAGAAAACAGCAGTGTATAAACGTATAACTCAGTTTAAGAAGAGAAGAGACAATGTTAAAGATGAAGCCTACATTAGCATACCATCCACCTCATTTTCAATAAAAAACTCATCTTGTAAGTGCCCTAATTTAAAAGGACTGACAATTAAAAACACAAACAATAGCCAACATCACAGATATCTCAGTTGGCTCAGCTTACACAATTCTGACCGAAAATTGAAGTTGAGTGAACTTTTCACTCAATGGGTTTCAATATTGTTGCACCCAGATAAGTTGCCCAATAGAGCAGACCTTTTCATGGACATTTTAAAGAAGTGGGATCAAGATTGTGAAGTATATCTTCAAAGAACTGAAACAGCAGAGGGCTTTACTAGTATGATCTTGAAGACAAAATACTATCAAAGCAATAGCTACCAAGAGACAGAAGTAGTCCAGTCAAAGCAAAAGCAGAACCATCAAGAGCAAAGGTCATGGCAACATTCTGTGGAATGCTCAAAGCATTTCCAGCTTGCTGACCTACCCTACAGATTTTGCACTTGCCGCCCCCCAAAAACATGTGAGGGAGTTCCTTAAAATATATAATCTCTCTCTGAGTATGTCTCTCTATCTCTGCCTGTTTTGGTTCTACAGTCTATTTCTCTGGAGAATCCCCACTATTATAACACTGAAAAACCGAGTCATAAAATTATTAAAGCACCAACAATTCGCTTGTTTATAATAAAATGAATCATTTAAAATTCCAGTTAATGGAAAAGATATTTGCTGTCCTAATTAACAAAATTACATTTTAGAAAATGTAGTATTACAAATAAAGTTTCAAACAGAAGGCAATAATTAAAAGTACATCTGTTAGTAGGTTTATAAATAAGATTTCGATATTTTGCTCTTTTCTCAATCACTATTCATTTTATTTATGACTTTGTTTTAATTATCTCCTATAAGTTGATGATTCTCAAATATATATGCTAAGTCAAACAACTCCTGTAAGATCTATATCCTTGTTAAAAATTGCCTCCACAGAAGTTCCCTATAGGACTTTAAACAGCATTTTAAACTAAATTTGTTGTTTTCTTACTTCATACCACGCTCTCCTTCCTCCTTCCAATTTTCCAATCATTATCCATACAGATACCCATGCTAAATCCTAATTTTTCAGACTCCCTCTCACCCCAAATTCAATCGATAACTAACATTTTTTTCAGTGCAACCCCTTTACTTTCTCCTCAATATATCCTTTCCACTAAATATTGTCAATACTCTACACCAAGCCCTAATCCTCTTTGACTATAAAAATTGTAGTATAGCTATCTCATAATCTCTAATGTAATCCTTTTCTCTCAACGTCTGTATTGCTGCTTCAGTTACCTTTCTAACCTATACTACTGATCCTATGAGCTAGGAGGTAGTACTCTACTTCTGAGGTGGAGCTCAAATACCAGACCAAACTGAGGACTACCTAACATAGGTCAGGGGCAGAAGCAGCTTTCCATAAAACAGACCCACCAGTGTGCCACGTCAGTTTACCATTGCCATGGCAGCACCTGGATGTTAGAGCCCCTTCCAGGGCAACAACCTGATTATCCAGAAGTTACCACACTCGTCCTAGAAATTGCTTTATAAATGGTCCCTTAATTTGCAAATAATTACAAGTGGGCATAAATAGGCCTGCAGAACTGTCTCTGAGATGTTACTCTGGACACAGAGTACTCTGCCTGTGGGATATCTGCTCCACAAGAAGCAGTACCTGCTGCTACTGTACACTGCAGCTTCAATAAAAGTTGCTGTTTAACACCACTGGTTCACCCTTGAATTCTTTCCTGGGTGAAGCCAAGAACCCTCCTGGGTTAAGCCTCAATTTGGGGGCTTGCCTGTCCTGCATCACTACACTATTTGAAATATTTCAATATCTCTCCATAGTAGTATGTTCTACAGATATTAGCTCTGACAAGCCAAAGACCACCAAGAAGTGTGTTCGCTTGACAGGAACACATTTTTGTTTTTTTCTGTTTTGAACAGAATTTGAATATCCTTTGGTCTATCTACTTGACAGGGGCCAACACTCCTGTTTCCCTTATATTCCAGGATCTCATATTTGTCCAATTTGCTTGATTCCTGAACACATTGATTTTGCACAACTTATGCCTAATTTATAAGACCCTTCATGTTCTGACCTCTGTTTATTTTTCTAACTTAACAACACTAGCCCTTTTTCTCCTGATCACTGCCCTTTGGCCCTATTTTATAGGGATGCTGAGGACCTTTAAGGCTCTGTAGATGCTGTTTTGTAATATTATGTGTCTTAGCACGTGCTGTCTTCTGCAACTGGAGTTGTCTCCCTCTCTTACACTTCATCTGCTTAGCGAAATTCCTCTCAATGTACACTTCCTTTGATAGAAGTGTCAGTTCTCAAAAACATTCATTTGGTTTTTGTGCCTTCTAAAATATTCAAGGTGCAAAAATATAATCATATAGTCTTTATTCATCGGCTTTAACTATCGTTATAAAAATAGGACCCTCTATTTAAATGATTTGCCATTATAGCTGATTTGGAATAAACCAGATGTTACTTAACAAATATACAAAATAATTGCTTTCTCTACTGAGACCACATTGACCTCTCTTTAGTCATTATCTATAATGTATCTATTGTCTAGACAAAACAAAACTCTGTCTCTATATGAATTTAAAATGTTTATTTTACATTATAATTATATTTATAATATTCTCCCCTTTCCTCTCAGAATTTAATCCATTTCTTGCAAACATAATGTTAAAAAAGATATAGACATTTATATAGCAACAAATTTGAAATATAATATTATGACATTCAGCAATATAAAAATCTCCATTCAACAATATAGAGGGGAGCAGTGTCATGTTAACTCAAAACAAAAACAAACAAAAAACTTAGCAAATTATATTGTTGCATGAGGAAGACCCATTCATTAGAATATGTAGGGTAATGAAATTGAATATGGCCTAGGTTCGATTAGTTAACATGAAATTCAAATCCAATAATCAGTAACCTTCAAGAAATATAGGCCAACTCTGGTAGTAATTAATTTACCTTGCAGAGAAACCATTTAAATTCAAAGATTCAGCAACATCAAATAGGTGTTGGAGGTGTGAAGGACACAATTGCAACAGTGGTTAAGGTACTTGAAAACAACAGCATTGATTCATTTTTTCCTTCTTCCCTATACTACTATTTTCTATTGGCATGGTATTTTAAAAAGAAAATAGGGACTAGAGTTAGACTAAACTGAATTCAAACATTGGGTCTATTTATTCATATGTGTCCTTAATTAAGTTACTTAGATCTCTAACTCTTTAGATGAGTTTTGTCATCTAAAATTAAGTAATAGAATACCTACTATTAAGAATGATCATGAATATTGGAAATATACATCACTTACCAAGCCAAAATTATCATTAAAAAGTGTTCTTAGATAAGCAACTGCACTGATCACCTGTATTTATTGAGTATCATCTGTGACCCAGGTTCTGTTTTAGGCATTTGAGATTTTCGTTGAAAGGCTATCACAACTTAGTCCACAGATGCATCTGCAATCTACAGAGGAAGACAAAACTGCAAAAAATCCATGGAGACAGAAGTACAGACAAAGTGGTAAATAAATAGCATCCATAGGCATTGTTGACTTACTGAACTTGTTGTTTATTAAGGAACAAAAATATTAAAAATTGATAAGAAATTTGGAAACTAGTCTGGAAGGAAAAATCAGAGTTTGGAAATTAAAAGCAATATGAGAAAATATTTTGTTTCTTTTTTTGGTAACATGGGAGAAAATGACAGGTCTGAATATGTTTACATTCTGAAAAGAACGGGTTGGTGGAAAGGGAGATGCTAAAGTATGTAGGGGGTTTTTCTATAGTAACTTAAGACACAACAGAAATCTTCTCCTATCTCCAAAATGTATTCCCCACTGGCCTATTATTTTCTCCAAAATTCTATGTTTGAGTACTTTATGCTAAGAAATTGTTTCCATTCCCAGTTCTGCTAAAATAAACCTGTGTTACTTGTGTTAGCTGGGGGAAGTCTGCAGTTTTGTGCAAAGGATTCGAGGATTTAGGGTATTACCTAACTATAAATCAAAAGTCCTAAACATAAAAAGGTAAAAACAATTTTGTGTGTTTTTGTGTTGTTGAATTTTTTAAAGGCAAATATAATTTCTACATGGGAATATTATCAAAAATGAATGAGGTTACTGGTAAGACCAAGAGTATTATGAGCCAAAAGCATATCATAGGTCTAAAATAAATCTCTTTCTGGATTACAAAACTGAGGTAAGATAGATGCTTACTATTTTCAGAGATAGACACTCAGTTCATTCTGAGTTACAAAGAATAAAATGCTGAGCTCTAACGCAGAATTTCTAAATAATGGCAATGGGGAAATATTTCATAACATGAGGATAGCATGCTTGTTATTAGACTTGCCTTTTTAACAAAAGAGCTAAGACTGCTCTTTTAGAATTAACACAGATGAGATGAAAAATGGTTACTGTTTCACAGAAAGTAATGTGCCAATCAATGATTCACTTTTCTAAGTACTGTATTTCCTATATATGCTTGCGCTTGCAATTACTAAATTAACCTCATAACAGGAAATCAGAAGAGCCCTTAAGTTTGTATTATATCCCAGTGTGGAGGGACATTAAACTGCCAGCTGTTCACTTTTAATAAAATAATATAACGTTTATGAAGTCCAACAGAGTCTTAGAAAGCTCTGTGTCATCACAGTTTTTCTGTTTTGCTCTGCCCCCCATGAATAGAAAAGAAACTCTTCTATCATATGATGAATTCTTGTAATATCCCAAAGTGACTTTAAAAATTTCAATAGCCTTTCCCTCTGAAAAATAACACCTCTTTCATTCTCTTGTTGCATATTTGTGCTTTACTTTAGTAAGTGAACACTGAAGAGGATATTTGAGAGCTCTAATATCTTCTGTTGTATTTTTGTAATAGTAATGTTTTTAGCATCACTGTAGTTAAGAACTTGTCAGCACTTATAAACTCCTACTTTAGTGAAATTTCACTTGGCATATGAGCTTTCAGCCCGGGAGCAATTTTCATTTTAAGCTTTAAAATCATCTCTCAGGATAGTTGTGATGATGTGGTTAAACTTAAAACAAAAGCTTACTATTCTCAGATGATTCCAAATCCCCTCCAAAATTGCTCTTTGCAGATTTCTTCTTCCATAAAAATCAATTAGCTGATAACAGTGAAAGAGAGTGGGAATATTTTAACAGTTGTAATGATGGATGTAATACAGTTTTACACATCAAAATTACATAATTTTAAAGTGTCCAAGACAAAAATGTTGACAAATAAGAATTGTGTACTTGACAATTAGTATTTGACAAATGTCATTTGATAAACCAAGTTGTAGATGATATCTAAAATATGAAGGTGAAATGCTTTCAGTAGGAGCCTTAATGTTAACCTTAAATATCACATTTTGATGTTTCAAATGAATGCAAAATTTTACTGGTTTTATTTTTAATATCTAGCAAACTAAATAATTTGAGATTGTTAGTGTATCTCTCAGTTTTTTGGGTGTTTCCTCTTTGATTGCTTTCCTGGCTTTTCCTTTTCTACTACATTTTAGAGTTTCCCAGAGCACTTCCCTCAATCTGTGCCTCTCTTTAGGTCATCTCACCTCGTCACATGACTTTAAATGTCATATCTATTCTGATAAATCTCAAACTTTTATCTCTACACTGGGAATTTTCAGAGTTCACATAGTTACTTGGGATATTTTACAGGCATCAACAATTTAAACTGCATATATTTGAATCTTGATTCTTCCTCTCTCATCAACCCACAGTCTGTTTCTTTCGGTCTTAGCAACTCCGCTGCTCATGAAAACAAAAGTAGATATGATTCTTGAGTCCTTCTTTTCCCTGTCCCCCACACTGAATCCATCAGCCAGTACTTCCAGTTTCACCTCAAAACATACCTCAAATCTGTTTATCTCTATTTTCATTTGCTACTAAAATCTGTAATCAATTATCTCGCAATCTGTAAAGAAGAGTAAAAGGGACATTTTAAAATACAAATGCCATAATGACTTTGCCCTCAAAATCTCCCTATACACTACTAACAGCATTCAAATGCCTTAGCTTGATTGGCAAGGTTCTATGCTATTTGTACTATCCTAAATCTCAAGCTTTATTTTCCGTCATGTTCTAGTCAACATCAGGATGCTCTAGGCACATGAATCTTTTTATGGACATCAGATAAAAGAGGAATTTAGAATTTTATTTTTTTATTCTCATTCTTTGTTAGGATTTTTCACTTGCTTGTTCATTTTAAGAAATTTCTTAAAGAGTAATTGAACAATGTATCAAAAGAAATCCAGGAAATTGAGCACCAAAATTTGTAATGAGATATTGAGGGTAATGAATTTTAACTAACTGATTACATAGAAGTCTCTGAGCTTTTAGTGATAGTAAACAAATGAAAGATAGATAAAATTCTGACAAAGGAAAGTTCTTCTTTCAGAGGAATGTCAGCTACATCACCTAATATATACAGAAGAAATAGTAGAAATAGAAAATTACCGTCCTGTAACCCCCACACAATGATTGGCTCAGGCGGGAATCCTCCATTGATGCCAAAATGATGGAAAGTTTTAGGTAAATAGGTAATTCCAATCATCTCAAATTATAATCTCACTATTTGCCTATTAATTGCAAAGGTGAATATTTGCTTTATTAAGAGGTTGCACAGTAACCAACTTACATAAATGTCTAAATATGGTATTGCCAATGGCCCCATAGCATGACAATATGAGTCTTTTGATGTGATTCACCATTCCTATGCAGTGTTGGCCAGAATAGTTCAACATTGATCAAATCATGAAGAAGCCATAAGAAAGCAAGCAAAAAGCAGGGTATATTCTAGGACAGTGAGCCAGAAACATTCAACATAAACAATATTATAAAGAACAAAGAAATGGATGAAGTACTTTAGATTGGGAAAGAATAAAAGATGTAACAGTCAAATCCTGTATGTGAAACACATGGGATTCTAGGTCTTGCTTAAAATGAAAAATAATGTAAGCAGACAATGGAGTATTTTCCAGCACTAAAAAGAAATGTGCTATCAAGTCATGAAAAGACATGAAATAACCTTAAATGTGTATTGTTAAGTTGAAGAAGTCAATCTGAACAGGCTACATAGTATATGATTCCAATTATATGATATTCTGAAAAAGGTAAAACTATGGAGACTGTAAAAAGACCATAATTGACAGGGGTTAGGAGGAAGGGAGAGATCAACTAGTGGAGCACAGAGGAGTTTTAGGGCACTGAAGCTATTCTGTATGATACAAAAACGGTGAGTACATTTCATTATATATTTGTCAAAATCCATAGAATGTACAGTGCAAAGAGTGAACTCTAATGTAAACTACAGATTTGTTCATTATATTGTCAATGTAGGTTCATCAATTGTCAGTTGTAACAAATGTACCATCCTGGCGTGTGCGTGTATGTGTGTGTGTGTGTGTTTAATTTATATATACATATGTGTGTGTGTGTGTAATATATACATGTTTAAAATATATATATAAATAAATATATTATATATATAATTTTCATCTGTTATCCAGGCTGGAATGCAGTGGCACGGTCATAGCTCACTGCAGCCTCAAACTTGTAAGCTCAAATAATTCTCCTGCCTCAGTCTCCCAAGTAGCTGAGACTAAGTGCACGCTGTAAATATAAAACCACTCTAAAAATTAAAGTCTATTGAAATAATATAAGCAGACAGATGTCTCTAAGTATCTTTCTCTTTGTAAATTCATCTACCTGGAATTTTGCAGGGAGGGGTCCTACTGGATATTTGTGTGGGAGAAAGTAGATACATATATAAAGTTAATGAGATATGTGAAAACACCAGTTTTGAATTTGAAATGTAGAAATCTGTATATATTAATTTTTTATTTTAAAAATACTTGTTTCTTATCTCTATCTATTGAAAAGACTCCATAGAAAAGAGCAATTCTAGCTCTATATTTTGGGTTCTATATACTATTTCCATCTAAAATGAGCCCATGCTCTTGGTTGAAATGGTTCATTCAAAGGATGGGTCAGTAAATACGTAAGATGAACCTGGCATATTTGTTTGTCATAATAGAAAGGAGGAAAGCTATTATGATCACCAAGGTAATGTAATAAAAAAAGAAATACTCAGGTACCAGTGTGAAAAGGCTGTCACTGGACAAAGTAGAGATTTGAACATTAACAAGAATAACTGGAATTAATTGAAACACACAGATTATTAAAAAAAAAAAAAAAAAAACTCCTTAGTTATGTTTAGATAATGCTGATAGACCAAGTCAATAGATGGAAAACGGGTAAATACATGAAAAGAAACAAGCACTTATCCAGCCTTTTCTATACAGATTTTACCTCAACATAAGGGCACGTTTTTAATGGAATGATCCAGTTAACAGTTGAAGCCTGCGTGACAGAACTTTACTTTACAAGCACTAATAAAATAATGGATCATCAATTCCTTATACTATCACTGAAAGAGACTTTATGAGTCTCCTGGTGAAAATACACCTCTGTACAAAATATTCCTAGGAAAATTTCAAACTTGAATCTAATCAGACCTAAATCTGACTACTAATACTCACAGAAATCAGAAAAAGAGGTATATAAAGGAAACTATGGACATATAATCAAGAAACTAAAATCTTTTGATACATTGTCTTATGAAATCACTCACATGAGTAAAACAAAGGTGAGAAGGATAAATGAAGAACTTATAGGTTAAAGAGATTTAGAAATTTAAACTCAGTTAAATCTTTATTCCTATTTAGCTATTAATTTGGCCAAACCAATTATTATAAATATATTTGAGACAATAAGGGAAATATTAACATCAGCTGAACAGTTTTTAAAAAGTAAGAGTATTTACATTTAGAGATGAATATCAAAATATTCACATATATAAAGTTATTCAAAATAATTTAGAAGAGTCAGGCATGATTGTAAGCTCATGCTTGTAATCTCAGCCCTTTGGGAGGTTGGGGGTGGAGGATCAATTGAGATCAGGAGTTCAAACCAGCCTGGGAAGCATAGTAAAACCTTGTGTCTACAAAAAATAAAAAAATAAATTAGTTGGACATGGTAGTGTATGCTTGTAGTTCCAGCTACTGGGGAGCTGAGGTGGGAGAATCGTTTGAGCCAGGAAGTCAAGACTACAGTGAGCCTTGCCTTCCACTGCATTCCAGCCTGGGCGACAGAGTGAGACCCTGTCTCAAAAATAAATAAATGAAACAAAATAAAGTAATTCAGAAGAGCCAAGAGTGGTGGCTCACACCTGTAATCCCATCAGTTTGTGAGGGTGAGGCGGGTAGATCATGAGGTCAGGAGTTCAAGATCAGCCTGGCTAACATGATGTAGCCGCGTCTCTACTAAAATAAAAAAATTAGCTGAACATGGTGTCGCAAGTCTGTAATCCCAGCTACTCAGGAGGCTAAGGCAGAAGAATTTGCTTGAACCCGGGAGGTGGAGGTTGCAGTGAGCCGAGATGGCACCATTGCACTCCAGCCTGGGTGACAAGAGCAAGACTCCATCTCAAAAATAATAATAACAATAATAATAACACTGATAATTCAGAATAAAAGAAGAACGTAAGTGGACATATGAAAAGCAAGTAGATAATTGTTAAAGCTGGGCAATGGGGACATTATGTTGTTCTCTCTATTCTTGTATATTTTGTAATTTTTCTTAATAAATTACCTTGAATTGATATTACCTTGTAGAAGCTTAGTTGATGTGTGGTAATTAAAGTATATGGTTTTGACTTATTTAACAAACATTTCCAAATGGTTTATTTTAAGGTTAAATATTTAAACAGAGATTTTAGTAGATGAGAATATCAAGTAACATAATGATCTATTAAATTACTTACATGTTACCTAACTTATTTGTCTGCCTATAATTATAGTCTTAAAAAGTTTAAATGTATGTTTTAGAAAAAATTCCTAGTACACAGAAAGTAAACACATCAAAATAAGTTAATATTTTAAGAAACAATGCATACTCTGGAAATTAATAAAATAATCCTTAAATAGGCAAAACTGATGCAAGTAATCAGTAGTAGAAGGTTGGGGTGTTCAAAGTGGACTTAAACTAATTTCCATTGAGTTTTGAGCTTTACTCCAGAAGTAGAAAACAATATTTTCTTTAATCGATGCAAGCTGAAAATAGCAAAGAGGAAAGCTTCCAAATGGAATAGAAAACCACTAGAAAATATCTTTTTGTTTATTTTTATTTATTTGTCTTTTTTATTATACTTTAAGTTCATGTGCAGAATGTGCAGTTTTATTACATGCATATACATGTGCCATGGTGGTTTGCTGCACCCATCAACTCGTTATTTACATTAGGTATTTCTCCTAATACTATCCCTCCCCCAGCCCCCTACTCCCTGACAGGCTCCGGTGTGTGATGCCCACCCCCACTCCCAACCCGTGTTCATGTGTTCTCATTGTTCACCTCCCACTTATGAGTGAGAACACGTGGTGTTTGGTTATCTGTTCTTGTGTTAGTTTGCTGAGAATGACGGTTTCCAGCTTCATCCATCTCCCTGTAAAGGACATGAAGTCATCCTTTTTTATGGCTGCATAGTATTCCATGGTATATGTGCCACATTTCCTTTATCCAGTCTATCACTGATGGATGTTTGGATTGGTTCCAAGTCTTTGCTATTGTGAATGGTGTTGCAATAAATATATGTGTGCATGTGTCTTTATAGCAGCATGATTTATAATCCTTTGGGTATATACCCAGTAATGGGATTGCTAGTCAAATGATATTTCTAGTTCTAGATCCTTGAGGAATCGCCACACTGTCTTCCACAATAGTTGAACTAATTTACACTCCCACCGACAGTGTAAAAGCATTCCTATTTCTCCACATCCTCTCCAGTATCTCCTGACTTTTTGATGATCGCCATTCTAACTGGTATGAGATGGTATCCCATTGTGGTTTTGATTTGCATTTCTCTAATGACCTGTGATGATGAACTTTTTTTCATATGTTTGTTGGCTACATCATAAATGTCTTCTTTTGAAAAGTGTCTGTTACAATGACCAAAACAGCATGATATTGGTACTAAAACAAATATATAGACCAATGGAACAGAACAGAGGCCTCAGAAATAACACCACACATCTAAAACCATCTGATTTTTGACAAACCTGACAAAAACAAGCAATTGGAAAAGGATTCCCTATTTAATAAATGGTGTTGGGAAATCTGGCTAGCCATAGGCAGAAGGTGAAACCGGATCCCTTCCTTATGCCTTATACAAAAATTAACTCAAGATGGATTAAAGACATAAAATGTAAGTCCTAAAACCGTAACAATACTAGAAGAAAACCTAAGCAGTACCATTCAGGACATAGGTATGGGCAAAGACTTCATCACTAAAACATCAAAAGCAATGGCAACAAAGCCAAAATTGACAAATGGGATCTAATTAAACAAAGAGCTTCTGCACAGCAAAGGAAATTATCTTCAGAGAGAACAGGCAGCCTACAGAATGGGAGAAAAATTTTGCAATCTGTCCATCAGACAAAGGGTTAATATCCAGAATCTACAAAGAACTTAAACAAATACGCAAGGAAAAAAAACATCAAAAAGTGAGTTTTTGTTTATTTTTTACAAATAATATTCCAAATAGTATTTGGCCTGCAAAGTTTCCCACATCCATCTCATTCCAGTACCAAACATGAAGAAATGATAAGCCATGCTTCCAATTATGCATATATTAAGACCTGACAGAGTACTGTGGCAAAAAATGCCAGCTATAAAATGGAAACGGAATGGAAATCCATTCGGAAAATTTACAGGAGATACCCATAGTTAGGTATATAATGGCAATTTTGAATTCAATATTTTGAAATCTATCTGATTACAAAATAAAAATTTTGTTACTTAACTACTGAGAAAAATATGATTATAGCCCAACAGAGACATCACTAATGACCACATTTTCTTGGTTTTCATATGGTCAGAACTAGAATAACTTACAGAAAAATGTCTGTCTTTTCTTTGCATTCCAAGTGTCTAAACTCTATAGTGAATACCAATAACCTTGAAAAGAAGCAAGTGAGATACTAAGCTCAGAATGAATAAATGCAACATGCAGATATGCTAACATCGCAAGTTTCTGACAAAGCAGATGAAGCAATATGACAAAGAATCATTCAATGTAAATGTACTATAAAATATTGCAGTGAACATATGAATTATCAGTTTGAGAGTTCCTGCAGTCAACTATGAGTACATAGGAATCAAGGCTTGATTAGAGATTGGGCATCTAGAATTGGCTATAAGTGTTTGGAGAGACAATATCAGTTAGTGCTTAGGCATTGACTTTGACAATTAACTGACTTCAAGTTATAGCTTGGTCATTTTTGGAATTGCAATACCATGTAAGTCACTGTTTCTCACTGGTTTCATTTTTAATATGTGGATGAAATTATTGATCAGCTCATGTGGTTGATTTGAGGATTAAGTAAGATCATGGGGCAAATTAATGAACTCATGCTTTGTTTGAAAATATTAAATGATACAGTGTTTGTGATGTACAATTTGTAACTAGTCTTATTCATCTGAATCGTTAACTCAATAATCCTCTATTAAGAATGGCTCTGAGAATAGAGAGAAATCAGAGCATTAAGTAGTGTTAAAAACAAAATCAATGAAAACCATAGCAAAGCTACAGCTAGGAAAGAACTGCTGAAGATTAAGTGATTGAGTTGTGCAAATTGTAGTTGCCACCAATTTAAGAATTTATGTATGATGTAGCTAAGTGTTATTTGTTATGTACTGCTTCTTATAATTAAACATACATAAATTCCTGGTGAGTGTGAATACAAACACTTTAGATATTTTCAGAATTACTTTGCAGGAGACCTAAGAAAGGAAAGAAACTCATCATCAGTCAATTTTCAATTAAAAAAATTATTATTTGGGGAAACTCAGTCTAACCTTGCACTGGTGTGTCTATTATACAACAGCTGTGTTTGGTTTAATGCATGGACATCATTAAATACATAAAACATATTGAGTTCCTGGCAGACGATAGTCACTGAATTGTTTAAAGACATGGTTAAACATATAAGCTGGGCTTAGAGCACAGAGAGCCTCGGGGGAAGCCAAGGAGTTTATGCTGTATTCAATAAGCACCAGATAGTACCCACAAGGGCATAGGACCAAAGCTTACTTTTGGAAAACATCAATGTGTTGCCATTTTGTCATGTGCTCAAAGAATGAGAGATTGAAGCAGCAATTTGTAGTTGGCAACTCTGATTTTATAGGTGCGTTTTCATAGTTATTTGTTTATATTCACATATGTGAAAATAAATGCTTCTAATGGATACTTATTTACAATTATAAAGAAAATAATATTTTTACAAAATCTTCTGTAACATAAGACCGTTGGTTTTGAAATTCTATTTAAGGCCATTCTGAAAGTTTTGGTCATTATGGCTAAAGTGCTTCTGTCCATGTAATTCATTATAGTAATAAAAATAAACACAAAAGAATATATTTTCCTAAGTGTATTTACAATCTTTTTGTTAAAAAAACATTTATTAAAATGGATTTTTCTTAAATAAAATTTTAAAGCTACAAATTGATGTTCTGTATCATTAAATGAAGATAACTATTATGGCTTCATAGCAATATCATATTTGAAATATAAATTGTGTA
Organism: Trachypithecus francoisi; assembly: GCF_009764315.1. Lineage (NCBI taxonomy): Eukaryota > Metazoa > Chordata > Mammalia > Primates > Cercopithecidae > Trachypithecus > Trachypithecus francoisi. Next base: position 52,462,681 of record NW_022681463.1, on the reverse strand, counting down.
TAAATGAAAAGTTTTCTAGTATTATACAAATTGGTATATTTCCCTTTTTAAAAGTGTTACAAAATTGTTCTATTATATTAAGTACTTTGAAAATCACATTTGTGTTCTGATTTTAATAAAATGAGATTCAAAGTAAAAGAAAAGTACATATGAACATTGTTGTGTGATTTTTTGTATTAGTTGCTATATAACTTAAATGCCTTGGATTGGTAAATAGAATAGTCCTGCCTTTCTCTTAATCAAAACTATTATATTAATGTTTAATATGCTTAATATGCCAGTGGCTTTTTAAAGATAAAATCTCTATTATATGTATATGCAAATACTTAATTATATTATTGTCCAAGACTCAAATAAACTATTGTTTTTTGTGAAAATAAGTAGTATAAATTGTTTTCCTTTCAATAAACTTTGACAACAAAGGAAAGGTACCAGCATATGCTAAAGAACATCAAGAGCACAATCCTTTTACCAGCACAATGATTAAAACATGAAATTTAATCTTATTTTCAGTTAGTTTCAAGTTTGGAAAACTGATTTTTAAATACAATGGGAGAAATGCTTTACACACTAAATCATCATTATACAGTAGCCATGTAATGCTTTCAAGAGAAAATGATAAAATATGCAAAAGGGAGAATGACAGTCACTCCTTAAAGTTTTCAGCTACAATACAGAATAAAGTCCTGTTATTTACCACAACATGAATTAACCTGGAGAACATTATGTTAGGTGAAATAAGCCAGGCATAGAAAGACAAACACTGCATGACCTAACTTATGTGTGGAATCTAAAAAAGTTGGTTTCATAAAAGTAGAGAGTAGAATGGTGGTTAGCAGAGTCTGTGGAGGGTTGGAGAAAGGAGAGGACTGTCAGAGGTTAATCCGCTGGTAATAAGTTAGAAAGAAGAATAAATTCTGGTGTTCTATTACACAGAAGCAAAGAGTAAGGTATCGTATATTTCAAAATAAGTAGGAGAGAAGATTTTGAATATTATCACATAAAAATAAATTCTGTATTCTATTACACAGAAGCAAAGAGCAAGGTATCGTATATTTCAAAATAACTAGGAGAAAAGATTTTGAACATTATCACCATAAAGAAATGGTAAGTGTTTAAAGTGAAGATATGGTAATTACCCCAATTTAATCATTATACTATGCATACATGCATCAAAGCATCACATTGTATTTCACAAAGATGTACAATTATTATGTGTCAATTATAAATGAATGTAAAAAGTTAATAAATTAATGTTTTAAAAGTTCATTGCAGAGTATTAACTAGGAGTAGGTACTTGGAAAGTACTATCAGTAGTCACACTGGAGAAAAAGTGTGCAAAAGTAGTGCCAGAGCACTAAGTGCGGAGCATGTGTGTGGGCTCTGTACTTACACACAATAAAACACGCACATACAGTTTTTTTCCTACTAAAATGATGACAACATTATTTTACTTTTGAAATTATAATATTCAGGTTTACACATTATGTATGCTGAGCTTGTTTACATACCTATTCAAGAAATTTGACTATTTTTAATTAAACCTTTAACAATACACTATGCAATTATAGCACTGATTTGAAACTGTTAAAAGTCTGCTTACAATTATTTTAAAATTAGTTTGCTATGTTTTATCATTTTGGGAAAATATAATTATTTTCTATAGCTTGTAAATATATTTTTATCACTTTTTTTCTTCTGGAAAGTCTAAGAAGATTCAACTTTTTGATTAGCATATTAATGTTGCAGTTGATAACTGTCTTATAAACAGCACTTACCTTTCTTTAATTAAAAAAAACCCTGCCAAACACATAATAACCTGGAAGACCACAAGATTCCGGGTGCAAAATATTAAGTAATGACGTTTAACCTAATAAATTCAATTTAAAACTTTTGAACATCAATGAAATCCAATAAATAGTTCTGCAGAAATCACTAAAGTAAATGTTTAGGGTACTAACAGTTAGAAACCAGTGATTTAACTTAAGATCAATTTTACTTCAGAATGTCAATGGAAGGCAGTTAAAAAAAAAACAACACAATTTAATTTGTGATTAACCATGGATCACACTTTTTTTTCCTCTTTCTTGCAGTTCACCCTCTAGTCATTTCATTTTTCATTAGCACTTTCCACCAAGGATTGGGATTGGAAGAGACAGGAAATGAAATTCACATAATCAATTAAGCACCTAATTTTCACTCTTTTACAAGGTCAGGTGGAGAAGTGACTGACATTCTTGTTTCTGCTAAATAACTCCATGTAAACTACACTTCTTGGGTTTTTATGCTATTCTGTTTGCAAGGCATTATTTTTATTTTTTATTTTTTTTACCGAACATTTTGTGCAGTAAATGTACGCATTGTTGTAGATACTTAGTTTTAATTTGTGGGACAAAATCAGTTTAATGAACTTAAGAAATGTATATACTTATTTTAATATAATCAGTTTACCTCTAATCTCTTATGTCTCTTCACACATAAGCTGTTTATTTTAGTTCACCCTTATCAATATGTTACTTCCCCATTTATTGTTAACTTGTTTATTTTTACACATCATATGTAACTTCTGTGAGTTCTTTCATTATTTTAATATATTTAATAATTTTAATATGAAAGTCACTGGGATATTGTATCATTTATAATTCAAATCTCAAACCATATACCCAAAAAACCTGCATGTGTGCCTTCTGAATCTAAAATAATTTATTATATTATATTTTATTTTAGATTCCCCCTTTCCATGATGTGTGTTTATTTTTTCCTCAGATTGTAAAATGTATTTTGCTGTAGTGTATGTCGTACAAAGGAATTTGGGGTATGCTCACTGTACGACAGATACTGAATATTTGCACTTCTTTAATATATTTGGGATACGCCTCTAGTTGAGTGATGAGAATACCTTCTTTAAAGACATATTAAACATTGAGTTCCCAACATTGAGTTACTGAGGTATTTCAGAGACTTATACAAGATCAACTTATTTGAGAGTGTATCATATCAGACACATATTACCCTCATTTGAAGCTACCAAAATGTTTTGGTACATTCTGCCCTTGATCTACTTCTTTTTGATATAGCATACTCATTTTTCATTGCACTCCATGTTATAGAAATAACATTTATTTTAAAACACATATTTTAAATTTAAATATAACATTATAGAGACATAAACTAAACATTTTCTAATAAAATGATTTATTTTTTATTAAAAAAATATGATAATGGAGCCGGACATGGTGACTCACACCTGTAATCCCAGCACTTTGGGAGGCTGAGGCAAGAGGTTCACTTCAGACCAGGAGTTTGAGACTAGCCTGGACCACATAAGAAGACCTCATCTCTACAAAATATATATATATATATATATATAATATATATATATATATATACGCATATACATATTTTAAATTACCTGGCTATGGTGGTGTATGCCTATATTCCCAGGTACTCCAGAGGCTGAGGCAGGAGGATCACTTGAGTCCAAGAGTTTGAGGCTGCAGTGAGGGATGATCACATCACTCTACTCCAGCTTGTCTCTAATAAACAAATAAATAAATAATCAATATAAACAAATACAAAGAAAATGTGATAGTAAATTGATCAAGATGTAACATTATATATTGAATATTAAAAATTCAGAACAGTTTTTTAATTGTTGCCAAATAAGTGACTTTATATAGGAAATTATTTAGACATAATTATACTAACTACTCTTAATGATTACTGAAATTGTGATAACTACTCACACGTTATATAATTTTTGAAAATAATTCATGAGTATCATTTAGGGAGCAAACAATATTAATTAAATTTTGAAGAACTTCAGTAACTGGGAGATTGTATCATTTATAATTCAAACCTCAAACCATATACCCCAAAAACCTGCATGCGTGCCTTCTGAATCTAAAATAAAATATAATATTATTTTTAAAAATATTTTTTTGACATGTCCCTTTAGGATGAAAGGTAAAATGGTATTAGCCAGTGTTATCAGTAGGAATAAAATTTATATAATGCTTATTTTGATTTACAAATATTAGTACAGGTACAACAGCAAAAACAAAACACTTAATTATCAAAGCTTATGAAAGTTCTGTGATGGAAATGAGTCAGAGAAGAAGATCTTGTTTAGCTTAACATATTAATAAATCATTTGGTTTATAAACACGAGCCCTAAGTCTAATACGGAGTAGATTTAACATTGAAAACTGAAAATGTCTTAAATAACAAGATATGATGCTCCTTCTCAAAGCATGATATAGGTAAGCTGGAAAAATAAAAGAGTATAGATTGCCAGAGATCCCAACACATAGCCCACGTGACAGGTCTAAGAAGTAGTGGGAGAAAACAACTTTTAAGACCATAATGTCAAATATTCTAATTTTAGGGAATTGTGTTACTGTAAAATAAAAGTGTCTCTGTTACTTCGACCTTTCAGTAAAACTGTGTTACCAATTGAATGTCTTGTGTAAGCAGAAATCTCTTTGAGAAAATCAAAGAAAAAGTGAGGAGTTACACGTATTTGGAATCTGCTTCTCTGCTTTTAGCTATATGATTTAAATATGAACTCCTATCTGGGCCACATTTAAACATCTGCCCATAGTAGAGAAATACAGTAACAACTGAGTGATAAGTAGAAGACCATGAATACACTTAAAAGCACATGGGCATTAAAATTTTACAGAACAAGTGAGGAAAGTAAATCTCCCTGTAAATAGAGTTAATAGCTCATAGGTAGGTAGGTAGGTAGGTAGATAGATAGATAGATAGATAGATAGATAGATAGATAGATAGATAGATAGTTTTAATCGTTGTTGTTCCAAAAGGTTTTTCTTGCAAATTTTTAGGCTGAAATGAGTATTTTTTGCATTAATAACACATTGGTCAGTTCATTTAAGAAATGTATAACACAAATTTGCTTTGAAGAAAAAAATAACATAGCAATAGAATATGTATATAAAAATGTTTTAGAAAGAGCAACAAAGTAGACTTTATACACTAAATTTGGTGAGGCATGTTTTTAATTTCTAGCTAAATATAATTTATAAAATAAAAAATTGTGTTTAAAATTCACTGAAGCTGTATTTATAAAACTACCGGGGTGCTCCAGGCTTAGTTACTCATTTTTGTCAATTCATTCTAGTTTCATTGCTTCCCTTTATTTATGTCCTCTACCTTTCACTGCCTTACCAGAGAGTGATTATGAAGTTTGGCTAAAGACATCTGGTTAGAGTGAACCTCAACAGAAAATGCCATAAACTGGTTCCTAAAGTAGAAACATCATGCAAGTAGCACCCCTTCCTGAATACTATGATAATGAAGTATGTTATAGTTGGAGCACATGAAATCTACACAATCTGGATACAGATTGTATTTATGTAGGAAATAGAGCACTGGTGTAGTTATTACTGGTTTCCGGATGATTGTAGTGTGACTATTCTATTGTTTTGTTGTCCAATATTGTGAAGTCTTCCCTATGCTACAATTTTACTGAAGTTGTGAATTGTGCATAACCATAAATGAATATTTTTAGAAATGGAAGTATCACAGGCATTTCAAGCACATTTCATGCTGAATGTAAGAATAATCAATTGGATACAAATGTAGATGGTCGAGAAATTATATTTGAGTATCCTGTGGTGCAGTTAAGTGAGCATTACTTTCTTATTACAAGGTTTCTTTTGGCTGGTTGAACTAAGGACCAAATTGTCCTTCTATCCGCTGTTCTTTTTGAGTTCAGGAAACTTTGGCATAGAAGCTTTATTTTTGTAACTGAAGGAGAAAGGAGATTTTCTTCAACATGGTGAGTAGCTATGAATAGAAGACAGAGTTAAGATCACAGTATTGCTTCCATCCCGCCCACAGTCCCCACCACGTCAGAAATGGGTTTAAATCCTTATGATTGCAAGAATGAGTATAGTAAGATGATGAAACATTTCAGGAAATACTTGGTATAGTCTGGGCACAAGCATGAAGTATGACGAAGTGTGATCAGCACTGGAGCAGAACCCTTCTTCCCAAGTCTCAAGGGATTCAAAGGGCTGCTCAGATATAAGACGACTTACCACCTTTGGCAATGTCTGGCAAGTACTATTTGTTTGAATATCAACATTCATGACTGGTGACAATGAAAACAAAATTTTCCCAAGTCATTCTGATGTGAACAGGTAAGAAAGAGGAAAGAGTAATTGCCCTGTGAATGCAATTGAAAAAGCTCTTCTGGAACACATGTGAAGCACTACTTTATTGACAACAAAATAAAATAATTGAGAATTTGGAGAGGATCTGTAGTCCTGCTATTATAAAAGTAGAAGCTATTTAAGCAGTAAACACCTGGCTTCTGTTCTTTAGGTAATATTGTTACTGGTACAAGCAGTATGTGTATGCTGGTGGGGAAGAATGAGGATAATGAAGGAAGGAACCTATTTAGCTTAAGCTATACATTTTCTCTTATTTTGCCAAAAAACGTGGTTAATCTTTATGTCATAAAACTTGATTTTTTCAAGCTTCAGAGCAATTTGTTATTCTCTACCTTATCTCTAAAAGTTTAAAAATAAAAAAATTGACTGAGAATGGGGTAGCACTGACAACACATTTTATTAATAATCTCTGCCTTGTTAATCGAGTGAGCTTATAGAAGCAACTTACTCATTACTCTCCTCATTTCACATTAATACAAATGAGAAAAATAAAAGGACAGAACAAAATAAAACATCACATATATAAAGGTCAAACTCCATGTTAAAACACACATATCATAAAAAATTACCTCTTAGCAATACTCATAGGTTCAAAACTTCAACATTTTTAAAGTTACTCTTTTCAATAGGCAGATTTTAGTAAACTGATGAAGCTTATAACTTGGGATCAATTCCATTTTACTGTAACTTATTTTACTAGAGGTCAAGTTTAGGTTACTCCACTCGTATTATTCCTTTGGAAGATTACTCATCTTTCTACCTTCCTCCCATTGCTTCCTCCTAAATGTGGACCAAATGTAAATCTATGTCTTCTATATAACCTTAAACCCTAGGCAGAGTGATTAGATTCAGGATGGGCAGTTACAACTCTCAGTATTTCTAGGAAGGGTAATTTTTGGCCAGTTGGACTAGGATAAGCAGCATCCTTACTGAGATTCATAGATAAGCAGAATGGGGGGAAACATGAATTTCTTTAGAGTGCTGAAGCTAAAGGTCATTTGCCAGAAACCATATGCTCAGCAAGAAGGAGAAAGTCTATGTCTAATAGGACTCAGAAGATTACATTAACAGAGAAAAGCATAGAGTACTGAAGCCAACTTCTCCCTAGTCCTAGTTCTCTCTGAGGCTAGATTCTATTCTACAATACTCAGAGCCTGGTCACACACACAAATATATTTGTCTTTTTTCTTAGGTTGGTACTAGTTGGATTACTGTCACACGCAAAGAGCACAGAATGGGTCATGGCTTTCCAGTGCTGCTTAACTGATAAAAGAAGAGATGATGAAAAGAAAATACAATGTTGGGTACAAAATGTGCAGGCTCCTGCAAGAAAATAAAGCACATGTGAAAATAAAGTGGATAAACATAAAATTATGAATGTATAATTTGAAAACTACATGAACTCTGTATTTTAACTTTAAAATTACATATAGTTTATTTATTAAACTATCTGTATCATTAATAAAGATGTTCTTACTACTTCATTCTGCCCACTTTATTTGCCCTATAGTTTTATTATTATAGTTAGTATTTTTGTCTTTATTCTTTTATGAAATGGGCAATCTTATAGAGCATATAACAAAAATAATTTATACTTGATATTTATGTAAGAATTGAAATGAAGGAGTTTTTGTAAAGCTGAGATAAAATAGTCAATGTAGACATATTTATTTGGAAGTAAAATAAAAATAACAAAATGAGCAAAGTTTTTGAAAATTTAATACTATGAAACAGAAAGATCAAAAGAGGGCACTACTCATTGATTTTTGTACTGCTTATGAAAACATTCAAAATCACATTGGCAAGCTTTGTTGATTTCTTGTAAAAGTTTGTTGACTTTCACTAAAGTCTAATTCTATGTATTTAAATTTCTGTTGTGGTTATGTAACTAAACTTTTGCCAATCTATGTCAAAAATGTTCTGATTTAATGCTAGTTTTTCTGGATGGATCAATGCTTAAAACAAATTTTGCTCAGAACTTTGAAATTGTCACCTTGTTTTTTCTAGTAAACTGTGTTAAAACAAGGTCTCAATCCACTCTCGCATTGATTTCATAGAGCTTTTACTTTAATTTGTATTTCTTCTTTTTTTATGTTCTGTATTTTTAATTTTTTTTTGTTCCTCACTCAATGAATGTATATTCCAGATTGACAACTTTATAACCTGTACTTAATTTTTTACTAACCCCTTCAAATAACTTAATTTTTTCAAGGAATAATCTTATAATCAACAGGTTCTGAATTTATATATACAATATTCTATCAAACTTATTAGTACATAAAGAACAGTGTTGAAATATTTTAAAGTCGTTTTCTGTTATCTGAATTATGCTATTTATATTTAACCAATTGCTTTATTTTGGTTCTTTTTAAATTTATTACTTATTCTCAAATGTCTTGCAAGCATTATTGACTCTAATCACATACATGAATAAATGACTTTTTTACACTGGTGATACAGTGGTGAGCTTGGCTGTCTTCCACAAATTAATGATTTTTTAAAATTTCTTTTTATTTCAAACTTTTATTTAAGTTCAGGAGTACATGTGCAGGATGTTTGTTACATTTGTTACATAGGTAGACTTTTGTCATGGTGGTTTGCTGCACAGATAATCCCATCACCCAAATATTTAACCCAGAATACATTAGCTGTTCTTCCTGATTCTCTCTCTCCTCACACCCCCAACCCTCTGGCAAACCCCAGTGTGTGTTGTTTCCCCAGTGTGTATGTGTTCTCATCATTCAACTCTCACCTATAAGTGAGAACATGCAGTTTTTGGTTTTTTGTTTCTGCATTAGTTTGCTAAGGATAATGGCCTGCAGCTCCATCCATGTTCCCACATAGGTGTGGTGAAAGAGGCAACCTTGTCTTTGCTGGTTTTCAAGGGAAATACTTCCAGTTTTTGTCCATTCGGCATGATATTGGCTGTGGTTTAATAAACAATTATGTAGAGAGAAATCTAATATGTTACAACTTTGATATGTTTTGTTCCAATAATAAACTTGTCTCCTAAATTAATACTAATTTTCAGCTTTTTTGCCTAAAGTAAACGGTGTTTTCTTAATTCTGTGTTTTTTTTTCTATCCTCCATATTTTCTGACTTTTTTTCTTCCAGCTCTGTTTAATCATATCCAATTAGTTTCCTATTTTCTAGGAACTCTTCAAAATTTCTAGTCTACTGATAGTGAATTTTCAATGTCAATGTTGTTTTAGAATTTTTCTTTTAAAATATTTTATTAATTATTTATTTTATAGATTATTGATTTTGTTTTGCTCTTAGAAATTGCTAATGTTGGCCAAGAGGAAATAATTATAATCACATATGACTAAAAACAAACACACACACAAACAAACAAACAAACAATAAATAAATAAACCTCTGGAGAGATTTACCACTTTTAACTAAAGAATTTATTATTTTTTTTTTTTTTGAGATGGAGTCTCACTGTTGTCACCTGGGCTGGAGTGCAATGGCGCGATTTCAGCTGACTGTAACCTCTGCCTCCTGGGTTCCAGCAATTCTCCTGCCTCAACCTCCCGAGTAGTTGAGATTACAGGTGTCTGCCACCACTCCCAGCTAATTTTTGTATTGTTAGTAGAGACGAGGTTCGACTATGTTAACCAGGCTTGTCTCAAACTCCTGACCTCAGGTGATACACCTCCCTCGTCCTCCCAAAGTGCTTGGATTACAGATGTGAACCACCGCGCCCAGCCTACTAAAGGATTATTATAGGCTCAACAAAGATAATTGCTTGTTCCTCTTTATTTTAGATGATCTGTGAGTGTTTTCTTAATTTTTTTTTTGTTTGTCTGCCGTTTGTTTTATAGCCACTGAGTCATCTGTTGAATGCCACCTGGAAGGTAACTACACTACTGCCTTAGCAACGGATGCCTTAATGCCAAGGTAAGATGCAAATATTTACTTGCATAAAGACTCCAATTATATCCTTGTTTTAATCTGATTTATGGATTCTAACAAACTTGAAGATTTCTATGTTAAATATTGTTCAGTACTTAGCAATACACCAACCTTCGTTAGCTCTCCCTTGATACATAAATGATGGAAAGCTAAAAATTATATTTACAGATGAGTAAACTGAAGGCATAAAAGAAAACTATCCCACTGACGGCCACACAACTAGTGAACACAGCCAGGACTGAGTACCAACCCCAAGAGTCCCGTGGCACCTGAGTGACTAAGCACTGTGCCATAGTCTTGGCGAGGTGGCCACTGAACAGTGATGAAAGGTAATGGGCCCTAGCAGCTAAACAATGACAGTCCCAAGCAACTGGTGACCAAATTTGCTGTAGAAAGTTTGTCAATCAGATTGTCAATAGAATTTTAGTTCTCATTTCTCCAAGGATAGGCACTTGCTCATGATCAGGAGGTCATAACAGAAAAACTTAGGATACTCCTGCTGTGTTAGCAGATGCTGACTGAGGGCAAATATAAGGTTAACAGAATTGGACAAGCTTACAAATCTATGCTTCAATGTTACTGGCAACTGAGAGAAACACGATTGGCTTCCTTCAATGTTAGCAAAGCCAGCAATAGTTCTCCCTAACTTCTCTTCCCAAGACGTTTCAACTGTTTTGTAAACATATATTTTATTTGCTAAGTTTTTTCCTGGAAAATACCTAGAGGAGTTTCTGTTTTCAGAATGGCTGCCTGAAATGACCTCTTAAACGTATCTTGAACTATGTATTGGTTAATCCAAACACAACGATGAATGACCTCACAATAACTGTAAAATAAGAATTAAACAGATATTGTTTGGACTCCTGGATGGAAAGGAAAAATAAAACAATAAAACCAGATTTGGTTTCTACAAATTGCAACATTCTGTTGCTCACAAATGAACATAGAGCAATTATTTTCCCTGTGCAGAAAATAAATGGATCTTTACGAATAACTGTCTTATAATTATCTAAATCAGAAGGCAACTCTGGTTGTCATTCAAAATGGGAAAAATATCGATTCAGCCCTAATATGTGGCATGAGCCTGTTCACCAGAATTTGCTTTAATTCCCTCCTACACCAATTGTAAGGACTGCTAAAAGTTTAAGTGTTACCTTGCAGGACTAAAAATACAACTTAACATTGTTGTCTAAGGATTACGTTAACTTTTACTCTCTGCCAAGAGATGCTTTGAGTGTACTCCTCAAACCCACTTACGAAGTATGTCATGAGTTTTAAGTAAGGATGAGAATAAAAGAAGGTTCAGCACCAAGTCCAGACTGCAGTTAACGTTGTTCTTCTACTTGGAAATTAAGACCCAACATATCCAATGAAACACAAAGTTCCTGTGGCAAATACAGATAATGTATTGAGCCTATGGAAATCAGTAGGAGAATACTAGCATAGGCCTCTAGGGTTTGGAAGCAAGTTCATATCCTCTTTAGAAGATAACCATTCTTTCGAGACACAGCTTTCAGCTTTTAGTCAACACTCAGAGAGGCTGATAGTATATTCAATGATATTCAAAATTTCTGTGAACAATGTAACTGCTGTATGAAGCCCCTGAAGGTCCCCTATAAGGTGTAACAACACAGGCTTCTAGGCTTTGAGGCTAAATGCCTTTCTTTTGTTGATAAACATTACCTTTTTGAGAAATATCCCTGGGCTTCTATTCAAGCTTGGTTGCCACTGTAACAATAGGAAATTAGATATTCATTTACACTAAGATGTTTATCATAAATTGCCTGTATCTTTTCCACAAACTATAAGCTTGTACTTATGGAGAAGCAAACAGTCATCTAGTGAAAATGGGAGATAAAAGATCAGTTTGGAAGATGCATGAATGCTTCAAGAGCTGGTGTCTCATATTACATCAATACTAATCCCTGCGTCATTGTCTGGCTTATGTTCCATTGACTGAGGATGAAAATGAATGTTTCTGGTTTATAGACAATCTACATCAAATGCCAGTTATGAATAAAAGTGAATACAGCAGACATACATTCTAATCCAGAAGTGGCTCTGAAGGACAGTAGGGAAGACAGATAAGTCTTTCTAGTAGAAATTCAAATAGTGCATCTGGTTTCCACTTAGTTTGAACTGAGAAATTGCTGTAAATAAAGAATGACATTGATTCATGGGCAGCTTCATTTGTATACTAACCAAAGATCATCTTCTACAGAACGGTCTTTCACTAATCAAGTGGACCAAATGATATATACTGTGCATACAATTCAGTTCGTCTCTCTTTTTTTTTTTTTTTTTTTTTTGGTATAGGGTCTTGCTCTATCATCTATGCTGGAGTGCAGTGGTGCAATCATTGCTCACTGTAGCCTTGACCTCCCATGCTCAAGTGATCCTCCTACCTAAGCCTCTCAAGTGTCTGAGGACACAGGCACATATCACCATGTCTGGCTGTTTTGTTTTTGTTTTTGTTTTTTTAAAAATTATTATTATTCGTAGAGACAGGATGTCTCTATGTTGCCCAGGTTAGTCTTGAACTCCTGGGTTCAAGTGATCCACTCACCATGGCCTTCCAAAGCATTGGGATTATGAGATTACAGACATGAGCCACCGCACTGGCCTCAGTCTCTTTTTAAAGCCATCTTGTGCCTCCGCAACACATCTATGTAAAAACTATTCATGACAATAGTGACGTAAGTACAGAATTTACCCTCCCCAAACTTACGTGGTTATTGCCATATCAGGTATCTAATCTGTCAATAGTAGAGAAAAACAACTTTTTCTATGTGAACCATTTCTTGGTGGTAGACTGTATGCATTAGAACAATTATATCATGTAAGATACAGTGATTTATTCTCACAGAAACAGAAATATATTGTGGATATGGACTTCCTTTCCCGCCCATACACTTTGAAGCCTATTATCCATGAACTTATTAACTGCCTAATTTGCCATCATGGTATTGTACACACAATTGATTCTGATAAAGAAACAGATTTTACAGCATATATAGTAAAGCAATGGGCTTCATAGGTCTCACCGAATGCCCCATTAGCCATGAGTAACTGGTCTGCTGGAATAATCACGTGTCTTTTGAAGACTCAAACAATGCCTGTCAGTTGAGAGAAAAGGTCCTTGAAGCATGGTGTTTTATCATGTTCTAGAGGTCAATGGCTTGGCCCTCTGAAGGTCTGCTTAAAAGTAAATATGGAAAAGGCTGATTAGTTGGAGAAAAGCCATGCAAATTTACTTAACCTGTATACATATGAATTTTCAGAATAAAGACCTAAAGAGACAGGGAAAATTGTCTATTTTTATAATGAGGTTCAGTAAAGTATAGCCAACCATGTAGAAATATGACTGGACAGGGCGGGGCACAGTGGCTCAGGCCTGTAATCCCAGCAATTTGGGAGGCCAAGGAGGGCAGATCACGAGGTCAGGAGATCAAGACCATCCTGGCTAACACGGTGAAACCCTGTCTCCACTAAAAATACAGAAAATCAGCCAGGCATAGTGGCAGGTACCTGTAGTCCCAGCTACTCAGGAGACTGAGGCAGGAGAATAGCATGAACCTGGGAAGTGGAGCTTGCAGTGAGCCGAGATCGCACCACTGGTCTCCAGCCTGTGGAGTCTGAGTGAGACTCTGTCTAATAAATAAATAAATAAATATTTAAAAAAATGACTGGACAGAAAGTGTACTATCTAATGCTAATAGATTGAGTGGGGAAAACCCAGCAAGTCCTATCTGTCTAGATTCTTCTTGGCCTCACTGAGGTGTGGAGCAGAACTCTCTCTGGAATGGGGTTCTAGAATGGGATTCTGGGTATGGGCAGGACTGTCTCTGGAATACGAGTCTTATAACTTACAGTCAAGTGAGATAGGTCAGATGATTTCTTTATGGTCAGCTTTTACACGAAAAAGGTGGCAGGAAAGTGAGAGTAATATTTTTAGGTTTCATGGTTAGTTTGGGGTAAAAGGAGTTCTTGTTTCTATGACCCACTTTAGGGAAAAGGCGTTCTAGTTTCTGTGGCTAGCCTTTAGAGGAGAAAGAGACAGAGACAGGAGGGCGGGAGAAAGTTGAAGGAAAACTTTTGCTTCTGAGGTCTTCATTTTAGGCTATTATTTTCTAAGCCCCAACAATACAAACTGAAGTATATCCTTTGAATTAGCAACTGACGTACGATGCAGACTAATCATCTGGCAAGGATGTAGTAAAAGTGGTAGTAGCTTCTGTCATAATTACACATAATGTCTCACTCCATATTTTCCCCTTCATTCCATAAGTTTCAGCTCTGCTGGGGTAGAGATTTTGGTTCCTAAGAGTACTGTTTTCAGAAAGAAATTCCATTGAATTGGAAGCTGAGCTTGCCATTCAGTCTTTAGTATGCTTTTGTTGTTGTTGCTGGCTTTTCTTCTTTCTTTCTTTCTTTCTTTCTTTCTTTCTTTCTTTCTTTCTTCTTCTTTCTTTCTTTCTTTCTTCTTTTTCTTTCTTTCTTTCTTTTTCTTTCTTTCTTTTTTCTTTCTCTTTCTTTCTTTCTCTTTCTTTTTCTTTCTTTCTTTTTCTTTCTTTCTTTCTCTTTCTTTCTTTTTCTTTCTTCTTTCTGTCTTTCTCTCTTTCTTTCTTTTCTTTCTTTCTCTCTCTCTCTTTCTCTCCTTCCTTCCTTCCTTCCTTTCTTCCTTCCTTCCTTCTTTCTTTTTTCTTTCTTTCTTTCTTTCTTTTTTTCTCTCTCTTTCTCTCTTTCTTTCCTTTCTTTCTCTTTCTCTCTTTCTCTTTCTTCTTTCTGTGATATCAAACCAGCAAACAAAAATGAGAGTTACCTGATTGGCTGGGTGATTGATTAAGATTACAAAGAAAATAGCATTGCTATTATTCAATAAGGGGTGTCTAGGAAGATTATGTCTGGAATCTCTGCAGGATGCCTCTTAGACTTTAATGTTGATTAGTAAAAGATAATATAAAATTACAGCAAACCAACAAACATAAAAAGAGCCATTAAGTTTTCAGGGTCTTCAAGAATGAAGATGTTTGTCATTCTAGCAGGTAAAGACTTAGCCCTGTTGAGTTCTAATCTAAGAACAAAAGACATAAGAAATTGACTCTGTAATGGCAGGTAAACCATGGATTCATGAACACATTCAAGAAGGAGAATTATACCCCTTATATATATCTTCCCTTGCTTGTTATATGTGTGTTTATGTATGTCTGTGTGTATTATTTTTTTAAATTTTTGTCTTTCCCTAATTATTTTATAAAAGGATTGTTAGTGGCTATTTTATAACTTAATCTGCAGGTAAAAAAAAAAAAAAAATTCAGAAGAGAAAGAGACTGTGAAATAATGGGACAAGCAGTTAACCTAGTCCAGAGATGGATACTGTAACTGTCTTCTAGGCATGGATCTACTGAGTGAATATGGAAACTTTGTAGAATTTCCTGGAAAGTGGAAGAGTAATTTTGTTTGTACAAATAAAAATTGTCACTTGTTAGGAAAAATCATAGGTTGCTTTTGTTATTGCAGTATGTGTGGATTCTGTACTAGAAAATTACCTATTGGCTTTTACCTTTAAACTTACCCTGCTGTATTCTAGCTGTGCTAGTGATGGGATTTTGTGAATCACATTTACACTTAATCAGCTGGATCTTGTTTAGACTCTACCAGTACAGGATTTTAGAGAGAGAAAGGAAGGATAGAAGTGGAAGAGAGGACTTGCTTAGTACTTTTTATTTTCTATTCCTGTTAGATTCACCCTTGCAATGGTTATCACCTTGGCAATAACAGTTGTTGCAAGTAAAAGCAGTCAATTTCAGCTTTCAGGCAGAAACAGCCTCACTGCAGCTCCTGAGAGTCACCAGAATAGCTGGCTGACCCTTCATCACCGAGGTCTAACTCTTGGCCCCATGAGACCACTTCTCAATTATAAGAATTTCATAGATTTCCCTTCGTTTACTCATAGGGCTGGTGGCTGTTCACTGCAATTACTAATTCTACAAAACCTCACTTTTATCCCAGGTATTTTTAAAATTGTCCATGCCTGATTAATGATTTTTATATCAGGTTATCTCCTGCTAGAATAATTCATATGATTGTGTGTAGTGGCTCACGCCCGTAATCCCAGCACTTTGAGAGGCTGAGGCAGGCAGATCACTTGAGGTCAGGAGTTCAAGACCAGCCTGGCAAACATGATAAATATCCCATTTCTACTAAACATACAAAAATTAGCGGGTGTTGTGTGCATGCTTGTAATCCCAGCTACTTGAGAGGTTGAGTCAGAAGGATACCTTGAACCTGGGAGACGGAGTTGTAGTGAGTGCTACTGTGCAACAGAGCAGGACTCCATCTCAAAAATAAAATAAAATAAAATAAAATAAAATAAAATAAAATAAAAATAATTCATTTCTGGATTATTTTGGAATAATTCTGGACCCCTACTAATATAGACATTATACTAAATGTTGCAAGTATAATCACGAGGCAAAGTTTCTGCCTGTAGGATCACTATAAGGAAGGGAAGGGACAAGTAAGCAGGGCACTATAATACAGCTTGTTGTAAAGAAGCTTTTTTTTTTTTTTTTCCATGAAATGCAAAAGTTTTATTTATTCCCAAATAGCAAAATACATAGGCAGTTTTATAAATTCCTCTTATACTATTAATTACTATTAATCAAACTCTTAAACCTGAATCTCCTTAGGAACAATTTAATCAAGTGTTACAACACACATTTTAAGTACATTTGCGTGTTTCCTAGTTCATTACATATTCAGGACACTAATACCCCTTCCCAGCTTGAGTTTTAAACTTTTTCCTCAAGACAATATAGTATCTATTGATCTAATTTCACAAAGGCTCATTTTTGCTTCCTGCATTTTTGTTGGTTTTGAGCCCTGGAATGGATGGAATGCCTGTACTCATACTCAGAGAGTTTGGGAATGAGCTCCAAGTAGCAAGAGTTTGATTTTTCTGGCAATTTCTTTTTTTTTTTTTTTTTATTATACTTTAAGTTCTAGGGTACAAGTGCATAATGTGCAGGTTTGTTACATAATGTATACTTATGCCATGTTGGTGGGCTGCACCCATCAACTCGTCAGCACCCATCAATCATCATTTATATCATGTATAACTCCCAATGCAATCCCCTCCTCCCCCCTCCCCATGATAGGCCCCAGTGTGTGGGTTCCCCTTCCCGAGTCCAAGTGATCTCATTGTTCAGTTCCCACCTATGAGTGAGAACATGCGGTGTTTGGTTTTCTCTTCTTGTGATAGTTTGCTAAGAATGATGGTTCCAGCTGCATCCATGTCCCTACAAAGGACGCAAACTCATCTTTTTTATGGCTGCCTAGTATTCCATGCTGTATAGGTGCACATTTTCTTAATCCAGTCTGTCACAGATGGACATTTGGGTTGATTCCAAGTCTTTGCTATTGTGAATAGTGCCAAAATAAACATACGTGTTCATGTGTCTTTGTAGTAGAATAATTTATAATCCTTTGGGTATATACCCAGTAGTGGGATGGGTGGGTCATTGGTACATCTAGTTCTAGATCCTTGAGGAATTGCCATACTGTTTTCCATAATGGTTGAACTAGTTTACAATCCCACCACAGTGTAAAGTGTTCCAATTTCTCCACATCCTCTCAACACCTGTTGTTCCTCACTTCTTAATGATTGCCATTCTAACTGGTGTGAGATGGTATCTCATTGTGGTTTTGATTTGCATTTCTCTGATGGCCAGTGATGATGAGCATTTTTTCATGTTTCTGTTGACTGTATGTATGTCTTCTTTTGAGAAATATCTGTTCATATCCTTTCCCCACTTTTTGATGGGGTTGTTTGTTTTTTTCTTGTATATTTGTTTGAGTTATTTGTAGATTCTGGATATCAGCTCTTTGTCAGATGACTAGGTGGCAAACATTTCTCCCATTTCTGTAGGTTGCTGTTCACTCTGATGGTAGTTTATTTTGCTGTGCAGAAGCTCTTTCGTTAATTAGATCCCATGTGTCAATTTGGCTTTTGCTGCCATGCTTTTGGTGTTTTAGATATGAAGTCCTTGCCCATGCCTATGTCCTGAATGGTATACCTAGATTTTCTTCTAGGGTTTTTATGGTATTAGGTCTAACATTTAAGTCTCTCCATCTTGAATTAATCTTCGTATAAGGGGTAAGGAAAGGATCCAGTTTCAGCTTTCTACTTATGGCTAGCCAATTTTCCCAGCACCATTTATTAAATAGGAATCCTTTCCCCATTTCTTGTTTCTCTCAGGTTTATCAAAGATCAGATGGCTGTAGATGTGTGGTATTATTTTTGAGGACTCTGTTCTGTTCCATTGGTCTATATCTCTGTGTTGGTACCAGTACCATGCCGTTTTGGTTACTGTAGCCTTGTAGTATAGTTGAAGTCAGGTAGCGTGACGCCTCCAGCTTGTCCTTTTGACTTAGGATTGTCTTGGCAATGTGGGCTCTTTTTGGTTCCATATGAACTTTAAAGCAGTTTTTTCCAATTCTGTGAAGAAAACTCATTGGTAGCTTGATGGGAATGGCATTGAATCTATAAATAAACTTGGGCAGTATGGCCATTTTCACGATATTGATTCTTCCTATCCATGAGCATGGTATGTTCTTCCATTTGTTTGTGTCCTCTTTGATTTCACTGAGTAGTGGTTTGTAGTTCTCCTTGAAGAGGTCCTTTACATCTCTTGTAAGCTGGATTCCTAGGTATTTTATTCTCTTTGAAGCATTGTGAATGGAAGTTCATTCCTGATTTGGCTCTCTGCTTGTCTGTTACTGGTGATAAGAATGCTTGTGATTTTTGCACATTAATTTGTATCCTGAGACTTTGCTGAAGTTGCTTATCAGCTTAAGGAGATTTTGGGCTGAGACGATGGGGTTTTCTAAATATACAATCATGTCATCTGCAAACAGGGACAACTTGACTTCTTCTTTTCCTAACTGGATACCTTGATTTCTTTCTCTTGCCTGATTGCCATAGCCAGAACTTCAACACTATGTTGAATAGGAGTGGTGAGAGAGGGCATCCCTGTGTTGTGCCAGTTTCAAAGGGAATTTTTCCAGTTTTGCCCATTCAGTATGATATTGGCTGTGGGTTTGTCATAAATAGCTTTATTATTGAGGTACGTTCCATCAATACCGAATTATTGAGTGTTTTTAGCATAAAGGGCGTTGAATTTTGTCAAAAGCCTTTACTGCATCTCTTGAGATAATCATGTGGTTCTTGTCTTTGGTTCTGTTTATATGCTGGATTACGTTTATTGATTTGCGAATGTTGAACCAGCGTTGCATCCCAGGGATGAAGCCCACTTGATCATGGTGGATAAACTTTTTGATGTGCTTCTGAATCCGGTTTGCCAGTATTTTATTGAGAATTTTTGCATCGATGTTTATCAGGGATATTGGTCTAAAATTCTCTTTTTTTGTTGTGTCTCTGCCAGGCTTTGGTATCAGGATGATGTGGCCTCATAAAATGAGTTAGGGAGGATTCCCTCTTTTTCTATGATTGGAATAGTTTCAGAAGGACTGGTACCAGCTCCTCCTTGTACCTCTGGTAGAATTCAGCTGTGAATCCATCTGGTCCTGGACTTTTTTTGGTTGGTAGGCTATTAATTGTTGCCTCAATTTCAGAGCTTGTTATTGGTCTATTCAGGGCTTCAAATTCTTCCTGGTTTAGTCTTGGGAGAGTGTAAGTGTCCAGGAAATTATCCATTTCTTCTAGATTTTCTAGTTGATTTGCGTAGAGGCATTTATAGTATTCTCTGATGGTTGTTTGTATCTCTGTGGGGTCAGTGGTGATATCTCCTTTATCATTTTTTATTGCATCTATTTGATTTCTCTCTCTTTTCTTCTTTATTAGTCTTGGTAGCGGTCGGTCAATTTTGTTGATCTTTTCAAAAAACCAACTCCTGGATTCATTGATTTTTTTGAGGGTTTTTTGTGTCTCTATCTCCTTAGTTCTGCTCTGATCTTAGTTATTCTTGCCTTCTGCTAGCTTTTGAATGTGTTTGCTTGCCTCTCTAGTTCTTTTAATTGTGATGTTAGAGTGTCAATTTTAGATCTCTCCTGCTTTCTCTTGTGGGCATTTAGTGCTATAAATTTCCCTCTACACACTGCTTTAAATGTGTCCCAGAGATTCTGGTATGTTGTATCTTTGTTCTCATTGGTTTCAAAGAACATCTTTATTTCTGCTTTCATTTTGTTATGTACCCAGTAGTCATTCAGGAGCAGGTTGTTCAGTTTCCATGTAGTTGAGCGGTTTTGATTGAGTTTCTTAGTCCTGAGTTCTAGTTTGATTGCACTGTGGTCTGAGAGACAGTTGGTTATAATTTCTGTTCTTTTACATTTGCTGAGGAGTGCTTTACTTCCAATTATGTGATGAATTTTGGAATAGGTGTGATGTGGTGCTGAGAAGAATGTATATTCCGTTGATTTGGGTTGGAGAGTTCTATAGATGTCTATTAGGTCTGCTTGGTGCAGAGATGAGTTCAATTCCTGGATATCCTTGTTAAATTTCTGTCTGGTTGATTTGTCTAATGTTGACAGTGGAGTGTTGAAGTCTCTCATTATTATTGTATGGGAGTCTAAGTCTCTTCGTAGGTCTCTAAGGACTTGCTTTATGAATCTGGGTGCTCCTGTATTGGGTGCATATATATTTAGGAGAGTTAGCTCTTCCTATTGAATTGATCCCTTTACCATTATGTAATGGCCTTCTTTGTCTCTTTTGATCTTTGATGGTTGAAAGTCTGTTTTATCAGAGACTAGGATTGCAACCCCTGCTTTTTTTGGTTCTCCATTTGCTTGGTAGATCTTCCTCCATCCCTTTATTTTGAGCCTATGTATGTCTCTGCATGTGAGATGGGTCTCCTGAATACAGCAGACTGATGGGTCTTGACTCTTTATCCAGTTTGCCAGTCTGTGTCTTTTAATTGGAGCATTTAGTCCATTGACATTTAAGGTTAATATTGTTATGTGTGAACTTGATCCTGTCATTATGATATTAACTGGTTATTTTGCTCGTTAGTTGATGCAGTTTCTTCCTAGCCTCGATGGTCTTTACATTTTGGCATGTTTTTGCAATGGCTGGTACTGGTTGTTCCTTTCCACGTTTAGCGCTTTCTTCAGGGTCTCTTGTAAGGCAGGCCTGGTGGTGACAAAATCTCTAAGCATTTGCTTATCTGTAAAGGATTTTATTTCTCCTTCACTGATGAAGCTTAGTTTGGCTGGATAAGAAATTCTGGGTTGAAAATTCTTTTCTTTAAGAACGTTGAATATTGGCCCCCACTCTCTTCTGGCTTGTAGAGTTTCTGACGAGAGATCTGCTGTTAGTCTGATGGGCTTCCCTTTGTGGGTAACCCGACCTTTCTCTCTGGCTGCCCTTAAGATTTTTTCCTTCATTTCAACTGTGGTGAATCTGGCAATTATGTGTCTTGGAGTTGCTCTTCTCGAGGACTATCTTTGTGGTGTTCTCTGTATTTCCTGAATTTGAATGTTGGCCAGCCCTACTAGGTTGGGGAAGTTCTCCTGGATGATATCCTGAAGAGTGTTTTCCAACTTGGTTCCATTTTCCCCCTCACTTTCAGGCACCCCAATCAGACGTCGATTTGGTCTTTTTACATAATCCCATACTTCTTGCAGGCTTTGTTCATTCTTTTTTTCTTCTTTTTTCTTTTGGTTTCTCTTCTCGCCTCATTTCATTCATTTGATCCTCAATCACTGATACTCTTTCTTCCAGTTGATCGAGTCGGTTACTGAAGCTTGTGCATTTGTCACTTATTTCTCCTGTCATGGTTTTCATCTCTGTCATTTCGTTTATGATCTTCTCTGCATTAATTAGTGTAGCTGTCAATTCTTCCACTCTTTTTTCAAGATTTTTAGTTTCTTTGCGCTGGGTACGTAATTCCTCCTTTAGCTCTGAGAAGTTTGATGGACTGAAGCCTTCTTCTCTCATCTCGTCAAAGTCATTCTCTGACCAGCTTCGATTCGTTGCGGGGGATGAGCTGCGCTCCTTTGCAGGGGGAGATGCGCTCTTATTTTTTGAATTTCCAGCTTTTCTGCCCTGCTTCTTCCCCATCTTTGTGGTTTTATCTGTCTCTGGTCTTTGATGATGGTGACATACTGATGGGGTTTTGGTATAGTTGTCTTCCTGTTTGATAGTTTTCCGTCTGACAGTCAGAAGGACTGTCTGTTGGTCTGTTGGAGATTGCTTGAGGTCCACTCCAGACCCTGTTTGCCTGGGTATCAGCAGCAGAGGTTGCCGAAGATAGAATATTGCTGAACAGCGAGTGTACCTGTCTGATTCTTCCTTTGAAGTTTCCTCTCAGGGGTGACTCCACTCTGTGAGGTGTGGGGTGTCAGACTGCCCCTAGTGGGGGATGTCTCCCAGCTAGGCTACTCAGGGGTCAGGAACCCACCTGAGCAGGCAGTCTGTCTGTTCTCAGATCTGAACCTCCGCGTTGGGAGATCCACGACTCTCCCCAAAGCTGTCAGACAGAGTCGTTCGCATCTGCACCGGCCCCCGCTGCTTCCCTATTGGACTTAAGCTGTGCGCTCTCCCCAGTCGTTTAGTCTACAGAGACAGGCAGGCTTTCTTGAGCTGCTGTGAGCTCCACCCAGTTTGAGCTTCCCAGCAGCTTTGTTTACCTACTTAAGCCTCAGCAATGGCGGGTGCCCCTCCCCCAGCCTCGCTGCTGCCTTGCGGATAGATGACCGCAGACTGCTGTGTTAGCAGTGAGGGAGGCTCCGTGGGCATGGGACCCACCCGGCCAGGTGTGGGATATATTCTCCTGGTGTTCCTGTTTCCTTAAAGCGCAGTATTGGGGTGGGATTTATCCGATTTTTCAGGTGTTGTGTGTCTCAGTTCCCCTTGCTAGGAAAACGGATTTCCTTCCCCCTTTCACTTCCAGGTGAGGCGATGCCTCGCCCTGCTTCAGCTCTCGCTGGTCAGGCTGCAGCAGCTGACCAGCACCGATTGTCCGGCACTCCCTAGTGAGATGACCCCAGTACCTCAGTTGAAAATGCAGAAATCACCGGTCTTCTGTGTCGCCGGCGCTGGGAGTTGGAGACTGGAGCTGTTCCTATTCGGCCATCTTGCTCCGCACAGAACCTTTGTTTTTAAAAAGCCTCAGAAGTGATATAAAACCATATTGAAATACTTGCATTCCTCTCACTGTTGCACTGTTTTCTCTACATAGAACATTCATCATCATTCATTCATTCATTCAACTAATATTTATTCATCACTCAGTATATATTTGCAGGATTTCTGGGGATAAATTTTTAGCCAGAACAAAAATGAAAGAAAAAATATATTTGTGCTATCATGTAGCTCATTATCTATAGCAGATGACTGATATTAAATAAAGAATGACAGTGATCCATAATTACAAACTCCAAATCTACTAATGGTCTGAATATAAAGCATAGGGAGGTAGGGAAATATACTACAGATGAGTTTCATATATTCTGGAGGGTCAGAACAGAATTAAATTCTTTGATGAAATGGCAAGTGAATTGAAATGACAGATTTTAAAGGAAGTTAATTATGAGAAAATATGTTTTTAAAAATATCTCAACCTTAGGTAGCAGCTTGTGCATAAGCTCTGAGTTAATATCTAAGTCTAGGAAGTGAAAGCAAGGTACGCTATCTTTACACTTTCCTCATTTCTTGCTCTCACTTAAGTATTACCTGTTTATTTATTTTTACCCGCAGTTTTATTGAGGTTTAATTGGCACACAAAAAGATGAACATAATCAACGTATATTATTTAGTGAGTTTGAACATGTATACACACTCATGTTACTATCACAATAATTAAGATAATAAATATATCCATCAGCACCAAATAATTACATGTTTTCTGTTGTCATTGTTTTTTGTTTTATTTTGTCTTGCTATGGTAAAAACATATAACATGAGATCTATTGTTTTATTAAAAAATTAAGTGCACAATAAATAATTGCTATCTATAAGCATGGTGCTGAACCACAGTTTTCTTGTAGTTAATTTGAATAATTGTTACTTTATACCTGTTACAAAGAACACTTTGGGTTGGGCACGGTGGCTTACTCCTGTAATTCCAGCACTTTGGGAGGCCGAGGCAGGCAGATCACCTGAGGTCAGGAATTCAAGACCAGCCTGGCCAACATGGCGAAACCCCATCTCTACTGAAAATAAAAAATGTAAAAAATTAGCTGGTTGTGGTGGTGGGCACTTGTAATCCCAGCTACTCGGGAATCTGAGGCAGAAGAATCTCTTGAACCTGGGAGGCAGAGGTTGCAGTGAGCCGAGATTGTGCCATTGCACTCCAGCCTGTGCAACAAGAGCAAAACTTCATCTTAAAACAAAACAATACAAAACCCTCCCCATATATGTCTCCTCTTATCCCCTGGTAAGCACCATTCGACTATTTTAGATGACTCATGTAAGAGGAACCATGCAACATTCACCTTTCTATGACTGACATTTCATTTAGCATTTTGTCTTCCATATGCATCTATGTTGTCATAGATGGTACAATTTTCTTCTTTTTTTGGTTGAATAATATTTTATTATCTGCGTATATCCCATTTTTCTTTTTCCATTCATCAGCTGGGGCACATTGAATTATTTTCCTATCTTGGCTATTATAAATAATGCCTTCATAAAGAGGGGAGTGCAGATATATATTTAAGATTTTTATTTCAATTATTTTAGATATATAGTGAGAGACAGGTTGCTGGATCATATGATAATTTTATTTTTAATTTTTTGAGGAACTTACATGCTGTTTGCCAAAGCAGTTGCACCATTTTATAGTCCTACCAACAGTGAACAAGGGTTCAAATTTCTTCATAACTTCACCCATACTTATCCTTTTAAAAAATAATAACCACGCTAATAGTTGTGATGCAGTATTTTGTGGGTCTTACATTTGCATTTCTCTGACGACTAGTGATATTAAACATTTTTTACATACCTGTTGGTCATTTGTAAATCTTCTTTGAAGTCCTTTGCCCATATATTTTTCTATTTGGGGTCCTGTGCTTACTTTTAATCAGGTTATTTGTAATTTTGCTATTGAATTGCAATAGTTCATTACATATTTTGGAAATTAGCCCCTTAACAAATATATATTTTGAAGAGATTTTCTCCCATTCCATAGGTTGCCTATAAACAAAAGGTGTCATATCAATATATCATTGCTAATTTTTCAAAGAGATTAAAAAATCCTAAAATTCATATGGAACCAAAAAGACACCAATGGTCAAAGCAATTTTGTAAAATAAATAAATAAATAAATAAGCAGAAACCAAAACTAGAGACATTATACTTCCTGATTTAAATGCATTATAAAGCTCTATTAGTCATAAGAGTATGTGCTGCCATAAATGCAAAAACATATAGCAATAGAACATAAAGGAGAGCTCAGAAATACACTCATGCAGATATCATTAACCAACCTTTGACAAGGGTGTCAAAAGCATACAATGGGAAAGAGACAGTCTCTTTAATAAATGATGTTTGGACAACTGGATATATACACACAGAAGCGTAAAATTAGATCCTTCACTGTCATCATGTACAAAAATCACCTCAAAGTATTTTCAACACAAATGTAAAGCCTGAAATTATAAATCCCCTAAATGAAAGCAGAGAGAAAAAAATCTCCTTGACATTGATGTTACAATATTTTTTTTTATTTTACACCAACAGCAAAAGAGACCAAAACAAAAATATGTGAGTGGGACTACATCAAACCAAGAAGGTTCTGTTCTGCAAAGGAAAAAATCAACCAAATAAAAAAGTAAACTATGGAATGGTAGAAAATGTTTGTAAACCATGTATCTGATAAGAGGTTAGTATCTGAAATATATAAGTGACTCATACAACTCAGTAACAAAAAAAACAAAAACAAAAACAAAAACAGATAATCTGATTACAAAATGGGCAAAGGACCTGATTAGGCATTTTCCCAAATAAGATACATGAGTGGACAACACATATGTGAAAAGGTGCTCCACAAACTGTAGAATGGTGGTTTCCAGGGTCAGGGAATTTGGAAAAATGGAAAGATGTTTGTCAAAAGGTACAAATTTTAAGTATAAGACTAATAAGTTCTTACGATCTAATGTACAACATGGTGATTGTAGTTAATAACATTGTCTTATATACTTGAAATTTGCTAACATAGGAGCTTTTAAGCAGTCTTACCAAAAGAAGTGTGTGAAATGGTAGATGTGTTAACTAACTTGATTATGGTAATTATTTTACAGTGTACACATATGACTGTTTATCATATTGTACACTTCAGATACACACAGTCCTATTAATTATACCTCAATAAATCTAGAGAAAAATATTTAATAATAATCAAGCAAGAAGCCTTTGTGTTCAAAACAAACAGTGAAAAGTTTGTGACTTTCTGCAACTAATTGTCAACTATACAACTATAACTGTAAATATGAAAGACATATCAAATACTTTTTTATTTTTGGAGAAAAGAACCAGTTGACTGAATCAGGATGGTCTCAATCTCTTGACCTCATGATCCACCCACCTCGGCCTCCCAAAGTGCTGAGATTACAGGTGTGAGCCACCGCGCCCGGCTGGAGTGGCTTTTCTTTTGTTTCTTTTCTTCTCTAATAAACTTGCTTTCACTTTACAAAAACAATCATATGCCATCACCAACTACAAATATTCTCTGGGATGCAATGATGATTTAACATTTGTAAATCATTCAGTATGATAAACTACTTTAACAGAACAAAGGACAAATAACAAACACATGATTATCTAAATAGATGCAGAAAAATAATTTGACAAAATTCAACACCCTTTCATAATAAAAATCATTAACAAAAAAGCATAGAAGAAACTCATCTAAAAAAAAATAAAAGGCATATATAAAATGTCCACAACTAGCATCATACTTAATGGTAAAAAACTGAAAGCTTTTTCTCTGAGCTATGAAACAGGCCAAGGATGCTCACTCTTGCCATGTCTATTTAACATACTGGAAGTACTGAAATTCCAAGTCAGAGCAATTAATCAAGAAAAATAAATAAAATATATTCAAATCAGAAAGGAAGAAATAAAATTATCTCTATTTTCAGATATCATGACCTTACATATAGAAAGCCCTAAAGACTCTTCACAAAAACTGTTGGAACTAACAAATTCAGTTAAGTTGCAGGATACAAAAAAAACACACACACAAAAATCGGTTGTTTCTATACACCAACCATTAACAATCTGAAAAGTAAATTAATAAAATAATCTCATTCACATTAACACCAAAAGGAATAAAATACTTGGGAATAAATCTAAGCAATAGGTAAAAGACTTGTATGGAAACTACAAAACACTAATTAAAGAAATTAAAACAGATACAAATAAATGAAAAAGTATCCTGCATGTGTGGATTAGAAAAATCAGCATTTAAAATGTCCATATTTCCCAAAGTGATCTGAAAATTCAATGCAGTTCCTACTCAAATTTCAAATGCATTTTTTACGGAAGTATAAAAAAATAGAAAAACATTTATAAAATGTATATGGAAAACCAAAAGGCCATGAATAACAAAAGCAATTTTAATCAAGAAGGACAATGCTGGAAATATCACACTTTCTGCCTTTTAAAGGTGTTATGAAGCTACAGTCATTAAAACAGTATGGAAATAGCATAAAAATAGACATACAGACCAATGGAACAAAGTACTATCTATTAACAATCTTTTTGAGCAATTTCAATGTCATTTTTTCTAGAAAATATTGTCTGACATCCTGCACACCCTAGTTCGCACTTAAGTCCAGAACTGCTTGCTTAACGTGCTCACCTAAATTTCTACCTCATTACTATGACATTTCAGCATGCAAACTATTTGTATAATTATGTCTCTAACTTCATAGTCAATCAATCCCATTGCCTGATACATAGGTATATTTTCCCAAACATCAGACATTCCAGTAACATTTCAAGATTTTTGATATATCCAAGTTTACATGCACTATAATTCCCTATTTTTAAAACTTTTGACTCATTACTTGTTTATTGTAAAATATATTATAATTGCTAATTGTACACACATTGTAATATAAAAAGCAAAGGGATAATCATAAAGCAAAAACAATAAAATATTATATATATAATTTATACTAAAACATGAATAATAACTTGAAGTAAAGCATACATTACATACATGATAAGAATCCCTCAAGGAGGCCGGGCGCGGTGGCTCAAGCCTGTAATCCCAGCACTTTGGGAGGCCGAGACGGGCGGATCACGAGGTCAGGAGATCGAGTCCATCCTGGCTAACACGGTGAAACCCCATCTCTACTAAAAAATACAAAAAACTAGCCGGGTGATGTGGCGGGCGCCTGTAGTCCCAGCTACGTGGGAGGCTGAGGCAGGAGAATGGCGTGAACCCACGAGGTGGAGCTTGCAGTGAGCTGAGATCTGGCCACGGCACTCCAGCCTGGGCGACAGAGCGAGACTCCGTCTCAAAAAAAAAAAAAAAAAAAAAAAAGAATCCCTCAAGGAAAAGAATAAAACAGTTTATAATCAGTAGAGAATAAATGGATATTCACACTACATGATGATAAATCCAAACTACAAAGTAATAGTTAAGATGTTCTTTGACTCAGACTCTAGATTTTTTATTTAAAATTGGCAACCATTTGTAGCACAATTGTCAATTGTGTTTTTTTTTATTTTTTTTTTTAATTTTTATTATACTTTAAGTTCTAGGGTACATGTGCATGACGTTTATATCATGTATACTCCCCAATGCAATCCCTCCCTCCTCCCCCCTCCCCATGATAGGCCCCAGTGTGTGATGTCCCCTTCCCGAGTCCAAGTGATCTCATTGTTCAGTTCCCACCTATGAGTGAGAACATGTGGTGTTTGGTTTTCTCTTCTTGTGATAGTTTGCTAAGAATGATGGATTCCAGCTGCATCCATGTCCCTACAAAGGACGAAAACTCATCCTTTTTTATGGCTGCATAGTATTCCATGGTGTATATGTGCCACATTTTCTTAATCCAGTCTGTCACAGATGGACATTTGGGTTGATTCCAAGTCTTTGCTATTGTGAATAGTGCCGCAATAAACATACGTGTGCATGTGTCTTTGTAGTAGAGTAATTTATAATCCGTTGGGTATATACCCAGTAGTGGGATGGCTGTGTCATATGGTACATCTAGTTCTAGATCCTTGAGGAATCGCCATACTGTTTTCCATAATGGTTGAACTAGTTTACAATCCCACCAACAGTGTAAAAGTGTTCCTATTTCTCCACATCCTCTCCAACACCTGTTGTTTCCTGACTTCTTAATGATTGCCATTCTAACTGGTGTGAGATGGTATCTCATTGTGGTTTTGATTTGCATTTCTCTGATGGCGAGTGATGATGAGCATTTTTTCATGTGTCTGTTGGCTGTATGGATGTCTTCTTTTGAGAAAGGTCTGTTCATATCCTTTCCCCACTTTTTGATGGGGTTGTTTGTTTTTTTCTTGTATATTTGTTTGAGTTCTTTGTAGATTCTGGATATTAGCCTTTTGTCAGATGAGTAGGTTGCAAAAATTTTCTCCCATTCTGTAGGTTGCCTGTTCACTCTGATGGTAGTTTCTTTAGCTGTGCAAAAGCTCTTTAGTTTAATTAGATCCCATTTGTCAATTTTGGCTTTTGCTGCCGTTGCTTTTGGTGTTTTAGACATGAAGTCCTTGCCCATGCCTATGTCCTGAATGGTACTACCTAGATTTTCTTCTAGGGTTTTTATGGTATTAGGTCTAACATTTAAGTCTCTGATACATCTTGAATTAATTTTCGTATAAGGGGTAAGGAAAGGATCCAGTTTCAGCTTTCTACTTATGGCTAGCCAATTTTCCCAGCACCATTTATTAAATAGGGAATCCTTTCCCCGTTTCTTGTTTCTCTCAGGTTTGTCAAAGATCAGATGGCTGTAGATGTGTGGTATAATTTCCGAGGACTCTGTTCTGTTCCATTGGTCTATATCTCTGTTGTGGTACCAGTACCATGCTGTTTTGGTTACTGTAGCCTTGTAGTATAGTTTGAAGTCACGTAGCGTGACGCCTCCAGCTTTGTCCTTTAGACTTAGGATTGTCTTGGCAATGCGGGCTCTTTTTTGGTTCCATATGAACTTTAAAGCACTTTTTTCCAATTCTGTGAAGAAAGTCATTGGTAGCTTGATGGGGATGGCATTGAATCTATAAATAACCTTGGGCAGTATGGCCATTTTCACGATATTGATTCTTCCTATCCATGAGCATGGTATGTTCTTCCATTTGTTTGTGTCCTCTTTGATTTCACTGAGCAGTGGTTTGTAGTTCTCCTTGAAGGGGTCCTTTACATCCCTTGTAAGCTGGAATCCTAGGTATTTTATTCTCTTTGAAGCAATTGTGAATGGAAGTTCATTCCTGATTTGGCTCTCTGCTTGTCTGTTACTGGTGTATAGAATGCTTGTGATTTTTGCACATTAATTTTGTATCCTGAGACTTTGCTGAAGTTGCTTATCAGCTTAAGGAGATTTTGGGCTGAGACGATGGGGTTTTCTAAATATACAATCATGTCATCTGCAAACAGAGACAATTTGACTTCTTCTTTTCCTAACTGGATACCCTTGATTTCTTTCTCTTGCCTGATTGCCCTAGCCAGAACTTCCAACACGATGTTGAATAGGAGTGGTGAGAGAGGGCATCCCTGTGTTGTGCCAGTTTTCAAAGGGAATTTTTGCAGTTTTTGCCAATTCAGTATGATATTAGCTGTGGGTTTGTCATAAATAGCTCTTATTATTTTGAGGTACGTTCCATCAATACCGAATTTATTGAGCGTTTTTAGCATAAAGGGCTGTTGAATTTTGTCAAAAGCCTTTTCTGCATCTATTGAGATAATCATGTGGTTCTTGTCTTTGGTTCTGTTTATATGCTGGATTACGTTTATTGATTTGCGAATGTTGAACCAGCCTTGCATCCCAGGGATGAAGCCCACTTGATCATGGTGGATAAGCTTTTTGATGTGCTGCTGAATCCGGTTCGCCAGTATTTTATTGAAAATTTTTGCATCGATGTTCATCAGGGATATTGGTCTAAAATTCTCTTTTTTTGTTGTGTCTCTGCCAGGCTTTGGTATCAGGATGATGTTGGCCTCATAAAAAGAGTTAGGGAGGATTCCCTCTTTTTCTATTGATTGAAATAGTTTCAGAAGGAATGGTACCAGCTCCTCCTTGTACCTCTGGTAGAATTCCGCTGTGAATCCATCTGGTCCTGGACTTTTTTTGGTGGGTAGGCTATTAATTGTTGCCTCAATTTCAGAGCCTGCTATTGGTCTATTCAGGGATTCAACTTCTTCCTGGTTTAGTCTTGGGAGAGTGTAAGTGTCCAGGAAATTATCCATTTCTTCTAGATTTTCTAGTTGATTTGCGTAGAGGCATTTATAGTATCCTCTGATGGTTGTTTGTATTTCTGTGGGGTCGGTGGTGATATCCCTTTTATCATTTTTTATTGCGTCTATTTGATTCCTCTCTCTTTTCTTCTTTATTAGTCGTGCTAGCGGTCTGTCAATTTTGTTGATCTTTTCAAAAAACCAACTCCTGGATTTTTTGATTTTTTGGAGGGTTTTTTGTGTCTCTATCTCCTTCGGTTCTCCTCTGATCTTAGTTATTTCTTACCTTCTGCTAGCTTTTGAATGTATTTGCTCTTGCCTCTCTAGTTCTTTTAATTGTGATGTTAGAGTGTCAATTTTAGATCTCTCCTGCTTTCTCTTGTGGGCATTTAGTGCTATAAATTTCCCTCTACACACTGCTTTAAATGTGTCCCAGAGATTCTGGTATGTTGTATCTTTGTTCTCATTGGTTTCAAAGAACATCTTTATTTCTGCTTTCATTTGTTATGTACCAGTAATCATTCAGGAGCAGGTTGTTCAGTTTCCATGTAGTTGAGCGGTTTTGATTGAGTTTCTTAGTCCTGAGTTCTAGTTTGATTGCACTGTGGTCTGAGAGACAGTTGTTATAATTTCTGTTCTTTTACATTTGCTGAGGAGTGCTTTGCTTCCAATTATGTGGTCAATTTTGGAATAAGTGCGATGTGGTGCTGAGAAGAATGTATATTCTGTTGATTTGGGTTGGAGAGTTCTATAGATGTCTATTAGGTCCGCTTGGTGCAGAGATGAGTTCAATTCCTGGATATCCTTGTTAACTTTCTGTCTCGTTGATCTGTCTAATGTTGACAGTGGAGTGTTGAAGTCTCCCATTATTATTGTATGGGAGTCTAAGTCTCTTCGTAGGTCTCTAAGGACTTGCTTTATGAATCTGGGTGCTCCTGTATTGGGTGCATATATATTTAGGAGAGTTAGCTCTTCCTGTTGAATTGATCCCTTTACCATTATGTAATGGCCTTCTTTGTCTCTTTTGATCTTTGATGGTTGAAAGTCTGTTTTATCAGAGACTAGGATTGCAACCCTGCTTTTTTTGGTTCTCCATTGCTTGGTAGATCTTCCTCCATCCCTTTATTTTGAGCCTATGTATGTCTCTGCATGTGAGATGGGTCTCCTGAATACAGCAGACTGATGGGTCTTGACTCTTTATCCAGTTTGCCAGTCTGTGTCTTTTAATTGGAGCATTTAGTCCATTGACATTTAAGGTTAATATTGTTATGTGTGAACTTGATCCTGTCATTATGATATTAACTGGTTATTTTGCTCGTTAGTTGATGCAGTTTCTTCCTAGCCTCGATGGTCTTTACATTTTGGCATGTTTTTGCAATGGCTGCTACCGGTTGTTCCTTTCCATGTTTAGGGCTTCCTTCAGGGTCTCTTGTAAGGCAGGCCTGGTGGTGACAAAATCTCTAAGCATTTGCTTATCTGTAAAGGATTTTATTTCTCCTTCACTGATGAAGCTTAGTTTGGCTGGATATGAAATTTTGGGTTGAAAATTCTTTTCTTTAAGAACGTTGAATATTGGCCCCCACTCTCTTCTGGCTTGTAGAGTTTCTGACGAGAGGTCTGCTGTTAGTCTGATGGGCTTCCCTTTGTGGGTAACCCGACCTTTCTCTCTGGCTGCCCTTAAGATTTTTTCCTTCATTTCAACTGTGGTGAATCTGGCAATTATGTGTCTTGGAGTTGCTCTTCTGGAGGAGTATCTTTGTGGCGTTCTCTGTATTTCCTGAATTTGAATGTTGGCCTGCCCTAGTAGGTTGGGGAAGTTCTCCTGGATGATATCCTGAAGAGTGTTTTCCAACTTGGTTCCATTTTCCCCCTCACTTTCAGGTACCCCAATCAGACGTAGATTTGGTCTTTTTACATAATCCCATACTTCTTGCAGGCTTTGTTCATTTCTTTTTCTTCTTTTTTCTTTTGGTTTCTCTTCTCGCTTCATTTCATTCATTTGATCCTCAATCGCTGATACTCTTTCTTCCAGTTGATCGAGTCGGTTACTGAAGCTTGTGCATTTGTCACGTATTTCTCGTGTCATGGTTTTCATCTCTGTCATTTCGTTTATGATCTTCTCTGCATTAATTAGTCTAGCTGTCAATCCTTCCACTTTTTTTTCCAGATTTTTAGTTTCTTTGCGCTGGGTACGTAATTCCTCCTTTAGCTCTGAGAGGTTTGATGAGAGCTAAAGAAGGCTAAAGCCTTCTTCTCTCATCTCGTCAAAGTCATTCTCTGAGCAGCTTTGATCCGTTGCTGGCGATGGGTTGCGCTCCTTTGCAGGGGGATATGTGCTCTTATTTTTTGAATTTCCAGCTTTTCTGCCCTGCTTCTTCCCCATCTTTGTGGTTTTATCTGTCTCTGGTCTTTGATGATGGTGACGTACTGATGGGGTTTTGGTATAGGTGTCCTTCCTGTTTGATAGTTTTCCGTCTGACAGTCAGAAGGACTGTCTGTTGTTCTGTTGGAGATTGCTTGAGGTCCACTCCAGACCCTGTTTTCCTGGGTGTCAGCAGCAGAGGTTGCCAAAGATAGAATATTGCTGAACAGCGAGTGTACCTGTCTGATTCTTTCTTTGGAAGTTTCCTCTCAGGGGTGACTCCACCCTGTGAGGTGTGGGGTGTCAGACTGCCCCTAGTGGGGGATGTCTCCCAGCTAGGCTACTCAGGGGTCAGGGACCCACCTGAGCAGGCAGTCTGTCCGTTCTCAGATCTCAACCTCCGCGTTAGGAGATCCACGGCTCTCCCCAAAGCTGTCAGACAGAGTCATTCGCGTCTGCAACGGCCCCGCTCTTTCCCCTAATGGACTGCAGCTGTGCGCTGTCCGCCGAGGTAGAGTCTACAGAGACAGGCAGGCTTCCTTGAGCTGCTGTGAGCTCCACCCAGTTCGAGCTTCCCAGCGGCTTTGTTTACCTACTTAAGCCTCAGCAATGGCGGGCGCCCCTCCCCCAGCCTCGCTGCTGCCTTGGGTATAGATCGCCGCAGACGGCTGTGTTAGCAGTGAGGGAGGCTCCGTGGGCGTGGGACCCTCCCGGCCAGGTATGGGATATATTCTCCTGGTGTGCCTGTTTCCTTAAAGCGCAGTATTGGGGTGGGATTTATCCGATTTTCCAGGTGTTGTGTGTCTCAGTTCCCCTGGCTAGGAAAAGGGATTCCCTTCCCCCTTGCGCTTCCAGGTGAGGCGATGCCTCGCCCTGCTTCAGCTCACGCTGGTCAGGCTGCAGCAGCTGACCAGCACCGATTGTCTGGCACTCCCTAGAGAGATGACCCCAGTACCTCAGTTGAAAATGCAGAAATCACCGGTCTTCTGTGTTGCTCGCGCTGGGACTTGGAGACTGGAGCTGTTCCTATTCGGCCATCTTGCTCCGCCCCCTCTCAATTGTGTTTTTAATAAATTTCACTGAGTATCCAAGTGATCAGAATTTGAGTGAAAATTCTATCATCTACCTATCTGGATTAAAAGATCATATTTATCCCAGGAAATGAGTTTAAAGAAAAGAACATATAAATGGAATATTTCTGTCTTCTTTTCCTGTTATATACATTGTCTTTTCATATCACATTCTGAGGAAAGGAAACCTATAGGAGTCTGAGATTAAGGCAAATATCCTTAGGCACCTCTGAGCCACCTATCATCTCGAGCAGCTTTGAAAGCTAAAGAACACAGTTCCTGGCATCAATCATGCCATCATGGCATAGTCTCAATATTCATTTTACCAAACTATAATGCTGACCTATGATAAAAGAGGAAAAGATACTTCTTAATCTGACACCTCTTAATTAGTCTTCATCAGAATTATGCAGGCTAGACCTGAGAGGAAAGAATGCATCATGAAAACAAAGCTACATCTTGACTGGACTTCAAAGGAAGGAAAGCATAGAATGAAATGCATCAAGACTGGAAACCAATAGACCAGTTTGAAAGTTTTTAATAACAACAATAAAAAAGCATCTTCTTTGATCCAGACATTTTTCTAAGTAGTTTGCATGTAATCCTCAAAACATTCCAAATAATTGATTTTCAGTATTATTCCTATTTTGCAGATGACCAAACAATGACCCTCAAAGTTACACAGTAACTATGAGGGTCTGAAGAGGCCTGCAATCTGGCAGGCAGAGCCCCTACTTACTTCCACCTGCTGTTCTTGAGCATTCTCAGGATGGTGTCCCATGCTGCGCTAGTAGTGCTAGCGAAGGGCAGAAGTGTAGAACCATAAGTGATATAATAAAATAAATCAATAAGTCTTAAGCGGTATTTGTATGTCTGACTTTTATTCTTTCATTACATGTATAGATTTCAACTGAAGCGAGAGATTTGATCTAGTGAAAAGCTACTGAATTAACTGACTCTTAATCTATGGTAATTGTTTCCTTGAATCTGATTTTTTCACTAGCCAATACCTTCCTGACAAACTCAACATAATCTCCAAACTAGTAAAAATATTTCCTGACATTCCAGGTATTCACTATAATATTCCATGGTTAGAGAGTTTGCACCAGGCATAAAAGTATACAGCTTTACTATGAATTCTGTAATGTGGTAATGTGGTTTTACAAGGAAAATCTCTGGCTTATTGAAATTCTAATATGACATGTGTTCAGATTAATGCATTCCATGATCTGAAGTAAAGTACTACTTTTGAAAACCTAAAATAAAACTATCAATACTTGTAAAAAATATCTAATGGCATTCAGAAGCATGTATGCTAATTTAACAATTACCATTACTTTATTACATGGTTACACAGATTAAATCACTTAACCTCTTGTCATGGTTTCTAATCTCTAAAATGTGATATTCCAGTTATACACTGACAATGTTGAAAAAGTATCATATTAAATTTAATTAGCTTTGTCTACTTCTGAAGAACCAGGAATGGGTTATCAACATGCAGAAATCTGCAGGACATGATGAAAAAATAAGTCATGAAGACTAAAATCAAAAGAATGATAGGAATGTATCCCTATTTGTCTGACTTAATAGAATAATAACAAAAGTACTTGTGTAACATGTTTTCAAAATGTGATCTTTTGAAGGAGTCAGATAATAAGAATTAGTTTTATACTGTAATAATCCGTAATCTTTTTATTGTTGTTTTTGCTGTATTTTCATCAGCTCTTACTAGATTATTATCTAATATTTTCTAAAAATATGTTTAAGAAAAGGAGACGATTTTAAACTCTGAAGAATTTGGGGGGTGATTTCTGCATTAAATATATATATATATATATATATATATATATATACACACACACACACACACACACATACACACACATGTAGTTTTAATGCATATATATGTAGTTTTACTACACATATATATGTAGTTTTAATGCGTGTAGTATACCTGATAGATTACTACGAGCTGGATAAACAGAGGTTAATGAAATAGACTTAATTTATGATTCATAGAACTTATAGTCTAATGTGAGAAATATACACAGAAATAAATAATTAGGCACAGGAATAAATACATAAATGTAACAGATGGTACCACACTCTGATGCTGTGAAATAAACAGTGCAGAGATTTAAAAATGTAGGGGGCAGGGGATTATTTAGGTAGGATGGTCAGAAAAGTATTTATTTGGAGAAGAAATCGAAGGTAAGTATTAGAAGACAGGAAAAACCAATGACGGGGCAGATAAAGAAAAATATATTTAAAGAATATGGCATGGAATATAAAATACTACAAGCAGAAGGGAGAATGCTATATAGAAAAACTGAGTGGCATTTAGTGTGATCAAATATTAGTAAGGTGTATTATAGAAGACAAAGAAAGGAGGGAAGTAAAACAGGCCAGCTTAACCATGTAAGAATTTCTGTGTGCAGTAAGATAGTTTGCATTGTATTTGTTACACACTGGGAGTTGTTGAAGCATCATATACCTGGAAAAAATATTGTTTGATTTATTTTTAAAAAAATGGCCCTTTTTCCTTTGTGAGAACTAGCTTAGAGAAGTTAATAAGGGATGCTGAAGACATGAGGTAAATCAATGTCCTAGGATTAGGAAGATAATAAAATAACCCATGTGATAACAAACGAGAAAGAAAATAAAGAAATATGCATATCATTTTATGAAATAATGGACTTAGAAATAAAAGATGAGAAAGAGGTCACAAATAATAGCAAGAGCTCTAAGCTGAGCAAGTGGTAGCATGTAATTTAAAGACATGCTAAGAAAATGAAGATGAGGTAACTGAGAGAATAACGAGAGAAGAAAAGGGACAATAATAAACCATAGATAGAGAAGGAGGATGAGTAAGACTTTGAGCGGGTTGTTGCTCCTGAAATCAAGAGAAGAGGGTATCTTCAGAAATATGGATGGCCCCTCTGTAGCAGTCACATCAGAGGTTAAATAAGGTAAATGCAGTAAGGTTCTACTGCACCTGACAACATGAAAATGATTGGCATCCATGTAAATAGGAATTACTGTGGCAATGTGGAGTAGACTGCATACTGAGCTTGAAGAATTAATGAGAAGTGAGGAACTGGATATGTCTGTAGGCAACTCTTTAAGAACTTTGGCTGTAAATGTTCGTTTAACTGTAAATGTTTCCAGGTTGATTACTACTTGAAAAAGAATGAGAGGTCATTGTGGTTATCTTTAAAGATTAAAGATGTTAAAGGATCTATCAGCGAGGTAGGTAGAGTGTCAAAGAGAAAATGACTGAAGAAAGAGTAAAATCTTAGAAGACATAAGAGGAGAAAGAGAAAATTCAGGTTTAATCTGAGAGTCTGGCCCTTGATAGGAGAACGAGGAGTGTCTAGATTGTAACAGGAGGGTACAGAATATGATGTTTGCAGGCATGTTTGGAGATTTGGCAGTCAAAATTTCAGAGACTACCTAAATGATAATTTATATATTTTTTAAGAATGCAAAATGAGCAAAGTTAATCTGCTGAACATTACCAATGAGGAAATGGTAACTTTGGAAATAGAGAAAAAGAGTGAAACTGTAATTTTTGGGAACAACACCCAAGTAAGCATTCTTGAAATCTAGTTTATGAATGCTGAGCAGTGTTGAAGAAACATCTTACATTTGGAATTTTTAATTTAAAGTATAGTCAGCCTGTCCCATTGAATGATATTTTGCAGCAGTGCCAATTTTTACATGCTAGGAATGTACAGTTCAAATTAAATCAGTTATATTGTTGCCAGGTGAATATGTTAGATAAAGAATGTCATATCATTTATATATTTTAATAAAGTAATAGTAATTATGAATGATGAATAACAGACCATTAGCTGGACAAGTAAAACTAGAAAGCATAAGGAGGCTTAAAATGTTTAGGGAGTGTTAGAATTAATGAATAGTCATGAAAAAGTAAAATAATTTTTACAAACAGTTCCTTCATCTGGTGCACACATAGGAAGGTAAGCTGTGGTAAGAGGTAAATGGTAGAGATTCTAGATACGACACAGTTTCGGTGAAAATAAATTTCAAAGAAATGGTCATGGAAATTGATGATTTTAAGAGAGTAAAGGGAAAGGTCATGGAAAATGAGGAAGCCGGGAAAATTACATGTCAGCAGGTAATGATGATAGTCAGGGTTGGAGCATAAATATGAGTCAGAAGCCGAATTTTCAATAAACTAGGACAGTATCCAAGAGGGCAGAAATGAGAGTAGTGAATAGTAGACTTGAGTTCATTGGTATATTGAAACATAAAAGTAAAGGAGCAGTAATTTTGGAGACAGAAGTAGTATGCTAATACTCTGCTGGCAATGATGGTGAACAAAAAAATCCACCAATCACAGACCTTTTGGTCTTAATTATAATAGTAGAAGTGATTACAACAATAAATATAAGTACCACTCAATGTTTTCTATGTGCAAATACAGTGCTAGCCACTTTAATGTGTTGTTTAATTTAATCATCAAGATAGGGAAAGTTAACTGTTATTATTTATGCCTTGTAGATGAGCACAGAATGAAGATTGGTGATGTCAAATAAGTAAGTTTTCCTCTCAGTTATTAAATACATAAGTGCAGCTCAAGGATTTGAACAAGAATCTCCTTGAGATTTACAGCATCATTCTACCACACACAAAAGTCATGTGAACTACTGAAAAGAAAAATAATTTAACAATACTTTAATTGTAGCCCTAACTATGATTTAAACTTGCTGAGTCTGAAGTATTAATGATCTGGCCAACCCTTGAGTCTTCTTACATGAGTTAATTTGTGTGCCTTGATTATTAGTCAATTCAGGGCATTTTGAGTGAAATTTCTAGGGTTTTAAATTTTGAAAGTTTCCAGGAAGATGAAAAGATGATTATGGTGTCTATTCTTATGGACTAGTTCTAAGGTCCTTCAGATCGAGGGACTATCATCCCATTTCAAAGCTAAATCTCTCTGGAGAAGGAGAGACTTCAGAAACACTAGGGCCATTTGTTGTACCCTGAAGATTATGCAATATGGGAAGCAGTGTAGCAAAGCATCCTGAGAATAACATTCTCACCAAGGGCCCCAGTAGGATTGAATTTGGAGCCAGCAGGCAGAATTAAAGAATGATGTACAGCAGAGCTTCTCACTCTTAGCATTATTGGCATTTTGCACTGAAACACTTCAGTGTGGGAGGTTTCCCTGCGTGTGACAGAATGTTTAGCAGATCTCTGAAATATATCCACTGGTGCTAGTTGAACCCTTCCTTCCTCCAATTATGTAAATGAAAATGTATCTAAACATTGCCTCATGTCCCTGAGGGGACAAAATCATGCCCCCAGCCTAGATCTCTGAGCTAGGCAAACTCTGAAGGGAATATTGGGAGGAAGCGGAAGACACACAGATTACAATGAAAACCCAGAAATACACTGATGATAATAATGGATAATAGTATAGTAGCTATTTATGAGGAAGAACAGAATCAATGAAGTTTAGGTACTTATTTTAATCATCTTATTATACTGTAATGTTTGAAATAGATGACATTTGGGCCGCATGCTATATTCAACCTGTTAATATTTCATTTGCTATAACTATGGGAGGTAAATTCAATTCTTCAATTCAATGAACTCATTGATACCCCAAAGCCAGCCATTCTAAAATGAAAGGGGCTTTCTTTCTTTATGTTATGAGACAACAACAACGTAAATTCATCTGTGATTTGAATAAAAAGAGAAAAATAAGTTAAACTGAAGAGCCAATAGTAAAACTACGTAGTGCTTACTGTATGCCAGGTGTTTTTCTATGTGCTTTATGTACAGGAATTCATAAACCCTGAAACAACCCTCTAAAGTGGACACTGTTATTGTGCCATTTTGCAGATGAGGAACTATCAGGGAATAAGAAAGTTGTATTGGTAGGCATGACCAGGAGACACACTGAGCGGTAAATAAAAAGGAAACAAAAGCTTATGACAGACATTAAGACAAGATGGCAAATTGGCACACATACGATCTTAATAAGACTTGTATTTATGCATTTTTCTGATGAAATGGTTCTCACAATTATTTTAATTCTTGTAACTACCTTAATTTAACTTATTAGGCAATTGGTTAAAATTTATAAAATAATAGATAGAATATTTTAGTCACAATAGCTCCTTTTGCTACAAAGTTCAATACTATGTATTCTGTATGAAATATTTTTGATTGAATTTATCGATTATTTTCCCAATAACCCCAAACACAAATTAATTGTTCCATGAACAACCAAAGTGTTAACTTTGGTTAATATTATTTTATAAGTACAGTCTGTAATCAATATTTTTTTGTCCTAGCATATAATGACCCACTTT
The DNA here is from genome assembly GCF_009764315.1 of Trachypithecus francoisi. Lineage (NCBI taxonomy): Eukaryota > Metazoa > Chordata > Mammalia > Primates > Cercopithecidae > Trachypithecus > Trachypithecus francoisi. Next base: position 52,421,394 of record NW_022681463.1, on the reverse strand, counting down.
TCTCTCTCTTTGTGAAAGCAAATTTTACCACTCTTTATTTCAAATAGAAGCATCTGAACTATTAAAGTTAAATGAAATAAATACTAATTTTCTAAAAAAATAAAAACTATAAATATGAATGAGACTTATTTTCATTATTTCTAGAGTCCCTGTTTTACCAGTACCAAAACTAATATGAAGTGGTCCAACAGAATTTGTCGAGCTTCCAGATTGCAAATATTTGAGAAAAAAAAATATATCTCATTTACTCAGCGAATAGTCTATAAATTGGACATTCACAGAGGCACAAGATCATTAACTATCCTTTCAGAAGTCAATTTTATGCTTCCTAAATTAGATCTAGAGCTAGGCTATTTTGGGTCGGCAGGCTGGGAATAATACACAGATTTTGTGAAATCAGGTTTAGCCCATTTTCAGCTAAATCACATTCAATTCAATAACAACCACTGAAAACAAAGAAGATTCAATAAAAATGAGTTGCAAAAAACTCCTCTGTAGATATTACTATTAAGCTTTCAAAAGGTTTTATACAATGAAGTTACAGATAATCATAACTGATCAAACTTTGCCTCTGGAACTTTTCACATAAAGGAAAATAAATGGAATTTTGTGTGTGCATGTGTTCAATATGTCCCCAGCATTTATTTCAATTTTTCATTTCTGTATTTAGGTGTGGTTTACCTGGGTCTTTGCATGATTGTAAATGTAAAAGTTTGAAAGTAAAAAGCTGTGCTTTACAAAAGAAGGTTGTTTATTATTTATCATGTTTCTGTCAAACGACTATAGGCACAGCAGTATGATCATTTTAATATTCAGCCTCTGCATTCTGATAAGAAAAAACAAAAATAGACATTGTTTTATGTTTCTATTCCTGTCAAAAAAAAAATCATAAAACTGGTATTCCCCATTCAAATTGATCATTTCCTTGTTTTGAAATGATGCTGTTTTAATCCACCCTATAGTAAAATCTCTTGGTCATGAGCATGGTTTTAAATTTTTGTGGGACATCTACAATATCCTTTATATGGTGTTCCTTCAACTGCTGGTGCTTGTCACCTGACGTGGTAGTGGTTGCTGAGATAAATGCAGATGTGTACCTCCTGTAGACACAACACTACTTGTATCGTTAATGTTTCATAATAAAAACAAGAAAATTGTTTCCTATGTTACATTTTATCTTAAATATGATTTAAAATAAAAACAAATAAATTCAATGATATCTCTGCTAGCTAATAAAGATATACATAGTTTTTAGATTACTGTTACACTAAAACTTTTTTGCTGAGTATTTTAGGTTGAATCCCTTTTGAGGAAAGAGTTATCTTGAACCGTAACAGGGGACTAGGCAAAAACAATCAGTGATAATTATAAAGGTCAGCACTAGACAAACTTGTATAAGTAGAAGGTACACAATTGTTTTAAATGATTTGAGGCTGGGGAAGCAGGAGAACCCAGAAAATGTGATGAGAAATAGTCTAATATTTAAAATATACCATATATCAGGTATTTTGATCCCCCTAATAACCACACCCAAGAAGTCATTCATAAGACTCCAGAAGTCCTCTATAGCTTGACATAAGTAACATATGACATTAATCAGGATTGGGAGGAAAGAAAATAAGACAAAAGTTATAGTTTGGATAATAGAGATCTACCTAAGGGATGATTGAGTGTTTTCTGTTATAACCTAAACATGCTTAATACTTAAGCATATATTTGAATTTCATCTAAGCTGTCATCCAATAAATTAAAGAGGAGGGGAAATTACATTTTGAGGGCTCCAGGAGATTGGAAGAAATTGACTAGGACACGTACTGAGCACTAAGGCAGACATCTAGAAACTGAAATGGTAGGGCTTAAATACCTAGTAGTAGAGTTACAATCCATACAGGATACAGGTCAGATTGCATCAGAAGTGGGAAAGGAACCAATAAAAGAATAGGAGCAGAGAAGCACTAAGAGTCAGAAAACAAGTTACTATTTGGTCAGGAGGACTTGCCATTACAACTGCAAAAGTAATTATAAAATGTATAATAATAGAAATTATTGATTTTTAACAATTACTTCAACATTACAAAGCACTTCTATATAATATTTATTGCAACATATCTAAATCTATCACCTTTGTATCTATCTATCGATCTGAGAAATAGAGACAGATATATAAACAGAGATATATAATTACTAAGGTGTGTTAGTATATGAACTGCTTTTAGGGAGCTGAATAAAAACACTTCTATTTTGATATCAGGTAAACATGGATCTAAATACAGTATAAAATGATAAATACTTTAGTCTTTTTGAGCATATTTTTCTCAACACCATAATGATGCTTTACCTTCTTTGCAAATTTGTTGTGTGATGAAATACTTAGGTCTTTACTTCAGGGTTTGGATTGAAATTCTTGACCCTCAAAAAACAAATTAGAAAAAAAAAATACCTTTTTAAAGTAATTATGACAAGGACTGGCTCTCAACTAATTGGTGAATCCATCTTTGTGGTTTCATATAAACTATATAAACATGTGAAATAATTGATGGAACCTCGGGACACAATCACAGACTATTTTCATTCTATTTAATTTATTAACATTTCTTAAGCCATGTCTACTCAGGTAGACACTTAGTTGTTTTCACTATCTTTACGGTGATCGCACTACTAAAATGAAATTAATGCTATTTTATAATTGCTGGAAGAATTATTTTAATTTTTTATATGGTATACTTGGAAAAAAACACAGGCGATGCAAATCATAGAATGGGTCAATTAATAAATGAATGAGTGGATGGTACACTTTACTTCTAAACCAGACAATAAAAATCTTATGTCTACATCTGAATTAGACATGTTATCTGGTTATAATGTAAAAAATTGTAGTCATGATACCATCAGTGTTTTCACTCTTAGAGTGGGATTTCATAATTAGAAAATATATTATTATAACACAATTATCATCCTATATCTTAATGAGATTTCCTCTTACTCTTAAGTCATCATTTAAACTGTGTTCAACTTTTGTTAAATGTTGTTCAGTTTTAAAAAAGAGAACTCTATTATCCCTTAACTTAAGTAAACAAGATCCATATTACCAAGACTAAAATTTCTGTTTTATTTTATTACCATAATAATCCTGAAAAGATTTTAAAGCACCTAATTTCCTTTCAGCTATATTTACTCAGCCTTGAATTTTGAGGGTATATTCAATGAAAATAATTTAGTGCTCTCCTCTCTTAAAGTCGACATAATTTGTATTTTTCTAAGTTCACCTTCTACTTTTAGTTTTTCTTAAGGCTGTTGAAATTTGTGAAGTTTTAACTCCTCATACATTTAGTTTGCAAGGAGTTTGAATTGAATGATCTTTTAATCATAGCTGTAAATTCTACACATACATGTTTTGCACTCATTTTATGAAATGCCCTTGAATAAATGTTCTCTCACTGGGACAAAGTTAAATCTTCTAAAGTGCTACCATTTACTTATTATTCTTTTTGATTTGTATAATCTGTATCCCTAAACAATGTCCCTATTTTATAACAACTTCAAATTCTTCCTTCATTGCTTTCAGTGGTTCTGGTCAGGACATAGAATTTAGGAACTAGTGTAGGAGATGTGTTTATTTCTAATTGCAGGATTGTGTTTTTAAGTTAAATAGATGGCTTATCTTACTTCTAAAACTCAAAAATGACAGTTTTTAAAGCAAATTACTCGCTATTAGAACTAAAATACTAATTAGTAATGAGAAAAGCAAAATGAAAAATGAACAGAAACTATAGTGTTACACCATTATGTGTACCTTCTTATAAATTAAAGATGCTCACATAGCTTAAGGAAAAATGCATATTATATACAATATATAAGAAGACAGGTCAAAGAAACGATTGACCTGTTGCTCTGGGAAACACGTTTACAAATGATTTTTTTCCAAAGGTAAGCCCTGTAAATTATAAATGGCATGAAGGATAAAATCTCTCTTTATTGTATCATAATGATAATATTTTAACATCCTTAAAACCCTGTATGTAACAGCTGCAAAACCGTCATCTTTCCTGCGTTGCTAAAACTATGGAATTACTGTAGCTATCTTTTATGATTCCTTCTCTCAGTGCCTTCATTCCTTTTTTTCATTCTGCCCATTCCTACATCTAAACAGACTCCACAAAAGTATTTGTTCGTTTTAGTGCTGTAGTTGCCTAAGGCAGTGGCTGAAGATTCCAGCTGAGCTAAACAGTATATTTGTGCTTTGCTAAAAGATAATATGTTTTTGCCAGCTTTGCAGTTTTTTCCTATTATAGTACTTTTCAAGATTTTATCACCTTTACAGCCTATCTATATTTTTTCCAATGCTGTTCATGGATATTCCAAAAATGTGTACTTGGCATTCTTCTACACAGATGTTGATGTGGACTCCATATCCTGACCCAGGAGCCCTCTTGATATAAATGCACCCATGATGGATGGTAACTTCCTCTGATATTTACAGTACAGCTTGGGAACCACTGGACAAGATTACCGACCTGTGCAGGAAACATGCTAAGCTTGCTGAGACATTCTATTTTAGAATTCAATTATATGATTAACAGCAAATAAACGTCCAAGTTAGAAATGTATAATTAAATTCTACTTAAAACTCCTTTTATTACCTAAAGTATAATACATACTACAGTATTTCCATATGTTTTTCTATTTTTTCCATTATCATATACATCAGAAAGAGGCATCATGTTGGCCAGCTTGAGATATAAGGTTCTTTCTCAAACTACATAAAACATTGCATTGGTGTGATCTTTAATTTTAATTTGATTTAATTAAAACTTTTAATTGAAAGTCCCATACCTTATTCTTTGTCCCTTTCTAAGAAATCCTTAGAGAACATGTGATTGCCAGTCTGGCAAGTAGAGAGTTTGGAAGTTGTCATTCCTGTCCATACACAACACACACAGAAATTGAACGAACTGAAAATCAGCAACTCTTCTTAGATCTATAAGAGAACTGAGGTCACAGCACAAACCACTATCCCCTACATTGAAGAGACAGAACAATGGACACAGAGAATTGCAGCTTACTTATGCGCAGAAGCGTAACACTCCACGTGAACTAGTACCAGGGTAGGAAAACGTAAATGGTAATTGGAAAATTGCTGAAGGCTTATTGTGAACAAGTTTGAAAGTTGTCCACACCCCAGAAAAATTCTGGGGGTTGGGGCATAATTAGGAAGATGAGGGAACACACGTTCATCAGTGTTACATTCAAGAGTTCTATAAAGATTTTACCGTGAAGATCAGAGAAAAAGACCACAGTGCTACAAGCAGGGAAATGAAGGAAGTATACATTATGAACTATGGCCAGAGCCATCTATTCTTCTTAACAAGGCCTGCCTCAAAAGAAACTGTTTTCCTGACCCTAACTAACTGACTAGAGTATTATGAGAGCCTGATTGTCCTAGGGAAAGGGAAATACCCAACTCCAGTCCCCACTATCCTCCCTGACTCGCTTATAGGGGAAGAAAACAAAACAAAGAAAAGCAAAGAAACACCTGTGAAGGCTATAGCCCAAGGACACAGGTCAATTAAAAGACAGGGCCTAATCCTAGGACTCTACAATGCTCCTCCACTCCACAACTCCTTGCCACCCCTTGCCACCCCTTCCCTAAGACTTCTGTGGAATAAAAGGGGATTACAACAGAAATAACCGCACATTTCAGATGTTAAAAAGAAATATCCAGAGAAACTCAAATACGACAGGGGAGACAAAAAACAAAGACCCCAGAGGAAATGGTAGCCTTTGACATCAACAGTTATAACCAATAGTAAGCACAGCCTAACCCCCTAGCAAAACAGATATAAAACTTCATGTTACAGGCTCTTTACCTCCATTACTTTACCCAGTACATCATGTCCAGTTTTCAGCAAAAGGTTACAAAGCATACTAAAAGACAAAACGGCATGAAGAGACAGCTCAATCTTCAGAACCAGACCACCATATCTAAGGCAGAGATGTTGAATTATCTCTGTTGAATTATTGCTGTTGAATTTAAAGCAGTAATTATTAATATGCTAAGAGCTTTAATGGAAGAAGTGGACAAAATGAAAGAACAGATTATTAATGGACAAAGAGATGGATACTCTAAGAAAAAACCCACCATAGCAGAAACAAATAGTTTTAAATGGAGACATAATTTTTGTGCATATTTATGAAGTATATGGAATATTTTGATACATGATATTTTGATAATGATCAAACCAGGGTAACTGGGAAATCCATTACCTTAACCATTTATCATGTATTTGTGTTGGGAACAATCCACAGCTTCTCTTATAGCTACTTTGAAATATAAAATAAATTATTGTTAACTATAATCACCTTAGTGTGCTATCAACCATGAGAACTTATTTCTTCTATCTTACTGTGTATTTGTACATATTAACTGATATCTCTTCATAACATCCCTTGTTCTTCCCAAACTCTAGTAACCACCATTCTACTCTCTACCTCCATGATATCAAATTTTAGCCTCCACATGTGAGAACGTACTACATTTGTCTTTCTGTACCTTGCTTAATTTTGTCAACAAATGTCCTTCAGATCCATTCGTGTTGCTGCAAATAACATGAATTTCATTTTAATGGCTGAATACTATTTCATTGCGTATGTATACCACATTTTAAAATCCATTCATCCATTGGTGGACATTTAGGTTGGTTCCATAGTTGGCTATTATTATTAGTGCCACAATAATCATGGGCCTCAACAAACATTGGAGATGCAGGTATCATTTTGATATACCAGTTTCTTTTCCCTTGGGTATATATCCAACAGTGGGATTGCTGTATTCTAAGATAATTCTATTTTTAGTTATTTGAGAAACTTCTGTGGCTGTGCCAACTTACATTTCTACCAGCAGTGTACTAATATTCCCCTTTCTCCACATCCTCACTAGCATTTCTTACTCTTTGTTTTTTTAATAATAGCTATTTTATGGGGTGTGATGATATCTCATAATGATTTTGGCTTGCATTTGCTTGATGGTTTGTTATGCTGAGCACTTCTTCAAACACCTATTGGCCATTTGCATGCCTTTTTACAAAAAAAAAAAAATTCTATCTTTCATTTTTTTGGACAGATGGTGTGTCCAATTTTTAATTGAGTAATTTGCTTTTCAATTTTTATTTATTTTTTTGCTATTGAATATTTGAGTACCTTATACAGCCTGAGTATTAGTAAATTGTCAGATGGATAGTTTGCAAATATATTGTTTCATGCTATACATTCTGTAGGTTGTCTTTTCACTTCACATGTATGTGTGTGTATGTGTGTGCATAGTGTGTGTGCAGAAGCTTTTAGCTTGATATAATACAATTGAACTATTTTTGTTTTTCTACCTGTGCTTTTGAGGTCTTTGTCAAAAAAAATTATTGTCCAAACAAATATTCTGAAGCAATTACCCAATGTTTTCTTCTAGTAATTTCACAGTTCCAGGTTTTGTATTTAAGTGTTTAATTTATTTAGAATTGATTTTTGTATATGGTGGGAGACAACAGTCTAGTTCCATTCTTCTGCATATGAAAAACCAGTTTTCCCAGCACTCTTTATTAAGAGTGTGTTCTTTGTTCAGAGTATATTCTTTGTTCCTTTGTTGAAAATCAGTTGACTTTAAACACATGAATTAATTTCTGGGTTCTCTAGTTGGTCTTTGTGTCAGCTTTTATGCCAATACTATGCTGTTTTGGTTACTATAGCTTTGTGGTCTATTTTGAAGTTAAGCAGTTTGATGCCTTCAACATTGTTCTTTTTGCTTAAGATTGCTTTGACTATTCTAGTTATTTTAGAGTTCTATATAAATTTTAAGATTTTTTTCTATTTCTGTGAAGAATGTAATTAGCATTTTCATAGGGATGACATGGAATGTGTAGATATCGTTGGGTTGTGTGGACATTGTAACAATATTATTGTTTCTAATTAATGAACACAATGTACTTTGTTCTACCCACTTCAATGTCTTTTATCAATAAATGTTTTATAATTTTCATTACACAGATCTTTCACCTCTTTGATTAAATATATTCCCAGGTATTTGATTTTATTTATGTAGCTAATTGCTTTCCTGATTGAAAATAAAGAATGCTTTTGATTGACTCATAAATAGACTGTTCAAAGCCTAGGAAAGAATCAGTGAGCTTGAGAAAATGTTAATAGATACTTTCATAACTGAAATTAAAAGAGAAAAAAATATGAAAACAACAGAACAGAATATCCAAAAACTGTAGGGCAATTATAAAAGGTATAAAACACACAGAATATAAATACAACAGAGAAAAGAGAAATGAGCAGAAAGATATATTTCAGCAATAATGACTCAGAACTTTCGAAGATTAATGAAAAACAGCAAAAGAGAGATTCATCAAGCTCAGAGACAACCAGCAATAAAAATACCCAAGAAATCTGCACCTAGGCATGTCAAATTTAACCTGACAAATATCAAAGACAAGAGAAGACTCTTGAAAAAAGTCAGAGGAAAAATGTCCTGTAGGTCCACTGAGGTTCATGATGTTAGTTTATGCACCAACAACATTATTTGATAGACTTTGGTCACTTCTAATTCCTTGAAGCTTTATCAAGTGACTCACTCATTCTCTCTACCATTTTCTCTGACAAAATTGTTGATGATTTTAGCATTTAATAATCAATTATACTTCTCCTCCCATAATATTGTTCTATCTTCCCTTGAGTCTCAAAGTTTTATGGTCACACCCAGAAACTGTCACCACCAATAACTGTATCTACCTTATAATAAAAATTTTCAAATATCATATTCTCTGTACACCTGATTTTATGTTTCCAGATAGGACCCACTAAAACCTTGATTCCAACTATTTTGTCCTACCAGGAACTTTAATCTGTTGATTCTTCCCTTTGTAACTTTATTCTTTCCTCCATATATTCTCACTTTCCTTGTTTTTAATGGCTATACTTTTAGAGACACTATTAAAATTTCTCACTACACAAATCTGGTTCTAATTTAATCACTGGCTCAGATGTGTCCTTAATTCTGTTCAGTTATCCTAATACATGTCTCTACTTTTCCACTCTCCTCTCTCTGAGGTGATTATTCATATCATCTAATGACAACATTTTGTTTCTAGAAGCAATCACAAGAGAAACTTCACATGCCTACTTCCCAGGCCTTTTTACTTTTATCTGTGTTCACATAATCTATCTTCAATCCTTTTAGTACAGATCTGTTCAATATCTTATACATATGCCTCAAGTACCTTTCTCTAAAGTATAATTCAGAATTGTTTCCCAGAATTTTTTTTCCTTTATCTTGTTCATAATCAGATGTTTTTGCCTCTACCATTCACCTGATGCATCTGTAAGTGTAGAAAAATATGTTGTTAACACACGGGCTATTAAAATAAATTTTTCTTCCTATACAGTACTCTACAACTAATATTGTCCCAATTTTTTGTTCTTTAGAAGGAGGGCAAAGGCTGAAAAAGTTTTATATTTTCCATTTATTTGCTTTCTCTCATATAACCTTTCCAGTCCACTACAGCTATCATTTGACTTCCACTTTGTCAGTAACTAAAACCAATTTTTCCAAAACCACTCCCTCTTTCTTGAACTACTGGCCTCCAACTATCAGGTTCTCTTACTTTTCCGTCTCTCTTCCTAGTCACTTCCCTTTACTCTCCTGTCCTAGAAGACTGAATTTTCCAGCAAATTTCAAAGAATGTTCCATTGATGTTTTTCCTATTTCTATATTTACATTAAATACATGTGATTTCATCCTATCCCATGGCTTCATAGATCATCTGATTATCAGATCTTTCCTTACCATCTTCTCAATCCTTCCATCCTGGATCAAGCACTCTTACTTGTCTCTTACTGACCTTTGAAGAATTCTTTAACATTTCCTATCTACACTATTTTTTGTTATTTTCATATTCACATTCTAACAAACGTCCCTTGCTCACTTGGGTAAAGTCACAGCAGCCTTCCTTGCATCCCTAGAATGCAATCAGTCAAACTGTGCCTCAGACCTTTAGAAGTGCTGCTACCTCTGACTAGGAAGCACATCCCTAAAATATTTATATTAGTTGATCCCTCACTTTCTTCACATAGGTGCTCAATGTTCTCTTTTTAGATAAATCTTTTTTAAACATGATTTGTAAACAATGTGTTAATTCTCATTCTTTTTTGTCTCACTATCCATAGCAATTATTACTTCCTGAAATATATTTGGCTATTTTCTGTACAATTTAAGCTTCAATAATACATGTCAATAAAACTTTTTCATTGTTTTCAATGAAAAATCACTTTTTCATTGTTTTCAATGAAAAATCACTTTTTCATTGTTTTCAATGAAAAATCACTTTTTCATTGTTTTCAATGAAAAATCACTTTTTCATTGTTCAAGTACTCAAAGTATCTCTGCTAATACTTCCTTCTCTAATATTTTGTAATGTTAATATCACATGCTACATCGTTTTTTTTCTTTTTAATATGACAAAATTGTTTCTTCTAACTAGTTGTTGATTATTAGAGAGGGTTGAATTCCATTAAAAATGTAAGCCAAAATGAATGTGTCTCAGTGATAGCTGTTTAAGAAATATTTTCTTTATGATGAAGATATTCCAAAATTAAGAACTGGGAAATGCATAGGTAGACAAGTCGAATCAAATCCTCCTAATCTTTCTTCCATTTGGGCTGTATTTATTTAAACAATCAGAGACAAAACTGTACATAAATTCATGGATGTGCCAGAAATAAAATTAACAGTAATGTCAGGTTTCCTCAAGCTTAAGTTAGAGACTAAAAATGGTGGATTAATTCTATGGTCTTCATGCATTTTAAAAGATCAATACTGCAAGTGACATTTTAAATAAAATTATATGCAGTAATTTCTGTTGCTGTGAGGAACTTTAATACTTAAATATTTCTGAGTCCAATAATAAAAACAGAAATTATTCCAAAGGTGATAACATGAACATAATTTCTTCCTTTTTCGGAGTCTTTATCAGTGCATCTTCCTTACAATCCAAGCAGTTTGTGTGTTTATTCATTTATTTACATTTAGCAAAGAGATTCAACATAGTGTTGCATCAAGAACCAAAAGAATGCACAAGGGAATGACACTTCTTGTCATGCATTTACTTTAAACACACCACAATGTATTATTTCTGTGATTTTTCTTAGAAATATAATCCTCTGTAGAAATAAGTAGTATTTGCCATCCATTCAACCCTGCGGCCACATTATAGATATATTGTGTTTCAATTTTAATTATACTTACAACTTAAAAAGTTAAATGAAGCAGGGTGCGGTGGCTCATGCCTGTAATCCCAGCACTTTGGGAGGCCAAGGCAGGCGGATCACGGGATCAGGAAATCGAGACCATCCTGGCTAACACGGTGAAACCCCATCTTTACTGAAAATATTTAAAAAATTGCCGAGTGTAGTGGCAGGCGCCTGTAGTCCCACCTACTCGGGAGGCTGAGGCAGGAGAATGGCGTGAATCCAGGAGGCGGAGCTTGCAGTGAGCCGAGATCAGGCCAATGCACTCCAGCCTGGGCAACAGAGCCAGACTCCGTCTCAAAAAAAAAAAAAAAAGTTAAATGGAATCATTTTCTTAAGTAAAAATAAATAAGATAAAAAATTAATAATTGTGAACACATTTCTATTGTTATGAATAAATTATTAGCATTCTACCTGCCTACTAATATTTCACTGACTTGACACGAACTAAGATAGTATATAGTTACTTGCAAATAAAATTGTTTTAAAAATCTTAAATACTTAGTCATTATGTCTTTTTTTTTTTTTTTTTTTCTCAGAGTTTAGAGATTTTGGGGGAAAAACTTCTTATAAGATTAGTAGAAAGACAGGTAAATAAATGTTTTCTTGATAGGAAAATTAACTTGTAATCTATGAAACTTCTTGAAATAAAGTTTGTTAATGAATAAAAAATAGTATCTCTATGCTTAAAATATTTAAGCATACAGGTAGGCATTCAATTCCTAATATGAAACAAGTCTACCTGGATTCATATCCCATCTCTGTCATCACAGACATACTAACTGCATATGTATCCGAATTTAAATGTAATTTTTGTTATTTGGAGAAATAAAGTTTTCTCTTTTGTCTTCAATTTACCTGATTATAAATTGAAGAATACTATGATCCTTTTATAAAATATTTTAGTGATGACTTTGAAAAGGATTTACAACCACTTGTGACAAATAACCCTAATATAATGTCCTTCTAGGGAAGTAAATAAAATAAACTATTATGTTGGTTTTAACAAGGACACCTAACAAAGTCAAACACCTGAATCAGATTTTACAGTAAATTGTGCTTATTCAGCTTAAATTATATTAAAAAGTTTTAATTTAATAAAAGTACATATCTGAAAGAGATAATCATCAGCAAAAATTTTGTTTGAAGGTGGAAATTATACTAAGAATGCATCTTTCTTTCTTTGCTCAGATGGGTCCACTTATGTAACCATGGGTAAGAGTCTTCTATCTGTATTAACTAAACAAATAAAGAGTATTATTATCCATTACATTTACAGATGGTATTACATTAGCCATATGTGGCTTAAAAGACAATACCATCTCATAAATGTCCTTGTTAAATATTGAATTATATTTCCTTTTCAAAAATAAACTAATATTTTTGTTAAACGTAGACATTTCACACATGTGCACACAGGTTTGTGTGCATTTATCTCAAGGATTTAATTACATATTATCATTTTCCTCTTCTTAAATCAACTTTTCTAGAAAACTAAGCACAAAACAAATTTAGTATCAAAGAAAGAGACAATATTTCTAAACCAAACAATAAACAACTCAGGATATTATTATGGAAAAATATGAAAAAAAAAATCTTCAGCAAAACAGATCAATAAAAACAAGGTCTGTCCAAGCTCTTCATTAATAATTGAAACACGGGTGCATACATGAAGTGCTTGGTAAGTAATGAGCACCAGGCATAAATATTTAACAGTTTGCTTATGAAATGTGTCCTAAATTATGTCTAAATGTTAACAAGGATGTCTTATACTGGACAGAACAATGAGGGACATAAATATTTCAAAGCAGTAAGCATGGCAGGTGGAAGCTAAAAAGCACCAGGCAGCTTCCATGTTCCTTGAACACTTCAACTTTCAGATGTGTGCTTTTTAAGTTTAATAGGAAGAAAGTGTTTTCCCATCAAAGCCAATGTTTACATCAGTTACATCAAAGCTATACTGGGATCCTTTTAAACTACACTTATCAGACAAATAATGCATACAAAGTGATGTGTCTTGGTGGTATAAAAGGAATCAGCAAATAAGACAACTTACTTGAAGTGAAACGTTCCCCTTAATAGCTAATGCTCTCTATGTTGTTTTCTGACCCACTTCCTAACAGAGATACAATGGAGATTGTGAACAATTCTCAAGGCTATTGTCACACACACACACACACACACACACAAATACATAAACCTAGCAGAAAATGAAATGAGATGTATTGTACATGCTCTTTATCTGAAAAAAAATAATAATAATTATCCAATAGTGCTACAATAGCATAAAACCAGGTAGGAAATTTATTTATATATTTTATCCAATATTTTCTTTCTTTTCTAATAGCAGAGGTTTTAATCTAATACACTGGAGTGAAGTATAAGCAAAATAGTATAGATAACTTTGAACAATGAAAATGTAAGGAGAGGATATTAAGATAAAAGCTCAAATTTTATAATAGTTCAGAAATATTGCGTATTCTTAGAAAAATCAATCACATTCTTCTGAAATAATATTGCACCCAACAGAGTAATAAATATAAAGGTCATCATCATATGCAATTCTACCATGTAATTATTTGACAATATAAAACACAATAAGCTAAATGAGCACTGAAACTATTTGACAAAATAATATTTAGGAACCATAACATATAAGTATTTATATTAATGTGAACATCTAGATTGCTGATACTAGGTAGAGAAAAAAGTAATTTTTACTAAATTCAATGACTTTTACCAGACAATGGCTACTTTTGCATTTTGTTTTACTTTATTTCACATGATAATAGTCAAGCCACATTTTATTTTTTTACTATTTCTTCTCTTGTTCCTGCAGTATAATTTCCCTAAAATTACTCCTTCAAGTGACTGTAAGTAACTTTCTTATAACTGTGTCAATATTTTCTTTCTTTTTTTTTGAGACGGAGTCTCGCTCTGTCGCCCAGGCTGGAGTGCAGTGGCCGGATCTCAGCTCACTGCAAGCTCCGCCTCCCGGGTTTACGCCATTCTCCTGCCTCAGCCTCCCAAGTAGCTGGGACTACCTCACCCGGCTAGTTTTTTGTATTTTTTTAGTAGAGACGGGGTTTCACCATGTTAGCCAGGATGGTCTCGATCTCCTGACCTCGTGATCCGCCCGCCTCGGCCTCCCAAAGTGCTGGGATTACAGGCTTGAGCCACCACGCCCGGCCTGCTGTGTCAATATTTTATCAGAAAAAATATTTTCTCACCCTAAACCACTTGACTACCTACAATGACACTGATCGCTATTCTTTACCTCATTTGTTTATTCATTCCCCCTATAAAAATATTGATCTTTTAATGTGAATTATGGCTTTAATCATGTACCCCTGGCCTTTTGACTCAAATCTTTACCTTATATTTCTAGTATGTATCTTCCTGGAATTGCATATTCATTTCTAATAAAATTAACCAATGATTTCAAACTTTAAAAAATTAGCTAGGCATAGTGGCACACACCTGTATTCCCAGCTATTCAGGAGGCTGAGGCAAGAGGATTGTTTGAGCCTAAGGGTTTGAGGCTACACTGAACCATGATTGTGCCACTGAACTCCAGCCTCGGTAACAGTGTGAGCCTCTGTCTTAAAAAATAATAACAATACAATTGGTGAAATGAACTTCAGGGTACTCCTAAAGCTTTCTCTGACAGTAATGTTGGCTTTTAAATTAACAGCTAATTTATGAAGTTTGAAGTCATTGGTAAATTTTATGAGAAATGAATATGTAGTTCCAGGAAGACACATACTAGAAACCAAAGTAAAAGATTTGAGTCAAAAGCTCAGTGGTCATGTTTAAAACTATAATTTACATGTGGGGTCTCTTTTTGTTGCTTAGGCTGGTTTTGAACTCCTGGGCTCAAGTCATCCTCCCACCTTGGCCTCCCAAAATGCTGTGATTACAGGCATGAGCCACCATGCCTGGCCCCCACCAACTTTCAATACTAAGTGGTTTTCTTTGGCCAAATTCATCTAGTTCAAATACTTTAGTGTATGGTTCAGTGCCTGCTATTGCTTTAAACTCTGGGGAATTCTCTCGTTTCTATCATAGATATCTACATTGTATAAATTTTACTTTCTAATTCTTTCTAAAATATCTTCGTTTATCTACATCACTACTGCTGCTATATAATTGAACTATTATCATCTCTCAGGTATATTCTTGAAGTAACACTGGAATTATTTATTTCTTTAATAACTTCTACTATCCATTCTCTACACTTAGTGCAAGATGTTCATGTTTAACGGGAAAATCAATTATTTTATTCATCATGAAAGGAAAATAGTGTTTTCCTTATTTAAAAAATAAAGGTAAAAATACTTAACCCCAAACACAAGTTCTTTCATAGTTAATGCTGTGTGATACTCTAAGATATCATCCAGCTTCAGGTCAGGCCATTCTGCTGCCCATTCTCTCCAATATCCTAAACCCCTTTCAAATCTGTATGTACTTTTTGTTCATTCTGACTATAGTCCTGTATGCATCAAGTATCCTCTGTCTAGAATCATCTTCTGTCCTCTTTTGTATAGATTATTTTCATTCAATGCAGCTCAAATTCATTTATCTAATAAATATTTCTGTGATATTCTTACTAATCATTCTCCCTAATATAAGGCTCGCATCACTATGAACTTCTCCTTCAAAATATCTTTCCATGGTCACAATTTCATATAATAATTCAATTAATATCTCTTTCCCATTACACTGCAAATCCATGACAACAAAAAGTATTTGAATTCAAATTCACAATTATATTCCAAGCATGTACTAGACACCTAGAATTACCTGGGGAATGAATGAACTTCAAGCACAGCATCTCATCTTGTTCATTTCTGAACCACTGAGGTAAACCTGCCACTGCTTCTTCTGTCTTGTGTGTAGAAAGTAAATCCAGACTGACCATTGGTTCTTTCTGAACCACTGAGGTAAACCTGCCACTGCTTCTTCTGTCTTGTGTGTAGAAAATAAATCTCAATTGACCATTGGTCCTTTCTGAACCATTGAGGTAAACCTGCCACTGCTTCTTCTGTCTTGTGTGTAGAAAACAAATCCCGATTAACCATTGGAATCAAGGTACACTGCTACATTGGTTATAATTTCATTAATTTGTAAAAAGGAAATATTAGGTTGGTACAAAAGTAATTGCAGTCTTTGCCATTGAAAGCAATGGCAAAAAACAAAATTAATTTTGCACCAACCTATATGACATTTATTATTTGTTTTATTAAAAATAAACTCACTATTAAAACACAATACAGTATATTTAAATAGCATATGTCTTTAATACAATTGAATGTATTTATGTAGAATTAATTAGTAGCTTTAGAACTAAAGTAAATGGGTATTTTGATAATGAAATATTTTTATTAAAAATACTGGAAAAATAACTGTTGACGTAAGCCCATTATATAATATACTCTTTTACTTGTTCAACATGTTATGATACTTTTAGAATTATTATTATTTTTTCATTATTACTAATTTAAAAATGAGAATGCATTTTTTACAGATGTGTCAGATATTTGATTTTATGTGCATTTTAGTTTTATTTCATGATTGCTATTTTATGAAAATTTATTTACAAATAAATGCCTAATCTCATCTCAAATAATGAATTTATTTTTCCACAGGAAAAAACAATTTATGAGAGAAAAAAATTTCAAAATGTTGTGAGTCATTACCATCTTTATATTCTAAAAGAAATAATTTCATATATTCTCCAGCCTTTGTAGATAGCATCCTTCATAACATATAAGTATTACTATCTTATGACTAGCTTCATTTTGTCTTAAAACAGGTAAAATAGTCATCTAGAATTTGAGAGACATATTAAAAACATGTTTTCTATTTTAATATTACCCATTACATTTACTGCTGGTGTTTTAAACTATGGTCTTAGGTTTAGACATGCAGAGAAAGAAACATAAGGAATATTTTGCTGAGGACAGGAATAATTGTCTTAATGTTGGTGCCTTTGTTGACATTGTGTAAAACCAGACAAAGCCATATCACTCTTTATCGGAGGGGGTGGGAAATTGCTGTGAAAATACAATGCTTTCCATAGTCTTCTCAGGAAGCAAGGTGTTATATTAAAAAATTATTCTTTATCATTTACTATAAATGTTTCATGAAGGCAACCTCTTATTTGAAAAGGAAACTTGAAATTTAAATCTTATTTATTTTTGAAATGAGAATTGTCAAAAATATGACTATGTTTTAGATGAGTCAGTTTGAAAAATATAAAATTTAAGTAAAATAATCCAGGTACTATGTATCCAGCATGTCTGCATTCAAGAAATATTTTATTCTCACATGATAACAAATACCATATTGTACAATGGTAATATTTCTGTTTATAATATTTATATAGGCTAACACATGAGTTTGTTATGAGTAAATTATTGTATATAATGCTTATCTCTCTACAATCCATTTCACAGTACCAGGAATTATACAATAAACATAATAATTATCTTGAATGTTTTTATTTCAACCACATCTTTGTATTTAAAATGTATTATAACTAATTTTCTTTTGTGACTCTATTATTTGGGAAGGGGAATGTCAAGGACATTTAAGGTAAAGGTCGTCTACCTTTGTAATTACTAACCAAAGTAGAAAAGAACATGAAAAAAAAAAAAAACTGGTGAAAATGTATATGACTTTCACATAAAAATTTATTGTCAGACCTGATCTTTTGGAATGGAAATTTCTTATCAAGCTCAAAACATTCCTCAACACCGAATGCCTAGGCAGAAAATAATAAAATAATATTTTCATCCACACCTTACCGGATCTTATGTTAGATTGTGTTATTATTGAGCATATCTTTTGTGTCCTTAAAATTCTGTCTTCTCTCACACATGTGTTTCCCACCAATTTAGAAGAACAGAAACTGAGTTTACCCTCCTTCCTAAAACAACTGAAAAATGACAAAATTTATAAAACAGCAGTTTTGAAATATTGAACATTAGGCAGTCTCAGATACTAATTCATAATAGAGGAGAAAGAAATGCTGTTGGGTCTATATTTTCTCTCAGCTTATTTGTGGTTTCCAGGAGACAGAACCAGTGGAGGAAGCCAAACGGAGCCCAGTTATCCCTCCAATTTGAGGACACATAACTACTAGTCAAGCATCACCAAGACAGCTATGATCATTAGACCAAATGGCTGCAAAATCAGTTTCAACTGACAAAGCCCCTTGAAATTTTATTTTAGTTTTGGTAAGACTGCATGCATGAAGGAACTTCAAACTGGGTACCTGAGATCTCTCAATAATGTTTCAAAATATGATGATGAAAGAAAAATGTTAAAAATGAATTATTAGGCTGTTTATTTCATAATGTTGGGACAATATTTTTTCAGAGACAGATTTATTTCAAAATACAATCCTAATTATCAAAAAGTTTCCCATTTAACTTTTTACGTATGTATCACTCATATTTACCTAGACTATTTATATCAAATTAAATTTTAAACTGTATTTTTAGCCTCTTAAATATTTATAATGTAATTCTAAGACTATATAAATAGAAGCCTTATTTATTTCAGGTATTAAAATTGGGACAGCAAATATAACTGGAAAATATATAAAAGGGATCTCTAAGAAGTTCATGAAAAATTTATATTATGAAAAAACTGTGCATAGATTTTAAATTTTTGTACTAAAATAAACTTGTACTAACTTGCTATAACATGTCTGAACAGAATATAGTTTGAGGCACTGAAAAGGATAAAACATCAGTTCTAAGGGTCCCTATCAGAGCAATGTGAATTCTGCTAAAATTGAAGTGCAAACAAACATCAATTTCATGAAGTTTGGATGGAAGAAAGAGTAATACAGTTAGGCTTTGTGTCCCCACCCAAATCTCATCTCAAATTGTAATGTCCAGGTGTTAAGGAGAGACCTGGTGGGAGGTGATTGGATTATGGGGACAGTTGCAACCATGCTGTTCTTTAGATAGTGAGTGGGTTCTTGAAAGATCTGATGGTTTTATAAGTGTTTGGTAGTTCCTCTCTTGTTCATTTCTTCTGTCTCCTGCTGCCTTTTAATGAAGGTGACTGCTTCCACTTCAGCCATGATTGTAAGTTTCCTGAGGCCTCCCCAGCATACAGAACTGCGAGTCAATTAAACCTCTTTCCTTTATAAATTACCCAGTCTTGGGTATTTCTTTATAGCAGAGAGAGAACAGACTAAAATAGTACTGCAGAGAGTTGTGTTCTACTCTAACAATAGCCAAAAATGTGGAAATGACTTTGGAACTGGGTAACAGGCAGAGGTTGAAACAGTTTGGAGGGCTCAGAAGAAGCTAGGAAGAAGAAGATAGAAAAATTCGGAACTTCCCAGTGACTTGGTGAATGGTTTTGACCAAAATGCCGATAATTATGTGGACAATGAAGTCCAGGCTGGCATGGTCTCAGTTGGAGATGAGAAACTTCTTGGGAACTGGAGTATAGATCACTTTTGCTATGCTTTACCAAAAAGATTGGCAGCATTTTGCCCCTGCTCTGGAGATCTGTGGAACTTTGGCCCTGAGTGAGATTACCTGAAATTGGAACATGCTTTTAAAAGGGAAGCAGAATATAAAAGTTTGGAAAATTTCCAACCTGATGATGCAATGGAAAAGAAAAACCGATTTTCTGAGGAGAAATTCAAGCTAGCTGCAGAAATTTACATAAGTGACAAGGATCCAAATGTTAATCACCAAGAAAATGGGGGAAATGTCTCCAGGCATGTCAGAGATCTTCACGGCAGCCCCTCCCATAACAGGCCCAGAGGCACAGGAGGAAAAAATCGTTGCATGGGCCATACCCAGGGCTTTGCTACTTCGTACGGTCTTAAGACTTGGTGCTTTAGGTCCCAGATATGACTAAAACGGTCCAAATTACAGCTCAGGCCATTGCTTCAAAGGGTGCAAACCCCAAACCTTGCTAGCTTCCAATTGATGTTGGGACTATAGATGCACGGAAGTCAAGAATTGAGGTTTGGGAACATCCATCTAGATTTCTGAAAATGTATGGAAATGCCTGATGTCTAGGCAGAAGTTTGCTGTGGGAGTGAAGCCCTATGGAAAGCCTCTGCTAGGGCAGGGCAGAAGGGAAATGTGGAGTTAGAGCCCTCACTTAGAGTTCCTACTGGGGCACTGCCTGATGAAGCTGTGAAATGAGCGCCATCATTCTCCACACCACAGAATGAAAGATCCACCAACAGCTTGCACCATGCAGCTGGGAAAGTTGCGGACACTAAATGTCACCCCATGAAAGCAGCCAGAAGGTAGGCTGTGCACTGCAAAGCCACAGGGGTGGAGCTGACCATCACCATGGGAGTCCACATCTGGCATCAGTGTGCCTTGATTTTAAGACATTGGGCAAACAGATTATTTAGGAGCTTTAAGATTTAATGACTACCCCCACTGGGTTTTGAACTCACATGGGGGCTGTAACCACATTTATTTTGGTCAATTTATCCCATTTGGAATGGGAACAGCTACCCAATCTCTGTACCCACATTGTATCTAGGAAGTAACTATCTTGCTTTTTACTTTCCAAGTTCTCAGTTGGAAGGGATTTGCCTTGTCTCAGATAAGACTTTGGATGGTGGACTTTTGATTTAATGCTGAAATGAGTTAACACTTAAAGGACTTTGATAAGACATAATTGGTTTTGAAATGTGAAAATACTAGAGATTTGGAATGGACCAGGGTCAGAATGATATGGTTAGGGTTTATGTCCCCAGCTAAATCTCTTTTGAACTGTAATACTCAAATGTTCAGTAGGAACGGGTGGGAGGTGTTTGGATGATGGAGGTGGTTCTCCCCATACTGTTCTCATGATAGTGAGTAAGTTTTCACAAGATTTGATAGTTTTATAAGTGTTTTGTAGTTTTTGTCTTGTTCACTTCTCTCTCCTGCCACCTTGTGAGGAAGGTGTTTCCTTCCCCTTCCACCATGATTGTACATTTCCTGACATCTCTCAGCCATGTGGATCTGTGAGCCAATTAAACCTCTTTCCTTTATAAATTACCCAGTCTTGCGTATTTCTTTATAGCAGTGTGAAAACAGACTAATAAAATGATAACTCATTGATGCTTCACATAAAGTTTATTAAAACAATGCCCACAGGAATTCATCAGTTTACAAATGGATAACTCATTTTAAGAAGGGACAAGACAAAGTTGAAGATGAAGTTTTCAGGGGCAGAATACCCACATCAATTTTCAAGAAAAAATTCATTGTCTTTGTACTCTAATTGAAGAGGACCGAAGATGAACAGTGGAAACATTAGCCAACACCATTGATATTTTCATTGGTTTAGCTTACACAATTCTGACTGAGAAATTAAAGTTGAGCAAATTTTCTGCTCAATGGGTGCCAAAACTGTTGCAGCCAGATCACATACAAATAGGAGCAAAGCTTTCAATGGACATTTTAAGCAAGTAGGATCAGGATGCTGAAGTATTTCTTCCAAGAGTTGTAACATGAGATAAAACATGGTTCTACCAGTATGATCCTGAAGACAAACCATGATTAAAGCATTGGCTACCAAAGGGTGGAAGTGTCTCAGTCAAGAAAAAAGCAGTCTGGTCAAGAACAAACGTTATGTCAGTTTTTTGGGATGCTCAAGGTATTTTACTTTTTTACTTTCTGGAGGGCCAAAGAACAACGTTTGCTTTATCATGGAGAGTGTTTTGAGAAACTTAGCTGAATCTTTAGTGGAAAAACATATGGGAATACTTCACCAGAGAGTCCTTCTCCATGAAAACGCTCTTGCTTATTTCTCTCATTAAACAAGGGCAATTTTGAGAGAGTTTCAATGGGAAATCCTAGGTATTCAACTTATGGTCCTGACTTGACTCTTTCTACCTTTTTTTTTTTTTTTTTTTTTGGTTTCTCAATCTGAAATATCTTTAAGGCACACTATTTTTTCTTCAATTAATGTGAAAAACAACAACAACAACTGAATTGACATGATTGAATTCCCAAGACGCTAATTTTTTTAGGGATGGACTAAGTGACTGGTATCATTGCTTACAGAGGTTCCTTGAACTTGATGGAGCTCATGTTGAAAAATGAAATTTACATTTTTCATTTTATCTTTTAATTCCATTTTTTCTACAAACTTTCTGAAGATGTATGGAAATGCCTAATATCTAGGCAGAAGTTTGCTGCAGTGGTGGAGCCCCATAGAGAGCGTCTGCTAGGGCAGGGCAGAAGGGAAATGTGGAGTTGGACTCCGCACATGGAGTTCCTACTGGGGCACTGCCTGGTGGAGCTGTGAGAAGTGGGTCATCATTCTCCACACCACAGAATGGAAGATCCTGTGTGTATTGAAAGCTCTGCTCCACAAACTTTTAAAAGTGCTCTTGTACAGTTTGGATTGACTAAATTTTTGTTTTGTGAATACATTGTCTTTAGAATCCCTTTAAATGAGGGGAAAGGTGGCTTTTGTAATACTTTATAATATGATTTAGATTATTAAAATGTTGACTTACGTACAACATTTCAAGATAATATTTAGCTTAAAATATCTTGAATGTAAAATCATTGTAAAATCAATTTTAGATTTTTTATGAATTTAATATAATCTTTTATAACCATCTTTTATTGGAGATATTGCTAAAAATATATTCACAAATTGATTTATATCATCCCTTCAAATTCCCCTAAAATGTAAATAAGAGTCATTTTGAAGATACAAAACTTTACTCAGTTAAAAGATGCAAAACTTTACTTAGATAGACAATTTGTTACATGCATTCAACAATTGATTTTTTCAATTTGGGTTTCCATTTTAGTGTCACATTTTAACTTGGCTGACAGTGCACTTTCTTATACTCCTGAATATTTTTCCACTCCAGCATGGTCAACAGTATCATTTTCATGAGATTTTGGTGAAGGATCTACATCTATAACTAGAAAGTCACAGAAATTAGAACCAAAGAACTAACAATCAAAACTCGGATTTCCTATGAATAAACTCTATAACTGTAAGAAATTTCATGAACCAAATTAAGAAAATTATTGGTTTGGTTTGAATAATTTCATTAACCAAATTAAATAAATTATTCAAACTCTCTGTGAGACAGTTTTCTCATTTGTAAACTATGCATAATAATAGTGTTAAGATCATAAGGTGCTGATGAAGAGTAAATGGCTTGTATAAAATGTTTAGAAAAGTCTCTGGCCAGATAAGTTTAATAAAAATGTTTTGTATTTCTACTTTAAAGTATATTTAATCACTATAATCAAAAAATACATAATTTAACATCTATTTGTTGCATTCCTGGGTGTTTGCTAAGGACAAAGAATGAGTAAGACCTTTGTTCCCCCCATCATTACAAAGCTAATACTAAAACATTCTTATTTTAATATCTCTCATAAGATTTATAAAAACTGACACGTTTGTATTACTCTCTGTACCAGATCCAAAAGGCAACATTGAGCGTATTAGTATTCTAGGTCTGTCACAGTAAATAACCACAAACTGGGTGGCATAAAGAAGGAGAAATATAGTCTCACAATTCTGGAGGCTAGAAGTCCAAAATCAAAGTGTTGACAGAACCATGCTACCTCTGAAACCCATAGGGAAATTGTTACTTTCCTCTTTCTAGCTTCTGATGGTTTTCTGGCAATCTTTGATTTTTTTTTTTTTTCCCCGACAGAGTCTCTCTCTCTGTCGCTCAGGCTGGAGTTCAATTGTGTGATCTCGGCTCACTGCAACATCTGCCTCCTGGGTTCAAGCTATTTTCCTGCCTCAGCCTCCCGAGTAGCTAGCTGAGATTACAGACGCCCATTACCATGCCTGGCTAATTTTTGTATTTTAGTAGAGACAGGGGTTCGCCATGTTGGTTGAGCTGGTCTCAAACTCCTGACCTCAAATGATCCACCGACCTTGGCCTCCCAAAGGGCTGGAATTATAGGCATGAGCCACCGCACCTGGCCTTTTGGACGTTTCTTGGCTTGTAGATGCAGCACTCCAATTATTCATCTTCATATGGTATTCTTTTTGTGTTTCTTTACATCTCCTTTCCTCTATGTGTGTCTCTGTCCAAATTTTCCCATTTTATAAGGACACCAGTCACACTGGATTGGCATCCCCACTAATGAACTTACCTTAACTTGTGCATACATTGCATGCAGTATCTTATTCTATGCAAAGGTTAGCATAATTCATATCACTGGCAAAAGCCTCCACTAATCTTTCCAACTGTGAGACAGCAAAAGTTTTCTCATGATGCTCTTTACCACCAACTCTATCTGATCTTGGGTTATCACTTTTTAAGAGACATGACCAAATAGTTCTGAAGATCATTTCCTTCTCCTTTTTAGTAACAGAGAGTTGTTTCAATTGAACTGTGTATGCCTGTGGAAAGGTAAGACTGTCACATCATCATTCCTTGTAGCAAAGTTCTTCCTAGAGCCCTTGTATGCACACCTTGTCCCTCACACTCTGTATGCACACTCTGTAGCATACTTCCTGGGCCCAGGAATTTTTGTTAATTTAGCAAACTAGGTGTTCACTAACACATTTTATGCTAATCTTTTATTCTATAAATGTCTGTGGAAGTGTGGAGCAGTGTTTACTCTCTCTTAGAACATTGACCATGGCCCATACAGAACATATGATGTTTATGTATAGTAGTTATGAAAAAAATCAACTTATCAACATAGACACTTAAAAACTACATGACATAAAATAGTAATAGAAACACATTAATAATAGAAAATAGATTTTAATTAACATTTTAACTCACGACAGTTAAATAGGCAACGTAAAATATATTGGAATATAGAATATTTTTAAAATAATGATTAATGAAAGTATAGAAAAAATCATTTTATTTCAATAGAAAATACAGGCATAAATTAACAATAACACAGAAAGTAATGAAAAAGCAACATCTGCTTATAAATTTGTTAACACAACGGAAAACAAAACAAAACAGAAAACTTTCTCCTAAATCATGGGTAAAGAATATAATATATCTAAAATTTCTGAATACCTAGAAGATATTATACCAAAGTGAAATACTCTGTATCAGAAACTATGAAATGTCAACAAAGTAATGACCTATGAAATATTCATTTTTTAACTCCTAGGTTTTATAAGTTAATAGATATCAATGAAATTGTAATGGTTATGCAGTCAACTCAGTTACAAAAACAACAAAATTAACAAAAAAGTCAAAAGGAAGGCATTAATAAAATATCAACTATTATATTAGAAGTATTAAAATAAATTTATAACTCCAATAGCCAAAATTTTTCAAAATAAAATTATAACATAAAAATATTAGCTAATATGGCGGAACAATTTATTCACATCTATTAAATAAATGTATAGTAATAAAAGAGAAAATCAGTCATAGCCCCTTCGCTAAATGCTTACAAAAGTTATCAAACCTTTAAAGGGGACTCTCTAAATTTACTAAATCTGAATCTAGAAAATAGATAACATGTGATATGGTTTGTGTCCCTGCCCAAATCTCACCTTGAATTACAGCTCTTGTAATCCCCATATGTTGTGGGAGGGAGGTAATTGGATCATGGGCGGTGGTTACCCTCAGGCTGTTCTCTTGATAGTGAGTGAGTTCTTATGAGATCTGATGGTTTTATAAGGAGCCTCCCCTTTGCTGGGCACTCATTCTCTCTCCTGCCAACCTGTGAAGAGATGCCTTCTGCCATGATTTTAAGTTTCCTGAAGCCTCCAAGCCATGCAGAACTGTGAGTCCATTAAACTTCTTTTCTTTATAAATTACCCAGCCTCAGATATTTCTTCACAGAAGCATATGGATGCATAATGCACCATGTAAAAATTTAATAAATGGTGCTGGGAAAACTGGCAAGCCACATGTAGAATAAAACTGGATCTTCATCTCTCACCTTATATAAAAATCAGCTCAAGATAGATGAAAGACTTAAATCTAAGACATGAAACCATAAAAACTCTAGAGGATGATATATATATATATATAAAACTCTTCTAGACATTGGCTTAAGCAAATAATTCAAGACTAAGAATCAAAAGCAAATGCAACAAAAACAAAAATAAATTAATGGAACCTAATTAGACTAAAAGCATTTGCACAGCAAGAGAAGTAATCAGCAGAGTAAAAGGACAACCCATAGAGTGGGAGAAAATATTTGCAAACCATGCATCCAGCAAATGACTAATACTCAGAATCTACAAGGAAATCAAACAAATCAGCAAGAAAAAAAAATAAACAATCACATCAAAAAGTGGGCAAAGGAAATGAATAGACAATTATCAAGAGAAGATATACAAACAGCCAACAGACATATGAAAAACTGCTCAACATCACAAATTATCACGGAAATGCAAACCAAAACCACAATGAGATGCCAGTTTATTACTTCAAGAATTGTCATAATTAAAAAATCAAAAAGTAATGGATGTTGGTGTGGATGTAGTTAGAAGGGAACACTTTTTTACATTGCTGGTGAAACATAAATTAGTATAACCACTACGGAAAACAGTATAGAGATTCTTTAAAGAACTAAAGTAGAACTATCATTCAATCCAGCAATCCCATTACTCAGTATCTACCCAAAGGATAGATATATGAAAGCTAATATATGAAGAAAAACATACACACACATTCTTATAGAAGCACAATTTGCAACTGCAAAAATATAGAACCAACCTAAATGCTCATCAACCAACAAGTGGATAAGAAAATGTGATATATATTCACCATGGAAGGAATACTTCTCTGTCATAAAACGTAACAAAATAATTGTCTTTGTAGCAACTTGGATGAAGCTGGAGGCCATTATTCTAAGTGAAGTAACTCAGAGATGGAAAACCAAACATTGAAAACTCTTATTTGGAAGTAGGAGGTAAACTATAGAGATGCAAAGAAAAAAGAATGATATATTGGGCTTTGGGGCTCCGGAAGGGGTTAAGGCAGTAACGTATAACATATTGGATACAGTGTACACTGCTTGGGTGATGAGTGCACCAAAATCTCAGAAATCACCAATAAGGAACTTATCCATGTAACCAAAAGCCAGCTGTACCCCACACTAAAATATAATAAAAGATTAATGATTTTCTCCAAAAATGATTAGTTATATATATTTTCATAAAGAAACTTTAAGAAACATTCAAGTCAGGTAATTTATATGGTATGTTAATACTTCCAGAACATGGGAGAGGAGTGGGTAAAGCTCTCAATTTCATTTTCTGAAAGAAGTATGGCATTGAAAACTAAAGAAACACTGAGAAGACTACAAGCCAATATCATATATGGCAATTGACATAAGATCATAAAGAAAATGTTAGGAAATAAAATTTAGAAACTCATTAGAAAAATGATGTATTATATCATGTATATTCTGAGGTTTCAGGTTTCCTTCAATATTAATAAGGCTATTATTAAACATGAACAGAAACTTGATAAAATCTAATATGTATTCTTGATTTTTAAAATATCAATAAAATAAATATAGATGTATAAATTCTTACTATTGTAAAATGTATCTGATCAAACCAAAGAACAATTCTCATATTTGGGGAAAATATTAGAAGTATTTGCATTGACATGTAGACTGTAGACTACTTAAGTGTTGAGTGAAAACTAGTCACAGCACACATTTTTGTACCTCATCACTCATTCTTTCATCTTGTCTTCATCCATTCTTCCTTCCTGTCCATTTCTACCTTCTTGCTTTCCTCCTTCCCTCTCTTATTCCTGCCCTCCTTTCCTCTTTTTCTTCTTTCATTCCTTCCTCTCATTTACTTACTGTCTTTTACCCTTCTAATCTATACTTACTCTCATCCACTCATGGCCAACATCTCCATTGTGTTTAATTTATATATTTTGTTTCAATGAGTACTAATAACATGCATGTTGTTTTGTGTGCATGTATTTTTTAAAATAAACTATTTATTTTATAGCAGTTTTGGGTACGGAAAATTGACAGAAAGACACAAAGACTCCCCATATACATTATATCCCCACACATGCATAGCCTTCTTCATGGTCAATATATACACTAAAAGTAAGAATTTTAGCTTTTATCCTAAATAAAATTAGAATTTTACACTAAAATTAGAATTGTATACACTAAAGTGACTTATTTGTTCCAATTAATGATCTTACATTGAAACATTTTTATCACTCAACATCCATAGTTTACATTGGGGTCCACTCTTGGTGTGGTGCATTCCATGAGGCTGGAACAATGTATTATCACATATAACCATTAGTTTAATATCTTACAGAGTATTTTCTCTGCTATAAAAATCCTCTGGTCTCCATATATTCAGTCCCTCACAACTATTGGAAACCACTATTTCTACTGTTTCAATAGTTTACCTTTTCCAGAATTTCATATAGTTGGGGTCATACAGTATGTAGCCTCTTTAGATTAGATTATTTCACTTAGTAGTATTAATTTAAGATTCCTCCTATTTTTTTTCTTATTTATTTATTTATTTATTTATTTATTTATTTGAGATGGAGTTTCACCTTTGTTGCCCATGGCATGATCTAGGCTCACTGCAACCTCCACCTCCTCCTGGGTTCAAGCAATTCTCCTGCCTCAGCCTCCCCAGTAGCTGAGACTACAGGTGCCTGCAAACACGCCCAGCTAAGTTTTTGTATTTTTAGTAGAGATGGAGTTTCACTATGTTTGTCAGGCTGGTCTCAAACTCCTGACCTCAAGCGATCCACCTGCCATGGCCTCCCAAAAATGCTGGGATTACAGGCATTAGCCACCATGCCCAGCCCCTTCCATGTCTTTTTATGGACTGATAGCTCATTTTTTTCAACACTGAATAGTTTTCCATTTTCTGGATGTACCAAGTTTATTTATCAATTCACCTGAAGATATATTTTGGTTGATTCTACGCTTTGGCATTATGAATAAAGCTGCTATAAGCATTGCCGTGTAGACTTTAGGGTGACCATAAGCTTTTGATTATGTCTCTTTTTTCAGACTATGGAAGAAGTATGTTGTTATTCCATTTTATTTGCCTTTTGGTGTGCCTTACAATATATTCTTGATAGTCAGACATGATACATGGCGTAAAAGGAACTATGGTAGCAGGTCTTTAGTAGTGACGTGTTAAGGTGCAAGGAGATGGGGTGGGTGTGGAGAAGCAGTCTAGAGCCCCACAATAAGATCTAAATATTCTAGTGTGCCTGTGCCCCTGGGCTATCAACTACAAATACCTCTCACCTTCTGCCCTCCCTCCCCTTAAGAGAGACGAAATGGCTAGAATTGGCTGAAGTTGGATATTTCCCTTCCTCCACAAGGAAGATGAGAGCCAGATAGAGTTGAATATTTTCCCATATCACCAGTTAGTTAGGCTCTATTGAAATGCCAGTAGGCGAGATTAAATAGTCACTCCTGAGGGAACACTTTGTTAAGAAGAAGAGAATGCTCTTGTGCATTTCAGAATGGTTCCTTTTCCCCTCATCTTGCCAGAAGCATAAAAAGATTTTTCTCAGATAGTCAATGTGAGAACCAAGTCAAACTCCTGGAGATAAAACTTACAAAAATATAGATGCCCTCCTGTGACTGGGTCCTCCTAGAGATTTTCACTCTCAGAATAGTCCGCAGTGAGCTTCCAGCAATTTGTCAATTACAGTTCAGGTTGTCCTGCAAAGCATTGGTTCCTAAAGAGATTTACACTTATGAGTTTCTATCCCTGTAAGTTGTGATTCTCTCTAGATCTGTCCTTTTGGTCTCTCTAGTTTTGGGGGCAGTAGGTTGTCCTGTATCCTTGTTCCTCTTATGGATCTATAAAGAGTTGTTGATTTTTCAGTTTCTCCAGTTGTTTGTTCATTGTGAGGATGGAGTAGCAACTTCCAAACTTCTTACATGCTGAGCCAGGAAACAGAAATCTCCTGCATGTATCTTTAAATTTTGAAAATGATATTGTGTTTTATGTTATATTATTAGCCAGTAGCTAATAATAGAACATGAGAAAAATGTTGTGAAAAATGAGATGAGAAAAGTGTTGTGAAAATAGCTCATTGATAATGTATTATTAATCACTTAGAATACAATGTATTTAATAGTATATTTGGCAATATGAAGGAGACAAAAATACGCATTAGGTTGTTTTTGTTTTAAAGTAAGCAATTGAATGTGATAATCAGCTAATTGGAGATTTTAAAAATTGGAAAGAAAGTGTTGACGTCATCACCATTTGAACCAATGGTGAAATATAATATAAATTTGATTAGGAAGACACCAACATCATAAGATATACATTCTTCCTAGATTAGTATATAACTTAAACACTATTTCGAATGAAACAGCAAGATGACTCTAAATTTCATATAGAAAACTAAGTTTCAAAAGTAAACACACAAACAAAAACAAACCCTAAAATGATTGAGGAGAGACTCATTCTACTGGATTTAAAAACATGTAAGAAATGTAGAATTCTATTAATATATTTCAGAGACACGAATAGACAATGAGATCAACAGACTAAATAGAAAGTAGAGATGATGTGAACTTATTTATATAGGAATTTAGTATACGGATTATCTGCCACTAAATTGACTTTTTAAGAAAATTTAAAAATAATTATATTTCTAGAAATTGAGAGAAGAGAGAGAAAAGAACCAGTTAGGCAGATACTTAGGACAAGGTCTCCAGTAGAAGTCTTTCTAACAAAAGAGCAGCCTGGAAGAAATCAAGCTGCAAGCACTGATAAGGAAGCAAGGTCCAACGACTTTGATTCTTGTCCAACCAGCAAGCTCCACTTATACACAATAGGCTTCAGTGAGCACATTCCTCTCCTTTTTGTGTGCACTCAGATAACGGAACTTGCACAGGGTTCTTGCCTAAGACAGGTCTGCAGCTGCATAGATAAGTTACACAAAACCAGGCATGTCCGGAGTGGAAAATTCCAGCATCTGATGCATGCGCAGTAACGGAGGTAAAACAATATGGAGTAACTCAGGCTAAGAGCCTGCATACATACTAGAAGGATGGCGTGGAGTTAACAGTAATTTGCACCTTATGAAAATAAAATGTTTTTCGTGCCTTATGCAAATGAAAAACCCCACCCATTAACTTGTTTATAAAAACTTTTGCATTCAACTGGGTGATGGCAACTCTCTCAGTCCCCCTCTCCACTGTAGAGACCTTTCATCTTTCACTTATTAAACTTTGACTCTAACCTCACCCTTGGTGGCCATGCTCCCTAATTTTCTTGGTTGTGAGACAAAGAACTCTGGGTAATACCTCAGATAAGGAGACTGCTGCTTCAGTGACCCTAGACTGCTTCCAAGTAAACATAATATTTTCTATTTTTACCAGTTATAATGTCTCTCAATATAAATGATACATTCAGTATTTTAAATCTGTACAGTCACTTAAAAATACTAGCATAAAGAGAGAAAACTAGGGGTTTTAAACATTTGTGGTTGCGTATTATTAACACTACTACTGCCGCTGAAGTCATTTAACATGTGCTCAATGATTGGTTATCATATCTGTATAATAGAATAATTGTGGAAATGGTAAGCACATATTTTTGTCTTTTTCTTATAATTTTTCTATTATAATGAAATTGTAGGACTGTATTATGTATGTGCCATATCAAATCAATAGCAGAAAGCAAATTAGACTATAAGTGGTATTAGGATAAATAAGTAGCAATCTAAGGAAATTTGAATTCACCAAGATTAATTTCATATACATTACTAAATTTAGTTTGTGTGTGTGTGTGTATGTGTGTATGTGTGCATTCACCATCATTTTCTCTGTTGAGGATAATTATTTAGCAGAAAGAGAGGAGGAAGTTTGTTCACTGTCTACCTTTTGTGCTATTTAATTTATGTAATTTGTTATTTATTTATATGTCAAGATATATTGATTTAAATTATAAATAAGTAAAATATATGAAAAAGGTAATTAAGATATTGAGAGGCATAAACCCCTTCAATGTATTCATACATAAATACAAATAATACCTAACTTACAGATTTACTGTTATACTTAAATTAGATTGTACATTACCATTACTAGTACATGAAATACAGTAAGTGCTCAAAATGAATAGAACTTGTTACCGAAACAATACCACAGTATCTTCAGTACTAAATAGAATAAATTTTCTTTCTTCTTATTAAAAGAAAATGGAAGTCAATCTAGTTTTCCAGACTCAATGAGTTATCATTTACCAAACACGATTCAGAAAGATGGGGATAAATCATAAGTTAGAGTGAGGAAATGAAAATCTATCACAACAGTTTCAATGGTAGAAATTTGTATGCCATTAAAAATTAATCCTTCAAATTTTTATGAAAATAATAAACTAAAAGTGTTAATATATTTTTCATGATCAGAGAGATAATTCATCGGTTATCAATGTATTAATAAATAAGTATTGGTCAGTACAAAATAATTTCCTCAACAAACAGAATATTGATACACAAATATCAAGTGACAATTTTTGTTCTATTTTTCAGTCTCTCACAAATGTTACAATCTGATTTTTAGCCTTAATTACTAAGTGTTTCAGATATTACACATCTTAAAAAAATATTAGCAAAACCACAAGTCTTTAGAAACTGCTATGTAGCTAAAAGTTTTTTCCTCAATATGTGGTTATAGTGTGAAATGTAACTGTGAAAATGACACTGTGGGCTGCTATATTTATCCTCTCAAATACTTCAGCAGCACATCAAGTTTACTCAGTTTATGATTATTTTTATTACTTGATGCTGCAGGCACAATCTGAGAGAAAAATGTACTAGCTGCTTTCTGAGTTTTACATCATTGCCCATAATAGAAACTCAGCACTTGAATCTAATTGACAAATTGATTGAGTACTCAGGGAGATACTATGCTGAGTACATTGGCGAAACTTCATTGATACCTCAGTCCTAAATAGAACTTTATTTTATTGCTATGTTTAGTCTTATATCTGACAATAATGTAAGGCAGAAGAAAAAAATGTTTTCAAAATATTCCCCAAGAAATATATTTAAACTAGAGAATCAAATTTGTACCTATTATTAAAGGGGACATTTTAATTGTCTGTCATACTTTTTAAAAATACAAAAGTTGTAGCTATTTAAAAAGTTTTTTTACCAGTTTGTTTGTTGTTGTTGTTGTTATTGGTGGTGGTGGTAGAATAAATGGCAATTGAGGGATAGAGAAGCATCATACAAAAGAAAATCGGTCTGTGTATGAATGTCCATACTTGTAAAAGCAGAAGACTATCTTAGGCACTGATTTATTAACTGGGGAACATTAATATACGTCAAAATTTTTTTAAACTATAAAGTGTTGTAGAAATTTAATTAACATTCTTGTATTTTTAAAGTATAACAGTCAAGAAAGACTGGATTTTCATATGGTAGCAAACAATTATATATCTCAGTGACATAAAACAGCCAACATCTATTTTCAATCCTTTACTTCCAAGAGGGGTCTGTTGATCATATCGCACAAAGCCCCAAATTGATGGAGCCATTATCATATGTAAACATATAAACAGATATGTAAACATAAAACATATAAAATGTTTATCTGTCCTGTATCAAAAAGATAATCTATTGCACTGACAATTAAATATCTAGACCAGCACACATATGTGTTGCCTTTTGCTGTAAGCATTTATTGGCTAGCATTAGGAAGCCTACTAGCCAACATAAACCAGAGAAAGCAAATTTATCATACACCAGCGAGTGGGAAAATGGAAAACAATTGTCAGAAGCAATATCCATTATCACAGAAAATAAATCTTGAAAAATGGAGTAAAATGAGCAGTAAGAGGATCCATTTCACAACATGAGATTAACAATATTTAAGTCTGACATTTCTAAATATTAGCAAGCATGTTGAGCAAAGGGTATTCTTATATACCAGTGGTGGAGTGTAAACTGAAGCATGTCATTAGGGAAAAATTTTAGAAAAACCTAAGAAAGTTAAAGATGTAGAAGCCCTAAATCCTAATTCAGCAACAAGTTCTACTTTTTTAAAAAACAAAAAAGATTGTTCAAGCACAGAAATAATTATTGAAACTTGCATGTAACCGTGAAATATCAAAAACAACCTACATGTCTAAAAGTTCATCAGAGAATTCATAAATACAAATTATGATAAACAAAAATATTTACATACATAAAAATGAGTAAAATAAAACTGCATTCAGCTATATAAATGAATATTCAAAATTATAAATATTAAATTTTAAAAAGATTAGAGAATGATATGCATGATATGCTATTACATAAAGAATTTAAAAAGCAAAACACAATTACGTATAATTTATAACAGATAAATACCTAACATGTCATAGACACTTGTTATAACACATTTGTTATTTGTAATTATATATTTAAATTATGTATAAATATTTATACCTATAATTTATTGTTTCCCATTTATTTATAGTTACTATTTACTAAATTTATTTTTTGATGTACTTAGATTTATTATACTTATTTTTAGTTAATTAAGTGTCTTTATATTAAAATATGTGGGGAGTGGGAGAAAATTCTGATAATTATAAAAATACAATTAAAGTAAAATCAAAAATTCTTAGGCATGGAATGTGGTCAAATATTAACCTTTATTGGATGATCATTGTATCCAAACCCATCAATTCTGCACTGTTACATGTAAAGAGCAAAAACAATTTTTAAAATAATTCTTAAAAGTCTTGACTATGTAATCCCAGCACTTTGGGAGGCCGAGACGGGCGGATCACGAGGTCAGGAGATCGAAACCATCCTGGCTAACACGGTGAAACCCCGTCTCTACTAAAAAAATACAAAAATCTAGCCGGGCGAGGTGGCGGGCGCCTGTAGTCCCAGCTACTCCGGAGGCTGAGGCAGGAGAACGGCGTAAACCCGGGAGGCGGAGCTTGCAGTGAGCTGAGATCCGGCCACTGCACTCCAGCCCGGGCGACAGAGCGAGATTCCGTCTCAAAAAAAAAAAAAAAAAAAAAAAAAAAAGTCTTGACTATTTTTCCCAAAGGTTGAATTTTATTTTAAGTAAGTGCAAAACTCTTCTATTCAGTGAGAAATAATAAATCTACCCCCTATGCCTGCACCATTCAAAATCAGGATAATGTAAATTAAAGGCAAATGTAGGTCTTTATACATTCTTAGAACAAAAATTTCAACCATTTTTAAGACACCATCAATGCTTATCTTAAAATAGTCTTCTCAGCCTTGAGTCAGTACTGGGCTGACTCCCATGGTCTCTGAAAATGAATCATTAAATAATACAAAATTTTGTGAGTCAGTAGCTAAAATACTTTTATTCAGTCATGGCTGGGATATTTATACTAAAGAAACAATACAATTCAAGACTTAAAATTTGTTTAAATATATTTTTTATTTAAACCAATTTGGTTTATCTGTGCAAACACTAGTTATAACACGTCCAAAATTCTTTGCATAGTTTTAAAAACTTTTATCAGTACATGGATTTATTTACAAATATAAATACACTTCCTTTGTCTATTGGAAGTTCATTTTAAATAATCTAGGTTAATAGAATTAAAGTTAAATACTTGCAAGTAAGAGTTAATATTATTATCTATATTTATTGTTTAATAATGGTATAATGATTCTCTCTGCATTATATAATACACAGGAGGTTAAATACTAAACTTAATGTAACTTAATTAAGGAATTTTTATAAAATGCCTTGAGCTCTTTGGGAACTAATTCCTATTTTTAACATGGTTTTGAACATTTTATATTTTATACTTTTATATTTTATATTTATACACATTTTTACAAATGTACTGTGTGTAGAAATAGGGGTTTCTATTACTTTGGAATCAGTTAATATCATACATTTTGATAGACAACACAGAATCAATGGATGCATTCATAAAGAAAAAAAGTAAAAATAATTTGTGTATGTGATGAATGTTTTTTGGTTATACTCTAAGCAAATGGGTTCTGAAAATGTATAGGAAATTTGGAAATTAAGGTAAACATAAGCAGTCTGGAAACAAAATTAATAAAGTTCAAAATATGGAAATTAGAGAATGTATAAAATGTATTTTGAAAACATTAAAGAATTGTTACATGTTTTATTACTTTTTTTGTAGTGGCATGACAATGTGAAGATAAGCTGATGATATTATGGCAATGTCTATTGTTAGATATAGGAATATATCATTATATTTAGAAAATGTTACTAGATATAGAGAAATAATTACTAGAAAGATAACATATTCTCTCTATTGTATATTCTTAATCAAATATACTATGTATTCTCTGAAGAAAATAAATATAGCTTTTATTAGCCTTTTTATAGATTATTTACATGTTAAAGTATCTATATATCTCTATAATGATGAGTAAATTTTAAAAAATTGTGATTTATAAATAAAATAGAAATAAATGCCCAATTAAGAATCAACAGGAGTTTGCTAAGAACAACTTCTGGAAACTAAACATAGTATTGAAGGTTTACTGGAACGTATCAGAACAATACGACAGACTTAACTTATCCTGTTTTTAACAAAAATGGTTTGTGAAAATTTTAGTATTCATAATGTTTATTTGGCAAAAAAATCCATAAAATGTTTAACACAAGGTATAACAATGGGTCCTAGTAAGTTAAAAACAACACACTTTCTTTAAAAAATCATATTCAGAGATTGGTGACTATATTCAGAGATCACTGAATATAAAGAGAAATCAATCAAGCAGAATAGTTCCCAAGCAGAATTGTAGTCCTCATCTCTATCCTTTCAACCCTTAAAAATTAATGATCTTTACCTAAAAATAATATGAGCCATCTATGGCAAACCAACAGTCAACATCATACTGAATGGGCAAAAGCTAGAAGCATGCCCCTTGAGAACCTAACAAGGCAAGGATGCCTACTCTCCGCACTCCTATTCAGCATAGTACTGAAAGTCCTAGCCAGAGCCATTAGTCAAGAAAAAGAAATAAAAGGCATCCAAATAGAAAGAGGAGAAGTCAAACTGTTTACAGGCTAATGACTTTATGTTTAGAAAACCGCATGGTTTCTGTCCAGAAGCTCCTAGATCTGATAAACAATTTGAGCAAAGTTTCAGGATGCAAAGTCAGTGTATAACAATCATTAGCATTTCTGTACACCAACAATGTCCAAGCTGAGTGCTGAATGAAGAATGCAATCAAATTCATGATAGTCCCAATAAAATAAAATAAAATAAAATAAAATATTTAAGAATACAGATAACCAGGGGCTTGAAAGATCTCTATAACTAGAATTACAAAACACTGCTCAAATAAATCAAATATGACACAAACAAATGAGAAAACATTCCATGATAATGGATAGGAAGAATCAGTATTTTCAAAATGGCCATGCTACCCACATTGATTTACAGATCAATGATCTTCCTATCAAGCTACCCAAGACATTCTTCACAGAAATAGAAAAAGCTACTCTAAAATTCATATGGACCCAAAAAAAGTACCTGAAGAGTGAACATAATCCTAAGCAAAGAGAACAACTTGGAGGCATCATATTATCCAACTTCGACCTACAGTACAAGGTTACAATAACCAGAATAGCATGGTACTGGTAAAACACAACAACAACAAAACAGACATATAGACTAATGGAACACAATAGAAAGCCAAGAAATAAAGTGGCACACCTACAATCATCTAATCTTTGACAAAGCTGACAAAAACAAGCAATGGGGAAAAGACCGGTTATTCAATAAGTGGTGCTGGGATAACTCGGTAGACATACACAGAAGATTGAAACTGGACCCCTTTATTACACAATATACAAAAATAAACTCAAGATGGATTAAAGATTTAAATGTAAAACCTAAAACTAAAAAAAAACCCTTGAAGAAAACCTAGAAAGCACCATTGTGGACATAGGCTCTGGCAAATATTTCATGATGAGATTTCAAAAGTAATTTCAACAAAAATAAAAATTTACAAATTTGACCTAGTTAAACTAAATCACTTCTTCTGAGGAGAATAAACAGACAACCCACAAGCTGAGAGAAAATATTTGCAAGCTATACATCTGAGCAAGGTCTAATGTCGAGAATGTACAAGGAACTTAAATTAACAGGCAAAAAATGAGCAATT
Source organism: Trachypithecus francoisi (assembly GCF_009764315.1). Lineage (NCBI taxonomy): Eukaryota > Metazoa > Chordata > Mammalia > Primates > Cercopithecidae > Trachypithecus > Trachypithecus francoisi. The sequence continues at coordinate 52,383,014 of NW_022681463.1, read as the reverse complement.
CCATTAAAACTAGGAAAATAACATGAACAGACACTTTTCAAAAGAAAACATACATGTGGTCAACAAGCATTTGAAAAAGTGTTTAGCATCACCAATAATTAAAGAACTGCAAATCTAAACCCCAATGAGGTACCATCTCACACCAGACAGCATGGCTGTTATTAAAAAGTCAAAAAATAACAGATGCTGGTGATGTTGCAGAGAAAATGGAAGGTGTATACACTGTTGGTGGGAATGTAAATTAGTTCAGTCAATGTGGAAAGCAATTTGGCAATTTCTCAAAGACCATAAAACAGAACTACCCTTCCATCAGTAACCCCATTATTGAGTATATGCCCAAACACATATAACTCATTCTAACATAAAAATATGTGCACATGTGTGTTTGTCATAACTTTATTCACAATAACAAATACATGGAATAAATCTAAGTGCCCAATGAAAAGTAGATTGGATAAAAAAAGTGATAGGTATACACCATGCAATGCTATCCAGCCATAAAGAAGAATGAGATGTTATTATGTTCTTTTCAACAATGTGGATTGATCTGGAAGCCATTATCCTGACTGAAGTAATGCAAGGACAGAAAATCAAATACTGTATGTTCTCACTTATAAGTACCACTGAAAATATACACTAGAGCACACTTGAAGGTGGAGGATGGGAGGAGGGTGAGGACTGAAAAACTGCCTGTTGGGTACTATGGTTATTATTTGGGTGACAAAATAATCTGTACACCAAACCCTCATGACATGAAATTTACCTATATAACAAGCCTGCACATGTAACCATGAAATCAAATTAATTTTTTTTAAATTAATGATTCTATGATTAGTTTGGATAAAATAATGATTAAATTTGTTTACTAGATATGCAATAAATCAAATATAATATGACTAAAATGTTGAAACAGACAATAAAAATAATATATGTTCCTTATTATATTGAGATAAGGATCATATTTACAGGAAAATGTAATTATTATATTTGGATCTCATCACCACACACCTACACACACTCAAAACTAACACAAACAAAACTGCTGAATGAAATATAACTTTAAAGGGATTTTGAATGGCTATAGGTTTAAAATAAATTATAATGACTTCTGATTTTCAATGAAGCTAAAACTTGAATTCTTATACTATGATACCACAAGGGCATAAATCTGCAAAGCAGCCTCATATTCATCATTAATTCCATCCAACACCATTGAATAATACTAAATGACTAAGTACACAATTTAAAAAGGCAAACTTTAACATTGCAGCATCTCTGGAATGATCCGCACCCATAAGATGCAGCTCTTCAAAAATTCCTTTGATCGATGTGGAGAACCATGAAAATTGTGCTAACTCTGGATATGGTACCACTTAGCTTTAAGAAATCTCTAAATCTGAAACATAGTTTTTATACTTTCTCTTTTTAGTGATGAAGTTAAGAAAATTAAGCAACTAATTTCCATTCTCCAGACACCTGGGTCCCACTACTCCATATATTACAGTTTTATTTTCAATAAGCCATTTCAGCATATCAGGTATGGTGCTTAAGAAAAACTAAAATAAAGCCAGGTGCGGTGGCTCACACCTGTAATCCCAGCACTTTGTGGGGCTGAGGAGGGCAGATCACCTGAGGTTGGGAGTTCAAAACCAGCTTGACCAACATGGAGAAATCCACTTCTAAAAATACAAAATTAGCCAGGCATGGTGGCACATGGCTGTAATCCCAGCCACTCAGGAAGCTGAGGCAAGAGAATCATTTGAACCTGGGAGGCTGAGGTTGCGGTGAGCTGAGATCGCACCACTGCACTCCAGCCTGGGCGCCAAGAGGGAAACTCTGTCAGAAAGAAAGAAAGAAAGAAAGAAAAAGGAAGGAAGGAAGGAAGGAAGGAAGGAGGGAAGGAGGGAGGAGGGAAGGAGGGAAGGAGGGAAGGAGGGAAGGAGGGAAGGAGGGAGGGAGGGAGGGAAGGAAGGAAGGAGGGAAGGAAGGAAGGAGAGAAAAAGAAGGAAGGAAGGAAGGAAAGAAAGAGAGAGAGAAGGAAGGAAGGAAGGAAGGAAGGAAGGAAGGAAGGAAGGAAGGAAGGAAGGAAGGACAATTTAAAAACTAAAATAAGAAGTTCCTTAGTCATCTTCTTGCAAGTAAATTTTAACTAAAACGTGTTTACAAAATTGTCTGATGGAGTCAACATTGCCTCCAGCATCACCAGGAACATGAGGATTAGTTATAAAACTTCTCCTCCATCTTCACTACATTTGATGTATAAAAGTCTGTATGGTATGCTAGACCGCAGATTTTAAAAGACCATCAAGCATTCTGAGCAAAGCCAAAAACATTATGAAGAAAATAAAAGAATGAGTAACTATCAGAATAAGAATGTGTGGAGATCTGACTAAATAATATCTCTATTTTATTATAGAAGGAAATGTAAATGTATGTGGAAGAATGCTAAAGTTAGATTTAAACCGTAGGAATAGGATTTCCAAGAAGGTGTATTTGGCACAGTTGCAAGTTCATGACAATCAAGTAGGTTGCCTTGGAATAAATGAAGGAAAGAAAGTTCTCTGCCAATCTGCAATCACACTCCTTACTCCTACTGAACTGGCACATATACTCACAGATATTGTTAGATTTTAGGTTACTGAGTGACACTGATTTGTAGGTGAGAATCATTAGCGTCAAAAGAGTATGTACAAGGAAATGTTTTCCTTCTGTTTCCTTTTAACACATTCCTGAAATTGTTAAATTGAGTAAAGGCATTTTGCCACATGGAAGAAAGCATGGCCATCATCACCCTTCCTTTTTACTGGTATACTTAAACATTCTCATGTTTTTCTCTTCTGTTGTCACACAGTATACTAGTGTTTGAATGTGGATTACTGGGGAAAATCAGAAACCCCCACATAAATCCCCACTATACCTTACCACCACCACCACTATACACAAACACACACACACACACACACACACAATTCCAGTCTCGGCTATATGTTTCACACCCATTCAGTAAGGATTTTTGCCTTTTAATTTTAAACAAAAGCCTAGTTAAGAGAAAATTATTCAGTTTTCATTTTGCATTTTTCCTAGGGGGGTATATAAACTTTGACTTTTGGGAGAGCATTGACTCTGATCTAGCATAGGATCAAAACTCTACTCTGAGGTATTCTTACTTTGAGATAGCTATATATTCCTTTGAGAAATCACTACTCCCCAAACATACTCAGAAGAAAGAAGCAGCACAAACTCAGTTTTTAATAAAATGAAGACACATGCAATTCTAATCTATGATAAAGTAAAATTGGAAAGCAGGATAAACATGAAAAGCTATTTATCAGTTACATCAGGAAAAGAAAGCTGATTTCCTCGTCAAATCCATGAAAGAGTCAGGAAGTAGAGGCACATGTGGAAGAATGCTGGATTAAAGAAACCAAAGTCTAAAAACCAGGACCTGACTGAATGTCAGTATCATGAGCCTGACTGATCACTAAATACCAAAACTAAACCGTTCTCAGAAACTGGAAGGGGTGTTCTATAGAGACACAGAGCCAAAGACTGAAGACACGGGGACCCAAAGCATAGCAAAAAGCCTCCAGAAGGAATCAGAACTGAACTCGGGAATATAAATAACTTAAGACAGGACTTTTGCACTAACAAACAGTGGCACATAGGGCCAAATTTTTTTCCAAAAGTTTATGGGACTCAAAATGATACTACTCCCAAATTTAAAGTTACTGCTAATAAATGATGCAATGTAATGACAGCATGAGAGTAAGAGTGTGCATCATAGACAGATGTTCGCTACAGAGAGAGACAGCTTTTCTCTCTCTGTATGGGTCATTCAGGATATGGCTCCTATTTCATATCAGGGATCACCAGCACATGCACAGAACAATTTCCAACAAAAATGCAAAGGTGAAGTCTTGTCTGTTTTATTTATTTATTTATTTATTTATTATTTATTTATTTATTTTTTGAGATGGAGGCTCACTCTGTCACCAGGCTGGAGTTCACTGGCACAATCTCGGCTCACTGCAACCTCCGCCTCCAGGTTCAAGTGATTCCCCTGCCTCAGTCTCCTGAGTAGCTCGGACGACAGTCGTGTGCCACTAAATCCAGGTAATTTTTTGTATTTTCAGTAGAGACGGAGTTTCACCATGTTGGCCAGGATGGTCTCGATCTCTTGACCTCGTGATCCACCTGCCTTGGCCTCCCAAAGTGCTGGGATTACAGGTATGAGCCACTGCACCCAGCTGTCTGGGGTTTCTTATATCCAGCTGTTCAGGTAGGCAGACTTTTAAAGTATAATCCACCCTAAAGGCATAGCCCCTTTCCAATCTTGGCAAGACAAGTTGCAAATCACTAATATTACTATTATCAATAAACAGTTTTGAGAAACTGTTAACAACTTGTTAGGAAACTTGCCTCTGACCCATGATTTGAAAGCAACCCTGATAATCAGTATATTTTATGCCTCAACCAGCAGTCAGGGCCTTCCATGTATATGTATTATTACGGTAAGGCAGCTCAGACCAATTCCAGATCCGCTGCCTTTAATGCTGATGGCACAACTCCCAACTCTTTCTACCTTCTATCACAAATCCAAATTTCTGACAACCAATTAACATATTCTGAACAAGAAATTAGAGAATCCTTCTCTGAAGTTACTGATTACCTGCACATGCTGATATTTTGAGCAATTAAAATGCTCACTAGCCACCTAATTGTAATACAGTGAAGTCCACAATGCACACAGATGTTCCAATCAACACTTTCATGTCTCGCTTTTAAAGAAGCATGTTAGTACCATAATTACAGAACACCTCTAGTGTCAAAGATGAATGGGAACTGAAAATCATAACCTCAGAGGTAGGAAAATATATCTACAACATAGAGTGCATAAAAGAGAAGGAAAAATAATAGAACATTCAACATCTTGAATAATAAATGTTTGTTACATAAAATAAATAGACAAACAAAAATGTAAAAAGGTAAAGTTAGATAAATCTCCCAAAAGTTAGAAGAGAAAGACAATGATAATAGGTGAAAATGATAATAAGAAAAACAAACCAGGCAGTTCAATATTCAACTAAGACAAGTTCATTGTGGGAGGAAGAAGAGAAAGGGGTTTAACAAGGACATTTTCAAAGAGATAATAAAAGAAAACTTACCATAACTGAATGAAATAAGTATTCCGACCAAAAAGGCATAACTATTGCCCAGTTAAGTTAATGAAATAGATTCCTATGAGGGTGCATCAGTGTCAAATTTCAGAGGAAGAACAGGGAAAAAAGTATGAAAACTCCTTATAATGAGCAACACACCAAAATCAGGTCACACTGAAGCAGAATTTGAAATAAAAATTTTTTCCAGTTTCTGAATGTCAATATTGGAAGCTAGAATTCAGCAGTGTAATTTCTTCATGTTATGAAGTAAAATATTTTTTAATGTAGATTCGATAGCCAGACAAATTACTCATCAAGTGTTAGGGTTCAAAACAACAAAAAAAATATTCTCAGATCAGGCTCAATAAATTTACCTGACCTAGATCTTTTTCAGCATATCACACTTCTCTCTCTCCCTATATATAATATGGGGGGAGAGAGCATATATACACACATACATATATATATAGATGTATACATTATATATACACACATACATATAAATATATGTATATAGTATATATACACATGAATATATATTATATACACACATATGAATATATGCATATATTATATACACACATATATATGGGGAGAGTATGTATATATGTATATACATATGTATATGTGTATATGTACGGGTGTGCACATATATATGTGTGTATATATACACATATATAAACACATAGATGTATTTATATGTAGATGAGATCACTTTGTCACTTTCCTTATACACACATATAGATGTGTGTTTATATATGTACACACTCATATATATATCATATACTATATATCCTATATCTACTATATATATGCACACTATATAGTGTGTGCATATATACTATCCTATATGTATATATGGGTGAGTGTATAGATATGTATGCACACACTGTTTTCCTCCTTACATGTTTATTAGTCAATAGACATTTAAGTTGTTTTCATATCTTGGCTATTGTGAATAACGATGAAATGAACATGAAAATGTTGGATAGCTCTTCAAGATCCTGTTTTCAATTCCTTTGGACATATACAGAAGTGGGATAGCTGGATATAAGTTTGTTCTTATATATTTAGGTTAGAGAAATGAATTCAGCAGCAACAATTAAAAGAGTTGAAATTTATTTTGAAAATAGTACTGGAAGAAAATAGATTATTGTTTCTCATGTTGTATTGCCCTTTTCTATTTTTATGTTTAAAAATGTGTAATTACAACCAACAAAAATTTAGAAAAAATGCATTGTCCTTGGATTATTCCAGAAAATCCTAGACACCTCGTTTTAAGAGATATTTCTTAAATATGTGATGACTTTTTAATACCAACTTTAAATCCCAGGACTCTATACTTCTCTAATTATATATATATATATATATATATATATATATAATATATATATATATATAAATTAGTACTGTTCATAAATTTTCTTAAATTCCTCATCGTGTCTGTTGGTTAGGGCTTCAATTATATGTTCTTCACAAATATGCATATGGGGCCATGGTAATTTGAGAGAAACTTCTAAACTAGACTAGATGACAACTAAACTTCATATTGCGTGTATCTGTCCACGTATCCTATATAACACAGTGCCAAGAAAAAGAAAGTTCTTAAATCTAGAGAGCTAGAGAAAGAAGAAAACCTGTTCAAGACACATTTTAATTTTCAATTTGCACGTTAAAATCATCTAAAGTGATTTCCTTATCACTTTAAGAAGCATTCATAGTCAAGCATCTATTCAGGACTTATCTTCCCTATTACCTTCCTTATGTTATCAAGATCAGCTGATGAAGAATGTTCATTTTCTGCTTCACTTTATCTTCATCTATTATCTATCTTCGTTCTGAAGTGAAATTCTAATATATTATTCTAAATACTTCTTTTTTAGCAAAAGCTATCACTTTGTGTTAGTTTCCATTTCTCAAAATATTTGACCCTATATATCGCTACATCATTCTTAGAATGTTAGGCTTTGTAACTTGTTACTGCAAGTTTTTGTACTTTGTTTTTTTGTTTGTTTGTTTGTTTTTTGTTTTTTGTTTTTTGTTTTTTTGATCTTTCAAACTGGTTCTCTGTTTTGTTGTCTTATACTTTTACAAAATCACCTTTCCACAATTGTTATTATTTCCCTTCAGAATCTTGCTCTATAAGACCATGTGTTTTATGGATTTCTCCAGCACTTCTCTTCTGACTTTCCATTATACGTCTCCACATGAATCCTTCTTCAAAGCACAATCTATAATTGCTTATAAGATATCGCTACAAAGATGTCATCTCAAACTCAGTGTAACAACATGTATAGCACAACTATCTAGGAAGGCTTTACAAATATTTACTTATTTCTTTATAATAATCACAAAAAGGAGATGGTACCATTATTCTTATTTTACAGATGATTAAATTAAAGCATAGAATGACTAAGTAACATTTCCAAAATCACAAATCTACTACATGGAATGCAGAATATTGTTTCTCCATAATCCATAATCTAACCATAAGATAACTATATTTTGAACACATTTGAGCAAAGGAGATACTCCACTTAATTGTTTTATCTATTAAGGATACAAGGTATTTGTTCCTCAGGCTTAAAATTGTATAACTATCTCATAGTTTATGAACAATAAACTACCATATACTCTTGATTATGCCTACAAAATAATTTTCACATCTCCTGTGTTATTCTCAATTCTCTACCAACATAATTCTGCACCCTCACAACTTAAAAGCAGGTTTTTAACTGGTTCTTCTAACAGTCATCACTTCCCTTCTGCTTTTTCATTTTTCTACTTTCCTTTTTTCTTTTCCTCCTTTCTCCTTTTCTTTAAAAGATATTCCTTTCTCCACTTACTTCATGTTGCCTAAGCGATCAATTTCACTTTCTTACTTAAGATACCCAACATGCAAGCTCAGCTTTAGCCTTCAGATACCTATGTTAATCTCTGGTATTTATATTTACTACTAAATTTTGCTCTTATTTATTTCCTATACATTCATTTCCCCTCAAACTCCTTCCTTGACTTTGCTAGGTGTGCTCTGTGTCAAAGAGCCTGACTCTTGCAGTCTGTGTTTCCCGTGCTACTTTGTCTAATTATTTCAACTGGATTAAGCCAATGAGAGGCCATGACAAACAAGCAGGATGGCAAGCTGTTTTTCCCCTTTCTCTGCCCTAGGCAGATACTGTTATATTACCTTTGTGTTTCCAGCTCCTGTCAGTTAGCTCCAGCTCCAGAATCCAACTTCCACAAAATAGTTACAGTCCCTGAGCTCCAATTAGCATGCTAACTCCTGTTATTATTTTTGCTTGGGAGTGATCAGCAGTTCATGCTGTTGCTAATCTCTGTAATGTCTAACCATTCCTTCTGTGGTTTCTGATCTTTTCCCTTTTTGTTCAATATTCTATGTTAAATTTTCTCTATTTAATTACTTGGAGTAGTTTTTGTTTTCTATCTTTAAAAATAAAATAAAAAAACGAAAAACTCTTCAAATATCACCATTCCCATGTATGTTTCTTGGACTGGAGTGCATATTGGTACTTTATTTTTCTGAAATCCCTATAGCATTAACAGTCAAATCTACTTAGCTTAGTGTACCTTTGTTTTCACAACAATGTCTGTCTACTAGAACTTTGTGCCGCTGCTTAAGTGTTTGAAAATCTGTACATAATGAAGGACAAAAATGGATTTACATTGTGCAAATGCTATAGACAATACAGATAAATATAGAACCTCCGATTAGAAATAATTAGTTGTCACTCTTTTCTGGTCTGTCACCATGAGAAAGTGTAAAAACCCTGAAAGAGAGTGATTCTTTTTTTTTTTTATTTTTTATTTTTTATTATACTTTAAGTTCTAGGGTACATGTGCATAACGTGCAGGTTTGTTACATATGTATACTTATGCCATGTTGGTGTGCTGCACCCATCAACTCGTTAGCACCCATCAAGTCATCATTTATATCATGTATAACTCCCCAATGCAATCCCTCCCTCCTCCCCCCTCCCCATGATAGGCCCCAGTGAGTGCTGTTCCCCTTCCCGAGTCCAGGTGATCTCATTGTTCAGTTCCCACCTATGAGTGAGAACATGCGATGTTTGGTTTTCTGTTCTTATGATAGTTTGCTAAGAATGATAGTTTCCAGCTGCATCCACGTCCCTACAAAGGACGCAAACTCATCCTTTTTTATGGCTGCATAGTATTCCATGGTGTATATGTGCCACATTTTCTTAATCCAGTCTGTCACAGATGGACATTTGGGTTGATTCCAAGTCTTTGCTATTGTGAATAGTGCCACAATAAACATACGTGTTCATGTGTCTTTGTAGTAGAATAATTTATATTCCTTTGGGTATATACCCAGTAGAGGGATGGCTGGGTCATATGGTACATCTAGTTCTAGATCCTTGAGGAATTGCCATACTGTTTTCCATAATGGTTGAACTAGTTTACAATCCCACCAACAGTGTAAAAGTGTTCCTATTTCTCCACATCCTCTCCAACACCTGTTGTTTCCTGACTTCTTAATGATCGCCATTCTAACTGGTGTGAGATGGTATCTCATTGTGGTTTTGATTTGCATTTTTCTGATGGCGAGTGATGATGAGCATTTTTTCATGTGTCTGTTGGCTGTATGAATGTCTTCTTTTGAGAAATGTCTGTTCATATCCTTTGCCCACTTTTTGATGGGGTTGTTTGTTTTATTCTTGTAAATTTGTTTGAGTTCTTTGTAGATTCTGGATATTAGCCCTTTGTCAGATGAGTAGGTTGCAAAAATTTTCTCCCATTCTGTAGGTTGCCTGTTCACTCTGATGGTAGTTTCTTTTGCTGTGCAAAAGCTCTTTAGTTTAATTAGATCCCATTTGTCGATTTTGGCTTTTGCTGCTGTTGCTTTTGGTGTTTTAGACATGAAGTCCAGGGTATCCAGTTAGGAAAAGAAGAAGTCAAATTTTCCCTGTTTGCAGATGACATGATTGTATATTTAGAAAACCCCATCGTCTCAGCCCAAAATCTCCTTAAGCTGATAAGCAACTTCAGCAAAGTCTCAGGATACAAAATTAATGTGCAAAAATCACAAGCATTCTTATATACCAGTAACAGACAAGCAGAGAGCCAAATCAGGAATGAACTTCCATTCACAATTGCTTCAAAGAGAATAAAATACCTAGGAATCCAGCTTACAAGGAATGTAAAGGACTTCTTCAAGGAGAACTACAAACCACTGCTCAGTGAAATAAAAGAGGACACAAACAAATGGAAGAACATACCATGCTCATGGATAGGAAGACTCAATATCGTGAAAATGGCCATACTGCCCAAGGTTATTTATAGATTCAATGCCATCCCCATCAAGCTACCAATGAGTTTCTTCACAGAATTGGAAAAAACTGCTTTAAAGTTCATATGGAACCAAAAAAGAGCCCGCATTGCCAAGACAATCCTGAGTCAAAAGGACAAAGCTGGAGGCGTCACGCTACCTGACTTCAAACTATACTACAAGGCTACAGTAACCAAAACAGCATGGTACTGGTACCACAACAGAGATATAGACCAATGGAACAGAACAGAGTCCTCAGAAATAATACCACACATCTACAACCATCTGATCTTTGACAAACCTGAGAGAAACAAGAAATGGGGAAAGGATTCCCTATTCAATAAATGGTGCTGGGAAAATTGGCTAGCCATAAGTAGAAAGCTGAAACTGGATCCTTTCCTTACCCCTTATACGAAGATTAATTCAAGATGGATAAGAGACTTAAATGTTAGACCTAATACCATAAAAACCCTAGAAGAAAATCTAGGTAGTACCATTCAGGACATAGGCATGGGCAAGAGAGTGATTCTTACAACTAAAAGAAACAATGAAAGGTTGCAAGAAAGAATGGGGAAAAATCTTAGAAATGATCAGTAATCACTGAATTCCACAGAAGAAGGTCAGGTTTTTCCTGTTCTTGCCCCCTAACACTTTTATTATTACCTCATGTGGATTATACACCAATAAAATAAATAAAAAGAGAATACATTTTAATAATTAATATGTAATAATCATATGTATTAATTAATACATTAAATAAATATTATAGGAGAAAGTAAAAAGCAATATAAAGAAAAAGAAAGCCAGGAAGGGGGATAGAGTGTTAGGAGATTAAAATTGCACTTTAGCTAGAAATTAAAGTATCTGAGCTTCAAATTCAGGTAGTTTAACTCTAAAACATGTACTCTATTGCTAGTATCAACCTGGTTGACATATAAGTTAAAATAACTAAGAAGCCCAATCCATACTTACTAGCTCCCTTTTCAAAATTTAAGAATGGTTAAAACTCCACTAAAGGTCAAGTTGTTCAGACAATATGTCCAAGTCATTCACAGAACTCTGAGTAACTCAGTGTGGTAAGTTGTCTTCCAAGGAAAGCATTAGAATTGTGCTTTCAACTGTGTGTCTGGTGTAGGCTGCCTGTGTTTATACTCTGATTTTCCTTTACAGCCTTGTGACCTTGGGCTACTTTCCTTATGGTCTCTATGTCAGTATTAATTAGTATCTAAATTGCACCAATAAAACATGGAAAAAGTAAGATAATATCTAGCCTTCAGTAATTGTCTATAAATGCCAGATTTTATTAATAGAAATCCAAAGATTTAGCTAACTCTCAAACTAACAGAAAGATAAGACCACATGCAGAAAATCTCAGGAATGATGAACAAAAGTTTCATTAAGGTATGTTCTCATCTTAAATAACATTACTTAGCAATGATCAAGGTTTCCCTTGCTTAGAGAGTTACATATATTTATCACTCAGGAGGAAGACCCCTTGGGAGTATCACTAAGAAAGAGAGATGAACATTAACATTTCCACTACAATATACTAGAGACCTCTGGAGAGTAATATAACTGTGAGATAGGCACAGAAAGTCCTCCGAAACATTTACCTATCCTAATCTTTACACAGGAAGAGCAAGAAGGGCCTACATACCTACCTATTTATGCTTATTCTAAACCCTAGGCAGGTGGAAGGGTAGATCCTCTGTACTTAATCATGGATTTTAATTCGTATCATACAAAATAACAGATATGAAAACAATAACTTATAAACTACAATGCTAATGTAATATTAAAGTTAGTGGTAACCTAACATTGTTAATTAAATAGTTAAATATGTTCAGCAAGTGCTTATTCTGCACATCTTTGATACTTTTTTCATGAAGCAAAAGAAGCCCATAAAGATTTTCATTTTTGTATATTACTTCACCCACCATGCTATATTTAGTTTTCAAATAAATTAGACATCATATGTTTATTATAAGAGGTGTTATAAAACAAACATCACATTTCAACCATGAATAACTTGTTTAATAAATATATTAAGCCGTGATATTTTTACCATCTATGAGAGCATAAAAGCTCAAAACTTTGTCAAAATTGGGGTGGTCTAGTTTGGAGTTTTCAGAGATTTGGAATGAAGACATTATTATCAGATTTATCCATCGATCAATTTTAAAATTCCTGATTATGCACCTCTGTACTAGTCCGTGTTCTACACGATAGAAATGTAGCAATAAAATTAAGTTTCTTTCATTTCTCTATGTGTAGCTTATATTTTAGTGGGTGGGAGAGAGGTGGAAAGAATTATCTTTAATATATGTATAATAAAAATTAAGGATATAATTTCAGAGACTAATAATTATTATTAACACAATCATATAAGTAATATAATAAAGAATGAGTGAGAGTGAAAGTTTGATTATTTTAAATAGAGTGATTTGGAAAGACCCCCGAAAGAGATGGTATTTGAGTTGAGATCTATTGAGGATCATGAGCCACTCATGTACACATCTTCAGGAAGACCACTCTAAACATAATGAACAGCAGGTGTAGAAAAAAAAAAATTCACATTCAATGGCTAAGGCAAATGTATCTGGAGCTTTGTAAATGAGGATAACTGTGATAAGAGATAGTAGTATGGAGGTAGTAGGGATAGCAGCACATACAGATTTAGAAGCCTTTTTAAGATTTTTGCATTTTTTTTCTAATTTTAATAGGGGCACAAAAGGAACTAGACATTTGGGCAGTGGTAAAAACTGAGAGGAATTGGAACCGAAATCATAAAAAGGGAAGAGCAAGCAGGCTGGTTTTAGGAATATTCAGCTACGTAAGTGTGCATCAACCAATCTGTGTCCAAACAAGAGTGAATTACTGCATGATAATTTAAGCAGGGCAAGTTTAATATAAAGAATTATTAATTCTAACAGGGAATTAGAATAACAAAAACCTACAAATATGAACAAAGTATAGAGAATACGAAGTATAGAGAATTCTAGAAGTGAATAATGTATATAAGGAATCAGCACTACCTTCAGGACTAAGATAGAGCATTAAGTCTTAACTCCCTACCACCAGGGCTAGCTGACTTCCAGACCTGACTGGAGAGGGGCACAGCCATGAATCACTGAATACAAAGAATTTGCTGCAGTTCTGTACCTGTAAAATGCTCTGGAAATCTATACTTTGGACTTTGTCATAAATATCCTCAAGGCTGTCAATGAAAGTTGTTCATGTAACTAAAAATAGAACTACCATTTGACCCAACAATCTCACTACTGGTTATGTACTCAAAGGAAAATAAATCATTACATAAAAAAATACACCTCCACTTACACGTTTATGACAAGACAATTCACAATAGCAAAATCATGAAATCAACCTAAGTGTCCATCAACAGTTGACTGGATAACGAAAATGTGAGAGAGCTATATATCTATATCTATCTATCTATCTATCTATCTATCTATCTATCTAATAAAATACACACACACACACACACACATACATATGAAGCTGGAGGCCATTATCTTGCATGGAATAACTCAGAAACTGAAAATCAAATGTCACATGTTTTTATTTACAAGTGTGGCTAAATAATAGGTACACATGGACATAAATATGAAAATAATAGACAGTGGGGACTCCAAAGGAAGGGGAGAGTGGAAGTGGGGCCAAGGTTTAAAAAAATTACCTATTGGGTACTATGTTCGCTAGTGGATGATGGGTGCACTAGGAGCCCAATCCAATCTTCACCATTATAAAATATATCCATGAAACAAACCTACAAATGTACCCCTCAATCTGATATTTTTTTAAAACCATATTTGATGAGGTAGTCAAGAACTATTAAAAAAAAAAAAAAAAAGTTGTCCATGTAGAGGTATCTCACTATTGCTTTCCACAATGATAACACTCCAAACATGCTGGAAGCCACAAATCCTTCCAATAGGAATACACTACGAAAAAAAAAAAAAAAAAAAAAAAAACTATTGGCCACCAAATGCTGCTCTCCTCCTTGCATATCAAGAGCCAGACACTGAAGAAGTCTGCTGAGCAAGAATAGAACAGCCAGGCAGCAATAGCCATATGTCTACTGCAATGTTTTTTCAGTGCCTTCTGCTGACAAAGCTTAGCCCTATCCAAGTTAGAAGAGGCAAACAATATTTAATGACTCCATTTCCTTTCTCATAAAGCAGGCGAAAAGGGTGAGTTTTGGGATGATAGGTGATAAATTAATAATATTGCAAAGTATTTGTGTAAAAAGCTCCTCCAACTTCCATGAAATAATAGTGTTGGTAACTTGTAGATATCCAGGCAGAGAGAGTACTTTATGCTAGATCATTTTCCCAGAATTAGACTGGATTCACATACAATATTATGGTTTGTGCATAAAATACTGGTCTATTATGTTAATTAGAGTTCTCTCTGAGAAACAGAACAGAAAGGAGATAGATAGGAGATACAAAGGAGATCTCCTATCTATGTATCTCCTATCTATGACAGATAACAAATAGGAGATGCACAGGTAAATGAGAGAGAGAGAGAGAGAGACATAGACAGACAGACAGGTCGATAATAAGAAATTTGCTTACACAGTCATGGAGACTGAAAAGTCTCAAGACCTTTAGGCAGCAAAACAGAGACCCAGGAGAGACAATGGTTCAAATTCTAGTCCAAGTTTAAGTCTGAAGCCAATGAATATTAACGTCCCAGCTCAAAGACAGAGAGAACAAATTTTCCTTTCTCAGATTTTTGCTCTATTCAGGCCTCCAACAGATTGGATGAGGCCAACTCACACTGGCAGGAGCAATATGCTTAACTCAGTATCCAGATTCAAAGGTTAATCTCATCCAGAAACATGCTCACAGACACATCAAGAATAATGTTGAACCAAACGTTGTGGCACCCCATAGCCCAGGCAAGTTGACACACAAAAATAACCATGACACCTATTAAATACTGAGAAAAAAAAAATTAAAATCTTAAACTTTAGACTTCCAGTTACAGCAAAGGTGGAGCATATGAGACTTAATCTTCCTCTGAAACAAAAACTAAAACTGTCCAAAATATATGAAACAATGGCTTCCAAGAGACTGGGCATTGACCCCTGACAAGGGAGTGAAGTGGGGAAGGGCAGTGATTCCTGAAAGACAAAATACACATAAGGTAAATCCCACCATTACTACATCTCACTACCTTCTGAGAGTTTCAAGGGTGCAGGTCAAAGAAAGGAATGCAAGTTGAGCCTGGCAGGATCTCTCTGACTTGAGGAAATAAACTTGAATGATTAGGGAAACCAGTGTGGCTAGTGATTACAATATGCTAGAGCAGAGAGGTATGTATGAAAGAACTACAGAGCTCTTCAGAGGAATCCCCTCCAGCATTCAGCAGAGTATGTGTGTGAGAAAGCAGCCTGAATGAGGAGTAAACCACCTGATAAAGGTAGAGGGAAGTGTCTGATGTCCACACAAAACCTGGAATCGAGGCTGTTCTGTCGAGTAAGATTGGAACACCACCTAGTTCAAGGGGCATGTAGAAGTGAAACCAAGTGAGGTCTTGATTCAATAATGAGAAATAATCAGCCCAAAATTCAACACCGCTCTGGTCTCACTTAACAAATTTTAAAAGTAACGTATGAAGCTATCAAACTGTTTCCAAGTAACTTTTACTGCATACCATTGCAAACATCAATAATATTTTGATAATTAAAAATTCTCAAAAGGGAAATTATTGCAAAAGAAACACAATTGCATTCAATCTTCTGTCTGAAATCTCATTACCCAGGGAAGGTTAATCACCAAAGAGGACACTAAAAGTCATCACCATGCCCACATGAATAGCCTTTTCATCCAGTCTTCTGAGGGTTGTTACCCTACAGACTTTATCTGTACAATAAGGAAACATTGTTTACAGTGCAGTTCTGTCCTTCGCCTTCTCAAAACTTATTGCTACCTCTCCCAGAACCCAGAGGAATTTTGTTTCAAAGTATTGTCTACTCTTTGGGCATATTCATCTCCCCTAAAATTCATTTACTGTTTCTCTATAATTCCCTACCTTCTCCACTTTCCTTTCTCCTATGGAAAGAGTATTTAAGATGCAGCTGCAACCATCTGACCTTTCTTGGAAGATTCATACTTGTGTAATTGCTGTGTGCTTGTGCATTAATCAATTTGTAAGTCTTTCTTCTGTTATTCTGCCTCTTGTCAGTTATTTTTTTCAGGGAACATAATTATTAAACCTTTAGAAGGAAAGTTTAAACTTTCCTACAGATACAATATCACTATGTCGTGATACATTACATATGTATAATATATGTATATTGTTAACCCACCAACTATTTAGCAAAGATTAAAATTTTAAAAAGAGCTTTAGCTAATAAGCGTATAAAAGAGATACAACAAAACCTTACATTCTTTTAGTAAATTTCAGATTTCTGATTGGATCAAATTGAGAATGTCTGTTTCAGACTTTTTTTTAATTCTAGTTTCTCTGTCTCCCTGCCACCATGTGTTCCCCCTCTCTCTTTTTCTCTTTCACCTGCTCATACTATCTAATAGCTACTCTTTCATAAGCAGCCAGCTGATGGGCTCATTTCACATACTATCTTTTTGTGTTGAGACACACACCAATCAACCACAGGAAATACATATTCTTTCCTCTTAGCTAGCATCAGTCACAACCTTACTCTAAGACACATAAATAGGTCTAGACCAAGAAATATGACCCAGAACCCTTTAAGAGGGTTACAGTCACGTGGCCTTGTCCCTAAATGCCAAATATTGAAACTTTCAACTTAGGTCAGCTAAATCTATAACAGAGATCGGGAAGGATTCAACAGTACAACACAAAGCAGCACAGCTCAAAGCACAGGATAAACAGCAAGCAGCAGTTCAAAGTCCATGCTGATCTCCAGCAGCGGCCCTATTACCAGGTGGTAATCATTGCCTAGCCATCCTGATCATAGTGTCAATTCCTGTGGTCACTCTGTAATGACAGGAGAGATCGCTACCTAAAATTTGGTTTGGTTATCAAGACTGAAAATAACAAACACACACACCAAGATGGCATGAAAATGTTTACTACTTATCTAATTAAGGTGTCCGGGGAAAGCAGGGGATGCCCCTCCCATAAATAGATACAACTATTATGGATCTATAATAATTAAAAATAAAAATTTTAAATAAACAAAAAACAAACAACAAAGAAGGTCTAGAAAAGCTTGAAAGAGTAAGAAAAAGAGAGTGGCTTGGAGTTTTTATTGTGGTTAGGCAGCGGGACAAGGGTGAGAGTTTCTGCAGAGATTCAGGGGCCTGCTCAGTTTGATTCTCCCACAGTGCCAAAGGAGGGAGCATCAGGCATTCTCATCAGCTTGCTCTGATGTTGGACACAAATGCAAGAGTGAGAAGAGAGGCTTAAGAGATGTTAGCAGTCAGACATCAAAAAATTGAGTCAGGTATTCTTTATTACCACTGACAAATTGACAAGAACTAAAAAGATGATTCTAAATTTCGTATAAGACATTTGTAGACAAAATAAATTTTGAAAACATAAATATAGGATAATTGCTACTTGATTTCAATATTTATTAGAAATCTGTAGGCATTAGCCAGTATGGCATTGCATAAAGCTTGATAATAGAAAAATGGAAAAGAATAGAGAATCCAGAAATGATTACACACCTATTTAGACAACTAATT
The DNA here is from genome assembly GCF_009764315.1 of Trachypithecus francoisi. Taxonomy (NCBI): domain Eukaryota; kingdom Metazoa; phylum Chordata; class Mammalia; order Primates; family Cercopithecidae; genus Trachypithecus; species Trachypithecus francoisi. The sequence goes on along the minus strand of NW_022681463.1, from coordinate 52,364,844 downwards.
CTTAACAAAACTGCAAAAGTGACTCAATTCAGGGAGTAGAGTATCTCAATCAATGGATATTTATATGCAAAAAAAATAAACTTTGCTCCATATCCTTCATCATAGACAAAAGTTAAGTAAATAAACATTAAACCTAAAACTATAAAACTTATACGAGAAGAGGTAGAAATAAATCCTTGTGATCTGGGACTAGGCAAATATTTCTTTTTTTTTTTTTTACTTGAATATTTATTTATTTTTTATTTATTTTTATTTATTTTTATTTTATTATACTTTAAGTTCTAGGGTACATGTGCATAACGTGCAAGTTTGTTACATATGTATACTTATACCATGTTGGTGTGCTGCACCCATCAACTCGTCAGCACCCATCAATTCATCATTTATATCATGTATAACTCCCCAATGCAATCCCTCCCTCCTCCCCCTCCCCATGATAGGCCACAGTGTGTGATGTTCCCCTTCCCGAGTCCAAGTGATCTCATTGTTCAGTTCCCACCTATGAGTGAGAACATGCGGTGTTTGGTTTTCTCTTCTTGTGATAGTTTGCTAAGAATGATGGTTTCCAGCTGCATCCATGTCCCTACAAAGGACGCAAACTCATCCTTTTTTATGGCTGCATAGTATTCCATGGTGTATATGTGCCACATTTTCTTAATCCAGTCTGTCACAGATGGACATTTGGGTTGATTCCAAGTCTTTGCTATTGTGAATAGTGCCACAATAAACATATGTGTGCATGTGTCTTTGTAGTAGAATAATTTATAATCCTTTGGGTATATACCCAGTAGTGGGATGGCTGGGTCATATGGTATATTTAGTTCTAGATCCTTGAGGAATTGCCATACTGTTTTCCATAATGGTTGAACTAGTTTACAATCCCACCAACAGTGTAAAAGTGTTCCTATTTCTCCACATTCTCTCCAAAACTTGGTGTTTCCTGACTTTTTAATGATTGCCATTCTAACTGGTGTGAGATGGTATCTCATTGTGGTTTTGATTTGCATTTTTCTGATGGCGGGTGATGATGAGCACTTTTTCATGTGTCTGTTGGCTGTATGAATGTCTTCTTTTGAGAAAGGTCTGTTCATATCCTTTGCCCACTTTTTGAAGGGGTTGTTTGTTTTTTTCTTGTATATTTGTTTGAGCTCTTTGTAGATTCTGGATATTAGCCCTTTGTCAGATGAGTAGGTTGCAAAAATTTTCTCCCATTCTATAGGTTGCCTGTTCACTCTGATGGTAGTTTCTTTTGCTGTGCAGAAGCTCTTTCGTTTAATTAGATCCCATTTGTCAATTTTGGCTTTTGCTGCCATTGCTTTTGGTGTTTTAGACATGAAGTCCTTGCCCATGCCTATGTCCTGAATGGTACTACCTAGATTTTCTTCTAGAGTTTTTATGGTATTCGATCTAACATTTAAGTCTCTAATCCATCTTGAACTAATCTTCGTATAAGGGGTAAGGAAAGGATTCAGTTTCAGCTTTCTACTTATGGCTAGCCAATTTTCCCAGCACCATTTATTGAATAGGGAATCCTTTCCCCATTTCTTGTTTCTCTCAGGTTTGTCAAAGTTCAGATGGCTGTAGATGTGTGGTATTATTTCTGAGGACTCTGTTCTGTTCCATTGGTCTATATCTCTGTTGTGGTACCAGTACCATGCTGTTTTGGTTACTGTAGCCTTGTAGTATAGTTTGAAGTCAGGTAGCGTGACGCCTCCAGCTTTGTCCTTTTGACTTAGGATTGTCTTGGCAATGCGGGCTCTTTTTTGGTTCCATATGAACTTTAAAGCAGTTTTTTCCAATTCTGTGAAGAAACTCATTGGTAGCTTGATGGGGATGGCATTGAATCTATAAATAACCTTGAGCAGTATGGCCGGCCATTTTCACGATATTGATTCTTCCTATACATGAGCATGGTATGTTCTTCCATTTGTTTGTGTCCTCTTTGATTTCACTGAGCAGTGGTTTGTAGTTCTCCTTGAAGAGGTCCTTTACATCCCTTGTAAGTTGGATTCCTAGGTATTTTATTCTCTTTGAAGCAATTGTGAATGGAAGTTCATTCCTGATTTGGCTCTCTGCTTGTCTGTTACTGGTATATAAGAATGCTTGTGATTTTTGCACATTAATTTTGTATCTTGAGACTTTGCTGAAGTTGCTTATCAGCTTAAGGAGATTTTGGGCTGAGACAATGGGGTTTTCTAAATATACAATCATGTCATCTGCAAACAGGGACAATTTGATTCTTCTTTTCCTAACTGGATACCCTTGATTTCTTTCTCTTGCCTGATTGCCCTAGCCAGCACTTCCAACACTATGTCAAATATGAGTGATGACAGAGGGCATCCCTGTTTTGTGCCAATTTTAAAGGGAATTTTTCCAGTTTTTGCCCATTCAATATGATATTCGCTGTGGTTTTGTCATTAATAGCTCTTATTATTTTGAGGTACGTTCCATCAATACCGAATTTATTGAGCGTTTTTAGCATGAAGGGCTGTTGAATTTTGTCAAAAGCCTTTTCTGCATCTATTGAGATAATCATGTGGTTCTTGTCTTTGGTTCTGTTTATATGCAGGATTACATTTATTGATTTGCGAATGTTGAACCAGCCTTGCATCCCAGGGATGAAGCCCACTTGATCATGGTGGATAAGCTTTTTGATGTGCTGCTGAATCCGGTTTGCCAGTATTTTATTGAGAATTTTTGCATCGATGTTCATCAGGGATATTGGTCTAAAATTCTCTTTTTTTGTTGTGTCTCTGCCAGGCTTTGGTATCAGGATGATGTTGGCCTCATAAAATGAGTTAGGGAGGATTCCCTCTTTTTCTATTGATTGGAATAGTTTCAGAAGGACTGGTACCAGCTCCTCCTTTTACCTCTCAAGGAATTCAGCTGTGAATCCATCTGGTCCTGGACTTTTTTTGGTGGGTAGGCTATTAATTGTTGCCTCAATTTCAGAGCCTGCTATTGGTCTATTCAGGGATTCAACTTCTTCCTGGTTTAGTCTTGGAAGAGTGTAAGTGTCCAGGAAATTATCCATTTCTTCTAGATTTTCTAGTTGATTTGCGTAGAGGCGTTTATGGTATTCTCTGATCGTAGTTCGTATTTCTGTGGGGTTGGTGGTGATATCCCCTTTATCATTTTTTATTGTGTCTATTTGATTCCTCTCTCTTTTCTTCTTTATTAGTCTTGCTAGCGGTCGGTCAGTTTTGTTGATCTTTTCAAAAAGCCAACTCCTGGATTCATTGATTTTTTGGAGGGTTTTTTGTGTCTCTATCTCCTTCAGTTCTGCTCTGATCTTAGTTATGTCTTGCCTTCTGCTAGCTTTTGAATGTACTTGCTCTTGCCTCTCTAGTTCTTTTAATTGTGATGTTAGAGTGTCAAATTTAGATCCTTGCTGCTTTCTCTTGTGGGCATTTAGTGCTATAAATTTCCCTCTACACACTGCTTTAAATATGTCCCAGAGATTCTGTTATGTTGTATGTTTGTTCTCATTGGTTTCAAAGAACATCTTTATTTCTGCCTTCATTTCGTTATGTACCCAGTAGTCGTTCAGGAACAGGTTGTTCAGTTTCCATGTAGTTGAGCAGTTTTAATTGAGTTTCTTAGTCCTGAGTTCTAGTTTGATTTCACTGTGGTCTGAGAGACAGTTGGTTATAATTTCTGTTCTTTTACATTTGCTGAGGAGTGCTTAACTTCCAATTATGTGGTCAATTTTGGAATAAGTGTGATGTGGTGCTGAGAAGAATGTATATTCTATTAATTTGGGGTGGAGAGTTCTATAGATGTCTATTAGGTCCGCTTGGTGCAGAGATGAGTTCAATTCCTGGATATCCTTGTTAACTTTCTGTCTCGTTGATCTGTCTAATGTTGACAGTGGATTGTTGAAGTGTCCCATTATTATTCTATGGGATTCTAAGTATCTTTGTAAGTCTCTAAGGACTTGCTTTATGAATATGAGTGCTCCTGTATTGGGTGCATATATATTTAGGACAGTTAGCTCTTCCTGTTGAATTGATCCCTTTACCATTATGTAATGGCCTTCTTTGTCTCTTTTGATCTTTGATGGTTGAAAGTCTTTTTTATCAGAGACTAGGATTGCAACCCCTGCTCTTTTTTGTTCTCCATTTGCTTGGTAGATCTTCCTCCATCCCTTTATTTTGAGCCTATGTATGTCTCTGCATGTGAGATGGGTCTCGTGAATACAGCAGACTGATGGGTCTTGACTCTTTATCCAGTTTGTCAGTCTGTGTCTTTTCATTGGAGCATTTAGTCCATTTACATTTAAGGTTAATATTGTTATGTGTGAACTTGATCCTGCCATTATGATATTAACTGGTTATTTTGCTCGTTAGTTGATGCAGTTTCTTCCTAGCCTTGATGGTCTTTACATTTTGGCATGTTTTTGAAATGGCTGGTACCGGTTGTTCCTTTCCATGTTTAGGGCTTCCTTCAGGGTCTCTTGTAAGGCAGGCCTGGTGGTGACAAAATCTCTAAGCATTTGCTTATCTGTAAAGGATTTTATTTCTCCTTCACTTATGAAACTTAGTTTGGCTGGATAAGAAATTCTGGGTTTAAAATTCTTTTCTTTAAGAACGTTGAATATTGGCCCCCACTCTCTTCTGGCTTGTAGAATTTCTGCCGAGAGATCTGCTGTTAGTCTGATGGGCTTCCCTTTGTGGGCAACCTGACCTTTCTCTCTGGCTGCCCTTAAGATTTTTTCCTTCATTTCAACTTTGGTGAATCTGGCAATTATGTGTCTTGGAGTTGCTGTACTCGAGGAGTATCTTTGTGGCGTTCTCTGTATTTCCTGAATTTGAATGTTGGCCTTCCCTAGTAGGTTGGGGAAGTTCTCCTGGATGATATCCTGAAGAGTGTTTTCCAACTTGGTTCCATTTTCCCCCTCACTTTCAGGTACCCCAATCAGACGTAGATTTGGTCTTTTTACATAATCCCATACTTCTTGCAGACTTTGTTCATTTCTTTTTCTTCTTTTTTCTTTAGATTTCTCTTCTCACTTCATTTCATTCATTTGATCCTCAATCGCTGATACTCTTTCTTCCAGTTGATCTAGTCAGTTACTGAAGCTTGTGAATTTGTCATGTATTTCTCGTGTCATGGTTTTCATCTCTGTCATTTCGTTTATGGTCTTCTCTGCATTAATTAGTCTAGCTGTCAATTTTCCACTCTTTTTTCCAAGATTTTTAGTTTCTTTGCGCTGGGTACATAATTCCTCCTTTAGCTCTGAGAAGTTTGATGGACTGAAGCCTTCTTCTCTCATCTTGTCAAAGTCATTCTCTGACCAGCTTTGATCCGTTGCTGGTGATGGGCTGCGCTCCTTTGCAGGGGGAGATGCACTCTTGTTTTTTGAATTTCCAGCTTTTCTGCCCTGCTTTTTCCCCATCTTTGTGGTTTTATCTACCTCTGGTCTTTGATGATGGTGACGTACTGATGGTGTTTTGGTATAGTTGTCCTTCCTGTTTGATAGTTTTCCTTCTGACAGTCAGGACCCTCAGCTATAGGTCTGTTGGAGATTGCTTGAGGTCCTCTCCCGACCCTGTTTGCCTGGGTATCAGCAGCAGAGGTTGCAGAAGATAGAATATTGCTGAACAGCAAGTGTACCTGTCTGATTCTTCCTTTGGAAGCTTCCTCTCAGGGTTGTACTCCACCCTGTGAGGTGTTAGGCATCAGACTGCCCCTAGTGGGGGATGTCTCCCAGCTAGGCTACTCAGGGGTCAGGGACCCACCTGAGCAGGCAGTCTGTCTGTTCTCAGATCTCAACCTCTGCGTTGGGAGATCCACGGCTCTCTCCAAAGGTGTCAGACAGAGTTGTTCACGTCTGCACAGGCCCCTGCTGCTTCCCCTGTTGGTCTTCAGCTGTGGGGTGTCCCCAGAGGTGGAGTCTACAGAGACAGGCAGGATTCCTTGAGCTGCTGTGAGCTCCACCCATTTCAAGCTTCCCAGTGGCTTTGTTTACCTACTTAAGCCTCGGCAATGGTGGGCGCCCCTCCCCCAGCCTCGCTGCTGCCTTGGGGATAGATTGCCGCAGACTGCTGTGTTAGCAATGAGCGAGGCTCCGTGGGCGTGGGACCCTCCCAGCCAGGTGTGGGATATATTCTCCTGGTGTGTCTATTTGCTTAAAGCGCAGTATTGGGGTGGGAGTTGCCTGATTTTCCAGGTGTTGTGTGTCTCAGTTCCCCTGGCTAGGAAAACGGATTCCCTTCCCCCTTGCGCTTCCAGGTGAGGTGATGCCTCGCCCTGCTTCAGCTCTCGCTGGTCAGGCTGCAGCAGCTGACCAGCACTGATTTTCTGGCACTCCCTAGTGAGATGACCCCAGTACCTCAGTTGAAAATGCAGAAGTCACCGGTCTTCTGTGTCGCTCGCGCTGGGAGTTGGAGACTGGAGCTGTTCCTATTCGGCCATCTTGCGGCAAATATTTCTTAGAGATAATGTCAAAATGATGATGCATAAAAAACCTGATAACTTACTTCCATGCTTCAAATTTTACAGTTAAGATAATTAAAAGACAAACCACAGATTAGGAGGGTATATATGCATACTAAATATGTAATAAACGACTCATTCCTAAACAGGTTTCTTAATAGCAGCCTTGTTGACATTTTAGCCTATTTCTTTATGGAATCCTAAGCAGCATATTTGGCCTCTATATTCTAGATAGTAGTAATAATACCTTCTAAACCTCCACAATCCTGACAATATGTCCTATGAGATTATGTAATTACTACAGGTTGAAAACTGACATAGACAATGTAAAAAAATATAAAAACAAAATGGATAAAGTGTCCTGAACAAAATGTTTGAACAGAAAATGTTTGTTCAGAAAATGAACAAAATGCTTGAACAGAAAATTCACCCAAAAACATGTGCAGATTGCAAGTAACCACACAAATAAATGTTCAACTTAAGAATTTATTAGAACAACATAAATGGAGACCACAAAGACTTATCACTACAGACCTACTAGAATGACTACAATTAAACAGACTGTCACACCATATGTCAATGGGAACGAAAATCAAATAGAAACCTCATCCAATGCTGTTGGGAAGATAGAATGGCTTAGCAACTTTAGACAACAGTAAGTTTCTTAAAATGTAAAACATACATCTACCATAAACTGTATCCATTCTGCTCCTCAATAATTTTCCAAAAGAATAAAAGCATATCTTGACACAAAATATAAATACTTATAATTTCATTATTCGTAATTGCAAAATAAAATTGAATAATGAGGAAACATAAAATTTCCATCAACAGGCAAATGTATCCAGGAATTATAGTATATCCATACAATGGAAGACTACCCTATAATAGGAAGGGATCAGCTATTGACACTTGCAATGACCTGGATAGAGCTGGAGACCATTATCCTTAGCAAACTAATGCAAGAACAGAAAACCAAACACTTCATGTTCTCACTTATAAGTGGAAGCTAAATGATAAGGACACATGGTGGGGAAAAACAGACACTGGGACCTAGCTGAGGGTGGAAGGTGAGAGGAGGGAGAGGATCAGGAAAAATAACTCATGGGTACTAGGCTTAATACCTGGGTGACAAAAAATCTGTACAACAAACAATCATGACATGAGTTTGCTCATATAACAAACTTGAACAAGTACACCTGAATTTAACATAAAAATTAAAAAAGAAAGAAGCCAGACACGAATGACTGCAGAGTATATAAATTTCTTTATATAAAACTATAGATAATACAAACAAATCTATACTAGCAGAAAGTAAATCAGTGGTTGCCTAGGGAGTGGGTGATATGAGATACAGGAGAGGAATTGTAAAGGAACACACACACACACACAAACTTCTGGAGCTATGAATACAATTATCTTGATTTGATCATTTTGTGTTGTATACATATGTCAAACCTTGCTAAATTTTATGATTTTAAAAGTATATAGTTTAGTGTATGCCAATTTTGTTTTAATAAAACTGCTTTCAAAACTCCTAGACTGTAAGAAATCAAGATCAGAAACTCAATTGCCAAATGGAGCATTCAATATTATAGATTAGTCATAAGGCATGACAGATACTCATGAATTAGATCTGAAGAAGAAAATCGAAGTGAAGTGAAAAGAAAATTTGTCTCGATTCTAAATATTTTGAGAATTACATAGAATCACAATAATTCTCTTTTAGTGAAGCAGCAGATTTGGGGGGTATTAATACATTTTATCTTTGGTAACTCCTATTTACCATCATTTCTGTAACTTTCATATCCAGAGTCATGCCTGAGGGACACAGATTAGAGGAGGTTTTGCATAAGGTAAAAATAATATTTTGTATACATATTATTAAACCAGAGTTGTGGAGTTGATTGCCCTCTTGAAGAAAGAAAATACGAAGATTTAGTCATTTTGTAAAAGAAAGAGGAAATTGGAAGTTTGTCCTCTTTTTTCCCAAGAAAATTATTGAAAAGAGAACTAAAATGAAGATTGGGCTATGTGTTGGAGTGGGGAGCCAGGAGTCATATCCACTTGACCTTACAAGGGCAAGGGGAAAGAACAAGAGTCGATGGGAAAGAACATATCAGAAATACCAACACACGAATGTGAGAGCCAATGAATATTACTTGAACTGTTATCATTTATCTTTTGGCATAAATTACGTATGTTGCAGCCCATAGAAAAACTCAGGACCTAAATGATATCCAACATGGCATGGAGTTAAAGTAGTGCTTTATCAGAAGGCAGTGGAGGGATATGTAGAAATCAGAAATTTTTGTGCTTTTGTTGAGAGAAAGCAAACCTCTTGGTGGGCCATCAGAGGTCTTGCAGAATGCTCCAAGAGGGAGGTATCTTGGGGACTTTAATGACCTTTCAGCACGTGCCAACCTTTGTAAGCATCTATTTACGGAAACAATCATTCCTCAGGAACTGACAACAGTTTCAGGCCAAAATCTTTATAAGTACAAGGATACAGATGTCGCTATAAGGTCATGAATCTTCTTTCTCTTATAGTCACGAGTTTCTGTATCTCTACACTCAGAAACTATCTTGGAGATGATCAAGGTGAAGTGTTTACCCAAACCACACTGAATCATCCAAAAAGGAACCTGAAATAAAAGACAAGATAATACTGTAAATTGTTAAATTAAAAGAATATAATAACATTAACATGATAGAGCAATGTTTTGGGATGATTGCATTAATTAAAATAAGAAATACTGTATTTTCTTTGCAAATATGAGCACAGTGATTACAGATTTTAACCTTATTGCATCCTTTAAATAAGTAACTGGATTTGAAACAATAGGGCATGTGATTTCAGCTACAATGAGTGGAGCTAAGGGGAAGGAATTAAGTGAAACAAAAGTATAAATAGAAGTATACACCAGTAAATCAGGATGAAGATGAAGGCCATATACTTTTAAATATGTACTGAATCTGTTTCCATGCAATAAAAAGTAGCATAAAAATTTATCAACTGAAAAAGTGGCATTTATTTTCTTTGAAAATATGTTTATCTTTAATAGCGTTTTTAAGGCTACTATTTGGCATGAAAATTTAATACTCTGTCCTTTGTCAATGGGCAAGGGTCTTTCATATTCCCTAAACACTCTTGCAACATTCAAGGTGATTTGCTTTAAATGGCAGATCAAATATCTGAAATCAGTTTCTTAAAATCAGCTTAGATTTCAGCAGGTCTGAGAAAAGAACAGATTTGTACTTGAATAGTTTCCAAGCAATCTGTTTAGTTCTGCATATGCTTCAATTCAATTTCATGGCAATTTCATAAACAGATTGTATTTTAATCCACTCTGCTATTAAACTGATAGCTATCACTTTTGAGTGTCATACTATGGGTATACAATACAAATTAAATTGAGAGAACATTTTTAAAGGATATGTAGTTTGAATTGTTTCTCGATAATTCTTCAGTTTTTCCTTTCTGACAATGTAATGATTTGGGGTTGCATGTTTTACTGAGAAGTATTGCTATATTTTCACATTATTAATAATCTCATTTATGCTGAGTGTATTCACTTAGCTGGATTAATGTTAGAAAGTTTTGGGAGCAGCTACTTGAGCTATAACTCACAGAAGTGACTCTATGTGATTATTAGATGCTAGAAAAATGTTAGAAAGTAAAAGAACGCCTAACAGGAAGCTCTGCCCTGTAACAGATTTCCAACATATTTTGAAAAAATATCTCTATTCTATTTTCTCATCTTATTTCTACCTTGTTCCAGTTTTATAAATCAGTAAATAAAGCATTTAGTTGTTTAAATTGCTTTTCTTTTACTATGACAAATATTTATATTAAATTTAGGGAAAATGCAATTTCTTTAAGATATGAGATTAATATTTTTACTATTTGGTATAATCTTTCGTTATTAGAAAACTATAAAAATTTTAAAAATTATCAACGATTCAATTCAAAATTGAAAGTAATGCATAGGCTTTTGCTATATTAAAAATAATTCTCATTTCAATGGCAATCTTTTACCTAATATTGTTATATATGACAATTAAAAACATTTTATATTTTACAGAAAATTTTATATATTTATATTCTAGACTGATAAAATTTGACGTAAAAGATCATAATTAGAAACTCTTCTAGCATCAAATGTACCAATTTGAAAATCTATGTGACTTGCTTAAGAAAATAAAAATGTTAATAAGGTCTTAAAGACTCTACCTTGGAAGAAAAATAATCATTTTTTTCAGTGAAAACACAATCAGAAGAGTTAAATTATACAAGTTAGAGTTGTAAGTGAAATAGAAAATAATTGTAATTGAAATGTTAAAAATAATAAACATTTTTATATCAATCTTTTAGAGCAAGCTGTTTTTAAGTTCATAGACAATCTCCATCATCATGATTGATTTGATTTTGATTAGTTTTCTTCTTCCAACTTGAGAGCAGCTTGCCCTTTTTTAAACAAATAAAATCTTTCAGGCATGATAGCTCACACCTGTAAACCTAGCACTTTGGAAGGCCCAGGCGGGAGGATCGCTTGAGGACAGGAGTCCAAGACCAGCCTGGAGAACATAGTGAGACCCGATCTCTCCAAAGAAAGTAAAAGATTAGCCAGGCAGGGTGGCACAGGCCTGTAGTTCTAGCTACTTGGGAGGGTGATGCTGGAGCCCAAGAATGAGAAGCTGCACTGATCTATGAAAGTGCCACTGCACTCCAGCCTGAGCGACAGAGCAAGACCGCATCTCCAAAAAAAAAAAAAAAAAAGTAAAATCTTCATATGTCTTAAAATGTAAACTCAGCCTTCTATTTCACTTTATGTAAATATTCTTACCATTTGGCATGGACCTAGTAAAAGGTCAATATGATCATAGTCCTTAAGTTCTTTAAATTCAACTTCTTATTGGTATGAGAATAACAAAAAGAATAATTAAATCACATGAGATTATTACAAAATTTACACAAAGAAGACCTGAAAATGTGTACAGTGCTGAAATACAGTGATAAAGTCTGTAATAATGCCACAGGATGCGATTAAAACTTATGAATGACAGTAGACAATGATATGTACCCAAAACAACCTCTCAGATTTCATTTACAATCGTTTTGTTATCTCCTTAAGTTAAAGGATCAGGAATTCCAGTGGTCATCAGGGTATCTTTTTTACAAATCCTGCTAAAATCTTCTGCAAATTATTGCTAATGGGTTATTTGGCTCTTGATTAATGGCCTGTAATTGCCACAGCTATTTCTTATTTGCTCCATGGCTTATTTAAAGGTACTTTTTTTAATTTAAAAATTACAGTTTTCTAAATATATTTTATCATCATTCTGTTTAATTTTATGATGGATTCTGCTTTATGCACTAGTATGTGGTATAATATAGCCCAAGCCACTTGAAATAAGAGGCCATAAGTAATCTCTGTGAGCAGGTAGTCCAGAGTCCATACATCACTGCTCACCTCTCTTGCAGTAGTGGTTCATCCCCGGTTCGCACCTATGACTATGGAGGGTGGGGTCCCACAGAATAAACTGAAAAAGAGAAAGCAAGCTTAACTGTGAAAATTTTACTGAAGTCTGTAGACAGTTGAATGAGGCAAGAAAAAGAAATGAAAGGTACACAGATTAGAAAGGAAGAAGTAAAACTGTCTTTAATAACAGATAATATGGTTCTTCATGTAAAAAATCATAAGGAATAAGCATAACACATTTGCACACACATACACACACACTACTTGAGCTATTTAAATTTAGTCAGATCATAGGATGCAAGATTGATATATAAACATCAATTTATATATAACATTTCTGTCCAAATGACAAGGTGACAATTGTCCACAATGAGCTTTGTTTGGATGGTCTCCTTCTATGGAAAAATACCCTCTTATGCAAACTGTCAAAGCACTGTCCAAAGAGACTGGTATGAAGCTGTCACCCACAAGGGTAGGAGGGTAAGGGAACTCCCAGGGGAAAGGGGAATTGGAGCGGGAGGTTGTGTGTCTGCGTGATGTTGCTCAGCAGCACAATGGAAAATCCTTAGGTTAGAGAAACGAGAAAGGGAGCAGTGAGTTGGCACCTTATTTAGACTAAGGGTGTGTTTGATGAATGGCTAGCCTATGTTGGGTACAGTTTTGCATGGTATGCAAAGCAGACTAGCTCTAAATGACTAAAAGTATGCTTATCTGGGCTATATTTAAAGCAATTGTATACGGGAAATTTTGCTTAGTGTCTGTGGGCTTTTGAGCTAACAGGCCCAGCCAGCTGTAAAGAAGTTAACAGCATAGAGATCAATACACAGGGACTATCTTTAACCTATTTATATTACACACACACACACAGAGAGAGAGAGAGAGAGAGATAAGCAAAAATCAATTGAGCATTAAATTAGGGAACCAATTTGATTTATAACAGGATCAAGAAAAACAAAATACAAGGGAATATATTTAACCAAACAAGCCTATAAGCTGAAAAATACAAAATATAATGAGAGATGTAATAAGGTGTGAATAAGTTGAAATAATTCCATATTCATGAATGGAAAGACTCAATATTGCATACATACTAATTCTCCACAAATTGACCTATCAGTCTGATACCAGCACTCTCAAAATTCCAACAGGAATTTTCAGAAAAATTGATAACCTTATTCTAAAATTCACAAAATAATTAAAATAACTTAGGATAGCCATAAAAACTTTAACAAAGAACAAGTTTGTGGGCTTGCACTTGGTGATATCATACTTATAAAGCAACAGCAATTTAAATAGTGTGGTATTGATGTCATGAAAGACAAGTAAATTAAAGCAAAATCATGAGATCTAGAGACATCTATACACGTCTGCTGGGTTGATTTTCAACAAAGTTGTAAGGGAAATTTCCTACAAAAATGTTAGTCTTGGTGACCTTAGTCCCAGTACCCATATGGGACAGGATATCTACCTTCAGGTAAAGGAACTTAAACCCTTACTACACATATACAAAAGTTTAGCTCAAAGTGGATCTCAGACTTCATTGAAAAAGCTATGTATATACAATTTCTAGAAGAAAACAAAGTGCAAAATCTTCATGATCTTTGTTTAGACAGATACTTTGATACGACAGCAGAAACATAATCTATGCAAGGGAAAAAAAATCAATTGAACTTCTTCAAAATTAAAAAAATAGAAAATAAAAAAAAACTGGTTCTTCCAAAGACGTTAATATGTGGGGAGGGGGTAGGGGGGAGGGATAGCATTAGGAGATATACCTAATGTAAATGAAGAGTTAATGGGTGCAGCACACCACCAAGGCACACGTATACATATGTAACAAACCTGCACATTGTGCACATGTACCCTAGAACTTAAAGTATAATAATTAAAAAGTAAAAAAAAAATTGTTTTTTTAAATGTTGTTTGGTTTCCAAGTGTTTGGAGACTTAACTGTTACATTCCTGTTACAGATTTCTAGTGTGATTCTATTATAATCAGATAATATACTCTGATAATTTTAATTCTTATATAATTTTTGATTTGTCAATTTCTCCTTTTAGCTCTCTCAACTTTTATTTAACATGTTTCAAAGCTGTTTTTTGGTATGTATACATTTAGAATTACCTGGTCTTCTTGGTGGATTGACTCTTACGATATAAAGTTCCTCTCAATCCTTTGTTTTTAAATATGATATGAATGTACCCACTTCTGCTGTACTTTCTCTTCGGTCTTTTACTTTCAGTTACCTTTATTGTTTTATTTAATATAAGTTTCTTGTAGAGATACATAGTTAGTGGGCCATTTTGTGGTTTTTGGTGGTGCTGGTGGTGGTGTGTTTTTTAAAATCTAACAATCTCTGTCTTCTACTTGACATGCTTAGACCATTTAAATGTAATATACTTATTGATATATTAGGGTTTAAGTCTGTTGTTTTATTTTTGTTGTCTATTTGCTCTTTCTGTTGTTCACTTCTTTGTAGTATTTTTTTCCCTGCCTTCCTGGGGGTTACCTGAACATTTAATAAATTCTACTTTGATTTAAAAAAAAAAGAAAGAAAGAAAAAAGAAAAGCCCAGACTGGGAAAAATTCGTAAAGTTTCATATTTGATGAAGAACTTGTACCCAGTATACACAAGAATACTTAAGGGCTGGCGCGGTGGCTCACGCCTGTAATCCCAGCACTTTGGGAGGCCGAGGCGGGTGGATGACGAAGCCAGGAGATTGAGGCCATCCTGGCTAAGATGGTGAAACCCTGTCTCTACTAAAAATCCAAAAATTTAACCGGCGTGGTGGCGGGAGCCTGTAGTCCCATCCGCTCCGAAGGCTGAGGCAAGAGAATGGCGTGAACCCAGGAGGCGGAGCTTGTAGTGAGCCGAGATCACGCCACTGCACTCCAGCCTGGGCAACAGAGCAGGACTCCGTCTAAAAAAAAAAAAAAAAAAAAAAAAATACTTACAACTTAATCATAATAAGAAAAATAAGAAAAATAACCCAATTAAAAACTAGAAAAAATATTTGGATAGACACTTCATCAGAAACATTTATGAATGGCAAATAAGCATACGAAAATATGCTTGGCATCGGTGCTAACTTAATATTCAATAAGATACCATTGTAAATATGTTAAATGGACTATAATGAAAAAGAATGACAATACAAAATATTGACAGAGATATGAATGAACTAAAACTCTCACACTCTCTGGGTGATAAGGTGAAATATAACCATCACTTTGAAACACAGTTTAGCAGTTTCTTAAAAAATTAGCACATGACTACTTCAGAGCTCAGATCCCAGCATTTTCAATCCTAAGCATGTACCATCAGAATGTAACATTCAGATCCCCAGTTAAAGGAACCCTAATTAATTGACTACCCCAGCTGCTTAACTCAGGTTTTTAAACTTATTAAAATAATTTCAAAAACATTGTATAGTACTTGACCTATAGTAAACTATTCTTATTATTAAATAGTAACCAAAATTATTATTTTATTGTATGTATTTAATTTTTTTTTTTTTTGAGACAGAGTCTTGCTCAGTCCCAGGCTGGAGTGCAGTGGCACAATCTCAGCTCACTGCAACCTCCGTCTCCTGAATTCAAGCGACTCTCCTGCCTCAGCCTCCCGAGTAGCTGGGATTACAGGCATGCATCACCACACCTGGCTAATTTTTGTATTTTTAGTAGAGATGGGGTTTCACTATGTTGGCTAGGCTGATCTCGAACTCCTGACCTTGTGTTCCACCCGCCTCAGCCTCCCAAAGTGCTGGGATTACAGGCATGAGCCACTGCACCCAGCCTATTTATTTAATTTTTATATGACAAATAAAAGTTGTATTTATGATGTACAACATGTTTTGATATATGTATACACTGTGAAGTTTCTTAGATAGTGCTTTGACACTCTTGTCATACATATATATGACCCACTTGCACGTACATATTTCCAAATCTTTGGGAACATATTTGATATACGTATACGTTGAAACCTCACATACACATTATCGCTTTTTGTTATGTGTGTGATGAGGAAACTTAAAGTCTGCTCTTAGCAATTTTCAAGTATACAATACATTGTTCTTAAATATAGTTACCATATGTGTTTTGTATCCTGCAACTTTACTAAAAGTGTTTTTCAAATCTAAGAGTTTTTGGTAAACTACTTAGGTTTTTCTAAATGTAAAATTATGTCATCTGTAAAGGGGGACAACTTTCTTTTCTCCAATTTGGATTCCTTTTATTTTTGTCCTCCTACCTGATTGCTCTGACTAGGACTTCCAGTAACATGTTGCATAGGATATTTATTATATGCTATTATTATATAATATTATGCATGTTACAAAATATATATAAAATATGTAATACATATTATATCATATTATACATATTCTATAATATATATCATATGCATATATATATAACATACCACATTATCTTTATCCGTTGATGAACACCTAGGTTGATTTCATATCTTGTCTGCTGTGAATTCTTGCTGCAGTGAACATGGGCAGGCAGATATCTCATCAAGATGTTGACATTGTTTTTTGGGGGGTATATAGCCAGTTGGGATTGGTGAATCATATGGTTTAACTCTGAAATTGACTCATGTTTTCACATAAGATCACACTTCCCATGAGCTGCTTCTAGGCAATAACTGATCATGATAGAAGTTACTGGCACAGGTTGATTCCCAAGGGACAAAGAATTTCTTCGCTAGTGGACTTTGACTTGATGATTGCCATCTTGCAAAATTGTCCTTTGATGCAGCCTAAGCAGTGCAGGCTAAGATGTTCCTTCTTAGCTATCTTTCCTTTATTTTTTCTTTCATCTGGGGTCAGAGTTGCATTGTAGTCTGGCATCTCTCCCAGCCTCTTCCAACAGTAATTGTCTTTCCCTTTGGAGTAATCTTGATAGTTTTTGTATTATTTATAATTTGGTTACTGAGAATATTCTTCATTCTCAAAATATATGTGATATCTCATTATTTTCTTTACTTTCAATTCTTTTGTTTTCAGTATAATATTTTCTTTTCACCCAGTTTTATATCTAAAAATCCTTTTTGGATGTGTTTTTAATCTGCTATTTTTCTAGATATTTAATAATTAATTCATGTTTTTGCATTTTTATAGGCTGAAATTTTTATTTTATTCCATTTTTAGGTTCTCTTCTTTGCTGAAGTGTTCTACCTGTTTTTAATCTTTGAATTTATTTAAGCACAGATATTTTAAAGCTCTTACAAGATAATTCTATTATATGGAATTTCTGTGTGTATACTCATAATTTTCTGCTCTCTTCTTTTGTTTTTCATTCATCATATTTTCTTATTTTGCCTGGTTGTTTCTGATAAAAGTACAAGACATTACACTAGAAAAAAATATAGGTAATTTGATGGTGAATAATGCTATCTTATTCCAGAAGAAATTTAAGTTTGCTTCTAGTGATGAATCTAACAACCTTTGCAATCCTAGATTACATTAATCAATAGAAAATTGATACAATTTGAAACTGGGTTTTAGACTCTGTGAGAGTTAGTTTGTACCTCATTTATCATTAGTGCTAGGGCCTAGCATTTCCAAGTATAGACAAAACTTTTGGGAAGTCTCTGATGTCTAATTTTTATCCTTTTTGCTCCATGAACCTTCCTACAACTCCGCTCAGGTCCACAGTCTTTTAGCTACTGCTTGTAAAAATGTCAAATTCATCTAGAGGAACGTATTGCCAAATGTTGACTTACCTCTCTGAACATTGTTTATCAGCCAGATTAGAGTTTAGTCCCACATATCTTTTTTGCCTTGCTAGTTCTTGAAGGCATTATTTTTTTTTAATTGTGTCAAGTTTTTCTGAATATTCTAAGTGATAAGTTTAGTCTAAAATTTCCTTGCTGAAAAAGCATTACCTAATAGTATTATAATGATACAGCAAATGATTTTTAGCTTTGATAGCCATGTATGGTGCATCAGTCTCATTGAGGAATCCCACTACAGCACCAGCAGCGAGTCTCACACCTGGCAAGGAATTTTGGATACCTGCCATATAGTAGCCAGGTGGTAAGATCCACTACCCACTAATGACATATGGAAAATGACCTTTCTCTGGGTCCCTTTGTAACAATTAGGAGGTCAGAATCAAAATTTTGCATCTATATACTATTATGACTTCATTTGCACTCATGGCTGGCAAACTTACGTATTTTTTTTTTTATTATACAAGGAATACATGTCATAAAGAAAACCATATTCTTAGAAATAATCAGAAAGTACTTCTTGTGACTTTTGGCCTACAGTGAGCTTCTTAAAATAAGTATAAGAAGCAAAAGTAATTATCATACTTATATTTAGTAGTATTTTTGAGTTTCATAGTTGGTTAATTGAGTCTGAGGTTCACCCATGGAGGATTCTATAAGAAAAGAGAGAACCAATTCTGTAACCACAGAGATTACTGGAAAGATGATGCCTGTATGAAAATTATCTTAAATAAATAACATTGACAATAAGGTACTCAAATCAAAGTAAAATGTCTTTCAAAAATCCTTTATTAAGGAAATTGTTCAGTCAAGACTTTTCATTTCACTGAAAGTTGTTTAGTGAAAAGGAAAAGTAACTAGTTTTGTGACTTTATTTTTAATTTTCACATATAACAAAGTCAACAGTGTCTTAACTAGCATCCTGTACAGAGATGAAAATATATAGTGCTTTATTTTGTATGCATCTAGAAATGTTAAAGTTCACTGAGTATGATCTAGATTCTTAATAAGGATATTTGAAATTAAATCTCCTTAGAGTGTTCATTATTATTATCCATTAATAACAGGCCAATTCTGACTCACTTCAAAAATTGATTTTGATAAATCTTCATAATTACTCCCCAAATAAAACTTTTTGGTGCATATAATATTAAAACTTACAATATTGAAAGATAAAACTGTAGAATATGGTTAATATAATTTGATCACATTATTGTGAAAAGTTAAGAGAACAATCATTTTATGATAAATTCAAAAACAATCATTTATGGGATAATTTTGAAAATAATTTTATATAATGGAAATACATAGAGCTGGGGATAGCAAGTAGCTCTAACATATTAGTTCAGCTTGGACTCAGCTGATTTATATTATCCACTGAAAATTCATTCGTACATACACACTCATGCACACACAAAATCTCACAATATACTTTTAATATTTCATTGTGGCACTTGCATCTCCAGAAACACCCACTGTTTATTTCATTTACTTCACAAAAGGAGTGTATTAGTCCATTTTTACACTGATATAAAGAACTATTCAAAACTGGGTAATTTATAAAAGAGAGAAATTTAATCGACTCACAGTTCAGCTTGGCTGGGAGGCCTCAGGGAACTTGTAATCACGGCAGAAGGTGAAGGGGAAGCGAGGCACCTTCTTCACAAGGCGGCAAGAAGCAGAATGAACGTAGGAGGAACTACCAAACACTTAAAAAACCATCAGATATCCCGAGAACTCACTCATTACCATGACAACAGCATGGGGGGAACTGCCATCATGATTCAATAACCTCCACCTGGTTTCTCGCGTGATATGTGAGGATTATGGGGATTACAACTTAAGATGAGATTTTGGGTAGGGACACAACCAAACCATATTGGGGAGTCACTTGAAGTTAGAGATAATGTTGATCTTATTCCATTAACATTTATCTACATTTATATGTGCATGTTTATATGTATACATATGTATAAATACAGATATATGTATGTTATAAATTATACATAAAATATTATATACATATATGTATTTTTATATTATTGTAGAGATAAATTAGAATATAACTATATTAAATTCCCTAGGTAAGCACATCAATTTTTACTTATTGAACTTAAAGTGCACATTTTTGATGCAGTCCACAAGGCTCCTGGTTGCCGCCTATGTTTCGTTTTGCACTTCTCTACCTCATTCAGTCTATAGTTGTTCATTTCTAGCATTACATACACAATGACCCTCTTTCTGTTTTTAAAATATAGAAATGCTTTGTTCTTGGCCTTGACTGCTTCTTTTACTTCCTGAATTCAATCTCAATGTTCTTTTCACTAAGAAAATATTCTCTAATCAGTCACCTCCCCATCCTCAGGCAAGTTGCTCTATTGTTGTACCATTGTATTTCCCTTTTGTGCTATTACTATTTTATTAGATAATGATCTTTATTTGTTTACTGTGTATTTCAGTTACTAAGATTATTAAAACTGAGATTATGATTGTATTGTCAATCACGACATTCCCATTACCAAAAACAATGACAAGTTCACTAATGTTAAGAACGCAACAAATATCTAATAAATTAATGGGTTCCTTAGCATCTGTTGAGCATCATAGACTTTTGAATATTTCTATGACTGTTTAATGAACAAGTGAGAAATGTGTAAATAATAAGAACTCAAACTAAAAGAGACCTCACTCATGAAAATATTATGGCAACCACAAATATTATAAAACAAAACCTTTAAAAACAAATGAAATTGCCAATCTCATTCCCATGAAACGTATGAGCCAAAAAATCCTCACCTGTGACCTAGGAAACTCAAAATAAACTGGAGCTAAAGCAAGGTATCTATAAAATGTTCCACTTGAGAAGTTAACTGAAATACAAATGAACACTTTTTTTTTTTTTTATACATTAAGTTCTAGGGTACATGTGCATAACGTGCAGGTTTGTTACATATGTATACTTGTACCATGTTGGTGTGCTGCACGCATCAACTTGTCAACACCCATCAACTCGTCATTTACATCAGGTATAACTCCCAATGCAAACCCTCCCCCCTCCCCCCTCCTCATGATAGGCCCCGGTGTGTGATGTTCCGCTTCCCAAGTCCAAGTGATCTCATTGTTCAGTTCCCACCAATGAGTGAGAACATGCGACGTTTGGTTTTCTGTTCTTGCGATAGTTTCCTGAGAATGATGGTTTCCAACTACATCCATGTCCCTATAAAAGACACAAACTCATCCTTTTTTATGGCTGCATAGTATTCCATGGTGTATATGTGCCACCTTTTCTTAATCCAGTCTGTCACTGATGGACATGTGGGTTGATTCCAAGTCTTTGCTATTGTGAATAGTGCCACAATAAACATATGTGTGCATGTGTCTTTATAGCAGCATGATTATAATCCTTTCGGTATATACCCAGTAATGGGATGGCTGGGTCATATGATGATTCTAGTTCTAGATCCTTAAGGAATCATCATACTGTTTTCCATAATGTTTGAACCAGTTTACAATCCCACCAACAGTGTAAAAGTGTTCCTATTTCTCCACATCCTCTCCAGCACCTGTTGTTTCCTGACTTTTCAATGATTGCCATTCCAACTGGTGTGAGATGGTATCTCATTGTGGTTTTGATTTGCATTTCTCTGATGGCCAGTGATGATGAGCATTTTTTCATGTGTCTGTTGACTGTATGAATGTCTTCTTTTGAGAAGTGTCTGTTCATATTCTTTGCCCACTTTTTGATGGGGTTGTTTGTTTTTTTCTTGTATATTTGTTTGAGTTCTTTGTAGATTCTGGATATTAGCCCTTTGTCAGATGAGTAGGTTGCAAAAATTTTCTCCCATTCTGTAGGTTGCCTGTTCACTCTGATGGAAGTTTCTTTTGCTGTGCAGAAGCTCTTTAGTTTAATTAGAGCCCATTTGTCAATTTTGGCTTTTGTTGCCATTGCTTTTGGGGTTTTAGACACAAAGTCTTTGCCCATGCCTATGTCCTCAATGCCATTAACTAGGTTTTCTTCTAGGGTTTTTATGGTATTAGGTCTAACATTTAAGTCTCTAATCCATCTTGAATTAATTTTCGTATAAGGAGTAAGGAAAGGATCCAGTTTCAGCTTTCTACTTATGACTAGCCAGTTTTCCAAGCACCATTTATTGAATAGGGAATCTTTTCCCCATTTCTTGTTTTTCTCAGGTTTGTCAAAGATCAGATGGCTGTAGATGTGTGATATTATTCCTGAGGACTGTATTCTATTCCATTGGTCTATATCTCTGCTTTGGTACCAGTACCATGCTGTTTTGGTTACTGTAGCCTTGTAGTATAGTTTGAAGTCAGGTAGCATGATGCCTTCAGCTTTGTCCTTTTGACTGAGGATTGTCTTGGCAATGCGGGCTCTTTTTTGGTTCCATATGAACTTTAAAGCAGTTTTTTCCAATTCTGTGAAGAAAGTCATTGGTAGCTTGATGGGGATGGCATTGAATGTATAAATTACCTTCGGCAGTATGGTCATTTTCACGATATTGATTCTTCCTATCCATAAGCATGACATGTTCTTCCATTTGTTTGTGTCCTCTTTTATTTCACTGAGCAATGGTTTGTAGTTTTCCTTGAGGAGGTCTTTTCCATCCCTTGTAAGTTGTATTCCTAGGTATTTTATTCTCTTTGAAGCAATTGTGAATGGAAGTTCATTCATGATTTGTCTCTCTGTTTGTCTACTACTGGTGTATAAGAATGCTTGTGATTTTTGCACATTAATTTTGTATCCTGAGACTTTCTGAAGTTGCTTATCAGCTTAAGGAGATTTTGGGCTGAGACAATGGGGTTTTCTAAATATACAATCATGTCATCTGCAAACAGGGACAATTTGACTTCTTCTTTTCCTAACTGAATACCCTTGATTTCTTTCTCTTGCCTGATTGCCCTAGCCAGAACTTCCAACACTATGTCAAATATGAGTGATGACAGAGGGCATCCCTGTCTTGTGCCAGTTTTCAAAGGGAATTTTTCCAGTTTTTGCCCATTCAGTATGATATTGGCTGTGGGTTTGTCATAAATAGCTCTTATTATTTTGAGATATATTCCATCAATACCGAATTTATTAAGCATTTTTAGCATGAAGGGCTGTTGAATTTTGTCAAAGGCCTTTTCTGCATCTATTGAGAAAATCATGTGGTTTTTGTCTTTGGTTCTGTTTATATGCTGGATTACATTTATTGATTTGCGAATGTTGAACCAGCCTTGCATCCTAGGGATGAAGCCCACTTGATCGTGGTGGATAAGCTTTTTGATGTGCTTCCGGATCTGGTTTGCCAGTATTTTATTGAGGATTTTTGCACCAATGTTCATCAGGGATATTGGTCTAAAATTCTCTTTTTTTGTTGTGTCTCTGCCAGGCTTTGGTGTCAGGATGATGTTGGCCTCATAAAATGAGTTAGGGAGGATTCCCTGTTTTTCTATTGATTGGAATAGTTTCAGAAGGACTGGTACCAGTTCCTCCTTGTACCTCTCAAAGAATTCAGCTGTGAATCCATCTGGTCCTGGACTTTTTTTCATTTCTAGGCTATTAACTATTGCCTGAATTTCAGAACCCACTACTGGTCTATTCAGGGATTCAGCTTCTTTCTGGTTTAGTCTTGGGAGAGTGTAGATGTCCAGGAAATTATCCATTTCTTCTAGATTTTCTAGTTGATTTGCGTAGAGGTGTTTATAATATTCTCTGATGGTAGTTTGTTTTTCTGTGGGGTTGGTGATGATATCCCCTTTATCATTTTTTATTGCATCTATTTGATTCTTCTCTCTTTTCTTCTTTATTAGTCTTGCTAGTGGTCTATCAAGTTTGTTGATCTTTTCACAAAACCAACTCCTGGATTCATTGATTTTTTGGGAGGGTTTTTTGTGTCTCTATCTCCTTCAGTTCTGCTCTGATCTTAGTTATTTCGTGCCTTCTGCTAGCTTTTGAATGTGTTTGCTCTTGCTTCTCTAGTTATTTTAATTTTGATGTTAGAGTGTCAATTTCAGATCTTTCCAGCTTTCTCTTATGGGCATTTAGTACTATAAATTTCCCTCTACACACTGCTTTAAATGTGTACCAGAGATTCTGGTATGTTGTATCTTTGTTCTCATTGGTTTCAGAGAACATCTTTATTTCTGCCTTTATTTCTTTATCTACCCAGTAGTCATTCAGGAGCAGGTTATTCAGTTTCCATGTAGTTGAGCAGTTTTGATTCAGTTTCTTGGTCCTGAGTTCTAATTTGATTGCACTGTGGTCTGAGAGACAGTTTGTTATAATTTCTGTTCTTTTACATTTGCTGAGGAGTGCTTTACTTCCAATTATGTGGTCAATTATGGAATAAGTGTGATGTGGTGCTGAGAAGAATGTATATTCTGTTGATTTGGGGTGGAGAGTTCTGCAGATGTCTATTAGGTCTGCTTGGTGCAGAGATGAGTTCAATTCCTGGATATCCTTGTTAACTTTCTGTCTCGTTGATCTGTCCAATGTTGACAGTGGAGTGTTGAAGTCTCCCATTATTATTGTATGGGAGTCTGAGTCTCTTTTTAAGTCTCTAAGAACTTGCTTTATGAAACTGGGTGCTCCTGTATTGGGTGCATATATATTTAGGATAGTTAGCTCTTCCTGTTGAATTGATCCCTTTACCATTATGTAATGGCCTTCTTTGTCTCTTTTCATCTTTGATGGTTTAAAGTCTGTTTCATCGGAGGCTAGTATTGCAACCCCTGTTTTTTTTTTTTTTTTTTTTTTTTTTTTTTTTTGTTCTCCATTTGCTTGGTAGATCTTCCTCCATACCTTTATTTTGAGCCTATGTATGTCTCTGCATGTGAGATGGGTCTCGTGAATACAGCAGACTGATGGGTCTTGACTCTTTATCCAGTATGCCAGTCTGTGTCCTTTAATTGGACCATTTTGTCCACTTACATTTAAGGTTAATATTGTTATGTGTGAACTTGATCTTACCATTATGATATTAACTCATTATTTTTCTCGTTAGTTGATGCAGTTTCTTCCTAGCATTGATGGTCTTTACATTTTGGCATGTTTTTGCAATGGCTGGTGCCAGTTGTTCCTTTCCATGTTTAGTGCTTCCTTCAGGGTCTTTTGTAAGGCAGGCCTGGTGGTGACAAAATCTCTAAGCATTTGCTTATCTGTAAAGGATTTTATTTTTCCTTCACTTATGAAACTTAGTTTGGCTGGATATGAAATTCTGGGTTTAAAATTCCTTTCTTTAAGAATGTTGAATATTAGCCCCCACTCTCTTCTGGCTTGTAGAGTTTCTATCGAGAGATCTGCTGTTAGTCTGATTGGCTTCCCTTTGTGGTTAACCTGACCTTTCTCTCTGGCTTCCTTTAAGGGTTTTTCCTTCATTTCAACTTTGGTGAATCTGGCAATTATGTGTCTTGGAGTTGCTCTTCTCGAGGATTATCTTTGTGACGTTCTCTGTATTTCCTGAATTTGAATGTTGGCCTGCCCTACTAGGTTGGGGAAGTTCTCCTGGATGATATCCTGAAGAGTGTTTTCCAAGTTGGTTCCATTTTCCCCCTCACTTTCAGGCACCCCAATCAGATGTCGATTTTGTCTTTTTACATAATCCCATACTTCTTGCAGGCTTTGTTCATTTCCTTTTCTTCTTTTTTCTATTGATTTCTCTTCTCCCTTCATTTCATTGATTTGATCCTCAATCGCTGATACTCTTTCCAGTTGATTGAGTCGGTTACTGAAGCTTGTGCATTTGTCACATATTTCTCATGTCATGGTTTTCATCTCTGTCAGTTCGTTTATGGCCTTCTCTGCATTAATTATTCTAGTTATCAATTCTTCCACCCTTTTTTAAAGATTTTTAGTTTCTTTGTGCTGGGTACATAATTCCTCTTTTAGCTCTGAGAAGTTTGATGGACTGAAGCCTTCTTCTCTCATCCCGTCAAAGTCATTCTCCGTCCAGCTTTGATCCCTTGCTGGCGATGAGCTGCTTTCCTTTGCAGGGGGAGATGTGCTCTTATTTTTTGAATTTCCAGCTTTTCTGCCCTGCTTTTTCCCCATCTTTATGGTTTTATCTGCCTCTGGTCTTTGATGATGGTGACGTACTGATGGGGTTTTGTTGTGGGTGTCCTTCCTGTTTGTTAGTTTTCCTTCTAACAGTCAGGACCCTCAGCTGTAGGTCTGTTGGAGATTGCTTGAGGTCCAGTCCAGACCCTCCAGACCCTGTTAGAAAGTTAACAGCATTGTCGATAACACAAATTTAATAAAATTATATCTCAGTAATATAAAGCTAGCATTAAAAATGATTGAAACCTTTTTCGTAGTCACAAACACACTTTTAAAATGATTTATGTCAAAAAAAATAAATTTTAATGTACAGAATATTTAGAACCAAGTGAGCCTGGGTGAGGAGAACATAATGTTCAATCACCATTTATAATACAATACATTGAAATAGCAATGAAAACTACACTCACAAAAAAGAAACAGAGTATCAGGGTCTGGGTATCAGCAGCAGAGGCTGTAGAAGATAGAATATTGCTGAACAATGAGTGTACCTGTCAGATTCTTGCTTTGGCAGCTTCCTCTCAGGGGTATACTCCACCGTGTGAGGTGTGGGGTGTCGGTCTGCCCCTAGTGGAGGATGTCTCCCAGTTAGGCTACTCAGGGGTCAGGGACCCACTTGAGCAGGCAGTCTGTCCATTCTCAGATCTCAACCTCCATGTTGGGAGATCCACTGCTCTCTTCAAAGCTGTCAGACAGAGTCGTTTGCATCTGCAGAGGTTTTTGCTGCTTTGTTGTTGTTGTTGTTTAGCTGTGCCCTGTCCCCAGAGGTGGAGTCTACAGAGACAGGCAGGCCTGCTTGAGCTGCTGTGAGCTCCAGTCAGTTCAAGCTTCCCAGAGCCTTTGTTTACCTACTTAAGCCTCAGAAATGGAGGGCGCCCCTCCCCCAGCCTCGCTGCTACTTGCAGTTAGATCGCAGACTGCTGTGCTAGCAATGAGGGAGTCTCTGTGGGCGTGGGACCCTCCCGGCCAGGTGTGGGATATAATCTCGTGGTGTGCCCGTTTGCTAAGACCCTTGGTAAGGCACAGTGTTGGGGTGGGAGTTACCCGATTTTCCAGGTGCTGTGTGTCTCAGTTTCCCTGGCTAGGAAAAAGGATTCCCTTTCCCCTTGCGCTTCCCAGGTGAGGCGATGCCTCGCTCTGCTTCAGCTCTCACTGGTCGTGCTGCAGCAGCTGACCAGCACCAATTTTCCAGCACTCCCTAGTGAGATGAACCCAGTACCTCAGTTGAAAATGCAGAAATCACCTGTCTTCTGTGTTGCTCGTGCTGGGAGTTGGAGACTGGAGTATTGAGGACCACCCTGGGGGTGGTGAAGAATGAACAGACACAAGAGACAAAGACAAACAGAGAACATGGCGGCCGTGCCTAGAGCCTCTGCCTCACTTTATTTATACTCCATAAACCCCACGTCAGCAAAAATAACACAATGCAAAACAAACTTTCTGCACCCAGATGTAACCTTCTGCTTAATTCCTTGTCTCTAAGCTCTTTCTTATTTGTCTGCCTTCTTGGCACCTACCAGAGTTCATTAAAAGTTCCACTAGAGGTACTGTCCTTGACTACTGGAGTTCATTAAAAGTGCAACTAGCTAGAGATACTGTCCTTGAGCCTTATCTATTCTTAGCATATTGTTTTCAATGGCCCCTGCACTGGAGCTGTTCCTATTAGGCCATCTTGCTCCACCCTCGAGTCACAAATGAATACTTTTTTTAAGAAAACTAAATAGACAAGGGATAGAGTCAACATAAATTGAATTTGAAGAAACAAAAAGCAGTACTATCATAGGCTTGATAACTTTAGATACCACGATACTGGAATTGTTAGGTTAAAGCTAGAATATAAAATAAGCAAGAATAAAGATGAATAAAAATGTAAGGCATTACATGTAAAAATAAGGATCAAATGGGTATCAAAAAGGACCAGGAATAGTTGGAGGGGAGATAAAGGATTTTCCAAAACAAAAATTGTGATTACTGAAATAAAACTGACCAGATAAATAAAATAGATGACAAGATAACTAGTAAACTAGACCAAATATCTAAAGAAATTATTTTCAAATGTAACTGAAAGAAAATTTAAAGAAAATAGAAAAAGAAGTTTAACAGACATAGTTAACAATGAGAAGATATAATACATGTATAATAGGAATAGATTTCATAAGAGGAGAAAATAAAAACAATGGAAGTGAAGTAATATTCGAAAATATAGTGGCTTAGTACTTTGGGAATTCTTTAAATACTCAAATGACCTATTTGGTAACCACAGTGAATCTCAGAAAGATATACAAAGATATCACCCATACATATTCTAATAAAATGTCAGAGCACAAATACATACAAAATATCTTTTAAAAATATTAGAAATTAATGATAGATTACTTGCATAAGAAAACAATTTGACCTTAGAGACACCTTGACCTCATAGACACAATTTGACTCTAAGACACTTAACTAAAAATATAGAAGTCAGGTAATGAAAAATTCTGAGAAAAATAATCCTCAAACTAATATTTTGTACCGTGCTAATTTTAATTCAAGAAAATGATGAAATAAAGACAATTTCAGTTTAGTCACAACAGACCCTTGGTAAAATGTATACATGCCACCGAGCAAAGAAAATACACATCTTTTTCAAATATGGACCATGAAAGTGACATTGGTCAACAACAACAATCTGGACACATTTTAGAAAGTTAACAGCATAGTCGATAACACAAATTTAATAAAATTAGATCTCAGTAATATAAAGCTAGCATTAAAAATGATTGAAACATTTAGGTAGTCACAAACACACTTTTAAAATGATTTATGTCAAAAAAACAAATTTTAATTTACAGAATATTTAGAACCAAGTGAGCCTGGGTGAGGAGAACATAACGTTCAATCACCATTTATAATACAATACATTGAAATAGCAATGAAAACTACACTCACAAAAAAGAAACAGAGCCAGAAGGTTTACAGTGTAAATTCTACCAATACTTAAGTGATAATTCCTTTTTATACAATATATTCTGGAGAAAAAAATAGTAATAGGAAGAAGCACGATTTGTACTGTGTTTTCATTGTAAATTCAATAATCAAAATGATGAGGAAAAGAAAGTGTTTTCAAGCACTCAAAGAAGGTTTAACATGTTAAAAATTATGATTTTTTTACTATACTATGAAATAAAAAGAAAATCCATATAACTTCAGTATTAAGTGAGAAGACATTTATTATATTTTAACAGATATTCATGACTTACAATAATCCAAATGACTACAAGTAATTCTAAGTAACCTGAAACAGATGGAAACAGTTTTTCCTTGATTAAACACAAAATGTAGAGTGTAAAAATTCTTTCTTTAGAATTGGCAATATAATTAAACTACATTATTCATACTGAAAAACTCAATAACTTTTCAACAAATTAACATACAAGAATGTCAGCAGAACCCCATTAGATGTGTGAACATCCTTCAGATCCCTAGCAAGCTACTGCCAGTAGGCCTTCACTCTAAATAAATGCTAATAGTATACTTACTTTCAAAATAATAAACCGGTCATGCTAATCTTAAAACTTTATGTGAACAGAATTATAAAATATATGAAATTTTTTCTGGCTTCCTTTGATCAAATAACTGGACGAGTCATCCTTGTTTTTGTGAACAGTTGCACCTTATTATGTCCATTGTTTAGTAGTCCATTTTATAAGTATATCCCAATGTCCAAGCCCAATGTTTAATTATGGTGACTAGTTTATGATGCATAAATGTATGCATATTTCCTGGCTGTATTCCTAGGAATATGAATTCTGGTTCACAGGGTGTGCCTGCCTATGTTCAGCTTTCGTAGATCTCTTGCCAAATAATTTTTCTGAACTGGTGGATTATAACAGTGAAGAAAGTCCTTAACATCCTTATTGTCTTGACATTTTCTGTCTTTTTCATTTAGTCATTCTTTTGAGTGTGTAGTAGTATATTGCATTGTGGTTGTAATGTACTTACACATTCATTTTCTATTATTTTAGTAGTTCTCCAACAGATTATAGAGTTTATTTTTAAAGTAATACAATTTAACCCAAATTATACCTTTACTACTTTTCAATAATGCTGGAATATTAAAACATGATAACATAATTTTTCTGGTTGTAATATTTTACAATGTATTTCAATTTCCACGTGTATTTTAGACCTCACAGTATATTACTATCACTGTTTTAAAAGTAAATATTCAGACTGTGCCCATTAACTTTATACACTGGTTTACCTTTTTCATTGTTCTTTATTCCTCTCTATAACTATGTTTCATTCTGAGTATATTTTCGCTAGTCTTTCTTTTAGGTAAGGTTCTTCTGGTGACAAATTCTGTTGTATTTAGTAGAAGACTTACCTCATTTGATTATGGGGGACATTTTTGCTAGGTATGAAATTCCAGTAGGCTAATATTTAGAACTTTAAATAATTCTACCAATTGGCTTCCAAAATTACATATTTTTGTTGATAAGCTGGCTTTTATTCTTAATTTATTTTCCTCTCTATTTTTAAGATTTCTCCTTTAATTCTACATTTTATGATTCAGCACATCTGTTTGAAATTTGGAGAGCTTTTTGAATCTGAATTCATGTATTTCATCTGTTTAGAAAACAAATGCCGTTTTTAAAATATGATTTTTTTCCATTATTTTCTTTCTCTCCTTGTGGAACACAATTACATGAATACTGAACTTACAATTACTCTTGTGTCTTGACTGCTGTTTCCAATGTTTTTAATCATATTTTTTTCTTCTCAGTATATTGTTTTGGAAATTTATCGTGACCATTTTTCAGTTTTATGTGCTTGCCTTCAATTATATTTTATCTACTTTTAATCTCATCTAACAAATTCTTGTTTTCATTTTTTTTAAGTTTTTTTCTTTTAATTTTTTGGGTACATAGTAGGTGTATATATTTATGGGGAACATGAAATATTTTGATATAGGTATGGGGAAAGGAAAAAGAGTGGGAGTCACTATACTTAGACAAAATAAATTTCAAGACAAAAACTATGAAAGACAAAGATGGTCACCATGTAATGATAAAGGCATCTAGAAAACTTTAAATTTTAAATTTTATATTTTGCAATCTGGAATCACAAGTTCTGAAGCCTAATTCTCTAGTGAAATTGTTCACCTTTTCATCTACTTTCTGTAACAACGTTAGCAACAGTTATTTTAAAAACCTTATCAGCTCATTCTAACATCTGTGTTATTGTGGATCTTTTTATATTGTCTTTTTCTTTCCTTATTTTACATTTTGTGGTGCTGTTTTCTTTGCATGACTTATGCATTTTAATTGAATAACAGCATTATGTATAGAAAATTGTAAGGACATCATATGACAACCATAACATATTGCTGTAAATATATTCAAAGTAAGATGAATATATATTACAAATCTAAAATAGCAGTACACATTCTCTATATTGTATAAGCATATGTTTAAAAATATATATGCATAAAAAACAACTGGTAGAATGTTCAAATGGATAATAACTGGGAAAGTAGCAGGTAACTAGTTTGGAGAAAAAGAGAACTTTAGTCTTATCTGTAATATATCATTACTTTTTAAAGATACTATGTTTCTTTTAAGAATACATTTATTCTCAATGTCTACAAACATTGTGAGCAGTAATCTGTGCTTTTATAGTAGAAAACTAGCAAAAGGAACAATTTTCTTACTCAAAAAATGCTGAATTTAAGTTCTGCTTTTACAAAAAGATAGCAAACAAATTTTTAGTATCTGCATTTTGTATGGGAGTTTATAAGAAGCTATAAGAATTTCTGCAGGAATATTAAAATTAAAAACATGAAGTAATGTATCATACAGTTTTTTAAATGACCATATCTTTATCCTGATTGTAGATTTCCTAACTTCACAAAATAATATTAATGCTTCATTTTTGTTGAGCAAACTTAGAAGCAACAAATTTAAGGACTTTGTTTTACTTTAATAACTCACTAATTCCTCCTATGGTATCAATAAAAATATGTTATTCTTCTATTCTGTTTTCTGCTCTGGTAGGAGCTCCAGAAGTACAAGTTTTTAGCCTTTATTTAATACATTTTTCATGCCTACCAAAGTGCCTAGCCTTTAGAAAGTAATTGATAGATGTGGGTGAATAAAAACGTACATGTGTGACATTACTCTCATACTCTGCTGAACATTTCTGAAATTCTGTAGTAGTAGTCAGGTGTCAAAATTCAGGGATTTTATGTATGTTTCCACTTTTGCATAAAAAGACCTTACTTCATTCTGCAAGGATGGACTTATTCTAAACTTTAATTCTCCACTTAAATGTTATTTCATAAAAAAACTCACCAATTCTCAATATAAGGTTTGTCTCAACACTTACTGTGGCTTTTCTTTCTTTCACAACCATACACACACACACATACACACACACACACACACACACATATATATACACATATGATATACACATATATGTATATATCTCATTTGCACTTTCTTGTTCATTATAAGTCTCTCATATTGCACCATAAATGGCATCTGAATATATATTTTGACCAATTTAATTATTATTACATTCTTAGCCCTTGTATTGGAGGAATGATGCTTTAGGTTGAAGAGTTCTATCTAGATATTCTGATTATCATGTGAATTTGCTTCTTTGTAGAAACAAAAGCTTATATTTGTGTATGATAGAGTGTGTTATAGAATGTTTATCCTTATTGTTCTACTTTTCATGGTCCTAACTGTATTTGCCAACAAACTCTATTTGCACTGACAACAGAACATTGTAAAAAGGAATACACTTACAGATCTCAGAAATTCTTCCTAAGCAATTGCCAGTGCCACTCAAAAGGAGTCATGAGTTCAAGACTTAATGCTCTAATAAAGCCGTACATTCCAAAGCGAGTCATTTACAATGATACCACATTATCAGTAAAGTGAATCCAGATATCCTATACATTGTGGTGAATAGTTTCAAATCTCATCTCCCTACAGCACTCCCAGTGAAATGAAGCCAAATAAAACAAATCCTGATTTTTCACATTACTGTTATTAAAGAAAAGAACAAAGTAGTGCCAAGGGGAATGAGAGAATAAAGCTATGGCTATTCAGTTGTGAAGAAAGTAAATTAATAAAACTAACCTCATTTCTTTTTTTACATGCTTTCAGTAGATGCCCCTAGAGAATAATTCCCTTTATGGAACAGAATAAGGATGGGGGAATAGACTGTGCAGCTTTGTAACTGGGTCTTTGTTAGTAATATTTGCACTCGATGTGTCACAAGGAACTAATATGTCATCCTGTTTGCCATCTAAGGCTTGATTTTTTTTTCTATGAGCTGTTCCTTTTTCATAATGTTTACTAGACATTTTAGTAAATATTATACTCTCATTAAATGCACTACATAAAATGTTATCAGAGGGAAGAACAAAAACAACCTTGTGAGTATACTCAAGGGATTTTTTTAAGTCATTGAAACATATGATACTCTGCGCTCATGTGATATATTCAATCTATCTTTTGCTATTGCTGTGTAAAAATTAATACAATATTAAAAAAACCTTTATCTATGATAACAAACTGTACAACTTCCAGGCTGTTGAACTGCCATGAGGAGGATTTTTCATTTCAATGGTTAGCTGAGTGATATATGTGCAGATATTTTCCAAGCTGTCTGTCGAGCTGTCTTTTCCTGTAGCGGATTCATTAGTCCAGTATCATTTAATAGCATGTCATATAGGAATACATTTTTCTAGCTAGATAGATAGAAAAATATGCATACATCATATTTCAGCTTCAAAAAAATAAAAAAAAAAAACAGAATGGAGGCAAGTACTTCGGCAAATAAAATATTTTTGTCTTAATTCTAATCTACCAATACTTTCCAACTAAAGCATCTCTTCTTTCTTAAAAGTTTCAAAAACATGAACATTAAATCTATCTGTATCTGACATAAGCCAACTTATTTATGGAATAAAGAAATTGCCAACTTAGTTTATGTTATTTCCATATTCATTCATAAAATAATGAATTTATAAACTTAGTTTATCTATATAGTTTCATAATCTACTGTCTTGATAAGTCAATATGACATTTTTACTAGCATAGATTAAATATGATTTATTAAGTTTCTATATGTTCATTTTTCTTTAAAAAAGACATTTCTAAATGATTGCATATGAAAAAAACATTCCGTTTGCAAAGTAATGTTTAAAATTTCACAGTTACCGGTTAAAACAAAAGATGTGATTTCTAGATTAATAAACGATAAAATTGAATTTAGCTAGCAGGTTTACATGGAGAATTAAAAATTATGAAGAAATATTCTCTTTTTAAAAACTCATCTTAGGAAAAATATCCCTTTTCTTCATCATTGTACAATTAATGACAACCTTCCAATTGTCATTCATTAAAAAATAATCATTATCAAAGTTGACAGAAAATGTTTATTACTAGGAAAGTTTCATCCCACAACTATTAAATTTCTGGTGGGTAGGATTTGGAATTAGATTTTCAAACAAAATCTTCATTGGTTTTTAAGTCAATGACCCAGCAAAAATATTAAGTCACAGTTCAGGATTTATTAATCTAAAGCAAAGTAACAGCAAGTAGGTCATTTTGAAGTATATGTACATATGTATTGTACATATACAAATTTCACTTAGATAGTGACTAAAAGAAAACACTTATATGTGGAAAATGAAAAACATAGAGGTCTTTAACCATAAAGAACAATAAGAATGCTTCCTGAATTGTTTATTTTACTTAATCTGCCTAACTATAACTTGCTCTAGTAATTACGACTTTATGCCATATTAACACATGCAAATAATGCATATATATTTACACATATGTATTAGTCTGTTCTCATGCAGCTAACAAAGACATACCCAAGACTGGGTAATTTAGCAAGGAAAGAAGTTTAGTGGACTCACAGTTCCACATGGCTGGGGAGGCCTCACAATCATGGCGGAAGGCAAAGACCTAGCAAAGGCACCTCTTACATGGCTGCAGGCAAGAGTGCTTGTGCAGGGGAATTTCCATTTATAAAACCATCAGCTCTTATGAGGATTACTCAATATCACAAGAACAGCACAAGGGATCTGACCCCATGATTCAATAATCTCCACTCCGCCCCACCCTTGACACATGGGGATTATTACAATTCAAGATGAGATTTCGGTGGGCAAACCGCTAAATCATATCAACATGCATATTAAATATGATCAATTATAGTATTAATCTTTTGGTTGTTTGTAGAAGTGGGACTTTTAGTCTCCTTTTGTCAAGAAGCTATTATTTTTCAATAGTTGTTTGTTATCTACTATGCCATATCAATAAATTTTATATTTTATATTAACCACCAAGACATGGAATAAGCCGTGTTTCCAAATGCCTTTGGTTTCTTTTAGTAGGAAATGGTATTTCAAATATCTGTGGGTTGTCATTGTTTATAAAATGCCGTTGATTTTAGTTACTCGTTTGTTTTCAATGGAATGAGCTTTCTAAGACACGTTTTTAGAGAAAATGTCTTAATCTCTACTGATGGTTCCAAAATGGTTCAACTGTTAAGTCATCGATTTTTTGTTTTTCTTGAACTGTGAGGTTTTGGGAGAACTGATAGCATGGGTTAAAATATGTGTTTTCAATCCCAATACTTCTATTACATTTGAAGTTCCTTACCTTGAGTAAGCCACACTGTTCCCTATTATTTTCCACTGCTGTAAAATGGGATAATATTGCTTACATTGTAGAATTATTTTTAAAAGCCAGCAAGAAAAGTATAATTTCAAAAGCAAATCTTGGTTTAAAGTTTTCTCAGTCAGTCTTCCCACATTACTCACATTTTTCTTCCTCTCCTCATACTTACGTATCCCCTAGTTATTTCATTTTTTTACTACATTTATTATTTAACCAGTCTTAGATGCCAGCACCCATTTTTAAGTTTGTTCCATCAAGTCTTCCATTACACTAAATAGTAATACCAGTTAAATTAAGGTCTGTGTGGAATGCTTACTTTAAAAATGCTTGCTTATTTCCTTTTAATTTAATTTAATATTAGGAAACAGTTGCTGAGAACTTCAGACAACCAGGAACTGATCTAAATATCACAATAATTCATTCAATTAATCTTTAAAAATCCTTTATGAGTTAGCAATGTTATCCTCACCCATGAGATTAAACTTATTTTATAGTTCATTTTCTTCAACTTGGCCTCACATTCTTATTGTTTTATCTTATTGGGTACTTAGATTGTTTATACCAAACATTGTTTTTTCCTTTTAAAATGTAAGGCTCCCATGTTTTTACATGTCTAGAATTTAAGCAGCCAATGATAATACATATTGAACATCATGTAGTTCTAAGTATTTCTGAAATTCATTGTTATTTTTAATTGACTTATGCATCATATGTTTCATTTTGACTTTCCAAGTGCGCTTTTGTATCTTTTAAAAATTGATTTGTAAATTAGTTTTATTAGGATAAAAAATAATTTCTGTGTTACCAACCTAATTTTTTTTTTCTTTTTGTATTGGCTTTTGGAGTCAGATGTGTTAAACACTGTCCCTTTGAGGGTGCATTTATTATTTATTTATTTATTTATTTATTTATTTATTTATTTATTACTTTTTAAGGCATGGGATCATGTTCTGTTGCACAGGGCTGAGCGTAGTGGTGTAATCATAAGTCACTGCAGCTTCAAACTCCTGGGCTCAAGCAATGCTCTTGTCTTAGCCTCCCAGGTAGCTCGGACTACAGGTGCACAACACCATGCCTAGCCAATTTTTTTTAATATAATTTTTGTAGAGACAGGTGTCTTGCTTTATTTACCAGACATGTTTTCAACTCCTGGCTTCAGGTGATCCTCCTGCCTTGGCCTTCCAAAGTGCTGAGATTATAGGCATGAGACACTGCATGTGGCCAATTTATTTATTTTTATGATTTCAATTCTTTATTTTAGATTCAAGGTGTATATGTGCAAGTTTATTACTTTGGTATATTGCCTGATGCTGAGATTTGAGGTATAATCATTCCCATCATCCAGGTACTGAGCATAGTACCCAACAGGTAGTTTTTCAATCCTTGTCTCCCTCCCTCTCTCTCTCCTCTAATAGTCTCCAGTGTCTATTGTTGCTTTATTTATTTATTTATTGAGATGAAGACTCAATAAATAAATAGCCTGTCACTCAGGCTAGAGTGCAGTGGTGGGATCTTGGCTCACTACAGCCTCCACGTCCCGTTTCAAGTGATTCTCCTGCCTCAGCCTCTCCCAATTAGCTGGGATTATAGGTACCTGCCACCACACCTGGCTAATTTTTGTATTTTTAGTAGAGATGGAGTTTTGCTATGTTGGCCAGGCTGGTCTCAAACTCCTGACCTCACGTGATCCACCTGCTTCAGTCTTCCAAAGTGATAAGATTACAGGCATGAGCCACCATGCCTTGCCGATTGTTGCCATCTTTATTTCTATGAGAACTCAGGGTTTAGCTCCCACTTATGAGTGAGAACATGCATTATTTGGTTTTCTGAATTAATTTGCTTATTATATTTTTCTCCAACAGCATTCATATTACTTCACAGGTCATGATCTCATTCTTTTTCTTGCCTGTAATTTTCCATGGTGTATATGTAGCACATTTTCTTTATCCAGTGCAGCACTGATGGGCACCTATGTTGATACCATTCCTTTGCTATTGTGAATACTGCTTAGATTAACACACAACTGTATGTGTCCTTTTAGTAGAATAATTTATTTTCCTTCAGATATATATCCGGCATGGGATAGCTGGATTGAATGGTAGTTCTGTTTTCAGTTCTTTGGTAAATCTCCAGACTGCTTTCCACAGTGGCTGATGTAATTCGCATCCCCATTAACAGTGCATAAGCATTCACTTTTCTCCGAAGCCTTGCCAGCATCGGTTATTGTCTGACTTATTTATAATAGCCATTCTGACTTGTGTGTAATGGTGACTCCTTGTGGTTTAGATTTGCACATCTCTGATAATTAGTGATGGTTAGCATTTTTATACATATGTTGGCCACTTCTTTGGAGAAGTGTCTGTTCATGTATTTTACCCATTTTTAAATGTTTTTTGTTTGTTTTTTGGCTTGTTCAATTGTTTAAAAGTTTCTTATACATTCTGGAAATTAGATGTCTGTAAGAATTATAGTTTGTAGATATTTTCTCCTATTCTGTAGGTTGTTTCCTCAGTTGACAGTTTCTTTTGCTGTGCAGAAGCTCTTTAACTTAATCAGGTTCCACTTCTTTATTTTTGTTTTTATTGCAATGGCAACAAATTTTTTCCAAGGATGATGTCCTGATGATGTTTCTTAGGACTTTTTCTAGGATTCTTATAGCTTGAGGTCTTACATTTCAATGTTTAATTTACCTTGCGTTAATTTTTACATATGGCAAAAGGTAGGAGTCCAAGTTTCCTTCTACATATGGCTAGCCAGTTAGCCCAGCACTATTTATTGACTATGGAGTCTTTCCCCATTGCTGATTTTGGTCAACTTTGTCAAAGATCAGATAGGTGTAGGTGTTTGGCTTTCCTTCTGGGTGCTCTATTGTTTTACAACATCTATGTATCTGTGTGTGTGTGTGTTTTTAAAATAATTCCTAGGTTTACATATGTTTCAGTTTTGTACCAGTACCATTCTGGTTTTCTTACTATAGCTTATAGTACAGTTTGACATCAAGAAATGTAATGCTTCTGTTCTGGATTGTGGGGTTTTGGTATTGTTTTTGTTGTTTTTGTTTAAGATTGCTTTAGCTATTCAGGCTCTTTTTTGGTTCCACATAAATTTTAGAGGAGTTATTTTCTAATTCTGTGAAAAATGACATTTGTAGTTTGATAGGAAAAGCATTAAGTCTAGATTTCTGTGGTCAATGTGGCCATTTTAACAATATTAATTCTTCCAATCTGTGAGAATGAAATGTCCATTTTTTTCTGTAACCTATAATTTCTTTCAACAGTGTTTTGTAATTCTTGAAAAGATCTTTCACCTAAGTTGATTTCCCTGACTTTGTATCTTCAGATCACAGCATAGTGACTGACATATACTTGGCTCCCAATAAATGTCTGCTAAATGAATGACTTCATGAATTCA
This sequence comes from Trachypithecus francoisi, assembly GCF_009764315.1. NCBI lineage: Eukaryota > Metazoa > Chordata > Mammalia > Primates > Cercopithecidae > Trachypithecus > Trachypithecus francoisi. The sequence goes on along the minus strand of NW_022681463.1, from coordinate 52,326,024 downwards.
ATACAGTTTTAACAATGAATAATATACCTTTCAATGAGACAAAGGTAAATCAGAATAAAAAATAATTTTAACTATTTTGTATACTTAAAACATATAATGTATAATCTATGGAATCAAGGATGAGTTTTCAGGACACAGACCAGACAATATTGGCCTTGATCCTTGTTATTAGGCAATTAATAGAAGCTAAGGATTTTCCACATTGAAAGAAAGTCATTCTTCTCACAACTTTCTCTATAATGCACATGCAAGTGTTTGGGTACATTCCTCTTCCCTGTAGGAAGCTCATTCCCTCCTAGAGAAATGGAAATTAAGACAATATAACAATACTTTCTTTATGTTACCTCAACATATGGACTAAAGTATATACTGTTGTTTTGTCAACTGTAGTAATGAATGCTCATCAACACAATTTGTATTAACACCAGTCTTTTTTTTTACTTATTATTATTATACTTTAAGTTCTAGGGTACATGTGCACAATGTACAGGTTTGTTACAAATGTATGCATGTGCCATGTTGGTGTGCTGCACTCATTAACTCGTCATTTACATTAGGTATATGTCCTAATGCTATCCCCCCCTGCATCCCACAACAGTCCCCGGAATGTGATGTTCCCCTTCCTGTGTCCAAGTGATCTCATTGTTCAATTCACATCTATGAGTGAGAACATTCGGTGTTTGATTTTCTATTCTTGAAATAGTTTGCTGAGAATGATGGTTTCCAGCTTCATCCATGTCCCTACAAAAGGACATGAACTCATCCTTTTTTATGCTGCATAGTATTCCATGGTGTATGTGTGCCACATTTTCTTAATCCATTCTGTAATTGATGGACATCTGGGTTGGTTCCAAGTCTTTGCTATTGTGAGTGGTGCCGCAATAAACGTACATTTGCCTGTGTCTTAATAGCAGCACAATTTATAATCCTTTGGGTATATACCCAGTAATGGGATGGCTGGGTCAAATGGTATTTCTAGTTCTAGATCCTTGAGGAATCACCACACTGTCTTCCACAATGGTTGAACCGAACTAAAGGAGGAAGTTCGAACCCATTGTAAAGAAGCTAAAAACCTTGAGAAAAGATTAGACGAATGGCTAACTAGAATAAGCAGTGTAGAGAAATCCTTAAATGACCTGATGGAGCTGAAAACATGACACGAGAACTACGTGATGAATGCACACGCTTCAGTAGCTGACTCAATCAACTGGAAGAAAGGGTATCAGTGACTGAAGATTAAATGAATGAAATGAAGCGGGAAGAAAAGTTTAGAGAAAAAAGAGTAAAAAGAAAAGAACAAAGCCTCCAAGAAATATGGAACCATGTGAAAAGACCAAATCTATGTCTTATTGGTGTACCTGAAAGTGATGGGGAGAATGGAACCAAGTTGGAAAACACTCTGTAGGATATTATCCAGGAGAACTTTCCCAACCTGGCAAGGCAGGCCAACATTCAAATTCGGGAAATATAGAGAACACCACAAAGATACTCCTCGAGAAGAGCAACTCAAAGACACATAATTGTCAAATTCACCAAAGTTGAAATGAAGGAAAAAAGGTTAAGGGCAACCAGAGAAAAAAGTTGGGTTACCCACAAAGGGAAGCCCATCAGACTAACAGCGGGTCTCTCAGCAGAAACTCTCCAAGCCAGAAGAGAGTGGGGGCCAATATTCAACATTCTTAAAGAAAAGAATTTTCAACACAGAATTTCATATCCAGCCAAACTAAGCTTCATAAGTGAAGGAGAAATAAAATCCTTTATAGACAAGCAAATGCTGAGAGATTTTTTCAACACCAGTCTTTTAAAAGTCTAGTCTATGTGCTAGTCCTTATAAATATTCCTGAAGTCTTTTAGTAACTAAAGATAAGCGTAAGTGACTATTTTCCGATTTGATTGTTATATTATTGAGTTGAAATTATTGTAATAAAGTATATAATATTCAGATGCATTTTTAGCAAAGCGATTACATAGAACTTTCAAATCACATCTTGACAACTTTTTCTTTTTTCCATAATAAATTATTGAATATATTTTTACATGACATCTTCGTAACCACATACAGTTTATAGGAACTAATTATCTGGTAATTTCTTAGCAAATGTTTAGATTACACAGTTTAATAATGAGTGCTAATTCATTTCATCACAAAATGTTAATTTTAACAACCAAGTAAATACACTGTAATTAGAAAGCCATGATTCTAATCACATAAATGCAGTATACATCTTAGTAACTTCGGATTAATATCACTAAGACAATATTAACTCACACAGATTTGATATTAATCTAGGAGCCTCTAAATTTATTTTAAGTGAAAAAAATAAACACTAAACATTTTTTAGTGAAAAAATCAACAACATTCTCTGAAGTTATGAATATAATAGGGAATATATAATTTAAAAATATTTATGTTAACATTTATTTTTGCATAAAATATAAGCAAAATATTTGAATGTGATATAATAAGATATTGGTAAGTTTTGATATTAGGATTCTGAATGAGAGAGGACCAGCTCTTGTTGTCACCATGGAAAAATGATATAGACTCCCTTTCAATTGATAGGTCAGATGTCAATACTAATGATCCAGACACACACCAAGAGGGTATGAAAAAATATATCACCCCATAGTAGGACTTTCTGTGAAGAATAGGGCAATGCATAAGGTGGTACAGAATTTGCTTGAGTGACTCCAGAGAATGAATGAACAAGTGATTGTGGTCTTACTATGACTGGGGACAGGGTGAGAGCTTTCAAGTAGACAGGTGCATGCTTAGCTTGAACATCACACAGCAAAAAGGGAGAGGGTGTCATGCTTTCTTATTTTCTTACCTAGAAGGGAGACCAGGGCAGAAAACAGAGGAGTGGTCCTTGAAAGCTGTTAACACTCACACATAAAGAGAAAGTTAGACTATTACACTAGCTTTCAAAGAGAACATTTCTATTAGATTTTTAAAAAAATAATTACCTGTCCATCCTTTATACTACCCATGGAATTATTGTCTGTTTCTCACTAAAATTCATTTTCTAACTCTCTTGCGGGTTTCTAGAATGCTTCAAAATTGTGAAACATGACATATTATCTGTGTGGTGCTCCTACACAGTGGAATGTTGGACAAAAATGTAGAGAAGTAAATAAATAAATGGCTATGAAAGTAGATGATTGTTGTATCTTAAACACAAAATAAATGTGGGACCTATGTTAGAGAGTATTCATAGCTTGACCTAGAGGGTATGGTCAGAAAAGACTTTTCAAGAGTGACTTCTTCAGTAAGACCCAGATAACAACTCAACCATGCAAATGTCTGAGGAAAGAGAATTTTACCAAGAATCCGATACTAGTGCCACAATCCTGAAGTAAACAAAGCACTGCAACTTTAAATACAGTTGTCCCCTCTCATCTGCGTTTTCACTTACTGTAATTTTAGTTACTTGTCATCAATCGCTGTCTGAAAGTATTAAGTGGAAGATCCCAGAAGTAAACAATTTGTAAATTCAAAATTGCACAGCATTCTGAGTAACATAATGAAACCATGTCACCCAGAATGTGAACCTTCTCTTCATCCAGTGTCTCTACTCTGGTTCCACAGTGTCTCCACAGAGTGTCCACACTGTACGTGCTATCCACTTAGTAGCCAGCTTGGAAATCAGAATAACTATGTTAAGTTGTTATGTTCCAGTAGTAATGGCTCCAAAGTGCAACAGTTGTGATTCTGGCAATTCAGAAAAGCCAAAGAAAAGATGAAAAATTCTTCCTTGTTTGTTAATCTCTTACTTTGCCAAATTTATAAATTAAACTTTATCATTGCCATTTACGTATAGAAAAAACATAGCATATATGAGGTTCAGTATTGTCTCTGGTTTCAGACATCCACTGGAATTCTTGAATGAATACCATTGTATAAGGGGAGACTAATGTACAAAGAAAGTCAATGTGGCTGAAGGGGAGACACATCAGAAGATGAATAGGAGAGGATGAAGGAAGTCAGAAGGCACTTTATGTGGAGCTTGTAGAGTGAGATCAGAGAGAATTTTATTCTAAGGCTAAAGGGAAGCCACAAATATTTTTAAGCAACAGAATCAATGATCTACTTAATTTATTATGTAATCATTATTAGATCATATTGTTAGCAATTTAGACAGTACAGAGAACAAGACTCCAATAAAAAGGACGAGTAAAAGATCAGTCTTGGAGGCTATTAAATTGGTGCAGGAAAAAATGTGTGGTGGCTTTTTCAAGGGTGGTGGATAAGACACAGAGAGAGTGGAAGGCTTTGGTTTGGTTATGAAGTCTTTCCCCCATTGCTTACTTTGGTCAACTTTGTCAAAGATCAGATGGGTATAGGTGTTTGGATTTATTTCTGGGTGCTCTATTGTTTTCCATCATCTGTGTATCTGTGTGGGTTTTTTTTTTTTTTTTTTTTTTTTCCTAATAATCCCTAGGTTTACATACGTTTCAGTTTTGTACAAGTACCATTCTGGTTTTGTTACTATACCTTATAGTACAATTTGATATCAAGTAATGTAATGCTTCTGCTCTGGATGGTGGGATTTTATTATTGTTTTTGTTGTTTTTGCTTAAGACTGCTTTAGCTATTTGGGCTCCTTTTTGGTTACACATGAATTTTAGAAGAGTTCTTTTCAAATTCTGTGAAAAATGACATTGGTAGTTTGATAGGAATAACATTAAGTCTGCAGATTTCTGTGGTCAGTGTGGCCATTTTAACAATATTGATTATTATTGTTAGGTTTCTTAGATAGAACTGATAGAATTGATTGAGCTAGATAAAGAAAGTAATGACAAGTGACTTTGTTTTGAGTGGGTTTTTGGTTGTTTTGTTTATTGGCTTGAGCTCCTTGAAGAGATAATTATTCCATTTACTGAAATGAGAAAAGGGAATGGCAATGGGAAAATCAAGAGTTTCCTTTTGGGAATATTAATTATAAGATAAATACTAGCTATTCAAGGAGAAATAAAGCATAAACCTACTTATAAAAATCTAACAAGCTTAACTTCAATTTCCAATGTTATTAGCAGTATTGAGTGGTTATTCACAAAATAAAAATAATGAAACCAATTCTTCTTTATTTTTTTTTCTTTTCAATGAAAAGATTTTAGATGAGGGCTTTAGTTGTATCAAATAATGTATAATCTTATACATATGTACTTAAATAGCATATTGAAGGCATTAATGTGATATGCAAGTGTGATATGATATTATGTATATCCGTACATAGATTTCTATGTGCTTTGTTTGCCAATCTGATGGAATTTACTAAATAATTATTGACCATCAATAATTGCAGTAGATATCAGTAACATATAGCAAAAGAGCTTTTAGTTTACTTACTTTTTTTTTTCCCTGACCTTAAACTTTGATTAGTGATTACTAATACATCACTTGGATAATATAGTCAATCATTTAAAATATGCTTAGTCTGCTAATTATTTTCAAGTGTGTTATAAATAATTCAAGGCAAATAATAGAGACCTACTATATTAGAATGCTTATTCCAATGCATTTTAGTATACTTTCCTTTTCCAAAGTCATTTCAAAGTATTTTGCACTAGTTCAATTTTATTTTAAGACCCACACTAATAATACTATCTGGCAGTAACTGCTTTGGATCACAATGGATCCTCCAAGATTTATGTTGTACCTTTAGCTATAAAATACTTACAACATCTATTTTCTGGATAGTTTTTACATTATCATTTTTAGCCTCAAGCCAGAATTATTCCTTGTAATGTGAAAAAAGTTATAAGGCGATTTCCACTCATCTGGTTCTTATGGAGCATAGCAGTATCCGTTATTGCTAGAAGGTATTTTTATCTTTGTTTATTCACCTTTTCTTTCTTTTTACTGTAAAGGTCTTAAACTATTACCAGAAATACAAGAGGAAAGGCTTTTTGAGAAGACATTATGTTATCATTGTAACTTCATTTGTTATTAAGATTCTCTTTGTGTGAATTATATTAAAAGGTGCATTTACTCCAACACGTACACTTATTTCTTACTTTCTACTTATAACTCTTTTTCATAGAGGTGTTTCAGAACAAAAGGGCACCCATAAAAGATATTCTGTTTATTACAAATTGAAAATATGATATATTCAGGAAATTTGCAATGACGTACACAGATTTTAGATATAATGCAATATTATTATTATAATTCTTTGAGTACCTATTATATATCATTTCAAAGTAAGATATGAGTTTAAAATAGAGTAACATATTTTAGAATGGAGTGGAATGGGTGAAATATTTTCTGTAGGTAATGGGTTGTCAAATCTCATGTAGGGTGAATAAAAGAATGTATGTAATTTGAAGTTCCACAAATCTCCAAATTATGAAGCCTCATTCTCACAGCATATAGAAAAACAATCAATAATAAACATAATACCCAAATATAATTTCAACTCTGATTCTGAGATTGTGTTTTCTAATAAATTATCTGGGTAAGACTAATAATTAATTTCATTAATAATAGTAATACCGATGTGCAGTTTGCAATATGACTAACAGCAGCAAGTGGTTATTCACAAAATAAAGATAAGAAAACCAATTCTTCTAAAAGTTTATTTTTTCTTTTCAATGAAAATATTTTTGATGAGGATTTTGGTGTTATCAAATAGTTTATAATCTTATATAATTTGTACTTAAATAGTATATTGAAGGCATTAATTTTATATTCTTTGCTTTTTAGTTTTGTCATTAAAATTCCTATTAATAGTACTGTTTGAAGTTATAATAAAACAGACAAAAAGTACAATATTAAGTATATAATTCTGCCATATTAGAGTCAAATGTACATATCTAAACAATGATTTAAACAGTTAACAATAGTCTAGCTATTATTCTCCTAGCCTGATACAGCTTTATGCCCTCTCAGCTCCTTGATTATATATCACTCTTTAAAAGTCAGATCAAATTCTACCATTTTAAAAAAGCACTCCGGGATCTAATTTTGCATTTTTATCATCAAAAGTATTTTATTATATCACTAACAAAATAGCAATTTGCCATAGAATAATGTATAGAATAGTGATATGTGCCTATAGAAAGAGAAAACACAAAATTTAAATTATTGTGATTAATAGAATAATTACTCCTTATGAAGAATCTTGCAACTCAATAAGCTGCAGCCGTAAAAATCATTGCCTAATTGGCTATATCAGGACTTTTAAACAAAATTTATACATTGAAGCGTACTATGTAAATATGTATCTAATGCATATATTAATGTGTGCATATATGTAAATATGTATGCATGTGTGTATATATATATATATACACACACATATGTGTTTGATGTCAGAAGTTCCTCAGGACCACTAGTGTCCCACATAGTACAATTTAAACACATTTGGCCTTGGTGAAAATATGTATCTAGGAGAGAAAATAATAATTATCTAGACTTTCAGAGTATGTTTTTTCCACAAGCTTCCTTATATAGTTTATAAATTATCTTTCACATCATCCCCTCTATTCCTATGGTAATTACCTAGATTTGTTTTAAAGGCCCTTGCTTATTTTTGGGTTCAAAATCATGCAATAACTTTCTAAATTTTCTCACTGACTACTTGCCTTTAAATGCATCCTTTGTATGCCAGCTAAACTCTGCTTTGCCCAACACAATCATGGGATCACCATGACTGAGAACTCCCCTTGGTGTGGAGAATAACATTTGCAGTTCTCAGCTTGGTATTTAAAAGCTTTCACAATGTGTCTCAATCTACATTTCTAGAGTACTACTTCCCTTCCTCTGACCCACAATTAAAGACTATTCCCCAGGCACAGCAAACTATACACCATTTCCAAAACACATTCCCTTTCATTGCTGCCTTACCTTTGGCTATGCAGATGCATTCTCCCTAAAATGCCCTTCACACATTACCACTTCCAACTCTGGCAGATTGCCATTTTTCTGTCAAGATCCAAGTGTTTGAAATTATGGCCTCCCCTGAGACAGAATTAATTGCTACCTCCTTTTTCTGCAGCATTTTTTTCATACTTTGAATATAGCAGTTTTATGCCATAACATTTATTATATAAGTTTTATGTTTTAGATACTGACTTTCTAGATGACAACTAATATCCTTATAATGTAAATCTCGATAAACGTGCCTAGACCTTAACTAATGTACACATATACATTTTACAAGTGTGTGTCAGTATACAAATAGATATGTATACATGCACATACTTGCTGGACTTTATAGGAGTTATTATCAAAAACAGAATGCAAATTGATTAAACATGTTATTGTTGAAATGACTTCCATGGTTGTCTCTTAAATGTCAATCATTCAGATTTTCAAGTCAGGATTCTCATAATGCATTAAGTGTGGCTTTAAACACATGAAAGCACTTTTACCAAAAAACCAACATGATTGAAATATTGTAAGACATTTAAGGCATAAAAAAGTTTGGCCTGTACATACAGCGTGAAATTCTGTCTGTTCTATGGCAAATGTCTATATCCTCCAAAGTCATAGATAGTTACTCAAAGCAGAAATCAAGAATTAGAAATATGTAAATGTAGCATAGTTATCTGAATTATATTTGTTTCGATAACTGGTCAATGTTGGACTAAGAACATTTGCTCAGTATGTTAATACATGTAATAAAATAAACAGTTTATAAAAACAACCAATGAATCTGATTCTCATAGCAGAAAAGCTTTTAAAATGTCAATAATAAAAATGTTTTAAAATTGACATTATTACTATATTGTATAATATTCAGTACTATAAATATCATTTTAATGGAGTAACACTATTATATCATATATTAAATAATATAAATAATAAAAAAATTGTCAAAATGGAAAGTACATTCTCATAACTTCTGATTTTTTAATAACATTTAAAACACACATTTAGAAACTGAGAATTATGTAGTACAAACTTTATTCACATACATGGATTTTAAAAATGTAGTTATTAATAATATGCTTTCCACTTTTCACAAAATTCCCTTTGGATTGCTTTGCACTTGAATTACTGTAGTCATTGAAGTAAATAAATGTCCACTACATTATAAACAAACTTTTAAATTAGATGCAGTGTTTATTCTCTCGTGAAACAGGGATTTTAATGATCAAATTCATGAAACGCAACTTACAATGGAACCACGTAAGCCACACTCATCAAAAGTTCATAAAATACCTGGAAACAACATCAGAGAAAAGTTTTAGACTATGTCCTAGAATATGCCTGAATACCAAGAAATAGCAGCAATGGCACCTACTATTTAATCACCTTGTATGGGTCAGATGACATGTCAGATGTTATATATGTGTATATATACACATATAATATAACATATATATAATGTATGTATAATATATATTATCTAATCTTATAAAATATTCATATTTTGATTTTCCAGACTACTGACAAGTTCTAGAGTTTGTTGAATACCAGAAAGCTAGAAAACTGTCATTGGAAAACAAAAAGTCCACCGAAGCTGGAGATGCTTTTTCTCTACCTTGTAATGCCTTTCTTTGCTGTGGGCGGATGGTACTTATCCTATATTATGCCAGTACCATGCTGTTTTGGTTACAATAGCTTTATAGTATACTTTAGATTTTCGATATTAGTGCCCATGTCTCTCCTCCGTTTTACCCATCTCACCACACACACATAAGCAGAACATTCTGTGGTTTTGGATTTGTGTTTGACATTTTGATTTTCTATAATAATTTGATCTAAAGTAAAAATCAGTGTATCTATTTTTTTAAATGTCTAGGCATAACTGATTAAAATTTCTAGAAAATCCCAAAGAAGACAAAAGTCAATAAAACCTCCAAAACTAAAATTATAAATGTTGGTAGGAAAATCAGCCCAGTAAGTGAGGACAGGATGATTCATATTAAGACTTTAGGCCAAGAATTTGCATTTTTTAAAGTTATTTTTTCCAAAGCACTAGCAATAAATGATGAAATCCAGATATGGACACAAGCAATCTAGCCTCAGACATTTCATCTTTCCTAAATAATATGTTTTCAAAGGAATTTCAAGCAGTATTTAGAGATTCATTGAAGCTATTGACAAATACAGAATCTGAACATTTTTATTTGAGAATGACTTAAAATAAATGTATCTGCATATAAAAATGAAGAACAAAGAAAACATATAGATGCTCAGAAGAAAAGCAAACAGAAAAACTATATATATATAAACTATATATATATGTGTATATATATAAACTATATATATATGTATATATATAAACTATTATATGTATATATATAGTGTCTTATTGATTGACAATTGTAAAAACTATCTCCACCAATATACAATTATATACAGGAAGGTACAGCTTCTATAAAATAGAAATTGAAAAGAAAAATAAAGCTGCATACAGAGATGAAAGGAACAAGACAAGGTGAATGTAAAATGTACAAAATATGTATATACAATGAAACTAAAAAGCAATGAAAAACTTTTAACAAACATTGAATAAGACTTACTATGGGAGAGAATCACTGATGACAATGTGATTGATAAACTTGAGTAAGTTCCTTCAAATGAAGAAGAAAGAATCAAATATATGAAAAGGAAGATACGATATTAAAAGTTTATGGATTAATTAATTTCCACCTCAAGAATCATAAGTGTCCTGAGAATGAAAAGTTGAAATAATGAAGTCACTTTTAAAATTAATTTGAGAAAACATTAAAATAAATATAATGTTTGAGATCACATTCTGATAACACACAGTCATAATGTGAAATACATATTGAGTGTTTGAGAATGCAAATATGTTCCAGATAAAATAAATAATGATGCATCCTTAAAAGATACTTGGTTCACAAACACCACCAAACTCAAAAACAAAAGCAAAAATTAAAGGAAGGGTAAAGTGTGTTAGAAAAAAGAGAAAGAGGCAGACAGAAGCAGAGAGACAGCATGCAATTCCCAAATATTTGGTGTCATAGAGGAGTCACAATCTTTTATTAAATGAAATTAGTTGGATAGAAAATTGTATGCTGTGAGCCTAATTGTAAAAATTAAAATATATATGCATTGAAATATTAAAACATACAGAATTTTATGCATATAAATAGCTTTTCTGGAGTTATCTGTATATAAAATAAAGGAAAAGACCAATGTAAAGGGAATCAGTGGTTTAAATAACCATATATAAAAATAGCTTGATGTAAAATATAGCATATGTAGTGTTTACAATATATCAAATCCTTATACTTAGAACATTTATGATAAATAGTATTCATATTTTTTATTTGTATACATATAGTCTATATAATAATGTGTTGGGACTATAAGCCACCCTACAAAAATTGGCAGAGGAATAATAATAGGCAATCTAAAGTATAAAATACATTTTAAAAGGTAATAAAATTGTAACCACACAAAAAATAAAAAAATAAATAGAAACAGAAAAATGATAACAAAAAAGTAGTATAATTTTCTACTTATTAACTTGGAAAAGATATAAATCAGTAGCTAATATAGCATCCAGAATGACACATCTGGAGGGTGGTTTCATTCAGTTCTCTTGGGAGTATAAATTGATTACAAATTTCTGAAAGGCAAATTGGCAAGTACATTTCAAGCCTATGAATTTTTCAAAAATCTTCATCTAAAAAAACTTGCTTACAGATTAACTTCCTGTATAATATTCAGAAATATATACTAATATGTATATCTAAATGGGTTCATTAAAACACAACAACATCTAGAAACTGAGGCAATCTAAATACACATTGCTTAAATAATCATATTGGCAAAGGCAAAAATATAGGTTCAGTAATGTTTTTCTAAAATATTTTAATATCATAAAAGTCATAATATTGTTAATGAAATGAGGCAAGTAGAAAAGTATATGTCTGATGTATTTCTAATTTTTAAATAAAAATATATATGCACTGAAATATAAGAAAATTAATAACTTGCTAAATTTCTGAATGTCAGAAATGAATGTAATACTTTTTGTGCATATTCTGAATGGAAATACATATCCAGAAGATACACATAAATGCCATTTGAAAAATAAAGTAAAATGAGTTGAAGTAGTGTTAGGTAAACAAACCACTGGCATCACAAGGCATTTCCTCCTCCAGCTGTTCTTCTGGCCTGTCAGCCCATTCGTAGCAGTGAGAAGCCATTAGAGCAGGTGGCTGCTCATTTTATTTTGATATGGAAGATTAACCTCAGAGCTATTTCTGCATTTACTAGAAAACAGTGAGTCATGACAATTGTAAAACTATCTCCACTGCTATGCAATCAAATTATTTTATACCAAGGCTAACTCTCACAGGGGATGAATACTGACTGATAAAGGATGCAAATTATTTAGAATGTTTAAATTACTTTTTAAAAATTATTTTTCTCAATTTTTCTGTCAGCTATTTATAGATGAAAACATAATAGAAGGGTTATCATTAACAATACCACAATGTTATTAGTTTTGTTTTTCAAAGTGTCAAAGTGGAATTGTAACTAGTGATCTTGTGTTCAAATGAAACAAGCACTTATCTGTAACTCAAAAGAGTAGATATTTATCAGTTATTATTATTTAGTCTACAATTATTCTGTCCATATATGTATGTTTCTTTCATTTTCGAGAGTGGCTCTGCTATGTTCCCCCCAGATTCCTTTTGGTAATTAAGTAACAACACATTTTTAGATCAATGTAAGTACTAGGGCTATTTTGACCTTGTATTTGAAATAATCTGCTACACTAGGGATGAGACATGCAAGATAAATTTAGAGGAAAAACTTAATTAGCATTTAGTGTGCGTTGTTTGCTGGTTCAAGTAATTCGCCTTTGTGAATTTGGCCAGAACATTAATATTATCACACTGCAATCAGTATTTGTCAGTTCTCATCAACAGTATCATCTACTTCTTAGGACTATCTTGGGTGTTTTCAGGCCATGTAATGGGAAACAAATTAGCAATAATGAGAGGTAGATTGTAGACTTTAAAAATGGCACATTAAAAAATTACTAATAATAGATACTAACCTCTCAAAGAATATAAATATATGTGAAACTACCTCTAATTTTTTCATAGGAGCAAAATACATAGTTTCAAATTTTATTCAGCATATTAAATTGTAACATAATTTAAAATTTACTCATAAAGATACTCTCATAGGCTTATTATATATGATGCCTTGGCAAGACATTAAAAACCCAAAACCTATGACTCAGTGAGGTAATTTTTGATGAAATATTTACCCTTTTTAAAATACGACTGTGGTAATTAATTTTGATGTGTCAACTTCCCTAGACTATGCTACCTAGTTGTTTGATCAAACAGTAGTCTACACATTGTTGTGAGGGTACCCACAAATATGACTAATATTTACAGTTAACTTTAAGTAAAGCAGATTACCTTCCATAATGTGGATGAGCTTCATCCAATCAATTGAAAGTCCTAAGAGCAAAGAAAGGTTTCCTGAAGAAGCAATTCTGCTTGAAGACTGTCCATTAAAAACCTACCTGAGTTTTCAGCATCAGACTGGCCTGCCCTGCAGACTTTGGAGTCAAGATTGCAGCATCAATTCTTACTGAATTTCTAGCCTGCTGGCTTGCTGTATGCATTTTAGACTTCCCAGCCCCCACAATCACATATGCAAATTCCTTAATCAATCTCTCTCTCTCTCTCTCACTCTTCTCTCCTCATCTGTTGGCTCTGTTGCCCTGGAGAACTCTGACTCTAATACAATGACCAAATGTGATTGTAAGAGTTTCTCTAGAGTGGAATCATTGTGCTGTAAACACACTAGATATTGTCAAATTGTCTTCCAAAATGTTTATACACACTGCTCAGCAATCTCACCCATCCCTGCTATTGTTACCTTAAAAATATTGTCAGTTTGATGAATGTGGAATGGTATTGCCTAGTGTTTTCTACTTCATGTGTTTCTTGTCAGCATCATGTTACATAGAAAAATACCATAACAAAAAAGGACAGGAATATTAAATCATCCAAGTACCTATTATTTTATTTGAGGTTTGAGTAGCATTTAATGTATGGCATGATATTAGCCACTTAGGAATCTTACAAACTTACGGGGCTTGATGTGACGTTGGTGAGATTTAGTGCCAAGTCACGTTACTCATAGTAGAGAATTCTGCCAGTGGTTCTGGCTGTCTCTTTTAGATAGTGGAAGCTGAAAGAGAGAGATAGTTAGGAAGCAGCATTTGTAGCAATATTTGGTAAAAGTAGTATGGCAAGGAAAATGGAAAAATCAATACTTCAAATGCTATGGCCCATAAAATTAAATTTCTTGACAGAATATGCAGGTGTGAGAGGGAAATTATACACTGAAAAAGAAAAAAATGGATGTGCTAATGGCTACAGTTATCTATGAGGCAGTTGTGAGTGAGACTCTACTGCTCAAGTGAGAGGTTTTCCTGAGGACCATAGCTAAGCTGGGAAGACCATCTCTCTACTCACATAACTTTGCAATTAGTTTCTCTCAAGCTTTTTTTTTTTTTTTTTTTAAACAAAAATGTCCTGTTTTTGATCTGCTACAATCTTGAAAATAATGAATTCTGATTTAGTAGTTGCTTGAAGAAGAAACTCTAGCCTCAGAGTTATCCATGTAGATTCTGCACTCATTGACTTCTCTAAATATCTGTGGCATTTTTTTCTCTGGCTACCTAAGGTTAAACGGCATTCTCCCTCAAAAAAAAAAAAAGTCTTTTTAATATCTTTTTTTAAGCTTCCAGTTCTCTCTGTAAATATGTGGCTTCAATGACAGATATCTATACATGAAATCCTTTAAACTATACCCATGTTGTATTAAAATTGAAATATATTTTGTGAGTTATTTGTTAGGTTTGTTTCCAATATGAGTAAATCTTCAACTTCTACTGTTTTTTTTTTTTTTTTTTTTTGCTGTTAACAGGTACTAATTAAATATTTTGTCAAGTGAAAAATCACACCTGAGTAAGCTTAGGTAATCAACTCTACTTGCCCTGTCAGATTCCCATTTCTTGTTAATATTCTTTAGCGAAGGGAAGTTTGGAAAAATTCTATATATGAGGGACTTTAAGCTGTCAATATGTATGATGAACTTTGAGCGTGCAATGTGTATAAGAGCTTGGAATTTTAGGGACATGTCATAAAACAGACTTTTTAGAGAAAGTACTACTTATGTCAATAGTGGCAGGTTAATTAAAATAGCAGTTTTCTAGTGATGTTTTATGTATACCATATATAATAATAATAAAATCAATTTCCCATATTATCAATAGTATTCTTTTCTTTGTGATTTTGGGGGCCTTGGTCAATTGATGGTGATTTCTGGTGTTTAAAATTGTGTTAATCCGTGCTACCCTTGGCATACAGGCAATTTAAGGAAAACGTTTTTTATAATCCTTTATTTGTAGTTTCAAGAAACCTCCTAAATAAGTAAATCAAAAGGGAAAACTTTTTAAAGTCTCAGGCATCTATGAGAATTGCAACAACAAGAGACAGACAAATTTCTAGATAGATAGGGAAAGGTTTCCAGTGAAACCCGACCTTTAAGCCAAAGACAGCCTAAAGTCTGAAAACCAAACTGCCAAATTCTGGATAGAGTCCATTACCAGAGTAAGAATCTTTACCTATGTCTTATCCACTCTCTATCGATTGGTTCCTTCTGGATGATTTATTTTAAACAATCAAATAGTGCTTTTTCCAAAGACCACTTATGGACTAATCAGCTTGCATTCCCCCATTGTAAGCCCATAAAAACACTGAACTCAGTCACACTGTCAACTACCCACTCTCACATCCCCTCTCACAGATGAGAGCTTTCCTTCTGTTGTTCAATAAAATTATTCTCTGTCTTGTGTGAATCTGGTGTCTGGTGTCCACACACCTTATTCCTCTTGGTTGTGGTACAAAAACCTGGAACCTGCTAAACAGCAGGCGTGAAAAGAGCTGTAACATGCTCCTATTCACTGGACTATGGGAGAAAGAGAGTTGTAACATGCTCCCGCTCAACAAGGTACAAGCTATTGGAATGAAGAGCTGTGACATCTCTTGGGGGCCCAGACCTCAGGACTCCCTAAGCAGGAACTGTAACACCCCTTGGGACCTTGCAATTGCTAGCATCTCTGAGTTTTGGGATGTCATCTTGTTCCCCTCATCCAGATGCTGGTGCACAATGCAGAAGCCACTCACAGCACCCTGGGTCCAGCTGTGGGCTGAGTATAGTGTCATGGCAGGCGTGAGATCCTAGTGAGCAAGAGCCCAGGCAGTGGTGGTGGTGGCTACAGAGGTTTTCAGCTGCTGAAGTAGCACTGGAAGAATCCTGTAACAGGAACATCTATAATGTATTTGAGCCTCAGAAATGATTGGGACCAAATATAAAACTAACATCACAACTTTGTGTTTCTTGTTTCTGCTTCATTCAGGATATGTGTTCCAGCCTCTCCTAGTGAAGGTCATCCTTTCTGCAAGTGGAAAGTGGTTTGGTGGTCAGTGTTTCTAAATTTTACATCTAAAATTTTTTGGTGTTTAGTTTCCCAGTTTTAATTTTGGGGGAAAAAAGTGGAAGAAATTTGGCTATCTTAGTTTGGATCAAATGCCCATTGTTGGACCAGTCAACCATATCTAGGAGAAAGGACTGTAATCATTAACTTATTTAGAAACAAATGCTAACCACTAGACTAATCTGTCTGACTAGAAAACAAGGGAAAATGAGAATCTGAATTTTCCATTTGTCACCACATAATGGAATCAGCCAAGGGACAATTTTTAGAACAGCTTTTTCTGAGAAGAGAGGAGAACATTACACACAATTCAAATGAAGGATGTCTTCTACAAGTCTTATTTAAATATAACCAACCCTTGCTTAACTGACATATTGATTCTGGGACAACATTCCTAATGAAGGAAATAAATATTTCAATACACTGTGCTCCTAATGGCATGACATTTGCAAAATGATTTAATCTGATGTGCCTCAGTTTGCTTAAATAGGAAAAGAAGAAAACATTAGAAACTACTTAGTAAAGTTGCCCAACGACATAATACATTGAAAAATATATGTAATTGAAAACAATATAATATTATATGAGATTCAGTTACAAGTTTTACTGACAATGCTACAGAGTTGCTTGCATTTGCTATGTTGTCTCATAGATAAAATCGGAAACAGCAGCTAAATTAAAAGAACAGCTTTCATATTTTGTAATTTGATATGTTTTGGATGATATATAATTTGGATGTTAATTACTATTCTCTGACTTAGAAGATGTAACTCAGAGGTTATTCATTTCTGAGTTTAATTTATTTACTTGTGTCTAAGTTTTTCATCAGAATATTTGGTATAATAATACATACTTTATAGGATTTCCAGGATTCTGTTAATTATCACTTAGAATAGTGCTTTACTATATAATAATTTATCAGAAAAAGAGTAAAGGCAACCTGTTTTTTGCTGGCTTGTTTTTACAGTGTCTACATTTTTACATTCTTATTGTTTGTAGATCTTTTTGGTTATTTATCAAATATATTTTCTCAGAGAAAGAATAACAGAAAATTTGTTGCTCCTAATTTGCATCATCAACACATCCAATCTTTGACATTTAATTTCAATTAATAGCAAAAAAAATTTTTAGTATTTTTATATGATCTAGAGTCTCAAAAGTACTAGGGTTGGAGTATCTATGCCGGACACACTGACATTAATTTCAGAAGCACAGCACAGAGTGAGTGGAGAATATCTTTCTGATATTTCCTTTCCTCCACGGACCATGGACCTCCGCAATGGTCATTCACAATCTATGCTCTCATGGTAATTGTTATGAGTCAAGTTTACATCAGCAAAACTATAGAAAATCAGATACAATCAGAAATATAGTGGTAATTTATGTGTGAAGCAGAATAAGTCATAAATATATGATTAATGACCAATCATTAGAGATAATTATCCAAAATTATCCACAACAATATTTACTCTCTTACTAAATTAGAACTTTCTCACTAATATCCTACATAATATTTATAGAATGATTAAAGACTTTTCAGTAAAAAAAGTATTTAAATAAGAAACAGAAAAAAAGATGTAATGAGTACTTACATCTCTTATATTTTTTCCTTTTCTAAGTTTATGAGTTATACATTTTGCATGTTCAATTAGGAAATAATAATTTTTCATTGAGCAAACTCAAGAATTTTAAAATGCTACAATTAAAAATCTTAACTTTCTATTTTTAAAAAGTATAAGTTTCACCAAAATAAAACATTACATCATTGTATGTTATAAAATACTGACAATGAAACATTAAAAATATTTGTCTGTATTCAATTATTTATTAGATGTATTTCATTTATATAAAGATCACAAAACATTTAACACAAAAGAAGTATTTCATTTATATAAAGATAACAAAATATTTAACACAAACTAATAAAATATACCAAATTGTGTACAGGTTGTATCAGGAAACCTAAAAGATATATAGTTCGCTAAACAGGGGAAGTAAATCTAAGTTAGAACTTTAAGAACAAGCAGTATTTATTATAAAAATTTGGAAAACTAAAGTTCCCAAAACATAAAATATTTTAAATACATTTTAAAATTACCAGAGCTTTATAATGTATAACTTAAAATATTGAAGATATTTATAAATGCCATATTATCTATTTCATACTTTTAATTTAATAACAATAGGAACACTAAAATAAACTAGAAAATAAAATGTGCAAAAACAGATTTTACAAAGCAATATATATATATTACTTCATTGTATTCATTTGTAATTAAATTGAATAGCAAGAGATTCTGTGTTATAATCAAGATGCTTTATGAAAAAGAATCAGTCTAAAATTTTAATTCACAGATGAAAGTAACAATCATTTGAAATTATATGTACTTCAAGAATGGTTTTGAATATATCACTAGAAAATCCTCAAGAACTTAAAAAATATGAATATTAGGAAAACTGATATTCTAGTAACCCTCAACTGATTGAAGGATAATGTTAAACAGATGGTGATGACAGATCTGGAATTAGTTTGAATGAGTGATATTCCCCAGAGGTCAGACGTGGTTTCAGTTTTTAAAAATATCTTTTTGATGACCTGATTGAAAAAGTTTTGAGTGTGATTTTTACATTTTTTGAAATATTTTTTGATTGTGTGTGTGTTTATTAAACCAATATAATTTACAAACCTAAACTTAAATAATTCAAATATATTTATAAGCATCTTTTGAAAATTATGGTAGTTATTATATTATATATATAATTATATATATAATTAATGAGGAAACTTTAAATCCATACCTTTATAATTGGGTTTAAGTAATTTTAGTTTGTACTGAATTATGACTTTTAATTTACTTGACCAAAAATTAGGAAAAGTCTTCAGCAATATAGTGAATATTACATTTGTATTACTCAATGTTCTGATTCCTTGGAGATTCCCTAGTCGCAATGAGTTTATAAAGTCAACTAAAAGATGTTCTTTCCTTAAAAAGATTAATTTAAATTCTGTACTCTCAAATGTATGTTTTATACCTTATAACTATTTATATGACAAGTTTTGATGATATTTCTAAAGTAAGCTTAAGGATTCAAAACCTACTTTCAATGAAATGTCACTAAATTTTCACAGATTTTTAAAATAACTTCTCAGTGGATGATGTCCTAAAGTTCACTAAAAGGAAAGACATTTTGCAAAATAATAATTTTGTGTTTTATTTTTCTATTCATTAGGCAAAGAAATTTTGTATTGTACATGAGTGTAATTTTAACTCTTTGTCTATGATTGAAATAAAGTAAATGGCTTTTGATAAAACTGGTTATTGACACCTGAAATTGACAGTGTTGAAACAAATAAATAAAATTAGTATCCTGGCACAATTGTGGTCTTCAAGCAAAAGTGATGACACACAAAGCAAAAATCAGATAACAAGCTTATTCCTTTGTTGTCAGATGCATTCGAATTTTTTTGAATGAGACCATCCTCCTGGTTGTGTAATGATGATGTGTGAATAATAAGTAAGCAAGTGTAGCTATCTATAATAATTTTTTTACATGTATATGCATATAAACCAAATTTTTAAATGTATTCAGTACAGCCAGAAAGCAAAATGCCTTTAAACCTTGAGATTATCCTTGTGAAATTATTGCCTCTGGAAAGAAAAGTGAAGAAAGCAAACAAGCAGTAACCATTAAAACATTTTCGACTGAATGAAATTGTCTATTGCACACTCAGTAAATCTTTTATAAGTTTATGTCTTTTGGTTTCAAAACATTTTAATTTACTGTAAAAAGTAATAGGGTTTCTGTCATCAATATATGATTTGTAATGCCTTAATAAAGAGTATGATGTCTTATACCCAACTTCTGTGGATAAAAATCTCAAGTTTTATGTGCCCTTAGAATCTCAATATTGTGGTGCAGGCTGCATATTTTGGTACAAGAAACCATAAATATTACATGGATAATATTTATTGTTTTCAACACATTTTTTGAAACAAGTAAATGTGCATGTTGTGGGCCAGCTTTGAAAAATGCCAATATTTCCACTATTTAATATATGTTCAACATCACTTTAATAAAGTTTGAGTACAACAGAGACTCATCTCTTTCCTTAAAGTACTACATAATTAACGATTAATTTCCCGTGGTCAAGAAAAATACTGGTGACTTAGCATACAGGATGAACCCTGACAATTTCTCCTATGCATATTCATATTATTTTGTTTTTGCAAATTAATAGAGGTACTCATGAATGTAGTCTTTAATTGCTAAATACATGTGTTTCCTAGATAAATGCATTGGTCAATAGTGATAAGCTTAACAAAGGTATTTTTAAATAGTGACCATTATTTTAAGTCTTTTATTTTTCTTGTTGGCTGTTTATCATAATCTATTATTACCAGCATTGCTGAGTTAGAAATCTGATGTATATTTAAATGATTAATTCAAAGTTACTCTATATAATAATTATTGCTGAAGTCAATAGCACTCAAATGTTGATATAGATGAATGGATTACATATCTATAGGTGAGAAACAGTTCTACATAGACTTAAATACCTTTCAATTCATGTCATCTTGATAACACAAAAGTGAATATCACCACACTAAAACTGGAAAAGCAATTTTTAAGTTCACATAAAATCTAATTCATTTTGAGAGTTTAAACCTGTGAACTCAAAAGTACCTGAGACAGGTCTCAAACAGTTTAAAAAGTTAATTTTGTCAAGGTTAGGGATGAGCCCATGACACAGCCTCAGGAGGTATTGATGACATGTTTCCAAGGTGGTTAGAGTACAGCTTGCTTACATAGATTTTAGGGAGACATAATACATCAGTGAATACATGTAAGATGTACATGGGTTTGATCTGGAATGGTGAGACAACTCAGTGGGGCTTTCAGCTCATAGGTAGATTTAAAGATTTTCTGACTGGCAATTGTTTGAAATAGGTAAGTTATTTTGCAAAGGACTGGAATCAACAGAAAGTAATGTCTGGGTGATGATAAGGGATTGTGGGGACTAAGTTTTATTATGCAGATGAAGCCCTCAGGTAGCAGGCTTCAGAGAGGATCACTTCTAAATGTTTCTTATCAGACTTAAGGTGTATGTTGATGCTAATGCTGGTCGACTTATCCTGGTCAAAATTCCAAAAAGGAGGAGGTCAAAGTAAAGCATATCTGACCCCTTCTTGCCATCATGGCAACTAGTTATTCAAGTTCACTTTGGAATGCTCTTGGCCAAGAGGAGGTGTTTGTTCAGATGGTTAAGGCTTAGATTTTTATTTTTAATTCACAAACACAACCAAAGACATATTGTTCATTGACACAAATTCAATTCCTGAATAAGTCTTGCTAGTTTTGTAGATTTTTAATGAATATCTGAGTGCCCATATTTATTTTTCATTAGTAAAATATTTTGATACCTTGGAAATATGCAGATTAAAACTAAACAAACATAATGTGTATTATAAAAAGTAGTCAATGTCTTCTTTATTATTACTTGTGGTGTTGGTGTCAAATATCAGTTTCATACATGAAAATAATATTCCTCTGTTCTGGAATTATTAAAAGCTTTTTTCTATATGATTATGTGAAATGTGCTAATTTTACCCTGTGTGTTTTATTCAGCACATTTGAGTTAAAAGAGGAAAGTAAGCCTCTACCCACATTGAAGTTAGTAATTTCATTATGTAATATGTCCATGTCGAAGTCTAGAAAAGCTGAAATCACAGGACAAAAATCATTGAGTTCTATTAAAAACTTTTTGTGGAGAAATCATATGCCCTGCAACCATCAATCACTTCAGTAAAAAATACCAGGCAATCAATACACCATTCAATTTTAACCTTATACATAATGGATTTTGCCTGATTTATTCACATTTTAATGTTATATAATCAATAAAATGTGATGACTATTATTTATAATTGATTGTGTTTTCGCTTCCATCTTCTTTAGGTTTTTTTTTTTTTTTTTTTTTTTTTTTTTTTTTTTTTTGAGGCGGAGTCTCGCTCTGTCGCCCGGACTGGAGTGCAGTGGCCGGATCTCAGCTCACTGCAAGCTCCGCCTCCCGGGTTCCCGCCATTCTCCTGCCTCAGCCTCCCGAGTAGCTGGGACTACAGGCGCCCGCCATCTCGCCCAGCTAGTTTTTGTATTTTTAGTAGAGACGGGGTTTCACCGTGTTCGCCAGGATGGTCTCGATCTCCTGACCTCGTGATCCGCCCGTCTCGGCCTCCCAAAATGCTGGGATTACAGGCTTGAGCCACCGCGCCCGGCCCCATCTTCTTTAGTAAGTGTGAGAATAAAAGACTATAGTCAGGTAAACAGAAAATAAGAAAATTATACTAGACACCTATGGATTAAGTTCATAACTGAATGTATTTCAATGAATGTTATATAATGAGAATGACAGGTAATAGAGGAGAATGAAGAAAGGTCATCATGGTCACTAGAAAGCAAATAACATTTTATTGGTGCTGAGATTTGAGTTAATTCATGTCCATATTCTATATTAGTCACCTGATCAATTCCAAAGCTATAAAACAGAATAAATTGCATAACATATAATTATTTTCTTTGCAGGTGATGGTATTACTTAAAAAAGTTCTGGTTCTGCTAGCTAATGTTGATGTTGCACTATTGTTTGTAGAGATAAGAAATTATCAACTTTCCAACTAGCTAGTTGTCAGAAAAGCAGTTCATTTCAACTTCCAGGACTGGAATCAAAGTACCAAAAATGTGTATAAAATGTGGAAACCAAAAACATAATTATCATTTTTTTAAAAATTGAAAGATGTATACAGACATATGTTACAAATGTCTAAAATAAAAATATATATTCAACTAGTAAATACATACACATTATTATAATGATAGTAATATATAGTTATCACATACTAGCACTGTACTAAGATTTTTCCTCAAAGATTTATTGATATAACTAAACAGCAAAACACATATATTTAAATAGCATACATATTAGCGTAAGTTTACCTCCATAATACCATCAGCACAATGAAGATAATGAACATACTCATCATTCCCAAGAATTCCTTTAGGCCCCATTGTAATACCCCTGTCCCTCCTTGTTACTTCTCAATCACAAGCAAGTATTTTTTGCTTTCTGCTACTATTGTAAATCATATTATTTTCTTAATTTTATTTTTGACTAGTTCTATATTGGTGTACAGAAACACAATGATTTTGTGTAAAGTGTAGCCTGCACTTTACTGAAATCTAAAATATTTTTGGTGAAGCCTGTAAACTTTTCTATATATAAAATCATGTCATCTGCACACAGAAATGATTTAACTTCCTTCTTCCTCATTTAGATGTTTTTTTTTTTTTTAAATATATATATTTTTTCTTACCTAATTGCTCTGGCTATGACTTCTAGTACTATATTGAACACATGTGGTGAAATTAGGAATCACGTTGCTGATACAGATCCTAGAAAAGCTTTTAGCTCTTCCCTACGGAGTATGTTAGCTGTGGGCTTCTTATATGTGACCTTTATTTTGTAGACAAACATTCCTTTATACTTAAATTGTTTAGAGTTCTTTTTGTTTTTTGAGACAGAGTCTCGCTCTGTCACCCAGGCTGAAGTGCAGTGGCCGGATCTCAGGTCACTGCAAGCTCCGCCTCCCGGGTTTATGCCATTCTCCTGCCTCAGCCCACCGACTAGCTAGTACTACAGGTGCCCGCCACCTCATCCAACTAGTTTTTTGTATTTTTTTTTAATAGAGACGGGGTTTCACTGTGTTTTTATCATAAAAACGATGTTACATGCTGTCAATACCTTCTCTACATCTATTGAGATATTCTTTTATTGTTCATTTTATTAATGTGATTTATCACTTTTTTTATTATACTTTAAGTTCTAGGGTACATGTGCATAACGTGCAGGTTTGTTACATATGCATACTCGTGCCGTGTTGGTGTGCTGCACCCATCAACTCAACAGCACCCATCAATTCATCATTTACATCAGGTATAACTCCCAATGCAATCCCTCCCCTCTCCTCCCTCCCCATGATAGGCCCCGGTGTGTGATGTTCCCCTTCCCGAGTCCAAGTGATCTCATTGTTCAGTTCCCACGTATGAGTGAGAACATGCAGTGTTTGGTTTTCTGTTCTTCTGATAGTTTGCTAAGAATGATAGTTTCCAGCTGCATCCATGTCCCTACAAAGGACGCAAACTCATCCTTTTTTATGGCTACATAGTATTCCATGGTGTATATGTGCCACATTTTCTTAATCCAGTCTGTCACTGATGGACATTTGGGTTGATTCCAAGTCTTTGCTATTGTGAATAGTGACGCAATAAACATACGTGTGCATGTGTCTTTATAGCAGCATGATTTATAATGCTTTGGGGATATACCCAATAATGAGATGGCTGGGTCATATGGTACATGTAGTTCTAGATCCTTGAGGAATTACCATACTGTTTTCCATAATGGTTGAACTAGTTTACAATCCCACCAACAGTGTAAAAGTGTTCCTATTTCTCCACATCCTCTCCAGCACCTGTTGTTTCCTGACATTTTAATGATTGCCATTCTAACTGGTGTGAGATGGTATCTCATTGTGGTTTTGATTTGCATTTCTCTGATGGCCAGTGATGATGAGCATTTTCTCATGTGTCTGTTGGCTCTATGAAAGTCTTCTTTTGAGAAATGTCTGTTCATATCCTTTGCCCACTTTTTTATGGGGTTGTTTGTTTTTTTTCTTGTAAATTTGTTTGAGTTCTTTGTAGATTCTGGATATTAGCCCTTTGTCAGATTAGTAGGTTGCAAAAATTTTCTCCCATTCTGTAGGTTGCCTGTTCACTCTGATGGTAGTTTCTTTTGCTGTGCAGAAGCTCTTTAGTTTAATTAGATCCCATTTGTCAATTTTGGCTTTTGCTGCCGTTGCTTTTGGTGTTTTAGACATGAAGTCCTTGCCCATGCCTTGGTTCTTAATGGTACTACCGAGGTTTTCTTCTAGGGTTTTTATGGTATTAGGTCTAACATTTAAGTCTCTAATCCATCTTGAATTAATCTTCGTATAAGGGGTAAGGAAAGGATCCAGTTTCAGCTTTCTACTTATGGCTAGCCAATTTTCCCAGCACCCTTTATTGAATAGGGAATCCTTTCCCCATTTCTTGTTTCTCTCAGGTTTGTCAAAGATCACATGGCTGTAGATGTGTGGTATTATTTCTGAGGACTCTGTTCTGTTCCATTGGTCTATATCTCTGTTTTGGTACCAGTACCATGCTGTTTTGGTTACTGTAGCCTTGTAGTATAGTTTGAAGTCAGGTAGCGTGATGCCTCCTGCTTTGTTCTTTTGACTTAGGATTGTCTTGGCAATGCGGGCTCTTTTTTGGTTCCATATGAACTTTAAAGCAGTTTTTTCCAATTCTGTGAAGAAACTCATTGGTAGCTTGATGGAGATGGCATTGAATCTATAAATAACCTTGGACAGTATGGCCATTTTCACGATATTGAGTCTTCCTATCCATGAGCATGGTATGTTCTTCCATTTGTTTGTGTCCTCTTTTATTTCACTGAGCAGTGGTTTGTAGTTCTCCTTGAAGAGGTCCTTTACATCCCTTGTAAGTTGGATTCCTAGGTATTTTATTCTCTTTGAAGCAATTGTGAATGGAAGTTCATTCCTGATTTGGCTCTCTGCTTGTCTGTTACTGATGTATAAGAATGATTGTGATTTTTGCACATTAATTTTGTATCCTGAGACTTTGCTGAAGTTGCTTATCAGCTTAAGGAGATTTTGGGCTGAGACAATGGGGTTTTCTAAACATACAATCATGTCATCTGCAAACAGGGACAATTTGACTTCTTCTTTTCCTAACTGAATACCCTTGATTTCTTTCTCTTGCCTGATTGCCATGGCCAGAACTTCCAACACTATGTTGAATAGGAGTGGTGAGAGAGGGCATCCCTGTCTTGTGCCAGTTTTCAAAGGGAATTTTTTCCAGTTTTTTCCCATTCAGTATGATATTAGCTGTGGGTTTGTCATAAACAGCTCTTATTATTTTGAGATACGTTCCATCAATACCGAATTTATTGAGTGTTTTTAGCATGAAGGGCTGTTGAATTTTGTCAAAAGCCTTTTCTGCATCTATTGAGATAATCATGTGGTTCTTGTCTTTGGTTCTGTTTATATGCTGGATTATGTTTATTGATTTGCGAATGTTGAACCAGCTTACATCCCAGGGATGAAGCCCACTTGATCATGGTGGATAAGCTTTTTGATGTGCTGCTGAATCCCGTTTGCCAATATTTTATTGAGAATTTTTGCATCGATGTTCATCAGGGATATTGGTCTAAAATTCTCTTTTTTTGTTGTGTCTCTGCCAGGCTTTGGTATCAGGATGAGGTTGGCCTCATAAAATGAGTTAGAGAAGATTCCCTCTTTTTCTATTGATTGGAATAGTTTCAGAAGGAATGGTACCAGCTCCTCCTTATACCTCTGGTAGAATTCAGTTGTGAATCCATCTGGTCCTGGACTTTTTTTCGTTGGTAGGCTATTAATTATTGCTCAATTTCAGAGCCTGCTATTGGTCTATTTAGGGATTCAACTTCTTCCTGGTTTAGTCTTGGAAGAGTGTAAGTGTCCAGGAACTTATCCATTTCTTCTAGATTTTCTAGTTTATTTGTGTGGAGGTGTTTATAGTATTCTCTGATGGTAGTTTGTATTTCTGTGGGGTCGGTGGTAATATCCTCTTTATCATTTTTTATTGCGTCTATTTGATTCCTTTCTCTTTTCTTCTTTATTAGTCTTGCTAGCGGTCTGTCAATTTTGTTGATCTTTTCAAAAAACCAACTCCTGGGTTCATTGATTTTTTGGAGGGTTTTCTGTGTCTCTATCTCCTTCAGTTCTGCTCTGATCTTATTCATTTCTTGCCTTCTGCTAGCTTTTGAATGTGTTTGCTCTTGCCTCTCTAGTTCTTTTAATTGTGATGGTAGAGTGTCAATTTTAGATCTTTACTGCTTTCTCTTGTGGGCATTTAGTGCTATAAATTTCCCTCTACACACTGCTTTAAATGTGTCCCAGAGATTCTGGTATGTTGTATCTTTGTTCTCATTGGTTTCAAAGAACATCTGTATTTGTGCCTTCATTTCATTAAATACCCAGTAGTCATTCAGGAGCAGGTTGTTCAGTTTCCATGTAGTTGAGCGGTTTTGATTGAGTTTCTTAGTCCTGAGTTTTAGTTTGATTGCACTGTGGTGTGAGAGAGAGTTTGTTATAATTTCTGTTCTTTTACATTTGCAGAGGAGTGCTTTACTTCCAATTATGTAGTCAATTTTGGAATAAGTGCAATGTGGTGCTGCGAAGAATGTATTGCTGTTCAGTTGCTGCAGTCCGACCAGTGAGAGCTGAAGCAGGTGAGGCTTTACCTCACCTAGGAAGCACAAGGGGGAAAGGAATCCCTTTTCCTAGCCAGGGGAGTTGAGACACACAACACCCGGAAAATCGCGTAACTCCCACCCCAATACTGCACTTTAAGCAAAAGGACACACCAGGAGAATATATCCCAAACCTGGCCGGGAGGATCCCACACCCACGGAGCCTCCCTCATTGCTAACACAGCAGTCTGTGGCGATCTAACCCCAAGGCAGCAGCGAGGCTGTGGGAGGGGCGCCCGCCATTGCTGAGGCTTAAGTAGGTAAACAAAGCCACTGGGAAGCTCGAACTGGGTGGAGCTCACAGCAGCTCAAGGAAACCTGCCTGTCTCTGTAGACTCCACCTCTGGGGACAGGGCACAGTTAACAACAACAACAACAAAAGCAGCAGGAACCTCTACAGAAGCAAACGACTCTCTCTGACAGCTTTGAAGAGAGCAGTGGATCTCCCAACACGGAGGTTGAGATCTGAGAACGGACAGACTGCCTGCTTAAGTGGGTCACTGACTCCTGAGTAGCCTAACTGGGAGATATCCCCCACTAGGGGCAGTCTGACACCCCACACCTCACAGGGTGTAGTACACCTCTGAGAGGAAGCTTCCAAAGGAAGAATCAGACAGGTACACTCGCTGTTCAGCAATATTCTATCTTCTGCAACCTCTGCTGCTGATACCCAGGCAAACAGGTTCTGGAGTGGACCTCAAGCCATCTTCTACAGACTTACAGCAGAGGGTCCTGACTGTTAGAAGGAAAACTATCAAACAGGAAGGACACCTATACCAAAACCCCATCAGTACGTCACCATCACCAAAGACCAGAGGCAGATAAAACCACAAAGATGGGGAAAAAGCAGGGCAGAAAAGCTGGAAATTCAAAAAATAAGAGCGCATCTCCCCCTGCAAAGGAGCACAGCCCATCACCAGCAATGGATCAAAGCTGGTCAGAGAATGACTTTGACGAGATGAGAGAAGTCTTCAGCCCATCAAACTTCTCAGAGCTAAAGGAGGAATTACGTACTCAGCGCAAAGAAATTAAAAATCTTGAAAAAAGAGTGGAAGAATTGACAGCTAGACTAATTAATGCAGAGAAGGTCATAAACGAACTGACAGAGATGAAAACTATGACACGAGAAATATGTGACAAATGCACAAGCTTCAGTAACCGACTCCATCACCTGGAAAAAAGAGTATCAGCAATTGAGGATCAAATGAATGAAATGAAGTTAGAAGAGAAACCAAAAGAAAAAAGAAGAAAAAGAAATGAACAAAGCCTGCAAGAAGTATGGGATTATGTAAAAGACCAAATCTACGTCTGATTGGGGTACCTGAAAGTGAGGGGGAAAATGGAACCAAGTTGGAAAACACTCTTCAGGATATCATCCAGGAGAACTTCCCCAACCTAGTAGGGCAGGCCAACATTCAAATTCAGGAAATACAGAGAACGCCACAAAGATACTCCTCCAGAAGAGCAACTCCAAGACACATAATTGCCAGATTCACCAAAGTTGAAATGAAGGAAAAAATCTTAAGGGCAGGCAGAGAGAAAGGTCGGGTTACCCACAAAGGGAAGCCCATCAGACTAACAGCAGATCTCTCGGCAGAAACTCTCCAAGCCAGAAGAGAGTGGGGGCCAATATTCAACGTTCTTAAAGAAAAGAATTTTCAACCCAGAATTTCATATCCAGCCAAACTAAGTTTCATCAGTGAAGGAGAAATAAAATCCTTTACAGATAAGCAAATGCTTAGAGATTTTGTCACCACCAGGCCTGCCTTACAAGAGACCCTGAAGGAAGCCCTAAACATGGAAAGGAACAACCGGTACCAGCCATTTCAAAAACATGCCAAAATGTAAAGACCATCAAGTCTAGGAAGAAACTGCATCAACTAACGAGCAAAATAACCAGTTACTATCATAATGGCAGGATCAAGTTCACACATAACAATATTAACCTTAAATGTAAATGGACTAAATGGTCCAATTAAAAGACACAGACTGGCAAACTGGATAAAGAGTCAAGACCCATCAGTCTGCTGTATTCAGGAGACCCATCTCACATGCAGAGACATACATAGGCTCAAAATAAAGCGATGGAGGAAGATCTACCAAGCAAATGGAGAACAAAAAAAAGCAGGGGTTGCAATCCTAGTCTCTGATAAAACAGACTTTCAACCATCAAAGATCAAAAGAGACAAAGAAGGCCATTACATAATGGTAAAGGGATCAATTCAACAGGAAGAGCTAACTATCCTAAATATATATGCACCCAATACAGGAGCACCCAGATTCATATAGCAAATCCTTACAGACTTACAAAGAGACTTAGACTCCCATACAATAATAATGGGAGACTTCAACACTCCACTGTCAAAATTAGACAGATCAACGAGAGAGAAAGTTAACAAGGATATCCAGGAATGGAACTCATCACTGCACCAAGCGGGCCTAATAGACATCTATAGAACTCTCCACCCCAAATCAACAGATTTATCACATTTTATATTTTCGATATTGAAACATTTTTGCATCCATGCATAAATCCCACTTGAGCATAGTGTATGATTTATTAAATTACAATTTAGTTTACTGTACTAGCATTTTGTTGAGAATTTTGCATCTGCATTTTTTTCAAAGATATTTGCCTATAATTATTTTTTAGTGTTCTTGTCTGGATTTTGTATCTTAGTAATGCTGACCTTGTAAAATGAATACTTGAGTATTTCTTCCTCCTCAATAATTTGGAAGATTTTTACAAGCATTAATATTAATTATTTGTTAAATATTAACTAAAAAGCACTAATGAAGTCACCAGGTTCTGGGCTTTGATGAGACACTTTTTATTAGGGATTCAAACTCCTTACACATTATTGGTATACTCAAGTTTTTAATTTTTTATCAGTCTTATTAGGATGTATGTGTCTAGGAATTTATTCATATATTCTAGTTTATCCAATTATCTGGTATTTAATTGTTCATAGTAGTCTGTTATCTTTTGTATTTCTGTGGTATCAATTGTACTTCCTCCTGTTTCTGATTTTATTTATCTCTTTTTTTCCTACCTTGATAAGGCTTGTCAATTTTGTTTATTTATTTGAAAAAACAAAACAGTTTTATTTATCTGTTCTGTAATTTTTTCAGGCCATTATTTCATTGATTTTTGCTGTGGTCTTTGTTATTTCTTTTATTCTACAAATTTGGGCTTAGTTTATCTTTCTTTATCTATTTTCATGTGCTATTTATTTGAGATTGTGTTTTTCTTCATGGAGGCATTTTCACTATAATCTTCTTTCTTTGAAATTTTTTTAGATGCATTCGTTTAGTTTAGGTATGTGTGTTTTATTTTTGTTTTAATATTTATTTATTTAACTTCCTCTTTGAACCATTAGTTGTTTAGATGTGTGTTAATTTTCACCCGTTTGTAAGTTCTGCTTAATTTATTTTATTTATTTCTAGTTTCATGCCATTTTAATAATAAAAGATACTTGATATGATTCAGTCTTAAATTTTTTAAGACTTGTTTTGTGATCCAGAATATGATCTATTCTCCAGAATGGTCACTGTGAACTAGAGAGGAATGATTTGTACTGATGTTGGAAGTAATATTCTGTATATCTCTGCTAGGTCCACTTGATCAAAAGTGTAGTTCAATTCAATGCTTCTTTATTAATTTTCTGACTTGATGATCTCTCTATTATTTAAAGTGCTACATTGAAGCCACCTACTATTATTGTATTTCTATTTCTACTTTCAGATATGTGAATATTTGCATTACATACTTAGGTAGAATGATGTATAAATAGATATTTACAATTGTTAGATCCTTTTGATAAATTAAATTCTTTATTATTCTATAATGACCCTTCTTGTCTCTTGTTACAGATTTTTACTTAGTTTACTTAGTTTATTTTATCTGATATAAATATATTTGCCTCTGCTCTCTTTTCATTTCCATTTGCATGAAATAACTTTTTCCATCCTTTCACGTTCAATCTATATGTGGCCTTGTGGCCTTAAAGTTAAAGTGAATCTCTTGCAGATAACATGTAATTAGGTCTTTTTCAAAACTATTCAGCCACTTAAGGTTTTTTTTTTTTTTTTTAGAAAGTTTACTACATTTACATTTAAAGTATTGATTCATAAGGATATAATATTGCCATTTTGTTAATTATTTCCAGGCTGCTTTGTGGTTACTTTATTATTTTCTTTCTCTATTTCTGCCTTACTTTGTAATTTGATAAATTTATATAATAAAATTAATTATTTGCTATTTTTCTTTGTGTACTTAGTATATATTTTTAGTCTTGTGGTTACCATGGGGCTTACTTAAAACATTTCATAGTTATAACAGTCTATTTTAAGCTAACAACAGCTTAACTTCAATTGAAAGCAAAACATACACTTTCACTAACACTGTCAAAAACATTTAAGCTTTTTGACATCACAGTTTACTTTTTAAATTGTGAATTAATTAATAAATTATTGTAACTATTGTTGTTTTTAATAATTTTCTTTTAATCTTTATAATAAATTTAAAATAATTTAAACATAATTATTATGTTAGACTATTTTAAATTTGACTGTCTACTTCCTTTTACCAATGAGTTATTTATTTTCATATATCTTCATGTTATTAATAAGTATTCTTTACTTTTTTTCAGGTGGAAGAACGTTTAGCATTTCTTGTACGGAAGCTCTAGTGGTGATGAGTGCCCTCAGTTTTCAGTAGTTTGGGAAGGTTTTTATTTCTCCTCCAGTTCTGAAAGACAGCTTTTCTGGGTAAAATATTATTGGTTGGAAGTTTATTTTCTTTCTTTCTTTCTTTCTTTCTTTTATTTTCTTTTTTTTTTTTTTTTTTACCAATACATTTAATGTATGTGTTGGTAAAATACACATATTCTTTCTTTTTTCTTTCTTTTTTTTTTTTACAAGACGTTGAATATATCATCCTAATCTCCTGACCTGAAAAGTTTCTGCTGAGAAATCTTCCAGATTCCCTTGTATCTGGCACATCTCTTTTTCTACTTTCAAAATCCTATGTTTGTCTTTGGTTACTGAATATTTGCTTATCATATGTCTTGGTGAAGTCCTCTTCGTGCTGTAACTGGAAATCTTTGACCCTCACATACTTAGATGTCCATATCTTTCACAATATTTAAAGAAATTATATTATAAAGTCGGGAGAAGGCAACGAGTCATAAAAGTAGGTGATGTTTCTTTTTTTTTTTTTTTTTTTTTTTTTTTGAGGCAAAGTCTCGCTCTGTCGCCTGGACTGGAGTGCAGTGGCCGGATCTCAGCTCACTGCAAGCTCCGCCTCCCGGGTTTACGCCATTCTCCTGCCTCAGCCTCCCGAGTAGCTGGGACTACAGGCGCCCGCCACCTCGCTCGGCTAGTTTTTGTATTTTTAGTAGAGATGGGGTTTCACCATGTTAGCCAGGATGGTCTGGATCTCCTGACCTCGTGATCTGCCCGTCTCGGCCTCCCAAAGTGCTGGGATTACAGGCTTGAGCCACCGCGCCTGGCCAGTAGGTGATGTTTCTACGCTACAATCAAACTTATAGAATAAAGACACCAGAAAACTGTGACAAGTTATACATATATCACATAGTAACTAGAACAACCACTATAGAATGTGATACCTTCAAAATCACGATAAATAAAAAAGTAGAACTCTAAAAAAATCAGGTAACAAACTTGAAAGTAGGAAAAATCAACTGAGAAATAAAAACAAAAAAGAGAAACAGACAAATTCACAACTAGCATTAAAAATTTCAACATATTTCAACATATCTGCCTTGAGATTTGATGAAACAACTGAAGAGAACATCAGCAAAGATACAGAAGAACTCGATAACATCAACCAATAGAATGAAATTTATATTTTTAAAGCATTCCACCCAACAACTGCAAAATACAGATTAGTTTCAAATGTCACATAACTTATGCCTAAATAGACCATACACTGGGTTATGAAACAAACTTCAATAAATTTAAAAGATTAAATTTCAGATTAAAATATTAAAAGACATTATTGTCTACATAAAAAAAACACAAAGATTTTTCAACAAAAGTCCTAGAACTAATAATTGAATTCAAGGTAAACATTTTAAAAATCAATTGTACTTTTATATACCACTATGAATATCTAGACACTATTTTTTTAAAAAAGATATGCAATACTATTGGCAATGGCCAGAAAAATAAAAAATATACTAGGTGTAAATCTAACAAAACATGGACAGCTGTTATATGTTTAAAAGTAAAAAATGCTGGTCAAAGCACTTTTTAAAAAGAACTTAATAAATGGAAAGACATATTTTCAGGAAATTGAAGTTACTAATTTCCCCAAATTTATATACAGCATTTTTGCAATTTCTATCAAAATCCCTAGCATAAGCTTTTATAAATATAAATGAGATTATTCTAATATGTATATTAAAAGACAAGAAAGCTGGAATAGGTAAAACAATTTTAAATAAAAATAAAATGGAAAATATAAATCTACCCAGTTTTAAGTTTTAATATCTAACTGTGTCAATCTGGACTTCTGGTACTACCAGAGGGAGGATATATATACAGACACACTCAACTTATTTTTGATGAAGTTGAATAAGCAATTCAATGGGAAAGGTGTAAACTTTTCTATATATGGTGTTGAATATACTGGACATCCTTATGCAAAAAGAAAAATTGAACCTTGGCCTAAGCCTCATACCTTAAACAAACAAGAAAACTAACAAAAAATTTAGTAAAAACATATAGAAAATAATATTGGGGGGTCTATGGCTAGATAAAGAGTTCTTACACTTGATATTAAAGATATCTTAGACTATCTATAAAATTAAAATAATAATTTGGTTATCATCAAATTTAACAAAAAATAATTTATCTGTGAATAACTCTGTTAAGAAGATGAAAAGACTTGATGCAGATTGGGAGGAATTTGCAAAGCACATGTCTGATAAAAGGATAGAATATATAAGGAACTCTCAAAACTCAGGTTTAAAAAAGTCACTCTATTTGAAAAAATGAACAAAAGACATAAACGGACATTGCACTGAAGACAATACACATATAGCAAATAAAGACATGAAAATATCAATATCATCAGCCAACAGGGAAATGCAAATTAAACTACAATGATATCCTCATTTATCAAAATAGTTACATTGAATTAAATTTTTAAAAATATATACTGGCAGTATCAAATATTGGTGAGAAACTGGATCTCTAATACACTTCTGAAAAATGGTTTGGTGGATTTTCTAAAGAAATGAAGATCTTTGTCTGGTTCATACAAAAACAGATGCAAAAATGTTTACAGCTGCTTTATTTGTTACACCAAAAACTGGAATCTGGGTAATCTTCAATTAGAAAATGTTAAACTCTTACATTTATACCATGAAATACAACTGACCAGTATAAAGGAATAAACTGCTGATATGTGCAGCACACTGGATGAATCTCCAGAGAATTATGCTTAGTAAAAAATCCAATCCCAAGTGATTGCATGCTATATTACTTTTGAAATGATACAACTATAGAGATGGAAAACTGATGAGTGGTTAAATAGCTGGTAGAGAAGGAGGGAAATTGTTGTGGCTTTAGGACTGCAACATATGAGATCTTTTTAGTGACAGAAATATTTTGTATTATATCTGTATCCGTATCTCAGGTATATATTGTAATATTGCTTTGCAAGGTGCCACCATTGGGAGGAACAGTGCAGAGTACATGAGGTCCGGCATGGTGGCTCATGCTTGTAATCCCATCACTTTGGGAGGCTGAGGTGGGTGGATCACCTGAGGTCAGGAGATTCAGAGCAGCCTGACCAACATGGTGAAACGCCTCTCTACTAAAAACACAAAAAGTAGCCCGGCGTGGTGGTACACGCCTGTAATCCCATCTACTGGCTAGGCTGAGGTGGGAGAAGCGCTTAAACTCAGGAGGCGGAGTTT
Organism: Trachypithecus francoisi; assembly: GCF_009764315.1. Lineage (NCBI taxonomy): Eukaryota > Metazoa > Chordata > Mammalia > Primates > Cercopithecidae > Trachypithecus > Trachypithecus francoisi. The sequence continues at coordinate 52,290,205 of NW_022681463.1, read as the reverse complement.
GCAGTGAGACAAGATCGCGCGCCTGCACTCCAGCCTGGGCGACAGAGACAGACTTGGTGACACCCCGTCTCTACTAACAAAAAAATACAAAAAAATTAGCTGGGCGTGGTGGCGGGCGCCTGTAGTCCCAGCTACTCCCGAGGCTGAGGCAGGAGAATGGCGTGAACCCGGGAGGCGGAGCCATCTCAAAATAAAAAATAAAAAAAAAGTACATGAGAGATCCATCTGTATTATTTCTTACAACAGCATGTGAATCTATAACTATCTATGAATAAAACGTTTAATTGTAAAATTAAACAGCTACATGGGTAGTCGCTGCCATATTGGGCAACACAATTCTATACTAACTGTTATATCTTATGCATGTATCCTGCCCACTGTTTTGTGAAGAATTCAAACCTACAGGCTTTCTTAAATGTATCAATTTTAAGTAAGTATCTAACACTTGCCTACAGTATAATACATAGTCAATGCATGTTAACTTTTTGGATATTTTTCTATGTGTTTTATAGATATTTTGTTTTGTATTTTCTTTCTTTTAACTAAATTACACTACTGAGTTTCATGAGCTGAAATGGTGATTTTTTCACTTCATGTCTATAGTCTCAGCATAGAGGTGATATTTAATAAGTTTCACTTTATAAATCTTCAAAGCACATCAACGTCTGTGCATTGAACTTATCAGCATAGTGAATAAGATTCTATCCTATAAATTGTCCCATTAGCACAAGTCTTGAGAGAGTTGAACTTCTGTTCCCGTGAACAAACACGCTACAGTATATCGCAGTACCCGAAGGGCACAAGTGTGTGCTTGTCATTAAGGGTGAGTAGCCAAATGCTAGGATTTTTGAAAACATGGGTGAGACAGAGGGAGAGAATCCAGAGACATTATTTCCATAAGATAAATTATTTGTCAGCAAGCAGAAGCTAAGAGCCACTAGGTAGGAGTTCTGGAAATAAAATAAGATTATGAACAGGTACCAGTATATAGAATGCAAGAACTTTGCATTTAAAAGAGATACATACGATACCAAGTTAGAAATTGCAGGAAGAAGCCAAATTGGAAGTCAAAATTGAAAACTGTAAAACAGATATTTAAGATTAAGCAGGATTAAATTAATTATTAAATCATTTCAGTTTTTTTCCTTGAATATTCCGTGAATATGAATTATAGGAATTTGATGTGTATCCAGTCTCAGGTTATGATCACTCTTAAGTGAATGTTTATAATGCTCTTAAAAATCTGGTTGGGCGCAGTGGTTCACATCTGTAATCCCATCACTTTGGGAGGCTGAGGTGGGTGGATCACCTGAGGTCAGGAGATTCAGAGCAGCCTGACCAACATGGTGAAACGCCTCTCTACTAAAAACACAAAAAGTAGCCCGGCGTGGTGGTACACGCCTGTAATCCCATCTACTGGCTAGGCTGAGGTGGGAGAAGCGCTTAAACTCAGGAGGCGGAGTTTGCAGTGAGACAAGATCGCGCGCCTGCACTCCAGCCTGGGCGACAGAGACAGACTTGGTGACACCCCGTCTCTACTAACAAAAAAATACAAAAAAATTAGCTGGGCGTGGTGGCGGGCGCCTGTAGTCCCAGCTACTCCCGAGGCTGAGGCAGGAGAATGGCGTGAACCCGGAGGCGGAGCCATCTCAAAATAAAAAATAAAAAAAAAGTACATGAGAGATCCATCTGTATTATTTCTTACAACAGCATGTGAATCTATAACTATCTATGAATAAAACGTTTAATTGTAAAATTAAACAGCTACATGGGTAGTCGCTGCCATATTGGGCAACACAATTCTATACTAACTGTTATATCTTATGCATGTATCCTGCCCACTGTTTTGTGAAGAATTCAAACCTACAGGCTTTCTTAAATGTATCAATTTTAAGTAAGTATCTAACACTTGCCTACAGTATAATACATAGTCAATGCATGTTAACTTTTTGGATATTTTTCTATGTGTTTTATAGATATTTTGTTTTGTATTTTCTTTCTTTTAACTAAATTACACTACTGAGTTTCATGAGCTGAAATGGTGATTTTTTCACTTCATGTCTATAGTCTCAGCATAGAGGTGATATTTAATAAGTTTCACTTTATAAATCTTCAAAGCACATCAACGTCTGTGCATTGAACTTATCAGCATAGTGAATAAGATTCTATCCTATAAATTGTCCCATTAGCACAAGTCTTGAGAGAGTTGAACTTCTGTTCCCGTGAACAAACACGCTACAGTATATCGCAGTACCCGAAGGGCACAAGTGTGTGCTTGTCATTAAGGGTGAGTAGCCAAATGCTAGGATTTTTGAAAACATGGGTGAGACAGAGGGAGAGAATCCAGAGACATTATTTCCATAAGATAAATTATTTGTCAGCAAGCAGAAGCTAAGAGCCACTAGGTAGGAGTTCTGGAAATAAAATAAGATTATGAACAGGTACCAGTATATAGAATGCAAGAACTTTGCATTTAAAAGAGATACATACGATACCAAGTTAGAAATTGCAGGAAGAAGCCAAATTTGGAAGTCAAAATTGAAAACTGTAAAACAGATATTTAAGATTAAGCAGGATTAAATTAATTATTAAATCATTTCAGTTTTTTTCCTTGAATATTCCGTGAATATGAATTATAGGAATTTGATGTGTATCCAGTCTCAGGTTATGATCACTCTTAAGTGAATGTTTATAATGCTCTTAAAAATCTGGTTGGGCGCAGTGGTTCACATCTGTAATCCCATCACTTTGGGAGGCTGAGGCAGGTGGATCACCTGAGGTCAGGAGTTCGAGATCAGCCTGGCCATCATGGTGAAACCCTGTCTCTACTAAAAGTAAACAAAATTAGCTGAGCATAGTGGCACTCACCTGTAATCCCAGCTACTCCAGAGTCTGAGACAGGAAAATAGCTTGAATCTAGGAGGTAGAGGTTGCAGTGAGCCGAGATTGCACCACTGCACTCTAGCCTGGGTGACAAAACAAGACTCCATTTCAAAAAGAAATAAAAAGTCACCTAAGGTGTTAATTCAAAATGTAGATTTCTGGGATCATCATAAAATATTATTATTATTAAACGTGTCTGGTGTGTACCTATAAGTGCATGCAGATTAACAACCCATATAATTATAATGCAAGTAACTGGACCAAATTTAGAAAGAAGCCATGCCCTATAGCTGAGAGGAAACTAATCCTCCAGGAGTGACAAAAGTCTCTACCTGTGGAGAAAATGAGGTAATGCAGAGATGAATCTGGCATTAGTTGCCAAAAATACATTTGATAACTGATTAACACATGCCACAAAGTATATTTATTTTGAGCCCAAGACTGATGGACCTATACTTCACATGACTATTTGAAATTAATATAAGTAATTATCCATAGAACATACTGGAGTTTGCCTTTCTCTGCCACCTCAATTTCTTGTTTCTCAATAAATGCTATTGGGAAGCAGGAGAAAATGATTTGGGGCAATAAATTGTTGAACACTGTGGAGAGCCATTTTTAATGTTAGGTCACCTTCCAACCTTAGAACTAGGAGGAACTAGGTTACTTCTCTAAAGTGTACTGATCATAACCCTTGTAGAATTAACACCAACTAGGCTAAATAAATGGACTCTGTAAATTACTCAAGTGGATATGTTGCCAGTTTGCCTTGCTAACCTCCACTAAAGCGGGAGTCACTGCTCTCATTAATTCTTTATTTTCTCAAGTTAATTAACTAACGTGTGGTGCAGTGTCCTCATTTTAAAAAATGAAATAATACTATATTAATATAAGGTGTTGTGATGGTTGATTACATTTTTATAAAACTCTGCAAGATTTTAGTGAGAGAAATAATGCCAAGATTAAATCATGCTAAGACTGCATTTAAACATCTTAATTATAGTTGCAAAATTTGTAATTAAAATATACTCATAGCATAGGATAAACTCCAATCTATATTATTATGTTACCGTATTTGTGTAGACTGTATCTCCATCACATGTTTTAAATGCAGGCAAATTCTAACTGCCGCTCAAAGTTCTGCTTTAAAATTGTCTTTTTCATTATTTTAGCACACACTCATAGTCTTTGGGCATTAAAATATTTTGGAATATCTTTAAATGTCTTTGCAGGGCTATCAGATCACATCGTATGACCTCTGACCATTTGCTTTAACTAAAATTCACAACGATAGCTTATTTAAGGGTAAATGACGGTTTAACACAACAATCGCTCTGATGAGAGCTTTATACCTAGACTTGACCATTTTCCTTTATGGTCTAGAAGGACCATATTGTTTATAAGAACATCATCAGGATAGTTCTTATAACTGAAATAAAAGAATGTGTCTTGAAATATTCTTTACAAAAATGTTACAATAGGTTGATTTAGCTAACATCGTAAAACTGTTTAAAAACAACTAAAAATCAACCAGCGTAAACAACTGATGTTACCTTTGAATAAATACACAGCAATTTGTTCTTTTTTTGGTTTGTTTCTTATATTGGTTCTAGAAAGTATGTGAAATTACGTATGCATGCACATTTGTAGATATATAAATGTGTGTGTGATATTTATATAAAAATTTAGTAATCAAAGGCTTTGAAAAATACTTCCCTTCTATTTAATTTCTATATATTCCCAATGTGCTTTGTGAACTTTATGGCTCATTTCACTGTGACACATATGCAGAAATCCATTCCCATAGCAGAATCGTCAAGACAGTTCTGCTTAACTTACATATTCAAAAAATACTATTCAGTCTTAAAAAGGGGGGAAGCTTTTGCAACAACCTGGATGGACCTAGAGGACAGTATGCTAATTAAAACGTCAGGAATGAAAAACCAAATATGATATGATTTCACTAATGTGTAGATTCTAAAAAACTTGAACTCATAAAAGAAGAGAAGACAATAGAGTTTATCAGAGTCCAGAAGAGATGGGAGATGGACAAAAAGTGGATATTGATCAAAGGGTATAAAGTTTCTGTTAACTAGGAGAACTAGGCTTTAGCAATGCAATCTATTGTAGTAGAATAGTAACTAAAATAAACAGTAATGCATTGTACATGCAAAAATTGCTAAAAATAAGATTTCAAATGATTTCACTACAAAAATAGGTACTCATGTGGGGTGATAGGGGTGACGAATTTGTTAATTAGCTTGATTTAATCATTCCACATTGTAAACACATCAAAACTTCACATTGTACCCTATAATTATACAAAATTATTTGTTCATTAAAAATAAAGGTTTTAAAATATAATTTGAGCCAATTAAAGAATTAACACATTAGAAGTAAATTGAGTGCTGTGAGAATATCAAATTATCTTAATAACTGTCTACACATTGAGAAGAAAAACTTTTGAAGTGTGCAATTTTGAAAAAAGAAAATATACATCCATGACCAAAAGGAAGGTGTGAACAAGGGTCGTTTATATTTGACGAATGTCTATTAAGCAGAAAATTTGAAGTTATCTTTTCAAATTTTGTAAGTAAAAAATATTAAATTCTTATTAGTAAACATTGTTTTTCCTAGTGGTATGAGAGTAGAAAAATATCATTTTTATAATTAGTCTATTAATTCAAAAGTTATTATCCCTTCTGCTTCTATAAAACTATTGGTGATATGGTAATTTCTATACATATCTACTTGTGTAAACTCTGCTTTTTTGTATTTGATTTAATATTCTCTTCTCTTTAAATATTGATAAATTCTCACGATTATATTCTATGCTCATTTCTAATTTTATATTCCCTTCCTGGATATCTTATCCACCCTAATCAATACTATTTTTTTTTTCTATATTTACTTCTCCATGTTGGATCACTGTTGGGAGCTCCAAACTATGTACCGAAGTGCCTAATTTATAATACTACTTGGATTCTCATAGTCCAGTAAGAAATATAGTGTCTAAAACATAGGAAATTTCCTATTGTTGCTAAAACGTCCCCCATCCCAACAAATGTTACAATGCTTAGCCTAACTGGTCAAGTCACAAATTTAAGCATCACCTCATTCTTCTCTTCCTTCACCTACCGCAATCTACCCACATGTTACTTTCATTGGACTTCCTAAATTGTTCTCTAATCCCTACATCTTTTTCAAACTCTACTACTACAACCCTAGTCGAAGACTGTTTCTCTCAACTACATGACCACATTATCCTTCTAACCAGTCTATCTTTTTTCGCTCTTGTGCTTCTCTAATCTATTCTTCAATTTCAGTGTTACAAACATTCCTAAGTTAAATTCTGATTGTGAAATACCAAGGCCTAAAGCCTATCAATGACCCTTCATTGACAAACTCCATACTACATGTCATACCTAAATTTCCCTTCATAATTCTTGGCCCTTGCTTAATTCTTTAATTACCTCAATCTGACACCAGTTCTTTCTTTATTCAAATTCTGGGAAATACCGATGATGATCAGTTGTCTGATTATGTCATATCTTTTTTTTTTCTTTTTTCCTTTATGGATCATTGTTTCAATCAAAATGAACTCTCTGACTTCTACCCAATTCTTCCATTCCCTTCGCAACACAATGTGAAGGAGTTTGCACCCACTCTCCACTCGTTTCCTCACCTGCTGTTAACTTCTCAATCCATTACAATTTCATATTCAACTCCAAAACACCTAAAACTGTTCTTGTCAAGAACTTTAGGCAGATGAAGCTAAAAATCACTATTATTTTCTTATTTGTTTTTCACTCATATTCAAGAGATATGTCTGTTCTCCCTTTCTTGAAAAATAGCTTTTGTCTTGGCTTTTGTAGTAATAATTTCTTTATTCGCATATGATTTTACTGGGTAATTTCCTAATTTTTCTTATTAGATGTATTTTTTTTGTTGTTGGTCTCTTTTTAAGTAATGGTAGGCCAGAGATTAGTTCAAAGTCTCTATTTTACCCTCTGCATAGTAACACCAGATGGACTCATTCTGTCTCAGGGCTTTAAATGCCATTTGTGGGTTGATGACTCAAAAGTTGTAACTCTGAATTCCTATTCTTCATACTCACATACATAATTGCTTACTTGAAGTATTCAGTTTAATATGTAGATTTGTCTCCATTACTCATTTTTACCAGACTTATCCATCTTCATAAATGGTACCAATCATCATTTGCTGAAGACAAAATCTTAGAAATAATATTTGATTCTATTTTTCCTAAAACTGACATATACAATACATTAGCAACTCCTTAAGCTCTGCATTTAGAAATTCTTCCATGAACCTCAAGGTCTAAGGTTTTGAGTAACCTTAGAGCACACTGTATTTTTCCTGCTCATAGGTAAACTCTTTGATAGCATGGACAGTTTCTATCTCTTTTATAATTATTACACCAGAACCACGTACCAAACCTCATAGATATATGTATAAACACAAATATAATTTGAGTAAATTTTATAGTAGTACATCTTTTACATTACCTAACATGCCTCTCTCTATATATGTTTATTTTACTCTGCCAGCAACAGAGCTTATTTAGTTTTATATGCTGAGTTCTCAGATAAGAAAATGAAGCAAAATTTTTCCAACATTCTTTATTGCAGTGCTTCCAAATCTTTAATGTACATATGAAACAAGTACAGATGTTGTTAAAATGCAATTTCTGGTTTAATAGTTCTAAGTAGGCCCTGAAATTTTTCAATTCTGACAAGCTCCAAAAAGAAGCAAACGTTGCTTGCTTGACCACACTTTCACTGGCAAAGATTTAAAGACAACCAATATTATAGCTATATGATTAAAATAATTTAAGCAATAAATTAAATAAAATTGGGGGAATTAAAATACAACCTAACCTTTTATTCAAATCTAGCAAGTAGTGTTTTTATTTTTATTGCAAGCTTTCAGAATTCATATTAGGATATTTTAAGTCTCAGTTTTGTATGAAGAGCAGTATATTAATTATAATGGTCTTGACTTCATTTAAACTTACCTGTGTGTTGATTATTCTTCCTCTGTAAAATTAAGCCACACAGATAAAACATTCTGCTATAGTTAACAAGATAGATATTTGTTTAAAATGAAAGTAAGATATTATCCATAGCATAAATATTTAGCATTCAGTATAACTAAGGGGAGACAATATCCAGATGATTTCTTCTTGGAAATGATCTTTTGCCATAATGGAATGCAATACGAGCTAAGTATACTAAGTATGACTATCTTCCAGGAAGTGTTTTATTTTCTGAGGAAATTTGAGTCTGTTTAGATCATAATAAAAGGGGATTAACAGAACAATTCTGGAAATCCCATCTTTTGCTACTTTTTCTGATTATCTGAGGATCAGTTGATAATGCTACTCTTTTTAAATGCATCATTTCAATAGACTAAAAACAATGTTAAAACTAAAATATAATTAAAGTCTTAAAATAGATACTGGCCAATGAAGTCATTTAAAGAAGACATTGGATAATATGAAATTCAAATGACTTTAGTTAGCTCAGTAAAAATGTAAATTTGTATGAGAAAAAGCAAACAAACATTTAAGTTGTGCACATTTATATGTAAATAAATAATTGTTTCTGGTTTTAAAACTGTACAGTCACATTTCTCATCTAACAGTTCCATGGCTATTATTAGCATTATTATAAACAATTAAATGATGAAAAATTAATTCCTATACTTTAAAATCCTATAGTTTGAAATTAACTAAATATTTGTGTCTTTTACTCATGAACTCCTAACATAGGAAGAGAAAGTGACATTTGATTCCACATTTAAAGATTTTCAGACCACGACAGTGATGAGAGTATCTTTAGCCTCTAAGCAGAGTAAGTATGTTAGCATTATTGAGTACTTAAAATAAAATTTAGGTAAAGTTTGACTTTTATTAAGAGCAGTATAAATTAGGTATATAAACACCAAGCTGATAATCATTCCTAACTATGTTTGGCTTGTAAAAAATAACTCAAGAAGATGGGGCAGGGGCTCACGCCTGTAATTTCAGCACTTTGGGAGGCCGAGGAGGGCAGGTCATGAAGTCAGGAGATTGAGAACATCCTGGCTAACACGGTGAAACCCCCTTTCTACTACAAATACAAAAAAAATTACCAGGTGTGGTAGCGGGCAGCTATGGTCCCAAGTACTGGGGAGGCAGAAGCAGGAGAATGGCCTGAACCTGGGAGGCTGAGCTTGCAGTGACCTGAGATTGCGCCATTGCACTCCAGCCTGGGCGACAGAGTGACACTCTGTCTCAAAAAAAAAAAAAAAAAAAAAAAGGAAAATTGTACTTTATTTGCATACTTCTCATTTTTAATACATATTTTGTCTCCATTGATCATTTTAAATATTTGTAAGACAATTGAAGTTTCTATAATATCCCCAGTAAACTCTTACTCATAGTTATCAGAATCATTCCATAAAAGGTGTTAAAAATATGCATGTTTGATGTTTTCAGGTGTTTAAATAACTATCTTATAATGATATTAAAGGGAAAGTATCCTAAACTAATTAACACAGAAACAGAAAATACTGCATGTCCTCATTTGTAACTGGGAGTTAAGGATTGAGTACACATGGCTACAAAGAAGGAAACAACAGACAATGGGGCCTATTGAGTTTGGAAAGTGGAAGGTAGATGGGGATTGAAAATCACCTACAGTAAAAGGGAACCTGTAGGGTGCAAGCAAGATGGCCAAATAGGAACAGCTCCAACCTCCAGCTCCCAGAGCGAGCGACACAGAAGACAGGTGATTTCTGCATTTTCAACTGAGGTACCGGGTTCATCTCACTGGAGAGTGCCGGACATTCGGTGCTGATCAGCTGGTGCAGCCCAACCAGCAAGAGTTGAAGCAAGGCGAGGCATCACCTCACCTGGGAAGCCCAGGGGAGAAGGGAAACCTTTTAGAAACTGAGATACACAACACCTGGAAAATCAGGTAACTCCCACCCTAATACTGGGCTTTACCAAGGATCTTAGCAAATGGCACACCAGGAGATTATATCCCACACCTGGCCAGGAGGGTCCCATGCCCATGGAGCCTCCCTCATTGCTAGCATAGCAGTCTGAGATCTAACTGCAAGGCAGCAGTGAGGCTGGAGGAGGGGCACCCACCATTGCTGAGACTTAAGTAGGTAAACAAAGCCTCCAGGAAGCTCAATCTGGATGAAGCCTACTGTAGGTCAAGGAGTCCTGCATGTTTCTGTAGACTCCACCTTTGGGGACAAGGCATAGCAAAAAAAAAAAAAAAAAAAAAAAGGCAGCAGAAACTTCTGCAGATGTTAATGACCCTGTCTGACAGCTTTGAAGAGAGCAATGGATCTCCCAGCATGGAGATTGAGATCTGAGAACAGACAGACTGCCTGCTCAAGTGGGTCCCTGACCCCTGAGTAGCCTAACTGGGGGACATCCTCTACTAGGTGCAGACCCACACCTCACACAGCAGGGTACACCCCTGAGACAAAGCTTCCAGAGCAAGAATCAGACAGCAGCACTCACTGTTCAGCAATATTCTATCTTCTGCAGCCTCTGCTGCTGACACCCAGGCAAACAAGGTCTGGAGTGGACCTCAAGCAATCTCCAACAGACCGACAGCTGAGGGTCCTGACTGTTAGAAGGAAAACTAACAAACAGAAAGGACACCCACACCAAAACCTCATCAGTTCGTCACCAGCATCAAAAACTAAAGGCAGATAAAATCACAAAAATGGGGAAAAAGCAGGGCAGAAAAGCTGGAAATTCAAAAAATCAGAGCGTATCTCCCCCTCCAAAGGAACACAGCTCATCACCAGCAATGGATCAAAGCTGGATGGAGAATGACATTAATGCATTGAGAGAAGAAGGCTTCAGTCAATCAAACTTCTCAGAGCTAAAGGAGGAACTATGTAACCAGTACAAAGAAACTAAAAATATTGAAAAAAGAATGGAAGAATAGATAACTAGAATAGTAAATGCAGTGAAGGCCATAAATGAATTGACAGAGATAAAAACCATGACACGAGAAATGCGTGACAAATGCACACGCTTCTGTAACTGACTCGATCAACTGGAAGAAAGAGTATCAATGATTGAAGATCAAATGAATGCAACAAAGTGAGAAGTCTAGAGAAAAAAGAAAAGGAAAAAGAAATGAAAAAAGCCTCTAAGAAATATGGGATTATGTGAAAAGACCAAATCTTACATCTGATTGGGGTGCCTGAAAGTGAGGGGGACAATGGAATCAAGTTGGAAAACGTTATTCAGGATATCATCCAGGAGAACTTCCTCAACCTTGAATGTTAGTAAGGCAAACCAACATTCAAATTCAGGAAATACAAAGAACAGCACAAAGAATCACCTCAAGAAGAGTAACTATGAGACACATAATTGTGAGGTTCACCAAAGTTGAAATGAAGGAAAGAAATGTTAAGGGCAGACAGAGAGAAAGGTTGGGTTAACCACAAAGGGAAGCCCATCAGACTAACACCAGATCTATCGGCAGAAACTCTACAAGCCAAGAGACAGTGGGGGCCAATATTCAACATTATTAATGAAAAGAATTTTCAACCCAGAATTTCATATCCAGCCAAACTAAGTTTCATCAGTGAAGGAGAAATAAAATCCTTTACAGATAAGCAAATGCTTAGAGATTGTGTCACCACCAGACATGCCCTACAACAGATCCCGAAGGAAGCACTAAACATGGAAAGGAACAACTGGTACCAGCCATTGCAAAGATATGCCAAAATGTAAAGACCATCAATATTAGGAAGAAACTGCATCAACTAATGAGCAAAATAACCAGCTAATCTCACAATGACAGGATCAAGTTCACACATAACAATATTAACCTTAAAGTAAATGGACTAAATGGTCCAATTAAAAGACACAAACTGGCAAATTGGATAAAGAGTCAAGACCCATCCGTTTGCTGTATTCAGGAGACCCATCTCACATACAGAGACACACATAGGCTAAAAATAAATGGATGGAGGAAGATCTACCAAGCAAATGGAGAACAAAAATAAGCAGGGATTGCAATCCTAGTCTCTGATAAAACAGACTTTAAACCAACAAAGATCGAAAGAGACAAAGAAGGCCATTACATAATGGTAAACGGATCAATTCAACAGGAAGAGCTAACTATCCTAAATATATATGCACCCAATACAGGAGCACCCAGATTCATACAGCAAGTCCTTAGAGACTTACAAAGAGACTTAGACTCCCATACAATAATAATGGGAGACTTGAACATCCCACTGTCAACATTAGACAGATCAACGAGACAGAAAGTTAACAAGGATATCCAGGAATTGAACTCAATTCTGCACCAAGCGAACCTAATAGACATCTACAGAACTCTCCATCCCAAATCAATAGAATATGCATTCTTCTCAGAACCACATCGCACTTATTCGAAAATTGACAACATGGTTGAAAGGAAAGCACTCCTCAGCAAATGTAAAAGAACAAAAATTATAATAAACTGTCTCTCAGATGACAGTGCAATCAAACTAGAACTCAGGACTAAGAAACTCAATCAAAACTGCTCAACTACATGGAAACTGAACAACCTGCTCCTGAATGACTACTGGGTACTTAATGAAATGAAGGCACAGATAAAGATGTTCTTTGAAACCAATGAGAACAAAAATACAACATACCAGAATCTCTGGGACACATTTAAAGGAGTGTGTAGAGGGAAATATATAGCACTAATACCCACAAGAGAAAGCAGGAAAGATCTAAAATTGACCCTAACATCACAATTGAAAGAACTAGAGAAGCAAGAGCAAAAACATTCAAAAGCTAGCAGAAGGCAAGAAATCACTAAGATCAGAGCAGAACTGAAGGAGATAGAGACACAAAAATCTCTCCAAAAAATCAACGAATCCCAGAGCTGGTTTTTTGAAAAGATCAACAAAATTGATAGAACACTAGCAAGACTAATAAAGAAGAAAAGAGAGAAGAATCAAATAGATGCAATAAAAATGATAAAGGGGATATCACCACCAACCCCACAGAAATACAAACTACCATCACAGAATACTATAAACACCTCTACGCAAATCAACTAGAAAATCTAGAAGAAATGGATAATTTCCTGGACACTTACACTCTCCTAAGACTAAACCAGAAAGAAGTTGAATCCCTGAATAGACCAATAGTAGGCTCTGAATTGAGGCAATACTTAATAGCCTACCAACCAAAAAAAGTGCAGGACCAGATTGATTCACAGCCAAATACTGTCAGAGTTACAAGGAGGAGCTGGAACCATTCCTTCTGAAACTATTCCAATCAATAGAAAAAAAGGGAATTCTCCCTAACTCATTACATGACGCCAACATCATCCTGATACCAAAGCCTGGCAGGGACACAACAAAAAAAGAGAATTTTAGCCCAATATCCCTGATGAACATCGACGCAAAAATCCTCAACAAAATACTGGCAAACTGAATCCAGCAGCACATCCAAAAGCTTATCCAGCATGATGAAGTGAGCTTCATCCCTGGGATGCAAGGCTGGTTCAACATAAGCAAATCAGTAAACGTAATACAGCATATAAAAAGAACCAAAGACAAAAACCACATGATTGTCTCAATAGATACAGAAAAGGCTTTTGACAAAATTCAACAGCTGTTCATGCTAAAAACTCTCAATAAATTCGATATTGATGGAATATATGTCAAAATAATGAGAGCTACTTATGACAAACCTGCAGCCAGTATCATACTGCATGGGCAAAAACTGGAAGCATTCCCTTTGAAAACTGGCACAAGACGGGGATGCCCTCTCTCACCACTCCTATTCAACATAGTGTTGGAAGTTCTAGCTAGGGCAATCAGACAAGAGAAAGAAATAAACGGTATTCAGTTAGGAAAAGAAGAAGTCAAATTGTTCCTGTTTGCAGATGACATGATTGTATATTTAGAAAACCCCATTGTCTTAGCCCAAAATCTCCATAAGCTGATAAGAAACTTCACCAAAGTCTCAGAATACAAAACCAATGTGCAAAAATCACAATCATTCTTATACACCAGTAACAGACAAGCAGAGAGCCAAATCATGAATGAACTTCCATTCACAATAGCTTTAAACAGAATAAAATAACTACGAATCCAACCTACAAGAGAGGTAAAAGACCTCTTCAAGGAGAACTACAAATCACTGCTCAGTGAAATAAAAAAGGACACAAACAAATGGAGGAACATACCATGCTCGTGGATAGAAAGAATCAATATTGTGAAAATGACCATACTGCCCAAGGTAATTTATAGATTCAAGGACATCCCCATTAAGCTACCAATGAGTTTCCTCACAGAATTGGAAAAACAAACAAACAAACAAAAAAACTGCTTTAAAGTTCATATGGAAGCAAAAAAGACCCTGCATTGCCAAGACAATCCTAAGTCAAAAAAAAAAAAAAAAAAAAAGCTGGAGACATCACGGTACCTGACTTCAAACTGTACTACAAGGCTATAATAACCAAAACAGCATGGTGCAGGTACCAAAATAGAAATACAGACCAATGAAACAGAACAGAGCCCTCAGAAATCATACCATACATCTACAGCCATCTGATCTTTGACAAACCCGAGAAAAACAAGAAATGGGAAAGGATTCCCTATTTAATAAATGGTGCTGGGAAAATTGGCTAGCCATAAGTAGAAAGCTGAAACTGGATCCTTTCCTTACTCCTTATACAAACATTAATTCAAGTTGGATTAGAAACTTAAATGTTAGATCTAAAACGATAAAAACTCCAGAAGAAAACCTAAGTAACAACATTCAGGACATAGGCATGGGCAAGGACTTCATGTCTAAAACACCAAAAGCAACGGCAGCAAAAGCCAAAATTGACAAATGGGATCTAATTAAACTAAAGAGCTTCTGCACAGCAAAAGAAACTACCATCAGAGTGAATAGGCAACCTACAGAATGAGAGAAAATTTTTGCAACCTACTCATCTGACAAAGGGCTAATATCCAGAATGTTCAAAGAACTCAAACAAATTTACAAGAAAAAAACAAACAACCCCATCAAAAAGTGGGCAAAGGATATGAACAGACATTTCTCAAAAGAGGACATTCATACAGCCAATAGACACATGAAAAAATGCTCATCATCACTCGCCATCAGAGAAATGCACATCAAAACCACAATGAGATACCATCGCACACCAGTTAGAATGGCAATCATTAAGAAGTCAGGAAACAACAGGTGTTGGAGAGGATGTGGAGAAATAGGAACACTTTTACACTGTTGGTGGGATTGTAAACTAGTTCAACCATTATGGAAAACAGTATGGCAATTCCTCAAGGATCTAGAACTAGATGTACCATATGACCCAGCCATCCCACTACTGGGTATATACCCAAAGGATTATAAATTATTCTACTACAAAGACACATGCACACGTATGTTTATTGCGGCACTATTCACAATAGCAAAGACTTGGAATCAACCCAAATGTCCATCTGTGACAGACTGGCTTAAGAAAATGTGGCACATATACACCATGGAATACTATGCAGCCATAAAAAAGGATGAGTTTGCGTCCTTTGTAGGGACATGGATGCAGTTGGAAACCATCATTCTTAGCAAACTATCACAAGAAGAGAAAACCAAACACCGCATGTTCTCACTCATAGGTGGGAACTGAACAATGAGATCACTTGGACTCGGGAAGGGGAACATCACACACTGGGATCTATCATGGGGATGGGGGAGGGGGGAGGGATTGCATTGGGGAGTTATACATGATATAAATGATGAATTGATGGGTGCTGACGAGTTGATGGGTGCAGCACACCAACATGGCACAAGTATACATATGTAACAAACCTGCACGTTATGCACATGTACCCTAGAACTTAAAGTATTAAAAAAAAAAAAAAAAAGAAAATGTGGCACTTATACACCATGTAATACTATGCAGCCATAAAAATGGATGAGCTTGCCGGGCGCGGTGGCTCAAGCCTGTAATCCCAGCACTTTGGGAGGCCGAGACGGGCGGATCACGAGGTCAGGAGATCGAGACCATCCTGGCTAATACGGTGAAACCCCGTCTCTACTAAAAAATACAAAAAACTAGCCGGGCGACGAGGCGGGCGCCTCTAGTCCCAGCTACTCGGGAGGCTGAGACAGGAGAATGGCGTGAACCTGGGAGGCGGAGCTTGCAGTGAGCTGAGAGCCAGCCACTGCACTCCAGCCTGGGTGGCAGAGCAAGACTCCGTCTGAAAAAAAAAAAAAAAAAAAAAAAAATGGATGAGCTCATGTTCTTTGTAGGGACATGGATGCAGCTGGAAACCATCATTCTCAGCAAACTATCGCAAGAACAGAAAACCAAACACCGCATATTCTCACTCATAGGTGGTAATTGAACAATGAGATCATTTGGACTCTGGAAGGAGAACATCACACAACAGGCAGGGCCTATTATGGGGAGGGCGGAGGGGGGAGGGATTGCATTGGGAGTTATACCTGATGTAAATGACGAGTTGATGGATGCTGACGAGTTGATGGGTGCAGCACACCAACATGGCACAAGTATACATATGTAACAAACCTGCACGTTGTGTACATGCACCCTAGAACTTAAAGTATAATAAAAGTAAATAAATAAATAATAAAAATAATAATAAAAAAAAAAGAAAGAAAGAAAGCCACCTGTCAGGAGGGTATTACTTTGATTGCCTGGGTAACAAAATTGTGTATGCCAAACTCTGATGACACAGAATTTACTCATATAACAAACCTCCACATGTACCACCTGAACCTAAAATTAAAAGTTGGAATCAATAAAATAAAATAAAACAAAAAGTAAGACAGAAAAATTATGTATCTACAAATTAAAGTGTTCTGAAATATTTATGGACTTGTCCAAATTATTAAGTTCAATTTATTGAATACAGATTCTTTGGAGGGAATATTTATGCTCCATTACTCATATTCCCACAGAAGAGAGAACTATATGTGAGGAATAATTCAGCCTCGTTGTTTCCCTCCATACATCACATACTTCCATATGAGAAAGCGTCATTTACCTGAGAGGTAAGAGGGAGAAAAGAGAGTCCAGTTTTTTATGGAGCAACATTTCTTAAGCATTGCCCTTCTTTTCTCATCAACTATGAATGAGTGCTTTATCAATATGAGAATTCTACCATTGTCCAGTACGGCTTGTGGTGAAATAAATAATTTCAGTATGAGGAGATTGTGGGTGGGGTGGGGAGGTGGCCAGTTTTAAAAGCTTATGATATTGCTGAGCAATGCTCAGCAGTAGATCACATCTTGGTTTTACAAGCAAATTTGGCATGATTAAGATTAATAGATTTGGGTGCTTATTAAATTAGTTGATATATGCAAAGCAATTAGAAGAGGTGCAAGCAAAATACATATGATATCTAAGTGTTAGCCATTATCAATACTATTATTTTGTTATATTGATTAATATGTTTGGTTCTTCATTTCTCTAAATCTTCTTTCATAACTGGTCCCATTATGGATTGTAAAAGAGCTATAATGTTACTGTTCCCTGGAACACCCAGAAGGATTATTAATGCTTTATAGCAAATAACCCTACAAAGTAAAGAGAAGGTACATAACTTGACCTAAGTCTAAAACTTGTTCAATTGGCTAAACCTGGAATATAACATCCATCTGCATCATTTCAAAGCTAGCACCCTTTCTTATTTCTCAGTGCCTCTTGGAAATAAAATCGGAAAAGTTAAGCTTTAAGTTGTTATTTTTTCTGTTATTAATCCAAACAGTAACATCAACGACAAAACCAAAAAGAAATTTATTTTTCACACTTAAGGAGAAAAATACATGTGAAGCATCAGAAGTTGTAATTTTTTTCCACTTAAGACTTAAAAATTTTAATAAGAACCAGTTTAATGGACATAAAATTGGCACTAATACACTTTTTAATACATCTTACAAAGCAACCTTGTAAAGTTAAATTGATGACTATAAGCTTTCAGTTAAAGGATTCAATGTTAAGACAAAAGTTCAAATTTCTACTTTCAGATTGGTGTTAATTTTCTCAATGTGTATTTGCTGATGTGAATGGATATAAATATAATCATCATTTATGATATATTTTAGTAATGACATGAATTTAAGTATTGATTATCCTGTTATTTGTGATTTTCAGTTTTTGCTTGATACTATTACAAAACTTACCAAATGTCCTATTTCTATGCTTGTTTTACTTCTGTTTTATTACTTCACTTTGAAATTATGGATTGGGAAACCTTTCATTACTTTCATCAGCTTTAATTCCATTGTTCTTATTTCAGTTTTGTTCAACATCTCTTATGAACTGTGACTGCCTCATTTTTGGTAGAGATAAAAAGATTATAGTTTTGTGTTCTTTTTTTCTTTTTTGACTGGGAAAACTACTTCAAAATTTTGCTTTGTACATAAAAGGTGATGAGTTAATTCTAACTGAGTCAAATTAAATTTAATTGAAGTAACGCATTCTGCCATCATCTCATTTTATTTAAATAATGTATATATTGGAAAACACATTTACCACTGAACTTTGGAGATATGCAAGTCCTCCAGTAAAAAGAAGTAATTTATGTATTTTCACCTCATGGATTTCACATCCTTCAGAAACACATGGAGACACTTTCAATGAGGCATCCACAGGAAGACTCAGTGGGATATCTGCCAGTTTAAAGTAAAGAGAAGAAGGATCTGTAATTTGTAAGGATAACCTACAAAAGACACCAACATAAAACAACCTTCCTAGTTTTATGTTCCCCTTTGTCGATAAAAAATGAAACTACTAAACTATAGAACAAACAAGTGATCTGTGTTTGGGCAATTTCTTATATATAATTTTAGCTCTGTCACCTCAGACTGACATGTCTGTATCTTTATGGTGCTATTATATTGTATGTCACAAAGAGAAAGTGCCAAAGCGATTTTCATGAATACACGAAATTAACCTTATATGAAATCATCTAGGGAAAAGTATGCCATACTTAGAAAAGCATTCAGAGTTTTGGAGAAGATTAATGTGTTTTGTTAAAATGGTTGACATACATTATCCATTGCATAAGTTACACAAATACATCCCTATGGTTTATCACTACAAAAAAATACATTCCCATTTATGGTGAGTTGTACACACGAATGCACACAAAAAAGTGCAATGGAAATACATGCCAAAACAAAACATTTGTTTAATAATACTAAAGATAACAAGTTTTAAACCAATTTAAGGAGTGCATTTCAGAACTATGTGTACAAACTAGTGTTAAGAAAGAGAACATTTAGCAAATAGTCTAATTAGAAGCTTTTTTTACATTTTAGGGGAAGCAATTACAGTTTTAATCAGTTATAATTAAATTATGTGTATATCAGTTACACATTTACGGTACCAAAAATACTGAATATTATTATTTGAAAGAGATATTGGTAAGCAATTTATTGAATATGAATTCATAACAACTTGTGGCTTTCACAGAAAAGAATGAAAAGTGAGGACTGAAACAAATAAATCTATCATAAAAAAAAGAAGAAGAAGAAGAAAAAGAATGCAATATGAAGTAAAGGCAGTAAAATTTAATGGGAAATGATTAATGTTCTGATTCTGATTGGATTGCCAATGTAGATTGTCTTGCTTTAATGTTAACGTGCTCAGTAATTGTGTTAAAGTCAGCTACCAAATCTATATTTATGTATTTTCCTTATCTGCTCATCAAATATTATTTCAGTTAAATATGACAGGAAAGGTATGGGCAAACAAACTTTGAAAATATAGTACTGAAGTTGAATGTTCTTCAACTTAGGTTTCTATCATTTTTACATTTATATTTCATATTCCATGTAAGGTTTTCTTATGGGACTGTCATAAACCACTAGTAATGCTTATTTTTCACATGAGCTGTGATAAAAACATCAACATTTTGCCAGAGGTTTTTATTTCAGTTTGTTGTATGCCTGCCAACTTCTTCTTTGGAGTCATTAAAAAGCACTCATGGAACAATCTATAGATAGATTATGCATAACATACTAATTGATGCTATAGTAAAATGTCACATATTTATCACTTTGCAACTTTTTTTAAAGGTTAATGGCAAGATTGTTAAAAGAAAGCAAGATAAAATTAGAAGAATTCTATTATGTCGGTTTTTGAGGTGTACATGTATAATTATATATATAATTATATGTATTTATATATGCAATTGTATGTATTTATATACAATTGTATATATACATATATATATACACACACACATATATATATATGCTTGGCTAGATCCTTTTTCCTGACTTGTCATTTTCTTTTTAACTCTCAAATATACTTGAGAAATTTATGATATGAAGTGAGAATCATGAGATATTTAGTGATTACAGATAACTATATCAAGGCTGAATATCTAAAAGTGAATTACAAAGGGTGAGAAGTCAAGCAAAGCACAGTAAACATAAGAGTTTGATTTAAAAATGTTGTAACTGTTATATCTTACTGTGGGAAGTACCTTGCAGCTAATGCTAAGCTTCTGCTATGGTTGCTGTTCTTTTAATTTATATCTTGTTTATTATTGCTTCAACTTACACAAAAAGTAAAGCATTTTCTATATATGTAATAATCATAAAAGCATATAGCAAAATATTGTTAGAAATAATTTAACTCTTCAAAGAAAAATAACTTAGTTTTAGTGAATACAACTTGTTTTCGATTAAGTCTTACTAGTTAAAAAATATTTCTCTTCCTCTCTTACAATATAAAGTTTCCACTTAATTAATATCTAATTAGAAAAGAGGAGTATTCTAGGTTAATCACTTTTTCACTGGAGTTCAAGCATTTCTGAAAAAGCTAAAGGAGAATGTACCACACAGAGCAGGGTCT
Organism: Trachypithecus francoisi; assembly: GCF_009764315.1. NCBI lineage: Eukaryota > Metazoa > Chordata > Mammalia > Primates > Cercopithecidae > Trachypithecus > Trachypithecus francoisi. The sequence continues at coordinate 52,269,428 of NW_022681463.1, read as the reverse complement.
TGGTGCACTTTTATGAAATCACCACAATGGCAGAAAATAATATTTATCTCAGCATCATAGCTCAGTGGTATTTATTAGCCACCTAAAATCATAAAAATGAAGAAGCATATCATGCAGACCTGACTTTTTAATCTGTACATGCTAAATATCTTATAACCCTTAATTCTCATGGCAGGGTAATCATGCAGAGACTGTCAAAGGATGAGCTGAATAATATGATGGAAAGAGTCATGCTGTTATTTTTTAATCTTAAATAAGTCACTTAATAATGTATATGTACCAATGGCTTGTTATTTAAAATACAGGATTTAGACTAAATCAATACTTTTCAATCTGCTTCAGAAATTTCTGTTGTTATTCACAAAACATTTGGCTCTAATTACCATAAAAACTTAGTATTTGGAGATGGCTGATGATCGTTTGAATTCTGCTCAGCTGTGGGACAGGAAAAAGTGCCTAAGACAGCTACCAATAGAGACTGTGTTGTCTGATGGAAGTCCAAATCACTCAACTTCAACTATAGTCAACTGAGATGTCCCAGTCTCCCACAACTTAGTTTCTCAAAATATTTTGCTTGAAAAATAAAAATTATTTTCCTGAAATAAAAATCAAGTAATCTTTATTCCAATAATTTTAGGTTATCATTAAGTCACTAATTCCAGAAATCAGTTTACTGATAAAGTTGTCTCTATTGACAATAAGAGAATCAGGGTATCCCTGAAGCTTTGAAACTATTTATTAAATATATTCCTAAAAAAATAATTTAGATTGTGTATTCTCTGATCTGTCTACCTAAAGAGGGTCTGAAGTTTGTAATAATATTTGTAATAATAGATACATTTTGGGTCCTAGTGAGAAAGACATGCTTGGGAATAACCTTTTCTCAACAACAAAACACTGGGAGAGGCTCAAGCAATAGACAGTAAATATTGTCCAAAGAGATAGTCTGTAAGGTAACAATATAACAATACCTTAATACCTGGAATAAGACCCATGTTTATGACAGGGACTCTTTGGGGAAACGTGTATCTCCTTTGAAGAAGAGTAGATCCTGAGTGATTTCTTGTGATGAAACTAAGGAGAGTAGCAACACTCACACTGAAGTTTTATTATCCATGTATATTTATAAGACACTATCAGTTTCAAGTTTGTTAATAATGCAGGTTTTGAAGCCTATTGCCTGCCTTATAATTATTCTTTTTTGGCGCCTGGATGAGATAAGATAATGACTGGAATAGGATAGCAAAAAAGGAAGCCTCTCTTACAGCATTAAGACATTAGTATTTTATCAGACTTTGCTATTTTATCAGCCTTTGTATTTTATCAGACTTTGCTCTAGAGAGCAAATAGCAGAAGAAAATCCACATGGCAGGATAGAAAGTTTGATGTATAATAGTAGAAGAGAAATAGACATAATGTAAGACAAACAGATGATGTCATCCTATAAATAAAGAAAAAAGTCAGATAACCTATTAAATTCTGATAGTTTCTCCTCTGTCTGGAGATGGGTCCAACTGAAAATGCTTGTTAACAATACAACCATCTAGGCTCTTAAATTATCAGTGTGAGAAATAAAATCATTCAAGGGAGAACCAGGAGAGAGAATAAAGAGGAGGACATAAGAAATAAGAGTAAAAGAATGAGAAAGAGAGGAAGAAGGAGAGAAACAAAGAGAAAAAAAAAAAAAAGAAAGAGTATGATGAAATGAGTGAGACAAAGATATACTAGTAAACAGAGCTAAAATTTATACTTGGACTATGATTTGTCTTAATTACTGTGAGTCAAACTCTCTTGTAAGTATGTTACATGCACTTAACCACTTACTGCCTATAATCATTTCTTATTAGAGAGATGAGTCTATTTACATTCAGTGTTATCATTGATAAGTAAGGACTTACTCCTGCCATTTATTAATGATTTTCTCATTGTTTTGCAATCTTCTCTTCCTCCTTTCCATCCTTCTTCTCTTCCTTTTAGTAAAGATGATTATCTCTGGTGGTAAAATTTAATTTCTTGCTTTTATTTTTTGTGTATTCATCGTATTTTTTTTTGGATTTGAGGTTACCATAAGGCTTGCAAATACAATCTTACAATCAATTCCTTTAAGCTGATAACAACTTAACACTGTCTGCATAAACAAACAAGCAAAATAAACTAATAAAAAAAAACTCTATACCTTAACTTCTTCCTCCTGATTTTTAACATTTTGCTGTTTTATTTATATCTTATTGTACTGCCTCTGAAAAGTTGTTGTAGTAATTATTTTTTGATTGGTTCCCCTTTTAGTCTTTCTAGTTAAGATAAGTGTAGTTTACACACCACAATTATAATCTTACAATATTCAGTTTTTCTGTGTACTTACTATTACCAGTGAGCTTTGTACCTTCAGATGACTTCTTATTGCTCACTAACATCATTTTCTTTCAGATTAAAGAGCACCCATTAGCATTTTTTGTAGGACATATCTGGTGTTGATGAAATCCCTCAGTTTTTGTTTGTCTGTGGAAGTCTTTATTTCTCCTTCACATTTGAAGGGTATTTTCACTGGATATACTATTCAAGGATAAAAGGGTTTTGTTTTGTTTTCTTTTGTTTTTGTTTTTTTGTTTGTTTGTTTGTTTTTTTCCTTTAGCACTTTAAATATGTCATATTTCCACTGAGAAGTCTGCTGCCAGAAGAATTGGAGCTCCTTTGTGTATTATTTGTTTATTTACTCTTGCTGTTTTTAGGACCCTTTATTTATCCTTGACCTTTCAGAGTTTGATTATCAAATGTCTTAAGGTAGTCTTCTTTGGGTTCACTCTACTTGGTGATCTATCAACTTCTTGTATCTGGATATTGATTTATTTTTCTGAATTTGGGAAATTCTGTTAGCATTTATTTGAATAAACTTTCTGAAGACAGCAAAGATCACCTGGTGACCATCAAGCTGGCCTCAGAAACAAACAAACAAACAAAAAAACTCCTCTGAATAACTCAGAAGTATAATGAAGAGAACAAGGACCACCTGGTGATCATCAAGCAGGCCATCTGGAGACAAAAAATATTCGTTATTTGAGGAACTGATAATATATTAGATTTTCTATTATCCAAAATTGTCACCTGGTTCCAGGCCTGTTTTCAACTTAATTTTTTCGTTTGTTTTTGAGACTGAGTCTTGCTCTGCCTCCCAGGCTGGAGTGCAGTGGCACGATCTTGGCTCACTGCAAGCTCTGCCTCCTGGGTTCACGCCATTCTCCTGCCTGAGCCTCCCATGTAGCTGGGACTACAGGCCGCCGCCACCACACCTGGCTAATTTTTTTTTTTTTTTTTTGTATTTTTAGTAGAGACGGGGTTTCACCGTGTTAGCCAGGATGGTCTCGATCTCCTGACCTCATGATCCACTCGCCTCAGCCTCCCAAAGTGCTGGGATTACAGGCGTGAGCCATCACACCCGGCCAAAATTTTTAAGTAACTAGAATTTTTATACATCTCCAGAATGCATACATGCTGAAACTCATTGTGATGGTTAATACTGAGTGACAACTTGATTAGATTGAAGGAAGCAAAGTATTGATACTGGGTGTGCCTGTAAGGGTGTTGCCAAAAGAGATTAACATTTGATTCAGTGGGCTGAGAAAGGCAGATCCACCCTTAATCTTGATGGGGACCATATAATCATCTGCCAGCACAGCCAGGACATAAAGCAGGCAGAAAAACGTGAAAGGGCTAGACTAGCCTAGCTTCCTAGCCTACATCTTTCTCCTGAGCTTCCTGACTTGGAACATCAGACTCCAAATTCTTCAGCCTTGGCACTTGGACTGGCTTCCTTGCTCCTCAGCTTGCAGACAGTCTATTGTGGGACCTTGTGATCATGTGATCACATGAGTTAATACTACTTAATAAAATCTCCTTTTTATATGTCTTATTAGTTCTTTCTCTCTAGAGAACCCTGACTAATACAGATTTTGGTATCAGGAGTGGTTCTAGAGGAACAGAGTGTTAAGGATGGAGTTCTTTCATTGCTTTTGGGGTTTCTGGAGTTGGCTGCTTAATATGATTAGACCCCCAAATGCTAAGGACTCTGTTTCAAATAGTATGGAAAGCACTGGTAATCTTTGGCATGAACTGTTTAGAGAGGTGGGCAAAATAAATGCATATGACACTGCTGATTCATCACTCATGAGAGACAAGGAGTTTAGTGACTCTATACACAATACCTTTGACCATATGTGGAGAACCAAGGAACGTAAAGAAGCTGGTTGGTTGCTACTAAGTTCACTGGACAAAGTGATGAAAATAAATGATGAATGGAGATTCTAACTCCCAGCTTCAGAAGCAGATACCGATCTTCAAATCTGCTGAGATTAACCTGAGTAAGAGTTTTATCTCCTTTAGAGAAATAGTTGAAATTGTGGAAATTCAGACACAAGCTCTTATCATGAAAGTGACTGACTTGCAATGAAAGATGCATGCACACACTCGCCAGGTGTCTACTGATAAAGTGAGGGCATTTACTGGAAAACAATAGGATACTGCAACTAGGAATGGGAATGTGTGGGAGGACCCTGATGAAACTGGGGACACTGAGCTTGTGAACTCTGATGAACTTTTCTTGCCAGAAAAAAACAGCATCCCCATGCCCAGCAGGGGCAACATCCCTTCCCCAACTCAGGCTGCCATCAGCCTTTCCACTTTTGTCTGAAGGGATAAACTGTGTGCTGCCTGAGGCAACAGTGATGGCCTGTTGAATCCCTGAGGCAGTTGACAGGCAAGACAGTGCCGATTCTCCCCAGAAGCCACCCCCAACATCCCTGTCTGCTTTTAGACCTATAACTAAAGTTCCAGTGGGCCCCTAGAGGTGAGATTCAGAGTGTAACCCATGAGGAGGTTCACTGTGCTTGCAAAGAACTGCTTGAGTTTTCTAATTTACATAAGCAGAAATCTGGAGAACAGACATTGGAATGGATATTACAGGTGTGAGATAATGGTGGAAGGAACACAGAGTTGGATCAGGCTGAATTTATTGATTTGGGCCCACTAAGTAGGTGTTCTGCATTTATGTTGCAGATTGGGGAGTTATAAAAGGTTGTAACAGTTTATTTCCTTGCTTAGCTGAAATATAGATTAAAAGGTGGCCCACTGTGAATAAGCTGGAAATGCTCGATCTCTCTTGGTTTAATGTAGAGGAAGGGATCCAAAGGCTTACAGAGATTGAGATGGTAGAGTGGATTAGTCACTTTAGATCTACTCATCCCAGCTTGGGGGGTCCGGAAGATATAATTTTGACCAATGTCTTGCAAAATAGATTTGTGAGGGCAATACCTGCATTTTTGAAGAGCCCTGTAATTTATCTTCTCTGTATGTCAGATCTAACTTGAGAACTGCAGTCACTCAACTACAAAATTTAAACACAATGGGAATAATTGGATCCCAAGGTGGCAGGAGACAAGTGGCGGTACTCAACCATTAAAGGCAAGGTGGGCATAGCTACCATAATGGACAGCAGAGGACAAATAGCAATCAGAATAGTCTGACTCATGTAAAGATCTGGCACTAGCTAACTAATCACAGTGTTCCTAGAAGTGAAATTGATAGGAAGCCCACTACATTTCTATTTAATTTAAATAAGCAGAAAACTTGCAGGTCAGATGGACAAAAGACTAATTTGAATTATAAAAACAGAATTCCAGTCTGTCAGTCAATTTCCACACTTGAGCCAGTTTACAGACCCAGAACCCTTGAATGAATGCAATGCTGGGTCCCCTTGAGGAAGGCCCCCACTACACTACTGACAATGCTGTTAATCTTTCTCCCATCTTTCCCTGAAGGAGACCTCCAGCCTTTCACCAAGATAACTGTGCCTTGCAAAAGGGAAATTATTGGACATTTCATAGACCAGTGGACACTTGCTCTGAGTTGACATTGATTCCAGTGGGCCCCAAACATAATTGTGGTTCTCCAGTTAAAGTAGAGGCTTATGGAGGTCAGGCAATTAATGGAGATTTAGCTCAGGTCTGACTTACAGTGGGTCCAATGGGTCCCTGGACTCATCCTGTTGTCATTTTCCCATTGCCAGAATGCATAATTGGCAGACATACTTAACAGCTGGAAGAACCCTCACACTGGCTCCCCGACTGGTAAGATAAGGGCCATTTTGGTGGGAAAGGCCAAATGGAAGCCATTAGAGCTGCTTCTACCTAGTAAAAACAATATCGCATCCCTAGAGGCATTGCATAGATTAGTGCCACAATCAATGACTTCAAAGATGCAGGGGTGGCAATTCCCACCACATCCCCCATTCAACTCTATCATTTGTCCTTTGCAGAAGACAGATGCATCTTGGAGAATGACAGTGGATTATCAAAACCATAACCAAGTGATGACTCCAATTGCTGCTGCTGTGCCAGATATGGTTTCTTTGCTTAAGCAAAGTAACACATTTCCTAGTATGTTGTAAGCAGCCATTGACTTGGAAAATGCCTTTTTCTCCATTCCTGTCCATAAGGCCCACCAGAAGCAATTTGCCTTCAGCTGGCAAGACCAGAAATATATCTTTACTGTGCTACTTAAGGGGTATATCAACTCTCCAGCTTTGTGTCATAAATCTAATTTGGAGACATCTTGATCACTTTCACTTCCACAAGATATCACACTGGTCCATTTTATTTATGACATTATACTAATTGGATCCAGTGAGCAAGCAGTAGCAAACAAACTGGATTTATTGGTGAGACAGTTGGATGGCAAACGATGGGAAATAAATCTGACTAAAATTCAGGGACCTTCTACTTCAGTGAAATTTTTAGGGGTACAGTGGTGTGGGGCCTGTGGAGATATTCCTTCTAAGGTGAAAGATAAGTTGCTACATTTGGCCTCTCCTACAACCAAAAAAGAAACACAATGCTAGTGGGCCTATTTGGATTTTGGAGACAAACCCTTCCTCATCTGGTTGTGTTACTCCAGCCCATTTATTGAGTGACCCAAAAGGCTGCCAGTTTTGAGTGAGGTCTAGAACAGGAGAAGGCTCTGCAACAGGCCCAGGCTGCTGTGCAAGCTGCTCTGCCATTTGAGCCATATGACCAACAGACCTAATGGTGCTTAAAGTGTCAGTGGCAGATAAGATGCTGTTTGGAGCCTCTGGCATACTCCCAGAAGTGAATCACAGTGAAGGCCTCAAGAATTGTGGAGCAAGGTGTCTTCTGCAAATAACTACTGTCCATCTTCTGCAGATAACTACTCTCCTTTTGAGAGACAGCTCTTGGCCTGTTACTGAGCTTCAGTGGAAACTGAACATTTGATATCAGTCATCAAGTCACCATATGATCTGAACTGTCTATAATGAACTGGGTGCTTTCTGGCCCATCTAGCCATAAAATGAGTCATGCACAGCAGCATTCCATCATGAAATGGAAGTGGTATATACTTGATCAGGCACGAACAGGTCCTGAAGGCATAAGTAAATTACATGAGGAAGTGGTTCAAATGCCCATGGTCTCCTTTCCTGCCACCTTGCTTTCTCTTCCCCAGCCTGCACCAATGGCCACATAAAGAGTTCCCTATAATTAGTTGAAGGAAGAAGAGAAGACTAGAGCCTGGTTCACAGATGGTTCTACGTGATATGCAGGCACTACCTGGAAGTGGACAGCTCTAACACTGCAGCCCCTTTCTAGGACATCCCTGAAGGACACTGGTGAAGGGAAATCTTCCCAGTAGGCAGAACTTTGAGCAGTGCATCTGGCTGTGCACTTTGCATGGAAGGAGAAATGGCCATTTGTGTGATTATATACTGATTCATGGACTGTAGCCAATGATTTGGCTGGATGATCAGAGACTTAGAAGAAGCACAATTGGAAAATTGGTGACAAAGAAATTTGGGGAAGAGATAGGTGGATGCACCTCTCGGAGTTGTCAAAAACTGTGAAGATATTTGTATCCCATGTTACTGCTCACCAATGGGTGATCTCAGAAGAGGAAGATTTTAATATTCAACTAGATAGGATGACCCGTTCTGTGGGCACCACTCAGCCTTTTTCCCCAGCCACCCCTGTCATTGCCCAGTGAGTCCATAAACAAAGTGGCTATGGTGGCAGGGATAGAGGTTATGAATGGGATCAGCAACATGGACTTTCACTCCTCAAATCTTACCTGGCTACAGCCACTGATGAAAGCCCAATTTGCTAACAGCAGAGACCAACATTTAGCCCTTGATATGGCACCGTTCCTCAGGGTGATGAGTCAGCTACCTGGTGGCAGGTTGATTATATTGGACCTCTTCCATCATGGAAAGGGCAGAGGTTTGTCCTCACTGGAATAGACACTTATTTCAGATATGGGTTTGCCTATCCCACATGAAATGCTTCTGCCAAGACTACAATTTGTAAACTCATGGAATGCCTTATCCACTGTTGCGGTATTACATACAGCATTGCCTCTGACCAAGGCACTCACTTTATGGCTAAAGAAGCGTGGTAGTGGACTCATCCTCACGGAATTCAGTGGTTTTACCATGTTTCCCTCATCCCAAAGCAGCTGGATTGATACAACAATAGAATGGCCTCTTTTTTTTGGTGAGGGGAGGGGTTTGGAGATATGATCTCACTCCGCTCACTCTGTTACCCAGGCTAGAGTGCAGTGGCATGATCTCACCTCACTGCAACCTCTGCCTCCTGGGTTCAGTCGATTCTCCTGCCTCAGTTCCCTGAGTAGTTGGGCTTGGGGTACATGCCACCACACCTGGCTAATTTTTGCATTTTCAGAGAGGGGATTTCACCATGTTGGCCAGGCTAGTCTCAAACTCCTGGCTTCAAGTGGTCTGCCCACCTTGGTCTCCCAAAGTGCTGGAATCACAGGCATGAGCCACCTTGCCCAGCCTGGAATGGCCTTTTCAAGTCACAGTTACAATGCCACCTAGATGACAATACTTTGCAGGGCTGGGAGAAAGTTCTCCAGAAGGTCCTATATGCTCTAAAGCAGCATAAAATATATGGTACTGTTTCTCCCATAGCCAGGATTCAGTGGTCCAGGAATTAAGGGGTGGAAGTGGAAGTGGCGTCACTCACTACTACCCCTAGTGATCCTCTAGCAAAATTTTTGCTTCCTGTTCCCATGTCATTACGCTTTGCTGGCCTAGAGGTCTTCATTCCAGAGGGAGGAATTCTGCCACCAGGATACACAACAATGATTCCTTTAAACTGGAAGTTGATATTGCCACCTGGACACTTTGGGATCCTCCTACCCTGAAGTCAACAGGTTAAGAATGGAGTTCCAGTGTTGGCTGGGGTGATTGACTCTACTATCAAGATGAAATCAAGCTACTACTCCACAATTGAGATAAGGAAGAGTATGAGAGTATGTGCGGAATACAGGAGATCCATTAGGGCATCTAATGCCCTGTATTACCATGCCCTGTGATTAAAGTCAATGGAAAACTACAACAGCCCAATCCAGGCAGGACTACAAATGGCCCTTCAGGAATGAAGGTTTGGGTCACTCCACCAGACAAAACAAATAAACAAACAAACAACAACAACAACAACAAAACATGATCTGTTGAGGTGCTTGCTGAAGAAAAAGGGAATACACAGTGGGTAGTAGAAGAAGGTAGTCATCAATACCAGCTACAACCATGAGACCTGTTGCAGAAACAAGGACTGCAATTGTCATGAGTATTTTCTTCTTCTTTTGTGAAAAACATATTTTGTATGCATATACTTTTACTAAAAAAAACCCTTCATTTTACGTCCTTTTTCCTTTATCATATGACATAAGATTTATTGACTTCATATCAGCATTTAAGTATTGTTAACTTTGTGTAATAGCATTTGAGTTGGGGATTACTGTGTTTCTGGTTGTATGAAGGAAAGTTATATTATGTTAGGAATAATTATGATCTTATTATTGTCTCTATCTGATGATTATGTACAATCTTAATAAATATGTACGTGTTCAAGTTGACAAAAAGTAAACTTGTGATGGCTAATACTGAGTGTCAAATTGATTGGATTGAAGGATGCAAAGTATTGATACTGGGTGTGTCTCTGAGGGTGTTGCCAAAGGAGATTAACATATGAGTCAGTCGGCTGGGAAAGGCAAACCTACCCTTAATCTGGGTGGGTACTATATAAACAGCTGTTGGTGCAGCCAGGATATAAAGCAGACAGAAAAATGAGAAAAGGCTAGACTGGCTTAGCCTCCCAGCCTATATCTTTCTCCCATACTGAATGCTTCATGCCCTTGAACATCAAACTCCAAGTTTTTCAGCCTTTGTCTCAGACTGGCTTCCTTGCTCCTCAGCTAGCAGACAGCCTATTGTGGGACCTTGTGATTGTGTGAGTTAATACTACTTATAAACTCCCGTGTGTGTGTGTGTGTGTGTGTGTGTGTGTGTGTGTATCCTATTAGCTCTCTCTACAGAGCCTTGACTAAAATACTTATTGTGCAAATCTTGATGACATTAAGGCAACAAAATGTCTAGAAATGTCATCACTTATCATGCAAACTACACTTCAGCTCCTGCTTTAAGGTCCATAAATGCTCCTAAGGAAAAGCCATCATAGTTCACTCAGTCTTCTCTTGCTGAGGCACCCTGCTGCACTCTTTTGCAATGTTCTTTCTTTCTAATAAAAAAACATTCCTTTTTGAAATGTATAGTGTCATTGGTCAATTCTTTTTGCTGAACTGTATGTTGACCACTTTGCAATGACTTCACCCAGGAGTTTCTACACACAGCTCTCTCTCTCTACCTCTACTTTAAGGTCAATAACTCTTAGATTTGTTCCTTTGAAGCTATTTTATAGATGTACTTTATCCCTTTTTGTTCTGTTTTCTTCTGTCTCCTCTGATTGTCTTTCCAAGTAGCCTATGTTCAAGCTAACTAATTATTTCTTCTGCTTGATCATTTCTGCTATTAAGACTCTGATGCATTCTTCAGTATGTCAATTGCATTTCTCAGCTTCAGAATTTTTGCCTCTTTTAATAATTTCAATCCTTTGTTAAATTTATCACATAGTATTCTGAATTCTTTCTTTGTGTTATCTTGCATTTCTTTGAGTTTCCTCAAAATTGCTATTTTGAATTCTCTATCTGAAAGGTAACATATGTATTTTTCTCTAAGATGGGTACCTTATTTAGTTCCTTTGGTGAGATCATGTTTTCCTGGATAGTCTTGATATTTTTTGATGTTTGTCAGTGACTGGACATTGAAGAGTTAAGTATTCATTTTAGTTTTTGTGGTCTAGGCTTATTTGTATCTGTCCTTCTTGGGAAGACTTTCCAGGTATTCAAAAGGACTTAGATGTTGTGATCTAATCTGTGTCTGCATTAGCAGGTACCCTAAGCCCAGTAACACTATGGTTCTTGCAGAGTCAGAGGTACCACCTCAGTGGTCTTGAGCAAGATCAAGGAGAATTATCTGAATTACTAGGCCAGAGACTCTTCGTCCTTTCCCTTACTTTTTCTCAAACAAGCAGATTCTTTCTTTCTCTCTCTCTCTGTCTCTGAGTTGCTGGAGCTGGGGTTGGGGAATACAAACACCTCTTTGACCACTACTACTGGGACTGCTTGTGTCAGACCTGAAGCCAGAACAGCACTGGGTCTCAAACAAGGCCTACTATAACTACTATCTAGCTACTTCCTGTGTTTGCTCAAGGTCCTAGGGTTGTAAAAGCCAGGCAGTCTGGTGTCCTTTCCTTCAGGGTGATGAGTTCTCCCAGGTCCTGGGCGGATCTAGAAATACTACCTGGGAGCCAGAGACTGGAGTCAAAAACCTTAGAAATCTACCTGTTGTTCTATTGCACTGTCGTTGCACAGGCATTCAAACCATGAGACAGAGTAGTTCCTATTCTTCTCCTGCTTTCCAAAGGCAGAGGAACCTCACTTTGTGGCCATCACTACCACAGGTCCAGAGGGTGTACTGTGGGGCTGCCATCAATGTTCCCTTAAGGCCCATGGTCTCTTTAGTAAGGTTGTGGTGAATGCTGCCAAGCCTGGGACTCACCCTTATGGGTACTGGGCTCCCCTCTGACCCAGAGTAGGTCCAGAAATTCCATCCAAGAGTCATGGCCTGGAATAAGAGACTCTAAGGTCCATCTTGGTACTCCAGCCGCCTGTGACCTAACTAGTACCTAAGCCACCAGTCAAAGATCCTTTTACTTTTCCCTCTACTTTTCTCAAGCAAAACAACTTTCTCACCATAGCCACCACAGCTGGAAATGTGCTGAATCTCACCTGAAACCAGTGAGTCTCACAAAAACTTATGATGTACTATCTGGGTATCACTGCTGGTTATTTGGGACCCAAAGGCATATTATTCAGCAGGTGATGGGTCCTGCCAGGACTGAATTCTTCTTTTCAAGACAATTCCCTTATGGCTCATAGTGTGTCTAAAACTGTCATTCAGGAGGTAGAACCTGGAATGGCAGTCTCATGACTCTGACCAGTACCCTATCCTACAGTGGCTGAGCTGGTATTCAAGATGCAAGAGAAAGTGCTGTTTTCTCTTCCATCTCCTCTCATGGAAGTAAGGGGTCTCTGGGAGTTGGGAGCTGTGCTGTCTGGGATTGGAAAAGTGGTGGCACAAGCACTTCCTTAGCCACCCTAACTGATGTCTCAGTAGGTTGTGTGCCCTCCAAATCCATTGACTCTTACCCAGCTCAGCACTCAGACTTTCCTAGGAGTTGCAGATTTTGTGGCTTAGACTGCCTTTAAAGTTTGTTCAAGCCCCAGAGCCTTTAGTCCACGGTGACAAGGCTTGCCAAAATTCGAGTTCCAACCGCATGGATGGGTGATTCTCCTCTGGATAGAGCTGGTCTAAATGCTCTCTCTGTGGTCAGGCATCAGCTGAGTTCAGTCTGGTTTTGCATTCTGCTGTGACAGGGAAGCACTGAATTCAGTACAAAGTCTCCAAAGTCGCACAACTGCTCCAGTCTCCCTTCCCAAAAACACAGATTCTCTCTGTGCACCGTTCAGAGAATGACAGATAAGGGAAATGTGATGTTGGAAATTCAAGATGATCTTTTCTACCCTTTTCTGTGCCTCTTTCAGTGATATGAAGTTAATATCCCGTACTGTGATTTCTCACCTGATTTTTGGTTCTTATGAAGGTGCTTTTGTTTCTTATGAAGGTGCTTTTTCATGTAGATGGTTGTTGAATTTAGTTATCCTAGGGTGGTGGAGGGGGGGCAAAATAGATGGAAACTTCTGTCTGTCCATCTTGACCATCTTGCACCAGCCCTCTCTCCCAATCTCCCATTTCCCAAACTGCCCCCATAATTCAATTGCCCCCCACCTTGTCCCTTCCGTGGCACAGGGATATGATGGAAACTATAATTCAAGATTATATTTGGGTGGAGACACAGCCAAAACTTATAATTCCACCTCGACCCCTCCTAAACCTCATGTCCTCACGTTTCAAAACACAATCATGTCCTCCCAACATTTCCCTAAAGTCTTAAGTCATTTCAGCATTAACTCAAATGTCCAAGCCCAAAGTCTCATCTGAGATAAGGCTGGTCTTTTCTACCTATGAGCCTGTAAAATCAAAAGCAAGTTAGTTCCTTCCTAGATACAATGGAGATACAGGAATTGGGTAAATACACCACTGCTTAATGGGAGAAATAGGCCCAAACAAATTGGGCTACATGTTCCATGCAAATGTGAAATCCAAAGAGGCAGAAATTAAATCTGAAAGCTCCAAAATAATCCCCATTGACTCCATGTCTCAAACCCAAATCATGCTGTTGCAAGAGGTGGGCTCCCATGGTCTTGGGCAGCTCTGACCCTATAGCTTTGCAGGGTAAATCCTCCCTCCAGGCTGCTTTCATGGGCTGGTGTTGAGTGTCTGTGGCTTTTCCAGGCCCATGGTTGCAAGCTGTAGGTGGATCTACCATTCTCCAGTCTAGAGGACCATGGCCCTCTTCTCACAGATCCACTAGGCCGTGCTCCAGTGAAGACTCTGTGTGGGGGCTCTGACCCCACATTTCCCTTTCACACTGCTCTGGCAGAGGTTCTCTCTGAGGGCTCTGCCCCTGCAGCAGACTTCTGCCTGGATTTTGAGGCATTTCCATACAGCCTCTGAAATCTAGCTTCAATTCTTGACTTTGGTGCACCTTCAGGTTTAACACCATGTGAAAGCTTCCAAGGCTTGGGGCTTGCACCTTCTGAGGCCACAGTCCAAGCTGTACCTTAATCCCTTTTAGCCATGGCTAGGGTGATTGGGACACAGGGCATCAAGTTCCTAGGCTACACACAGCAGGGAGGCCCTGGACCCCAGCCCACAAAACCATTTTCCCTCCTAGACCTCTGGGCCTGGGATGGGAGGGCCTGCTGCATAAGTGTCTGATATGCCCAGGAGACATTTTCTCCATTCTCTTGGTATTACTATTTGGCTCCTCATTACTTATGCAAATGTCTGCAGCAGGCTTGAATTTTTTCTCACAAAATGAATTTTTCTTTTCTATTGCATTGTCAGGCTGCAATTTTTCTGAACTTTTATGCTCTGCTTTCTCTTCAATGTTTTGTCACTTAGAATTTTCTCCCATCACATACCCTAAATCATCTCTCTCAAGTTCAAAGTTCCACAAATCTCTAGGGCAGGAGCAAAATGACACCTGAGTCTTTTCTAAAGTGTAACAAGGGTCAACTTTATTCCAATTCCCAAGAAATTCTTCACCTCCATCTGAGACTATCTTAGCCTGGACTTCATTGTCTATATCACTATCGACATTTTGGTCAAAGGCATTCAACAAGTCTAGAAAGTTCCAAAACTTTCCGATATCTCCCTCTCTCCAAGCCCTCCAAGTACTTAAGAATTTCCAAACTTTCCTACATTTTTCTATCTTCTTCTGACCCCTCCAAACTGTTCCAACATCTTCCTGTTACCCAGTTCCAAAATCACTTCCATATTTTTGGGTATCTTTACAGTAGCACCCCACTCCCAGTACCAATATACTGTGTTAGTCCATTCTCATACTGCTATGAAGACATATCTGAGACTGGGTAATTTATAAAGGAAAGAAATTTAATTGATTGTCCATTTCACAGAGCTGGAAAGGCCTCAGGAAACTTACAATCATGGTGGAAGGGGAAGCAAACGTGCCCTTCTTCACAAGGCAACAGGAGAGAGAAGAATGAGAACTGAACAAAGGGAGAAGCCCCTCACAAAACCATTAGATCTCATGAGGAATTACTCACTATCATGACGATAGCATGGGGGAGACTGCCCCCGTGATTCAATTACCTCCCACTGGGTCCCTCCTAGAACACATGGCAATGATAGGAACTACAATTTGAGATGAGATTTGGGTGGAAACACAACAAAACTACATCACAGAGAAAGCAAGATTCACTCCTATTATTTTATGTACTATTAAAATGAAATTGCACATTTGTTTCTTTAATACAAAGAAGATAACAACAGTGTCAAAGAAAGGGAACTTGCTCAAGGATGCAAAGCAGTTGAGAAGAGTCAGGGAGCCAGAGCCACAAATCCTGATTAAGGTGCCTTGCCCTCTGCTAATTAAGTGATGGTCACAAAGCAAAGAAGAAGAAGAAGAAGAAGAAGAAAAAAAAAAAAAAGCATAGAGAAATGTGAAAGAGCCCATGCAGGATATAATGCCACTTGCTCACCATTTTTCCACTTGGCATTTATTCAAGTGCTTTTTCTGTGCCAGGTAAAGATCAGAGCTACAAAAGTGAATAGTACAATGTTCTTGAAGTAAAAGTGCTTGAAGTCTTGTGAGCATTTGGAAAATTACATTAGGAATAGGGAAAATCACTGCTTTGTGGGTAGTCAGATTGAGGAGTGAGGAGGAACACCTAGATCAAAAAAACAGTTGCTTAATTTAGATGCTCAAGCTCATTATTAAAATTAATAACTAAACAATAGTCTTGAAGGATTGTCTTTTCTTCTTCTTCTTCTTCTTCTTTGTTTTTTTTTTTTTTTTTAACAGAAAGAATGCAGAATGGAGGGAACTGCTTAATTTCCACTGGAGTGGAGAGGTAGAGAGACTAGAAACTGGAAAAAAAATAAAAAAAAAAAATTAAAACTTAAATAAGTTTAGATGAATCAGAGAATACTGGGGCTTGCTCCCCACTTACTCTAGGGCAGCTTGGGTAGTCTTGAAGTCTCTCAAAGAAGCTCTGCATTTGATATAATACCAAGTCCTGCAGGACACAAAGACACTGAAGTAGAATCTTGTTACCTTGGTATTAACATTTTTGTCCACATAATTGTTTCTTTCTAGGGTGCTGTTATTTATATTGTAGGGTTTTATGTTTTAGCAGTCTCATTAGCTTCTACTAACTAGATACCAGTAGCATCCCACTTTAATCATGATAATTATGAATGCCTCTTGATATGTTTCATATCCCCTGGTAAGCTAATCACATAAGGTTGACAACAATTGCACTAATTTAAGGATGGCTGTGGGAGAAACTAAGATAGCCTAAAGGAGTCACATAAAACACAGCAATTATTTGGCTCTTTAATTTTGTGAAGAGGCTGGAAGAACAAATTCATAGTTTCTGAAATAACTTATAAATTAGAATAGACCTTTGTTCAGAAGAATGAGGCTACAAAGTGAGCAAATCTCATAAAAAGATGCTCTCTCAGAACTCTTGGTTTCAGCAGCAGATACCAGCAGTGACCAGATCAATCAGCCACACATCATTAATATACACCAAGGCAAGATATCCATAGACAACACTGGCTCAATATCCTACCCTGTGGACCCTCAGATGTTCAGAGGCAAAGTTCTTCCCCAAGAACCTTAATTTTGCTCACAAATATCATCCTTAAAAAGGGTTAGGAAAGACCAATGGAGAGAGAAGAACTAGCAGTAAAACTGAAATTAAAAATTTTAAAGCCAGAAAATATGGAGATATCCCAGTTGCCAAGTTTTCCCAGTGATTGCCACAGAACAACATGAGGCCAGTTAGAGAAGATTTTAAAAATTTCTACTTGTAACATTTTGGACTCCATAAATGATTATTCTTTCTGGGGATATTTTGATTCATTGCATGCATAGGGGGTGGTAAGCACATGGAACATGTTAGGAAGGAAACCCAGGCATTCACCCAGGACAACTGAACTGGGTAAAATTTTGCACATATTGAGAAAAAAAAGACAGAGGCTGAAAATATATTTTCTAGAGAAAAGGCAGATATTTATTTTATTAATACATCCAGTAAGTAGTGGTCTATATTTACCACAAATGTAGGGAGATATTTCAAATAATAACCATATAGTACTTGGAAGAATATTGTTAAGATCACCTAAGGCAAGTGTGTAGATAAAGAAAATAAAACAACTGAAAATAAAATAATTAAAAAAATGTTTTTGAATGAATATGTGAGAGAAGAATTCTGGATAAGAGGCACTTAAGAAGGCAAAAGTAACTCATAAATAAGATGAAAAGAAACCTACAGAATAAATTATTTTATGACAAGGGTGCTTAAGCATATTATGCATTGAAACTAAAAAGTGTTTATTTTATTTGACACTAATAAGGTTATTAATCATCTTTAAAAATTAAGCCATTCAGTCTAGTGACTGGGGTGCAATCCAAAATGTATTAAGCAACAGAGGAGCAGCTAATGTAGAGAACTCTTTTAAGAAATGTGTGGGCAGTATACTAGAAATGAGTATTAAATGCAGAGACGATTGTTTGTTTTTAAGCTGTAGGGATTTACACTACAGAGCAAAGGAATAATGAATGAAATAAGGTTTCCAAGCAAAAAAAGCAACAAGACCCACAGTACGAAGGATACGAATTTTCTAGTCACTAGGGGAGAAATATTCATTGTTTTCTTAATATGAAAGAAAGAAGAAATTATTACAGGATTTCTAGAGGTGTGCTGATATAAATATGAGTGAGTTCCAGTTTGAAAGTTTCTACATCTGTTTAAAAGATGATAAAGAAAAAGTCCTTCTCAGAGTTAAGGGAATGGAATGTTGGAGGATAATTGAAACATTTTTAAATAGTCACGATGAAGAATTTTAAAAGACAGTTAACTTGGATTGTAGAAATAGTTTTAAGGAGCTTTGAGGATTTCACTGTAACTGATCACTCAAAAGTATTGTAACTTCTGGGGAAAGTGTGTATCATAAAAGGTGATATAATAAGAATGAAGAGAGAATTTGACCATGAGTTGTGAAAGCAATAAAATCAAATAAGTCCCTGGTTGGGAAACTCAGAAAGAGTGAAAAATCACATTAAAAAATAATAATAATACATGTGCCTAAAAGAACTACAGTTTTACTCAGAGGTTGTTCTAAAATCAGCTACTCAGTAGAACTTATGGATATAATTTGCTGATTCAAGTAATAATTTAATTTAATTGGACAGATTTGATGAAGAAAATTGAATGATTAAAGCACCATTTTAGATGTTGTTCCCTGGAGTTGTACGCAAACAATGGGTCCAAATTGCTCTAGAGAGATAGGCCCATAAGAAAATGAGGGAATATGGGATTCGGGAGCAAGGTGGCCGAATAAGAACAGCTTCAGTCTCCAGCTCCCAGTGCGAGCGACACTGAAGACAGGTGATTTCTGCATTTTCAACTGAGGTACTGGGTTTTTCTCACTAGGGAGTGCCAGACAATCACCGCTGGTGAGCTGCTGCAGCCCGACCAGCGAGAGCTGAAGCAGGATGAGGTATCGCCTCACCTGGGAAGCGCAAGGGGGAAGGGAAACCCTTTTCCTAGCCAGGGGAGCTGAGACACACAACACCTGGAAAATCGGGTAATACCCATCCCAATACTGTGCTTTAAGCAAATGGGCACACCAGGAGATTATATCCCACATCTGGCTGGGAGGGTCCCATGCCCACGGAGCCTTCCTCATTGCTAGCACAGCAGTCCGCCATCTAACTGAAAGGCAGCAGCGAGGCTGGGAGAGGGGCACCCGCCATTGCTGAGGCTTAAGTAGGTAAACAAAGCCCTGGGAAGATCAAACTGGGTGGAGCTCACAGCAGCTCAAGGGGGCCTGACAGTCTCTGTAAACTCCACCTCTGGGGACAGGGCACAGCTCAACAACAACAACAACAACAACAACAACAAAAAGCAGCAGAAACCTCTGCAGACGCAAACGACTCTGTCTGACAGTTTTGAAGAGAGCAGTGGATCTCCCAACATGGAAGTTGAGATCTGAGAATGGACAGACTGCCTGCTCAAGTGGGTCCCTGACCCCTGAGCAGCCTAACTGGGAGACATCCTCCACTAGGGGCAGACCGACACCCCACACCTCACAAGGTGGAGTATACCCCTGAGAGGAAGCTTCCAAAGCAAGAATCAGACAGGTACACTCGCTGTTCAGCAGTATTCTATCTTCTGCAGCCTCTGCTGCTGACACCCAGGCAAACAGGGTCTGGAGTGGACCTCAAGCAATCTCCAACAGACCTACAGCTGAGGGTCCTGACTGTTAGAAGGAAAACTAACAAACAGAAAGGTCACCCACACCAAAACCCCATCAGTACGTCACCAGCATCAATGACCAGAGGCAGTTAAAACCACAAAGATGGGGAAGAAGCAGGGCAGAAAAGCTGGAAATTCAAAAAATAAGAGTGCATCGCCCCCTCCAAAGGAACGCAGCTCATCACCAGCAATGGATCAAAGCTGGATGGAGAATGTCTTTGACAAGATGAGAGAAGAAGGCTTGAGACCATCAAACTTATCAGAGCTAAAGGAGGAATTACGTACCCAGCACAAAGAAACTAAAAATCTTGAAAAAAGAGTGGAAGAATTGATAACCAGAATAATTAATGCAGAGAAGGCCATAAACCAAATGACAGAGATGAAAACCATGACACAAGAAATACATGACAAATGCACAAGCTTCAGTAACTGATTCGATCAACTGGAAGAAAGAGTATCAGCGATTGAGGATCAAATGAATGAAATGAAGTGAGAAGAGAAACCAAAAGAAAAAAGAAGAAAAAGAAATGAACAAAGCCTGTAAGAAGTATGGGATTATGTAAAAAGATCAAATCTACGTCTGATAGGGGTGCCTGAAAGTGAGGGAGTAAATGGAACCAAGTTGGAAAACACTCTTCAGGATATAATCCAGGAGAACTTCCCCAACCTAGTAGGACAGGCCAATATTCAAATTCAGGAAATACAGAGAACACCACAAAGATACTCCTCGAGAAGAGCAACTCCAAAACACATAATTGCCAGATTCACCAAAGTTGAAATGAAGGAAAAAATCTTAAGGGCAGCCAGAGAGAAAGGTCTGGTTACCCACAAAGGGAAGCCCATCAGACTAACAGCAGATCTCTCGGCAGAAACTCTACAAGCCAGAAGAGAGTGGGGGGCAATATTCAACATTCTTAAAGAAAAGAATTTTCAATCCAGAATTTCATATCCAGCCAAACTAAGTTTCATCAGTGAAGGAGAAATAAAATCCTTTACAGATAAGCAAATGCTTAGAGATTTTGTCACACCAGACCTGCCTTACAAGAGACCCTGAAGGAAGCACTAAACATAGAAAGGAACAACCGGTACCAGCCATTGCAAAAACATGCCAAAATGTAAAGACTATCGAGGCTAGGAAGAAACTGCATCAACTAATGAGCAAAATAACCAGTTAATATCATAATGACAGGATCAAGTTCACACATAACAATATTAACCTTAAATGTCAATGGACTAAATGGTCCAATTAAAAGACAAAGACTGGCAAACTGAATAAAGAGTCAAGACCCATCAGTCTGCTGTATTCAGGAGACCCATCTCACATGCAGAGACATACATAGGCTCCAAATAAAGGGATGGAGGAAGATCAACCAAGCAGAGGGAGAACAAAAAAAAGGAGGGGTTGCAATCCTAGTCTCTGATAAAACAGACTTTAAACCATCAAAGACCAAAAGAGACAAAGAAGGCCATTACATAATGGTAAAGGGATCAATTCAACAGGAAGAGCTAACCTCTATATATATACGCACCCAATACAGGAGCACCCAGATTCATAAAGCAAGTCAAGCAAGTCCTTAGAGGCTTACAAAGAGACTTAGACTCCCATACAATAATAATGGGAGACTTCAACACCCCTCTGTCAACATTAGACAGATCAATGAGACAGAAAGTTAACAAAGAGATCCAGGAATTGAACTCATCTCTGCACCAAGCACACCTAGGATTCTTATGGTATAAGGTCTAAAATTTAAGTCTCTAATCCATCTTAAATTAGTTTCATATAAGGAGTAAGGAAGGGATCAAGTTTCAGCTTTCTGCTTATGGTTAGCCAATTTTCCCAGCACCATTTATTGAATAGGGAATCCTTTCCCCATTTCTTGTTTTTGTCAGGTTTGTCAAAGATCAGATGGCTGTAGATGTGTAGCATTATTTCTGAGGGCTCTGTTCTGTTTCACTGGTCTGTATCTCTGTTTTGGTATCAGTACCATGCTGTTTTGGTTACTGTAGCCTTGTAGTATAGTTTGAAGTCAGGTAGCGTGATGCCTCCAGCTTTGTTCTTTTGACTTAGGATTGTCTTGGCAATGTAGGGTCTTTTTTGATTCCATATGAACTTTAAAGCAGTTTTTATTCCAATTCTGTGAAGAAAGTCAGTGGTCGCTTAATGGGGATGGCATTGAATCTATAAATTACCTTGGGCAGTATGGCCATTTTCACAATATTGATTCTTCCTATCCATGAGCATGGTATGTTCTTCCATTTGTTTGTGTTCTCTTTTATTTCACTGAGCAGTGGTTTATAGTTCTCCTTGAACAGGTCCTTTATGTCTCTTGTAAGTTGGATTCCTAGGAATTTTATTCTGTTTAAAGCTATTGTGAATGGAAGTTCATTCCTGATTTGGCTCTCTGTTTGTCTGTTACTGCTGTATAAGAATGCTTGTGATTTTTGCACATTGGTTTTGTATTCTGAGACTTTGCTGAAGTTTCTTATCAGCTTAAGGAGATTTTGGGCTGAGACAATGGGGTTTTCTAAATATACAATCATATCATCTGCCAGCAGGGATAATTTGACTTCTTCTTTTCCTAACTGAATACCCTTGATTTCTTTCTCTTGCCTGATTGCCCTAGTCAGAACTTCCAACACTATGTTCAATAGGAGTGGTGAGAGAGGACATCCCTGTCTTGTACCGGTATTCAAAGGGAATGCTTCCAGTTTTTGCCCATTCAATATGATATTGGCTGTGGGTTTGTCATAAACAGCTCTTATTATTTTGAGATACGTTCCATCAATATCGAATTTACTGAGAGTTTTTAGCATGAAGATCTGTTGAATTTTGTCAAAGGCCTTTCCTGTTTTGCTTATTTCAGTTAACGTAATGACCTCCAGTTCTATCCCTGTTTTTGCATGAGTTCATTCTTTTCTATGGTAACATGATTTCCTTCTTTTCTATGGTTTTTGTCTTTGGTTCTGTTTATATGCTGAATTACCATTATTGATTTGTGTATGTTGAACCAGCTTTGCATCCCAGGGATGAAGCCCACTTGATCATGGTGGATAAGCTTTTTGATATGCTGCTGGATCCGGTTTGCCAGTAGTTTATTGAGGATATTTGCATTGATGTTCATCAGGGATATTGGCCTAAAATTCTCTTTTTTTGTTGTGTCTCTGCCAGGCTTTGGTATCAGGATGATGTTGGTCTCATAAAATGAGTTAGGGCGGATTCTCTCTTTTTCTGTTGTTTGGAATAGTTTCAGAAGGAACGGTTCCAGCTCCTCCTTGTAACTCTGGTAGAAACACCCCACTGTCAACATTAGACAGATCAATGAGACAAAATTTAACAAGGATATCCAGGAATTGAACTCAACTCTGCAGCAAGCATACTTAATAGACATCTACAGAACTCTCCACCCGAAATCAACAGAATATACATTGTTCTCAGCAACACATCACACTTAATCCAAAATTGACCACATAGTTGGAAGTAAAGCACTTCTCAGCAAATGTAAAAGAACAGAAATTATAACAAACTGTCTCTCAGACCACAGTGCAATCAAACTAGAACTCAGGAGTTAGAAACTCAATAAAAACTGCTCAACTACATGGAACTGAACAACCTGCTCCTGAATGACTACTGGGTACATAGTGAAATGAAGGCAGAAATAAAGATGTTCTTTGAAACCAATGAGAACAAAGATATGACATACCAGAAACTCTGGGACACATTTAAAGCAGTGTGTAGAGGGAAATTTATAGCACTAAATGCCCACAAGAGAAAGCAAGAAAGATCTAAAATTGACACCCTAACATCACAATTAAAAGAACTAGAGAAGGAAGGGCAACCACATTCAAAAGCCAGCAGAAGGCAAGAAATAACTAAGAGCAGAGCAGAACTGAAGGAGATAGAGACACAAAATCCTTCCAAAAATTTAATTAATCCAGGGGCTGGGTTTTTGAAAAGGTCAACAAAATTGATAGACCACTAGCAAGACGAATAAAGAAGAAAAGAGAGAAGAATCAAATAGATGCAATAAAAAAATGATAAAGGGCATATTGCTATTGACCCCACAGAAATACAAACTACCATCAGAGAATACTACAAACATCTCTAGGCAAATAAACTAAAAAACCTAGAAGAAATGGATAGTTTCCTGGACACTTACACTCTCCCAAGACTAACCCAGGAAAAAGTTGAATCCCTGAACAGACCAATAGCAGGCTCTGATATTGAGGCAATAATTAATAGCCTACCAACCAAAAAAATTCCAGGACCAGACGGATTCACAGCCAAATTCTACCAGAGGTACAAGGAGGAGTTGGTACCATTCCTTCTGAAACTATTCCAATCAATCCAAAAGAGGGAATCCTCCCTAACTCATTTTATGAGGCCAACATTATCCTGATACCAAAGTTTGTTACATCCATTTGTTCTAAGTCCAGTTTGTATTCAATATTTCTTTGTTAATTTTCTGT
The DNA here is from genome assembly GCF_009764315.1 of Trachypithecus francoisi. Taxonomy (NCBI): domain Eukaryota; kingdom Metazoa; phylum Chordata; class Mammalia; order Primates; family Cercopithecidae; genus Trachypithecus; species Trachypithecus francoisi. The sequence continues at coordinate 52,245,569 of NW_022681463.1, read as the reverse complement.
TTCATTAAGCTGTCTACTGCTGACAGTAGAATACTGAAGTCTCCAACTATTATTGTGTTGGAGCCAATCTCTCCTTTCATATCCAAAAATATCTGCTTTCTATACCTGGGTTCTCCAGTGTTTGGTACATATATGTTTACAACTGTTATATCTTCTTGCTGTACTGATCTTTTCATTATTATATAATATTTCCTTTGTCTCTTTTGTCTGTTTTTTACTTGAAGTTTGTTTTATTTGATATTAGTATAGCTACTCCTGCCTGTTTTGTTTTTCTGTTTGCATGGAGTATCTTTTTACTTTAAGTTGATATGTATCCTTAGCAGTGAGATGAATTTCCTGAAAGTACCATATAGTTTTATTGTGTGTGTTTGTTTTTAAAACCATTTAGCTAATCTATACCTTATAAGAGGTGGTTCAATCAGTTTACATTAAAAGTCTTCATTGACATGTGAGGCTTATTCTGTTGATTTTAATTGATTACGGGTTGTTTTACACCTTTTTTGTTTCATTCTTCTTTATTTATCATTGTAGTTTAGTGATTTTCTATAGTGGTAAAATTTGAATTATTTCTCTTCCTCATTTGTGTGTTTGCTCTAACAGTGTGTTTAATAGTTTTTTTGGGGTGGTTTCATTATGTTAGGTATGTTTTTTTCACTTTTAGGTGTATGACTTCCTTTAGTACTTCTTATAGGACCAGTCTAATTGTGACTAATTACCTCAGGTTTTGCTTGTCTGAGAAAGTCTTTATTTCTCCTTTATTTATGAAAAGTGACTTTCTGGATATAGCATGCCTTGACCAGGAGTACTTATTTGTTTATTTATTAGCACTCTGAATATATCATTTCATTCTCCTCTGGTAAGTGGTCTGCTGAGAAATGCACTGATGTTCTAATGGGTGTTCCCTTATAAATGTCTAGATGTTTCTCTCTTGCTGTTTTTAGAATTATCTGTCTTTTTTGTTATTACTATTATTATTATACTTTAAGTTCTGGGGTACATGTGCAGAACGTGCAGATTTGTTACATAAGTATACATGTGCCACAGTTGTTTGCTGCAACCATCAATCTGTCATCTACATTAGGTCTTTCTGCTGATATTATCTGTCCCCTAGTCCCCTACCCCCTGACAAGTCTTAGTGTGTGATGTTTTCCTCCATGTGTCCATGTGTTCTCATTGTTCAACTCCCACTTATGAATGAGAACATGTGGTGTTTGGTTTTCTGTTCTTGTGTTAGTTTGTTGAGAATGATGTTGTCCAGCTTCATCCATGTCCCTGCAAAGGACATGAAATCATCCTTTTTTATGGTTGCATAGCATTCTATGGTGTATATATGCCACATTTTCTTTATCCAGTCTATCTTTGATGGGCATTTCATTTGGCTCCAAGTCTTTGCCATTGTGAACAGAGTCAAAATAACCATATTATCTCTTTGTCTTTGATTTGATAGTTTAAATATAATGTGCCATAAAGAAGATTTTTTGAATTTTATCTATTTGGAATTCCCTGACTAAGGCATTTTTTTAACAGATTTTTCTATCCCATTTGCTTTCTTTTTGCCTTCTGGGACACTAAGTTTTATTTGCTTTCTTTATGGTGTCCCATATGTTCCATAGGCTTTGTTCATTCTTTTTAATTTATTTTTCCTTATTTTTGTCTGACTGGATTATAGCAAAGGACCTGTATTCAAGTTTTAAAATTCTTACTTTTGCTTGATCTAATCTACTGATAAAGCTTTCTACTGTGTTTTTAAATTTTATTTAATGAGTTCTACAATTTCAGAATTGCTGTTTAGTTATTTTTCATGATATCTGTATCTTTGGTAAATTTCTCATTTATATCTAAAATTGTTTTTCTGATTTTTCTGCTGCTTACCTGAATTCTCTTATATTTCACTAATGCTCTTCAATATCACTATTTTGATTTTTTTTCTGGGAGTTCAAACATTTCTTTTTGATGGAAATCTATTGCTAGATAATTACTGTGTTATTTTGAAGGTGTTCATATGTTATTTATTTTCCTGTTTCTTGTCTGATTGTGTTGACATCTGGGCATCCATTGAATATAGGCATATTTAATGATGTAATACAAAGTCACTTAAAAATTTATAACCTTCTCTATTATTCCCAAGTGTTCCGAGTCTCTCAAGATTATCTCACCTTTAACCTCAATAGGACTTTGTCACGCTCCACTACCGTCGTGAACCAGTAGTTTATCTTTTTTTCTTCTCATTCCCATAATGTCCAACCATGCATAATGTTATCCTTATAGTTCATGATCACATTCCCAGCTTCTCACAGCCCATTAGATAAAATTGTAGTGTTCTTATGGTTGTTTCCTCCCTCAAAACATTATTCTCAGGAGTAGAAAAGTTAGAAAATGGTAATGATGGGGTGAGTGAGTTTTCATATTATCCTATTTACCTTATTCCAGACATATTCTATCTATCTATCCATCTATCTATTCATTCATCTATCTTTCTATCCACCTACTTACTTACCAATCTACGTATTTCTCCATTCACCGAAGTATAAATTGAGCAATCATTTATAAAAATGTATAGAGTATTTAATCTGCATGAATGAAAGTTATTCATAAAGGTAAATTGTTGAAGGAGAGTATTTGATGATTTCCAAAATATTGCCAAAGGAAGAAACAATGCAAGACAACTTGTATTTTAAGAATATTTGCAGCATGTAAAATATTTTATGGACATATGTAAAAATCTTCAGAGTCATTATTTCTTGATACTGAGATGACAATTTTTGTTTTCTCATGTATATATTTATCTATTTTTCAATATTTCTAAGTTGAATGTGTATTAATTTTCACAGGGAAACTATACAAATTAATTTTGCATTCAAATAAAATATATCCTATTCCAGGAAATAAAAGAAATACATAACTAAGAGAGGTTAACTAATGCTTAGATATATTCATATATTACTCAAAATTGTTTTTATTTTAAAACAATTAATATGTATTTCAAAAGAGCTTAGATATCAATAATCATTTTCTAACAAATACTGTTTACAAAGTAGTATTGCATAGTTTCAGCCTTTTAAAATATTATGCTACCATATAACTACCATTCCTGTTGTACCAGACTGTAAATTCAGTCAAGTCATGCACAATGGCATGACAGCCAGCAGAGATGAAAACAACAAAAACAAAATATTTACTAGACAAACACCTTATTTAGTGTTGATCAATTTTCAATTATCTTGTTATTGATTTCACATCACATTTTAGGTGTGTCTTTTTTATTTGTTTGCTTTGCCAATCACGTGGATCCTTCCTTCTTTTTCTTTTACTTCCTACCATGGTTGTGTACTTTTTTACACTCTTCTCAGTAACAGCTGTTGCTTCCTGAATATTCAACCTGTAAGTGTGGCACGCATTCAATATTTTGAAGATAATATGCTATATTTATTTGTGTTAATTTATGACACTAAAATTAGAGAAGCTAATGTAGTTTGTCTTGTCTCTCTGTGCCTGTGGAGGGGAGAAATCTCCCTGACTTTATCTCTCCTTTGATATGTGAATGCTCAAAAACCATCTCCCCAGATAATTCCTATATTTCATGTAGAGCCAGTTATAGAAAGTCTTTAGGGATATCAGTGGCTTAACTCTCTTATATTTATCTCTTTTAGCATTCCATTTAATTGCTTCATATGCACAGAAACTGATATTTAGTTTGCCCACCATACAAGTATATATCAGGGTACTTATCTAATTATACATTTTCAGTAGATTGACACCGTAAATTGATGTGATATATCATAAATTGAGGAAATATAATTTGTAAAAAAAAAAAATTAAGAGTGGAAAAGATTTGCCTTCCTATGCTCTTGCCATTTTTGTTATAGAGAATTTTTCTCTAACATTGCTTGTAGATAGAAAAACACCAGACACTGCCTTAGGTAATATTTTCATCTTTATGATTTATGATGAAATCATGAGGAAATTAATTTTGAAATAATTGAAGAAAGTAAAAAGTGTTTGAAAAATGAAAAAGAAAGGTTTTATTATGGTTTTTAAAATGACTACAACCAGATACTTAACACTGTTAGGGAAATATAATTAAAAATGAAACCTCCTGCCAACCCAGAAAATCTCTTCAGAAGGAAAAAAGAGAAATAAAACAATTTTCTTTTGGATAAGTATTGAACCAAGATGTGTGCACATCATAAGCACTCTACTAAGAGATTGCAGAGATCAAAATAAATTTCACTCTTTTTGTGTTAGGTCATATTTTCATCGCTCTTAATAAATATCTGAGACTAAGAAATGTATTTTTTAAAAGATAACGTATTGGTTCATGGTTCTGCAGGCTGTAAAGGAAGCATGGAGTCAGGCATCTTCTCAACTTCTGGAGTGACCTAAGGAAGCTTTCGATCATGGCAGAAGGCAAAAAGGGAGCAAATGTGTTACATGGAAAGAGCAGGAGCAAGAAAGGCAGGGGAGAGGTACCACACACTTTTAAACAACCAGATCTCATAAGAACTTATTCAGGATCACAAGGACAGCACCACGCCATGAGGGATCTGCCCTCATAAACCAGTTTTCACCAGGCCCCACCTCCAACACTGGGGGTTATATTTTAACATGTGATGTGGAAGGGGCATTCAAACTATATCATTTGTATATATCCAACAAGATATAAATAATTATATAACATATTTTCAAGGTAAAGAATAACCAGTCCTCAAATAAGAAGTCTTGACAATACCATTTGTCACTCATAGTTCATTCTAGATTCACCTGGTAATTGGAGTGGCCAGATATGTTTGCTAATTGGCTTTACCTGAAGGACCATTTTCCATATCTTTATGACAGTAGGTAGCTTTTCAACTTGGAGAACCTAATTTCCCCTCCAAGTTAGATTCCTACTTTACTACAGAAACTGGGAGACAGTGATTTTAATCTTCCATAATGATTACATTTCAAAGAGATAGTTCTCAGGTTCTTGAGAAAAATATATCTGAATTCTAAAGCTGGCAAGAGATTTCCCAGAAAAAGGTTTAGCATCCAAGGGTGTCCAAGATTTGGCTTCCCTGGTCCACATCGGAAGAAAAATTGTCTTGGACTACACATAAAATACACAAACTATAGCTGAGGAACTAAAAACCAAAATGCAAAAATAAAGTCATACTGTTTTAAGAAAGTTTATGAATTTGTGTTGGTCTGCATTCAAAGCTGGGCTGGGCCTCATGTTTCCCATGAGCCTCAGGTTAAACAACTCTGACTTACATTGATTTATATTAATTTAAAAGATACAGACTAGGCTTTATAATTTAAAAAATTCTAATGTAAATGTGCTAAGAAAAGAGGCTTAGGAAGTCTCTTGTCTAAATTTCAATAGAGAGAATTAAGCCTCTTTTTTAAAATTTGTATTTGGCCTTATAACACAGTGGCCTGTGAGAGGTACACACACAGAGAACATATGGAAGTAATTAAGTAAAAATAGTAGCATAAAATAATACAAATATGTTATTTGGTCATACCTTCCTCTTAAACTTTTACAAACTTCTTTGCTAAAATGCCAGTAGCCACACTTAACTAAAATCTCAGATATTTCACACTAGCCACTTTTACTGATACCATTGCAAATATTAAAGAGGACTTTATTGAGATTAGTACTTTGGGAAGTGACTTCTATTTATTTATTGCTTTCTAGAGTGACACTGCTCAAACATCATACACTCAGCTAGACATTCCAGGGATTTTATAAGATCTATTTTATGCCATGGAAGAAATCTCAGGAAATCATCCAGAAAGTGATTGATACGCATAGTAGTTTCACCACTTAATTTGTTCTCTAGCGGCTTGTCTGTAACCTAGAGCCAAAGAAACTTCACCGTGGCCTACTTTCTTTCTGGAAGCTTTCTACATATTCCACTTCATTTTTGGTCACAAGAATTTCTCCCATAGAAATTTGCCAGTTTTAAGCTGGTAGCTTTTATGTCAGTGTCTAGAAAGTTTTGAATTTATTTCTTTTCTAGATTCCTGTCTGAGTTCTTCTATTAAGTTAGTAATTACTCATAATTGATTCTGTTTATTTCCAGATTTTCCTTTCCAACTTCTGGTAGAAATTTTCCATCATAATTTGTTACATGGTTTATATTTTATTCAATGATATTTATTTTAATATTCCCTTGGATCTCATTGATAATACACATCTCATTGTTAGAGTTCTGAATTATTTGTATTACCTTAAAATTTTAAAAAAGTAGTTTGCAATAGAAAAAAAAAGTATAAATAGTAGTGTAAGTTTTTTTTTTCCACTTTAATCAACATGTATTAAAGCAAAGGACATTATATATATATATATATATATATATATATATATATATGTATATAAAACAATGTGACTACACACTGCAATTAAACAATGAAAATTGATTAAACAATGTGGTTAAACAATGAAAAAAAAGTCTTACTATAATTGCCAGACACTAAGAATAACATTTGCTTGTTGATTTAGCTGTATTATTTCAAAGTCCTAGATCAGTTTGCATCCTTAAGAAGAAATTGATGCAAAATTAATGTAAGTGGAGAATTTATGTGGTCCAAATTTGAGGATTGCAACCTGAGAAACACACTTTCAGAGTAAGATTTTTAAAGGCAAAATGAGAAGGTATAGCAGAAGTGGTCTCAGTCTATTCATATAGAAATATCATTGGGTAACAGAAATAAGCAAATAGGTGATTGACTAATGGCTACTAAATTTCTTAGCATACTCTTTATTAGTTTGTGATTCACCTAGTTCCTTGAATTCTTTATATAAGCAAAAGGGATACAGGAATTTTGGAGGAGTAACTGTGATCTCAGGCTCACTCACTTAGGTAACTATAATTTAGTTAACTTTTATTTCTTTTATTTTACTCTCAGTTTATGGTCCTTGGAAGAGGAAGAGGATAAAGTATGTTACATATTTCCTGGTTTTATGGTCAGGCTGTGCTTTGGTGTGGCACAGCTCACAAGGTAAATCCATCTCTCCCCTTTCTTTCAAAGAATGAGAAAAACCTGCATAAAGGTTATGGATGAGTTGTGGAGGGATAATTGAGGAGAAAATCACATTTTCAATGGATAGCAAATTTTGAGAACTAACAGACCACAAATTAACTGTAACTTTCCACATTAATTCCACTAACTGCAATTCAAAATTATATTTTTGCTATATAATTAAACTTTGAACAACTAAATAATAGATCACATAAGTGTTTCAAAGTATTGCAATGTAAGAGAAAAAATGTTTGCGTTGGATATTACTTTAAAAACATAATTTAACATATTACAGTGTGTATTTGTAGAGATTAAGATAAATGATCTCAACACATATTTGTGAATATTTTAAAATAATGTAATTATGAGTCTGCCAATAATATATATTTTTCAGTGGAAAATTAAACTAATAATCTTTTTTAACCTGAACTTTGTTATCAGTTTTATCCCTAATACTGATGTAATAATTTTGAGCCTTCCTAAATTTCCTCATTTCTTTTTGTTTATTCTTTCAAATACCTGTAGAAGGATATCATGCTACTGCTTATTTGTAGTTCAGTCAGGCTGAACACATTTGTTTTCTTCAAGAAGAACTCCAGGAAATCCAAATCAACTCTGGGAAAAAAAAAAAAAAAAAAAAAAACTAACTTTCAAAAATACAAAATTTACATTCTGATATCAATTGTCATAAGAAAAAAGTCTGCTTTTTTTTTATATATTGCATTAAGTTAGTTTCATTGGGTTTATAGGGAGGAGATGCCATTTAAAACTTACTTTTTATATAATTTTCACATTCCATGTTCTTTTTCTCATATTCTATCCAAAACAAAAATAAATAAAAACAGCAATCAAATTCAAGATCTAAGAATTTTGTAAATCCTCAGCTATAGCAGCTGAATAAAGAAAGAAAATATTCAGTCAAATTTTTTTCATTTTTTTCATAAACCTGGTCAAATCTCATTGTATTTAATTTTAAGTTATTTTAAGTGACTATTTGGCTTCAGTTGATAATGAGTAAGCCATAGTCCTGAGCTTCAAAATCATTATTGACTGCTGAAAGGGTTGGATTAGTCTAACCGAGTCTACTGCAGCCCAGCTCAAAAATGGTTAGATAAGATAATAGATTTATAAACTGACACGACTGAAAAGCTGTAGTAAGGTCATAAAGCCTATTAAATTCTTCTTTATGCCATCTACATCAATTATATGTAGAGGTCATAGACTTATAATTGGGCATAAAGTAGTGACATGAAATATAACCATATTAATTTTGTTCAATTTTAAGATTTTCACATTCCTTTTTCACATCTTTCTGAGATAGTATTGCTGGAAAATAAGGAGTGGTAGTGAGAGGTATGATTTAGATTTTCACAGATGATAAAGAAAGAACCAGAAAGTTAACTGGACTGCGCTATTTTTAACCAGCAAAATATCCATAGAAAAAGGATTTGATGCCTCAATCTTACTTGAGTAAATTCCACAAATATAGTAATTGATTAGCTATTCATTGATCCTGGTACTTCAAATTTTAGATATAAAGTAACTTTCTCAAAAAACCTTTATTTAAAGTAACTGTCTCAAAAAACCCTACATTTCAGCCCTAACATATTAGATCTTTTTGTTATGATATCTTATTGCACTGCTTATTTATAACAGATGTTTATCCCAGATGTAACAATATTTAATGTAATATTTGCTGTTTGATGTTGCCCTACTAGAGCCTATAAGAACAGTGGTACTGATGTTTTAATAGCTCTCACATTCCCAGTGCCTAACACAGTGCCTGCACCCAAGATTTATTCAAAGATTTTGGTTAGTAAAACACACTTCTTATATTAATCTTCTTGCCCAGGTAACTATCTTCTAGAGTATCAACGACAAAAGATACTGAGTTGGAGTTAAGCAAGTTTGCATGTTATTCTGAACTGCCAATCACCACATACTTCTTTGTTTCAGTCCATGTTGCAGTGACATACTATTGCACTGGAAACATTTGGGAATTATCATTTTTATTAGCTTGAATATTTCTTTCTCTTTTGTTAATCATAAATAAGTATAGTTAGGTATAAACTGTCAGCCATAATCATTTACAATATATCATTACCAAGTGTAGATATATCAGTAGCAAGTGTCTTGCAGTAGGAAAACTTTGTTCTGAGAAGAATCTCATAAGTGGGCAATATTCATCAATAGGCACTGTATGTCCCAAGGAATGGAGTTAAAGGATTCCTTTTTGTTCTCCTCTTCTGATTTGATGGGATACAGAGCTCTTTATAAGCAATAGTATTGTTTGCTTTTGTTTTCTCTGCATAATTAACTGGTGTAGTGAGATGAACCTTAGCGGGAAGTGGCTGGTTAAATTTCCACAGAACTATTAGAAAATACATGGGAAGAAAAGGATTGAGATAACTTTATTTAGATGTTAAATTTTCTGGAATGTCTCTGATCAACTCCTGTATTCTTGGTTATACAATGTATTTTAATATTTTGTACTATATAATTTTTTTATAATTTTAATTCAATCATTAGTTAAATGAACATAAATTATCAAATTTAAAGCAATATCATTACTTATAAATAAATGCAATGCATTTAACTGGCACACTAATTTTCTTTAAAGTTACCCCAAATAGGAGACCAAAATAACTGTAACTACTTTACCAATAACCAGACATACTCATATATTTCAATAATATTTCATTTCATGAATATTGCTTCATTTTTTCACCTGTTTTTCAATATAATTCTGAATCTCTTTACCTTTCTCTCTCTTTCTCTCTCTCTCTCTCTCTCTCTCTCTCTCTCTCTCTCTCTCACTTTGTATCATCTGAATTTGATCCTAATGTGTCTATCTTACTGGTATAGGATAGTCACTTTATCATCACTACATAAATTTTATGTAGTAGTTTCCATAAAACTTAAAAAGGAATATTTTTAGAAAATATGGTGGATAATGTTATGGACCACTGTATTTTGGGAGGTTTTTAATAGTTCCCTTTACCAATTAAATACTCAGTACAGTAAGTACATCTTTGGACCCAAGTATCAAGTAAGGGGGGATGTCATTATGGGTGGAGGAAAACTGAACCTTGGCATTTTGATCGCATCATTTGAGACTACTTTGAAAAAATAGAACAATCATGTTGGGAGTGCAGAAACATTAAGAAAGTACATATTACTGAAAACATAAATTTGGCAAGATTATTACATTATAAATAATATATCTCAGAAATCATACATATGTTATTCAATGATATGCAGATGGCAATCTTTTATAAAATGATTTTTAGACTCGAGGAGCCACGAAATAGGCTATCTTCTGAAATAAATTTCTAAATCTATTACATATAGACAAAGAACAACAACAACAAAAGTAAGACTATTTGAAACAATAAAGTAGGCTAATATTGTAAAACAATATTGGTATTAAACATGACTTTATAGTAATCACATGGTTTCAAAGCAATTAAGGAATTTTCCACAAACTGAAAAAAAGCCTATTATTTTGGCAATATTTTGCTTATTTTAGAAAGAAATAATGTGTTTCTCCAAAATCTCCATAGTAGAAAATTAAATCCTTCATAAAACATGGAAAAAACAACATATTGAAATTTGATTACAAATTATAAGATAAGAGAGACTGTTATAAAATAATACATCATAGTTTAACTGCATAATAGGTAAATAAATTTTTAAAACCTGCAGTTAAAAATTTAATAAAACCCATGAAGTTGTTAACCAGAAAAAAAAAAGACAACACTGAATCTAAGGCAATTTTTAGATAAGTAGGTTAGAGGATAGAAAACAGCAGGCAGAAGCCTTAATAGTTTCTTTGAATGTGTGGCAAAATAACTAATAATTGTAACTGTGAATCCTAAACTAACTCCTATCTTCTGGTGGCAAAGGTATTTGTGTACTTTTTAGAATCCTAGGACACATTCAAATCCAAACCGTAAACATGTATTTCTTAACCTTGCTATTTACCTTCAATAACTTTAATGAGCATATAAATGGCATATCAAAATTTTCTCAAATACCATTTATTTTTCTATTTCTCCCTAGGTATTTCTTTTCTATTGTGGTAACAATATAGCACATGAAATTTATCATCTTCATCTTTTTTAAATATATGGTACAGTAGTGCTAATTACATGCACACCATTGTGTAACTTATCTCTACGTTTTTTCCATTTAGCAATACTGAAACTGTATATTCATTGAACAGTTCTATATTGCTTTAAATTTGATAATTTATGTTCATTTAACTAATGATTGAATTAAAATTATAAAGAAATTTATATAGTACAAAATATTGAAATACATTGTATAACCAAGAACTGTTCGCTTCCCATCCCCATCAACTTCTCACCTCTGACAATCACCATTCTACTTTCTGTTTCTAATATTTTCTCATATAAATGGAATCATACAGTACTTATCTTTCCATAACAGGCTTATTTCACCCCGCATAAGGTCCTCAAGTTTCATTCATAGTGCAGGATAAGACACTATTTCCTCAATAAAATTTAGAATGCCATATTTACATTAGTATGTTTGTTTAAAAGTTATTTAAGCAATCCAGAAGAAATTTTTTACCTTTTAAAAGAAAGAAACCTGTTTGTAAGAGATACTTATAGAGAGCTCCCATTATATAAAGCTGATAATAATGATCATTTAAGTATAACTTTATTACATACATTTTTATTTTATAATATTTTTGCGCAATTGAGTGCAATGAGTCACTTCACTTGTTTTAATGGTGTCATGACACAACATTCTACAAATTCACTTTTTCATGTGAGTATTAGCTCCTGTTGTATGCACAGATAGGCAGATGCTTTCAAACTTTTACTTGATTTCAGGTCAATAACTTGATTTCAAGTAAATAATGATGTGTTTACTTGTATAAAAAAGAGGAATTTCTTCTCTAGTAAAATATTTACAGAAAATGTTTACATTATTCAAAAGTGGTGTCTGGTAAGGGTATATTGTAATATTTACAAATAAATGAATTTAAAAATATCTTCTGTGCCTATAACAATAATACATAGTTCATAAAATTTGTAGAGAGTTCATGGTTAATCATCTGTAGTTAACAAAAGAGTGATCTCAAACTAATATTTAAGTTTTCAGCTGTGGTGGATAAAGACACAAGCACTTAAAGGAATATACCAGATTTTAAAGAGGATATCTTTAGTATGAAAAATCTCGGGTTTGGGGAACTTTTGTGTCATCCAAGCAGAAATGGTGGGCTACAGTTGTCTATATTAACCCAGAATTTAGGAAAATCTGTGCTTAGAGATATTGATTTGGGAGGTATCAACATACAAGGAAAACCTATAGAATGAGGAGAATAGAGAATAGTTGTATACTGAGCAAGACTGCTCCTTAATCACTGTTAATCCGAAATCTAGTATTGATCCAGGAATAATTAAGAATTGACTACAGCCGGGCGCGGTGGCTCAAGCCTGTAATCCCAGCACTTTGGGAGGCTGAGACGGGCGGATCATGAGGTCAGGAGATCGAGACCATCCTGGCTAACACGGTGAAACCCTGTCTCTACTAAAATATACAAAAAATTAGCCGGGCGAGATGGCGGGCGCCTGTAGTCCCAGCTACTCGGGAGGCTGAGGCGAGAGAATGGCGTAAACCCGGGAGGCGGAGCTTGCAGTGAGCTGAGATCCGGCCACTGCACTCCAGCCTGGGCGACAGAGCGAGACTCCGTCTCAAAAAAAAAAAAAAAAAAAAAAAAAAGAATTGACTACATATATTTAAAAAGAACAGTTGAACTGACAGTTCTACTAAATTCCTGTAAAGCCTCCGTTGAAGCTAGCTTGAATAAGATCTTCTCTTACAAGATACTCTGAAAGTGATATTTAGGCAAGACTTCCACAGTGGTTTTCTTTCTAAATACTTCTTAGCTGAAAATATTTTCATATCTTTGCACTATGTGCACAGTTTAAACCACGTGCTTGATATATTCTATATAGATGTCATTCAAATATTATTTGTATCATTGTATTATAAGTATGATTTACTTACTTTTTGCCTGCTTTCACAAATTGTGAAATATTTGACTACAGGGATATAGTATTAATCCTCAGTCTGGTACACAGCAGCAACTTCATCGGCTTTATTTACAGTGATCCACTTATTTGCAGCCCTGAAAGTAAGTGAAGTTGTGACTGACATTCAACAAATGTTTACCGAGTTAACCACTGCCTTAAAAATAAAACCCTTTACTACTATTTGGCAGGACTGTTTCTACTACTGGCAGGAATATTATTTCCCCACCACCACGTCATTGCTTATGTTTCCAGTCTCCTCGGTTAACGAGCAACCATGTATTCTCCATGTGATCAGTCAATTCCATTGTGAAAACTCTTTCTCATCGACCAGGGTACAGATGGAGTTTAGTCAATCATATAGAGTAGGGCTGTAGTTGTTTGTTGTTGTTTCTTTATGTTTGGATTGAGCTTCATCTAGATTCAGAGAAATGACTTAATGTAACTGTCTCTCACGCACTTGGGTATTTTAATTCCTTTGTCCGTGTTTATTCTAGTCTTTCCAGTTTGAAAACAGTATCTTTAACAGAAAATATATTAATAAAAGCAAGTTTGAAAATGACTATTTTTGCTCTTTGTATATTATCTTTACATGAGATATCACCTGATCCAGCAATGGTGCTAAATTTTCTAGTTATCGTTTTTCTTATGTTTATAAACTTCATGCTGTTGTTTAATTTGTCCTTGGCTATGAATTGTAAATGCTATCTTATATACATCTCTTTAAAAACTGGGCTTAGAGAAATAAACTTTGCTGCCACATTAGTTGCTTTTAGTTCTTTGCTAATTTTTGTTCCAATTTTATTTGCTTTGTTTTCTTGATTATTCATTTCAGTAATAATATTGAATGAATCAAAAGTAGTAACAGTACAGTTCTGGTATCTTGAGGCCTAATAGTAACTCAAGATCCTGCCAATGTCTGAATCTAAGACTGGTATTTGTGCATAATTCATCAGAGTAAAAGTTTAAAATGTGCACTTTTTAAAGCACGTATTCTTACTTTCTCATTTTGGATGATATACAGCATACTGCTTGTTAGAAAAGGTTATTTATAAGATTTTTAGACACCTGCAATGCAATCTGCTTGAGGATTATTACAATAGCCTGATTTAAATATCAATTTTATCAGTTTGAAGAATTAGATTTCTACCGTATATCAAAATTGACTTCTGGTTCTTAATGACAAACTAATGTGGGTTGCTTACTCCCTCTCTCATTTGTAACCCTAGAGATGCCATAGGAGGAAGACTAAAAGAGTTGAGATAGTCACGTAAATTATTTTTTTAAAATCGTTAGAGAAAAGAATCTGCATGGGTCTCAAAAATGTGGAAAATGACAGCCCAGAGCAGTGGAGGAGGCAAACGGGATAATGGGTGGGGAAGCATCTTTTTGTAGCATAAGGTCTTGACCTTCAGATTGCACTAATTCCCTCATTTCTCACCCTGTCATCACTGAAAAGGCAGAATAATAGAATTACCAGCCTTCTGACAGCTGGATACAGTGGGAATGCTAATCCTATTCTCCTGAAGATCCTATAAACAGAAGCACAACATTAAGCCAGCCCTTGACCCTCCTTTCTGAGCCCATCAACACGGGACGTAGATACAACCAAAGGAATCAGCTAAGCTAGAACAGGGAGGGACCTGCCAGCTAGGTAGACTTCCCTACTGAGGGCTAAAGGAGTATGGTATATTTCCAGATGGGACCGGAGGAGATAATCTATCAGAACAGGGCTATATCTTGGTCGCACACTCTTCACCTCCACAAGATGTTACCTGAGTTACAAAGTAATATCAGAAAATAGAGTTCAAGAAAAAAAATCATTAGAGAAAAATAAGAGTTTTATATGGTAAAGGAAATCTCTGCTTGATAAAATACAATGACCAAGAACATATATTGAGAAGAGGAACATAAATCATCAAATGTCGTTGTAGGTTTTATCACTTGTTTCTCAAAGAATGATTGGTTTGGAAGAAAAAAGAATAATGAACATTGAAGATGTAAATGATTTAATGATTACCTAGAATTAGTAAGTCTATATTTACAACAACAATGGAGTGTATTTATTCCTATTGAGCACATTTGTAATGTGACTATATTTAGCTAATATTAGATCATGGTAATACTCAAAATAAAGTTCTAAAAAATACAATGTTTATGACAAACTATAAGAATACTAGATGTCAATAAAATAATAAATTATAACTAATCACAACACTATGTATCTTTAGGGAAAAAAAATAGAATATAATAGAATAGCTCTTAGTTTAAAGTGAAAAACCAGAAAGGACTTAGCCATTAAACCCATGTTCAATACAATTCTGTGATCAGATATGAAGAAATTCACCTTATTTGCCCTTTGAGCAGAATTTGATATAATTGAGCATTTCCTTTTTCTTAAAATACAGCTTTTTCTTTGGGTTCTGTGAAAATAACTCTGTCAATCTTTTTGGCCTATTTCCTCAGTCTCCTTGCAAGCTAATCTTCCTTAGTCCTGCCGTTAAATGTTCTAATTCCCAAAGGTCAGCCCTAGACCCTGCCCTCTACTTTTTCTCCTCTGTACCCTTAGACACACTCATCTGTATACCTACCTGTCCTAATCAGATGCTAGCAAATTATTTCCAGGTTTATACCATTACCCTGCACCTGTCTTGAGGAGCAGACCCCTATATCCAGTTGCCTATTTGGCATCTCTACTTGGTTATGTAAAGGCAGATTATATTAAAGACTTAAAATAACATCTTTGTGACTCTGTGCCAGATTCCCCTCCAGTGTGATGCTGATCATAATATATAATACATTAGCATATTATATTACTTAAACCTTCATATATTCATTTAAATTATAATAGGATCACATACAGTATACTTTCTGTATACTTGACAATATTCTTAGTAATTTATTTATATATACTTGCGTATTTTTTTCTAGCTACTCTATATTCTGGGTATTACTTGCAGTTCCAACTTGAGTTTTTGTAACTTGCTCATGGTAAAAAAATTATGAAGTTGCCGAGATGAATTATGAACCCATGTAATCTGACCCTGAGCCTTCACCATATTCTATTCAGTTATGGAGCTCCCAACACACATATCCAATCAACTGCCTACTCCTTGCTATTCTCTTAACTAAATAGTGTATTATTAAGGGTATTTAGATTGCTGCAATAAATATTCCCTAATGTGTGATATTATAACTAAAATAATATTTAGTTCAGAAAATATTTCAAGATGGGGACAGGTTGGCAGATGTTCACTCTCATATGGTGGTTCTGGGATGCATCTAGTTCGAGGGAGCATTGGCCAACCAGGTATACTCCATCTCTCAGTTTCCCTGTAATTTTATTGCATCTACATTAAGGTTGTGATCACAGAGAACATGGTGGAGTTCATGCTTAATTTTTTTAGGAACTACTTTTAGAAGTGGCTCACATTATTCCTGTTCAAACATCCTTACTTAGGACTAATTCAGTAAGTCACATCTACCTGAAGAAAGAGTCAGCAAATCTAATCTAGCTGTTCATGACTATTACTCTTGTATGGGGTGCCATTATTTTTCCTGTTGTTTACTTGTATAGCCTCCCAAGTAACCTACTTGCATTTTTTTAACCTTTTTCTAATTTATTGTCTTCTTTTAACCTAACGTGATCATGCCAATTTCTAGCTAATGTCCTTTAAATGTCCTTTGTATTGCCTGTGAGAAAACCTAAATCCCAAGAAAAGCCTCCATTTACACTTTCAACTCCTGAGCCTAATATTCTCCCTTTTCTCTGCCCCAGAGATCTGACTGGTTTTGAATTTGTAGATATCTTGTTCAATCTAACCACAAATCTTCCTACATGCTGCTTTATCTTTCCAGCATACTGTCTCGCTTTTCTTCCTGGCTAACAGTAATTTATTTTTTCTGTTCCAGCAATAACCTCATTTCCTCAAGGAATCTATGATCTCCCAATTTGGAGCACATCCAACATTTTGAAAATTGCTTTTCTCTTATTCCTCCTGCACATTTGATATTCTTCCCTAGGTCATAACATTACCATAATTCATTCTAATAAGTTAGTGCAGATGTGTATGCATATTTGACTATTCCAGAATAGACAGGAAAATATCTGTTCTGGACTTTTTTGTCTTTCTAGTGCCAGCAGAGTGCTTAGCTCATTTCACTGATGTAGAAATCTGCCTCCAGAAATCAAGCACATTGCTATTTACTTTTCCATTCCATTATTTCTTTTTATCTTTGTGTCCCAGATGTATGTACTGTCTTTTCTCACTAAAAATAGTAAGTAAATCATCCCTGTGAATAATACGTGAGCACATTTCAAAATGAGTGAGATACTGAAGACGTACCAAGAGATGTTATTGCTCTGGATCAAGAAAATATCTCAAGTATTATCTAGAGGGTCACATAGCTTATTATCTTACTTTAGATATTAACTATTGTGCCTAATAAACTAAGGGTATATGTAGACAATTTTTGAGTGTTTATTAAATGCCAGGAGCTTCAAAGTATGTTTATGCATGATCCCATTTAATTTTTGTGATAAAATAAGCACTATTATTTTTTGAGAAAATTAGAGAAGTTGAGTAAGCTCTTCAAGATCACAGAGTTACTCTGTGGGGAAACCTGAACTCTAGAGTACATCTGTCGTTAAATGCTTTCTTTGTTGGAGACTATCAAAACAGACTTCTACCTTTTATCATATAGACACATAATTCAGTCTTCAGGCCTAGAGACAAGTGTAATCATTAGGGAACTATCTATCATTTGAGGACTGGAAGAATTGTCAAAAGGACTTTGTGAAAATCTTCCCATTCTTCAACATAGTATACAGTAACAGAGTAATCTATGCTAAGGAAGCTTGCCTGTTTGAGCCCTGCTCCTAAGAAAACCAAAAAAATTGAGAGGCAATGTTTTATTTGTAAGTGCCAACAACATCATAACTAAGTTTTTATTGTTCATATACAAACAGCAGTTCCCAGAGTAAAAGAGTTTTTCTTTTTTGGAACAGAGTAGAGAATGGCACTGGGAACAGAAGTGAGAGAGGCTTTATGAAGAACAAATTTTTATTGTTAAAATCTAAAGTAACAGAAGCCAAAAATTATTCAGAGTGCACCTGAAATGAACACCCTTTTTTTTTTTTTTTTTCTTGAGGGGTAAATATATCCAAACCCGTCTAAGTGGATTATAAGCAAGTTGAAACCAGGAAGCATGATTTTTCTATGAAGCTTAAGAGAGGCTGTAAAAGTGGCTTTTGTGGGGAAAAAAATAAGGGGAACTGTTATTAAAGAAGGAGTGGGACCAGGAAATTTGAGGGAGACTTTGCATGCCAGGATTCTAAGTTTTTATATTATGACCATGGGATACATCAAGACAAGTTTCAGTACAGCTTTTTGTCAGGGTCTAGTTTAATATATGGGTCTTCTAACTCAAATCTTTGTTAAATTTACTACAGTGTCTCTAAAAAATATTTTTTCTAATATACTCCAGGTTGTGTTTACTGTCTACCAACTTGTTTAGAGATTAATCAGGTGACCATAAAATTTATGTATAATGATTTCACTTCTTAACTCTCAAAGAATCCTGAATCACCTTTGTTCCTCACCAGGATATTTTAGACATAGAAAACACATTTGGAAGAAAAGACTTTGCTCTCTCTTCTTCATATCCAAAATATAAAATTCATTTAAATGCACCAAATATTATTTTATGCCTGTTTTTGTGCAAAATGCAGCACTTCTACAAGACTCCCAGAGTGCCAAGATAAAAAAGATAAGGTTTGTGCTCTCCAGCTGAATCACTTAGCCAGTAGGATTACAGAAAGAATCTGCAAACGGTGGGAACTTTTCATAAGTAAAGGTGGCAATGACTGTAGGAGAGAATCCCAAACAGCTGTTGAAGGATGAGATGAAATAGGGAAGCCACAGGCATTTGGGCAGAAGATGATCCTAGCACAACACAAAACAATTTCACATAGTCACGGATGTTTGGAAAGTGAAAGCAGCAGACAGACCACCCTGTGTGTGATCATCTGAGATTCATTGGCTCAATTTCAGCAAAACTGTCATGCAGCCTCGGGGACAGATCCATAAAACAGAAAGCTGAAATTGGGCAGAAGGTTATAGTTTTGCACATCCTGTTTGAGAAGAAAGAAAAAATGCTTAGAAAAATCCATATATTTTTATGTATAAGTTGGCATCCAATATGTTTTCATCATATGTCTATTAAAAATGATAGTATCAGCACCTTCTAAGAAAAGGAAAGACTAGATAAGTTCTCTACATAGAAAAGTGTTGGACATTGGCTTTTTCAGCTTCCTTAAAGTTTGGCAGATGCTGCTATTGACTGAAATTTAGTCTTTGCATATTGAGGACCACAGCCACATTGGCCTCCAATGAATGTAAACTATCCCTTCAGTTTTTTTTTAAATTATTATTTGTATAAATGTATGGGGTACATGTGCAATTTTATTACAGTTATAGGTTGCATAGTGATCTCTTCAGTTTTCTCAAAGCAGATCATCGTTTATTTTCCATCACAGACCAATGAGAAAAGGCAAGATACACTAATCTGTAAGATATATATATATATATGTGTGTGTGTGTATATATATATATATATAGACTATTATCCAAGTCAACTTTACTGGTCATTTTAGCAATTGTCCTATAACCTATTCTGAATCCAAGTGGGATTTATTATTTGAATATTTGGCATCTGAGAAAGAGAACGGCTAAAACTTGAAATTCTTCATTTTATAAAATATATAGATATATTTCCTGAAATATATGTATTTCATGTATATATACACA
Source organism: Trachypithecus francoisi (assembly GCF_009764315.1). Taxonomy (NCBI): domain Eukaryota; kingdom Metazoa; phylum Chordata; class Mammalia; order Primates; family Cercopithecidae; genus Trachypithecus; species Trachypithecus francoisi. Next base: position 52,225,690 of record NW_022681463.1, on the reverse strand, counting down.
CAAACATAATTGATTATAAATTATCATATATATTAAGGAAATTGACTTTTAAATGAGCTCTGTGAAAATGAAATTCTTTCCTTAGTGTCATTTTGTCTAAATAACAGGAATTTTATTCAATTTTATTTGGGGGAAAAATACAGGGAGAATGAGAGGAAGGAAGGGAAGAGGGAAGGTGGGGGGAAGTGAAATATATTATTTAAATAAAAACATAAATTATAGTTCATTCACATATAGTCCAAATTCCTGAGACTAGACTAGGACCTGGAAGGCTTTTCTATCTCAAGGTACAGGTGACTTCAGATTCTTTTTCTAGGGTTGAATAGCATTCTGTCATATCTCTTACCTAAGCAGGGATCAATGTGTCTCTTTCTCTGCAGGTTAGCTTTCTTCATTTCTCTACATGCACAGCTCAACATGGGAGTCCCACAAAGAAGTCATTAAGAAAGAACCATAGATATCTCTCAGACTCTAATACAAATTCTTGAGACAGACTCTCATTGGTCTAGTTTGGATCAAGTGCCTTCTTCCCTCAGTTATGGCCACGGATAAAAAGGTCATGGTTGTCAAAGGGCATTTCTCGGGGTAGGAAAGAGTTGCCAGAGAAATGAAAATTAGTTGTATTCTAAATAAACAATTTAAATTATAATTTGTAATGATCACATCTCCATATCTAAAATTAGTGATGTATTTGTGTGTATAAATACATAATCTCACATTTATAAATGAAATTAACACTAGTGAGAAGTATTCTTTGAGAGCATTTCTTCAGATTTAACAATCTAGCCTCAATTAAACCACTGAAATTTTAGGCTATATCAAGTTTATTTTTTAATAGACATGTAAAATTTGTATATATTTATTATGTACAATGCGATGTTTTGACATATGCGTACCTTGTGGAACAGCTAAATTAAGCTAAATCTAGCTATGTAACATATGTGTTTCCTCACATACTTATTTTTTTCTGGTGAGAATATGCAAAATATAAGTCATTGACATTTTGAAAAAATTTATTGCAGAATATTTAACACGCTATCAAATTGTACATATTTTAAGTAAACAAAATGATAAATTTTGACATTATAGTCACATGTAGGAATGTCATCAAAATATGGACAATGAACATATACATAAAATCCAAAACTTTTCTCACGCCTCTATATGATTTTTCCAAACCATTCCTTCGCAAGTACTACCCATTTACCTAGGCAACAACTGATACATTTTCTGTTGTTAAAAATAAATTTGTATCATCTGGAAATCTATATGAATGGAATAATAAAATATATAATACTTTTTTCTATCTCCTTTTAACTCAGCTTAATTATTTTGAGATACATTGGTACTGTTACATAGATTGAATATTTAATTTATTTAATTGCTGAAGAGCATCTTCATATATTAATATTCCAAACTTTGTTTATCCATTTGCTTACTTATGGACATTTGGTTTATATTTAGATTTTGGATAATACATGCAAATCTGTTATAAACATTTTTGTGCACATCTTTGTGCTGGCATATCCTTTCATTATCTTCGGTAAATACCTAGACATGGAATGTCAGAGAATGTTTTCCAAGGTGGTTGTATCAATTTGTATCCCAGCAACAGTGTATGAGAATTATAGTATTCCTCAGCCTTGCCTATACTTCATTCCAGTATGTTGTGTCCAGTGGTAACTCATTGTGATTTTCATTTATAATTCTTTTTTTGATTAATGATGCTGAGTATCTTTATATGTAATTATGCATAATTGAAGTATTTTTCATGACTCAAATCTTTTGTCCATTTGCAATATTTGGTTGTTCTTTACCTGACTGGCTTTCCGGGATACAGAGCAGAGTGCTGGGGGATGAATATTGGATGTGGATTAGCACATAGGAAATATCTAGCTCAATAGAAAAAAACATGGACGCTCAACATTGATCCATGGATCACCTCAATATAAAGTGATTGAGGTAAAGAGAAATAGATAGCAGGACTTAGAACTGGCCACTGGAGTTGGATGAAAACCAGGTGGACACGATATCCTGGAAGCTAAGTAAAGAACATGTGTGAAGGAGGAAGTAGACAACAATCTGAAAACCTGCTGAAAGCTCATTTAAGATGAAAATTAAGAATTAGCTATTGGATTAAACAATATGGTGGTCCTTCATGACCTTGACAAGAGTTAACTGGAGTTTGAGGAGAAATTCCTGATTAGTGCAGATTTAGATAGAAAGGAAAATAAGGTGATAGAGACTTCACGCAGATTGAGCAGGAAGAAACATCAAAATAACAGCAAATATTAGGGCAAGTTTTTGAAATTAGGAACTGCAGCTAAGAAAGATTTTTTTTTTTTTTTACTTTTTTTTTTTTTGTAATTTGTTAATGTATTTTCTTTTTTTTTTTTAATTATACTTTAAGTTCTAGGGTACATGTGCATGACGTTTATATCATGTATAACTCCCCAATGCAATCCCTCCCTCCTCCCCCCTCCCCATGATAGGCCCCAGTGTGTGATGTTCCCCTTCCCGAGTCCAAGTGATCTCATTGTTCAGTTCCCACCTATGAGTGAGAACATGCGGTGTTTGGTTTTCTCTTCTTGTGATAGTTTGCTAAGAATGATGGTTTCCAGCTGCATCCATGTCCCTACAAAGGACACAAACTCATCCTTTTTTATGGCTGCATAGTATTCCATGGTGTATATGTGCCACATTTTCTTAATCCAGTCTGTCACAGATGGACATGTGGGTTGATTCCAAGTCTTTGCTATTGTGAATAGTGCCGCAATAAACATACGTGTGCATGTGTCTTTGTAGTAGAGTAATTTATAATCCTTTGGGTATATACCCAGTAGTGGGATGGCTGGGTCATATGGTACATCTAGTTCTAGATCCTTGAGGAATCGCCATACTGTTTTCCATAATGGTTGAACTAGTTTACAATCCCACCAACAGTGTAAAAGTGTTCCTATTTCTCCACATCCTCTCCAACACCTGTTGTTTCCTGACTTCTTAATGATTGCCATAGAAAGATTTTAAATAAAAACAAGAAAGAAGAGGATTTTTATGCATAAGGGGAATATTGGGGGGTGGAATGTTGATGATACAGAATAGAAACTATGAAATCACAGGATCCATACATTTGAAGGTAAGAGGAGATGCAACCTAGTTCACAAGCAAAAACATAGGAATGCCTTGGATAGAAGCTCACATATAGTAAAAAGCAGGAAAGCATATGTTCTTAAGCAGATGTTAAAATAAAAATCTGAGAATTAGGATAAGGAAGTAGTAAAATATTGAGGAAGTATACACTGTGAAATGTTTACTTAGGAAAATAGGTAACCACTGTGCTGGAGAACTGTAGCTACATTTTGCTAGATAAAAATAGCAGCCTATTTTTTTGGTATGATCATGAAATAAAAGCAAAGTCAGTTATTATGGTTCGTGCTTCCCCCTACCAACATTTATTCACATGGGAGCTACCATAAAATAGATGGGAGAGTTGACTTAGCTAGAATTAGATGCTGACTATAAGTTAAAAAGAAGAGAGAGCTGGGCAAAGGAAAGTGAGATTGAAAGCAACAATGAGAATTAAGAAATGGGCCGGGCGCGGTGGCTCAAGTCTGTAATCCCAGCACTTTGGGAGGCCGAGACGGGCGGATTACGAGGTCAGGAGATCGAGACCATCCTGGCTAATACGGTGAAACCCCGTCTCTACTAAAAAATACAAAAAAAAAAAAAAAAAACTAGCCGGGCGACGAGGCGGGCACCTGTAGTCCCAGCTACTCGGGAGGCTGAGACAGGAGAATGGCGTGAACCCGGGAGGCGGAGCTTGCAGTGAGCTGAGAGCCGGCCACTGCACCCCAGCCTGGGCGGCAGAGCAAGACTCCGTCTCAAAAAAAAAAAAAGAAATAACCTACTCTATCTTCAGTCTTAAAGTCATAAATGTTGCAAAATGTAAAAACAGCAGCCATTATTTATTTTTATTTTTATTATACTTTAAGTTCTAGGGCACATGTGCACAATGTGCAGGTGTGTTACATATGTATACATGTGCCATGTTGGTGTGCTGCACCCATTAACTCATCGTTTACATTAGGTATATCGCCTAATGCTATCCTTCTCCCCTCCCCCAACCCCATGACAGGCTCCATTGTGTGATGTTTCCCTTCCTGTGTCCAAGTGTTCTCATTGTTCAGTTCCCGCCTATGAGTGAGAACACTCAGTGTTTGGTTTTTTGTCCTTGTGATAGTTTGCTGAGAATGATGGCTTCTAGCTGCATCCATGTTCCTATGAAGGGCATGAACTCATCGTTTTTTATAACTGCATAGTGTTCCATGGTGTATATATACCACATTTTCTTAATCCAGTCTATCATTGATGGACGTTTGGCTTGGTTCCAAGTCTTTGCTATTGTGAATGGTGTTGCAATAAACATATGTGTGCATGTGTTTTTATAGCAGCATGATTTATAATCCTTTGGGTACATACCCAGCAATGGGATGGCTGGGTCAAATGGTATTTCTAGTTCTAGATTCTTGAGGAATTGTCACACTGTCTTCCACAATGGTTGAACTAGTTTACAATCCCATCAACAGTGTAAAAGTGTTCCCATTTCTCCACATCGTCTCCAGCACCTGTTGTTTCCTGACTTTTTAATGATCACCATTCTAACTGGTGTGAGATGGTATCTCACTGTGGTTTTGATTTGCATTTCGCTGATGGTCAGTGATGATGAGCATTTTTTCATGTGTCTGTTGGCTACATAAATGTCTTCTTCTGAGAAATGTCAAAAACAGTCATTATTTAGGAGGGCTTCAGAGAAAGGTGTCTCACAATTCTGACTTCTATTTTGATTACATGTACCTGGGGTATTATGATATTAAAATCAATAAAGAGATTCATTTATATATCTCATACATTGAAATTAAATTAGTTTATTCCTAGATTCATACCTATACCCAGGTCTGTCTTCTTAATCTCAGATTCAAACATCCACCTGCATGATTTCCTCCTATCAAGAGCTCTTCCTGTAGACTTGCCCCTTTAAGGAAATGCAATGCCAACTTCATAGTTGCTGAGTGCAAAAGCTTTATCATGCTTGGCTCTTCTCTTGAACCCTCTGCATCCTTTCCTTGGGCAAATCCCAATGGCTCTATCTTCAAAATATATCCAAAATTGCTGGAGTGAGCAGTCACATACATGCATGTGTTGGATTAATACTCTGGCGTGACCAAAATCTATATGCTATAAAGAGTTGATTTTAAATTTCAATCAGGAATTTTATCTTTTTATGTGTCTACTAGCTTATTGCAGATAAAGTTTTCCCAGAAAACCTGGATACAAATCCAAAAAATAAAAATTGTTTGGAGGCTTCCAAGTGCTGCTAAGGCAACCAGAGCCTGAGGAGCAAAGATTCCAGGGAGCAAGAGACTCTATCCTGATGAGCCCAACATTTTGTGTCATGTTTTTCTTCTCTGTGCCTTTTCCTATTTTGGCATGTGGTGAATCTCAAGGGTGACTGAGAGGATAGAAGGTGGCAGAAAAGAGAGGAGAAGTAAATAAAGTTTGCAGCAATATTACAGAGATAAAGAGGTTAAAAAAAATTGAAGTTGCAGGTTGTAAAGGCATTCAGGATTTGAGACAAATTTCCTGAGAAACAACAGATGGGGGGAATGAGGATGATGTTGCCTTCCTTGTCTTCAAATCAGTTGGTGAGTTTGTAAGCCTTGCACTACAAGAGGTTAATGAGAAAGCAGTATCCACCTCAAAACAGATTGGAGTTTAATGCAGAGTAATAGTACTTGTGACTTAGACTGATAGTGAAAATACTCAGTTCCATTGAGGGAGAAGGAAAGGAAAATGTTTGAATTCTCTTTTGATGAAATTTTTAATCTTGGAAAATGATCAGAGTTCAATTCTCAAAACATTAATCTCCATCCATACTTACTTTAATTTTTACTCTTTTTTTCATGAAATATCTATAATCTATTTTATCACTTCAACTATTGATCTATATTAAATTTTTTCCTTGCTAATTTAAGATCTCCTAGAAATAAATGAAGTATCATAGTCAATGTTTTATCCACCAGGTATATGAGCAGCATTGGTTCAATATTTTTGTCTGGTATTTTGAACATGGAAATTGCAAGAATATTATCTAACAAGTGTATTCTGAAATATTTACAAATAAAAATAGATGATAAATGTATTTTGTCATTACACATCACATAAAGGATGTTATATTGGCAAGAATAAAGAAATGTAGAACGATTATTTAAAGTTAAAATGGAACTACTGATAACATATTCCAAACATATAAACATTTCTCTTCCTATTTTACAACATAGAAATCAAATGGGCTGATCTGGAGCAAGATGGCCGAATAGGAACAGCTCCAGTCTCCAACTCCCAGTGCGAGCGACACAGAAGACCGGTGATTTCTGCATTTTCAACTGAGGTACTGGGGTCATCTCACTAGGGAGTGCCAGACAATCGGTGCTGGTCAGCTGCTGCAGCCTGACCAGCGAAAGCTGAAGCAGGGGGAGGCATTGCCTCACCTGGAAGTGCAAGGGGGAAGGGAATCCGTTTCCCTAGCCAGGGGAACTGAGATACAAAACACCTGGAAAATCAGGTAACTCCCACCCCAATACTGCGCTTTAAGCAAATGGGCACACCAGGAGAATATATCCCACACCTGGCCGGGAGGGTCCCACGCCCATGGAGCCTCCCTCAATGCTAACACAGCAGTCTGCGGCGATCTATCCACAAGGCAGCAGCAAGGCTGGGGGAGGGGCGCCCGCCATTGCTGAGGCTTAAGTAGGTAAACAAAGCCGCTGGGATCTCGAACTAGGTGGAGCTCACAGCAGCTCAAGGAAGCCTGCCAGTCTCGGTAGACTCCACCTCTGGGGACAGTGCACAGGTGAAGACCAATAGGGGAAGAAGCGGGGGCCTGTGCAGACACGAACAAGTCTGTCTGACAGCTTTGGGGAGAGCCGTGGATCTCCCAACGTGGAGGTTGAGATCTGAGAACGGACAGACTGCCTGCTCAGGTGGGTCCCTGACCCCTGAGTAGCCTAGCTGGGAGACATCCCCCACTAGGGGCAGTCTGACACCCCACACCTCACAGGGTGGAGTACACCCTTGAGAGGGAGCTTCCAAAGGAAGAATCAGACAGGTACACTCGCTATTCAGCAATATTCTATCTTCTGCAACCTCTGCTGCTGATACCCAGGCAAACAGGGTCTGGAGTGGACCTCAAGCAATCTCCAACAGACCAACAGACAGTCCTTCTGACTGTCAGAAGGAAAACTATCAAACAGGAAGGACACCTACACCAAAACCCCATCAGTAAGTCACCATCATCAAAGACCAGAGACAGATAAAACCACAAAGATGGGGAAGAAGCAGGGCAGAAAAGCTGGAAATTCAAAAAATAAGAGTGCATCTCCCCCTGCAAAGGAGCGCAGCCCATCACCAGCAACGGATCAAAGCTGGTCAGAGAATGACTTTGACGAGATAAGAGAAGAAGGCTTCAGTCCATCAAACCTCTCAGAGCTAAAGGAGGAATTACGTACCCAGCGCAAAGTAACTAAAAATCTTGAAAAAAGAGTGGAAGAATTGACAGCTAGACTATTTAATGCAGAGAAGATCATAAACGAAATGACAGAGATGAAAACCATGACACGAGAAATACGTGACAAATGCACAAGCTTCAGTAACCGACTCCATCAGCTGGAAGAAAGAGTATCAGCGATTGAGGATCAAATGAATGAAATGAAGTAAGAAGAGAAACCAAAAGAAAAAAGAAGAAACAGAAATGAACAAAGTCTGCAAGAAGTATGGGATTATGTAAAAAGACCAAATCTACGTCTGATTGGGGTGCCTGAAAGTGAGGGGGAAAATGGAACCAAGTTGGAAAACACTCTTCAGGATATCATCCAGGAAAACTTCCCCAACCTAGTAGGGCAGGCCAACATTCAAATTCAGGAAATACAGAGAATACCACAAAGATACTCCTCCAGAAGAGCAACTCCAAGACACATAATTGCCAGATTCACCACAGTTGAAATGAAGGAAAAAATCTTAAGGGCAGCCAGAGAGAAAGGTCGGGTTACCCACAAAAGGGAAGCCCATCAGACCAACAGCAGATCTCTCGGCAGAAAATCTACAAGCCAGAAGAGAGTGGGGGCCAATATTCAACGTTCTTAAAGAAAAGAATTTTCAACCCAGAATTTCATATCCAGCCAAACTAAGTTCATCAGTGAAGGAGAAATAAAATCCTTTACAGATAAGCAAATGCTTAGAGATTTTGTCACCACCAGGCCTGCCTTACAAGAGACCCTGAAGGAAGCCCTAAACATGGAAAGGAACAACCGGTACCAGCCATTGCAAAAACATGCCAAAATGTAAGGACCATCGAGGCTAGGAAGAAACTGCATCAACTAACGAGCAAAATAACCAGTTAATATCATAATGACAGGATCAAGTTCACACATAACAATATTAACCTTCAATGTAATGGACTAAATGCTCCAATTAAAAGACACAGACTGGCAAACTGGATAAAGATTCAAGACCCATCAGTCTGCTGTATTCAGGAGACCCATCTCACATGCAGAGACATAAAAAGGCTCAAAATAAAGGGATGGAGGAAGATCTACCAAGCAAATGGAGAACAAAAAAAAAGCAGGGGTTGCAATCCTAGTCTCTGATCAAACACACTTTAAACCATCAAAGATCAAAAGAGACAAAGAAGGCCATTACATAATGGTAAAGGGATCAATTCAACAGGAAGAGCTAACTCTCCTAAATATATATGCACCCAATACAGGAGCACCCAGATTCATAAAGCAAGTCCTTAGAGACTTACAAAGAGACTTGGGCTCCCATACAATAATAATGGGAGACTTCAACACTCCACTGTCAACATTAGACAGATCAACGAGACAGAAAGTTAACAAGGATATCCAGGAATTGAACTCATCTCTGCACCAAGCAGACCTAATAGACATCTATAGAACTCTCCATCACAAATCAACAGAATATACATTCTTCTCAGCACCACATCGTACTTATTCCAAAATTGACCACATAATAGAAAGTAAAGCACTCCTCAGCAAATGTCAAAGAACAGAAATTATAACAAACTGTCTCTCAGACCACAGTGCAATCAAACTAGAACTCAGGACTAAGAAACTCAATCAAAACTGCTCAACTACATGGAAACTGAACAACCTGCTCCTGAATGACTACTAGGTATATAACGAAATGAAAGCAGAAATAAAGATGTTCTATGAAACCAATGAGAACAAAGATACAACATACCAGAATCTCTGGGACACATTTAAAGCAGTGTGTAGAGGGAAATTTATAGCACTAAATGCCCACAAGAGAAAGCAAGAAAGATCTAAAATGGACACTCTAACATCACAATTAAAAGAAGTAGAGAGGCAAGAGCAAACACATTCAAAAGCTAGCAGAAGGCAAGAAATAACTAAGATCAGAGCAGAACTGAAGGAGATAGAGACACAAAAAACCCTCCAAAAAATCAATGAATCCAGGAGTTGGTTTTTTGAAAAGATCAACAAAATTGACAGACCGCTAGCAAGACTAATAAAGAAGAAAAGAGAGAGGAATCAAATAGATGCAATGAAAAATGATAAAGGGGATATCACCACTGACGCCACAAAAATACAAACAACCATCAGAGAATACTATAAACGCCTCTACGCAAATCAACTAGAAAATCTAGAAGAAATGGATAATTTCCTGGACACTTACACTCTCCCAAGACTAAACCAGGAAGAAGGTGAATCCTTGAATAGACCAATAGCAGGCTCTGAAATTGAGGCAACAATTAATAGCCTACCCACCAAAAAAAGTCCAGGACCAGATGGATTCACAGCTGAATTCTACCAGAGGTACAAGGAGGAGCTGGTACCAGTCCTTCTGAAACTATTCCAATCAATAGAAAAAGAGGGAATCCTCCCTAACTCATTTTATGAGGCCAACATCATCCTGATACCAAAGCCTGGCAGAGACACAACAAAAAAAGAGAATTTTAGACCAATATCCCTGATGAACATCGATGCAAAAATTCTCAATAAAATACTGGCAAACCGGATTCAGCAGCACATCAAAAAGCTTATCCACCATGATCAAGTGGGCTTCATCCCTGGGATGCAAGGCTGGTTCAACTTTCGCAAATCAATAAATGTAATCCAGCATATAAACAGAACCAAAGACAAGAACCACATGATTATCTCAATAGATGCAGAAAAGGCTTTTGACAAAATTCAACAGCCCTTCATGCTAAAAACACTAAATAAATTCGGTATTGATGGAACGTACCTCAAAATAATAAGAGCTATTTATGACAAACCCACAGCTAATATCATACTGAATGGGCAAAAACTGGAAAAATTCCCTTTGAAAACTGGCACAAGACAGGGATGCCCTCTCTCACCACTCCTGTTCAACATAGTGTTGGAAGTTCTGGCTAGGGCAATCAGGCAAGAGAAAGAAATCAAGGGTATCCAGTTAGGAAAAGAAGAAGTCAAATTGTTCCTGTTTGCAGATGACGTGATTGTATATTTAGAAAACCCCATCTTCTCAGCCCAAAATCTCCTTAAGCTGATAAGCAACTTCAGCAAAGTCTCAGGATTCAAAATTAATGTGCAAAAATCACAATCATTCTTATACACCAGTAACAGACAAGCAGAGAGCCAAATCAGGAATGAACTTCCATTCACAATTGCTTCAAAGAGAATAAAATACCTAGGAATCCAACTTACAAGGGATGTAAAGGACCTCTTCAAGGAGAACTACAAACCACTGCTCAGTGAAATCAAAGAGGACACAAACAAATGGAAGAACATACCATGCTCATGGATAGGAAGAATCAATATCGTGAAAATGGCCATACTGCCCAAGGTTATTTATAGATTCAATGCCATTCCCATCAAGCTACCAATGAGTTTCTTCACATAATTGGAAAAAACTGCTTTAAAGTTCATATGGAACTAAAAAGGAGCCCGAATTGCCAAGACAATCCTAAGTCAAAAGGCCAAAGCTGGAGTCATCACGCTACCTGACTTCAAACTGTACTACAAGGCTACAGTAACCAAAACAGCATGGTACTGGTACCAAAACAGAGATATAGACCAATGGAACAGAACAGAGTCCTCAGAAATAATACCACACATCTACAGCCATGTGATCTTTGACAAACCTGAGAGAAACAAGAAATGGGGAAAGGATTCCCTATTTAGTAAATGGTGCTGGGAAAATTGGCTGGCCATAAGTAGAAAGCTGAAAATGGATCCTTTCCTTACCTCTTATAGGAAGATTAATTCAAGATGGATTAGACACTTAAATGTTAGACCTAATACCATAAAAACCCTAGAAGAAAATCTAGATAGTACCATTCAGGACATAGGCATGGGCAAGGACTTCATGTCTAAAACACCAAAAGCAACGGCAACAAAAGCCAAAATTGACAAATGGGATCTCATTAAACTAAAGAGCTTCTGCACAGCAAAAGAAACTACCATCAGAGTGAACAGGCAACCTACAGAATGGGAGAAAATTTTTGCAACCTACTCATCTGACAAAGGCTAATATCCAGAATCTACAAAGAACTCAAACAAATATACAAGAAAAAAACAAACAACCCCATCGAAAAGTGGGCAAAGGATATGAACAGACATTTCTCAAAAGAAGACATTCATACAGTCAACAGACACATGAAAAAATGCTCATCATCACTCGCCATCAGAGAAATGCAAATCAAAACCACAATGAGATACCATCGCACACCAGTTAGAATGGCAATCATTAAGAAGTCAGGAAACAACAGATGTTGGAGAGGATGTGGAGAAATAGGAACACTTTTACACTGTTGGTGGGATTGTAAACTAGTTCAACCATTATGGAAAACAGTATGGCAATTCCTCAAGGATCTAGAACTAGATGTACCATATGACCCAGCCATCCCACTACTGGGTATATACCCAAAGGATTATAAACTATTCTACTACAAAGACACATGTACACATATGTTTATTGCGGCACTATTCACAATAGCAAAGACTTGGAATCAACCCAAATGTCCATCACTGACAGATTGGATTAAGAAAATGTGGCACATATACACCATGGAATACTATGCAGCCATAAAAAAGGATGAGTTTGTGTCCTTTGTAGGGACATGGATGCAGCTGGAAACCATCATTCTTAGCAAACTATCACAAGAACAGAAAACCAAACACCGCATGTTCTCACTCATAGGTGGGAACTGAACAATGACATCACTTGGACTCGGGAAGGGACTCGGGATAGGCCCCGCTGGACTCACGCACCGGGGCCTATCATGGGGAGGGGGGAGGGGGGAGGGATTGCTTTGGGAGTTATACCTGATGTAAATGACGAGTTGATGGTTGCTGACGAGTTGATGGGTGCAGCACACCAACATGGCACAAGTATACATATGTAACAAACCTGCACGTTATGCACATGTACCCTAGAACTTAAAGTATAATAATAATTAAAAAAAAAAAACTTCCCTCAGTCATAATGTCCACTTTATCTATCCCTCTCCAACCCCTATTTAGCTTTAAATTTGACCATTTCCCTTTTCCTGTCATGTCCCAATCATTAAAATTTATTTTATTTTCTCTCAATATTACCGTGTTCCTTTTTGATTCTGCACATTTATAAGCGAAGTTCTCTCTGCTTAAGACACGTTTTTCCTCTCCTTTTCACTTGGTTAAGTGGTACTAAACTTTCAATTCTCAATTTAAAAGCTAGTTTCTTTTTTCTCAAAAGGCCCTTCCCTCATAGCCTATGCTGGCAGTATTGGCTTGTTCTTTCCAAATCCTCTGTGTCCTTTATTGTATTCATTTTGATGCTTATTTGTTTTCTGCATTCTTTTTTAAGCTCTATGATGGAGGATCTGCATCACTGGTCCTCTAATTCCTAAAGTATTTTTAATATAAATGATAGGAATAGAATATTTTCATAATGAATATTTACTAAGTAATGAATTGATTAATAAGTGGATGAAAAATTTGTGTGGAATAAAGGAGCTGAAGAACACAGTAAATTATTGTATGGGATATAAAGAAAAAAATTAAATCTAAGATGACAGGCAGAATAGTGATAGCATATAAAAACAGGGAGGTGAGGGAAAAAATTTATAGGAAAACATAGTTATTCCAGTTTAAGAATAGGACAATGCTTAACCATGCAATTGAAATTGAAATTGAAATTGAAATGGTATGGTTAAGTGTAAATACTCATCAAAACTTAGGAATGCAGAATTAGAACATAGAGTATGGAAGCCTGGCTAAATAGACAATTCTAGAAGCAAATATTATTACAAAGTTAAACTGTAATATAGAGGGTATAAAGAGAAAAAATTCTCTTTTTTGAGTGGTATGAGAACATTCTGACTAATAATTATGGGATTAGAAAATAGTACTAACTCAATCATCATTCGAATAACTGTTTTGTTTCTTCTTTGCTTTTTAAAGTAATTGTCATGTAAACATTCAAGGCAGCAGAAGAAAATAATATTAGAGACAGCTAAAAATTAAAATGAGAGACATTGATGAAGCAACAAGCAGAAGAATAACTTAGAACATCTAAGTATAGTACCAAAAGCCAATCAGTCAGTAGACGGGACCAGAGTTCAAGCCCAGGCAGCTGTCCAACTCCAAGGCATGCACTTTTTACACAATGTTGCACATTCATAAAAGAGAAGTATGCTGAGTACTTTTATAAGATCCAGCTGGGATAGTATAACACAAATCTATAGTGACTTATATCAGGATAACCTAGGAATTGTATAAGATAAAGAGAATTCAGTCAAGTGATTTGAGAAATACATTGATGGATGTTAAAGGAGTTTTGGAATTTGAAGTAACAGAAAAAAATAATATCTAAGAAAATGAAGCAAAGTGATTTGGATGGGGAACGTGAGAGAATTGGAAAAAGTAAGTTAAAGAAGTTAAGGAAGTTAAGAAATTTAAAGGTCAATCTTTTGAAGGTAAGTTTAATGTAGATGTTTTAGAGCTGGTTGATGACTGCTATGACAGGAAATTGAACTTGAGAAAACCAGAAAAGAGTCCTAATTTCTTGCTCAAAAGTTGATCTTTACATTAATGTTGTCATGAATAAAACCATAGAAGCCAAATTGTGCTCATCATAGAATTTCTAACAGGTGATAGATGTTATCGTCAATGGTTGAAAGTTAGCAGTGCACACTCAGCTGAAGGAAATTCTGCAGTAACTAGAGAAATTTTATATATGCCTGAATCTAAATCTCACTTTCAGGAATTTACCCCAAAGATACAATACCAAAAACATAAAATGAGGATGTAATTAATGGCCTAATTGCTCACATGACAATATTGTAAATATACAAAAGTAGAGAACTTAATAAATATATTATGATATATTTACCAAGCAAGTATTTAAGAACAAAAGAATGAGGATAATCTTCTATTCTGTTAGGTAGGAGTTTCACAACATAAGATAGCAAAAAAAAAAAAAAAAAGTTATTAAAAAATATATTGCCAAGGAGAGTTTATAGCATACTACATCATATGTTCTAAAGAGAGGTATAATCAAACATATTTGTTTAGATATGGTCTCAAAAGGAAACTATGGAAAGGTAAAGCAGAAATTAATTTAAAATTGTAATAAATTTTCTATTTATAAATAGAATAAATGTATGCTATAGAGCATAAAAGAGAAAATAACGTGGAGGGAGAAATGACCAGAAATCTTTTTCAACTACAGTAAAATGAAATATATATGTATCTAATTCTTTTCCCACCAAGAAAAACCCTAGAACATGACTAAAATACAACGGCATCTATCTATCTATCGATCTATCTATCTACCTATCTCTCATTTATTTTTACATGCACATGCATATACACATATAAATGTAATTAATCAGTTTTGCATATAAAATGAGATATCTCTAGCCAGTAAATATATGAGTGTTATCAAAGAGTTGTGGTATATGCAATTACAGGTACCGTTTCTACTTGGTATCATAATGTTACATTTGTAATATAGCATGTCTGTAATGGTCATCAATAATTTTTTTTTTTTTTAAGGGCAGAAAAAATTACAACTTAAAAAAAGAAAATTTCCTGTAGTAAATTTTAGTCTGTTAATGAAAGATATATGGTATCTCTCAAGTAAAATGTAATAATGCATAATACAATTCAGGCACTCTTAATAAATTGTAAGTAGTTTGATTGGCTGCTCCTTTTTGGCTTCATTGTCATCTCACATTCTGATGAGACAAATTCAGTAGTTGTTACTTTTTTAGAGATGAGCTTTTCTGAACCTGTCTACATCTTTTTATCAACTTTTTTTAACCTAAAACAACACTTTTATCCCTGTGTTTGCCATCTTTTTAGGGTCTTGGAAAGGGAGATAGGGCACAGGAATCATTTCCTCTATAGAGCATTTATTATCTGTGGAGAAAACTTTTGCTGAGCCTTTCCAATAAACCCTAGAGATTTATTTACAAGTCAAACCTTTTCCCAAGACCCACAGTGGCACTTTTGTTGGCCCACACATAAAGGAAGATAGCATCTCAGTGATAAGCAAATGTGCCTTACCTTTCAGGTCCATGGATTATAATACCATATTCAGAATAAGAAAATATATTTAAAATTATAACTATACTGAATGAAACTGGCCATGTGTTCAAGAGAATTGCCAATGTTGAGCAAGGCCTTTATTTATTTATTTTTTTAATCTTTTTTTGTGTAACAACACACTATGAAGGAAATAAACACCATTTTATATAGACAAGAAAAACCTCTTTCCTCAACCAGGCTTTGGAATTTAGCCTCAAAATAATTGGCAATTTTTGTTTGGTCATTTCTTTCACAATCTAGGCACTTTTATAATATTGTGTTAGTAATTTTAGCTTAATGTCTTAAATTAACCTTGAACATTAATGTCAGCCTGTCCTTTGACGATTTGAGACCAAGTACTTCTTCTCCTTTAATACAAATGCACCATATGGACAGTGCTGCTAAAACAATCTTATCTCATCTACATAAATTGTGTTTATTAGTGTTGTCTCATTCATCAAAATGATCTTATAAACAAGACGGCTGTATTCAACTGCTTCAGTGTCAATTATGTTGCTCCCTCTGCCATTTGTATGTGACGGGGCATGACAGGACTCTTGAAGCTGTCAAAGCATGTAAGGTTTGCTTTTATTATCAACTTCTTTGCTGACTCATGACTCTACTCCACAGGCTGCATCTTCAGTTTCAAGCAAGGACATGTCCATAAACTGTATGAACATAGTGAAGAAAGGGTTGTCGCCATCACAGAGATTTCCTAAATGTGCCTACTGAAAAATCTTATGAGCTATTCCAACCCAAAAGAGACAAGAAAGTTGAGGGCCTCAGATATTTCTTAGTACCATTTTCCACCAGAAATAATGCCTGATTCTAGGTTTGGATCAGAACATTTGCAAAATGAAAGCTGAACAAGACTAATGGGATTGCATCCATGGTACCCAGGAGCCAAATTTAAGTGGCTTCTATTAGATAAAAGATGAGATAGTCTGGACACTAAAAATTGCTAAGACTGTAATTGTTTAAAGTACTTGAAAATGTAAAAAGATTGATCTGTCTATTATATTTAGGTACAACAACAACAAAAAAAACCTTGTGGGTCATAATGATGATTGCTCCAACTCCATTAGTTGGAGCACCAATGAATCATTCTGAAAATTGTCAGATAATGGTTACAAAAGCAAATAATAAAAACTGAACACGTAATAAAGAAACAGCATGTGCTAGAATTTTGAAAAACAGAAACAAAATGATTTTTCATTAGACTAGAAGTCAGATAAGAAAACTGGAAAAAAATCTTCTTTGCTCAGTTTCCAAATGCTTATATAAATATCACATGGTATGTATACCTTTTATAACTTCTTAAGGACAATATAAAGATCTTATGCTTTTCAATTTGTCTGCTACATTCACAGGTATCTCCACTGATGTCTAAGAAAGCTATGCATGGATACTAAGTAACATCCTAAAGCTAACTCTAATCTGTGAAGCAGTATCACTCATTTTCCAAGTCACTACAAAAGTATGTTTTTGATATTTTATAGACTAGAAACAATGTTCAATAATTACATCATAGAGAAATACTTTTAATGTATTTAAGGAATCCAAAAGTGAAATGCAATGGGCCTCTTCATTTCAATGACCTTTGATGTTCTAGAGCCCAAGACTCTTCATGAAATTTTAAACAGAGACAAATTTCACTTTATATATTTGGGCTGCTTCAAAGTCTATCTTTACCCCTGTGAAGGAAATAGTGTTCCCTCTCTGAAAGTAACATCTGTAACCTAACTTTCATTATCATGTTTAGAAATAGTTCCTCCCACTTGTCCTCATGGAATAAACGTTTCAGACCAAACAAGGAACAGTGATATTTATGCCAGAGGCCTTAAAAACAGAGACTGAAAAAAGTTAAATAAAGAAGTATTGCTCCTAGATATTTGCTATTAACACAGGATATTTGTTATTAACATAGAATCTAAGGGGATGGTTGAAATCCAGGTGCCTGAATACAGCACAAGCAGAGGAATAAGATCTATGATCCACCCTAGTATTGACAAGAACAGAAAGACAACGTTGATTTACAAGATAATTATTTTATTTCATGTTGACTACAGTTAATAAGAGTATACAGTTCACTTGAAAATTGCTAAGAGAACAGATTTTAAATATTCTCACCACAAAAAAGGATACATATATGAGATAACGCATATGTCAAATGGCTTGATTTAGCCATTCCACAATGTCTACATATATTAAACTATTATGTTTTCTAACATAATTAGGATTCGTATTTCTCGATTAAAAATAAAGCATACAATCTCAATTTAATACAATTTCATTAAAAATACTGTTTAAGTATTGTACTTAGCATTGGGTTTATAATAGTTTAATATATTTGGAGGTATGATTCCCGCCCTCAGAAGATTAACAAATATATTGCAATGTGGGAAGTCCAAGGACATTGTGGTGAAACATATGGCAGCAGGAACTAGAGCTATTATATCAACAATCTGAAATTCCTGGTGATAACTTTCCAAGAGAAAAGATTTCCATGAAAGTTGGTTAGTATAGGATAGAGAACATTAATTAGGAAGAATAGCTGCCAATATGTCCTTGAGTACTATCTGCAATATTCAAAACGTCTTTCAATGGAAAAGGAGGTCTCATAATTTGGAAGCAAAAGCAGAACAAGAAAAGATACTATTGTGACGTAATGTGAACCTCTTTTATCCATCCAAATATCTTCAAGCTATCAGAGCTTGGAGAAACTTGAATTTATCTCTACTATAAGATCTTTATAAAGTTCACTTGACACACTCAAAATTGATACATAAACCTAACTCACCATATGTTTTCCATATTCCTTGTGTGTTTTCAAGATACTGTGGGTGTAGCCCTAACTCAGGCAATACTCATGAGTAAAAGGAGCTAAATACTCTGTTTAGGAGCTAAATATTCTCCTTTATATATAAAATAAATGCTGAATGTCTATTTCAGTTGGTAGGTTTGAAACTATGTGATATTAGAAGTAAGAAGGGGAAGCTGTAAATGAAGTAGAAGGTGACTCAAAATTTTATCTCAAGCTTGAAGTACTGCATGATTTTGGCTATGCTCACTTGATGTGTTTGATTAAACCCTTATATACTTTATCTTTACAGGCAGACTGAAAATTTATTTCTTCACTTTGAGGGCTGAATTGAGCTATTACCACATATGTCTGGAATCTAATAGAGTCCGATGAGCATAATGACTCCAGAATATTGTGTCAATGATCTGTGACCAGAAAAATTATCTAAGTATTTTGACAACATAGATTCAGTGAATAATTTCTTTTAAAATCATTTTTTCTTAAAAGATAAAGAATGGAAAAAAAATGAAACATCTTTTTAAAGGCTCACTAACACTGTAATTACTGGATAGGCAGTAAAATAAACAATTACTCACTGTACTGGAAGTCACTAGGTAATAATTGTTTGATGACACACAAATTAATTTCAGGTCATGTAGCACACCAAACTGTTAATTTCCTAGGCTTTAGAAAGGGATAAAAATGTAACACGCCTGCCTGCAAGTACATAAAAAAGATATTATTCAAGGACTGAGAAAATAAATAGTAAATCAATTCTTCCGTTAATTATAGAGTTTTACTGGGGCATTGCCTTTTCACTAAAACAGATTATTTGAAAAAGCATTGTTTAAGGGACATCAAGAATATGCTTGACAGTTTATTTCTTATTCTCCAAAGGTCATCAGTGTTGTTGATTGGATAGAAAGACAAAAGTCAATTAACTGCTAATCAATAAAGGCCGTTTCTGATCTAGATGAGGTGTTTACTCAGAATATTTCTAAATGTATTTTTACCAACTCATAAATATTTTTGACATTGAATATAATGTGATTAGGGTGTATTTAAAACCTCAAATTATATGGAAGACTCTCATAGAAAAACTAAATGTTTATTACTTGAAAAAACTGGATGGTGATATAATAGGCAGAGTGTCTAAGTTCAGTGATCATCCCAAAAATAACTGCTTAATTTTTCAAGGAATAAACATAATTAATATTATGAAACCAAATGTCTATAAGGCATAAGTATCTTTCTTTTTTATTTTATTTTATTATACTTTAAGTTCTAGGGTACATGTGCACAACGTGCAGGTTTGTTACATATGTATACATATGCCATGTTGGTGTGCTGTACCCATTAACTCATCAGCACCCATCAACTCGTCATTTACATCAGGTATAACTCTAAATGCCATCCCTCCCTCCCCTCCCCAAAATAGGCCCCAGTGTGTGATGTTCCCCTTCCAGAGTCCACGTGATCTCATTGTTCAATTCCCACCTATGAGTCAGAACATGAGGTGTTTGGTTTTCTGTGTCACATTTTCTTAATCTAGTCTGCCACTGATGGACATTTGGGTTGATTCCAAGTCTTTGCTATTGTGAATAGTGCAGCAATAAACATACGTGTGCATGTGTCTTTATAGCAGCATGATTTATAATCCTTTGGGTATATAGCCAGTAATGGGATGGCTGGGTCATATGATATTTCTAGTTATAAATCCTTGAGGAATCGCCATACTGTTTTCCACAATGGTTGAACTAGTTTACAGTCCCACCAACAGTGTAAAAGTGTTCCTATTTCTCCACATCCTCTCCAGCACCTGTTGTTTCCTGCCTTTTTAATGATTGCCATTCTAACTGGTGTGAGATGGTATCTCATTGTGGTTTTGATTTGCATTTCTCTGATGGCCAGTGATGATGAGCATTTTTTCATGTGTCTGTTGGCTGTATGAATGTCTTCTTTTGAGAAATGTCTGTTCATATCCTTTGCCCACTTTTTGATGGGGTTGTTTGTTTTTTTCTTGTAAATTTGTTTGAGTTCTTTGTAGGTTCTGGATATTAGCCTTTTGTCAGATGAGTAGATTGCAAAAATTTTCTCCCATTCTGTAGGTTGCCTGTTCACTCTGATGGTAGTTTCTTTTGCTGTGCAGAAGCTCTTTAGTTTAATTAGATCCCATTTGTCAATTTTGGCTTTTGTTGCCATTGCTTTTGGTGTTTTAGACATGAAGTCCTTGCCCATGCCTATGTCCTGAATGGTACTACCTAGGTTTTCTTCTAGGGTTTTTATGGTATTAGGTCTAACATTTAAGTCTCTAATCCGTCTTGAATTAATTTTCGTATGAGGAGTCATGAGTATTTTTCAATTATCTTCATTATTATAATAGAAGTGCTTACTACATGCAAGACACTGTGCTGGGATCTTTAAATATCTCTTTTATTGGCCCCCAAAAATGTATATTTTTATTATTGTCATATCATTATCATCATCACTATTATTCCTGTCACAGGTAGTATGCCATGTGACCAAATAATAGCAACAACAACAATAATAAATGTCTCCTATGATTTTAAATCTTCATACCATTATGAATCCTGATCTCTGCAAAGTGAATACAAATATTTATTTATTAATATTATTCTCTTCAGTGACAGTTTACACATTTGACCAAATTCAAGAGGATATTACTGATTATCAGAATAAGGTGAAATATCTGCTATCCTTACTACTATTCAACATTTTGCTAGAAAACCCAGCCAATGAAATTATAGAGAAAATAATAGAAAAAGGAGGAGACAAATTAATGGGTGATGGCATGTGTTTAGTAGAAGTTTAGTCTCAATTACCTTTGCCACTTTTTAATGACCTTGTGAATATGTTATATTACATGATGTGAGGGACTTTATTGATGTAGTTAAGGTTACTTATCACCAGTTCTTATATAGGGAGTTTATAATAGATTATTTTACTGGGTCCAATATAATCACATAAACCTTTAAAAGCAGATGAAGAGTCAGAAAGGTTAAAAAATGATTAGGGTTCAACATGCTAACACTGGCTTGAGCATGAAGGATCCCATGAGCCATGGAATGTAAGTAGCCTTTAAAAGCTAAGAACAACCCCTGGTTTAAAGCCACCATGGAAATCTCAGACCTACAACCACAGGTATTGAATTCTGTCAATACCTAAAGAAGTTGGGCGGTCAATTCTTCCCTTGGGATTTCCAGGTCAGAGTCTGGATCACTCTCTCAACCATTATTTCGTCCTTGTGAGACTCTAAGCAGAACACACAGCTAGACCACTAGATTTATGACCTGTAGAACTGTGAGATATTTTTTTTTAAATGAGGGGTGCTGTTTTAAGTCACCAACTTTGTGGTAATTTGTTACAGCAGCAATAGAAAACAAATTCATGGAACTATTATCTATATTGATTGTAGTGATGTTATACAAGTTTTTGCTTTTGTAAAAACTCATGGTACTGGATATCAAAAAGAATGAATTATACTGTAGATAAATTTAAATATTAATTTAAAAATATCTTGTTGCCATATTCCAAGCATATATATATATATATGTATGTATATATGTATATATGTTTGTTTGTGTGTATATAAAATTGTCGCTGTTCTGAAGCTGCTTCTTCATACTCAGATTTTTTAGTCTGGCAACTGACCGTAAGCACTCACAAAGGAAGTGGTTCAACACTTAATTCCTCTGCATAAAAACTCCACATCTGTAGGAATATGCTTACCAGAAATAAGAAACAAAATTTTGGAAAGATGGTATTTCTTTTACTTTGTCTTCCATTTACAGTTGACCAAATTTAATTTCCTCCAAAGTCTTTACCTGTCAGAGTGCCTGGGATATGTAGTTTTAGCTTTCTAGCCTAAGTAATACACTAGAAGAATGTTAGAAGCTCTGCTGAAGGAATTCTATAGTAATCATTACCAATAATTCATTAAAGTGATTTTCAATAGCTATAAAATTTTAAGGAGATCCCGAGAAACATTTTAAAGAGTTATACAAAAACAAACACTATTAAACATCCTATTTTTTTTTCTGGTTTTTGTAAGATGCCGCTGTATCAGTTATAATTTCTTTTGCTAGATACTTATAATCTTCCAAGAGCAACTTTGTTCAGCCCATCTCCCCTTTCCTAGCTAGGCAGTATCAGTCTCTGACAGCCAATGGGTCTACACTTGGATTGTTTAAGCCTCATCGAATCGGGCTAAACTGACACATGGCTAAACCCTGTAAAGCATAAAAGAACTGCTGAAATCTTTACCTTGGATTAAGACCATGATGAGAAATTTCACTCTGGTGTGATTATATGTGGTAAGCAATGTGGTTTATGTTTCTAAACAATAATTATTTTTATTAATATAGTTATGACTATGATAGGTGCAAAATATATCAATGTTGTTATTATAAAATATAACTTATCTTCCCTGTCAGTTGCTAACCTTTCAGAGATAAGAAACTGCTAGTAGCAAGTTAAGAATATGTTAATCGGTTAGCATTTAAGAATGGGGTTTTTTCCTCACCTACTAAAAGTCTTGTCCACACAGTGTCAATTCAGCACATATTGGATAAAGTTTAAAGGAAATTAGATAAGTTGGCACTAGTTCAGTTAGTTTTTTGGGCAAATGCTTTGTAAATCCTAGGTTCCTCGATTGGCTAGAAATAGGTCATGAAAGGGAGTAGCTCAGAAAGGTAGGTATAAGTATATGTGTCCTTTTTCTATTTCAAACTACTTAGTAGAAATTCTAAACACCATTCTGTTATTTTTGTTATTGTTACATTTAGTTTTACTTACAGTCATTAGACTGTATATGTCTATTTAGAAATCAGTCATTAGACTCTTTGTCTGATAGGAGTTCCTTGTACTAAGGCACTACACAAAGAGTTAAGCTCTGCACCAGGGTAATCTCAGCACTCTGAGAAGCTGAGGTGGGAGGATCCCTGGAAACCAGGAGTTTGAGACCAGCCTGGGCAACATGGCAAAACCCTGTTTCAAATACGAAAAATTAGTCTGGTGTGGTGGCACGTGCCTGTGGTCCCAGCTACTAGAGAGGCTGAAAAGAGAGGGTTGCTTGAGCTGGAGAGTTCAAAGCTGCACTGAGCCGTGATCGTTCCACTGCACTCCAGTTTGGGTGACAGAGTGATACTCTGTCTCAAAAACAACAACAAAAACTCTGCATCACTTGTCTATTAATAATCCTCTATCCTCTAGATATGCCTGGGCCTTTTTTTTTTTTTTTTTTTTTTTTTTTTTTTTTTTTTTTTTTTTTTTTGCTACCGCTGTTGTTATTTTGCTCAGAAAGAAAAATTACATCAGAAACTGTGGGAGGGATTGATTGTGAGAGGTAATATTTCTACTGAAATATTACTCAAGGAATTTTGGTAAATAAAAGAAGACAACAAGTTTCAGTGGGAAAAGCAATAAGCTTTGTGACAAGGCAGACCTAACTTCAAACATTGGCTCTTCCAATTAGGGTAATGAGTTGCTTAAAGACAGGGATACATTTTGAGAAATGCATCGCCTAGTGATTTTGTTATTATGTAAATATCATAGAGTATACTTACACAAACCTAGATGGTATAACCTACTATACACCTAGCCTATATTGCACAGCCTAATGCTCCTAGGCTACAAACCTATGCAACATGGTACCGTATTGAATACCACAGGCAACTGTAACACAATGACAAGTGTTCCCGTGTCTAAACATATCTAAACATAAAAAAGGTACAGCAAAAATATGGTATAAAAGATTAAAACTGTATGGAACACTTAACATGAATGAAGCTTGCAGGATTGTTCATGGGTGTGTCAGTAAGTGAGCAGTTAGTGAATGTAAGGGCACCAGAAATTACTGTACACCACTGTAGACTTTTATAAATACTGTACACTTAGGCTATACAAACTGTATAAAAATATTTTCTTTCAATAATAAGTCAACCCTGTTTATGCTAACTTTTTTTACTTTGAACATACTTTATTTTTTTAAACCTATTGATTTTTTGTAATAACACTTGGCTTAAAACACAAACACATTGTACAGCTGCACAGAAATATTTTCTTTCTTTCAATCCTTATTCTACAGGTTTCTTAGATTTTTAAAATTTTGAATCTTTTCTTTCTTTTCATATTTTCTACAAGTGAAGACACAAACACTCAATAGCCTAGGCCTACACAGGGTCAAGATTATCAATATGAGTCTTCCACCTCCATATCTTGTCTAACTGGAAGGTCTTCATAGGGAATAACATGCATAGATCTGTAATTTCCTATGATAATAATGCCATTTTCTGGAATATCTTCTAGAGGACCTACCTAAGATTGTTTTACAGTTAACTTTTAAAAAATAAGTAGAAAGAATACAATCTAAGATAATAAAAGCTATAATAAACACATAAACCAGCAACATAATCATTTGTTATCATTATCAAGTATTATGTACTATACAGGAGTGTACGTACTATACTTTTATAAAACTGGCAATGCAGTAGGTTTGTTTACAACAGTAGTACCACCAACACATGAGTCATGCATTGCCCAGCATTATGATGGCTACAACATCACTATGCAATGGAAAATTTTCATTATATTTTCACGATAGCACTCTCTTGTATGTAGGGCCCACTGTTGACAGAAATGTAGTCATGCAGTGAATAAGTATAATAGATATGTGGCCTTGGGAAAATCATTTAATCCCTGTGAGATACAGTATTTCTACAATCAGAAAAGGTAATAAATTCACCAGATCCTAGATATGGATCTAGGAGCTCAATGGCTCCTAGAACTAATATAAAACTAAAGTAAAACATGTAAAATACTGGAACTAGAGGAAAGTACTCAACCTCAAAATACCTCAAAATATGTGAGTATTCTCTTCCTTTCCTAAGTGTGTTGATGATATAATTATAATGATTATAAATTCCAACTTATTTTCTATTCTCTTCAAGAACAACAAAAAGACTGTAACATACGGTTGTTAAAAAACCACATAGTCAAGGTACTACATGGATCTCCTTGAATGGTTCAAAACTGTAGGCCTGACTTTAATTGTTATTGTGGTAACTAGATGATATGTGAGCACGCTTGTTTTGTTCTGCTTTGTTTTGCTTCTTACTCTACATAGATTTTAAGACCACTTTGTCCAAGAAAAGGACTCCATCCATCTCTTTCATATATTTGTTAAAGTATGTATATCCACAGCGATTAGTTAATAATGTAATTACATATGAGAATAATTTGTGTGATAACTTAAATTCTAAGATTAAATTGAAATAACTGATAAGTATATACGACCAGTTATCCAAGCTGGATGTCCTTCTTCAACTCTAGTGCATCACTACACTTTTCAAAGTGTTGTAAACACTAGAAACATTAGAAAAAATTGAGCTAAGTGTCCTGCCTTAGAAAAACTAAATGGAGATCTAATTTATTTTTTACCATGTGACATACATTTAAGTAGATTTAATGCATTCAGGGAATTAAATACTAATTTATTTACAAGTTACTGAGTTTTTTTATATACCATATATACAATTTAATACTATATAGATTTTCTAAAAAAGAATATCAGTATAATTCCATTCTTTGAGAACAAAAGTTTAAAGTCTTTCAATTAACAATCTCCTAGATAATTACCATTATAATAGATACATGATAATTAGCATGCTAATTTTGGGCAATTAATTGATATCCAATCAACTTTCTATAGTTATTTTGTTAAATAGCAGTTAAATGTTCACATTCTTTACAAGTTTAATGTATTAATTAGGGTAATAAAACACATTTGCTTTTTTCTTGTTGAGATAATTATATGGCAACTAAATTAACTCACTCTTATTCATTTAAGTGTATTACAATATCATGTATTTAGTGTACAATAAATGTGTAATTTAATTTAAATACTGAGAAAGTGCTAAGGTTTATGTAATTCTAGACTATTTAAAGACAGTTCCATAAAACCTTTCCTGGGAAGAATGGTATAAGCTGTTTGTGTGTGTGTGTGTGTCTGTGTGTGTGTGTGTGTGTGAGATTCTTATTCATTTATTAAGCATTTAAATTGTGGTTATGAATATGTATGGGTATTTTGATATAGATATACATATCTACAATGTTAAATACATTTGGTAATATTTTGCATTTGAAATTATTTATAACTATTTTATTTATAAAGTAATATATGTATCCTTTTAATATATGTTAGTAATTTTAGAAAAATCATTACCTACTAAATAAATATCTTCAAATTATTCATTTCAATCTTTTATTTATCAGAAATAGTTAGAAATCAACCTGAATAAGCGACATATCTTTCTGAGATTATTAGTCATAAAAAAGTTTAATGAACTTAAAAGTTTACTCAGACATACTAAAAACGTATATTTTTTCCCTTAATTTGTAAACTTTTACAATGTACCCTTAAAATAAGTAATGAGGCTTTTTGTCATTAAGTCTTTTTTTTTCAATTAGTCATGCAGACACTTGTCTCATATTCCTATTACTGATATTTAAGGAAACATTAAAATTTATTGTACAGATTATTCATATTGACAATCTATTTTTTTTTTTCTGAACACAGACTACACAACAATGCTCACTTTGATCATGCAAATTATTGGCTTCTCTCCAGTCCAATCTCTTCTTCTCCAAACAAGTCTATACAAAGTTCCTCTCTTCAAGGTGTGTTGTCTGAGCAGGAAACAAATCTCATGGGAGAGTGAGCGGATCTCCCTTATAAGTATTTGGCATTTTTTATTTTTGTTTTTGGTCAGTTGTGTAAAGCATATTTCACCAACACTTTGTGTGTGCTTGTGTTTGTGTGTGTGTGTGAATTTAACTGTCTTTATTGTATAATACGCAGACCTGCATTGTTTCTCTTTACTGTTACAGAGTATATTCTGTTGGTATTCCACGTGCAGTTTGCTTGAGTTTTGTAATAAAAATAAATGACTCAGCTTATCCCACTTTTTCTTGCAGTCTGTGAGTTCTTTCTGTAAACAGAGGCCATCATTCCCATAGTTATTAATGTATGCAGCCTCATGTGGAGCCTCATCTAGAGGCGCTCCATTTGCTGGGTGCTTCCCCAGGTAGTGATCTAAGCCCCCTCAGAGTAAGAAACACAAGCAGCTCAGTACAACTCAATCCTCATCATCTGGTCACTTCCAGAGAATGAGTTGGGACCCATAAGGATAAATTAGAGTGAGTTATGGCTTGTGTGTTACAAGAAAGCATCTAAAATACAGTCAGAGGAGAATATAAGATGTCAACATTTTGGATATTCAGAGTTTGAGACAAAGTCAAATTCAGATATTATTTTTACCAAGTTTCATGATGAGCGCAAATATAGTTCTGGTTTTAGCAGAAAGTCAATAAAAATTCCAATGAAAGGGAATCATATCACAGTATAGTGATTATGATTCTAAGAACCACAGCATAGAAACTGGTTTTGTATAAAACTCAACCAATTTTCTTTTAGTATGCTATTGAAATCATAACAGAAAATAGTTTAGCACTATCTACCAAAAGATTCACTGTTAAGAATTGATTTGAGGCCGGGCGCGGTGGCTCAAGCCTGTAATCCCAGCACTTTGGGAGGCCGAGACGGGCGGATCACAAGGTCAGGAGATCGAGACCATCCTGGCTAATATGGTGAAACCCCGTCTCTACTAAAAAATACAAAAACTAGCCGGGCGAGGTGGCGGGCGCCTGTAGTCCCAGCTACTCGGGAGGCTGAGGCAGGAGAATGGCGTGAACCCGGGAGGCGGAGCTTGCAGTGAGCTGAGATCCGGCCACCGCACTCCAGCCTGGGCGACAGAGCCAGACTCCGTCTCAAAAAAAAAAAAAAAAAAAAAAAAAAAAAAAAAAGAATTGATTTGAAGTAAATTATTAACAATATTTGCCAAAACTTAAATGAAAACATGGTAGATACTTTCATAGATCCAAAAAGATGATGCTATGGTTTAAATTATTGTGTCCCTCCAAAATTCATGTTCAAAGTTAATCCTCAGTGTAACAGTGTGTGTTGAAATGTGTGGCTTTTTGGGAAGTGGTTAAGTCTACCCTCATTACTGGGCTTAGTATCCCTATAAAATGGCTCAAGGTTGAAGAAAGTATTCTTTCTTGCCTTCCTTTCCACCACTTGAGGACAGAGCAATAAGGTACCATCTTGAAAACAGAGAGCAGCCTTCAACAAGCACCAACACCACCAGTGCCTAATTTTGGATTTTCTCACCTCCAGAAATGTAAGAAATTAACTTCTGTTCTTTATAAATTACCCAGTCTCAGATATTTTGCCACAGTAGCACACATGGAGTGAGACAGATTAAATTTATAGAATAAAATTATGGTAAACATAACATCATTGTATGAAAGCAGATATTTGACATCGCGAGAAGTTTACAAACTGCTACTGGGTAAAAAAAGCCAAGCTCTAAATGCTATTGCATATTCACACCTTTATACAAAGTGTATACATGTATATTTGATGACACTATACCTAAATGTAAGTGTTAAAGAACTATAACAGCTCGTAATAGTAGTTGCCTATGGGTATTAGCATATTTTTTTTAAATTTCTCATATCCTTTTTGCAATAAATGTACATTTTAAGTGTAATTATGGTTAATGTTGTTATGTTTTTTTCTTTCGCTACATAGAAATAATAAGTAAGATGAAATGTTACATCGTTATTCCTTTTACAACTGAAAGAAGAAAGAGAGAGCAAGAGAAAAGGAAATCTTGCACATAGAAGAGATCAGAGTGTTTTATATATTATGGGTATTCAACACATGTATGTTCATCAAATTAAGCTTTTATTAGTCACTCACTAAATTTTTAGCCTCTTGTAGCTATATCTGTTTTAAAGGAAAATGATTGTAACACATGTAACACTGGGCAGCGCACATGACCAAAACATTTCATGTATAATTTCTAAGTATTAGAAGTACCGCAGTACCTATTACTGAAAACAATAAATAATATCTGTGTATATATATTTATTTCACGAGTAGTCAATTTTATTCCTTCCTAAATTCTCTTATACATCATTTTGAGGAAGTCTAACTATGCATTAAAGGTACACATTTTTCTTTCTCTTGCATAATGATATTTTAGAGAGAGTTTGTGTCAGGTACCATATGTTGCATGTAAGAACAACATGTTCTTGGAATATAGACATGCCTTCAGCTAGAGCCTCAAAACTATGCATGCACATTAGTGCATACAGATGCACACAGCTTCTATTGTAGGCAGGTACACTTACTCTAGTAGGATTTTAATTTCCATCTCTTTTCCCATGTCTGCCTTTGCATTTTATAATTGTCATTTGCATCTTCTTTATTTCATTACTTTCTCATTTTGCCTTATGAGGACTAACAAATAGGACTAGAGACTACCTGCAAAGTGACACAGTCTAGGCTAGTAGGGGCATAATAGTGTTCCATTCTGTCGAATGACAGGGGTCAAACTATAATTAAGACTTAAGATTTTTTTTCTTAACTTCATTGATTATCCATTCCAAAACACAGATGTATTCTTTCGGAGTAACTTTGACCTTTCATTTTATAATTTAACCTTTACACCTTAGTGCTAGGTCTACAGAACTCTTCAGTTAAGTCATTCCAATTTTAGTATAAAAGGTATACAAATAAAAATATTCTAGCTGCATTGTGGATGCAGTTCATTGTGGATGCAACTTCAGTGCAAAAGAGGTCATTCATCATTTGCATAACAGTTGACAAAGAAGGAAATATAAAACTAGAAGTCATTAACTAAACCTGATTTTACTTGCCCAAGCCCAAATTAATTAACCTTAAATATGCATATAGGGAAGAAAATAATACAGCATAATAAGTATAAACCAAATGGAGTAGCTTAATATCATAATACCTGTGAAAAACTATACTGACCACATCTAAGGCAATTTTCCCTTTACTATGTAGAACCATGCCATTTTGTTACTGCAAGAGATTACAAGATAGTCTAGCAAAAATTTTCTCACTTAAAAATAAATAAGAAAGGAAATGGATTGTAAAAATTAGTTGATATAGCCTAAAGTCACAAGTGTGTTGGCATTAAATTGTGATGCTAACTAGACTTCCTGACTCAAAACCATTAAATAAATCTTTTATGTGACATACAAATTTCACATGATAAATTTTCAGAATTAGGTGTCATCCTTAATAGAGAATTCAAGATTAAATATGTTGATACATTTAAAAACATTTTGCCAAATGTTACAGCTACTTTTGATAATGAGAGGAAATCTGGGCAGATATGAAGCTGTAGCACAGCATTACCTCTCCAATGTCCACAATAAATTCTGTAATAAAGTATATTCTGTAATAAAAATAAAATAAACAAACTGTTAAACTAATTTCCACCAGTTATTATCTTTTATTTTTTGTTTGTTTCATATTAATATTTTTAAATAATCCTAAAATACAAATAAAACTCCAGGAAGGGGAGCACAATGAGGAGGATAAAATAACAAATACTAAAATATTATTCTAATGAATCTGTATAAACTATATAGGCAATATAATTTTAATGGATAACTTATGTGTTTACCAGAAAACCTAAATTTATAAACATAATTGTACTTTTATTCACCATTTTCTTCTGCACTTGCAATGTTGGTCTATTTAAATAATACCAAATAACAAAAAAGACAGCAGAAAAAGAAAACAAAAAGAAAAAGAAAAAGAAAAAGACAGAAACTTAAACTTCTAGTAAATAGGTAAAAACAATCTTATATTCTTTCTCTCCTATTTTTAAACATAAAGTAAGGAAGTAAGACATCAAATGTCATCACATTCTCAAAATTTTACCTGCAATGTGACATAAGAATAAGGCCAACATAATGCCACATATATTTATGCTCAATTTTGTGTTCTAAGCATTCTCCTCTCCCAATACTATTAAATATGGGAGAAAAATTAATTATAGTAACTTTTTATAGTAGTTTCTTCTTGAAATAAAGATAAGGGAATAAATATACAGAAAGCTGGCAATGCATTGAATTAACACTAAAAATACTGAAAATTTTTGGGGCTTCGTTGACACATTGGTTTATTGATGAGGACTTTGTGTATTACAAAATGTAGTGAAAACATAATGTAAATAAAATACAGTTTCTGACTACAAGAAGATATAGACTGGAAGGGGAGGTAGGCAAATGAATAATATATTACACATTGATGGCCATAATTCTAGAGATAGATATGTATCAGACTGTGTAAGGATAGAAAAAGAACACTTTAATTACAGGGGAGGATGAAATTAACAATTGCACTGAGTCATTTCAAGAGAGATGATTCTTTAGTTGAATTTTCAGTAATATCTAAGGCAGATACCTCCTTCAAAAGAAGCAGAATGTGCACAGTCTCAAAGGTACTTGTAATATTTTCTAAGTCATTTAGACAGCAATTAAAACTGAGTCTAAATAAAATGTATGAATAATAGGACAGATTTTTGTTGTATAGAAGTATATATTGTCTCATGGTTATGAAACTGGACTTTTATGTTTAATAGACTTTCACTGAAAGGCATTTACCTAGACATTAGTTGCTGAGGATAGGCAAGTTACACTTTGTTTCAGTCTTCTCTACTGTAAAACAGAAATAATAGTACATAGATTACATGTTGTTGAAAGTATCCATTGTAATATCATTTAAAGCTCTAAATATTCTACCTACACAAACTTGTTGGCTTTAGCCAAGATTTCCGTTTTTCCAAATGCAAAGGAAGACATCCAAAACTATCATTCTAAATCTCTCAAAAACATCTCATGTAATTGACCCTCCCTCATGAGGAAGGCAATTCTTCTATCTAAGACTCCACCTTCCGTTCTTCATATTTCTCTAATATCTCATGCTAGATGTCTTTACCGTCTTTACCTGGATTGATAGTAATATCTACTATTGAATAGTAAATAATGTTAGAAAAATATCAATTGAGGATACTCAGTTTAGACCTAGAGCTCAAAGGAGGTGTCTGAGCTTTTGAGTATAAGGCTGTAAAACATGTGGATCACAGTTAAAGTCATGAGAATAAAAGAGATGGGTAAGACTGAAAATGTAGAGTTATAAGTGAAGAGAACACAAAGGGATTTTTTTTCTTTTTTCAGAACAACAAGTTAAAAGCTAAGTCCTATGAACAGTAAAGAGTTTTTAGACTATAAAGTATAAATAATTTAAAAAGTTATTTAAAGTATTATTTCTCTGTTCAGAAGAAAAAAAAAAAAACTCCATCATCAATTTCACCACAGTATTTCTTTGTATACAAAAACGATAGAATAGGGAATAATTTGTTCCACACATCTCTCGCCTTCAACCACCACTATGGAAAGCTAAAGACAATGTCATCTTATCTCTCTAATCTCATTATTTGAAAAATCAATATTGCTGGGCAGTTTACTTATCATCAGCAAGAGCTTGAGCTATTTCTCCAAATAATATCAAATTGTAAGTGACAGGTTACTGTTCTTAAGACATTTGGTCTTTGTCAGGTTTCCAAGGATCAAAGTTTTCCGGCATCAGATCATAGAGAACTTGCATTATCAAATTTATAATAAAATCATCGTGATATTAATTTAGTATGTTTATTCAGATTCTTTTCATAAAAACAAAGTACTTCTGTTAAATCATCTTGATATATTTTTTCAGATAAAATATAGTAATATATAATAGTTAAATAAGTTTTCATGATAGTCTTTTTAAAGCTTTTTTCCTCAGCAGATAAAAACATACAGATCTAAATTCTAAAGTGATCGGTTTTACATAGAAGAGTCTCATAGTCTTGCTTAACACATGGATTCTTGAATTAATTTTGGAAAAATAAGAGGCTTAAGAGAGAGAGGGGAGACTTTCTTGAACAGTGCCAAGCAAGCTCTCCTAAACAGGAGATGTCCTTTCCTGTGTCCATGTCTGTGTCTACTTTTACATCTGTCTATATATAAAAATATATATATATACACACACATACATTATATATGTGTGTATATATATATCCTTATATCTGTCTATATCAATATTTATTTTCTCTTCTTTGGAGAATCTTCAAAACCAGACAAGTAAAGGAACCTTGAGGAAATTGCAGTTATGAGGAAGTCTTACGCACTGTGATGTTAGGAGTCTTCTAAGAAAAAGTGTGTGCATGGGTTTTGTTAGTTTTTTGGTTTTTGTTTTTGTTTGTTTGTTTGTTTGTTTTTTTAGAAATGTGGATAATGGCGACTGAAGACAACGAGCAAAGAAGGGCTGTTCTCTAGTCATGAGCGACAGTAAGCCCAGAAGAGGTATATAAAGTCAAGCAGAAGGGAAACAGACAAAATCTGTGTGCATATTTTCACTTATTATCATTGTACTCATTGGTCTTTATTTTCTTGAGAAAATTAATAACAATATCAACAATAAAGTATTTATTTATTTTGCTGAAATTAGGCTTTTTAAAAACCAGTTTCTCTTTTGTTTTATATATCAGCTTTCCTCAATTATTGCACATGTAAATACTGTTACTCAGAACATTTAACACAAAAAAATTGTTAAAATGACCTATCAAAATGAAATATAAAATTTTAAAGAATTACAGTTTAAACATTTTCAAATAACTCTGAAAATACAAAAAAAAAAGGAAGTTACAAAGACAGAAAAAATATGATTAAAACCCAATTTTGAGGCTACATAATGTACAAAAGTAAACAGTACATAATCATAATTATCAATTCATTACAATAGCACTACCACATCCTTGATGGTGTTCTGGAAACGTCCTTGGTAATTATTCCATAAATTAAGTCAATTGATTTTTAAGATATTATCTCACTGGAATCTTTTCTATCATTTGTAAAAGTTGACAGTCTCTCTTCCTTGAATTCTTTATTTCATGTTTCCTCTCTA
The DNA here is from genome assembly GCF_009764315.1 of Trachypithecus francoisi. Taxonomy (NCBI): domain Eukaryota; kingdom Metazoa; phylum Chordata; class Mammalia; order Primates; family Cercopithecidae; genus Trachypithecus; species Trachypithecus francoisi. The sequence goes on along the minus strand of NW_022681463.1, from coordinate 52,191,324 downwards.
ACATTCAAAGCATATGATTCTCAGATTTTGTTTTGTTTTAGACTTAAATAGTATGCCTCATATTCAATGCTGTTCTGCTTTGTTCTCAATGACTTTTCTTCCTACTTTAAATGTTCACTCTAGGAGCTATCATTAACTTATTTTGGTCACTTGTATTTATAATCCAATGATTTTAAAATTATTTTCTGGGTCAAAAAATGATGAACTCTGCTCTCTTTGTCTCTTTCTCCCTCATTCTCTGTCTCTTTCTCTGTCTCTCCTGCTTCTCATTACTGTTTGTCCATCTGAATGTACTGAAAGCAGCTCAAAGACAATGCACCAATAATTTGTTCTCCATATGTTTTGTTTGTCCTATAATCATTGTATTTATGAATTACAGCTTTATTTCTTGAGTCACCCAAACCAGAAATATAGGAGTAACTGTTGAGTTGAGAGTTTGCACTGCCATCTCCTCATGCCAATGGTGAAAATATTCTGCGCGAATGTTCTTTGTAATATCTCATATGATCCTTTTATTTTCTCTGTTTATCATATCTCTGCCTTAGTTAAACTCTAATCATTACATATTCTACTACCATAGTTTCCAAATAGCTTCCCAAAGTCTACTATCACCTCTACTATAATCCAGTCTTCACAGACAAGTAGAATTTAAAAAGCTCTACCTAGTTTCAAATTTTCCTGTTTGGTCTGTTAGCTGACAGATCCTGAGTAAATTACTTAGCCTATTTAAGATTTGGATTGTTAGTATGAGACACAGTAACAGCTACCTTAAAACCATTACTAAGACTATATGTAATTAAGGTTGAAAAACCTATATTTATTTTGTATCCATCACTGCAGAATGTGGTATGAATAAAATGGTGAACAGTCTAAATATGACTCATGCTATTATGCATAATATAGTCTAAGAGGGAATAACAGAAGGGAATAAATACTATCTTGTGAGAGGAATACTTAAGAAGAATATCTATGAAAGGAACAAAGGAAGACACCTAAGGTAAGTTTGGTGGCAGATAAGAGAAGCTTTCCAACAGAACTAAAGTCTGTGCTGATGACAGAAGAGTAACTGGACACTGGGATTGAAGAGAGATGAAGAAAGCTTGTGTCAGAGGTGTGAGACCATATGTCCCTATCATGATCTGACAGTAGTTTTGAATGCCTGCATCACAGAGCATGAAGGTGGGGAAATGGCAAAGACTGGATTAGTGCAAAGCTGATACATACAGTTCAATAAATTATAGCATTTTTAAAGTTTTCTGATATACAAATCCTTTCATTATCCTTACCAAGTTTAATTTATTTTACTGTCCTGTATTGTCAAGAGGAAAATGTTTTGAGGTCTTAATCTGTCATGAAAAGTCCTCCATTCTCTCAGTCATGAATGGATTTCCAGTTTTTCTTCTCACTCCATTTCTTTCTCTCTCTGCTGTCTTCAAGGGTGGCACTAAAGGTCAGCACTGTCCAACATAAAGTTCTGAGGTGATGAAAATCTATATCTGCACTTTTCACTTGTAGGTGGCTGTTTAGCCATTAAGCATTTGGAATGTGGCTAGGGCAGCTGAAAAAATGAATCCTTACGTTAATTTAATTTACATTTAAAGAGCCACATGTAGCTAATAACCACTCATTTGAATGGCACAGATCTAGCAATTGTATTTGGTAGAACATTGAAAATGGCACATTGACTGAAAACTTATGCTGTGCTAAAGGATTTAGGCTTTGGCATAGTAAATACTTTTCTTTAAAATGTATATTTATGGCCGGGCGCGGTGGCTCAAGCCTGTAATCCCAGCACTTTGGGAGGCCGAGACGGGTGGATCACGAGGTCAGGAGATCGAGACCATCCTGGCTAACACGGTGAAACCCCGTCTCTACTAAAAATACAAAAACTAGCTGGGCGAGGTGGCGGGCGCCTGTAGTCCCAGCTACTCGGGAGGCTGAGGCAGGAGAATGGCGTAAACCCAGGAGGCGGAGCTTGCAGTGAGCTGAGATCCGGCCACTGCACTCCAGTCCGGGAGACAGAGCGAGACTCCGCCTCAAAAAAAAAAAAAAAAAAAAAAAAAAAATGTATATTTATGTGGTGTGTCTCAGAAAGTAGAGGTGATTGCAGTTACAGGTGAATTAGAACCCTCCTCCATGGTGTTACTAAAGCTGCCGCAGTGTATGCTCTGGATGTAAAAGACCACTTGCAGTTCCCTGAACTCACTATTGCTGTTTCATATCTCAAAGACTTAGCTAGGACACATCAACTAGAATGCTACTCCACCCCTGGCCGTCTAGTAAACACACATTTATTCATCGATACAGCTCAATTGTCATGTCTTGTACATAGGTCTCTCAGGAACACCTTAAAAATTATTTAAAATTTGTGAGATTTTCTCTAGAATTCCCTACTGCCCTATGGCTGAAAGCATTGTATCCCACTAAAACCACCTTTACTATTTCTGTCCTATAATTTCCTAATGTTTTTTCAGCCACATTTTCTGAATGACTTAGTATTATTAGGGAATGTATATGACATTCAAAAAGTTACAAATGATGATCTCATCACAGTCATACCAAATGTGTGCAGTATCTACTTCGGTGAATAACACAATTGAAACTTAAACAATATGCAACTTCCATTTAATCTCTCCTTTCAGATAAAGTTTTATTTTTGTATTTTTATTCAATTTATTTTACTTTATCACATGATATTCTCATAATTTTAAAAACTTATTCAGAATATTTTAAATAGCTATAAAGGGTATAAAATGTGTTTTTATACCCTGTATTATAAAATAATTTTACTTTTTACTTAATCCAATAATTTTTGTTTGTTTTGTTTTGTGTAAGAATACTTTTTTTCTTTTTTGTGGAAGGTGTTGCATTCAAGGAAGACAACGTATTACTGAAATTTATCTCTTCTTTAGCTGACCAAACTTGTGCTATTTTATCTTCATCCTTTAAATCTGACAGTTTTTATTTAATTTTTATCAGTTTTGTCATTCCCATTCTTTTAGCTATATGGCAGCCTAAATATCTTTCCAGGGTGTATTGATTTTAGTCCTCATTTAAATATTGTAAAAATTACTATCGATTGTTTCAAGAATGATTTTTATGTACTCCCCACCCCCAACTGTCTCCTTCATTACCAGCCTCTACATGCTAATGATGTGAGGGTGACTTTGACTGGGAGAGAGCTAAATTAAACCAGGGTCATGCTTGCCACTGTGTCCTTGGAATGCTTTTCTTTTGGAAGCAGCAATTCTATTTGTTTCCTTTGCTCTTCCTGCAGTTTTGTGCAACAACTTGTTCAAATACGCAACTATAGTACTGTGTCCAGCTTTGTATCCATGGCAGCAATTTCTGCCCTAGTTTTATCTGGCTTTTCATTTAATTCTTCTGAAAGGGAATTCATCCCTTTGTAGAGGAAACTAATGAGACACCGGTACCAGAGCCCTGGTTCCTATGTGCCAAAAACAGCATCTTGCAAAGCTGCAAGACATATGACCTTGGGGAGTAAGTCTCATCGAGTAAATTTTGCATTTCAAACATCTTCAAATATCGTCCTCCCATATTAAAGTTTTGCAGGAATCAAAAATAGAAGTGAATGAATAGATATTCATTTAAGTATTTTTTCACTACTAGAAAAAAGCTCCTTTTTCCTTCTTTACACATATTTGAGTATTATTGAGTAATTTTTTTTGAGAAACTCATCATGTGCAACTTCTATAATACTAGATGTAGTGTGCTGATGACAATTTTGTAGTTATGATCAAGAAAACTTAGGGTTATTTTATAAATTCTAATAGAATTTCATAGTTCATTCTATGTTTAATTTTTATTAATCATAACTAAATAAAATCAATTCTAAAAATTTAATATTTGAAAAAAATTGTTATAGAAAATTCATGTAGTAAGGTGTTAAACATAAACAAAAGTCATGAAAATGGTTGATGAGTTCATGTTTTTATTATTCCATGTCCAGCACCTATGCTCTAAACTAGTCAGCTCAGCTTATGTGTTCGTGGAAAAAAAAAAGAGGTAATAACAGAAGTCCAATTATACTTTTTCCTTTATATTTTCCTGCAAGTTAGTAAAACTAAGCTAAATAAAGTACCTTTTAATCTTTGGATCAGAACTCTCAAGAACTATATTTTAAAAGTTGTAACAAGCATATAAAGTAATTCAGAAATTTTCCAATCACTACATTGCCCAAGAGGAAAAATCACACATACTTTTATGCACTTCATATGAGCATAAGTTCAGATTTTTACACATATATACACAGACACAGAAAATGTGTGTCTAAAGCACAATTTGTGTTGTCTTTTATTTTGTTCATGACATTTTTTGTGATTATTCTTCCTATATTTTTGAAAATCCCATTACATTTTGCATATAATGTCTTACCATTAAAATTTTTAAAAAATGCATAATGACATAACCTTAAATACACAAAAACTATTTAACAGTAGTTTATTATTGGCACTAACCGATATAGTTGGACTTACATTAGTTATAATTTTGAGAAATCCACTACTACTGTCACCCAACATAGTTGTATAAAGCCTGAATTTTTAAAAAGTCTACTTAAAAATTTAAGACATGTATAAAACATACACACCTATTTTTAAAAGCAACTTTCACTTAGAATGCATAACACTGTGCTTAGTAATGTTTGTTCTTAATTTAAGTAATAAAAACAACATTAAAGCCAAGTTCTATTTTTTGAATAGCAACCAGAGGTAATATGACAAAAGAAAATGTCACTAAATTAAACCCCTAGGGGAAAAATTTAGATTTTAATGAGAATATAAAATGTTTGTTTCATTTAAATGATATTTTAAGAGTCATAATCTCATATTTTTTATTAAATACTAAGGAGGAGGCTGGGCTTGTGTGCTTAATAATGAGATTTGTCACAAATTTAATAGGTGGTAATATCTTTAGCAAAATACATTTAAAGAGTATTTTTAACCTAATTATGCATTGATGTATTAATGCTAGCTAGCAACCAGAAAAGAAGGAAAAAAATAGTTATAAGAAAAGACTACATTCTAACAGAAAGTTATAAAGGATTAGACTTCAACAAAAGGTAATTGTCATTCTGAAAGAGGAAAAATTCCTTTACAAAACTCTGGACAAGATAAGTAAAACTTACAGCATTCAAGGTAAGTAGTAAAAACTGTAATTGTTACATGAGATAATTTTATGGAGAATGGATGTGATGTGACAGAAATCTTCCTGTCTTTACTGATAATCTGGATGAATACCAGTATTCATGGTAAGTCCAGAGTAACTTTTTAAACATACTTCTGATGTTTTTAACCTCATTAAATTAATATTTAATTGAAATTACTTGCCTTCACGTCTCCTTTTCAAATCACAGATACCTCACCAAGCATCACTGGTATTCCTCTGAGGTTTATCAAAGCCTTTTCAAGGAAGCATCATTCCAAACCACCGAAACAGTGAAACTGGAGGCTTTAACACATTACCAATGTCAAACAGAACCCCCTCAGTAATTCCTGAGCCTTTCTCCATTTTTTCCCAGTTTTTTTTAAACACCATTTCATCTTCACATCTCTCATTTCCTGCCTGTCAGTGTGTCACCTTAGTGTACAGATTAGTTTCTTCAAATTTATTTAAATAATATTATTAAATGTTATGCATATTCTGGGCTAACCAGTCCCTTTAAAAATAGGTGCTACTTTAAAATCAGCAAACATTTAATATTATATTCCCTTAAACTTTCTTTAGATTATGAATACAGAACGTGGAATTTATGGTTGGAAAAGTAATGTGGTTTTTAAAATGAAACAGCAGATTACTAGGTCTACATGTACCAAGTTTTTATATTGTCTAGAAATCACAATTTATATTCAATGCATTTATATCCCTCTTCATTTTAAAATAATTGACACATCACATTAACTTCCTAATCACTCCCTAATATTCTCTATGCCTAATTATTCCTGAATATTCTCCATGCATGCTTATGCAATTTCTAACATCTAGCTAATTTTAAATACTTCCATTAGACATCATTAGATATCAACATGCTTTTCTGAAAGTTACGTCTACATTTTCATTGTTTATAATATCCTATGTGTAAATATACTATAGGCTAGTGCTGCTATAACCTGATAATGAATTATCCTACTTTTTCTAGTTCTATTTGTCCTGCTTTTTCTCTTAAAATCAAATGTGCAGTTATAAAAAAAAAAAAGCCAAATAAAATACACTGGAGAAGATCCTTAAAAGGATATTTCAAAACTAAAATTCCTACAATGAGTTTACTGGACAACTAAAGTATTAGTTAACAAAACACAATCAAAATGTCTGAAAAAACAGGAAAATAAACTGTCTGAACTGCACAAAAACATGTCTTGAAACCCAGAGCAGTGAGTCTTTATCATTATGAACAATGAAGGATTTTGTTGAATTTTAAATGCCTCAACAATTCTATGTGTTTTCTTTGTTTTAATTAAATTATTTCAGGAAATTCTGTATAATAATCAAATAATTTCTTAATAACTACTCATTTTTTCAATTCATCATAATGTCTGTTCTCATCGCTCACATTTTACTCTTTAAATTTTTCACACTATGATTTACTTTATGACTCTTCTCTCTGGGTGTTCTCTATATGTTCTCCACACTGTCAGTATGTTCTTTACAGAGAACAGAAGAACCATGCCCCGGCACTGGTTTAAACCTGCATTATGATTTAAGTTCTTGTCTCCTGTTCTATATCCAACTGTTGAATTTTGTATCATTTTATGATAAAATTAACATTTTGTTTATAGTTCTTCTGTGGTGGTGATTCGTTCATTGTTTTGCATCTGAGTAGGTAGAGTCTCCTTCTGGCACAACTTAGGCATGGATCTTAAATAATAATGTGCATAATTGAATAATGTAATTATATACATACTGAATACTGCTTGGCTAGAACACATTGTTGCAAATCTCTCTATTGCAAAAGAGGAGTCTGCTTAAAGTTCCAATTTAAAATGTTTACTTCTTTCTTTACTAATGCATGTGCTAAAGCTGACTTAAGCACCCCTTTGCCCATTCTTTTAATCACTCTAGATCTCATTGAAACTTAAATCTTCTAGCATAGTATTTGCTCTTCCTCTCAATTTTGAATCATCTGCTCTTCAGTACTCTGTCCAGATTGTTAATAAATATGTTAAATAGCTATGGGCCTGAAACTAATCCTGGAGGGCCTTTCTAGATGCTATTTCTTTGAAAGCCCAATACAGTCTATTAATAAAAACACCCATGCATTTAAATATGATTCCCCTTTTGATATCCACCATACAATGCTGTACTGGAATAAATTTTAATAAAATATGCTTGATAATAGACTTCACAAATCCTCTATTTTAATGTTATTATTAAATTAAAATTGAAAGATAACCTTTTTCATACAATAACAAATATAACCTTTATATAATTCCATATATATATTCATTTTAAGTAAGTATAATAAATGAAAACATTACGAAAATACAGAATTATTCAGGAGAAAAACTTTGGGCTATACATAATCAATTACAGAAGTTTCTGAATCTTCCTAAGGGTTTCCCCGGTAAGCACAACAAGGGCTCTGAGTATTTGAGTTAATTATGATTTACTCATTGGTAAACTCAAAGTGTTTAACTGATATCAGAAGTAATTCACGTCTTTAAAACCTATAGGAATTAATAAAAGCAATACTATTAAGGACAATTTCAGTAAAGACAGTCTCCTTGAAACTAAGCCTGCCTGTCATGGAAGATGTTGGCAATCATGGCGATCTTAATTTTCAGAAGCAATTTGGTACATTTAAGGAGCTGGGGATCACTGGAATTCAAATCAGCTATAGTTGAAATAAGCTGTCTAGCAAAATTTTACCTGAGCATTTACACAAATAACTTCCTTTCCTTCCTTCTTTTCTTTTCTTTCCTATCGTTTTTCTCTTTTTGAGATCGGGTCTGGCTCTGTTGCCCAGACTGAAGTTCAGTGGCGCCATCTCAGCTTACTGCAACCTCTGCCTCCTTGGCTCAAGTCATCCTCCCACCTCTGCCTCCCGGGTAGCTGGGCCTACAGGCACAGACCACCATGTCCGGCTAATTTTCTTTATTTTTAATAGAGGCAGAGTTTCACCATACTGCCCAAGCTGGTCTGGAACAACTGAGCTCAAGCTATCTGCCCACCTTGGCCTCCCAAAGTGCTGGCATTACAGGTGTTGGCCACTGCATGTGACAACCTCTATCTCTTTCTTATAGGGTTCTTTCCTATGTATGTTTTTTTTAATATAAGCATACTTTATTTTTGTCTAATTAGCTTTTACTTGTATTTTTGATGTAAAGTCAAATATGTGATTATATCTCAATTATGTATTCTTTTGGGGAAGAAACATAGATCAATAATCTTCAAGAAGAAGAAATTTAAGACATTTATGTTGGATTTTAAAAAGTGATTTCTTAGACGGGCGGATCACGAGGTCAGGAGATCGAGACCATCCTGGCTAACACGGTGAAACCCCGTCTCTACTAAAAATACAAAAACTAGCCGGGCGAGGCGGCGGGCGCCTGTAGTCCCAGCTACTCGGGAGGCTGAGGCAGGAGAATGGCGTAAACCCGGGAGGCGGAGCTTGCAGTGAGCTGAGATCCGGCCACTGCACTCCAGTCCGGGCGACAGAGCGAGACTCCGCCTCAAAAAAAAAAAAAAAAAAAAAAAAAAAAAAAAAAAAAAAAAATAAAAAGTGATTTCTTATTTGTGTTTGCAATTATGTTTTGTTTACACTAAATTTTTCTGGATCACATATATTTCAAACCAAAATATGTAGTCATAACCAAAGTTAAACTTAAAAAGAGCCACAGGATTTCTTTATCTTTAGGTCCTGATATTTAACTACTTGCCAGCATCTACTACCTAGGTAGAAGGATGCAATAATCATCATCCAAAATCAAAATGCAGCACTACTTTTATAATTCTTATATAAAATTGGAAAAATATATTCATATAATGTATGTATAATTCATATTTAGAGAGGGCATATTGTGCATATTTCCATAAAAATCAGCATCCCTACCCTGAAAAAAAAGAGAAAGATAACAACAGATAAACATAGAACTAGATAAGTTACAAAATAAAGACATACTGGATGACATTAGACATGTAAAATAGAACCTCAAATGTAAAATGTTTCCTGGATAAGAAGGCAGGAAAGCAAGGACTGATTACAACCTGAAGTATAACTACTGAAGGAGAAAAGTATCTGTAAGACATTGAATCAGAGCTGTTGATCTGTACCTGGTACAAGAAGACATATTGCTCATTCTGGTTAATAATAGTTGGCCCTGGGCTGGGCGCAATGGCTCACGCCTGTAATCCCAGCACTTTGGGAGGCCGAGGCTGGCAGATCATGAGGTCAGGAAATCGAGACCATTCTGGTCAACATGGTGAAATCCCGTCTCCACTAATATACAAAAAAAAAAAAATAGCCGGGCATGGCGGCGCAGGCCTGTAGTCTCAGCTATTTGGGAGGCTGAAGCAGGGAAATTACTTGAACCGGCAGGCAGAGGTTGCAATGAGCGGAGATCACGCCACTGCACTCTAGCCTTGCTACAGAGCAAGACTCCATCTCGAAATAAATAAATAAATAAATAAATAAATAAATAAATAAATAAATAAATAAAATAGTTGACCCTGTCACTGAAGAGATATTCTTTATTATGGGAACCCAGACTACATTATTTCCGGAAAAAATACCATTTATGGATACTGATCTCCCTTTCTTTGCTCGATACTTAATATAATAAATGTGCTCTACATGGGAAATTGAATTAACATATTTGGCTTGAATTTATGAAATATTTATATTTAATTTCACACACTAAAGACGTATTTTATCTCCAAAATATTTTTATTACTATTTCTATCTTATGATGTTTTAACCACCAAGATATTTTCAACCAAATATTGAATCTAATAGCTGTAGATATCATCCTAACAGTGATTGACTTTATAGAACTTTATTGCCTGTTCTTTTCTGACCCCAGAAGAGACTTAGATGTTGACTCTTAGTCAATGGATTTAGAGAACAGTGTATTGGAAGACAGCAATGATCAAAGTAATAAAGAAATGAGATAAAAACATAATTTTCCTTTTCAAAATATTTATTTTTATGTTTAAAACTTTAAATTAGCTATATATGCATATTGATTGTTTGTTTAATATTCTATTTTTCAGTTCTGTCTGTAGCAGCTTGAAGCCTGGAAGCACAATCCCTGGTTTGAATCTCTACTCTGCCACTTTCTGGTAAGCATACCACAAACAAGTTACTTAACATTTCTAAATTTTGGTTTGCTCATCATTTAATTAGGTAAAATAATCATAATACAATCCTGCCTTGGGTTGTGGCAAGGACAAAATTGTATGATCCCTGTAACTTTTGTATAGTGTCTAGGATAAAAAACTTTAATTAACAAGCCATCAATTTATAGTCGATATGACACATACATAAATCTGTTGTTGTTGTTGTGTTGTTGTTGTTGTTATATTTAACTGAGAAGATGCTTTATAGCTGAACAATAGTATTTAATGTCAAACTTCCTTTATCACAAGTTCAAAGAGGTACTGGCAGGGAAGTCTAGGTAGAGACAGTAGTTACCAAGAAGAGAAGACAAATGGTTCTGTTCACCAAAGAGGGCCAATGCATGTATGAATTTAACTGCTGAAATGGGCATTAGTAAGCTGAAGCATCATTGTTAAAGCAAAGTAAATTTTATCCATAGCCTCTAAAAATGTCTTCATGATTCTGGCCATTTTCAGTCTAATGGGAAAGGCAACATAGCCTGGATAGTAATGCCTGGCCACACTGAAGAATTTCATCTAGTGAGCAAGGATTACAAGGAATTGTATGATTTACTATGAAAATAAGTAGTTTTAAAAATGTAATCAGTACTACTCTATGATAATCTTTGTATTATGTACCATGGAGTGCACAGAAATAACATATGGTTTGCTTTAATTTTACAAAATTTATTATTATTGTGGCTTTTTACCTTTTCCTCCAAATTCCTTCACAAAGTATAAATGTGAATACATGAATAATACTAAGAAATTTCATGGACATACAATTCACATTGGACCTTGAAGGATGTTACAATTTTTGCATTATCAGTATGAGAAATATTAAAAAGGCCTGGTATGGGTTGAATGCAACCTAAACATGGGCGAGGTACTGCTATTATCATTCACCATTATAAATGACATTCTTCCATGTTTTTATTATGGTTGGTTATGTAATTAATTAGAGTCCATAATAAATGTAGTCTCTAAATTACTCAAGTTGTAATTTAATAAACTAACATATCACCCAAGAAATATTATTGCACTTTGTTAGGCTAAAGTCAAGGCCTTCTTAAAAGCATTCTACTAAAAAACAAAAACAAAAACAGAAACAAAAACAAAAACATTTCTTTTTGTTTTGGTTTTGGTTTTTGTTAGGGGGAGTCTTGAAATAAACTTATTTCTGTATAAAAACAAATAAAAATATTTTTAAGGCCTTCTTCCCAGGAAATCTATGTTGACTCTTTTGCTTAATAACACATATACTTTTTATGTATTAGCATTTTTTTGTTTCCTCCTAGAATTACTTGCTGAAAGTTAAAAGCATTTATGACAAATTCATTTAATTCAGTCTCTTCTTTGAAAAGTTACCAAGCAGTACTAATTTTAAATGTTTCATTTACCTAGATATTTTGTCTCTTCATGTTTTCAATGTGTTTATGCTTCTATAAAAAATAGGATAGATGATTGACTGATAGATAGATAGATACATAGATAGATAGAGAGACAGATACATAGAGACATAGAAAGACACATGGACAGATGATAGAAAGACAGCTATGTAGGTGGAGACCATTGTCAAAGTCCTAATTTATGCCATGTGAAAACTCACAATTTTGTTGAATAAATATATTTAACAGCATTATCAAAAATTTAGGTTTAGACATTGTCTAAAGTTATACAAATAGTTTATTATTTTTACAACTATCTGTTTAATATTGGCTTTGACTATATGCAATATTATGTTTATGTTTTCAAGATAACAATTTTGTAATGTTATATTCAGATAATTGATGTGTCTCTGAATACTTCTAATCTTCTTTTATCTCCCATGACTATTTAATCACCTTTTCGCCGTAGTATAATTTAATTGTAAAACACATAATCGGGCAACCTCAGTTTGAATTTCTCCTCCAACATTTCAACCTGTGATTTAAAATAAGTTATTTCTCTTTCTCTGTGCGTGTTTTTCATAGGTAAAATTGCACAAAAATAGCAACTACCTCCTGGGAATTTTATATGATTGAATAGGATAATTTATAAAATGAGCTTGACAACTGAGTACTTAATGGATGTTAGCTATTATTCTCAAACCGACTGTAAATAGAAAGTTTTTTCTTACCTCCATATTTCAATTCAGAACCTCATTATTAGTTTCTCTGTTGTAAATTTATAAAGAGTAATTATTTGTGATTAGAGAGTGTTTGCAAAGTGACACAAACAATGCTGGATCTAGGCCAGTGGAGGCCTGTAGTGTCCTATTCTGTCCTACGACAGACATCAGACCATAAAGACTTTTAAGATGTGTTTTCTTTTTTTTTTTTTTTTTTTTTTTTCTGAGACAGAGTCTCACTCTGTCACCCAGGCTGGAGTGCAGTGGCCAGATCTCAGCTCACTGCAAGCTCCGCCCCCCAGGTTTACGCCATTCTCCTGCCTCAGCCTCCCGAGTAGCTGGGACTACAGGCGCCCGCCACCTCGCCTGGCTAGTTTTTTGTATTTTTTTTTTTAATAGAGACAGGGTTTCACCGTATTAGCCAGGATGGTCTCGATCTCCTGACCTTGTGATCCACCCGTCTCAGCCTCCCAAAGTGCTGGGATTACAGGCTTGAGCCACCGCGCCCGGCCTAAGATGTTTTTTCTAATTTTATAGATTATCCATTCCAAAACAAAGATGAATTCTTTTTGAGTAAGTTTGGCCTTCTATAATTTAACTGTATGATGTAACAGTAGGTTGACAGAACTATCTGTCTGTCATTCAATTCTTAATATAAAAAATGTAAACATCTTAATATACATATATAATGTATGGTGCATTAAAATATATATAAATAAAACTTCTCTTCCAACTAGTTCTGGAGGTTGGGAAGTCCAAGATCACAGCACTAGCATCTGGAGAAGGCCTTCTTGCTATGTCACAACATGGTAACATGGTGGGAGTCCCATCACATGGCCAGAGCAAGCCTGCTACCTCAATTGAGACAGGATCTCACTCTGTTGCCCAGGCTAGAGTTCTTATAAAGTCACCAGTTCCAAGCTAAGGACCCCACCTTGATGACCACATCTAATCCTACATACCTCCCAAAGGCCCCACCTTCAAATGCCATCAACATATGTATTTGGAGATTACATTGCCAACACATGAAACTTGAGAGACACATTCAAATCATAGCACCCCTATTTTTTAAGTGTGGGTTATAGCCTATGAGCTGGCTGTGAAATCAATTAGCTGTGTCATAACAACCTTGTCTAATAATAAAAAAATAAAAAAATAAAAAACAGAAAAATTCATCAGAGCTCATCAAATACAGTAAGGTTAAAAATTTTGTCATGAGACTTTTAGTTATACCTGTGTGCGTATTAATACATATTTTTTATAATACTTTAAGTTCTAGGGTACATGTGCACAACGTGCAGGTTTGTTACATATGTACACATGTGCCATGTTGGTGTGCTGCACCCATTAACTCGTCATTTACATTAGGTATATCTCCTAATGCTATCCCTCCCCCAAACCCCTCCCCACAATAGGACCCTGTGTGTGATGACCCCTTCCTGTGTCCAAGTGATCTCATTGTTCAATTCCCACCTATGAGTCAGAACATGCGGTGTTTGGTTTTCTGTTCTTGTGATAGTTTGCTGAGAATGATGGTTTTCAGTTGCATCCATGTCCCTACAAAGGACACGAACACATCCTTTTTTATGGCTGCATAGTATTCCATGGTGTATATGTGCCACATTTTCTTAATCCAGTCTGTCACTGATGGACATTTGGATTGATTCCAAGTCTTTGCTATTGTGAATAGTGCCATAATAAACATACGTGTGCATGTGTCTTTATAGCAGCATGACTTATAATCCTTTGGGTATATCCCCATTAGTGGGATGGCTGGTTCAAATGGTATTTCTACTTCTAGATCCTTGAGGAATCACCACACTGTTTTCCACAATGGTTGAACTAGTTTATAGTCCCACCAACAGTGTAAAAGTGTTCCTATTTCTCCACATCCTCTCCAGCACCTGTTGTTTCCTGACTTTTTAATGATTGGCATTCTAAATGGTGTGAGATGTTATCTCATTGTGGTTTTGATTTGTATTTCTCTGAAGACGAGTGATGATGAGCATTTTTTCATGTGTCTATTGGTTGTATGTATGTCTTCTTTTGAGAAATGTCTGTTCATATTCTTCACCCACTTTTTGATGTGTTTTTTTTGTTTTTTTTTTTTCTTGTAAATTTGATTGAGTTCTTTATAGGTTCTAGATATTAGCCCTTTGTCAGATGAGTAGATGGCAAAAATGTTCTCCAATTCTGTAGGGTGCCTATTCACTCTGATGGTAGATTCTTTTGCTGTGCAGAAGCTCTTTAGTTTAATTAGAACCCATTTGTCAATTTTGGCTTTTGTTGCTGTTGCTTTTGGTGCTTTAGACATGAAGTCCTTGCCCATGCCTATGTCCTGAATGGTATTACCTAGGTTTTCTTCTAGGGATTTTATGGTTTTAGGTCTAACATTTAAGTCTCTAATCTTTTAAAGATTTGAATAGATTAATCTAATTGATTAATCTTTTCAAGATTAACCAATAATTAATCTTGAATTAATTTTTGTATAAGGAGCAAAGAAAGGATCCGGTTTCAGCTTTCTACTTATGGCTAGCCAATTTTCCCAACACCATTTATTAAATAGGGAATCCTTTCCCCATTTCTTGTTTTTGTCAGGTTTGTCAAAGATCAGATGGCTGTAGACGTGTGGTATTATTTCTGAGGGCTCTGTTCTGTTCCATTGGTCTATATATCTGTTTTGGTACCAGCACCATGCTATTTTGGTTACTATAGCCTTGTAATAATAGTTTGAAGTCAGGTAGCATGATGCCTCCAGCTTTTTTCTTTTGGCTTAGGATTGTCTTGGCAATGTGGGGTCTTTTTTGGTTCCGTATGAACTTTACAGCAGTTTTTTTCCAAATTCTGTGAAGAAAGTCACTGGTAGCTTGATGGGGATGGCATTGAATCTATAAATTACCTTGGGCTGTATGGCCATTTTCACAATATTGATTCTTCCTATCCATGAGCATGATATGTTCTTCCATTTGTTTGTGTCCTCTTTTATTTCGCTGAACAGTGGTTTGTAGTTCTCCTTGAAGAGGTTCTTTACATCCCTTGTAAGTTGGATTCCTAGGTATTTTATTCTCTTTGAAGCTGTTGTGAATGGGAGTTTATTCATGATTTGGCTCTCTGTTTGTCTGTTACTGGTGTATAAGAATGTTATAGTCTAAGTCATTTTATTTATTTTTTTATTGGCTTTTTTTTTGAGCCTAGATCTCACTCCTGTTGACCAGGCTAAGTGCGGTGTTGCAATCTCAGCTCATTGCAGCCTCAACTTCCTGGGCTCAAGTGATCCTCCCATGTCAGCCTCCTGAGTAGTTGGGACCACAGGTGTGCACCACCACAGCACACTAATTTTTGTGTTTGTTTTAGAGACAGGTTCTCACCATGTTGCAAAGGCTGGTCTTAAACTCCTGGGTTCAAGTGATCCACCCACCTCCGCCTCCCCAACTGCTAGGATTATAGGCATGAGCAACCGTGCCTGGCTTAAATTTTTAAAAAAGTACCATGTTAGTGTACTTACAGATTTCCCTGAGTACTTATGGAGCATTTGACATTTCCCCATAACTAAGAATCCTATCCTACTTCCCCCAGTTTCTATTTTTCTTCAGGCTGCCAGAAATAATACTCTGAAAAATGAGTCTTTATATTTTTCCAGTTTGCTGAGAATTTTTATCATGAGGGTGGTCTACTTTACCAATAAAACCAAAATATAAAATCCTTTAAAATCCCCAAATAAATGTGTCATATAGGACTTCTTCGTAAATTACATTGAACCTATTTCTCTTAGAAGTCTATGCTCAAGTCACACTGACTTCCACATGATTTCTTAACGCCATGTACTCTTAGACAACTTAAAGATATTTTCCCACCCAATTGTTTTCTTATATTTGTCCCTCAATATGCAGCTCAAATATCTTCTACTCAGGGGTGTCTCAACTAACTTAATGAGTAATTACTGGATTTCTCCTCATTTATCTCCCAACATTTTGCTCTTGTTGTATTAATTGTTTTTGTTTTTGTCTATTTAAAACAAACAGTAACATTAATTATTATGAACTAATATTATTAGTGTATTTCATTCCATTAAAATATTGTGTGCCTCAAATTTGATTTTCAACAATGACTTTATTACTTTTGATCTAGAAAATGACATTGTATTGACAGCATGTTATCTTTTTCTCTCCTAAGTCAAATAATTTTAATAAACAGATTACTTGGGGAACTGAATTACTAAAAACCAATAGCACATGAATCATGTGATTGATATATCAATGAAATATTATAGAGATATGGGCACACTGACACAGCCATACCATCCAGAATTCAGTATTCTCAAAAGTCTACTTAACTCATCTACTTTGGCAATCTTTCAACTCCCTTCCTTAAATGCAACTGAGTAATAGTTATTTGATTCCCTGTAATATTTTATGTTTTCTACATTTTGTTTTCAGAATTAACATCACTTGAAAACATACATTGTCTTGCTCTTCTTAATTTGCTCTATTTGTATATAGCAGGCATGTCTGTGCATAAAGATTTTTGATTTTTGTTTGTTTTATTCTGTTTCTGATTTCAGAAACAGTTAAAACAAGTTTCATGTCACTTCCATGTTTAAGAGATAAATAGGATTTTTAAAACTAAATTACAGCAATAATGGAGAAAGTAGATACTTTATTCTCACCGTCCGTGAATAAGTAAACTTGAATTAAAGTGTTCCTGAGCCTTTGGACAGCAATACACTCATATCTGAGAAGAGGTAAGATGAAAAATCGAACTCGAATAAAATACATGTCTTCTTTTGTTTGACATGAAATATTTAAATATCTGTACTTTGAGAGAGGATCTGAGAAATACCTTTTTCACTGAGTTGCACACAGAATCTAAATTATTCTGTTTGGAACCTTGGGGGGTACCCAGATTTTAAAAGTCATCATAAAATTCAAATGACATTTCTTGAACTTGTCTGAAGAATCATAACCAAAGGAAAAATATGTTTTTTAGCTGGTATAATATGGACAATAATAAAACTTACATTGCAACAATGAAGGGAAGGCTAAAATTAACAAATTAACATACATAACAAACCTGCACATGTACCTCTGAATTTAAAAGTTCAATAAAATTAAAAAGAAATAAAAATAAATAAATCTAAATTTGTAATAATACATTTTATTATTTTAAACTTTAAAAAGGTATATATTATAGTATTCTTTTTACTAACAAAAATAGTTATTAATAGTTTAACATGCTTTTTAACAATTTATGTATTTACAAGACGTGTATATTCACTTCCAATCTCAGTATAGCAATGTAAATATTTTAGAAAGTTTTGAATTTCTCAATTTTATCATTTCATGGGTTTTTTAAGTAAAGTAATCTTTGTACCAATTGCAGAGTATAGTGTAGAAAATGTAAAATATATAACACATAATAATTCTATTTATATAACTCATAATATGGTTAGAAATAATAGCATTTCAAAGTGCAACAAGTAGATGAGGATAGAAAGTAAACCCAAAATCCATAAAGTAGATTGTCAAACAGAGGAGTGTAAAAATTTGAATTGCTGATGGATATTCTTAAGGTAATAATATTGAGAAAGTTTCCAAAAATGATTTAGACTCAAATAACTGGGCATAAATGTAAAGTGCACATGCAATGTAAATATTCAAATGACATTAATACATTCAATAGTTTAAAACAAATGACAATTTACTAAAATGACTTAAGCTATTGGATACAATAATTTAATAATATACATACAATGTTAGAAGATAATAAATAATTAAGAACAAATATGTTTTTCGTAAGATTTGTTCACTTGAGAGAGAAATCATTGTGGATGTAACATGAAGGCTAGGGGTATCTTAATAGTATTGTTATTGAGTCAGTTATCACTTAAGTAGATATAGCATGATTTGAGGTTATTCCATCCAAAGAAAAGAACACACTTCAAATACTTCTAATGATGGTTTACTTACAGGCAGTGACTAGCTTGGATTTATTCATTAATTACTATTATTTTTCAATAAATATAAAAAGATAAAATTGAAAATACTGAGTAGAGGCAGATTGTTGACAAATGCAAATGCCTATAAGATAAAATATAGTGATTCATGTTATTCATTGCAGTTTATTATCATCAGTCCTCAAGTGTACAACTTTGCAATGTCAATATATGCTCATACATATTATGTCAGTTAGTTGCCAAAATAATTCTTTGCACAAAGTAAGCCTTAAAGAGACTGCATTATATGCAAGTCAAGTCATACAGTTAGTAAGTGGAGGACCAAAGACCACAATGCAAGTATGTTTAGAGCCAAATCCAATGTATTAATGAAGATACTTTGAGTACAAATAACAGAAGTCTGAATTTAACATGGCTTAAACAATAACAAAACCCATTAACTTTATAACAAGAAGTTCTGAAGTGTCGCAAGATACGGAGTTGGTTGTTTCATTACCACACTGATTTAATTCAGGTATTTTTTTCATCTGTCTTGTTGTCTATTATTAGCCTTGTTGTCTATTATTAGCATTGAATGCAGCCTCAGAATGTTAGTATTTCTACACATCATATGAAAACCTGATGATGTTCAGAAGAGACGATACTCTAAACATAAGTAAATAAATGAATAAATAAACTTACAAAGTGGAAATAAAATACAAAGAAGAAAGTTTGTTAATGTAAAGACATTACATTTATGAGAGCAGTTTTTTTTTTTACAAACACACACACAGGCACACATACATTTGCATGCCCCTTTGTCTTGTTACTCTAGTTCAGCAATTTGTGAATTTTATTTATTGACCTTTGTTTTTCCAAAGAGACTATATTCAAGACGCAGTATAAAATTGAATTGTATGGAAGCATTGTATAACCTAAACAATGAGAAGATCTGTGGAATTACCAAATTTTGTCAGTATCCTAATTACTGGATCATGCAAGTGAGGGCATTGTTTTGCTTTTTGTCAAAACCAGCTGAAAGACATGGTAGATATACTGGGATCTTAGCAAGAAATTATAAAGATCAAAACAAAGTGGAGATTTGCCTAAGCTGATTCCTGAAGTCAGGACACGATATTTTACATTTTACTTCATAAAAGTTCATCACTTTAATAAATCATCGTGTTATTCTTATTACAGTATATAAGGTATTTTTAGCTTTTATTTCTGATATAACCAGTACAGAACCACCCCCCGACCCCAAACACACACATACACTTACACACACCACAATTTTCCAAGTAGAGTTACATATGTTTATATCAAGCAATAATTATTTTCTCATCTCCGGTATTGTTCTAGTTTAACTTACCCCCATGGAAATTCTTATGGAGTTTATAATTTTTGATGTTGATTAATCAGTAATGTGAAAAGTTCTACTTAAAAACCACCATGAAACAAGTAACTCAGTCTAGGTGATATCTCATCTTCATTTGATCAGTTGACAGGTGTTTGCATAACAGAATTCCATAAGAATTTTTTTTTTTTTTTTTTTTTTTTTTTTTTTTTTGAGACGGAGTCTCGCTCTGCCGCCCAGGCTGGAGTGCAGTGGCCGGATCTCAGCTCACTGCAAGCTCCGCCTCCCGGGTTCACGCCATTCTCCTGCCTCAGCCTCCGAGTAGCTGGGACTACAGGCGCCCGCCTCGTCGCCCGGCTAGTTTTTTGTATTTTTAGTAGAGACGGGGTTTCACCGTGTTAGCCAGGATGGTCTCGATCTCCTGACCTCGTGATCCGCCCGTCTCGGCCTCCCAAAGTGCTGGGATTACAGGCTTGAGCCACCGCGCCCGGCCAAGAATTCTTTCATAAATTATTTTAATACCTTGTGGTAGCTTTTTTTAGTTGGGTACGTTTTTATTAGAGAAACTATGTTGAAAGAAAGATCCACTGATTTTCATGTAGAGGTAAAAATGTTTTAATTGTGACTGAAATTCAGCAGAAATATTAGCTTTATATCTCTAGGCTTTAGTTTTCGAAGGACTTTCTTACCAATAAGGACTTTCCCATTCTCTCTGACAGGCAAAATTTCTCTTGTCCTTCAAGACTCCAATGTGATTATTATTTTTAAAAAATAAGAAATGGCTCTTTCCATGTAATAATCTATCCAATAAATATTTTATATTCAAGTGTTTCCCTCATCTGTGAAAACTTTCTCAGAACTTCAAATAGAGCATTCCTCTCCCTGTGAAAAATCATAGCTGTTAGTGTTCATTTTCACAATACACCATAATGCTCTTTCAATTATTAGAACACTTATCATAGAACAATCTTTGAAACCTAAGCAAGTAAATTGTATCTATTGCACAGAAGATGCTAAATATTGAATAAATGAAAGTAATTCTATTAATTAGAACAAAAGCAATTTCTGAGAGGTTGAGTACTGGTTAAAAATATTATAAGATTATTATTACAGGACATAAGACTTCTGCCATTTTATTTATTGCTCCATAGTTTGAAGAAGCCATTGCAAATATATACTAGTATATGTCTCTGTGTATGTGAACACATAACTTACATTTCATAATATTGTTTTTGGATTGTTCTTGAAATTACCATTAACATTGATTAGCCATTATCTGTATTAAGAGGAGATGTGAAGGTTCTTCTCTTTGGGTGTACCTTATGCTCAGATAGAGGACTTAGGAAAAGTCAAATTTCAATTATTTTGGGTATAACATGTTTAAAATAATATTTTCAAAAAGCTTGTCTGAAATTTGGAAAAATAACAATTCCTAGATAGCATGATATAACCATTATGATCATTTTTTGTGTAGTTTATGCTGCCTAAGGAAATTGTGTCCAAAATTGTTCTTCCATCAGGCATTACATTTTAGGATAAAATAAAGTTATCTAGATTTGAGGCTGCTTAAATGTGGTATGTAAGCACACAAAGTTGGAATAGAAGTGAAAATATATGCAACAAAATAAATCCAGTCATTGTTTTATATTTACTAAAGCTTTGGGTAAGTTTAATAAATATTTATCTGAGGTAAGTATCAGAACTTAAGATATTTTATTGTGGTCAGCTGTGAATATTCATTGAAATGATCACAGCCTATATTCCTTGAAGACCTATGATTATAATAGAAAGAGATTTTAACATCTTCTTAGAAAATGCTACATATGCTATCTATCTAAAATTTGCACATTTCTCCAGTCATTTCAATCTAATTTATTAAAAGTTGAATTACCGTTATATGAGGTTTTAAAATGGATCGATTAAGATAGTTGCATTATAAGAAGGGAATTCCAGTAAAGCCCAGTAAATTGAACTATCTTTAACTGTGATTTTTTTTAAAGTAATTTACTGAAATAATCACTTACATACAGAGGAAATGTTGATTGTTTATAAATTAATAGTATATCAGAAAGATTTGGGTTTTAAAAATTCCTCAATTATATAATGCTGATAATATTGGGACAGAGTCTCACTTGTTTCACATAATTATTATAGTAATGGGTAGAAAAATTGTGAGAATATACTCAAATACAAAATTTTATCTGGACATCTGATTCAGAAAATAGCCATTGTATTAAAATCATAGCATCAAAAAGAAGTGGGAATGAAAATACATCCTTTTAATAATAATCAATTTTGTGAAAATTTGTACACAACTAAGTCACAGTATTTTAACATTTGCTATTTTTTTAATAACAAATTCCCTTCTCAACTCTCTAAAACAAGCTCTTCTTTCTGACTTTGTTTCCATTTATTTCATCCAGTGAATAAAATGGAGTCTCGGAGTCATTTTTATCTTTTTGCTTCTATTCTCTTATTTCCCTTTACTTTTTACGTCACATGGATTTCCAAGGAGCTTTGAAAACAGCAAAGCAGAACATGGTAGGTTGGATGAAAGGAACCTGGAAATATGCAGGAAGTGAATATTTAACACCTCTGTACACTGAGACAAATTAGTTACAAGAAATATAAGAAAGCCCAGCCAGTTGTACAGCATGCAGTGCTCAGAGAGTGCTGTGGCAGGATGTAACTGACAGTCCAGATGGGTTCCAGCAGGCAATCCATTCCAGCAGACGGCCTCAGAGCAGGGAGTACTCAAAGATCCAAACCAGGACAAGGGCTTAGAGACAATAGGAATCAAAAGAGACAGGCAGCAGGTGTCAAGCCCCATTTCAGCAGTGAAACAAAAGCAAGAGCCCAGAACCTAATAGAACTAATGACATTAATCTCAGTACCCATGATGCTCAAATACTCAGTTCTGATGTTGTTGCTCTGAGCTACTTGACTTAATGCAGAATTGCTCAGGTGTCCATTTTAGAGACCTTAGCTTTTCTGTATAGATGAGACCTGTGTCATGCCCTATTTTTTTGAAAAGATGTTCAGTCTTTTTATACTGTTCTTCCATGTCTTCTGTTGAGAACTGTCAGTTCTGCTATTGTTGAATGTGTCTTAACAAAAGTATAAATTCTCAATTTATTCTTCTTCTGTATTAATAACCTCTTCAGTGACTGTTCTACTTGTACCCCTTTCTTCTTTAATCCAAACTAGGTGATGTTGCCTGATTAATCTTCTGGACAAAGTAAATTCAGTAACTTCCATGGCTCAGACTTGTGTACCAAATTAGATGTAAATGTTTCTTTGTAACATTCAGGTTCTTTAAAATAGAAACTCAATTTACTGCTCAAGCCCCATATCTCATTATTCCAGAATCATGTCTTACTCACCTTTCACATGTAAATTTGCTTCACCTATTCTGAAGAATTAGTATTTACTGGGTTTTTAAATATAGGTTTTCTAAATTTATTTTTGTTTTCTTCTTTCTGCTGAAAATATAATCATAAACTTTAAAACTGCTTTCTTCCAATAAAAGTTTAATCTTTCCATAAATGGTCACCTGCTAAACCAAGTTCTCCAGGTGTCCTTTCATTATCTCCTGATTCCAAAAGAAATTTACTTTTTGAGCAGTGTTGGTATGGGGGTGAGGTTGTGAGCTACTTAGAGATTTTTCTCACATTTGCCTATAAACAGTATGGGCTGCTAACATAGGCAGAGCAGTTAGGGGGTAATGAGGATGGGAGGAGAAGAGAAAAACAGAACAAACTCAATCTATACAACTTCTACTTAAAAAAAATTGCTGAAGTTTCATTAATAATGCAGAAATTCAGGTCAACCAATGTGACCTGCAACAAAAATTCTTATGGACAGGTTTTGCTATGCTTGTTTGAAAGCAAACATATATTGCATACGTACATACATATATTCACATAGGCATCAGATTGGAGCTGCCCGCTTTGAATTTCTACAGCTCTGGGCTGGATTTGTTTCTATAATGGCATCTGTAGTCAGATTTCTCAAGTTCAGTTGCTTGCCCAGAACTACTTGTTTATTTAATTTCAAATTTATACTCGTACTGCTTTATACTTAGATTTCCATATGTTGTGCCATTCTGTCACTGAATACAGTATGTTGAGTACAAGGTGTCATATATTTATCTCATTTCCACAATTTTTCTTATACTTTATTAGTCTGGATGCCTAAAGTTTGGGATTTCATGTAATTAAAATTGCAATAATTCTGATAAATTAGAAACATGATTTAGAACTCTCAAAAAGTACATCCACTTCTAACTTTCACAAAAATTATGTATTTCAAAGTAAAGATTTTTCATAAAAGAGTTACAATATCTCAGTAGGGCAATTTTAATTAGTTAATGTTTAATTGACATTGAATTAATTAGTTAATGTTTAATTGCCACTGGAAAAAAAAAATGTATTCTGAGGATAACATTCCCTCCTTCTCTAGGAGGTTCAAGACCTAAATTATAACGTATTAATATGTGGATTTTACTAAATGTTAAAGTATAGGGAGAATGGAAGCAAACGTTAAAATCCACAGAATAAAAGGTTAACTTCACTAAGGTTAACTGTCATTAATATAACATTTTGGTTTCATGGTGTTCTTCATTACCGTATTTGTGCCATGCTGTGTGCTTTGTGTGTTTTAATTTTGAGTATATGCCAACATTGCTTCTGACCTCGGGTTTAAATTTCAATCCAAAGCTCTATGATGCAAATACCTTCAAGAACTTCTCAAACATAAATTCAGAAAGAAACTCCCTTCTAGTTTGAATGTAAACAAATGTTTTCAGAAAAAAAAATTGATGCTATGACTATGATTATTCTTTCATAAAAATACACAAACTGTTTCATCATAAACAGCCAAAAGTATATTAAAATAACAAAGCTAACTAGAGTTGGTCAACAAAGAAAAAATTGTTTTTACAAGTCAAATTTGCATTTCTGTAAGTTAAAATCCACCAGGAGGCTTTTAATCCAAGGAATTTTTTTTTTATTTAAATACATAGCAATGTTTGTCAAATTAGACAGTTTTAAACATTTAATCATGGTGTTTTTTTAACAGTCTTTATTTCCTAATTGTGAATAATAATGTTGATGAATTGCGACAATTCAATCTGTCTTGCTTACAAGAAAAACTCACCAATTTTTAAATTTAAATTTATTTTTTTTTTTTTTTTTTTTTTTTTTTTTACCTAGCAAAATACCAGAGGAAAAAAAGGCTGATTTGAGAAAAGAGATTGCTTTCACAATAAAAATACAATCAGAATGCAAATCTCTGAGTCTGAAGTTGTAAAATGATGTGTGCATAATGGGCAAAAGAGACCTGGGAGAAACTGAGGGTTTCTAACAGCAATGCCTGACCTCAGTGGAGTGCTTTTTCACCTGCAAAGTGACATTCGCTTAATCCTCACTGCAGGAAAATTTCAGGGCACATATCCTTCTCTGCTGACAATAGGGGACAATTTAAATCAAAAGCTTTCAAGTGTTCTACCTAAAGTCAGGGAGTGATTGAGGCATGGAATAAAAACAAAAACGAAGTTTCTAGAATGGCAAGACTGATATTATTTTCATTGCACAAAATATTTTCAACCCCGCATCTCTCTTTCAAAATGTGATAGAAGTAACTTCTTTCTAAATTTATTTCAGAGGTTTTAGGAGTACAAAGAATTTCTGAGAATAAAAGAAATAGCTTTGTAATTCCAATCTATTTTAGACATATTAGTTACCCTTTAATTTACCTTTTAATTAGAGGTTTACATTACTTCTTTAGGACAAAGACAAATCTTTATCTTTTCTTGCAAACTTTGGTTGGTTTGTCTTTACTACAATCATGGCATAATGGAAATGTATAATATTAGAATGTTTTCGTGACTGATAGACTGTGGAAATTCTTTTTTTATGCCTCAGTAGGTTTTAATTTCACTATTTCAATTTCCCAAATTGTATTTAGTTTAGAAATACACCATATTGTTTACTCTTCCAGCCTTCTATTAGTTTTTTTCAGTGTTGTAACATTGATTGTTTTCTCAGCTCTCATTTAGCTAGCTTCATCCATGAAAAAGGAAATGCAGTTTCTGTTAATGCTATCTTAGGGTTATCAAAGGACTAAAAATTTCAAGTAAATATCACATTTTTAGACAATTTTTTTAAAATAATAAAGCAATATGATAATCTCATGATGGTTTTTATTATCCAAAATTATATTTTTTACTTATATGTACCTTTCTGTGTTCTACTAAACATAGAAAATGCTGTTTAGTTGTGTTGAAATTGATATTTAGTGACATATTTAACCATCTTGGGGTGCAGGAATGGAGTTGCCTTAGAATGCTTCCAGTTATCCATGCTGATTTCAAAAGATAAGTGGATATTAGGCAGTGGAGGGGAGTGGATACTACATACAGAGAAGCCAGTTGAACAAAAACACACACATGGAACTTACAAGGAGTCTTGGGCTTTAAAGATCTGCAAAGTTATGTAAATGTTAAAAAAAGAAACACATAACGTCTTTGTGCCTCAGTTTCCTCACCTGTAAAAGGGCAGAAATGAGAGTACCTAAGATGATTGCCATGAAGGGTAAGTAAGCTATTATATGTAAACTACTTAGAACAATGATGGGTACATAATAAATACTAAATAATTATTAGCGCTTATGCTGTCAGATCATCTGTATACAGTTATTGCTGTAAGATCATATATGCATTACTAGAATATATTATGTGAAATTACATGCCAAAAGCAACACAGCAGATAGGAAAAATGGGGTTAGTGTTGAGCAATTCAATACACATAGACTTAAATAATGCCAATACTAACTAGCACAGTGAAAATCTCCACTGGTATTTGTATCTAACATTCTAATCAGTGGACTGTTGTAATCTTGAATCCTAGAGCTCTTGCTTCTTTCTTTAAGCATGCATTTGTTTCTTATAAAAACCAGTTTCAATAAAATTAAAAATCTATTTTTAAACTTAACTCTAGATACATGTGCAGGAAAGCAAATCACTCTCAGATACAGCAGATAATTTAATATAGCAGAAGCTGAAACTGATCTTGTAGTCACCAAATTACACTAAAAAAAACCCCACAATTTTACAGGATTTTCATCTTTTTTTTTTAAAGGCCTGTATGTATTTGTAAGGTTTTTGTTTTAATTGTGGGAAAAAGCTACCCCTGAATGCTTCAAACTACTAAGAGCTACAAAAATTACATATGAATGAATATAAATTATAAATTCAACATCTAATATTTCACTTTTTGTCAACAGTGAGTTAATGTACATTAAAGAAACATACATTATGGGAGAATAGACATTATTTCCAAACCTAGACATGTACTATCAACAGAGTTTTTTCTTAAATATTCAAAGTATTTATATTTCTTTCTCCTACTCACTCTTCAGCCCTAGTCAGTCCAAATACAGTCTTGATCTTGCTGTAGTAACAGATGGTCTCCATGTCCCTACATCCATGGGATGGAATTCATTCCTACTTCTAAGGTTTGTAGCAGCATTAAATACTGTTTACCTCTCCCTCCTTTTTGAAGTATGGTCTTTTCTTGATATTTATGACGCAGTATTGATTTATTTTACTTCTGCATGACTAATTGATTATTCTTCATTTTCTGTAAAATATCATACTACTTTATAAGTCTTTCAAATGTTGGAGTTCTTCGAGGATGTTCCCCTGCTCACACCTCAGTCTTTCCAAAATCTATTTCATACAAACTCTCATCACCAACTCTACAAAGATTTCTCAAAAATGGTATGTGTGTTTTCCAGATTTACACCATGAAAAAATAGACAATTTAACGTTCAATTTTTTTCCTTAAGCCCTTTAATAATGGCTCTCTACACCCCTGTTCAGCT
Source organism: Trachypithecus francoisi (assembly GCF_009764315.1). NCBI lineage: Eukaryota > Metazoa > Chordata > Mammalia > Primates > Cercopithecidae > Trachypithecus > Trachypithecus francoisi. Next base: position 52,163,709 of record NW_022681463.1, on the reverse strand, counting down.
TTACAACATTCCCTCTTCCCTCTCTCATTCCATACTAGCCATCATTATATTTTTGATGCCCATTCCCTCCAGTCAAAGGGTTTTCCTACATGCTGTTCTCCCTCCTGGGAATGTTCTTTCTTCCTCTATTCACTTAACTCTTACTTACAGTTCTGATGTTAATTCAAGTATCATTTCCTCAAGTAAATTAGTTTTACTTCAACTTTTTGAATGAGTAACCCCAAAATTATAGGTTATTATAACTCCTGATCATTGCATATATGTAGTACCATATTTGTTTTTGTGTTTATTTGATTCTTTGACCTCTTTTATAAGAATCTATGTTTCGACTGGGCATGTTGGCTCATGCTTGTAATCCCAGCATTTTTGGAGGCCAAGGCGGGCAGATCACCTGAGGTGGGGAGTTCGAGACCAGCCAGATCAACAAGGAGAAACCCTGTCTCTTCTGAAAATATAAAATTAGCGGGGCATGGTGACTCATGACTGTAATCCCAGCTACTTGGAAGGTTGAGACAGGAGAATCCCTTGAACCCGGGAGGTGGATGTTGCGGTGAGCCAATATCATGCCATTGTGCTCCAGCCTGGGCAACAAGAGAGAAACTCCATCTAGAAAGAGAAGAAAGAAAGAAAGAAGAGAGAGAGAGAGAGAGAGAGAGAGAGAAGGAAGGAAGGAGGAAGGAAGGAAGGAAGGAAGGAAGGAAGAAAAGAAAAGAAAAGAAAAGAAAAGAAAAGAAAAGAAAAGAAAAGAAAAGAAAAGAAAAGAAAAGAAAGGAAAGGAAAGAAAGAAAAAAGAAAAGAAAGGAAGGAAGGAAGGAAGGAAGGAAGGAAGGAAGGAGGGAGGGAGGAGGGAGGGAGGGAGGGAGGGAGGAAGAAAGAAAGAGAGAAAGAGAGAAAGAGAGAGAGAAAGAGAGAGAGAGAAAGAGAGAGGGAGAGAGGGAGAGAGAGAGAAAGAGAGAAGAGAAGAGAAGAGAAGAGAAGAGAAGAGAAGAGAAGAGAAGAGAGGGAAGAAGAATTTGTTTCATTCATTTAGGCAGTGTACCTGTACCTTTCATGTTCCAGATTCACTATGCTTAGCCTTATCTACTAATGAATCCTTAGTAAATATTTACAGAATTAATCAACTAATAAATATTAGGTTAAAGAACTGTTCTGGCCTCCATGGTTCTGTAAAGTGTTTGCACAATCTCCTCTAAAATACTACTAAAGCAATGTAACATTAGGTACATTGTCTCAGTAAAGTTTCTGACTTGGAAAGGAAATTCGAATGATTGGGCACTGGGAAGATGATTGGAGGAAGAGGATCGTCTGCATTGGGAGAATCTGGATACGTCCTGGGGCTTTTTGTTGTTGATTTTAATTAATTTTCTGAGTCAAAGGAATATTTGAGACACATTTCTTTCTTTGGTGAATCTCTGTCTCCCATCAGTCTTTCATTATGAGAAATTACTCTTCAGTGATCACCTAGACCATAGAAAGTTCTATTGACAAAGGAAATCTGACCTGGACAATAATGGGGAAGCTCTAGCATTGAATTACTTCCTTTAGAATATTTATGAACCTCTATAAATCTATATACAGTGTTCCCAGTGGGGGCTTTTATCATGATGGAGGTACATGATGAAGGAGGCTGGTGAGACTTTGATGATGAGTAATAAAAAAGTATTTAAAGGAGTTATCATTTTAGGATATTTCTATCTATAAACTTAGAAAATATAAGAATGTCTTCTTTCTATGTAAGAAGAGTTGAGTTGGTATTCCTTCTCATATATCAAAAGAAGAGCTTGCCAAGGTAAGGGGATTAAGAATATAGGGTCTGGATTCAGATGTTCTGATTGAAAAACCAGTTCTAACACTTACAGCTTTAATGTTTTTTCAACTTCTAAAGAGGTTTAAAAACAATTCAAATGAGATGCCTCACATTCTATTCTATTTTATTCTACTTTCCCATGCTATCCTTTTTTTTTTTTTTTTAACTGTATTTTAGGTTCAGGGGTATACATGCTGGTTGGCCATATAGGCAAATAGAGTGCTGTGGGGGTTGGATGTACAAATTATTTCACCACCCAGGTAATAAGCATGGTGCCCAATAGGTAGTTTTTCAACCCTTACCCTCCTCCCACCCTCCAATCTCAAGTAGGCACCAGTGTCTGTTATTCCCTTCTTTGTGTCCATTAATACTCAATGTTTAGCTTCCACTTTTTAGTGAGAGCATGTAGTATGTAGTTTTCTGTTCCTCCTTTAGTTTGCTTAGGATAATGAAAACAGCCTAAATGTCAACCAGTAGTAGATTGAATAAAGAAAATGTAGTACATATTCACCATGGAATACTATGCAGTCCTAATAAAGAATGAGATCACATCTTTTGCAGAAACATGGATGGACCTGGAGGCCCATCCTATTCTATACTAAAAATGTATCATCCCATAATCTATTTTCTTTTCTTTTGCAAAGCATTTGTTTACCTCAAGTTTCTTAAAAAATTATTTCAAAAATGTCTTGCTGACTTCAAAGATTTAAATAATAGGTGTAAGAAAGGTGCAAATTCATAAATTAATGACTAATATTAAATTGGAGACAAATTTTAAAATATTAATTAAATTTTATAACACTTTCATATTTTATATTCTAAAATTAACTTGATATAATCAATGACAAGCAGAGTTTAATTGGCATTTTTTAGCATTACATCAACTTAGGTGTATTTACAAAATTTTCTCTTGATTAACAAATTTCAAGATAAGCTGCTTGCCTATCTCTTCATACACTCCTTAATACACAAATGTTTTAGTATATAATCATTATTTTAGAATCACAATTACATATGACATCTATTCAACTAAATGTATGTAAATAAAAAAATTGTCATTTTCAATGTATTGTAACAAACCAATGACTATATATTTAACACTTAATGACAAAATATATATTCAAATAATTTAATTATAAGGTTAAAATTTTTAAGTCACATCTTTGATTTTTAAACAAATTTGAGCTGCAAAACATTTTTAACTTTATAATTTCAAAGAACTTTAATTCAGAAAACTAAATACTTGCTCTTTTGTTACTGGTTTATTTCCCTCTTTGAAGTGTTTTCAAGGTTCTTACATGTTGTAGCATGTATCAGTACCCAATTTCTTTTTACTGATGAATAATATTTCATTATATAGAAATGCAACATTTTATTTATTCATTCATTCATTAGTTTATATACTTTTGCATTGTTTTCACTTTTTGGTCATTGTGAATAATACTGCTATGAATTTCATCTATAAATTTATACAAATATATATACACACACACACACATATATACTACAAAGTTTCCAGTTGCATTCTGATATGGACAGAAGACAGGCAAATACTGAGTAGAAGAGGGTAGTTACCTGGAAAAGGCCCCATCCCCAAGCCTGGAAACCTGAAGCCCTACATGAAAACAGTCTTTCCTATTTTTGCCTCCAAATGTAGCCTTTTGCACCCTCTCCACACCCCCCCCCCCCATCCTGTACACATATAAGCCCCAAACCCCAGGTGCCATGAGCATAGTGGAGGAGTAGACTCACTGAAGGGCAGAAGGGCAAAAGAGTGGTATGGCAGAGAAAGAGAGAAGAAAAGGAACGTCTGAATATTGAGAGGAGTTCTGCTAGGGAGGGTCAGAGAGGAGATCAGCAATAGTACAACTGAACTCCAGGAGAAGATCAACTTCCCACTGCATCCTCTTTCCAGTTCCCCATCCATCCCATTGAGAGCTACCTCCATCACCCAATAAAATCCCACATTCACCATCCTTCAAGTCCGTATGTTACCTGATTCTTCCTGGACAACAGACAAGAACCCGGGTACCAAGAGGGCATCGAACTGGTTATCACTTAAGCTGCTTGTGGATGGCAGAGCTAAAAGAGCACTGTAGTAAGCCCGCTGGGGTTTCAAGAGTCACAGGCACACACCCCTAGGTGTCACCACGGGGCCAGAGCCCAGAAGTACTCATCCCCACTCCTGCACCTGTCCATCTGTCTGTTCTTCTTCCTGTAAAGGGCTTGAGCAGAGGCGGAGGCTGAGCAGATGAGCCCCATCCCTGTCACACGTCCTGCAAGGGGGGTCAGGGAACTCTCCTTTCCATTATTTTACATGTAGATGTTGCATTTTCCCTATATCAATTGTTGTAAAGGTGATTATTTTATTGAACGATCTTGGCACTCTCATCAAAAATCAATTGAGCATAAATGAGGATAATTACTGATTTCCACATCTATTCCATTTATGTACATGTCCATCCTTAACATAGTCCGTATTTCTATAGATTTGTAGTTAGTTTTGATATCAGGAACTGTGACCTTTCCAACTTTGTCCTTCCTTTTTAGGACTGATTTGATAATCTTAAGCCCTTTGTCTTTCCATATAAATTTTGGGATCAGCTTTTCATTTTCTGAGAAAATTCTAGCTGGGATTTTTACAGATATTTTATTGAATCTTTATATCAATGTGAGAAGTATTGATTTCTTAACAATCTTCTGATCCAAGAATATGAAATGTCTTTCAACTTATTTAGGCCTTTAAATTGTTTTCAGTAACGTTTGGTAGTTTTCAGTGTGTAATTATTGTGCTCATTTTGTTAAATTTATGTATGTTTTATTATTTTTCATGTTATTATAAATAAAAATACTTTCTTAAATGCATTTATGCATTATTCATTGTTAGTGTATAGACATATAACTTTTTTCCTATTGGCTATAGCAAGCCATTTTATGCTTATGAAAAATAAATGTAATAATTAAATGGGCTTTATATATACAACCCACTGGAAGCCAAAACCTGTTTGAAGAGATGCAGATTAAAAAAGCAAATTTTTGATTCATCCAAGATCCCATTATCCAAGCTCTTCACATTTTCTAATATATTTTTAATAATTCCTTTTAAACCCTATAAAATGCACACTCATATGCACATATTAATTGTTAGTGAAATAACAGCTCTAAATTGTTCTAAAATATTCTAAATTGTTCTAAATAAATTCTTGGTTAATTACACTTTCGAAAAATAAGCTTCTATTGGTATGATTTTATATATTATGTTGCACCATGCCTTTTATTTCTTTAAATGTCTGTTGAGCACTAAATGCAGCTATCATAACAAAACTGTCTACAATCGTTTGCTTTCTTTAATATATGTTTAATTTCCTAGGCCTTATGAAAAATATTAGATATTGTTCTCTTAGTTGCTTTTAATTAATGCCAAAGACCAGTCATGCTGATCTTGATTTATAAGGAAACATAGAGTTGTGATTGTGTGTGTATATAATTTCTTCATCACACATACATATGTATATATGTACACATATACACCCTCATGTAAATATTTCCTTCATCTCATCTTTTCAAAGGGATATAGAATCTCTGTCAACACTTGGCAGCTGGTTTGTTTCTAGGGGTTTTGACTTTAAATCTATGTATGATTTTTAATTATAATTTTACCACTCAATGAACCTCACAATGGCAACATTTTAGCATCTATCTACAATGACAGATGGCAAACTAATGAAGCCTGCTCTACTTGCATATTGATATCTTTCCTACATACCACTTCTCTGATCCTTAGGGAGGTCAAAGAGCAAGTTTTATTTATCTTCTTTGTTACATTTGGTTCTAAAAAATTATGAGGCTGATTATTAGAGAATATAGATTTTACACCTCATAATTACACTCAATAATGTTTGTTTCATACATTTGACAGATACAATTGAAAAAATGTGTCGGTGTCTGAAACGTGTTTTAACAATTAGAAATTTTAAATGCTATATTGGGTTAACCTAATTTCCTTTTCAGAATATTAAGTAGGTCTTCTTTCTAAAACAGAAAATATGCTTTTGCCCTTTTAAAAAATATAAACACACACACATATATACATATCTACATATAATATACATACATTTAAAATTCATACATATATAATTTTGATAATTGTTTATCAAAAATTTATTTTATTAGTAACTTGTACGTGTCTAGGATCTTTTCTGAGGCCTATGCAAGCTTTTACATTTTAAAGACCAATCCATTTAGCACTCATTTTAATCTTGAGATAGCCTAAAATTTATCTCCATATCAGTGAACATAATCAGAAGCAAATCATCATTAAATGAAATGAGTTTCACGTGAGGAGGGACCTTATCTAGCTTGTCCATCACTGTTCTTTACAATGGTTGACATAGGGTAGCTTGTTCATTACATAATGAAATAATCTCCTTAATATTCACTTTATCTTGATACATTTTCATGCTTTTAAATGCTGGTCAAAGGAATAATTTTGTACAATGTAAAGGTCAAGAGAAGAGTACAAAACTTACTTGAAGTTTTTCAGTTATTGAATGAAGATAGCTTAACTCAGAATGACAGGTTGTAGATATTTCTATTATATAATTAAAATAATGTTTATCAAATTATGTTTTAAACTTATAGTGGAATAAAATGTGCAAATTCATTTGTTGCAATTTTATTTCAATATTATACTTTTGTCCTGTTGATCATACATAATGTCAGACATAGAAAATTATTTCTTTCTTTTTTCACTTAACAAAGATATTTTCTTTGTCATTTTTTATTTACCATTTTTTGATTTTATGTATGTTTATTGGTTTTTCTTCCTTCTTTACAGCCTAGCTTTATGAAATAATTATTTCTAATTACTCACATTCCTTTTTTCCTGAATGTCTAAAAACACACTATTTTACAGAAATTGTGCTCCCTAAAGTCACCATGGGCCTTATCAATTACCATTAAGCAACAGATTACACCAAATCTACCTGCCTGTCCTCTGTGATAGATATTATGACCATCTTTCTGACATTGCTTTCAATACTCCAAGTCTGTTTGAAATATGTTCCCATTCTCAGATGCTGAAAGGAGCCATGGTTATCTGAACCCAATAAAGTTAATTTCACTCACTCTGTACACAGGTCTGGCCGATTGTTGCATGGCATTCTGCTTGCAAAACAGATTGGTTCAAAAAATGATCCAAATCTTAAAAATCAGAAGTGAGGAGAACTTTGATAGATATTTTTTAGAAAAGAAGTCACCTCACTCTTCAAAGAGAGTCAGAGAACACTTTTCTTTTGGATGTGGTCACATGCAGATAAAAATCCTGGAATTGCTTCAGCCATGAAGACAGACATTATTGGGAAACAATACAAAAAAAAAAAAAAAAAAAAAAGGTAAATATAGGGAGTGAATAGACCAAAAGCAAGCCATAAGGAGAGAAAACAAAATCAGTATTTGGGTAAAATATTAAGAGGGGACATATGGATATATTTGGGTTGAAAAGTTTTTAAAACAGAAATATATATCTCAGTTCACTCCACTTTCAATTCTCTATTATTTATTTTGACCCTAACTTCAGAGAAACTGATGCTTTACTACTGTGAGACAACACTGTATTACTTTTATCAGCCTGTGTAATGCACTTGCCATGGAGTTATTCATTACCTCATTCTTTCTCCTATTAGAATATGAGCTTCTTTAGGGTAGTAGCCATGGTTTATTTCCCAGTGTGCATGCACATTGTGGAACATAATTAACATTCAATCACTATATTCAGGGGAACCTGTTGGATAAAAAAATGAATAAATAAAAACTTGATAAATTCATGCACCAAAATAAGATATCTTGAGAATAAAATTTGTTTTGGAGTATTTATATATCGATTCATTCATGTATTTTCTAACATTTAAAAAAAAAGGAATATGACTTCAGTCTGTAAATATTGTGAATGGCTGATATACTTTCTGCCATTCTTTGAAGAAACTCATACAAAATTATTTTTTACAGAGTGTTTTGTTATTCTTTTTTGGTAACCATTACTTAAATAATAATATCAATATTATCAAACATAAAAATATTTCCTCTATCTTAAGGCAAACAGAAGCAAAGAACAATGCTGAAAAGTAGAGAAAAAAATGCATATCATAAATTTAACACAGTGATTTCCCAGATTCCAAAATCTCTGTTCTCATGAAAACCAGGAAGGTAGTTACTTTTAGTGTTTCAAAAAGCCTAGTGGTACTTTTATTAAGCTTTAATGAATCTGTATATAACATTTTTTCTTGTTTTTGTTGTAATTATATCAGCTATGTTGATACCAGTTAGATAATGAGATAGAAAGAGGGAGAGAGAAAGAGAGATGATAAATAGATAGATGGTAGATAAATGCACAGATAAACAAATTAATGATAAGTAAGTATTATGATTATCAAACACAGCAAAATAAATCCAATTTCACAGTGGGTGAAAAAAATTAATAAAATGACTGCCTGTTGAGAATGTTTAAATCTATCTATCTATCTACATATTTTGATTTCTAATACTGAGATTTCTATTACTTAAAAATAAATTAAAAGGAATTCCCTTTTTGTCAATTCACTTATTTCAAAGTGAATCAAAGTCACTGTAAAAAGAAATTAAAAGTAATATATAATCTGGCAACAGAAATAAAGCAAAGGTACAAATCAAGTACTACAAGGGAAAAATTCTGATGTTGTCAGATGTCTTTTGAAATTGAGTATTTATTGTGTTTACTTCTGATTGTGAAGCAGGTTTTACTGGACATTATCCATGTCAACAGAAAGTAAACTGGCATAAGAATCTATTTCCTATTTCTCCCTGACTACGTATTTGTAAAAGGAGACTCAGGTGGCCTAATGTAGTTCAAAGAAAGCTTACATTTGAAATGAAGGGGAACTTCACAGAGAATCCTGGCTGATCTCCCAGAATACTGTTACCTTGTTCAGTTCAACACAGTCTAAAACTAGCCCTTATTTTAAAGGCTAAGAAAACTGCTTTGCCAGCAATTGGCCCTGGAGTGTGAATCTGTCTGTGAGAGATGGATTCCTGTTAAGTAAGCACACAAAAAGTGGAAATATTTCCTTTAGTGTGAGAAATATGGCTGACATCAGGACAAGAGGGGTGTTCTATGACTAAGCTCATCTTTCCCTAAAGAAATTCTGCAGGCAAGTCAAATTACACCTACTATGTACATACATTTACATGTAAAGGATTGTTTTAAGTGCTTCACCTGCATTGTCTAATTTAACTCTCCCAGTAATCTGGGAGGAAGATATTCTTGGTAACCTCATTTCACAGATGAGGAAACCAAAAGTAAGAGAGGTTAATTTCCAGTAAAATAGCTAGATCATTGGAGGAGCCAGAATTTGAATTCCAGTAATCTGGTTCGGGAATCGCTACGAATACACAACATATTACATTGCCTTTCTTAAAAGGAAGTATGTTTTGACAATTTTATTTTCAGCTGCCTAAGATATCTTGATATTAATTTCTCCATAGTAGAGATACATTTGGAACCAGAAGAGTCTATCCTTTGGATCAGAACCCACTTATTCTTAGACAATTTTTCAGTAGGTAACGTAAGAATTTGTGATTATTCTCTATTTTATACATTTCCAACACAATATTCTTTTTAGATATTTAAATATCACCATCAAGTTATGGTCCAATTCTAATTTTAAAGGCTTAAGAGGCAATTTTTGGTGGACTTAATATCTTTTATTTGATGCATTTCACACTGGCTTTATAATTTAACTCTCAGAGTGTCCTATAATTGCAAATTATTAAGAGAGAAAATTTTGTAAAACTATTCTGGTAACTGCTAAGTTAAGATGTCTTTAACTGCTTCTATTTTGCAAGGGCAGATGGGTAAATTGTCTTTTCCTCCTTATTCACATTAAGGAGATAGAAAAAGTAGAGGAGAATCTTTCTTCAGTTTTCCTCTTTTTCATATTCTATAATGATACTTAAACCAAAATGATAAACAACTCGAGTTTTAACCTTACTCATTATTACAACCTCTAAGGAAATTCTGCTTAGGGTCTTTTAATTTTGCAATTAATAAAGAAAAATTTGACTTTGTCTGAAACTGCGTTTAATTGCACAAAGTTCTCCTTTAAAACAGTCTCTAAAGATTTGCACACCAGACCTCTCCCCCACCCCCCACCCCCACCCAGCTCATCTCTGCAACCTCAGTTCTCTTGTACTCTGAGAAGGATTCAAGGTGAAATCTTAGATCTATGTTGACTGTCTCTCTCACACAGTACCTCATTATTCTTTCTCTTTTCTATAAACAGAACGTGCTATTCTTAAATTAGCTACTGAAAAACTAAAGTATACAGAAGTGGAATGATTTAAGTAATAAATATACAGTTTTAAGTCTCAAAAATATTAGGAATCTTTTAATCCAATATTTAATTTGAGTCTCTAATTTAACATGAGATTTAAGTAGGTCAGGTATTGTATTAAATGTATAAGTGTAGAATCTGAGGTTCAGATATATAAAGCAACTGACTTGAAAACATAAATTTCCCAAATGAGGAATCAGGCATTTAAATCAATATCTTTCTGATTGTCCCCTTCCTCTGCCTCAAGATCACACGTCTGTTCAATCACTTAGCAATAGACTTGTCAGAAAACAAATCTGTCATTTTCAACCCTGATATCTAGATTCTTCATTCAGTTTTCTCCTGTGTCATTTATTTTGTGATTGTAATAAACCTTTGTAAACTAATTTTATATATGATGCTGTAAAATACAAACTTTAAAAGATAAAAGTATCGGCCGGGCGCGGTGTCTCACGCCTGTAATCCCAGCACTTTGGGAGGCCGAGGCGGGCGGATCACAAGGTCAGGAGATCGAGACCACGGTGAAACCCCGTCTCTACTAAAACTACAAAAAATTAGCCGGGCGCGGTGGCGGGCACCTGTAGTCCCAGCTACTCGGGAGGCTGAGGCAGGAGGCGGAGCTTACAGTGAGCCAAGATCGCGCCACTGTACTCCAGCCTGGTGGACAGAGTGAGACTCCGTCTCAAAAAAAAAAAAAAAAAAAAAAAAAAAACATAAAAGTATCTAAAAGTAAAAATAAAATTATATAGAATTTGCATTTGCTTTTGGGTAGAGAAGGGGCACACTCTATTATTCATGTCATCTATATGTTTGGAAAAGCATCTGCACACCATGAAGGTAAAATCTACTGCTAGAAACTGAAGACCCTCAGGCAGTTGTTATCTGAATTCTAAGTATTTAGTGATTATGATGGGAAGGCAGAACAGGAACTTGTCTAAAATTCTGCGCTGCCTTTGAAAAGTCTTAAAGTGATAGCACACTTACTTCCAGTACATTTTTTTTTTTTTTTTTTTCTGAGAAAAAAAGTCAAGAATATACTCAGACTTAAAAAAGGCATAGATTTTGGTCTATTTACACTAAATGTCTAAGTTAAAAAGAACATGATGGAGTTGAAGAAAACTTGGTGGGGTGTTAAATAAGAGAGATGCATCTTCCCCCTGGCACTTACTGAGATTTAGAAAACTAGTGCCTCCACTCTGGATCTCAGATTTCTAATCAACAACAAGAATAGGTAATGTGGGATGATCTCAACAGTACCTTCTTTGAATTTCTTTTTCCCTCCTTTTAATCAACTACCATGAAATCAAAGTATGTCTACCAATCCAAGTTCAGGTTTAGAGCACTCAGATAATTAAGAGAGGCCTGCTCTGTTTATTTTCCCACATCAATTGATTAAATTAATATCAATCTATTTCCACCACGTGTTTATCAAATAGTTTACATTTACTTATCTTGTAATCATTAAAAATTGGATTACTATCCCCATGTTATAATTGAGTACATAATGCTTTAGAAAGCTTTAGCTACTTCTGTACATTTTTCTTGCCAATGGCAAGAGTATCCTGGGTTTAGATCTCTGGTAAACTGACTTCCAATTTGTATGATGCATTTCTTACCGTCGGTTTATTTTACACATTCAGTAGGACTCTGACCTGTTCCAGGACCTTGCAGAACTGAAAAATGGAAAGATAACTTACTTTGAAGCCAGATACACCTGGGATGCAGGTCTTTTATCATACATCTATAATTTCAATAATTTACTTTACCTATTTATTAATTGTAAACGTATTTTTTACTTTGTAAATTTTGGGGTAAACATAAAATTTTATGTACAACTGAGACAAAATAGATACGCTCTAAACGGTTGGCAAAAGGGAGTCAGTTTAGACTGTCACTTATGTTCCCAACAAGTACTACCAATATCTTGACAATTTCTTGGAACAAAACTGATTTTCCAGAAAACAAGGGAATTGAAATGTCAAAATTAGAGAGATATTATTTTGCTTGGACCACCATAATCTATTATAATATTGATAATATTTTAAGATAATAGTATTCCTTTATTTCATTTAGCTCTTTAATTGAGAAAATAAGCCCAATCTCTTTGCTATCAAGTAAATCAACAGAACAATAGATATATTATTGATTCATTGTGGATCAAGGTGTTTATATAATAGGGAAATTCAACTGAACTCCTTAATGTATTTGCAAATATTTTATTAAATTCTACAAACTAAGAAAATAGTTTATATTCATAAACCTAGAGTATACTTCCATATAGTCAGCAAAATATATGTATTTATGTTTATATATATATGATCATAAATAAATTAATTTGAGGTTAAGAAAAGAGATGCTTCATGCCAATTTGCATTGCTCTGTATTTTTATGTTTACATGCGTGGCATTTAGGAGATTTTTAAAAATATATCTACTCAACATAAGAGGTTTATATGAATATGATTAAATACACAGTAATCTATTCATTATCTTAATTATTTGCATGGAATGCAAATTATAGTTTGAAGCTATTCAATCAATGTATTTTTGGAAAAGTCATGCAGAGCATCAACATTAAACAAGTATTTGCTTTCAATTAGGAATGTGTGACTTTCTTAGAACCAATCATTTGAAAATACAATTTGCACACCGATTGTAAATTGCAAAGTCATCTTCCAGTTCCATTGCTTCTAGGTCATTTTTTATGTTAATTTTAACTTTTCATCTCTAGATGGTGCTCTAAGTACCTGCATTGCAGCCAGGCATGTTAAAAACACTGGGATAAAAGACAAAAGAAACAAAAGCTTAAAAATAAAAAGTTCACTAGAACCAAATAAATTAACTTAGAAAAATTCTTGGAACTTTTGCTTTAGGCCAGAAAAGCATATGCTGTCAGGTGATTAAGCCCATAACAGAGATGTTTGAATCCTGTCCTTATTATAGTTAGGAAAACAACTACTGCAGAAAGATATTTAGAGTTAGCAAATTCAGAACTGATATTTTTCAAACTAACTTATATTCCCTTTTTCACATCCATGTGTTGTATGCTAAATACTTGGTAAAAGAAGAAACAAATATACCTAAATACATTATATGACTATGAAGCAATTTTATTGAAGTTCTTTAAGATATCTTGGAACTAAAACCATGTCTAAATAAATGGATTACAAACAGCTAATCAGTTTTTTGTTTTATAGAACTGTCTATTACTGGCTGGCTAATTATGACCTGCAAGCCACACCCAGTCCATTTCATTATTTTGTCACATTCTAAACTAAGAACACTTTGTATATGTTTAATTTTATTTTTAAATCAAAAATGTATAATGTTTGGAAACATATAAAAATTACAGAAAACTGAAATTTCAGTCTCTATAAATAAAGTTTTATTGGAGCACTGCCAAGCTCATTTGTTTAAGTGTTGTCTACGATTTCTTTCCCACTATGACAACAGAGTCTAGTATTGTGACAGGGACCCTGTGTCCTGCAAAGCCTAAAATATTTATATGTCCTTTACAGAAAAATTTTGCGGACTTCTGGGTTGAACGAAAGTTGTTGACTGTTGAATGATCTTGTTCACTGGTAACATTGTTATTGGGAAGAAAGCCAAAACAGGCTGAGCTCTAAACTAGTACCCTAAGTTAATATAACACTCTCATGCCAATAGGAATTTTTTAGTAAATTTTAAATTTAGCACTTTAAAGAATCTCTTTACTAAAGCATCTTCTAAATTTTATATCTGCCCAGGAACAAAATAATATATTCAAAGATTTAAAATTCACCCAAAGTCATCATTTGGCATCATGTAGCCAAGACAACAACAATGCAAACTCAATAGAATTTTAATGAATTTAAATGTCTTATGTAAATCTGCTATCTGGACTGTGTTTTATCCTATAATTCTCCCCAATGTGACACTCGCATATTAATGAGAATTTGGTTCTCCTAAATATGTTAGTTTTTATCAATTGTTCCAACAAAGTATTTATTTTGAAGAGAATTACAGGAACGTTATTTCTGCTGCTACACTTCACAGACTTATCACTCCCCTCTTTTATAATCCCTGTGACCTTTATTCTTATAATTGTGTTATCTGTACTCCGAGTTGCAAGTAAGAGAAACACAAATTCGAACCTACTTAAGAGAGAAAAAAAGGATTTGTTGGAAAGACACTCAGGCATTTCATGTAATAGAAATGGAAATAAAAGTGGAATTAACAACATTATCCCCCCAATGTCATTTCGTATGCTTGGCATCTTTGTGCTCTCTTTTTACGATAATGAACAAGTTTAGGAGTGATTAAAACATAAGAAACACTAAGTATAAAATAAAAGTAATTTTGAAAGAAAAGATACTCCACCCTCAAACTGTCTCTCATAAAATGAGGTCTCTAGCACAGGAAATGGTGAAGCAATTACACAAAAAACAGACATTATATTTGCTGTTGTCTCAAATCTCTACTCCATTTTATTAAGACAGATTATGCTGGTGTTGGAATTATCTAAATTATAGAAGCACTGTTCAGTGTAAGAGTTGTGATAAAACAAAAAGTAACTGCATCAACACAAACCAGAAACCATCACATTGCACGTTAAACTATTGAGGCTCCATTGATTTGTGCATTTTTTCAACATACAGCCTTATCTTTGACACAGATTTTTGAATCTATATCTAGTGTCATTTGATTTGTACTGGAATTCTACTAGGAGTAGAAATAATACTGGTATTATTGGGACATTTTATATTCAAGTAGTATATAGAAATGTATTGTAATATATAGAAATTATTGACACAACCCATTTCTAAATAATATAAATAACTAGAACATGAAGTATCTGTCAAGATATGTCCTTTTACTAAATGTTCATTTAGTAATGAACAATATGATTGACTGGGTGGTAATTAATTGGCAATTAATGTATAACCTAACATAAATAACAATGAACAACTCTGATGACTAACTATAGAAGTGACCATCTGAACAATACACTATCAAGTAGAAATGTATGATTTTCCTTTTGTAAACATTCTAATAATCTATACTCATAAAAATGTATCCTGTAATACATCAATTCACAGTTTTTAATGCACTTGTTACTCACTTCTTCTGATTCAACCTCTAAAAGAGCAAGTCTTATTCTTTTTCCTTATAATAGCGTTTCAAATAGTTGTGTCTCACTACATTTCCCTGATTTTTCTCTTCCCTAGAATAAAAAGAAGTCAATTTCTAGAGCATTTTCTATTATGATATGATTTTTTTCTTATTCTCAATATCTACTGCCCAAATTTTAACTTGTGTATGTCTATTTTAACATATAGTGACTGAAAATTAAAGTACAAATGAACTATCAATATCCCACTCTAAATACTATAATTCTATTAATACTATACTTTTGGCAGCTATGTTACGCTTTTTCTACAACTAACATGCTGCCAAACAATTTACAAACTTTGTTTCACACTTGCTTCAATTACATTTTGACTTCCCTATTCTCATTTCTACATAGATTTTTGTTATAAAATTGTTGTATTAAGCAGTTGTATTAAGAAAAGAATGTGACCTTTCATAGAGTATGGTACAGACATTTTAAGTTTTCTTTGAATATCATTCTATATATTCTGTTTGAGCAATGCACTGCAAAAAAGCCCGTATAAAAATACTGTGTACTTTACTTAAATATAGTGACTTCAAACCACGTTGCAACTATTGTATTCACTTACTATGCAAAACATTGTTAGAGATCCACATGCCAAAGAATGAAATTGGGCACTGATCTTACACCATACCCCAAAACTCTAAAAGAATTGCAGTCTTAAACATATGACCTGAAGCCCTAAAACTTCTAGAGGAAAACAAAAGAGGACAGCTTCTTGGCCTTAGTCTTGGCAACGTTTTCCTGGGTATGGCATCCAAAACACGGTAACAAAAGCAAAATGCACAAGTGGTTCTACATCAAACTACATAGCTTTTGCAAAACAAAGGAAACAATCAGTGGAGTGAAAAGCAGCCTATGGAATGGTAAAAATATTTGCTAACCATATATTTGATAAAAGTTTAATATCCTAAACTTATTAAGAACTTCCACAACTAAATTGCAATTAAAAAACAATTTAATAATGGGCAAATGACTTGAATGGACATTTCTCCATGGTAGACACACAAATGGCCACCATATATATGAAAAGACACTAAACATCACTAAATCATTGGGTAAATTCAAATCAAAATCACAATATCAGCTCATGCTCATACTTGTTAGGATGGCCATTATCAAGAAGGCAGAGAACAGATATTGGGTAGAATGTGGAGAAATTAGAAACCTTGTGCCCTGTTGGTGACAGTGTAAAACAGCACAGCTAGCTGCTATGGAAAACAATATTCGCTTTCTCAAAAAATTAAAAATAGAAATATTGTGTAATCTAGCAATCTACTTCTAGGTTTTTAACCCAAAGAATTGAAAAAAAAATCTCACAGAAATATTTGCACTTCCATATTCATTGCAGAACTATTCACAATAGCCACAAAGTAGAAAAAACATAAATGTCCATATTTGTATAAATGGATGTAGAAAATGTGGTATATATATACAATGGGATATTATTTAGCTTTAAAAGAGAAGGAAATTCTAACATATTGTAACATGAGTGAATCTTGAGGACACTATGCCAAGTAAAATAAGACAGTAATAGAAGGACAAATATTGCATGATTCCACTTACATGATATACCTAAAATAGTCAAAGTCATAAGAGCAGAAAGTAGAATTTTGGTTGTCAGGAGTTAGAGGAAGGGGGAAATAGTTGCTGTTCAATGAGTATAGAGCTTTGGTTATGTAAGATAAAAAGTTTCTAGAAATCTGCTACACAACAACACACATATAGTTAGCACAACTCCAGTGTACATTTAAAAGGTGTTAAAAAATAGATTTTATGGTTTTTTTAGCCACAATAAAAATAAAGAACAGCAACACAATCTTTGTTATAGACACCAAAGAAGATATTTTACTTTGAAAATTTTTTAAAAGAATTCTAATTAAATAGGCAATGAAGTCATGCTTAAGACATTTTCCTAAAAGTGTACACAAAGGATTTGATGCAATTTTTCAATAGAGCATCTTAGAGCATGAAGTAGCTCAAACAGCATAGACAAGATATTAGGGAAACAGGTTTCAGTCTTATCTGATATGCTGTCTGGGAAACAACTGGACCAATTTTTTAATTTCTAGCTTTCTCATGTCCAACAAGTAGAGAATATTGCTTTACTTCTCATTGCCCAGTTAATCTGACAGTTCCATGCTTTTCCCAAATTTCTCACGGTGCTTTTTACTTGAAAGACCCTTATTCCCAATGCTGCTTTAAAAGGTTAATCTTATCCTTCAAGTTTCACCAGATTTTTTTCATGTGCCCTCTGTGATATACACAGGTGTAATGATTCTATCATGCCATTTTCAAAGACAATGTATTCTGAGCAGGGAAGGAAGAAGTAATTGTACGAGTGCCAGTCAACAGATGTGTTGGTGTAGTGGTCTTGTGTTTCTCATAGAGGAGCCTGTCTAAGCCTTGGATTGTAGGCCAAATGGGCAACAGGAAGCATTGCAAGAAAAGCTCCTTTGGCAATTATTCACTTGTATGAAAAATAAGTCACTATGACTATTGTCAATAATAGCATTTCAATATTAGGTTGGTGCAAACGTATTTGCAGTTTTGCCATCAAAAGTAACGGAAAAAAAAAAAAAAAAAACACATAATTACCACTCCTGATAAAGAAATTACCTGAAAATGTGCTGTTTCCAAGCGATTTCTCAGGAAATCTCTTCTGCTATAATTTTCTTCTGTTTCAGAGATATTAACTCTAGCTGTCGTCTTCATCCTTTAGCTCTCCCGGACAAACTTTCATAAAATATTGCATTACTGTCCTACTCACAAAATTTCTATTTATTAGTATTTACATAAAATGTATCTATGTCTTGCTATGTGTCTTAATAAAACTTAATCTCTACTTAACAAGATACTAGATGTAGAATTGTAAGATATAGGGTAGATATAAAATTCAGTACTGCTTGGATTTTAAATGTTGCTGTAATCCTTTTATTTTAGTGCTCATATTACACAACCAGCGTAGAAACATACATAAAATATGACTTGTGAACTTATTAATTTGGGTTGACTAAATACGTGATCATCTTGTTTTGTTTTGATTTGATTTTTACCCTCAAAATATGTTATGACCTTGTGTGTGTGAGCTGTGAAATACTGGCTGAAAAAAAAAAATACACTCGTAATCAATAGGCTGGGCTCTGAACCTAGGTCAACTTCATTAGCTATAAAATAATTTTTAAAAAATTTCCCCTGATGATTTTACTCTGAAGGACTCCAAATACTTCCTCGATAATTCTACATCTTAGTTTCCCTACCTGCAAAATGAGTTAGATGAATTAGACCATTCTCAAAGTATAATGTCACTTTACATTAAAGTGATTATATACTTTAGTATTTCCCAAATGACATTTCCAATTTGGTCATTTAGGATTAAACATCAAAATTTAAACGAATAACTACAAGCATTAAAACTATTCAAGCATTAAAACTATTCAATAGTTGAATATTATAACAAAAGTTGACGGTAAAAGCAAAAACCTCTTCTGTAGTAGAAAGGAAAAGTTGTTTTTTTTTTATTATTATTTAATAATGTTAATAGAATAACTTTTAAATCCTATCCCTGTAAACTGAAAATTAATTCTGCATCTCTGGTGAGTTCAATAAGTTACTTAATGCAAAATTTTTGATTGAATAAAGTTTCCTTAATTTGTGTAGTGCCTAACACAAATTAAAATGTGTATAAAACACTCTTGTGTATATATAAGTTCACTAGATCGGCACCATTACAGTGAGGTGTGTGGAGGGAAGCAGAAGGGATCAAAGAACGACAGTTGACCGGGACCTACATGCCAGCAAGGTTGGGCACTTTAGTAATAGGTGTGGTATTAGCTCTCTTCTATCCAGGAGGAAACTACAGTGGTGAGAGTGAAAAGACTGGTCCATGGGCACAAATCAAATAATTGAAAGGGTTTATTTCCACTAAAGTTAGGCATTCAAACCCCATATTCTGTGTTTCTTCCTTTGAAAGATACTGGATTTCAGAAACACATATAATTCTCATTCCATTCCTGCAGCTCAAATAATTTAAAATTGTTTTTGAAAGAAAATGGGAAAATATATTCTTTATTAATGACTAATATACTATGATCTTATTTAAAACAATTTATGATATAGAAAAAACAGCAAAAAACTGCTACCATTTAAAACATTACAAAGTTGTTTTAAATATGGTGATAGGGCTATATCACACATAAAACATTACTTAATGTAGTTCTTAAAATGTAAATTCTAATGCATTTCAGAACAAAGCCTGAATTCATTTGCTAAAAACACTGGTTTTACAAATTGTTATTCTGACTAAGGAGAAATAAAAATGTATTACTGAGGAGCATGACCAAAAATTTGAAATACTGTCAAGGACCATCATTTTCACCCCAAACAGGAGCAGTTTCTCCAGTGATTTTGACTGGCATTTTGAAATGTGCCTATGCATAAAACAGAACGAAAATGGCATACCTCACATTCAAATGCCCACACAGAGGTAATAATGGAAGCAATGTTTTATGGGTCATTGGGGAAGGCAATCCTATCTGAATGTTTGCTCCTGAGGATGATAAGAGCAGAGTGAATATTCTTCTGCATCATATAACTCAAGACTAGAGGAAAGACTGATGGATGATGATTGTTTTAATACAAAAAGCCTGAGCAACAGAAGGTGTTTGAAACAGACACACAAACACACACACACGCACACACACACACACACAAAATAAATGAACAAGAGTTATTCTAGATACTTTGATGTTGTGAATAAATTCAGAGTGCCAGAGCCCTGAACCCAGCCCTGAGGGTGCGTCTATAACTTTGTTCTCTCCTGTGCTGTTAGTTGTAAAAAGATAATGGAATTATAGACTGAAGGCAGACAAAAATTTTTTAAAGGCAAGTTTTATTTTGTTTTGTTTTTCATAACTGGAATAAGTGTTTCCTCCTAAACTTTCTAAAACAGATGGTTGTCTGTTCTAGGATGAAAGCTTAGTAGTGAAGGAAATTTCTCAGCCTTGCTCAGGAGCACACAGCCTTTGCTGGCAGGCAGTAATCTGAAACAAAATGTCCCTTTTAAAGCAACATTTTTGAGAAAGTTTGAATTTGAGAAGCAGTATAGCAGATAGGATTATGTTTGGGACTGTTCTTTTCTCTGTCTCTCTCTGAGCACTCTCTCCCATCCTCCTCCTTTATCCTTAGTAAACTGTATTTACATCTAAATCCTTCTACTTCTCAGAGACCATCTGTAAAAATACTTTTTTCAATTATTATGTATCTAATGCAAAAATGGAAACCTACTATTGTAGCAGGACGAACCACAGACAAAACTCCTCAGACACCGAGTTAAAGAAGGAAGGGGTTTATTCTGCTGGGGGCATTGGCAAGACTCCTGTCTAAAGAGCCAAGCTCCTTGGGTGAACAATTCCTGACCCTTTCAAGGACTCCCAACTCTCAGGGGGTGTGAGTGAGAGGGTCGTGGTTGATTGAGCAAGCAGTGGGTATGTGACTGGGGACTACATGCACCGGTAATTAGATCAGAACGAAACAGGATAGGGATTTTCACAGTGCTTTTCTATACAATGTTTGCAATCTGTAGATAACATAACTGATTAGGTAAGGGGTCGCTCTTTACCTACCAGACCTAGGGTGTGGCGCCAGGCTGTCTGCTTGTGGATTTCATTTCTGCCTTTTAGTTTTTACTTTTTCTTTCTTTGGAGGCAGAAATTGGGCATAAGACAATATGAGGGGTGGTCTCCTCCCTTATTTCCCTGCTTTGAGACTCTCACTTAATACTGGGAGTTCTCATTTATATTTTTACTACCTATGTCTCCTTGCAAGACAGATTCACAGTGATTCATATAGTACACTTGTGCTGAAGCATTTTGGTGAACTAAGGTAGCAATTAAGCTTTTTATCATTTAAAGAAGTACAGGTAGCAAACAAGGGAGCAGTAAGCAGGTTCTCATTATCATTATAACTCTTATTATAAGAGTTCTAAATTTTCTTAGTGCTGGGAACTATTTTCTAAACTTGGCCTCAAGATCAAATCCATGCCACACTTGCACAGGTACATGTGCCAGTTTTTCATATCTCTAACTATGTCTTCAACTACTTCCCCTTGATTATCTATGTGTAGGCAGAAATTAGTAAGGTAAGTTTCCTACGGACCTATCCTTCAGCTGTTAGCAAGTAGTTGAGAGCTAATCTATTTTGATAGATAGCATTTCTCATCTGAGTTTCTTGCCAGGCCAGAATAGTCAAGACTCTACCGGTTTCATTAGTGATTATTTTTAAGACAGCTTGTAACCGTATGATTTGGTTGATCATGTAAATGGGGGTCCAGTATCTTCATGAGCCATCTTGTTCCTAAGTAGCATGCCTATAATATTGTATGGTTCTCTCAGAGGGTCATTTATCATTTTTTTTCAAATTCTTATAGCTATGCTTCTCTTTTCACGGAAAGCATACACAGAGAAGCCTAGGAGTTTGCCTGTTTTTATGGGCAGTAGGAAGAAAAATGGTTTAATAGTGCCAATAACACAACTACCTGCCCCACTGCTCAGGTAATCTGGCATAAGCTCGATGCCCACATATCTAGTATAATCCAGTGGCGCTGTCCAGTCCTGGTGGGACTCCGGGTGGGTCCACACAGTTTGCAACTTTGGGAATTTACTAAATGGATTTCTCTCTGTGTGATTTGAACTCTACCAAGTGACTGTTTTTGTGGTACCATACAGTTTCTGTCTCAAGACAACTAAGTCATCCTACGGGGTGAGTGAATTCTTTTCCTTCTCTGGCTATGCAATATTGTCCAATAATTGAAACTTTTGGGACCTAGAAATTATCGGGGTGATTCTTTTGAGCCAGGAATTCATGAGGAACTGGGTCTGTAGGTAATAATTCTCGGGCTTCTCATGTCCATTGATCTATTACAGTCCCTCCACACACATAACATGAAGTGACATTGAGAGACTAGGCTACATGCTCAGCTAATTGCAAAAACAAATTTCTTGTTTTTCCTGGAATCTCTGGTACTGGCACATTTAGTTCATCATAGAAAGTTTGAAACACTGGCTCAGGAGAGCATTTGTAAACTTCTTCTCGAACTAAGATATTTACTCGAGGATTCAGTCCAGCCCCATTGATTCCTAAGGTCACATGCTCCTCTTTTTTCCAGCGAAGATCAAGGGGATTGGTTATTACTAGCTCTAAGGGGTTACATTGTCCTTTAGTACAGGAAGGGCCATTTTTTTTCTTTTCTGAAGGTGGACTGGATCCTTCTCTTTTTTTTTTTTTTTTTTTTTTTCATCTAAGGGGCCTGAATGACACAAGACCAGTATTTACATTTATTTCTACACATTCCTAATTTATGACAGATGTACTTATTTTCTGCCATGTATCCTCTTTTCTAATTAAGAGAACCACACCTTATTCCTAACTTATTACTATTAATGACAGCACAGTCATCAAATTTTAAGGTGACTTGTTTGGGCACCCCTATTTCTTCTGTTTGGCTAACACTTCACTCATATCTTTTATGAGTCCTCAACAGCCCTCAGTCTTTAATCTTATTTTAAAAACTGTAGTCATGGGAGTCTCAGATGGGTCATAACACACATCAGGTTGGTCATTTCCTGGGCTACATACCTTGTATAGAATAACATTACACAAACAAGTTCTTTTTAGAGTTCCAGTACACTTACAATAACCATAAAATAATAGGACCGTAGCAACCTTTTGTCCTATCTCAGTGACTTGATGGATACACTGGGAACAGTCCTCAGTCTGAGGAAGTTCAGTTGAAGTCCTTGTTGTAAAAGTCCAGATTTTAAGGAAAATGAGTCTCACAATGAGTGTTCTCATGCTTCAGTAGTGTGTGGACCAGTCAGCTTCTGGGTGTGACTGGAGCGGGGCTTGTCCTCTTCTTCAGAGTCACTTTGCAGGAGTTGGCGAAGCTGCTCCCATCCACATGCCGCTCACAGTCTACTGATGTTTAAGGATGGGCTCAGAGGTTGGCCTGCAAGAATAAACTGAGTCCAACACCTCTACACAGTTATGTTCGACTGGGCTCTCTGATACTGGAAGCAAGGTGGTGGGGTTTAGGATGTTGCAAACTTCAGTGGTTATGTGGGGATTTTCATATAGCAAGCTTTGGTATTTGGTTAATATAGCATTTTTAAACTAATTATGTCCTTTGGTAGTCATTAAAGTTACCACAGCATAGGGGGCCTTTATATTCAGGTTTTGCCTAAGGGTTCATTTATCTGCTTCTTGTGCTAACAGGGCCGTTGCTGCTAGGGCCCTTAGAGCCAGCCTTTGGAAACCTTGTCTAGTTGTTGGCCAGGGCCTTACAGTCTGGGTTAAAACTCCAACTGCCATTTTTTCTCTTTCTGACACATAGAGTGTAAAGAATTTTGTCAGGTCAGGTAGCCTCAGGGCTGGGGCCGCCATGAGTTTTTCTTTTAACTCATGAAAAGTTCATTGCTGTTGGTTGTAATAGATGTAGTTTATCTAATCTACATTTTTATCAACTGTCACCTACCAAAATATTGGCTCAAATCCTGCAGTTATTTGATTTCAAGCTTTAAATTGATCTGATATTCCTCGTGGGACTCCAGTTGTGTCTAAATAGACATGAGAGTCGAAAGACCTATAAGGTGCTTCTCTCACTTCACGATGTCTTAGTTTTTTTCTTCTGGTAGATGAAATACCAGGGTGAAAGGGATAGCCAGTTGGACGAAAGTACGCATGCCACTCCAGTTATTCAGTAGAGTGCCTAGTAAAGGTCTACTACAATACCACCACACATCTGCTCCAGGATGAACAAGGGCTGACTGATTGATAAGCTCTTGAAAATTCTTAAGCTCACTGCATCTTTTCAGGTTTCCAAGGAATGCTGAGTTTCCTCCTTGTTGTGAGAGACACGAAGTGAACTTAGTGTTGGGAGACGGAGGCTGGATGACCCTCAGGGGCTGACCCACAGGGTGCCAGACTTTGAGATATAACAGAGAGAGTCTGGCATGACTTATTACCCCAAGCTGTAGAATCCTGGAAAAAAGCTACTATGCAGCCTACACCTGGTAGACTGGAGGACCACCATTGTGGAAAGGGGATAATCTGGGCCTCTGGCCTGCCATGTGCACAAGCATGATAATTGCTTTTGTTTAACGTGCAGATGGAATATTTGATCTATTTTAACCAGGCATTTACATCTTGGTATCCTGTCTTAATTGCTAAAGTTTGTTTTCAGTCTTTAACTTCCATGATCCTCTAGTAAAATGAATGTATGATTTTAGGAAATTACAAAAAGCGGTTGGGGCAGTCCATCCTTGCTCTTTAGTAGTCCACAGAATGTTGGACCAACTATGGCATGAAAGCTTTACATCAGGGGGTAAGACTTCTGGTTGGCACTGGGGTCTTTATCGAAATCTCCCAGGATTAAATGGTCCTAGTTTACTAATGCCTAGTTTGAGGAGAGTCAGGAGGGACAGAAGTACTTTTCTGAAGTAGAAAGCTGTCTTTGACTTGGCAAGTCCCTACAGGGTATAACAAGGCAAGCATTAAATGCAATAGTTTGAAGTGAAATTGACTTGGTTATGTTAATAACTAGATGGTCAGCAATAGAACGAGGAAAGAAGAAAGAGAATAGAATAGACGAAAAGAGTTAAATTTTTCTTAGCTTTAGTTTGGTAGGGTTTTCCTCTGGGACTATGGCCTATGACTCTGGAGGAGGTGGTGCTTTCTTGACTTGGATGTGATGAGTCTATCCTTTTTTGTGTCGTACAAACAGCAGTCTTGATGGTTAGCAGCACCAGGTAGTGTCTTTCCCAGGCTGGATCGAGTTTTTCTTCTTTCTACCTTTTGATGAGAACATGATCTTCAGGCTGGTGCTGGATTACCGGAAATTCTAGGGATGGTACGTGTGCTAAAAGACTTTTAGTTTTGAGGGAAAGGAAAGTGAAAGATAAACCAAGTATATAATTTCTAAGAAATTGACTTTTTGTTTTAAATGTGGGGACCTTGGCAGTGAACTTTATAGTCCTTAGTGCCTTTTTACTGAGAAATTTATTTCAGCACCTGTTTTTATTAGTGTTCAGACTAAAGAAAGCTAAACACCATTTTATATTTAATAATACTTTTTGTATCATCTGTATACAAGATAAGCTAAAATTTATCTATATATTAGTGTGTTATTAATGTTTAGCCTAATTTTAATGAAAACCTATAGACATATTTATCTAATTTTTAATGTTTGACCATAAGGTAAGATTTTATACACGCTTTTTTTTTTTTTTTTTGAGACAGAGTCTCGCTCTGTCACCCAGGCTGGAGTGCAGTGGCCGGATCTCAGCTCACTGCAAGCTCCACCTCCCAGGTTTATGCCATTCTCCTGCCTCAGCCTCCCGAGTAGCTGGGACTACAGGCGCCCGCCACCTCGCCCGGCTAGGTTTTTTTTTTGTATTTTTTAGTAGAGACAGGGTTTCACCATGTTAGCCAGGATGGTCTCGATCTCCTGACCTTATGATCCGCCCGTCTCGGCCTCCCTAGGTGCTGGGATTACAGGCTTGAGCCACCGCGCCCGGCCAATATACACTCTTTTTAACCTTTTACAATTTTTGCTAAAGAGCAGGTTGGTGCTTTAAGAAAAACCTGTTATGCTTTTACTTCAATATCCGATTCACAGAAAAACTGAATGATACTTCTTTAACTTTAGCTAATATGTTTACAAACAGAATTTTCTTTACAATTAATGTTTTAAAACTTGTTTAAACCTTCAAAACATTTTTTTTAACGTTTTAATGTAGGTAAAAATGTACATTCTTATGCCTTCTTATAATCCTTTTACTAAAGGTATATTTTACTATTCTTATACACTTTGCACATAAACTGTTTTTTTTCAATAGTTTTACATTCAGGAGGCCTAGTTACTTTTAAATTATACGACATTTTTTGCATAAATTCTTTTCTTAACACACATTTTTTTTTCTTTCACGACTTTCACAGGCAATTTTTTGACATGCCTTAACTTTCTGACTTATTACAAACATGTATTTCTTTAAACAACCAGATAATTTATTTCAGGACAAGAATTTACCATATAGCACTCTTTTTACAGAAATTCTGCCCCCCATTTTTTTTCTTTTTTTTTTTCAAAGATGATAACCATTCTCTTCTAAAGCGAGCCTTTTTTTAATGTCTGTAGACTAGACTATCTAAGGCCACAAGAATAGAAGTTACTGTAATACACGTTACACTGTTAACTTTTAGCAAACGTTACTTTTGTTGAAAACCTTGTAAGTTTGGGATTTTAGTTATTCTTTGCTATTAATAAGACCTTGTTTTGTCCATATTCACTTGAAATTGGTATAGATGGCTTTTTTTTCTTAACTACTTGTATATCTCTTTCTCTCTTTTTCTCTTTGACTTTGTCTCTCTCTCTTTGACTTTCTTTTTGCCTCTGTCTCTTCCTCTCTCTCTTTGCCTCTCTCTTTCTTTCTCTCTCTCTCTCCTTGACTCCTCCTTTGTCTGTCTCTTCCTCTCTGTTTCTTCCTCTCTCTCTTTACCTCTTTTCCTCTCTGTCTCTTTCTTTTCTCTCTCTCTGCTGGTCTTTCCTTGCCTCTGTCAGCCGCTTATGCTGCTGTTCTCTCAACCACTGTGTACTGGGGGTGGAGGGTCTAAAACCAGCTGCAACCAAGTGTCTATGTACGGGAGCTGGTCTGAGTGCCCTGGTTTACAGTTTACCTTTGTGACATATCTTTGAAACAGGGGACCTGTCCAGACTTCCTTCTAATGGCCACCCTACCTCTAATGCTGGCCAGTCTATCTTACACAAAGTTTTAAGTTTTCCTGGTGTCATAGCACTCCATAGTCTCCTTTAAACCTTTTTTTTTTTTTTTTTTGAAAATTTTTAACATAGTTCCTAGAGGAGTGGGCTTACTTTGTGCCTTACCCATGTTTCCTCAATACAAAACACCATGCTCACGCTACATGCACACCACAAAACAAAGAGCGGGTAAAAAGGGAACACACACACTTTTGTAGTTTACACCAAACCAAAATCAAAACTAAAATCAGAGTATCCAGAAATCCAAGCAAGATCAAAACTAAAACTAAAGCATCAAGCAATCTAAGTCAAGTCAAAAACAAACCAAAGTGCCGGTACAGGCACACTGTGGGTGATTAGGCCACATTTCCACTCAAATGGAGTAGGCAAGTTCCTAAGACCAGTCCTGTCAAGCAATTTAAACCAAGTCAAAACCAAAAGCAAAACCAAAGTGCTGATAAAGGCACGCCATGGAAGATCAGGCCACGCTTCCTCTCAAATGGAGTTGGCAAGTTCTCAAGACTAGTTTTACCAAGGTTCAGATGTCTGGACTCCAAGTACCAGTTCCTTCCCGGTGTTCAGCCACTGCATTGATCCTCCACAGGGGCCTGCCATACACTGCTCTGGCGAGGCATCCCACTGGGGCAAATGCCTACCCAGGAGCGCTCTCAGGATCTGCGTCGCTAGGGGCTGGTCAGAGTTCCCCACAGGGATGTTCCATAGGACAGGCTTAATAAGCCACCTAAGGAGCTGACTCGATCATCTGCCAATCACCTCACTTCCTGGTCAGGGAACCAAGAAATGTAGCAGGACGAGCCACAGAGAAAACTCCTCAGACATGGAGTTAAAGAAGGAAGGGGTTTATTCGGCCGGGGGCATCTGCAAGACTTCTGTCTCAAGAGCCGAGCTCCCCAAGTGAGCAATTCCTGTCCCTTTTAAGGGCTCACAACTCTAAGGGGGTGCATGTGAGAGGGTCGTAATCGATTGAGCAAGCAGGCGGTACATAACTGGGGGCTGCATGCACCAGTAATTCGATTGAAACAAATCAGGATAGGGATTTTCACAGTGCTTTTCTATACAATGCCTGCAGTCTATACATAACATAACCGATTAGGTCAGCAGTCAGTCTTTAACTACCAGGCCCAGGGTGTGGCACTGGGCTGTCTGCCTGTGGATTTCATTTCTGCCTTTTAATTTTTACTTTTTCTTTCTTTGGAGGCAGAAATAAGGCCTATAAGACAATATGAGCGGTGATCTCCTCCCTTACTATATGTTTATAATGATTGTAAGTAAAAGTCATCTGATCCTTATTATTTTTCTTTACTAAGGAGCTGACAAGGAATTATGCGTAATCTAGTGGAATGAGGTTAGTAAATATTGTATACATATCACCAGCCGAGTCATATGTATTTTGCACAATAATTACTTATCTCATGGGAAGAAAATTACTAGATGCTCCTTTCTTCATCAATACATAAACACATATGCATGCACACAGTTCAATGTAATCTTATGGGATAAAATATTTTATGATATTTTAAAATGCGGTACTGTATTCATCTAGTTTAAGAGTTAGGATCTTTTGAGAAGTGTCTGTTCATATCCTTCACCCCTTTTTTGATGGGGTTGTTATGGGGTTGTTTGATTTTTTCTTGCAAATTTGTTCTTTGTAGATTCTGGATATTAGCCCTTTGTCAGATGGGTAGACTGTAAAAATTTTCTCCCATTCTGTAGGTTGCCTGTTCGCTCTGATGGTAGTTTCTTTTGCTGTGCAGAAGCTCTTTAGTTTAATTAGATCCCATTTGTCAATTTTGGCTTTTATTGCCATTGCTTTTGGTAGTTTAGACATGAAGTCCTTGCTCATGGCTGTGGCCTGAATGGTATTCCCTAGGTTAACTTCCAGGGTTTTTATGGTTTTCAGTATAACATTTCAGTCTTTAATCCATCTTGAATTAATTTTTGTATAAGGTGTAAGGAAGGGATCCAGTTTCAGCTTTCTACCTATGGCTAGCCAGATTTCCCAGCACCATTTATTAAATAGGGAATCCTTTCCCCATTTCTGTTTTTTTGTCAGGTATGTCAAAGATCAGATGGTTGTAGATGTGTGGTATTATTTCTGAGGGCTCTGTTCTGTTCCACTGGTCTATATCTCTGTTTTGGTACCAGTACCATACTGTTTTGATTACTGTATCCTTGTAGTATAGTTTGAAGTCAGGTAGCATGATGCTTTCAGCTTTGTTCTTTTGGCTTGGATTTTCTTGTCAATGCAGGTTCTTTTTTGGTTCCATATGAACTTTAAGGTAGTTTTTTCCAATTCTGTGAAACAAGTCATTGGTAGCTTGATGGGAACGACATTGAATCTATAAATTACCTTGGCAGTATGGCCATTTTCATGATATTGATTATTCTTATCCATGAGCATGGAATGTTTTTCCATTTGTTTGTGTCCTCTTTTATTTTGTTGAGCAGTGGTTTGTAGTTCTCCTTGAAGAGGTCCTTATGCAGACAACAGACACATGAAAAAATGCTCATCATCATCACTGGCCATCAAAACCACAATGAGATACCATCTCATGCCAGTTAGAATGACGATCATTAAAAAATCAGGAAACAATAGGTACTGGAGAGGATGTGGAGAAATAGAAACACTTTTACACTGTTGATGGGACTGTAAACCAGTTCAACCATTGTGGAAGACAGTGTGTCCATTCCTCAAGGATCTAGAACTAGAAATACCATTTGACACAGCCATCCCTTTACTGGGTATATACCCAAAGGATTATAAATCATGCTGCTATAAAGACACATGCACATGTATGTTTATTGCGGCACTATTCACAATAGCAAAGACTTATGACCAACCCAAATGTTCATCAGTGATAGACTGGATTAAGAAAATGTGGCACATATACACCATGTAATACTATGCAGCCATAAAATAGGATGAGTTCACGTCCTTTGCAGGGACATGGATGAAGCTGGAAACCATCATTCTAAGTAAACTATCGCAAGGACAGAAAACCAAACACAGGTTCTCACTCATAGGTGGGAATTGAACAGTGAGAACACTTGGACACAGGGTGGGGAACATCACACAATGGGGCTTATCATGGGGTAGGGGGATGGTGGAGGGATAGCATTAGGAGATATACCTAAGGTAAAAGACGAGTTGATGGGTGCTGCCCACCAACATGGCACATGTATGCATATGTAACCAACCTGCACGTTGTGCACATGTACCCTAGAACTTAAAGTATAATAAATAAATGAATGAATGAATGAATAAGAGTTAGGCTCTTAAACTGACTTTGTTACATTCCTTATTGAACCTTCATATTGGTGGCTTTCATATGAACAATTAATATTTTAATTATCAGTCACTTTTAACTGTATATTTAATGCAGATGATAAGCAAGTCTACAATTCAATTTTTATGTCTTTAAGCATACTTCTGGAATCAGTGCAGGTGCCAAAATGAAATAATAGTGTGACTTAAACTAGGCTATAAATGGGGAATTCTGTTAGACTTCATGGTGTAAAGAAAGATGGCTCAAGATGTGAGTACCTGGGCAAACAGGAATGCAAAGTGATTTATAGTGCCAAGATGTATTAATGTTACATCCTTATGTTCTGTTTTTAATAAAGATGTTGTATCAGCATAATAAGTTGAGTTTGGCTTAGAATTGTTATGTATAGAAACTTAGAGTGAGATGATTGGAAGCAAGAAAAGCATGCTTTTTGAATGAACAACATAAGTGTCTGATTGTCTTTTCCTCTTGGTTAAATAAGAGGTACTTCTCAGTGTCACAGTGGGATGAGTCTGAATACTACTTTTTGACAATGTTGTGTCATCAGTGCTATTTTGTTTAATTTTATTCATCTTGTTTTGATGTATTCAGAAAATTTGACTAATCAATCACACTAAGAGAATCAGCAGTAAGACAGGAATATCAGTGTGACCTGCCTAAAGATTTCATTGTGGTTTTTAGAATGTCATATTTTACTTTCTTCCTCCAATGTAATGTTAACATATATTCAGTCAGGTATGTAATAAGAGAACTGATTGATAAACATTTTTAAAATGCTAAGTGATAGTTTATTGATTCTCACTCTGGTCTTCTCTACTTTAGTTTAAATAACTGGAAGCTATGTGATTTGCTAAACAGTTCCTGGTTTAAAATTTATTTTCAGTACTTGCACAACTTCCTTTCAACCTCTTTGAAGAAATAAAAGATTGTATCTTTCAAATATATTGCAGATGATTCTAAATTCTGTGCTCTACTGATACTTCACACAATTGAGAATAGTTTAATAAGACTGGGCATTTATTTAGAATGACTGTTTGGTTAAATATTTTTTGTTCGTAGATAAAATACTTCCTCCTTTTGTTATTTTTTAAGTTATTTAGTCAAAGATAAATATCACTCTTTGATCATACCTAGTCATGCCATATCCTTTAGCATAGCTATGAAGTGAAAGAAAAGAATTACCTTGGAGTTATGGTTTTCAAAAAGTCATGACTAAATTGAGAAAGACAAGACAAAAGCAAAAGCAAAATTCCAGAGATTGAAGTTAGAACTCAGGAAGAGCAATTAAATTAAGATAGTATACAGAACATAAAAGAGTGGCAGAATTCCTTTTTTTTAAAAAAAAAAAAAAAAAAACTCCAATTCTGGAAAACTTGCTGGCTAGGCTATTATCTACAGTTACTTCAACTATTCGTTTATAGTAGTGATATAATATAAAAGGTGTAAACTCATGCCAGCTCTATTTTGTACCTGCTCAAATGGAAATTACTGACCAAATGAAATTCCCTATATTGTATGCTCAAGTGGCTTTGTGAAAGATAATTGAAAAAAATGCTAACAGTCTTTCTTAACAAGAAAAATGTTGTATGTTTCACTTATGTAATAGTTGACCAAATACAATGACTACAAATGTAGAATTCTTATATTTTAAAGTTTGACAGCCCAGGGAGGAATATAGGTAAAATAATAATAATAACAACAACAACACTAAGAATGATAGTAATACTACTAGAGTACAATACTTCCTAAAGATGAAAGAGCTACTGAGACATTACTTTGACATAGAGTCTAGAGGAAGACCAAAGATCTTAGTGATTTTCCCCAAATTCATCTATCTCTAAGGTCAGATTCACACAATCACAAAGAATGCCAACCTGCAGAACACACAGTGAGACACTTTATAGAATGTGCCTAAAAGAACAACAGAGTCTACTGGGAAAAAAACTTATGGCATGATTTACAGTGCAGGCATTATTAACAATAAGGGGAATTGTTTACAATAAATAGGCAGAAGTGTATAATTGACTCAGGTGTTTTCGCTTGTTTTGTTTTTAATTATCACTGGTTCTGTGCAGCAGAGAGTTAAATATTTCTAGACTCCTGCTTGTCATCTATATTTAATCTTTATATTTGTGGGACTTTAAACGAGTAGGGAGGTCTTATTCCTGGATACAATTAAGTGAGGTTTGCACATATATACCATGGAATACTATGCAGCCATAAAAAAAGAATGAGTTCATGTCTTTCGCAGAGACATGGATGAAACTGGAAGCCATCATTTTCAGCAAACTAACACAGGAACAGAAAGCCAGACACTGCATGTTCTCATTCATAAGTGGGAGATGACCAGTGAGAACACATGAACACAGGGAGGGGAACATCACACACCAGGGCCTGTTGGAGGGTGGGGGGCAATGGGACAGAGACCATTAGGACAAATACCTAATGCATGCAGGGCTTAAAACCTAGATGATGGGTTGATAGGTGCACCAAACCACCATGGCACAAGTATACCTATGTAACTTAAAGTAAAATAAATAAAAAATAATAATAAAGTGGGGTTTGCATTTTAACTTCTCATCATTTTCACTTTTTTTCTACTTTTAATAGTTTAACATGCTTCTTTACTTTCTTTGCCAATAGCTTTAATTGTTTCTCTGATGAAATTTAAATGATTCAACAATTAGATTTAATTTGATTTTAAAGAATGACTTTAAAATATGTTATTCATTGACCATACAGTTGTCTTTTTTTAATGTATTATTGCAATGACAGAACTGAGTGTGCATTATGTGAGGTATAATACTCAAAATGTAGTGCCTAATATACTAACATATTATATTAGTTTATAAAAAGGAAAATAAACCTATTTGCTGACAGTCATAATGTCAAATTCTATACTAAGGTGTGAGACCTTATTAGTGATATAGCCCTTCATGGTTTTCATAATCAGTTTATTTCAAGGTGGCTTATACACACACACACACACACACACACACAAATATGCATATGTAAAATACATATATGTATCTATGTAAGCATAATATATACTACATAATATATAGCAGATATACATAAAATACATACATATACATACATATATATACACTTATACCTCTATATACTTATGCACATATATATAAATAAAAATCTCACTTAAGCTTTAACATAGAAAAAAGGTGTAGAAGATTCCCAGAGCACAGGGTATTTGTGGCGAAGTTTGTCAATGTAAGAGACCATGTAGGGCCACAGGAAGGGAAAGCATGACTATTTTATAAATGAGATCCAGGCTAAAATAGGAGTAAATAATTTAGAAAGAGTTAGCAGGACTTTGAGGACAAATTTCATCAACTTTACAAATTATTCTAGATCTCATTCCTCACTTCCTAATGGTCTTGATTTTAACTACTATTGAAGTTAATACTAACTTATAGTGTCTGATTTACATGAATTTGCATTAATGTATTTGCTTTTACTTTTACCATTTTAAACTAAGAAAATTTGGCTTGACATTTCATGTTCAACCAAGCCCAAGCAAGCTTCCAAATAAACGTAAAACTGGTGAGCTTCAGCCAACTCTCTTGGGTTCACAAGGTTTTGACAAGTATTGTCATATTTTACAAAGAAACACGGAGATGAACTCAAATAGAATCACAAAGTCCCATGGATTCTCAAGAATGTGTTATGAAAACTGGGCAGCTCAACTAAATTGAAACAGTGAACCTAGGCCTCTGCTAATCCAGAAACAATGAAACAGTTCATTTAGAAACCTGACCAGGGTCTAGACAAACTTGACTTTTTCTAAAATTGAAGTCCTAAATAGCTAAGTTTGCATGCTATTGGATTTGAAATAAAAATTTACTTCAACTTTTTCTGAGACAAAAAAAAAGGATGGATTTTTAAAAGTCATGCAAAGAGAAAAAGAGGTATTTCTTAATAGCCTGATTATATATTAAAGGAAACATGAGGAACATCTGTCCAGGGTATTAAAACTTAGTTCACTTTTATGGTAAAAATGGATACATATTCTTTGATACTTGTCCAGTTAAAAGCTGAGTTCTATTACTCTTCCTATTAAAAATGGGCTAACTAGTTACCTGTGGGTCTAGAGTCTGTTTGGCGATAATGGTATACCAGTTCTCTAGGTCTGTAACTTACAAAATTGGCTGGTCCCGTGTCCTATATTTTGGAGCATTTATTTGTGGAGTCCTGAGTCATCATGAAAGTAACATACTTATCAGATAAACCACTAGGAAAATTCAAAAAGAAGATTCTACCTGAGCTAGCTATCAAGATATTCCTGCTGAGGCCTTGGCTTGTGAGTTAAGATGTTCTCATATCTCCAGATCACTCCAGGAAGCAACTGAGTAGCTTCAGTGACCATGGGCACCACCACATGGATAATATCGCTTACTCAAGTCCAGCCTCAATTCCAGACCAGAGTTCATTGGTTAAAGCCACAAAACTTCCGGGTGTTTTTTTTAATGCAGATAGATAAAATGGATTACATTGTTAAATTAACCTTATTTATTCTCTATAAGGTCACTGAAATATATTGAGTTCTAGTAAAGTGTGTTTTTAGCAACATGTCCCAGAAGTAATTTGATCAGCTTTATAAAGTTTACACTGAAAATGTCAGTTTATTTTAAGGCAGCAATGATATTGCTAACCACTCAATTATTTTTCAAGCTAAATAACACCTCAAGGGTAGCTCTGCCACATAACACCCAAAATACAAGCCCAAAATTTAAAATAAACTTACATCAAAAACAAAATAAACACATAAAATATAATAAATACAAAGAAGGTATGAAGTATGTAAATCACTGTTTAGAATTTCTTTCAGAGGTTATATAAGCAAGTCACTTCAATATGTATTCTCTCACAAAACTAACAGTCATCGAGCCAGCTGGTTTTCAATTGATTCTGACGTTTGCAATACAAATGATCAATTTCCGCAACATTGATTAAATAAGTCATGCAGTCGATAACATAACAGAAAACACCATGAAGAACAGACTATATTTGAATGTTTTATTGCAAAATCTTGGCAATAGCTTAATAACACAAACTATATTAATGTTTATTCTTTCATAAAAGAATCATCTAAGTCTTTGAGAATAATGCCCTAAGAGCAACTGTAATATCTCATAGAAAATTAAATTTAAAATATTTGTACTTACTTATAAAGCAAAATTACGTGATAAATTGTAAAACTGTAAATACAAAGCAATATATTAAAATGAGTCAAGAGAACACATTAACAAATAAGGGCCGGGCGCGGTGGCTCAAGCCTGTAATCCCAGCACTTTGGGAGGCCGAGACGGGTGGATCACGAGGTCAGGAGATCGAGACCATCCTGGCTAACACAGTGAAACCCCGTCTCTACTAAAAAATACAAAACTAGCCGGGCGAGGTGGCAGGCGCCTGTAGTCCCAGCTACTCGGGAGGCTGAGGCAGGAGAATGGTGTAAACCCGGGAGGCGGAGCTTGCAGTGAGCTGAGATCCGGCCACTGCACTCCAGCCTGGGCGACAGAGCCAGACTCTGTCTCAAAAAAAATAAATAAATAAATAAACAAATAAGGAATAAACTTGGCACTACACAAATTATTTTAAAAGGTAAAAATGACAGCTAAATATCTAAATCATTCTGTTTAATATTACATTTTGATTGTTCTCAATAAATAATAAATTTTTTGGTATTCTTTACAAGTTCAAATCTCAAAAAAATAAGAAATCGTCTCTTGTTTCTTGTCTCTAGATCTAAAAATATTAATTTTATAGATTCTATCCCTTCAATATTTAAAAATTATTTTTCACACTAGTTGCAGATATTCAGTTTGAATGTCTCTGCCTTCCACGTTAACCTACCGAGGTTTGGAATGCATTGGTCTTGTGAGAATACCATGTTTAATATTTTGAGGAACTACCAGACTGGTGCAAGTAAGAGAAAATATCAGAAGTTCTGTTTTTACCTAGCATACATTTAGTGTGCATGTGTCTCTATGGGTTGAGGGTGGAGATGTTGCAGAGACAATACAGTAAACAAGTGAATAAACTGTGCACTATAGAAAATTAAAAAGTGCTACCAAAAAAAAAAAAAAAAAATAGAGAAAGACAAGGGGGCCTAGAAAAGTACCAAGGTGGCAAATGTGAATGCTAGTGTGGAGCAGGTTATTCTAGAACACCTGCAATCCCATCCTGAGGTATTTAGGCACTGATCTCAAGAGGATGATAATTAACCATATAGTGATTGTGATGTAATATTTCAAACAAGGACACAGGGTCAGGTCTATGAAAAGCAAGCAAATTTAACATGTTGGAAAGATGGTAGGGTGTCCAGTAAGTATAATTTGGCTAGCCAATGAGATTTTATTTTACAGTTTTTAATATTCTTTCTTGTATTTCTCAATCTTTCCTTCCCTGCAAACACTATACAATATATTTGATATTTTCCTCAGAATTGAATCATTTGTAAATTTTGTGTTCTCTCTGATTTGATTCATATTATTAAATTATTCAATAGAACAAAGACCAGGTAAGACTCCTGAAACGCATTATTAGAAAATTCCTTGCTGTTCCTAAGTGTCACGATCATCACATTTTGCTCATTAAAAAATTTTGTTGTTTCAAGAAATATATTTTTCCAAATTAAAGGCATTTTAAAGTTTTATTGTATATATGGACAATCACATCTCTCTTTAAATATTTAATATTTCGGCCAGGTGCAGTGGCTCACGCCTGTAATCCCA
Source organism: Trachypithecus francoisi (assembly GCF_009764315.1). Lineage (NCBI taxonomy): Eukaryota > Metazoa > Chordata > Mammalia > Primates > Cercopithecidae > Trachypithecus > Trachypithecus francoisi. The sequence continues at coordinate 52,126,513 of NW_022681463.1, read as the reverse complement.
GCACTTTGAGAGGTCGAGGTGGGTGGATCACGACGATCTTGATCAGGAGATCGAGACCATCCTGGCTAACATGGTGAAACCCCTTCTCTACTAAAAATACAAAAAATTAGCTGGGCATGGTGGCGGGTGCTGTAGTCCCAACTACTTGGGAGGATGAGGCAGGAGAATGGCGTGAACCCAGTAGAGAGAGCTTGCAGTGAGCCGAGATCCCACCACTGCACTCCAGCATGGGCCACAGAGCAAGACTCTGTCTCAAAAAAAAAAAAAAAAACTGACTATTTCAAGAGAATTTGTACAATCTTTGTATAAAATTATATAAAATATGTATTGTGCATATAATTTTCTAAATATATAATATATAGTTTGTCAAGGTAGAGTGCAATCTCTACTACTTCTGGTGGTTAAATAGAAACTTTATGGAGTAATGGATTACAGATTAAGACTTAAATAGGGAGAGCATAACCATGATTCAAAATAGAAGGAAGAGAAGGATCAACAACCCAGAGATGGGGAAATATGTGTTCTGGGGTTGGAAAGCGGTGTGGTTTCAAGCTGAAATGTTACATCTAAGCTAGAAGATATTTTAAGGCCACATTGTGAAAATATTTTAAAAGAACTGTAAGACATTACAAACTGAAAAAAAGAATTAGAAGGTTTTGAGTTAGTTTTTTATACCATGAATTAATATTTCTAGGAATAATGTACGTAGAGCTTGGAAGTTGTAAGTACCAAGATTAGGAAGAAGGGAAAGCTCTACTATCACCTCAATCAGAGGGGAAGACAAATGTCGCAAATTTGGGAGGGTGGGAAAATTATAATACCAAAAGACCAATGTCTACAACTGCCCCTAGGTCTTAGTAGATTTCCGTGAAAATATTGAAAAATCTGATTTAGTTTATTAGTCTTGGTTAAACTGAAAATTAAAAGATGAAATATAAGGAACAAATTCAGTTTCTATGTAACAAAAAATCAAATAAAACCGTGCACGCATATAACCAGAAAATTAATCAGATTTTAAAGTAAGAAATACAGGAGAATATTTATTTTCTGTATGTTCTGTTTCAGCCAAGTCTGTGACAGGGCAGCCTGAATGGCTAATGCTATTTTAGACTTCATTATTATAAATATAACACACAGATCAAAAAGGTTACAGTCTTTCTGGGTATAGGTCAGAAAGTATCTGGTATACAAGGTATAGTGTTTCCTCCTAAAAGCCACTTTCCTATTTTGCAGGATAAAATTTAAAGGCATGTTTAAGGCTTTGTCCAGTTAAACGCTAAACTTTGTTTGGGGCCTCCTTTCAGCTACGACCTCCTCTCACTTGTTTACCTGCAAACAACTTCAGAGCTTTCTTACTCAAGTCTTACAAAGGCCCAGAATCTATAGATAATGTTATATTGTTTACTTGAAATTTGATAAGAAAGCAGATTTTAGGAGTCTTCACCCGCCAAGCACACAAAAATGGTAATTCTGGGTGGTGAGTTAATTAATATGACTATAGTAATTATATGTTAATTAACATGACTGTGGTAATCATTAGACAATGTATACATATATAAAATCATCATGTACACATTGAATGAAACTAAGGAAAAGAGGAGAGGATTTTGATAAACAGAAAAGTAAGGGCCCTATCTATAGGTAGCCACTTTCATTGGAAAAGGCAGAGGCTACCTGCGGAATATAATATGTGCCTGTGGCTATTATTTTGCAAAGGACTTACTTGGCAGTATTCACCATTCCACAAATTATCTTGTTTTCTCTCATCCTCTCGTTTAGTTTACAGTTTACTTTTGCATGAATTTTAATGATTCTCTTTTATTCAATATTCAAGTTCCAATAAAAATTGAAGCTATCCTGTGAAGACTTTCCCAAGTGTTCCAATCAAACAACCTCCTTCTACCATGTTACCACAGCAGCTCATAGAGATGTTTGCTTGAAGAATCATAATATCATTTTATTTAGTTTTATTTAATCTGTTAATATTTTTCAGTTGCATGTAAACACATACATGACAAATCAAGACATAGATTTCACTTTAAAATGTTAAAATAAAAACAGCCAATTGTGAACAACCGTTATAGATATTTGTATTCTTCATTGTTTCTTGGTTAGAAGCAAAAGAAAAATAAACATCTTACTTTAATGTTGGAAATATATTTGACCTTTCTTAATAATAATAATCTATAAATCTGTAGGAGGGATTTCGGGACTCTACCTCAGAGTAATGGCTACCCATCTGCCTGCCCTCCAGCTCAGCAAATTGTTCTCTGACTGGCCTCGTTACAGTAGGTAGCTAGTCAGGTATGAGCAGGGCAGGAGAGGAGTGTTGGGCAACCATCACGTGATGGTTAGGCGGTTGTTAACTGCTTCTCAAAAGTAATAATTGGTCACAGCCGGCACCAAGGGAAGGCAGGCTCCACATGAGAAGAAAAATAATAATAATAATAATAATAATAATAATCTAACATATCCCAGGGTTTTAGGAATATTGTAACTTTGGGACCTAAACTTTTATTGGAGCCTTTCCAAAAAATCACCAGGTGAACACATGTAGGATTGGGTTAAGAGTGATGAGATCAGAGCTTTAGAAAGGACCGGTCAGTCACGGGGTCCCTGCTGAATAATAATAATCATTATTATATGGAGCTTACAAACTCAATAAATGGAAAGATAAAATAACAGTGTCAAACAGATGTAGTGGAAATGAGGAAAAGTTATATAGGAAAACAGGAGTCTATGATTAGAAAAAGGAATGTTAGAGGTACATTTAAGTTTTATTTAACACAGAGGAGTTGCAAATAGTGACAATATCCAAGATGACATCTTGGCTATAGAAAGCAGCACAGAGAAAGACATAGGGAGTTGCAGAAAATTTAAAATTCTGAGGTTCTGGTGTAGCATTGGTCATTCACATAAACAGTCACATCAACAATAAGAATAGGCTGGGTGCCAAAGACTTCAATTGGTTCTGGGGAGTGTTGTTGAAAGGTTAGTAGATTGGAGCAATTACGAGATGCCGGAATTATTCTATACAGGTGTGGAGGATCAAGAATTTAAACATAAGAGGGGAACCAGGTGAATTGTCAAACCACCTATATACAGAGCAAGGAAAAAGGAGTAAACGTTTTTGACAGAATTTGAGTGGAAGAGATATCTAGTGTATTAGTCCATTCTTTCATTGCTATAAAGAAATACCTGAACTGGGTAACTTACAAGAAAACAATTTTAGTTGGCTCACAGTTCGGTAAACAGTGTCGGCATCTGCTTCTCCAGAGGCCTGATGAAGCTTTTACTCATGGCAGAAGGTAAAGCAGGAGCAGGCACATTTCATGGCCAGAGCCAGAGCAAGAGAGAGAAATGGAGGAGATGCCACACACTTTTAAATGACCAGATCTCTCAGACCTCAGTCACTATCAAGCAGACACACCAATTCATGAGGGATACGCCCCCATTATCCAATCACTCCCACCAGGCCCTACCTCTAGTACTAGGGATTACAACTCAATGTGAGATTTACGTAGGGAAATTATACAAACTATATCACCTAGGAACTGAAGATTTCTTTCAGTGGAGGCAAGGATGGGATATTAAAATATCCTGTTAAGATATTACAAAGCCTTAAATGGTAAGCAGAATTGTTTAATACATCATGGGTTCTCTAGAATATGCTGTGTTACCATTTGCCATAGAAGGAAACACTGCATTTATAACGTTCATAACAAAATCCACAGAACAATTTGGGGATAAAGGAAATAAAAAGGAGATGGGACAATGGCCTTCCATTGATAGTAATGTGATAATGATAGTGTTTATGGAATGAACACAAAAATATGTTGGTATTAAGTGAGCCTCAAATTCCAAAAGGAGGATGATCAAAATATAATGCAATCTAGAACAAGTTTTCTTACATATAGTTAGGAAGGTTAGAATGTGGTGATTTTTTAAAACTCTCAGTAGAAATAGTTTATTATTCTCAATGCTCTCCATACCAATTGAGCCAGTTTTAGTAACTGATTTTACGTTTGAAATACTTTCACACTTTTTCTTATGAATAAACGTAGCAAGAGATCTTAAAATATTAATCTTCTCCAAAGCCCTTATAAAAGAGAATTTCCCCCACTTATTCAGAGGTGATTGTATGGCTCTAAGATAAAATAGATTTCTTATGAAAGGACTGCAAAGAGTAAGAAACCATGTTCAGTTTTGCATCTCCAAATTAGGCCCTTGAAACTTACGTAAAATTTAATAGCTTTGAAAAATCACAGATTGTGATTTGCATAAACTGGTATTGTTAAGAAAAGTCACGGGAAAGTTTTCTTTTCTTCAAATGTGGGTAGTAATGGATGCCATCGCTTTTTTACATTATAAAAATTAAATTAGGTATCATATTTACAAGTTTCTTTATACTTTACATATTATAGCTTTTTATGAGTGCTAAATCTTGTCTCAACAATTACGTTACCAATATATTCATTACTATGGCCCCAGACAAGCAACCTCTTCGTCACCTGGGAAGTCATTAGAAACTTAAACACAATAACCCCAATATAAACTGGTGCAAGAGAAATTTGAGAACCACTGTTCTACACCAGTAAATTGAATTAACTGATAACCACTAAAGAAAAGGAACCTGTTTAGAGAAGAAACATGTGGTTCTAGGATAAAAACTCTGTTACAAACGTTGTGACAAAATATCTAAAATATTTCATTTTTGTACAGCTACTGTGTTTACATGGATGTTTTGACAAGGAGAGATTTTTCAGTATGATGGAAAATGATCACATGGATTATAGAGGAGTTGCAAGATGAATTAGATCGAAATATCATTCCAGCAGTGTTGATAGCCAGATATAAACGAGCCTCTGCATTAGCTATTAATCTTGGCTAACTTAATGGGGTTATGTATTGTTAGTTTCTTCTTATTAACATGTATGAATTTGTTATTGGTTTATATATGTATCCATCTATTTGTGTATATTTCTGCTTGGTTCCTGCTGTCTTCTTAAATGTTAAACGTTTTACATTTTAATTGTTTAAACTTAAGCATTTATGTAGTTTAACATGCACTATATTTGTAAAAGTTTAGTTATACCAACAACAAACCAATTTTAAACAATATAAATTGATATCATCTTTTCCCTTTCCACCTTATTACTGTGATACAGTGACCTTTCAATTGCAGCTTTGGAGTTATAATAACATAGGTGGTAGTGTCAGTGATATAATTCTCAAAATGTTTAATGTCAATTCTACCCCTCAAGGAGTAAACTCTATATTGGAAGCTGAATATAAGGTTAGAAGTAGAGGTCAAAGCAAAGTGCGCTGGCTCAGTCATACTAATAAACTCATATACTCAGTAGGCTAATAGAAAATGAGCAGAAATAGGTGAAATCAGGGAAATGTAGACCTTCAGTTATGGGGATGAATTACTCCCAAGATCCCGAGTCTGACTGCTTCTTGAAAACCTGCATTTGTCTAACTAAACATCAACAAATATATTTACTTATTATTCTACAAGCCAGATCAGAAATATTCTAATGTTTGTTAAGTCTGAAACATAGATCCAACCATTTCAAAGATTATACAGTCTTAGAAGTACATAGAGGGTTTATCAGCAAATAGAAAAATACTAGGTGTAAAAATGCAATAGAAAAAAAAGCACAATACACACACACACACACAAACCCACATATATTCATATGGTGCTGTATCTTTACTTGCTATGGACTACTGCAGACATCATATAAATAAAATATAATACATCATTAGATGCCTGAAATTTCCATTTATCTATACAATTTTAGTTGATGCCACAAATGAAAAGTAGAAAGTGGATAGTGGTGGATGGTTGTGTGCACTTGAATAAATAACCAGGGTAGCAAAAGTGATAAGTAATAGAAGTGCAGAGAGAAAGAATGTAACAGACACAGAGAGAATTTACTTTTCTAAAAAATTACAGATTATCTTGCAATTTATAAACTCTTTAACTTGCAAGCATTTATACTGAAGCAAGGCTGACTGAAAAAGAAAAGTTTACAGATGTTTCAATAAATTAAACAATGAATTAAAGTGAAGCAAAGGGGTAAAAATATTAAGTTAAAATTACCAAGCTGAACTAATACTGACAACTGCTGCATTTCATCTTGAGAGTTCGTGACTCGGAGTTTTGAGTACAAAATTAATGACACGACTCTTTCGAAAAAATAGAAGTAGAATCTGAAAAACCTTTCTAAAAGATATATTCAGCTGTTTAGGGGAGGGGGGAAAGAAAGCAGGTAACTGATCAAGAAGCAAAAGCTTTCTATAAAAACTGAAAATATAGTATGAGAACAGACTCACTGGTCAAATTCAAGTTTAAATAATTCTTACAAAAAGATTGAATTTATCAATATCACTTATTGTTTTTCAGACGGATAGACTCCCTTTATGATCCTATGTAGAAGTGCAGTCATGCACCACATAATGAAGCTTCTGTCTGCCATAGACTAAACATATGATGGTGGTCCAATAAGATTATAATTGAGCTGAAAAATTCCTATTGATGAATTACAGTGTAGCCATCATAAAACCATAGAGCAATACATTACTTGAGTTTGTAGTAATGCTGGTGTAAACAAACCTATGTGACTACACAGCCAGTCACATAAAAGTATAACACATACAATTATATATACTACATAATACTTGATCATGAAGATAAACAACTGTTATTAGTTTGTGTTTATTATCCTTTACTTTTTTATCATTATTGTTTGTACTCCCTATTAAAAATAGAGAAGTCTACCTATTAAAATAAAAGTTAACTGCAAAAAAGCCTCAGACAGGACATCCAGGAGGTAATCCGAGGAAAGCATTGTTATCACAGATGACACGACACAGGAGATGCCAGCTCTGTATACTTTAATGCCCCTGAAGACTTTCCAGTGGAATAAGATAAAGATGGAAGACAGTAGTATTGATGATGCGAACCTTGTATAGACGGAGGCTAATATTTGTGTTTGTGTCTTACTGTTTAATAAAGGTTAAAATGTGAAAAAAATAATAATAATTTGAAAAATAAAACTGCCTATGGAATAAGAATATAAAGAAAAATATTTTTGTACAGCTACACTATATATGTGTGTTAAGATGTTATTACAAGAATCAAATTTTTTAATTAGAAATTTTGTAAAGTTATCACAAGTTGTTTTATTTATTATTGAAGAAAAAAATTAAATAAATAAATTTAGTGTAGTATGTGTACAGTGTTTATAAAGCATGGAGTAGTGTAATGTCTTAGATCCTCACGTTTGAAACCACCCAACTCTCCCATGGAACTGATGTTTATGGTTTCTTTTGAAAAAACTTAGAAATTGACCCCCTCAGTTTAAAAGTTGAAAAAAGCTATATTTGTCTTATCTGAGTTCCTTTCTTAGGAAACCAACAACAAGTCCTCCCAGATAGTATCAAGGAACTGAAACTTACCAAATCACTGCATCTGGACAATGAGACCCCTCGCCCATCATGACTGCCTAACTGACCACCTAGTTCATTTTGACCAACTCCTCTTCAGTAACCCTCTGTAATTCCTCTTTCCCTACACATGGTTACATTTCTTCCCTGTAATATCAACCCATAATTTTAGTCAATTGAGGAGATGAATTTTAGAGTGCTCTCCCATTTCATTGGCTGCAGCACCCAAGTAAAGCCTTATTCCCTGGCAGCACCCGTTGTCTTAGTGATTGATTTTCTGTGCAGCAAGCAGCAGGGCCTAGATGGTACCCCTGGCATTTTGGTAACATGTTCACTCACTGCTCACTTATTCACACAGAGCAACTTCCAGCCCTGCAAGTTCCATTCATGGTAATTGCCCTATAAGCACCAAACAGTATTTATGATACCTTATGCTGTACCCTTTTTATCTTTTATGTCATATTTTCAACTATCCCTTTTCTAAGTTTATGTATGTTTAGACAGACAAATACCACTATGGTAAAACTGTCTACAGTATTCAATGTAGTAACATTGTATATAGAGTTATAGCTTAGGAGCAATAAGCTATACTATGCAATCTAGGTGTGTAGGCTATGTCATCTAAGTTTGTGTAAGTATACTCTACATTGTTCGTACAAAAATGAAATCTCCTAAGGATGCATTTATCAGAAGGTATTCTCCTCATTAAGGAATGTGTGATTGTAACTGACATAGCATGTCCTATTGACTAGAAAACTATAACAGTGGAAACTTGCTATGAAATTTTTAAAATATGCTAATAATCTTAATCAACCTCTTGCATCAAAAGCAACCTAAGTTAGAAGATGTTTTTACACTTAAATAGTATTCCACTCCTCAAAAAGAAGTGATCTATACAAATAATGTTATCTGAATGTCTGAATCTTGAAAACATAGAGTGTCAACAAAATTTATTTCCTAAATTTTCATTAGTCTTTGACTGTGAAACTGAAATTAATTAGTTCCAAGAGTATAAGATATCATCTTTACATTGTATTCCATATAATTTTGTCTTAGCATTAAATTAATCTTTTCTAATACATAGTAGTAAGATTTAAAAAGTTTCTTGTTGACTCTTCTTTTTATTTTTATTATTTTTTATTATACTTTTAAGTTCTAAGGTACATGTGCATAACGTGCAGGTTTGTTACATGTGTATATACACGCCATGTTGGTGTGCTGCACCCATTAACTCGTCATTTACATTAGGTATATCTCCTAATGCTATTCCTCTCTGCTCCCACCACCCCACAAAAGACCCTGGTGTGTAATGTTCCCCTTCCTGTGTCCAAGTGTTTTCATCATTCATTTCTCACCTGTGAGTGAGAACATGCGGTGTTTGGTTTTTTGTCCTTGCGATAGTTTCCTGAGAATGATGGTTTCCAGCTGCATCCATGTCCCTACAAAGGACATGAACTCATCCTTTTTATGGTGGTATAGTATTCCATGGTGTATGTGTGCCACATTTTCTTAATCCAGTTTATCATTGATGGACATTTGGGATGCTTCCAAGTCCTTGCTATTGTGAATAGTGCTACAATAAACATACGTGTGCATGTGTCTTTATAGCAGCATGATTTATAATCCTTTGGGTATATACCCAGTAATGGGAAGGCTGGGTCAAATGGTATTTCTAGTTATAGATCCTTGAGGAATCACCTGCCCATATTGTCATTCTTATCTGAATGTTGAGCTAAGATAAAGAATAATTGCAGAATTTTATCTGGGATACACCAGAATCCAATTTGTTTTTAAAGTAGTTAACTCTAGCTATGAAGAAAACCTATGTGATGAAAATAATACTGCAGATGAAAAAAATTAAGTCATTTTTGTAGTCGTATAGTTAAGAAAAGCAAATATCTTGGCCTAGGACAGAGATAAAAATATAAAGGCTTATTGAATGTGGGAAGTTATTCAGATTATTGAAAGCCATCAATATAGTAATAGGAGGAGTCTAAGATGAGTGTCAGTTCTTTTCTCTTGGATAACTGAATTAATAGAGAGGTCTATGATCAAAATGCAGAGCAGGAACTTTAAAAGGCAAGATAAAAATCTAATGTTTTAATGTTGGTAGTATGGTGCCCATGGAAAATCCAGGTAGAGATATTCAGAAACTAATAAAATAATGTGTTTCTTGGTCAGAAAACAGTTATAAGCTATAAAACTGAATTGTATTATGAAGGCTAAAAATCATACCTATTCTCTTTAATTCTTAGTTGGGATCTTTGGTTAAATCTAAGAATCAAATGAACAGAAGTCAGATTGACAGGAGGAAAACATACAAGTCATTAATTTTTACATGTACAAGGTGATCTTCACAAGAGAGTAAAGACTTGAATAAATAGCCAAAGCACAAAGCTTTTGTACCTTTAAGCAAATAAATGATACATTTGCAAATAAAAGGTAAGACAAAGGGGCTTGGGGCTAGGCGCAGTAAATTGTAAGGCAGTCACTGGAAGACGTATGGGGCGGGGGGGATATAAAGCTAGTGAAAGATAATAATTTGTTTAGTAAGTTTATTTGTAGAGATTCTTTGCGGCATCAATTCCCAGTCTTTGGTGATAAGTGTTATTTTCTCATCCTGGTACGGAAGAGAATCTTTCTCAAAGAAATTTTTGGAAAGGGTACTTAGTTTTATTTTTGAGACACGGTCTCACTGTGTTGCCCAGACTGGTCCTGAACTCCTGACCTCAAGTGATTCTCCCGCCTCACTGGGATTATAGTCGTGAGCCACCACATTCCACCAATCAAATAAATTGTTGTGGCTTACTGTGAATAGAGGAGGACAAGATAGATAGCCCTTTCTGCATCTGGTGTTTCTCAAATGAATATAATGAGTAGGCGTATTTTGAGATGTCATGACCTTAACTCCTTTAATCAGTAGAGTATCGCTGGTGATCGTCTGAGGGAAGCACACAAGAAGAAGAATGGTCTAAGAATAAAACTCTGAGTAAAAATATTATTTAGTGGATTGGAGAAAAAAATCCCTTGAAGATTAAATGGTACATTAATCAAAGCAGTCTAAGGAAAGGGAGGATAGCATAGTATCACATTAGATATGGGAGCAGAGATTTCACGAAGTGAACATCCACCAGTGCAGTAGAAGACACAAGAAAAAAAAACAAACTAACTAACAACTAGCATATTGTTTATAACTTAATAAAGTTATTGGCAAACATATTGATGAAAAACAATTTGAGTTGTCCTGTAAGTTACTGGGAAGTAAGGGAGAGAGAGAGCATGTGTGTATTCCCTTTCAAGAAATTCGGATTAAAAAAAGACAGAGTTAGATTGGACCTACCACTCTACCACTCCATACAAGGTCAAGGCAGAAAAACAAACCAATAATGGAACGAACAAGTATGAGTAGCCTAGAGATAAAAAGAAAAATGGACATACAAGAAAGATGCAAGAACCACAGGGAGGTGTGAACATAGAATCACTTAATGGGATTTCTGAAAGTAAGCTCAAAGACATGCTCTATTCAGCTATATTTAACTTTTTGTTTTGTTTTGTTTATTTATTTAGGATATCGCATATCTACATAGTACCTCCTAGAGGCAAACTCATCTTTTGTGTATTCATTCTGGGTTATAATTTTGGTATCAATAAATCTAATCTTTGTCAGAAATATAAAGAAATAGAAGAGTCATATTTAAGTTTTATTGATTTCTAAGCATTTCCTTAAAATGTGGGAAGAAAATAGAAGAGTCATAGAAATATGCTGGAGGAGCAATGACAAGATGGCCGAATAGGAACAGCTCCAGTCTTCAACTCCCAGCGCGAGCGACACAGAAGACCGGTGATTTCTGCATTTTCAACTGAGGTACTGGGGTCATCTCTCTAGGGAGTGCCGGACAATCGGTGCTGGTCAGCTGCTGCAGCCTGACCAGCGTGAGCTGAAGCAGGGCGAGGCATCGCCTCACCTGGAAGCGCAAGGGGGAAGGAAATCCCTTTTCCTAGCCAGGGGAACTGAGACACACAACACCTGGAAAATCGGGTAACTCCCACCCCAATACTGCGCTTTAAGGAAACAGGCACACCAGGAGAATATATCCCATACCTGGCCGGGAGGGTCCCACGCCCACGGAGCCTCCCTCACTGCTAACACAGCCGTCTGCAGCGATCTATCCGCAAGGCAGCAGCGAGGCTGGGGGAGAGGCGCCCGCCATTGCTGAGGATTAAGTAGGTAAACAAAGCCGCTGGGAAGCTCGAACTGGGTGGAGCTCACAGCAGCTCAAGGAAGCCTGCCTGTCTCTGTAGACTCTACCTCTGTGGACAGCGCACAGCTGCAGCCATTAGGGGAAAGAGCGGGGGCGTGCAGACGCGAACGACTCTGTCTGACAGCTTTGGGGAGAGCCGTGGATCTCCTAACGCGGAGGTTGAGATCCGAGAACGGACAGACTGCCTGCTCAGGTGGGTCCCTGACCCCTGAGTAGCCTAGCTGGGAGACATCCCCCACTAGGGGCAGTCTGACACCCCACACCTCACAGGGTGGAGTCACCCCTGAGAGGAAACTTCCAAAGAAAGAATCAGACAGGTTCACTCACTGTTCAGCAATATTCTATCTTCGGCAACCTCTGCTGCTGACACCCAGGCAAACAGGGTCTGGAGTGGACCTCAAGCAATCTCCAACAGACCAACAGACAGTCCTTCTGACTGTCAGAAGGAAAACTATCAAACAGGAAGGACACCTATACCAAAACCCCATCAGTACGTCACCATCATCAAAGACCAGAGACAGATAAAACCACAAAGATGGGGAAAAAGCAGGGCAGAAAAGCTGGAAATTCAAAAAATAAGAGCGCATCTCCTCCTGCAAAGGAGCGCAGCCCATCGCCAGCAACGGATCAAAGCTGGTCAGAGAATGACTTTGACGAGATGAGAGAAGAAGGCTTCAGTCCATCAAACCTCTCAGAGCTAAAGGAGGAATTACGTACCCAGCGCAAAGAAACTAAAAATCTTGAAAAAAAAGTGGAAGAATTGACAGCTAGACTAATTAATGCAGAGAAGATCATAAACGAAATGACAGAGATGAAAACCATGACACGAGAAATACGTGACAAATGCACAAGCTTCAGTAACCGACTCGATCAACTGGAAGAAAGAGTATCAGCGATTGAGGATCAAATGAATGAAATGAAGCGAGAAGAGAAACCAAAAGAAAAAAGAAGAAAAAGAAATGAACAAAGCCTGCAAGAAGTATGGGATTATGTAAAAAGACCAAATCTACGTCTGATTGGGGTGCCTGAAAGTGAGGGGGAAAATGGAACCAAGTTGGAAAACACTCTTCAGGATATCATCCAGGAGAACTTCCCCAACCTAGTAGGGCAGGCCAACATTCAAATTCAGGAAATACAGAGAACGCCACAAAGATACTCCTCCAGAAGAGCAACTCCAAGACACATAATTGCCAGATTCACCAAAGTTGAAATGAAGGAAAAAATCTTAAGGGCAGCCAGAGAGAAAGGTCGGGTTACCCACAAAGGGAAGCCCATCAGAATAACAGCAGACCTCTCGGCAGAAACTCTACAAGCCAGAAGAGAGTGGGGGCCAATATTCAACGTTCTTAAAGAAAAGAATTTTCAACCCAGAATTTCATATCCAGCCAAACTAAGCTTCATCAGTGAAGGAGAAATAAAATCCTTTACAGATAAGCAAATGCTTAGAGATTTTGTCACCACCAGGCCTGCCTTACAAGAGACCCTGAAGGAAGCCCTAAACATGGAAAGGAACAACCGGTACCAGCCATTGCAAAAACATGCCAAAATGTAAAGAACATCGAGGCTAGGAAGAAATTGCATCAACTAACGAGCAAAATAACCAGTTAATATCATAATGACAGGATCAAGTTCACACATAACAATATTAACCTTAAATGTCAATGGACTAAATGCTCCAATTAAAAGACACAGACTGGCAAACTGGATCAAGAGTCAAGACCCATCAGTCTGCTGTATTCAGGAGACCCATCTCACATGCAGAGACATACATAGGCTCAAAATAAAGGGATGGAGGAAGATCTACCAAGCAAATGGAGAACAAAAAAAAGCAGGGGTTGCAATCCTAGTCTCTGATAAAACAGACTTTAAACCATCAAAGATCAAAAGAGACAAAGAAGGCCATTACATCATGGTAAAGGGATCAATTCAACAGGAAGAGCTAACTCTCCTAAATATCTATGCACCCAATACAGGAGCACCCAGATTCATAAAGCAAGTCCTTAGAGACCTACAAAGAGACTTAGACTCCCATACAATAATAATGGGAGACTTCAACACTCCACTGTCAATATTAGACAGATCAACGAGACAGAAAGTTAACAAGGATATCCAGGAATTGAACTCATCTCTGCACCAAGCGGACCTAATAGACATCTATAGAACTCTCCACCCCAAATCAACAGAATATACATTCTTCTCAGCACCACATCGCACTTATTCCAAAATTGACCACATAATTGGAAGTAAAGCACTCCTCGGCAAATGTACAAGAACAGAAATTATAACAAACTGTCTCTCAGACCACAGTGCAATCAAACTAGAACTCAGGACTAAGAAACTCAATCAAAACGCTCAACTACATGGAAACTGAACAACCTGCTCCTGAATGACTACTGGGTACATAACGAAATGAAAGCAGAAATAAAGATGTTCTTCGAAACCAATGAGAACAAAGATACAACATACCAGAATCTCTGGGACACATTTAAAGCAGTGTGTAGAGGGAAATTTATAGCACTAAATGCCCACAAGAGAAAGCAGGAGAGATCTAAAATGGACACTCTAACATCACAATTAAAAGAACTAGAGAGGCAAGAGCAAACACATTCAAAAGCTAGCAGAAGGCAAGAAATAACTAAGATCAGAGCAGAACTGAAGGAGATAGAGACACAAAAAACCTCCAAAAAATCAATGAATCCAGGAGTTGGTTTTTTGAAAAGATCAACAAAATTGACAGACCGCTAGCAAGACTAATAAAGAAGAAAAGAGAGAGGAATCAAATAGTCGCAATAAAAAATGATAAAGGGGATATCACCACCGACCCCACAGAAATACAAACAACCATCAGAGAATACTATAAATGCCTCTACGCAAATCAACTAGAAAATCTAGAAGAAATGGATAATTTCCTGGACACTTACACTCTCCCAAGACTAAACCAGGAAGAAGTTGAATCCCTGAATAGACCAATAGCAGGCTCTGAAATTGAGGCAACAATTAATAGCCTACCACCAAAAAAAGTCCAGGACCAGATGGATTCACAGCTGAATTCTACCAGAGGTACAAGGAGGAGCTGGTACCATTCCTTCTGAAACTATTTCAATCAATAGAAAAAGAGGGAATCCTCCCCAACTCTTTTTATGAGGCCAACATCATCCTGATACCAAAGCCTGGCAGAGACACAACAAAAAAAGAGAATTTTAGACCAATATCCCTGATGAACATCGATGCAAAAATTCTCAATAAAATACTGGCAAACCGGATTCAGCAGCACATCAAAAAGCTTATCCACCATGATCAAGTGGGCTTCATCCCTGGGATGCAAGGCTGGTTCAACATTCGCAAATCAATAAACGTAATCCAGCATATAAACAGAACCAAAGTCAAGAACCACATGATTATCTCAATAGATGCAGAAAAGGCTTTTGACAAAATTCAACAGCCCTTTATGCTAAAAACGCTCAATAAATTCGGTATTGATGGAACGTACCTCAAAATAATAAGAGCTATTTATGACAAACCCACAGCTAATATCATACTGAATGGGCAAAAACTGGAAAAATTCCCTTTGAAAACTGGCACAAGACAGGGATGCCCTCTCTCACCACTCCTATTCAACATCGTGTTGGAAGTTCTGGCTAGGGCAATCAGGCAAGAGAAAGAAATCAAGGGTATCCAGTTAGGAAAAGAAGAAGTCAAATTGTCCCTGTTTGCAGATGACATGATTGTATATTTAGAAAACCCCATTGTCTCAGCCCAAAATCTCCTTAAGCTGATAAGCAACTTCAGCAAAGTCTCAGGATACAAAATTAATGTGCAAAAATCACAAGCATTCTTATACACCAGTAACAGACAAGCAGAGAGCCAAATCAGGAATGAACTTCTATTCACAATTGCTTCAAAGAGAATAAAATACCTAGGAATCCAGCTTACAAGGGATGTAAAGGACCTCTTCAAGGAGAACTACAAACCACTGCTCAGTGAAATCAAAGAGGACACAAACAAATGGAAGAACATACCATGCTCATGGATAGGAAGAATCAATATCGTGAAAATGGCCATACTGCCCAGGTGATTTATAGATTCAATGCCATCCCCATCAAGCTACCAATGAGTTTCTTCACAGAATTGGAAAAAACTGCTTTAAAGTTCATATGGAACCAAAAAAGAGCCCGCATTGCCAAGACAATCCTAAGTCAAAAGGACAAAGCTGGAGGCGTCACGCTACCTGACTTCAAACTATACTACAAGGCTACAGTAACCAAAACAGCATGGTACTGGTACCACAACAGAGATATAGACCAATGGAACAGAACAGAGTCCTCAGAAATAATACCACACATCTACAGCCATCTGATCTTTGACAAACCTGACAAAAACAAGAATTGGGGAAAGGATTCCCTATTTAATAAATGGTGCTGGGAAAATTGGCTAGCCATAAGTAGAAAGCTGAAACTGGATCCTTTCCTTACCCCTTATACGAAAATTAATTCAAGATGGATCAGAGACTTAAATGTTAGACCTAATACCATAAAAACCCTAGAAGAAAATCTAGGTAGTACCATTCAGGACATAGGCATGGGCAAGGACTTCATGTCTAAAACACCAAAAGCAACGACAGCAAAAGCAAAAATTGACACATGGGATCTAATTAAACTAAAGAGCTTTTGCACAGCAAAAGAAACTACCATCAGAGTGAACAGGCAACCTACAGAATGGGAAAAAATTTTTGCAACCTACTCATCTGACAAAGGGCTAATATCCAGAATCTACAAAGAACTCAAACAAATATACAAGAAAAAAACAAACAACCCCATCAAAAGTGGGCAAAGGATATGAACAGACATTTCTCAAAAGAAGACATCCATACAGCCAACAGACACATGAAAAAATGCTCATCATCACTGGCCATCAGAGAAATGCAAATCAAAACCACAATGAGATACCATCTCACACCAGTTAGAATGGCAATCATTAAGAAGTCAGGAAACAACAGGTGTTGGAGAGGATGTGGAGAAATAGGAACACTTTTACACTGTTGGTGGGATTGTAAACTAGTTCAACCATTATGGAAAACAGTATGGCGATTCCTTAAGGATCTAGAACTAGATGTACCTATGACCCAGCCATCCCACTACTGGGTATATACCCAAAGGATTATAAATTACTCTACTACAAAGACACATGCACACGTATGTTTATTGCGGCACTATTCACAATAGCAAAGACTTGGAATCAACCCAAATGTCCATCTGTGACAGACTGGATTAAGAAAATGTGGCACATATACACCATGGAATACTATGCAGCCATAAAAAGGATGAGTTTGTGTCCTTTGTAGGGACATGGATGCAGCTGGAATCCATCATTCTTAGCAAACTATCACAAGAAGAGAAACCAAACACCGCATGTTCTCACTCATAGGTGGGAACTGAACAATGAGATCACTTGGACTCGGGAAGGGGAACATCACACACTGAGGCCTATCATGGGGAGGGGGGAGGAGGGAGGGATTGCATTGGGGAGTTATACATGATATAAACGTCATGCACATGTACCCTAGAACTTAAAGTATAATAAAAAAATAAAATAAAATAAAAAAATAAAAAAATAAAATAAAAAAAAAAATAAAGAGTAGGAAAACAAAACAAAAAAAAATAAATAAAAAAAAAAAAATAAAAACATCAAAATGTAGTCATATGGTCCTTATAAAAGAAATGGCAAAAACCAGCCAACAATCACACGGAAGTTTGAAAATAAAAGGACAGAAATACTAACAAAGTTGTAACTCCAGCAACAAAAATTAAAGAGTGATATAAAAGATTTGGAAAACAAAATTAGCAGTTTTGCTTTAAGTTTACATAGAATGTGATTTGACTGTGTCCCCACCTCATCTGGAATTGTAATCCAGATTGTAATCTCTGCATGTTGAGGGAGGGACTTGGTGGGAGGTGACTGGATTATGGGAGCAGCTTCCCCCATGCTGTTCTCGTGATATTGAGTGAGTTCTCATGAGATCTAATTGTTTGATTAGTATCTGGTGCTTCCTGCTTCTCTCTCTCTCTCTCCTGTCACCATGTAAGACGTGTCTCTCTTCCCCTTTGCCTTCCACCCTGATTGTAACTTTTCTGAGGCTCCCTCAGCCATGCAGAACTGTGAGTCAATTAAACCTCTTTTGTTTATAAATTACCCAGTGGGTAGTATGTTTATAGCAGTGTGAGAATGGACTAATACAGAATGTTTACAAAATTTGATTATGTAATAAGTCACAAATAAATGCTAATAATTTCAAGAAAAAAAAAAAAAAAAAAAGAAATATGCTGGAGGAAAATTGAACATATTCTTTTGGAGGAATTCAAAAGCTAGTGAGATATTTTGCTTGAAAAAAGTAGGAAAATATTACATGAGTTCACATGAATATTTAACAGACTGATATATTCTATTGAAGTTTAACAAGCAGCTTCACATCCCTTCAGTCTTTCCACTCCTGACTGCACTAACACCTGTTTTACTCAATTCTGAAGTAAAATGTACATCAGATTTTCTTAGAGGATTGTAAACATGTTCAAAGGTAGTCCAGGGTGAGGATGTGTTGCTGGTGCAAATTGCTTTTTAATATTTCTAGACATATAAACCTCCCCTCAGCCATCCTCCTCACACAACTTCATATTAACCTAATGATCTGACTATAACAAATTGTCTAACTGCATTTTGCTGCCAAACTGCTTTACAGTTAAGCTGTTGCTTCATGCTTGCCCCTTTTTGTTCCGCCAAATCATTTGCTGTTCATCTCCGAGGCATAGTAAAAAGTGACACGCAGGGATTTGAAATGGATGTAATCATGTACACAGCAATGCAAATATCATTAATTTATTTACCATGTACTCTACAGTGCGTATTTTGTATTTAGTATTAGAATTATAGCTTTATTGAGAAAACATCGTATAGGGAGATTTATTTTATTGTTGCTTACCATTCAAAAATAATTGTTAGTGTATCATGATAATTTACTAATTTATAACTCTTAATTCTGCTGTTAGATGAGCATCTCATAATTGTACAATAATAATATGTGTCTTCTATGTGCCTCAGGTTTAATGTTTAACTTTGATTTAAGTGGCATTTGATTACAAAGGGAATCTACTGTTCCTTTTCTGAGGAGGATCCCTGTAAGCCGTCAGCACAATGCTACATTTGCCTAGTGAAACCCAGATAATGACAATTGCTTGATTATTGTTAACAACCACTGTTTTATAAGTTTCTTATTCTTAAGATCACTTTAGTCATTTAATTATTCTGTATTTTATTATGTTGACTTCATTTAGCTTTTAACTACTCAGGATTTTTACACTGAGTTATGTTTAAATACTTACCTTTCTAATTCTCATAACCCAGTTTTGGATGCAGTATAGTTTGTAATTTATTAAAGCTTTTTAAAGTACATTTAAATAAATTTTCTCTACATTCATGAAAAAATTAAAATGCATGCTTGTAACTCATTGATTTGGGTAATTTCTGAAAAGACTTTTACCTGGAAATATAGTAGCAGTTTTAGGGGGTGGGGAACTTGTATTATATTATTTAATATTTAGATCAATGATATTTATTAATCTGAGTTAATTCGTTCTAGGTATGGTTTTAGAATATATTCACTCTTCTCGAGGAGCTAATTATTTCTATATATATTCACCCCAGGCTCAAACTCCTTGGAATACAATTACTTTTAGAATTGATGCTCCATATCCTTAAATTCATATTATGTTGTGAGTAAAATACATAAATATATTTAATGAACAATATGAGAGATAATTTTCATAAAAATAAAAGTTTAGGCAAGACTAATGTCCTCATGTTCAACTCAGTCAATTTATGCGTGGCCTGTTCTTTCTCCTGGAGGCTAACATTTTGTCATTGTCTTCAAGCAGAAGGACTTTCTAAGAGATCTTGGATATGACCAGACGATTTTGCAATTAGTTTTCCCCTTCATTGATAGGGTTTTTTTCTGACTAGCAAGTTCATGATTAATTTGCAAATCAAAAAATGTCAGAACATTTCTTTCTTTCTACTTCATCCTCTGCAACATTGACATTTCTGACCAGCCTTGCCTAGTCACACTCTCTTTTCTTCACATCTGTAACCCTGCACTTGCCTTTATTTGATTTTTTTTCTTTTAGGTTGTTCCTGTTCTTTCCTTCAGTCAGTATGTCAGGCGGTCAATAAAAAGAAATAATCAGAAATAAACTTTGACCACAAGGAATTCTAACAAACATAATATAGTTTTTAAAACCCTTATTTTCCTATTTATTTATTGGAGACTCTCATTAATTTTTCACAGCTTCAAATTCTTAGAAGACTCTCAAATACTTCTTTTTAATTTCAACCTCTACCAAAGTTCCTGTGTGTCCAGATCTTGACTTTTAACAAAAATACTCAAAACTTGAGATATGAGTGATGTCATAGGTACTTGTTGAGACCTTAGTCAAATCCCTTAACACTTGAGCGTTTCTTTTCCTGTCTTCTAAAAATGAGATTAGGCTAATTATTGAGACCCTTTAAAATTCTAACATTCTAGAATGCTCTGGATCAGTTCTACCAGGAGATTCCAAAAGCATCATCTCCTTTTCACTCCAAATCGGTTTCCCCTCAGGAATTTGTCAATTAAGGTTACAATGATTATCAACAAGTAGATAGATAGATACATAGATAGGTACATAGATAGATAGATAGATAGATAGATAGATAGATAGATAGATAATCTTTCTTGTCCTTCTTTCCTAATATAATTAGTTGCCTGATGGCAAAAATAAGAAACCCTATCACCCTTAGAATTTTATATATAATTCAAGAGGTCATTCAGGGTATAAAACAAAAATTATATTTATTAAATTGTACATATATATGTGTGTGTGTATGTATTTGTGTGTATATATATATGTATGTGAGAACTCCCAGGTGAAAGTTGTAAAAAGAGCTGAAATTATAAAATTAGCATATTGGATTCAGTTATCGCAGATTTTGTGGTTACGTTTTCTAGATATTTTTCCACATATGATTCTATAGTTTGGTGTGTATAAAATAAGCCAAAGTCTGAGAAAAAGGAAGTGACAAGAAATGCAGTTGGGGAAAAATGCAAAGGCAAGATACTGAAAGGCCCTGTATATCATGTTAAGGAGTTTGAATTTTACCTTAAAGGCAAAAGATCAAACTAAATTACAATTTCATAGACTTATGGCATGATCATTTTCATTTAAAAAAATCAAATTTTGCACCAGTGAAAAGATACATTGAGGCACAACTGGAGGCAGCAAGGTCATTTAATAGGCTCTGCTAGTATCCAGATTTGAGACGATGAAGCCCTACTCAGAGCCGTGTCACAAGAGGTAGATAACATGACCGTATTGGAAAAATTGTAAGAATCTATAATTGATGGGGCATTTCTATAACAAATTTTCTATAGAACATAAGGTGGGCAAAAGTCAAAAATGACAACCAATATTACGATTTAAGCGATATTGTTGTGGATTGCCATGCTACTCACAGAACCAAAGTGTAGATAAAGAGAAGACATCCTTGGGGATGTAAGTCACTCATAGAATGTCAGATGCCTGTGGAACATGTAAGTAAAGTAGAATAAATAGTTAGCTCTATGGATATACTATATGACCACTCAAGCATTACACAGGAGGAATGGAGTAGCCAAGTGGTCCAGGTTGAGGGTCCTACCTCCACTTTAATAGGAGCACCTCTATTTTTATATGTTACATTTCCTTGAAGTTTTTATATGTACAGATATTGCTAAGACTTTAAGAAAGTTTGGATAAGATAACATGACAAGTTGTTAATCTCCTGTGTATACATATTTTCTTAATAGAAGAAAGAATATGAGCAAAGTAAATTCTTCTGATTTCTGGTCCAGTGATCTCAAACTTGTCCACACACATTTATATGATTTAGAGAACTACACCTAACTGATATGGTGGGACATTCAGAAATACCATTTCACTGGCAGAACATATTCTATTTTAGGGATTGATTTTTTTTTATATATAAAGGGCCAGATGGTAAATTTTTCAGGTAGTGTTTTTTTTTTTTTTTTTTTATCACAACCATTCAAATCTGCAGCTTGTAGAGCTAAAGCAGCCATAGACAATATGTAAGTAAATGGGTGTGACTGTGTTTCAAAAAAAAAAAAAAGTCAATGATAAGAACAGTCACCAATGAAGTTTGGCCCACAGGCTGTAGTTTGTTAATCTCCGTACTATGTGATTCATTAACCACGAAATCATAGAGATTGTATGACTCGGTTGAGAGTATTTGAGCATCTTAAGGAGTATGTGTATGGCATATGTGATCAGAGAACAAGGGGATAATATTTTATTTGCCACTAAAATCACGTAGTCACTAGCTGGGCAAGGTAGCTCACATCTGTAATCTCAGCACTTTGAGAGGCTGGGGTGGGTGGATTGCTTGAGCTCAGGACTTTAAGGTCAGCCTGGGCAGCATGATGAAACCCTTTCTCCACACACACACACACACACACACAACAAAAATTAGCTGGGTGTGGTGGCATGCCCCTATAGTCCCAGCTACTTGGGAGGCTGAGGTGGGAGGATTGCCTGAGCCCAGGAGGTTGAGGCTGCACAGAACCATGGTCATGCTATTGCACTCCAGTCTGGCTGACAGAGCAATCCTGTCTTAAAAACAAAAACAAAACAAAATAATGTGGCCATTACACTTCCTAGTCCCAGAAAATATTCTATCACATCCTTGAGAGATGTTAAACCTTGATTCACAGTTCTTTGGAAATATAGAGTTAGTGTCTATAAGCTAGTAGCTTAGGAAGAAGAAAATAATGTGTTCTTAATAGACTACTGTATTCTGAATCTTATTTGATTCTTCTATATGAGTGGGATTAGGGAAATCATCTGTGATCGTACTTTCAGAAGAATTCTATCTTAAATTCATGAAAATTAAAGTTGTCTTCTGACACTACAATGAGAACATTTGGCATGCTTTACCTTTGTGCAGACAGATTTAAGAATGTTTGACCACGCGGTTCTTATTAAAATTCAGCACTGTTCTGTTACAACAGAGCCAGCATACAGTGAAAAGAAATATGAGGAAGCTGAGATATCTCTTCTACACATTTTTCATGTTTTTTATTCTTTTTTTGTTGTTCTTTCTTTTCTTCCCCCAAAAGAACTGATTTCTTGGCCCCTCTCTATTTGGGTTGCCAGTTCTTTTCTGATTCCTTTTCAGAAAAATGAATACTGTGTCGGTGTGAGATGCATATGAATTGAACACAAAAAGGAAGAGGTATTATTAACATTCAGTTGTTAAAGTGTGGGATTATATTTATTTAATTGGGAGGTAAAGGGGATATTTAGACTTTGGCTCATATCCATGGTTGATTTTTTAAAAATCTTAATGCTCTAACATTCTAGACATTTCTTCAGGAATAAAAATGTGCATTTTTTGAAAAACAAGAAAAAGAGCAACCTTCTAAATTTTCCCTATGAAAATAATCAACATGAGTTGCCCTGACTATGTAACACAAAATTGAAATGAAAATCGCATAAAAGTAATCATTTATAATGTTTTAATTTAAGAAAAAAAAATATGTATATATATATATGAAAGGATGGTACAATTATCTGTTTTCAGTAATAATGCTGTTTTGAAGGTTAAAAAGTAGGAACTTACTTAGCAAAGAAGACAAAAATCACAGAAAAAGGAAAATGCTAAAATGTCCTCATTTATCACCTGTGAGGGTAAGGTGTATCCTACTGTTATTAAATGTTTAATGTAGCTGTTGGCAGGTGTGTATAATGAGCTGTTTAAAGTCTGAGAGACTGCTCACATATCTATTTCTCATTTGCCTATTGCAAAATGCTGAAATTATCCCTAGACTCTTGAAAATTCATTATAGTATTATTTCCTTTTAGTTAAAATTGTTCGTAGCATACAGTAGTTTTAAGATTTGTTCAATTTTATTTACTTTGGATAAAGTGGACATTTTCCTTTGTTAGGGAAAGTAGAACTCAGCCTCTGGGAGATTTTACTGGATATAAGAAGAGTTTGATTATTAAAGGTTAAGTGCATTGGAGAGTACTGATTATTTGATAAAATTTTGTAGAGCTTATTTAAGAATTCCTTCTAATGAAGTTATCAGCTGTGTGGTGTTTCATTCAATTAATTCATTTTATTTTTGGCCATCCTTAGACCAATACCTTGATTTAATTTCTTCAAATGAGTCCTGTTCTAACAATTCAACTTGTAATCAAATAAAATTAATTAAATAAATAGGAATTTAAAATGTGGAAAAATTTTAATATGTAAACATTGAAAGCAGTAAAATATCTTGTAGACATATGTTTTAGATTACAGATTCTTAAACTGTAGCATGTGTAAGTATAAACATTATAGATTCTTTAAAAAAATGTCAAGACATCACTCCAAAAGGATTTTATTCATGAGATTCAATAAAACATGACTTCCTATAAAGCACTCCATGTGATTCTGATGCAAATGGTAAACCAACTGAACAGGGAAGTACACCTGGATAAATAGTCATAAGGAACTCATACAGAATATTAAGTAGATATCTAAAACACCTCTGCAGAAAAACAGGGAGCAGAGTATTTGAATAAACTTCTACTGGGTACTAGGGTAGTTTTGAGGAAGACACACATCTCCTTTCTCAGAAATACCTATTTATTTGACAGTATGATAACACTGATGTTACCTTCCCAAATACTTATTACTAGAAGAGGAAAAAAATTAAACATATCACTTGTCCTTTAAAGTTAATATAAGAACAGAATACTTGGGTATTAAAGCATAGATGCTAAACAAATTATTGATTAATATTATTTCCACTGACGTATTCTACATTGAGGATGCATAATAATCTCCAGCAGCAATTGTTAGATGTATATAGTCTTGGGTCCCACATTTAAAACTTGTAATCTAGCAACTCGGATCAGACCAGGGAATTTCATTTTGTAATACCATCCTATAATACGGTTTTGATCCAGTTGATTTGTGTACTACATTCTGAGAACACTGTTCAGAGTAATAAGATTGCAAATGAGAAAATTATTCAGAATATACAACTAGATTAAATTTCACCAGAATAACATTGGGGCTATGTCCAAATAAAGTAGTAACTCATTTTTTTTTTATCATTAAGACACTCAAAATTACTTAGCTTATTCTATTAGAAAAAATTTTACATTTACTTCTCAGATATTTTCAAAAGATATTCAATAATCATCACACAAAATTTTCAAATCAAAATATTAGATTAAATTTTTTTTTATTTTACTTTAAGTTCTGGGATACATGTGCTGAATGTGCAGGTTTGTTACATAGGTATACATGTGCCATGGCGGTTTGCTGTACTTATCCACTGTCATCTAGGTTGTAAGTCCCACATGCATTAGGTATTTGTCCTAATGCTCTCCCTCCTTTTTCACCCCACACCCCGACAGGCCCTGGCATGTGATGTTCCCCTCCCTGTGTCCATGTGTTCTCATTGTTCAGCTGCATATGAGTGAGAACATGTGGTGTTTGGTTTTCTATTCCTGTATTAATTTGCTGAGAATGATGATTTCCAGCTTCATCCATGTCCCTGCAAAGGACATAAATGCATTCTTTTTTATGGCTGCATAGTATCCCATGGTATATATATGCCACATTTTCTTTATCCAGTCTATCATTGATGTGCATTTGGGTTGGTTCCAAGTCTTTGCTATTATAAATAGTGCTGCAATAGGCATACATGTGCATTTATCTTTATGGTAGAATGATTTATAATCCTTTGGGAATACATCCAGTAATGGGCCTTCTGGGCCAAATGGTATTTCTGTTTCCATATCCTTCAGAAATAGCCACAGTGTTGCCCACAAAGGTTGAACTAATTTACAATCCCACCAATAGTGTAAAAGCCTTCTTTTTTCTCTGCATCCTCGCCAGCATCTGTTGTTTAAACACTTTTTAATAATTGCCATTCTAACTTGCGTGAGATGGTATCTCATTATGGTTTTGAATTGCATTTCTCTAATGTCTAGTGATGATGAGCTTTTTTTTTTCATATGTTTGTTGCCCACATAAATGTCCTCTTTTGAGAAGTGTCTGTTCTTATCTTTAGCCCACTTTTTATGTGAAGATTAAAATTTATATTGCTTTTAGTAAGGCTTCAGGAAACATGTTAATGAAACACGAAAGACAGAGAGTTGAGCCCAGTTAGAAATAACATATTATATATAGTCTGTCAATTTTGTTTGTTAATTTCAAGTAATACAAACTCAATTGACATATATGAAAAAAGAGGAAGTTTACCATAACTCAACAAGATATCTGACACAAACCAAGCAGAAAGAGAAAACAGATCTCACTAGGGTATCAGCTTTTATGTTACAAATTTCTCACTGTATCTTTGGAAACACAGAATCTCACATCCTCATATCAGTTTCTATATTCACTTTTTTGCTTTTCTCTTCTTCAAAATGAGCTTTTCTTGCCTTTTCACTTGAATGAAGTGAAAAGTATCCATTTGCAGTTCCTGTACTGTTAGGTATTTTCTTCCTTCAATTTTTATGCTCTAAAGAATGAGTTTTATAGAAAAGATAATTTAAATATATATTTTAGCTTATATTTTGACACTATTTAAGGCAAATATTTCCACAATCCTCCATGTAGGATTTTCAACGTTTATTTATTCAAGGAACATTTATTTGATTTGGAGTCAGCAATATGCTTGACAGATATCATACATTTTGACGAAAAATGGCATGACAACTAGCAGTCAAAAAGATAAAATCAAGTAGGAAGAGAGGAAAGCAACTAAATTACATATGGTAAGTTATATAATATGAGAACATGCGCCTTAGCTTTCTTATGCAATGAAATAAGAAATCACAAAGAAGGCCATGTTGGAAAAGTTGGAAGGATCAGTACATCCTTTTCAGATGGCCAAAGGAAAAGAATATCTGAGGTAGAGGGGAGAGAAGATACAAAGGCAAGTACATTTGAAGCAGCATAATTGGTGAGGGGAAAGAGAAGTTATTCTTTAAGGAAAATGCATGAGGTGCAAGTTCAAAAACTGAAAGGAAATTGCTTAGATAAAAATTCAAAAGATAGGTCATAAATCCATTAGATAAGGTAGTAGATAACGAAAATCATACATGATAGTCAACATCTTTTGTTTTCACATCTAGCATCCAATCAGTTTTTACTAATGTATTACAGTTTTCCTCAAGATATTTATTCTCACATTCTTAAAGATTGGGTGAATGTTCTTTGTATCCAGGCTCAAGTGTGTGACTCAATTTTGGCCAATCAGAGCAAAATATTTGACGATCACAGTGACTCATTCAGAAGTTGGAGCATGAAGTACTACAGACAAATTATACTTAGAGTTTTCATTTGTTTGCTTTTTCCTGTCACTGTTGGGAGTGAGATTGGCAGTTCATTCCATTACCAATATTCTGTCACATTTAGAAAATGCCAAATTTCCTGGAAAATGATGATAATTTTGGTAAAAAATAAGCAGTATGTGCCAAAAGTAGTGATAATTCCTCTCTGGAGAGCAATAACGTGACCATAGTCCTATAAAACGTTCCCACAAAAAATTCCATAAATAAAATGCCTGTGACACAGTCAGAAATAACCACTTACATGGTAAGCCAACAAAGTCTTTTTGAAAAATAGCAAGGCATAAAAATAAAAGGCCAGTAAAGGAGACTCATGAAGAATCAAGATGTTAAACTATAACAAATTTTAAATTAATTATGCTGTCAATAATCAAAGAGGTTTACAAAATTGAGAATTTTGGCAGAGAACAGTACATCATGAGGTGAGAAAACCATAAAAATTCTAGAAATCAAAAATAAAATAAACAGGAAACTTCAGTCTGGTCAGTTGCTTTCTCTGTGTTAATTTAAATCATGATGTTGATTTTACTTTTTTAGTTTAAAAATATAATAAAGAGAATTGATTGATTTTCAAATTCATCTTTGAATACCAACCCCATATTCCTGGGATACATCTCAGTTGGTTGTGATATATTATTCTTATTTATTATTGAATTCAGTTTTGTAATATTGTGTTTAAAAATTATGCATCCATATTTATAAAGGATATTATAATGTCCTTGTACAGATTTGGTACGAATATATACCATCATATGAATAAAACTTACAAATATTAGGCCAAGAAGACCAATGCAAAGGAACATAAAATATACAATTCCATTTACATAAGGTTAAAACTAATAAAAGAAAATTATATTATGGAAAGTCAAGGTAAGAAAAAGCAGCCAAGTGATAAACATAAATGTCAAAATACTTGCCACCTATAAGGAAAAATGGTTGTGAGGAGGAATAGTGATTAGAGTAGGGGCTAAAGAGGAGGATGGGAGCTGGAAGGGTTTCATTCTATTTTTTATTTATCTTTTATTTTAAGTTCTGGGATAGGTGTGCAAGTTTGTTGCACAGGTAAACTTGTGTCATGGGGGTTTATGGTACAGGCTATTTCATCACCCAGTTGTTAAGCTTGGTATCCATTAGTTATTTTTCTTGATCCTCTCCCTTCTCCCACCCTCCACCATCTGATAGGCCCCAGTGTCTGTTGTTCCTCTCTATGTGTCCATGTGTTTTCATCATTTAGCTCCCATGTATAAACGAGAATATACAGGATTTGGTTTTCTATTTCTGCTTTAACTCGCTAAGGATAATGACCTATAGTTCCATCTATGTTCCTGCAAAGAACAATATCTCATTCTTTTTTTTTTATGGCTGCATGGTATTTCATGGTAATGAATGTGTACCACATTTTCTTTATCCAATCTGACATTGGTAGGCATTTAGGTTGGTCCCATGTGTTTGCTATTGAGAACAGTGTTGCAATGAACAAAGGCGTGCATATGTCTTTACTATAGAATGACTTCTATTTCTTTAGGTGTATACCCAGTAATGAGTTTATTGGATTGAAGGATAATTCTATCTTTAGGTCTTTGAGAATTGCCCCACTGTTTCCCACAATAGTTGAGCTAATTTACACTCCTACCAATAGTGTATAAGCATTACTTTTTCTCCACAACTTCACCAGCACCTGTTATTTATTGACTTTTTAATAATAGCCATTCTGACCAATGTGAGAAGGTATCTCAATGTGACTTTTATTTGCGTCATTTATAGTGATTTTGGACCTTTTTCACTTGATTGTTGGCCACTTTTCTTTTGAAAAGTGTCTGTTCATGTATTTTGCCCATTTTTTAATAGGGCTCTTTGTTTTTATTTTGTGGAAATTTGTTTAAGTTCCTTTTAGAAGGTAAACATTATACCTTTGCTAGATGCATAGTTTGCAAAATTTTTTTCTCCCATTCTGTAAATTGATAGTTTCTTATGTTGTGTAAAAGCTCTTTAGTTTAATAAAATCTCATTTTTCCGTGGGTGTTTTTGTTGTGATTGCTGTTGGCATCTTTCTTATGAAGTCTTTGTCAATTCCTACATCCTGAATGGTATTGCCTAGGTTGTCTTTTGGAGCTTTTAAATTTGGGGGTTTTACAATTAAGTCTGTAATCTACCTTGAGTTGATTTTGTAATATAGCATATGGAAGAGGTCCAGTTTCAGGTTTCTGCATATGACAAGCTAGTTATTCCAGCACCATTTATTGAAAAGGGTGTCATTTTCCCATTGCTTGTTTTTGTCAGCTTTGTCAAAGATCAGACGGTTGTAGGTATGTGGCCTTATTCCTTGGCTCTCTATTCTGTTCCATTGTTTCTGTGCCATTATCATGCTGTTTGGGTTACTGCAGTTCTGTAGTACAGTTTGAGGTCAGGTAGCATGATGCCTCCAGCTTTGTTCTTTTTGCTTAGTATTGCCTTGGATATTCAGGCTCTTTTTTGGTTCCATGTGAATTTTAAAATAGTTTTTTTTTTTTTTTTTTTTTTTTTTTTCCTAGTTCTGGGTAAAACACCATTGGTAGTTTCATAGGAATGGCATTTAATCTACAAATTGCTTTGGGGAGTATGTTCATTTTTACAATATTTATTCTTCCTGTCTATGAGCCCAGAATTTGTGTGTGTGTGTGACATCTCTGATTTCTTTGAGCAGTATTTTGTAGTTCTCCTTGTAGAAATCTTTCACATCACTAGTTAGATTTATTCCTAGGCATTTCATTCATTTTGTGGCAGTTGTGAATGGGAGTTCGTTCCTTATTTGGCTCCTAGCTTGACTCTTGTTGGTATATAGGCATGTTAGTGATTTTTGTATGTTGATTTTGTATCTTGAGACTTTTCTGAAGTTGTTTATCAGCTGAAAGAGCTTTTGGGCTGAGACTACGGAATTTTCTAGATATATGATCATGTCTTCTGCAAACAGGGATGGTTAGGCTTCCTCTTTTCCCGTTTGGATGCCCTTTATTTATTTATTCTTTTCTCTTGCCTGATTGCTCTGGCTAGGACTTCCAATACTATGTTGAATAGAAGTGGTAAAACAGGGCATCCTTGTCTTGTGCCAGTTTTCAAGAGTAATCTTACTGGCTTTTGCCCATTCAAGAGCCATCTATGACATTCTATTTCTTAAATTGTGTGTTGATACAGATGTGTTCATTTTGTGAGAAACTGCTGAGCAGGCCTTTGGTTTTCTGGGGATGAGGAGGTACATTTTGGGATGTGCATTATTTCTTATTTTAACAATAAATGATTTAATAATCTTAAATTACGTTTGTAAATAATTAAAAAAAAAAAAAAAAAAAAAAACATTGCCAAACTATATGATTCCATTTTTCAAATTAGAGTGTGATCAGTCTTGGTTTTGAAGTTCAAAATTCAGATTTAAACCCTAAACTTGTAATCGACAGTCATTTTTGCAAGTTACTTTTATCTTTCAGAGTATTGTTTTTATCTTTAAGATAAAAAGAAAAAAAAATATTTTTGAAACAGAATCTCACTCTTCTTCCCAGGATGGAGGGCAATGTGGTCATCATGGTTCACTGCAGCCTCCCAGGATCAAGTGCTCCTCCTGCCTCAGCCTTCCAAGTAGCTGAAACTACAGGCATGTGCCCCCAAATCTGGCTAATTTTTGTGTTTTTATGGCAACTGGGTGTCCCTATATTGCCCAGGCTGGTCTCAGACTCCTGGGCTCATGCAATCCTCCTGCCTCAGCCTCCGAAAGTTCTGAGATTAAAGGTGTGAGCTACTGCAACTGGCCTAATGAAAACTTTTTAACAAGAAAAAAAAAAAAATCTCAGAAGTTGTTATGAAGATTACATGAAGTAATGTTGATTTCATCTCAGAAATATACACGCCCAGGCCAGTCTCCTCTGCCCTGTTTCATTCCTAAAGTCTGTGGTCAAGGCACTTTATAAAATAAATTAGTCCGACATCTGAATTCCTATGCTTAAATTTTATTCTCAACTTTAGTTTTCTTTCTATAAAATAAATTAATAATATCATTCCCTCATTTATCATTTTTTTGGCAGCCCTTCACTATAGGATGAAGTTCAATTTTCTTTTCATATCAAAGAAGGCTAGTTTATAATTTTAGACTTTACTCTCTCCAGTCTCAGTTTCCACAAATCTGCATCATGAAATCTATTTTTCTATCACGAGAACTTAGAATTTCCCATGTTCCTTTTTATTACTTACCTTTGAACAATGTAATCTCTGTGACTGAAATTCTCCCTCCCATCTTTGCTGTCTGATAAATGCCTATTCATCCTTCTAGATGCAGCTAAAATCCTCCTCTTCTATGAAACCTTAAGAGTTTCCCCCGACATAGTCAATATGTCTAAACTCTAGGCTCCTTTTAGTACTTCATCTTCATGATTTATTAGTCTGTACCTATATTGTGGGCTAGCCAAGCTTTAGAACTTTGCTGGAATTTCCATAGAAGTTAGTATTTCTTTTGTCTCTGATAAGTTCAAGAAAAAAACATAAAGAAAGAAAGAAAAAGAGATAAGGACCAGGAGGTAATGGGAATGGAAAAAAAGGATATATCACATCTGTTGGGATAAGACTGAGTGGCTTTTCCCACCATTTTTTTAGTTATACTCTCAAGATTTTGTGCCATGTCAAGGTGTTCTCAAGAGAAGCAAGTGCAAAAGAGGGACAGCTGTGGTTCTACTAAACTTGAAAGAGTTTAAGCAACACAACTCATAAAAGATAGAAAAAAAGTAGAGTCAATGTCAGTTAGAAAATTTCTCCAATGTGGGTCCCAGCCACTCACATGTTATACCCTCACATATCAAAGTGAGTCAATTCCAATATTTGTTACCCATATCTAATCTTGTTTTATCCATATTGTATTCTATTATTGATTAACTGAATTTTAGTAAAGCATTGTTTTCTTCTAGAATACTAGCCATATTCACTAATTTTAGAATGTGGCATATTGACCACTGTTCAGGAGAATTGGAAAGCATTCTCCCATAGAGAAATCTTCCTCCTACAAAATAGGCTACTCAGAGATTTGCCCTTGTAAAAACATGTTCCATCACCAACTGATAATTTGGAGCATGAAATTTGGAGTCATTATAAATAAATATAGGATTTATTTGAAGCCAATATATTTCATGCATTCAGCGTTTCTCATACAATTATCATTTATGCAGACCTCTTATTGAAGCTCAGTTTCGGCCAATTTAAAACATAATTGCTTATCTCACTTAAATGCTCACATGAGACATGCAAAGTAAATTTTGGATTGCCAATGTCATCCCAAATGCTGGGACACAATTCTTGATAGCTTTCTCACATTTTTGCACATCTTGCAAGAGAGATACTAACTGCCCTTTTACCTGGAGTTTGTTTTTAAGGATATTTGTACTGTCCTTATTGTAGGCTTTTTTTTTTTTTTTTTTTTTTTTTTTTTTTTTTTTTTTTTTTTAATTAATAGGCTTCATTTCTTAGAGAGCAGTTTTAGGTTTATGGAAAATTGAAGAGATAGTACAGATCTCCCTTATACCTCTACTTCCTTCCAATCAGTTTCCTATTATAACGTTTTGCATCAGGTGTGGCATTTTGTTAGAATAGATGGGGCAATATTGGTACATTATTATTAACTAAAGTTCATAGTTTACACTAGAGTTCAGGCTTTGTATTGTACAATTTTATGGATTTTGATAAATGTGTAATGTCATATATCCAATATTAGGGTATCAAACAGTATAATTTTAGTGCCCTAGTAATCTCTGGCACCATTTATTCATTTCTCTCTTCCTCTAGCCCCTGGCAACCATTAATTTTTTTTCTGTTTCTACAAATTTGCCTTTTTCTGACAATGTCATACAGTTGGAATCATACAGTAATACTTTTTTCAGACTGACTTTTTTCCCATAAGCAATACGCATTTAAGGTTTTTCCAAGTCTTTTCATAGTTTGCTAACTATTTCTTTTTATTACTGAGTAATATTTCATTGCACAGAAACATTTGTTTATTTATTAATCTTTTGAAACAATATTTTGTCTTTTTTAGTTTTGGGCAATTATGAATAAAGCTTCTATGAACATTTGTATGCAGTGTTTATGTGAACAAATATTTCCACTTCACTTAGATAAATCAAATGTGAAAAAACACTACGCTTAGCTATGAGAAACACAGTTTTAACATGTTTATCTACATGAGAAGCTTCCAGAATGTCTAAAATGACAGTACCACTTCACATTTTTACCAGTAAGGAATGAATGAGCCTACTGCTCTGAATTCTTTACAGCATTAGTTGTTTTCAGTTTGGAGGGTGTAGCCAGTCTAATAGACGTGTGGTGGTATGTCATTGTAATTTTAATTTAAAATTCGCTAATGACACATGACACTGTGAATATATGCTTATTTGTCATATATATACACACACACACACATATATATGTATCATATATGTATATTCTTTGATGGTGTCTATTCATATCCTTTGCCTATTTTTAATTGAACTGTACTCTTACTGTTGAATATTAAAGGTTATTTGACATATTTTGAGGTAAGTCCTTTATCAGATAAGTGTTTTATAAATATTACTTCCCAGTCTGTAGCTTGTCTCTTAACAGTGTCATTTGTATAGCAGAAATATTTAATTTTAACAAAGTCTAATATCAATTTTTTATTCTATGCATTGTTCTTTTAGTGTTGGTTTCTAAAAACTTATTGTCAAATGAAAGATCACATACACTTTGTCCTATAATATCTTCCAGAAAGTATAGAGTTTTGTGTTTTATATTTAGGTGTATAATCCATTCTCGGTTAAATTTTATGAAAAGTATGTGGTGTGAGTTGGATTCGCTTTCTGGTTTTTGTCCATATACATGTACAAATATTGTAGCACGATTTATTGAAAAGGCTCTCTCCATTGCATTACTATTTCTTTTCTGTCAAAAATAAGTAGACTACATTAGTGTGGATCTATTTCTGGGTTATATATTCTGTTCCACTGATCTATTTACTTATTCTTTCATCAATATCATACTGTCTTGATTACTGGGAGCTACATTGTAAGTTCTGAAGTTGGATGATGTCAATCCTCCAATTTGTTCTTCAGTATTATATTGGTTGTGCTTTTAGTCCTTCCTTTCAAAATTTTAAATGCTTACTCCACTCTTGTATAGTTTCTCATGAAAAGTTGGATGGCCGGGCGCGGTGGCTCAAGCCTGTAATCCTAACACTTTGGGAGGCAGCGGCGGGCGGATCACGAGGTCAGGAGATCGAGACCATCTTGCCTAACACAGTGAAACCCCATCTCTACTAAAAATACAAACAAAAATTAGCTGGGCGTGGCGGCGGGCATCTGCTACTCGGGAGGCTGAGGCAGGAGAACGGCATGTCCCCGAGAAGCCGAGCTTGCAGTGAGCCGAGATCGCGCCACTGCACTCCAGCCTGGGCGACAGAGCAGGACTCCGTCTCAGAAAAAGAAAAAAAAAAAAGAAAAGATGGATGTAATTTATACTCTAGTTTCTATATACGTTAGGTATTCCTCCCCCGATCCCCTGGTTTCTATCTAGATGTTATTTTTGTCTTTGGTTTTCTGAAGTTTGAATATGTTATACCTAGATGGGAGGTTTTTGGTATTTATTCCTCTTGGTGTTCTCTGAGCTTTTTGGCTATGTGGCTTGAATTTTATCATTAGTTTTGGGAAATATGCAGTCATTATTGCTTCAAATAGTTCTTCTACACCTTACTCATTTTTTTTTTTTTCTGGTATTCCCATTATGCATATGTTATACCTATTTACATTTTTACATGATTTTTGGATATCCTGTTCTATTTTACCAGTTTTTTAAATTCCATATATATATATATATTGCATTTCAGATTGGTAGGTAATTATTGTCATATCTTTAGGGTCACTGGATACTTTACTTGAATGGGTTCAATCTATTGGTGAAGGCATCAAACGAATTCTACATACATTTTTAAATTTCTAGCATTGCCTTTTGATTCTTTATTAAAATTTCAGTCTCTCAGTTCATATTACCCATGTGCTATGGTTTGAATGCCTTTCCTTTCTGAAACTCATTTCAAACTTAATTTCTAATGTAACAGTATTGAGTTGAGACCTTGAAGAAGTAACTGGGTTACGAGAAATCAATTGATGAATGGATTAATAGATTAATCAATTATCATGGGAGTAAGTTATCACAAAAGTGGATTTGTTATAGAAGCAGATCAGGCTTTCCAGTGCCTCCTCTCACCCTGTGAGGCCTCCCACCTTGTTGAGACACAACACCAGTAGCCAACCAGATGCAGTTGCCCAATATTGAACTTCCTGGCCTCCAGGACCATATGAAATACATGTCTTTTATTTATAAATTATAAGACTTAGTCATTCGGTTATAGCAACAGAAATCCAAATAAAGCAATGTTTATTCTGTTATGTCCACTTTTTTTCCACGAATGACCTTAGCAAATTCCTTATAATTATTTTTAATTGCTAGTCTGATAAATTCAGAATTTGTCATCTGAGTCTGAATCTGTTTCTCATGATTCCTCTCCTGATATTTTAAAAATATATTTATTTGCCTTCTAGCATATTTCGTAGATTTTCTTGTCGGTGTTGAGAGCCAGACATAATATATGAGGTAACAGAACCTGAGATGAATTGGCCTTTATTGTGAGAGATTATGTTTACTTGGGTAGGGCTTATATCAAAAAGATACTTGCACTTGTATGTATATAAAGTACTATTCACAAGAGCAAAGACATGGAATTAACCTAAATGTCCATGAATGGATGCTAGATTTTTTTAAAAACATAGATATAATATCTATCTATCTATAGATATCATATATCTATATATAGAAATCATATATCTCTATCTATAGATATTTATATATCTATCTGTATGCAGCTCCCATATATCTGTATATAGATCTTATATATCTATATCTATCTATTTATCTATCTATCTACACACACACCATGGAGCATTGCTTAGCCATAAAACAGAATGGAATTGTTTCTTTCACAGCAACATGGATGGAACAGGAGACCATTATCATATGTGAACTAACTAAGAAAGAGAGTAAAATACCGTATGTTCTCAAAAGTGGGAGTTAAATAATGTCTACACAAGGACATAGAGAGTGAAATAACAGACAACAGAGACTTTGGAAAGGTATGAGAGTGGTAATGGGGTGAGGGATAAGAAATTACCTTGGCCGGGCGTGGTGGCTCACGCCTGTAATCCCAGCACTTTGGGAGGCCGAGGTGGGCGGATCACGAGGTCAGGAGATCCAGACCATCCTGGCTAACACGATGAAATCCCGTCTCTACTAAAAATACAGAAAATTATCTGGGCGAAGTGGAGGGCGCCTGTAGTCCCAGCTACTTGGGAGGCTGAGGCAGGAGAATGGTGTGAACCCGGGAGGCAAAGCTTGCAGTGAGCCGTGATAGCGCCACTGCACTGCAGCCTGGGCGACAGAGCGAGACTCCGTCTCAAAAAAAAAAAAAAAAAATTACCAAATAGGTACAATGTACATTATTCAGGTGTTGGTTACATTTCATCACTATGTAATACATTCATGTACCAAACCTTCACTTATACTCCTTAAATCTTTTTTTTTAAAAAAAAAAATAATCAAATATCTTTTTGTATTAAGAAAATTAAGTATTGCATTTAAACATAAGGAGATATACTATATGACAGAAAAAAACAACAGCAGAAAGCTAACTTTGAGAAATACAGTGACTTAAGAATTTTCCAAGAAGCCTAAACCTTAAGGTCATTCTTGTCCCCAAACCACAGGTTTTCAATAATTTAAATTGATATGTAATAATTGTACGTATTTGGGGGGTATATGTGATATTTTGATGTATGTAAAAAATGTGTAATGATCAAATCAAGGTAATTGGAATATCCATCACCTCAAAATTTACCTTTTCTTTCTGTTGGGGACATTTTAATTCTAAATATTTTGAAATAAACAATAAGTTAGTGTTAACTATAGCCCCTCTACTGTATTACTGAAATATTAGAGCTCATTCCTACTAACTGTACTTTCGCACTTTTTAACCAACTTCTCTTTACCACCACACTCCACATTCTTCCTGACCTCTGATAACCACCATTCTACTGTCTACCTCCATAGTCCATTTTTGCATGACCTACATAACAGTGAGAATATGCACTATTTCTCCTTCTGTGCTTGGCTTATAATAAATAGATAAAGAAAGCATGACTATATACACACACACACACACACACACAAATGGAATATATTATTGTGTGTATATATATTATACATATATGTATATTATGTATATATACATATATGTATATATTATATGTATACATAAACATATATGCACATTGCATATGTATATATAATATACACATATTGTGTGTATATATACATTACATATATATATGTGTACAGTATTGGAATATATTATTCAGCCATTAACAAGAAATATCATTTTCAGCTACGTGAATGGAACTGACAGTCACTATTTTGGTTTCCAGTTATTGTCACTTAGAGACTGATTCTTTTAAATATGATTGTGTGCATGCTATCTCAACACCTTGCAGAAAACTGTTAACCATTATTTGTTTTTATAATCATTTATTCATGTATTCTGCAAATATATAATGAGGCTGGGAACAGTGGCCCATGCCTGTAATACCAGAACTTTGGAAGGCCAAGGTAGGAAAACTGCCTGAGCCCAAGAGTTGAAGACCAGCTGGACAACATAGTGAGACACTGTCTCTACCAAAAATAAAGAAAATTGTCTGGGCATCATGGCAAAAGGATGTAGTCCCTGCTACACATGAAACTAAGTAAGGAGGATCACTTCAGGTTAGGAGTTTGAGGCTTCAGTGAGCTTTACCATTGCACTCCAGTGTGGGTGACACAGCAAGACTTTGTCTTAAGAAATAATACCAAACAAAATAAAATGCTAAATATGTAATGAACATATAACAAGAAAATTTTCATGTTATTTTTCCCTCCTTTCTATAACTCTTACATTAATTTCTGTTGTTTGTTTGTGAAATAAGTCAAATAAAAAAATATTGTGCCAAACATTTTAAAGGGTTATATGCTATAGATTGTATTAATTGCACTATCACATTAAATGACAATTTGA
Organism: Trachypithecus francoisi; assembly: GCF_009764315.1. Lineage (NCBI taxonomy): Eukaryota > Metazoa > Chordata > Mammalia > Primates > Cercopithecidae > Trachypithecus > Trachypithecus francoisi. The sequence continues at coordinate 52,088,216 of NW_022681463.1, read as the reverse complement.
TTGCATAAATATTTTATGTTTAAATTGCTTTAGCTTCAGCACTTCCAAAACATTACTTCATTGTGTTTTTACAAATCATGTTGTTGTTGTAAAGTTTGATATCAGTCAGATTCTCAGATTCTTTTTTCTTTATAGGGAGACTTCACTGAATTCACTGTATTTAAGGTATTTATTCAAATTTCACTCTAATGTGACTAGATAGTCATTTTCCTCATCAATTCTATTTGGTACTCTGTGAGCCCCAGTTGTCAGTAGTTTTATTTTTTCTTAGTTCTGGGAAATTTGTCATTATTATATCATTGATTATCTTTTCTCCTTTTTAAGTTTTTTTCTGTTTCTTTTGTGTATTTAACATCTAGATCATAGTAATTCTGTTTCTTTTGTTTCTTTTTATAAGTATCATATTTTTTCTCTTATATGTTATCTCTCTAATATTTCCTGCTGCCTTCTGGAAAACTTTTTTATTGTGCTTTTTAGTTGAAATGACATAGGATTTTTCTCATTCACTTTGTAAGCTGGTGACCCCTAGCTAGTGATGCTCCCACTAGGGCCTCACTCGGCCACACTACCTGCCAGAGGAGGTGGCCTGCCCAGTCAGCCTGCTGAGACCACACCTGGCTTGTGCACCAGCTCGGCCCCAGCCCACCCGTGTTATAGCTCATACCTGTGTTCATAGGTTCCCAAGTTCTTGCCCCACATCCAAGAAGAATGAGGATACGCTGACAATTGAAGGATGAGGATGACAGAGAAGAATTTTTTGAGTGATGAAACAGCTCTCAGAAGAGAGGGGACATGAGGGTGGTCAACCACCAGGAATTGGGTGGTTTCTCTCTCAGTGTGGCTGGGTCTGTGGCTTTTATAGGCACAGAATGGGGAGAAGTGGGCTGTAGGTAGCCCTGGAAAAGGTAACATTTGATTGGTTAAAAGCATTACTCAGAAAGAAGCAATCAGGAAAGAGTGGGCAAACAGGAATAGAAGTTTTCACTCTGGATTACAGGTTTCAGGCTGTTTTGGGCTTAAAGATGGGGTTTCACTGGGATTTGCCCCTGTCTGCCTAGGATTTGTCTGCCTAGGATTTGTCTGACTACTGCTGCTCTCACAAGTATGCATTTCTTGGGAGGCCGAGGCGGGCAGATCACAAGGTCAGGAGATCGAGACCATCCTGGCTAACACGGTGAAACCCTGTCTGTACTAAAAAATACAAAAAACTAGCCGGGCGAGGGGGCGGACACATGTAGCTACTCGGGAGGCTGAGGCAGGAGAATGGCGTGAACCCGGGAGGCGGAGCTTGCAGTGAGTTGAGATCTGGCCAGTGCACTCCAGCTTGGGTGACAGAGCAAGACTCCGTCTTGAAAAAAAAAAAAAAAAAAGTATGCATTTCTTACCTGTTGGTCTTTTTTTTATTATTTTGGGTCATTTAATTAAATATAATATTTCTCATATGCAATTAACTGTCTTACTATAAAAAATCTTTCTAGTTCATGTAACAAGGTCTCCTCTTGTTTCCTTGGGAATATTTATTATGCTCACTATTCTAGTAATTATTTTCATGCATTCTGTGTTACAGACTTTGTTGGCTTCCACAGTGTTTGACTTATTGTCTATTTATCTGTACGTATTGAAGGCTTAGAAAAGGTGTGATACCTTTCATCACCCACAACAGTCATAGATGACATTTCTGTAACAATGACAGGTTAACAAGAGAAAAGCATAACACATTTATTTAATCAAAGTTTTACCTGACATGGACAAATTCAAAAATAAAGAACCAAAGACCCAGGGAAAAATGTCTGTTTTATGCTTGGATTAGATGAAGAATGAACAGATGTGGAGAAATGGGATTGGACTGAGCGGGGAAGGTCAGCAAGACATGTCTGTTTAGATTATTCTTTCCCTCTCTATGTAGCATTTCTTCTTCCTAGGTATAAGGCAAGAACCCTCTGGAATGAGACTTTTATGACCAACCGTCTGACAAGTTGGGTCAGAGAATTTCCTTATGGCCAGCTCTTACACAGAAGGGCGGAGAAATACTGGAGTAATTTTTTTCTTTTCCTATGACCTGTCTTTGTGAAGAGGGACTCTAGTTTTTACGGATTGCCTTGGGGAAGAAAAAGAAGCAAGAAACATTAGGGCAGGAGGTCAGAGAGAGACTTTGTTTCTGAAGCTGTTCCTAGGGCTTTGCAATCTCCTTCAGTTGAAAGTAGTCAGCATGCCAAAGCTCAATACTTCAGGCTATTGTTTTCTGAGCTCTAATATCATCCATCCATTTATCTGCCCGTTTATTCATATCCATCATTGTCATCATTAGGTTATTGTTTTTATGGATGAATTGAATTGGGGAAGAAGTAAGCTTGGGCCTTTTTTTGTGACCCTTCAGCTAGTTTAACATAATACTTAAATTTTAAATACAGAAATATTTCTATGAAATTCTACCCTAAAGCAAGATGGAAAAAGGAATGTATATAAACATATCATGATGAATGGCTTTCTGGTTAACATTTCCCTGATAGACTGCCCCTTGTTTTATAAAAGCTAACTTCATAGATAGAACTGACAAATATTTTTTTCCTTGACCGAATTTTAGTCAGGCTTCTCTGAGCCCTTTGGTTTGATTTGGCTCAACTTTGGACTTCTGTCTCTGTCTTTGTAAAGTACAGTGTTAGCAAGAATTTGCTAAGTCAATTTAGCCAGAAGATCCCACCCTTGATATCTAATTACTTTTAATAGTTTAACAAATTACTCATTTTCCACCATCCATCAGCTAATATTTGATTACCCTGACCTGTCTTCAGCAAGAATTCTGTCACTTTGCTTTATCCAGAATCCTCCCTTACTCTTGAAGTTTCTTCTTAGTAATTTTTTATCCAGACTCCAACTCTGCTCCTTGGATATAAATTTCCACTTTTCTTTGTTGTATTCATAGATGAGCACAATCTCTCTCCCTTACTGCAAAATCTGATTAACATAGTCCCTATACCTATTTTGATGACCCTGAATAAAAAGTCTTTGTTGTTGTTTTAAACAAGTATAATAAATATTTTTCCTTAACAGTATATATTATCTAATGTAATGTTTTCAAGCCAATTCTTATATGAAATTGTATTTATATGTAATATAGAATTTTTTTAAAAGTTAAAAAGTTACTTTTCTAATATGATTGGGAAGCTGCTAGAATAACTGAGCCTTAAGTGTCAAAGGCATGAAAATTGCATATAATCTTACATACAAAGTAATTAATTGTTGCCTACCATATTTATAGACAATCAATAAATTATTCTGAAGCATTTACATCCTAATATAACAACATGTTACTTATATGGGTGCTTTATTGTGATTTAATTACATTATAGGAGTTTGTAGTTAAGATATAGGGCATTTTATTTATTTTTCCTTATTGGTTGATGCTACTTAGAAAAGCTTTTTATCCTAAATATCTATTTTTCTTCTCTCTCTTTGGATCTTTCAATTTTGTCACTTATTATTTGGATTGTATCAGAGGTTCTAAATACATACAGTATTTTAAACTGAAGATTTTCATGAAATAATTATGTGAGTTTTGCTCACAAAGAAAGAAAATATTGCTTGTTTCCCATTTAAGGTAATTTCTATCAACATTTTATTTGATATTCAATGATTAATTGATACTGACCAAGACAGCTTTCTTTGTTCTCTTCAACTTGACTAAACCTTAGGCATGTTTCTTTCTTACTGAAGGCACCCTGGACCTCTCTTTTCTTAGAAAACTTGCTATTGCAGACTCTTTCTCTGCCCCTCTCAGATGTAAGTCTTCCTCAACTCACAAGTGTTTTCTCAAGAACATGGGAGCCATCTTTGAAAGGTAATCATCAAGAAAGATAGTCCCCAATCTCCTAGTCTCTGGAAGAGTTAGAAACTAACTTCAGTAAGCATCAAGTAGCAAATACTGATGGCCTCATCATATTCACCAACATTCTCCATAACTTTTTCAACTTTCTGTATTATTTTTTTACTAGCTCACACAGGTGCTAAAACTTCTTCATCTTTTATTTCAAAGAAGTAGAGTACAAGTTGTCTCCCACATGGCAATAGATCTGACCATTATTACAGAAAGCTCCTCATTGTTTTTAACAAGCGTCCAGTCAAATTTTTCTTTGTCAATGCAGGGTTAGTCCATTTACACATCCTTTAAAGAATTTATACTATGAAAATTAGTTTTAAGAAAACTAGTATATTTAACAGAAATCAACACTGAAAAAAGATTTCCTCCGCTTGTGTTTAAACCCCAGAGATATATATTTTTGCTTTGTATTAAGATAGTTTTTGCTCCTTCTCTTACTCAACTTTATTCCATTTTTGGCTATGTGTGGATCTTGTCAATAACAGTTATTAATTAGTTGTCATGATTTATAAAATCTCTGATTTGGACGAAATACAAGGCATGAAGTTTTTAAAAATAAGCTCAAGAATAAATTAATTTTTGAAAAATCCAGAGAGTGCTAAATGAAGCTGAATATTTTTAGCAAAATATAAAAATATGCATATTACATTATTAACAAAAATATTTTGACTCCTCTCTCTGTAGGCCCAATAATACAATTTCCTGATGAATTATAATAGACACAGAAATATGACTAATTTTCCACCATGTTTCTAAGATGTTCCTTTTTATCCAATTTGGTAAAATCCAAATTGCCCAAATAATGGTTGGCAATCAGCAAATCAGAAAGAAGAAGGTCTTCCTCTCTGTGAAACTTGTGTGATACCCCCCAATCTGCCTTAATGAAACCCCCAAAAACCATTCCTTCCTCCTTTTCTAAGTTAGAATGCTCTTTAAAATCCTTGTCATATGGGGTGTTTTTGAATAAAAGTCTATTCTAGTAGTCCTCTATTTGATTTTCTTCCATAAGAGGTATTTCTGTGTATTAAATCATTCCTGTGAACTTTGTGTGTGTGTGTGTGTGTGTGTGTGTGTGTGTGTATAGTTTTACATATACAATATTTGATGGTATTTTGTTATGGGGTAAAAAAATATATATTGCATTGAAGTATAAATGAATTTACCTTTCCACACATAAGATAAAGAACGTTGTAAAATAAATTACTCTTGCCTACTAGTTCCAAAGTGTTTTTCAGTACTATAATCCCAAAGAGATTTTGATCAGATAAATTTGAGAAATATTGCAGACTGAACACCAGGAATGCTAATGCTGCCATGTTATAGCACACGCAGAGTTTGGTACTATTTGTTTCCCACAGCAGTTTTAGCCGAAGCAAATATGAAGTTCAAGGCCACAGCAGCTAGGTAGAACCAGTCCAGACTTGTAAAGGCCCCAGAGCTCAAGCCACCCCATCATGTCCTAGGCCCAAGTTGTGCAAAACTCTGATTCAGACTCCTCAGAGAGATTCACAAATTGTATTAGTCTATTACATGTTTGGGCAAATTCTACTCTTAGGGAAACTGTTTAATCCTTTTGGTTGTTATTTGTTTTGCTGTTTTTCTTTTTAATGTCAGCATATGATTAAAAAGTATTTTGTTTTAATAAAACCTGTTCTGGGAAAATATTTTAGAAATATTATTGTAAGGCAAATTACCTTTATCTACAAACTATAATCTTTTTTCCTAACAAATAATAAGGACAGAAAATATAAATAGTACTTTATAGAAATATCTTCAAATCTAGCAAATATTTCTTAATCATAAATTATGAAAATTTTTCAAATCTACAAAGGACATTGAGTCAACTATAGCAAATTGAACCATGTCAAAGATAAAGATGCATGGTTTTTAAATAGTTATTTTAAGAGGCCTTTTTCTTTGAAACTTTCTACCTTTTCTTCTCTTTCAGAATATGTGTTTTATCTCTAATGGATCCTTATTATATCCCTTACAATTCCCTCTGCATTCCAGATATTACGTAGTTGATAAAAGTGTATATTAGTGTGTTTAATATTTTTCATCTTCTGGAGGAAACATTTAATGCTCTAATTTTTTTATTTTTTTAAATGAATATATGAGCACTATGTAGAATTATTTGATCCATATTTATATATGTAAAATTTTATAATCAATGTTTTAGTACAATTATATTTAACTCACCTTTTGTGCTAGTAAAAATAATACACAAGAATTTACAAATGTTGTTTGCTTTACGTGAGTTCCTACCATTTAGCTAAATAAAACCTTTCAATTGAGCTTAAATGGAGAAATTTTTCAGTGACATCAATAATACTTAAGGTGTTCACAGTTCTGCTAAGATTGCCATAGAAATAATACATAAAAAAGAGTGGCGTGCTTTAACAGAACACTTGCAAGTGAAGTAAGATTTTAGAGCAGACTATTGCCAGAGTAGTTATTAAAAGACATCGAAGCAAAACCAAATAGGAAGAATTTATGCTCTTGAGTGCTTTGCTGAAATCCTTTCAGTCATGTCGAAGCAAGACTGAGTCTGTGCTTTTTCAGTTTTGTATGTCAGGTAAAACATAGCAGGGGCTGAAATGAATTCATCTTTCTGTCTTCAAGTAAACTAAAAGCAATTTCTGTCTTCCCATGTGGTCACTTGAGGTGCTTGTCATGTTCAAGCTAATGATATCAGGAACCCTCAGGTTGTTTAAGTATTCATGAAGTAATTAAATTCTCATTAACATATAAATAAAAGAAAACTGAAAACAAGTTTAGCAGGCACCTAACATCTGTTCTAATGCTTTTAAGTATTAAAATGTGCCACACACAGAAGGAAAAGTGCATTCGGTTCAGAGAAGTATTTTGCATAGATTATTTATAGAAACTGTAATTAAACTGATTTGGCATATTAAAGAAAGTTAACAGGAGCACATTATTTAGATAGTTTGTTGGAGTCTGACACTTAAATAAGGAATTAAAAATAGAAATGGGAAAAGTAAAATTAAGTTTTGTTTTACATTTCAGAAAATATTGTAAGAGTAACTGAAATTTATTTTCATTCTAAAATTAGATGAAATGGCTAAATTTTAGTCTATGCAGGTATATATCCAATTTTGCAGCTGTACCTAAAAGCTCATTTAATTGCAAACTTAATAAAATGGTTTTGGTACTTACCCAAACAAACATTTCACTTAAACCCATACATTTACCTTAATCACATGTACAGATGATTTTTTCTTTAGTGCTTTTTAGATATGGTTTTGTCAAATAGTAAAATAGAATGTATTAAAGAGAATCTGGATTTCATTATTAGCCTTCTTGTTTCATGCTATTTTTCACTTATGTTAGATCCTTTCATGCTATGTATTAACTGTTATAATGACAAATTTCTCAAATATTTTGCTGTTTTCCAATCATCTCAATAAAATTTGCTATTCAAATAAAATAAATTCAATTATTTTACCAAGAGTTGCATAGGGGTAAGAAAATTAATTTTTTCTTCAACTCTCATAGGTTCTTAGAAAGCACCCCTGCAATAAAAGACAGATTTAATGAGAGAAAGACAAACAAAACATTATCCATATTGCTGCATCTCAGAAAACAATACTCACAAAGTTTGTTGCTTTGGTATGCTGACATCTAAAACTTCTGTAGGGAGGCTTTAGAGTCGGCCTGAAACTCGAAAAGTTTCTGACCTTTCCTGTTTTCCTCCCACCCCCCAGCAGAGGGAATTTTTCTCTGAAATGTCCTTACTATGTTAAAACCACACCTACCACCAAAAACACAATTGCCTTTTGCCCCCTCCCTGAAATTTCACTATTTCAGGTAGAAGAATGAGAAATGTAATCACACCTGGACAGTTTGTCACAAGATATTGCCTGTCTCTCAGGCTCATTTAAATTCCAGAGAATCATTTAAAACAATGTCTGCTTCCTAGGTCTATTTATTCTCCCTAAAAATTTCTTTCCCCTCTAAAATTGCTTACAGTTCCCTACTCACCTCTCCTCTGTGAAAAGAGTGAAACCGCCTGCGCAAAATTACAGCTAAGGAAATTATGACAGTGAAAGATATGAGACTTAACCAGTTCCGTCTTGCTTGTAACTTCTAAACTGTCCTTATCCATTCTTGGGTGTAGGTCAAACCAGCCTTGGTCAAACAAGGAAGGAATTTAGTTTATACTTTAAATAGTAGTCCTTCCCAAAAGCTAAACTGCTCTTGTAAAATGAATGAAAGGCCATCAGCTGCAAAGTAAGGATGAGAAGGGCTGCAATTCTATTACTAACCATTATTCTGGAGCTCATAAGATTTGCAACTTCCCCAATTACTCTTGAGAATAACATCACTATTGTGAACTTAAGATTGGCCTGTCAAGATGTCTTTGCCAGTTTTTGAATTTCTGACATTCAGATGGCCCCACCTGGACCTGCCAACCAGTTCTGTGGCCCCCACCCAGGAACTGACTTGGCATAAGAGGATAGCTTTGATTCCCTATGACTTCATACCCAAGCCAACCAATCAGCTCTCCTGACTCTATGTCCCTCCTACTCACTTAAACACTTTGATCTCTAGGTTTTCAGGGAGACTGATTTGAGGAATAATAAAATTCTGATCTCTCACACAACCAGCTCTGCATAAATTGCCTTTTCTCTATTGCAATCCCCCTGTTCTGATAAATTGACTCACTCTAGTCAGGGAGCAAGGTGAACCCATTGGGCAGTTTTAAGAGTAGTTAAGCTACAATTAACTGTCCCTACTTCCACTCTCATATTTTGTGTGGCTCCTGTGCTTAAGCATGTTAGTACATTTTTACACCTTTCCACCTGTTAATTTGCCTATTGTCAGTTTATTTCAGCAAGCTCAATCACTCATAGGGAGAGGAAAAATTCTCTTCACCTGTATAACATGTACATTTCATATATACAGAGGAGACAACCAGGAAATGAGGAATTACCAAAGAGTTAGTTTTGAATTCCAGTTTATATAGCATTGTCAACCTTTGTTCTTTAACAATAAAGTTTTACAGAAGTGACAAGATAAAAGGAGAGGACTTGTAACTTTTGAGAAGACCAACAAATGGCAGATAAAGGCTAGTTACTAAAGCCTGGTAATGTAGATTTTCCTTATACATTTTTCTAGTGTCTTTTTCAGATGATAAGCACCTAAAGCTGTTTTCTGTATTAAGATTCGTTTTCTCTTCTAGGGAGAATTTTAAATTATTGAGCTTTGAGAGGAACATAACTCTGTGGCTTGAGTCACGTGGCAGGTTGCTGCAAATTCTCCTTTAACTCCCTTTCTTATTCTTGTATTGTAGGTGATTAACAAAGACTTAAAAGCACCATGAAAAAAGAGCCCACTTCAGTCTAATACCCTTTTTAAAGTAATGTTAAAACAATCTTGTGATGTAGCAAACTGTAATCAATCAAATCACTATAATGTATGTATTGACCTTGTGTAGAAAATGCCGCAACTCTGTTAAATTTATCTATCACTCCCTATAAAAGTAAAACTATGACTTTCCCACTTTGGAGCACTGACCTCCATTCTTTTGGAGTCTTTGTTACCCAGGTAGAGATCCTCAAGTTTTGCACTTGAATAAACTCTCTACTTTATCATACTTTCTAAATCTCATTGTTGAAAAGTTGACATCCTTCATTTAGGCAAATAGGAGGATACAGACCTTTCCTGCTTCAGCTTATTCTTAATTGTCTTCAGCTCAAAAATACCTCATATTTGGGGATGGCATACTCTGGTCTTCCACAGTTGTTAAAATCTGTGTTTGCCAAAAGTAAGAGTCAAGGAAAAAAATCATAATATTGTAAACAAAGTTTAAGTGAAAATACTTACAATTTCTATGATTCTAGATGGAACACAAAACTTGAAATCCATTCTAATATTAACTGTCATGTCCTATTTCTACATTTAAAATTTTCATTTTTATTATAAACATCTACAATTTTTTTATGGTTAGAGTAATATAAACCAGATATTTTGCAAAGCAAAATGAGATTATGTTCCAGAGAAAAAAATAAAAACAAAATAAACAAAATGAAACAAAAAATTAGATCACATTTTAATGTGCTATTGTCACCATTCTATTTTTTTTTTTTTTTTTCTTTTTCAAAACAGGAAAATAAGACAAACTAAATGTGACTAAGTAATTTTTTTTTTCTGGTGGGGGAGATATTAATGCTGCTATTTGTAGAAAATCATTATAGCTAGATAATTTCTATTATCCTTAAAAGGTCACAATATTGTGTAAAATTTAAAATATTGTTGTAAACATAAGTGGAATTCTAAATGAAGTATTATATTTCTCTTGAAATTTTAATTTTTTTCTTCAAGTGGCAAAGACTTTTTGCTCAACCCAGTGTTAGTCAGCCTCATGAATTTTCTTGTAAGCTCATCCATGTATGTACCTCCTAGTAAAATTATCTTGTATCAAGAACTCTGCTAAATCAGTCTAATAACACCCCCCATCCTTCATATCTGATCACTGTCAATATCTAATAACTTTCCACATCCTCCATTATCTTCCAGATGATGTCTAATTACCTTGACCTTTCTTCAGCAAGTATTCTATTAGGTTGTGATAGCAACAGGAGGCAGCCAAATACCTAGGCAGATAGGAGCAGCTCCCCAGTAAAATGCAACTTTCAAGCCAAAAAACAGCCTGAAGGCTAAAGGCCAGGCTGCTGGTCCCAGTGAAACCCACAACCCAGAGTGACAACTTCTGTTCCCATTTACTTACTCTTTCCTGATTGGTTTTTTTCTGAATAATATCTTTTAATCAATCAAATGTTGCTTTTTCCAATACCACTTACAGCCTGCCATCCTCTATTCTGAGACCATAAAAACCTCAGACTCAGTCACATTGGAGGGACTTTCCTGCCTTCACATAGAAGAAACACTCTTGTGTCCTTTCTCCACAGAAAGTTGTTTCATCATTCAATAAAACTCCTTACTCAGAGACCAGCCTAAGGTGAAACCCCACGTATACTAAAAATACAAAAAAATTAGCCGGGCATGGTGACACATGCCTGTAATCCCAGCTACTCAGTCAGGAGGCTGAGGATGGTGAATTGCTTGAACCAGGGAGTTGGAGGTTGGAGTGAGCCAAGATTGCAACACAGCACTCCAGCCTGGTGACAGAGTAAGACTCCGTCTAAAAAAAAAAAAAGAAAAGAGAGTCATTAGGCTCACTTAGCACGTGCTCTCTCTCTCTCTCTCTCTCTCTCTCTCTCTCTCTCTCACACACACACAACACACACACACACACACACACACACACACACACAATATAGACAAAGCAGGGAAGAGTCTCAAAGAGATTGAGCTATTTGGGCATGCCAAAATTTTAAGGTCAAGAATATTAAAAAAAAAAAAAATTCCTGAACTGCGAAGAAATGGTTCATAGGGTCAGAGAAAAATGAGAAGAGTGTTCTTTCTTAGAAGTCAAGTGAAAACCAAGTTTCAAGTAAAAGGAAGTAATTAACACTGCCAAATCAAGTAGGGTAAAGACTAAAAATGTGTAACTAAATTTTATAACATGGAGCTCATTGATAATTTTGATTAGGAAAGCTGTGTTGAAGGGGTGTAGTTTAATAACTGATTATAATAATTGAAAATGTTTAGAGAAATTCAAAACAGTGAATATAGACAACAGGGAACTAGGTTTCAAAAATCTAACACATCCTTCTTGTGTTAACATAAGGCATGTAATCTACTTAGATGAGTATTAGGTCACAGTAGGTAGCAAATATTCACTGAATGTGTAAACAAATGAATTAGTAGGAAAAGGATCAAAATCTCAGCCTTGCAAAACAAATCTGTGTTAACCCCTACTTTAAGGCCTAAGATCCCAGGCTGAGAAAAATCACAATACCTAGTTGAAACAGGTATTTGAAAAGAAATAAATGATGAAAAATCTAACCCTTTCCTACATCACAACTTCAAAGGTTTTTCCATTGCTCCACTGTATATTTATCCTTTCTTTCTCAGGCCCACACCTGTTTTGTTTTTTCTAAGACCACCAGAGCGGGCGCAAAGGAACCAGCGACTAGGCAAGGGTAGGAGCAAAACTGCAAGTTTAATTTGGTCACCTAGCTTCAGGGGAAGAAGGTGGGTAAGGAGAGGTCTGTTGGCCTCCGGCAAATGAGGCCCACAGAGTTCTCCGTGCTGCTCTTGGACGGAGTTCCGACAGTCCCCACCGCAGTGGGGAAGCTGGGAAGTCCGCGGGTGGCACTCGTCCGGAGCGGCTTTTCTGGGAGTGGGAGGGCGATAGGCGGGGCACGGGCGTGTCCGGGGGCGTTCCGCAGGTGCGACCAGGTAAATCTTGGTCTCCTCAGATTGACGCCACCTGGCGCATGCCCAGTTGGTCTGCACCTTCCCAGGAGTCGGCTGCATTTTCGCGCGCGCGGGAAAAGTTGGGGGGATGAAGAACCCGGAAGTGCGCCATCTTGCCTCCGTTCGTCCAAACAACACCTACCCACTGGGAACCTACTAATTAAATTTTTCAGACTGTCTTTCAAATCGTCTTCCTACTCATTTCTATTTGTGTCAGTTCCAGGCTGGACATAAGAAAGCTGACATTGTTGATGACAAAAGCTGATAGCTGCTTCAAGGCCATTTCTCTATGAAGACACCCCTAGCCTGCAAAGACAGATGGCATCCCTTTGGCAGTTCCATTTTGGCAGTATTGATGCCTTTTAGGTAACTTAGTCCATAGCCTCAGCAATGCCCTCCTGGTGGTCCTAGCACCACTACCAACAGCTCTGCCTTCAGTACAGAAGTAAAACATTCAAGCTTGTGGACTCAAGATCACAAGTGGTCCCCAGTTTTTGGATAACAAACCATTTCTCTTTTTCTCTCCCAGCCATCACTGTTTTACTCTCCTGATTTTCAGTGAATTTGTAACCAACTTCCTGTTTTAAATGTTTCTAGATGAGATCTCTAACATAGCTTCTGTTTTCCTGACAGGACCTAAATATTAAAATTGCCAGTTGGTTTTCATCTTCATAACTTGCTTAGATTTTCCTTTCTCTAGAATATTATTTTCCCTCAGGTTTTAAATTTCAGAGTAGCTTCAAGGCCTCTGACATACTATTTGTGTGTGTGTGTGTGGTGTGTGTGTGTGTGTGTGTTTCTTCATTACTCCTTATAGATCCCATGAACATTTGTTTCTCCAATTAACAGTTATTTACTATAAGACTTCACAAATTAAAACACATTGTACACAGATAAACAAAGAAAATATGTCTTTTTGATTCTTAAAATTGTCTGGATGGATTCTCTGTATAGCAGAGGAGAAGAACCAAGAGCTGCCCATATCCGGTAAGCTTAATGTGGTACAATCATTCAAACAATTCTTTAGGTAAAATTCTCAGATTTTTCTCTCTGAGCCTTCTCTTATTACTCTTTACCCAAAATGTTGTTTGGTAATTGGAGTAGTAAGTCTTTAAAAATCATATGTGGATTGAGGAGACATAGATACTGAAATCCACACAATATTCTCAGTAACAACACCCCACGCCCCACCCTGGGTCTCTGTTCTAATGTGACCTAACCTGCCCCCAGGATGGGGGCCTGAGGTAAGGTAGAGTCCACCCTTGAGAATTTTTCTGTCTACTGTTGCTAAAATCTTAGGATGGTTTATTTCAAGTCCTGTCTCCCTTACAATAGGAGTGTCTTAGCTTCTTTTGTAGATAACATAGCCCTTTCTTGATTCTCACTGGAAACCCATCTGCTTCTTTCCTTGTCTTCCATTTGGCATAAGAACTGAAACCAACATAATTTGACTGTCCTGGTTTTAAACAATAGTGAGAATAAGCTAAATAAACTTAGTCACTGTCTCCAGGAAATAATTGCTGCTGAACAATAACACTGCAAACCACCTCAAATAGTTTATTTAAGAACAGTTTGTTTGTCAGGATTTGCTTCAAGATTCTTACATCAGGGCGTTCACTTTATTCATCAATTCAAAACTATTATATCATAATGTATCTCCACCTAAGTCCAATTAAAATATTTTCCCATGAATGTTTTTTTCTTTTTGAGATAGTAATAAGACTCTATCAAATTGATATTTCCTCTAACCACATTAAGTCTAAAAACTTAGCTATGGTTGATCAAGTTTTACTTCTTTGCATTTGTTTTTGTTTTTGTTTTCCTAGTGTTTTTTTTAAGGAATCAACAGTTGACTGGCAGTTGGTCCAGGCTACCACTTCTTACCTTGACAGATTCCTTGGCATGCCCACTGAGTCACTACCTACGTACTCTCTACACACCCTCTGCGAGGAATTCAACTTCCCATAAACTACAAGCAAGAATCCAAAGAGACTTTAGAAAGCTCAACTCTGGCCTTCCTATTGTCTACCCACTCTCCACCAACAAGCTTAGTTTAAAGCAGCCACATATTAATTGTCATGGACAGCTTGTAAATCCATTGTTATTCAAAGTCCCAAACATTTAGATGGGAAAAACCCATTCTCCTTAGAAAATCTCCCAAACCACCTCACAAGTCTCCCTACTTTTGTCCAAAACTCAGAGAGAGGTCACATTAAGAATCATATTGCAATTTCTTAATTCTCTTTATTTTTCTTCCTTATAGTCTCAATGATCAGAGATAAAGATAATTTTCTATTTCTTCTTTCTTTGAGATTTTCCTTAGAGAAAACCGCCTAATTGGGCTATTCAGTCATTTGATAAGCTCAAGGGAAAGTTTTTGTAGTGAAAACCTCAACTTTGAGAGTGAGGATTGATCAATGGCTTCTTTTCCTAGACCAGTGGCTCTCAACCAGAGACAATATTGATGCCTGCAGATCTTTGGCATGCGGAGACATTTCAATTGCCATGATTTGGAAGATGTTATAGGCATCTCCTGCTAAATGTCCTTCTTCAATGCACAACTTGGCCACCAAAAACAAAGAATTATTCAGCACATGTTAATAGCGCTAAGGTTAATAGTTATGTTCTAAACAATATTACCACCTTTTTTTCTACAATAAATCATAAATAAATAAATGCATTTATGTATAGTAATAACTTTTTTTACTTTATAGACAATGAGTGATTCTTTGTTTATTCATTAATTTGTTCAAGTACGTATGCACACATTCCTATTTAGTGCTGTTGAAACACCTATGTATCAACATGATTACAATGTATTACTCTTTGCAGAAGTGTTTCTAAAGAATCAGTCTCTTAATTTGCAATGCAATTTAATAAGCATTTATTGTACATCTATTATGTACAAGCATTCCTGGAGGATACAAATATGTCTAAATGAGAGTTTCTTTTAATCCAGGGGCTTAACCAGTAAGATCTACTCACTGAGAACTATAATTAGGGTTAAAAAAAGAACTTTGAAAGGAGAGGGAAGTAACAGATTAATTCCTGTTAAGGAGTTGTAGGAAGGCCTTATTTAATCAGGAGAATATAAGCATATTGGGAAATAATAAGCAAGTATTCAAGAAAAAAAAAAAACTTGTTAACAAATGCAGCAATTTAAATTCCATGTAAAGTTGAGTTAATTCTAATAATTTAAGGTTATTTAATACAGTTTATAGGAACAGTGAGATTAAAAAGATATTTAAAGAAAATTTTTATACAAGGTAAATTATCATGCGGGTATTAGAGGTTGTTTTCAAGCATATGGCTTCCAGAATAATATTCGTGGGACATTGATGCAAATTTGCACATGCTCAGAAATAAAATATTTGAATTTCAGATGGATTGTTTTACATATTGTACACTAATAAGTATTCATTTTGCATGTTCTTTGGAAGAGAACATTGGAAGCATTTGCCTAATCAACGATACATGTACATCTTCAAACTTGTATCTTCCTGTAGATCAAAATCTGATTTAATTACAGGTTAATGAGATGTATTTGGTTCTATCTGCATTTGATTATGATTTTATAGGGCTTTACTGCTATCACTTAAGATCTTCTTCTTACCTAATATAGTACAATAACAAAAATACAGCTAAGTCAATTAATTTTATGCAAATTTTTTCATGTTGGAAACAAAAGTAAGCAGGGTAAAAGGAGAATGTTCTCTTTTGATGTCATTAAAGACCAGTAGAATTCCATCAGCAACTTCCACAAAGGTCAACGGTTTATGTCTATAAAAGCAAATTTCAATTACCTTGAACACACTCAGAAAGTATGACATTACTTCATTTATTATGCTTGGCTGTTTAAACTAAAACAAAGGTGCATTTGTGAGAGTCATTAGACTGCTCTTAGATAAAGAATCTATAAGCTAATTTTAGCATTGAGAAAAATTTTAAGATATATTTATTTTGTATCACATAGCTTCAAATGAAGAAGTGATTATCACCTTCAGTTTGCAACCTAAATATTTAAATAGTATTATTAATATTATTTCATTGGTTGTTTTAATAGCAGCTTTTGAATACTGAGATTTGTGATTTCTAAAGTCACACTAAATAAAATGTAATCACATTTATATGAAAATGTT
This sequence comes from Trachypithecus francoisi, assembly GCF_009764315.1. NCBI lineage: Eukaryota > Metazoa > Chordata > Mammalia > Primates > Cercopithecidae > Trachypithecus > Trachypithecus francoisi. Next base: position 52,071,854 of record NW_022681463.1, on the reverse strand, counting down.
ATTGTTGCCAATACTACATGAATTAGAACTGCATTTTTTAAAACAGCAGTACTGAATAAAGTACTTTTATTTTTAATAACAACTGCTAGTTTATATTTATGTAACATGAATTTCATAGTGATTTAAATTATTTTAACACAAAATATTAGGCAATATTTGGACAGTCATTCCTGAATGTTTATGTAACTCTTCTAGGCCCATAAAAAAGATTTTTATCATACTGAAATGTCAGTTTCCGAAATAATCAGAATGATGTTTTCTTGAATATGTGTGATTTGTGACATCCAAGACGTTTCTATATATGGCTGGAACAGTGGGCTCATTCCTAGTCAATTAATTCACTCTCTATATTCAGTGATAAACACAAGCATTCTAACAGAATTACCCAAATATAACTGTTACCTGTTCATGAAAGAAATAAACAGATGTGAGCATAGCATGGATATTTGTTCTAAACATATGATGTGACTATTGCAGTAAAATTAAAGACTCAGTGACTTTTCAAGTAACCAGGTAAACATTTTGTACTGATAGTAATACAATACAGAGTCATGTTTCTGAAAAGATAAATTATATGAAAAAATCAATCAACATCTTTGGAAACAGATAATCTTTTATGACAGCAGAACATTTTTAGGCAAATGTGCAAATGAAAAGGTGAGGTAGCAAATAGTGAAATAAATAAACCTCAGTGGTTTAAAATAATTAACTTAGTACCAGATAGTAACTTGAACCCTGTGTGCACCAGCCCCAACTGAGTGGCTCAATTGCAATTATGTACCATTTTCACACTAGAGTTAAGAAAGGCAGTTTAAATGAAATTGATCATAATCACAAAGTAGGTAAATAGAAAAAATAATTTGAACTTTTAATCTTAGTGACTCTCCATTAATAATAAAGGCTTTCTTATTCACTACTACTAGAGGGTCAACTACACTTTTCCTTTCCTGTGTTAGGATCAAGTCTTGTTATTGAAATAATGCTTTCTGTGAGAGCTCTGAAGGCTCTCCATTATCAAACCTGTTTATGAGACACAAGAAGCATAAGATATCTTGAGTTTTTAGCATTATAGCTCATGAGGTCAGCCCATTGGTGAGGGTGAGGGGTTTCACTTCAGGCTAGAACTTCTTAGCTGACAAAATAACTAAGGACTTACAGACTGCATAGCAGCTTGAAATGGGGATAATATTTTCCTTTCCTCACTTTTACACTGTTGGTGGGATTGTAAACTAGTTCAATCATTATGGAAAACAGTATGGCGATTCCTCAAGGATCTAGAACTAGATGTACCATATGACCCAGCCATCCCACTACTGGGTATATACCCAAAGGATTATAAATTACTCTACTACAAAGACACATGCACACGTATGTTTATTGCGGCACTATTCACAATAGCAAAGACTTGGAATCAACCCAAATGTCCATCTGTGACAGACTGGATTAAGAAAATGTGGCATATATACACCATGGAATACTATGCAGCCATAAAAAAGGATGAGTTTGCGTCCTTTGTAGGGACATGGATGCAGCTGGAAACCATCATTCTTAGCAAACTATCACAAGAAGAGAAAACCAAACACCGCATATTCTCACTCATAGGTGGGAACAATGAGATCACTTGGACTCGGGGAGGGGAACATCACACACTGGGGCCTATCATGGGGAGGGGGAGGAGGGAGGGATTGCATTGGGGAGTTCTACATGATATAAACGTTATGCACATGTACCCTGGAACTTAAAGTATAATAAAAAAAAAAAAAAGAAAAGTTGAAAAAGAAGAGCAAATTAAATCCAAAGTAAGCAGAAAAATAGAATTAAAAAAAAATATTTTCCTTTCCTAATATACATGAATATATATATTCATGTGTTCATGTATGTAACAAAATTCAGAAGAGACTGGAAATAATTTGTCTATAGTTTACAAATGACAAATTACCATGTTTTGTTTAATACAGTTTTGCATTTTCTAAACATTTTACTTTTGCAATGTAAGAATAATTTTATTAAGTATATTATATATATCTTTTATATATATCTTATATATCATGTATATTAGGAATGGAAAATATTAAGTAATAAAATATATTTTCTCTTCTGGACTAATTCTACAGTTTCTATGACAACAACATTTTTGATATTATCCTCTAAAATGTGAAATGTTTATGCACAGGCACACACATAAACACATATATAAATGCACATATATATATACACACACACATATATGGAAAATCCTAGAGATAATATTAATATTATATATGTATTTCTGTTTTGTTCTATTTTGAATTATTTTATTTGAATCCAAATAAAATGAATTCATGTTATGATTGTATGTATGTTAAACAAAGTTTATAGGAGGCCATAGTTTTAGAGTAAGCTCCTGCGCTAGGCCCATCAGATCATGCCAAAATGGAGCTACTCATGCTGAAATTCCAGGCCACCATGCTGAAACTAAGATCCTCATCTGAACTTCTGAGAGAAATCAAGGAGACAGCCAGCCTGATAAGGAAGTCTCTGCCTTAACCTTTACATGAGAAATAACTTTTAAACTACCAATCCTGTTTCTGCTTTCTTCAGTACTTTTCTGCCCATAAAACCAGCCTCCTCTGCTTGGTTCATCAGAAGACTCATTCTAGTTTATAGAAATAATCATTATCTGATTCCAGAACTAAAATAGGCTGGGTGCAGTGACACCCACCTTTAATATCAGCATTTTGGGAGGCTGAGGTGGCAGGATCACTTGAGCCCAGGAATTTACAATGAGCCTGGACAATATAATAAGACTCCATCTATATACATTTTTTAAAAAAATTTAACCAGGCATGGGGGTACATAACTGTAGTCCCAGTGACTCAGAAGGCTGAGGAGGGAAAATCATTTGAGACCAGGAGGTCAAGGCTGCAGTGAACTGTGATTGTGCCCCTGCACTCTAGCTGGGTGACAGAGCAAGACAAGTCTCTCTCTCTCTCTATATATATATATATACACACACACACACCATATATATATTAAATATTATATTAAATATGTATTATATATTAAACATATAAAATCACCAATAAAATCAATTAAGATCTTTAAACTAAATGCACAATTTTATCTTTCAACATGTAGAATCAATCTATTGAATCCTTACATGTTCTCATCCTACCCAAAAAAGTTTTGAGAAACTATCTAGATGGACAATTATTGTTGTGTTATGTTTAACACCTTAAGCATTATGTATAGTAGCAGATAGGAATCAGATATGTTGCAAATAATTCGCACTTGTTATCTAAAGTGAAACACAAATTCTTTTGTTCTTTCAGATAAAATATGATAATTTGTACTGATCTCCAAAAATACTCAGTGACTTACAATGAATAAAATGGCACATAGGCAATATAATTGAAATAGATTAACAAATGTATTAAAATTATTCTGTTTATTATTTTGCTCATTATACAAAGCAAATAAGCACAATTTGAAATACTTCTATAAACTATATCTCTTCAAAATATTTTTTTAGAGATGTGTAGAAATAGTATCAAACTACTATGACATCTATAGAATTCAGTGAATTTTTTTGTTTGTTTTGTTTTGTTTTGTTTTGAGATGGAGTCTCTTTGCCCAGGCTGGAGTTCAGTGGCGTGATCAAGGCTGACTGCAACCTCTGCCTCCCGGGTTCAAGCGATTCTTCTGCCTCAGCCTCCTGAGTAGCTGGGACTACAGGTGCGCACCACTAAACCAGGTTAATTTTTGTATGTTTAGCAGAGACAGGGTTTCACCATGTTGGCCAGGCTTGTCTAAAACTCCTAACCTCGTGATCTGCCCTTCTTGGACTCCCAAAGTGCTGGGATTACAGGTGTGAGCCACCACACCTGGCTGAGTTCAGTAAATTTTAATGAACACAAATAATGACACACGTGCAATAAAACAAATTCAAATATATAATGCCCAAAGCGATAATCTGAAACTTAAGTGCATTTTATTTTAGAATACTACTAAAACAAAATTCAGAACAGGCTGGAAAAAATTTGTCTATAGTTTATAAATGACAAATTATGTTTTGTTTAATACAGTTTTGCATTTTCTAAACATTTTACTTTTGCAATGTAATAATATATTTTATTTAAGTATATTAAGATATATGTAAAAATATATTTAATTATATAAATACATTTAAAAATACATTTCTAAAATGAGTAGTGTACAGTACTATGCTTTTATTTATTTATTTATTACTTTTCCATAGGTTATTGGTTTACAGGAGATGTTTGGTTATAAGAGTAAGTTTTTTAGTGGTGATTTGTCAGATTTTGGTGCATCCATCACCCAAGAAGTATACACTGCACCTCATTTGCAGTCTTTTATCCCTCACCTCTCCCCCACCCTACCCCCCAAGTCCCCAAAGTCTATTGTATCATTGTTATGCCTTGCATCCTTATAGCTTAGCTCCCACATATCAGTGAAAACATAGGATGTTTGGTTTTCCATTCCTGAGTTACTTCACTTAGAATTATAGTCTCCAATCTCAACCAAGTGGCTGTGAATGCCAGTAACTCGTTCATTTTTATGGCTGAGTAATATTCCACTGTGTGTGTGTGTGTATGTGTGTATGTATGCCAATAGTGTGTGTGTATATATATATAATAGAAAAAAAGCTACATTATAGAAAAAAGATACTTGAACACGTATGTTTATAGCAGCACAATTTGCAATTGCAAAATTGTGGAACCAACCCAAATGCTCATAAATTAATGAGTGGATAAAGAAACTGCGAGGTATATATATATATCGCAGCCTATATATATATATAGAGAGAGAGAGAGAGAGAGAGAGAGACTATTTTTTTTTAATTCCAAATGAATTTTAGAATGGCTTTTTCTAATTCTGAGAAGACTAATGGTGGTATTTTGATGGGAATTGTGTTGAATTTGTAGATTGCTTTTGGCAGTATGGTCATTTTCATAATATTGATTCTACCCATCCATCAGCATGGGATGTGTTTCCATTTGTTTGTGTCATCTATGACTGCTTACAGCAGTGTTTTGTAGTTTTACTTGTAGAGGTCTTTCACCTCCTCTGTTAGGTATATTCCTAAGTATTTATTTATTTATTTATTTATTTATTTATTTATTTATTTTGTAGCTATTATAAAGGGGTTGAGTTCTTGACTTGATTCTCCACTTGGTTGCTGTTGGCATACAGAAGAGCTACTGATTCACGTGCATTAATTTTGTATCCAGAAGCTTTGCTGAATTCTTTTATCAGTTCTAGGAGCTTTCTGGAGGAGTTTTCAGGGTTTTCTAAGTAAACAATAATATCATCAGCAAACAGTGGTAGTTTGACTTCCTCTTTACTGATTTGGATTCCCTTTATTTTTTTCCTCTTGTCTGAATGCTCTGGCTAGGACTTCCAGTACTATGTTGAAGAGGAGTGGTAAGAGTAGGCAAGCTGTTCTTGTTCCAGTTCTCAGAGGGAATGCTTTCAATTTTTCCTCATTCGGTATCATGTTGGCTGTGGTTTTGTCATAGATGGTTTTTATTACATTGAGTTATGTCCCTTGTATGCTGATTTTGCTGCGAGTTTTAACGATAAAGGGGTGCTGGATTTTGTCGAGGGCTTTTTCTGTATGTGTTGAGATGACTGCGTGATTTTTGCTTTTAATTCTGTTTAGGTGGTGTATCACATTTATTGGCTTGCATATGTTAAACCATCCCTGCATCCCTAGTATGAAACCCACTTGGTCATGGTGGATTATCTTTTTGATATGTTGTTGGATTTGGTTGGTGAGTAATTTGTTAAGGATTTTCATGTGTATGTTCATCGGGGATATCGGTCTGTAGTTTTCTTTTTTCGTTGTGTCTTTTCCTGGTTTTAATATTAAGGTGATACTGGCTTCATAGAATGAATTCGGGAGGGTTCCTTCTTTCTCTATCTTGTGAAATAGTGTCAATAGGATTCGTACCAATTCTTCCTTGAATGTGTGGGAGAATTCTGCTGTAAATACATCTGGTCCTGGACTTTTTTTGTTGGTAATTTTTAAATTACCATTTCAATCTTGCTGCTTGTTTTTAGTTCAGGGTATCTAATTCTTCTTAATTTAAGCAAGGAGGTTTGTATCTTTCCAGAAATTTGTCCATCTCCTCTATGTTTTCTGGTTAATGCATGTAAAACTGTTCATAGTAGCCTTGAATGATTTCTTTTTATTTCTGTGGTGTTAGTTGTAATACTGTGCATTTTGTTTCTTATTGAGGATATTTGGATTTTCTCTCTTCTTTCTTGGTTAATCTTGCTAATGATCTATTTATTTTATTTATCTTTTCAAAGAACCAGCTTTTTGCTTCATTTATCTTTTGTATTTTTTGTTTCAATTTCATTTAGTTTTGCCCTGATCTTGGTTATTTCCTTTCTTCTGCTGGGTTTGGGTTTGGTTTGTTCTTGTTTCTATAGTTCCTTGAGGTGTGACCTTAGATTGTCAGTTTGTGCTCTTTCAGTCTTTTTGATGTAGGTGTTTAGGGCTATGAATTTTCCCCGCCTTTGCTGTATCCCAAAGGTTTTGATAGGTTGTATCACTATTGTCATTCAGTTTGAAGAATTTTTTAAATTTTCATCTTGATTTCATTTTTGACCCATTGATCATTGAGGAGCAGCTTGTTTTATTTCCATGTATTTGCATAGTTTTGAAGGTTCCTTTTGGAGTTGATATTTCAGTTTTATTCCACTCTGGTCTGAGACAATGCTTGATATAATTTCAATTGTCTTAAATCCATCGATGCTCATTTTGTGGCCTATCATATGGTCCATCTTGGAGAAAGTTTCATGTGCTGTTGAACAGAATGTGTATTCTGTGGTTGGATGTAACCCTCTGTATATATTTGTTAAGTCCATTTGTTTCAAGGTATAGTTTAAATCCATTGTTTTTTGTTGTTGTTGTTGACTTTCTGTCTTCATGGTATGTCTAGTGCTTTCAGTGGAATATTGAAGTCTCCCACTATTATGTGTTCCTATCTATCTCATTTCTTAGGTCTAGTAGTAGTTATTTCATATATTTGGGAGCTCCAGCATTAAGTGCTTACATGTTTAGAATCATCACATTTTCCTTTTGGACAAGGCATTTTATCATTATATATTGTTCCTCTTTGTCTTTTTTGACTTGTATTGCTTTAAAGTTTGTTTTGTCTGATATAAGAATAGCTAGTCCTGCTTGCTTTTGGTGTCCATTTGCATGAAATACCTTTTTCCACCCCTGTACCTTAAGTATATGTGCATCCTTATATATTAGATAAGTCTCTTGAAGGCAGCAGATAATTAGTTGGCAGATTCTTATCCATTCTGCAGTTCTGTATCTTTTAAGTGGGGCATTTAGGCCATTTACCTTCAGTGTTAGTATTGAGATGTAAGGTACCATTCCATTCATCTTCCTATTTGTTGCCTGTGTACCTTGGTTTTTTGGTTTTGTTTTTGTTTTTTAAATGTTATTTTTGTTTTAAAGGTTCTGTGAGATTTATGCTTTAAAGAGCAATTCTTTTTTTTTTTTTTTTTTTTTTTTTTTTGAGGCGGAGTCTCGCTCTGTCGCCTGGACTGGAGTGCAGTGGCCAGATCTCAGCTCACTGCAAGCTCTGCCTCCCGGGTTTAAGCCATTCTCCTGCCTCAGCCTCCACAGTAGCTGGGATTACAGGCGCCCGCCACCTCGCCCAGCTAGTTTTTGTATTTTTAGTAGAGACGGGGTTTCACCGTGTTAGCCAGGATGGTCTCGATCTCCTGACCTCGTGATCCGCCCGTCTCGGCCTCCCAAAGTGCTGGGATTACAGGCTTGAGCCACCGCGCCCGGCCTAAAGAGCAATTCTTATAGTGGTGGCTTGGTATTGGCAAATTCTCTCAGTATTTGTTTTTCTGAAAAAAACTGTATCTTTCCTTCATATGTGATGTTTACTTTCACTGGATACAAAATTCTTGGCTGATAATTGTTTTGTTTGAGGTGGCTGAAGATAGGGCTCTAATCCCTTCTGACTTGTAGGATTTCTGCTGAGAAATGTGCTGTTAATCTGATAGGTTTTCCTTTATAGGTTCCCTGGTGCTTTTGTCTCACAGCTCTTAAAAATTTTTCCATCATCTTAACTTTAGATAACCTGATGACAATGTGCCTAAGCATTACTCTTTTTATGATCAATTTCCCAGGTGTTCTTTCTGTTTCTTGTATTTGATGTGTAGGTCTCTAGCAAGGCCAGGCAAGTTTTCCTTGGTTATTCTCCCAGATATATTTTCCAAACATTTAGATTTCTCTTCTTCCTCAGGAACACTGACTATTCTTGGGTTTGGTTACTTAATATAAGCCCAGACTTTTTAGAAGCTTTGTTCACATTTTCTTATTCTTCTTTTCTTTGTCTTTGTTAGGTTGGGTTAATTTTCGAAGACCTGAATTTCTTTCTTCTACTTGTTAAATTACATTGCTGAGACTTTCCAGAGCATTTTGCATTTCTATAAGCATATCCAATATTTCCTGAAGTTTTCAGTGTTTTTAGTTTATGCTATATATTTCCCTGAATATTTCTCCCTTCACTTCTTGTGTCATTTTTTAGATTTCCTTGCATTGGTCTTCACCTTTCTCTGGTGCCTCACTGATTAGCTTAATAACTAACCTCCTGAATTCTTTTTCAGGTAAATTGGGGATTTGGTGGATTGGATCCACTGCTGATGAGCTAGTGTGATTTTTTGGAGGGTGTTAAAGAACCTTGTTTTGTAATATTACCAAAGTTGGTTTTCTGGTTCCTTCTCATTTGGGTGGGCTCTGTCAGAGGGAAGGTCTAGGGTTGGAGGCTGTAGTTCAGCTTGTTTATCCCACGGGGTGTTCCTTTGATGTAGGACTCTCCCCACTTTTCCTGTGGATGTGGTTTGCCTGAAAGCTGAGTTGTAGAGCTTGTTCTCTCTCTTCTGGGTCTAGCCACTCAACATGTCTCCGAGGCTCCATGCTGGTACTGGAAGTTGTCTGCACAGCATCCTGTGATGTGAACCATATATGGGTCTCTCAGCTGTGGATACCAGCACAGTATTTGGGGTGTCTCCAGGGTCCTTCAGGAGCAATCCACTTCCTTCGGAGAGTCTGTGGGTCCTCTCAAGTTTCCTGATTTATTTCTGTAGTCGTTCTGGAGCTAAAATTCACAGCGCAGGCCTCCACACACTGCTCTGTCCATCTGAGTTGGAGCTGCAATCTCCAACCTGTACAGAGCATAGAGGAGAATCTCTCCTCGCAAACCTTGTTTGGGCACCATTGCTAGGTCTAGAAAAGAAAGAGAAACAACCCAATGCAGTCACTCACATAACCCAGCAATGCTATGCTATTAAAAGTAAGTTTTTCACAGTTTAAATAATCTGTATGTGTATTGGGTATTCACTTTCTGAAGTTCAACTGGAAACTAGAACCTTTGTTTAATAAATTTATAAAATATAGACAAATCTAACTAGCTTTTCTCTGACTCCATTAGTAATATATATTATGTTTAAAAGTATGCTAGGCTGGGCGTGGTGGCTCATGCCTGTAATCCCAGCAGTTTGTGAGGCTGAGGCTAGCAGATCACCTGAGGTCAGGAGTTTGAGACCAGCCTGACCAACATAGAGAAAGCCTGTCTCTACTAAAAATACAAAATTAGCTGGGCGTGGTGGTGCATGCCTGTAATCCCAGCTGCTAGAGAGGCTGAGGCAGGAGAATCACTTGAACCTGGAAGGAAGAGGTTGTGGTGAGCTGAGATCATACCATTGTACTCCAGCCTGGGCAACAAGAGTGAAATTCTGTCTCAAACAAAAATATAGTATGCTATACTATTTACCTATATGAGAGAGTATACTTTTGTGCTTATTTGTGCAACTCTGCATCAAGTTAACTGGGTATAAAAACTTACTCCATCACTTATTAACTCTTCATAAACATAGTTATCTGATAACATGTCTGTATATATAAAACATGAATAACAATTTTATGTAAGATTATTATACATTTTAATAAGATAATAAATGTAAGGTATTATTTAGAATAAGAGCATATAGCATGCACAAAATAAATATTTGCTATACTTTATTTTCATTTTTTAATTTAATTTTGCTATTAAAGGTTGTTTGATGGGATGAACCCAAATGTAGCATCTCAGCAAGAAGTGAGTGATATTCTGCAGAATATTGATATACCTTTTCTGATAGCATCTACACTGTAGATGTATGTGCTATTTGTATATATTAATCAACATCTCCTTCCTTAACTCTACATACTCCAGCACATCTCCTTGAATTTTAGCTCTAGAAAGGCATAGACCATAGAGCCTAAGAAACGTTTGTAGATTACTTGTACAAATGATCAAGAGAAGTGTATTGGTTCAATACACAGTTAGGAAGTATAATAGACTCTGCTGCATCATGGGATATCGGCACTGAGGGAAACAGAAAATATAATTATTTAAAATATATTATTTTCAATAAAGGGAAGACATACAATGCTGGAGCAGAAGTAGGTTGACATTGAGGAATTACATTCTCTTGCTGGTGAAGATTGCAAGGGGTCCTTGCCTGTACTTAAAGACAATTTTTGAAGTACGGGCTGAAGAGTTATCTTTTTTAGTAATCATCAAATTGCAGCTAATTGAATAGATGGGCAGAATCTCCAAATCAAAGGGAGAATCAGTTGTCAAAGGCATATCAGTAAAACTGCAAGAGGATAGTGTCATAGAATGCAATGAAACAGAGTGTTTAAAGAATGAAAAATATAAAAAGATGAACTGGTGGTCTGGCTTCTCTAATGTCTTTACTTGAAGTAGTCCATTGAATACTTACTATAATACAATAAGCTATGTATTGTTTTAAACATAGGTAACTTGCCCAAAGTCACAGATATTTTGTGTTTCGCCTGCAATTCAATGACAGCTATTGGAATCAACCCCGCTATACTATACTGTGGACACAAATTTTGTTCATCTTTCTCTCTGTGTCCCTCTCACACACACAGACAAACACACACGCAAATCTGCTGTAGGTATTCACATTGGCCCATAAAGGCAGTTCTGCTTGAGGAATGTCTCAAAAAACAAGGCTTTCTCTAAATCCACCATATCTAGAATGTGATATTTATCCACATGACTCAAGATCGAGACTTAACTTTACAGAGGAGGGAGATAGAAAAGTGAAGAATAATGGCTGGGAGCAGTGGTTCACTCCTGTAATCCTAGCACTTTGGGAGGCCGAGGTGGGCAGATCACGAGGTCAGGAGATCGAGACCATCCTGGCTAACATGGTGAAACCCCAGCTCTACTAAAAATACAAAAAATTAGCTGGGCATGATGGCGGGAGCCTGTAGTTCCCAGCTACTTGGGAGGTTGAAGCAGGAGAATCCTTTGAACCCTGGAGGTGGAGGTTGCGGTGACTGCACTCCAGCCTGGGCAACAGAGTGAGACTCCATTTCAAAAAAAAAAAAAAAAAACAGAAAGAAAAATGAAGAATAACATTATATTCTATATTCTAATTGTCTCTGGACAAAACTGAAAAGCTATTTCTACATATATCTATAGCCATGTTTAGAAAAAGAAATGCTGGAAAAAGAAGTCTTATTGTTTAATAAGTATATTCATAACCGAATATTATTATAATACCTGAAGGGAGAATATGAATTTTGAGGTATATATTAAGTAGCTTCAATATCTATATCTTCAAGTAATATATTTATGGTCTTAATTTTCAAAGTAGGTATTATATATTTACTTTTTACTATGAAATAGGAAAATTTAGGTTTCTGGCATCCCACCCCTTTCCATCCCACCTCCTCTCTTTCTGAAATGGTTAAATCATACCTATTGTTTATATCAATATTCACTGTGTACCTTGGTAGATTATGCAAACAGTATCCATATCTGAAGCATGTCAGAGGTCAAAATATTTCATTTATAACATTTTATTTTCCCAAAGTTAACTCACTGTCACTTAGTGTGTGTTTAATGTGAGCCACTCTCCAGTTATCCAACCCAAATGAAAACATCAGATTTCTGTCAATTTAATCTACATGGCGCATTCTCCTAGAGTTACCAGTTATCTTGCTACAATAAAGAGTGATTACTTTCCATGTCTAAAGAACATAAATTACGTGATTTTTCCTTCAGTACCACAGTAGGAATTTCCCCAAAACCTTTATTATGGGGATCTCTTGTTTCTTGGATATCAGAACCTCGATGCTTTGCTCCCTGAGAATATGTGTCTAAGTTGTAAGACCTTGCTTATTTTAAAGTATCTCTATTTATCATTAACGGAGTTTCAATATTTAATTAGGCATTGAATGAATAGTCTTAATCATCTGTTCTGATATAATTTTGTTTTCTTCCTATGCATGATTTCATGATATTATATTTTAAACTTGCATTCTGAAACTTCAAGTGATGGGACTTAATATAAATCTTTTTTCATCCCTTTTGCTGGATATACTTTGAATCTAAGCAATTAGGAAAAGTACTAACTAACATAAGAAAAAAAAACATAGGCAATAAACTTGGGGGAAAACTGGCAAACAACTATCCACAAAGTTTCTGAATTCAATGAGCATAAAAATCAATACGTTTCAAGCCTTATATAACAAATGATTCTTTTGGGGTTTAAAGTACTCCAGTGAATAAAACAAGATAGATTCTGTCCCAGTTCTTTTAAAAAAATTACCGTCATACTGATATCTAAAAGTTTGCATCACAGATAAAAGAAACTCAATGAAGTTTATATAAAGAAGCAAATGTACTAAAACAGTGATATCAATAAATCATCTCTGACATTTCAAACAAATTATAAGACACTGAGATTAAGCAGGGCAATTCAAAGATGGTATTTTATTAATAAATATATTATATTTAATTACTAATAGAGGAAAAGAGTCAACATAGAATGTGAACAGTCAATGGATGCTGATGAGATAATTGAATACATTTCACCATTAAGTTGAAAACTCCTCATAAGGTAATGACCTTGGCAACCATACATTCTCTATGAGAAGTCTAGACAAGTCTAAGAATTTTACATTACTTTCTTTGCTAAAATAAAAATGTATGTCCATTTGAAAACATCACATACCATCACATTTAGATTTGAAACACTGGAGGGTTTTCCATTAAAATCCCAGGCAGTGTGAAAAGAAGAAATGGGAGTAAAAGTCTAAGAGAAGGGTGTTCTTGAAGCATAGACACAAGTGCTACATAGCGGTGTCCAGTTAGCAATCAACCCTCATGCTCCTTTGACCTCCGAGAGACAAAAGAGTATCTAAGAACGAGAATTTATCTTTGCCACAAATAATCACAAAAATAAATACAAGAGAACTGAAATTGTGTTATACATTCTTTTGCCGATGGTAGTGACTAGCAAGTGATTTTACAGCATGATGGCAAGGCAAGTGCATCACAGTTCAGAGTTGCCAGAGTTTGATATGTTGGTGGAGAAGTTGAGTGGAAGTTTACTATTTGTGATTTAAAGATCCCTTTGATGGCAAGTAGGTTCAAGGAGGACTTTGACTTCAAGAAAGTAAAATTTACATGTAAAAATCTAATATATTAATAAAAAAGAGCATTTCATAGCTTTGAAAGATGTGATCTAGAAAAAAATTATGTAACATTTTAGAAAAGTTTTACCCATGACTTAAGCCCTATGCCAATGCAAGGACTGGATAAAACAGTCTTGTAATGAAATATTGTAACTATGGAAATTGAATAAAAAGGTAGAAAAGTTTTTTTGAACATGACCTCAGGTTAGAAACATTTTTATTATTTTTTTAATTGACATAATAACTATACATATTTGTGATGTATACAGTGATATTTTGATACATGTTTAGATTAGTAATGATCAATTTAGAGTAATTAGCATATCTGTAGAAACATTTCATAAAATGAGCGCTAAACTTGACCACTGTGCTAGATACTTGGTTGCTTTTTCCACATATATTTCTTCCACCACTTCAGAATCTCATTACTACAGGTTCCTCTGAATCTTAGTCTTGGTGACTGGAAATTGAGAAGCATCTGTTGCTGAGCTTTTGGAAGTTTTTAATAATTTTTTAAAGATTCATAGAATTGAAATATTTGAAATTTTGGGACATCTGCACTGCAAGCACTTAACATTTTTGTGTTTTCAGAAGTGTACTATAGAGAGATGGGATAATCTTGTCAGAACACTGCTGCCACCACTAACCTCACTTGCTTTGCTAGAAACAATCACCACTATCAGCCTTTACTGCTGCTACAATGGCTAACGCGGTTGCTGGCGAGCAGGTTATAAAATACTTGAAATATGTCCATTTTTTTAACTTTTATTTTAAGTTTGGAGTACATGTACAGGTTTGTTACACAGGTAAGCTTGTGTCATGGGGGTTTGTTGTACAGATTATTTCATCATCCAGGTCTTAAGCCTAGTACCCATTAGGTTTTTTTTTTTTTTTTCTGATTTAGTTGTTTTTCCTGATCTTCTCCCTCCTCCCACCCTTCACTCTCCAAAAGGCCCCAGGGTGTGTTTTTCCCCTCTCTGTGTCCATGTGTTCTCATCATTTAGCTCCCACTTACAAGTGAGAATATGGAGTATTTGGTTTTCTATTCCATTGTTTTCTAAATCATATGCTAACAAGTAGAAAATTCATGTCCATTATTAAAGTCAAGAATTTTACATAAATGGGATCACACAGTATATTTCCTGTGATTTCGTGTGTACAATTTTGATACTTAGATTCTAGCACTTAGCATGTTTAAGATTCAATCATGTTGTTACAAATTTCTAGAGATCCTCAGTTTTTAGTACACTCACATTTCTGGTATACTCCTCAGTACTGTTGAGTATTATTAATTGTATTCCTAGACAACAATTTATCCAGTTATTATTGATTGATATCTGAGTTTTTACTAGCTTTTTGGCTATTATCAATAATCCTATAATATTGACATATTTTCAGTGTGCTTGGATAAACATCTAGACTTGGAATATCCAGATTATAGGGTAGATAAATGTTTACATTTAAAGAAATCATTAACAGTTTTCCAAAGCAATTGTACTATTTTACACTTCTACCAGCAGTGTATGTGGGTCACAGTCTAATACAATACAGTATTTAAAGATGTTCATCTTTTTTTGTTCAAGCCAATCAATTAAGTGGGTAGGTTTTGTTGTGTCATTGTGATTTAAAAATTCTCATTTATCTGATGACTAATGATGTTGAACACTTTTGCATACTCTTTGATATGATATTTTTCTTGTGAAATTATTTTTATTCATTTGCCTATTTTTATTGGGTTGTATTTCTTTTTATAATTGATTTGCAGTAGTTCATAATGTATTTTGTTTTCAAGTACTTTTTAGTCTTTAGCGTATCTGTCCATTTCATTTGCAGTTTTTTTTCATGAGAAGAAGTTTGTAATTTTAATGAATTGTCTTTTTTCTTGTATGATTCTTTCTGGCTTAAGAAATATTTGGTAAACAATAGGTCATAAAGACATCATTTTTATTTATCTTCTAAAACATTATGCTAAATATTTTCTACATTTAGGATTCTGATACATCTAAAATTGATTCTTGTGCATTGTGTGAACTAGAGGTTGGCTTCCTTTCTCCTACCATATTGATATTCATTTGTTCCAGAACAATTTGGTGAATAGATTTTCTGTTCCCCATTGAATTGTTTTGGCATCCTTAAAAATCATTTGACCATCTGTAAGTGGGTCTATTTCTGTATTCTCTATTCTGCTCTATTGATCTATTTATCTAACCTTTTGGCAAGACTACACTATCCAGATTAATGTAGCATTATAATAAATTTTGAAGTTCTTCAACTTTTTTGTTCATTTCTTTAAAGTTGCTTTGGTTATTCTTGTTCTTTTGTCTCTCCAAATAATTTTAAAATCAGCTCATCAATTTCTAGAAAATAATCCATTTTGAATTGTAACAGATTATTTTGGTGCTATAATTTAATCTTGGAAGAATTGCTATCTTTACAATATTGAGTTTTCAAATGCATATTATAGGACATATTATTTCAACCTTTCTGAAGAAGTATTTGTTAGTATCAACAGCCTGAAATATTATTACTAGTTGTTTATTCTAAGCAGAATTTGTTAATGTTAAACAAATAATCAATTGCATAAAGTTATATATATATATATATATATATATATATATATATATACACACACACAAACTTCCTGAAGCATTATTCCTATATTTGTAACCTAAAATCAACTGATGTCAATAGTAGGTTTTGTAGCTTTATTTCAAACATTTATATTATGGAACAGAGTGACATCCTTAAACTGTGCATTTAGAATCACTTTTAAATGTTTTAATTGACAAATATAATTATATACATTTATTATATAAAGCATGATGTTTTGAAGCATATATACATGGTGGAATGATTAAATCTATTAATTAACATATGCATTAGTTTACATAGTTTTAAAGAAATACAGTTATGATTATTCATCCAGAAAAAAAGTAAGTAAAAAAAAGTCTGATATGATCTACTTTTTGTAATCACACATAAAACTATTAGATTACTTACCAAAATGTGACTCCATTTGATAGTTTTTTCTCCGTTTTTTTATTACTGTATGCTTTTTTTGTATTTTAGAGATATTTACAAATTAAAAGATTTTTTTTTTACTTTGCAAGAAGAAGCTATTTTAATACATATATCTTTTTTATTCCTTTGTTCACAATTTTTTTTCTCTTTGCTTACTGTTTCTAATAAGCTAAAATGGAAAATGTGCAAAGATGGTAAACAAATCTCCCATACATAATCCAGTTTCATCTGTTAAATGAATCTCATACATTTTAGGTACAATAGATAGCATGCAGTTTTCTAAAAATTACATATATACATAATATATACACACACACACATACACACATAATATATAACATATATGTATATGCACATTTTTTTTCTTTTTGTTTTATGTTTTTATCTTCAAAAATATTATGTTCGTGTGTGTGTGTGTGTGTGTATGCAGATAAACATGCTTCCTTTGGAACACTGAGGAATGTCAGAAAAATTTCATCATCAAGCAGAATTAATTGCTCCTATTGTCTTTCTTGCTATGGAAAAGCCACATGGTGTAGAATATGCATAAGAATTACAGACCGTTTTTCAGGCCCAATTGTGGTTTGAGGTTGTAATTTAGTGACAGCATAGCCAACACACTATACGCTTTCCTGGGTAAACTATTAAGTAACCTGCTATAGAAAGGAGGAGAAAGCAGACAGTTTCGCTGACCTTTGTTGTTGTTGTTGTTGTTTTAGCAGATATCAAAAAAGAATAAAGGAAAAATAATGATATTATCAACAAGACAGAAGTTTTAATATTGGCCCATAGGTATGAGTAGGAGAGAAAGTAGAAATAAAATAATGTTTATACAGAGATATTAGAAGAGTCAAGAGTCTGAAGAGTTTCTTGTGATAAAAGAAGAGGTAGTGAAGAGCTCTATGGAGTTATGCTCAGAACAGTAAATATTCAGTTTAAAAGTTTAGAAATGAAGCCTATAGATGGTGCTGACAATTGGCTTGTATATGTGGGACTAGATGGTTGAAATACACTGAGCATGAACATCTGGATGTAAAAAGAATCTAATAATTTGCATAGTTGTCATTTATGTGAATATTGCAGTCATTTGTATCATTTTAGTATTGGAGGCCAAGCAGAAGGAATCAGAAGAAAATAGAAACCAGAATAGATTCAAGAATAGTCAAACTGCATGACCTTAAAGGAGGGAAGACACTGGTATACATGGTTAGACATGTCACTGTGCAGAAGGAGCAGTGAGGTGACGAGGGAGTTTCTTTCATCTCAGATTCTCTCAAATTCTATCATATGAGGGATGAGGGAAAATAGCATAGTCTCTTAAGAAAACCTCAGGAAAGATGATATGTGCAGTTTTGATCTGGGTTTAGGTAAGACAACAAAAAGGGATTATATTATAATTATATAATGTAGATTATATTACAATTTTCTTAGAGAAAATTCTCATAGCGCATGAGAGTTTTCTTTGGTTGTTTTTACCTATGGAATAAGATTTTTTAAAAACATAGAGAGTTTGGAAGGGTTGAGAATTGCCTGCAGCTGCATGAAATAGTTAACAGATAAAATCAGCTTAAAGAAAGAGAAAATTAATTTTTTTAATTTAAAAAGGTCAGAGTTAGGAAATCCTGGGATAGTTCATTAGTGTCTTGAGATCATCATTTCATGGACTTCTGTCTCTCTGCTCTACCGTCCATAGTGAATGCTATAAAACTCATGGTCACCTGTCTCATGGTGACTTTCTGACTTATAGCACTGATTACAAACATGAGATGAACAAGCAAACAACAAGGAGAAAAGGGGGTTGCCTATATCGGAAAACAAAATATGCCCAAATATTTCAATAGACTCTCACTGATACCTGAGACGAAAGTGCAGCTTAATGGGAGGCTGGACAATATTTTGTTTTATTTTTATTTTATTTTATTTTATTTTGTTTTATTTTATTTTATTTTATTTTATTTATTTTATTTTTTCTAGCAAGGCCCATTGCTACCATGATGAAATCAGGGATGATAATACCTAACTCATTTTTTTTAACCCAGATGTCTGAATTATGATTTTAGGACTTTTCTCACCAAATATGAATATTTCTTTACTGAGACTGGTAATTCTCTGTTCCCCACCATCACCCTCACAAGCACAAGGAAAGAGCAAGATAAAAGTAAAGAGGAGACAGAAGGGAATGCTGATGATAGGATTATTCATTTCAGCTACTGCCTTGGTATGTGACAAAGAAAGAATCTGATGATAATAATCACCAATGTTTTCTTAAAAATCACCATAGTGGTCCTAGCTTGAATTGATTACATTTCTGAGGGATTCAAAGAGTAAGATTTCTGATGGATGCTGTTGAAGGTTTTAGAAAAAAAAAACTATTAGCCCAAAAGAATATTTAATTGAATGGAATATTTAAATTAGGTGAGAAAACCCCTAAAATGATGATGTAGATATATACATAAAATGGAGTTAGCTATAAGTTTCTTATCACCCCATTCCTCCACCCCCATGCTATTATATCTTACCTATTCAAATCCATGGCTTAATCATATGAAACTAGCAATACATTTCAAAATGATTAATTAAGAACATTTAATAATACAGTAAAAAACTTATATTATTAAATGGTAAAAGTCTGTTATGAAATTATGTACATTATGACTAATCTTTACCATTCCACACCCCATAATTAGAAGAATATTTAGCCAACTGTTGAAAATGTTTATACGTGGGTGGAGTATTATTTTCACTGCACCTTTCAGTTGTTATCTATTACATATGAGTCACTATTGTAATGAGAAAAAACTCAGGATATATGCTTTTAATAACAGTAATTGTTTTGCTAATTGACACTTTCTGGAAGGTATTTTTCCCTTTAATGGCGTATGTCATACATATCCTTTCCTACATTTCCTGGAATGAACCGGGTTATTGCTCTATGTTTGCACATCTTCCAATAGTGATCTAAGGAAGCTCATTCTCTGTGGTTAGAGACTGGGATACATTGGTAAGATTCAGACTCTCTCAGGAAAATTGATAAATATAGCTACTTAATATTAGGAGATTGAGACAGCTCCATTCTCTCTCATTAAGAAACTGGAGTGATTATTTGCATTCTAAAGAAATCAAAGGTCTTTTAATATTTTATAAGTAAGACAAGCCACGTAATATTCTATTTTGAATTTTCCTGTATTGTTGATAATGCATAATGTGATGCAGCCTGATATTACAGAGATCGGTTGCTTTCCTTGTTTGATGATGTTTTTAAAATGTTTTATAGCAAATCATTATGCAACATGTACATTTATCTTCATATTACAGTGAGAATATATTTGTAAATCAGTGAAGTACTGCATTATATTTGCATTTATTTCCTTTGGTAAAACAACAGTTACATATTTTATTGTTATAATTTATACTACTTTATTCATACACACACTAACAACAATGGCAACAAAAATACTAGACTTTTTTATAATCACACGCCTATAAACTCACTCAGAACAGGATGTGATGATGAAATATTATTGAGCATATTAATAAAATAAAAATGCTACTGAGAGAGACTCAATTGTTGACTTTAAGATTTCCATTAAATTTTGAGCTTTACTTAAATCTAGGTGGCAGCCAGGGGGAAGAAATACTTATTTAAATATCACGGTGAAGTTCGTTCAATAGATAGCTGAGTGCCTACTATGTGTCAGGTCCAGCAATAAGCTCTGGGAGCATAACTAAAGGGTGAAAGACTGTCCTTGTGAAGATTTCATTTGAATAAAATAAGGCAAGTCATAAACTGGGAGTCAATGAATATATACTATGCCACCTGGTGAGTGGCACACTATATACAAATTGAGGTACAGAAAACAGGAATTTCTATGGTTAGGGGCAAATTGCTATGCTGTATTAGGTAGTCAAGGAAAGCTGACATTTGATCAGAGGAGAAAACTTTGCGGCTATCTGGGGAAAAGAGCAAGTGCAAAGACCCTTCAGTGTAAAATGGTGTTGGGGATCCTGGACAGCAGCAAGGAGGGTGGTTGTGGTTAGGCAGAGTGAACAAGAGAGAAGTAGGTGATACGTCACAGGTAAAGTGTGGTGAAGTTCTCCTAGGCCAGTGTAAGGTCATTTGTTTTGGTCTGTGTGTGATACAGAACTAATTGAGAGTTTTGTGTTGAGCAAGGAGGTGACTTTGACACGTTTAGAAGATGAGTTTAGCTGCTCTACTGATCATAGACTGTAAAGAGACAAATATGAAAACAGGAAAGAGACTAAGGAATAATTCAGTAACTCATGCCTCTCTGGGTCCTTATGAGGGTGGTAGTGTTTAGGTAGATATTTTGAGTGTCAGAATCTGTATGTATTTTGAAGGTAGAGTCCTCAGTATTTACTTATGTTTTGGGTTTGTAAATTAGAGAAATAGAGGTATCAATTATAACACTAAGTTTCTGACTTTGACAAAAATGAAACAACCATTTACTGTGATTATGAAATGAAGAATTGTTTGAGTTGATATTAATATTATTAAGCTTCAAAACATGAGCCAATCACACATAATTCATGTGGTGTTTGCTCATATAAATTAGTAATCTGACTGAATAAAAAGTGAACACTCAGGACATAGTAATCATCACTGGCTAAAGGAAGATATAAAAAACTTCAACACCGTTTTTATCCATGGCATTTCTTATTCTATGTGTGTTCTCGAGGAGAAAAAAAAAAAGGCACAACAGCTACCATAAAATTCTAGGCAGCCAATAGAAGGAATAAAAAAGACGAAAAATGGCTTTAACCAGAAAGGAAACATATAAAAATGTGCTATTATACAAAAAAAGTAAAAATTAGAGGTTCAATTGGCCAACAAACTTCTACTATCATCAGACACATGTTTGAAGGATTTTCTGTGGGAAGAGTTATACTTGAAAGAGGCAGAAAAACATACGACTAATAACTGTTTGTCTCTTAAAATTGTTCTTTGCTCTGAAATCAGGAACATATGTTAATTGTGAATTAATAAAATTGAAAGAAGACTGGGAGAGGAATTTTTATTCTGCGAACAAGCCACAGTCATTAATCCATAGCATTTTACACACTGAAATACGTGTTTGTAAGGTGTTTAGTATTGTTTATGCATAAGCATCTATAATTCAATTTATTAGATAATAATTATGTATTTTGTTCTCATACAGGTCCCAAATTAGAGACTCTGTGATTGTTTGTGTTTTCAAAAAATACTCACTCTGAATTCTTACACACATAACTGCATTTATGTAGCACTTGTATTTACTTATTTTATTCTCTTTGCTCTAACATATTGGTTTTTTTGGTCAGTTTTATTTTGGTTAAAAGAAAGCTGAATAACAAGCCATTCTTTTTTCTCTTTTTCTCTGGTCACACAGTCATTCTGTCTGCCCTTTTAAAAATTAAATATAATTAAAATATAATAAAGGTTAAAAAAATGTAAATAATACATTAAGAATATATTTTTTAAAACAGAAAAGTATATGTGACATTTTTTATAATTGATAAAGAAAACATATTTTATTTCTTATTACCTAAATAACAAATAGACAATTGAGAATATTTCCTCAAACATTTTATGTGACTTATTCTATTAATTAAATTATTATTTAAAATATTTTTATTAATCATTTTACAGATTACTTTCTACACATTCATATGCTAGTGAATTCATAACAATAATTGTATACAATATCAGTTATCAAGTCTTCTATTTATATATAAGTATTTATGATGGCTTGTAATCTAGAAACATTAGCTGAAATTTTTCTTTTAGGTATAAAAGTTGGGTCATAAAATAACAGATAAAAAATAAAATATAATCATTACACAACTTTTACTTATGTATTACATTTTAGTGATCAAGTACTTACTTTTATTTATAGTAATGTTTTGTCATGGTTAATAACCTTACTGTTATGTATGTGACTTTGTAGACTGCAGAGGGAGCTAGCTGAGATGCGTTTCTCCAGCTATACCTTAAACCGTTTTCACAAGTTCCCTAAGCCTCACTTGACAAATCCTTGGAATAGCACTGTATCTCTAACCTTCTTGCATCCCTTCCTGTGATATCCAACTCTATTAATAAAGAAATGTTAGGCAGCAAAAAAACAGGAAAATATGTCTATTTAAAGCGACTTTTACAAAAAAAAAATATAGAAATTCATAGTATTGCATAACAGACATTCCTATGACAGAAAAACTACCTACAGGTTTATTTGATTCTGCATTTAAATTTATATCCTTAAGAATCCCAACTCTTTTCCCCTTTATACTCTATCAATTTTGTCCTTGGCCGTCTCTCTTTATAATCACAAAATGACTATTTCAGTTTCTCCTAGTGCATAAAAACACAACATCCACCATACATATGTGTGTATTAATTCTCTTTGTGTGTGTGTGTATGTGTGTGTTTGTGTGTGTGTGTGTGTGTGGTGTGGGAGTTGTATCTTATTATGTGTTTCTTTTCAACCCTTAAGAATAAAAAAGATTTCTTTTTCATTCCCTAAAAGTTGCTCAGCAAACTCCCACTCACACCTCATTAAATACAGTTCTAACAACTCTCTGTTTCCTGGTAAGGGGAATTGAGCAAGGCTGATATTTATCTGACTTGCACCAACATGTGTCCTTTCCACTTGTTAAATATTGAAATACCCATGGATTACTTATTATACCCATGAAATACCCATGGATTACTTGTTAAATATTGAAATACCCATGGATTACTTAAATACCCATGAAATACCCATGGATTACTTGTTAAATATTGAAATACCCATGGTTGTGGGGCTCAGAACACAATGACTTAAAATATGGCACCTTGGCATAGTGCATATTTTAAGCTGAAGGAAATTGAGAAAAGTGCAAATGCAAGATGTGAACTTCTCCTTCCCTTCTCCTCTGAGAGCCTCTTATGTGACAGGTGTCCTGTCCTATACCCTGAGGAAAGGAATAAAGACACACAAATGCCAAGAAGAATCTGAGCAAACAGGCATTGGCAAGTTTACCTTGGTTGTTAACATTATATCATATTCTCTCTTGTGCAGTCATACTTCTACATGACTTTCCATTCATCATACTTAAGCATTTTCCCTGTTTCTTTGGGTATCATTCCTGAAGACTCTTATGTCATATAAAACTTTCATTAAATAAATTTGTTAGGCTTTTCTCTTGTTTATCTGTCTTTCTCATAATGGTGTTACATGGTTTGGCTCTGTGGCCCCACCCAAATCTTATGTTGAATTGTGATCCCAAAAGTTGGAGGTGAGGACTGTTAAGAGGTGATTGGATCACGGGGATGGTTTCTAATGGTTTAGCACCTATGTCTAGTGCTGTCTTGTGATAGAGGTCTCACAAGACCTGGTTCTGTGCAGCACCTATCCCTCGCTCTCTCTCCTGCTCCACCACCAAAGAAGTGCCTGCTTCCCCTTTGCCTTCCGCCATGATTGTAAGTTTCCTGAGGCCTCCCCTGCCGTGCTTCCTGTATAGCCTATCAAACTGTGAGTTGATTAAACCACTTTTCTCCATAAATTGCCCAGTCTCGGGTAGTTCCTCATAGCAATACAAGAACGAACTAATACAGTTGTCAGCCATGAACTTTTCAACAGGTGAGAAAAAAGTTATATTTCTTCTTTCCTACACTTGTCAAACAACTGATGCAAATCCACCTGATATTGTTAGGATCCTCACCTCAGTAGCACTTGAAAGGCAGTGCCTGCAGCTGCAGGAAGGCGTATGGGAACAGACACAAAAACTCTCCCTCCCAGATAAGCAAGACAAAGACACAGAAACATTCCAAGCCTGTGATAAGTTCTCCCGCCCTAAACCCTTAAATATTCTTAGTCTGTAAAACAGAGTAGTCCTGATCTCACTTGGCCAGAAGGCCCTCTTAGGTTTATTCTCCCCAATAAACCTGCCTTTGACTGTTGTGTTGCTTTTCATGTTTCTTTCCACTTCTTCAACTCTTACAGGCAGCCCTTTCACATTCAGTATCTCATAGCGAGAAGCCTCGATACTTCCACTCCAGTGGTAGAGCAGTCCTCCATTCCAACTGGTGGATGCCTTTGAAGTATCAGCTGTTGAATTTTTTGCAGGAGGTAGGGGAGGGTACTAGGGAGAATTAGGATTACTGTGCTTAGTATTGCACAGCTCATGGATACGTGTAAGTTAGCGGGTTCCTTATTAAAATCAGTTTTTTGTTGTAAAGGAAGAAAGAGGAAATGGATAGTGACTAGAGTATCTGCTACAACAAGCAATATAAAAGCCCTCATTATATGTATAACAATAAGAACTGTCTTTTATAAGTGATCCTTCCCAAGGAATTCCTGCATGCTCTACTAATAACTTAAAGGATTAGCTAACTAGCCACAGAAGAAAGCTGCCCTATTCCTTGCAAGTTACCACTTATTATATTACTCAATAATTGTTCTTCTGGTTATTGTTGCTGTCAAAATATAGATACGTTCCTTATAAATACATACCTAACACTAAACCCTGAAATATGTAAGAGTAGTCTTAAAGTCCAGCAAGACTTCGTTGAGAACTTGAGAAGCACAAACGGGATGCAATGTAGTAATTTTTAAGAGCAAAAAAAACATGAAACAGAATATGTCTCCTAGACTCTATCCAAGACTCACAATTGTCACTGACTTACTTTTTTCTTAGACTCCTGGCTATTGTTCCATTATAGGAGTCAGTTTCTTTTTAACTGAGTGAAATTCCTTAATCATTTTCCCCTTGCAACTAGAGCCTAGTTTCTCAACTGCCCTTTCACTCTAAGTGAGGAAAAAAATAAACACTCTTTAATCCCTTGCATAACTCTACAAAATATACTTTAATATTATCACAATAATAATCTTACTGCAAGGAGGCAATTTTGCCCAGAGGGAAACAATTTTCGACATTAATATGCAGAACAATTTGGTATTGTTTTAAAACCTTATTTCAATTGAAAAATGTTTCTTTCTCACTTCTATCACCAAAGGCCCATTTAAGTGATTCCCACATTCCCACTTTCTCCAAAAGGTAAACTTCACCCCAACAAACTTTGCCTCTAACTAGAAAAACTTTGGAATTCCATTTCTTCTAGTTATCAATTATTCGATATTGGAGTCTCAGAAGACTGTTTTTTACAGACTGTTTGTCCCAGTCTCAGAAGACTGTTTGTTACAGTGCCTTAAAAATATCTCTAAAATTAGTCTTTTCAGCAGAATATAGCATATATTTCAACTGAAACATAGTCAAACTGAAGAAGCCTTAAGGTGATATTCAACATGGTTGAAAATATAAACAGTTTTGTTTATCCTCAGCACCAGAAAATGATCTTCAATAGATCTATTTTCAGTATCCTGATAAATATACCAGAAATGCCTCCTTCACTCAACCCACACACTTAGGGCTAAATTAAGACAACAAACAAATTTGTTGAGAATGAATCTGTGTGCCAAATTCATAAGTTTGAAATATTAATAAAATAAATTTTCCTATTTTGTGAACCTGCTTGCTCCCTAGATCATTTTAACAGAACATCATGAAGTGTTCCATGCTCATTGCTCCAGGGAAAGATAAGTGAGTCTAAAGAAGTCTAATTTTTGAATTTCACATAATTTGTCTTTGAGGGAAGTGGAAATAATTCAGGGCATAAATAATAGACTTTTGGAGACAGACATGAAAGAACAGGTGATTGTGATGCCTCTTCAGACTGGGAAAGGAATGCCTAAGTTGAAGGTAAGAGATGAGAATGGATGCATAGTGGGTAGATCAAAACAATTTTCTGCAAAATAAACTGTTTTCCTCTTCCACGATCCAGGTAGAAGAGGGATGAAAACACCCCTGAAAGTGTACAATTTAATATTCAAGACAATATAGATTTTGCTTTTCATGTAGAACTAGAGGGTGGGGAGGCAAGAGCTGGGAATCTCAAGAAGAAAATCAATGGCTCTATGAATAACCTAAGTAGATGATCTTAAACAGTCTCATGTGGTTTCTAGGCAGAAGTGTGAGAATGATTTCCTTCAATGGGACTTTGAGGATTAAAATGAAGGATGATTCAGTGGCAGCCCATATGCACTGACGACTAAGAACATGACAGGATGATGAATATTTCAGTAAATACCATCATGGACAGATGATGATGAGAACCAGATGACACACTTTCAGCAACAAGTAACAAGCAACCCAACTGTGAATGACTTAAGCAATAAGGAGCATTCTTTACCTCACGTAAAAAGGATTCAAGGGGCCTGATTACTTTAGAAGCACAATGATGTGATTAGGATGCTGGAAGGTTTATTTCATATTCCTCCCAGTTAACTTTAGGTGTTCAGCTTTAGTTCTGTCTTTCCCTCAAGCATCACTGGATACCTACCATTGATTCTTGGCAACATGTTCACTGCACTGCCTCCAAAAGAAAGGGGGTATATTATCCTTGAGAAATCTTTTTGTATAAGGGAGAGAAGAAAAAAAAAATGCTTGCCTGGACACCGAATGCAATCTTCCTATTTGTATTTTAGAGAGCATGACTAAAGCTAGGTGAAATGCCTAAAGCTATTTGGATTTTGGAGAAATGCCTAAAGCTAGTTAACTGCCCTTGACTTTCTGGCATTTTCTGGTCTCTATAAAAGAAAATATTTTGTATGTTTTGATGTGATGATTAGTCAAGCATGATCACAAGAGGAGACACAGGAGAGGCTTAAGTAAACAATGTTTATGACACTCACCTAGAGACATGTGGCATGAAATATGGCGAAGGGCAGGCAGGAAAGACACCAAGGTGCTCAGAAGTCAGAAGAGAAGAAAAAGTGGGGAAGTACTTAGACCATGGACTTACCAGGTGTTTCTTAGAGAAAGTCAGGGCAGGACAGGGGAAACAGCTTAGGATTGGTTAGCTTGAATAATTTTAGAAGGATTTAAGCTATAGGGGTAGTCTCTAGTTGCCTGGTGCCTGGTCCTTCCATAATTAAGGAATATTGCTGCTTGGGGTGCACAGGTCAGATAGTAGAGACATTATTGGTTTGGTTAGGGTGGACATCAAAGGCATGCTTCTGGTTGGGCGCTTTGCAATTTTTAAGAATTGACTAGTTCATGGAGAGGTGGTCTTTTCCCAGCTGGAAGGTTTTTTAAAGATCTCAGAACCAGGCCTGGTGCAGTGGTGGCTCATGCCTGTAATCCCAGCACACTGGGAGACTGAAGCAGGAGAACTGGTTTGAGCCCAGGAGTTCAAGAACACTCTGGGCAACATAGTGAGTCCCCATCTCTAAAAAAACAAACTCAAAACATAATAATATACAGAATATTAATATCATGAATATTTATTATGCATAATATAAAAATTAATATATATAAGCACACAAATAGGCAGTGAACTCTTTCAGCTGGAAGAAAAGATGAGAGTTTTGGGAAAGGGGGAGAATGTGTGTTTGGCACATGAAATAGGAAAAACAAAAACAAACACCTATCAGGTTGCAATGAGAACATAGCATCATTTTTGTGATATTCTTATCAAAAATGAAAAAAATGAATCTGAAATGTAATCATGAGGAAATATCCGGTAAGCCAAAGTTAATAAATATTGGATGAAATAACTGCCCTATAATCTTCAAAATCTGAGAACTGAATAACACCGAAGAAATACCATAACTAAAACTATATATGATCTTGAATGAACTTATTCCCTTATTAGAACATTTGATAAAACTGATGTGGGATTTGAGAGTTAGATGGCAGTACTATTATAGCACAAATTTCCTAATCTTGATGCCATAGATTTGTGAATACCACAGAGAAAGGTCTTTTCTTGAAGCATAAGGGAGAATCCAAGCATAAGGATGACTAATTTGTTTTAGCCACTGTTTGAAGGACTGCTCAGAAACGTATTCACTATGACGAAGAGAAAGACCTAGAAGTCACTGAAGTCTATTGATTATTCATTTTAAAAAATAGCATTTATGTAGTTTGTCATGCATGGACATTCTTTGTAAGGCAACTACTTCTGGGGAGGGGAATTGACTGACTAGAGACGGGGAATAGAGAAATTTTTATGCTGTACCCTTAACGTGTATACTCTGTTCAGGCATTGTCTATTCACAAGAATAAATACGAATTTATTGGCTTGTTATTTATTCCTGATTTTACATATGATTTATTTATTCCTGTGAATGATAAAATGAGTGAATAAAAATATTTCATCATGTTTTAATGTACCTATGATGCTATAGAGGACCACTGTCTCCCAACCTTCTGGTTGGTAGAGAAAATGGATTTCTAAGCATGGGACTGAATGATCAGAAAGGCAAAAATGTTCATATTTCTCCTCTCAAGTTGTTTACTGAGTTCATAGATATTAAACTGTTGGTAAGTTATCTTCAACCCATTTTCACAAGCCTTAGGATTAGGATATATTCTGTCCAAATTCTAATACTCTGCTGTCACTTTTAGCATTGTATGTTGTTAAATATTTTCTATTTTAGGGAGTCACTATGTATTTTTGAGAAATACTGGGTAACTATGCATCGGAAGCTTTTATACATCACCAGATGCTATTATCCATCAAAAGCTGCAGATGCACACGTATTTGAATTGGAAACTGAAGGCAGCTAACCCTAAGTTTTAAGGTTTGCAATAACAAAAATCTTAAATGATTTTGTAAAGAACAACTCCAAAATGTAGAATATAATCATCAAATGTTAATGAATGTAAATAAAGTGTACAGTATAGATAAAACCACATACAATAAAATAGCTATATAGCTTTTTAAAGTTTTTTTTTTTTTTTTTTTTTTTTTGAGACATAGTATCCCTCTGCCACCCAGGCTGAAGTACAATGGTGAAATCTTGGCTCACTGCAACCTCCACCTCCCAGGGTCAAACAATTCTTCTGCTTCAGTCTCCCGAGTAGCTGGGATTATAGGGGCATGCCACCAGACCCGGATAATTTTTTTGTAATTTTAGTAGAGACAGGGTTTCACCATGTTGGCCAGGCTGGTCTAGAACTCCTGACTTCAAGAGAGTCACCCGCCTTGGCCTCCCAAAGTGCTGAGGTTACAGGCATGAACCACCGCACCCGGGCCTATATAACTTTTAAATCAAGTTCCAAATGCTTTATAACATCCTTAGCTTCAAATAACAAAATATTCTATAGTGAATATTCTATATATTGATTCAGATATACAAACATTGATTTAAGTACACATAGATTCTCTTTAAATATGAGTAATATAGCAATATGCTTCCTGCTATTCTAAATATCAAGATTCATAGGATCTACCACTGTCACTTAATATCTGTATCAGTAAGAGGATATTAATGACAGGGCAGCCTAACTTATGAGATGTAATGAGCATAAAAATAAATTTAACATATAATTTTGCAACTTGTCTTTTGAAATTATTCTGTGAATACATATGAGAATATAAGAAATAGGAAACTGTGAAAAATGTTGTGTAAATTACAAAATAAAAATATTATCAGATATATCTATTTTCAGTTCTTTATAAAAATATTTTCTCATAGTTATTAAAATGTACACATCTACAGCTCAAGAATACCTCACTTATATTCTTATTTTTCTTTCAACAATATATTCAAAGAATTTTAACAGGCATGATCAATTTTTTATCATAAAAGTTGTTGATCAATTCATAACTCGAAGTTATTTTTCCTTCCTTTTTATTGTGATAAAAATACAAACTATAAAATTTACCATCATAGCCATTCTTACGTGTACAGTTCAGTAGCGTAAATTTTATTCACATGGTTGTGAAACAGACTCAAACTTTTTCATATCACAAAACTGAAACTCTATGCCTTTTGAACCACAATTCCCATTTTTTTCCTATCCAATTCCTGGTAACTATCATTCTACTTTCTGTTCTGTTAATTTGACTACTTTAGATACTTTATATAAGTGCAGTCAAACAGTGTCTGTCTTTTTGAGGCAGGTTTATTTCACTTAACATATTTTCCTCAAAGTTTATCCATGTTGTAGCATGTGAGAGAATTGTCTTCCATTTCATGGCAGAATAATACCGTATTATATGTATATATCACATTTGGTTTGTTCAATCATCTGTCAATGAATATTTGGGTTGCTTCTGTGGAGCTCTGTGAGATTCCATACACAGTTCAGGATTTTGTTTTCTATTTCTTAGAAAATGTCCTTGGGAGTTTTATAGGGATTTGGTTGAATCTCCAGATCTCTTTGGGCAATATTAACATCTCGACAATATTAAATCTTCTCAGCCATGAGCATTTGATCTTCCCATCGATTTGTGCTTTCCTATCATTTCTTTCAGCAACATTTTGTAGTTTTGAGCATCCAAGTCTTTCACTTCCTTGGCTAGGTTTATTCCTAAATATTTTATACTTTTTGATGCTATTTTAAATTAATTTTTAAACATTCTTTTTGGATTATTTATTTATTGTGTATATAAATAAAACTGATTTTTGCTCATTTTTTAACATGCAGCTTAGCAAAGATTTTATTAGTTTTAACAGTTTTTTTTTGTAGACTCTTCATGGTTTACTATATATGAGATCATGTTGTCTGTGAACAGAGATAACTTTATTTCTTCCTTTCCAATGTGGATGCATTCTTAAAAATCGCCTAATTACTCTGGCTAGGACTTCCAGTAGAGGCTGAATAGCAGTGGTAAGAGTGGGCATCCTGATCTTAGGGAAAAATATTTTTAGTCTTTCCTCATTGAGTATATTGTTCCTTCCAGGCTTTTTATACATGGCTTTTACTATGTTGAGGTAATTTCCTTCTATTCCTAGTTGAGTGATTTTATCATGGAAGAATGTTGAATTTTGTCAGATGCTTTTAATGCATGAAATTAGATAATCATGTGGTTTTCATCTTTCATTCTACTAATGTGGGGTACTACACTGATTTATATTTGTATGTTGAAGCATACTGCATTCCATATATAAATTCCATTTGGATGTGGTATAAAAAATTCTTTTTTAATGTATTCTGTAATTTGATTTGCTAGTATTTTTGCTTAGGATTTTTGCATCTATAATCATCAATAATATTGGTCTATAGTTTTATTTTTGTTTTGTTTTCTTTTTTCTTGTAACGTCTTTCTCTAGCTTTGGTATCAGGATAACGCTGGCCTCTCAGAATGAGCTTTTGGAATTAATCTCTGCTCTTCAAGTTTTTGGAAGAGTCTGAGGATAATGATGTTAACTCATCTTTACATATTTGATAGAATTATCCAGTGAATACATCTGATCCTAAACTTTTAACGATTTTCTATTTTTCATGATTTAGTCCTTGTACATTGTATGTTTCATTTACTCCAGGTTAACCAATTTGATGGCTTACAGTTGTTTATGGTTGTCTCATAATTCCTTTTAATGACTCCTCTTTCATTTCTCATTTTGATTATTTGGGTCTCCTCTCTTTGTTGATTAATTAATATAGGGTTTAACAAATTTTGTTGATCTTTCAAAAAAACTACTTAGCTTTGTTTTTCTATTGTTTTTCCATTTCACTTATTTCTATTCTAATATTTATTATTTTATTTCTTATAACAGTTTTGTGTTGTTTTTATTTTTTTTCTTTTTCGAATTCCTTGCAATGTAAGTTTGGTTGCTGATTTGAAATCTTTCTTGCTTTTAAAATATACTTGTTATACTTGGCACTGCTGGGCTGCATCACTTAAGTTTTAGAAGGTTGTAGTTTGGGTTTCATTTATCTCAAGATATTTTTGAGCTTTTCTTGTCTTCTTCTTTACCCCATCAGCTGTTTAAAACTATGTTCTTGGCCAGGTGTGGTGGCTCACGCCTGTAATCCCAGCACTTTGGGAGGTTGAGGCAGCGGATCACGAGGTCAAGAGTTCGAGGACAGCCTGACCAACATGGTGAAACCTCATCTGCACTAAAAATACAAAAATCAGCAAGACATGGTGGTAAGCACCTGTAGTCCCAGCTACTCGGGAGGTTGCAGTGAGCCGAGATTGAGCCAGTGCACTCCAGCCTAGTTATCAGAGCGAGACTCCTCTCAAAAAAAAAAAAAAAAAAAAAAAAAAAAAAAAAAAAAAAAAGTATGGTCTTTAATTTTAATTTTATATTTGTGAATTTCCATGCTTTCCTTGTGCTATTGATATCTAGTTGCCTTGTGCTATTCATCCCTAGTTTCATTTGCCTGTACTATTGATGTCTGGAAAAGATACTTAGTACTATTTCAATATTTTAAAATCTATTAAAACATTGGGCACAAATTGTGGTCTATTGTAAAAAATACCCATGTGTTCTTGAGAAGAATGTGTGTTGTGCTTTTTGGTGGGGTGGGGTGGGGAGCAGATTAGTGTTCTACATATGTCTCTTATATCTAATTGGTCTATATTGTTGTTAAAGTTCTCTGTCATATTATCTTCAGTCTGCTTGTTTTATCCATTATTGAAAGTAGGGGGGCTGGGTATGGTGGTTCATACCTGTAATCCTAGCACTTCAGGAGGCCGAGGCAGGTGGATCACAAGGTCAGGAGTTCAAGACCAGCCTGGCCAACATGGTGAAACCTCATCTCAACTAAAAATACGAAAATTATCTGAGCATGGTGGCATGTGCCTGTAATCCCAACTACTCCAGAGGCTAAGGCAGGAGAATTGCTTGAACTCAGGAGGCGGGGATTGCGGTGAGCAGGGATCGCGCCACTGTACTCTAGCCTGGGTGACAGAGTGAGACTCCATCTCAAAAAAGACAAACAAAAAAAGAAAGTAAAGTATTGAAGCCTGCTACTATTATGGGCTGCTTTCTATTTCTCCTTCAATTCTTTCAAAGTTTGCTTTATATTTTGGAGGCTTTGACATTTGTTGCATAAATATTTATAATTGCTATATATTCTTGATGAACGATACTTTTATCATTATATAAATTCTTCTTTGTCTCTTCAAACAGATTTTGACTAGAAGTTTATTTTTCTGATATTGTTATATACACCTCTGTTCTTTTGTTATCTACCGTTTGATAGGGATATCTTATCTCTGTTCATCTTTTTGCTTTCAGCTTCTGTGGGTCCTCATATCTAATGTGTGCCTTACGGAGAGCATATAGTTGAATTTTCTTTTTAAATCCATTCAGCCAATCTTTCTTTTGATTGAGTAGTTAATCTATTTACATGTAATGTAATTATTAATAGAGAAAGACTCTTGCCATTTTGCTGTTTTTTCTATTTGTTTTACAACTTCTTTGTTCCTTCTCTCCTCTCGTACTACCTTTCTTGTGTTTCACTGATATTTATTGTGACATGCTTTAATTTCCTTCTCATTTTCTTTTTTTTGTATTTTTGGCTGATACTTTTTTTGTGGTTACCATTGCAATTACAAAATATTTTAAAGTTATAACATTCTTTTTTAAGCTAATAATAACTATTTTGAAGCTAATAATTTTAATTACCTAGAAAAACTGTACTCCTTTAAAACTTCATCCCATACTGTATGTTATTAATGAAACAAATTATAACTTTACATATTATATAACCATTAACACAGATTTATAGTTTTCCACAATGATTTTGTCCTATAAATTGTATTTAAGAATTAAAAAGGACCAAAATTGCAATAATATAGGTTACTATTTTTGTCCATGTTTTTACTTTTTTCAACAACTTTGTAGAATAGGTCTAATTGTAGTGAACTTTCTCAGATTTTATTTATATGGAATAGTTTTAATTTTTCTTCAGTTTGTAAGACATAGCATTCTTGTTTGTAGATTATTTATTTATTTTTATTTCCTTTTAGCCTTTTGAATATATCATCTTCTCAGGAGAAATCTTGAAAGCCAGAGAGGAGAGGGTTAATATATTTAATCTTTTGGAAGCTTCCTTTTAATGAAATACTTTTATCTTGCTTTCAAGAGTCTCTTTGTCTTTGATAATTTGATTATAATATGTCTTTATGTGGGGATCATCAGTTTTCTTCTAATTAAACTACAATGAGCTTCTTAAATTTTTATGACGATTTTTTCACTCAAAATTGGGACTTCTTTGGCCTTTATATCTTCCAATGAACTTTCTTATTATTTCTCTATTTTTTCTCCATCTGGGACTTATATAATGACTATATTTGTTGGCTTGATAGTGTCCCATAAGTCCCTTACACTCTATTTTTCTTCATTTTTTTTTCTTTTTGCTTCTCTTATTTAGGAATTTCAAATGGCCTGTTTTTAGGTTTGCTGTTCTTTCCTCTGATCAAGTCTACTGTTGAATCTCTGTAGTGAATTTTTTAGTTCAGTTTGAGTGTTACAGAACTCTTGGAATATGATAACTCTCTCCAAACCTCTGTGCTAGGAGACTTGAACAAGCTCTAGCATAGTTTCTAGCAACAAAAGATCTTGTTCCTAAAATGACTCCAGCTCCCTACACCATTAAAATCTCTGCCTGCTGCTGCTATCAGAAATTTCTGAATAAAATCTGTTTTTACCACCTTAACCACTTTAACTGTGTTTTAAAAAGTTATAGTATTTTTTTTTAAAATAGATTATTTTGTGCAAATATTTTTTTACCAGTCATTGTATTTTTCAGATCTATATTTCATTTGGTTCTTTTCTAATAGTTTTTATTTGTTGATATTCTCATTTTATATGTGTACAATTTTTCTTATTTTAATTAGATATGTAATGCTGCAGCTCTAACGTGCTCTAATGTGCTACATTGCCTGCAGCTCTAACGTGCTACATTGCCTGCAGCTCTAATGTGCTACATTGCCTGTTTTCAGCAGCTTCCAAACTGTTGTGGACTAAGTCAGGTGAGACAGAAACCTGTCCTTCATGCAGCTCCCAGTAAAGTCAGAATGTTGGGAGCTCAATGAACTCTACCTTTTTTTATATCCTAAGGGAGGATTCCTGGTATGAGAAGTTTCCTCCTGGTTGCACCTCACTATGACACATCAAATGAGGGGCATGGACAGGCATGCAAATATCACAAATATTCTTATCCCATTTTCTGAGAAACTTTCTTGATTTTATGTTGGCCTAGGTACTATAGCTTTCCAGCTAGTCCAACTAGTTCTCACAAAGGTACTCTAATCTGTTTCTTTATTTATTTTTTAATCTAAATTTATCTACTGGGGGATATAAGCCTAAAGCTTCCTGGGTTTTCATCTTATCAATGTCTTCATTTTTACTCCTTTTTGTTTAAATAACTGTTTTGATTTTTTAAATTATATATTCATATGAGTATAAAGTTGAAAAGTTAAAACATTTCAAATGAAAAGTGAACATAGTTAAATTTTTTTTAATGTATGATGGTGAAAAGAATTGAAATTATTATTTTTTTCTCAATGGCAATAGATAATTTTTATCTATTATAAAATGATGAGTATGGTCTTTACATAATATAAACTAAAGAAATATTTTGAAAAATATAAAAGTCACTCATAAGCACAGCACTGTAAGATGACCTGTTCATTATGTAGGGATTTTGCTCTATATATTTTTAACAATGTGCAATTTTTTGCAATGTATCCTAATTAGTACTTTCTTTCCTCTTTGTGTTTTGGACTAATTTTACCAGTCATCTTTATCTTAAAGAACAATATACTGAAGGCATTGTTTCCATGTCAGTATATGCAGATGTTCATCTTTATTAATAATGACTAAACAGTACTCACTGTGTTGTTATACAATTATAAGATCCACCTATTAATAGATTTTTTTTCCTTTCTCTCTGAATTTTACTAAAATAAACAAAACTAATAAGAGATAACATTATAGATATCTTTATATAATTACTCAATTATTTTCTTAAGAAAATTACCAGAGGAGGACTTTTAAAGTTAAAAGGAATATATAGCAAATATATTTTAAAAAATTACAGTCCTAAAATGTCACATCAGTTTATGTTCCTATTTGAAAGCTAGAGTATTATTTGTTCTTTCATACCCATCCCAGTAATGTTATATATCAATTATTTTGGTGCTTTAAAAATAATTACTTTCAACTGACATTTACTTTATTGCCCTTGATTTAAGATGTATTTGCATAAGTTTTAGTGAATGTTCTTGTCTAGCTTATATTTACTCTTCTGTTCCTTTGAATACATTTATTCTAAAGAAGTCTTTTCTTATAATTAACATACTTATATGACGTGTTAACTATTTAGGGCTTAATTGTTTTTATTTATGTTTGTAATTCTTATCTTTAACATTTTTAGTGTTTAAGATGTTTTTTTAATAAATTTTATTTTTTAGTTATACAGCCAAACTGAGTGGAAGGTGCAGAAATTTCCCGTATGCTACCTGTCCCACACATACATAGTCTCCCTCATCAACATTCCCACCATAGGGCTACATTTGTTACAATCAGTAAGCCTTCATTGACACATCATTATCACTCAAAGTCTGTAGTTTATATTAGGGTTCACTCTTGGTCTTGTGCATTCTGTGTGTTTTGATAAATATATAATGGAGTATGTCTGTTATAGTATCATATGCTTTTTCACTACCCTAACAATACTGTGTGCTTTGCCTGTTTATACCTTCCTCCCCCATCCTCTAGCAACCACCAATCTTTTTACTGTCTCCACAGTTTTGCCTTTTCCACAGTGCCGTGCAGTTGTAATCACATAGTACATAGACTTTTCAGATTGGCTACTTTCACTTAGCAATATGCATTTAAGTCTCCTCCATGTCTTTTTATGGCTTGGCTACTCATTTAGTTTCAGTGTGCGTTCAAATTCCATTGTCTAAATTTACCAAAATTTACATATGCATTAACCTTCTGAAGGACTTCTTGGTCACTTCCAAATTTTTGCAATTATGAATTAAACTCCTATAAACATCCATGTGTACTTCTTTTGTGGACATAGTTTTTAACTTCTTTGGTTACCCACAGGAGCATGATTACTGAATCATGTGGTAAGAGTTATATCTAATTTTGTAGGAAACTGCCAGACTGCTTTCCAAAATGTCTTTACCATTGTTCATTTCCATCAACAAGGAATGTTGCTCCATATTCTTGTCAGCATTTGGTGTTGTCATGTTTTAAATTTTAGCCATTTTAGTAGGTATGTGCTGGTATCTCATTGATGTTTTCATTCGCATTTCCCTTATGCTGCATGATGTGGACCATCTTGCCATGTGCTTATCTACAATCTATACATCTTATTTGGGGAGATGTCTGTTAAGTTCTTTGTTCATTTTTTATTGAATTGTTTATTTTCTTATTATTAAGTTATAATAGTTCTTGGTATATTTTGGATGAGTCCTTAATCAGATATGTGTTTTACAAACATTTTATCCCAGTAAATCGCTTGTATTTTCATGTCCTTGACATTGTCTTTCACAGAGCAGATATTTTAATTTCAGTGAATTATCAATTATTTCATGAACAGCCACTTTGGTATTGTATCCAAAAAGTCACCACAGAACTCAAGGGCATCTAGATTTTCTCCTACTTTATATTATAGAAGTTTTATTTTTTGTTTACATTTAGGTCTGTGATCTACTTGGTGTTAATTATTGTGAAAAACTATAAGCTCTGTGTCTAGATTCATTTGTATTCATGTGTTTGTTCAGTTGTTTCAGCACGATGTATGTAAAGAATATATTTGCTCCATTGTGTTGTCTTAGATCTTTTGTCAATAATCAGTTGATCAAATTGATGTGGGTCTATTTCTGGACTCTCTATTCTGGTCCATTTATATATTTGTTTATTTTTTTGGAAATGTCATCTTTCTTGATTACTGTAGCTTTATGGTAAGTCTTAAATTTGGGTAGTATCAATCTTCCAACTTCATTCATCTCCTTCAATAATTGCTCTGGCTATTCTGCTCTCTCTCTCTCTCTCTCTCTCTCTCTCTCTCTCTCTCTCTCTCTCCTTTACAATCAGGTACTGATATCCTCAAAATAACTCACTGGGATTTTGATTGGAACTACGTCGAATCAATAAGTCAAGTTGGGAAACACTGACAGCTTCACAATATTGAGTATTTCTATCTCAACCAAGAATACATCTACATTTTCTTAGTTCTTGTTCAATTTATTTCATTAGAATTTTGTAATTTTCCTCATATAGACCTTGTGCCTATTTTGTTAGATTTAAACCTAAATATTTCATATTTTGTAGTGCTAGTGTAAATGGTATTAATTTTAAATTCCACTTGTTCATGGCAGTATATAAAGGCGATTGACTTTTGTATACTAACCTTGTGTACTACAATTTGGACACTGTGACTAATTAGTTCCAGGAGTTTTTGTTGATCTTTCTGGATTTTCTGCATAGACAGTCATGTCATCTCTAACCAAAAAATATTTTATTTCTTCCTTCCCAATCAGTATATCTTTTTATTAATGTTTGTTGCCTTCTGTTATTAACTAGGACTTCCCATATGATGTTGAAAAAAATTAGTGAAGAGACATCTTTGCCTTTTATCTTGCTAGAAAAATACTAGTTCCTCAACATTAAGTAAGATGTCACCTGTAGATGTTTTGTGCTTTCTTTTCTTGTAATGTCTCAGTCTTGTTTTGGTATTTGGATGATGCTGGCCATAGAATAAGTTAGGAAATATTCTCTCTGCTTCTATCTTCTAAAAGAGTTTGTAGAGAATTGATAAAATATCTTAAAATTGTTGTAAATTTCACCCAGGAATCCATCTGGGCCTGGCTATTTCTGTTTAGGAAGGTTATTAATTATTCATTAATTGTAAAAATAGATATAGGCCTATTCAGATGGTATATTTCTTCTTGTGTAAGTATTCACAGATTTTATCCTTTAACGAATTAGTCCATTTAACCTAGATATGAAAAACACACCACAAAAACTTTGTGAAGCATACACAAGTATCAATAGCTGAATTGACTAAGTGGAAGAAAGGATATCAGACTTTGAAGACCACCTTGCTTCAATAAGACATGCAGACAACACTAGAGAAACAAAAACCATGAAAAGAATGAAGAAAGCCTCAAGAAATGTGGAATTTCATAAAAAGACCAAACCCGCGATTGATTGGAGTACCTGAAGGAGGTGGGGAGAATGGATACAAACTGGAAAACACACTTCAGGATACTCTCCAGGAGAGCTTCTCCAACCTAACAAGACAGGCCAAAATGCAAAATCAGGAAATTCAGAAAACACCATTAACATACTCCACAAGAAGGGGAACCCCAAGACACATAATCATCAGATTCTCCAAGGTCGATTTGAAGGAAAAGTTAAAGGCAGTCAGAGAGAAAGGCCAGGTCACATGCAAATGAAGCCCACCAGACTAACAGCAGATCTCTCAGCAGAAACTACAGGCCAGAAGAGATTGGGGACCAATATTCAACATTCTTAAAGAAAATAATTTTCAACCCACAATTTCATATCCAGTCAAATTAAGCCTCAGAAGCAAAGGAGAAATAAAATTCTTCCCAGACAAGCAGAAGCAGAAGGATTTTGTTACCACCAGGCCTGCCTTGAAAGAACTCCTGAAAGAAGCACTAAATATGGAAAGGAAAAACTGTTACCAGCCACTGCAAAACCACACCAAAATATAAAGACCAATGACACTATAAAGAAACTGCATTGGCCGGGCGCGGTGGCTCAAGCCTGTAATCCCAGCACTTTGGGAGGCCAAGGCGGGCGGATCACGAGGTCAGGAGATCGAGACCATCCTGGCTAACACGGTGAAACCCCGTCTCTACTAAAAATACAAAAAAACTAGCCGGGCGAGGTGGCGGGCGCCTGTAGTCCCAGCTACTCCGGAGGCTGAGGCAGGAGAATGGCGTCAACCCGGGAAGCGGAGCTTGCAGTGAGCTGAGATCCGGCCACTGCACTCCAGTCCCGGCGACAGAGCGAGACTCCGCCTCAAAAAAAAAAAAAAAAAAGAAACTGCATCAACTAGTGTGCCAAATAACCGAATAGCATCATGATAACAGGATCAAATTCACATGTAACAATACTAACCTTAAATGTAAACGGGATAAATGCCCCCAATTAAAAGAAACAAACAGGCAAATTGGGTGAAGAGCCAAGACCCTTTGGTGTGATGTATTCAGAAGACTCATCTCACGTGCCAAGACATATGGGTTCAAAATAAAGGTATGGAGGAAAATTTACCATGCAAATAGAAAGCAAAATAAGTAGGGGTTGAAATCTTAGTCTCTAACAAAACAGACTTTAAACAAAAATAAAAAAATAAGACAAGAAGGGTACTACATGATAAAGGGACAAATTCCACAAGAAGAGTTAACTATTCTAAGTATATATGTGCTCTATACAGGAACACTCAGATTCATAAAACCAGTTCTTAGAGACATACAAAGAGACATAGACTCCCACTCAATAATAGTGGGAGACTTTAACACCCCACTTTCAGTATTAGATTAACGAGACAGAAAATTAACAAGGATATTCAGGACTTGAATTCAGCTCTGGTTCAAGTGGACCTAATAGACTCTACAGAACTCTCCACCCCAAATCAACAGGATATACTTTCTTCTCAGTGCCACATGGCACTTATTCTAAAATTGGCCACATAATTGCAAGTAAGACACTCCTCAGCAAATGCAAAGAAATGGAAATCATAAGAAACAGTCTCTCAGACCACAGTGCAATCAAATTAGAACTCAGGATTAAGAAACTCACTCAAAACCACACAATTACATAGAAATTGAACAATCTACTCCTGAATGATTCCCGGAAAAGTAATGAAATTAAGGCAGAAATCAAGAAGTTCTTTGAAACCAATGAGAACAAAGAGACAACATACCAGAATCTCTGGGGCACAGCTAAACCAGTGTTAGGAGGGAAATTTATAGCACTAAATGCCCACAGCAGAAAGCTAGAAAGACCTCAAATTGACACCTTAACATCACAATTAAAAGAGCTAGAGAAGCAAGAGCAAACTAATCCAAAAGCTAGCAAAATAAATGATACAACTAAGATCAGAGAAGAATTGACAGAGATAGACGTGAAAAACTCTCCAAAAAATCAATGGTTACAGGAGCTGTTTTTTTGAAAAAATTAACAAAATAGACTGCTAGCTGAACTAATGAAGAAAAGAGAGAGGAATCAAATAGGCACACTAAAAATGATAAAGGGGATATCACCCTGACCCGACAGAAATACAAACTACCATCACAGAATACTATAAACACCTCTATGCAAAAAAACTAGAAAATCTAGAAGAAACAGATACATTCCTGGACACATACACCCTCCCAAGTCTAAACTGAGAAGTCAAATCCCTGAATAGATCAATAACACATTCTGAAATTGAAGCAGTAATTAATACCTACCAACCAAAAAAAGCCCAGGACCAGAGGGATTCATAGCTGAATTCTACCAGAAGTACAAAGAGGAACTGGCACCATTTTTTTCTGAAACTATTCCAAACAATTGAAAAGAAGGGATAACTCCCTAACTCATTTTATGGAGTCAGCATCATCCTGATATCAAGACTGGGAAGAGACACTACAAAAAGAAAACTTTGGGCCAATTTCCCTGATGAACATGGATGCAAAAATCCTTAATAAAATACTGGCAAACTGAATCTAGCAGCACATCAAAAAATTTATCCACCACAATCAAGTTGGTTTCATCCCTGGAATGTGAGCTTGGTTCAATACATAAAAATCAATTAACATAATCCATCACATAAACAGAACTAAAGGAAAAAAAAAAAACACATGATTACTTCAATGGATGCAGAAAAGGCCTTTGATAAAATTCAACATCCTTCATGTTAAAAACTCTCAATAAACTAGATATTGATGGAACATATTTCAAAATAATAAGAGCTATTTATGACAAATCTATGGCCAATATCATATTAAATGGGCAAAAGCTGGAAGCATTGCCTTTGAAAACTCGCACAAGACAAGGATGCCCTCTATCACCACTCCTTTTGAAGCAGTATTGGGAGTTCTGGCCAGGGCGATCAGGTGAGATAAAGAAATAAAAAGTGTTAGCCACGTGCAGTGAATCTCAACACTTTGGGAGGCAGAGGTGGGTGGATAACCTGAGGTCAGGAGTTCGAGGCAAGCCTGGTCAACATGGTTAAACCCCGTCTCCACCAAAAAGACAAAATTTAGCAGGGCATGGTGGGGGGTGCCTGTAGTCCCAATGACTTGGGAGGCTAAGGCAGGAAAATCACTTGAACCCAGGAGGCAGAGGATGAAGTGAGCCGAGGTCGTGCCACTGCACTCCAGCCTGGGCAACAGAGAGAGATTCGGAAAAGAAGGAAAGGAAAGAAGGAAGGAAGGAAGGAAGGAAGGAAGGAAGGAAGGAAGGGGAAAGAAAGAAAGGTGTTTAAACAAGAAGAGAGGAAGTAAAATTGTCTCTCTTTGCAGATTACATAATTTTATCTTCAGAAAACCCCATCATCTCAGCTGAAAAACTCCTTAAACTGATAAGCAACTTCAGCAAATTCTCAGGATACAAAATCAGTGTGCAAAAATCACAAGCGTTCCTTTATGTGAACAATAGACAAGCAGAGAGTCAAATCATGAACGAACTCCCATTTACAATCTCTATAAAATGAATAAAATACATAGGAATACAGCTAACAAGGATGTGAAGGATCTCTTCAGGGAGGACTACAAACGACTGCTCAAGGAAATAAGAGAGGACACAAACGAATGGAAAAACGTTCCATCCTCATGGATAGGAAGAAGCAATATCGTGAAAATGACAATACTGTCCAAAGTAATTTATAGATTCAATGCTATTCCCATCAAACTGCCTTTGACATTATTCACAGAATTAGAAAAACCTACTTTAAATTTAATATGGAATCAAAGAAGACCCCATATAGTCAAGACAAGCCTAAGCAAAAAGAACAAAGCTAGAGACATCAGACTACCTGATTTCAAACTACTAGAAGTTGGCATTAATCAAAATAGCATGGTACTCATACCAAAACAGACACATAGACCAATGGAACAGAAGAGACCTCAGAAATAACACCACACATCTACAACCATGTGATCTTCGACAAACCTGACAAAAACAAACAATGGGGAAAGGATCTCCAATTAATCAAATGGTGCTGGGAAAATTGGCTAGCCATATGTAGAAAACTGAAACTGGACCCCTTCATTATACCTTATACAAAAATACTCAAAATGAATTAAAGACTTAAGTGTAAAAGCCAAAACCATAAAAACACTGGAAGAAAACTTAGGCAATGCCATTCAGGACATAGGTATGGGCAAAGGCTTGATGACTAAAACACCACAAGTAATGGTAACAAAAGCCAAAATTGACAAATGGGATCTAGTTAAACTAAAGAGCTTCTGCACAACAAAAGAAATGATATCAGACTGAACAGGCAGCCTACAGAATGGGAGAAAATTTTTGCAATCTACCCATCTGACAAAGGTCTAATATCCAGAATTTACAAGGATCTTAAACAAATTTACAAGAAAAAAAAGACATCAAAAAGTGGGCAAAGGATACGAACAGATATTTCTCAAAACAAGACATTTATGAAGCCAACAAACATGTAAAAAAGCTCAACATCACTGATCATCAGAGAAATACAAATCAAAACCACAATGTGAGACCATATCTCACCAGTCAGAATGACGATTATTAAAAAGGCAGGAAACAATAGATACTAGTGAAGCTGTGGAGAAGCAGGCATGCTTTTACACTGTTGGTAGGAATGTAAATTAGTTCAACCATCGTGGAAGACAGTATGGCGATTCCTCAAGGATCTACAACCACAAATACCATTTGACCCAGCCATCCCGTTACTGATTATATACTCAAAGGAATATAAATCATTCCACTCTAAAGACACGTGCACACGAATGTTTATTGCACCACTATTTACAATAGCAAAAACATGTAACTAACTCAAATGCCCATTAATGATAGACTGGATAAGGAAAATCTGGTACATATGTACTATGGAACACGATGCAGCCATAAGAAAAGAATAAGATCATGTCCTTGGCGGGGGCATGAATGAAGATGGAAGCCATCATCCTAAGCAAACGAATACAGAAACCAAACACCACATGTTTTCACTCTTAAGTGGGAGCTGAACAATGAGAACACATGGATTCAGAGAGGGAAACAACACACAGCAGGGCCTTAAGGGTTGTGGGGAAAGGGGAGGGAACTTAGAGAATGGATCAGTAGGTACAGCAAACCACCATGGCGCACGTATACCTGTGTAACAAACCTGCACGTTCCGCACATGTATTCTTTTTTTAGAAGAAATAAAAATAAAAAATAAATGAAGACAAATTTATTTTTGTTTTTTACACTTCCAAGTGAGATTCTGCTTAATATTAATTAAGCAGAGTTATTGATTTTTGGTCAGACACCTGAAAGCATTAATATGATCTTTTGATTAAATCATTTTCCAATAATTATAAAATTATATTT
Organism: Trachypithecus francoisi; assembly: GCF_009764315.1. Classification (NCBI taxonomy): domain Eukaryota; kingdom Metazoa; phylum Chordata; class Mammalia; order Primates; family Cercopithecidae; genus Trachypithecus; species Trachypithecus francoisi. Next base: position 52,026,971 of record NW_022681463.1, on the reverse strand, counting down.
ATATAGAATTCATCATATAATTCATATTACCATGCCAAAGAGAAATTATAGTTTTCCAATATTGAGCTATTTTATATTCCTGGAATTTTGAACCATGACTGAAAATTCAGTGATTCTGTCACTGTATTGATTTCTCTTTAAGTGTTTATATCTATAGACGTAATGAATTTTGACTTTCTGTGATTACTTGCCAAAATATTTGTCAGACTTTGTATTAGGTTATTCTGTATATTGGTAGAATTTCCAAAGGCAAATCAAAGAAAGAAAAAAAAAAAGTCTCTCTTTTTCTAGTTTGGACATAAAATGATTTATTAAAGCATATTAGGTAGCAAACATCAAAAGGAACAGTGAAGTGGCTTGGAGGTAGGTGTAACACCAGATAATTCAGTAAGATTCATGTTTGTCAGAAAACAAGAGAGTAAGCACAAAAATCTATTGTATTGATCCATTTTCATACTGCAATAAAGAACTCCCTGAGACTGGATAATTTATAAAGGAAAGATCATCGACTCACAGTGTAGCAAGGCTGGGTAGGCCTCAGGAAACTTACAATCACGGCGGAAGGCAAAAGGTAAGCAAGGCACCTTCTTCACAAGGTAGTAGGAAAGAGAAGTGCTGAGCAAAGGGGAAAGACCCCCTTATTAAGCCATCATATCTCTTGAGAATTCACTCACTATCATGAGAACAGTGTGGGGGAAACTGCCCCCATGATTCAATTACCTTCACCTGATCTCTCCCTTGACATGCAGGGATTATGGGAATTACAATTCAAGATGAGATTTGCGTTGGCACAGAAAGCCTAACCATATCATCCATGGTGGTGGTGCCAACTCAGTGGTGTTTCTAGAGATCCTATAGCCTGGAGCATGTAGAAGGAAAGAAGTCAAGGGCAGGAGTGATAGAGGTTAAATACCTCGGGTTCTTGAGGAATCTGAAGTATACTTTCCATAGGCTGTCTCATTTCTAAATTTTATGACAAAAAAGGAAAAAAAATCATTATGTCTAAATATTTTTAAGTTTAAAAAAAAATCATTGCTTTTATATGCAGCTGAAATTAAGTGTAATTTTTACAGGCTTCATACTGGTATTCTTTGTTTTTCACCTTTACTTGTTTGCAGAATTTAAATCAATACATTTATAAGCTGGCATAATAGCCACATTAGCAGAAAAGGCCAAGTGGAAACAATTAGAACTCTTCCTACTTACTAAAATAGCAGTTCAAATGGAATAATCCATCCCTGCGGGAATCACAGAGATTAATGTCGTGGACAAAATTTTGAATGATGCAGCTTTGAAGATGTTTACCCATTAATTTCCCTGGTTTGAACTGCAACAGTCTGGCACATATTGAAAAAAGATAATGGATAATAAGAAAATTAATTGGGTAGCAACTCCAATTATAGCTGCTATTCCAGATGTGGTCTCTTTTCTTGGACAATGTGACAATCCCCTGGCATTGGGAACTAGTTATGTGTCTGCAAACTTACTGGAGGGCAATGAAACTCATTGATTCATTCCAAAACATTTGGCATCCTATGACACAAAATAGGGTGATATATGAGTGGAGAGTAGATTAAGAGGAACAAACATAAAATATTCAAAAATTAGGAGTCAAATAAAATTGGTAAATCTCTTCGAGTTTTTGAGGCAAGTGTATGGCATTCCACTGTCTTGTTCTTGTTCATTTTCTTATACCTAAAATACTACCAGCTGTGCCTGGTGATGAGGACTAGAATTATTTGCTAGCTGACCCCCCATATGTGGTAAACTTCTCCACCATTTGATGCTTTTGGCTGGTAAGATTTAATGGACTTGGGGTGTGCTTCATTGATTGTGATGCTTTATGAAGTCTGAAAATTTCCCTAAAAGGAAACCCATCAGAAGCTCAAGTTTTCGTGAATAAGCACATATCAATTTCAGCAAGTAAATGTGCTTCTTTAAAAATTATTATTTTCTTGCAACTACAGAGCTTTGCTATGTAGTAAATGATTAGCAATGGGAAACTTGGGAACCATGCAACTTTAGCAGACATTGTGACTTCTGTACTGTCTGGTCAATCTAGTCATTAATTGAGATTATTCAGTGATTCCTCATCATGAAGTGCAAGTAGCATACGCAGTAACGGGTTCAAGATAACAACCAGACTATTGCAAAACAGACAGTCCCAACCCTCTTATCTATGCTATTATTACGCTCTCTGCCAACCACTATGATCATCCTCAAGGGTGCCCTTATAATTATATAAAGGATACTCATAGTTTTTAACATCTAAGCTTGTTTGAAAACAACAGATTAACAGAAAACTATGAGATTAATAATATTAATAATATTTTCTGGCAAAATAGTATAAATTGAACCAGTGAAAAATATACGCTGCTGCTTCTGCAGTTGCGCGCGCACGTGTGCGTGCTTGTGTGTGTGTGTGTGTGTTGACTTGTGCATGTATGTATTTAAAGTTAACAAAGAGTAGAAGTACAGGTGATATATTAAAATAATGGATTTAATGACTCACTTTAAAAAATGTCCATAATCTTCATGTTCAGGGTTCTGTCTGTTTAGACGTGTTCATAATCAAATGAGAAAAATTTAGATTATAGAATATAATTAGGAGCCCAATAAGATGGCTGAGATTGATACCTGGTCATTTTGAAAAAATCCTGCCAAGAGGATAGTGGAAAAAACGGATAGAGAGGCAGGTTAGACTGATTGTCATGCTTTACTAAAGAGAGTTAGTGGCATTGCTAAACAGTCGTGACTGGAAAGAGAATAGTTTGAACCTGGAGGATTGTGTAGTATACTAATATACCTACTGATAGTTTATAAAGACTAAAAGAGCAATAATTCCAAAAGCTCAGATGTGAGTATTTGGAATGTACTGCTGGATAAAGGGCTCTAGCTAAAATGTAAAAGTAATGGAAAGTCATAATGATTGGCCCTAACATTTTAAATAACTGGAGAATTTAGAATTTCAACATTTACTTTTATTTTTGGCTTCATGTGAACCACATAATTTTCTTTCTTTAAAAAATGTTTATCTTAGAATTACACAATGTTTGTAAACAATTCCAAAATATAGGAAAATAAATCACTGTAAATAAGTCATCCAAAATCTTGTATATGAATTATTCAATGTGAGTTAATTCTTATTGATTTTTAACTTGCTTGCACATACACACTACATCTAAATACATAAGCATATAAAATATGTTGATATGCATATTACCCAAGAAACTTCACCTAATATTAGTTTTACAGGCACAGAAAGGAATACCTGATGGTATATTTTCAAACTTTCTTGTGTTAACCGGTCAAGCATATAGACAAACCCCATTAGTGTTTCGTGTCAGTAGTATATTACTATTCATCTGGAACTCGGAAAGTTACTTGGAAAACTCAGACTGGCTTTTCTAAACAGCTTATTCTGCCAGATCATCTAGTGGATGCAACGTTTGTAATTGACCATTCTTAGGGATCCTTCATCCAATTCCCATCTGTACCTTTGACCTTACCCACTGTGGTCTGTCTAGAATATTTTTCACTTTTGACTTACTCTTTCCTTGGCCTTTTAAATCTCTTTTCTATTCTTCCTCCATCTAAGTTACTAGTCTTGATCTTTACTGTTGTTCCATAGCTTGGTTTACTAAAGACTGTGAGTTTTCAGGTAGAAGGATAAGAAGAGAAAGAAACTGGTGTTCTGGTGTAGCATGCAAGTGGATTGTTTGAAAATCAGATTTTCACATTTCATAGGAAAAAAAATTGTCAAATTCTAGCTTATCTCGTATATGTTACCATAGTCTAACATTAGTTGTATTATAAATGATCCCAGATTATAAATGGTGCTAGACGCATTAGGTAAAGAATGAAGGCAAACACTCTAAAATAAGATAAACAAAATAAAACGAGCTCTATTCATTCTAATGAATATGCATGTGGTGACACTTTTATATAAAAGTGCTTTAAACAAAATGTTGCAAATATGCAAATTGGTATATATACTATGAAATGCGAAAACTAGTATATATAAAAATCGACCTACTATACATTATATTCTTTTGTGTCACCTTTACTGTTGTGGAATTTGTGCTTCGATAGTTAAGAATTTTGGATATTTAATTTTGAGCTGAGTTAAATGAACATGCAGGTAATGACTATTAGACTATGAAAGTACACATGAATACAGTTTGAATATTTCATTTACCTGTGTGGATATCAATACTTTTTATATCAGACTAAAAGAAAAAAATAAAGTTCAAGTCTGAATATTATGTGTATATTGTTTCTATTGTAGTAATGCATAAATTCCACTCAAATTAGACCTTACAGTCATATAAAAAATATCCTAACAAGTTGTTGATTTAAATATTTAAAATGCAAAATGCAGTTCTTTATGTATCAATAAGCACTCCATGTCTTAAGTTGTAAGATTTGGATGTTAATTGAAATCAGTTGGTCCAAAAAGTGTTTCCTCTATTTTTAAAGCATGACTAAAATGGAAAATTTGTTATTTCATGAATTTTTATAAAATATATAATCTTTTGTAAAATATATTTAAAATAATATATACAATACACATATGTAGAATACATTAAAAAATTGAAGAGTTTGGATTTTGCATGGAGGATTAAATTATATTTTATTTCAACTTTAAAATAAAATGAGGAGGAAGAGAAAAAACTTTAGGAATCTTGCTGGATTTCTTCGTTGACATTTTTCCTCATGATTGACTTTTTATACTGATACTCAAACTATGTAATTAATATTAATTTATAAAGACTATGTATGAAAGTTTAAGAACTAATTATGTAAATAAAATGTTTTATTTACTCAAAATATGCCTCATTGTTTCTAGGGAATTTCAGAGATTCAATTGAGACTTTTTGGGAAGCATACTTGTTGCTGAGTTTCAATAAAGGTTATCTAAGCCTACAAATTTACTTTGAAAATCATAAAGCAGCAAGTCTATTTAGTCAGTCAGAAAACATCACTCAACTTAGTATTGAGTTTAACAATAATAAAGATCTCAACACCCCACATTTATTCACATACATACAGTGTCTTATGAGTGGTTAAGTTTACCTTCAAAATTATAATCCAAGAACATATGTATTATACTTCTGTAAGAGGTGTAATTATTTTTGCAGATGATCAGTGCACAGTATAGTGTCCAAAAGAGTCACATTTCTATGTGCTTTTTCATATGTAAATTTGAAATACATATATATAAGATCATAATCATATAAATCATATAAATATACACATTTATAACATCTTTAATTTCAGAATTAAGCACTATGTTGAATGAGGAGGTTATGTGAATAATCTAAACAACTCCATAAACTTCCTAATAGCTTTTTTATTCTTGTTTTAATTCTAATTTTGAGACATTTCTTGGTTTTAAAATTCCCCAGCTGTGAGATTGAGCCAATGTAATACAAATTGAGAAATAACAGGTATGACATTTTCATGCAAGCATGTTAGTTTCCATTAAAACATATAGCAAATATTATTGATGCTATTTATTTTAACACAATGTTATAAATTGTTTTTGAAGTTACTTTGCATGACTTAGATATTGTATTACTAATAGAAATAGACTACTAGACTTCATAGTATATAACCATCTCCTAAAAGTGTAAGAAACAGTAAATCCTTTTCTTTTTAATGACAAAATTTTCAAACTTACAAATGTTACTTTGGTTTTTAGGTTTCTTTTTTCCTTGAATTTCAGCAAGAAAAATATTTTTTTTTAACAAGAAAATTCTACTCTGTTTTGTGGCTAACTCCTTAAGGCTGGCTAAGAACAGATTCAGTAGAGTGAGAAATCACCTCATGACTCTTGAGCTTTCATAAGCTAAATAAAATTGTTTGTGGTGATCCCTTGAAAACTTTATCTTACACTCAATACTAGTTGAAGTAGAAAAATCATGGCTCAAAATTCTATAATGCTGTAAAAAAGAAATTGGGTCATAGTGGCCAGGGTTAGTGAGGGCGTGATTGAAAAGCTGAACAGGAACGTGGTTTGACTCCGATGAGATCTTGCTAAGCTGTTAGGTCAAAGTTGTGCTGACACAGAACTATACTGAGAACCAGACAGGACTTAAGAATTGTACTATGGATTTGGCCAAATGATTTTCTTTAGACTAATCAGAAAGATTACATTTAGATGCATATAAATAGTATGTAGGTATATGCTATTTGTTAGTAATATGAGTAGATTTGGCAAATTGTGTGCCTTTCTAAATTCCTCATTCATTTGGGGAAGTTTCTGAGACACTGCGGAAAGAAACTATGCACACACAAATCCAGATGTATGAGATGTTATAGATCTTTAAATACGTAATTTAAAATATGGTAAAACTATGTAAAAGATGCGGCAGCTTACTTTTTACAAGAAAATCTAAATATATAATCAGGATGCTGATGTGTAAGACCTTACATTTTACTACAGAAAAGGCATAACAAGACCATTTTTTGTTGTATTTTTTTCTGTGTATATTTTACTGAGATCTTTTTCCGCATATAGGGTAGGTATCAGGTGAAAAAGCATTCTTTGATTAAATAGATTTTTCTTTTTAGATAGACTTTATTGATTATACACACATACATGCACACACACACAATATTCAACATTTTAATATATTCAACATTTCCATCCCCTCGAAAAGGTTCCTGTGACTTTTGCCAATTTATTGCTCTTCCTTTAGTTCCAGCCAAGAATCAATCTGATTCTGTTATTTTTAGCTTTACAGTTATATTCTTGATCTATTAATATTCCAAATATCCTATTTGCATATTGTGTAGAAATCATTGATGATTATTTTTAAATTTTATACAGAATAATTATTTGAAAGACCATGCTTTCTCTACTAACTTACCTTGCTGTCTTTGTCAGAAATTAAATTTTATGTATATGCACCTATATCTGTATTCTATTTAGTTTCATTGACCAATATGACTATCTTCAGGCTAATTCCATACTGTTGGCCTTACTGTGGCTTTCCAGATAAACTTGAAATCCTGTAATTCTAGTATTATAACCTTACTCTACATTTTCCAGAGGCACATAAATTTTCAAAAGTGGAGTATAAAAAATTATATTAATTTGTTAATGGAGGACGTCATAGAACTTTGAATATGGTAATGCAATTTTTAAATCTTCAAGAGGAAATATTCAATAAATTAAAAACTCATATAACCCAACCCCCTCTGAATGTATGGTAAGCGTATTTCTACAAGTACACTTAATAAGGTACATTTTGATGGGTAGGTTCATACATAGAAACACAGGACAAACAATGCATTTGAATCTAGCAATTGGTGTAATTTCCCTATAAGATCAAGAACACATAAACTCAAAGGTAATGGAATGCAATAGAAATTGGGGGAGTAACAGCAATTCTGCACACATTATATGCAAATTCAATTACTACAGTTTGGCAAAAGGACAGAGAAAATAATCTTTGAAGGAATAAAATAAAAATGTAAATATAGTAAGTCTCCCAAGTAAATATGAGCTCTCAAGTAAATATGACACATCTGTTCCTTCATGAAGAATTAATCTGACTGTGTTGAACTTACTGTTCAACACAATATAGTAGTGAAATTTATGGATGACTAAAGGGATTATTTATAGATAATTTTAAGCGTATGTGAATGTGCAACTATATATTGACTTTAACATTTACAGGCATGTAAAATGCAATTCTTCTATAATACCTGGTTATTCTCTCTATTAAGTGGGGGCCCGGTGCTCTGAAAGATTTAATGACAAAGACAAAGTAGACAGGGGGCAAAAACTGTCTCCCTGTAAAAGAAAAGAAGCAAAGTGCCACTAAAGTCTCTGTCTTGGTTTAAAATATTTTCAGTAATTAGAGAAAGCTAACACAAACTAACTGATATAATTAATCTGTTTTATTCAAGAAATATTAAAGTTTTAGGTTTTACATTCAGATTTATTATGAATTTTAAGTTATTTTTGTATATGCTGTGAGGTATGTTGAAGTTTATGTCTTTCAACATGCATACCCAGTAGTTGAAATGAGTATCCTTTCTCCATTGAATTACATTTGCACTTTCCTCCAAAATCAATTTACCATGCACATTTAGGCCAGTGTTGAAGTTCTCCATTTTGTTTCCTTGACCTAAGCGACTATTTTTTCACCATTACCATACTACCTTGATTACTCCCATTTTAAAAAAACATCTTGAAATCATGAAGTATGAGACTTCTAACTTTGTTTTCCTTTTTCAGAATTGTCTTAGCTATTCTAAATCCTTTACATTTCCTTTTACATTTCAAAATCAGTTTGTAAATTTTTACAAACATTTCCTCTGATAGTTCAGTTTAGATCATTTTGGGGAGAATTGAAATCTACCCATTAGTGAGTTTTCAAACCCGTGAACACACGATTATTAGGTCTTGTTTAAAAAGACACATTATTAGATCTTGTTTAACAAGGCACATCAATGTTTTGTAGTATTCAGAACATGCACATACTTTCCTAGAATTGTATATAAATATTCATGGTTTTGGTGCTCTGTAAAAAATTTCAATTTTCAATTTCTAGTGCTAATCTATGGAAGTACTATGGATGTGTAATATGTACCTTATATCCTAAAATTTTGCTAAACTAACTTATTAGAAATACCTTTTATAGATTATTTGCAATATTTCTATGTAGACAATTATATATTTTTTTGGCACAAAAAGACAGTTGTATTTCTTTCTTGCCAATCTACAAACTTTGTATTTCTATTTCTTTTATTATTGCACTGGCTAAAACATCTAATATTAGGCTGAATGGAAATGATAAGTATGGATACCACTGTGTTATTTCCAATTTGGGGAGGGGATATTGTGTCTTTCACCATAAACTGTGTTAGTGTGTTAGCTGTGCTTTTTCTTTTTATTTATTTTGTTTTCTTTTTTAGACAGAGTCTCACACTCTGTCCCCTAGACTAGAGTGCAGTGGTGCGATCTCAGCTCACTACAACCTCTGCCTCTCAGGTTCAAGCGATTCTCCTGCCTCAGCCTCCTGAATAACTAGAATTACAGGTGTGTGCCACCACGCCTGGCTAATTTGTTGTATTTTTAGTAGAGATGGGGTTTCACCATGTTGACCAGGCTGGTCTCAGACTTCTGACCTCAAGTGATCCACCTGCCGTGGCCTCTCAAAATGCTGTAATTATAGGCATCAGTCACCACGCTCCGCCAGCTGTGCATTTTTATTTTTATAGTTTTTCAGTTTGAGAATAAGCTTTTAGATTGGCTGCAGAAAAACATAATCCATAAAATAGTTGATAAATTGGACATCACCAAAATGTAAAACTTCTGCTTTCAGAGAGAAAAATGAAACTATCTCAGACTAGGCAAAAATGCAAATACACACACACACACACACACTCTTATATTATCTAATATATATTATATATGCTATATATATATATATATCCTTTAGCATATATATGTATGTTAAAGGATTGCTATCCAAAATATATAAAAAAACTCTCCTAACTCAATAACAAGTAAACAAAAATCTAGTAAAATGTAGACAAAATCTAAATAGATGAAGATAAATATAAACAGATGGAGGACAAACAAAAACGTAACATGCTAAATAATTGGTCAACAGAGAAATGCAGATAAAACCGCATTAATATTTCACTAAATACCCAGTATAACGAAATGATTAGCATTAAAAATAATAGTACAAAATGGAAGGTGAAGCTATAGAGTAACTAGAAATCTTATGTTGTGCTAATAGGAGTTCAAAATAGTGCAACACTTTAAAAAACTGTTTGCAGTTTCTAATATAGTTATGCATATATTTATATAATGTATGACACAGACACTCCTATGCATTACCCAAGAGAAACAAAAGCATATGATGATACAAATCTTATGTGTGAACGCAGATAGCAGTTTTATTCATAATCACCAAAAGAGGGAAAAATATGAAATGTCTATCAGCAAGTTAGTGGATTAGCTAATTGTATCTTATACATGCATTGCCATATTATTTGCCATTTAAAAATTCAATGACATAGAATAATCTCAAAAGCATTGTGCTGAGTGATTCCACTTATAGGTTATTCTTGAAATAACAAAATTATAGGGACAGAAACAAATCAATGTTTGCTTAGAGCTGAGAGTGAGGGAGAGGGATTGACTAAAAAGTAACAAGAAAGAACTGTTTTATATCTTTATTGTGGGTTTGGCTGCACAATTATACATGTTTCTCAAAATTCATATATATGGCCCAAAAGTGTGTTTTATGACATGCACATTTTACCTCAGTAAACTAAAAAAGAAAAGAAAAGAAAACTAAATAAACTCAAAAACTCAAAACAACTAAAATAAACTAAAAAAAGAAGAAAAGAAAAGAAATGGTTCAAATTGCAAAGTCCAGTAGTCAAGGTCATTCTTTTGTTTAACACTGTTTTTGGGTGTGTACCACATATTATGCTTTGTGATAAATTCTGGGACAACAGTAGTGAATCAATTAGATAAAAATGCTTGTTGCTATGGAACTTGCATTCTAATTAGGAATAAACTAGTGATAAACACATAAATCAAATATATTGCATCTTTCATGATGATAAATGCTATAAAAGTAAAGAAGAAAAGTCAGTTAAGCAGGTAACTGTAAGAGAATCATGTGGTCATCTGGAATAAAAAAGGTACAGGTAGTGGAAATAGTGTATGCAAAGACCTTGAGTCCTGGCAGTTTCCAATAGTAGCATAGAGGTGATTGTGATTGGAATAAAGTGAGGTGATTTTTAATGTATTTATACACATTCCCATACTTTGCCTAAAAATGTCATTGTGAATATGACATATATGTTATATGGTTAGTTAGATGGTGATGATTGATAGAGGAGATACAGAGATAGATGATAGATGATAGATAGATAGATAGATAGATAGATAGATAGATAGATAGATAGAACATATATTTTCTCAAGACTCTCCAGTTCTCAAATCTTAGATCCCACTAACATATCCTCAAACCCATGGAAAAAAAAAAATATATATATATATAGAATTTTAGTTTCCTTTTCCCAAGCTACAAATTAAGGGTTTGTTGTTGTTGTTGCTCTTGCTGTTGCTTTTACTAAATGCTTTCCAAAAACAGAATCATAGAGTATGCTCTTTTCTCCTTGTTCCATTTTTCAATGAATAAATACTACTTTCTGATACAACTGTTACTGATAAATCTAATAAGAATTATCATATGAACTAATGTAAATCAATAATTTTTTAAATGGCTGGATAATATTTCGTGGCACAAAAGAATCACCATTAACTCAACATCTTCTCTGTAGATGGGTATTCCATCCAGCATGTGCAAATTTGTTTGTGTGTTTGAGTGTGTTTGTTTCTGCTAAAAATGCTGCAAGTATACTTTTTTCCGTTATTCTTTATTTAATGAAATTATATTTCTATGGGTAGATTTCAGGAATGACCATGTAGCAACATATATGTGTTCTACATTTCAATACAGGTCCCCACTCTGTAATTCATATCTCCATTACCATCAAGTAATAATAGCTTTCATATCACATCAGTGTGGTATGAAAGCTCATGCCACATTTTAACAATTGCCAGTCTACTGTGTGTACAGCAAAACTTCATTACTTTAACTTGGATTTCCTTGACTATTAATATTTTTGGAAACATTTGCAATTATTTGGACATTCTCTTTTCAAAATTATATCTGTTGTCATTTTTTTATCTTAGGATATTTGCACCTTCCTGTTAATTCTTGAGAGCTCCTTAGATATTTTAAATACCTGCATTGGATGCACCATCTCTGCCAACTATACGGTTTGTTTGTTGATTTTGTTTATATATTTTTCAAATAAATATATACATGCTTATATAATTTATAAACTTTTAATTTATAACTTATATAATTTATAATTTAATTTATATACTTTAATATAGATGTACAATTTATGCGGTCAAATGCACCTACTTTTTCTTGGACACCATCTCTATTTCCAAAAGATCTTCTAGCTCCTAAACATTTTCTAGCATAATTTGTTTTATTGTTTTATTTTTTCATATTTAAGTACTTTTACTCATCTCTAATTAAGGAATTCACATTCTTTGAGGTAAGGTTCCAGTGTTTTACTAGTATAAATTAATTCTATATTTTAAATACACAATTTTTTAATATTACTAATATTACTTATATTTAATGGACAATTATTTATTCTATTTCATTTTGCCATACATTTATATCTTTGTTTTCTTTGAAGATTTGGCCTTTCTTAATTTAAACCTTTATGCTCTTTGAAAAAACAACTATGGGAAAAGGAATTTCATACAAGTAAGATCATTTAAGAAAGAATACAGGAAGTCAAGGGACAAAATGGGAACAGGGACACATGGGAAGGATAAAAAGCCCCCAAAAAACTGTATTAATGAATCACTTACATCTATGGACATCTAGGGCTAGATCCTCCTAGTGTGGATTGAATTATGTTTATTTTATTTTAGATATATGTCCCCTGAAAGTGTAATGGCCACAGTATTTTCCCAAAAAAAGCCTAACTGCCGAGGAAGCCTTTCAGGTTGAGAAGACGAGAGAGAGATGAGTAAGGTGGAAAACTGTGCATGTGACTGCAGGTGAACTCAGATGACTACAGGGAAAGTCAGAAAAAAAAAAAAAAAAGACAGATGGAATCTGCAGAACTTTCTATGCTAAACTTTACAGTATATAATTGGATTGTTCTTGGAATATTTTCTGAATATTCTTGCCCCTAACTGGTTGAGTTTGAAGTATTTTCCACTACCTTTCAGTAAACACAGTATTTTAAAATAAAGAAAGGAAAAGATGCCTAGTGAGCCCATAAAAAGCCCATAAAAGATGCCCAGTGAACTAAATAGTATGAACTCTAACTGCTAAGAGACTATTAGGACAAATGTTATACCTGGATTCTCAGGTTAACTTGTTTACTTCAAGGAATCTAAGAAAAGCAAGAATGATGCTCGTGATTGCCTGTATGTGTATTCTCATACTATTCAGTATCTCCTCTGCTCAGACTGTATATTTCTCTTTTCCCGTTCTTTCAAACTGTTAAACTGTGTTGTCTTGAAATTAGAGTATATTATCTACAATTTCCTAATATCCTCAGTCTTTTCTCTGAAGGAGTGTTTCCTCTTTTTTTTTTTTTTTGTCTTAGCTGCAAACTGAGCATTCAGGATGGAAACTTTTCAACTCTTCAAAGTAGAAGTTATTTGTTTTTCTTCATTCCCTGCCATATATCTTATATATTTCATATCCTTTCATGCCATTTATAATATCTCCTCTTTTAAACTGTTTTCCTTTCCAAAATGTTTCCTTCCAACTTGCCTTAAGGTATAGATATCTTGGATTTGGGATAGATGCCAGATGCCTTACATGACCTTCACAACCTCTTTTACCCTATGCAGAACTTTTGGGTTAGTTGTTCAGCATGCTCAGTGAACAGTCTTGGGATCAAAGTGGCTTGTTCTCGCTGACGCACACCATCGTTGGGCTTCCTTGACACAATAATCTGTTACACCATCTCACAAATAACTGTTAAAAAGGTGTTTAGTTATAGTTAGTTTCTCCTTAGTCCCCTTCATGTCAGATATTTCATTTTTCCACTATTCCACCAGAGAAGGGAGTAGCTGTGGGTCTCTTCAATTCTATGAAGGCCACATCCTACTTTATTTTTTCTAGTTTTGTTTTAGGTTCCGAGGTACAGGTGCAGGTTTGTTATATAGGTGAACTGCATGTCACAGGGGTTTGCTGTACAGAGTAATTTGTCACTCTGGTAATAAGCATAGTACCTGCTAGGTGCTTTTCAGTTGTCTCCATCCTCCCACCCTCCACCCTTAAGTAGACCCCAGTGTGTTATGTTTCTTTCTTTGTGTCCGTGTGTACTCAACGTTTAGCTCCCACTTATTAAGTGAGAACAAGCAGTATTTGGTTTTCTGTCCCTGCCTTAGTTTGCTTAGGATTATGATCTCCAGCTCCATCCATGTGGCTACAAATGACACGATCTCGTTCTTTTTTCCTGGTGTCCATAGTATTTTATGATATACATGTATCACATTTTCTTTATCCAGTCTACCACTGATGGACATTTAGGTTGATTGCATGACTTTGCTATTGTGAATAGTGCTGTGATGAATATACGTGTGCATGTGTCTTTATGGTAGAGTGATTTATATTCCTTTGGGTATATGTCCCAAAATGGGATTGCTGGGTTGAATGGTACTTCTGTTTTCAGTTCGTTGAGAAATCACTAAACTGCTTTCCACAATGGCTGAGTTAATTTACATTCTCATCAACAGTGTATAAGCATTCACTATTCTCTGCAACCTTGCCAGCATCTGTTATTTATTGACATTTTAGTAATAGCCATTCTGACTGGGGTGAGATGGTATCCCACTATGATTGAGATTTGCATTTCTCCAATATTTAGTGATGTTGATCAAGTTTTCATAAAATTGTTGGACAGGTGTATGTCTTATTTTGAAAGTGTCTGTTTATGCCCTTTGCCCACTTTTTAATGAGGTTGTTTGTTTTGTGCTTGTAAATTTGTTTAAAGTTCCTTATAGATGCTGGATATTAGATCTTTGTCAGATGCATAGCTTGCAAATATTTTCTCCCTTTCTGTAGGTTGTCTATTTACTCTGTTGGTAACTTTTTATGCAGAAGCTCTTTAGTTGAATTAGATCTCATTTGTTAATTTGTGTTTTTGTTGTAATTGCTTTTGGCATCTTTGTCATGAAATCTTTGCCACCGTGTATATCCAGAATGATATTTCGTAGTTTATCTTCCAAGGTTTTATAGTTTTAAGTTTTACATTTAAGTTTTTAATCCATCTCGAGTTAATATTTGCATATTATGTAAGGAAAAGGTCTAGTTTTAATCTTCCGCATATGGCTAGCCAGTTCTCCCAGCACCATTTACTGAATAGGGAATCATTTCCCTGTTGCTTGTTTTTGTCGGGTTTGTTGAAGTTCAAATAGTTGTAGGTGTTCTGAATAGAGAACTTCTGGGTTCTCTATTCAGTTCCATTGGTCTATGTGTCTTTTTTTATAGCAGTACCATGCAGTTTTGGTTACTCTAGCCCCATAGTATAGTTTGAAGCTGGGTAGCCTGTTGCCTCTAACTTTTTTCTTTTTGCTTAGCATTGTCTTGGCTATTCAGGCTCTCTTTTGGTTCCATATAAATTTTAAAATAGTTTTGTCTAATTCTGTGAAGAATCTCAATGGTAGCTTAATAAGAATAGCACTGAATCTGTAAATTGCTTTGGGCAGTATGGCCATTTTAATGATATTGATGTTTCCTATCCATGAGCATGGAATATTTTTCTGTTTGTTTGTGTCATCTCTGATTTCTTTGAGAATTGTTCTGTAATTCTCATTGTAGAGGTCATGCACCTGCCTGGTTATCTATAGTCTCAGGTATTTTATTCTTCTTGTGGTTATTGTGGATGGTATTGTATTATTGATTTGTCTTTCAGCTTGGATGCTTTTGGTATTTAGTAATGCTGCTGATTGTTGTATGTTGATTTTGTATCATGAAACTTTACTAAAGTTGTTTATCGGATCACAGGGCTTTTGATCAGAGACTATGGGGTTTTCAGGTATAAAATCATATTGTCTGCAAACAGAGAGAGTTTGACTTCCTCTCTTCCTATTTGAATGGATTTCATTTTTCTTCTCTTCACTGATTGTTCTGGCTAAGAATTCCAGTAGTGTTAAATATAAGTGAGGAGAGAGGGCATCCCAGTCTTGTTCTGGTTCTCAAAGGGAATACTTCCAGCTTTTACCCATTCAGTATGATGTTGGCTGTAGATTTATTGTAGATGGCTTTTACTATTCTGAGGTATGTTCCTTTAAAGTCTAGTTTGTTGAGGGTTTTTAACACAAAGGGATGTGAATCTATACCAAAAGTCTTTTCTGCATCTATTGAGATAATCACATGGTTTTTTATTTTAGTTCAGTTTAAGTGCTGAATGACATTTATTGATTTGCATATGTTCAACCATCTTTGCATCCAACGGATAATGCCTACTTGATCATGGTGGATTAGCTTTTTGATGTACTGCTGGATTTGGTTTGCTAATGTTTCCTTGATGATTTTTATATCTATGTTCATCAAGGATATTGGGCCAAAATTTTCTTGTTTGTGTGTCTGTAAGGTTTTCATATTAGGATGATGCTGGCCTCATAAAATGAGTTAGAAGGGAATCCCTTCTTAATTTTTGGAGTAGTTTCATTAGGAATGATACCAACTCTTCTTTATACCTCTGGTTGAAGTCAGCTGTGAATCCATCTGGTCCTGGGCATTTTCTTGTTGATAGACTTTTTATTACTGATTCCATTTCAGAACACACTATTGGTCTGGTCAGGGATTCAATTTCCTCTGGGTTCAATCTTGGGAGAATGTATGTGTCTAGGAATGTATCCATTTATTCCAGATTTTCAAGTTTTTCTGAGTAGATGTTATTGTAATAGCCTTTGAGAATTGTTTGTACTTCTGTGAGGTCAATGGTATAATCCCCTTTATCATTTCTGATTGTGTTTATTTAGATCTTTTCTCTTTTATTCTTTATTAGTCTAGTTAGTGATCTATCAATTTTACTTATTCTTTTGAAAAACCAACTCCTGGATTTGTTCTTTTGTATGTTTTTTTGCATCTAAATTTTCTACATTTCAGCTCTGATTGAGATTCTTTCTTATATTCTGCTTGCTGTGGGGTTGGTTTGCTCTTCATTCTTTAGTTCCTCTATGACTAATGTTAGGTTGTTAATTTGAGATATTTCTAGCTTTTTCATGTGGGCATTTATTTTAGTGATACAGACTTCCCTCTTAACATTGATTTGTTTCCCAAAAATTTTTGTATGCTGTATCTTTGTTCTCATTAGTTTCAAAGAATTTCTTGATTTCTGTCTTAACTTCATCGTTCACTCAAAAGTCATTCAGGAGCAGGTTGTTTAGTTTCCATGTAACTGTATTGTTTTCACCTGTTTTCTTAGTACTGATTTCTGTAAATCAACCACACAATCAAGTCTGCATAATAACCAGCTGACAACATGATAACAGGATCAGACCTACACATATCATTATTAACCTTGAATGTAAACAGGTTAAAGGCCCCAATTAAAAGGCACAGAGTGTCAAGCTGGATAAAGAAGCAAGACACAACTCTATACTGTCTGTAAGACACCCATATCACATGTAATGATGCCCATATGTCAAAAGTGAAGGGAATGAGAAAAACCTACCAAGCAAATGGAAATCAGAAAAAAGCAGGAATTACTATTCTAATTTCAGATAAAACAGACTTTAAGACCAACAATACTCAAAAAAGATAACTAATGACATTATGTAATAGTAAACGGTGCAATTCAAATAGAAGTCCTAACTATCCTGAATATATATGCACCCAATACAGGAGCACCCAGATTTATAAAACAATTTCTTAGAGACCTATGAAGAAACCTAGATAACCACACAATAACAGTGGAAGTCTTCAACAACCCACTGACAGTATTATATAGAACATTGAGGCAGGAAACTAATAAAGATAGTCAGGACCTCAACTTGACATTTGATCAAATGGGTCTCACAAAAATCTGCGGAACTATCTGCCCAACAGCAACAGAATATACATTCTTCTCATCTGCACATGGCACACACTTTAAAATTGGCCACGCAATTGACCGTAAAGCAATCCTTAGCCAATTCAAAAAATAATAATAATAACTGTAACCATATCAAAGACACTGTTGGACCACAGTGCACATCCTATTTTAAAATTTAGTTCATTTATTTGCATTCTCTGCTCTTTAATTTTTTTTTTTAAGTCTAGGATCCTGTACCTTATACATTTTGATTTAATTCTTGAAAGTGAAAGTTACTTTAGCTAGCTACATTCCAACCAGGAGTCGTGGCTTTTGTTCTTTCATATCTCCATTTATTTTAGTCATGTCCTATCTCTTATCATCTTTGATAGCTGCAACTCTTGCAAAATCGACATTTCAATCACACAATTCTTTAACCACCCTCACCCTCCTTACAACTTAGCTGCTCTTGCAATCCCACACTTATAATTATTTTAATTCATTAGCAACTTCAATTAATCTTCTCTATCAATTTTTAAAAATCCGGGATCTCTTTCATGCTTCCACTTATATATTTACCCTGATTGGGTTTTGTGATATGCCATTTTATGCATTTTGCTGCCATCTTCATCAACTCAGATTGCTTCTCTACTTTTAATGACTTTCATAGTGACAATCAAGTAGCTTGAATTGTTGTAGAAAAATAGTATAACCAAGATTAACCACAGATCTCAACTGTGAATTTAACATTACATTGAATTAATCCATTTCCAACACTCTTCTAGCTAATGATTTGCATATTACTAATTTTAGTTCTGATTTATCTCCTCACTTTCTGTTATCTTGTCAGGCCACTTCTTAGGTCTTAAGCATTTTATTTGTTTTTATTCTGTGATTCTCTTGATTCTTGGCTATTTCTTTACACTATTCTCATTTTTTTTTTTCTTCTCAGTTCCCTTTATTGGCTCTAACTCCACTTAGCCTCCAAATAACACCTGTTTCTTGGATGACTCCTGGTTCCTCTTCTCTTCTCAATCTATAGATTATCTCTATGTTTTTCTCTTTCAGTAACATGGATACATATGCCATTCATACCAATGATTTCTAAATATAATTTTTTTCTGATCTCTCAACCAAGGTATAGAGTCATCCATCCAATAATCTCATTGAAAACTTGATTTGGATACCTTATAGCTTTCCAAATTTCAAATGTCTAAATAAAAACTTTTCATATCTAACCTTCAAACAGATCCTCCTTCACTCTCCTCCATCTGTGGAAGTGATTAGTGCCATGCTCTTATATTCAGAGCAAAATTTTACGACTCAGTCTTGAAGTCTGTTTTTCTATCCACTCACCTAATTTAATCAATTGAAAAAAATTGTGAGGCTCTAACTTTAAAGTATATCTTGAGTCCATTTATTTCTCAATATCGTCTTTATTAATGCCTCAAATCAAACCACCATTATCTTACACCTAGACTACTGCGATAATTTTCAAAATGATCTCACTACTTCCATGCTGTCCCTTCATATCTACTTTCCACATAACAGCAAGACTTTTGAAGTGTGAAATAGAACATATCCTCTATCTGCTTATAGGATTCCTGTTAAAAATCAATTGAAATACAAAATACTTTACTTTGACCTACTGGGCCCCACAATTGTCTGTTTAGCACTTGCTATTATTTACTTTGTTTATAATATTTTGTTCTTTTTAAAATTCCTCAAAAATGCAAACATATTTCTGCCTCTGTTTGCCTCTTACTCTAACACCTGCAAAAGCCAGATCCTGCTTATAATTTAGATGTTACTTACTTATAGACCCCTTCCATAATGACTCAGTCTAAAATAGAATCCATTTTGTTTTTGTGCTTTTCTTCAACAGAATTTTTCAAATGATCTTTTACTACAGTGTTTTTTGATAGTCTGTAACTAATTCATGGAACAATCAAGAATTTGTACATATCAGAAAAAAATGTCTGCTGGGCATGGTGGCTCATGCCTGTAATCCCAACAATTTGGGAGATCGAGGTGGGCAGATCATGAGGTCAAGAGATTGGGACAATCCTGGCCAACATGGTGAAACCCCGTATCTACTAAAAATACAAAAATTAGATGGGTGTGGTGGTGTGCCCCTATAGTCCCAACTACTCAGGAGGCTGAGGCAGGAGAATCAGTTGAACTCGGGAGATGGAAGTTGCAGTGAGCCAAGATTGCACCCACTGCACTCCAGCCTGGCAACAGAACAAGACTGTCTAAAAAAAAAAAAAAAAAAAAAATCATTCTACAATGAGAATCATCTTATGCAAAATAATTATTTTTGATACAAATTGTAAAGTTTCCATCTCTATTTTTTTGTCTTTATATTAAAAAGCTAATCTTGGAGGATTTGTTTGTGTTCAACTATGTGTCTGAGTTAGTTCATTAGTATATTAGCAGCTATCCAGGATAACAGAAAGGATTTGTGTATTAAAGAATGGTTCATATTTTTTAAGTATGCTTGATTGACCAGCTGTTTATTAAAATATGTAGGATTGCATTTCCACACCAAGGCAGAAAGTATATCTAGCATTCATAAATGAAGATCAAAATCTAGAACTAGAAATAAGACCCAAGAGAGCTAATTTCTTAGGACCTCTTCAGGGTGGCGTGGTCTTGTCTCTTTTCTCTGCTTTTCCCCATAAACCTGTGTGTCACTTATATCTTCTTCTCTTTCATTCTTTATGTACACATGACTTAATATGCTTACTCAACTCCATACTGATCTTCAGTTCTAGTCATTAACACAGACCAATTTCAGATTTCTGGAAGAGATTATCCATTGTTTCAGTCTTGACCAAGTTTTTAAACCTTGGTCTGTTTGCATTGTCCCAAGAGATGCATTAAGTAGAGTATATATGGCTCTGAAGTCTCAGTCATTTGTAAGAGTGGTTCTCAAAGAATAGTTAGTATGGACATGAACACAGTAGCAAGAGGTTTTTAATGTATTTGGTGGTAGAAATATTAGCTAGTCTTAATTTTATTTTTATTATGAATTTAAACATATCAAATGTGTGTTATATAAAATAAGTCATTGAAATAATTTTACTTTCAAATCTACATCAACACTTCCTACATTTAAATCTAAATGTATATACCCAGTTAATTTTATAAAACTGTTATTCATAAATAATAAACAAGGTTTATGAATAAATACACAATAAACCTTTATTGCTACCATTTATATGATATATTTTTGTTTTCAAAATGCTTTTTAAATATAGATTAGGCTTTTAACTCTATTTAAACATTGTTCATTCTCTAAAAGTAAAAGTTAGGCTTTAGGTTATGTTACTATAACACAGAGATTCAAACATATAGTGATTCAAAAATATATAGAAGTTAAATGTCTGTTATAATCTATGCATAAGTGAGTGTCCCACAGTGGGATTGCAACTCTTCTCCATGAAATTATGGGCCTTGGGTTCTTTTTTATATAATTTTCTTTGATTTCCGTTGACATTGGCATATTTGATATTTGGTCACCAGCCCAGTCACATCCAGCCCTCAGGAAAGGAGAAGAGGGGTAGAGAAGGCAAACTAATTATTCGGAGAATATAATATCACCATTTAAACGTAATTTATTCTCACACTCCATTGTGCAGGAATTTACATAACTTCACAAAATTAAATTTATTGCAAGAAAAACTAGAAAATATGGCTTCTTTTTAAGCTGGCATGTGCCTACTTATGTGTGTGTGTGTTTGTGTGTGTGTGTGTGTGTGTATGTTTCTTAACTAATGTAAAATAAGGGGACTGAATATTAGAGAATGTTTAGTTTTCTTCTGTCATTCTAATTATTTTTTACAATAATTCTTTTTTCTTCCATTCTTAATTTTGATTCACCTTTTGGCTAATTTTTGGAGGGGTGGCTTGCCCCTCTAACTGTACTTTATTTTCAAATAGTATTTTCTAGCAGTATCTGTGAAATGTCTGTTACCTTCTCAAATTTAGGTCAAATTAACTTGCTACAAGAATTTATAGAATCACAACTTTCCCTTTAGAGATGGTCTTCTTGAGAAATTAAAGATGAGATTTCTTCCTGTCACTTAAAAAACTAATTTTATTTTTCTGTCTGGATGTTATATGTTATTTTTTCTTTGGAAATACAATGTACACGCCCTTTGCAGCAACATGGATAGGGCTGAAGTGAATTCACACAGGAACAGATAACCAAATACTTCATGTGGTAGCTAGTCATTGAATACACAGGGACACAAAGAAGGGAACAATGCCCTAGAGCCTATTTGAGGGTGTAGGGTGGGAGGAGAGCGAGGATCAAAAAACTACCTGTTTGGGCCCCGGGTTGGTGGCTCACGCCTGTAATCCCAGCACTCTGGGAGGCCAAGGTGGGTGGATCACCTGAGGTCAGGAGTTAGTGAGCAGCCGGGCCAATATGGTGAAACCCTGTCTCTACTAAAAGAAAAGAAAAGAGAAGAAGAAGAAGAGAAGAAGAAGAAGAAAGAAGAAGAAGAAGAAGAAGAAAAAGAAGAAAGAAGAAGAAAGAAGAAGAAGGAGTTGTGGTGGTGGGTACCTGTAACCCTAGCTACTCAGGAGGCTGAGGCAGGAGAATCGCTTGAACCCACTAGGCAGAGGTTGTAGTGAGCCGAGATCGTGTCACTGTACTCCAGCCTGGGCAACAGAGCAAGATTTCATCTCAAGAAAAAAAAACAAACAACAACAACAACAACAAAAAACTATCTGTTGGGTACTATACTTATTACCTGGGTGACAAAATAATCTGTACATAAAATCCCTGCAACATGCAATTTACTCATGTAACCAACCTGTACATTCACCCCCCACCCCGAATCTGAGAAAAAAGTTGGAAGGAATATAAATAAATTAAATAAATAAATAAATAAATAAATAAATAACAGCTTTTTTTTTTTCCCAAAGGAAAAAAGAGAAATGTATGAATAACATTATAGGTATATATCTAACTATAGATCTCATTTCAATTTTTTCTTTTCTGGAAAAAAAGAAGTAAAAATATCAGTACAATGAGACTGATAGGCTGAATTATATCTTAGAGAGTTTATGCTGCTGTGATATTCAATGTTACTTGAAAACCTGATACAGGATTTCATATAACAAGGACTCACAGTTCACATGTAATGAAAATGAGTGCAAGGAGAGAGGTGTGCCTCGCAGAGCCACATGTCATCTGTAATAAACACGTGGTGGCTGAAATATGCAAATAGGATAAAAGAGAATGATACTATTGGAGGTAGTTTTTAGACACAATTATTTCAATTTTCTCAATAATAAGTGAGTTTGTGAAGAGTGAAGAGTATGGAGCTTTTTGGTTAATTTTATGTTTGTGGAAACATGACTTATTTTTTCTGTTTTTTTTAAATTAAAGAAATATGAATATATTTTATAAGAAAGGAAGATTCATGAATTATACCATTAAAAGTGACTTTAAGCATCCCTTGAAACCATAAGCTGCTAGAGAACAGGGATCATATCTGTCATCGTTATTTTTCCTTAGAGTGAAGAACAGATCTAGACACGAGGCAGATGTATAATAAATATATTTTGAACAAATGAGTAGATGGATGAAACAAGTCAAGGCAAATTATTTAATTTTCTTGAATAATTAGTCTGTGCTAAGCACTGGGCTGAATGATTTATCAAAGGTTATCTCATTTTATTTAATATTATTGGCAAGAGTTTTTTTTATTGTTTCCAGGTGAAGTATACAGGAGAAAAGATATGTGATTTTCCCAAGTTTACACAGTAAATCATGAAATATAAATATTATTCTTAAATACAGTTCAAAGTATTTGAAAGCCCTAGGATTTTGTAGTCACAGTAGTGGTTTGTTATTTGTTTTTCTCTTGGCATTATGTTATCTTCCACACTTTGAGAGCTTCAATTCAACCACCTAGCCAATGTTTAAACTTACTCTGTATCCCTTCTGTGTGTTCATTCATGGTAATACTAATATATCAATAAAGCAGAGTGCATTACACCATGTACAACTTGGTTTGAATCCTAATTCTAATTTCTCTCTCTTAGTAGCTGTGTGGTAGACTTAACTTTCTAAAGCTTCATCTACTTCAAAAACTGGATAAAATAATTGCACCTGCCTGATAGGATTGTTTTGTGGGTAAAATCTTAGAGTTATCTTATAGCAACCACACAATGATTCTAAGTGTTATAAAGATGGTGCCACCTTTTTAAAAAGCTCATATTTGCTGGGGCATCTGTTCTGAAAAGGGAATACATTATAGTGAAACAAAATCCATTTTACATTTTTTCATTTTAGTTTGGGATAACTCTAATGTCTCTTCTATACTACAGTCTTCTAAAAGTGTGAAGAAAGGTATTAATTTTGTCTTAAATTAGAGCCTCCTCAAGCTAAATATTTACTTATGTGATCACTATTCTAGATTAAAAAGGGAAACCTAGGGGAACTGAAAAGAACACCTAGCCAATCCATTCTTTTCAATTAACTTAATACCCTTATTTCTTCTAATTCCACAAAGATAATTCATTCTTAAAAATTTGTATTCACATAAAAGATTTGTTTATTTAACTTGAAGATGCTCATTCCCTCCATGTACTACTCAGTCACTCTCATTTTCGAAGTTGTGCTATCTGTCACTGTTTCAATTTGACATTTCCATTTATTTGTTTCTTTCTTTTTAATTATTATCCACTAAAATTTTGAAGTTTCATCAACTAGGCTATTCTGAATTCTGTATAAGACTATCACATGCTTCTAGAACTGTCTTTGGCACATATTTCTCCTAGCAGTTGAATCTTTGTGACTCTGATTTAAATTGCTTTAATAACAAATATTTTCTTCAGCTTCCATTCTTGCATATTTCCGTGTTTCCCTTAAAATAGAGTTCCCATAAAATGATTAAATTATCCGGCTAAAGGAGAACACAATTGTCATATCTCTTTCTCTAAATATTATACAAGTGTAATTGTATATGAAGTTTACATTAATGTTTTTATTGGCATGATATACGCAAGGGATAAATAGGGAGAAACTAAATATTCAAGACAGAATCAAGAAAATTAATGGAACATGATCCAATAAACAGTAGGAGGCAAGACTTGGAAATACAGATATTAAAATTTGCCTAAGAAAGACATAGGACATCTCTTTCTCTAAGACAGTTGTAAGAGTAGAGAATAGGTAAAGTTAAGGCAGGGATTTAATGAAGAAGCAAGTAAAGAAAATTGAATTTTACATTTTATTTTACTGCTATTAAACTCTTAACGAATATATATTTTACATTTCTCTGTTGACAATAAGTTCAACTGATAACAACAGCAAAACCGCAATAGAAACCTGAATAATACAAACAAGAATGATATTGATAATTGCTAATATGTATTGAGTATATGTGTGAGATAGTCTTCTATGGACTTGAATTGAGTTAGATTATTATATTCTCATAATGACAATATAACCTATTATATTTATTTTGTATCTATGCCCTTAACTGTAGAACACAAAGAGTTTTCAATCTTTGTTTAAAATAGTTCACTTACATTTAAATTAATAATAATTGGTGGTGATAGTCACTTTATAATGATGTGAGTTTGGAATTACTATTTTTCTGCCCTATTTAATTAATCCAAAGATTCCTTTTTTGCTTACTTTCCATGACAAACTGGCCCATTTTTACTATACCTTTAGGTAAATAATTTAATAAAAATGAGAAAATGGTTTTTCTAGTTCCTATTTCTCTGTTATGAGCATATCAATATTAGGCTTTCTACATAATTATTGGCCTTTTATTTTCAGGCTTCTCTACATTATTAGAGGTTATTAGAATGCTTATAGATTAGAATTACACAGAACTTTCTGTAACTGTTGCTAATAACTCACAACCTTGGGTAATTTTTCCTTCCCACTGTTGACACTTTCAGTTGCTTCTGATCTGGTATGAGTTTGGAAAAATGCCAGGGAAAAGGAGAATGTTCTATTTTATATTTTCTATTCAGTTTATAGCCTTCAGATTCCTTTGGAAAAAAAGTCAATAAAATTTCTATAAAGATTCAAAGATAATTTACAGAAAATATAATGCTACCTTTTATGTTAAAAAAAAATACTTTTGAGAGCCATTACTCCTGCTAAATATGCTGAAGTGCTAGTTTCTGAAGAGGCAGCAGTAATGTTATTCACTAGGTGCAGTTCTTCGTTTTAATCATCATTCCTAAACTTTCATCGTATTCAAGCTGTCACCTCCAGTTCTAATGGCTCATTGATTTTGGAAGTCATAGTCGTTTCTTCTTTTACATTTCTGTCAAGACAGTTGTGTAGGATAATAAAAATTAGAGTGCCTTAAAAGGAGTGTCTTACTTTGTGTCTATAACCTAGTTTTGTAGAAGACTTTGAGTCTAATATTGAACCATGGGTAGTAAAACTAGGAAGGTAAATCCCATGTGAACTTGTATTATTTAGTTATATTTTAAGGCACATAATTTTTTAAATTAATTTTTCTGAATTGCAAATGCATTCAATCACATTAATTTTTTTATTTAATATACCTCTTGTTTTACTAGATTGTTACTTGTTTACAGATTGTTACCCTCTTTATATTATACAACACTTAATAACTTTTTATTCACACTGTGAATTTAGCACTGGAATATATATTATTTAATATTCATTATTTATAAGTTTTAATTATTTATTTGTTACCTTAACTTCAAATAATAGAATTTAAGATTTAGAAATATGCATGCCAAAATTTCCTCAGAGACAAATGTCACTTTTAATGCCTCCGCAGAGAGAAATCATTAGAAATGACTAGGGCATGGTGGTAACACAACAGAGAAATAATACATACTCACCTATGTCACCTACTGATAATCTTGTATAATATTTTACCATGTTATGAAATATTTGTTTTCATACAGATGTCTACTCTCAAAATAACAAAATTGGATCACAAGCAGAAAATGTTTCAGTCCACAGTTCTCCCATATCCTACATTAAAGTGTCTCAAAGCAGATTAGCAATACCTAGCCATGTACTTGCATAATAGCTTTTCCTTTTCCTTTTTGTTACCCCAACTGATTACATGAGAGCACCACTTCTATTCTATTATTCCCTTGAGAAAAACCAGCTGCCCGTTATGTAAAATTCATGCAATTTGCTGGTTTAAAGAACATTGTTCAAACTATTGACTTTGGTTTCCAACTTAAAATATCAAAGGAGATAAGGTCCCCAATGAGATTCTACTGGGGATTTCTTCCATTTCTTTAAAATTAGTATTTAAAGGAGGAAATTTAGGTGATAGGTAAAATCCTCATAAAGCTTTGTCACATGTAAATTTTGGTAACTTATCTCTATAAATCATTGCATGACTCTCCTGGTATTAGGGGCAACACATGTTCATGAAATCTCCTAAAATTCCACTGGTCAAAATTTGTATTTTCTTTACATTATTCCAGGGCACTCCTGTGGCCGTTTCTCAGTAGAGTTTAGTAGAAAAAATAACAATGATGTATATCACCCCTGAGATGCAATTAATGCACATCGACATTTTCTAATACTGTAACCAGGCATTATAGGTATCACACCATTAACGCAATATATGTTTGTGGAGTGTCTGTTTTATATAGGAGACTATTTTTCTCTCTATAGGAGATGAAAAAAGGTTAAGTGCTCATAATTTATTGAAAGAACTTAACAAAAAAGTGAGAAAATTAAGACATAGAGATAAATATTTATACTCACAGCCTGATGGTGCCTTGGTAATAAGAGAGAAAGATATGGCTAAAGAGGGATAGGCAAATGGGTGAACATGTCATAAATGTGATATCTACATTATATATCAGAATCACTAAAATATTGAGGATATAGCACAATAAGCAGAAAAAAATGCATTAAAATTCAATAATGGAAAGGTTAGAGGTATATTTTAAAATCCATTGTTTTCTAATTTGAAATATAGAGAATATTAGAAGGAAAAGGTGAGGCTAGGGCCAAGAGGGCCTAGAGTGACCCTAGAGGGTCAAGTGTTTGCCACGGGCAAGTGGTAGTTATTGGAGAATATTGAAAAGAGTAATGGCATAATTACATCTCTGATTAGACTGTATCGATAATACAACAAAATATTCAGAGCAGGGTAAGGATATGGAATATGAAGCAAGATTAGAACTAGAGAGTGGAGGGCCGGGCAGGGTAGCTCACGCCTGTAATCCTAGCAGTTTGGGAGGAAGAGGCAGGTGGATCATTTGAGATCAGGAGTTCCAGACCAGCCTGGACAACATGGTGAAATACTGTCTCTACTAAAAATACAAAAATTAGCCGGGCATGGTAGCAGGCACCTGTAATCCCAGCTACTTGGGAGGCTGAGGCGGGAGAATTGCTGGAACCCGGGAGGTGGAGTTTGCAGTGACAGTGAGCCAAGTTCACACCACTGCACTCCAGCTGGGCGACAGAGAGACTCCATCTCCAAAAAAAAAAAAGAAAAAAAGAACTAGAAAGAGGAGGGAAAGGTTGCAAGCTAATAAAAGTACAAGAGATAGACACATATCTGGTGGTAAGTTTAGATATAATTTAAAAATAAGATAATTTTTTAAATGTTTCTTGATATCATAACCAATTATAAAAAATAAAAAAGATGTAAAAGATAGTATCAGTTATGCATTATTTTACAAATTTTAGGGTACCTATGATTACATGTTAATATAAGATTTTATATATATTCTTACATTGTTTACATGAAGATAACAGAGCAGAAGTGATTATGGATATAATGATGTTGATCATGGCTCATATTCGTCTCAGAACAAAATGCCAAATACTCTACTACTCCTTCTGTGGGCTTTGTTGCTGTGTACTTGCCATTATTGTAACATAATCAAAGTAACCCTTTTGTTCAGAGATATCTTATCTCCTAATGCCTCATGTCCGCACACTGCAAGCTGTCATTTTCAAGCCACCAGAACTGATTGTATTTGGTTTCCAATTGTGGTGCAATATCTTCATTAATGTGTCCAGTTATCTTTTTTTAAATTAACTGTTATTTGTCACACACACACACAAACACACATATGTTTGTGTTTATCCTACCTTGTTCTAGAAAGAATTTAAAGTAACTTATAATGTGCTATGTAACATATTGAAAAAATAAGAGTAAAAAAAACAAAGCTACAAACAAACAAAAATACTAAAAGGGCTGGGCGTCATGGCTCACCCTTGTAATCTCAGCACTTTGGAAGGTCGAGGTGGGCGGATCACGAGGTCAGGAGATCGAGACCATCCTGGCTAACATTGTGAAGCCCCGTCTCTACTAAAAATACCTAAAAAAAAAATTAGCCGGGCCTGGTGGAGGTCACCTGTAGTCCCAGTTACTCGAGAGGCTGAAGCAGGAGAGTGGCGTGAACCCGGGAGGCGGAGCTTGCAATGAGCCGAGATCCACTGCACTCCAGCCTGGGTAACACAGCAAGACTCCATCTCAAACAACAACAACAACAAAAATACTAAAAGTAAGTGTGACTGCAGCACCAAAAAATATGCATTTCATAAAAATGTATATACTTTCTTGATGAAGCCAAAAATTTGCTCATATATTTTTCCATTAACCAAGATAAAGAGAAAATCTGATCAGTTATAAGATTCACAGAAATTAACTAAACAATGCCATAGAAACAAAATGATTCTTAATCTTAAGTACAGACAGAGCAGTCTCCTAAGAGATCTAATAAAGAAGACTCTAGCTTTCTCCTATCACTTTCATATTTTGTTGACAATACATTCATTGAATTTTGTTGTAATGACATGTATCTTCAAAGATAAGAAAATATTGACCAGGCGCGGTGTCTCACTTTCGGAGGCCAAGGTGGGCAGATCACGGGTCAAGAGATCGAGACCATCCTGGCCAACATGATGAAACCTCATCTCTACTATAAATACAAAAATTAGCTAAGCGTGGTAATGCTCGCCTGTACTCCCAGCTGCTCGGGAGACTGAGGCAGGAGACTCACTTGTACGTGGGAGGCAGAGGCTGCAGTGAGCTGAGATCTCTCCACTGCACTCCAGCCTGGTTACAGAGCAAGACTTAATCTCAAAAAATAAACAAACAAATAAATAAATAAATAAACATTGTTGAATTATAATCAATGAACAGTGTTCACTACTGAGTGAGGAGAAAAAGAGAATTTGGGAGTGCTGTGTTTTTTTGCATTTTCCATTTACCAAGTCTCAAATTATTCCTAAAGTTAATATTTTGTGTACTTCATACCAGTGCCTACATAATTAATATTTTTCATAAAGCTTTTTAAATTCATAAAATGTTATTTCCTTTGGACATAATTGCATATTTGGAAAAACTCTTTTATTCTTGGTTTCTCTTTAAGCACACCCAAGCATTAATTAAACACCCATTTGTACCTGGTATTGTGCTTAGTTCTGGTAGTACAATCATGAGCAAAAATAGATGAGTCTAAGTCTTCAATCAGATTGTAATGTAGAAAAAAATCTTTAAAAAATTTTAATAAACTGCAAACAAGTTACATGTTTTGAAAAAACAGCAAATGTATTATGTGTCTATAAACACTATCAACCGAAGAGCATGACTTAGGCTTAAAATTTGCAAAAGAATTCCCTAGGAAGAGCTACTTGTGATGCTGTCTGAAAGATTAAGAAATGGTAATTTGTATTAAGAAAAACTTTTTCAAACGAAATAGCTTGTGTAATGTTCTTCAAGTATAAATAAGCACGTGCTTTTGTCCAGGCGTGGTGGTGCACGCCTGAAATCCCAGCACTTTGGGAGGCCAAGGTGGCAAGATAACCTGAGATCAGGAGTTCAAGACCAGCCTGGTCAACATGGTGAAACCTTGTCTCTACTAAAAATACAAAAATCAGTTGGATGTGATGGTGGGCGCCTATAAGCCTAGCTACTTCGGAGGTTGAGGAAGGACAATTGCTTGACCCCAGGAGGTGAAGGTTTCAGTGAGCTTAGATCACGCCACTGTACTCCAGCCTGGACAAGAGAGAGAGACTCCATCTCAAAAAATAAAGAAATAAGCATGTGCATTTGAAGAACAGTAAAATGGTAAGTGTGACTGAAGCACCAAGAACAAAAAGAAACATGACATGAGATAAAGTTAGAGAAGGAGAGAGGGGCCAGTGCATTCAAGACCTTGCCAAAGATTTTGGCATATATGCTATGACCATTGATGAGTGTTTAAAAATTTTTAATGAGCCCAATGAAAAGTCAGTTTTATATTTTAAAGAAAAAATTTTGGTTTCATAAGAGAAAATGTATTGTGAGAAATCCAGCAACTTGCTCTTGGATTTGTTGAGTTTGATGTTTCTTGGAACTATGTGAAATATATCAAGGGGCAGTTGGCTTGACAAGGGTGAAATGTATTTTGGCAACTCAACTGATAATATTACTTTGGTGGCATTGAGATATAAAGTGTATTAAAGCCATGTCTGGAGATGAGGTCTTCGCACATTATTTCTACCTTAATTTTTTCTTAATGATATGTCCACATTCTTCTCATCCTAAGCCCATTATTTCTGCAAAGAAGTCTTAATAAGTGTTAAACTTTTGTGTCTTAAAGAAAAATAGTAATTGATAGAGGAGAGTTGATGAAAAAACTAAGCAAACTGTGCCACAGCACAGAGGTGTGAATGAGCTTTCAGGAACAGTAAATGGCTCAGAATGTTTGATGGTCATGGTTCATGTAGAGAAACCCTGAAAAATGAGTTTGGAATAACAGGTTGGAGACAGATCATGTATGACACTGCCGATTCTGTTAAAGAACTGGACATTGCCATACAAGTGAATGAGAAACTGAGAAGTCATTGGAGGTATTTAGTAAGGTAAATATGTGTTAAGTTATTGGATATAGAAGTTTATTTTGCTCGTGGAATAAGATGTTTAAACTATTGGTCAAACATTATATATTTCCTGGTCTGTATTACTTATTTAGCTACATATTCAGAATTTACCTCATACTTAAAACTGTAAAGCCACAACTAGTTCTACTTTACTACATTTCATCACAATTTGTACTCATTCTGGCAGAACTGCTATTCTGTTCCATTTCCAATACAATGAATTTAATTTCAATTTACTGAGTTTCTATATTTTAAATATAGTACATTATTTTCGTACCTAACATGTATGTGACACCAGCATTGTCCCAAATAGTATAGTAAATGCTGCAAGTGTCTGAGACAAACTAGGTGTCAGTGTTATTACTTTTCTTGAAAAGTTATTATTATTATTATTATTATTATTATTATTATTATTACTAGATACAGAGTCTCATTCTCTCACCAGACTGGAATGCAGTAGCATGATCTTGGCTCACTGCCACCTCTGCCTTCTGAATTTGAGTAATTTTCGTGCCTCAGCCTCATGAGTGCTGGAATTACAGGCATGTATCACCACTTCCAGCTAATTTTAGTAATTTTAGTGAAGACAAGGTTTCACCATGTTGCCCAGACTGGTCTCAAACTCCTGACCTCAAGTGATCTGCCCTCTTTGGCCTCCCAAAGTGCTGGGATTACAAGCGTGAATCACAATGTCTGGCCGAGAAATTAATTCTTCCTTTCCATTTTGAAATTAATTTTTATATATGTTCATTTCTTTGGTTAACATATAATAATATTTAGTAATTATGAGAGCTAAGGCAACAACATGATGCTGGTATTATTTTAAGTTCTTTGTAGATTTAACAAATTTTATCCTCAGAAATACTTTAAAAATGTCTAAATCACTTTTGGAGAAGAAAAAATTATGTTATTATATTCAACTTTCATAAATTGAAGCAGAAGAAACATTGATGAATTTGTCCAGGGTCATAAAACTTAAAAGTGGAATAGCTTAAGTTAAACCCAGGCAGTATAAATGTGAGCCTACAACCTTGGTAGTCACTACACTATTCTGTCTCACACTATAATAAAGAGTAAATAATATATATGTGTGTATGTATATATACACACAAGTATATATATATAAACATGCATAGTCTATATATGTAATATATATGTAATATATAGACTATACATATTATGGATAAAAAATGGTATTTATAATTTACCATCTATTTAACTGGTATCATTCGACACACTTGAGAGAGTCCTTTTTTTTTTTTTTGAGATGGAGTCTCCCTCTGTTGCCCAGACTGGAGGGCAGTGACATGATTTCAGCTCACTGCAATCTCCGCCTCTCCGGTTCAAACGATTCTCCTGCCTCAGCCTCTTGAGTAGTGGATTACAGGCGCCCACCACCACACCCGGCTAATTTTTGTATTATTAGTAGAGACGGAGTTTCAC
Source organism: Trachypithecus francoisi (assembly GCF_009764315.1). Taxonomy (NCBI): domain Eukaryota; kingdom Metazoa; phylum Chordata; class Mammalia; order Primates; family Cercopithecidae; genus Trachypithecus; species Trachypithecus francoisi. The sequence continues at coordinate 51,994,042 of NW_022681463.1, read as the reverse complement.
CATGTTGTCAGGCTGGTCTCGAACTCCTGACCTCAGGTGATCCACTTGCCTCGGCCTCCCAAAGTGCTGGGATTACAGGCGTGAGCCACCGCATCTGGCCAAGAGTGTTTTAAAATATGGACAGATCTTGTCTTCATTTCAGTTTATACTTGCATGTAGAAAGTCAGATTAAAAAAAAAATTTTAAATGAGATAGAAATTTTGTGATAGTGTGAGAGCACATAACAGAAGCACATGATCTCATAGACGAAACGTTATAAGAATTAGATAAAAATTCCCATAAAATGTGATATTTCTTTGGATATTCTTTGGGAAAATCTAAAGATAAGAGTTATGCTAGAAGGGGACTCGGATAAGGCGGTCACTTCTCTCTGCATAATTCTGTGATTTTTGTGTTTCTATTCAGTAATATAAACGCAAATATAGAGAAAGTCACTGTGCTGAGTTTTAAATTTCCATGTCCACACTCAAGGTTAGTATGATAGCACAATACAGGAAAAAGAAAATGGATAACAGAAATTTCTAAGTGATGCAACAGACCCTTGACTTAAAATTGGAGATGGAAACATGAGCAACAGAAAAGGTTGATAGATAATAAACAGATCATTAAGTAGATATATATGAATTCAACAGATACACCCTGGTAGATCCATTAGAGACTAAAAAGTTAATGGTAATTATTGAAATAGAAGCCACGGTTTGTATTTGAGAGTTTATTAATCAATTAAATCATAGTGTATTTCCAGTAGAAAGAACATGCATTGTGTACTGATAAAAATAGAAGAAAGGTGATTAAAAAAAGAATGTAATTAGAAATGAGAAGGTCAAGGAAATGAGAGGGCAGTGTTGAAATGAATTACCCCTTAAATGTTAGAATCACGCAGTGTGTAAGAACCGCAAGTGTGTATGTGTGAACATGTGTGCAGGGATGTGAGTGTGTTTGTATCAATAAGGATGATTTTTGCTATAAATACAATAGTAGAAATAAAATATTAGTAGAATGAGATAAATAGCACATTAAAAATTGATAAGGAAAAAATGTGAACTTGAAGACAAGACAACTGAAACTATCTAAACTGTAGCTCAGAAAAATAAAAAGAATTGAACAGGGCTTCAGTGACTTGTGTGACATCAAGAAGCCTAAAATATGTTTAACTGGAGTTCTAGGGGAAAGAGGAAGTAATATTTGAAAAACGACACACTCAATATTTACCAAGTTTTGCCTCAAATAATCAAATGTGCAACAGAAAATGTACAATAGAAATAAATAACATGTGAAATTATTTTTATGAACCTAAATAAAAACATTGCCAAAGCAGACTGGAAAAATGTCTCTTATGACTCTGGCCACAGTCAAATTATATGTCCTCTTCTAACTCCATCTGCTGATGAGAATGAGACTACCACTGAAGTCTTACCACCATAAAAAGAGAAGAAAATGGCCCTTGAGCGGACAAATTATAGTATCTGCCACATTCTATTTCTTGTCCCTGTAGGTCATCCATCAGTTTATACACAGTGTAACTCAGATAAGCACCTGCAGGTTTGTTTTACTCTTTGATCTCCTTCGATTTCTGTATTTTTCATTGACCTCTCTATTTCTACCTATTCACACAGCTTACTCTATCCTAGTCTCTTCTTGCCTAAAGATACCACACACATGAAGTATTTGTGTCACTGGAGGTTATTTTCATAATTAATATTCTTAGATTACATTAAACAAAAACAATATAATCATCCACTTGCTAACATTGATCACCTCTTCATAGTATAGCTTCATTCATCGTAAATCATAAGTGTATGTATCCTCCATATGGAATTCTACCACAGCACTCTTATTTTAAATGTGCATGTTAAATCAATTTTTCAAACCTACCAAGGATTAGAACACTGTTATGTGCCAAATCAAATTACAGTTTGCATTTTCTAAAGTGTACCACAGTACAAAGTGGAAATTGGGCAGAAAGGGGGGTAAAAAATAATAAGAGATTCAGACCGCAAAGAAAATAAAAATAAATGTGGGAATTGATGCTTGCACTTTGAAAGGCAGGCAGAGGTGACAGATTTGGGATATCTGAACAAATAATTATATTGCGATGTATTAAGGGTTATAAGAATAATGTGATTTGAAAGAATAATGTAGGGTTTTAAAGATTAATTTCTGGCCTGTAATCCCAGCACTTTGGGAGGCCGAGACGGGCGGATCACGAGGTCAGGAGATCGAGACCATCCTGGCTAACACGGTGAAACCCCGTCTCTACTAAAAAAATACAAAAAACTAGCCGGGCGTGGTGGCGGGCGCCTGTAGTCCCAGCTACTCGGGAGGCTGAGGCAGGAGAATGGCGTAAACCCGGGAGGCGGAGCTTGCAGTGAGCTGAGATCCGGCCACTGCACTCCAGCCTGGGCGACAGAGCGAGACTCCGTCTCAAAAAAAAAAAAAAAAAAAAAAAAAAAAAGATTAATTTTTGGAAGAGAAAGAGTATATTAAAGGGGAGAATGTTCAGCTCATTTTGAAAAATAAAACTTCTCAGGGAGAGAAGGAGATGTAAGTCCATTCTGCAGTAAATGAAAAGTTGTTGTAGATGCAAATACGTGTGAAAGATTGACACTAACATTGAAATATTGTATTATAACTAAGGCATAAGGTCCTTAAAGAAGTAATAGATCATTAAACCAGATAAGTAGATTAAAATAATTATGAGCTTTTGTTTCTAACAATTCTTAAGATATTTGTATTTCTATAAGAAATGTGGGATTGTATTTCATATTATTATTTATTATCAATATTATCTGTTATTGAAGGTAAATATCTTGGTGGTTAGTACCATGTGCTTCCTGAACCCTCCATGATTGTGGAAAAAAAATTAAAAAAAAAAGACTATGTATCCCTTAGGTTTGACAAAGTTATCATTAGTAATATTCAGTAGTGTAAATAAATTGCATGCAATATTTTGCCTCTGTTGGGAAAGGGATAGTTTACTTGTAAAGGTCATCCTGGCTGGATAGCAATGGCTAGTTGGATATTAAGCTAATGAATTCAGAAGTGAGTGTGATGCCATTTTGTATACATTACATGCTTTCGAGAGAAACTGCACTTTGGTAAAAATGATGGGAGAAGGCCTTTGGAAAATGTGAACTCTAATTTGATTTGGCATATAGCAGTGTTCTAATCTTTGGTGGGCTTGCAAAAAATAATTTAATATGTACATTTAAAATAAGAATGCTTGTGGATAGAATCCCAGATGTGGGATACATACACCCACTCATGTACTCACATACATACAAATGCACACACACTCAGAGATGTAATGTTGAGTTTAGGCATTTAAAATTCAAACATTCCATTCAGACCAACTTTTACTTACATTGCACAGTATCACGTTGCAGATTGTCAGTTCCACCTAGCTTAGGTCCTTATCTTGTTGGGAACGTAATAGTCTCTGGGTGATTTTCTTCTTTTCCTCAGTAAAGCTTAAAGATTTTCTTTAGTTTAACCAGAACAAAAATGTGGAAAAGAAAGCCTGAGTACTTGTGATATACATTAAATGTCTCACTAAATAAGAGATATAGAAAAAAGTGTAAATTTCAGACCAACAAAACTATTAAAACCTGTTTATATTGAGACTCCTTTCTCAATGCTGTTTATTGTATTTTTATTAAACTAATGTAACTCTAAGTATATTTTAAATTTGTGTATTATATTCAGTGAACACATAATCAGTTTTAAAATGCTTAATTGAAGCAGGCCTACAAAGTTTTAACATAGTTTGAATGGAGAAGGCAATCCACCTAATTAATGATACACATGTATTGCCCATGTGGATTTCAACAGATTATCTATACATGTCATTCAAACCAAACTATGGTATATGTATTGTGTTAATAATCTACTTTGGATTAATTCTTGCTGAGATAAAAGGTATATTCTTTGTTTTAATTTAAGGTGCACTTAATGGTTATCAAACTGAGCTTATCTTTAAAGATTAAATTCATCTAATTGATGGGAGTGCTGCTCTTCATAGTCATCACAGTATGATTCAATTTACTAGTGAAGGCAGGATGCCTTTATGAATAATTTCACAGTGGGATTGAAAACTTATTCCCAAACAGTTAGAGACTATTTTTGTAACTGAGTGGGAAGAGAGAAAAAAAAGTCCATACTTATAAAGAACAAAAAGTTAGAAAATAAAATGGAAAATTATAAGATTACATGTATCATTTATGTTTTCTTTGAATGGATTGACTTTTGAAAAACAACTAAGAATTTAAGTTCATTTCTGCTTTGAATTAAAGTGTTTGATTCAAACGATCTGCATAATTGATTATAATAGAGTACAAAATAGAAATGAGTAAATATGGTGACTATATTTTCATAAAAGTTAGAAAAAGACATCATTACTAGTGCTTAAAATTTCTTTGTCCTACAAAATTAACTTTAGATAGCCACTGCTAATGTAGAAAAATGCCACCTAGTATTCAATTTAGATTTCTTTTAAAGAAGATTATTTTTAAAATATACCTTGCAGGGAGTCGTGGCTCATATCTATAATCCCAGCATTTGGGTAGGAGAAGAGAGGAAGATCACTTGAGCCCCTGAGTTTGAGACGAGCCTGAGTAAATAGCAAACCCCATCTCTACAAAAAAAAGTAAAAATAGCCTGATGTGATGGTGTGATGGTGTGCACCTGTGGTCCTATCTGCTAGGGACCAGGAGATGGGAGAATCACTTGAGTCTGGGAAGTTGAAACTGCAGTGAGCTATGATCAAGCCACTGCACCCCACTCTGGGTGACAGAGTGAGGCCATCTCTCTCTCTCTCTCTCTCTCTATGTATATATATATATACACACACACATACATACACACACACACATATATATAATATTTTTAAAAAATGTATCCCATGTAAATACAGGCATATATATATAGAGAGAAGATTTTTTAAACGTACCCCATGTAAATAAAAAACAAAAACAGAAAACAAATGCAATTATTCGATCTAACCGTAAGTTAGTATAAGATTGGTATACCATGTTTACACTTCAGTGCAAAGGCTATGCAAACAGAGTACAGGGTAATAGGAAAATACAGGCAGAGACACATGCACAATCACAGCAATAATAGAATGCCTCAATTTTCACATAAAATTTGTGATTTATTGTAATGAGAAGGGAGATTATTTTATAATCCAAGTTTGCCATTTAATCTAGGACAATCTAACTCTTAGTTGACTGAACTAACTTATAATAAAATCTGAATATTAACTTTTCTCTGAAAAGAAACATTGAATAAATGAGACTACAACATTGTGATTTTAAGTAAATTTAATAATTATTTTAATTGTCTCTGTTATTTCAGAGGAATATGTGAGCATTTATTAAGAATGAATACTCTATTACACAAAGCATTATTAAGAATGACTTCATAATTTGTTATTTCATGTTCAGTGTCCTAACTCAGATCATTCAAGTAAGAGAGCAATATAGAAAATTTACTGCAAAAACAAAATACAGTTTCATTTTGGAACTAACCACTGTAAATATTTATTTGGCTGTGATTAACATTTAATATGCATGACTCTACTATGGAGAACAGATTTGCAACTTGTCTTTAAAAAGACTTTGGTTTTTTTTTTTTTTGAAAAGGAGTATGCCTGAGAAGATTTAATAGAGTAAGATTCAATGTATGTTGAAATAATTCCATACTTTCTTTTATGTCTGTAACAGATGTATCCAAGTGATAGGAGTGAAAGGCTCTGAACACTGTCTTGACATTAAAGAGCAACAGATTCAGCTACAATGCGTTTATTTGTTTCCACATTTGCTTCTTTGTTGTTTGTCTGAGAGTAAAAAGATTGAATGATCTTAAACTTATGAAATTACTGAAAATGCTTTCTCTTAACATTATAAAGAAAGAGTCTTTTTCAGCATGAATGCGTATTATTACTGACTGATATTGTGGCCACTTTTAATTTTGTGTAGTGTAGCCATTACATAAACAATTAGATTTCAATTAAAACTCTTCTGTCCGTGTCTTTAAATGCTTCTATAATAAAGAAATGTACAGCATAATAGACTACCAAATGTTTCACCAACATTGAACTGTGTAAAGGCAGTTGCTTTATTACCAATTAAAAGTTCAAGCACACACAAAAATCCTCTTTAACTACAATATGTACATAGTAAGTTACTATCTGTTAGAACTTTCATGATTGACTGGGGAAATGGGATTGTACCGTTAATCACATCAAGAAGAAAATTGTAACTTTGTATTTAAGTATTACTAGAGATTGAGAAAAGCATTCATCACTTACTGGGGAAGGAGCAAATCCTTTGCTGTCCTGTGGCTCTGAGAAATAGGTCACACTAACAATCAATAACCATATGTTTGGCTTTGTTCATGTGTATGTGTGAGCTTCCATTTTCCAGAAATAATGGGCTAAGTTATCTGGGAAAACTCTTTTGCTGAAAATAACTAGGGCAATTGGATAAAATACATATTTTAAAATCTTTTTAAAAGCATCTAATAGCTAACAAGATAGTAATACATTATTAAGATGAATTGTAAGAAATATTAATGTCCAAAGAGCAAAACAACCTGTAGGCACTCTTGGTCTGGAGTATATATTTTTCCTTATCTTCTCATGTAGAAATAGGGCAAACATTTTTTAGAAGACCAAAATAAAAGCCACAGAGAGTGGTACTCTAACAGAAGACCCACTGCACAAAAGAAGGATCCATCTAAGTTAAGGAAACAATACAAGTGGTCAAGTCTTAGTGAAAAAGAAAAAAAAAAAATAACAACAGGATTTAAAAGCCTTCCTAACCAATGGATAATCAAGTCTTCACTTGAATTGAGGTGATTCCAGGCTAGTTATATCTCCAGCTGATTAGTCAAAGCAAATTTAAAATCTCTCAGGAAAGAGTAACTTCATTCAAGGTTGCATATTGCTCCACAATGAAAAAAAAAAAAAAAAATATATATATATATATATATATATAGTGAAGGAGATGCATGTTAATATTTATAGTGAGGGAGAAATATATTATTAATAGTTGGTACAAACCAGACCCTATGAGGGAGAAGCATATGTAAAAAAGACAACTTGTGAAAGACATAGTCAAATGTTAAGTCCTATGGATCCTTGTAAAGATACTATCAATAAATTAAACACCTAAGTCATCTTATTTAAACAATAGAGAAGAAATGACAGTTATCAAAGCTTAGAAAAATCTGGGGTAAGAGAGGATTAAATTACTTTCAAAGGAGCAACAGTTGTGTGTAACCTGACATCCTATGAGCAGTGACAGAAACCATGAGATTATGAAATAACATTGTTTGTGTGCTAAAAGAAATAAATGCCACCCTAGAATTTATACTCCAGTGAAAATACCTCTCAGGTATTAAAATGGTTGTATTAGTTTGTTCTCACACAGCTATTAAGAACTTCCTGTGGCCGGGCGCGGTGGCTCAAGCCTGTAATCCCAGCACTTTGGGAGGCCGAGCCGGGCAGGATCACAAGGTCAGGAGATCGAGACCATCCTGGCTAATACAGTGAAACCCCGTCTCTACTAAAGAATACAAAAAACTAGCCGGGCGACGAGGCGGGCGCCTGTAGTCCCAGCTACTTGGGAGGCGGAGGCAGGAGAATGGCATGAACCTGGGAGGTGGAGCTTGCAGTGAGCTGAGATCCGGCCACCGCACTCCAGCCTGGGCGACAGAGCCAGACTCCGTCTCAAAAAAAAAAAAAAAAAAAAAAAAGAACTCCTGAGACTGGGTCATTTATGAAAAAAGAGGTTTAATTGGTTCTCAGTTCTGCAGGCTGTACAGGAAGCATGGTTAGGAGGCCTCAGGAAACTTACAATCATGGCAGAAGACAAAAGGGGAAGCAAGCATATATTCACATGGCAGTGGGAGAGACAGAGAGAGTGAAGGGGAAGGGGCTACACCTTTCAAACAACCAGATCTCATGGAATCTCAGTCACTATCACCAGAACAACAAGGGGGATGTCTGCCCCAGTGATCCAATCACCTCCCACCAAGTCCTTTCTCTAACACATGGGGATCGCAATTAGACGTGAGATTTGGGTGGGGACACAAAGCCAAATCATATCAGTGGTAAAAGTCATTTCAGAACCCAACTTAAAAAGAAAGAAAAAAAAATTAGATCTTAAATTTTAAAAAACTACAATTGCATTTCATATAGGTAAATAATATAATTAAATATGATTATACTCAATGTTCTAGTTAAAAGAAAATAATAGGAATATATGAGAAAAATAGAGTTATGATATAAACCTTGAGCAAAGAGATGACTTATACAGAAATGAATGAAAGGAAAAGCATTGTAGCTCTATGTGGTGAACACAGAGATTCTTAACCCAGAGCACTTGTTGCCCTGGTTGCTGAGAATGCTGTCAGGTTACAGTTTTCAGTCCTCAGTGAACTCAGGAATGGCTTCAGCGGCTCACAGCCACCTCCCCAACGATAATGCCTTTCCGGAGCAGCCACATCAAATGACTACATGAGGCAGAGTTAGTAAGTCTCAGAGGATTTGGCATAAATCGAGCCATTTCAGCTTCCGGACTACCTGAGGGGTTGCCTGAGAATGACAGGCTTATATCAGAGCAGGATTTCTTCTGCTCATCACTCTGGTACACCCATTCCCTTCCACAGGGAATTTCTTCTGGAAATTATAAAAATGTTAAAATTCTAAGTAACAAAAACATGCTAACTGATTTGCATGAGAGATAGCTAATAGATCAAAGAAACCAAATAACTTTAAAAAATAAAAGCAGGAAACTCTTCAAAGTGGAAGATTTCAACTAACTTCTTTCAGTAATTTATAGTAAATGCACATAATAAATCTATATAGATATTTAAATTATGAACAACACAGTTAAGGACATTGACAAAATGGACATGCATAGAACTGCACACAACAGCAGAACAATTATTTTGTAAATAGATTTAATATATATCATAAATTGGTCATGTACTGTGTCATAAATAGAATCTAACCAAAAACTTAAAAAATTAAAAGTAAATATTTCTAGTTTTCTGTTTACAACATAACCAAGTTATAAATTAGTATGAGAAAGATAAAAGCCATATACTTGGGTAAATAAAAAATATAGTTATAAGCCATTCATGAATCAAAGAAGAAATATAATTAAAATTCTAAAAATATTTTTAACTAACTATTAATGGCAACACCACACATCAAAACACAGAGGAGGCAGGTAAATGTGTACTCTTACTAAAAATACTGTTTTTTTCTACAATTTTAGAAAGAATTCAAAGATTATCAAAGAGTAAGATAAAATTAAGCATTTATTTTTTAAAGTAAAGTAAATCTAGATAAAAATATAAAAATAACAAATATCTTAAACTTGATCTTCATTAAGAGATTTTTAAAAATAAAAATCAAAGAAAAGAAAGAATAAATAGAAAAGAAAAAATAGTGGAGAAAAAATTAATAATAGAGATAGTCAATAAGAAAAAAAGTAGAATTTTTTCTTTTTTTTTTTTTTTAATGCCTAACCAAAATGAAAAGCATTTCGGAGAAAGAATAAGAAAAACAAGGGGACTTAGCAAAAGAGAGATTTCAGGGAGCCACTGCTCAGTTCCCAATCCCTGCATTGCAGACTCTAACTGTGGGAGACTTCTGTTCATCCCCAAACTTACTATCTGGCTCTTTGAAGTTTGGAGAGAAGAGACAAACATAAACATCAGAATTTAATGAAAGATAATACTCAAGTAAATGACAAGTGTTACAAAAGTTAATTAAAAATTATGGAAAACTTTAAATTTTCAATATTTGTATAAAAGCATGAACTCCTAGAAATATGTAACTTATTAAATGAATTCAAGTGAAAATTTAAACTGAATAATTCTATATAACAAATATGAATAATCAAAAACTTTGTCTATCAAAAATAAGACACAAGTAGCTTCATTGCCAAGTTGATGTAAATATTAAATGATACACAAAATCTTTCAGGATGGAAAAATAAGGAACACTACTTGAATGCTCTTTTTTCAGGTTCAAAACATAATCTGCAAATAAATAAGGGACAAAAAAATTCACTAGTCTATAGATTACGCAGTAAACTACTAAATAATCCATGCACCTAAAAAGAAATCACACAAAAAATAATTGAGAAAAGATGAACATAAAAATGAAAAAAAATATTAACTCAACGAGGTCTTGGTACCCCTGTATCTGATGATGAAGAAGCACACTTTAACCTTATGAATTACTGCCAAGACTGCTTTTTGACAGAGCTGACAATTATATTCATGTTAATTCAATAGTTCCAGGGATGCATTTTTGATTTGTTATTATTAAGTTTAATTCTGCAGTCTACACTCAGCAATAATACACATATTTTATTTGACAATATATTTACAGTACTTTTGAAATAAGTCAGTGATAGATTTACCCAAAGAAACATCTGTAGCCAATACAGTGAAGTGGTTCAATGCCAGGAATCTTAAGTCATACAACTTAATTTCACATCCTACATAACCTTGTGGAAATTAGTTAACCTCTCTGACTCCTAGTTTACTCATCTGTTTGTTTAAATACACCTATTATATTACTTAAATATATACAAGATAAACGTGTCAGTGTAAAGTCTCATTGATGCTTTTATTCTCCATATTAGCCATAGCTGTCTTCTAGTGACTTCTAGTGATATTTAAATGTCCTAAGATAAGACATTCTTTCCATTTCATCCCTTTACTGTGAACTTTATTCTTATTATTGTTTTCTAACATATCTTCTCTATATTTTATCACTTTTCACTTATTATAATTCCAAGCAGAAAAAAGTACTAGGATTTCAAGGATTTTAATATCAAAAAATTAAATTATAGAAAAATAATGCAGGGGTTGGGCATGGTGGCTCATGCCTGTAATCTCAGCACCTTGGGAGGCTGAGGAGGGTGGATCACTTGATATCAGGAGTTAGAGACCAGCCTGACCAACATGGTGAAATCCCGTCTCTACTAAAAATACAAAAATTAGCTGAGCATGGTGGCAGGCACCTATAATCCCAATTACTCTGGAGACTGAGGCAGAAGAATTGCTTGAACCTGGGAGGCGGAGGTTGCAGTGAGAGGAGATCAAGCCATTGCACTCCAGCCTGGGTGAGAGAGTGACACTCTGTCTCAAAAGAGAAGAAGAAGAAAGAAGAAGAAGAAGAAGGAGAAGGAGAAGGAGAAGGAGAAGGAGAAGGAGAAGGAGGAAAGAAAAGAAGGAAAGGGAGGGAAGGGAAGGGAAGGGAAGGGAAGGGAAGGGAGGGAAGGGAAGGGAAGGGAAGGAAAGGGAAGGGAAGGGAAGGGAAGGGAACTCAGATTACCCTGATATAAAATGAGAAATCAAAGTATTTGAAATTGAGAAAGAACTGGAAAGGTGACTAAATTGTCTGATTTTTACCTGGATGTTTGACACAGGAAGCTATCAAATTATGAGCAGAAGTGACACATAAACTATTCTAAGGAGGCTCATCTCAACCTAGTCTTGTTTCCTGGAATTTCCAAATGCTCAGCTAATTAGTGAGTTCCTAGAAGTGCTGTCAACATACAAGCACATTACATGCCCTCTTGAAACAAAGTGATATATCTGGGAACTCAAATGGTACCAAAAACTTGTTGTTGTTTGTCATTTAGGTCTAACTTACTGGTCACTGACATTTTACTTTATTCTACTTAAATAAAATTTCCTAAACCTTTTAAATTCTACTTATTGGAAATGCTTTAAAAGCTATGTAATTGTTTTACTTAATCAGTAAATTTGTAAAGAGGGAAAAGGTATCATACCCCCTTAAAAAGGACTTTCTGAGATTGCTGTTTGGTATAATTATGAGATTATTTTAAGAAAGGACAAAACACCAATAAAATTGTTTTAAAAGAGAAATTTGCTTTCTTTTAATTAAAAAAAAATGTTTTAGACTCCATTTCTGTTAAAATGTTTAGGCTGATTCTTCTGTTGACATAGGTCTATTATTTTCACTAATAACTCTGATTTAAGTGTTAACCCTGGACAAGTATAAAATGACAAAATCAGCTTTAAAGTAACTAGCAATATCTTGAAAATTACAGATTTCTATATTTTCTCTTGTATTTTCTGATGTTACCATTTTTGAGGGGAGAGTTTGTTGTTATTGAGATTGATAGTGATGCATATGTGAATTTAAATAAGATTGGCAGGATATATAAACTCTCGAGATTGCTGCTTGTCTTTCACTGATGAACAGTTCTTGGAGAAAACACAGCAAACAGTTTAAATTGAGAAAGTAAAGTGCTATTGTTTGCCCTGTGGGTAGATTTAGCAGTAAGTGAAACCTTCAGACAACTCCAAAAAGAGTTAGTATATCTAGTCACTGGTTTGTCCGTAGGAGAGTATAGGCTATCCTGATAGCCTTAGGTTAGAGGAATTATCAACAAAAGGGCTGGAGGAAACCAATATTTTTGAGGGATTTTGACGGCATCCCATGGAGGAGCACATGTACAATACTTTATACCTGTCAGATGTCAGCCAAATTAGTTGCTTTATCAGGAAAAAAAAGCAACCTGATAACTGAGAATTGTTCTCTGAAACATGATAAACACTATTTTTGTGAATGTATTCTCAGTAGTAGACATACTGCTGCAACTTCTTTACTTGGAGGATAACAACAGATTATCATGAAGGTTTCCATTAAAGGAAAGCCTGTGCATTCTCTGGAATATAACCGAATTGTTTCCATTTTTCTGTTGTATGAGGGCAATCTAGGAGATGCAGAGTGATAAAATATCTATAACCGTGTTTCACTTAGACATAGTGGTTTTAAGAGGAGATTGGTAAGTGACATATCCTTTCTAGATAAAGTCCCCATGGAACAAATCATATATTCAATGCCAAGAAAGAAATCTAAACATCTGAAAAGTGTCCTTTTTAATTTCAGTACTTTCAAGAAAAAGTCACATGGGTTATTTTCTAGGATTCCTTTGCATACCACAGCAGGGACAAAATTTTTCACTGTAAAATAAAATGAAACTTTGATAAAGATGTAAGAAAACTTTGCCTGCCCAAGTGAATTATAGTCAGTTCCTCTGTGTGGCTAAAATGTTGATCATGTAAATTTTACCTAGGGCTCCACAGATGTGAAAAAATTGAGCAAGAGGGATGACTGAAGATATTATTTTTAAGTTGCTACCAAATGGTACCCTGGGTGCACTATAGGGATAGAGGTCAGCCAGACACTGATGAATGGGATTTTGGAATTATGTTTGCCTTTGGTGGGTTTTAAAAGAACCTCATTTTATCATTTTCAGGAAATGGGAGGTGGAAACTCATTCAACACATTGCAGTTTTCGTCTTCACAGGAGAGCTGTTCGATTCCAAGTATGCAATTAAAAAAAGATTTTGCACTTTTCTGTAGACTGCTTTGTAGGCAAAAGACTAGAAGCTAACTTTCATAATTACAATTAAATTTATCTGAAGTTTGACCAGTGACAAAGCAAACCCACTGATATTTCTTGCTTGAAGAATACAGTTTGTAAGGTACAGCAGCAAACACACATCACAAAATGGGATTTTATATATATACACACCTATATTCGACCAAATAGTTGTAACCTGCATCACTCCATTTCATAATTCAATGTATTTTGAATATTATCTCTGATAATTTTGGATTAAGAAATTTGTCCATGGACATTGATGTTTTTGACTATCTAGCCTAGAGGTGATTTGACTTATTTTCAGGGCTTCAAACATGTTTACAAGACTTGTATTGTGATCCAGAAAATTATAGCAACTGAACCTAAATCTATTTCTGCACTATTTACTCATCATTCAAAAAGCATTTGTTTGAAGTCTGGTATACCATAAATTAAGACAGACACTCACACGTTGATCGAACTACTGGTACACTATGTTCTCACTACCAACGTAATCTCTGGATAGATTTGAGGGTAGAAGATACTGTGTACTTTGCCGTGTGTGGAACTGGGTAGAACCCTTTTATGCATGAACAGAGTAAGCAAATATTATTCATTACTTTTTATCATTTAGATAAAAATTGATAGATCATCTTGCAGTCAAAATATCCCTTGAAAATAGGTGAGTGCTAAATGAAAAATCGTTACTAAAAATTCAGTTCTGATAAAATAAAAATAAAAAAATCCTTCTGATAAGTAGCTGGTAGAATAGTCTTCTGAAAGGGAATTAGTCTTTCTGCTTTGCTTTGTATTTGGCTGGTTACAAGATTCTGAGGCAGAAGAGAATAAACAGAATATGTGGATTTTTGTGGGAAAGATGGTAAAGATGTAAATTTTAAGAAAAGTTGATATTTATAAGCTTCCTGCAACCTGAAGTTGGCCTGAGGACAACTGGATAATTGTTAGTCAGCAGCCAAAACTAAATTTTGAGAATGAAATAAATGCTTTTAAAAAAACCTGTCTCATTCTACAATTTTATGGCATTATAAAAATTGCAAGCCAGTAGCTGATAGTTGATAATTGAAATATATAAGTTCTATAAATCTATACAATTTTAAATTTTTTTCAAAATTTATCAAAGAAATGCAAATGAAGACTATGGTATGATTTTTTTTACCCTTGAAATGGACAAGTATTATAAAGTATATTAACTTTTGCGAAGATGCCTGGAAAAATTGGTCACTAGGACTTTCCTAACAGGGAAGTAATTCAGTACATATTCTAATATGAAACTGAGGCAGGATAGTCAACCATGTGCTCAGGACATGGCAATCAAAGAGACCACACCATCACTGAAGAAGTCCCAGCATTTGCATCGCAGTCAACCTCATTCAAGCAAAGTTATCTCCAGTAAGGAATTTCCCCTGTAGAAAGCATGCACACACATTTTGATTTTACCTGTCCTGAGACTGAAGCTTTGCTTATTATAATAGTAAAAAACACATCACTGGGTGGAGATTTGAAATGCTAATGCGACGTGCAATGTGTGAACAAGCATGTACAGTTATTGTGCATGTGCCTCCAGAGGACCACTCAAAACATGCTTACTAGTAACACCTATTTTCACCCTCCTATGTATAATCGTGTAAGACTCACATAAAGGGATTTTCCCCAGAAACAGTTAACGTTGTCTTATCCTTAGGAACAGTGCGCTTTGAATCATCTCTCTCCGAGTATATTGTCTATTTTGCACCTAAGTTTCAGAGTATTCTTTTCCCTTTGAAATAAATTTCTCTATGCTGCATCTCCTTGCTCTGTGTCTCTAAAATTCTTTTAAACTAAGAAGACAAGAACTGAGGTTTCACAACAGTCATCAACACAACCTGGCAATATGCATGCCGTCAACAAAGGCATTGAATGCCCTAGAAATAGGTGGGATTTGATGCAAAAAATGTCCAGCACTGTTGCATACTTGCTCCATGATCGTGAGCAAATTATTGACCCTCCTATTTGCCTCAGTTTCCACATCTGAGGAGTTGAAATGGTAGTAATACTATGCACCTCATGGGGATATTGTGATGCTAAACACTTTAATTTCCATTAAGTGCTTAGATTGAAGCCTTGCCTATCAGATATATTCAGTAAGTGTCATATAATATTCACAAGCTCTAAAATGTTAGTATCTAGTTATTCCACTCTCTGGTTATGGTTTCCTGAGAAAATTATCCAAGATAATCACAGAAATATATAAATAATGCAGTTTTGAATAATATTTATATAATCCAAATTCTAGAAACAGCAAAAACATTCAGCAATGGGGAAATGGCTAAACAAATATGTCTATGGAGCCATTAAAGTATCTTCATGAAACAGTTTTTTAAGTGCATTTTTAAAAGGCCATAAAGAGCACATATAGAAAAAAAAATATATATATCTTTGGTTAATGTAACACTTATATATCATAGCACAACTCGAAATAGAAAGAAATAACTCATATGTCAACAATAATTATTTTTTGATTGATAGATTGTTGGTGAGTTTTTATCATATGCAGGTGAATATTTGGTAGCCTTTTCTATGTTTCAATGCATTATGGGTTAAATTGCATCCCCTGATATGTGTTTGGATATGTGTTCCCACCCAAATCTCATGAGGAATTGTAATCCCTAGTGTTGGAAGTGGGACTGGTGGGAGGCGATTGGATCATGGGGGTGGATTTCTAATAAATTGTTCAGCACCATCCACTGGTGGTGTTCTCCTGATAGAGAGTTCTTGCAACATCTGACTGTTTAAAGTGTGGCACCTCCCCTACCCCTTGCTCCTTCTCTGGCTGTGTCACTTGCCTGTTCCCGCTTCACCTTCTGCCATGATTAAAAATTTCCTGAGGCCTCCCCAGAATCCAAGCAGATGCCAGCATCAAGCTTCCCATACAGTCTGCCGAACTGTGAACCAATTAAACCTCTTTTCTTCATAAATCACCCAGTCACAGGTATTTATAGCAATATGAGAAGGGAATAATACATCCCCCTAAAACTGATATATGTTGAACTTTTAACTCCCAGTACTTCATTCAGAATCTGACCTTATTTAGAAATAGCATCATTGCAGAACTAATTAGTTATGATGAAGTCATACTAGAATAGTTGAGCCCTTAATCCAATACAAATTGTGACTTTATTTTAAAAGGGACATTTAGAGACAAGTACACACAGGGAGAGCACCATGTGCAGATGAAGACAGAGATCAGAATGATTCAGCAGAAACATGGGAACACCAAAGGTTGCCTGCAAAGCAGCAGAAGTTAGGAAAGGGGACTGGAAAAGATTTTTCTTCACAAATCTCAAAAGGAGCAAAACCTACCACCACTTTAATCTTGAACTTCTAGTCCCCAGGACTGTGAGAAATAAATAAATTTCTGTTTTTTAAGCTGCTTGGTACGTAGCAATTTATTTTTTACAGCAGTCCTAGGAAACGAATACACTATGCTTTAAAGTTTTATGCACTAATTATGCTTCTTTGTAACAGGAAATAAAATACATTGCTGTATTTATGAATATCAGTGCTCATTACACAGAAGATTCCACTCTTCAAAAACGTCTCTTTCTTTTGGTTGTATTGACCCTGAAGAGGTCTATATCATTCTGTATGAGAAATAAGAAAATGTCATGTTTTAATTGTGGCTAAATTCATCGAGCTTTATCTTGGCTTCAAAGATAGTTATTTCTTGAGGCAGTTCAGAAGGAATTAAATTCATGTTTTGTTATTATTTTTCTAAGTAAATTCTAATTCCATTTATATATCAGTAAAAGGATGTTATAAAAGAAAAATTACGACTCATAAAAATATACAATTTTACTTCAAAAACATTATATATTTCATTAATTAATGATGGCACCAGTAAGATATCACAGGTGGCTCAAAGGATAATCCAAAGAGCCACATGTATTATCTTTTTTTTTTTGAGACGGAGTCTCGCTCTGTCGCCCAGGCTGGAGTGCTGTGGCCGGATCTCAGCTCACTGCAAGCTCCGCCTCCCGGGTTCACGCCATTCTCCTGCCTCAGCCTCCCGAGTAGCTGGGACTACAGGCGCCGCCACCTCGCCCGGCTAGTTTTTTTTTTTTTTTTTTTTTTTTTTTTTTTTGTAGTTTTTAGTAGAGACGGGGTTTCACAGTGTTAGCCAGGATGGTCTCCATCTCCTGACCTCGTAATCCGCCCGTCTCGGCCTCCCAAAGTGCTGGGATTTCAGGCTTTAGCCAGCGCGCCCGGCAGCCACATGTATTTTAACAAAAATGTAGACTGACATAAATTTAGAAATAGATGCAAAACTATAAAATTGCTTTCCACAGGAAAGTTTATTTGCATTTACATTGTTTGTGTTTTAAAGAATTAATCGAGTTGTAAATTAGCTCATACAATGAAAGGCAGAGATAACCTTAGAGGATGCCCTAGACAATGCCTACATGTCTAGCTAGTTATCAGTAATTTTCTTTGGTCCATTTCAAAAGCTTTTATGGTTTTTCCCTATAGTATTCTACTGTATTGACTAATACTGTTGCAGCTAGTCACATGTAGGTATTGAGCACTTGATTTGCGCTTACTACTATTGAGAAACCAAATTTTTTAACACAAACCTCACTAAACTAGTTTCTGTCAGAAAAAAATTGATTCATATGGAATGATTTTTTTTTTCCTGCACAATGATGTAACACTTTAATGAACTAATTTGAAATTTCACGTAGGCAGCGTGAATTACAGCGATATCTACACAAATCAAAATTTTAAATTAAATACCCTTTACTAGTCAGGTGCGGTGGCTCACGCCTGTAATCCTAGCACTTTGGGAGGCCGAGGCGGGTGGATCACGAGGTCAGGAGTTGGAGACCAGCCTGGCCAATATGGTGAAACTCCATCTCTACTAAAAATACAAAAATTAGCCGGGCGTGGTGGTGTGTGCCTGTAGTCCCAGCTGCTTGGAAGCCTGAGGCAGGAGAATTGCTTGAACCCAAGAGGCAGAGGTTGCAATGAGCGGAGATCAAGCCACTGCACTCCAGCCTGGGTGACAGAGTGAGACAACATCTCAAAATAAATAAATAAATAAATAGCCCTTACTTTATACTATATATTAGTTTTACATTGCTTTGCCAGCAAACTGCAACAAATTTCATGGCTGAAAATAACATAAAGTTATTTTCTTACAGTTTTAGAGGCCAGAAGTCCAAAACGGGTCTCAATGGGCTGTGGTGAAGTTGTCAGTGATGCTAAGCTCCTTGTGGAGTCTCTAGGGCACAATCCATTTTTTTATCTATTTCAGTTTCTAGAAGGCATCCACATTCCTTGGCTCACGACTCTATTCTACCATATTCCAGGGCAGCAGCATTAGGAACAGTTTTTCCCATACTACTGATTCTCTGGTTCTCTTCTGTCTCCCTTTTCTACTGAAGAACAGTGGTGATTACTTTGGGCTTACCCAGATAATAGAGAATAATCCCTATATCTCAACCTTGATTTCATCTGCTACCATAATTCCCTATTATCATACATGCAGGAAAAGATAAACTCAGCCTGGGTTACACACATGCCTGTACATTATTAAGGAAGACTTGTTTTAAGAATCGGTCCCTGACTGGCTCCTGGAAACAGCTCTTGAATTCTATGGACTGTTCTACTCCATATGAATGTTTTTGTATGATTGTGACCTTGGCTCACACTATACTAATTTGATCACATGTTTTATACTAAAAATGTGCATTTATGGTGAACAGTTATTTTTGCTCTGGGGTCAGGAATCTGAGCAGATGAGGTCAGTCATGCAGACACTATATGCCAATGTGAGTGACCTCTCCGCAAAAAATCCTGGACTCAAGATTCAGGTGAGCTTCTCTTGTGGGCAACATTTAAAACATGTAGCTACACATCATTGTGGGGTGAATTAAGTGTGTCCTGTGAGACTCCTTTGTGAAGAGACACCTGGAACCTAGCGCTTGGTTTCTTCTGAACTATACCTTTTGCACCTTTTCACTTTGCTGATTTTAATCTGTGTTCTTTCCCTGTTATCAACTGTAAGTAGGAGCATAACAGTTTATGAGTCCCATGAGTCTTACTCTCAATGGTTACTGAAAGGGAGAATAGTCTTGGGGAGCCCAAGTATACCATGTAACTTTACATCATTATAGGTTCTGGAGATTAGGACATGGCCATTTTGGGGGATTGCTAGTCTACCTACAACATAATATAGTTTAATTCATATTTTTAGCTTACAAATTAAGTATGAACATTTTAAAAAATTAAAATTAATGTATACTTCTGAGACAGAATCAAGTGAAGATGCAGAAACTATTACCAGGAACATTAAAGTAAAAAGAGAAGAAGAAGAGGAAGGGGAAGAATAGAAGAGGAGAACAAGAGGTACAGGAGGAAAATAAGGAGGAAAGAGATAGAGGAATGGCATATTAATTCGCTGCTACATAGGAAAATGTAAAGGTTCTTCTCTGCACAATAAAATTTAAAGGTAATAAAGTGGACACTCTTAAAAGATACTACTTGCAGAGGCATAGTGAATTGTATAAGAAGAGTAAAAAATAGTAAAACTCATCACCTAAAATCTGAATTTAAATAGAATAGAAGTTTCTTAATTTAAAACAAAATCTGAGCTTGTAAATTTGGAGAGCTGCAAAATACAAATAAGAAAACAGTTTTTAGCTGAGGTATTCTCTCAATATTTAAGTTGTATACATCTTAGAAATGTAGGAGAAAATAAATTTTTTTTTTGCAAAAGTGAGAGATATTTATTAAGCATTCAAACAACTAATTGCCTATAGAATATAAAACCTAGTTAATAATATCATAGATCAAAGGATTCAAAATTTGAAAAATTATATGTAACTTTCTTTAGATTGAGTCCATGATATGAGACAATGACTAATGTTGAGCATATGTTTTGTCTCAAATGACTTCTAGATTTAAGAAGAAATATAATCAATTTGTGTCATAGGAAATCAAACCATGGCACAGATGTTTTACAATCATTTTTGTCTCAGCATATTAAAAATAGGTTGTATTATCTTTGATCATGCTTTAGCTATATAGAAAGAAACATTTGGCCTGGAATTTTAGTACAAGAGATAATTCTTTTAATACAATAAGATAATTATCTTATTGAATATGTTTGCCTCCATAGTACATGTTAAACTTTTGAGCTCAGTTCTCTGAAAAGGACACTATTTCATGAGTACAGTTGTAAAGAGTGCATTATGTATACATCCAAATGGTATGAATAATTTCTAGGTTATGGAAATGTTAAAAAAAAAGACTATACTTTTTTAAATGTTATGTTTACTTATCAGTGCTTATTTGGGCACGTTGTGGAAAAGTTTACAAAAATTTACAGTTAATTCCTCTTTAAGATTTCATAGAAACAATAAGAATAGTTGCCAAATTATTATCAAAGACAAAAAAACACAACACTTTGATTGATGTTTACTTAACAATATCATCCTGCTTATAATACTCTATAAGAATTTATGTCTACATAAAAACTTTCTTAATGTAAATATATTGTCATCATTTTATACACTTTTCCAACGTCCATCAACATGCAGATGATTTCAATTGTAATGGACAGGGACAGTGTTATGGCAGCAACAACTACAAGGAAAATTTAAAGAATGTTTCTTTGATATCAATACCCCCAAAATTTCTTTTCAATTTTGCTTTTCAATTCATGCAATATCCTTTTGAATTTAATGTTAATTACAACAAATTGACATTACTGTGAGTAAATTTCCTTAACTTACACAGAGTTTTTTTGTTTTTGTTTTTGTTTTTTTTTGAGATGGAGGCTCGCTCTGTCGCCCAGGCTGGAGAGCAGCGACCTGATCTCCGCTCACTGCAAGCTCCGCCGTCTCCCGGGTTCACGCCATTCTCCTGCCCCAGCCTCCCTAGAAGCTGGGACTACAGGCGCCCGCCACCATGCCCGGCTAATTTTTTTTTGTATTTTTGGTAGAGACGGGGTTTCACCGTGTTCGCCAGGATGGTCTTGATCTCCTGACCTCGTGATCCGCCCACCTCGGCCTCCCAAAGTGCTGGGATTACAGGCATGAGCCACCGCGCCCAGCCTTGCATAGAATTTTTAAAGTAAAATACTATTACTTTGAAACCAGATTAATTATTCTAAAAAAAATGAAAAAATGCCGTTAATGTATATGTGAGTATCAATAGAATAAAAAGTTTGGTATTTGATCTAGTTATTATAATACTTTCAAGTATATTAACTATACTTGAGTATGTAAGTTTACTGTTTTAGTTGTATATTTTATGCCAGCCAACTATAAGTGAAATATTTCTGATAAAATGTTAGCTCTGAATTGAGATATTTTATAAATGCCAAATAAAAGATGGAAACTCAGTTTGAAGAAAAGAATCTCATCTATTTCATTTATCATTTTATATGATTTTTATGTAGAATAATACTTAGAATATAATATTTTAAAATTATATTTAGATTAGCTCACCTGTATTTTTACTGTGGCAATAAACATTTTTAAACTACATATGGGAATCGATTTATTCTTCTATTTTACAGTGTTGCTGTATCACAATGAATTTAAGGTATAATTGTAGGTATGTCGTAATACTTTCAGGCTAATTACTTCATTAAGATTAACACAACTTTTTTTTTTTTTTTTTTTTTTTGAGACGGAGTCTTGCTCTGCCGCCCAGGCTGGAGTGCAGTGGCCGGATCTCAGCTCACTGCAAGCTCTGCCTCCCGGGTTTATGCCATTCTCCTGCCTCAGCCTCCCGAGTAGCTGGGACTACAGGCGCCCGCCTCGTCGCCTGGCTAGTTTTTTGTATTTTTTAGTAGAGACGGGGTTTCACCGTATTAGGCAGGATGGTCTCGATCTCCTGACCTCGTGATCCGCCCGTCTCGGCCTCCCAAAGTGCTGGGATTACAGGCTTGAGCCACCGCGTCTGGCCAACTCAACTTTTTAAAGAACATTTTTAGAGACCACAACATGGTCTCTAGCATTTTTGTATTAATAATCAATGTAAAAATGTCTAAAACAAATAGTTGGTTCTTTCTTAAGAGGTCTGAAGGCTGGGCAAAGTGATTTTTCCACAGAATTTCATTAACTATTGCACTGAAAAAACTAGTCACAAAGAAAAGTTACCTCCAAAGGACTTTATCTTATTATTTAATTTCAAATTTTCATTTATTTATTACTCCTTTATATGCTAAGCAACTTTCTAAACGGAAAATGTCTATATTCATCACATTGTATATTCAGTTAGATTATCATATATTAAAACTGTTCATGCTGGCAATGATAGATATCTGACAAACTGCAGAGACCAGGAGAATCAAAGGGGTTACTGATCAGCCGCTTCCTCACAGATTTAGATGTACGCATGCACTTGCGTGCTTTTTAGTATTTACTTTAAACTTTTTTCCATATATAAAACCAAGTTCTAAGTCAGTTGACTAGTGGAAAATACTGACACTGCATGTGAGCCTTGGAATAAAACTATTAAGTCAAAAAATACAAAACCTATATTTTCATTGATGTCATTAGTTAACTATGATAAAATTGATTGTAAGAAAATCACGTATATCAGATTTAAATCAAAATGTATTTGAGGGAGCGAATTGAGAAAGAATATGTCTGTGGGAGTTTTTAACAATGTTTCTAAGAAAACTCAATTTTGGGGAAATATTTGAAATCATCTGAAAGTCTAGATACATTTAATACATTTGTATTAACTGCTTTATGAGGATTTAATTGACAAACTGCACATATGTAAAATGCAAAATTGTGTAAGTTTTGACATTAGTATGTAAAAGTTGATCATAGGCATTGGATCATTCTTGTGATACTTAACTAAAACAGAGTTGAAATGCCAGAAGATAAAGGCACTCAGGACTTAGAACACTGCCCCAAAAATGTAATTCTCTGCAAGCCTGGCTGCTGACACTGTTTTTTGTAATCTGAAACCAGTTTCACCTAATAGCTGCTGAAATGACTAACTACAACTCTAGGCCTAATTTATCTACCGCCATCACTCACCAATCTAAACTTGCTAGCTCCCTAGACCCTTACTAGTGCCAATAAACTTTCTCAAAGGGCAATATATAACATTTCTCCTTTTTGTAAAACTTCCAAATGCCTCTTTGTTTTTAGAACATGCCAAAAGGCACTAGTCTGCATGTGTGTTCTTAATTGTGATTCTTTATTTCCAAATAAAATATTAATTTTAGATATTTACACCTACATTTTTACTTTTACTTCGACTTGTCTATGTCAAAAAACTGAAGGTCTGAGGTTCATTTACTTACAAGCTAACAGGTTCTCATAATTACTTTGTGATTTATCTCTATTCTTGCTTTCATCAATAGCTCATTTTTTGTTATTAGTGGTAATATTCCATTGTATGAATATACCAAAATTTATCTTGCCATTTACCTTTGCATTGTTTTTCAGTTTTAGCTACTACAAATAAAGTGCTATGCATAACTGTGTTCAAGTTTTTTTTTTTTTTTTTTTTTTTTTTTTTGAGATAGTCTTGTTCCAGCCTAGGCTGGTGTGCAGTGGTGCAATCTCGGCTCACTGCAACCTCCGCCTCCGTGGTTCAAGCAATTCTTCCTCGGCTTCCAGAGCAGCTGGGATTACCAGCATGCACACCCATGCCCAGCTAATTTTTGTATTTTTAGTAGAGATGGCTTTTCATCATGTTCATCATGTTGGTCAGTCTGGTCTCGAATTCCTGATCTCGTGATCTGCCCACCTTGGCCTCCCAAAGTGCTGGGATTACAGGCATGAGCCACAGCGCCCAGCCTCCAGTTTTTGTATGAGTATTTTTGTTCTCTTAAACAAACACCTAAGACTACAATGGTAGTACAACATGGTAAATGGATGTTAATATTTTGTGAAACTCCCAAAGTATTACCCAAGGTGGTTGTATTATTTATAACGTTTACCAATAGTGCAGGAGATTTCCAGTTTTATCACATAAAGTTTCAACACTTGATATTGCCAGTCTTTTAATTGAAGACATTCTAATAGTTGCTAATGGTTTCATATTGTGGGCTTACTTTGCATTTCCTTAACTACTAATGATGGTAAGCATCTTTTCATGTGCATATGCATTATTTAAATATGTGTGTGTAGGTGTGAGTGTGAGTTCGTGTGCAACCAACTGCCATCAAAAACTACAAGGTATATGTTTTCCACCTTTCCATGTTTACAACTGCATTCTTATTGTATTCACAATTGAGCTAGATAATTTGACTTGTACTTTAAGTTCCTCCAAAATCTCCATTTTCTGAGTTCTACTGCTTATTTCCTATTCCACATTCGTTATCTGATATTAGTTCTACTCTTATAATTCAAAGCCCTCATAAATGTGCCAATGACATCATCATAAAACACTGAATGTCACGAGAAAACAGACTTCTGATTTGTTGAAGATGGAGATTGAGAATAAGTTGTTTAAGACTTCAAGCAATAATATCAAAAGAGTTTATTACCTCACATAACAAGATGCCTGCAGGTAAATAGTGTAATCCCGGGTTAACTCAGTAACTCGTATTGTTGCCAGGAGCCTCATGTGTCCAAGTTTACGTGCTGTCATTCTAAGCATTTTAGTTTCATCCAAAGATTTATCTTCTTACGGGCTTAAAATGCTGCAACAACTCCAGATATTATATTCAACTGCACATGGTAGTAGGAAAATATAAAGATTCATGACTTCTCACTCTTTTTAAAATTGATAAACTTTTCCAGAAATATCCCTAACAGACACTTCTCCCCTATGTCACTTGACTGAACTAGCAGCATTTCTATTGCCAAAACAATAACTGGTAAAGGAATGAGAGCATATTTTCCCCAGATGAAGATGGTCATTCAAAAGAGAAGAGTAAACAGTTATTTTCAGAAGGAATGAGCTGAGGAATAATTCCAAGGTAGGAAAGGAACATCACAATAATTCCACATAGTTATTTTGTTCACATGAATAAATACATGTTCATCATTGGCATAAAAATTATTTCAAGTGTGAAGTATATTGAATATAAATATTTTTTAAAATGGAAAATACGTCTTCTAACAAAGACATATATGCTGAATTTTATACTTGATTTCTTAAATAGCAGAATTATATGAAAGGAAAGTTCTATTTGCAGTAGACACAAGATCAAAGGTATTTGTTTGCATTTAATGGTTACTTTAGTATTATTTAGTAGTAGTTGGGTTGGAGATTATCATCCCACCTCAAAACAAAGTACCTTCACTTATTTAAGGTGAATACTTTAATCACTCTTCCAAATACTGAGACTGTGGTAGTTTATGCTAGATGAGTTCTTTAGCCATAGTCAGCTAGCTCTTGTCTCAGTAAAGTTTGAAAATGTCCACATTATCAGTGGTGGTCTAGTGACCAGCTTAATCTAAGGCCCCTCTGGTTCTAGAACCTAAGAAATTATTCCTCTCACTATGCAGATGAAGTAGACATAAAGATATAAATTACCTTAAATGGCAGTTAGAAAATATGGCCCATGGGGAAACTAATCCACTGCATGATTTTGCAAGTAAGGTTTTCTTGCAACATAATCATATGGAGTCGCTGTATATAATCTCCATGTTCGCTCTACCATGGCAGAACTGAAAAGTTGTGACAGAGATTGTAATGCCACCAAAGCCTGCAATATTGTCACCTAACCCTTTAAAGAAATATAATTGCTGACTTCTGCCTTAAATTAAGAAGAAATGAAGACACAAGACACTTGAAAATATATTAAGTAAGGTAAACTGGGTAAGTTCTGTGATTCAAATGAAAAGAAATGTAATTCTGTCATCTCTGCATTCTTTCTTGCATACATTTTTTTACTTCCTTTTCTTTCCTGTATGTTATTTAGACTGAAAGAAAAAGAAAATAGATTTTTGAAAAACATCCTATTGTCTTGATTAAAGAAGTTTTCATATGGTGCACACACAAATACACATTCTAGAATATATAATTTAAAACAAGCTGGAGAACAGGATGGTGTAATATCTGTTATCTTATATGTTCTGTATTCTTAACAAAACATTCACTCTTCTTTCTATCCTTTCCATATATAGGAGGAATGTGGATCAGAAGGCACCTCAGGATAGTAAAAGGTGCCATTGTAGTTACATGTGCTGGCTGTTTCTTTATACCAATGAGAATGCAGGTAAGGCCATTCTGAACAGTACCAGGCAATATGAATAGTATTTAATCAATACTATTTGATGATATGAATATCATTGAACAGATATGAATAGTATTAGATCAATACTATTAATATTTATTAAGAAATCTACTTTATCTTATCTCTATATGTATTGATCTAATACTATTCATATTGAGATAAAGTAAGTTTCTGAATCTCTCCCAGGTTGAGATAATTAACTAATAAAGAGGATATACAGTGGAGAAAACAAGAAGATGTATCCTGTAATATCTAGTAGTCATTTGAACAACATTTAACATGCAATTTTTATTTTTTAAAAACTGCATTTGTTTTGTGTTTGCATATGTATGTGTGTGTGTTTCCGTCAAATGAAAAAATAAAAGTAGATCAGCAAACTCTCAGGATTTCAAAATTTCCCAAAGCAAATTTATCTTACAGAAATAAAATATTGCTAATATCTCTATTGGCATTAGCAACATTCTAAAACATTGCATATATTTAATTAAGTCAATATTTTGTAAATGCTTTCTAGAAATCATTGATAACCAAGTTTAAAAATTAAACAAGTAAATGAAAAATGAGAAATCTAGAAAGCCAATATGTTTTACTTTTACTGTTTCTTATTATATGCTTGAAACTACCTCACAAAATATTTATAGACCTACAATCATAATGATAAATGTCAGATATTTACTAAGATGATTTTTTCTAATTATTATTAAATCTCAATTCTTTTCTCATGACATTTAGAGATAAATAATAAAATCATTTATTAAAAAACAGAAAATTGGAAATATTTACCATAAATACATAATTTTGATTATTCTTATTATGGTAGAACAACATATGATTGAAAGATAAGGACTCACAGAAGCAAAAAATAGCTTTCATGACCCTTTAAAATCTCTTACAAACAGACAGTAAGATCAGAAATATTGATCATCTGAAATTTGTTCTAAGCATTCTGATATCAACTATGGGAAATAGGGAATTTAGTATGAATGTCAAGCAATTAGAATAGATCATGTCCTAAATCTTTTCTTACATAACATTTAAAAAATCATTTCAGAAACTATGGTGCTCTAATTATCTGATAAGAATTCCAGTGCAGTTTACTTCCTCTTTCTTCTTTAAGGGGGTAACCATGCTGTACATTTTACATTTCTTAAGGCAAATTTTCAGAAAGAAATATAGAAATAAGACATTCCCATGGTCTATAAAAAATAACTTGACTCTATACTTAAGAAAAAGCCATATCTTTCAACTAATAAATTATGTTTAGAGTAAATAATCATTATTCTATCAACTAATAGGGAGAACTGCTTACGATTTGTTTCTAGCCAAAGAAAATTCTAAGCTAGGGATAGGATTAAGAAGTAACATCTTTTCTTTTCTTTTCTTTTTTTTTTTTTTTTGAGACAGAGTCTCGCTCTGTCACCCAGGCTGGAGTGCAGTGGCCGGATCTCAGCTCACTGCAAGCTCTGCCTCCCGGGTTTATGCCATTCTCCTGCCTCAGCCTCCCGAGTAGCTGGGACTACAGGCGCCCGCCTCGTCGCCCGGCTACTTTTTTGTATTTTTTAGTAGAGACGGGGTTTCACCGTGTTAGCCAGGATGGTCTCGATCTCCTGACCTCATGATCCGCCCGTCTCAGCCTCCCAAAGTGCTGGGATTACAGGCTTGAGCCACCGCGCCCGGCCAAGAAGCAACATCTTTAAGTACAAATCACATTAATGTGTACTGCTAAGGTCCTGCAGAGGATCTCCTGAATAATGCTAATATATCTGTTTTCCTTTCCATTCTCTTGCCACTACCTTATTTCAGTTTCTCCCTAATTTGTGTTTTCCTAGTTGTTTTTAGGATTTAAATTTGCCAATTTTTCTTTTTCTTTTTTTTTTTTTTTGATGGAGTTTGCCTTTTCACCCAGGCTAAAGTGCAGTGACACAATCTCCGCTCAATGCAACCTTGGCCTCCTGGGTTCAAGAGATTCTCCTGCCTCAGCCTCCCAAGTATCTGGGATTCCAGGTGCCCACCACCATGCCAGGCTATTTTTTGTATTTTAAGTAGAGACGGGGTTTCACCAGACTGGACAGGCTGCTCTCGAACTCCTCAAAATCTGTCAATTTTTATGTCTATTCTATCACCCTTGTCTTCTTCCACACAGATTGGATCATGACCTTTCTGCATATAAACCTTTAAGGACTTCCTTCAACTTTAACAGCATAATACACATATAGTACTTGATCGCTACGTTTTGAAGTTTTGTCCCCTCCAAAACTCATGTTGGAAGTTAATTGCCATTGTAACAATATTAAGATGAGGGAAATTTCAGAGGTAATAGAGCCATGAAAGCACTGCCATTATGAGTGGGATTAATGCTATTATGAAAGAGCAAGCTCAGATCCGTTTTGCTGCCTGGCTCTTCTGTCTTCTGCCATGTGAGAATCCAACCTTCCTCCAGACACCAAACTTGCTACACCTTGACCTTTGATTTCTCAGCCTCAGAACTGTGAAACAATACATTTCTGTTTGTTATAAATTACTCTGTCTCAGATAGTCTGTGACAACATCCCTAAGATAATGATGGTGTGATTTAGACTCCAGTCATCATTTTCATTTTAGTGTCTACACACAGTTTATTTCCTCTTGGATGACTCTTCCCCTGTTCTTCATCCAGCCGTTCAGTTTTCAAGTTCATTAAAAAAACTCAACTTAAATATCATATCCATCAGTATGCTTTTTTCTGAATCACATGACTTTTGTTCTTCTGGTGTTTTAACATCCTCAAATTATCTTAGAGTTCTTCGTATTGATTAAATATTTATTTGCCAATCTTTTCCACTACAAAATGTCTTTGAGGGCATGTATTTTGTTTTATTGGAATTTTTGTTCCTAGAGCCCATCTTAGTGCCTGGCAAATACTAGGTGTTTAAAAAATATTTCATAAACTTTAATGAAGGCTGGAGAAATGTTAGAATAGAAATGCTCAAGTTGAATGGATTGGATACATTTATATTATACTCCTAACCTTGTTTCTTCTTTTGTGTATCTCTGGCACTATGCTCATACCTCAGCTTCTGTAGCACTGTTTATCAGTTACATAGAAAATCAATTTTAATTAATTTCAACAATGTTTATGGCTTTTAAAGTAGCTATCATTTCAAACAGACAGTACTTGTTTTCAGACAGAATAACCCAGCACAATGACTCACTCTCTGTATAGAGTAACTGAGTCAACATAAAGTTGTATTTACATTTTATATGTGTGTTGGGGAGAGTGGAGACAGATCTCAAATCTGGTGGAGAATATAGGGAGGACTACAGTTGAGGACATAGACCTCTGCAAGATCTGTGCTCCTGTTCCATGTGGGAGTGAACATAAAACAGATTAACTTTATCCTTTGTTTCTCCATGTCATAATGTATTTTTTAACACTGTTTCCTTCATGAATTTTCATCATATATGATGATGTCTTATTCCCTAAGAATGCTCTAATTTCAGAAGATGTATTCAGAAATGCAGTCCCCTCGAGAACTTCGTCTGGTTTCCATCAGTTCTTTTGTGACTGATGTTACTCAGTAGATTCAGCATCTTTGAGGGTCTAGTGTTTCACTCAGCAGCATTTAGCAGAGGTTAGCATTTGCTTGAGAGTAACAGATGGAAAGTCAGGCTAGAGAAACACGACAAAATCTCAGACAGACTGAAGGTATATCATGCATGAGGCAAAGTGTACAAGAATAAGGCTGAAGGGTAAACAGTGACAAACTAACGAGCAATATAAGCTTTGCTAAAAAAAACTGGTTCATATCCAGATATCATTGAAAAAAAAAGTGCATTTTGTAAATAGAGTTTTGACATGGCCCGCCCCTTTTATTTTATTAAACAAGGGACCAGATGCAAGAAGATTTTAATTGTTTATGTAATGAAATTAACACATTTTTATTAAATGTCTACTATACTTTTTGCAGACATTATGCTACACAAAGTTATCCAACAAGCGATTATAAGACAATAGTTTAAGACAGTTGTCATGAAGGTAGGAAGAAAAGGATAAACAAAGAAGAGTTACAAATAATAGAAAGTGTAAAGAAGATAAAGAAGTTAAGGGCAATAATCAGGTTCTCCCCATGGGTAGATAAATATATGACAATCTTCAAAATACAAAATTCAGAGTTTTGCACAAAATTATAGTAAAGAAAATCAATTGAGTTTTGGTCATTTTGAGATTGAAATGTCTTTTAATATTCCAGAGGATATGTTTGCATTCAACCAGATATAGCTCCCTGGTGCCATAAAGTCAGGATTGCCTGGGAGAAAAAAGGCAGATTTAACAAGTAGTAAAAAAAAATATTGTGAAAAAATGGACTCACACAGGTAACTCTTATAAATCCGGAAGTTCCATTAATAGAACATAGATTATTATGTGAATAAAATATACCACACATAAAAAAACTATGAAAAAATTATTTCTAATAAAAATGAGATTAAAAGCAGTGAAATGAACCTCCTCATATATAAAATTGGGTAAAGTAAAAAATATTTTGACAATAACTTTTTATTATTTTTGTGCCTTCATTGTAAGCATGAATTGGTGCAAGTATGTGTAACCATAGTTGTTGATTATGTATCAAAATATTAAATATGTTTATATTATTTGATAAAACATTTTTATCTGTTAAAATCTATTTTGGTTAAATATGTAGAGACATACCTTCAAATATAATTATTTAATATTTTTGTAATGTGGAGAAAGTTGAGTCTATTTCTACAATGGAATTTTAAACACATTAGGTTGAATCTTTCTGGTGAGATAATATTTTGCAGTTTAAAAATTGTGATTCTAAATACTTTTTTATGACATGTGAAAATGGCATATTGAATGCATTTCATAAATGTTTGATGACAAAATTAAGTAACATGGTATGTCAAACTATATCACTGTGATCCAAATCATCCCTTGTATAAAACATTGCATATTTATGTATGCATAGACACACGCACATAACAAAGAGATGGAATTTATATCTGAATGATTTTAGCTCCATTACGGTTTTCTGCATTTTGTCATTTTCCTATCACAAACATGTTAATTTACAAATGTAAAGCATAATATTTCTCTGATATAACATTAATGGTCTCTGCAGATAGTCTACAGACAGTCTATTTTGGCATAGTAAGATACCAAAATACTGTAAATGACTTTATGTTGTTTGTAACCATCCAACAAGTTCACCTTGTTGCTGCCTAGTTAGAGCTGACTTATCAAGACAGGGGAATTGCAATGGAGAAAGAGTAATTCACGCAGAGCTGGCTGTGTAGGAGTTTCATTAGTACTCAAATCAGTTTCCCCGAGCATTCAGGGATCAGAGTTTTTAAGGATAATTTAGTGGGGAAGGGTTTGGGAAGTGGGGAGTGCTGATTGGCTAGGTTGGAGATGAAATCACAGGGGGTGGGTCTAAGTGAGTATTTCTTGTTCTCTTCTGTTTCTTGGGTGGGATTACAGAACAGGTTTGTCCATATTATTGGTCTGGGTGGTGTCAGCTGGTACATTGGAAGTCAGAGTCTGCAAAATATCTCAGGCACTGAGATCCTAGGTTTTACAAAAGCAACGTTATTCCCAGCAGCAATTTGGGGAAGTTCAGAAACTTGCAGCTGGAACCTGCATGGCATCTAAACTGTAATTTCTAATCTTGTAGCTAATTTGTTAGTCCTACAAAGACAGACTGGTCCCCAGGAAGGAAGGGGTTTTTCAGGAAAGGGCTATTGTCATCTTTGTTTCAAAGCTAAACTATAAACTAAGTTTCTCTCAAAGTTAGTTTAGCCTGCACCCAGGAATGAACAAGGGCAGCTCGGAGGTTAGAAGCAAGATGGTATTGGTTAGGTCACATCTCTTTTACTGTTTCAGTTATAATTTTGCAATGGTGATTTCAGCTTTGAAATTTAATTTTTCTTAATGAATTTGCTGATTCCATTTGACCTTTAGAAGAAAGAGAGATCAAAATACTTAGTTCTTTTCAAATAAACAGAGTTATGCAAAATCTTTAATATTTAAGTAAATGTATCTGTGTTTATGTGATCAATGACAGAAACATATATGTTTGGGATTGTGAAAGAAAAATAAATCTCAGGATCTCAATGTCAGTAGGCCAAGGGAAAAGTCAAGCTGGGAGCCAGGTCAGGCAAACCTGCCTCCCATTTTATTCCTAAACAAGATAGCTAAAAAAGAGAAAAGAGCTACATACCACTCTCACAGTTTGCCCAGAAGGAAATTCCTCGTAGGCCTCAAGATCTTTATCCTAAAACAATTCTGTTGAATTTCACCCTGGCAATGCAAACTGATAGCTTATCTTCACAGGTGCTGCAGACAGAAAGTCATCCCTATGCTCACCTGGGACAAATGCATATCTGATGTCTTCCTCTGCCCTATTGTGTATGTAAAAATGCAGATTCACTGAGCCACATTAAATTGTGTATTCAGTGAAAGGCTGATCAAGGACTCAAAATAATGCAACCTTTATCTTTTATCTACCTATGACCTAGAATTCCCCCTGTCCCTTCCCCCTTTCAGTTGTCCCACCTTATGGGACTGAACCAATGTACATGTTAAACATATTGATTGATATTTCATGTCTCCCTAAAATGTATAAAAGCAAGCTGTACCCTAACAAGCAAGCATACGTCCTCAGGACCTCTTGGAGCTGTGTTATGGGTGCATCCTTAGCTTTGGCAAAATAAACTTTCTAAATTGACTGAGATCTGTCTCAGATATTTTGGGCTCGCAGTGTAAATACTATTCCACTTCTTTTGAGAGAAGCTTAAATGCATCTGGAAATGCAGAGAGCGGGGCTGTCAAGTGTTAAGTATCTAATTGAAGAACTAGTTATGAAGAAAAGAGTTAAGCTTTTGATCACTTACTGTCATGCTTTAACAAGAGGCTAAAACCAGAAAAAGTTCCAACTCCCTCCAATCCATTTCCTTTCATAGAATGGCATTGCAGTGCAGGGTCAGGTGGATCAGCACAGATGTGCGTGTCATAGCCCGGTGGAGAGAGTCTCGAAAAAAGATTCCAACAGTTTTAAGGACTTTGGGGTTCAGGGGATGAAGGTAAAGGAGAGAACTAGGTATGGAAAATTACTGAGAATTGAGTCAGAGTAGACAAAAGTTTCAGTTTCCTCTTTTCCCCTGATAAGGAGACTTCATTAGAAGTGCCAGAGAGGGCCTCAGATGAAGGCAAAGAGACCTAGGAATAAGGTGACTGCACTAGGATGAACTGGGAAGAAACATGTAAGAATCAGAGATATTTATGGAAAATGATGATATTTTCTTTACTTCCAGGTATTAGAGGAATATGATTCACAGAGGTAATGGCCTAAGATTTTAATATCTATGTTTACTAGTATTATTCTAAAATTAGACAACGTATTTCTTACTACAGGACTGAGTAATTTCCATTTGTCCTAGGGTAATCTAATGAGAGCCAGATGTCTTGCTACACCTACTTATGACTGTACTGTGAGAGTCCCAAAATAAGGTCTAGGTGTTTATTCAGGAGAGGAATCCTTGTACCCTCACTCTTCCGGAGGAAGAAAGATGAACACTCCACAGTGTAAACAAATTCTCCTCTGGAAAACAGTGGGAAAGATTCTGGGTTCTTATTATTTAGAAATGTTACTAAGTGTCTCTAGGGGAAGAGATGAGAGGGGTTTTCAAATTTAAAACATGGGATTAATCCTCTTTGGAATGTAATTATATAGGAAGATAACTCATTAAATTGCTCTGGAAGTTTCTTGGCTATTCAATTACCTTTTCCATCAATTCATGACCCTTCTCCTTGAACTTAAGTGGTCAAAAGAGATAAGAAAAAGATGTATATCTTTTGAATGAAAGCAAATGGTTTTAAGATTAAGGAAACCAATGACTGCAAGCCTAACACCTATAGCATGTGAGGAACAAATATTTCTGGGAGATACAAAAGCAAACATATTCTATTTCATAACATATAAGTGTCCATAACTCTGGAGACCAGGACTTTGAAGGAACATTGACAATTTTGGGAAAGACTCGTCTTCCCTCAGTGACACAACTAAATCCTACAGAAAGTTTTCAGAGTGGTGGAAATAATAAGCCAGATAATTTCAAGGCAGATGTCCTTGAGAAAAGTGTCTCGTACCTCTCAATTATAACCAAGGACAGCTATCCAGTTTGCCTAGTTGCCTAGTTGTTGGGTCAATTATAACAGTAGAAAATAAGGAAAATTGCATTTTTAAAGGAACCTAAAAGGTGGCTATTTTTCTATGAGAAAATATGAATTACAAAGTATTAGAAAAAATACTAACTTTTTTTTACGTCTTTTCTCTCACAAAGTATTAGAAAACATACTAACTATTTTGTTTTTTTGAACGGAGTTTCGCTCTTGTTACCCAGACTGGAGTGCAATGGCGCAGTCTCAGTTCACCGCAACCTCCGCCTCCCAGGTTCAAAGGATTCTCCTGCCTCAGACTCCCAGGTAGCTGGGATTACAGCAATGTGCCACCATGCCCGGCTAATTTTGTATTTTTAGTAGAGACGGGGTTTCTCCATGTTGGTCAGGCTGGTCTCGAACTCCAAACCTCAGGTGAACCACTTGGGATTACAGGGTGCTGGGATTACAGGCATGAGCCATTGCACTCTGCTAAAATACTATAATTTTTGATGTCTTTTCTCTCACAAAGTATTAGAAAAATAATTAACATTTTTGGTATCTTTTCCCTGATAGTGTAACTATGCTAACTTAAAGATATTAGTACTTTAAGAATAATGTTAAGTGTCATTAAACACGTAAAAATGAATGTATGTTACAAAAGTTTATTAAAAAACTCAAGTATGCTTCTCTATTCTATAAGCAATAATGCTGTTTGACCCTGCACAAATTGGCAGTGTCATAAAAATTCTGTAAAAAGGCATTTTTAAAGATATAATACTGAATTTCATGATCAGAAGGGCATGTATTGTTATTGTGAGCCTGTCAGATGATTAATGAGGATGCAGCTTCCAAAAATTAGTTAGCTGAAAGAATATCTACCAATT
This sequence comes from Trachypithecus francoisi, assembly GCF_009764315.1. Taxonomy (NCBI): domain Eukaryota; kingdom Metazoa; phylum Chordata; class Mammalia; order Primates; family Cercopithecidae; genus Trachypithecus; species Trachypithecus francoisi. The sequence goes on along the minus strand of NW_022681463.1, from coordinate 51,958,351 downwards.
TCAGTAACTTTCTATGGAAAGCATGCAATTTTATGGCAAACATCTTCTCCTTTTGTAGCTATTACCTAGTAATTTTGTAGATCCCTAAATCTGGATGCAAATGAGCTAAGTGCTAACCCATCTAAAAAACACAATTATTGTTTGAGTAAAATTATCATTATAAGAACATAAGTTTAAGGCTATAAAATTGATTATTTTTGCCAAGTATCTTCCATTTGAAAGTTAATGTGTACTTAAAACATTTAAAAAATTTCTTCTGTCTTCCTAAATGTCAGTAATAGAGCTTTGTGTTTAAAAAAAAAAAAAAAAAAAAGAGTATAAAATGTCTTTAATCCAAAACTCACTGTGGCTACTGATCTGTTATAATTTATCATATATTTATCTAACTTTTAAACTGTTTCTACATGTATTTTAATTATTTTGAATTTATGGACAATAAACTATGTCTATGTTATTTAATAATGCATCCACTAAAAAAATTGAGCTTACTCCAAAATGAATACAGTAATTGTCATGCGCGTCTGTGTGAAGAGACCACCAAACAGGCTTTGTGTGAGCAATAAAGCTTGTTAATCACTTGGGTGCAGGCGGGCTGAGTCCGAAAAGAGAGTCAGTGAAGGGAGATAAGGGTGGGGCCGTTTTATAGGATTTGGGTAGGTAAAGGAAAATTACTGTCAAAGGGGGGTTGTTCTCTGGCAGGCAGGAGTGGAGGTCACAAGGTGCTCAGTGGGGGAGCTTTTGGAGCCAGGATGAACCAGGAAAAGGAGTTTTACAAGATAATATCATTGCTTAAGGCAAGGACTGGCCATTTTCACTTCTTTTGTGGTGGAACGTCATCAGTTAAGGTGAAGCAGGGCATTTGCACTTCTTTTGTGATTCTTCGGTTACTTCAGGCCATCTGGGCATATACGTGCAAGTAACAGGGGATGCGATGGCTTGGCTTGGGCTCAGAGACCTGACAATAACAATAAAAAAATACCAATTTGATTTTTCTGGTATTTGATTGTGTCACATAAAACTTTATCTCATTTGTTACTTTTTAAATCATTATTTGATCAAAGATTTATTAAGGCCCTGCTATGAGACAGAGAGTATGCTAGGCATTATGCTTTGGAAAGATGACTGAGCCTTGAATGAACTATATTGCATGACAATTAATCTCTTTGTCTTTGAAACCAGATGGACTTGAGTACAACTCCAATTCTATGACACTTTAGATGATAATTGTATGTTTGTTCTTATTATAAATTTAACTATAAATAAAAATACCAATAATATAAATAACAAAATTATGACTTTAAATGAATATAGACACAGAACTTATACCTTCATAAAAATTTATTGAAAATGGGTCAAAGATATAAATATAAAATATAAAAACACAAAACTCCTAGCAAAAAACATAGGAGAAAATTTAGATACCCTGGTTTGGGAATCAACTTTTCATACACAAAAACAAAAGCATAACCCATTAAAAAATCCAAAAATGTGAACTTCATTAAAATTAAAACTTGTTATATGCAAATAATACTTATCAAAGAATGGAAAGAGAGATCTCAGGGTCAGAGAAAATTTTTGCAAAATAGATGTGATAAAGGACTGGTATCTAAAATATATAAAGAACTCATAAAATTCAATAAAAATTAGCTAAAAAATGTGCCATAAATCTGCACTGATACTTCATCAAAGAAGATATACAGATGATAAATAAGCATTTAAGAAGATCAACATCATATGTCAGGTCATTAGAGATTTGCAAATTAAAGCAACAGTAAGATATCACTATATATCTGTTAAAATGGCCAAAATTTTCAATAATAACAATGCTAAATGCTGGCTGGGATGTGGAGTAACAGGATCTGTCACTCGTCGCTGGTGGGAGTGAAAAATGGTACGGCCACTGTGGAAGACTGTTTTTTTAGTTATTTACAAAAATAAACGTACTCTTGCCATACAGTCCAGCAATTGCATTCCTTGGTATTTACTCAAATGAGTTGAAAACTTATATATGCACAGAAATGTTTATACCAGCTCTATTTATAATTGTCTAAACATGGACATGCCCAAGATATACTTCAAGAGATGAATAAATAAACAGACACATACTGTATGATTCCAACTATATGACACTTTGAAAAAGGTAAAATCATAGAGAAAAGATCAGTCGTTGGTGAGGGTATGGGGGTTTGAGTAGAGACAAAAAAGAAGTACAGGAGATGTGTAGGGTGGTAAAATTATTTTGCATGACACAGTGATAATTGAGAAGTCATTACATATTTGTCAAAACCCATAGAATATATAACACAAACAATGAACCCTAAACTATGAACTTTATTAACTTTAGTCAATAATATATCAATATTGGTTCATCAATTATATCAAGTATACCACACTAACACAACATGTGAGTAATAGATCAACCTGTATGTGAAGAGACAGAGTGTACATGGGAACTCTATATTTTCTGTTTATTTTTATGTAAGGATGAAAAAACTATCCTAAAAATAAAGTTTATTTCATAAAACAGATGAAGGGAAGATTCAGAGAAGACTGCAAAAAAATAGAGCTTTGTGTGTTTTCATCTTGCTCTTGGCTCAGTGCATGATGAACAGATATAAGAACTATACGGCAGTAGTGATTCTGATGAATATGATAAGGAAGATAATAAGAGAAAAAAAGAGAAAAATCTTAGATTGGTGTGATAAGTATCACTTTACCAAAAAAGAGCTTCCCATACTCAGAAGAATAAATGAATACCTCCATTAAGGTTGGGAGACGGAGAACAGCTATGTAGAAAGTTTCTACAGAAAAATGCCATGTAAGCTGAGATTTTAAGGACAAGCAAATTTGATTAGACAGAACAGGAAGTAAAGAAGCTTCCCAGAGTAGAAATGCATTTGCAGAGCAGAAGTATCATGCAAACTGGCAGATTTAGGAAAATGACTAGTAAATATGTCAGAAGAACTAAATGCATGACAAGATATAGAGATGAATTTGTAAGCCAGGAGTCCTTTAAAGATATTCTACAGATTACTTGATTTACATTCTAAGTTTAAACAATAAGTATTGGAGTTATAATAATTAGTAATTTGTTTTCAATATTCACATTAAAAAGTTATCAAATAGGATTTCCAGACTGCTTCCCCAGCAATCTAGTATTCAATATTTTTGAGGTTCATGAAAATGCATAATTTTAGGTAGGAAAGATCCTAAGATTAATTGTCAGTAGAGATAAATTAAAGAGCCTAAAGATATTTAGGTATTGAAGTACTTCAGAACATGTTTATTGATTACTTCAACATGAAAGACAATAGTAAAATATGTGTTTCCCATTTTCTCCATCAAAAAATTTTACTGAGTGAGAATGAATGGCTGAAATTTTATTATTGCTGCTTTGCTATGATTGAAATGTCCCCTTCAAAACTCAGTTGAAATGTAATGGTCATTGTGATGATATTAAAGATGGAATAATTAAGAGGTGATTAGACTATGAAGGTACTCTCTTCATGAGTGGATAAAATGTTGTCATCATGGAAGTGTATTTTTAACACAAGAGTGAGTTGCTATAAAAAACAAGTTTAGGTCTCTCTTGTTGCTTTTTAGGCTTTCTTGGCCTTGTGCCTTCCACCACTAGATGATGCAGCAAGAAGACCATCACAAGCTACTGATACCCTAATTTTGGACTTTCCAGCCTCCACAATCATAAGAAATAAATTTATTTTCTTTATAAATTATCCAGTCTGTATATTCTATTATTACAACACAAAGTGGATTAAGATAGAAAATTGGTACCAAGAAATGGGACTGTTGCTATAACAGACACTTGAAAATGTGAAAGTAGCTTTGGAACTGGCTAATGAGTAGGGGGTGGAAGAGTTTGGCAGAATAGGCTAGAAAAAACCTAACAGTCTGAACATTGAGTATTAAGGGCAATTTTAGTAAGGGCTCAGAAAAGCCTAGCTGTAGGGAAAGTCTGGAAATTCTTATAGATTATTTAAGTGGTTGTGACCAAAATGTTGGCAGAAATATGGACAATAAAGGTCATTCTGTTGAGATCTTAGATGTAAAAGAGAAATAGCTGATTGGAAACTGAGGTAAAGATCATCCTTGTTATGTAGTGGCAAAGAATGTGGTTAAATTGTGTGCATGCTCTAGGGTTTTATGGATGGTGGAATTTTAAAGTGATGAAGGAGGATAGCTGGTGGTAAAAATTACTAAGCAAAATATCAAAGCAGCTGTGGAGCTACTTTTAACTATAAGATGCAAGAGGGTAAAAAATGACTTAAAGATGCAATTTTTAATTATAAGACAGATTTTGAAAATTTTCAGCATGGCCATATAAATAATAATAAAGCATTTTCAGGTAAACAAACCAAGTATATGACCTCACAGGCCCAGAGATCTAGAAGAGTCAAAATGGTTTTGAGGGATGGGATGGTCTTAGGGTGCTCTTCATGGGCTCACTGCTTAGCGCCACCCTGGGTATTTGCTTCCTCACATTCTGGCACAATACATCTTGGCAGCTCCAGCCATAGCTCAAGTGGGTCCAGTTGTAACTTAGCTTCACATGTCCTTCTACGAGATGCAAGCTGTAAACCTTTACAGATTCCACATGATGCCAATTCTTCAGGCAAACAGAATGCAAGAGCTCTAGGACATGGCTTCCTTTACCTACATTTCAAAGGAAGTTGTGGATAGCTTGGGAGCTCAGGTAGAGACTTAGAGACAGAGCCACTGAAGAGAATTCCAGATAGAGCAATGCCTAGTGGAGCTGTGGGAGTAAGAACACGCTCAGAATGATACCCAAGAACGGTTAAGCTACCATTGTGCAACACCAGCCTGGGAAGTCTGCAGGCCCAAGACTCCAACTTGAGACAGCTGAAGAGTATATTGAGCCCACTAAAGCCATGAGGTTGGAACCACCTGAGGCCTTGGGGGTCAAACCCTCACCCTAGTGTGTCCAGGGTAAAGTAAAAGGAGATTATTTTGGCACTTTAAGACATACTGTCAAACCCTCACCCTAGTGTGCCCAGGGTAAAGTAAAAGGAGATTATTTTGGCACTTTAAGACATACTGTTGTTTTCCCTATAGAGTTTTAGACTTACTTGGAACCAGTTTCCCCTTTGTTTTTGCTATCTCTTCCTTTTGGAATGATAATGTCTATTCTGTGCTGCCCCACCATTGTATATTGGAAGCACACAACTTGATAATTTCACACACTTGCACCTGGAGAGCAATTTGCCTCAAATAAATTGTTCCTTGAGCCTACTCCATACCTGATTTAAATGAGACTCTGGATTTTGGATTTTGAGTTGGTGCTAGAATGATTTAAAACATTCAAGGCTATTGACATGGATTGAATGATTTTGGTATATGGAAATCACCTGAGTTTTAAGGGGTCAAGAGTAAAATGCTGTGGTTTGAATGTCTCCTTCAAAACTCATGCTGACATTGAATTGCCATTGAGATGGTATTGAGAGGTGAGACTGATAAGGGACAACTAGACCATGAAGGCTCCACCCCCATGAATAAACTAATGTCATTATCATGGGAGTAGGTTTGTTATCCCAAGAGTGAGTTATTTTAAAAGTGATTTTGTTCCTCTTGTTGCTCTCTTATGCTTCCATGCCTTCTACCATGGAGTGATGCCACAAGAAGTCCCTCACCATATGCTGGCCCTTGATATTAGACTTCCCTGTCTCCAGAAGTGTAAGAAATAAATTTATTTTCTTCATAAGTTACCCAGTTTATAGTATCTTGTTAAAGCAACACAAAAGTATGAAGACTTGCTATTAATCTTAACTTTTAAATAGAATCACTGAGGAGGCAATAATGGACAATTTGTAGGTGATTAAATATAAAATATTTGACCAGAGAAATAATTTCCAAGGTTTATATGCTATAAGCACTCAACATATTTATGTATATTCAGAAACACTGAATAATTTTTTTCTAAATTATTTTATTTCCTAAATCAATAAGTGATGTAATGTTTTCTTACTTATACTTCTGTAAAGACTCTACTATATACAATTTATTGATTACTAACAAAGTGTCACTGTAAGAAACCTGTTTATACATCTGAAATCTTCTATAAATCTACTATGCTATTTAAAATGTATTTGCTATGCTTATGCTTTGTTCTTAAATTACTTTATTTATTTATTTTGAGTTATGATTTCTTTAGTGCACTATCTTTCTCTAAGAGTAATGCTATCACCTTTTAATTTTTTTTCTTTTTTAACTAAATGCTAGCAGGACCCTAATAACAGTGATACATGACTCAGAAATCACAAGGTGATTGATGGCTCCCCATAGGTCTGATAATGACATAGTCTGAAATGAAAATATCATTTATCTGATGTGAAAAATAGAGTTGTCCCTAAAGCCTCTAAAGCATCATTGTGGATGTTCGTAGAAAGTATCGGTAGTGATTACAGTCCAAGTATACCACAGTTAAATTTAGTCTTTGAGGCACCATTTATTACTGTCCCAAGTACTTTTTTATACTATCTATAAGCAGAATTCATGGTCATCCAAAAGAAATCAAACTTATAAGTTACTATATCAACTTCTAAAAGTTAACGAGCAGCCTGGGGACTTAAGATTTACTGTCAGTCCACCAAGAAATGTCAGTGCCCTAGATATGAGGAGGCAAGTGTCATCTAACTGGATTTGTGAACTTTTCACTTTGCCATTCAGTAGACAGCAAACAGAAAATTAGTGTATAAATAATTGAACTTGAATTTTTTTTTGAAAATCTATCACAGAATGTTAAAAGCAATTTTGTTCTTGAATTAGCTCTCCACAAGTAGTAAATATGTCAAACAGTCTTTAAATAATGCAACATATAGAGCAACAGATAAAAAGTTTAATAAAAATAAAGGAAAGGAAGACATTAGAAAATACACAAGATGTACGATTTTGTTGCTTGTATTTTCATTCTCAGAAAATTGGAATATAAATTCTGGTTCAAAAATGTCAATTAAATGTAGATAATTTGCATAATGATGTTTTAATATTCCATAAAGTGATTCAAACCTGTAAATAAACATTTCTAATATGACTTTATTCTATACACAAAGGAACCTATGTTTTAACCTTATAAAGAAAGAAGATAGAGTTACAAGTTACACAAATGGCTCATAAAGATACAGAAAATGTATAAAGAAAATATTATTTCAATAAATACCTACTAATCAGACATACAAATAAAAAGACAAAAAGTTTTTAGGTGGTTTTAAAGAACCATATACATAACACTAAAAGGTTGATTTTTTTGTTTGCTTATATTTTGATATGCATAATAAGGTAAAAATGTATAACTTAACCCTGATGTAAATAAAATATTAGAGTTGATTTGGGTATTTGGTATAAAATCTAAATTTATTGTCACTAGTGATTATAAATACTTGTGAAACTAAAAGTACTATGAAATAAAGAGTTGCATGCCAATAAATATCTATCAAAGGAATCATTAGTTTGCCTAATTAGATTTATTGTTAAATATTTTTAGAGGTTAAATAATCTCAAACTGATAGAAAGCTGCCAAAATAGAACAAATAACATTCTTATTCATGAGCTAATTGAGTGTAAGTTGCCTCATTGTCTAAAAATACTTGGGTGTGCATTTATTACAAATAAAAATATTACCCCACAAAACCTGATACAATCATCACAATCAGGCAAGTAACATTGGGGAGGTAGTTTAAGACTATAGAATTATTTCATTCTTCATCAAACTTTTAATATTTACTTATTTCTTTCTATCAGTCTGTTTTCATACATGCCTATTTATTGGCAAAAATCCCTTATTATCATTATTTATTTTGATATTGGATTTTTCCCAGATTTGTAGAGTGAAAGTCCCTTCAAGGTAGCTTGTCAGTGACTTTGACATGTTTACATTACATGTGAACATATTCTTACTTCCTGTCATGTGTGTGGAACCTGTAATGCAAATATGTCAAAGTCAGGCACAAGCTACCTTGAAGGGGCTTTCACAGTCTTACTTCCTGTCTTGTGTGTGAGTTGCACGCACGCGCGCGCGCGCACACACACACACACACACACATACACACACACACACAGAGACACCATGTTCCAGGCCATATTCTAGTTTTCTATTCAGCCTTGGAAACAGTCATTTCTCCTGGGAAACTTGGTTCCTTTTAAGGGAGAATGGTATTATAAACTGTTGTATATAAACTGTTATTGATAAATGGTATTAATTAACTGGTAAGTATGAAACATACACATATGCATGTGTTTATATATACATATATATGTACACATATGTATATGTATAATATATATTATACACATATGTATAATATATATGTGCTCTATATATTTTACACATATACACACCTCCACACACATATGGGTATCTACATATATATGCATATACATGGAGATATGTATATAGATATATATATAATATGCAACTATAAGTTCATATCTCAAATTTCTATCCAAAACTACAATGTTTTAGTTTTCTCTCTTAACATATTTGTGGCTTTCTTCTTTCTCAGTGAAAAATCTTTATATAATCATCTTAAATCAATTTACTTGTTTGACCAATCTGATTGTATGTACTCAACTCTCATTACTGCTACTGTTTATGGTTCTTGCAGAAATACCTGCCTCAACCTACTAGGTTTCAATCTCCTCCATTTTCATGATAATTTGAAGATATCTACCTGACACATAGTAAATGTGGAAACAGTTGAGAAAACAAATTGTGGTAGAAAATATGGCTTCTTAGCCACCATCCATTTCAATATTCTAAAATGACTTCTTCCTTGGCAAAATTCAAAATCTAAAAACTGTATTTCCCAGAGTCCTTTGTATTGTTGCTCTTGGTTTAACTGACACCAGATAGATGTACTCCTGCAATTTCGACAAACGAAAGGGAAGAATATTTTGTAGGCTACTATTATTTCTATATTATTTCTTCCGGTACCTATCATCATGGAAGTTTTCAGTGCTTTTCTCTCAGCTTCCTGGTACTGATAGTTTCTGATCATGGTGGCTTCTAATCATAATTGCCTTACTTAAATTGTGTTTGTCTAATCATAGTTCTGTAGTCAGAAGTTGTTATGGCAGCTTCCTAAATAGGGTGCCAGAGCTGCCTTAGCTACCTGGTTCTTTAGAATAATCCCAATGTCATTTCTAAAATCCAAACTGAAGTTTATTTCTTTAGCTTTCCCAATAGTATTGTAATGAATTTCATAGATAACAATATTTTCTTTCGGATAGAAAGTATATTCCATAAATATAGGAATATGGTCTATTTTATTCACTCCTACATGCAGACACAAATACCTGAAACAGTGCTTGGTCCCAAGACTGTGCTTCATATGGCAATAAAAGCCCGGAACATAATCACTTGTTAACAATTTATTTTTCTGTAGACTCCATGCAATTAGAAATTCAGTCCATTTCACCAACTATACATTTCTCTTTTCACCATAAAGTCTCTCAGCTTTTAGCCTATTCAAGACATGTATTTCAAGAAACCAGATGTCAATCATGGACTACCAATACATGACCTTCTTATGCTAATGGAAAACTCTTTTGCAAGAAAGTGATGTTATTCTTTTGAAAATTTAGAGGTCTTGCTCTTCTAAAACATTTCTGGAGATACATTAATTTGAATTCGTTGGGCTATTGTATCCAAGCAAAGACAAAGGCAAGTTGCTTTTTTGAGTACTTGCTATATGTCATTGTTCTGTGTGCTGGGATATAAACATTGCAGAAAAACAGACAGAAGTGCCTGTCTTTATGAAGGCATGAAGTTCGGAAGAGAGGTAGTATACATGATTGGTATGAAATAATATAACTTATTAGATGATAATTATTGCAAAGAAGAAGTGTAAATGCAAATGCTGGTCCTTTTCCATGTGCGCCTTTTAACTTGGATTTTATAACACACTAGATCCAAAGGTGTTTGAAATGCTTTTGGCAGATGAGTGATAAGCATAATAGGAAAATAAATAGAAAAATCTAGATTTATTTCTTCTTTGGAAAATACATATTTTCTTTATGAAAAACTCCTGGACTTTTTAGGTCTTGAACAATCCTCAATTTCTAACAGTAAGTTACCATTTAAGCATGCAACATGAGCTAGCCATATCAAGTACAGTGTGATACAGAAACTCAAAAATATAAGTGGATATAGTAGCAAGATTCTACTGTTACTTGGAAGTTGCCTTTTCAAGGAAAGATTCAAGTAAATTTTAACTGTACTAATAAATTGGATGAACATGTGGCTTGTGCTTTCAATACACCTACTTCTGATTCAGTGACACTTCTTCCTCAATACACACCTAGGATTCCAGGATAAATTTGTTATGATCTTTGCCTGAAGAAGAAACAATTGGCTTTGATTTATGCATTTCGCATAATATGCTAGGACCAGCTGGGATTAGACTATTAGAGGATGGAAGCGCCACTTGAGGGTGTTCTCAAAATACGATAAAAAAATAGAATCTCTTTTAATGGGCTAAACTTCAAGCGATATATCTTTGCTGTCCGCTATAGAAGGGGAATTGTTTAGAAGTAGTAGTCTATGATTCATAGACAGTTGCTAATTGCTTTGTAAAACTATCAGATATTTGCAATCATTGAGAATACAAATTGGTTACAAGGAAGTTTGGGTTATGCACGTGGAACACTTAAAATGTCTTAATATAATAGAAATGACTCCTTCCATTCTGAATGTTGATTAATTATTGTAATAAACAGATGGTCAAAGAAGACCTATTCTATGGACTGTTTCTGTTGTTTTATTGAGTACTTGCTATAGCACAAGCATTTTCTGTGGGATTCCAAACATTACATATAATAAACAAAAATGCCTATTTTCACATAAACTTTCTAAATTTGTGTAGAAAGAAAAAGGACATCATCAATATGAAAATATATATGCATTAGATAATTCCTATGGTTTGAAAGTGTGTGCCCCTCCAAAATTCAAGTTGAAACTTAGTACCCAATGAAGCATTATTAAGAGGTAGGCCTTTTAGGTGGTGATCAGGTCATTAGGGGTCTGCCCTTTTGAATGGGATTGACACCTTTATAAAAGGACTTGAGGGAATCTGTTAATCTCGTTTTGTCCTTTTGTCCTTCTATCGTTTGAGAAAACAGGCAGAAAACACCATAAATGAGAAACAGGTCCTCACCAAACTCTAAATCTGCACTGACCTTGATCTTGGACATCCCAGTTTCCGCAACTGTAATAAATAAATTTTTATTATTTACAATTTGCCCTTAATAAAGTCTAAGGTACTTTGCTATAGCAGCAGGAACTGAGACAGAAATTGGTACCAAGAAGTGGTGTGTAGAAGCAGCTTTAGAACTGGATAATGGGTACAGGCTGGAAGAATTTGGAAGTGCAGGCCAGAAAAGGTCTATATTACTGTAAATAAAGCATTAGGGAAATTTTGGTGAGAGCTTAGAAGAGAACTGTAGAGAGAGACTATATCTTTTTAGAGATTATCTATGTGGTCGTAAATGGAAAGTTGATAGAAATATAAACAGGAAGGTAACTCTTTTTTTTTTTTTTTTTTTGAGACGGAGTTTCACTTTTGTTGCTCAGGCTGGAGTGCAGTGGTACAATCTTGGCTCACTGCATCCTCCGCCTTCTGGGTTCAAGCGATTCTCCTGCCTCAGCCTCCCAAGCAGCTGGGATTACAGGCATGGGATATACCACGCCCAGCTAATTTTGCATTTTTGGTAGAGACGTGGTTTCTCCATGTTGGTCAGACTAGTCTCAAACTCCCGACTTCAGGTGATCCGCCCACCTCAACATTCCAAACTGATGGGATTACAGGCATGAGTTACCACGCCCAGTCGGGAAAGGCAATTTTTATGAGATCTCACATGGAAACAAAGAACATGATATTGGAAACTAGAGGAGAGGCCATCCTTGTTACAAAGTGGCAAATATCTTGGCTGACTTATCCCTGTCTCAGTCCTCTATAGAAAGCAGAACTTAAGAGAGATGAACTAGGATATTTAGGGAAACAATTTACTAAGTAAAGTGTTAAAGGTGTGGCATGGCTTCTTTTGACTGTTTATAAGAAAATGCAAGACAGAAAAAAAAAAACACAGAATTTTTAATTAAAAGGGAAATAGAACTTAATGAATTGGAAAATTTTCAACCAGGCCTGGTTGTAAAAAAGGAGAAAGTGTGTTTAGGACAGAATACCAAGGGTGTAACCAAAGGAACACCTGAAGAGGAGATGAGTTTGAATAGAAAGATGCCGGATGCTATTCATTAAGTCAACAGAATAATAACCTCAAAGGTATTTCAGAGAGTGCCAGGGCCTAAAGTTAGAACAAATTCAAGGGAGGGGCCCAGCGCACCTTTGGTACCTCAGGATTCATTGCTAGGGACTCTTCAGTTTTCTGCCCCATGCATTCTGGTGCAGTGCTCCTCAGTCAACCCAGATGTGGCTCAAGCATGCCCAGATGCAGCTTAGATTGTCCCTCCAGGAGACACAGGCAATAAATCTTTATAGCATTGCTGTGGTGCTAACTCTGCCCAGGCAGACAACTGCTACAGAAATGGAGCCACTGTAGAGGGCTTCCACCAGTGCAATGCCTAGTGGAACTATGGAATTGGAGCAATCACAGAGAGTCTCCATTAAAGCATTGCCCAGTGGAGCTGTAGGATAAGGACCACTGTTGGGGGCATCCAGTAGGGCAATGTCTAGTGGAGCCGTGGACATGGGGCCACTTCTGGGACCCCAGAACTGAAGAACGACCAGTATGTATCTCCAGCCGGGGAAAGACACAAGCAGAAGACTCCAACCTGTGAGAACTGCAATGTGTACTGTATTGAACAATGCTGTGGTAGTAAGCTTTCCCAGAACATTCGGTTTCCAACTCTGGGTGCCCCAGTATATCTGGAAGGCAGAACATGGAGTCAAGGAATATTATTCTCCACCCTTAACATTTAAGGTTGTTTTCCCTGTTAGATTTTGGACTTCCTTTGGACCTATTACCCTATTTCCTCTTTTCTAATGCGAATGAACATTTAAAAAATTTACCAACTACCTTTCAATCTGCCATTTATTTGCCTTTCCTCAAGGGACTCAAACTCTTTTCCCCTGTCTTGTCACTTCTCTAAAAATGTTCTGCACTTTATTGAAGACACAATGTATGCTGCAATTCAAATCATCTCTTTGAGAACTCTTCATTCTCTGGTGTCTCCTGTGTATATACAAAATGTTCATGTTGATAAATTTTTCTTTGTTTTTCTCTTGTTAGTCTGTTTAGGAGGTTAAGTTTCTCTGCACGAGGTTGACATATTTCTTTCCTTAGGTAACCATTTTTTTATCTACTTACTAAATCTGAGAATTGTTAATATAACACAATTTGACACAAATTTCAAAAATATGAGAAAGTATTTCATGACAGTTATATAGACAAGAAAACTAAAATAAGAAATGAATTAAAACTGATAATATAGGAAATCATAAAATATAACCAATGTAAAACATATTGTTTGTTTCAATATGTTTTTGTAAATTTTTTTTTTTTTTGACATGGAGTCTCGCTCTGTCACCCAGGCTGGAGTGCAGTGGCAGGATCTAGGCTCACTGTAAGCTCCGCCTCCTGGGTTCACGCCATTCTCCTGCCTCAGCCTCCTGAGTAGTTGGGACTACAGGCGCCCACCACCACGCCCAGCTAATTTTTTGTATTTTTAGTAGAGATGGGATTTCACCCTGTTAGCCAGGATGGTCTCGATCTCCTGACCTTGTGATCCGCCCACCTTGGCCTCCCAAAGTGCTGGGATTATAGGCGTGAGCCACCACACCCAGCCTATTTTTGTAAATATTAAAAATACTTGAGTCCAAGGAAAATGTTGTGACCACACTTTGGAAAGAGAAAATATATAACCCTTGAAATTACTGATCCTTTAAGTCTTTTGCTAAAAAAGTAAATAAATACGAAATGTGTGATAAAATCAACTTCTCAGTACCTGGATGAGAAAAGGTTACTCTGAAGGGCAAGACTACAACTGAGAGTTATTGTTCATTTGCTTAGTGACCTGAAGAATAATTGGCACTTTTTGGAATTTTCTTGGTTGGAGGGAGTAATACTTGCCTGCTTTTGCCAGCATGTTTGCCTCCTGGCCAGTCAACAGGGGAATTAGTCTGGTCTATTTTAAAGAGGTAATTTACCCTTGGAATTAGTTAATACCAGTAATGGCTTTGTAAAGTACGAGTCCTATCAAACTAATCTAAACTTGATCAATCAAGGGCAAGCAATAGATGCAATCTTTCTTGACATGAGCAATGATTTTGTTGCTAACTCACATGAAATATTTCTCAGAAAACTGGGAAAATGTGTTCTTGTTAGAGCCTGATTTTTAGTTCATTGTACAACTGTTTGGTCTTGCTAAACAAATATTCACTGCCTTTTTGGCAATCACAGTATAATAACAGCAAGAACAACAATAACAAACATAAAAAAACTATAAGAGGAAATAACAAATATCCTTGATATGTGAACTAAATTTAATTTTACTTACTAACAATGATAATGTCAATTACATTTAGAGTAATGTTGGGCACTTTACATGCAAGTATGTACTGGTTTACAGTGGGTCAACCGTGTGTTAGGTATTATTATAAGGATGCTAAATTTTTTTCTGCTTAAGAGCAAAAATTTGTAAACTCTGGTTATAGCTCCTAAACTGATGATTACTACATTCTATTCTATCATCTCCCAATGCATCATTTTTAATCTGATTTTTTTTGTTTCCCTCTGTTGAAACAAAACAATGTTGCACTTCTCAATACGTTTTTTGGAAGGGGTAGATAATCCCTATTCCAGGCCACTCTTATTCACCTGTTAGATAACTGAAATGTATATACAAATACAGATAGCTTTCACTGGCATGAAAAATATTTATTTCCTACATAAGCTTGCACTTCTTTGACCCCTTTTTCTAAGTATTTGACTTCTATTTTTTAAGTATACCAGAAATACTTCTTCACTAGAAATGATTCCAAATCTATAATTCTGATATCAAAGAATCATTTTAATGCATTTCAGAGTTGGAAGGGATATTTAAGCTTATTTAAATCACTCTTTCTGTGCTTGAATTCCTTTAAAAGCATCAAATTAAACTTTTCAGTTAAATTCAATTACAATTGCATTTATGGAGTACTTCCCCTTAAGCTAGAACTATGCTAGTCTCTAAATATACAAAGATAAGTATAAGGTTTCAGCCTTAGATACTCGTTATTTAATGAAGAGGTAAGGACAAGCATAAATACAAATATAAGTTGATAAAATTAATATATTTGGCAGGGCATGGTAGTCCATGCCTATACTCCTACCACTTTGGGAGGCCAAAGAGAGAGGATCACTTGAGGCCAGGAGTTCAAGATCACCCTGGACAATATAGTGAGACCATTTCTCTACATTTTTTTTTTTTTTTTTTGAGTAGTCAGGTGTGATGGTGCATGCATGTAGTCCCAGCTACTCAGGAGGATGAGGTGGGAGGATTGCTTGAGCCCAGGAGTTTAAGGCTGAAGTGAGTTGATTGTGCCACTGCACTCCAGCCTGAGTGATGCAGCCAGACCCTGTCACTGAAAAACAATAAAAATAAAAGTAAAAAATTAATTTATTAAAGTTTTCATGGTATATAATAACAGCACAGTGTATAGACTCCCTAACATTGTCTGAGGAAGTCAGAGATTTTCAAATAGAAGATTAAATTTAGGACAGGACATAGTGGAGTAGGAGGAGACATAGGAGGAGTCTAGAAAATAGGCTTTCTGATAGAGTGTCTTATTCACATATGCATAATGGGAAGCAACTCAATATACTTGAGACATGGCACTTGCCACATCACATCAAATTTTGTTTTTTGCCCAATTGTCTCTGAATAGATTGAAAGGATTTGCAAAAAAAAAAAAAAAAAAAAAAAAAAAAAAAGGTACTTCATTTTCCTATTTCTGGTTCCCAGCAAAATATCTAACTAATTGATAATCTTTTTTAAGAAAAGTTTACCAGGCTATAAAATCATGACTCATAATCATTAACGGTATAACTGGAGAGATAGGTTTAGATGAGATCACTCATAATGTGTATCTAGAGTTAGATGAAATGTCTCAAGATTTAACTTAATGGAGATCAATATTGAAAGGTGAAAATGAGTAAAAAAAAAAATCTACACAAATAATTAAAGAGTAGTTAGACATGTTAGGAAATACAGATACTAATGCAAAGGCAAACAAAATAGACATGTCTTTCAAGAATATGTGTGTAGGCAAATGGTAGCAAAATGTTAAGCAAGGGAAATGTATTCATTAATTATAACTGGTAGAAGGTAAATGAAGACCTTTGGGGGATTGTTTCATAAAGGGGTTGGGATTTAACTCATTATACTGAGCTGAGGAGTAAACTTGTGGTAAAAGAATCACATCAAGTAATTTTTAAGAGTAGTCCTATAAGGCAGGTTCTGCACATATCCCATATTACAGGTGAGAGCACTATGATTAGAGAGCTTAGAGAATTAAATAAATAATCATGGTTATTTCAGCTAATTATCTGCATATCTGAGATATGAATCAAGGTTACTGACTCATGGTGGTGTGTTAGACCTGGCTCAAATTCTTGAGAGCCATTTATTAAATGTCTGGAAAATGTGAAAGCCAATGGTCAAACCATTGGTAGTTGGAAATATGTCATGAGGTCATGTTGAGAATATTTACACCACAAAAATTGAGAAGCACTATGCCAAAAACTTTTTTTTATTTTTTATTTTTTAGTAAGATAGCCAGTTTACTGCCAAATCACTGCAGGGTCCACATTATTAACTACTCCTGTACTATGTATTTAGGTCTAAGAGTAGTTTATAAGTAAAGAAACTTATGTAGACTCAAACTTCAGGTGTTTTACTCAAACATATGTTATTATTTTTATTATTTGGGAGATGGAGTCTCACTCTGTCATCCAGGCTGGAATACAGTGGCATAATCTCGACTCACTGCAACCTCCACCTCATGGACTCAAGTGATTCTCCTGCCTCAGGCTCCCAAGTAGCTGGGACATAGCACTTCTCATATCACCTGCCACCACACCTGGCTAATTTTCGTATTTTTAGTACAGATGGGGTTTTGTCATGATGGTCAGGTCAGGCTGGTCTTGAACTCCTGACCTCAAGTGATCGCCTCCCAAAGTTCTGGGATTACAGGCATGAGCCACTGTGCCCAGCCATATTATTATTTTTGATGGCAGCAAAGGCCAATCTAGAACAGCTGCTGCAAGGATGCCAGCTGCAGCAGGGGAGGCAGGGCCAGGGCTGCATGCTCTGCAAAGCCAGTGGGAGCTTGAAATAGGCAAGATCCCCATCCCCTACCAAATTAGCGAGGCAGGAGATTAGATTCTTGGGTGCCACCACAGCTGCCCAGCCATGGCTCCACATCCCAGCACCCCTGTGTTTTCCGAGGCCCAGGAGGATCCCTGCCCCTGCAGGCCTGAAAGTGCCTGTTCCCACTCCCTGTCCTTTCTGGGCTCCTGATGCCCACTCCAGGGCCAAATAAATTTGTGGACAATTCTGGGTGCTGTTTCAACTTGGCTGGGTGGTTGTGCCCTCAGGGTGGCGCTAACATACCAGCCCCTTGCTACCTTGGCCGTCTCTGGACTTTGGGCACCAATGACAGCAGGAAGGGAGCCAGAGTCACTGAAAGTTTCCCGGCATGGGCCTAGAGGCACCTCTTGACACAGATAGCCTGGTCTCCATGGATGGCATGTTAAAGGCAGACAGGTTCCTAGGTGGGAAGAGATGGGTCCCTAGTGAAACCCCACCTTCAGGCCCGGGACATTCAGAAGCCTGGGTTCTGCACTGCCGATTCTGAACAAAGTCTGCTCCCAGAGAGAAAACTTCAGTGATGACCTTCAGCCAATCAGATGGTGCTTTTTCCAGGCCTGTTGGTGGCTGCCCATGGACGAATCAGCATGCACGTCCTCCATTCTGAGCACATAAAAACCTCAGACTCAGCTAGACTCTCTCCTTCATCAGGATAACCTTCTTGTGGAAAGGAGCTGCCCTCTACAGGTCTCCTCTCTGCTGAGAGCTGGACATTGGTCACGATGTCCTGCTTGAGGAAAGGAGCTACTCTCTTTGGGTCTCCTGAGAGCTGTTTTGTTGCTGAGAGAAGCTCCTCTCTGCCTTGCTACCCTCCAGTTGTCCACATGTCTCATTTTTCCTGGATATGGGACAAGAACTTCGGACCTGTCAAATGACTGAAAGAGTAGTAACACAAACAGGGCTGAAATACACTCCCCTTCCCCACCCCCACCACATTGTGGGTGACAAGGAGAGAAGACCTGCTGCCCCTCAGGGAGTGCAGACCTAGGGGCTCCCCAAGCCAGAGCTGTGATACCCTTTTTGGGGCTCTGTGGTTCCTGGTGTCTCCAAACTTCCCAGTGCCACCACATTCCCCTGGTCCAGATGTGGGTACCTGCAGCAGAAGCCACTTGTGGTACATCTGATCCTTGCACAGAGTTGGTGCCTGCGCTGGCGCTTGGAGCTGCCCACCCCACCACAGCAGCCAGCACGCCTGGCTGTGTGTAGTGCAATGTCTGGACACCACGTTCACTCACTCAGACACCACTTGCCGCTCTACACTTGACTTGCCCTTGGCAGGTGTGGGATCCAGTCTGGTAGTGTGAGCCAAGCGGTCTGAATGAGCCCAGTGGGCCTAAGCAAAACTCGAGCAAAGGCCCCACTGGTCACAGAGATTTCTGTCTGGAAAAACGTCACCCTAAGGATCCTGTGACATTTGGATTCTATGTTTTAGGATGGTACATGTGTTCCAGATCTATAAACTTCTGAAGTACCACTTAAAATGTTATCTTACAAACAAATGCTGAGGCAGGGAATTTTCATATATAGTGGTATATTCTTATTAGCATTGCTTAACATTGAAAAACTGGATGCAAACTAAAAACTTTCATACATGGAATACTATGAAGCTTTTAAAAAGAATAAAGCAGTTTTACATATTTGCACAGGGAATAATCTCTAAAATATATTATTAAATGAATAAAACAAAGTGTACAGAATTGCATTTAGTATGTTATTTGTGGTCAATATTTAAGTACAGGTCTACATGCATACAGTATGTATGAAATGTTTTATAAGAAACTGGTAGAAGTTTCTTCATTTGGGAAGAAGCTCTGGGAAGCTTAAAGAAAAAATTTGGAGTGAGACTTCTAATATATTGTTTTGTGCTTAGATTACCTATTAAAATAATTCAGTAAAAACATTAAGAAGATGGATACTTAATGAAGGATTGTTAACAGATATGAAGACCTTCCAATTTTAGATATTTTAATGTTTACATAGATTTTTAAAATTATAAATATCTTCAGAACCAGCTTTCTTACTGTACTCCTCCATCTCCTCCCCCAAATATGCCCCTAAGGAACTCCTGGAAATCCCTTTAACTCATTAAACTAAATTTTTGACCCTTGATCGCTTATTGCTAGATCAACTTAAGTACTTATATGTTCAGTAGATAATCATTGGTACCTTTGATCTCTCTGATAATACTCCAAATTTGCTACACACCAAATATTATTTATTCTTCTCACAAGGAAAATGTTTCCACTTTTTCTGTACAACTCTCATTGCTGCTATATTAGGTATTATTTTTAGCAATAAGACTACTACTACTATTTCCTCTTTCCTAACATTGTACAATCCCACTGTATTTTTAATGTATTGCTGTATTTATTTTTCTAAATCACTAATTTATGTTATCCAATTAATTAAAATGTTCAATCAATGGCTTCTACTTTGTACAAAATGAAGGGAAAATACTTTAATCTCCTAGCTAAATCTCTTTACATTGTAGTTTGGAATTAATATAATAAGATCAATTATATAAATTAGGACGAAGTACCTGAAAAAGATTCACCCAAGATATGGAAGCAGTTATTTAGCATTAATGTGAGGATGCAGTACACACAAAGTAATATAAAAGAACAGAAGTTATGATAAAATGATCTAAAATCATTACAAAATATGAACTTCAATAGATCAGAGAGATCTTACTAGTTGGTCAAATGGCACCCCTTTATGACAGTAGAAATAGCATCTTTCTGTCTATAAGGCTGTGGAAGAAAAATACACCTCCAAAAGGCTGATAAAGTGAATGTAGTTATTGATTCACGGAATGTTTCCCCCAGAGACTAAATTAAATGTTCCATCTATCAGGTCATCATAGTCTGTGAAATTGTATGCATGACTAAACCTGCAGTTTTGAAATTGACATTGATGAGTATTATCTGCCACAAATACAAAGGTCTATATAGATATAATTTAAAATTTATATCACAAGCAAATTTCAGATCTAATGATCTCTATTTATTTGCTAATGCAGGTCATTTGTGGCCAGGTCCTTGAGAAATCAGGCTTCATAGTCACTTACTTATGTCTGCTTTAATCTCTTTATCTCACATTTATCATATTATTTATTTCTGATAGTCTACAGACTTACATTGTAGATTTGTTTATTATTATTTTGCTATATAATACTTTAATATCTTTAGAATTTACTTTTATATATGTTAACATATGGGTATCTATTTGTCAATCTATCTTATCTATCCTATCATCATCTACTAATATTTTCAATTCTATTTGCTCAAAAAAAATTGCAGATTTTTTTCTTTATGAATTAAGGTAGATCCCATATCACATTTTAAAATCACTTATTTAGGTATAATATACATAAAAAGGGAACAAATCATATAGTTCACAACTGGATATGTTGAATTGAACATACCTATGTAACCAGCTCCCAAAAACCCAAGAAATAGAACATTAACATCATCCTTCAGGCCCCTGCTGACCTCCTTTTTTGTCCTTAACCCCAAGTGTAACAGCATAGAAAAATTCATCTGTTTCTGTGGTTGATACAAATATAATTATATATCATAATTTTTTGTTGTTTTTAGTCTTCTTTGATGAAGAGTATATTTGAAGGATTCATGTATTGTTTCCTGTCCTGAGAGACCATTCATTCTCATTGCAGTAGGGAGTTGGCATGTTAGTATGTCACAATTTATTTATCCATCCAACTGCTGGTGGACATTTGAGTGATTTTCAGGTTGTGACTATTAGAAATAATGTTAATACGAACAGACAGTACATATCTTCCTAGGTATGCATTTCAGATGGATATATGCCTAGGAGTAGAATTACTGGATCATAGGAAATGCATATATTCAACTTTAGTAGGTGATTCCGAGCAGTTTTCCGAAGTGTCTGTAACAATTTACAGTCACACTATTATTTGTATATGACAGTTCTAGTTGCTCTAAATTCTTGCTATCAATTACTTAGAAGTTTTTTTTTTTGTAGTCATTTTAGTGGGTGAGAATCAACACTTTTGCAAGTCTATCTTCATTCAGTATTTTTGATAAATTGCTTCCTATTGATCTGTAGATCATCGTATACTGACTGATACTGCAACTAGAGTATATTTGTATGACTCCTCACTGAATTTCTCTCCCAAATTATTACTTTTCTCATCTGTTTGTGCAAATGTACTTTAGAATAATATTTCTAGAAATTCTGTTGAGATTGCATTAATTATATAAACTAATCCAAGGAAACATAAAATCTTTACCATAGTCAGTGTTTTTTTCCAGGATGACTCTATTGCATGTGCATATATTGTGTGTCAAGGCATTAGGCAATGAGGTGGCCCTGTTCACATACATGGATATAAGTGATTTTTCATTTATTCCTGATTTCTTAAGACTTTCAGTAAATTTTACCATTTTTATCAAGATCTCTGAAAGATCTGAGTTTTCTTTTTTTTCTCCGTAAGAGCTGTATGAATTTTCTATCGATTCTGTATCACACATTTATTAGATAAAACAGCATCTATTTATTATCTCAGATCTTTATTCAACTTTACACTTTTAAGTGTAACACCAGCCTTCTTGGGCTAAAGTCAAGATATTTGCATTGCTGTATTCCTTACTGAAGGCCCTGGTGGAGAATCTGGTTTCCAGGACCTTCAGGTTATTAGCAGAATTCAGTTCCATATAATTGCAGGACTGAAATATCCATTTCTTTTCTAGTTATCTACTGGAAGTTTTTCTTAGCTACTACAGTCCATGGACTTGACTTAAATCACACTCCCCACTGTCCTTTCCAAAACTGGTAATGGTACACTGAATCCTTATTACTGTTTGAATCTCTCTGACCTCCCTTTAGGCCTCATCTGTCCTGCTTTACTCTTCTGCCTTATTTCTCTGACTCCAGCTGCCAAAATGTCCCTGCCGCTAAGGGATTTGATTGGGCCCACAATAATTGTCCATATAATATTTCCATTTGAGGTCCGTAATATTCATTACATTTGCAAAATGTGTTCATATCAGTACCTGCATTAGTGTTTGAATAACCAAAAGAATGATGGGAGTTATTTCACTACTACATGAACTAATGGGTTAACCTGTTACCCCTTCATGGATGCTGGTACCCATTTGGGACTCTAATGAGACAGATAATTTTATTACTCATGTCATAGCAAGCAGTACCTGTATTAACATATTTGCTCAAGTTAACATTTCCCCTAAGTCCCTCAGGTGCCATGCAGAAAGCCAGATGATACTTGTACATGCAGTAGGTTGGACTGGAGAGGAACCCAGACCCACGTGCCTAGCACTTTTCAAGCAAGCCATAAATAGTATAGTTAGCAGCAAATAAGCCAGTCCTCCTCCCATCAGGGAGCATACAGTTTCAAAGTTTTCACACTGTAGTTTCTTCAATCTATTTAGTTGCCCATGTGACAAGCCATAGAGACTATTATCAAAAGGTAAGACAAGCCTGGCATTCTGGCAAACTAAGCAAGAGTGTGCAGGGATGCTCAGGGCTTGTGGCAAACTGCCTCTCTCAACACATTTCTTCACATAAGTATTTCATCTGTGGCTGCTCACTCAGTTCCTCTTTTATATTATTTCTCACTTATTTTGCTCTTGCTCTTTCCATGCCAACCGAATGTTTCTTCAAATGGCACTTCCATTCATGTTTACGCTGTGTGTGTATATGTACATGTGCATATATGTTATCTTTGTATATGCTTCTAACATAAGGTCCACATAAGTCCAGTGCTACCAGAATAATTTTCTGCAACGATGGAAATTGTATGTCATTTGCACTGATCATATGTGGATACTAAGCACTGATATTCAATCACATAATTAAATATTTACATTTAATTCAATTGAATTGATTTTATATAGCCACTGTGGCTAGTAGACTGTGCAGTACTAGATGTTCCATGTACTTGCAGTAATCATCTCTGAATACTCGCATGCCTAACTCTACAATCTTCTCAAGCCTTTGTCCAATTGATGCATTTTGTGTGAGACCTTTTCTGCCTTCTCTATATAACGTTGCAACTACTTCCCTCCTCACTTATAACCTCCATCCCCTATCTGTTCTACAGTTTTACTCTATAGCACTTATTGCTTTGTTACATAAAGTGGGATTATACATTTTTAATGTTTATATTTATTTAAGATTTTTGGTGGTATTTGACTGATATCATTTATCTTTTCCCAATTATAATTTTTGTCCTTTGTTTTTTGAAATCGAATGTATTACTTTTTATTTTTCAGTAACTTTCATTCTAAGATTCTCAGGCTTTTAACTTATTTCTACACCTAATAGTCTCTACAAAAAATAAGCAATTCATCTCTTCTGTAGGCTATAGGGTATTGTATGACTGACTATCACTTGTTAATATATTTAAAGAGTGAAACTTACTGTACACATATTAAGAAGAAATAATAAACAGATTCAAAAGTCTCCACATGGAATGCTGAATGTGACAAATGAATCCAACTTTATGACATAATTAAATTGAGGACAATGGAGGGATAAATAACCTTGAAAAATTATTTGAATGGATAACTGTGAGGCTAAGAACACAAAACAATAGCCATAAATAGCACACTCTTCTTGGGAAATTTGTTTCTCACAGGAATGCAGGAGTCTAGTTGACAAATTTCAAAATTACTTTCTATGTATATTAAGTTTGTACAAATACATAAATAAATTATAGATAATGGAAACCAGGTTTCTCATTGCCAGAATAAGAAGTTAATAAAGCAAGAGAGGGAGGTTATAATAAACTCTCTGGTTCTAGATCAGAGTCAAAGATATTATTATGAGCTCATGTTTATTTTAATATATATGTGTGTATGGGTATATATGTATATATAAAAACTTGCAAGAACCTTTGAATATTTACATGGTTCACTCAGACATCTATCAGTAGATAACTGGCTTTCATCAAGTTGATGAATATATAAAGAGTTATAGATATGTATGTATATATGAGTTAGTGTAATTGTATAATTACTAGGTCTATCAGCTGAAAGGGCCTAGAATCAGTGACAACACTGCAATAATATAGTTTTAGTTGTTGTTCTTAATTTATATACCATATAATTATACCTAAATTAAGGTTTTGTTTGTTTGTTTGTTTGTTTGTTTTGACAAAACATGCTTAACTTTTACTACTAAGTGTGATTTTGGACATTATCAATTACTTTACTTTTGATTCTCTAAACAAGTTAAGTATATTTCAGTTACTCTGATAAATAACGTAGGCTTAAATTGATTAATTTTATCTCTTTAGTGTAAACTGTATTTACAGTTTAGACAAACTTCAGCATATAGTTGGGCATATAGACCTAATTCTGGACCATCAGTGTACATTTTGGAGAGATTTTCCCTAGTATATTCATATACCTTTACTTAAATTAGGTCTTATCTAAGATTCTCATTATTTCAATTGTAATGAATAGAAATCATCTCTAAATTGATAAGAATTTGTCATCTACAATTAAATTCGTAGTTAGTCCTAAACAAGATGCTATTTTAATCTGTTTATATACAAGCATAAGTTAAATAGAGTAAAAATACTAAGTGTTAATAGAATCATCACTTTATTTTATTTATTTTTTTAGTTTTTTGAGACGGAGTCTCACTCTGTCACCCAGGCTGGAATGCAATGGTGTGATCTCTGCTAACTGCAACCTCCACCTCCCAGGTTCAAGCAATTCTCCTGCCTCAACCTCCTGAGTAGCTTGGATTACAGGCGCCAGCCACCATGCCCGGCTAATTTTTGTATTTTTAGTACAGACCGGGTTTCACCATGTTGATAGGCTGGTCTCAAACTCCTGACCTCGTGATCTGCCCCCCTCGGCCTCCCAAAGTGCTGGGATTACAGGCATGAGCCACCACACCCATCCTAGAACCATCACTACTGTAGAAGATTGATTGGTGGTCTCCCCAAAAATATGTCTATACTGAAACTGTGAGTGTGACCTATTTTGGAAAAACGATCATTACAGATAAAATTTAGTTAAAAATCTTGAGATGATAATACTGGATTTTAAGTGGACCCCGAATCTGATGACAAATGTTCTTATTAGATAAAAGAAGAAGAAAAATACAGAGGAGAAAATGATGAGATGATAGAGGTCTATTGTATTTATACCGTCACAGGACAAGGAATACCTGGAGCCACTGGAAGCCAAAAAAGGCAAAAAAAGGATTCTCCTCCAAAGCCTTCATGGAGAACACTGATGGAAGCAAGTGAAAAAGTTGATTTGAGACCACTGGCTTGCAGAACTGTGAGAGAATACATTTGTTTTTTCTTTCTTTTTTTTTTTTTTTTGAGGCGGAGTCTGGCTCTGTCGCCCGGACTGGAGTGCAGTGGCCAGATCTCAGCTCACTGCAAGCTCCGCCTCCCGGTTTACGCCATTCTCCTGCCTCAGCCTCCTGAGTAGCTGGTACTACAGGCGCCCGCCACCTCGCCCGCTAGTTTTTGTATTTTTAGTAGAGACGGGGTTTCACCATGTTAGCCAGGATGGTCTCGATCTCCTGACCTCGTGATCCGCCCGTCTCGGCCTCCCAAAGTGCTGGGATTACAGGCTTGAGCCACCGCGCCCGGCCTGTTTTTTCTTAAATTTGTTTAATTGCAATTTAATAATTGCACATATTTGTAGGATACAAGGTGATTTTTTTCTTTTTCTTTTTTTTTTTTTTTTTTTTTTTTTTTGAGACAGAACCTCACTCTGTCACCTAGGCTGGAGTGCAGTGGCACAATCTCGGCTCACTACAACCTCCACCTCCTGGGTTCAAGCGATTCTCCTGCCTCAGCCTCCCGAGTAGCTGGGACTACAGACACCCACTACCACGCCGGACTAATTTTTTGTACTTTTAGTAGAGACAGGCTTTCACCGTGTTAGCCAGGATGGTCTCGATCTCCTGATCTCGTGATCCGCCCATCTCAGCCTCCCAAAGTGCTGGGATTACAGCCATGAGCCACTGTGCCTGACCAGGAGGTGATTTTTTATATCTATTTTGTGTAGTAATCAGTTCAGTGTAATTATGTATCTATCATCTCAAACATTATTTGTTTCTTTCCATTGGGAACGTTCAATATGCTCCTACTAGCTCTTTGATACTATATATTATTGTTAACCATTGTCATCCTGCAGTGGTATAGAACACTAGAACTGATTCCTCATGTCTAGCTGTAATTTTGTATTCTCTTAAGCCACCAATTTTGTGATGATGTATAAGGCAGCCTAGGAAAGTAATATACCTTTATTCAACCTTAATTGTCCTTCAATGGAAATTTGCTGAAAATCTTTAGTGGCATAGATCACTTCTTTCACTATACCTTTTTCTTCCCTATCTATTGATCTGGTTTTTTGGCCCTTTTTTCCAAAATAGGTCACACTCACAGTACCTGTTAGTACTAGAATAGCCATTGACCTGCATCAGAGGCATTAGTATAAACTAAACCAAAACAAAACAAAGCAAAGTAAAAAAATCCTCACTTTGTCTAACATGAAGTACAAGTTTCACAGTTTATTAATTAAATGGACAGATAATTTACTTTCTCTCATAAAGTCAGCAAAATATGTACTTCTGGTTCCTTTTTATACCAGCTATAGTTTTTTTTTCTGTAAAATATTAGGAATCTGCCTTCTTATGTAATGTCAGATTTCTCAATATTGTGTTTCACACTAAAGATAGAAGCTGAATTTTCTATGTATTCACCCCACCTCAAAAAAAAAAAAAAAATCTGTTTCAAAATCTAGTTTACTATAAAAATAAAATATTAATTGTAATACATTTTGATTCTAAGATATTTCTAATTTTATAAATTATTGTTCTTAACGCACTGAATTTTTATTACCATATGACTTTTTCTGTAGCATTATTATGAAATAATGAATAAACTAAACTTTTGCTTGTGAAGATACAATAATTATTGAACATTCAATACAATTGAATAAAATGCATTAAAGAGGAAGAAGTCAACATTTGTAAAATAAAAATGAAGATTTGGTCAGAGAAAATTCACTCCTTTGACCATTATGATGAATATCATAAACATAATGAACACGTATAAGTTGAAAAAAAAGCTGAAAGCCGATCAGCTAAGAACAAGAATAGAGAATAAATTTTTGAGTGTTTGAGGAGAAAGGGGAATTTTAAAACAGTCACATGGGAAGGGGGAGAGATGACTCAACCAGTAATGATTGCCTAGCAAGATGAAACATGCATTTTAGGCTCATTGTCATGAAGCTGAATTTTTAAAATATTTGTCTTGAGGCAAATTCTACTGTGCTGAATATAAGGAGAACCGTATTTCTGTAAGGTAGTGGCTTTGTCAAGCAAGACAAATGGAGGCAGTCAGTTGAGAGTTTGTTGGGGAAGTAGGAGGAAAGGATGGAGAGATATGGAGCCATGAGGCAAAGTAGATGATGTCAAGTAAATGGTGTAAAGTAGATGGTAAAGTAGATAAGAAACAGACACTCTTAATCAACATCTGTAGGAAAAAGTTAAATCTATTATCCTTTAAAACCCTTTCTTAGTATGTAGGTGTTTCTAGGGTATTATTTTGCTTTTTTTTTTTCTTTCTTTGAGACGGAGTTTTGCTGTTATTGCCCAGGCTGGAGTGCAATGGTGTGATCTTGGCTCACTGCAACCTCCACCTCCCGGATTAAAGCGACTCTCCTGCCTCAGCCTCCCGAGTAGCTGGGATTACAGGCATGCGCCACTATGCCAGGCTAATTTTGTATTTTTCGTAGAGATGGAGTTTCTCCATGTTAGTCAGGCTGGTCTTGAACTCCCAAACTCAGGTGATCTGCCTGCCTCGGCCTCCAAAAGTTCTGGGATTACAGGCTATTATTCTACTTTTAATATTATTTTATTATTTTTAGATAATTTGTCTCTCTTGTTTCTCCTTACCTATTTTGTAAACTCTTCATGAGAAGAGAATTTATCTTGTACTTTATACATACTCTGAGGACTCCTAAATTTTTATACTCATGCAATTGTCATTCAATAGAAATGTGAAATGAATATCTCTTGATGTTTTTACCAATCTTCATTTTTCAATTTTTAGCTCATATACATAATGCATAAATATACAGTCTACGTTTTGACTCATTTAAGTAGGGCTATTTTAGGATATGATATTTTATGAATGTAGATGATCCTTCTTAGCTTCAATAATATAGTGGCATTAATTCATCTAAATGGAGCTTTTAATGTCACTGTACATTTCCTGCTAAATGGCATGCATACATTTCTGCATATATTAACTTTTTGGCATAAATTTAACATTTATTTTTTACTTATTCTATACATATATGAATATATATGTATATGTATGAAGTGTATACTTTTTCCTTGTTTGATTTTTCATATTTTCATGCAAATGGATAAATATGTTAAAAAAATCATAATGGGTGTTAACTGAATAATAAATCCAAATAAATTTGGAAAGAAGGATTTTCTTTCTCATAAAAGGTTGCAGCCTTACAGTGTGGCCATGCTGACAGGTTGGGAACCATAGGTCTTGGTCAGAAACTGGAAACAGACATTTCAAGGGAGTGGCAAGGGAACAGGAATTTATGCTGAGCAGGATGGCCAGATATAGAGGAGTCATGAATATTTACGAAAGGAGAAACATGCACATGTACAGTTGAACTTCATGCCTGTCTGTGGGTCCCATGTCCAAAAAATTAACATGATCCAATGGTGGAGTTTCCAGCCCTCTGTACTCAAAAGGTGAAGCAGAAGACATGAAAAATCCTCACTGTACATTATTCATAGATTGGCCAGAACCACCTTCCTGGTTGGTTGTCTCTTATCAGGAAGGAATACTGGTAAGTTGTTTCATTGAAGCTGCTAAAAGGGAAGAATTTGCATTATTAGACAGTTGTTAAAAATAGGCTGTGCAGAGCCTTTTGAAAGGGCTGTTTTGCCTGGGTGGGGTGGCTCACACCTGTAATCCCAGCACTTTGGGAGGCTGAGGCAGGTGGATCAGGAGGTCAGGAAATTGAGACCATCCTGGCTAACACAGTGAAACCCTGTGTTTACTAAAAATACCAAAAATTAGCCAGGCGTGGTGGCGGGCGCCTGTAGTCCCAGCTACTCGGGAGGCTGAGGCAGGAGAATGGTGTAAACCCGGGAGGTGGAGCTTGCAGTGAGCCGAGATAGCGACACTGCACTCCAGCCTGGGCGACAGAGCAAGACTCCATCTCAAAAAACAAACAAACAAACAAACAAACAAAAACAAAAAGAAAGGGCTGTTTTCTGTTTAGTCCTTAGGGAAGAAAGCCTAATGATGATTAGTGAGGGGCCCCAGTGTAAAAATGTATGTCCAACCTCCCATTCTGTCATGGTTGGGAACTCAATTTTCACGATTTCTCCTAGGTTCCCTTGGCCAAGAGGGTGTCCATTTAGTCATGTGAGAGGCTTGGGATTTCGTTCTTTCTCACAAAGGAATTCATAGGAAGTCAGATACCTGCACATTAAGGCCACATGTTTAGTCATTCACTGTTACTAACACAACCTCACTTTTAAGCTCAATTTTCTTCAGGTTCCTCATCTTAAGAAAGTTGAATTTACACTGAGTAATTTGTAAATTTGTGTTGCTTATGATTTAAGGCTAAGTATTTTTTTAGGTAATGTTGCTGAAAAAAAAGTGTAAGAAAAACAAAACATTATAAGAATAGATTCAATGACAAAAAAACTATTCCCATAAAAGGGTTTTGTATAAAAATAATGAACATTTGCCTAATTGTGCTCATAACGTGGAAATTTTATTAAATTATGCAAATATTTTTGAAGTTCCCTTATAGTTTATAAGTATAATGGTATATTATTAATAGGAATAGGTATATGTTTCATTTTTTTAAATCCCACTATTTCAGAAATATTATTTGAGTTTGCAGAGATATGAGTTAAATAACTAAACACAAGTTGCCAGCGTGGATTGTTGAGAGACTGTTTTCTATGGTTGTCTTGCATTTCTGAACATCTTGAGATGAGGCAATTATGCTTGTTGGTCTCAGCTATCTTTCTAAAGATGTCTGTATGCTAAATGGGTTTGTCATACATGGATAAATATCTATTGCCTTGAGGCAAAGGGCAGATTTGCTTTTAGGATTGGAATGTGGAGATATTGTTTTCCTCTATAGCAGACAGTGAATGTGTTCACTCTCCAGTTCAATCAATGCAGTGCCTGAATCCAAAGCAAAGAATGAGCATGCTTTAAGTCATGACTGTTTTCTAAGTGGAGGACCCCTATTCTTTAATGAAAACCACTTCATATACAGGCATCCACTGGGTCTACATTGCCTTGAATCTGTGAGATTTGGCTGGAAATCACGTGTTGATATTCATCCTGATTGCTGTGCTGTGAGTAATGGGGTCCTTTCTCTCTGACTCATAAGTGTTGTCTTCTGCCAGTAACTATGAAATTGTGGCAGGCTAACTTGTTGACTGGCAGGTAAGGTAAAATTTCAGACCCTTGTTATTTCTTGACATTTTGGTGTGAAAAAGTGAATGCTCATAGTGAGATGGCTTTTTCTGAAGATTTGGTAGACAATTTATAGGACTTGAGGGAGTCCATAGACATTAGTAGCAACAGGTACATCAATTTTAAGGAAAATTGGTGATATGCTCCAGGATTTTGTTGACTTTTTGTAAAGAGGAATTGAGACGTGAGTGTTGGAAAATGGTTCAAAAATCAGTCTTCTGAGTGTTGTCTTGGTTGGTGGTAATTCTTCTTCCAGAAGAGGCATTTTCTTGCTGTCTGGCATTCAGATAAGTTTGTTCCACTGCAATCATTAGTACTATGATTTATCCTGGATGAGCGGAAGGTTCTGACTTTTCTCTCTGACAATAGATACAGAGATATGTTAACTCTGCTGCACAAAAAAAAGAAGAAAATTCATTAATACTATCAGTCAAAAATCAGAGAATTTTTAAAACTTTGGGACATTGGGAGAGAAAGAGGTGCTTGTTAGGAAAACATGGCAAGAGGTAGCCATTGTACAGTTCAAAGTCCTCTATCATGACAGCATTGTATTAATTAAGAAATAAATAGAGAAATAATTTTTATTGAGTTATTGACAGTGAGTATAGAGTATTATAAGGGATTTGGTAGTCTTGGGAAAATTTCTGTGAGACAGACAACTCTCATGTGAAAGCACAGATAAAGTGTTGAATACTATTGTAGATTTTATTGCTCCAAATCAGGTTTAAAATACCAGTGAAGTGAACTTCAAGAGAATAAGCAACAGACCCAAATAAATCTACATAAATTCTTGCAATCATCCTTTCTAACATGAAAGGCACCCCTCTCTCTCTTGAGTTAAAAGTGGCCAGAAATATGAGATAGTATCAGGACAATTGTACAGAAAATGACTCAAATAAAAATAAACTTTTTAAAAGGGACTATTTAAGCATCTTATAGATTTTGGATATTAGACCTTTGTAGGAGGCATAGATTGCAAATGTTTTCTCTAGCTCTGTAGGTTTTCTTTTTACCCTGTTGATAGTTTCTTTTGCTGTGCAGAAGTTCTTTAGTTTGATTAGGTCCCACTTGTTAATTTTTGTTTTTTGTTGCAATAGCTTTTGAGGTCTTTGTGCACAATTCACAATAGCAAAATGTGGAATTAACCTAGAAACCCATTCATACTAGAGTGGATAAAGAAAACGTGGGCCACGTACACCGTGGATTACTATGTAACCATATAAAAGAATGAAAGTATGCCTTTGCAGCAACATGGGTGCAGCTGGAGGCCATTGTTCTAAGTAAATTAATACAGGAACAAAAACATCTAAATACCACATATTCTCATTTATAAGTGGGAGCTAAACAGTGAGTTCCAATTGACTCAAAGAAGGAAACAATAGACACTGGAGCCTACATGAGGGTGGAGGGTAGGAGTAGAGTGACAATCAAAAAATTATCTATTGGATGCTATGCTCACTACCCTGGGCAACAAAACAGTTTGTACACCAAACCTCTGTGACACAGAATTTACGCATAAAACAAAACTCCACGTGTACCTCCTGAACCTAAAATAAAAGTTGGAAGGGGAAAATGAGCCTAGGCCAGCCAGAGAGGTAAACTGTATGGTTCCAGAGGAAAAGCAAAGTGATGTGGCTGTGATTGATGAGTCAAGGGATCCTCAAAGCTGAAGTTGTTGGTGCTGGTAATGACTTTACAACCAATGTGAGGTACGAAACATTAGAACAAAATATTATAAATCTGGTTGAGCATCAAGCAACAATAATGCTGCATGAAACCAAAAGTAAATATTCCTCAATCACTGGTTTGGAGACACTCTTGTCCTCTATTGATTCTCATCTGTCTTCAGCTGCTTTAACATGAAAGATGATTTTCTTCTCTCTTCAGCTGATTTAACATGAAAGATGGTTGGGGTGGAGATTAATTCCAGTTATTTCCAAGAGTGACTATGGCTATACATTCTCAGAGAAATTTGAGGAGGGAAGAGAACCAAACTTTTATGTCTCTTTTAAATATTGATGCAGAAGTTTCTGGAGTTCGGGTAAGTTTTTGAGTGGAGAAAGCACCCTAACATGAACTTGTGTGTGGCACCTTTTAGGACCATGTAATGTATGTTGTTGTTTCTATCTCTATATGTATAGTAAGAACTGATGTATTGTGAACTGCTTCTTATATTCTATGCTCCCTCTTCCCCATCCTGTAAGTCCTAAAGTAGATTCTCTGATTGAGGGGAACTGAAAGTGCAGAACTGCTTGTATTTTTAAGATTCCAATATGCTAATAAAACCTATGAGGTAAAACCTCTGCTATAGATATTTTGATGATTAGAACCTCTGGCAAATGAAGGCAACCTCCACCGAGAAGCACTCTTTGGAATTTTGAATGTGTTGCCTATCTCTAATAGGATCGGTTGTGGACAGCTATCAGGTATACCCTTTTTTGAAAAGCACCTCTTGTCTTGCTACTGGAATTTTGTTGAAACTACATATCTGACCCAACGAGGCCATTTGACTCTCTAGTTTGAAATTCTCAATTTGCTGTAGATCATCTTGGATGTCATGACTAACATAGTGGATAGTATACAACAAATCTCACTAGTCAAATGGAGATGATATATTCTAGAATGCAGCCTAACAGCCCCTGTAGCAACTTGATTATACATAAAATAGTAGCAGTTGTCTCTCTGATGAAACTTTTATCTCTCATTTCACCATATGAAGAAAAAGCACTAGCCTGATAGGTGAAAGTCTGTAAGTGGAGGACCCTAAGTTCCTGGTCCACATTACACACACAATGCATTTATTAAAACATACCAAGAAGCTGATACATAAGTTTGAAAATTGTAGTTAAATTTACTAATATCAAAAATTCTTCTTCCCTGGGACCATGGACCCCTAGTTTGAGGTTAAGGATATATAACATGCTATTGTTTTTATTTCAGGGGTATATTCTTTTATATAAAAGTTTTATTCTGATTTAATTCACACATACATTTTACCAATTTAATGTATAAGATTCAATGGTGTTCATTATATTCAAAGAGTTGTGTAACTATCAACACAATGTTAAAACATTTTCATCATCATAAAAAGAAATTCTGTGGGGTGGGTACAGTGGCTCATGCCTGTAATCCCAGAACTTTGGGAGGCTGAGGCGGGTGGATCACCTGAGGTCAGGAGTTCAAAACCAGTCTGACCAACATGGTGAAACCATGTCTCTACTAAAAATATGAAAATTAGCTGGGCGTGGTGGCGGGATCCTGTAATCCTACCTACTTGGGAAGTTGAGGCAGGAGAATCACTTGAACCAGGGAGGCAAAGGTAGCACAGAGCCAAGATCACACCATTACACTCCAGCCTGGGTGACAGAATGAGACTCCATCTCAATAAAAGAAAAAAAGAAACCCTGCACCATTAGTAGTCTTTCCTCATTTCCTGCAATACGCCAGTCTACTTTCTGTCATCATGGATTTCACTATTCTGGACATTTCATGTAAGTAGAATTATAAAATATTTTTTTTACTAGTTTTTTCACTTAGCATATTATATTAATTGATATCATATCATTGAACATGCTATGTTATGTTGAATGTTTAAACATTCAACATGTTTGATTCACACTGTAGCATGTCTTAGTTATTATTCTTTTTATTGATGAATAAGATTCTATTATACATATATACATTATCCACTCATCAGTTCATGAACATTTGTTTAGTTTCTGATATTTGGTTACTATGAATAATACTCTTATAAACATCCACATGAAAGTGTTTGTGTGAACATGTTTTCATTTCTCTTGAGTACATACCTAGGAGTGGAATTTCTGGGTTATGTGGAAACAGTACATTTAAATATTTTGAGGAATGGCCAATCTGTTTTCAAAAGTAGGTGCGCTATTTTACATTCCTACGAGTAGTGTACGTGGGTTCTATTTTGTCACTTTCTCTATAACACTGATTATATTTTTATTTTTTTAAAGCGAATTTAAAAAATAGCCTTCCTAGTGTAGGAAGAGGTTTTTCATCATGGTTTTGATTTGCGTTTCCCTAGACTAACGATGTTCAGCATCGTGTGTGTGTGTGTGTGTGTGTGTGTGAGAGAGAGAGAGAGAGAGAGAGGGTGTCAGCCTGTGCAACGGTGTCATCTTGGCTCACTGCAACCTCTGCTTCCCAGGCTCAGATCATCCTCCTTCCACCTGAGTCTGCTGAGTAGCTGGGACTACAGGTGCATGCCACCATGCCCAGCTAATTTTTGTATTTTCTGTAGAGATGGGTTCAATAATGTTGCCCAGGCTGGTCTTGAATTCCTGAGCTCAAGCGATCTCCCCTCCTCAGCCTCCCAAAGTGCTGGGATTACAGGCATGAGCTACTGAGCCTGGCCAGCATCTTTTCATGGGCTTATGCGCCATTTGTATATGTTATTTAAAGAACTTTCTATTATTATCCATTGTCTATTTTTAATGAGTTTTCCTTTTTATTATTGAAATGAAGGGATTATATTTTATAAATTAAAGTCTATAATCAGATGTATATTTCGCAAATATTCTTGATTATCTGAGTTGTCTTTTCAGTCTTGATGGTATATTTTGAAGCACAAGTTTTTAATTTTGATGAAGTTCAACTCATTCTATTTTTGTGTTGCTTGTGATTGTTTTATGTATGTTATAGCTATAAAGGCTCTATCAAAACCAAATTTATAAAGACTTACTCCTATATTTCCTTCTAATAATTTGATAGTTTCACTTTAACAGTTACGTATTTCATCATCATCATTTTGACTTAAATTATTTATGTGGTTTGCAGAAAGGAAAGAATTTCATTCTTTTCATGTGGATATACAATTATCCCAGTTATTTTCCCCATCAAAATTCATTTGCTCATAAACACAGGGGTTTATCGCTGATCTCTCCATTCTATTTTATGGAACTGTGTCTATGATTACGGAAGTGTCACAATGTCTTACAAGTTTTGGGTAGTTTTGAATGCAGAAAAGATAAGTCATCTAATTTTTTTCTTTTTTTTTTTTTTTTTTTTTGAGACGGAGTCTCACTCTGTCGCCCAGGCTGTAGTGCAGTGGCTTAATCTCAGCTCACTGCAAGCTCCGCCTCCTGAGTTCACGCCATTCTCCTGCCTCAGCCTCCGAGTAGCTGGGACTACAGGCGCCCGTCACCTCGCCCGGCTAGTTTTTTTTTTTTTTTTTTTTTTTTTTGTATTTTTTAGTAGAGACGAGGTTTCACCGTGTTAGCCAGGATGGTCTCGATCTCCTGACCTCGTGATCCGCCCGTCTAGGCCTCCCAAAGTGTTGGGATTATAGGCTTGAGCCACGGTGTCCGGCCAATTTTTTTCTTTATTTTATAAATTGTTTTTGCCATTTTGGGACTCATATGTAATAACTTTAAAATCAACCTGTCAATTTCTTCAGGAAATGCCAACTAGGATATTGATAGGGATTGTGTGAATTAATTAGGTAATAGCATTTATCAATATTAAATCTATGAAAATGTGTTTTTTTCCATTTATTTATTACTTCATTTCTTTAAATAAAATGTTTTGTAGTCTTAAGTGTACATATCATGTCCTTTTTGATTAAATCTTATCTCAGTATTTTGTACTTTTTGATGGTATTTGAAATAACTTTTCCTCATTTTGATTTTCATTTAGTTCACTGTCAATGTGTACAAATAGAATTGATTCTTGTATATTGATTATGCATCCTGTAACCTTGCTGAATTCACATATTTGATTAATATATTTAGTAAATTCCTTAGACTTTTCTATATGCGAGATTATGTCGTGCAAATAGAGATTGTCATTACTTTTTTATTTCCATTGTGTATGATATTTACTTTTGTTGCCTGATATATCTGGTGAGAATTTCCAATACAGTATTGAATAATAGTGGTGAGAGAAAGCATCTTTTTCTTCTCCTGAAGTTGGAAGGAAACCATTCAGTCCTTGACTATAAAGTATGAGGTTAGCTGGGGGTTTTTCATAGTCACTATGATAAATATCAGGGTGAAGAAATGTTCTTTTATTTCTAGTTTGTTGTGTGTGTTTTTTATCTTAAAAGGTGTTGGACTTTATCATAAAGGTATTGAATTTCTGTCTATATCAGAAGTTTTTTTGGGGGGGGGTTCGTGGAGATGATAATGTAGTTTTGGTCTTTTGTTCTATTTATACAATATATTGCATTAATTTATTTTGGGATGTTGAGCCAACCTTGCATTCTGAGGATATTTTCCATTTGGTTATGGTGTGTAACCTTTTTCAGTTAATGCTGAATGTACTCTAGTTGTATTTTTTCTATTTTTTTATTCTCCATTTCACTCTAATCTTTATTATTTTATTTCCTCTCTTTATGTTAGATTTAGTATGCCCTTCTTTTTAATGTTTTGTTTCTTTGATTGTAGGCATTATAGGCATACATTTCTATCTAAGCATTGGTTAAGCTGTATTCCATGCATGTGGGTATGTTTTGTCTTCATTTTCATTAATATCAAAGGGCTTTCTAATTTCTCTTGTGATTTCGTGATTTATTGATTGGTTATTTAGGTGCATGTTGTTTAGTTTAATAGTATTTGTGCATTTCCAAGATTTTTTTCTGTTACAGATTCTAACATTATTGTATTTCAGTTCCAAAATGTACACTGTGTGCTTTCAATTCTTTGAAATTTATTGAGGCTTATTTTATTACCTATAATTTTTTTAAGAATATTCTGGGTGCACTTGAGAAGTAAATTCAGCTTTGATTGAATGAAGTGTTTCATAGATGGCTGTTAGGAACTGCTGACTTGTAAAGTTTAAATCTTCTGTTTCCTTTCTGATTTTCTTACTATTTGTTCTATTTATTATTGAAAGTGGGATATTAAAGTTTCTATCTGTTGCTATTTAATTGCCTATTTTTCTTCAATTCTGTAAGTTTTTGTTTCAGTAAATTTGGCACTGTATTTCTGGTTGCATATTTGTTTATATTGTTATATATTTCTGATGGATTGATTCTTTGTTACTATTAAAATAATTCTGTTTCTTCTGTACATCTGAAAACATTTGTCTGATAATAAACTCACTCAATTTTTTCTCCTAATATATTTACTCTAGCTTTCTTAAGTTAACTGTTTGCATAAAGCACAGTTTTTGCCCTTTAATTCTGAATCTATTTGTGTCTTTGGATCTAAAGTATTTCTCCTATAGATTGCATACACTTGAGTCTTGATTTTTATTTGTTTGTTGATTGGTTGGTTGACTTTTTTCTAGTCTCACATTCTCTGACTTTTGATCAGTTTGTCTAATCCGTATATATAGTAATGTAATTTTATGATTTCATTTTTTTTTTTTTTTTTTTTTTTTTTTTTTTTTTTTGAGACGGAGTCTCGCTCTGTCGCCCAGGCTGGAGTGTAGTGGCCGGATCTCAGCTCACTGCAAGCTCCGCCTCCCGGGTTCCCGCCATTCTCCTGCCTCAGCCTCCCGAGTAGCTGGGACTACAGGCACCGCCACCTCGCCGGCTAGTTTTTTGTATTTTTTTAGTAGAGACGGGGTTTCACCGTGTTAGCCAGGATGGTCTCAATCTCCTGACCTCGTGATCCGCCCGTCTCGGCCTCCCAAAGTGCTGGGATTACAGGCTTGAGCCACCGCGCCCGGCCTATGATTTCATTTTTAAGTGTACTATATTTAAATTTGTTATATGCCCAATGATGCAATGGTATAACTATTGTTTTATAGAATTACTACTTAAATTGGTTAAGTGTATAAGAAGAAGAAATATGCATTTTTACTATCATTCATACTTACATAATTTATTTTTGCCTGTGCTGTTTTTTCATGTGGATTCTAATTACATTATGGGGTACTTGTTTTCACCATAAAGAACTTCCATTATTATTTCTTGTCAAACAATTTTGCTTGCAAATAACCTCTATGGTTTGTTTATTTGGGCATTTCTTTATTTCACCTTCATATTTGAAAACATGTGCTCTCAGTATAAGATTCTTGGTTGATACATTTTTCTCTCAGTGCTTTGAGTATGTCTTCTCACTTCCTCTGCCCTCAGTTGTTTCTGGTCAGAAATTAGCTGTTTCTCATATTAGAGTTTTTTTGAATGTGATGAAATGATTTTTCTTGCTGCTTTAAAGATTTTTTTCTCTGTCATTGTCCTGAAGTATTTTTACTATGATGTACATGGTTACGAATCTCTCTGCACTTATTCTACTTAGAGTTCATTGAACTTGTTGGTGTAAGGATTAATGTCTTTTATAAAATTGTTAAGTAATTACTTGAAATATTTATCTGCTACTTTCTTTCTTGTTTTCTTTCTTTTGGTGTTCCCTTTACATATATATTGTTGTGCTTAATAGTGTCCCATGTATTTCTGAGGTTCTATTTATGTATTTGCTTATTCTTTGCTTTATAGAGCACACAATTTCTACAGATTTGTCTTCAAGCTTGCTGACATTTTCCTCTGCCAATTCATATCTATTTGTGAGCCCCTTTGGTAAAGTTTTTATTTCAAATATTGTACTTTTCAACTCCAGAATTTTAATTTGATTCTTTATATTTTCTATATCTCTAGTGATATTCTATATTTGATGAGGCAATTATATTTTATCTTTTTTTTCATCTTTAAACATCGTTTTCCTTAGGCTTTCAAATATAATTATAATAGTTATCTTTGAATACTTTGTCTACTAAGGCTGACATTTGAGCCATCTCACATCCAGTTTTTAGCACTGCTGCTCTCCATCTCCCATTTCTGGGGGTCACAGTTTTCTGTTTAGGTGCCTCAAAATTTTTTGCTTAAAGTTGGACATTTTGGATAATTTATTTTATCAATTCTAGATATTGATTTCCCTTTTCTTTTTCTTCAGGTATTATATTTGTTTTTATTTCATTGTGTGTTTATTTGTTTAGTAACTTGGGCAAGACTATTTTAGTAAAGTGTATTTTCTTTTCTGTATCTTTTTTTTTTTTTTTTGAAATGGAGTCTCCCTCTATTGTCCAGGCTGGAATGCAGTGGCTCAATCTAGGATCACTGCAACCTAAAGTGTATTTTCTATACAGTGTAAAGCCTCTGTTGTCACTTCTCCAAAGTATAAGGAGATTATCTTTGTGTATGAAGACAACCACCCTGGTATAATAGTGATTCTACAGGGCTTTCATAGATAATCTTTCCCTGATATTTCTGTTAAGCTATCTACCTCTGTTGGCATATCCCCTATCTGGTAGACATCACGAATTGCCCACTGATTGCTCTATTGATTTCAGCAATTTCTTGTGGCATAAATTACTTCACAGTCTTTTTGAAACAGTAGTTTTTTGAGACTAGATTTTTAGGTTTGTTTTTACCACATGAATGGTCTTTTTACCTTCCTTTTCCTGGCATGTGTGTGTGTGTGTGTGTGTGTGTGTGTTGTAACTTGGTAACCTATAGTTTGTCCTATTGTTATCATGAGATATCTAAACTCCCCCCTATTGCTTACCACCAAAATCTCTGTTTTGCAAATGCCTTTAAGTTCCTTACATTGTGGTCTAAATGAAGTCAATTCTCCTGGAGAATGCTTTGGAACTACCCTGTCTTATGACCTGTTTCACCCTCTATGAAAAATCTCTGCATGCCTTCTCTATTGCTTGGAGTAGGGAGAGTGGCCCAATTATTTTAGAGTGACACACTAGCTTCACGAACAGAGCACTTTTTTGGGATCTCAATGTCTTCTCAGCTTGACTCTTTTAGTATGGAACCCCTCTCTGCCTTTTGAGCAAGTTGGTTGAGGGGCTTTATTATTCTCAGCTTTCCATGCCTAACTTGAGATCCTACCCTCTAAATGGGGTGGAGAAAGTAAGATATAGCCTCTGCCACACGCTGCTTGGCAGAATGAGAAATGACAGTGGCATGATTCTCCTGAAGTAGTACTGTTGCCCTTGGCTGCAAGCTGTGAAAGAATAATCTCTATCTTTTTGGCTCAGCTCTTCAGAGTGGAGCTTTCATTATGCTGAACTGAGGCGGGAAAGATTGGTTCATGGTTCAAGTCCACACATTCTTGTTTTTCTTATAAAGATTTAGTACATTTTCTTGAACTAGTGTTTATTCATCTTTTGTATGCACTTAGAACAATTTCTGGAAACTGTTTTTTTTTTAATTTTTAAAAATTTGTTACAGTTATTTACTGGGGAGATAACTTTTCATACCACAATTCTGGAACTATTTTTCCTCCCTTGCTATACTTTACAAATTACTAAACTACTCTTAATGACAGCTATTTAGTTTGCAATTTGGAAAATAGCACACTAGCAGATTGAAGATAACCCTTTTAATGTCTGTGGACAGTGGAAATAAATTTCTGCTATTGGTCAAAGTATCTAGGTCATTTATGAAGAGCTTCAGAGTCAGGGATTGCTGATACCAAGTGTAATCAAATTGCTGATTGAGCTCAGATAACGATCTCTGGGGCCCAGATCAACCATCCTATAACATTCATTCATTGTAACACATCCACTCTATAGGCTAATCACAAATAATAAAACTATATGTTTGTAATATAAAGGCTACTGCTGCGTGTCCAACTTTAACCTAATGCCATTTTTTTTCCTCATAAAAAGAAAGGCACATTGTGCAGGACTTTGCATCTATATGCTCTTTGTAAATTGACTTTCTTGACATCCTCATGGGACTATCAGCGGTGCTTCAAAATTGTTGACAAATTTTTCGGTTAGAATTTTACTGCTCTAGTCTTATCAGCTAACTCCAGCCACATAATTGTCTT
The DNA here is from genome assembly GCF_009764315.1 of Trachypithecus francoisi. NCBI lineage: Eukaryota > Metazoa > Chordata > Mammalia > Primates > Cercopithecidae > Trachypithecus > Trachypithecus francoisi. The sequence goes on along the minus strand of NW_022681463.1, from coordinate 51,916,686 downwards.
CTTTGAAACTTACATGTCATATTTTCAAAGTTCTAGAAAGTTTATAGTCTTGTTTTATAGCTATATAATCTGTTTTTATATATATGTTATATTCGTAGTCTGATATATATAATCTGTTTTTATATATGTTATTTTTATGGACATATATACATGTTATGTCCAATATACATAAATGTCAGATATAAAGGTTATATACATGAGACATATATAACATATATACACATGTATATAACATAATATAACCTGTATATCAGATATATATACGTATATATAACATATATGCTATAAGGACACATTTTTATATATATGTCACTCAAAATGAGCTGATAGTCAAGGTATATTGATGGACATCCACAGTGCGTACTGTAAAAGGTGAAGTAGAGGTTCCTTTTAAAAGAGACTTTCCTCCCCGACTAATTAAGAACAAATAGTAACTTCTCTTAAAAGCAAAATGTACCGAAAGACCTGTGCTACCACTCTTAAATATCTGTTAGCCATAATAAAGAAATCAATATACTTTGTGTTCTTAGCTCCCACAATTTAGCCTAAATATTTGCCCTGGCATGCTTATACTGGTCCAAACAAGCATTAGGTCATAGTCTGTTCCTCTTCCTTATTTGGAGGTGTTTTTACCTTTCTCAGCATTCCACAGGCCACTTCCTCCTTCCTTTGTTCTCCTCCATCTTTGCCTCTTTTGAAAAGTTTTAAGTTGCTAGCCAATCCGGACAAATACAGAATGTGAGGTCCCGTTCCAGTTCCAGCCAATGGAAGCTGGACACAGCAGCAGGGTGGATGCTTCAGGTTATAAATAACCCGGTCTCCTTTGTTCAGTGTACTCTCATGGTAAAACTGCTGATGAGCGTAGCCTTTCTGCAGAAAGTGAAAAAATGGCCTTACTGAAAAAATTGAATTTATGTTCAAATGCTATTTCTTTGCAGCACTGGGGAACAAACATTTGCAACACTACCATCATTCTGTTTTTTGAACCTACCCCAATGTCAATTTAAAAAGATTTCTAACCCTGTCTCTCTTACTTCCTAGAGGGCCAAACATCTTAATAAGCCGATTTGCTGTATGTATATAGTTGGCACAAGCAAAAAATCTTCTTCTCTTAACCACTTCCTGAAAAACAATTTTTTTAAACTAGGGAGTTTTATTAAAATGTTTTTGAATATTCAGGATTTAATCTTTATCATTCCTAGACATACTTTTTTTTTTTTTTGCACTTATCACTACACCCAGACCATCTGGTTGGTGCAGCTCCAAAGTGACATCCCAGTGAAAACGGGATCTAAGAGATTCAATTTAATTTTGATCGAAGCATCTGCATTCACTAGTTTGACTAACATGATCTCAGTTACGAAAAATAATGATTGAATACTTGGTTGTGTATTGTGTTTTCTAAGTCCACCAAAACTGGCTCAAGAGGGAAATGGTTGTGGAAATAATGGATTTCTGTAAGTTTTATACAACTGTGTTTGTACTTCTTGTACCCAGTCCCTCCAAATGACAAATCTGGGTGTGATTATGTGATATTTAGAGAAAGATTAAGTTATAGTTACTTGAACAGAATACATCATTTCTGTCATAGTGGAAAGAGAGCAACAACCTTAGGCACCTGTGTAGGAAACTCCTTAGACCTTGAGAAATATGGGAGAAACAGAGACATTAATGAATTTGTCTTCCAGACCTGCCCCTTTAATCTTTTCTCTCAAAGAGAAAGAATCCAATGTGGCTCCTTTAAACTAGTATAAACACCTTAATTTGGCTGGGTGCGTTAGCTCACACCTGTAATCCCAGAACTTTGGGAGTCTGAGGCAGGTGGATCACAAGGTCAGGAGTCTGAGACCAGCCTCGCCAACTTGGCGAAACCCCATCTCTACTAAAAATACAAAAATTAGCCAGGTGTGGTGGCACACGCCTCTAGTCCCAGCTATTCGGGAGGCTGAAGCAGGAGAATCACTTGGACCTCGGAGGCGGAGGTTGCAGTGAGCTGAGACCACAACATTGCACTGCACCCTGGGCAACAGAGCAAGACTCCATCTCAAATAATAACAACAATAATAATAATAATAATAAACAAACCTTAATTTAACCTGACTTTTGGGTCTGCATCTCCCTGCCAAATGATTCTGATCATAATTTGATCAACACATCCATCAATATTACCAAGAAGTCTTCTGGAAACATCAGGAGGACCCTGATATTGTCCCTCTCACACGAAACACCTGGCAGCAATTATGGATGACTTTTGTACATGCAATTCCATAGCCATTTCTCAATTATTCTGTGTAGCAGATGAATGCAACCTAGGTGATGAAGTAAACAGAAAGCATGGCTTGGATAGCTGTCTTCTAATTGAACTATGATGATATTCAATACTTTAAACTGAACTAGGAATTTAAAGACCAGCTAGCTATCTGGAAAACCACATTGCAATCATTGACTGATATAGGTCTCACCTGGGAAGCCTCAACAGTTGTACTCAACATAATATTTCCAAGGTCACCATATGTGCCCTAGGACTGAACATCTTATGTAAAAGTAAAGCATTTGCTGTCTCTTTCCTGGAAACACAGCCTTAAACCAAAGAGGTTGCTATAGGAGTTTAAAGAAGCACAAGCAGTAGATCATGTATCCCTCAGATGACTACATATTCCTCCCCAAAATGAGGCTTCTAATCGTCTTTGTGGGAGCTTTCTTGTGGGATAAGTGGCTGATTACTTATGCTTACCATTTGGGACATTATCTCTTCAATGGGAGTCATCAAATTAGAAAAGAGAGTAGAAAGATTCTTCCTGACGTTAGCTGAAGTGATCAGTAACACCTCTTCAGTCCCCAAAGTGATTCAAATCAGTCTCAACTCTCTGGTGAGGGTTGTTCTGCGTTGCATAATTTCCCTACTCTTTGTTCTCACCACATTGAAGTCTGTGAAATCGTTTATGGAATTTTTTTTTTTCTTGGATCCGGCTAGATGTGGAACTCAGGGGTGAGGCATTGCTGAGGTCAATATTGTAGGTTGGTTTCATCTTCCTGTATAGAATCGTATTGAAAGTCGTTTTAGTTGAATGCTATATGGCACAAATTAAGTAGATATGGTTCCAGTCTTTTTAAGTTAGATTAATTAGATTGTAGAGTGGTATATTCATGAAAAAGATGCATGAGCCAAAAAGTTATTAAAACAAGGTAGGATCTCTTTAGATTTCTTGTGTTTGTATATCTTTCAAGCAAGTAACTTGTTGTCCTTAGCAGTGGACAATCTTTTTACTAATGTTTTTATAGCATACCTTCTTAGAAGATTAATAGTGTCTCTCTCTAAAACCAAGTCCAGTTATGCTGACTATGTAGTATTGTAAAGATAGTGTATTCTTCCTGAACAAAAGGGGCAGTCATGGTTATCACCCAATATAGGAGATTCAGATTTCCTTTCTTATAAGTTAACTTACTGCAAGTGCAGTGCATCTGGGCCCATATTGTGCTGTTTCCTTGGGACTTGGAATCTAGGGAAAGCAACACAGATGCTGATGCTCATGAAGCTGACTAATCTGTGACTTATAACGTTTTTAATCCTTGATTCATAAGGTCTCATGTCTTACAAATAGCATTCAAAAGATTGTGGCAGGCAAAATTTTTAGGATGCAAGTGGCATAAAATGGTGGACCATGAACATTTTTTGGCATAGATGTAACATGTTTTAATCATATCTTTTGGATTATGTTAAGTGAAGAGTAGGTATAGACAAAATTCCAAAAGGAAATATTTTAACGAAAATAATAATTTAGCTAAGTTTATATATTTTTTTTTTATTTTGAGACAATTTTAATTTTATTAAAAACAGAAAACAATGAATTTTCTTTGTTTAAAGACAGTTAAACTCCTTTGAATTGTTTTTTATTTTTTAATTTTTTTTACTTTTCAGCAAGTACTTGCTTTTTTTTTTTTATACTTTAAGTTCTAGGGTACATGTGCATAACGTGCAGGTTTGTTACATATGTATACTTGCGCCATGTTGGTGTGCTGCACCCATCAACTCGTCAGCACCCATCAATTCGTCATTTATATCAGGTATAACTCCCAATGGAATCCTTCCCCCCTCCCCCCTCCCCATGATAGGCCCCGATGTGTGATGGTCCCCTTCCCGAGTCCAAGTGATCTCATTGTTCAGTTCCCACCTATGAGTGAGAACATGCGGTGTTTGGTTTTCTCTTCTTGTGATAGTTTGCTAAGAATGATGGTTTCCAGCTGCATCCATGTCCCTACAAAGGATGCAAACTCATCCTTTTTTATGGCTGCATAATATTCCACAGTGTATATGTGCCACATTTTCTCAATCCAGTCTGTCACAGATGGACATTTGGGTTGATTCCAAGTCTTTGCTATTGTGAATAGTGCCGCAATAAACATACGTGTGCATGTGTCTTTGTAGTAGAGTAATTTATAATCCTTTGGGTATATACCCAGTAGTGGGATGGCTGGGTCATATGGTACATCTAGTTCCAGATCCTTGAGGAATCGCCATACTGTGTTCCATAATGGTTGAACTAGTTTACAATCCCACCAACAGTGTAAAAGTGTTCCTATTTCTCCACATCCTCTCCAGCACCTGTTGTTTCCTGACTTCTTAAGGATCGCCATTCTAACTGGTGTGAGATGGTATCTCATTGTGGTTTTGATTTGCATTTCTCTGATGGCGAGTGATGATGAGCGTTTTCCTTTGAATTATTTACAGAATAAAAACGTTTGCTTTGGGACTTTAATATAAGGCATTATACATTCTGTAAATAGCGTAAGAAATATAGACCTTAGAATGATTAGTTTGTTCATTCGTGAGTGCTTTAATCGGAATATATGTGCATACTTATTTGAACTATTTCTATATTTTATGAAATATATTTCCCCATGCATAGGTTAACATATTTTGTAATATTTATTTAATATGGTTTAGCATAATACAATGTCCATACTTGAATATAAAATTAATACAAGTCTAAGTTGCAAATGTGGTGACATTCAAGCCTTCTTCATTTCAGGAAATAAATGCTAAAATCTCATTTTTATAGTTGCAAGATAAGCATTTTTCCCTCTATTTTGTATTCTTAGAGGTCATTTGACTGAAGGCCACCAAAACAGTTGTCTCATCAAGTGTGAAAAGAGGTATTTACAAAGACTTGAAACATTCTTTCATATTCCCAATGATAATATTTCAAGCAAGTAGTCAATAATGCTATAATGTTATAAGGCTAGGAGAAATACATCTTAAAATAAATGATTAAGTTTATACAGTTCCAGAACTGAACAAACAATTTTTCTCTGTTTTCCAAATATTTGAGTATTGTAGTAAAATAGCTATTATGACCTCTACTATGGCTCGTCTTTCATCTTTAGACAAAATTTATTTTTAAAATCGAATAAGCAACACTTACTTGGAGTTTGCATCTGACTGTTGCCTAATAAAACATAACAAATCATATAATAATTTCAGTTTGAGCATTTTATTTATCAGCACTTGCTAGACAGATTAACTGTAACTTAGCAGGTGTGAATCTGAAAATGCAACCCTATTTTGGAAGATTCTAAGACATATATCTGATTATGCACAAAGTTCTTATAATATAGACAAGTCAATAAAACTATTATTTTCATATCAAATGAGTGCTGGAAAATTTTAGTTAAATTTTTGTTAGAGATCTTCGAAGAAACAAGTGGCTTATTTTAGAGATAAATAGTAAGATTTGTTCTTAATAGTTTAAAACTACTGTTTGAGATTATTTCTTTTTTCATTATATCATTTTAGATCACTATATTTTGTATAAATGAAGAACCTGAGTTAAATAAAGATTAAATGTTCCAAATGATATCAATAACTAATGACTGATAGGGTGGTAAGCCTAGAATTTTATCTTAATTGGTGACACTCAAGACACTCATGGTAAAACACTTTTTATATGTCTCTCATCGACTCAAATATAAAGGAAGAAGTCAGCATACTAAAAATCCATAAACCCTATCACTACTATCCTGGTAGAAATCTCTACTTAGTAGTAATATATTTTTTGTTTTGACATTGAAAAAGTATCACTTGAACTGCTTTTAAAATAAATTTCTTTTTCAATTAAAAAAAAAGTTATAGAGCACTAATAAAGAAGCCACATATTTTCAGTTGATATAATTTAGGAAATATTTCACCAAATTGCTAATGAATTTTACCTTGTTTACTTACAGAAATTCAAAATCCACATCTCAAAATCGTTAAATAGAAATCAATAATTTTAAATATAAGGAAAATATTATAGACATGACTAGCCTACATATAAGCTCATAATACTGCCATGTGCCAGGCTATGTGAACAGCCTACACATAGTACTGTTACACATAAGCACATAATACTAAACACATAATACATAAACACATAACACTACTAAAAGAGGGACAGTCACTTTGATCATTTTAAGTGAAAATTTAAAATAATTTATATTCAATTATAATTGTCAATTGTCATCTAGAGTGACGATATTTAAAAATATAATTTCTTAAGTTATTACCCTAAATAAAACTCTAGGTTATTGAAGATTATCTTAAAAGAAATTTAGTATAGTACTATCATTTTTATGATCATGATTTTGGTAGATTTTCTGCATCATTCTATAACACTTCTTTATTAATTAAAGGTATAGTAATACGGGCATAAATTATGCTATGTAGCCACTGCTTGACTCTCTAGGGCAATTCAATAGATCCCACGAGAAAGATTTGTACTATTCAAATGGAATAGACTGATTTCTTTGAAAAGTTTCAATACCAAAGAATACACTACGTGTCTTTAAAAGTCACACACAAGTGTGTATACCTAAGGATGTAAGAGGAGATAATGTTTTGCATTCTATTTAATTTTTCAAGCAAAAATGTTCCTAACAATAGTCTATATGTTAATCTTTTGAAAATTGGCTTTGAAAAGAGTAAAAAATAAACTAGACATATTCTATACTTTCTAAAACATATGCAAATTTTGAGACATATCATAAAATTCATTAATGTCATGTGTACAATTCAATACTTATCATAAAAGTGTTTTAAAACATTTTGTAACCTAAATAATCTTGTCCATTAATTGTTAATTCTCATTCTCTCACCTCTTCCCTAGTTCTTGCACCAGGCAACCAGTGTCTACACTTCCTTGTCTAAGTTGTGACTTTGAGATTTTAGACTTACAGAAAAATTATCAAAATTCAGAGATTAACATTAGTATGATGTATTAGTCTGTTCTTATGCTTCTAAAAGGACATACCTGGGTAATTTATAAAGGAAAGAGGTTTAATTGCCTCACAGTTTGGCATGGCTAGGGATGCCTCAGAAAACTTATAATCATGGTAGAAGGGAAAGCAAACACATCCTTCTTAACAAGGCAGCAGGAAGGAGAAGAATGTGGGCAAAAGAGGCAGGGGTGGGGGAAAAACCATCAAATCTCAGGAGAACTCATTCACTATCATGAAAACAGTACGAGGGCAACCACTCCCATGATTCAATTACTTCTCACCAGGACCCTCCCACAACACCTGGGGATTATGGGAACTACAATTCAAGATGAGATTTGGTAGGAGACACAGCAAAACCTTATGTGGTATGATGAACTGAACAGCAGAATTTACTTGGATTTCACCATTAATATTCATTTTCTGGTTTGGAATCTAATCTAGGATTGTTTTATTTCTCATCTTGCTGTGATAGGTAGAATTAAGCTCACACTGTCTTCTTCCCCAAGATGTCATGCTTTAATGCCCAATACCTGTAAATATTTTACTTTACATGGTAAATAGACTTTGCAGATGTGATTAAAGGTTTAGGTGCTGAGTTACGCAAATTATTCTTTATTTCCCAGGTGGGTTCTTTCTTATTGCATAAATCCTTAAAAGCAGAAAATTGTTTCTGGGTGTAGTCATAAATAGATGTGAAGATAGAAGATAGGTGACAGAGATGTGAAGTTGTTGGCATGAAGGATAAGGAAAATGGGCCAAACCAAAAAAAGTTAGTCATCAACTGGACGCTAGAACAGCCAAGGAACTGAATTTTATCCCAGAACCTATATAAAGAAACACAGCCCCACGAATACCTTCTTTTAGCCCATGAGAACCATGTCAAACTTCTGACGTACAGAAGAGTAAGACATTAAACTTGCGTTAGCTACTAAATTTGTGGTAATTTTTTTTTTTTTTTTCAGCAGCATCAGGAATCTAATACAGTTTTCTCCAATCTGTGACAAATTTCAGTGTTTCATTACATTTTATGATCTTGACATTTTTTAGCAGTCAGGTCATTTATGTAGAATATTTCTTAAGTTTTGTTTCTCTGACTTTTTAATGATCAGATTGGAAAGGGCACCCCAAAACTGGTTTGCCCTTCTCCGTGCATAAATCAGGGAGTTACATGGTGTTAACCCAAGCATTGTTGGTTGTATTGACCTTGAGCAATTAGTTAAAACAGTACCTGCTAAAATTATACACTGTACATTTACTAGTTCTCTTTTATAATATAGTTTATAATTCTCATTTTGGAATTCTATTGGTGATTTTCTATCCCTCAAACTTTCTACAATTTTAATTGGGTCTCTTCTCTAAAGAGTTGCATCTTTTTCTTTCTTCCACTCTTTCTTTCATCATCAGGGACTCAGGCGTGCTTATTTTATTCTTTAGGTTATAATTCAGTGTTATCATTATTGATTTTGTTCATCAAGGTATTGTAAGTTTGCTGTGGGGAAAATTTTCAGGTTAGTTCCCTATGCACTTTTAACATTTCTCTGTTTTCTTTCCTTTCTCCAGCACTGGAATCAATGAACTCTACAAAGATCTTGGACTCCTTCTGCTGCTGCATAATAAAGGTCTGGGCACTGGGTCTGCTTCTTGCTTCTGGGGTATTACCGATAGATTTTGAACTGTAGAAGGGAAAAATGTTCTTCAGTGATTTTTAATATTATTAATTCTCAAAGTGAGTTTTAGGTTACAGAGGCAATGTACATGTTAATTTCTGTTGTCTTAAGTCATTTATTTTTTATTTCTATTACTTTGAAATTTTAATCAGAAACCGGTTTTTATTGTGCTTATTATCATTGTGTAAAATGAGCACAATGCTATAATAGGGATATTCAAGAAAACAATCATTGCAGATCATTATTGATGATTATGTTTTGAGGCAAGATAAAATTAAGCATGAAAAATACTATTTTAAAAGAAAGGTAGAAAGGAATATAATTAAGTATCAAAGATTATCTCAAATAACTATGATAATAATGTTGTTCTTAAAGAACTTAAATCCTGGGTAAACTATTTCCACCGTCAATCCTCAGAGCTGTCATAAATAGCCTTGTATGCGCTTTTAGTATTGATTTGTACTAGGGTCTTTGGAAAATTTACTTCTTTAGTCACAACCATTGATAGTAGAAGCTTAGAATTTCATATCCTAAAATAGGTCTTGACTTCAGGAAAGTGGCTTGACACCCAAGTAAAAACTATTACAGTATTATTTAACTTTATTAAACTTTAGGTATTTTATTTAAAATTAAGAATATGAAAGTTTATTTTGTAAGGGTTAGTTTAAATGCTATAGTTCATTCATAGATAGATAGATAGATAGATAGACAGATACACATAATTTTGGAACATTCTTTAAATAGGTATCTTGTACCTCCATATATTCTTAACAATACTACAGCTAACTTGGCTAACTTGGTATTGTTTTAAATGAATTGCTCAAATATGTTGTGCAATCAAAATAAACTAGGTAGACAATTTTTTGGCATTATTTTCCTAGAAAGGTCAGAAATATCTGAATGAGAGCCTAAGGACCTCTTCTATGAGTAAAATGCATGGACATTGGTGCTTAATCCTCATATTATCTAATTTGGCAGCTCTGAGAAATTGTTTGTTCCTTGCTTCTTATTTGCCCCAAATTGAACTCTTTCATGCTTCAAAGAGTGCTTCTAATTTTAATGTACTTTTGGTTGGATGACTATGCCTTGCTAATCCTATCCACATCCCCCATTAGTTTATTAAAGACTAGGCAATCATAATTCCAAAAGGCTTAGTTTTATTAGACAAAGAGTTTTAATACTTTTAGCTTCTCCTAAAAAAGCAGTTACAGTGTCTTTCTGCCACTTTCACCCAAGGTGAAATATTACTTATGATTTACACTCAGAGAATATTGAACGTGAAAGAGGGTACTAATGGCTACAGGACAAATGAAATACGCATTGGAGTACATAAAGTCTATTGATCATGCTACATATACACTTTTCATAATTTGAAATAACTTTAAGTGTTTTTCTAATCAGAGTAGTATTCCAATAAGGATATGCTATGGTTTGTAAAAGGGTTCAAATTATTTGCATTTAACATCAGGATTTTACTTTTGTCAAGAACTTTTTTGAGAAGAAGAAGCTTTACCAGAGTTTTTCTTTCTCTCTTATTCTGTTTTCTATCAATTACTAGGAACCATGAGTTGCTCAAGCTACTTAGATTTTTTTCATATAATTGTCCAACATATGCATGATATTTATATGATTGCATGTTTTCACATGAGAAATCCAAAGCTAGGAGAATTTCAGTGTAATCTCTAAAACTTCTGATAGAACAGAGGTTCAGATTTGCAATCAAGTGCCATATCATTTCAAATCCTCATTCACAAATCTCATGGAAAAATAGCATTATTACATTTATATTTTAGTTTTCCTCAACTTTAAGTTTCACAATTTATTAATTATTAATTGTTCAAAGACAAGAAGTGTGGATAATATGAGCTTATACACTAAAGCTATATTTCTGAGATGAAATCACAGCTCTGCTACCTACAAACTATGTGATCTTGGAAAAGTCACAAGCTTTCTGCCCTGAGCTCCCTCATTCTGTGAACCCTCCCAGGGGAATCCACAGTTGTTTTAAAGAATAAATCAGTTTATGTAGTTAAAATATGTATCTATTTTATAATAAGTTTGTTATCTTATGTAAAGTGTTTATTTCATTTTAATTATTTTGAACTGCAATTAGATTTAATATATCTAAATTTTTAATAAATACATTTAGTTATAGCTAATTAAAATATAAAAAGTTATATAAGGAAATATAAATATATTCATACATGTTTTATTTTATGAGCATTTTATATGTGTATACATTTTTTAAGTAATATACCCTTTTAAGTATATCTGCTTATATATTTTACAAATGTGCATATGTAACTATAAGTGACACATATTTGTAAATAAATATAAATATAATATGTAAGGTAAGTGAAAAATAATACTGTAGAACAATTTGGATAGTATATGTAAATTGCTAATACTTATTACATCTTAGTTATTTTGATACTTCATTACCAGGAAGAATTCTATGTTATCTACAAACTTAGAAGTTTTCACTTTAGTATAATTTCTACACTGCTGAGAAAAATGTTCATAAGAGACTGGCCACAGAATGGGGCAAAGGGGAAAAGTTGCTATTTATTTGATTTAGATGTTATAATAAGAATATACGTATAATCTTTGTTCCCATTTTCATACCCTATATTAATTTCTCATTCATCTAGGTACACTTCATTAATCTCAGTAACCCTATTTTAAATATGGTATACTTTAGAACACTGCTGCTTTTGAAAATTTGAATAAATAAAACATATCCATTGGTTATACTTTTTCTCCATGCTTCTTACCCCTCAAAACAAACATTTAGAAAATTGTTATCATCAAAGCTACTTTTTTTTGAGCTGTTGTCATACACTCCTCAGAAAAATGTTGCAAAGTTGGTATAAAGTTCAGGCAATATAACAACAAGAACAAGATAGTTGAAATGTGAGGTGTCAGGGCACTCGTCCAGGCCTGGAGAATTGCCAGTGATACAGCTGTGGTAAACACTCGTATATGCTTGGCTCCAAAGCAACTGTCTTTTCACTGTGTTGATATTTTTCTCACGAAGTGAAATTCTGCTTCATCGATGAATAATAGGATCTTATATGAAACTTTGAATGACATAGGAGGGACAATTTGAATAAAACAAGTCCTCAAATTGGCCATAAGGTATTTATAAAGTATAAGCTAGGTTGTAAATTTTGTTATATTTGTTAAATTCTGTAAATTTTCTTGTATTTCCATGAAAAATACAATTAATGCAAATTAATTGTGTGTGTGAGAAAATGGAAGTTTAAAATTGCTAGGTAGGCCGGGCGCGGTGGCTCAAGCCTGTAATCCCAGCACTTTGGGAGGCCGAGACGGGCGGATCACGAGGTCAGGAGATCGAGACCATCCTGGCTAACATGGTGAAACCCCGTCTCTACTAAAAAATACAAAAAACTAGCCGGGCGACATGGCGGGCGCCTGTAGTCCCAGCTGCTTGGGAGGCTGAGGCAGGAGAATGGCGTAAACCCAGGAGGCGGAGCTTGCAGTGAGCTGAGACCCGGCCACTGCACTCCAGCCTGGGCGGCAGAGCGAGACTCCGTCTCAAAAAAAAAAAATAAATAAATAAATAAAATAAAATTGCTAGGTAAAAAAATCATTAAGAATACACTAAAATATGTCAAAATTCATGTATATTTTGATTTCCAAACTGAATCTTGGTACACTTTAGGCCAAAATGTTTATTTTCTCTATGGATTAAGTAAAAGCATAATATGTACTAAATAAATTGTCCAAGGTCTCATGGTAAATTTTGTGAAATCCTGCATGAGAACTTACTTCGCCTGACATTAAAGAGTTGTTCTTTATTTATTCCTAATGCATTTCCTATACATTTTCATAGAGAAGTATGTTACATAAATATTAGTATATGCAAAAACTAAATAACTATAAAATACACATGACAACCTTGCTGTCAGTTTGACCTACATAATGTGCCAGCTCTAATAAGTAAAAAATAACTACTGTGTAATAACTTTTCTTGTCTTCTCAGAAATAAGAAATACTTTCATTAATGTGGTCATAGATGCTTTGTATGTCACATGTGTATTTCATAAGTGCAAGTTATTTAACAAGTAAAAGTTCATAGAATCTTCTTAAACTTCTTTCTTAGCTGCAAGGTGAAATCCCTGTAATAATTGCATATAGTGAATAATTTCTATTAATTATAATTTGACCTTATTCATGAGGATTTAATAAGCTATAATGTCTCGAATTTTATTAAATGCAGAGGCTCTGAATTGAGAAATATTTTTTACAAAATATGTTATTGTAGAAAATTTATTGTTCTTTCTGTGCCTCTATCATTTTTCTATAACGTGGAAATGATAATAATACGGGAGAAGCCGGTTACGAGGAATAAAAAGTTCATCTACAGCATTTACAAAACACCGCTTTGTTTTTGGCCTTATTTTTTTTCTTTTAAGTTTGATGTAGCATATACCTTTGTAAAGTTTTTATAAGACTTCATTAAATACATTTTTAATGAGGCTGGACTGTACCAAAAAACTGTTGGTATTTTGAGTTTTGCTTTATACTTACCTTTCTTGCTGAAAGACTGCCATTGTCTAGAATTGAGACTGTCTTTTTTTTTTTTTTTTTTTTTTTTGAGACGGAGTCTGCTGTCGCCCAGGCTGGAGTGTGGTGGCCGGATCTCAGCTCACTGCAAGCTCCGCCTCCCAGGTTCACGCCATTCTCCTGCCTCCGCCTCCCAAGTAGCTGGGACTACAGGCGCCCGCCTCGTCGCCCGGCTAGTTTTTTGTATTCTTTAGTAGAGACGGTGTTTCACCGTATTAGGCAGGATGGTCTCGATCTCCTGACCTCGTGATCCGCCCGTCTCGGCCTCCCAAAGTGCTGGGATTACAGGCTTGAGCCACCGCGCCCGGCCGTGAGACTGTTTTAACAATGAGAAAAAATAGTATGTTCTCCATAGTATTATGACACTCATGCAATCAGTTTTTGGAGGAAGTGGTCTACATGTCACGGTGAGGTGCTTAAGTCAGCTTTGCCTCTAGCAATATCTACCACACAATATTTCTTCTGTTGATATAGGTTTCTCTAGTGGAAAGCAGTTTTGTGATATCAGACAGCAATGATAACGCTTGGTAATGTTAATTTTCCTGTGTACCCTAAGAAGATAAGTTTTTATAAGCAATTAAAACTAATTTCTTAATACAGTAGAAAAAGCCATAACATGTACATTTGTTTTACAGTTACCATTTCTCTACTTTTCCTTCTTGTCGAGTGTGGTTTAGTTTAGCGATCAACTTGGATCTTATAGCTCAACTAGAAAGTAGTAAGTAGCAGTATCTCTGAAGTTGCTCTAAACTGTTTTCTCCTAAAGTTACTACTATTTCTCTTTAAATGACTACTCCATGATAGTTATGTATTTTTTTTTTGTTTGTTTGTTTTTGTTTTTGTTTTTTGAGACGGAGTCTCGCTCTGTCACCCAGGCTGGAGTGGAGCCACCGCGCCCGGCCAGTTATGTATATTTTTAAGGCCTTACCCTACCTAGCTTAGATTTGGTCTAAGTCATCAAATTTCTCCCTTAGCAACTGATTTCAACTCAGTATTTATAAAGCATATTCATTGCCATATGAGATAACCGCAATGACCTGGAAGAATGTATGCAATATATAGATGAAGAATAATTATATATTTCCTCTGTGCAAGAAAGAATATAGAAAAGAAATTGCAAGTAGTATAATAAAATATGTATTAGAATAAAATATGAAACATTAAAGCAAAAGGCTACATTAAGTGCAAAAGAGGGCAAAAATAAATATTATATGTTTTTAAAATAATAGACAAGTTTATTTGTTTTTTTGTTTTGTTTTGTTTTGTTTTGTTTTGTTTTGAGAGGGAGTCCCGCTCTGTCGCCCAGGCTGGAGTACAGTGGCCGGATCTCAGCTCACTGCAAGCTCCGCCTCCCGGGTTTACGCCATTCTCCTGCCTCAGCCTCCCGAGTAGCTGGGACTACAGGCGCCCGCCACCTCGCCCGGCTAGTTTTTTGTAGTTTTTAGTAGAGACGGGGTTTCACCGTGTTAGCCAGGATGGTCTCGATCTCCTGACCTCGTGATCCGCCCATCTCGGCCTCCCAAAGTGCTGGGATTACAGGCTTGAGCCACCGCGCCCGGCCAATAGACAAGTTTAAAGAGCTAGAACTTGAAGTAGTGTGGACATAAGCATATATCAAGATGCTTTCAAATCTGTATCAATATAACTTTGCTTTTCTTATATTTAATGTTATAATTTCAATGTATCCTCATATTAATAATGGAAATATTAATCCTTTCTAATTTTTCAGAAAAATAATTATTTCTTCTGGACTAAGGGCTGATGATGCTTTTTATTTTAAATGTAATAGCTAATAATAAACAGATCAAATCAGAAGAAAACCAACATGAATGTTCTTTAGTAAAATTATTAATGATAAATTACACTCAGTAGATTTAAACACTACTCACCTTATAAATTTTATTTTTTAAAATTATACTGCAATTCTGAGGTCTCTTAGGGAACATTGTGCTTTAACTGAATGTATGTATCCTACAACTGTTGTTTTACCAAACAAAAACATCTTGAATGTGTTTACGTTGTAGACAAATTAACGGATTTTTTTCATATTCAAAATACCAAGATATTTCCAGATTAGAATATTGTCTAATTCAAGGCAACCTAACATCAATATTGAATTATTACTAAAATTTGTGTGTTCCATAAGTATTGTTTAACCAATGATTTTTTTTTTTTTTTGTTAGGAACAGTATTATTAGGTTGAGAGATATTTAATATAGAGGATAATTTCTCTTAAATCTTCTCAGTTAAGAGCACCAGGAAAATTAATAGACATATTATATTTACAAGCAAACTTTTCAAATTTTCTTCTCCCCCTTGCTTTGCTATTATCCTTGCCTCTGAGTGTTAATTCGTCATTCTTTTTATGTCAGCTGTCTGCACTATTAGTTGAGGATTTCCAAAATGCCGGAAGGTGCACCATCAGCTGTAGATACTTGAGTCAACAAGGTAATATCGGTTGATTTTGTTCTAGACAATACACATACAGATAATTGCACAGAGTACACGTTGTGGAGGCACTTGGCACATTTCAAAATATAACCTTATGTTATTGCACTAAGTGCCTAAAGCAGCACAGAATTTTCACAATAACATTTCTGCCCCCAATTATTTTTTTAAATTCTAAAAGTTTGGGGATCAGGTATTCTTCAAGAGTCACAATAAGAAAATGCAATTCTCATAATACTTGGATAAATTACTAAGCAATGTAACCGCTGCATTGCTCTACTTCTTAAATGCACTCCAGCGAATGAAACTGCATGTCCCTATTCAGGAAACACGGTCATTGCATCGGTGGAGTTATACCACATATATGCAGGTTGTCAATTTAAAGTTTAGATAAAAAAGCAATCTCTTATTTATGATATAAAAAGAAGAAAAGAAGATATATAGAACTAGTCACAAATATTGCACCTGAAGAACTTCAATGTCTACAGGGAAATACAATTCTGATCCTTTAAGAGTAATCCTGTTAGTTATTAAATGAAACTATATCTAGAGTGTTAGTTATAAATTTAGAAACCTAAATTTCCCATGTCATATATTATTTTAGGGTATAATCACACCAGTCTCTCAGAGAATATGCAGAACATACATCTCTGGTAGATCCATCATCACCTGAATTGATTGCATTAGAGTATACTGAAAGTGTAAGAGGCTACCTTTAAAGTATTAGCAAAGGGAATGATCAGTTAGTAAGTTCAATTTTCCAGAGTCCAGGCAGGATGCAAAAACAACTTGGTCTGTGGCAAGCTGTGCCCCTACTGAATACAATAGGAAAGCAAACTGAAAGCATCCTGGAGAACACAGAAAGCTAGAACCGGGTCAGAAAATCAAAAGTAAGAACACGGAACAGTGATTCCAGTGACTACATAGAAAACGATCAGGAGAAATACCTAAAGAGTCAGGATTCAGGCTCACATTTCATGTGATGCTGGAGATGAATAAAATAAAATTTAAAAAAGACAACATTTAAATTTCTTCCACTTTAAAAATTATGATTGCTTGATATTTCCTCTTTTACCAGTTTTGGCTTATGTGTTTATTTTTAGAGGTTAAGTTCACCTCACCCTTTAAGAAGTTACGATCTATAATATCACAGTCAAGAACAGTCTTTCTGTAAACTCTGACAAAAATGGATTACTAGAGAAATCTAACTTGTTTTAAAATCATTGCCATAAATAATGTGTTGTCAACTTTGTAAAGTCTTGCACATATGTATACACATTTGAGAGGAACCTGCATTTGTTTCTTTTTCCTTTTTTTTTTTTTTTTTTTTTTTGAGGCGGAGTCTCGCTCTGTCGCCCAGGCTGGAGTGCAGTGGCCGGATCTCAGCTCACTGCAAGCTCCGTCTCCCGGGTTTACGCCATTCTCCTGCCTCAGCCTCCCGAGTAGCTGGGACTACAGGCGCTCGCCACCTCGCCCGGCTAGTTTTTGTATTTTTAGTAGAGACGGGGTTTCACCGTGTTAGCCAGGGTGGTCTCAATCTCCTGACCTCGTGATCCGCCCGTCTCGGCCTCCCAAAGTGCTGGGATTACAGGCTTGAGCCACCGCGCCCGGCTGCATTTGTATAATTTCATAGATATCTAGCATCACGAACATGTATATTAAAATTATTATTATATGTATGCCAATATAATTGTATAAACATGTATTTGTACTTAATGGCAAAAGTTGGTTCATAAGCTGGCAGAAATAATTTTCCCCATGATGTTCATATGTTTATATGTTCATAGCATAATATTCTAATTCATTTTCTAAATGCATTGTATTCAAGCTTATATCTAAGAATTTTTTTGAATCTAATTTAAGAAGTTTTCATAATTCACTATTTGAAAACATATTACTCATTTTTTTCTTCCTTGCAGAAACTTCTGTACTTTTTCTCTCAAGGTTATACAGCCCTGAATCTGATAGCAACAGAACTTCAGCAATAACAGCAGATGCCATCTTAGATTAATGTGAGTGAATGTTTTTTTTTCACAATATTTATAGTTTCTCTTCTTTGCACCCATGTTGACAGGGAACAATGTTGGGTTCAATGCTGAGTGCCCTAGAGTTGCCCTAGAGTTATTTTTAACGGATTCAATTTGCTTTTTCATGTGAGAACGGTTTTTCTTCTTAGATTTTTTTTGAGGTATAGGAGAAACTATTTCTTACATAAAATATGTTTAAAAGTTTACTGTTTATATAAGCCTTCATTATAGAATCATAGAATTAAAAAAACAGAGACTGTAGAGATCATCTATTCTACTGTTTCTCAAGGATAAGTCTACCACTCATTCCTATTTTTGTTTCTTTTCATGAATATAGTGATTCTCACCTACTTTGCCCACTTTTCCTACTTCTTTAGGTCAGCAGTGGATAATTTAACTAGTTTACTTTTTTGTAGTATATTTTGAATTATGAAACACTAAAGTGGTTTTAAGTCTTCATTTCACATAAAGAAACCACGTTGCAGAACAGCTTAGCTAATTACGAAAGAGCAAACAAATATCTAGTAGCAGAAGCAGGTCCTGAATGGCTCAGAAATGCAAGGCTGTTTCCCCCCGTGAATTATAGCCCAGGAAGTCTACACGTGAAACCAGAGCTTTGACTCCTTTCCCAATGCACATAACTGTCTGGAAGATACTGGTCAGTGGCCCTGTTATTCTCCTGCCAGCACCTTCATAATTTCCTGACTGAAAAACCTTAGCTCATCTCTTTCCATTCTTTTTTCTTTATGATTGCTATTTTAATTTTATCTTCATTTGCTTTCTTCTTAATTTCAATAAATTTCCCGTATTAATATATGTAATGCCAGAGTCCATAGAAAAGTGAAATCAGATTATGTAACGTTCTGGCTTGAAATAATCCAATGATTCACATTTCATTTAATGTCCTAATTACAGTGTTTATTCCCCAAATTCTCAGTGATTTGGCCACAGTCTAACAGGCAGTTATGTGCAGTAAGAAAGAGTCAAAGCTCTGCTTTCACATGCAGACACCCTCCATTAAACTCTTGTGTCTACCAACTATTTACAGTATAATCTTGGACATATTATTTTACTGCTTTATTGCACAATTCCTTCATCTGTAAAGTGTGCATAATAATTTTACCTACCTAATGAAATATTTCATAGGATTAAATGAGTTCATCTGTGTAAAGAGTTTAGTGCATGGCATAGAGCGTAAGTTTGAACTCTGTTATTACCCCCTACTGTTACAATCCCACAACACTGACCTTCTTTCATTTATTTGAACATTACTCTTAGGCCTTTAACCGTTAAGATTTCACTTACCCAAGTGTTTTCTATGTTTATCACTTTCATGACTTACAAACTTTCAGTTTATATGTCATATCCGTTACAAAGATTACATCTGACTCAAAAACACCCATCATCACATTCATTTATTTTCTGTCACATCAACCGTTTTCATCTTCTTCATGTCAATTTTAGATCTGATATTTCTTGTTTCTTAATTTATTTGCAAGATCCCCTACAAAGATCTTTATATTCCTGAAAATAATAAAATTGTCTATAATAGTTGTTATCCATTAGAGTAGCTTAAGATTTATCACTAGGGCTTGAACAGCCGTAGAGTAGCAGACTCTCAAAATTATTGCTGAAAGAATGAGTTTTCTATTTATTTTTATTTATTTATTTATTTATTTTGAGATGGAGTCTGGTTCTGTCACTCAGTGTAGAGTGTAGTGGCACTGTATCTGCTCACTGCAACCTCCGCCTCCTGGATTCAAGCGATTCTCCTGCCTCAGCCTCCCAAGTAGATGGGATTACAGGCGCCAGCCACCATGCCTGGCTAATTTTTGTATTATCAATAGAGATGGGGTTTTATCATGTTGGCCAGGCTGGCCTCAAACTCGATCTCATGTGATCCACTCACATCGAACTCACAAAGTTCTGGGATTACAGGCGTGAGCCACTGCGCCTGAATGAGCTTACTGTTTTTCAATATTCCTTTTTTCTTTCATTCTGAGCATTTTGTCTTAAAGTCCTAAATTCTTCAGATATTACTTCATAATTCTTCATACATTTCTTCATACATTTCTGAAAAATGTAAGTGGAAAAGCAAATAATTTTTCAACAATTTACGAATTAAGGAACCAAGCAATATAATTTTATTTCCAAAGAAGATATTTTTGTCCTGGTTATCTAGCCTGACTCCATCAACAGTTCTTTATGTCAGGGTCCACATATGTAACGCATCTGCTTGCCTGAAATAAAGAATTGTAATGAGATGAACCTCCTTTGAACCCTGAAGTTGGGTGTGACTTTACTGGGATGAGGAGAATAGTGCAACCAATGAAGATTTCACAATTGTATGTATATATAGAAAATAGTGATTAACTAACACTGTTACCTAAAAACATACCACTAAAATGTTTGGACATTTTGTGAGTTCAGTAAACATGTTGATGAAACAATACACATAAATAAGATAGGTTAAAGAGCAAAACAGGTTCATTTCACTTGATTTTCAAATATTTTAAATAAGAGCAACACTTTTAAAATTAAATACATTGCCTAAAATTTGGAAATATATATGTTTCTAATGCATTACATCATGATTATGCAAATTTTAATTTTATAATACTGGATA
Source organism: Trachypithecus francoisi (assembly GCF_009764315.1). NCBI lineage: Eukaryota > Metazoa > Chordata > Mammalia > Primates > Cercopithecidae > Trachypithecus > Trachypithecus francoisi. The sequence goes on along the minus strand of NW_022681463.1, from coordinate 51,896,074 downwards.
CTTCTTGATATGAACTATGCATCTTATATTTATAAAAAAATTACATTCATATGCAGCTATGAGAGTTTATGTGTAAAATATAGATAGGAAAGCAAAGTGACAACTATATTTGTATTAATCTACTTTTTTAAAGAAGTTGGAATTTTAAAAATCACACAATAGTCGGGAGGACCTGAGGTTCCTTTATTTGATTCATTAGATCTTTGGTTTGCTTTATTCATGTGTTACACAAAGCATAGTCACATGTAAGTTAGCTATTATTCTATATTCTTAAAATGGTAAAATTATCTTTATTTTTTGCTTATTGTTTCCTGGGTTTGTTTTTTCCAAATTTTCTTGCTTTGCTTATTTTTCACCTACTTGGTTTGTTACATATATGGTGCTTTGTAATTTCCTGTTACACAAGTGTATTTTTTTCCTCTTCTATCCATACATTTTGCATATGTGATTTAAATTCTCAATGTGAACCACAATTAAAGATTTTACACATTTGTCAGAGCATGGTGTTAAAAAGTATGAGTTGGTTCTTTAGACTAAAATTATAGAATAGGCAGACATTGATTTAATCACAACTATAGGCATTGTTAAAGAATTCTAATTACATGTATAGATGAAGCATGGTACTAATGTATATTAGTTCACATATTTATGATGATTATTGATATTGTTATTAGTATTTAAATAGCCTCATCCATTTCAGAGTGTCTTTTTCTACAAGTTGATAAGTGAAAATAAATTATGATACATTGGAATAACCGTGACTTTTCTTTTGAATTTCATAGTTTCTTGAACAACATCCTCCACTACTTGACTTTAAAATTTTTCTAGTGTTATCTTAGGAGTTGCTTCGTTATATTTTAACTGGTCGTTTATACTTTATTCTGAGCCTGTCTCTCCTTATTAATTTTATTGCAAAAAAAGTGAAAATAACACCTAATTCAAGAAGAATAAATTGATTAGACAAATATAAGTAATTGCTTAGCAAAATGCTCTATACTAAGCACAAGTTAACAAAAGTTAACTTTTTACTTCCTAAAAATAGACAATTCTTATTTATTTATTTGTTTATTCATTCATCCAATCATTTGCTCTCTTTTTGTTAGTTTCTAAGTTATAGAATACTATTTACTTGAAAATGGTTCTTAAGATGCTATGTATAAAAAGGTGCCATTAAAACAAAAGAATCCTGGAGAAGTGACGGTATATGAACCCCTTACCATCACAGATCTGTGCACAGAATAAAATAAAAACAAAATTGCACATTAGAGACATCCCTGGCTCTGATTTCAGAGTTCAAAATTTAGCCTCGATATCTGTGCTATGTAGTTAACTTTTTATTCCCAGACCTTCAGTTATTCATCAAATAAAGAGAAAGGATTTTCCTTATTTTATGCTCTTCCACTATAAAAATACAGATGGTATGCATAATAATATCGATTTAATTTTATGTTGTGAAAACTAAATATCACTGCAAAATATCCCTTTTGCAGAACTTTCACATAGCAGTAAAGAAATAGATCTGGCCGGGCACAGTGGCTCATGCCTGTAATCCCAGCACTTTGGGAGGCCGAGGCAGGTGGATCATGAGGTCAGGAGTTCAAGATTAACCTGGCGAAGATGGTTATACCCCCATCTACTAATACAAAAAAGTTAGCCGGGCATGGTGGCAGGTGCCTGTAATCCCAGCTACTCAGGAGGCTGAGGACGGAGAATCCCTTGAACCCAGGTGGCAGAGGTTGCAGTGAGCCAAGATCCAAGATCACACCACTGTACTCCAGCCTGGGTGACAGGCTAAGACTCCGTCTCAAAAAAAAAAAAAAAAAATAGTTCTATTACTTCTGTCTTTGAACTACAGTAAGAATTAATTTACAAATTTCTGATGATGATAATGATGACAATCTTGAAGAAGACAGTGAGGGCTATTATAACTTTCTTAGTCATTTTAGGTTCGTATTTTTCATTGCATCTTTATGTGCATTATTAGTTTTGTATATGTCTATGTCTGTGTCTAAATACTGCAAACTCTCTCAGAGGAGACTTTAGGACCTTTTGTTTGTATTCTCCACAAATAATGTAAAAATAGATTGCACAAATAACTGAAAAATATTTTTAAAGTTAGACCCAAAGCAAAGTGCTTAAATTTACTTTCTTTACTCTTTGAACAAAAGGTAGTGAGTTATATTTCTATGTTTTGTTTCTCCTCTAGTCAAATGCTTTAAAATAACACTAATGCCCTTCACACTTTTCTCCGGTAGTGTGAAGGCACAAATATTTATTTGTATGGATATTGAAGTTGGAAGAGTTTGGGAAAATATTCACTTTGGGAAATTTTCTTTTTAAAAAACAAGTTTTTATTCTTGTCACTCTTGTAATCTACTTTAAGTTAATGATCTAATTCCCATGAACTGTGCAGCTAAATGAGTGCATAAAGTCTGTTTTTTCAGTGTTATTTGATGCTGTTATAGGCAGACGTTATTGAATTAGTTGTTATTATATCTGATAGAATTACTTTCTCAGCATATCTTATTGTCTAAACAAGGGCATCTATAAGATATAACTTACTATTATTATTTGTATAGATTTAGAGGGTTACAAGTGCTATTTCTTTTTACATGAATGTGTTGTGCAGTGGTATAATTTAGGCTTTTAGTGTAGCCATCACCCAAACAGTGTACATTGTACCCCTGAAGCAATTTCTTATTTCACAACCCGCTCCCCTCTCCCATCTTTCCAAGTCTTTGATACCTGTTATTACACACATTATGTCCATGTGTTCACATTATTCAGCTCACTTATACGTGAGATCATGTGATTTATTGAAATTCTGTTCTGAGTTATATCACTTAAAATAATGGCCTCCAATTCTCTCCATGTTGCTGCAAAACACATGATTTCCATCTTTTTATGACTAAGTCATATTCCATGGTGTATGTGTATATGTGTATAGATAATGTATATATCTACATAATTATACATGACTATATACATACATCATATATACACATATAGGTGTATATCAATTTATCAATTATCTAGATATATTTCCAATCATCTCTTGATAGACACTTAGACTAATTCCGTGATTTTGTAATTGTGAATAGTTCTGCATTAAATATGAATGCAAGTGTTTTTTTGATAAAATCATTTCTTTTCCTTTTGGTAGATACCTAGTAGTGGAATTGCTGATCTAATGGTAGTTATATGTTTAATTATTTGAGAAATTTTATACTGTTTTTTATAGGGTTCTACTAGTTTAAATTCCCACCAACAGTATATGAGCATTCCTCTTTCTTTGCAGATTTGCCAGCTTCTGTTATTTATTTTTTAATAATCTCCATTCTTACTGGTGTAAGATGGTATCTAATTGTGGTTTTGATTTGCATTCCTCTGATGATTAGTGATGTTGAGCATTTTTCATATGCTTATTGGCCGTGTGTATGTCTTATTGTGAACAAATGTTCATGTCCTTTGTCCACTTTTTAATAGGGATACTCTTTGTTGCTGTTTGTAGATTCTGGATATTAGTTCTTTGTAAGATGCATTGTGTGCAAATATTTCCTCCTATTCTCTAGGTTTTCTTTTCACTGTGTTGATTATTTCTTCTGCTGTGCAGAAGCTTTTAAGTTTGATAAATCTTGTTTGTCTATTTTTGTTATTGTCACATTTGCTTTTGAGGTCTTGGTCTTGAATTTTTTTGCCTAGACCAATGTCTAGAAGAACTTTTTCTAGGTTTTCTTCTAGTATTTTTATAGTTTTAGGTCTTACCATTTATGTCTTTAATCCATCTTCAGATTTTTGTATATGGTAAGAGATAGGAGTCTAGTTTCAGCTGCCCTTTTAAAGAACTATGATGTAGCTGAGATTTTTCAGTTTACTTGAAAGCTAGCAAGTTAGCCTGATACCATTACATGGATGTTGATAGAAGAGTCAAGACTTTTGGTCAGATTCAAAGGTCCTTATTCAGAAATTACAATAGCCTCAGCCTCAGTCATACAGAGTGATGTCAAGAGGGCCAGGTGAGACACGCACATGCAATGTGATGCATTATAGGAGAGGGACCTGAAACTTAGAGAAATCCACTTTTATAATAGGCAGTAAACATGCCTTCTTTGTTCTGCGGGAAGTCACTAATACATGTCAAGCTCAGAAAAGTTTGCTCTTTGCTGTGGAGAGAAATACTGTATCTTCCAAGGCAGTTCACTAAACATTCTTGAAAACACATTTAACAGTTTTTTCTTTTAAATGGCAATCAGCAATCAGTGTCACAGCTCTCAAAATGTATAGAAACATAACAGACCAGGGATCACTGTTTCCCACCAACACCTTTCTACACAATGACAAGGTCTTAATTGTAAGATCAGAACAACCCCTTTCTATACAATGACAATGTCTTAATTGTAAGATCAAAAAATAGCACGAGTTTAAATTGGAGCATGTCATATTTTTTGTCATCATAAACTATCTTCTATTGTTACAGGATCAACCAGTATGTACTATTGTTTTAAGGAATACCTTCATGGATGCACTGAGAACATTTTTTCTGACACGTTTGTTCATTTTTATCTTGTATTCTATTACTCCAGTTAAAGTCAAGCTTCTAATATTTCTTAACTTCCTCATAGAACTGAGAAAAAGATTATGAGTTTTACTAAGAACTACCTTGACTCACAGCTTAGCTATTACACGGACTAGATAGGAACATGTGGCAATTTGTTGGGGTGATCAGATCCAACACCAGGTCATGGGGATGACAAAGTTTGGCGGTGTCAAAGAATTGAGAAAGACAGTTTGAGAGAGAAATGTGGGACACCAGGGGGCCATCGCTATCATTGAGGCTGCGAAGGCACCGCGCTGTGGGAGCTCATAGTATTTATTGGTAATCCAACAAAGAAACAGATGATGAGAATGTGGAGGTTGAAAGGGCACATTGCATTAACCACCATTTACAGCTGTGATGGTTTAGCATTTATATGGAACATGTTCTGCTACTTGAGATAATGGAACTAGGAGCCAGAAAGTCTCGACACATTCCAGAGGACATAATGCAAGCCCCATCCTCAGTTTCCCTCCCAACACTCAGCTTTTTCCCAACATGCCCCCCTTCTCTTTTTGTAAAAGAGAAGGTATCATTATTACTATCATTACTACTAGCTATTATTTCTAGCATAAAAGGTGGCCTTTTAAGTGAGCAAGGCGATTGCAGGCTGTACAGCCCTTAATTGCCGGCTGGTGATCCAGCTTCATTTTTCTTAGCCCTTGTTCAAACTGGAGTCACTCTGGTTTGAATGCTTCCCACATATCTCCCCTTTCCCTTTTACAAGAGGACCCTTAATCCTAGGAGTTGCAGAAGGATGAAGGCCCATCTTCTGTAACTTCTTTATGCTGAATAGGCGTGATGATATTTCTGCCTATTAGGGTCTTTTGTATTCAGGGTAGAGAGGAGCTGAGTCAGAAAGCATTGGTCCATTAAGCATCATGACACCGGTCGGTCCTCGTTCCATCTTGGCATTCAGATTCATCTAGCTCATGGCTCGTACTGGGGGAACCTGGTCCATGGTTGGGATCCATGGGTCCCTCCAGTCTCCTGTTTCATGGTTGTACACATCTTGAGGACATCCACACGTTCATTCATGTCCTGCAAAAACACAAACATACTCTCAACACCATGTTAGTAAATCTACTGAAACAGAAACAAAAACTTCTGTGGCCGTAGCTGAGAGTCATGCCATTGCTGAAGCATTTGTTAACTCCATTTCTGCCTTTTGGTTAATTACTGTGAGGTAAAACTTTCCACTGATAATGAGAAACAGGCCTTTTGTGATTAACAGACGGCATAGAGAAAGCAAATTGAGGCTTTTCAAACCTTCAATTCACACATACAGGTGGGTCCACTAGATGCTGCGGCTCATGATAGATCTTCAGATGTTTGGTGGGCACCCACATAGGCACCTGATTGTCACCTGGAGAGACACGAGCAAATCCTCTTCCCCATAAAATTATCTTTAGGCAGGGATTGGAGGAAGGAGACTCAGAGGTAAGGAGAATTTTGGGGTCTAATGGCTTCCTGATGTTTGATAACTGTTCCCTCAGAAGTTAAGAATTCCCTTTCTCTCCATATTGCTATGTGGGCATGGAGGACTAGGTAAGCATACTTAGAGTCTGTATATATATTTACCCCTTTTTCTTCTACCTAATTCTAGTGTATAACAGCCCCTGTTTTTCCTAGGATGTCTCTCCCTAACAAAGGAATGGGGCTTTCGGACATAATTAGAAAGGCACGTGAAAAGAGTAAAGTTCCCCAGTCACAACTTAGTGGCTGGGAGAAGTATCTAGTTGATTGCCTGTCCTAGGATCCCTCTGAAAGTGACAGATCTAGAGGATAGTTGTCCGGAACAAGAGAGTAAGACTGAGAAGGCCATACCAGTGTCCAGAAGACAGTTAACCTGGCTCCTGGTGGTCAAGCATACCTGGGGAAGGTGACGGCATGGGCTGGCGCTTGCCAAGGGCACCCTCATTCCTGCTGCTGGATAATCTGGTTAGTGGCTTCTGACTCAGAGGATCTTCGTCCCCTGGGGCAGTGGGCCTTCCAGTGATTCCCTTGACATAAGGGGCATGGACGAGGGGGCAGCTTATTTCTATTCAATCTTTTTAAAAGTGTCCTTGTAGACTGCACTGGAAGCAAACCCTAGTAGGCATTCAATTTTCCTAGCTTTTCTCTTTTCTAGAGCCTCCAAAGTCTGCTTGCCTGAGGGTCATGACTAAAGCGGTGGCTTTTTTTTTTGTCCCATCCCCCCTGCTCCCTATCATTTAAAAAAAAAAAAAAAAAAAAGGTTTGCCAAGTTCAATAGGGTTTCTAAGTTTTTTTCCGGGCCTAAGGCAGACTTTTGAAGTTTTTTCTAATGTCTGCAGCTGAGTGATAAACTTATCCTTTAAGATAAGTTGGCCTTCAATAGAGTCAGGTGACAGAGTAGTATGCTTCCCTTTGTCTCTTCGGAAAGGCAGTAGGATTTTCTTCCTTTCCGTGTTATAGTGGCTTCTTCCTAGTTTTCCTTAGTTCTTCTAGCATGCAAGTTAGCAAATGTCTGCAGCACCAAACTTCATATTCTGATTCTGCGTCCCAGTGAGGGTCTACACTGGGAACTGCCTGCTGGCCTGTGGGGAATTGTTCTTTCCTCCGTTGTCATCCCGTCATTGACCTGACAGATACCAGAGATCGCCAAACTCTTGGGCTGCAGTCATGGCGGCACTTCTCTCATTTGGAGTTAGTGTCTGATTTAGCAGTAACATTATATCTCTACATGTCAGATCAAAGGATTGTCCTAGCCCTTGTAAAACATCAATATAGCCATCAGGGTTATCTGAGAATTTACCTAGGACTATTTTGTTTAAAGTCTGGGAGGGAAAAAGGTTCATACACTCTGGGCCGAATTCTCCAGAATACATCTTAGGGAAGTTTTTGCCTTGGGAGGAACGTTTCCCATCTGACAAAAGAACATAGGGATAACAGCACCCCTAGTCATTTTCCAATGAGCATTAGTCCTAGAGCATCCTCTATGGTCCTAATGCTTATTCCTTTCCAGGGTGCGTAAGCACCCATGGACTTCTGCTTATCGAATTAGTTACGCTCACCGACACAGCAGTCCTGCACCTGTTTTCCCAACTTTCTTGACTACAAAGAAAGGGGTCTGGGCTGCAGGATTCTAGTGGTCCTTTACCAGCATGTCCAACATTGCCTTTGCACTCAGAGGTGAGTTCTAGAGCTGGACTGGGTTCCTGAGTATTTCATAACAACCCAGTTGCAATCCATAAATCTTATGCAAATTCATTTCAGAGATGGTTTAGGTAATGCTTTGAGTCAGGATTTAGAATTTTTTGATTCTGTGAGTACTTTCAGGCTTGGCTGAGTGCAAACAGCTCACAAATTTGAGCAGACCAATTATTAGGCAATTTTCCTGACTCTCCTTCTACAAGAGTTTCCCTATCAATTGCTGAACACCCATTGAGGTTTTTTTTTTTTTTTTTTTTTTATCTTTTCTTAATCACCCAGGAGGAAACATCTATCATCCTGTCCCGAAGGGAGTTCCTCCTATGTCTGGTCGAACCTTTCTATGGTAATTAAGATTTAAATCCCCTGGAAACCTGCTAGGTTAAGGGAATTTTCAGTGGTTAATGTTAAATCACCTAACAGAATAGCCCCATACTTTAAGAATGGGTTAGTAAGCTACCTTTTTGCCTTTTTTTTTTTTTTTTTTTTTTTTTTAACTTAGGATAGCTTTGAACTGGTAGGTGTGCTCACAATGAGGTTTCCTCTAAAGGTTATTTTTTCTACTTTCTTCTGCTAGCAAAGCAGTTGCTGCTACAGATTGAATGCATTTGAGCTATCCACGAGTTACTGGGTTAAGGATTTTTGATAGGAAGGCTACTGGTTGTCAGCGGTCTCAGTGCTTTCTGGCTAATCCCTTGTTCACACTGACAACACAGTATTGGAGTATTATAGGGTCATGGAGAAGACCTTCAATTATCAATTATAGGTTTTAAATTTACCCTGGCTTTTAAAGGAATAGGGTACACTTCTTTAGTTGTATACTTTTTTTCCTTTTTGGATTCTGGAAACAGTGGAAGGACGTTTGCTGTCCTCCCTGCTGGATTATAGTTATGGCAAATTGCCATGCTTCAATGTCTCCCTCCGCTCTAGTCTTTTGAATAGAATTTTGGACAGCACCACCAATTGCTCCAGGTTTTAATGTTGTAACTACAGGAGTTTTTTTGTTTTGTTTTGTTTTTGAGACGAAGCCTCTTTCTCTCGCCCAGGCTGGAGTACAGTGGCGCCATCTAAGCTCACTGCAAGCTCCGCCTCCCGGGTTCACGCCATTCTCCTGCCTCAGCCTCCTCAGGAGCGGGGACTACAGGCACCTGCCACTACGCCCGTTTTTTTTTTTTGTTTTGTTTTGTTTTGTTTTGTTTTTGTAATTTTAGTAGAAACGGGGTTTCACCGTGTTAGCTAGGATGGTCTCAATCTTCTGACCTCGTGATCCACCCGCCTCGGCCTCCCAAAGTGCTGGGATTACAGGTGTGAGCCACCTTGCCCAGCCAGGAGCCGTAAGTTTTGTAGCTAATGCATCTTCTCATCCATTAAGGGGAGAGACAAGGTGGCCTTTCACTGAACTCAGCAGGTGGAGCAGACAGGCTAGTAAAACATTTTCAGTTTCCCTTTCAATTTCCTCCATTTCCAGTGCCTCACATTCAGAATCTGGAGTTAGTTTACACTCGTCCTCATCTGAATCTGGCTCCTCATCTGTTTGAAAAGGCTCAAGAGCTGCTTTTATTAGCGCCTACATTGACCAAACAGACTGGAATTTTTGCGCCTTTTTTTTAAATCTCTGCCAATTCTCTCCTATTCATCTAACTCCATAGTCCCTTGTTCCAGGAACCATGGGCAAAACTGCTTTACTGCACTGAAGAGTAGTAACAAATTCCGAGTACTAAATGTCATTTCCCCTCTTCGTAATAAATGACTTAAGAACTTTAAGCAGGACGTCTGCTTTCACTTTGTCCCATTTTTACCCTGATTCTTGTGAGCATTCAGCTTTCCTGTCGAGCTTTTTTTTAGACGTCCTCGGTGTCATTTAACTATGCATCCTCCGCGTTCACATGCTCTACCGTTCATTCATCCGGGTCTTTGTTGCCCCACGTTGAGTGCCGGGAATGTTGGGGTGATCGACCCAATACCAGGTAATGGGGGTGACAAAGTCTGGTGGAGTGAAAGGATTGAGAAAAAGACAGTTTGAGAGAGAAATGTGAGACACCCGGAGGCTATTGCTTTCATGGAGACTGCGAAGGCCCCGAGCGCTGGAAACCCACAGTATTTATTGGTAATCAACAAAGAAACAGATGATAAGAATGTGGAGGTCAAAAGGGCACGTTGCATTAAGCACAAGATTTACAGTTCTTATGGTTTAGCATTTATATGGAACATATTCTGCTACTTTAGATAATGGAAATAGGAGCCTAGGAACCTAGGAGCAAGGAGCCAGTAAGTCTAGACACATTCCAGAGGACATTAGGCAAGCCCTGCCTCAGTTTCCCTCCCAACACTCAACTTTTTCCCAACAGCAATTGCACTAAGAGTTAGCACTAGAATGAGACAAATAAAGCAAGGAGGAAACATGCAACCAAACCAGGAAAAAAGTGAAAGTGAAATATCACAAATTATATACTTCCTATCATTTTTTATTATAATAACTTAAAGACTGTCATTGTATTTTTATCTGTGTAGTTTTGTAAATATACCTATTCTATAATAATAGATACAGAATAACCAGGTACAATCTACCCTATTTCATTTTATATATCAGCTTGTTCATTTTTAATTTTTATATCTTCTTTATAGATATAAGTATTAAGAGAGAAGGGAATACATTATTTTGCTCTAATTACTGTAGAAGTGTGCCTGGTAGAAGAAGCAATTGTGAATGTTAGTCAAATAAGCAAATAAATAAGGAAAATATTATGACTTTCGTGCTGTGGCGATTATGGTATTGTGTCAAGATATAACGTTTCCAAGAACCTTATGGGTAAACTAAATAGCATCATTTATTTAAATGTTTTTCTAACATAAGCAAACATAAAAAAATACATGTTTCAAGATTACACAATGTAGACATAAATGAAATTCAAATATTATAACAATCCTTAATAAAATGGCAAAAAGTTATGCTATTAGTAGGACACTTGTTTCAGACACAAGAAAAGACACTTGACTTAATTTTCTTTTAAGTACATACTTGTGAAATAAAAATGTATTAAGCTAGAGATATCATTAAAGTAAATCATTAAAATACATTTTATTAGCCTCTTTTAAAGACACTATGTGTTTCAAAGGAGTTAGTGATATTTGGTGTTGCTTAACAACATGAGCTTTGGAGCAATACAGACCTGGGTTCAAATTCAAGTCCTGCAATATTTATGTAACTTTGGACAAAATATTAAACCTTAAAAAGCTTTGATACAATTTTCTATAAAATATAATAATGCATAACTTTCTGAAGAATATATGAGATTATACACAAAAAATGTTTAGCATTTTGCTTATTTAATCACTATTGTTATTACTATTATTAATGGCAAAACTTTTGATATGAGTTTGTTAGCATCTTAATTTATATGAAGAGTTCAGAAAGTTTTCCTGTGTTATCTGCCTTATCTGGAAACCAATACTTGAAACCTGGGGCTATGGGCTATGTAAAAATTGACCTCATAATGTTTCTCCAAGTATTTGTTTATTCATTATTTTAACAAATAGCTTGAGCAATATCTGAATGTGAAAAGCTTTAAGTTGTGAAAAATGCAATGAATTGAGGAAACAATAAAGAGTAGGAGTCTTAACAAAGGCAAGTGAATGAGTGATTGTGGTGTCTAAGATTCATGAGCTGCTGTGTATTGAAAATCTTGAATGTCAATAAGGATAAAATACAGAGGTGCACTAATAAGAACATGAGTGAGATCATATTAATCATGTATAACAAAATCATATTAGTAGAATGAATATGTGAGAAAAGTAGAGATGTGATATCAAAGCAGAGATACCATGTAAAGGACATCATCTCCTTTACTTTTTATTTATTAGATTATAAGATTTCTTCCTTTTTTATCACTTTGGATTTATTTTTTCTCTATTTAAAATTGATACATAATAACTGTACTCATTTATGTGGCACTTGTGATAATTTGATAGAAGCATACAATGTATAATGATCCAATCAGGGTAGTTGGGATATCCATAACCTCAAACATTTATCCATTGTTTGTGTTGGAAACATTCTAAATGTTCTATTTTAGCTATTTAAAAATATACAATACATTGTTGTTCAATATGGTCACCCTACTGTGCTATCAAACATTAGAACTTATTCCTTCTCTCCAACTGTATGTTCGTACCCATTAACTAACCTCTTTTCACCCTCCTCACCCTTCCCAGCCTTTGGTAATTGTTATTCTACTTTGTCCTTCCATGGGATCAATTTTTTAGCTCCCATATATTAGTGTGAGCACATGTGATATTTGTTTTTCTGTGTCTGGCTTATTTCACTAAACATAATGCTCTCCAGTTCCATCCCTGTTGCTGCAAATGGCAGTACTTCATTATTTTCTTATGGTGGAACAGTATTTCACTGTGTGTATATACCACATTTTCTTTATTCATTCATCCATTGATGAACACTTAGATTAGTTTCAAATCTTAGCTATTGTAAACATTGCTGCAACAAATGTGAGAGTGCAGATATCTCTTTGATATACTAATTTCTTTCCTTTGGGGTATATTTCCAGGAGTGGGATTGCTGGGTCATGTAGTATTTCTAGTTCTGATTTTTTTGAGGAACCTCCATACTGTTTTCCATAGGGGTTGTACTAATTTACATTCTTACCAACAGTACGCAAACATTCTCCTTTCTCTGCATGCTCATTAGCGTCTGTTATTTTTTCTTTTTGATAACAGACATTTTAACTGGGATGAAATTGTGTGTGTGTATGTGTGTGTGTGTGTGTGTGTGTGTGTATATATATATATATTTTTTTTTTTTTTCTTGAGATAGAGTCTTGCTCTGTAGTCCAGGCTGTAGTGCAATGGCGCTATCTCAGTTCACTTCAACCTCTGCCTCCCAGGTTCAAGTGATTCTTCTGTCTCAACCTCCAGAATAGCTGGGATTACAGGTACCTGCCATCATGACCCGCTAATTTTTATATTTTTTGTAGAGATGGGGTTTCACCATGTTAGCCGGGCTGGTCTTGAACTCCTGACCTCAGGTGATCCACCTGACTCGACCTCCCAAAGTGCTGGGATTATAGACGTGAGCCACCATGCCTGGCCTGAAATTATATTTCATTTTGGTTTTGATTTGCATTTCCCTGATGATTAGTAATGTTGAGCATTTTTTCATATACCTGTTGGCCATTTATGTCTTCTTCAGAGAAATGTCAGATCTTTTGTCCATTTTTTAATAATTATTTTTGTTTATTGCTATTGTTTGAGTTACTTATTCTCAATCCACTACCACTTTTATTCGAGATAGTACTGGAGATAACCAGAGCAATTAGAAAAGAGAAAAAAATAAAGGACATCCAAATTAGAAAGAAATTAAATTGTCCTTGTTTGCAGACAACCTGATCTTATATTTAGAAAAAACTAAAAACCCTGTCCAAAAAAAAATCCTTTTAGAACAGATAAATGAATTCAGTAAAGTTGCAGGAGAAAAATTAACATACAAAAATCAGTAGCATTTTTATATGCCAACAGTGAACAACCTGAAAAAAAATCCAGAAGGCAATTTCCTTTAAAATAGCTAAAAATTAAATCCCTAGGAAAAACAATAACCAAAGAAAAGAAAGATAGAATTAAATTATAAAACATGAAAGAAACTGAAGAGGATAATGAAAAAATATAAAAATATCTAATGTTCATGGATTAGGGGAAGGATTAATGCCATTAAAATGTTCATAGTATCCAAAGTGATCTACAGATTCAATGCAATCTCTATCAAAATACTAATGGCATTCTTCACAGAAATAGAAAAATTAATCCTAAATTTCTTATACAACCACAAGAAAACCCCAAATAGCAATCCTGAGCAAAAAGAATAAAGCTGGAAGTATCACATTACCTGACTTCAAAAAATACTACTAACCTATAGTAACCAAACCAGCATGATACTGGTATAAAAACAGACATATAGACCAATGGAACAAAATAGATAACTTTATGCCTTTAAAGTCAGCTCATTTTCTTTTTTTTTTTTTTTTGTTGAGACGGAGTCTCGCTCTGTCACCCAGGCTGGAGTGCAGTGGCCGGATCTCAGCTCACTGCAAGCTCCGCCTCCCGGGTTCCCGCCATTCTCCTGCCTCAGCCTCCCGAGTAGCTGGGACTACAGGCGCCCGCCACCTCGCCCGGCTAGTTTTTTTTTTGTATTTTTAGTAGAGACGGGGTTTCACCGTGTTAGCCAGGATGGTCTCGATCTCCTGACCTTGTGATCCGCCCGTCTCGGCCTCCCAAAGTGATGGGATTACAGGCTTGAGCCACCGCGCCCGGCCTAGTCAGCTCATTTTCTTTTCTTTCTTTTTTTTTTTTTTTTGAGGCGGAGTCTCGGTCTGTAGACCGGACTGGAGTGCAGTGGCCGGATCTCAGCTCACTGCAAGCTCCGCCTCCCGGGTTTACGTCATTCTCCTGCCTCAGCCTCCCGAGTAACTGGGACTACAGGCGCCCGCCACCTCGCCCGGCTAGTTTTTGTATTTTTAGTAGAGACGGGGTTTCACCATGTTAGCCAGGATGGTCTCGATCTCCTGACCTCGTGATCCGCCCGTCTTGGCCTCCCAAAGTGCTGGGATTACAGGCTTGAGCCGCCGCGCCCGGCCTAAGTCAGCTCATTTTCAAGAAAGGCACCAGGAACTTACATTGGGGGAAAGGATTGTCTCTTCAATTAAAAAGCAAGTAAAACTGGATATCCATGTGCAAATATAGAAATGAAACTAAACTCCTATCTCTCAAAATAAAATCAAATTGAAATGGATTAAAGACTTAAATGTAAGACCCTGAAACTACAAAAATGTTATAAGAAAACACTGGGGAAATGCTTCACAGCATTGATATGGACAAAGATTTCTTGAGAAAGACCTCAAAAGCACAGGCAACCAAAGCAAAAATTGATGAGTGGGATTACATCAAACTAAAAAGCTTCTGAACAGCAAAGGAAACAATTAACAGAGTGATACAACTAACATAATGGAAAACACATTTGCAAGCCATCTTCTATACTTCTTATGTAAATCCCCAGTTGTATCATATCCATCTTTCTGAGAATTGAAAATGCTTACTTAGAGTTTTTAAAGATCTGGATCTGGTAAAAAGTAAATTATCACTCTAAATAGATAGCATATATTTGTATACCTCAGGGAAACTTTTTTGAAAGAAAATTGATACTCACAATTTATATGTTTATGTATATATTTATATATTTATGTATATATACTTATATTTATATATTTATGTATATATTTATATATTCATATATTTATATATATTATATTTTTAATTTACCTATATTTATATATATATTTTGTTTTGTTTTGAGGTGGAGTATCACTCTGTCACCCAGACTGGAGTGGAGTGGTGTGATCTTGGCTCACTTCAACCTCCGCCTCCTGGGTTAAAGTGATTCTCCTGCCTCAGCCTCCTCAGTAGCTGGGACTACAGGCATGCACTACCACATCCTGCTGATTTTTGTATTTTTAGCAGAGACAGGGTTTCACTATGTTGGCCGGGCTGGTCTCGAACTCCTGACCTCAGGTGATCCACCTGCCTCAGCTTCCCAATGTGCTAGAATTAGAGATGTGATCCACCATGCCCCATCTGAAATGTTAAAATGTAACTTCATTAGCTCCGTATTTGAGGGTTAGACAATTGCTAATACTTATTGTGCATAGTGGTTTTCTTTTTCCATTCTTTTGTTTTTTGAGACGGAGTCTTGCTCTGTCACCCAGGCTGGAGTGCAATGGCATGATCTCGGCTCACTGCAACCTCTGCCTCCTGGGTTCAAGTGATTCCCCTGCCTCAGCCTCTGGAGTAGCCGGGATTAGAGGCGCCTGCCACCTCCCACGACTAATTTTTTGTATTTTTAGTAGACAGGGTTTCACCGTGTTAGCCAGGATGGTCTCAATCTCTTGACCTCGTGATACGCCCGCCTCGGCCTCCCAAGATGCTGGGATTACAGGTGCAAGCCACTGCACGGGGCCTTTTGTTTGTTTGTTTGTTTGTTTGTTTTGAGACAGCCTTCCTCTTTCATCCATGCTGAACTGCAGTGGCTAGATCATAGCTCATTACAGCCTCGAACTTCTGGAATCAAGTGATCCACCTGAGTCCCCTGAGCAGCTGGGATTATAGGCATGCACCACTACACCAGCAAATTGTTTTTCGTTTTGTTTTGTTTTTTGTAGAGATGGGATCTCACTATGTTGCTCAGGCTACTCTCAAACTCTGGGCTCAAGCAATCCTGCTGCCTTAGCCTTCCACAGTGCTGAGATAACAGTCGTGAGCCATTGCTCCTGGCTCCTATTTTTCAAAATGGAAAAACCAAAAAGACCATTAGAAATTTCTTTTCAGGACATGTGAAAATACTCTTAACTGTTGACTCTTACAAATGGTAATCAGAATAAGTTATCCATCAAAGGAAGTTACTATAGTGAGTAAATCCCTCTCTTTGCCAGAGTTCTAAAGGAGTCTCAGAAGGGGAACTTCATGAGAAGATACTTGAAGAGTCTTTGTGTCTAGATTCAAGTAGTTTAAAGTAGATTATTTAAAGATGAAGATTGATTGGAATAAGACAAAATTTAAAAGATACCAAGTTAGGAATTGTGGACATTAGTTTAATGTCTTGAAGTGAGTCTTTATTGGTAAACTGTGGTTTGACTAGCAAGCTACTTGCTCCTGTGAACAAATGGTTTGATCTGTATTAATAGTTTGGAGGTTTCTACCCTTTCCCCCCAAAAAACAGTGAAATTATTATTTTGTACATTATCTTCCTGGAGAATGATTTCTTAGAATAATGATATATTCCTGTTGGTCTACGTGGTCTTTTTTCTCAGTCTTGTTAATTAAAATACATACATGAATGTGGTCTTTGTTCTTTGTGTCTATTCTTTTCATACTCATAAGTTTATTCCCAGTCTTTTGTAATTTAAGGTCTCTAATAGAAAAAAGAACTTTAAATAATTTAAATGTGAAGCAATAAGAAGATTAAGCCTATAGTTAGTATGAAGTAAGACCATTAATTTGTAATGAATGCTTGGATACATTCAGCAGTTTTATTAATAGCAGACTAATAAAAAATATTTTTACACAGACAATGTAGTAGCACTTGTGAAAGTTCCCTGTCACCAAAACTGTTAACTATATTCTGCAACAAGACATAGTATTTCTTTTAGACGAAATGATAAAATGATTTGATTATAACCAACGATTATTTGGTAATAATCTTATCTTGTTAAAATACAAACTACTTCCAATTTGGAAACAAATCCAGGAATTTAATTAGAAGTTGGAAGCCTTTGAAGGATATAAAAGGTTTACTGTTGCTAGAATATTGAACTAAAATGCAGGAATGTTTGAGATTGTATAATTTCAGGAGCAGGTTGGGGATAGAAATCGTTTCACTTAAGGATGATTTTGTTTTTCAACTTATTTCCTCTTCATGTATTGCTACTATATGTACACATGCCAACCACCATATAATCAAAAACAATTCCCCTTGATGTACTTCATGTTGTAGATCACAGAGAAATGACACACAGCCCTTGCCTATCATTCATATACTTCAAGGTCCAAAGCTATTTCTGCATTTCTTCTATTATAAGTGATGCAACTGGACCCTGTAGTCCACAAAATTTGCTGGGAAATTACATGATGAAAGTACTACATTGATGTCATCATGCAGTTTATGATCTTAGTGCATTCTGCTTACTCAATCTTATTTAACAACAAGAATTGGCTGTGCTCAAAAAAGCTTTCCAGTAGTCTAACGACAGAAGTTTACCTCTTCTCTTCATATCCCAAACTTATAACACATCCCCCTAGTTCCACACATGAAACTGTCTAGACACAGTTAATATGTCCATGAAGCTACGTATGTTTGGTCTGAAAGGTTAAAATTTGCTCCTTCACTCTTACCACACTTTCTTTTTAAATATTTTTTCTTGTTCCCACTAGTGTAACACAGCCCTCTCTGTGCTTTGAAAGGAACTTAAATTCTTCAAAATATGATACTACCTTTTAGAATATAATTTGCAAACTATATACTTATATAGAGGTACTTACGTTGAACTAAATTACAGATTGTGGTTTTAAACATCTTGGACTAGGCAGCAAGTGCATCAGATCGTGACTCTGGTTCTGTTATTTAGACAGAGACAATAGCAGATTTCTAGCCAGGAGGATAAGAGCAGCTTCTACAGACACACGGGTGCTAAGGAAACAGGAACGTTCTTCTGAGTTTAAATGTATTTTTAATCTCTGATATAGAGCAGTCTGGAAATCTACTGACACTTTAATTATAATTATTATTATATGAAAATAGTGTTAGAGAAGAATTGTGTGTTTGGCTAAGATGCTGGAATATAGGAGTGGACCTTTTGATTTAAAAAAAAAAATACCCTTTGACTGCTTGTTCTGGATATTTTTTATTTGCATTTTGGTAGTTCTCTTCATTCCTGTTGAATGTGGCTAAAAGTATATGAGTCTTTAAAAACAAGAGTAGATCACCTAGTTTCCCAAAAGGCTAAAAACAAATTGGGGAAAGAGCACTTGCTGAGAGAGTGTAAAGGCTAATCCAGTTCTTCTTTCTGTTCCTCTTGAACTTTGAGCAAAACTAGAGGACCAAGTCAGCTTTTTCTCTACCTGAGTGAAGGTAACAATGCAAAGAAAAATTTGATTTACTCTTTGTAATCAACTCATGATTACTGTGAACAGGAGAAATAATACTAGGCAAGACAAGATCATAGTAACTGGAGGACTTTTAACCTCCCTACTTTTTAAGATCTTTGAGTCAAGCATGACTTTTGAGAGACTGAAATGAAAAATGAAGGAGAGAGTGAAAGAGAAGGAGACGGTCACTGGCCTCAATTTCTTTCATTAATTTGCTTACCGTGAAAATGAATTAAGTGGAAATGACTGACAAATGTTATTTGTGAATGCTTTAGATCTTGTTCATATGTTGTTGTTTTCTTCTTGTTTCTTTGCCCCTTAATGTCATGATTTCATGGGATTACTAATTGAATATCTACACACTAAAAGCCTTAGATCATAGAATCTTAAGATTACCAGGTTGTTGCTGTTGCTCACTATTGTATATTTGCTGAGGATGATTTTATTTTTTTAATTTTTATTTTAATTTTTATTTTTTTTTTTATTTTTTTATTTTTTTATTTTTTTTTTTTTTGAGACGGAGTCTCGCTCTGTCGCCCGGGCTGGAGTGCAGTGGCCGGATCTCAGCTCACTGCAAGCTCCGCCTCCCGGGTTCACGCCATTCTCCTGCCTCAGCCTCCCGAGTAGCTGGGACTACAGGCGCCCGCCTTGTCGCCCGGCTAGTTTTTTTTTTGTATTCTTTAGTAGAGACGGGGTTTCACCGTGTTAGCCAGGGTGGTCTCGATCTCCTGACCTTGTGATCCACCCGTCTCGGCCTCCCAAAGTGCTGGGATTACAGGCTTGAGCCACCGCGCCCGGCCGCTGAGGATGATTTTAAAAAAATAAACACATCGGTCTATTTACACCTACTAATAGACTAAATATACATATTTGGGTTAATTAAAGGCATTTTAATTTTATTCCTCTTTGAAAATAGCTGGAATTATGGGAAACATTTATTTCAGACATGGATTGCATAATAATATTTTACAAGCTGAGTATCTTGATAGAAATGACTTCATAGTGCTCAAATTTATTTGGTAAGTCTAGCTAGCTTAAAATATATGAAGTATCTGTAATTAAAGTAATGATCTAAATATTTACAAAAAAAGTTATTAGCCAACATATAATTTTTAGTGTAACATGTTTTTCTAATGTTTTATCCAAGCATCTCTCCTTATGTGAGAAAAAGAATATTGTGCCTCTATCACGTTAATTTATTGCCATCAGTCATCCATTTGAAATTGTGAAAGAAGTCAGCATAAAGGAAGGCAAATTCTGGCTTCTTTGCTTTCATGCTTCTTGGACCCTGAAACTGTCCCGTCATTGGTCATTCATTTCCCATGCCTCAGATTCTGATTTTCAAGAGATGAATGAACTCATAATGACATAATTTATTCTTTCGGAGTCTCTATGTAAAACCATGTACTCTCAAGTCAAAAAAGTACAGAACAACATTTTGCACTAATAATCACAACAGTAATATGATTTTTGTTTTTAAGGAATTTAGTAAAGAAAAATGTCTGCACTAAAATATATATGCTTAGAAATTCTAGAATATCCAGATCTTTAACTCTGAAACATACATTCTAACATAACATTTTTACAAAGATGGCAAATTTAAACTCAAAAAGTGTGTTGTTATATATAACACCTACAGTTTTATGTTGAAGGCTCAGGGTTCAATATGCAAATGCACAACTTTAGGGCTCCAAAGATTGTGCAACTTCTGCTAATCTGATACCAAGGTAGCTTAGACTTGAATTTGAGGTTGCTAATAAGTAGG
Organism: Trachypithecus francoisi; assembly: GCF_009764315.1. NCBI lineage: Eukaryota > Metazoa > Chordata > Mammalia > Primates > Cercopithecidae > Trachypithecus > Trachypithecus francoisi. Next base: position 51,875,843 of record NW_022681463.1, on the reverse strand, counting down.
TGGTGACAAGGGATAAGATTTATTGAATCCTTCAGTTTCAATTTCCCCATTGTAAGATTCTTTGATATGGTGATTTTTAAGCATTGTACAATGTACATTTAGGAGATAAATTGTATTCTTTCACATATCCATCATTAGACAAACGCCAAAGTGGATAGAAGGCCAGTATTTAAAACAAAACAAAACAAAAAAACACCAAGTTTTTGTTAGGTCATCAATGGATTAGGAAAAGAGAACACAAATAAAAACCGTCAATCTTATAAGAATTTCTTTTTAATTCACCTTCATTCATTTGAATTTCTAGGTAAATCAGATTTTATCTCTTAGCTTTATTCTTTTTATAAACATATGTGTGTAGTAGGACAAGTTCTTTCTTCCAAAAAAATAGTTTGAAAATATATTGTCTTCCCAATTGAATGTGTGTTTTTTGCTAGTTGTACTTTGCAAAATAATTTCTGTGACCTTTTCCTTCCATGATGTGCATTTTTTATTTTCTGACAATACTTTAACAAAACCTTCAATATCTTACAAAAATGGATTAACATGGACAGTAGGGTATGATAAAATAACATTGGAAAATGTTTATATCAGGTACCCCCAAAAGCACACATACACACATATATGTACATAAACAAATATATACAGGTTCACATGAGAATATACAACTTGCCACATTGACTATGATGTTTTTCCAGTAAAACCTCCAAAACCTAGAGATATCTGGACCATGATGTCATAATCTGTAAATAAATTTGACTTTGTATGTCCGTGTCCCTCACTTATTTTATAACCATTTTAAATATTTCTACTTTATCTTAAATATTTAAATATTTTAACTTTTTAAAAAGTTACAACATAAAACATTTCTATGCTTTCCTAAAAATATTAATTCACAATTGATATTCGAAAGGGTAATGCATACAAAATAACTGTTAGAGCATTAAGTTTACGCACAAGAAGAATATTTTGATTTTACCTCCTCAGAAATATGGACAGGACCAGGGACAAGGTGTCTGTGTAATATACATTCGCAAAATCCTTCTTTGTATACTAGTTTTCCAAATAAAGATTTTATTATGTGCATTAGGGACTTTGTATGTATATATATTTCAGTGTGGAATATAGGATATATCTTTTAGGTTATATATTTTAGTGCAGGCATTTTTCCTCTAATAAATATATGTATACACACCCCATTTTCTACCTATATCTCTTCAAGGACACAAACTTAACATTAATATCATGGTCATTTTAACATTCTATATTCAGGTTCCCTTTTCTATGAATCCTGTCATGAGCTGAACTACACAATTTTTTCTTAGATTCTAACTATAATTCATTACACTCTTGTGATTACTTTATAACACTTTTTTTCTTGATTTGCAGGAAACTCTTCAAAAGTAGACCATCAATCACTGAACATGGACATGAAGAAATGACCTTCATGTCCATTTTTTGTTCTACATAATTTTCTTCTTCTTGGACAAATTCTTCAAGTTGTATTTTTTTCCAGGTTGTTTTAAGTTTTTGCTATGAAATTATAATTGGAGATAGCAGGATATTATATGTGTATTTATACTTCTTCATATATATGTAATATGTGTGCATTATATATATATTATATGTATATATTTATATAAGCCTGAGCCATTAATTATTTAGCTTCTTTTTTTTCTTATTTGTACCTTTTAGGTACAAATAAGCAGACAAAAGAATAAAGAATATATTATGTAATAAGAAAATATTATGTGTATATTTCCTTTTGAATAGTTTTGCTATTTTGAATACTTAATTATATGATCTGGTTAGAGATATCTTAATTACTTTAAATCATAATTTTTCAAACTACTCTTATGAAGTGCAAAAAGTTATCAAACAAGGCTGTAATTTTTATTATTTTTTAAATTTTCAACATGTGAGGAGTAAGCCTCTGAATGGAGCTGGACTAAACCCATTCTAATTATGCAGCATCTGTGGATTGGTTACATTAGACTGGATTATGCTTTAATTGTGAAGAACGTGCAGGTTTGTTACATAGGTGTACATGTGCCTTGGTGGTTTGCTGCACCCATTAACCTGTCATCTAGGTTTTTTTGTTTGTTTGTTTTTTGAGACAGAGTCTCACTCTATCTCCAGGCCGGAATGCATGGTGCTATCTCAGCTCACTGCAACTTCCATCTCTCCTGCCTCAGCCTCCCAAGTAGCTGGGACAATAGGCACACACCACCATGCCTGGCTAAGTTTTGTATTTTTAGTAGTAGAAACAGGGTTTCGTCATGTTGGCCAGGATGGTCTTGATCTCCTGACATCGTGATCCGCCCCGCTTAAGCACCGCATGCCTTAGGTATTTGTCCAAATGCTCTCCCTCCCCTTGCCCCCCAGGCCCCAACAGAGCCCAGTGTATGATATTCCCTTCCCTGTGTCCATATGTTCTCATTGTTCAACTCCCACTTATGAGTGAGAACATGTGGTGTTTGGTTTTCTGTTCCTGTGTTAGTTTACTGAGAATGATGGTTTCCAGCTTCATCCATGTCCCTGCAAAGGATATGAACTCATTCTATTTTATGGCTGTATAGTATTCCATGGTATATATGTGACACATTTTCTTTATCCAGTCTATCATTGATGGGCATTTGGGCTGGTTCCAAGTCTTTGCTATTGTGAATAGTTCTGCAATAACATACACGTGCATCTTTTTTTATAATAGAATGATTTATAATTCTTTGGGTATATACCCAGTAATGGGATTTCTGTGTCAAATGGTATTTCTAGTTCTAGATCCTTGAGGAATCACCACACTGTCTTCCACAATGGTTGAACTAATTTACATTTCCACCAACAGTGTAAAATTGTTCCTATTTCTCTGCATCCTCTCCAGCATCTGTTGTTTCCCAACTTTTTAATCATTGTCATTCTAACTGGCGTGAGATGGTATCTCATGGTAGTTTTGATTCTCATTCTCTAATGACCAGTGATGATGAACTTTTCTTCATATGTTTCTTGGCCACATAAATGTCTTCTTTTGAAAAGTTCTGTTCATATCCTTAGCCTGCTTATTGAAGGGGTTATTTTTTTCTTGTAAATTTGTTCAAGTTCCTTGTAGATTCTGGATATTAGATCTTTGTCAGATGGATAGATTGCAAAAATTTTCTCCTATTCTGTAGGTTGCCTGTTCACTCTGATAGTAGTTTCTTTTGCCATGCAGAAGCTCTTTAGTTTAATTAGATCCCATTTGTCAATTTTGACTTTTGTTGCAATTGCTTTTGGTGTTTTGATCATGAAGTGTTTGCCCATGCCAATGTCCTGGATGATATTGCCTAGGTTTTCTTCCAGGGATTTTATGGTTTTAGGTTTTATGTTTAAACTTTTAATTCATCTTGAGTTAATTTTTGTATAAGGTGTAAATCCAGCTTTAGTTTTCTGGATTTTACTAGCCAGTTTTCTCAGCACCATTTGTTAGATATGGAATCTTTTCCCCATTGCTTGTTTTTGTCAGGTTTGTCAAAAATGAGATGGTTGTAGCTCTATCATGTGATTTCTGAGGCCTCTGTTCTGTTCCATTGGTCTGTGTATCTGTTTTGTTACCAGTACCATGCTGTTTTGGTTACTGTAGCCTTGTAGTATAGTTTGAAGTAAGGTAGCATAATGCCTTCAGCTTTGGCTTTTTTTGCTTAGGATTATCTTGGCTATATAAGGGGTCTTTTTTAGTTCCATATGAAATGTGAAGTTGTTTTTTTCTAGTACTATGAAGAAAATCAGTGATAGCTTAATGGGAATAGCATTGACTCTATAAATTACTTTGGACAGTATGGCTATTTTCACAATATTGATTCTTTTGATCCATGAGCATGGAATGTTTTTCCATTTGTTTGTGTCCTCTCTTATTTCCTTGAGCAGTGGTTTGTTCTTGGAGACCTACAAAGAGACTTAGACTTCTACACAATAATATTGGGAGACTTTCACACCTCACTGTGAATATTAGACAGATCAATGAGATAGAAAATTAACAAGGATATCCAGGACTTGAACTCAGCTCTGAACCAAGCAGACCTAATAGACATCCACAGAGTTCTCTACCCCAACCCATGGAATATACATTCTTCTCAGCACCACATAGCACTTATTCTAAAATCAACCACATAATTCAAAGCAAAACACTCCTCATCAAATGCAAAAATGGAAGTCATAAGAGCCTCTCAGACCACAGTGCAAACAAATTTGAACTCAGGATTAAGAACCTAACTCAAAACCACACAACTGCATGGAAACTGAACAACCTGCTCCTTAATGACTACTGAGTAAATAACAAATTAAGGCAGAAATAAATTATTTGAAACCAATGAAAACAAAGACACAATGTACCAGAATCTCTGGGACACAGCTAAAGTCATGTTAAGGGGGAAATTTATAGCACTAAATGCCCACATCAGGAAGCAGGAAAGATCTAAAATCAACACCCTAATATCACAATTAAAAGAACTAGAGAAACAAGAGCAAACTAATTCATAAGCTAGCAGAAGACAAGAAATAACTAAGATCAGAGCAGAACTGAAAGAGATAGAGACATGAAAAACACTTCAAAAAATCAATGAATCGAGGAGCTGTTTTTTTTTTTAAAGATTAACAAAATAGACTACTAGCCAGACTAAACAAAAAGAAAAGAGAGAAGAATCAAATAGACACAGTAAAAAATGATAGAGGGGATAACACCACTGACCCTAAGGAAATACAAACTACTATCAGAGAATGCTATTAACACCTCTACACAAATAAACCAGAAAATCTAGGAAAAATGGATAAATTCCTGGTCACATATACCCTCTCAAGACTAAAACAGTAAGAAGTCAAATCCCTCAATAGACCAAAAACAAGTTCTAAACTTGAGGCAGTAATTAATAGCCTACCATCAAAAAAAGCCCAGGACCAGACAGATTCACAGCCAAATTCTACCAGAGGTACAAAGAGGAGCTGGTACCATTCTTTCTGAAACTATTCCAAACAATAAAAAAGAGGGACTCCTCCCTAACTCATTTTATGAGGCCAGCATCATCCTGATACCAAAACCTGGCAGAGACACAACAACACAAAAAAGAAAATTTCAGGCCAGTGTCCCTGATGAACATCAATGCAAAAATCCTCAATAAAATATTGGCAAACAGAATCCAGCAGCACATCAAAAAGCTTATCCACCACAATGAAGTCAGTTTCATCCCTGGGATGCAAGGCTGGTTCAACACATGCAAATCAGTAAATGTAATCCATCACATAAACAGAACCAATGACAAAAACCACACGATTATCTCAACAGATGCAGAAAAGGCCTTCGATAAATTTTGACACCTCTTTATGCTAAAAATACTCAAAAATTAAGTATTGATGGAACATATCTCAAAATAATAAGAGCTATTTATGACAAACCCATAGCCGATATAATACTTAATGGGCAAAAGCTGGAAGCAGTCCCTTTGAAAACTGGCACAAGACAAGGGGATGCTCTCTGTCAGCACTCCTATTCAACATAGTATTGTATTGGAAGTTCTGGCCAGGGCAATCAGGCAAGAGAAGGGAATAAAGGGTATTCAAATAGGAAGATAGGAAGTCAAAGTGTCTCTGTTTGCAGATGACATGATTGTATATTTAGGAAACCCCATTGTCTCAGCCCAAAATCTCCTTAAGCTGATAAGCAACTTCAGCAAAGTCTTGGGATATAAAATCAATGTTCAAAAATCACAATTCCTAAATACCAATAATAGACAAACAGCCAAATCATGAGTGAACTCCCATTCACAATTGCAACAAAGATAATAAAATACCTAGGAATACAATACCTAGGAATACAACCTAGGGATGTGAAGGTCCTCTTCAAGGAGAACCAGTCAGCTTCTAATGTTTAAATTATTTAATCTTTTTACCTTTTGTTTGTATTTATCATTAAATTTATAATTTTAATATTTAATAATCAATTGACTTTCATCTTTTCTTATTTTATGTATGTCTTGCAAAATTATACCTGATAACTCAAAATTATGGAATTTATCTTGTTTCCAAATATTTCAGTGAAGAAAATTAATATTTTATAAATGTATTTTTGTTATTGTTGAAAAAATAGTAAGTTGCCAAAAGTTTAAAGAATCATCTATATTTTTTCTCACGTATACCATATGGTCATGGCCCTTTTTTTAAGGAAAAAAAAAGGAACTGTATTTTGCTTTGTTTCCTTGTGATAGTTTAAAAGAATTTGTAAAGAACCCTTTGGCGCTTACACAGTTTGATCATATTATTATCTGCTGTACTAATGCTTCTTTACAGCACAGCACAGCTACATCACATTATGTTCATTTATATAAACTACAGATTATTTTCTCAAATTTTGTCTAAAGCTTTTCTCTATGGCTAACTTGAATAGTCGAGTCAACACTTTTGGAATGTCTGTTATGCTCAGAGCACTATGATACCTGCTGCAAGTACTAAGCCTAACTTGATTAATATAATATTGTTGAAGAGATAAAACATTTATATATGCATTTGTTTGGTTGTTTTATAGCTCAAGAGAGTTCATTTTCAGAATTGCATAGTAAAATAGAATTATGTTCACAGAAATGGGTAAATCTCTCTTATCTGTGCATGGATTATGGGATATGAATTGTAAAAAATTTCAAACCATTTACATTTCAGTTTGGAATATTTAGTACTATTTGAAGCTGTAGAATAAACAACAATCTGATATATATTTTGCTTGAATTAAAGCTAGAATTGTCTGCCTTGTCTGGGAAAACTTGTATTATAGACAAAGACAAGGATGTTCTTTGTGTACTGAAGGAAGTCAACTTAGAGAATTACAACTTCAACATGAAAATAAGTAGGTATGTCCCCCCATTTATGGTTTAATTGAAGAATAGGCAAATTCTTAACACAGCTGACTTGGATGCACTGATAGTAATCAATGTTGCAATTATACTGGCTAGATGACAATTTATAGATTGCATTTCCTGATTTGCCATTTGCCATTATGTTTGTGCTATTTATCAAAAATCTTATTTTCACAAAGCTCTTGTATATATAAAAAAGCTATAGACTGCCCTGTTTCTAAATCTAATCCTACAAAGTAATATACTTTCCAAAAACTGTTTTACATATTTATGAATTTCTTACAGGCCCCCTAAGGGATTCATTTCTCAATTGTGTCATAAGACACTACAGTATAATGCTTGACTTATTTTCACATCAAGTATTGTTCTACAGTTACATGGTGTTTTCTATTTGTTGTTGTCTAGAGCAAACTGAGGATGTAGCATTGACCCAGCCTGCTCAATGTGCAGGACTCATGCCTGCAAGCACTGGGACACGTAAGACTTATCACTGTGTGTTTCTGTGTCATATCAGCAAGCTCATCTGCAGAAATACATTCTGACTGAGTAACCCTGAGGTGGACAATGCTTAATTCTCCATTTCAAAACCTTCCAGGAATGGAAAAATGATTCCGCTGGAAGGCATCCACCCTGTGAGCACCCTATTATCCTAACACAGTGTTTACTCTGTTACTGGTTTCAGTTATCCTTACACAGTTTGATAATCATTTGTGAAACCAACCTGGTGTATAACTTAGCACTGGTTCATAGTATGTTTATGATTGGTTTTAACATGATACCTGTGGATTTGCTTCTATCTTTTTGCCTACTTTGTCTATTTTCTTATTTTGAGAAAATATACTTAAAATAATGTAATTGAAGAAAAAATATTGAAAATTAAAATATATTGGTTAAAAATATTCTAAAGCTTATTTTAGTAATTACCAATTAGCAATTTATTGAAATTAACATATATACACACATACAGACACACAAAGAGAGAGAGGGAAAGGTGCCATCAACAGTGTGTGTTTGAAAATGATCACGTATAATTGTCTGTAAGATATGATATAATTATATTAAGAAAGCATATTAAGAAACTCAATCTTTCTTGAAAGTGAAATAATCAAATTTACCATTTAGTGTTCTACATTTCCATATATATTTATAAGATATTCAATGAAAACAAAATTTATACATATTTACTATAAAATAAAATCTTTATTGAAAATTTTTTTTTATATTAGCTGTGTTTAAAATGACAGATATTTTGAAAAAAATAAAAATAAACAAGCCTAAAATTTCAGTAGGCTTAATATAAAGCTGGCTTTAAAATTATATTTTCTGCATAAATCTAGGGGATATATTTTATATACTACAATATCATTACAAAAATATCAGCATTAATATTATATTTTCTTGTCTTCATGATAACAATTAATGACTTTAATACAAATATATTGAGTTGAATTATTTTTAATTTCATAATTTAATCAATGAATAAATATTGTTTGTACTATATGTCAAGATACTTTCTTTAACATAATGTACTTTGAAATTTTAGAAAAATAGTATCAAAGTCATAAGTACATTAGTGTTAACACTGATATATTTGCTCTCTTTTTTTAGTATCGTTCAGGGATGAAACTGCTGAAAATCTGTTGTACACCATGCCAAAATGCTTTCAGGGTTCATATGTAATAATGGGTTTTAAAATTTTCTTTCTGAAGGTTTATTTTTGTCTTGATTATATATAGATTTTTCTATTTCACATATTTAAGACATTTTAATGTAAACATATTTAGAAAAAGATCTTTTCAGTTGATTTTACATTTGATTTGAGAATTATGCCATGGTGTGTACATTTGAAGGACATTTGATTTCATAATATACATATGTTTCTATTTATGGATAAATTTTCCTTCTGGCATGATTTGGTTTTAAATGAATTAAATTTGTATAATCATATATATGTGTATGTAATGCACCTATATATCCATAGATGCATAATCATTTATATTGTTTATAATCATCATGTCTATGTATATACATGCATATGTACATGTATGTATGCATGCACATATGTTTGTGTGTGTATAGTGTTTTAGGACTGCCATAAACAAATTACCACACACGTGGTAGTGGTAAAAATCAAGTTTAGCCTAAGGCTACCTCCTTACACATTTTAACTTTGGCCTAAAGGTTTCTCTGTACATTGTGAACTATAACAAGTGAAGATGTAAACAGACCGTAGCCTATACTAGTGCCAATCACTGAGTTTTGACCAATCAAATGTAGCCAACTGTTCAAACAGTGTCAAATAAGCCATACAGTAACCAATCTGGCTGTTTCTGTACCTCACTTCCTTTTTTTATTCATAAATCCTCTTCCACCATGTGGTTGTGCTGGAGTCTCTGAACATACTCTGGCTTGAGAGGCTGTCCCATTCACAAATGGTTCATTGCTCAAGTAAATGCTTTTAAATTTAATTTAGCGGAAATTTTTCTTTTATCGTACTTAAAAGGACAGTTCTGAAAGTTAGATGTCGGAAATCAAGGTGTCAGCAAGGTTGGTTTCTTCTTAAGTTTTTTTTTTTTTTTTTTTTTTTATTATACTTTAAGTTCTAGGGTACATGTGCATAATGTGCAGGTTTGTTACATATGTATACTTGTGCCATGTTGGTGTGCTGCACCCATCAACTCGTCAGCACCCATCAATTCGTCATTTATATCAGGTATAACTCCCAATGCAATCCCCGCCCCCCTCCCCCCATGATAGGCCCCGATGTGTGATGTTCCCCTTCCCAAGTCCAAGTGATCTCATTGTTCAGTTCCCACCTATGAGTGAGAACATGCGGTGTTTGGTTTTCTGTTCTTGTAATAGTTTGCTAAGAATGGTGGTTTCCAGCTGCATCCATGTCCCTACAAAGGATGCAAACTCATCCCTTTTTATGGCTGCATAATATTCCACGGTGTATATGTGCCACATTTTCTTAATCCAGTCTGTCACAGATGGACATTTGGGTTGATTCCAAGTCTTTGCTATTGTGAATAGTGCTGCAATAAACATACGTGTGCATGTGTCTTTATAGCAGCATGATTTATAATCCTTTGGGTATATACCCAGTAGTGGGATGGCTGGGTCATATGGTACATCTAGTTCTAGATCCTTGAGGAATCGCCATACTGTTTTCCATAATGGTTGAACTAGTTTACAATCCCACCAACAGTGTAAAAGTGTTCCTATTTCTCCACATCCTCTCCAGCACCTGTTGTTTCCTGCCTTTTTAATGATTGCCATTCTAACTGGTGTGAGATGGTAGCTCATTGTGGTTTTGATGTGCATTTCTCTGATGGCGAGTGATGATGAGCATTTTTTCATGTGTCTGTTGGCTGTATGAATGTCTTCTTTTGAGAAATGTCTGTTCTGTTCATATCCTTTGCCCACTTTTTGATGGGGTTGTTTGTTTTTTTCTTGTAAATTTGTTTGAGTTCTTTGTAGGTTCTGGATATTAGCCCTTTCTCAGATGAGTAGTTTGCAAAAATTTTCTCCCATTCTGTAGGTTGCCTGTTCACTCTGATGGTAGTTTCTTTTGCTGTGCAGAGGCTCTTTATCTTCTTAAGTTTTTAAGGAAGAATCTGTCCCATGCCACTCTCCCAGCTTTTGGTGGCTGCTGACAATCTTTGGTGTTCCTTGGCTTGTCAACACACTTTTCAATCTCTGCCTCTGTCTTCACATAGCATTCTCCCCTGTGTTTCTGTTTTTCTCCTTAAGATGAGAGACGATATGATACAAGATCATGATATCGTTAAGTAATATCCAGTATACAGCCCACACTGATCTAATATGAAATCCCCATCTTAAATGAAGCCATTACTACAAAGTCCCTGTTTCCAAATAACATCACATTCACAATTACTGTGCACAGGATTTCAACAAATCTTTCCAGGAAACTCTCTTCAGCCCACACTGTTTGTGTATACATATGCATATATACACATGTATATAACAATTCACTTTAATAATAAATGCCAAGTTTTCATCTGTGTGTCGCAAAAGTCTGTGTCATTATCACATACTGTTTGATTTACACCTGCTTTAACTATGAACTAAATACTAGCTCAGTACTCACCTGGTTATGCCAGTGTTTCAGAGCAGTGTATCTTAAATAACTTTTGAATACAATCAGTTAAAAATAATACACAGTATTTTAACAATAAAAATAATACACAATTTATTTTAACAATAAAATTCATGAATTAGAGAATTCTTCAGTGTTTGCAATTTTCAAGAATGCCAATTAATTGCAAACATTAGTTTTAAGACTAGGTGGATACCTAGCATTCATGTAATGTTAATATTTAACTTTAGAAAATGTCAAATTATAATAAAAGCATATTTTAAACATAAAAATGACATTATTCATAAATACAGTAGACTGATAGGACTAAACAGAATGGCCTGAAAAAGCTCAGAAGTATCACCCAACTCAAAAATAAAATAACTTACGTATAGGAGGCCAGGCATGGTGGCTCACGACTGTAATCCCAGCACTTTGGGAGGCTGAGTCTGGAGGATTGCTTGAGAGTCCAGCAGTTCAATACTAGCCTGGGCAACATAGTGAATCCCCATCTTTACAAAAAAACCACAAAAACTAGCCAGGTGTGGTGGCATGCACCTGTAGTCCCAGCTACTTGGGAGGCTGAGGAAAGCAAATTGCTTGAGCCCAGGGAAATTGAGGCTGCAGTGAGCTCTGGTTGCACCACTGCACTTCAGTCTGGCTGATAGAGTGAGACCCTGTCTCAAAATAAATAAATAAATAAATAAATAAACAAACAAACAAACATAACATAACATAACCACATTTATAAAGTTAGTTTATAAAACAATAAAACATGCTTTATCTCTCTCCAAATCTCCACAAGCAACATTTTTGTTTATATTCCAATCTTAGTAAGAAGGGTGAAGAGGAACACTGAGAAGACCTACTCTTAAACTCTTGTTAATGTCTTTCTAGATATGATTTTTATTATGAAAATTTATAAATATACAACAATGTTGAAATAATTTTACAGTGAACACTAATATATCCATTATCTAGATTCTATGAATAGTACTTACTACATTCATTTAATCACATGTATATCAATTTGCCTTCTATCCAGCTATCAATTTTGTTAATTTTTGATGCATTTCAAAATGAATGTAAATATTTGTGTATTTCCCTTAGTACATCTTTATGATAACATTAGTCAAAGGTCAGTATTTTTTACTGTTTTAATTTGATATAAAGTTTACATAAAATGTCATGCACATTTCATAAATATATATTTGAGTTTTGAATACATTTACTCTTATAACCATATCTCTACAGGTGTATAACACTATCATCACCCTAGAAAGTTATTTCGTGTTTCTTCTTAAAAGATATTTTGGTTCACTTCCCAACCCCAACTCCCTGGAGGTCTGTCTTCTATTTTACTTCTTCTATAGGTTAGATTTGCTTCTTCTAGAATTAAATTTATATTAAATCTTACAAAAGGTTCTCTTTTGAATAATACTTTCTTCACTCAGAATAATGTTTTTGAGATTCATCCATGTTGTTGCAAGTATCATTAATTCATAGCTTACAATAAACAATTTATATGTATTCCAAGTCATAGATATCCAAACTCTTTCTAAATTTTGGCTTTTCTAAAGAAATTGTCTATGAACTTTCTTATGGAAGTTTCATATATATTATATATACATATTTTTTATTATGTATTTTGATAAATACCTAAGATAAAACCATGGATTTATAGAGAGATGTGACCCATATTTAATTTAAAATAACTTCCATATCTGCATGGTTGTACCATTGTATTCTACTACTAGTGTGTAAGGTGGCTTCATATCTTTGCTAACTTTTGGCATTATCAGTCTAATTTCAGTCATTCTCTAGGTTATCTGTTCACACTTACACTGTGTTTAGGATCTGAGGAACTGTCAAGGCACTGTCAAACATACTTTCTACTTTATAATACAGCCAGCAATGTATGAGAGTTCAAATCTCTTCACATCCTTGCCAACAATTGTTATTGCCTGTGTGTGTGCTTGTTTTTCTTTTTTTAATTAGAGCCATCGTTATGGGTATGAAGTGGTATCTCCTGGTTTTTATATGAATTTATCTGATGACTAATGATGCTAAGCAGCCTTTCATTTCTAATTAATTATTTGAATATCTACTTTGGAGAAATGACTGTCTAAATGTTTTTCAATAATTTAAACCTTAGTTTAAAATTGGGTTGTTTGACTTTACATAATTAAGTTGTAAGAGTTATTTATATATTATGGATAAATTTCCTTATTAAATACATAATTTGCAAATATTTTCTCCCATTCTGCCTGTTGTCTTTACTTTGATACTATCTTCATAAGGTAGTTCTATGTTAAAGTTCATATTAAAGCTCATATATAAAATTCATATTAAAATTAAATATGTATTTCTGTTTTCTGTAGCCTTGCCAACATCTGCTCGTTTTGTTTTTAATACTAGCCATTCTGACTTATGTTAGATAATAGCTAATCAGAGTTTTGATTTGCATTCCTGTGATGATGAGTGATGTTGAGCATGTTTTTATATGTTTATTGGTTGCTTGCATGTCTTCTTTTGAGAAGTGTTTGTTCATGTCCTTTGCTCACTTTTGTGCTGTTGTTGCTGCTGTTGATTTAGAACTTATAGACTCTGGATAATAGACCTTTGTTGAAAGTATAGTTTGCACATATTTTCTTCCATTCTGTAGGTTGTCTGTTCACGCTGTTGTTAGTTTCTTTTGCTTTGCTGAAACTCCTTAATTTAATGAGGTTCCACTTGTCAATTTTTGTTTTTGTTGCACTTTCTTTTGACTTTCTAAGTCATAAATTATTTGTCCAAAAGGGTATTTCCCAGGTTTTCTTTTAGGATTTTTCCAGTTTGAGGTCTTAAATTTATGGCTTTGATCCATCTTGAGTTAATGTTTTCATATGGTGATAGGTAGTGGTGCAGTTTCGTTCTTCTGTATGTGGTTAACCAACTTTCCCAGCACCATTTATTGAATAGGAAGTCCTTTCTCCATTGCTAATTTTTGTCAACTTTGTGGAAGATAAGTAATGCTATTCCATTGATGTACATTGTCTATTTTTCTATCAGTACCATGCTGTTTTGGTAACTGTCATTTTGTAATATAGTTTGAAGTCAGGCAGTATGCCTCTGGCTTTGTTCTTTTTGCTTAGAATTGTTTTGGCTATTTGGGCTCTTTTTTGGTTCCATATAAATTTCAGCATAGTTTTTTCTAATTATGTAAAAAATGATGTTGGTAATTTGATAGGAATAACATTGAATCTATAGGTTGCTTTGGATAGTATGAACATTCTAACTCCCTTTATTATTCTAATCCATGAGCTTGATTTTTTTTTTTTCATGTGTGACATCTATGCTTTCTTTCAGCACTATTTTGTAGTTCTTCTGATAGCAACCTTTCACCTCTTCTGTCAGATGTGTTCCTAGGTATTTTATCATTTTGTGGTTTTTGCCCACTTTTTAATTAAGTTGTTGTATATGTTAGATATGACTAATTTATCAGACATGTGTTTTGCAAATATTTTATCTCAGTTGTGACTTGTATTTTCATTCCCTTAACACTATCCTTCACAGAGCAGAAGTGTTTACAATCTTAATGAAGTCCAACTTGTCTATTTTTTTATGGATCTTGCTTTGTGTTATATCTAAACACTCATTACCAAACCTAAGGTTACATAGATTTTCTCACATTCTATCTTTAAGAAAGTTGAAAGATTTGCATTTACATTTAGGTTTATAATCTATTTTGAGTTAGTTTTTACAAAAGATGTAAGATTTGTGTTTATATTCATGTTTTTTGCATGTGAACATTTAATTTTTCAGCACCAATTGTCAGATTTCCATTTCTCCTCTGGCAAAGATGAGTTGACTGCTCTAGTGTGGATGTTATTTTGAGCTCATTTTTCTATTCCATTGGTCTTTTTGTGTATATTTTTGTTAAGACCACTCTGTTTTTGTTACTCTAGCTGAATAGTAAGTCTTGTAGTCTTACTAGTCAGTCATGTAGTATCAGTTCTCTGACTTTGTTATTTTTCTCCAAAATTGTGTTGGTAATTTAGAGTCCTTTGTTTCTTTGTGTAAACTTTAAAATAGTTTGTTGATATATACAAAGTAAATTGCTGATATTTTTGTTGAGATTGAATTGCATGTATAGATGCAATTGGGGAGAAGGGCATCTTAAACAATATTTAGTCTTCAAATTCATGAACATGAAATATCTCCACTTATTTAGAGCTTTGATTTATTGTATTACAATTGTGTAGATTTCCCCATATACATCCTGTACATATTTTGTTAGATTTCTTCCTCCTTCTCTTCTTCCTTCTCCTCTTTCACCTTCTTGTTCTCCTTCTTCTTTTTGGAGATAACAAAAACTGTGCTGTATGTTTTATTTTAGTTTCCAACTCCTCAAAAGAAATTGGCATTGTATATTACACATGTATCCTATGCCTTTATTATAATTACTTATTATGTCTAAAAATACTTTTTCAGATTTCTTTGAACTTTTTAAATATATGTTAAAGTGAACTATTACCTGAGAAGGAATCTGGACTTCTATATTTGAGTCTGTGTGGACAAACCACAACCTAACTTAATAGGTAGACAAGATTGAAAACCTTACTTAGGAGTATGTGCCTGTAACAATAACTGAGACTTGGTCAGTCCCAGCAGCCTTACTTCAACCAGTCATATATTGCTGAATGTTCAAACCATGTCCAGACAAGGTAAACGCTGAACTGCAACCAGTTCAGCTGTTTCTGAACCTCACTTTTCATTTTTGTAAATCGCTTCTGTTTTTTTTTTTTTTTTTTTTGGTCTATAAACTTGTGACCACAAGGCATCCCTTGAGTCTCTCTCTGAATCTTTTGTGGTTTTGGGGTCAACTCAATTCATGAATTGTTCATTGCTCAATTAAACTCCTTTAAATTTAATTCTTCTGAAGTTTTTCCTTCATTAGATGATGTCAGAAGTGAGATCCAAAATAGAGGTTCTAATGAACTCCAGGAACACCAAGTGACCAAACAAGGTACCTGCTGGACTCTCTTGTGTCTGCTGATCTTTCAGGGCAGCTGGGGATTGTGGTAAGTTTTCTCTCGGATTCTGAAACTCCATGAATTTGTGCTATGAGCTCTCTGAGTTTCTTTGAGCAAATTTCTTTTCCACACTGGGTTTGGAAGTTGTGACAGAAACTGGACTGGGTCCAGGATTGGATTAGATCTGATAATTAAGTGGGTTGGATCCAGTTAGAGGTCTCTTACATCTGACTAGGTTAGAAAGAAATTGGCAGTAAATGGTAATATGGCAAGTATTGTAAAATTTGGCTTTTGGAAATTCTCAGGGATTTTTGTGTTCTACCTCTGTTTCATTTTTCTTGTACGCTTAGGTAGGAAAAAAAATCATTGGCAAGGAAAAGGGAAAGGAAACCCAAGAGCAAAGACACTATCTCAGGTAAAAATGGAATATTTAATTTCTGAAGAACTGAGTTCTTTCTGGCTTATACGTGCATAAATCTTAGGCCCCAGAAGCAGCAAAGTCTTACAGAAATGGCAAAATCTTACTAAAGATAACTTGCAGTGGAACATCCTGAATGAACAACAACACACTGAAGTGCATTTAAGAATGAGGGCTCCCAAATTAGTCTCATCTAGGGATGCCTATTGATGTGCAGAAGTTTCTTAAAAAATGTCAGTGTTTTTATTTAAATACTTTACAAAAGGCAAATAAAAAGCTTAAGCAACTAATTGATTTTAAAAAATCTGTCCTGTACTTTTTGTGGATGGCAATGGGTGATGGGATTAGGCATGCATAGGATCATGGGATACAGGAAACATTTTTCTTCCTAAAGGAGGAGCTGGAGAGCTGATGGGACTGCTTAAAAGTCCCTTCATGACTGAAAAGTGGTCACCTGAATTTTTGATTCAGTATCTCTGCAATGGGTGGATCGTTCTCTGGCCTCCCTGAGCTTCTTACCTTCCCCACCCTCAGGCAATGCTATTCCCCTCTCCTCTCCTCTCCTCTCCTCTCCTCTCCTCCCCTCCCCTCCCCTCCCCTCCCCTCCCCTCCCCTCCCCTCCCCTCTCCTCTCTCTATAAACTGGTGTGGTAATGATAAAAATCACTATCTCTTGCAAAGGTTTAATTAATGAGAAAAGGACTCATGAGGATAGTCTTAAGCTGTACAACATTTAGTGTATTTTGTGCTATGAATTTGTCTTTCTGTGTCATTCTGTCATGAAGAGGGGCACCTTAGGATAGAACATGGTCTTTGGACCCCATATGATTACTGTTCAAGACAGTCCAGCAAGCTGGACAGTTACAAACTTTGCTGCTGATCTCCAACACAAAAAACTGGATGAGGTCTTTAGTAGTTAAAAGCCATTGCAAGTTCAAAATTGACCACTCAAGACTCCTTCTGGGAAAAGCAATGGAAACTGCCCTAGTGTTGTAATTCAGCAGCTAAGGCTTTGTTATTTTATAATGACAGACTGATTCAATCTAGCTTGGGGAATGATTACTTTCTGGTTAATATCTTTGTGACATTTACCATTTGTTTCTTCTCTTCCCCTCCAAGAACAACTTCTGGTTTCTTAAATTTTGCTTACCTTGAGCTACCTTGAAAGACTTTAGATTTTGTAAAATCTGCTTACAACCTCTTTGAAAATATCTCATATACTCATAGTTACTTCATAACCTTAGTTGAGGCTTGTTGGTTTCACTTACTAGGTTAACTTTGATGAAGTTTCAAGTCCCCAAATATTGGCTCTTTGGCCTGGCAAAAGTAGCATAATAAAAGATTTAAAAGGACATTTTTTAGAGAGCGTTATGGGTAAAAGTGAGCTTAATTAAAAGTGGATATCCAAGGTATAGGTATATTTAAAAGGCCTTTACTTTTTTTTTTCTCTCTCTTTTTGGACCTTGTTTTTCTGGGAAAAACTTTTTTTTTTTTTAATTGTTTTTGTTGTTGTTGTTTTCTTCTTGTTGACTGATTTTTCTCCATTTTGTCTTGCCACTCTTAATGCACACATGAGTGGCCCTAAGATAACTTTTGATAGCCTGGGAGTCTTTGGGAAAAACAGAGGAGGCACCAGAGACCAAGATTTGAGAAAAAAACTCTGTTTTGCTCAGGAAACTCCAGGAATTAAAAGTGAATAAGTTTCTCTTAAAACCTAAGACTCTGTTCTGTTTTGTGTTGTGTTATCTCATGGTTTTTAGTTTGAGGTGTATCAGAAATTTCTTCACATTATGAGAGAGCTTTGGTGTGTAATAACTAGGTAGGCAATAGACTTTTAGGGCTGACTAATGGCAGTTATAAGGGAATACTTATACTCTTTGCACCTTTGGATCACGGTAGCATGTTCTTGGCCACCTAGAAAGTATGGAAATGTCCCCATCTCCCACTGAGAGATAAAACTTCCATGAGGGATGGGCTAATTGCAAAACAGGCTAATTGGGTTAAGGTTGCCATGAAATAAAGTGCATGGTAAAGGCATTGCACTGTCTTGTCCTGCAGCATTTTTCTCTTTCAGGGGCTTCAGGATGTGATATAAAAATGAGATCCTAAATTTTGGAGATCTGTTTTTGTCTTCCAGCTGTGTCTGCTTATTAGGCCCTAGAAATTGCATGCTTTCCTGGTCCTGTTACTTGAAGAACTCCACCCTAAAGCCAGTAATCCAATTAAGCAACTTTAAAACTGGCAAATTAAAGATATTATAACTACTGATTATTCTTCTGTTGTCTGTGTAGTTATATGTTATTGTGTGTGTGAAGTTTATGTAGAAGATAACTGACTTGAAGAAAAATAAGTGCTTAAATCAAATATTTTTAAAGAAAAATGAAACCTAATGCCTTTTAGATAATGTGAGTTTACAAATCTTTGGGAAGTAAAAACAGCTTTAAAGATTATTAATAAAATGAAGACATTTGGTCTAAATTAGGCAGGTCAGATATTAGGTTTTCTCAATGTTTTAAGGTCATAAACTGCTTATTTGCTTTTGAAAATTGTTCAACTTGTCTGCTTTACAGCTAAGTAAGGCCTGGGGGCTTGTGGAGTTAGCCATACCCCTAGCTATGCTAGAAAGAGTAAAACCTTATCTGTGCTTCTGTCTGGTGTCCTAAGCTCCACTCCTAGTACATAATTAAAATAACTTACCAGGTTTTTCACCAAAATTTAAAATTTCTAAGAGTTACCATTATAACATGGAATTGAGACAACTGTACGAGTGATTGAAGTTTGGCTGTTGGGAATTGCCAAAAATCAGGTATTGTTACAGGTACATGCTCCTAAGTTAGGTTTTCAATCTTGTCTGCCTGTTAAGTAAGGTTACAGTTCATCCACAAGGACTTAAATATAGAAGTACAGAGACCTTCTCAGGCCATATTTAGTTTACTTTAAAAATTCCCCTCTTTTTCGTAGCCTCTCAATTTAGAAAGGTTGACCAAAACTTTAAGCATTGATGCCACTCTCTGTCACCATCATAAAGACTTATTTGGTCTCAGGGTAGAGTTTACAAGCCTCCTTTAGTTTCAGCATGGAGCTTCACAAGTCGTCTTTGGCATCAATGTGGAATTCACAAGTCACAGCTCTGTACCAGCTGAATGATTATGTTCTTGCTGACCCATTTCTTGATGATTTGTTATGTTCTTGAGACCATTCCACTCTCAATGGATGACTGCATCTGAAACATTTAAGACTTGAGAGAATATACCACATGAGGGGGACTGTTGTTATGAATATCAATAAGAAAACATCAAAATGCCATTGCATACTCCTTAATAAGAGTTCCTATGAAACAAACAAAACAAAATTAAATGAGTTAAGATTAAGACAATATAGGCAGTTTAACAGTATTAGTATCTAAATCATCATAGTCCTCGTTTGGAGTGTGATAGAAATCAAGGACCATAGTACACTGTAAAGTAGCCTTATTTTAAGAAGTACTCATTTTTATTGTTACCCTGGTAACACAAATCATAATAACTTGAAAACTTACTAGAAGTAATGTAACGATTAGAAACCCTTGGAAAACCCAAGCTTGCCATTCATCATTTAAGATGCCTGCAAACCAACTGTTGGTTGCTTCTGTAAACACATCATAAGTTCCTTTCGCTAGAGAGATTTATTTAATGTATTTGGTGGCAGTGTCTTAAGAAACATCAATATCAGCCACCATTTTTTTTTTTTTAATATGGAGTTTCGATCTTGCCACCCAGGCTGGAGTGCAATGATGCGATCTTGGCTCACTGCAACCTCTGCCTCCCAGTTTCTAGCGATTCTCCTGCCTCAGTCTCTTGAGTAGCTGGGATTACAGGTGCGTGTCACCTATCAAAATTTTAGCTGTCTTTTCCTAAAGAAATTGACAAGTTAATTTTAAAATTAATATGCATGAGTCCCAAAATAGCCAAAGCAATTTATAAAAGAAAGAAAAAAGTTAGAGGACTTACCTTTTCTGAATTCACAACTACTAAAAAGCTACAAGACATTGTGACACTTCCATAATGATAGATACAGCTCAATAAAATAGAATAGAGAGATAATAAATAAACCCCTGTGTTCATGAGCAAATGAATTTTCACATGGATACCAAGACCATTTGATGGGGAAAATAAATGGGATAATTGTATATCCACATGGAAAAGAATGAAACTCTTGCCCTTCTTCAAACCACACAAGTAATTTAAGCCAAAATGATGAAATATGTAACTGTTAGAAGTAAAATTATAAAATTATTAGAAGGAAATATAGGAGTAAATCTTTATAAATTTGATTTTTATAGAGCCTTTATAGCTATACCATACACAAAACAATCACAAACAACACAAAAATAGAATAAATTAAACTTTGTCAAAATTAAACTTTTGTGCTTCAAAATATACCATCAAGACTGAAAAGACAACTCATATAATCAAATAATATTTGCAAACTATACATCTGATAATGGACTTTAATCTGTAAAATATAACCCTTTCATTTCTATAACACTAAGAAAAACTAATTAAAACATAGTCAGTGAATAATAATATACATTTCTTTAAACAATATCTACAAATAGTCCATAAGCCCATGAAAAGATGTATTTGTCCCCCAGTTGCTGGATATTTTATTTCATCTTTTAAATTGTTTTCTCTCTCCCTGTTTCCATTTTGAAAGTTTGTATTGACATATATTCTGCCTCACTGTTTTTTTTTTTTTTTTTTTTCCTCTGCTGTGTCCAGGCTACTGATAGAGCCATCCAAACCATTCTTCATTTCTGTTAAAATGTTTTGATTTTTAGCACTTCCTTTTTACTTTTTGTTAGAGTTTCACAGTGTTTACATTACTCGTCTGTTCTTGCATGCTGTTCACTTTTTCCAGTAGAACATTTAGCATATTATGTATATTCTACATTTCTGGTATGATAATTCTAAAATCTTTATATTTGAGCCTGAATTTGATGTTTTCTTTGTCTCTTTTAGACTGTGATTTTTCCTTTTAGCATACCTTCCAATTTTTTGTTCAAAGCGGGATATGATTTATCAAGTAAACAGAACTGAGGTAGACAGTCCTTTTGTGTGATATGTTATACTTATCTGGTTAGTAGTTAGGCTGTTTGCAGTAGCTATGGTATTTTAGGCTATCATTTTCTCTATTGTGTTTGTATTTGTCTTTGAGTTTTCCTGGAGATTCTTTAAGTAGGACCTGAGGTTTGCAGTTATTTTAGCTGTAATGCTCTTTTATTATAAAGGGGCAATATTGATGTGATGGTAAGGTGAGTGTGAGGCGGAGAAGGGTTTTGTGTAGTTCTATAATTAGTCTCTTAATGATAAAGATTAGTAATTAATCTTTTAATGAGCTTGAGTTGGCTGTTTACCTTTTTTCACCTCAAAGGCTGGAGAGCCCTGACATTTGGGTATTTTCCTTTACCCATGTCAGTTAGGTTTGGGTAAAACTCCAGTGGGTTAGGCCTTGGTAGTTTTCCTTGAGGACAGGCTTTGTTAAGGAAAAGAGAGAACTCTGGGCCTGAGTAACTCTAAGAATAGTTACTCCGCCCCTTCTCTCTGGTAGAAGCACCAGGGTATTCCTTCTGTCACCCATCTTCACAATAAGTCAGATAGAGCTTATGCAGAGAAAACCCAAAATTCCAGGGACTTGCCTAAGACCGGGCTCCATCAGAATTGCTAACTCTCAAGCTAGTCTATGCTGAGCATCCAGAAATTTGTCAATTACTCTTTAAGATGTTCCTATCAGTATTGGCTGCAGCTTCAGGCTTTTGCTTCTGGGCTTTTAACTTCTGGGCTTCAGCTCCAAGTAAACCATGATTCTCTGCATCTATCCACTTATATATCTCATCAATTATTCTGGCAGGAGTGTGCCCTGTGATCTAAATTCTCTGATGCATTTAGGATGAGTTCGTAATTTTTATTTTTAAAATATTTTTTCCTGTTGTGAGGAAGACAGGAGTGATGACTTCCAAGGTCTTTACATAACAGACTGGATAAAGCAAATTATATTTCAAAAATTGGCAATTGCTATTAATAAGAATGAATAGATTTTCAAAACTAATATTCTTGCTAAATTGGGCTTATAGATCCATAGGTTTTCTCTTTTAAAGCAGTTAATTAGAATTATGTCATTATTTTATCAACAACCCCATGTTGACATTAATTCATTTTGATTAAACTTTTCAAATGATCTCCTCACCCCCACTTCAAAAAAGCACAAAATGAGATTTGGTATTTGAGACCTAAAAGAAAGAAGCCTAACACTTTGCCACATATTCTTACAAAAGTTATTGGGTTCTGGTTGCTCATTTTTTAAGAGAAATAAATGATTCTTTAGGGTTTTATGAGGCTAGCAAGATTTCACTATAGTAGAAAAGGTATCCATTTTTTCCCTAATTAAATCTTTCTTCTAGAACCCTATTATAAAATTTAAATTTAAAGGGTTGGTAAATATTTAGCAGAATTTGACACATATGATGAAGACCATAAAAATTGGTTCCCAGGAATGAAAAGGGGACATGGAAATGATGTGGGGGCAGAAGAATAAACTTTCCTGAGGAAGCAGGATAAAGATTGTCTTCACCTCACCATGTATGCACAAAAAACTTAAAGGAAGAGTGACTAAACTGGTTATCTTTTGGGGGTAGTTACTGATATCTGAGTACATTGATCATAATGCTTATCAGAGGTTGACTCTAGAGATGGAGGTTCAAGTGTTTCAGGAAAAGAAAGTATTCATATACAGTATATAAAAATATCATGTGAGGTTTAGACTTGGGTAAAAGATGTTGATTAAATAAATAATATATACAATAATACATATGTGTATATATAAATGCAAGCATAGATAAATATATGTAGTTTAAAAATAATTTTGTATTTCAACTAATTTGTATTTTTTGTCACATAAGTTTCAAAATTAAAATAGAGAAATGATAAAATACAAGGTAAAAATGAACTTCAATCATCAAGGCTGTATTCGTAGGTCTCTGAAAGTATTTTAGTGATACAATTCCTAACAGGTTCTGCTGTTAAAGAGTGACTGTTCTGCCTGTCGTTGTTCGGCTTGAGTATAATTTTGCTTTGTTTCAGAGTCCCTTTTACATCACAGTCTGACAGAAAATTTCTAATTTTTCCACATATAAATATATTGGAAAATATGTTACCTTCCTCACTCTTCATATGTCAGTACCTTACAGTATTCAATCGAATATTTTATAAACCCACATTAAAATACTTGTATCTGAATTATATTACCACTATTTGAAGCTGTATGAAGAAACTGGGTAGTTTTTTTTTGAAATAGAGGACTACCTAGATGTTCAAGAAGCCTCTTGAAGTCACACCTTACCAATTAGTAGAGGCAAAGCAAACTGCGTCAGTTTGGTCAACTAATCTCAGAGAATCCAAACTCAGAAATGGGAAAATACATTAGATGACAACAACTGGATGTGATTATTTTAATTTTTTTATTTTCCAACTATGGAAGTTAAATCGAAATCTCAATATCTGGAAATCTTATATAAATAAAACTGTAATGTTCATTAAAAAAATTGTGGCAGAATTTTCACATAGGTTCAGAACCCCAGATTCATGAGAGGAGAAGTTACCATCTGTGGGTCGTGCAGCTTCCAACGCAGTTTGTTTTTGGTAAAACCGAGCAGCATGCTACCAATTCAGCAAATTCAGCAAAGGATCCTAGATTATTACTTCAAAGCTCTATTCTACTTAGCATAATCCCTCAAAAAAAATTAAGTTTATTTTCTCACACCAATTTTAAATATAAAACAGAAATGATAGGATTAAAGTTTAATACTGATGGGGGTTTGCCTCTTTTTTAAAAAAAATGGAACATTCTAACTGCATCAGAGACACAGGATGGCTACATTACTCTCCCTTATTTTCACAATGATTTATTCATTTATCAAGTATATGCTGAGTATTGTGTGCCAAGCACTCTTTAGGCGAAGTTATCTGAAATATACATAATATATATTCACAGTCTAATGTGTGGGGCAGAAACAAATAATAGTTAAACAAATAAATACATATATGATATCAGGTAGCTTTAAGTAACAAGAAGACAAATACATCTGTGTATTGAATGGAAAAGAAATAAAAGTTACTATACTAATTTTAGTGGTCTTGGTATGTTTCTTTGAACAGTTCATATTGTACAGAAATTGAATAAAGTTATAGAGAGTCTCATAGAAAATATCTTCTTGAAGAAGGTTCCAGTTAGAATAAACAGGCACTGTGAATGTGTTCAAATATTTGCTTGGCATATTGGAGAAACATAAAGAAGGTCCATGTAGTTGGACACTGTTCTGAATATTTTATTTAAAAGTTTCCAGGTGCTTTGAAATAAGGTATGATATGGATTTCACTGGTGGTTCCCAAACTTGAATGCAAATTGTATTCAACTAGAGATCTTTAACATACTATTGTCTGGATTCTACCCCTAAACATTGTCAATTAGTATAGTGTGCTACCTCAGCACCTGCTTCCCAGGTGATTCTAATGAGCAGCAAAGTCTGTGAATTTAACTGTGCTCTAAATTACATTTGAATCCCTGGACAGCATAAATATCAAATTATTTAACAAAACAGAACGTCGTCTTCACAATCTGGTCTGTTTCTTTCCAATCTTATTTTCCACTAGATCTTTTGGTATTTTTCAGCAGGTTTCCCAAGTCCTTTTTTTTTTTTTTTTTTTCCTTTTAATTCAGTGCTTCTACTCATGCTGGGCCATATGCCTTGATTTCTTTTCTGTTTGTGTATTCTCTCTATCTTTGAATAGCTCCCAATTTAAGGCTAAATTCCAACATTTTTTAGAAGTCTTCTACCTCTACTAAGCTAACATGCAAATTATCCAAGTTTTGAATATACAATTCCTGTTCATGTTGCCCCAGCATAATTATTAATAATGACTCTCATTTTACCCATAAAAGAGTCCCAGTTTACACCAAAGTTTATATAATGGCCCTCTGGTCTGTGCTCCCACAGTTCACATGATGTTTATCATTTGTTGTACTATATTATACTTTTTAAATAAGTTGGGTACATTACTCCGTTGTGAACTCTGTAAGAGGCAGACCACACAATATTCTCTTTTATAACCCCCACAACAGCCACACTGCCCGTAACACAGTAAATATTCACATAGAAGTTTGAATGGCTTTAATGGAAGTACAGAAGTTAATGCATGTGACAAATGATGCAATATTTGCATGAACTAGCACAAGTGTTGGTATTTTTCATTTTAAAAATATTTTATTTTAATTTTTACTCTTAAGGCCAGTTTTTCATCAGCTGTATAGCGTATTATGAATTAAATTTACACATATTCAGTCAAGGTCACTTCTGTAACACAGCGACAATGATTTTACCAATATAGTCTGAAACAAATTGAGGTCAGTGTACATTTTCTCATAACTCTTGCTCTCAGTTTTCTTCCATGAACTGCAGAAGGTTTCAATTTACTGAAGCGCCGAGGTAGGTAAGATCCAATCAAAGTAAAAGCAAAATCAATACATGCTAACCTTGAAGGGCTAAATAGTAGTGACATCAGTCACAAAGAAAAGTTGTTTGCAGGTTTGAAATACTATTGTGGTATAAAGGTAAGAGAATAAAACTGCAATTATGGACACTTGTAAGTTTTGTTTATCCAAATATATTTAACCTGCAGACAAAAATAACAATGTCATTACATTGCACAGGTAAAATAGTGCTAAACAATGAGAGATAATTTGATCTCATAACTGAAAATATTTTGTCATCACAACATATTTCTATAATATATTCAAAAAGAATCACCAAAGTGTTTTTAAATGTTTGTGATAACATTTATATAAATGATTATTTCTCATAATATTAATGCTTTTAGGGACTATGTGTGAAGATTTAATGAATTTTACATTTGGAACAAAATGTAAAAAACAAAGAGTGAAACTATGGCTCAAAAATGTATAAAAAGGTCATTAAAAGCATATGTCCCAATTCTGCCCGTTAAAGCTGCATGAACTTGATCGAGTTATTTTCACTAATTCTGTTCTTATATTTGTAACATAATGCCACTTGTCTAGAGTGTAGTAGGTGTTCATTAAATAAATATTTAATAAATGATGGTGTACAACAGTAAGTAATCAAGGAATTGAAGCTGTATAGTTATGATGGCTTGTTTGGAGAGAAATCCTTGATTTTCCATCAGTGATTTTGTAGTAAAGGAGTCAAATTTTTTTGACTGCCAATTATAACTTGTGACACAGTTTATTTTAAAATTTTAACTGAATTTTAACATTGTCATTCATTGTCCCTTCAATGATTCATGAATCATTTGGTTGAATCATTAAGCAATTGAATCACTTAATTTGAGCATTTTAGACCCACAAAACTATTAGTTTCATATTTAACCTAAGTTTTAATCCTCATACACTTCAAATTTTTACAAAGATTATCATTTTGTATTTTTTCAATCTCTGTAAAGAAAATCAAGGTAAGGATGGTGCATGAACCCTTTGGTCAATATGATTACATGGAAAGCTAGAATCCTGAGCTCATGAAAATATCTTTAAATGTTCTTTGTACTGTTTCTACCATATGGTTTGTTGTTCTATATTCAGTATAGGAATCATTATTCTCTCATTTACATTGAGTTTATTTTTTCAGTACTTCTACCTTGTCATTAAGTTACCCAATCTTTAAAGTAATTCCATAGTACAGCATAGATGTAACCCTAGGAGGAAGGTTGAGTTCAGCAAATTATAGTCAAGCATACTGGTATTGGGCAGTCTATGTCTTTCCCAGAGAAGATTATGATTCATCCAGGAAAGAGATGGATGTAAACACTAGGAACTGAAACTAGGAAGATAAGTATCACATATCTCTGTGTAGGGGTAGACGGGTATAAGGACATCCTAGATAACAAAAGACTCTGCCACATGAATCAGGTTGGGGTCCATGAGGATGTTGTACTCTCTCACGTTTACACTTTTGTTATCGCCTAAGGCCTAATAAAATTTTGATTTAATGTCTTGCCTGACCTCATCTCTTCCAGGTGGAATGAATAATGGGGTGAAGCAGTTAAGTGTATTAAAGGGAAAGCATGACTCCTTGAAAACCATGTATTACCATAATAACTGATTGGAAATCCCCAGGGTAAGATAAACAGGAAACCAGAATGTGACCTAATGAGGTTTAGCGGCACTTTTTCACCAGAATATTGTCTCTTCTGTAATAATTAAAATTATTTAACCTTGGTTTCATGAAAGTTTTTGCAAAAATTGAGCTTTATTTTCAAATTCTGAATAAATAATTTGTGAGAAAAATTTTTTTTTTCTGTCACATAAGAGGCAATACAATTATTTTTATTACTGCCTCGACGATGATATTCCATTAAATTCACCTGATGAATTTAAAAATAATACAGTTGTATAGCCAATACATTATGGCTTTTGCAGTTGATTTATAGGTAAGATTAATACAAATCTTACTGCAAAGCACATAGTGAAAACCCGATAATTGATGCCAGAGAGTGCCCCTGTTTTGGGGAGGGTGACATATGGTAGATCTTTGTAGCTGCAGCTAGCACTATAGGGATGATGTTTTGTTTGTTTGCTTGCTTGCTTTTGGGTTGGTTTGTTGGTTGGTTTTGCTCATCTGAAACCAAGAATTTGTTAAGACTAGAAGGGCAAACTGATGCAGGAATAGAGGACTACATCAAAGCCCAATATATCAGTTTGGAAGTCCAGGATTTTTTTAAATGATAAAGTTAGAAGCAAATATAAACACAAAACCATGCAGTGACAATCCAAGGAAGAAACAAGAGCAGGAGAAAGTTACAGGGCAGGAACTTTATTTGTCTTAAATTGGCTCTAGTCCCTCCCAGCGGACCCCTGCACTTTTTTGAACTGGAAAAAAAAAAAAAAAAAAAAAAAAAAACATGTAAGTTATTTTTCTTTAAAAAAGGTAACTGACTGAATTAAAGAATAAACATGTTAAAAGTAAATGAGAAAGATTTCTGCAGCTCATTTTAGGCTGTAAATTATTTATTAGCATATGATTATTTTCAATTGCATAATCTTGAAATTTTTGAGCATGTTTATTTTTTTCTTTTTAAAACTAGTGCCCAGGATAACAACAACATCCTTTGCTTGACATCACATTTTTGTTAATGAACCCTACTCACGCTCATACTGTTTTTCTTCTGGAAATCTATGCTTACAAGACAGGTGTATTAGTGTTCTCTGGAGGGAAATAAGTAAAAGGATATATATATATATATAACACACTCCCCTAAATATATATATATATGTGTGTGTGTGTGTATATATATATTTTACCCTAAATATAGAGGAGTTTATTTCATGTATGTGTATGTATATATGTGTGTGTGTGTGTATATGTGTGCGTGTGTGTATATATATATATATATATATTCTGCCTGCTTTATATTCTCTGGCAGCTGATTAGATTATACCCACCAGATTGAGGGTGGGTCTGCCTTCCCCAGCCCACTGACTCAAATGTTAATCTCTTTTGGCAACACCCTCACAGACACACCCAGGATCAATACTTTGTATCCTTCAATCAAGTTGACATTCAGTATTAACCATCACATCAGATGAGGTTTTACAGAAGCTTTTCTTAATGGAATGCTAAACTGGCACAAAGCAGGCTGCTTTGCTTTTATGGAATTTAAAATTTACTATTCATTGTAGCCTTTAGAATTCCTTTGTGGTAGTGATCTCTGTGGAAATCATACCTCATTGTGCAAATCCACAAGGTCATAGGAGAATATAATTCTCAAGCTCTTTTCAAACGCAATTAACTTCTTTTCTGGTTCAAACTCCTTGAGTTATAGCAATATATCTACCCATGAAAGCCAAAAATGTATTCCCATTTGTTTGAGTGACCCAAGCACATTACAGCTGTATAGATCACTGGTTATTATGGGGTGTGTGTCATGTAAAGAAGACCTTCAGCTTTAATAAGTCGGTTCACTTGGTTTTCAAGTGTCCTGTCAATTTTGGTTAAATATTGATAACTTTGCACAGCAGAATGCAGAATGTTCATTTTGTGGGTAGATAGCAGGCGACTAACAGGTAGAGTGAAGCTTTTTATATTCTGTGGAAGTGCAGAAGTCATATAGCATATTGACATAACAAAATCCCATTATACAGAACCTCATACAAAGAGTACAAATAATGACAATATCCTACATGTAAAGTCATGAGGTTAAATAAGACATTCTGATCTTTAATAAAAACATGAATAAAATTGTTCTAAAATAAATTTATTAACATACTTCTGACAGCTAAAGCACATTCAACGTACTTCAGGAAACATGATTTACTTTTCTCAGGGAAATTCTGGAAAATCAGAAAGACTACATGTATTATTAACTATTACTATCCATCAGAACCCTCAGAATTTTTAAAATTTTTCAATTTAAAAATGTCAGTGATATAAAGTATATTCATAAAGTATTTGTATATCTTCAACTGCAACTATTTTATACTTTAGTATTGTATACCTTAACTCTAAAAAATACATAATTTTTTTAAGATGTTAAAATTTTCTTTAAGGTGTTAAACCTTAGATCTTTAAGTAGACAGTTGATTAGCATAATTAAAAGTTAAATCAGTATTTTTGAAATAAAATTACTTTATAACAAAAATATTGCTTGAAACATAGTGAAGATGTTTAATGTAAAAGTAATTTTGTTGTCATTTCATTTTTGTTTCAAAAATATGGATCAAACGTATTTTTATAACATATCCTGTGCTAGGTACACAACTACTAGCTCACAATAGCAATGAACAGGTCAGACCTTAGCTTCATACAAATATGTCAAGTTACAGGACAACACATAAAACATAATTATTGGCTGGGCGCGGTGGCTCATGCCTGTAATCCCAGCACTTTGGGAGTCCAAGGAGGGTGGATCAAGAGGTCAGGAGTTCGAGACCAGCCTGGCCAACATAGTGAAACCCCATCTCTACTAAAAATACGAAAAATAAAATTAGCCAGGCATGGTGCTGGCCACCTGTAATCCCAGCTACTCAGGAGGCTGAGGCAGGAGAATCATTTGAACCAGGGGGGCGGAGGTTGCAGTGAGTGGAGATCACGCCATTGCCATTGCACTCCAGCCTGGGTAACAGGGCAAGACTCCATCTCAAAACAAAAAATCCCATAATTATGTAATGGAGATTTTAATAAGCAATGCATTGGTTCTCTTTTACGTACAACATTATATCCTCTAGTCCCTATCCATTGCAGCCACTGAGCAGTATCTAGTCCCTCACAGGCTCTAAACAGCAGCTGTGTCTGCACAACCTGATTATCTTGCAGGCACAGCTTTCTTCTTATCAATTCAGCTATGCACACATGCTTGTACCTCATATATACAGAGCTCAAAAGTGAAGGGAACTTAAGGCACAATGAGCAACAGTGGGTTACTCTTGCCCAATGGGAAACAGGAGCTGATGTGTAAATATTTTTATTTTCTCCATTCCCCCACCTGCTCCATGCCAGCTCTCTGGGATAACATTTGCAAATAGACTATTCATACATAAATTTTTATCATAGCCACTGTTCAGGAGAAAAACCCAGGCTAAGATAGTACAATAAATACATTTAAATAGTAGACACTTGGGATGGGACTGTGGAGCTGTATTATTGAACAGTCCCAAAGCAATAATCCTTTGCAGAAGCAATAAATTCTGGCATGAAGCAATATGGCATAATTATACACACTGTCACTTGTGCTTCACTGAAAGGGTGCAGGTGAAAGCTGAAGTGTTGGCTTTTGCAAAGGTTGTGGTACTTCATCAATATGAGGGAAAGACTAATTATAAATATAGGGAGAAGTGGTATGGCTTTTTAAAACTAATTTGAAAGCCTTTACAATATAACCACATGATGCCCTGATATTATGAAATGCATCATCTTTCAGTAGTCGGCCTGATGTAATAGTGAAATTACTTGTTGAAGACTCAGCTAAAAGCCAGATGTAGAACAATTCTTTGGAGAGCTGTTTTTCAGGATGGAAAATAGTTACTGAATCAATGGCCAATGTTTCAAAGTATGACTGCAGCATGGTGCTGAAGAAGCAAAAACATGAGAGGAGGGTATGAGTTAGTCAGGAGACAGATAATTCAGGGTCCTATAATAAGGGAGATATACACATATATAAAATTTATACACATAGAAAAATAGACAAAGATCTATGAATATACATATCTACATATATATCTGTATATAATTTAGAAAAAAATAATGCTTATGCTTTAGAGATATATGCTCAGAGGTTGGAGGAAATTAGACAAAAAAAAAAAAAAAAAAAAACCTGGAGAATAAGGAGGTTATAAAACCAGTGATCCAGATTATTTCAAAAATTGATTTTCTAAGAGAAGGAATAAATTGACTTTATGAAAGTTAATTGATGGTCTCAATGAGAGTTGTTTTGATGCTATGGGAAGAAGTCTGAATAAACAGAATAATATATATTTGCTTATTCAATAAATATTTATTGGCCAGCTGCCATGTGCCAGACACTGTTCTAAGTCCCTGGGAAACATTGGGGAACAAAACCAATGAAAGCCCTTATCACCTCATGAAAACAAATGAGAAAAAAAAATAACGTGTTAAATAAATTAGTCACTGAGTATATTAGAAGGTGACAAAAACAAAAGTAAAATTAAAAATGGACCTGGGGAAGTAGGACCAGGAGTGTAAGGGGAAGAGTTGGCAGACTCCTATTTTAAAGAGGTTAGTTAATAAGATAGGAAACATTAAGGAGGCATTTGAGGAGAAAATCAAAGGAAGAGGCTCACTGATGGAGGACAGGAAGTCAGTCACAAGTATGTAATTGGAGAAAAGTTCCAGCCAGAGAGAAGAGTCAGTGCAAAAGGCTCACGATGAAAGGCCATGTGGCTGAATGAAAACTGTAATAAAAGACTAGCAAGAGATAAAGACAATCAATAAATAGGAACGCCCAATCATTTAGAACCTCACAGGCCATTGTCAGCAATTTGGCTTTTATCTTGAGAAAGATGGATTTAGTGGAATAGCATCATTTGATTTGTGTTTTAAAAATGATTACTCTAGCTGTTCTGTAGTGAAAAGATGCTGGAGGTATAAAGGTAGATGCTAGAAAACTAGTATACATCTCATAGGCTAGCCCACTGTCTATTTTTGTAAGACATTCAGTGAAAAACTTTTGGTAAACAATCAACTTGATGATGGGAAATACTAAAAGGAATAGATTCCAGTTCTGTCATTATTAGACATGTGTTATTTAAAGAATTGTGCTCAATTAGTAGTATTACATTTGAATTTTGTCAATAAAAATGTTTTCTCTCTTGCTCTATATGTACCTACCTCATATCCTGGTTTTTGCCTCTTGTCCTTCAAAGTCAAAAATATTTACTAACTATACTAATACAATGTTATCAAATGTATTATTAAATATATTAGCAAGTTAGTAAATATTAGTAAAATATTTAATAAAAATATGTAAAATATCTGACCCTTTAGATAAAATATTTCCAATCCCCTGAGTTAGAAAACTACTTAATTAATCCAGGCAAAAGAGATTGTGTTTGACATCTGAGTCTTTCCAGTAGAACTGACAAAAAAAAATGGCAGAGTTCTAGATGTATTTTGGTAAAGAAAATAGAATTAGTAACAGATTAGATAAAGAATATGAGACAAAGAAAGAGGACAAAAATGCCATCAGTATGTTTGGCCTGAGCAATTGGAGAGAGGAGTTGTCGTCTCTAAAATATGGAAAGCAGTAGTGGGGCAGATTTGAAAGCTAAAATCAGTAATGCATTTTTAAGATGTGGAGATTAAGTTGCATGTTAAATACGCAAGTAAAAATTACACATATGCAAGTCTGGTGTTGTCAAGGGTGGTATGAGGAAGGTGAGGAAGTGGAAGCACTGAATATCAATGCCTCTTTGAAGAGGACACTTGATATATAGTATCAAGTAGTAGATACAGATGAATCAAGCAGTAGATATGTATGAATGAAAGTATAACCACCCAACAGGTTCTTCTTACCCACTGCCTAAACTGAGCTGATTTATCAAGACCGGCAAATTGCAATGGAGAAGAGTGTAATGTGTGCAAAGCCAACTGTATGGAAAACTGGAGTTTTATTATTACTCAAATCGGTCTCCCCAAAAATGTGGGGATTGGATAGGGGATCAGAAAGTGGGGCGTGCTGATTAGTTTGGTTGGAGACGAAACCACAGGGAGTTGAAACTATCCTCTCGCACTAAGCCAGTTCCTAGGTTGGAGCCACAAGACCAGATAAGCCAGTTTATTCATCTGGGTTCTGCCAGCTGATCCATCAAGCGGAAGGTCTCAAAAATGTCTCAAGCATTAATCTTAGCTTTTACAATAGTGATGTTATCCTTAGGATTGGGAGGTTTGGAATCTTGCAGCCTTCAGCTGCATGACTTTTAAACCATAATTTCTAATCTTGCAGCTAATTTGTTAGTCCTATAAAGGTAGTCTAGTCCCCAGCCAGGAAGCGGTCTTATTTCAGTGGAGTGCTGTTATTATCTTTGTTTCAAAGTTAAACTATATTTGGTTTTCTGTTCTTGCGTTAGTTTGCTAAGGATAATAGCCTCCAGCCCCATCCATGTTCCCACAAAAGATATGATCTCATTCATTTTTATGGCTGCATAGTATTTCATGGTGTAGATGGGGCACATTTTCTTTATCCAATCTGTCATTGTTTGGCATTTAAGTTGATTCCATGACTTTACTATTGTGAATAGTACTACAATGAACATTTGTATGCATGTGCCTTTATCATATAATGATTCATATTCCTTTGGGTACATACCCAGTAATGGGATTGCTGGGTTGAATGGTAGTTCTGCTTTTTGGTCTTTGAGGAATTACCATACTGCTTTCCACAATGGTTGAACTAATTTGCACTCTCACCAACAATGTACAGGTGTTCCCTTTTCTCCACAACCTCGTCAGCCTCTGTAATTTTTTGACTTTTTATTAATAGCCATTCCAACTGATATGATTGTGGTTTTGATTTGCATTTATCTAGTGATCAGTGATATTAAGGTTTTTTTTTTGTCACATACTTCTTGGCCTCATGTGTGTCCACTTTTTAATAGAGTTGTTTGTTTTTCCCTTGCAAATGTGTTCAAGTTCCTTATAGATGCTGGATATTAGACCTTTGACAGATGCATAGTTTACAAATATTTTTTTCCATTCTTTATGTTGTCTGTTAATGCATGTTCTCATTTATAAGTGGGAGCTTAATGATAAGAAATTATGGATATAAAGAGAGAAACAATAGACACTGGGGTCTTCTTGAGGATGGAGATTAGGAGGAGCAGAAAAGATAACTATTGGGTACTGGGCTTAATACATGGGTGATGAAATAATCTGTACCCCAAACCCCAGTGACATGACTTTACCTACATACCTATCCTTCACATATACTCCAGAAGCTAAAATAAAAGCTAAAAAAAAAGTAAAATAAAATTAAACTATAAACTAACTTCCTCCCAAAGTTAGTTTGACCTGTGCCTAGGAATGAACAAGGACAGATTGGAGGTTAGAAGCAAGATGGACTCAGTTAGGTCAGATTTCTGACATTGTAATAATTTTCTCACTTATAAGTTTTGCAAAGGCTGTTTGAAAAAGTTCCAAAGATTTTATTTGGTATTATATTTCATCTTATTTTAAACATAAAGGTTATTAAATTATGTTTGTTGCTGATAGAAATAGGATGGTGCCAGAGATTTGGGGAGATTAAAGTTAGAGAATACAGCAAGGAAGAAATCATCAAAGTTTTGATTGATACACTCAACAAGCACAACTCCAGGGCAATATTGTAAATACAACTTTATTTTAGCCTCCCATTTGTATTTATTCAGGTAATTTTTCTCTGCTCTTAGATGAAAATTTAGACAGGTTTTGTTACCAGAAAGGGGTACCAATCCAGACCCCAAAAGAGGGTTCTTGGATTTCATGCAAGGAAGAATTCAGGACGAGTCCATAAGTAAAGTGAAAGGAAGTTTATTAGGAAAATAAAGGAATAAAGAATGTCTACTTCATAGGCAGAGTAGCCCTGAGGGCTGCTGGTTGGCTATTTTTATGGTTATTTCTTGATTATATGCTAAACAAGGGGTGGATTATCCATGAGTTTTCCCGGAAAGGGGTGGGCAATTCCCAGGACTGAGGGTTTCACTCCTTTTCAGATCATATAGAATAATTTACTGACATTGTCATGCCATTTGCAAACTGTCATGGTGATGGTAGGAGTGTCTTTTAGCATGCTAATGTCTTATAATTAGCTAATAAGGATGACCAGAGGTCACTTTAGTAGCCCTCTTGGTTTTGGGGGGTTTGGACCAGCTTCTATACCACAGGCGGTTTTATCAGTAAGGTCTTTGTGACCATACCTGGTGACATCCTTTGATCTCATCACACTTAGAATGCCTAAACTTCTGGGAATGCAGCCCAGTAGGTCTCAGTCTTATTTTACCAAGCTCCTATTCAAGAGGGAGTTGTTCTGTTTCAAACGCCTCTGATAGTTTTATTACTTCTGGTCATTCTTACAAAACGGAAATTCCTAAGATCTTTTAAAATTTCAAACACAGTCTGAACTCAGTAATTATAAATTCTAATTGCAGTAAATAATCAAAATTGTGAAGTTAACTTAGTGTCAGATATTTCCCCTCCATCACCTGGAATTCTTGGAAGTTTAGTGTGGGAAAGAGCCATGCGAGGGCTGGAATTTTTTTTTTTTTTTTTAATTATACTTTAAGTTCTAGGGTACATGTGCATAATGTGCAGGTTTGTTACATATGTATACTTGTACCATGTTGGTGTGCTGCATCCATCAACTCGTCAGCACCCATCAACTTGTCATTTACGTCAGGTATAACTCCCAATGCAATCCCTCCCCCCTCCCCACCCCCATGATAGGCCTCAGTGTGTGAAGTTCCACTTCCCGAGTCCAAGTGATCTCATTGCTCAGTTCCCACCTATGAGTGAGAACATGCGGTGTTTGGTTTTCTGTTCTTGTGATAGTTTGCTAAGAATGATGGTTTCCAGCTGCATCCATGTCCCTACAAAGGACACAAACTCATCCTTTTTTATGGCTGCATAGTATTCCACGGTGTATATGTGCCACATTTTCTTAATCCAGTCTGTCACAGATGGACATTTGGGTTGATTCCAAGTCTTTGCTATTGTGAATAGTGCCGCAATAAACATACGTGTGCATGTGTCTTTATAGCAGCATGATTTATAATCCTTTGGGTATATACCCAGTAGTGGGATGGCTGGGTCATATGGTACTTCTAGTTCTAGATCCTTGAGGAATCGCCATACTGTTTTCCATAATGGTTGAACTAGTTTACAATCCCACCAACAGTGTAAAAGTGTTCCTATTTCTCCACATCCTCTCCAGCACCTGTTGTTTCCTGCCTTTTTAATGATTGCCATTCTAACTGGTGTGAGATGGTATCTCATTGTGGTTTTGATTTGCATTTCTCTGATGGCGAGTGATGATGAGCATTTTTTCATGTGTCTGTTGGCTGTATGAATGTCTTCTTTTGAGAAATGTCTGTTCTGTTCATATCCTTTGCCCACTTTTTGATGGGGTTGTTTGTTTTTTTCTTGTAAATTTGTTTGAGTTCTTTGTAGGTTCTGGATATTAGCCCTTTGTCAGATGAGTAGATTGCAAAAGTTTTCTCCCGTTCTGTAGGTTGCCTGTTCACTCTGATGGTAGTTTCTTTTGCTGTGCAGAAGCTCTTCAAATGTTCACAGGATGGAACCTTTTTCTCTGGGTGTAGTCAAGCTAATAGCTCATTTTCTCCTCTGTAATCTGCATCCCACATTCCTGGTAGTACATCTCATTTGCAAGCATTTTCATATTCATTTCCTGGTTTTCTCTCTCTCCACATTGACCCCACACTTGGAGTTCTATTGCTTTTTCTATGTGTTGCTTTTGTGCTGAACTTAAATTGGCCTCAAAAAGGGATATTGTATTATGAGGTCCGCATTTGATTCAGATAAAACATGCTCAAAAATGTGGGGCTCCATTGAAAAATAAGTACTCCTTTGTTCCAGACGTAATAGTGACCCATCTTTGCCCTGCTGCCCAAGCAGTTCATCTCCGTGTGTTACCTCTAGCCTTCAGACTTCCTGGGATGGGTCAAAATTATGTTATTGTCTCTGCCAAATTCTATGAGAAATGATTCAAACTCTATTTTTCTTCCCATCAATGTCTTGTGTTTGTTCCTTGGTGGTAGAATACAGGGTGGGGTAATAGCAGCTCTCTCCCAAAAGATTGCTTTACAATTCTCTTCCTGAAGCTCCATCTTTTTTATACTTTATATTATCGAATTAGGTGAAGAGTTCAAGGGTTTTGAAACATGTTCTTCATCTACTTTTCAATTTTTACGTTCAGTCTATGATATTTTATCAGATGTCATATGTATTGAATCCAGGTGGTGCAAATCGAATCTTTGCATTGACTATTCTGTTACTTGTAAATTTACTGAGAAGATGGGTAAACTGGAAGTATAATAGAAAATAATCTAGCATATTGATATGGCAGATAGCATGGTTTTCATCAGAAATAATTTACAATATTTCCAAATCATGAAATGAGTCTTGCTTTAACAGTATTCTGAGAGGAGTTTATAAAAACAATTCTTAAACATGTGTTTTCAGTTTTGGATAATATAACATTCAAAATCACATGATTCATTAAACATATATTGTTTGCAATTCAGTTTGGTGACTTGAACTTGCAAATCGCAACGTGTAGCACCAAGACACAGCAGACCCTCCATTTTTTTATCTGAGTCCCATGGACCCTCTTTTTAAACTACCTCACATAAAAAAAAATAAGTCAATCAGGATAATTTTGGGAGAATGTTATTATGATTTTATGATTTGAGTTTCAGAAAACAATTTGGACTAAAATAGGAAGATATCAGAGACTTTTAGGGAGCCAGCTTTCTGTTACCTAAAACACTTTAAAATAATGTAATTTATCATTTTCTGTTCATATTTCAATGGATTATCTTCAAAATGAATAAAATTCATACAGCATATAAAAGTGTTGAGGTTTGTTGAAGGAGGAACTGCTTTCAATGTTGTAAGAATGAAGGAGAAAAAATAGATGCAAACATTGATTTTTGGTACATTTACAGGTTTTGTGTCTGGTGGATTAGAGAATGCCTGAGTTGAATTTTGAAGCTAGATGAAAAAGTTGTTGCATGATTCAAAGCATGAACTGTAAATGATACCACATAAGAGAGTTGTGAGAAATGGGGATGAAACAGTAGTCAGGTGCTAGATAATAAAGGATTATGTGTGGCATACTAAGGAGTTTGTTAATTCTACAGGCAACAGAGGGTCATTAAACAATTTCATCAAGGTAAAATCTCATGCTGGTGCTATTTATGTAAAAGATTTATGGTGGATGAAGAATGAGAAGCAAGCATCCAACTAAGGATGCTATTACGGAAGTTTAGTTTAAAGATAATAAGAGGCTATAATGCCCCATAGTGTAAAAAAGAGAAGGAAAGAGAAGCACTAATGAAGGCCAATGGGCTGGACTTGAAGAATAAGATGTGGAAAATGAGAAAGAGCCCAAAGTCAAGAATAAGATTCAAACTTTGACAGCAGCTCTATGTTTTGGTATCAACCAACATAAAATTTAAAGAGAAGAAATACAGTTTAGAAAGGAGGGGGAGGCAAAATTAATGATGAAAAAATAATTTGGTTTTGTAAATATTGATTTGGAGATGCCTCCTGGATGTTCAGATATATAAGGTAAAAAGTGTGTATCAAAATTTGAAGCTCAGGTGGAGGTGTAGGCAAGATCACTTGATTTGGTACTCATCAAAGCATGTGTTGGAGTTTCAAGAAAAGATGAGGTTATCCAGATATAACTAGCTTTGTGAGGATGTTTTCTACAGAAGTCTTATCATTTTTGCAAGGCATGGAAGATGAAAAAAAATATTTCTTTGGTCTTTTATTTGTACATTTTATTGAATTTTCTGTTTGAATTA
This sequence comes from Trachypithecus francoisi, assembly GCF_009764315.1. Classification (NCBI taxonomy): domain Eukaryota; kingdom Metazoa; phylum Chordata; class Mammalia; order Primates; family Cercopithecidae; genus Trachypithecus; species Trachypithecus francoisi. The sequence goes on along the minus strand of NW_022681463.1, from coordinate 51,836,343 downwards.
AAATAAATGCACACTTTTTACAATAAGCCAAGCAACTTTCTAAAATGTCTTATGGTTTTGATTACAAATTGCTTCATTAATATTATCTTCTTCTGAATCTTCGTATGTTTTCTCATTCTCGTATCTCTGTAGTATTATTTTATGAATCCCTTTTTAAAATTCTTTTTCCTGCTTGTTCACTCAGGGATAAAATATACAAAGCAACCTAATATTTTATAAAGTGTATGAATTGACTTTAGGAATGCTTACTATCTCCATGAATATATGTATGTAACTCCTTAGTTGATATTAAGTTGGGGAACATTTGAGACTGGGATCCCTGGAATAAACTTTCTGAATTAAATATTTATACATAGAAAAGTTAGGGGTGTGCACTTGGGAAAATTTGTAAGTGAGGGAGGCAGGACTTGGCAGAGGTTGAAGTTAAAATGGACTGCAAAGGCTTCAGCTGACCTCAAGGGCTGAGCTGTCCAAAACAAAGACAAGAGGTCTGGGCCTCTGTATCCCACTATCAATCAAGCTTTAAATGCAGGTGACCTTCGAAAAAGAAAATCCCAGGAGAAAGACTGAGCTGTGAGTTCTCAGCCGCCAATACTAGCTGTGTGAATGAGGGCTTTCTCATAAAGCAGGAAGCATCATGGTTCCCACTATGGTACCCACTTTGTCTCATTTTGATTCACATGTTTCTAGTAGCAAGCTCACCCTCACCTGGTTCAGATTCTCTAAGATTCCATTTTGTCTCATATCCCGGGGAAATGTATAATATGCATCTTAGTGGGATGATTTATATCTTCTCTCTCTCCGCTGCATTGTTCTCAAGGATAAGTATTCTTTCAACATTCTTCTCACATGGGATGACACCTCTGTTGGTTTAGATGGCTTACCTGGGAGGTGAAATTCTCTTTTGTCTATTAATAATGACCACTTTAGTCTGGGGTGAAAACTTACCCATTTAAGATTAAAAATTTAATACAATAGGTACCATGAGATGTGTCAAGGAATTAAAGGACAAACTTCTTCTTTCTTGCAGGCATTTTCTTTTCCTTTTCCTTCTCTTCCCTTCTTCTCTCCCCTTCCCCTCCCCTCCCTTCCCCTCCCCTCCCTTCCCCTCCCCTCCCTTCCTCTCCCCTCCCCTCCCCTCCCCTCCCCTCTCCTCTCCTCCCCTCCCCTCTCCTCCCCTCTCCTATCCTCTCCTCTCCTATGCTCTCCTCTCCTCTTTTCTGACAGCTCTGTTGCCAGGCTGGAGTCCAGGTGCAGTGGTGGAACCTTGGCTCACTGTAACCTCTGCCTCCTGCGTTCAAGCAATTCTCCTGCCTCAGCCTCCTGAGTAGCTGGGACTACAAGTGCACACCACCACACCTGGCTAATTTGTTTATATTTTTTATTTTTTTTGTATTTTCAGTAGTGATGGGGTTTCACCATGTTGGCCAAGATGATCTCGATCTACTGACCTCGTGATCCACCCGCCTTGGACTCCCAAAGTGCTAGGATTACAGACATGAGCCACAGGGCCTGGCCTCTTGCAGGCATTTTCTAGCAATAACCCTACCACTCACTGATGATTAGGCCTATTATCTTGCCAGTATGTTGATGCCTTTACTTGTAGGTCTCTGGTTACACAGTACTTGAAATGGCCATATGGCAGCTGCCCAAGACGATGGGAGCCCACCTCCTGCATCAGCATGGCCAAGATGAGAGACATGAAGTCAAAGGAGATCATTTTGGAGCTTTCATATTTGAGTGCCCCACTGGTTTTTGGACTTGCATGGAACCTGTAGCCCCTTGGTTTTGGGCAATTTCTCCCATTTGGAATAGTTTTATTACCCGATGTCTGTACCCTCATTGTATCTATGAAGTAATTAACTTGCTTATGATTTTACAGGCTTATAGGCAAAGGGACTTGCCTTGTCTCAGATGAAACTTTGAGACAGTGGACTTTTGAGTGAATGCTGAAATAAATTAAGACTTTTGGGACTCTTGGGAAGTCATGATTGGTTTTAAAATGTGATGACGTGAGACTTAGGATGAGTTGGGTGGAATGATATGATTTGGCTGTGTCCCTACCAAAATCCTATCTTGAATTATAGCTCCCATAATTCCCATGTGACATGGGAGGGACCTGGTGGGAGGTAGTTGAATCATAGGAGCAGGTCTTTCTCATGCTGTTCTCATGATAGTGCATAAGTCTCATGAGATCTGATGGTTTTTATAAAGGGAGCTTCCCAGAACAAGCTCTCTCTTGTCTGCCGCCATGTAAGACGTCCATTGCTCTTCCACCATGATTGTGAGGCCTTCCCAGCCACATAGAACTATGAGTCCATTAAATCTCTTTGCTTTATAATTTGCCCAGTCTTTGGCATGTGTTTATTAGCAGCATGAGAACAGACTAATACAGTGGCCATAGCTTAAAGTTCAATGGGACTATTATTGTATCCTCTAGCAAAAGTGTCCCACACTCTCCCTTTGGGAATTAGTGCCTCTATACCTGCAGAGCACAAGTTATAGGAATGAAAAGTACTGCCAGTGGATCATTGGAAGGACAGAAAACAACTCTACATCTATTTACCCTTCCTGGCTTCTACCTTGGGAAAAAAGCACCATCTAAATGTTGGTGATTTATCCTGGAGGATGACACCCTCACAAAGTACCAGTTCCTGACTTGCATCTCAGCTATTGTGTTAAGAGGTCATGCCCCTGCTCTGTCAGATCAATAGCTTTGAAGTTGCAATATTTCATGAGTAGTGTATCCCATTGTTGTGTATCCCTGGCCACATCTCTGTTGTAAATGTTTCCCTTGATCAGAGGCATTGTTATGAGGCATTGCTATGAGTAGATCAGATATTCTGTTAGGCCTTGAGGATAGTACATGTGAGGCTGGTGAGCAGGAAGGCAGAGTAAAAAATGTTCATCAATTTCATGCAAGATGGATTTTAACCCTTTCCAGGTTGTTAGGGGTCTAATGTAATCAACTTACCAACAAATGACTGATTTGTCTCTAAATAAAAAGATGTCATCAACATTATGAATCAATGTGCTCTGCTAAATAATGTGCAGATATTAAAAACAAAGAGTGCATTTGCTAGATCAATGGCAACTTAAGCTATGTTTATCTGTTCTAGCAAAAACATATCTGTTATGGTACCTGCATGCCATATTAGCTAAAACTTTGGATGAGTTTGCAGTAGTAAACTATTTTTTCCTTGGATCCACCTTTTTTTAAGGGGTCCAACTGGTTAATTAAATAGAGATATAATGGGGATCACTACCCTCATCTTTAAGGGGTCATTTTCTTCTGGGTGTGGTATAAATTTGGATGTTTCTCCTAGCTGGCAGAGGGACGGACTCAGAGACTTCCATTTTGCCTTCACAATCATAATGGCTATGACCACACAGGTAAGTAAACTGGTGTGAAATTGCTGCTACCTGTCAAGAACTGCAAATAATCTGAGCTTTCACCCTACATGCAAGCTAATGCAGAGAATGCAAGGCTTCTGCTTCAGAGGCAAATAACTCGATTATACACAATAGAGCAAGCAGAATGAGCTTCAATGTTTACATGAGTTCCCTGCTCTCCAAGTCCTACAGGGGCAATGCAGAGTAGTCTAAGTGGGTTCAACATGTGCAATGGGCTTGTTTCACAGTAGAGGAACATCAAGTTTAGAGAACACATATTTCTGTTACTGAGTAGTTCACATACCTTGGCTTGCCCTGAGTGGACACATTTTCTTTATTAAATTAGGCAATAAACAAACTGGTCCTATACTTCAAAATGAGGCAGTATCTCATTCAGCAAAGAGTGTAGGCTTGTACAATTATCCTTGAAACGTTACCACAGAACAAAGCAACCAATCCCTCTGCTCTCAGTACATGCAGTAATGTAGGAGACTGATAGGAAATTTTCTTTCAAAATTATTAAAAATCTATAATAGAATAATCTAATTCAAGTTCTGAAAAATCACCAAGGATTAACTACCTAAACAGAGCGGACCAACTATCAACCAGATGTAGGCCAGGATTTCATTTATGATTTTGCTCTTATGTGTTCTGATTTTAAAAGTTGACTGTCCTGATGCTTCCAGTCTTCAGGAATTGATGTCAAGTTAGGATCCATCTTTAACAGTCCTTAAAATGTCTAGTAATTTTCTATATCCCATTGTCTGGTAACATGAGTAAATGCCATGAGTATTTTGGTAGGAGAGTGGGGGAGAACCTGGGACAATCATTACAACAAGCACCTACTGTGGTGTTGCAGTGTCTTTCCCCCTGGGCACATTGTTTCTCCCTTAGCCATGTCTAAAATCTGGTTCAATTTTTCAAGCGGAGTAGGAAATAATGAGCTCCTATTAATCCAACTTTCCTCATTTACCTAATTATTAATCTTTGATTGCTTAAGCAGTACATTTTTTGGCTACTGATTTACCTTGTCCTAAGCAACACTATATTTTGTTTCTTGACTGCTTTCTTTGAATAGATTCCCCCTAGTTTCCACTATGGTCTTATAACTCGTTATGATAGTTGAACCCATCTAAATTCTGACATTTAAATGTTGCCATGTGGCTTCAATATCCCATTCCTTTTATTACTAGGAAATCCAGTTATGTAATAATATCCATTATTATCGGCCTTTTTCTGCAAATACACACTCATTACTGAGCTTCTTAACCATGCTGGTGTCCCTTTCTTTAGAACATTTCTTGATACTTCAGTAAGTAGTGTGCCCTCTGAGTCCTCTCTTGGATAATAGTCTCACAGTGGAGGTTGTGAGGTTACATAGTAAATCCAGCTAGCATGAGACATTATTGGTATCTTTTGATCCTTTCCTCCATTGTTTTCTATTCTAGAATTTCTATATTATTTAGAGGAAGCCATTGCTTTCCCCAAACTTCCAAATCCCATCTCCTCTCTGGATTTTTATTAGAGTAATAAATCAAAAATCCTGGGAGAGTATGTCATATTAATAAACTTTCCAATTTCCAACTTTATGTTTCACCCCTGCTTTGATCATCATCCTCAAATCTCATTTCTATACGTAGTCTCCTGGCTCTAGCCCATACATGTTGGCTTGTTCTGTAGCTTTTGTTGGCTTTTAGTTCCTTTTCTTCCTTAGTGAAACTGGCATTTTCCCAACCTGGCTGTGTTAGTTATGTATCTTATGACCAGGAGGGAAAATGGGAATAGATTCCAAGGAAGTTTATGTTTTCTTTCAAGGCAGATGACTCCATATCATGTTCAAACCAGGGTAGGAAAGCGTCTGGCATTGAATAGGGAAGAGTGAGCCACTTCAGCCCTTTAAGAGAGTTGAGAAGGATCTGGAGTCTTGATGATTTTCAAATGAACTTATCTGAATTCTCAGGCTCTTGTTCCTTCATAATCAGGACCTTGATTTTGTTGTAAGAGATTTGATTGGGTGAAGGATTCTAACATCACTGGAGCTCTGCTACTCTCAAGTCTAATGTCTACATTTGATGCTCAACTTCTTTAGCCCTCTGAATGTAGAAATGAGATTAGCTTTATAAGCTACAAAGGAATTCCATTGGTTTCCAAACATGATATTAACTCAGCCTTAATTTACTTTCCATTGTGCATGAATAGTATCCATCAACACCTATATGATTCCATAGTGTTTGTAAGTATTATTTCCTTCATAGCTTTCAAATGTATAAAATATTACTCTAGCCAGTTAATTCCCATTCATAGTTATCTCACTTGAGTTCAACACCAATAAGGATTTTAACAATTGCACGGGTAGATAATTCCAAGGACACTCAGTACTTCCATCTACTCGCAGTGATATTTTTATGATTAATACACTGTAATTTCAAGACAGTGCAGAAATTGACAAAGCTGGATAAAATTCCACTCAAATATACAATAATAATAAGGCTTTAAAAGTTATTACACGTTAAATGTTTAAAGACAACAAAATAAACGAAAGCTTCCTAAACCTTCCAGTTGAAAGTACCAAAAAATTTTTATTTTATTTTCACCAGTGGTTCGAGTCCTACTTTTTTCCATAAATAAGTTCAAATATTAAATATTAAATGCAAACTTTGAGACAAGAAGTTAGCCTTTACTTGACATTGTTGTAACTCACTATTTGAGCAATAAGAAATCCTGTCCGTCTACAAAAGCAATGAAACTATTTCCAAAGCAGGATAACAAAAAGATTCTGGAAAAGAGTTAGAAAATCAAGAGGTCAGATTTACACATTTATCTTTTCAGAAGCTAAAAAAGTTATCCTTATATTGTCATTGGAATGTTTCCTCTGCTAAATTCTAATTTCTCATTCAGTCTTCCTTAATTTCACTGTGAATGAAAAAGGGAGAGGAAGGGAATGAGGGAGAAGAGCAGGAGAAAGAGGTGGGATAAATCATACCTTCTTAACTTGAAGGTCCGCTTCTCTTTTCTTAGTATCTTTAGCAAAGATTTTTTCATGTATACTGGTATTGTTATGGACACAGAGTCATCAGGCACTTTCCATAGTCATTGATGAACAGTAGTAGGTCTTTGGGTCCTGCAGTGAAGAACTCTATTACTGCCATCTTCTTCAGATGACTGTCCCATTTGGCAAACATTCTGCATGATTGCTATTGAGCTTCCATCTGTCACAGCTCAATCCAACATTTAGGACAGGCACTTTAGAAAGGCAATTGCTGTACTGTCTAGTGGACTTAAAAAATAAAGAGAAAGAAAACACCGTGGGTGTTTACATTAAATAAAAACAGAAGCTCATTTATCGAGTACTTCTTACAGGCAAAGCATTCTATATATGCTTTGCTTTTAATTAATGTAAAAATCCTATAATAGAACCATTAATTCCTAAGGGAAACTTGCCTCATAAATTAATACATTTCAAAATAGAAGTCAAATCTGAAACTATGTATTTAAAAGCAACTCTTCATCTTGGCTATAGTTTTTCAAACACTTAGGACTTAATGTTATTTTTAGGATATATTAAAAATTTTCATTTAAAATATCAATTCCACTTTCTATTCATTTTCCTGAATCCATGTCTTTAGGCTTTGGCCACTCTTTAATACTTTTTATTTGAGTCTATTTCATTCAGTTCTTAAATAGTTGGCCTTATTTTTATAAAATGTAGATTGCCTTTAGCCATTTTTTTTCCCTTTGTTTCAGCTCTACTTTTTTTTTTTTTTTTTTTTTAACCATTATTGTTTTCTTTTCTTTTCTTTTCTTTTTTTTTTGAGATGGAGTCTTGCTCTGTTGCCCAGACTGGAGTGCAGTAGCATGATCAATGCTCACTCCAACTCTCGCCTCCCATGTTCAAGCGATTCTCCTGCCTCACCCTCCCAAGTAGCTGAGATTACTGGCACCCGCCACCATTCCCAGCTAATTTTTGTATTTATTTTTTATTTTTTGAGATGGAGTCTTGCTCTGTCACCAGGCTGGAGTGCAATGGCGTGATCTCAGCTCAATGCAACCTCTGCATCCTGGGTTCAAGCAATTCTCCTGCCTCAGCCTCCCCAGTAGCTGGGACTACAGATGTGTACTACCACGTCCAGCTATTTGTTGTATTTTTAGTAGAGATGGGTTTCATCCACCTGCCTTGACCTCCCAAAGTGCTGGAATTAAAGGCCTGAGTTCCCACACCTGACCTTTTTTAAACCATATTCTTATCCCATAAAGCAAGATATAAAAAATTACTTCACACAGCTTGAGAATCCTCTGGGTAGAACCCCATTCTACCTTCAAATGTTTCCTCTCATCCTTATAAACAAGCACTCCACACATCTACATGGATATATTAGCAATGGTCACATGCTCTTATGGCTCATTCTATTTTTAACTCATGATACTCCCCTCTTTACCTCTTCTTCACCTTTGCCCCCCAAAATGTCTCTTCCGTCTACCTGATGAATTACTACTTGTCTTTCAAAATGTGTTAGAAATATTTCCTCATCTTTGTGTCCTCTTCTGATACCTTGAAATCCAACGTTGTTATTAATTCTTTGTTGTGTTCCTTATTATCCCAAGTATATTCTTACAAAAGAACTTATCATATCTCTTTCCATGTTTTCATGTCTCTCTCCCATTAGACTAGAACCTTTGAGAACAAGCATTACTGTGTCACAGTGAGTGTTGTAATCCCACAGTCTTGCTCTGTACATATTACTCAAAGGCTTTCAGTAATAATCCTGTAAATAAAGAGAATAATTCATTTCTGACATTTAAACACCACACTGAAAAGCCTTGTACTGTGCTTACTCATAAATTAAGAAAAAGGTCTTATTAACAAGTTTTATTTTCTTAAAGTAATAAAATTCTGGGAGAAATAAAAAGTTTTACATTTTACATTATAAATTTTTAATGTCTTATATGGGATGTTTTCTAAAATATATAGCTCTTCTATTCTAAAATTATAAACTGATATTAACATAACAGTAATAAATTTTTACATGGACACCTATGATTGTCAAAGCACTTTTAGAAACCTAAATTTAAATGACTATAAAACTTGAAAACTTGTCTTTATGATAGTTTTTAAAAAGCTATTTTTCCTGCTGTTGTATTTGCTCCCTGAAAGTCCAAAGTGAACTGTCTCGTTATTGTTATATAAATTATTTCATCAGTGAAATGTTTGCAAATGAAATGCAGAACTTTAAGTGACACAAAGTGCAGGATTTGTAGAACATAGCTAGTAAAACATAAAACTTGTAAAAAGGGTTTTGTGGGGAATATTGAGTTCATATTCCATTTTACCCAAAGCTCTATTTAGCAAGATTTTCTTTTATTACCTTGCAATTCACCAAGCATGAGTAATTTCCCCATCAATTCTTTTATCCAGTGGCAACATTAACACTCACACTTTCTGAAATAAAGGAGTTGGAGTATTATGGTTGCTCTGTTCAAGCAGCTATCTTTAAGGTTGTGTCAGCATTTCCATTACATACCCAGTTTCTTGAAGTTTATAACTTGCAGTAAAAACTAACCCTTGGGTTGAATCTTTATTTACAGAGGTATTTTTCAGTTCAACTTATGGAGATATAGCTGCAAGACACCCCATTTCTGTTAATAGAAGCCAGGTCATGAATCCCTTCCCGGCATATTGAACAGATTTATCCTGTAACTTTTCTACTGGGAGAAAATTATTTTTATCAAAATGGGAGAAGTATTTTGGTTTGATTTCAGTGAAGTTATAAAGTGCAATACCTATCCCGTGAAGGTATGAATTTTCAATAGCTTTTCTACACTTACGGCAAACTCACCTATTTTTTCTCGCAAAAGTGACCTTGGTAAAATATAACCTAGTTGGTTCTACTCAGATAAGAATTAAAACGAAGCTCATACTATTTTTCCTTCAAAATCTATTTTCTTTCTTGAGCATGCCACTAAAAGATAGAAACAATTTAAAATACGTTTTACAAAAGAAAGTAAAAGAATGAAATTGACTATTGTTAGTACACTCCAGTTCTACCTATGGGATACACATGAGTTCTATTTGTATCCCATAGTTATTTGTTGGGATGCAAATGGAAGTCATGAATATGCTGTACGTAGCATTTTTTTTATTTTTTAATACATGACTGTAATAACTGACAAAATTCTAATTTTTTAAAATATAGAAACATATAAATCAAGTCACTGCAGAAATCAAAAATTTTTTTGTTATTTAAATAAGCAAAGTTGCCCGAAGTTGAACATTTTAACATGTAATTTAGTTCCTCTACATTTTTAATGCACACACTCAGGTGTCTTTTTTCAGTACATAAACCTCCCAAATTCAATAAAAATCAGATAGCACATATTCTGAAAAAATAAAAGGGAGGTGTTAAAACCAATTAAATCAATGATCCTTGAGCCTCAGACAGGCTATAGGTGTAAACTGTAATGGAGCAAAGCTCCATCAGTTCCAACATCTACCATAACACTCATAAAATACAGTATGACTGACAATTCATAATAAAAATATTAACATGACAAAAAATGTATAAATTGAAACATATTTAAATGATATTTAACAAAAATATATATGCATGCTAACATTAATTTTAATATTAGATTCAAACTACTTTTTTAAATTAACATGACTAAAAAAATTAAATGGTCACTAGTTATATTTTTAATTGTTTTATCAAAGACTGCCCATTGGTGCTTGATATAGTTTGAAGCTGTGTTCTCACCCAAATCTCACGCTGAAATGCAATCTGCAAAGTTGGAGGTAGGGCCTGATAGGAGGTGATTGCATCATGAGGATGCATTTCTCATGAATGGTTTAGTTTAGCACAGTCTTCCTTGGTACTGTCCTCAGGATAGTGAGTTCTCCCGAGATCTGCTCATTTATGAGTGTGTAGCACTTCCTTGCCTTGGTCTCTTGCATTTGACCTGCAAGCTCCCGCTTCATCATCTGCCTTGATTGTAAGCTTCCAGAGGCTTCCCCAGAAAGAGATACTACTATGCTTCCTGTACAGCCTGCAGAACCATGTAGCAAATAAACTTCTTTTTAAATAAATTCCCCAGTCTCAGGTATTTCTTTAGAGCAATGCAATAACAGCCTAATACAGTGATTTACAATTTAGGCATTTCTTTTTAAAAACATTTCTCTATTTTAAGTTCTGGTATACATGTGCAGAACATGCAAGTTTATTACATAGTTATACACGTGCCATGGTGGTTTGCTGCACCCATGGACCTATCATCTAGGTTCCCTCCCCTCGCCCCCCGCACCCCAAGACACCCCAGTGTGTGTTGTTCTCTTCCCTGGGTCCATGTCTTCTCAGTGTTCAACTCCCACTTACGAGTGAGAACATGTGGTGTTTGGTTTTCTGTTCCTGTGTTAGTTTCCTGAGGATGATGGCTTCCAGATTTATCCATGTCCCTGCAAAGGACATTATCTCATTCCATTTTATGGCTGCATAGTGTTTCATGGTGTATATGTGCCACATTTTCTTTATCCAGTGTATCATTGATGGACATTTGGGTTGGTTCCATGTCTTTGCTATTGTAAACAGTGCTGCAATATACATGTGTGTGCGTGTGTCTTTATAGTAGAATGATTTATATTCCTTTGGGTATATATCAACTAATGAGACTGCTGGGTCAAATTGTACTTCTGGTTCTAGATCCTTGAGGAATCGCCACACTGTCTTCCACAATGGCTGAACTAATTTACATTCCCACCAACAGTGTAAAAGTGTTTCTATTTGTCCACAGCCTTGCTAGCGTCTATTGTTTCTTGACTTTTTAATAATCACCATTCTGACTGGTGTGAGTTGGTGTCTCATTGTGGTTTTGATTTGCATTTCTCTAATGATCAGTAATGTTCACTTTTTTTTCATGTTTGCTGGCTGCAAAAATGTCTTCTTTTGATAAGTGTCTGTTCATATCCTTCACCCACTTTTTGATGGGGTGTTTGTTTTATTCTTGTAAATTTAAGTTCCTTGGAGATTTTGAATATTAGACTTTTGTTAGATGGATAGATTGCAAAAATTTTCTCCCATTCTGTAGGTTGCCTGTTCACTCTGACGGTAATTTATTTTGCTGTGCAGAAGCTCTTCAGTTTAATTAGATCACATTTATCAATTTTGGCTTTTGTTGCAATTGCTTTCAACGTTTTTGTCATGGAGTCTTTGCCCATGTCTGCATCCTGAATGGTATTCCCTAGGCTTTCTTCTAGGGTTTTTATGGTTTTGGGTTTTACATTCAAGTCTTTATCCATTTTGAGTTAATTTTTGTATGAGCTGTAAGCAAGGAGTCCAGTTTCAGCTTTCTGCATATGACTAGCCAGTTTTACCAGCATGATTTATTGCATAGGAAATTCTTTTCCCAATGTTTGTTTTTGTCAGGTTTGTCAAAGATCAGATGTTTGTAGATATTATTTTGTTATATTATTTCCGAGGTTCTGTTCTGTTCCATTATGTATGTATCTGTTTGGATACCAGTACTATGCTGCTTTGTTTTCTGTAGCCTTGTAGTATAGCTTGAAGTCAGGTAGCATGATGCCTCCAGCGTTGTTCTTTTTGCTTAGGAATGTCTTGGTTATACAGTTTCTTCTTTGGTTTCATATGAAATTTAAGGTGATTTTTTTCTATTTCTGTGAAGAATGTCAGTGGTAGTTTGTTGGAAATAGCATTGAATCTATAAATTACTTTGGGCATTGTGGCCATTTTCACAATATTGATTCCTCCTATCCATGAGGATGGAAAGTTTTTCCATTTATTGTGTCCTCTCTTAGTTCCTTGAGCAGTTCTTGAAGAGGTCCTTCACATTCCTTGTTAACTGTATCCCTACGTATTTTATTCTCTTTGTAGCAATTGTAAATGGGAGCTCATTCATGATCTGGCTCTCTGCTTGTCTAATGTTGGTGCATAGGAATGCTTGTGATTTTTGCACATTGTTTTTGTATCCTGAGACTTTGCTGGAGTTGCTTGTCAGCTTAAGGAGTTGGGGGCTAAGATGATCCTCAGCAAATGCAAAAGAACTGAAATCATAACAAAGAACAGTCTCTCAGACCACAGTGAGAGAAATTAGAACTCAGGATTAAGTAACTCACTCAAAACCACACAATTACATGGAAATTGAGCAACCTGCTCCTGAATGACTCCTGGGTAAATAATGTAATTAAGGCAGAAATCAAGAAGTTCTTTGAAAACAATGAGAACAAAGAGACAATATATCAGAATTTCTGGAACACAGCTAAAACAGCGTGAATAGGGAAATTTATAGCACTAAATGCCAACATCGCAAAGCTAGAAATATCTCAGATCAACACCCTAACATCATAATTAAAATAGCTAGAGAAGCAAAAGGAAACTAATCCAAAAGCTAGCAGAAGAAATAACTAAGATTAGAGCAGAACTGAATGAGATAGAGACATGAAAAAGCCTCCAAAAAATCAGTGAACACAGGAGCTGTTTTTTGGAAAACAATAACAAAATACATAGACCACCAGCTAGCCTAATAAAGAAGAAAAGAGAGAAGAATCAAATTGACACAATAAAAAAATAATAAAAGAGATATCACCACTGACCCCACAGAAATACAAACTACCATCAGAGAATACTATAAACACCTCTATGCAAATAAACCAGAGAATCTAGAAGAAATGGATAAATTCCTGGACACATGCATCCTCTCAAGACTAAACCAGGAAGAAGTCCAGTCCCTGAATAGACCAATAGCAAGTTCTGAAATTGAGGCAGTAAGTAATAGCATACCAACCATAAAAAGCCCAGGACCAGACGGATTCCCAGCCATATTCTACAGAGGTATAAAGAGGAGCTGGTACCATTCCTTCTGAAATGATTTCAAACAATTGAAAAGGAGAGACTCCTCCTTAACTCGTTTTATGAGGCTAGCATCATCTTGATACTAAAACTTGACAGAGACACAACAAAAAAAAAGAAAACTTCAGGCCGGTATCCCTGATGAACATCTATGTGAACATCCTTGGTAAAATACTGGCAAACTGAATCCAGCATCACATCGAAAAACCTATCCATCATGATCAAGGCAGCTTCATCCCTGAGATGCAAGGCTGGTTGAACATATGCAAACCAATAAACATAATTTAAAAATTTCAAATGCAGAGTATATTTGAGAGTTTTACTTTGAAATAGTCTTAACTATTTTGATTTCTATATGCAAACTACATATGTAATTTAAATAAAATATTAAAGTTTAATAAAAATTTAAATTTGGTTTTGATTCACTCATTTATCAATATATGAGACAAACATAACAAAAGGAGAGGTTCACTTAGATTAAGATATATCTTTTAAAATTTGAAATAAACAGCTTACTCAGAAGTGAAAACATTTCTATAACACATATTTCTTAAGCCAATTAAAAATTTCATAATCCTGGGAAAAAGGGAATAATGACTTGTAAATCACAATTCATAGCACATACCTCTATACCCAAACAAGTTTGCTTATGTTATAGAAAAACGTAATACTATCAGAAGAATATATATTGAGACATAAAACGTAAAGAGTAGAACATTGCAAATTGTTTCACATATTTCAAATTAATGCTTGCTCCACCTTCTCACCACATTTTTGTTTGGTTGGTTGGTTTTAGGAAATTTTGTGTTGTAAATAATAGCTTCCAAAATTGAGATAATTAAGAAAAACTTTAAATATCCAAGGTCAGTAAAAGCCAGAGAAGACTATTAGCATGTGTATTTGAGCCACATGGTTCCAGATTGTCAAACTAAATAAGGACCAGATTTTAGAGCTACTTACTTAGAATAGGCAGATTAAATTACAGGATTGAAAAAAATTTAGAAAATATTATTTACCTTTGTCTTGCTCAAAGGTACATATTATGCTGAGTAACTCTCACGGCGAGTTTAGCTATCATGAAATTTCTTCAAAATGGTTTATCACAATTTGTTTAATGTCCTTAAGGCTCTAAAGTTTTGATTTAATATATTCGAGATAATTTTAATATTAGCATTCAAACGGTTTGTTATCTGTCAAATTGGATAGGGTGACAGCAATACTCAGAATTCCCTTCTCTGTATGTTTTAAAATAATAATTATTATTTAATTTCAATAGGTTTTGGGGAACAAGTGGTGTTTGGTTACATGAGTAAGTTCTTTAGTGGTGATTTCTGAGATTTCAGTGCACCCATCACCGGAGCAGTGTCCAGTGTACCCAATGTGTAGTCTTGTATCCCTCACCCACCTCCCACCCTTTCCCCCAGTCCCCAAAGTCCATTGTGTCATTCTGTGCCTTTGTGTCCTCATAACTTAGCTCCCACTTATGAGTGAAAACATACAGAATGGCCATAATCAAAACATCAAAAACATACAGGGAAGGGAATTATCAGTCATGATGTCAGCCTATCCAATTTGACACATTACAAGCCACTTCAGTGATCATATTAACAGTTATCTTGAACTTATTAAAGCAAAATTCGGAGGTGCCACAGAAATGTTTTTTACAAGATTTGAAGTGAAAGTGAAGCATCAGCCACGATGTCTGCATACTTGGAAGGTAAGTACATGGTCACCAAGTGCTATTGCAGAATATACGTGTTGTGACATCTCCAGGCTCACCTCCATGTCACAGCTGAGTCTATAACTGTTCTACCACATTTTTGGAAACTCCTTCAGCTTCTGTGACTTTGGGGTCAAGTCATGTGTTTAGCTCTGTGATGATGCATTCCTGTTTCTCCATCAAAGAGCACCAACACCTACCATCATAAAATATCAGAGAGACATTGACATTGGTACAAATCCGTCCTTGAGGGATTATGTTCCCTCTGTCCCTTTATATTGTCTTTTCTTCACAACTGCCTGCTCTGCAGACTTTAAGTCCTAGAATCAGACACGAAGAGACTCTACAAAGAATAGTAAATAATAGTAAATAAGTGTGTTTGTGTTGGGGGGTGCTCCTGATCTGAATTCTGATTGATACAATGTTAAATAGCAATTACAAGATACTATTCAAGAGACTTTCAGTAAAAGCCTTTTATAATTTGCTCTTGTGTTGAATTAAATGATAAAATTTATTCTTAAAGTTGTGAGTTTTCAAGGTTTCACATGCTAATAAATGAGTTTAGCAATGTGGCAGGATATAAGATTTTTTTATGAAAGTATAATTAACAAATAAAAATAAAAATTATATATATAAAACATGGTATTTTGATATCATTATAAAATAGTTAAATCAAGCTAATTAGCATATCTATCACCTCACATACTTATCAGTTTTTGTGGTGAGAACATTTAAGACCAGAACTCTCTTAATAATTTTCAAGTATAAAGTACATTAACTCATAGTCACTATGATATACAATAAATCTCCTGAATTAATCCTCTTTTCTAACTGTAACTTTATATCCTTTGACCAACATTTTTCCATTCCCCTCACCTCTAGCCCCTGGCAAACTACCAACC
Organism: Trachypithecus francoisi; assembly: GCF_009764315.1. Classification (NCBI taxonomy): domain Eukaryota; kingdom Metazoa; phylum Chordata; class Mammalia; order Primates; family Cercopithecidae; genus Trachypithecus; species Trachypithecus francoisi. Next base: position 51,820,477 of record NW_022681463.1, on the reverse strand, counting down.
TATGCTGTTTCTATGAGCTCAACTTTTTTAGATTCCACTTATAAGTGACCATGCAATATTTGTCTTTCTGTGACTGGCTTATCTCACTTAGTGTAATATCCCCCAGCTTCATCTATATTGTCCCAAAGGACAGGATTTCCTTCTTTTTAAAGGATGAATAGTATTTCATTGTGTTTTTGTGTATGTGTGTGCATGTGTGTAATTTTTTTTATTCATCTATTAATGGGTACTTTTGTTGATTGTGTACCTTGGCTACTGAGAATAGTGCTACAGTGAACATAAGATTGCTAATATCTCTTAAAAATACTGATTTTAATTCCTTTACCTATATGTTTAATAGTAGGATTGCTGCATCATATGGTAGTTCTATTTTTAATTTTTTTAGTAACTCTCATACTGTTTTCCTTAGTGGTTCTCACCAACATTATGCAATGGTTCTTGTTTCTTCATCGCAGAATATAAGATTGACACAAAAAAAAATCAATTCTACTTCTATACAGTAACAGTGAACCCTCAGAAATAAAATTTTAAAATATTCTACTAATAATAACAGCAAAAATCATACATTACCTAAGAATAAATTTAAGGAAAAAAAAGCAAAACTTATTCCCTGAAATCTACAAAACATTGTTGAAAAAGGAGACCTGAAAAAATAGAAAGACAACCATTAAGAAAAGAGTATTTAAAATATAACCAAATTTGTCATTGATATCGCCACCTCTGCCTCCATACCCACCTCTATTGTGCACTGCAGATTTTTCTATAATTAGAATTCTCTATAGACTAATGTCTATCTCAGTCTTCCCCTTCCTCCCTTTTCTATTCTTTTTTACACATTGTTATTCAAGGGAATATTAAATTATCTTATTTTTTCTTAACCAAGTTCTGAATCAATTTAGAATACTAAAGGACAAAAGACATGGAGACCTGTGTTATCTGATATATACTAGAAAAGAGGACATTTGTAGGCAAGTAGAATCAAAATACTGATATTCAAGATTAAAAAACTCAATTTCTACCAGCAATCCTGGAAAGCTTAAGCTCCAGGCTCATGACAAAATCAAAAATAATCAAGGAAATATGCTTTTCCAGGAATGTCAGTATACAAGACAAAGGGGAGAGGAAGAGTAAAGGGCATAGCATGCATTTCCTTTCTCTCCTAAACTCATCCTGTTTATTTCCCTGGGAGAGAGGATGTGAGGAAGTAGAGAGAGTCTAGAAGTTTCACACTGATAGCTGTTCCTCTGCATTAAAGAACATATTAGGATACAAAACAAAAACAAAACAAAACAAAAAACAACCCACTGTCCCTTGAATAAAATTCTTCCATTATAAAAGACTTCAATTACTAGGCTCCATTTTCCCGCAATTATAAGTATTGAACTAAAACTCAAAATTGTCACTAAAGTTTCTGTTTGTTCAGTCTTTAAAATGAAACAGCCCAATGTAACACCGACAGTCTTAGATAATATGCTCCTTCATAGTCAACTTACTATTGCATACTTTCTTCTTTCTCCCAAACTTCATCATACATCCCACTCTCAGATGATTAACACATAAATTTTTCACATATGAGGACATACAAATAATCAGAGGCAATTATCTCATCTCTGTACCACAACATCTCAATGAATTCCATCTTGCCAGTTTTAATGATTTGTTCATTGTCTTCATTTCATTTAATTTCTTGGAAGCATTTTGCGTGGTTGATTACCTTTCCTCTTTAAATGGGTTCTTCACTTCAAATGCAGGGACGCTAAATATTCCTGATTTTTCCTCTATCTCACTGGGTACTCCTTCTTGATCTTTGCCACATGTTCTCCTTTTTTTTTTTTTTTTGCTTACTTATAAGTGTTCTCAGTTTTGAACTCTGATCTTAGACTCCTGTCAATATTCCCTCACATCCTAGATTATCTTATTCTTGCTCATGTTTTTAAATATTCCATATTTGCTGAATATTCACACTTTAATATTTTAATCTGTTCTCCCCCAAGGGCCAGAATTACATTCACAAATGTCTACTCAACATCTAAATGGATGTCTAAATGGTATATACCAAATGTAACATGTATGAAACAAAATTCTTAATTCCACATCTCATCCCAAATCTATTTTTAATCCAGATTTCCTCATTTCAGTAGAAGGCAACAGGATTCATTTGAAGTCAGTTTGGATTTCCCTTATTTTTAACTCTTCACATTCAAACAATCAGAAAATCTTACATTGTATACCTTTATTCTTAAGAAATCAGAAAATCAGAATAGTTCTCACAGAACCACTCGTGGTTGTAACTGTAGTCACTTCTTTTTTTTTTTTTTTTTTTTTTGGAGACAGAGGCTCTGCCACCCAGGCTGGAGTGCAATGGCATGATCTCAGCTCACTGAAACCTGTGCCTCCAGGGTTCGAGCAATTCCCCTGCCTCAGTCTCCTGAGTAGCTGATATTACAGGCATGTGCCACCATACCTGGCTAATTTTTTTTTATATTTTTAGTAGAGACAGGGTTTCACCATATTTGCCGGGCAGGTCTCAGACTCCTTATTTTGTGATCCGCCTGCCTCAGCCTCCCAAAGTGCTGGGATTACAGGCGTGAGCCACTGCATCCAGCCCTGTAGTAACTTTCATCAGACATAGACATGATATTAGTTTTCTATTGCTACATAACAAATGACTGTGCACTTACTGGCTTAACACAGCAATCATTTATTTTTTCACTGTTGTATCCTAGGACTCCAGACATAGTTTAGTGACTCTCTGTTCACTGAATTAATAATGACAGGTTCTATCTAGGTGTTAGCCAGGGCTGTGGTCTCAACTGAGGCTCAGGGGTTCTTTCTAACTCACTGTGGGTAGAATTCATTTTCTCTTAGCCATAAAATTCATAGTGCCTTATTTCATCAATGTCAACAAGAAAGGGTCTCAGCTCTTTCAAGTTTCCCTCCTCTAGACCCTGTTATAAAAAGGCTTTACTGATTAGGTCAGGTCCATGAAAGATTATCTTCCTCTTGAGCCCCACAGCTGAACTCATTAGGAACTTTAATTTTATCTGCAAAAAACAAAAACAAAAACAAAAAAATCCCTTCACTTTCCCCATATAATGTAACATTATCATGGGAGTGGCATCCACCATATTTGTAGGTTGTACTCCACACAAGGTAAGAGAGCTATGTAGGGCAAGTACACCAGTAGATAGGAACCTTGGACTGTCATAAAATTCTGCCTACCATAGATGCAGAGACCTTACAATGGTTGTTAAAAAAGTCACTACCTTTGCAGCTTAATATCTATTAGAGAAAGGGACTATTCTATTATATTGTGGACCACTTTATCCTTAAACATAATCAGTGCTCCTAAATGTATGCAAGCCAAAAAAAAAAAAAAAAAGGAAGGAAGAGAGTAATAAAATAAAAGAATAATTATTTCAAAAAATATTTAATCTCATAATTTCATATTTACATTTTAATGGCTTTCATTACTTACAGAATAAAATACAAAAAACCTTAAAGTACTGAAATAAAAAATACATAATCTTGTTCTTGCCTAACTCCCAAGATTTCTGTCCTACAATTCTGTCCTACAATTCTCTGATTCAGTGCAGCACTGAACTTCTCAATACAAAAGTCACATGTTTTGTTGTATAATATTTCTGTTTCTTTGCTAATGCATTTACCTGTCCCAGTTAATCTGCAGTAATCATTTATCTCATCCTGAGGTTTCTTTCCACAGAGAGTATCTCTACTCAAGTTTGTGACTGAGATAGGCATTCTTTCTATTTGCTTCTCTAATAAAGCTAACATAGTTTGATAATTGGGCTAGATATATTTATTATTTTCCAATACATATGTATCTGTTTTTTCCATAAAGGTGATCAAAATTAGAAATTGAGTTTTATTCCTTGATCTTTTTGTAAATTGATTTGTTCCACTTTTTAAAGTAGGATATAATTTGATATTGGTTATAATCTCAATTTTTGTGATTCTTCTGCAAGCTTGGATAAACATTTATCAAATGTGGTAATTAATTATGATGGGAATTATATGATTCATTATATTAATTAAGATAAATAATACATTCATGAAATAAATTCACTACGCCTTTTGTTGTCAATTCCTCCCCAAACCCAGCCCCTAGTAACAACTGATCTGTTTTTTATTTCTCTAACTTGACTCTTCCAAGAACATAGTATACAACAAATTTAAAAATATGTATCTTTTGAGTCTGGTTCCATTTAACTTTTCATAATGCATTTGTAATTAATCTTTGTTGCAGCATGTATTAAAAGTTTGTTGCTTTTTATTGTTGAGTGATAGTGCATTGTAAGATGTACCACTAGGGTGTGCATCCTTTCCTCTGTTAAGGGTATTTTTTTTTTAATTCTCTAAATTATTAAAAAATAAAATAAAATCTTTATATGCACTAAAGTACTGGATTTTGTGAGAAAATACCTTTTTTTCTATTTTCAGTTGACAGTATCTCTTTATGTCTCTCAGGCTGGAGTGCAGTGGCCTGATCATACCTCACAACAACCATAAATTCTAGGGCTCAAGGGATCCTCCTGTCTCAGCTTACTGAGTTACTGAGACTACAGGAGCACAAAACCATGCCTGATGATGATGATGATGATGATGATTTTATCTTTATAGAGTCAGTGTCTCTCTCTGTTTCCCAGGCTGGTCTCAAATTCCTGGCCTCAAGCAATCCTCCTGCCTCAGCCTCCCAAAGTGTTGGGGTTACAGGCATGAGCCACTACACCTGGCCTGAGCACATTTTTCCAATTTGCCTGGGAAATACCTGGGAGTTTGTTTGCTGGGTTATAAGGTAAGTTTTTCTTTTAATGTCATAATAAACTGAAAAATACATTTTCAAAGTGACTATACCATTTTGCATTACTATCAACAATATACGATATTCCTGGACTGTCCCCTTGTCTACATTTGATGTTGTCAGGATTTGTAGCCATTCTATCTGTGTATATATACAGATGTGAAATCACAAGTATATCATTGATAGCTTAATTTTATTAAAATCTAATAATGGTTATTATTAATGCCACTACTTTGAGATTAGTGGTATTATTAATTTGGGAGGTCGAGGCAGATCACTTTGAGATTCCGAGGCAGGCAGATTGCTTTGAGCCCAGAATTTGAGACCATTTTGGGCAACATGGCAAAACTCTATCTCTGCAGAAAATAAACAAAATTAGTCAAGCATAGTAGTGCATGCCTGTAATCTCAGTTACTTGAGAAGCTGAGGTGGGAGAATACATTGAGCTTGTGAGGTCAAGAGTGCAATGAATCATGATCGCACCACTGCACTCCAGCGCCCAGGCAACAGACCAAGTCTCTGTCTCAAAAAAAAAAAAAAAAAAAAAAAAAAACCATAAAAAATGAATAATGATAAACATATGTCTGTATGCATTTACCATCCATACATCTTAGGTGGAATGAACATTACAATATCTTGCCCACTATTAAACATTGTTTTTATTTTCTTCTTATGTATTAGAGTTCTTTCCTTTTAAAGCTAGTCCTTAATCAGAAATGTAATTTGAAAATTTTCTCTCAGTCCAGGATTATATTTTCGCCCCCTTTTTTTTTTTTTTTTTTTTTTTTTTTTGAGACGGAGTCTAGCTCTGTCGCCCAGGCTGGAGTGCAGTGGCTGGATCTCAGCTCACTGCAAGCTCCGCCTCCCGGGTTTTATGCCATTCTCCTGCCTCAGCCTCTCGAGTAGCTAGGACTACAGGCACCTGCCACCTCGCCCGGCTAGTTTTTTTTTTTTTGTATTTTTTAGTAGAGACAGGGTTTCACCGGGTTAGCCAGGATGGTCTCGATCTCCTGACCTTGTGATCCACCCGTCTCAGCCTCCCAAAGTGCTGGGATTACAGGCTTGAGCCACCGCCCCCGGCCTGTATTTTTGTCCTTTTAACAGTACTTTTAAGAGAACAGATCTTAATTTTGATAAAGTCCACTAGAGTAAGAAAAAAACAAACAAAAAACCTGGTGTATATATGGAAGATAAGAAATCTTGGCTTACCCCAGAGTTATATTTTCTGATATGTTTTTGGCTTTAAGTTCAAATGTTAATTTTAGTGTACTCTAGGAATTAGAATAGAGTTTTTTTTTTTTTTTTTTAATATATGTATATCCTTTTGTTTGAGCACCATCTGTTAAAAAGTCTGTCTGTTCTCCCTTGAATGACCTTTCTCATTTTCCATATAAGTTGACCATATATGCATGGCTCTGTTTCTGAACTTTCTTCTGTTCCATTGATCTATAAGTCTTCTCTTCATCTAAAACCAGGTTGTCTTGACTAACACAATTTTTTTAGTGCCTGGAAAACATGAAGCTTGAGACTTCCAGCTTGTTCTACTTGTTCTTCCTTGGATTACTCATTCTGTTTTCTTTTTATATAATTTTGAATCAGTTTGTTGATTTATAAAAAAAAAAAAAAAATTCTGGGATTTTGATTTGAATTGTGTTAAATCTATAAGTTAAATTTTAGAGAATGGGAATCTTAACAATATGGAATATTCACTCCATGAACATGCTATATCTCCCTATTTGTTTAGATCTTCTGCGATTTCTGTTATCAGTGTTTTGCTGTTTTCAGTGTACAGATAGATAGATGTTTCCTATAATTTATAGGTTTCATACTTAAATATTTTAGTTTTAATGTTATTAATATGGTACTGTTAAAATTAAATTTTTCTTTTTTTATATATTTATATATATATTGAAATACATTTAAAAAACACTGGCCTTGTGCCTTGCAACTTTGGTAAATTCATTTCCCAGTTCTATATGATTTTTGTAGCTTCTTTTTGTGTTTTTATGTAGACATTTATGAAATATGGAAGAAGAGGCAATTTATTTTTTTCTTTCCAATGTATATACTTTTATTTCTATTTCTTATCTTGTTACCCTGGCTTTTTCTCCAGCAAGATGTAAAATATGAGTGGCATAAGTAAACACCCTCATCTTTGAAGGGCTTAATAGCCCACCAAAGTGCTATGAAAATTATTTCAAAGTGAAAATATCTGACCAAACAGCAGCACATAAAAAAAAAAAAAATTATGTAAATTTAAACAGAACCTCTCAAAAATACAGCTGTATTGGCCCTCCTCTCAGAGAGTTTTCTGATTTGGAAAAGATGGGCCCTTAGCATGGGAAAGTACAAATTCAGCTGTCTGTCAGCATCAAACAAACCAAGATGACTTTTCATATTTCCCCAGTGAAACCCTAAACTCTCCCGCTCATTGTAGCTTAGAATATCACAAGCCTGTTATTTCTGTTTGTGTGTGTTTGTGTGTTTTACCACTTTACACAACACTAAGTGTTTCTGCCTATATGCCAGTGCACACATGACTAAACCTCATGGTTTAACATAAGCAAGTAAATAAATGTGATACATCACATATACAGAATTAAAAACTAAAATGATATGATTGTCTCCCTAGACATAGAAAAACCTTTTGACAAAATGCAGTATCCTTTTATGGTAAAAACCCTGAACAAACTAGGCATAGAATAAACATACTTCAAAATTTAAAAAAAAAAAAAAAAAAAAAAAAGCCATATATAACAAGCTCACAGTCAACATCATACTGAATGGAGAAAAGTTGAAAACATTCACCCTGAGAACTGGAACAAGACAAGGATGCCCACTTTCACCAGTTCTATTCAGCATGGTACTGGAAGTCCTCCTAGCTGGGACAATCAGGCAAGAAAATAAAGGGCATCCAATTTGGAAAAGATGATGCCAAACTATCTCCGTTTGCTGATGATAATATCATATACCTAGAAAACCCCAAAGACTCCTCTGAAAGACTTCTAGATTTGATAAATGAATTCAGTAAAGTCTCAGATTACATATCAATGTGCACAAATCAGTAGCACTGGTATATACCAACAATGACCAAGCTGAGAAAAAAGTCAAGAACTCAGTTCCTTTTACAATAGCTGCAAAAAACAAACAAACAAAAAACACCCTAGAAATACACTTAACAAGGAAGGTGAAAGATGTCTATAAGGAGAGCTACAAAACACTGCTAAATGAAATCATAGATGATATAAACAAATAGAAATACATCCCATGTTCATGGGTTGGAAGAATCAATATCTTAAAAAGGACCATACTGCACAAAGCAATCTACAATGAATCAATGCAGTTCTGATAAACATACTAACTTATATTTTTATAGAATTATGGAAACCAATTCTAAAATTCATATGGAACCAAAAAAGAGCCTAAATAGGTAAACTAATCCTGTGCACAAGAAACAAATCTGAAGGCATCATATTACTGGACTTCATATTACCGAAACAGCATGGTATCTGTGTTAAAGTATGTACATAGACCAATGTAACAGAAGACAGAACCCAGAAATAAAATCGAATACTTACAACTAACTGATATTTGACAAAGCATGAAAAAACATAAATTGGGGAAAGGACACCCTATTCAATAAATGGTGCTGGGAAAACTGGCAAGCCAATTGTAGAAGAATGAAACTAAATCCCTACCTATCACCTAATACAAAGTTTAACTCATGACGGATCAAAGACTTACGTCTAAGACCTGAAAACCTAAAAGTTCTAGTACAAAACCTAGAAAGAACTCCTCTGGACGTTGGCTGTGGCAAAGAATTTATGACTAAGACTCCAAAAGCAAACATAATTAAAACAAAAATAAATAAATTGGACCTAATTAAACTAAAAAGCTTCTGCATAGCAAAAGAAATAATCATCAGAGTAAACAGATACCCACAGGATGGTAGAAAATATTTGCAAACTATGAATCTGACAAAGGACTGATATCCAGAATCTACAAGGAAGTCAAACCAGCAAGAAAACAAAAACAAAAACAAATAATCACATCGAAAAGTGGGCAAATGACATGAGCAGACATTCCTCAAAAGACGACATACAAATGGGCAAAAAACATTTGAAAAAATGTTCAACATCACAAATCATCAGGGAAATGCAAACTAAAACCATAATGAGATATCACCTTACCCCTGCAAGGAAGGCCATTATTAAAAAGTCAAAACACAATAGATGACATGGACGTAGTAAAAAGGGAATGCTTATATATGGCTGATGGGAATGTAAATTAATACAATCTTTATAGGAAATCGCATAGAGATTTCTTACAGAACTAAAAGTAGATCAACTGTTGATCCAGCAATCCCACTACTAGGTATCTTCCCAAAGGAAAAGAAGTCATTATATCAAAAAAGACACTTACATGCACGTGTTTATTGCAGCACAATTCACAGTTGCAAACATAATGAAATCAACCCAAGTGTCCATTAACTGATGAGTAAATCAAGAAAATGTGGGATATATGCACCATGGAATACTACTCAGCCATTAAAAAGAATGAAATAATTCTTTTTGTAGCAACTTGGATGAAGCTGGAGGCCATTACTTTAAGTGAAATAACTCAGGAATGGACAACCAAATAGAGAATGCTCTCATGTATAAATGGAAGCTAAGTTATAGGTATGCAAAGCCATGCAGAATGGTAAAATGGACTTAGGATATTCAGAGGTGGGTGGGTGGGGAGGAAGGATAAAATACTGAAGCGGGTCATTGTCTGTGGTAAATTTCCAGGGTTTGTCCTCTCGCGCCAAGAGGATTAATGACAGAGATACACAAGAGGAGTGAATATAGGAGCTTGGACACTAATAGGCAAAAGAAAGAGAAAGGAAAGCAGCGCTCTCTCGGCGAGACAGAGGGGTGTCCGAAAGGGAAAAGCCAGCCTGCTGCAGACTGCACCAGATTTCATAGGTAGGCTTGAGAGGGAGATGTCTGATTTACATAGGGCCCACAGATTGGTTGTTTAGGTGTGACATTTACACAGTACATGAGGAAGGTGGCCACCCCACCCTAATCTTATTATGCACATGGGCTTTCCACTTGGTGGCCATGTTGTCTTCTTCTTACTGTACACGTGGCTGACAAAGAGCAGGGAAGATGGAACCACCATTTTGAACCTGCTTAGTCCCAGGTAGCCTTTTTCTATTAGCACAGCTGCCAGTATTCACCCATGGAAGCTTCCAGCTTGCTTGTCTATGTTTTCAGTTCAATTTTACAGGCTGCTCTCTGTTAGAAAAGGAAATGATTTCGGGGCTACTTTACATTAAAAGGAAAACTCTACAGAGGGCTTCCTTACCCTCACTATCTGCCTACCTAATTTCTTTTTAACTCTTATATCAGTATTACATATTCAGTACAATGTGCATTACACAGGCGACAAGAACACTAAAATGTGACTTCACCACTATACAGTTCATTCATGTAACCAAAAAACGCTCGTATCTCCAAAGCTATTGAAATTTGTTCATAGATAGATATTAAAAGCCTGTCTTTTTTTCTGTTAATCTGTATATTGTCATTTCATTTGTAGGCCCCCAAACACTAGACCCAAGTTGTAGAAGTAAAATTTTCCTGTCCTGTTTTGGCAAGGAGGAGGGAATGGTTTAGTCTCTTAGCTTACCCTGAAGACTCCTGCTGAGATATTGGATTCTATGACCAAGCTGGCAAAGGGAAACCTTTTACCAGTCAGACCCCTGAATCTCTGCTCAGGGTCCTGAGCAAACACAATAAAAGCTACTCCTATTTTTTTCCAAAGAGTATTTTCTAAAATTTAGATTTAAAGGAGAAAAATTTTGGTTAGAACTAGTTTTTTGTATACTGCGACTCTTCTTGCAGATAGCCATTATGCTTTCGTTTTTCACTGTCTATTGCGCTATAATTTTGTGTTGTGCTATCTAAACCGTGTTGTTTGTTTCCTGACAATTTAGCTGTGCAACTCAAAAAGAATGTTTTCTCTGGATTTTGGCCTGCTGAGAGAGAGGTGACAAATTGTCAGGTCTGCGCTCAGACGTGGACAGCCATCAGGAGGAAAACATTATCTTTCACCATGAAGTATGATATTTAGTCTCTACTCATTAGCAATATATAGGAGTGGCATTCTATTGCCAGTGTACTGAGAGCTTTTAACATGAATGATATTGACTTTTTTGTCAATTTTTTCTTCTGCATGTAATAAAATGTTAGCATAGTATTTCTCATGTGCTCTATTAACATGGTTACTTTCATTGATTTTCTATTGTAAAATCAGTTTTGCATTCCGTAAGTAAAACACACTAAGACACAGTATACTATTATCTTTAATATTAAAAGCAAATATTAGTGGATTTGCTTTACTAGTTTTATTTTTATTTTTATTTTTGAGCATTTTTCACCTATATCATGATGTTTACTGCTTGATAGTTTTATTTTCCTACTCTCTTTGTTTGGCTTTGCTATCAGTATAAGTCCAGCACCATAAAATAAACTTGTAAATATTTTTCCTATTCCACATTCCAGGAAAAATCTATGTTAACTTGGTATTATGTCTTCCTCAAATAATTGGTATAACTCCTCAGGATAGCCACCTGGGTAAAGAGGTTTCTTTGTTAGAAAATTGTTAGCTACAAATTTAAATCTTAAAAGATATAAAATATTTAGGTTATTTAATTATTCTGGAGTAGTTTGTACATTTTAAGACATTTGCCCATTTTAGAGAAGTTGTTGGATCTATGAATACAACGTTGTTTAAAATTTTAAATTCATATTATTTTCATATATGCTTGTTCTGTGATGTCACTTCATTTGTTTTATTATGGGTATTTTGTATCTTTGTAAAATTTTCTTTGTCAATTATGCTAAAACTTCAATTTTGTTAACCTTTTTTTAAAAAAACAGAGATTTTGTTGTTATTTATATTTGTTTTTTGTTTGTTTGTTTGTTTGTTTTGAGTCAGAGTCTCACTCTGTTGCCCAGGCTGGAGTACAGTGACATGATCTTGGCTAACTGTAACCTGCACCTCCCAGGTTCAAGTGATTCTCATGTCTCTGCCTCTCGACTAGCTGGGATTACAGGTGCAGGCCACCATGCCCAGCTAATTTTTGTATTTTTAGTAGAGATAGGGTTTTGCCATGTCACCAGGCTGGTCTAGAACTCCTGGCCTCAAGTAATCCACCTGCGTTGGCCTCCTGAAGTGTTGAGATTACAGTTGTGAGCCACCATACCCAGTCCAGAGATTAGTTTTTAAAAACATCTTTATTTATTTGGTTTTCAAGAATGTTAAGAATTTTTTTAATAGATCTTTCTGTCGACTTGCTTTTACTTTAACTTGTTATTCTTTTTCGAGTATTAACATTACACCTTAAATCTTTTCCATCTTCCAAAAGCACAATGTAGTTCCTTGACACTTGATGCTTGCTCTTGTTTTGGTGCAGAGGGTGCAAGAGACTTATTCTTTACTCTTACTCACTATAAAGCTCAGATAGGCACAGTATACCTGGCCCTGAATTGTGGTGGCTTCTTTGTGATTCTTTTACTTTTCCACCTGTATGTCTGGTGTCAGGATATATCTCGGCCCCTCTCCTAAGAGTAGAGAGGTCTTTTTTATTCCTCCTGTCTTCTTTTTTCCTGAACTGCAATGGGTTTTCACCAATGCCATAAGTGCAAAGGAGTTTCTTGCCCCTTTCTAGCATTTTAAGGCCTTTTTCTATTATGCATGATAGAAATGTTTGTGTGGGGCTCAAACAGCAGCTGCTATTCCCTCCCCAAGGCCCACACAAGAGTGTTGATTTATTAGTGCTATCACCTTCCCCCCACCCCTTTCTTTTTTTTTTTTTTTGGTGAGGCTGCAAAAAGTACAATTTCCAATTTGTATCTGCATCCCCCAGAGATTTGTATTCTCCCACTTGTCCGTACATTTCCTTTTTCAAATCATTAAAATTCTAGCTAAATTATATTTTTTCTCACTACCCAGACATCTTCTCTACAAAAGTAACTACTTACACCTGATGCTTTCATGAAAATACCATCTTTCATTAAATTTTGGTCAGTTGGTTTACCAGTGATCTACTTCCCTGGTGCACTCAAGAGAACTTATAAATTTGCAGGTTGTCTAGCAGTTTTTTCATCGGTGTAGGAATGTTCTTTCAATTTTATTAACATTTAAGGTAGAAGTTAGACAATATTGATAGTTTAAAACACAGGCTCTCGTATACAATGTGTCTTAAGACGGTCTCTCAATAAAGGCTTATTTAATGAATGAATTGCAGTATTTTACATATAATGGATGATTAAATCTTTAGAGTGGTATTCAAATTATATATATGGATTTAGAGGATTATGCCATGAAAGACTCCTACCATAGTTATAAAAATTAATCAATATGATTAGGGGAAAATCCAGCAACAGAAAGACAATTACTGTGGTTTGACTATTTTATTAATGATGAGTGTTTAGGAATATTTAGCAGGACTGATGGTGAAGCAAAACAGTATTTTAAATTTGGAGTTTTGGCTGGTGAACTGCTTCCTAGAGGTATGCTACATGAAACAAATGCATTCTGAATGTAAAATGGTACACTAATTCCTGGATGGGAGTATTAAGAAAGTTCATTGGAAACTACTTTGATCATCTTCTACTCAAACATATTTTTACCATGTTTTTTGGATTCCACTGTGCCAGGCTCCTGCCCTCAATTAACATTTCAACCAGAGTCATTATTGATTATTTGCATATTAAGATTTATTTACATAATAATGATGTTGATAGTAATAATAGTTATATATAACATTTATCTAGTGATAGACACAGTTTAAAGTATAATACATATATTTTTAATACTTAAAATGCCCTAGGGATTAAGTATTGTTATCTGTAATCTATGGATGAAGAAACTGAGGGAGAGAGAGGCTGAATAACTTGTCCAAGTTCACAGATTATGAGTTACAACATAGTTTGGCCTATTAAGTAAATGTTTGAAAATAATGGCCAGATGTTGTGGTATTTCTCCAAGTAAGAATCTGTCATTTATTTCTCAAGTGCCATGTGGAGAACAGCTGTTTCACAGACATACATAGCACCTTAAAGGTCATGAGGTGGGAAGAACTGATCAAAGACTAAGTCTCTATTCTCAGTAAAGCCAAGTTTTTCATGGAGGGTGTAATAGTCCATTCTCACACCACTACAAAGAAGCACCTGAGACAGAGTAATTTATGAAGAAAGAGGTTTAATTGACTCATAGTTCCACAGGATATACAGGAAACATGGCTGGGAAGCCTCAGGAAATTTACAATCATGGTTTACATTTTGTTTGCCTCTCCAAATTAACACATTTATTCATATTAGACTCTGAGGTTTTCCTGTTTTCTTATTTTCATCATGTTTTATTAAAAATATATTTTAGCATACATTTTACCACCACTTTTAGTTATTTAGTAAAAGGCATACTCAGGGGGCCTGATAGAAGATGAGTGCAGCAGTAATTCCTTGCATACACAACAATGACTTGCAAAAAAATTTCTTAAGTTTTTAAATACTCAACTCTCTAGTGTTCACGCAAAAACTCAGTCAAAATACTATTTTTCATTGAATTTGTTTTCAGGCCTTATGTTGCCTCATTAAATTTAGAAGGAAAAAAAAATCCGAAACATTTAAATCTTTTGAATGTTCTAAGCTGATGGACACATTTCTTTCTCAAGAAGACCTGATCTTTTGTAAATGATTTTTAAAAAAGTAACAATGAGATCACTTGGACTTGGGAAGGGGAACATCACACACTGGGGCCTATCAGGGGGAGGGGGGAGGAGGGAGGGATTGCACTGGGGAGTTATACATGATATAAACGTTATGCACATGTACCCTAGAACTTAAAGTATAATAAAAAAAATAAATAAATACAAAAAAAAAAGTAGTCATTCTTTGTGGATGCGGCACCACATAATTTCACAAGTTATTAACCCCTTTAGCTGGACAACTTTGTGTAGGCACAGCTTGTACAAATTGTTCCTGCTCTTTTCTGCTTGAATGATTAAGTGCAGGCAAAAGATAACTGTGCATATATCATAGCTCATTGGATAAAATCCTTGAATTTTTCTGAATTGAAAGTTGATACCGGCCGGGCGCGGTGGCTCAAGCCTGTAATCCCAGCACTTTGGGAGGCCGAGGCGGGCGGATCACGAGGTCAGGAGATCGAGATCATCCTGGCGAACACTGTGAAACCCCGTCTCTACTAAAAAATACAAAAAACTAGCCGGCGAGGTGGCGGGCGTCTGTAGTCCCAGCTACTCGGAGGCTGAGGCAGGAGAATGGCGTGAACCCGGGAGGCGGAGCTTGCAGTGAGCTGAGATCCGGCCACTGCACTCCAGCGTGGGCGACAGAGCAAGACTCCGTCTCAAAAAAAAAAAAAAAAAAAAAAAAAAAAAAAGAAGTTGATACCAACACAAAATATAATACATTTTTAATACTGAAGCATACTTACAGTAATTGAGAAACCTATATATCCTAATTTTTAATTCAAGAGACTTTACATTTTTAGTGAATTACTGACCATAATAAATAATTCATAGGTTATCTTATAGTTACTTGTGTTCACATATAAAAACACTGAAAATAAATCTCAGATTAGGATATTACGTGGATAAGTCAAATTTCTTTCATTACAATTAGGAGTAAAATAGCTAATTACATATCATTACATCATATGAATAACTGGTATTATATTTCTTTTTTTGGTGATATCTTAGCATCATACCTACTTTTTCTGATAATTAGTATTATTATGTAGTGTGACACATTAGTTGTGTCATATCAGACAGATGTCATAAATTTTCCCTGTCAATAAAGCAAAGCTTATACTTGTAACCCGATATTGTTATTTCAGAAGTAAGTTAAATATCAAATTTTAATAATTTATGGCAGTGCAGTACTTAAATTGGCAGATAAAAATGCATATATTTATCATGTGCAACATGATGTGTTGAAGTATATGTACATCATTTGCACATTTTCACCCCAATGTAAAGTTATTTTTACATTTTTCTGCAATCTACTCCCATGATTTGTTTACAAATAGATTACAAAATTAACATGCTAAGGATTATATTCAAGCTCTATATAATAGAATTCACAGTTTAATTTTTTTCTTTTTTTCATTTTTATGTATGTTGCCATCTTACATTCCAGTAAAGAGGAAACAATTATTTTAATGTACCCTGATTTCAATTATTTCTTCTAATGTGGGCTGTATTTTTTAGGCATACATTTTGTTTCTACAATAGAAAAAATAAGGTGAATGTCTGAGGAATTCATCCTAAGCATTTATAACTGCATCTGAGAGCATGCTATCTGTCTCCTAAAGTCTAGACTATTCTCCATGTGGAAAATCTGTGACCAGAAGCTAAAACTCACTTCTTGGCACATACCCTCTTGGATATGATTAGTGCTGAACAAAGCAGAAATAATAGTTTTTGGAACAAGAAGGTAAAGCAGAGTTGGTCTCCTAAGCCTATAAAAAGGTAGATTAACGCAAAGGGAAGAATCAATTTCATTGTTATGAGTAGGATCATAACTAGCTGAAATTAATAGATAATTCTTGCAGCAGGGATCAACTGGGTTAGGTGTTACTCATCTTGGAGTCCTTGACATCACTGGGAATTAAAGGTTTTTATTATATTATCTGAAGTTAGTTCAAGATAATTATGAAAATCCTGTAGTCTATTTAAAAAAGTATAGTTTCCTGTGGTTTCATCAGACTTAACTTTATTTTAGGTGCATAGTGTGTGTACATGTGTTAAATGCATGTAATTTATTTCACTCTCCCAACTGGAAATTCTTTATTTTGCTAAAAAGAAACTAAAATATATGTCGAATTTTTACTGTGACATTTGAAAGATGCTGTCCAAGATGTTATTGTGCCCAATTATACCTACTTTGTTCAGCTTGAATATAATCCTTAGCATGTTAATTTTGTTATCTATTTGTAAACAAATCATGGGAGTAGATTGCAGAAAAATGTAAAAATAACTTTACATTGGGGTGAAAATGTGCAAATGATGTACATACACTTCAACACATCATGTTGCACATGATAAATATATGCATTTTTACCTGCCAATTTAAGTAAATTTTAACAAAATAAAAAATACAAAAAATAAAGTTACTTTGAATCAGTACAGTCTATCAGTATGTAGACTAACATCAATATTTGGGACCTGCTTTATTAAGATGAAATTTTTATGTAAATTCTTATAAGAATAGATTTTGTTTGCAGTTGTTAAAATGAATACATAAGAAATAACAAGACAGACAAGCTGTCACAGTAGCAGCTACTCCAGTCTGTACAAGAGACACGGAAGAGAACAAGTAGATGTCTGTTTTCTTGCTGCCTGGAATAGAACGAGCTCCTAAGGAGATTATGGCCTTAGGCCTGCCTGTATGTATGCCATTCAATTAGAAAATGGAATATGTGAATTTCTCTAAGTTGACAAAGAATTCCAACTGATAGTATTATAGTTGAACATGAACCTTTGCTCCATAATTTATCTTTAAAGATTATTTGACGTAATTGTTTTTATCTCTTAAATTCTTCTCTTGATACAATCTGAATATTTATTTAATAAAAATTTTATAATGTGCCAACTTATAACTAAATCCTGCATATGCAGCCTCTCCAGAGCTTCTTATTTTCCATACAGCTTTAAAAAATATAAAAGTACAGATTGTTCTCAAAACATATCAAAGTTATTTTGAAAATTGTTTAAGCATATATATTAGTTGAATCACAATAAAATAAATGGTATCTCCATAACATGTAATACTGTAAAATAACACAACAGAAATTTAGAGCTGTAATTTTTAGCAAAAAGTATCAGACAATAGTATGAGGGGAAAGCAATGACAAACATCATCTATGAATACAATTATCATTGAAGTCAGTTTACAGGTACACACAAGCACATTACTTTCTCAATGATTATATGGTATGATTACTAACAGTGGTGCATCTATTCCCCATATACTCATGTATACATACACTTAATTAAAATTCTACCCTGTATTAAAGAAAAGCAGAGTAGATATCTAAAGATTTAGATAGTGTCATGGTATAAGTAGAATGAGGAATAGCATGAATCTGTTCACTAAATTCACCTTAAGGTCTATCAAAGCAGAAATGCTGCCCTGGATCTAAACACAGACACAGACAGATACTTACACACACAAGCGCATACCTACTCATGCACGCACATTTGGACATCTTATTTTTTTTTTTCAACAATTTGATTTCATATACAAGAATGCTAATTTTCTTTTACATTGAACATAGACAAATAATGTAATTGCAATCAAATTATATCTATTCATAGACTTACATGATGATTGGTTAAGAATATCTTACAAAGTGGCAACACTGACAACTTCATCTTTATCTCACAATCTCCAATTTTGTTAGCATGGTGACTTCCAGGGTATCTGGCACGTTTGACCAGAGGTCTGCACACACACCTGGCCCAGGATTCAAAGCAGTTACAAGAGGAAATTTGTCTTGAGCTGGAAAAAGTATAGGCCTGGTTACTATCTCCTGTCAATAAGATGTGTTAAAAGATCAGTTACCACATGCAGGAGGTGTCACAGCACCACATCCTACACCAAAATTCAGAGCATAAAAATAAATGCTTATTGTACTTTTGAAATATTGCACAAATTTCACTCATGACCAATCCTAGCCCAGGACCACATAGGGAAGGAGGTTCTGGAAAGCATAATTCTAGTTTAGCTACTTAATAAGAAACAATGCCACCATAATAAGGAGTGAGGGTGTTGTTCTGATTTCAGTATTTTCTACAGAAAACACTAGGAGAGAAAGTAAAGAGCCAGGATAGGCAACAACTGTATTCACTGTACCTAAAAGTAGAGAAATGGGATGATAACTTGAGAGGGTTATGAATTTATGACTGGGATTTTTGTAGTTAAATGAGATCAATCATAACATATATGCTTCATTAGGATACATCAGGAAAAAGTGAAAATATGATTCAAGAGAGAAAGAATGGCATTTCTGGACCCATGTCTGAATTAATTAAAAGATGTCCCTAGTATGTAAATAGGTGGGTTGGTTTTTGCTAGATAAATTTAAATTAATTTATAGCAATAATAGAAAAATTATAGTATATGACCATAGATAAGGGTAGCTAGATAACTTAAATGTCAGGAGCTTGTGGCAGTAATGTTACAAATGATTCCATTTTGAAGTAAAATAGATAACCATTACATGAGAGTGAGGTTGAAATCAGGGGGTTGGAGTTTCAAAGAGAAAGTGAATATTATGCCGGGCGCAGTGGCTCACGCCTGTAATCCTAGCACTTTGGGAGGCCAAGACGGGTGGATCACGAGGTCAGGAGATGGAGACCATCCTGACTAACACGGTGAAACCCTGTCTCTACTAAAAATACAAAAATTAGCCAGGCGCGGTGGCGGGTGCCTGTAGTCCCAGCTACATGGGAGGCTGAGGCAGGAGAATGGTGTGAACCTGGGAGGCGGAGCTTGCAGTGAGTGGAAATCGCGCCACTGCACTCCAGCCTAGGCGACAGAGCAAGACTCCGTCTCAAAAAAAAAAAAAAAAAAAAAGAAAGTGAATATTATGAAATAATTGTGTAAGTGACTAAGGGAGTAAATAGATTAAGAAAGTATTGTATGGCTGCTGGTAAGCACTAAATCCAGAGCAAGACTTTTCAGAACATAGAGCTCTGTACAACTGCACAAGTCGCTTGCTCATAAAGCCAGATCTGCATAGGATGTGATCCAAATTAAAGTATTAATATATATATAAGTAAATCTACATTATTCAAACTCTTCATGATTCTAAATTGCTTAGACAAGTGCTTCTAGCAGTATTATTTTATTCTTGAATTATATTCTTTCTTATGTAGACATACAGAAGTCAAAATATTTCTAACAAAATGCAACTGGAATATTTTTTGCTATGTAAATTAATTTGATGTTTTACATGAACGTTATTTCTGAGTCAGTTTTTAATCATAAGATGTTGGTAAAATCAATATGGATGAAGCATTCTCTTGATTATTTGCTCTCAATTATCTTTATGGCAAATCTATCTACATTTCCTGACCAATGACCTACTCTGTGACTTGACAGACACTTCTGTGCTTTCTACCACTGTGCTTGTCTTTCAGCCTCTTTAGTTCTCTACACTATGACATGATTTTGAAAAGTAAAGAAACCATGAGGCCACACCAATTATTTCCATTTTTTTTAGACCCATGAAGCAGGTTTTAAATACAGAGGTTGTTAGGTCAAAGATATTAAAAGGTTTTCAAATATTAATTCATCAAAGCTATGTGCTTAAAAAAGATTTTTAATATGAGCAGCCATCTGTGCATTTGCAAACACTTTAACAAAAAGTATACCTAATTACTAAATGTGGATACAAATCTTCTTAAACACCTACATGAAATGTAGAGATATTGAGGTGAGAATTTGCCATGAATGTGTAATAGTGGCTTTTAGTTCCTATTGTTATAACCATCCACGAATGTAATTGGTAACCACTTTTTATCTTATTAACTTTGTTTTTAAAGATAATTTATTTCTTTTCTTTCTTGACCTATGTTTTTGGTGCAAGTTCCTGGGATTAGACTCACCTCGGAGGGTGTAGAGATACACCGAACATCTTTTGTTAGTATAGGTACACATCCATCAATTTAGATGACAATTCCATTGGAAATCAATAAACACAGAAACTAAATATTTCAAAGCTTGTCAACAAACTGGTTTGTGGAGCTAGAGAGCTCAGAAAAATCACCCAATTTATGATCACTGGCTTAAATGAGTGAACTGTACTATGATCAATTTCAAATATAACTTACGTATGATACTTGACTAACAATTTGTTCTATTTTTCTATTCCATTCGCCTCTGTACATGATCTTTTCATTTTCCGTCAAGTAATTGGTAATAGTAATCAGAGCCTGTAGAAACAAAAATTGTCTATCAGTTCTTCTGGTAAAATAAGACAATCATGAATTTGAAAAATATATCCATTTCATCATCCAATCACTAATATTTGGAGAGTTATTGGATCTGTAATATTATTAGCGAAATGAAGGAATAGATACTAGTGATAGGCAGGACAGGAAGATTGGCCTTTTGTATTAAAAGTTACAAAGTTATCTTCAAATTAAGACAGGAAATAATTTTGAGAATTGTATATTTTCATAGTGTTCAATAAACACTTTTGTAATTAATGAAGAAAAGAATCAAACGGGTAAGTAGAGTTCTTTGAGGAAAGGAAAATATGAATCACTCTGGTGACATATAATGTGAATGTGAAAGTGTCAAACAAAGGTAATTCAGCATGGCTGTCGCATAAATATTGACAAATTAAGCATTTTAGGCAAATGTTTTGTTTATTCTTCTGAATTTTATTCTTAAAATTTTGTTTAATACAAAGCAGCCACTGAAGTGAAAGGCAATGATAAATTGCTTTATGTATATCATTATAGTTAAGCAAAGAATCACATATAAATTCTATTGTAAGGAAAAAGTAAAATATTAAAATAGATATCTGTACCCACTTCACCCACAGGCTTCATACTATTATAAGTTAACTCCATGATTTATTCACTGATAAACATGTTGAATGTGTCTCTTCAGTCTGCTATTTTTCTAGTAATTTATTCTCTTAATACGTACTTTAAAGACACACAGGTATGCTTATTTTTATTGATTTTTCAATCAGATGTCAATTTACCCTTACTGGAGTAAGATAAATAACTTTGAATTATCATGATCATTAAAGCATTTTTAGCATTTTTACTGAGGTAGTGTGTTAAATTACATTAGTCTTTGTTTAATCCACATGCACTTAATTAATGGTAAACTTTAAGGGAGAGTTAGTATGGCACAGTAAGGAAATTCATTTCTACTTTGTCACTCTCTATAAAGACGGGAAAAGAAGATATCTACAAAGAAGTGTGAACTTGCATGTATTCACACCCATAGCATTCCTTCATTAATTGTGGTTAACAGACATTATTTTTAACTTTTATCACTTAGGAGTCATAATCATTGTAATTCATCCTCATTATAAATTGGCTTATGTTAGAAAGAAAATAAATTTATTGTTATATAATTGGAGTATCTTTAGCTGTTTTTCTGTATTTATATGGCCTACTTTATTGTAAATAATATTTAAGGCTAACAATCATTAAATGACTTTCAATACAATGGCCAAAAATTGTGTGTGTGTGTGTGCGTGTGTGTGTTTGTGTGTGTGCGTGTGAATCTAAATGCATTAATTGATTGGTAACCTTATACTTGATATAAGATGTATATACCCACAGATGACATATTTAGCATTCTAAAGTTGTTTTAAAATTTTGATTTAGGCTGTACTGTTCTTCTGGAATGTTTTCTGTGAGAACATGTGGTATTACAAATTAACCACATAAATTACTAATTATATAACATGTTATTGATTACTGTTGTTACCTTTATAATTTCATTTTTCTTTTATATCTGAAGAAACTTTTTATAGTATTAACTTATCGACTTTATGTCTTACTTGGATCAATTGATATCCTTATGGAGAAATTTTAAAAAGATACAGGGGAACTGTATAGAGTTAAAGATCTATAGAAACACTGAAGTGTTAAAATAATGACTAAAAATTTCAACTAATTAGAAGGAGAAAACATTTTCAAACATTAGTAGCACCTAACAGTTATGTGCTAAATGAAAAGAAAGACACTATCTCTTTCAGGGAGAAGCTATACAAAATAAAATAGCAGAGAAAAAGTATTTATTTAGTAGGAAAGATGAGGGTATAAAAACAACACACTTTTTAGTTGTGCCCTGTGGGTTTGTCAAGTCTACTGGGTTCTTATTTTACGTTCTGTCTCATTCTCTAATAACTTGAAGTTCAAAGAGAGAAAGTTTAGGAGGCTAAATTGAGGAGCAAATATAGCAAAACATTTAGGTTTCATTTACGTTTTTCCACCCCCAATTTGCAATGGTCCAGTGGAAACAGGAAAAGAATTGTGCATGTTTCTAGAGCAGAGGAAGCTTGGTCTTACAATGAGTATAGGAGGAATAGGACACTACAATATATAAAAGCTACTTTACTAAAAGTAATTGTATATAAAACTATTTTATGATTGTAATCATTCAATTTAATTTAATGTCTATTGACAAGTAGATAGACATGCCACTGCCTATCATCTGTTGTGATTAGAAATGAAAAAAAATATTCTGAGAGTCACATAGCTTCATCAAAATTAATAGATGTCATATTTATTTGTTACATATTTATTAAAGAAGATATTTTAATTTTCCATCATACATCTCATAATTTATAAAGTTTCACATGAACTAGTTGATCTTTGTTAATGCTTGGAATGGGTATACATTTATTTTAAAAGGCAATTAATTGTTTTTACATTAAATATATTATTATCTAATTTTTAATGAACATGTAGCATATTATATAAGAATATAGCATATTTTACAGAATAAAAGCTCTGTATGTGAGCAGAATCCAAATTTTCAGATTTTGCACCTTCTTTATGAGCATGTTGACATAACTTTCGAGAAGAAAAGAGGTGACAGTGACCCATTAGCAACACCAGATATAAGTTTATAGTAAAAATCATAGCTCTCCAACAAACATTAATAATGTAATGTTAATACATAGTGAAATAAATATCTGACATCTTAATTTCAGTTCATTACAAATTTAATTTAAGGAGGTAAGCTTATGCCCTCAGAGGAAAAATAAAATTTGAATATGAATACAGCACAGAGCAGATGTTTACACTCGTCTCTCATAGCTAGTCAAGTGTATAGCCTATTTTGATATTATTTGGGACACAGTCTAAAGTTTGGGAACTCTCATCTTAAGTTGTTAATATCAGTTCAGAATCATTTTTTTTCTTTGTTTAAATCTAAGGGGTAACAATATGACTTTAATTGGCTATATTGCATAGTGGTGAAGTCTGGCCTTTTAGTGTAACCATCACCTAAGTAATGTACATTGTACTCATTCAATTTTTTATCTCTTACCACCATCCTATTGTCCTACCCATCTGAGTCTTCAGTGACTATTATTCCACACTCTCCATGTGTACACATTATTTAGCTTCCACTTATAAATAAGAATGTGGCATTTGTCTTTCTGTGTCTGAGTTGTTTCACTTAAGATAATGACCTCCTGTTCCATCCATAATGTTGCAAAAGACATAATGTCATTATTTCTGTAGCTGAATGTTATTCCATTGTGTGTTCCATTCCTTTCCACCATGTGTTCTTTATTCAATCATCTGTTAGTGAAAGGTTAGTTTGATTCCATATCTTTGACATTGGGAATAGTGCTGTGATAAACATATGAGTGCAGGTATCTTTTGATGTAAATATTTATTTTCCTTTGGGTAGTGATAACGATTTGGCTCTGTGTCCCCACGCAAATCTCATCTTGTAACTTCCATCATTCCCACATGTTGTGGGATGGACCTGTTGGGAGATTACTGAATCATGAGGGTGGATCTGCCTCATGTAAGAGCAAATAAGTCTTGTAAGAGCAAATAAGTCTCATGAGATCTGATGGTATTATGAGGGGGAGTTTCCCTGCACCAGCTCTCTCTCTTTGCCTGCTGCCATCAATGTAAGATGTGACTTGTTCCTCCTTGCCTTCTGCCATTATTCTGAGGTCCACAGCCACGTGGAACTATGAGTCCAATAAAACCTCTTAATTTTGTAAATTGCCCAGTCTTGGGTATGTCTTTATCAGCAGTGTGAAAATGGACTAATACAGTAAATTGGGACCAGTAGAGTGGGGCATTACTGAAAAGATACCTGAAAATGTGGAAGCAGCTTTGGAACTGTGTAACAGGCAGAGGTTGGAACAGTTCGAAGGGCTCAGAAGAAGACAAGAAAATGTGAAAAAGTTTGGAACTTCCTAGAGACTTGTTGAATGGCTTTGCCCAAAAACCTGATGGTGATATGGACAATGAGGTCCAGGCTGAGGTTGTCTCAGATGGAGATGAGAAACTTGTTGGCAGATGGAGCAAAGGTGACTCTTGTTATGTTTTAGCAAAGAGACTGGTGGTATTTTGCCCCCACCCTTGAGATTTGTGGAACTTTGAACTTGAGAGAGATGATATAGGGTATCTAATGGAGGAAATTTCTAAAAAGCAATGCATTCAAGTGGTGACTTGAGTGTAATTAAATGCATTCAACTTTATAAGGGAAGCAGAACATAAAAGTTCAGAAAATTTATAGGCTGATAATGTGATAGAAAAGAAAATCCCATTTTTTGAGGAGAAATTCAAGCTGACTGCAGAAGTTTGCACAAGTAACAAGGAGCTGGAAGTTCATCCTCAAGACAATCAGGAAAATGTCTCCAGGGAATATCAGAGGTCTTCATGGCAGCTTCTCCCATCACAGGCCTGGAAGCCTAGGAGGAAACAAAGGTCTTGTGGGCCAGGTCAATGGTCCTCGTGCTGTGTGCAGTACAAAGACTTAGTGCCCTGTGTCCCAGCCACTCCAGCCATGAATAAAAGAGACCAAGGAACAGATCGTGCCATGGCTTCAGAGGGTGCAAGCCCCAAGCCTTGGCAGCTTCCATGAGATGTTGAACCTTCAAATGCACAGAAGTCAAGAATTGAGGTTTCGGAACCTCCTCCTAGATGTCAGAAGATGTGTGGAAACACCAGGATGTCCAGGCAGAAGTTTGTGCAGAGGTGGGGTTCTCATACAGAACTTTTGCTTGGGCAGTGTGGAAGGGAATGGTGGTGTCGGAGCCCCCACACAGGGCCCCTACTGTGGCACCAACTAGTAGAACTGTGAGAAGAGGGCCACTGTCCTACAGACCCCAAAATGGTAGATCCATTGACAGCTGGCACCATGTGCCTGGAAAAGCTACAGACACTCAACAGAAGCCTGTGAAAGCAGCCAGGAGGGAGTCTGTACCCTGTGAAGCCAAGGGGCAGAGCTGTGCAAGACCATGGGAACCCACCTCTTGCATCAGCATAACCCCAACACGAGACATGGAGTCAAAGGAGATAATTTTGGAGATTTAAGATTTAACTGCCCTGCTGGATTTTGAACTTGCATGGGGTTTGTAGTCCCTTTGTTTTGGCCAATTTCTCCCATTTGGAGTGACTGTATTTACTCAATGCCTGTACCCCCATTGTAACTTATAAAATCAAAAGTAAATAACTTGCTTTTGATGTTATGGACTCAGAGGGGACTTGCCTTGTCTGAGATGAGACATTGGATTGTGGACTTTGGAGTTAATGTGGAAATGAGTTAAGACTTTGAGGAACTGTTGGGAAGGCATGATTGGTTTTAAAATGTGAAGATATGATATTTGTGAGAGGCCAGGGTGAAAATGATATTGTTTGAATGATTGGTTTTGAAATGTGAAGACATAAGATTTGGGAAAGGCCAGGGCAAAATGATATGGTTTGACTCTGTGTCCCTACCCAAATCTCATCTTGTAACTCCTATCATTTCCACGTACTGTGGGAGTGACCTGGTGGGACATAATTGAGTTATGGGAGTGGGTCTTTCCCATGCTGTTCTTGTAATAGTGAATAAGCCTCATGAGGTCTGATGGTCTTATAAAAGGGAGCGTCCCTGCACAAGCTCTCTCTCTTTGCCTGCTGCCATTGATGTAAGATGTGCCTTGCTCCTCTTTGCCTACCGCCAAGATTCTGAGGCCTCCCCAGCCATGTGGAACTGTGAGTTCAATTAAACCTCTTTATTTTGTAAATTGCCCAGTCTCAGGCATGGCTTTATCAGCAGTGTGAAAACCTACTAGTGCAGGTAGATACCCAGTAGTGGGATTGCTGGATCAAATGGTAGTACTATTTTTAGTTCTTTGAGAAATCTCCATGTTATTTAATCAAATATTTTTGCAGAGAATCAGGTCATAGTCAAAAAGGCATGGCCTTGATTTATTTTCAGACAAGCATTAATTGCTACCACCCCTACAAAATTGTATCTGCTGATTTTTTACATTTACTATTATAAATAACATTTAAATAATATGCAACTCATTGGGGGGAATGAGTTTAAGTAATTATATTCAATGGAATTGTAAAAGCAAACACAATATGTTTTATATCCCAGAGCATTCACTCTTTTTGTTCTCTCTGGCTAATCCACTCTATGCCACAATTTTCAAAACAGGCTCCTTTTTCTCTTATAAAACTAAACTCTATAATACCACTTTCTCAGAGGAACCCTCTTCAGCCCTTTATTTAAAACAGTCCTATTCACATTTGTTTAAAACAGGGCTTACTGAGGCAGTTGTGTAAGCTCTGTGTAGTTAGTGCCTGGAGTATAATGGACACTCAAAAAATATTTATTGATGAATGAATGAATAAATTGTCAAAAATAAGTATGGACCTTAGGTAAAGAGAGGCATTATTTTAAAAGACTATTGCAGTAGGGGAAAATCTTCAGATCATAAGATTTGCAAGCACCTTATAGAACAGGCAGAGGAGAATTTCCTTTAATATGAAGGGGTAAAGAAGACAGTAAGTACTGGTTACTGGGGAGTAGGATGGAATGGTGGCTTGATAGGGCAGTTGAACAGAAACAGTCTTTTCCCAAGGTTGTCAGATTCTTGGGAGCAGTCCATAAGGAGGTATTGCTCCATATTCCCATGCTAGCATTGGCTGAGTGTGATTCATAGTTCTGGGTTATGGGAAGAAGGAGAGAAAGTTAAACTTGATCAAACCAAGTTAGAAGGTATTTTGAGTAGATTGGTCAGTGAGTTCAAACAATGAATTATTTATGAAACACAGAAAGGAAATCTGGTAAATCTGCATTTGACTTTGTCATAAGTAAACAAGGGAAGCATTTCTGAGTCTTACCTGACTCATATGGGGGAAGGTGTATTTTTGTAGTAAGGCATTTCCCAGAACACAAAAGGCTGGGGGGCGGGGGTTTCTTAATCATTGCTGCTTTTCAGAACACAGGGCTCTTATAAATGTTAAAGTTGCCAAAATGAATAATTAAATGAATGTTTGTTACAGTATGTTTAAAGTAATATTTAATGTGAAATGACTATGTACAAGTCTACATATGTACCTTAATGTATTTATTTTTATATTGATATTGGTATTTATATTATTCTACATAAATATGATCTAATCAACATTTTCCAACATGTCTTATTGTTAGAGACTAATCCATGAATTATAGAATGCAAATCATGCTTGGCTTGTGGCCACTGTATGCCAGTTTCACCCTTAAGATACTATGACAATTAAAACCACATCCTGGCTTCTCCTCTTATAACCAAACGCCCCTTAGTAGAGCAGCTCTAATCTTAGTTGAGAATCATTGGAACACAGACATGTTATAGATTCTAAATGCTAATGTTATATTTCAGTAATATTCTCTATTTATTCTCATATGCATATCCATTGTTAAACTGCATTTGCTGAATATGTAAATCCTAGAACATAAATCGTTTATTTTATATTATCCATTCTACCATAAGTGGTTTATTTAAGCCAATCATGGGTTATACATTCTGCTTACCTAGTCAGCTATTTTCATCCCTCTGGCAAATGATACTACAAAGAAGCCTTCTGACAAGTTGTTGGAAATTGATTCCTTGCTATTAATAAAAGACAAACAAATACATGTTAACTTTGCTTTGTCTGGATATTTTTAAAAGTAGATGATTATAATGTGTAGCCAAACTCCTATATCCATCTTTTGCCAATCCCAGGATGAAGCTAGTTCATTGGAAAAAATGTAGAGTGTAAACGTTGTAGAGTGCAAAACTGTTAGTGTAAAAGTTGTGATAGATAATTTGTAAAGATGACATTTCTTATGAATGTCTTTACATTCAAATAAGCAAATTTTCTTACTGTTGAAAAATCTGAGTTGGAGATTTTGTTACTGGTGCCCAGAGACATTTTATGTTATACGCTATATTTTTGTTGAAGTCCAATAAATTCCAAGGAACTGTTTATTTTCTGCTATTCCTAAAAACTCATGAATATATGTCATAAAATCTTTCACAGGTTAAAAATTAAATATCTCTTAGCATTGAGAATACAAATGCATTATTAGGAAAGTAAAAAGAAGTTTACAATAAAATTATCTAGAATGAGAACATTAAAGATATGTCTACTTACTGAAAGGAGTTGACCAAAAAAATTTTTTGTAGAAGGAGAATTTTTACAATCCCTAATTTTAAGTGTATTTATTTTGATATTCATAGTGTAGATACATTATTCTTTTTGCTGTTTAAAAATTTTTATAAAAAATATAAAAAGTTATTTATTCCATGACAATCATCATCCATTTACTATTCCTAAGATGAGGCAGAGCATTATAATTATCCCTAGTATCCATCAATTCTTTTTAGAAACAGAATTCTCAAGTTTATCTGGGCACCTTGTTATATACCTAAAGAGTTTACCGTCCTCCCTTATAACAACTATGAAATTTCTGGGTCAACTCCTTAAAGATGTAGTTACATACCCTACACTGTGTTTTCCCTTATTCTTGATTGTTAAGAGATGGTAAGACTGTCGTCTAGAACTCTGAAGGAGAAGCAAAATGCTGGGGAACTCAGCCAAATTTCCAGTCTGATTCCCTTGATAACCTTGTGCAGCGAGTTGCCCTAAAGCCCACAAATAATCTCTCTAGATTATTACAGGAATGAAAAATAACTTCTTACTTAAACCCTAGCACTTAAAAAAATACCTTAGCCTAGTTTGTACCCTTACTAATAAATATATATTCCCTGGAAAATCATACTTACTAATAACATTTATGAAATTGCTAACAAAGATGGAAAGATGTACCACTGAGTAGGTTGTGTTTTTGTTGAAAGAATATAGGTGAACCAACAGAACACTAGAGTGAAAAAACAATTTTGCCTAGCTTTCTAACTGAAATAAATTGGCAGTATTTGTCTATATGGCTGAGTTGGAAGGAATGTGAAATAATGGTCACACTCCTTAAGAGTGATTGCTATAACCTAATATTGCTTGCAATAGAACTGGGATAAAGAAGTGGTGGTATATATGCAACATGTTTTAAATGTTAATCTAGGATTTGAAATAAATGTCATAGCAAATCAATCAGAAGATAAATGAGAACTTCGAAAAAAATACTGAAGTAAGCGTTGACATTCCTCCTCATGCCACAGAACTCACATAACTTGTGATATTCTGCTGCAGGATACTTTAGAGGTATTACACTTTCTATTGGCATTAGTAAATATAGAAAATTCTAGAATAACTTCATTCTGTGAGTTGAATATTCTGCAAGTTTTAAAATCCTATATGTAATGCTGAAAATGGGCATTTTCTTGCTTTTCCACAGCAGCCAAGTAAGAAGTGTGTTTGAATAAGCAAGTTTAAAAACATATTCAGACTATATCTTCTCAAAAGAAAATGAATAAAGCAGATGCAATAAGTTATCCTTCTTCTACAAAACATGCATAGCAATCAAACTGTCATCTCATATTTTAAAAGTTTAGTCAAGGTCATGATTTTCAACTTTATATCCAAGACATTTAATTTGTAAGAGACCGGTAGTGACCCATAAACACACTTACAAAAATATACTTAATGAAAATATCAATTTAGTTGAAGAATAATGGGAAATGTAGCATAAACATTTTGTTTGCATTGCCCTTCAGTTGAACCTTAATATATGAAATGTGCCATAGTGCTTTCTTGATGTGGAAGAGAAAACTAAACACCAAAGTTTTGCGTCTTCTTTCCTTAAAGTGAAGTTGTTGTTGGAAAATGGCTGTTTGGTCAGCGTCTATATTTTTCAAACTCCTGTGGGAAATGTAAATAATTAATTGTACCATCAAGTTAGTCAGTAGAAAGATCAGAAAATTAAGCAAAAATAGATATATCAATTGGAAAAGTCACTGAAATAGTAATAGTTGAATTTATCACTTTAATTGATCTCCTAAACTTTGGTCTATCAGATTTTCTAATTCATTTTATATGCAGGCAGGATAAAAGGGAAGGAGATAAGGAGAGAGGGGAAAAGAAAAATAAAGAAGTAGAATAAGATGGAAGAAAGCCTCAATTTGGAAATAAGGATGTAGAAAATATCACATCATCTCTAATTTCTTCATTTTCTTGTTAACTAGAAATTGGAATTATCAGGTTAGATTGTTTGAGATAGGAAACTTGGATAGATTGAATCATTAGTTCTGTCCTGAATGTTTGAGTTGTAACTTTGAAACAGAAAAGTTTGCAGAAAAAAAGAATTAAACTTCACATCTTAACACTTTTTAACATTTCGTACCTACTCCACACTCCCCTCCGAACAATAACAATAGCACTTTTTTAAAAAAAATTTCCTCTCAATTTTTAAGAAGTCCTTAAATTTCTCCATCTACCTTAGGCCTGTTGGATTAGTCTGGTGCTTTTTAGTGCTCTGGCAGAGAAAACCAGTGCAATGTTTTCTACTCTATGGGATGGGTAAGAACCTGGAGAAACGAGTTGGAGCACTGGGAGAGGACCAAAAATGTAGGCATAGCTAGACAGGCTTTGGCCTTAGACTTCTATGGACTCTGTGAATGAGTTAATCATGTAAATTGTCAGCCTAATAGTTTGGGAGAAAAATCAGTAATTAAACCAATGGAAGAAAATGCCCATGAGCTAGGGGTCTCAGTTGGCATATTACGAGTCCACAGAATTCTAGGTCAGAATAAGAAGGAAAAGAAAAGACACCTGTAAGTATCCTGGTAACATCAATTAAGAGAAAATATTATAAACTTTCATATAAAAAGCATGGTATCTACAAAGAGAAAAAATAAAAATAAAGTCTGTCTGGCATTATATTTCTCTTTTATGGCACTTAAAGCAAAATAGAGTAGACTACATGTTCAGATTGCCAAGGAGGAAGATCTGCAACCATTCCAATATAAGCTGCCTTTTGGAAAACAAAAGAATAAAAAAATTTGTGTGAATCTTCAGGATGATAGAAGCACTGCCTTTTAATCATCATCTCATCTGATGTCTTGTATTATGTCACCAGTAAAATACAATCTTATTCTGTCTTGATTTTGTCCAACATTTCATATTTATTCTCCCTTACTTTGTAATCAATAAACAGATGCCAACTCTAATGTATTTTCTGTATAAAAATTTAAAAAATTTGAAGAGCCCCTTGTATATACTTATTAATATCATCACTTCTCAAGGTATTTAATTGAGTATTAGGAGATGTTTGTTATAGAGTTCAATTATTAACACGACAGGTGTTTCATAGTTCTGCTTTTCTTACTTTGCAGTAAATAAATGCAATTATAAGTCTTTAGTTACCTTAGATCTTGTCCTCTTAAATAATAGCAACTGCATGTACATTTTTTTTTTCTTTCTTTTTACCATATACACTCAATTTCACTTGAAAGTCATGGCAAATATAGAATAATCTTCATAGGGTTGACTTAATTCTTTTCTAATTTTGACTTTAACCTACTTAAAGAATCATATAATTCATATAAAAGTCAAAGACTGACAGGTTTTAAATCAAAGGTATTTTAAAATGTTTTATCTCATCCATGAACATGTTTCTCATTACTTATCCTGCAATCTTCTGAGTGCTATTTTTCTTACTTTTATTTTTTGACATTCTGTATATACCCGATGCAACTTAACAGGTTGAGATTGAAAAAAAACAAAAAACAAAAAAAAAGTATCATATTAGCTAATAGTTTTTCTAAGCATAAAAAAGACAAAATTGTGCTGTAAATTTCAACTAGTAATAAAACATGCTTGTTGTGCATATGTAAGACTCAAGAAACAGAGAAAACATCCTATGATCATTTAAAAAATAAATTATCAATTAAATATAAACTAACATTTAAAATATGACAAAGCCACCCATGTGCTTTATCAGATTTTGTAATGTCTCATTATTCCATTAATTTCATCTGTTCTAATATATTGCAGGTAAAGCCTTTGTGATGGCATCGATATATCTCAATACCTCTAATTTAAAGTAGTAAAGAAGCAATAGAAGTAATAAGGAAAGAAAACAATTTTTGAAATAGCAATCTATTTTCTAGATGAAAAATATAAACCACAACCATATATTTGACATGAGTATACATCAAAATCTTCCTCAAATGTGAACTGAAGCCTGAGTGTTACTTGCAGGACTGATTACAGTGCAAGGAAAACCAAATAAAAATTGTAACATCCTACTTCTTATAGGCCCTTTTCTCTAATAAGTATAGGTTTTTATATATTGGTAAAAATTAGAGCTTGTAGGTAAGAAATTGTTGCCTCAAATATAGTACAAATAATTTTTTTTTTTTCTAAGTGAACTTGTTAGCTATAATTTGCCAAGGCAATTTAATACAATTAATGAAATTGGAAGTAGCATTAATTCCTGGTCGTTGTTATATTTGACATATTAAAGATAGTTTAAAAAATGGTTAGAAATCTTTTTCTATGCATTCAAGGATAATTAACTTTGGCACATAAAATTTATTAAAATCAAGGCAATTTATATTACAGAGCATTGTACATACCTAGGTCAACATGAAAACACCATGTCTCTACTAACCACTAGATTACTATAATTCACAAAGGTACTTTTTCCTAATTTTGAGTGATTTATGTACATAGTATAATCAACAAATAAAGATGAGCATTAAATCTAGGGGAACCTTCATTGTGAGCATTGCGATACAATGCTTTTAATATACTGTATTTTATAAAAGAAACACTTGAATAAGGGATGCAGTTATTAGGTTATTTCTATTGAATTACTATAATTACATGTAGTTGACAAGTATAATATGAAAAAATATGTTTTTATATTAGCTTAACATTTTAAAAGAAAAAACAGGTAGACGTTTGTTTAAATATAAATGACTAATGAAGCGTTAATTGTTCTGTATACATGTGGCTCAAAAACCTGCAAAAACAATTACTGAGATAAAAATTCATTTGTAACTTAAAATTTTTAATAATTAAAACATTTTCAATAGTTTACAGAATCAGAGATATTATTAGTAGATAGTGAGAATTTGGGCATCTTGCTATAATTTTGCAGTAACTTTCTTCCTATTTTATCCAAACCCAAATCAGGCAAAAACTACATCAAAATACCAAATCAATTCGTTCCCAGCATGTTGGTTCAGAGGCACAAATATGACCATGACCTAGAACAGACAGGCAACAAAGAAAACAGTCTTAACATACATAGAATAATTAGAAAACATTCTAATGTCCAATTTTATCATATTAATTTTTGGAAAATAACTTTTCAAATGAGAAATTAGTTGTCTTGCAAGCTAGGAAAATATTTGTGGATGAGAGAAGACTATGCTGGTGCTACATATAGGTTACATGACATATATTGGTGAAGGAGGTATTTTTTCCACATTTTATGGCAACTGTTTTAGCAATGATTTAGTGGTGAAGAGAAGCATTGAATACAAAGTGAATTTATTTATCCATTTATTCATTCAATGAATAATAATTAAAATAAATAAATAAAAAACAGGGATTACTGGGAACAAAAAATATAAAAGATCAACAACCTAAGAAGAATGTCATGTCTTTCATATATCAAGCATTGAAGTAATACTGACTAACTACATTTCCCTCTTTATTCAGTTGCCAGGGGCTGCATCTTCTTTGGGAAGCGTTCACTGACTTTCTTGGGATATATTTATTGTCCTTCAGAGTAGTCAAAGAGCAGTATTTTCTGCACATTCCTAAAGTTAAAATCATTGTTTTATAATTTTACTTATATATCTATCCAGAGGTATTGAGTAAACACTTAAAAAACATGCTATTAGGCCGGGCGCGGTGGCTCAAGCCTGTAATCCCAGCACTTTGGGAGGCCGAGGCGGGCGGATCATGAGGTCAGGAGATCGAGACCATCCTGGCTAATACGGTGAAACCCTGTCTCTACTTAAAAATACAAAAAACTAGCCGGGCGACGAGGCGGGCGCCTGTAGTCCCAGCTACTCGGGAGGCTGAGGCAGGAGAATGGCGTGAACCCGGGAGGCGGAGCTTGCAGTGAGCTGAGATCCGGCCACTGCACTCCAGCCTGGGTGGCAGAGCAAGACTCCGTCTCCAAAAAAACAAACAAACAAACAAACAAACAAAAAATGCTATTAGTTTTCAGATGTGTGTCCCATAATCTTAGCACACTGTCAGAAAACAGAACAGTGTTTCTCAAATTTAATAGGCATATAAATCACCTGGAGAACTTATAAAAATGTAGGTTCTGATTGAGTATTTTTGCAATATGGACTACTATATTGCGTTTCTAATAAGATGTTGGTGCTACTGGTCTGTGAACCACACATTAAGTAACAAAGTAGCAGATATGAAATTGCAAATTATTTGATGATTTAAAAAGATGAGAGATTAAGAGTATTAATATTTAGTGAGTAAGTAGTGAAAGACGATTAAAAAGATACTAGACAGCTTGGTATTGCTAAAGACCAATAGAGAATGGCCACTGGGAGCAAGCCCATAGATTTTATGGAAAAGCCTGTACATTCAATAAACTTTTTTTCAGTCATGAGTTATAGTGCTGTTGGCTACAAGTTCAATGTTAAAAAGTTAGCAATATACAACAAATAAGGTGTCTTTATAAAGAAACACATTAAACAAGATTCTGTATTGATTGCTTGTTGAATCTAACCCTGCACTTAAACTAGGAGCAATGGTTCAGCATTTGCTAATTCAGTTTTCATGGAAACTGTATAGAACATAACTATTGCAAATCTTAAGAATAAACTATACCCACATAATATTCTAAATTTTGCTTTATCACCAGCAAAGAATAAAATACTATTTGTTCCTTTATAGACGAGTTTGCCAACCCCAGGCTTAGGTGATAAAGTGAAGCAAGGAAAAGAAAGATGTTGGCTTAATCTAGAGCAAACGGGAAGATTGTGAGACATTTTTATATATGATGTATCTTAAGAATATATTATAAGACATTGAAGAATATAAATATATTAATATATAGTATATATAAACATATATTTATATATTGGTATTACCAACTAAGTTTTTATTCACACTGTTTAGCTCATTAGATATTGTTATAATATTGTGTTATAATGATTGTATCTGAGTCTAGTTCTACCTTTATTTTATGTGTTATTATTGGGTTTGATACCAGATTATTAGTCATATAAATGTTCCCAATTATTATTATTAAATAAAATAATATTTTACTGTTTCATGGTAGTAATATTTATTTTGTCATTTGGAGGATATTTAAAATGTGAACACTGCTGCTTTGATTACTTTAAGAAATATTCTCTTGCTTACTACAACATTGCTTTTAGGGAAAAAAAAAAAACGTTCTTTTACGATCAGTCAGTCAGTCACTTCTTGTTTTGATGAAAACTGCATGATGAGGCCAGCCTCAAGACAGTAGTGTAATGATGTATATTAGCAATAATCGTGGTGGATAGATGATTAGAATAATATTTGTAATAACATTTTAATGGGACTGAATGTTTGCATTGGAGGGGAAAGTATGAGGAAGAAACCAAAGATTACAATTTTAATTTTCCCTGAAAGGAAAACTAAATTAAGAACACTTGGCTTTTTCCAAAGTATGCAATCTTGGAGAAAATTGTGTAAAATTTAAGACATGTTCTTTCTGGTATAAATTTCATATGTTTATCGTAAGTTCAAGAGGTGGGTTTAAGAAGGAAGTAGGTATTTGAAGACATATTAAGAAAGATATGTGACTATTAAATTTTTGGAAGTACATTAGGTCACACAGATAGTCTATAGTGAGAAATAAGTTTGGGCTGAATTCTGTAAAAACAACAATATTTAAGGCATATGCAAAAGAGTGGATCTCCTGAAAAGGAACAGAGAAGTGGCCAAAGGATATGAAAGGAAATAATTTGTGATGGAGAAAATGATTGATAAATCTCTAAATAATTTACTTGAGTTAATACAGTTAATACATATTTATTGGTGACATTGGAGAGAGTTTTTGTTGTTGTTGCTGTTGTTGTTTTGTTCGTTTGTGTTTTGAAACAGGATATTGCTCTGCTGCCTTGGCTGGAGTGCAGTGGCATGATCACAGTTTACGGCAGCATGAATCTCCAGGGCTAAAGTGATCCTCTCACCTCAGATTCCTGAGTAGCTAGGACTACAGACACGTACCACTATGTCCTGCAAATTTTTCACATGTATTTTTTGTAAAGATGGGGTCTTACTGTGCTGCCCAAGCTGGTCTGGAACTTCTGGGTTGTAGCAATACTCCTGTCTTGCCCTCCCAAAGTGTTGGTGCCCAGCCAAGTTTTTTTTCTTTTTTATAATTGAGAAGTTTATAAATAAAATAAACTTCAATACATTAAGAGGTAAATGATGAGAAAATAAGAGAGATATTTGTCTATGATGTGGAAATAGGACACAGGAGGATAGGAGTGTAACAACATGGTAATGGTTTATTTTTTGATAAAAGAGTAAAGTTGCATTTGCCTAAGCCTACACTACTAACTTACTCTGTTTCAATGTCTTATTTTCTCACATTGTGTCCCAAGCTAGAGGGTTAGAAAATTTGCTCATTCATTGTTAATAGACCTGTCTTGTGTACTCACTTTATGGTGGACACAATTATTAGAGCTGAAGAAGCACAGTTGAAAAAAAAAATTGCAGTACCTGCTTTTGTCATTCATCTTTAATCACTCAAATATTTGCTGCATCATTAGTGATCTATACCTAAAAATCAGAGAATGGCAAATCCCGGACATATGTATGCTTCTAGTACAATGATTCAGCAAGTAGAATCAGAAAAATATATGTTACACAGGGCTTTTATGTCTAATATATAATTAGAATGGTTATTACTAAAAAAGTCAAAAAATAACAGATGCTGGCAATGTTGCAGAGAAAAGAGAACACTTACATACTGTTGGTGGGGTGTAAATTAGTTCAACCATTGTGGAAAGCAGTATGGTGATTCCTCAAAGAGCTAAAAGAAGAACTACCATCTGACCCAGCAATCCCACTACTAGGGATGTAGCCAGAGGCATACAAATCATTCTACAATAAAGATGTGGCATGTAAAAGTTCATTGCAGCACTATTCACAATAGCAAAATCATGGCATCAACCTAAATACTCATCGGGAACAGACTGGATAAAGAAAATGTGGTACACATATACCACAGAATATTATGCAATCGTAAAAAAGAATATGAGATTATATCTTTTGCAGGAACATGGATAGAGCTGGAGGCTATTATCCTTAGCAAATTAATGCAGGAACAGAAAAGCAAATACCTCATATTCACACATATAAGGGCAAGCTAAGTGGTGAGAACATATGAACACAAAGAAGAAAACAACAGACACCGGGGTCTACTTGAGGAGAGAGAGTGGGAGGAGGGAGAGGAGCAGAAAAGATAACTATTGGGTCCTGGTCCTAATTCCGGGGTGATAAAATGTTCTGTACAATAAACCCCCATGACTTGAGTTTACCTTTGTAACAATCCTTCACATGTACCACTGAATCTAAAATATTAGAGCACAAAAGAGACTAAAACATCTGCAAAAGACAATGAAATTGAGTTTTTTGAAGACATAAACAAAATAGACAAGGCTTTAGTTAGACTAACAAAGGGAGAAGACTACAATAAACAAAATCACAGATTAAAAAAGACACAGTAAAGTTGATACTACAGAACTACAAAGGAGCATAATAAATTACTATGAAAATTTATATGTTGACAAATAGGAAAACCTGGAAGAAACTGATATATTCCTGGATACATACAATCTACCAATACTGAAAAAAGGAGAAATACATAATGTGAAAAGACCTTCAACAATTAGGAATTAGGAAAAAAAAAAAAAAAAAAAAAAGATACTCAAATTGGAAAGGAGGAAGCCAAATTGTTTCTCTTAGTAGATTACATGTTCTTATATATACAAAATCATAAAGATTCCACCAAAAAACTGTTAGAATAAATAAATTCAGTAAAGTCATAGGATGCAAAATCAACATACAAAACTCAGTAGCATTTGTATAGGTCAATAACAAACTATCTGAAAATGAAATCAAGAAAGCAATTCCATTTATAATAGATAATAAATAAATAACAAATGAATAAATTTAACCAAGCAGGTGAAATATCTGTACAATGAAAACTATAAAACACTGATGAAAGAAACTGAAGAGGAAGTGAATAAATGGAAAGATATCTGATATTCATGAATTGGAAGAATTAATATTGTTAAAATTTCCATGCTATCCAATGTGATCTACAGATTCAATGCAATCTATCAAAATTTTAATATAATTCTTAGCAAAAGTAGAAAAAAATTACTAAAATTTATCTGAAACCAAAAAAGGAGATCTCAAATAGACAAAGCAACAATGAGCAAAGAAGAAAACTGGAGGCCTCACATTACCTGATTTCAAAATACTGTAGTAACCAAAACGACTCAGTGCTGGCATAAAAACAGACACATAGACCAGTGGAACAGAAAACAGAGCCCAGAAATAAGTCCACTCATTAAAGGCAAGTGATTTTCAACAAAGGTGTGAAGGGCAAAAGGGCAGTCTCTTCAATAA
The DNA here is from genome assembly GCF_009764315.1 of Trachypithecus francoisi. Taxonomy (NCBI): domain Eukaryota; kingdom Metazoa; phylum Chordata; class Mammalia; order Primates; family Cercopithecidae; genus Trachypithecus; species Trachypithecus francoisi. The sequence continues at coordinate 51,781,034 of NW_022681463.1, read as the reverse complement.
ATGGTGCTAGGAAATCTGGATATACACATACAAATAATAAAGTGTGACTCTTATCTGTCACCATATACAAAAATCAACTTAAAATGGATGAGACTGACTCTATGAAACTGCTGAAACTACTAAAAAATAAACATTATACAAATTGATTGAACAAGGATATTTGAGACAAGATGGCAAGAGCAAAAGGAACAAAAGCAAAATAATCAAATCGGAGTACATCAAACTAAAAAGCTTCTTTGCAGCAAAGGAAATGTTCAACAGAGTGAAAAGATAACCTATAAATTGGAGGAAATATTTTCCAAATATACATCTGAAAATTTGTTACTATCCAGGAGGTATAAGGAACTCAAGCACCTCAATAGCAAAAGCACGACAAATCCATTTGAAAAATGGGCAAAATCTATTTATAGATATTTCTCCAAAACACACACAGACACACACACACACACACACACACACACACACACACACCATACACACTAATCAACTGTCTTCTGTCTTTTTGATTATATATAATCAAAAGGTTATGTATTACGTGTATAATCAAAAAAACAAAAAAATAAATTCTGGCAGTGATGTGCAGAAAGGGAAATTTCTGTACACTGCTGATGGGAATGTAGATTAGCATAAGCATTATGGAAAACAACAAGGCAGTTTCTTAACAAATTTGAAAATAGATGTGCTGTATGATACCATATGATCCAGAAATCACACTACTAGGTATATATCCAAAGGAAATACATTGAAGAGACATCCAAACTCACTTGTTTTTTTCAGAACCGTTCACAATAGCCAAAGTAAGGAATCCATCTAAATGTCCAACAGATGAAAGGGTAAAGAAAATATGGTATTATGTGCATTTACACAATGGAATTCTATTCAATACAGAATGACAAATACCACATGATCTCATTCATATATGAAATTTAAAAGAATACATTTTATTAAAGTTAAAAGTAAAAGAGTAGTTACCACAGTCTTGGGAAAATAAGGGGCAAGGTGAATGGGAAGAACTTGATCAACGGGTACAATGTTATAATTAGATAGGAGAAATACATTTTGGTATTCTATTGCAAGGTGATAGTAGGGTGACTGCTATTACAATTAACTTGAAGAAAACATTTTAAATGTTCTCATAACAAAGAAATTATACATGTTTAAGGTGATGCATATGTTAATTCCCATGGTTTGATCATTACACAACATATACATGTATCAAAACATCACTTTACCTATAAATATGTGCAATTACTACGTGTTGATAAAAACAAAATAAGAATTTTGGCATCCTGATTTTTGTTTTTCTTTAACATTCACACTTATCTTGATTCTTAGCATATTTGTTATCCTATTCAAAGGATAATCAAAATAGTTTGTGTTGTTAGGTAAAGGAAGCAACACACATGAATACCACAATGGGAAGAGAAAGAACAGAATAAATGATTCTGTTTTTGTTGTTTTGTTTTTTATTCACACCTCTCTCACCATTTACATATGCTTTCTAACAAAGAGTTGTGTCAACTTTTGTGAAACCCCTCCAGTGTGTCAAATACTGACATATACCCACAAAAATGTTAGATGAGGCAGAGTAGATGGATCTGAAGAAAAGAAGTGAAACTCAGAGTTGGAGAAGTCAGGCAGACACAGTGTAGGAGTAACATTCTACTCAATGACAACTGTGTGTTAGTCTTGATCAACGAGAAAACTATCAGAAACTGCTTTTGTTCTTGTAATATCTCCAGTTTTTACTGAAATTTAGATCTATTATCTAGTAATTTCAATAATTACTTTCTAAGCATTCAACAATTCATCACATCTACGTGTTCCCTCTTAAATTAACTCATTATAAGTTTGATTTTGCTTAATTTATTCTCTAACATTTTATTACAATAAATTAAATGAAAATGTTCTCACTAAAAGGAAATAAGAAATGTTATCATGAGATTTATAAAAGAACATTTTCCAATTTCTGCCATAATCTTATTTATTAATATTTTTCATGCCAATTTTTAAATGTTATTTTTACTAAAAATATGTACCTGTTTATTATTACTTCATAATATCATGTATATCTATAAAAATACATGCACTATTACATTAAGAACTTCACTTTCATTTAATGTTTTTCTTTAAGGACATTAAAAAATAAAATAGACATCACTTCACAAAAAAATTAATGTAATTTTTGTATTTTATTGAAGAAACATTTGTGGTTTAATTTGACAATATTCTTATTATTAGATTTATATACTTAAGTTATTCATTCGGCATATTTTGAAAACTAAAATTAAGGATAAAATGCTTATCCTATTGGAATATTAAGAAGTTATAATAATTTCTAAAGTTAAGTTGGAGAACATTGTAGTAAATGAAATAAGCTAGTAACAGAACTGCACATACTGCATAATTCCGCTGATAGAAAATATCTAAAATAATCACTCAGAGAGAGGAATGGTGGTTATCTGGGGCCTAAGAAGGGAAAAATTGGCCGGGCGCGGTGGCTCAAGCCTGTAATCCCAGCACTTTGGGAGGCCGAGGCGGGCGGATCATGAGGTCAGGAGATCGAGACCATCCTGGCTAACACGGTGAAACCCCGTCTCTACTAAAAAATACGAAAAACTAGCCGGGCGAGGTGGCGGGCGCCTGTAGTCCCACCTACTCGGGAGGCTGAGGCAGGAGAATGGCATAAACCCAGGAGGCGGAGCTTGCAGTGAGCTGAGATCGCGCCACTGCTGGGGACAGAGGGAGACTCCGTCTCAAAAAAAAAAAAAAAAAAAAGAGAAATATTGGGAGTAGCTGTTCAGCAAGTGTAAAATTTCAGTTAAATAATTTGAGTAAATTTTAAAGATCTGATCTATGTCATTGTGCCTACAGTTAAAAATACTGTATTGTGTACTTAAAAATGTGTTGAGAGGGAAAATAGCATGTTCTTACCACATGTAAAACAATCCATTGATATGTGTATATGTGTAGAAATGATAGCACTTCAGTAAAGAAATAGACATGTTTACCAACATTTAGTAATTTTGAAAGAGATTAAAAGAAGTTTTAGCATTAAGGTGAATTTAATATCATTTATGTAAAATATATCAGTTACAAACAAAAACTACTTTGTCACAGAAATACGATGGTCTCATATTGACTACTATTACCTTTTTATCTCTTCTATAACAGAAAAATTAGGAAGATGGATTTGGAGAACAGTGAAAGAAGATACGACAATGCAAATTGAATCAGAAGCAAATTTAATTTTTTTTTGGAAAACACATAGGACATTTTAAATAATTATTTTTACTTGGTCAATAAGGAAAATTTACTCAAGCAAATATCAAAGAATAATTTTAATTGTAATGTCTAGACTATTAAGAATAATTTACTGCATAACACTTTATATAATGATTATTTTTTGAGATGCAGTCTCCCTTTGTTGGCTAGGCTGGAGTGCAGCTTCACAATCTTGGCTCACAGCAACCAGTTGCATGATCTTGATTTACAGGAACCTCAGCCTCCTGGGTTCAAATGATTCTCATGCTTCAGCCTCCTGGGTAGCTGGAATTCTAGGACTGTGCCACTATGCCTGGCTAATTTTTTTTTGTATTTAGTAGAGACAGGTTTTGTCCTGTTGGCCAGGCTCGTCTCAAACTCCTGCCCTCAAATGATCTGCCCACCTCAGCCTCCCAAAGTGCTGGGATTGCAGGCTTGAGCTACCAGGCCTGGTCTACTTTATGTAAAATATATTAATTAATACATGCAACTTATCTTCTAAGTGATTTTCCTTTTTAAAGTCTAATTTATGTTGTGATGGTTGATGGTACTCTCCACACTTTATGAAATATACTCTAAATTTCAATAAACATTTGACAAACTTAGAAAAATGTTTTAGTCTGAATAGCCAAATATTTGTTAAGACCACAAATATTTCAGAATTTAGAAAATATTTTTAATTTGGATTTTTCCGTTTTACAATTGAGATTATCTTAATGTATTTGTATTTCATATAGTTTCATCATAGACTACATAGACAATGAAATAATGAATTCACTGAAACTTAGCTAGTATATTTTTTAGGTTTGTTATATACATCCAATGCAACCAACGTAACTTTACTATATGTGTTACAAAAGCAATTGTGATGAAAACAGGATTTTTTTGTGAATTAATTTTTATGAATCTCAAATACTGAGAAAACCTTTACATCTATTATCAGTAACTTTGAAGCAATATTTCTTTTTTTTCTTTTTATTATTATTATTATTATCATTTTTTTTTTTGAGACAGAGTCTCACTCTGTCAACAGGCTGGAGTACAGTGGCATGATGGCTCGCTGCAACCTCCGCGTAGTGGGGGCAAGTGATTCTCCTGCCTCAGTTTCCAGAGTAGTTGGGACTACAGACGCGCGCCACTATGCGCAGCTAATTTTTTCATTTTTATTAGAGACAGGGTTTCACCATATTGGCCAGGATGGTCTCAATCTCCTGACCTCGTGGTCTGCCCACCTTGGCTTCCCAAAGTACTGGGATTACAGACATGAGCCACCGTGCCAGGCCAAAACAGTATTTTCTTTAGCAGTATTATATGAGATTCATCTAGGTAAGGCATAAAACTCATTATTTTACATAATGATTTCATATACTTATAATAAAAATGTACTTGATTCCACAGTTGAATTTACATATCTTCATCTTATTCATTCTTATAGAAACAGTTACATATTTCAAAGAAACAGAATTAGTTTTTTTTAGTTCTGTCATCCATATTCTAATAATCTCTTGTGCAGAAATTAATATTAATGTTTCTCTAATATTAGAAACTAATTCTTAATTTTGTGTGTGAATACAAAAGACCTAGAAAAGCTAAAGTGATGATAAAAAATAAAAATAAATTTGGAGGACTTATACTACTTGAATCAAGACATTAAAAAACAATAGAAATATATAATTTTAGACAACAGTCTGAAAGTTTGTGTGAAAAAAATAACTAAATATACATATTTTAAATCCTAGATATAGCCTCCTTCAGAATTAAAATTGACTTCTAATAAAATTTTTACAAAAAATGTTTCTAGAATTTTTATTCATGATAGCCCAAACATGAACAAGCCCACTTTGTATAAAGAGGAAAATAATAAAACAATTGTGTATTTTAGCAATGGAATTCTGCTTAGAAATAAAAATTTTAAAAAATGAAGAAAGAAAAAACAATGGAAGGTAAATTGAGAAAGGAAACAGGAATGGATCTCAGAATGATTTTGCACTGTGAATGAAGTATAGATAAAAGTGTAAGGAATGGGAGAGGCTGGCAAGATGGCCAAATAGGAACAGCTCTGGTCTGCAGCTCTCACAGAGATGGACATAGAAGGCAGGTGATTTCTGCATTTCCAACTGAAGTACATGGTTCACCTCATTGGGACTGGTTGGGCAGTGGGTGCAGCCCAAAGATGGTGAGCTGAAGCAGGGTGACGCGTTGCCTCACCCTGCAAGGGCAGCAGTTGGAGAGGGTTAGGGAACTCCCTCTCCTCACCAAGGGAAGCCATTAGGGACTGTACCATGCACTCCAGCCCAGATACTGTGTTTTTCCCATGGTCTTCACAACCCACAGACCAGGAAATTCCTTCCAGGCCCTGGGTTTCCAGAACAAAACTGGGTGGCTGTTTGGACAGACACTGAGCTAGCTGCAGGAGTTTCTTTTTCATAGCCCAGTGTGCCTGGAATACCAGCAAGACAGAAATGTTTACTCCCTGGAAAAGGCTGAAGCCAGGAAGCCAAGTAGTCTGACTCAGCAGGTCCCACTCCCACAGAGCCCAGCAAGCTAAAATCCACTGGCTTGAAATCTTCACTGCCAGCATAGCAGTCTGAGATCAACCTGGGAAGCTTGAGCTTGGTTGGGGGAGGGGCATCTGCCATAGCTGAGGCTTGAGTAGTCAGTTTTGCCCTCACAGTGTAAACCAAGCCGCCGGGAAGTTCGAACTGGGCATACCCCACCACAGCTCAGCAAGGCCACTGCTGCCAGACTGCCTCTCTAGATTCCCTTCTCTCTCAACAGAGCATCTCTGAAAAAAAGGCAGCAGCCCAGTCAGGGACATATAGATACAACCCCCAACTCCCTGGGACAGAACACCTAGGGGAAGGGGCAGTTGTGGGCACAGCTTCGACAGACTTAAACATCCCTGCCTGGCAGCTCTGAAGAGAGCAGTGGATCTACAAGCACAGCATTCAAGCTCTGATAAGGGACAGACTGCCTCCTAAGTGTGGGTCCCTGACCCTCATGTATCCTGACTCTCCCAGAAGGGGCCGATAGACACCTCATAGAGGAGAACTCTGGCTGCCATCTGGCTGTGTCCCTCTGGGACAAAGCTTCCAGAGAAAGGAACAGGCAGCAATCTTTACTGTTCTGCACCCTCTCCTGGTGATACTCAGGCAAACGGGGTCTGGTGTGCACCTCCAGCAAATTCCAGCAGACCTGCAGCAGAGAGGACTGACTGATAGAAGGAAAACTAACAAACAGAAAGGAATAGTATTAACATCAACAGAAAGGACATCTACCCAGAGACCCCATCCAAAGGCCATAGACTTCAAAGACCAAAGGTAGATAAACCTATGAAGATGAGGAGAAACCAGTGCAAAAGGCTGAAAATTCCAAAAATCAGAATGCCTCTTGCCTACAAAGGATCACAACTCCTCACCAGCAAGGGAACAAAACTGTATGGAGAATGAGTTTGACAAATTGACAGACGTAGGCTTCAGAAGGTGGGTGATAACAAACTCCTCTGAGCTAAAAAAGCATGTTTTAACCCAATGCAAGGAAGCTAAGAATGTTGAAAGAAGATTAGACTAATTGCTAACTAAAATAACCAGTTTAGAGAAGAACAACAATGACCTGATGGAGCCGAAAAACACAGCACAAGAACTTAATGAAGCATACACAAGTGTCAATAGCCAAATCAATCAAGCAGAAGAAAGGATATCAGAAAATCTACTTAATGAAATACAGCAAGAATACAAGATTAGAGAAAAAAATGGAGAGAAATGAATAAAGCCTTCAGGCAATAGGGGACTATGTGAAAAGACCAAATCTATGTTTGATTGGTGCACCTGAAAGTGATGGGGAGAATGGAACCAAGTTGGAAAACACTCTTCAGAATATTATCCAGGAGAACTTCCTCAACCTAGCAAGGCAGGCCAACATTCAATTTCAGTAAATAAAGAGAACACCACAAAGATACTCCTCAAGAAGAGTAACCCCAAGACACACAACTGTCAGATTCAGCAAGGTGGAAATGCAGGAAAACCATGTTAAGGGCAGCCAGAGAGGAAGGTCAGGTTACCCACAAAGAGAAGCCCATCACTAGCAGCATATCTCCCAAGAGAAACCTTACAAGCCAGAAGAGAGTGGAGGCCAATATTCAATATTCTTAAAAGAATTTTCAACCCAGAATTTCATATCCAGTCAAATTAAGCCCCTTAAGCAAAGGAGAAATAAAACCCTTTTCAGGCAAGGAAATGCTGAGAGATTTTGTCACCAAAAGGCCTGCCTTACAAGAGCTCCTGAAGGAAGCACTAAACATGGAAAGGAACAACCGGTACCAGCCACTGAAAAAACATGCCAAAATGTAAAGACCATCAACACTGAAGAAGCTGTCATCAACTAAAGGCCGAAATAACCAGCTAGCATCACAATGGCAGGATGAAATTCACACATAACAATATTAACATTAAATGTAAACAGGCTAAATGCCCCAATTAAAAGACACTGTCTGAAAAATTGGATAAAGAGTCAAGACCCATCGATGTGCTGTATTCAGGAGACCCATCTCATGTGCAACGACACACATAGGCTCAAAATAAAGGGATGGAAGAATATTTACCAAGCAAATGGAGCACACAGAAAAGCAGGGGTTGCAATCCTAGTCTCTGATAAAACAGACTTTAAACCAACAAAGATCAAAAGAGACAAAGAAGGGCATTACATAATGGCAAAGGGATCAATGCAACAAGAAGAGCTAACTATCCTAAATATATATGCACCCAATACAGGAGCACTCATATTCATAAAGCGAGTTCTTAGAGCCCTACAAAGAAATGTAGACTCACACACAATAATAGTGGGAGACTTTAACACCTCATTGTCAATAGTAGACAGATCAATAAGACAGAAAATTAACATGGATATCCAGGACTTGAACTCAGCTCTGGACCAAGTGGACCTAACAGACATCTACAGAACTCTCCACCCCAAATCAACAGAATATATATTCTTCTCAGCACCACATTGCACTTCTTCTAAAACTGATCACATAATTGGAAGAAAAACACTCCTTAGCAATTGCAAAAGAAAAAAATCCTAACAAACAGTCTCTCAGACAACAGCACAATCAAATTAGAACTCAGGATTAAGAAACTCACTCAAAACTGCACATGTACATGGACACTGAACAACCTGCTCCTGAATGACGACTGGGTAAATAACTAAATGAAAGCAGATAAAGATGTTCTTTGAAACCAATGAGAACAAAGACACAACATACCAGAATCTCTGGGACACATTTAAAGCGTGTATAGAGGGAAATTTGTAGCACTAAAAGCCCACAAGAGAAAGCAGGAAAAATCTAAAATTGATACCCTAACATCACAATTAAAAGAACTAGAGAAGCAAGAGCAAACAAATTCAAAAGCTAGCAGAAGACAAGAAATAATTAAGATCAGAGCCAAACTGAAGTAGATAGAGACACAACACTTAAAAAAAAAATCAATGAATCCAGGAGCTGGTTTTTTGAAAAGATCAACAAAATACATAGACCAGTAGCAACAGTAGCAAGACTAATGAAGAAAAGAGAGAAGAATCGAATAGAGGCAATAAAAAATGTTGAAGGGGATATCAGATATCACCACCAATCCCACAGAGATAAAAACTACCATCAGAGAATAGTATAAACAACTATATGTAAATAAACTCGAAAATCTACAAGAAATGGATAAATTCCTGGACATATAAACCCTCCGAAGACTAAACCAGGAAGAAGTTGAGTCCCTGAATAGATGAGTAACAAGTTCTGAAATTGAGGCAGTAGTTAATAGCCTACCAACCAAAAAAAGTACAGGATCAGATGGATTCGCAGCCGAATTCTACCAGAAGTACAGAGAGAAGCTGGTACCATTCCTTCTGAAACTATTCCAAACAATAGAAAAAGAAGGAGTCCTCCCTAACTCATTTTATGAGGCTAGCATCATCCTGATATCAAAATCTGGCAGACAAACAACAAGAAAAGAAAATTTCAGGCCAATATCACATTGATGCAAAATTTCTCAATATAATACTGGCAAGCTGAATCCAGCAGCATATCAGAAAGCTTATCCACCATGATCAAGTTGGCTTCATCCCTGGGATGCAAGGCTGGTTCAACATGGGCAAATTAAGAAACATAGTCCAACACATGAACAGAACCAATGACAAAAAACACATGATTATCTCAAAAGATACAGAAAAGGCCATTGACAAAATTCAACAGCCCTTCATGCTACAATCTCTCAATAAACTAGTCATTGATGGAATGTATCTCAAAATAATAAAAGCTATTTACGACAAACCCACAGCCAATATCATACTGAATGGCAAAAGCTGGAAGCATTGCCATTGAAAATTGATGCAAGACAAGGATGCCATGTTTCACCACTCATATTCAACATAGTATTGGAAGTCTTGGCTACAGCAATCAGGCAAGTAAAAAAATAAAGGGTATTCAATTAGGAAAAGAGGAAGTCAAATTGTCTCTGTTTGCAGATGACATGAAAGTATATTTACAAAACCCCATTGCCTCAGCCCAAAATCTCCTTAAGCTGATAAGCAACTTCAGGAAAATCTCAGGATATAAAATCAACGTGCAAAAATCACAAGCATTCCTATGCACCAACAAGAGACAAGCAGAGAGCCAGATCATGAATGAACTCCCATTTACAGTTGCTACAAAGAGAAAAAAAATACCTAGGAAAACAACTTACAGGGGATGTGAAGGACCTCTTCAAAAACAACTACAAACCACTTCTCTAGGAAATAAGAGAGGAAACTGGATCCCTTCCTTACACCTCATAAAAATTTAACTCAAAATTTGTTAAAAACTTAAATGTGAGACCTAAAACCATAAAAATCCTAGAAAAAAACCTAGGCAATACCATTCAGTACATAGGCATGGGCAAAGCAAACACCAAAAGAAATGGCAACAAAAGGCAAAATAGAGAAATGAGATCTAATAAACTAAAGAGCTTTTGCAGAGCAAAAGAAACTATCATCACAGTGAACAGGCAACCTACAGAATGGGAGAAAGTTTTTGCAACCTATACATCTGACAAAGGGCTAATCTCCAGAATCTATAAAGAACTTAAACTAATTTACAAGAAAAAAAAAAAAATCAAAAAGTGGGCAAAGGATATGAACAGACACTTCTCAAAAGAAGACATTTATGTGGACAGTAAACATATGAAAAAAAGCTCATCATCAATGGTCATTAGAGAAATGCAAATCAAAACCACAGTGAGATGCCATCTCACACTAGTTAGAATGGTGATCATTAAAAAGTCAGGAAACACCAGATGCTGGCGAGGATGTGGAGAAATAGGAATGCTTTTACACTGTTAGTGGGAGAGTAAATTAGTTCCACCATTGTGGAAGACGATGTGGTGATTCCTCAAGGATCTAGAACTAGAAATATTATTTGACCCAGCAATCCCATTACTGAGTATATATCAGTCTACTATAAAGACACATGCACATGTATGTTTACTGCAGCACTGTTCACAATAGCAAAGACTTGGAACCAACTCACATGCCCATCAATGATAGACTGGATAAAGAAAATGTGGCACATATCTGGAATATTTGGCACATATTTGGAATAATTGGCATATATTTGGAATACTATGCAGCCATAAAAAAGGATGAGCGTATGTCCTTCAAAGAGGCAAGAATGAAGCTTGAAACCATTATTCTCAGCAAACTAACACAAGAACAGAAAACCAAACACTGCGTCTTCTCACTCATAAAGGGATTTGAATGATGAGAACACATGAACACTAGGAGGGAAACATCACGCACCAGGGCCTGTTGGGGTGTGGCAGACAAGAGGAGGGATAGCTTTAGGAGAAATACCTAATGTAGATGATGGGTTGATGGGTAGAGTAAACCACCATGTCATGTGTATACCTATGTAACAAACTTGTATGTTCTTCACGTGTACCCCAAACTTAAAGTACAATAATAAAAAGAAGTGTAAGCAATGAAAGACTTTATATTGAATTATACTATAAGCAAATTTAATCTATTCTGGGAAAAGTCCTAAAGGTGGTGATGGGGATTGATTGGAGAGGAGCATGAGGGAACTCTTCGAGGTTCTTGTAATGTTCTGTATGTTGATACAGTTTGAGGTTATACAGGTGTATACATTTTTCAAAGCATAAAGAATACACATTTAGATTTGTATATTTCCTGACAAAGAAATTTCAAGGCAAAAGATAAACTCAAAAAATATTGTTTTGTTAATGTCATGCATGCCAAAGCATTTAGCATAAAGTGTACAGATGTCTACAGTTTAATTTGAATGCATCAACAAATAAATCGAGAAGTCTCTAATAAAACAAATATAATATAATAAAATGTTAATAAAAGAGTCTAGATTGTGAGTATTACAGACTGCAGTTATGTGTCAACTCAAAATTCATACATTGAAACCCTAATCCCCAATGTGACTGTATTTGGAGATAGGGTCTGGGAGGAGCCAATAAAGGTTAAGTGAGATTGTAAAGTTAGGCCCTTAATTGGATAGAACTGGTGCTTTTATGAGAGAAAGAAACACCAAAGCTCTCTTTCTGCCATGTGAGAACACAGGGAGAAGCTGGCCATTGCCAAGCCAGAACGAGCTTCACCAAGATTTGAATTGTCTGGTACCTTGATTTTGGACTCCCAGCCTCTAGGACTCTGAGAGAAAAAAATGCCATGTAAGCCATCTAGTCTATGTTTTTCTTTATGGCAGCCTGAACAAACTAAGAAAGTAGTTGTATGGGAGTTCACTGTAAAATAAAATTCTCTTTTCTTTGTATTCCAAAACTTACCTAATAAAGAAAAATTTCATTTTTATATGCCACCTTCACTGCCAACCTTATTTCTGAAAGGAGATTATTCATCTGGCCTCAGCATTTCTGGTACAACTTTTTTGGCCAGTAAAATCCGCGAAGTAATGTATTTCACTTTTAAGTAGACACTTTAAAGCCAGATAAAATTCTGTTATGACTTTTCCCCCTCTTTGAGAACATTATTCCCTGATAGACACTAGTCCTAGAGACTGCAAAATAAAAAACTATGAAGCAGAGCTAGTCAACTCCAAAAAGTATACAAAATGCATGATAAATATATGTTTGTGTTTTGTAAACTGTTGAGAATTGGGACTATAATACTATTAAGAATCTTGAAATTGATTATACCATCTATGTGATGTATTGGGTAAAGAACAGATCTCAGCATCAATAATTATTATCTTATAATTATGATTTCATAAATCCTTTAAATTCTAAGTAGCAGATCTATTAGTCATGTGCCTACTTCTCAGTCAAGTCAGAGTTTGACTTTGGATTGTTCCAGAGATGGCTAACAAATTTATCTAGCTCGTGAGTAGGTGATATTTTACATTTTAAAAAAGAATATTGGCCGGGCGCGGTGGCTCAAGCCTGTAATCCCAGCACTTTGGGAGGCCGAGACGGGCGGATCACGAGGTCAGGAGATCGAGATCATCCCGGCTAACACAGTGAAACCCCGTCTCTACTAAAAAATACAAAAATCTAGCCGGGCGAGGTGGCGGGCGCCTGTAGTCCCAGCTACTCGGGAGGCTGAGGCAGGAGAATGGCGTAAACCCGGGAGGCGGAGCTTGCAGTGAGCTGAGATCCGGCCACAGCACTCCAGTCTGGGCGACAGAGCGAGACTCTGTCTCAAAAAAAAAAAAAAAAAAAAAAAAAGAATATTACAGAAATATTTATTTAGGAAAATCACTATTTTAGTTCCAAGTTGTATATTTCTGTTCATCATTGAAATAGTCATTTTAACTAGGCAATTGCTATAGTGTGTGTGTACACATGGATTTAAATAAAATAAATAGCATATGATTACTATATAAATCTATGAGGATACAACAAACAATCAATGTAAAATAAGAAAAACATAAACCAAAGCATCAGTATCAACTCCTGAATTAGAGCATGATTAATGCTGATGAAAATGATTCAGTAGAGACTGAAGATTGAATCTAGGAGGGAATGATCCAGAGGAGGAGAATAAATTTACCACAACATAGAATAATATGAATCTGTAACAAATTGTGAGTATTACAGTGTGCAGTGCTCTTTTAGGGTTGATATGGTTTGGCTCTCTCTCCCCACCCAAATTTCATCTCAAATTGTAATCCCCCTGTGCCCAGGAAGGTACCTGATGGGAGGTGATTGGATCACAGGGGCAATTTCCCCCATGCTGTTCTTGTGATAGTGAATGAGTTCTCACAAAATCTGATGGTTTAATAGTTTGTGGCAGTTCCCACTTCTCTCTCTCTCTCTCCTGCCACCATGTAAGATGCGCTTTGTTTCCCCTTCACTTTCTGCCATGATTGTAAGTTTCCTGAGGCCTCTCCAGCCATGTATAACTGTGAGTTCATTAAACCTCTTTTGTTTATAAACTACTCAGTCTCAAGTATTTTTTTTATAGCAGTGTGAGAACAGACTAATACAGAAAATTGGTACCAGGAGTTTGGGGCACTGCTATAAAGACACCTGAAAATGTGGAAGTGACTTTGGAACTGGGTAACAGGCAGAGTTTAGAACAGTTTGGAGGGCTCAGAAAAAGACACAAAGAGGAGGAAAAGTTTAAAACTTCCCAGAAACTTGTCAAATTATTGTGATAAAATGCTGATAGTGATATGGACAATGAAGTCCAGGCTGAGGTGGTTTTAGATGGAGATGAGAAACTTTTTGGGAACTGAAGTAAAGGTAACTCTTGTTATATTTTAGCAGAGACTGGCAGCATTTTGCCCCTGCCTTAGAAATTTGTGGAATTTTCAACTTGAGAGAGAAGATACAGAGTATCTGGCAGAAGAAATGTCCTAGCAGCAAAGCACTCAAGAGTTGACATGGGTGCTGTAAAAAGCATTCAGTTTCAAAAGGGAAACAGAGCATAAAAGTTTGGAAAATTGCAGTCTGATGATGCAATAGAAAAGAAAAACTTATTTTCTCAGGAGAAATTCAAGCCAGCTGAAGAAATTTGCATAAGTAATGAGGAGCCAAATGTTAGTCACTAAAAAAGTGGGGAAAATGTCTCCAGGACATGTCAGAGACCTTTGTGGCAGATCCTCTCATCCCAGGCCCAGAGGCCTAAGAGGGAAAAATGATTTTGCGGGCCAGGCTCAGAGCCCTGCTGCTGTGTGAACCCTATGTCCCAACTGCTTCAACTCTAGCCATGGCTAAAAGGGGCCAAGATACAGCTGGGGCTATTACTTCAGAGAAAGAAAGCCCCAAACCATGGAGGCTTCCACATGGTGTTAGTCCTGCGGGTACACAGAAGACAAGAGTTGAGGTTTGGGAACCTCCACTTAGATTTCAGAGGATGTATGGAAAGACTTAGATATCCAGGCAGAAACCTGCTGCAGGGGCATAGCCATCATGGAGAAACTATGAGGACAATGCATAGGGGAAACATGGAATAGGAGCCCCACAGAGAGTCCCCACTGGAGCACTGCCTAGTGGAGCTGTGAGAAGAGGGACAGAGTCCTCTAGACCCCAGAATGGTAGATCCACTGACAGCTTGCATCATGCACCTGGAAAAGCTGCAGGCACTCAAAGCCAGCTTGTGAAAGCAGCTGTGTGCACTGTAGTACCCAGTAAATCCACAGGGGCAAAGCTGCCTAAGGCATTGGGAGCCCACCCTTTGCATCAGTATGCCCTGGATATGAGACATGGAGTCATAGGAGATTATTTTGGAGCTTAAAGATTTAATGACTACCCCGCTGAGTTTTGGACTTGCATGGGGCCTGTATCCCCTTTGTCCTGGCCAATTTCTCCCATTTGGAAGGGGAGCATTTGCTAAACTCTTGTATTTCCATTGTATCATGGAAGTAACTAACTTCCTTTTTATTTTACAGGTTAATAGGTGGAAGAAACTTGCCTTGTCTCATATGAGATTTCAGACATGGATTTTTGGGTTAATGCTGGAATGAGTGAAGACTTTGGGGGACCATTGGAAAGGCATGATTGTGTTTTGAAATGTGAGAAGACCATGAGATTTGGGAGGGGCTGGGGTAGAACAATGTAGTTTGGCTCCGTGTTACCACCCAAATCTCATATCTAATTGTCATCCCCATGTGTTGAGGAAGGGACCAGGTAGGAGGTGATTGGATCATGGGGCAGAATTCCCCCATGCTGTTCTCATGATAGCAAGTGAGTTCTCATGAGATCTGATGGTTTAAAAGTTTGTGACAGTTCCCCCTTTCTCTCTCTTCTGCCATCATATAAGATATTCCTTGCTTCCCCTTCTCCTCCCGCCATTATTGTAAGTTTCCTGAGGCCTCCCCTGTTTTGCAGAGCTGTGAGTCAACTAAACCTCTTTTATTTATAAATTACCCAGTCTCAGGTAGTTCTTTATAGCAGTGTGAGAATGGGCTAATATAAGCATACACACACATAACAATTGATGGTTGATAGAATGAGGAATGCTTCCCTATAGACGTCTCAAGACGTAAGAAGATAACCAGCAATTAGAAAGAAAGGATGGATAAAGATTCAGGTAGAAAATATGGTGGCAAAAAAAGGATGTCATATTTGTATTCAATATTCCCCAGGTGTAAGAAATTTGCCTAAGCTCTGGACTTACATTTAAGGTGACACTTTGTATATCTTTCCATAGATATATCAATACCATTGTTTATTTGCCATTCCTCAAATGCAGTTCCCCATTTTTATATGTTATAAAAATCCTCAAAGTTATTCAAGTCAAACGTTAGAAAAAAAAAAAAAAAACAACTTTTAATTGTTCCTTTTTATTGCCTCCCCATATAATTCAACTGCAAGCACTATAAATATTACCTTCAAAATAAATTGTATTTTTAATTTTTCTCATCTTCACTTTTGTATTATTAGTTCAAACAGTCATCGTATTTATTTTACTTTATTAAAAGCTACACAAAATTATTTTTCTTACACCTTTACTGATTATAAAAAAAACTCCTGTATGAATAAATATAACCATAAATATAAAATCTACAAAGTCCTGTTAATACTAAAACTATTCAATAGCTTACCATTGCACTAAAAAGCAAATCCCTTACTCTAGTCTACAAATAATCTTAATGAAATGTTCCTGTTTCTATCAAATATCTTACCATTCTTCCTCTCATCTAATCTTCCTCCTTTAGTTATGTACATTTTATTTAAAATCCTTAAACAAAATTTGGTTCTTCAGACAAATTTTGAGCTTCCAGACATTGTTTGTCAATTTGCTTTTACTTACACTTTCATAATACCCTCTTTTTAATCTCAGATTATCAGTTTTCCAGACTGACTTACCTTATACCTTATCTGCATTAGGTATATATTTTCCAAATATACTCTGTATCATTCAACTTCTCATTATGCTTAAATAATTAATTGCAATCAATACTTATTTTACTTGCTGTTCCTTTATTGTCACCCCTTGATGTACCTTCTAGAATACGTATTCAATGTAAATTTATTAATCACTGATATTCTGTTAGTTCTTATAGGTCTAGCATTTATTAGGAATTCAAAACAGGCATACTTTGGTGATGCAAGTTCGGTCCAAGACCACAGCAATAAAACAAATAACACAATAAAGCAAATCACACTTTTTTTTGGTTTTCCAACACATATAAAAGTTATATTTACACATGTACCATAATCTAAGTGTGCAATAATATGTGGCTAAAAGTAATGTACATATTTAATTGCAAATACTTTATTACTTAAAAATGTTAACTATCATCAGAGCTTCAGCCAGTTTTAATATTTTTGCTGGTGCAGGGTCTTGCCTCAATGTTGATGGCAGCTGACTGATCAGGGTGGTTGTTACTGAAGGTAGGAGTGGCTGTGGCAATTTATTAAAACTGGACAATGAAGAATGACATGTTGATTGACTCTTCCTTTTATGAAAGATTTCTTTTTAGCATGCAATGCTGCTTGATTGCAGTTTATCCACAGTAGAACATTTTTCACTATTAGCGTCAATCCTCTCAATTCCTGCCACTGATTTATCAACTCAGGTTATGTAATATTCTAAATCCTTTGTTATATTTCATTTATGCTCATGATATCTTCACCAGGATTAGATTTCATCTCAAGAAACTACTTTCTTTGACCATCTATAAGAAACAACTCCTTGTCTGTTTAACTTTTAGCATGAGATTTCAGCAATTCAATTGCATCGTAAGACTCATTTCTAGTTCTATTTTTCCTGTTGTTTTCATGAATCTGCAATTACTTCCACCACTGAAGTCTTGAATCCCTCAAAGTCATTCATGAGAGTTGGAGGAAACTTTTTTTGAGCTTCTGTTGATACTTGATATTTTGGCCTCCTTCCATGATTCATAAATGTTTTTAATGGATCTAGAATAGTGAATTGTTCCCAAAAAGTTTTCAATTTACTTTGCCCATATCCATCAGAGAAATTACCATCTACATCAGCTATTAAATGTGTTTATTAAATAAGACTTGAAGGTCAAAATTAGTCCTGGACTTATGGGCTGTGGAAAGGGTGTTATGTTAGTGGGCATAAAAACAACTTTAATGTCCTTGTACATCTTCAACAGACATCTTGGATGGTGAGGTATATTTTAAATGAGCAGGGATAGTTTATTTTTTTTACTTCTGATTAGTAGATCTTAATAATGAGCTTAAAATATTTAGTAAACCATGCTATAAATGGATGTATTGTCATCAGGCTTTGTCGTTCCATTTATGCAGTGCAGGTATTATAAATTTGCCTTAATTCTAAAGGTTTAGAAGATTTTTGAAATGGTAAATGAGCACTGGCTTCAAGTTAAAGCCAACGGCTTCATTAGCCCTTAACAAGAAAACCAGTTTGTCTGTTGAAGCTTTGAAGCTAGGCACTCATAGTCCTTCTCTAGCTTTGAATGTCCAGGATGGCGTCTTCTTCTACTATAAGACTGTTTTGTCTACCTTCAAAATCTATTGTTTGTAGCTACCTTTGTTAATTATCTGGGGTATCTTCTGGATAACTTGCTGCAACTTGTCCATTAGCATTTGCTGCTTCATCTCGCCCTTTTATGAAGATGACTTTTTCTTTAACATTATTTACCAACTTCTGCTCAAACTTTACTTCTTTAGCTTCCTCACCTCTCTCAGACTTTATAGAATTAAAGAGTTAGGGCCTTGCTCTGGATTAGACTTTGGCTTAAGGGAACATTGTAGCTTGTCTGATTTTCTATTTGGATGACTAAAACTTTCTCCATATAAGCCATAAGGCTGTTTAACTGTCTTATCATTTATGGGTTCACTGAAGTAGCCTTTTTCATCTCCTTCAAGAGCTTTTTCTTTGCATTTCTAACTTTGCTGCCTGTTTAGTGCAAGAGGCCTAGTTTTTGGCCTGTCTCAGCTTTCAACATGCCTTCCTCACTAAGCTTAATTATGTCTAACTTTTCATTTAAAATGAGAGATTTGTGACTCTTCTTCTCACTTGAACACTTAGAGGCCATTATCAAATTACTAATTGGCTAATTTTAATATTATTGTGTCTCAGGGAATAGGGAAATCTGGGGAAAGGGAAAGAAACAGGGAAATGGCTGGTTGGTGAAGCAGTCAGAACATACACATTTATCAATCATGTCATATATAAGCATGGTTTCTGGCAACCTCACACCCAAAAAAGTCACAATAGTAACATCAAAGATCACTCATCATAGATCACCATAACAGATATAATATAAAAGAAAACATTTTCAATATTGAATAATTACCAATATATGACACAGAGACACAAAGTCAATTCATGCTATTGGAAAAATAGTGTTGACAGACTTGTTCTATATAGGGTAACCATAAACTTTAAATTTTTAAATAATGTAATATCTACAAAGTGCAATAAGGTAAAGCAAAATAAAATGAGACATTTTAATGAATATTCATTAAGTTAAAGATAACTAATTTATATTGCATGAACAAAGACAGATTTAGCAGATAAAAATTAGGGAATAGAGAGAATGGGAGTTACTGGGAAAGTTGGAAGAAATGAAATAGTTACTGAGGATATGGCATACTATTTTTAGGCATTACTGAAATAATGCCATCCTTATTTAATAAACTTTGGTGATCACACTAGGCTAGCTAATGACACATAATTAAATTATTGTATCATTTAATTTGAGTAAACTGGCTTGATGGTAATAGTCCTGAAGCGGAAAAATGTGATGTACATTGAGGTATATTAATTTCCCAGGGCTGCTGTAACAAATTGTCACTACTGGTGGCTTAAACAACCGAGCATTTTCTCACAGCTTTGGAGGACAGAAGTCCAAGATCGAGGTATTGGTATGGGTGGTTCCTTCTGATGGCTGTGAGAAAGAATTCGTTCCATTCCTCTTGTCTAGCTTCTGATGGTTTGTTGAAAACCTTTGGCATGAGTTTGTCATATTTTAAGTATGCTGCAGAAGCACCACCTTGATATTTGCCTTTATCTTCACACGTGTGAAGGTGTTATGTCCAAATTCCCCCATTCTATAAGCTATACTGGAGTAAGACTCCCCCAATTACCTTATCTTAATTAATTACATCATCTGTTATGCCCAGACCGTTTATTCCCCGAAGAAGACCACCAGAGTCCAGAGTCAAAGCCAAGCGGCAAGAATCTTTAATGCAAGGTCGAACGTGGTCTCTCTGTTCTACAACATACAAGAGGGCCCCGAATGATGCATGTGCCCGCTTTTTATAGTCCGATGTATATAGGATATGTAAGGTTACAGAGGTACAAAGGAATTCTTTTGGTTGCAGCATCACAACTGGTAATTGGTTGATATTTTAAGTTATACAATTAACAGTTTTCTATTTGTTCCCGCGCATTTAGTAAAACTACAAACAGTTGTGACCTTATCAGGGGCTCTCTAGGTGGTGTTTCTGAGATGTGAGGGCGGGGGGATGTGTTTGTACTGGGCTCAGGAAGTTGGGACAAAATACAAAATAGAGTATTGTGTTTGTACTGGGCCCAGGACTAAGATATGTGGCAGACACCGGTAATTAGAACAGAACAGAGCAGGACAGAGACTTTCACAACGTTTGTCCTTACAATGTCTGGAGTCTATAGATAACCTAATCGGTTAGGTCCGGGGTTGATCTTTAACTAGGCTCAGGGCGCCGCCTGGGCTGTTTGCCTGTGGACTTCATTTCTGCCTTTTAGTTTTTTCATTTGATCTCTTTCATTCCTCCCTTTCTCAGGTATATCTGGAGCCAATCTTGGGTCTTATAAGTCTGATTCTGTTTCAGTGCCTATAGGTTGGTATTGGGCTCTGAGGACCATGAGCTGTATGGTGTCAAATCTTTCCCTGACAAACCGCAAAATTCTGTTAATAACACAAGGTCCTACGGTAAGCAGAAATAGTAGACGTAGCAGGGGTCCAAGGAAGGGGGCTAACAGAGACAACATAGAGGAATTCCACCATTGATTTGCAGCTGAGGCAAACTGCTGTTTTCTCATTTCTATGCTTAATTTACATAACTGTTGGACCCAATTCTCTACAAGCCCCGATTCATTTACATAGAAGCAACAGTCTTCTTTCAGGAACATACATGTACCACCTTTTTCAGCAGTGAGTAGGTCTAGGGCCCTCCGGTTCTGCAAGGTCACCTGAGCTAGGGATGTGAGCTGTCGCTGAAGGGAGGCAAGGGACTCAGCTGACTCCTCCATAGCCATGGCAAATTGTTGGTACAATTTGTTGCTTTCTATGAGGGTGTGACCTAGGGCTCCCCCTGCCAGTCCGGCCGCAATGAGGGATGATGTGAGGGAGATTCCCGCAATGAGGGGGAGAAATATTGCTCGTGTAAGTCTTGGTCTAGGGGCTGGGTGAATAGCAGTGCTAGTCCAGTTACCAGTGTACCCCAGGAACTCGCCGGCAGTTAATAGAGTTAACCAGGGAACTAATGCGACAGGAAGGCATAGTAGGTTGGTAACAGAGGGACCAGATAAGTTCTTAGATAATGTTCCATTACACCAAAAGAATATGCCCGGTGGGGCTCTTAGAGAGGTTCTAGGGGGCGTTACAGTGATGTTGCAAAGGCTGGAGTTAGTGCCTGAAAAACAGTAGGGAAACTTCTCCTGACTGGGGTTCAGGTACAGTGGCACATTAAGAATGGGGGCGTTTGTGAGATCCTGAAGGTCCTTAGTTTGGGTAAAGGATTTCCATGGCAGAGGGACAGTGGTTAGTGGTGGACGCCCTAGGGTGGCACACAGAAAGCAGCCAGACAAGCTGTGAAGTCCTGTAAGGTTAGCAAGTTCTAATCCTTCTTGTAATAATTCTAACCAGGAGAAAGGGCGTAACTCTTGTGTCAGTCTGTCTTCCTGTCATTGGATATCCCCATGGACTAGGGGCCGTACTTGAACTAGGCCACGCCACAGATAGAGGTGACTGCTAGGCCACTAGGAAGAGGAATAGTATACAGCCCCATGTTGAGGCGTGGTCCAGCGGGAGTTCCAGGGGTCCTTAACTATCCAAGTGTAGATGCCGCCTCTATCCTGCTGGTAGAAGTTCTACCTGGATTGCTCGTTCCACCCTCTGACTGAGTGCATTTTGCAGTAACTGTAGGGGCAGCCTGCGTTTTGGTGCCATCAATAGTGTTTACAATTGTACTCAATCTGATCAAACTCAAAGCATATCATTGGTACCACTGGGTTGGCTATCTGAAAACCAGTAAAATTTAGCAAAATTGGGGCACTGCACCCTGAGGAGGGGCAGTCAGCACTGGCCAATAATTTCCCGGGCTTATGAGGTTGCCCAGGGTGGGTTCGATTTTCATAAAGCTAGAACCTCCAGACAAAGGGATTAGAAACTGGTTTTGTGTGTGCCCCAGCGGCCACTAGGGCGACTAACATTAGGGTTAGACTACCTAGCTGCATGTTTGCAGTGAGCTATGCTGCCAGCGCAGGGTGAGTTTTAAGGGGTTGTTCTTAGCTTTGTCCACAGTCCACGTGGTCGGTGCTTCAGTTGCTGCTGTGATGGGTCCGAGAAGGTCGGAGGCTGGGTCCACCGGTTTGACGTGGGTGTAGTGGATCCACGACGTGATGCCTTCTACCTTCAGGGCGGTGGGTGTGGTTAGGAGTACTTGGAGTGGTCCCTTCCACCTGGGTTCTAAGGTCTCTTGCCGGTGTCGCTTGACCAGGACCCAGTCTCCCAGCTGGTACGGATGGGGTGTCGGTGGAGGACCGGTCTCATACAATTCCTGCTGCTTAGGCCAGACTTCCTGATGAATTTTCTGCAAGGCTTGTAGGGAAAACAGGAGTTGAGAGACATTTTCTGTTTCAGATTTGAGCAGATCATCTTTTAGGCTGGGAACCAGGGGCGGGGGTCTGCCATACATGATTTCATAAGGGGTAAGGCCCAGTCTGTAAGGGGTATTACGGGCCCGGAACAGAGCGTAAGGGAGAAGGACCACCCAGTTAGCGCCAGTCTCCATAGTCAATTTAGTTAAGGTCTCCTTTAAGGTCCGATTCATCCTCTCTACCTGTCCTGAACTCTGGGGCCTGTAAGCGCAATGTAATTTCCAATTAGCCCCAAGAATGGAAGCCAAATCCTGACTTACCTTAGCAACGAAGGCCGGCCCATTAATCTGACCCTATCTGGATGGGAAAGCCATACCTGGGGAGGATGTCTTCCAGAATTTTCTTTGCTACAACCTGAGCGGTTTCTCTTTTGGTTGGAAATGCTTCAGTCCACCCTGAAAAGGTACCTACAAAGACAAGTAAGTACCGATACCCGTATTTTCCTGGCTTTACCTCAGTGAAATCTACTTCCCGGTAGATACTGGGTCTGGTTCCCCTGAGCCTTGTTCCTGCAGCAGCCTGGGATTGGGGATAGGCGTTGCTAAGCTGGCAGACTTTGCAACTCATCACGATGCTGCTGGCCGTCTCCGCTATGCGTCTGATCTTGAGCTTGGAGCGTCTGATCAGGTCTATCATCCGCCGGGCACCCAGATGGGTGGTTCGGTGGATGTGTTCTAACACTTGCTGCCCTAATTTTTCTGGTAGGATAATTTGGTCATTAGTATCAGTCCACCACCCATTCTGGATCTGCTTCAGAGGAAGTTTCTCGATCCACTGGAGATCTTATTTTGAATAATCAGGGTGATATGGCAGGTCCCGGGGGCCCAGATCAGGGAGCTGGAGTGCAAGGAGTTGACTGGGAGCCTTTGCCACACTCCTTGCAGTTTGGTCTGCTAGAAAGTTGCCTTGAGCAGTTGGAGTGGTTGGCTTCTGGTGCCCTGGGCAATGTACAATAGCCAATTTTTCTGGTTTCCATAGGGCTGCTAGCAGGGCTAGGATCTCTTGCTTATTTTTTATCTCTTTTCCTTCAGCCATTAGCAACCCTTGCTCCCTGTAAATGGCCCCATGTATGTGTGCCGTAGGGAAAGCGTATCGGCTGTCTGTGTATACTGTCAGTTTCCTCCCTGCCCCCAAGGTAAGAGCTTGGGTGAGCACTATCAGTTCGGCCCTCTGGGTCGATGTCCCCAGGGGCAGGGGCTCCGCCCAGATTACCTCAGTCTCCGAAGTCACTGCTGCTCCAGCATACCTCTGGCCTTGGTGTAAGAAGCTGCTCCCATCGGTGAACCAAACGAGGTCAGCGTCAGGAAGTGGGCGGTCCTGCAGGTCCTCTCGAACTCCCTGCACCTATCTCGGTGCAATTATGGAGCGGGCTGTCCAGGTCCGGGTTGGGCAGCAGCGTGGCAGGGTTTAAGGTTGTTGGGGGCAGGAAAGTTATTCTGAGGGGATTTAATAGTAGTCCTTGGTAGTGGGTGAGCTGGGCGTTGCTTATCCATCGGTCAGGCGGCTGTTTGAGTACACCTTCAATGGCATGTGGGGTAACGATCCATAATTCTTGTCCCAAGACAAGTTTATCAGCGTCTTGTACCATCAGGGCCATGGCTGCGATCATTTGGAGGCAAGGGGGCCACCCGGCAGCCACTGGGTCTAATTTCTTTGACAGGTAGGCAACTGGCCTCCGCCAGGGGCCTAAGTTCTGAGTCAGTACCACCTTGGCGACATACTTACTCTCATCCACGTATAAGTGGAAGGGCTTAGTGACGTCTGGTAGTCCCAGTGCAGGCGCAGAGAGTAGGGCAGTTTTAATCTGTTGGAAAGCCGACTCAGCTTCTTCTGTCCAATTAAATGGTTGTTGTCCCCATGTTGCCTGATATAAGGGTTTAGCCAACTCTGCGAACCCAGGTATCCACAGTCTACAAAATCCCGCCGACCCCAGGAATTCCCTTACTTGTCGGGTGGATTGTGGCCTGGGGATCTGCAGAACAGTCTACTTCTGGGAATCTGCTAACCAGCGCTGCCCTCCTTTTAGCAGGTACCCCAGATATGTTACTTCTGGTTTACAGATTTGAGCTTTCTTTGCCGAGGCCCGGTAGCCTAGACTCCCTAGAGCTTGTAAGAGACCCTTGGTCCCTTGGAGGCAAGCTTCTCGGGTCTCGGCAGCAATCAGGAGGTCATCAACATACTGTAGTAAGGTTATTTCAGGGTGTTTGCATCGGTACTCACCTAGGTCTTCATGAAGGGCCTCATCAAACAGGGTAGGAGAGTTTTTGAATCCCTGCGGTAGTCTGGTCCATGTCAGTTGGCCGCTTATGCCCCTTTCAGGGTCAGTCCACTCGAATGTGAAAAGCTTTTGGCTCTGAGGGGCTAAGGGCAAACTGAAGAAGACATCCTTCAAATCTAAAACAGTGTACCATTGGTGTTTAGGGTTTAGAGTACTCAGGAGGGTATACGGGTTAGGCACGGTTGGATGTATGTCC
This sequence comes from Trachypithecus francoisi, assembly GCF_009764315.1. Taxonomy (NCBI): domain Eukaryota; kingdom Metazoa; phylum Chordata; class Mammalia; order Primates; family Cercopithecidae; genus Trachypithecus; species Trachypithecus francoisi. The sequence continues at coordinate 51,755,982 of NW_022681463.1, read as the reverse complement.
ATAACCCTCTTATTGACTTCTCTTAAGTCTTGCACAGGTCTATACTCCCCACTATTAGGTTTCCATACCAGCAACAAGGGAGTATTCCAGGGTGAGTGACAGGGCCGAAGGACCCCTTGGTCGAGGAGCCGACGGATGTGGGGCGTAATTCCTTCTTTGGCTTCTAGGGGCATTGGGTATTGACGTACCTGAACGGGGTCTGTCCCAGGCTTGAGTTCGACAAACAAGGCAGGATGGTGTTTTGCTAGTCCTAAGCCTCCCGTTTCTGCCCAGGCTCCTGGATATTGTTGAAGCCAGGTTGCTATGTCCTGGTCAGGGGCCGCTTGCTCCTGGTGGAGCCGGTACTCATCTTCTAAGGTTATGGTCAGGACGGGCACAGGCTGATTTTGGGAATCGGTCACGATGGGCCCCTCAGGGAGGAAATGGATCTGTGCTCCCATTTTAGTTAGCAGGTCTCTCCCTAGTAGGGGACATGGGCTTTCAGGGATAACCAGGAAAGAGTGGGTTACATTCTTGGCTCCGAGATTTACTGTTCTTTGTGTCGTCCAGGGGTACTTCTTAATTCCTGTGGCCCCTTGTGCCCACGAGGACTTGGAGGATAATTTTCCATCAGTTTCAACTAGGACTGAGTGCTGCGCTCCCGTATCGACCAAGAACTGAACTGGGGACCCCTCCACTTGCAAAGTTACCCTGGGTTCGGGGAGGGGGACTGAACCCCGTCTTCCCTAGTCCTCGTTTTGAGTGACTAGAAAGGGTGTAGACCTAGGGGGTCCCCGTTCTTGTTGTTTCTTTTTGGGGCAGTCTCTTGCCCAGTGGCCAGCTTTTTTACAGTAGGCACATTGGTCTTTGCTCAGGTTGTTATATCTGGGGGACCGCTTAGGTTGGGTGTTCTCTGGCTGTAGATGCTCTTTTTGTACAACCGCTGCCAGGACCTTGGTCATTTTTTCCTCTGGAGTATCTCTATTATTGTAAACCCGCTGGGCTATCTGAAGAAGGTCCTGAAGCTGTTTTCCCTCCAAGTCTTCTAATTTCTCGAGCTTCTTTCTAATATCTGGGGCCGCCTGATTTACAAAGGACATTACAACGGCTGCCTGGCTTCCTGGGGCCTCTGGGTCTATGGGGGTATACTGCCTGAAGGCCTCCATTAATCTTTCTAAGTAGTTAGCTGGGCTTTCTGTCTTTCCCTGCAGAATAGAGTATACTTTAGCCAAATTGGTGGACTTGTGAGCAGCTGCCCGGAGACCTGCCATTAGAGTCTGGCGATAAAGGTGTAGCCGTCCCCTACCTTCTGCTGTGTTGTAATCCCATGCTGGTCTGGTCAGGGGAAGAGTCGCATTTATGAGGTCGGGGTTGGCAGTCGGTTGACCGTCGTCCCCCGGGACCAGCTTTCTAGCTTCTACCTGTATTCTCTCTCGCTCCTCCGTTGTGAACAAGATTCGGAGGAGCTGCTGACAATCATCCCAAGTGGGCTGGTGGGTGAACATGACACTATCCAGTAAGGCCATTAAATCTTTAGGGTTGTCTGAAAACCGAGCACTCTGAGTCTTCCAATTATATAGATCACTGGTGGAGAATGGCCAGTACTGGAGCCTAGGATTTCCCATGTCATCTGGGGGCCCTATTTCCCGAAGGGGTAATGCCACTGTGGAGTCAGGCGGCTGGGGAGGGGTAACCCACAAAGTACACCCTCGCGTCCTCCCCGCCGGCCCTTCAGAGTTACTTTCGCTTTCAGTGGGTACGGGCGCACCAGCCGCCTCCCGTTCGCCTGCTCCCTCCTGTGGTTCCACCCGGGGGGCTGGGACCTGGGGGCCGGAGTGGTGTGGAGGGGATTCTGAGGACAGAAGGTCCTCACTATCAGGTAGAACAGGATGGGGGGGGCAGTCAGTTGCTTGGATTTTAGCGGCTGAGCAACCAGTGCCTTACAGGGTTCAGAGGCTAATTGGAAAGGGGACAGCCAAGGGGGCAGGTTCCCAGCTAGATCCTGCCATATGAGGATATATGGGATATGATCCGGGTGACTAGCACGCCCAGGCTGGAAAACCTTGGACTTTACTCTAGTGATGACAGGAAGACAGAATGTCCCTTCGGGTGGCCACCCTACGTTAAGGGTGGGCCACTCCGAGCGGCACAGAGTAATTAGCTTTCCCTTCCTGATGTCCATACCAAGATCATGGCCCCTTGCCCTAACATCCTTGAAATTACTTTTAAGGAGAGATAGGGGAGTGCTCTGGGTATTACCCATCTTGAACAGTAGCACCCGGAGTGGCGTCTGGAACAGGTCCTGCAAGGAAAAAGTAAGTTGCTGGATGGAACAGGTCCTGCAAGGGAAAAGTAAGTTGCTGGATGGAACAGGTCCTGCAAGGGAAAAGTAAGTTGTGGAATATCAGCAACAAGTTTATGTTAGTCGCAGGCGCGCTCCAGAAATCTGGGTCAGAACAAGTTCAGACAAGAATCAGATGAGAGCCGGGGAACGTCTCCCACCGGTCTCCACTGGCTGTCCTATAGCGCATCCGCCAGGACTTATGCCAGCTTTCAGCTTCAGACCTCGCAAGTCACAGATTCAGAGCAGACTCAGGGAGCCACGCATTCAGACAGGCTAACAGCCTCAGAGCGGACTCAGAGAGCCGCGGGTTCAAACAGGCTAACAGCCTCAGAGCGGACTCAGAGAGCCGCGGGTTCAGACAGGCTAACAGCCTCAGAGCAGACTCAGAGAGCCGCAGGTTCAGAATGAACACAGGCAGACAAACAGAGACAAGCTGCAGACTCAGAGAGCCGCAGATTCAAAACAGAGACGAGCCGTAGACTCAGAGAGCCGCAGATTCAGAACGGACACAGACAGACAAACAGACACAAGCTGCAGACTCAGAGAGCCGCAGATTCAAAACAGAGACAAGCTGCAGACTCAGAGAGCCGCAGATTCAGAACGGACACAGACTGACAAACAGAGACGAGCCGCAGACTCAGAGAGCCGCAGATTCAGAACGGACACAGACTGACAAACAGAGACGAGCCGCAGACTCAGAGAGCCGCAGATTCAGAACGGACACAGATTGACAAACAGAGACGAGCCGCAGACTCAGAGAGCCGCAGATTCAGAACGGACACAGACTGACAAACAGAGATGAGCCGCAGATTCAGAACGGACACCGACTGACAAACAGAGACGAGCCGCAGACTCAGAGAGCCGCAGATTCAGAATGGACCCAGACTGACAAACAGAGACGAGCCGGCTCACCTATTAGCAGATCAATCCTAGTAGATCCATTGACCGGGGGTCTGGTGGGCTTGGGGGAATCCCGGACGAGCCCCCAGATGTTATGCCCAGACCGTTTATTCCCCGAAGAAGACCACCAGAGTCCAGAGTCAAAGCCAAGCGGCAAGGATCTTTAATGCAAGTTCGAACTTGGTCCCTCCATTCTACAACACACAAGAGGGCCCCGAATGATGCATGTGCCCGCTTTTTATAGTCCGATGTATACAGGATATGTAAGGTTACAGAGGTACAAAGGAATTCTTTTGGTTGCAACATCACAACTGGTAATTGGTTAATATTTTAAGTTATACAATTAACAGTTTTCTATTTGTTCCCGCACATTTAGTAAAACTACAAACGGTTGTGACCTTATCAGGGGCTCTCTAGGTGGTGTTTCTGAGATGGGGGGGGGGGATGTGTTTGTACTGGGCTCAGGAAGTTGGGACAAAATACAAAATAGAGGATTGTGTTTGTACTGGACCCAGGACTAAGATATGTGGCAGACACCGGTAATTAGAACAGAACAGAGCAGGACAGAGACTTTCACAACGTTTGTCCTTACAATGTCTGGAGTCTATAGATAACCTAATCAGTTAGGTCCGGGGTCGATCTTTAACTAGGCTCAGGGTGCCGCCCGGGCTCTTTGCCTGTGGACTTCATTTCTGCCTTTTAGTCTTTTCATTTGATCTCTTTCACATCAATAACCAATTTTGAAATAATGTCACATTCTAGGGTATTGTTTTAGGACTTTAACATCTGGACTATAGAAAGAAGAACATAATTCATCCCATAACAATGTGGCTACATAATTTTAGTAGTGAAAAGCAGAGAGGGGAAAAGAAGCCGAAACATGTGCAAAAGAAATACAAGAGTGTTGGCCCGTGGAGATCTACCTAGATATGTCGGGAATTGACCATTGATTAAAAAAACAAAAAAAGAAAGAAGGAATAAGAATAAAGTATTAGAGATATTGTTTAGTTAGCTAAACCAACAGAAAGACTACTTTGTTTTGTATCCATCTCTTGGAGGTTATTTTTCTTTGTGGCCTGGTTTATAAGATATTCTTATAAATTACATCTACTTATATTATTCCTCGCATTTTTTTTTTTTTTTTTAGTTGATCGCCTGACAGGATAAATTCAGTTCCTATTTTTCTATCATAACAAGAAGTCTGAAATAGTTTTTTCAGTGGTAAATGTTAAGTTTACATTCTGAGGAGACATTGAAGTTTGAGAGTAGTGTTTGCAGCAGGGTTTTCAGAAATTCCCTGATTATTTTCATTGAAGAGTTCCTGGGTATTTTGTTGTTGTTTTTAGTAGATGGAGTGTACAATAAAAGCTATTTTGCAGATGTATTTATTCATTCTATACAAATGTGCTTAAGTACTTATGATGAACCAGTTCCTGTGCTACATTCTGAAGAAACTGAAACTAAGAAATCTAAGAAGTTTCCCCTGGATATTTCCAGTATATTAAGAGAAATTTTGTCCAAATGGCATGTTATAGTTATCAATATTAATACACCTAAAACATATTTAGATATAGCAAAATATGGTAAACATACTTACTTGTCAATCCAACAGTCATTTCTACTTATTAATAAAAATACTGAAGATTTGTTCCTGTGTAGTGTTACAAGAGAATATCACTCTGTCTTATCTCCATTTTGTAGCTTGTGACTCTTTGATAGAGATAAGTTTAATGGCATGCATTTGAATAAAGCCTGGAAAATGGTACAGGAAGATGATGGTGGGTGAGCTTCAGAAAACAAATTTTATCTATATTTTAAAGAGAAGATACAAAGAAAAATATCCCTTTCTTCATGCCGTTGGAATCATGGAAAGTGAAGCTGTTGTAGCCATCTTAAATTCAGAGAGATTAACCTGAGAACAAGTCAAGATTCTAAGAATAAAGTAGTAGATGTCTGAAAAGTTGCCTGGTCTCCAGAATTATTACTATATGAAATAGACTGTGTACTCATTGTCTAACCCATGTGTAGTTAAATATTTAGTTATTTATAAACAAATTATCTTGACAAGTATTTTATACAATCATTCTTTCTCTTTCCTAAATGTAATGGCATTAGGCATTACATCGAGTTCTTCAAGTTCTATCCATAACTCTGGGATTTACAAGCATTGAAGTGGTACATTTCTTCAGAGATATTTTCATTGCTCAGTTCAAGTAACAACTGACCAAAATAAATGGTAAATTAAAACCTATAGAACTTTTGATACAAAATAATTATGATTTTCTAGGTCAAATGAGGGGTAATAATTACCTCTCATTTCCTCAAATTTCATTGGACAAGTGAACACTTAATGCTGCTAATTACAATGATGAGGTTACAATTCTTCAGTTTTTGTTAACCTCTTTTACCCTGACATTTAACCTTTTCTTTCATTGATGTTCTCTCTCATTGATAAAGTGCATGGAATTCATACAATTTTCAAAAATTATTGATATTTTATTTAAAGTCATGCTTATTTAAAACATTAATATAAATGTACCTTTCTTGCAGATTAAATTTAAAGTGATAATATGCAATTTATCATACCTCTACTTAGTTTCTTCCTCAGCTGTATTTTGCTTTGTTTCTCCCCACTGCACTCCAGTGATAGACAACTACTGAATTCTCAACCTGCATCGGGGTATTTTATATTATCAAAAGTTTATACATTCTGTTCTGTGCTCTGAATGACTTTCTACCCTCTCTGTGTAGTTGTCTCCTTCTACCTCATAACCGAGTTCCAAGGAAACTGTTTCTCTGAACTGTTCTCTCACCTCCCAATAGGGTCACATATTTATTTTATGTTACCATAACAACTTATGTGCATAATTCCTAGCATCGTTCAACTTTTATGCCTGCTATCCAGCACATTACTCAGAATATAGAAGGCACACAATAAATGCATGTTGAATACATAACAATAGAAATGAGTGGTTTCCTTCTTTGATTTATTCTTATCTTTTGTGTAACAAAGCTGCTATTTGACAAAGAACAATTTACGGCTACTTGTTTCATACACCTGTTGTTCAGATTCATTCGTATGGGAAACTACTTGTGAAAGTAAATAGAAAATAAAATGAAAAACATTGTAAGTAGGAAAAAATACATTCTGTAAGTTTTATTACTTTCTGATACAGGATGTAACAATTTTTTTCTTTTACAAAAATTGTTTATTTTTATACAATGTCAAAATGCCTATTGTTTCTGGAAACACACTACCACTTTCTAAACAATTTATTTATTTTAATGAACGTATTTTTAGACCAGTTCCAAAATGTGTAGAGGAAATTGTCACACTAAAACATTAGTTTTAAGAATATATTCATATTTAATATATAGTGTCAGAGACCTATAAGGAAATTCAAGATCATATCATATAAATAATGACAATGTATCTCTATTATCAATATAAAACAAATGAGGAATAGAGGAGGTAAATACTTTTCCTTTGTGCTATCAGTTAGTATTCTTGACCTAAACAAATATTATGAAAAGAAAACTTCTTTTAATGGCTTGAATTTCTCCTCTAAATATTAGCACAAAAACTTACATATTGCATTAAACTAACTTGACATAACCATAAAGTCATAGTGGAGAAAATGTAACAGAATTTTAATTTGTTTATGAGACAATTCCACATGACATTTTCATCAATTTAGTAAATGTCACATTCTCAAGATTAATATGAATCACACAATACAGTCTTACATATAAGGAACTTTTATTTGTGATTTCTTGTTAATAATGACATGCTCTCTTTATTATATTTTTTAAAGATGAATGTATTTTCTCAATTTTTATATTATTGGAAAGCAAAGTTGATTAGAATCTGTATTACACAGGGAAATTTCATATTGAAAAGATAAATTTTATGTTAAAAGTATGTAATTTCAACATAACAAGAACTGATAGACTTCAAAAGCAAAATATAATTTGTGTATTAAATAAAAAATACCCAAGTCAAAATAGGAGAGCAATTTACTAGAAACACAGGTAAAGGAAAACAGTTTAATATTGTGGAAATAATCATATTGTAGTACTAAAATAATTATGACCTTTGTGACATTTGAAAGATTTGAAACTGATCTTTCTGAATCATTCTTTGTCAAAGATATACATATATGCTGCATCTAGGTTTTGCAAACATCCTTTAAAAATGGACTTTGAGCACATAGACATTAAAGATTTTAAGGTAATAGTCAATAGAATTGTCAATAGTAGAATGAAAAAAGATTTAGCACAGAATTTTTAAAAGTTAATTTATTGTTTGTTTGTTTTTGTTTTTGTTTTTGTTTTCTGAGACGGATTTTTGCTCTTGTTGCCCAGGCTGGAGTTCAATGGCACAATCTCCACCTCCCGGGTTCAAGCATTTCTCCTGCCTCAGCCTCCCGAGAAGCTGGGATTACAGGCGTGCACCACCACACCCAGCTAATTTTTGTATTTTTAGTAGAGACAGGGTTTCACAGTGTTGGGCAGACTGGTCTCAAACTCCTGATCTCAAGTGATCTGACAGCCTCGGACTCCCACAGTGCTGGGACTATAGGCATTAGTCACCGTGCTCTGGCTATTGTATTTTTTTAATGAGCATTCCCTGTAGCCATTCTTCATTTCAACATAAATGAACAATATGAAATTTTAAAAAGAGGGAACTTATTTAGATACAATTATTTCTTATTTTCATTTATGAATTTTAAAATACTATGTTGGAGAAGATATAAAAGATCAGTATCTGATAATATTTAGTGAAAAAATAAACATTTCTTTTTGATGGCCTTAATTTTGTCTGTTTTAAAAGAGAGGTAAATGCTTTCTTTCATTTAAAAACATACTAATTGGTTTTCACATATGTATATTGACATATATATGTGAAAACCAATTAGTGTTTGTGTGTGTGTGTGTATATGTGTGTGTGTGTGTGTGTATATATATATATATATATATATATATATATATCAATTATTTATGACGTTTTGGCCAAGAACAGACCTCATATACAACAGTGGTCCTATAAGATTGTAATTTTTTTTTTTTACTGTACTTTTTCTATGTTTAGATATGTTTAGATACACACATACTTACCATTGTGTTACTGAAATGGCCTCACTGACTGGGATGGTACCTGAAGTTCTTGGTCATGGCCAAGGTAATCAAAGACACAGACATACCAAGGGTGAGGTTAGAGCAGAAGTTTAATAGGCAAAAAAGAACAGCTCTCTGCTTCAGAAAGAGGTACCACAAAGGGTTGCTGTTCCACAGTAAAATGCAAGGGTTTTAATAAAGGAGCTAGTGGGGAGGGGGCACTTTATCTACATATGGCATGAAAAACCAGCTCAAACCACGTATGTCATTTTCATAAAGCACAGATCTCTAATAGCTGCAATCCCAACCTTTTATTATGCAGGTTGGTCCTTAGCCTGAGCTACTCTATGTTTCTTATCTCTTTCCTACTGTGCATGTGCTAAAAAAGGTGTGAGAGCAGAGCCCCCATGGTAGACATGCCAGGCCCAAGGTAGTACTTTCTTTTGGTGCAGTTGCAGGCATCCTCCTACCCTGTGCAAGTTTCCAGCTTCCTTATCTAAATATGTCCCCCAAAAAGAAAGGTATGTGTTTACTGGGAACTACTTTACATGTGTAAAGGTTGCTGATTACCCAGGAACTTCCTGCTTTGTGTTGGAGTGGCTTCTTTATCTATGTTTACAGTCAGATCTCCCAGGCTACTATTTGTTAGAAGTGATTTCTTGGTTTTCAAAGGGAATTTTTCCAGTTTTTGCCCATTCAGTATGATATTAGCTGTGGGTTTGTCATAAATAGCTCTTATTATTTTGAGGTACGTTCCATCAATACCAAATTTATTGAGCGTTTTTAGCATAAAGGGCTGTTGAATTTTGTCAAAAGCCTTTTCTGCATCTATTGAGATAATTATGTGGTTCTTGTCTTTGCTTCTGTTTATATGCTGGATGACGTTTATTGATTTGCGAATGTTGAACCAGCCTTGCATCCCAGGGATGAAGCCCACTTGATCATGGTGGATAAGCTTTTTGATGTGCTGCTGAATCCGGTTTGCCAGTATTTTATTGAGGATTTTTGCATCGATGTTCATCAGGGATATTGGTCTAAAATTCTCTCTTTTTGTTGTGTCTCTGCCAGGCTTTGGTATCAGGATGATGTTGGCCTCATAAAAAGAGTTAGGGAGGATTCCCTCTTTTTCTATTGATTGAAATAGTTTCAGAAGGAATGGTACCAGCTCCTCCTTGTAGCTCTGGTAGAATTCAGCTGTGAATCCATCTGGTCCTGGACTTTTTTTGGTGGGTAGGCTATTAATTGTTGCCTCAATTTCAGAGCCTGCTATTGGTCTATTCAGGGATTCAACTTCTTCCTGGTTTAGTCTTGGGAGAGTGTAAGTGTCCAGGAAATTATACATTTCTTCTAGATTTTCTAGTTGATTTGCGTAGAGGCATTTATAGTAGGGATGCCCTCTATCACCACTCCTATTCAACATAGTGTTGGAAGTTCTGGCTAGGGCAATCAGGCAAGAGAAAGAAATCAAGGGTATCCAGTTAGGAAAAGAAGAAGTCAAATTGTCCCTGTTTGCAGATGACATGATTGTATATTTAGAAAACCCAATCGTCTCAGCCCAAAATCTCCTTAAGCTGATAAGCAACTTCAGCAAAGTCTCAGGATACAAAATTAATGTGCAAAAATCACAAGCATTCTTATACAGCAGTAACAGACAAGCAGAGAGCCAAATCAGGAATGAACTTCCATTCACAATTGCTTCAAAGAGAATAAAATACCTAGGAATCCAGCTTACAAGGGATGTAAAGGACCTCTTCAAGGAGAACTACAAACCACTGCTCAGTGAAATCAAAGAGGACACAAACAAATGGAAGAACATACCATGCTCATGGATAGGGAGAATCAATATTGTGAAAATGGCCATACTGCCCAAGGTGATTTATAGATTCAATGCCATCCCCATCAAGCTACCAATGAGTTTCTTCACAGAATTGGAAAAAACTGCTTTAAAGTTCATATGGAACCAAAAAAGAGCCCGCATTGCCAAGACAATCCTAAGTCAAAAGGACAAAGCTGGAGGCGTCACGCTACCTGACTTCAAACTATACTACAAGGCTACAGTAACCAAAACAGCATGGTACTGGTACCACAACAGAGATATAGACCAATGGAACAGATCAGAGTCCTCAGAAATAATACCACACATCTACAGCCATCTGATCTTTGACAAACCTGAGAGAAACAAGAAATGGGGAAAGGATTCCCTATTTAATAAATGGTGCTGGGAAAATTGGCTAGCCATAAGTAGAAAGCTGAAACTGGATCCTTTCCTTACCCCTTATACGAAAATTAATTCAAGATGGATTAGAGACTTAAATGTTAGACCTAATACCATAAAAACCCTAGAAGAAAATCTAGGTAGTACCATTCAGGACATAGGCATGGGCAAGGACTTCATGTCTAAAACACCAAAAGCAACGGCAGCAAAAGCAAAAATTGACACATGGGATCTAATTAAACTAAAGAGCTTTTGCACAGCTAAAGAAACTACCATCAGAGTGAACAGGCAATCTACAGAATGGGAAAAAATTTTTGCAACCTACTCATCTGACAAAGGGCTAATATCCAGAATCTACAAAGAACTCAAACAAATATACAAGAAAAAAACAAACAACCCTATCAAAAAGTGGGGAAAGGATATGAACAGACATTTCTCAAAAGAAGACATCCATACAGCCAACAGACACATGAAAAAATGCTCATCATCACTCGCCATCAGAGAAATGCAAATCAAAACTACAATGAGATACCATCTCACACCAGTTAGAATGGCAATCATTAAGAAGTCAGGAAACAACAGGTGTTGGAGAGGATGTGGAGAAATAGGAACACTTTTACACTGTTGGTGGGATTGTAAACTAGTTCAACCATTATGGAAAACAGTATGGCGATTCCTCAAGGATCTAGAACTAGATGTACCATATGACCCAGCCATCCCACTACTGGGTATATACCCAAAGGATTATAAATTACTCTACTACAAAGACACATGCACACGTATGTTTATTGCGGCACTATTCACAATAGCAAAGACTTGGAATCAACCCAAATGTCCATCTGTGACAGACTGGATTAAGAAAATGTGGCACATATACACCATGGAATACTATGCAGCCATAAAAAAGGATGAGTTTGCATCCTTTGTAGGGACATGGATGCAGCTGGAAACCATCATTCTTAGCAAACTATCACAAGAAGAGAAAACCAAACACCGCATGTTCTCACTCATAGGTGGGAACTGAACAATGAGATCACTTGGATTCGGGAAGGGGAACATCACACACTGGGGCCTATCATGGGGAGGGGTGAGGAGGGAGGGATTGCATTGGGGAGTTATACATGATATAAACGTCATGCACATGTACCCTAGAACTTAAAGTATAATAAAAAAAAAAAAAAAGAAAAGAAAAAAAAAAAAAAGTGGGCAAAAGACATGAACAGACACTTCTCAAAAGAAGGCATATGAGCGGCCAATAAACATATGAAAACATGAAAAAAAAAAAAAAAAAAAAGAAGTGATTTCTTGGGCTGCTTTTTGTTAGAAGGGAAGTTCTGCCAAAGACTCTTTGCCCTAACTTTCTGCCTAGCTAGTTTCTTTCTACCTCCTCTCTTATTACATTTGCCTACAGCATTCAGTAAAAGTTTGTAGCCTAGGAGCAATAAACTACATTATATAGCCTAGGAATGTGATAAGGTATACTATCTAGGCTTGCGTAAGTACACTCTATGATGTTTGTGCGACAGTTACCTAATGATGTGCTTCTCAGAGCGTATCCCTGCCTTAAGTGATGCATGATTGTATCGCAATAGCCACCTCCCCTTTTAAAAATAAACCTTTTATATAAAGATTGTCTTTACCTAAGTCTAGATTTGTTTTTATTTGACATGGGAAAAGTAGATACTGTTTTTTTGGGGAATTTATATTTATATATTAACTTTAAATATAAGTTCTTACCCATTAGAAACGTTGTTGTTGACAATGAGGTTAATATTGTGGGGAGGGGAAAAGAAAAATATGGTTTCAACTGAGAAATATAAAGGCCAAAATTGTGTTATAGTAAATACATTCTAAGATAGAGATGTTCATTTTTAATACTAGCGTAAGCCTATACCACTAAAGCATCTAAGTAAGTTACTTCTCACACACTAACCCATGTTAGTTCCCTGACTCAGATTCACATTCAAACAGTGGAAACTGCTTTAACAGGGTGATAACTCTTTTCTCTTCCCTGGGGCAAAATCCATTTAACCTGGCCTGACTACCTAACCAGGTGTGAATCCTCACTGAGGTGCAAATTCATTTCTGTATAATAGAAAGGTTACCAATTCACCCCTAGGGAAACAACAAGCGATCAAGGGTAAATCATTTGAATTCAGTTCTAAAATACATAACTAAAAATAAAATAAAATTTCAGAAACAAAAAGATACTGCTGGGATAACTTGCAGGGAATGTTGCTTGTGAAAAATATAGCTTTGATGTGGCTTGATCTAGGAGAAGGTCTGGCCGTGCAATATGGAAGTACTTGTAGATTGTGGTCTATAAGACTCATGCTCCAGCGTTGCAATTAAATCCTCTAAAATATCATATATATCTCAACTGAAGCAGCCTCACTCCTCCACAACATGAGTTACCTTTTAAATTGCTGCCTTCCCAGGGATTTCTTTCACTTAAAGTGATTGCAAAGGAATATTTCATTATTGCGCAATATATATATTTGACACTTCAAATGGTTTTCTTTGGCTTCTAAGGGGCCAGTGGCCATAAAATCTGTCTTGTTTGGAGTGATAAGCATTTGTGAACTCTATGTCATTGTTTGCTATACTACTTTGTTGCACATAATTGTCAACATATATGATAAACTAGCTTTGGAAGTGCAAAGGTCCATCATGTTTCACTGTGCAGTACAGCAACATGTCAGCTGCAGTACAGATGTGGGGGTAGGTCACTCATAGCCTTTGCAGTAGATTTATCAAATTGTTAATTGTGTCAAAATCATTAAATATGATAGAATTTATAATAGTTTTTGTTTGACAGCACTGATAACTGAAAATGAAAAGGTTAAAACTATAACTTTATATTCTCAATGACGTGTCTTCTAAAATATATGAAATCAGTATTTATTAAAAGATTAGCTTAAAACTTGTCTAAAAGTTAGAAATTATTCCTGCTCCTTTTCAATGAAGGCAATAGAAAGAAAGAGTTGCCAAAACACAATCATGAACTTTTAATTGTCTCATTTGACATGCAGTTCGCTTCTTTAAATAATTGTACCAAATCTCATTGGCACCATCATATAGGTGACATAATGTTAATTAATCCTTTTAAAGTTATATGTGTTAGGAAAGGTATTACATACTTGTGTGACTATGAAATATATTACATAATTTCAGCAGAGAATAATCCCCAGTTTATGTGAGAAACAAAGTAGATGAAAGCTAAAAGCTTAATCTGCTAGAGATACATATTAAGAGGATAAAATAATAAAATAACAGCAGAAAGAATAGAAACAAAACATTAACTCAAACACACATGTCCTACCAGGTTTATTTTGACTTAAATGATAGCAGATGTCCATTGTCACCACTGGAGCAGTCTGGAAATCTTTATCATAAAGTCTAAGGTTACATTTAAGTATGATGCAACTACATTTGATTAAAATATTAATAAAGGTAATAAGCAATAACATTAACAAAGCATGAAATTTTACAGACTGTTTTCTAACCACAGAAATTAAAATATTAATATTATCTGCATATTGCAGATACAGAACCCAAGGCCCCAATGGTTTACATAAATTTGCCAAGACAATAAGTTAATAGCTATATAAACTGAAACAAAACAGAATTTCAGGACCCCAAACTTATAATGACAAAGAGAAAGTTAAGCTTGGGAATTGAGTCATACAAAAAACTGTCTTCCTTTTGTTCCCAAACAGATAGCTGTGATGATAGAAGGCCACATATCTCCCCAGATGGCTTCCGTTACAAATTACTCACAAGGAAATTTCTGGTGGACTTCAAAACCTTTCCAAATATATATTTCCCACAAAATAGTCCTAAAACAGAGATAAGTTGATTTTCACCATATAATTTAAATTAACACCTTATCTTCACAGGCATGGGACAAAAACAAGAATAAAAATCATCCTTCTGCCCACCCAAAAGGAATGACAAATGCATGGTATACTTCTTCCTCTACTCTATCTTTTCATATGTTTTCTGTATCTTATGTAAAATGTAAATCTACTCCTTGCAGGAGGAATGTACAATTGGCAATTCTTCTAACTCCTTTTCTCTCAGGTAAAATGTAGATTCATTGAGCCCTCATCAAAGCCTTGCAAGAATGTAATCACTTGCCTCATTTCCTATCCTCCCTCGCCCTCTTTTTCCTTTCTTCCCTACCTTCCTGCCTGTTCTTTCCCCTTTAAATATTGAAATCCAACCAGATGCAGTGGCACACGATTGAAATCTTAGCACTTTGGGAGGCCAAAGAGAGCAGATCATTTAAGGCCTGAGGTTTGAGACCATCCTGGCCAACATGGTGAAACCCCGTCTCTACTAAAAATACAAAATATTAATCTGGCGTGGTGATGGACGCCTGTAATCCCAGCTACTTGGGAGGCTGAGGCAGGGGAATCACTTGAACACCGAAGGCAGAGGTTGCAGTGAGTCAAGGTTGTGCTGTTGCACTCCAGCCCTAGGCAACAAGAGTGAAACTACATCTCAAAAAAAAAAGAAAAGAAAAAAAAAACAACTTGAAATTCTCAAATAACTTTTTTGGAAAATCAAGGATCAGCGATGTTACTGCTGTGATTTGTGTTTCTTCTTAAGCACGTCTTCAAGCTTCGCAAAACAAATCTCTACATCAAGACCTGGCTGAATTATTATTCAGTTTACAACACCAAGTTTTAAATAGAGACTGTGACTACTGACATGGACTCTTAACAATTACACTATGACTCTTCTTGCCAGAATACAGAGATCAAATATTCAGGCAGCCCACCTGGATATCACCTCTCTACCCCAAAGATATCTATTCTTCATAGAAACATAATGACATTGAAAAAAAATATCATTTATTGGTTCATCTTTAGTTTGGCATGTATAAATACTTCATAACTCATATGACCATTTTTTAATTACATAAACTTTCTAAAACTATTTCTTCATTTAATTCAGTTTAAGAATTATCTAGGCAGTTGGGTTAAAATGCAGCTTTGTGGAGGAGATTCTATTTTTTCAAATTGTGCTTATGAATATGCGTATTTAAATGTTAAAAGATAACTGTGAGGTAGGTGATATATGGGTAACATTATGAGAAACATGACCACCATAATCATCTTTTAAAATCATAAGCAATTTCTGTCTTCCCAGATGAATTTCAACATTATATAACTTAGAGCCCTTCCTATATAAAAATATCACACCAGAAACATAAAACTGATACAAAATCTTTATTTCCTTTGCAATGGTAAATTGCTAGATCTTAGATTTATTATTTGAGACATTTAGTGGAAGGAAAAGCATTCACAAGATTTATTGTGTTCAAATGTTTACAAAATAAAATATTACATATCATTGCTATTATCAATCCTTACAGTAAATATGCTGTCTTCCAGGGAGATTGGAAATGTTGCAGATGCTAAGCACTCTGTAAGCCAAGATCCTTGAAGGACAACCACGGTAGAAGCAATGAACCAAAAGTAAAACTCTGTTAAAGACACAGGCTTTGTTGCACTGATAATGCATAATCACCTAGCCTTCCCTGACTGAAAGTATGTATTACTTCCTCTTCTGCCCAAAAGATTGTAGAAGATATTTGTCATTTTTTGGCTGCCCATCAATCAAGTCCTAAGACCCTTCCTTTGCCACCCCTTATTGCACTTAAAGAGATAACGTTTATGGGAGGAGAGCGTTGCCTTCACCTCAGAAGCACAAGGGGATGGTTACCCTTCCCACTGCTCTGCCCCAGCCTGGGAAATTGACAAATGTCTGCGTCTCAGACATTTGGAAACTCTATTCCAGAAACTTTGAGTTTTGAGTGATGGTGAATTAAGCTGTTGCAGCCATGGCCCTTTGTAACAGCAACTGCTTATAAACCTCCTTATAAATACGTTTTTCTCCTCAATGTATTTTATAGATGTCCAGCTTCCTGATGATTTCATCAACCCTTAAATAGCCTTCACATATATAATTATTATTGCTATATATCATATGCATTCTGTTATTGTTGCTATTACTTAATACATGGAGAATCAGATGTGTTTCTTGTAACCCAGAACCTTAACTGAGAGTGCTTGTCTTAAGAATCATTGTTTGAAGAATAGACTAGGAATAAAGGGATTTAAGCAAAAAATTGTTTTTTTCCTTTTAAATACTAAGTGTTTTTGTTAATTCTTTCAATTATTCTTGTTGTTATTTTAAAATGTAGTAAATATATTTATTTTATTTTGAGACTGGGTCTTACTCTGCCACCCAGGATGGAATGCACTGGCACAATTTCAGCTCACTGCAATCTGCACCTCCCAGGATCAACAAACCCTTCCATCTCAGCCTCCTGAGTAGCTAGGAATACAGATGTGTGCTGCCACACCCAGCTACTATTTTTGTTTTTGGTATTTTTTGTAAAGACTAGGGTTCACCATAATGCCCAGGTTGGTCTCAAACTCCTGGTCTCAAGTAATATGCCCCCTTGGCCTCTTAAAGTGCTGGGATTACAGGCATGAGCCACTGTGCTCAGGCAAAACTTAATAAATTAGAATCTTTCTTCTTTAGAGGAGATAATATACTTTGAGCTATATAAAAACTCACTGTTTTATGGTTCAGCTATTGTGAGGTTTTCATACACACACATCAGCTATACACAAGCTTCTTTTCAATACCTTATCAATTTTTTTTTTGCCATTCTCTAACTTCCAAGTATATTTGGCTTTTAGCCACTGTATCCTTCCTTGTTAATGCTTAACTTGTTTAAATTTTAGGAAGTAAATATTTGATTCATGTTTCTGTAACTATAGTGTTGTTGGAGTCTGACATTAAACAGCTACAGTCACTAAATTCATAGCCTTCCTTCGGCTTAAACAATTAAATAGTGGAATATGCTCCTATATGTAATCATTAATTGGATCATTTCATTATTGTATCCTGTTTCTACACATTGTTAAATACACTTTATGTAAATAGGGGATTTTTTTGCATTTGTTTGCTTTGTTTTTAAGCAGAATTCCTTTTATTTATTTATTTTTTTCCTGGAGACTTTGCTGCTTTTTCTTTCTCCTTAATTTTTTTTTCTCTCTCTATGTCTCTTCCTGACATCTAAAACATGGTTTCTAACACCATTGTGAGATACAGCTAAGAACCAAGATTTTAAACAGATTTCTTCCTCAATTCCAGATTCAGCCAACTGCCTACCTATTATATTCACTTGAGTGTCAAATAGATACATCAAACCTCTCTGTTTTTGCAAACTTCACATTTTTTTATTTTATCCTTGTCCCTCAAATGCAATTTTCAATTTTTCTCTCATCATTTATTTAGATGCTTGAACCAAAATTTTATTCTAGATGCAGCCCCCTCTTTAAGTCATAACTCCTGTCCCAACTCGTCTTCTGGTCCTACTAGCAATTACTTGGAAAATATATTCTGAACTAACTCACTTTTAAATACCTCAACGATTACTCAGGTCCAGGCATAATTATCATTTTTGGAGATTACTGGAAAAGCCTGCTAAACTGGTGCCCTGTTACTATTTCTAAGTCCCTCAGAATGCTTTCATCAGAAAAGACACACTTTAATTGTAAAAATAAACATCCAACGAATTTCCCTTGTGTCGATAGCCTTTCAATCCACCTGCTATGGCAATGGTATGGCTCTTGTGTCGCTCATCATTGCCACATGACATCCCAGTTGCTCCTCTTTATTCCCAAAGGACTTCTCTTTGACCTGAAGGCACTAAAGACCCTAAGTTTGTTTCTGCTGTGGATGTTCATATGTGCCCTCTGCCTGTACAGTTCTTGCTCAGATATTTGCATGTCTTATTCTGTCACCTATTCACCTTGTCAGTTCAAATTCCACCACATTAGAGAGATAGTTTCTTATCATGTTCATCAGGTAAGAAAATGTTTGATTTCAAATTTAAAAGCCACATACACACACCTTCAATTATCAGAGACTTAAAGGGCAAGGAGCATTTTTCTCAGGTAAAGAGAATTCTGATAGTAAATAATTTCTGGATGAGTTCACCTGCTCAACAATGCCATCAAGGGCCCACATTCTTCTTTTTAAATTATTTTTATTTGTAATTACTATGAATACATACTCGTTGTACATATTTGTAGAGTTCATGTGATATATTGATACAAACATATGTAGCAACTGCCCCCTCTCTCTTCCTCCTGCTTTGGCTCTATGAAGTGCAGGCTCCTGCTTTGCCTTCTGCCATTATTTTAAGTTTCCTGAGGCCTCTTCAGAAGCCAAGCAGATGCCAGGATCATGATTCTTGTACAGCCTGCAGAATGACGAGCCTATTAAACCTCCTTTCTTTATAAATTTCCCAGTCTCAGGTATTACTTTACAGCAATGTGAGACAGATGAATACATAAATTTCACATAAGTGAAAATTAAACTAGCTTGATTTTTGAACATAACTGAAACTTTGAGTTTATTTTGTTTAAATCCTTCAAATAATCCTAAGTAAAACTTAAGTCATCTTCCCAAACTGGTATAAGATAATCACTTGCAAGCAATCCTCTTCCACATGGAAACGTCCATTGTAATATCCAATCATTGTAAAGGTTAAATGACTTCCTCATTGTAAGACATCCTGTAAAAACATGCTTCTTACCACTTTTCAGTTTGACGTCTCCAGGATCTCTATACATACGTTTTAGATTTTTCTTAATTTGATCTTATTTTATTTTTTACTTTATATGGCAAAAGAGACCTTGTGAATGTAAGTTACTGATTATGAAATGAATATATTATCCTGTGTTATCTGGGAGACCCAATGTGTTAGCAAGAGCCCTTATAATATATAGGAAGCAGGAGGGTCAGAATCTTTAGGAGATGTGATTAAGAAAGCAGAGGCCATAATGAATGGTCTGTTGGCAGCCAGCCATGAGCTGGGGAATTCAGGCAGCTTCTAGAAGCTTGAAAAATAAGGGAACAAATTCTCCCCTACAGCATCAAGTAAGGAATACAGCCCTGTCTAAAGCTTTTTTTTTTTTTTTTTTTTTTTTTTGTTTTTTGTTTTTTGTTTTTTTTTTGAGACGGAGTCTCGCTCTGTTGCCCGGGCTGGAGTGCAGTGGCCGGATCTCAGCTCACTGCAAGCTCCGCCTCCCGGGTTTACGCCATTCTCCAGCCTCAGCCTCCCGAGTAGCTGGGACTACAGGCGCCCGCCACCTCGCCCAGCTAGTTTTTTGTATTTTTTTTAGTAGAGACGGGGTTTCACCGTGCTAGCCAGGATGGTCTCGATCTCCTGACCTCGTGATCCGCCCGTCTCGGCCTCCCAAAGTGCTGGGATTACAGGCTTGAGCCACCGCGCCCGGCCTAAAGCTTTGTTTTGATCCAGTGATACTATTTTAAACTTTGGATCTCCAGAACTGTAAGATAATAATGGACTTTGTGTTTTTTAATCCACTAAATTTGGGATAATTTGTTATATCAACAATAGGATACTAATGCAACAAAAAGTATAACAGTTTTTTAACATATTACCTTGAAAGCAAAGTATAATTTTATCAAAGGATGTAAAAAAAAATCTGCAAATCAATATTAATCAAATATCTTTTGTTGTTGTTGTTGTTGAGACAGAGTCTCGCTCTGTCGCCCAGGCTGGAGTGTAGTGGCCGGATCTCAGCTCACTGCAAGCTCCGCCTCCCGGGTTTACGCCATTCTCCTGCCTCAGCCTCCCGAGTAGCTGGGACTACAGGCGCCCGCCGCCTCACCCGGCTAGTTTTTTGTATTTTTTAGTAGAGACGGGGTTTCACCGTGTCAGCCAGGATGGTCTCGATATCCTGACCTCGTGATCGGCCCGTCTCTGCCTCCCAAAGTGCTGAGATTACAGGCTTGAGCCACCGCGCCCGGCCCAAATATCTTGTAATACACAAATATTCTAAGATAACATTTAAAATAATCACAACTGCCAAATAAATCCTTCAATGCTATTATCTAACTAATTATACACATCAGAATGAGGCATTGCTAATAAATGATTGTGTTTAGCTCTGCATATATTACTTTATGGGTCAGGAAATTTCAGTCTGTGCTGTCTCTCAGGTCTTTGATATAATGAGAAGAGAGAACTTTATATCTTTTTGATTTAATGCTTCATGGTGAAAATCTTCATTTTCTGTTATATGCTGTAAATATATATTGCCTAGAAATAAGTACATGTATTTATATTTATGTTCATTTCTAAAGAATATTAAAGGTAATATCACTCGACTTTCTAAAATAGTAGTTCATCATTTAATATAACACAAATGCTCAAGAGAAGTCATGTGACTATCCATGCTTTGATATAAAAGTTATGACTTTTGCCTTTCCTAGAGTGTGAAGAAAGTCCTGGGAATTCTGAAGGTATTACCTATATTCTGCAAAGCAGTACTTGCTATTTCTAATACATATTTTTCAGTAATTTATTAGAAGTATTTAAAGTTTAGCAAGTGCTTAAAATGTATGGAAATTCCTGAAAAAAAGTACATAATTTTAAGAGCAAATTTGTTTACATTTCTCCATTATCAGTTTTTCATTAAATTACCAAAATTGTGCAAGGCTTGCAAAAGTTGGTGCTGACGAGTTGATGGGTGCAGCGCACCAACATGACATAAGTATACATATGTAACAAACCTGCACGTTATGCACATGTACCCTAGAACTTAAAGTATAATAAAAAAAAAAAATCAGCAAAAAGCAAAAAAAAAAAACAAACCACTCATCTGTTGATTCTGAGAACTTAGGTTTTTATTCACATTTGGGTTATTGTGAATAATGCTGCGAGTAATATAGTATAGCAGACATCTCTATAATTATTAACAATAATGTATATTTCAAAACTGGTAAAAGAGTAGATTTCAATATTCTCACAACAATGGAGTGATAATTATGGGTAGAGATGTGTATATTGATTAGCCTGATTTGCTCATTCTACCATTCATACATGTATTGAAACATCACGTTGGACTCCATAAACATATACAATTATTATTTTTCAGTCAAAAGTAAAATATATTTGTTAAAATACTTTAATATTGGAATTATATATGGAGTTTTAAAATTTATACATTATAGTTTTTATTTCCTGAAATAAGGGGAAATAAAACGTGGAAGTACCACATTGTGTTGATAAAGGTTTTGAATAGGAATAATGCATATTATTTCTACACATACTTCCATTGCATGCCCATATGTAACCGCATGTGAGGCTGGGATATGTAGCTTTGCCAAGTGACTGGAAAGAAGAACAGGTGTTAGATAAATAGCTAGTGGTCTCTACCCAATGTGGTATGAAACCATGGTGCCTGCCTTTTTATCTTATATGATCTGGCCATAGGAATATATCTGCACATGTCTGTGATCATGTGCACCACTTTTAACCAAGATGATTTTGAAATGATTGTTCATTGCTTTAATTTTATAATGAATATGAAATATTTTAGAACAATAAATATTTAAACAAAGAAACAAACAAACAAAAAAAAAAGGCTTGCAAAAGTTTTGTAAGTCCAGTGATACATTTGAAAATTTAGAAAGTTACCATTATAAAGACAGCAGGATTTCTTTTCTGTAGATGTAAAAGAAATGGAGTGAGAGGGAGTGCCATGGTACAGCAGGGTAGCCTTTAAACCAAAGCTGACAATAGTGGATAATAAAACAAAATAAAAATTTCAATTTTGTAAGAAAGTACTTTTGAAACTAGTGTACTGATTGAAAAAGTTTTATGAATGTTGACAAGCTTATTATAAAAGTTTGATAAACAAAATATGTTAACACCTTAAAACAATAACAAGGACTTCTCTGCAATATACCAAAACAGTGCAGATAGCTGAAGTAAGTAATATAATGTGGTATTGATTTGTGGGTTTTATAGATAGGTGAAGGACTGCTGTAAGATCTTAGACAAGACCTACACATAATTGAAACTTTGTGGAAAGTGTTTTTCAGTATTTGTCAAAACTTAAAATTCATACTACTATAGTTTCTAAAACCATGCTTCAGAAATACACAAACAGGCAAGGAAATGACTAAAACTATATAAATCACTGCATTATTTGTAAGAGGATTTAAATAATCCTTAAATTATAATGATCCCAGGTTATGGAGTAATATGCAATATTTATCAAATATAAATAGTTTTATATTTTCTAAAATGGAAAAAAATGTTCATGACGTAATTTGGAGATAATAATATAGCACATTCAATGTAGTGTTGTCTAGTTAGCTGTGTGGTTGTTTATGCCTCTAAAGCTTTGCAAAAGATCTGTAAAGTTATACCGATAAACAGGCTCTATTTCTGAACACTGGGATGGAGTGTCATTTAGAGGAGGGAATCCCTTTTACTTTATGCACATGAGTAATTTTTAATGTTCTCATCATCACACATTATTTTGAAGATGAATAAATGCTGTTAATATTTTCCTGTATGTTGTATTCTTGATATTTTATTGTCTTTGATTATAGACTACTTTTTAAGTTCATTCTTAGCCTTTTCAGTATACAAGATAATATTTAAGTTGTTATTGAAAATTTACATAATTCTAAAGAAATATTTTTTGAACCCTGTCACAGTGACCTCTTACAACTTATACCTGTTTTGTGACATAATGTGATGACAGTATTTTATCACCATTGACTTACTTCACTTTTATTGAATGATAACGTGTTGTCAGTCTATTTGTTGTTGCAGCATTCAGTATTGGCAGTTCTCAATAAGCATTTATGATTTCCAGTTTTGTGTAGTTTATCTCTATATTTTCTGAGAACTATAATTATACCTAGTGTTAAGTTCATAAGATTTTGATTTGATTGACTATAAAACTAACATATCTAAAGTTAGGTGTGCATAGACATATAATTAATAATAATTAACTTTGCTTCCACCTCATTATTTGCAATCAATACCATTACTGTATAGCTGTATCTCTTAATCCATCATGTAGAATTTGTACATAACATCCATTTGTACTTTATTTTGTATGACTAAAATGTCACCACCTAGTAAGCCCACAGTAGATAAATTGTCTTTGTCCTACTGTGGTATACAAGCTTTCAACATTGTGAAATAAGATGTGTTTCTATTTATTGTAAAACAACAAAATTGTAATTGAAAATGTCTTGACATGCAGTAAATCTTAAAAACAGACCTATATATCAAAATCTTAGGATGATATTTAGTAACTCTTCTGTTTCTATGGTAATTATTCAAAATTTATCGAATATGAGAAAAATATACTTTGCTATAAATGTTTATATAAGATAATGTTTTTAAGGAAAACGTTATCTTATATTCAGAATGTATTTCATATGCCATTATTTATGCCTTTGAAGTGACATTTCAGAGACAGAGAGAGAGAGATATCATACATACATGTCTATGTTAGATTTGCTGTCTTACTAACAAACTTCAAGTCTTGGTGGTTTAACAAACTATGGTTTTATTTCTCACCCAAACTAATTCAGATGTGGGCATATAGCTCTTACATTAGAAAACTATGCCATCTGGAATGAATCTCTCACCTTCAGATTTTCATTCGGGGAAGAGAAATAGAAGGAGAAAGCAAGCAATTGACTGCCACAGGATACAATTTGTAACCTGATATTATTCTCGTATTTCATCGACCATTACTAGTTACACGATCTAGGTCTCATCTAAAAAGAGTTTGAAAATAGGAACATGAGTATTTGGTAAGCTTTAACTGTGGTTGCCATATTATGGCATTAAATAAGAAGAGCTGTGACAAAGAACATTAACATTAAAATCACAAAGATCATCAAATGAACAACATAAATAACTAGGGACAATGCAAAACATGGACTGTCCCTGAGTTAATGCAGGTTACAGTCCTATGAACCAGAAAGACAATTAGTCAAATACAATAAGGTGAGATCCATATCATGATAGTGGAAAAACAAAGCTCTATAGAATCTTAGTTGCTATTTCCATTGCTTTTAAGCACACCTTCCTTTCTGTTTCCTCCTGGGTTATTCTTCCATTTGTCTGAAAAGCTCTCTCTAATCTTTCTACCATAGAAGATAAATTCTCTAAGTTTTGTTTAGTTTTGCAAATATTATTATTTCCTAATTTTTTTTTTTTTTTTTTTTTTTTTTTTTTTTTTTTTTTTTTTTTTTTTTTTTTTTGAGACGGAGTCTCGCTCTGTCGCCCAGGCTGGAGTGCAGTGGCCGGATCGCAGCTCACTGCAAGCTCTGCCTCCCGGGTTCACACCATTCTCCTGCCTCAGCCTCCCGAGTAGCTGGGACTACAGGCGCCCGCCACCTCGCCCAGCTAGTTTTTTGTATTTTTTAGTAGAGACGGGGTTTCACCGTGTGAGCCAGGATGGTCTCGATCTCCTGACCTCGTGATCCGCCCGTCTCGGCCTCCCAAAGTGCTGGGATTACAGGCTTGAGCCACCGCGCCCGGCCTATTTCCTAATTTTTATAACCATTTCACTGAGTAGAAAATTGTGTGAAAAGATTTTATTTTCTAATCTTTAATTCTATTATCTTCTCACTTTTGTTGCCTCTGTTGAAATGTCAGTTGTCAATCTTATTGTACCTTTGAAGGTAATGTATTTATCTTTTTTGATTTGTTTTCTGATTGTTTTTAGACTATTTGCTTTGTTTGTATGCAGCAGTTTTACTTTAATAGAATTTCTTCCTTCCATTCTTGTTCTCTCTGTCTCTCTTTTTCTTTTATGTCCCTAAACTCATTTTGTGTAAGGTTATAGTTCTCCTTAACCCATTGATGCCTAGTGTTTCATTATTAGAATGCTAAGCCTGTGGGACTTATTTATATTATGCTGCTGAAGTTCGTCACCAAGGTCCAATTTTTCAGACAAAAAATTTGCAACCTCAGGCATAAATGGGCTAAATCTATGTATCTTTTATAATAAAAAATTATCAGCAATTATCTCTTTAAACACTACTTCTGCTTCATTTCTCACTTCTCCCTTTGGGATTCAAATTATGTCTAGGTTAGACTTTTGTGCTTGGATCCTAATGCCACTCTTACTCTCTTCTCTGTTTTTAATTTTCTTTCCTTTTGTCCAGTCTAGATATTTTCTATTGAACTGTATTTTTTGAGAAGATATGTTTGTATAAGCATATGCACAAAAATAAGACTGTATGATTATGTGTACAAGACTGGTTTCTTATAACAATTTGAATGGGCAAAACCACAACAATAACCAGAAAAACCTCTTTAGCCAAAAAAAGAATGACTGAATGAATTGTGGATTTAAAAGTTATATATCTATTTTTGTTTGCTTGCTTTTGAATTTTTTATTTTCTTACGTTTTTGGGGAACAGGTGGTATTTGGTTACATGAGTAAGTTATTTAGTGGTGACTAGTGAGATTTTGGTGCACCCATCACCTGAGCAGTATACACTGAAACCAATTTGTAACCTTTTATCCTTCACCCTACTCCCAGTCTTTCCTGTGAGTCTCCAAAGTTAATTGCATCATTCTTATGCTTTTGCATCCCCATAGTTTACCTCCCACTTATGAGTGAAAACATACGATGCTTGGTTTTTGATTCCTGAGTTACTTCACTTAGAATAATAGTCTCCAGTTCTATCCAAGTTGCTGTGAATGCCATTAATTCATTCTTTTCTGTGACTGAGTGGTATTCCATCATATATACATACATATATATATATGTGTATATGATATATGTATCACAGATATCATCATATGTGATATATGTATCACAGTTTCTTTATTCACTCATTGATTGATGGGCATTTGGGCTGGTTTTATATTTTTGGAATTGTGAATTGTGCTGCTATAAACATGTGTGTGCCAGAATCTTTTTTGTATAATGACTTCTTTTCCTCTGAGTAGATACTCAGTAGTGGGATTGCTGGATCAAATGGTACATGTACTTTTAGTTCTTTAAGCAATCTCCACACTGTTTTCCACAGTGGTTGTACTAGTTTACATTCCCATCAACAGTGTAGAAGTGTTTGCTTTTCACATCATCCATGCCAACATCTGTTTGTTTGTTTGTTTGTTTGTTTGTTTGTTTGTTTTTTGCCATTCTTTCAGGAGTAAGGTGATGTTGTATTGTGGTTTTGATTTGCATTTCCCTGATCATTTGTTATTTTGAAAATTTTTTGATATGTTTATCAGGCATTTGTGTATTTTCTTTTGATAATTGTCTATTCATGTTCTTAGCTCACTTTTTGATGGATTTTTTTTTTTCTTGCTCATTTGTTTGAGTTCTTTGTAGATTCTGGATATTAGTCCTCAGTCAGATGTATAGATTGTGAAGATTTTCTCCCAATCTCTGGGTTGTCTGTTTACTCTGCTTGCTGTTCCTTTTGCTGCACAGAAGCTCTTTAGTTTAATTGAGTCCCACCTATTTATCTTTGCTTTTGTTACATTTGCCTCTGTTTTTGGTCATGAAGTCTTTGCCTAAGCCAATGTCTATAAGGGTTTTTCTGATGTTATGTTATAGAATTTTTATAAGCTCAAGTCTTAGATTTAAGTATTTGATCCATCATGAGTTGATTTTCATATAAGGTGAGAGATGAAAATTCATCTTCATTCTCCTACAGGTGGCTTGCCGATTATCTCAGCAACATTTGTTGAATAGGTTGTCCTTTCCCCACTTTATGTTTTTGTTTGCTTTGTCAAAGATCAGTTGGCTGTAAGTGTTTGGGCTTATTTCTGGGTTCCCTATTTTGTTCAATTGGTCTATGTGTCTATTTTTATGCCAATACCATTCTGTTTTGGTGACTATAGTCTTATAGTATAGTTTGAAGTCAAGTAATGTGATGCCTAAAGATTTGCTCTTTTTGCTTAGTCTTGCTTTGGCTATGCAGGCTCTTTTTTTTTTGGTTCCATATGAATTTTAGGATATTTTGCTAGATCTCTGAAGAATAATGGTGGTATTTTGATGGGAATTACATTGAACTGTTAGATTGCTTTTGGCAGTAGGGTCATTTTCACAATATTGATTCTATTGATCTGTGAACATGGAATGTGTTTCCATTTGTGTCATCTGTGATTTCTTTCAGCAGTGTTTTGTAGTTTCACTTGTAGAAGTCTTTCATCTCATTGGTTAGCTATATTCTTAAGTATTGTATTATTATTATTTCCTGCTATTTTTAAAAGGGTTGAGTTCTTGATTTAATTCTCAGCTTGGTTGCTGTTGGTGTATAGCAGAGCTACTGATTTGTATACATTAATTTTGCATCCTAAATCTTTGCTGAATTTATTTATAGCTCTATAACATTTTTGGATGGGTCTTGAGGGTTTTGGAGGTCTACAATCATATCATCAGTGACCAGAGACAGTTTAACTTCCTTTTTCCAAATTTGTATGCCTTTATTTCTTCCTTTTGTCTAATTGCTCTGAGTAGGACTTTCAGTACTATGTTCAACAGAAGTTGTGTGAGTGGGCATCTTTTTCTTGTTCCAGTTCTCAGAGGGAATGCTTTCAACTTTTGCCCATTTGGATGGCTGTGGGTTTGTCATAGATGACTTTTATTACATTGAGGTTTGTTATTTGTATGCCAGTTTTGCCAAGGGTTTTAATAATAAAGGGATGCTGAATGTTGTCAAATGTTTTCTTTGCATCTATTGAGATGATCATATGATGATTGTTTTTAATTCTCCTTATATGGTGTATCACATTTATTGACTTGTGTATGTTTTTTTTCTATTTATTTATTTATTTATTTATTTATTTATTTATTTATTATACTTTAAGTTCTAGGGTACAGGTGCATAACGTGCAGGTTTGTTACATATGTATACTTGTGTCATGTTGGTGTGCTGCACCCATCAACTCATCAGCACCCATCAATTCGTCATTTATATCAGGTATAACTCCCAATGCAATCCCTCTTCCCTTCCTCTTCCCCATGATAGGCCCCGATGTGTGATGTTCCCCTTCCCGAGTCCAAGTGATCTCATTGTTCAGTTTCCACCTATGAGTGAGAACATGCGGTGTTTGATTTTCTGTTCTTGTGATAGTTTGCTAAGAATGATGGTTTCCAGCTGCATCCATGTCCCTAAAGAGGACACAAGCTCATCCTTTTTTATGGCTGCATATTATTCCATGGTGTATATGTGCCACATTTTCTTAATCCAGTCTGTCACAGATGGACATTTCGGTTGATTCCAAGTCTTTGCTATTGTGAATAGTGCCACAATAAACATACGTGTGCATGTGTCTTTATAGCAGCATGATTTATAATCCTTTGGGTATATACCCAGTAGTGGGATGGCTGGGTCATATGGTACATCTACTTCTAGATCCTTGAGGAATCCCCATACTGTTTTCCATAATGATTGAACTAGTTTACAATCCCACCAACAGTGTAAAAGTGTTTCTATTTCTCCACGTCCTCTCCAGTACCTGTTGTTTCCTGCCTTTTTAATGATTGCCATTCTAACTGGTGTGAGATGGTATCTCATTGTGGTTTTGATTTGCATTTCTCTGATGGCCAGTGATGATGAGCATTTTTTCATGTGTCTGTTGGCTGTATGAATGTCTTCTTTTGAGAAATGTCTGTTCATATCCTTTGCCCACTTTTTAATGGGGTTGTTTGTTTTTTTCTTGTAAATTTGTTTGAGTTCTTTGTAGGTTCTGGATATTAGCCCTTTGTCAGATGAGTAGATTGCAAAAATTTTCTCCCATTCTGTTCACTCTGATGGTAGTTTCTTTTGGTGTGCAGAAGCTCTTTAGTTTAATTAGATCCCATTTGTCAATTTTGGCTTTTGCTGCCATTGCTTTTGATGTTTTAGACATGAAGTCCTTGCCCATGCCTATGTCTTGAATGGTACTACCTAGGTTTTCTTCTAGGGTTTTTATGGTATTAGGTCTAACATTTAAGTCTCTAATCCATCTTGAATTAATCTTCGTACAAGGAGTAGGGAAAGGATCCAGTTGCGGCTTTCTACTTATGGCTAGCCAATTTTCCCAGCACTATTTATTAAATAGGGTATCCTTTCCCCATTTCTTGTTTCTCTCATGTTTGTCAAAGATCAGATGGCTGTAGATGTGTGGTATTATTTCTGAGGACTCTGTTCTGTTCCATTGGTCTATATCTCTGTTTTGGTACCAGTATCATGCTGTTTTGGTTACTGTAGCCTTGTAGTATAGTTTGAAGTCAGGTAGCGTGATGCCTCCAGCTTTGTTCTTTTGACTTAGGACTGTCTTGGTAATGCGAACTCTTTTTTGGTTCCATATGAACTTTAAAGCAGTTTTTTCCAATTCTGTGAAGAAAGTCATTGGTAGCTTGATGGGGATGGCATTGAATTTATAAATAACCTTGGGCAGTATGGCCATTTTCACCATACTGATTCTTCCTATCCATGAGCATGGTATGTTCTTCCATTTGTTAGTGTCCTCTTTGATTTCACTGAGCAGTGGTTGGTAGTTCTCCTTGAAGAGGTCCCTTACATCCCTTGTAAGTTGGATTCCTAGGTATTTGATTCTCTTTGAAGCAATTGTGAATGGAAGTTCATTCCTGATTTGGCTCTCTATTTGTCTGTTACTGGTGTATAAGAATGTTTGTGATTTTTGCACATTAATTTTGTATCCTGAGACTTTGCTGAAGTTTCTTATCAGCTTAAGGAGATTTGGGGCTGATACAATGGGGTTTTCTAAATATACAATCATATCATCTGCAAACAGGGACAATTTGACTTCTTCTTTTCCTAACTGGATACCCTTGATTTCTTTCTCTTGCCTGATTGCCCTAGCCAGAATTTCCAACACTATGTTGAATAGGAGTGGTGAGAGAGGGCATCCCTGTGTTGTGCCAGTTTTCAAAGGGAATTTTTCCAGTTTTTGCCCATTCAGTATGATATTGGCTGTGGGTTTGTCATAAATAGCTCTTATTATTTTGAGGTACGTTCCATCGATACCAAATTTATTGAGCGTTTTTAGCATGAAGGGCTGTTGAATTTTGTCAAAAGCCTTTTCTGCATCTATTGAGATAATCATGTGGTTCTTCTCTTTGGTTCTGTTGATATGCTGGATTACGTTTATTGATTTGCGTATGTTGAACCAGCCTTGCATCCCAGGGATGAAGCCCACTTAATCATGTTGGATAAACTTTTTATGTGTTGCTGAATTCGGTTTGCCAGTATTTTATTGAGGATTTTTCCATTGATGTTCATCAGGGATATTGGCCTAAAATTTTCTTTTTTTGTTGTGTCTCTGCCAGGCTTTGGTATCAGGATGATGTTGGCCTCATAAAATGAGTTAGGGAGGATTCCCTCTTTTTCTATTGATTGGAATAGTTTCAGAAGGAATGGTACCAGCTCCTCCTTGTACCTCTGGTAGAATTCAGCTGTGAATCCATCTGATCCTGGACTTTTTTTGGTTGGTAGGCTATTAATTATTGCCTCAATTTCAGAGCCTGCTATTGGTCTATTCAGGGATTCACCTTCTTCCTGGTTTAGTCTTGGGAGAGTGTAAGTGTCCAGGAAATTATCCATTTCTTCTAGATTTTCTAGTTGATTTGCGTAGAGGTGTATATAGTATTCTCTGATGGTAGTTTGTATTTCTGTGGGGTCAGTGGTGATATCCCCTTTATCATTTTTTATTGCGTCTATTTGATTCCTCTCTCTTTTCTTCTTTATTAGTCTTGCTAGCAGTCTGTTAATTTTGTTGATTTTTTCAAAAACCAACTCCTGGATTCATTGATTTTTTGGAGGGTTTTTTGTGTCTCTATCTCCTTCTAGCTTTTGAATGTGTTTGCTCTTGCTTCTCCAGTTCTTTTAATTGTGATGTTAGAGTGTCAATTTTAGATCTTTCCTGCTATCTCTTGTGGGCATTTAGTGCTGTAAATTTCCCTCTACACACTGCTTTAAATGTGTCCCAGGGATTCTGGTATGTTGTATCTTTGTTCTCATTGGTTTCAAAGAACATCTTTATTTCTGCCTTCATTTCGTTATGTACCCAGTAGTCATTCAGGGGCAGGTTGTTCAGTTTCCATGTAGTTGAGTGGTTTTGATTGAGTTTCTTAGTCCTGAGTTCTAGTTTGATTGCACTGTGGTCTGAGAGACAGTTTGTTATAATTTCTGTTCTTTTACATTTGCTGAGGAGTGCTTTACTTCCAATTATGTGGTCAATTTTGGAATAAGTGCGATGTGGTGCTGAGAAGAATGTATATTCTGTTGATTTTGGGTGGAGAGTTCTATAGATGTCTATAAGGCCACTTGGTGCAGAGATGAGTTCAATTCCTGTATATCCTTGTTTACTTTCTGTCTCATTGATCTGTCCAATGTTGACAGTGGAGTGTTGAAGTCTCCCATTATTATTGTATGGGAGTCTAAGTCTCTTTGTAAGTCTCTCAGGACTTGCTTTATGGATTTGGGTGCTCCTGTATTTGGTGTATATATATTTAGGATAGTTAGCTCTTCCTGTTGAATTGATCCCTTTACCATTATGTAATGGCCTTTTTTGTCTCTTTTGATCTTTGATGGTTTAAAGTCTATTTTATCAGAGACTAGGATTGCAACCCCTTCTTTTTTTCTGTTCTCCATTTGCTTGGCAGATCTTCCTCCATCCCTTTATTTTGAGCCTATGTATGTCTCTGCATGTGAGATGGGTCTCCTGAATACAGCAGACTGATGGGTCTTGACTCTTTATCCAGTTTGCCAGTCTGTGTCTTTTAATCGGACCATTTAGTCCATTAACACTTAAGGTTAATATTGTTATGTGTGAACTTGATCCTGTCATTATGATATTAACTGGTTATTTTGCTCTTTGGTTGATGCAGTTTCTTCCTAGCCTCGATGGTCTTTACATTTTGGCATGTTTTTGCAATGGCTGGTACCGGTTGTTCCTTTCCATGTTTAGGGCTTCCTTCAGGGTCTCTTGTAAGGCAGGCCTGGTGGTGACAAAATCTCTAAGCATTTGCTTATCTGTAAAGGATTTTATTTTTCCTTCACTGATGAAATTGAGTTTGGCTGGATATGAATTCTGGGTTGAAAATTCTTTAAGAACGTTGAATATTGGCCCCCACTCTCTTCTGGCTTCTAGAGTTTCTGCCGGGAGGTCTGCTGTTAGTCTGATGGGCTTCCCTTTGTGGGTAACCCGACCTTTCTCTCTGGCTGCCCTTAAGATTTTTTCCTTCATTTCAACTTTGGTGAATCTGACAATTATGTGTCTTGGAGTTGCTCTTCTGGAGGAGTATCTTTGTGGCGTTCTCTGTATTTCCTGAATTTGAATGTTGGCCTGTCCTACTACGTTGGGGAAGTTCTCCTGGATGATATCCTGAAGAGTGTTTTCCAACTTGGTTCCATTTTCCCCCTTACTTTCAGGCACCCCAATCAGATGTAGATTTGGTCTTTTTACATAATCCCATACTTCTTGCAGGCTTTGTTCATTTCTTTTTCTTCTTTTTTCTTTTGGTTTCTCTTCTCGCTTCATTTCATTCATTTGATCCTCAATCGCTGATACTCTTTCTTCCAGTTGATCAAGTCAGTTACTGAAGCTTGTGGATTTGTCACGTATTTCTCGTGTCATGGTTTTCATCTCTGTCATTTCGTTTATGACCTTCTCTGCATTAATTATTCTAGCTATCAATTCTTCCACTCTTTTTTCAAGATTTTTGTTTCTTTGCACTGGGTACGTAATTCCTCCTTTAGCTCTAAGAAGTTTGATGGACTGAAGCCTTCTTCTCTCATCTCGTCAAAGTCATTCTCTGACCAGCTTTGATCCCTTGCTGGCGATGAGCTGTGCTCCTTTGCAGGGGGAGATGCGCTCTTATTTTTTGAATATCCAGCTTTTCTGCCCTGCTTCTTTCCCATCTTTGTGGTTTTATCTGCCTCTGGTCTTTGATGATGGTGACGTACTGATGGGGTTTTGATATAGGTGTTCTTCCTGTTTGATAGTTTTCCTTCTAAGAGTCAGGACCCTCAGCTGTAGGTCTGTTGGAGATTGCTTGAGGTCCACTCCAGACCCTGTTTGTCTGGGTATCAGCAGAGTTTTCGGAAGATAGAATATTGCTGAACAGCGAGTGTACCAGTCTGATTCTTACTTTGGAAGCTTCCTCTCAGGGGTGTACTCCTCCCTGTGAGGTGTGGGGTGTCAGACTGCTCCTATTGGGGGATGTCTCCCAGTTAGGCTACTCAGGGGTCAGGGACCCACTTCAGCAGCAGTCTGTCCATTCTCAAATCTCAACTTCCATGTGGGGAGATCCACTGCTCTCTTTAAAGCTGTCAGACAGAGTCGTTCGCATCTGCACAGACCTATGCTGCTTCCCCTTTTGTTGTTTAGCTGTGCCCTGTCCCAAGAGGTGGAGTCTACAGAGACA
This sequence comes from Trachypithecus francoisi, assembly GCF_009764315.1. Lineage (NCBI taxonomy): Eukaryota > Metazoa > Chordata > Mammalia > Primates > Cercopithecidae > Trachypithecus > Trachypithecus francoisi. The sequence goes on along the minus strand of NW_022681463.1, from coordinate 51,722,147 downwards.
GGCAGGTTTCTTTGAGCTGCTGTGAGCTCCACCTAGTCGAGCTTCCCAGCGGCTTTGTTTACCTACTTAAGCCTCAGCAATGCGGGCGCCCCTCCCCCAGCCTCACTGCTGCCTTGCAGTTAGATCGCAGACTGCTGTGCTAGCAATGAGGGAGGCTCTGTGGCCGTGGGACCCTCCCGGCCAGGTGCAGGTATAATCTCCTGGTGTGCCCGTTTGCTTAAAGCACAGTATTGGGGTGGGAATTACCCAATTTTCCAGGTGTTGTGTGTCTCAGTTCCCCTGGCTAGGAAAAGGGATTCCCTTCCCCCTTGTGCTTCCCAGGTGAGGCAATGCCTCACCCTGCTTCAGCTCTCGCTGGTCGGGCTGCAGCAGCTGACCAGCACCGATTGTCTGGCACTCCCCAGTGTGATGACCCCAGTACCTCAGTTGAAAATGCAGAAATCCCCGGTCTTCTGTGTCGCTTGCGCTGGGAGTTGGAGACTGGATCTCTTCCTATTCGGCCATCTTGCTCCGCCCCCCCAGACTTGTGTATGTTAAACCATCCCTGTATCCCTGGTATGAAACCCACTTATCATGGTGGATTATCTTTTTGATATGCTTTTGGAGTCAGTTAGCTAGTGTTTTGTTAAGGATTGTTGCATCTTGGTTCATCATGGATATTAATCTGTAGTTTTTGTTGTTGTTATTGTTGTTGTTGTTGTTGTTATGTCCTTTCCTGGTTTTGATATTAGGGTGATATTGACTTTATAGAATGATTTAAGGAGATTTCTCTATTTCTCTATATTGTGTAATAACGTCAATAGAATTGTTACCAATTTTTCTTTGAATGTCTGATAGAATTCAGCTGTAAATACATCTGTACCTGGATTCTTTTTTTGTTGGTAATTTTCTTATTACTATTTCAATCTCACTGCTTGTTATTGATCTGTTTCAGGGTTTCTAATTCTTCCTCATTTAGGCTGGGAAGTTTGTATATTTCCAGGAATTTCTTCATCTTCTCTAGGTTTTCTAGTTTATATACATAAAGGTATTCATAGCAGACTTGAATAATCTTTTGTATTTCTGTGGTGATAGTAAAGTCTCCCATTTCATGTTTAATTGCACTTATTTGGATCATCAATCTTATTTTCTTGGTTAATTTTCTTAATGGTTTATCAACTTTATTTAACTCTTCAAAGAATGAGCTTTTTGTTTCACTTATCTTTTCCATTTTTTTGTTTAAATTTTATTTGGTTCTCCTCTGATTATTATAATTTCTTTTATTCTGGTGGGTTTGGGTTTTTTTTGTTCTTGTTTATGTGGTTCCTTGAGGTGTGACCTTAGGGAACTAATGACATTTTGATGTAGGCATTTAAGGCTCTGAACCCTTGGCTGTATCCTAGTGGTTTTGATAGTTTGTGTCACTGTTATCATTCAGTTTGAAGTTTTTTGTTGTTGTTGTTTTTTGTTTTTTTAATTTCCGTCTTGATTTCATTATTGACCCAATTATCATTCAGGAGCAGGTTATTTGATTCCCATGTATTTGCATGGTTTTGAAGTTTCCTTTAGAGTTCCTTTAGAGTTGATTTCCAATTTTATTCCACTGTTGTCTAAGAGAGTGCTTGATATAATTTTAATTTTCTTAAATTTATTGAGATTTATTTTGTGTCCTATCATATGGTCTATATTGGAGAAATTTCCATTAGCTGATGAATAGAATGTATATTCTGCAGTTACTGGGTAGAATGTTCTGTAAATAACAAGTCCATTAGTCCTAGGGTATATTTTAAATCCATTGTGTCTTTGTTGATTTTCTTCCTTGATGACCTGTCTAGTGCTGTCAGTGGAGTATCAAAGTCCTTCATTATTGTTGTGTTGCTGTCTCACTCATTTCTTAGGTCTAGTAGCAATTGTTTTATAAATTTGGGCGTTTCAGTGTTAGGTGCATTTATATATAGGATTGTGGTATTTTTCCCATTAGACAAGGCCTTTTATCATTATATAATGCTCCTTTTTGTCTTTTTTTTTTTAAACTGCTGTGACTTTCAAGTTTGTTTTGTGTGATATAAGAATAGCTACTCCTGCTCACTTCTGGTGTTCATTTGCAAGGAATGTCTTTTTCCACCCCTTTACCTTAAGTTTATGCAAATTTTTATGTGTTAGTTGACTCTCTTGAAGACAGGAGGTTCTTGGTTGGTGAATTATTTTCCATTATGCAACTCTGTGTATCTCTTAAGTGGAGCATTTATGCCATTTACATTCAATGTTAGTAATGAGATGTGAGATATTATTTCGTTCATCATGCTATTCATTGCCTGAATACGTCTGGTTTTTTAAATTGTATTTTTGTTTTATAGGTCCTATGAGAGTTATGTTTTAAAGAAGTTCTATTTTGATGTATTTCCAGGATTTGTTTCAAGATTTAGAGCTCCTTTTAGTAGTTATTGTAGCGCAGGCTTGGTAGTGGCGAATTCTCTCAACATTTGTTAGTGTGAAAAAAGCTGTATCTTTCCTTTATTTATGAAGCTTAGTTTCACTGGATATAAATTTGGATGATAATTGTTTTGTTTAAGGAGGCTGAAGATAGGGCCCCAATTCCTTTGAGCTTGTAGGATTTCTGCTGAAAATCTTCTGTTAATCTGATAGATTTTCTGTTATAGTTTACCTGGTGCTTTTGCCTCACATCTCTTAAGATTCTTTCCTTTGTCTTGAATTTAGGTAACCTGCTGACAATGTGCCTATACAATTATCTTTTTGTAATAAATTTCCTAGGTGTTCTTTGAGCTTCTTATTTTGGATGTCTAGATCTCTAGCAAGGTGGGGACGTTTTTCTCCAATATACTCCCAAATATATTTTCTAAACTTTTAGATTTTTCTCGTCTTCAAGAATGCCAATTATTCTTAGGTTTGGTCATTTAACACAATCCCAAACTTCTTTGAGGCCTTGTTTATTTTGTCTATTCTTTTTTCTTTGTCTTAGTTGGATTTGGTCATTTCAAAATCCTTGTCTTTAAACTCTGAATTTTTTGTTTCCACTTGTTTGATTCTATTGCTGAGATTTTCCATTGCATTTTATATTTCTCTAAGTGTGTCCTTTATTTCCTGAAGTTGTGATTGTTTTTATTTATGCTATTTATTTCAGTGAAGGTTTCTCCTCTCATATCTTGTATCTTTTTTTTTTTTTTTTAATTTCCTTAAGTTGGACTTTACCTTTCTCTGGTGCCTCCTTGATTAGATTAATAATCAACTTTCTGAAATCTATTTCAGGCTATTCTTCTTGGTTTGGATCCATTGATGGTGAGCTAGGGTGATTTTGGGGGGTGTTAAAGAACCTTGTTTTGTCATGTCACCAGAATTGTTTTTCTGGTTCCTTCTCATTTGGGTAGGGTTATGTCAGAGGGAAGATCTGAGGCTCAGAGCAGGCTGCGAGTTGGGATATGAACTCCAAAAAATCCTCACAGACCTTTTCATGTTGTTCTAGAACAAACTCCAGCCTTTACATTCAGGAAAGTCCAGCTATTGAACTGTATTTTAATTTACTATGCCTGTTTTTCTTATGTCTATCCTGTTGTTCAACCCATGTATTGGCTTATCAAAATCATTTGTGTTTAGAACTAAGATTTTCATTTCAATCTTTTTTTTTTTTTTGCATATTATATTTCTCCTATTGAAATCTCCATGATTTCATTTATTACCTCTCTTTTTTATTATTGATTCTGAATCATGTTAATAATACTACTTAAACTCTTCTTTTACCAGTTAAATGAATTATTTTCAAGTATTTAGTTATTTCTGTCTGAATTCCTGGTACCTTTTAATTGTATGAGGTAAAACTCATAAACATACAGGCTTTTGATTCCATAACCATCCATAGAGGGTTCATTCTGTTCGCTCCTAGGTAGTTAAGGGTGGCAGAAAATTACCTTCATCCAATTAGAGGCTGGCTGATTAGTGTGTTGACAGTTTTGGTACTAGTTCATCAGTGCTCTAAGGGCTGAGCTCTTTAAGACTTACAACTGAGAGCCTACTGAGACCCCTTATAAGGTTTTTGCTTCTCCATAGTTTCAAATAATACAGAATAATTAAACTTAGTTTTTTCATCTTCCTTCTATTTTAACAGCTTTGGAATTTGAAAAATATGTCTATGGAGAATTTGGCAGTGTCACTTTTCTCTGCACCTTTTTATCACCAGAATTTGAACATTCACATTGTCTATTTTCCTATTTTCTATCTATCTATCTATCTATCTATCTATCTATCATGTATATAACTATTCTAACTTTGTGAGACTACTAAAACATTGTCTTGTTTCTCTGAACCTTAGGATTGTTCTCTGAAATTTTACCTGAATCTTCACATTTTTGTCTCTTAGGCACAATGAATAGATGTATGGGGGGTGTTAGGGAATGTTACAGCAGAATATTTGCTCATGTCTGGCAGTTCTTCTCTGAAACTTGTTTTTTTCCAGTTCAGTTGTATCTATGACTCCAATACTTTTTTTCCTTTTCAAAAATACCTTTCCCCCCCTTCCTGAATTCTTTTAATAAACTTTTACATTTAAAATTATTTAAGATTTACATAAAAAGTTGTGAATGTAGTATGGGTAGTTACCATATAGCCTGCATTCCTATATTATAAACATCTTACATTATTTAGTACATTTGTAACAATTTAAAAAATATTATTGTTATTAATTATTGTTGTTATTATCTAAAGCCCATACCTTATTTCTTTATGTTCCAATATCCCATTTATGAGATCACATAGCATTTATTCTTAACATCTACTTAGACTCCTCTGGACTGTGACAGTTCCTTAGCAACTTCTAATTTATTTCAAGTACATTTTTATACATTATCAAACTTGTCTAATAGTTATTGCTATCAGTGTCAAGGATCCTTGGGGTATCATTTTTCCAACCAGAATCCTCTGTGGCTGGTGGCACCTATTCCCAAGTTTTGCTTGGGCCTGTTCGACTCATTCGATCCACTTGGCCTGGTTGGTTGTGCCTGTCTTGTGCTACAGGACTGGATCCCATGCCTGCCAAGGGTGAGCCAGGCACACAGCAGTGAGGGGTGTGTGAGCTAGAAAGTGTTGAGTCTGGCCACTGGCACAGTCAGGCTCACTGGCTGTTGGGGATTGGGCATCTCCTGGTATTAGCATGGGCAATGACTCCCTGAGAGGCTGCAGCTGGACAAGGCATACGGCAAGCAGCTTCTCGAGCTGGCACAAGAGAACACAGTGGCACCTAGAAGATTGGAATTGCCAAGAACCACAAAGCCCCAAAAAGGACATCACAGCCCTGACTCAGAGAACTCCTAGGTCTGGGCTACCAAAAGGGCTGCAGCTCTTCTCTGCTCCTCATTGCCCATGATGTGGCAAGCAAGGGATGTGTTTCAGCCCTGTTCATATTATAGCTCTTTCAGCCCCATCATTCAGCAGGTCTTGAGTTCTTGTCCTGTATTCAGGAAGAATGATGCACATGAACAAATGGAGGGTGAACAAGGCAAAGGAGGTGCTTTACTGAGCAACAGAACAGCTCAGAGGAGACCAACAGTGGGTAACTCCTCTCTGCAGGCAGATTGTCCTATTTTCTGCTCAGCTCTCAGCAGATGAAAGCCCTGCCATGGTAGCTCCTCTCTGCAGAGAGGTCACCACATCATCTGCCTGAGTCTGGCTGAGTCCAGGGTTTCTATGGGCTTCAGAGGGGAGGAAGTGCTTGCTGAATGGCTCATGGGAAACAATAGGCAGACACCATAGATCTTATTCTGGTCCATGGAACTGGAAGCACCCAGGCCTCAGGCCATCCCTGGCCTGAGGGGGGTTTTCACTGGGTACCTGCCCCTTTCTGCCCAGGAACCTGTCTGCCTCCTGCTGTCATTAACCTGTCATCTATGGTGCCCATAGTGCCCAGGTTGTTTGTGCCAAGGGGTGCCTGCAGGCCCGTGCTGAGTCAACCCCAGCTCCCTTCTCGGCCTTCCTCTAGTGCTCATCAGTTCCCAACATCTGGAAGGAGCCTAGGCAGCAGCAGGGACCTGGTGTGTTAGTTCTGCTCCGAGTATGTGCACATCTGACTGGGTCATGACAGTGTCCAGGCTTGGCCACAGCTTTGCTCTGAAATCAGGGTGAGCACCAGGAGCAGCGAGAGGCCAGGCAGCGGGAGCAGGCACTTCTGAGCCTATGGAGGAAAGGGGGTATATTAGTCAGGGTTCTCTAGAGGCACAGAACAATATATATATATATATATATATATATATATATATATAAAATAGATATTATAGATATATATTATAGATATAGTTTATATATAATATATATATTCGTTCTGTGCCTCTAGTTTATTATATATATAAACTGTACATAGTATATATATAAACTATATATAATAAAAATATATAATGGTAGTTTATTATTAACTCACATGAAAACAAGGTCCCCCAATAGGTCATCTGTCAGCTGAGGAGCAAAGAGAGCCAGTCTGCATCCCAAAACTGAAGAACTTAGAGTCTGATGTTTGAGGTCAAGAAGCATCCAGCACAGGAGAAAGACATAGGCTGGCAAACTAAGCCAGTCTCCCTTTTCACATTTTTCTGTCTACTTATATTCTAGCCACACTGGCAGCAGATTAGATTGTGCCCTCCCAGATGAAGGATGGATCTGCTTTCCCAGGCCACTGCCTCAAATGTTAATCTCCTTTGGAAGCACCATCACAGACACACCCAGGATCAATACTTTGTATCCTTCAATTCAATCAAGTGGACACTCAGTATTAACCATCACAGGGACTTACTCACTGACCCCAGAGAGTGCAGAGATGCCACAATATGCAGCCACCACTCAGTGACTGCAGCTGCACTTACGTGGGTGGTGCTTCCACCCCTCCAACTTGGAAGAGAACAGGGCTTCTGTCTGTTCCCGGCTCCCACAGGCTCCATGGAGCACGCAGCCCTGGCCGTGCCTCCTCCACTGCAGCCAGCATCATGGCAGCAGCCACTCCAGACAGGTCACCTCTGTATCAGCAGTAATGTTATGCTTCCTCATACTCTACCATAGCCAGAAGTGCACATGGGTTAGAACAGTGGGTTTTGTTTTTTGTTTTTTGTTTTTTTATTGTTGTTTTTGTTTATTTGTTTGTTGTTCGTTTTGACAGAGCTTTGTTCTTGTTGCCCAGGCTGGGGTGCAATGATGTGATCTCCACTCACTGTAACCTCTGCCTCCCAGGTTCAAGTGATTCTCCTGCCACGGTCTCCCAAGTAGCTGGGATTACAGGTGTGCACCACCACACTTGGCTAATTTTGTATTTTCAGTAGAGATAGGGTTTCTCCATGTTGGTCAGGCTGGTCTCGAACTCCCGACCTTAAGTGATCTGCCCGTGTTGGCTTCCCAAATTGCTGGAATTACAGTCATGAGCCACCATGCCTGGCCTAGAGCAGTGCTTTTTAAGATATTTTTTATGGGACCACAGTGAGAAATAACTTACATAACATCCCAGTAATTTCCAATAAAATAGTTCTTATTATGCACTAGGTACTAACTATACAACTATTTTTGTAATACACTTAATGTTCACAACAAACCATGACTTTCCTTCAATCATCTTCCCCATTTTACAGTAGAAACTAAAATCCAAACTTTGCAACTAGTAAGGGGTAGAAGTTGGAGTCGAATCTAGGAAGGATGTATTCAGAGTCTGAGTTGCATATTTGATGCAAACTTTATTAAGTAATATACATAAAAGTTTAAATGCTCAAGCTCTTAAGCCCAGAAATTCCTCTGGTAGTGATTTATTGTCTGGATAAACATGCTCAAAGTTATATGTGTAAGATTAAATAGTACAACCCTGTTTGCCATAACAAAACCCAGAAAATGACCTCATATACTTCAGTGGAGAACTGGTTAAATGATTTGTACTGGTTAAATGACTGAAATGACTTGTTCAATAAAGGACTCAAAGTGCTTATGTGACAGTTTCTCCTAGATAGATTATTAAGTCATAATATCAAGTTTCCTGATAGCATATACAGTAAGATTCCACTTTTGAAAAAATTATGTGTGTTGGCAAATGCATGAAGTTTTTGGAAGATTACACATAAAGTCTTTAAACACAATTATTTCAGCAGTATGACTGAGGATATAAGGCCATGGGAAAAATAGAAGAACATATTGTTACTTTAGGTATATATACTTTACACAAAGTTTAAAGTCACAGTTTGTCAAAGACTAACTTTCCATCAAAAGTCAGCCAAAATAACTTTCAAATTAAGAAATATGTATTTAAAAATCATTATTACTGTAATCACCATGTAATTGCATGTAGTATTTAGTACACTATGATATTTATGTATAACTCAGAGATTCCTTGAATTCATTTCTTTATAATACACAATTACCAAAGGTTGAGAACTTCTTTTTATATATAGCTTATTTGAATTGTCATCCATAGACATGTTTGGGTGGACTTTCAAAGATGTGAAAAGGATGACGCAGACAGTTTAGCAAGTCCCTGACCCCGTACATTTGTGCTGCTATAACAAATCGCCACAGACTGGAAAATTTATAAACAATATAAATTTATTTATTAAAATTCTGGAGGCTGGGAAATCCAAAACAAAGGTGCCAATGTTTGACGTCTGATGAGGGCTTCTCTCCAGTTTTCAGATGGTGCCTGGTTGCTATGTCCTTTAGAGTGGACAAACGTTGTATCTTCACATAGTGAAAGAAGTGCAAGGGCAGAAAGAACGTGGCTAGTTCCCTTAAGCCTTTTTATAACAGTTCTAATCCCATTCATGAGAGAGCCCTTATGACTTAATCATCCCCTAATGGCCTTATCTCTTAATACTGTTACATTGGGACTTAGGTTTCAATATATGAATTTCAGGGAGACATATAAATTCAAGCTATAGCAGCTCCAAAGTAGATTGTTAAAGAATATAAACTAAACTTACCAGTTTAATTTTTGCCCAAAATTTCAGTCCAGGTTCAAAGATAAGTGCCAGTTTAACTGAGTTACTACAGTAAGATATCATGGCTTAGATTAAATGTTGCCACCAGACTTACATAAAACACTGAGTAACTGCAAATATTTTAAAGTAATGTATGTCCTTAAATTTAGGAAATAAAAAATTCAGTGATGAGGGACAAACACAAGTGTTTACAAGGTGATAATGTTTTCATTTAATAAAGTTCACAGCAGATGTGTATTTATATAGTTGATAAACTTCAAAACAGAATGTTACCATAAGTTGCACTGGGATTTTAGATCCTTCTTTCTCTAGCTGTTAGAAGCCAACTGTATACCTCTCTGAATATCACATCCACTGATTACTCTTTGGTAGCTTAAAATCAACTGCAGAAACATATATGCCATGATAATTAGGATGACTAGAAATCATGGCTCTCCCTTTTGCTCCCCAAAGAGTTATGGGTTAAACATTCCCCGCTTACCACTGATTACGACCGTGATAGAGCATGAAATTTGGAGACAGACACCAAAGCTTTGAGTCTAACTTCTACCACTTAGGAGGTGGGTAGCCTTTGCAGATCACCAAAGGCCTGAAAGTCCCCAGGCCTTTACTTGCAAAAAGTCTTACACATTTTACTCTCTAGGCTGTTTTATGGATTCAGTAAGTAAGATATGTAACGTAGGTTACACGTGGTCTGCCACGTAGGTAAGCGTTGAGTATGATTGAATTATTTTACTTTTACATTGTCCCTCTTCTCTCAAGTTTACTCTGGTTACTTTATTTAGCTGGTTTTTCTATTATGGTAATTCAAGGGAACAATGTAGACAAAGTGAAGAAGTAGAGTGAATGGAACACTAATTATCTGACCGTTAATACCTAAACCTAGTAACTGCTGAAAATCTCACCTTATACATCAATCATAACTTACTCCTTTGCAGATACTCATTTTTGAAAGGGGAAAGCAAACTTCCTTTCTTTTAGCTTCCATCAGCAATTTGTAACTGCTTTATGTTCCCATAATTATAAATTATTGTAACTAAGAATGAGTTGTTCCTATGCAATTTTAACTTAAGAAATAATTTCTACTAAAGGTTTGTTTATTCACTGTTTATTTGCTGCTATTTAGCTAAGGAGAGGGCTGTGATGGTAGCCCTAGCAATGAAGAGGGAACTCTGAATCCAAGAAATGTAATATTAGAAGAAATAGTAGGACTTGAAAAATAATTAAGTATTCAGTAAGAAATCACTATATTTGTCAAAAATATATATTATGTAGATGTTACCTAAATTACTATGTAAAGGTTATTTTGAAATATAAACATACTTATATACTCCAAAATTATAACCACTTTTAGTGAAAACATTACTATATCAATTTCCTGAACACTATATTTTAATTTTTAAAATAATGATTATACTTTTTTTGGTTCCCCCTAACTTCTTGGGAAGTTAGTTGTAATCAAAATAATGTTTTTTAAATATATTTCAATAAAGCTAGCAATATATACCTTTGAAATGATTTATTCATATATTTTATCTAAAGTACCGAATTTCAGTACAAAAGCCCTTAATTCATATGTAATATAAATATGAAATACCTATGCCCCTCATTATTTTACAAGATACAAAAAATATTACTAAACTCTGGTAGTGTTTTATAGAAAAGAATTAATGTAACTATATTTTTTTTCCACACTCTTTTGCTCTTTATGTTCCTCTTCAGAACCAGCAGCTGAGCCACACAATGGACATGTTTGACAGATAAAGAACACCGATACCAAGGTCTGAAATAAATTTTTTAGCATTAACATCTGTGTCTGTGCAAAGCTCTTGGCTGCTTTCTTCATTTGATGCTTGGATGGGGCTGTTACATCTGTTGACTCCACTGCTAACCATGCTAATATCTGTTTAGCAGACTCTAGTGACCTGCCCACAAAATCAGACATTGATAAATGACTTTAAAAGTCTTATCTTTTGGAATTTGTCATTTTTGTTCCTTTGAATGACCTGTGTCCTTAAGAATTTGTCCTCATTTTATGAAAAGCACCCTTAGGAAAAATTATCTGTATTTTTCATGTAGAAGTAAAGAAAGAAACAAAGCACGCTTCCCTAAGATAATCTCAAATCATTCTCTGTATCTTTGGATGATTCTTTTTCACATTGCCCCAAAAGTAAATTACTATAAGCCAAATTTATTTCAGTATTAGAAAATTAACTGATTTATAATTTCTTAATTGAATGTCAGGCAATTACATTTTAAATGAATTTATCTTCATTATTTTTTTTTTTTTTTTTTTTTTTTTTTTTTTGAGACGGAGTCTTGCTCTGCCACCCAGGCTGGAGTGCAGTGGCCGCTCTCAGCTCACTGCAAGCTCCGCCTCCGGGTTCACGCCATTCTCCTGTCTCAGCCTCCCGAGTAGCTGGGACTACAGGCGCCCGCCTCGTCGCCCGGCTAGTTTTTTGTATTTTTAGTAGAGACGGGGTTTCACCGTATTAGCCAGGATGGTCTCGATCTCCTGACCTCGTGATCCGCCCGTCTCGGCCTCCCAAAGTGCTGGGATTACAGGCTTGAGCCACCGCGCCCGGCCTATCTTCATTATTATTAGAAGTTCATACAAATTACTTTTGGAGATACAGGACATATATTCCAAAATTTGCGACAAACTCCAAACATTGACTAAATCAATTTGATCTGATCATATTACAGAGATATTTTCACACATCCTGAAAAACCCAAATAATTCTCACTTAGCAAAACATTCTTAAATATGTTTGCACAGATACATAAATATGAAAAATATTCTTCCATGTTTTTGCTAGAATGTGCTCAATTTAATATTTTCATAAAATGTGAATTAATAAATATTTCTTTAAAGATGGGTACTTTCAAAATTTTGTGTAAGTTTTTGAGAGTTATATAAACATTTTAATCAAAACTTCTCAATGCTGTGCAAGATGAAAAATCAAAGGTTTATATTAATGGTCCAACTCAGAACAAAGAATTTGCTCTAAAATATTTAACTGCTATTGGATTTTGTATGCAAGAGAAAAAGTTCACTTAATGTTTCTGTTCAGGCCCAAATTTTCTTTTGTTCTGTGCATTTATGTATGTTTTATTTTCTTACATATAAGTATTAAACTAAGTTTTACTAATTGTATTAGGTTTTTAAATAATAATCATAGCAATGTGAAACACAAAAAGAAGACACACACAAACACAGGCTTGTCCAGAGCAATTCCACACTACAATTACCTCTCCAATTTTGTAGTTATTTTATCCAAGTGGAACAAACTTGTAAAATAATTTTATAAACCTTGAAGATTGTTATGATTTAACATTGTTATAAGCACACATTTGATTCTTCTAAACACACATCTCTACCATAATTTCATTTAGATAAATATAAACAGTTTTTATTTTTCAAATCCAAATTAAAAAATATAACACACAGTGATGAAGGGGCATGTTGTATACCTTAATCTAATCCCTAAAGACTAATTAGGCTTTAGCTTTAGTGCTATTCAAATTGGTTTCTATGTGCTTAAGTTATTTGAAAATATTTTCTTCCAAAGTGTGGAGGAATCATTTGGATGACACTGCAAACTTCTGATGCCAAACTGGGAAAATTTCTTCCAAAGACAGCATCTGGTTCTTTGGCTAAATCCATTGGTAGTTTTTTCTGCACATCGAGGTCTGCTATATGGCTGGCTGCTTTTGAGGACCAGTTTCTAGTTTACTAAAATGAAAGACTATGTAAATCACTGAGAAACTCTGTGATGATGATTTAAGTACTAGTTTAAAAACTTAGGCTCCATATATGAGACAAGTATAACACTGACGTCTGTATGCTGATATACTCTCATGAACATCTGTTTCTGCAAGTGCCTGTAACTGCCTAAATGTGTAGGATGAATAAGCATATTATATGTCCTATAAAAAATTTGAAAATCATTGATATTGTTTGAAAATATATTCTTCACACATTCAGAGATAATTAATTGAAACAAATCAAACAGAAAAGAGTTTTCAGGAGCTGCTCTTTCTACTGATAATGCTATTGATGAAGTGAGTAAAAAAAAATTTCTGTGAAGTAATAGTAATAGTTTAGCATATTTCTGTATTTTATAAATATACCATATGTGAATATTATTCTTCAGGATACTGAATTCATAATCAACAGAGTGGTTAGAAGACAGAATTATTTTCTCTCTGGGTAATTCTAATTAATGTAATTCACTAATTTCTGATATAATGATAAATAAGATGGCATACAAAATAAAGGTTAATTTATTAATGTCTCCCCTCACCTTTTTTGGTAGTTAGCTTTTGTTTGACTTAAAAAGAAATAAAAATAATGAGAAAATACATGAACAAAGTTTTGAAGATCTTTTTATGGTAATAGTTTTCTTCACTAGTGTTTTATCTGTTGTCACTGAGCTTTTTCTCTGCAAGAGCAATTACTCAGATTCCCCTATATATTAATTTATCCTACATTTGTTCAATGTCTTATATTTATGAGAAACTATTCCAAGTCCTGGAAATAAAACTCAAATATCGGTATTTGGTGATCCCAAATATGGTGGTAAAGGAACTTGTACGTTACAACATTGGAATGGAATAGAAGAAATAGCTAAAGAAGGAATAGCTAAAGAGGATAGCTTCAAAAAATGTTCAAACATGACGTAGTAATTATAGTTCAATTGTGAAGAGATCAAAAATAATCGGTTAATTTTTCTTGATAAGTTAGGGAGAGTATTAGTAAGGAGGTGCTATTTAACTAAGTTCTGAAATAATGTAAGAAGTCACAAATAAAAAAGAAAAATACTTAATGGAAAATTCCAGAAAATTTGAAAAATAAGTTTAGAGGGATGAGTTGTAAAAGGATGTGGTATTCTTAAAGAAATTTGGCTTTCTTGATGCACACACACACACACCCCTTGCCCTAGGAGAAAATTAATATTTTTCAGCATAAAGGTAAATGGATGAAATAAATTTAAACTTAATACAAGCATACCTCAGAGATATTATACTACAAATCCAGACCACAGCAATAAAACAAATATCACAATAAAGCAAGTCACACAGTTGTTTTTTTCATTTGTTTCATACTGCAGCCTATTAAGTGTGCAAAGGCATTATGTCTAAAAAAGTGCACATACCAACATTTAAAAATTCTTAATTGTTATAAAAGGCTAACAATCATCTGCACCTCCAGTGAGTCATAATCTTTTTGCTGATTATGACAATGACTGTTGACTGATAAGATGGTAGCTGCTGAAGGTTGGACTGTGCAATTTTTTAAAAAGGAAAACAATGAAATGTGATGTATTGATTGAGTCTTCCTTTCATGAAAAATTTATCTGTAGCATGCAACACTATTTGATAGCATTTTACCACAGTAGAACTTCAGAATTAGTTAGACCTCTCAAATAATGCCACTGCTTTATCAGTTAAACTTATGTAATACCCTAAACCATTTGTTATCATTTCTATGATGTTCACAGTGTTATTACCAGGAGTAGATTTAATCGCATCACTTTATTTGCTTATTCAGAAGCAACTTCTCATCCATCCAATTTTATCATGAAATCACGGCAATTCTGTTGCATCTTCAGGCTTTACTTCTAATTATAGTTCTCTTGCTATTTCTAACTCATCTGCAGTTATTTCTTTCACTGAGGTCCTGTACTCCTCAACATTTTCCAAGAAGATTAGGATCTACCACTTCTAAACTTCTGTTACTGTTGATATTTTGAACTCCTCCCATGGATCTCAAATGTTTACAATAGCATCTAAAATGTTAAATTCTTTCCAGAAAGTTTCCAGTTTAGTTTGCTGAGACCCATCAGAAAAATCATTATAGCAGTTAAAGCCTTACAAAATGTATTTCTTAAAATACAAGACATGACATTTAAAATTACTCCTTGATCCATGGACTACAGAATAGATATTGTGTTCACAGAAATGAAAACATTAATATCTTTGTACCTCTGCATCAGAGCTCTTGGGTGACTAGATACAGTGTCAATAAGTAATAAGATTGACAGCAATATCATGAAAGGAATCTTTTTTTCTGAGCACTAGGTGTCAAAAGTGATTTTAAAATAAATATTCAGTAAACCATGCTACAAGCTGATGTGATGTTATTATCTAGGCCTTGTTGTTTCATTTATAGAGCAAAGGTAGAGTAGATTTAGTACAATTCTTAAGAGTCCTAGGATTTTTGGGATGGTAAATGAGCATGGCTAAGACTTAAAGTCAATAGGTGCTTTAACCCCTAACAAGACTACACTGAAGCCAGCATTGACTTCTCTTCTCTAGCTATGAAAGTCTTAGATATCTCCTTCCAATATAAAGTTATTTCATTTTCCTTGAAAATCTGTTATTTAGTATAGCTACCTTCAACCATTATCTTAGCTCAATCTTCTGGACAACTTGCTACAGCTTCTCCATCAGCATGTGCTGCTTCATCTTGTACTTTTATGTTGTAGAGAGGGCTTCTTTCTTCAAACTTCATAGTTTAACCTCGGCTAGCTTCAAACTTTTTGTGTGTATCATCCTTACCTCTCACAGACTTCACACAATTTAAGAGAGTGAGTGCCTTGTTTTGAATTAGGCTTTGGCTTCAGAGAATGTTGTGGCTGGTTTGATCTTGTAACCAGATCATTAAAACTTTCTCCACCTCAGCAACAAGGCTGTTTCCTTCTCTTATCATTCGTCTGTTCACTTGAATAGTACTTTTACTTTCCTTCAAAAAGTTTTTATTTTTATTCACAACTTTGTTAACTGTTGGGCTCAAAAGGCCTAGTTTTCAGTCAATCTCAGCTTTTCCAAATACCACCCTTACTAAGCTTAATTATTTCCAGCTTTTGATTTAAAGAGAGAGATGTGGAACTCTCTTTTTCACTTGAACACTCAGAGGTCATGGTAGAACCCTACTATTAACTGGCCTAATTTTAACATTTTCATGTCTCAGGAAATAGGGAGTCCCATAGGGAGGGGGAGTGGTAGGGATGGCTGGTAGGTGGGGCTGTCAGAACACACATATTTATTTATTAAGTTTGCCATATTATATGGGCTAAATTCATGCCACCCTAAAACAACTACAATAGCAGCACCAAAGATCACTGATTTAAAATTGGAGAAAGATGGATAAATGTAAGGACCCAGCACTCACCTTTTCCACAAAAAAGGATCAAAACAGTGAGTAGGCACCTGTTAAATAGACCTTCTAACAGAAAACACTAGAATTCAACAGAGAAGTGACTGGGAACCTCTGGGATATAAAAGGAGAAGGAATTGAGACAGCATGCATGACTGGATCAGTCAGGAGCCAAGAGAAACCACGCTTTATGGATAAGTGGTAAGCAAGAGATCTCTAGTGGTTCACATTCCCAACATGGACTCCTGCAATTCTAGTAATGGCAGAACTCTTTGACCCTCACAGGCCCTGAGACTAGCAGAGGGAATTCCCTGGAGTCCATACAATGGCACTGTTGCAGAGAGGGAAATTGTGTTGGATCCCACACACACTTCTTGAGACCAAGAAGCTGCAGCCTGGTGCTATTTTGAGAGCTCAACTCCCACCAGACTACGTCCTGCCCTGGGATCAATAGTTCTACATCTCCAAATTCCTAAAGCCGGTGAGGCTGACATCCTCCCACAACCAACCAGGAAGCTACTTCCATTGCCAGCAGCACTTGTATGCATCGTCTGGGAGCCTGGAGATTAACTCACCCTGCCCACCACCGCCAGTGCCCATGCACATTGTCTGTGGGTCTGAAGACAGGCCTGCTTCGCCTACTACTCATGCCACAACTACACAAATTATTCAAGTGCCTGGGGATCTATGTGCCCTCCTCACTCAATGCTGCTTCCTGCAAATACTGTCTGGGGGCCTAAGGATAGGTCCATCCTGCCCACCACCACCTGTCCATGTGCTTGCTGCCAGAGGCATAAGGATGAGCCCATCTATCTTGCCAATGGCAGCTATACAAACCTCCTGGAGACCTGAGTACCAGCCGACCTACAATGTTGCACGTACCCATGATGTCTATAAATGTTACATAGTGGTCCAAAGGTTTGTTTACCACCACCACTACTGGCACAGTGGGTACCCAAGCATCCTGTACAGGAAGTCCTACCCAGAGCAATCAGGCAAGATAAATAAATAAGAGGCAATCAGTTAGAACACAGGAAGTCAAATTGTCTGTCTTTGCAGATGGCATGATCTTACATCTAGAAAAAACTGAAGAATCTACCAAAATCTCTTAAAAATGATAAACAAATTCTCTAAAGTTGCAGCTTACAAAATCAACATACAAAAATTAATAGCATTTGTATACATCAATGAAAAACTAGTTGAGAAAAAATAATCTTATTTATAATAGCTACCAAAAAATCTAAGAATAAATTTAATCAAGGGAGTGACAGACCTCTACAACAAAAACTACATTGCACTGATGAATGAAATTGAAGAGAACACAAATAAAAAGACTCATGGATAACAAAAATTAATGTTAAAATGATTATAATGACAAAGCAATCTATAGGTTAATTGCAGTCCCTTTCAAAATACCAGTGAGCTTCTTTACAGAAATAGAGGCACAAAAAACTATCTTAAAAGTCACACGGAATTTCAGAAGACCCCAGAAGGCCAAATAAATCCTTAACAAAATATTCAAAGCTGGATGGGTCACACTGCCTGTTTTTAAAATATATTACAAAGCTATAGTAACCAAAACAGCAGGATTTGTGATAAAAATAGACAAATGGGTCAATGGAAGAGAATAGATAACTCAGGAATAAGTCTATAAATTTACAGTCAACTGATTTTTGACAAAGGTGCCCAAGAACATACATTAGAGAAAATCAATCTCCTCAATAAATGGTGCTGGGAAAACTATGTATTTGCAAAAGAATGATACTAGATCTCTGTCTTTCAACATATAAAAAACTATCTCAGAAAAAAATCACCTCAAAATGTGTTAAAGACTTAAATGCAAGACATGAAATCCTACAATTAATTTAAAAAACAGTGTAAACACTTCAGGACATTGGTCTGAGCAAAGATTTTATGGCTAAGACCTCAAAGATTCAGGCAATAACAGCAAACATAAATAAATGAACTATATTAAACTAAATAGCTTCTGAACAGCAAGGAAAACAACAGAATGATGAGACAACCTGTAGAATTGGAGAAAATACTTGCAAACTCTTAATCCAACAAGAGACTAGTATCCAGAATATACAAGGAACTCAAACAAGTGAACAGCACACAAACAACCCACACATAATCCCACTAAAAAGTGGCTACAAACCTGAATAGTCATCACTAAAAAGAAGATTTACAAGTGACCAACAGGTATATTTTAAAATGCTCAATATTGTTAATTATCAGGGAAATGTAAATCAAAGCCACAATTACTGCACCCCAGTATTATCAAAACAAACAAACAAACAAACAAATTACTGCACCCTACTATTATCAAAAAAAAACAAAAACAAAAATAATTACAAATGCTGAGGAGGACAAAGAGAAAAGGGCGCCCATACACTGTTGGTGGAAATGTTAATTATTACCGCCATTAAGAAAACAGTTTGACGGTTTTTCAGGGGACTAAATATAGAATTACTAACAATCCAGTAATTCCACTACTGTGTATTTATCCAAAGAAATGGAAATCAGTATATCAAAAGAATATCTGCACCCCCATATTTATTTCAGCACTACTAATAATAGCCAAGCTATGGAATCAACCTAAGTGTTTTTGAATGAATGAATGAATAGCAAAATGTCATATACCTACACAATAAAATACTATGTAGCCATAAAAAGAAAAAAATTCTGTCATTTGCAACCAAATAAATTGAACTGGAGGACATTATTTTAAGTGAAATAAGCCAGGCACAGATAAATACATAATACTTGTGGTCACTCACAGTTGGGAATTAAAAAAAAAAAAAAAAATCTATTGAGGCTAGTGAATAGAATCGTGGTTACCAGAAGTGGGGAAGGATAGTAGGGAGACGGGGATAAAAAGGGATTGTTAAATGGGTACAAATATGGAGTAAGTTCTAGTGTTCAATAGCATAGTAGGTAACTACAGTTGATAACGATTTATTCTTTTTCCAAAATAAGTAGAAAAGATTCCAAATGTTCTCAACACAAAGAAATGATAAATGTTGAAGGTGGTAGTATTCCTGTATCATTTATTGTTTTGTTTCAAACACTGACTAAGATTACAAGAGTAAAAACAAGTTAGTTTATTTTTTTCTTGTCGTAATAGTATTTTCATTGATTTATTTTTCAAACCACTTCATGAAATATTTTTCAATTTAATAAACTGTTTTTTCCTTACATGTTTTCTCTCTATACACACAAATGATGTAAATGCTAATTAGCTTGATCGTGATCATCACAATGTGTGATCGTGATCATCATTTCACAATATGTTCACAATGTGTAAACACTGTGTGGTATTCCATGAATATACAAAATGTTTATTTGTCGATTGTACCTCAGTAAAATAAAAAGAGATGTCAAACTCAAAATGATCATATTTTTGCAGTGTTTTCTAGTAACATTATGTTAAAGATCATTACCTAATTAAATCTATTCAATATAAAATATTTTGAAGCATATATGTTGTGTAGGAAAAAAGTTCATGTTCAGATGGTTAATGAAAATATACAATACATTTTTAATATTTCCAAAACTTAAAAATTTAAATTCCACTTACGTTTTTATACTTCACAATTCATTTGTAATATTCTTTATAAACAGTAGTAGTAAACATTAAACAAGTTCCTTGTTAAGCATTTTACACATGAAAGCTCATTTAATTCTTACAATAAGCAATGAGATAGGTACTTATATTTAATCCCCATTTTGTAGATGAGAAAAAAAAGACGTAGAAATGTCACCTAACTTGCTGATATTTGCACAGTTAACAGTAGCAGAGCAAGGATAAAACACTCTTGGGCTGTCTCCAGAGTTCATGGTGTTTACATTTACACCATTACTTACTGATGGATTTACAAATTATTCTTGAGGTTGTTCTCATACTAGCACAAAATCCTGGTTTAAAGTTCATTTAGAAAATCCTTGTATCTTGGGAAAATTTTTTTATATTTAGTAAAAATATTTCATCTTGAAAAATTCACTATGAAATATACACACGAGAAAATCAACAATGCACAAAAAGTCTAAAAAAAATTAGTTCTATACTCCTGAATTTGTGCCTTTACTTATTTATTTTAGTATGTGTCTTCTAATTGTTCAAGAAAAAAATCGGGATTTTTAATCCTTATGCATTCACTGATTTGGAAAATGTAAAGTGACTGGCTTGGAAAATTATTTAAAATGTCAAGTACTTTATGTTTTATGGGTTTTCTCAGTGATTTTTCCAGGAGTGTATTCATACATAATTATAAACTTTCAAATGTTGACAATATACTAGATCTTTATATTAAAATATCACTCATAATATATGCAATGTGATTGAGGAGTGGTGAAAATTGATCAGGGGAGTAGAATTGTGCAATATCTTCTCCTAAAAAAATAAAAATAAAATTGTATTAAAAATGTATGTATTGTAGATCTCTATTTTAACAAAAGTAGTTTTATGAACCACTTTTTCTTAATGTAAGTTATGTTTTTGTTTTTCTGTTCTTTAAAATGACACATTATTCCTTTAGTCCTTAGCTTACAAAAATTTTAAAATTTTCATGGGGATACCTTCGATAAAAAATCAGAACCATCAAATAACCCCATCTTCCACTTTATACAAAGCAGTTTGAAGAGGGAACACTATTTTCAGAAAAGCTGTTATCTTTTTTTTTGCTTGGTGATTGTTACTATATTTAAGAGCAAATAAAGAGGAAAGAGTGAATATTATACTCATTAAAATAACAGCTCAATATATAGGTCAGCCTGTGATTGATTATATGATGAAAATACCATAAATTCTCATTGAATGCCATCAACTGATTCATGGAAACTGAAACTTAAAGCAAACTTAGGTGTGACACAACCAATTTTACCATACGTTAATTGATATAAGTAAGACTTAAGTGTGTACATGATATTTCTGATCACAAAAGCATCACCAAACTTCTAAATAAAGACTCAAAATGCTTCTATTTTTAAATATGAAAAAAATGAGAGCTACAAATACATTTGAAGTAGAGTAATAAAAACAACTATTTATTCAATTTCTGACGAATCAGCAGGTGATAGCAGTCATGGGGGTGGTAGGTTAAATCAAGAAACACATATTTGCAAAGTAAAAGTTTTAAGGAGCACACAGTTCAAAAACAAACAATCACAAATATGGCAGGCTCACTGAGCACTTTCATACCACACGATTTATTGTTATACATTTGGATGACTATTGTGTACCTTATAAATTTTTATTTTATAATCAGTCATATCCATTCATTTTTCTTTTTTTATTATACTTTATCAGGTACATGTGCAGAACATACAGGTTTATTACACAGGTATACACGTGCCATGGTGGTTTGCTGCACCCATCAACCTGCCATCCACATTAGCTGTTTCTCCTAGTGCTATCCCTTCCGCTATCCCCCAACAGGCCTCAGTATGCAAGGGTTCTCCTTCCTATGTCCATGTGTTCTCATTGTTCAGTTCCCCACTTATGGTGAGTGAGAACATGTGGTGTTTTGATTTTCTGTTTCTGTATTAGTTTGCTGAGAAAGATGGTTTCCAGCTTCATCCATGTCCCTGCAAAGGACATGAACTCATCCTTTTTTATGGTTGTCCTTTCATTTTTCAACCCACTTACTACAGCTCAGGTTCTCAGGTGTCTGGACCATATTCTTGAATTTCGGCGGCAAGACCAGAACCCACCCTAGACAGGAGGCCAGGCTGCCCCAGGGTGCACTCACACACACACATACCCCACATTCACTCAGACTGGGACAGTTTAGATATGTCAGTTCATGTAATATGCACATCTTTGGTGTGTGGGAGGAACCAAAACACCTGGAGAACACCCACACGGTCATGGGGAGAGCATTCAAGCTCCACATAGACAGTGCTCCCATGTGTGAATCAATTTCCTTTTTCTCATCAACCTTACAACAAGATGACCTTGAATGAAATATTACTATTTGAGAACCTGGTGTATATTATTTTGAAATAGCAAAGGATAGTGTTTTCAAATTTAATGTAAATAGCATCATCAGCTTAAAGATTTTTCGATTTTAACAACACATAACAAAAATCATTCTTTAAATTCATCCATACTATGGAAGACAGTTGATTGTAAATATGTCATTTCCAGAGTGTGCAGATTTAAATATGCATTAATGGTATTACAATGATGTGTCTCAGACATCAAATGAATTAACTTTGACAGATTGTAATTGGCAGAACTGACACCTTTGTTGCAAGCAGACCTTCTGGCTTCATTCATTAGTAAAGTCCTTCAGCAGATATAAAATGTCTTAAATTTAGTTAAATCATCTTTCACTTTAGTTAATTACCTTTTAATAATCTATTTTATTTTGAAATAAAGAATAAACAGTAAAAATAGTAACAACAATAGCTATTTTTGACACATTTAGGTTCTGATTATGAAAATATGACTTTTTTTCTTTCTATAATTTTGATACAATCTCACTAGTACACTGTAAAAATGTTTAAAAATACGAATATTAGCTAGATGCAGTTACTCACACCTGTAATTCCAGCACTTTGGGAGACTAAGATTGGAGCATTGCCTTAATCTAGGAGTTAGAGGCTGCAGTGAACAATCATTGTACCATTATACTTCAGCCTGAGCAACAGAGTGAGACCCTGTCTCTAAAAAATGATGATAATAATAAATCACGAATATTGAATCAGAAGTGAATAATCTTTTCATAATTTTTGAATTCTAGAACTGAAAACAAATACATAGTAATTAAAAATGTATTGATATTTATAATTTCATCTAAATTAAAATGACAAAAAAGCACACTTAGGTAGCATTATTAAACTAAATGTACTTAGATTGCGTTGTTTGGCACTATTATTATTTCTATTGCTAAGTCAGTATCAGCCAAGACAGTCCTAGAAACTAAATAATAATGATATTTTAAAATAATACAAAATCTTCATCTGCAATACCAAGTCAGGAAGACTCATCTGGCCAGTCTTTGGCACTCTCAGTTATATATACATAAAATAGATATTCATATTCATTGTGCAATATATATAATATATATTATAATTGTATATATTATATATTATAGTTGTACATAACATATATTGCACAGTAAATGTTAAGCTCAATACACGACAGTTCAAAAATGCTTGCTGAGGTCGGGCGCAGTGGCTCATACCTGCAATCTCAGTACTTAGGGAGACGAAGGCCGGTGGATTACTTGAGTCCAGGAGTTTGAGGCTGGTGCCTGGCCAACATGGTGCAACCTCGTCTCTACTAAAAACAAAACAAAACACACACACACACAAATTAACCAGGCGTGGTGACTACATACCTGTAATTCTAGTTTCTCAGGAGGCTGAGGAATGAGAATAACTTGAGAGGAATGAGAATCACTTGAACCTGGGAGGCGGAGGATGCAATGAGCCGAGATGGGGCCACTGCGCTCCAGCTTAGGTGATGGAGTGAGACCCTGTCTCAAAAACAAAAACAAAAACAAAAGCTCGCTGTACTGATGTTTTAAAGATAAACTCAGCCATACATAACCTTAAGTATATAAAGTATAAAATCTCAGTGATCATACATCTCAGTAATTGTGAATAGTGCTAGGTTAGTGGAAATGGTGCTGCTTACGTTTTGCAAGTATGCCTCACTGCAATGAAGACTGCTATTTTGGTAAAAGAAAATTTATGCTATTCTCTTGTATTTCTAAATAGATAGAGAACAATATAATGGCTTCATGCTTTCCAGAAAGGTTTGGTAAAATCAAATCCTATCTTTCACGGCTAAATTTGTAAAAAAAGATACAATCATAGAAATACTATCTTTTCTTAAGGAAGATTTATGAAGTTCATAATGTTATAATGTTTAGTTGAAATATATATATTTAATTCTTAATTTATTTTAAATTTTGATACAGATTATTTTGATAAGATCATGTGACAGCAGTGAAGAGGAGGCAACTGATATGAAATTGAGAGATAAGCATAAATATAATTT
Source organism: Trachypithecus francoisi (assembly GCF_009764315.1). Lineage (NCBI taxonomy): Eukaryota > Metazoa > Chordata > Mammalia > Primates > Cercopithecidae > Trachypithecus > Trachypithecus francoisi. The sequence continues at coordinate 51,698,032 of NW_022681463.1, read as the reverse complement.
AGTAGAAATAGCAAGTCTTAGTAAGCAAACTATCCAGTGCTAAATTTTTACTCCAAAAATTCCTACCTATATGAATTTCAGCAATTTATTTCAATATCTATGAGAATAACAAAATTGGAATCATATGTATGTTGGTGGTTTGGAAGGGAGATAAAGAAGTTATATGTATATACACGTAGCTGTTGAGTACTTGCTTTCCCTTCATAGGGTGACAGTCACAAATGGCTGAAAATCTGATTAACATTTAAGTAAATCTGACCTGCATTTCTATTTAACTGCCATATGTGTATTATTCTCTGTCAGTTATTTCCGAAAGTTTCACCAATCTGTCTGCCTGAGTCTCTCCACTAAAGTCACAGAAATAGGCAGCTTGAGTAGACGCTTTATCCACACTTAAGCCCTACTCCTGAGTCTCTTTTTGTGATAATAAAGTGATTTTGCTTTCAAGGCCAAATCTGGTTTTGTCCATGTATGCTTTATATATATGTAGATGATTAGATAGATAGATAGATAGATAGATAGATAGATAGATAGATATAATGTGGCATTTATTGCCCAGGTGATGGCAATGAAGATAGTAAGCTGGTTTTAATCATCTGACCATCCGGTCTCTGTCAGGAGAACTGGGAGAGGGAACAAATTTTCCATAATAAGCCAATCAATTCAGAATCTAGTTTCTTTATGGTTTCATCAATTTTCTTTGTCTTTTCTGTTTTGAAGATTCCTAGAATTGACTTATTTATTATTAGGCTACTGGGTTACAAGACAATGGTGAAGTTGGGCTTTTAGCCTTTGTCAGTTCTGAGTTTGGGAATTTTTTTTTTTTTTTTTTTTTTTTTTTAGAGACCTTAAATTAGTATATTTTTCATTTCCAAATTTTCCTGAGACATTATTCTGACAATTGATATAATGCTTTTGGAAATTATTCAATCATAAAAATGTATCCATGTTACAAGGGTATGTTATCCTTATAATATATCCATACTGTAAAAATATCTCACTTAAATTAGAAAAAGATTATTAAAATATTTAAGAAACTGAATTTTGTAAACTTAAAAGAGAGAAACTTAATTATTTGTGTAACAAGTGTATAAATGAGACTAGGTCTCTGTTGGAATAAGAACAGCAGTGGAATAAAAAGGATTATTTCTGCTTTGATGTTTTTTAAACAGCTTTATTGAAGTATAATCAATATACCATGCAATTCACCTAGTTAGACTTTTCAAGTCAACAACTGTTGGTGTACTTAGAAAATTGCACATCCATCACCACAATCACTTTAGAACATTTTAATTACCCCCAGAAGAAACTTCACACCCCTTAGCTCTTATCTAAGAGCTTATCACAATACAATTAGATGGGGATTAAAGAAAACAATATATAATGTAATCGCTGCAAAATCAGACATTGTTCCCTATTTTGCTTACAGTTTTAGAAATTTCTTCTGCTTTGTAACTGTGAAATATTTTATAAACAAAATCATAAGAATACATTGCTTCATCTTCAGAAATCATATATTAAGCTTAAAATAATTTATATTTTGAATGGCAAATAAAGCATGATTATAAATATGCATATAAACACAGAGACACACACATATATGTATATAAAATTATATTGTTTTCAAGAATATTAAAAGATTAACTTTTTTTAAATGATAGTACTTTAAAAAATGTTCAAGCCATTTCTGAAGCGCTAACTGAAAGGAAAATATATTTACATGTACTTATATTGTGACTATGCATTTATGCACAAACACACACACACAGAGCTATACATTAATTGGCCTCGATTTCTAAGTCACAAAATGAGAAGTGAAAAAATTAAAATCAGTTAACCATATTTGGTTAACTGAAAAAAAATGCTTTAAAAGCCTCTGCACTTTAAACAAAATTTGAAAAGTTTTAAATAACGATTATATAAAGAATACATACATATATATACAACACATACACAGATAGGTTTTCTTAAGTAGTAAATTCAAAGGAGTTGGTGCATTTTCTTATTTAATATGCCTGATAAGGTTAACATATTTTACAGTGAAAGCTACAAATCTATTAAGTACTGTCATCCATAATTACTCAACTATATTATTAAAAGTACAACATAATGTGTCTTTGTGATTTTAGTTGCTTATGTTTAAATAATTGTATATTAAATTAATAACAGAAAGTTTATAAATGTTAACAAAACAATCACTAGGCATATTATTGATCTTTGAGTGTGTTTTTGTGCTTTTTTATGTTTAAAATGTTTTAATAAATGTTTTTCATTTTTAGAAAAGCTAATGTGTCTAATATTTAATTTAACTTAATAATACAATGATAAATATTAAATCTTATATAACTATAACATTTTTAAAGCTAAAATTAATGCTATGGAGTGTACTAAAAAGTGGATATTGTTAAATGCTATTGTACTGATAAAAATGTCACTGTAAGCTAGCTGAGTGTGTGTGTGTGTTTAATCTTTAGACACATTTCAGTGGTTTTGGATTTTATGTTCATGTTTTCTATGTGAGAATAAGTTTTCTCTGAAAGTACTTTTTGATATTAACTTTTTAGGATAATAAATCTTTTGAAGATTTATTTGGTAATTTTGATAGTCCTCAGATGGCCATTTGCATCAAGTTTCTCTCCTTCCCTTATTCTAGAAAAGATCCTAAAATAACTGTTTGGTATTCTCCATATATGAATTGGGTTAGCCACTATATTAACTCATTGAAATAGATGAATGTAGCCACTTCCTTTATCTTTAAATCGAATAGGCCTATTCTTTTATTAGTATTTCCTTCATACATATACTTTTTAAACTGTTGACTAAAATTTTCCTGCATATTTTCTTATTTTGATAGTGATGACAATACACACAAGTGCATGAAAATAAATATTGAAATCCAAGTGGCTCCTTAAGTGCATCACTTGGCAAGTTATACAGGACCATTAAGCCACTTGTGTTTTTTTGGTCCATTTTCTTTCTTAACTAGTGACCACAACAACACTGTTTTTTGGATATTCTTAATTATACTAACATCTTTTCCCACTGTTTTCATATAAATAAGGTGATGTCCTAAATGTGTTTACTGAAGAACAGGGAATTCTTGATAACGTTATTGCCTAATTTTACTTAATCTGATAGCTGAGATTATTCCTCTTTTGTGCATGTAATAGTGTGGACAGCTAAATTAATAAAAGACTCAGGAGGTTGTCAGTCTCATGTTTCATTATATAGTTTCTTCAGTTGAAAAAGCCATATCTATAGAAAAATAGTACCTCTTGGACAAAAGACATGCTGCCATTAAATGTGTTTATCTCCTTCTGCACCAATAACTGTAAATGCCACTCCAATCTAAATCCAGTAACTTTAAATTTTCTGATAAAGATGAGTTTTCAGTGTAATATCTATACAAACTCAAAGCTTTCCCTGTCATAAATTGCTGTTTTTTAAACAACTTGTGTATTATTTGTTGATGACATACATTACAAACCATCAAGGAGTATTTTTTGTGGATTTGTATAAAGACTGACACAGGATGAACTTTACTGAACTTCTTTTTGGGTTTTCTATGAACAAAACAATGTAACTTTCTTAAACATTAACAAATCAGAGAATAAAATAATAATTTAAATAACAGTATAGTAAAATAATACCTTATTAGAAGTATTCCAATACTTCAGAAAATTTTAATTATTAACATGAGAGCACATATAAATGAAATATTTTAGAACTGAAAATTGTCCTTCAATTGACTACCAACAAGAGATTTCATCTCTATGTGTATAATAATGGTATATAAACAATTAGACATTACAAATCCAAAAGGAATTTTGCAAATACAACAATCTGAATCCACATAGTGAAAATATATTTACATTTCAAATGTTTCTTATGCATAGCAATAAATATTGGCATTGCAAACACACCTGCTTGATAATATCTAAGTAGATCTCTGGTCCACTCATGCTCAAGTAACCCCTTCAATGGCAGGGGGGATTCTTTTCAAATTTACAAATATATTGGCAGAGAAATATTACCAAAGAGATCAATTGACTGTTGAAATCTTATGTTATTTCTAAGTATGTTAACTCTGTTACAGCTGCAGACTGCCTGTAACACCCAAGTAAAGGATGATTTGAAGATTTTACTGAGTTGTTTAAATTACAAGCCTTTCATATATTTTAGTGACAGATTCTAAATTTTCTGGTTATTTGGCATTTCCTTTATCAAACACTACTATGTTTTCTCTTGGAAAAAAGATATATTGATTTTGTCCTTCTCAATTTGAAAATGCCTTCAATTCTGTGTTGTATTAGACAAACTCATCTTATACATGAAATGTGTAATAACTGCAAGGTCTTCTGTTTAGTAAGAAATGTTATTGCCCCTATTATCCTCAAAATCTGGAGAATGAGAATGAGATCATGGTATTTTAAAACCAAATCTTTCCAAAACTTCCATAAGAGATTTCCTTCCCTTGGTTCAAAGTCTTCATAATAATGGCACCTATACCATAAATCTTCACAATTTTCTACTATATAAAGTAGAATACCCATAGACTTGTTAGCATGGTTTGCTGGTAGGCTGTACCCATTACATTTTCATTTGGTCAAATATTGTATATATTAAATATGATAATGATAAAATAAACACAGCCATGTATTCAACAGAAGAAAGTTTTATTTTCAAAAGAAATATACTTGGGCACATTCATTAAGACTGCATAACCAAGATTTGGTATACTAGAAAAGACATCAACAAAAGAAATCTTCGCTTCTATTTGGAAATGGCTAAATTAGTCTCTTTAGGCAACATCATTTTTAAACCACTGGGTGTGCACTCATGGATTTATATTGCCCATTATAAGAAAAGACAGATATGTTATAAAGTGATCTTTGATGTTATAATTGTAATTATTTTGTGGAGCCATGAACCATGCACACATAAGTTCATGATAAATGTTAACTGATAAATGTTACACGTGTTCTGACTACTCCACCAACCAGCCATTGTTCCATCTCTCCGTGTCTCCTTAGGGATCCATGCTAGCATCTCTTATTTTGGTCTTTTTAATAATAGTGATTCTAACTTGAATGCTATAATATCTCATTGTGGTTTTGATCTGAATTTTCTAATGCTTAGTGACGTTGAAAATTTTTTATATATCTGTTGGCCACTTGTATATCTTATTTTGTGAAATATCTACTCATGTCTTTTGCCTACTTTTTAATGGTATTTGTTGTTTTATTACTATTGAGTTGAGTTCCTTGTATATTTGGGATATTAGTCCCTTGTTGGACAATAGTTTGCAAATATTTTCTCCCATCTAACAGATTTTCTCTTTACTCTTGCATTTCCTTTGGTGTACAGATGCTTGCAATAAAGTATTGTTTAATGAAAGTATATACATTGTTTTTTAGAAATAATGCTAGTGCATACTTAATAGAGTACAGTAGAGTATAAACATAACTGTAATATGTACTAGGAAACCAAACTATTTGTGTGATCTGCTTTACTGTGGTTTTCTGAAACTGAACCTGCAATATCTCTGAGGTATGTATGCAAGTGTTTAAAAAAAGGTCTTTACTTGCTTAAATTTCATGAGGGGTCTGATGTGGTAAGGTACCACATGTGATTGAAGACACTAGAGTTCTTGTCTTACAGAATGATTTCTTTGTCGATGACATAAAACAATGGAAAAACATCCCATGCTCATGGACAAGAGGAATCAATATTATTAAAATGAGTGATGCTCAATCTACAGATTCAATAGTATTCCTATCAGATTACCAGTGGCATTTTTAACAGAATTAGAGAAAATAATTCTAAAATTCATAGAAAGCTGAAAAAGAGCCAGAATAGCCAAAGCAATCTTAAAGAAAAAAAAAGCTAGAGGGATCAAATTACCTGACATCAAATTATATTAGAAGCTTCTGGTAACCAAAACAGCATGATATTTGTACAAAAATAGACCTATACATCAATAGAACAAAGAGATAACCCAGAAATAAAAGAACATACCTACAGACAACTGATCTTTTACAAGGTCAACAAAAATATGCACTGGGTAAGGGCACCTTACTCAATAAATGACACTGGGAAAACTGGCTAGACATATTAACAAGAATAAAACTGAACCCCTATCTCTTACCATACACAAAAACTAAGTGAAGATGGATGAAAGTCTTAAAGGTAACATAAAAATCCTAGAAAGAAACTGAGAAAATACTCTTGTGGACATTTCCTAAGGCAAATAATTTATGACAAAGACCTCACAAGCAAATGCAACAAAACAAAAAACAGACAAATGGAACTTAATTACATTGAAAGCTTTTGCACAGCAAAGTAAAAAACAATAAATTAAACAGAAAACCTACGGAATGGAAGAAAATATTTTCAAACTATTCATCTAACAAAAAACAAATATCAGAAATTAATCAGGATCTCAAACAAATCCACAAGACAAATACAATCCCATTGAAAAGTAGGCAAATGATATGAACACATGTGGCCAACAAACATATAAAAAAAAAAATGCTCAGTATCACTAATCAGAAGAGAAATTCAAATTAAAGCCGCAATGACATACCATCTCACACCAGTCAGGGTGACTGTTCTTAAAAAGTCAAAATACAATAGATATTGGCAAGGATACAGAGAAAATAGTACACTTGCACACTGTTGATAGAACATAAATTAGTTCAACCCCTATGGAAAACAGTATGGAGATTTCTCAATGAACTAAAAATTAAATTACAATTCCACCCTGTTATCTCATTACTGGGTATCTACCCAAAAGGAAAGGAATCATTTCACAAAGAAGACACCTGCATTCATTTGTTTATTGCAGCAGTATTCACAACAGCAAAGTTATGGAATCAATCTTTGTGTTCATCAGTGGTTGGCTGGATAAGGAAGATGTGATATATATATATATATATATATATATATATATATACACACATCATGAAAAACAATGGAGTCATAAAAAAAGAAAAAATTATGTCCTTTGCAGCAATGAAGATGGAGAAGTCATTATCCTAAGTGAAATAATTTAGAAACAGAAAATCAAATACTACATACTCTCACTTATAAGTGGGAGAAAAACAATGGGAATACAGGAACATGAAGATAGAAATAATCGATACCTGGGATTCAACAATGGGAGAAGAGGACAGGTGAGTGAGGGTTGAAAAATAGCCTATTGGGGGGGCGGACCAAGATGGCCGAATAGGAACAGCTACAGTCTCCAACTCGCAGTGCGAGCGACACAGAAGACGGTGATTTCTGCATTTTCAACTGAGGTACTGGGGTCATCACACTAGGGAGTGCTGGACAATCGGTGCTGGTCAGCTGCTGCAGCCTGACCAGTGAGAGCTGAAGCAGGGCAAGGCATCGCCTCACCTGGAAGTGCAAGGGGGAAGGGAATCCGTTTCCCTAGCCAGGGGAACTGAGATACACAACACCTGGAAAATCAGGTAACTCCCACACCAATACTGCGCTTTAAGCAAATGGGCACACCAGGAGAATATATCCCACACCTGGCCGGGAGGGTCCCATGCCCATGGAGCCTCCCTCACTGCTAACACAGCAGTCTGCGGCGATCTATCCACAAGGCAGCAGCAAGGCTGGGGGAGGGGCGCCCGCCATTGCTGAGGCTTAAGTAGGTAAACAAAGCCGCTGGGATCTCGAACTAGGTGGAGCTCACAGCAGCTCAAGGAAACCTGCCTGTCTCTGTAGACTCCATCTCTGGGGACAGCGCACAGCTGAAGTCCAATAGGGGAAGCAGCGGGGGCCGGTGAAGACGCGAACGACTCTGTCTGACAGCTTTGGAGAGAGCCGCGGATCTCCCAACACGGAGGGTGAGATCTGAAAACGGACAGACTGCCTGCTCAGGTGGGTCCCTGACCCCTGAGTAGCCTAGCTGGGAGACATACCCCACTAGGGGCAGTCTGACACCCCACACCTCACAGGGTGGAGTCACCCCTGAGAGGAAACTTCCAAAGGAAGAATCAGACAGGTACACTCGCTGTTCAGCAATATTCTATCTTTGGCAACCTCTGCTGCTGATACCCAGGCAAACAGGGTCTGGAGTGGACCTCAAGCAATCTCCAACAGACCAACAGAGAGCCCTTCTGACTGTCAGATGGAAAACTATCAAACAGGATGGACACCTATACCAAAACCCCATCAGTACGTCACCATCATCAAAGACCAGAGACAGATAAAACCACAAAGATGGGGAAGAAGCAGGGCAGAAAAGCTGGAAATTCAAAAAATAAGAGCGCATCTCCCCCTGCAAAGGAGCGCAGCCCATCGCCAGCAACGGATCAAAGCTGGTCAGAGAATGACTTTGATGAGATGAGAGAAGAAGGCTTCAGTCCATCAAACGTCTCAGAGCTAAAGGAGGAATTAGGTACCCAGCGCAAAGAAACTAAAAATCTTGAAAAAAGAGTGGAAGAATTGACAGCAAGATTAATTAATGCAGAGAAGATCATACACGAAATGACAGAGATGAAAACCATGACATGAGAAATACGTGACAAATGCACAAGCTTCAGTAACCGACTCGATCAACTGGAAGAAAGAGTATCAGCGATTGAGGATCAAATGAATGAAATGAAGCGAGAAGAGAAACCAAAAGAAAAAAGAAGAAAAAGAAATGAACAAAGCCTGCAAGAAGTATGGGATTATGTAAAAAGACCAAATCTACGTCTGATTGGGGTGCCTGAAAGTGAGGGGGAAAATGGAACCAAGTTGGAAAACACTCTTCAGGATATCATCCAGGAGAACTTCCCCAATCTAGTAGGGCAGGCCAACATTCAAATTCAGGAAATACAGAGAACGCCACAAAGATACTCCTCCAGAAGAGCAACTCCAAGACACATAATTGCCAGATTCACCACAGTTGAAATGAAGGAAAAAATCTTAAGGGCAGCCAGAGAGAAAGGTCGGGTTACCCACAAAGGGAAGCCCATCAGACTAACAGCAGATCTCTCGGCAGAAACTCTCCAAGCCAGAAGAGAGTGGGGGCCAATATTCAATGTTCTTAAAGAAAAGAATTTTCAACCCAGAATTTCATATCCAGCCAAACTCAGTTTCATCAGTGAAGGAAAAATAAAATCCTTTACAGATAAGCAAATGCTTAGAGATTTTGTCACCACCAGGCCTGCCTTACAAGAGACCCTGAAGGAAGCCCTAAACATGGAAAGGAACAACCGGTACCAGCCATTGCAAAAACATGCAAAATGTAAAGACCATCGAGGCTAGGAAGAAACTGCATCAACTAACGAGCAAAACAACCAGTTAATATCATAATGACAGGATCAAGTTCACACATAACAATATTAACCTTAAATGTCAATGGACTAAATGCTCCAATTAAAAGACACAGACTGGCAAACTGGATAAAGAGTCAAGACCCATCAGTCTGCTGTACTCAGGAGACCCATCTCACATGCAGAGACATACATAGGCTCAAAATAAAGGGATGGAGGAAGATCTACCAAGCAAATGGAGAACAAAAAAAGCAGGGGTTGCAATCCTAGTCTCTGATAAAACAGACTTTAAACCATCAAAGATCAAAAGAGACAAAGAAGGCCATTACATAATGGTAAAGGGATCAATTCAACAGGAAGAGCTAACTCTCCTAAATATAGATGCACCCAATACAGGAGCACCCAGATTCATAAAGCAAGTCCTTAGAGACCTACAAAGAGACTTAGACTCCCATACAATAATAATGGGAGACTTCAACACTCCACTGTCAACATTAGACAGATCAACGAGACAGAAAGTTAACAAGGATATCCAGGAATTGAACTCATCTCTGCACCAAGCGGACCTAATAGACATCTATAGAACTCTCCACCCAAATCAACAGAATATACATTCTTCTCAGCACCACATCGCACTTATTCCAAAATTGACCACATAATTGGAAGTAAAGCACTCCTCAGCAAATGTAAAAGAACAGAAATTATAACAAACTGTCTCTCAGACCACAGTGCAATCAAACTAGAACTCAGGACTAAGAAACTCAATCAAAACCACTCAACTACATGGAAACTGAACAACCTGCTCCTGAATGACTACTGAGTACATAACGAATGAAAGCAGAAATAAAGATGTTCTTTGAAACCAATGAGAACAAAGATACAACATACCAGAATCTCTGGGACACATTTAAAGCAGTGTGTAGAGGGAAATTTATAGCACTAAATGTCCACAAGAGAAAGCAGGAAAGATCTAAAATGGACACTCTAACATCACAATTAAAAGAACTAGAGAGGCAAGAGCAAACACATTCAAAAGCTAGCAGAAGGCAAGAAATGACTAAGATCAGAGCAGAACTGAAGGAGATAGAGACACAAAAAACCCTCCAAAAAATCAATGAATCCAGGAGTTGGTTTTTTGAAAAGATCAACAAAATGACAGACCGCTAGCAAGACTAATAAAGAAGAAAAGAGAGAGGAATCAAATAGATGCAATAAAAAATGATAAAGGGATATCACCACTGACCCCACAGAAATACAAACAACCATCAGAGAATACTATAAATGCCTCTACGCAAATCAACTAGAAAATCTAGAAGAAATGGATAATTTCCTGGACACTTACACTCTCCCAAGACTAAACCAGGAAGCATTTGAATCCCTGAATAGACCAATAGTAGGCTCTGGAATTGAGGCAACAATTAATAGCCTAAGCACCAAAAAAAGTCCAGGACCAGATGGATTCACAGCTGAATTCTACCAGAGGTACAAGGAGAAGTTGTTACCATTCCTTCTGAAACTATTCCAATCAATAGAAAAAGAGGGAATCCTCCCTAACTCATTTTATGAGGCCAACATCATCCTGATACCAAAGCCTGGCACAGACACAACAAAAAAAGAGAATTTTAGACCAATATCCCTGATGAACATCGATGCAAAAATCCTCAATAAAATACTGGCAAACCAGATTCAGCAGCACATCAAAAAGCTTATCCACCATGATCAACTGGGCTTCATCCCTGGGATGCAAGGCTGGTTCAACATTCGCAAATCAATAAATGTAATCCAGCATATAAACAGAACCAAACACAAGAACCACATGATTATCTCAATAGATGCAGAAAAGCCTTTTGACAAAATTCAACAGCCCTTTATGCTAAAAACGCTCAATAAATTGGGTATTGATGGAACGTACCTCAAAATAATAAGAGCTATTTATGACAAACCACAGCTAATATCATACTGAATGGGCAAAAACTGGAAAAATTCCCTTTGAAAACTGGCACAAGACAGGGATGCCCTCTCTCACCACTCCTATTCAACATAGTGTTGGAAGTTCTGGCTAGGGCAATCAGGCAAGAGAAAGAAATCAAGGGTATCCAGTTAGGAAAAGAAGAAGTCAAATTGTCCCTGTTTGCAGATGACATGATGCTATATTTTGAAAACCCCATTGTCTCACCCCAAAATCTCCTTAAGCTGATAAGCAACTTCAGCAAAGTCTCAGGATACAAAATTAATGTGCCAAAATTCCAAGCATTCTTATACACCAGTAAAAGACAAGCAGAGAGCCAAATCAGGAATGAACTTCCATTCACAATTGCTTCAAAGAGAATAAAATACCTAGGAATCCAGCTTACAAGGGATGTCAAGGACCTCTTCAAGGAGAACTACAAACCACTGCTCAGTGAAATCAAAGAGGACACAAACAAATGGAAGAACATACCATGCTCATGGATAGGAAGAATCAATATCGTGAAAATGGCCATACTGCCCAAGGTGATTTATAGATTCAATGCCATCCCCATCAAGCTACCAATGACTTTCTTCACAGAATTGGAAAAAAAAAATGCTTTAAAGTTCACGTGGAACCAAAAAAGAGCCCGCATTGCCAAGACAATCCTAAGTCAAAAGGACAAAGCTGGAGGCGTCACGCTACCTGACTTCAAACTATACTACAAGGCTACAGTAACCAAAACAGCATGGTACTGATACCACAACAGAGAAATAGACCAATGGAACAGAACAGAGTCCTCAGAAATAATATCACACATCTACAGCCATCTGATCTTTGACAAACCTGAGAGAAACAAGAAATGGGGAAAGGATTTCCTATTTAATAAATGGTGCTGGGAAAATTGGCTAGCCATAAGTAGAAAGCTGAAACTGGATCCTTTCCTTACCCCTTATACGAAAATTAATTCAAGATGGATTAGAGACTTAAATGTTAGACCTAATACCATAAAAACCCTAGAAGAAAATCTAGGTAATACCATTCAGGACATAGGTATGGGCAAGGTCTTCATGTCTAAAACACCAAAAGCAATGGCAGCAAAAGCCAAAATCGACAAATGGGATCTCATTAAACTAAAGAGCTTTTGCACAGCAAAAGAAACTACCATCAGAGTGAACAGGCAACCTACAGAATGGGAGAAAATGTTTGCAACCTACTCATCTGACAAAGGGCTAATATCCAGAATCTATAAAGAACTCAAACAAATATACAAGAAAAAAAAAAAAAACAACCCCATCAAAAAGTGGGGAAAGGATATGAACAGACATTTCTCAAAAGAAGACATTCATACAGGCAACAGACACATGAAAAAATGCTCATCATCACTCGCCATCAGAGAAATGCAAATCAAAACCACAATGAGATACCATCTCACACCAGTTAGAATGGCAATCATTAAGAAGTCAGGAAACAACAGGTGTTGGAGAGGATGTGGAGAAATAGGAACACTTTTACACTTTTGGTGGGATTGTAAACTAGTTCAACCATTATGGAAAACAGTATGGCAATTCCTCAAGGATCTAGAACTAGATGTACCATATGACCCAGCCATCCCACTACTGGGTATATACCCAAAGGATTATAAATTATTCTACTACAAAGACACATGCACACGTATGTTTATTGCGGCACTATTCACAATAGCAAAGACTTGGAATCAACCCAAATGTCCATCTGTGACAGACTGGATTAAGAAAATGTGGCACATATACACCATGGAATACTATGCAGCTATAAAAAAGGATGAGTTTGCGTCCTTTGTAGGGACATGGATGCAGCTGGAAACCATCATTCTTAGCAAACTATCACAAGAAGAGAAAACCAAACACCACATGTTCTCACTCATAGGTGGGAACTGAACAATGAGATCACTTGGACTCGGGAAGGGGAACATCACACACTGGGGCCTATCATGGGGAGGGGGGTGGAGGGAGGGATTGCATTGGGGAGTTAAACATGATATAGATGATGACTTGATGGGTGCTAACGAGTTGATGGGTGCAGCACACCAACATGGCATAAGTATACATATGTAACAAACCTGCACGTTATGCACATGTACCCTAGAACTTAAAGTATAATAAAATATATATATATATATATATAAAAGAAAACCCTAAAGAAAAAATAATGTAGGTAGTTGCCAAAATGTTATTTAAAACTCATTCTGGTAAAAAAAAAAAAAAAAAAAAAAAAAAAAATTACAAAATTGGAAACAGACATTGTTACCCCAATGATGAGCATGTAATCATATATTCAATTAAAATATTTATTGAGCATAAAAATAAAATAGCCTATTGGGTAAAATGTTTATTACTTGGGTGATGGGTTCACTAGAAACCCAACCTCATTATTACACATTATATTCATGCAGTCTACCTCCTCATGTCCCCGCTGAATCTAAAACAAAATTACAAAAAATATTTTATACCCTGTACTAATGTATTGACCTGCAATTTCTCCACAATTATGATGCAAATCATAAATGATCCCAAGTGTTAGATAAATATACAATAGCATAAATGAATTGATTAAAATACATTTGGATAGGCCAAGTAGGGTGGCTCAAGCCTGTAATCCCAGCACTTTGGAAGGTTGAGGTGGTCAGATCACGTGAAGTCGGGAGTTTGAAACCAGGGTGGCCAACGTGGTGAAACCCCATCTCTACCAAAAATACAAAAATTAGCTGGGCGTGTTGGCAGGTGCCTGTAATCCCTGCCACTCAGGAGGCTGAGGCACAAGAATAGCTTGAACCCAGGAGTCGGAGGTTGCAGTGAGCTAAGATCATGCCTTTACAGTCCTACCTACGCGACAGAGTGAGACTCCATCTCAAAAAACAAACAAAAAAAACAAAAATCACTTGGATAATTAAATTGCTCTTGAATGTGTATTGGCCAGCTAGAGCAAAGTATGCATATGTAGTAGTTTTGATTTAGGCATATCAACAAAGGTAGAAATGTCAGTCAAGAAGAAAAGACCCACTGTATTATTGTGCATAAGATTATTGTCTTGACTAGGTCCAGTAAATATGGACGCTAAATGCAGAGTATTTTCCAACTGTTTTGTATGACATTGGTGATTCTCCTTTTATTTTCGTTTTACCTTCTTCCACTATCTAATATGCAGGGGCATAAAAGTTGCAACATAGTTATGACTATAAGCTATAGTACTGGATCATGAAGAAACTTAAATATTTATGGACAACATGGATCCTATGAGAGTGAATTGGACCTCAGGAATTATGAAAGAGAAATGCAATAGCCCTGGCTTAACTAAGCAGGAGATTCTAAAAGAAGAGCAGTATTTCTTACCCAGAGATAAACACAGTAGGTTCAGAAAGAGCTAAAATTACAAGGTTTTTCTTAAAAAAAAAACATAAATAACTGCAGTCGACTTCCATGTTACCAGTTTTGTCTGCACCAGGGTATATTTTCTCTGATAGTTTCCAGCCAATTAACTTACCACTGGATAACATTAAGTCTTCTCGGGAGGAAGCCAGCTCCTATGGATGACATTTTTTCTTTCTCATGGATACATGATAGGTGTAGTGTTTATGCATGTGTAGGTGTGTATGTGAGAAAGAGAGAGATCCAGAGACTGTAGGATTACCTTTTCTCTTACATAAATGGGGATTTTTTAGTCTATGTTCATGAGGAAGATTGACCTATAATTTTTCTATTCTTAGATTTTCTTTTTTTTTTTTTTTTGGTTTCAATGTAATATTAGACTTTGTGGAATTCTCCTTTTTTAATCTATGGAAAAATGTATACAATATTGAAATTTTATTTTCCTTCTATGTTTTATTTGTATTGTTAATAAATTAGGAAGGTATGGGTTCCTTTTATTGGGGAAAATAGTGATTTAACTCTGAATTTATGGAAGTGTATTGCATTTTGGATTTTTATTTTGACTGGACAATTTTAGTCACTTATAATTTATTGGATTTTGTTTCTAAGGTTAAATATGTGGCCAGGCATGGTGGATCATGCCTGTAATGTCAGTGTTTTGGGAGGCTGAAGCGGGTGGATCACATGAGACCAGGAGTTTGAGACCAGCCTTTCCAACATGGCAAAATCCCTTCTCTACTAAAAATACAAAAATTAACCAGCATAGTGGCACATAGCTGTAGTTCCAGCTACTCAGAAGGCTGAGGCAGGAGACTTTCTTGTACCCAGGATGCGGCAGAGGTTGCAGTGAGCCTAGTGAGACTGTCTCAAAAAGAAAACAAAAAAAAAAATGTATACAATGTTTCGTGGTATTTTTCTATTATATTTCCTATCATATTTTTTTATTTCACTGTATCTGAAATGTTAACCTTCTCTTTGTTACTAATATTATTTATTTCTGACTTCTCTTAATCATTCAGGTCTTTTTTATATAGTACCATATAAGAGAATCTTTTACTGTGTTGTCCAGTGTATATCAAATAACAATTGTTTTAAAGGCTCTGGACCTCAGAGACAATTAGGCAATGAGCATTCTTTAACGATGTTGCCTTAACAATTCATATTTACATTTGGGTAGGCTATATTTTAAATTTGATGAAAATTGAACCTTTCCAATTAGGTGAGTACATGTAAACTTTGAACAATACAGAAGGTAGGGGTGCCGACTCTCTGTATAGTCAGAAATCTGTGTATAACCTTTGTCTCCCCCAAAACTGAGCTACTGATAACCTGCTGCTGACTAGAAGCCTTGTTAATTGCAAAAACAATTAAAACATATTTTGTATGTTACATACATCATATACTGTATTGTTATAATAAAGTAAGCAAGAGAAAATAAAATATTATTAAGAAAATTCTGTGGAGGAGAAGGAAGAGGAGGGATTGGTCCTACTGTCTCAGGGATGGCAGAAAATCTGCTTGTAAGCAGACTTTCACAGTTCATATCCATGTTGTTCAAAGGTCAACTATATGCTGCTTAGGTTAAGTGTCTATCAGTGTAATATCATGCTTCAATTAGAGCCTCCAACTCCTTTTGCCTACTTTGTAATCCCATTTCTTTTACCAATACTTTAATTGTTTTTCTGTACTACAGTCTATGCAATGGCTATATCCAATTTCCTAAGAGTCAAATTTGATATTTCCTTCTCTCTTATCTGCTATATCTAATCATGAATCAAACTGTTTAGTTTTAGTTCTAAATATATCTAGTCTCCTATTTTACCCCTTTAGGGGCCTCTATTATAGTCTACCAATTTATCTTTCTGCATTAACTTTGACAACTGTGTAAACCATGCTAACCAGTGTAGCAAAAAAGATTGTTAAAAAGCAAAAATGATTATATAATCCCCTATTGTAAAACCTTGTATTGTATTCTCTTTTTTCATTACATAAAGAGCAACGCACTTTACATGGCCCATATTCTTTACGTAATGTGGATCCTTTCCATTTTCTCACTCAATATGCATTTGTGCCTCCTCTCTACTGTGCTTTGAACAATGACTTTCAATTCCAGTTTCCTTTCTGTCCCAGGATTAGTACGTACTTGGAATATTCTTATCTCTCCCTATTATTCTCCATATTTTTCTCCCCATTATTCTCCATATTTCTTGTCCTTTCTTAGGTTCACAAATCAAATGCCAATTTCTCTTTTCTTTTAATTTTAAATTTGGAAAGGAGAGTTTTGTTTCTAATAAAGGGTTATAGACTGCAGAGCGCCCATTCTGACAGGTTGGGAAGCATAGTCCTCTGGTTGGAAGCCAGAAACAGACACTTGGAGGGAAAAGCAAAGGGAACATAAATTTATGCTGAGCAAAGTGGCCGAATATACCTGTCTAATAAGTTATTGGAGAAATCACAAATATTTATGAAAGGCGAAGTGTGTACATATGCAATTGAGAACCATGTCCCTTTGTCAGTCTCCTGTACAAAAAATAGCAGCATTAGCATGATCTGATGGTGGTGTTTTAGAACCTTAGATGTCAAAAGGTGAAGCAGAGGACACAAAAACCCTTCTTGGAGACATTCTCTGTAGATTGGCCATAACCACTCTGTCCTCTCTTATTGGGTAAAAAAAGTGGGGCAGCATCAAG
Organism: Trachypithecus francoisi; assembly: GCF_009764315.1. Classification (NCBI taxonomy): domain Eukaryota; kingdom Metazoa; phylum Chordata; class Mammalia; order Primates; family Cercopithecidae; genus Trachypithecus; species Trachypithecus francoisi. The sequence goes on along the minus strand of NW_022681463.1, from coordinate 51,680,712 downwards.
AGGTTGATTGGAATCAGTGGTGGAGTTTTGGAAAGGACTGTTTTCTGTGTCTCGCCTAGGGAAGAAAGACTAATGGCAGTTAATGAGGGAGGGACTATAAACAAGGCCTGTCTGACCTCCCATCCTAGGTCATGGGGGAAAACTCAGTTTTCAAGGTTACTCTGGGTCTCCCTTGGCCAAGAGGAGAAATGCTGTTTCTTCAAGGAAGTCTGAAAACTAGATGGTACTTACCTAAAGATACTCACCTCCATTATGCTTATAATAGTTCATCTTATTTCATGAAACATTTGGCTACATCACACTCCTGTCAGTGCAATGTTGGTACTATTTGTACTGTTTTCTCATTTATTCTTGTGGTTGTTTTATAGCAGCAGTTTAATAAACACCTTTGAGTAAATGAGTATGTAATTAATAGTTAATTTCTTTTAAATATTTGAAATTTGATGAATTTGTTACTTAGTTTCTAGTCAGTGACTTGGTAATTGTTTTTTATTTTTATCTTTCTTGAAACCACACAATTGGGGAAAATGCAAGCCCACAAACAATAGCTATAACAACATAAAGATAATGGAAGAATAATAGTAAGCAGCAAATTACGCGGTTGAGTTATGTGCTACTTTTCATAGAAACTGCAGTTGACATTACAGGTTTATTTATAGCTAAGATTTCAAAGAGAGGTTATTTTAAACCATATCAGAAACAGTAACTTTATATTTTCAGAATTTACATTCCGAGCTACCTGTAACATCATGAATACATTTGAATAAAAATGAGAAAAAACTGGTAGAAATTATATCATTTCTATTATTTTCAAAAATAAATAAAAATGAAAAATGACACATTACCGCCATCCCCTTGCCTAACACACATCACATGTCAAAGATTTTATATTCAAATATTTTTAAACTGTGTAAATCACATGATTTAGTTTTCTTGGTTAATTGTTGCAGATTTTTTTTTCACTTATGGAAGACATGTTCTTGAAAAATTACACCTATTGTAGAAATTTGGAAAGATTCCTAGAATACCCAATTATGCAAGAGTTATGGCTCATATAAGGGGCACCTACTGTTTTAAAAGGGAACATGGGATTTATAAATTTTCCACAAAGGAAGATCTGTCTGAAAGATTTAATGGGACTTGGATTTGAACAAAAAATATTTGTTCTGTTTTCTGTTTTTTCTGACGCTTATTTTGTCAACACCAATTAATTATTAAGTGCCACAGTGGTTTTCAATCCCAGAATAAACATTTTACCCACATCTTCTGAATCCACCTGATGTACAGCCTAAGAAGAAATTAATGAAGCATTGGGCATGTTACCAGATACTTATCTATTCTGGTCAATTTTTTAGTACTTGGAAAAGCTACACAATAGTAATACAGTTTTTCTCCTTTAGTAAATCTATGTTTTATTTTTCAAGAGTAAATTAATTTTAAAAACTTACTGACATTGCATATAATTCATTGAATTCAATTTATTTAGTTTTTATTTGAGTAAAATAATTTTACTCAGTGCACCAAAGGATGATATTCAGCTCTGCCCCAGAATTCTTAGCTGGGCAGACTGGTGAATTATTTCTCTGCCAAAGCCAGTCAGTAATGACTGGAGGCAGAGACTAGATTTTCAAGTGTGAAGACAGCAATGCAAGTCTTCAAAGAATATTAAAAAAAAAAAAAAAATGATGCCACCAAAGGAACATGAAATGACTGTCTTGTCACTGACCCCCCAACATGGAGCTCTACAAACTGCTTGGGAAATAGTACATATTAATTGTTTTAAGAAGTTCAGCAAGCTGCAAGAGAACAAAATCTTGAAAATAATATATTAACAAAATGAAAAGTTTAAGATACAAAAATCTCTAAATATGTAAAAGCCTTTAACTAATCCCTCTTGTTTTACACTCTACCTTCTTCCCTGTGTTTCAGCAGATATCCCCCTTGTGACTTCAACATGGTTCTGACTCAGAACATATGTTCTTGCTGATTCTTCTGCCTAAGAATGATGTTAGTGGGCGTTATAATAAATTATTCCATCAAATATTACTTACTCAAGGCTTTCCTCACCACAGTATTTAATATAGCAGCTGCCTTTATCACTTTTTATCACCTTCCTCTGTTCTATTGTTTTCTCATAGATTTTATCACTTATAACATTTTGTATTATCTTTATGTATTTTTTGTCTTTGTCAATAAAAACGTAAGCTCACTTCATACATAGCTAAATAGATAGATACACATGTGGATATAAATATAGATATCAGTGTTGTATGCATATAAGACATCAGTCAATTATTCTGGACATAAAATCATGAAAAAAGCAACAGGGTCTAGACTGTGTTTAGAAATTGGTTACAAGATACAAGTCTCCACAAAAGTGAATCAAGATTCTTGAACAAAAGGAAAATTAAAGTAATTGGTAATAAAGCATTAAACATAAATAAAAATCCATGAGTTTTTAGAGATGAACCTATTTGCAATTTACTCTAATAGTGGATACATGAACTTATGCATTTGTCAAAATAAATGGAAATTTACAGCAAAAAAGTGTGAATCAATGTATTCATCAAAAAAAGTTTAAGAAATTGGGAGGACACAGGATGTAATGAAAAATGTAACAAATCATTCTAACTGTATGTAACTAAAGGTAGTAGGATAAATAGGTGCTAACCTAAATAACTTTGGAAATGAGTAGTCTGTAAATCTAATGGCAAATAAAAACCTTATATAAGAACTGACTTCTAATTGATAAAGTTGTGTCACACAGGGTAACGATGAACAATTTTGATACAATACATGTATATTGGAAATGAATTTTTAGATTCAAGAATGGTGGATGGCGTGAACAAGGTTTTTCTTTTTTGTTTGTTTGTTTTTTTGTTTTTTATTTTATTTTATTTTATTTTATTTTATTTTATTTTTTATTATACTTTAAGTTCTAGGGTACAGGTGCATAACGTGCAGGTTTGTTACATATGTATACTTATGCCATGTTGGTGTGCTGCACCCATCAACTCGTCAGCACCCATCAATTCATCATTTATATCATGTATAACTCCCCAATTCAATCCCTCCCTCCTCCCCCCTCCCCATGATAGGCCCCAGTATGTGATGTTCCCCTTCCCGAGTCCAAGTGATCTCATTGTTCAGTTCCCACCTATGAGTGAGAACATGCGGTGTTTGGTTTTCCCTTCTTGTGATAGTTTGCTAAGAATGATGGTTTCCAGCTGCATCCATGTCCCTACAAAGGATGCAAACTCATCCTTTTTTATGGCTGCATAGTATTCCATGGTGTATATGTGCCACATTTTCTTAATCCAGTCTGTCACAGATGGACATTTGGGTTGATTCCAAGTCTTTGCTATTGTGAGTAGTGCCACAATAAACATACGTGTGCATGTGTCTTTGTAGTAGAATAGTTTATAATCCTTTGGGTATATACCAAGTAGTGGGATGGCTGGGTCATATGGTACATCTAGTTCTAGATCCTTGAGGAATTGCCATACTGTTTTCCATAATGGTTGAACCAGTTTACAATCCCACCAACAGTGTAAAAGTGTTCCTATTTCTCCACATCCTCTCCAACACCTGTTGTTTCCTGACTTCTTAATGATTGCCATTCTAACTGGTGTGAGATGGTATCTCATTGTGGTTTTGATTTGCATTTCTCTGATGGCGAGTGATGATGAGCATTTTTTCATGTGTCTGTTGGCTGTATGAATGTCTTCTTTTGAGAAATGTCTGTTCATATCCTTTCCCCACTTTTTGATGGGGTTGTTTGTTTTTTTTCTTGTATATTTGTTTGAGTTATTGTAGATTCTGGATATTAGCCCTTTGTCAGATGAGTAGGTTGCAAACATTTTCTCCCATTCTGTAGGTTGCCTGTTCACTCTGATGGTAGTTTCTTTTGCTGTGCAGAAGCTCTTTAGTTTAATTAGATCCCATTTGTCAATTTTGGCTTTTGCTGCCGTTGCTTTTGGTGTTTTAGACATGAAGTCCTTGCCCATGCCTATGTCCTGAATGGTATTACCTAGATTTTCTTCTAGGGTTTTTATGGTATTAGGTCTAACATTTAAGTCTCCAATCCATCTTGAATTAATCTTCATATAAGGAGTAAGGAAAGGATCCAGTTTCAGCTTTCTACTTATGGCTAGCCAATTTTCCCAGCACCATTTATTGAATAGGGAATCCTTTCTCCATTTCTTGTTTCTCTCAGGTTTGTCAAAGTTCAGATGGCTGTAGATGTGTGGTATTATTTCTGAGGACTCTGTTGTGTTCCATTGGTCTATATCTCTGTTTTGGTACCAGTACCATGCTGTTTTGGTTACTGTAGCCTTGTAGTATAGTTTGAAGTCAGGTAGCGTGATGCCTCCAGCTTTGTCCTTTTGACTTAGGATTGTCTTGGCAATGCGGGCTCTTTTTTGAACAAGGTTTTTCAATGTTGGAATGGGAGTTTACAGATAATCAAGTGGAAGAGGATAGAAAGATCTGTGTGGCAATGGATTAGGGTTTAGGGACATCAGATGAACCCACGTGGCATCATATACAAACACTCAGAGACAAGTAGAAGCAGTTGTTATTATATGCTTATAAAAGTGTTAGTGCATACATACATATTTTTATTCTGTTTGGTCACAGGACAGGAAGCAATGACATCCTAGTAGTAACAAGTACAGCTAATGGCCGTATCGCACTTTTTAATAGTATTTTCCATAAGAAAAATCAGGAGAATTAGCCAAATCTAGTATTGAAACAGAAAATATACAAAATTAAATTGCAGCATATGATACTGACAGAAAGTAAGAAAATTCTCAACACACACATGCAACACAATGAAAGCATTATGTCAAGGGGACACAGAAACCAGATGAAAAAACTACCAACAGATAAAGCTAGAATCATTTGAGCAACAAGTTAAGTACTGTGTTTTAACCCAAAATATAATGTAAATTCTATGAGTCATGCTGTGATGGTTAATATTGAGTGTCAACTTTATTGGATTGAAGGTATTGTTCCTGGGCATGTCCATGAGGGTGTTGTCGAAGGAGATTAACATTTTAGTCAGTGGAGTGGGCGAGGCAGACCCACCCTTAACCTTGGTGGGCACCATCTTTTCGGCTGCCGGAGCTGCTAGAAGAAGCAAGCAGAAGAAGGTGGAATGAGCAGACTTCCTGAGTCTTCCAGCCTCCATCTTTCTTCTGTGTTGGATGCTTCCTGCCACCCTCCAAGATCAGACTCCAAGTTCTTTGGCTTTTGGACTCTTCGACTTACACCACATGGTTTGCCAGGGGCTCTTGGACCTTTGGCCACAGACTGAAGGCTATATTGTCAGCTTCCCCACTTTTGAGAATTTGAGACTCAAGACAGATCCACTACCGACTTCCTTGCTCCCCAACTTGCAGATGGAGCTCATTGAGCTTCCTTGCAATCCATGCTTTGAATATTTTATGTCATTTTTCAGTTTCCATTTTGGTTAGAGACCATTATTGGAGAACCAATGTGGTTCTTTGATGGTTTCACTTCATTCATAGTTCCAGAATTCTTGTGCTAGTTCCTTCTCATCTGGAAATGCTGGCATTTCTAACTTTTGTAATTGTTTTCATGTGGGTAATATTTTTTTTATTTTTCCTTCCTTCCCTATTATTTTATTGTACATTCCTTCTCCCCTCTCCTCTCCCTAGAGATGCAACTGTAGAAGTTGCTGGATAAAGTCTTTTGGTTTTGTTTCTATAGCCCTATGAACTTGTTTTGTCAGGTTTTATATTGGGCTGTGCAGTTTGGCCTGCAAGTCAGAAGATGACACCTGTAGGAAGCTGCAGCCAATATGGCTGGGTATATACTTGATCCTTGTTTACTGGCAGAAACACTTTGTTGCCTCAGACAATGGGCTGATTAGTGGAATATACACTGGTCCAAGACAGGTTTAAAATCATAGAAACTTTCTAAAGCAATCCAGCAAATGAAAGAATTAAAAAGAAATCACTTAAGGGACTTCAAAATACAATTGTAAGCTTTAATAATACCCTGGACCAAGCAGAGGAAAGAATTTCAGAGCTCAAAGATTCACCTTTTGATCTAAACAGTTAAAAAAAAAAAAGAATTTTAAAAAAGAAAGTAAGTCTTCAAGAAATATGAGATTATGTAAAAAAGTCAAACCTATGACTTACTGTCATTTATGAGATAGAAGGAGAAAAAGTTAACAACATGGAAAAAATTTTTCAGGAAATAATTTAAGAAAAATTTTCTAATCATGCTAGAGAGACAGACATCCAGATACAAGAAATCCAGAAAACACCTGAGAGATACACAAAACAGACATCATCAAGTCATGTTGTCACCAGACTGTCCAAAGTCAATGCTAAAGAAAAAATACTAAAAGTAGTTAGAGAAAAAGGTCATATTTCATACAAAGAAAACCCCATCAAGCTAAGAACAGACTTCTCAGCAAATGCCTTACAAGTTATGAGAGATCGGGGGCTTAGTTTTAGGGTTCTTTAAAAAAAATAGAAATTACAATCATGAATTTTATATTCCACCAAATTCAGCTTTATAAGTGAAGGAGAAATAAAATCTTTTCTAGAAAAACAAGCACTAAGGGTATTTGTTGCAAGTAGACAAAACTTACAAGTGATCTTAAAAGGAATTTTACAGATGGAAACAAAAGAACAATACCTGCTACCACAACACACTTAAGTATACAGCTTGCAGACCCTACAAAACAATCACACAATAGACACTACAAAACAACCAGCTAACAACACGGAAACAGGATCAAAACTTCATATACTAATATTAACCTTGAATGTAAGTAGTCTCAACTACCCACAAAAGGCACAGCATGAAAAGTTGGATTAAATAAACAAGAACAGTCTACTGTGTTCAATAGACCCTTTTCACATGTAATGTTACCAATGGGCTCAAAGTAAAGAGTTGGAGAAAGATCTATCGTGCTAACAGAAAGTAAAAAAAGAGATGAGGTCACTATTCTTACATTAGGTAAGACAGACTTCCCCAAGTGCGAATCACTTGAGGTCAGGGGTTGGAGACCAGTCTGGCCAACATGGCAAAACCCCGTCTCTACTGAAAATAAAAAAATTAGATGGGCATGCTGGCAGGTAGGTGCCTGTAATCCCAGCTACTCAGGAAGCTGAGGGAAGAGAATCACTTGAATCCAGGAGGCAGAGGTTGCAGTGGGCTGAGATCGTGCCACTGTACTCCAGCCTGGGAGAAAGAGTGAGACTCCATCTCAAAACAAAAACAGAACAAAAAGACTTTATGCCAACAAAAGTAAAAAAGAATAAAGAAGGGAAAAACATAATGAAAAAGGGCTCAATTCAAAGAGAAGATTTAAATATTTGAAATATATGTAAACTCAACATTGGAAAAATCAGATTCACAAAACAAGTAATTGTAGACGTAGTAAATGACTTACACAACAACCCAATAATAAATGGGGACTTCAACTCTCTTCTGATAGCACTAAATGAATCATCAAGGCAGAAAACTGACGAAGAAATTCTGCACTTATATTCAACACTGGACTCATTGGAGCTAACAGACATCTACAGAATTGTCCACCCATCAGCTGCAGAATATACATTATTTTTATCTACACAGGAAACATACTGATCTTGAAGTATGTTTGATACTTGAAGTATACTTGAAGTATCTTGAAGTACACATCTTTGATGATAAAATGAGTCTCAATAAATTGTTTAAAAAATGAAATCATACCAACCATATTCCCAGAGCATAGTAAAATGAAAACAGAAATTCATACCAGGAAGATATCTCAACACCACTCAATTCCTAGAAATTAAACAACTTCCTCCTGAATGAATTTTGAGTAAACAATAAAATTAAGACAAAAATAATAATAATAAAAAAAAACCTTTGAAAAATTGAAAACAGACACAACATGCCAAAATCTCTGGGATGCAGCAAAAATAGTGTTAAGAGGAACGTTTACAGTGCTAAACACTCATGTCAAAAAATTAGATCTCAAATTAACTATCTAATATCACATCTGGGATAATAGAAAAACAAGAACAAAGTTAACTGAATAAAAGAAATGATGATTATTAGAGCATAACTGTATGAAATTGAGACCCCTCAAATCCATACCAAGAATCAACAAAACCAAAGTAATTTTTTGAAAGAATAAACAAATCATTAGACTGCTAGTTAGATTAACAACCAGAAAAAGAGAGAAGATCCAAACAACTAGTCAGAAAGAACAAAGGTGACGTTTCAACTGATCCCACAGAAATGCAAAAGAGCCTTTAAAAATATTATGAATACCTCAAAGAACACAAACTAGAAAATCTAAAGAAAATGAGTGTATTTCTTGAAGTGCACAATTTTCCAAGGTTGAATCAGGAAGAAATTGAAACCTTAAACAGACCAACACAAAGTTCTGAGATTGAATCAGTAATAAAGTCCTACCCAAAGTCACAGACCAGCTGAATTCTACCAGAGGTACAAAAAAGAGGTGGTATCAATTCTACTGACATTATTCCAAAAAAAAAAAAAAAAAAAAGAAGGACGAGAACTGTCTCTCTAACTCATTTTATGAAAATAGCATCATCCTGCTATCAAAACCTGGCAAAGACACAATGAAAAAGGTAAACTACGGGACAATATATCTAACGAACATAGATGCAAAAATCCTCAAGAAAATGTTGACACACCAAATACCACAAAACATCAAAAGGTTAATTCACCATGATTAAGTAGGCTTCCTTCTTGGGAAGCAAGATTGATTCAATATATGCAAATCAATAAATGTGATTCACCACTGAAACAGAATTAAAAACAAAGACATTATAATTATCTTAATAGTCAAGGAAAAAAACTCTTTATAAAATCCAGCATCCCGGCTGGGCGCCGTGGGTCAAGCCTGTAACCCCAACACTTTGGGAGACCGAGACGGGTGGATCACGAGGTCAGGAGATAGAGACCATCCTGGCTAACACGGTGAAACCCCATCTCTACTAAAAAAAAAAACTAGCCGGGCGAGGTGGCGGGCGCCTGTAGTCCCAGCTACTCCGGAGGCTGAGGCAGGATAATGGCGTAAACCCGGGAGGCGGAGCTTGCAGTGAGCTGAGATCGGGCCACTGCACTCCAGCCTGGATGACAGAGCGAGACTCTGTCTCAACGAAAAAAAAAAAAAAAAAAAAAAAAAAAAAAAATCCAGCATCCCTGAATGATAAAAACCCTCAAACAACTAGGCATTCAGGGAGCATACCTTAAAAACAGTAAGAGACATCTATGACCAACCCAAAACCAACGTCATACTAAATGTGCAAAAACTGAAAGCTTTCCCCTTGAAAACTGGAACAAGACAAGGATTTGCATTCTCACCACTCCTATTTAGCTGGGAGTTCCAGCTAAAGCAAACAGGTAAGAGAAAAAAATAAGGCATCCAAAAAGGAAAAAAAAAAATACAGCAAACGATTTCTCTTTGTAGAATATATATCTATCACTAGGAAATCCTAAAGACTCTGCCAAAAGTTTCCTGGATCTGATAAATGACTCGAGTAAAGTTTCAGCAAACAAAATCAATGTATCAATGTACCCAAAACTAATTTACAATAGCCCCCCACACACACACAACATACATACTCAACATTATTCCTATCAAATGACCAAAATTATTTTTTTCCGGACTAGGAAAAAAAAGTATTCTAAAATTCATATGGAACCACAAAAGAGCTCAAATGGCAAAGCAGTAGTAAAAATAAAGAACAAAGCCAGAGGCATCATATTACTAGACTTCAAACTATACTGTAAGGCTAAAGTAGCCAAAACAACATGGTACTGGTACAAAAACAGACACATAAACCAATGTAACAGAATAAGGAACCCCAAAATAATCCTGCACCCCTAAAACCATCTGATATTCAATAAAAATAATCAATGGGGAAAAGTCTCCATATTCATTAAATGGCGCTGAGATAGATGGCTAGCCACACACAGAAGATAAAACTGCACCCCTATCTTTCACCATATATGAAAATTAACTCAAGATGGATTAAAGATTTAGATGTAAGACCTCAACTACAAGAATTTTAGAACAAAAAACAGAAAACACGATTTTGGTCATTGACCTTGGGAAAAAATTTATTACTAAGTCCTCAAAAACAATTACAAGAAAAACAAATATTGACAAGTGAGACCTAATTAAACTAAAGAGCTCCTGCACAGCAAATGACACTATCAACAGAGTAAACAGATGACCTACAGAATAGAAGAAAATATTCACAAAGTATGTATCCAACAAAAGTCTAACATCCTGAATCTATAAGCTGCTTAATTGTTCAAGCAAACAATATGTAATCTCATTAAAAAGAGGACAAAAGTCTTGAATAGACATTTCTCAAAAAAAAAATATATATATATACATATATATACATATATATATATATACAAGTGGCCAAAAATTATATTAAAAATGCCCCAGATCACTAATTATCAGGAAATTGCAAATCAAAATCACCAGGAGATATCATTTCATACCAGTCAGAATGGCTCTAATTAAAGAAAAAACAGCAACATGGAAAACAGTATGGCAATTCCTCAAGGATCTAGAACTAGAAGTACCATATGACCCAGCCATCCCATTACTGGGTATATACCCAAAGGATTACAAATCATGCTGCTATAAAGACACATGCACACGTATGTTTATTGTGGCACTATTCACAACAGCAAAGACTTGGAATCAACCCAAATATCCATCTGTGACAGACTGGATTAAGAAAATGTGGCACATATACACCATGGAATACTATGCAGCCATACAAAATGATGAGTTTGAGTCCTTTGTAGGGACATGGATGCAGCTGGAAACCATCATTCTCAGCAAACTATCACAAGAACAGAAAACCAAACACCGCATGTTCTCACTCATAGGTGGGAACTGAACAATGAGATCACTTGGACTCGGGAAGGGGAACATCACACACCAGGGCCTATCACGGGGAGGGGGCAGAGGTGAAGGGGGAGGGATTGCATTGGGAGTCATACCTGATGTAAATGACGAGTTGATGGGTGCTGACGAGTTGATGGGTGCAGCACACCAACATGGCACAAGTATATATATGTAACAAACCTGCATGTTACGCACATGTACCCTAGAACTTAAAGTATAATAAAAATATATATATATATTTTAAAAAAAATGGATACTGGCAAGACTGTGGAGAAAAGGGAACACTTATAGTCCCTTGGAGGGAATGTAAATTAGTCCAGACACTGTGGAAAGCAGTTTGTAGATTTCTCAAAGAACTTAAAACAAAACTACCATTTGACCCAGCAATCTCATTACTGAGTATATATCTAGAAGAGAACAAATAGTTGTGCCAAAAAGACACATGCATTTGTATGTTCATCACAGCACTAATCATAATTACAAAGACATGAAATCAATGCAGGTGACCTTCAATGATGGATTGGATAAAAAAAAATGTGGTACGTAGTGTTTGGACAAACGGAGGCAAGATGGCGCAGTTCCGGGTTCTTCACCGTCAACTTTCCCGCGCCCAGGAAGGACACGGGTCAACTGCGCAGGTGCAACCCGACCTCCGATGGAGAGAAATCTGAACCCGCCTAGGCACGCCTACCGCCCCACCCCCGACCCGCCTATGTCCCACCCACTGCCCTCCCACTCCCGGGCAAAGGACATAAAGGTCGCTCCTGGCGGGTGCACGGTGCGAACTTCTTTGGCCCCTCCTCGTGTGCGGGACCCAGGAACTTCGCCCGAGAGCGCCGGGGCGAACTTCCTTGGCCCCTCCTCTTGCGCGGTTCCCAGGAACCTCGTCCGAGAGCACCGGAGCAAACTTCCTCGGCCCCTCCTCGTGTGCAGGACCCGGGAACCTCCTCCGAGAATACCGGAGCGAGCTTCCTCGGCCCCTTCTCCTGCGCGGGACGTGGGAACCTCGTCCGAGAACGCCGGAGCGAACTTCCTCGGCCCCTCCTCGTACGCGGGACCCAGGAACCTCGGCCGAGAACGCCGGAGCGACTTCGTCGGCTTCCACCGCCGGAGACCGGTGAACCTCGCCCCTCCCTAACATTGGCTTGTAAATAAAGTTTTTTTTTGCCTTGCCTACTTGCCTTTTCTCTGGCATTTGCTCTGGGGGTCGCATTAAAGCAAATCAGCTGGTGCCGAAACCCAGGAGGAGACCCCTCCTCAGGGCCCCCCAAGGTCCGAGGAGCCTCCTCCTTCCACGCCCCAGATGGACCAGGACCTGGAGATCGCTTTCCCCACCTCCAAGTCTCCTAGGGGTGAGTACCTTCTGCCTCTCTCTCATATTCCATGGTCAGAAGTCCTACGCAGACCCAAGGCTTTTTTTTTCCGGTCACCAGGTGACCCAGGGAAGTTCCCAAAGGCAGAGACGTCTGCCCAAAGGAACCCCATTCCGTTCCGTGGGAGACCCGTCCAGGACGGGGACATCCGCCTGGACGTAATCTCCATTCCGTTCCGTGGGAGACCCATCCAGGATGGAGACGTCCGCCTGGAGGTAATCTCCATTCCAGCTCCAGGAGCCTCTCACCGGTCTCTGGTGGCTCCAAAGGATGCTTTGTAGCCAGGTAGAGTTCGGTTTCCATTTCTGACTATTGGCGAGAGGAAGGCAATGGGAAACCGCCAATCCAAAATACCTAGAGACTCCCCTGTAGGGTGTCTTCTAAAAAACCTCAAAACTTTACAATTAGAACAAGATATCAGCCGAAAGTGACTGGTGTTCCTCTCCACTGTGGCGTGGCCATTGACAATCAGTCTCAATGGCCTCCTGAGGGCACTCTAGACTGTAACATTTTGCCCGACCTCAGTAGTTTTTGTCAACGCTTAGGCAAGTGGTCAGAAATTAATTATATACAAGGATTTTGGGCCTTGCGTTCTCGTCCGGACCTGTGTGGCCGGTGTTCCTTGGCTCAAGTCATGTTGGCTAGGGACGCAGGCCTAACAAAGTCCGAAAAAAGAGGAGTCATCTTTCCTGTCTGAGTTGCCCGAAGACCTTACTTCCCCTCCCTCCCTTCCACTCCCGCTGTATACTCCACCTCCCCCTCCCGCTTCGGCCCCACCTCCTCTTTTGGCTCCACCCCCCCGCTCCCTCTCTGGCGGTTGTTCTGCCTCCCTCCTCAACCCCTCCCACCATTGTTGAGGCTACACTTCCCTCCAACACCTCGGTACTTCCGCCTGGTCATCTTAGCTTGCCTATCTCTGCCCATACCCACTCTAAAGATTGCCTAACTGCCCCTGCTCCTACTCCCACTAAATCCAACCCCCCCCTCCGTGGTCTTAGCACCCTTGCGTGAGGTGGCCGGAGCAGAGGGCATAGTTAGAGTTCATGTTCCCTTCTCACTAGCAGATCTTTCAAAGATTGAAAAACGCTTAGGAGATTTTTCTGCCAACCCTACAATTTATACCAAAGACTTTAGATACCTTTGCCATGCCTACGATTTAACCTGGCATGATCTCCAGGTTATTCTTACCTCTACTCTAAACCCTAAGAAGCAAGAGCACATCCTAGTGGCCGCCAGGCAACATGCCAACCAATTACACTTAACAGACCCTGCGTTCCCACTAGGGGAACAAGCAGTCCCCTCTATAGACCCAGACTGGAACGATCAAGTAGGCCAGCCGGGCCACCAAAGACGAGATATGATGACTCAATGTCTTCTGGCTGGTATGCAGGTGGCCTCAAATAAGGTAGTAAATTTCAATAAACTAAAAGAAATTATCCAAGGTCCAGATAAGAACCTGGCCACATTTTTAAACAGCCTAACTGAGGCTTTAATTCAATACACTCGGTTAGACCCAGCTTCCCCAGCCAGGGCCACTATTCTAGCCTCATATTTTATTTCACAATCGGCCTCGGATATTCGAAAAAAACTCCAAAAGGCAGAGGATGGACCTCAAACTCCTATTCAAGACCTAGTCAAGTCGGCCTTCAAGGTCTATAATTTAAGGGAGGAAACAGCTGGGGCCCAACGACAGGCCCGCCTAAGGCAGAAGGTACAGCTCCAGACTCAAGCCTTAGTTGCTGATTTGCAGCCTAGCCGTAACCCAAAACTGGAGAGCAAAATCCCCGGAGGCTCAAAGACAATAAAAGGGGCTTGCTATAAATGCGGTAACCCAGGGCATTGGGTTAGTAGATGTCCCCAGAGTCCCCAACCGTCTGAGCCAGTGCGGCCATGCCACAAGTGCGGAGTAGCTGGACACTGGGCTAAAAAGTGTCCTAACCCTCGTCTGCCAACAACTCCTTGTCCAGCATGCCATGAAGAAGGGCACTGGAAGTCTGACTGCCCCACCCTGAAAACGGGCATGGCACCTCAATGTGATGTCCCTTCTCAGGACCCTGGGAGCTCCTTCCAGCTCTTACATTTGGATGACGACTGAAGGTGCCAGGACTCGGGGACCCCCATCACCCTCGCCGAGCCACGGGTAACTCTCCTGTGAGTGGGTAAGACAATTAATTTTTTAATCGAAAGCGGGGCTACCTACTCTGTTTTGCCGTCTTTGGAAGGGCCTAGCTTTCCCTCCAATATTTCTGTTGTAGGAGTCAATGGCTTCCCATCCAGCCCTCGAAAAACCCCACCCCTTAATTGCTGCCTTGCCAACAACTATTTTGCACACTCATTCCTCATTATCCCCTCATGCCCCACTCCCCCACTGGGCCGAGATGTTTTAAGTCAACTGAAAGCCTGTATCTCCATCCCTACTAGCGTCCCCCATCCTACCTGCCATCTGCTTCTAGTATTGACTAACTCAAATGACTCCAACAATCCTACTAACCCTTTCCCCGATTTCCCCATTCCTATCGACCCCCAAGTGTGGGACACCTCCACTCCTGTCGTGGCGGACCATCATCCACCAATACTTATAAAACTTAAGAAACCATCTCAGTTTCCAACCCGCCCACAGTTCTCTCTCTCTCCACAGCACTTATGAGGACTAAAACCAATTGTGACTAGGTTACTCAGCCAACACATCCTCATCCCCATTCATTCTCCCTGTAACACCCCAATCCTACCTGTAAAGAAGGCAGATGGAACTTTTCGGTTAGTGCAGGATCTTCGTCTTATCAACGAAGCTGTTTGTCCCACCCATCCGGTAGTTCCCAACCCCTCTACCCTTCTTTCTCTCATTCCACCTAATACAACACACTTTACTGTACTGGATCTAAAAGATGCATTTTTCACTATTCCCCTGCACCCAGATTGTCAGTTTCTTTTTGCTTTTACATGGGAAGACCCAGACACCCATACCTCCACCCAACTGACATGAACAGTGCTTCCCCAAGGGTTCCGAGACAGCCCCCATTTCTTTGGGCAGGCCCTTGCAAAAGACTTAGCCTCCTGTCCTCTTACCAATAGTAAAAATCTCCAATATGTAGGTGACCTTTTACTCTGTAGTCCCACGGGACAGGACTCTCTTTTAGACACTGTGATCCTCCTTAAGCATCTAGGCTCCAAAGGTTACCGAATATCCAAACACAAAGCTCAACTCGCACAACAATGTGTCATATATTTAGGTATTGAGATCACTCCTACGACGCGCTCACTTACTACAGACCACTTAACTCTAATACAAAATCTTTCTCCTCCTCAAGACGCTGAGGAAATTCAATCCTTCCTAGGCCTAATAGGATTTTTCAGATGCTGGATTCCTAATTTCAGAATCTTGGCTAAGCCTCTGTATGCAGCTGTCAAGGAGACTCCCCAAGGACCTTTGTCTAACCCAAAGTTAATCTATAAACATTTCACTCACCTGAAAAACTGCCTTCTCTCACATCCTACTCTCTCATTCCCAGACTTCCAATGCCCCTTCCAGCTTTTCACAGATGAAAGACAAAAAGTTGCAGTGGGTCTTTTAACCCAATCTATAGGTGCCACCTACCGCCCCATGGCATATCTATCTAAACAATTAGACCCCACCGTGCAAGGGTGGCAGCCCTGTCTTTGGGCCCTGGCAGCAGCAGCCTGTCTAACCCAAGAAGCAAAGAAACTTATTAGGGGTGGTAACCTAACAGTCTTCTCTACTCACGCCTTCAGATTTTTTTTTTTTTTTTTTTTTTTGAGACGGACTCGCTCTGTCGCCCAAGAGAGTGCAGTGGATCTCAGCTCACTGCAAGCTCCGCCTCCCGGTTCACGCCATTCTCCTGCCTCAGCCTCCCAAGTAGCTGGACTACAGGAGCCCGCCAACTCGCCCGGCTAGTTTTTTGTACTTTTTAGTACGACGAGGTTTCACTGTTTAGCCAGGATGGTCTCGATCTCCTGACCTTGTGATCCGCCCGCCTCGGCCTCCAGTGCTGGGATTACAGGCTTGAGCCACCGCGCCCGGCGCCTTCAAGATCTTATTGCCCACAGAAGTATTAGCCATCTAACCCCGTCCAGACTCCACTCTTCACCTCCTATTCATAGAGGACTCCCCATTCCTAGGAGTCTGTTCCTCTCTGAATCCAGCAACCCTACTTCCTGACCCTCTCAAACAACCTAGTACTGAACACTCCTGTCCAGAACTTTTAGAGGCCCAACCACCTAGTCACTTACATTTACATGACCAGCCATTGGAAGGCTCACAGTTAACCCTATTTGTAGATGGCAGTTCTTTTATAAATTCTCTAGGAAACAGACAGGCAGGATACACGGTAGTTACATCTTCTGCTGTCCTAGAAGCTAAGCCTTTACCACAAGGAACAACATCACAGCAGGCAGAACTTATCGCACCAACCAGGACTCTCCTCCTATCCAGAGGAAAAACGGTAAACATATACACAGACTCCAAGTATACCTTCTTGATTGCACACACCCACTCTGTCATCTGGAAAGAGAGAGGGTTCCTAACCACCAGTGGTACCCCTATAGTCAACAAAAAACAGATACTCAAACTGCTAGATGCTTTATCAGCACCTTCCAGAGCAGCCATCATACACTGTAAAAGTCATCAGACTCCATCTAACTTGGTGGCGGCTGGCAATAACTTTGCCGACACCACTGCCAAGTCGGCAGCCGGATTCTCCACTCCCACACTTCCCTCTATTTGTTTTCTCTCTCCTCAATATACCCCTACTTATACCCAAGAGGAAAAGACCAAACTATTACAAGATTCAACAGCCAAACTAGCCGCAGACAATTGGATTTACCTCAATAATAAATTAGTTATTCCTGAAACTCAACTCCACACCATTCTAAAAGATATACATAATTCCCTACACATAGGACCCAAAGCTTTATATAACCTCCTAAGCCCCCCTCATTCACTGCCCCACACTCATGAAACACCTAATTATAATCAACGGACAGTGTTCCACATGTCTCAAGTTAAACCCTCAAGGCGCATTGCTCAACCCCCATCCGAGCCATCAACTCAGAGGGCACCAACCAAGTGAAGATTGGCAAATTGACTTTACCCACATGCCAAGGCATAAAAAATTCAAATATCTCTTAACCCTCATTGATACTTTTTCAGGATGGATAGAAGCCTATTCTACTACAGGAGAAACCACCAATATAGTTGCCTCCATACTCACTGAACACATTATTCCTAGGTTTGGCCTCCCGCTCACTCTTCAGTCTGACAACAGCCCAGCATTCATCTCCAAGGTAGTCCAACAGGTGGCAGCCCTCCTACACATCACCTGGAAACTCCACATCCCTTATAGACCTCAGTCTTCTGGTAAAGTAGGGAAGGTCAACGGGCTCATTAAGCAGCAACTCACCAAACTCTCCCTCGAAACTCGACAATCGTGGGTAACTCTCCTTCCCCTGGCCCTAACCCAGCTGCGAGCAGCCCCACGGAGTCCAACAAGCCTCAGTCCATTTGAATTAGTTTACGGCTGGCCGCTCACCCTCCAGCAGTTACCCACCCTTTCTTCCCCACTGGCAACTTATCTCCCATACCTCACCCTCTTGAGACAACTCCTGAGACAACATGCAGAACTAGCACACCCCTCTCCAACAGACACCTATAGCCCACATCTCTCTCTCAGCCCAGGAAACCAAGTATACTTAAAAGATATCCAAGCCAAAGATCTTCAGCCTAGGTGGAAAGGCCCCTCTACTGTCCTCCTATCCACATACACAGCAGCCAAACTTCTAGGACACACGCACTGGGTCCATATATCACAATTAAAAAAGGCCCCCACAGAAGACAATCAGTGGACATCTACTAGACTTACCCTTACCCATCTCAAACTCACCAAACTCTCCCAACCACCACATGTTCCCTGACCCCTTGCGCTTATCCCGATTTCTCGCCATACTCTATATAAACATAACAGAATTCCGATATCTTACCCCAGATCCCTACTTGCCTCCAGATAATAGCCCATCACAGTGGTTCTCCCACTTACCTTTATAGAACATCTTCAGTGACAAGGTGTACCCTGTGATTACACTGAAGATGAAGTACTATTTCATACTTATATTACTATCTTTTTCTTGCATTTCAATCTCTATTACTAACCCAACTTTTATATGGAGATTCTCTATAGTTGATACTTGGTCACACAAAAATAAACAGCACTCACAGCTACAAGGCACTGCTGACTGCCCCCCTTCAGGCTGCCAACCCCATCTTACTATAAATTTCACCCTATCGTGTTGCAGTGCGGCCGGAGCTAAGGCTCTCTGCTTCCTGCACGATCAGACACATTACAATTGTAAGACTTACTGGAAACAAAAGAACCTAGGATGTCCTTATATTTATTGTAAGATCCATTATGCAACCTTGAGACAGACTAAACCCACTGCTCTCTTCACCATTGCGAATCAACGAACCCCCCTTCAATACCAATTAAATATCAAAGACCCATGGGACCCCCGATGGGCAGACGGAGTCAAAGGTGGACTCTACACAGGCTACACAATCCTTAGTTCATATCCCATGGCTACTCTCCTGATAAAAAGAACACTTGTCCAGCAAAAATCCCTTCCTCAAAACATACAAGCCCTACAGAATTTAACCTTAGCCATACAACACAAGAACAGGCCTTACAAGATCAATTACACTCCTCCAATAAGGACCCCTTCTCATGGTTAAAACTAGTCCGTCAAGGGTTAAACCTAACACGGGCAGCCAACCTAACAAATCTCTCCCACTGTTTCCTCTGTGCGGCCCTTGAAAGAGCCCCTTTAGTGGCAGTCCCTTTACCTACTGCTTTCAAGGCTACAACTAACTCCATAGGCACCTCCCAAAAACCGTTCTTACTCCAAGTCCCACTATACCAAAGCCCAGAAAGTCCAATCCTTCCTTTCTGCTACTCTATCCCAAACACCTCCTGGTGTAACTATACCCAGCCACCCGCTAAGACCCACATGGCTCCCATCGGAGGTTATTTCTGGTGCAACAAAACTCTCTTCAAGGTCCTTAATCACATATCCATTGGTCAATCCCTTTGTGTCCCAGTGTCCCTAGTACCTAGTTTAACCTTATATAGTAAAGCAGAAGTAGCTGAACTCATCGTACAATTTAACCTTCCTCCTAATGATCTCCTAAAACGGGCTGTCTTCCTTCCCCTAGTCATCGGAGTCTCCCTGGCTGCCTCCTTAGTGGCGTCAGTGCTTGGAACTGGGGCACTTGCCCACTCGGTACAGTCTACCCAATCTCTAGCAGCTCAAATCCGAGAGGCCATAGAGGCTTCAGCTGAAAGCCTGGCCTCTCTGCAGTGTCAAATTACCTCAGTGGCCCAGGTTGCAGCACAAAATAGGCGAGCATTAGATTTACTTACTGCCGAAAAAGGAGGAACATATCTCTTCTTAGGAGAAGAATGCTGCTATTACGTAAACGAGTCAGGCCTAGTGGACACTAACATCCAAACCCTAAACAGGATTAAAGCAGAACTAAAAACCTACAATACCCCCTTCACCCCCGGACCACCGGTATGGCTGCTGCCCATAATAGAGCAGATGTTCCCGTTCCTAATTCCCATACTAATCCTCTGTTTTGTCTTATGTCTCGCTCCTGTTTTAATCAAATTTCTCCGAGCCAAAGTTCAAGAGATCACGCGCGTCACCTTCAACCAGATGCTTCTTCATCCATGCGTCCAAATGCCAACTGTAGACCCCAACCTCAACAACGTCCCTTAACAGCAGGAAGTAGCCAGACAGACCACGGCGCCCCTTATCACTATTATCAATAAAAGGTTGGACTGTTTGGACAAACGGAGGCAAGATGGCGCAGTTCCAGGTTCTTCACTGTCAACCTTCCCGCTCCCGGGAAGGACATGGGTCGACTGCGCAGGCGCAACCCGACCTCCGCCGGAGAGAAACCAGAACCCGCCTAGCCATGCCTACCACCTCACCCCCGACCCGCCTATGTCCCGCCCACTGCCCTCCCACTCCCGGGCCCAGGACATAAAGGCCGCTCCCGGCGGGTGCGCGGTGCGAAATTCCTCAGTCCCTCCTCGTGCGCGGACCCAGGAACCTCGCCTGAGAGCGCCGGGGCAAACTTCCTTGGCCCCTCCTCGTGCACGGGACCCAGGAACCTCTTCCGAGAGCACCCGTGCGAACTTCCTCAGCCCCTCCTCCTGCACGGGACCCAGGAACCTAGTCCGAGAATGCCGGAGCGAACTTCCTTGGCCCCTCCTCGTACGCGGGACCCGGGAACCTCGTCCGAGAGTGCCAGAGCGAACTTCCTCGGCCCCTCCTCCTGCACGGGACCCAGCAACCTCGTCCAAGAGCGCCAGAGCGAACTTCCTCGGCCCCTCCTCATGTGCGGGACACAGGAACCACCTCCAGGAACGCCGGAGCAGGCTTCCTCGGCCCCTCCTCGTACGCAGGACCCAGGAAACTCGTCTGAGAACGCCAGAGCGACTTCGTCGGCCTCCACTGCCGGAGACCAGTGAACCTCGCCCCTCCCTCACATTGGCTTGTAAATAAAGTTTTTTTTTGCCTTGCCTACTTGCCTTTTCCCTTGTATTTGCTCTGGGGGTCTCATTAAAGCAAATCACATATACATCATGGAATACTACGAAGCCATAAAAATGAATGAAATTGTGTTTTTTTGCAGTGACACAAATGCAGTTGGAGGCTCTTATCTTAAGTGTTAAGAGAATACCTCATGCTACATGTTCTTGCGTATAAGTGTGAGCTTAACATCGGATACTCATGAACATAAAGGTGGGAACAATAGACACTGGGGATTACTAGAATGTAGAGGAAAAGAGTGGAGGTAGGGTTGAAAAACTACCTATTGGAGGCTATGCTCAGTACCTGGGTGACAGGATCATTTGTAACCCAAACCTACCATTCAGGTACTATGCTTAGTAACTGGGTGACGGGATCATTTGTAACTCACCATCACACAATATACCCAGGTAACAAACCCACATCTAAAATAATAGTTGAATAAAAATAAGTACAGAAAAAAAAAAAAACAAATAGAAGACCTGAAACAAAATATATATATATGATATTGCACTAATCAAAATAAGTGTAAAGATATTTAACTTCATTTATTAAAAGTAAGTGGCTATCACATTTAAAATCCTACATGTGGAACTTATAAAATATAATTTTAATAGCTCATGAGTAAAAGAGAATTATAAACATTTACCAATTAATACAAACAAATAATTACACATAAAATTTGTGGGATGCAAATAAAAATTTACCTCTATAGGTTCATTCATTCACCAAACTCAAGAAGTTTGAAAAATAAACAATTTGAGGATGTTAAGAGATTGGTGGGAGAAACTACAGAAAAACACAAAGAAAGGAAAAAGAGTAAAATAATATAGTAATGGAAATTCATGAAATATGCAAATATATGCAAGTAAACACCTGCAGGTTTTCATTAGGCAATATAAAAACTGTCACCCTAATGAAAATTGTCTCACTTGTTCATCTAAAATAAAATAGAGGAGAGAAAGAGAGATAATTTGATTTTGATACTTAATGGTAGCAGTAGGGTGGTGAATACAGTGTGTTAAAATGCCTTAAATGTGAAGGAAACAGACCCCTTCCCTCAAATAAACTTAGAATTCTTTTCTCTCAGTGTAAAAGGACCCACCTTAAGTGGGGCCACTGTGAACATATATGCTATCAAGCAGAGCAGCACAAGGAACTGGAAGAAATTGAAAGTAAAAGTGTGAAAAAATTCTAATAAAATAAAGAATGCAACATACTATTTTTTTGTCCATTAAATAGAAAAGCCACTGATTGTAAGACCCGATATTGATTTTTAATGTTACTAATATTTAAAAATTATTATTAAATAATAATTCCTCTTAAGGACAGTCATGGACAGCTCATGCACAATCTCTTTTGAAGTATCAGAAATACAGAGATTGTTAGTAAGAACAAGAGACTGTTTTAAAAAGATAACGATCTAATAGTTTTTATGTGTATATGGAGCTGAGCTCCCCCTTCATCAATGTGGACATTGCTCAAGCCAATGAATGACAAAATTTTCATGAGACTCAGGAATTATTTGAGAAAGATCAACACATGTACAGATCTCAGTTGTCATTCGTCACTTTTCAGATTATCCAGTAGAAGAAAATCCTTGAATCTCTATAATCAATCAATCAATAAAAGTAATCACATGTTTTCTGCCCAGTGGTGTGATGGTGCTGGCTTCGAATACACCAAAATAGTCAATTGTTAAATTTTCTGAAATCTCATCTGTCAATTGTGAAACAGCCATTATTAAAAAAGCAGGTTACATAGTTTAAAATTAAATTATATTTAAAACAGAGGCAATAATACTAAAAACTCACTATTTTTAAAAGTTTTACCATTATCTACATTCATTAGGTTATTTACATGTTGTGCTTTTCAGGTGGAAACATCTTAACAATGCTGGCAAATTTCTTTCATACTCTTTTAATAACACTGCATTGGTAGTTTCAGTTGTCTAGGGTAAGAGTTTTTAAAACGCAGACATCAGAACAAGCTAAGAACTGGGATATGATTTATTACTTATGTCTCGCCTAGACTTAAGAGAGTAAAGGTAAAATATGAATAAAGCAAATGTAACTTTAACATGTGTCATATCAGTAGTTATCACAGTGTGAATACCCCATAAATAAATTCAGAAATTATTCTTCTAATTTTTGAAAACTTAAACAATTTTAGAAAGAAGTGACTGACATAATTGAAAAATAAGTATAATACAAAGGTGAATCTTTATTGTTACACTTTTGCTTTACTTTTTAATGTTAAAGAAAATCATCAAGCTCTGTTTATCTTAGAATTATATTCATTCATAAAACACATCCATAATTTGGTTAAGGATGCAAGTGTTAGACAAAAAGTGATATAAGCCTTCTATGAGAGAGAATCAATTAAGTGGTATTCATGAAAAATGATTACATATTTTATTATTATTCAGACTTTGGTGGTTCATATATTTAATATCTGAAATTACACAAAATCATACGTATTCAATAATTTTTAAAAGTCAGTTTTAAAATTTCTCCAGTATGCTCCTGATTCTGAGGCATTCGAACTTACTTGTGTTATAATTCTCACAAATAAAACAAAGAAAGTTCTGATGTGAAGAGATCTCTTTCATATACATGCTACCTACTTTGGGGTATGCATGTGAGTGTTAATGTTAGCTACTGATTATTTTTCATGTGTATGTTCCCATTCTACTATGGCCTTTGACTTTCAAATAAATAGTATTCATTCATTCTGATTTTTCAAACAGCAGAATTACCCAGTGCAAGAAAGAACATCTGCCAAATTGTATATTCCAGACAGTTCAGTTGATCTTTTCAGATACTTAGTGATGCCCCTTTACAAAATAAAAGCATAAACAGGCTGCCCCTGGAGCTTCCTTTGTTGAAAATGTATTAAGATGACTCACAGTGGAATATTTTCTTTCAATGTTTGTGGAAAACTAGAGGATTAAAAAGAAAGGTATTTTTGTTGCTGCTGAAAAGCAGTGTTAAAGAGTTCTAAAAATTATTTAACTAGATATGTATTTCAAACATATTGTTATTGTTCAGTGAAGCTGTTTCAACTCTAACCTATTAGGTGAAACAGGGAATATACAATCACATGAGAGAGTAACACAACTCTAAAGTCACTTTTATAACTATCCATTTAGTGTCTGTGTGTCATAACTTTTCCTTGGTTTTGACAGCTGTACTTTCAGTAGATTATAAAAGAGAAAATAAGCCATCTTCCTTGAGCTGAATGTAAAATGGGAGTTACATACACTTACAGAGTAAGCTTTCACTGTTCTATTTTTCATATTTCTTTATTTGAAATTGTAATCATCCTTTAGTAGACTTGTTCTGTCAAAATCATATCATGGTGGGTTGCTCAAATCTAAAAATATTCATCACAGACTGCTATAAAAAGTCTTCACAAATGCTCTGAAAAGAGTCCAGAATAACTGCTGAGAAAAAGAATATATACATGATGTTACGACTTTAGTAAAATCAGTGACCAAAATTATTTTAGAGCCTATTTTTATTTTTGGTTATTAGTATGCTGTTTGTATGTCTCTTACACTTACATATTTTGAGGTTTTAAAAATCAACTATAAATTCTTAATATAATAACTGGAGCACATCATTACTAGATTATATTCTATCAATTTATTTGAAACAACTATCATTGTTTTATTTAATCACTTCAAAGTAGATATCCTTAACTTTTAAATTTTCTAAAGGCTAGCACCTGGTATCTCTGCAGCTTAGCAATTTTCTCTCTGAATCTTTAGGGTACTCTAAATTATAATCATTAAATCCTATATCCCTAAGCCTTCTTCTCTTCCTTCCACTTAGTATAGTCATTAAATCCTATATTCCTAAGACTTCTTCTCTTCCTTCCACTTAATTTATGAAGAAGAGTATGACCCTCATGAATAATCATGTAATTTTAACTTCAAAATTTTCCTATTACGTTTCTTTTCTTTTTCCATTTTTTAGTTCATTGAGCAGTGGTACGCTTTTTCTAAGTGATCTTTTCCATTCCTGACTCCTAACTGCAAGCCCTTACATGCTAATGGTGTGGGTGGAAATGTCATAGCAAAGAGAATCTGGATTGCTTGATGAGAATATGTCTCAGAGGAGGGTGAATGTGTCTCTTCCTGGCAGAAGAGAAAGTGGCATTTGGGAGAAAGGAGAAACAGATGGTGACTCTGAGAAAAAGGACACTATAATGTCTCCTTCTCTTCACAAAATTTGCACTAGCTCAGCACAAAATCTATGGTTAACCATAAAATGAGTGGTCAGCTCCCAAGTGATAATATACCCTAAGAATGGACCAAACTCTTTTATTTTAAATAATTATTAATACATAGTAATTGTACATATTTACAAGGCACATATAATGTTTGAATACAATGTCTAGTGATCAAATCAGGTTAATTGGAATATCCATCTCCTCAAACATTTATCACTTCTTCATGTTGGTAAGAATTCCAAATCTTCTCTCTTAGCCCTTAATTTGAGAAGTGTATATATTATAGACTACAATTAAATTCCTAGTCTCTGATAAAATAGACTTTAAACCATCAAAGATCAAAAGAGACAAAGAAGGCCATTACATAATGCTAAAGGGATCAATTCAACAGGAAGAGCTAACTCTCCTAAATATATATGCACCCAATACAGGAGCACCCACATTCATAAGGCAAGTCCTTAGAGACTTACAAAGAGACTTAGACTCCCATACAATAATAATGGGAGACTTCAACACTCCACTGTCAACATTAGACAGATCAACGAGACAGAAAGTTAACAAGGATATCCAGGAATTGAACTCATCTCTGCAGCAAGCAGACCTAATAGACATCTATAGAACTCTCCACCCGAAATCAACAGAATATACATTCTTCTCAGCACAACATCGCACTTATTCCAAAATTGACCACATAATTGGAAGTAAAGCACTCCTCAGCAAATGTAAAAGAACAGAAATTATAACAAACTGTCTCTCAGACCACAGTGCAATCAAAGTAGAACTCAGGACTAAGAAACTCAATCAAAACCACTCAACTACATGGAAACTGAACAACCTGCTCCTGAATGACTACTGGGTACATAACGAAATGAAGGCAGAAAGAAACATGTTCTTTGAAACCAATGAGAACAAAGATACAACATACCAGAATCTCTGGGACACATTTAAAGCAGTGTGTAGAGGGAAATTTATACCACTAAATGCCCACAAGAGAAAGCAGGAAAGATCTAAAATTGACACTCTAACATCACAATTAAAAGAACTGGAGAAGCAAGAGCAAACACATTCAAAAGCTAGCAGAAGGCAAGAAATGACTAAGATCAGAGCAGAACTGAAAGAGATAGAGACACAAAAAACCCTCCAAAAGATCAATGAATCGAGGAGTTGGTTTTTTGAAAAAATCAAAAAAAATTGACAGATCGCTAGCAAGACTAATAAAAAAGAAAAGAGAGAAGAATCAAATAGACGCAATAAAAAAGGATAAAGGGGATATCACCACTGACTCCACAGAAATACAAACTACCATCAGAGAATACTATAAACACCTCTACACAAATCAACTAGAAAATCTAGAAGAAACGGATAATTTCCTGGACACTTACACTCTCCCAACACTAAACCGGGAAGAAGTTGAATCCCTGAATAGGCCAATAGCAGGCTCTGAAATTGAGACAATAATTAATAGCCTACCAACCAAAAAAAGTCCAGGACCAGATGGGTTCACAGCTGAATTCTACCAGAGGTACAAAGGGGAGCTGGTACCATTCCTTCTGAAAATCTTCCAATCAATAGAAAAAGAGGGAATGCTCCCTAAGTCATTTTATGAGGCCAACATCATCCTGATACCAAAGCCTGGCACAGACACAACAAACAAGAAAATTTTAGACCAATATCCCTGATGAACATCGATGCAAAAATCCTCAATAAAATACTGGCAAACCAGATTCAGCAGCACATCACAAAGCTTATCCAGCATGATCAAGTGGGCTTCATCCCTGGGATGCAAGGCTGGTTCAACATTCGCAAATCAATAAATGTAATCCAGCATATCAACAGAACCAAAGACAAGAACCACATGATTATCTCAATAGATGCAGAAAAGCCTTTTGACAAAATTCAACAGCCCTTTATGCTAAAAACTCTCAATAAATTCGGTATTGATGGAACGTACCTCAAAATAATAAGAGCTAATTATGACAAACCCACAGCCAATATCATACTGAATGGGCAAAAACTGGAAAAATTCCCTTTGAAAACTGGCACAAGACAGGGATGCCCTCTCTCACCACTCCTATTCAACATAGTGTTGGAAGTTCTGGCTAGGGCAATCAGGCAAGAGAAAGAAATCAAGGGTATCCAGTTAGGAAAAGAAGAAGTCAAATTGTCCCTGTTTGCAGATGACATAATTGTATATTTAGAAAACCCCATTGTCTCAGCCCAAAATCTCCTTAAGCTGATAAGCAACTTCAGCAAAGTCTCAGGATACAAAATCAATGTGTAAACATCACAAGCATTCTTATACACCAGTAACAGACAAACAGAGAGCCAAATCAGGAATGAACTTCCATTCACAATTGCTTCAAAGAGAATAAAATGCCTAGGAATCCAGCTAACAAGGGATGTAAAGGACCCCTTCAAGGAGAACTACAAACCACTGCTCAGTGAAATCAAAGAGGACACAAACAAATGGAAGAACATACCATGCTCATGGATAGGAAGAATCAATATCATGAAAATGGTCATACTGCCCAAGGTTATTTATAGATCCAATGCCATCCCCATCAAGCTACCAATGAGTTTTTTCACAGAACTGGAAAAAACGGCTTTAAAGTTCATATGGAACCAAAAAAGAGCCCGCATTGCCAAGACACTTCTAAGGCAAAAGAACAAAGCTGGAGGCATCACGCTACCTGACTTCAAAGTATACTACAAGGCCACAGTAACCAAAACAGCATGGTACTGGTACCAAAACAGAGATATAGACCAATGCAACAAAACACAGTCCTCAGGCATAATACCACACATCTACAGCCATCTGATTTTTGACAAACCTGAGAGAAACAAGAAATGGGGAAGGGACTACCTATTTAATAAATGGTGCTGGGAAAATTGGCTAGACATAAGTAGAAAGCTGAAACTGGATCCTTTCCTTACTCCGTATACGAAAATTAATTCAAGATGGATTAGAGACTTAAATGTTAGACCTAATACCATAAAAACCCTAGAAGAAAACCTAGGGAGTACCATTCAGGACATAGGCATGGGCAAGGACTTCATGTCTAAAACACCAAAAGCAATGGCAGCAAAAGCCAAAATTGACAAATGGGATAAGAATAAACTAAAGAGCTTCTGCACAGCAAAAGAAACTACCATCGGAGTGAATAGGCAACCTACAGAATGGGAGAAAAATTTGCAATCTACTCATCTGACAAAGGGCTAATATCCAGAATCTACAAAGAACTCAAACAAATTTACAAGAAAAAAACAAACAACCCCATCAAAAAGTGAGGAAAGGATATGAACAGACATTTCTCAAAAGAAGATATTCATACAGCCAACAGACACATGAAAAAATGCTCATCATCACTGGCCATCAGAGAAATGCAAATCAAAACCACAATGAGATACCATCTCACACCAGTTAGAATGGCAATCATTAAGAAGTCAGGAAACAACAGGTGTTGGAGAGGATGTGGAGAAATAGGAACACTTTTACACTGTTGGTGGGATTGTAAACTGGTTCAACCATTATGGAAAACAGTATGGCAATTCCTCAAGGATCTAGAACTAGATGTACCATATGACCCAGCCATCCCACTACTGGGTATATACCCAAAGGATTATAAATCATGCTGCTATAAAGACACATGCACATGTATGTTTATTGCAGCATTATTCACAATAGCAAAGACTTGCAATCAACCCAAATGTCCATCTGTGACAGACTGGATTAAGAAAATGTGGCACATATACACCATGGAATACTATGCAGCCATGAAAAAGGATGAGTTTGCGTCCTTTGTAGGGACATGGATGCAGCTGGAAACCATCATTCTTAGCAAACTATCACAAGAAGAGAAAACCAAACACCACATGTTCTCACTCATAGGTGGGAACTGAACAATGAGATCACTTGGACTCGGGAAGGGGAACATCACACACCGGGGCCTATCATGGGGAGGGGGGAGGGATTGCATTGGGAGTTATACCTGATATAAATGATGAATTGATGGGTGCTGACGAGTTGATGGGTGCAGCACACCAACATGTCACAAGTATACATATGCAACAAACCTGCACGTTATGCACATGTACCCTAGAAATTAAAGTACAATAAAAAAAAAAAGATTAAATTCCCTTTGTAAGTGAAATTGGCCAGAAATAAAGCTGTGCTTTTTGTCCCTAAAAAGCAATCATTTACAGCTCATCTGAAAAATACAAAGCAAAAAACACTCAAAAATAACAGAGAATTTTTGTGTCATCAGAGATGTTTTAGTTTAAATTTATATGCCGAAAAGTTTGGTATATATTATTTCTTTTAAACTTCTCTAATTCTGTGGCAAGAGTGATTTTCTAATATATAATATACACCAAAAGAATAAATTAAACTACATATCCTACCAGGTTGTCATATTGAGCAGTATATATCTGGTGGAAATAATAAAAAGGTTTAAATTTGAAATGAGTATACACACACATATAAGATTTACCTGGGCATAGAATATACCTATATACATTATTTAATTCTAGGCTATACAAACAAGAAAAATGGTTTTGTTGAGGAAAGTTAATTTAAGTCATACTTTTGAATAATAATTATATAATATATTCTTCTGATATATTACAAAAACATGATATCCCTAATTCCAATAAGGTTCAAGTTACTCTCTTTAAAAAGTGAACTCTCTATATTAACAAATGAATAAAAGTTAAATCACTTAACCCAGTATGAATTTTTTTGTTTTATAATGTTCTAGTCTTAGATTGTATAATATTCTAGTTTTAGATTTTATTTAATTGCCACTACTGAAGCTGCTGGCATATGCAAACAAGGGCAGAACCAGTTGCCAACACACTGCAAAGTGCTTTGCTTGGCACTACCTGTTGGAGTACTGTGAGCAACAGTCTGGGAACTCCTCGGCCCCTCCATTACAGCTCCTCAAGAAGCCAGAGAACGATGTTGGGGCCCAGTATCAGTCCCAAAGCGTACAGTACACAGTCCAGGAATCATAAACTGAGGCTTGGCTCCCTCAAATCTTCCAGAAACAAAGCCAGTCGACTGAACTCACTTTGTGCCACAATCAACCCTCAGGTCATCAAATAGAATAAAAGAAAAAAAAAAAAAGCATACAAAGGACAACAACTTGAAAGACTGAAGGAACCTCAATCCACAAAGATGAGAAGGAACCAGTGTAATAACTCTGACAATTTAAAAAGTGAGAGTGTCTTCTTTCCTCCAAATGACACACTAGTTCTCCACCAAGGTTTCTTGGTCAGGCTGAGATGACTGAAATGACAGAAATAGAATTCAGACTGCGGATAGAAATGAAGATCATCGAGGTTCAGGAGAATGTTGAAACCCAATCCAAGAAAGCCGAGAATCACAATAAAATGATACAAGAGCTTGACAGACAAAATAGTAGAGAAAAAAATATAACTGACCTGATAGAGCTGAAAATCACACGTGATAATTTAATAATGCAATTGTGATTATCAATAGTAAATAGATCAAGTTAGGGAAAGAATCTCAGAGCTTGAAGAGTGGCTTTCTATAATAAAACCGTGAGACAATAATAACAAGAAAAGAATAAAAAGGAATAAACAGAACCTCTGAGAAACATGGGATTATGTGAAGAAACTAAATATATGACTCATTGGCATCCCTGAAAGATACAGGAAAAATGGAAGCAACTTGGAAAACTTATTTCAGTATATGACTCATGAGAACTTCCCCAATGAAGAGAAGCCAACATTCAAATTCAGGAAACACAGAAAACCCCTGCAAAATACTTCACAAGAAAATCATCTCTTAATCAAAAAGCTAATTCACCATGATCAAGTATGCTTTATCTCTGGGATGTAAGGTTGGTTCAGCACATGCAAATCAATAAATGTGATTTAACACATAAACATAACTAAGGACAAAAAACACATGATCATCTCAACCAATGCAGAAAAATATTTTGATAAAATTTAATATTCCTTTATGTTAAAAATTCTCAACAAACTAGTTATTGAAGAAATATACCTCAAAATAATAAGAGTGATGTATGATGATAAACCCACAATGAACAACATATTCAACAGGCAAATGCTGGAAGTATTTCCAATGAAAACTGGCACAAAGCACTGAACCCATTTTATCACTTCTATTCAACATAGTATTTGATGTCCTGACCAGAACAGTCAGGCAAGAGAAAGAAATAAAGGACATCCAAATAGAAAAAGAGGATTGTATCTGTTTGCAGACAACATGATCCTATATCTAGTGAACCCCACAGTTTCGGCCCTGAAACTCCTTTAGCTGTTAAATAACTTCAGCAAAATTTCAGGATACAAAATCAACATGTAAAACTCACTAGCATTCCTATACACCAACAACAGCCAAACCAAGAGCCAAATTAGGAATGCAATCCCATTCACAACTGCCACAAAAAGAATAAAATACCTAAGATACAGCTAACCAGGAAGGTGAAAGATCTCCACAATGAGAATTACTAAACACTGCTCAAGGAACTCAGAGATGACACAAGCAAATGGGAAAATATTACATGCTTATGGACAGGAAGAATCAATATTACTTCAATGGACATACTGTCCAAAGCAATGTTCAGATTCAATGCTATTCCTATTAAACCACCAATGAAATTCTTCACAGAATTAGAAAAAAATTAAATTTATATGAAACCACAGAAGTTTGAATAGCCAAGGCAATCCTAAGAAAAAGGAAAAAAGCAGAAAGCATCATGTGACCTGGCTTCAAACTACACTACATGGCTACAGAAACCAAAACAGCATGGTACTGGTACAAAAACAGACACATAGACCAATGGAATTGAATTGCAAGTGCAGAAATAAGGTCACACACCTACAACCATCTGATTTTTGACAAAGCTAATGAAAACAAGCAATGGGGAAAGGACTCCCTGTTCCATAAATGGTGCTGGGATAATATGCCAGCTTCATGCAGAAGACTTAAATTGAATCCCTTCCTTACATATATACAAAAATCAACTCAAGATAGAATAAAATACTTAAATGTAAAACCCCAAACTATCAAAATCCTGGAAGACGCCTAGACAATATTATTCTGACATAGGAACTGGCAAAGATTTCATGACAAAGATGTCAAAAGCAATTGTAACAAAAGCAAAAATTGGCAAATGGGATCTAATTAAACTAAAGAGCTTCTGCATAACAATAGAAACTATCAATAGAGTACACAGAAAACCTACAAAATAATAGAAAATATTTGCAAACTCTTCACTTGGCAAAGGTCTAATATCCAGCATGAATAAGGGACTTAAATTTATAAGAAACAAACAAAAAACCCCATTAAAAAGTGGGTAAAGGACATGAACAGACACTTATCAAAAGAAGACATATATGCAGTTGAAAAGAATTTCAATATAACTGATCATTAGAAAAACACAAATTAAAACCACAATGTGATACCATCTCACACCATTCAGAATGGCTGTTTTTAAAAAGTTAAAAAATAACAGATGCTGTTTTAGTTGCTGAGAAAATGTAATGCTTATATACTGTTGGTGGGAGTGTAAATTAGTTTACCCATTGTGGAAAGTAGTGTGGGGATTCCACGAAGAGCCGAAAACAGAACTACCATTTGACCCAGCAATATCCTATTACTGGATGTTTACAAAAATTTTTAAATGTCCTTCAAAGAAAATAATGTATAGACTAATTGATTTTTTAAAAGCTGTCTATCAGGTACTATACTCACTACTTGGGTGAGGAATTGATACTCCAAACCTCAGCATCACACAATATTCCCAGGTAAAAATCCTGCATATATACCCCATATCTAAAATAAAAATTGAAATAAAAAAACCTATTTTATTAGAATCTTTGTGAATTGACAACACAAAAATGGCACATATATCTACTGACTTGAATTAACGTTTTTATGTAGTAGAAATAAAATACATTTGCTTCTTTTAATTCAAAGGCAAATTAAGCTAAATATATGTTTCTAAGATTATAGATCATATTTTATACATTCTTTCATTTCATTTGTTTAAGATTATTGGGAGCCTCATTTTGCCCACATTCCCAATTATCTCAAGAATAATGAATTATCTGTGGTTGGTATTTCAAATTGTACCACACAACTGAAGGATTTTCTTAAAATAAAACCTCAGGATTTAGATTTTCTTTCTACCACAAGGCAAAGAGTATATCTTTGTGTTATTTAATTACTCCGATAAATAAGTTTCTTTGAGTTAAAAACATTAAAGTATTTAAAACAAAATTAAATACTACAGGATACTATAATCTCAAACATCCCCTCTTCTATGAATATTTTAAAGATACTTTTTAAAAAATTTCTCTTTTGGATTTATATGAAGATGACCCAGAAATCTTTAAGTTGTGTATTTACTCAAGAATGTATTGATCTATCAACTTTAGATGATACCTATTTCTCCATAGAAGGAAAAACGAGTATTCAGTGTTCTTTTGCTATTCTTGATTTTGTTTCTTTCTCACTTGTCCTAATATTTCAGAGCAAATATCACCCATTGGTTACATTTCAATCTTACAATTTTATTATTTGCCTTTATTTGGAGGTCTCTCAACTTTGACAATATTTGCTAATTATGTTAATGGAAAACATTAATACCTCTACTTTCCCATTCATCATGATTCTCCTAGTCTATATCCCCAAATATATCATGTTGATTTAATTTTATGTTTTGTATTGTAGTTTTATTTAAGCATTTATTTATTTATTGGTGGCACTTAAGTGTTAAAATCAAAATAAAACAATTACTATAATATATTGATTATGCAAATATTTGTCAAGGCCATGTAAAGTGTCATGTTTCCTGTGCTATTTGTATGAGAATGTAGTCAGTGTCAGTCTAATGAACTATTTTCTATTCTTTAGTAGTTATTAAAATCCATGTAATATTTGAGTCAATTTTATATTTTAATCATGTGACTTATAAAACAACTGATCTTTCTTCTGGTGTATTAATTGCATTACTTTTCTGTCAAAATTATAATATGCTTATATCATTATATCCTCTCATGAATACTATTCATTGTTATACTGTATTTATCCCAGGTGGGTTTTTCTAAAGAGAGAACTTTCCTTCTTTTTCTTCTCGTTTTCTAATAAAGTTGTTAGTTAATCTTTGATTTTTTTCTTTTAGTGCTTTCAATTTTTGTCATATTTCTGATGACTGATGATGTTTAAATTTAAATTTTAAAAACAATTATTTAGGTTGATGTTATTGACTTATATTTTCTTGAATGAGAGGACTGTTTCTCCTATAGATCACCCCACTGATATAAAAAGCAAAACTTTTCCCTCTCATTTTAAAAGTAATCTATGATACCCCACAAGGTTTATCTATTTTGGAATGATTGCTTGCTTAATATTATTGTATGGATTATAACATTTCTATTTTAAGTCAACTCATAGAGGCTTTTCAATTCCCACTTTATCTTGAGGTTTTTCATTTTTTTTTTATTTTGAGGTACTATCAAAATTCCTGCAGAAAAAGATGAATATTTTAACAAATTTTCTAGTTCTTTCATACCTAAAAAACTGCTATTACTTTTCCTTCATAGTTTGTACAGCATTGATGTCTAGGTTCAAAATGTTTTTTTCTGTAGTATAAAGATATTTTGCTTATTTTTCTATGACACACATAACATTTCTCATTGGTAGGCTGAAGCCACATTCTGCTTTCTTTACAGATTCTCCAATGTCTCTTTTTATTATTTCTCCAAAATGACAATTGATCTGACATATCTAGATTGGTGTCTTCTTCCTTCATTCTGATTGGCATAGTATCATCTCTATCATTTTAAAAGCTTACATTTTCTTCAGTGCTACTACTTCTGTGATAATTTCCTCTCTATCCATACCTTCATTTTTTTTTCAGGATCTCTATTTTAACCTCTTCTATGTATTCTATGTTATATGTTTTCTCAAATATTTAGTCCTCTGAGAAATGTATTCAAGTTTATATTCTAATCCTTTTTTTTTTTTTTTTTTGAGACGGAGTCTCGCTCTGTCGCCCAGGCTGGAGTGCAGTGGCCGGATCTCAGCTCACTGCAAGCTCCGCCTCCCGGGTTCACGCCATTCTCCTGCCTCAGCCTCCCGAGTAGCTGGGACTACAGGCGCCCGCCACGTCGCCCGGCTAGTTTTTTTGTATTTTTAGTAGAGACGGGGTTTCACCATGTTAGCCAGGATGGTCTCGATCTTCTGACCTCGTGATCCGCCCGTCTCGGCCTCCCAAAGTGCTGGGATTACAGGCTTGAGCCACCGCGCCCGGCCTATTCTAATCCTTTTACAGCATTTATCATTGTATATATCATAACTTTTATTGCCAATACATGTTTTCTTTGTCCCTCCTACCTTTCTCCTGCTGCTCTGTTTTCTTTCTTCTTCCTTTTTCTCTTTTCTTTTCCTCTTTCCTCCTCCTCACTCTTCTCTCCTCCTCCTCCTCTTTTTCTCCTTTACAATTTGGAATGGTTAATACTGACTGTCAACTTTATTGGATTGAAGGATACAATGTATTAATTGTGGGTGTGTCTGTGTGGGTATTGCCAAAAGAGATTAACATTTGAGTCAGTGGGTTGGGGAAGGCAGATCCACCGTTGACTGGTGGGCACAATCTGGTGGCCACAATCTAATGTATATATCCTATTAGTTGTGTCCTTCTAAGAAAACCCTGACTAACACACTATTGTTTTTGTTGAATTACTTCCAAAGTTTCTCTGTTTAAGATAACTTCTTATTTTTCTTCTTCTTGTCTTCTTTAAAGTTCTTAGCTTTTCTTGAATTTTCTCTTTCATGTTTTAGCTTTTCTTATATATATGATGACTGTTGGTGTTTAAATTTAATTTTTAAAAACAGTTATTTAGCTTGACACTAGTGACTTATTTTGCTCTTAAATGAAGCACTGTTTCTCCTATAGACCTCCCCATTGGTGTAAAGAGCCAAACTTTTCACTATCATTTTAGAGATATTTCATATCACACAAGAAATATCATCCTTTAATTTCAGTAGTATTAGTTATGTCTTATAACAACACATGGTTCATTAGTATCTCACTTTAAAAAATAGGTCACAAAAGCTTTCTATACTGCCCCTGTAATTTATTAACAACTTTGAAAAATCAAGAAGATTTTACTTCTTCACTTTTTAAGTTGTTATTAAATGTATGTCTTGCTTTGAACTTTGAATGAATTTCAAGAGTCACCTCTGTCTAAGCTCTGTGAAACAAGCGCAAGACATGAGGGATCATATGAATTTTTATGAAGATTTTACACAGTGAACTATGAGATAAAATGTATTATCACTGAGGCAAAGCAGATGACATAAAATGTAGGAGATTAAAGTAGACAGATAGCAGAGTAAAATTTCTATAAGCTATCTACAAGAGGAATGTGTTATGCAAAGGCACCAAAAAAGAATTTTTCTGTCATTAGTACAATCTGTGGTACTATTAATTACCTGCTATTTTTTTACAGATTATTTCACAGAATATTTTCTTTATTATATAAAGATTAAATTACTTTAAATATGTGAAATATATCAGTAAATTTTAAGAAAATGAATGAACTTAAATGTAAAATATTATTACAAAACAAAGACTCATTAAAGATATCTTCTTGCCAATAAAATATATATTTTTTGGTATTTTTTAGAGATGACGTCATTGTAAATAAGCAGAAAGAAGAGAAAAAAGAAAACATTATGAAAAAAATATAATGCTGTGATTTGTTACTGAATTGGTATAGCAGAGACGTGTTCTATATAATGTGCATCTTATTGTACGTTTGACAAGAAAACAGATTATTTACTTGGATTTTTCTTTTCTCTTTCTTTTTTCTTTTTCTTTTTCTTTTTCTTTTTTCTTTTTTTTTTTTCTTTTTTTTTGTTTATTATACTTTAAGTTCTAGGGTACATGTGCATGACTTTTATATCATGTATAACTCCCCAATGCTTTTTTCTTTTCTTTTTTTTTTTTGAGACTGAGTCTTGCTCTGTCGCCCAGGCTGGAGTGTAGTGGCCGGATCCTGGCTCACTGCAAGCTCCGTCTCCCGGGTTCACGCCATTCTCCTGCCTCAGCCTCCCGAGTAGCTGGGACTACAGGCGCCCGCCACCTCGCCCGGCTAGTTTTTTGTATTTTTTAGTAGAGACGGGGTTTCACCATGTTAGCCAGGATGGTCTCGATCTCCTGACCTTGTGATCCGCCCGCCTCGGCCTCCCAAAGTGCTGGGATTACAGGCTTGAGCCACCGCGCCCGGCTTTTTTTTTACTATTACAGACTTCCTACAGAGAATTAAGTCCAAATAATTCATTATAAAATATCTTTCATTAAAATATTGAAATAAAATCATAAAGACATGTCATTAGCAGGTCACCTAGTACAGTTGCAAAATTTATTTATAGTAATATAAAGCACGTTTTTTTCCAAAATATTTCACACTGAAAATTTCTATCAATTTAATTATGATATCGTTGGTTTTTTTATGTTTCATGGTTTTATGTATGCTAAATTACATTTTCCTTTTCGGCTCTTGAAACAGAATTTATGAAATAATATAATAATACATTGGAAAGGGTCTTAAAAATCTTCAGTATCGAACTCTCAATGCTTTCATACCATCTACAGCCTCTAAAACATGTTTCTCATGAGTAAAACACATTTGTGTTTTTCACTCCATTCATGTCTTTAAAATTTGACTATGCAAAATATTTTTAATTATGTTATCAATACAGTTTTAGTGCAAGATTTTATGAGGAATATAATTACTTATGAGCTTCTTTCTCTCACCACTTTGATCTGATTCTGCCATTCAATAAAATTGCAATGCTTGGATAAACATATGTAAGCATTAGAAGGCACAGTCTTCTACTTATAATGATTAACAAATCAATAACTGTTATTTCCTCCTCACTATTTTTCAATAATAATTTCTTATTGATAGTAACTAGTAAATTATGCCCTGTAATTGATATTGCAGACATCATTTGCTATAATGACTTGCCAATTATTTATGAAAATATTGTTTTGTTTTGGCATCCTGTTTTTTCTAGAAACTTAAAGGTATCATGGATGATCAATTATTACTTTGGCGAGTATTTATTTGAGCAACCACTATATGTTCTGTACCTTGTAAATTTCACTCTAAAAATGAAGAATGAATTACTGATTTGCCTATATCCTTTTGGAGGAATATTAGAGAAACCATCTGCACTAAAATTATCTGAGCTTTTTATGATTTGTAAAAGAAGAAAAAAATGTAGAGGTAGGGTCTCTGATAAATGACATTCAGGCTAAAATTGCTAACATTTAATTAATATTGCATAACATTTAATGTTGGAAGATGCATTTGTAGTGATTTACAGCCACATGACACTGCATAAAATCTATCGGTACCTTCAACCACTTTCAGTTTCTGCTTTTATGTTATCTGTATATATTTCAATTCAAGTGTACATAAATTTTGGTACTAAAATTGTTTCTATATTTTAATTCCTTTTTGGAAACCATGAAAGTTTTGACATTTAAACTTAGGGAAAGTACTTATTGAGCAATAAGTTGATCAGAATAACATTTTTGTGATTAATTTACAGATAAAATACTGGCCATCCTGAAAAATATATTGTTTATTTGTTTCAACAATGAAGTTCACATAGCACTGTGATTCATTTGCACTATTTTGGCAAGCATTGCTACAAACATCACTCAGATATCATTTTTTTTGAAAGATGCTAATCAGATGCAGAGGATTAATTCGATACATTTTTAAGTAGCCGTATAACACACCGAAGACTTGTTAACTTTTAACATGTAGGACAAGTCTTCAAGTGGAATATGCTAAAATGAGGTTTATTACTAAGCAGCATCATTTATATTGGACTTGGTCATTGTTTTTCCCTTTTAAAATATAAAAAGAATTTGTTGAATATATGTATTTGTCTTTTTTCATTTTTTAAATCAAGAGAATATCAATATCTGGTTTGTGTTTTTATAAAGTTCAGTCCAGCTGCTAATTTGAGAGAAGAGTAGAGTAAGTACAGGTTAGGGCTCAGATATTCTAATAAGGGAACTAAAACAGAATAGTCAAGAAAAGGTGAAGGCTTGCATTAATATGTAAGTAATTAATTATCAGATAAGAAGTCAAATTTGAGTTATATTTTGAGTTTATAAGAAAGATCAATAGGCATTTTGTTTCTGAATTTAGTAACTGCTTTAAATCTTCACTAATAATTAAATGTCAATGCTTTAAAATAATATGTGCTTATGTACCTACACAAGAAAAGTGGAAAATTTAGAGTCCCTAATGAATATTTTAATTTGGGCAAGTCTATAAGATAT
Source organism: Trachypithecus francoisi (assembly GCF_009764315.1). Taxonomy (NCBI): domain Eukaryota; kingdom Metazoa; phylum Chordata; class Mammalia; order Primates; family Cercopithecidae; genus Trachypithecus; species Trachypithecus francoisi. The sequence goes on along the minus strand of NW_022681463.1, from coordinate 51,641,200 downwards.
CCAAGAGGATATGCCAAAAATGTATTGTAGTTGAAAATAGGAATCTGAACTGAAATCAAGTATTTGAGCTCAGAAATCAGAACTTCTAAAATGGAAGTAATACAAAAAGCAATACAAATAATAATGCCTTTTTTGGGAGTGTGGTTTAAAAAAAAAAAAAGAGGTCACAGATCTAATTCAGAGAAGGTCTTAGAGTTGTGGAGTGGAAGAGGATACACAAAATAAAATTTAGATTGTCATGAGAGATAAGCAGAAAAATAGATTGTGATATTAAGAAATTAATGGGGGGGATTAATTAACATAACAAAGTATGTCCATGAATATGTGTTAGAAAGGGCATGGCTTAGGAAAGTGCAATTTCAAGGGAATGTTAGAGAAAGATACAGACTTGTAGAATGTTGAAGATTGAGTTTTAGATAAATTGTAGTAAGATAAATTGTAGATAAGTTGTAGTAAGTATTGTAAACATCTCTTTCAAGTGTGTGTGCAGGTGGAGGAATTTGGTGACACATGTTACTGAGGAGATAAGTAACGAGTGACATCCTTGAATAGGGTACAGTAGATAATATCAAAGCCAAAAGTAAAGAGCAAATTAGGTGAAAACATTGAAGTTAGTTTATTCCTTATAATGGAAAGAATGTATTCTAATCAGGCAATCTTTTAGTGTGAGTGTGAATATAAAAAAATTACCAACTGTAAATGATGATACAGAGTTTTATATAAGTGGAAAAAGGAAATAATGAAAAGTAGTCATTCCAAGACAAAAAGCTAACAAGATTTTTAGGAAATGTTGTGAGATTAAAGTTGTCATCTAAGTTGAGATTTTTGTTTGACAACATGCAGAACTGGTGTGCAGATAGGTTCAACTGTCAGGGAGATTATTAGGCAAGATAGCTGGAAAGGGAGGAAGAGAATATGAGAAGAGGAATGACAGAAAAGCAGAAAATAAGAAAGAAGTGAAGAAAAGAAGAGAAAAAAAGGGAGGGAAGGAAAAAGAAGAGTTTTGGATATTTGAAAATGAATTATTAAGAACAAGCCATTCCATATGCACACTGGATAAATAGGACAGGGAAGACCCACACTGTCTCTGAGACAGTTTTGGGAGCATTAAAATCAAGTACTCAAGAACGTCATGCAGCAATGGTACACAAAATTGTGTAAGGTGAAGAGTGAAGTTGGAGGTGTAGTTTGGCAGCAGAAAGTAGAAATAAGGCATCAAGGATTGAGCAGTTTTTGGTGACAAAAAAGTTTAGATCATTGAGATTCAATAGAAATAAAATTTAAATATATGAGCCAGTTTTGCAATTTGTGGCAGCCACATTAAAAAAGTAAAAAGAAACAATGCAATAAGTTTAACAATATGTTTTAAAGAATATATCAAGAATATTATTTCAACATTCCATCTATATAAAAGAAATGAAACTATCTACATTCTTTTGGTCATACTAAATCTTTCATATCCATTGTATATTTTATATTCATTATATCTCAGTTCTAAAAAAAAAAAAATTACAAATACTTGATCCGTACTTTAGTTTTATAGTAAAGTTGAACTAGTTGATTTACGCTGGTCCGCGATGGCTCACGCCTGTAATCCCAGCACTTTGTGAAGGTGAGGCGGGTGGATCACTTTAGTCCAGGAATTTGAGACCAGCCTGGTTAACACGGCGAACCCTGTCTCTACTAAAAACACAAAAATTAGCTGGGGGTAGTGGTGCATGCCTGTAATCCCCGCTACTTGGGAGGCGAAGGCAGGGGAATCGCTTGAACCCACGAGGCGGAGGTTGTATTGATCCAAGATCAGGCCACTGCACTCCAGCCTGGGTGACAGAGTGAGACTTCATCCCCTCCCCCCCCCAAAAAAAATCTATTTACTTGCCAAAATCACTCTTAATATTTATATATACTAATCACTGAATAAGTTGTCAAAAATTTTATTTTAACATTCATATATTATGCAACTGTTTTATCTATTTGGAAGAATTGGTTCGAATTTGAAGGAAAAGCATATCTGTTATTTAAACTCAAAATTAAAAACATTGAATTCAAAGATATATTTTATAAGTTGAAAAATGATTCTAATCTTGAAATGGTTCATAGCATTTGGGCAAATGTGCTGACAGTTTGTAAAAACTGTACCTAAGACACCTTTCACTGATGATACATCAGAAAACAGCGTAAAAATAGTTTTAAGATTTGTTAGGCCATAGTGTGAAACAATAAGGAAACATCAAAATATCAGGCACTTATTTTAAAATCCATATATATATATATATAGATGTTTGATTTGTCAAATCTGGAGCACTATCCATGACGATAAAAACTATTTTATTTTTACATATAAGATTTAAGTTATTTGTCAGACGTAGAAGCTACTAAAAATATATGTGATTGATTTGATTTTTGAGGCCACAATTATACATTTCTTAACAACTTGAAAGTGCTTTGACACAAAACATAAATTATTAATTACAGTATCTCATAGTACATGACTCATAGAGCTGAAAAATATATATGACATTTTTCAAATTTTAAATTAATTGAACTTTGATGTTAGGAAAGTTTTATATTCTATGAGCAGTTGTTTGGTGACATCTCAAGACATTTCACTTTTTTAAAAATACCATTTTTTGGCCGGGCGCGGTGGCTCATGACTGTAATCCCAGCACTTTGGGAGGCCGAGGTGGGCGGATCACGAGGTCAGGAGATCGAGACCACGGTGAAACCCCGTCTCTACTAAAAATACAAAAAACTAGCCCAGTGAGGTGGCGGGTGCCTGTAGTCCCAGCTACTCGGGAGGCTGAGGCAGGAGAATGGCGTGAACCTGGGAGGCGGAGCTTGCAGTGAGCTGAGATCGCGCCACTGCACTCCAGTCAGGGGGACAGAGCAAGACTGCATCTCAAAAAAAAAAAAAAAAAAAAAAAATCATTTTTTATTAAATTTTTCATAATTTTCAAACAAAAGTTCTGCTACTGAAATGACAATTTACCATATTTTCAACCAAAAATATCTATATGTGTGCATGTTTGTGTGTGTGTATATAGGAATCAAAGTCCTTATATAGTCTGAGAGCTGTAAGCTCAAAATCTCTTAACAGTGAAGTTATTGTTGGACATTTAATTTTGATTTTAAGTGATTAATTTTATTACTTTTTTTACTTGAGAGAAAATATCTAATACAATTTACTTTGAATTTATAATTATGTTTATTATATAATTTAGTATCTTTTAAAATATTTATATACTGTAAGGAGATTTTCTTTCAATCTGCTAAAGAAAATTGCAAGTGATATACATTGTAAAATCTGAAAAAAACAAAAACAAAAACAATTTTTCCAACCTCTTTTTGTCTTTCCTATTTTATTTGTAGTACTAGATTCTGCATTCTCCACTGGAGTCTACATTATTAGTCTGCTCTGGTTTTAAGCTTTAAAAAAGTCTATAAAATGCCAAAGCTATTCAATGAGGAAAGAAACAATGTTGGAAGAGCCGGGTATCCGTGTGCCAAAGAATAAAGTGGCACCTTTGTTTTACACCATATATAAAAAGGACTACAGACCTAAATGTAAGACCTCAAACTACAAAATTTCTAGAAGAAAACATAAGGGAAAGTTCTCATGACACTGGATGTGGAAATAAATTCTTGGATATAACACCAGAAGCACAGGAAGCAAAAGCAAAAATAGATAAAAGTACTATATCAAGTTTTAAAATATTTGTGCATCTATGGACACAACCAACAGAGTAAAAGGCAAACTACAGAATGGGAGAAAATATTTACAAATCATGTATCTAAAAATAGATATATGAAGTAGTAGTTCACAGAAATAGGAAGTGCAATGATGGTCACTAAGTCTTCCTGATGAGGAGAGAGAGAGAGAGAGAGAGAGAGAGAGAGAGAGAGAGAGAAAGACAGAGAGAAAGAGAGAGAGAGAGAAAGAGAAAAAGGGAGCTGTTATTTAATGAGTATAGGGATTCAGATTTGCAATATTTAAATGTTCTGGAGATCTGTTTTACAACAATATAAATGCATACTTAACACTACTGAACTCTACACTTCAAAATGATTAAGATGGTAAATTTTCAGTTAGGAGCTTACAATAAAAACAAAAATGATATAACAAAATGGAACAAAAACATCTCTCTCAATATCTACAAAAGAATGTCATAGACTTATCAAAACACTAGCAAGATAACAAAGCCTATGATGAACATACATTTTTAAATAAAATGCCAAGGCTTAAAAATTTAAGATCTATAATACTTTACTTATTTTACAATTAAAATGTAAGAAATTATTCAGTTTAATTGCCAATTACTATTGCCATAAGTAATACATTACCTTGTGTCTTTTGCATAAAATGTGAAAATAAACAGATTACACTTGACATTTATGCAAGTGTTACAGGATCTCTGGGATGCCGCTTTTCTGGCCAGAAAACTCTGTGGCCGGTGGCTCTTTTGCCAAAGTTTTGCTCGGGCCCACTGGGCTCGTTCTGCCCACTTGGCCTAGCAGGCTGTGCTCTGTTCACGTTACCAGCCTGGGTCCCATGCCTGCCAAGGGCGAGTCAGGCGTGGAGTGGCAAGTGGGTGTGTGAAAGAGTGTGGGGTCCAGGCATTGTGCAGTCAGACACTTCAGCTGCTGCAGTGGAGTGGGCAGTTTCAGGTGCTGGTATGGTCACCAGCTCTCTGCAAGGCTGCAGCTGGACCAGGTATAGCACAAACAGCTTCCACAGCTGGCACTGGGGAACATTGTGGTGCTGGAAAGCTTGAAGATGCCAGAGACTGCAGGGTCCCTAAGAGACAGTCACAGCCCTGTCTCAGGGAGCTCCCAGATCTGGGTTCCCCTAAGGGCTGCAGCTCTTTTCTCCTTTTCTTTGCCCACAATGTGGCAAACAAGGAACATGTCTCAGCCCTGTTTGTGTTACAGCTTTTTTAGTCTCACCGTTTGGTGCATCCTGAGTTCTTGTCCTGCAACCAGAATGAGGTAGGCAGACAAGTGGAGGGTAGGCAAGATGAAGAGGAGGTTTATTGAGCAATAGAACAGCTCAGAGGAAACCAACAGGGGTCGCTCCTTTCCATACCCAATGTGTCCCAATCAGTGTTCAGCTCCTAGCAGAGAGGGAAGGCTCCTCTCCGCTAGGCAAGTTGTCTCCATGAGTGTTCAGCTCTCAGCAGAGAGGGTAGGTTCTCTCTGCAGCTGCTCCTCCTGATTAGCGTTCAGTTATCAGAACAGAGGGTAGCTCCTCTCTGCAGCTGGTTGTGTCCCATTTTCTGTTTAGCTCTGGCTAAGCCATGGCTTTTATAAGACTCAGAGGGGTGGAAGTACTTGATGACTGGTCTGTAAGCAGCAATGGGCGGTCCCAGAAAAGGCACATGTTTCCACTCGAGTCGTGGGACTAGCAGCCCTGTCCCCAACCTTCAGTCCCTCCATGGCCTGAAGATGGGGCCTCACCGGGGACCCGCGAAGGCTGCCTGCCTGCCTCCTGCTGCTGTCCATGGTGCCCAGGCTGCTTTTGCCAAGGGACATCTGCAGGCAAGCACCTAGCGGCCCTCAGCCCTACCTTGGTTTCCCCTTCACATTTATTAAAGACCAATGTCTGGAGGAGACTAAGGCGGAAGGTGGCTGACATGTCAGTACTGCCCCAAGTGTGCACACACCTGGGCGGTGACAGCGCCAATCCCGCTTCAAGATCGGAGCAGGTGCCGGGAATGGGGAGAGGCCAGGCAGTGGAGAAGACGCTCCCTGAGCCTGCGAGGACAGGAAGGGTCTTCCCGGGCTCCTGAGGATGCAGAGTGCAGAAATACCAGTGTCCGGCGCCTGGCAGGGTGGGGCTGTCGCCCACTCCGTGGAGTGTGCACCATCCTGGGCCCGGCTCCACCTCCTCCTGCACCTTCCCTGCAGGGTGAGAACCGCGATGCGGGGCCAGGGTCCGGAGTGGTGAAAGTTCCGAACCTGACAGCAAGTCCTGCCCGACTGTGAGAGAGCGAGGACAGCACAGTCGGCTGCCTTCGGGACGCGGGGCATAGAGGACCCACTGCCGCCAGTGCTGCTCCCGCAGCTGGTCCTACTGCCACCTCTCTCGCCTCTCTGCTGCAGCCAGGGGGATGCCAGTGGCCACTCTGGCCGGCCCACCACTGCCATCACATAGACAGAAGTAAGTTATATGGAATTAATCTATTTATATCAAACCTATGATGATGTGTTTATAGGTAATATTGGAAATAGTGTCTGGGTTTGAATAATGTACTAATGTACAACAGTACTATCTTATGTCATGTAATGGTCTTAATGGAATGGAATTCTACCAAAACAATTACGTTCTATTTAATGGAAAAATATTTCACTCTACTTTTATTATTTATATTAATTAAAATTAAAACTGTATCTCAGTCACTCTAGCCACTTCTCATTGCTCAATTTCCTCATTGAACAGTGCAAATCTAGAGTATGAGTAGGCAAGTGGGTTTCTAACATGCATATAAATGAAAGCTTTTGAAGTGTATATATTGAGTTTACAGTTGTAGGTTGAGGTTTCTCTCCTTATATAGTAGTAAGTATATAAATTAGAATAATATCATTAAGAATAACAACACATTATTATTAATAGCACAAAATAGAAAATAAGCTGATAATCAGATGAATGAGAAGCAAATTAAATAATGACCATAGTAAAGAAAACACATAACATAAATTGTTATCACAAACTATAAAAGCACAGCTATTTAAGAAAAAAAGAGTAGAAATGCGAATACATCACGAGAGAACAAAATAAACACCTACTTATTCTTCTGGATCTAAGAGACCCAGAAGGAAAGGCAGTCTATGCTTAAGATGGCTGAAGACGGAGTGCCATATGGCAAGGGCAGGAGGTAGATTTCAAATATAGATATGAAGTGAATACACTGAATAACATATAACTGTATCAAATACTTTTCTGTGAATTAATTTGGAGTTGCAAGAAACACTGTGAAAAGTTTCAGAAATATAGTTGCTAGGTTAAGCTTCTAAGATGCAGTAAAAGGTTAGCCTTTATTTGGTAACAGATGAAGAGATAAAATCATATATTAGGCAATTAATGAAGATATCAAAAATATGAGACATGCCAGAATTTTGCACTTTTAGGGTATTGTGTGTCAATAGGTTTATTGTTGCATAAAATATTTTGCAGAGACTCTAATTGCAGTTGCTGTACCAGATGTGGTTTTATTGCTTGAGCAAATTAACATATTCCCTGGTACCTGGTATGCAACTGTTGGGCTGACAAATGCCTTTTTCTACCTATCTGTTCATGAGGCCCACCAGAAGCAGTTTGATTTCAGTTGGCAAAATCAGCAAGACATTTTCACTTTCTTATCTTAGGGATATATCAACTCTCCAGCCCTCTGTCATAATTTAGTTCACAGGGATCTTGAGTGCCTTTCCCTTCCATAGGTATCACACCAGTACATTACATTGATGACATTATGATGTTTGAACCTAGAGAGCAAGAAGTAGCAATTACGCTAGACTTATTGGTAAGATATGCCAGAGGATGGAAAATAAATTCTAATAAAATTCAGAAACCTTCTAATCTCAGTGAAATTGCTAGGGTTTCAGTGGGGATTATGCTGAGATATCCCTTTTAAGGTAAAGGAGAAGTTGTTGCATCTGGCTCCTCCCACAAACTAGAAAGGCTCATAATGTGTAGTGGGATTATTTTTATTTCAGAGCAACATATTCCTCATTTGGGTGTGTTACTCTGGCTCATTTACTGAGTTACCTGAAAAATTGCATTTTGAGTGAGTTCGGAAGCAGAGATCAACAATGAGTAGGCCAGGCACGGTGACTCACACCTGTAATTCCAACATTTTGGGAATCCGAGGTGGGCAGATCACCTGAGGTCAGGAGTTCAAGACCAGCCTGACCAACATGGAGAAACCCTATCTCCACTAAAAATACAAAATTAGGCAGGCATGGTGGTGCATGCCTGTCATCCTAGCTACTTGGGAGGCTGAGGTAGGAGAATCACTTGAACCTGGCAGAAGGAGACTGCAGTGAGCAGAGATCGCACCATTGCACTTCAGCCTGGACAACAAGAGCGAAACTCCACCTCAAAAACAAACAAACAAACAAGCAAAAACAATGAGCCCCTCTAATGGCACCATTACCTGGGAATGATAAGCCGTCTACCCTGTGTTAGATTTATTGTATTGAATTGCTTTCATCATGGAAGGAACAATGTTTTATCCTTACTGGAATAGACATTAACTCTGGAAACGGTTTTGTTTTTACTGCACGTAATACTTTTGCAAAACTACTATCTATGGGCTTATAATTCTTCATCACCTATCGTAGTATTGCACATAACATTGCTTCTGACCAAGGAATTCACGTCACAGCTAAAGAACTGTGCCAATGGGCCCATGTTCATGGAATCCACTGATTACTGATCTTAACAAGAATTCCACCATGCCAAGGCAGCTAACTTCACAGAATAGTGAAATAACCTTTTACAGACTCAGTTATAGTGTCTTCTAGGTGTCCATACCTTAAAGAAGTGGTCCTCAACCTTTTTGGCACCAGGGACCAGTTTTGTGGAAGATAATTTTTCCACAGGCCAGAGGTCAGGGGATGGTTGTGGGATGATTCAAGGCCATTACCTTTATCATGCACTTTATTTCTATTACGATTACCTTGTAATACATAATGAAATAATGATAAATCTCACCATAATATGGAATCAATGGCAGCCCTGAGCTTGTTTTCCTCTAACTAGAAGGTCCCATCTGGGGGTGATGAGAGACAGGGACAGATCATCAGGCATTTGAGTCTCATAAGGAGTGCACAATCTAGGTTCCTCACATGTGCAGTTCACAATAGGGTTTACACTCCTATGAGAATCTAATGCCACCACTGCTCTGATAGGAAATTGTTAGGGTTTCAGTGGGGGCCATGCTGAGATATCCCTTCTAAGGTAAAAGAGAAGTTGTTGCATCTGGCTCCTCCCACAAACAAGAAAGGTGGAAATGAAAGCGATGGGATGCGGCTGTGAATAAAGATGTAGCTTCACTAGCTAACCCACCATTCACTTTCTGCTTTGTGGTCTGGTTCCTAACAGACCATAGACTAATACTGTCTACTGCCTGGGGTTTGGGGACCCCTGCCTTAAAGAGCAAGAGCAGAGATCTCTAGAAGCTTATATATGCTTTGAATTAGTGTTCAATATATGGTGCTGTTTTTCCAACAGCTAGTATGTGCAAGTACAGAAATCAAGGGATGAAAATGAAATGGCATTACTCACCATTACCCCTAGTGAGTCACAGAATTTTTGCTTTCTTTTCCCACAATGTCATGCTCTGCTGGTCTGGAGATCTTAGAAATCTTTTAGATCTTTTAGAGAGAAGGTTGCTTCTACCAGGAGCATTCCTGAGAGAATGTTCCCATTCAACTTGAAGTGCAGATTTCCCCCCAGCCACTTTGTGCTCCGATGCCTCTGAGTCTACAAGCTGAGAAAGTAATTGTAGTGTTTGCTGCTGTGATTAATAGAGACTACCAATAGGAAATTGACTAGTACTCCACAAGGGAAATAAGAAAGAGAATGTCTGTAATACTGTAGATGCCCTAAGGTATATCTTAGTATTTATTACCTTGCCCCGTGATTAACATCTATGGAAAACCATAACAACGCATTCCTGATGGGATTGAAAATAGCTCAGACTCTTCAGGAATGAAAATTTGAGTCACTTATCTGGATAAAGAACCACAACCAGCTGAAGTGCTTGGTGAAGGCAAAGAGAATACAGAATGGGCAGTAGAAGGTAGTTATAAATACCATCTAGGATCACAAAACCGCTTACAGAAATGAGAACTGTAATTGTGATGAGTATTTTATTGTTGTTTTATTATGAATATTCTTGTGTGCATATATAAATCCATATATTAAACAAATATATTCATTCTCTTGTATGTTTTATTCCCTTATCATGTAACATAAGATGTATTGACTTTGTATCATTATTTTAAGTATTGTTAATTTTACACCATAGTATTTAAGTTTCAGAATACCAGAGGAAGATAAAACATTACTCAAGGACTTTACCTCCTCTTTGGGGGAAGGGATTAGTGCCTTTCTGGGCTTAGTTCCTTCAAGCTGCTATAAAAACATTCCTTAAAGTATGTAGCTTAAACAATGAAGATTTACTTCTCATACTTCTGGAGACTGGGAAGTCCAAGATCAAACTGTTGACATATTATTCAGTGTCTGGTGAGAGCCCACTTCCTGACACATTGAATCGGTCTTTTCTCTATGCGTTTGCAAGGTGCACAGGGTGAATGGGCTCTCTTGGGTCTATATTATAAGGCCCCATTAATCCCGTTTGCGATGGCTCCCAAAATCTCCATCTCCTAAGTCAATCACGTTAGGGGCTAGGATTTCAACTTATAAATTTTGGGGGGGATAAATTAAGATCACAGCATCTGTGTAGTTTGCTTATTGTATGTAAACAGAACTATGGCTCATAAGAAATGTCATGTAAATTATTATTATTATTATTATTATTATTATTTTGAGACAGAGTCTCATTCTGTTGCACAGGCTGGAGTGCAGTGATACAATCTTGACTCACTGCAGCCTCCACCTCCTAGGTTCAAGTGACTCTCCTGCCTCAGCCTCCCAAGCAGCTGGGATTACACCAAAGGAGCTTATCACCACGCCCCACTAATTTTTGTATTTTTAGTAGAGACAGGATATCACCATAGTGTCCAGGTTGGTCTCGAACTCCTGACCTCAGGTGATCCTCCCAAAATGCTGGGATTACAGGCATGACTCACTGCACCTGGCCAAAATATGTCATGTGAGTTATGTAATATTGAGTTATGTAATATGTAATATTGACTATAAAGTTGAGATGATCCAAGACTAAATAGCTGCAAGGTATTTAGCAATAGCACTAAATTAGTGCAAGCATTATATAAATCGATGTATGTTAAATCTGGACTGAAATTTACCATAATGTAATGAAAAAGGAACTGAGAAAAGACATTGAAAGTTTCAGACTGCTCCATGCTTCATCTATATCTCACAATTGTCTAAACTATTTGAATAATAAGTATGGTTCTATAGTTTGTAAAATGTCTAATTCTTACGGGTTTGATTTCACAAACTGAACTATTTGTAATACAACACTTTGTGCTCTTCATTGGTGCTTTCATTTGCAAGTTGTTCTGGGAGCAATGAAGACACATGCACACGTATGTTTACTGCGGCACTATTCACAATAGCAAAGACTTGGAATCAACCCAAATGTCCATCTGTGACAGACTGGATTAAGAAAATGTGGCACATATACACCATGGAATACTATGCAGCCATAAAAAAGGATGAGTTTGCATCCTTTGTAGGGACATGGATGCAGCTGGAAACCATCATTCTTAGCAAACTATCACAAGAAGAGAAAACCAAACACCGCATGTTCTCACTCATAGGTGGGAACTGAACAATGAGATCACTTGGACTCGGGAAGGGGAACATCACACACTGGGGCCTATCATGGGGAGGGGGGAGGAGGGAGGGATTGCATTGGGGAGTTATACATGATATAAACGTCATGCACATGTACCCTAGAACTTAAAGTATAATAAAAAAAAAAAAAAAAAAAAAAGAATTTAACTTCTTCTTTCTTAAAAATGGCTTAGAAGCTGGGCATGGTAGCTCACCCCAGCTATGGTATTTATATTATGGTAGCCTATAATCCCAGCACTTTGGGAGGCCATGGCAGGCGGATCACGAGGTCAGGGGTTCGAGACCAGCCTGTTCAACATGATGAAACCCTGTCTCTACTAAAAATACAAAAATTAGCCTGGTATGGTGGCACGTGCCTGTAATCCGAGCTACTCAGGAGGGTGAGGCAGGAGAATTGCTTGAACCGGGACCTGGGAGGTGGAGGTTGCTGTGAGCCAAAATCACACCACCGCACTCCAGCCTGGGCTAGGGAACGAGACTCCATCTCAAAAAAAAGGCTTAAAGTTCTTAAAGTAGTGACTTTTCAAGATTTTTGTGGTGTTTGATGACCAATAGTCTCTTTAGGTTGACTGAATGTCAGACAGGCTTCTTCTCAACACTAGGCCCCAGAGCTCCCTTTTCTTACAGCATTTGTATTAGAAAACTTTTTATTATAAATTTATTCTTTGCCCCTTTGATATAAACTTTTTTTTTTCAAAATATTCTTTCCATTTTTAAAATTCAGGAATGAATTTCTCAAGGATTGGCAGCCTTCCCTTTGAAATGTAATTATCAATGAAGTCAGTGTCCCTATCTCCCAGTTTCTGTGGGAGAGTAGAAGTCTAACATTTTAAAAGATTTGCTCCAAGTTGTAACGGTACTTCCTGTCATAAAGATATGAGGAACCTTACTTTTGTTTGAGCAAAGCCAATTAGTAAACAGAGATGGCCTATGATCCCCCACCTCGGTTCTTAAAATCTCTTAAAAAGTTATGGTTTTAATCCTATCCAAAATAAATAGTTTAAATTTAAATATTCACAATTTTTCCAACTGCGGCTTCCTAAAGTGAAAAAAGTCAGTGTATTTGCTTTGGATTTATCTGAGATATTATCAGAATAATGGACCCTGATTTGATTCATGTATTTTTGATTTAGTAATTATCACTGTCATCCATTTACTATTTTAGAATTGAAACTTTTCTTATGTCATATTAAGTCTTTCTCTTTAAAATATTCAAAATTTTGATTTATATCTGCCAAATATATTTTGAAGGTAATCTCTCTCGATGGCCACTGAGAATTAACCAGAAAATTTAAACAGTAAAGAGACAGTTTAGCACAATTTTGCAATAATAAAATTTTCCACAAGGACTAATCACATTGAGCACTAATTATCACATGCTATTTAAAGAAAAATAGGAACCAAACAGAAACAAAAAATATATTGTATGCAGTGAGTAAAATTCAAGGGTGCAAAGTGCTGTCTTCACTATGTCTCTTAAAGATTTGGGTAATCACAGTCTTCAAATCTGGAAACAGGTAATTTGAGGCAGAAGTGAGACGACTGGCCCTTCTTCTACTGTGATTTGAGGTGTCTGGTACTTGCTAAAACTCTTGTCTGGAGAAACTGAAAGGAATTCACTACATCATCCAAACATCAAAGATGTATGTCAGCTACACTAGTTTTACCTCTTCCAGAATCTTACAGCTGCTTGACATCATTGTATATACCATATAGAGACTTATTTCTTATTGACCTATTTTTCCCCAAACCTGCTCATAGAGGTCATGAAAAAATACTATTAGGAATTATGTTAACTTGGATGAGGTGTCAGATATACTTATATCAGGATCCAAATATTACTATAATTAGGTATTACTAATACACAAAATTGTCTATACATTATTTTTGTTAAAAATGTTTTACTACAAAATATTTATTGGAATTCTTCATGTTTTACTCATTTTCTCCCAATAATTTAATGAAAAGTCACTATATGCATTCTCAGTTTAATCTCATATATTGTTAATTTAGCCTTTCATTTCATGAGATAATTTTTATTCTTCAGATATTTAACATCACTTTTATATGTTCTTTTTTTAATTTTTTTAATATTTTTAATTTTTTTTATTATACTTTAAGTTCTAGGGTACACGTGCATAACGTTTATATCATGTATAACTCCCCAATGCAATCTCCCTCCTCCCCCTCCCCATGATAGGCCCCAGTGTGTGATGTTCCCCTTTCCGAGTCCAAGTGATCTCATTGTTCAGTTCCCACCTATGAGTGAGAACATGCGGTGTTTGGTTTTCTCTTCTTGTGATAGTTTGCTAAGAATGATGGTTTCCAGCTGCATCCATGTCCCTACAAAGGACGCAAACTCATCCTTTTTTATGGCTGCATAGTATTCCATGGTGTATATGTGCCACATTTTCTTAATCCATTCTGTCACAGATGGACATTTGGGTTGATTCCAAGTCTTTGCTATTGTGAATAGTGCCGCAATAAACAAACGTGTGCATGTGTCTTTGTAGTAGAGTAATTTATAATCCTTGGGTATATACAGTAGTGGGATGGCTGGGTCATATGGTACATCTAGTTCTAGATCCTTGAGGAATTGCCATACTGTTTTCCATAATGGTTGAACTAGTTTACAATCCCACCAAGAGTGTAAAAGTGTTCCTATTTCTCCACATCCTCTCCAACACCTGTGTTTCCTGACATCTTAATGATTGCCATTCTAACTGGTGTGAGATGGTATCTCATTGTGGTTTTGATTTGCATTTCTCTCATGGCGAGTGATGATGAGCATTTTTTCATGTGTCTGTTGGCTGTATGGATGTCTTCTTTTGAGAAATGTCTGTTCATATCCTTTGCCCACTTTTTGATGGGGTTGTTTGTTTTTTTCTTGTAAATTTGTTTGAGTTCTTTGTAGGTTCTGGATATTAGCCCTTTGTCAGATGAGTAGGTTGCAAACATTTTCTCCCATTCTGTAGGTTGCCTGTTCACTCTGATGGTAGTTTCTTTAGCTGTGCAAAAGCTCTTTAGTTTAATTAGATCCCATTTGTCAATTTTTGCTTTTGCTGCCATTGCTTTTGGTGTTTTAGACATGAAGTCCTTGCACATGCCTATGTCCTGAATGGTACTACCTAGATTTTCTTCTAGGGTTTTTATGGTATTAGGTCTAACATTTAAGTCTCTAATCCATCTTGAACTAATCTTTGTATAAGGGGTAAGGAAAGGATCCAGTTTCAGCTTTCTACTTATGGCTAGCCAATTTTCCCAGCACCATTTATTAAATAGGGAATCCTTTCCCCATTTCTTGTTTTTGTCAGGTTGTCAAAGATCAGATGGCTGTAGATGTGTGGTATTATTTCTGAGGACTCTGTTTTGTTGCATTGGTCTATATCTCTGTTTTGGTACCAGTACCATGCTGTTTTGGTTACTGTGCCTTGTAGTATACTTTGAAGTCAGGTAGCGTGATGCCTCCAGCTTTGTTCTTTTGCTTAGAAGTGTCTTGGCAATGCGGGCTCTTTTTTGGTTCCATATGAACTTTAAAGCCGTTTTTTCCAGTTCTGTGAAAAAAACTCATTGGTAGCTTGATGGGGATGGCATTGGATCTATAAATAACCTTGGGCAGTATGACCATTTTCATGATATTGATTCTTCCTATCCATGAGCATGGTATGTTCTTCCATTTGTTTGTGTCCTCTTTGATTTCACTGAGCAGTGGTTTGTAGTTCTCCTTGAAGGGGTCCTTTACATCCCTTGTTAGCTGGATTCCTAGGTATTTTATTCTCTTTGAAGCAATTGTGAATGGAAGTTCATTCCTGATTTGGCTCTCTGTTTGTCTGTTACTGGTGTATAAGAATGCTTGTGATGTTTACACATTGATTTTGTATCCTGAGACTTTGCTGAAGTTGCTATCAGCTTAAGGAGATTTTGGGCTGAGACAATGGGGTTTTCTAAATATACAATTATGTCATCTGCAAACAGGGACAATTTGACTTCTTCTTTTCCTAACAGGATCCCTTGATTTCTTTCTCTTGCCTGATTGGCCCTAGCCAGAACTTCCAACACTATGTTGAATAGGAGTGGTGAGAGAGGGCATCCCTGTGTTGTGCCAGTTTTCAAAGGGAATTTTTCCAGTTTTTGCCCATTCAGTATGATATTAGCTGTGGGTTTGTCATAAATAGCTCTTATTATTTTGAGGTACATTCCATCAATACCAAATTTATTGAGAGTTTTTAGCATAAAGCGCTGTTGAATTTTGTCAAAAGGCTTTTCTGCATCTATTGAGATAATCATGTGGTTCTTGTCTTTGGTTCTGTTGATATGCTGGATTACGTTTATTGATTTGCGAAAGTTGAACCAGCCTTGCATCCCAGGGATGAAGCCCAGTTGATCATGGTGGATAAGCTTTTTGATGTGCTGCTGAATCCGGTTTGCCAGTATTTTATTGAGAATGTTTGCATCGATGTTCATCAGGGATATTGGTCTAAAATTCTCTTTTTTTGTTGTGTCTCTGCCAGGCTTTGGTATCAGGATGATGTTGGCCTCATAAAATGAGTTAGGGAGGATTCCCTCTTTTTCTATTGATTGGAATAGTTTCAGAAGGAGTGGTACCAACTTCTCCTTGTACCTCTGGTAGAATCCAGCTGTGAATCCATCTGGTCCTGGACTTTTTTTGGTGGGTAGGCTATTAATTGTTGCCTCAATTTCAGAGCCTGCTATTGGTCCATTCAGGGATTCAACTTCTTCCTGGTTTAGTCTTGGGAGAGTGTAAGTGTCCAGGAAATTATCCATTTCTTCTAGATTTTCTAGTTGATTTGCGTAGAGGCATTTATAGTATTCTCTGATGGTAGTTTGTATTTCTGTGGGGTCAGTGGTGATATCCCCTTTATCATTTTTTATTGCGTCTATTTGATTCCTCTCTCTTTTCTTCTTTATTAGTCTAGCTAGCGGTCTGTCAATTTTGTTGATGTTTTCAAAAAACCAACTCCTGGATTCATTGATTTTTTGGAGGGTTTTTTGTGTCTCTATCTCCTTCAGTTCTGCTCTTATCTATTTCTTGCCTTCTGCTAGCTTTTGAATGTGTTTGCTCTTGCTTCTCCAGTTCTTTTAATTGTGATGATAGAGTGTCAATTTTAGATCTTTCGTGCTTTCTCTTGTGGGCATTAGTGCTATAAATTTCCCTCTACACTTGCTTTAAATGTGTCCCAGAGATTCTGGTATGTGTATCTTTGTTCTCATTGGTTTCAAAGAACATCTTTATTTCTGCTTCATTCGTTATGTACCCAGTAGTCATTCAGGAGCAGGTTGTTCAGTTTCCATGTAGTTGAGTGGTTTTGATTGAGTTTCTTAGTCCTGAGTTCTAGTTTGATTGCACTGTGGTCTGAGAGACAGTTTGTTATAATTTTTGTTCTTTACATTTGCTGAGGAGTGCTTTACTTCCAATTATGTGGTCAATTTTGGAATAAGTGCGATGTGGTGCTGAGAAAGTATATTCTGTTGATTTTGGTGGAGAGTTCTATAGATGTCTATTAGGTCCGCTTGGTGCAGAGATGAGTTCAATTCCTGGATATCTTGCTAACTTTCTGTCTCTTGATCTGTCTAATGTTGACAGTGGAGTGTTGAAGTCTCCCATTATTATTGTATGGGAGTTTAAGTCTCTTGGAAGGTCTCTAAGGACTTGCTTTATGAATCTGGGTGCTCCTGAATTGGGTGCATATATATTTAGGAGAGTTAGCTCTTCCTGTTGAATTGATCCCTTTACCATTATGTAATGGCCTTCTTTGTCTCTTTTGATCTTTGATGGTTTAAAGTCCGTTTTATCAGAGACTAGGATTGCAACCCCTGCTTTTTTTTGTTCTCCATTTGCTTGGTAGTCTTCCTCCATCCCTTTATTTTGAGCCTATGTATGTCTCTGCATGTGAGATGGGTCTCCTGAATACAGCAGACTGATGGGTCTTGACTCTTTATCCAGTTTGCCAGTCTGTGTCTTTTCATTGGAGCATTTAGTCCATTGACATTTAAGGTTAATATTGTTATGTGTGAACTTGATCCTGTCATTATGATATTAACTGGTTGTTTTGCTCGTTAGTTGATGCAGTTTCTTCCTAGCCTCGATGGTCTTTACATTTTGGCATGTTTTTGCAATGGCTGGTACCGGTTGTTCCTTTCCATGTTTAGGGCTTCCTTCAGGGTCTCTTGTAAGGCAGGCCTGGTGGTGACAAAATCTCTAAGCATTTGCTTATCTGTAAAGGATTTTATTTCTCCTTCACTGATGAAACTGAGTTTGGCTGGATATAAAATTCTGGGTTGAAAATTCTTTTCTTTAAGAACGTTGAATATTGGCCCCCACTCTCTTCTGGCTTGGAGAGTTTCTGCCGAGAGATCTGCTGTTAGTCTGATGGGCTTCCCTTTGTGGGTAACCCGACCTTTCTCTCTGGCTGCCCTTAAGATTTTTTCCTTCATTTCAACTGTGGTGAATCTGGCAATTATGTGTCTTGGAGTTGCTCTTCTGGAGGAGTATCTTTGTGATTCTCTGTATTTCCTGAATTTGAATGTTGGCCTGCCCTACTAGGTTGGGGAAGTTCTCCTGGATGATATCCTGAAGAGTGTTTTCCAACTTGGTTCCATTTTCCCCTCACTTTCAGGCACCCCAATCAGAGGTAGATTTGGTCTTTTTACATAATCCCATACTTCTTGCAGGCTTTGTTCATTTTTTTTTCTTCTTTTTTCTTTTGGTTTCTCTTCTCGCTTCATTTCATTCATTTGATCCTCAATCGCTGATACTCTTTCTTCCAGTTGATCGAGTTGGTTACTGAAGCTTGTGCATTTGTCTCGTATTTCTCATGTCATGGTTTTCATCTCTGTCATTTCGTGTATGATCTTCTCTGCATTAATTAGTCTAGCTGTCAATTCTTCCACTCTTTTTTCAAGATTTTTAGTTTCTTTGTGCTGGGTACGTAATTCCTCCTTTAGTTCTGAGAGGTTTGATGGACTGAAGCCTTCTTCTCTCATCTCGTCAAAGTCATTCTCTGACCAGCTTTGATCCGTTGCTGGCGATGGGCTGCGCTCCTTTGCAGGGGGAGATGCACTCTTAGTTTTTGAGTTTCCAGCTTTTCTGCCCTGCTTCTTCCCCATCTTTGTGGTTTTATCTGTCTCTGGTCTTCGATGATGGTGACGTACTGATGGGGTTTTGGTATAGGTGTCCTTCCTGTTTGATAGTTTTCCATCTGACAGTCAGAAGGACTGTCTGTTGGTCTGTTGGAGATTGCTTGAGGTCCACTCCAGACCCTGTTTGCCTGGGTATCAGCAGCAGAGGTTGCCGAAGATAGAATATTGCTGAACAGCGAGTGTACCTGTCTGATTCTTCCTTTGGAAGTTTCCTCTCAGGGGTGACTCCACCCTGTGAGGTGTGGGGTGTCAGACTGCCCCTAGTGGGGGATGTCTCCCAGCTAGGCTACTCAGGGGTCAGAGACCCACCTGAGCAGGCAGTCTGTCCATTCTCAGATCTCAACCTCCGCGTTAGGAGATCCATGGCTCTCCCCAAAGCTCTCAGACAGAGTAGTTCGCGTCTGCCCCCGCCCCGCTGCTTCCCCTATTGGACTGCAGCTGTGTGCTGTCCGCAGAGGTAGAGTCTACAGAGACATGCAGGCTTCCTTGAGCTGCTGTGAGCTCCACCCAGTTCCAGCTTCCCAGCGGCTTTGTTTACCTACTTAAGCCTCAGCAATGGCGGGCGCCCCTCCCCCAGCCTCGCTGCTGCCTTGCGGATCGATCACCACAGACTGCTGTGTTAGCCGTGAGGGAGGCTCCGTGGGCGTGGGACCCTCCTGGCCAGTTGTGGGATATATTCTCCTGGTGTGCCTGTTTCCTTAAAGCACAGTATTGGGGTGGGAGTTACCGGATTTTCCAGGTGTTGTGTGTCTCAGTTCCCCTGGCTAGGAAAATGGATTTCCTTCCCCCTTGCGCTTCCAGGTGAGGCGATGCCTCGCCCTGCTTCAGCTCACACTGGTCAGTCTGCAGCAGCTGACCAGCACCGATTGTCCGGCACTCCCTAGAGAGATGACCCCAGTACCTCAGTTGAAAATGCAGAAATCACCGGTCTTCTGTGTCGCTCGCGCTGGGAGTTGGAGACTGGAGCTGTTCCTATTCGGCCATCTTGCTCCGCCTCCTATATGTTATTTGATTAATCAAATAATACATTTAATTATGGAAATATTAAAATATGTAATTATGAAAGTGAAGAAATTAAAAATCACACAAAATTATACACAATATTAACATAATTTTGCTATTATTCAAAATCTGTGATTACACTAGTATTTACTTTTGATTTGATATTATTTAAATTTCTTAGCAGATATCACATTTTATACCACATCTTTATAATCCTTCTACCTATAGATAACTATATGTTATCTAGAGTACAATTATATAGTGTAATACAACTGAAAATTTATCATATGTGGCATTATAATCTATTATTTAAGAAAATGTTTTATTTTGAACATGTTTTCAAAACTTCTTACAAATATCATTTTCATATTTGTTTGTAGTATTGCATTTCACATTGATGAAATTATCCTGGCAAATTAATTTATTTCAAAATTTATTTTAAAATTTAAAATTATTTACATGTATTTAAATATGATTTATTTCTGAGTATTTTTCTAATTATTTAGTTCCTCTGTCATCAGCTTCTATATTGTGATATACTATGGTCTGTCTGTAATTGAATGTTTTGAGTCTTATCTGGGTTACCTGAGGATATAGAATGAAGCTACACTGCTGGTCTGTTGGCTATTTATTGATTAAAATATTATATAGAAAACATCCTTAGGGTGAACTTTTGTAAGATAAAAGTCATAAACCACATGAGATAATTATAAATGGCATATATTCGCTTGTTAATTAATAAAACTTAGTTAGGTCATTAAGTGTAATTCCTCTATGCACACTAATCTTAAGCTCTTCTGAAAGAATACTGAATTTGCTGTTGTGAAAATAAAAGAATCATCCTCAAGGAGTACAATCAAGGTTACTAGAATATCTGAATATCCTCATTTTACTTGTGTCATTTGCTTCCAAATAAACTAATGTTAGAGTAGATCTTTGGAATGATGACTATATGTTCTGAAAAGTTCTTATTTATGATATTCTTGTCAAGTAAGCAAGAGACTTTTATATTGCTAAATTTAGTGAACAAATTTTTGTTCTTTTCACATCAGAATTTTCAGTACTATTTAATCCATTTCAGCAGGATTTAATATATTAACTTATTTTGTTCTCAAAAAATCAGACTTGGCTTCTAAGGCATTACCCTAAACTTTTGTCATCCTGCCTCTGGCATCCTTCTTTCTTGGTTTCTTATGCAATGCTCCATCCCCATTCAAAAATGTATATTTCTTAGAATTTTTACCAACTTAATAAATATCACCACTAGTCAATTGCTCAAGATAATTGATTTACTGTATTTGACCCATTCTTTCTTCTTCATCTCCCATATCTAATTCATTAGCTACTTCCAAAATAACTCTTAATCTGTCACATCCATTTTCCAGACTTGTTCAGTCCCAGATGCTATCAACATTCCCATGAATTACTTGAAAGTCTTCCTAAATGTTATCTCTGCTATCAAGTTTATCACTCTCAACTTCACAATTCCCACATTATCAAGAAAGAAATCTTTTATAAATTAATTAAGTTTTATAGTTAATATAACTTACAGAACTAATCATACTCATTATACACTCAAATGAAGAGTGTCTCAAAAACGAACACATACACAGCACCCAGATGAAGATGTAAAATATTCAACACTCAGTAGTGCCCCTTGCCACCTTTTTATTTTTTTGCAGTTAACAACCACTGAGGGCATCCATTATCACTATTTCTAACACCACAAGTTAGTGTTGCCTGTTTGTGAAGTTTCTATAAATGGAACTTTTTGTACATATTTGTTTGTGCCTGACTTCTTTAATCTATGTGGTTGTTGAGGTTTCAGTTCATTCTTTCTTTTTGTGTGTATAATTTTCCATTATGTGCCACATAGCAAACTTTATTTTCCATTGTACTGGATATAGACATTGGGGTATTCTTCAATTCTGCTTATTTTACAGACTGATGCTCTTACCATTTTTATCTGTATTATTACAGAAACATATGTGTGCATTACTTTTGTGTATCTCTGCCTTTCACTCTCTTAATGTGTATTTTATTGAATCATCATAATATTTTCTAGAAAACACAAATTAAATTATGGTACCCCACTTGTACCCCGTCAAAGGCTTCTGATTTCATTAAAAATTGAATTCAAATTCTTACTACATTTTCACATCACCTGGCTCCTGCTTTCCTCAAAATCTCATTTCTTGCTGTTTCCTCTCACTCACTCTGCTTCAGTTACTCTTGCCTGTCACTTACTAAAATATAACTAGATTTGACCTTCAGGGAATTAATTATCCTGTTATCTCTTGCTGAAAATTGTCTTTTCCTTTATTCCACACATACCTGACTCCTTATCCTTCAAGTTACCACCTTAGAAAGTCATTTCTTGACACACACAATCAATGTTAAGTCAACTCCTATTATTTTTTAATCAATACATCATTACACTCCTTCAAAACACTTATAAAACTTTGTATTTTCTATAATTCTTAGCTAACAAAAATATAAATGACATCTGCATTTGTAAGCATGTAAGCATGCTTGTAAGCATCAGGAAACAAAAACTATGTTTCTTGTGTTTATTCCTGTATATATAATAAATAGGGGGCATGTTAAATGTTATTTGCTTATTCAAATTAAGAGAATGAATAAAATGTAACTATTTATATGTTCCCTTTGATATTGGGTCTGTACTTCTAATTTGAAGACCTCAGGACCTCTCTGTAGCCTAATATCAATACACTCTGCAGAGTCTCCATTCTTTAACTTAGTTACATGAAATCAATAAGTATTATTGTAGCTCTAGATGTGATTATATGTGCTATAACCATATATTTTTAAGCAATCATGAATACAATAATGGTCTTCAAGCACAATTTAGTGAATCACATAGACAAGCCATCAGATGATTACAAGGCAAATACGATAGTGCACCTATTAATTAAGTGTTATAATAAAAAACTACTTTATTGGGGCTGATGTGGAGAGGAATTTACAAGAGTTTAAGCAGAAAATATCAGTGTAGGCTAGATGCTAAAAGTGGATTTTATCTATTGCTTTTCTGCTTTAGATGCTTATAAAATAATAAACTATCTAACTTGTCTAAACTTTTATGTCTCCTCAATGTTGCCTTTTTATGAATTGAAATGTCTCTCAAAGTATTTCCCTTTTCACTCATTGATTCAATAACTATTTACTGAGCTATATTCTAGTTTGAGGTGAAAAGATAGATAGATAGATGATAGGTTGATAGAGATAGATAGATAGATCGATGGATAGATAGATAGATGAAAATTGACATTGTAAGGTTGACATGCTAAATATGGGAAATAGAATCATCTTTAATGGAGATTTTTATCTCGTGTCTCTGCTTCTATTATATTTCTCCAGTTTTTATATTTACCATTTTATACATTACACAGTCTAGAACTACCATTCACTTCTCATTTTTCTTCATTATTTTCTATAAAATTATAATTAAAATCTGCAATTTTAAAATGTTTTCTAAATCTATTCTTCACTTAATTGGGGAAGAAGGAGAGGTTGGAAGTAGAAAAAGTGTGATGCTTAGCTCAGAGAACCATCATTTCAGACCTACAAATATATTGTTTACATAAATACTTTTGATAAAATAAATAATGAAAGTGCTGCTGTCTTTACATCTCAGCAACATTGCATATTTGCTCAGGCCAATGTCAATTTTATACTCTAAAATTCTGGAAGGCAGACATCCTCCAGATATCTGAAATTCTAGAAGACAGACCTGCTTCAGTCCATGCTTTGCACAGACCGATATTTTCTTTTTGATTAAAAGACGGATCTGGAAGTTGTCATTGAAGAAATTTTATGAATAGGAAAAAGCCACTTTTCTACCCTGTAATAACTCAGGAACAACTGGAAAAATGTTATTTAGCCATAAAAAAATCAACCTGCAGGCTAAGTCTAAGCATAAAAATTTCATCCTAAATGATATCTATTTATAAAAAAATGTGACTGACTGGTAATAGTGGTCTGTAATGAAAGATGCTTCACAAACCCCACTTTTACATTTCCAACCACAAAGAATAATATACATGCCCCATGTTTAGGTTACATATCTAAGTAATATGATAGAGTTTGCAAAATAATGTTGTTGACATTGATTTATTAATATTGATTTCTAAACTGTAAAATATAGACAAAGCTATTTTCTTTTGCTTTCTTTCCTAAGCAGATCAAAGTAAAAATGGTGAATTATAGATTGTGAACTGTCTTGATTTTTGATAAAATGTCAACAGAGTGGCTTTTCAATGTCATAATTCATCACAGTTATTAATTGCCTTAAAAGTGTGCATTTTCAATACAACTTATTCAGTCACTTTACATTTAAAACATGGTTAAATTTAAAATAAAACAATGTTATATTTTTTAAAAATGAAGCCAGAAATTGAACATTATATGATTAAAATGGCATAAAATAACATATTTGTTAATTTCAACATGATAAATTTTGACACAGCATAATTACAGTGGTGTAATTATTTTACCTCATTATGATATCTATGGTATTAAGCTAATTTGATAACTGGCTTTTTAAAAATGAGGGTTTACATTATTAGGAAAAAGTCTTTTTTTTACTTTTCTATGCCATGTTTTTTGTAACTTTTCAGGAGAAGAAAAAAATAATATGAACACTGCTGTACCGTCAAAGATCCTGCAAAGCAATATTACATCTAACAATATATAAACACACAAAGTTCTATTCTCCTGCCTTAACTTGCTGTATCCTGGTTGCTTTGTGTACTGTTACTTCCAAACTTCCTCTTATAATTTATACTTAGAGCTTTGTTATTCTTCAGATTCTTTTCTCTGAGTTAAAAAAATATATTGTTTTGTTTCCCATTTCAGTAAGAGCCTATAACCTATTAGTGAGAATTTGTTAACCTCATTGCCCATTCTCACACATTTACAGAGGTCAGTGCTAGACACCAGATTGTAAGCCATGTAAGGAAAAGAAACTGAATATTTTTATCTTTATGTCACTAGCACCTAGTAATTAGTGAATCCTTCATTGGCATATCTCTCTAAATATGTAATGTTATTAAATTACTATCTCATAAATTCATAATTATTAGGCCTAAATAGGTTTTGTCTATGTGTAAAGACTTTATTCTCTTTAACAATAATAATATCAGCTCACACAGATTTCTCCCACAGAGTTCAAAGTCTTTCTACTTCATGTTTCTTTCTCATTTACTAACATACGTAGTTTTCATACCATTGCTACTTTCATCACAAATATAAATAAGGGTTGGTCTGTATAAACAAGCATAATTAATCACTATATGAATGAAAACAGTAACTTAGTTTTACATAAAGGTGAATTCAAGGAGCTTATATATCAATACATCTGCACACAAGACATCTGCAGTAAATACTTCTTGCAATACATTTCTCTAGATTATATGAGATAATTTGAAAGTATCTCATGCTATGCAGTTGACTAGATTGACTCCTTGAAAATCTATCACTAGGAAATTAATTGGATGCTGCATAGTTACTCACAGTGTTCTACTTGTGTCATTAAGTCAACCAAAATTACTGGACCACAAAATGAACATTCTAGTTATTTGGTCACATTCATCTGGACGGAAATGATTATGCATTGATCAAATCAGTTTCTCTAGGGCTTGGCTATTAGGAGAACGAAAATTCTTGAACCTACCACATTTTTTGTTGATTCATTAACATTCTATTGTAGCTTCTCTCTAAAACAGAATTCGATGACTGAAAGTCACTTTAAGAAGCAGTAATATATGTAACACTATTTTTTAAAATCTTCAAACAAACATATAGTGATTAATAATATGACCACTTTAAATATGAACTAGCATTTAAATATTTTTTGGTACATCTTTCAATGAATACCAAAGAAGATTACGTTGACTTTGTCTATGTGTGTTTTCATTTGCAGGACTATTCTTTTATTTGTAGTGTTTGTAGATATAAACTAGATGTGGTTTTGGTGGGCTGAAGGAGTCAAACTTTCAACCATTTGAAACTTGGTATTTTCGGAAGCTCTTTTGGAAAAATAAAAGATGGAGATGAAATATCTTTAGGATGTAATTACATGATGATATTTTAATTTAATTTAAATACCACTTTTTATTTTTATTTGTCAAAGTAGCATCATTATAGGTTCATTTTTAAAGACTGACAAACATAGCTTTTTGGAATTTACTGACTCCTTAGCATGGTCATTAAAAAAAATTCTACATGGTGTTAAGGCAAACAAGCTACAACATTTAATTCTTCATCAGAAATCATCACTAACCTTAAGGATGGAATAGAGATTAGTGGTTTACAAACAATTTTAGCAAATCTATTCACAAAACAAATGATAGAAAAGTTTAAAAATAAGCATCGTTTGACAAATGTCCAGAAGACACCTAAGCATGTTTCTTTTCCTTGAACTGCCTGATTGTATTTGTTCCCAAAGTAATGATACTCTATTTCATTCTAGAAATTACTTGAGAAAAAAACATAAAAATAATTTGTATACTACGAAGAAAGTACAAAATAAATGTAGAATTATGACCCACAAAGAATAGAAAGTTCTGTGAAGGAAAACAATGCCAGGGCAAGCACAAATACACATTTAATATGCTATGTGTGTGACTCAGAGTCAGGCTGTATACTTTGCAATGAGATTTGAAGTCACTGTAAAAGGATGCAATGAGATTGGAAGTTATCAAAAAATAAATAATAACTTGTTAACATTAATTCTACAAAAGAGTATGGTGTTTAGACATATATTATAATTTAGCTAAAAATTGAAATGACAAACCAATTTGAGATGGAAAAGGAGAGAGAATCTAATTGTACAGTGTGAATGAAAAATTCCAGTTATTTATTTCTTAGGAAATCTAGGCTTGGGAAATTCACGTCTCATTTTTAAAAGTGAGAAGTATAAGAAAAATCCCAATTATGACAAAACATGTTCAGGTGATAATACGTATGGCCATATAGAGGGAAAATTCATAGAGAAAATTGGACCTCTAAAATTATCATAAGCCATTTCCTTAGTATCCTCCAAATGCTTTCAATGGTCGCATTTTCTACAGTGTTAACAGTTGATTGCTAAAGGCACAGAAATATTTTTTTTAAAAAAATTAGCTAGACAAAAATCATAATAATGCAATATATTTTTAAATATATGAAATATTTGGCATTGGTCAGAACTAACTAGAGAAAGTTCAAACAGTGAAAGTACATGTTCTACACACTTAATTCACTCTTTACTACTATAACAAATACCTGAGACTTGGTAATTTATAAAAAACAAAAATGTATTTTCTTATAGTTCTGGAGGATAGGAAGTTGAAGATCAAGGTGCCCTCTGTTCTTGTTGTCTGGTGAGTGCTGCATCCTCTGGAGGGGAGGAATACTGTGTTGCCAGAAGGTAAAAAAGGCGGAAGGGCAAGAGGGCTGAACCGCTGTATGAAGCCTCTTTTATCCTGGCCTAATCCCGTTCATCAGGAAGAAACTCATGGCCTAAATGCCTTTTAAAGACCCCACTTTATTATTCCATCACATTGTCAGTATCTGAATTTTGGAAGGGACACATTATAACACATTCAGTATTGGCATAGAAATAAAGATTGACAAAAATGAAGCAAATATTTTATATGTGCTTTCAGACTGCTGTTCATGACGCAAATCAGGACTATTTACTCTATGTTACTTTGGTGTCTGTTGCTTTCTCTGTCAGCTTTGCCAATCTCTACAGTTGACATCTGTTACTCAAGAGAACATCAGGTCACATGTAAACTTCGGAAATTCAAGTTGATTTCTATTAGGAGCAAAATTTTCACTTTTTTTCAACAAGCTATAAAAAACAGACCACAGGCTGGACACGGTGGTTCACAACGAGGCGTGCAGATCACCTGAGGTCAGGAGTTTAAGACCAGCCTGGCCAACAGGGGGAAACCCTATCACTACTAAAAATACAAAAATTAGCCATGCGTGGTGGCGGGTGCCTGTAGTTTCAGCTACTTGGGAAGCTAAGGCAGGAAAATTGCTTAAACTTGGGAGGTAGAGGTTGCAGTGAGCTGATATCATGCCATCGCACTCCAGCCTGGGCTACAGAGCGAGACTCTGTCTCAAAAACAACAACGAAAACCAAAACCAGAACATGGTATCACTCATTCTTGTGTTGACTGACGTTTTAATGCAAGCCTCCAGGTTTAATTATATCTTGACTTTAATGCCATTCTCAAAATGTTCTGGGCATCATTGACTCTGACATGACCTCATACTTTTGAACTCTGGAGCAAGTGGTTCATGATAAGAAGCTAAATTTCCCTCAATGTTATTTAAAATCTTTATATTCACCTCAACTGCAAGCTGAGTATCTCTGAAGGTCACCACTTTACCTGAGCTTGCTTATATTTCATATTCAATATAACTCAGAAGCCCAGTTGTTTTTCTCCTCCTAGATTAGTACTTCTCTAAGCTCCTATGTAAAATCTGCTGTTTTGAGAATTATTGTGACTGGCTTTTCTGCCCTCTTTGCTTTTTTATTGTTCTCATATACCTAAATTTTGAAAGTTTGCTTACTTTATTCAATATATTTTAGCAGTATTCCTTTCCACAGCTATCTTTTTCATAACAATCTTTATCTGAGACAGAAACTACTGACAGGTTGAATTAAATAAATTCTAGTATTTGATTGTAAATTACATAAAATCAAACAGCAAGGCAAATCTTCAATTAAAATTATGATCTGTGCTATAAGACAAACTATTTATATTTTATATAATAATTTTTATAAATTAATAATTGAATACAAACCTCAAAGCAAAATGTTACCAAAAATGTATGGATAATATTTTCATTCAGTAAGGAACAGAGAAAGTACAAAAAATGAAGAAACTATGAAATTGTCTTAGAATTTTTAATATACGAGATTGATTAGATGTTCAGTAAATAAATACAACAAAATTTTGATTTGCATAATTGTACCATGTCTCTAGATGACAGTCTTGATTACATGTCTAGTAAGAAATGTGTGTGTATATATATGTGTGTGTGTGTGAGTGCATAGATACATACACACATCACATTGAAAGATGAAAAACTTGAACAAGTAAATACATTTACTGGCATTCTTAATGAAAGACGAGATGATTGAAGATTCCCATTTATTTAAAAGTAAACCTTTTAAATAATCCCAAATTATTTATACTGAATCGTTAGATAAATAATAAATATATGGATTTAAATTAAGAATTATGATTTGATTTCCTATATTTAAAACTATATCCCTAAAATTACACAGATATTGAAAATACCAGAAAATGTTGCATTCTTTTTGGAAAACAAGAGTATATACAATCATTTAACCATCAGCAAAATCAAGATTTAGAAACTCTCATGTACAGCATGCTGACTGTAGTTAACAGTAATGTCGTATATATACAAATTAGCTAGAAGAGTGGATCATTAAGGGTTCTCACCATAAAAGTATCTATGAGAGGTGAACAGATGTGTTAATTAGCTTGGTGATAATTTCACGATGTATTTGTATATTTAAAAAATCACAGTGTATATTTTAAATACATATAATTTTAATTTGCCAATTATACCTTAATAGAGCTGGTGGGGGAAGAATAAATCTCAAAAATATTTTGAAAAGGGATGGAAGCCAGATGAAAAATGCCCCATAATATGTGATTTTTATTTACGTGACTTTCTTGAAAGGCAAAATAATACAACGCCTATTAGTGGCCAACAAATCCTTGGGTTAAGGGAAGGAATTTGACTGCAAAAGAAAAAAAAATAGTTCTTTTGGGAATAAAGGGGATATTTTACACCTTAGTTGTGATGATACTTGTACTACTTCATAGATTTATTAAAGGTCATCAAGCTACTTAACTGAAAATGGTAATTTCTATGGTATTTAAATTATAATTCAATAAAACAATAAAAATATTGATGCAAAGACATGTAGAAACTTTCCAATCTCTTTGTGCTCCTTTATACCCAATCTCTACTTCCAGCCCTGATGCCTGGCAACCACTGTTGGCATTCATAAGCATCATTTTATGACTATGACTATCTAATGGTTTTATAACCATTAGTGGAATGTTCTTTCTAAAATTAAGGTGAGTGTGGGGGTTCATGCCTATGATGGCAGCATTTTGGGAGATAGAAGTAGGAGAATACTTTAAGGCTCGAGTTTGAGATCAGCCTGGGCAACACAGCAAGACCCTGTCTCTACAAAAAATTAAAAAATTAACTGGGCATTGTGATGCAAACCCGTACTCCCTGCTACTAGTAAGGCTGAGGCAGGAAGATGGCTTGATCCCAGGAGTTTGAGGCTGCAGTGAGCTGTTGTTGCACCACTGAACTCTAGCCTGGGCAACAGAACAAGATCTTGGCTCTAAAAAACAAATTTAAATAAATTTAAAATTTTAAAATCTCTGTAAATTTCACCAAAAACCAGTTGAGTATCTATGTCTTTATTGATTTGTGTATCTTCTCTTTTATTCTATTCATTATATATCTATTATTTTTTGATACCATACTGTCTTCCTTAGGGTATTTTTTATAGTAGGTCTGAAAATCAGGTAGTATAAGTGCTCTAATTTAGTTATTCATTTACTACATGGATTTGACTGTTCTAATTTATTTAACTTTCAATATAAATTTTAGAATCAGCCTGCCTGTAACAACAAAGAATCTTGAAATTTTGATTGACTAGAATTGCACTCTATCTATAGATGCCTTTGGGGAGAATTGACAACAATACTGAGTCTTCCAAATCAGGAACGTGGCATCTTTCCACTTATTTAGCAATTCTTTGCTTTTGTTATATCAGATTTTTAGAGTTTATGTTATAGGTCTGGCATATATTTAGCAAGATTTACATATAAGTATTTAAATTTTGTGATATTGCAAATGGTACTTTTTATAATTGTAATTTTCAAAATATATTGCATATATACACAAATATATTAGCTGTTCACATATAAATTTTTGTTATGTGCTCTTTTAAGGCTTTTGTCCTTTTTTATTTGGGTTTTGTATTATTATTGTTGAATTGCTCAAGAGATTTACTGTAGAAGTATGTATTAAATACATTGTCAGATGTGTGTATTGTTATCTTCTATGAATCTGAGAGCCATCAATAACTTGGAGATCTCTCTATGGTCTCTGGCCCAAATCAGAAAAAGGGACACTATGAGTAAACTTTACTCTCCAGAGTGTCCTATCACCAACTTACCAAGCCAAAGGATATAAATAATCTACCCTCTACAACCTCATCTTGTGGTAGGCTGGTAACAGGAACTTACCAAAGACTTCCTCAGAAAAAGTCTGCTTCAATTTCCTGACTCTGGCCTTAAATATTTTTTAGCAGCAAAACTTATAAATAAAACTTGTCTAAAACAACTATTTTCAAATCAGCAGTATTTGTTCATCAAAATGTGGTGAAAAATGGAAAGACAACAAAATTAGGAGATACTTTCAACATAAAGAACTAAGAGGGTTTATTATTGAGAATTTTTTAAAGTGTGATTATTCAGGAACAAAAAATAGTATTCAATATAAAAATCAGTAAAATAAAATAGCACTTCACAGAGGAACCATGACCATTTCTATTGATTGATAAAGTGAAAAAGTACTATACTAAACATAATTCCACACTCCCAGATTGGGCACTTTTCACTTTTAAAGCACATAAATATTTGGAATTTTAAGAAAGTAATGCACCACTGGTATGGAGAATACATTGCTACAATTACCTTCTCAAAGTGTTTGGCATTGCCTAACAAAGGTGAACATGTGTATGACATACAATGTAGCATTTCTACTTCTCAGTTATGTAAAAAAAGGGAATTTGAAAATGGATATTCTGATATCTTTGCATTATATTGTAGCACTAGGTTCATAGTAGCATAAAAACTATATAAGGCAAATGGTTGACCTTATTGAAATTCATATACATCAATATGTATGCATACTTATAAATAAAAATACCTCAG
The DNA here is from genome assembly GCF_009764315.1 of Trachypithecus francoisi. Classification (NCBI taxonomy): domain Eukaryota; kingdom Metazoa; phylum Chordata; class Mammalia; order Primates; family Cercopithecidae; genus Trachypithecus; species Trachypithecus francoisi. The sequence goes on along the minus strand of NW_022681463.1, from coordinate 51,609,517 downwards.
ATAAGTGACTAGGAATTAAATATAACTGCAACACAACCAGAACAAATGCTAAAAACTACCACTAGCAAAATATGCTACTCTGCAACTTTATAGAACATAATTCCATTAATACAGTCTCAAACCCAGGCAAAACTAATAAATATTCAGTGTCATAATAGTCAACCCTAAAGAAAAGCAAAAGGATGGGAGATATATATATATTATATTTATATAGATAGATAGATTCAGAATATTAGATATGCCTCAGAAAGAATAGCAAGGATGAAGTTCCATCAATTTCATATAGGTGGATTAAAAAATATTGGTAATGCTTTAATTCTTCATTGACATAACAGGTTTATAGTCTATAATTATTATTATTTTTAATGAGTATTTTTTAGCTATCTTATCTGTCTATAAAACACTTATTTGATGATATTTTATACAGATACAAAATTAATTTTTTTGACTTTTTATGACTTTGGTGGTAGACACATAAACTTCAAGATCCTATCAGTTTAGTAGAGTGACCATACACTTCATTTTACAAACCAGGATATACAGTTTAAAAGCTGAGTATTGTTAGCTGTCATGGTATGGGAGAAAACTGGAGCCACACATAGAAAACTGGGGCTTTTGTTTATCCTATCTATTAGATATACATATAAAAATGCTGATAATTATCACAATATGAGTTGAAATTTGAGGAAGATTGTGTAAGTTCTTGAATCAGGGGTCCATGAATTGCATTTAAAGATGTGGGCCTGAATGAGATCACCAAGAAGTAAGTCTACATAGAGAAAAGAACAAAGAATAGAACCTAAAATGATCCGCATTTTAAAGTTTAAGTAGGTGATAAGGATGTAAGAGAGTGTGCATAAGCAGTGTCTGTGTGGGCTGGATACCAATGGAAAGATGTCAATGAAAGCACACAAAGATTGCAGTTCAAAAAGAGGGCGCTCTCAATTAATGTGCCAAGTAATTACGAGCATACAACCAAATAAAGGCTGATATTTCCCACTGGATTTGAACAAATAAACAATAAACCTGAATCAGCAAATAAACTTTTTTCTTCAATACGGGCATTTTTCATAATTTTTAATTTCTTGCTGCAAATTTACCGGATAGCTAATTTTTAAAAAACAAGAGTACATATTCCCTTACTTTAAATGGGAAAAATAATTTAGTGACAAAATCTGCATCCAATTCCCCCACATACAATTAAAAACCTTTTAACAAGTTAGTTAACAAACCTGAATAATAGAAAGCATTTACAATATCAATTATATAAATATTTAACAACTGTACAGTAAGTTTATTAAATAAAGAAATAAAGTACCATATGGCAAAATAAAGTAAGTAAAGCAATAAAGTACCATATGGCAAAATAATTTTTCTTCTACACCAAAACAACCATGTTTGCAGTGTAAATCAGTAACAATGTAGCATTTTATTATACTTAATGAATAAAATAGTATTTTAGCAAAAACTAAACAGATTAAAAAGGAAGAAAGCATTAACTTACCAACTGAACAGTTGCCTAAGTGAGATTTGACAGCAAAATAACAGGCTGCTTGGTTGCAGTTTGGTGAAATCCAGTAGACTGAAGGAATTTTCAGTTAACACCTGAAATTTTAATTTTTGTCCATTTTTAAATCTGAGGAAGTTTTGTTGCATTTTCTCTTGAATTCCCAAGACTGCTAATGAGAATGGATATGAAACATCACCTGAAGACAAAAATAAAATTGTTGAAAGCCAGCCCTGGCAGCTTATTGCGTTCTCTTGCTTAATGTTATATGGCCTTTGACATGGACAAATAATTGCATTTATTAGTATCTTCCTTCTGCTCATGGTATAATAACATTTTCTTACTATATCAAATTTCTTTATAAGTTCTGATGTCAAATATTCATGGTTTCACTTATTTTCCTCCAATCAACAATGAATAATATGTTGAATTACTTTCTTTATGTTATGTTCTTGTTGCCAATTCAATTTCAATTTTCTGTTTTTTTCTTTACTTGCTGACTTCGATTTCATTTAATATAAAATATTCGTATAAAATGTTAGAATTCTCAGCCTGCCTTGCAGTTAGTGGTGCTAATACAATTCAGTTTTCAACAAGTTACAAAATATGAGGCTCTGACAGATCTTCCAGAACATTTTTTGGAAGACACTATAATTTTTGCACTTCTTCCTCCCCTACCGCTTCTTCTGGTCTGAGATGTGCTCTTTAGGCTGAAACACAACCAGTAACCATCTTGTGAACATAAAGATAGACGATATTATAGTAGGATGATAGTGGAAAATTGCAGAAGCCTAAGTCCCTGAAGACAATATGGAGACACCTCACCAACACTTAACTACTTGTCTATGCTTTTCTTATCTGGGAGGAATAACAACCTTTTTCTTGTTAAAGTTAATACACTTTTTAAAAAGCAGTTATAGATTCAGAGAGCACTGTATCCCCAAATACCGCCTCATGTGCACTTGATAAAAATGTACATTCTGCTTTTGTTGGCGGAATATTCTGTGTGCTGTTAGTTCCAATTGGTTTATAGTGTTGTCCGAGTTATCTGTTTCCTTATTGATCATTTGTCTGTTCTATTATCCTTAACGTATTAAAGAATAATCTCACTAAATTCAAAATTCTAGGTTGGTGCTTTTTACTTTCAACATTTTAAATATTTAATTACATTTTCTTTTTGCTTAGAAGGTTTCTAAAAAAAAGTCTCACATAATTCTTATTCTTTCTCCTGTATAGGTAATGTGTTTAGGAATTATTTTAAAAATCTGGATTATTTCTAGATTTTCTAGATTTTTTTTTTTTTTCAAAAGCTCTGGCTTTTTTCTATATTTTCTTCAGTTTAAATCTGATATGTCTAACTGTAGATTTGTAAATTTTATCTTGTTTGGCATTCTCTGAGTTTCCTGAATATTTATTTTGATTTCTGTCATTCATTTTAGAAAACTCTCAACTATTATTCTGTTTCTTTCTCTCTTTAGCCTTTTCCTAGTCACCCAGTTTTCCCATTATTTGTAAATTATAATTCATATTTGCCCCTCAATTTCTGGACAGTCTTTTATGTTTATCTTATTTTTTTCTTTATATTTCAGGTTTGATATTTCCATTGACATATTCAGGCTCAATGATTCTTCCTCGGCCACTGTCAGTCTGATAAATTCAACGAAGGCATTTTGATTTCTGTTATAATGTTTTGATTATAGCATTACCTTTTGATTAATTTTGAGCATTTTCATTTCTCTGCTTATAATACCCATTGAATCTTGCATAGTGTTGGCCTTTTACATTAGAAAGCTTAGCATACTAATCATAGTTATTTTAAATTCCCGACCTTTACTTTGAAATTTCTGCCATATTTGAACCTGGTTATAATGCTTGCTCTGCTTTTCAGACTGTGTGTATGTTTGTGTGTGTGTGTGTGTGTTGCTCCTTTTCTCAACCATATGAACATCTGTCTCTTTCTGAATTACCTATTCTATTTTACTTTTCTAATTTCTGTATCAATAGAAATACAAAACTGTCTTACTGACTGCAATTATGTAGTTATGTCATATATTTTATAGAATTAATAAATTACCTTCTAATTCTAATTATTCTACTTTTTAAAAAACTGAAGTAGCTGTTTGATTATATTTTCTCTTTCAGATAAACTTTGGTAACTGTCGAATTTCATTAAAAATATGTTTGCCTGTTAACTGAAATTGTATTAAATTTTAGATTAATAATATTTTAAAAATAGTAAGTCAGCCGGGCGCGTGGCTCACGCCTGTAATCCCAGCACTTTGGGAAGCCGAGACTGGCGGATCACGAGATCAGGAGATCGAGACCATCCTGGCTAATACTGTGAAACCCTGTCTCTATTAAAAATACAAAAAATTAGCTGGGCGTGGTAGCGGGTGCCTGTCGTCCCAGCTACTCGGGAGGCTGAGGCAGGAGAATGGCGTGAACCCGGGAGGCGGAGCTTGCAGTGAGCCAAGATTCGGCCACTGCACTCCAGCCTGGGAGACAGAGCGAGACTCTTTCTCAAAAAAAAAAAAAAAAAAAAAAAGTAAGTTATCCCATTCGGTAATACAGTTTAATAAAAATTGTCTTTTTTCTTCAGTCATGTATTAAATGTTCATTAACTGTATCCTTTCTTTTTTGTTTTAAAGTATATTATTAGTAACATTTTCAAAGTGTTTCTTGTTATCGTGAATGGAAGCTTTTTTTGATTATATTTAGTAGTTTATTGCTGAAAAATAAAAAATACATATATATTGATTTCAGTTTGTTTACATTGTATCTGTTTCTCTTGTGGAACTCTCATATTAAAACTAATCACTTTCCGTTTGATTGCCTTGGATCCTCTCATTAGAAAATCCAAACTTCAGCAAATACTGAAATGCCCCTGCTCACCCACACACAAATGATTCTATGAAATCTGTAAATGCAGTCACACAAGAAGGTGGATATACTCTGGTAAGTGTTCACTGACAGAGGAAACTGCCTTGTCATCTGCTGTATCTCCCTTATGAAGTCGTAGGAACAAAACCAGAGGCACAATTTCCGTGGTAATCTTGGTCCATCATGTCCATCGTCATATTTTTAGCCCTGTTTGCTTATCTTTTGTACTTATGTACAAATGCCTCTGTGAATCCAATCTCTCAGGACACCTGCTCAACTAAACCTTTCCATTACGCCTGTTCTGAATCGCCTGCTTCAAAATCATTGAGTGACCCTCTTTCTCTCCTTATCTTATTTATGAAACATACATGCACCTCCTACTTTTGGTAGAACCTGGCTAATCTCTGATGAATTCACACATTTTCCCTGACTTATTCTCTGATTCTCAATAAGCAAGTTTTATCAAAATACATCTGACTTTTAAGTATCATTTAATCTATATTAAACCTCTTCGGTAGTTTTCTTTATGTACATTTCATTGTGCATTTTTCCACTTTACAATTGACATCAGTTATTACAGTTGTGTTTACCTATTAGATGTCTCTGTCCCTTAATAAGACATAAGATCTAAGATGGCATGTCCCATCTATTTACTTTATCACTTTATACACAGAGCCCAGCACATGGAGAATATATTTTATTTTATTAAATTTTATAACTTACTTCACATTTGTTACTAGCATTAAATTTACATCTGCCATACAATAATGTTTTCCAGATTAATTTTGACCAATATTATAATTTTTGATATTTATTATTGGTTTCTCATAAGGTTTTTAACGCATATTTGAATTATTGGTACCCTTTGGCATGGACTAAGTGAAGCTGATTCTCAGAAGTAACCATTACTCTGCCATTTCACAGATATTTTCTTCCTGTATCATTTTTCTCTTTATGCTACTTGAATGAGTTCAATATAGAATAATGCTTTTAATATTTTAAAAAAAAGTATAAAACGATTTAGTTTCAATATTCTGAAATAACTTATTAGTCTGAAATGGAAATACCTTTTTATTTCCAAAACTTAGAAAAGGGTTCAGTACTGGGAAAATGGTTTAAAGTTATATTTGAAATGTAAAAAAAAAAACCTCATAAATTAAAAATTAGGAAGTAAGTATAAAGTAATAAAAGCAAATAAAAAGTTTATAGAAATAGCATATTAGATTGAGAATTATCAAGGAAAAATAGAAAAACAATCTACAAAGAGTCTGTCATAATTCTCTCTATGTATGTTCATGAGAGGTATGAGTCTAGCTCTGATTAATAAACCCCTTGCTTTACAATGTTTTCTACTGAGAAGCTAAAAAGACTACTTTTAGGGTCTTCATTAACCTCGTGCTTAAAATTTATGCTCCCAATCTCATTGCAAATTATGTTTTAGCTAAACATTTCTCAATATATCTATTCTGACATTCTGGTTTTTCACCTGCACCCCTGAAATATCCTCAAAGAGGACTATACTTTGCATTTTGCCTCCAGAGTCAATTTTGTAAACTTTAAACAGAGTAATCCTTTGAAAGAGAAAATAAAATGATTTCATCTCCTGCTCAAAATCCCGCCAATGGCTACCCATAACACATAAGTGTTAAGTGATTATAATGGTTTACAGGACTTTGTACGTTGTGGCTCTTAGAAAACTTTCCAATATCTCTACTTTTTGTTCTTCTTGCTTAGCCTATTTAAAAATGCAATTTGTACTACCCCTTCCCTATGCTCTATTCCATTAATGCATTTTACTTTTCCCTAAAAACTTACATCATTGACAGGCATTACACCAAGTGTATTTTTTATTCAATTAAAAGCTTCAGATGGACATGATATAATTTGTAAAATCAATGATTTAACACCAGTTTTTGGATCAACACCTCAAATATAAAGATATGTAATAATGACAAGTTTAATAAATCAGTGGATAAATAAACTGACAGTTGCTTCATTGGCAAAACATAATATGGACTAATTATCTCCTAAATTTTAGCTTGATAAAGTCAATAAATGAGAAAATATTAAGGAGTGAGAAATTAATGTAAAAATAAAAATGGAGAAACAAGTAGTGAATGATTTGGGTTAGGTGTAATAAACAGGAAGAGGAGAAAAATAAGACCTTTGCCAATTATGATGCATAATAACTCAAAAATACAAGGAGAGAACATTGGTTGGGACTGTATTGAAAAACTGCTGAGGTTTTTGTTGTGTTTTTATGGCTTATTTATTTTCGATAAAGGCTAGTTTAAATAGACTTTACAGAACTAATTATAATACTATTCACTGACTCTTAAAATCATTATATTTTTATATATTCAGATTTTAATATAAATTAAAAATTTGTCAGTCCTGGTTGTCGAAAACCTTTTAAATTTGCAAAAACAGAAAGTGAAATAGCAACTAATTTTACAATCATAACTTATAAAAATTGTTAAATCATAATGTAAAGAAACCAAGCCATAAAACATTGTTTAAATTAACTAAGAGAGTACAAAGAACTTTAGAAAATTAAGCTTGGCCATCCCCATTTTCTTTACTTAATGCCTCATTCATTTAGGTAGCCAAGCTAAATAAGTACTTTGTACCAAAAATTCTGATTAAAATTCTTAAATCATTTCTGCTCCAGCTCACTTGATAACTACTTTTCCAATTTTGTGTTTGTCTTGGTTATGTTCCCAGCAGGTTGTTAACAATTAATTAGCAGTACTTCTCAAATGCTATCTGTGTTAGTCTACTAATTGTAGGGCAGGAAAATGGAATTTCCCTTTGTAAACAAATTGTAACCATGATCACATTTCTAGATAAGGCAATACGAATTTTCCTTATATTTGTATTGTTGTTACTTAGACTTACAGCCAAAAGGCATAAATTGTATTTATAAGTGTTGGATGAAGCTGTTCATAAGTTACAGAAAAAGAATTTGGAATCATTTAGTTTTGGACAGCACCATCTCATTTTAATCCTTTCATCTTATTCCTCAGTAAAAACAATGTAAAAACATGCCTTGTGTGTGAAGGGGGTGTGTGTGTGTGCATTTGTGTGTTTATATTGATGACTCAAAAGAAAGTCTTGGAAGAAGTTGTTTAGATTAGCAATTATGATTCCAGAACAAACATAAATTTCACATTTCTATCCAAAGTCTTAATGGTTATTTTTTAAAAAATGAATTTGCTCGTATGTTAAAGATATTGTTATAATTTTAGTCAACCTTACATGTATTTCAATACTACAATATTTTCTGTGGTATGTACTTTTTTTGACTTGTTCTATTCCTAGCTATGACCATCTCTTACTAGGCTTTTACATACAACTTACATTCACAGAATGCTTCAAATGGAATTCATCTTATGTATTTTCTAATATAACCACCTAATTTTACAGTTGAGAAAACTTAGGATCAGGAGAAGATAATCTGAATTTCAAAAGATCATTGTAGCAGGTACAACAGATAGGCTCACTGGCATATATTCTAAACTATTTCTAGTGTGCCTTCCTCAAAGGAAGAGGCTGGAACAGTAAATGTCAACCTCCTTCACTTAAACAATGTGTATGTTTGGATTAATTCAGGCTTTTGGTTACATTACATTTGGTTGGTTAGTAAGTGTCGAAAGAGGTGGTATACAACGTCTGTTTTAATAGTTAAGATTGTAGCAACTACCGTACCCCGTAGATTCAAAACCGTAGTGGTGTCTACTCAGTCCCTACATTGTAGCTATGGGCGTTTAATTGTGGAATAAGAAGGTGACACAGAATGGCTAATTATTTCATGGATCTACTCTGGTAGTTGTGAGATAATTTCTTAGACTGTCCACCCACCCGTGCTAGCATCTGCTTATGTCATGCTTTCAATAATTTTGAAAGTGTGAAAATGTTTTGCCTTACATTTTCTTCTACTTAAACTAAATAGAATGATTTATGTTATATGAAACTGAAGAGTAACATGGATAATTCTCATATATTAACAGCTTTGAGATAGGACCAGGAACTCCTAGCTAATTGCTGGTGGATAGATAATAGAAAACTAGGGGACTGGAAACATATAGGAAAATTTAAAAAGCAAATCATCCTGTGAAGAAGGCCTGGAGCGAGCCCTGGAGTTGGGGCTCCCTAAGAAGGGCCGCAGCAGCAGGGACTTCTCACTCCACCTCTCCAGTCTCTGTTCAGCACGCATTCGGGGAAGCGCTCACACTTGGAAAAGCTTCCAGCAGGCAGCTCTTCAGTCGTGGCCAAGGGACACGTGGTCCATGGACAATTTTATCCTGTGAAGTGGATACGGTTTCTCACAAAGGTTGGCCAGCACGTACAAATGCCTCAATGCACACTCGCACGTGGGGGAGTGCTAGTTGAAACAGTGGGTCTGGAAGTCGAAGTGCGGCAGGGCCTCTGAGTGGCAGCTATGCTCCATGAGTGGTGCTCTCTCCCACAGGAGCCTCGGACGCTGCCAGCAAGGAGGCGATCTTGCGCACCAACTTCTCAATGAGGTGCCTGGCATCCATAGCCGCTGGATCTCCTCCGTGAGCTGCCTAGACTCCTCCAGATCACTGGTGTTCATCAGTTTGCTTTTCATGATCGCGAGAGGCACATCAGGGCTGGGGGTGAAGTCATCAGGCTGGGGGTGTGTGACGAGGCAGGGAGATAGGAGAACTGGCTTTGTGTTTCATACCCTGAAACTGCATCACTTTGATGGTGGAGATTGTTTTGTTTCCCTACTGCATGACGTGGCTAGTATTGGTGTGTGATTTTACCATACTGTGATACTGTGATACTGCTTGTAAGATCTGACTCTTTAGTAAGATCTTCCATGTCTGAGTCTTCCATCCAGTTGACGCTGTACCAGTCCCCCAGGTACGTGGACCTCTTCTCATCTTAGTAACAGGCATAGGACAACTCTCTGCAGTTGGCAGTAGTAGTTGCATAAACATTGATGCCACCAGACAGGTGGTTCATCACGGACCCAGACCCACAGGCTTCAATGTAGAACACCATCTTTTGGTACATTTTATGTTTGTACATGTAATGGATAGTCTCATTCAGATCCTTTACATTAAGATCTTCATTGGGAAAAACCAGTATTCCAGTAGATCCATGGTCAGTGAAGTAAACAAACACGTGATCCTGGGGGCCGCTCTCCAGGACTTTCCTGATCCTGTGTCCTTTACTGCTTCTGCATAGCCTGTCAACATAGCAAGGAAATTTTGTGGGGTAACATCCTCTCCAGTGCAGTCCTTTGGGACTCCCTGATAGACATTCGTGCCATTGGGCCTGTTGAACACAATTCCTGGAGTGGGATTGTCTTCAGAGTGAGCAATGTCATCAGACATCATCACAGTGATCTCGTCAGGAATCCCATTCTGGTAAATGATCTGGTAGTCATGGCACGCATCTGCCTGGTGCCTATAAGTATACCAGCCATTTGAACCCGCCACGATCACCACCCAGTGCTTGTCTCCGTCTTCAGGATCATCTGTGGGAACAGCACCAGTGCCCAGTGCCACGATGAGGAATACAGCTACTTTCCAAACCATTCTACAGTTTGCAGTTCAACTGCAGAAACTTGTGGCCGGAGAATGTGGTGGCCGTGGTGGTGGTGTCAACGACAAAAGTCCAGGGTGGTGGCGGCAGCGGCACCGCGAGAAAATCTTAATTATACATTTGGAAATAATTTAAAAGTACAGCATAACATTCTCAGATAAAACATATCCAAGCAAATACAATGGATATATTTGGCATCATGGGAAAGTTGCTGAAAGTATTTATTTAGTTTGTTAAATCTAATAAAATATATCTTATTGTACTTCCTGCACTTATTTACAGTAAATGTGTAACAGTGCTTGTTTCTCCTTGACAGTACTTTTTGAAAATTGTAGTCATTTTCCAACCTTTTATTTGACTTCAGCTTATTTTTTAAAACATTTTAACACACAAACAATATACCCACTTATACTTGTTTCCTATTTTTTCAATTGAATTGTATCATTTGAGATTTCCTTTCTGATGTATTATTCTCTGGTTATTCTGTCAAAAAGCCTGTATGTATGATAAATTTCTGGATCCTCGTATGTCAGAAAATTTCTGAACTTAAATCTCTATACAATTCTCAGTCAAATATTGTCCTTAAAGTCATTTCTCATTTTTTCTTCCTGAAATTGTCAGTTATAAGAAACAGCTGGTATCTTTCATTAAAATAAATTTTATTTATTATTTATTTATTTATTTATTTATTTATTTATTTATTGCAATCTTTTGGATTGGCCCTTTAAACAAAATGTCCCAGGTTTCATTAAAGTGTGTTTATCTGTAGGTTTTTTTTTTTTTTTTTTTAATCTCAGTTGGCTGTTGGTATTCTTTTTTTCTGAATAATGCTTTTTAAATCTTCTTTACAGAAAGTATTGGATTATATTTTCTTCAAATATTCCCTTTTTTCCCCCTTCTTAGGAGCTTTAGGTCTTTTTTTTTTTTTTTTTTTCTATTTCTTAGATGGATTTTGAATCTTATGGACTTATTCTTAGTTTCTCTTAGCTTCTCTTTCAAGCCGCAGTTTGAAAAAATTCGTATTTCTATTTCCATGTATTAATTACTCTCCAATCCTTTTCACTTGTCTAATCCAAGTAATATTGATATGAATAATCACTTTTTTTAAAATTTGCAACTTGTTAATACAAACTCTTTATATAGCCATCTTATGTGATTCTTCCCTGACTCTTCTTCAGTTCTATTAGGTAATAGCAGTGATGCCATGGATCACGTCAAATATTCAAACTCTTAGTGAACACCCAAAGACAGACACTCAGATAGCCATTGCTTTTCTTTCTTTTTTTTTTTTTTTTTTTGAGGCGGAGTCTCGCTCTGTCGCCCGGGCTGGAGTGCAGTGGCCGGATCTCAGCTCACTGCAAGCTCCGCCTCCCGGGTTTACGCCATTCTCCTGCCTCAGCCTCCCAAGTAGCTGGGACTACAGGCGCCCGCCACCTCGCCCGGCTAGTTTTTGTATTTTTAGTAAAGACGGGGTTTCACCGTGTTAGGCAGGATGGTCTTGATCTCCTGACCTCGTGATCTGCCCGTCTCGGCCTCCCAAAGTGCTGGGATTACAGGCTTGAGCCATCGCGCCCGGCCAGCCATTGCTTTTCTAATGAAGAAAAAACTTTGAAGCACCTGCTGCTTCCATGAACGTATCCAAAATATTCATCCTGCTTTTTGCTAATGTTTTTCCCCCCGTTTCTACCTTCCATCGAGGATAATTCCAGAACATTGATCTTTCATCTGTTTGGCTGAAGCTTTGCAGTTGTGGCTGACTTCTCAGGCCTATAAAGAATGCTCGGATCCTCTGGATCAGTGAGAGTTGCCTGTCTCTCTCTTTCTTTTTTCTCTCTCTCTTTCTTTCTTTCTTTCTTTCTTTCTTTCTTTCTTTCTTTCTTTCTTTCTTTCTTTCTTTCCTTCTTCCTTCCTTCCTTCCTTCTTCCTTCCTTCTTTCTTTCTTTCTTCTTTCTTTCTTTCTTTCTTTCTTCTTTCTTTCTTTCTTTCTTTCTTTCTTTTCTTTCTTTTTGCCATAGACTAGAATATAGATATAATCTATTTTGGGGAGTCAATATGTTGCCAAAAAGTGAAATAGAAAAATATTTCAAAACTTTATTTTTATGATTGAATTGCATTTTAAAATTATGCATCAAAATTATTGAACATATGGAAATAAAACCAAATATGGTTAAAACAAAAATATATTGTCACCTATCGGCAGAATTAATATTTCTGCAATTGTCCCCCAGTATAATTTATCTTAGTTATTTTTATACTTGAGATTATAATTCACAAATTTGTGGCTCATTTACATTCATTAAATTACATTAATGCTATCATGTAATGCTGTAACTTATTACATATGCATATACAATATATTTCTAGGTCATTAAATTTAACAGAATATAATTTTAACAATAATATTAAATTGCATGAATATAACATGATATGTTTAGTAATTTTCTTGATTTCAGATTTTCAATTTTCTTACAATTTCAGCAACAAAAATGAGGCTGACAGACCCTTCAATTTACAAAACTACCTTTGCCTTTCTCTTAGACTTGTACTTCAAATGGATTAACAAGGTCAAAGAACATTTCTAGATTCCAAAGTATGAGTCTTATCAATATATATTCAAAGAGTTTTATCAATTTTTGTGTCCATATTAAGCACCATATTAGAGCATAAGTATTGGCAACATATAATTTAATGTTTAACATTCTGGAATCTGGATGCATGTGTTTTAACCCTGACCTGATACTTACCAGTCTTGAGATCATGTGGAAGTAGCTAAGTCTCAATCTTATCATTCAGCAAATGGACAATTCTGATTGGCTTGTAAGGTGGTTGTAAAGATATTTTTAAAAGATGATTTAGGAAAGGAGGGAAGATGGCAGATTAGGGGCAGGAATGACTTGTAGCTACCACTCAGATGGAAAAAACAGTGTGTGGAGACTCATATCATGAATTTTTGCTCCAAGAACTACTGAAGAAACATACCAGGAAACCTGAAAGAGTTAACAGACACTTTGAAAGAAGTGGCTTGCTGATGCAAACTCTGTGAGACAGCTGAAAATCGGTGAGTACCCAAAGTGTGAGAGGGGAAAAGTACACCTTAGAACATACATCCTCACCAGAGGGCCTGAAAATCCAGATTATGGGAGAATAACTTAACTTTGCCTAGAGCTGAGGCAAATTTGGAGAGCTGGGTGAAATATAAAAGAAAAAGCAGTGGGAAAAGCCTTGGAAGCACTCCCAGGCCCTAAAAAAGCCCAGGGAAGCCATTTCTGAATTCATCTCACGTGGGTCCTTGGGGCAGGCTGTTAATGGAATTAGGGAAAGAACACAGGGAGAAGGAAACTTCTAGCTGAACTGTATAGTGATTTTGACCCAGTGCAAATTTTCCAGGGGAGAATCTGGGGATGAATAAGAAGTACAGATATGAGCACACAAGTCACACTGGGGAAAGGCAGGGCCTGAATGTCCTGCTTGTTTTCAGTGTGTAGAGGCTTGTAGCAAGGCACAAGTTCCCAGCCCTGATCACCAGCTGCCAGCCTAGAAACTTGGGGCTGTTGGGGAAGCATGAGAGGAACAAACAGGCCCTTCTCACTGCAAGGGAGCTGGATGAGGCTGGTCACTGCCAGCTTTTCTTTACTTCCCTGGAGACCCACATGAAGCAGTGGAGGTAGCCATAACCACCCTGGGGTCTATCTGCCTAATAACCTAATCCCCTTCCCCCACAGCAGCCACAGCAAGCCCCACCCAAAAATAGTCTGAGCTCAGACACACCTAACACTGCTCCCACCTAATGGTCTTTCTCTACCTGCCCTGGTAGCCAAAGGCAAAAGACATCCTCTCTTGGGAGCTCTATGACGCTGCATATCACCTGAGAAACCCCAATACTTACCTAGGCTACACTAGAGCAAGCTTGTTTCCTCTCTACACCACCACACCTGATGCTCTCTTGAAAGTGCCACCTCCTGGCTGGAGGCCAAAAAACTCAAGCCATTACAGCAGAACAATCCTGCCCCAAGAAAGCAATAGCTAGCTCTACTGCCTGTAACATCCTGGCTAACCAGAGGTCCTGAGTCTGTCCATGTGATGAGTTTACTGCCAGCACAACAAGCATTAGAAAAAAACAGTGTACTGAATAAAACTACAACCAAAGCCCCCAACAGAGTCCCCTTCACTCCCCTGCTGTCTCCACCAGGGCAAGTTCTGGTATCCATGGCTGAGAGACCTGAAGTCAGATCATACTGCAAAACTCTTTGCAGATACTTTCCAGTACCAGCCTGTAGCCTGGTAGCTCCACTGGGTGGCTAGACCCAGAAAAGAAATAACAATCACTGTAGTCAGGCTCTCAGGTAGTGCCATCCCTAGGAGAAGGGAGAGAACACCACATTAAGAGAGCAAGCACCCTGTGGGTCAAAAGAATCTGAAGAATAACCCTGGAGCCCCAGATCTCTCCTCTGACATAGTCTACCCAAATGAGAGGGAACCAGAAAAAAATTCTGGTAATATGAAAAAGCAAGACGTTTTAACACCTCCAAAAGATTGCACTAGCTGACCAGCAATGGACCCAAACCAAGACAAAATCTCTGAATTGCCAGAAAAAGCTAATCAAGGAGGCACCAGGGAAAGGTGAATACTGACTTAAAGAATTAAAACAATGTTACAGGCTATGGATGGAAAAGTCTCCAGAGAAAAAGATAGCATAAATAGAAAACAATTACAACTTCTGAAGATGAAAGACACACTTAGAGAAATGCAAAATACACTGGAGAGTCTCAACAATAGAATTGAACAAGTAGAATAAAGAACTTCAGGGCCGGGCACGGTGGCTCAAGCCTGTAATCCCAGCACTTTGGGAGGCCGAGACGGGCGGATCACGAGGTCAGGAGATCGAGACCATCCTGGCTAGCATGGTGAAACCCCGTCTCTACTAAAAATACAAAAAAAAACTAGCCGGGCGAGGTGGCGGGCGCCTGTAGTCCTAGCTACTCGGGAGGCTGAGGCAGGAGAATGGCGTGAACCCGGGAGGCGGAGCTTGCAGTGAGCCGAGATTGCGCCACTGCACTCCAGTCTGGGCGACAGAGCGAGACTCCGCCTCAAAAAAAAAAAAAAAAAGAACTTCAGAGCTGAATTAACCCAATCTGACAAAGATGAACAAAAAAGAATTTTTAAAAAATGAACAAAGCCTCCAAGAAGTTTGATATTATGTTAAATGACCAAACCTAACAATAATTGGTGTTCCTAAGGAAGAAAGGAAATCTAAATGTTTGAAAAATGTATTTGAGGGAATAATTGATGAGAACTTCTTGGTCCTTGCTAGAGATCTAGACATTCAAAAACAAGAAGCTCAAAGAACACCCAGGAAATGTATCATGAAAGTATTATTGTCTAGGCCCATAGTCATCAAGTTATCTAAAGTCAAGATGAAGGAAAGAATCTTTAGAGCTGTGAGGCAAAAGTATCAGGTAACGTATAAGGGAAAACCTGTCAGAGTAACAGAAGATTTCTCAGCAGAAACACTACAAGCTAGAAGGGATTGGGGTCGTAACTTTAGCCTCCTAAACCAAACAATTATCAGCCAAGAATTTCATATCCAGTGAAACTAAGCTTCATCAATGAAAAAAGGTAGTCTTTTTTCAGACAGACAAATGCTTAGAGAATTTGCCACTACAAAGCCAGCCCTACAAGAACTGCTAAAAGGAGCTCTAAATCTTGAAACAAAACCTCAAAATACACCAAAATGGAACTTTCTTAGGCATAAATCTCACAGGACTTATAAAATAATAACACAATGAAAAAAATACAAGGTATTCAGGCAACGATGAGCATTATGAATAGAATAGTACCTCACATCTCAATACTAACACTAAATGTTAGTGGCCTAGATGCTCCACTTAAAAGATGCAGAATGGCAGAATGGATAAGAATTCACTAACCAAGTATCTTCTGTCTTCAGGAGACTCATGTAACACACAAGGACTCACAGAAACTTAAGGTAAAGTGGTGGAAAAAGATATTTCATGCAAATGGACAGCAAAAATGAGCAGGGATAGCTATTTTTATATAAGACAAAACAGACTTTAAAGTAACAACAGTTGAAAAAGACAAAGAGGGACATTATATAATGATAAACTGACTAGTCTAACAGGAAAATATCACAATCCTAAATACATATGCACCTAACCCTGGAACTTCCAAATTTATAAAACAATTACTACTAGACCTAAGAAATTAGATAGAGGGAACACAACAATAGTGAGGGACTTCAATATTCCACTGACAGCACTAGAGAGGTAATCAAGACAGAAAGTCAACAAAGGCACAATAGATTTAAACTACACACTAGATCAAATGGACTTAACAGATATTTACAGAACATTCTACCCAACAACTGCAGAATATACATTCTATTCATTAGCATACGGGACATTCTCCAGGATAGACCATATGATAGGCCACAAAATGTGTCAACAAATTTAAGAGAATTGAAATATCAACTACTCTCTCAGACCACTTTGCAATAAAGTTGGAAATCAACTCCAAAAGAAACCCTCAAAACCATGCAAATATATGGAAATTAAAAACCTACTCCTGAATGATCGTTGTGTCAACTATAAAATCAAGCTAGAAATTTAAAAATTCTTTTAACTTAATTATAATAGTAACACAACCTATCAAAACCTCTGGGATATAGCAAAAACAGTGCTCAGAGGAACGTTCATAGTATTGAATACCTACATCAAAAAGTCTGAAAGAGCCAGGCACAGTGGCTCACACTTGCAATCCCAGCACTTTTGGAGGCCAAAGTGGGTGGATCACTTGAGGTCAGGAGTTTGATACCAGCATGGCCAACATAGTGAAACTCCATCTCTACTAAAAATTAGACGAGTGTGGTGGCATGAGCCTGTAGTCTCAGCTAATCGAGAGGCTGAGGCAAAAGAATCTCTTGGACCTGGGAGGCAGAGGTTGCAGTGAGCCAAGATAATGCCACTGCACTCCAGCCTGGGTGACAGAGTGAGATTCCATCTCAAAAAAAAAAAAAAAAAAAAAAAGGGAAAGAGCACAAATAGACAATCTAAGGTCACATCTCAAAGAACTAGAGAAACAAGAACAAACCAAACCCAGCAGAAGAAAAGAAATAACAAAGATCAGAGCAGAACTAAATAAAACTAAAACAACAAAAACAATACAAAACATAAATGAGATAAAAAGCTAGTTTTTTTTGAAAAGATACACAAAATTGATACACTATTAACACAATCAACCTGGGAAAGAAGAGAGAAGATCCAAATAAGCTAAACTAGAAAAAAAAGGAAGATATTACAACAAACCGCAGAAATACAAAAATCATTAAAGGTTACTATGAACACCTGTAAGAACAAGAACTAGAAAATCCAAAGAAGATGAATAAATTCCTGGAAATATACAACCCTTCTAGATGATTTCAGGGAGAAATATAAACTCTGAACAGACCACCTCACATCAATCAAAATGATGATTGTTAAAAAGTCAAAGAACAACAGATGCTACTGAGGTTATAGATAAAAAGAAATGCTTTTATACCATTGGTTGGAGCGTAAATTAGTTCAACCATTGTGGAAGACAGTGTCACCATTCCTCAAAGATCTAGAAGCAGAAAAACCATTTGACCCAGCAATCCCATTACTGGGTATATACCGAAAGGAATATAAATATTCTATTGTTAAGATACATGCACCCTGTAAATAGTGTCATTTATTGCAGCACTATTCACAATAGCAAAGACATGGAATCAACCCAAATGTCTAACAACAATAGACTGGATAAAGAAAATGCAGTACATATACACCATAAAATACTACACAACCATAAAAGAGAACAAGATCATGTCCTTTACAGGGACTTGGAGGGAGCTGGAAGCTGTTATTCTCAGCAAACTAACACAGGAACAGAACAACAAACACCCCATGTTCTCACTTATAAGTGGGAGCTGAATGATGAGAACACATGGACAGGTTAGGGGAACAACACATAGTTGGGCTTGTTGGGGAATTGGGGAGAAGAAGAGCATCAGGAAAAATAGTTAATGGATGCTGGGCTTAATACCTGGGTGATGGGCTGATTTGTGCAGCAAGCAACCATGATACATGTTTACCTATGTAACAAAGCTGCACATCCTGGAAAGTTAGTGGATTTACATTTGGTGTATCTATTGTATTTAATTGATTTATTTTTCTATGCTTGCACCAACCCATGTAATTTTGATTGCTGTATAATGATACAAAGTAGGGTACATCCTCCCAAAACTTCCAAATTTCAAGGGTTTTTTGTTTTGTTTTTAACTATAGTCACCGTGCTGCACAATAGTTATCTTGAACTTATTTCCTCTCACCTAGTTATAATTTTGTATCCTTTGACCAACATCTCCTCAACCCCCAGTTCCAAACTCCCACCTCCAAACATCCCAGCCTCTAGTAACCTCCATTCTACTCTCTACTTCTGTGAGAGCCACATATATACTTCAAAACATCATGCAATATATACAATTATATGTAAAGTCATTTAAAAGTGAATACATGTATGAAGTAATAAACAAATGTGTCATTGTAATAATCAAAAATGTTTTTTGTTTTTTTCTTTATCTTATTGTTGTCTTAGGCTAGCTCTTTTGTGTTTACAAGAAAATCACTTTATATTTGTAATTTTATTTAAAATACCTTTAAAATTTTTCACATTGTTTTAAATCTGTAGATTATTTTAGATAGAATTGATACATTAAAATGAGTTTCCCCGCCTGGCGTGGTGGCTCACGCCTGTAATCCCAGCACTCTGGAAGGCTGAGGTGGGCAGATCACCTGAGGTCAGGAGCTCCAGACTAGCCTGACCAACATGGTGAAACCCCTCTTGTATTTTGTAAAAATACAAAAATTAGCGAGGCGTGGTGGTGCATGCTAGCTACTTGGGAGGCTGAGGCAGGAGAATTGATTAAATCCGGGAGGCGGAGGTTGCAGTGAGTGGAGATCGAGTGTCATTGCACTCCAATCTGGACAGCAAGAGCAAAAAACTCACTCTCCCCGCCCTCCCCCACCGCAAAAAATAGTCTTCCAATTCTGTAGGTGATAAATCCTCTTATTTATTACAATCTTCTTTAAATTTCTTAAGAGTGTTTTATGAGTAGGGACATGTCCATCTTTCGTTAAATATATATGCAATATTTAAATATTATTGAAGTTTTGGAAATGTTTTATTCAAATATTTAAATAGCCGATTAAAGCTTTACTTCTTTTCTAGTGTAATTGTTTAAAGTTATGTTTCCCTCTAAGCATATTTGAACCGTATTTTATTTTATCACACAGTTCAATGACTGGCTGGGGAACTTGTACTGGCTGGTACAAGTTTATTTACTGCTTTGTTAGCCCGGGATGTGTTGAAGCCCGACAAAATTTATGAAGCTTCTTCAACTTGTTGATATGAAAACAACCCCGTTTCTCCTGTGGTAGGCAACAAGCAAAACCTCTGTTCAGTTCCTTCAGTCTTCCAGTTATTGTTTCCCACATGAATTTCCTTGAATTCAACCTTGCGCACACACAATTCAGGTTTCAGCCATTGTCTTCTTATTAGAGGTAAGCATTCTTATTTTTTATTTATTTATTTTTTTTGCTTAGTTTTTATTTGTTTGTTTTCCCAGAGATAGTGTATTCCCTTGGATAATTGTAATATCTTTTTTTTTATTTTTCTTTTTATTTTCCTATTTTATTTCATTTTTTTGAGAGAGAGTTTGGCCCTGTCGCCCAGGCTGGAATGCAATGGTGAGATTTCGGCTCACTGCAACCTCCACCTCCTGGGTTCAAGCCATTCTCCTGCCTCAGCCTCCCAAGTAGCTGGGATTAGAGGCACACGGCACCATGCCTGGTTAATTTTATGTGTTTTTAGTAGAGACAGGGTTTTGCCATGTTGGCCAGGCTGGCCTTGAACTCCTGATGTCGTGATCCGCCCGCCTCGGCCTCCCAAAGTGCTAGGATTACAGGCATGAGTCACCGCGCCTGGCCCTTTTTCCTTTTTCTATGAGGGAAATTTTATTTTATAATTAATTTTGATTTTATGCATAATATAATTTTTTGGTTATAGAATTTCATTTTCCCCCTCCTGTTCTTTATCTTTATGCTATTTTTGTCATATAGTTCAGTTTAACAACTTAAAACTAATGTGCCTAGTTATAATCTTCTTTAAATTACTTCGTGCTAATTTCAACATCAAAAACATTTGTGTGTGTTTTTTTTTCCACTCTAGATTATGGGTTACATTTTTCCAGCTTCACTAAAAGGCTCATCATTTACATTTCACTGGCCATTTTCATTGTTGTGTACATTCTGGGTTATGTTATCTTCTTTTACAAAATGATGTATTTTATTCAAGCAGAGGGTCAAGTTATCAGCAGATGACATGATCTTGTGTGAGCTGATATTAGAAGTTTATTACAATTTGCCTTGTATCCAAGGACCCACACCTTGTTCTCACCATATGATACTTTTCTGCTAAAGTGTGACCTCTCTCAAATTTTCTGAAAAGATCCAATTGTTTACCAAATTCTAAATTGATAGTACTTGACTCTGTCTTCATAGCGGCAAACAGTTACTGAAATCTCAGCTCAGGTATTTCTGCATATCAGCTATTGTTTTCTTTCGGATCCTGTTGTCTGGCCCAAAATATGCCTACGTTATGACCCAGTGAAAGGCTGGAAAATAATTTATATTCAGATTTTGGGGCTCTCCTTCTAGGATTTCCCCTTTCCTTCAATTTCCTTTTATTCTGTAATCCAAAACTCTGATATCTCTACCTAGTAAGGCCACTGACTTCTGTTGAACTCTAGTCCTTGTGTGTTAGGCAGGCAACGGAGTGGCCTTCTGGAAAAGTCAGTTAAATAGAGACCTCATCCAGAGGGTTTCCCTTTTCTCTAGAGTATATCCTCCAGTTTCAGTCATATTTGGTCACCCTAGAAAATCTTTAAAAAGTAGTTAATTGTCATTGGTAAGAGGGTTCATCTAATAAAATCTACTAATCAATTATTAGAAGCAGTAAGGCTCTGCTAGATGTACATGTACATACATATATATTTTATATCTATTACCATCTCTTTCCAGAAAATTTCTAATCCTGCATGTTCACCAGTGATATTTGGGAGTATTCTTCCTAAATTCCTAAGAACAAAAGATGCTATATAACTTCTAAAACATTTATAGCCATACAAACAACATAGAGTGATATGTTTTTATGACTTTAATTTGCATTTTTTGGCTACTAACCTATGTTTGGCTATGATTTTGATTTGCTTTTTTACTTTTTTAAATTCACATTGCTTTTTTAGTTTCTAATTAATGTTCATTTTTTACCTTGTCAGTTTGTGAGAGCTCTTTCTAGAAGTACAGCAGGTCCTCAAATAACATCAATTCCATTCCACCTCATTTTGTTTTAATACTGATGAGAAGAAAATCAATATCAAGCCAGGTCCACTCTCTGAGTGGAGTGTGTTCATTCTCTCTTGTTTGGATGGGTTTCCCCTGGGTATTCTGGTTTTCTCCCACATCCCAAATATGTGCATGTTTGGTGAATTGGCATGTTTACTTGATCCCCATCTGAGTTAGCATGGATGTGTGTGTGAGTGTGCTTTGTAATAAGATGGGGGCCTATCCAGGCATAGTTCCTGTCTTGGGCCGTGAGGTTCCAGAACAGGCTCTGGCCACCTGCCACCCTGAGCTGGACTAACCATGTTGGAAAATGAATGAATGAATGAATGAATACAAATTTTTGTCAAATAGAAATTTGGGGAAAATTTCCAACCTGCTTAAGATAAGCATGCAATGGCAAAATAATAAACAATAAAGTGTGGTTAAAATAAAAAGCAATGAACCCACCATAATGGCTATTGTTCATTTTTGAACTGTGTGGTGGTACAAAATGCACATCACAATTTTCATTTTGTACACATTTATTTGATTTTACTCACCACTGAGACTAATGCTTTCATTCATCGAGTCACCAAAAATTTGATAAATAATTACCTTTTTAGTTTTGGTTAATGTTTCTTAAATACATGGATAGCTCATATCGACTTCAGTGTTTAATATAAGAAGTATTTTGGGTCTTTGTCTAGAAATTTGGTGGTGCTTTAGTGACCTGAAATATGCAGTAGAAACCAAACTCTTGTTTATGCCAAATTGGATAATGGTAAAGTTGGTTTTTTATGTCATTTCTATGGAAGTTGCAGTTTCCTAGATCCTATCGATGATATTAAAGATTTTCTGTATTAAAGTGTATGTTTTACCATTAGAATTTGTTGCATAATATATTTTGTTTTACAACCAGAATTATCTAATTAAGTCTGAAGTTTAATCAATATCATAGAACAAACACAAAGTAAGGCCATTTAATAAGGGAAATATAAACATAAATAAATAACTAATAATTCCATGGTGCTTAAAAAGTGCTGGGCATTGTGCCAAAAAAATTATATTTATACATTTAATCCTTCGAGCAATCCTAGGATTAAAGAACTATTCTTATTTCCATGTTAATAAAGTAAAATAGGTACTCTGTTTAGTATATTGCCCAAGGAAACAACTATGAGTAAATGGAAAAGTCAAATTTTAAATCTCGCCAGTCTTGCTCATGACCTGCATTTGTAGGCATCACAAAATACTGTTTCATGTATATATGTACAGAAGTATTTTATTGACAATGTTTTTTGCCTATTCCTCAAATCAGATTACTCTTGGTCTTAAAATACGATTATTAATTTCATTTTAAAACCAGTTATTTACTATGTTTTTTCCTACATATATCAAAATATAGGAGCACACAAGTTTGTTGATATTTTAATTCTTATTTTAAATTCAGGGAGTACATGTGAACATTGGCTACAAGGGCATACTGCATGAAGTTGAGGTTTGAGGAAAAACTGAACCTATCACCCAAGTAGTGACCACGGTATTCAATGGTAATTTTTAAATCCCTGCCGTGTCCCCACTTTTGTTGTAGTTCACAGTATCAATTGTTCTCATCTTCATGTCCATGAGTATCCAGTGTTTAGCTCCCACTCATAAGTAAGAACATGCAATATTTGATTTTCTGTTCCTGTGTTCATTAACTTAGGTTAAGGCCTCCAGCTACATCCATGTTGTTGCAAAGGACATGATTTCATTCTTTCTTATTGCTGCATAGTATTGCATGGAGTATTTATACCATGTTTTCTTTATGCAATCCACCACTGATGGGCATCTAGGTTGATTTCACATTTTTGTTGTTGTAAATAGCGCTGAAATGAACATGGGAGTGCATGTATCTTTTTGGTAAAATAATTTATATTCTTTTGATATATACCCAGTAATGGGATTGTTGGGATGAATGGTAGTTCTGTTTTTCGTTCTTTGAGAAATCTCCAAACTGCTTACCTCAGGAGATTAATTAATTTACACTGCCACCAGTGGTGCATAAGTTTTCCCTTTTCTACACAGCCTCACCAGCATCCGTTGTTTTTTTTTGGCTTTTTAATAATAGTCATTCTGGTATTTCATTGTAGTTTCTATTTTCATTTCTCTGATGATTAGTGATGTGGAGAATTTTTCATAAGCTTGTTGACTGCATGCATGTCTAGTTTTGAGAAGTGTCTGTTCATGTCCCTTGTCCGTTTTTTAATGAAGTGGTTTGTTTTGTGCTTGTTGATTTGTTTAACTTCCTTATAGATTATGGATACTAGGCCCCTGTTGGATGTGTAGTTTGCAAATATATTTTCCCAGTTTGTAGCTTGTTTGTTTACTCAATTGGTAGTTTCCTTTGCTGTGCAGAAGCTCTTTAGTTTAATTGGGTCCCATTTGTTCATTTTTGTTTTTGTTTCAATCGTTTCTGTGGATGTAGTCATAAATTATTTGCCAAGGCTTTGGCCAGGAAAATATTTCATAGAGTTTCTTCTATGATTTTTATAGTTTTAACTCTTACACTTAAGTCCTTTATCAGTCTTGAGTTAATTTTTGTATGTTGTAAGATGTATGGGCCCAGTTTCATTCTTCTGCTTATGGATGTCCAATTATCCCAGCACCATTTATTGAATGGGGAGTCTTTTCCCTGGTTGATTATTTTTGTTGACTTTGTCGAAGATCAGTTAGTTTGGGGTATGGCTTCATTTCTGGGTTTTCTAATCTGTTACATTGGTCTATGTGTTTGTTTTCGTACCAGTACATTCTGCATTGGTTACTGTAGCCTTGTAGTATAGTTTGAAATGTGATAACTCCAGCTTTATTCTTTTTGCTTAGGATTGCTTTGGCTATTCAATCTCTTTTTTTGGTTTCATATGAATTTTAGAATAGCTTTTTCTAATTCTATGAAAAAATGACATTGATAGTTTGATAAGAATAGGGTTGAATCTGTATATTGCTTTGGGCTGTATGATCATTTTAAGAATATTGATTCTTCCAATTCGTGAGCATGAAATGTTTTTCCCTTTGTTCGTGTCATCTCTGATGTCTTTCAGCAGTGTTTTGTAGTTCTCCTTGTAGATATCTCTCACCTCCTTGATTTGCTATATGCATAAGTACTTTATTTTTTTGTGGCTGTTATAAATGGGATTGTGTTCTTGATTTGGTTCTTACCTTGAACATTATTGGTGTATATAAATACTAGTGATTTTTGTATGTTGATTTTTTATCTTGAAACTTTACTGAAGTAATTTATCAGTTCTGGGAATCTTCTGGGAAAGTATTTAGGGTTTTCTAAGTATAGAGAGTCATATCACCAGTGAAGAGTGTTAATCTAACTACTTCTTTTCCTATTTGGATAGTTTAATTTATTTCTTTCTTGTCATAATTTTCAGCATTTCAAATAACAAATTTTTTTTATATATTTATCCCAGAAAATGATTATACTTTCCTTTAAAAGAGGTAATATGATATATTCATATTTTCCCCCAGAGTGAGAAAGGGAAATGTAGTATTTGACTTAGCAAATTAAGATTGAGTTAGTAAATTAACATACATGAAAGATGATTTGTAATGATAATGACTCACTAAAGTCTTTGTATGTCCACCCTTATAAAATATATGTTTTATAATCCATAGTTTTACTTTGTAGATAGTGGTTTCTTAGTATATATTTGTTAAATTGAATCATGACAAAAAAAAAATACAGATGGCTCTTGTAAAGAATCATGTCAATTTTACTAACGCATTCTACCATGACACTTTACAAAAATAAGCAACATAAAAATGATAATTATATTGTTAAAAAGTGTCCCCACATGTTGTGAAAGTATCACAGAGCCTCCCTTTCTACAGCAAATCACATCCTTTCTACACCAAATCAGATCCTGTTGGCAGTGCCAAAATAGATGGCACAGGAAATCCACCACAACACAGACCATCTGCAAGAAACATCTGAGAGAGACTTCTGGTTTTAGGCTTGAATACCAACCAATCAGACTTCACTTGCCCCAGCCAATCAGGTTTCAGCTTTACTAACCAGTCAGAATTGAGCTACACCTACCACTCTGAACTAAGCTAGTTTTAATCCTTTATTTCCCAAAACGGATCAGATTGAGAATTTGGGTAGAAATTTTTTATATAAAACCTGAACCCTTTATTTCTTCTCTGGAGTGCACCTTCATTTTACACCGAAGGCTATGTCTCCTAGTTTGCAAACTGTTCGCTGGAATAAAGTCTTTTTCCTCCAAATTCCTTTTCAGAGAACCTTTGTTTCACAATATATTGATTTTTACCTTATTGAAATACATGTGAGTAGATCTGAAATAAAAGATACTAATTAAATTGCACCACAGGATCTCATGAAGATAAAGAGAAATCCTACAGAGATAATGCTGGATGGGAAATTATTAGCCAGTAATAAGAATTTGAGTGATTGAATAAATATAGCTTTAAAAGTTAATGTTTGTTATTCAACTTGGCATCTGTGACATAAAGGGAATAAAAGATTTTCCCATACCACTGTGTCTCTGAGGTATGTAGTTCAAATAGCAGTGACATCTATCTACCTAGAGAAACAGGCATGAACATCTCTGTCTATAACTTCTTTCCATTCTACAAATTGAGATTGTGTATGAGTATCCTCACATGTTGCACAATTAAAATTACCTTTAACAACAGGAAAAAGAAAAAAAAAAAGATAAATGGTTTTAACAGAAAGGTTTCTGTTAGTTTTCCATATCAAAGACAAGGTGATCAGGAGATTAGAGGGAAGTCAATACCCATGATGCATGCCTCAGAGGACTGAAGTTAAGTGTAGTCTAACAGTGTACTGCTTGTGTTTGCATAATGGCTCTCTATTTCCAATGATGCCAGAAGACGTTCTTTTATATTCTGAGAATATGGATCTAGCTCTTATTCCCAACAAAGTCAAACTCTGACTAAAAGTAACCTAGATCAAAATCAGCCTCTAGGGGTAAAATGTGATGTAACATAAATCTATGGCATTTACACATTTTTTTCCTTGTGTGAGAGTAAAAGCATCTCTTAAAAGCAGTATAAGATAACCATGTTTAGAGATTAAACCAACTATATTTATACACATTTATCTTAGAGTCACGCTTCCAGCAAATGCTACTTTCTGAAACACAAGCTCAAACTTGATTTTTTAAAATAGTTTTTGGCCTATATTAACTATCACAAGGCTACACTTTTTAAAACAGAATTAATTCACACATTTATTACTTTTTGAAAATCTAATACCTTTATGGTCTGTTTATATCCATTAAGTCAAATTCTTATTATACTGATTTACCTTTAATTCTAGGTCATGACATGAGAAGCAGCAAAAGAAATGAGGAACATAGTAGTAGCATCACTGACACTAGAAAAGACAGTTGAAATCAGAAAATAAAATAAAGCCATACATAAAACTTTATAAAAAAGCCATAGAACATTTATGAAACAAAAATAAATATATTTGAACATTGTAGAAATCACATTGGATTTGTTTTATTTTTGTATTATCACTTAAGAAGAAAGAAAATACTTGCTTACATTGTATGTAATGTATTACATATGTATATATTTAACAACAGTATATGTATATTTATATGACATATATTTGCATGTATATATATGTACTTCTTTATTTAAAAAAGAAATAATGTCAAAATACAGAGTTACTTAATGCTGAATTATATATCAATGCCAAATTCTTTATAAAAATCTCTCTTTAACTGGCACTATAGAATGAGCCATTATTATAAAAATATAAAAAAGTAAAGTCAAGCATAAATATGACATGTATGTAAAATATTTGGTATTTTTTTAACTACTTCATACAATTCTTTGTGGTATTCTGTTAGATTCAGATGCAGTACAATATGTAAATTTACTTTAGATTGAAACTCAAAGCTTTTCTTTATGGGTAGGTAAATGGTTTTGGTTTCTTGTTTTTAAAAAACAAACATTAATATAATTATTGACATTTATATCTAAATGACGTCTATATCTGAAACATGAAAGTAATTCTATACAAGGAATTATATAAAAAGGAAGTTGATAACCAGCTTTTCTAATCTTTTCAGTAGTATAATAAGACCAATGCTTTGCCATTTTACTAAAAATACGTATTCATGCTATTGTCAAGAGGACAAATTATTTATATGTTTTAAATAACTCTTTCACACTGAGGAAAGAGTAGTTTAAACTGCTGAATACATTTATGATATTTAAACTTCATGATGTGAATTAAATAATGGTTTTAGCTAAGATAATTTTACAGTAAGCTCTAACAGATTTTAGGAAAAGAAGCATACATAACATTATTTATGGATATAAAATTTTCTGTTAATTATATACCCACAGAAAATATAATTTACTTTAAACTATTTTAATCTTTAATTTTAGATTTATTCATGATACACTTTCCCAGCTCTGAAATTAGAGGATTTTGTTTTCACTTAATGCATTATTATTAACTTCGTTTCTCTAAGAATTAACGGTCAGATGGTTCTAATCAAGCAAACTCTTTCCATTAAGAAATGCAAACACATATCAGATTTTATCATGTGATTTGTGTTTGAGTTAGATCTAGCCATTCAAAACAACTAGTTTTCAACTCACATTTTGGTCCTAGTGCTAAACCTCCTTTAAAAAATAATATTTTTCTAGAACTGTAAAACTATACTTACATTACTTGAGTTAAAAAAAGAAAGCTACTACTTATAAATATGCAAGTACAAAGAAAATCCAAAGCCAATACATGTGTTTTGCAATCGTATTGGTCGTTAAAATTTTTTTCAAGCTCTACAAATGAGGCAAAACATAGCCAGCAAGTTCTTTGAGTATCAATGGGACATCACCAGCCCAGAGAAGAATCATTAGACTCTAAGGGACATATAACTCTGACAAACTATTTACAATTAAATAAATTCCACACACATTGACATTTACAGCTTTGGTGCTTTACATATATCAGTGTCATTTAATCTTTACAATAACCTTATACTGTATTTTTGCTACATATGCTACATATGCAAAGTCTTCTAACTATTACAGATATGTCGGTTAGGAGGACTGGCTCCATTTATATACGAGAAAATTACAATTCAGAGTTTAAATAACTTAATTCATACAGCTAATAAATGATGAAGTTGGGAATTCTAATCTATCTGTCTCCTGAGCTCATGCTTTTTCATACTTAACATTCACAAATTATCTCAAAGTAATTCTTTTTTTGAATGATAAAAGTAAGATTTTATGGTCATAGAGTTCAATCACATATCCAGGTCTTAAATTGCCACAAATAGGCGCTATACACACTATACATTAGAGAGAAAACACTAAATTTCAAAATAACCTTTGCTGTTTCGCGACACCTCTCCCTTTCCTCTACCCTTACCCCAGCCAACACTTAGAGAGATCTTCTTTGTATCCAAATCATGTGTATAATAAATTGAATTCCTTTTCAGGAATCTGGTTTACCAATGTTTTAACCTTATGTCTCTCTTCATCACCCTGCCAAATCTTTTGTAATTATACTTCATGAAGTGTTTTAAGTCTTCTCTTAACTTTCCTGAGGCTCTCTCTTGAATGTATTTTATCTAATCATATATTCTTACTCTAATGTTGGGGGCAAAAATATCATTTTCTATTTCATATTATCTCATAAGATGTTTTTCTCACATTTTATTTTATTGTTTCATTGTCCTTATTAGTATTTTCTCTACCTTCCCTTTTAGCACCATCTGTGAGTTCTCTGACTTTGCATTTACTCTCTTTTAACAACAATTAGGATGGCAAATAAGATTAAGCTGCACTAATCCTTGTTTTGTCCCCAGTAGGTTATTTCCAATTTTTGCACTGTCTCATACTAATAACCCTGTTAACAGCTTCATAGAAATATCGTAATAAGCGTTCTGAACCAAATTCAGCTGAATTCACT
Source organism: Trachypithecus francoisi (assembly GCF_009764315.1). Taxonomy (NCBI): domain Eukaryota; kingdom Metazoa; phylum Chordata; class Mammalia; order Primates; family Cercopithecidae; genus Trachypithecus; species Trachypithecus francoisi. The sequence goes on along the minus strand of NW_022681463.1, from coordinate 51,580,167 downwards.
AGTTTACTACTGGGCATGTTATGAATACATTCTGTAATTGAAAAATTTATAACATTACTTTTTAAAACCTGAAATAATTGCATTTTCATTAGCTTTACATATTTTTCATTGCTTAGTCATTATCAATTTCAGGTAAAGTTATACATGCAGAATTATTCTAGTTATTCTTTAAAGACATATTTTTTCTGAATATTATTTATCTGAAAAAATAAATTGTATTGTTAAATCATATATTAATATTTCAATCTGTATAATCTTTACATTAAGTAAATCATTATTTGTTGTTGATTAACGTGAAGGTAGGATAAAAATGACAGAAGCCACAAACATTCTCTGTAAGGTATAGAAGCCTTTAAAATTTAGTCCCAATACAGAAGTTCTTCTAAGTTTTCTGTTTTTCTCTGTATAAATGATAAAGAAATTTACTCAGTCTCCCAAGAACTTGGCATGAGATTGGCAACATGGGTAGAATGAAAAAGCAGTTTGGAACTTTAAAATAATCAGTTCTTCCAAACTAATCAGTTATTCAGTTACTTCCAAATTAATCCAGTCTTTCAGATTTATTTTTATTTTTACCAGTGCTCTTTATATTTTTCCAACGTTGTTCAAGAGAAACAATGCATATGTGGTATGAGACAACTGTTCACCTTTTCCCACTTTGGTTTTCACAGATTTGTACTGGGAGGGTCTCATATTCTGAGGTTTTTAGGTGTCAGACACGATTTCCAAGTTTTCCACTGTTATTTGATGTTTTGTTTTCCTTACTTACATAATATATAATGACTGCTCAGAGCTAATTTTCTTTTAAGCTTTCATGTCTCCTCTGCACACATCATTCTACTGAGAGATCTCCAGTTTTGATCAAGACAATTTTCCAATTGCAAAACCCCAAAGAGAGTTTGCTAATTCTTACCTTGACCTTAAAAATTTCAGTAGAATGACCACATATACAATATGAATTTTAATTGTATTAAATAATACATTTATAAAATATGACTAAGTTTAATTTGAAATGTATTTCATAATATGATATGTTTGGGTGAGGGAGAAGGGACAAGATGGAGGAAGGTGAACAAGAAGGCACAGCCCCTGTTGCTTCCGGGTTTTTCATCACCAACTTACCCACTTGCGGGAAAATGCAGATCAACTGAGCAGGCGTCCTGTGACATCAATCTGAGGAAACCGAAACTTACCCGGCCACGCCTATGGAGATGCCCCTATCAGGCCCTTATCCTGCCCACTGCCCTCCCCCTTCCAGTACCAATGCATGAAAGTCTGCTGCGGGCAGGAGCGGGCGTGACTTCTTCGGCCCCTCTTACTTGTGGACCAGAGAACCTCACCCGAGAGTGCCAGAGCAACTTCCCTGGCCCCCCACACCTGAGGACCAGAGAACCTCGCCTGAGAGTGTGTGCATATTTGCAATAAAAGACTGCCACTTTCTTATGTACTTTGGCCTCATGTTTAATTATTTAGCTCTCCTAAATTAAATTAAATTAAACAAAACATGATAAATATATTAATTTATTCATGCTACAGATCGTGAATTATAGGCTATTCACATTTATTTTGGAAATCATTTTTATTATTCAAATAAAAGAATAGTATACACTTTTCGTTTAAAATAACACAATTGTTAAGCAAAGTGGCTTTCAATTTATTTGTTTTCTCTTTACAAAATATATAGGTTTAATTATAAGGGGAATCACTAGAAAAAATGTGATGCTTAATTTTCAGTAGAAAATAGCATAACCTCTCCTTCCATACTAAATAAAAATTGTCCTTTGGAATTCTATAAGGATGCTAACTTCCTAGTTTGCAAGTTAGATGTGAAGCTGTGTGACAGGTTAGTTTTATGTGTTCATTTGACAGGCCACCAGGAGCCTAGATATTTTGTTAAATATTCTTCTTGGTGTGTGTATGAGGATGTTCCTAGATGAGATAACATTTGAATCACGGATTGAATAAAGCAGATAATCCTCCCATTGTGAGTGAGCCTCATCCAGTACATTGAAGGTCTGAATAAAATGAAAGGCTGGGTAAAAAAAAAAAATCTCTTCCTCTGCCTGACAATCCTTGAGTTGGGTTTTTGTTCTCCTGCCTTCAGGGTTAGGAACTTATATCATTGACTCAGCCTTTGGACTAAAACTGGAATTATACCATCAGCTCGAACAGGTCTCCAACTTCCTGAATGTGGTTCTTGGGACCCTCAGCCTCCATCTTGTGTGAGCCAATACCCTACATTAATCTTAACACATATATATCTTATTGCTTCTTTTTCTCTCAAGAATTAAGACTAACCCAACCTGTAATAGACATGTATTCTATGTTTTTTATTGTGGACTCACAAGTGAAAAAAAATAAGGTTATTCCAAGAAGTAATATGTAAAGCAGCTAAATTATAAATGTATAAAAATAAAAATGTCTAAAGCATTAGCTAGCTGCATTCATCATAGTACCACATTAACAATTAGTTGTGATTATTGCCTCCTCTATGGTGCGGTTTGTCATGAATCCAGTACTACTTTACAATTTAATATTCCTTTAAAATAGCCATTTTTCAAGGAGTGAACATCAGATGGGCAAATAATAAAACACAGATGGATGCAAATATAGAAAGCAAGAAAATCAGTGTTCAAAGTTAGGCGAATCTCTAGGGTAAATTTAAGTGATTCAATACGCCCATAGTACAGGTTGTTAATCAGCCACAGACAATACTTCAGACAGATTCAACTCTGTGTATTCATTTAGAAACACTGATGTAGCTTTCTGTAAGCAAAGACAATAATTACGAACTCATAAAATTTCCCCAAAACAGTTAAAAATAACTTTGGCAACAACACTCTGAAACGATTTTATATATTTTTTACATTTAACAATTTTTGTTTACCATAAATGCACTGTATTTAATTATTATGACTACATCTTTCCATAAAGTGTTTAAAATTATATTAGGTTAAAGAGTTCAATAAATAAACAATAATATGCAGAAATTAACTATTATCTCTTGTCTTTCAAAAACTCATCTTGGGTTTATGATACAGACATGATAGATACCTAAATTAAAGAGGGGAATTCATTTTGTCATAGCAACTTCTCTGTCTATAGACCTGTGAATAAAACATCAAGCAGTAAAAGCTACATTATTAATTAAACTACATATCCCTTAGCCCAATTATCTACAAGTGATAAATATAAATTGTTTATCCCTACAAGTTTCTCCAATGCTAATTCTTATTTATTGGCTTTGAAAAATATATGTATTTGTTTGAATATAACTATGTGATATTTCATTAAATAACCAATTTTAAAACAACAAGAACAAAATACTTGGAGGAAAAAAATAATGTGTAGAGTGAGTGCATTTTAGAAAATATTTTTAAATTGATTATTTAGTATATTCTGCATCAAACATAGTTAATAATGGTAGTCTGTATATCCACAGTCAAGTTAGAATAAATAAAATTTGAATTTTCTGCAAAATATTTAAAATGGTATAAATTAATTTGCTAAACCTAATGCAATTAAATTAGTTCTCACATTTAACAAAAAGTTACTATTTTAAAGTACTTTTACAATTTAACCATCTAGTTTCAAACAACGCAGTTACAATTATGATACTACCAATACCCATATAATCATTGTTTTGTTTCTTAAACTTAGATATTAGGCATCATTATAATTTATTCTTTATTTTCTAACTGAAAGGATATGTTTTCCCATATAAGAAAAAATCTTAATGTATAGCTATTATTTAAAAATCGTTTAATAACATATGCCAACTTCATTTTTTTTTTTTTTTTTTAAACATTCTTGTTGGCGAGATCCAGAATACACTTCATTTAGTATGTGGAGATTACACTTTTTTCTATTTGGTGCAATTTAGCAAAGCATGAGCAAAAACGATTAAATATATATCCAATTCTCAATGATTCACACTAATGGAGGGGAAAAAAAGGTATATGTAGCATCAAGACAAAGTAAAAATCCTAACTCATTTTTAGCTTGAAAGTATAATTCATCACATCCATACCTTTCTGTGGCAGTTCACATTTAATATCTTTCTGTGGTAAAGTCCTGTTCATCGAAGCTTTAACATCAAGAGTTCAAATAACCTGACCAGACTCTTTTGAAATGTCAGGGGTGCAAAAAATAATTTAGAAAACTCACATGTTACTAAAGGTAAACTGGAATTAGAGCAACACAATCCACACTATTTATAAACATTCTTATTTTTTGATTTAATACATATGTAACCCTCCTTGGTAGTTATATTTATATTCATTCATTTATCAAGTATTTACTAGATGTTTATTACCTTCTGGGCAACTTTTCATGTGCTGAAAATGTATCCTTGAAGTAAACATAGTTCCTGCTTTCATAGACATTGCATTCTTTTACTGGGAATCAGATAATAAGCAACCAAAAAAATAGATATATGCCAGTGGAGGTAGATGTTAAGAAAAATAAGAATGGTGAGAATGCCATTTTAGATAGGGTTATCATAAAATATCTATTTATTATATATAATTTTAGTAGAGACACAAATAAAATGGAAAGTGATCCAAGAATACACCTGAAGAAAATACTGAATGCAGAGGGAGCCACAAATGTAAAGGCCGTGTGGTGGGCTCAGCTTCCCATGTTTCAGGAACAGCGAAAGACCACATAGTATCTGAAGGTGAATGAGGGAAGCAGATTATGTAGGGCACTGTGTGGTGTGGGTTTTAGTCTGAATGATATAGGAAGCAACTGGAGGATTTTGAACAAGACTGATGTGCTCTGTCTTATATCTTAACAGAATCTGTCATGTGGACTTTAACTGTAGGAAGAAAAGTATAGATCTGTGGTAACAACTTAGGGTGCTGTAAAAACTAAGATGGTGGTGGCAAGGAATATTTTGATCATGCATTTACTATAAGTTGTGTTGTTCTTATTTTTTTAGATCTATAAACTTATTTTTAGACATTTTTAGTTCACATTCTTGAGTATGACTACACTTTCCACTGCTTCATTAAAAAGTTACATAAAAAGGTCGATGATCACCTCATTCACTTTTCACTTTAACATCTCCTTTCAACTCCATTAAAATTACTCTTCCTAAGACCTCATAACCAATTCTGTTAAACACAATTTAAACTGAGCCTATGTAACTATTTTTTTCTTATTAGCCCTTTGGTTTTATCTTGACTTCCACAGAGATTTATTTTAGAAAGCATGAAGTGTATTTAGATCTGTTAAGCAATCCGAATTCTTTTTGTTTTCCACAGTAGAAATATCATTTCTCCCATTGTGCCATGCACTTTCTCATTTCAATATTTTTGCCTTTGCGGCAACTCAAATTTTAATGCTTTCTCACTCTTCTTTACCTTCTTGACCCGAGGTCAAATGTCACTTAATCAGGAAAGTGCTCTGGACCTGTAGGATCAGATACTGTGTTATATATTTTAATTCAGGGCAATGATCATACCTGTAATTTTACATGGAAACTGTGCCAACTTGATTTATATCTATCTCCTCCAATTATATTAGTGCTCTTGATAGAATGAAACCCCAGCCCTAGACATGCCACAAATAGGAGTTCTAAAGATATTTGTTAATAAATTATTGGAAAATAACATCAAACTTACCTTCATTTGGGATTCCATTTTGTGTTCTGAATTCTTGTTGCCGGGAGTATGGATATTTTCTTTTATTTTTTTCACTAAAAATTTGAAGAAATACATTATATTCTGATTTTATTTCTACTAATGCTTCTGTTTGTGTTTTAAAATAGTCTTTCATCTATGTTTCTGTCCAAAACTTCCTCTCTTGTTATGCTTCCTAATCTCTGCGGCCTAACAGATTGAGATTTCTCTCATGCTCTGCTTCTCATTTTTTGTGCTTGTAAATGTTATAACCATCATTGTTGTAGTAGAATTACAAATTTATTTATACTTCTCTTTAAAAAGTAGATTTTATTATGCATTTCTGTTGCAATAATACTTTAGGATATTTGCCATGGTTTTGTAATCATATTTATAATAATTATTTATTCATAGACAGCTATTTACAAGGCTCACAGTGGACTCTTTTATATTCCAATTTTCCTATTTTTTTAAATGAGCTCTTATTATTTTTTAAGAAATGTTATCCTGACTTCTGAAGGTAAGACATGGTTTTTGGGAGGAATTTGAGTAGTTTTCAACAACATGTAGTTTAATAGAGTTGGCAGATAAAATGCAGGACACGCAGTTACATTGAATGTCAGATAAAGCACAAATAATTGTTTAGTAAAAGTGATTGCATTTATTTGCATGTCCTATACTATCGGGGGAACCCGCCCCCAGTAATTCAATGTGAGTCCTTTTCTATTTTCCCTAAGAGTCAGTCGGTCAGAGAAATAAAGGGAAGGAGTACAAAAGAGAGAACTTTTTAAAGCTGGGTGTCTGGGGGAAATATCTCATGTCAGCAGGTTATGTGATGCCCCCCAAAGCTGCAAAACCAGCAAGTTTTTATTATCATTAACAGTGATTTTCAAAAGGGGAGGCAGTGTGTGAATAGGGTGTGGGACACAGAGATCACATGCTTCACAAGGTAATAAAATATTATAAGACAAATGGAGGCAGGGTGAGATCACAGGACCCGGACAAAATTAAAATTGCTAATGAAGTTTCGGGCACGCATTGTCATTGATAACATCTTATCAGGAGACAGGGTTTGAGAGCAGACAACCGGTCTGACCAAAATTTATCAGATGGGAATTTCCTTGTCCTAATAGGCCTTAGAGCACTATGGGAGACCGGGGCTTATTTCATCCCTTCTCTGCAAAGGTAAAAGACAGACATTCTCAGAGCGGCCATTTTAGAGACCTTCCCCTAGGAACACATTCTCTTTCTCAGGGCTGTTCCTTGCTGAGAAAAAGTATTCAGCAATATTTCTCCTATTTGCTTTTGAAAGAAGAGAAATATGGCTCTGTTCTGCCTGACTTTCAGGCAGCCAGACCTAATGGTTATCTCCGTTGTTTCCTGAACATTACTGCTATCCTGTTCTTTTATCAAAGTGCCGAGATTTCATATTGTTTAAACAATTGTGCAGTTAACACGATCATGACAGGGTCCTGAGGTGACATACATCCTCAGCTTACAAAGATGACGGGATTAAGAGATTAAAGACGGGCATAGAAAATCACAAGAATATTGACTGGGGAAGTGATAAATGTCCATGAAATCTTCACAGTTTTTGTTCAGAGACTGCAGTAAAGAAAGGTGTAAGAAATTATAAAAGTAATAATTTGGGGAACTAATAAATGTCCATGAAATCTTCACAATTTATGTTCTTCTGCCATGGCTTCAGCCAGTCCCTCTGTTCGGGGTCCCTGACTTCCTGTGACACTATACACAGAGAGTAGGTAAGTAGGTGCCATTCTCTAATGCCATGCTAAATGTAGTAATCAATATTCTTTAACACAAACAAACAACAAAAAAAATTTTCCATAAAACTCTTCACAATTGCTTTGTGACATTTTTAAAGTAGGAAAGTATTTTTGGGTAGCCTTAATTTCTTCCTTGTTTAGAAAACTTATTTTCAGACTTAAATTCTTATTTAATAATGAGAATTTTTATAAATTATATGTGTCAATTAATTTTAAAATTAAATTTAAAATTATGGTTCCATTCTGGAATGTTAATTCATTTTCAAAATTATTTTTTTCACAGAAAGCCATGAAACTTAGATATTTCTTCCAGCAACTTTGACTCTTGCTTCTGTTCAATTTTCTATGAACTCCATTTATAATTGTTTCTGCTATGGCCTTCATATTTGTCATCTTTCTAATTATTATTCTCATGTACATTTTTCTCCAAATTAGGGAAAATTTTTCAACCTTGTCTTGTACATTATTTATTATAATAGCAGATCAATATTTGCAATACTGCTTTTTCCTGCAGTATTTCTAATTCTATTTTAAATTATATTATTCTATTATGTGTTCTTATATTATCTTCTTTTTCAGCTAAATATTCAATCTTATTTATTTTTCTTATATTTTCTTTATACCTTGCTTAATAAAGTCAATATATATTTGAAAAATTTTTTTAATACAGAACAGATACCATGTAAAACGCATTTTTTCTTCCTGAAGGAAATCTTCCCTCTCTCTCAGAACTATGCTCTTACCTTGCCTCTAGAAGAAAAATACCTTAATTTTTGTAATTTATAAAATGATTTAATGTTTATCATTATTGTAGTCATTCTATACATATTCATCTTTGAATAAGAAGAAATCTATTAATGCATTGCATTTTCCCCTCAATAGTTTTGCTGTTCTTCTGAATGCAGTTAAAATTGCTCTTTCTTATTTAACCTGTTATATTGACTGATATAAAACAATATTGAAAATGCCATTATTCAGCAGTTGAGGCCATCCACATTACTAAGACAGTTATCTGGACTCTGTCAGTGAAAGCTACCATAAAATCCAGCTCTAAAGTGTGGGTGGCATAGTATTATTGAGGTTATTTTTCCTCTCAATCTATGCACTTTGGAAATGTAATGTTTAAATGACTGATAATTTCTGAGGTATATTTGGTTTAGGTATAACTGAATCTACGACTTTGAATGATATTATCTACACTCTCTCCCTCCTTTCATCTCCTGATGTTTTTCAATCCCCCCTTAGTTTTGCATCCCTTTGTGTGGTGGACACGTTTTCTCCTATTGAGTTGGAGTATCTTCCATTTGTGAGGATTGAGGTGCACTGGCAACCTAGCATAATAGAGAGCTTCTTTCTTCAAAAAGTAATAAATCAATAAGAAAAAAATTAAGAAAACTTAATAACCAGGTTAGATTTATTCTGAGCCACTTGGAAAAAAAATTATCAGAATGAGCTTCAGTTATTGTTAAAGACATCATATATATGTAGCCATAGTCCATGTAGGTAGGTTATTGCTATTGTCTTCTTCTACCTCCTACCTTAGATCACATGGATTAAAACTTTTAAAATATTATGCAGAAAATAAATATATATAAATAAATATAGCAAATTATTGAACATTTCCACACTCAAGTTCCAAATCTGGAATATTGGGGTGCCATATAGACCCAATTGGTCAGACTTTTTGCAACTTCTGATTTTGCCATCTATATTCCAATAATATAGTCAACAAACAGCACTCTTTCTAAATGCAAGATATTTAATTATTAGGGAGAAATGGGTATAATAGCAATAAAAATGCCTATTTAAAAATGAGACAAAAGGAAGAATGTTAGTAATCAGAGCTGTTCCCCAAGACATCGTAAACTCCCTTCTTGCATTAAAAAAGAAAAAAAAAATTATCCTTCACTGTCCTCTTAAATCTAGGCATAATGATGTGGACTTCTTTAATAAATATATTATAATTTGGAACCAGGTATGTGACTTCAGGACAAAAGCATTTTCCTGCCACTGTGACATTCTCAGTCCATAGTGATAGTGATAGTATGTATCCACAGGATGTGAAAGTCTGAGCCAGCAATTAGAGAAGTCACCTAAATCTTCTGCGGACTTTATGGGAGTAAGAAGTTAACTTTGTTAAGTGAAGTCACTGAGATTGCTAGGATGTCTGTTTCTTCACATACATAGCCTAACCTAGCTTGAAAAAATATAGGAAACAATATAGAGTTGTTACCAGTTCACCAGTTTTTTTTTTTTTTTTTTTTTTTTTTTTTTTTTTTTTTTTTTGAGAGGGAGTCTCGCTCTGTCGCCCAGGCTGGAGTGCAATGGCCGGATCTCAGCTCACTGCAAGCTCCGCCTCCCGGGTTCACGCCATTCTCCTGCCTCAGCCTCCTGGGTAGCTGGGACTACAGGCGCCCGCCACCTCGCCCGGCTAGTTTTTTGTATTTTTTAGTAGAGACGGGGTTTCACTGTTAGCCAGGATGGTCTCGATCTCTGACCTTGTGATCCATCCGTCTCGGCCTCCCAAAGTGCTGGGATTACAGGCTTGAGCCACCGCGCCCGGCCACCAGTTCACCAGTTTATATCATTCATTGTTATAGGCTTACCACGAAATTAGAGCGAACAGCGACTTGCTCCCCTAGTAACACAGTAAATTATTGGGTCAGTCAGCATGGACAAATCTGGTTCTTCCTAATAGAATACTCACACTAGAGGTTTCAGTACTTTTGGGGGCTGCCTGAATGGTTGTATGTTTACAGATGCTTTAGAGCAGGGCTGGAAATTCTCTGGTGATAAATTTCTGTAGAATGCTAGGCAAATTTTCTTTTAAATTTTAGGACAAAAAATAAACTAGCAACCAAAACTAGGCATGTTTTTGTTCATGTTAAGTGATGGACTTTGAACGTTGTCAGTGTTTTTTGTCTCTCTTAGATGCAGGTCTCTAATCTTTGCCTAAAGCTTAACTGCTTGACTGTCAACATGGCCTGAAATTGAGACAGAGATGCATAGCTAATCTAGTCCCTGCCCCAAGATGCATCATAATGGAAGATACTTTAACACAGAGAGGGTTGAAAGATATTGAGGCATATTAGTAACTTCGTGAGGTAAGGAGTGTAACAGAAAATATTTTAGTAGAGTTTAGGAATTCAAGTTTCTTCTACTTCAATAAATCTTCCTAGGTGCCATTATTTCTTCCTGTTTTTCCTGCCTCCTGGATTTGAGCATCAATTATAGCTTGGAAAAGTTAATTGTTTTGAACTATTATAAAGGCATGAAGTTATCTGATGGTCTGCAATCTCAGATATTGGCATCTGATTTAAAAGATTAACTATCAAAACATTGCAGGGTTTCTTCTTCCTTTTGTATATTCTAGATGAGCATTTGCCAAAATCTGAAAAGCCGCTAAATTCTTCCACGTTCCTAATAAATCCCTTAAATTCTAATCTTTGCTAGCATGTAATCTAAACTTCCACTAGTATGTACAAATACCAAAGATTCGCCAGGAAAATACTGGGACTCTTCATGTCTCCTTTCAATGGGACCAAGTGCCTGAGTTTCAACCAGTGGGTGACATGTATTGATGCAAACACGTTTTTTTCAGGTTTTATGATTTTCAGAAGAAATAGAGAATTTTGTTTTCTGTAAATTCTCAAAATTTTAAATCCTTCTAGGTAATTTAATTAAAATAAAATTAAACAAGTTTGTATGCCAAATTAAACATATCTGTGTGTCAAATAGAATCCATGGGCTTATAAATTGAAACCTCAGGATTACCAATAAGCCCATTGAACTCTCATGAATGAGGCAATGAACAAATGTATGAATAAGTTTCTCAACCACTTTGGCATAAAGAGGGAAGGGTGACAAGAACATTTCATCCTGTGGTCAAAAACATCATTGCATAATCAAAATACCTACTGCTACCACTTACTTAGATGTCTAAACTTGGACAAATTACATACACCTTCATTTTCCTCATATGTAAAATAAAGAAATAATAGTACTTCATAAAATTGTTAAAAGAGTTACATGATGTCATCCATGTAAAAGCTGGCAGTCCAGTGACAGGCAAAGAAATACTCAATAAATTTTTGTTATAAGGTAGATGGTAAATATTGAAGATTTTCTAAAATTACTGAATTTGGAAACTGAATTGTAGAAAATCAAAGATAACTCCAAGATGATCTTCAGTTTTTAATTGTACCTAAGCATTTTCCAGTTATTTAATTCAAATTCCAGGCAAATATTCCTGTCAACACCGCTTAGCCTTATAATAGCCTGAAAATAAAAACTGATCTTCAGGATATCTGGCCCTTGGAACTTTTTTCCTGTGTCAAAATTCACCTGTGTATTTTTATTCTAATTTTCATTTATTGAATTTTTGGTGATGAAGAGAATTTTTTAGGTGATGAAGAGAATCTGATAATTACTAAACATTGGTAATATATTCAGCTGCAACAAAATAAATGGAACATAAGAGAAATAATTGTTGGGAGGAAGACTAGAGATTTTTTATCTCTTTGTGCTGTTCAGATATATGCATTCTTTTGTATATATTTTCCTGTAATAACATTAATTTCCTATGCATAGTTAACAACTTTATGGAATTCCATCTCTTTTAGTAAACAATCTGAACTTTAAAGGGTCACTAATGAGCTGTGTATTAAGTCTGAGATTCTGACTATTCATTCCAAATGAATTGCTCATGCTAAATGTTTCTAAAAGGCAATTTCTCTATCTGTTTTCAAATGACTGAACAATATGAAGAGTATCTCAAAATTTAAATCTGCAAACTACTACAACTACACATGCAGAAAAAACCACATTGTCATAGGAAAATATAATAACTTAAGTTTATCTTTTTAAAATACAACATTGTAAAAATTATTACTTATTTCCTGGAACATAATTTTCTATAATGGTTACTAGCTAAAATCTGAAACTGCATTGGAGTGTATATATGTATGTGTATATATATATATATTATATATATATGTATATATTTAAGCAAGTAAATATTTTTCTCTCACCTATTGACATAATTTGCACATATTTTTACTCTCAGGTTACTTTAGACTTTAGTAATGTTGACCAAAAAATGAAATAACAGGCACTGGAACTTGCAGAAATCAGATTTATTCCGAGCCAAGTTTGAAGATTTAAGCCTGGAGAACACAAACTCAGTGCAGACCAAGAATGTATTCCAAAGCAGATTAGATGAAGCACAGTACATATACATTTCCTAATAGGGGGATACATACGTCACAGAAGACAGGAGAAGCGGGTAGTTAAGCAAGAAGTACATTCTTATAATTCTGATTGGTGCTCAGTGATGCTATACATAAGATAAGGTAAATATGCAGTTGAGGGAGCAGGGAGAAAGTTTAGGCATCTTAGGATTGGGTGGAGGGTGACTGATTGCATCTAGTCTTATTCTATATCTGATAAATAGGTTTATAACCAGTATCTGTCAGTAAAATATTTAACTCCAGTTACTCAGGCAAGAGCTTAGCTTTAGCTTATAGGCCTAGGTTTTAATATCCATGTGCCTGACTGCAGCCATTTTGGGCCACTGTTAAGATTTTCTTTTGAATTTTGTTTTTTCTGACAGTAATAAGGTTTATATTTTTAATTGTATATAGATTTTTATTATGGTGTTTTTGTAAACAAAATTTTGGGTAAATGATAAACTATATTTGCTATATTAATGTGTTAGATAAGATGGAATTTTAGAATTTGCACTGTATTTTGTTCTATTAAGGGACAGTTGTTTAGGAGAAAATGTTAACAGGACTTTCCTGAATTTTTGTATTTGTAGTATCTAACAGGGGTCAAATTTAACATGGTGCCCTGTGGCAGCTGACTACTAACAGGGGAAATTAAGCCTCCATTCTTCCAAATGTTATTGCAATTGATATATAATGTTCTACATCAATACTATTCTACTCTAAACTAGCTAAGATTATGCATGCTAGAAGAATAAGGACATTGGTATTCTGACAAACTATTGGCTCTGTTCTCCCCACCAACATATAAATCCTGGAGGAAATATCAGAAGAGGGAAAGAAAACGATGACAGAAACAGTTTAGCTGTCTTACAAAAGACTGAAGAAAACTCTTGGAAGCAATGATAGATTCCAAACCCCTTTCTACTTACGATCATTTGTCTACATTTAGAGTGCCTGGCATTATTCAATAGTGTTGTATTGTGACAAATTTCTCCCCCAATAGATTCAATTTTGATTATCCTTTTGTGTCTGCAAAGTTCCTCAAATTGTTCCCTGTTATTGACTCTTGTGTATCCCGAACTTGCAGAATATTCTCTTTTTCTGGGCCTCACTAACAAATCTATCTATAGATTTTTATACTTCATTCAAACCTTTTAAACTTCAGAACACACTGAGATTTGTCTCTTTATCATTCACCCCATACACTGACATATTCAATCCTGTTAGGCGAGACATGATGGAGGACTGAATATTCACCCAATAGTGATTCAGAAAAGAAATACAGCGACAAAAATTGATGACAGATTCAGAACTAGACATAATAGGTAAGTTTCTAATGTCCAGGAAAAAAAGCTGATACTCAGATATCAGTAGGAAGATCTAAGAATCAAAACAGGAAAATGTCAAAAAAATCTAGTATAGGGAGAATATATCCATGGAGGAAACTGAAGGTTAAGAATTAAGAAAAATCATCTAGGTACTAGAACAAAGGGAAAAATATCAAATAAATACATCAACAAAGTATTTCTGCAGGCCATTGGATATTGTAAAAGGCTGCATAATATCTGGTATCACTGCTTATACTATTGGAGCTCTTCATCTAGGTCAACTGAAAAAAATTGTGAGCATTAATGAGAGCACTAATCAGAATGTTTTCACTTTACCATACACACAGTTTCTCATTCTTTTCTACAGGCCTTTCTACTAGCAAATGAGAATGATCATCTTCTCTCTTTCTTTGTATCTGTTGCAAAATATTTTCCCCTTTGACTGTGAGTAGGTTTACAAGACAATTATTTATTTCGTGTGTGTGTGTGTGTGTGTGTATGTGTGTGTGTGTGTGTGTGTGTATGGAGGAAAGTATATATATATTTTGAGACGGAGTCTTGCTCTGTCGCCTGGTCTGGAGTGCAGTAACGTGATCTCGGCTTACTACAACCTCCACTTCGCGGGTTCAAGCTATTCTCCAGCCTCAGCCTCCCAAGTAACTGGGATTACAGGTGTGCACCACTGTGTCTACCTAACTTTTGTATTTTTAGTAGAGCTGGGGTTTCACCATGTTGACCAGCCTGATCTTGAATTCCTGACTTCAAGTGATCCACCCACCTTGGCCTCCCAAAGTGCTGGGATTACAGGCCACCACGCCTGGCCAGAAAGTATATTCGTATGATTCTCTTCATTCCCCACATCTTTTCTTTGATCCTTCATTTCTGATTTTATTATTAACTATTTCATATTCATTTTGTGCTTGCATTCAAATCTAACAGTATTTGATTTTCTCTTCAAACTGTTCCAGCTTTGGCCATTCAAAGTTCATTTAGTTGTATCTTTGTCTCCTTCTTTGTCATCGTTCTAGCAAACTGTTTTTTTTTTTTTTTTAGCACTTCTTTATTTGATAACATTACAAGATCCCCAAGATGTATCCTCTGTATTTCTTGCCCCATCCATGGAATAATCTATTTATTCAAGACACCCTGGTACCTTTTATTGGAGAACTGTATGAGAAAAAAATCCTGTGACACAGGTCTGACTGTTACCATTTAGGCCTTGTGCTTCCAAACCCTCTTGACTGACAGACGAGGAAATATATGTGAGTATAATAATTCTGTGTATGCACATATCTATAATTACTTATCCATTTAATGATCTGTAGGTATATTAAGCTAAACATGAGGCTGTATAGAGGTCACCGTAACTAATCTATTACCACATGTATCATTCTAGCCTTCTACTCTTTTGCTTATCTTCCATTCCAACAGTGAGAAATTTGGCTTTCAGTATCTAACATCCAATTATTTAATGGTTCAATTACAGTTTGCATACATAGAGGTATTCAAATTGCCAACTTGAATTCTATCCCTGCAGAAAATGACTTTATCAGCTAGGTTATGGTATTCATGTACAGTTCATTTTGCCTTAATCTTGCTGTCTTCACTCATTCCCAAAGTTACTTAGGAAAGCACCTCTCCTCTTGTTCAGAGAGATTATTTCATATATTTCTTATACAGGTAGATTGTTTAGTCATAATGGTATCCAATCCTAGCATCTCTTCATCTCCTAAATGATTTCTGCAATTTACACACATCAACATTTACTCTTTATGGTTTGAGGTTCTCTTTTGTGTTGCCAAATACATTAGCGTCACGTATCAACAATTACCATAATCATAGAGAATAGTTTTACCACTTAAAAAGCCTTCTAGGCTTTACCTATTGAAATTTCACAACATCTCCTCCCCCTACCTCCTCTCTCCCCTGGAAACCACTAATCTGTTTACTATTTCTATAATGTCTTTTAAAAATGTCATATAATTGGAATCATACGGGATATGGTCTCTTCAAACTGCTTTCTTTCACTTAGCAATACACATTTAACATATATCCCCACTTTCCTGTGGCTTGGTAGCACTTTTGGTCTGGTCATTGTTGCATAATATTGTGGTGTTTGGAAGTACCACAACTTGTTTATTCATCTGTTGAAGGACATCTTGGTTGCTTCCAGTTTGGGGCAGTTACAGATAAAGTGGTCATAATTTCTGCATACAATTTTTTTGTACAGAAAAATAATTTCAACATATTTGGGTAAAAATCTAGGACCACAAGTTCTGCATCATAACACTATGATAACATTTGTAAAGACAGTGGAAAACTGTCTTCCAGAGTAGCCATACCTCATTGAAAAGACTGTCCTTCCTTTATTGAATTATTATTGCTCCATTGCCCAAGATCTGTTTATTATATTTCTGTGTGTCTACTTCTGAACTCTTAATTCTGTTATGCTATTTGCCAAACCTTTCACCAGTACGACGCTATTTGATTCCTGTAGCTTCAGAGTAAGTCTTGAAGTCAGGTATAGAGGTCCACCCCTTTGTTTTTTTTTTTTTTTTTTTTTTTTCGGTGTTGTGTTTGCACTTCCTTCCTTCTATATATTTTGCTTTTTCACATATTATTTAGAAAATGTTTTTCAATATCTATAAAATAACTTCTGAGATTTTGATTACAATTATACTGAATCTGTAGATCCATCTGGGAATGATTAAGATGTTATCATTGTTGAGCCTGCCAATTCAAGAAAACAGAGTATCTCTACATTTATTTAGATAGTGACTTCATCAGAATTTTGAAACTAAAGAATTTGAATCATATTTGCTTTATATATTTGGGTCCTTTACTGTTGGGTGCATATATGTTTAAACTTGTAATATTCTCTTGCTGAATTGATACTTTTATTGTTATATTGCTTTCTTTGTCTCTTTTTTACTGTTTTTGACTTAAATTCTGCTTTATCTAATTTAATGTAGCTACTCCTGCTCACTTTTGTTTTCTGTTTGCATGGGCTATCTTTTCCATCCCTTTCTTTTCAGTCTATATGTGTCTTGACAACTTGACAAGGGAATTGAGTGTCTTTTAGGCAGCATGTATTTGGGTCTTTTTTTTTTCTTGTTCCCACCCACCCCCCTTCAGCCAGCCTATCTTTTATGTGGAAAGTTTAATCCTTTTACATTCAAGATTATTACTGATATGTGAAGGCTTATTTCTATCACTTTGTGTATTGCTTTCTAGTTGTTTTGTATATCCCTTTTCCTTTTTATCTATCTTATGATGATTACTATTTGGTCATTTAATATATTGATAACATGTGAATTCTTTCTCTTCCTTATTTATGTGTTTGCTCTAACAATGGGTTTTATCTTTTTGTGGGTTTTCATGACACTGTGATTGCACTTCTAGGGTTTATGTCTCCCTAAAGCATTTCTTGTAGGGTCAGTCTAATGGTGCTGAAGTTTCTTTGTCTTTGATTGTCTGGTAAAGACTTTTTCTAACTTCATTTATAAAGAATAACTGCTGGGTATAATATTTTTGACCAAACTTTTTTTTGCTTTTCTCTTTCAGAACTTTAAAAATATTATTTCATTCTTTTGGCTTGTAAAATTTCTGCTGAAATATCCACTGTTACTCTGATAGAAGTTCTCTCATAAGTGATTAGATACTTTTCTCTTGTTTTCGTAAATCTCTTTGTCTTTGACTTTTGGCAGGTAAGTATAAAGTTCCATAGAGAAGACATTGAATTGTATCTATTTGAAATCTTTGAGTTTCTTCTATCTGAATGTATAGATTTCTTTCTAGACATAAGAAGTTTTCAGTTATTATTTGTCAACTCAATTTTCTATCACTTTATTTTCTCTTCACCTTCTGGGACATTAATAATTCAAATATGGTCACTTTATGACATCCTATATGTCACATAGAATTTGTTCATTCTTTTTCTTTCTTTCTTTTCTTTCTTTTTTTTTTTTTTTTGCTTTTACATGACTGAGTTATTTCAAAAACCTGTCTTCAAGTTATAAACTGTTTTCTTCTACTTG
Source organism: Trachypithecus francoisi (assembly GCF_009764315.1). Lineage (NCBI taxonomy): Eukaryota > Metazoa > Chordata > Mammalia > Primates > Cercopithecidae > Trachypithecus > Trachypithecus francoisi. The sequence goes on along the minus strand of NW_022681463.1, from coordinate 51,562,163 downwards.
ATTTAGTTTATTATCAAAGTTTATTATTGTGCACTTCTTGTTGCATTCAATTAATTATTCATTTCCAAGGTTTCTGTTTTGTGCTTTATCATAATATCTAACTATTTGGTAAATTTCTCATTCACATCCTGAATTTTTCTTTGATTTATTTGCTTTATTATGTATTTTCTTGTATCTCACTGACCTTCTTTAATAACATTAGTTTGAATCCGTTTGCCAGCATTTCATAAATTTCTTTTTCATTAGAATTTGTTGCTGGAGAATTATTGTGTTCTTTTGGAGGTGTTATACTTTCTTATAATTTCATGTTTCTTGTTTCCTTACATTGGTATCTGAGTAACAGTTGCTTATTCCAATTTTTTGGATTTGCTTTCATTGGGACTTTTTCTTTAAGATTATTTATGGTGTTGATTGGGTAGAGCAAGCACTTTGGCTTTGATTCTGGATACATACTCTAATGTATACTTTCTATATACTTTCTTTGGTTGTAAGGAGTATCAGCAGTTTTTGTGATTTTCTTTGTTTTTGAGGGCACTATTGTTAGTGGAGGCTGTGGTGAAGGTTTTTCTGGGGACCAGGATGTCAGGTGGACCATCCTTAAGTCCCAGTGGTAGTGGTAGTTTAAACCTGTCTGTCATTAGTGCCCCAGCTTCCATACATTGACACCAGTGTTATTGTGGTGGGTGGGCAAACTTTGGTCCTCTATGTGGCTTGCTCAGTATATGGCAGTGGCATCATTGGCCCCAGTGAGTGAGCGGGTTCTTGGGTCCCTAGGAAGAGTAAATAAAAGAGATTATAGCAGTAGCGGTAGTGTGACAGCTTTCTGCCTCCCAAGTAGTTTGTGCTAATGTTGGCAGTGGCTGACTGGGCTGGTGTGTTAGTTCATTCTCACGCTGCTAATAAAGACATACCTGAGACTGGGTAATTTATAAAGAAGAGAGGTTTAATTGACTCATAATTTTGCAATACTGGGGAAGCCTCGGGAAACTTACAATCATGGTGAAAGGGGAAGCAAACGTGTCCTTCCTTACATGGTGGCAGGAGGAAGAAAGAGACTCCAGCAAATGAGGAAGCCTTCTATACAACCATCAGATCTGTTAAGAATTCACTCATTATCATGAGAAAAGGATGAGGTAAACCACCACCATGATTCAGTTACTTCCACTTGGTCACTCCCATAACATGTGGGGATTATGGGAACTACCTTAAAGTTCCATAATGATATTCTTTGACTCCATGTCTCACATTCAGGGCATGCTGATGTAAGAGGTGAGCTCCCAGGGCCTTTGGCAGCTCTGCCCTTGTGGCAGTGCAAGGTACAGCCCCCCTCCCAGCTGCTTTCACAGGCTGGCATTGAGAGTCTGTGCCTTTTCCAGGCACATGGTGCAAACTGTTAGTGAATCTACCACTCTTGGGTCTGGAGGACAGTTGCCAACTTCTCACAGCTCACCTAGTCAGTGCCACAGTGGGAACTCTGTGTGAGGGCTCTGACCCCACATTTCCCTTCTGCACTGACCTAGGAGAGTTTCTCCATGAAGGCCCTGCCCCGTACCAAACTTCTGTCTGGAAATCCAGGTGTTTCCATATATCCTTTGAAATCTAGACAGAGGTTCCCAAACCTCACTTCTTGACTTCTGTGTATCCAAAGGTCAACACCATGTGGGAGCTGCCAAGGTTGGGGTTTGCGCTCTCTGAAGTCCTGACCCAAGCTATACCTTTGCCATTTTTAGCCATGGATGGAGTGGCTGGGATGCAGGGCAACAAGTCCCAAGTCTGCATAGAGCAGGGGGGGTCCCTGGACACAGCCCAGGAAACCATTTTTCCTTCCTAGGCCTCTGGGCCTGTGATGGGAGGGGCTGCTGCAAAGACGTCTGACGTGCCCTGGAGACATTTTCCCCGTTGTCTTAGTAATTAGCATTTGGCTCCATGTTACTTATGCAAATTTCTACTGCTGGATTGAATATTTCCCCAGCAATTTTTTTTCTACTGCATCATCAGTCTGCAATTTTTTCAAACTTTTACACTCTGTTTCCTTTTGAATACTTTCCTGCTTAGAAATGTCTCCTGAGAGTTACCTCATATTATCTCTTTCAAGTTCAAAATTCCAGAGATCTCTAGGGCATGAACAAAATGCCTCCAGTCCCTTTGCATAGCAAGGGTGACCCTTACTCCAGTTCCCAACAAGTTACTCATCTCCATCTGAGACCAACTCAGCCTCAACTTTATTGTCCATATCACTGTCAGCATTTTGGTCAAATCCATTCAACAAGTTTCTAGGAATTTCCAAACTTTCCCACATCTTCTTGTCTTCTGAGCCCTCCAAGTCTCTAGGAAGTTCCAAATTCTGCACATTTTCTTGTCTTCTTCTAAGCCCTCCAACGTCTTCCCATCTCTGCCGGTTAACCAGTTCCAAAGTCACTTCAAATCTTTGGGTATCCTTATAGCAGCATTCCACTCTCTGCAGTGCCCATATCCTGTATTAGTCTGTTCTCACGCTGCTAATAAAACATACCTAAGACTGGGTAATTTATAAATAAAAGAGGTTTAGTTGACACAGTTTTGCATGGCTGGAGAGGCCTCAGGAAAATTACATTCATGGCAGAAGGGGAAGCAAATATGTCCATCTTCACATGGCAGCTAGAGAAAGAAAGAGTCCAGTGAAGGGGAAGCTCCTTATAAAACCATGTGATCTCGTGAGAGCTAGCTCACTATCAGGAGAGCAGGATGAGGAAAACCACTCTCATGATTCAGTTATCTCCACCTGATCCCTCCCACAACATGTGGGGATTACAGAAACTACAACAGAAGATGAAATTTCTCTGTAGATACAGCTAAAGCATATCAGCTGGGAAGGCTTGTTCTCAGCCCCACAAATGGAAAGTGCATGTGGGTACCAACTGTGGTAATATTGGCAGTTTGGATGTACCCATTCTCAGGCCCACAGAAGGAGCACTCAGGTTTTAATCAATGGTGGTGGAAGGGGGAAGGTAACCCTCAGGGCCTCGGACTGTATGCTTGGGCACTGGTGCAGAGTGGAGCCAGGCTAAGCCTGTCCCAGTCCCCAGATAGGGTGTGTGGGTGTGGTCTGAGGTGGGCAGGGGGTGGGGTGATTTTAATTCTCCCTGTGCATGCTCATGTGGGGGCAGCAGCAGCCACACAGCAGCTCTGTGGCTGAGGAGGATGTAGTTGTTTTCCATGGAAGCAGCCATAGGCAGGCAGCTGGGGATTGTGAGCTTTGGCTTCAGGTGATGACTGTGGAGGAAGAAACTTTTCCACAGGGAGTGTAGTCCCTGTGCTGTTGGAGGGACAGATTTGCTGCCAGTAGCAGTTGTGGGTGAGGAAGTCTGTCCTCAGGGCATGTGAAAATACGTGGTAGTCCTTCTGCTTGGGTTGATGGAAATGGCTTGTTTCTCAGTCCTAGTAGCAGTGAGCAGTGGTGGCAACTGTTCAATAAGGATACCATGGAACTCCACAAATGTGGAGATGCAGGAGCTGTTGGTCCCCAGGGCAAGATGCACTCTAACAGGAGCTTGGTTCTCAAAATGGCACCATGCTTTAGCTACTTAAGATGAAGGGTGTGTGTGAGACCCAGAGTCAACTTCCTCTCTGGAGCAATGCCATCTTGCCACGTCCAGGAAGCCCTCTACTCTAGTGTCAAGAATAGTGATGCTCAAGGGGTTCTTGGTGACCAGAATTTCAGGAATCTGCAATGGAAATGTGGACTTCTAGGATTCTCTCATTTATGCTTTCCCCACACTGGGGAGCCTCTCTGGGCTCTCAGTGAAGCCCAAAAAAGTAGGATGCCTTACTTTCCTCTCTTTTCTTGCCTTTGGTATTTCCCGTCACTTCTTTGTTGAATGTCAGTATTCTTTCTTAGATAATCTATTCAAAGTGTGATTATCTACTTGCTGTTTTAGTTCTTAGTGGAAGGGGCAAGTACCACATCCCTCCAGTCAGCCATCTTGAAGCCCCTCTGATTTTTATCTTTTAAAATTCACTGTCTCTGTCTTTTAATTGGTTATATTCTAAATCAATCACATTGGCACAGTTGGATTAATATTTTCCATGTTTGTAACTGTTTTCTAATCTTTGTTTTGTTCTTTTTGACTCTTATATTTTTGGTTTTAAGTGAAACCTTTCATATGACTGTATTTTCTCTCTCCTTTTATCATATTTTATACTTTAAAAATATTTAGCTAACAACCTAGCTTTTTCAATTAACTTTTATAACTAATCTATGTCTACTCTTAAATAGTAGCATAGTGTGTAGTACATTGTGTGTAGTCTTTCTAATTCTTATGGGATCTTTGGGGTGTCGCTTTTCTGGCTGGAAATCTGTGGTCGGTGTGGGCTTTGTCCGAATTTTCCTGGTCAAGGTACACCATGACTGAGCCGGGAGCTGGATTCCGAAGTAGGCGCTGCTCCCCCTTCTGCCCTGGGCTCCCCAAGAGCAGCCCAGTTCCCCTCGCCATTCCCTACCCACCTTCGCTCGCCCTCCTCGGTGCAGCGGCAGTTGGGAGAGGCAGCGGGAGCCAGGGTCCAGAGCCATGGAGGGTCAAGGCCTGGGGGTGGGTCTCCCCAGCCAGACAAGGGTAGAAGCAACCCATTTGGTTGCTAACGGGAGGTGGGGCACGGGGCGCCCACGCCGCCGTTGCTGCTCCCGCACCCACTCCTGCCTCTGCAGCCAGGGTCTCCCAGCTGCAGACTGCCCCTTGCTGCCATCCTTACCTCCCATTCTTATACGATTTCTGTAATATGTTTCACTTGTTCATATGGTATAGTCACATAATATGTTGCTAATAATATTTTTAACTTACCATTGCTATTTAGATCAATTTATTTAAAAATAAAATATTTCATTTTATATTTTTTATTCATTCTTTTGCTTTTTTATATAGATCAAATTTCTGACCTACATTTTCTTTATCTGGAAAGACTTTATTTTATCCATTATTGCAGGCTAAGTCTGGTGGCAATGAATTATTTCAGTTTTTGTTTCTCTATGAAAGTATTTTTCTTTCACTTTGAAAGGATAATGTTGGAGATAGAATTCCAGGGGGATACTTTTTTTTAAAAATTTCAAGACCTTAAATATTTTATCCTGTTCTCTTTTTGATTGCATACTTCCTGTCTAGAAGCCTATTGGAATTTTTATTGTTGTTTCTCTGTATGTAAGAAATTAACTGGATTATTTTGATATTTTCACTGGATTATTTTGATATTTTCACTGACTTTAGTTATCTGAAGTTTAAGTATGAGCTGCCTAATTGTAGATTTTCTGGTATTTATGTTGAGAGACCTATAACTGTGGTTTGTTGTCTATCTTTAATTTTGGAAATTTCTTGGCTACTATTACTTTAAATATTTCTTCTGCCCCCTTCTCTTTTTCTTCTCTTTCTGGCATTTCAGTTACTTGTCTCTATTCCTCATTTGATTATTGCACAGTTCTTAGATATCCTGTTCTTTGTTAATTCCGTTTTTTTTTTTTTTTTAATTTGTGTTCTGGAAATTTCTATTGGCGTATCTTCCAGCTTGTTAATTCTTTCCTCATCCATTTCCAGTCTACCAATGAGTCCATCAAAAGCAATCTTCATGTACTTTATAGTGTTTTGATTTCTAGCATTTCCTTTCATTATTTCTTAGAGGCTTTGTCTTCTGATTACATTACCATTTTTTTGGCACCTTTTCTACTTTACCTGCTATAGCCTTTAATGTGTCAATCATAGTTACTTTGAATTCCTGGTCTTATATTTCCAAAATCTGTCATATTGGAATCTGGTTCTGATATTCCTTTGTATCTTCTCTCTGTACTTTTACTTGTCTATTAGCCCTTTGTAATTTTTTATTGAGAACTGGGCATGAAGTTTTGTGTAATAAGAACTGATGTAAAAAAAAAAAAAAAAACCCTCTAACGAGAGGTTTCATGTTAATTTGATTGAAATGTGGACTGTTTAATTTTTTTTTTTTTTTTCTGAGTCAGGTTCTCACTCTGTTTCCCAGGCTGGAATGCAGTGGTGCTATCTTGGCTCACTGCAACCTCCACCTCCTGGGTTCAAGCAATTCTCATGTCTCAGACTCCCGAGTAGGTGGGATTACAGGTATGCACCATGACACCTGGCTAATTTTCATATTTGTAGTGGAGACAGGGTTTTGTCACGTTTGCCAGGCTGGTCTGGAATTCCTGATCTCAAGTGATCCACCCACCTTGGCCTCCCAAAATCCTGGGATTACAGTTGTGAGCCACCATGCCTGGCTGTACAGTCTTAATTTTTAGTATGGCTGTTTAGGCCAAAAGATTCAAATTTTGTGATGTTGTGGTATTTTCTCTCCTGTTGTCTTAGGTTTCCCAAATAACTAAACCTTAAATAGAGTCTATGTCTTATAACTCGTAAGGCCGTAATCTATTACACTGAAGACATTTTGATATGTTAGATATGTATTGAAAAAGACAACTGTTTTATAATCTTATTCATAAATCTCATCTTTTGGGTATACATCACTGTGCTGTGAACTTCACAAATGTTTCTGACCTTTTAGTTCCCCTCAGGTCAAATAGAATGAAAAGTGCAGGATGGGGATTAGAAGATGTCGTTTCCTCTATATCTTTTCCTGTGGAGAGTAGGTGTTTGCTATGAAGAATAATTTGGATGTATTTTAAAGTGGTTAATTTTCCTCTCCTCTGTCAGACCCAAAAGGAGACTTTTTCTGGGCTCTTCACTATTAGTTCTTATTCTTCACTATAGGAATATTAGGAGTTCCTTGAGGTAAACCCATACAAGTGTGGCCTAATTCTATGATCCTTAAGAGTTTCTCACAGTAGTGCAAATCAGTCTCCAACATTTTGTTTAAATTACTAATTATCTGTTTGTATTGTGTTTGCTTCTCCTGATAAACGATTTCAATGGTGATTTTTTGTATTTCTTGTCCTTTTAGATTTTAGGGAGAAAGTTTGTCTCATGACCTCAATTATCTGATATGTCCAAGAGAAGTTATTGATTTTCTATTTGCTCATCTTTTTCTTACATGGCAGTGATGACTTCTGAGTTTTTATACATCAGTGATGAAACTGTAAGTTTAAAAAAGTTATGTTTTGGAAGATACAAGGTGAAATTTAAAGACACTTCCAATCTACATTGTCATTCTAGTGCACTGGACATCTGTAAGGATGATCTAAGATATGCTCATTTAGATCTAACATAAAATAATTCTTACAGCTTTGCAACAGCAAAGGTCTACTTCTTGCTCGTATTAAAAGTTTGTCTTGGATCAACTGTGTCTTCAGTCCTGATTTATGTCATTACAGATTCAAGGACAAAGAACAGCTCATCCTCATGCCATGTATTTACCTAAGAGAGACAAGAGAGATGGTTGGGTTGTCATTTTTAAAATATTCTGTTTGGAATTAGCACATGTCATTTTTATATTTCATTAGCCTAAACAAGTCACACAGGCAAGGTTGTTGTCTACAGTGTGGGAAATGCCACCTCCATTAATATGACAGGCCACATGGAATGGGTTCCTAAGTATTCTGAACAAAAGTAAACTAATCGAGGTAAAGATATGGATGGTCATATGCTAATGAATGAAGTGAGTATCACTTGTTATAAGTAAATCATAACCGGATTTTTGTTTGTTTGTTTGTTTGAGACGGAGTCTCACTCTGTCACCCAGGCCAGAGTGTAGTGGTGCCATCTCTGCTAACTGAAACCTTCACCCCCCCATCTCTCGGGTTCAAGTGATTCTCCTGCCTCAGCCTCCCAAGTAGCTGGGACTACAGGCTTGTGTCACCACACTCAGCTAATTTTTGTATTTTTAGTAGAGATGAGGTTTCACCATGTTGGCCAGGCTGGTCTCAAACTCTTGACCTCAAATGATCCACCCACCTTGGCCTACCAAAGTGATGAGATTACAGGCGTGAGTCACTGTGCCCAGCCACAACCATACTGTATTAACCTACCTTAAATATTCTTGTAATTCACAATTAACTAGACAATTTCTCAAGTCCCTTCAAACTTTTGGAACCAGTGCCTTCTTCCTTTGCTAATTCTTCATGCATTATTTTTCTTTTTCTTTTAAATAATCTGTTCAAGCCCGGTGCTGTGGCTCACGCCTGTAATCCCAGCACTTTGGGAGGTTGAGGTGAACGGATCATGAGGTCAGGAGATTGAGATCATCCTGGCTAACACGGTAAAACCCCATCTTTACTGAAAACACAAAAAATTAGCCAGGTGTGGTGGCAGGCACCTGTAGTCCCAGCTACTTGGGAGGCTGAGGCAGGAGAATGGCATGAACGCAGAAGGCAGAGATTGCAGTGAGCCGAGATCGCGCCACTGCACTCCAGCCTGGGTGGCAGAACAAGACTCTGTCACAAAAAAAAAAAAAAAAAACCTGTTAAATCAATGTCATTTAATTAATTTTATAATTTTATTGCTTTTAATAGTCAAATAAACTACATTACTAATTTTAGATTTATATACTAATCTTGAATATTTGGTGAATGGTTAGATAACTTTAGACATCTAATGTGAGACATTAGAAAAACTTTAGATTTTCTCTTTGGGCTCCATTTCTGTCCTGACCTCTCATTCCCTCCAATTTTATACTGTGCTTTTCTGGTCAATATATATGAGAACAAGTTTTTTCAGTGTCTCACATACTTCACAATTGGAGCTATAAGAGATGATTTTCATGGATAGTATAAACATATTATTTATCAAAATAACAGGCAAAAATGTTGCAAACCCCTTGACAGATCTATATGTCATGATTGTTTAAAAATGGAGCAAACCACTTGGATGCATTACAAGCATAGTTTGTTGTACAAATGCCTTTATACTTTGTATACAAGTTATACTAAGAAAAGTACTCTAAGTTTTAATCAGCACTGTAGGAAACATTTTATTGCCTTTTACATGGTCTCTCTACAAAGTAGCTTTTGCTTAATTAACTCCACCTTTACGTAACCAAAGATTAGTTTACAAAACAATATTAAAATAAATTCCAAAAGGAGCATTTGTTGAAATAAGTTGGTTAGCCATTACTGCAAGAACAGCTTTGTGCCTACTAATGATTGGATTTATAACTGATGTCTACTACTTTTAATGTTGCACTATATTTTCCTAAATGTTTCTCAGCACAGTAGCTAGATACAAATTAAAAACAAAAGTTCTCCTACTTTCTATTTTCTTTGTAATTTACAAATGCAATAAAAGATTAGTTCATTAATGCAAAGGACAAATATGGGCAATACTTAGAGCTATATACACTCATACTCAAACAGAAGCATGCAAATTATTATGGCAATAAATATAAAATATAGGAAATTGTAGAAAGTACAAATTTCCCTTTTTAATAGAAAATCTGTGTGCTGCATTTTAGTGCTATAACTTGTCAAAGACTCCCAACCAAATTCATGGAGAAAGCAGCATAATACGAGATTAACATGTTATGGTAATTCAAGTTAATGTGTGCATCTTAATGAAACTCCATTAAAGGAAATGTATTACATGAAGCAGTGTTTCACATGTTTAGTGCAACCATAATATGAATTATCCTTGATTAGACAGCAATGGATCAAATAAATGTAACATATCATATTCATATATACAGTGGCAAAATATTTCTTACTTATCACTGATGATAAATGTAAGCTGTTAAAGATTTACAATATGTAAAGAGAGGAGAATTTTTCTGACAATAATATATTTAACAACCATTTTAGTAGCCTAGATAGCTATGGGAAGAAAGAAATGCTTAACAAGGTGCAAGTCCAATGTAAAAGGGGTATGAGATGAGCTTCATTAATTGTCAGAGTGGTGTATTTATTTATTTGATAACTGCTCTAGTTTAATCAAGGTACAAGCAGATTCAGTGTTGCCTGAGAGAGCCCACTTCCTGGTTTATAGATGTCAGTTTTCTCTCTATGTCTTCATTTGTTACAATGACCATCAGAGCTAATGCATGCTGCGTAAATAAACAATGCAGTTAACTTAGTACTTTTAATATATTAATAAAAATATAGTATTCCAGAGAGTTAATACTATTCACTTTGAAATATGATTAAACCAACAATTATATAAAAATGTTCTTTTATATGACATTCTGTTTTAATTTTTCTTGTTTTATTAAATTATCACAAAATTTTAATAAGATTTATCCTTTGCCACACACTAGAAAAAGAAAAAAAAATTAAACATACAAATAAGCATTGAACAAAATAGCCACTGATCATACTGATTGCTTTAAAATAACTTATTGATGCTACCTCTTGCTGATTCCCACCACAAAATATAATTCATATAAGATTATTTGTGTCATTGACCTCTTTTCTTCATATTTTTCTTCCTCTCTCCCCTTACCATTTTATTCATCTTTCTTCTGTCACTTCCTTTCTTCCAAATGTGTAAGAGAATGGAATTTATATGTTGGGGGATGGATAATGTCTAACACAATTTTCTAAAACAAAGAGTAAGTTTATCATTGTCATTCAGCTGAAATGTTTTTGAAAGAGAAAATAAATCTGTAATCTGTAATTTTTCACAAAAAGCTAGACTTGAGTAATTTATCCTCACACATATGGTAACTGGGCAGCTTTTCATTACATGGAATGGTGGTGCAGTACACTAGAGAAAATAAAAGGATGATAGAGGCAGAAAAAGTAGATGTCTCTATGGATGAGACAAAGAAATATTAAAAGAGCAACATAAAACTATGTATGTTACTGCAGTAGCAGCAGCTGTGTGAACATAAGTAGCACTAAATTATACATGCATTGGCTCAAAGAAGAATTATGTTGCTCATCAATAATAAGTAATTATATGAAAAAATTATCATGTGACATGCAAGCACATTTATAAAAAAATAAAAGCACATATGCCACTATAAAGATGTTTAAATACTATTCACCACTATATTATTTTCATCAGATCAGATGCACTTTTTAAACTCTGTGCTATGTGAAGGACAGACAGTTTATATTTTCAGAATTTGTCACAAGAAAACTTAATTTACTTTTACCATTTAGGGAGACTAAAAATAGATGCCTCTTATTTTTCTTTCAGAAACTGTTCAAAAGACAAAGTTAAAAAATGCTCGTCATCACTCGCCATCAGAGAAATGCAAATCAAAACCACAATGAGATACCATCTCACACCAGTTAGAATGGCAATCATTAAGAAGTCAGGAAACAATAGATGTTGGAGAGGATGTGGAGAAATAGGAACACTTTTACACTGTTGGTGGGATTGTAAACTAGTTCAACCATTATGGAAAACAGTATGGCGATTCCTCAAGGATCTAGAACTAGATGTACCATATGACCCAGCCATCCCACTACTGGGTATATACCCAAAGGATTATAAATTACTCTACTACAAAGACACATGCACACGTATGTTTATTGCGGCACTATTCACAATAGCAAAGACTTGGAATCAACCCAAATGTCCATCTGTGACAGACTGGATTAAGAAAATGTGGCACATATACACCATGGAATACTATGCAGCCATCAAAAAGGATGAGTTTGCGTCCTTTGTAGGGACATGGATGCAGCTGGAAACCATCATTCTTAGCAAACTATCACAAGAAGAGAAAACCAAACACCGCATGTTCTCACTCATAGGTGGGAACTGAACAATGAGATCACTTGGACTCGGGAAGGGGAACATCACACACTGGGGCCTATCAGGGGGAGGGGGGAGGAGGGAGGGATTGCATTGGGGAGTTATACATGATATAAACGTTATGCACATGTACCCTAGAACTTAAAGTATAATAAAAAAAAAAAAAATAAAAAAATAAAAAAATAAAAAAATAAAAAAAAAAAAAATAAAAAAAAAAAAAAAAAAAAAAAAAAGCCTCTAAATCATATAAAAGAAAACATCCTATTTTAGGCCAACAGACACATTCCCCAATTATTCAACTTGTCAACCACTAGCTGACAGTTAAAATACCAGAATAGATGGAACCAATGATCACCACCATCGTTTATTCCTCCATGCCTGGGACTGTACTCCACAATTACTCCTAGAGTATACAGTTTGCATTCAATATGCGATTCTCCTTAGGTCACATGATAGACTTTCCATTATTATTTTTCATGTCTCTCGCCAGGTTATTTCCTCCTCCAATACTTTTCAAAGGGTTTGTTTGGGGATGGAAATAAATATTCTGCCATAGATATTGAGTCTTAACGCAAAGCAGTTCTTCGAGGATAACACCTAAATCATGATAGTTCCCTCTCTATACCCCAAGAAATCTCAAAGAATCATTGCATCTTCAGTAATTACACCTAGTAAATTTTATTCAATCTTCCAAAATCATATTATTTAAATATTCATTGGTACATTGTTAATAGGTAAAATTGTTTGTTATTTATACTGCATGTATGAGAGTAAACACCTTATATTTTTACTTTTACTATATGCATTATTCATATTTTTACTGAATTAATTTATAAAATGCAACATCCATCCTGAAAGACATAAAATAATATAATATTTGAATTTATTGGTATTAGATCCTATTAATGGGAAGTTGGATTTGAATCACCACAACAGAAAAACCTAGCTCCTAAATTAATCCCCAAACTTGAGCCACTTTAAATATCGTAAGCCCCTTTCATGAAAGGGAATCTGAATTCCTTGAGGAATAATATTGCTAGACTGTAAAAATTTATACTGCAATACTTCATCCCAGCTTTCTCCAAGAGGACAAGTACCCACTTATCAGGATAACTCTGTATTAGGGAAGGGGCCATAACCAAATATTTTGACAATTTTTCATTTATTGACTTCAATATTCTACTCTCCCAATCTGCACATCTATTCTGTTTGTAGATCATTTCCTCATTTTAATGATCTGCAGTTTACTTATAAAAGGATATTTGTTTGTATAACTTCTTATTCATTTGAGTATTTATTAAGTCTTTCTTAGTAAAAAGTAACTTTCAAAGGATTAGATACTTTTTCTCCTTTGGTGCTATATTGCAGTACTGAGAAGATCGCCTTGAAAGACAGTAAGCACCATACTTGTTGACTAACTGAATAAAAGAATTAAATTCTTCAAATCATGTCATGTAAACAATTTAGTTACTCACTGTTATAAATGAAGCTAACTAAACATAAACAAAGCTAACTGTAACTAAACGTAAAGGAAACAGGTAATTAAATTTTCTGTCAAATTATTTTAAGTGACAATTAAATTAGAATACACAAACATACACACACGTAGCATATAGGTAAAATTATATTGAAAAGTAGGTGTTCCTTTCTTTAGTTTTCTTTTATTATTGAACAAATACCTGTTGAACACCTACTATGTTCCTGAACTTTTCTGACATTAAAAATGCAGCAATCAATCTTGTTGCTTCTCACATTCAAGTTAGTGAAGACAGCTTTCAACAAATAAATAGAAAAATCAATGTATTTTTACTTATGATATATGTCAGGAAAAGTCTCTTTTAAGAAAGCACATGTATCAAAATATGACATGTACCTCATATTTATATACACCTATCAAAAACCCATAAAAAGGAAAAACCTTAAAAAAATGGAAAAGGCACAGTGGGTAGACATAGACACCTTTTTTTTTTTTTTTTTTTTAACTGGTTTTGAGCAAAGATGAGTTTTCTTTTTCTTTTTCTTTTCTTTTTTTTTCTGTTATACTTTAAGTTCTAGGGTACACGAGCACAACGTGAAGGTTTGTTACATATGTATACATGTGCCATGTTGGTGTGCTGCACCCACGAACTTGTCATTTACATTAGGTGTATCTCCTAATGCTATCCCTCCCCAGTAGATTCTTAAATAAAATGAGACAATTAGCTATGTTGCTTTCTGGAAGAAAAACCTCACAAGTCAAACAAAATAAAAGTGCAAAGACTGAGTCAGGACTATGTTTTTCACACTTGAGGATGGGCAAGAGGACCAGTGCTACTGGAGAGGATCAAGCAAGGAAGGAGTGATTGGTGTTGAGACCCAAGCAGCAGCCAAAATCCAGCTATTTCGGAGCAGTACAAGTCATGCGTAGGCTTTGGATTTTATCTCCAGTATTATCAGAAGTCATTGGAAGATATGGAGAAGGTATTGGAAGCTATGGAGAAAACATACACACACAACCAAAAAGAATATTTAACATTATAAAGATCCTAATGGCTGCTCCATGGAGAGTAGCCCATGTTGGGAAAGTAGGGAAGATAATGTGATGTGTTAGCAAAGTACATGTGCATGTTGGATGTGGTATTGTTTAAATTTTACTCCTGCAATACTGAGGGAAGAAATAAAGAAAAAAAGAATTAGAGAATAGGAAAGGAAAACATAATAATAGAGAAAATACAAATGATAGATTAGAAAAAGTGAATAACCAAAGGGAGGAAACTGTTTATAGAGAAGAGATAGAAGGACGTTCGGTGAATTGAATGTTAAGATGACTGTTAACTGGAATAGTGTTGTTTTCATCCATTACACTGCCATCTAATACTGTTTCTACTACTCCTTGAAATTCTAAAATGTATTGAAAAATCAGAAAATGCTGAAGCTGAAAGAAAACATAGTCTACCTCACAGTTTTCATGTGAGAAAGTTCAATTTGGAATAACCATATTCAAGATTATTAGTTGACTAGTGGCAGAGAGAGCATGATTTACCCCAAAATAGTTTTTAACTATTAAAATAATTAATAATAGTGAAGGATGAGAGCCAACGTCCTCATTACTGAGGAGGTATAGGCTTCAGATATGCCAGAAAATGAACTGCATTGTACCATACTTAGATTCAGAGACATCAGTATAAATTCATGTTTAGCTTAATAAAATAGAGACAGATACAAAAGTACAGCTATGTACATATACATGGGTTAGTACAGATACAAGTAGGTCTTTGTTCTGTCTACAGAGTATCAGAACAAATAGGTGGTGTGTGTGTGTGTGTGTATGTGTGTCCATGTTGTGTGTGTGTATAAACATTTATAATAAAGGAGTCCCTCATGCAAGATTATGGTGACTGACAATCCCAAGATTTTCAATTGGCAACTGAAATCGGAGGGAAACTGATGGTGCAGTTCCAGTCTAAATACTACTTATCCAGATATCTAGGGACCCTATGGCCGCATCAAGTTATTGCACAAAGTTAACCTTCACAAGTAGCATATAAAAAGGATGAGAAAAAGTTACCCTACAGCAGAGATATCTGGAAAACACTAAGTCACATGATATATGCCAACATCATCAGTAATAAATAATGATAATAGTACATACTCTTGATATGATGTGTTGAAAATTTCACTTCACCCCTGTGGTCACCCTTCACAAAACCCGTAACTCAAGTCTAGCCACGAGTAAAACTTTAGCCAAACACAAACTGGTGGACATTGTACAAAATATCTGACTAGCACTCATGAAAACTGGCAATGCAGGAACAAGAAAAATTTGATAAACTGTCACAGAGCAGAGAAAGCTAAGAAGAAATAAAGATTAGCATGGGAGTGGTGGCTCACTCTTGTAATCCCAGCATTTTGGGAAGTTGAGGCCAGAGGATCACAAAGTCAGGAGTTCGAGACCAGCCTGGCCAACACAGTGAAATCCTGTCTCTACTAAAAATATAAATATTAGCTGGGCATGGTGGCACGTGCCTGTAATCCCAGCTACTCAGGAGGCCAAGGCAGGAGAATCACTTGATCTCATGAGGCAGAAGTTGCAGTGAACTGAGATTGCACCATTGCACTCCAGCCTCGGTGACAGAGACTCTGTCTCAAAAAAAAAAAGAAGGAAAGGTTAAATGTATTCTGAATGGAATTATGGAATAGAAAACAGACATTTGAGTAAAACTAATGAAATTTGAGCTAAGTATACAATTTAATTAATATCAATATATCAGTATTGGGTCCCCAGTAGTAGTAAATGTATAGTAATGTAAGGTGTTAACAATGGAGAAACATTGAGAGCTTAAGGGAACTTGTGGATTATCTTCACTTCTTTTAAAAATCCAAAACTCTTCTAAAATAAAATGTTGATTAAAAATACAGAATGATAATTTTTTTTCTTATTTTTTTCATCCTATGTGTCTACTTTTTTATTATTTTTTTTATTATTATACTTTAAGTTCTAGGGTACATGTGCATAACGTGCAGGTTTGTTACATATGTATACTTGTGCCATGTTGGTGTGCTGCACCCATCAACTCGTCAGCACCCATCAATTTGTCATTTATATCAGGTAAAACTCCCAATGCAATCCCTCCCCCCTGCCCCCTCCCCATGATAGGCCCCTTCCCGAGTCCAAGTGATCTCATTGTTCAGTTCCCACCTGTGAGTGAGAACATGCGGTGTTTGGTTTTCTGTTCTTGTGATAGTTTGCTAAGAATGATGGTTTCCAGCTGCATCCATGTCCCTACAAAGGATGCAAACTCATCCTTTTTTATGGCTGCATAGTATTCCATGGTGTATATGTGCCACATTTTCTTAATCCAGTCTGTCACAGATGGACATTTGGGTTGATTCCAAGTCTTTGCTATTGTGAATAGTGCCGCAATAAACATATGTGTGCATGTGTCTTTATAGCAGCATGATTTATAAACCTTTGGGTATATACCCAGTAGTGAGATGGCTGGGTCATATGGTACATCTAGTTCTACATCTTTGAGGAATTGCCATACTGTTTTCCATAATGGTTGAACTAGTTTACAATCCCACCAACAGTGTAAAAGTGTTCCTATTTCTCCACATCCTCTCCAGCACCTGTTGTTGCCTGACTTTTTAATGATTGCCATTCTAACTGGTGTGAGATGGTATCTCATTGTGGTTTTGATTTGCATTTCTCTGATGGCGAGTGATGATGAGCATTTTTTCATGTGTCTGTTGGCTGTATGAATGTCTTCTTTTGAGAAATGTCTGTTCATATCCTTTGCCCACTTTTCGATGGGATTGTTTGTTTTTTTCTTGTAAATTTGTTTGAGTTCTTTGTAGGTTCTGGATATTAGCCCTTTGTCAGATGCGTAGATTGCAAAAATTTTCTCCCATTCTGTAGGTTGCCTGTTCACTCTGATGGTAGTTTCTTTTGCTGTGCAGAAGCTCTTTAGTTTAATTAGACCCCATTTGTCAATTTTGGCTTTTGATGCCATTGCTTTTGGTGTTTTAGACATGAAGTCCTTGCCCATGCCTATGTCCTGAATGGTACTACCTAGGTTTTCTTCTAGGGTTTTTATGGTATTAGGTCTAACATTTAAGTCTCTAATCCATCTTGAATTAATCTTCGTATAAGGAGTAAGGAAAGGATCCAGTTTCAGCTTTCTACTTATGGCTAGCCAATTTTCCCAGCACCATTTATTAAATAGGGAATCCTTTCCCCATTTCTTGTTTTTGTCAGGTTTGTCAAAGATCAGATGGCTGTAGATGTGTGGTATTATTTCTGAGGACTCTGTTCTGTTCCATTGGTCTATTTCTCTGTTTTGGTACCAGTACCATGCTGTTTTGGTTACTGTGGCCTTGTAGTATAGTTTGAAGTCAGGTAGCGTGATGCCTCCAGCTTTGTTCTTTTGACTTAGGATTGTCTTGGCAATGCAGGCTCTTTTTTGGTTCCATATGAACTTTAAAGCAGTTTTTTTCCAATTCTGTGAAGAAAGTCATTGGTAGCTTAATGGGGATGGCATTGAATCTATAAATAACCTTGGGCAGTATGGCCATTTTCACGATATTGATTCTTCCTATCCATGAGCATGGTATGTTCTTCCATTTGTTTGTGTCCTCTTTGATTTCACTGAGCAGTGGTTTGTAGTTCTCCTTGAAGAGGTCCCTTACATCCTTTGTAAGTTGGATTCCTAGGTATTTTATTCTCTTTGAAGCGATTGTGAATGGAAGTTCATTCATGATTTGGCTCTCTGTTTGTCTGTTACCAGTGTATAAGAATGCTTGTGATTTTTGCACATTAATTTTGTATCCTGAGACTTTGCTGAAGTTGCTTATCAGCTCAAGGAGATTTTGGGCTGAGACAATGGGGTTTTCTAAATATACAATCATGTCATCTGCAAACAGGGACAATTTGACTTCTTCTTTTCCTAACAGGATACCCTTGATTTCTTTCTCTTGCCTGATTGCCCTAGCCAGAACTTCCAACACTATGTTGAATAGGAGTGGTGAGAGAGGGCATCCCTGTGTTGTGCCAGTTTTCAAAGGGAATTTTTCCAGTTTTTGCCCATTCAGTATGATATTGCCTGTGGGTTTGTCATAAATAGCTCTTATTATTTTGAGGTACATTCCATCAATACTGAATTTATTGAGCGTTTTTAGCATGAAGGGCTGTTGAATTTTGTCAAAAGCCTTTTCTGCATCTATTGAGATAATCATGTGGTTCTTGTGTTTGGTTCTGTTTATATGCTGGATTACGTTTATTGATTTGTGAATGTTGAACTAGCCTTGCATCCCAGGGATGAAGCCCACTTGATCATGGTGGATAAGCTTTGTGATGTGCTGCTGAATCTGGTTTGCCAGTATTTTATTGAGGATTTTTGCATCGATGTTCATCAGGGATATTGGTCTAAAATTTTCTTTTTTTGTTGTGTCTGTGCCAGGCTTTGGTATCAGGATGATGTTGGCCTCATAAAATGAGTTAGGGAGCATTCCCTCTTTTTCTATTGATTGGAATAGTTTCAGAAGGAATGGTATCAGCTCTTCTGGCCAGGTGTGGGATATAATCTCCCGGTGTGCCCTTGCTTAAAGCGCAGTATTGGGGTGGGAGTTACCGGATTTTCCAGGTGTTGTGTGTCTCAGTTCCCCTGGCTAGGAAAAGGGATTCCCTTCCCCCTTGCACTTCCCAGGTGAGGCGATGCCTCACCCTGCTTCAGCTCTGGCTGGTCGGGCTGCAGCAGCTGACCAGCACTGATTGTCCGGCATTCTCTAGTGAGATGACCCCAGTACCTCAGTTGAAAATGCAGAAATCACCGGTCTTCTGTGTTGCTCGCGCTGGGAGTTGGAGACTGAAGCTGTTCCTATTCGGCCATCTTGCTCCGCCCCCCACAGAATGATAATTATTAAACTATATTTCAGTAAGTCATTTTACTCTGAAGAAAGAGAATAATCCTATGAATACCAAGTTACAATTTGGCTGGCCTCAGACTTTCTCAGAAATACTCACTGTTTAAGAACTTCTGTTCTTAATGTAATATGTTCAAAAATTGAGTAAAATAAATTTTAAACCAAAAGATGTTTATAGCAAAGTTCATAAATCAAATGTAAAGGACATAGTATGATTTATACATTATACAAACAAGGGGAAAGCATTTTAAACATAGGAAAAAACCATAAAAAATCCTTAAGGCACAAACTTTCTTAGAAAATATATTGTTTTTTTCTTTGTTGGTTTTCTTCAGTTGGAGTCTCACTCTGTCGGCAGGCTGGAGTGCAGTGGCGTGACTCGGCTAACTGCAACCTCCACCTCCCTGGTTCAAGTGATTCTCCTGCCTCAGCCTCCCAAATAACTGGGGCTATAGGTGCATGCCACCATGCCCAGTAAATATTTGTATATTTAATAGAGATGGGGTTTCACCATGCTGGCCAGGATGTTCTTGATC
The DNA here is from genome assembly GCF_009764315.1 of Trachypithecus francoisi. Classification (NCBI taxonomy): domain Eukaryota; kingdom Metazoa; phylum Chordata; class Mammalia; order Primates; family Cercopithecidae; genus Trachypithecus; species Trachypithecus francoisi. The sequence goes on along the minus strand of NW_022681463.1, from coordinate 51,542,602 downwards.
TCTTGAACTTGTGATCTGCCTGCATTGGCCTCCCAAAGTGCTGGGATTACAGGCATGAGCCACCTGAAAACGCATTGGCCTGTTTTCTTATGTGATCAATTGGATAAATGGTAGTTCAAACTAATTCTTGAATGGAGAGTTCATGATAAATAGTTTGAGCACCACATTTATTTCAGATGCATATATTATAAACAACTATAGAAATCAAGCAACCAACAAAATTTAATATTGTTTTTTGAATACTTAAATTTTTAACATTAACAATAGAATAAAAAAGAAGATAATATATTGGAGAATTAAATATGTACACCAGCTTTTCATCATTGTCCATAAATTTTAAATAAATCATATGACTTAAACTAGTTATGCCCCAAACTGCCAATTGTATACTATTTAAAAAGGCCATTCAGGGCCATGCCTCAGTCAACCATAAATTAATATTAGGAAATGCAGGGCTTTTTTAATGTTTAATTTTTAATTTTTGTGGGTACACAATAGATATATATATCTATGGATTACGTGGGATATTTTGTACAGACATACAATGTATAATAATCACATCAAGTAAACAAGCTATCCATCACCTCAAGCATTTATCTTTTGTGTTAAAAAGTCTAATTATACTCTTCTAGTTATTTTGAAATGTGCAATTAAATTACTATTGAATGTAATCATCCTGTTGTGCTATCAAAAACCAGATCTTATTTATTCTGGATAAAGAAAATGTGCTGCATATAAACAATGCAGAGCTTTTCATTTTGGTACAAACTTTTTCATTTATTTCTAAGATATTTATGTACATTAAATTACAGAGAAGGTAAGAGATTACCTGTTGCCCTCCCTTAGACAAGTCCTTGAAGTATGAACATCTGGCTAATCATTCTTGCAATCTGCCACTTTACTTCCCTCTTCATAAACTGATCTTTTTTTTTTTTTTGAGACGGAGTCTCGCTCTGTCACCCAGGCTGGAGTGCAGTGGCCGGATCTCAGCTCACTGCAAGCTCCGCCTTCCGGGTTTACGCCATTCTCCTGCCTCAGCCTCCCGAGTAGCTGCGACTACAGGCATCCGCCACCTCGCCTGGCTGGTTTTTTTGTATTTTTTAGTAGAGACGGGGTTTTACCGTGTTAGCCAGGTTGGTCTTGATCTCCTGACCTCGTGATCCGCCCGTCTCGGCCTCCCAAAGTGCTGGGATTACAGGCTTGAGCCACCGCGCCCGGCCATAAACTGATCTTTTGATCTCTTTTATCCCTTTAGAGGTCTGTCTTATGAATCTATCCATCAAATTACAAACTCCAGGACTTACTAATATTTTTTGACAGGCGGCCATTATCTGACCTTGGTAGCCTATCTAGAATTCTGATTCTTATACTCCTCAGTATTTCTTCTTGTCTCTTGAAGACTCATTGTTTCATACAACAATATGTGTGTTGCATGCACATCCAAATCTCAAACACCTGATTAATACTAAGCCACATACACAGACACACACAAATATACACACATTCAGTCTTGTAATGAGATCTCTGGATATTAAAACATGCTGTAACAGGTAGATACATACTTTTTAAATCTAAGTTTCAAAGAAATAACTGAAGTTTATAGTAACAATGTCAAAGAAAAAAAATGCACCAGAAGGAGTTGACAGGCAAGGAAGACATTACATTAGACTACTATAATCCAGGGAGAGATTGAACTCAGCTCCTCTGAAACAAAAGGTATGAGGATTTTTAACTGCTGAGGTGAGCTAGTGGAAAAGATGTTAGGGGGGAGTTTGGACAAAATGATTAGGTCATCAATGTTTATTAATTGTTGCTTATAGAAGTTAGGCTCCTGCCCTCCCACAGAGACTGGGAGATAGGGACCCTATCTACTTCAATGATTTTATTTCAAAAGACTGTCTTCCAGGTTCTGCAGAAAGAAATTTTTGGCTTGTAAATTAACAAGAGGCCAGAAGAAGATTTACATTTCAAAGGGGCACAGAAAGAATTTGCAGTTGCAAGTTTTCTAAAGTAAATTATCCAAGAGAGACCAGGGACCTAGTGTCAGGAAGAAGACTGTCACTCTAAAGTTTAATCAAGTTGGAAATGACATTAAATTAGAAAAAAACTTTGTCTGCATTGGTTTTCCTCTACATATATAGTGTTGTTTGTTTAGTATTAAACTAAATGCTGATGCATAATGAATTCAATTACTGAAATTTTATATTTTGACTTATAAAACGTTCAAAAAGATATCAAGACTTACAGTTTTAATGAACATTGGTATATATTTTACACAGAAATATTTTGTTAAAACAAATGTGAGCAAATGAAAATTTCTCTTCATTTATTTATTTGAATGTTTATGTTTGTTTAAACTCATTGATTTTGTTTTAAAACCTGAGTTTAGAAAGTAATAGTTTTAACTTTTTGGGAGAAAAACGCAGAATGATATGCAGTAACACACACACACACACAAAGAAAAATTTTGTGTAGATGATTTAAAACAACAAAAATTACTAAGCTATGGGACACAATTATTATTTTTCATCACTAATCAGAAGTTTGAGTAGAAAAGGGAAAATGGCAATGTTTCTTTCTCTGCACCTGTTAGTGAACCTTAAATGTCCATCAGTGTGATTACTACTGACATGAACTTTTCACTGACATAGATTCCCCTTGAGGACATGTGTTGTTCCCATGATATGATGGGCAGTATGAGCAAAATATAGGCTGGACGTAGTCACATGGAGAATCTGGAGCAAAAACCAGGCCAAAAAGTATTTCAACCTTCATTAAGCATTTCAAAAATTGAGCAAATATAGAGAAGGAAGAGAAGTTTATGTTCTAGGACTGCCTATAGCCTAGAGGCCTATAAGCCATAAGGCTCTTGAGTTGCTAGATCACTTAGGTGATCATGAAAATGTAAAACAAATTGCTAAGTTTTAACATATGAAAATAATCTTTGAACAACATCCATCTAAACACTGAGTGAAAACAGCACAACCATAAATACCATGGATCTGGTATTTGAAGTGATAACAAAACCTACTTGGTTTCAGTATAAAAAGCAAAAAAAAAAAAAAAGGGATAAATATCTATTTGTTATCAATATGAAAATGTAGGAATATATGGACACTAAATTCACATAGCAGGAGAAAGGTATTTAAAAATAAAATGTTAAACTTCTAAGTGAATCCACTAAAAATAGAAATAAGATAGTGATTACAGATATTTTGGAGAAAACTGTATATAGAAAAGTGCAATATGCAAAACTTGAACAAACCAATATAATGTATAAAAAGTATAAAGAATGCAAAAAGAAAACATATTAATAAAATGTATGAAAATAAATGGGAAAACCAAAATCAAGTATGTGAAATTAAAACAAGTGTAAATGTCTTATTCATTAATAAACAGAGATTATATATTGGAGTAGACATGATTCAGCTGTATGCCATTTTCAACTCTTCTCAGCACTCATTTTTTAAAGAAATAGTAGAATTAGAAATGAACAATAGTAAAAGGTTAAAACAGTTAAATATTTTTCCCACTCATCCTGATCCCTAGGATTCTGTGCCCTAAAGGCAAACATGTTATCAGTTAATTACATTTTTCCAGAGGTAATGTTTCATATGTGAAAATGTATATGTGAAAAACAACATAGCAATTGATAGTCACATAAATATAACAGATATATTAAAAAATGAATTACAAAATATAATTAACTTCTGAACAATACAGGGATTAACAGCACCAACACCCCATGCAAGAGAAAATGGGTGTGTAACATTTGACTCCCTCAAAACTTAACTAATAGCCTACTCTTGACAGAAACCTTATCAATAACATAGTCAATTAACACACTTTATATGTTACATATATTATATACTGTATTCTTACAATAATGTAAGCCAGAGGAAAATGTTTTTAAGAAAACTGTAAAGAAGAGAATATGTATTGACTATGCATTAGATGAAAGTGGGTAAAAGTCTTCTCATCATCTTCATTTAGAGTAGACTGAGGAGGAGGAAGTAGAAGAGATGATCCCATCCTCTCAGGGCTGACAAAGGCAGAAGGAAATCCACACATAAATGGACCTGCACAGTTAAAACCTGTGTTATTCAAGGGTCAACTGTAATTTCTTCCCTACTGTTCAAATATTAATGAAAAAAGCAACTGCACAATGGTTATTGTTGGATAAAATAACATTAGTTATAAAATCTGTAAGTAAGATATGTCTGAAAGAAACCATAGAAAACAATTTAGCTTATACGTTAACCTTTTGCGAGGAGCTATGCTGTTGTTTAAAACTCTCATGCAATGAACTACTTCTGGTGTAATACTCTTTAAAATCACTGATGGTTTTGTTTCCTAAGTAGTATGGTAAGATTTTTGCATTTTTGTCAAAATTGCAGTTTAAATTTTTGTGTTCTAACTTTTTTGAAAGAGGTTTTTTTGTTGTTGTTGGTTTGTTTTTGTTTTTGTTTTTGTTTTTTTTGAGAGGGAGTCAGTCTGTCGCTCAGGCTGGACTGCAGTGGCGCAATCCCGGCTCACTGCAAGCTCTGCCTCCCAGGTTCACGCCATTCTCCTGCCTCAGCCTCCCGAGTAGCTGGGACTACGGTGCCCGCCACCATGCCCCGCTAATTTTTTGTATTTTTAGTAGAGACGGGGTTTCACTGTGTTAGCCAGGATGGTCTAGATCTCTTGACCTCATGGTTTGCCCGTCTCGGCCTCCCAAAGTGCTGGGATTATGAAAGAGAATTTTAACCTAAAAAAGATAATTAAGAATCTTTTAATCTAATAAATTTATCTTGAATAAGTTATAGGGCTTGAAATCTATTTATTATTAGTGGCATATAAGAGACCCTGCTATATATAAGCCGAAAAATATACTCTAATACAAGAAAATATGGAAACCCAAACCTATCTAATATCCAACTTGCTTATGGACTGAAGTATTCGGAAGATAGAATTCAATAGTTGTGTAAGTTTTAGGCAGGAAAAGATTCATCATTCAATCTTGCGTAACCATGTGAAAATAGATTTGTAGAGGCTCACAGCAAAAAGAGTTTAACTTTTAATCCAGCTCCTCTATTCTAAGGCATGTTATTCTAAAAATGCACAGTTTCTTTTCTCAATCTGCTGTTCTTTGGGGAAGGACTTGGCAACTTTCTCTCCAAAGAAATCAGAAAACTGAAGCCAGGGAAACTAGCCACTGAAGAGAGGGGGAATTCAGGAAAGCAAAGAGACAAAAAGGGATCTCCATCTTTTGTCTACCTGTAATTTTGACTGACTCTGGAACTGCCTGTACAGAACGGCTAAACTAAATACAGAGTATGAACTTAGATAAGAGTTGCTGCCCAAGAAATAGAGTCACAAGTTCAAGTTCATAAAGATAACTCTTTGTAAATTCAAAAGAAACACGCTCCTTTAGACCAAAAATTATCGTAACGGACTCTAAACTCTCTGAAAGGGTATAATGTGTAGGATATAACTTAAAGTTGCCTAACATAGGAAGAGCAAAGCAAACAAAACACATCCCAACAAAAAAGAAAAATCAAGTGATATAGACACTGAGATAACCCAAGTGTTAAAAATGGCAGTCAGCAATTTACTATATGTACTTAAATCATAATGACAATACCAGTGAAAAAGCGAAAGAATTTCAGGATAAATATAAATTTTCCAGTGTACAGAAGAGAAAAAATATTTCCAACTACACCAATATCTTTGAGATAATATAAATTGATTAAACATGTACTTAGTTGGTGTTATAGAGAGGGAGTGTATATTAGAATAGAAAAAAATTTGAAGAAATAACGGCTAAATTTTTCCCAAATTTCATGAATGCCAGAAATTTACAATACTAGTTTTATTGAATATGTTAATGTTTCCACTTCACCTTCAAAAACGACCCGGACTGGTTAACACATTATATATAGTAAACTGGATATAAAACAGATACTTACATAGAGTCAAGTTTGCATTGTTTGTTACTTAAGTTTCCCCTGAATTGAAATATATACACAACATAGAATACAATGAATATGTGAATGCTCAATATACAAATTAAGATAATTTTACACTAAGCTCTACATTTGCTAAGTTGAATTGGCTCCCAAATTATAAAAACTATTAAATACCGTTTGCTGACTTTGAATAAACAGATTTTCATGCCCTGAGACAGCTTTTTTATGATATGGTACCATTGGAAGGTGAGATATCAGGTTCATATCATCTAGCCATAATATGAACATTCTTTCAATTTTAATTAAAATATTAATACTCTGTGTCTTGTCGAAAACAAGTTTTGGAATATATTTGGAATTCAGTATCTAGTCACTTTCCAAATTGGATGGCACACATGCTAAACACCTTGAAACCACGTTTTCACAAAAATCTGCGAGCTGAATGATCCTTTCTCAATATATGATCCAGGAATGATCCTTCCTTTATGTGAAGGAATAATATATGAACAAATGATCCTTTATATGAAGATATAAAATTCACTTCTCAAATAATAAAATAATTTTAATTTTGAGAACATGTTTTGTCTCTCTGTTTTATTATTTGCTTCACTTTTGACTGAAGAGTCTTAAACCTATTTGTTGATCAAGTCCCAGCAAAAAGATTAAGATGAGAAAAATTTGTTGAGACATGAGAAAGCAATAAAAAGAGATACATTGATGGAAAATTATAAATATTTATAATATACATTGATTTCAATAGAAATTTAAACAGATATAATTAATTTAGAATGCTAAACTTCTTATTTGAACCTTATTTTATTAAGTTTGATAGAACTATACTATTCTCACACTAAAACCTATGCTATTCCAGTACAAACCCATCTTATAAGGGATACATTTGTGGGTATTGAGTATTAGTAAATAATTATAGCTAAACATAGTAAACTTAGTAAATTAATGATAGTTACTATCATTAATTCTGACTTATCTATTGGGTCATTATTTTGGAGATAAATATTTAATTATTTTCATGTATGAGCAAATCTTATCCTGTCTGTGGATTAGGTTATGACTTCCATGTGTTATATACATAAACTAATGGAAAATAATTCTACTGAGATTCTTTTTCTTTTTTTTTTTTTTTGAGACGAGTCTCATACTGTCACTCAGGCTGGAGTGCAGTGGCTCACTGCAACCTCTGACTCCTGGGTTCAAGCTATTCTCCTGCCTTAGCCTCCCAAGTAACTGGGACTACAGGTGCCCACCACCATGCCCAGCTGATTTTTTGTATTTTTAGTAGAGACGGGGTTTCTCCATGTTGGACAGGCTGGTCTCAAACTCCTGACTTCAGGTAATTCGCCCTCCTTGGCCTCCCAAAGTGCTGGGATTACAGGCATGAGCCACTGCACCTGGCCAATTCTTCTTATATTTAAACCTAATATGGACTGCTGTATTTGTGGAAAATAATATGGATGGAAAATAATTCTACCAAAAATGCTTTATAATTATTAATGGGACACTATAAATAATGTTTTATCTTGATATCCCTAGCAAATGTGGCTGAGCAAAAAATTAACTGACAATTCTCTATATGTAAGTGCAAACCCAGCAAATATAGAGGAAAGGAAAAGAAGAGTGAAGGATCATTTATGGAGAATAAACACAACATGTTTCATTAGAAGTCTTGCTTATTGGAAATAACTATGAAAAGAAAAATGCATACACATTTATGGCAGCACAATTCAAAATTGTAAAGATAAAGAACCAACCTAAGTTCCAGTCAACCAATGAGAGGATAAAGAAAATGTCTACATACACCATGGAATACTAAGCCATAAACAGGAACAAACTCATGTTTTTTCCAGCAACTTGGATGGAGCTGCAGGCCGTTATTCTAAGTGATATAACTCAGTAATGAAAAAGCAAATATCATATGGTCTCACTTATAAGTGAGAGCTAAGTTATGAGGACAAAAAGGCATAAGAATGACATAATGGACTTAAGGGACTCGGGGAGAAGGTTGGGAGGGAGGTTGTATAAAAGAATACTTATTGGGTACAGTCGTACACTGTGGTTTTTGTACACGGTGATGGTTGTAAAAAAAACCTCAGAAATCACCACTAAAGAACTTATCCATGTAATCAAAAACCACCTGTATCCCCAAGCTATTGAAATTAACAAGATTAAAAAATAAACATAAATAGAGAAAAAACACTCTGTACCTTAAAAAAATAAAGATAAAAAGTCTCGCTTTTTGTTTGTGCAGTAGCACCCCTTGTAGCAGTGCCACATGTCACGTCCCCATTGAGGTTTTATAAAATCAGAGAACCTCAAAGTAATCTCCTGGGAAGGAGAATAGGAGGATTATTTTTAGAAATATTTTTTCTTGGCTGGGAGCAGTGGCTCATACCTGTAATCCCAGCACTTTGGGAGGCCGAGATGGGTGGCTCATCTGAGGTCGGGAGGTCGAGACCAGATTGACCAACATGGAGAAAGCCTGTCGCTACTCAAAATACAAAAAAAAAAAAAAAAAAATTAGCAGGATTGGTGACGCCTGCCTCTAATCCCAGCTACTCGGGAGGCTGAGGCAGGAGAATCCCTTGAGCCTAGGAGGCAGGGATTGTGGTGAGTCCAGACTGCGCGATTGCACTCCAGCCTGGGCAACGAGAGTGAAACTCCATCAAAAAAAAAAAAAAAAAAAAATTCTTTTATTGGTTAAATCTGCCTCATTTGGTGCAACTGACTTTCAGGTAAGAATGAGGGTCTCTCCTTCTCCATAAGTTCTGCATCGTGTGGATAATGTTCTGTGTTAACAGTGGTGGTGAACTGAAATCAATGATTAAAAAAGAGCAATGTTACATTCAGAACGAGAAGTAAACCATGTGTCTGATTCTGGAATAAGAGTGGATAGGGAGGCAGGTAGGGCCAATCAAATCTGGGATAAAATTTTAGTTGAGTCATTCTGCCTGATCTCATATGGCAACAAGATGTACCGACTCTTTCTATAGAGGCATCAAATAAGTCTCATCCTATAAGTTGACGGCCAGTTGCAGCCTCCTAAAATGATTTAAAACGGGTTAACATGTCAAGCTATTCACTCCAAGATTGCAGTTGATTCTGGTACTCATCAGCTGTAGTGAGCTTATATGTCTACAGACATACATATACACACTGTTAATCTGAAAGCAATGAAAACTATTTCAGAGAGACTATGGTATAATATTAGGATTCCAAACTGAAGATATTTCAAAACTTTGTTTTTCTGCTTTAATTTGATTCTATTTTTCAACTTTGCTTTGTATGTACCTTAATATAAACATGCTTTTCTATTTTGCCTGTATAGTTATCCTTCCAGATTAGGAGCAATGCTTCACATTATTAGAAAGTCCTTGCTCATTACTGCTATATCTACCTTTGCATATCCCAGATAAATTTCTGTAATGTTCGAAGCCTAGATTAATTATTTAAGCAGAAGGACAATGACAGTTCACTAAATTCAGAGTCAGTAAATCTTACAGAGAACAAACTATACAGGTTTACAAATTGTGTGAATTTCCAGAGTTGATACGTGGGACTGTATATCTTTGGGTAAAAATTCAAATTAATTTTAAAGCTAAAAACACTAGTAATTCACTGTAAATATACCTTAATGTTAAGCAATTAATCTTAAAGACATATTATTTTAACAAGTGTGTAACACTAGATTAGTTAACAGGAAGTATACAGATTTAGCTAGAAAGAATAACATTATTATTGGTAACAAATACAAATCTGAAAAACTGTACAATAATTATTATTGGTAACAAATTACTGTATTTAAATTTGAAAGTATTTCAAATATTTCTATAGACAATAATACAATATAAAATCATCTACCATTACATTTTCCATATAGTTAATCTTAAGAAACATTGATAAGTGATCATGTATGTCTAATATTTATTGAGCGATGAGATATTAGACTTGATACACATCTATTTTAACTCTATTTCACAAAAGCCAGTGACTCAGTAATAGTGAATGCCCATTATCAGTAACTCTGTATTTAAGACTAGGTCTTTTGCCAACAAATTCTTAAGAATAGCATTGTATCACTTTGTTTAGTAAAGTGTGTATTTTCTCTGATATAAACAATATTTAATGTTATCATATTTGGACTCTACCATACTATCTTTTGATATGATTTGGAAAATACACTTACTAGGTTATTTCAAAATAAAACAATACGTAATTTTAGGAATTCGGTTTCAAATTGCTTGTCATAGCATTTATTCACCACAATCAAGAGGGGGAGTTTCAGACAGATCTGTATTCCAATTGAAGCTTGACCACTTGATGGAAAAGCTATTGATGCAGTAGAGGCCTTAGTTTGCTTTCCTGAGATATAATACTTTATACTGCAAGATGATGCAAAGGTGAAATTAGAATGAAGCTAAATCACAAACTATCACTTTCCAAAATATAATAAAATTATTTGATGATGGCACAATGAAATGGACATACCTTGTTTTATGATTTTTTGAAAAATGTATCAATTAAAAAGAAGCAAATCAACTTTGAAGCTAATGAAGTTTAATCTAAAGGGCAACTCACTTTTATGAAGACCTACCAAAGCTTTCTAATTAAGCATGCACAGTTTTGAATTCTATGTCTCACCAAAGATTCCCACAGTGCACAACATTTAGAACTGGCAAAACATGAATATTCCCCTTTGCTTATGATAGAAACAGGAAGTTCTGGAATGGTTCCGAGGGCTCCTAAATTCATTGCTACTCACCACAATCTCCATTTGTGAAACTCCTAAGAATTCTTATATAGCCTCTATGTGGGGATGTAATAGAGTGTGAAGATTATATTTCCTCTCTTTGGAAAGGGACAATTAAATAAAGGACAAGAGACAAAGGAAATAAAGGATATGAATAACCATGCCTAAATACTTTCTTGAATAGAACTGAAATTTCTTTGTTCATGTTGACTTGGAGAATAATCCGAAATCTGAGATAATTCAGTCTTTGGGATATACTCCCTAACTAAGTAGTAGTAGTCTTAATATGGTTTATTTAACTATTCAAAATCTTGGCCAGAGCTAAGACATCTTGTTAAGCACTACATGGAGGGTAGATTGAGTTCATTTTACTCTACTTTTCTCATCTTTACCTTTGCCTCCTTCTATTTGTTCCCTCTTAGATCTCCCTAAATTCAGACTACATAAACTTTGATAGAGTATGAAACAGCACTCAAACCGTAGCTCCACTGTGGAAAAATAAATAAATAAATAAATACATACATACATACATAACAAAAACCTCAGATGAGGTGGAAAGAGGATCAAAGAGAAGTCACACATTTTTATAAAAATGAGATATTCCGAGCCTGGGATGCACTCTCAGGAGCTCAGCTGATCTGGGAGGAGAAAGCACCACCTTCTCTTGTTCCATTTTCCCCATGGAACAATGCACCAATCAATGGCCAGGCGTGTCAGTTCAGACTTTGGGATCATCTCAATGTTGCAGGATCCTCAAACAAAAAGCTAAGGCAGTTTTATGGACCATGGAGTCCAGGAGAGGGAGAAGGGGAAGGGCTAGGACTGGAAAGTATTGAATACTGAGTCAGGGTAGAAAAAGTGTCTTTAAGTTTCCGCATTCCTCCCTCCCACTCACATCCTTTTTAAGGAGTCCTCAGCAGATGCACCTAAAGATCTCTGTCCGAGGCATCAGACAAAGACGAAGAGGTGGGAAGATTCCTGAACTAGGACTGCAAATATATGTAAGAATATGACCAGCCAGGAGTGCCTGAATCCTTGACCTGGCTTTCTTCAAAGATTGCAGTTCATATTCTGTATACCAAGATTGGTGTGAGGATGGCAACATTCACTGTGAAACCTGTCAGGTAAAGCATTTGAAATTGCTTACACTTCAGCAAAAAATACTGGAAAGTTTTTAACCAGCAGCTGGATTCCTCATGAACCAAAAAATATCACCAAGTGAAAGAGAAAAAGGCTGGCAAATTACGGAAACATGCTTAAGAAAGAAAGAGAAAGAATGAGAAAGGAAAAAAAGGAAGAGAGAGAAATAAAGTCAGATGTGAAAATAACGAATAATTAAAAAAAAATTCTTCAGAGCCTGTGATACTATAGAATAGCTTAAGATAAACATGATAAGTTAAAAATTACACTCAAATTGTAGGCCAAAAAAAAAAAAAAGTAGTAAACGTGCCGGGGTCCAGCCCTAGCGTGGCCAAGGTACCCAAAGGGGAGAGGCAAGGTGGCGAGAGACAATAAAGACACTAGACACAACATATAAGAGGACACAGACAAGACTGCAGCCCAGCAAAGGGCTGACAGCCCCGAATGATTTTTACTATAGGCTTATATAGTATTTTATAGAACAATTGTCAATCAGTAGAGCATCAGGTGATTACATAATTATATATAGAACAATTGTCAATCAGCAGAGCATCAGGTGATTACATAATTATATATAGATTATCAGGATATTTTCAGAAGTTCATCAAGAACAGTTCTCTTCATGGATGGTCAGTTTGTTCTTCTTTCCTTGGTTACCTTTTTTGGGGAATCTTGATCTTCTTTTATGAAACTAGATAAGCAAGCCTTAATGGTTAACATAACAAAGTCTTATTTCAGACTTGGTGGCTCTTGCGGTTACAGGTGCTAAACAGGACTATTGAAGTAAACCTGTGTGGCTTTGAGGAAAAGGTTGCAGGGACAATTACAGCAGCACAATTGTTTATAAGCTTTGAACTGACGCAGCAGTTTCTTAAAGTGTATAGAGTGCAAAGTTATATTTTAACATTGATTGTATAACTATGTACAACAATTTTCCTTTCTTTTGTTTAGGGCACCAAGTTTAACATCCTTGTCTTCTTTTTGTATTCCACAAACTCAAATCTTTTCATGGAATTAACCTTTTATTTATTTACACCATTCTTTCACTATATATATACAATCCCCTGAATATGAAATAAGATGGGAACTTTACCATGACAAATTGTGCATATAATTTCTGCCTTTAGGGGGATACCATATTTCCCTTTCTCTTATGTTTTCCCATCACATATCCCCACTGGCCATTAACCCATATTGAAGGGACAGGCCCAGGGCCAAATTTTCCGAGGGTAATGTGGTGAGATTTCTCTTCTATCTTTCCAGCTCATGGGAATTGCCTCGTTTTCCAGGATCTGGAGTGGGGGTGGGCAGTACTAATACCGAATGAGTAACACTCCCCAGACCTCACCGTGAATCCCCTCCAATAGTTGTCTGCATATATATGATCAACTGAATGCAAAGCAAAATAGCACAGAGTATTCCAGCGATACAGAAGAGCCATCAGCACCACCTGCTGCATAGGCCTTGGAAGTGGCCTTGCCAACATCCAGAGGGTTCTGAGCCTTGCTCAGGAGCAGCCTTATGCGATCAGGGTCCGGGCCGTCCCTCTCCTGCATGGCCTGCGCCATAAACGACTGAAATTATTTATTTTAGCTTCATAAATTTTCTTAATTTGTACACTAACTTCAATGCAATGAGACTCAAAACTATAAGATTTCTTATAACTCAGAGTTGAAATAATTTAGAAAAAAGGAATTTTCACCCAAAGGTACAAGTTAAGGATGAAATTAACATAGTTATAGTGATGGTAAATACATTATAGATATCAAATAATAAAACTAAAGAAAGCAATATATTTGATGAACTGACAAAAAATCCAAAATAAAGATAATTAGAGTATCTGTGGAGAACATACAAATGAAATGGGAAAGGCATTTAAAAGATGTCAGAAAATGAAAACAATGTTCTGAAGTAAACACTGTATTTTCAATACAAATAATATAGGATGTGTGTGTATGTGTGATTACAGAATGATAAATGACTATATACATATACATATATTTATATACACAAACACATATATTTGCAATAAATGGATTGAGAAAAATTATTAGAGTATCTAACGAGAAGAAAAGGAAGCAATTTACTTACAATTTATGGAAGGTGTTAAGCAGATGGGCCTCAGGCTCACTCACAGAATTTCATTTTTGAGGAGAGAAGATGTATCAAGTTATATAAAATGCTAAGAGTTTCTGTATTCCAATAATATTTAACCCAAACATAATGTTATTCAGTTAGAAATGCAATATAATTTTCAAATATAAAGCAGTTGTGAGAAAAACATGGATAAAATTTAATTATTTAAAACATAATTCAAATTAATAAAGGGATAAGAATAGTTAACTTGTATTTTATTTGAAAGTTGAAACTGGTATTAAATGGTTGCTACAATATTAATTAAAATACAGAATACATTTTTCATAATTTGTGATAATCTGTAACAATGTAATTCACAGTGGTTGAAATCTAAAGTGAGGGAAAGTGTTGGCAAGAATTAAAGTGATAATTGTATCTTACTTATTAATAAGGAGTCCATATACACTATTCATTTATATATTTTATATTTATATGTAAAAATATAAATAAAATAATGGAGCACCAGCCTCTTAATATTTTGTATAATCTATATTTTTAACCACATAAGGATATCTTAAAAAATAACACCTCCCTAGGTAATAATTTTGAATTTTTCTACATCAGTTAAAATCCATGTAATAAGTATGTATCAGTGTTTCAAAGTGAAAACAAAGACACACATAATATATTGCTGCATGAAAAGGAAAAATATATCATATTTACAACTTATTTTTATATACTATATATTTAGGTATATATAAAATAAAAAAGCTGTTTATGATGTATTTAAAGAAAAATATGTTAATAGTATTTATTCCCATATTTTACCAATATTTTGCCCATGCATTCCATAGTAGTGCTACTTAACTAATTCTATTAATAATTCATTTGAAAACCAAATTGTTTTTACAGGAAATACCATATTCACATCAATATTTTAGCAGATTATGTAATATTTGATTAATTAAAGTAACAGTACAACTGTCATAAATTAGGAAAACATATAATGTATACTTTGGAAACATTCAATTCAATGTACAAAATGAGAAGTGTACAAGGGATATAGAAAGTTGTTACCTGTTCTTAGTATGTAAAAGTGTTAATACTATTTCCATATTCCACAGAATGAGAAAGAAAGTAAATATCAATTGCAGGAGAAGGGGAGAGAGAGTGAGAGAGAAACAGGAAAACTAAGATAAAGTGTGTTATGCTTTGGCACAAAAGACCTGAAACAAAATTAATATTTGCTCAAAACATTAAAAAATGTGTTATTTTAGTTCACTTGGTTATGAACATGAAAGTGCACTTACCTAGAAACCTTGCTCTTGATATGTTTTTAAAATATTCTCTTTAAAGCTTCAAGATTAGGAAAAAGTGTTGCACAGTCAACAATATATTTAAAATGTAGGTTTTATTATGATTTAAGTCATTGGAACAATGAGATGCCAATTTAAAAGATTAAAGTCTAAAATAGGTGCTCCTGGTGGAGGGTTTTGACTGCAAGTTGTCCAGGTTCTTGGCATTTTGAACACAGAATTGGGCAAAACGAACAGCAAAGCAAGGAAAGAATGGAGCAACAAAATCAGTGATTTATTGTAATCAAAGTATGCTCCATAGGGCGGGAGTAGCCCGAGCAGAGGCTGAAGGGCCCTGGTTACAGAATCTTCTGGGATCCAAATACCCCTTAGAAGTTTCCAACTGGCCACTCCGTGTACACCCCATGCAAATGAAGTAGTGGCCCGCAGTCTGATTGGTTGTGGAAAGCAACCAGAGGCTGAAGCTAACTTATAAAGTTATACTCCTATGCAGACATCTGATTGGTTGCGGAAAGCAACCAGTCAGAGGTACCTTCAATTTTCCATCTGCGAGGCAAGAAGGTAGGAGTGGTGAGGTTGCAAAGGGAGTAGACTGTGGTCCTTTTGTTACTTAGGTGTGGAAAGTTGGGATTTTCCTTTCGATTTAGGTCTAGGAAGTTATCGTGAACCGGCCTTTGATTCCCTTCCTCCAGACCCTATTCTCCTGCCTCATAGGCGCTAAACTTTTTCATTTGAGTTGCTGTCACATTTATGTTTTCTGTGTGTTTGATGGCTTGTGTGTCAATGTCTGATGAGAATAATTACGATGCTGTCGTTTCTGTGCCAGATGCTGGGGCACACTCTAGATCTTATTTACCATTTTGCGAAACCATTTTTGATGACCTACGGGGCAAAACCAAAATAGACTATTCTGAAAAGACACGTTCAATGGAGCATACATATTTTCATGAAGTATGTGGCTAATTCTTGTATCAGAAAATTGGCAATTTTCTTTAAAAATCTACTGTTGTTTCTCAACAACACTTGAAGGGTGTTTAGATTTTCAGTGTGGAAAATCAGTATTTTTGAAATACAGATAAAAAATCAGAGAGAGTGAAATAGACTCCAGGAAATAAGAAAGGTTTTTTCCCCCCTCTACGTTCAATCTTTTGCACCTGTCAACAGCAAGCCTATCTCTATAAATTCTACTATGATACAAAACATTTTGATGTTTTACATTGCCATGGATCAAAAGACAAACTTGAGGAATTCTTTTTAAAAATAAGCCTTTGATAAAGAGTGATAAATCATTAATCATGGAAAAATGATGTGTCTTCCCTTTTCACAAGGACTCAGCGGGAAAGTTCCTATTTTACCACAAAGGCAGCTATAGACAAGAGAACCAGAAGAAAGTCCTTTCTAACCCATAACAGGATGGCAGAGACTGAGAAAGAAAATATTTTCTTGGCCGGGCGCGGTGGCTCAAGCCTGTAATCCCAGCACTTTGGGAGGCCGAGACGGGTGGATCACAAGGTCAGGAGATTGAGACCATCCTGGCTAACATAGTGAAACCCCGTCTCTACTAAAAAATACAAAAAACTAGCCGGGCGAAGTGGCGGGCGCCTGTAGTCGCAGCTACTCGGGAGGCTGAGGCAGGAGAATGGCATAAACCCGGGAGGCGGAGCTTGCAGTGAGCTGAGATCCGGCCACTGCACTCCAGCCTGGGCAACAGAGCAAGACTCTGTCTCAAAAAAAAAAAAAAAAAAAAAAAAAAAGATTTTCTTGAAGACTCTAGAGTGGTTTTCATATAAAACTCATGGACTAACTTCAAGTTTCCTTGAAATTTTACTTGGAAGCTTTATTTTTTTATGCTATGTTTCAGATTCATTATATGTAGACCACATTTCTGAGATAACTTAGTATCTAAATTATACACATATTTGAAACAATTGAATTACAGATATTGTGTTATTTAATTTTACACATTCATTGAAAGACCAACTGGTTTCTTGAGCATTTACTATGAGCCTTTATGGGACTTGTAATTAAGGAGAGATAAATTTTATATTTAAAAATGTAAATATACATAATGTAAAACTGTGAAGAGAAATTTGAAAGAAAAAATGTCATAATAAGAAATGGTTATGTAAATTCCAGAGGGTGAATTTCTAAAACAACAAATGATGTATTTCAGAAAATGAAATAGTAGTTTTTCCTTAGTGTTTTTTTCCATTTATCAAATCCCCACATTATACAAAGCTCTGTATTGTACCAGTAGTAAATTACCAATGCCATTTATCTTCCTTAATGCATAATAAAAAGTATAGATTTGTACTCCTAAAAGAAATCTCAATTACTTCACATGCTATTACCGCTCTTTCACAAATCTGGCAACTAATACTCAGATATTTATTATATATCAATATATTTAATCATTTAAAAGTAGCCTTTACATATATATGCACACATATACATGCATAGATGTATATACATGTGTAATTTACAAACAAATTTTCAAAATTTTTGTTATATATACATATATTATAATGTATTGATAACTTAATAAAGATTAATTAAGCTAATATATAAGAAAGTTTATATTATTTATTGATTACACAATTCTGGACAAAATATTTATAAATTTTTGTAGTGCTCTTTTTGCTCATAAGCTGACTGCAATATGTGAATCAAGTAAATCAAAGTGCCTCATTGTTAATAGCTTCATGGATTAAACAAGGAATTAAGGGAAGAGTAGCTGTACCCTCATCTTGATTTTGACAGCTCATGAATTACTAATACTTTCTGGATTAAAATATATATTACTGGAAATTATTTGATTAAATAGTTAATGTTGTGATATTTTCACAACGGAATGTTTTAATTTAGTCTAGATGGCATTCTGTATGCCATTTCTGATTTTAAGGTTATGAAGTATGTTTAAATAAAAAGATGTGTGTGACATATATTTATATAATCCTGCTTCTTGAGATAACAATGGCTATTATTTTTGAGATTTTAATTAGTATATTTATCTGAGAAATATCAACAATGGTAATGATTGTAATAAAGCAGAAAAATCTCTGGACTTGAAGTAATTTATACCAGGTTTGATACCTAATTTAATTAATGAGTCCCAATGTGACTTTGGACAATTGAAGTGCCAGAGTTTCTATACATCTTGAGAAAATATTTCACCTAAGTACTATAATTACTGTAAAGATAAAATGAGATAATATAAGAAATTTTGTCATATAAAAAAGCGCAGGAAGAAAACCATACAACAATATTATTGTGATTTATCCAACTGTATAAAATTGCCTAAAATAAAATTAATGCATGGATTTAAAAAATACAATGCATTAATAATTCAAATTTTTAGATAGATAATGAGCTTAGGTTCATTTTCTTTACTATTTCTAAGATAAATTTTGCTCATATTTATTGTAATCATTCACTCATTTTAGTAGCTTTCTAAATTATTAAGAGAGTGTATACTGTAAGATTAAGTAGTATAAAGCACCATAACATCTATTTTTGATTAAAAAAATTAAACCAGCTCATATAGAATTATGAGTAATTTTATACTTCAGTGTGTTTTACTGTAAAAATGTATTTAGATTCTTACAAATTGCCTAACATCCTAATAATATGATTTGGAATCTCTCATGAATATATTACAACATGCTTTTGATATAATGGAAATATGTAGCAAACATAAGTGAACGTAAGTTCTGTGTTTAAGAAATTTAAATTGTAAATATTTCAAGTAGATACTATTTTAAAACCTAAGTTAATAAATGTGAAAATGTAAAAAAAAAAAAAAAAAAATTGCTGTTCCACTCCTGAACTTCGCAAATCTTATATCCTCACATTTCAAAACACAGTCATACCTTTTAAAATGTCCCCCGAAGTCCTAATTCATTCCAGTTCTAACCCAAAAGTGCAAGTCCAAAATATCATCTGAGACAACTGAAAGTCCTTTCCATTTATGAGCTTGTAAAATCAAAAGCAAATTAGTTACTTCCTAAATACAATGGGAGTACAGGCATTGGGTGAATATACTCATTCCAAATGGGAGAAATTGGCCACAATGAAGAGACTACAGGCCCCATGCAAGTCTGAAATACAGAGGGGCAGTCAAATCTTAAAGCTCCGAAATGACCTTCTATGACTTCATGTCTCACATACAGGTTATGCTGATGCAAGAGGTGGGTTCCCATGATCTTGGGCAGCTCTCCCCCTGTGGCTTTACAGGGTACGGTCCCCATCCCAGCTGCTTCCATGGACTGGCATTGAGTGTCTGTGGCTTTTCCAGGCACAAGGTGCAAACTCTCAGTGGATCAACCACTCTGGGGTGTACAGGATGGTGGCCTTCCTCTCATAGCTCCACTAGGCAGTACCGCAGTGGGGTCTCTGTGTGGGGGCTCCCACTCCATATTTCCTTTCCATACTGCCCTAACAGAGGTTCACCATGAGGATTCCACCCCTGCAGCACACTTCTGTCTGGACATGCAGGCATTTCCATGCATCCTCTGAAATCTAGGTGGGGGTTCTCAAATTTTAACATCTGTGCACCCACGGGCCCAACACCACGTGGAAACTGCCAAGGCTTGAGGCTTGCATCCTCTGAAGCCACAGCTTGCACATTGGCCCGTTTTAGCCATGGCTGGAGTCGCTGTGATGCAGGGCACCAAGTTTGAGGCTGCACACAGTAGGGGGCCCTGAACCCAGCTCAGAAAACAATTTTTCCCTCCCAGACCTCCAGGCCTCTGATGGGAGGGGCTGCCACAAAAAAATCTCTGACATGTCCTGGAGACACTTTCCCAATTGTCTAGGTCATTAGCATTTGACTCCTTGTTACTTATGCAAAGTTCTGCAATTGGCTTGAATTTCTCCCCCAAAATGGGATTTTCTTTTCTACTTTATCATTAGACTGCAAATTTTTCAAACGTTTATGCTCTGTTTCCTCTTGAACATTTTGCTGCTTAGAAATTTCGTCCACCTGATATCCTAAATCATCTCTCTCAAGTTCAAAATTCCACAGGTCTCTAAGGCAAAATGATGCCAATTTCTTTGCATAATAAGAGTGAACTTTACTGCAGTTTTCACCAAGTTCTCATCTCCATCTGAGAACATCTCAATCTGAACTTCATTGTCCATGTCACTATCAGCATTTTGATTAAAGTCATTCCACAGGTATCTAGGATATTCCAAACTTTCCCACATCTTCCTGTCTTCTGAGCTCTCCAAGTCTCTAGGAAGTTCTGTTGTACCTGAGCGAGTTAGAGAGAAACGCCAAACTTAGAGACAAATTTAGGAGTCCTTTATCAGCCGGCGAGCCAGAGAGGGCTAATGCTTGAAATTCTCTTGGCCACAAAGAAGGGGCTTGATTTCCTCTTACACTTTAGTTTAGAGAGGCGAGGGAAGCTTAATTGCAGCAATTCTACAGAAGTAAAAACATGCAAGAAGTTAAAAAAAGACAAACGGTTACAAGGAAACAAACAGTTCCAGGTGCAGCGGCTCTAAATCTATCACAAGGCAATAGGTATAGGGGACTCTGCCGGATACAAACACAGGGCTTTATGTTGTTATTTCTTGAGCAAAATCCTGGGAACTTCATACATTGCTTGCTTCATTACCTTATCAGTTAACTGGACTTTTTGATATGTTGAGAGTCAGTTTACAAAAGTTAACTCATTGAGGAAGGAGTTGGGTAAGGAGTCCTTGATGTCTTGTAAATGAAGGAGCCAAATGGAGTTCGTCCGGTTTTCTCAGCTAAGGGAGAGTCTATTCATGTGGAAACAAGGCTAGCTAGTTAAGGAGAGTCTATAAACAAGGTTAGGTATTATAGTTCCAATATTTCCCCCATTTTTCTGTCTTCTTCTGAGCCTTCCAAACTGTTCCAACCTCTGCCTTTTACCCAATTCCAAAGTCTCCTTCACATTTTTGTTATGTTTACAGCAGTTCATCACTCCTGGTACCAATTTACTGTATTAGTCCATGCTCACACTGATGTAAAGACATACGCAAGACTGGGTAATTTATAAAGGAAATTGGCTTAATCGACTCACAGTTCTAGATGGCTGGGGAGGCCTCAGGAAACTTACAACCATAACAGAAAGGGAAGCCAGCATATCCTTCCTTACATGGTGGCAGGGAGAAGAAGAATGAGCAAAAAGGGAGAAAGCCCCACACAAAACCGTCAGATCTTGTGAAAACGCATACATTATCATAATATTAGCATGGAGGTAACTGCCCCCATGATTCAATTACCTCACATTGGGTTTCTCCCATGACACATGAGGATTATGGGAATTACAACACAAAATGAGATTTGGGTGGGGGCAGAGCCAAATCATATCTACATCTCTCTGGGGTGCAGCCCCAGGAGGCAAGTGAAAGACCTTTGGCCACAATCACTGCTAAGTTCTCTTCTTCTACCACCTCCAAGTTGTGGAACAAACATAAATCTTGAGATTGTCACAAATGCAGTGGGCAGCCTGAGAGTGCCAAGCCATAATCTATAGCCACCACTCAAGTGGGAGAAGAGCCCACAAATTCAGAGCATTGAGGAGAATCATGGATGCAACTATGAGAAAATATAGGAAAGCCACATGACTAGACAATGGCCTACCAACTGACCACTCTGCCTAAGTGCCACCAACTTGATTGCACTTCAAACTTCAACACTAAGAATACTTTGGTAGCATACCTTCCTGTGAAACCAAAGACAAGAATCAGTGAATAATGATGACTCTGCACAAAGTCTCGACCCTATGCAAACACCAGAAAAGAAGTCCACTGACTGAACTCAATTTACACCACAGATTAAGAAGAAAAAACACCCACACAAACCGATGAGAAAGAACATGGCAAGAATTCTGGTAACTCAAGTGGCCAGAGTTACTTATGTTCATAAAATGACTTCACTGATTTTCCAACAAGGGCTCTTAACAAGACTGAGATAGCTGAAATGGCAGAAATCGAATTCAGAATATGGGTAGGTGGGAAGATCACTGAGGTTCAGGTGAACAGCAAAACTCAATCCAAGAAAACTAGGAATCACAATAAAATGATACAGGAGCTAACAGACAAAATAGTCAGTATTAAAAAGCACCTAATTGACCTGATAGAGCTGAAAAACACACCATAAGAATTTCCCAAATGCAATTACAAGTATTAAAAGCAGAATAGATGGAGCTGAGGAAGAAAATCTGAGAGCTTGAAGACAAGCTCTCTGAAATAGACAGTCAGACAAAATATATATATATATATATATATATATATATATATATATAAATAGAAAGGAATGAACAAAACCCTCTAAGAAATATGGGATTATGTTAAGAGTGAAATTTATGAATAATTGGTATCAGTGAAAGAGATGAGGAGAAAGCAAACTGATTGTAAAACTTATTTTAGGATATTGTCCATGGAAACCTCCCCACCTCACTAGACAGGCCAACATTCAAATACAGGAATTACAGAGAATGCCAGCAAGATACCACAGAAGAAGATCATTCTCAAGAAACATAACGATAAGATTTTCCAAGATTGAAGTATAGAAAGAATGTTAAAGGCAGCTAGACGGAAAGGGCCAGTCACTTACAAAGGTAATGCTCTCAGGCTAACACAGAACCTTTCAGCAGGAACTTTACAATCCAGAAGAGACTGAGGTTCTAAATTCAACATTTCTAAAAAAAAGAAATCTCCAATCAAGAACTTCACATAGAGCCAAACTAATCTTTATAGGTATAGGATAAATAAAATCATTTTCAGGCAATCAAATGCTGACAAAATTAGTTTCCACCAGTTCGGCCTTGCATGTGCTACTGAAAGAAACACTAAATATGAAAAGGAAACACTGTTACTCGTCACTACCAAAACACACTTAAGTACACAGGACAGTGACACTATAAAGCAACCACATAAACAAGTCTGCATAATAACCAGCTAAAAACAAAAGGATAGGGGCAAATCCACACATATCAATATTAACCTTGAATGTACATTGGCTAAGTGCCCCAATTAAAAGGCAAAAAGTGGCAAGCTGAATAAAAAAGCAAAACCAAATTGTATGCTGTCTTGAAGAGACCCATCTCACTTGCAATGACAACCATATACTCAAAATAAAAGAAGGGAGGAAAATTTACGAAATAAATGGAAATCAGAAAAAAAGCAAGGGTTGCAATTCTAATTTTAGATGAAACAGACTTTAAGCCTACAACAATCAAGAAAGACAAAGAAGAGCATTACATAATGGTAAAGGATTCAATTCAACAGAAAGACCTAACTATTCTAAATATATATGCACTAAACACATGAGCCCCCAGATTCATAAAGCAAGTTCTTAGAGAACTATGAAGACACTTAAACGCTTACACAAAAATAGTGGAAGACTTCAACACTCTACCTATAGTATTATACAAAATATTAAGGCAGAAATTTAACAAAGCTCTTCAGGACCTGAATAATGGAACAAATAGACCCAATAGACATCTATAGAACTCTTCACCCAAAAACAATAGAATAAACATTCTTCTCATCTGCACCTACACATCCTCTAAAATGGACTACACAATCAGACATAAAACAGTCCTCAGCAAATGAACAAAATTTGAAATCATACCAACCACACTCTTGGACCACAATGCAATAAAAATAGAAATGAAGATTTAAAAAATTGCCCCAAACCATACAATTACATGGAAATTAAGCAACCTATTCCTGAATGACTTTTGGATAAATAACAAAATTAAGGCAAAAATCAAGAAATTCTTTGAAACTCATGAGAACAAAGATGCAACATGCCAGAATCTCTGAGACACAGCTAAGGCAGTGTTAAGAGGGAAATTCATGGCACTCAATGTCCACATCAAAAACCTAGAAAGATTTCAAATTAACAACCTAATATCACAACTGAAAGAACTAGAGAAGGGAGAGAAAGCCATCTCCAAAACTAGAAATAAGAAAACAAGTAACCAAAAATCATAAGTAAATTGGAGGAGATTGAGATACAAAAAATCGTTGAAATGATAAACAAATCCAGGAGTTTGTATATTTTTAAAATTTAATAAGATAGAAAGACCACTAGTTTGAATAACAAAGAAGAAAATAGAGAATATCCAAAAAAACAAAACTGAAAATGAAAAAGGGGGACATAACCATGGACCCCACAAATTACAAATAACCATCAGGGACTACAATGAACATGTCTAGGAACAAAAGCTAGGAAAAGCTATGAGAAATTGATAAATTTGTGGACACATACACCTTCCTCCTAAGACTGAATCAGGAAGAAATTGAAGCCCTGCACAGAACCACAGTGAGAAATGAAGTTGAATTAGTAATAAATGGCCTACTAACTAAAATAGATGACCACTAACCAGTAATAAATGTTCTACTATCTATCTCAGGACCAGCTGGATTCACAGCCAAATTTTGTCAGATGCAAAAAGGAGAAGGAGTACCATTCATCTGAAACTATTCCAAAAAATTAAGGAGGAACTCTAGGCCAGAATTATCCTATTACCAAAACTTGGCAGAGGTGCAATAACAAAAGACAACTTCAGGCAAATTCTCTTGATAAACACTGATGCAAAAATCATCAGCAAAAACAAACTGAATCCAGCACCACATCAAAAAGCTAATCCACCATGATAAAGTAGGCTTTATTCTTAGGTTGCAAGGTTAGTTCAACATATGCAAATCAATAAATGTGATTCATCACAAACAAAACTAAAGACAAAAACAGCAGGATTATCTCAATAGATGCAGAAAAGGCTTTTGATAATACTCAACATGTTAAAAACTCTCAATAAACAAGATATTGAAGGAACATACCTCAAAATAATAAGAGCCATCTATGACAAACCCACAGCCAACATCACACTGATGAGGAAAAGTTGAAAACTGGCACAAGACAAGGATACTATTCCTATCGTAAAAACACATTTGCATGCATATGTTCATTGCAACACTATTCACTACAGCAAAAACGTGGAATCAACATAAACACCCACCAATGGTAGACTGAATAAAGAAATTGTGGTACATATATACATGGAATACTATGCAGCCATAAAATAGAACAAGATTGTGTTCTTTGCAGGGACATGGGTGGAGCTGGAGACCATTATCCTTAGCAAAATTTTGCAGAAAAAGTAAATCAAATGTCACATGTTCTTGCTTATAAGTGAGAGCTAAATGATGAAAATACAGGGACATAAAAAGAAGAAGAACAGACACTGGGGCTTACTTGAGGGTGGAGGATGAGAGGAGAGATAAATTCAGAAAAAATATTTATCTGGTACTAAGTTTAATTTCCAGGTGATACAATATTCTGTACACCAGTCCCATTTGACATGAGTTTACTTATATAAGAAACCTGCACATGTATCCCTGAACCTAAAAGAAGTGAAAATAAAAAAGAAAAGAATGAAACCAAAAGCAGGTTGTAAGAGCTGGGCGCAGTGGCTCATTCTTGTAATCCTGTCACTTTGGGAGGCCAAGTCAAGCAGATCACTTGAACCTAGCAGTTTAAGACTAGTGTGTGCAACATGGTGTAACCCTATTGATACATAATACAAAACTTATCCTGGCTGCATAATACAAAACTTATCCTGGCATGATGACACTCCACTATAGTCCCAGCTACTTGCAAGTCTGAGCTGAGAGGATCACTTGAGACTGGGATGTTAAGGCTACAATGAGCTGTAATTGCATGCCTGCAATCCATCTTGGTGATAGAATGAGACTCTTTGTCAAGAACAAAAACAAACAAAACAACAATAACAACAACAACAAAAGCAGATTGAAAAATTAAGAAAAATATGTACTTTGTTCTATTGTGTGATACTGGTGGTTGTACAACTTTGTGAATATAATCACTGAATGGTGTACTTTAAAGCATGTTTTTTAAAAATTTAAATTCTATTTTAATAAAATAATTATTATAAAACAAAATATAATTTAAAATATGAGCAAAACCTCCAAAAATATGAGAGTATGTAGAGACCAAATTTTTGATTCTTTGGCATTTTGAGAGAGGAGAGAGAATAAGCAAATAGTAAAATATTTTTGAGGATATAGTCCATGAAAATTTCCCTAATCTCATTAGCAAGATTGACTTGGAAATCGAAGAAATACGAAGAACCCCAGACAGTTACTGCATAAGACAACCATCCCCAAGGCACAGAGTTATCAGATTGACCAAGGTCAAGGGAAATGAAAAATCTTAAAGGCAGCTAGAAAGAAGAATGAATTCCCATACAGAAGGACTTCATCAGGCTAGCAGTAGACCTTTCAGCAGTAACCTTCCTAGCCAGAAGAGATTGGGGACCTACTTTCAGAGGCCCCCAGTCTTTTTAAAGAAGAAAAATTCTAACCAAAAATTTAATATCTCACCAAACTAAGCTTCATAAGTAAAGGAGTTACAGAATCCTTCTCAGACAACCAAGTGCTGAGGGAATTTATTTCAAGTAGACCAACCAGGTCTGTAAGGGAGTGCTAAACATGGAATAAAAGAATGACACATGCTACACAAAAACATACTTTACCACCTAGCCCACAAACACTGTAAAGCAATGAAGCAATTAAGTCTACATAATAATCAGATAACAACATGATGACAGCATAAAAATCACATGTATCAATACTAATTTTGAATTTAAATGGGCTCAAATACTCTACTTAAAAGACATAGAGTGGACAGCTGGATGAAAAGACAAGACCCAACAATCTGTTGCTTTCAAGAGATCCATCTCACATTTAACAGCATCCACAAACTCAAAGTAAGGGAATGGAGGAAGGTTTAACATGGAAATGGGAATCAAAAAAGATCAGAAGTCACTATTCTAATATTAGAATATTATAGATGAATATCTAATATTAGATGAAGCAAACTGTAAACCTACAAATATTAAGAAAGATTATGAAGGGTATTACATAATGGTAAAGGGTACAATCTAACAATAAGACTTAATTTATCCTATGTGTCCATGCATCCAACACTGGAGCACCTAGATTCATAAAACAGTCTCTTCTTGGCCTACAGGAAGGTGTAAAGAGTCATGCAATAATAGTAGAAGACTTCAGTAATTCATTGAAAACATTAGACAGATCATCAAGGCAGAAGACTTAAAAAGATACTTGGGAATTGAACTTGACAGCTTGACCAGTTTGACCTAATAGACATCTATGGAACACTCCACCCAACAACCATAGAATATACATTAGTCTCTTTTGAACACAAAATATAGTCTAAGATCAACTACATGCTTGGTCATAAAGCAATTCTCAATAAATTAAAAAAAACTGAAAGCATATTAAGCATACTCTTAGACCATAATGGAATAAAAATATAAATCAATATCAAGAAGATCTCTCAAAACTACACATATACACAGAAATTAAACAACTTGCTCCTGAGCAACTCCTGAGTAAACATCAAAATTAAGGCAGAAAGTAAAAAATGTACTTCAAATTAATGAAAATAGAGACACGACTTACCAAAATCTCTGGCATGTGGCAAAAGCATTGTTTAAAGGAAAGTTTATAGCCCTCAATGCCTTCATCAAGTAGTTAGAAAGATTTCGGCCAGGCGTGGTGGCTTATGCCTGTAATCCCAGCACTTTGGGAGGCCGAGGCAGGTGGATCACGAGGTCAGGAGATCGAGACCACCCTGGCTAACATGGTGAAACCCCATCTCTACTAAAAATACAAAAAATTAGCCAGGCGTGGTAGCAGGCGCCTGTAGTCCCAGCTACTTGGGAGGCTGAGGCAGGAGAATGGCATGAACCCAGGAGGCGGAGCTTGCAGTGAGTCGAGAGCATGCCACTGCACTCCAGCCTGAGTGACAGAGAGAGACTCTGTTTCAAAAAAATAAAAATAAATAAAAAGAAGTTAGAAAGATTTCCAATTAACACTCCAACTTTGAATCTAAAGGATTTATAAACAAAACTATAAACCAACCACCAAGATAGCAGAAAAAAGAAATATCTAAAATTGGAGTAGAACTTAATGAAATTCAGATTCAAACGTCATACAAAAGATCAATGAAACCAAGAGTTAGTTTTTCTAAAAAATAGACCAGGTGTGGTGGCTCACATCTATAAACCCAACACTGTGGAAGGCCAAGGCAGGTGGATGACCTGAGATCAGGAGTTCAAGAGGAGTCTGGGCAACATGGAGAAACCCTGGCTCTACTAAAAGTAAATAAATTAGCCAGAAATGGTGGTGGACACCTGTAGTCCCAGCTACTCAGGAGGCTGAATCAGGAGAATCACTGAACTCAGGAGGTAGAGGTTGCAGTGAGCCAAGAGAGTACCACTGCACTTCATCCTGCACAACAGAGTGAGACTCTGTCTCAAATAATAAATAATATTGATAGACTGCTAGCTAGATTAACAAAAAAAATCCAAATACGTGCATTCAGAAATGACAAAGATGACATCACAGTTGATCTCACAGAAACAGAAAAGATCCTCAGAGGATATTATGAACACTACTATCATAAAATTTAGAAAATCTAGAGGAAATTAATAAATTCCTAGATACACAAAATCTTACAAGATTGAATCAGGAAGAGATTGATATCCTGAATAGACCACTACTGAGCTCTTAAATTGAATCAGTAATACAAAACCTACAAACTAACAAAAGCCTTGGACTAGATGGATTCATAGCTGAATTCTACCAGATGTATAAAGAAGAACTAGTAACAATCCTACTGAAACTATTCCAAAAAATTGAGGAGGATGACTGTGTTCTGTTCATTCTATGAAGCCAGCATCAGCCTAATACTAAAATTTGGCAAAGGCATGACAAACTAAGAAAACTCAAGGTCAATATCCCTGATGAACTTAGACCCAAACATCCTCAACAAAATACTAACTAACTGAATTCAGCAGCATAGTAAAAAGCCAATTCACCACAAACAAGTAGATTTTTTTTTTTTTTTTTTACTGTGATGCAAGTTTGGTTACCTCTCGATCAATGTGATTCTCCACATAAGTAGAATTAAAAGCAAAAACTACATGGTCATTTCAATAGACACAGAAAACACTTTCAATAAAATTCAGCATTCCTTCATAATAAAATCCTTCAACAGAGTAGGCATTGAAAGAACTTACTTCAGAATATTGGCAGCCAACTATGACAAACTCATAGCCAATATTATACTGAATGAGCTGAATGGGCAAAACCTGGAATTATTCCCCTTGAGAAGTGGAACAAGGCAAGGATGTGCACTATTGCCACTACCATTCAGCATAGTAATGAAGGTAATGAAAGATATGATTGTCAGAACAATTAGGCAAGACACGAGAAAGTAAAAGATATCCAAATGAGAAAAGGAGAAATTAAACTATCTCTCTTTGTTGGTGATATAATTATATATTTAGAAACCCCCAAAGACTCTGGTGAAAATCTACTAGAACTGAAAAACTATTTCAGTAATGTTTCAAGATACAAAATTAATGTATAGAAGTCAGTAGCAATTGTATACAAAAATAATGCCCAGGCTAAGTGTAAAATCAGGAACACAGTCCTGTTTACAATAGCAACACATACAAAGAAATGAAATACCTAGGAATACAGCTAACTGAAGAGGTCTACCAAAGTTCTCTACAAGAACTACAAAATGCTGCTGAAAGAAATCAGAGATGACACAAATAAAAGAAAAGCACTCCATGCTTACGTATTGGAAGACTCAATATTATTAAAATAGCCATATTGCAAAAAGCGTTTTATTGATTCAACCCTATTCTTATCAAACTACCAATGTCAATTTTCATAGAACTAGAAAAAAGCTATTTTAAAATTCATATGGAACCAAAAAAGAGCCCAAAATAGCCAAAGCAATCGTAAGCAAAAAGAAAAAAGCTACAATCATCAAACTACTGGACTTCAAACTACATTAAAAGGCTACAGTAACCAAAACAGCCTGGAACTGGTATAAAAGCAGACATTTAGACTGATGGAACAGAATAGAAAACTCAGAACTAAAGCCCCTTACCTAACAAAGCCAACAAAGACAAATGATGAGGAAAGGACTCCCCATTCAATAAATGATGCAGGAAAACTAGATAGCCATACTCAGAATAATGAAACAAGAGCCTTACCTCTCACCATTTACAAAAATTAACTCAAGATGAATTAAATATTTAAATACAAGAACTCAAACTATAAAAATCCTAGAAAGAAACCTAGGAAATACCTTTCTCAACATTAGCCTTGGCAAATAATTTTTGGCTAAGTCCTCATCATAGCGGATCAATTGGGGTAAAGTGGCTAGACCATGTTGCTGTCTGTGTTGACTAACTGGAGTATGCTCTTGTGAGAATGGGACTTAATCTCAGACAATTCTACCAGAGGATTGACAGCAAAGTGCTCTCGACCTCTGCAGCATTTCAAGCATGTGGGGGAGAATAATTCCTTCATTCCTGTGAGAGGAGTTGCATGACACACATTATCTTTTACAACTGTTTTAAACTATGCTAATTAATCTTTGGCCTGACTAATAGATATCTGCTTCTTTTCACCAAGGAGCTCACTAATATAATGAGTAGCAGTGAAGAAATCAAAATTCTTTCTAACTGTACTTTTGTACTCATTTGTAAACATATAAAACAGTGTTTTCTATCTTGGATACCCTTAGTAATAATAAATTTGCTGAGGAACATACTTTTTTCATATTCGTCAACAGAGGGACTCAAATTTTTATGTAGTTGATTCAGAGAAGAAGGTCTTATCTACCAAAATAGCCTATAATATTATTGAAAACAAAGACTATTTTTGTTTGTTTCTATAATTCCTACAGTATTTAGAAATATGAATAATTATGCATAGATGGCATAAATAGACAATAGGGACATAAATGTAACAATTCTACATGTGTTTAATTAAAATGTACTGCCATATTGTTACATCTATTAGCTTAGTTTCTTTGTAAAATCCTCAGACCCAACAATCTAATAATGCCTAAAAAACTTGCATAATTAGTATGAGAGGTACAGTTGTGTCCTGATTTCTGATTCTCATTCCCCTATCTATGAGTCTCATTATAAAAATTAATTCTCCTGGGTATAGAAATATTAGATAATAATCAAGGCCACGTGAGGAATATCATGAAGTATTAAAGTCTCATTAAAACATCAGCACAATTCAGTACCCAACATTCACAGAGATACAAACTGGGTTACTTCCTTCATCAGGACTGAGTGCAGTTATCTGAATAATCTTAATTATTCTGTAGGTGATCCAAATGCTAAGCATCATAACTTTTTTCCATGATAATCTGGATTTATCAATCTCAAGATGAACCGTTTAACTTCTTTTTAAAAATTATCTTTTCAAGGACTTTGTTACATCTTTATTGTCAAAATTTATCTTCCCCAACATTCATTTTTAGACAAGTTAAAAAATTGAATTTAGAATTATAGTCATCTAGGAGACATAATAAATTTTCTGTTACTCCTTAATTATATCGGGTTTTCATTATTATTTATTTTGTTGAAACAATAAAAATCATTTCACCATTTGTTTAAAATGATACAAAGTGAAATAAACCAATTAATTCTAATAAGTTTATTATTTTAGGTTGTAATGAAATATATAATATGAATGATGCATAAAATTTATTAATATACTACATGTATGTCTGTAATAAATATTTTTTCTCCTTTATCAAATACAGTTTTACTATTTTAAAACAGATTAATAGTATGTTCTTTATTTTGTACCACATTAACAGATATCCTTCATAAATATCACTTTATTGCATATACCTAATATAAAATATAGATTAGGAGTTTAAATCAAAATGTCATTAATTATCTCATCCTTGTATTAATCCATTCTATCAACTTATTTGCAATTTATGATTTATGAGATGTTGAAAGTAGGCACTGTGCAGTTAATCACTCTTACCATATTGTCATTTAGGAGAAAAAAATGTCAAGGAAAGAATGAACAGATCAAAGGATCAGTATAATTTCTATGAATTACTAATGTTTTCAACTTAACTTCTACAACATTGACTATATTATATGAATTATAACAGAGTATAACAAAAAAAAAGCACAATAGTCAGAAACTCCCATATTAAAGTACCCATTGAGTTCAATGTGGTCTGCTTTGACCAGATTTTTATTCCATCTTACTGGATGGCACACACTGGATGAGAGATGTATGAAGGGCTCATCTAAGGGACACAAAAATATACAGTAAAGTATAAATTATACGTTCTACTATATTGGATTTTGGATCAATTTTTTATCTTGGGATAAATCTGTCTCTGAGAAAGTTACTACAAGCAACAGACACATGACTAAATAAAAAATAAACATGCATTTTAAAAAATTTCCTGTACTATATAAGAAGTAAAATCACAGTCCTCAGAAAGACCTGAGATGCTCTAGCAGGAGAATATTTATTTCTGTTATTCTGCTCTTGAAGTAACACTCCATGCTTTTCTCATAACACAAATTGCAAAGAAAGTTAATGTCTTTGGCTCCTTGCCAAAGGTAATCCTTGTCAGTGGATTATCTTCTTTGGAGTTAAGAACTTTTCATTTTCTAAGTTGCTCCTGCTAAAGACCAGAGCAGGAAGTAAGTGAGAAATACCTTCTGTTTTATTGAATGTCTATAAAATCCCAAGTAGCCTCCTGTGATTGTTTTTCCCTCTTACCAATTTATCATTGCCACCTCAATCTGCATCTCATTAACTTTTAGTGCACTTAACTTTACTAAAATATTTACTTATTATATTTTCTGATAGCTCAAAAATTCTATTGGTATAAAAGTAAGGAGAGAAGAAAAATTAGAGGCATTGAAACTAAAATAAAAATGAGAAAAATAAAAAGATGGTTAAGTTGATGAAAATTTTATAAATAGATAAACATGGCAAACGATCAAGCCAGATTGAAGTATGTGAAGAGTTGATGTGATGGTAAAGCAAAAAGTTCCATGATGCTATTAGAAGTCTAAGGGAAGAGAGGGGGAAAATTTTCATCAAAACTAATTCTTTAAATCCAAATTTTATATTTTTTAATGCTTTATAGAAAAAATATTAGATACAAGAATATAATAAAATACAGTAAATTGAGGGATGTAGAAGTGTGCATATGACATTTAGAAGCAGCTAGCAATGAGTCAAAAACAGAACGCAGGAAACATGCTAAGTGAACTAACTCAGGAAAGGAAAACCAAACATCCTATGTTCTCACTCATGTGGGAGCTAAACTATAAGGACACAAAGGTATAAGAATGATACAATGGACTTTGGGGACTCAGGGGGAAAGGTGGGAGGAGTGTGAGGCATAAAATACTACGCACTAGGCACAGTATACAATGCTTGGGTGTTGGGTGCACCAAAATCTCCAAATACAACACTAAAGTACTTACTCGTGTAACCAAACACCACCTGTTCCCCCCAAAACTACTAAAATAAAAACATAGGACGGGCGCGATGGTTCACGCCTGTAACCGCAGCACTTTGGGAGGCTGAGGCGGGCAGATCACGAGGTTAAGAGATTGAGACCAGCCTGGCCAACATGGTGAAAACTCGTCTCTACTAAAAATACAAAACGTTACCTGGACGTGGTGGCAGGCGCCTGTAATCCCAGCTATTCGGGAAGCTGAGGCAAGAGAATAGCTCAAACCCTGGAGGTGGAGGGTGCAGTGAGCCGAGATCACACCACTGCACTCCAGCCTGGTAACAGAGTGTGACTCCATCTCAATAAAATAAAATAAAATAAAAACATAAAAACATAAAATGACAAAACAAGAATAAAAGAATTGGTAACAAATTAGGTAATAAAAACAAGGTCAATGTTTTATTCAACTGAATTCCTCTATGAATTATAAGTTCTATCTAAAAACTAGCTTATATTTTACCTTTAAAAATAATCTTTAATATTTGGGATAAGATTCAATATCAAGATATCTCAGTAGAAAACTATTAATGACACTTTACTTGCCGTCCATCTCTTCTTGTAGACAAATGACTACATGTTTGACTATATATGTGCATATATATATATATATATATATATTTTTTTTTTTACACATAGTACATTAATAATGGGTAGTTTTAAATTTCTCATTTTACATTCATAAGTCAGGGAGTTGACACTATGCCTGTTCACTCAATTCTTCTCTTATTTTTCCTTTTTTCTTCCCTCTTTAGGTAAATTGCACATTTAATAAACAGAGGAGAAAATATGATACTGATGTGAAAGTTGTTCCTAATTACATGATTTGCTCAAAGCTCATTATTTTTTGCATAATAATGACAGATAATTTAAACTTAATGCATAGGCAATTTCTTTGAATATCTACACCAATAACTTTAGAAAGTCAGTGATCTCAGGGCTGATGTAAGAATTTCTAGGACAAATTGAGAACTGAACTAAAATTTCATTGTCCTGTAACTTCTTCCCAAGTTTTTTTTCCTTAGGTTTGCTCAGTGAGTTAAAAATTTCTCAAATATTAAAGATTATTATTATTTTTTTTTTTTGAGACGGAGTCTCACTCTGTTGCCAGGTTGTAGTGCAGTGGTGTGATGTCGGCTCACTGCACCCTCCGCCTTCAGGGTACAAGCGAGTCTCCTGCCGCAGTTTCCCGAGTAACTGGGATTACAGGTGCCTGCTACCATGCCCAGCTAATGTTTTGTATTTTTAGTAGAGATGGGGTTTCACCATGTTGGCCAGGCTGGTCTCAAACTCTTGACCTCATGATCTGCCCACCTCAGCCTCCCAAAGTGCTAGGGTTACAGGCGTGAACTACCGCGCCAGTCCTGTGTTTTTATTTTAGTGATTTTTGGGGAACAGATGGTGTTTGATTACATGAATAAGTTCTTTAGTGTTGTATTTGGAGATTTTGGTGCACCCAACACCCGAGCATTGTATACTGTGCCTAGTGTGTAGTCTTTTATCCCTCACACCCCTCCCACCCTTTCCCCTGAGTCCCCAAAGTCCATTGTATCGTTTTTATACCTTTGTGTCCTTATAGTTTAGCTCCCACATGAGTGAGAACATAGGATGTTTGGTTCCTCTCCTGAGTTAGTTCACTTAGCATGTTTCCCAGCGTTCTGAGTTTTGACTCCTTGCTAGCTGCTTTTAAATGTCATACACACACTTCTGCATCCATCAATTTACTATATTTTTTATTATATTCTTGTACCTAGTACTTTTTCTATAAAGCATTGAAAAAAGTATAAAATTTGGAATTAAAGAATTGGTTTTGATGATAACTTCCCCCCCTCTTCCCCTCAACTTCAAATAGCATCATGCAACTTTTTGCTTTACCATCAGCTCTTCACATACTTCAATCTGCCTTGATCATTTGCCATGTTTATCTATTTATAAAATTTTCATTCACTTAACTGCCTTTTTATTTTTCTCATTTTTATTTTAGTTTCAATGCCTCTAATCTTTCTTCTCTCCTTACTCTTATACCAATAGAATTTTTGAGCTATCAGAAAATATAATAAGTTCATAGTCCATAGCAGTACAATAAATATCATGCATATTGTTTTTCTCATATTCTTGCCTACTCTACCCTTAGTTTGAGGAGAAGATGGCCTGATGCCGTGGGCTAAAGACATTTCTAGCCAATGGGGATTATTTTATTTTTACGGTCTTGATTGACAGCCACAGTTGCTTTGACCTCCTAGAGGTCCCAGCATAAATGAAAAAAAAAAAAAAAAGTTAGAAATATAGAGCTCTAAATAAAAGATGAAAACATGGGACACAGTGATG
The DNA here is from genome assembly GCF_009764315.1 of Trachypithecus francoisi. NCBI lineage: Eukaryota > Metazoa > Chordata > Mammalia > Primates > Cercopithecidae > Trachypithecus > Trachypithecus francoisi. Next base: position 51,506,614 of record NW_022681463.1, on the reverse strand, counting down.
CACTGTTTCAAGACAGTTGAAAAGACAACTTTGATGATAATTTATTATTTATTCCTCTTCTAAAGCATGCTACCACATTATATTTATTCTTAGTATAGTCTCTCACATAACTTAAATGATTTCCTTATTATTACTCATCATAGTACCACCAGAATCCTTCTTTATTAAGTATTAATTTAGTGCTTAACAAGTATCTAGTATTTTAGAAGGACTAGTGGATAATAATTATAAGTAATACATAAATGTACTTATAATTATTAGATAATGAGAACGTTTAGCATAACTTTGTATTAAGTATTGTTGTAGAAATGAACATGGAGCTGTAAAAAAGAATAGGTTTGCCAATTAGAACTTTTCAGACTTGAGATTTAAATTTTTCCACAAGTGTTAGAAGAAGAAAGAGCAGCAGAAACAGCAAATGTAAACATTCTGAGGTTAGTACATACTTGCAACTGTGGCACTATGATTTAAGCATAATCAGTTAGGCTTAGTGTGACATGGGCTGAGGTTTGAATAAAGTCACTGTAATGCAGAACCTTGAGAGCCAGGGAAAGAAACACAGATTTAATTCTAAAGGCAATGAAGAGCAGTCTATGTGACAGATTTTAGTGGGATGAGCCACTTAATCCAATTTATATTTTAAATGATTGAATTTATTGCTCAGTGGCAAACTTTGCTACTTGTAGTATGGCTCATGGAGAAACAGTATCAACACCAACTAGAAGCTTGTTAGAAATGCAGAATCTTTGGCTCCACTGCAGACCTGCTGAATCAAGTCAACATTTACAAATTTCCAAGAGAATCCCTTATATAATGAAATATGAGAAGCACTGGTTTAAGACACTCTTCTTTGATCCCACTGATTTTGTGCTGCTACAGACAAATTAGAGCCCTCCACAGGTCTCATCCTGCAGGTTTTTGTTTTTCCTTTTCTGTTTTTTTCTCAGTGCATCATTGCTTACCAAATCATTTTATATATTTCAAGTCTTCTTTTCTTCTCAGTTTCATCCTCATCCTGCTGGAGTGTATTTTCAAGTAATTGCCTCAGAAAGGGTTCAGTGAAGGTGTATCTGAATATGTGCACAGTCGAAGTTTGGCTGCTTTTAGAATTCAAAATTAAATACTTTTCTGCAGAACTGTAATGACATTTGTCTCTTCTAGAATCTGGCATTGCTCGTGATTTGTATGATGTTAACATGAAACTTGTTCTATTGTAAAGAGTCTTTTTTTAATTTTTTTTTATTTTTTGCTTTTACTCTGGAAGCTTTCATAAAAATTTTTAAAAACTTGGTGTTATTACATGTGAATATGCTTAGAGTTGGGGGGTATTTTCCTTAGTATTAATTTGATGATATCTTATTGTTTGTCTCTAGAACTCTTATTTGCGTTATATTGGACATCTAGTTTTTTAATATATATATTTTCCCATTGTTTTATGTTTCGTATCTTTTTTTGTGAAAAAAACAAAACAAACAAACAAACAAACAAACAAAAAAACAGGCTTTTACATCTAGAAAGTGGCCTGACACTGACAGCTAGGCCTTAGTGTTGTTAGAAACTGACCTAACACTCCAAAGTAGGTTACACTGTTTTGTGGTGGACAAAAATAATTGCACAGACATCAACAGGAGACAAGATCACTGTGAGACGGTGATAAAGTGAGACCAAAATAAGGTCACCGTACAACTCATAACTTATGAAATATATCTCTCTCTCAGCTCTCATGAGTGATTGCAGCTTCTTGTGTTCTGCTCACAGTATGATACAATTTATTTAAATATTCAGTCAAAGAACTTCTCCTGCCTCCTAACAGCACCCACTTCAAAGTGAATGCCAACTTCCATACACTTTTTCCAAAATGGTGCAATAAAAGTCCAAACCTAGTAACAGGTTCTTTCTAATACTCTTTTACTGAGACTATCCACCATGCCTTAAAGTGTGTTTCTGTCTCTGCAATTAGTAATCCACCCAACTTGTTCATCCACAGCTGCACTTCTAGTGATCTTTTGCTGGAAGGCATTGATGAAAGTAGTCTCTTAAAATAGACAGGGGAAATTTTAGTTTCACTTGGCAAACTGGTAAACTGAAACTTTAAAAAGTTATTTGATTTATAGTGTATTTTTTATCAGAAATTATTTTCATTTCACACCTCCTCAGCGATGCATTTGAATTCTCTGTCAACCTAGAAATATTTACCCTCTTTAGTTTTATCTCACACTGCAGATATTGGCAAATCCTACATGCCTTCCTATAAAACTAATTATTATGTCTCTGTTCTACAGTGTTCTTACTTCAAGTTAGATAATTATGACTATGTTGAATGTGTGCACTACTTAAAGATCTTTAGGAAGCAAATGACTCACTTTAAAAATTTTTGTCTATTGTTAGTAATAAATTTTCAGCACTATAGGAATCCTAAGGAAGGGGTTAAGAGAGATATTCTGGAATATCATAGCACATGGGCAGCACTTTCTCCCCTTGAAATAAGAATTGGTACTGGTGACAGAAGGAATGCATATACATCAAGTCATGGGAACTTCGACTCAGAGATGTTTTAGGGGTCATTGATTCCAGGTCACTAATTTCACAGGTGGAGAAAATTGTGTGTATATATAAACACACACACACATATACACACCCAAAATAGTTTTTTTTTTAAGTTCATCAGATAATTTGTTTATGGAAAAAACTCTATCCTAATGGCAGTTGTGGATGCCAATATTGAGAAAATACTTAATTCTTGTTATTGGGAATATTGAAAGGTGGTTTTTATAAATTAGAATTTTAAACTACGTATCACAAAATTATAACACTCACACAATTAATAGTATTAAATTTCCATTGCATTTTATTATTCAATATATGTGACTCTAAGTTGCCTATATTAATTAATGTAATTTTTTCTTATTGATATTTATTGCACAGAATAATATCTAACTTCTAAGAGAGCAAGAAAAATCTCCAGCTTAGTGATATATTATTTACTACTCACTTTCTAATTGAATGTTTCAGTGGGTGATTCTTTCTATTTAGTGGGGTTTAATTTCATCTCTTCAATGACTAATTAGCCTGACTACTGATATAAATCTCTGAGGAAGCAATATTTCTGTAAATCAGATTGTTCATATAATATACATTGTAGCAAAATATTATGCTCACTTTATTTTGGAAATTGTGAAAATGAAAGAGATTTAGAAGTCAATAAAATTCAACTTTGTTTTATACATTTCATAACTAATGAGAGATATTTTAAACAACTATTAAATATACTTTATATCTTTTGTAATCAGTGCTCTAAAACTTTGCAACATGATAGACTGCTGATTTTAAATTAGTAAATTGCTAAATTGGGTTCCCAGTGTAAGAATGATAACTGAACCTCTTTTGTACAAGTCATGCTTGTGCAGGATTAATCACTTCTACATCTTTGCAGACAATAGTCATTTTTGTACAATATAGGTATATTATATGACTAATTAAACATCACGATTTATTGATCTTTGCAATATGTGATATGTGAGTGCCCATTCTTTACCTGACATTCCTCTACATGCTACAGATTCATCAGGAAAGGAAACAGACACAGTTTATGTCCTCATGGATTTTATCGTTTGCTGGAAAAATTCAGTACTTAAGAGCAAACTAACATGGAAATACTGAAATTTAATCTGAAAACTAACTGTTAAGCTGAGATCAAAAGAATGACCAGCAGTTCCCTGGTGAATTTAATATAGGAGGATGGGTAAAATAAAATTTCCTTCAAAGGAAATCATGTGAAGGCCCATATTTTAAAGAAAATTGAGCACATTCTAAAATGTAAGAGGTGTTGTTTTGATGAAGTGAATTGAGTTACATAGATATAGATGAGAAAGAAGGCTAGAGATGAGAACATGCATCAGCTTGTGAGGATGATGTATGGCAAGAACAATGAAAAGCCATGAAAGAATCTTCTACATAGGTGTGACACACTCTGCTTTGTGATTTTTAAAGGTGACAGTCATTATGGAATAGATTACACATTGTAGGGGAGAAATAAAAGGTGTAGAGAGATATGCTCGAGTTAAGATATAATGGAGGAAGGAATGAAGTGTTAACATGAGTCTAGAAAGCAGTGGATGTTTTCAAAACATACAGGAAATATACTGTCAGCAAGATCAAATGGCAGATTATAAATAGACTGATGAATCGTGAAACACAAAAAGATATTTTAAAAGTCAATCTTTTACAATTGAATTGATGACAGTGTGAAGTTAGAAAGTCATGAATAATTGGAAATCAATGACATGTTGTAGGTTTGAACAGTTGAGAAAATAGTTCTAACATAGAAATAGGAGTGTGGCATGCACAGAGAAGAATCATTTAAGGGATATGTGTAACCATCTACAGAAATACTATGAATGAATATACTGAAAAGTGGAAAGAAATCAAGTGCATGGGATATTTGTTAAGAGCAACCAAGAAAGAGAAATCTTCAGTAAAGGGGATGAAATTAAGTTTGTCAAATACTGATTAAAAAACAAGAAATTTAAAGGTCTTGAACTGTAACTGTACTAACCACATACGACTCACAGGTGTCATTAGCAAAAATACAGTGTTTGTGAAGAAGTAGGAACAATAGTAGATTGGACGGTATGATGCAATATTGAGTTATAAAGATATGTTTGCTGAAGAAAAATGTTTAGCTTTGAAGAGTGGTAAATAGTTGGGGATAGCTATTGTGCTAATTTTACTAGTTTTTAATTTAAGAGATTTGAGCTTTCTTAAATACTGATGAAGAGACTAATATAATTTGAATAAAAATAAGATAGAGTGAAATCAATAGCATGAACTTGTCATTAAGGAAGCTGATTAAGAACACTATGCAGACAATGCAAATCATGGTGGTAAAAAATTAGGAAGAGTATCAGCTTTCCATTGTGATGGAAGAATAAAACGGAATGTGTGCAAGTGTAGGTAGGTTTGCATATTTATAGAGGAAACTCCCTTTGAATTATTAATATTGTTCCATTGTCCTCCTTAAATCTTTGAGCCTCCTTTCTCATACATACCCTTGGTAGTTAAGTCTTTGGCTGGGCATGTTTAAGGGAGGGGGTTCAAAGATTTAAGAAGGGCTATGGAGCAATGTAAGATAGTGACTATTTCACATCTACCACAATGGTTGAAAATTTTGAAAACTAACAAATTAAACGTAAATATGGTGGTGGAGCAACTCAGATCATTGTCGCCCTGCTGGTCAGAACGCAAAGGGATACAATCATTTAAGAAAACTGTTTGGTGGTTCATTTAAATTTAAATTTATATTTACATATCTATATTGTGACCTAGCAATTCTATAGCTGGAAATTTGCACAAGGAAATGAAATACATACTCACAGAAAGACTTCTAAGAAAATGGTTATAGCAGCCATAATAAAAATTGTCAAAATCAAAAGATAAGTAAAATATGCACCCATGGGATCACAGATAAAAAATATAGTATCTTCATACAATGAGTTGCCACTCAGAAAGGAAGAGCAATATACTACTCATGTATGCAAAACCACAGTTCATCTCAAAAGCATTATGTTGAGTCAAAGTAGTTGGAAACAAAAGAATACATTCAATATAATTTTATTTACCTACATTTCTATAACAGAGTAAGCAAAATGAATCTTTGATAACATGAATTAAAAAGTGATCACATCATTAAAAACTGATAAGCCTCCTTGCCAGCATATACTAAGAAAAAAAGAGAGAAGGTACATAGAACAATAACTCCTTGTTTCTGCTTCCTTCCAGCCCCTGAAAAACCACCATTCTGTTCTCTATTTCTGATAGTTGACTATTTCAGATACAGTATATAAGTGGAATCATAAAGTATTTGTCCTTCTGAGACTGGCTAATTTCACATAGTATAATATCCTCCAGGCTTATTCATGTTGTCACAAATAGTAGGATGCCCTTCTTTTTAAAGAAGAAAATTGTGTATGCATATATATTGTATGTGATATGTATATATGGGTATATATATACATACATATCACAAATTCTTATATATTGTATGTGATATGTATGTATGTGTATATATATACATATCACAAATTCTTTATCCTTTGATCTATCAATGGGCATTTTCGTTTTGTCCGTATCTTGGCTATTGTGAACAACTTTGCAATACACATAGGAGTGCAGGTGTCTCTTAGTTAACAATATGAATTTGTGCACTACAAATTTTGATAAAAGGGTACCTCTCATGTTAAGTAATGTTACCACAAAAGTATTTTTAAAAAGCACACAAGAAAAATTTTGGACATGATGGAAAAATGTATTACCTTGGTTGTAGTGATAGATCACTAATGTATGCATAGGTCCAAACTCAGCAAATTGTGAATATCAAATGTGCAGTTTGTTTGTATGTCATCTATATCTTAATAAAGCCATTACAAAGATAGGTGGTTCAGGAGGGAGAGAGAATGGAAGAAAGAAAAAGAAGGGAGAGAGAGAGAGAAGAAAAATTACTAATATCAGAAATCAAAGAGGGGACATTACCAACATCAAATGACACTAATAGGATAATAAGAAATCTAATGAAAAACTCTATGTCCATAGATTTGATGATCAGTATAAAGTAGAACAATTCCTTGAAAATATAATTTTTCAAAACGTTCACAATAATAAAACAATTTACAATAGGTCTATCTCTATTAAAGATGTTTAATCAATAGCTAATAGCTTTCTATAACAGAAATCTCCATCTACATGAGTTCAGTAGTGAATTGTACACATTTAAAGAATAAATCACATTGGTTACCTACAATTTATTCCAGAAGACAGAAGCAGGGGGAGTAATTTCCAATTCATTCTATGAGGCCAGTAGTATCTTAATATGAAAAAAAAAAAAAAAAAAGACATTATAAGAAAAGAAAACTATGAATCAATATCTCTGCTCAAGAACATAAATTTAAACACCTCAACAAAAAATTTTCAAAAGCAGTTTAACAATGTCTAAAAATAAGTGTATACTACAGCCAAGTAGGATTTATACCAGGTGTGCAAGACCGGGTCAACATTCAAAAATCAAATGATGTTATCCATCACATTAAAAGGTTAAAGAAGAAAAAAATTACATTATCATATCAATAGAATCGGAAACATCATTCGGCACATGGTACCATTCACAATAAAAGACTCTCAGCAGTTAAGAATCGAGGGCAAATTTCTCTGTTTGATAGGATACATGTACAAAACAACACACAACTAACCTCATCCTTGATGATTAGAAACTGGATGCTTTCCCATTAAGATAAAATATAAGGCAAGAAACTGATCTCTCATTACTTCTTTTCAACATCCTTCTGAGAAGTCCTAGCTAATGAAATAAAAAAAGAAAAGTAAATGATTATGCTTGTTGGGGAAGAATACATGAAACTCTTTTTGTTTGCACATAGCATGATTGTCTATGCAAAAAATGTGAAATAACTGACAGAAGTTCCTAGAATTAATAAGCAATTATAGTACAGTGATAGAACGAGGTGAATATAAAACGTCAATCACTTTTCTATATACCAACAATGAACAAGTGAAATTCAAAATTAAAAATACCATACCATTTACATTAATACTCCCCAAAATAAAATACTTAGATATAAATTTTTAAAAATATGCACAAGATCTACATGGGGAAAACTACGAAGTCTGATGAAAGAAATCAAAGAAGAAAGAGAGAGAGGTTTTATGTTCATGGAGAGAAAGATCCAATATTTTGAACATGCCATTTCTTCCCAAGTTGATCTATAAATACAATATAATCACAATCAAAATCCCAGAAAGTTAATTTGGGCATAGCAACAAATTGATTCTGAAACTTACATAGAGAGGCAAAAAATCCAGAATAGCCAACACAATATTGAAAGAGAAGAACAAATTTTGATGGAGAACATTACCCAACTTCAAGATTTACAACAAAGCTACAGTCATCAAGATAGTGTTGTACTGGTAAAAGAATGGACAAACAGAACAAAATATAGAGCCCAGAAAGAGATCTACATAAACATAGTCAGGTGATCATTCAAAAAGGAGCAAATGTAATACAATAGGACAAACTAGTCTTTAAAACAAATTGTACCAGAAGACTTGAATATTCACATGTTAAAATAAAAGACTCTACATATTTTTATACCCTTTACAAAAATTAACTCATAATGGAACATATATCTTATTTTTTTTTACATTCACTCTTCTTTTTATTATTATACTTTAAGTTCTAGGGTACATGTGCATAATGTGCAGGTTTGTTACATATGTATACTTATGCCATGTTGGTGTGCTGCACCCATCAACTCGTCAGCACCCATCAATTCATCATTTATACCAATGCAAGGATCTAGAACTAGATGTACCATATGACCCAGCCATCCCACTACTGGATATATACCCAAAGGATTATAAATTATTCTACTACAAAGACACATGCACACGTATGTTTATTGTGGCACTATTCACAATGGAACATATATCTGAATGTAAAATGTAAAACTATAAAACTCCTAAAAGATAACATAAGAGAAAACCTAGGTGACTTGGGAATGGGTGATACATTTTAGATATTACCATAAGGCATGTTTTATGAAATAAATAATTGATAAATAGATTTTATTAAACTTAAACTTACACTTTTTAAAAGACAACATCAAAAAAATGAAAAGATGCAGACTGCAAGAAATTATTTGTAGAAGCTGGATCTAATAAAGGACTATTACGTAAAATATGTAAAAGACTCTTAAAATTCAATAATAAGAACAGAAAAAGTCTAATTAAAACGAATAAAATATTTGGATAGGCACCCATCAAAAATATATACATATGGTAAGTAATCAGGTGAAAATATGTTCAAAATTATGTTACCAAGAAATTGCAAATTAAAATGAGATACCACTGCACACCTATTAGAATGGCACACTCTTATCATGCAATCCAGCAATCACTCTCTTTGCTATTTAACCAAAGGAGTTGAGAACTTAGGTCAACACAAAAATTTTCACACATATATTTATATCAGCTTTACTCGTCACCACTGATACTTGAAAACAACTAAAATGTTCTTTAGTAGGCAAACAGATAAATAAATGGTAGTACATTCAGACAGCAGAATATTATTTATTACTAAAAGGAAATGAGCAACAAAACCCTGAAAAGACATGGAGGTGCTTTTAATGGAATATAACCAAGTAAAGACGCTAATCTGAAAATTCTATATACAGTATTTTTCCAACTAGTTGGTGTTCTGGAAAAAGCAAAACTATGGACACAGTAAATAATAAAAAATGAGTGAATGCTAAGGGATCAGTGGCAGGAGGCATGAATAGGTGGAGCAAAAGGATATTTATGGCAGTGAAAAAACTCTGTATGATTCTATCAACATCATTATATGTTCCTGTAAACTCATAGAATGTACAACAAGAAGAATGAATTCTTTTTTTTATTATTATACTTTAAGTTCTAGTGTACATGTGCACACCGTGCAGGTTTGTTACATACATATACATGTGCCATGTTGGTGTGCTGCATTCATTAACTCATCATTTACATTAGTTACATCTCCTAATGCTATCCCTCCCCGCTCCTCCCACCCCACGACGGGCCCCAATGTGTGATGTTCCCCATTCGTGTCCAAGTGTTCTCATTGTTCAATTCCCAGCTATGATTGAGAACATGCAGTGTTTGGTTTTCTGTTCTTGCGATAGTTTGCTAAGAATGATGGTTTCCAGCTGCATCCATGTCCCTACAAAGGACATGAACTCATCCTTTTTTATGGCTGCATAGTATTCCATGGTGTATATGTGCCATATTTTCTTAATCCAGTCTGTCGCTGATGGACATTTGGGTTGGTTCCAAGTCCTTGCTATTGTGAATAGTGCCACAATCAACATATGTGTGCATGATTTATAATCCTTTGGATATATACCCAGTAATGGGATGGCTGGGTCAAATGGTATTTCTAGTTCTAGATCCTTGAGGAATAGCCACATTGTCTTCCACAATGGTTGAACTAGTTTACAGTCCCACCAACAGGGTAAAAATGTTCCTATTTCTCCATATCCTCTCCAGCACCTGTTGTTTCCTGACATTTTAATGATCAACACTCTAACCGGTGTGAGATGGTATCTTATTGTGGTTTTGATTTGCATTTCTCTGATGGTCAGTGATGATGAGCATTTTTTCAGGTGTCTGTTGGCTGCATAAATGTCTTCTTCTGAGAAGTGTCTGTTCATATCCTTTGTCCACTTTTTGATGGGGTTGATTTTTTCTTGTAAATTTGTTAAGTTCTTTGTAGGTTCTGGATATTAGCCCTTTGTCAGATGGTAGATCCAGATGGGCTAAGAATGAATTCTAATTTAAAGTATGGACTTTGGTGGTGACAATGTGCCACTGTAGGTTCATCAATGATAACAAATGCACCACTCTGAGAGGTACTTTGATAATGGGTGAATTCTGCAGGAGTGGGGCTAGGGGATATATGGTAAATCTCTGTGTCTTCCTCTCAATTTTGCTGTGATCATCAAACTGTTCTAAAAAAACTCTTGAGAAAAAGAAAATGCATCTAGAACTTCCAGTAGATAATTAGGTAGTGATAATTTTAATGGACTTTAAAATGAAAGAATAATAGGCAACACATGGCCAAATTAAAATAATGCTATTTTTGGTTAAAAGAAAATATATGACAGGGTATACAAATTTCTCAAAAAGAGGGAAGAACACTGGATGTTGACCCCTCTTAGATTATAACTACCAATCTTTCTATACTATTGATCTTGGTTTGTTGCAAGAGGATTTGTTGTAGCTAAATGGAATATTTTATCTTAGTAAATTATTTTTTTAAAGTATATTCAAATAGTAACCACACTTCATTACTCAGGTTGAATGAAAAACAGTGCTTTCACAATGTATTACTTAAGATTAATAGAATTCAAATCTAAATTTCACACAGAAACTCACTATGTAGAACAACTTTCATGACATTTAAAGTGTTAAATAACTATTCTTGCATTTATCTACCGAGAATTTTTTATTATTCAAAGCATACCCAAATGCTGCCTTCTGAATTAAAAAAAATAAAATGAAAATAGGACCTTTATATCTTTGTACTTACTATGGATTTAAATATAGAACTTGACAAATGTCCTAGATTTTTAAAATTTATTCATGTTTCCCAATGTTGATCAATCACAGACATTAACTGTACATTATTTTTCACTTTTAACACCATTCAAACCACCACCAATTTACCACCTTTCTATTTCTTTCAAATATCTGTCAAAATATTTGCCCTCTGAGCAAATCTCAGATACCATACCAAAGTAATGGGCAGTAATATCAAGTAATTGGTTAGAATTTGGCCCATCTCCCCATGTCTTATTCCTCAGAGAGCAAGCATATTATATTTTTTAGATTAATGGAAGAAAAAAAAGGAAAATCTTGCCCCTTCTTATTTTCCTCTAAAAAGTTATGTGACAGACTTAGTTTACTTTGTGTACTTGTTTAAAATATTCTTATTTCTCCCATTTCTTTCCTATCCTTTGCTTTCCAATTTGCTGTGATTCTAGTTGGCTATTACATTAAATGCATTTTATTTTTCTTACAAATCTCTAGCTATTACATATGTAAGTTGAGATATATTTGAAATACAAAATTGGTGTTTACAAGTATGTCACAGAGGAAATTTCATAACATTGTACAGTTATTTTTAATATCTTAAAATAAAGAACAAAGTATCACTGCTGTGATAAATGGCACCATTTCAATTAAGATATGACTCTTAGATCATCAATTTAAAATTCAAAGCTTAGATACTAGTAAAAAAAGCCGATCCTATTATATTAAATCTCTCTTTGACTTATTGTTTGAATCAATGAGAAACACCTGGTTTGTACCAGTTTAATTTTAACTGATTTTCATACACAAAAATGCTACCATTTACCAACAATTGAAAAAAATTTTTTATGTCATTCCTGACTGAAAGAATTACAAAGCCTTCTCAACATATTTTTTCTAAGTTTACAAAGCCTTATAATTTTCCTTAGAAAATCTCCTAAGAGTGGAAAAGTCAGTTGAAAGCTCCATTCTTGCTCTTTCAACATAAGAAGCAAATGTGTGGTGTTCTCTAATGTGGAAGAAATATTTAAGCAGATTTATTTTCAAATATACTTTATAAACTTCAGGGAAATAATGTCCCTTTGAGTTAAGAAGAAGACATAATTGTCATAAACAGAAAGTAATAAAGGCCAATTTTTAATAAAAATATCTGTATACATTTTCAGTGTTTAATCTCTCAGTCTGAAATGTTCAGAGATTTGTACTTACTTTGTACAGGTGAAGGGAAAAGGTTCATTTATCTCTGTTTTTTTCCACAATATGCTGATTATACTTTTACTATAATTTACACAATAGCTTTGATTATTGTACAAATACATATAGTTAATATATTTAACACACTTGAAATTTTCTTATTAGTTTCAGGATAAAATTGAAATTTCTCATGCAAAGGGTGCATGGCCTGTGTGTACTTCTTTTACCCTTCTACTCCCTCACTTAGCAAATTATGTTTTTCCAAACATAATATACAATCTGATGTATCTTTTGCTTAAGGCATATTCTTCTTCTGTGCTTGCTGTACCTCACACCAGGAAAAATCCTCTTTACCTTTCAAACACCACTCAAATATGTCTTGGTGAATCTTTCCTAGTGAAACGGTCCCCACTCACCTCCACTTGTCTCCAGACAGAGTTAAATACTCTCTTTACTGTACGTGTGATATATGTTTATATTATTTTGCACAAGGTAGAGTTGTTTATACATCGATATATCTTATTAGATTATAGTTATCTTGTTGACAGGGACTATTTACTATATGTCACTATATCTGCATCAGAGAAATTTGTTTCTGGCACATGATAGGAAAATAAAATCTCTCTCCTAAGGAAAAAAATGACTAATTGATTAATTCATTTCTGCCTGAGGTTGCAGTTTTTTGAATTTGAAAAATCAGACCTTGATGATGACCTTGAGCAGTAGGATAGAAACAACTCCCACATGCTTAGAGTTCCAATAATGGAACACTAGGCATAAATGGATTTTAATAAGAAAAAATATTGGATGGCAGGCAAATTGATCATTTGCTCACTGGTATCAAAAGTAACTATTTTTGAATCTTAGAATCATCTTTAGAATTGTTAGATAATTTAGATAATTTTTGTCTTGTTTTTGTTTTAAACCTAACAGATACTTTTCTAGATAATTTTATGTGCATTTTATGATTTAATATTCACGGAATTATTGTTGTGGTATTTTAATATTTATTTTACAGATGAAGAAGCTGAGGCTTGAAAGACTGAAGCAACATGCCCAATGTCATACAGACGGGTTACAGGCAACATATGAATACTATCCTGGCTTCAAGACCAATATTCTTCTGGTATTAGTTGAAGATGTCCATTAGGTGCCAGGGAAGAAGCTTCAGGAGAGAAAATAAATCACCCACTAGAGACCTAGTCCTTTAACTTTTAAAATTTATTTCTTGTAAATTATTTTGAGAATAGATTTTACTTTGCTCAAATTAGGCATTTACCACTTGAAAGTTAGACAGTTAAAACTGGATTATTGCAATCATGTTTTACTTGCTGTGGTTTCCCCCCAAATGAAAATATTAAAGAAAATATTCAAGCCGGGCACAGTGGCTTATGCCTGTAATCCCAGCACTTTGGGAGGCTGAGGCGAGTGGATCATGAAGTCAAGAGATTGAGACCATCCTGGCCAACATGGTGAAACTCCGTCTCTACTAAAAGTACAAAAATTAGCTCGGCGTGGTAGCGTGCACCTGTAGTCCCAGCTACTCGGTAGACTGAGGCAGGAGAATCACTTGAACCCTGGAGGCAGAAGTTGCAGTGAGCCAAGATAGCGCCACTGTACTCCAGACTGGCGAAAGAGCAAGACTCCGTCTCAAAAAAAGAAAAGTATTCTAGCTAAATTCTGTAGATAAACCGAAGCATTCACTGTTTTATACTTGCGTACAGTGTGCTCTAACTGGAACTTTACATTATGCCTTAAAGCTTTTAAAGTTAAATATATTCACTTTGACCTCTATTTAAACCTCCTTTGAAACCAACATTTTATTGGTTTTAACTATATTGATTTTTCAATTGAAGATAGCATTCCATTCACATGAAAATTCATTTGTTACAGCTTTCCATTTATAAGATCCTGCATCTTGATTTAATGTTATTTTCTCACAGAAATCAAAGTTTGTAGGTCAATCTTAAAGAATGAGTACAACCACAAATATAGCAGACGCCTCATAAAATTATCTTCTACTGCTTCTCTATGACCTCTGTCAAGGAAATAACACTCAAACCCGTGTCAGCATGAACAGCTGTGGATGCCGCTGTTAGATAGCCCTGACCTATCCTCCCAAGGGTAGTGCCCAACCGGGAGAGAATGGTAATTTTCGCAGAGTCAATATTATTAACGCCAACATAAATCAGAAAATACTGCCTCAAATCTAAAAATTAGATGCCACTGTTCATAAAAAGAAGCAAACTTCCTTTGTAATAAATCAACCCAAGTTCTATGTAGATGTTTATGGAAATGATAATGAAAATTATATAAAGATTTTTATATCCCTCAAAAGTTCATTTACAATAAATATGTAAATGGGTAAATTACACATTTCTTTTGCTCAGTGAAGTACATTAGAAATTATACTCTTCTTTCCTGCTGAAAGAGCTTTTAAGCAGATATTTACAGTGCAGAAGACGGTAGAAATAAACCTTGCAGTTATTTTCATTAGGTTTTGCTATTTGCAACTTACCTTGCTAGATCAATTCATAAGTAGTAAGGAAGATGTAAAATCAGGAATTTGACTCATATGGCCAAATTATTTAGCAAAATAAATGTTTTCATATCATAACTTTTCCACTTGATCAATAAGTCTTTTTATATATAAATCCAACTTTATGTGTATAGACACACACATAAAACATATACACTTAACATCCATGTAAAAACATACACATATATATATATATGTCACACACACATGCCCACACACATTTACATTCACATATTTACATATGCAGGAACACACTCTGGCTTCTCTGGTTTAAGGTTTTCTAATAATTTCTTACTAGCCTTTTTGCTAAGACTGAGTATATAAACTTTAGCCCAAGAAATCTCTGAATAAAAGGAAAAGGGCTATATGTGTTTCACTAATTAAAATTTGTGTTTCAGTTTAAGCATGTGATATGGTTTGGCTGTGTCCCCACCCAAATCTCATCTTGAATTGTAGCTCTCATAATTCCCACATGTCATTGTGGGAATTTCTTCAAATTCTTGGAGAAAAAATAATCTGTGTTTTCAAGCTGGAGTTAGAAGACTACTTGTAGCATTCCATTATACAAACATCACTGTCGAGTCCCTGGGAATAGCTTTAAGTGGATGGCCCAAATGACTGAAAGTTTTATGAAAATGGTAAGTGAAAATTCAATGTCATTTTAAATTAGTATTGAAAGCTGCCATTGTAACTCCATTCAAACTGTGTTAGATTCCTAAAGGCAGTGATATGCCTGCTATATGGATAGGGTGATTAACTGAGATACATGCATGTGCGTATATATTAGCTGTATGTCCATATTTATTTTCCATATTCAAAGAACATGTGTTTTAAATTATCTCCTAGTGTAATTTTTCTGAGAGATGACTAAAGGAGGTAAACATTGAACTAACTCTTGTTTCTATGCCCCTGCTTTCTAGTCTTACTTATGCTCTTTCAAAATGTCCTATTTTCTCTCCTTTCTATTAAATCTCAGCCAGGTATAAATCTTATTATTTTAATGCCTCCCCTTAACTATCTCAATTTACATTAGAATATCTATTTTCCCCATAGTATTAAGCATAATCTTATATGCATAGCCCCTCAAAGATTCCTTTACACCTAAGAAAAACTCATTAAACATTTGGTGAATTCATCAGTTGTAGTTAATAATAAATACTTGTTTATTCTTGAATTTTCATTCTTTAATCTCTGTTTTAGTCCAGAATTCTATTATCATAAATTACACCAAGGATTATAAAGAAGTAATACTCAAAAGTGTTTTTGATTCTACGTGTTTTTTTTTTTTTTTTTTCTTTTGAGATGGAGACTTGCTCTGTTGCCCAGGCTGGAGTGCAGTGGCGCAATCTCAGCTCACTGCAACCTCCACCTCTTCAGTCAAGCCTCAGCCTCCTGAGTAGCTGGGATTACAGGTGAGCACCACCATGCCTGGTTAATTTCTGTATTTTTAGTAGAGACAGGGTTTCGTCATGTTGGTCAGGCTGGTCTTGAACTCCTGACCTCGTGGTCAGCTTGCCTCAGCCTCCCAAAATGCTGGGACTATAGGTGTGAACCACTGTGCCTGGCCTTGACTCTAGATATTTCTTTATTTCTCAAAAAAATAGCTTCTCATGTAGTACACAGGCAGTATTTGTTTGATGGATAATTAAAATCATGTACAAGGGGCCTTATTCCCACATGTGTTCTCTGCTGCATTAATAGCAGATGGGACTATTAATAATTTCAAACATAAGCATAGCTCTATGTATAAAATAGTTACTTTACATAAATATTTTATTATATATATTTTTTATTAATCTCAAAATTCATGATTATCCATTAGAATGATTTTACAATAAAAAATAGTTTCTCTAATGTAAATTGTATCCCATAAGTCTTTTCTAGTTGCTATTCCTCTGGTATAATTTCATATCTCTTTACTTTCAAAATCTATTTTGCATTAAAAGACTCTTCTAGATAATGTATTGCTAAATTTTTCTCTGTCCATCTGTGTCTCTGTTTGAAGGTGAATTATGTATAAGTGCACATTTCAAAAGAGTTTAAGAAAACTTTTTTATTAATGTATATATATGTAGTTATTATTTTTATAATTTTCAGTTATTTTATTCTGTGTTTCTGTTTCTCTTAAGTTACCTTCTCTTTTTTTCCTTTTTCCAGTTTCCATTGAAGTTATAATTTATTTTCAACTGGTTTTATGGTTGTACATTGCATGTTTACATTTCTGACTTTTCTTTTTTTTTTTTTTTTTTTTTTTTTGAGACAGAGTCTCGCTCTGTCACCCAGGCTGGAGTGTAGTGGCCGGATCTCCGCTCACTGCAAGCTCTGCCTCCCGGGTTCACGCCATTCTCCTGCCTCAGCCTCCCGAGTAGCTGGGACTATAGGCGCCTGCCACCTCGCCCGGCTAGTTTTTTGTATTTTTTTCATTGAGACGGGGTTTCACCGTGTTGGTCAGGATGGTGTCGATCTCCTGACCTCGTGATCCGCCCGTCTCGGCCTCCCAAAGTGCTGGGATTACAGGCTTGAGCCACCACGCCCGGCCATTTCTGACTTTTCGATTAGATATTTGATTTTTACTTTTGGCACTTTGTTCCCGCTCTATATTTCCAATATCTGCTCTTATTTCTTTGAGAGTATTTAACATCTTCACTATACTTTTTTTTTTTTTTTTTTGGTTTGGTTTACTATATATGGTTCAGGTGTATCAGAATATTATGCTTCTATTTTTATTTTTAAAAAATCTTTGTATATAGCAGTTGAACTCTTCAGATGTTCAGTTTTCTTTGTGAGCTCACATCCCTTGAGATATCAACTACTTGCCTGGTGATGTCAAAGGAGAGGCACAAACATCAGTGGTTCCTTTCACTTTCTAAAGTTACCAGTTGCTGTATAACCCAAGAATTTAGTTTACTCCAGCAATTCTGTTTCACAGATAAATAACTTCCCCTAATTCTCTCCCAAGTGTTGCTATTTCCTAAGAACTATTATACTTGGATATAATCACATACCCTCACGGGCTACACCTACACTCTGTGACAAGGGCTTCCAGAGACCCACCAGTTCCACATTAGTTATGCCCCGTTCTAATCAACATTAAGAACAAACTTTGTTACTTATCTCATACTCCAGACTAGTGATGGGTTACTCACGTTCTTTTCAATCTTGGATTGTTGATTTAATGTGAAAGATACACCAGGGCAATGATGGAAAGAGGGCACAAAGGGACTAACTAAAACATCTACTCTGTATTATATGTGGCACACAGGCTCTTTCTCTTTTTTTCTTTCTGTCTTTCTTTTTTCTTTCTCTTTCTTCTATCTTCTTTCCCTCCCTCCCTCATTTCCTCCCTTCCTCCCTTTCTTCTTTCTCTTTCTTTCCTTTCTTTCCCTTTCTTTCTCTCTCTCTCTTTTTCCCTTCCTTCCTTCCTTCCTTCCTTCCTTCCTTTCTTCCTTCCTTTCTTCCTTCTTTCTTTCTTTTATTCTTTCCTTCTTTCTCTCTCTCTCCTCCTTTACAGAGGTGGAATCTCTCACTATTTTCCCCAAGCTGGTCCCAAATTCCTGGGCTCTGCTTATCCTCCTGCTTCAAATTTCTTAGTAGCTGGGACTACAGGAATGCATTACCACACCTGGCTTCATGCCAGCTCTTATTAGAAATTACTAAGTGTGTGTGTGGGCGGGTGGAGGGCAGAGCAAGATGGCCAAATAGGAACAGCTCCAGCCTCCAGCTCCCAGCGCCAGCGACACAGAAGATGGGTGATTTTTGCATTTTCAACTGAGGTACCGGGTTCATCTCACTAGGGAGTGTCTGACAATGGGTGCTGGCCAGCTGCTGCAGCCCAACCAGCCAGAGCTGAAGCAGGGCCAGGCATTGCCTCACCTGGGAAGCAAAAGGGGGAAGGGAATCCCTTTCCCTAGCCAGGGGAACTGAGACACACAACACCTGGAAAATTGGGTAACTCCCACCCCAATACTGCACTTTAGCAAGGGTCTTAGCAAATGGCACACCAGGACATTATATCCCACACCTGGCCAGGAGGGTCCCGCGCCCACGGAGCCTCCCTCATTTCTAGCACAGCAGTCTGCAATCTAACTGCAAGGCAGCAGCAAGGCTGGGGGAGGGGCGCCCGCCATTGCTGAGGCTTAAGTAGGTAAACAAAGCTGCTGGGAAGCTCGAGCTGGGTGGAGCCTACAGCAGCTCAAGGAGGTCTGCCTGTCTCTGTAGACTCCACCTCTGGGGACAGGGCAGAGCTAAACAAAAAGAAAAAAGCAGCAGAAACCTCTGCAGACACAAACGACCCTGTCTAACAGATTTGAAGAGAGCAGTGGATCTCCCAACATGGATGTTGAGATCTGAGAAAGGAAAGACTGCCTGCTCAAGTGGGTCCATGACCCCTGAGTAGCCTAACTGGGAGACATCCCCCACTAGGGGCAGAGCGACACCCCACACCTCACATGGCGGGGTACACCCCTGAGACGAAGTTTCCAAAGCAAGAATCAGACAGGTACACTCACTGTTCAGCAATATTCTATCTTCTGCAACCTCTGCTGCTGATACCCAGGCAAACTGGTTTTGGAGTGGACCTCAAGCAATCTCCAACAGACCTACAGCTGAGGGTCCTGACTGTTAGAAGGAAAACTAACAAGCAGGAAGTACACCCACACCAAAACCCCATCAGTACATCACCATCATCAAGGACCAAAGGCAGATAAAACCACAAAGATGGGGAGGAAGCAGGGCAGAAAAGCTGGAAATTCAAAAAATAAGAGCGAATCTCCCCCTCCAAAGGAACGCAGCTCATTGCCAGCAATGGATCAAAGCTGGATGGAGAATGACTTTGATAAGTTGAGAGAAGAAGGCTTCAGTCCAACAAACTTCTCAGAGGTAAAGGAGGAATTACGTACCCAGCGTAAGGAAACTAAAAATCTTGAAAAAAGAATGGAAGAATGGATAACTAGAATAATCAATGCAGAGAAGGCCATAAACGAAATGACAGAGATAAAAACCATGACACGAGAAATACGTGACAAATGCATGAGCTTCAGTAACCGACTTGATCAACTGGAAGAAAGAGTATCAGCAATTGAGGATCAAATGAATGAAATGAAGCGAGAAGATAAACCAAAAGAAAAAAGAAGAAAAAGAAATGAACAAAGCATGTAAGAAGTATGGGATTATGTGAAAAGACCAAATCTATGTCTGATTGGGGTGCCTGAAAGTGAGGGGGAAAATGGAACCAAGTTGGAAAACACTCTTCAGGATATCATCCAGGAGAACTTCCCCAACCTAGTAAGGCAGGCCAATATTCAAATTCAGGAAATACGGAGAATGCCACAAAGATACTCTTCAAGAAGAGCAACTCCAAGACACATCATTGTCAGATTAACCAAAGTTGAAATTAAGGAAAAAATGTTAAGGGCAGCCAGAGAGAAAGGTCGGGTTACCCACAACAGGAAGCCCACCAGACTAACAGCAGATCTCTCGGCAGAAACTATACAAGCCAGAAGAGAGTGGGGACCAATATTCAACGTTCTTAAAGAAAAGAATTTTCAACCCAGAATTTCATATGCAGCCAAATTAAGTTTCATATGTGAAGGAGAAATAAAATCCTTTACAGATAAGCAAATGCTTAGAGAATTTGTCACCATCAGGCCTGCCTTACAAGAGACCCTGAAGGAAGCCCTAAACATGGAAAGGAACAACCGGTACCAGCCATTGCAAAAACATGCCAAAATGTAAAGACCACTGATGCTAGGAAGAAACTGAACCAACTAACAAGCAAAATAACCAGTTAATATCATAATGACAGGATCAAGTTCACACATAACAATATTAACCTTAAATGTCAATGGACTAAATGCTCCAATTAAAAGACACAGACTGGCAAACTGGATAAAGAGTCAAGACCCATCAGTCTGCTGTATTCAGGAGACCCATCTCGCATGCAGAGACACATAGAGGCTCAAAATAAAGGGATGGAGGAAGATCTACCAAGCAAATAGGGAACAAAAAAAAGCAGAGGTTGCAATCCTAGTCTCTGATAAAACAGACTTTAAACCACCAAATATCAAAAGAGACAAAGAAGGCCATTACATAATGGTAAAGGGATCAATTCAACAGGAAGAGCTAACTCTCCTAAATATATATGCACCCTATACAGGAGCACCCAGATTCATAAAGCAAGTCCTTAGAGACTTACAAAGAGACTTAGACTCCCATACAATAATAATGGGAGACTTCAACACCCCACTGTCAACATTAGACAGATCAACGAGACAGAAAGATAACAAGGATATATAGGAATTGAACTCAATTATGCACCAAGCAGACCTAATAGACATCTACAGAACTCTTCACCCCACATCAACAGAATATACATTCTTCTCAGCACCACATCGCACTTATTCCAAAATTGACCACATAATTGGAAGTAAAGTACCCCACAGAAAATGTACAAGAACAGAAATTATAACAAACTGTCTCTCAGACCACAGTGCAATCAAACTAGAACTCAGGACTAAGAAACTTAATCAAAACCACTCAACTACATTGAAACTGAACAACCTGCTCCTGAATGACTACTGGGTACATAGTGAAATGAAGGCAGAAATAAAGATGTTCTTTGAAACCAATGAGAACAAAGATACAACATACCAGAATCTCTGGGACACATTTAAAGCAGTGCGTAGAGGGAAATTTATAGCACTAAATGCCCACAACAGAAAGCTGAAAAGGTCTAAAATTGACACTCTAACTTCACAATTAATAGAACTAGAGAAGCAAGAGCAAACACATTCAAAAGCTAGCAGAAGGCAAGAAATAACTAAGATCAGAGCAGAACTGAAGGAGCTAGAGACACAAAAAACCCTCCAAAAAATCAGTGAATCCTGGAGTTGCTTTTTGAAAAGATCAACAAAATTGATAGACCACTAGCAAGATTAATAAAGAAGAAAACAGAGAAGAATCAAATAGATGCAGTAAAAAATGATAAAGGGGACATCACCACCGACCCCACAGAAATACAAACTACCATCAGAGAATCGTATAAACACCTCTACGCAAACCAACTAGAAAATCTAGAAGAAATGGATAATTTCCTGGACACTAACACTCTTCCAAGACTAAACCAGGAAGAAGTTGAATCCCTGAATAGACCAATAGGAGGCTCTGAAATTGAGGCAATAATTAATAGCCTACCAACCAAAAAAAAGTCCAGGACCAGAAGGATTCAGAGCTGAATTCTACCAGAGGTACAAGGAGGAGTTGGTACCATTCTTTCTGAAACTATTCCAATCAATGGAAAAAGAGGGAATCCTCCCTAACTCATTTTATGAGGCCAATATTATCCTGATACCAAAGCCTGACAGAGATACAACAACAAAAAAGAGAATTTTAGACCAATATCCCTGATGAACATCAATGCAAAATTCCTCAATAAAATACTGGCAAACCGAATCCAGCAGCACATCAAAAAGCTTATCCACCATGATCAATTGGGCTTCATCCCTGGGATGCAAGGCTGGTTCAACATTCGCAAATCAATAAACGTAATCCAGCATATAAACAGAACCAAAGACCAAAACCACATGATTATCTCAATAGATGCAGAAAAGGCCTTTGACAAAATTCAACAGCACTTCATGCTAAAAACGCTCAATAAATTCGGTATTGATGGAACGTACCTCAAAATAATAAGAGCTATTTATGATAAACCCACAGCCAATATCATACTGAATGGGCATAAGCTGGAAGCATTCCCTTTGAAAATAGCACAAGACAGGGATGCCCTCTCTCACCACTCCTATTCAACATAGTGTTGGAAGTTCTGGCTGGGTTAATCAGGCAAGGGAAAGAAATAAAGGGTATCCAGTTAGGAAAAGAAGAAATCAAATTGTCCCTGTTTGCAGATGACATGATTGTATGTTTAGAAAACCCCATTGTCTCAGCCCAAAATCTCCTTAAGCTGATAAGCAACTTCAGCAAAGTCTCAGGATACAAAATTAATGTGCAAAAATCACAAGCATTCTTATACACCAGTAAAAGACAAGCAGAGAGCCAAATCAGGAATGAACTTCCATTCACAATTGCTTCAAAGGAATAAAATACCTAAGAATCCAACTTACAAGGGATGTAAAGGACCTCTTCAAGGAGAACTACAAACCACTGCTCAGTGAAATAAAAGAGGACACAAACAAATGGAAGAACATACCATGCTCATGGATAGGAAGAATCAGTATCGTGAAAATGGCCATACTGCCCAAGGTTATTTATAGATTCAATGCCATCCCCATCAAGCTACCAATGAGTTTCTTCACAGAATTGGAAAAAACCTGCTTTAAAGTTCCTATGGAACCAAAAAAAAAAAGCCCACATTGCCAAGACAATCCTAAGTCAAAAGAACAAAGCTGGAGGCATCATGCTACCTGACTTGAAACTATACTACAAGGCTTCAGTAACCAAAACAGCATGGTGCTGGTACCAAAACAGAGATATAGACCAGTGGAACAGAACAGAGTCCTCAGAAATAATACCACACATCTACAGCCATCTGATCTTTTACAGACCTAAGAAAAACAAGAAATTGGGAAAGGATTCCCTATTCAGTAAATGGTGCTGGGAAAATTGGCTAGCCATAAGTAGAAAGCTGAAACTGGATCCTTTCCTTACTCCTTATATGAAAATTAATTCAAGATGGATTAGAGACTTAAATGTTAGACCTAATACCATAAAAACCCTAGAAGAAAACCTAGTTAATACCATTCAGGACATAGGCATGGGCAAGGACTTCATGTCTAAAACACCAAAAGCAATGGCACCAAAAGCCAAAATTGACAAATGGGATCTAATTAAACTAAAGAGCTTCTACAGAGCAAAAGAAACTTCCATCAGAGTGAAAAGGCAACCTACAGAATGGGAGAACATTTTTGCAATCTACTCATCTGACAAAGGGCTAATATCCAGAACCTACAAAGAACTCAAACAATTTTACAAGAAAAAAACAAACAATCCCATCAAAAAGTGGGCAAGGGATATGAATAGAAATTTCTCAAAAGAAGACATGCATACAGCCAACAGACACATGAAAAAATGCTCATCATCACTGGCTATCAGAGAAATGCAAATCAAAACCACAATGAGATACCAATCTCACACCAGTTGGAATGTTGACCATTAAAAAGTCAGGAAACAACAGGTGCTGGAGAGGATGTGGAAAATAGTAACACTTTTACACTGTTGGTGGGATTGTAAACTAGTTCAACTATTATTGAAAACAGTATGGCGATTCCTCAAGGATCTAGAACTAGAAGTACCATATGGCCCAGCCATCCCATTACTGAGTATATACCCAAAGGATTATAAATCATGCTGCTATAAAGACACATGCACACGTATGTTCATTGCAGCACTATTGACAATAGCAAAGACTTGGAATCAACCCAAATGTCCATCTGTGACAGACTGGATTAAGAAAATGTGGCACATATACACCATAGAATACTATGCAGCCATAAAAAAGGATGAGTTTGCGTCCTTTGTAGGGACATGGATGCAGCTGGAAACCATCATTCTCAGCAAAGTGTTGCAAGAACAGAAAAGCAAACACTGCATGTTCTCACTCATAGGTGGGAACTGAACAATGAGATCACTTGGACTCAGGAAGGGGAACATCACACCCCAGGGCCTATTATGGGGAGGGGGGTGGGGGGAGGGGGGAGGGATTGCATTGGGAGTTATACCTGATGTAAATGACGAGTTGATGGGTGCTGACGATTTGATGGTTGCAGCACACCAACATGGCACAGGTATGCATATGTAACAGACCTGCACGTTATGCACATGTACCCTATAACTTAAAGTATAATAATAATAAAAAGAGATATATAAAAAATTAAAAAAGAAACAATATAAGCACATTCTTACAGAAAAAAAGAAATTACTAAGTCATTCTCTGGTCGTAACATTCAGTTGTCACCCTGTTTATCTTGCAATTATTATTCTAGAACCACCATATAGACATATATAGCATTTTTACCCTATAACATTAAAATGGGTTATAAATTACACAAATATATTATATATATATATATTTTGACATATTTAAATAGTAACAACATTCGAATATAATATGTTCATAGTTGTATCATATAATGAATTCCAATATCTCATAGATAATCTTTTCTTTTCTAGGTTTTGGATATAATAATTTCTCAGAAAGTAGATTTAAAGTTACAATAATGTATTTCCATAGTTTAAAAGATGTTTCCAAGACCAAAAAGTAAGAGCATGAAGTAGCACAATGACAAAACGATATGAAACAAATGAAAATGTTCTAATAACTAACCCTGAGCTTAGTAGACTAAGAAAAGTTGATATTGTCAATGAACTGGGTACATATTAGTCTCCACTTGACCAGTACTTCCATTTCCACTTTAGGACTCTCCTCTCCAGAAGCAGTACCTCAAACAGTAAATAGCTATTCAGAATGTTTATTTAGGAGAAACTTCAGAAAGGGGCATGGATATCTCCATAAGAGGTATCTCTGTTTCCACCCCCCCACACACACCTGCCACACACACACACACACACACACACACATATCAAGTGATCATGGATCACGAACAGGAGATTTTGCATTTTTCCCTAGAGCAAAGCTACATTCTGGATTGTAAACCACAGTTACCTCTTGTGACTATGTTACACTTGTCTCTGTTTCTACTACTCATGCATTAGCCAATTTTCTGTGCATATGGTTTCATTCAGGAAGATTCTCAGCATCTTGCTTTTATGAGATCATTGGAATGTAATTTTTCTGGCTGGAAACCTGTGGCCAGTTGTGCCTTTGTCTGAGTTTTGCTTGGGCCAGCTGGGCTTGTTTCATGCACTCGGCCTTGCAGGCTGTGCTTAGATCACACTACTGACCTAGATCCCGCTCCTCTAACGGAGACTGCAAGTCAGGCGTGGAGTGACAAGGAGTGTGTAAGCAAGCATGGGGTCCAATCACTATGTAGGCAGACATGCTGGCTACTGCTACGGGGTGGGCAGCTCCAGGTGCCTGCATAGGCGTCAGCTCTCTGGGAGACTGTGGTTGGACCAGGAGCACTGCAAGCAGCTTCCCTGACTGGCATAGTGGAGCCTGGAAGTTTGGAGATGCCAGAAACCATGGGGCCCAAATAAGGAATCACAGCACTGGCTCAGGGAACTCATAGGCCTGAGCTCCCTGAAGGGCTGCAGCTTTTCTCTTCTTCTTTTCACTTGCAACATGGCAACCAAAGAGCATGTTTCAATCCTGTGTGTGTCATAGCTCTCTCAGCTTCGCCGTTTGGTGGGACCCAAGTTCTTTCCCTGCTACCAGGAGGAATGGGATACATGGACAAGTAGAGGGTGAATAAGACAAAAAGGAGCTTTATTGAACAATATAACAGCTCAGAAGGGGCCTGGAGTGGGAAGCCCCTTTCCATGTCCAGGGTGTCCTGATGAGTGTTCAGCTCCTAGCAGGGAGGAGACCCTAGAGAAGGAAGCTCCTCTCTCCAGGCAGGTCATCCCATCACCTCTGCAGCTCTCAGCAGAAAGGGTATCTCCTCTCTGCAGTTGGTTGTCCAGGCATCTGCTCAGCTCTGACTGAGCCTGGGGCTTTTATGGGCCTCAGAGGGGAGGAAGTGTGTACCCATAGGTCCATGGGTGACCATTGAAGGGCCCAGAAAAAACACCCCAAGTTCCCACTCCACTCTGTGGAACTGGAAACCCACCCCACAGCCATCAGGTCCTCCCCAGCCTGAAGGTGGGGCCTCACTGAGGACCTGCTCCTTTCTCCCCAGGAACCTGTCTGCCTCCTACTGTTGTTCATGGTGCCTGGGCTTGGCCCTGACTTTGCTCCAAGATCGGAGCTGGTGAGGCACTGACAGCGGAGAGAAGTCGGGCAGCAGGAGCAGGCACTTCCGAGCCTGCAAATGCAGTAGGGCCTTCCTCAGCCCTCAACAGGGCAGGGTTGCCTCCGTCCACAGCCACTATTTGGGTGCAGCTGCACCTGGGTAGATGGGGGTCCTGCATGCTCTGTGGAGCTGGAGGCCCAAGTCTGCAGCCGTGATTTGGATAGCTGCAGCTGTGCCCAGCATGGGGGGTCTCCTGCCTGCTCCTGGGCTCCCACCTGCTCCATGCAGCATGATGCCCTGGCCATAGCTCCCTGCTGCAACCAGCATGATGGCACTATTATGATATAAGTAATCCTCTATGATAAAATAGTACTACACATGTGTACATCATATACCAAAACAACACATAAAATTCAAAAAATAGAAATGGTTTACAAGTAATATATACAAACTATCTGTAAGTATCTATAAATGTAGAAAGGAATGTGTGTGCATTAGTATATTGCTCATAATACTCATGCATCTTGTATAGCTGGTGGAATTATTTTATTCAGAAGATTATTAGAAATAGTCTTATCTTGTATCACTAGTTTTTTTATTATGTCATTTCAAATAACTGAGATTTTGTATATTTAAGCTGCTAAAATATTTCATGAGATTATGAATTATTTTTTGTTTCTCTTGGGAAATGATTATTATTTAAAAATAATTCATCTTATTTCTATTAAATTAATCCTATATGATTATTCACTAGAAAAAATAGCTTACTATCTATTGCAGCAATATTATTACATGAAAGTAGCATACATAATCATGATTATTTATTCTTTAGTAATTTCTCAATTGAGAAAAACTTAGAGGATGTTAAAATAGCTTTTTGAAAGAAAACTCACTAACATTGTATAGATAGAGATGTGTTTATGAATATATAGAATTTTGTAATGACATTTTAGACATATTTTAAATATCTTGTTGATATTTCCAGTTTATTCATATTGTACATTCATTGTTGGTTAATTTTTATAAACAATAGTTTTATGTATTAAAAATACATGGGTGAAATGCTTCACTTCCCTGCTGCAAAAACTGGATTTTCAGGGCAGCAGAACCATAATCATCTAAGTGCTTGTTAAAAATGCAGAATCTTGGGCCCCATCCCAAATCTACTGAATCAAATTCTACATTTTAACAAGATACATACTAAAATTAGACATAGAGTTTTCATTTGTGAATCTTGTTTAACATGTGTAAATAAACTACTTCCTACAAAATGTACAAGTTTGAATTGCTAAAGTTAGGATGTGTTTTATTCATTTCTTTGCATAATTAATGTACAATTCTAACAGTGGTGATAGTTTTAAGGCAAATGACGTTTACTTGATTCTAAGCCATATTGATTTCTTCTTCATTCATGCTTAGTTGATTTTACTTAGATACATGAATTCAGAAATGAAATGCTATAGAAGACTATATTTTAAGGATTTATTATATTAATACATGTTTCTAGCAGAAGCACTATGTAAGCTCATGTAATTCTTAACTGTATCTAATGTCGTTCTCATTTGCTCTATTGAGGTTAGAGATAAATTGATGACCTTCAGCCTTAGAGTAGATAAATTGATGACCTTCAGCCTTAGAGTAGATGAACCAATTATCAGTTATTCCAATAATTGTTTTATTTACCCTACTATGCTTTCTAATACCATCCATGGTAGTAGTGTCTATAACTTCAGAAAGATAATGTACTTATTTATGCTATTCATGAACTATGTTGCTTGGTATATTATATATGTAATATTAACTAGATTTACTGATGGCCATTTTTATATCTGTTAAATAAGATTGTAAAATAAACAGAGTACACATGTGACTTATTGTTTTTCTGTTTGTGGACAATAACCTTACAATTGTAGAGGGAGACTATGGTGCAAGAGTCACTCTTGTCACTCATACACTGTGGTATTACATGTTTTGCTTTGATTATCCTAGCCTCAAATCACCATGGAGTCTACCTTTCAAATTATTTCTGAAACATGACAAAACACTTTTAATGTTAAAAAGAGCAGTATCAAGAATATAAGAAAAGGTATTTAAAGAGAAATTACAGTTTGCAAAAAAGCATTTTGAGATATAATTACTACATAATTTGCAAGATAATTGAGCTACTCAGTCGTTGACTCATACACTCATCTTTTAGTAATTGTCCCTGCCTTCAGATCACAAGGTCAGGAGATTGAGATCATCCTGGCTAACACGGTGAAACGTGCCTTCTCCACTAAAAATACAAAAAATTAGCTGGGCGTGGTGGTGGCCGCCTGTAGTCCCAGCTACTCGGGAGGCCGAGGCAGGAGAATGGTGTGAACCTGGGAGGCAGAGGTTGCAGTGAGCCGAGATCGTGCCACTGCACTCCAGCCTGGGTGACAGAACAAGACTCTGCCTCAAAAAAATAAAAATAAAATAAAAATAAGTAATTGTCCCTGCCTTTTTCTTACATCAGCTGTAGTATCAACAACTTTATACACTATGTGAGTAAAGAAGGGAAGGAAATCCAGGAATTGGGATAATTACATGAGTATTTTAATAAGAGGAAATATTTCATAAAAAATAAGAGTTGAATAAAATTATTTGACAAATATATATTGTTATGGCATGGAAATTTTTCAAAAATCCCTCCCAAGTAGTTCTGAATTTATCCAATGTCCCATTCATAGATAGTTGGTTTAGCAGTTAAGCACTGCAGGCAGAGCTTAAGCCCTAACAGCTTTCTGGGACTTCTGAAAATGAAGTTCTAGACAAAGAAAGATTGACTAATCAAAGCACATTCATGTTTATAAAATGCAATTTTATGTAGACTAATCAACTGCATCAGTATGCACATATTTAGAGATAAAGTGGATTTATTATAAATACGGATATATATATTTGATGTTATATGAAGGGAGGCATTTGATGTAATAGTGCAGGGATATCTCAAATATCTTACTATGGGGTCTGGTTCCATTTTCAGTCAAAAGGGTTAAGTAACTTGCAAAATGAGTTTTTCATCATTTCCACTTCATTTAGAGTGAGATATCTATATTTTATATTTGGCGTCCCCCTTTCCCCACATCTCAGGGCTTATCTGTTCATCTGGTTTTAATCTATGTTCAGATGCTCCTGAATTGATATGATACTTTTCTTAGAAGACAAGTTATATTAGGAAATGTTAACAAGAAACACTGTCCTAATTGTGTGATTGAAGCCATTTATGAAACCAGAGACACACTAAGATACTGTGAAGTTTCTATGAAGTTTTGCATGTTACCACCTCCACTACTTATAGGCTTGGGATAACTATGCTAGACATATCACATAACCCAGATATATTTTAATATGCTTTTCTAGGTAATTACTTTAGACCTATATTCTTGATTTTGTTATTCATCATCTCATCTTATAGGGTCAAATTGCTTGCTTTTTAACTCTTGTCTCATTTCCCCTGAGTAATTCAATTGTTCAGAGGACAAAATGAAAGGCTAAGGCTAGTGAAGAGCTACATGACAGTTGTGTTGAATGAGACAAGCCCTAGTTAAACTAAGTAAAATCTTAGAATAATTAAAGATCTCTTCTCCACAATTCTTTAACTTTGCCCTCTGATCTGTCCCCATGTCTCCATTCCTCATGCCTACTTTGACAATGAAAACTCTGGAAATTCAATGTAATCCAAAGTTACAAACAAATCACATCTCTGCTCAAGTGTTTCACACTCCCTTGTTAATTATTCACCCTACTGCCACCATTAAATCTTCAATTCCCCTGACACTGTTAGAAAAGTGATCTGAGTAAGCACACAGATTTGTGAATAGCAACTCCCTAAACACTCTTACTAGTATGTGATTATTCATTGGATACCTCTCTATAATATGTGAATTAGCAAATAAACAGTCTAGATTAATAAACAGCTGCCCGCCTTCCTCATAATAGATACCCAATCATGCTTATTGAATTTTTCTTTAGTCTATATTGGAAAGAAAGAAAACTTAATACAGTCACCTCTAAGGCAACTCACATTTTTCATAAACTCACTGATTTTTTTCTATGCAAATCTGATCTAAGGGCCACACCTTAGACTGTCAATAATCAGAAGAGAACTAATGAAAATTCCACAGGTTTCCAGTCAGGAATTTAAATTCATGATGTAATAGAAACAGCATGCCCAGGAAGGAGCTACCACTCCCATTTCAGTTACATTGGGCCCTTATGCCTCTTCCCAATCCACGGACCATAAGGGAAGCAGCTGGAAAAGGCAGGAGCAGATGGGGGTGTGGACTGAGTGGCAAGTCAATGTTTTTTCCTCATCAGGGAAAGGTTTTGCTTTGAAGCATGTGAATGTCAGCCAAGAGCTTTGTGGAAATCTTTGGCATAGACCTTGAGACCTATCCAGAGCTTCAGCTTCCAAAGAGTAACATGATCAACAACATATATTTTTCCAATTTCCATTTTAATGGCTTTGACTGTTCAGGGCTGATGAGATAATAGGTTATAAATTTTTAAAATCTCCCTTCTATTTCTTATCACATTTCCATTTCTGAAGAGAAGAGTTAGCAGGGCTGTCTTTCATCCCTCCCCCACTGTCTTTATAGTGTATAATGTAATGAATATGTGAAGGAGGATGAGATGGTCTATTGTGAAGGGATACAAAGTCTTACATAGAAAAAAAAGAAAAGGGGGGGCGGAGCAAGATGGCCGAATAGGAACAGCTCCAGTCTCCAACTCCCAGCGCGAGCGACACAGAAGACTGGTGATTTCTGCATTTTCAACTGAGGTACTGGGGTCATCTCTCTAGGGAGTGCCGGACAATCGGTGCGGTCAGCTGCTGCAGCCTGACCAGCGTGAGCTGAAGCAGGGCGAGGCATCGCCTCACCTGGAAGCGCAAGGGGGAAGGAAATCCCTTTTCCTAGCCAGGGGAACTGAGACACACAACACCTGGAAAATCGGGTAACTCCCACCCCAATACTGCGCTTTAAGGAAACAGGCACACCAGGAGAATATATCCCACACCTGGCCGGGAGGGTCCCACGCCCACGGAGCCTCCCTCACTGCTAACACAGCCGTCTGCGGCGATCTATCCGCAAGGCAGCAGCGAGGCTGGGGGAGGGGGGCGCCCGCCATTGCTGAGGCTTAAGTAGGTAAACAAAGCCGCTGGGAAGCTCGAACTGGGTGGAGCTCACAGCAGCTCAAGGAAGCCTGCCTGTCTCTGTAGTCTCACCTCTGGGGACAGCGCACAGCTGCAGTCCATTAGGGAAAGCGGGGCCGCTGCAGACCCAACGACTCTGTCTGACAGCTTTGGGGAAGCCGTGGATCTCCTAACGCGGAGGTTGAGATCTGAGAACGGACAGACTGCCTGCTCAGGTGGGTCCCTGACCCCTGAGTAGCCTAGCTGGGAGACATCCCCCACTAGGGGCAGTCTGACACCCCACACCTCACAGGGTGGAGTCACCCCTGAGAGGAACTTCCAAAGAAAGAATCAGACAGGTACACTCGCTGTTCAGCAATATTCTATCTTCGGCAACCTCTGCTGCTGATACCCAGGCAAACAGGGTCTGGAGTGGACCTCAAGCAATCTCCAACAGACCAACAGACAGTCCTTCTGACTGTCAGACGGAAAACTATCAAACAGGAAGGACACCTATACCAAAACCCCATCAGTACGTCACCATCATCAAAGTCAGAGACAGATAAAACCACAAAGATGGGGAAGAAGCAGGGCAGAAAAGCTGGAAATTCAAAAAATAAGAGCGCATCTCCCCTGCAAAGGAGCGCAGCCCATCGCCAGCAACGGATCAAAGCTGGTCAGAGAATGACTTTGACGAGATGAGAGAAGAAGGCTTCAGTCCATCAAACCTCTCAGAGCTAAAGGAGGAATTACGTACCCAGCGCAAAGAAACTAAAAATCTTGAAAAAAAGTGGAAGAATTGACAGCTAGACTAATTAATGCAGAGAAGATCATAAACGAAATGACAGAGATGAAAACCATGACACGAGAAATACGTGACAAATGCACAAGCTTCAGTAACCGACTCGATCAACTGGAAGAAAGAGTATCAGCGATTGAGGATCAAATGAATGAATGAAGCGAGAAGAGAAACCAAAAGAAAAAGAAGAAAAAGAAATGAACAAAGCCTGCAAGAAGTATGGATTATGTAAAAAGACCAAATCTACGTCTGATTGGGGTGCCTGAAAGTGAGGGGGAAAATGGAACCAAGTTGGAAAACACTCTTCAGGATATCATCCAGGAGAACTTCCCCAACCTAGTAGGGCAGGCCAACATTCAAATTCAGGAAATACAGAGAACGCCACAAAGATACTCCTCCAGAAGAGCAACTCCAAGACACATAATTGCCAGATTCACCAAAGTTGAAATGAAGGAAAAAATCTTAAGGGCAGCCAGAGAGAAAGGTCGGGTTACCCAAAGGGAAGCCCATCAGAATAACAGCAGACCTCTCGGCAGAAACTCTACAAGCCAGAAGAGAGTGGGGGCCAATATTCAACGTTCTTAAAGAAAAGAATTTTCAACCCAGAATTTCATATCCAGCCAAACTAAGCTTCATCAGTGAAGGAGAAATAAAATCCTTTACAGATAAGCAAATGCTTAGAGATTTTGTCACCACCAGGCCTGCCTTACAAGAGACCCTGAAGGAAGCCCTAAACATGGAAAGGAACAACCGGTACCAGCCATTGCAAAAACATGCCAAAATGTAAAGACCATCGAGGCTAGGAAGAAACTGCATCAACTAACGAGCAAAATAACCAGTTAATATCATAATGACAGGATCAAGTTCACACATAACAATATTAACCTAAATGTCAATGGACTAAATGCTCCAATTAAAAGACACAGACTGGCAAACTGGATAAAGAGTCAAGACCCATCAGTCTGCTGTATTCAGGAGACCCATCTCACATGCAGAGACATACATAGGCTCAAAATAAAGGGATGGAGGAAGATCTACCAAGCAAATGGAGAACAAAAAAAAGCAGGGGTTGCAATCCTAGTCTCTGATAAAACAGACTTTAAACCATCAAAGATCAAAAGAGACAAAGAAGGCCATTACATAATGGTAAAGGGATCAATTCAACAGGAAGAGCTAACTCTCCTAAATATATATGCACCCAATACAGGAGCACCCAGATTCATAAAGCAAGTCCTTAGAGACCTACAAAGAGACTTAGACTCCCATACAATAATAATGGGAGACTTCAACACTCCACTGTCAACATTAGACAGATCAACGAGACAGAAAGTTAACAAGGATATCCAGGAATTGAACTCATCTCTGCACCAAGCGGACCTAATAGACATCTATAGAACTCTCCACCCCAAATCAACAGAATATACATTCTTCTCAGCACCACATCGCACTTATTCCAAAATTGACCACATAATTGGAAGTAAAGCACTCCTCAGCAAATGTACAGAACAGAAAATTAAACAAACTGTCTCTCAGACCACAGTGCAATCAAACTAGACTCAGGACTAAGAAACTCAATCAAAACGCTCAACTACATGGAAACTGAACAACCTGCTCCTGAATGACTACTGGGTACATAACGAAATGAAAGCAGAAATAAAGATGTTCTTTGAAACCAATGAGAACAAAGATACAACATACCAGAATCTCTGGGACACATTTAAAGCAGTGTGTAGAGGGAAATTTATAGCACTAAATGCCCACAAGAGAAAGCAGGAGAGATCTAAAATTGACACTCTAACATCACAATTAAAAGAACTAGAGAGGCAAGAGCAAACACATTCAAAAGCTAGCAGAAGGCAAGAAATAACTAAGATCACAGAGCAGAACTGAAGGAGATAGAGACACAAAAAACCCTCCAAAAATCAATGAATCCAGGAGTTGGTTTTTTGAAAAGATCAACAAAATTGACAGACCGCTAGCTAGACTAATAAAGAAGAAAAGAGAGAAGAATCAAATAGACGCAATAAAAAATGATAAAGGGGATATCACCACCGACCCCACAGAAAATACAAACACCATCAGAGAATACTATAAATGCCTCTACGCAAATCAACTAGAAAATCTAGAAGAAATGGATAATTTCCTGGACACTTACACTCTCCCAAGACTAAACAGGAAGAAGTTGAATCCCTGAATAGACCAATAGCAGGCTCTGAAATTGAGGCAACAATTAATAGCCTACCCACCAAAAAAAGTCCAGGACCAGATGGATTCACAGCTGAATTCTACCAGAGGTACAAGGAGGAGCTGGTACCATTCCTTCTGAAACTATTTCAATCAATAGAAAAAGAGGGATCCTCCCTAACTCTTTTTATGAGGCCAACATCATCCTGATACCAAAGCCTGGCAGAGACACAACAAAAAGAGAATTTTAGACCAATATCCCTGATGAACATCGATGCAAAAATCCTCATAAAATACTGGCAAACCGGATTCAGCAGCACATCAAAAAGCTTATCCACCATGATCAAGTGGGCTTCATCCCTGGGATGCAAGGCTGGTTCAACATTCGCAAATCAATAAACGTAATCCAGCATATAAACAGAACCAAAGACAAGAACCACATGATTATCTCAATAGATGCAGAAAAGGCTTTTGACAAAATTCAACAGCCCTTATGCTAAAAACGCTCAATAAATTGGTATTGATGGAACGTACCTCAAAATAATAAGAGCTATTTATGACAAACCCACAGCTAATATCATACTGAATGGGCAAAAACTGGAAAAATTCCCTTTGAAAACTGGCACAAGACAGGGATGCCTCTCTCACCACTCCTATTCAACATAGTGTTGGAAGTTCTGGCTAGGGCAATCAGGCAAGAGAAAGAAATCAAGGGTATCCAGTTAGGAAAAGAAGAAGTCAAATTGTCCCTGTTTGCAGATGACATGATTGTATATTTAGAAAACCCCATGTCTCAGCCCAAAATCTCCTTAAGCTGATAAGCAACTTCAGCAAAGTCTCAGGATACAAAATTAATGTGCAAAAATCACAAGCATTCTTATACACCAGTAACAGACAAGCAGAGAGCCAAATCAGGAATGAACTTCCATTCACAATTGCTTCAAAGAGAATAAAATACCTAGGAATCCAGCTTACAAGGGATGTAAAGGACCTCTTCAAGGAGAACTACAAACCACTGCTCAGTGAAATCAAAGAGGACACAAACAAATGAAGAACATACCATGCTCATGGATAGGAAGAATCAATATCATGAAAATGGCCATACTGCCCAAGGTTATTTATAGATTCAATGCCATCCCCATCAAGCTACCAATGAGTTTTCTTCACAGAATTGGAAAAAACGGCTTTAAAGTTCATATGGAACCAAAAAAGAGCCCGCATTGCCAAGACAATCCTAAGTCAAAAGGACAAAGCTGGAGGCGTCACGCTACCTGACTTCAAACTATACTACAAGGCTACAGTAACCAAAACAGCATGGTACTGGTACCACAACAGAGATATAGACCAATGGAACAGAACAGAGTCCTCAGAAATAATACCACACATACAGCCATCTGATCTTTGACAAACCTGAGAGAAACAAGAAATGGGGAAAGGATTCCCTATTTAATAATGGTGCTGGGAAAATTGGCTAGCCATAAGTAGAAAGCTGAAACTGGATCCTTTCCTTACCCCTTATACGAAAATAATTCAAGATGGATTAGAGACTTAAATGTTAGACCTAATACCATAAAAACCCTAGAAGAAAATCTAGGTAGTACCATTCAGGACATAGGCATGGGCAAGGACTTCATGTCTAAAACACCAAAAGCAACGGCAGCAAAAGCCAAAATTGACACATGGGATCTAATTAAACTAAAGAGCTTTTGCACAGCTAAAGAAACTACCATCAGAGTGAACAGGCAACCTACAGAATGGGAAAAAATTTTGCAACCTACTCATCTGACAAAGGCTAATATCCAGAATCTACAAAGAACTCAAACAAATATACAAGAAAAAAACAAACAACCCCATCAAAAAGTGGGGAAAGGATATGAACAGACATTTCTCAAAAGAAGACATCCATATACAGCCAACAGACACATGAAAAAATGCTCATCATCACTCGCCATCAGAGAAATGCAAATCAAAACACAATGAGATACCATCTCACACCAGTTAGAATGGCAATCATTAAGAAGTCAGAAACAACAGGTGTTGGAGAGGATGTGGAGAAATAGGAACACTTTTACACTGTTGGTGGGATTGTAAACTAGTTCAACCATTATGGAAAACAGTATGGCGATTCCTCAAGGATCTAGAACTAGATGTACCATATGACCCAGCCATCCCACTACTGGGATATACCCAAAGGATTATAATTACTCTGCTACAAAGACACATGCACACGTATGTTTATTGCGGCACTATTCACAATAGCAAAGACTTGGAATCAACCCAAATGTCCATCTGTGACAGACTGGATTAAGAAAATGTGGCACATATACACCATGGAATACTATGCAGCCATAAAAAAGGATGAGTTTGCATCCTTTGTAGGGACATGGATGCAGCTGGAAACCATCATTCTTAGCAAACTATCACAAGAAGAGAAACCAAACACCGCATGTTCTCACTCATAGGTGGGAACTGAACAATGAGATCACTTGGACTCGGGAAGGGGAACATCACACACTGGGGCCTATCATGGGGAGGGGGGAGGAGGGAGGGATTGCATTGTGGAGTTATACATGATATAAACGTCATGCACATGTACCCTAGAACTTAAAGTATATAAAAAATAAAAAAATAAAAATAAAAAAAATATAAAAAAAAAAAAAAAAAAAAAAAAAAAAAAAAAAAAAAAAAAAAAAAAAAAAAAAAAAAGAAAAAAAAGAAAAAAAAAAAAGAGATTCTTAAAGAAGTTGAACTAGTAGAAATGCTGTAAGATAGTAGATTCTACTCACCTTCCTGCCCTAAAGTAGATACTCTTGGTTCTTCATAGTGATAAACATATTTTTGCCAGAACAACTGTATGAATGTGGGTGCTATTTAATGATAAGAAATATTGAGACGAGTTGACATTTTTTGAAGTAAAAAAAAAAATTCTTTTATAGAAATGCAAAATTTGAGATGTCTCCTAAGTAAGGGATGTGAGACTGAAAGCCAAGGAATGAGGTTTATACTGGAGATAAAAATTTTGATTTGTGAGCAGATTAATGGTGAATAGAGTTACAAGACTAGAAAACGTATTTTTTTTTCCTTGATAGAGATAGGGTATTGCTGTGTTTCACAGGCTAGAATGCAGAGGTACAATCATAGCTCACGGCAGCCTCGAACTCCTGGGCTCAAGTTATCCTCCCACCTCTATCTCCAGAGTAGCTGGGGCTTACAGGCATGTGCAATCATGCCTGGATAATTTTTTTCTCTTTTTAAATTTATTGTAGAGACAGAGTTTCACCCAGGGTGAAACTTGCCCAAGGTGGTCTTAATCTTCCAGCCTCAAGCAATCCTCCAACCTTGGCCTCTCAAAGATCTGAAATTACATATGTGAATCACTACACTCCACCTCAGAAAGTATCTTAATAACAATAATAACATCCATTGAGCTCTTACTAGGTCTTAAGTACATTTTAAAAATTTTTATTCACTTATTTCAAACAGCAACCCTAAGAAGTAGACATTCTTACTGTCTTCACTTTAAAAAAATTTTAAAAATATGTTCAGAGGATTAAATATCTCTTCCAGGGTTACCTGCTATTAAGTAACGAAGCTTGAATCATCAAGCCTGCAGATCACATGCATTAAATCACTATATACCACTTTTCATGTGATAATGATTATAATAAATGTTCAACATCCTCAGAACAAGTTTTAGGGCACTTGAACATTTTGACACAAAAAAAACAAAAGAAAAATTCAATAAAGGATACTTAGAATAAGTGACTAATGAAATTGCAATAAAAAAGGAAAATACAGGATTCTGGAAGTCAAGTAAAGGACACCTTTTAAGATGAATAAAGTGAGTAATTGTGTTAAATGATGTTGAGATTAAAATAAGACCTTAGCAGTGATGTATGGGTTTTATAAAACAGATTCTTTGGTTTACTTAAGGCAATTTTAATTGGAATGGTAGAAATGAAAGTGTTTCTAGAACAGAGTGAGAGGTAGTGGAAGGCGAGGAAGTAAAGTAAATGAGTATAATTGAATTTATGGAAAAGATTTATTTAAAGGTCACTCAGATGGTTTTGGTATTGTAGGATCAAGATACAATGTCAAATAAGGTTTTGTATATTATACAAAGTATTATAGCTTGTGTGTTAGGCCATTCTTGCATTGCTGTAAAGAATTACCTGAAACTGTTTAATTTATGAAGACAAGAGCTTTAATTGACTCACAGTTCTGCAGGCTTTCCAGGAAGCAGGGTGCCGATATCAAGTTGGCTTCTGGACAGGCCTCAGGAAGCTTACAATCATGGAAGAAGTAAAACGGGGTGCAGCCATGACACGTGGAAAAGTAGGAGCAGACAGAGAGAGTGGAGGGGGGAGATGCCACACTTCGCAGCAACCAGATCCCATGAAAATACATTCAGCATCATGAGGACAGCACCAAGCCATGAGGAATCTATCCCCATGACACAAACACCCTCCACGAGGCCCCACCTCCAACATTTGGGATTACAATTCAACGTAAGATTTGGTGGGGACACACTATATCAGCATGTTTGAATGTTACTGGGAAAAATTCATAGGACAGGATGTACTCAATGAAGGTGGAGAATTCGGGGATAGTTGCAGGACTGATGTCACCAAGTAGACAATAGGGACATGATAACTGTACAAATGAAATGATTAGAGTAATCATATTAGTGAATTGATTAGATCCTAGTCAGAGTAAGAGTGAGAAAAATCACAACATATGGCAAGAACTATAGAAAGAACGGTAGACTTGGATATGGAATGTTTTCTAAAATGTCATATTTTTACATTTTTTTCAGTGATATCAGAACAACAACTTCAACAAATAAGAAAGAGGGTACAATGTAAATTATTTAAGAAGAAAGAAAAATTGTATAATATAGATCTCAGAGAAAGAGAAGGTAAGTTTTCTGTGAGATGTGGTAAGGAGAATAAGATTTACCAGATTATCTTGTGATATGTTTGACTGTGTGCCCACCCAAATCTCATCATGAATTGTAGCTCCTATAATCCCCACATGTCATGATTATAGGAGGTATTATAGGACCTGGTGGGAGGTAACTAAATGGTGTGAATGGGTTTTTCCCATGCTGTTCTCATGATAGTGAAAAGTCTCACAAGATCTGATGGTTTTATAAAAGGCAGTTCCCCTGCAGACACTCTCTTGCCTGCTGCTATGTAAGAAGTGCCTTTGGTACTCTTTCACCTTCTGCCATGATTGTGAGGCCTCCCCAGCCACGTGGAACTGTAAGTCTATTAAAGCTCTTTTTCTTTATAAATTACCCAGTCTTGGGTATCTCTTCATAGCAATATCAAAGTTGACTAATACCTCTTGCCAATGCTGAAGGTTTATAATCATGGGTGTGAAGTCAGATCAATCACAATAGACATGTGATTTCCTTCAGCCATGACACTGTTAGGTGCAAGTAAGGAATATGCCAAGATGTTGATTTTAACAAACACTGGAATTAGCAGAATGAAAGTAGAGAGTTAGAAAAGAGTTGAAGGTTTAGGTAGGAAGGTTTTAGTATTTTTCTATTTCTTGTGTAACTATTTACCACTAATTTTCCAGATTAAAACAAGGTCCACTAATTATTTCACAGGTCTATAAGTCAGAAGTCCAGAATTCTCAGAGAAGTACTCTACTTAGCATCTCATAAGGACAAAATAATGCTTCTGTGTGTAAACTTATCTGGAAGTCCTGGAGGATCATTCAGTTTGGCAGTTTTCTATAGCTATAAAACTGAGGTTGTTATTTCCTTTCTGTTTGTCAGCCAGAGGTCATTCTCAACTTCTGAAGGCTATTTTCATTTCTTGGCTTGTGGTACCATCTATCTTCAAAACAAAAAAAGATGGGTTAAATCCTTATGTTTTAAATCTCTCTTAGTTTGCTGTCTCCAGCATGTCTTTAACTTCTTTTGCCATCAGCTGGCAAAAAGCTCTGATATTAAGAGCTTGTATGATTACATTGGACCCACTTAGATAATCTAGAATAATCTCCTTCTATAGGAAGCTTGAAAGATTTGGGAATGACCAGCAAAAAAGTAGGACTGGGAGAAGCAGTAACACAAAACAAGCTTTATTGGTGGCACTTGGACAGGGTTGCATGGAGGTCTCCCTCACAGAGTGAGACCTTCTTGGGGCTTATGGCATGGGAATCAAGGGAACTCCTGGGAGACAGAGGGATCAGATAAAAGGCTTATATGTCTAGGTGATGTCCCTCAGTAGTATGGTGCAGAGACTTGGGTCAGAGAACTCAGAAAGGCCCCAGGGATTTGGAGCCTTATAACTGCAAGGCCCTCATTTATCGGCAATGGCTGTGGGGCAAGGTTGTGTTGGGTATACAAAGTAGGCTGGCTCTAAGTGACAAAAATTTTGCTTGTTTTGTCTTTTTTTTAAAAAAAGGATGTGTTAAAAAAAAAAAAAAAGTTGAATTTGATGCTGGCAGGCTTTTAAGCTAATGAGTCTCAGTATGCAGTGAGAAAATTACCAAATTAAAGACCAAATACACTATCTTTAGCTCATTTATAGCAGTTTATCATTGACCCTAGTTTGTTTTACAATCTAAATTACGTTACTTTGTAATGTTTGAGTTTGGAGCTGGTGATAAAGTGTCTTTAGGACTCAGAATCCTGTCAGGGAACTAACTAGGATTTTAAACATTATTTGCAGTGAACCTGCTCATTTAGTGATGGGAAAGCCAGGAGAATGGTATAGAAAAAACAAATTTTTGGCCGGGCGCGGTGGCTCAAGCCTGTAATCCCAGCACTTTGGGAGGCCGAGACGGGCGGATCACGAGGTCAGGAGATCGAGACCATCCTGGCTAACACGGTGAAACCCCGTCTCTACTAAAATATACAAAAAATTAGCCGGGCGAGATGGCGGGCGCCTGTAGTCCCAGCTACTCGGGAGGCTGAGGCGAGAGAATGGCGTAAACCCGGGAGGCGGAGCTTGCAGTGAGCTGAGATCCGGCCACTGCACTCCAGCCTGGGCGACAGAGCGAGACTCCGTCTCAAAAAAAAAAAAAAAAAAAAGAAAAAACAAATTTTTTTCTAGTTTTATCTGTTCAGTCAGCTCAGCAATATTATGGCCCTTTGGTGGCTATCTGTAAAATTTGGTACCAACATGTATTAACAAGAGCGTAGGCAGCCAGTAAGTAATATAGGGTTAGGGTAACATGCCAGAACATGTGTAGTTGAGACTGGTATGTGTAGGAACTTACTTCTCAGGTAAGGAAAAAGCACAAAAACAGAGTAGGCATTAAACTCAGAGGTCATATGTGACTGGCAGTAAGAGACCTGATTGTTCATTGTGTATCAGCCAAATGATGATTTGTTTAGATTGAGCCATCCTTCACCTAAAAAATAAATCCCATTTGATCATAGTGTATGATGCTTTTCAAGTGCTGTTGAATTTTATTTGCTAGTATTTCATTGAGAAATTTTGCATTTGTATTCATCAGTTATACTATACTGTAATTGTATTTTTGTTTGTAATTCTTGGACTCTTTGTATTAGCTGGCACTATGTTCTATTTACCATTCACATCTTTATCAGAAGTTTAACTGATTCCCACCAGGTGACACCTACCAGTAGCATATGAGATTTCCTGTTAATGTAGGAAATCCATTCCAATAATAGTAAAGGAGAGTTTCTGGGCTAACAATTATGATAGAAACATCTTTTAGCAAAAGTGGGCCAATTTTAATAGGTAAGCAGGTAATTACACCTTCAATTAATCTTCCTCCCAAGACAGTCACCTCCCGGGTCATGGGGGAAGTAGGAGTGGAGGTATTGTTTCATTATTTATATAACACACTGTTTTAAAGTGAGATGAGATTTAAGGTGTGATAAAATGAAATTAAGGTTACAATTAGTAACTTTAATTATATTTGCAAAGTACCTTTTGCCATACAAGTTACCATAACCAGAAGAATAACAAGACAGGGTGACTTTCATGAGAAGCAACACACTCTACCATTAGAAATACTTGCAATCATGGGCGCAGCAGCTGATATTGACTGTGAAGCAAACAGGAACATGATTCGTTTATCCCATATGTCGTATATGCAATAAATAGTAAACTAATTTAATAATTACAAAATGTTAAGTTAAAATAATGTATTCATTTGTAATGTCTTGTATACGATACG
Organism: Trachypithecus francoisi; assembly: GCF_009764315.1. Classification (NCBI taxonomy): domain Eukaryota; kingdom Metazoa; phylum Chordata; class Mammalia; order Primates; family Cercopithecidae; genus Trachypithecus; species Trachypithecus francoisi. The sequence continues at coordinate 51,463,580 of NW_022681463.1, read as the reverse complement.
TATGCCTAGTGATATAAGAAATTGTTTAAGTGTTAGTCCAATTAATATATTTTGGACTATAATTGAACTAATCAACATTATGTAGATAAGGCCAATGATGTTCAATCTTTCATAGCAGGCAGATGTTTAGAGGTACAGTCGTGATTCTTCAAACCTATTTGGGTTGTCTCACACTTTTGCATTGTATTTGTGTGTTAGTCCATTTTCACACTGCTGATTAAAACATACCTAAGACTGGGCAATTTATAAAAAAAAAAAAAAAGAGGTTTAATTGGACTCACAGTTTCACCTGGCTGGGGCGGTCTCACAATCACGAGAGAAGGCAAGGAGCAGAAAGTCACATATTACGTGAATGGCAGCAGGCAAAGAGAGAGAACTTGTGCAGGGGAACTCCTCTTTTTAAAACCATCAGATCAGCTGGGTGGGTGGCTCACGTCTGTAATCCCAGCACTTTGGGAGGCTGAGGCGGGCGGATCATGAGGTTAGGAGATCCAGACCATCTTGCCTAGCACGGTGAAACCTCATTCCTACTGAAAATACAAAAACAATATTAGCTGGACGTGGTGGTGGATACCTGTAGTCCCAGCTACTCAGGAGGCTGAGGTGGGAGAATGGCGTGAACCTGGGAGGTGGAACTTGCAGTGAGCCAAGGTGGCACCACTGCACTCCAGCCTGGGGTGACATAGTGAGAGCCCCATCTGAAAAAAAAAAAAAAAGAATCAGATCTTGTGAGACTCATTCACTATCACAAGAACAGTGCAGCCGACAGACCCCGCTCCCCCATAATTCAGTCACTTCCCACCAGTTTCCTCTCATGACATGTGGGAATTGTGGGAGTTACAATTCAATTCAAGATGAGATTTGAGTGGGGATATAACAAACCATAACTTGATTCATGGAAATTCAAAAGAAAAACCTATGTTAAATTTAGTAAAGATATAAAATTCTGCCTCTAGCTAATTCTATATCTTTATTATGGAATACAAGAATGAGGAGTGGGCTAAAGATGATGTTCTGCCTCTTGGGGTCTATAAGATATTATTCTCAGCCATTGACTATCTTCATACTCATAAAAGATCAGAACTCCTTTCAATGATATTTTTATTTCAAAATGAGAAAATCTCACAAGAAATAAAATTAAATAGTATCTTAATTTGTAATTAAATTTTGAATTTATTACAGTAACAAATAATGGCAGCATCACATATTTTGATTGACCCAGCTGGTCAACAACAAATACAGTATCTCAAATGAAAAATTTATCAAAAGGTACTAGATTTTTCTTATATTAATAGGGAGCATACTTGGGTGTTGCTGCCTGTTTTAACATCTGCGTACTTAAGCTGTTTCATTTTGCCTCATCAATCTTGCAGTGCTGTTTGCAGGAAGATCTGATCCATGATAATCCAGGCATGAGAAGAGCTGATGCTCAGAGAGACTGATACTCCTGATGTGACATGTACTAACTATGCATGAGACTTTCAACTCAAATGCACCTTATCAGTACTACCCTGGCACAGAATGAATCATGCTATCGGTTCATTTTTAAATTGTGAAAATATACTTCAAACTTTTTCATTAAATGTATTGTAGCTAATTTCAGTCATAGCTAAGGTGTTTTGGAAGTTTTAATACATCCACTTGCTTTTAAACATGCCCCAGAAAGAATGACTTAAGAAATATTAGGCAACTGTAATTTGGTACAATTATTTAATTTTTGTGCCACAAATAGATGCCCATTTCACATGATTATAGAACACAATATAAAATAATACAATAGAGATTTAATGCAACTATCAATGATGTGTCAAAATTGTACATCTTCAAGTGGATAGAAAAATCTGGTGCACAAATACACACACAGATACACACCCACAGCTAAATTGTATTAAAAGATGATATTCATTTGTTTTACTTCTATTCAGGTATTAGACTTGTTATTTGTAACTTCTATCATTTTACTTATTTTAAGATACTAGAGTTATTATTTTTAACTTATACTATTTATATTTATGTCATAGAGAAGGAAAGTCCTCTGAAGACTCTAACAAGACTTATAAAGCATAGAATCATTTGAAATTAAGAAAAAAATCTGGAAAACATTAGATATGTCTAAATAAGGGTCAACAAACATACCCATTTAATCAGAGAATATGTTTGGTCTACTGTATAATGCAAAGAAAATCAGGTAAGGAGGCTTCAATACACATATTTTGAATCTCTAATTTTCAAATATTGTGACTCAGTAGTTGTTGAAGGAGGCAGAAAGTTTATGGTTTTCAAAAATACTCAATTATGCTGCTTTGCATTCATGTATAAAAGTTATTGCTCCATATTAGTTGCCAACTTAAATTTGTATTAAAATTTGAGAATTTTGTGAATGGATTTTTAAATGTATTCATTTAGGTTGAACTTAAAAAATAATGCAAATCAATAATGACTAAATATCATTTATTTGAAATATTAAAATATTACTGTCTCATCTTTGTAGATGTTGGATAAGATTATTTATTAAATTTATCATTATCTAATATCAAGACTTTGGTATGCCTATCAAGTTTTACTGTATATTTATTAAAGAAACATATACATGAGTATCTTGTGACAAGGGATAGATGTATTTGTAATTTAATTTTATGCAGATTCATATATTCTTTCCATTCAAAGCAAATGAATGTCACAGATAAAACTTAGGAGAAATTTTTGTAGGCTAAATTAACAAGAAGTTTATACGTTGGGCTTTTTCTGAAAAAATTTAACATGTATAATCCAAAATAAAGAGAAAGAATATTAATTGATATATAAATATTATGACGTAAAGTTCATTATGCATTACCTCATCTCATGCCATGATATCATTATTTCACATGAGAGAAACTATCCCAAAAACCAAACTATCTCTACCAAATATTTTATTTTCTAGGATGCAGTATTTAGAACAAAAATAATTTTTCTAGTATGTGAAAATATCTGGAGGAAGAAAAATTGGTATATATTAAAAATTAAAAGCACAGCAAGCAAATATCCTTAGGCACAAATTAAGAGTTTACAGCAGCCAAGAATTTCCTGGGTTTAATTCCCACTTCTCTCCTTTGTGTCCACATCTGGCATTGATTCGTTCTAAAAGCACTGCCAAGCAAGCTAATGAAATGCTTCTCTGAATAGGTATTATTTGGTTTTCATAGATAAACAAATGGTTTTATGTTCCGTATTGCAATTAAGCTCTACCAAATTATGCACACACTCTCTGAATATGCAGTAACTGTTATTATTAATATTTAGGCACATCTGTGTTCTCCAATCATATCATCAGCAATTGAAAAAATGCTACAGCACATAAAACAGAAGTATTTGTCGGCAATTCAGAAATTAACCGTGATTCAAAATTGTGCCAATAAGCATATTGAGTTTTGCTTCAAAAAATTGTTTTACATGCTTTCTTATTAAGAAATTTCTTGCTAGAAACACTGACACAAAATGTTCCCGTAGATGAAACAGCAGTGAAAATATAGATGCTCCTCGACTTATGATGGGGTTACATTCCTATAAACCCATCAAAAACTGAAGAAAACTTAAGTTGAAATGCATTTAATACACCTAACCTACCAAATATCATAGCTTGGCCTGGCCCACTTTAAACGTGCTCAGAGCACTTACATTAGCGTACAGTTGGGCAAAAGCATCTGGCAATACAGCGCACTGTCAAGTAACTGTTGCTTATCCTTCTCATCACATGGCTGAGAAGGAGCTGCTGCCCAGAATCACAAAAGGGTATCTTACTGCATATCACTAGCCTGAAGAAAGATCAAAATTCAAAAGCTGAAGAACCGTTTCTACTGAATGCGTATCGTTTTGCACCATCATAAAGTCAAAAAATCGTAAGTCAAGCCACCGTAAGTTGACGACTATCTCAGTGTTTATAATATTCCTTGAGGTAATGAGCCGATTTTGTCAAATGAACATACTGAATTTTTTTTTTTTTTTTTTTTTTTTTTTTTTTTTTTTTTTTTGACAGAGTCTCCCTCTGTCGCCCAGGCTGGAGTGTAGTGGCCGGATCTCAGCTCACTGCAAGCTCCGCCTCCCGGGTTTACGCCATTCTCCTGCCTCAGCCTCCGGAGTAGCTGGGACTACAGGCGCCCGCCACCTCGGCCAGCTAGTTTTTTTGTATTTTTTAGTAGAGACAGGGTTTCACTGTGTTAGCCAGGTTGGTCTCGATCTCCTGACCTAGTGATCCGCCCGTCTCGGCCTCCCAAAGTGCTGGGATTACAGGCTTGAGCCACCGCGCCCGGCCGAACATACTGAATTTTTTAACCAAGCACAAGCATCCCTGAAAATCCTTAAAACGTATCAAGAACGCACTTTGAAATTTAACAGAAATTTTAGATTTCCAGGAAAATTATTATTATTATTATTTTGGAGATGGAGTCTCACTCTGTTACCCGGACTGGAGTGCAATGATGCCAAATGATGCCATCTCGGCTCACTGCAACCACCACCTCCTGTATTCAAGTGATTTTCTTGCCTCAGCCTCTTGAGTAGCTAGGATTACAGGCACATGCCAGCATGCCTGGCTAATTTTTGTATTTTTAGTAGAGAGAGGGTTTCACCATGTTGGCCAGTCTGGTTTTGAACTCCTCATCTCAGGTAATCCCCCTGCCTTGGCCTCCCAAACTGCTGGGATTACAGGTGTGAGCCACTCCACCCGGTCATCTTTCAATTTTTTAAACACTTCAGTTGGATTGAAGTTGGAAATTATTGCCTTGTGGAATTATGATAATAAGCTCATCCCTTACTACTTTTAGACTTTAAAAATAAAAACTCTAGATTTGCTAATTAGGCAATAGATTTACTTAAATACTGAATATAGAGTACATAAAGATTTTATTTTAACTTGAGGTTAATTTTCTTCACTATTGTATTTTTAAAAATTTTTATGGATGTCAAAAAATAATTATTCTGGCCACAAAGATAGCCCAAATATATATCGACATCATCTATATCTATATGTATGTGTGTGTGTGTGTGTGTGTGTATATATATGTGTGCTTGTATATGTATGTGTATATATATACATACATAGCTATATGTACATATCTATTTCTTTCCACTTTTTCTATTTAAGCCAAAAACCAATCCACACTTTTACCATTAAACCTATAACCATATCTAATTTTACATTGCTATTTCAACAATACCGAATTCATAATCATACATAATTCATGCTGAGAAGCTCTGTAAAACTTAAGAAAGAAAACCTTAGGAATAGTAAACCTGTATATTTACAAAGGAACTAGAAATATTGCATATTTTTGTTTAGCTTAGTTTTACTTAATTGAATGCAATATTATTATGTGTTTACTGCATGCCAGAAATTAGTTAAATTTACTGATTTCTAGGTATTTATTATCGACTAAGTTATTTATACACAGGAAGCAATCACTTTAAAAATAATACAGTTAGATTACGGACTCTAATAGCCTTTCTTTAGGAAAGGAGAGAAGAGTTGCCAAATTTGGGGAAATTCAAATGTAGAATTACCAGAAAATTAACATAAATCGAATATTGATTCACAATTTGGAATTGACTAAAAGATGGAGCTTTAAGGAGAGGAAGAATTTTGCTTATCAAAAGAAGAATGCATTAAGGCAAACTAATGTGTCTGGGGGTGAAGGCAGAGCTTATACCAGGGAGGGCCATAAGTGCTACAAAGGAATTAGGTGTCACTGATGGCTCTGAAGTAAAAAATAGTAGCAGTAAAATCTGAGATTCAGATTGCTAACTTGTTTATAAAAATGAAAGTAAAATTTGAAGATTTCAAAACAATGAAGAAGCAAGTGAATGTGGAGGCAGCACAATATTCTAAGCGGGATGGTACACTATCTTGAAATAAATACACTCAATGCAGATTAGGTTAGAGAGATAAAAAAGAAGACAGGAGGTGAATTCAGCCAAATATTAATGTATTGTAGAAAATAAGAAGGAGGAAGGTAAAAAGAAATACTTCTAGATTTCTGGTTCGGTTGATTAGGCAGCTGGTACTGCAATCAGAGGATATAAGGATTCTCCAGAAAGTAACTATGTTTGAGACATAAGGGTGGGGATGATATATTGTATTTTTGAATTGTTAATTGTGCCTCTTAAAATTGTTAAAGCTATTCAGAAGATCATTTTTGGGGTAAAGAGAATATTTTGAAACCTTAGAAGGTTTTATTCTCCTAACAGCTTATTATGCCAGGAACATTTATTAAACATATAGTCTGTTTCTTTGTGGTGATAAGCACAGTACTACCTATATGACCTTTGACATATCTTTCATCTCAGAGACGAAAGCATTCTATTCACTACTCACTAAGCCTATCTTTGCCTTGAGGGACATGTTAAGAAAATTTAATAAGTAAATCTATAAAGGTCATATATAAACTGTAATATATATAAAACACACTTAAATATATAGCAAATATAATTATTGTAATCAAAATAATAAGGTATAAAGTAGACATTTAATTTTCTTCTTTAAGAAATAGTTTTTCCTTTTCCTGGAAGTAGGAGAAAGAAAAATTTTATCAATCACTATACTGATTTCTTTCCTAGGCTTAAACAAAAGGATAATGGGTAAGCGTCTCCAGAAAGTCACATTCTGCTTACATACAGTCACTAAGCAAAGGTAAGATCTATTTACACTTAATGTGAGTAGTGTCGGTCTCTCTTGTGGAAGGGGAGGAAAAAGAAAACTAAGGTTATATCTTTAGCAACAATGAACAAGCTTGCTGCCTGGAAAACATAACTTACCTCCTTTGCCAGATTATTAATGCCCAGTCATAGGTAGATGCAAATAGTAAAGATAAAAATAACAATATCTTCAGAATTGTTATATATATATATATAGGTTCCAACTAGATTCTGAGCAACTAGGTTAGGGAAATCTACTTGTACTATTAGAGTTTACTAATTTTCTAAGACTGACACAGCATGCACTTCAAATTTGTTTCCCAATTCTTTCCATTCTGATGAGTGTTACTGATCAATTGCTGGATCTTCTAAAACTATTCATGTGTTTGAAGTAAACTCCTTGATAGGGAATTATAAAGGATCTCAATTTAAGTATTTTTAGAGAGAAGATATAGCAGCATAAGGCATTAATGTTCAATACTTTTGATCATTTAATTACAAAGATTATTTTGTTGCTTTAAAAAGTATCTAAATGCAGTTCTTGTTACTTTTACAATTTAAAAATATAGAAATAAAAGTTTCATCTTCTCATGATTTGCATATAAACATTATGTTTTACTCCATTTTAACATTTCACTCCATTTAAAGTGAAGAATATATTTTAACGACACACACACACACACACACGCACACACACAAACAGATTTACTGAACCAAATGGGCTTAATTGATTTTCCATTCTAACAAGCTTATAAAGCTCTCATGAGTGATAAAAAGATGAAATCAAAATTTAAAAGAAAACATATTTTAAAGGCAAAAGAGGACATTAGAGATATAATTTCTATCTAAAATGTGCTTAGCAAGGCTAACTTTTAGGAACATTTCTATACACTCTGGCTGACATACCCTCCAACATTTACAAAAAGCATGGGAATGGGTAATTGGCCTCTTTGGATCAAGATAGCATTACTATTCTTTTCTACTGAACTACTTCTTCAAAGTGCAGTTTGGAAGAAAATGAAAATACTGTAATTTTCACAAAAAGATTGTAAACTATTTTGAGAACCTTATCAAATTAACATTCTTAAAGCACTCAGTGATTTCAGTTACTCTGCTAAAATAATATTTTCCTTCTGATGAAAACAATGCTCTAGCAGTTCAGATTTAAAAACTAAAAGAAGGTTTAGTTTTTAAGAACAAGAGACCAAAGACGTGTATTTTACACTTGAAGGTCAATAGATTCAGTTCCTATCAGATTAGGATAGATGAGTTGAGAAAACCTCATGAAAACTCTTACTTCAATTTCTACTCAGTTTGTCTTTTTGTAAACTGATGATATGAGTTACAAAAGGGCAAGGTGAGAAAAACTCTGCAGGTAATCTGTACATAAAGAACATAAGGTGTCTGCTAAAAATGAACACTGGCATTGTGCTAAGATCTAACAGGAAGCAGGGTGCTTGTCCGGGAATTGGTATGGCACACAGCACAGTCAGAACTGTGGGAGGTAATACAAAGCAAGCGTAGGAAGTAGTTTGGGCCAGGATGGGTATCGGGAGTCAGCAGACATCATTGCAAAAGTACTGCTGGTATCAGGAATACTAGAAATCAGAAAATCAACGTGTGATCCAGCCATGAAGCTTAGTCTGTGAGATACAGTGCTCTCGTTCAAGGGAAGAGAGATAAATTCATTCGATGCAGTCTTGCCCTTAAAAGATGGCTTCTTCTGGTCAACATGGTGAAACCCCGTCTCTATTAAAAATACAAAAATCAACTGGGCATGTTGGCGGGCGCCTGTAATCCCAGCTACTCAGGAGGCTAAGGCAGGAGAATAGCTTGAACCCAGGAGGCGGAGATTGCAGTAGAAGAGATCGCACCACTGCACCCCAGCCTGGGCAACAGAGTAAGACTCCATCAAAAAAAAAAAAAAAAAAAAAAAAAAAAAGATGGCTTGTCAATGAAAGAAGATATTCTGATAGTATCTCGGGTAAGATTGAAAGTACTTTCACACATATTCAAGTGATTCAGTTTTCTGGTTGACAAAAGATCCTTCTTCTTCTAATGTTATTATTTGGGGATGGTAGCAGATTAATCAGTCTAGTGCATGTAAAGTAAGCCAAACCTTCAGCTGTGGAAATACCTGGCTGTTCAGACCCTGGGAATGCAACTCAGAAACAGTGTTCCCAATATTTCTCCTTAGTTAGGTTAGTGATAGTTCTAGAAATCTCTAGCAAACAAATGTCATGATTTCCTTGTACTGCCTTTGGCTGCTTTAATCAATAGTTGAAAATGTGGAATGTATTAGGATAGTTATAATGTAGTTATTCAATTTTGGCTTAGTATGAGAATAGAAGGCTTAAATGGGTAGAATGAAACAATGTATATTTTTCTATTGAATTTGATAGTTTAGGTAATGGTGATTTCTGATAACTAATTTCCAAGGTGATTTGGTAAGTTATTGTTTTAATACAAAATCTGAATGTCAATTTGAACTTTAAAAAATTAAGAGCAATCATAGAGCTAAGGAAGTATCTGATTTGATTCGTCAGTATATAGAAATAGCGCCATCATTTTAATTAGTACTCAGTTGAATTCTAGCTCATAAACATTACATATAAGGTGCATAATTGATAGGGAAGAACACATTAGGGTGTAAAAGCTAATGCAAAGTAATTTTTAGGTAACAAAATCCTCAAGGCAGGAGAAGATAAACTGCAGCCTGAATGTTAAAGTGGGCATGTAATAGGGGCCTTGATTCAGACCTTTGTCTGAAAACAAATAAATGACTGCATGATGACCTATATCTAATATTGCCAGTAGTATAAAGGAGTATGCAATGTAAGCACAAAAGTAATCATTAGAAACACATTTTTACTTTCAGTACTGTTGTATTTCATTGATTCATTGAGCTAACAGCTGTAGAACACCTACATTATTAAACGTTAAACATATTTTGCAAGTTAATAATTAACCCAAATACTTTCTAGTTCATTGTTTTCCATCCTACCTCTACTCTAATAAGTTATAAAGCAGAAGAAGCAGGGATATGCCATCATTTATCCTATTTTTAACAATCTCCAAGGCAAGATTTACATTTTAATCATTCTTTATCTTCACTGTTTAAACCTGCCCACCACAAAATAGATACTTCAAAAAATATTTTCTGACAATAACTGAAGAATCATTTAATTGAAAAGAATTGTTGAGAATATACAATATTCTTCTCTCCAGGTATGACCAAATAGTCTCTTTGCCTTTGTGTTATTAAAAATTAATTTATCAATGAAATAATACACAAGTATAGTTTTATAAGTAGAATGTGAAAGCATATGTGACTCTTCATAAAGATCATCTTAATTAAGAAAAACTGAAGTGGTTATGTAGGTTGTGTACAACATGCTTGGGAACTCACAAATTTAAAATATATTAATTTATATATTCAAATGTATTTCTCCTCATATATGAGCAGGTAGGGTGAAATAATTGTCCTTTAGTATATGCCAAATCGATGTGGGGGTATATATACTATTTCAAGCTCAGGCACGCAATTAATTACCAACCTCCTAGTATGCTCAGAATGTCTCTGAAAACCATTTATCTATTCTTTTTATGACTTTTTTTTTTCATTTGGGTATAATACAATACAATTTTGGTTGTTTCTTGCACCTCAAAGGCAGAATCTACCTCTGAATTTTTGATATCTATAATAGTGCTCTTCGTGTTAAGTTTCTATAAATATTGGTAAAATAAATAGAAGATAACAATTTTTCAAGAATTTATTTTTTAGAGCAGTTTTAATTTCACAGCAAAATTCAGAGGAAGGTGCAGGGATTTCCCATATGTTCTTCGGCTCCACCCCTGGGTAGTCTCATTGACAAATCATCATCCAAATCAGTACCATTTTCTGAAAAGACTATCTTTTCTGCATTGTGTTGCCTTTGTTGTTTGTCAAAGATCAGTTGATGATATTTACGTAGGTCTATTTCTGGGTTCTCTGTTCCATTGACCGGTTTATCTATTCCTTTTCCAATATCACATCACACCCAAAGTCCGTAGTTTGCATTAGGGTTAACTCTTGTTGCAGTATATTGTATGAGTTTGGACAAATGTATAACAAAATGTATCCATTATTATAGTATCATAGAGAGTATTTTCACTGCTCTAACAATTCCCTACATCACATCTATTCATCACATCCTTTCCCCAATTCCTGGTAACTGCTCATCATTTTACTGTGTACATAGTTTTACATTTTCCAGAATGCCACATAGTTGGAATCGTATGGTATGTAGTCCTTCAGACTGAATTTTTTACTCAGAAACACATTTAAATTAACTGTAAATCTTTTCATGTATTAATTAATAGTTTACTTATTTTTAGTACTGAATAGTAATCCATTGTTTGGAGGTACCACAGTTTATTTATTCATTCACCTGTTGAAGAGCTCTTGGTTGCTTCTAAGTCATTGACAATTATAAATAAAGCTGCTATCAATAGCCATGTGCAGAATTTTGTGTGGACATAGGTTTTCAAATCAATAGGATAAATGCCAAATAGTATAGTTGCTGAATCATATGCTAAGATTATGTTTAGTTTTGTTAGAAACCACCAGATTGTTTTCTAAAGTAGCTGTAGTATTTTGCATTGCCACCAACAATAAATGAGAGGTCCTGTTGCTCCACATCCTCACCAGCATTGGGAGGTGTCAGTGTTCTGAATTACCTACCTAGATTTTCTTCTAGGGTTTTTATGGTATTAGGTCTAACATTTAAGTCTCTAATCCATCTTGAATTAATTTTTGTATAAGTAGTAAGGAAAGGATCCAGTTTCAGCTTTCTACTTATGGCTAGCCAATCTTCCCAGCACCATTTATTAAATAGGGAATCCTTTCCCCATTTCTTGTTTTTGTCAGGTTTGTCAAAGATCAGATGGCTGTAGATGTGTGGTATTATTTCTGAGGACTCTGTTCTGTTCCATTGGTCTATTTCTCTGTTGTGGTACCAGTACCATGCTGTTTTGGTTACTGTAGCCTTGTAGTATAGTTTGAAGTCAGGTAGCGTGACGCCTCCAGCTTTGTTCTTTTGACCTAGGATTGTCTTGGCAATGAGGGCTCTTTTTTGGTTCCATATGAACTTTAAAGCAGTTTTTTCCAATTCTGTGAAGAAAGTCATTGGTAGCTTGATGGGGATGGCATTGAATCTATAAATCACCTTGGGCAGTATGGCCATTTTCACGATATTGACTCTTCCTATCCATGAGCATGGTATGTTCTTCCATTTGTTTGTGTCCTCTCTGATTTCACTGAGCAGTGGTTTGTAGTTCTCCTTGAAGAGGTCCTTGACATCCCTTGTAAGCTGGATTCCTAGGTATTTTATTCTCTTTGAAGCAATTGTGAATGGAAGTTCATTCCTGATTTGGCTCTCTGCTTGTCTGTTACTGGTGTATAAGAATGCTTGTGATTTTTGCACATTAATTTTGTATCCTGAGACTTTGCTGAAGTTGCTTATCAGCTTAAGGAGATTTTGGGCTGAGACAATGGGGTTTTCTAAATATACCATCATGTCATCTGCAAACAGGGACAATCTGACTTCTTCTTTTCCTAACTGGATACCCTTGATTTCTTTCTCTTGCCTGATTGCCCTAGCCAGAACTTCCAACACTATGTTGAATAGGAGTGGTGAGAGAGGGCATCCCTGTCTTGTGCCAGTTTTCAAAGGGAATTTTTCCAGTTTTTGCCCATTCAGTATGATATTAGCTGTGGGTTTGTCATAAATAGCTCTTATTATTTTCAGGTACGTTCCATCAATACCGAATTTATTGAGCGTTTTTAGCATGAAGGGCTGTTGAATTTTCTCAAAAGCCTTTTCTGCATCTATTGAGATAATCATGTGGTTCTTGTCTTTGGTTCTGTTGATATGCTGGATTACGTTTATTGATTTGCGAATGTTGAACCAGCCTTGCATCCCAGGGATGAAGCCCACTTGATCATGGTGGATAAGCTTTTTGATATGCTGCTGAATCCGGTTTGCCAGTATTTTATTGATAATTTTTGCATCAATGTTCATCAGGGATATTGGTCTAAAATTCTCTTTTTTTGTTGTGTCTGTGCCAGGCTTTGGTATCAGGATGATGTTGGCCTCATAAAATGAGTTAGGGAGGATTCCCTCATTTTCTATTGATTGGAATAGTTTCAGAAGGAATGGTACCAGCTCCTCCTTGTACCTCTGGTAGAATCCAGCTGTGAATCCATCTGGTCCTGGACTTTTTTTGGTGCTTAGGCTATTAATTGTTGCCTCAATTCCAGAGCCTACTATTGGTCTATTCAGGGATTCAACTTCTTCCTGGTTTAGTCTTGGGAGAGTGTAAGTGTCCAGGAAATTATCCATTTCTTCTAGATTTTCTAGTTGATTTGCGTAGAGGCATTTATAGTATTCTCTGATGGTTGTTTGTATTTCTGTGGGGTCAGTGGTGATATCCCCTTTATCATTTTTTATTGCGTCTATTTGATTCCTCTCTCTTTTCTTCTTTATTAGTCTTGCTAGCGGTCTGTCAATTTTGTTGATCTTTTCAAAAAACCAACTCCTGGATTCATTGATTTTTTGGAGGGTTTTTTGTGTCTCTAGCTCCTTCAGTTCTGCTCTGATCTTACTTATTTCTTGCCTTCTGCTAACTTTGGAATGTGTTTGCTCTTGCCTCTCTAGTTCTTTTAATTGTGATGTTAGAGTGTCAATTTTAGATCTTTCCTGCTTTCCCTTGTGGGCATTTAGTGCTATAAATTTCCCTCTACACACTGCTTTAAATGTGTCCCAGAGATTCTGGTATGTTGTATCTTTGTTCTCATTGGTTTCAAAGAACATCTTTATTTCTGCTTTCATTTCGTTACGTACCCAGTAGTCATTCAGGAGCAGGTTGTTCAGTTTCCATGTAGTTGAGCAGTTTGGATTGAGTTTCTTAGTCCTGAGTTCTAGTTTGATTGCACTGTGGTCTGAGAGACAGTTTGTTATAATTTCTGTTCTTGTACATTTGCTGAGGAGTGCTTTACTTCCAATTATGTGGTCAATTTTGGAATAAGTGCGATGTGGTGCTGAGAAGAATGTATATTATGTTGATTTGGGGTGGAGAGTTCTATAGATGTCTATTAGGTCCGCTTGGTGCAGAGATGAGTTCAATTCCTGGATATCCTTCTTAACTTTCTGTCTCGTTGATCTGTCTAATGTTGACAGTGGATGTTGAAGTCTCCCATTATTATTGTATGGGAGTCTAAGTCTCTTTGTAGGTCTCTAAGGACTTGCTTTATGAATCTGGGTGCTCCTGAATTGGGTGCATATGTATTTAGGAGAGTTAGCTCTTCCTGTTGAATTGATCCCTTTACCATTATGTAATGGCCTTCTTTGTCTCTTTTGATCTTTGATGGTTTAAAGTCTGTTTGATCAGAGACTAGGATTGCAACCCCTGCTTTATTTTGTTCTCCATTTGCTTGGTAGATCTTCCTCCATCCCTTTATTTTGAGCCTATGTATGTCTCTGCATGTGAGATGGGTCTCCTGAATACAGCAGACTGATGGGTCTTGACTCTTTATCCAGTTTGCCAGTCTGTGTCTTTTCATTGGAGCATTTAGTCCATTGACATTTAAGGTTAATATTGTTATGTGTGAACTTGATCCTGTCATTATGATATTAACTGGTTATTTTGCTTGTTAGTTGATGCAGTTTCTTCCTAGCCTCGATGGTGTTTACATTTTGGTATGTTTTTGCAATGGCTGGTACCGGTTGTTCCTTTCCATGTTTAGGGCTTCCTTCAGGGTCTCTTGTAAGGCAGGCCTGGTGGTGACAAAATCTCTAAGCATTTGCTTATCTGTAAAGGATTTTATTTCTCCTTCACTGATGAAACTGAGTTTGGCTGGATATGAAATTCTGGGTTGAAAATTCTTTCCTTTAAGAACGTTGAATATTGGGCCCCACTCTCCTCTGGCTTGTAGAGTTTCTGCCAAGAGATCTGCTGTTAGTCTGATGGGCTTCCCTTTGTGGGTAACCCGACCTTTCTCTCTGGCTGCCCTTAAGATTTTTTCCTTCATTTCAACTGTGGTGAATCTGGCAATTATGTGTCTTGGAGTTGCTCTTCTGGAGCAGTATCTTTGTGGCGTTCTCCGTATTTCCTGAATTTGAATGTTGGCCTGCCCTACTAGGTTGGGGAAGTTCTCCTGGATGATATCCTGAAGAGTGTTTTCCAACTTGGTTCCATTTTCCCCCTCACTTTCAGGCACCCCAATCAGAGGTAGATGTGGTCTTTTTACATAATCCTATAATTCTTGTAGGCTTTGTTCATTTCTTTTTCTTCTTTTTTCTTTTGGTTTCTCTTCTCGCTTCATTTCATTCATTTGATCCTCAATCGCTGATACTCTTTCTTCCAGTTGATCGAGTCAGTTACTGAAGCTTGTGCATTTGTCACGTATTTCTCATGTCATGGTTTTCATCTCTGTCATTTCGTGTATGATCTTCTCTGCATTAATTAGTCTAGCTGTCAATTCTTCCACTCTTTTTTCAAGATTTTTAGTTTCTTTGTGCTGGGTACGTAATTCCTCCTTTAGCTCTGAGAAGTTTGATGGGCTGAAGCCTTCTCTCATCTCGTCAAAGTCATTCTCTGACTAGCTTTGATCCATTGCTGGCGATGGGCTGCGCTCCTTTGCAGGGGGAGATACGCTCTTATTTTTTGAATTTCCAGCTTTTCTGCCCTGCTTCTTCCCCATCTTTGTGGTTTTATCTGTCTCTGGTCTTTGATGATGGTGACGTACTGATGGGGTTTTGGTATAGGTGTCCTTCCTGTTTGATCGTTTTCCGTCTGACAGTCAGAAGGACTGTCTGTTAGTCTGTTGGAGATTGCTTGAGGTCCACTCCAGAACCTGTTTGCCTGGGTATCAGCAGCAGAGGTTGCAGAAGATAGAATATTGCTGAACAGCGAGTGTACCTGTCTGATTCTTCCTTTGGAAATTTCCTCTCAGGGGTGATTCCACCCTGTGAGGTGTGGAGTGTCAGACTGCCCCTAGTGGGGGATGTCTCCCAGCTAGGCTACTCAGGGGTCAGGGACCCACCTGAGCAGGCAGTCTGTCCGTTCTCAGATCTCAACCTCCGCGTTGGGAGATCCACGGCTCTCCCCAAAGCTGTCAGACAGAGTCGTTCGCGTCTGCACTGGCCCCCGCTGCTTCCCCTATTGGACTTCAGCTGTGCGCTGTCCCCAGAGGTGGAGTCTACAGAGACAGGCAGGCTTCCTTGAGGTGCTGTGAGCTCCACCCAGTTGGAGCTTCCCAGCGGCTTTGTTTACCTACTTAAGCCTCAGCAATGGCGGGCGCCCCTCCCCCAGCCTCGCTGCTGCCTTGCGGATAGATCGCCGCAGACTGCTGTGTTAGCAGCGAGGGAGGCTCCGTGGGCATGGGACCCTCCCGGCCACGTATGGGATATATTCTCCTGGTGTGCCTGTTTCCTTAAAGCGCAGTATTGGGGTGGGAGTTACTCGATTTTCCAGGTGTTGTGTGTCTCAGTTCCCCTGGCTAGGAAAACGGATTTCCTTCCCCCTTGTGCTTCCAGGTGAGGCGATGCCTCACCCTGCTTCAGCTCACTCTGGTCAGGCTGCAGCAGCTGACCAGCACCGATTGTCCGGCACTCCCTAGTGAGATGGCCCCAGTACCTCAGTTGAAAATGCAGAAATCACCGGACTTCTGTGTCGCTCGCGCTGGGAGTTGGAGACTCGAGCTGTTCCTATTTGGCCATCTTGCTCCGCCCCTCAATTTCATTTTTCACATCAAGTTTGTTTGAAAGTTTACTTTATACTGAATAGAGTCAGTCAACATAAAATATTAAACATCATTTTCTGTCTGCATGTGTATAACATATATTATCTATGTGTATTATATATTAAATTTATTACTTACACTATATATATGTATTTATGTATGTGTACATATGATACCCACACTTGGTAGATAAAATGCAACCAAAACCTCCCATGATTTAAGAAATAATACACCAGAAGAGTTGATGTGTAATTAGGTTCTTTTTTGTTCAGCTATTCTTTTTTGTTCAGTCAACTATAATTAGAAAAATAACTGAACCATTTATAAATGCCCAGGAAATATGTTTTAACAAAGATGAACTTTAAATGTAAAACCATTCCTTTGAGAATATAGTATATATAGATATAATATAAAATTATAAAATATTAAAATACAATATTTTAATTTTTGTCAAATAAGTATTGAATACACCTAATATTATAGTCAAAGTTAGTCTTGATTACATTTTGTGGCATCAGGACAAATACCAACACTTAAACCAATTAGTTGAATTCAGGGAAAATTGCAAATTCTGTGTTTGTCTGTGGTGTTGCCTTTGAATAATATATATTGTATGGTTTTTGAATTGGTATTACTGTATACAGCAAAGGCAAATCCACTGCTGATACTTTCATTAAGTGATAAATAGAAGGGATATATGAGTGTGTAAATATGTATCCACATATGTATACATATATAATTTAAAATTACAGAAATTGAAAACAATGATTTTTATTAGAAACAAAATAAATGATCTATTTTATTTTGAATTAGGCAAAGTTTTATTTATGGCTCCTTTTGTCTAAAAGAAAATTAACCTATTTTCAAAGCAAAAGTTGCACTGGACAAAGTGCACACAGGCAAAGAAGGCTTTATTCATGGCTATTTTAACGTGAGAGAAAGATCAGAGCTAAGTCTGAGCTCAACTTCATTGAAACAAAGGGCAAAAGAGTTTTTAAATGCTGGGGTCAGCTGTGGTACAGCACTGGAGGATGTTTGTGAAGAGTCTTATCAATGGCATGTATCTAGCACATTGAGTAATCACTGAGTTTGCAATTTTTTTCTCTGCAGTTAGGCCACCTGTATTTGCTAATTGGTACCCACAGAAGTTAGGCTCCTACCCTCCTATGAAGACCTGGAGATAGGGGCACTGTTTTTCTGGATGATTACATTTCAAAGAGATGTCTCTCCAGTCATTGAAAAAGCACTGCTGGGTCAGCTGGTCAGCAATCTTATCACTGAGTATATACCCAAAGAAATATAAACTACTATATTATAAGGAAATATGTACACATATGTTTATTGCAGCACTATTTACAATAGCAGAGACATGAAATCAATCCAAATTCCCATCAATAATAAACAAGATAAAGACAATCTGGTACATGTACAACATGGAATACTATGCAGCCATAAAACGAATGAGGGTCCTATGCAGGGACATGGATGAATCTGGAGATTATTATCCTTAGGAAAAACAGAAACAGAAAACCAATAAACCAGAAAATGCAGAAACAGAAAACCAAGTACCGCATGTTCTCACTTACAAATGAAAGCTAAATGATGAGAACACATGGGCACATAGAAGAGAGCAACACTCACTGGGGCCTGTTGTGGGGTGGAGGGTAAGAGGAGAGAGGGAAGCAGGAAAAATAACTAAAGGATACTAGGCTCAATATCTGGGTGATGAAATAATCTGTACAACAAACCCCAAGACACATTTACCTGTGTAACAAGCCCGTATGTTCTAAACATGTATCCTTGAATTTAAAATAAAAGTTAAAAAAAGAAAGCACTCCTGGTTTTTAAAACTGGCAATATAAAGATTTACATTTTCCAGGGGCAGTGAAAGAATTTGCAAATACAAATTTTCTAAAGAAAATGCTTTATGAAAAGGGGGATCAGGAGTCTAGATTCAGCGAAAATTTTGTCTGAAGTTTAATCAAGCTGAAGAGAACTTTATAAGTCCATCTTGGTCAATCTCTTAGGGAATCCCAGAATGAAGTTTGAATTCCATAAGCCTTTTATTTTACATCAGAGACTCAGTTTGATCCAAAATTTTAATGTGCAAACAGTTATTATCCAGGCATAGAGTCTTACTTAATGCAAAATTTTATTAGGCTTAACCATAAAGCACAGAATAATGAACATATTTTCTGATTCAATGAGTGTGTTTATTGAGTATCTAGCATGGTATTAACAATGATAGTTCTCCCTTGCTCCAAATGGGTACCCAATATAGCTAAAACATGAGGAGCACACACATAATTTGGGTTGTGTTTGGGAAAAAAATGATCCTCTGAGATTTAAAAAAATCTGCTAATTCTAAACTTTTCTATTAGTAATGAGGTATCTTGACTATAGACAGAAAGGTGTAGATGTTGTATATGTATAACTAGCACTGAGTCTTTTTTTTTACATTAGCATTTAGCACAAGGTTTGGGGGACTCTGATAGTCTGTATCACAATGTGTCTGTGATGGAGAATAGCATATATCCAGCATACTAGTAATTATCAAGAGCTGGTCAATATACGTGCCTAATTGCATATAACACTCACCAAATATGAAATTAAGGTTGTCACTGTCATTTAACAATTGAGGAAATTAAAGTTCTGGATGTCGTAGTTTCTTCTATTTCCAAGGTCACATAGCTTATCACAGAGCTAAGATGCAAGAGTTGTTTAAACCCTAAATCTGTACTTTTTGCACTACATAAAAATTTCTCCAATGATCAGTTCATTCATGAAAAGTAATGTTTATTCACTTTGATGCTTTACCATTGAAATCAACTCAGATGAATGGCTGCACATTGCTGACAAGAATATATAGAGCTTTAGATATTATTTTTTCTAACCTGTCAGGTAGATACTATATTTCTTTACCCTGAGGTAGCTTAAGAAGCAGTGCCTTAAAAAGAACTGCTTAGAAAACCAAGGCCTGATACACAGTTATTGTGCTCAAATTCCTAAATAACTTACAAGTCCTTTGTATCCAAAGCACCATCATGCGTATCATAATCACTGAAATTCCTTTCATTTGCTTCAGTAACCTGCTCTATTATTTGCTCTGTTATTGTACCAAACACACAAAAGGAATTAAACAAGATTACTTATCAAATTTAAAACCATAATGTAGAGAAACTCATCTCAACTGTGCCCAGTCATTGTGAACTTAGTGTTTGATAAACTGATAGTGTTCTAGCATCTAACCCACCAATCACAGAATGCTTTGCTATGAATATTAGATCTGTGAATATATAAATATAAATTACATGCTATTCTCATCTGTGAGTGCTACCAGATATGAGACTCTCTTAAATATGATACAAAATCTAAGTTTAAAAGTTTTACTTTTACACAGGACAAAGTTTGACTATACTAATCACGTAAAGTTCTCTGCCATTTAATCATTCAGCCAATAATTAGTGTTTTTCAAATTAGGTATTATTATCACAATTGATGTCAATAAAAATACCAATTATCATATTATAAACTAAGGATTCTGGAATACATTTCAAAAGTTGCTAGATATACCTAACTAAAGTTTGTCTTTTTAAACAAAATTTTCATGTGCAGTTCAAGATAATGCAAAAACAAATCTTTACAAGTCAATTTTAGACAAATATTTTAGTAAGACTGAAAGCTGAACTTATGTGACAATTTGTGCAATGGAGTGACTGCAGGCATGCAGTAATTTGTGAAACTGTGCAGTACATTGATTATGAAAACTCATATATTATGGTCATTACACAGAAACTCTACTTAGAATCTCTCAATGATTTTGGAGTAAAATTGATATAGGCTGAGAGTTAAGCTTAAATCAGAGTATGGATCAGAGATTAAATCCACATTCATTTTAATATGACCAATCAATTTTCAAACCCCCATTGGTGATCCACTATGCAAAGAAAGAAGGTCAACGGTAGGTTGCTCAATTTCTAGTAAACCATTTATGTTAATAGGAAGCAATTTTAAAATCCCGTAGAAAATAATAAATTAACAGATACTCTTTTAAAAACATTAACAGGTAATCAAAACAGTATTAAAAACTATTGATTTTTTTCCCCAAAAGGTCTAGATTATTTGTTTTGCAAAAAAATAAATTATTAGGACTTTGGAAATGAAAAAATGTAAACAGGACAAAAGTGTCTTAATCAAATCTAGTATCAAGATTTACATGTGTTGAGTAGTGATTATTTGAACATAAAGGAGTTTTGTTTCTGTTCTAATTGATGTAATTGATAAACCTACTCAAATGTTCTCTGGTGATAAGAGCTGTGGATTATCTAATCTCCAACAATAAACAGCAACCATAAGATGTGAAACTTTTCTATTTGCATCCACAATTTTCTAATCTAAATATTGACTTTTAAACTTATGATACTTGTTTTATAAATCTACCTTTGCCTTTCTAATATTGCAATCTCTCTCTCTTTTATTATTGTTATAAATAAGTAAAACCTAATCAGTAACGGTGATATCACAACAAAACAAAATGAGATCTGTCCTCATCTGTGCCTTCTTTGCTCTTCAAATTTTAAAACTCCTGATACATATGTTCAGGGACTGTCTGTTCAAAGATGAAAGACTGCCTCTGTTAATCTCTAAAAGTGATGATTTTGCTTCAATTACAGTTTTTTAAACTGTCAATACAAAAGTCTTATGATATCTAAAGTAAGCTACTTTTAAACTTCAAATATATGTGAGTTTGAAACGGTCAGTTTTAAAATAATAAAATTAACATCAAAAAGCTTTTGATAATGACAAGACATTTGTCTAAAATTCATAATGTTATTTGCATCTTCTAGGCTTATTTCTTCTTGTGTATGCTATTTTCTATATTTAATTCAAATGCTTTTATTAAGAAAGCACTGTTATGAATTCTGATTTGCTAATTGGATCTCTTTATAGAAAAAACTCTTAATCTTCCCCAACAGAATAAACAATTATATTAAAAAATATATATTTGTATTTATTAAATTTATGTTAAATAATTATAGATGAACAAATATGTATTTTAAAAAGAGATATGGTTGATGTCCTTAGATAGATTATTGGAATAAAAATTAAGTATTATTTCCTGAGATATTAAAACAATTATATCAACTCAGAATCTTTTCTGCACAGTTTTATCTTAGTAATATTACAATATTTATATTTTAATGCATATTTTCCTGGTTGATCCAAAGATTACTTCCTCTAAACTTACCCAACACAGAAAGTCAAACAAAATATTCCTTAAGGACTCCACATACTTTGAGAGTTTATTCATTAATTATGAATAAATTTAGTAAATACTTTAATCTCTTACACAATAGATCTTGGGATTTATTAATAGAATCATAATAAATAAGAAATTGACAGAACCTACAGGAAACTCATACTCCAGTATTTGCATTAAAGTGTGAATACATTATTTGTTTTCCAACAGTATAAAGATGGAACAGTAAAGAAAATAAATAGTATCGTGTTGCACATAAAAAAAGTGATTGACTTTCTCAGGGAGAAAACATATTACAAGAAACAAGGGCCTCTCCTGGATATTGAAATGGGCTCAATAATACAGGAGCCAGGCTGGATAACATAGTGAGACCTCATCTCTACTAAAAATTAAAAAAAAAAAATTAAAAAATTAGCCAGGTGTGGTGGTGCACACCTGTAGTCTCAGCTGAGGCTGAGATGGGAGGGTAATTAAAGACCAGGATATAGAAGGTGCAGTAAACTACAATTGCCACTGCACTCCAGACTGGACAACAGAACAAGGCCCTATCAAAAAAAAAACAAACAAAAAAGATGACAACAACAACCAAAAAAAAAAAAGAAAAAAAAAAGAAGAAGAACAATATGAGGTAATACAACAGTATGTGAGAAAAACACAGGCATGAACTAAATAGGCATGCTGTATTCACTGAGTTCATATACAGAAATGGCTGAATTATTGGTATTCTTATAAAATGTGGTGAATGATGAAACTGAACAGGTATTAGGGAAATAATCTTGCAACCAATGTGGAACCATTGAAGATTTTAAGTTTGAAACAGACTTGGTAGACTTCACATTTTAGTAAAATAGCATTTATAAAGTTATTGAGAATAGATTATTGGAGGAAAAATAGAGCCCATGGAATAGAGATTGTAAGTGCTCATTAAACGTGGTTCATCCTTTCTTTCTTGGGCATTTGCAAGCAATGTCAACCTGCCTGGGATTTTCTTAGGGTTCATGTGACCAATTATAGCTAATAGGACATGAAGGTGCTTAAGTCACATGTGATTTTTTTCACATTGTCCTCTGGTGAATAACACTCTAAATCCACATACCTTTACGTAGAGAGAAAAGGTGCAAACATCCTAAAACGGATTTTAAATATACAGTGGTGAGAGACTGTATTAAGACTAATAGAATTGGTCTTAATATGATTGTGGAGAATAAAGGGGAGCTGTGTAGGAACTAAGGTCAGAGAATAAGTCAAGGGTCATGGGCTCTGGGGAGGACTTTGTATGGTAGGTGAAGGTAGAGTGGAAGTTCTTGCTACAGATGACAGGGGTTTGAATGTGTTGTATCATATAAATATTTTCATCAGGTTTGTCCTTGATATTCCTACTCAAGTCTTTCTTTCCCCTAACCCCACAAAAAGGTTTATTTCCAATGTTCCAATGTTTGAAATGTCTTTCTCCATTTCACCACTGAATCAATCTTCTAAATTGTATAAAAGTTCAGTCTTCAAAACTCTGAAGTTACTTTTTTTTTTTTTTTTTTTTTTTTTGAGACTGAGTTTCACTCTTGTTGCCCAGGCTAGAGTGCAATGGTGAGATCTAGGCTCACGGTAACCTCCGCCTCCCAGGTTCAAGCGATTCTCGAGTCTCAACCTCCTGAATAGCTGGGATTACAGGTATGCACCACCATGCCCGGCTAATTTTGCAATTTTAGTAGAGACGGTGTTTCACCATATTAGCCAAGCTGATCTCGAACTCCTGACTTCAGATGATCTGCTCGCCTCAGCCTCCCAAAGTGCTAAGATTACAGGGGTGAGTCACTGAGTCCAGTCAGAAGTTCTTTCAAGTTAATCAAAGCTTTACAGCTGCAAAATTCTGCAAACTTCTCTGTGTTCTCAACCTCTCCACATTACCAGAAAAATCATAATCTGCTCCTTCAAAATATTTTTTCCAGGACATTATAATAATTATCTATTATGATTTTTCCATGCCTAGGGTCATAATATAACCTTATTCTGCTCATTCATTTCATTCCTAGAACTTCTATGTATTTTCTTCTTTATTTTTGTTTCATTTTCTTGAACTTTTCTGATCTGAGCATATAAATAGCCATCATCATATAGGTAAGAATTTCAGATTTGTAAACAAATTTGCTTTTTGAGATCCAATAAATATTATCACATGACTAATGAACACTCACCCTACCTCATAATGCAATACATTTTAAACAAAATCACTTTTATGCCGCTCCCCAATCTTTATTCCAAACTCCCAAACTCGTTCACTTCCACGTTTCATGTGTTTTAAAACAATTTATAATTAAATAATAGTTGAAATTTAAAAAATCTTTTCTATGGGATATTTTGTCTGATAAAAATATAAACATCATTAAGGGCTAATTAATAGCTGACTTCCAAATTTTATATAACCCATAGAATATATTAATAATTTTAATCACATTACCTCAAAATAATTTTAGAAAATGTATAAGTTTCCTTTTGATGCTGTAACTATTTATTACATCTTAGTGTTTCAAAAAACATAAATTTATTGTTACAATTCTGGATGTCAGATATCTGAAATGGGTGTTAGTAAACTAATTTTGAAGTGCTGAGAGATCTACATTTGTTTACAGAGGCTCTAGTGGAGACATGGTTATCTTGTCTTTTCCAGCTTCTGAAATTCACTTGTGTACCTTTGGTTGAGTCCCATTCTTCTAACTCCAAAGCTAGCAAATAAAAACAAATACTTCTCACACTGCCATCTCTTTATCTCTCTCTCTCTCCCTGCATCCTTCTTTCACTTATTTATGGGAATCCTTGGACCATCCAGATAATCCAAGATAATATCTGCATCTCTAGGTCATGTTATTAACAATCTTAATTCTAGCTACAACTTTAATTTCCTTTGCCATATAACCTAACATAGTCACAGATCCAGGGATTAAGAGGTGGGCATCTTTAGTGTGGGCTCATTATTCTGCTTACCACAGATAAATATATTATTTTAAATACTAGGAAACATTTGGAAATAAAACATTTTTTAAAACGTCACTAATACTATATGGTGTAGAAAATAACCCAAGTGTTTACAAGATATGATACTTACACATTTAATTTAAAACTGGAGCGGTGAGATGGTGTTCTAACACAGCTTTGGGTGTTCTTTCTGAAAGTCGGATTATCTAATAGAAAAGTTTAAACATTCTTATCCCTGTTACTATTATTCATACTTCAAAACTACTTTCACCATTTTTAGGTTTTTAAATATTTGGCTTTTTTCTACTTTTTAATGCACTGAAAAGAAATATGATCTGCCTAGAATTAGAATCTAGAAATTACTTTCCCAGGAGAATGGCTAGATATCTATATTCCACAGCTCAGTATGTAAAAGTGGGCAATGAAATTATTTCTAAGAAATGTAAAGAATATATAAAGACTAGTTTTCTTAAAAATTGATAATACATTTAAAATATAAAAAAGTAAAATCTATTGATAATGCATGAATGTATGCAGTATTTTTGTCAGGTGTATTTAGAAACACTTTACATAGAGTAGAATCCATGTTGTTAAAGTAGGCAGTTCTGTAAATTTTTATATGCCTACACAGTTGTGCACCCATAATTGAGACATACAATAGTGTTATTTCTCAAAAACTAGCCCTGTTCTTTTTTGTAGCAATCCTCCAATAGACCCCAGGAAACTACTGATCTATTGACTGAAGATTAAATTTTGCTTTTCCTGAATGTTATATAAATGGAGTCATATTGGATAATGACTTTGTTCACTTAGCATATTACTTTTATTCTTCTTCAACTTTTAAGTTCAGGAGTACTTGTGCAGGATGTACAGGTTTGTTACATAGGTAAATTTGTGCCATGGTGGTTTGCTGCACAGATCATCCCATCACCCAGGCATCAAGCCCAGTATTCATTAGCTATTCTTCCTAATGTTTTCCCTCTCACCAAGTCCCCCTCTGACAGGACCCAGTGTATGTTATTCCCCAGATGTGTCCATGTGTTCTCATCATTCAGTTCCCACTTATAAGTGTGAACATGCCATGTTCGTTTTTCTGTTCCTGTGTGACTTTGCTGAGGATGATGGCTTCCAACTCCATCCATGTCCCCACAAAAGACATGATCTCGTTCCTTTTTGTGGCTGCATAGCTATCCACGGTGTGCATGTACTACCTCTTGTAGATTCAGGTATTAGTCCTTTGTTGGCTGCATAGTTTGAAAATGATTCCTTCCATTTTGCAGTTGTATTTTCACTCTATTGATTAATATTATTAATTTTTGCTGTACAGAAATTTTTCATTTAATTAAGTACCATTTGTCTATTTTTATTTTTGTTGCCTTTGCTTTTGAAGTCTTTGTCATGAGTAATTTGTCTTGGTCATGTCCAGAAGAGTTTTTCTTAAGTTTACTTCTAGGATTTTTATAGTTTTAGATCTTACATTTTAGCCTTCAATCCCACGTGAGTTAATTTTTGGAGATTTCTCAAAGAAATGAAACTGAAACAACTATTTGACCCAGCAATCCCAGTAGGGGGCATCTACCCAAAGGAAAAGAATCCATTATATCCAATAGTCACCTGCACCTATATGTTAATTGCACTACTATTCGCAATTGCAAAGTCATGGAATCAACCTAAGTGTCCATCAACAGATGATTGGATAAAGAAAATGTATATACACACTGTGAAATACTCCTCAGCCATATGAAAGAATTGAAATCATGTATTTTGCAACAATGTGGGTGGCCATTATCCTAACTTAAATACCTCAAAAACATAAGGTCAAATATTGTATGTGCTCACTCATAAGTGGAGGTAAACAATGAATACACGTGGACATACAGAATGGAATAACAGACACTGGAGACTCCAAAAGGTGGGAGGAGGAGAGGGTGCTGAAGGTTGGAAAATTACTTATTAGGTACAATGTTCATTATTTAGATGATGGTGCACTAAAAGTCCAGGTTTCTTCACTATGCAATATATGCATGTAAGAGACCTGCCCTTGTACCCCTGAATTACAGACAATGATGTCTACCCAGAACTTCAGAATGTGATCTTATTTGGAAAAGGTCTTTGCAGTTGTAATTAGTTTACATAAGGTCATACTGAATTAGGGTTGGTCCTAAGTCAAGTAACCTGTAGGACAAGACATATAGAAATACACACAGGGAAGAAGGTCATGTGATGAGGGTCAGAAATTGGAATGATTCTGCTGCAACAAGAAATGCCAAGGATGGATGAGGTCCTCCAGAAACTGGAAGGGGCAAGAAATAACAACACTTCCCTATAAGTTTCAGAGGGATCATGGCATTTCTTAAACCTTTATTTCAGACTTCTAACTTTCACAGAAATGCGAAAAAGTACATTTATGTAGTTTGGAGACATCTAGTTTGTGGCATCTTGTTATGGCAACTCCAGGAAACTAATAAAAGGTGTTATGTGAAATTTCTTTGATTATAAGAAATACAAGATCAATTTTTAAAATTTGGCTTGTCTTCTATTCTTTTATAATACCAACAAAAAAGAATAAATTATCTTGGGACAGAAGGACAAAATTTGCATCGATTAATTGCAAGCATTTTTGAATTTGGAAACAAACATATTTCTTATCTAAGTGTACATTTATAGACAGATGAGTCTGCAAATGGAAATATATAACAAGTACTATGTATAAGTTCATTAAAAACACAATTAATAGTATCCTTGTATATTAGTCATGAATAACAATTAAAGGTAACATAATTCAAGCCTATCACTTTATAGTTGAAACAATTGAAGTTTAGAAAAATATATAATTGTCTTCTCCAACAACAATAGTAAATAGTAGACTCAATTTTTTTATATGTTGCTTTCACATCACCCTTAGATTTTGAAATAAAAACTTATCCCTTACACCACCACCCATTTTTCCTGGATAAACTCCAGTGGTGTCACATAGACCAAATAAAATTGCAGATGAAATGAAGAACTAGCCATGAAAAAAGGTTAATTCATATAGAAAAGAAATATAGTCTGGGCAAAACAGTGCTAAGTTGAGAGAACAATAGTACTAAGTTATGATGATACCTAAACACTAGTTATGATGATACCTAAAGACTAGGACTCACATTACATTTTACGTTTGATCAATTATCATTTCAATCAGAAACATCATTGGCAACCACCTGAACTATGGACGTTGCCTGACAATCATGAAAATATTTTGAAAAAATGTTCTTATTCAATAATGCAGGAGAACCAACACATGCCTGTGAGACAAGAAAACACATTATGTTTTGCAAAACATTTTCTGTCTACTCCTGTGCACTAAAGATTAACAATGAATAGATAGATCATAGATAGATGATAGATATAGAGAATGGATGATAGGTATAGAGGATAGATGATAGATAAATGAATAGGGAAATAGATGATAGATGGATGAATAGGTAGATAGATGATAAATAGATGGCAACAAATCTTTGGCTATTCAATATTTCATGAATTTAAAATTGTACATTGTTATATCACAGATAACACAAACATGCTAACCTAAAACATCTAAGTTGTTTTCACTGCAATCTTTACAGTTTATTCATGAATAAATTTCTGTAATAAATAAACTTTTATTTGTATTTATTTCTATGTTTTAGATTGACTGATAAAAATTATATATATTTTTGTATACAACATGATATTTTTAAGTATATACATTTTGTAATGACTAAAGTTAATTAAGATATGCAGATGTTGCATAGTTTCACGTTGATGGTGAAAATACTTTACATCTACTCTCAGCATTTTTCAAGAATATAACATATTATTAACTATAGTCACCATGTTGCACAATAGGTTTCTTGAACGTATTCCTTTTTTCTTTCATTTATTAAAAGTTTGTATCTTTTGACCAATATCTACCATTCCTACTACCACCGCACTATCCCCTAGCAACTACCATTTTACTCTCTACTTTTTTATTTTTATTTTTATTTTTATACTTTAAGTTCTAGGGTACATGTGCATAACGTTTATATCATGTATAACTCCCCAATGCAATCCCTCCCTCCTCCCCCCTCCCCATGATAGGTCCCAGTGTGTGATGTTCCCCTTCCCGAGTCCAAGTGATCTCATTGTTCAGTTCCCACCTATGAGTGAGAACATGCGGTGTTTGGTTTTCTCTTCTTGTGATAGTTTGCTAAGAATGATGGTTTCCAGCTGCATCCATGTCCCTACAAGGACGCAAACTCATCCTTTTTGATGGCTGCATAGTATTCCATGGTGTATATGTGCCACATTTTCTTAATCCAGTCTGTCACAGATGGACATTTGGGTTGATTCCAAGTCTTTGCTATTGTGAATAGTGCCGCAATAAACATACGTGTGCATGTGTCTTTGTAGTAGAGTAATTCATAATCCTTTGGGTATATACCCAGTAGTGGGATGGCTGGATCATATGGTACATCTAGTTCTAGATCCTTGAGGAATTGCCATACGGTTTTCCATAATGGTTGAACTAGTTTACAATCCCACCAACAGTGTAAAAGTGTTCCTATTTCTCCACATCCTCTCCAACACCTGTTGTTTCCTGACTTCTTAATGATTGCCATTCTAACTGGTGTGAGATGGTATCTCATTGTGGTTTTGATTTGCACTTCTCTGATGGCGAGTGATGATGAGCATTTTTTCATGTGTCTGTTGGCTGTATGGATGTCTTCTTTTGAGAAATATCTGTTCATATCCTTTGCCCACTTTTTGATGGGGTTGTTTGTTTTTTTCTTGTATATTTGTTTGAGTTCTTTGTAGATTCTGGATATTAGCCCTTTGTCAGATGAGTAGGTTGCAAAAATTTTCTCCTATTCTGTAGGTTGCCTGTTCACTCTGATGGTAGTTTCTTTAGCTGTGCAAAAGCTCTTTAGTTTAATGAGATCCCATTTGTCAATTTTGGCTTTTGCTGCCGTTGCTTTTGGTGTTTTGGACATGAAGTCCTTGCCCATGCCTATGTCCTGAATGGTACCACCTAGATTTTCTTCTAGGGTTTTTATGGTATTAGGTCTAACATTTAAGTCTCTAATCCATCTTGAATTAATTTTCGTATAAGGGGTAAGGAAAGGATCCAGTTTCAGCTTTCTACTTATGTCTAGCCAATTTTCCCAGCACCATTTATTAAATAGGGAATCCTTTCCCCATTTCTTGTTTTTGTCAGGTTTGTCAAAGATCAGATGGCTGTAGATGTGTGGTATTATTTCTGAGGACTCTGTTCTGTTCCATTGGTCTATATCTCTGTTGTGGTACCAGTACCATGCTGTTTTGGTTACTGTAGCCTTGTAGTATAGTTTGAAGTCAGGTAGCGTGACGCCTCCAGCTTTGTCCTTTTGACTTAGGATTGTCTTGGCAATGCGGGCTCTTTTTTGGTTCCATATGAACTTTAAAGCAGTTTTTTTCCAATTCTGTGAAGAAAGTCATTGGTAGCTTGATGGGGATGGCATTGAATCTATAATCACCTTGGGCAGTATGGCCATTTTCACGATATTGATTCTTCCTATCCATGAGCATGGTATGTTCTTCCATTTGTTTGTGTCCTCTTTGATTTCACTGAGCAGTGGTTTGTAGTTCTCCTTGAAGGGGTCCTTTACATCCCTTGTAAGCTGGATTCCTAGGTATTTTATTCTCTTTGAAGCAATTGTGAATGGAAGTTCATTCCTGATTTGGCTCTCTGCTTGTCTGTTACTGGTGTATAAGAATGCTTGTGATTTTTGCACATTAATTTTGTATCCTGAGACTTTGCTGAAGTTGCTTATCAGCTTAAGGAGATTTTGGGCTGAGACAATGGGGTTTTCTAAATATAGCATCATGTCATCTGCAAACAGGGACAATTTGACTTCTTCTTTTCCTAACTGGATACCCTTGATTTCTTTCTCTTGCCTGATTGCCCTAGCCAGAACTTCCAACACTATGTTGAATAGGAGTGGTGAGAGAGGGCATCCCTGTCTTGTGCCAGTTTTCAAAGGGAATTTTTCCAGTTTTTGCCCATTCAGTATGATATTAGCTGTGGGTTTGTCATAAATAGCTCTTATTATTTTCAGGTACGTTCCATCAATACCGAATTTATTGAGCGTTTTTAGCATGAAGGGCTGTTGAATTTTGTCAAAAGCCTTTTCTGCATCTATTGAGATAATCATGTGGTTCTTGTCTTTGGTTCTGTTGATATGCTGGATTATGTTTATTGATTTGCGAATGTTGAACCAGCCTTGCATCCCAGGGATGAAGCCCACTTGATCATGATGGATAAGCTTTTTGAGAGGTACAAGGAGGAGCTGGTACCATTCCTTCTGAAACTATTCCAATCAATAGAAAAAGAGGGAATCCTCCCTAACTCATTTTATGAGGCCAACATCATCCTGATACCAAAGCCTGGCAGAGACACAACAAAAAAAGAGAATTTTAGACCAATATCCCTGATGAACATCGATGCAAAAATTCTCAATAAAATACTGGCAAACTGGACTCTCTACTTTTATGTAAAACTTCTTAGAATTCACATATCAGTGAGATCACGCAGTATTTGTCATTCTTTGCCTGGTATATTTTACTCAGCATAATGTCCTCCAGGTTCATTCATGTTACCAAAAAACAGAATTTCATTATTTTTATATAACTGAATATTATTCAATCATTTATATATATATTCCATTTAGCAACCCATTCATCTGTTGATGGACACCTAGATTGATCCCATTTCCTGGCTACTGTGAATATTATTACAACAATAACATAGAAGTGTAGCTCTCTCTTTGTCATGCTGATTTCATTTCTTTTGGATGTGTACCCTGTAGTAGTAGGATTACTGACTCATATGGTAGTCTTATGTTTAATTTTTTGATGAACTTTCATGTAATTTTTCATAAAGGTTGTACTAATTTGCATTGTATTTTAATTCTATTTTTAATTTTTAATAAAAATTAAATTAATTTGTGTTTCTATTTTTAATTTTTTGATGAACCTCCATACGGTTTTCCATAAAGGCTGTACTAATTTACATTCTCACCAACAGGTTTCGCTTTTCTCCATATCCTAACTAACATTTGTTATCTTTTGTCTTTTAATAAGTCACCTTAACAGGTGTGAAGTGTTGTTTTATTGTGGTTTTGATATGTATTTCCCTGATCATTAGTGATGATGAGGATTTTTTTTCATAACCAATTGCCATTTTTATGTCTTATTTTGAGAAATGTCTATTTAAGTATGTTGCCTATTTTCACTTCAGTTATTTATTTTCTTACTATAGAATTGAGTTACATGGCTAAAACCATACCAAACCATAGAACTACAATGAAACACCCACAAATACATATATACCCCACTCAGTCCACTATTTATTAAACTTGTTCTCTCTCCTCTTTTCATCCAGACTTCTTGAAGAGGTCTTGAATTATTTTCCTGATTTTTATATCTTTACTTCTCATCTAATCTATAGTAGATTTAACTAATATATAGTTTGCTGAATTCCTAAAAATTCACTGACCATCGTGTAAGAGGATTATACATCCCTGTTAATTTCAAGTTACTGCTGTGCTCATGTGTGAGAAGTAACACTCTACAACTCATTTCCCAGCTTAGAAATACTACTTGCTTTTGTTAATACAAATGAACAAAAATAATCAGTTGTATGCCCTAGCAGAAAAGTTAAGCACTGTAGTACCACTCCCTGCTTCCATCCTTTACCTCTTCTCTCTGCTACAAGAACTTTAAATCAGGATATAGAGTAATGTTTCATCAGGAAGACAAATGAACAGAGCCACAGCTAACTGTAGCCAACATGTAACAAAAACAAGAGATAAAACTTTGATCTTGTTACTAATTGTGTTTGTTTATAGTTTTACCACAGTGTAATCTGTTAAAAAAAATAGTAGTATATAAAATGTATTGGAAGACACAGTTTTGGAGGTCAGACAAATGGAAAAACATGTTAGCAATGGAGAATCTTTAAGCAGTAGTGTCAAAAGCAATCATGTGGTAGCAATTCATACATCAAATGAACTTGTGTATTTAATATGTATTGGTGAGATAAGCTGCATTTAACATGAAAGAGATGACCTCCAAGAAAGACATGAGCTGAGAAAATTATTGGCCAGATAGCAAAGAGAATGAAAGTAAAATGTGAGAAATTCTGGGACTTTCGCAGTTGAGAGATGCAATTTTTACTCAGCCAATGAATCAAAAATAAAAATCTAGTGTCAAAGGTTGCTAAACACTCAATTTCATGAAACAGACAACATCTAAAGTTTCACCATGAAATGCTTTGTTAAATCTCTAAATTAATTTAGTTGGTTCTTAGCAGGTTATTTACTCAGGACAAGAGATTTGGAGAAATGATACTAAACACATTTCTCTTCCAAAGAAGCATGATAATAAGCTCAAGTTACCTGCAAATAAATCAAGCGGGGGAAAAGCATGTTCAGAAGAAAATTCTGTTGACTATTGGCATATGTAGCAAAACTGAGGTGTTACATGTTGACTTGTGTCTCCCAGAAAGATATGTTGGATCCAAATGTTAACTTATTTGGGAATTGGTTATTTGCAGATGTAATTAGTTAAGAGGAAGTCATCCTGGAGTAGGGTGGTCCCTTAATAAAACATTATTAGTGTCCTAGTGCGGACAACCAAATTTTTACCAGTTATAGATACACAAGATACCCTGAACACAGGATACCTTGGCTACACAATCAGGTGAAATGTGAAGACCAGGCAGAGAATGGAATTAATTACACTGCCAGAAGTCAAAGAATCCCAGGGGCTAAAAGAACCTAGAAAAGGCAAAGAAGAATACTTCCCTACAGGCTTCGGAGGGAGAATGGCCCTGTTCACACTTCAATTTTGGACTTCAAACCTTCAAAACTGTGAAAAATATTCTTTGGTTTCTTTTTAAACCGTCCAAATTGTGGTCATTGTTATAGCAGCCCTAGGAAATTAATACAGTAGCAAAAGTTGTCTAATACACTGGTCCTTTACAGTATCCAGCCCACATTTCTCTCTCAAATTTCAGTAATAAATATCCAAAATCTTGCATTTTAGTTACTTGACCCTTTGAATGAAATATATAACTTAAGCAAAACTCATCACATTTCCCCTAAAAAGAAAGTACAATCACCTATGTGATCTTTTACTTATTGTGGTAATACCATGCAGTTATCATGCAAACCAAAAATCTGGGATTAATTATCAACTCTTCTTTTTACTTTTCTCTCAGATATAATACACTTTTTATATTACCTTTTAAAATTGTCTTAAACCTGTCACTTCAAAGTCTACTAGGGTTTCTGAGCTTATTCTCTCACACATGGGCAGTTAACTTGATATATTAGATAATTCGACTCTTTTCTGAGAGCCATTATTACCACACTCTATTCCTCAGAGGGTTTACTCTCATTTTCTTTTAAAGTCTCCTCTTCTGTTGCTTGTCACATTAAGTTTAATAATCTCTAGATTTTTTTTTCCTCAGCCCTACTATTTTATTACTACGCACCTGATTACTAGGTGGTTTCACTCACTTCCACAGTAACCTCCGTAGTTCATACGCTTTCCACCCGCTATTTGATACTCAGGAACCAAATAGATTTGGATAACAAAGGATCTTTCACTATCTAGACTTGCTGTACAAAGTCTCACTATTTAATCGATTTAAAGAGAAACTCAGAAACAGTGATTCAAATAGCTATAGGATCTTAAAACTGTTTACGTGCAAACTCACTTTTAGCTATTTATGCAATTTTAGCTTGAATGGCTGCAGGCATCTTTAATCTGTTATGTTCCAAAATTGGTTCATCTAACTTAATTTTCTATCTGCTTATCTTTGTATCCTCTTCATTCCAACTAATCTTGTAAATTAATGCACTTTCAGCCAACCTGTTAATAATGTTAAAAGATTTACAATTATTATCTACTCCTTCTCAACCTCAATATCCAGCTTTTTTTATTGAATCCTTCTTATTGAACCTTTTTAATCATTCTGAATTTGTCTGTGTTCATTATACCTATTCAGTAAGGTTCCTAAATGTTCTTTTATCTAAATTTCGTGAGACTGAGGTTCTCAATGTGTTTTAGGAAAAGTCCAGCTCCTTAACTTAACTGAAAGAACCTCAATTCACAATCTGACCCCACTTTACTTTCTTTCTTTTTTTATGACGAGTCTTGCTCTGTCGCCCAGACTGGAGGGCAGTGGAGCGATCTCCGCTCACTGCAAGCTCCGCCTCCCGGGTTCACTCCATTCTCCTGCCTCAGCCTCCGGAGTAGCTGGGACTATAGGTGTGTGCCACCACGCCTGGCTAATTTCACACCTTACTTTCTAACATCTTCAATCACTTCACATCATAACCAATCAAAATTTTGTTCTTTGCTGACACTGGTTCCTTATGCTAACTCACTCATTAAAAAAAAAAAAAAAAGTTTTCTTGACATGGTTAACTAATTCATTATTCTTGTCATGCATCAAGTTGTGGCTTGGTTGAATCACTTAGTTATGATGTTTTCCTTGCATTTACTTCTTTTTATTTTCTCTACTACAACTTTGGATTATTTGCTGCTTTTCTATTACATCTTAAAAGATTCATAATTAATGGTATTTTATCTTGTATTTTTCTCTAATACAATAATTTATGGCTGTAATTTTACCTCTAAACATGACACTAGTTGTGAGACACATTTTTGTATCTATTAATTTTGTTATCATACAATACAAAATATTGACTAATTTGTATTATATTTTTCTCATTTTTCTATCATGTAGTATATGTGGCCCATTTATCCTCTTAAAATAATAATTCTGTGTTAAATAATGCTATGTTGACAAAAATACTATGTATCTTTTTGACATTTTTATATTTTTTGAGGCTTTTTGGCATATATCAATTTTGTAATTGTTTAATGTGTGCTTGAAAAGAGATTATGTTTTACAACTTAAGTATTCTGTATATTTTAATAAGGTCAAATAGTTAATTGTATTGTCTTCTACATTTTTGGCTTAATTTTATTTTTGCTCTGCATGATCCAACATTTACTAAGAAAAGTTTAAAAAATCTCCTACAACTATGGTATAGTTGTCATTCTGTCTCTGAAGAGCCTTCAATTGGGGTTATATATATATATATATATATATATATATTGAAGTTATGTTATTATATATGCACCAATCAAATTTGGACTATTTTATTTCTAATAAATTGCAACTGTATTATTATATACCCGTCTTTTTTTATTTTAGAGTCTTTTTTTTTCTGAGATTAAAGCTGTAAACAGCTTTATTTTGTTACATTTTGCAAAATATGCATTTTTTAATATTTTAGACATAGTACTTATGAATAACGTACAATTATTTTGTCTTTGTTTTATAATTGGAAGCATTTACATTTAAGAATTTTCTAATATAATTGGACTTAAATCTACCATACTACTTTTTTTTTCCCTATTGCCTTTGTTCTGTGCTACTTTTCTCTCCCTTTGTGGAGAGAATTCTAAATTACTCAAAAGACTCCATTCCTTAATGTACTTGCCTTATATAGTCCCCTTCCATCGAGTATAGGACAAGCCAGTTAATATGATGAGATATCCCTCCTATGACAAGATTATGATTTAGTCAATTTTTAGTTAATCAAAAGAGAGATTATTCTGGGTTGGCTTGACATAATCAGGTGAACATTTTAAAATACAGATGAAACATAAAAAAAAATCTTCTGCTGGCCTTGATGGAGGAAACTCACCACATTATGAAGACAGTTCCATGGTAGGGACCCAAGAATGGCTTCTGGAGGTGAGAGTAATCCCTGGCCAACATATAGAAAGAAAATAGACACTTTATTCATATAGCCACCATGAAATTAATTTTGCAATAATCTGAGGGATTGTGGAAGAAGACCTCTCCCTGGGTGAGTTTCTGTAGACTGTTCTTTGCTGATACTTGTTATGTACCTGTTTAAATGTGCGTCTGATCAATGCCTTGATTTCAGTCTTAGGAGACAGACCAGAGAATCCATCCAGAACATGTTAGATTTATGAACCACAGAAACTTGAGATAATACATTTTACGTTTTAAATTGCTAAGTTGGTGTTTTGTGACAACAGAAAACTTACAGACTTCTATTGACTTCTATTGAATTGGCTGGTGCTATTTTCATTTTAAATATTCATTTGTGTACCCTGCCAACCTCATAATTATGTCATATTTCAAACATATTTTTACTGTCTACCATTAAGATTACATCATACATGTGTGGCTTATCAATAATATTTCAAACTTTTAGAATCCTCGTGTTGCATTTAGGACATTATAACACATAATATGAATCCTCCCTCATGAAATATTGTTCAAGTGTATCAACTCAATATTATTTGAACTGTAGAAAATATTATTATGATGCTGTAAATATTTACCTAGATTTTTCCACTTAATTTTACTTTCATTCCTCTCATTCCTTCCTACCTGTAAACCTCCATCTGAAATCAGTATCTTCTGTGATAGGAGCATGATTTACTACTCTCTTTAGCACTCCTGCATGTGACAATCTTTCAGCTTTAGTCTTCCTAAAAATTTATTTATTTCAATCCCATCATGTAGAATATATTTGATGAATGTAAAATTCCAGTGTGGCCAAATTTGCAGACCTCCATTTTCTGCTCTTGCCTCATTAGTCAGACAAAAGGTCTCCTCAGGTTCACAACCTTTCAGCTGCCTATGGATGCATGGCCAAATCCATCAGGAAAAGATGGCCTCAAATGATGACGTCAATTGTTTGAATTTTATTCTTTTTTGGAACTCTTCTTAAAAACATTGATTTTAAATTTGTCACCAATGAAATTATTTTAAATACTTTGTTCTGATTTTCTGAATGTTCTTTGGGAAAAAGAATTGTTCAAAATTATCGAAACCATTCTAATATTTAAAAAAGAGAGAGAGAGACTCCTTATAAACATTAGGACAATTACTTAAACAGACAGTTGCAATCATCTGAAATCAAAGTCCTGGTATTCGGATTGGTTAGACCAAGTGAAAAAGGATTGTGTAAAACATCTTTTATGAGTTAGATTTAACTCATTTGTCATTTTATCCATTACTCTTCACATACTAGATGTATCAAAAATATTAATATGATAGTATTTTGGATATTCTGAATATTGTTTTGTATTTAGATAATTCATGTATCTAACCCTTGTACCAAAAAAATCTCCTAAATTTCTTTTATCTACAATGATTTATATTGTATAATTGATTGCAATATTGGAATTTCTGCAACATCTCTGGAATTGATAGAGTTAATCTACTGTAAAAACCAAAAGCATTGCATGAAAGTTATTCAGAATCTAGTTATTTTCACAAAACTCTGTAAGATATACTTCCTACCAGGGTGTTGATAGAGTCTGGTTTTGAGAATATTTACTTTCATTTACCTCATTTCGTATATGTAAATATATTACTAGATTTGTTTTTCTTTACCAGCTCATCTAGCTCCAAGTTCAGCCTCATGTAATTTTAAAATCATCTTATAAAAACTGCCTCAATCTACTACTTGGTTTGTTTTGAAATAAGTATAGTGACCATGAAATGTGTGTCTACTGTGGTCTCGGTGCTGTGATGTCCACTCATTCTCTCTGCCTCTATACACCTTACCACACACAGACGCTT
This sequence comes from Trachypithecus francoisi, assembly GCF_009764315.1. Classification (NCBI taxonomy): domain Eukaryota; kingdom Metazoa; phylum Chordata; class Mammalia; order Primates; family Cercopithecidae; genus Trachypithecus; species Trachypithecus francoisi. Next base: position 51,425,207 of record NW_022681463.1, on the reverse strand, counting down.
CCTCTCACTCATCACATCAGATGCCAGAATGACTGCTTTAACTCTGTTAGATATTGTTCTAGTTCCACATGAGATATGAGTAAAAATTTCTTAGTGGGCACCTGATCACTTTCTTTTGTTTTAGGTTATCCTTAATCTTGTCAATATAGTTTACTTCTTTCAATGTAGCCATTGACTGAACTATTGTTAAAAATGCACTTAGCAACCGTAGCCATGCAACTTCTAATCCTTTTGCTTGGTATATTACTTCTAATTATATTGCCAGACCCCCAACTAAACAATACAATCAAATGGAGAAAATTATTTAACTATTCCTCTCTAAAACTGAGAGAAAAAGAGGACTTCACAGTATTGTTGGAAATTCTAAATAATATGTGTCATGAAAGAATTTACAACAGTGCTGTGACCTAATGATTATTCATGCAATTATCATTTTTATATTATTGTAATATATTTAAGCAGCATTATCATGATTATATTCTTACACTGGTAAATACACATTTGTTTGTTTGTGTTTTCTAATTTTGCATATGGTGTCCATATCTCGAATGAAATCATTGGAGAATTATATTGTAAAAATGTTGACTACAAAATATATTTATTGCATATTTGAATGAGGGAAATATTCCAGAAGTCACTCACAACCTGGTAATATTTTTTCTTTGCAAAATATATTTTTAAATACTTTGGGTAAAGCTGTCATTTTGGGGTTGTGTTAGTTTGCTTGTATCTTAGGCCAAATGGCTAAAGAATAAAAAGAAAAGAAAAGAAAGTTAACAGTAAACAAGTGGCAACACATGTTCACATAATTTTTAAGTAAATAATGTATGATTTTTTTCATGCTTTAAAAATTCAAATTTCTGGTCAGGTGCAGTGGCTCACGCCTGCAATCCCAGCACTTTGGAAGGCCTAGGCGGTGGATGACCTGAGGTCAGGAGTTCCAGACCAGCCTGGCCAACATGGTGAGACCCTGTCTCTACTAAAAATACAGAAAACACTAGCTGGGTGTGGTGGTGTGTGCCTGTAATCCCAGCTACTTGGGAGGCTGAGACAGGAGAATCATTTGAACTTGGGAGGTGAAGTTGCTGTGAGCCAAGATGGCACCATTACACTTCAGCCTGAGCAACAGAGTGAGACTCCATCTCAAAAAAAAAAAAAAAAAAAAAAAAAAAAAAAAAATCCAATTCTTATGAAGTTATCTAATAATATCCAATCTTTATATCATAACACAATAATCTGAGGTCTAAGTAATCATGAGTAGAATTACTGAATGCGAATTTGAGAGATCATTTAAAAAATTTTTGGATACCTGTCTAAAAATATTAATTGAGATATCAATAAGAATACATAGCTCAGTACTACTTATCTTATTCTTTTCTAGTGTGTGTCTTCTCATGCCAAGATTGGATAAAGCTAATAAACATAGAGAAAAACAAGTCAACAGGTAACAACTTTCTTTTACAATGTTTTACCTCTACTATACTTTTGTCAAAATTGATATTCATTTTACTTTAATAAAAGAAGTACCCTAACTATATAGTACATTTGAATGTATGCATGTTTATGCGTAGTGAGTGCAGAATAGTGAAGGTATATGAAATCCCTAGAAAAAGAAGATGGAAAGGCGTATTTATACAGTATTATACTCTGTATCTTAGAAAAATGCCTTTTTTTTTTTTTTTTTTTTGCTTTGTGAACCAAGTAATAATACAAACTATCTATCTTCCAGAACATTTACAGAAAATTTGCTAGGAAACCTGAATATCTGAATATATTAATAACAATTCATATAGCAGTGTTTTATATATTGTGTTTTCTGTACAGATAAAAGATTAAGTTTGAGAAATGCTATACTAATATCAAAGGAGGCAGTGATTATAAGTAATATAGCAAGGATTTAAACTTATATCTACAGTATATAATTCTACAGTGAATTATAATTTTTATTAAAAGGTGCTATTAGAGACTTATTTATAATTTGGTAAACAAATAACAAATTAATGGGCTCAAAGTATATTACACAATCGTAGTGAGTCATTTTATTAAATGATCTGTTGAAAACTCTTGAAAGCCTCTGTATGTGGAAATAAAGCTGAGCTTATGACAATTAATTTTCAACGTATTGTTCATTATTGCACATTATTTTGCCATAAATCTAATTAAATATTTTTATTTAACTCTACAAGGATGCATATACCAAAACATGTAGTTTTTGAGAACCACTCATTTTGTTATATGCATCCTTGTGTAGTGAACTCACATATCAGCTCATCTTGGTCATGTGATTTGTTTAATCAAGGTGGCATTAGCAAGAATGATACAAACAGAGGCTTTATAACTGCCTGCACATTGTAGTTTGTACTCTGAGTGCTCTTTTGGATCTCCAAATTACCATGTGTACATTTCCAACAACCCTGTTGGAGAATCCACATGAAGAAAATAGGTCCTCAGTTAGACCCCAAATCTTCCAGCCATCTCATGTGAGGCTCCAAACACATGAAAGAAGATAACCATCTTGAACATTTTGGTACTGTTAGACACTACAGAGAACAGAAGACCACCTATGTATGGCCCCAGTTAAAAAATCATGTAAATACAAAATAAGTCTATGTTTTACTGTGGCTTCATGCAGCAATAGACAACTAAGTCAATAATATAATTATTGTTTTATATATTTTATGTTCTTCATTTGTTTTATTTGTTTGCCTCTTAAAAATTATATTATAGTCCTTTCTAACAGAATATTGTTCTTCTCCACTAAATAAATAAATTGAAGATCTTTTAGCTAAGGTGTCAGATTTTGTTTGTATAAAACTGTCTTTATTTCCATTTCTTTTAGGATGATAGCCTATATTGACCATTATTTGCCCCCAGCAATTTAAAGATTATATTGACTCTTGGTGATTTCATTATTACTATTATTTGCTATTTAAAGTCAAATGGTCATTCTTGTGGGTCATCTTCCTTTCCTCATTAGTTATTTTTAAGATCTCATTAAAAAAAAAAAAAGTTTTCCTGTAATTTTCCTGCAATATAACTGGGTATATTTTTTATTTATTTTGGCTTGGTATTTGTTTTCCTCTCTTTTGAATTTTGGTAATCATGTGATACTCAATTCTAGATAAATTACTGCAATAATATTTTCAAATTTTCTCACAGGTTTGGAGCTAGTTAATTTCTGGTAAGGGCTCTCTTCCTGCTCTAAAGGTAACCATTCTCTCAAAGTGTTCTACTACGGACTTTTCTAAATGTGTACACAAAGAGCACGTGCACATACAGATGCAAGAGAGAGAAAGAGAGACAGGGAAATTTTCTGGTGTTTTTTGTAATAAGGTTATTATCTCTATCATGAGAGCACCTCTGTATTGAAACATCGAAACCTAATTATCTCCCAAAATCCCCATTTCCAAATGTCATCACATTAAGGTTCAGGTCTTCAACATATGAATTTGTGGCACAGGGAGAATACTTCCATTTTAAAGAGAAATAAACACAAAAACATTTCACAGATACTATTCTAAAACAAGACCTCATGTACTATTTCAGGGAAAATACTACATGCATGCTAACTATAAGCTTATGGAGTTTTACAAAGTCACACAAATGTAAATAAATGTAAAAGAAAAATATGAAACATCAGCATAAATAGATTAAAGTGATCAAAGGGACAAAATAAGGAAAGAAAGCCAATAAGGAATAAAATAAAATAACTATTAAATACCAAGACAAAGTTTTGATAAAAAGAAAACATATCTTATAAATTTGAAAATACAGTTTTCAAAATTATTGTCCCTTGATGCCTCAAAAATCAGATTTCACGTAGCTGTAGAGAAAATTAATGAACTTGAATAAGGGACTGATAAAATTACCAAAAACACAGCAAAGAGATAACATAAGATCTAACCATTCAATCTTATTCAAACTTATGGTGTCTTATCCAAAATATTTCCTGAGTAGACTGACAACATTGGTGGTTAGGAAATGTTTATCTATCCCCATTTATCCAATTAATATTTAATTAATACTTTTAATATTCCAGCTCTATAAGGACAACTTTGTTGGTTGGCAGGCATCATATCATTATATCAGGATATGGAAACAGAAATCATACTTTTAGTTACAAATGTTTACTCTGTGCTTAAATAGCAAATATAAATTATTTAGGTGTAATTTTTAATACAGAAAGTTTTACTAAATATCAAAGAAGAAATATTATTTTGTGGTTTCTCTGAGTAAACACTTTGTATAGTTCTGACTTTCAGAACCACGTTAATGTTCCATGTGCTCAAAAAATGAAATAAAATAAAATCTACCGGATATGGAAAAATCACAAATAGAATACAAGTAGACACAAAGAATTCACATTTTAAGTGAATAACTTAACCGTACTGGAGGTAGGGAAAGAGAACTAGCTCAAATAATTTTGGACTAAGTCAATTATATATGTTCAAGCTAAAGACAAAACACTATGAATTTAAACTTTTGTTTGTAAGAATTTTTTACACAGAGATATAGAATAGTAATTGAAAAATTATTTAATGTATTCTAAGATTTAGTAAAAACGTAAATGAGCCTGAGATAATGGAAGATAGCTTTCTCAGTGAAATTACAAGTATAAAAAAGAGGGCTGGCGGTCGGGCGCGGTGGCTCACGCCTGTAATTCCAGCACTTTAGGGGGCAGAGGTGGACGGATCATGAGGTCAGGAGTTCGAGAACAGTCTGACTAACATGGTGAAACCTCGTATCTACTAAAAATACAGAAATTAGCGGGTGTAGTGGCAGGCGCCTGTAATCCCAGTTATTTGGGAGGCTGAGGCAGGAGAGTGGTTTGAACCCGGGAGGCGGAGGTTGCAGTGAGCCGAGATCGCACTATTGCACTCCAGCCTGGGCGATAGAGTGCGGCTCCATCTCAGACGAAACAAAACAAAATAAAACAAACAAACAAACAAAAAACAAATATAAAAAAGAGAAAGGCTAGAATTAATTCCATGGTACTGGCTTGTAATTGGAAGTGCCAGTATGAAATCATGGCTTAGGATATCTATAGTTACAGAGTTAGATCTAAATCCATATATATATAAAATAGAGGTATCAAAATACATACGCATAATCGTGCATAGACACAAACATATGTGTGTGCACACTCATACACACACATACATCTGATAATTTGGACCACTGCGAGTTCCTAGAAGCAATAAAACCCCAGTTGTGTTGAGCACAAGGAGGAAGCAAAAAATTACTTTAATATACCAATCTCTAGTCAAAGTTGGAGAAAGTTTATCCCAGGCCTGAGGGAGGAAAATAAAAGATTACTGTGCAACATCTTACTGAGCCAGAAAGTAAGGAAGTGGTCAAAAATGAGGAGAAAATGCCAAAGAGACACAAAAGTCAACATAATGAGGTTTCTGCTGACCAAATTTGGAACAATTTGAACATGGAATAAATAATGATACTATAACCGACTGAAATAAATAAGAATAAATGAATATCTATTTCATATGAATAAGTAAAAGAGAAGGACATGTCCTTCATTCCATTATCAAACCACCATATAAATTATGTATGGTGATATGGTGAGTTATAAAATGACTATGTATGTATGAATGTATGGTGATATGGTGAGTTATCAAATGACTAGTGGTAACAATCATAATAATTGATTCAATCAAGAACTCAGATGGATACTAAAACTGGTGGGTAATTGATGAGTAATATTTAGATGACCTCAATGTATCTACCTACCTATATAACAATAGAAAGACATTAATATAATATGCCTGCTGATAGAATTTACTGACAACATGACATCGCTGCTGTGATAGTCCTGTTATAAATGCATAACAGAAATCGAAACATGAGGGAACATCAGACCAACATACACTGAGAAACAAACAAAATAACGGGCGTGCTTTCTTCAAAAATATTAAAGCCACAAAAGCAAAGAAAGACTGACAAATTGTTTTATTAAAGGAGACTGAAGAAATGCAACGTGATCCAGGGTTTTCTTTTACTGTAACATTGCTAAGAAAATGGAAACCTGAATAAGGACTATAGAGTATGTAACAGGATTTTGATAATTATTCTATGGCTATGCAAGAAAATATTTGTGTTTTAGGAAACATACAGAGAAGTATTTAACAGTAAAGTGAGGCGATGCTTTTGAATTACTCTGTGTTCATTAGTTTAATTTAATCATATCACATTATGTATATGTATGTATCTCTATACATTAAATTGTACTCCACTGCGAGAAAATGTCTGGCTAGTGAGAAGAAAATGTGGATTACCTGCCTATCCCTACAACATGCCTTTAATGATCTGATTGTTATCATTTCAGAAACACTTGGTAAGGGGGAGGTTACAGGAAACACAAATCCCTTCAGTGGTTTTACCTTCTGAAGCTTGATAAGAGAGTTAGTTGATACCATATGCTAAAATCGGGTTTAGGGACTGTCCATGGATAATCTCTTCTTATTTGTTTTCTTGTTACTATCTATGAAACCACTATTTATCTGTCTCCCAAGATGAGGTTATTTTTCTCTCAGCCTTCTCCTCTATCAAATATATTTAATTAAATCTCAAAATCAGTTCCTCCTGTCTATCTCAAACTTTGTATGCTTTGATTAGCAACTCCCTATTATCTCGCTCCCCACCCCAAATCCCACCCTCTGTTAGTCATCATACTACTCTTTACTTCTATGAGTTCAACTCTATTTCTCAATTATGTGTGAAATCATGTAGTATTTTTCCTCTTGTGCAAACAAGGTGATGGATGTGTTAATTAGTTTAATTTAATCATACCACATTGTGTGTATGTGTGTGTATCTATATATCACATTGTACCCCACATACAATCATTATTTGTCAATTAAAAATGTAATTACTTGGCAAGTCTTTTTATTTATTTTCCTTGAAATGCCTTTTGTTTTATGCATATTATTGATTGCATAACTTGCTCCTTAAGAAAACTATAATCTTTCCCCTTTGCTTTTTGCTTAAGTCCAATTTCAAACACTTCTATTCATGTAATCACACCAAGACTAATTTGATACATTATTTACACTCCATATTTTGCCTTTTTAGTAATAATTATTGTTTTTCCGTTTTGTAAAAATTAAATATGGAAAGCACATGACTCCATAACAGTTAAAGTACATTCGTGTGTTATTTTTAAAGGCTTTGATTTCTATTATTAGTAATACTATAATTTTTTATAATTTTAACTTTTATTTTAGATTCAGGGAGTACGTGTGCAGGTTTGCTAAACAGATACATTCCAAGGTGCTGAGGTTTAGGCTGTGGATCCCATCATCCAGGTAATGAGCACAGTATCCAATAGGTAGTTTTTCAATCCACACCCCCTTCACTCTCCAACAGTAGTCCCCAGTGTCTGTTGTTCCTTCTATTTAATTATTTTATTTATTATTTATTTTATTATTATTATTTTTTTGAGATGGAGTCTCACTCTCTCAACAGCTGGAATGCAGTGGCATGATCTCGGCCCACTGCAACCTCTGCCTCCCAGGTCCAAGTGATTCTCCTGCCTCAGCCTCCCAAGGAGCTGGGACTACAGGCTTTATAAAACAAAATAAAATAAAATAAATAAAAGCATCATAGACTAATTTTTTTAACCACTCCAATGCATGGATGAATATAATATCGTGAAAAATTGGTATGAGGAAAATATTTAGGCAATTATAGTGATTCTGAGAATGATAGTGGCTTGGTTTAGGTTGATAGTACTAGAGACAGAGAGGTTAATAACTTTAAAATATTAAGAAGACTAACTAATGCCTTTGATTTGGACACTGTAGAAAAAGGACCATCAATGGCTGATGTTTTCAACTTAGGCATGAAGGAAAGACAAGATGGAGGGAGGTACACTAGATATGTGAATGCGAGTGTAGTTGGAAGGTCGAGGCTACTGCCACGATCATGTTAAATTTGAACTATCTGTGGGTATTCCACATTCTGACACTAAATAGGCAGTTTAATATGTGATTTGATGCACAATGGAGATATCCAGACTAGAAACATAAATTCAGGAGTCACAGATAAATAAATGTTATTTTTAATAATCTTTCCTCAGCACAAAAAGTGGACATCAAAACTACATTATTAATTCATTGTAAATATAGTATGTGTTTGGACCAACGGAGGCAAGATGGCGCAGTTCCGGGTTCTTCACCGTCAACTTTCCCGCACCCGGGAAAGACACAGGTCCTCCCTGCAGTCGCAACCTGACCTCTGACGGAGAAAAACCGGAACCTGCCTAGCCACCCCTACCGCCCGCCCTGACCTGCCTATGTCCCGCCCACTGCCCTCCCATTCCCAGGCCCAGGACATAAAAGCCGCTCCCCGTGGGCACGTGGCGCGCACTTCCTCAGCCCCTACTCCTGTGGGGTCTGCAGGAACTCTGCCCGAGAGCTCCACCGGGGGACTCTCTCGGCCTCCTTTGCCGGAGGCCGACAGACCTCACCCTCCACACCTTCTTCCCTGAAGCTAGGTGACCAAAAAAATAAATTTGCAGTTTTGCTCCTAGCCTTGCCTACTCACTGGTCCTTTAATACTCGCCCTTGTGAGCCTGGAAAGCAAATCAGTTTCCTAGAAAGCAAATCAGTTTCCTGGAAAGCAAATCAGTTTCTTAGAAAGCAAATCAGTATGATTCTAACATATGTTTGCACTTACATTGATTACTTCAGAAAGAAAAATTTACTTGAAGTTTGTATTTATGTATTTATTTATTTTGAGATGGAGTTTCGCTCTTGTTGCCCAGCTTGGGGTGCAGTGGTGAAATCTCAGCTCACTGCAACCTCTGCCTCCCAGGTTGAAGTGATTCTCCTGCCTCAGCCTCCCAAGTAGCTGGAATTACTGGCATGGGCCATCACACCCAGCTAATTTTGTATTTTTAGTAGAGATGGGGTTTCTCCATGTTGGTCAGGCTGGTCTTGAGCTCCTGTCCTCAGGTGATCCACCTGCCTTAGCCTCCCAAAGTGCTGGGATTACAGGCATGAGCCACTGTGCTTGGCCCAAAGATTTTATCTCAAAATTAAACTAGTTTTACTTCTAAGAGCAATAATTATTCTTTTCAAGCTATTGTTTTTATATTGGAAGTTAATTTCTTAATCATGTTTACAAAAACTTCTATTTTAAGATTATGTTAATGAAAAAAGTGTAGTCCCTCTTCATTTCTTTAAAAATGAATTTTTTTTCCCAAGGTAATGGTTTTACTTATTTGGGATTTTTTTAGAAATTAAAAATCCATTATAAATAAGGATGAATCACATATAAGGAAGCAATATTTATCTGGTAACTTTTTGTTCAGATCTTTTACAATGTCAACACAAATCAAAGCTAGAATTCAGAGGCTGTTCTATAAGTATTTTATCTTAAGTCCCATTGGCTGAATGTGGCTGGTAATGTTCTGTAAAAGAAAAGCCAATTTGCCCCTTGATGGAGATTACTGTACCAAATGTAGCAAAGAGTTTTAGAAAGTGTGACACGCTTTCTGTTCAGCAATGAAAGAGACAATTAGTTTCCTAGTTTTTCTTTTTGTGCAGTGGAAATAGGTATTACTTGTTAATTCTCTTTAATCTCTTACATCGGTTTCTTGGTAATGTTGGTTATTCTAAATCTACAGAGTTGTATTTAAGGCAAAGCATACAGTTTCCCACGTTTTAAAGTTCTAATTCAGTGGTAAACAATTATTATTATATTAAAACTTGATTTTGTGAGGTCAAAATACTTTGACACTAAACTGATTATAAATGAATGTTTTTGAGAGGAGAATGCATTATTTCTTCAACATTTCTAAACTTCTCAGTATTAACAAACAGGACTTTATTCCTTAGACTGACATTTCGTAAAACTTAGATGGTCATGTTATAGCCATCCATTGAGTTAATATCTATGGAAATTCATCCTTTATTTTTAATGTACTATGCTATAGAAAAATACAAAATACATTGATATATATTATTATCATGTATATTTATAAACCCAAATCAATACATTTTCATATTAAACTTGTCTTTTCCATATTTCTGCATATCTTAGTACATCCATTTCATAACCTATATCTGAAACAGTTTTCTAGTTATGAGTAAACAAAAGAATTATCTTGTTAGCGATGTCGTATAATCAAATAAACAATTCATCTAATTAAAATAAATATATGGAAATTATAATACAAAATGTGTTTTACATTTTCACATTGGGAAAAATAATTTGATAAACATCAACTTACAATATCTGTAAAAATGTCAGTGTAAAAATGTACTTAAACAAATGGCACCTTGTGAGGTATCATATTGTGTGTGCTTAAGATAGTTTCAATTGCAATAAAATATTTAAATTAGTAATGAAATTTTTATTAATATGAATAGCTTACATGTAGAAAATTTAATATAGGAGAAAGCAAAATACTGTTATTTAATTATATTGAAATATATATATATATATAAACATTATTATTACATTTTAGTATAATCTGGGATGCATAGATTGGAATAGACTTAAAAACATATTACGTTCAAACTACATATTATTTCAGGACTCCTGACTCAGAAGATAGACATGAATGCTCCTTGAACACTTGCAAAACTGCAAAATGTATTATTTCACAGAGCATTTATTTTATTATTTCACCAGATACCTGCTGACTTTCTCCTTCAGGTAGATGCTAATCTACACACTGGGGAAATAAGAACTAACTAATCTTGTATAATTCCTGTGCAAAAGACTGATCCATATGAATAAATACTATACTTTATAGCAATCTGTGCATGAGGAGATCAGGGCACGAAATACAAGGGGAAATATCACTCATAGAGAGAGAGAATGATTCAATAGTAACACAAGCCACTAGTGAAGAGAAGCGTTTGCTAGTACAAGAGTGGCAGGAAAGAAATAGCAAGAGCAAATACATAGGGATATGTAAGGGTCTACCTTTCTAAGAAAATGCAAACATTTGCCATGCTGGCATATAGAATATCAGGTACAATGGTATACACTGATACTGAAAATATAGTCAAAGATAGAGTCTTCAAGAGCTTATGTTTTTTTTTCTCAATTTATCAGTTTCTAGCTGTGAGACCATTTTTTTTTAAATTACTCCTTATTTCTTTCATTGTTATATTATTCTTATGTATCTATCAAGATACCATTAAGCCTAGAGTAGTATATTTCCTTCTATGTGTTAAAATTTTAGCCTGGGCAGCATAGCAAGACCCCATCTCTACAAAAAATTCAAAAATGTATTAACCAGGTGTGGTAGTGTGCATTTGTAATCTCAACTTCTAAGAGGGCTGATATGGGAAGATCCTTGAACTCAGAAGTTTGAGGCTGTAGTGAGCTATGATAGCACCACTGCCCTCCAGGCTTAGTGACAGATATCCATGCTATGATAATTAATACATAACAGACACAGAAAATCAAAATATTTTTCAACCTTTTGATTCTAGTTTTCTTTGAAAATTAACAGATTTAGTCTTCTCTAGTAGAATTTGTTTTCATGAAAATGTGCTATCACTGAATGCAAATGTATCTTTTAATCAGAGTCCTATTTTTCCACCATTTTTTCAAATTTAGGTAAAATTTCTGCAAGTCAAATTGGTAAGTCTTGTGATGTATACATTTATCCTAGTTCTTATAAGGTACCTCTCTTCCTCACTCCTCCTAAGAGATGACAACATGCTAGCAGCCCTCACTCTCGGCGCCTACTCCCCCTCGGCGTCCACTCTGGAGGTGCTTGAGGAGCCCTTCAGCCCAGCACTGGCACTGTGGGAGCCCCTCTGTGGGCTGGCCAAGACAGGAGCCGCTTGCGGGGAGATGTGGAGGGAGAGGCGCGGGCGGAAACCCGGGCTGCACTTGGCGCTGGTGGGCCAACACGAGTTCCAGGTGAGCGTGGGCTCGGAGGGCCCCACACTTGGAGTGGGCAGCTCCAGCCACCTGCCTGGGCAGTGAGGGGCTTAGCACCTGGGCCAGCAGCTGCAGAGGGTGTGCCGGGGTCCCCCAGCAGTGCCGGCCCACCAGGGCTGCGCTCTACTGCTCCTCGGGCCTCAGCTGCCTCCCTGCGGGGCAGGGCTGGGGACCTGCAGCCTGCCATGCTGGCGCCTCCCTGACGAGCACCACCCCCTGCGCCACAGAGCCTGGTCCCCTCGACTGCCCAAGGGCTGAGGAGTGCTCGCACACTGGTGTGGGACTGGCGCAGGACTGGCTGGGCAGCTCTGCTTGCAGCCCAGGTAGGGGATCCACTAGGTGAAGCCAGCTGGGTTCCTGAGTCTAGTAGGGACTTAGAGAACCTTTATGTCTAGCTGAGGGATTGTAAATACACCAATCAGCACCGTGTGTCTAGTTCAAGGTTTGTAGATACACCAATGAGTACTCTTATGTAGCTAACCTAGTGGGGACGTGGAGAACTTTTCTGTGTAGCACTCTGCTTCTAGCTAGAGGACTGTAAACGCACCAGTCAGCACTCTATCAAAATGCACCAATCAGCTCTCTGTAAAATGGGCCAATCAGCAGGATGTGGATGGGGTCAGATAAGGCAATAAAAGTAGGCTGCTGAGGGTTGCAGTGGCAACACCTCCCCTTACAGGTTGTGGAAGGTTTGTTCTTTTGCTCTTTACAATAAATATTGCTGCTGCTCACTCTTTGGGTCCGCATCACATTTACGAGCTGTAACACCAGGAAGGTCTGCAGCTTCACTCCTGAAGCCAGGGAGACTACATGTCCACCAGGAGAAAGGAACAACTCCAGAGGAGCCGTCTTTAAGAGCAGTAACGTTCATCGCGAAGGTCTGCAGCTTCACTCCTGAAGTCAGCCAGACCACAAACCCACCAGAAGAAACTGCGAACACATCTGAACATCTGAAGGAAGAGACTGCAGACACACCAAATTTAAGAACTGTAACACACCGCGAGGGTCCATGGCTTCATTATTTAAGTCAGCGAGACCAAGAACCCACCAATTCCGGACCCACTTCATTTTATGGGAACATCATTCTGATAGCATGTGCTGTGATCTAGAAAATGAGGACTTCCAATTTAGTTTTACTTACATAATCTACGCTTCTGTATTCAAGTCCACATATTTCTTATATCGAGACACTTCAAAAATGAGAAAAACTACAGATGTTACTTTCTTAGATTTTCGGTTTGCATAAATATAATCTAGCAAAATTTTTTAGGTTTTATGTCTTATAAAAACTGCAGTGGCAACACGCTTGGGTCCCCTTCCACACTGTGGAAGCTTTGTTCTTTTGCTCTTTACAATAAATCTTGCTGCTGCTCACTCTTTGGGTCCACGCCACCTTTATGAGCTGTAACACTCACGGTGAAGGTCTGCAGCTTCACTCCTGAAGCCAGCGAGACCATGAACCCACCGGGAGGAACAGCCAGGCATGGTGGCTCACACTTGTAGTCCCAGCACTTGGAGAAGCCAAGGTGGGCAGATCACATGAGGTCAGGAGTTCAAAACCAGCCTGGCCAACACGGTGAAACCCCGTCTCTACTAACAATACAAAAATTAGCCAGATGTGGTGGCAGAAACGTATAACCCCAGCTACTCGGGAGGCTGAGGCAGGAGAATCACTTGAACCCGGGAGGCAGAGGTTGCAGTGAGCCAAGATAGTGCCACTGCACTCCAGCCTGGGCAACAGAGTGAGACTTGTCTCAAAACAAATAAACACAACCTAACTTATTGGCAAACTTGTGGGGAAGCATAAGAGATACCAAAGGAAAACACTCATTATAAAATGCTTATATTACAAACAAAAAATTAATCTCTGTTACTTACTGCATTGTGTGTTCTCACAAATTTGTATGTTGAAGTCTTAATCCCTAGTACATAAAAGAATGTGACTATATTTGGAGGTAGGGCTTTTAAAGAGGTAATTAAGTTGACAGTGTGGCCATTCTGGTGGGTCCTAATCTAATCTAATTTGTGTCCTTATAAGAAGAGGAGGGTGATTAAAACATAACAAAGAAACACCAGAGATGTGTAAGCAAAGAGAAAATGTCTTGTGAGGACACAGGGAGAAGATAGGTTTCTACAAACTGAGGAATGAGGCTTCAGGAGAAACCAAACCTACCTAAACCTTGCTCATGAACTGCTAGCCTCTACACCTATGAGAAAACATTTTTTTTTTCATTACTTATTTAACTTTAAGTTCAGGGGTACATGTGCAGGTTTGGTATATAGGTAAACTTGGGTCATTGGGGTTTGTGTACAGGTTATACTGTCAATCAGATATTAAGCCTCTTATGCATTAGTTATTTTGCCTGATCCTCTCCCTCCTCCTATCCTCCACTCTGTGTCAGGCCCTGGTGTGTGTTGCTCCCCTCTATGTGTCCATGTGTTCTCATTATTTAGCTTCCACTTATAAGTGAGAACATGTAGCATTTGATTTTCTGTTTCTGAGTTTGCTAAGAATAATGGCCTCCAGCTCCATCTGTATTCCTGCAAAGACATGATCTTGTTCCTTTTTATGGCTGGGTAGTATTCCATGGTGTTGATGTACCATGTTTTCTTTATCCAGTCTGCCATTGATGGGCATTTAGGTTGATTTTATGTCTTTACTATTGTGAATAGTGCTGCAGTGAACATATGCAGGCACACATCTTTATGATAGAACAATTTATATTTCACTGGGTATATATCCAGTAATGGGATTTCCCAGTCAAATGGTAGTTCTGCTTTTAGGTCTTTGAGGAATCACCACACTCTTCCACAATGGTTGAACTAATTTGCACTTCCACCAATGAGTATAAGTGTTCCTTTTTCAACACAACCGTGCCAGCATCTGTTATTTTTTTACTTTTTTATAATAGCCATTCTGACTCATGTGAAATGGTATCTCATTGTGGTTTTGATTTGCATTTCTCTTATGACAAAAATGTTGAGCTTTTCTCATATTCTTATTGGTGACATGTATGTCTTCTTTTGAAAAGTGTGTGTTCATGCCCATTGCCCAATTTTTAATGTTTATTTTCTTGTAAATTTGTTTAAGTTTCTTATAGATGCTGGATATTAAGCCTTTCTGAGATGCATAGTTTGCAAATATATTCTCCTATCCTGTAGGTTGTGTGTTCTTTCTGTTCATAGTTTATTTTGCTATGCAGAAACTCTTTAATTTAATTAGATCCATTTGTTAATTTTTGCTTTTGTTGCAATTGCTTTTGATGCCTTCTTCATTAAATCTTTACCTGTTCCTATAACCAGAATGGTATAGCTTATGTTGTCTTTCAGGATTTTTATAGTTGTGGGTTTCACATTTAACTTTTTAATCCATCTTGAGTCAATTTTAGTGTATGGCATAAGAAAGGGGTTCAGTTCGGCCGGGCGCGGTGGCTCAAGCCTGTAATCCCAGCACTTTGGGAGGCCGAGACGGGCGGATCACGAGGTCAGGAGATCGAGACCATCCTGGCTAACATGGTGAAACCCCGTGTCTACTAAAAAATACAAAAAACTAGCCGGGAGAGGTGGTGGGCGCCTGTAGTCCCAGCTACTCGGGAGGCTGAGGTGGGAGAATGGCGTAAACCCGGGAGGCGGAGCTTGCAGTGAGCTGAGATCCGGCCACTGCACTCCAGCCTGGGCAACAGAGCGAGACTCCGTCTCAAAAAAAAAAAAAAGAAAGGGGTTCAGTTCCATTCTGTGCATAAAGCTAGCTAGTTATCCCAGCATCATTTATTGAATAGGGAGTCCTTTCTCCATTGCTTATTTCTGTCAGCTCTTTGAATATCTGAGAGTTATAGTTGTGCTGCCTTATTTCAGGACTCTATTCTGTTTCATTGGTCTATGTGTCTGTTTCTGTACCAGTACCATGCTGTTTTGGTTACTGTAGCCCTATAGTTGGGTAGTTGGGTAGCATGATACTGCCAGCTTTGTTCTTTTTGCTTAGGATTGCCTTGGCTATTTGGTTCTTGTTTTGATTCCACACGAGTTTTAAAGTTGTTTTTTTTTTTTTTTTCTAGTTCTGTGAAGAATGTGATTGGTAGTTTGATAGACATAGCATTGAATCTATAGATTTATTTGAGCAGTATGGCCATTTTAATGATGTTGATTCTTCCTGTCAATGAGCATGGAATAGTTTTCCATCAAGTCACCCAGATTGTGGTATTTTGTCATGGTAGCCGGTGCTGACTAATACAATATCCCTTGCATGCAAAATGGAATACATTTTTAAAAAATGCTCTCAAATCCAAATGAAAACTGGGCAAAAATATTTAAAAAATCACTTCATAGAAAATACACAAATGTTTCTTAAACATACAAAAAGTTGTATAATTTCATTCAGAATAAAAATAATCTACATAAAAATACAAGAGAGATGCTTTATCTCATTGCATTAGTCTGTTTTCATGCTGCCTTGAAGAACGACCTGAAACTGAGTAATTTATAAAGGAAAGAGGTTTAATTGACTCACACTTCAGCATGGTTGGGGAGGCCTCAGGAAACTTACAATCATGGCAGAAGACAAACTGGAAGCAAACCATTTTCTTCACATGGCAGCAGGAAGGAGAAGTGCAGAGCAAAGTGGGAATAGCCCCTTATAAAACCACCAGATCTTTTGAGAACTCATTCATTATCACAAGAGCAGCATGGGGGAACCGCCCCTGTGATTCAATTACCTTCACCTGGTCTCTCCCTTGACACATGGGGATTACGGGGATAATGCTGATTATAATTCAAGATGAGATTTGGCTAGGGAAACAAAGCCTAACCATATCACACATCTTTCAGGTGGGCAAAACTCCAAAGGATGTTGGAAAATACAAACTGCTTTTAAAAAGTCAGCTATTTTTACACGACCATGTCAACTCCATATTATGTTTCTAAGCCAATCATAAGCGTGGTACGTGGTTCTAGTAGCATAATGTGTTCAAACACAACTAAACAGGGTACCACCCGCTTAACTTTATCAAAAATGAATAGATCAGCCAGGCGCAGTGGCTCAAGCCTGTAATCCCAGCACTTTGGGAGGCCGAGACCGGCGGATCACGAGGTCAGGAGATCGAGACCATCCTGGCTAACCCGGTGAAACCCCGTCTCTACTAAAAAATACAAAAAACTAGCCGGGTGAGGCGGCAGGCGCCTGTAGTCCCAGCTACCCGGGAGGCTGAGGCAGGAGAATGGCGTAAACCTGGGAGGCGGAGCTTGCAGTGAGCTGAGATCCGGCCACTGCACTCCAGCCCAGGCGACAGAGCGAGACTCCGCCTCAAAAAAAAAAAAAAAAAAAAAAAAAAAGGAATAGATCAAGTGAAACTTAAAACATGTCATCACAAAAAGATAATGCCTATATTTGGATACAGAATTCCTAGGCAGTAAGACTTTTTTTCTTCTTTTTTAAATCAAATACCTATTATTTACTTCGCTCACACACATTGCCACTTATCTTTTTCCTGGTCTTACACATGAAGACATAAGACTTGTCCCATTATTATTTGGCTACAAGTCTAAACAACTTCTCAGGACTGTCCTCAAAAGCATCAAAAGAGTTTGACCTTTCCAAGACCTTGCAGATAAATCCTCATCAGGACAGTTTGCTCTCTGATTCCCTAGGGCAAGTCTTTTAAAAAGCCTGTCCTTGGACTTGGAGACAGGCAATAAAATCCTCTCATATTTGTCCCAGTGGAAATGCCATTTCTCTTTACCCCTGTTGCTCATTTCTTTCCCCTTCTTTACTTCTCAAGGGAATCACCTGGGGAAAAAAACAATGTCAGAATTTCAAGCCTTGATTACCCCTACCAATTGGTTCTAGCTACAGCTCCCCACAAAGTCACATCCCTATAGGTCTAACAATTCTCTGTATATTATATTTCCTCCTCAAATTGTTTTGTATTTTAGTCATATGAATAATGAATCAAACAAATAAAAATTTTCTGCTCTCTGACCTGTATAGATTCTTAAATTTTCATATGTAAAAATATTTCTGTGAAGAGAACATGATCTCCTGTGACATAAAAAAGTATTATTTTTATATAAAAGACTATGTCTTTATAGAATTTATTTTTAACATAGTAATAGCCAAATCATTCCTCTTTATAATGCATTACATATTTTTAGTAAGGTGAGTGAGAAAATTACAGTGTAGTTACTTCCTTTCATAATGACTCATTGAAATTAAGTGAGGAACTACCATTTAGAGTAACATGTCATTTTAGGATTCCAAAATTATCTAATTATACTCATTACAATTATTATATGAGCAATAGTAATTTTCTAACATTGTGAACACTTACATTTAGAAGAGCAATAGGCCATAGTTTATTTTAAAAAATATATCTGCTATCTAAAATTTACAGGTTTTTTTTAGAAAATGAACTCTGACTCCTTTTAAAATAAATTTTATTAAATTTACTGAGGTAATTTTAAGTAGGAAAACGACAATGCGCAATATACAGAGGTTATTTTTCCATATATATTTTGCCTTATTTTTATTTTTTTATTATTTATTATTATTTTTTTTTTGAGACGGAGTCTCGCTCTGTCACCCAGGCTGGAGTGCAGTGGCCGGATCTCAGCTCACTTCAAGCTCCGCCTCCCGGGTTTACACCATTCTCCTGCCTCAGCCTCCCGAGTAGCTGGGACTACAGGCGCCCGCCACCTCGCCCGGCTAGTTTTTTGTATTTTTTAGTAGAGACGGGGTTTCACCGTGTCAGCCAGGATGGTCTCGATCTCCTGACCTCGTGATCCGCCCGTCTCGGCCTCCCAAAGTGCTGGGATTACAGGCTTGAGCCACCGCGCCCGGCCGCCTTATTTTTATTTTAAATGAAAGAAACTAAAAATATAGACTTAATGACATTTTGAACACAATTTGGAGTTTACATTGCTCTCCAAGGATTCTGAGTTTTGTTGGACTTTTAGTTCTTGTAGTCTGTTTGTGAATTCATATTAGTGTTTATAGCCTGCATAAATGTGGAAGAAACTTTCAGTTGTGTCCCCACTTTTGAAAATGTGTAAATGCAAAACTGGGGGATTTCTGAATATTGTCACACAATGGGAATATTTTATAATTACATGATTAAGAATCATAAAATGCATAATTATTTGGCCATCAAATTCACTTTGAATACCTAGAATGTATTGCAGAATATAATACTTTGATTAAATAATAATTAAATTAAATATCCTATTTATATTGATTGATCAAATATATATTTGTAATTTTTATAAATAAAAATGCATTTATAAAACAACTTTTTATTTTACTTTTTTTAGAATTACGTTTTCACATAAATCTTTGGAAGCTGTGTGTGCTATTATGATTCATAATAAAATGAAGAGACAACCTACAAAATGGGAGAAAACAGTTGCAAACTAAAGATCTGATATGAGATTAATATCCAAAATACGTTAGAAACTCAAATAATTCAATGGCAAAAAGATAAATAATCCTATTAAAAATGGCAAAAGGACCTGAATAGAAATTTCTCAAAAGAAGACATGCAAATGGCCAGTAGATATATGAAAAAAAAAAAAAAATGAGTAACATCAAAAAAAAATGCAAGTCAAAATGAGATATTACCTCACACCTTTTGGAATGGCTATGATAAAAAAGACAGATGACAACAAGTATAGATGAGGATGTGGAGAAAAGTATGCCCTTGCATGCTGTTGGTGGAAATGTAAATAAGTACAGCCATTATAGAAAATGGTATAGAGGCTCCTCAAAACTTAAAAATAAATACCATATGACCAGCAATTCCATCACTGGTAGTGTTTACAAAGGAAATGAAATCAGACCATGAAAGAGATACCAGCACTCTCATGTTCATGAATGCACTTTTCACAATAGCCAAGATATGGAAGCACCCTATGTGTCCATTGAAGGATGGATCCACAAAGAAAATGTGGTAAAGATACACAGGTAACATTATTCAGCCTTACCAAAAAAGAAAACGTTATCATTTACAACAACATGGAAGAACCTGAAGGACATTATGCTAATTGAAATAACCCAGGAACAGAAAGACAAATACCTATGATCTCACTTACATGTAGAATCTAAAAACAACAAACTCATAGAAGCAGAGAATGGAATTATGGTGGCCAAAGCCTTGGGAGAAGGGTCACTTGGGGAAATGTTTGTTAAAGGATACAAAATATTAGGAGTAATAAGTTCAAGAAATCTATTGTACAAAATGGTGATTGTGGTTAATAATAACATGTTGTAATCATGAAAATTGCTAAGAGACTAGATTTTAAGTGTTCTTACCACATACACACACACACACAAATACACATACAATAAATATATGAGCTGATACATATGCTAGTTTGTTTGATAACAATAATTATTTTACATTGTGTATCAAAAAGTCATGTCATATGCCATAAATATATTCAATTTTATTTGTCAATTATACCTAAACAATGCTGGAGTGAAAACAAAATTAAGCATTTTGTCTTCTTATTCAATGCAATAACCAAAACTTCAAACTACTCATTATTTGAGTGGACCCTTCTTCCGAATTAGGTTGACTCCCTTATCCTCCCTGCCCTGCATCCCCTGACTCTACTCCTATGAATATTCAACTAACTCACGCTCTGACACCCCATGCCAAGCCACCTTCCTCACTCTGCTTGGCCTCTACTGCCCTTCTGTAGGCCACAACATCTTTCCGCTGCACTCCAGAACACAGGTGTCTGCCTTTCTCTGTGAGAGTATCCCTAAGGGCATTTGGCATTAATTGTTCAGAAAGGGAAGAGAAGGAAAGGGAAGGGATGGCAAAGGAAAGGGAAGGAAGGTGAAGGAAAGGAATGCTCTAGGGCGAAGAGGGAATACAGAAGGGTGAAAAGAAGGGGATAAAGTTAATGCTTTTTTACAAATCCACATTCCATAGTTAAAGGATTAAGCCCTTGAGGGTAGGGGAGATGCAGACCAGAGTAAGTAATTCAAGACACTGAAGGACATCTGCATTCTGATATGGAGAGGAGAGATGCTGTGGGCCAGAGCAGGACAGCAGGATCTCACCAGAGTGAGAAAGGGGGCCTGGCATGTGGAGTCAGAGACAGACTGGGTTGAATAGGACATCCACACAAGTATGATCAGGCCACAATAAGGGAGTCAACCCAAGTGGGAAGAAGTGTACTTATACACATAGGGGGTGGCAAATGGGATCCCCAAAACCTGCAGGCCATGGACCAGTGGCCTGTTAGAAACCCGGCTGACAGCAGCAGATGAGCTGCAGGCAAGCAAGCATTACCATCCGAGCTCTGCCTCCTGTCAGATCAGCCACAACATTAGATTCTCATAGGATTGCAAACCCTACTGCAAACTGTACATGCAAGCAATCTAGGTTGTATGCTCCTCAGGAGAATCTAAGTAATGCCCGATGATCTGAGGTGGACCAGTGTCATCACAAAACCATCCCTACCTCTCCCTGTGCTGCTGGTGTAGAGTTGTCCAGATTGTGTGTATGGTGGGGGTGGTGGGAGGAGCTGGAATGAAATATGTGGTATATCTGGAAATATTTGTAATGCGTTAAAATGTGCTTTCCGTGTATAAAAGTGCTGCTTAAACTCTTTGATCTCTGAATGCTGAGAATTTCAAGGTATTTTTCTCATTCTTTTTGGAGTCTAATTAATAGATTGTAAAAGCAAATTTGGTGTTGGACTCGTGTATGCAACTTGTATGAGGATGTTATGCTTGATTTAATCGATGCTCTAATATTTTCATTCTAGCTGATTAATTTCTACATAGCTTATTAAAATGTCATAAATGCCTACATACATACCAGAATGGCTAAAAATGCAAAAAAAATATCAAATGTTTGGAAGCATGAAGAGCAACTCTCATTACACTGCTTCATACATTGCAGTTGGGAGTAAAATTTTTATATTATTTTGGGAAAATGCACAGCAGTAGCTGATAAACACTATACATACTAAACCTATACATACTGCATGATCAATGATACTATTTACCTATCTGTCTAGCATAAATGAATGTATATGATGGTCATCAATACATAAACACAAAAGTGTTTACAGCTGCTCTATTTGAAGGGAGTTGAAATACTAGTAGTGGAAAATTATGACATAGCATTTGGCAGGAAGGAGATGAAATTAGATACACATTTTTGTTGCTAAAAAACAATCTGTCTCAAGTGTGATAAATGTATGGTAGGGGACAAAATTTAAGATGGAAAGATTGGTTAGATGTTGTTTTACATGTCCAAGTGAAACAAAAATGGTGATATGGACATGATTTTTTTGAAACAGAAATGGCACAACTTACTCACATTTGGGATGTAGTTTACTTGTATTTGACATGTACTTGCCTTAACAACATGATCATTTTTGTCCTGGGGATAATATTTGATGCAAGAGGCCGGGCGCGGTGGCTCAAGCCTGTAATCCCAGCACTTTGGGAGGCCGAGACGGGCGGATCACGTGGTCAGGAGATCGAGACCATCCTGGCTAACACGGTGAAACCCTGTCTCTACTAAAAATACAAAAAAAAAAAAAAAAAAAAAACTAGCCGGGCGAGGTGGAGGGCGCCTGTGGTCTCAGCTACTCGGGAGGCTGAGGCAGGAGAATGGCGTAAACCCGGGAGGCGGAGCTTGCAGTGAGCTGAGATCCGGCCACTGCACTCCAGCCTGGGAGACAGAGCGAGACTCCGTCTCAAAAAAATATATATATATATTATATATATTATAATATATATATATTATATAATATATATATATTAGATGCAAGAACAGCCAAGATAAAGGAGAAAATATCAGCTATTTTCACATTTTTCTAGATATAACTCTAGGCTTAGGCAAGACTTTAAGGCATGTAAAAGATGTATTTTCTTTTGTCATATTCTCATACGTTATGTTTTCACATAACTGATTCCCCAGTTTCCCAGCCATAGTGTCCTGCTGCTACCCTAAGTTCTTCTTTGTGACATAAAAATAAAAATAAATAAAATGTGCAGAGTTCCAGTTTGCTGTCTCTACGTCATTTCTCAAAACATTCACTACCTTTAGGCAGAAAAATACATGATTAGCTAAATATATAGAATAGAAATAATTTTTGCAATTTCTGAAAGACAGATAGATCAATACTCCTACCTAGAATGTTTTTATTCTATTTATTATTATGAATATTATTATTATGAAAGAATCCTGCCTTCCTATAGAATGTCATAGTGTAAACCAGTTACAACCCTCTATGTATCATAAGTGTACAATGTGATTTAACTGATCAAACAAGACAGTTTATTACTTAGCATAGCAAACATCATGAACGTCAGCAGAGTTACATCAGGTTCCCTGTCTCCAAGTCCCAGAAGGGTGGCATAGTGGTCACAAATAACTACAAAGCACATGGTAGTCTTTGCAAGGCATCTGAGGAAATCTGCTACTTTTATAAAAAGCAAAAGCAAGGCTGCCCTTTGTGTGAAGACGAACGTGCACAAACACAAAAGTTCCAAAAAGGAGCATCCTTCTAACATACCAATGTAAGTGGGTGTGTGCACATGCATGCATGCGTGTTTATGTGTGTATTAATCTACTTGGAGTTTGGTTAAAGAGTTGCTCTGTGTGCTTCCCAACATTTACTATTTTTGTTTGCATTTTTAACCTTTCTGGTATTTATATAGGCATTTATGACATTTTAATAAACTATGCAGAAATTAATCAGCTAGAATGAAAACATTAGAGCATTAAATCAAGCATAACATCCTTAAACAAGTTGCATACACGAGTCCGACACCAAATTTGCTTTTACAATTTCTAATGTACTTATTAGAAAGCATCGTAAGAAACGAAGTAAAAGCATTTGTGAATTATGAGGTAGAATTATTTTCTCCAGCCAGTTGAACGAGCTCTTAGGGTTCAATACCTAAGTTTTTCCAAATTCTAAACATTTTTAACTTCCCTAATAAAAATTCATAGAGTTCTAAAACTTCAAGTTTTTATTTTGTTTTGTTTCTCTTATTTTGTTTCATTTTGTTTCAGTCTCTTAATTGCTCCCGTAGAGGCAACAGTTGGAGTTTTGGTATGGAGAGAGAATGCTAGGCCATAGTGTTGGGGTTACTTGGGGAGAGAAAAAGATTGAAATGATTTGTAATTCATGCATTTGTAAATCAAGTCTTTCCTGTATTCATGAACTGAAACTTCTTTATTATATAAACAGCAGTAGTTTCTACTGCTTACAAAGGGATGAAGCTCAGAGTATATTTTCAGTTGCTGAATCTTTTTTCCTGTTAATGTGATCTTGTAAGAGCTAGGAAGCTGAATGAAAAAGATAAAACGTTCGACAACAATGTATATGCCTACTACTCTATCTATACTCTATCCAGCTCCAAAAAGTCCTTTGTCTTTTTTTTTAATTAAAATACCATGTATTCTCTATAAATTAAATGTACAGTGTTTGTTTAAGAAGGCAAGCTGTATCTCATACAATAGTGTTTGTAACACCTGTGCAGTGCTACTCGGCTAACCAGAAGGGGTTTGGATTATAACAAAATACCTTAACATCTGGTCCAGGAACCCTGAAGAAATGAGATATTGTTATGTAGACTAATTATGCCAAGATGCTTGAAGAAATACTCAAAACCTAAACAGCTACAAAAGTATCTATGATAACAGCTGCATCAGTAAATTATTTTGTGGCAAACCCAATAAAATGAGAATTCAATAACAAAATTGTAAAAAGCTTGCACAAAAGCTAAATACTGTTTTTACTAGAAAACAAATTATAAACCATGTACTTTCCCCACAGCCATTTATTAACATCTATATGTATACACACACAAACAGAGATCAATCAGGAGAAGATATTTAGTTGCTTTCTGGAATTTAAGCCTTTACTCATCGAGAGTGCAAATTGGAACACTACAAGTAGTATTTTCAGGTAAGACAATTAATTGCGCTCATAAATCTATCAAGAAAAAAATAACATCTAAAGAACTGATTCATAACACAGAAGTAATAAAATATATCAACTTTAATTCTGATTTTGACCACATTGCATTCTTGCTATTCATATAACTCAAGTAAAACAATGTATAAATATCAAGATAGCATACCTACATCCATTATGCTTACTCAGAAAGATTTTCTCTAGAGTGAGCCAGCCATTCTAAGTGAAGCTGCATTCAGAGATGGTAAGACAAATCATTTCCATAAGTGCGGAGAAAATTGTAGCATCTATGGTACCCAGCCACATGTTGAATATATTAGACACTGCTTGTGAGTAATTTTTTACAAAGGTAAATAAAGCAATTTGAAAGACAGAAAATCATTTTCAAGACATTCATGCACTTAATAAATGAAGAAATAATATTTGTAAAATAAACACATTCAATTTAATGCAATAGAAAATAAGTAGCAAGCTGTGTATCTATGTGATTAGGCATGAAAATAGGTGTACATTTTCATGAAGAAGGCACATAGCAACCAAAGACAAAACTAGGAAAAACTTTAGATTCCTTAAGGTTATGTTATAGAACTGTTTTCCAATGGATACAAAATCTAATCTATTTCCAGTTGAAACTTTGTAATCTCAAAAAATAAATGTTCATAAAACCTGAAAATACTTTCCTAAAAAGAGGAGTGACTGTATCACCTACCATATTAGAAGATCAGTTTTGAGGGAAAAGGTGATTAGAACATTCTTTTTTAATGCAGCTTGATTAGTAGGCCAAAGTGGTAAGTAATATGCAGAGAAAAAGGAAAAGAGATTAAGAACACTTGAAGTGGATCAGTGAAATCTTGAAGTTGTAAATCAAAGTCACACAGATCTTAACTAAACTTTATAAAATGGTGAGATAGTAATTATGACCTTAATTAAAAATACAGTTTAATGACAATGGAAGAAACAGATCCTGAGATCTTTTTGGTTTTTTGGTTTTTTGAGACGGAGTCTCACTCTGTCGCCCAGGCTGGATTGCAGTGGCGCGATCTTGGCTCACTGCAACCTCCATCTCCCAGGTTCAAGCAGTACCCTGCCTCAGCCCCCGGAGTAGCTGGGATTATAGGTGCCTGCCATGACGACTGGCTAATTTTTGTATTTTTAGTAGAGACGGGGTTTCACCATCTTGTCCAGGCTGGTCTCTAACTCCTGAGCTCGTGATCCACCCGCCTCAGCCTCCCAAAGTACTGGGATTACAGGCATAGGCTACCGCTCCTGACCTTTTTTTGACTTTTAATCAAATTGAAATGACAGGATACATGAGCTACAGATGAGTTTCAGTTTCATATTTGGGACTATTGACCAAATGGAAGATAGAAAATATAGAAAGGATGAAAATTCTGTACCTCCATTATGACATCAGATAGCATCAGTCTATCAGGGCGACAAAGTAAGCCTAGGTATCCCAAGGTGACAGCCATTGCAGATGACGTTGAATTATATCTGTTACTTACACCCATTTGCTTGTTCATTTATCCAGCCAGTCCTTTCCACATCCTTTTATTTATCCATTCATCAAGCCAGGCAGTCCTACATATTTGCACATTGTTTTACTATTAATACATCTTTATTATCTACACTTTTTATCTAACTCTTTTGGCAAGCCCATCAAAGGAATAAAGCAGTATTATAACAATTCCTTATGTAAACCAAAAGTATCTATGACAGATCTCAATCAATAGAAAGTTTATGTTGTCAAGGCTAAAGATGTGCCCTTGACACAGCCCCAGAAGGTGCTGACCACATGTGCCCAAGGTGGTCAGATTGCAGCTGGTTACATACATTTTAGGGAGACATGAGACATAAATCAGTAAGATTTATCCTTAAATCCATAAATCAGTAAGATATATCCTTCTGGGAAGGCAAGACAGGTTGGAGCAGAGGACTTCCAGGTCACAGGTAGATTTAAACATTTTCTGTTTGGCAATTGGTTGAATGAATTATTATCTAAAGATCTGGAATCAACAGAAAGGAAATGTCTGAGTTACAATAAGGAGTTTTGGAGACCAAGGATTTATTATGCAGATGAATCTTCCAGGTAGCAGGATTCAGAGAAAATATATTGTAAATATTTGATATCAGACTTAAAGAGTCTGTCCTATCACTCCTAAGGTCTTTGTGTTGATGTTTGTGAGGCATGTCCAACTGCCCACTTGAGCCTGGCTGAGGGGAGGGTCCATTAGTCAGTTGGGGGACTTAGAATTATATTTTGGTTTACACTTACAAGTGAGAACAATGACTTTGAAATGCTCAATGATTTACCCTGTTTCACATAGTAAATAACCTGCATATATAAGACTTTATAACTTCAATGCTAAGAGTTCTTTATAATCTAATAGATAAATATAAAGAAGTGAAACCTTGCCTCAAGGACTTAAAGAATCCAATGACTAAATTATTGGGCTTACAGGGTAGCAGCTAGAAATGAAACAACTTGCTGAAAAGCTGAAACTGAAACTGCTTTAAAGTGGAGGAAACCAGTAATTAACAAAAACTTTTGAGGTTGCAGAATGGCAGATTAGAAAATAAAAATAAACAACTGCATTTTGGGAGGCCGAGGCGGGCGGAATACGAGGTCAGGAGATCCAGACCATCCTGGCTAACAGGGTGAAACCCCATCTCTACTAAAAATACAAAAACAAAATTAACCTGGCGTGGTGACGGGCACCTGCAGTCCCAGCTACTCCGGAGACTGAAGCAAAAGAATGGCATGAACCTGGGAGGTGGAGCTTACAGTGAGCTGAGATGGCACCACAGCACTCCAGCCTGGGAGACAGAGTGAGACTCCATCAAGGAAGGAAGGAAGGGAGGAAGGGAGGAGGGGAAGGAGGAGGGGAGGAGGGGAAGAAGGGAGGGAGGGAGAGAGGGAGGTTGGAAAGAAAGAAGGAAAGAAGGAAGGAAGGAAGGAAGGAGGAAGGAAGGAAGGAAGGAAGGAAGGAAGGAAGGAAGGAAGGAAGGAAGGAAGGAAAAGAAACAACTGGCTGAAACACTGAAACTGAAACTCCCTCTTCCTTCTGAGATCAAGAAAAAACTGGCTGAAATCTACTGAAACTAAGATGGGCAATTAGAGTTTGTGTAGAATGAGATTGCTGATGTCACAGCCTGAATTTCTACCGTATGTTTTATACTTACTACTCTCAAAATTGTACGTATGACTGATCAGGTAGCATGAAGAGATAATTTTGCATGTCCAAGGACTTTCCAGACCTCCCCTTTCCTTCCACCAGTTACCTGCTAATCTCAGATTCTACTACCTGAACTTTTTGTAATAAAAACACAGCCTTGAAGCCACCACAGGGAGACAGATTTGAGGTTGAACTTTGTCCCCTTGTGAATTGACTTTCAATATAAAGCTTTCCCTTTCTCAAAAACATGGTGTCACAGTACTGGCTTCCAGCGCATCAGGCAATGAATCCCTTTGGTTTAATAACAGAAGCAGTGAGCTTGTTGTCAAGAATTGCATCAGTAAGTCAAGACACTTATAAAAATGTATGATAGAAAAAAGCAATCATCCTAAAAAAAACAAACAAAAAAAATAAAATACATAAAACTCCCAAACAATAAAAATAGCAGTTTGCTATGGTATTCTAGAAGAATTTAAAAGAAAAAAAACTGTTTTTGCTATACTGCCTTTTCAAGTGGTAAAATGTTAACAACCAGGGCAGTATTTGTTTCTATTCTATTCCATTACTGTTAAAGTTTGATGAATTTGTTGCTCATTTCACTCTTTATTTATATAATGACTATGGGTAAAACAGAATGAGAAAAGCAAATTTGTTAATTTAATTTTCAGTTTTTGTGGATGAGATAAAGATTTCCAGGGCCCAATGACTAATTAAGTATAGTAAAAGTTTGGGATTATTGCCTGATTTAAATCTATGTATAAATATGAGAATGTATTGTCAATAATTTTAGTTTCAAAAATGGAAAGAGAATAGAGATATGGGGAAAATTTAATCTTCACAAGTAATATATGCTATGTGTTTTATTTTAAGCTTACACATCTGTACTGCTCTCAATGTAGCACAGGGAGTGTACTACAAATTTAAAATAATTATTCAATAGCTTTATTGTGAGTCACAAGTTGGACTTATTTTTAAAAAAATCCAAATTCTACATTCAATACTAAATATTACACACTAGAACAATTCATTTATAAGCACATTACAAAGTGAATTGTCTACTCACGCAACTTTAATAATATCATGACTGGCCAGGCACAGTGGCTCATGCCTGTACTCCCAGCACTTTAGGAGGCCAAGGAAAGTGGATCGCTTGAGTACAGGAGTTCGAAACCAGACTGGGTAACATGACGAAACCTGTGTCTACTAAAACCACAACAAATTAGCCAGGCGTGTTGACACACACTTTTAGTTCCAGCTACCCAGGAGGCTTGAGCCCTGGGGGTTGAGGCTGCAGTGAGCCCTGATTGTGCCAACTGCACTCCAGCCTGGGTAATGGAGTGAGAACTTGTCTCAAAAAGAAAAAAAAAAAAACAAATACATGAAACAAAATCATCATCATCATCATCATGATCAACAGAGAAAATATAAAATTATTTAAATGGCTAAACACGTCACTATCATGTAGCCCCTAATGTGATGCAATGAGCAGGGCAGTTTTCCTATATGATATTCTTTCAAAAATCTATATTATTGGTTTAGTCATGATAAAAAGATCTGCCAAACGCAAATCAAGGGGTGTTCTGTTAAACACTTGACCAGTACTTGTTTAAACTTTCAAGATCATGAAAAACAAGAAGAAAGTGAGAAACTGCCACAGATTGGAGGAATTTAAAGATACTTCATGGTCAGATGCAATTTGGTTTCCTAGATTGGGTATTTGAAGAAAATGCAGTGAAATCAGAAAAAAATCTGTAGTTTGTTTAATAGTGTTTTTCTAATGTTAATTTCTTAGTTCTTTTCAAATATACTATAGTTATGCAATATGCTTGCATTAATATAGATAGGGAGAAGGGTATTGGAAAACTGTCTGTACTATTTATCTTTGTAAAATTTTATAAATCTAAAATTATTTCAAAATAAAAAGTTAAATAATTTTAATAAATAACCTTTATGTTCAGTGAAAAATAGACGGAAAATATCTACTAGGTAATATACAAATGATAGACCCTATCATGATTATAAAAGATATTCAACTTAAAGATAATTGCACTTTCCTAAAGGAAAACTAAATAACATATCTCTATATTTAACAATTTTCACGTGATATCTAAGAAACTTCTTTCAGGTACAAAGTCTCCTGTATTTTAGGTTTCTCTCTCTCTCTCTCTCTCCATCTCTCTCTCTCTCTCTGTCTTCTTTCCTCCTCTCTTAAGTAAAACTGTCAGTAATAAGACATACTGTAGACATGATGTAGTTAGAAATTCAAGCTTCTCATTTGTAATATTTTCCTTGTTAATGATGTAGTAAGTAAATGTTACCTAGAGTGTGGGCTATAAACCTTACCATGATTTTTAAAAATTATAATCACAGAAGCATTTTTTCACTTAGCAATTATACATACTTGGCTTTGCAACAAATATTGAATTTTTGAATAAGTTGTTTACTGTTAAAAATATGTCTTTCCCAATGTATCTTTTATTTAATGACTCACCTCAATCATATTTTTTTCATATACTTTGTTATTGATACACAAATGTTTAAATACTATGCTCTGACTGGCTGGAAAGAGTACTTCTGTCCAACACTGTGAAGAATCTCTCATCGTGTGTGACATTTAAAAAAAAGACTTGATTTTTCTAAACATTAGAGATTTTTTATGTATTTTCAAAAAGTTTATTTGCTGAAAAATAAATTATTTCCCATGACATACTGGTTTCTAAGTATGATTTGAGCCATTTTTTTTTTTAAAGTCAGAATATAGGTTATCTTTCTTTTAATTTTAAGTAAATAATCTCAAAAGTGTCTTCCAACGTATGAATGTATTTAGTATAATACTTAGTAAACTGTCCTGTGGTCATTAAGTATAAAACATTGAAAGAACATTCTAAACATTACATCATATATATATTTTTAAGTTTTGGATTAAGTTTCACATGGCTTTATTACAGAAAAACAGTGTTTCGGTTGCCTTCCTATTTTGAATGTTTAAAAATTTTTATTAACCACACACTTCCTTTAACATGATTACCCATTATTTGAAAACACAGTAAATGTTAGGCAAAGTTTATTATTGGTGACAATTGATCTAATTCTGTGTTTTACATAATTTCATGGTCTTTTGCAACTTTTAACAAACTATTAGGTACATTTATTACAATCCTACTATTAATGAAGCTAAGATCTCTACTTGGAATAGAAATTTTGGCTCTGTCATTCTCATGATCACTTTTGTTATATTCTTGTTGTATTCATATAGTGATTTATTTTTAGAAATTCTTTAAAAATATTTTGTTTACTTGTGAAAGGTGACTTTAATTGAAATAAAATAATATCATCCAAAAATCTCCCTTGCAATATGCAGAAATCTAGTAAGAGCAATCCTATTAACTTCACCGAATATCACATTTTCTCCCTAAACTCAGGTCACTTCCAGTAAAACACATAACCCATGGTCGTCTGGCAAGTACTGATTGAGAACACCTATCTTACACCTTATAACAAATATTATTAAAATTGCATATCAGTGTATTTTCTGAAAAATAAATCTGGATAGATATCACTATTGGAGTCTCACAAACCAAGGGATCTTTTTAAAAACTGTGTTTCCTTCTTCTAGGAATGCAGGAAGTTTAGACATTGCAATTTGGAGGATATTTATCACAAAAAGCTCCTAGAAAAACCTGTGAGATGTGACATTTATGTTGTTGAATGGCTCATGGATACCCTCTTGTAGAAAGCACAATTATACCACAAACTTGGAGCAAAAACTTCAAGATATGCTCTGCAATTTAGCTGCCTTGTCCTAGAGAGAGATGTAATTCCCTAAAAAGCATTTGAAACACAATAATTTTAATGAAAATACATTAAACTTCCCTTTTAAACAAATAGCTCATCCCACCTTTCTTCTGATTCTCACATTTTTTTTCTTTCTTTTTTGTTTGAGACAAAGTCTTGCTCTGTCGCCCAGGCTGGAGTGCAGTGGCATGATCTCGGCTCCCAGCAGCCTTCACCTCCTGGGTTCAAGTGATTCTCCTGCCTCAACCTCCAAGTAGCTGAGACCACAGGTGTCCGCCACCATGCCCAGCTAAGTTTTGTAATTTTAGTAGAGATGGGGTTTTACCATATTGGCCAGGCTGGTCTCAAACTCCTGACCTTGTGATCCACCCTCTTTGACCTCCCAAAGTTCTGGAATTACAGGCGTGAGCAACCGCAAATGGCCTGGTTCTCACATTTAAAACAATTATATTACTCATATATTAGAAATAGAATATTTAGCAAGCCAATAGTCTAGTGATATAAACTCAGATGATGTTTAGAAAAAAAAAAAAAAAAAAAAGACACTTTGTTAATAGCACTAAACTAACCAAACTAATAGTTTGGTTTTTTTTATGCTAGGCAAACCTTAACTGAAGACTTCAATGCTAACATAGTCTAAGTCATGATCTAACCAGTGTACTCCATGTGTGCAAAAGTTTTCTTAGTAGAAATTCATAAGGCTGGAACATTCTTAGCATGATGTAAACAAATATAGGCATAAAATCATGCTTTTATAAAGGAATCTTTTTTTTTTTTTTTGGTCTTATCCATCTACCTTTCATTTTTTTAAAAAAGAATTCTAGCAATATGAGACCCAAACTTTCAAAACTAACAATGTGTAATTGAAGCTGTATAATGAGGAATTAATATTTTATCCAAAAAAGAAAATGTTAAATTTTAATCTGACTCGGTTTATATTGTTTTTTCTAGACATGTTTTAAGGTGGCAATTATTTCTATATCTACCTATTTCACTTTTTTAATAGCTTAACATTACCAATCTTTTTGTCAAAAAAAGCTAAAGATAAAATCCTGGACTAAGATTAAATTTTAAAATAGTATTAGTTTACAATATTTCAACATGAATGCATAGTACTGTGCATAAAACAGACCATGAGTGAGATTAGATCTTGTTCTGTAGCTTTCGGCAAGAAAGCCTGAAAACCTGGGAAATACTGGAAGAGTACAGATAAAGTAATCTTCTGTAAAGACACTTTCTGTCCATCAAAGTATAAGCTGCTGACCACACTCTATGCTAATAATAAAAATACTAAAACTCTTTTCTTTTGCCCCTAAATTCTTCCAATCGATTTTGCTTTGTTTATCCTCTAAAATAACACTTGGCACTTAACATTACATTATCCAAAGATTCTGCGAATGTTAACCGCTGAGATCACCATCTTTCCAAAACCTCGGCAAGTAACAGAACTCAAAATGGACTCAGCAGAGAAAAGACGAGGGACTGGCTTTATGGTGTTATCTCAATTGATTGCTTTAGAGTTGAACTTTAAATCTCTAAAATATTCATGGAAACTTTAGAACCATAAAACTTCATTCCTGTGTTTTTTTGTTAAATCACCATGGATCAAGTTAATAGCAGACACATCGTTTTAACATTTCCTCATTAATCCATATGTTACAGTAACTGGCATTTAATCTTTATGAAATAGGACATTTTACCTTTGACTAGATTGATTCATTAGATTTTCTTGAAAATGGTAAAACAGAATGTTTTCGTAGAAAAACAGATCTAAAATATAGTTATAACTAAAATAACTTAAAACTATGAAAATATTTTTTACAACATATCTTAAAGTTTAAAAAAATCACTTTAAAAATAAGTCTCTTCTCACTTTCCATATAAACAGTCATTTAAACAAAAATTTCATCTCCAATGGTGTGAGAAACTAACAATAAAGGGAAAGGAAGTTTATCCTCCTAATTTCACATCTGATGTATTTATAAAACTCCAAGTATGTCTCCATAACGTTTGTATATGTTGTGCTGAGGTAGAAGATAAGATGAGAGAAAAGCAAGATGAAGGAGAAAAATGTGACTCAGAGAAGTGAGATACTTTAATGAAGACCCCCTTGTAATTATAATCCCTCTGGGTTGTACCAAACCCACGTCTACCACCTTACTCTGCTTCAGTCCCTGTGACAGAGAAAACACCCATTTATTTGAGGGGTACTATTGGACATAAACTTCTTTTGTTTCCATATGTTTCTAGCAGAATGAAGCAAATGAAGTTATGTTATTTATACACCAAATATGCCCCATCCTCTTGTTCTGATGTTTTGATTGATTCATTTAAGCTTAATTTCTGATTTTTTTTTTTTTCCTGTATAGCTAGGCATTCTTCAGATTTTTTTTTTCTTTTTTATTCTATGGTGAAAAATTATGTTTATTCCCGAAGATATTTAGTCCTGAGTAATTATAGTAATTCTTCATTTCAGATTCCATCAAGCACAGAAATTTTAAAAACAATGAGTTATGTTATTCTTTCATTTTGTTTTGTTTTCATTTGTTTTTAAAATCTTCTCCTACATTATAGGAGTATGGAATAGCTTTTACTTTAAAGGTTTATTTGTGTCTTTATCCTGAGGTGTCTAAAATATCCGCTCAGATTCAAAGTTATGAGGCATTGGCAAAGTTTTATAGGATTTTGTTCAATAAACTTTTTTCCACACATTTCACCTCAGTAGGGGTGTGCTCGGTGTGGGTAGGGATAGCTGTGGAGGCACCTTCGTACTGATGCAGGAGTTTTTGCTCCTTAGTTCAGCTACAATCCAGGTTCTTGTCTCATGACCAGGAAAAATTAGGCACACAGATACATTGAAAAGTGAGGAGAGTGGAATTTATTAAAAGAAAGCTCTTAGCAAATAGAAGGAGGTTCTGCCAACAGACTCTCACCTCACAGATTGAATACCAGGCCAACACACACGAGCTGAAAAGTCCCGTCTCCCCCACTGCATAAGGCACAAATTCCCAATGGCTCTACTCCATTCTTCCAGTGCACATGCGGGCCCTTAGTCTGAGCCACTCCATGTTGATTATTTCCCTTTACTGAACATGAGTTAAGGGACGGAATTTTTCATTATGAGCATGTTTAAGCAAGCCCCTTATACACAATGACCTGGGTGGCACTTGGCTGTCTCTTGTCTCTATCACTAGTTTTCTGAGAGTGTATCATTGCCAGCAGCCATTTTTAACGGGCAAGACCTAAAGTTATACTTCCTATCTTCCTTAACTGGTAATTCTATATGCTAAAAATTTTGGTTCCAAATTTCAATTTGCCATCAGATTCTGGGAGTTCCTGATACGATCGAGCTTAAAAGCCTTTCTAAATAATATGCCTCAAAGAACATGAGTAGGGGCACTTGAATTGCTTAATACTTCTTTTCCATTGCAGATGATTATGTATTAAGCAAATTTTTGGATATAATCATTTTTCTTTCTTAAAGAATAAATCAAGGTTCTGGCTTAATAATTAACTAGGCACATCACTCAACATAATTCTTCATTCTCATTTTTGGATACCTGTCTAAAATATGAACTATTATATTCATATTCTTATTTTCCTTCCTTTAGCTCTTTGTGAAAACATAAATGCAAGCTACTGTACTGTGTTTCAATTTTACTCAATTAAATGTTTAATTCATACCGTTTTTAGCTTTTTCTCATGTACTTAATTTTCTCTTAGAGAAGTTGCCAAACAACTGTTTCTCAAGTTTATTAAAATATAATTGACAAAAATATAGATATTCAAAGTGTACTACATGATGTGTTGATATATGTATACATTGTAAAATGATTAAATGAAGCTAATTAACATATCTATCACCACATATACTTATTTTCTGTGTGTGCTGTTAGCACATTTAAAATTGAATTTCTTAGCAATTTTCAAGTATAGTATTCAGTATTAATAGCTGTAGTCACCATGCTGTATATTCAATCATTTATTTCTCCTATCTAATTGAAACATCATACCTTCTAAACAGTTTATCTTCCCGTATCACAGCCCTAGTAACCACCATTCTACTCTGCACTCCTGTGTTTTACTCTTTTAAGTTCCACATGGAAGTGAAGTCATGCAACATTTGTCTTTCTGTGCCTGGGTTATTTCACTTAGCATAATGACCTCCAGGTTCATCCATGTTGTCTCAAATGACTAATGTTCCTTTTTAAGGTTGAATATTACCCCCTCTTTGTCCCACAGCTGTGAGACCAAAAAAATGCAGCCCAGGCCGGGCGCGGTGGCTCACGCCTGTAATCCCAGCACTTTGGGAGGCCGAGGCGGGCGGATCACAAGGTCGGGAGATTGAGACCACGGTGAAACCCTGTCTCTACTAAAAATACAAAAAATTAGCCGGGCGCGGTGGCTGGCGCTTGCAGTCCCAGCTACTCCGGAGGCTGAGACAAGAGAATGGCGTGAATCCGGGAGGCGGAGCTTGCAGTGAGCCGAGATCGCGCCACTGCACTCCAGCCAGGGAGAACAGAGCGAGACTCTGTCTCAAAACAAACAAACAAACAAACAAAAAATATGCAGCCCATACAGGGTTATATACCTTAGAGGTCATGAGACACACTGGGACAAGTATTAAAGGACATCCTGTTTTTAGGGGAGAAAGAAACAAACCCCAGGATTTTTTGGATTATTCCTTCTTAATTCAAGACGCTATGTTTCCCAGGAGGAACAGAAACAAGACCTGAGCTTTTTCAGGCAGTTCTTCCCTAACGGAGGATATTGCCTTCTCTGTATATTCTACAATTATTCTTGGGAATTACAAGTAAGAATGGGAGAAGAACTGAGCTGGACCAAGGTCACCTGGAGAGCGATTCTTGCAGCAGCCATCAAAAAGGATGAGTTTGCGTCCTTTGTAGGGACATGGATGCAGCTGGAAACCATCATTCTTAGCAAACTATCACAAGAAGAGAAAACCAAACACCGCATGTTCTCACTCATAGGTGGGAACTGAACAATGAGATCACTTGGACTCGGGAAGGGGAACATCACACACTGGGGTCTATCAGGGGGAGGGGGGAGGAGGGAGGGATTGCATTGGGGAGTTATACATGATATAAACGTTATGCACATGTACCCTAGAACTTAAAGTATAATAAAAAAAAAAAAAAAAGAAGATCTTTAAGAGGAATCAAAATTCTC
This sequence comes from Trachypithecus francoisi, assembly GCF_009764315.1. Lineage (NCBI taxonomy): Eukaryota > Metazoa > Chordata > Mammalia > Primates > Cercopithecidae > Trachypithecus > Trachypithecus francoisi. The sequence continues at coordinate 51,388,182 of NW_022681463.1, read as the reverse complement.
AGAGCCTTTACAGTCACATCATCAAATGATTTTTATGGCTGTCTGAACTTTCTATTTTAGATGGCTGTAAACTGCAACTGAGTGCAAAAAAAATCAAAATCGAAGTAGTAAACGTAAAAAAAAAAAAAAAAAGAAAATATCTTAAGACAAATAAAAATGGAAACATAAAACATAGTGAGACCTCACCTTTAAGAAAAAAAAGGAAATAAAATAAATGGAAGCACAAAATACTAAAACTTATGGGATACAGCAAAAGCAGTTCTAAGAGGAAAGCTTAAAGAAAAAAAAACAGTCTATATTGAGAAAAGAAAAACAACTCGTATAAACAACCTAACGCTGCCTCAAGGAACTAGAAAAAGAAGACCAAAATAAGCCCAAAGTCAGCTGAAGGAAGGAGATTATCATCAGAGCAGAGATAAATCAAATGGAGACTAGAACAATAATAGAAAAAGTAAACAAACTAAGCGTTTGTTTTTCAAAATGATAAACAAATTTGACAAATCTTTAGCTAAACTAATAAAAAAATGGGAAAGGGGATATTACAACTAATACCACATAAATACAAAAGATCATAAGAGATGAGTATTAACAATTTTATGCCATAATTCAGTCGGAGTATATTTTATGTTTCTAAGATTTTATCCATTTGGATAACCTAGAAGAAATGGATAAAATGTTAGAAACAAAATATACTCTCACTGAATTATGAAGAAACAGAAAATCTCAACAGATCAATAACATGTACGGAGATTGAATCAATAATAAAAAAATCTCAGAAAGGAAAAAAAACCCTCAGAACCTTATGACTTCTACCAAACATTTAAAGAAGAATTGGTTCAGTCTTTCTCAAAGTCTTCCAAAAAAAAAAAAAAAAAAATGAGGAGGTGGGTACACTTCTGAACTCATTTTATGAGGCCAAAACTAACTTAATATCAAAAACAGGACACTAAAAAAAATTGTACAATATCTTTAATGCATATAAGTGCAAACAATTCTAAACTAAGCACCAGCAAACTGAATTCAACAACATATTCAAATATCATATACCATGATCATGTGGGATTTATCCTTGGGATGCAAGCATGGTCCAAGATACGCAAATCAATAAATATGACATAACAGAATGAAAGACTGAAGAATAAAAACCACATGATCATCTCAATAGATGCTGAAAAAAAATCTGACAATATTCAACATTCTTTCACAATAAAAATGCTCAAAAAGTAGGTATAGAAAGAATGTTTTTCAATTTATACATGTAGAGTATGTTAAACATTTCTATATTCAAAGTAACTTACAGCATAAAAGTTCTAAGAGTGATGTGGTTTCAGTACTTTCAGCATTCTTTTTTTTTTTTTTTTTGATACTGGATTAGAGAAAAGTGTGTATTTGCACAGACTAGTTATGATGCTTTTACAGTCATTTGTCACATAATAAAGTTTCAGTCAATGATAAACTACATATACTATGGTGGTCCCATAAGATTTTAAAGGAGGTGAAAAATTCCTATTGCATCATGATGTCTTGATGATTCTGACCTTCTGTAGGCCTAGGCTAATGTGTATGTTTATGTCTTAGTTTCTAACAAAAAATGTTTTAAAAGTTCATTAAAAAAAGAGAAAAAATTAGAGGCCGGGTGGGTGACTCAGGCCTGTAACCTCAGCACTTTGGGAGGCCCAGGCGGGCAGATCACGAGGTCAGGAAATCCAGACCATCCTGGCTAACACGGTGAAACCCCGTCTCACTAAAAATACAAAAACAAAATCAACTGGGCGTGGTGGTGGGCGCCCGTAGTTCCAGCTTCTCAGGAGGCTGAGGCGAGAGAATCCGAGAAGCGGAGCTTGTGGTGAGCTGAGATCGCACCACTGCACTCCAGCCTGGGCGACAGAGCGAGATTCCGTCTCAAAAAAATAAATAGACAAACAAACAAACAAACAAATAAATAAATAATAAAATTAGAAAAACCTTATAGAATAAAGATATGAAGAAAATGTTTTGAGTATAACTGTACAATGTGTTTTTGTTTTAAGCTAAGTGATATTTAAGAATAGAAAAATTAAAAGCTTATAAAGCAAAAAGTTACAATAGGTTGTGATTAATTTCTTAATAAAATACTTTTAATAAATTTAGTGCACTCTACATATACAGTGCCTACGGTAGTGTACCAAAATATCCAAGGCCTTCACATTTACTCACCACTCACTCAATCACTCACCCAGAGCAATGTCCAGCACTGCAAGCTCCATTCGTGGTATGTGTCCCATACAGGTGTCCCATTTTTCATCTTTTATACTATATTCTTGTTGTGCCTTTTCTACATTTAGATATGTTTATATACACAGATATTTACCATTGTGTTACAATTGCCTACAGCATTAAGTACAGGAAAAAGCTGTACATGTTTGTAGCTCAGGAGCAATAAGTTATACCATATAGCAGAGGTGTGAGGTAAGCTATATCATCTATGTTTGTGTAAATACACAGTATGATATTTACACGATAAGAAATTGCCTAATGACACATTTCTCAGAATGTATCCCTGTTCTTAAGCAGCACATAACTATGCAAGAATCCAGAGAAAAATTGTGGTAAATTGAACTAGATTAAAATAGTTTTAAGTAGATTTTTTAGAAATCTGAGTAGATTGAAATAGTTTAAAGTAGGTAAAAAATCTGTATGTTCTTAACTTTTTCTGTGAAGTGCCTCATAGTAAATATTTTAGACTAGACTGTCTCTTACCTCTGTTGTTATAGCATGGAAGCCTCAGATAATGTATAAACAAATGAGTATTGTTCTTTGATCAAAACTGTATTTACAAAAGCAGGCAGTGGACCACATTTGGCCCATAAGGTATAAATTGTCCGTAGCTATTCTAATAAAGAAAAATAACATATTCCAGGCTTTTTAAAAGTATATTAATGTGCAGTCTTAAAGCTGGCTTAACCCATTTATTTTTACATTTCTTTTATGAGGAGAGGACATATTTTAAAAATCTAATTCTAATGTAAAATAATTATTTGAAAAATGATTATAATTATTTATTCATAGTTTGAAATACATGTTTAAAACTTTCATCAAATGTCTGAATGTATATAAATATGTCATATAAAAATATGGAGCAAAATACAAAAAGTACAAATTTAAGCTTACAGAAAATTATTTAAACTCTTGCACAGTGTACAGCTAGCCTGTCATCATTTCTGCACATTCTTTAACTTTTATTACAAGACTTTATTATATCCATTCTCATGGAATTGTAGAAGTGGAAACGGGTATGGATGCTAAATTCAATGAGCCATTAAATAGGTGACAATAATCATGATAGTTTCTCTTAATAGTAATTAGAAATCATTTATTTTGAAATTATCACCTATGTTGCCCAAAGAGAATACTTTCATAGAATCTAAATTACAACCAGGAAGAAAAAATACATTTTTATTAATTAACAACCACATTGATTAATTGAATAGCTGAATGAAATTTTGGGATAGCATTAAATATTTCTCTTAATTATTTGCTTTTTAAATGTAAGAGATAAAAACATAAATGTCATTATTGTTTATTCCTTTTCTTTTTAGGGTAAATAATGTGTCATGACTTGAGTGAAACTTTTGAAAAATTTTAAACAACCCAAATTTCCATTTAATCAGACAATAACTTTAAAATAATAGCTAATGTTTTAAAGGCACTTATTTTCTTCCAATTAAATTGTAAACAACAATTTAAGATTGGTACTATCGATATATCTCTTTTACAGTGACAAAACTGAGGCCCAGAGACTTTAGATGACTTAATCATAGTCCAACAATGAGAAAGCTGAAGGGTTCCAGACAGTTTGTGCTTAGTTTGTGCTTCTTATAAACAGGCAATTGGAAAATGAGATCCACACACGTAAAACCATTTATTCATGCCATGTATTTGTTTCTGTGTCTCACACACATATGCACACACACATACATGAACACTCATGCACACTCGTGTGCATCACTGGCACGGATGTACACAGAGAGATGGGCAAACACACACACACTGCAGTGTCCACAGAGCTTTGATGAACTGGTTCTAGACTTTGTTCTGTTATTAGTTGAAATAATTTTTGAAACTGACAATCTCATTTGCATCATCTGTGAAAGTGGGGTGGGAGATTAAGTAGCAAAAATGATCTCTAAGAACTTTGTTTTTGTAGTCGATTTTGTGTTCACTTTCTAAATTATGGTTTATCGGGGTAGAGTATATTGGTGATTCATAATAATAATAACCAATTTCAATCCAAACCATAGGGTCAGATATTGTTACATTTTACTATTTTTTTTCTTTCTTTTATATGTAAATGTACAAACTTAATGACCCCAGCTGTGTCATTTTCTCTCCTCTGAATACTTTGTACTTTTTACAGGTTTGGTGTCACAGCTAAGCACATATTTTATGACTAAGGATAAGTATTATAGACAACCTAAATAGGGGAAAAAAACTTAACCCTAAAATGATAAATAAGAGGTTTCTATGGTCTGAAAAGTCCATGTCTTAGTTATATGATCTTTCTCTCTCTGATTTCTCATGGGTGCACTTCGGAAGGAAGTCACTTCCACTGCTCCATTTAAAAAAAATCTTCCTAGACACTGAAGGCTGGCAGTTTTGTTGCTCTATCTGTTCTATCAGTTTCTCTATCTACCTACCAGTACATCCCAAATGAAAATACATTCTGCAGATATTCATGCACCAGCCACTAAACAAGTTCAGGTGTAAAAATCAATATGGGTTCAACTATGGAAAAATAATTGGCTTTTGCTGCCTCACTGACCTTTCTACTGAATACATCAGACTTAAATAGAGCTCCACCATTCTGGGGCTTATTACAAGAGAATATAAGTTTTTCTTATGCTCTGACAATTATCAGACTTGAGTTATAACAACTATACTTTACTACTTTTTTGTGGACTTTGATCAGTGGTAGTATTCTAGCTGCCTCATTATTAGAAAATAATGCAATGTTGTTTCCCCTAGCAAACACAATTTGTCAATTACTTTTGTTATTGTTTCCTATTGAAAATAACTTCTGGTAACTGTGGATTGATGTAAAAACCACATACCATGTCCAAGTTGCTTGGGAAATAAAACGTGTCAATACACTATATTTGATGTCTGTTTAAAAAATAATAAATAAGCCAAATTGTTCTGTAGTGACATGATATATGGGAATGGTTTCACAAAGCATAATGTAATATTTCATATCATTCACATAGATATAATAAATTAAGGATCATATATTAAAACGTTTAAAAATATCTCTTGCTCTGGTAGTAGCTGACATTTAGCTAATTTACAAAGATAAATCGTAGTTAAGATATCTGCTCTTTTATGGTTTAAGTCTTGAAGCTAATAGACAAAAATTAAAACCGTAAAATAAATAACAATTTGTTTCTTTCAGTTATACATATCAAAGTTGAATTTTTTTTTGTATTTAGAATGACCAGAAATATGTTTTAAAGTATTATTTTATAGGATGTTTAAAAACATATAAAATATAAATTAATTCATTAAGATAAAAATAAAAATGGTAGACAAACTGTGATTACTTTTCTGAATATATTTATTTCAGTAGTGTTCAATCTTTCTCAGATTTTAAGGTATGTATCTTTCTTTTTGCAATTGGAAACAAGCAGCACATGTAACTTAAAGTTTTAAAGGTTGGGAAATAATAGTTTCTCATCTGAATACTTGCCTTGTGACATGATTCTAATTCTTAACTCCATGTTTTCAATTTCATATCTTTAAAATAGAATTACTTTCAATTTTTCAAAAAATGTAAAAAATACTTTGTAAAGATAGACACGTTTACTGCTTATTTGTTAAAAATTAAATTAGAAAAATGCTGCAATAAATCTATAAAATTCCTTTCTTTAGAAATCAATTTTGCTAATTCTTTTTTTTTATTTTTTTATTATACTTTAAGTTCTAGGGTACATGTGCATAACATGCAGGTTTGTTACATATGTATACTTGTGCCATGTTGGTGTGCTGCACCCATCAACTCATCAGCACCCCTCAATTCATCATTTATATCAGGTATAACTCCCAATGCAATCCCTCCCCCCTCCCCCCTCCCATGATAGGCCCCAGTGTGTGATGTTCCCCTTCCCAAGTCCAAGTGATCTCATTGTTCAATTCCCACCTATGAGTGAGAACATGCGGTGTTTGTTTTTCAGTTCTTGTGACAGTTTGCTAAGAATGATGGTTTCCAGCTGCATCCATGTCCCTACAAAGGACGCAAACTCAGCATGGCAATTCCTCAAGGATCTAGAACTAGATGTACCATATGACCCAGCCATCCCACCACTGGGTATATACCCAAAGGATTATAAATTATTCTACTACAAAGACACATGCACACGTATGTTTATTGCAGCACTATTCACAATAGCAAAGACTTGGAATCAACCCAAATGTCCATCTGTGACAGACTGGATTAAGAAAATGTGGCACATATACACCATGGAATTTTGCTATTTCTTAAACAGTTTATTGTCTCTACTTTTGTTATTCCTTAAGAAACTAAAACAATATTTAAAAATCAAACTAAAATGTAATCTAAATGGGCGTACCTATTTAAGAACTATGATATCTTGCAAACTTAATAGATTTTAAGTAGCTCATCATCAAATATAACTAAAAATGAATGATTCGTTAAAATGGAAATCATTATCAAATGTAATGAGAATGTATTATATATGCTAGCATTGCATATAAATAATTGATTAGAAAACAATGGAATCTCTAGGGCATGGTCATGTAATCAAATACCAGAAAATGTTTTCAGTACATTGTTGGGCCTGAAATGTCCCACTGTATCAGTAAAGAGACTGTTTTCATTAGACTCAAAAGAGTAGCATCAAAAATAAATACTGCTTGTGTATAACAGATGAAGCAATAAGACCACAGAGACTTAAAACGTAAGTACATTATTTTGACATTTAGTTGCCACTTATTACCTGTAAGAGTGATGGTATCAAAAGCCTAAATATTTTGTGAATAAATCATATTCATCTATTATTGATTCTGGCATTAATGAAGATACTTTCTCTGTCTTTGCTAAATATTATTAAATATAATTTTTTAAATAAAATATTTTCAGTTTTCCCATTGATTGCAACAATGGGGATATTTTTCTTCCAAAACTAATGAAATTCTCATATGTTCTTAAACACTTTGAGGCTTCTTAGCTATTTTAGATTTCTCTGCATTGTGGATTAGTATAGCATTATCATAAGCATCAGGAGAAAATGTATTTTTTTTTTTTAGTGAAAACTCTGATGCATAGGTAACAGTGGGTCACACCAATTATACGACTATCAATACGCTCATTAGTTGACATCACCAAATTATTACATATATGTCTAATTATTTATATGAGTTTATGTACGTTATGCATAGTTAACGGATTTCTTGTTCTCTGATACTCTTTATTCTGAACAAATTTATCCCCATAGTCACTAAGAACTTCAAGTTATCAATATTTTTTTCATTCATATATCATATAATCCTAACAACAATCCTGTAAGTGACATTTTTCTCGTGCAGAAACTGAGAGCTGGTGAAGTTCAGCTAGTAGACAAAGGTCGCAGTTAAGAAAGTGTGGAGATTGAACTAAAACTTAAGCCTTCTGGCTTCTGATTTAGTTCCCTCTTTATAGCATTACATTACTTCTACCTGTAGGGTTTTTTTTTTTTTTCTCCTCTTTAACAACAGTGCCAGTGCCCTTTCTAACTCTCACTTGCATTAAGTAACAGAGTCTCACTCCACAACTCATTATTGTCATCCTCACATACTTATTTCCAATAGATGTTATTCACTTTATGAACCAGGTCAGCATCTCTCTATTTACAAAATCTCTAGGGACTTGTTAATGCTTACCTCACATTCGTTTATTTTACACTCCAACCACCTCATCCAGAATCCAGTAGCACTCGTCTTCTTGGTAGTGTCAAAAAACCTTCTAGCCTGCAGCATCCTCTATTTAAAAAAGCACTCTTCTATCTCTATAACTCATCAATGACCTAATATGTTGTGCACCTCCACAACTACATTTAAGTTTCTTGTTAGTGATATATATACAGATAAATAAATATAGCTATAGATGTGTATATATATGTGTATATATAATATACACATATGACATTTATACACTATTTTGGAGGAATTTATTTTATTGTTGTAAAACAAAATTATAGTATTTCAAAACTTAATTTATTATGTAATTGTGGCTTAAATAAAGATGCTGTCCAAAAAATGTGAGCTGCAAAATATATAATTCCGCACAACTACATGTTATATTTTAAAATGGAATAAGTTGTTATGCAGACCCCTTTTTCATTTTATAAATAAGGCCCTTGTGTTTGCATGATCACACATATTTGTTGCTCTGAGTTTTCAGCCGAACAGAAGCTTACATAGTTTAATGAATTCTATACTAAAAAATAGAGTCTGCTATCCAGTGTTGACTAATATGAAATCTTCATGAAACTGTATCTACTGAAAAAGAACAGATAAGGCAGGCTGTCTGAAATTATACCTGGAACAGGTACATGATAGGTTTTTTAATATGATAAGGAGGGCAATATCATTTCAGACCAGTGACACTAAGTCTGGGAAGCTGTAAAGCAATGAATGCAAACTCTTGCTATCAAAATAAGATCTATGAAAGAAAATTAATAAGTAAATGCCTTCCTTTCATCATGATGGCGTTTGGGAGTTTTAGCGCTCTGTAGCTCATTAGTCAGTTTAGTTAATGACTCTGCTTATCCTCTTAATCATGTGTAGCACATTGACCGAGCTTCATTTAGTTCAAAGTGCCTTTCAGAAGCCTGAACTGAATCTGAGTTGTGGAAAATCTTACCTTTCCAAAGTACAAAACGTATTTAGTTCACATTTCTTACATTTTAGGATGTCTACAGAAAATTTGAAGTGCTTCTAAGTATAGAAAACGAAAATGAAGATAAAGCCCAAAGAGATCATGGTTTCAATTATTCACTGTTTACTCATCCATGGCTTATTTAAGGTTTGAAACATGCATTAAATTCACAGCAATTTCTAATAATAAAGAAAGCAAAGGCACTAAGAACAATTTTAATAGAATCTTTTCCCTATTATAATATGATACTCAATTTGTATGTCTGCCTGTTTAAGGAAAATACATTCAACTTCATTAAGATACAGTGTTGACTGAGATATTATAATCACATTAATTTTATAATTCAGAAGCTATTAAAATGTTTTCCTCACCTATTAATATGGCAGTAGATTTCTTTTTTTTTTTTATTGACAACAGAAATTATCCCTTTATGTTTGCGAATTATGGAATCTGGAAGTGAACTTTCTTTCTTTCTTTTTTTTTTTTTTTTGAGACGGAGTCTCGCTCTGTCGCCCAGGCTGGAGTGCAGTGGCCGGATCTCAGCTCACTGCAAGCTCCGCCTCCCGGGTTTACGCCATTCTCTCGCCTCAGCCTCCCCGAGTAGCTGGGACTACAGGCGCCCGCCACCTCGCCCGGCTAATTTTTGGTATTTTTTTTTTAGTAGAGACGGGGTTTCACCGTGTTAGCCAGGATGGTCTTGATCTCCTGACCTCGTGATCCGCCCGTCTCGGCCTCCCAAAGTGCTGGGATTACAGGCTTGAGCCACCGCGCCCATCCTGGAAGTGAACTTTCTAAAACAGTTGCCACATTCATCCTCCAGAAGATCTTGTTAGATGACACTGTTTGGCTTATATATGTCAGACGTATGAGCGTTTCTCCCATGTTGCCATGATCTTGGGTAAGATGGTCCTGCAGCTATCCAAAGAGCCTTCTGCCCGTCTGCTGAAGCATGTAGTGAGATGTTATCTTCGACTTTCAGATAACCCCAGGGCACGTGAAGCACTCAGGCAGTGCCTCCCTGACCAGCTGAAAGACACAACCTTCGCCCAGGTGCTAAAATATGACACCACCACAAAACGCTGACTTGCACAACTGGTGAGGAACCTGCAAGAGGGCCAGGTCACCGATCCCAGGGGTATCCTCCTGCCCCTCAGTGATCCTTCCCTGTTCCCTCCCACTACTCCCCCAAACTGGGGAAAGGAGAGGGGAACCTACGAGAAAAACAGCTCCGATTTTATCACCGACTGGCAATAGACAACCTCAATGCTGAACCGCACTGGAGAAAAGGGGCAAGGTACCCCTGCTGAGGTGCATGGGCTGCCATCTCAGGCTGTCTTGAGGACCTGGGCTCCCTCTGCTACTTCCAGGAAATGGTCTCCTGACACAGCAGTTTGCCACCACAGCCCCAGGAGGGTGTCAACACCAGCTAATGCTGTATTTGCAGCATGACCAAAATGACCCTTCTTCTCTACCTCTACCTAACCACTGGCAGGGAGGGGAGACAGTGGTAGCAGCAGCACTCTAGGCATGGTGAATGCCAGGGACCAAGCCATGTGGCTTTTCTTTTTTTTTTTTTTTTTTTTTTTTATTATACTTTAAGTTCTAGGGTACATGTGCATAATGTGCAGGTTTGTTACATATGTATACTTATGCAATGTTGGTGTGCTGCACCCATTAACTCGTCAGCACCCATCAATTCATCATTTATATCATGTATAACTCCCCAATGCAATCCCTCCCTCCTCACCCCTCCCCATGATAGGCCCCAGTGTGTGATGTTCCCCTTCCCCAGTCCAAGTGATCTCATTGTTCAGTTCCCACCTATGAGTGAGAACATGCGGTGTTTGGTTTTCTGTTTTTGTGATAGTTTGCTAAGAATGATGGTTTCCAGCTGCATCCATGTCCCTACAAAGGATGCAAATTCATCCTTTTTGATGGCTGCATAGTATTCCATGGTGTATATATGCCACATTTTCTTAATCCAGTCTGTCACAGATGGACATTTGGGTTGATTCCAAGTCTTTGCTATCGTGAATAGTGCCACAATAAACATATGTGTGCATGTGTCTTTGTAGTAGAGTAATTTATAATCCTTTGGGTATATACCCAGTAGTGGGATGGCTGGGTCATATGGTACATCTAGTTCTAGATCTTTGAGGAATTGCCATACTGTTTTCCATAATGGTTGAACTAGTTTACAATCCCACCAACAGTGTAAAAGTGTTCCTATTTCTCCACATCCTCTCCAACACCTGTTGTTTCCTGACTTCTTAATGATTGCCATTCTGACAGGTGTGAGATGGTATCTCATTGTGGTTTTGATTTGCATTTCTCTGATGGCGAGTGATGATGAGCATTTTTTCATGTGTCTGTTGGCTGTATGCATGTCTTCTTTTGAGAAATGTCTGTTCATAGCCTTTGCCCACTTTTTGATGGGGTTGTTTGTTTTTTTCTTGTATATTTGTTTGAGTTCTTTGTAGATGCTGGATATTAGCCCTTTGTCAGATGAGTAGGTTGCAAAAATTTTCTCCCATTCTGTAGGTTGCCTGTTCACTCTGATGGTAGTTTCTTTTGTTGTGCAGAAGCTCTTTAGTTTAATGAGATCCCATTTGTCAATTTTGGCTTTTGCTGCCGTTGCTTTTGGTGTTTTAGACATGAAGTCCTTGCCCATGCCTATGTCCTGAATGGTACTGCCTAGATTTTCTTCTAGGATTTTTATGGTATTAGGTCTAACATTTAAGTCTCTAATCCATCTTGAATTAATCTTCATATAAGGGGTAAGGAAAGGATCCAGTTTCAGCTTTCTACTTATGGCTAGCCAATTTTCCCAGCACCATTTATTAAATAGGGAATCCTTTCCCCATTTCTTGTTTCTCTCAGGTTTATCAAAGATCAGATGGCTGTAGATGTGTGGTGTTATTTCTGAGGACTCTGTTCTGTTCCATTGGTCTATATCTCTGTTGTGGTATCAGTACCATGCTGTTTTGGTTACTGTAGCCTTGTAGTATAGTTTGAAGTCAGGTAGCGTGACGCCTCCAGCTTTGTCCTTTTGACTTAGGATTGTCTTGGCAATGCGGGCTCTTTTTTGGTTCCGTATGAACTTTAAAGCAGTTTTTTCCAATTCTGTGAAGAAAGTCATTGGTAGCTTGATGGGGATGGCATTGACTCTATAAATCACCTTGGGCAGTATGGCCATTTTCACGATATTGATTCTTCCTATCCATGAGCATGGTATGTTCTTCCATTTGTTTGTGTCCTCTTTGATTTCACTGAGCAGTGGTTTGTAGTTCTCCTTGAAGAGGTCCTTGACATCCCTTGTAAGTTGGATTCCTAGGTATTTTATTCTCTTTGAAGCAATTGTGAATGGAAGTTCATTCATGATTTGGCTCTCTGCTTGTCTGTTACTGGTGTATAGGAATGCTTGTGATTTTGGCACATTCATTTTGTATCCTGAGACTTTGCTGAAGTTGCTTATCAGCTTAAGGAGATTTTGGGCTGAGACGATGGGATTTTCTAAATATACAATCATGTCATCTGCAAACAGGGACAATTTGACTTCTTCTTTTCCTAACTGGATACCCTTGATTTCTTTCTCTTGCCTGATTGCCCTAGCCAGAACTTCCAACACTATGTTGAATAGGAGTGGTGAGAGAGGGCATCCCTGTTTTGTGCCAGTTTTCAAAGGGAATTTTTCCAGTTTTTGCCCATTCAGTATGATATTAGCTGTGGGTTTGTCATAAATAGCTCTTAAGGCCAGGCGCGGTGGCTCAAGCCTGTAATCCCAGCACTTTGGGAGGCCGAGACGGGCGGATCACGAGGTCAGGAGATCGAGACCATCCTGGCTAACACGGTGAAACCCCGTCTCTACTAAAAAATACAAAAAACTAGCCAGGCAAGGTGGCGGGTGCCTGTAGTCCCAGCTACTCGGGAGGCTGAGGCAGGAGAATGGCATAAACCCGGGAGGCGGAGCTTGCAGTGAGCTGAGATCCGGCCACTGCACTCCAGCCCGGGCGACAGAGCGAGACTCCGTCTCAAAAAAAAAAAAACTAAAAAACAAAAAACATAAATAGCTCTTTTTATTTTGAGGTACATTCCATCAATACCGAATTTATTGAGCATTTTTAGCATAAAGGGCTGTTGAATTTTGTCAAAAGCCTTTTCTGCATCTATTGAGATAATCATGTGGTTCTTGTCTTTGGTTCTGTTGAAATGCTGGATTACGTTTATTGATTTGCGAATGTTGAACCAGCCTTGCATCCCAGGGATGAAGCCCACTTGATCATGGTGCGTAAGCTTTTTGATGTGCTGCTGAATCCGGTTTGCCAGTATTTTATTGAGAATTTTTGCATCGATGTTCATCAGGGATATTGGTCTAAAATTCTCTTTTTTTGTTGTGTCTCTGTCAGGCTTTGGTATCAGGATGATGTTGGCCTCATAAAATGAGTTAGGAAGGATTCCCTCATTTTCTATTGATTGGAATAGTTTCAGAAGGAATGGTACCAGCTCCTCCTTGTACCTCTGGTAGAATTCAGCTGTGAATCCATCTGGTCCTGGACTTTTTTTCGTGGGTAGGCTATTAATTGTTGCCTCAATTTCAGAGCCTGCTATTGGTCTATTCAGAGATTCAACTTCTTCCTGGTTTAGTCTTGGGAGAGTGTAAGTGTCCAGGAAATTATCCATTTCTTCTAGATTTTCTAGTTGATTTGCATAGAGGCATTTATAGTATTCTCTGATGGTTGTTTGTATTTCTGTGGGGTCAGTGGTGATATCCCCTTTATCATTTTTTATTGCGTCTATTTGATTCCTCTCTCTTTTCTTCTTTATTAGTCTTGCTAGCGGTCTGTCAATTTTGTTGATCTTTTCAAAAAACCAACTCCTGGATTCATTGATTTTTTGGAGGGTTTTTTGTGTCTCTAGCTCCTTCAATTCTGCTCTAATCTTAGTTATTTCTTGCCTTCTGCTAGCTTTTGAATGTGTTTGCTCTTGCCTCTCTAGTTCTTTTAATTGTGATGTTAGAGTGTCCATTTTAGATCTTTCCTGCTTTCTCTTGTTGGCATTTAGTGCTATAAATTTCCCTCTACACACTGCTTTAAATGTGTCCCAGAGATTCTGGTATGTTGTATCTTTGTTCTCATTGGTTTCAAAGAACATCTTTATTTCTGCTTTCATTTCGTTATGTACCCAGTAGTCATTCAGGAGCAGGTTGTTCAGTTTCCATGTAGTTGAGTGGTTTTGATTGAGTTTCTTAGTCCTGAGTTCTAGTTTGATTGCACTGTGGTCTGAGAGACAGTTTGTTATAATTTCTGTTCTTGTACATTTGCTGAGGAGTGCTTTACTTCCAATTATGTGGTCAATTTTGGAATAAGTGCGATGTGGTGCTGAGAAGAATGTATATTCTGTTGATTTTGGGTGGAGAGTTCTATAGATGTCTATTAGGTCCGCTTGGTGCAGAGATGAGTTCAATTCCTGGATATCCTTGTTAACTTTCTGTCTCGTTGATCTGTCTAATGTTGACAGTGGAGTGTTGAAGTCTCCCATTTTTATTGTATGGGAGTCTAAGTCTCTTTGTAAGTCTCTAAGGACTTGCTTTATGAATCTGGGTGCTCCTGTATTGGGTGCATCTATATTTAGGAGAGTTAGCTCTTCCTGTTGAATTGATCCCTTTACCATTATGGCCTTCTTTGTCTCTTTTGATCTTTGATGGTTTAAAGTCTGTTTGATCAGAGACTAAGATTGCAACCCCTGCTTTTTTTTGTTCTCCATTTGCTTGGTAGATCTTCCTCCATCCCTTTATTTTGAGCCTATGTGTGTCTCTGCATGTGAGATGGGTCTCCTGAATACAGCAGACTGATGGGTCTTGACTCTTTATCCAGTTTGCCAGTCTGTGTCTTTTAATTGGAGCATTTAGTCCATTGACATTTAAGGTTAATATTGTTATGTGTGAACTTGATCCTGTCATTATGATATTAACTTGTTATTTTGCTCGTTAGTTGATGCAGTTTCTTCCTAGCCTCGATGGTGTTTACATTTTGGCATGTTTTTGCAATGGCTGGTACCAGTTGTTCCTTTCCATGTTTAGGGCTTCCTTCAGGGTCTCTTGTAAGGCAGGCCTGGTGGTGACAAAATCTGTAAGCATTTGCTTATCTGTAAAGGATTTTATTTCTCCTTCACTGATGAAACTTAGTTTGGCTGGATATGAAATTCTGGGCTGAAAATTCTTTTCTTTAAGAACGTTGAATATTGGCCCCCACTCTCTTCTGGCTTGGAGAGTTTCTGCCGAGAGATCTGCTGTTAGTCTGATGGGCTTCCCTTTGTGGGTAACCCGACCTTTCTCTCTGGCTGCCCTTAAGATTTTTTCCTTCATTTCAACTGTGGTGAATCTGGCAATTATGTGTCTTGGAGTTGCTCTTCTGGAGGAGTATCTTTGTGGCGTTCTCTGTATTTCCTGAATTTAAATGTTGGCCTGCCCTGTTAGGTTGGGGAAGTTCTCCTGGATGATATCCTGAAGAGTGTTTTCCAACTTGGTTCCATTTTCCCCCTCACTTTCAGGCACCCCAATCAGACGTAGATTTGGTCTTTTGACATAATCCCATACTTCTTGCAGGCTTTGTTCATTTCTTGAACAACTGTCTGTTGGTCTGTTGGAGATTGCTTGAGGTCTGCTCCAGACCCTTTTTGCCTGGGTATCAGCAGCAGAGTTTGCCGAAGATAGAATATTGCTGAACAGCGAGTGTACCTGTCTGATTCTTCCTTTGGAAGTTTCCTCTCGGGGTGACTCCACCCTGTGAGGTGTGGGGTGTCAGACTGCCCCTAGTGGGGGATGTCTCCCAGCTAGGCTACTCAGAGGTCAGGGACCCACCTGAGCAGGCCGTCTGTCCGTTCTCGGATCTCAACCTCCGCGTTGGGAGATCCACGGCTCTCCCCAAAGCTGTCAGACAGAGTCCTTCACGTCTGCATCGGCCCCTGCTGCTTTCCCTATTGGACTTCAGCTGTGGGCTCTCCCCAGAGGTGGAGTCTACAGAGACAGGCAGGCTTCCTTGAGCTGCTGTGAGCTCCACCCAGTTTGAGCTTCCCAGCTGCTTTGTTTACCTACTTAAGCCTCAGCAATGGCGGGCGCCCCTCCCCCAGCCTTGCTGCTGCCTTGCCGACAGATCGCGCAGACTGCTGAGTTAGCAGTGAGGGAGGCTCCGTGGGCGTGGGACCCTCCCGGCCAGGTGTGGGATATATTCTCCTCGTGTGCCTGTTTCCTTAAAGCGCAGTATTGGGGTGGGAGTTACTCGATTTTCCAGGTGTTGTGTGTCTCAGTTCCCCTGGCTAGGAAAACGGATTTCCTTCCCCCTTGCACTTCCAGGTGAGGGGATGCCTCGCCCTGCTTCAGCTCTCGCTGGTCAGTCTGCAGCAGCTGACCAGCACCGATTGTCTGGCACTCCCTAGAGAGATGACCCCAGTACCTCAGTTGAAAATGCAGAAATCACCGGTCTCCTGTGTCGCTCGCGCTGGGAGTTGGAGACTGGAGCTGTTCCTATTTGGCCATCTTCGGCTTTTCTGGCAGTAGATTTCTCTTATGTGAAATCAGAAAATTTCAAGACATTGTAACTAACAAACCTAATATAGTAAGAAGAAACCTTATTTATTCATTGTAGAACCCATTAAGAGAAATAACAACATAATTTTTTCTTTTCTTCTTTGATGAAAAGAATTAATATTGATCAAGGATTTTGAGTATGTAAATTTGGTACCTATAAAATTTAGGGAAAAAAATCAAGTTGAATTGTGCAGAATTGTTTGATTCCTTAATTCTCTCCTTTCTTCCAACCATCATTGTTTTTCTTCTACCCCCAACTCACACAATTGCAACATGTATAATGTGTTACCTTGTAGAACGTATATTGCTAT
Organism: Trachypithecus francoisi; assembly: GCF_009764315.1. Lineage (NCBI taxonomy): Eukaryota > Metazoa > Chordata > Mammalia > Primates > Cercopithecidae > Trachypithecus > Trachypithecus francoisi. Next base: position 51,371,378 of record NW_022681463.1, on the reverse strand, counting down.
ATATGTTCATTTTAATGTATATAAATATTATTAAGTTATATATATCATTTTATTTTGTTTTTGCTTAGCATTATAATCATAAAGTTCACATACATGGTTAGACCTGATTTATCATTCCCACCTGGAGGATAGAACTTGATGTTTATCTTCTACATTTTTCCTATTTAATCTAGCAGTGATAGACGCCTTTCAACAACCTGACATCACATCAGTGCTGTGATAAATGTGCTTCTTTCTGTTGTTGCTTTGTGATCGAAGCAAGACATTTTTTTAGTTGTATTCAGTAACAACATTGGTAAGCAATAGGATACATGTAGCCAAATTTTATTATGTACCAAAGATTGTTCTCCCTGCAGCTATTGTGCCAGTTTACATGCACATTAGCAGAGTATAAGGGATCTCATGTCCCAACTTCCTTGGAACACTTGACATTATTACGCTTTCTGATTTATGCTGATTTAATGGGTAAAAAGTGATATCTTACTGCTTTTTAAAGTGATGTTTTCTGCTTATCACATTTTGAGCTTTTCTGCATATTGTTCGTTTTCTTGGTTTATAATTTCTATAAACATTTTCCGGTATTGTTATTAATCCTTTATTAATTCAAATTCCTGTCTTTTCTTGTTGATTTACAAGAATTCTTTGAAATCATAGCTTGTCAAGCTTTGATCTGCACAGGACCAGATAATGCATATTTTAAGCTTCGTGGACTACACAACCTTTGTCATAAATATTTAACTCTGCCATAGTAGCATGAAAGCAGTCACAGGCAATACATATACAAATAAGTGTGACTGTGCTCCAATAAAACTTTGTTTACAAAAACAGACGATTGGCCAGATTTGACCCATAGGCCACAGCTTGCTGATACTTAATGCTCATAAATGATAAAATCACCAAGAAAATTATCAGGAATAGTGGTGAAAGAAGATAGTTTGGTAGTCACAAATGTCATTAGAAAATGACAGAAGAATTAGAAGTTTAATAGTGGAGTTATGAAAGATAAAATTATAAAATTGATAGAAGTAAGTTTGAGAGAATATTTTTGCTATCCAACCCACAAGTCAATATGCAAACAAAGAAACCAACCAACAAGTAAAAAAAGCTATTTAAAGTTTCTATTCAAATAACACGATAGAGAAATTAAAATATCAATCATTAAATGGCGAAAGAGAATTATAAACATAACAAACGAGACTAATATCTAAAACTACAGCTATTTCATATTCTCTTAAGTATAATTTCTCAAGAATAAAGAAGGATCAAAAAAAAAAGAAGAAGAAGAAAAGAAGAGGAAGAGTTAATTCTTGTCTCTGAAAAGTTTAAGCCATTTTTTTCCAGAAAGCGAAGATTCACACAAGTATAAGAGGAAAGCCTCTGATGAATTTCTAAGTAAAGAATAGGAATCTAACTGTGTTTAATTCTAGCAAGTCGAGTTTATGAAAGGCCATGATTTAACATGCCTGAAAGAAAGCATAGAATTTCACTGTGATATGATCAAAATGCAGCTGAAATAACATAGAACAGTGGAGATAACACACATTTAATTTTATCTAATTGTTTCATTTATTTAGACATGTACTTTTAATTTTAATACTTAGCTACTTATAAATGTATTTTATTTTGTTTCTTACAGAAGTACATTTGTGTGTATATGTATGTGTGTGTAAAATACATACATTTTTATGTGTTAAGAAAAAGGACAAACAATTATTAAGAAATCAAAGCTCTAGGTAAGCAGCAACTGCAACAGATGTGTTCCAAAATAATATATTAGTTACAAATCCCAAAGAGAAAAGCTAACAGTGCTGTCATAATCCCTTGAAATAAAATTCCTGGGTCACTGGGCTACTTTTACAGAGATATTCTTAAGATATACATAAGTTTTCATGATAACGATATACTAGGTGAATATATTACAATGACAGAACAGTAGGGTACGTAATTCTGGCCTCACAAAACTCAAATAATACATCTTTTCTGTGAACTCTACCACGAATTAAAAACTTAATATGTATATGAAATTCAAGTACTTAAAATTTTCATGATAAACAAATGCAATGTCTTTATTAAAGAAAACTAAAGTCATGTTTAATTAATCCTCCATTGCAAAAAGAAATACAATAAGCAGACTAAGAATCATAAAAAAAAAAAAAATCCCCAGCCAGTATGAGGCCATTCTTTCTCCCTTTTTAATTTCCTTCATTCCTATTCCTCTCCCTCCTCCTCTACTTTCTCCCCTCCTACCATCTCCCTCTGTTCTCCCTTTCCCCTCTTCCTCTCTTCTCCTCCCTTCCTCCCTGCCTTCCTTTCTCCATTTTGCTTTTAGGTTTGGTTTAAATATTGAAACTTAGCAAAATGCAAATGTTTTATCTGGTAAATTTCCTTAAAACATAGAAGGTAACCATGACAAATATAAAAATAAACTTTAAGAAGAAAAACTGATGAAGGAAGATATTTAAATCTATATAATAAGACTTCTACTGTATTTGTACTTTTTAAAAAGTATGCAGATTTTGTACATTCCTTATGCACATAAAAATCATATATATAATTTGTGATTTTTATATTTTGTAAGCAGTTAAGTAAGTTTTCCATTCTCTTTAAATGCTTGTGGGAATCTGGTTAGTTAAGTTCATATGATTTCATATGCTCTTTGAGTAGTCACTGTGGCTATATGGGGAAGCATTCAAATCTGAATAAATGTTAAAGAAGTAACTTGTGAGGGCTGGGTGCAGTGGCTCACACCACCCACTTTGAGTCTCAGCACTTTGGGAGCCTGAGCAGGCAGATCACAAGGTCAGGAGTTCAAGATCGGCCTGGCCAACATGGTGAAACCTCATCTCTACTAAAAACACAAATATTAGATGGGCGTGGTGGCGGGCACCTGTAATCCCAGCTACTTGGGAGACAGGCAGGAGAATCATTTGAAGCTGGGAGGCAGAGGTTGCAGTGAGCCGAGATTACGCCACTGCACTAGAGCCTGGGCCACAGGGCAAGACTCTATCTCAAAATAACAACAACAGCAACAGAAACAACAACAACAGCAACAAAAACAACAACTTGTGAAATGAATTAAGTTAGCATTTAAAGATGAACAGTATCAAGTAACTGTCTTTGAACTAAGAAAATGTTACTAAACTTTTAAAAAGTATAGAATGCTCCAAAATTTTAATTTCAGGCATCCAAATCTTTGTCCATCTATGCTCTTTTTAGCTAACTTATTCTAGTAATTCCACTGCAATAATTGCTTACCTCCTTTGGGAGTTCTAGCCAATTCTTACCACCAGTTTTTCTTTATCTGTAACCCTTACATCCTCTAGCTCTTTCTTCTCTTGCTTTGATTCTATAGTTCATCATTATAATCCTCACCTGCTGACAACATCTTTCTTATTAGACTGTTAAACTTCATTCCACCTGTATAGTCACACGAACAACCGAACATGACTAGAGCAGAATGCATTCTGAACTGAGTTAGTGCATTCTGAACTTTAAATATATGACACATTTCATGTTTCTTAAGCTGATTACACTTCAATATGTTTCCCAAGTCAATTTCATCTCTCAATTTCAAAAATAGAAATTCTGTATTATTTTGTCATGCTAAATATTTCTATACCTGTTCTGCCTCCTCATGCTACTGAGATTCTTAAATCTGTGCTTCAGAGAAGCATTTGAGATCTGTGGAGAAAATTCAGGTTTTCATAAACTAAAATGGGAAAATAAAATGAAATATTTTTACTAATATATAAGTGAAATTTAACCTTTTCTTCAACTAGGAATGTAGCAATAACCCTTGATGCCTTAACTGTGTCTTTGAACGTTATAGAAAATGCCTATATTTAATAGCACATTAGAATTGTTGCCAATGTTGAAATATGTTGTATCTGCATCGCTGCTTCAAAGTGATAATAAATTTAAAATCTGCCATTGAATCCTGTAATTGAATATATTAATACAAATTCACATTTATTGTTATGTCAAAACTAGTTTATATTAAAATTTGGAGCACTAATAATTCTTAGTATAATTATAAATTTTAGTATCTTTTATAATATTGTGTATTTTATGCATTTCTAAGAAGTCTACCAGAGAACTAAAAGATCCCTGACTTACACAAACATGAAATAAAGATCTACTGACAATAATCTGACTTCTTAGCTCATAGAAGCAAAGAGAGAACAGAAGAGAATTACTTCCTCTTCCCCCTACGAAATCCATTCATCTTTGATCCATCTATTTTATCTAGCATTCTTATTTTCTGGTTTATTTCTAGTTTAAATGAAATCTCTAAACCAGCTACTAAGGCCAGACATTTCACTTATGCATAGGAATATTTTTCTCTTTATCTACTCATGAAATTTGTCCTTGTGTGGATATCTTCTCTTTCATCATCATTTTTTCCTTTCTTACTTGCTGACTGAAATACATCAACAGTAAAAGGACCTCTAATGTCTATTATATTTGAAATGCATAAATTTTTCAATGACCCCTATAATGTTCTTATTTCCTTTATTCTTTTTTTACAAGGCTCTTACTTGCAGATATTACATAGTTTTTTGCTTATAACCTGTGTTCTTCACTGGAACAGGATCCATAAAAGCACTGCCTTTGTCTGTTTCCCTGCCCACCTGCAACTGCTATCACTTAGTCTACAATATGGTGGGAACTCCGAAAATATGCACTGGATGGAAAATTTTCTGTAAAAGGGAACCTCACATAGGAAAAAAACCATGTCTAATTTTCCTTGAATAGGTATATATAGTAATTAAATAGTTGAAACAATGGTAGCATCAGAAAATTACTTATTAATAATCTCTAAGTTTCAGAACACATGTGCAAAAGAGTATCCTATTGTAATGAAAATAGGTCATTTGTTAAATGATAAAATATTAATCTCTAAAAGGATGGAAATGGAAGAATTGATCATCAATATTGATACTGGAAAACCGTTTAGGAATTGGTGAAAAGGGGCAGCTTCATGATCATGAGCATGCAGCTTGTGAAATCAACAGTCCCTCCCATTTTAAAGGGCCCCAGCATTGATTTAATGCTCTACCGTTGTAACCTTGAAATTCTTAATATTTTTTGATCCAGGGTTTCTACATTCTGTTTTTACCCTCGAATTGTGTAGCAAGTCCTGCTTGGAAATAAAAACTTAAACATTTGACCTATGCATTCCTTTGTTAGCTAGATAAATTTAATGCAATAATTGTTCTTACTCCAAATTTCTATTACACATATGCTAGGTGTTAGAGGCCTCTCTTATTTCCAAATTTTACTCTTGTGATAAGCTTTGGCAGGATTTTATTTAATGAAACATATTGGCAAATTCATCAAGTAATAAAAATATTGCTTAAAATAGATTAACTGTTTCCTCAGATCTTTTATATGTTTAGTCAGAATATTAGTTAGTAATAAAATTAAAATTAGTTTCCATAAAAATATTTAAAAGTCCAACATTTTAAACTAGGACTAAACTATTCAAAATGTGAACTTACTGAACATAAAATTTTCAACTGAGAACGTTTATAACAGAGGTAATGTGCCTCTTCATTGAATAGGTTCATTTTATTATACATATTTTATGATTTTTGCTTTTATTGTGCTTAAAGCTTTTTCAGTTAACCACAAAATTATTGTACTGAAAAAATTATCATAATTTCTAACGTGTTTAATATCCTTTTTACTTTCAGAAATTACTATTTTCATAAACTGTGATATGAAAAGCCTGAGCTACCTTAGTACCACCATATGTCTCAGGATCAAAAGAACAAAAACAAAAATGTTTAGTAGTCCTTGCCTTTGAAGGGCTATAAAACTTAAAACACGGCATTAAAATAGAAAGAATAGTATGCATACAGACAAAGACTTACATACAAATAAATTAACCAAGAGAAAAACATTACATGGTAAAGAAGGCTTACACATTTTGTGGAAGAGATATTGAGGGTGTGCCTCTCCTTGGTTTTGATCTTAATATGAGTCAAAAAAAAAAAAAAAGAAGAAGAAGAAATTTTAAAGAAACGCCTTTCAGTATTACAGTTTTATGTCCTGGAAATTTGAACTAGTCTGATTAGTTAGTCAGCTTCTAGTCTTCAATCTGTCCCTAGGTAGTTTTATGATTTGAAAGATTTGAACTTTGATGATTTGAAATTTTTTTAGCATTGTGCTTTTTATTTGCAAAATGTGAGTTTTTCATCTTATCTTCTGTTCATTGAGTCTAAATGTAAGTATCTAAATCCTTATAGATTAAGTAGGATGAAAGAGAAGCCATTTGCAACTGAAGCAATGGAATTTGTGCTTCCATGAAAAGTGTCTTCTCTGATAGATTTTAATCATTTTACTAATTCATGTGTTATAAAACTATGTCTTCCCTGTTAGATTTTAATCATTTTACCAATTCCTCAATTAGTTATATATCCAACAGTTTTAAATACAGAATTTTTGCACTTCAGTGGTTGTCTTATATTTGTCTTTTTATCCAAAAGCAATTTGCCTATTGCTTTGCAGTATAAGATTATGAGTATATTTATTCCTTATAGATAAACACACTATTAATTGGTTTTTCTACTAGGAAACAACTTAAATATATTAATCTCCACTCTCGGAGCAATAAAGTAGTTTGGAAAGTTTCTATTCTGGTTAGAAATCCCAATGTCTTCTCTTCTGTCCACACACATTTTTATTAAACACAAAATGAATTATTTGGCTTCAGCTTCATTATAGTTGATCTATTATGTCCTTTCAAACAGATTAAACATAAGAATTAGTATTATGATAACACAGAGGCAGAATTGTATCAGCCAGGTCATCCACCATTTAGATATTAAACTTTTCATGGTGACAACACAACTTTGATATTGTCTAAAATTATAAAGATTAGAATTACCCCTTTAAACTCTGCTGTCAATAGGAACATATGAAAAATATGTGCTTACACATTTATGTAAAAAAGCTTTTGTAGAATCTACCCTTTTCTGTTTAAAAAATGTTTGTGTATGCTTAATGTATGACATGCATTCCTCAGTTTGTGAAGATAAGAGCAAATATGACTGCATATTACTGGATGTTAAGGGATGAATTGTGGTCTTCAAAAAGATTAATTTATACCATAATTCCTGTAACCTGTGAATATGTGGTAAAAGAATGAATATTAGCTTATATTGCAAAGGAGATCTTTAAGTTAAAGATTTTGAAAGGAGTTTATCCTGGTTTATACAGGTGGATTCTAAGTGCAATGAGTGAGGCAGATGGAGGCTCGACAGACAGAACATGAAAAGTCTGTATAGAGATGGGAGCAGAAAATGAACTGATGAAGCCTCAAACCAAGGAATGCTAACAGCCACCAGAATCTGGAAGAAGCAAGAAATGGAACTCTCTCAAACATTTTAGAGGGTGTGCTTCCCTGCTGACAACTAGATTTCAGATTTCTGGCCTTGAGAACTGGGAGAGAAAATCTAAAATCTGTTGTATTAAGCTACCGAGTTTGCAGTAATTTGTTGCTGTAGTCATAGGAAACTAATACACAAGGTAAGTAAAAGGTCTTATAAAAGTATACAGAAAAAACCCTGAATTCAGTACTGGGGTTCATTTTAGGCTTCATGATGGAAGTGACATCTAAGCTACTGTGAGATTTCTATATTCTTCTGCTCTGTGTCTCTTTCTTGATAACAATGTATTAGTTTTTATCGAGCTAAAAAATAAATATTCAGAAATAGCATCATTCTAATATTATAATTCTCAAGCTTTAGAAAACTAAAGAATTACCAGGAAATTTCTGAAAAATAAAAAATTATAGAATCTACCCTGTGATGGTTTACACCCTCTGGAGAACCATGACTAAAACATACATAGACCTGCATTTAAAACTCACTATAACTGAGGTCTTGTTCTGTCACCCAGGCTGGAGTGCAGTGGCGTAATCAAGACTCACTTTGACCTTGAATTCCTGGTATGAAGTGATCCTCCTACCTCGGCTCCCAAGTAGTTAGGACTACAGTTGCATGTTACCACTCCCGGTTAATTTTTAAAAATTTTTGCAGAGGTGAGTTATTGCTATGTTGCTCAGGTCAGACTTGAACTGGTGGTCTCAAGTTATCCTCCTACCTCAGCCTCACAGAGCATTGAGATTATAGAAATGAACCACCATGCCCAGCCTTGTGATTTATTTCTGATAAGGAAATATCAGAGCTAAATCTTAAGAAGTCACATAGTCTCAGGTCTTTGTACCGTTCCTTGGTACAGGGTTCCTTAGCTTGAACTAGCATGGACTCTAACTCAGATCCTGAGCTCTGGAGTACCTTCCTTGACATTGTTTAAGCCCGTGTGGTGGTCTGGGACTGATTGGGCTTTTAGTGCTATTTTGGTTGGCTTCACCTAGCCCTGAGTGGGACCTCAGTGTGCTCCTTAAGGTGCTCTCTGAGGTGCTTCTTCTCTTTAAGGTGCTCTTCGATTCTCTATCCTCCAGGTGGCAGCCTGGCCCAGTATGATAATGCAGGTTATACTTAGCACACTGTCAGCACTCTGGGTTACTAAAGTCCAATCACTAATCTTCAGCTTGAGCCACATTTGTGACTCCCCATGTGGGTTCTAACATGACCATGTTCTAACCCTGGTGCCACTTCTGGTACAGCTCCCAAGAATTACAGTGGTTGCAACAGGTACTCCATAAGTTAGGCACCTGCTGCTTCTCATCCCCTCAAGGCAATCTCTTCACCACCTTCACAGGCTTTAGCCACATGTCAGATGGTCCTTTTAGGTTGCTGTGTTCCTATATATCAAGGAATATTTATCTGTCCTCTGGCAGAGGCTTAAGACATACAAAGAAGAGCAAATCCATTAGAGTTAAGAGAGGTCATCCCCATTGCTATGCAGTTGCTCTTTTTATTGCTCCCAATGCCATTCCTCTGAAGTCTTCTTGAGGGGTCACATTTTAGGAATGCAGAGTAAATATCCTGAAAATTTTAGAAGACTTGATTGGAAGATGTAATGTTCTGCCTTTATGCTATAAAATTCTCATAGGCAAATTTAACAAAAAGAATGAATTCTCTTTTATATTATTTAACATACCCTAGGTAAGACTTTCATTATTGATCATTATCAAAGAAGCACACTCAAAAACTTGTGAGAAAGTTATCAGAAGCAAATGATCACTGCACAGTAGACCACACTCAGTGCCATTAAAAGCCTTTAAAAATGCCATTACAGATTGCACTGGTTACTTTAAAAAACTTGTATTGGTTTAATTCACACAGATTTCAAAAAAATGGGGATGTGATCAATAATTTATTAATTTTGTCTTCTGGGAAATATGAAATTTACCAGTATTAGTCCATTTAACAATGAAAGACAGAAATAAATATTTCCTGGATATAAACAGAAAGATATGGGGCCCAGACCCTGCAGAGAATCTTCACATGCACTAATTAGACATTAAGATAAGAAGTATGTAAACACTTGTGATAATTTTATGTGTCAACGTAACTAGGTTAAGGGATACCCAGATAGCCGATAAAACTTTCTTTCTAGGTGAGTCTGTGAGAGTGTTTCCAGAAGAGATTAGCATTTGAATCAGTACACTGTATAAAAATCCTGTCCTTATTAATATGGGTGGGCATGATCCATTCTACTGAGGGCCTACATAGAACAAAAAGGTAGAAGAAGGATGAATTCTCTCTCTGTCTTGGAGCTGGGACATTCATCTTTTCCTGCCTTTAGATATCAGATTCTCAAGCCTTTTGACTCAGACTGAATTAAACCACCACCATTCCTATGTCTCCAGCTAGTGTATAATTTATCATGAGACTTCTTGGTCTCTATAAATTGGTAAGTCAATTCCTACAATAAATCTGCTCTTGTCTATCTATCTATCTATCTATCTATCTATCTATCTCTTACTGTATTATTGCAATTATATCAACGATTTAAAATAAAGTGGTACTGTATTAGTCAGAATACAAAAGATAGATATTTGTTCTGACTAATGTAGTATCACTATATATAGATACTTGTTCTGACTAATACTGTATCACTTTATTCTAAATCTGTGATAAATCCCTCTATCTACCATAGATCCACTGTTTTTCTAATATATATATGTTCATCAAATATTTTTATATAGAAAGAATTCTAGTTTATTGAGAGTTTTTAGCATGAAGGAGTGTTGAATTTTATTGAAGGCCTTTCCGCATCTATTGAGATAATCATGTGATTTATTTCATTGTTTCTGTTTATGTGATGGATTATGTTTATTGATTTGCATATGTTGAACCAGCCTTGGATCCCAGAGATGAAGCCAAGTTGATCATGGTGGATAGGCTTTTTGATGTGCTGCTGGATTTGGTGTCAGTATTTTACTGAAGATTTTTGCATCAATATTCATCAGGGATACTGGTCTGAAATTTTCTTTCTTTTATTGTGTCTCTGCCAGGCTTTGGTATCAGGATAATGCTGGTCTCATAAAATAGTTAGAGAGGACTCCCTCTTTTTGTATTATTTGGAATACTTTCAGAAGGAATGGTACCAGCTCCTCTTTGTACCTCTGGTAGAATTTGGCTGTGAATCCATCTGGTTCTGGGTTTTTTTTTTTTTTTTTTTTCCAATTGGTAGGCTATTAATTATTGTCTCAATTTCAGAACTTGTTATTGGTCTATTCAGGGATTGGACTTCTTCCTGGTTTAGTTTTGGGAGGATGAATGTGTCCAGGAATTTATCCATTTCTTCTAGAGTCTCTAGTTTATTTGCATAGAGGTGTTTATAGTATTCTCTGATGATAGTTGGTATTTCTGTGGGATCAGTGGTGATATCCCCTTTATGATTTTTTATTGTGTCTATTTGATTCTCTCTTTTCTTCATCGTTAGTCTGGTTAGTGATCTATCTATTTTGTTAATCTTTTCAAAAAACGAGCTCCTGAACTCGATGATTTTTTTGAAGGGTTTTTCGTGTCTCTAACTCCTTCAGTTCTGCTCTGATCATAGTTATTTCTTGTCGTCTGCTAGATTTTGAATGTGTTAGCTCTTGTTTCTCTAGTTCTTTTAATTGTGATGTTAGAGTGTCGATTTTAGATCTTTCCCACTTTATCCTGTGCTATGAATTTCCCTCTAAACACTGCTTTAGCTGTGTCCCAGAGATTCTGGTAAATTGTGTCTTTGTTCTCATTGGTTTCAAAGAATTTATTTCTGCCTTAATTTTGTTACTTGCCCAACAGTCATTCAGGAGCAGGTTGTTCAGTTTCCATGTAGTTGTGTGGTTTTGAGTGAGTTTCTTAATCCTGAGTTCTAATTTTATTGTACCATGGTCTGAGAGACTGTGTGTTATGATTTCCAGTCTTTTGTATTTGCTGAGGAGTGTTTTACTTCCACTTACATAGTCAATTTTACAATAGGTGCCACGTGATGCTGAGAAGAATGTAAATTCTGTTGATTTGGGGTGGAGGGTTCCGTAGATGTCTATTAGGTCCACTTGTTCCAAAGCTGAGTTCAAGTACTGAATATCCTTATTAATTTTCTGTCTTGTTGATCTGTCTGATATTGACAGTGGGGTGTTAAAGTCTCCCATTATTATTGTATGGGAGTCTAAATCTTTCTGTAGGTCTCTAAGAACTTGCTTTATGAATCTGAGTGCTCTGTATTGGGTGTATACATATTTAGGATAGTTAGCTCTTCTTGTTGCATTGATCCCTTTATCAGTATGTAATGCCCTTCATGGTCTTTTTTGATCTTTGTTGGTTTAAAGGATGTTTTATCAGAGACTAGGATTGCAACCCTTGCTTTTTTTTTTTTTTGCTTTCCATTTGCTTGGTAAATATTCCTCCATCCCTTTATTTTGAGCCTATGTGTGTCTTTGCAGGTGAGTTGAGTTGCCTGAATACAGCACACCGATGGATCTTCACTCTTTATCCAGTATGCCAGTCTATGTCTTTTAACTGGAACATTCCTCTGGTTTACATTTAATGTTAATATTGTTATGTGTGAATTTGATCCTGTAATTATGATGCTAGCTGCTTATTTTTGCCATTAGTTGATGAAGTTTCTTCATAATGTTGATGGTTTTTACAATTTAGTATGTTTTTTCAGTGGTTGGTCTTGGTTTTTCTTTTCCATATTTGGTGCTTTCTTCAGGAGCTCTTGTAAGGCAGGCTGAGTGGCGACAGAACCTCTCAGCATTTACTTGTCTGTAAATGGAACGTATCTCAAAATAATAAGAGCCATTTATGACAAACCTACAGCCAATATGACACTGAATGGGCAAAAGCTGGAAGCATTCCCTTTGAAAGCCGGCACAAGATGAAAATACCCTCTCTCATCACTCTTAATTCCACATAGTGTTTGAAGATCTGGCCAGAGCAATCAGGCAAGAGAAAGAAATAAAGGCTATTCAAATAGGAAGAGACGAAGTCAAATTGTCTCTGTTTGCAAATGACACGATTGTATACTTAGAAAACCCCATCGTCTCAGCCCCAAATCTCCTTAAGCTGATAAGCAACATTAGCAGTCTCAGGGTACAAAATCAATGTGCTAAAATCACAAGCATTCCTATACACCAATAATAGACAAACAGAGAGCCAAACTATGAGTGAACTCCCATTCACAATTGCTACAAAGAGAATAAAATACCTAGGAATACAACTTCCAAGGGATGTGAAGGACCTCTTCAAAGAGAACTATATTGCTGAAGGAAATAAAAGAGGACACAGACAAGTGGGAAAACATTCCAGCCTCATGGATAGGAAGAATCAATTTCATGAAAATGGCCATACTGCCCAAAGTAATGTACAGATTCAATGCTATCCCCATCAAGCTACCATTGACTTTCTTCACAGAGTTAGAAAAAAAACTATTTCAAATTTCATATGAAACCAAAAAAGACCCTGTATAGCCAAAAAAATTCTAAGCAAAAAGAATAAAGCTGGAGGCATCACACTACCTAAATTCAAACTATTCTACAAGGCTACAGTAACAAAAACAGCATGGTACTGGTACCAAAACAAATATATAGACCACTGGAACAGAACAGAGGCCTCAGAAATAATGTCACACATCGATAACCACCTGATCTTTGACAAACCTGACAAAAACAAGCAATGGGGAAAGGATTCCCTATTTAATAAATGGTTTTAGGAACACTGACTAGCCATATGCAGAAAACTGAAACTAAACTCCTTCCTTATGCCTTATACAGAAATTAACTCAGGATGGATTAAAGGCTTAAATGTAAGATCTAAAACCATAAATACCCTAGAAGAAAGCCAAGGCAATACAATTCAGGACATAGGCATGGACAAAGACGTCATGACTAAAATACCAAACGCAATGGCAGCAAAAACCAAAATGGACAAATGGGACCTAACTAACCTAAACAGCTTCTGCACAGCAAAAGAAACTATCATTGGAATGAACAGGCATAATGAGAGAAAATTTTTGCTATCTGTCCATCTGATAAAGGGCTAATACTCAGAATCTAAAAGGAACTTAGGCAAATTTCCAAGAAGAAAACAATCCCATCAAAAAGTGGGCAAAAGACATGAACAGACACTTCTCAAAAGAAGAAATTTATGCAGCAAACAAACATATGGAGGAAAAAAGCTCATCATCACTGGTCTTTAGATAAATGTGAATCAAAACCACAATGAGATACCATCTCACGCCAGTTAGAATGGCAATAATTAACAAGTCAGAAAACAACAGGTGCTGGAGAGGATGTGGAGAAATAGGAATGCTTTTCCATTGTTGGTGGGAGTGTAAATTAGTTCAACCATTGTGGAAGACAGTGTGGCAATTCCTCAAGGATCTAGAACCAGAAATACCATTTGACCCAGCAACCCCATTACTGGGCATATACCCAAAGGATTATAAATCATTCTGCTATGAAGACACATGCATATGTATGTTTGTTGCGGCACTGTTCACAATAGCAAAGACTTGGAATCAACCCAAATGCCCATTAATGATAAACTGGATAAAGAAAATGTGGTGTATATACACCATGGAATACTATGCAGCCATAAAAAAGAATGAGTTCAGGTCCTTTGCAGGAACATGGATGAAGCTGGAAAACATCATTCTCAGCAAACTAACACAGGAACAGAAAACTAAACATTGCATGTTATCACTCATAAGTGGGAGCTGAACAATGAGAACACATGGACACAGGGAGGGGAACATTAGAGAGAGAGAGAGAGAGAGTGTTTCCTCACCCAACCAACCACATGCTTGAAAAATGTCTGAAATGGTGACTTCCAGAAGTTGATTTGACCATGTTCTCAACTGTGGACATTCTATCTAAATTTCAAGGTTCATTTAAAATGTTGCTAATGCCAGGATATCTTCACTGACTGACTGAATTGTGCAAAAGTTTCTGTGTTCTTTATACTTCTATGATTATCTTATGCCATGGAGCAGAATCTGTTTGTGAGATTTAACTGAATAAGACATGACACCTACCCTCAATTTTTTATTAACTTGGGGAGATAAGCACATATGTCAAATATATTAAAGAACAGTTTAATCATTTTTTACAAGCTTACAATGCAGGAAGAGTTTAAAGGGGGAAATGATCAAAGTAACCAGTACTAATAAAAATAACATTGAGCAGAAAACTGAAGGATGGAAAAGTAATTACTCAGAGACAGATCATCAAAGGAAGCTGGGAATCTTGAGAAAGAGAATAGACAATTTAAATAGAAATGTTAGAAAATAAACAGATATTGAAAAATTATTGGACTGTTGAGCAAGGGAATAACCTGACAATAGTGTGATAAGAAGAATCATATGAGAGCAGAATTCAGTTGAAAGAAAGTGATTGGAGTAAGATGGAGGATATGTAAAGGGGCAGATGCAAAATTCTCGATGGGGAAGTGGTAAAACTATGAATTTGATGATTGGGGAAAAATGACAGAAATACATAGGTAAAGACAAAATCATCTGAATTTCCAGTAGCAAACATGGCAAGGCTTGGTAAAAAATATAAGGAAATGTTAGGATGATTCACAGATGAGACTGAGAGAATGATTGAAGTGGTAAATCTGTGAAGCAGTACATGCATAGCTTCAGTGTAGCTCCACAAGTAATCAAATTTTTCCATACATAAAGAATGCTAGGTATTCCCTCAAATGTTCTTAAATATGAGAGAACCCTTTCCCAGTTACGCCATTCTGGGAATCAAATATTATTGACCATCTTAAAATTATTCATTTTAATACTGGTTTCATGAACTTGATTTTTAAGTCTAAATACCAGTAATTTTCAATTCGAACTAAAGTTTCTTAACCCTAAAGGGTACATTGTTTCAAAGTGCCCAAGAAAGCATATTATGATATGCTAAACATAAAGCAATAGGAATTGTAGTAATGTAACTTAATTGCACATAGGCTGGATTATAAATATAAAAGAAAAGAAGATCAATGCAAACTAAGATTAATTTATGGTTACATGTTTATTGCTTTTTTGCTCTTAGAAGATTTCAGTGGTTAAATTTGAATCCCCAAAGCTATCTTCACTTAAATGTAATATTGATTGTTAAAATAATATATTGAAATATAATACATAAGTATGACAAAAGGTAAACTGTGTTTCATTACATTAGTTTCTTTTGAACAATTATATTCTAGTTAAAGTATATTGTTCACAGAAGGGCAAAAAAAGATGTGTATGCTGTTCCTTGGCACATATCAAAAGATTCCACAATTTATTCAGGCCTCGGTGATATGTTTTGATGACTCTCTTTACAGTTGAGTCATAACATTTTTGTAAATCACAACTGCAATTACCCCAAAAAAGGGCTTAAAATATTTTTACATGTGCTGAATCCTACCATTATGCTGATTTTACAGTTTTAAGGATGAGAAATTTAAATACTATATTTAAATTGTATTCTTTATAAAAGTGTTAAAAATTAAAACATAGAAGATGAAAATGCAAAACAAAATGAAAATATTAAATATTCAGGAAAGTGTTTTGAAAACTATTAGAGAATAGCATTGTTACATGTAACTGATTTAAGTAAAGGTCATTAGAAAGAGGTGTCCAAAAGGTTAGCATAATGAGACTGTGTTAAGCTGTTGCAGCACTGGGATTCCTAGGAAAGCCATGACCAATGTGGAAGGCTCTCACCATTTTAAATAAAGCTTCATATGCCTTAAACGTGGGAATTCTCTTCAGGAGCATACTGCCTGGCTTCAATTGTCATTATATGGCAGAGGGAGAGAAGGGATTTCTGAGGGAGCCAGAGCCTAAACTATTTAGAGCTTTAGAGAGTAAAGTAAACATCTTGGAATTGCATTTTTAAGCAAATGGGTAGGAAGTGCAGACTGTGGAAAATTGGTATTATGCACTCCCTGTGGCTTGTATCATTTAGTTGCTGAACCTCAGAATTTAGCCTAGGTAAAAGCTTCTGGGTGGTACTGAAGGCTGGGACTATACTAAGGGAAATAAAGCCAAGCATACATTCAATTCAAACTTTCTAATCCTTTGTATGAATGCAATGTGAATGTAAAATCTAAAGGAAAACCTCAACAAGTATAATCGGAAAATAGAGAAGATATTGGAAGTTAAAGGCCTCATCCTCAGTTTAAATCTGCTTTCACTAAATAATTCTTGTATGAGCAGATGTGAAGGAGACAAATGCCAACATATACATTTTTCTGCCAGTCAAGTATTGATTCTTCCTTGTGAAATAATCGTAATTCTCATAGAAGTGGATAAGATGAAACTATTTGTAAACCACTTAGTTCATGTTTTCCACTTGGCATGTACATACTTCATTACTGGAAAAATCACATTGATTTGTATAGTAATAGATACACAAAAAACCCTAGGCAAAAAAATACAATATTTGACATATTTTTAGCTATATGCTACTATTGGCTCATTTTTCAATCTTAACATTGTCTATAGTGTCTAAAAATTCTATACTCAAAGTATTCTTTCCAAACCAATGCCTTCTATTAAACATACCCTTTCCCCCACATAGGGAAATATATGCAAGGTATTAAGTAAAAACATTGTATTTTCCAAGATTATTGATGGTTTGAACACTTATAATTGGTTAGGATTTTATTGATCAAGGAAAAGAGATTTCAGGGATCCAGCTATGTGCTAATTTTATGACCCTCCTTTGTGAAGAAACTGTACAGAATATTTAGTCAATTCTGCTTCTGTAGCCCAGCTAACTATTGGTGACTGTTCTGATTCCTCTTTCTCACACATTGGAAAAAGGTTTCCAAGTAATTTATTTTTGTATTTAGTGGACAATTAGAATAAAAATAGCATAAATATTTGAAGTGGTCAGGCCAAACTAGAAAGCAATGGTAACAAGGATTCAGATAAAGTTATTTTCCTTGCACATGATTACTAAAAGAAAAAACAGTGCAAAGATAATACATAAGATCCAATGTCAGTTCCCCACATTAGTAGGTAGCTTTCTACTATGGCCCTTGTTCCTAATAGAAGAGCTCAGCTGGGTGCAGTGGCTTAGACCTGTAATCCCAGTCGAGGTGGACAGATCATGAGGTCAAGGGATCGAGACCATCCTGGCCAACATGGCGAAACCCTATCTCTACTAAAAATACAAAAATTAGCTGGATGTGGTGGCACACACCTGTAGTCCCAGCTACACAAGAGGCTGAGACAGGAGAATCTCTTGAACCTGGGAGGCACAGATTGCAGTGAGCTGAGATCACACCACTATACTCCAGCCTGGGTGAGAGAGTGAGACTCCATTTAAGAAAAGAAAAGAAAAGAAAAGAAAAGAAGAAGAGAAGAGAAGAGAAGAGAAGAAAAGAAAAGAAAAGAAAAGAAAAGAAAAGAAAAGAAAAGCTCCCAATCTTTTGTTGTCTTGGCATAGTATACAGAGATATATCAGGTTAGAGAAATTTAGAAATAGTGGATTATTGCTAAAGGAGGAGGAAGTAATCTTACACATCCATCCAACAAATGTGGAGAAATAGTTCCAGTGCCACTTAAATACTCCTTTTTGTGTTTCGTTTTCTGTCATCAGTCTACTTGGGTGTTGGTGCAGTAAGAGCATTGCCTACCAAACCACAGGAAGGGGAAACTATGAAAAGTGCCACTATTGTTCCTTTCTCTTGGAGGTCAATATCCCATCGTGGCAGAAGGTAGTAGGTAGTTGTATGAGTTTTTACTGTCAATATTTAATTCATTTTTTGTTTCATTCATTTGACTAACACTATTGTGGACACTGTTAAATAAAAACTTAAGCTACTACTTTAGCACTACTACTACTGTTACCATTGTAACTGCCATTATTTAATAATACTATCTCTAAGGCATTATTCTAAAGGCTTTACATTTGTTTATTCAATTCTAATAACAATGGTATGAATAAGTGTTATTAATGTACCCATTTTACAGATGAATAGTTAATATTTAAGAGGCATGTAATATATCTGAAGACACATATGTTTTAAGTGGTAAAAATGAGATGTGACTTTGTATATCTATGTGATTCCTTAGTGAATAAGTTTTAATTCTACATGGTTCTATTCTTATTCATGAGCAAATTATTCTTTACTCTCAAAAAATAATTTTTTATTATACATTAAGTTCTGGGGTACATGTGCAGAATGTGTAGGTTTGTTACATAGGTATACACATGACATGGTGGTTTACTGCACCCATGAACTCATCACCTACATTAGGCATTTCTCCTAACGCTAGCCCTCTCTGGCCTCCCATCCCCTGACAGGCCCTGGTAAGTGATGCTCCCCTCCCTGTGTCCATGTGTTCTCATTTTTCAACTCCCACTTATGAGTGAGAGCATGCAGTGTTTGGTTTTGTGTTATTGTGTTAGTTTGCTGAGAATGATGGTTTCCAGCTTCATTCATGTCCCTGAAGAGGACATGAACTCATCCTTTTTTATGGCTGCATAGTATTCCATGGTGTATATGTGCCACATTTTCTTTATCCTGTCTATCATTGATGGGCATTTGGGTTGGTTCCAAGTATTTGCTATTCTGAACAGTGCTACAATAAACATACATGTGCATGTGTCTCTTTATAGTAGAACAATTTATAATCCTTTGGGTATATACCCAGCAATGAGATTGATGGGTCAAATGGTATTTCTGGTTCTAGATCCTTGAGGAATCGCCACATTGTCTTCCACAATGGTTGAACTGATTTACACTCCCGTCAACAATGAAAAAGCATTCCTATTTCTCCACATTCTCTCCAGCATCTGTTGTTTCCTGAATTTTTAATGCTTGCCATTCTAACTAACATGAGATGGTATATCACTGTGGTTTTAATTTACATTTCTCTACCAGTGATGATGAGCTTTTTTTTTCCATATGTTTCTTGGCCTCATAAATGTCTTCTTTTGAGAAGTGTCAGTTCATATCCTCTGCCCACTTTTTGATGGAGTTTTTTTTTTTTTTTTCTTGTAAACTTGTTTAAGTTATTTGTAGATTCTGGATATTAGCCCTTTGCCAGATGGAAGTATTATCACATTCTGTAAGTCGCCTGTTCACCCTACTTAGAACCAACCCAAGTGACCATCAATGATAGACTGGATAAAGGAAATGTGGCACATATATACCATGGAATACTATGCAGCCATAAAAGGATGAGTTCATGTCTTCTGCAGGGACATGGATGAAGCTGGAAACCATAATTGTCAGCAAACTAACATTGAAACAGAAAACCAAACACCACATGTTCTCCCTCATAACTGGGAGTTGAACAATGAGAACATACAGACACAGGGAGAGGAACATCACACACTGGGGCCTGTTAGTGAGTCGGGGGGTTAGGGGAGGGATAGCATTAGGATAAATGCCTAACATAGAAATGGGTTGATGGGTGCAGCAAACCACCATGGCACCTGTATACCTATGTCACAAACCTGCACATTCTGCACATGTATCCCAGAATTTAAAGTATGATTAAAAAAACTTAAAAATGGACAATAAAGGATGACTCAGAAACAGGAGCCAAGACACTCAGTACGAGGGCATAATCTGTAGCAATACCTCACCTCCTGAGCTGTGGAACTTTTCTGTGTGCACTTCACTGGATTTAGTATTGTTAGAGGTCAGTGATGAGTATAGTTTTCCACACCCCCTTCTCTTTTGGAATGCAAGTGCTTATCTTAGTTCTAGGGTTCCCTGTGTTATCTCACCATTGTATGTCAAATGTGTATGTGTGTTTGAAAGCAGATAACTTATGTCTTTATGTAACAGATGTGTAAATAAAAAGCATAACACTTAGAGGATCCTCATCTGCAACTGACCTGATTCAGATGATGAGAGTTTAAGCCTGCTGGCCTAAAGGAATAAAACTTTGGGAATGAGATACTTGGCATAAATGAGGGTGTCAATTGTTAGAGCTCAAAGGGAGGACTATGGTGACTAGTTTTCAAACATGGTCTCTCAATAAACCATATCTCCTATATTAATGTCCTTAGGTAGTTCTCTTCAATATCAAACCTGTGCTTGTATATGACTTGTCTGAACTGGCAGTATGTGGTGATTTGCTTTAATGCGGCCCCCCGAGCAAATGCCAGAGAAAAGGCAAGTAGGCAAGGCAAAAAAAACTTTATCCACAAACCAATGTGAGGGAGGGGCGAGGTTCAGCGGTCTCCGGCGGTGGAGGCTGACGAAGTCGCTCCGGCGTTCTTGGGTGAGGTTCCTGGGTCCCGCGCACGAGGAGGGGCCGAGGAAGTTCACTCCAGCGTTCTCGGACGAGGTTCCCAGGTCCTGCACATGAGGAGGGGCTGAGGAAGTTCGCTCCGGTGTTCTCAGGCGAGGTTCCTGGGTCCGCACATGAGGAGGGGCCAAGGAAGTTCGCACCGCAGGCCCGCCGGGAGCGGCTTTTATGTCCTGGCCCCAGGAGTGGGAGGGCAGTGGGCGGGAAATAGGCGGGTCGGGGGCGGGGAGGTAGGCTTGGCTAGGCGGGCTCCAGTTCTTCTCCGTTGGAGGTCCGGTTGTGCCTGCGCAGTCGACCCATGTCTTTCCCGGGCGCGGGAAAGTTGACGGTGAAGAACCCGGAACTGCGCCATCTTGCCTCCGTTCGTCCAAACAGTCCAAGCTATTATTGATAATAGTGATAAGGGGTGGCGTGGTCTGTCTGGCTACTTCCTGCTGTTAAGGGACATCGTTAAGGTTGGGGTCTATGGTTGGTATTTGGACGTACGGATGAAGAAGCATCTGGTTGAAGGTGACGCACGTGATCTCTTGAACTTTGGCTCGGAGAAATTTGATTAAAACAGGAGCGAGACATAAGACAAAACAGAAGATTAGTATGGGAATTAGGAATGGGAGCATCTGCTGTATTACGGGCAGCAGCCATACCGGTGGTCCGGGGGTGAAGGGGGTATTGTAGGTTTTTAGTTCTGCTTTAATTCTGTTTAGGGTTTGGATGTTAGTGTCCACTAGGCCTGACTCGTTTACATAATAGCAGCATTCTTCTCCTAAGAAGAGATATGTTCCTCCTTTTTTGGCAGTAAGTAAATCTAATGCTCGCCTATTTTGTGCTGCTACCTGGGCCACTGAGGTAATTTGATGCTGCAGAGAGGCCAGGCTTTCAGCTGAAGCCTCTATGGCCTCTTGGATTTGAGCTACTAGAGATTGGGTAGACTGTACCGAGCGGGCAAGTGCCCCAGTTCCAAGCACTGACACCACTAAGGAGGCAGCCAGGGAGACTCCGATGACTAGGGGAAGGAAGACAGCCCATTTTTGGAGATCATTAGGAGGAGGGTTAAATTGTATGATGAGTTCAGCTACTTCTGCTTTGCTATATAAGGTTAAACTAGGTACTAGGGACACGGGGACATAAAGGGATTGACCAATGGATGTGTGATTAAGGACCTTGAAGAGAGTTTTGTTGCACCACAAATAACCTCCGATGGGAGCCATGTGGGTCTTAGCGGGTGGCTGGGTATAGTTACACCAGGAGGTGTTTGGGGTAGAGTAGCAGAAAGGAAGGATTGGACTTTCTGGGCTTTGGTATAGTGGGACTTGGAGTAAGAACGGTTTTTGGGAGGTGCCTATGGAGTTAGTTGTAGCCTTGAAAGCAGTAGGTAAAGGGACTGCCACTAAAGGGGCTCTTTCAAGGGCCGCACAGAGGAAACAGTGGGAGAGATTTGTTAGGTTGGCTGCCCGTGTTAGGTTTAACCCTGGACGGACTAGTTTTAACCATGAGAAGGGGTCCTTATTGGAGGAGTGTAATTGATCTTGTAAGGCCTGTTCTTGTGCTTGTATGGCTAAGGTTAAATTCTGTAGGGCTTGTATGTTTTGAGGAAGGGATTTTTGCTGGACAAGTGTTCTTTTTATCAGGAGAGTAGCCATGGGATATGAACTAAGGATTGTGTAGCCTGTGTAGAGTCCACCTTTGACTCCGTCTGCCCATCGGGGGTCCCATGGGTCTTTGATATTTAATTAGTATTGAAGGGGGGTTCGTTGATTCGCAATGGTGAAGAGAGCAGTGGGTTTAGTCTGTCTCAAGGTTGCATAATGGATCTTACAATAAATATAAGGACATCCTAGGTTCTTTTGTTTCCAGTAAGTCTTACAATTGTAATGTGTCTGATCATGCAGGAAGAAGAGAGCCTTAGCTCCGGCCGCACTGCAACACGATAGGGTGAAATTTATAGTAAGATGGGGTTGGCAGCCTGAAGGGGGGCAGTCAGCAGTGCCTTGTAGCTGTGAGTGCTGTTTATTTTTGTGTGACCAAGTTTCAACTATAGAGAATCTCCATATGAAAGTTGGGTTAGTAATAGAGATTGAAATGCAAGAAAAAGATAGTAATATAAGTATGAAATATTACTTCATCTTCAGTGTAATCACAGGGTACACCTTGTCACTGAAGATGTTCTATAAAGGTAAGCGGGAGAACCACTGTGATGGGCTATTATCTGGAGGCAAGTAGGGATCTGGGGTAAGATATTGGAATTCTGTTATGTTTATATAGAGTATGGCGAGAAATCGGGATAAGCGCAAGGGGTCAGGGAACATGTGGTGGTTGGGAGAGTTTGGTGAATTTGAGATGAGTAGGGGTAAGTCTAGTAGATGTCCACTGATTGTCTTCTGTGGGGGCCTTTTTTAATTGTGATATATGGACCCAGTGCGTGTGTCCTAGAAGTTTGGCTGCTGTGTATGTGGATAGGAGGACAGTAGAGGGGCCTTTCCACCTAGGCTGAAGATCTTTGGCTTGGATCTTTTTAAGTATACTTGGTCTCCTGGGCTGAGAGAGAGATGTGGGCTATAGGTGTCTGTTGGAGAGGGGTGTGCTAGTTCTGCATGTTGTCTCAGGAGTTGTCTCAAGAGGGTGAGGTATGGGAGATAAGTTGCCAGTGGGGAAGAAAGGGTGGGTAACTGCTGGAGGGTGAGCGGCCGGCTATAAACTAATTCAAATGGACTGAGGCCTGTTGGACTCCGTGGGGCTGCTCGCAGCCGGGTTAGGGCCAGGGGAAGGAGAGTTACCCACGATTGTCGAGTCTCGAGGGATAGTTTGGTGAGTTGCTGCTTAATGAGCCCGTTGGCCTTCTCTACTTTACCAGAAGACTGAGGTCTATAAGGGATGTGGAGTTTCCAGGTGATGTGTAGGAGGGCTGCCACCTGTTGGACTACCTTGGAGATGAATGCTGGGCTGTCAGACTGAAGATGAAGAGTGAGCGGGAGGCCAAACCTAGGAATAATGTGTTCAGTGAGTATGGAGGCAACTATATTGGTGGTTTCTCCTGTAGTACGATAGGCTTCTATCCATCCTGAAAAAGTATCAACGAGGGTTAAGAGATATTTGAATTTTTTATGCCTTGGCATGTGGGTAAAGTCAACTTGCCAATCTTCGCCTGGTTGGTGCCCTCTGAGTTGATGGCTCGGATGGGGGTTGAGCAATGCGTCTTGAGGGTTCGACTTGAGACATGTGGAACACTGTTGGTTGATTATAATTAGGTGTTTCATGAGTGTGGGGCAGTGAATGAGGGGGGCTTAGGAGGTTAAATAAAGCTTTGGGTCCTATGTGTAGGGAATTATGTATGTCTTTTAGAATGGTGTGGAGTTGAGTTTCAGGAATAACTAATTTATTATTGAGGTAAATCCAATTGTCTGCAGCTAGTTTGGCTGTTGAATCTTGTAATAGTTTGGTCTTTTCCTCTTGGGTATAAGTAGGGGTATGTTGAGGAGAGAGAAAACAAATAGAGGGAAGCGTGGGAGTGGAGAATCCAGCTGCCGACTTGGCAGTGGTGTCGGCAAAGTTATTGCCAGCCGCCACCAAGTTAGATGGAGTCTGATGACCTTTACAGTGTATGATGGCTGCTCTGGAACGTGCTGATAAAGCATCTAGCAGTTTGAGTATCTGTTTTTTGTTGACTATAGGGGTATCACTGGTGGTTAGGAACCCTCTCTCTTTCCAGATGACAGAGTGGGTGTGTGCAATCAAGAAGGCATACTTGGAGTCTGTGTATATGTTTACCGTTTTTCCTCTGGATAGAAGGAGAGCCCTGGTTAGTGCGATAAGTTCTGCCCGCTGTGATGTTGTTCCTTGTGGTAAAGGCTTAGCTTCTAGGACAGCAGAAGATGTAACTACCACGTATCCTGCCTGTCTGTTTCCTAGAGAATTTATAAAAGAACTGCCATCTACAAATAGGGTTAACTGTGAGCCTTCCAATGGCTGGTCATGTAAATGTAAGTGACTAGGTGGTTGGGCCTCTAAAAGTTCTGGACAGGAGTGTTCAGTACTAGGTTGTTTGAGAGGGTCAGGAAGTAGGGTTGCTGGATTCAGAGAGGAACAGACTCCTAGGGCAATGGTGTAGTCCTCTATGAATAGGAGGTGAAAGAGTTGGAGTCTGGATGGGGTTAGATGGCTAATACTTCTGTGGGCAATAAGATCTTGAAGGCGGTGAGTAGAGAAGACTGTTAGGTTACCACCCCTAATAAGTTTCTTTGCTTCTTGGGTTAGACAGGCTGCTGCTGCCAGGGCCCAAAGACAGGGCTGCCACCCTTGTACGGTGGGGTCTAATTGTTTAGATAGATATGCCACGGGGCGGTAGGTGGCGCCTATAGATTGGGTTAAAAGACCCACTGCAACTTTTTGTCTTTCATCTGTGAAAAGCTGGAAGGGGCATTGGAAGTCTGGGAGTGAGAGAGTAGGATGTGAGAGAAGGCAGTTTTTCAGGTGAGTGAAATGTTTATAGATTAACTTTGGGTTAGACAAAGGTCCTTGGGGAGTCTCCTTGACAGCTGCATATAGAGGCTAATCCAAGATTCCAAAATTAGGAATCCAGTGTCTGAAAAATCCTACTAGGCCTAGGAAGGATTGAATTTCCTCAGCGTCTTGAGGAGGAGAAAGATTTTGTATTAGAGTTAAGCAGTCTGTAGTAAGTGAGCGTGTCGTAGGAGTGATCTCAATACCTAAATATATGACACATTGTTGTGCGAGTTGAGCTTTGTGTTTGGATATTCGGTAACCTTTGGAGCCTAGATGCTTAAGGAGGATCGCAGTGTCTAAAAGAGAGTCCTGTCCCGTGGGACTACAGAGTAAAAGTTCATCTACATATTGGAGAATTTTACTATTGGTAAGAGGACAGGAGGCTAAGTCTTTTGCTAGGGCCTGCCCAAAGAAATGGGGGCTGTCTCAGAACCCTTGGGGAAACACTGTCAATGTCAGTTGGGTGGAGGTATGGGTGTCTGGGTCTTCCCATGTAAAAGCAAAAAGAAACTGACAACCTGGGTGCAGGGGAATAGTGAAAAATGCATCTTTTAAATCCAGTACAGTAAAGTGTATTGTATTAGGTGGAATGAGAGAAAGAAGGGTAGAGGGGTTGGGAACTACCGGATGGGTGGGACAAACAGCTTCGTTGATAAGACGAAGATCCTGCACTAACCGAAAAGTTCCATCTGCCTTCTTTACAGGTAGGATTGGGGTGTTACAGGGAGAATGAATGGGGATGAGGATGTGTTGGCTGAGTAACCTAGTAATGATTGGTTTTAGTCCTCATAAGTGCTGTGGAGAGAGAGAGAACTGTGGGCGGGTTGGAAACTGAGATGGTTTCTTAAGTTTTATAAGTATTGGTGGATGATGGTCCACCACGACAGGAGTGGAGGTGTCCCACACTTGGGGGCCGATAGGAATGGGGAAATCGGGGAAAGGGTTAGTAGGATTGTTGGAGTCATTTGAGTTAGTCAATACTAGAAGCAGATGGCGGGTAGGATGGGGGGCGCTAGTAGGGATGGAGATACAGGCTTTCAGTTGACTTAAAACATCTCGGCCCAGTGGGGGAGTGGGGCATGAGGGGATAATGAGGAACGAGTGTGCAAAATAGTTGTTGGCCAGGCAGCAATTAAGGGGTGGGGTTTTTCGAGGGCTGGACGGGAAGCCATTGACTCCTACAACAGAAATATTGGAGGGAAGGCTAGGCCCTTCAAAAGACGGCAAAACAGAGTAGGTAGCCCCGCTCTCGATTTAAAAATTAATTGTCTTACCCGCTACCAGGAGAGTTACCCGCGGCTCGGCGAGGGTGATGGGGGTCCCCGAGTCCCGGCACTTTCAGTCATCATCCAGATGTAAGAGCTGGAAGGAGCTCCCAGGGTCCTGAGAAGGGACATCACGTTGAGGCGCCATGCCCGTTTTCAGGGTGGGGCAGTCAGACTTCCAGTGCCCTTCTTCATGGCATGCTGCACAAGGAGTTGTTGGCAGACGAGGGTTAGGACACTTTTTAGCCCAGTGCCCAGCTCCTCCGCACTTGTAGCACAGCCGCACTGGCTCAGACGGTTGGGGACTCTGGGAACATCTATTAGCCCAATGCCCTGGGTTATCGCATTTATAGCAAGCCCCTTTTATTGTCTTTGAGCCTCCGGGGATTTTGCTCTCCAGTTTTGGGTTACGGCTAGGCTGCAAAGCAGCAACTAAGGCTTGAGTCTGGAGCTGTACCTTCTGCCTTAGGCGGGCCTGTCGTTGGGCCCCAGCCATTTCCTCCCTTGAATTATAGACCTTGAAGGCCAACTTGACTAGGTCTTGAATAGGAGTTTGAGGTCCATCCTCTGCCTTTTGGAGTTTTTTCCGAATATCCGAGGCCAATTGTGAAATAAAATATGATGCTAGAATAGTGGCCCTGGCTGGGGAAGCTGGGTCTAACCGAGTGTATTGAATTAAAGCCTCAGCCTGTTTAAAAATGTGACCGGGTTCTCATCTGGATCTTGGATAATTTCTTTTTGTTTATTGAAATTTATTACCTTATTTGAGGCCGCCTGCATACCAGCCAGAAGACATTGAGTCATCATATCTTGTCTTCGGCGGCCCGGCTGGCCTACTTGATCATTCCAGTCTGGGTCTATAGAGGGGACTGCTTGTTCCCCTAGTGGGAACGCAGGGTCTGTTAAGTGTAATTGGTTGGCATGCTGCCTGGCGGCCACTAGGATGTGCTCTTGCTTCTTAGGGTTTAGAGTAGAGGTAAGAATAACCTGGAGATCATGCCAGGTTAAATTGTAGGCGTGGCAAAGGTATCTAAAGTCTTTGGTATAAATTGTAGGGTTGGCAGAAAAATCTCCTAAGCGTTTTTCAATCTTTGAAAGATCTGCTAGTAAGAAGGGAACATGAACTCTAACTACGCCCTCTGCTCTGGCCACCTCACGCAAGGGTGCTAAGACCACGGGGAGGGGTGGTTGGATAGGGTGGGAGTAGGAGTGGGGGCAGTTAGGCAATCTTTAGAGCAGGTATGGACAGAGATAGGCGAGCTAAAATGACCAGGCAGAAGTACCGAGGGGTCGGAGGGAAGTGTAGCCTCAACAATGGTGGGAGGAGCTGAGGAGGGAGGCGGAACAACCACCAGAGAGGGAGGGGGAGGTGGAGCCGAAAGAGGAGGTGGGAAGAAGCGGGACGGGGAGGTGGGGTATACGGCGGGAGTGGAAGGGAGGGAGGGGAAGTAAGGTCTTCGGGCAACTCAGACAGGAAAGATGACTCCTCTTTTTCGGACTTTGTTAGGCCTGCATCCTTAGCCAACATGACTTGAGCCAAGGAACACCAGCCACACAGGTCCGGACGAGAATGCAAGGCCCAAAATCCTTGTATATAATTAATTTCGGACCACTTGCCTAAGCGTTGACAAAAACTACTGAGGTCAGTCAAAATGTTACGGTCTAGAGTGCCCTCAGGCGGCCATTGAGACTGATTGTCTAATTTATATTGTGGCCACGCCACAGTGGAGAGGAACACCAGTCACTTTCACCCAAGATCTTGTTCTAATTGCAAAGTTTTGAGGTTTTTTAGAAGACACCCTAAAGGGGAGTCTCTAGGTATTTTGGATTGGCGGTTTCCCATTGCCTTCCTCTCGCCAATAGGCAGAAACGGAAACCGAACTCTACCTGGCTACAAAGCATCATTTGGAGCCACCAGAGACCGGAGAGAGGCTCCTAGAGCCGGAATGGAGATTACCTCCAGGCGGACGTCTCCGTCCTGGACGGGTCTCCCATGGAACGGAATGGAGATTACCTCCAGACGGATGTCTCCGTCCTGGACAGGTCTCCCACGGAACGGAATGGAGTTCCTTTGGGCAGATGTCTCCACCTTTGGGAACTTCCCTGGGTCACCTGGTGACCGGAAAAAAAAGCCTTGGGCCTGCGCAGGACTTCTGGCCAAGGAATATGAGAGAGAGGCAAAAGGTACTCACCCCTAAGAGACTTGGAGGTGGGGAAAGCGATGTCCAGGTCCTGGTCCGTCTGGGGCGTGGAAGGAGGAGGCTCCTCGGACCTTGGGGGGCCCTGAGGAGGGGTCTCCTCCCGGGTTTCAGCACCAGCTGATTTGCTTTAACCGACCCCCAGAGCAAATGCCAGAGAAAAGGCAAGAAGGCAAGGCAAAAAAAACTTTATCCACAAACCAATGTGAATGAGGGGCGAGGTTCACTGGTCTCCAGTGGTGGAGGCTGACGAAGTCACTCCGGCATTCTCGGGCGAGGTTCCTGGGTCCCGCGCACGAGGAGGGGCCGAGGAAGTTTGCTTGGGCGTTCTCAGGCGAGGTTCCTGGGTCCCGTGTAGGAGGAGGGGCCAAGGAAGCTCGCACGGCACGCCCACCGGGAGCGGCTTTTATGTCCTGGCCCCAGGAGCGGGAAGGCAGTGGGCGGGACAAAGGCGGGTCGGGGGCGGGGCGGTAGGCGTGGCTAGGCGGGCTCCGGTTCTTCTGCGTCCGAGGTCGGGTTGCGCCTGCACACTCGACCCCTGTCTTTCCCGGGCGTGGGGAAGTTGACGGTGAAGAACCCGGAACCGTGCCATCTTGCCTCCGTTCATCCAAACATGTGGCAGAAATGATGCCCTGCCAATTTTGAGCTAGAACCTTAAGAAACCTGACATCTTTAGCTTATACTCTTTTGTAATGTTACATAAAAATTTCAACTATCAAATTGGAGTGGCCATGTAAAAAAAGGAGAGTAGTGTAACTGCATTGAGAGCAGACTAACTCTCTAGTTTTCCAGCTGATTCCAGGCATCCCAGCTGAGCCATATTCCTGCTGTACCACCCAAGCGTCCAGATGACTCCAGTGCCATTCAATAAATGCTGAGCAAAAAACTGTGCAGATGAGGTGGGAGGATCACCTGAGCCCAGTAGGTCCAGACTGTGGTGTGCCATTATCAGGCCACTGCAGTCCAGCCCAGGTGACAGAGTGAGACATTGTCTAAAAAAAATCTACTTCTTATTTATCCTCACAGAAACTTCACTGTTGTATATAATTGTCATAAGATGAACCACATAAATTATTTCTTAATTAATTTTAAGTTAATAGTTCCCACTGCAATAACATAATGTCATAGATTGGGTGGTGTCAATAACAAACATATATTTCTCACAGTTCTGGAGGCTGGGGTTCTGAGTTCAGGGTGTCAACTTAGTCCAGTTTTTTGAGAGGCCCCTTTTTCTCTTTAAAAGGTGGCTACCATCTTGTTTCCTCGTATAGTGGAGATAGTGAGCTCTGGTATCTTCATCCCCTCTAAGGACAGTAATCCCATCATGGGGCTCCATCCTTATAAACTCATTCAAACCCAATTACCTCACAAAGCTTCCACCTTAAAAAGTGAAGCTTAATGGGTTTAAAATCATAATGGGAGTTAGGGATTAAACATGTGAACTAAGGGGTGGAAAACACAAAACATTCAGACAACAGTAATAAATAAACTCACAAACTGATTTTGAGCATCTACTAGATTACGTTTAGAGGTTTTCAAATAACAGATAATGTTGATGACAGAAGTTAAGCTTATATCTCTTTATTTAGTTCAATTCTTTCTTCAATTAGCTAAGCTACTTATCCTAACTATATGATTGCTTAAAGTACAGTAGGTCAAATTGAGTGTAGCAATTTAGAGAATCCTAAAACACAAAGACTTTGGGAGAATTACTTCTAAACATGCCTAGCAGATGCAATGTAAATATGGATGTAATCATTTTCAAACACTAGAACCTTTTTCACAGTCTTTGACTGCAAAGTAGAAAATTATCACATCCCATCTGGTCTGTGTTATATCTATTAGGTAGTTCTTCTAAAGTAAATTGTTCAAGGTCAGTCTTTCTGTAGGCTCCCTAATGTGCAAATCTAATAAAGGCTTAACATTACCATATAAAGGGAATTAGCATTGTTTATACCAGATAACTACAAAACAAAGTTGTAAATTGCAAGTGTGGTTTCCATAATGCTTTTATCATTAATGTAAAAATGAATATTTTACTAAAACATTAACATTTTGAAGAAGAATAGAATTTTATTTAATCAAGAATAGTTTCTGCACAATAGTAGATTGATACTTTATTTTCTTCTACCCCTACATTTAATATTTGAAGCAAATATATCATTTCCCCTTTCTTTCCAGCATTTTATTACCAGCACAAAATTCTGTTTAAGCAATTATCTTGTGTGTTTTAGAGAGAGACTATATATGAAAGGAGGTTTTATACACCCACAAATACTTCTTTACCAGGTGTGCTTCATTTCTCATTTATGACCTAACTATATATTTTTATTGGAATGCTTTTAATGCAAAGTTACTGGAAATTTTAAATTTAACTTTTCTAATTTCCCCTCAACTGTTGGTTGTCTCATTTATATTAAATCTAGTAAAACAACTGATAAATTCTAACAACTGATAATATAGGAGTCAACCCTAAATAAACAGAAAAATAAACAATCTGGTTAATGAAGACAAAACGATAGGTTTTATTAAGTATTCATTTTTCTGGAATAGATTTTTCTGTTAAAAGTTGTAAATACTACATTATTATAATCAAAGTATCAAAGCAAAGAAAATTACTTTAAATGTTATTTGTAGTTAAAACACTAATAGCAATGGAATGAGAATCAGACTGGCATCAAACTTCTCATCAGCAACTGTGTTTGTTGAGAAGATAATATAATAATGCTTTAAATTTCTTATGGAAAAATCTTTCACACTAATATTCAACTATTTATCAACTTTGGACATTCAAGAGCTCACAAGCTTCACCCTTTACAAATATCTTAGGAAGTTCTATAGAATTCATTTTCCAAAATGAGATACTAAACCAAAGTAAAATATATGAATCCAGAATGTATAATATACTTCCCAGTGAGTAGACAGAACCTTATAGAATAATAGATCTGCAGTAAGGCAGAAGATAATTTATTTCAGATTAAATTTGAAAGAGAACTCCAGTAGACAGCCTATTTTCAACCAATAACTTCATAAAGTGGCAAAGTAAAAATAGCAATCAAATTGAAAGAATACAGATATTTGGGTCAAAATTATTGAATTTGATGAAATCAAATTAGCCAAGAAATAAATCAAATTAGACAATCTTCATTTAAAAGTCATACATAGTAAACAGTGCTATTAAAGCAATCGCAAGAACTAGATTTGGAAGGATGGGCTTAACAAATTGTTTCTTTAGCCTTAGGATGCTTGAAGACCTAATTCTTATTCTAATCCTTCTTAACTCTAAAACAAGGTATTTATACCTATATCTTTGGAAATACTTATATTACTATGTATTGACCTAGTGGCTGTATCTCACTGTCAATATTGGTGTTTTTTTTTTTTTGGTCTAATTTGTAATCAGTTAATAACTTATAATTGATTATTAGTTACAGCAGCACAAGAGGATTGGACCACATACTCATTAGGGTCCTACTTGACTAGATAATTCAAAACCGAAGAGATCTCATAGCTGATGGTATCACTGTGTTGAGGTAACCATCACTCATCTAGCCTTGTTCCTGTGACTACATGTGCCGAAAATGCTGTGCAATTCAATAACCTCAGCTGCTGTGCTTGGGATCCCTGAGATTTTTGCTCTATAGACTGTGTCACCTCCTTGTTATCCTTCCTAACAGTGAAGTAAACTTTTTAGGGAGAAACCTAATATGTTAGCTCTCTTTGTCCAAGAAGCAAATGCCTACACACAATTACACATGCAAGAGCTTTACTGGTTAAAGAAAAGTGAGGGGCATCTAGAGTAGGAAAGGAGCACCTTCCGACTGTAATACATGCCAAACTCCTGTGAAGGAGCCCGAAATTAGGTAAAAATGGAATCAGATGAGAAGTTTCTCAGACTGCAGCAGTGTTTCTGAAGAAGGTTTCAGGCAGGCAAATGAATCCTTGAGCATAAATTTCCTGTTAGAAGAATTCTTTGTCTTATAAACTTGGTCCTGCTTAGTACCATGGCCTTATTCAGTCACTGGGAAATGGAACAACCTTCAGGAAATGTGGCTTTAGCACAAAAGCAGAGGTGGATCCAGAATAGTAATTACTTGGCCATTAATCAAGAAGTTCCCTGTGTAGAAGTTCTGAGAGTCTTATTTTAATGGGTATTACAATCCATCACTTGTGACTCATGGTTGTACTGATATATATCACACAATTTCCAGAACCAGCTCATCCATGGCTCTCTTGGCATATCTTCTTACAAGGAAACTTGGAAGGGGCAGATCTGTGCAACAAATATAGCCCCTTTTGCTGCAGTTAGTTTCAAGGCTATCAATGGCACTTACGGTCTTCCTCTACTATTCATCCTAAATTCTGTTCATATTCATCTGTTTCCTTGCATGTTTTAGTAAGTTACTTGATGTTGTGATCCAAACCTACATCTTTGTCAAAAATTAGCTTTTGAAAATAATATGCTTTTAGATTGGGCTACTGCAAGTGTCCATTCAGAAATAGTGGGACAAGGGAGTACTAGGAGGCATCTTAGCAGATTACCTGGATTCCATATATATCTGTATTAACCTGACCTCAATATGTAAAGCAGTCCTACCTCCTACTGCTTATTTTAGTCAATCATGCATATCATAGTGATGTTTCTTCCACTAGTTGATGGTCCTTGAACACAAGAAGTTCACAGGGCTTAAGTGGAAGCTGTCATTCAATCGAACATTATCTGTGTCCCATGGCGGAAAAAAATAAAATAAAATAAAATAAAAATAAAAAGCCCTATTTGGGGAAAGAATATCTGCCTCTGAGGAATGGAAAGCAGAAAAAGTCCATGTGCATCTTGGGGAATAACTTTGGGAACACTCTTACTTCTACCATACTGTTTCCAGACCAATTTATTCTTCATATTGAGTATACAGAGCTATATAGAAGCTTCTGATTTGAAGCTTATATTCTGTATTATAAAAGATAAAAAGCCTTTTGCCTTTGAACTTGTGATTGATCTATGCTTTTAGAAGGCAGCTCCATGACATCGTCTGCTTCTGAATAGTACACCGATGGTACAACAAGTGGATCCTATGCTTACAAGAAAACTACACTCATACCCACTTTGCTATGAAATGAGTCTCCAGGTTTCATACAATGTAGTCTGGTATCCAGTTGTAAGCAGAACTCAAAGATGATCCCCAACACTCATATTGCTTCATATGCACAACTACATAATCCAGAACAAAACATTCTAATTTTATTACTTCCTATGTGCCTTTTGGAAATATCTCATGGTATATTAATCTCTGTTGCAGATGTTATGTTCTTGATGTGGGAGGACATGGTTTTATAGTTTCTTTTGGCCTCCCACACCATGATAGCTGTTACTCCGAGGCCTAAGGTCAGTTGAAACTGGCACTATCCTCCACTTGAGTGTGGGTAGGCCTTAACTAATCAGATGTATGTTCTAAAAATGGGTCTAGAGAACAGAGAGAATATAAGCCAGAGATACTTGAAGATGCATCAGATGATCTCCTGTTGGTCTTGAAGAAGAAAACTGCTATGTCTTTAAAAATCATGTCACAGAAAATAAGAGGCAGGCTCTAGAAGGTAAGAGTAACCCCCAGCTGACAACCATCAGGGTCCTCTATGCTACAATTACAAAGAAATGAATTTCTGCC
The DNA here is from genome assembly GCF_009764315.1 of Trachypithecus francoisi. Lineage (NCBI taxonomy): Eukaryota > Metazoa > Chordata > Mammalia > Primates > Cercopithecidae > Trachypithecus > Trachypithecus francoisi. The sequence continues at coordinate 51,337,085 of NW_022681463.1, read as the reverse complement.
CATGATTGCATGAGCATGGAGAAGACTCTGAGCTCCAGGAAGGAGCCCAGGAAACACTTAAAACTCAACCTTTGTAAGACTCTAAGAAGAGATTCCAGCTAGGCTATGCCTGGACATCTTATAACTATAAAGTAATAAATGGATGTCATTTTAATCTACTAAATTTGTGAAATCTTGTAATGCTGAAATAGACAACTGATGCAGTTTCCATGCCTGTGGAAAAAGCGTGTGAAAGCTCACATGCAGTAACATTGGTTATAGCTCTGTAAGCAGGAAGGCCAAATTCATACTTGGAATATCTATTCATTCCTATGAAGACAAAACTAGCTCTTCTATAAAAGTGAAGGTCCAGTGTAGTCTATTTGTGGCTAAGTAGCTTGCTGGTATACTTGAGGAGTAGCATCTTATCAGTGCTTCAGAGCAGGTCTCTGTTCATGAAAAATTGGGCATTACAAAGAGACTGTAGCTAGATTGGTCTTGGTTAGTAAATGTCAATGTTGCTGAGTAAATTATTTGTGTTTGTTAGTGCCACTGCACTGTGAAGTCAGGTTCTATTGCTAAATAAGACGCACAGAACATAAATGAAAATACTTACAAATATATAGTTTACTCCAGCAAAAGAGTACAGTGTATTAGTGACAGTATTAAAGTAAACATACGCATTATAGCCAAATGCTAACTCATAGCGAGGGATCTAGAGACATCAGGTGTGAGCACCTATTTTAATCCATCCCAAAAGCCCATGAATGGATGCATTTTTTTCTTGAATCAGGAACCACCAATATGTGCAGGGAACACCTTGGAATTCGGGAGCTCAAAATGGTATCTTGGCTGGAGACTTTTTATTTGGCTGCCTCGGCAACATATTTATGCTACATAACCAGTTTTATCAGCAGAATCCTCCAGGGTGTCACTGAAACCAGGTGCAAATTATCAATCTCATTGTTATTAATAAACAATCCCAACTAACTGGAATGAATGGTCCAGAAACTCTTCAGACCCATGGTTGCAAAGCAACACTATTAATCAGTTATATTTTGTGCCTTGAGTAAGGGTCATTGTCATAAACAAACTTTAGCAAAGCATCCCAAGATAATTACAAACCTGCTGTAATTAACCTTGAAAACACAGACACTGCCAGTCTATTGGTGCATGCCAGTTCAAAATAGCATATGATGAAGTCTGGTTAACATCAACTGGCCAGGTCATTCTGTTTGTTTAGTAATCCAGTGACACTTCTATGGTGGTGTTTTATAATGGGCATCTGCACTTAGTGTTAATTTCCACATGCCACCCATCCATGTGACTCTATCCAGAGAAATTTGTCTCTGATTTGTCTCTCCTTTTCTTCTAAGCCTCTGGCCAGATGAGTTGTAACTGGCCAGAAATCTACATAGACCTTGGAGCAGTTCTACTACCACATAAATTAGAAGACTAGCACTTTCATCAGCTCTGACTGCTGGGAGATAATTTCTTTCAACTGTAATCCATGGCCAACTGAATGTGGCTGTAATGCTGATGCCATTCACGTACAGTTAGCACCCACATACTGAGTGAACCCATTCATAAGTGAACCTAGGGCTTATTCCTTCTTCTTCAATGGAACACACAGGGACATCCATACAAAGAGAGATGTGAAGTAAGAAGGTTTTTGGTCGTTTGTTTTGTAACTAGAGTGGTAAGAATGAGAATCTGGGCTACCCAGCCAGGAAAGTGTGTCTGTGTCCTATTTCTCAAGCTTAGTCCAGGATATACAATTTCACATTATGACTACTGATTAGTCTTTCCAACCTCATAACTTGCTGAATCTGGCAGAAAGCAGGTTATAATATCAGTTCCATTTGCACAATGACTTGCTACTTAGGTGTTCTCTCTCTACTAGTGATATGGTTTGGCTGTGTCCCCACCCAAATCTCATCTTGAATTGTAACTCCCACAATTCCCTGTGTCATGGGAGGAACCTCAAGGGAGGTGTTTGAATTATGGGGGTGGGTCTTGCCCATGCTATTCTCATGATAGTTAATAAGTCTTATGAAATCTGATGGTTTTGAAAATGGGAGATTCCCTGCACAAGCTCTCTCTTTGCCTGCTGCCATCCATGTAAGATGTGACTTGTTCCTCCTTGCCTTCTGCCATGATTGTGAAGCCTCCCCAGCCATGGAGAGCTATAAGTCCATTAAACCTCTTTTTCTTGTAAATTGCCCAGCTTGGGGTATGTCTTTATCAGCAGCATGAAAATGGACTAATACAGTAAATAGATGCCAGTAGAGTGGGGTGTTCTGAAAAGATACCCGAAAATGTAAAAGCGACCTTGGAACTGGATAACAGGCAGAAGTTGGAACAGTTTGGAGGGCTCAGAAAAAGAAAGGAAAATATGCAAAAGTTTGGAACTTCCTAGAGACTTGTTGAATGGTTTTGACCAAAATGTTGATAATGATATGGACAATGAGATCTGCTGAGGTAGTCTCAGATGGAGAAGAGGAATTTGTTGGGAACTGGAGCAAAGGTGACTCTTGTTATGTTTTAGCAAAGAGAATGGCAGCATTTTGCCCGTGCCCTAGAGATTTGTGGAACTTTGGACTTCAGAGAGACGATTTAGGGTATCTGGTGGAAAATTTTCTAAGCAGCAAAGCATTCAAGAGGTGACTTGGGTACTGTTAAAGACATTCAGTTTTAAAAGGGAAACAGAGCATAAAAGTTCAGAAAATTTGCAGTCTGACAATGCATTAGAAAGTAAAATCCCATTTTCTGAGAAGAAACTCAAGCCTGCTGCAGATATTTGCATAAGTATCGAGGAGCTGAATGTTAATCACCAAGACAATGGGAAAAAAATGTCTCTAGGGCATTTTTGTCCTAGACAATGTGAGGCAACCCCTCCCATCACAGGCCTGGAGATCCAGAAGGAAAAAATGATTTTGTGATTGGGGCTAAGGGTCCCTATGCTGTATGCAGTCTAGGGACTTGGTACCCAACATCCCAATTGCTCCAGCTGTGACTAAAATGGGCCAAGGTACAGCTAGGACCTTGGATTCAGAGGCTGCAATCCTCAAGCTTTGGCAGCTTCCACATGGTGTTGAGCCTGTGAGTGTACAGAAGTCAAGAACTGAGGTTTGGGAACCTCTGCCTAGATTTCAGAGAATGTATGGAAATACCTGGATGCCCAGGAAAAACTTTGCTGAAGGGACAAGGCCTTCATGGAGAACCTCTACTAGGCAGTGCAGAAGGAAAATGTGGGGTCATAGCTGGCACACAAAGTCCCTGCTGGAGCACCACCTAGTGGAGCTATGAGAAGCAGGCCACTGTCCTCCTGGCTCCAGAATAGTAGATCCACTGACAGCTTGCACCACATGACCTGCTGGATTTTGGACTTGCAAGAAGCCTGTAGACCCTTTGTTTTGGCCAGTTTCTCACATTTGGAATGGCTGTATTTACTCAATGCCTGTACCCCCATTCTATCTAGAAAGTATCTAACTTGCTTTTGATTTTACAGGCTCACAGGCAGAAGAAACTTGCCTTGTTTCAGATGAGACATTGGACTGTGGCCTTTTGAGTTAATGCTGAAATGAGTTAAGACTTTGGGGGACTGTTGGGTAGTCATGACTGGTTTTGAAATGTTAGGACATGAGATTTTGGAGGGCCTGTGGGGAGTGATATGGTTTGGCTCTGTCCCTACCTAAATCTCATCTTGAATTATAACTCCCACAATTCCCATGTGTTGTGGGTGGAACCCGGTGGGAAGTGATTGAATTATGGGGACAAGTCTTGCCTATGCTGTTCTCATGATAGTTAATAAGTCTCATGAAATCTGATGGTTTTGAAAATGGGAGATTCCCTGCACAAGCTCTTTCTTTGCCTGCTGCCATCCACATAAGATATGACTTGCTCCTCCTTGCCTTCCACCATGATTGTGAGGCCTCCTCAGCCATGTGGGACTGTAAATCCATTAAACCTTTTTCTTTCGTAAATTGCCCAGTCTCAGGTATGTCTTTATCAGCAGTGTGAAAACAGACTAATACAACTAGGCTTCAGTGACATGCCATAAACTCTTCTGTGAAAGGTATATAAGCCTAACCTGCAGAGATTATGTTCTCGCACAGGAAGAGACTAGTTTCAGAGTTATATTTGGCCTTGTCCAATATTGTAGCTTTTACTCCACAGGCTAAGGAATCAATGTAGGAATTACTCCTACTGGCAAGTCTCACAGTACTAATTACAACCTTGTGGATTAAGAGATTGACTACTAGGTAAGTCTGCAGACCTAGTTGGCTCACTGTTAACTACTTTAGCTGGGACTTCATTTTTCCTTATCCTTATAAGAGCCACTTCTAATAAAGGAGCTACAAAACATTTGTGTCTCTGAGTGGCAGTGTCAATCAGACCTTTTGTCTGATAATCCTCAGACAAATATCAGACCTTTTGTCTGATAATCCTCACAGTAACTGGAGTTACCCTTTCTTTCCCCTCAGTAGTTCCCTCTGAGCATATGGTTGTAGTCTTTGGTGAAAGACTAGGGGAGCCATTGCAGTAAATAATAGCTGTGATATTAAAATAGATATGCTTTGTGTATGAAGAAATATTCAGGTTTTGGTGGCCAGAAGGAAAGACTGCCTCACAATATCTGTGTTACTTTTCCATAGAAAGAAGTGATTGCCCTGAAATTCCTTGTGAGCTAGGTAAATCGTCTTCAAGCCTAGAGAGAAAGAGTGTTTGTGCTTTCTCTGCATTCTCCTGACACTTTCCCCGGCAGAATGCAGAGAAAGACGATGCCCTGGGATGGAAGTTTTACAAAGTGTGCAACAACATTAGCAGGATCTAGAAATATGCTAGAAGCAAATTACCTGGCCTGCCTCTAACTTTGTGAATAAAAAACTACTCGGTGGGATGACATACGGGGTGAAAGCAATCTTTGTGTGAATATGTTTTCCAGTTACTTTGAGGTCACAGCAAAATTCAAAAATGCCAGCCCTAAGGGACTATAGAGACAAAGGTTGGCAGGAGACTAGAGCCCTGAGTCACCATGTGCAACAAAGCCCCTGCTATCCAAGAGCAGCGCTATGAACTGTGAGTGACAAATAGATTCCCTTCTTAGAACTGTTGTATAATTTAAGCCTATTTTTATAGTAGTTTTGGATTACCATAGCTAATACAAAGACAAAATAAGAAAATAGTGATAAAGTATACTTTGAAAAAGACAACTAGTTAAGAATAGATGAGATAGGATCATAACCAATGTGGGCACAGATGTAGCAAATGAATTGTTTGAGTTAGGAAAAATTTTACAGTCTGTGTAACCTGATAGTGTATTTGCAGTTTGAAAATAATCTTTAAAAATAAAAATGGTTTTAAAACAATCTGCTTTCATTACATATATAGAATTATGTTATAGATTTAAGTTAGTCTATTACTTTGTGTATTTGTCTATGTGTGTACATATGAATTTAATTATTTATTTTTAGCAATGTGTTATATTGTGTCTCTATGTGAACAACTGATGTGTTACTTCCAACTGACATGTAGTATTTTACGCTGTGCATGCATCCTATTTTATTTGTATCCTTTCCTAGGAAAGGAAAGTCAGATGGGGGGTACAGCATCCCAGAGAAAATGTGCAAGATATGAGAAAGTGATAGGAAAGGGTGTATACAAGTTTTTAATTATTTTAATTAAAAAAATTGTCCAACTTTAATTCATATTGCATTTGATCTGTACAATTGATTAAACTACATAGTTTTGCAAAACTAACATGTATTGGGTAACATACAAACCATAAGCATCGTTATTGTACTTGGTTACTATAGACTAGACTAATGTTTTGTGGATAAATGTAATTACCAATGTTTGTACCAATCTGAGTCAAAAGCCAGAAATGTTTTATCTTAAATGACAGTTGTCCAATTCACAATTCATTGGCTATGGAGTTGTAGAGATTTGTCTTATTCGCCGATGAAGTTTTTTTTTTTCTTTTCTTCCAAACAATTAATACTTCAAAATTGAAACGTTTCTTAAAGAAATTCATGGCAACATTTATTTCATTTCACAGAAAATATTTTAAGACATTTTTGTAGCAAACGCATATATTATATAGCAAAATGTAACGTTACACACACAGACACACACAATGAAGTAAAAGAGAAAATTCTGATAAAAGTTTTTTGCATGTGGAAGATCCCTTCAGGCTATAAACCAGCAGTGAAAGTTTACTTTTCTCCAGCATTAAGGACACTGTCTTAATACATTTTGAAATGCATTGACTTAGGGAGGCCTGTCATTTCATCAAGAAAAGAGCTAAATGGAGCCCAACTCTTTGGGCAACAAATGGCAAGGTGATTTTTAGTATAGCATTTATTTTTATAAAAGAATGTCATTTCTAAATATCGTGAATGAGACAACAAAGCAAAATATATTCTACATGGTGTTTTCAATGATTTCTTTAGGTAAGGTACTGATTTTTAAAAATTTTACTCCTAGCACTTTGGGAGTCTGAGATGGGCCGATCATGAGGTCAAGAGTTTGAGACCAGACTGGTCAACATGGTGAAACCATGTATCTACTAAAAAATACGAAAATTAACGGGGTGTGGTGACGGACACCTGTGTCCCAGCTATTCAGGAGACTGAGGCAGGAGAATTGCTTAAAACCAGAAGGCAGAGGTTTCAGTGAACCGACATTGCACCACTGCACTCCAGCCTGGATGAAAAAGTGAAAATCCATCTCAAACAAAAAAACAAACAAAAACAAAACTTTACAATGGTGTTTAAAAACACCACAAGCAACATACCCAATACAACTATTCTTCAAGGCATACACTAAATGAAAATTATTGCTGCCTTCGTTCTTCACTTAATAATTAATATTTATTTTTATTTCAGAGTTTTCTGTATATCAAACTTGAAGTGTAGAGGTTTCAAAAAAGTTACAGCTTTTAATGTATGTGCAATTTTCCATTAGAAAATTATTGGACTAGGCATGTGGAATCACAACTGTAATCCCAGAACTTTGGGAGGCTGAGGCGGGCGGCTCACTTGAAGTCAGGAGTTTGAGACCAGCCTAACCAACATGGCAAAAACCCATCTCTATGAAAAATACACCAATTAGCTGGGCATGGTGGTGCATGCCTGTTATCCCAGCTATTTGGGAGACTGAGTCAGGAGAATCGCTTGAACCTGGGAGGTGGAGGTTGCAGTGAGCCAAGATCATGCCACTGCACTCCAGCCTGGGTGATGGAGTGAGACTCTGTCCAAAAAAAAAAAAAAAAAACTTTTTTTTTTAGTTGATATTTCACTAAAATAACACTTTGGTTTATGTAGTGTTGGCATTCACATTCCACTGAGTAATTCCTCTAACTTCATGGAAAGTCTCTCATTTGTTTTCATTTTTTAGAAATTTGTAGGCATTATGTTTTATTTTTCATTTTAGAGTATAAATATTGTATAATTGTTTCCAAATTTATGTTCAGTACTTCACTTGAAGAAAACATTTACTAAATATGTTGTATTTAAATTTTTTGGTGTATAGAGCATTCATATGAAACAGTGGCCATGTCTACATATTTTAGAGAATAATAACTAACTCCTATGTGCAAATGCAGTTTATCAAATAAATTTTTTGTTGTTTTTGTTAGGGTCTTACTCTGTCTCCCACACTGGAGTTCAGTGGCACAATCTAGTCCCACTGCAATCTCCACATCCTGGGTTCAAGTGATTCTCCTGCCTCAGCCTCCCTAGTAGCTGGGATTACAGGTGTGTGCCACCATGCCTGGCTAATTTTTGCATTTTTAGTAGAGACATGATTTCACCATGTTGGCCAGGCTGGTCTCGAATTCCTTACCTCAGGTGATTCACCCACCTCGGCCTCCCAAAGTGCTAGGATTATAGGTGTGAGCCATCATGCCCGGACAAATTAATATTTTTAATCATCTTATTTTCTTCTATCTCTATAACCATTTAAATAAATGCCTTTCCAACAGTATCAAAGAGTTATCATTTTAGTTATATCATATTAGGTTAGGTTTTTCTGAAAATTCAATCTGTTATAATGCTAATATATTTTCAAGCATGATTACTGTAGAGACGTATTTTTAAATTTAATTGTGTTACATATGTATCTTAATGAAGTGTCTTATCTCGACTGGTTTTTCAGTTGATTTTCTTCTAGAGTTGAGGTGGAAAATTCTTTATATTTGCAAATAATCATCATTATATAACTAAATTTCTAATATTTATTCAAGTCTATTATTTTCACCTTTTTAGCTAAGAGCAATGTTAAACTTTTGATGGCAGTTATCCTTTTACTGCCTCTCAATATTATAAATAATGTCAAAAGAGAGTGCAAGAGATGAAAGACAAAGAACTGTTTGTGAAAACAGAGTTTTTTCTTCAAATGATTTTTCATTAGATATCAATATGCTTTTCTTATTTAATACAATAAAATATATGAAATGAGGATCTCAATATTAACTATTCCACAACCCATAAAGGAACCATTTCTTCATGGCACATTTATTATTCTTTTTGCACACTGTAAGCTACTAGGAGGTAATATAATGCTTAGAACTTTTGCATCAATATGTGTAAGTGATATTAATCTGTGTAATACCATTATGTATTTTTGCCATTATATTTTTATTTCAGATAAATTTAACTTTGTAAGTAAACGCCATTGGCAACTTTCTTTATGCCCTGTTATTTCAGACAAGTTAAAACGGTATAGGTTTTACCTATCCCTAAAAGTTTTGTGAGAGAGTGATATGGTTTGGCTAAGTGTCCCCACCCAAATCTCATCTCAAGTTGCCAAACAGTGATGGAGGAGGGACCTGGTGGGAGGTGATTGGATGAAGGGGCAGACTTCTTCATTGCTGTTCTTGCGATAAGTGAGTTCTCACGAGATCTTGTGGCTTAAAAGTGTATAACACTTCTTCTTTCATTTTTTCTCTCTCCTGCCACCATGTGAAGTGGAGTTTGCTTCCCCTTCACCTTCCACCATGAGTGTAAGTTTCCTGAGGCCTCCCCATCCGTGCCTCCTGTATAACCTGTGGAACTGTGAGTCAACTTAACGTCTTTTCTTTGTAAATTGCCCAGTTTCAGGTAGTTCTTTAAAGCAATGTGAGAACAAACTAATACAGGGAGATTTCTTAATATTTATAGTTATAAATGTACTTAGATATTAAAGTTTTTCTTGAATTATTTTTTCATCTTTCTCAGATAATTAGAACAAAATATTCAAATTTACTGAGGTGAATTTGTCGAAAAGTATCACTCTCAAGTATTTAGTTTACTTGATACATGTGCTTACATATCTTTCTCATAAACTGTGAATGTTTCTGGACTTTTCTTCATTAATTTTTATCTATTCATTTTAAATCAGTATTTTTTTTTTTTTTTTTTTTTTTGAGACAGAGTCTTGCTCTGTCTCTCAGGCTGGAGTGCAGTGGCGTGATCTCAGCTCACCACAGCTTGGCCTCCTGGGTTCTCACCATACTCCTGCCTCAGCCTCCCGAGTAGCTGAGACTACAGGCACCTGCCACCATGCCTGACTAATCTTTTTGTATGTTTTTAGTAGAGACGGAATTTCGCCATGTTAGCCAGGATGGTCTCAATCTCCTGATCTCATGATCTGCCCACCTTGGCCTCCCAAAGTTCTGGGATTACAGGTGTGAGCCACCACAGCTGGCCCCAGTAGTTCTTAAATCTATTTGTCATAACAGCTTTCTAGTTGTGTTACTCCATTCTCTCACTGCTGTAAAAAAATACTGAGACTGAGTAATTTGTTAGCTCATGGGTCCACAGGCTGTACAGGTAGCATGGCTGAGGAGGCCTCAGGAAACTTTCAATCATGGTGGAAGGCGAAGGGGAAGCAGGCTGGTCTTACGTGGCTTGAGCAGGAGAAGGAGGAATAGAGAGAAACGGGACCTGCTATACACTACTAAACCACCAGATATCATAATCTCACTCACTATCACAAGATCAGCAAGGGAGAAATTGGCCTTACGATCCAATCACCTTCAACCAGGCCCCTCCTCCAACTCTGGGGATTACAATTCAACATGAGATTTGGGCAGGGACACATATCCAAATCATATCACTAGTTAATTGTTTCTTGTTCATATTTAAAAATTCCTTCCTTTTGTGATTTCTGTTTCTATAAAAGTTCTTTTCAACAACCAAAAGTTAATATTTAATTTTTATTATATTTTTGTTATTATTGAAAATGATTATTATGCCTATAGCTTTTATTGAAAGTAAGTCTAAATTTATACAGATGCCTATAATAAGCATTTGTTTCATTCCATTATTTTGTAATATAGAGTAATCAAATTTTTACTTACCTATCACAACTTACGCAGGCAAATTTAATTTATTATATGCTATTTATGGTGAAATTCTTTATTAAATTTCTTATAATAAGCCATTATGAGAATAAGTAATAAGTGTGACTTGTTTAACTGAGTTGTGAATAATGTTTATCATTTTAATGAGTCAAATATTCCTGGGATATTGTGAGGGGTTTCATTTTGCAAAGATGGACGTAACATTGCCCATCCCACATGTTCTTTTGCTGTGTCACCTTGTCATTCTACAAGCAAGAAGATAAATGAATCAACAAAATGTGGTGGAAGGCGTTATATATAAATTCTTAACCTACATCAGAAAGGCCATGCCTTTCAAGTAGAACACTTGTTTTTTGATTGCTGTGTCTTTTGATACTGCCTCTGGAATCCAGGTGCCACCGTGTGAGAAGCCCAAAGAAAATATAAAATCTGCACTTAGAATTCATTTGAGAGTGCTGTTTGATCCCAGGCTTGAAGTCATCTCAACCCAGGTACCATACATATGAGTGAAAATGTATCTAGATAATCCTACCCCTTAGCTTCTTATACTACCTGCAGTTATTCAAGTCATAGCTAAAGCCCTTTCATCATAGAGTACAGACAAGACATCCCCAATGGGACTTAGAATTCTTCATATGTAGGATCTAAGAGCAAAATGAAATGTAAATTTATATTGCTAATTATAGGTAATTGGTTACAAGTAATATTTATATTTTAGTAGAAAATAATTCTTCAGGAAAGTTAGTTTTACCTTTAACTAGGTAAGAATAATCTAATTGTGAAACTTTTAAAGTAGAAAGGCACATAATTTCTCCTCTGTTTTGTTTTTTTTTTTTTTTCTTTTTCTTTTTCTTTGAGACAGGATCTCACTCTATTGCACAGGCTGCAGTACTGTGGCCCAATCTTGGCTCACTGCAGCCTCTGCCTCCTGGGCTTAAGTAATCCTTTCATATCAGCCGCCTGAGTAGCTAAGACCATGCACACCCACACCTGGCTAACTTTTTTGTATTTTTGATAGAGACAGGGTTTTGCCATGCTACCCAGGCTGGTTTCAAACTCCTGGGCTCAAGCAATCTGCCCACCTCAGCCTCCCAAAGTGCTGGAATTACAGGCATGAACCAATGTGCCCAGTTTGCACTGTTTAAATTAGTGGTTATAGAGTGATTCTGTGTTTTAAAAATCTACACAAGAAAACTTACTGAGTGACTAAGAATAAGACCCTGGTGTTAATCTCAAATGATGAATATCAGTGTCAGCAACACAGAATTATAGGATGTATTTTGAGGATACTTTGCTGCCAAAAACGTATTTTCTACTTTTACATAAAACTACTAGGGAATGGTAATTACTGTGCAATTAATAAGTTTATGTCTCTTAGAACTTTTTATGTTGCTGACACTATTGGGTCCATAGAAATACATGTTTATAATGATAAGATACTAGATGGAGTTGGAGTTCAGAACATAAATATGTCACCTTGGAATAAAGATTATTTGGAGCTAAAGGTACTTTTAAAAAAAATGATAGATGCAAAAAGACCTCTCTGACCCTTCCTTTTATCTTCTTGAATGCAGGAGATAAAACTCTCCTACAGAAGATGTCATCTCTAGAACAAAAGGAAAGTAACATTCTTATCATCAAAGGCAGGAAGTTGAAGCTGCAAGAAATCTTTACAATACAATTTTTAAAACTATCCCTTATCCTCCTACTTACTTCTTCACCCAATTAAGTACCCTAGTCCAAACCCATTTGCCTTGACACGTTTCCACAATGTACTACTCTGTGTTCAACACATACATAAGTGTTTGACTCTGTTTCTTTGGATCTTCATTTTCGCTTAAGGACTACCATGTCATGTAAAACTCTAATTAAATATATTTGTATGTTTTTCTTCTGTTAATTTGTCTTACATCAGTTTAATTCTCGGGCCCAGGGGAAAACCCTAAAAAGGAGGAGAGACAATTTCTCCTCCCCTACGATATAAATTGCAAATAGATGTTGTTTACCTTTACTGCTTAATTGGCTTATTTTATGTGATTCTTTTAGTTTATGTAAAACCCTACTTTTGTTTCACAAAAGAGTAGATAATCTTTTTCCACCTCTTAGAGAGTCAATCACTTAAAATTGCTTCTACTGCAATTTACAACCATCAACAACAAAAAATTTAAATCAGATTGCAATCTGTATATTTTTAACACCCACTTATTGAGGGATCTTTTAGTTGCATAGAAAGGAAGGAAAAAGTACTGCACACTTACAGCTTCCTTTAGTTTTTTACCTAGTCCTTTACTGTTGAGGGTAAACCTACAGGAAAATCAAAAGTAATCAAGAGAATGATAAAAATAAACTCATAGAAAGTGAACAGCAGATAAATGAGGCAATAAAGGAGCAGAATAGCATATATAAACAATATGTGAATATAGTTAGTAAAATTTGAGGAATCATACCACCCTGCACCCATTAACTCACAAAAGAACCAAACGCTATGAAACAACATACCATTAGATAAAAATAAAGTATTATTTAATAATGCTTTAATAAGGCATTATTTATAACTGAGACTTTGGTTGCTCAGATATAAACAGAATATACGTAGGAGGAATAAAAAAAGAAACTCAGGCAACAGCCACCAGAAAGAAAGAAAAAAAAAGAGAGAGAAAGAAAGAGAGGAAGAAAACGAAAGAAGAGAGAAATAGAAGGAGTGAAATAAAAAAAAGAAAGTGGAAAGAAAAGGAAAGAAAAAAACAAAGAGATAAAAAGAGAAGTAGAAAGGAAACGATGGAAAGAGGGAAGAAGGCAAATGGTACAATTACTGAACAACTGACATTGTCTTAACAAGTTAACATGTATCTAATACAGTTATTTACTCAAGAGAAAAAAAAAAAAAAAAAGAAACTTATGTCCATACAAAAATCTATGCATGAATATTCAGAGTTTTGTTATCATTAAAATTGTGAACACTTTAAATAAGCTTAGACATCTATATGTCTAAATAATTTGTTGAATGTCTGTCCAGAGTGATGATATTTAGCAAAAAAAGGAAAGAATGACTAATAAACATAACAACATAAACCTCAAAGTAATTATGTTGAGGAAAGAAGCCAGACCAAAAAAACACATACAAAATTATTTCAAGTATATGAAAATATAGAAAATATGAATTAATTTACATAGAAAATACAAACTAATTTACAGTGATGAAAAGCAGAACTTTTGTCCAGTGTAGATATGTTTCTTATTTTGATGGTGAATAGTTCATTCACACACACATTCCTATTAAATTTTGCAACTTATGATGTGCATTTTATCATGTCAACTATACCTCAAAAATATTGTAAAACTTAATGTTATAGATGTTTATTTTAATATCATTTTCAGAAAAAAATCTGACAGAAAAGTAAGGAAGGCAATTTTGAATTGATGAAAGTACATGGTACTTTGAAGTTTGGCATAAGTGTTCAAAGAAAAAGATCTCACCGAATGTCAGGTTATGCGTAGTAAAAGTCCAACACACAAGCATATACTCCTTGAAATTTCAGAATTATAATAAAAAAAATCCTGAATGGTTTGAGAAAGAAATTAGGTAACCACCAACTAAAAATTAAAATCATATTGTCTACACAGTTTTCGATAATAAAATGGAGAAATATCCTCAACTTTTTAAAAGAAAATGACTTGGGATTTTTCATTAAATAAAAACGAAAATGGGAATCAAATGTGAAGGTAAACAAGAAAAAGTTAAAAAATAAGAAAATTAAGTATTGTGATTCATATACAAATTAAATATTAGACCACATTAAAAGTGTAATGAACTAAATTCTCTGGATTTGGATATACTTTAGTTCTAGAAAGCAGCTGGGGCAGGATGAAGCAGGAAGATAAAGGGTCTGGAAATTACAGCTTTATTTAGTAGAGGGACTGTTCAAATAGAGTGAAGAAATTTGCTCACTGTATGAGCAAAATAATCTTAGTAATCTTAAGTGAGAATATTTAAAAAGAAGGTATGGCCAATTTATGAAGCAAATAGGACAGGTGTTTGAATAATAGACAGTTCAAAAAATTTTAAGTTAACATTTTAGATGTTTTCTCTTGAACTATGTAAGAAAGGAGGCAATGAAGTCATTATACAGAAAATGCCAGTTTATTCATCAGCTGGAATTGTGTATTCAACAATGTTTGCTTAGTCATAATGCAGTAAGCATCGTATTTTCAAAGATTTTTAATTTTGAAAGTCAATTCATCTACAAAGCATGACAAGTCTAATTACATCCATAGAAATAAATACTGAATTATTGTATCTTAATAATTCAAAAAGTCATTGTGTGCCTGAATGTAATTGGAAGCCACCTTGTCTGGGACAAAGAGTAATACGAAAAGTCAAGGAGGTCACCATGGCCTGATGTTCAGCGGTCTAAAGTAGATATAACCAAAAATAGAATGCAATTATTGTAGAGGTGTTAGTATATTTCTATAGGATTACTGGTAATCCTGATTATAGTGTTAGATAACCACATTAAGTATTTATAAAATGCCAGGCATGGTTCTAATTAATTCATATGCATTCTCTCACATAATCCACATAACTGCCTTGAATATAGATAGTTGACTTGACATTACAGAATAGAAAACCAAGACATAGAAAAATTCTTTAGCTTGCTCAAATTCAATACATTGTAAATACACTCCCATATATCTACCTATATCTATATCTATATTTCACTTGTCTATCTGTTTATCTAGACAGCGTGAAAGAAATAAAAGACAGTGAAACAGAGAGAGAGTTTCAGTCAAGAGTTGAATAGTCTATAAAATATGCTAATTTAAATTAACTGAGTTGAATTAGCTGCTAACTAGATAATGTTAATAACATGAATATAGGAAATGAATGATAGTAGAGTGACTATTAGTGAAGTAAGCATTAATGTTCCAAAGATGGGAAGTCAATAGGTAGTTTATATATAGGTAGTTTACAACTATATATGTAATATGTATATGAAGAAAGAGATATGAATCCTTTTATATAGTCATTTAAATCAATAATTATTTTTAATTTTTTTATGTATACACATTATTTTGTTAATATATATAAATTTCATATACTCTTGTTATCCCCAAGCACTGAATAAAGTTTCCTTGCAAATTTGTTTTTAATAACAGGCATCCATGTACATATTTAATAGACAAAATGTGCACAGACACTCACAGGGTCTCTAACTACAATGTAACAAATTTTGTTGGGTCACATGCCAAAAATATATCATTCTGTGCATTTTTTAGTATAGTCAAATAAATATTCTAGTCAGGATATTTTCAAGTTGCTGGAATACTACAGAAAAGGCAGATTTAGTACAATTACCATGCTCACTAGCCTAGTTTCAGAAAGAGTACTTCCTAAAATTTACATTTTCATAGTTCTTGTGGTACTTATGCATTCATCAGACTGTCTACAGAAACAGAGATTGAGTTGTGAAGAATCAAAACAGTAAATAAACTAAATATATTTAAATATGCTAAGCTTGCGAATAGAGGGGTAAAAAGAAAAAATAGGCAGGGAGCAGATAAAACTCTCTTTAGGTTGAAATTTTTAAAATGGCTCCACAAATTTACTGGCATGGAGTCATTTAAGATACGGAAATTTATTAACACTGGCTTTTACTACAAATTGCTTAAAGCTGCTTATACATATACACAAAGCAGTTAATGATTTGCAGAGTTTCTACCGTAAATGCAAGTCACTTTTACACAAGATTTAGATTCTGACACTATGAGAATTTGCTAAATGACAGAGGTGTGCCTTTCCTTTCCTTCATGGTTTGCTATAGAAATATGTCATTGTATTTTCTGTAAATACTAAACACTCTTAAAAACATATTTATAATGACTTCTCATTTTTGCAAAGAAAATATTTTTAAGAAACATAAAAACTTGTCTTTGCAAGGAATGTCAGACTTCAAAGATGTTTACTTTATTGACTCAAACATAACAGTGTCATAAAAGAGCTCTACCCTTCCATCTTTTAGAAACAAAAGATGAAATACATAAGTGTTTTTACATTGATTAAACTAATAACCTAGATTATATCTGTATAAATGAAACATGAATATATGGCAAACACTTTTTTTCTGCAGATTTCATGGTCCATAGGAAGGCTCTCTAAAGTTTTCAGTCTTCAAATTTCTTGTATTTGTGACAAAAAAAGGAGTCTCTCTTATTATTCTCTTATTATTTGATCTCCCTCTGTTCTACATCTCAGTCACTACCCTCTCACATAAATTTTTATTTATTCACAAAATTAGAAGGAAGGGGCAGCTATTTAAAAATATATTTAAGTCTTTCAAATTTAAAGTAAATATAATGAAATATTGCTATAGCTTTGGTGAAAGGATGGGGATGAAGATATAACTGTATCTCTGCCACTTAAATTCTTATACTATTGTTAAAAACTGGTCATTTCTGTTCACATCCTCCTTGTCAGGAATTTATCATGTTGACACTTCTGGCGTCAATAGGAGAAAGCATGTTTGGCCTAGCTTGGTCACCATATGCCTACTTAAAATTCAGGAGCATTTACTAAATAGAAAAAAGAAGACATTGCATGTGGAATAGTAATAAGCTCTGCCTCTGCTACCCAAAGATCCATGAATACTTTTGTAATTGCACAAACTTAACCTTCCATCAAATGAAAAAATCTAAAGTTTGATAATAATGATCACATCTTCACCTAAGTTTAAGATTTCTAAGTGTTGTGCAGACTTCTTCATGAGTTTAGATGCAGCTATTTGTAGTCTACTGACTTATAATAGAATGGAAATTATAACTAATATCCAACTATGCTGTATGAACAAGGTATGCACAATAAAAATTTTCATTAAGAGAACAAAAGAGTAAGAAACACCCAACAGTCTCTTGTTCATAGGAGTTATAAAATACCATTGGGCAGGAATTTTGAAAAGTCCCTGCTTTGGCAGTAGAGCAAGATATTTGTGGACAAACTGGTTTTGCTCTCTGGGTCAACTTTGTTTTCTGCTATGTTCCATAGCCCCTGGCTTTGCTTACTGGAAGAATTCTTCTCGCTCAATCTCATCTGCAGGCACGTCAGAAATATAAGGCTGCGCAGCTTTCCCAGCAGGCTTCCATCTGGTGCAGGTTTAGAGCCCAGGGTTTGCTTTAAAATTTGAACAACTCTTATATTTTGCAGGCCAGACTTGTGGTTTCTTTGGCAATATAAGACTCTAGAAACTGATCTGGCTTTGGACCTATTTCCTTTCATTCAGTTCTTCGGGCAAATGAACATAGTCAAAGGGCTTGTCTAGACAAAACACTGACTGCTTCTTGCCTACCATCAATGCCTTTGTGCTGATCCCTTTCTTTCATCTTTCTTAAATTAATGATGGCAAACTTTAGGGTATCTAAAATTACTGACTTCTGTGGGAAGGTAACATCTTATACCTGGTATTTGGCTTTGGACTGCCTCCAATTGACTGTGACAAATACTCAGCCCTTAAAACCCCTTGCTGTATTATCTCTTGCTAAGGCTACGTCTCCATAGCCACGTATTACAGTAAGCCTCACTTAATTTTCTTCTTAAAGTAATATGTTCAAGTCAAAAGCAGAAGCCAGCATACAGTTATATTTTGAGGCTTACAAACTAGTTCTACTAATGCTCAACCTCTTAGTAACATGGATAGCCACTGAAAATAATACAAATTTCAGTTTCACCAAATATTTTTGCAATAGACTAACAAGCAACTTGGGCTCTTTGCCTTATGCCACCAATAACCAGCCAATACCTTAACTTTAACTCATTTTTGGTATCATCTACCATAGCAGCCTGGATTCAGGACAATAAATAAAAGGAATTTTAAGTGTTTTAAATTAGAAAACATTTTGCTGGAAAATATTATATATTCATCATATTGTTGAAAGTGATAAAGGACCAGGCTGTAGACAGGGACACCATGAATGAATCCTATAAAATATTATTACCCATCAAATAAGGTTCCACCTGTCAAGCCAACACAAGAACCCTGAATTTAAGACCCCTTTAACTATTGCTGACATAAAAGGATAAAAAAAAATAAGCCCAAACCACTGCTTCAGAACGAAGTTGAAGAAGGACAATGGTGATTGCAACAGTGGCAAAGGGTAATCTGATGTCTCCAAAACCTTGCATAACAGCAGAAAAGTTGCAGAAAGAAGAGGAAAATAACCTCTATGTTAATTGTGCCTTCCATGTCTTGTATAAATGCATCTAAATCTGTGAAAGCCTTATTTATATTCAGAACTCTAGCCAGCCACAACGTTCATGGAAGTGCATGAACATGGGAAGTGCAGTTTTCAAACTTTAAAACATCTGTGGTATATGAAGGCATCGTGGAAGGAGTGTGGTGTGGCATATCACAATCATCTCCACATTTTATATATTTGCCTGTTCAAAATCCATGAAAATGTTTCTACTGAAACTTCAAAAGAGAACCAGTAGTAATAAAGCATACTTTTCCCTAGCACACATAATTGCAATAATTATGAAAGCACACTCAAGCTTGTATCCATAGGAGAGATCCAAAATCTTATTTGGCATTTTATCCATATCTAGGTGGCATTATATACTCTTCTAGGTATTCTGAATTATTATTTTATAGAATGCAGATCCACTAAAATAACCTAGATTATATAGGAGAAAAAGGTAAGAGAAAAAATGATATAGTTAATATTTATAATTGTCTTGTAAACATCAGAGAGAAGAATAATACATATAAGTACTACATTCATATATACCATGTAAAGTTATTTAGTGTTGCACTGTACCATCTTATGTGATATCATTAATATCACTTGTGTTACATATATTTGTTACGGAAACTGTTTTGAAGAAAGAAGCACTTCTTTCTAATTTGGAGAAACACATACTCATTATTGGTTTTATTTTTATGTTATCTCCTTATTGACTAGAGTAAAAGTAACCTGTACTTAATCCTTCTCAATCTTATTTGGTGTTGCCCATAACCTCAAAATTGTCAGTGTTTATTCTGACAGTATGGGATCAGGCTAGGTGCCTGTATAAATAAAAGAAAGGGTCCAAAGTCAGTAATAGAAATGTAACCTTTACCTTGTTGGTAATATCTATAATGACTTGTTTTTCTGTCTTAATAGCCTGCACTTTACTTTTCCTAGGACATTCACATAAACAATTAACTTTTCCTGTATCTTTTTCCAAAGAGGAAATGAATATCACAGTGTTACACTAATGGTTTCATGATGAAGATGTACAGTTGCAGTATAGCCTAGAGTTTAGTACATTTGTGGATGCTGCTTTACCCAATTTACTGAACCACTTCTGTAGACTGAATGCTTGTATTCTCCAAAATTTTTTATGCTTGAAGTCTAATCCCCAATGGGATAATATGTGGACGTCTACCTCCCCAGTGAGGTAAGGCCTTTGGGAAATAATTCTGCCATGAGAGTGATTCCCTCATAAATGAAATGAGTGCCCTTATAGGGAAGGATGAGAGAGATTATCTCTCTCCAGGCCATGCAAGCATACAGGCAGAAGGTGAAGTCTGCAAGCCAGAAAGCAGGTTGTTACTAGACACTACATATTTTGGAGCTTTGATCTTGGACATCCAGAATTGTGAAAAATACACGTTTGTTGATTAATAAAACACCCAATCTGTATTATTTTTGTTATAGGAACTAGAACACACTAAGCCACCAATAATGCCAACTTGGGGGAAGTGAGAATAATGGAAAGTCTCTGTTTGGTGCTGGCTACACTTAAAAGAGTAATCTCTCCCCTCTCCCAGGCTATTAAAGCCAGAAAAATGGAAACTTGTAATAAAGAACCTTGGGAAAGACATAGGTTGATAGTTCATTGACTACTAAGCCCGAGTCCAACATCTTAGTATATATTTTTGATTCATACAGTGATAGAAAAAGAGAGATAAATTCTTCATAATAAACATAATGAATTTGAGGATTTATTCAATGTGTCAATTATGAAATTATGAATAAGATGTTATGGTTGTAGAAAGGAGAACATTCTATTTCTGAATAATATGGATGCTTAAAATAAAATCTGATAATGCCTTTGATGAATATGTTCTCATTTGTGGGAGAATCTTCCACCTCATCCCCATTCCACAATAATATATTTATTGACACAACATTTACATTGTTACATATTCTCAGAAATCATCAATCTGATATTTCATCAAATATATTAAAAATAGAAAAGGTTATGAACTAATGTAGATTTGGAAATAACATTTCTCTATTGCAGTGGCCTAAATTTATCAGCCACAATTTTTGAATTGTTTCTTTTCAGCCTTAGTAACTGCTTTGTTTTCAGATAAACAGCCCAGCACAAATGCAATAATGTAAGGTAGGTGTCAGTTCAGAGCATGCTGTTTAAGTTTGGGACTTCTTAGTTTTTACACTCTATGAATTACATAGGCAAAAGGGTTTCCATGACTAACTTCTACTTTCTAGCCAGTTTTATTTCAGAAGAGCAGTCTTGATGGATCAGGTACATCCTGCTAAAATTTCCTTGGCTACCTTCCTGCTCGTAAAATAACCTTAGCATGTTTACAAGGAAATTTATTAGTTCAACATTTACTTAGGTGTCCCCATGGAAGAAGGGAATAAATTATATGCCTGCTGTGGTTTTCTTTTTTTTTTCTTTGCAGGTACCTTGGGGAGAAGAACAGATAGAAAACTAATTAATTACATTGGACACTTTCCAAAATAGTGAGAGATTATACATATTCTGCATATTAGTAGAATTAAGACATATTCTTCATTAGACATATTATTCCACCCGTCCTGTTTCATTATTAGTTTCTTTCATATGTTTCTGCATGTTAAATCTTATTAAACCATATAATGTTGCTTCTGAATTAAAAAAAAAACTTTTTTCAGTGAAAGAAATAATAAAAAAAGAAACTGAGCCCATGTGATTTACCAGTCTTATATGCGAAATCAGCCAGAAAATATGGCCCTGTGTTTTATTCAAATGTTAGAAGCTTCTAGCTTGCAAGACTACAAGGTTCTATTTCTCAGGATACTGTACATTTTCTGACAATAAACAAAGTAGAGTTCTGTTCTTCCCATTTTCATATTTCATAGATTTGAAACCTGCTTAGAACTGAATGTTTGTGTTCCCTGGGAATTCAGATGTTGACATTCTAACCCTTAAGATGACAGCGTTAGGAAATAGGGCCTTTGGGAGGTGATTACCTTGTGATGGTGGCTCCTTCATGAATGAGATTCCTTTCATAAAAGAGACCCACAAGAACTACCTTACCTTTTCACCACATGAGAACACAGTGAGGGGACATCATGCATGAACCAGGAAACAAGCCCTTACCAGACACCCAAACTGCTGGTACCCAAACCTTGAACTTTGAGAAATAAACTGTTATTGTTTATAAATCACCACTCAGTTTATAATATTTTGATATAGCAGCCCAAACGGACTAAGACAAAGTCCAAATTTTGGAACTGGGGATGACTTTTGTAACAATTATATTTTCTTAATTACTAGTATTATTTTTATTATTCCTCCCCGTGGTTGTAGAATCTGCTGATACCATGATGTTACAACCCCAAAGAGAAATCCTTCCATTCTGGATCACAATAATTGTTTCACCGTTGTTGGAAGTTGAGCCTTCTGCTGAGCTATTTTGAGGTCTTCATGACAGAGCTAATAGAAAATATGTGCAATTATATCTAGAATCCTGAAGATCAAAGAGGAAGGAAGGTTTCTTTCATATGGTGAAATTGCAGAGATGGGTGAATAGAATATATACAAACTCAGGGACTCCTGAGTTTCAATATTATATCATGTCAGCTGTGCTATGGACTAAGTGTTTGTGCCCCCCGCCACCCCCTGCTCTGAATTTATATATTGAAGCCTTAATCTCCAATGTGATGGTATTTACCCTTGGGAGGTGATTAGATTTAGGTGAGTTCAAGAGTGCATAGTCCCCTTGATTAGATTATTGCTCTTGTAAAAGGAGGAAAAGATATGAGATCCCTTTCTCTTCATGCTCACACCAAGCAAAGACCATATGAAGGCATAATCAGGAAGAGAACTCTCATTGAGAACCTAACCATGGTGGCACTCTGCTCTCAAACTTGTAGCCTCCAGAACAGCAAGAAATAAATGTTTGTTGTTTAAGCCACCTAGCCTATGGAAATCTTTTGCAGCAACGTGAATTAAGTTAAAGTGATAAAAGTTAGGGCAACTGTTTATATTTGGTAGTAGTTTTCCGTGTTCCATAATCTAGTGCGATGCTCTGTTGTACCTCACCTGTCAGATTATAATGGGGCTGATTTTCCTCCTCATCAGCAACAAATAGTTAAAGTACAGGCAACAGAAGTCACAGCAGTTCATTGCATTGCTCTTTCTAGGGCATTGATGCTGAAGTGAGAAAGGGAGAGAGAGAGGTATTGAGGGAGGTGGAGCTGCCTGTTCACAGCTATAATGATAAGGGCAGTACCTAGTGATGATAGTAACAGTTTTCTGGCCAGATTGTCTCTGTAGTCAGTGTAATATCTTTTTTCCAGTTTCTTTTTTTTTTTTTTTTTTTGAGACGGAGTCTCGCTCTGTCACCCGGGCTGGAGTGCAGTGGCCGGATCTCAGCTCACTGCAAGCTCCGCCTCCTGGGTTCACGCCATTCTCCTGCCTCAGCCTCCCGAGTAGCTGGGACTACAGGCGGCCGCCACCTCTCCCGGCTAGTTTTTTGTATTTTTTAGTAGACACGGGGTTTCACCATGTTAGCCAGGATGGTCTCGATCTCCTGACCTCGTGATCCGCCCGTCTCGGCCTCCCAAAGTGCTGGGATTACAGGCTTGAGCCACCGCGCCCGGCCATCCAGTTTCTAAACCTACTAATCTATATTGACATTAGTTACATGATCCACTTCTTTACACCCATAAAACCCTTATTGATTTAAGAAAACCAGTGTTAGCCTTTATTGTATGTAAAAGATAACTCTGATTGAAAATCATTTTGTGTACTGTGTGGCTTTTGAAAATATTGTTGCCGGGCACAGTTGCTCACGCCTGTAATCCCAGCACTTTGGGAGGCCGAGGTGTGTGTATCACGAGGTCAGGAGTTCAAGACCAGCCTGACCAATATGGTGAAACACCATCTCCAATAAAAATACAAAAATTAGCCAGGTGCAGTGGCAAGTGCCAGTTATCTCAGCTACTCAGGAGGCTGAGCCAGGAGAATTGCTTGAACCTGGGCAGCAGATGTTGCAGTGAGCTGAGATCATGCCACTGTACTCCAGCCTGGGTGACAGAGTGAGACGCTGTCTCAAAAATAAATAAATAAATAAAATAAAATAAAATGAGAAAAAAGAAAGTGTTGTTGCTAAAAATATTTTTTTTTTCCTTCATACATACCTATTTTCTTCTTTCTGGAAGCATTTTTATAAGCATGTATAACTGCTTTGATTTGATTTAATGTATTCTGCTTTATAATTTTTTTAATTTAGTATTATCTTAATTACTTTATTCTTCCCCCATGTAACTTCATTAGAAGGATAAGAGAAATATTGAATTATTTGGTATCTTAATGTCTTTATTCAGATTTTTCATATTTTGCTTATATCACCTGCATTTTGGAAGAATATTTAACTTCTTTTCTCAAACTTAGATTTTCCTTATCATCTATGTTCATAGTGCTATTCAACCAATTAATTAATTTTTCCCCAAATTTAGAAAAATATGGTAAAGTGTCAAAAATTAGCTTATTTCTACTATGTAGCAACTTATTTTAACTATTTATAGATATGAGTTACAAGATTATTAGAACACTTAAAATTTTTGATTTCTCACTTCAGACTTTTTTTTAAAGTTAAACTTTCTGTTCTTTAATTTTGGTACTCATTAATTTGGTTTTCTAAATTTATAATTTTAGGAGATTTTTGGGTAATTGAAACAAGAAAAAAATCACTGTTTCCTTGTTTGTAAATGTAGGATTTAATTGTAGTAGTATATTTAGTAACATATTTATATGCCATTTACAGTGTATAAATAAATAATAGTATATAGAAATACATTTAGGATTCCAATTACAAAACTTTTTATGTACTGGACTTCCAAATTAAGTAATACTATACATTGAGATTTCCTCTCTCTGGTCACAATGTTAGCTGAAACTTACGGATGGTAAATTAAAAACAGGTTAGTGCAACTTATTTATAATGTGGTATAATTTAAGGTATAAATGCTGTGTTTGCAACATACGAGTGTGCATTTGGTTTAATTTCTTTTGAATGTCTTGCTAGATTGTTTTACAATGGGTGCCTTGCTCCTAACTTCATATGTATTCTAGACCAGTGTGCTTCATATTTTAATCTATATACAAACTATCTGGGATGTTATTACATTGAGAATATTGATTCAGTGTTTCTGTTATGGGACCAAGATTATTAGTTCTAAAACATGCTCACATAATGGTGATGCTGGGAACATAGATAACATAGATTACACTTTGAATGGGAGGGATGTACTAGGCATTATGATTACAATTATTTAGGCCTTTAAGAATATCATCATATGTATTTATTTGCAACGGAGTTTCACATAAAGGACTTCTTGTCAGTGATATTTTTGTTAATGCTGTTAGAACTTCGTTGTAAAGTTGTGATGCTTACCTGACTAGAAAAAAGTCAACTCCATTCCCCTGTGACTTGCAGGATCCACAGCTAATCTCAACGATCTGTGTCACCTTCTGCTCAGTTTTTATTGGAGTGTTCAAATAATAACTCTTCATGTTTTCTAAACCTAGTGGTCCTCCAGTCCCTCCTTTTGTGGTTCAAAAGGTAGCTGGAAAGCATTGTTAATTTTTGGTATTGTTACTTCTTATATTGACAGTTTGTTTAAATTCCATGAAAAATGAACCTTCTCTTAAATTCACCTTTGGAGTAATTGATCTTTTTAAGACTAAGAGAAGTAGCTTCTCTCTATTGTCCATGGGAAGGTGAATGGATGTGTAGCAGCTGTGCAGCATAGGTATCCTAGTTTCTCGATTTTGAGACCTTCAGATTTCAAGTCCCTTTTAGAAATTCTTATTTAACTAGTTGCATTGTCATGAATCTGGCCCCAGGTACATTAGCATTCATGTGTCTCAGCTCTAATTTCTATGACCTGTGCTTAGGAATTTATCCTGGGGCTTCCACTGGAGTTACTGTTTTCCATTTATATTTTTATCTTCCTATGCTCTCCTACAAAGAGCTGGAGATGTTTCAGGATCCATTCTGTTATACTGGGATCCTAAGTCAGAGCATTAGCCAAACTGATAGTTTATGTATAAAGCAGCTCAACACTTTTTAAAACTTTTTGGAGAATATCTTTACTACTGTCTCTCAAGATATAGAGTCGAAGGGAGAGCTAACCGTATTGTGTTGATAGATCTGCTTTTTGTCTTGCTCCCAATTTTATCATTGCTCTTTTTTATTAGTTGACTATAAACTTAAGGTTCCTGGCATTGATCTTATTCTATATTTGTCTTCTCCAGAGCTCATTTTGAACTGTGACTCTCTGTTCTTCTCTTTCTGCCAATCTGTTTCCATCTCATTCTTTTAGCTATATATCTGTTTACATGTAATTTATTTGTTTACTGTGTAATATTACAAATATGCAATATCAAAGTAGAAAGACAGTTATAATAAACCTGTAAAGGCTCCTCACCCAGAATAATTAACTATCAGTAATTTGGAGCTCTAGCTTTTTCCACCCATTTTGTGTCTTTGTTAGGTTTTTATGGCTGAAATATTTTAGAACAAATCCCTTCCATCCTACCATTAACCCTTCTCAATCAGTTTACATCTTTGAAAAAAAAAAAAAAAACTGTTTTATTACATAGGAGCAATACTATCATCACCCATAACAAAATTCAAAATATTTTATTGGTATCACTTGATATCCATTTCATTTTATTTCCAAATTGTTGGAAAACATTCTTTCACATGTTCATTTGTTTGCACCAGCATTTAAATTATTCACTCCTTTGTGATGTTAATTTGAAATTCTACTCATAATATGCCTATGAGTAGGAGTTAAATGTTACTTCTGGTGGTTTGATTCAGTTTTGGTTAAAATGTTTTGGTTAGCAACACTTTAGGAGTGGTGCTATGAACTTCGTATTTTGTCCCATCACAGAGAATTGTCTCATTTTTAGTGATGTTAAGCCCAGTTATTGGATGTATAAAGTTTTCTGTAAGCGCTTTGTAAAATGCTCTGTAAAACAGTTGCACGTTAAGAAGTTTTGTTTAAGTTAGTTTTTTGTTAGAGCTTTCAAAATCATTATTTTCTAATTCTTTCCATAATTAGTAGCTGGACTTCTGTAGAGAAGACTTTCTCTTATCAAACAGAGCTTATTTTGAAATACAGTTATTTCAGAAAAGACAAGATAAACTTTTAATTATTTTTCTTTGATTGCCAATTTTAAGGTTACAGCATTTGGTGACCTAGTTAACTGTTCATAGAGGAATTGGATTTTTTATGTATTCAATTTATTGAATAGATGTTAGTCATTCTTTTCAATGCCCAGACAACCTTATCATGGGCTAAGGGGACGGACCCCTTTAATCTCTCTGTGATAAGTCACTTGCTTTGTGGCATAAGATGTTCCAGGTTAATTTCATATATCCTGATGAAAACGCAGAGTTTGTTATTTCATTAAGGATTTTTGGCTCTTTTAAGTGGGAGAATATATCTGGGGTCCACAACAGAGGCATTAGTTATTCTTATTGCTACTGAGCCTTGATTTCATCTTGATGTTTACATGTGCAGCGATAACAATTTTTGAAAACAATATGAGATCCTATAACTTTCAAAATTAAGAGTTTACTGAATTTTTTTTATATTATATTTTCTTATCTCATGTCACGCTTATATACTGGTTCTGAAGAGCTTTAATAGAATTACGCATTTGCCTCATTAATCTCTCTCTACATATATTATATATATATACACAATATACAAAACATATATTTTTCTAAATAAGTATATAACTGCTAAAAATAAGACTGTGACTTGAAATTAACAATTTTCTTGCAACAATATTTTTCTCAGAATATATAGTGTTTTATATATGACTTAAAATGATTCTTTAGGTGTTTATGTCAGACATTAATTTCAGATATTAGGAGATGCTTTTTTCTTTGGTAATCAACTGACTTTTTGAATATATAAATTCTGTAAGAATCCAAATTTAAATCTTTTTATTGAATTATATTTCTAAAAATCTTTTACTAACTATGTCTTTCCCATTTTATTGCCAGTCTCTAATCATAAATTATCATCATTTTAAAAATTATCCTTCCACTGATGTTTTTCAAGTATATTCTAAATATGCTTTCTACAATATATCCTAAACATTCCAATTTCATTTTATCAATTTTAGAAAATTTCACATTTCAGATGCATCATAGTGTATTCGACCAATTCCAGTTGATTGACATTTAAATATTTCCAATCTTTTACTATTAAAAATGCTAAAATAACAATACAAAAATATCTGCATTTTTTTCTACTGTATCTTTGGATTATATTTATACATTTAGGATTGCTTAGTCAAAATATAAAACAGTACATTAAGTGATATGTACAGAGAGTTCCCATTTCCTCTTGGCATTTTTTTTCTTTCTTTTTTTTGGGGCAGTTGGGGGATGGAGTCTCGCTCTGTTGCCCAGGCTGGAGTGCAGTGGTGTGATCTCTGTTCACTGCAAGCTCCGCCTACCAGGTTCACGCCATTCTCCTATCTCAGTCTCCTGAGTAGCCTGGACTACAGGCGCCCACCACTAGTCCCGGCTAATTTTTTGTATTTTTAGTAGTGACGGGGTTTCACCATGTTAGCCAGGGTGGTCTTGATCTCCTGACCTCGTGATTCACCCGCCTCGAGCGTATCCTGGCTATTGTGAATAATGGGGTAATAAATATAGGAGTGCAAATATCTCTTTGATGTACTGATTTTATTTCCTTTGAATATATACCCAGTAGCTGGATTGCCAGTTCATATGGTAGTTATATTTTTAATTTTTTGAGGAACTTCCCCACTGTTTTTCATAATGGCTAATCTAATTTACATTCCCACCCAAACTATGCAAGAGCCTTTTGTTCTCCACATCTTCACCAACAGGTATCTTTTGTCCTTTTGGTAATAGTCTTTCTAACAGGTGCAAGGTGATATCATGTTGCAGTTTTCATTTGTGTTTCCCTGCCAACTACTGATGTTAAACACTTTTTTTCATGAGCCTGATGGTCATCTATATGTCTTCCTTGAGAAATATATATTAAGTTCCTTTGTCCACTTTTAAATTGAATTATTTGCTTGCTTTTGAGTTGCTTGAGTTCCTTTAATATTTTCATTATTATTATTATTATTATTATTATTATTATTATTATCATTTGAGACAGGGTCTTGCTCTGTCACCTGGGCTTGTGTGAAGTGGTGCAATCATAGCTCACTGCAGCCTTAACTTTCTGGGCTCAAGCAATTCTCCCATCTAAACCTCCTGAGTAGCAGGGACCACAGGCCAGCACAACACCACCTGGCTAATTGTTTTTTTTATTTTTATTTTTTATTTTTATTTTTGTAGAAAAAGTGTTTCCGTATGTGACCCAGCCTGGTCTCAAACTCCTAGACTCAAGTGATTCCCCCTCCTGGGCCTACCAAAGTGCTAGGATTACAGGCATGAGCCACCGAAGCCTGCCAATATTAACCTCTTATCATACATATAGTTTGCAAATATTTTCTCCCATTCTGTAGACTGTTTCATCATATTGTTGAGTATTTCATTTGCTGTGCAGAAGCTTAGTGTATTTAGATAAATAATCCCATTTGTCTATTTTCACTTTTGCTGCCCATGCTTTGAGGATTGCATCAAAAATGCCTGCCCAGACCAAGATCACAGTTTTCCCCCTTGTTTTCTTCTAGTGATTTTATAGTTTCAAGTCCTACATGTCAGTCTTTCATCAATTTTGAGTTAATAATTCTTTTAGCCATTTTGAGTAAGATAAGAGCCTAATATTATTTTTCTGCATGTTGACATCCAGTTTCCCCAGCACCATTTATTAAAGAGACTGTCCTTTCCCCAGTGGGTGTATTTGATGCCTTTGTCAAAAATAAGTTTCCTGTAAGTACATAGTGTAATTTCTGGATTCTCAATTATATTCCTTTAGGCTATGTGTCTTTTTTTATACCATTACCGTAGTGTTTTGGTTACTATAACCCTGTAGTACATTTTGATGTCACATATGGTAATACCTCCAACTTTGTTCTTTTCACTCAAGATTGCTTTGGCTATTCAGGGTTTTTTGTGGTTCCACACAAATTTTAGGATTGTTTATCTGATTCTGTGAAGAATGTCATTGGCATTTTGTTGGGATTGTGTTGAATCTGTAGATCACTTAGAATACTACGGGAATTTTAACAGTATTTATTCTCCCAATTAATAAACACAGAACAAGCTGTAATTTACTTGTGTCTTTTTTTTTAACATTTCAATCGTTTTGGGTGAACAGGTGATACTTGGTTACATGGATAAGTTCTTTAGTGGTGATTTGAGAGAACTTGGTGCAACTATCACCCAAGCAGTGTACACTGTACCAACGTGTAGTTTTTCATCCCTCACCTCCTTCCCACCCTTCCCCCAGATCCCCAAAGACCATTGTATCATTCTTATCTTTGCATCCTCATAGCTTAGTTCCCACTTATAAATGAGAACATACGACGTTTGGTTTTCCATTCCCGAGTTACTTCATTAGAATAATGGTCTGCAAATGCATCCAGGTTGCTGGGAATGCCATTATTTTGTTCCCCTTTATGGTTGAATAGTTTTCCACGATATATGTGTGTGTGTGTGTGTGTGTGTGTGTATGTGTGTGTGTATATATATATCTCATATATATGAGAGATATATATCACATATATGGCATATATATATATATATATATATATGCCATTTTTTAAATCCACTCATTGATTGATGGGCATTTGGGCTGGTTTCATATTTTTGCAATTGCAAATTGTGCAACACATGAAAATGTGTGTGCAAGTGTCTTTTTCACATAATGACCTATTTTCCTAGGGGTAGATAAACAGTAGTGGAATTGCTGGATCAAATAGTAGATCTACTTTTAGTTCTTTTAGGAATCTCCATACTGTTTTCCATATTAGTTGTACTAATTTACATTTCTACTAGCAGTGTAAAAGTGCTGCCTTTTCACCACATCCATGCCAACATCTGTTATTATTATTTTTTGATTACGGCCACTCTTGCAGGAGTAAGGTTTTGTGGTTTTGGTTTGCATTTGATTTTGATTTGCATTTCCCTAATCATTCATGATATTGAGCATTTTTTCATATATTTCTTGGTCATTTGTGTATCTTCTCTTGAGAAGTATCTATTCAGGCCCTTAGCAGACTTTTTGATGGGATTATTGGTTTTTTTCTTGCTGATTTGTTTGAGTTCCTTGTACATTCTGGATATTAGTCCTTTGTTGGATGCATACTTTGCAAAAATGTTTTCCTACTCTGTGGGTTGTCTTTTTACTCTGCTCATTATTTCTTTTGCTGTGCAGAAGCCTTTTAGTTTAATTAAGCCCCATCTTTGTTTTTGTTGCATTTGCTTTTGGGTTCTTGGTCATGAACTCTTTGGGTCTTTAATTTTTCCTCATTGTTTTACAGTTTTCAGTGTAGAGAACTTTCCACTTGATTAAATTTATGCCTACGTATTTTATTTTTTGCAGATTTTGTAAATGACATTTTTTTTTCTTTTTCAAGTAGTTTACTACTAGTGTATTAAAATGTTACTGATTTTTGTATGATAATTTGTATCCTGAAAATTTACTGAATGTGTTTACTAGTTCTACCAGCTTTTTAGTGGAAAGTTTTAGTATATAAAAGGCCATGTTGTCTACAGACAAATTCAATGTAACTTCTTTATTTCTAACTTGCTTGCTTTTATTTCTTTCCTTTGCCTAATTTCTCTATAACATAAGAGTACTATACTAAATAAAAAATGGAAAGACTGGCTGGGCGCAGTGGCTCATGCTTGTAATCCCAGTACTAGTACTTTGGGTGGATCACCTGAGGTCAGGAATGATCCAACATCACTCCTGGAGGAGAAACCCCATCTCTCCTAAATATACAAAATTAGTCGGGCGTCGTGATGCCTGGCTGTAATCCCAGCTACTAAGGAGACTGAGACAAGAGAATTGCTTGAACCCAAGAGGCAGAGGTTGCCGTGAGCCGAGATTGCCCCCATTGCACTCCAGCCTGGGCAACAAGAAGAGCAAACCTCCACCTCAAAAAAAAAAAAAAAAAAAAAAAAAAAGGGAAGAAAAAAAAATTGTCAAAAGCGAGCATGCATGTCTCTTTCCTGATCTTAGAGGAAAAGCTTTACCTTTCTCACCCCTTGAATATGATGTTACATTTCATTTTTCCTTGTATGACTTTTATTATGTTAAGGTACATTCTTTTTGTACCTAATTTGTTGAAGAGTTTTCTCATGCAAGGATATTAAATTTTGTCAAATTATTTATTTGCGTCTATTGAAATAATCCTGTGTCCTTTAATTTGTTAATGTATATACATTTATGTATTTACACATGTTGAACGATGCTTGTGTCTCTGGAATAAATCCTACTGGATTGTGAAGAACGATCTTTTCAGTGAGCTGTTTAATTTGCTTTGCTAGTGTTTTGTTTAGGATTTTTGCATCTAGGTTCTTCAGGGATATAGACCTGTAATTTTTTTATTTCCTCAATTGTGGCTTTAAATGGCTTTGGTATCTGGGTAATGTTGTCCTCATAAGATGAGTTCAGAAGGGCTATTCTTTGATTATTTGCAACAGTTTGAGAATACTTGATATTAGTTCCTTTTTAAATGTTTGGTAGAATTCAGTGGCTTGCACCTCTAATCCCAGCACTTTGGGAAGCCAAGGCAGGCAGATCACTTGATGTCAGGAGTTCAAGACCAGCCTGACCAACTTGGCAAAACCCCATCTCTACTACAAATACAAAAATTAGCCAGGCGTGGGGACGCACGCCTGTAATGCCAGCTATTTGTGAGGCTGAGGCTAGAGAATTGCTTGAACCTGGGAGGTCGTGGTTGCAATGAGCAGAGATTGTGCCAGTGCACTCCAGCCTGGGCAACAGAGCAAGACTCCATCTGAAAAAAACAAAAAAAATTGTTTGGTAGAACTCAGCAATGAAGGCATCTGTTGCTGGATTTTTCTTTTTTTAAAATTATGTATTTAGTCTTCTTACTTGATATTGGTCTGCTCAGATTTTTTATTTTATTTTAAATCAACTTTGGTAGAGAGCATAATTCTAGGAATTTATCCACCTCTATATGTTCCAATTTTTGGCACATAATAGCTTACAATAGCTTCTTCTGAACCTTTGTATTACTGTGATATCAGTTGTAATATCTCCTTTTTCATTTCACTTATTATAGTCTGCTTTTTTTCTTAGTCTTACTAGAGATTTGTCAATTTCATTTATTTTTTCTATGATTTTTCTAGTCTTTACTTCATTGATTTCTACCTTGATCTTAATTATTTCCTTCCTTCTACTGACTTTGGGTTTTATTTTCTTGTTTTTTTCTAGTTTCTTGAAGTGCACAGTGAAGTAGTTTGAGATCTTTAGTTATCTCATGCTTTTGGTATGCTGTGTTTTCATTTTTCTTTGAAAAATATTTTAATTTATTCATTGATCTGTTGATTTTTCAAAAGTCTGTTGTTTAATTTCCATGTATTATAAATTTTCTGAAATTTCTCCTGTTAATAATTTCTTCTTTTATTCCATTGTGGTCAGAAAGGATACTTGATATAATTTCAACCTTCTAAAATTTCCTAAGTCCTGTTTTGCAGCCAAACATTTAATCTATCCCAGAGAATGTTTTATGTGTACTTGGGAAATCTGTATATTTTGCAGTTGTGGATAAAATAGAGTGTAATTTAAGTACTATGTTTCTTTATAGGATTTGTCTGGATGATCAGTCCACTGTTGAAAGTGGGTTGCTGATGGTCTCTGCTATTATTGTACTGCAGTTGTATCTACCTTTAGATCCATTAATACTTGTTTTAAATACATTTAGGTGCTCCAATATTAGGTGCATATATACTTAACAACTGTTACATCCTCTTGCTGAGTTGAGTTACTTATAATTATATAATGGCCTTCTTTATCTCTTTTTAAAGTTTTTAAAACTTAAAATCACTCTTATCTTATGTAAGTATAGCTATTTCTGCTGTCTTTGCTTCTTATTTCTGTGCAATTTTTTTCTAGCCTTTTGCTTTCAGTCTATGTGTATCCTTACGAGTGAAGTGAGTACCTTGTAGGCAGTATATAATGAGGTCTTAGTTTTTAGTCCTTTCAAACAGCCTGTCTTTTGATTAAATAATTTAATCCATTTAGATTCAAAGTAGTCGTTGATAGGTAACAACTCACTACTACCATTTTGTTAATTATTCTCTAGTTGTTCTGTACATTCCTTTCTTCCTTTTTTGGTGACTTCCCTTGTGATTAAGTGATTTCCTCTAGTAGTATGTTTTGACTATTTGGTTTTGTGTGTGTGTGTGTGTGTGTGTGTGTATCTACTATAGTTTTTTGTTTTTGTTGCTTCCTTCAGTCTTATGAGAAACATCTTTTAATAGGTTATTTTTGACTGACAACTTAACTTTGATTGCAAAATAAAACAAAACAAAAAAAGTTTACACTTTCACCTTACTTCCACCCCCACATTTTGAATTTTTATGTTACAATTTACATCTTTTTATATTGCATATTCATTAACAGGTTATTGTGGCAAACATTATTTTAATGGCTTTGTGTTTTAACCTTTGTACTAAAAATATAAACTATTTACACACTCTCATT
This sequence comes from Trachypithecus francoisi, assembly GCF_009764315.1. NCBI lineage: Eukaryota > Metazoa > Chordata > Mammalia > Primates > Cercopithecidae > Trachypithecus > Trachypithecus francoisi. The sequence continues at coordinate 51,302,857 of NW_022681463.1, read as the reverse complement.
ACACTATTATAATATTTTTAATTTGACTATATACTTATTTTTATCAGTGAGTTTGGGACACTTTTTTTTTTTCAGTCTACTTAGAAAGTTTTTTTTTTGCTTGATTTTGTTTTTGGTTTTTTTGCCAAGGTTAAGGAATGCTGGGGAGGCAGGTCTATACCTTCCTTCAAGGATAATTTGCAGGGCTTCAATATTTAAAGGGGAAATGACAGATACTGGGAAAGCGGGATAAATTTTAAAAAGATGTGGGGAGATAATAGACAAAGATTGCATTCTTTTGAATCTTTGATCAGCCTTTCACTGAAATACGATGTGTTTTTGTTACTCATCATTGTTCTTTTATTTCAGCTTGAAGAGTTCCCTTTAGCATTTCTTGTGTAATAGGTTTAGGTGATGAACAGAAGAATATTTGTCTATTCTTCATATCTCGGAAAACTTTGCTAATTATAGGTTTGTTTTTTTTTTCTTTCCTTCAGCACCTTGAATACCTCACCCAGTCTCTCCCATCCTATAAGGTTTCTGCTGAGGAGTCAGCTGTTAGTTGTATTGGACTCTTTAATGTATTATTTCCTTATTTTCTCTTGATACCTTCAGCATCCTTTTTGTCTGATGTGTGACTTAATATTCTATGTCTTAAGCTAGTCTTATTTGGATTGATTCTATTTGGAGATCTTTGACATTCATGTTCTTGGATATTTACATCTTTCTGGAGGTTTGAAGAATTGTATGCTACTATTTATTTAAACAAGCTTTTATCCGTTTGTCTTTCTCTTCTACTTTTTCTACTCTTATGGCTCGACTATATGCTTTCTTGATACTGTTCCTTAAATCTTGTAAGCTTTCTTTCTTCAACGTCTTTTCACTTTTTTTTCTCATCTGTGGGTATATTTTCAAATAAGGTGTCTTCAATTTTATATAGTCTTTCTTCTGCTTGATGAATTCTGTTTTTGATGCTGTCTGTTGCATTTTTCATTTATTACATTGTATTTTTTATATTTGGGATTTCTGTTTTTTAATTATTTTAATTACACATATATTTTTTCATTTTGTTGAATTATTTTTTGTATGTTATTAAAATTTGCTGAGCTTCCTTAAAACAATTATTTTGAATTTTTTGTCAGGCATTCCTATATCCCCATTTGCAGATTTTTTGTTTAGTGATATGTTTTCCTGAATATTTTGACCTTTGTGATTATGAGTCAATGTCTGCACATTTGAAGATGCAGGTATTTATTCTAGTCTTCACCAATGCTTTGTCTGGAAAATCCTCACAGCAGTCACTGTACTGGGGTCACCAGAATCCCAATGTGGGTGCAGTATATTACAGGCATATGCCTGAAACCAGGGGTTGCTGAAGCCTACTGCTGCTAAAAGAGTCTGGGGCCACTCGCATTGTCTCAGTGGTGGTGTGGGCCAGAGATAAAGTTTGCCATTGTAAACCTGAAGCCTAAGCCTGTGTGGTCCTGCCTGCTCTTAGAGGAGATTTATGGGTTCCATCTATGGAACTTACTTGGAATATGAGTCCATGGGAGTTGCTCAGTGCAGGATTTTACTGCAGTGGTCCAGGGAAAGGTTATGTGCTCACCTCTCTGTCTTCTCCTCAAGCAAAGTGTACTTCTCTCCACTCTGTGTTGCCTAGAGTTGAGGAAGGAGTGTATGGGTAGGTACCGTAAAACAGAATGTAAACTGAATGTAAAACTGTCCTTCGTGTTTTCTCATTTTTTTTGTTACTGTGCTACAACCAGGTACTATAATCTTTTATCTGATTTCCTTGGCTTTTGTGAAGGTGTTTTTTTTGTGCATGAATAGTTTTCAAATTGCTGTGCTAGCAGCAGGGACAATTGCTTTAGATTCCTATTCTATCATTTTGCTCCATTTCTCTCATCAAGCTTTTTTTATTTTTTTTTTTGAGAATTTTAAAAAATCTAGTTGAACTTGTCTTTCCTTTTAAAGTAGATTTTGAAAACTGTTGAGGATTTTAAAACCTTCCTCATGCAGATATTGTAACAAATACATCCATGTTTCCTTAAAAATTTTATTGCTTTATTATTTACATATCTAATTATTGGGAATTTATGCAAGTGTACAGAATAAAGTATAGACCCACTTCTATCATTTATGTAAAATTTCAGTTTGTGATAGTCTTAATTTTTAAACTTACATTTCCCAATTAATATGAGATATAATATGTATAATATTCAGTAGTTTTCAAATTTTTGCTATAATTCTATTTGTTTTCATCCATAGCCATCAACTAATTCCACAAAGCTTGAATCTTGGGGACTTAAAGTAATTTTTAATATTTGAGTTTACCCCCACTACTACCCCTCATTACTTTTTCTTTTCAAAATACAACTAAATTCCTTTGTTTGTTCAGTACTCATGCCTTTTAAAATAATCTTTTCTAGCTCTGTGTAATGTTTGTCTATGTTTATGTTTGAATATAAAATTTTTATTGGCCCCAAGGATAATTAATATCTTTAGAATGGAAAGAGTTCATGAAAGACCATTTATGAAAGTTTACTTTTGTGTCTAACTATAAAATGATTAGGTTTTCCTTAGTTTGTGCACATTTCCTGCTAAGTTAGACCAAAAGTTTTTATTCCATTTTTTTATTTTTAAAAGTATGATGTTATTATCTGCGTGTCACTAATTCGTACATTTAATTTTATATCTTATTTATCTAAATTGTACTGTTGTTTTCAGTCATGTATTCATGTATTTTGGGTTCCCCTCCCTAAAAACTCAATTTGATTATTGTCACAGAGTTTCATAATTTTTCATCCAATCATTATCTCCTTAAATACCTTCATCTAGTTGCACTGGCTACAATTCCTGATGCCACTTCAAATGGTAGTTGCATAAAAAAAGCATTTACTATAGTGCTGCAGCTATTGAAGACTTTCGACATCCTCTTCAGAAGTATTAGCACCATCTGAATGATTTTATTATTCTTTTTCTTTTTCATAAATTATTCAGCCTCCTCTCCTATCTTTATTTCTTCTATCATTTCCAATTTGTTCGTACACAATTCCTTATCTTTCTGATGTTCACTCTGTGCCTTCAATCTGTGATTTTTTTGGCCTTTTAGTATGACTTGCATTTTGTTTTGTTATTGTTTTTCAAAGCAAGCCATAATGTACTCACATAAATAAACAGAGTCACATAGGCTTTTACTGTGTGGTGTTGTTTACCTGGCTAGATGTTAGTCTGTGTCTACTGTTTTTCTCCAGTTATTATGTAAGAGGCTACAATTTCCTGTGGTGTTTTTGTTTCTGTTTCTTTTGGCTTTGGGTGCTTCTGGTGAATTCTTACATAAGGTCAGAGATGTGCAGTTCTTTCTGTAGTGTTACCTTGTTACCATATAGGAGCTGGTAAGATGTGAGGGGAGGAGGAAGGATTCTGTAAACCTACGATTTGTTCTCAGTCTTTTAGTGAGCTAGTGCTTTGGGCTTTAACTTTCACACATGTTTCTCAGTATATCTGTTTGTTTTTCACCTTAGATGAGTTAGCAAAGCTAGAAAGGACTGGGATTGGGTATTTCCCTTACACCAGGTCAGCTGGGGTCTAGTGAAATAGTTTTTCTGGAGTGCAAGCCTTGTTCGGAAGAATAGAATACCCTGGGTGTATTTCAAAATGGCTACCTTTTCTATCCTCTTCCTAGAAGCAAAGGGAATTTTTCTCCACACTGTGAGTTTCTGGTAGAGCTAGTGAAGGTCAAACTCACAATATGGTGGAGAAAACTTTAAGGCTGAGATTATCCTGGGGATTTTTAACTGTCAATCTTGTTCACTTGGGGCCACCAGCAATTCATCAATTCAGTTTAGATGTTTTTATCCTGGTGTTGATTTTTTGTGGAGTTTTTTGCTCTAGCGAGTTTTAATTTTTTTTTATTTCCCTGTCTCTCTTCAATTTTGAGAGCCCAATTTGCCTGTGACCTCAATTCTGTGACAAATTAAAAAGAGTTGTTGATTTTCAGTTTGTTTAGCATTTTTCTTTACTTTTCTTTTTTATTCAGATGGGGTTTCACTCTGTCACTCAGACTGGAGTGCAGTGGCACCATCATGGCTCACTGCAGCTTCGACCTCCCAGAGTCAGGCGATCCTCCCATCTCAGCCCCCTTGGTAAGTGTGACTGCAGTTGCATGCCACCACGCCTGGGTTATTTATATATATATATATTATATATATATATATATATATATGTGTGTGTGTGTGTGTGTGTATATATATATATGTATGTATATATATATATTTGTATTTTGTGTAGAGATGGCATTAGGCCGCATGCCCAAATTCATCATGAACACTGGGCTCAAGCTATCCACCAACCCCAGCCTCCCAAAGTTGGGATTACAGGTGTGAGCCACCACGCCTGGCCCAGAGTTTTTCTAATGTGGATGAAAGGAACAACCTATAAGTTCCTTACATGCCATACTAGAAACTAAAATTGCCCCAGTAATTCTATATGTGTAATTCCCTCTATTTGAAATTTCTAGAGTGATCTCTTTTCCATAAACTAAACTACACATTATAAAAATAAATAGGGGATCATCATATTATCTAAAATTATGGTAATATCCACCTGGAAAAAAAATAAATTACAAATATTTAAAAGTGATTCTTTGAGAGAAAAGGCTTTAAGAGGAGGGACATTTAATCATTTTCTAGGGTATTTATTTTATTTGTATTGTGTTCAATGTTATGTTTCACAATTCTAAAGAAAATCATTCAAGAAGTCATGAAATGGAGGGGGAAAAGAAGGCAGTAAATTAGAGGGAGGATAAAAAGAAGAAAAGAGAGAGAATATAAGGGGTAAAAATGGATAGAAACTATAGGTACTGGTAATTAACAGGTCAATGGTACTTTTCATTAGAAAAAATTCAAAATCAAGTTAGGGGATCATTCTAATACAGTACCATATCAAGAAGTAAGGGAAAGATAGACATATATGCTGTATATTTAAACCACATATTCATTTCATTTGAAAGGCCAGAGGGAAAAATACAATATATAAAGGCTTATTGGATCAAAAGGAAGTTTTAGTAGTGATTTTGTTTAGAATAAATCATTGTTTTGTTTAAAATGGAATCAAAGGCTAAGTGATAGAAGAGTGATTGATAGCAGAAGAGAGAGTCTAGACATTTGATAATGCATTCTCCTGTAGGATGCGAAGAAGGTTGGATTTGAAAGCACCAGTATTTTAAAAAATGATGCTATTAAACTGTTTTCCCTCCTGGAAAAAGTTTAGGTGTCTGTTATAAAGGACACTTTTTCCTTTGGGCAAAATAACTAAAGCAAAGAGGTAGGATTGCAAACCAGGCAACTGAAAATATGGGGGATGGTGCCTGCTCCATTTTTACACATATAACCTTGGAAAGTCCTTTAGTGCTCTCTGTGTTACTTACCTCATCAGTAATATAAATATAATATGGATTTGGGGAAGCTTAGTGAGATAATGTCTCTAATGTGGATTTAGAAATAAATTAGAGAAATTAGTTTCTTGTGGGTACAGCCACTGGCAAGAGTGATAAAGTGAACATTTGCAGCAGGTGCTGTGTCAGAGGACCTTTCAACCAGGAAAACACATTCACACCTTTGAACCTGTGAATAAGCCAAATGAAACATTCATTTATGGCATTTAAATGAAGTCTAAATTTGCTATTTAGACATTGTTAGCAAACTCACAATTCTTACATGAAAATAGTACCCTGGGATTAATTTATATTTATTAATACAAATCTCAAGTTATACCCTGTAAACTAGGCCAAATAATGAGAGCATTTCCAGTTTCTAGAGCTATTATTCTGAAATCTCATTTAACTTCAAAATAAGCAGTCAAAAGGGAGTTTTTAGGCATAGTGTTTTAAAGCAGAAATTTTATCAAAGTAACATTTTAACATAAGATAACTTGTGTTTACCGTTCAGATTTTTTTTTTTTTTTTGAGACAGAATCTCGCTCTGTGGCCCAGGCTGGAGTACAATGGCATGATCTCGGCTCACTGCAACTTCTGCCTCCTTGGTTCAAGTGATTCTCCTGCCTCAGCCTCCTGAGAAGCTGGGATTATAGGTGCCCAACACCACGCCTGGCTATTTTTTTGTGTTTTTAGTAGAGACAAGGTTTCACCATGTTGGCCAGGCTGGTCTCGAACTACTGACCTCAGGTGATTCACCTGCCTCAGCCTCCCAGAGTGCTGGGATTACAGATGTGAGCCACTGTGCCCGGCCCACCCGAAAATTTTTGTCCGAAGAATATATTTCTTAAAACTTTGTTTTGCAATCATGTTCTATTTGAAATGTCTCTTAATTAGAACTGTATTTGTTCAAGGCGATTTTATTTTGTTTTAATCAGAATGCTCTCCCTCCTGTGACAATCAACGTTCAAGATGGATTTGTTTGTTCTTCCATTTCTCTCAGCTTCCCATTCTGTCATTGCCTCACTACTTCCTATTTCCTGGGCAAAGCAGAGAAGCATCTCCTATCTAGAAACAAGAATCATAATATAATAAGCTCAGCAAGTATAATTTTTGACCGGTAGTGAAATAAAACCGCCAAAAACCACAAAATAGCAGTTTATTAGTAGAAAAGACAACACTGTCTTTAGTAAACTATCTTTTTCTTTCTGCGATCAAAGGAAGACTGTATTTCTCTGGTACTCTGTGTCTATGTGGGATCATGGTCTTACTCCTGGCAGATGGAAATTAAGTGATAGCATTGTAATTGCTTCCAGGACAGGTAAATAAAACATGTCCAATGCTTGATTATTCTCCTTCTTCCTCTTCCATAGCAACACTGATGGTCTTCTATTGAGAATAATGAGCCCAGGAGAGAGAGACTCGGGTCTGAGAAATTAAGTGCAGTACAATACATTTTAAATATAGCCCTTCTTAACTCACTAATTTGGACTCTGATGTTAGCAGTTAATTTTCTTATGTTCAACTACAAAAAATTCACATAATAGTTACTGTAGGGTAGCCTAGTTACAAAAAGGTTTTTGAAGATATCATTTTACAAAAAGTGCAGCTTACCTAACCATTTGACTGTAAACCCCATAGATATATAATTTTTTCAAAAATGTTTCTTTAGTCACTTTAAACAAAATCATTTAATTCATTTAAATATAGTATTTTATAAATGATAATACAGATAGATTTTTTACTAAATTTAACTGAAAACTTAGAATCATCTATATTGTAAAACAAATTATCTATATATATGATAATCTATAAATTATACCAAATTAATAATATGTTGCAATGGAGTACCATTAACCATTTAACCGTATGAGCATTTTCTCTAAAACTATAAGGAATTTGACTAGTATATTTAAACCAAAATATTTGTATTTATTTACATGTGTAACTTTTAATTGAATGCTCAGACAACCATATTATATTATGAAAGATTACTATTTTTATATTTTAGAAAAGTTTATCTCTCTGTAAAAAGCAAATAATGTCTCTTATGAGTTATTATTATTATTATTTATTTATTTATTTATTTATTTATTTTGCTGAGTCAATATCCTAGGGAACTGTTAAGTAGGAAACCAAAATATTTGCAAGGGAGGAGTAAGGCTGACAAGAGAGAAAATGTTGATTCTCTCTTAACCTCTCTCTCTCTTTCTCCATTCCTTCTTTTCTGTTACTCTCTCTCTCTTTCTTGTTCTACCTCTCTGTCTTCCTCTCTCTCTCTTTCTCTCTCTCTGCCAATCGTCTGTGCCATGAAATTTTAGAAACCGAAATATACTTGAAAGTGAGAAAGATGGCCTTTGTAATACAGATGCCAAGTAAGGATAAGGTAGAAATTCATCCAGGTGGGCCAAATAAACTCTTGAATTTGAATATGCAACTTTTCATATTCTTGACACCCTAAGGGAATTTTTGTCCCTAGCCTATTTTTTCTTTTTGATAACAGCTGAGAAATCCTCAAATGCATACCACAGGAAAGGAACTCCTTAGAAGAGGAGAGTGATTATTACTATGTAAAGATGTCTCCAAAGCTATTTATGCAAAGTATCCAATAAATATACACTTAAATATCAAAGATATGAGTAGACACTTGTGAGGGTAAAATAATACAAAAAATCCCATATTTCAGGTGAGTTTTAACAATTCTGGTTTATCTTAACAATGTTATTGAGAAGACACTTTTTCTTTTGGATCTGTACATGAGAGAGGAACAGTACATGTTTGCAGCATGAGGAATGAGCCAGACTCAAAAGCCATGAGTAATTTATAGAGATAAGAGTCAGGGCACTCAAGTCTCAGGTCCAGCTACCAGATTATTTTCCCAACTTGAAAAAGTAACACTTTTTGTTTTGTACTGAGAAATAATAATAATTTGCTTTTTTAGAACAGTGATTAATAGTTGGATTGAGTTTCTTGGTCAGCTTTGTAAGTAGCATTTTTTTGGAGAATGGAAAACAGTCAGAACATTAATGGAACCAATTTGGGTAGCCTCTGTTCAAGACTACAAATGTGTAGGCATGGCTTTTGCGGGAGTTTTTGCCATAGAAGTGAAAACTCATCTAGTAAGATGTTTGAAAATAAACAAACAAACAAAATTGACTGTGAAACAGTAAACACAAAGGGATTTTGGAGACTTAGAAACAGACAGTCTCTAGCTAGTCCTAAGGAGATACAGATAGTAAACTGGACAAATGAAGTAAGAGAATTAAAGTTATAAGCTACATGAGAGTTCAGCCACTAGAAAGATTTTGTGGAAATCCAGGAGAAATATTAAATATCAGTGTGCATATCAGGAACATCAGTAAAGGAAATGAAAAATATAATGGAGGAATTACATTCATGCAGCAAATTCAGTACCTTAAACAAAAATAAAAAAGAAGTCTCCAGAAAGTTAAGTCCCTCAGACAGTATACATATAAGTAAATCATTTGCAGAAATCACTAATCTAATCTAGTAGAAGATTGACAGAGAGGAAAAGTGTTTCCTCTTTTGTATTATAGAAGAAAAGAGAATGTCTACTTTGGCTATATTGGATATGCGCTGGCTTTACATCAGTCTACTTATAATTATGACCCCCAAGTGTAAGAAAGAGTGGGTAAAGATTTACAGGAAATGATAGGCATATTAGGATTTGCAGACTGTCTTTAAGTTTGACAATGTTAAAGAATATACATATGACTTACAGTTTCAACAGGTTTGCATACCACAAAGAGTCTTCATGGTCATGTAAAATTCAATTCCATTTATTCATTAGTGAGTTGCAGTTACAAATTATTATATTTTTGGTGCCTATGCTCCAAATTGTAATTAATTTATTTCATCATCAGAAACTTCTGGGGCAGAGCAAGATGGCCGAATAGGAACAGCTCCAGTCTCCAACTCCCAGCGCGAGTGACACAGAAGACTGGGGATTTCTGCATTTTCAACTGAGGAACTGGGGTCATCTCACTAGGGAATGCCGGACAATCAGTGCTGGTCAGCTGCTGCAGCCCAACAAGCGAGAGCTGAAGCAGGGTGAGGCATCGCCTCACCTGGGAAGTGCAAGGGGGAAGGGAATCCCTTTTCCTAGCCAGGGGAACTGAGACACACAACACCTGGAAAATCCGGTAACTCCCACCCCAATACTGCGCTTTAAGCAAACGGGCACACCAGGAGAATATATCCCACACCTGGCCGGGAGGGTCCCACGCCCACGGAGCCTCCCTCATTGCTAACACAGCAGTCTGCGACCTAACCGCAAGGCAGCAGGGAGGCTGGGGGAGGGGCGCCCACCATTGCTGAGGCTTAAGTAGGTAAACAAAACCGCTGGGAAGCTCGAACTGGGTGGAGCTCACAGCAGCTCAAGGAAACCTGCCAGTCTCTGTAGACTCCACCTCTGGGGACAGGGCACAGCTAAATAAAAACAACAAAAAAGCAGCAGAAACCTCTGCAGATGCAAACGACTCTGTCTGACAGCTTTGAAGAGAGCAGTGGATCTCCCAACACGGAGGTTGAGATCTGAGAAGGGACAGACTGCCTTCTCAATTGGGTCCCTGACCCCTGAGTAGCCTAACTGGGAGACATCCCCCACTAGGGGCAGTCTGACAACCCACACCTCACAGGGTGGAGTACACCCCCGAGAGGAAGCTCCCAAAGTAAGAATCAGACAGGTACACTCGCTGTTCAGCAATATTCTATCTTCTGCAACCTCTGCTGCTGATACCCAGGTAAACAGGGTCTGGAGTGGACCTCAAGCAATCTCCAATAGACCTACAGCTGAGGGTCCTGACTGTCAGAAGGAAAACTATCAAACAGGAAGAACACCTACATCAAAACCCCATCAGTACGTCACCATCATCAAAGACCAGAGGTAGATAAAACCACAAAGATGGGGAAAAAGCAGGGCAGAAAAGCTGGAAATTCAAAAAATAAGAGTGCATCTTCCCCTGCAAAGGAGTGCAGCCCATCGCCAGCAATGGATCAAAACTGGTCAGAGAATGACTTTGATGAGATGAGAGAAGAAGGCTTCAGTCCATCAGACTTCTCGGAGCTACAGGAGGAATTACGTACCCCGTGCAAAGAAACTAAAGATCTTGAAAAAAGAGTGGAAGAATTGATAGCTAGAATAATTAATGCAGAGAAGGTCATAAACGAAATGACAGAGATGAAAACCATGACACAAGAAATACATGACAAATGCACAAGCTTCGGTAACCGACTCGATCAACTGGAAGAAAGAGTATCAGCGATTGAGGATCAAATGAATGAAATGAAGCAAGAAGAGAAACCAAAAGAAAAAAGAAGAAAAAGAAATGAACAAAGCCTGCAAGAAGTATGGGATTATGTAAAAAGACCAAATCTACGTCTGATTGGGGTGCCTGAAAGTGAGGGGGAAAATGGAACCAAGTTGGAAAACACTCTTCAGGATATCATCCAGGAGAACTTCCCCAACATAGTAGGGCAGGCCAACATTCAAATTCAGGAAATACAGAGAACGCCACAAAGATACTGCTCCAGAAGAGCAACTCCAAGACACATAATTGCCAGATTCACCAAAGTTGAAATGAAGGAAAAAATCTTAAGGGCAGCCAGAGTGAAAGATCGGGTTACCCGCAAAGGGAAGACCATCAGACTAACAGCAGATCTCTCGGCAGAAACTCTCCAAGCCAGAAGAGAGTGGGGGCCAATATTCAACGTTCTTAAAGAAAAGAATTTTCAACCCAGAATTTCATATCCAGCCAAACTAACTTTCATCAGTAAAGGTGAAATAAAATCCTTTACAGGTAAGCAAATGCTTAGAGATTTTGTCACCACCAGGCCTGCTTTACAAGAGACCCTGAAGGAAGCCCTAAACATGGAAAGGAACAACCGGTACCAGCCATTGCAAAAACATGCCAAAATGTAAAGACCATCGAGGCTAGGAAGAAGCTGCATCAACTAAAGAGCAAAACAACCAGTTAATATCATAATGGCAGGATTAAGATCACACATAACAATATTAACCTTAAATGTTAATGGACTAAATGCCCCAAATAAAAGACACAGACTGGCAAACTGTATAAAACGTCAAGACCTATCAGTCTGCTGTATTCAGGAGACCCATCTCACATGCAGAGACATACATAGGCTCAAAATAAAGGGATGGAGGAAGATCTACCAAGCAAATGGAGAACAAAAAAAAGCAGGGGTTTCAATACTAGTCTCTGATAAAACAGATTTTAAACCATCAAAGATCAAAAGAGACAAAGAAGGCCATTACATAATTGTAAAGGGATCATTTCAACAGGAAGTGCTAAGTATCTTAAATATATATGCATCCAATACAGGAGCACCCAGATTCATAAAGGAAGTCCTTAGAGACTTACAAAGAGACTTAGACTCCTATACAATAATAATGGGAGACTTCAACACTCCACTGTCAACATTAGACAGATCAATGAGACAGTAAGTTAACAAGGATATCCAGGAATTGAACTCATTTCTGCACCAAGCGGACCTAATAGACATCTATAGAACTCTCCACCCCAAATCAACAGAATATACATTCTTCTCAGCACCACATCGCACTTATTCCAAAATTGACTCCATAAGTCGAAGTAAAGCACTCCTCAGCAAATGTACAAGAACAGAAATTATAACAAACTGTCTCTCAGACCACAGTGCAATCAAACTAGAACTCAGGACTAAGAAACTCAATCAAAACCGCTCAACTACATGGAAACTGAACAACCTGCTCCTGAATGACTACTGGGTACATAACGAAATGAAAGCAGAAATAAAGATGTTCTATGAAACCAATGAGAACAAAGATACAACATACCAGAATCTCTGGGACACATTTAAGCAGTGTGTAGAGGGAAATTTATAGCACTAAATGCCCACAAGAGAAAGCAGGAAAGATCTAAAATGGACACTCTAACATCACAATTAAAAGAATTAGAGAGGCAAGAGCAAACACATTCAAAAGCTAGCAGAAGGCAAGAAATAACTAAGATCAGAGCAGAACTGAAAGAGATAGAGACAAAAAACCCTCCAAAAAATCAATGAATCCAGGAGTTGGGTTTTTGAAAAGATCAACAAAATTGACAGAGCGCTAGCAAGAATAATAAAGAAGAAAAGAGAGAGGAATCAAATAGACACAATAAAAAATGATAAAGGGGATATCACCACTGACCCCACAGAAATACAAACAACCATCAGAGAATACTATAAACGCCTCTACGCAAATGAACTAGAAAATCTAGAAGAAATGGATAATTTCCTGGACACTTACACACTTCCAAGACTAAACCAGGAAGAAGTTGAATCCCTGAATAGACCAATAGCAGGCTCTGAAATTGAGGCAATAATTCATAGCCTACCAACCAAAAAAAGTCCAGGACCAGATGGATTCACAGCTGAATTCTACCAGAGGTATAAGTAGGAGCTGGTATCAGTCCTTCTGAAACTCTTCCAATCAATAGAAAAAGAGGGAATCCTCCCTAACTCATTTTATGAGGCCAACAACATTCTGATACCAAAGCCTGGCAGAGATAAAACAAAAAAAGAGAATTTTAGAACAATATCCCTGATGAACATCGATGCAAAAATCCTCAATAAAATACTGGCAAACCGGATTCAGCAGCACATCAAAAACTTATCCACCATGATCAAGTGGGCTTCATCCCTGGGATGCAAGGCTGGTTCAACATTCGCAAATCAAAAAACGTAATCCAGCATATCAACAGAACCAAAGACAAGAACCACATGATTATCTCAATAGATGCAGAAAAGGCTTTTGACAAAATTCAACAGCCCTTAATGCTAAAAATGCTCAATAAACTTGGTATTGATAGAAGGTACCTCAAAATAATAAGATCTATTTATGACAAACCCACAGCCAATATCATACTGAATGGGCAAAAACTGGAAAAATTCCCTTTGAAAACTGGCACAAGACAGGGATGCCCTCTCTCACCACTCCTATTCAACATAGTGTTGGAAGTTCTGGCTAGGGCAATCAGGCAAGAGAAAGAAATCAAGGGTATTCATTTAGGAAAAGAAGAAGTCAAATTGTCCCTGTTTGCAGAACACATGATTGTACATTTAGAAAACCCCATCGTCTCATCCCAAAATCTCCTTAAGCTGATAAGAAACTTCAGCAAAGTCTCAGGATACAAAATTAATGTGCAAAAAATCACAAGCATTCTTATACACCAGTAATAGACAAACAGAGAGCCAAATCATGAATGAACCTCCATTCACAATTGCTTCAAAGAGAATAAAATACCTAGGAATCCAACTTACAAGGGATGTAAGGGACCTCTTCAAGGAGAACTACAAACCACTGTTCAGTGAATTAAAAGAGGACACTAACAAATGGAAGAACATACCATGCTCATGGATAGGAAGAATCAATATCGTGAAAATGGCCATACTGCCCAAGGTGATTTATAGATTCAATGCCATCCCCATCAAGCTACCAATGACTTTCTTCACAGAATTGGAAAAAACTGCTTTAAAGTTCATATGGAACCAAAACAGAGCCCGCATTGCCAAGACAATCCTAAGTCAAAAGGACAAAGCTGGAGGCGTCACGCTACCTGACTTCAAACTATACTACAAGGCTACAGTAACCAAAACAGCATGGTACTGGTACCACAACAGAGATATAGACCAATGGAACAGAACAGAGTCCTCAGAAATAATACCACACATCTACAGCCATCTGATCTTTGACAAACCTGAGAGAAACAAGAAATGGGGAAAGGATGCCCTATTTAATAAATGGTGCTGGGAAAATTGGCGAGCCATAAGTAGAAAGCTGAAACTGGATCCTTTCCTTACTCCTTATACAAAGATTAATTTAAGATGGATTAGAGACTAAAATGTTAGACCTAATACCATAAAAACCCTAGAAGAAAACCTAGGTAGTACCATTCAGGACATAGGCATGAGCAAGGACTTCATGTCTAAAACACCAAAAGCAATGGCAGCAAAAGCAAAAATTGACAAATGGGATCTAATTAAACTAAAGAGCTTCTGCACAGCAAAAGAAACTACCATCAGAATGAACAGGCAACCTACAGAATGGGAGACAATTTTCACAATCTACTCATCTGACAAAGGGCTAATATCCAGAATCTACAAAGAACTCAAACAAATATACAAGAAAAAAACAAACAACCCCATCAAAAAGTGAGCAAAGAATATGAACAGGCATTTCTGAAAAGAAGACATTCATACAGTCAACAGACACATGTAAAAATGCTCATCATCACTCGCCATCAGAGAAATGCAAATCAAAACCACAATGAGATACCATCTCACACCAGTTACAATGGCAATCATTAAAAAGTCTGGAAACAACAGGTGTTGGAGAGGATGTGGAGAAATAGGAACACTTTTACACTGTTGGTGGGATTGTAAACTAGTTCAGCCATTATGGAAAACAGTATGGCAATTCCTCAAGGATCTAGAACTACATGTACCATATGACCCAGCCATCCCACTACTGGGTATATACCCAAAGGATTATAAATCATGCTGCTATAAAGACACATCTACACGTATGTTTATTGCGGCACTATTCACAATAGCAAAGACTTGGAATCAACCCAAATGTCCATCTGTGACAGACTGGATTAAGAAAATGTGGCACATATACATCATGGAATACTATGCAGCCATCAAAAAGGATGAGTTTGCGTCCTTTGTAGGGACATGGATGCAGCTGGAAACCATCATTCTTAGCAAACTATCACAAGAAGAGAAAACCAAACACCGCATGTTCTCACTCATAGGTGGGAACTGAACAATGAGATCACTTGGACTCGGGAAGGGGAACATCACACACTGGGGCCTATCATGGGGAGGGGGGAGGAGGGAGGGATTGCATTGGGAGGTATACCTGATAGAAATGATGAATTGATGGGTGCTGACGAGTTGATGGGTGCAGCACAGCAACATGGCACAAGTATACATATGTAACAAACCTGCACGCTATGCGCATGTATCCTAGAACTTAAAGTAAAATAAAAAAAAAAAAGAAAGAAACTTCTGTTTTTCATTTTCTTTATCTCTTACTTCACTTGATTTACTTGAAGAAAAAATATCTCACTAGATTAGATCCCATTGAGTTGGGATGTTCTCATCTATATCATCTTAGATTTGTGCATAGCTATATCTCTGTAAACTTTTTGGTCCTTTAGGAATGAAGCTGAGTTGTTTTCAAGACTTAAGATCTCACTCAAGATGAATTCTGAAAGTCAAGATTTGACTTTCAGAACAATTGAAATGTAGTGAGATCTAAAACTGTGATATTGTCGTATTAAATAGAGTCTTCAGGATCAAGTCTTTTCTAATTTGATAGGGAGATGACTAGCATGTATGTAATAATATTTATGGCTAAATTTCTCATATCTTAAAAATATTAATTTTTTATTACTTTAATTTTTATTAGCATTTTTTTAATACTTTAATTTCTAGGATAGATGTGCACAACATGCAGGTTTGTTATATAGGTAACGTGCTATGTTGGTTTACTGCACCCATGGACTCATCACTTACATTAGGTAAGTTCTCCTTTTTAAAACATTATTTTGGAAGGTAAGACAATCATGTAAAATAATCCCAATAATGTGTGTCTTTGGATGAAATTTTGGATAAACATTTCATATTATGCTGTGATTGTCATTTGATTCAGGCTTTTTGTGAGTAAAAGCAGAGTCCACAAAAGGGAAAAGCATTCCCCTTTTCAATTATCTTGAGAAGGGGTTACTTTTCTATCAGGAACAAAGACTTGGAAAGAACCCTGGAAGGTGGTAGAGGGAATTCCTTACCTCTACCTTTGTAAGAGAAAGAAATCTTACACCATGTAAACTGGACTTTAACCTGGAACAGGATTTTCCAACCTTGATACCATTGCCATTCAGGATCAGATAATTATTTGTTTTGGGGGCTTTCTTGTGCATTTAAGGTTGATAAGCAACATCTTTGGCCACTATCTATTGAAGCCAGTACATCCCTCCCACCTTCTACTCCTCACCATTGTGACAACAAAAAATGTCTTCAATCATTGCTGAACATCCTCTGGGGGACTTTACCCCCAGTTGAGAACCACACTTTTAGAATTTCAGCTTGGTCTGAGTTGATTTCTGTGGGTGACAGGAGATTCCTAGCCAGGTGGCCATCTAGGGGCCAGAGATAAATGACCCTTGAAGTGTTTCACAACCTGAAGTTGATTAACTTATACTGTGTAACTGCTATTCAATTAAATGACACTCTCTTTTTATTTTTTACTATGATCTTACACTTTTTGTTAAAATGTCCCACATTTATCTGACATGTAATTTCAGAAAACAAAGGGGTACAACATTAAACCTGAGTGAGGGGTTTGCGGAAGGATTCTCTAAATCTACATGATGATGGCAGTGACATTTATCATTGGATTTTTAAGAGGATAAACCTCTCAAGATACAGAGCTAGTCAGTTCTCCTAAAAAAATACTATACAACCTCCAGTCTCAATCTTAGAAAAACAGAACTTGATCGATGTATTTTATTAACATGGTATTATTGCAGCACTATTCACAATAGCAAAGACTTGGAACCAATGCAGATGTCCATCAATGATAGACTGGATTAAGAAAATGTGGCACATATACACCATGGAATACTATGCAGCCCTAAAAATGGATGAGTTCATGTCCTTTGTAGGGACATGGATGAAGCTGGAAACCATCACTCTCAGCAAACTATCGCAAGTACAAAAAACCAAATTCCACATGCTCTCACTTATAGGTGGGAACTGAACAATGAGAACACTTGGACACACACTGGGGCCTGTCATGGAGTGGTGGGAGGGGGTAGGGATAGCATTAGGAGATATACCTAATGTAAATGATGAGTTAATGAGTGCAGCACACCAACATGGCACATGTATATATATGTAGCAAACCTGTACATTGTGCACATGTACCCTAGAGCTTAAAGTAAAATAAAAACTAAAATAAAATAAAAAGACACACCCAAAACTGGGAAAAATAAAAAAAAAAAATGTGATACATATTTTCCACTATTATTTAATAGAACTTGTTTAAATATAATCTAGCACTTTGAAGACCAGAGGTGAGAGTGTATAGCTCCCACATAAGAGAATATCTGGCACTGTTCTTATTCGTGTCATGAAGGAGAGTGGATATTAATTATTTCCTAATTTTCTAGTAATGCAAAACTATCTTGGCTAGAAAAAAAAACCACTCTGTTGTTTTTCTACAAGCAATTAGATAAGAGTGAAACTCCGTGAGTGGGTGAGTGAGTGGCAGGTAGGTGTTTATGAAGTAATTTACCATATAGAGAACATATATTTAGTAAAAAACTTCAATATTTACCAATTCAGTGGAACTTAGGCAAATTAAATAGCATAAGCATGACTTTAACACACAAATTTTAATATGCAAAAAAATAAAGTATTGAGCTGAATGAGTAAAAGAAAATATAATTTTATGTAGTTTATGTGGTGTCCATGAAAAGTGAAAAAAAAAAAAACAGCAAAAAAATGTTTCAAGGGTGTGAGATTGAAAGTATTTTGGAAATAAATTAATATCATTATTTAAGATGGTAAATTCTCTGCTCTTCAAAATTATTCTTGATGTTATTGACTAATTAATTAGAAAATGTTCCCTTAAAACATTCCAATGAACTGCGAAATGAAAATCAAAGGCCTACAATTTCTCAGACCAAACACCACATGTTCTTACTCATAAGTGAGAACTCACTCATAAGGGAGTTGAACAATGAGAACACATGGACACAGGGAGGGAAACAACACACACCGCTGGTGCCTGTCGGTGGGTGAGGGGGCGAGAGGAAGTAGAGCATTAGGAGAAATACCTAACGCATGCGGGGCTTAAACCTAGAAGACGGGTTGACAGGAGTGGCAAACCACCATCGCACATGTGTATCTGTGTGACAAACCTGCACATTCTGCACGTGTATCCTGGAACTTAAAGTAAAAAAAGAAAGAAAGAGAAAGAGAAGAAAGAGAGAAAGAACGAAAGAGAGAGAGAGAAGGAAGGAAGGAAGGAAGGAAGGAAGGAAGGAAGGAAGGAAGGAAGGGAGGGGAGGGAGGGAGGGAGGGAGGGAGGGAGGGAGGGAGGGAGAGAGAGAGGAGAAGGTAAGGAGGATGGGAGGGACGGAGGGTGGGAGGGAAGAAAGGAAGGAAAATCTAAACCACAAAAACCACAAAATTATAATTATTTGTAGAAAGAGTAATTATTCGGCCGGGCGCGGTGGCTCAAGCCTGTAATCCCAGCACTTTGGGTGGCCGAGACGGGCGGATCACGAGGTCAGGAGATTGAGACCATCCTGGCTAACACAGTGAAACCCCATCTCTACTAAAAATCCAAAAAATTAGCCGGGCGAGGTGGCGGGCGCCTGTGGTCCCAGCTACTCTGGAAGATGAGGCAGGAGAATGGCGTGAACCCGGGAGGCAGAGCTTGCAGTGAGCTGAGATCTGGCAACTGCACTCCAGCCTGGGCGACAGAGCGAGACTCCGTCTCAAAAAAAAAAAAAAAAAAAAAAGAAAAGAAAAGAAAAGAAAGAGTAATTATTCTTTATATACATGTATTCTTTATATATGCATATAATGAATGATAATTTTGTGTGTATATATGCATAAAGTGTGATAAAATGTGCTTAAAGAGAGGAAAATATAGGCATATTAGGAATTGAAGGCTATCTTTAAATTTAAAAAATTAAGGTATATATATATGACTTACATTTTCAATAGGTTTACATACCACAAAAAGTTTTCATGTCCATGTACTAAAATTCAACTTCATTTATTTATTTGTAAGTTACAGTTACAAATTGTTATATCCTTGGTACCTACACTCCAAATCATAATTAAATTTTTCATTAGAAGAAAACTGTTTTTCATTTTCATATATATATAAATATATATATATGTTTTCAAATGGTGAATAGCATCTTGCAAAAGTATTTGAATTTCTATTCAATATATTTCAGTGAGATATAAAATTTAAAAATAGTCCAGAGAAAAAATATTTAAAAGGTTTTATTTTTGTTTCATTTTTTAACTTTTATTTTAAGTTCAAGGGTACAGGTGCAGATTTGTTATACAGGTAAACTTGTGTCATGGGGTTTGTTGTACAGATTATTTCATCCCCCAGGTACTCAGCAGAGTACCTGTTGGTTATTTTTACTGATCCTCTCCCTCCTCAAACCATCCACTCTCCGATAGGCAACAATGTGTGTTGTTTCCTTCCTCGTGTTCTTAAGTTCTCATCATTTAGCTCTCACTTATAAATAAGAACATGTGATATTTAGTTTTCTGTTCTTGCATTAGTTTGCTAAGGATAATGGCTTCCAGCTCCACCCATGTTCCTGCAAATAACATGATCTCATTTTTTTTCTGACTGCATCATATTCCATGGTGTCTATGTACTATATTTTATTTATCTAGTCTACTACTGATGGGTATTTAGGTTGATTCTACATCTTTGCAATTGTGAATAGTGCTGCAATGAACATATGTGTGCCAGTTTTTTAATGATAGAATGATTTATATTCCTTTGAGTGTATATCCAGTAATGGGATTGCTGGGTTGAATGGTAGTTCTTTGAGGAATTGCCACACTGCTTTCCACAATGGTTGAACTAATTTACATTCCCACTAACAGTGTTTAAGCGTTCCTTTTTCTCCACAACCTTGTCAGCACTTGCTTTTTTTTTTTTTTTTGCTTTATAATACTAGCCATTTGACTGGTACGAGATGGTATCTCATTGTGGTTTTGATTTGCATTTCTCTAATTATTAATGATGTTGAGATTTTTTTTTCATATGCTTGTTGACCACATGTATCTCTTCTTTTGAAGTGTTCCTGTCCTTTTCCTACTTTTTAATGGGATTGTGGGATTTTTTTTTTTTTTGGTAAATTTGTTTAAGTTCCTTATAGATGCTCGATGTTAAATATCAGGTGCATAGTTTGTGAATTTTTTTCTCATTCTGTAGGTTCTGTTTACTCTGTTGATAGTTTATTTTGCTGTGCAGAAGCTCTTTAATTTAATTAGATTCCAATTTTGCAATTTTTGATTTTGTTGAAATTGCTTTTGGCATCTTCATCATGAAATATTTGCCTGTGCCTATGTCTTAAATGGTAGTGCCTAGGTTGTTTTCCAAGGTTTTTATAGTTTTGGGTTTTGGGTTTTACATATAAGTCTTGAGTTGATTTGTGTATATGATGTAAGGAAGATGTCTAGTTTCAATCTGCACATATCTCACCACTTATCTCAGAATCATTTATTGAATATGGGGGAGTCTTTTCCCCATTCTTGTTTTTGTCAACTTTATTGAAGATCACTATATGAGCAGTTAGTCAACTAAAACTTTGGTTAGGAGAGATGAAGTTTTACAGAATATGTAATATTAGGAAACTATATATTCTTGTAAATACTTAAGAAATCATAAAAGCTATAAATGTGAAACATATATTTTAACATATTCATTTTTCTTTTTACTCACCAGTGTGCAGAGTCGTATTACTAATATTCTTAGAGTTGTAACATGCCTTCCAACACATCATCTCTTTTTATCTAATCTACAATTACTTATATTATTCCAATCCCTCAGATAATTAGTGATTTTAAAGTTAAAATGGAAGGAAATGAGTGTGATAATGCAGTAGCAATATAATCACTTCTCATTCACCTTCTAAAAAGTATCACCTTCTAAAAAGTTTTTTGGTTGTGTCATACACTTGCTTCGGGTAACTTACAGTTACAACTTTACGGTTCATACAGTTTAATAGTGATCACTTCTAAATGATTTTCTGATGTCTATTTCTCGTTGAAAATTCACAGTCTCTCTAATTACACATTCAATTACAATATAATATCTCTTCACAAATTGCACTGAGAAAATATTTCTTGGGATTTAAATAGTAAAGGGTATTACTGCACTATTTTCTACACATAATCATAAGTTCAGGGAAACATGAGTCATTTTTCACCATGTAACATGCCTCAAGTCTAATAAAATATGTCTTATTTTAACATTTGTAAACGTATTCAGCATATTTGTAATTTGTTTATCTGTATCTCTATGACATTTCCAAAACTGTTATAACAGCTTTAATCATCTTAAACCAATAAT
Source organism: Trachypithecus francoisi (assembly GCF_009764315.1). Classification (NCBI taxonomy): domain Eukaryota; kingdom Metazoa; phylum Chordata; class Mammalia; order Primates; family Cercopithecidae; genus Trachypithecus; species Trachypithecus francoisi. The sequence goes on along the minus strand of NW_022681463.1, from coordinate 51,281,255 downwards.
TAGATGATAAAATTTTATTTTATTTAATTCATCCAAAATGTTAACGTATTTATTCAATTCATTATTTAATTCATTTATTTAATTCTAAATCACTTAATTTAGAATTAAAACATTGGAAAATTACTATTGTCATTGCACCACCTCTTGGAGTTGCAAAGAGGAATTTAATGATAGGTGGAAACAAAGAAACAGGTCATAATAGTCTGATAAATACAATAACAATCTTACATTGTTTTTAAACATTGAATAGGAAGATTCTTGTTATAATAGTTCAATTCCAACTGATACAGTAAAATGCCCATATTGTGAGATGTATAGAAGGGAGGGGTGATCTAATGCTGAATCTCTTTAATTTAACTAATGGTTAAAAGTATTGAGAAATAAAAAAAATAAAAATCTGAACCTAAAATTGTGCTTGATGCAACTAGATAAATATTTTCAAAGACTTGTTTATTATTAATCATACTATATAGCAAAAATGGATTTTGGATTATTTTAATGATGTGTGAAAAAATTAAGAAACAAGAATAAAGATAAACATTTATTGAATTCAAGAGTGGGCAGCATTTTTAATTAAGACACACACAAACATACACACACACAAAGTCTTCAGGAGTGAAAGAAATGCATAGGATCAACTAGATTAAAAATTTTAACTGTCATATAGATTATAATTTAAGCTATCAATTTTACAGTTACAAAAGTAAAATGTTATCTAATATTGGTACGGTTGAAATCAAACAGAATTCTAAAGTAGTTCTAGTGGGAAATTTAAACAACATTTAGATATATTTTCAGCAATTTTGTTAGATGCCATTAGGAGGCCATTCTCTATGAGTAACTCATGCTCTTGTCTTCTGAGCAGACACCAGATAACTTTGTTCTGGACTATCTTTTATAAATGTTTGAATCATAAACAGCATTGGAAGTTAGAGCTATAGTAGTGTCTTCCTTTGAGCAAAGGGCAGGTTCCGTTGCTTCTGCTATAATAAAGATAAAGGCAAAGATCCTGTAGATTTACTGCCTATCATAAAATGCTGGGGTTTCCTAAGGCCAGTTTTCCTCTCCCTTGCACAATCCACTGTGTGCAGGAACTATTGGGCTCTCTTCATGTCACCTGGGAATTGGTTCTCAGGACACCAGTACAAATGCTGAAACTCTGTCTACTGCTATTACTGTGGATAATAAACTATCCTTGACTATCCTTTATCTGTAACACAGAAGTGTTGTGTCTTTTACCAGCATCTAACAAATGTGGCTGGCTAACTTGTTAGCTTGCAAGTATAGTAAAGTCTCAAACCTTTAATAGTTCCCAATAGACACTGTGGTTAAGTCTTTTCTTTTCATTAAAAAAGAGAATGAAGTTTGTTTTCTTGTTTATGCTAAAACAAATCTATCTGGCAAACAGTCTGCAATTTTTATTTTTATTTTATAAGCAGAAACAATCACTTACACTATGGAATAAAATAAAGATTATCTACAATGAATATATTGCAGAAAGATACAATAAAGTATCTTCAAGTATTTTATTGAATAATATGCACTGAAATAGAAATAAATCATGTAATGTTTTATCTATTGTTTTTTCCCAAAGCAGTGTGTCTATGTATGTGTATGTGTGTGTTTGTGTGTGTGTATAGTACCAATTTAAATATGTCAAATATATTTAAAACCAGTCAGTATATTTAATCAATATTGACTTTGTTACCAGAAGCTGTCTTATAATAGCTGAAAATTATTCCTTCTGTTTAATCATATGAAAAATAAAAGACATTTGGGGGTTCTATATCTCACTGATGTGTTCTTGCTTTGTTCTCCTGAGATACTTCCTTATGAGAAAACATAAGAACCTAACTAAATACATTGCTGTGGAGACATCTCTGCTTCCATGATTTTCTCTCATCTTTAAGTGACTGAATCAGCTTGCCTTGCTGCCCAAAGGAGGCTTTGTATTTAAATTTGCATATCTATTATTCATCAGTAAAGTCTCAATGTGGACAGCTCTAGGTCACTTTTCTCTAGAATATGGTTTATTACATCATTAAATAATCTTGAACTTTCTGTTTTTAACATATATTTATCATATTATATTTTAAAAAACATTTCTGTAGTATTGTTTGGTTATCTTTTCTTTTTTTCTTTTTATTTATTATTATTATTATTATTATTATTATTATACTTTAAGTTCTAGGGTACATGTGCATAATGTGCAGGTTTGTTACATATGTATAGTTGTGCCATGTTGGTGTGCTGCACCCATAAACTCGTGAGCACCCATCAAGTCATCATTTATATCAGGTATAACTCCCCAATGCAATCCCTCCCCACTCCCCCCTCCCCATGATAGGCCCCGGTGTGTGATGTTCCCCTTCCCGAGTCCAAGTGATCTCATTGTTCAGTTCCCACCTATGAGTGAGAACATGTGGTGTTTGGTTTTCTGTTCTTGCGATAGTTTGCTGAGAATGATGGTTTCCAGCTGCATCCATGTCCCTACAAAGGACACAAACTCATCCTTTTTTTAGGGCTGCATAGTATTCCATGGTGTATATGTGCCACATTTTCTTAATCCATTCTGTCACAGATGGACATTTGGGTTGATTCCAAGTCTTTGCTATTGTGAATAGTGTCGCAATAAACATATGTGTGCATGTGTCTTTATAGCAGCATGATTTATAATCCTTTGGGTATATACCCAGTAATGGGATGGCTGGGTCATATGGTACTTCTAGTTCTATTTCCTTGAGGAATCGCCATACTATTTTCCATAATGTTTGAACTAGTTTACAATCCCAACAACAGTGTAAAAGTGTTCCTATTTCTCCACATCCTCTCCAGCACCTATTGTTTCCTGACTTTTTAATGGTTGCCATTCTAACTGGTGTGAGATGGTATCTCATTGTGGTTTTGATTTGCATTTCTCTGATGGCCAGTGATGATGAGCATTTTTTCATGTGTCTGTTGGCTGTATGCATGTCTTCTTTTGGGTTATCTTTTCAAGTGTCTTTATTTAGTGTGTGCATATGTGTGTGTGTGTGCATGTGTGTGCGTGTGTGTGTGGTGTCACTTTCTATGACTTGGACTTCCCCTCCAATCAATACATTATCTTTTTCACATTTTTATCTGTTTCATTATCAGTGTATATATGATGAATACAATATATAAACTTATACAAATATAATTTCAGTATACACACAAACATACATATATATGTGTGTATATACACATACATATATTAAAAACAGAGAATGTTTCGTATGTATTTGTATATAAATGTGTACATGTATATAAATATAGACATGCATGTATATTCTGTGTCCCTAATGTGTTTTCTTTACTGCTTACAGTAGTTCCCATTCATGGTGAGGTCCTTGTCTTCTGGGAATAAATACTTACTGCTTTCTTACTTCTTACATCTTCATCCCTGATTTTAGTATGTAAATAGTCTAGACAATAATGGATTGTCATGCCAATTCTGCTTGTCTTGGCTGTGTTTTTTCATATTCATACAAGATTTGGAGTAAGCCAAATTTAATTTTTCATTTGGTATTTTCACTTCAGAGGTATTGAATTCAATTTTGATGTTCATTTTCTTCTGTTGGATTTTTCAGGGGAAAACTAAGCTTCCACGATACATCTACTAAATTGTGCAGGAAGGATTTCTGATTGAGCAAATTTAGGGATTAGTACATGAGGAAGACAAGGATCTGAAAAATTACTTGGAGATATCCTTTCCAAGTCATATCCACCATAATGGATTTAATATTACCAAGGTATCTGAACACTTGTTCAAAGATTTTTTTTTTTTTTTTTTTTTTTAAATAGGGGTGGTGTACGTGATAAGTCCCTGAAAGTAGGAGGAAGTCATGAGAAAGTAGAATGAAGGAAAATAGGGGAACTACTAAGGAAGAAAACTGAGTTATGATTGCAATGGAATGGTTAAAAACCAACAATAATTAATATATATCAGATTTAAGCTCGTTTTAGTTTGGTAGATACAACTTTTACTTTTTACGGATGAGAATAAAGAGTTTATTAAGCCAAAAATTTATAGAGTTTGATTCAGACATGTTATATTCAGGAGCTCAATCTTCTACTTGTATGTGAGAATATGATATGTTACACTGGAGCCCCTTGCTTAGGAATAAGTGGTCAGGCGTAGACCACCAAAGCAACTGTGGTAAAAGTTATCAAAGTCTGATATATCATGAACAACTCTCCAATAAGTGTGGTTGTGTTTCTGAAGCCCTTCTTGTTCTTTATGCTCTACATATATCCGAAAAATAAGACTTTATTAATATAATGAATTTGAGTAGGGTTCTATTTTATGTAACTTGAGAATCTATCAAAAATGTGTTAAAGTAACCTAAATATAACATCTCAAAATGGTTCCTATCTTTCACAAAGTACATATTCTTTATGATAAAGTCCACTGCTTCTCATTTTCTAAGAGTAGTTATTTTTTTTTCTTTACTCTGGCAGTCACACCTATGTCTAATTTAAAACACCAGTTAAGTGAACTAAATCTTCACTTGTGTGCCACTATTTTAAATAATTCCATTAATACTTGATGCTTTTACTTTATTTCACTTTTCATTTTTCATTCTTCTTAGTTTTTAAGTTTAGGGGCAGTTGTCTTTTTATCTTCACATATTTTTATATTCTGTCATCTTTGTATATTTATAAACATGTTCTCTCCTGAAGAATCTCCCTTTATTTATAGGTATAAGCCTTAAAATCTGGGAAAATGAGCATTTTCATCATAGTGCAGGAAGATATACTATGATGAGAATTTCATGTCATTTTTCTCTCTGTAATCGTTTTATCTCAAATGTGTACTAAAACTCAGATTTCACTCACTGTGTTTTGTTGTGTATTGTGAATTAGCGTGATATAAAACTTGATTGGGAGTAGAATGTAAAAGATCTGTTCAATCAATCATGCAATAAATCAATCTGTAACACAGATAACCACATCTAACTTATATCTGTTTCTAAGTACCATCATAAACTCCATTTCTGCATAAAGAGGTAAGTGCCCCAAAACATTTCTCATTCTCTGGAACTAAATTAATCAAGAAGAGAACACAGTTACAGAAAACTTACCCCTCTTGCTGTATAATGATTCCAAATAAGTGTTCTAGAGATAATATGTCTATAGCTCTTTTATGAGAATTTCAGTACACTACGTGCCTCATATTTATTATACATTCAGTGTGTATCTTTTAGCATTGATGAAATTTTGTTACTCATTACAAAAACACAGAAAATAATCTTTCAAAAATTCATATAGATATAAAAATCAGAGTTTGAATTTAAAATTAGGAATGAAAAAAAGTCTAGACTTTTTTTTTTTGGTTCATCCTTTGTTTATATCTAGCTGAGGGATCTAGGTATCAAGTTCCTATCATCTTACCATCACCCGCAGATAGTCTGCATAAAATACTTAAATATTATCTTGGAAAAAAGGTGACATAATTGGCACCCATATGGCATCAAAACCAAGGCAGCAGGGATTTAAATATCTTGTTCCCTATAGGTGGTTCCTCAAGTTCAGGCCTGAGGCATTGTTTTAGAGTAGAGTTGAGAATGCTATAGTTATTACATATAAAAATAGAAGAATTGTCAACTTAGCTTGTCATCTTGACATTTTTCTTGAATGTTGAATTCACTTGCAATTCACTAGATTGGGTTGCTCCAGAAGATTATTTTGCATGTGCTAGTAATAAGGCTTGGAAATTCTATTTTTTTAACATGTTCCAAGTTTAATTACATTAAATGACTACTCACTCTCTAGATTAAGTTTGTGCTCCATCTTTTGTGTAGCTCCAAAAAATATAGAATGCAAGAGAGATCTGAGTTTACTGTAAGTAACAAGATACAAGAGAGTTATAAAATAATGTGATCTGTTTGGAATTCCTAGCATTGGAGGTGTTCTAAGGCTAGAAGATAAATACAAGACAATTTTGCAGGGTTGGAACAGAGAAGCCTCTTAAGGACCCTGACTATTGAGGAATTTTATAGTCCAAGTTTTTTGATTCTGGTAAAAACTTGTTGAAATCCAATGCTCTACGAACTTTGCATCTCCAAAGTATCATATATATTGTTTGGCAAATTGGAGTTTGCCAAGAACCCCAATTGAAAATGATGTCGTAATTAAGCACAATTAGGAGTTACAAAATATCCACAAAATTGAAAACCAGCTGCTCCAACTGCATTCTGATCCTCATAAACTTTGAGGATCATAACCTTTTGAGAAACAAGCTCAGAATCACTGAAAAACTCATGTTAGATTCTACTTTAGACTTTGGTTTTAGTTAGCACTGTTGTACTAGATGGTAAGTTTACAGGTGTATGTTTATAACTGTTACTTAAAATTCTGCATATAAGCCAATTTTCTAATTTGCTGTTTTAAAATGAAATGTTGGCCGGGCGCGGTGGCTCAAGCCTGTAATCCCAGCACTTTGGGAGGCCGAGACGGGCGGATCACGAGGTCAGGAGATCGAGACCATCCTGGCTAACACAAAAAATGCAAAAAAATTAGCCGGGCATGGTGGCGGGCGCCTGTAGTCCCAGCTGCTCGGGAGGCTGAGGCAGGAGAATGGCGTGAACCTGGGAGGCAGAGCTTGCAGTGAGCTGAGATCCGGCCATTGCACTCCAGCCTGGGCGACAGAGCAAGACTCCGTCTCAAAAAAAAAAAAAAAAAAAAAAAAAAAAAAAATTAAAATGAAATGTTTATAGAGTATATAAAACAATTATAAGTAATTATTTCAACATTCACTGGAACAAATATGTGAACATTGAGTGATAATTAAGAAAATCACACATTTTTTTTTTAAATGAGTGTGGCACATTATTCAAACTGAGGATATCAATAACTAATGACAGAAAGACTCATTCGCTTTGTAAACCTAGAGTATTTACCATTTCTATCAAAATGTGAAGCAGAAAGAATTTATAGCATAGAGGCTAGATCCAAACAGACACCATGTGCAGTTTGTAGGTGAAAAACAATACTAACAGAATGAGTACTAAAAGTGAAATTAAGAATTTTTAAGCACTAATTGAAAACTTCATCATCGTTTCATATAGATGCTTCAGAAAATAAAATCACTTTATTCTGATCTTTGAAATTGTAAAAGGCACATTATAATTTCAGGTCACTGAGTACATTTTATTATTTTTATGAAATGTGACCCATGGACAAAAGTGTCCAACATCTTAAGTGATAAACATTAAGTCTGTTTATCCTGAGTATTTCCACTGTCTCAGCAACTCTGACTTTGCCCTTTGATGCAGTAACTTCCTGTTTTATTTCTCTTTATATGGCATTTACAGATGAAAATGAACTATTAATCACTCTAAGCACTTTCTTACATAGTCTTTGCAACAAACTCACTTTGAATTTATACAACATAGCTTTTTAAATGCAAATAAAGGTTTCCAGTTTCCTAAAATGTCTTTTCCCTCAATGGAAGGGATTAAAAGTTGATATTCTCAGAGCTGCACACTCCTGACAAGCTGATTACCAGTCTGTCCTTACAGCCATCACAGCCTGTAACAAGTAAGAGGTTGTAAATTCTAACCACTCATTTTCCCATTTCACTATCCATAGGAACTAGTGAAAAATGGAACTCTTCAATTCTACCATGTTATGTCACTTCAAATAATAGTCAAATTCATTTCCCTCCACAGAATATAATTGAGATATAGTCAACAACTCCAAGAAACACTGAATATTTTGTGCAAGAGTCAAATCAGTTTCTCATTCTATACTCCCACCAAATAAAAGGCTTTATGATTTTGTTACTTGCATGGGAAATGTTCACAGAGCACTGCCAAGTACAAGTGTACTCTCTTGTGTCCCAGCGGTTCTCTGTCATGATCTTTCCATTTACTGCGGTGTTACCATGACATTTTGCTTTATTATACTTTGTTCAAGGACACATAAACTGAAAGGCAAAATAAATCAAAAACATATACTTTTCTCCTCAACGATGGTTATCGTAATATGTACACAAAGGTAAAATACATGTAAAATCAGAGTTTCCAAAAACAAGTAAGAAATAAAATCAGTGCCTTCATTATTAGTATTTTAATTATTGAAGATGTTTGATTTGTTCTCCATCCGAATAGAATATACTCCTTTCCCCAAACACTTCAGGGCCTTAATAGAACCTTGGAGTTGAGCATGGCATTTCAATTAAAATATATCTGAAAGACAGATATTTGTAAAAACTACAGATACCAAGAGATGATTTTGCCAAACATTTTCCTTCATTTTTAATTTTAGTATTGCCTTTAAAGTTTTACATTGGCATAAAGAATATGATTCTTACTCCTTGGAGAAAAACAATTAAGAAGAAAGAGTTCTTGAGACGTGGAAAATTTACTAGTTGTGTATCATTTAGGAACCTGAAATAGCATATGTGCAGAAAGCTACCCACAAGTCAGATTTTACTAAGGAAAACACTGAAAAGATATCTTACTATATTCTCTTGGGTCTATAAAGAGACTCCTACAATTAACACTTCACAAAACTAATTTATTGAGAAAACTGAATCTCTCCAGGAAACATTTGGTCATCAACAGATTACACTGACTCTGATATGTTTTAGGAAAGATGTATGTAGTCCAGGAATAGCAACATGAGCATTGGCTAAACCTACTGGGAGCAGGTCTTGAGATTTTTCACAATAGTAGGTGTTGTAATTCACAGTTAAGTATCTGAAGATTAAAAGGATACATAAATTCTTAGAATCTCTGACACACAAAAAGTAACTTAATTAGATTACATTAATTTGTAGTTGCATAAATTCTTAAAAACTAAAATGGAGAGAAATTAAATATTTTTAAAAGATAAATTATCCAACACATATCCTATTTAATTCTTAAAAGCATGATTCATTTTTTTTTTTTTAATTCAGGACATAGAATCTCATAAAATAACTTTAGATAAACTTAAGGGGTATTTGACCAAATTATATCTGATTAAGAATCTCTTCTACCAATGTTGCTTAAAGTAACTCATATATTCAGGTACTTTAAACTCTAGTAAAAGAAAGCCAGATCGTTTTAAAGGTTAGTACTTCTTTTTGTTAATTTGAAATCTGTGTCACTGACTTAAAGCTATTTAGTTTCTCCGGACCTATATATCCACTCAATTTTCGCTAAAAAATGTATAGCTTTAAATAGTTGATATAAGCTTATAAAGTGATCCCCAAATCTTCTTTTCTTACTCTAAATATCAATGGACCTTCCCACAGCATACTGATTTGTTGTTCCATAATTCTATTCAGCTTTCCTTATATTTCTCTAGATTGTAAATTTTACTCGTAAAGTGTTGGGCTAAAAATGAGCAAAGCAAAATGCAGTGGTAGTGTTACTACTGTTCTTTTCTAAAACTCATAGTTGCTTCTCAAAGTAGTGTTTTGCAAGATTATGTTCCACAAGTGACATTGGATCTGTATGTGGAAAAACAGTTTTATGGCTACATATATATGGAAAATACTGTGTTAACAGATTTCAGTAAAACATGGAAAATACTGTGTTAACAGGTTTCAATAAAACAGAACTTACAGAAAACTGTTAACTATCTATGAGGTATTTAAAGCAGTCAAATTGACAGACAAAGAAAGTAGAATGGTGAGCATCAGGGGCTGGGAGAAGGGAGAAAAGGAGTTGTTTTGTGGGTAGAGCTTTAGATTTGCAAGATGCAAATGTTCTAGGGCTATTTTGTAACATTTTAATACTTGCTACTACAAAATGTTTAATGAGATTCTTAAAATAAATTTTATGTTATAAGTTTTTACCACAAAAAGAAACTTGATATTCAGTTTCACAATGTGATTTGCAATCCTCATATATGTTTGGAAGCATTGCTCAAACCAATTTGATTATCCAATTTTTTGTTTTGTTTTGCTTTGTTTTGAGGTACACATTTTAAAATCACAGAGTAATGTTACATGCAGCGTATTTTGATTAAATACTTCCAGAGCTTCATTGATAAAAATAATGAATGTAAGAGTTCAAATTTACGCTGTAAGAGCCAAATTTCTTTTCTGCTAACCTTTCATTCACTCAGGGAGAGAATTTAACCTCTTTCTTACTTCAGAACTCATTTTAGCTTGTACTATCTGGAAGGTATAAGAATGTGTCTATTAAATATCCAGCCAAATATTTAATGGTATCAGAGCACCTGCTTGCTTGGTCCAGTAGCCTGAGTTGCCCCACCCCTCCTGTGCAGAGATCCTGGATCAGGGGAGCCCTCCTCGCTTTATGCCCAGGCAGATCGCCAGGCGTTCAGAGCACCTGCTCATTTGGTTCTGCACCCTGAGCTGCCCCACACTTCCTAGACATAGATTATGGTGTAATGAGGCCCACTTCACTTCATGCTCAAGCAGATCTCCAGGTATTTGGAGCACCAGCTCATCTGAATGAGCAGCCTAAGCCACCTCACCCTTCCAGTGCAGAGATCCTGATGCAGGGTGGTGGCAGGGAGGGCCTCTCTGCTACATGGCCATGCTGATCTCCAGGCATTCAGAGCACCCGCTCACCTGGTTCAGCAGTCTGAGTCACCCTACTCTTCCCGTGCAGAGATATTGGAGCAGGGGGCCCCTTTTTGCTCCATGCCCAGGGAGATTTCTAGGCATCTGGAGCACCCATTCTCCTGGATTAGGAGTTTACACTGACCTCACCCCTCTGCAGATAACTTGGAGCTGAGGTGGCTTCCCAGCTCCGTATCTAGGCACACGTCTGGTCTCTTGGTGACTACCCACTAAATTCTTCCTTCGTGCTGGTGCCCATGCTGATCATCAGGGTCATGTAGGCAGACCTGCCCAATTTAACCCTGCCCTTCATGGCCCCTCAACCCATGCATGGGCTGAGCAGGGAGCTCAGAGCACTATACATTCCACAAACGAGCCCATTGCCTGTGGTATCAGAGAGCTTCTGCCAGTAAACAAGGATCAAGTGTATACCCAGCCAAACTGGCCACAGCGGGTCTTACAAAAATTAGAAGTACCAGCATCTCCAGATGAGAAGGAACCAACCAGCTCAAGAAATCCGGCTCCATGAAAAATCCAAATGCAGGGACACCACCACAGGAATACATGAGCTCTCCAGCAAGAGTCTTCAACGAAAATGGAAACTCCAAAATCACAGACAAAGAACTCAAAGAATAGATTGCAAGAAAGCCCAATGAGATCCAAGACAAGGTTGAAAATCAATGCAAAGAAGATTCTAAAGCAACCCAGGAAATGAAGGATGAGATAAACATGTTAAAAAATCAATCAGAGCTTCTAGAATTAAAAATGTCACTTAAGGAATTTCAAAATACAAGGAAAAAATAATTTTAGAGTTTAAACATAAGTCTTTTGAACAAACCCAGTCAGACAAAAAGAAAAAAGAAATAAATGAACGAGGTCTTCAAGAAAGTATGAAAGCATGTAAAGCAACCAAAGGAAACAAATCATTCTATCAAAAAGACACATACACTTGGATGTTCATCACAGTGCTATTCACAATAGCAAAGGCAGGGAATCAACCTAGGCACCCATTAATAGTAAACTGGATAAGGAAAATGTGGTACATATTCACCATAGACTACTATGCACCCATAAAAAAGAATGAAATCATGTCTGTTGCAGCAACATAGTGGCATTGAAGGCCATTATTCTAACCAAATTAACGCAGTAACAGAAAACGACCTACCATATGTTTTCACCTATAAGTGGAAGCTAAACACTGCTTACTCATGGACATAAGATGGGAGCAATAGACACAGGAACTAATAGTGGTGGGAGGGAGGAAGGGGGACAAAGGTTGAAAACCTAACTGTTGGGTACTCTGCTCACTATTTGGGTAATGAGAACATTTGTATCCCAAACCTCAGCGTCACACAATATACCCAGGTAACAAACCTGTACATATACTCTCTCAATCTAAAAGTTGGGAAAAAGCAAAAAAATAAATATTAGCTGGGCCTGGCCAGGTGTGGTGGCTCACGCCTGTAATCCCAGCACTTTGGGAAGCCAAGGCAGGCAGATCACGAGGTCAGGAGATGGAGACCATCCTGGCTAACTCGGTGAAAGCCCCTCTATACTAAAAATACAAAAAAAGTTAGCCGGTCGTGGTGGTGGATGTCTGTATTCCCGGCTACTCGGGTGGCTGAGGCAGGAGAATGGCTTGAACCCGGGAGATGGAGCTTACAGTGAGCTGCACTCCAGCCTGGGCGACAGAACGAGACTGTCTCAGAAAAAAAATAAAAAATAAAAAAATAAATCAGCTGGGCCTGGTGGCATGAACCTGTAGTCCCAGCTGCTCGAGAGGCTTGGGTGAGAGCTTAATCCCAGGAGTTTGAGGCTGCACTGAGCTACGATTATACATACCACTGCACTGCACTGCACTCCTGCCTGCACAACAGAACACAATGCTGTCTCTAAAAAATAAATAAATGAATAAATAAATATAAAAAAATTAAAAATGAATATTTAATATATGATTATTGCAATCTAGATTAAAAAGAAAATTAAATGTATCTTGCTTCAGATTTCTTCCTCAATTGCTTTTGTTTTATAAAATAACATTACATTGTTTCTGTTTGGATGAACGGAGGCAAGATGGCGCAGTTCCGGGTTCTTCACAGTCAACTTTCCCGGGCCGGGGAAAGACGGGTCGACTGCGCAGGCGTAACCCGACCTCCGACGGAGAGAAACCGGAACCCATCTAGCCACGCCTACCGCCCCGCCCCCAACCCGCCTATGTCCCGCCCACTGCCCTCCCACTCCCGGGCCCAGGACATAAAGGCCGCTCACGGCAGGCGCGCGGTGGGAACTTCCTCAGCACCTCCTCCTGCGTGGGACCCAGGAACCTCGCACGAGAGTGCCGGAGAGAGCTTCCTTGGCCCCTGTTCCTGTGTGGACCTAGGAACCTCACCTGAGAACGCCAGAGCGACTTCGTGGGCCTCCACCGCCGGAGGCCGGTGAACCTCGCCCCTCCCTCACATTTGGTTTGTAAATAAAGGTTTTTTTTGCCTTGCCTACTTGCCTTTTCTCTGGCATTTGCTCTGGGGGTCGCATTAAAGCCAATCAGTTTCCTTTATTCAAAAAGATAAACTTTTAATAAATACACTTTCTTTCAGAGTATATTATTCCATATGTGCTTTAGGTGATAAGAAAGTCTCAAATACAATGTTGAAAGTATATCATACTATATTGAGGCCATCTCTTGCTGTGTCTATTGGCCAGATATAAAATTACTCACTTTGTTGGTCTTTACTTAATAATTCAGTGAAAACTAATTATTGTCTAATTCCATGTAAATCATTTAAAAACTAGTAAAGAATTCTCTAATTTTTATTATAATGTTACTAAATAACGTAACAATTCAATTTCCTAGGGAGAAAAGTCATGTAAATATCTTAAAAGAAGGATATATAAATATGCCCAATTGAATATCACGAAATAAGACTGACTTAGTCAACAAATTCAATTATTTACAAAGCAATGACACCAGGAAAGAGTATGGCACACTTTCTTTTACATTGTCAATGTATGCTGATGGTCCATAATTGACCCCTGATATGGAAAGATATTTATATTTATAATGTTATTACAAACTTTTGTATGTTTCATGGATCACCTGTACCATAATGCAATTTAAATAACATTCCAACATGTAAAACTTAAAATATTCCACAAAGCCACTGTTTTCTAGAAAATCGTATTTTAGAGTTTTTATTTTTAATGTAAATTCTCTACTATTTGTTTTACCTGCATAAATCATGAATTCACATTGTCTTTTTAGTCATATATTTGTAAAACCCACGATGTATTTAAACAGACTGATGAATATTAGAAAATATATTAGTCATGATCTTTCAAAAAAGCTGTTAGAATCTGTCATGTGTTTCATTTATGCATAAAATTCTGTCTTCTCTTTTCGTGTGCTTGGATAAAAAATAAAATTTCATATTTTCTTTTTAATAAGGAGAGTTAAAAACTCAATTATAATTCATTTCTACAGAGTATATTTTTCTATTGAGAGTTTTCCCTCTCTAGTTTCTTCTTGCTATATTTGTGGCTTCTGCAATTGTGATTTGGTTATTTCTAGTTGTAATAAAATGGTGTAATTCTCTATCCATATGAAAGATTGCATTTCTATCCAGCTTACAATTAAATTAAAAATGTTCTTTTCTTTATTATGTTAGCCTCCAATATGAATAAGAAACATTGTAAACCTATGTAGGCTGATTTCTTATTTTAAGTTTTATTTTATTTTTAATTGACGCAAAGTTATTTGTGTAATACAATGTGATGTATGTGTGTACATGTTGTTTAATGATTAAATTAGAGTAAGTAGCAAATTCACCACCTCAAGCATTTATCATGTAATTGTGGTGAGAACATTCAAAATCCCCTCTACTAGCCATTTTGAAATATGCAATATATTATTAACTATAGTCACCCCATTGTACAGTAGAATACCAGAACTTGTTCCTACTCATTATAACTTTGTCCCCATTGAACAACCTGTTCCCATATGTCCCTCCCCACTGCTCCTTCCAGTCTTTAGTAACCACTATTTTACTTTTTACTTCTATGAGATCATTTTTAGCTCCCACATATGAGCGAGATCATGTGATATTTATCTTTTTGTGCCTGGCTTATTTCACTTAAGATAATATATCCCAGGATTATCCATGTTGTGACAAATGACATTAAATAGCTGAAATACATTCCATTGTGTATATATACCACATTTTTTAAATCCATTAACCCACTGATAAACATTTATGTTGATTCCATGTATTGGCTATTGTGAGTAGTTCTGTAATAAACATGGGAGCACAGATACCACTGTGACATACTGATTCTATTTTCTTTGGATATATACCCCATAGCAGAATTGCTGGATCAGATGATAGTTCTATTTTTAGTTTCTTCAGGAAGCTCTATACTGTTTTTCATAACAGCTGTACTAATTTACATATTTCCACCGAAAGTGTGAAAGGGTTCTCTTCTCCACATCCTTGCCAACAATCACCTTTTGTTTGCTTCATAAAAGCCATTTTATGTGAAGGGAGGTCATATTTCATTGTAGGTTTCACTTCTGTGATGGTTGGTGATGTTGAGCATTTTTTTCATGTACTTGTTGACCATTTGTGTGTCTTCTTTTGATAAATATATACTCAGTTCTTCCCATTTTTAAAATAAAATCATTTGTTTTTGTTTTTGATTTTTGGCATTGAATTGAGTTCCTTATAAATTCTGCATGTTAAGCCCTTATCAGATGTACGGTTTGCAAATATTTTCTTCTATTCTTTAAGTTGTCTCCTCATTTTTTTATTATTTTCTTTGCTGCTCAGAAGCTTTTGTATGCTGATTTCTGATTGTGGCTTTTTCAGTTAAGTGTTGTATTTATTCTTTCCAACTTCAACAAACAGAGAAGAAGCACAATAAAAAGTAAGACTGCATCTGCCTTCTTTCAGTCCACTCAGTGTATGAGGCGTTGAAACACAGATATTTAAAACATATAGAACACTGTCATTTTACAAATGTCCACCTACAATTATGCCCAGCTTGTTCAGGTAGGTGAATGTGGAAATTTTGTTATAAAACACCAAATCGATCTCCCTCTTTCCTCTGATGAAATCTGAAGTGGAATATTATAAGTAGTTCAATTTTATTGTATCTTTTGCAAATATTAATTATACGTTCAGTGTCATATAATGTGGCAGGAGGTAACGAAGTTGTAGCGTAATTACTAATCATCTTGAAGTATAAGAGGCATATTTTTCAGCTGTTATACTCGTTGATAGAGATGATGGAATCAATTTCCCTCTTTCTGTTCACCTGTATTGCAGCAATTTAAATGGACTGAAATCCCCCACCTTCACAGAGAGATGCTTAAAATTATTTTCCGGCTTTTCTTTGTACCTTTTTTAGGCAAGGCTAGATTTCTTTACAGTTTTGCTCCATATGTTGAAGCATTGCTGATCCTCACTTTACAAGCTGGAAGCAGCAACTGCAAAAGGTGCCTGTAAAATTGATTAATCTGTCAATCAATACTCACCAATAATTGTTTTTACAACTCTGCTAAAATTCCATTAAAAACATCCTGTTATATCAATCATCATTAGGAATAATCATTATGAAAAAGATACAGCTAGGCCCTTTTTGTTACCAATGAGCGTGTCCTAAATCATAAAAGTGAAAAATCATTGCTATTTGCATGTTTAGAGATCCCTGTGAAAAAGCATCTAATTATCCTTCACCTAACAACTAAATTCAAATACATAATTGTAGCAAGACAGAATTGAACTGATTAAATGTTTAATTAAATAAGGTGAAATCAGAGTGTAAATGAAGGGTAGGTTCTATCATATACACAGTATTAATAATTGAGCATAGAACATTGCGACTTTTGGCTTATGGTATAATTATCTACTGCTGTGAAACAAATCAACTAAACCCTTGTTGGCTTGGAAATATATTAATTTTGCACACAAATCTGCAATTTGGGCAAGGTCCACCTGGGTAGCTCTTCATTTCTCCATGTAGTGTCAGCTGGAACAGCTCAAAAGGAGCTAGAGAATTCATTCCCAAGATGGCTCACTCACATGGATGGCAAATCATTGTTGGTAGCCTCTTTTCCCCACATGGACTTCTCCAAGGGGCCAATTGGTCTTCCTTGCACCTGGGTTTTAAGTGCAAATACCTAAGGGGACATAACATGAAAGGTGACAGCTTCTTAAGGTCTGAACGTGTAAAGTATCTAGAGTCACTCATGATTTTACAAAGGATTACAAAGTCCAGATTCGAGGATTCAAGTCAAGGCATCATAGATCCTACTCTTGATGAGTTAGGAATAAAGAAAAGGGGAGCCATCTTTTTAAATTGCAACTTAAATTTGTTATCAACATACTTCTCTTAACAACTGCATTAAGTTCCAGAATACTAGCTGTGGTCTTTTGTTAACAAATGTATTATCAAAGATATTGCTGAGACTTTCTCCAATTTATAGGTATAGAGTTCTATTGCTTATGTTGTGATGTGATTTTACTCGCTTGATTGGTTACTTTGCCAGTGGACCAGTACTGACCTGGAATAAATTAATCAGAGCCTGTCTTCTAAGAATTTGGAATAGGGTCTGAGAAACCATTAATCATCTCTGAAAGTGGATTGATTTTGAATTATGTAAACTCAGAAATTTTGAGTTTATATCAGTTTATATTTTAGCCGACATCAAATATGTGCATACAGTAAAAGGAGAATCAACTTAAAGAAAAAGAAAGAAGTGAATCAAATACAGCCTATGGTAGAAAAAATAAATGAGAAAGAGATAAGCTTCCCAGAGACTTGAGTGCCAATCACATTTAGGTTCCATTTTCTCAGTCATTTATGCATTACTTTATACCTACTTAATCTTCCCCCAGGCCAGACCCTGGAGACACCATAGTAAACAAAAAAGACAGTGTTCCTGGTTCCAGGGACTCTACTAAAAATGAGAGCAATAATAAACAAAATAGCGAGATTAATATATAAGGAAATATGATACTTTCATATAAGGATAAGTCTCAGGTTTGGAGATAAGTTTTTCAGCTAGAGTATTAATTTGGCCATTAATTTCATGGTTAGCAGCATATTCTACATGAATGTCATGCTCACTAAATAATCGTAATTTTTATTATAGCTTCTTGATAAAATCTGTCATCAACTCTGCAATGCAGATCAGCAGTAATTATACTGATTCAATGATAAATTTTCAAGCTAAGGACTGAAATGATTAAAAAGAGCTTTAGTTTCAAAGTTCTGCTAATGTGTATGACATAAGAATATAATTTTTCATGTTTCCCCGCTTTTTTTTAATTAAAAAGATACTGTGTAAGCAAAAAGTATGTTTAAGAGATGGGATAGGAGGATCCAAAGGAAAGCAAATATTAATAAGTTCCTGACAGGAGATAGTTTCACAATTTGAAGAAAGGTACCTGAAGTCAGACTTCTACCCTCCCACAGAAATTGGGAGATAGAGGTACTATATTAGTCAGTTTTCATGCTGCTAATAAAGACATACCCAAGAGTGGGTGATTTATAGAGAAAAGAGGTTTAAAGGACTCGCAGTTCCACATGTATGGGGAGGCTTAACAATCATGGCAGAAGACAAAGGAAGAACAAAGGGACGTCTTACATGGCGGCAGGCAAGAGAGCTTGGGCAGAGGAAATTCCCATTATAAAACCACCAGATCTCATGTGACTTATTCGCTGTCATGAGAACAGCATGGGAAAGACCTGCCCCATGATTCAGTTGCCTCCCACCAGGTCCCTTCCACAATGCATGGGAATTATGGGAGCAACAATTCAAGACGAGATTTGGGTGTGGACATAGCAAAACCATATCAGGCACTATCCTTTTTGATGGTTACATTTCAAAGGGATTACTCTCAGGTCCTTGAGAAAGACATTCCTGAACTATAAAATTGTCCAGAAGTTTTTAAAAAGACTTGCCTCTGAAAGGGACAGAGAAAGAATTTCTAAAGCAAATGCTCTATGGAAACAGGTCAGTAGCCTGTCTGTTTAGGTCATCTTGATTCTGTAACGTTGGAGATGATAGTAAAGCCAGGAGCCTAGAGGCAGGAAGAAACCTGTCTGAAGTTAGGACAAATTGAGGGAAATGTCAAGGCCACCACTGTCAATAGCTTATCAAAAAATAAGAATAGTTAGGGTTTCATGAATGGGCTAGTTAGATTGACAATTACAGCATTATAAATATTTATTATAAATACACATATTTGATTTAAATGCCTATATAATATAGTATTATATATATAGTGTAGAGTATAATATATTATAGTGTTATCCATATAATCTAATATACATATATGGGCATCATTAAGTGTACATAGTTGTATTAGTCCTTTTGTGTTGCTATAAAGCAACACCTGGGGCTTGATAATTGATAAATAAATTAGGTTTATTTGGCTCTCAATTCTGCTGTACAAGAAGTATGACACCAGCATTTGCATCTTATGAGGGCCTCCAACTGCTACCTTTCATGGTGGAGCTTGTAATTCCAGAGGTCATGTGGTGAGAAAGCCAGCAGGAGAGAGTGGGAGGAAGTCAGCTTCTTTTCTAAAAACCAGGTCTCACAGGAACTAATATAGCAAAAACTCACTCCCTTACTCTCAGGAAGGGCACTAACTTATTCATAAGGGGTCAACCCCCATGGGATTAGGTCAACCCCCCTAATACCATTAGGTCCTAACTTCACT
The DNA here is from genome assembly GCF_009764315.1 of Trachypithecus francoisi. NCBI lineage: Eukaryota > Metazoa > Chordata > Mammalia > Primates > Cercopithecidae > Trachypithecus > Trachypithecus francoisi. The sequence goes on along the minus strand of NW_022681463.1, from coordinate 51,261,989 downwards.
ATTGGGGAATCACATTTCAACATGAGATTTGGAGGGGAATTCAAACAATAGCAATGATGTGTTTTTATACTATAAATAAATATATATATGTATATCATATGAAAGGAAGTTTTACTTTTAAAATTTTTACTTCAATTTCCAATTCTTGTCTTACATATTTCACAGAGTTTAATTTCTGTCATACTTACCATCACCTTATAAAGAGCAATCATCCCTCAGTATCCATGGGAGATTAGCTTCAGGACTCTGCATGGATATCAAAATTCATGGATGCTCAAGTTCCTTATATAAAATAGTGTAGTATTTGCATATAACCTATGCACATCCTCTTATATATTTCTAATCATCGTTAGATTACTTATAATACCTAATGCAATGTCAATGCTATGAAAAGAGTTGTTTTGCTATATTGTTTAAGGAATAATAAAAAGAAATGAAGAAGCCTGTACATGTTCAGTACAATCCTAACCATCCACTTTTACAAACAATGTTTTCGTCTATGGCTGAGTCCGTGGAAGCAGAACACATGAATACATATGGCTACCTTGTAAATATTATTACAGTTATTTTAAAGAGAGAAAACTGTGGATTAGAATAGTTAATGTAACACCCATGGACAAGTAGTGTATAAATGATAGAAATAGGTAATCATCTTACTCTGAAGTAGATTACTCAAAAGTATCTTACCCTTAACAAAAACAACTATAACAAAGGTAAATTTTACTTATATTAAATATAGAAGCAAAGCAATAAATTTAGATATTTGAGAATAAAAATCTAAAAATTTTATTTATTTAAAAATATTAAAAAAACAGGGCTTTTTTATAATACATGCGTATTTTCATGTGTATTTTATAATGTGGATTTGGTTTGCTGATCAAATCCCAGATTTAAGTGTCACAATGGTGAAGGGTCCAGGCTACCCAACCCATTTTTTTTACACAGTAACACCTTGGTTAGCAATCAAGGTTCTCCTTAAATGTCTCATCCTCAGAAAAATATCCACACACTCTACTCTCCATTCAGAATATCAAAGACTATTGAGACACAGGAAGACACTTGAAGACATTTCAACCCAAAGTCACTTCTACTCTCTTCTCTGATCTTCTTCAGTAAGCAGTTTTCTCTTTCTACTTAAAGGACTTGCATCTCTCCCTCATTGTGTGTGCCTTTCCTTTCTTTTTCCCCTATACCCATCACCATTTTGTCTAGTTTCTAAGTAAGGGGACAAGAGGCCCTGAAAGTATGAAAAACCTGAAAGCCTTTAATCCTTTAAGTTTTTACATACGTTGAATATGTTAAACAAAATTATAGGAGTCTGTTGTTGCGAACTTTATCATTAGATAAAGAGATCTAATCACGGTCTATTACCACGAGACCAAACTAAACCAAACTGGAGTCATTCATGCTGAGTTCCACGTACTCAAACAGAAATATTGAGGAAGGAGATCAATCCTAAAACATACCAGTGTTTGCTTTTTTTTTTGTTTTTATTTACTGAAAATGGAAGATTCCAGTTGTTAACATTTAAAACACAAACAATATTTTACAAATTTGGAAAGGAGGAAAGGAGACCTTATTTCTTTTAAAGGGCTACAGCCTACAAGGCGGTCATCCACCAGGCTAAGAATCATACCTCCAGCCAAGTAAATATACATCTACTTCAAAGGAGGAGGGGTCAGAATAGGAGCTTTATGCTGAACAGTTTAGTTAAACATATTCAACAGGTTACAGGAGGAGCTACGATTACTCATCAGGGTGGTCCCGATTCATGCATATTAAACAAAAATGCATGCATTGTATGACCCATATTCACTTTGGGGTGGAGAATTAACATTTAAGTGTATTACAATTAGGCATTAACATCAAAATGTCTTTTCCAGGTATTAAGGCACACAAGTGCACAATCTCTGTAAACCAGCCAGAACTAGTCCATGGTCCGTGGTCTTCTTATCTGGAGAAAGTTACTGAAATCAGTCTCTTGCCCAAAGAAAGCTGTCTTTTTGGCTGGTGGAACAAGAGCTGCAGGTAAACAAGTTAGTCAGCAACTGGTGGCGCTACAAATTGTTTTAATATTATCTCAAGGCCAGTGCTTAACACTAAGGAAAAAACACAAAATAAAACAAAAACAAACAAACAAAAAAAATCTTGTGGTAGTTAGAACAAAGTTTATTCTTTAAGTGTAGGGGTGCGTAACTTAACCCTTGCCTGCATAGACTTAGGTCCTGTTTATAACGTGGTGTCTTATTGCCACAAAGAGTCTGCTCTGTTAGTCTTATGATTTCCATTTTGACATTAATTCTGGTCAGTTGTTGTGTGTAAACCACAAAAGGGAGGAGATTTTAACAAAGCATGTCTAACCTCCCATCCTATCATGATCAGAATTCAGTATTAAGGTTTTCCTGGGGCCACTGTGGCCAAAGGGGAGTCCATCCAGTCATGGTGGTTTTAAGATTTTATTTTTAGTTTATGCATTCTACCTGTGTCAGCATAATAGGAAACTTCCCCTCTGCTTTACCACTTACAAAAAAAATAACCTGAAGTAACCGGATGTTAAATAATCTTTTTGCCTAGTTTTTCTATTGTTTCCTTTCCTTGATTGCATCTTACAAAACCCACTATTCTGCTATTGCGCAGTAGAAGCTGAGACCAAAGAAGTCCATTTACAATGGTGCCAAAGAATAACCTCAATCCTCAAACTTTTGGTCAATCTCTGAAAATTGAGAGGCTAACCAAAAGGAGAGGAGGTGTTAATTTTAAAAACGTCCGTAGGAAACCTACATAACAAACTGCAACCTAACTTAGTATGTAAACAAACTGAAAACCTAACTTAGCAATTTGCCATTGTAACAAAGAGCTCAGCCAGTCACAGCAGCTGAGCTTCAGGCAATAGTGGCAGGAGGCCAACTGTTCAAACCAGGTTATTTAAGGTAAAACTAAGCATTAACCAACTCAGCTCTCTCTGTACCTCACTCTATTTTCTGTATGTCATTTCCTTTATCCGGCTATAAATATAATCTATGCATGTGTTGGGGTAGAGCATTCTGAACCATTTTTGGTCTAGACTACCATCTGATTTTAGAATTGCCAATAAAAGTCAGTTAAGATCTGCAAAAATAGATTTGTCATAATTTTGTCTTTTAACAAATATTTCTCATGCAGTATGGACAGTAGAAATAAAAAATTTAGGGTTTTTAAAAATACAAATGGGCTAGAAAGAAGGGAAGAAAACATATTTTAAAAATCAGCTATTGTTGATAGCCACAAAGGTATGCTTTTGCTGGGTTTTGTTTGCTTGTTTGTTTGTTTATTTCTTTTTGAAGCAGACATTTTTTTGGCTTGCATGGAGTAAATCCTAATTTTCCCATTGTAAATGGTGTGCCCTGTTGGCAAGTTATATGTCCAAGAAGACACATTAACTCTTTCAAGGAACAAAGTTACCATTCATTTTATGGAAGCTCTAATGACTCGAATAAATGACCTGTTTATTAAGCAACTTTAAGGGTCTTATTATATTTAATTAATGGTTGAAAATGTAGCATAATGGTCAAAATATATGAGTGTCATGCTCATGCTCTGTAGACTACAATATGACTTTACTACAGAAAAAAAAAATTTCTTTTGCATTCTGATCTTTAAGAATTATACCAGAAGTTAGGAAATAAGATTACTTTATGAATGAGTTACAGATATTATAAAGAAAATCATCTATGTTGACAGAACATAGACTATATATATAGTTTAACAAAAGTCTTGTGGCTTTGAAAATAATGGGAAAATTATAGATGATTTATTTAATGCAATAAAATATCAATTTTATTCAGAACCATTAATAAATGACTCATTAAACTAAAGAACCACCATTTATTTTATTCCATGAAAACATTATTAAAACATAATGGATTCAATCAAGAATAAAGTGGTTTTTAATCTTTAGAATACACGTCCTGAGAATATGCATCACTTTACTATTGTTTTAACTAATAATAACTACCATTTATCAAATATATTATTTGTAGTCACACTACTGAGTGCTTCAAATGCATATTTTTAAACATTCTTACAACTATCAATGATTTCCATATATGAAACTAGTTCTCTAAAAATGGTTAAATAACTGCCCCTAAGTAATAAAAATAGTAACAGATAAAGCTGGAATTTACAAGTAGGTTTAATTTTAAAACACATGATATGGAATGATGATTGTTGTTTAATATAAGTTAACATTGCTCAAACTGCATATTTAAATACATAGAGCTAAACTGGATACATAACATTGAATTCCAAATTTATTATATGAGTTAGTTGAATATTCGATTGTTCACCGTTACCATTTGATGTCATAGTACCTTCAAGACTGTTACATATGTTTTAAACAAAAATGTTACTACCTGTATAAAAATACCGTTCCCCTACTATTGCTGTCAACCAATTACTCAGAAATTTAGTGTCTTAAAACAATAATTTCATTGTTTTATTGCCCTATGTTTCAGAATAACTCAGTAGGCAGTTCTTGCTTGGAGTCTCTTAGTTGCCATAGATGGTGATTTAGTCTGCAGACATCCCAAATGCTTACTCATCTGGCTGGGCATTGATACTGTCTGCTGAGTGGTCATATAGGGCTGTCAATCTGAGTGTCAAAATGTGTGTGGTCTTTCCAGCATGACAGTCTCAAAGTGGGCAGACTTCTGGCCCTAGAATAAACAGCTCAAGAGTGTGCTCAGAAGCCAGAGTATAACTTCTGCTGAAAACTAGTTACTAAAACTGAAAGGGGATATAAGCCCCCTCCCCTAATGAATGTCGTGTCAAGAAATTTGCAGACATATTTTGCAACCACCACACTGAGGATATACATATATCAGAAAATGATTATCAATCAAGATATAATGGAAACATCTATAGCTTCAATATATAACTCATTTCAAACATATACAGAGTTGTTTTCAAAGTTTATTTTACCTTTTTCCACATATGTTTATCCATATGTGTTTTATCCATGTGTTTTCCACATATGTGTTATATGTTTATCAACATTAGAAAAATACCTAAAATAATACAAAAATTTGTAAAAGCATCCAGAGTCTCAAATCCAAAGATAACTACTATATTATTTTATGATTTTACAGTCTTACTAAGATCTGAAAGATGTCTTACTAAGACTGAATTATATAAAATCATTATTAACTATGTTTCTCAATTTATGCAATAGACTATTATGTCAGTTAAATAATATTTATCTAGTCCAGAATGACTTTTTTGTAACCATTGATCATTAAATGACCAAAATAATTTTGTAGAGAATATAAAACCCTCTGTGGATTGAGAACTAAATGTATTTTATTATATAGCATAATTATGTAGAAATAAATTTAATGAATAAATAGTAGGCTTCTGACGAATACTTTCAGCTTTTCTTCATTATAATGTGTAGAAATGTTTACTTGTGAGCCCAAGAGAATAGTTTCTATTCTGGTAGATTCTTCTGATCCAATTTTCCCCCACAAATCCTTTGTGCTTCATAATGTTTAATTTTCTAATTTTAGGGCCCTTATCCCTATTGTTTGCAAGTTATTCTCAATCTCTTGTAAGTCCATTGTTCCCAGTACACATTAAGTAGAGTATTTATTAACTAATTTCTATAGAGACTTTTTAGCTTCCTAAATATTTTTCAAAATAATGACATTCTGATTTACTAAAATAAGTCTTGATTCAACAGCATCTTACTGTAACTCAGCCTTTCAAGGTAAGGATTGTCAGTAGAGTTTTCCACAAATATCAGAAATCTATGATCTTTCATTGCAAATACATTAAAATGGTTATACTATGCTTCTTTTAGTGACTTCCTAAATCTTGTGTATTTGATGGAATCATGGGCATCATGACAATCCATTTGCTATCTCATCACACACTATTTTGTGCAAGTAGATGTTCAAATGGTATACTTTTTTAAAGGTGAATGCACAAGCATATTACAAAAATATATCTACATTTTGTTTAATTTGGAATATCTTCCATCTGCCTCCTATATTCCTAAAAAATGCAGTTGCAACATACTTGCAATAGACGGTTTTTTTTTTTTTTTTTTGTCTCTCTAACCACTTGTATTCACTGTTCAGATTCTGACACTGTAGATATTTCATAAATCATCTTTTTATGTCTCTGGCATTTATGCATTAAGTCAGGTTCTATCAAGGGACTTTGGCCCAAATTTTCAGCTTGGCTTAAAGACTCAGAAGGCCAATATACCAAGGAAGAAGATATTAGATATTTAGACCTATTATTTTGATACTATTTATTAAAGTTTTTTTGAATTCTGTAATACATTCTAGTATAGTTTATATTTAAACTTATGTTTTATTGTTGTTTTATTTGAGATGGAGTCTCACTCTGTTGCCCAGGCTGAAGTGCAGTGTCACAATCTCAGTTCACTGCAACCTGCACCTCTCAGGTTCAAGCAATTCTCCTGCCTCAGCCTCCCAGCTGAGATTACAGGCCCACGCCACCATGCCCGGGTAAATTTTTTTTGTATTTTCAGTAGAGATGGGATTTTGCCATGTCGGCCAGGCTGGTCTCGATCTCCTGACCTCGTGATATACCTGCCTTGGCCTCCCAAAGTGCTAGGATTACAGACATGAGCCACCGCGCCTGGCTTTAAACTAATATTTTCTTAAACTTTGGGTTGTTTCATATTATCTTCAACTGTAGTGTTCTTAATTAATGTTGCCAACTTGTATGTACTCAGTCTAGTACTACTCACTCACTCCATTTATCTGAGAAGAGTTTGCCCAATCACCACCCATTTCCCCAACCAATCACTTTTTGGGAGTATAAGCTTTGCTGCTACAGTAACTCTGTGTGTGTGTGTGAGTGAGTGTGTGTGTGTGTGTGTCTATAAAATTCAAGCTGAGCCAGTTAACATGGCTATTAGAGATAAATTCATATAGGATAATGAGGTTTGATATTCAATTATTACTTTTTCTAGATAGGTGACTAATATATAGTTTCATATAATACACAGGCAAAGTTTTGTATCATGGTTTAATCAGTTGTTATGCCTCTTTTGATAATTTTCTGTTACATCTTTGCTTGCTTTATAATTGAAAACAACATTGCAGTACACTGATTTATCTGAATTCTTTACACATTAAAGTTATTGCTAGTTTATCTGTCCTAATTTTGTATCAGTTTGCTTGTTTTAACTTCTCATTTCATTATAATTGAGGTATTTTTAACATTTAAGGGTAGTCAAATACATTGCTATTGTACTTTAGAATTTTTCTAAGATTTGAGATTTAAACATGTATTGCCCTTCAATATTTCCGTAAAGTAGCAAAAATATATAATGATAGCTACCCTCTTAAATATTCTTATGGACAGTTCAGTGTTGTTAACTATAAACACAATGCTGCACAGCAAATCGTTAGGATTTTTTATCTTGCATGATGTAAACTTTATTTCAATTGGACAATACCCATTTCCCTTTCTGCTAGCATCTGGTAACTATCATTTTCTGTTTTGATGATTTTGATTATTTTAGATAAGTCATATATGTGGAATAATGCAGTGTTCATCCTATGATGACTGGTCTATTTCACATAGCAAAATGTTCACAAGGTGCTTCTATGTAATAACATTACAGTTTTGTGGCTGAATAGTGTTCAATTGCATATATGAACCACATTTTTATCATCCATTCATTCATCCACAAGCATTTAAGTGGTTACAACCTCTTGACTCTTGTGAATAATGGTGTGATTGCTGTCAATACAATATATCCTCAAAAACTTGATTTTCATTATTTTGCATAAATACTCAGAAACTGGATTTTTCAAATAATATGTTATTTCTATTTTTTTTTATAAAGAATATCTTTACCATTTAACATTTTCACCAACAGTGCACAGGGTTGCATTTTCTCCATGTTGTTTTCAATACTTGTTTTTTATTTTCTTTTTTGTGTTTTGTGTTTTTTTATGTTGGCCACCCTAACAGGTATGAAGTGACATTTTATTGCAGTTTCAATTTACATTTACCCGAAGAATAGTGATGTTGAGGGAACCGATTCATATTCCCTTTGGCCATTTGTAACTTTTCTTTGAATAGATGTCTATTGAAGCTATTTGCCCATTTTTAATCAGGTTTTTGGTCATAAAATTATAGAACTGCTTTGTACATTTTGAATAGTAACTATTTATCAGATATATTGTTTGCAAATATATTCTCTCATGCTGCGGGTTGCCTTTTGACTTACGATTGTTACCTTTGCTCTGCAGAAGCTTTTTAGTTTAATATAGTCCCAATTTGCCTATATTTACATTTTTTCCTTGTGCTTTTGGGGTTCTATCCAAGAAATCCCTAGCAAAACCAATGTTTTATTTATATATATATATATACATATATAACCTGTTTTATTCTAGGAGTTTTGCAGCTTTGTGTCTTAATTTTAAGCCCCCATGTGAATTTTTGTGTGTGGTTTAAGATAACAGTCCAATTTCATTCTTTTGCATATATTTATTTGTCCTTCCAACACCATTGTTGAGAACAGTATCCATTCCTCATTGGATAATTCTTGTCACCCCTTTTCAAATATTTCAAAGATTCATATATATATATGAATTATTTTGGGGCTCTCTATTCCATTCAACAGGTTTATGTCTGTCTTTATGCCAGTACCATACTCCCTTGATTGCTGTAGCTTTAAACAACTTGAATATCTTATTCAAATGCTTGAGACCAGAAGTGTTTTGTATTTTGTATGTTTTTTGAATTGGGGGACATCCACATGCATATAATGAAATATGTTGGAGATGGAAACCAAGTCTAAACACTAAACTAATTATATTTCATATATACCTTATCCAAATAGTCTGAAGTTAATTTAATATAACATTTTAAATAATTTTGTACATGAAGCAAAATTTGGATGCATTTTGACTGTGACCCATAACATGAGGTCATGTGTAAAATTCTCTACTTGTGGGGTCATCACGGCACTCAGAGAGTTTTGGATTTTGGAGCCTGTTGGATTTTGGATTTTCGGGTTAGGGATGCTCAGATTGTATTATAATGTGTTTTGAAATCCCAAAAAGTGATGCTTCTAGTTTTGTTTTTTCTCACAATCAACTTGGTTATTCAGGGTCCTCTGCGGTTCCCTGTGAAATCCAAAAATTTTTTTCTGTTTCTGTAAAAACATGCCATTGAGATTTTTATTTATATTGCATTGACTCTCTAGATTACTTTGCATAGCATAGACATTTTAACAATATTAAGTCTTCTAATTCATTAATATAGAATTTTCATTCATTTATGTCTTAATTACTTTCATCATTTTTTAAAATCCAGTGTATAGTGTTTCACCTCCTTGGTTAAGTTTATTCCTGAGTATATTATTCCTTTTGATTATATTCTTAAATTCTTTTTCAGAGTTTGATATTAGTGTATAGTCATGTAACTCAACTTGTTATATTTATATTGTATCCTGAAACTTACTGAATTTATTAGTTCTAACTGGTTTTTGTATGTTTTGGTAAAAAAGGTCTTTAATGTTTTCTACGTGTAAGATTATGTCTTCTGTGAACAGAGATAATTATACTTCTTCCTTTTCAATGTGGTTAATTTTCATTTACTTTTGTTACCTAATTGCTCTAATACAGCCTCAGGTATTATGTTGTACAGAAATGGTGAGAGTGGGCTAGGCGCCATGGCTTAGACCTGTAATCCCAGCATTTTGGGAGGCCAAGGCAGGTGAATCACTTGGGGTCAGGAGTTCAAAACCAGCCTGGCCAACATGGTGAAACTCCATCTCTACTAAAATACAAAAATTAGTCAGGCATGGTGGCACATGCCTCTAATCCCAGCTACTTGGGAGGCTGAGGCAGGAGAATCGCTTGCATCCGGGAAGCAGAAGCTGCAGTAAGTCGAAATCTCACTGCTGCACTCCAGTCTGGGTAACAGAGCAAGACTCTAAAAAAAAAAAAAAAAAAAAAAAAAAAAAGTGCTGAGAGTGAGAGGGGGCATTCTTGTATTGTTCTGATTTTAGAGAAAATATTTCAGATTATCGTCATTAAGTATGATGTTAGCTATGAGCTTTTCATTTGCGATGTTTAACATGAAGTTGTTTTCTTCTATTCTCTTAATTTATTAACTGTTTTTGTCATGAAAGTATATTAAATTTTGCAAATGTTTCTTTCTGCAACTATTGAGATAATCACGTGATTTTTATTATTTTTTTCTCATAGTGTTATGTATTATGTTGCTTGAATTATGCATGTTAAATCAACATTGCATCCCAAGGATAAAACTTACTTGCTCATTCATGGTGTATTATACTTTTAATATGTGGTTGAATTCAGTTTGCTAGTATTTTGTTGAAAACTTTTGCAGCATTTGTAATTTCTTTCTTTGGCTCTGGTATCATGGTAATGCTGGTCTCATAAAATGAATGTGCAAGTGGTCCTTCCACATGAAGATTTTAGGAAGAATTTGAGGATTTGCATTGATTATCTAAATATTTTGTAGAATTAAACAATGATAATATCTAGCCTGAGGCTTTTCTTCTTGGGAGATTTTTTTATTGCTGATTCAGTTTTCTTACTAGTGATTCATCTCTTCAGAATTTCAATTTCTTCCTGATTCAATTTTGGTAATTATGTGTTTCCAGGAATTTATCCATTTCTGCTATGTTACCCAACCTGTTAATGTTTAATTGTTAACAGTATCTGTTTCAATACTTTTTATTCCTATGGCATCAGTTTTAACGCATTCATTTCATTTCTGATAGTGTTTATTTGAGCTTCTTGTTTTACTTAATGTAGGGAAAGTTTGGTTAATTTTGTTGATCTTTACGAAAACTTACTTTGTTTTATTGATTTTTTTGTATTGCGTTCTATCCTCTATTTTGTTTCTTTATGGTCTAGTCTTTATTATTTGCTTACTTCTTCTAATTTTATTCTTGTCTTTCTGCTTCCTTAAGGTGTAAAATCAGGTCTTTATGTAAAGTCATTTTTTTCAAATATAAGTATTTACAAGTATAAATTTTCCTCTTAGTAATTATTTGCCACATCCCGTAAGTTTTGATATGGTGTGGTTTTATTTGCATTACTCTCATGATATTTTGTAATTTCTAATTTTATATCTTCTTTGATCCATTTATTTTTCAGGAGTGTGCTAATTTCCAAATGTCATAAAATTTCCAGTTTACTTTCTGCTATTGATTTCCTATTTAATTCCGTTGTGATCAGAAAAGATATTTGAGACACTTATTGTATTTCCAATCATGTTAAAGCTGTTAAAAGTTCTTTTGTAAAACTAAAAACAAGATTACTGTTTAATGTTAATCTCACTGCTGGGTATATATGTGAAAGGAAGGAAATCAGTATATAAAACTTATATCTACAATGCTGTGTTTATTGCAAAATTATTCACAGTAGCTAAAGTATGGAATCAGCCTAAGGTGTTCTCAATCGTATGTGGAAGTTTAAAAAAAAAAGTTGAACTTATGGATGTAGAGAGTATGCTGGTGGGTACCAAAGACTAAGAAGAGTAGGGAGGAAGAAAGTATAAGAGAGATTGGCTAATGACTTAAAAAATACAGTTAGATAGATAATATAAGTTTAAGTGTTCAATAGCACAGTAGAGTGACTATAGTTATTAATAATTTATTGTATATTTCAAAATAGATAGAAAGAAGATTTAGATTATTCACAACAGAAATAAATAATAAATGTTTGAGATGATAGCTATTCTAATTATCCTGATTTTATTATTAACCTTGTAAGGATGTATCAAATATCACCAGTTCCCCACAAATATGCACAATTGTCAGTTGTACATGTTTGTCAATTGTCAATGTGTCAATTAAAAAAAATAAAAGCGAAACCTAAGTATATTTTTTCAAAAATTAAAAAAAAATAATTTTTTTTTTGTGATTTAACATGTGATCTAACCTTGAGAATATTCCCTGAGCACTTGAGAAGTGTGTATGCTCTGTAGCTGTTGAGTGGAATGTTGTGTACCTGTCTGTTAGGTCCTTTTGGTCTATAATATTGTTCAAGTCCTTTTTTTCCTTATTGACAAAAAGTTGGTGTGGCAATTATTGAAATGGGGTTTTAAAATAGTCTACAACTATTTTGTTGCTATCAATTTCTCCATTCAGTACTGACAATGTTTGCTTCATATATTTATATACTCTGATGTTGGGTATATACATATCATTGTAATATCTTCCTGGTGAATTGACCCTTTCATCATTATATAATGTCCCTCTTTGACTTTTATGACACTTTTTGACTTAAAGTCATTTGTCTGATATTAAGTATGAAAACTTCCGTTCTCATTGAGGTACCAATTTCATGGAATATATATTTTAATCCTTCCACTTCCACTGTGTGTTGCCTTAAACCTAAAATAAGTCTCTTGTAGACAGCACATATTTGAATCTTGTTTTTTTCAGTCCATTCAGGCACTCTATGTCCTTGAGGAGTTGAAACCACTCACATTTATAGAAATTATTGATAGGGAAAGATTTACTATTCACATTTTCTTTGTCTTATTATTATTATTTTGTTCCTCTTTTTCCTTCTTGCCTTCGTCCTCTTTGTTTTATTGAGTTTATTTTGTGATATGTTTGGATTTCTCTCTCATTTTCTTTTAGCATCTTATAGGTATTTTTGTGGGTACTATGGAGCTTACTTAAAACATTTTATAGTTACAATTTAAAGTTAAGTCAATAACTACTTAACTTTAATATCATACAGTAACTCTCCACTTTCACATCCCTCCTACACTTCCTGGTATCGATATCACAAGTTACATCTTTTTATATGATTTATGTATGGAAATATTTTTATTTTTTATATTTTGGTTTTTTTATATGTTTTAATTAAACTTTTATAACAGAATTGAAAGTTATTTACACAATATCATTATGATGTTACAATATTTTGTATTTTTACATATATTTATTTTTTATAAGTGAGTTTTATACTTTCATATACTTCTGTGTTGCTATTTATTATTACAGTTTGTTCAACTTTAAAAACTCCTTTTGGAATTTTTTAGTCATAATAAATTCCCTCAGCTTTTGTTTATCTGTGAAAGTCACTGTTTGTTTCCCCTTCATTGTTGAAGGAAAGTCTTGCCAAATAGATGTAAATACACTGATAGTCTTTGGAGTATTCTCTTGTATGTGAAACATTGTTTTTGTCTTGCTACTTTCAAAGTTCCCTTTGTCTTTGAATTTGACAGTTTGATTATAATGTGTCTTGGTGGACTGCATTGGATTTATCCTGTTAGGCAATTTATTAGATCTTTTGAATCTAGATGTTCATTTCTCTCCCAAATGTGAGCAATTTTAGCCATTGTCACTTTAAAGAAATTGTCTGGCCCTATCTGTCCCTTTTTTCATCTAAGATTTTCCATTTTATGTGTATTTGTCCATTTGATTGTCTCCCATAAGTCCCCTAGTTATCCTTGATTCTTCTTTATTATTTCTGCTCCCAACCCCTCTCTTTTGATTGGATAATATGAAATGTTATGTTTTCAAGTTGGCTGATTCTTCTACTTGATAACTTCTGCTATTCAGTTCTTGAAGCAAATATTTTATTTCAGCTGTCAGCTTTAAAATGTTTGTATTTATTTATTAATATCTATTTTCATTCTCTTTGTTGACATTCTCATTTGTTTAGGCATTGTTTTCCTGGGCTTATTGAATATCTTTATGGTAGTTATTCTGAATTATTTGTTGGGAAACTAATATAGTAATGTTTCATCAGAGTGGATGTCTTGAGATTTATTTTGTTCCTTTGATAGGGCCATTTTTCTATTTTTTTTTTCTTGTTTTATGTAACTTTACATTGACATTCACATATTTGAAAAACAGCCACCTGTCTCATTTTTTATGGACATGCTTCATATATGAAAGTACCTTCACCAATTAGCCCTTCTAGACTTTCTGGGGACCTTTCAAACATTTTATGTGTATGTGTCTTTTCTATATTCATGCATGTATATCTCTATTTAGAGTCACCAATTTCTTATTTAGTAATTTGTAATCTCTTAGTCTCTCTAGTACCTGTTTGCTATACAACAGATCCTGTAGAGGAGTAGTATACCACCCAGCTCTTTTTTTTATTTTCAGTGGCCCCCAGGAATCTAGAATATGCTGTGGCCATCAACACCCTGAGAGACAAAATGGAAACCAGTCTCTTGGACAGGCCCCTAAAATCCATAATGTAGCACACATGCTCCACTCTTTTCTTTGCCTCTGAGAGAAAGGCCACTAATCTGAATCTGTCTTTACCTGCTCCGGAGCAATATCCTGTCACCCAGTTTTTGTTGTTGCTCTTGTTGTTGTTCTTTTCTGTGGCCCCAGACATCTAGAGTATTCTAGGTCCTGTAAGCATTTCAAGACAGGCAAGAAAGAAGCCATTCCTTTGGGCAGCTTCCCCATTCCCCCTGAAAAAGGTCCAAACATCAGATGTATAGTCTAGTCTTTTCTTTTTCTTCTTAAGAAGCCAGGAGCTGGATGTTTTCTCATGATCATGTAGCAGCATGCTGATGGGAAAGACTATGGCAAGAATGTACAACAAATTGTCTTATTGGCTTTTATGAAGCTGGTATCATGCTAGTATCAGGTGTAGAGAACTTTTAACTGGTTTCTGGGTTTCTTACCAAAGAATTTGGTAAGTGTGTTGTTGTTGGATCAGGGTCTCTGTGGCAGGAAGAATGATCTGGGTCTTCCTATTCTGCCATATTCATAATGTCATTCCCTTGCCCTTCACATTTTTGATTACTATTTATAATATTTTTATATGATGTTTTTAAAATTTTTATACATGCTTAATATAATTGACCTCTGTAATCTAGCTGATTTTTATTTGGGATATTATATTATAATGGATATCTATCTGTCTATGTATCCATCTATTTATCTGTCTAGATCTAGATCTAACTATATACTTATTTCTTCAATATATCCTCTTAATTGATCTGCAATACTTTATTTAATGTAATCTTAAAATATGGTATAAAATATTGCTGTGTTTTCTAGTCTATTTTATTTTTTGATACTTTCTTATGATGGTACCTCACTTTTTAAATTATTTTTTGTATAATATGTTTAATATTTGGTAGAGCTCATCTTAATCCCTTGTCATATATTTTTATTAATTTGTCTTGCTTATCTACATTTCTACATGAACTGTCCTGAGATAACTGAATATTTAGTTTTGTATTCCCCTTACAATGTTTACAAAATCTCAATGCTGCTAATTCACAAACAAAAATGCTCCTCAGGTTATTAGAACTTTATCTTCTGAGTTTGAAGTTATCTGTAGGTATCAATAATGAATTAACCTTGCTTCTTTCCCAGTTAGATTATCTCTCTAGAAGCAGAATATTTCCATTCATAAGAAGGATTTCTTTATCCAAATTCCTTAATATACTATTTAGGAAAATATTCCTCTGAATTTCTGGATGTGATAGACTTCTGGTGATTTCTTACTAGTGAAAAGTTATATTTTTATCTGTGTAGGTGCATGTGTGTGTGCACGTGTGTTAGTACAAAAAAAAAAAACTAGACTTTAATGTGTTAAAATATATGTATATACATACTTTCCCTGCAGAAATTATTATACACTGTGGTTCTGATAGGAGATGGAAACAAATATTGAAAACAGACCTATGATGCTTTGTTATGCTTTATCTAGTTGCACTTTGCAGATACTGTATTTTTAACAAATTGAAGATTTGTGGCAACCCTGAATCCATCAAGTCTATCAGTGTAATTTTTCCAGAGCATTTGCTTACTTCATGTGTCTGTGACTTTTTTGGTAATTTTCACAGTATTTCAACTTTTATTATTATTATAATATCTGTTATGGTGATCTTTGAGCAATGGTCTTTGATTTTACTATTGTAAATATTATGAGGAACCGGAAACCATTCCCATAAAAGAGGACAAACTTAATTGACAAATATGTGTGTTTTGACTGCTCCACCAATCAGACCTATCTCTCTCCTTCTCTGTGATGCTTTCTATATTCTGAGACATGACAATATTGAAATTAGGTCAATTAATAAACATACATTGGCCTCTAAGTGTTCAAGTGAAAGCAAGAGTCTCACATGTCACTTAAATAAAAAGATAGCGGTGATGAAGTTTAGTGAAGAAGACATATGAAAACCCAAAATAGGACAATAGCCAGGCCTCTTGTGCCAAGCAGTTAGCCAAGTTGTAAATGCAAATGAGAAGTTCTTGTCAATGAAAAGAGTCAAACTCTCTAAAATAATACTCCAGTAAGCACACAAATGATAACAATGTGAAATTGTTTTTGCTGATATAGAGAAAGTTTCAGTGGTCTTGATAGAAGATGGAACAAGTCACATTTTGTTAAACCAAAGCTTGTTGCAGAGGAAAATCTTAACTCTCTTCAATTCCATGAAGACTGAGAGGTGGAAGGTATGGAAGTAAAGATGGAAGCCAGTAGAGGTTGGCTCGTGAGGTTTAAGGAAGGAAGTTGTCTTCACAACATAAAAATGGAAGATGAAGCAGAAGGTGCTAATGTAGGAGCTTCAGCAAGTTATCCAGAAGATCTAGCTAACATAATTGATGAAAGGGGCTATATTAAAAAACACATTTTCTATGTAGATTAAATTGTATTATATTAGAGAAATATGCCATCCAGGACTTTTATATTAAGAGAAGAGAAGTAATTGCCTGACTACCAACCTTCAACAAACAGGATGACTCTCTTGTTAGGGTCTAAAGTAGTTGCTGACTTTTGTTGAAGCCAATGCTTGTTTACCATTCTGAAAATTCTAGGGCACTTAAGAATGTGCCCTAGAAGGTGCACAAGGAGATTCATGTGGTTTGTATGTCTGCTAATACAACATTTGTTCTGCAGCCCATGGATCAAGAAGTAATGTCAACTTTCAAGTCTTAACATTTAAGAAATATGTTTCATAATGTCATCACTGTCATAAATAGTTATTCCCTTGATGGTTCTGGGCAAAGTAAGTTGAAAAGCTTCTAGAAAGGATTTACCATTCTAGATGCCATTAAGAACATTCATGATTCATGGAAGGAAATCAAAATATCAACATATCAGTATTAACAGGAGTTTGAAAAAAGTTGATTTCAACCCTTATGGATAACTTTGAGAAGCTTAAGACCTCAGTAAAGCAAATAACTACAGATGTGGTGAAAATAACAAGATAATTAGGATTAGAAGTGAAACATGAAGATGTGACAGCATTTCTGAAATCTCATGATGAAACTTCAGTGATAAGGATTTTCACCATATGGATGAGCAAAGTGGTTTTATGGAATCTAGCCAAAGTGGTTTTATGGAATGATGAAATGCTGAGAATACTGTTGAAATGACAATGAAGGATTTAGAATATTGCATAATCTTAGTTGATATAGGAGTAGGGTTTGAGACGATTGACTCCAATATTGAAAGGCATTCTACTATGGGTAAATGCTATCAAACAGCATTGCATGCTACAGAGAAATTTTTCATAAAAGGAAGAGTCAAACAATGTGAAAAACTTTATTGTCATCTGATTTTAAGAAATTACCACGGCCACCCGAACATTCAACATCCACCACCCTTTTCAGGCAGCAGACATCAACGTCAAAGAAAGACACTACATCAGCAAAAATATTTTAAATTGCTTACAACTAAAATGTTCACAAGAGTTTCTTAGAAATAAAATATTTTACATACATAATTAAGGTATGTACATTTTGCTTCTAGACATAATGCTGTCGCACATTTACTAAACTGTAACTTAGTAAATATAACTTTTATATGCATTGAGGAACCAAAAAACTTCTGTGACTTACATGATACTCACTTTGTTGTGGTGGTCTGGGACAGAACCCACAATATCACCAAGGCATGCCTGTATACAAATTTTATATAAATGGCCATTCTTAAATAATAATGCTGGTATTTTGGAATAAATCATTTTTACCTCTAACCCACTAGTGTGGTCCACAGTGAAAGCACACTACAAAATATGAAGCCAGGATAGCTGACTAGTAGGAAAGAGTGTTTAGAAGTCCTACGATGTGACAATTGCTAAGAATTTCCATATAAATATAGTGGCACCTGAATATAGCGGCATGAGTGCACATAAGTACAAGCTATATTAAAAGTAGTTTGTTAGTGACATAAAAAACATTTTCACAAAGAATGAAGTTTAGAAAATAAACTGAAAAAAATAAAAATTACTGTATTTTATGACAGGTTGTAAAAGTCTTTGAAACTTATTTTTACTTTAAAAAATGTCTTTTAGTGTTATAAATATATATCTGAAAGATAATTTAAGATGTATTTTTTGTGACTTAATTGATGTTGCTTTAAACATATATTCTGGCGATTAAAACATAATTATGTTAAAACAAAATAAATTAGCTAAAACTCAGGTAGCAATCTCAAAGTACATTGATTGTGAGAGACATTTTTCTGACAATGGAAAATCCAAATATTATATTTAGGGAATACAAACAAATAACATAGCTTTATTTTGAGTATAGTGTGAAACTAGTTTGCCTAAAAATTGTTTTAATGTTGCCTACAATTAAATTGAGTGAAATATAAATACAGTTAAATAAAAATTACTGTATTTGTGTGCTATCTCATGCTTTGTACACAGTTGTCATGGGTAATTAATACAAAGAGGTGAATGGTAGCATATAAGTACAGCATATTGTAGAAGTAAATAGTGTAGCGTTAAGGTTACAATACAAAACTTTAACAGATAGCCTATGGTAATGTACACGTAGTGACCTAGATTCTTAATATGTAAAATGAACAAATGGGCATCTAATATATCTACTTGTTTGGAGTATTAAACTTTATAGATAAAATATTTATTAATGCTAACTACAATTAATGTTAAAATTGGACCATCTATTTATTCTCAGGCTTTTAATTGCTTAATCCTTTTATATTTTTATTTTAGTTTGCTTTAAGAGGCATTAGCATCATCTAAATGGAAGCCAGCGTTCATGGCCTGTAAAACAATTAAGGGGCCATCTATTCTGGAGCACCCCAAAATCAACATTTAGTTTTCAATTTCAAAGAAAAAGTCTACATATTATTTGATATACACACACGGGTGTGTATGTGTATGTCCAACTTTAAAATATACTGATTTCTATCACAAATATAAAGAGAGATTAATACTTGTAAGATGCCTTCAGGACAACTAAGATGCTGCATAAAATTTTATTTTATATTATATTTTTAAATTGATGTTTGACATGTACATATTTACAGGGTACAGTATGATGTTTCCATACATGCATACATTGTGTAATGATCAAAGCAATGTAACTAGCATATCCATCACCTTAAATATTTATTATTTTTTTGTGATGAATACATCACAGTTTCTTCTAGCTGTTTTGAAACATGCGAAACATTATTGCTAACTCTAATCACACTATTATGAAGTACAACACCAGAACTTACTTGTCCTATCTAATTGCAACTTTGTACCCATTGACCAATCTTTCTCCATCCTCTCTCTCCTCTACTCTTCCTATCTTCTGGTAACCACCATCCTACTCTATGTCTATGAGAATACTTTGATTTCAAATATGATTGAGCTAATGCAGTATTTGTCTTTCTGTGCCTGGCTTATTTCACTTAACATAATGTCCTCCAGGTTCATCGATGTCACCACAAATAACACGATTTCATGTTTTATGACTGAACAGTATTCCACTGTGTATATATAAAACATTTTCTTTTATACATTCATCTTTAATAGACACTTAGGTTGATTTTATATTTTGGCTCTTGTGAATAGTGCTGCAATAAATGTGGGTGTCCAGATATCTCTTTGACACACTAATCTCATTCTCTTTGGACATATATATGTCCTATATATAGATATATATATATAAATATATAAGATAATATATAATATATATAAAAATATATAAGAATGTATATTTATATAAATATATATATTTGTATATCTATATAAGTATATATTATATAGATACATATAAATATCTATTGGACACAAACTATTGTACGTTATATATGGACAAAATATAGTGGAAAATCTTTTTAACAATAAATAATTCAAGCTCCAAACTCACGTAGATTACATAAAAACAAGAAGTTTCTCTTTTTTTGTGTGCTAGCAATACATACTCTTCCTCATAGAAAAACATCAGTAATCTATTAGATCTTCATATTAAAAATAGCCATTTAGGTCTTTAAGCCAGTGTTTTCATCATAGAGCTAAAACAAACAAATAAAGAACAAAAGTTGATTGATAAAAGCACATTAATTAAGGGTGTCATATATATCCGGGTATAAAAATTTTGAAATTACACTCCTAAATGAATTTAAGACTGAGAACTTTGTAAAATTCATTAAATTATACACTTCATCACATGCATTGTTTGATATATTAATTATTCATTTCAATATGACCATTACTTAAATAGTAGCTCCCATATTAAACATATGATGTGTTTAAAAATTCAAACAAACTTTTCTTATTGATGTTCAATTTATTTTTCACATATTTTAATTAGTACTTTAGCAGAATTCTTAAAATATATGTTTTGTTCATTTTTTCCTAGATTGATTTATTTTTTAGTTGGCAAAAATTATATATCATTTTTGTGTATAAAAGAGTATTGTGAAACATTTATATATACATAGTGGAATGGCTTGAGCTAATTAACATATGCATTGAAAGTAACGGCAAAAAATGTGATTAATTTTATACCAATAATAATTTCTAATAATTTCTTAGTAATTATTAGTAAATAGTAATAATAGTTACTATTATTACTAAATAATAATTAGTAAAATAAAAACATTATTATTAATTACAGTTACCAAGTTGTTGAATAGATATCCTGTACTTATTCTTCTAAGCTAACTAAAATTGTGTGTGTGCGTGTGTGTGTTTTAGACAGTCTCATTCTGTGTCCAGGCTGACGTGCAGTGGCATGATATCATAGCTCACTGCAGCCTTGAATCCCTGGGCTCCAACAATCCTCCTACCTCAAACTCCCAAGTAGCTAGGACTATAGGTACATGCCATAGAAGCCACCAGGCCAGACTAATTTTCTTATGTTTTGCAAAGACGGGGTATTGCTCAGGCTGGTCTTGAACTTCTGACCTCAAGCAGTCTGCCCATTTCAACTTCGCAAAATGCTGGGATTACAGGCATGAGTCACCACACCTGACCTGAAAAAAAAAGTTTTAATAAGAACATAAAGTAGCATAATTTAGCCAAGAGGTATTATACCTTAATTAAAGTATATAGTTTTTAAAAAAATACTAAAGATAAGGCAAAGATCAGAGGTTAACAGAACATTCTACTTTGGAGTAATAAAATAAATGTCTCACATCCTTTCACAAAATGGCAGAACAAAGAGGGATACAGAAAATGTCTGCAGACAACATAGTAGCAGAATCATTTTTGATCTTAAGGTCAGTGCATTATACATCAAGTACTGAAATTTATGAAACATTGTTGTTGAAAAAAATGGTGCCTCTATTTTTCCCTTGCTTTATCTGTTTTATTTTCCTGCTTGGTTCCTACAGTGTCTGCACTGCATGAATGATTATAATGTCACTAACCACATATTCTTGATTTTCTTTAGGCTGTCATTTTGCTGAAATGTTTCCCCAAAGAGAAGAATGACCTCCTCAATGATAATTTATGTGAATAAGCTGCCGTTCATTCTGCAAACTATAGTACAGTAGCTGGTGAATAATGGGTGCTCAATTAGTATTTGTATTACTTAAATGGGTGAGAAGTAACATCATTTACATTCATATGGTAATAATGATATACACAACACTTATACTCATGTGTATTATAGACTGTGTCTGATGTACTGCATTTTATTCCTTCTAAATTGCATAGTTTTTCACATTTTAGCAACCTTCAAATAATTTTAAGTCTCACAATTAATGTTATTAGGAGATATTGGATAACATTCTAATTAAAATAATTTTCATTGGAGTCTCCTTAATATGGTATGAATAATGGCACATTTTGCAATTTATGTCATCTTTCTTTTTCTGGCAGTTTCTTTTTTATTAGAAAATAACCTGTTTATATTTTAACATGTGTGTTTTTGCTGGTAAATAATGAACAAAATATAGGTGATTTATGTGAGCAAACTTGGTACCCTGGACCTGCCTGAGGGCGGGGTCAAGGAGTGACAAGTGGTTGTCTGGGACACTTTGTGCCTACAAGGTCCGTGTAGGTGTCAATTATGGTATATTTCCTAGAAGAATGGAAGAAGGAACTCTAGCCCCTATTGACTCTATTTTTTTGGCATTCTTCTGCAGTAGATAAAATTCTGTTCTTTTCCACAGCCATCTGTAAGTGAAAGATCACAGTGAGCATGGATCTCAATTAATCAGGTAATAACTAAAAAGTAGTAATTAGATAGGATGATGGTAATTATCTATCTATCTATCTATCTGTCTATCTTTCTAACTGTGACTTGGGAAAAGAAGAGGCTAATACATCTTTGCTTATGAGGGGCCTTGGTCTATCTGGAAAGAAAATCTTTCCTCATGAAGAGAAACACTAGGAAGGGGACTTTCAGCCATCTCCTTACTGTCTTACCCTTGCCTCCACAAGGGAGTGGACAGTGCAGAGTCTGACACCCATTGGGCCATGACTTATTTGAGTCATAGAGGTTTTTTTTTTTTTTTTTTTTTTGAAGATGGAGTCTTGCTGTGTCGCCCAGACTGGAGTGCAGTGGGGCAATCTCGGCTCACTGCAATCTCCGCCTCCCGGGTTCATGCCATTCTCCTACCTCAACCTCCCAAGTAGCTGGGACTACAGGTGAGCGCCACCACACCCAGCTAATTTTTGTACTTTTAGTAGAGACGGGGTTTCACGATGTTGGCCAGAATGTTCTTGATCTCTTGATCTCGTGATTCACCTGCCTCGGCCTCCCAAAGTGCTGGGATTACAGGCGTGAGCCACTGTGCCTGGCCTAATTATTTTTTTAAGACAGGTTCTGGATTTGTCACCCAGGCTGAAGTGCAGTGGTGCAATCTCATCTCACTGCAACCTCGGCCTCCCAGCATCAAGCAATCCTCCCAGCTCAGCCTCTCAAGTAGCTGGGACTACAGGCATGCACCAACATGCCTAGTGTTTCACCTTGTTGCTCAGGCTAGTCTCAAACTCCTGAGCCCAAACAATTTGCCACAGCACTTTATTTCTCTCCCTCATTCTACTAGCTCTTCTTCCTTCATATACTGATAAGAATCAGGACCCAAGCTGAGGTCTTGTGGTATCTGTTTCTTCTCCCACAGGCACAGACTACTGCCCAAGTCATAAATTAGGCAATTATATTTAGGTAGGAGTTAAGCATTAGGACAGAGCATTCATCTCCCAGTCTTCCATCAATGCCTGAGTGAGAGTTCAACCCACTGCCTTATCCTAGGGTCATGTGAACAAACTCAGGATTTGCTCTGTGGACCAATTATCTCACTCTTTTTCCCTATAGTTGCAATTGAAGGTACAGATCTTAAGCCTAAGATTTTCATGGAATCTTAAAAGTATAGTTTGGGTAGGGTTTGGTGGCTTAGGCCTGTAATCCCAGCACTTTGGGAGGCCAAGGCAGGCAGATCACGAGGTCAGGAGCTAGAGACCATTCTGGCTAACATAGTGAAACCTCGTCTCTACTAAAAATACAGAAAGTTAGCCTGGAGTGGTGGAGGGCGCCTGTAGTCCTAGCTCCTTGGGGGCTGAGGCAGGAGAATGGCATGAACCCGGGAGGCGGAGGTTACAGTGAGCCAAGGTTGCCACTGCACGTGCCTTGGCAACAGAGCAAAAAGAAGAAAGAAAGAAGGAAAAGAAAGAAAAGAAAGAGAGAAAGAGAGAGAGAGAAAGAGAGAGAGAGAGAGAGAGAGAGAGAGAGACAGAGGGAGAGAGGGAAGGAAGGAAGGAAGGAAGGAAGGAAGGAAGGAAGAAAAGGAAAGGAAAAGTTAGGCATTTCCCCTAAATCCCATTCTCCAATATATTTGGCTCCTTATCTTTTTCTGTACACTCAAATGTGGAAAAAGGGAGAAGGGATAAAGGGGTGAGCACAACACAAAATATTAGCATATATTATTACAAATAGTTATAATTTCACTTCTGCACTATGATAGCCCTTTAAATACATAATCACATTTAATACACTCAACATCTGTATGTATGATGCTGTACCTTTACCCTCATTTATTGCATGAGATAAAGGAGCCTCAATAATTTACTAGGATCTGAAAGGTGGCAAATGGCAAAGTCAGGTTTCAAATCATGGTCACTCTGACTCTACAACTTGAGTTCTTACCCTATACTGAACAAAGGCCAGTGATTTTGGCTGAGAGACTCCAAGAAAGCAGCTACTAAGTGAAGATCATAGAAGTTTCACACTGTGATTCAAAAAAGACAATTACTGCTCCTGCTGTTGTTTCCATGCCTGCATGTGGGGCCACAGACACCAATACAGATCTGAAAATGTTTTCTTTTTATTGTAACCATCATCTCCATGGGTGGAGTATGGGAATGGGTGGTGATGCAGTAGATAACAGACATGCTAGGGGTACAGGTGTGTTTCCAGATCAGTTAGGAGGCATCACAGGCACAAAGAAGCTCTGACGAAAAGAGATAGCAGATTGCTTCCTTACATCCTAGACAATGGGGCTCCTCCTGTCTTATCTTTAGGTCCTGGCAACCCAGACTGGTTTCCCTGGATACAAGAGCTTCCCTGCTTGGAGGGACTGAATCATCAAGTGTGTTTGAATTTGTTCAGCCTCAGAAAGGTGAATGTTCCCTGAAAAATATGAGTTATATTTTTAGAAAAATGAACATACATATGTTGGTTTATAAAACATATATGATCAGATTTTATCTAGTTTTTGTTATTTTACAGTGATCATTAGGAATTTGAAGTAACATCTCTTTCAGCCATAAAAAAGTATTTGAAACAGATTTGTTTAATAAATTGTTTTAAGATATTGCTTACTATCCATAAGAAGTCATCCAAGAATATCAACACATTCTATTTATTTGTCTTTGTAATAAGCGCATATAAGTCTGGACCTAAAGAAGTGTTATAATTGCTATGTTCAGGGCATCACAATGGGAATCATGTCTTTTCATTCTTTCTATCACTCATAGCACCAATAACAGTTTCTTACTAACAATTTTTGTGTTATTTCAGGTGAAACTCCTTTCTCCAGATCCTAAATTAAGCAAACTAAAAAGTGAACTGAATATCATCTTCACCATAGCAACTTATGTACCTACTCACTAATTCTACATCTTGAGATATTTTAATATTGACTGGCATATATCAAAAGTATTTTCAAGTTTGCAAATGCAAAGTTACTTCACTAAGAATATATTAATCTGGAAGTTCCCAGCTAGGACCAGCTAAAAATGGAGAAAGAATAGAGAAAATGTCAGAGGCAGACAAATTGCTTGTGGTCATAAATCTGGCTTCTGAGGGAAGTGATCAACATCCTAAATCAGTGCGTAAAATGTCATAGAAATAGTAAGGTTGACCTGATTTGCTGTAATGTCTTCCTAGGGAATCTGAACTTTAGTGGCTGAGTGGAGGTGATATCAACAGAGACTTCTAAGAAAAGACAGCACTTAAGTGGTTGACAATACTGTTGACACTTAAGGTGGTGGTGTCAACCACATTCTTTTTTTTGTTTGTTTGTTGGTTTGGTATGTATAAAGTTTATTTAAATAGACAATCGCAATGAAGTACCATAGTGAATAGTAAAGTAAAAGTTGTGAATTATAAAAATTAATAGTAATCAAGAAAATAACAATGAAGGATGGAAATGCTTTCACAGTGATCTTTATACAAAAAAGATATCTTAAAATACTTTTGTATAGTCTTGTACAATTTAGTTCTTCATTACACTGATATTAGAAAACAAAATCTCTTACAAATAAATGTTTATTTGTCTTTTAACAGTTCTTTGTTAAGAACTGTGAATCAAACCACACTTGCTGGGGAGAGAGTCCAGGAACTAATGTTCACTTTTTGAGGAAAGATGATAAATGAAACAGCTCATGTTACTGAGATACCAAGCACTAGCTTGGTTTAGAAATGGTTTGAACTTCAGTGAGGGAAATGAAACACAACTTGAAAATTTTAGTGATTGCAGTTAGGATAGTGAGGCTTGGTTGACACTAAAGGACACCAAGTCCCTACTCAAGCACACAGAATACAGGGTGTTTATAATCATCCTGCTGTGGGCGAACCTGAAAATGTCACGTAAGTTAGGTGCTTTCCTTCATCTGAAATACACTATGAAAGTATTTCAAAACCTTGATGTATCAAAAAACACATCAATCTCACACAGAGACTGCATCTCTTATCTGAGACAGATGAGACAGCATGTGTCTGTGAAAAAAGAAAAATGGACCTTGGGAGCCACATTGTTTATCTCAACATTTCCTGCTTTGCCTATGACCTTTGGTTGTAAGTATCTTTGTAATTATGAGCAAAGCTTGATATTCTGGAAAGTTGCCTGATTTCTGAGATTCTAACTTGACAATTTGATGCATTATGTTAGCTCAACAGAACATACTGGCTGCCAGCTGAAATAAAAGCTTGGTAAGTCACACAACGAAGCATACATAGTTTTTTAATTTTCTTATAATCATTCTATGGCTTATTTTTACCTTTATCTCCAATTTCATTACTGGGGAAGATAGATTTCCCATGTCCTACCTCTGTTATAATAGTCAAGAAGCATTATAACATTTTTTATATTATATTACCAAGTAAGGATTTTAATCAATTATATAATGTAAAAATTGCAGTCATTTGGCTTTATGGAATGAAAAGAAATATTACATATGTCTAAGTTATAAATAGAAGCGTAAAACATATTTAACATTATCTATGAAATCCAAGATGGACTGTCCTTTACCTACCTCTTCATCATTCTTCCTCACACTTGGTGCTACGTTCTTGGAGTATACTGGTCTCATTGCATTTCTTATGGTCATGTTCCTTCCATCCAAAAATTCTTTGCAAATGAAATATTCTCCATCTGTAATATCCCCTTTTCTTATACTGTTTAATTTTTCAGTCTAGCTCAAGCATTATTACATATGGAAAATCTTAGACCACCCAAATTAATTTTGAACATAAACTATTCCTGTTATGCACTCTCATGGGACTGTGCCACGTGATTTCATAGCCCATATTGCAGTTTTGCTTACTAACTAATTTGTTCAGTACGTATTATTGAAAACTTTCTTTGTATCACATACTGTTCTAAGCTTTGGAATACACTGGTAGGCAAATTAAACACAAAAATCTTATGTATATATTTATGATTATTTGATTCATGCTTGCCTTCCTCATTAAGTTGTTTTCTAAGAGTCATTGGATCTTTATTTAAATGGAAAGATTGCATCAGCTTTTGGTCACCCTTGTTATCTGCCTAAATTAATATGTGTTTAAGAAATTAATACATTAACTGAATTATATATAAATACATATAATAGAAATGAGTTCATAATCAACTTAATTATCTTGTTTAGTGTTACTCAAGTCTGCCAGAGCAAATTTTTTTCTCTTGACAAATTAAATGTGACCATGTATCTTAGTGTTTTCAAGTTTATTTGAACAATCCAGTTGGCTAGAGCAAGAGATCACAAGATACTCTACTCTTTCACTTTTCAGATAGCAAAACCATGAATTGAAAGAAGACAAAATAAAAGCCAAAGTAAGCAGAACAAAATAAATAATAATAATTAGAGGAGAAATCAATAAACTAAAAACTACAATATTAATGAAAGCAAAAAGTTGCTCATTTAAAATACTTTCAAGGCTGGGAGTGATGGCACATGCCTATAATCCCAGCACTTTGAGAGGCTGAGGCAGGTGGGTTACTTGAGGTCAGGAGTTTGAGACCAGCCCGGCCAATATGGTGAAACTTTGTCTCTAATAAAAATATAAAATTAGCCAGGTGTAACAATGCACACCTGTAATCTCAGCTCCTCAGGGGGCTGAGGCAGGAGAATCACTTGAACCTAGGAGGCAGAGGTTGCAGTGAGCCGAGACTGCGCCACAGCACTCCAGGGCGACGTGGTGAGACTCCGTCTCAAAAATAAATACATAAATTATATATATAATTATCTTTCAAGTGGATAAGCCTCTAGACTGACTAAATAAGAAAGTAAGAGGGAAGACACAAATTACTAATACAAGAAATGAAAGTAGGACCATCACTATCATCTCAAAAATAATAAAAACATAACAGAATATTATGAACAACTGTATGTTTGCAAATTTGATAAACTGGATAAAATTATCCAATTCCCTGAGAAACACAATTCACCAAAACTCAAACGAAAAGAATTAGAGTCTGAGTACTCTCATATTTATTTTAAAAATTGAATCAGTAATTCAATGTAAAATTGAAACCTTCTAAAACTGAAAGTACCAGGCCCAGATAAGTTCACTAATTAAGGCTAATCAAACACTTAAGGGAAAAATTATGCCCATTCTCTATAATCTCCTGCTGAAGGTAGAAGCAGGGGCAGTACTTCCTGACTCATTCTATGAAGTCAGCATTCCCTTAATAGCAAAACTAGAAAAAGACATCACAATAAAACTGCAAACCAATATCCCTCATAAACATAGATGCAACAATTCTCAACAAAATATTATCAGATACATTCAAAA
Organism: Trachypithecus francoisi; assembly: GCF_009764315.1. Classification (NCBI taxonomy): domain Eukaryota; kingdom Metazoa; phylum Chordata; class Mammalia; order Primates; family Cercopithecidae; genus Trachypithecus; species Trachypithecus francoisi. The sequence continues at coordinate 51,233,269 of NW_022681463.1, read as the reverse complement.
GTAGATAGCAAATAATTATACACCATCACCAACTGGAATTTATTTCAAGTATTCAAAGCTAGTTCAACTTTAAAAAAATCAATTAATGTAATCCTTCACATTATCAGGCTAAAGAAAAAAAAATCACATGATCATGTCAATAGATGCAGAAAAGCATTTAGCAATGTACAACAAACACCCTTTTATGATAGAAACTTCTATTACACTAGGAATAAAGGGGAATCCATTCAACTTCATAAAGAACATCTACAAAGAACCTACAGCTAACACTATATGAAAGTGAGAAACTATAAGTTTTTTTGCTAAGACCAGGAACAAAACAAGAATGTCCTCTTTACCAGTCCTTTTCAACATCATAGTGGAAGTCCTCACTAGTGTTGTAAGTCAAGAAAAAGAAATAAAAGCCATGTAGTTTGGAAAGGAAAAAAATAAAACTGTTTTTGTTTGTGCATGACATATTTATGTCTGTAGAAAATCTGAAAAGCAACAAAAACATTTCTATCACTAATAAGAAATCATAGCATATTTGAATGATATAAAGTTAATATACAAAATCAGTTGTTTTGCCATACACCAGCAATGAAAAAATAAACTAGAAATTTAAAATGCAACACCATTTATATTAGCTACCCATAAAAATACTTAGGTATAAATCTAACAAAATGTGTACAAGATTTATAGCAGAAAACTACAACACTCTGATGCAGGAAATCAGATAAGAAATAAATAGCGGGCTATTTCATGTTCCTGGACAAGAAGACTAAACATTTTTAAGGTATCAAGTCTACAAAACTTGATCTATGTATTCATTGGGAATCCAATCAAAATCTCAGAAGGTTATTGTGTGGATGTTAATAAACTGATTCAAACATGTATAAAGAGAGGAAAAATACTCAGAATAGTCAACACAGTATTTAAAAAGCATAAAGTTAGAGCACTGACATTACTGGACTTCAAGACCCACTGTAAAGCTACAGTAATCAAGAGAGTAGAATTAGTGAAAGAATAGAAGAAATAGATCAATAGAACAGAATAGAGAATCCAGAAACAGATCCACACAAATATAGTCAACTGATCATTGGCAAAAGATCAAAGCCAATTAGCAGAGAAAAGATATTTTTTTCAACAAGTGTTGCTGAGCATTCACAGGCAAAAAAATGATTTCCGACATAAACCTTACATCTTTCACAAACATTACAACAATGGTGATCAAAATTTATATTTGATAAAAGGACTCTTCTTTAAAATAGCAGTCCCAAACCTCTATCTATCTATCTATTTATTTATTTATTTATTTATTTATTTATTTTTATTATACTTTAAGTTCTAGGGTACATATGCATAACATGCAGGTTTGTTACATATGTATACTTGTGCCATGTTGGTGTGCTGCACCCATTAACTCATCAGCACCCATCAACTCATCATTTATATCAGGTATAACTCCCAATGCCATCCTTCCCCCCTCCCCCCTCCCCATAATAGGCCCCGGTGTGTGATGTTCCCCTTCCAGAGTCCAAGTGATCGCATTATTCAATTCCCACCCATGAGTGAGAACATGAGGTGTTTGGTTTTCTGTTCTTGCAATAGTTTGCTGAGAATGATGGTTTCCAGCTGCATCCATGTCCCTACAAAGGACACAAACGCATCCTTTTTTATGGCTGCATAGTATTCCATGGTGTATATGTGCCACATTTTCTTAATCCAGTCTGTCACAGATGGACATTTGGGTTGATTCCAAGTCTTTGCTATTGTGAATAGTGCCACAATAAACATATGTGTGCATGTGTCTTTATAGCAGCATGATTTATAATCCTTTGGGTATATACCCAGTAATGGGATGGCTGGGTCATATGGTATTTCTAGTTCTAGATCCTTGAGGAATCACCATACTGTTTTCCACAATGGTTGAACCAGTTTACAATCCCACCAACAGTGTAAAAGTGTTCCTATTTCTCCACATCCTCTCCAGCACTTGTTGTTTCCTGACTTTTTAATGACTGCCATTCTAACTGGTGTGAGATGTTATCTCACTGTGGTTTTGATTTGCATTTCTCTTATGGCCAGTGATGACGAGCATTTTTTCATGTGCCTGTTGTCTGTATGAATGTCTTCTTTTGAGAAATGTCTATTCACATCCTTTGCCCACTTTTTGATGGGGTTGTTTGTTTTTTTCTCATAAATCTGTTTGAGTTCTTTGTAGGTTCTGGATATTAGTCCTTTGTCAGATGACCAGAGATCAGTTTGGAGGAAGACAATGTTTCCATGTATGGAGAGGAGAGATGGTTTGGGGATGAAATTGTTCTATCTCAGATCATCAGGCATTAGTTAGATTGTCATAAGAAGCATGCGACCTAGATCCCTCACTTGCGCAGTTCACAACAGGTTGCACTCCTACGAGAATCTAATGCTACTGCTTATTTGGCAGGAGGTGGATCTCAAGTGGTAATGCTCACTGGCCCACTGTTCACCTCCTGTTGTGCAGCTGCGCAGTTCCTAACAGGTCTTAGACAGGTGCTCGTCCATGACCCAGGGGTTGAAGATCCCTGCTTTAAAAGATAAAGAAGTCTTGAAACAACCACAAAGAAGCAAACAATACAGTTACAAATTGACCCAAATTGGTGGACTTTAACAGACACTTCACCAAAGAAGATACACAAATGACAAGCATATGCAAAGGTGCTTCAGATCAAAAGGATACAAAATCTCAGTTTTACAGGAGGAATAAGTTCAAGAGATCTATTGTGCAACACGCTAACTATGGTTTTAAAAAGATACATTGTGTACCTGAAAATTGCTGACAGAGTAGATTTTAAGTTTCCTCCACAAATAAATGATAAGTATTTCCAGTAATGCATATGTTCATTAGCTTAATTTAGCTATTACACAATGTTTACATATTTTAAAACATCATGTTGTATACTATAAGTTAGATCTAATTATTGTTTGTCATTTAAAAATAAATTTAAAAGGAAAATATGTTCTACACTATATCTCATAAGAAAAATACAAATTAAAACAACATTGAGATACTACTGCATACTTAGTAAAATGGGCAATATCCAGACCACTGATAATATCAAATACTGGTGAGGCTGTGGCACTATAGTAACTCATTCATTGCTGGTGGGAATGCGAAATGATACAACCACTTTGGAAGACGGCTTGACAGTTTCCTGCAAACTAAATATAATCTTACCATATGATCCAAAAACTGTGCTTCTTGGTATTTACACAAATAAATTGGAAACATGCACACCAAAACCTGTACATAGATGATAATTGCAGCCGTGTTCAAAATTGCCAAAACTTGGAAACAACCAAGATGTCCTTCAGTAAGTGAGTGGATAAATAAATTGTGGTACATTCATACAACAGAATATCACTCATTGTTAAAAAGAAATGAACTATTAAGCCATAACAAGACATGGAGGAAACTTAAATGCATATTACAAAGAAGCCAGTCTAAAAATTCCGTATACTGTATGATTCCAACTATGTGACTTTCTAGAAAAGGAAAATTTTGGAGACAGTAAAAATATTAGGGGTTGCTAGGGGATAAGGGAGAGGAAGAGATGAATAGGCAGAGTATACAGGATTTTTAGAGCGGTGAAAACGTCTGTAGAGTATTAGAACAATGGGTATATGTTATGGTACATTAGTCAAAAATAATGTACAACACCTAAGTGAACTCTAATGTAAAACATAGCCTTAGTGATACTGGTATGTCAATGTTGGTTCATCTACCATAAAAATGTACCACCTTGGCATAGAATGTTGATGTTGGGGAGACTGTGAGTGTGTGGGGAGAGGGAGCATATGTGAACTCAATTTTACCAAGAACCTAAACAGGCCAAAAAAATAATCTGCTAAAAGTATAAACTGATATATTTTAATTGTCATGATACACAATTTAATGAAATCAAGTTTAGAAATAAGTAGTATGGATTACTCTCCTATTTAAGCTGCAATAAACACATGCCTTAATATTCACATATTAGATAATTTTAAAGACAAAACACTACTGATGCAACCATGTATTACTATACCTGATAATTTTTGCCATAAAGCCTTCAACAATATAAATATATACTGATAAGACAAAATCCATATTATTTATATGTTGCTTGGTGTATTAGCCTGTTAAAGATACAAATTCATTAAAACAAGAAATTGCATTGTAGTAGTATTTTGAACTTACATGGAACCACTTTTTCTCTATAAGTTCCAAAGTTTAGTTCTTGCTTCTTCCATACAGTTGTAATGCCTCAGAGATTTCCGGAAATGTAAACAGGCACATCAGAAGGAAGTTTATGGAGCATCCTTCCCTGATCCAATTGAACAGCACTACATGGAAGCTTCTCCTGGTGTGTTTGCACAAAGAAATCCATCGTTTTCAAAACTCTGTCCCTGATGCACACAGTTACATAACTTAACTTCACTCTTCTTACACAATTCTCAGTTACTTATATCCAAAAGAACTTCCTTGTGTTATTTTTAGTTTTACTTTTTAAATGTTTTTACAATCCCGTATGTTTAGTTTATTTGTTTTTTGTTTGTTTGTTTGTTTTTTACTTTTATCCCTTACACTGAATTCATTAAAAATATACACATATTCAGATAGAAATGAATTAGAACTTCTAGCACCAACCTCCAGCAAGGCATTCAAATTACCAAAGCCTTAGTTTTGCCATCTGAAAATGGATCTAACAAGGATTATTGTGTGGATTAAATGATGTTTTATGTAATAAACATTTATCACAATATCAAACACTTACTTGTTCTGCTAGGGCTGTCTATTGCTGGGAATGTTCACAATTTGTTATGTAAATATTGCAGCAAACATATAGCTAGTAGAGAGATGTGCGACTCCAAAAAATGCAGGGAGTTCTCTTAAAAAAAATTTGTGTGTCCAGTGTCTCCATAAGAATTATGTATGCAGTACATCTAGTATATGAAATAAGCATAAGTATTTTGGAAAAATAAAACAAAACCTGATATTCTGAAATGCATATCTTTTTTTTTTTCTTCAACTTTTGTTTCATGTTCCGGGGGACATGTAAAGGATGTGCAGGTTTGTGACATAGGTAAATGTGTGTCATGGTGGTTTGCTGCACAGATCAGCCGATCACCTAGGTAGTAAGCCCAGCATCCATTAGCTATTCTTCCTTAATGTATGCCTTTTTAATAGTCATGAAATAAAAATGACAACTCTAAATGAATACATAAATTAAAACATTGACTTTATATAATGAACTACCAAAACATTTGATATTATACAAAATATATGTATGGTTTTTTTGTTCACATATAACTATTTTTAAAATTCCACTTTTCATTTCCCCTCAAAAATATGCAATATTTTAAAATCATAAAATATATAATTGATAGATAAGAAAGTACGATTTTGGTAACCTTGAAGGTGAGTCAGTTGTTCACCAATTAACATATAAACATGGATTCTACAATTTTTTTTATTTTTTTTTTTTTATTATACTTTAAGTTCTAGGGTACATGTGCATAACGTGCAGGTTTGTTACATATGTATACTTATGCCATGTTGGTGTGCTGCACCCATCAACTCGTCAGCACCCATCAAGTCATCATTTATATCATGTATAACTCCCCAATGCAATCCCACCCTCCTCGCCCCTCCCCATGATAGGCCCCAGTGTGTGATGTTCCCCTTCCCCAGTCCAAGTGATCTCATTGTTCATTTCCCACCTATGAGTGAGAACATGCGGTGTTTGGTTTTCTCTTCTTGTGATAGTTTGCTAAGAATGATGGTTTCCAGCTGCATCCATGTCCCTACAAAGGACGCAAACTCATCCTTTTTTATGGCTGCATAGTACTCCATGGTGTATATATGCCACATTTTCTTAATCCAGTCTGTCACAGATGGACATTTAGGTTGATTCCAAGTTTTTGCTATTGTGAATAGTGCCGCAATAAACATACGTGTGCATGTGTCTTTGTAGTAGAGTAATTTATAATCCTTTGGGTATATACCCAGTAGAGGGATGGCTGGGTCATATGGTACATTTAGTTCTAGATCCTTGAGGAATTGCCATACTGTTTTCCATAATGGTTGAACTAGTTTACAATCCCACCAACAGTGTAAAAGTGTTCCTATTTCTCCACATCCTCTCCAACACCTGTTGTTTCCTGACTTCTTAATGATTGCCATTCTAACTGGTGTGAGATGGTATCTCATTGTGGTTTTGATTTGCATTTCTCTGATGGCCAGTGATGATGAGCATTTTTTCATGTGTCTGTTGGCTGTATGGATGTCTTCTTTTGAGAAATGTCTGTTCATAGCCTTTGCCCACTTTTTGATGGGGTTGTTTGTTTTTTCTTGTATATTTGTTTGAGTTCTTTGTAGATTCTGGATATTAGCCCTTTGTCAGATGAGTAGGTTGCAAAAATTTTCTCCCATTCTGTAGGTTGCCTGTTCACTCTGATGGTAGTTTCTTTTGCTGTGCAAAAGCTCTTTAGTTTAATGAGATCCCATTTGTCAATTTTGGCTTTTGCTGCCGTTGCTTTTGGTGTTTTAGACATGAAGTCCTTTCCCATGCCTATGTACTGAATGGCACTACCTAGATTTTCTTCTACGGTTTTTATGGTATTAGGTCTAACATTTAAGTCTCTAATCCATCTTCAATTAATCTTCATATAAGGGGTAAGGAAAGGATCCAGTTTCAGCTTTCTACTTATGGCTAGCCAATTTTCCCAGCACCATTTATTAAATAGGGAATCCTTTCCCCATTTCTTGTTTCTCTCAGGTTTGTCAAAGATCAGATGGCTGTAGATGTGCGGTATTATTTCTGAGGACTCTGTTCTGTTCCATTGGTCTATATCTCTGTTGTGGTACCAGTACCATGCTGTTTTGGTTACTGTAGCCTTGTAGTATAGTTTGAAGTCAGGTAGCGTGACGCCTCCAGCTTTGTCCTTTTGACTTAGGATTGTCTTGGCAATGCGGGCTCTTTTTTGGTTCCATATGAACTTTAAAGCAGTTTTTCCAATTCTGTGAAGAAAGTCATTGGTAGCTTGATGGGGATGGCATTGAATCTATAAATAACTTTGAGCAGTATGGCCATTTTCACGATATTGATTCTTCCTATCCATGAGCATGGTATGTTCTTCCATTTGTTTGTGTCCTCTTTGATTTCACTGAGCAGTGGTTTGTAGTTCTCCTTGAAGAGGTCCTTGACATCCCTTGTAAGCTGGATTCCTAGGTATTTTATTCTCTTTGAAGCAATTGTGAATGGAAGTTCATTCCTGATTTGGCTCTCTGCTTGTCTGTTACTGGTGTATAAGAATGCTTGTGATTTTTGCACCTTCATTTTGTATCCTGAGAGTTTGCTGAAGTTGCTTATCACCTTAAGGAGATTTTGGGCTGAGACGATAGGGTTTTCTAAATATACAATCATGTCATCTGCAAACAGGGACAATTTGACTTCTTCTTTTCCTAACTGGATACCCTTGATTTCTTTCTCTTGCCTGATTGCCCTAGCCAGACCTTCCAACATTATGTTGAATAGGAGTGGTGAGAGAGGGCATCCCTGTCTTGTGCCAGTTTTCAAAGGGAATTTTTCCAGTTTTTGCCCATTCAGTATGATATTAGCTGTGGGTTTGTCATAAATAGCTCTTATTATTTTGAGGTACGTTCCATCTATACCGAATTTATTGAGCGTTTTTAGCATAAACCGCTGTTGAATTTTGTCAAAAGCCTTTTCTGCATCTATTGAGATAATCATGTGGTTCTTGTCTTTGGTTCTGTTGATATGCTGGATTACGTTTATTGATTTGCGAATGTTGAACCAGCCTTGCATCCCAGGGATGAAGCCCACTTGATCATGGTGGATAAGCTTTGTGATGTGCTGCTGAATCCGGTTTGCCAGTATTTTATTGAGGATGTTTGCATCGATGTTCATCAGGGATATTGGTCTAAAATTCTCTTTTTTTGTTGTGTCTCTGCCAGGCTTTGGTATCAGGAGGATGTTGGCCTCATAAAAAGAGTTAGGGAGGATTCCCTCTTTTTCTATTGATTGGAATAGTTTCAGAAGGACTGGTACCAGCTCCTCATTGTATCTCTGGTAGAATTCAGCTGTGAATCCATCTGGTCCTGGACTTTTTTTTTGGTGGGTAGGCTATTAATTGTTGCCTCAATTTCAGAGCCTTCTATTGGTCTATTCAGGGATTCAACTTCTTCCTGGTTTAGTCTTGGGAGAGTGTAAGTGTCCAGGAAATTATCCATTTCTTCTAGATTTTCTAGTTGATTTGCATAGAGGCATTTATAGTATTCTCTGATGGTTGTTTGTATTTCTGTGGGGTCAGTGGTGATATCCCCTTTATCATTTTTTATTGCGTCTATTTGATTCCTCTCTCTTTTCTTCTTTATTAGTCTTGCTAGCGGTCTGTCAATTTTGTTGATCTTTTCAAAAAACCAACTCCTGGATTCATTGATTTTTGGAGGGTTTTTTGTGTCTCTATCTCCTTCAGTTCTGCTCTGATCTTAGTTATTTCTTGCCTTCTGCTAGCTTTTGAATGTGTTTGCTCTTGCCTCTCTAGTTCTTTTAATTGTGATGTTAGAGTGTCCATTTTAGATCTTTCCTGCTTTCTCTTGTGGGCATTTAGTGCTATAAATTTCCCTCTACACACTGCTTTAATGTGTCCCAGAGATTCTGGTATGTTGTATCTTTGTTCTCATTGGTTTCAAAGAACATCTTTATTTTTGCTTTCATTTCGTTATGTACCCAGTAGTCATTCAGGAGCAGGTTGTTCAGTTTCCATGTAGTTGAGTGGTTTAGATTGAGTTTCTTAGTCCTGAGTTCTAGTTTGATTGCACTGTGGTCTGAGAGACAGTTTGTTATAATTTCTGTTCTTTTACATTTGCTGAGGAGTGCTTTACTTCCAATTATGTGGTCAATGTTGGAATAAGTGCGATGTGGTGCTGAGAAGAATGTATATTCTGTTGATTTGGGGTGGAGAGTTCTATAGATGTCTATTAGGTCGGCTTGGTGCAGAGATGAGTTCAATTCCTGTATATCCTTGTTAACTTTCTGTCTCGTTGATCTGTCTAATTTTGACAGTGGAGTGTTGAAGTCTCCCATTATTATTGTATGGGAGTCTAAGTCTCTTTGTAAGTCTCTAAGGACTTCCTTTATGAATCTGGGTGCTCCTGTATTGGGTGCATATATATTTAGGAGAGTTAGCTCTTCCTGTTGAATTGATCCCTTTACCATTATGTAATGGCCTTCTTTGTCTCTTTTGATCTTTGACGGTTGAAAGTCTGTTTTATCAGAGACTAGGATTGCAACCCCTGCTTTTTTTTGTTCTCCATTTGCTTGGTAGATCTTCCTCCATCCCTTTATTTTGAGCCTATGTATGTCTCTGCATGTGAGATGGGTCTCCTGAATACAGCAGACTGATGGGTCTTGACTCTTTATCCAGTTTGCCAGTCTGTGTCTTTTAATTGGAGCATTTAGTCCATTAACATTTAAGGTTAATATTGTTATGTGTGATCTTGATCCTGCCATTATGATATTAACTGGTTATTTTGTTCGTTATTCGATGCAGCTTCTTCCTAGCCTCGATGGTCTTTACATTTTGGCATGTTTTTGCAATGGCTGGTACCGGTTGTTCCTTTCCATGTTTAGGGCTTCCTTCAGGGTCTCTTGTAAGGCAGGCCTGGTGGTGACAAAATCTCTAAACATTTGCTTATCTGTAAAGGATTTTATTTCACCTTTACTGATGAAACTTAGTTTGGCTGGATATGAAATTCTGGGTTGAAAATTCTTTTCCTAAGAACGTTGAATATTGGCCCCCACTCTCTTCTGGCTTGTAGAGTTTCTGCCGAGAGATCTGCTGTTAGTCTGATGGGCTTCCCTTTGTGGGTAACCCGACCTTTCTCTCTGGCTGCCCTTAAGATTTTTTCCTTCATTTCAACTGTGGTGAATCTGGCAATTATGTGTCTTGGAGTTGCTCTTCTGGAGGAGTATCTTTGTGGCATTCTCTGTATTTCCTGAATTTGAATGTTGGCCTGCCCTACTAGGTTGGGGAAGTTCTCCTGGATGATATCCTGAAGAGTGTTTTCCAACTTGGTTCCATTTCCCCCCTCACTTTCAGGCACCCCAATCAGACGTAGATTTGGTCTTTTTACATTATCCCATACTTCTTGTAGGCTTTGTTCATTTCTTTTTCTTCTTTTTTCTTTTGGTTTCTCTTCTCACTTCATTTCATTCATTTGATCCTCAATCACTGATACTTTTTCTTCCAGTTGATCGAGTTGGTTACTGAAGCTTGTGCATTTGTCACGTATTTCTCGTGTCATGGTTTTCATCTCTGTCATTTCGTGTATGATCTTCTCTGCATTAATTAGTCTAGCTGTCAATTCTTCCACTCTTTTTTCAAGATTTTTAGTTTCTTTGTGCTGGGTACGTAATTCCTCCTTTAGCTCTGAGAAGTTTGATGGGCTGAAGCCTTCTCTCATCTCGTCAAAGTCATTCTCTGACTAGCTTTGATCCATTGCTGGTGATGGGCTGCGCTCCTTTGCAGGGGGAGATGCGCTCTTATTTTTTGAATTTCCAGCTTTTCTGCCCTGCTTCTTCCCCATCTTTGTGGTTTTATCTGTCTCTGGTCTTTGATGATGGTGACGTACTGATGGGGTTTTGGTATAGATGTCCTTCCTGTTTGATCGTTTTCCGTCTGACAGTCAGAAGGACTGTCTGTTAGTCTGTTGGAGATTGCTTGAGGTCCACTCCAGAACCTGTTTGCCTGGGTACCAGCAGCAGAGGTTGCAGAAGATAGAATATTGCTGAACAGCGAGTGTACCTGTCTGATTCTTCCTTTGGAAGTTTCCTCTCAGGGGTGATTCCACCCTGTGAGGTGTGGAGTGTCAGACTGCCCCTAGTGGGGGATGTCTCCCAGCTAGGCTACTCAGGGGTCAGGGACCCACCTGAGCAGGCAGTCTGTCCGTTCTCAGATCTCAACCTCCGCGTTGGGAGATCCACGGCTCTCCCCAAAGCTGTCAGACAGAGTCGTTCGCATCTGCACTGGCCCCCACTGCTTCCCCTATTGGACTTCAGCTGTGCGCTGTCCCCAGAGGTGGAGTCTACAGAGTCAGGCAGGCTTCCTTGAGGTGCTGTGAGCTCCACCCAGTTCGAGCTTCCCAGCGGCTTTATTTACCTACTTAAGCCTCAGCAATGGCGGGCGCCCCTCTCCCAGCCTTGCTGCTGCCTTGAGTATTGATCGCCGCAGACTGCTGTGTTAGCAGTGAGGGAGGCTCCGTGGGCGTGGGACCCTCTCGGCCAGGTGTGGAATATATTCTCCTGGTGTGCCTGTTTCCTTAAAGTGCAGTATTTGGGTGGGAGTTACTCGATTTTCCAGGTGTTGTGTGTCTCAGTTCCCCTGGCTAGGAAAACGGATTTCCTTCCGCCTTGCGCTTCCAGGTGAGGCGATGCCTCGCCCTGCTTCAGCTCTCGCTGGTCAGGCTGCAGCAGCTGACCAGCACCGATTGTCCAGCACTCCCTAGTTAGATGACCCCAGTACCTCAGTTGAAAATGCAGAAATCACCGGTCTTCTGTGTCGCTTGTGCTGGGAGTTGGAGACTGGAGCTGTTCCTATTCGGCCATCTTGCTCCGCCCTCTCGGATTCAACAGTTTTTAAAAATAAGCTGAAGAATATGAGATTAACAAAATTTAGATTCAATTATGCTAACATTTTACAAATATGATTTTGTGTCTGACTAAAATTGATATTACATTGAATAAATAATGACCTTTAACCTTTTCAGTGCTTAAGAGTAAACAATGTGACTATATGTTATTTTACATTAAATCAGTTTCTGAGCCAGTCCCAGGGTGAGCACCTTTACATTTGCCTCATTGTTAGAGAAACAGGTTGAACGGTTTTACTGCTTGCGCATAAGGAAGTGTCTGAGACAGTGGTTAACACCAGGTCTTAGAATTATATTACCAGTGATTCTGCATCTGCAGATTCTACTGCATCAGACAGATTGTAAAATCCAACAGTGGACTTTAAATTATCTTTAATTTTCCCTCCTCCAAAATCAGGAAGTATTTAATTAATTGAATCTTAAAATCAAAATTTTAAAGAATTGGCTAACAGAGATATCAAATATGTATGCCGAATATAATTGAATAATAAAAGTGCTAGTCCTAAATTTTAAAAAGTTTTTTTTCTAAATAGAGCCCATCTATTAAATAGTTTAATAAATTCCTTACATATAGGACTTGTGTGTCATTTGTATCTTCATAATATTTAAAGATATTTTGTATTTTATCCTTTAATTTGAAAATTAAACATAAAAATCTATCTGTAATATAATATATAATAAAATATAAACCTAAGTTCTATTGTTTTTTAGTGTTTTATTTTCATATTATTCAATAATTGGCAAAATTTGATGAAGCCATTTTATAAAATGTTCATTTCTCTAAAACCATGCTAAAACCTTTACATATATTTATTGATAATATTTGTATATAAATATTTTAATTATATGTATACACACGTATGACATTTGAACACTTTTGACCCACAAAAATGCAATTAGTGTGTTTTATACGTGTTTATATGTGTATTTATCTTGCAACCAAAAAAACAAAAATGAGAGAAAAACCCGCCAAATATGCTGAATGTATTTGGGAATTAGAAAAGGGGATTATGGCCTGACATGCACAGCTATAGCAAGATGTATATGCAGTTCAACAGGGGAGAATAAAGGGAAACTTACTGGCAAAAGAGGAAATTCATGTAAGCTGATTGGAAACTGAGTTTGTTGGTTCCAGAGACCCCAGTCAAAGTTGGCATCAGTTCATTGGTGGAGCTACGTTACTGGGCAGACGCCCTTTTGAGAATATCTTATATGAATTGCTGCATTCCTAAACAAAAACTGTCTTGTAAGTTTAATTTAAAAAGTCCTAGAGACAGTCTTTATCTCAGAATTGCAAGAATGAGCTTTCCCACTTTAGGCTCTCCCAGCAGTAGCTTCTTTGGGTCTGACAAAAAAATGATTTCATCTTGGTATCCACAACTTTCACAATATATCACATAAACTTTTTAAATGGACATAGTCTTACAAAAATGGAAACAGAAATTATATAAACAATTTTATTAGTGTCCATTTCCAAATGTAGCACTCTATCTAATATTGCACATTTTAGTAAATAAAAATTGAGAATTTTGAAGATTGTTATGCAACATGAATATCAAATTATATTATAAGCTCTATTGTAGATATCATCATATGTTTCAAAAATGCTCATCAAAATTTGATGATCATTTCATAGTTTATATTTCTGAGAAGGCAGCTTTTCTTTGAATTCTTGCAACCCTTAAGAAATGTAAAAATAATGATAAAACACGAAATTATGTTTAAGTTTTCTTCCAAATGACAACAGCTGCTTTTAAAGTGTACCCTTGTTAGGATGAAAACTCCCAGTTACTTTGCTTGGGATGCATAATTCTAAATTGAAACTATGTTGAGAAGAAAAATTAAATTTCAATTATTTATGAGTAAATTTGCATAGATAGCCTTGATAAACAATAACCTGCTCTGAAAATGTTCAGAATAATAATTTAAAAAAGCTCCTTAAATTTCCATGCCAAGCTCTTGGCAGATGTTTCTATGAAACTCTTTTCTCTATGGTAAATTTTATTTCATTTATTATCTGACACAGTTGCACAACTTTCTCATAAAACTTATAAGGAATTTAGGATTTGAATGTTTTCATTTAAATATGTGTGTGTGTGTATATATGTGTGTGTGTGTATATATATGTATGTTTATATCCTATGAAGTCTTCAAATGCCATAAACCTAAAATTCATAACTCTGATGGAATGTATTTAACAAATTGTAACAATGGAGTATGATTTTTTGATGAAATAAACCACAAAGGATAAATAATCATCACAGTCACGTTGCAGGAAAAAAATTCAAGCCAATTTAATTGTAATCCTTGCTATATAAAAATTCATTCTTTCTCATTGCCATCTGTGAATATAAATAGCTTACTTAATTTTTAAATTCAACATGTGGATGTAAATAATAGTTCCCATTATGACGATGATTGTGAACATGCTGAAGATTATGACGATTGTTGTGCAAATAATTTATAAATAAATTTTTGTGTGAAATGATTCATTTTAATTTGAAAAAGAGTAAAGGAATAATGTAAATTCATATTACCACCTATAGTCACGACATGTTAAATCTAAGATCAAACTTGTCACATCTTGGTGAAATAAAAAAATATAAACAGCCTAGAGTGACTATGTGACATGCTTATGTTCTTACAGGTACTTATTATTGTTTACATATCACTTAGGATAACATTCGGTGCAGACATAGATTTACTGGGTTCATAAGCATAGGAAGTTAAGTCCCTAATTGTGAACAAACTAATTGTGGACATTAAATACTTTTAGAGCACTCTACTCTTTCTATCTAGTGCCTATTGACAACTTAATAAGACTGAAAAAGAACACGTTCAGCTGACCAGTAGGGGTCTAGTATTGAAGAAAATATATGTGGTTCATTAAGAATGTGGGCTCTGGAATCAGACCACTTGCTTTCAAATCTTGGCTCTCTTACTTTCCAGCATAATGTTGTATACATGTGGTTAAAAGCAGTTGTCAGAATCACACTGCTTCCATGTGAATATCGACTTCACAATTTATTGGCTCTGTGGCCTTGAGCAAGTTACAAAATTTTCTAGACATCAGTTTTCTTCTTTGACAAAATGGAAAATATAGTAATACCAACTCTAATATGATTTGTTGCTCAGATAAAATGACTTAATTATTCAAAAGTCCTTACAACATTATCTATTTCTGTCTCGCTTTGTCCTGCTTTGTGTGTGCATGTGTGTGTGTGTGTGTGTGCGTGTGTGAGAGAGAGAGACAGAGATACAATATCTACAAGACCTACAAGACACTTAGTACAGTGCTTGACAAATATTAAGTGCTTAGTAAATATTACATCTTCTTATTCCATTTAGTTTTAAAAAATAAGTGCCTACTCTATATTTGGAAATATTGTAGGCCCTTGGGATGTATTAGTAAACCAAATATCCTTGCTTCTTTGATAATATCTATTAGGGAATACAAAAATTACAGAAATAACTTACAATGTAAAAACAAGCAATAAATAAGTTAGAAGATAATAAGGGCTATGGGGAAAAAAAACTATGTAGAGCTGGGCAGGAAAGATTCACAGGGTCGGGAATGGCAGAGGTAGGTTGTAATTTTAAACATGTAATTTTAAAACACTAAGGGAGGCTTACTGACAAAGTGACATTTGTGCAATGTTCAGATATGAGCCATTTGAGACCAAGGGACCCATCTGCAGAAAAGCTTTATGGCAGAGACCCCTGATACTTTCATGGCCTGCAAAGGAGGCTACTGTGTTTGGTGTAGAGTGAATGGAATGGAAACTATCAGGAAACTGATTAAAAATGTAACTGGGGGAAATTAAGTAGGATATCGAAGGGCTTTAAGATTTAGCTTTTGTGGGATCGGGCGCGGTGGCTCACGCTTGTAATCCCAGCACTTTGGGAGGCCGAGGTGGGCGGATCACGAGGTCAGGAGATCGAGACCATCCTGGCTAACACGGTGAAACCCCGTCTCTACTAAAAATACAAAAAAAATAGCAGGACTTGATGGCGGGCTCCTGTAGTCCCAGCTGCTCCGGAGGCTGAGGCAGGAGAATCGCGAGAACCTGGGAGGCGGAGCTTGCAGTGAGCCCACATCGCGCCACTGCACTCCAGCCTGCCTGGGCGACAGAGTGAGACTCCTTCTAAGAAAAACAAAAAAAGATTTAGCTTTTGTGAAATGGTAAACACTGCATAGTTTTCAGTAGAGTAGTGATATCATCTGAATTCTATTTTAAATTAACCTATCTAACTGCTATATTAAGAAAGGATTCTAGAGAGTTCAGAGTTGAAGTAGAGAAACCTGTTGGAAGACTTGCAAAAATCCAGGCTAAAGACATTGTTGGTTCAGCCATTGTTTGTGATAGGACATTTGGCGATTATAGGTCAGATTCCTTATACATTTTGAAGGTAAACACCACAGATTTTTAAACAAATACAGGTATATAAGAAAAGTGGGTTGTCTAGAATAATTTCATGAATTTTTATTTAGGGCAACTATATTGGTGCAGATGCAATTGGTTGAGAAAGAAAAAGTTGTGAAGACAGTAGGTTTGAGGGAGGAGACCAGAAATTCAATTTTAGACTTGTGGAGCTTCAAATCTCTGTTAGACATTCAAATAGAAATGTCAGGCAGGCAGTGTGATATACATATGAGTCTGGAATTCAGAAAATAATTCTGAGCAACAAACTATAGCAGATAAAAAGACAGAAAAATAGACACTATTAATTGGAAAATATTATAGCTATTGAAAAGGAGGAAACTAAAGCCTGAACCCTGGAACTCTTCAAATTGAAACAAAAAAGGGGGAAAATGAACTATGAGAAAAGATGGAGATTGAGTGGTTAGTAAAACAGTAAGGAAACTGAGTTTTTGGTATGTGTTCAGAGGAGGATACAGGGATTGGTTGTATCACATCCTGCTGATAAAAGTTGCATACTGATTATGTTGAACACTGAAAATTGAAAATATGTTTAGAAATACGTTGGATGTAATTTGAATTTAACAAAAGCAATTTCAGTGGAGTGGTTTTAAATAGAATATAGACAGTGAATACAGACAACATTTTTGAGATGCTTGCTGTAAAGAGGAGTAAAGAGGTGGAGTAGCATCTGTGAAGACTTAAGTGTCAAAGATGGGATTTCAAGATGGAAGAAATAATTGGTTGTTTATGCTGAGGGGAATAGTAGAGAAGGGAGAATACATGATATAGGAAAGAAATGGAATAATTGCTAACAAATGATGTGAAATAGGTGGGAGGAGATAGTATTTGCTGTATAAATGGAAGGATTGTCTTTAGATAGGAGCAGGTGGGAAGACAGAGCTTGTGAATGAAGATATTTGTAGGTGGATGAATGTGGTTTATTAGATTTTTCTTTCAAATTACTGAAAATTTCCCAGTTAATTAGAAAATAAGTTCATCCTCTGAGCATGCAGATCAGCTAAGGAGGTATTGGAGGTTTCAGGGAAAAGAAAAACATACGTAACAGTCATCTGAGGGAATAAGCAAATAAATAAAGGTTATTGAGTATGATTATCTGACAGGAGTAAAGCCTCATTTGTTTTTCATATTCATCTGAATAAGTACCTGAACAGGAGATAGAGAGTTACATCTAACTATCTCTGCAATTTCACCAAATGCAAGAGTGAGATATGGGCAAGGGAAGCCAATTGCTACAGGGCAGAGTGATCATGATCATTGAAAATAAGATATAAAATAGGTAAGAAGGAAACCTAGACTTGAGAGATTTAAAGGTTGAAAACATCAGTGGTCCAGGTGAAGTTAAAGAATTGTAGGCGCCTGTGATCCCAACTACTTGGGAGGCTGACGCAGGAGAACTGCATGAACCCGGGAGGCAGAGGTTTCAGTGATCCGAGATTGCGCCATTGCACTCCAGCCTGGGCGACAGAGCAAGACTCCGTCTCAAGAAAAGAAAAAGGATTGCTATATTCAAGTCACCTGAAGATTAGAGCTAAAAGGACAATAATTTGTCAGAGAATGTACCACATGATAATAATATTATGGTGTGTGTATAAAATTCTTGATAACATCAAGACCTTTGTAATGACCATAAGAGCTAGACACTAAAATATAGTGGAAAAGAGTATTATTAGAGAAAACTAATTTTAATAAACTAAAAGAACAAGAAGTAGGAAAGATAATCTACATTTACTTTAGAAACTTCAGAATTTTAAAAAAAGGTCACATTGAAGAGAGCCAGAAACTAAAATCTTCTTAGCAGTGCCGTATTACTCTTTACTATCTCAATAGTTTTCTCTGAAATTTGCTTACAAAAGTGATTATAATTTGTGATTTATTATTATTTTATCCAACAATAGTAATCAGACTAGAATAAAGTAAAAGTATTAAGAATGGGCATACTGAACACACATCACAAATATTTTGTTGGTTAATGGAAATGCTAAGGAAATTGTGACCAGAAAGAAAAATCTATTAAAGTCAATGTGTGCTGAAAAAAATTGAGAAACATATTTTATTTTTATTTGAAAGTATGATTATTAAGAATATTTTTTCTTTGAAGTTTCAAAAACAAACAGTAACATATGTGGTAGCTAGCTGAGCACTTTTGTGTCATATCACTTATTGTCCTGCTATTGTGTAGTTATTGTAGACTTTGCAAATTTTTACTTGACAATGATTTGTCCCCTACTCTTTATTCTAGGCCTGGGGTGGCTAGATCCTGTCCTGGCATCTCATAGATAAGGTGGAAACCAGCCTTCCAGCCCTAGACAGGACATTATCCCATCACAGGGTACACAAATACACACACACACACACAGTCACTCCTACTGGAACCATGTAGGCACACCAGTTACCCTAATGTGTACACCTTTGGGACATAGGACGAAACCATAGTACTGGATAAAACAGAGGCAGACATGGGGAGAATGTACAATCTCCACACAGACAGTGGCCCTCTGGGAATCAACTTTTAATCTCATCAACATTACAATAAATAATGTCAAATAAAATCATATTATTTGAGGATCTACTCTATAGAATTAGCCAAATCTTCCTTGGATAATACACATAAGCTAATCAGGATCCTGTGAGGCATAAAGCTCACAAACCCAGCTTGCTCAGCATTTGTACTTTGCATTTTAAAGATGAAAACATTTGTGGTATGCCAAGTGAATCAAGGAACATAGCAGCAGTGTCAGAACATGAATTTTACTTTCGGTAAATCTTTTGAACTTTGTAATGCTATTGCAACCTTTTGACCGAAAGCAGCTTCAAAATCATTGTCCTTAATTGAGTATTTATAAAATGTCACATATAAATTCCATTTTATTATTTTTTAGGCATTATAAACAGCAGGAAATTTTAGCAACACAATTAACATGGGTTGTAATAAAATGTCTTTCCCTGCTGTCCAATTTCTGCTGCTTTCTCGTCAGCAAGCACAAGGTTGAGCTTGTTGCTGAACATTGGAGAAAGAAGGACTCTTTTCAGTCCATTTTTTTTCTAATAGGCTTTCCTCAAGATCTAAATTGTTACCATAAACCTTTTAATGGCCTATAAGGACTTTCAAAGATCTGATCCTCCTTACTTCTTTGATACCATCACCTGCATGATAATGTCTCTTTCTGTCTGCTCTATGGACACTAATTTCTTAAACTTACCATGACATTCCTAGTATTTGTTCTCATATCACCTCTTGAGAAGGCTTCTTTGGCCACGTGATATTTCAAAATCTCTCCAGCATTTCTTGGTATCTTTTTATACTTTGTTGTTGTCTATTATTAGCAACTTACTATAAATTTGACTTATTCCTGTTGCCTGCATTAGAATATATGTTCCACAAGATAAAAAGTGTTTGCATTTTATGATCAGTAATTGCAGATTTTAGATCCATGTCTATGGATCATATGAAATGCTGAATTATTAAAATATTAAATTCTCAGAAGCTAAGTTTTCAGAATCATATTCTCTTGAGAAATCTGAGAAACTTCTTAATCCTATCTTTAAATTTTTAAAAATGAAGTACCCTAAGTCCAAGGAATTGAAGAAATTATCCATGGTCAACAAAAAAGTTGAAGACAGAGAAAGTACTAAATATCAATTCCATTCTCCTCGGACGGAACTGATTGTATACCCCTTTCCTTCTTTTATTGGTAAACATTGGTAGGCTTTGGCCATTTAACAAAAATTCATTCTGGGTACAGCTGTTGTTTCAGGTGAGAGTGGGAGCCAAAAAGAATTTTAGAATGCCTGCTGCAGAAGCATAGACAAATGTATTATCTCCCAGTGGATATAAGACAGCATATAGACTTGACTGCTACTGGTTGCTGTCTGATAACTCAGAGTAATTGCTCTGACACCTCAGATAGTACAGCACAGAGATAAAGATACTGAGTTCCTTCAGATATCAATGAGCCAGTGAATCACCAAATCTTGAATTGTGTCCTATACCTGTGCTTCTACTTATATTAACTAATTTTTTTATTAAGAAAAAAGAAAGAAATATTTTTCATATATTCTTGGCACATTTCTGCTCTCCCTCAGATTTTGGAAGTGTTGGAAAAAATGGAGATTGCTGGTGGCTAATACATAGTAGAATAAACTGGGGAAGAACATTTATTTCCAACTAAATGTGTGTGTGTGCGTGCATGTGTGCGTACATGCATGTGTGTATGTGTTGATTTACTTCATTGATGTAGACTTATTAATTATTGATGTGAGATTCTTACATTACTTAATCGTAATCACATAACTCATAAGACCTTTTTAGATTTGCAGCCAAGGGTAAGAGCAGGGACTGAAATAACAAAACCCAAAGTCTATTAGTCTGCTTTCTTGCTGCTAATAAAGGCATACCAAAGACTGGGCAATTTTCAAAAGAAAGAAATTTAATGGACTTGCAGTTCCACATGGCTGGGGAGGCTTCACAATCATGGTGGAAGGCAAGAAGGAGCAAATCACATCTTACATGGATGGCAGCAGGCAAAAGACTTGTACAGGGAAACTCCCATTTTTAAAACCCTCCAATCTAGTGAGATTTATTCACTAACACTAGAACAGCATGAGAAGATCCACCTCCATGATTCAATTACCTCCCACCAGGCCCCTCCCACAACACATGGGAATTCAAGATTTGGGTGGGGACACAGCCAAACCATGTCACAAGGCTATGGAAGCAATACATTTATTAAGTGTTTAACACGATTCATTGTTTTCATTTTAGTGTGTGATTACAGGCTTCATTTTCCGAACTCAGGTCCTTGTTTTGTGTGTGTGTGTATGTGTGTATGTGAATTATGATTCTTTATTCTGACTGGTGCCTATGGAAGCAATAGGGAAATCTATTTACTAATTAGTTTTGTCTTTTTGCATAGAGAAAGCTTGGACTATATTTCTGGAAGGTACCCACTGTGGGATGCTAAGCAGTTCTCTGGTGTTGCCATGCAGCGACTGGGAGGAGCAGAGGGCTGCTGGAGACCCTCTGAGATTCTGCTTGTGCACATGCACTGCCTGCAGGGCATGGCATTCTCCAGCCCATAAAGCAAGACTTCTCAGGCCCTGTGGCTAGCATCCACCACACCCATATCAGCCACTAGCATTTTAAAAATGATTTTAGGTGGGCACATAAGGACCCAGAAAAAAAGTTTTACAAATATTTTAGGAGCCTTAACCTTCATGTCATAGCTAATCAGTGAATGAAGTTACCTTTTAATCAAAGAGTCTCATCCCTGTTTTCTTGGTACTAAAAACTTTTACCAATCTGTATCCTAGTGTTGTGCTCTAAACACTAACCTCACCTATTACTCTGTCGCCAGATGGAGACTTTAAACTTGTAGGCTTCCAGCAGGGATTCTCCTGATAAGCGTGCATACCAGTACAGCTGGGCACACTTGGGAAGAGCAGGCTGGCCTTCAACATCTGGCTTCAGAGGCAGGGTGTGACTCCAGGTGCTTGTGCAGGTGGTTGGCAAAATCCACCTGGGTCTGGAACAGAACCTGGTTGATGATGCTCTTGGGCAGCCACCCCTTGAGGTCGATGCTGAGCAGTCACGAAAGTTTGGTTTTGGAGGGACTTCCAGTCACCAGGTGAAGCACCATGCAAGTGGGACCATGCTACCTCCGATGACACCCTTCTGCTCTGGCATGTTCCTGAAGTCTGTGGCCATGCCAGCCAGCACACAGGTGGAGCCTCGACGATTGGCACAGCGCATGCTCACAAAGTCACGGGGCCCCACCAGGTTTCCTGCTGCCTTTGCAGCCAGCTCGTAGGTAATGAATGCATCTTTTCTGACCTTCTGCAGGACCTTGATCTCTTTGATATTGGGGTTCACTCCCCCATTGCCTCCATGCACTCCACCAGCTCTTCATAGAGCCTCTTCATGGGTGACTCCACCACAACTTGCAACCAGAACATCTTGCCCACATCTAGAGCCACTTTACTCATCACTTTGTCCCCACTGTCCTGCTGGCTGTCCTTCTTCCAGCCCTCCTGGTTGCTGAGGGCTAAGGATGCCCAAGGCCTTCTGCATGGCCTCTTCCCCCTGCCGGAGATAGGTCAGTTCCTTGTCACTGTAGAGAGTCTCTCTCTTTCTTTCCTTTTTTTCTTTCTTTTCTTTTTCCAGGTTCAAGAGATTCTCCTGCCTCAGCCTCCCGAGTAGTTGGGATTACAGGCACGCGCCACCACGCCTAGCTAATTTTTGTATTTTTAGGGGTTTTACCATGTTGGTCAGGCTGCTCTCCAACTCCTAACCTCGTGATCCGCCCGCCTCGGCCTCCCAACGTGCTGGTATTACAGGCGTGAGCCACTACGCCTGGCCAGAGAGTCTCTTCCAGCAGTGAACCAAGCATCTGGTTAACCCACGTGCTTGGAGTGGGGCCTCCCAGGGCCCTCTGGATCAGCTCCTGGCCGATGCTCCTCACAGCCTGTTGCCTCAGCCCCTTCATGTTGCACATGTGTCTGTAGGAGCTCCTGGGGCACAGTTTGAATGTCACTAGCAGCATTGATTCCTGGCAGATGTGGCAGCGGTGGGGCCGCCAACGCCAGGGCTGCTGTCTCTTCTCTCAAGGGTGGCTCTTTGTCCTTCCGGAGCCACTCAAGCTTCGCCTCTGAGTCCCGCAGCTGCAGCCTGGACCCAGTGTTCTGTGTATTAAATGTCCCCGACTGAAGGCTGTGCATCATGATCAGGAGATATAAATGCCATCACTCACTGGATTCTTCCCAGCAGTGCTCAGCTCCCCGTTCAGCGCCTGCTGCCATCCATCCAGTGCATACTTTTTCCCTCCAGGGATGCTTGCAGTGTGGCCTCCCCTCGGAGGCTGTCCTCTGTGCCCCTCCTCACTCTACTCTTTAATTATAATCCGGTATTTTGGCCAGGCTTAGTGGCTCAGGCCCTTCTTATAGACTCATTGAATATTGAAATCGGTAGGACATCCCTTTTTGCTAATTTATTGTCCTCATTTAGTGCTTCTCTCTGGTCTTTCCTGTCCTTTTGGAGTCACCAAAATTTGATAAGAGAAACTTTGACTTCCATTTCTGATCCCATGTGATCTTTCCAGTAAGTCTAATCCTAGGGTGTGATTTGTGTATCTGTTACCCTCTCACTCACATGCTCCCTACTAAGATAACCTGAAGCATAACTGAGTTGTCCATTCTATGACTTAGCAAAATATATTGTTTTATTCCTCTAAAGAAATTTCTCAAGGAGTTAATTATAATGTAAAGCCATTTACTCATTCTGGCAATGTGCAAATTCAGAAATATACAGAAAATGTACAACAACCCAAATTAATCTTAATACACACATTATGTTGTTAAAATCAAAGTAGATATGAATTTCTATAATCTTCATATGTAAAGCTTAATATCTTTAAGAAGTATTTAGGTAATATTGCAGTCTTAATTTGTGTCTATGTAGTTTGGTCCCTTTTGCTCCATTTTAATTTTTTTCCACTCTTTGTATTACTCCCTTGTTTTCATTTGTTTTGCTAATATTTCCTCTTTATTATTATTTTGATATTTACAGAATAGTTGCAAAATTGTATAGTGAGTTCTTACCATTTACTCATATTTCTCTAAGGTTTACATTGTAGGCAGCTATGAAACACTTATCACAACTTAGAAATTCACATTGGTATGATCCTGTAAATCAAATTGTAGCCTTTTTTCTGATTTTATCAGTTTTTCCATTAATATCCTTTATTTCTGTTTCAGTATTTAATCTATGATACCATATACCATATTGCATTTTTTTCTGGTGTTCTCCAGTTGTGAGTTCTCACTCTTTGTTTATTTATTTACTTTTGTAAGCTTGACACTTTTGAATTATACTGATCAAACATTCTGTTGAATATCCTTCAGTTTCGGTTTTTGCTGTTTTCTCATGATTAACTGGAGTGAATAAATTTTCACAAAAAAATACCACAGAAGTAAAATGCACTTCTCATCACATCATGCCTAACCCTCTTTAAATCATTACTTTTATTCTGTTTCACTCTCACAGCTCTGATTTCTGAGCTTTCTCTTATTACAAGAATATAATAGTTTTCCACCTTAAATGGGTTTGTTTTCTATGAAAAAGATCTGTATGTGGAATTAAAATATTCTGCTATTTAGCATCATGATGCTTAATTGACCAGCATGCTTTGAGATGATTTATTTATTTTGTTTGTTTGTTTTTTGAGACAGAGTCTTGTTCTGTCGCCCAGGATGGAGTGCAGTGGCGTGATCTTGGCTCACTGCAACCTCCGCCTCCTTGATTCAATAAATTATCCCATCTCAGCCTCCTAAGTAGCTGGGATTACAGGTGCCCGCCACCAGGTCCAGCTAATTTTTGTATTTTTAGTAGAGACGGGGTTTCACCATGTTGGTCACACTGGTCTTGAACCCCTGACCTAGCGATCCACTCACCTCGGCCTCCCAACTTGTTGGGATTACAGGAGTGAGCCCCTCGCCTGGTCTGAGATGATTTATTATAAACCAGTGATTTCCTACTGTATTTTTGAAGGATGCATGCTAATCACCGATATAATGTATCTAATATCTAGTTTCTTTGTTCCCCCATGACAGAAAACTGCAGATTTTGTATAAAAATCTCAAAAAGAGAATCAAGCTTAATTATGAAGCCAAATGATTGACACATATTGGTAAATTCCCTTCACAGCCTAGACAATTCTTAGTTAATATAAAAGTTTTATAATAAAAACAGACTTAATGCCACATATTTTAATAATTACTTTTCAAAAATGTAGTGCTAAATAAGAAATTCTATTATCAAGGGGTTAAATTACAAAAGGGCTATGATTCTAGTTTTAAAATATTCCTCTAAAAATTATTTTTAATATTAAGAAATATTGAAGGTGGTTGAAAGTTAAGAATATTTCTCATTAAGTTAAATTGGATATAATGGGGAACCACTTATTCATTTATTACTTACACCTTTTTTCCTCTCATTTTTTTTAAGCTCTTAAACTTTTTTTTTGTTTTTTGAGTTATAGGAAGGACATTCTGAAAAGTATTAGGATTAATAAAGATGGCTGACTAGAAACAGCTGGGATACACCTCTTCCACAAAGAGGAACAAAAATACTGACTAAATCTTCACACATCCAACAGATCTTTTGAGAGAAAACTCTGAAATTTAATACAGAGGCAACAGAAGATGCTTTGATTGAAGAGGGAGGGAGGGGACTTCCTGCTCAACATCACTGGGTGCCAAGACTGACCCACAGACCTAAATCAAACCCAAGGAAGGGATAAGTAAAGGAACCCCATGGCACCACATTCCTACTCTGGGCCACTGAGATCCTAGCTAAAGGAGTTCCCACAACCCCCACCAACCTTTGGACTGTCTGGGAGCTGCTGAAGAACATGCAGAGGCACTGCCTAAACTCACAGGGAACCCAAAAGATTTCAGTGTGTTGGGAAACCGCAGTAAAACGTGAGTCAGAGCCCACTTCTCAAGTTTCTGTATCTTGCCCTAAACAACTATAGCTCATGTTATCTGCTGGACCAGGAGAGAGAGGGGCCTGTGCATACTCAGGTGCCCAAGACAGGCCACAACACCATTGCTCTGGGACTGAAGTGCATCTGAACCACAAACTCCCATGGCTGCTGGTACCTCCAATTACTGCCTACCTGGATTTTCTTGCAGAGGCAGCTCACAGTATAGGCTTCATTGCCCCACCTGAGTGGTTTGCTGGGAAGCCTGGAAGCAGTTCACTTCCCCACTACAGATAGTGCTTGACCCCTGAAGGCCAAAGAACAAGTCCAGTGGCCTAGTCCCAGTTCCCTAGTAGTCAGGCACACTACCTAGGGGTATAGAGATGAGAATTGTGGTCTGATCTCATGCTGGAGAGGGGCCCCCTGTGTTAGAACACAGAGGAGAACATGACAAATGCTTACATGATGGCGTGAGAGCTGTGTGCTCCTTGTTTCATGAAATCAGACTGCCAAGAGTGAGGCCTGATAGTCTCAGTTTCTTCTACAAGGAGTCTCGCCATCTGTAACACCTTGGACAGCTTAGTGATCTGGTTGTGAATGCTCGAGATGAGCTTAACTGCTCAGGTCTGTTGTTCAGGCTGGAGATTGAAGGGAGGTCCCAGGGGATCAGGGGAGTAGTAAATGGGGAGCCCCCATGGCCTTTGGCTAGGCTGAAAGCCCCAGACTACCCCCTCTTTCCCTGATTAGGCACTGTGGTAAGAGGATATGCCTCCCCCATTACCTAGAGGGTTGCCCAAGTTACCTGAGAGCTGCCTTTACAACCTCACCAAGGTAGGTACTTGCACCCAACCCAACCCCATCTATTCCTGCCATCTTGGTGGGAGAACACTGTGCAATAATATTGAACCACATTCCCACCCATTGCCAGCGACACTCTGGTACTTCCCCTCATCAACTAAAGCCACGTAAAATTCCACTGCCATCACCACATATGCTTGTCACTTACAAGTGCCAAATACTAATCAGGAGGTCAAACTGCATGGCCCATTACAACTTCTGCTGACATCAGTGTACAATGCTTAGCTGGCTCTTACCCACAAGCACCACCTACTAGCATATGGTGTGGAATGTACAACCCAATATAATTATTGCTGATGAAAGTATACAGTACTGGGGAACAAAATAAGCCTTTCAAGCCTCCACCTCCCCATATCTGCTGAAGTCAGTGAGCCTCACCTCACACAGAGCTTATTGTAGACTGCTACCACAATATACAAAAACAGACAAAGAAACAAAAGACTAGCATTTGAGAAATACATTGAATTAAGGCTATCTATTAACACAAAAGTTTTATACAGAGAGTTGACCCTATAAAAACATATGGGAGCAAAGCCAAAGGACCATGTCCAACATACATAATAGTCACACCCTCAAATGAGGAAAAAGAGCCCACCCAAACAAAAGAAAATTGAAAAGTAAGAGGTAATCGCTTCTACAGATAAAAAACAGCACAAGAACTCAGGTACTACGATGAAGCAATGTAATAACACATCCGAAGGTCACACTAGTTTTCTAGTAAGGGATTTTAACCAAAATGAAAATTTGAAATGATAAAAAATTTAAGATACATATAGTAAGGAAGTTTAATGAGATCCAATAGAAAGTTGAAAGCCAACAAAAAGAAACCAGAAAAACAATTTAGGAGATGAAAGAAGAGATGGATTTTTTTTTTTAGAAAAACAAACAAAACCTCTGGAAATAAAAAAAAATCACTGAAGAAATTTCAAAATGTTGCTGAAAGCTTTAACAATAAACTAGACCAGGCAGAATAAAGACTGTAAGGGGCTGAAAACCAGTCTTTTGAATTAATTAAGTCAATTAAAAACAAAGAAAAAAAGAACTTTAAAAAACGAGCACAGCTTTCAAATATATGGGATTAAGGAAAACAACCAAACCTACAACTTGTAGGCATTCCTAAGGGAAAAAAGGAAAAGTTACAAGTGTGGAACATATATTTTGAGGAAATATATATTTTTTTTAATTTATCAAGCTTGCTAGAGACATATATGCCCAGATACACAAAATTTAGAGAGCACCTAGAAGATACTATGTAAGGTAAACATCGCCAAGGAATATAGTCATTAGACTATTTCAGGTCAATGTGGAACTCTATGTCTTAAAGGCAGCTAGAGAGAAGTGTCAAATCACCTATAAATAATATTCCATTAGACTAACAACTGACTTCTCAGCTGAAACTTTCCAAGCCAGAAGAGATTGGGACCTATTTTTACCTTTCTTTAAAAAAATGCCAGCTAAAAGAATTTTATATTCTGCCCAACTAAGTTTCATAAATGAAGGAGAAATTAAATATTTCCTAGACAAGCAAACACTGAGGTCATTTGTCACTACTAGACTAGTAGTACACAGATTACTCAAAAGAGATCTAAACATGCATATGAAAGTAGAATACTCACCATCATAACATCATACGTAAGAAGAAAACTTACAAATCCTGTAAAGCAATTACACAATTGAGACTACAAGGAAACTATGACAGGAACAAAAGCTTATATGTAAATACTAACTTTGAACATAAATGGCATAAATTCTCCATTAAAAGGTATAGACTGGCAAATTAAATTGAAAAAAAAAAAGACTCAACCATCTGCTGCCTCTCTAATGGCTAAAGACATCTACAGACTCGAAGTAAAGAGATGGTAAACAATATATCACACAAATGAAAAGCAAAAGCGAGCAAGAGCAGCCGTTCTTATATCATATAAAATATTAAACCACCAACAGTAAAAAAAAGACAAAGAAGGGCATTATATCATTAAAAAGGGGTTCAATAAAACCAGAAACTTTAGCTATCCTAAATATAAATGAACCCAACACAATAGGATCCAAGTTCGTAAAACAAGTACTATCTGACATAAGAAAAGAGACTGATGGCAATACAATAATAGAGGGGTTGTCAACATCTCATTGACAACACTAAAAACATCATTGAGGCAGAAAGTTGACATAGAAACCCTGGACTTAAACTGAACTCTAGACCAAATGGAACTATTAGACACTTACAGAACATTCTACCCAATAGTCACAATATTCCTGTTGAGCATAGGTGTAAAAATCCTCAAGAAAGTAGCAGGAAACTGAATCCAACAGCACTTTAAAAAGGCAAATCACTGAAGTGGATTTTATTCCAGAGATTCAAGGATGATTCAACATTTGCAAATTAATAAACATGATTCACCACATAGACAATTAAAAACAAAAAAATTATATGATCACCTCAATATATGCAGGAAAGGCTTTTGATAAAATCCAACATCCCTTATTGATAAAAGTCCTCAACAAACTAGTCATTGAAGAAGCATACCTCAAAATATTAAAAGTCATATATGACAAACACACAGTGAGCATCACACCACTTGGGAAAAAGTAGAAAACATTACGCAAAACATTACGCATAAGAACTGGAACAGGACAAAGAGAAATTGCACACTTTATACAGCAAATAACAATATGAACAACAGTATACTTGTTAACCATTTTAAATTTTACAAAGAAAGGTTGCTTTTTTGCTTGTTTTGTTGCAATGGTTGTTGTTAATATTTATATTATAGGTTTTTTTTTTACTTTTTTCATTTTTTGTTATTTACTGTACTCTAAGTTTTGGTGTCATTATCAAATACAAATTAGTAGTTATCAGCATGGTCAATGAAAACCCATAATTTACATTAATGGGAATATCTTAGTATTGCATACCAAATGGTTGCCAAATGTTCCTAAATCATTACACTTTAATACAACACTTTTCTTCATTTCCTCAGTGGAATACAAACTAATAGTAGGATAGTGAAAAATAGTACTAATTAATCCAAGATCTTATGTCAGGCAACATGAAAATGAAAGTATGAGTGGCTTATTTGAATAAATTATTAAAAATAAGACTACACACGATTTTAGCTAGCATATAATTATTTAGGCAGTCTATTCAAGAAGTTTTTCACAGTTCATTGAACAGTTAAAATGAAAACAAAACAAAACTTTGGGAAATATATCTGTCTGTTTCTACACAAAGTCACTTTATTCCAGGTATATACTTAATAAAAGCAAATATATCTATGTGTATAAATATATATACATATATATTTATCCCACATCAAATAGTGTATTCTAAATACCATAAAAATATAATGGACCAATTTAATTTTAAAGAAATTTGTTCTCTTTCTTTTGAAAATAAAATCATAAGTAACTATCACTGAAAAAATAATACTTATATCAACATGAATATTATTAGCAGTTTTGCTTCAGTCCATAGGATCAATTTATTTGACTCTTTTCAACATTTACTAAATTTACATTTACAACGTTTACTAATTTTACTAAATTTATCTTGGGATCCTTAGAAGACTCTATAATGAAAGTAAACACAATTATCTAACAAAACTATTCAATGCTCTTAAATGCTTATTGTATTTCTCCATCTCTCTGTATAAAATTTCTTGATTAATTGCTGAAATTGTGTTTTGCTTTCTCTTAGAGATAGAATATAACCATTGTTAGAAAGAAATTCTTATATTGCTTAGTTTTATATCTTAGCTGAACATAGAATTCTATTTTATCAAATATTTAATACTGTACAATAGGCTTTATAATTGATTGATACTATAACAGAAATAAACGCTGGCATACTAATAAAAAATTAGCAGAACAGTAAACCAGTAGAACTCAAAAAAACTAAATGATGCCACATTAGTGAAATTACAGTGGCAAGTTCCTTTCTGTAACCAAGTACTTGTAATACAGAATATATAAAATCTAAGTGTTAGGTACTTGACTTTGCCATTGTTACTTTTGTCTGAGCATGAGAAACAAGAGATACCTTTGGCAAATGTAATCAATATGTCCCTTGGTTGTTTCAGTTCTATTTACTTATTGGTGTCTGGGAAAACAGTAATTTTTGTGTGTATAATCTTTAAGTCTTTAAATAATTTAGCTTAGTAAACTATAATGTATATGATTTAGATTAAACTAAATGAAGACACTCTTTTGCAGTCATATATTGGAAAAGATTAAATGGTTTTTTTAGTCATCACTTGGATACTTCTTTTTTTTTTCCTGATAATATGAAAAATTTTATTTACTTACATATTGTATTTCCTTTTCAGACACACAACAAAAGAGATGCCACAGTTAGAATGGTAAAAATCTTTAAAGCATAGGACACACAAAAAAAGAAAATCTAGTGCTTTAATATAATTCTCATACTAGGCTAAGCTGCAAATAAAATCAAGGATTTACTTTAGAAACAGGGCATAAATACGGCATAAACTATCAAGTTTTCTCATTCTTTTGGATGTTTTAATTCTATAATCCTTAGATGATGGCTTTGTCCACTGATGTTCATACTGATTTGGAGTTTTTAGCTTTAAGGATTACTCTGTTTAGAATAAATGAGTATTTTTCACAAACAAGTTTATGAAAAGCCTGTACAGGATATTTAGGTAATTACAGAGTAAATTAATCCTTATTGTTTTAGTGACTAAGAAAGAAAAACATAGCATTTAATAAATCAGGCCCATACGGGATCTGTTTTGTTCTACAGGTTTTCAGCAACTATTTACATCTCAATGATGTAAACAACTTAGAAGAAATATTAGTCTCAAGGTTCCAAACAACCAAGCAGCCACAGGAGGCATAATGTTGATAGTTCAAGAGGTCACAATGATTTCTTTCAAAATTTCTGGGATTACTTTATCCCACATAGGAAAAATATTTAAAATTTTTCATTATCATGCTGATCCACTAAACACTTATAAGTAGTTTAAGGTAGAAATGACACAACTCAAGGATAAGCTGTAAGAACAAAAAGCAACACAAACCTCAAGGGCAATTTTTCTTTTTTTTTTATTTTTTTATTTTTATTTTTTATTATACTTTAAGTTCTAGGGTATATGTGCATAACGTGCAGGTTTGTTACATATGTATACTTATGCCATGTTGGTGTGCTGCACCCATCAACTCGTCAGCACCCATCAAGTCATCATTTATATCATGTATAACTCCGCAATGCAATCCCTCCCTCCTCCCCCCTCCCCATGATAGGCCCCAGTGTGTGATGTTCCCCTTCCCGAGTCCAAGTGATCTCATTGTTCATTTCCCACCTATGAGTGAGAACATGCGGTGTTTGGTTTTCTCTTCTTGTGATAGTTTGCTAAGAATGATGGTTTCCAGCTGCATCCATGTCCCTACAAAGGACGCAAACTCATCCTTTTTGATGGCTGCATAGTATTCCATGGTGTATATGTGCCACATTTTCTTAATCCAGTCTGTCACAGATGGACATTTGGGTTGATTCCAAGTCTTTGCTATTGTGAATAGTGCCGCAATAAACATACGTGTGCATGTGTCTTTGTAGTAGAGTAATTTATAATCCTTTGGGTATATACCCAGTAGTGGGATGGCTGGGTCATATGGTACATGTAGTTCTAGATCCTTGAGGAATTGCCATACTGTTTTCCATAATGGTTGAACTAGTTTACAATCCCACCAACAGTGTAAAAGTGTTCCTATTTCTCCACATCCGGATACTTCTTAAACTAGAAAACCTGGGCTCATTATAGTTGAAGATAATCATTCTCTGTTTGATACGGAAAATAAAAGTTTTCTCCATAAATATATAGGATATAGAAAAACTCTTAGGAGCATTTTAAAAACAGGAGAATCTTAAACATTTTAGGAGATTTGGACCATGAAAAAAAGTCCTTAAAATCCTTCCTTCCTGTATTTGTTTCTGCAATGTATTATTTCTCAACTGCTGCCCTTGCTAATTCTACTACACTGCTTATAGCACATGTCGTTTTCAGACAAATGACTCTTTCTTTTGGCCAATATTACAGTGAATAATATTCACAACTGCTTTTCATTTTTAAGTACCTTACTATTATAAATCAATCTTTTCAGCAACCAGGAGAGTATAATTAACATTATCTCCATTTGACAGACAGGAAAACTACAGGGAAAAAAAAAAAAAAAAGGCTGGGCGCTGATGCCAAGGCACAAGGTACAGAAAAACATTAGAAAGGCAGAGTTTTTACAGGATACTTAAAGAGTATTCAATTTCCTAACACATCGGAATGTTCTGAGTGGCAAGGAACTGGTTCTGGCAAGGTCATATAGGCATTTCTGATGTATCCGTACAAGAATATGTATCATATATTAATATATAGCAAACATAGACTACATATTCTTATATGCACCTTCATGTATGCCTCCAGAAAATCTTCCATAATTGGACTCTGAATATTTATTCAATCTATGTTTGGGCACACAAATATTTTATGACAAATTAATGCATACCAGTATTGTGTGCTACATGATGTGCATATTTTCTGTTTTTCATATTTTTCTATGTAGTTATGGATCTTCTTTTACACTCCTTGACTTTTTAGGGAAAAAGCTTTCTTCCATTATGTTATTCTGGTGCAGTCTACGTAGGAGAATAGACCTTAACAGTGGGCACTCATAATAGATAAGGGTTGGAAATGGCCACTACAATTTAATAACTTGGTATTGAATGGAATGAAAAGCAAGGTGTCGATGCAGGTTAAAGAATCTTTGCATGTATCATATAGCTTTGCTGTTCTTTGTGTTCCTCATGTATGAATCCAAAGGAAAAGAATAGAGCTCTGGTGACCCAATGTGTGAGACAATAAAATGATATTAGCTTATGAGGAATGTGGCATAAAAAAATGAAACATTTGGTGTGTCTGCTAGCTCAACATAAATACTACCTGATCAGAAAGGCATTCATCTTTCTCATTCTATTCAATTCTAGAAACTCCTTAAAGTATTGCCTAGTAAAACAAGTTAGGATGTTGGTCCAAAAACATCTCCCTTACACTTTATTCTCCCTAGAGATACATTCTGTTTCAAGTGAAGAAACTTGTATATGAACTCTTTTGAAGATGGTGCTTTTATTTCTCTTTTACACTAATTTATCTCCAATTAACAGATATTCTAAGGGTTCCATCCAATTATAAAAGTGTAGAATATCCTGAAATTCTCTAGAGCAAAAGACAGACATGGACTAACCAAGGGTTAAATCTAGCCCACAGAATATATTTGTATGAACCAAGAACAAATTTTTGTGTATACTTTAGGGTGTAATAAAAAAAAAATATGTGACAGAGACTATATATTGCTTCCAAAGCTATTATATCTTTAAGAATGAAGCCTATCTGGCCCCTTATAAAAAAGTTTGTCAGCCTGCCAATTAAACCGTCTCATCAAGTACAGTGTACTTCAAAATCATATTCTATGATGTGACTTTCATGGAGACCATAATTCTGCCTGCCAAGTTTCCTGCAATAGACTTAAAATTCACTGGGCTGTGGGTTTGTGGATATGAGCCAGCCATTACCCAAGAACATAGATTCATGTACTGTTGAAACCATTAATGACATCTTGCTTAAACTTTATCTTTTCTAGTTAAATAGCTGAAACTGGATGAGGTGAAGTGGCTTGCCCTGAATCACATAATAGCTTTCAGCAGAGTCAGATCATGCTGGTTCTCTTGAGGCTTAGTTCAGCAATATTTTGTGCTTTGGGCCACTAGGATGTAAGCAACCGAGGACAGAGACTTAAATTGTCCTTTTCACTATAAACAGATCTCAAAAATTGCCATTTCCCCATAAGTACTGTATAAATATTTGTTAAATTAATGAATGAGAGAATGAAATACTTTGACACTCAAGGAAACGGACAGCAAGCCGCAGATGGAAGTAAAGCAATATGCCAATGTTTTACTGGGTTCCATAGGACCAAATATGGTGATGATTCTTGCCATTCTTATTCACAGGGACATCTACAGTTAAGCTGAGGGTATTAGACAGAAATCTCAATAAGGTAGTTTGTATATTTCTGGATATGAGATGAGATGAGAATCTAATGTAGCACATGCCAATCCATATAGTTATTTAATCCTTTTTATACTTTAGTCTAATTCAGAGGTTGCAAATTGGCCCACAAGCCAAATGGAGCCCATACCCCTTTTTAAGAAATAAATTATTATTGAGAGTCAATTATGTGGATTCAATTACTTATTGTCTACAGCTACTTTAGCATTGCAGTGGCAGACTGTATACTTATAACAGATATTATAATAAATTACCTGAAAAGCATAAAATATTTGTTACCTGGCCTTTACACACACACACAAAATCAATAAGAATAAATCAAAAGCCAATCGACGTGGTTAACTGCAAATGGTAGAGAATGGGGTGAAAGAGATATGAAGGAAATGAGGGCCATGTGCAGTGGCTCACATCTGTAATCCCAGCACTTTGGGTGGCCGAGGCAGGCTAATCACCTGAGGTCAGCAGTTTGAGGATAGCCTGGCCAATATTGTGAAGCTCCATCTCTACTAAAAGTACAAAAATTAGCCGGGTGAGCACCTGTCATCCCAGTTACTCAGAAGGCTGAGGCAGGAGAAATGCTTGAACCCAGGAGGCAGAGGTTGCAGTGAGCCAAGATCGTGCCACTGCACTCCAGCACGTCTCAAAAAAAAAAAAAAAAAAGGAAATGACACTTCTTTGAGAATATCATTTTGTATATTGCTCTTCATATTAAAAAGTAGTTAATTTTAAATAATTATAGGGAAGACCAAAAAATGTAAAAATAAAAATAAGTTGAAACAAATGGGCCTAACTTTTACCAATGAACACTAAGACCCCACTGACGAAAGAAGAAAAGAGAGAAAGAAACAAAAAGTAAAATCCAAATACAAAGTCAACCATATTCCTTGAATTTGGGGCAGGGTGAAATACCTGACAACTGGAAATAAGCCGTGAATTCTTTTTCAGTAGTTTTGTGTATATT
This sequence comes from Trachypithecus francoisi, assembly GCF_009764315.1. Lineage (NCBI taxonomy): Eukaryota > Metazoa > Chordata > Mammalia > Primates > Cercopithecidae > Trachypithecus > Trachypithecus francoisi. Next base: position 51,197,780 of record NW_022681463.1, on the reverse strand, counting down.
TTTATAGATTAAGTTATATTGTAATTATTTTGTATATATTACAAGATTGAGAAAATAAGTAAATGTGCTAATCTTGTTGGGAGTCAGGGCTCTCAGTTTGGAAAAACAGAGTTACAGATATGGATAAGAAAAGGACAAGAAAAACCCAGATTAGAATTGGATGCTTGATAGTAACTTGAGATTTCTAAAGTATGTATTTGTGAAAGTATATATATCTATACACACACATAGTCAACAGTCATTATTCACAGAAGGCATGTTACATAAAGTTGTCATACTCAATTTCCAGTTTCCTAGATGGAAAGTATGGTTAGGTTTCTACAAGTCTGTAGTCTCAATAGTTCTATCAATAGATCAATACATAAACTAGTTTTATATGTGTTTCTATTTAAATATACATTGTTAGCCATATAATGTTGATTGATTAACATTGAACTTGTGGTCAACAGCACTCTAAGCTTATTCTGCATAGACAAACACTAGACATTGCTTCAGCACTACCCTTGTGGGCTGTTTCAAACAGTGAAATCAAACAATGAAATCAACAACAAAAGGCACAAAAAATAAAATAAAATAAAAAGTGACACTACATAGACCCTCAGACACTTGTTTACAGTATGAGCTCTGAAACAAGAAGGCGGGGTCAAAGCTCGTGCGACCTCACTTGGGAACCTGTGCGTCAGTAACTCAAAATGCTTGTCTCTCTGCTGCTCTGTGAATTTCTGCAAATGAGGACAATACTAACGTGAGTATTGACTTTGGGGTTACACATACATTTTGGTGAGTAGACAAAACACGCAAACATGAAATCCATAAATAATGAGAATTGTTTACGTGCATGTGTATGCATCTCTATATGTTTGTATATATGTATGTATGCATATGTATGGATGACTAGACATACATATATTTTTGAGCTGTGTGGACTAAAAAGGCCTAGAAGAAAGAACTCTTTAATAGTAAACTAACACCCAATTTTTATTTTTATTTTTATTTTTATTTATTTATTTTTTGGGGACGGAGTCTCGCTCTGTCGCCCAGGCTGGAGTGCAGTGGCGCGATCTCGGCTCACTGCAAGCTCCGTCTCCCGGGTTCAGGCCATTCTCCTGCCTCAGCCTCCCGAGTAGCTGGGACTACAGGCGCCCACCACCGCGCCCAGCTAATTTTTTGTATTTTTAGTAGAGATGGGGTTTCACCGTGTTAGCCAGGACGGTCTCCATCTCGTCATCTCGTGATCTGCCCGCCTCGGCTTCCCAAAGTGTTGGGATTACAGGCCTGAGCCACTGTGCCCAGCCACAAATTTGTGTTTCTAATAAGCATTCCTCATTAAATACACCAAAGCTCCTGTGAGAAATGACTGAGTTCAGGGTGAGACATAAAGGTAAGCCTGGAACAGTTGGTTATGCCAGGATATAAAGATGTGCTCAATGCTCAATGTATTATTTTACAGCTCATGCTGTAAAATAATACAGCATGTCATAAGCACAGCTGTAGTATTTTACAGGGCCAGCTAGAGCAACTTACTCTGGCCACTTCTGAGACAATCTGAACGTTAAAACAAACAATGTTTTTTATCAAGGTAGTTACCAAAAATGTTTGCAGAAATGAAAATATAACTCTTCTCACTACATGTTTATTTTAGCGAGTTTAGCTTTTTAACAAAAACTATGAAAAATTTATTTATTTGAACATGTAGTAAGTTTATTATTGATACTTTAAAATAAATTAATAAATATATATATTTTATCAATTTCTGAATAATTATACTTCTGGAGAAAATTGATAGACCTTATTCATATAAACAAAAATTCTTTGAAGTCCATAGTGTTTTTTAAAGTGGAAAAGATCCTGCATTTAACAAAAAATGACAGCTGCTAGTTTTGGTCATAGAAAACAATTGGTAAATTCTATTGGTATTATTATTATAGTTGCAAGATATGAAGGGCTTTACCAATTGTTTCTCAGAGTGAAGATATAAGTTGCTCTTTCAGAGAACAGTTTATTCTTCATCTCAGCTGTTCTTAAAAGATGAGGAAGTAGAAAAAAGATATGAAGAATTTTCTTGAAGGAAGAGCAAAAAAAAGTTTGATATATTTGAAATAATTTGGCATTTATCTAATAATTTTAAGTACTATAACTTTTTGCTGCCTAGGTGGGATTTTTTTTTTTTTTTGCTTTAATAAGGACTATAAGAAATGAGGTATATATTCCTTTTAATAGTAATTTTAATAAGAAAAATTACTTATTTAAAAATAGGAGATCCTAATGTAAAAGAAAAATATGAAGCCTGAATTTCCACTTAGAAAGTTCCAATGCACATTAACTTCTCGAATTGGGAAATAATCCAGTAAAGAAATGTGTTCTACTTTGTTTACTTGCATTAATCACTCATTTAACCCATAAAGGAGTATTTTGACACCAACTTCTTTTAATATTTTGGGAATACAAATGCATGATATTATAGCATGCATGTTCTTATTGTATAGTGAGTGGGAAGTAATTTTTTAAATTTTAGCCATGGAATAATATGATTCATTTTGCATTTGTAAGTATCTGTCTACTACCAATAAATGCGCTGGATTTGAAACATCATATCTAGAGGTGGTGTCTCGTAAGCTAAAACAATGACAGTTGAGATAGAGAAAGAAACAGCATGATAAAGAAGATGGAACATATCTAAGGATTTTTAAGGCAGTAGATATGTTGAGCTCCTGACACCAACTGGATGGAAGCATGTGAATGAAAGGGAGATAAGATTGATCAGATTTATATTGGGAATAAGACAAATTGTATAATTCACCAAAATAGGGAAGCCAAAGTAGAGTGAGGGTAAAAAGCTGTTTAGACATATTCATTTGAGATACAAGTAAACAAAAAAGTTGGAAGTTTAAAGTTCTCTTTGAAACTAAGCTCAGAAACATCAAATTGAGGAAAAAAAATAACTCATAGAAAATGCATGCAGTATGAAAACATATGTAAATGTTTACTATAGAATATTAATATACATTGTTTAAAGATCTTGTGGAGTAGAGTGGAGAATAGGAACGGCAATAAGTAATCAAATAGTGGTTGTGATTGGTGGGAAGAAAGACATGATTGGAAAGAATATAGGAAGGTTCAAAGACATTTATAACATTTTGCATTTTAGGTTGATAGAGATTTGGTGCTTAATACATATATACACACATGCACACACATAGGCATCCATATATATGAGCATATATTTATTTTTTCTAACTCTGAAAAAAACAAAATCAGAAACTAAAAATTAAGTGGGAACTCAAGAATAAGGCTGCTTCTGTGGGATCTTCATGCTATATTTAACAGATTTGCAACCTTGAGAAATGCACATAATCACTCTAGGCATTGGGTTTCTTACTTTTAACATGGAGAAAACAGTAGAAAATACTTAATTGGCTTGCGGTGGGTGTTTGTAGAGTCACTGTGTGTCAGATACTGAGATCAGTATCCAGCATATTAAGTAAAGCGAACTCTTTGTTTAATGAAAAAAGAAGTCCAATGGGAAGTAAGATGTTTGATGATGAATGTGGTTTACTTACTTGGGGAAAAGAGAGCTCAGACCGTAAGTAAAGGGATACGAAATGTATTAAAATTACCTTCCCACACCAAATATATATTCAGTGATTAAGATGACCACCAAATGTGAAATGATCAACCAAATAGTCTATTGTCAATAAACTAAAATCTTTTTAACAGTGTTCAGCCCTTGATTGAGATTCAGGGATCTTTGGTGCCATATTCTGTATAGTAAAAGATGCATATGTGTTATAGGAAAATGTTCAGAATCTAAATCAGTGATCCAAAAAAACTTCATGTACTCAAATTATTTTCATCTAAGTATTTGCTTAGGTGTATCACCACTCTACATTATTTTTAGTATAGCATCTATCATATTCTAACACAATTATGATAGATGCTATACTAAAAATAATATAAAGTGGTAATACAGAGAAGGATGACCATCTGGTTCCTGTGAGTCTTAAGAATGGAAATCATACTAGCATTGAGATCTGCAGTTCTTCCAGACAACACTATTTAAGAAAAAACACTCAAGAGAAAATAAACGAGATCTGCAAATTTCATTTAAATAAATTTGATTAGTTTGTTAGGGTTGGAGTATAATGTACAGATCAGGCATTGGAAGAAGTCTGTAATGTAGATTGAGGTCTGATTATGATGTGCCATCCACTAATTACTATCAATTCTCCATCTAGATTTCTTTCTTTTTTTTTTTTTTTTTTGAGACGGAGTCTCGCTCTATCGCCCGGGCTGGAGTGCAGTGGCCGGATCTCAGCTCACTGCAAGCTCCGCCTCCCGGGTTTACGCCATTCTCCTGCCTCAGCCTCCCGAGTAGCTGGGACTACAGGTGCCCGCCACCTCGCCCGGCTAGTTTTTTGTATTTTTTAGTAGAGACGGGGTTTCACCGTATTAGTCAGGATGGTCTCGATCTCCTGACCTCGTGATCCGCCCGTCTCGGCCTCCCAAAGTGCTGGGATTACAGGCTTGAGCCACCGCGCCCGGCCCATCTAGATTTCTTTAAATCTCTTTTACCTTGGAAAGAAGGTGCTAAACCAATTGGTTTATGATTCACTCACTCTGGGAAATCCTGAGGTAAAAGAACAAAAGCAGGTGACCTAATCTACTTTCTTGTCAACTAGCCTTCCAGGTAAATAAGCTAAAGATATTTCTTAGGATGAAGAGAGCCTATCTAATGAATGACCTCAGATAAAATGCCATTCACGGTAAATTAACCCATAGTCAATACAGCGTAGCTTCCTGATGGATATCACATAAGCTCCTCGCCTTTCTGGGGTATAACATTAGGTTTTTTGTCATTTAAATATATATTTTACTATGTAAGGTAATTCCGTAAACCTCACTTAAATACCTATTATTCTAGACCAGAGATGCATGCCTCATAGGTATCAAAGGGAGCTGTTTATAATACCCCATACTTCTCTCTTCTTGGTTGAGGCCTCTTGATGTTCTATATCACTAACATAACTACTAAAGCTTTAAACTGGGTAAGATCTCTCATTAGTGTGCATCTAATTGACAACTGATCCTGTGTGTTATTCACAGTGATTCTCAGCACCCACCCCACAAGTTCAGCACCCCTGCCTACAGGGAGGACAAACACTGTGGTATACTTTATGCTACAGAGTTCCATGTGATCAGGCTGTGATGAAGGTTTTTGATTGACATTGGATCCTCGGCTGGGCGCAGTGGCTCATGCATGTAATCCCAGCATTTTGGGAGGCTGTGTGGGGTGGATCATGAGGTCAGGAGATCGAGACCATCCTGGCCAACATGGTGAAACCCCGTCTCTACTAAAAACACAAAAATTAGCTGGACATGGTGGCACACCTGTAGTCTCATCTACTCGGGAGGCTGAGGCAGGAGAATCGCTTAAACCCGGGAGGTGGAGGTTGCAGTTAGCCGAGATCACACCACTGAACTCCAGTCTGGCAACAAAGCCAGACTCCATCTCAAAAAAAAAAAAAAAAAAAAGAAAGAAATTGCATCCTCACTTGACTTCTCTTTCTCTGCTTTGCTTCCTCCATTCACCCATCAATTTCTTTTGATACTACTTTCTCACCAAGTTACTTGCACATGAATCTTTGTCTCAGCATCTGTTTCTCAAATACTTGACTGTATACAGTGAGATACTTGGACTTTAATATAACTTTAATACATACAAATGTTGAAACCACTGAAGGGTGTGGAATAGAAAAATAATGACTGAGAAAAAGGAGCAGAACTGAGCTGCGATACTCTTCATCAAAGAAAAAAATTCCTCCTTCCATCTTATTACTCACTTGTTTTCTGTTTTTTCAGTTCTTCACTTTACTCATTGTAATTTTTCTGAAGTTCAATGCTATAAATAGTGAATTTAAAGGACAATTCAGTTCTCATAAAAAGCAGCACTTTAAATCTGTTGGAGCCAAACAAGTAAGTTATGTTATAAGCAGTAAACATTTTTTCTAGGTAGCATTGTGCAAATGCCAATATATAAATGAAATTTTAAATCTTTTAAGTAACCAATTGGAAAAGCAATCTTGCTTAGGAAGGTGTGAAGAGTATACAACCAATAAAGTGCAATAAGGATTGTTAAGACATTGGTTCATTGCTCTGAACACTAAAGAGACATTTCAGACTGAATCCATTCAGAATAACTTCCCAATTCAAATTGACCCAATATCTCTTCATTATTTCTGATTAAATGACAACAGTAGACATAAAGATGGAAATAAATAAGAGGAATAGGCATGAACAAAAAAGTTTCGGAATTAATTCTGTATTAAGAAATTTTAAAAGCTGATGTTTATTTATAACAAGTAAAATTAGACTATAAAATTCATTTCCATTCAAGTTATAAAAACTGATTAACTCTTCCCTATAAAGTAGATCAATAACAGCACTTTAAATATTAAATAATAAATGTTTCACTAGAGTATTCTGGGAAAAATAAATTTGTATGTAATAACAATTGTTTAATGTCATAAGTTATTAAAATTAACTCTTATATTTCTATGATTAGAACTGACAAAAGGATATTTAGTTACATTTCTGTAAAGACTATGAATTTTAAAGCACAAAAAAAGTGTCCATCTGAAATAATAAAGAGGGAATTAAGTAAAACCCTTTGAATAAAATAAGATTTTCTTATATAAGCAAAAGCAATGAGGCTTATTGTTTAAGGGCATGGAAGCTAAATTCATTCTGCTCAGGTTTAAATCTCACCTCTGATATTTATTAGAAGTATAATTTGGGGCAAGACACTTTATTGTCCTGTCATTTTCCCATTCTAAATTAAAGATAATAATAGTACTTATAACACAGTGTTGTTGGGAATAATATGTCTAAAGCATTTAGAATGTTGTGAGTATTATATGTAAAGCACTTAAAATGAGGCTGTTATAAGCACCATATAAATGCTATATTCTGTTATTATTAATGTTGATGCCTTAATAATAACCAAGGAATAAAACAAGTGCAAAACAGTACTTGTAGAATGTTACATTAAAAAATGTTTAAATAACACATAGGCAAAATAGGTGAATACTTAATTTAAGAAACTAAAAGTGTCAGACCTTAAATGCTGGCTTCCCATTAAGCAAATAAATGCACTTGTAAATATCTGAATTTTCTTCCTTGGATCTGTTTTCTTTTTTACCACTGGCATTTCTAAATGCTTATGCAGAAATATTACTTTCAATTTTTCATGGGATAATATGTCTACTTAGCAAATGAATTCATTAATATGTATGAGAAGTACAAAAATTAAAGCATTTAATGTCTATTAATACAATAACTAAACAGAAATAATTGAATTTCTATTATGTATCAGACATTAGAATGTTCAGAGGTATTAGGAAAATGAATATAATAAACTCCCTTCTATAAGGCAAGCTCACAGTCTATTAGAGGAAAGAGATACTTCATAGTTTCTATATATTCTGTGAAGTTTATGATAGTGATTTCTGCAAATTGCAAGAAAACACAGAGTTGAGGCTCTCTACCTGGCCTGTGAAACCAAGTAGGGCTTTCCAGACTGAAAATTATTACACTTAATTTGAATTAAGGTATTCATATTAAGTGTTATTTTCTACTCTAATATTTGATTATACAATATTTAAGATCCTCATAAACTACACTCATCATGCGTGTTGTAGGTGTCCTTATTTAGGAACAGAAAGATAAGTTTAGTTCAAATATAAAATACCTGACAGCATATTGGCCTTGATTTAACACTAGGATTCATTCTACCCTACTTACTAAAAGTTAAAAGTTAAATACTCTGCCCGTGTTATGAAACATAAACTTGTGAAAGGTACCTAAATTCTCTGAGTTTTCACATTTCTGAGATAAGATAAGTTACATAAACTTAACTCCTAAGACTGTAGCACAAGCTACAATACTTGACACATGGTAGAGATTCAGTACACGGTGGCTAGTATCTTTATTGTCATATTTTTATTTTTTTTAAGAGTGGATTAAATTTAAGTTGGTAGCAAAGCCCACGAAAAAACATAACTTTCTCTCTTTATTATTATATTCTCTTTTAGAATTAAGGTCAACCCAGCACAGATAAATGCCCATAGAAATGACCAATAAATCTGAATTGTTTATGTTTGGTCAGAAATTTTAAAAATGTGATTCTTATCATTAGCATTTGAGTGTGCAAATGAATTCTCTGGAGAATATTAAGAATGTTAGGTAAAATATTCTCAAACAAATAAATGCACATACATATAATCTTTAGAAAAAGTTAAGAAACCTTACACTAAAGCTTAAGGTTTATACTAAGGTATACAAAGTATACTAAGGTATAACCTTAGTATAAGGTTAAGAAACACATACTACATGTATACACATATGTTTGTGTTTGTGTGTGTATGTATATACACATACAAAACGGGAAAAGTTCCTTCGTCCCCCTCGCAGGGCGTGTGATGGGGGTAGAACTCGCTTCTTCAGTGGCGAGCTGCTAGGACCTCTAGGGGAGCATGCAGACAGGCAAACTGTGGGACTCCGACCCCACAGATGTAACTAGGGGTGAATGTTTACAGCTCCTGAAGCCCCAGTGGCGTGTGTTACAGGGTGCTCTTTTAGTTTTGCTTTTTTAGTTTTGCCGTCTATAGAAGGCTTATGGTAACCAGAACAATTAGACCTTCTCCCTTATCGCAGGGACAGAGGGCTTTCTGTATTCCGGGTTCTCGCCTTGGTATACCGGGAAAATCAGATCACACCTGGGCTTGGAGAACGAGTGCACGGTTTTATTGAGTGGAAGTAGCTCTCAGTAGATGGGGGAGCAAGAAGCGAGGTGGTCCTCAGCTCCAGTCAGGCCACTCAGCACCCGGGGTTCTCCTCCGATCGCCCTGGCCAAACTCTGCGCTGTTCCTCCAGTTGATGGCCAGTGTGCTCCTATGCCAGTGCGTCCCTCTCTACATCCAGTCACCCGTGTGTTCCTCCCCACATCCAGCCACCTGCGTGTTTGCCTGTTAGGGTCCTGGGGGTTTCTATAGGCACAGGATGGGGGTATGGCAGGCCAGGGTGGTCTTGGGAAATCCAACATTTGGGCAAGAAATGCCCATTTGTCTTCACCTAGGTCCCTGGGGCTGGAGACCTAGACAGAGACCACGCCCTCCTCTACCCAGCACTTCCCTTCCCCGTTTCCATATCATTTAAAGGGACCACATGCTTCCGTTTCCAGCAATTCCCATATATATACACACACACACACACACACACACACACACCATATACATATATATCATATATAATACATAGATATATGACATATATAACACATAATACATAAATGATTTTACACACATATATGTAAGTATAAAATCAACTCCTATGAACCAAAGGTGAAGCATTACATATTATGTCAAAATTGTTAATTTGCTGAACTCTATCTGTTTTATTTCAACATGTAAAAGTAGCTTTATCTTTGTGTGGGTTATAACAGTTTTATGGTTACAGTACAGCAGATAGTTTAGATTAAAAAAAGTAGAAGTTGATAAAGGAGGAACAGCTTTTACCGTTGAATCTCTACTCTAAAATATGTATGGTAGTAATAGAAAATCTATTTCTAAAGGGTTCCTTAGCTATGGGAAACATCCAAGCACCTTGGCACTTTATGAATGGTATGCTTTCTGGTAAATCTGCAAAAAACTGTAGAACATAAATATCTCTCTATGAGGATATTTGGAACTGAAGTTTTTAATGTTAATAAGTCACATGGAGCATATCATTGGAAAGTTATGATTTTACCACCTAGCGTCATAACATAATTAAAATACTGCTGTTATTTTAATGCCACAGATATTAAACAAGAATAATATTCATAATTTAAAAAATGATAATATGTCTTTCAATGTTGATGCTGGCCTTTGAGCAATGTTAACATAGGCATATCTCCCCTTGTGTGGAGAGGGGATATTTCAGAGCAATTAAAAAGTCAATCTGACTCAGACTCACTGGAATGTGAATTGATATAGCAAACTAAGATAACCAAAACTCAGCAGTGAAGTCTAATTCTTGAACTTAGAATTTTACTTTCTTGATTTCAACCCTCTATGATGCTTAATATTTATCAATCTCTTTTCTCTAATCAGCTTTCACAGTAGCTCTCATTTTCTAGTTAAGAGTAAATTTTGTTAGATTTTGACTGATTTAATTGAGCAGTCACTGTCTTCCTTTTCATCCTGGTACTTCCATGATGGAGAGAGGTGCTCAGGGCTATGCTGAAAACTATCTAAGTTACTATTTTAGTATCATAATAGTATACCACTTTTGTACACCAGACAAGGCAATTTGAGCTAATTCACATATTTAGGTGCTAATCACTAAAAAAAAAAAAAAAAAAAAAAAAAAAAAAAAAAAAAAACTCTCGCTTGTATTTACCAAAAGTACATTGTATCCGCAATCAAAGTTGTATTTATGGTAAAGAAAAACTATGTAATATGTGGAGTGAGGGATGGTCCAAAATAGATTTTTTAAACTATATTTCTACCTACCAGATTTATGAGGATTTCTAGGTAAGAAAAATGTAAAAGACAAAAGCAAAAACCTAAAACATTAATTCTCTCTCTGTCTATCACACACACACACACACACACACACACACCAAAAAAAGAAAACCATTCAAGCACACTAGTAACAAAAATGCAAATTGAATAAAACACAGGCTGGGCATGTGGCTCATGCCTATAATCCCAGCACTTTCAGAGGCAGAGACAGGGAGATTGCTTGAGCCCAGGAGTTCAAGATCAGTCTGTGCAACCTGATGAAACAATGTCTCTAAAAAAAAAAGTAAAAATTCACTGGATGTGGTGGCATGCACCTGTAGTCCTAGTTACTTGGGAGGCTGAGGTTGGAGGATAACCTGATCCCAGGAGGTTGAGGCTGCAGTGAGCCGTGATCATTCCACTGTGCTCCATCCTGGGTAACATGGTGAGATTTTGTCTAAAAAATAAAAATAAATAAATAAGGTACAATATTTTCCTATGAAAGTTGATTAAAAATGCACAAAACATAAAGAGACAGTGGTTCATTTATTTCTCAATACGTATTGAGCACATGCTCTCTAACATTACTTTGAAATGTTTGAGCTACATATAGAACCATAACAAAATACATGCATTCATAGCGTCTGTCTTCTAGTGAGAGGCTACAGAAAACAAGCACCTAAATAAATGAGGAATGAAATAAATTCAGGAATAAATAAATTTGATGAAGAAAATTAAACAGTGATATGCTTGAGAATGACTATGTTGGAAGGAAGTATTTTGATTGAGTACTTGATGATAGCTTCTCTGATGAAAACTTTTAGCTGAGGTTAATGGCAAAAAGCCAGCCTTACAAGGAACTGAGGAAAATAGGGTTTTGTTTTGTTTCTTTTTGTTGTTCTTTTGCTTTGGTTGTGTATTTTTATTTGTTTGTTTCCTAAGCACAGGAAATAACTAGAACTACAACATAGAATCTAAGTAAGGGTCAATTTAAGCATCCCCAGCAATGAGGCCAGTGTGAAACCAGCATGAAAGAGGGCTACAGAAAAATGGGAATTATGTAGGTCCTGCTAGCTTTTACTTAAACGTGATGAAGACTTTTGAAAATGGAAGGGGTATGACCTAACTATATTTAAGAGTAGAAGGAGGGAAACCAGTAATACTGGCTTACGTAGGATGGGAACAATGAAGATAGAGAGAAGTAAACAGATTTGGGTGAAGGCAGAGTCAACAGATGCTGTTGAAAACCAGTGTAAGGGGAGAGAAAACAAGTGCAAAGAATCCTAGAAACATTAAGTTTTAGCATAAGCCAATGTTGTGCCATATAATACTGAGTATCACATGCTGAAATCCAGAAGACTCAGAAATAACAGATTCAATAGGGACCTCTTGGATTTGTTTTCTGTGAGTTGCCTAACACTAGATTGCCAGTAAGAAGTCAAAAGGGGAGGAACAGCAAATAAAAGCAACTGCCAGATATTGGGTAAGAGGTAGCTGAGAGTTGTGTAGGGTCATATAAAACAAGATAAGAAAGAATTTCAGAAAAAGTAGTGATCAATTAGGTCAAATGTTGCAGAGAAATCAAAGAAGAATAGAAAGGTCATCTTTGTATTTAGCAACCTGAACACCTTTATTGACTTGAATAAGACATCTCTGTTGCACTGTAGAAGCAGAACCAAAGTTTGATATGAATTTTTCAGAAATATGAGGTGTAACCAATATTTTATTATTCTGTCTTTATGACAGAGCAAAATAAAGAAAAAGAAAGAAGGAAAGAGCAGATAAATGAGTCAGAAGACAAAAGTTTATTTAAGATGAAGAAATTATTTTTAAGATGAAGATGCTAGAGGATATATGTATTCAGAAAGAATTATTCTGAAAATAGTCTGAAACTAGGTATGGAAAAAAGAGATAAAAGGAGTTAAACAATTATGATGGTAAGATAAATTTGTATAATTTTTGCCAAATATAGTTAGTTTAAGTTTTTAAAATGTTTATTCACTTTGAAAAGTTAATCTCATTTCTGGGAATATGTTTTAAATACTTAAGTAATAAAATGTTATTGATGGCATGATTTTAAATAGCAAAATGTGGTTAATATGGAAATGTCCTGCAAAATAGTTCATCTCTACAATAGCATATTATACAGTTATTTAAAAAATCTGTTAAGAAATGTATTCAAGAAAAATTAAACATTGAATATTAATGTTATGTGATAAAGGTTTAAATTAATATTGAAAATGACTATATATGCATGTGTAAGTTTGAATATATTTGTTATCTATAGATACATGAGATATGAGTATGTCTTCTACATATGTGAATTTTTAAATATGCCTTCAGTTTATATCTCTGGTTGCTAAAGTAATTTTTACTTTTTCTAAAGTACCCATATATTCTGAAATGTTTTTCCAGAAATAGAAGTGCCAGTTTTTAAAATTAAAAATGATGCATTAAAAATATATAAATATATCATTTTGAGAGAACAGTGAAAGTCAGAAACAGGTGCACTAATTGGAAGGTATTAAACATAGAAGTTTGGAAACAGTTGTGAGGAGTAGTCCATGAGCAATGGACTCCTCAATAGCAGTAACGTGGAAACCATCTTTTTGTCCACTTAAAGCTAGAACTTCTGTAAATAACTTCAAAGTCAATCTAAAGTAGATCTTTCTTAGTGAGAATATATATATCTGTGTGTGTGTGTGTACAAATATAGATATATGTGTGTATATATGTATAGATATAGGTGTATATATGTATATATGTGTATATGTGTGTGTGTGTCTGTGTGTATATATATATATAGAGAGAGAGAGAGAGAGAGAGAAAGCATTTTGCAAGAGTAGGAGTGGGAAAAATTGCATCTTCAGCAGTTACAGTATCTATATGGTTTCAGTAATCAAAAATTACTACAGAGTAAATTTTAATAAAAATGTAATTTTCTTAAAATGGTATTCAAGTAAGAAATTATGTAATTTAGAAATAAAACTTAAAAATCAGAGCAAGTGTTGAAAGATTATTGAAGAAAGCCTCGAATACAAAGAAGTTTCTAATTAAAATTATATTAGTATAAATAGACTGTAAGACAGAAGACAAAAAAAAGTTAGAAACTAGCATAGATATATGATTTTAAAATTGAGATATTTCTTAAATCCATAATCCTAGCCTATTCATGAGAAAAACATCATGTGAATCATCACTGAGGGTCATTCTACAAAACACCTCATCAGCACTCCTCAAAAGGGTCAAGTTCATCAAAAGCAAGGAATTCTGAGAAACTGGCCTAAGGATTGGTTGGTTACTGTAGTGTGGTATCACGGATGTGATTCTGGAACAGAAAAAGAGATTGGTTAAAACTAAAAATAATCTGAATAAGTTATGGAATTTCATTAATAATAACATACCAGTATTGGTTCATTAAATATAGCAAATGTATCATACCAATGTAAGATGTTAGAAATAGGATAAGCTAGGTATGGAAATTTTGTGCTATCTTCACAGTAAATCTAAAACTGTTCTCAAAAGGAAGTTAAGGAATAAAAACAACACAACACAAAAGAACTGGGATGTGGGCAAGATGGCCAACTAGAAGTAACCAGGAAATGCTGCTCCCATAGGGAGAGACCATGATTTCAACTGCATCCACATAATTTGAGCAGATCTCCAGAGAAAACACAAATGTGTATGGAAAAAAGACTCAGATTCTGAGGCTGAAGAGGGAGGAAGCTGGGAAGCCTGGTTGGGGTGGCTGAATGCTGTAGACCTTTGAGATCCTAGCTGCAGGGGAACCCACACTCTCACAGACGTGTGAGCCACCAGGGGGATCTCCTTGGAGATTAAAGACGGAACTGCAGTGGGCGCAGAGCCAGGAACTTTTCAGGGGTTGGGGAGGATGCTGTCAACTATGTCAGCTCCCACAGAGCCTGGTCTTAAGTCCCCAACCCTCAGGGCTGCCTGTCTCCCTCTGACAGACTCTGGTCCCAGCTAAATACTGAGGAGATAGCAGGGTCCACTTTCCCACAAGACTGGGGCACGTTTGTCCTGGAGGCTCCGTTGTCTGCCAGTCCTTCCCAGGGACCCTGCCAGGCCACCCCATAGGAGCATGTACACAGTGCACTCTCCACTGCCCAGCTGGGTACTTTGCTCCATCTGAGTGAAGTCCTACAACCTGGGAGCCCTTGGATCCCCCACCACACCAAGAACACAATCCTAACATCTGGAGGATGAACCACTAGCAGGTCCTGGCACCTCGGGGCTGCATCCAGGGGCTCAGGAGTGTTGATTGGAGATCAGTGCTTGACACTCCAATGGAGGAGTAGCCCACACCCTCAGAAAACTGAGAGTTGTGTGGGCTGGTGTGGGGTCTGTGGATGCCTCTCTGAAAAGGGCTGATCTGGTGAAGATATGGCTTGTTTTCTTACCAGACCTCAGCCCGAGAGAGGCCTGAGGCTGGGAAGACCTAATAACAACAACAACAAAAATAAAAGTCATGGCCACAGTACCAGTGATTGGAGATACCTCCTCTAAGACCCATGAGCTCACCTGGTGAGGGAGTCACCCCTTTCCCCTCACACCACACAACATAACTGCAAACACAAGGATATACAAATGAATTGCATGGCTGAATAAGAGCCTGTGTACTGCTCACTGCTCTCAAATGCTATCTACTGGATTGCAGCCCCAAGCACAACACCAAAAATCATGTTACTAATTTTCCCTGCTATAAAACCAAGGGCAAGAATCCAACAACAAACAAAAACCCTGTACAGAGCATTAGTCCTCTGAAAACTTCCAGAAACAAAACCAACTGACTATACTCAATTTTCACCACAGTTAAAGAAATACCAGTACTCCCAGGTGAAAGAGAATCCACTCTGTCAATTCAAAAAGCCAGTGTGTTCCCTTACCTCCAAATGAGCCCTCTAGCTCCCCAGCAATGGTGCTTACTAGTCTGAATTTCCTGGGATGACAGACACAGAATTCAGAATCTGGATGGCAAGAAAGTTCATTGAGATAGAGGAGAAAATTGAAGCTCAATCCAAGGAAGCCAAACAATCGGTAAAATGACTTGAGAGCTGACAGATGAAATAGCCATATTAAGAAAGACCCAACAGAATTTCTTCAGCTGAAAAATTCACTATAAGATTTCAAAATACATTGTGAGGTATTAACAACAGAATAGACAAAGCTGAAGAAATCTCAGAGGTCAAATATGGACTCTGAATCAACATAGTCAGACAAAAATTAAGAAAAATAAGAAAAATGAGCAAAATCTCCAATAAATGTGAAATTATGTACAGACCACATCTATGACTCATTTGCATTCCTGTGAGAGAATGAGAGAGAATATGCAACTTGAAAAATATATTTGAGGATATAATCCATGAAAATTTTTCTAATCTCACTAGAAAGGTCGACATGCCAATGTATGAAATACAGAGAACTCTAGCCAGATTTATTATACAAGATGACCTTCCTAAGGCAAATAGTCATCAGATTGTACAAGGTCAATCCAAAAGAAAAAACATCTTAAAGGCAGATAAAGGAGAAGAGCAGGTTAGACGGAACTCCAGCAGGCTAACAGCAGGTCTCTCAACAGAAACTTTACAAGCCAGAAGAGACTGGGGGCATTTTTTCAGAGCCCCAAAAGCAAAGAAATTTTAACACAAAATTATATCCTGCCAAAAATAAGCTTCAGTACTTTCAATGAAAGAGAAATAACATAATCCTCATATAAGCAACTGCTGAAGGAAAACTACATTTCACATAGACCAGCATTACAAGAGGAACTTAAGGGAGTGCTAAACATGGATTCAAAAGATTGATACCTACTACAGCAAAAGGACTAAAGCACATAATCCAAAGGCACTATTAAGCAACTAAACAATCAAGTCTATGTAGCCACCAGTTGACAACATAATGACCAACATATATCAATATTATTCTTGAAGGTAAATGGGCTAAACACTCCACTTAAAAGACACAAAGTGGCAGATTAAATAAAAGACAAGACTCAACTGTCTGTTGTCTTCAAAAAACTCATTCACATGTAAGGACACCCACAGGCTCTAAGTGAAAAGGATAAAGAAACAAATACCTACCATGCAAATGGAAAACAAAAAACACTAGAAGTCTCTATTCTTATATCACATAAAATAGGCTTTAAACCAATAAAAATTAAGAAAAATGAAGAGCATGACATAATGATAAAGAATACTATGAAACAAGACACCTTAACTATTGTCACTATATATATATATATATATATATATATATATACACACACAGACACACACACACCCCTAATACAGTAGCATATGTATTTATAAAACAAGTTCTTTTTGGCCTATGAAAAGACTTAGAAAACCACATAATAATAGTGGAAAATCTCAATGCCCCACTGACAGCATTGGAATGATCACTGAAGTAAAAAATAGCAAAGAAACTCTGGATTTAAACTCAACAAGACCTAATAGACATCTATCAAACACCACTCAGCAACCACAGAATATACATTCTTCTTATCTGCACATGAAATATATTCCAAGATGGACCACATGCTTGGTCATAAACTAAGCCTCAATAAATTAAAAAAAATTAAATCATGCCAGGCACACTCTCAAACCACAATGTAATAAACATAGAAATCAATACCGACAAGATCTTAAAACTACACAAACAAATGAAAATAAACATCTTACTTCTAAAATATTCCCGGGTGAACATTGAAAATAAGGCAGAAATAAAACAAGTGTTTAAAATTAGTGAAAATGGAGTCATGACTTACCAAAATTTCTAGAATACATTGAAAACAGTGTTAACATGAAAGTTTATAGCCCTAAACACCTTCATCAATAATTAGAAAGTTATCAAATTGACAATTAACTTTGCAGCTAAAGAAACTAGGAGAAATGAACAAACAACCCCAAAGCTTGCAGAGAAAAAGGAATACTAAAATTAGAGGAGAACTTAATGAAACTAGGATGCAAAAATTTCTACAACAGATCAATAAAGCTAAGAATTTGTTCTTTGGAAAAGCAAATAAGATTAAAAGATCACTAGCTAGATTAACAAAGAAAAAGAAAATCCAAATAAACACAATCATAATTGACAAACACAATATTATATCTGATCCCACAAAATACAGAAGATTCTGAGAGACTACTGTGAACAACCCTAAGTACACTAATTAGAAAAGCTAGAGGAAATAGATCAGTTCCTGGAAATACACAATCTCCCAAGATTGAATCAGGAAGAGATTGAAACTCTGAATAGTCCAATATTAACTTCTGAAATTTAATCAGTAATAAAGAACCTACCAACCAGAAAAAGTCCTGAACCAGATGGATTCACAGCCAATTTCTATCAGAAATACAAAGAAGAACTCATACCAATCTTACTGAAACTATCACACACACAAAAAAAGAAAAAACAAGGAGGAGGGGTTCCTCCCTAACTCATTCTATGAAGCCAACATCTGCCTGATACCAAAATCCAGTAGACACACAACAAAAAAAAGTAAATTTCAGGTCAACATTTCTCATGAACATAGATGCAAAAACCAACAAAACACTAGCAAATTAAATCCAGCAGCGCATCAAAAAGTTAATCCAAAACAATCAAGAAGGCTTTATTCCTGGGACATAAGGCTGGTTCAACATATTCAAATTAATAAATGTGATTGAACACATAAACTGAATCAAAAGCAAAAATCATATGATAATCTCAATAGACTCAGAAAAGACTTTTGAAAAAAATTAATATCCATTTGTGATTAAAAAGAAACCCTTAGCAGACTAGAAATTGAAGGAACATACCTAAAAGTAATAAAAACCATCTGTGATAAACCCATAGCCAGCATCACACTGAATGAGCAAAAGGACAAACCATTTCCCTTGAGAACTGAAATGAGACAAGGATGCCCACTCTCATCACTCCTATTCAAAATAGTATTGGAAGTTCCAGACAGGCAATCAGTTAAGAGAAAGAAATAAAAGGTATCCACATAGGAAAATAAGTCAAAGCACCTCTTTTCACTGACAATCTGATTCTATACCTAGACAATCCTAAAGACATTGCCAAAAGGCTCCTAGTAATGATAAACAACATTAGTAAAGTTTCAGGATATAAAATCAACATATGTACAAATATTAGTAGCATTTCTATATACCAACAATGTCCAGGCTGAACGTGAAATCAAGGACACAATCTCATTTATAGTAGCCACAAAGAAAATGAAATACCTAGGAATACAGTCAACTATGGAAGTTAAAGATCTCTACAAAAACTACAAAATACTGCCTAAAAAAATCAGAGATGAAACAAGTAAATGGAAAAGCATCCCATATTCATAAATTAGAGAAATCAACATCATTAAAATGGCATACTGCTCAAAGTAATCTACAGAATCAATTTTATTCCTGTCAAACTACCAATGTCATTCTTCACAGAATTACATAAAACTATTCTAAAATTCATGTAAAACTAAAGAAAGACCACAAATAGTCAAAGCAATCTTAAGCAAAAAGAACGAAGCCAGAGTCTTCATATTACCTAACTTCGAACTGTGCTACAAAGCCACAGGAAATAAATCAACTTGGTACTGTTAGGAAAACAGACACATAGACCAATAAAACAGGACAGAAAACTCAGAAACGATGCTGCATACCTACAAATATCTGATTTTCAACAAGGCCTACAAAAACAATGGGGAAAGGACTCCTTATTCAACAAATGGTGGTGAGAAAATGGGCTAGTCCTACTCAGAAGATTGAAAGTGGACCCTGACCTATCATCATGTACAAAGATTAATTCCAAATTTTTTGAAGATGTAATTATAAGACCTCAGACTATAAAAGTCCTGTAAGAAAACCTAGGAAACACTCTCCTCAACATTGGCATTGGGAAATTTTTGGCTAAATCCCCACAAGGAATTACAACAAAACCAAAAATAGACAAGTTGTACTTAAGTAAACTAAAAAGCCTCTGCATAGCAAAAGAAACTATCAGCAGAGCAAACAGACAACCTACAGAATGGGAGAAGATATGGGAGAAGATATTTTAAAAACTGATAAAAGACAAACACCTCTGAAAAGGAGACATGCAAGTGGCTAATAAGCATGTGAAAAATGCTCAGCATCACAAATCATCACAGAAATGCAGATCAAAACCACAATGAAATACCATCGACATCAATCAGAATGGCTGTTGCTAAAAAGCCAAGCTGGGCACGGTGATTTATGCCTGTAATCTCAGCACTTTGGGAGGCCAAGATGTGTGGATCACCTGAGGTCAGGTGTTCAAGACCAGCCTGACCAATATGACGAAACCCCGTCTCTACTAAAAATACAAAAATTAGCTGGGCTTGGTGGCATGTGCCTGTAATCCCAGCTACTCGGGAGGCTGAGACAGGAAAATTGCTTGAACTCGGGAGGCAAAAGTTGCAGTGAGCCAAGATTGCACCACTGAGCTCCAGCCTGGGTGACAAAACAAGACTCTGTCTCAAAAAAAAAAAAAAAAAAGAAAGAAAAGAAAAGAAAAGAAAAGCAAGATGCTGGTGAGGCTGCTGCAGAGCAAAGGAATGCTTACACATTGTTGGTGGGAATGTAAATATGTAAATTAGTCCAGCCACTGAGGAAAGCAGTCTGGAGATTTCTCAAATAACTTGAAACAGAGCTGTCATTTGACCCAGCAATCCCATTATTGAGTATATATTTAAAAGAAATCATTCTACCAAGAAGACATATGAACTCATATGTTTACTGTTGTGCTCTTTGCAACACCAAAGACATGGGATTGACCTAAATGCTCATCAACAGTAGATTAGATAAAGAAAATGTGGTACATATACACCAAGGAACACTATGCAGCCATAAAAAGAATGAAATATTCCCTTTGCAGTGACATGGATAGAGCCAGAAGCTGTAATCCTAAGTGAATTCACACAGCAACCAAAAACCAAATGCTGCATGTTCTCACTTAAAAGTGGGAGTTGAACATTAGAACACATGGAGATAAATATGGAAACAATAGACATTGTACATTACTAGAGAGTTGAGGAAGAGGGTAGGGTGGGCTAAAAAAACGACATTTTGGGTATTATGCTTACCAGCTGAGTTACAGAATCTGTACTCCAAATCTCTGCATCATGCAATACTCCCGTGTAACAAACCTGTATATGTACCCCCGTATCTAAAATAAAATTTGAAATTAAAAACGCATTATATTGAAATGTAGAGACTATTGGCAAGAATACAATAACTATATAAGATGTAAGCATTTGTCAATTAATCGTCAACTATTTTATGCAAAGTAAATAAGTGGGTGTTGAATGATATAAAAGAATGATTAATTATTAACAAATAATACTCCTTTTTTCAAATACCTGTAAATATAGTTATGCCTTTTTAAAAATTTTTGTTTGATTACTACACCATTAAAAATCAACAAAAGTCCATGCTAGTAATAGCATAAGCCACATTCCATGAGTAATGAATTTAATAACATTAGGAATTAACATAAATGTTTTCACAGTAACATTAATAATACCTCTACTATCTGGAAATTTTCCTAAAGGCAAAAAGCGTGCTCTAATAGAACCCTTGGGTTAAAGAGGGTATGAAATGAAATCACTGAAGTTGAAGGTGAGTTAAAAAATAATAACAGTGAGAATAGCGGAGAGTGAAAGTGGGGCTCAGGGGAGGGGAGGTGAACAGAGAAAAAATTATAGTCAACAATGTTTACATTTTGGTTTGAGAAGTAACTAAAATAAACCGGTAACTGAAGGAATTAGGGGAAAAACACAAAGCAAATGTCAGGACCACGGGAAGAATTACGTAATGGAAATAAAGATAAGGACTATGAAATACAATGGGTCTTTAAGGGAGCAAGAGTTTTTAAATAACTATTATCTAAAATCCAAAAGCAAACATTAAAATCTTTGAGAATAATAATTAAAAAACCTGGGATCATTATAATCCCAAAGAAACATATCAAAGTACCAGGAATAAGTATATGCACAGAATAGCATAATGTTCCTCTTTAAGATTTTCCAAAATATTTATAAGAGGAAAAGATCTATTTTGAATATGTGCTGCCTTCAAAGTGGGGACATCTGTTTGAAGATTGTGAGATGAGCATACATGGTTTATTTCCCCTCCAATAAGCCATTGAAATGAAAGTACAGAATTAGAAAGGCAAATATATTTACAAAACTACTGTTGATGGAGCACAGGATTCTCTACGAACTAAGTACTTTAATGAAACTCCCAGTAAAGGCAGCTGGAATTATACTGATATTCCAGACAGATACCACAGATATGAAAGAGTCATAGCTCAGAAACACACAGACACATTTTTCATAGTGAGTCATGGCTTATTGCAGAGCCCTTATTCCTTAGTGACTGAGAATTTCAGAGAAAGTAGGGTCAGAAAATAAAGTAATTGCAAAAAACAAGTCTTCAAAATATCTGCAGTATTTGGCCATTCTTATACTGCTTTCTTCATTACTACCTGTTCAGTGACATATATCCCTATCTGCAAACAAACAGGAATTTTTTATGTAATCTTTCTGGGAGGGGTTAGGGCTGCCAGGCTGAAAAGTGGCACCACCAAAGACCTTCTATGTTTGGCTGTAGCTGACTTGGGATTGGGATATGAGAGAGGAGCCTGCCTCCTTACTTCTCATCTATTCAACATAAAGTTAAAAATTTCAGCCCAAAATACAGCAACTTCATATTAAAAACTGCAATAAATTATCACTCAAGAGGCTAGTAAAAGCAGAGAAGACCTGGCAAAAAAAGCCAACCTCTGATTTTATTCATAAATAATCATGAGTGGAGGCAAGAATAAATAGCTATAGGATGTAAAGAAAATTTTCAGTAAATATCAATTATGGAAAAAATAAATAGCAAAAAAGTTGCAAAATTTATAAATATATTGCTTTAATGCAACAAAAAATAAAAACTGACAGAAATTGTGGCATTTTTAATTTTGCTGGGATAAATATCTTTAAAAGAGGAAATAAATTGAAAATACAAGAACAAGGTTATTATGTCCTAGTAGATAATCTTAAGAATAATGACATACAGCAAATAGGAATTTAAGAAAGAAATTTAAAGGATAAAAAGCATAGAAAGAAGAAAATAATTAAAATATTAAGAAATTGTTATAGTTTGAGAAAGTCCGAGCCATGCACATTTTAGAGAATACAGGTGTCTTATAACATGTTGGAGTCTCAAAAATAAATAAATAAATAAATAAACATGTTGGAGAATATGGGTGTTATGTTCTAACTAGACATGATTACATGAAATTTTTGAACATGAGGGCTAAAGGGAAATCCCTGAAAATTATTCTGAGAGTGTGTTTTGTTCATTAAAAAGGAGCATATATATCATATTAACATCAGATTGTCATCACAATCTCTGAAAGTAAATCAAGCAGTATCTTCAATCATCTAAGAGAAAGAAGTTTTGAACATAGAATTTCTTGTTCTAGAAACATACTAATCAAGCATAATCACAAGATAGAGTCACTTTTTAGTCAGGCAAGGACTCAAATATTTTTCTTACACATATATTTTTATGAATTAGTTGACGATAGATCTTAAAAATATAAATAAGTCCTTGTCCTCCCCAATAAATGAGACTAAACAGAGACAAAGACTAATGGATCAATCTAAAAAGGTAATGTAAAGAAATAAATTGTTCTGTGGGACTAGACAAAGTTCAAATCAGTATAAAAGGTTTGTAAGCTAAAAGAAAAATTTAACAAAAGACAAAATATATTTTTGGTAATAAGTAAGTTAAAAGTTGGATAATGTGAGAGAGTAAAGGGTAGCAAAGCAAGAAAATATACCGTAGTCTACTTATCCCTCCTTACATCCTGCTAAATTGTTTCTCTATATTCTATGTAACATGCTGTTTATAGCGGCATAGACCATAGCACATTTATTTTTACATAGATCCTAATATATATTTTGATTATTCCAGAACTAATATTTATACAATTACGTAGTTATAAAATCAGGCCATTAATTTGCAATTTTCAAAATATAGTTCTCATTTATTAAGTATTGTCATCAAAGTATTGAAATAATATAAAATCACAGGTGTAAAAACTAGCTTACAGGTCTTGACTTTTATTCAAATTTAATAACATACTGCATAGTATTTTGAGATGACAGGTGAAGGACAGGATATAAACAAAATTAAGGGGTTATTAACTTCTTTATGTGTAAAAGAAACAAAGGGTAAATTTATATTGTATAAAATCAAAAGGAGCACTGACTGTAATATTTAGCACCATTTATTTCTGAATGCAGCTTGGATTCAGAAAAGTGACAACTTTCTCAGTTATTAACCATGAGAACATAAGGTTAAAAAATCCCCAGTGATGATTAATAATTAAAATGAATACTTTACATCAGAACAAACAGACATTTTATGACTAAATTTTACATTTTTATTGATGTCAAATATAAAACATTTGAATTCCAAGCAACTTTGCTGTGGAAGATGACCCTAGATCCAAATTTATGATGTTTTCCAGAAAACCACTGATATAGCTGCTTCTGGTCAAATGATTCAAATATCACAGTGAAGGATCATTATTAGTTTAAAGTAGTCCACAGTAGTGTTACAGCAGCCCCTTAGTGTATTTGTATAATCATTTGGCCATATACTGTCTTCCCTAGGTATCTGTGGGGTATTTGTTCCAAGACCTCATGCGGATATGAAAATTTGCAGATACTCAGGTCCCTAATACAAAATTGTTTAGTATTTGCATATAACCTATGTACAGCCTCTCTTATAGTTTAAGTCATCTCTAGATTACTTGCAATACCTAATACAGAGTAAATGCTATGTAAATAATTGTTATAATGTACTGTTTAGAGAATAATGATGAAAAAGGTCTATACATGTTCACTATAGTACAATTTTTTGTGAATATTTTCAGTCCCTGGCTGGTTGAATCTACAAAGGCAAAACCCACAGATACTGA
Organism: Trachypithecus francoisi; assembly: GCF_009764315.1. Taxonomy (NCBI): domain Eukaryota; kingdom Metazoa; phylum Chordata; class Mammalia; order Primates; family Cercopithecidae; genus Trachypithecus; species Trachypithecus francoisi. Next base: position 51,173,235 of record NW_022681463.1, on the reverse strand, counting down.
GGGTTGACTATATATTCATATATACAAGTATTAAGACATTTAATAAAAATAGAGAATATATATAGAAAATATGGTATAATATATAATAGGAAATATACCATAGTGTATGTAAATGAAAAGTTGTTTCCTCCACAGTGAATGCTTTATAACTTAATTAGGTTCATCCGGTTTTATAATAATAAACCATTGGATAATATAGACTTTGTTTATAAAAGAAACAATACATTTGACTCTAGTATTAGGGAGCACAATTACATTATGACCGTAACACCTACAGCCATAGTTCTGAGTCAACTTACAGTAATAGGGCATAATTTTGTTGTAACATTCTTTGAAGAATTTAAATATATATGGAAAGCCATTTTTCTAGTTATTCAGAGCAGATTTAAAAAATACATACACAAACATATAAAAGGTAGGTTTATACTCTCATCTTTCTGTATCCTAATTTTAAAACACCAAACTAAAACTGTGTGTAAAAGTGACTTCATAATTACTTCTTTGAAATATCAAACGAACTTATATCTTAGCTCTCTAAAACCTAAAAGTGGTTTTGTTTTATTATTTTTTTCCATTGACTCTAATCTATTTGTGCATCTAGACCTCACTTATAAAGCTCTTTCCTTGTAAGGTTAGGCTGAGGAAATACTTTTTTCTGGATTCAGTCACATTTTCACAGTAGCAAAGTAAGCTGAAAACCAGTCTAGCACTTTTCCTTAATTATGTCTGCAAACACTTCACTTCAATAAACACTTATTTTTATATGTAAAATGAAGATATGATTTCTAAAAATGATTTGAAAAATTATTTTCAAGTGACGTGTTTTTGAAAACTGTTTTGTTATTGTGTTTCTTTATGTTCTCTGTTATCAACCCTGGTATACATATTTATATTCAAAATATCTATGTAGCAAAAAAATGTTTATTTCAATCTGATTAGTGCTATCCTTTGGAAACTCTTGCTAACTTAGCAAAACTTGTTTTGGTTATTGAGACTGATGATGCCACATATACACCAAAATGATATGAAGAAATGTATTACACAATCAGGTTCTCTGGAGAGAATGTGGAAGCTCCCAAGAAGATCTGAAATGGCTTAAGAAAGCAGAGATGGTCCCACATGCATTGAGGGTGGCATGGGGTAAGGGGTTGCAGATTTTGAGCTTCCCAAACACCAGCAAAGGAACAACTCAGACTTTCTTCTCAGCTTGCCCTGATCTGAAGCAGAAGAGGAACAGTAAGGGTTGAAGCTTAAAAGTCATTAGCCCTCAAACATTCAAAACGTAAATAGAACTGAAGGTCATTATATTAAATGAAATAAGACAAGAATAGAAAGACAAATATCACATATTCCCACTCAAATGTGGGAGCTAAGAAAGTGAATCTCATGAAAATAGATAGCATCGGTAGTTGCCACAGTCCAGAAGCATAGTGGGAAGAAAGGGATGAAGACAGGTTGATTAATGTATACAAAAATATAGCTAGATAAAAGAAATAAGACTTAATGTTTGATAAATCAGGAGAGTGAATATAATAAAGAACAATCTGTTGTATATTTCAAAGCAGCTGGTAGAGCTATTTTGGAATCTTAGGAACATAATGAAAAGACCAATGTTAAAGGTGAAGGGTATTCCAATTACTCTGATTTGATTATTACACTGTATAAAAATGCATCAAGAAATCACATATACTGCCATAATATGTACATCTAATATGTATCAATAAAAATGTAAATAGACTATTACAGTAGGAGATAAAAATGTGCATACTTCCTAAAATTTGGACATGATGACTCCATCTTATGATACTAATATAATTTGTATTATTCTGAATACCCAGTGAAATATAGTGAAAAGTAAGAATTCACCTTACTACTCAAGAAAGCCAGATACTATGTTTATCTCATTATAGTCCATTGACCACCATTCATTTTAAGTTGTTTACTTTGTGGTCGAATGCTTTCATCATACCAGAAAAAAATTCCTGACATAGATAAGCTCCCAGAATTGTTATTAATGGTTGGTTACATTTAGGCAGAATTTTATCCTTTACCTCTGTAAAGAGATAACTTTACCAATGTGGGAGCAGGCTACTGGGGACAAGTACTGAACTAATTATTGTATATCTTATATTACAAAATTAATATATACTCCTGTTAGCAATTACACTCACCAATAGATATTACATATTATTTTGTCATTATTTCAAATTCATATACCATATGTTTTTATGATTTAGCATGGACGTAGATTATTACGGGTTTAATAAACTGCTAGAAAATACAAGCCTGACCCTCCTTCATTAATTTACTGCTGCCTGATGCAACAATGGGATAATATTAAATTACTTCACCTCAAAGTGAATGTATTAGTGGTTTTTTTCTCCTTCAATTTAGTTGGAACCAGCCAGCAATGCAGAGTGGTGGAGGCTTGGAAGTAAAGAGTAAGGGGAAAAATAGTACATTTTAAAAGAAAAATAAATCAAGTTATGTGTACTGCCGACATTTCTTTGAACTGTAAATCACAGTATCCAAACACAGGCTGTTCAGTGGAAAGGACAACTTATCCTCAAACATTTTTCAAGCCCTGTCTACATTCAGCGTAAAACAAGAAACAAATATTAGATGTGCTTAGGATAAATAATTTATTTTATTATTTTTTTTAAAATTATACTTTAAGTTCTAGGGTACATGTGCACAACATGCAGGTTTGTTACATATGTATACATGTGCCATGTTGGTGTGCTGCACCCATTAAGTCGTCCTTTACATTAGGTATATCTCCTAATGCTATCCCTCCCCTAGCCCCCCTCCCCACAATAGGCCTTGGTGCGTGATGTTGATAAATAATTTAAATATATGTTTGTCTTAATACTTCTTTACACTTCCTTTTGAGATTTGCTCTTAACACTTGAATATCAGAAATAGTTTAACCTATTTGTTTTCTTATATACATTAAATAACTGAGAAACTATATTTCTAAATATACCAATGAATGATAAATGACTGTACACTAGAGCATCTCTTAGTGATATATACAGATAATTTCACTTAATTTTCACCACAGTCTTACATGGATTTTTTCATTACTTCCTCTTAACAATTGTAAATAAGCAGTTAGGATAGAATTTAGTACCAGAAATTAATACAATTTATAAAACCTACAGTGTAGAGTTTACTGTATGTATAATAAAACAATATTAGTGATGGATAGCCATTCCCAGCTGAAAATTGATATCTTATTTTATGTGGTGGCAAAACATTTCATCAAGCTATTACTGCTATACATTGGATCTCAGAATATAGGCTGAAGGAGCCTGTAGTACTAGAACATACAAGAAAAATAAATATCAAACATTGGAGTGTGTAAGTTATAAGTCATCAATCTGAAACCAAGGATTAAGGAAAACAAGATCTTATGAAATAGTCAATTTCTGCCTATAGCCTTGCAGGGTTGAAAAATCCAAGTTTCATCAAGCAAGCTGAACATAGTAAATGCCTCAGCAGAGAATAATCCTAAGCAAAAAGAAAAAAGCTGGAGACATCACCCAACTTCAAACTATACTGTAAGGCTACAGTAGCCAAAACAGTATGGTACTGATACAAAAACAGACACATAGACCAATGGAACAGGTTACAGAACACAGAAATAAAGCTGCATACTTACATTCTTACATATCTAATCTTTGACAAAGTTGACAAAAATAAGCAATTGAGAAAGGAGTCCCTATTCAATAAAGGTACTGGGATAGCTGGCTAGCCATATGGAGTAGAATAAAACTGAATCCCTATCTTTCACCATACATAAAAATTGACTCAAGATTGACTAAAGATTTAAATGTAAGACCACAAACTATAAGAATCCTAGAAGAAAACCTAGGAAACATCATTCTGGACATCAATCATGGGAATGAATTTATGTCTAAGTCCTCAAAAGCAATGGTAACTAAAACAAAAATTGGTAAGTGGGATCCAATTAAACTAAAGAGTTTTAGCACAATAAAATAAATAATCAACAGAGAAAGCAGATAACCTGCAGAATAAGATAAAATGTTTTTAAACCATGCATCCGACAAAGGGCTAATATCCAGAATCTGTAAGGAAGTTAAACAATACAACAAACAAAAAACAAATAACCACATTTAAAAGTGGGCAAAAGATAGGAACACTCAAGGCATACAAGCATCAAGCACACATATGAAAGAAATGCTCAACATCACTAATCATAAGAGAAATGCAAATGAGATGCCATCAGAATGGCTTTCAGAATGGCTGTCATTAACAATTGAAAAAAAAAAAGCAGATGTTGGAGAGGTTGTGGAGAAAAAGGAGTACTTATACATTGTTGATTGAAGTGTAAATTAGTTCAGCCACTATGGGAAGCAGATTGGAGATTTCCAACGGACTTAGAACACAATTACCTTTTGTCCCAGCAATCCCATCACTTAGTGTATAGTTTGGTAGCTATCTACCAAAACATATCTACCAAAAAGAAACATGCACTTATATGTTTATCACAGCTCTAGTCACAATAGCAAAGGCATGAAATCAACCTAGTTGGCTATCAGTTACAGAGTGGATAAAGAAAACATATACACCATGGAATACTATGCAGCCATAAAAAGAAATAAAATCATGTCCTTTGCAGCAACATGGATGCAGCTGGAGGTCATTATCCTAAGCAAATTAATGCAGGATCAGAAAACGAAATGCCACATGTTCTCACTTATAAGTAGGAGTTAATGTTAGGTACTCATGGATATGAAGATGGCAACAATACACACTTGGACTGCTAGAAGGGGGAGAGAAGAGAGCAAGGGTTGAAAAACTATTAGGTATTATGCTTACTAGCCGGGTGATGGAATAAACCATACTCCAAACCTCAGCAGCACACAAAATTCCCATGTAACAAACCTGCACATGTACCCCTGAATCTAAAATAGAAACTGGAATTATGATAAAGAAACAAAATAAATGTAAAATAAAATTGAGTTAAGTACCTAGCATTCAAATATTTTTGGTCAGCTTATGTTAAGTGTATTGCCTACTGTCAAAAGACTATTGTTTTGAAATACTTGAAGACTGTGTCCATTAAGCTAAGCTAAGATTAATGAAAAGGCAGAATGCATAGGATGATAGATAAAAGAACCAAACTGAACTAGCGACAAAACAAAAACTAATTCCTCAGCATCAAAACTATGTCTACAAACTCATTGGCTATAGTTATAAAGTATTGGAAGGAATTTGGTTGACAAAATATACAAATGTCAATAAATCACAACACAAAGCACAAAAACAAGACTAGTTAGACACATCTCTTAACTCTTCAACACTTAAAAGCATTTTCTGGATCCATGAATTTTCGCCAACATAAAATGGACTCTAAAAGTTATATATTCCCTAAAATAAGTCCATATCAGCTGTAACCATGAAGAGTAATAAACAGGAAAGATCATTTCAGAGGACAGAATCAAGAAAATAAGACCACTAACATAGATCTGTTTTTTGTAATTCTTGTCATTCAGGATTTGAAATGTACTTCTAGATGTTTCTTAAATTCCCCTGTTCTGAACAGGGGAGTTTATTGCAGTTATCATGTTCCATCTCTATAATTTTATAGTAGAGATGTTTAGGGGAGATAAATGCTTTTATGGCTACAGTGTGCCATATGTGGAGACACTTATAGACTTTGATGGAGTCAATTGTCTCTAAAATTACTGGAACTCAAGCAAAACCTGAATAAGACTTTATTGAGGAGGTAAATTGAAATCAATGCATTTCCCTTACATTGTACATGTGGAATATAACATGTGTATGCATCTTGAGTAGACAAAAGGATAGACCCAAGCAGACACTATTGATTTTCTATCCAATAAATGTTCACATCCTTCTGTACCGATAAAATTATAAGTTTGCTCAGGGTGACACTAGCCCAACTTGAGGAAATAGGTCACAAATTGGTATAACACAATCATGTCACTCCTATTAGCAAATCTCCTACTGATGCTCTGTGTTACGTGTGGCAATATATCCAATTATAGCCAATTAGACCTAAGTAGAAAGCTGGTGAGTTGAAATGGGGGCGATAGTGTTTCTCAGAAAATGTTAACATTTCTGATGAAGAACAGGGCCCTTTATCTATTTTTTCTGCCTTCATCGAGTGTTGTATTAATGTGAAAATCTTTCCTAAATGAGTGTTAACTTGTAGGATATACTGAAAGCCAAACAGATACAAATATACTTGGGATACGAATACAGGTAAAATGACTCCAGAGCCTATTATCTTACCACTGTATTCATCAGGTCCCTGGCATATGTGTTTACCAACAAGAATATATATGACACAAAGCATATATTTTACCAAATACATAAAGAATGTTTAAGTGAATTTGTTAAACAATATCCCAATATGGCATTAAAAATATATGATTAATCTTTTGCCTAAATATTTGTAAAATATGTTTTACTTAACTACCCATTTAAATCATAAAGAATCTCAAAAGATTATTCTTGATTACACAAAAGAGCTGATCTTTTCATGTTTTGGCCTGATCATTTACATAGATGTATCAAGAAATGTTAACCAAAGAAACTCGTTTTACCATGTCATAGTGAATAACTCATGAGGTCACAGAATTAATGTCTATCTAGAAATTGTATATAATTACATGATTGTATATAATTACATATTTTTACATTCTGTATTACTTATTCTTTTACCTTGACATTAGGAATAATTCTCCCCCAACCAAGAAAAAACAGAACAAAGACATTTCTTCAAGATGTTTCACCTATTGTATTTATAAAGTCTGGTAAATTTTGTTTTCTTCAAGGTTACCAGAATTGGTTAGGTGTACTGACTTGCCAGAAAGTAATCTTTCTTATCTTCGTTGAAGCTGTGATGCTGTGATTCTAGTAGATGACTGATAACCTGACCCTTGTCAGTGGTGAGCTTAGCTTGCTTATAATGCAGGGTTCTCAGTATTTCTTTAAGTGCTCCTTAAACATGGCTGCATTGAGATTCTCTCCCCATAGCCATCTCAAAGGAGTCAGACTTTGTACATAGTGGCTAGTTTTCCCCAAAATGTGTAAGTCTAAAAGGTCAGGCTTTCTTAAGGTTTGGGTCACAATCAAACATAGCGCACCTCTGCTATTGATTAAATAAAGTAACAGTTAAACCCATATTCAACAAGGAAAGACTAAACAAAGGTATGAATACCAGATGGTATGCCTCATGGCAAGCCAACAAAGTAACACTGTACCATTATTTTTGTATCATATAAAATCTGAAGCCAAATAACTGACAAACATCTGTTCAAATAATAATTAAATAACAATAGCATGAATACTAAAACTCCAAGGTTATAAAATCTATTGAAATAGTTCCTGCGTAAGTGTAGTCATGTATTAAAGATGGCCATCCAAAATAAATATGATTGAGATGTTAAAATGCATATCAGAAAGGTTATTAATTTTTACAACAGAAGGTTTGTAATATAATGATTAATATCTGGAAGTAAAAACTACAAATAACATTTGTTTTCATAAGAGAAAGCATAATTATTATATCAGGCACTCACTATAGTATATCAGCTCTTATTCTACAGCTTTATGAGCATAGGCTAAAAAGTCTAATCAATAGTTGCAAAAATAGACAAATGAATTTTTGAATAAATGAAATATTATGTGAATGACTTGTGATAGGTAAAAATATAAGGTTATATAAGATTTAGAAGTTACAAATGATTCCCCAAATACATAATAATCCATGGTGAATAATCTTCATGGTATAAACTGATTTGTACTTTATAAGTGTGGGTTATATTATTAGATCCATGAATTCTGGAACCAGGTTGTTTCATCATTAAATACCCAGTGTCAGGCACATAGGAGGTTCTTAAAATTTATGTAAATGCTTGTTGGGTAAATTAATAACTAACTAATGAAAAAATTCAGCTGAACTGAATATTTTGAAATTGAATATTTTGAAATGCAAATGATTTGTGGATGTTTCTTACTTCTTACTATCACTCTATATCAGGCAGCAATAATTGAGATTAAAAAGAAACCACAATGTAATGCATCCTACTATGAAATATTAAGGATATGTGCTTAATGTGAAAATAAATATACTCAAATTATTTTTTATATTTTGAAAACAAATAAATACCAAGGAGTGTACTTACAGGCATGTATAAGATTTTCACTTTATCAAAATTTGGAATGATGAAATAAAGTAAAATATTTTTAAAAGATGCTTAACATGAGTTTTTTTATATATAATTCCCATAAAACCTAAAAATAATCAATTTAGACATATTTGTACTGACATAAAATTAGTTAAATCAGTCAGGTTCTAAAATACATCTTCACCCTAATTAAAATATTTGTTTCTACATTCTGACACACTTTAACTTTGATGTATTGTTCCCACACATTTTCAAGGAAATTATTAACATGTCTTATACCACAGTTTAGAAAACATTTACTTATTTTACTTTAGAAACATTGATATATATATATATATATATATATTTGTGGATATATATATATATGTGGATATATATATTTGTGTGTATATATGTAGACATGAAGACACATATGTATACATATATATATGTCTTTCAAAAGCAACCTCAAAACCCCCAATTAAAGAAATCATAATTTCAAAATCATTTTATCAAAGATTGAAAAGTTTACCTTTATATGATAAAGATCCTCAATGGAATATAGATAGATTAAAAAAATTGGTGATTCTTTAAATCCATTTTTTCCCCCAGAAAAATATTCAACACATTTTTCACCCTGCTCCTAATAAATTTTACTTTAAATAACAAAATTACATAAGACTGTCCTATCAAATTCAATGCACACTAGAATCAAGAACAAACAACAAATATCTCTTCTTAATAAAGTGTTTAAACTATAACATCAATTTTCTTCCATACATTAAGAATCCTTATCATCTATTGTTCATTTGCTGACATGAGGAAGGGAAAAGGCCACCCCTCTATCTTTAGCTCGTGTTTAATGTAATAAGCAGAATACACTCCTTTTCAAATTCTACACAAAGCATCTTATCTATTGCTCATTTTCAACTGAAGGAAGGCTCTAAGTTCTCTGCTTTGGGAATGTACAACTGAGGGATTGTATTTTATTATTAAAAAAGACCTCTTCTTACTGCAAGCATCAACATGCTTTGTCCTTTTTTGGAAAAATTGAAACGATCTTTGCTTTCTACCTGTATAGAAAAATTATTTAAAGTTTTTAATATCTGTGGTGAAATGTGCCATTAGCACAATAAGTAACAGTGTGTATAGGACAGACATCAGTAATATGAAGGAATAGGCTTCCCAGCACTTGTCTCCCTACAGAAACATCGATTTTGAATGCTACACAGACAAAAGTATTCACAAGAGCAAACCAGGTGAGAGTGTTAACAGAAAGCACTCCCAATCCAGACTCCATGAGAGGATTCTTGGATATCATGCAAGAAAAAAAAAATCTAATCCCAGCACTTTGGGAGGCCAAGACTGGTGGATCACGAGGTCAGGAGATTGAGACCATCCTGGCTAACACGGTGAAACCCCGTCTCTACTAAAAAATACAAAAAACTAGCTGGGCGAGGTGGTGGGTGCCTGTAGTCCCAGCTACTCGGGAGGCTGAGGCAGGAGAATGACGTGAACCTGGGAGGTGGAGCTTGCAGAGAGCTGAGATCCGGTCACTGCACTCCAGCCTGGGCCATAGAGCGAGACTCCGTTTCAAAAAAAAAAAAAAAAAATTCAGGGTGAGTTTGTAGAGTAAACTAAAAGTGAGTTTATTAAGAAAGCAAAGGAATACAAGAATGGCTACTCCATTGGTTGCCCATTTTTATGGTTATTTCTTGATGATATGCTAAACAAAAGGTGGATTATTCATGCCTCCCCTTTTTAGAACATATAGGGTAACTTCCTGACATTGTGGTGGCATTTGTAAACTGGTATGGCACTGGTGGGAGTGTAGCAGTGAAGATGACCAGTGGTCACTCTCTTCACCATCTCGGTTTTGGTAGGATTTGGCTGGCTTCTTTACCGCAGCTTGTTTTGTTAGGAAGTTCTTTATGACTGGCATATTGTACTATCCTCCTATCTCATCCTGTGACTTAAAATGCCTTAACCATATGGGAATACAGCCCAGTAGGTCTCAACCTCATTTTACCCAACTCCTATTCAAGATGGAGTTGCTCTAGTTCAAATGTTTCTGACAAGAAAAACTGCAAACAGCACAAAAATAAGAAAAAATTCAGATAACAGTAGGAAGGACAGTTTTACGTTATGCATATCATCCCTCCCCCAATCCCAGGTAGTGCAATGTGGAGAGAGATACCTTCTGTATGAAAGAGGGAAGTGAGCACTGAACTTTGTCTCAGACCCCAACACTGGGCTTGCTCCAGGAAAACTAAGTGTCTGGCACGCCCTACTTTCTAAAACTCCAGGACCGTACCTATGGAATGAGTCTCTAAGCCCACCTTTGTGCCAGGCTAACCATAGAGGCCTTAGACTCTGGACCGGCCCCCAAATTCCCTGGGCTTTGTGCCTGCCCTAGCAACCAGTCAGTCCCAACAGACTCAGGTTCCAGGTTGGCTCCAGCAGCCAAGGACTCTACATTGACTCCAGCTCTGGGCTGGTCCTTATGGCTTCAGATTTTAGCCCCTGTCAGCACCATGTCATCTCATTCAGCCATAGTCATCAAGCCAGCACCCACAAACCCAGCCTCCAGGCCAGTGTCTGCAACTCCAGGCCCAAGATCCACTCCAGGTCTCAGACTAGCCCAGAGTCAGGCTGGCCCACACAGCCCCAGGTTTCAGGACCACCCCAGTGCCAGGTACGTACACTTGATCTCAGACACTAGAATAACACCTGTGAACAGAGGCTCAGGGCCTGCCTAATGTCGGGCCATTCCCGGCTGTTCTATGCTTTAGAGCAGGCTCTGTTGTCCCAAGCTCCAGCAGATGCAGAGTTCAGGCCTCCCCCAATAAACCTAGGCTCCAGGCATGTTCCAGTAGACCCAAAACTGGACCTGCCCCCACAGACACTCCAGGATCACTCTTGTGGACCTGCATTCGAAGCCAGCCCTCAAACTTATGGCCTCTAAGACATCACCTGCATACCTAACCTCCAGCCCAGTCCCCACAGCCACAGGCACCAAGCAAATACCCATAATCCCAGGATACAGAATTCCCATAGTCCCAAGATTCACATCTGTCTAAGTACCAGACCAATTCCGGGCTCCAGACCACTCCCCATGGCTCCAGACTACAGAGAACCTGGGTTCCAGGTCTGCTCCTGCAGACTCAGGGTCCCAGCCCACTCCAGTAGACCCTGGGAGCAGGCTGGCTCCCATGGACTAAGGGTCCAGATCCACTCCCTGAAGACCCAGGATCCAGGCCAGCCCCGCAGACCTCAGGCCTCAGGCTCAACCTCATGGACTGAAACTCTTGGCCCATCCAAGTGCTAAGCCACCAAATGAATGCAGGCTCCAGGCCAGTTCCAGTGGACCCAGGCTTCAGGCTCATCCCAGCTCCTGGGTGGTCCCTGCAAGCTGAGGTTCAGGACCCATCCCAGCATCAGATTAGGCTCTGTGTACCCAACGTCCAAGCCCACCCCTCTGCATGTAAGCTCCAAGCACACCCACACAGACCCGTCCAACAGGTCCACCTCAGAGAATCCAGGCTCTAGGCTTAACAATGCCTGGATTTTGCCTGGATAGGCACCAGGCCAGCCTGCCTGATGACTCCAGTGGTAAACTCACCATCAGATCATATTAAACATCCTGCCCAGAATATCTGGACGAACTAACTGGTGAAAGCCACTCCTAGACAGTAAGCTTGCAAAGACTAGAATAATTTCCTACTTCTTCAAACATATAGACATCAGGCTGAGCACGGTGGCTCACACCTGTAATTCCAGCACTGTGAGAGGCTGAGGTGGGTAGATCACTTGAGGTCGGGAGTTTGAAACCAACTGAGCCAAAATGGTGAAACTCCATCTCTACAAAAAATATAAAAATTACCTGGGCATGGTGGCACATGCCTGAATCCCCAGGTACTTGGAAGGCTGAGGCAGGAGAATCTCTTAAACCCAGGAGGCAGAGGTTGCAGTGAGCCAAAATTGCACCACTGAACTCCAGACTGGCAACAGAGTGAGATTCTGTCTCAAAACAAACAAACTAAAACACAGACACCATCTAGGGTAACAAGAAACATGAAAAATTAAAAAGATACAGCAACATCAAAAGAACACAATAATTTCTGAGTATCTGATCCCGAGGAAATGAAGATGGATATACAAGCTGTGTGAGGAAGGAATCAAAATAAATGTTTTCAGGAAGCTCAGTGAAATTCAAGAAAATAGAGAATTCAATGAAATTAGGAAACCAATGAATTATGAAAATGAAAATTTTAACGAAGGGATTGAAATTGCATATGTATGTGTGTGTATGCATATATATGTGTGTATGTATATATGTACACATATACATATATACATACATATATGTATATATATATTTAATATATATTTATATATACATATTTAAAACTCAACAGAAAGCCTGGATCTAAAAATGCAATCAATAATGCAATGAATAAAATAAATATTTCAATATAGAGTATCAGTTTTGATTGGTCAACCAGGAGAAACAATCTGTAAACTCAAAGACAGGTTACTTGCAAATATTTTTAAAGGAAAAAAGTAAAAAATGAAAAAGAACAAAAGAAGCTTACAGGATTTATGGCATAGCCTAGAGAGAGTGATGCTTTGAGTGATAGGAGTTCCTAAAGAAGAAGAGGAAAACAAAAGGATAGAAAGCTTATTTAAATAGATAGTAAAACAAAACTTCTAAATCTGGGGAAAGATATAAATATTCAGGTACAGGAAGACCAAAGGTCCTCAAACAAATTCAATCCAAATAATATTATACCATGGTATATTATAATCACATTTTCAAGTATCAAAGACAAAGAGAGAATCCTGACATTTTTTTTTAAAAGGAAGGCAAAAAGAGTAAAAATGAATGAATTCCCAAATGTCTAGCAGTGAACTTTTCAGCAGAAACCTTATAGTTCAGGAGGGAGTAAGATGATACATTTAAAATGTTACAGGAAAAATCTGCCAACCAAAAACACTCTACCAGGAAAAGTTGTACTTCAGAAATGAAAGAGAGAAAAAGACGTTCCCACAGAAATAAAAGCAAAGGAGTCCATCAACACTGGTCCTATCTTACAAGAAATGAATTCTTGTGAACTCTAAAATGAATTATTTAAGTCAAAAAATAAGACACTAATTAGTGACACACAAATATATGAAAGCACAGACATCCCTCAGTATCCATGTGGGATTTGTTCTACAACCTGCCTTAGACACCAAAATCTGCAGATGCTCTACTTTTTATATAAAATGGTGTATTATTTGCATTTAACTTATGCACATATTCCCACATACTTTAACCCTTTCTCCATTAAAAAAAAAGGGCAGATTGCTGCCAGCACTCATTTAATTTTACAGAAACACTCTTTGATGCTGAAGCAAATCTGCCTGATTTTCAATATGAAAATAAAATATAAATCTGTTTTTGAAGTTATATCTAAAGAGAACTAACATCAGAATCATCTAAATCATCAAAATCTTCTATTTCAAAAAAAAATAGAATTTATCAAGTGAATTTTCGGCCAATGATTGTTTGAGAATAATATTAACATCATATGTAAGAATGCTGCATTTTCTAGAGGACTTGACATTTTTAGCAATTAAGAATTACTATATTTTTTAAACAGAAACACCATTACTAAAACAGACTGCTATAAGTAGAATGATGTCTTTTGTTTCCAAATTTGGTACACACCAAAGCTATTTGAAAATAATAATAAAAGTGAGATATTTTATGGCAAGGTTATGTTGGGTAAAATAGTGACGCTACAAGCACTGCCTGTGTGTATTCTCAGGGCAAATGAGAAAAAGGTTAAATCATCTCTAGATTACTTACCATATCTAATATAACATAAATGCTATGTAAATGCTGTTGTATTGTTTAGGGTATACTGATGAGAAAAAATGATGTACATGTTCAGTACAGATGCAATTATTGTTTTAAGTATTTTTCATCTGAGTTTGGCTAAATTTACAGGTACATAACCCACAGATATAGAGGACTGACTGGATAAGAACATATTGAATGAATTAAGTAGACAATAACATTTTGGATACTGTACTACTATAATGAGTTGTTTAAATAACATATCTTTAATATAAATGTTAAGAATCCAAATTATTAAAAACAATAAATGCTACAATAATTTGATGAAGGACACAATATAAAATGATGTGAACTCACACAAAAATTTAAAACATTAGAGAGGTGTGGCATAAAAATGTAGGTTTTTTAATGCGATCAACGTTAAATTGATGTCAACATGAAATCGCTTATTTTAACCATAAACTGTTATAGGTAAGCCTCATGTTTGCCACAATGCAAAAGCATATAGTGGATACACAAAAGATAATAAATAAGGAATCAAAACGTATCACTAGAGAAAAAACAGCTCACCAAAAAGGAACACAGCAAGAGAGAAGAAAAGAACAAAGATTGTATAAAATAAACAGAAATATATTATCAAAAAGATGATAGTAAGTTCTTGTCTGTACATAATTACCTTTAATAGAAATGCATTAAATCATCAAATCAAAAGACATAGTGTAGATAAAGGAATTTTTAAAAGTATGATCCAACAATACGTTGCCACAAGAGATTTACTTCACTCATAAAGATGCACAGATGTTAAATGAAAGAATGGAAAAAGATGTTGTATGCAAATGGAAACCAAAAAAGAGCAGGGGTAGCTACATTTACGTCAGAAAAAAAGACTTTAAGTCAAAACTGTCACAGGAGACAAAAAATGTCATTATATAATGATGAATGCGTCAATTCATCAAGAGAATACAACAATTATAAACATATATGCACCCAACATTGGAGCACCTAAATATATACAGCACATATTTAGAGATCTGAAGGAAAGATAAATGATAACACATTAATAGTAGGGCACTTCAATGCTCCATTTTCAGCAATGGACAAATAATCTAGGCAGAAAATCAATAAAGAAACTGCAGATTTAAACCAAGCTTCAGACCAAATGTACCTAATAATAATAAACAGAACATTTTTTTGTCTCAGAGTCTCACTCTGTTGCCCAGACTGGAGTGCAGTAGCACGATCTCGGCTCACTGCAAGCTTCTCCTCCTGGGTTCACACCATTCTCCTGCCTCAGCCTCCAGAGTAGCTGTGACTACAAGCACCCACCACCATGCCCGGCTAATTTTTTTTTTATTTTTTTAATTTTTTAGTAGAGACGGGATTTCACCATGTTAGCCAGGATGGTCTTCATCTCCTGACCTCGTGATCTGCCCACCTCTGTCTCCCAAAGCGCTGGGATTACAGGTATGAGCCATCACGCCCAGCCAATATGCAGAACATTTAAAAGCAACAGAATACACAAACTTCTCAAAATCACATGGAACATTTTTCAGGATATATTATATATCAGACTATGAGATGAGTTTTAACGAATTTTCAAGAAGATTGAAATTATATAAAGTATCTTTTCTGTCTACAATGGTATGAAAGTTGAAATCAATAAAAGGAAACCTTTCAGAAAATTCACAAATACGTGGAAAAAAGAAATGTGCCCCTAAACACCCAATGGATCAAAACAAAATTAGAAAAGAAATTTAAAGATATCTTGAAGCAAATCAAAATTTAAATACAACATAAACCAAAATGTATGAGATGCATTAAATGCAGTTCTAAAAGGAACATTTATAGCAATAAAGGCCTACACCATAAAAGAAGAAAGATGTCAAATAACCTAACATTGGATATCAATAAACTAGAAAAACAAGAAATTAAGATTCAGATTTGCAGAAGCAAAAATAAATAAATAAATAAAGATCAGAGCAGAAACAAATGAAATAGAAACAAGAAAATTAATAGAGCAGATCAATAAAAGTCAAATTTGAAAAAGATAAACAAAATCAACAGACTTTTATTTAGACTAAAAATAAAAGAGAGCAGACTAAAAAAAAAAAAATCAGAAATGAAGAAGGAGATAGCATAAGTAACACAACAGAAATATAAAGCACCATAACAGGTTACTATGAATAATTATATGAAAGGTAACTGAATAGCCTGAAGAAATGAATACTTTTTTTTTTTTTTTGAGATGGAGTTTCACTCTTGTTGCCCAGGCTGGAATGCAATGGCATGATCTTACCTCACTGCAACCTCCGCCTCCCAGATTCAGGAGATTCTCCTGCCTCAGCCTCCTGAGTAGCTGGAATTACAGGCACCTGCCACCACACTCAGCTAATTTCTATATTTTTAGCAGAGATGGCATTTCACCATGTGAGCCATCAGGTCCTGAACTTTTCTTTGATGGAATATTTGCTATTACCGATTAAAATGCATCAGTCTTCTTTGGTTTGTTCAGATCTTCTGATTTTCATAACTCACCCTTTGTAGGTTGTAACCTGAAGAGTAATGTGTTTGAATTGGTAATAGCAAATATCCCATCAAAGAAAAGCTCAGAATCTGATAGCCTTACTGCTGAATTTTACCAAGAACTGAAAGAAGAATTAATGCTAATTCACCTCAAACTCTTCCAAAAAAGTGAAGAAGGAACATTTTCAGACTGATTTTATGTGTTCAACCTCCCCCTAATACCAAAGCAAAACAAAAACACTGCAAGGAAATAAAATTGCAGGTCAATATCTCTGACAAACATAGATGTAAAATTCCTCAATAAAATATTAGCAACCCAAATTCAAGAGCATATTAAAGGAATCATTCACCATGATCAATTGTGATTCATTCATGGATATTAAGATGGTTTTATATACATAAATCTATAAATATGATATACCACCTTAATAAAATGAAGGACAGAAATTGTATGATCATCTTAAAGGATCCAGAAAAATCATTTGGTAAAATTAAACATAATTCTGTAATAAAAACATTCGATAAATTAAGTTTAAGAGGAATGTATCTCAACACAACGTAGGCACTATATGGCAAACACACAGCTAACATAATACTTAATGGGTACAAGTTGAAAGCTTTTTCTCTGAAAACAGGAACAAGATAAGGATGCCTGCTCTCACCACTTCTGTTTAACAGAGTACTGGAATTCCTAGCAATTAGGAGCCAGAGCAGTTAGGCAAGAGAAAAAATAAATAAATAAATAAAAGGCATCCAAATTGAAAGGGAAAAAGTTAAATTATCCTTGTTTGCAGAAAACATAATTTTATATATGGGAAACACAAAATATTCCACCAAAAACTGTTATAAATAATATGCAAACTCAAAAACTATGCCAGATTTAAAATAAATATACAATAATCATTAGCATTTCTATATACTACAAAGAACTATCTAAAAAATAAATTGAGGAAATGATTCCACTTACAATACTTACAAAATAAATGATAAAGTACATAGAAATAAATTTCACCAAGTAGTTGAAAAACCTGACCACTGAAAACTAAAAACTTTGGTGAAGGAAATTGAAGACAACATAAATAAATGAAAAGGTATTCCATGTTCATTGATTTGAAAACAATATCAATGCACATTGATATTGTTCAAGTGTGCATACTAACAAAATGAATCTAAAGATTCAATGAAATCTCTATCAAAATTTCAACGACTTTTTTTTCACAAATAGAAAAGCAATCCTAAAATGTATATAAAAATAGAAAAGACTCTGAATGGCCAAGCATTCTCGAGCAAAAGAAACAAAGCTAGAGGCATCACACTTCCTGGCTTCAAAATATATTACAAAACTGATCATCAAAACTGTATGGTACTGTCATTAAAAACAGATATATAGACAATGCAACAGAATAGAGAGCACATTCTCAGTCAATTGATTTTGCCAACAAAGGTGCCAGGAATTACAATAGAGAAAGGACAGTCTCATCAATAGTTGATGTTTTAATGACTGGATAACTACATGCAGAACAATGAAATTACACCTTTATCTCACATCAAATCAACTCAAAATGGATTAAGACTTACATGTAAGATCTAAATGATAAACATATTAAAAGAAATAATAAGGGAAAAGTTTCATGCCATTGGTCTGGTCAATTACTTTTTGGGTATGAATCCAAAAGTACAGGCAACAAAAGCAAAAAGAAATAAATTGAATTCTATAAAACTGAAAAGATTATGCACACCAAACAGCAGAGTGAAGAGACAACTTATGGAATGGTATCATAAAAAATATTTGCAAATCATACATCTGATAGCTCTTTAATACCTAAAATGTATAAGAAAGTAAAACAACTCAATAGCAAGGAAACAAACATTACAAAATAGGCATAAGATCTGATAACCATTCCTATAAAGAAGGCAAAAAAGTTATATATATATATATATGTGTGTGTGTATATATTTTGAAGTTCAACATCACTAAACATCTGATAAGTGCAAATCAAAACCACAATTAAGTTCTCACACCTGTTAAAATGGTTATTATCAAAAAGAGGAAAGAAAAGTGTTGACAAAAATTGTGGAGAAAAGGGAAGCCATGAACATTATTGGCAGGAATATAAATTAGTATAATCATTATGAAAAACAATATGATGCTCCCTTGAAAAATTAAAAGTAGAACTACCATATAATCCAGTCATCTCACTACTTGGTATATATACAAAGTAAATGAAATCAGTATGTTGAAGAAATTTCTGCATTCCCAAGTTTATTGCCACATAAATTATTCAAAATAGCCAAGATCTGAAATCAACCTATGTGTCCATCAACAGATGAATGGTTAAAAATATATACTATATATTCACAATGCAATACTCTTCAGCCTTAATAAGAAAAATATCTTTTTATTTGTAAAAACATGGATGAATCTGAAGGACATTATGCTACACAAAATAAGCCAGTCAAATATAGAAAGACAAAAAGTAGGTAAGTGGTTGTCTCAGGCTGGGAAGTGGCAAAGAGAGGCTCAGGGAAGGTTGGAAAAATGGGGAGTGACTACTAATGGTTAAGAGTTTCCTTTTTGGGTTATGAAAATGTTCTAAAATTGAGGATGGTGATGGTTACACAACTCTGTTAACAAATTAAAAGCAATTGAATTGTACACTTGAAGTGAATGAATTATATATTTGGATTATATCTCAATAAAACAGTTTTAATGCATTTTAAATAAATAATATCTAATAAAAGATAAAGCAGCAATCTTTGAAGTTCTCTATGAGTAGATGTTCTAGTTTGAGTCACCTCAAGAAAGCAGAGTCCAGACAAGGTTGTTCACTTCAGCGGTTTATTTTAGTAAGTGATTACAGGGAAAGGGAGTGGAATATTGTGATGAATAAAACAAAGAGAATAAAACAATACCTGGGTGCACTATTGAGCAGGTCACCACTGTGGAAAACTAGGACTTAATCTCAAGAGATCCTATAAAAGTTATAGGGAATGTGCCTCGATGTTTTCTGATTAATCAATAGAAGAAAAGTGTGTTTATATAAATTATTTTCTTCATTGGTCAAAGGTTTGCTAGTTCTTTCTTATGTCCTTCTTGTGTATGTGGAAATTCCATACCATAGCATCAGAGAAGTCCAAGGCTTAAAAGTGAGAAATACTTTGTGTAGCTGAAACAAAATTTGACCATGTTGCACTAATGACAAGCATATTTCCATGGTATTGACTGAAAGGTGAACTAGAGTAGGTAAAGATTTTCACAGGAGTGTCCAACATGTGGAATATATATAAAATATTCTCACTCATATTTTAATTGATACTCACATTTTAATTTTAAAATGTGATTCTGCTATTATATATTTTTTTCAAAATTATGCTTATTATTCAAGAATTTATGTTTGAATCAGTAAATATGAAAGTAGTCATCTGTCATTTCATTATTTGTATGTGTGTGTTTATTTTCTTTGTGTATAAAACTTATGATGCATTTTTTTCTTCTGTTTTTGAAACACACTCAAATTTATAGAACAAATGCAACTGAATACAAAAATATATAAACCATTTGAGAGGAAGTTACTGACCTGATTTTACCTTATCTCCATAGGTTTTATTGTGCATCTCCTACCAGCAAAAACACTCCAATATAGCCATAACAAGACTATGAATATCAGTAAATTTACATTTGTGTTACTGCTATCTAACCCTCAGATCTCATTCAATTTTTTAAAAATTTATTCTAACAATATATTTTATAGAAAAATAATACAGTTCTCTATAATATGACCATACATTAAATCCACAGTTTTCCACTGAATATAATGGTCATATCATTTTTGTCTCTTTCAATCGAGGGCAGCTAATTTGCTATCCTTGACTTTCATGGCTATAACACCTTTGAAGTTTATAGATTGTTTCATTCATATAGATTTTCCCTCAGTTTGGGTTTGTCTAAGGTATTCTCATGATTAGATTTGGCAGAAATATTACAATGGAATTGTTGTGATCTTCTTATTGTGTCCCAATAGATGGTGCACAATTTAGATTTACTCCGTTAAGAATGATGTTTACTTTAGCTACTTGATTAAGGTGATTTCCCTCAGACTTCTTCAGTGAACATGTACTCTTTTTTTCCTTTTTAATAAAAAAGTACGTTGTCTGCATATGCTTTAAGACAATGTAGCTATTACGTTTACCAAGAAACTTTAAATGTGTTTATTCTTTAAAATCAGAATGAGTTCATTTTCTCCATTTTATTCAGTGGGTTATAGTCTCTTGTTGTAATTATTTTATCTGATGCCTAAATTATTTCAGAATCAGCCAGTGGGAGCCTCTTCAATCTGTCTTCCTTGTCTCTTGTCCCACTGACATGTCCTCATCATTTCTTGAGCACTTACTTGTTTTCTAGAGTGACAATATGTTCAGCCTCACCTTATGTTTTCGTTGCTTCAGCCCTGTAACCAGCTATATTTCCAAAGAACTCTAGTCACTTTTACTAAAAAAGTACATATTGAAGCCAAAATCTAAGCACTAGATGTACTTATTGTTATTTGGCTGTCACTGTTTCCAAAATCTTCTAGCATTCATTCTAGTGTTCTCCATTTCTATAGTTGTAAATTTTTCTCCAACAGAGAGAAAATTAATTCCTATTAACCTTAATATGGTTGCTTTGTCCAGTGCCACTGTAGGTAATGAATTTCTGATAGCTTCGAACTCCTCTTCACATCACATTGATCCCCTCCTCAATCCACTTAGATGTAGACATCCCACTAATGACCACCATTCCACAAGAGCATCCTCCTCATCATGGTAGGGCTCTAACACTCAATGCAAGCCATACTGTGATGTAGATACTTTCCTTACCCTGTTTAGACTCTAACACCTATATCAGGCCATACCCATGCAGAGATGCTCTTTTCAACTCACTTAAGTTCTGACTCCACATGCCATGCCACCCTTCTAGTTGAATACTCTCCTTACTCTACTTTAGTTATGATACCCTGAATTGGGTCACCTCCAAGCCTGGATGCCTAGCTCATCCTCACCATATTGATCTCTGACTTCCTATGCTTAATCAATTCACACAGACCCTAATTATTCTCTCCTGACTCCATTTCTCTGCTCTGGTATTTCATGATAATCTCTCTCTCTCCCCTATGGTTTTTATTGCAGATGCCTAACTTATTCTGTCTTACCTATTATCTTTAGGATGAAACATTATCTACATTAAAAAGTAGATAAATAAAAACCATAGGTAGCATCTTTAAATTCAAATATTTAGCATATATAGTCACAGTAAACTCCTTTTACTCATTTCTTAAAAAATGAAGTGTTTTAAAATAAGAATAGATTTTAAGTGGGTCATTTTGTAGAAACTTTTCTAAAATGAGGAAAAGAAAAGGAAGCATTGCAATTATACTTTTTCTCTCTGCCAAATTTGGAATCAATTGAAGATGACAGAAAGAGAAGACAGAGAGATGGGAATCAAAATATTGGCTGTATTAGACATAAAGCTGGACTGGTGAATGCTATTTTGATGAGTGGATTTAAGTGGTCTTCTTGATATTTTCTCTCCGAAGATGAGCCTTTGAGAGTAAGAATTGAAATA